>NC_045626.1:9030000-14030000 GCF_009829155.1 Mustela erminea
ATCCAACACCCGACCATGAACTGTTTCACTCCACATTGTGTCACTCCTACAAAAGAAGGGTTACAAGCCTTTGGAAGAGGGAGAAAGTGTACCTTATTAGAGAACAAAGCATTCATTTTTTCCCCTCCTGCTTCACCTTAAATTAATCAAAAGTCCTCTTTTATAAAACTTCCCCTCTTTGCGTCACCTAACAGCAAGTATTTTAGCAGTGGGAAGAAGACAGAGGAACCAGTTTCAGAATCAAACCGGTGGAAATTCAAGAAGGCTTGAGCATATAATGCACAAAACAGAAAAGCTTCTGAGCAGAACCAAGACATTTATGCTCCCACCAGGGTTGTAGTATCTTCAGGGACAATTATTGGTGTTGTTCTCCTTAGTTGGCGATAGATATGCAAATCTGAATAAAAACAGGTCAATATAAAATTCATCAGTGAAGGCCGGATCCAGCCAGATGCGCCAACGCATTTCGTAGGACCCTGTCTCTCAGAAAAGTGGTGTCCATCCAAGTCCTGCCAGTCGAGGCCAGCGGAATGCAGATTCCCACTGCGGCAAGCGAGCCCTGGGACTCTGGGTACGTGTCTATGCTACGGATCATTTTTTCCCATTTCATTGTGATCCCATGAAATTTCACTGTGTAATAAATTAGAGTCATAGTCAAAGGTAAATTGATCATAACTTTGGATCTAAGTTCAGCTCTCAGTCATATATGCAAACAATTCTAAATATGATACATGAGGATATTAATCATCTAACGATCAGATCAGACCTAATCAATTTAAAATTATTAACTTACAGGTGTGTATTTAGCTTTCATGATTAACAATGGAACAATTAAAAACCCTTCTAATAAGGGAGACTGCTTAGCTCCTATAGCACATCTCTCAAAGTGATCTGAGAAAAAGTTCTAATGTTTCTATGTTCCTCAAATATTAGTTAATAACATTACTATTTTATACTTTCAGTTACTTTACATCCTCTTAGTGGCATGACTTGAAAGCGTACTGGTTGCAGAAGCAGAACATCTGGGATCTAATTATGTTTTTTCCCTATATCTTGGTTGTGGGTTTGAATTTAAACTTTCTGGGATTGTTTCTGTGTCTGTAAAATGAGGGACCGAATTAAATTATCCTATAAACCTTTTCTAACTCTATAAAATAAAATAAAAAAAATAAAATAATAAAAAATAAAATTACTACTTTATACTACTTAATGAAACTCATAAATAACTACATTTGCATAGGAACAGGTAGTTTTTCTTTAAGTTTATGGTTACATTTTCCCTGTCTGTTTCACCTGCCAAAATTTATAAACAGATTAATAATTAGATGGATTCGAAGTCGGTGTTTCTGAGCCATCTCCCCTGCACCGCCATGAATGAACATTACCAATTTAAAACAAATAGGTAAAAACTCTGTTTTAAATTCAGTGCCATTCCACCTGATTTAAGTCCAGTCTGAACTGAATAGTTGAATAAATTGCTTATCTATAAGAGCTACAGGACTATGATTAGTTATGATGAAGGAGGAAAGCTTAGATGGGACTCATCAGCACTTTCAAGTATGAGAAACTGTTATACAGAGAATTCTAGTCCCCATTTCTTTTTGTAGAAAATCAACTAACTTTAGATTGCAATGTGATGGATTATGACCTGCAGTTTGGAGGAAAATTTTCCAAGAAGTCAAAAATGACAGCAGAATGGGTCCGATTTTGTTTAATTTTATTCACTAGAATTTGGGAGCTTTAAGATGAATTATAACATTTTGTACAGTTTTATGTGAGTGTGCGCAGAGTACGGATGAACTTGCTGCTAATGTGAGATGTAAAGAAAAATGGGTTCTTCTCCGGCTCCACATGTCTTTTTGACCCCCAATTTTCCATGATTAGAGGGTTATAATTTAGGATATTAAATTTTTTGTTTCCAGGATCTCTACCTAATGTTAAATACTTTTGCAGGGTTTTAAGTCTTTGTCAAGGCCTTATTGGTAGACATCTTAGAGGAGGACATATTTTCTTATTTCTGATTTTTCTCATTGCAAGCAAGGCTGTTAGGGAATAGGACCCAGAGGAACAAGAGTAGAGAAGCTATGAATAGGCCACTGGCACACACTATAGTAGTGGCCAATACACATTTATTAATTCTTAAATGTGTGAAATAGTAGTTATCAAAAGGGGTACTATGTATATGTGAATATATGTAAATATATATTTTTAATATAGAAGGTCTAATAAAAGAGAAAACATTCCTGTCAGAAGATACTTCATTACTGGCACTGCTTAAGAATTTGTTGTCTGAATTCAGATAGACCTGGGTTGGAATTCTGGTCTCCCTAAATTTTCAGCTTTCTCCCTTATATGATACAGATAATAATACCTACCTGGTGATATTTTCTTGAGGGTAAACCAGTTATTTATTATGTATTTCATAAGGTTGCTGAAAAGATTAGATGGCATAGTACTTACAAACTACTTAGTACTTATCTGCCTCAGAGAACTTGATCGATAAATATTGCTCTAGTTACTATTTACTTCAAAACCACCAAGACTGAGCCTTAGCACTGTGAATGACTGATATGATGAGTAGAGACAAGCACTGTATGGAGACAGGAGGGACTCTCAAGACAAAGCCACTTAGGAATGCAGAGAAAAGAGGTTGATTAAGAGAGTTAAGAAACATTTCTCAAGAATCGATGATGTTCAAGAAGTATTTAAGGGAACTATAATAATTATTCAGATGAACAGTACAGGTAAGAGCATTCCATGAAGTAGGATTCATAGGTGTGAAAACACAGAGAAGTAAAGATAGAGGTGACTTTAGGGAGCTATAAATTATTCTTTGTGGAGGTAACATCTGGAAGGGGATAGAGTAACTTAGTAAGAGATCTGTAGATGTGGGCAAGAGCCAGGCCGTGATGAAGTATTGTACATAGAACAGCTGGGCTTGACCAGAAAAAAAAAGAATAAACCTCTAAAATTAAAATATTTTAAGGGAGAGATTAGTGTGATTGGATTTAGATCCAGTCTAGATGTAGGGAGCATCATGAGTTAAATATAACAACACCAACCACAAGATAATCCATTAGTGATCAGAAGTCCAGGTGTGGGGGTGTGCTACGGTCTTTCTGGAGCTCAAAAGGAAGCGTACTGTATAAAAGTGTGTATGAGGCAAAACAGAGGAATTAATAATAGACGAGATGAGGGAAATGAAAGACAGGCTGCTCGCATGACTCAGATTTCTGGCTTTCGTGGCTGAACTCTGCCTTTCACCAAGATAAAAATTAAAATGGGTAGGATGAGTTTGAGAAGATAATCACGATTTTAAAGAAGGAAAATATTTCTTTCTTCAAAAGTTGAAGATGTTCTCTGCTTTTCTACTTTTCCGATTCTTGAATACTCACAAGAGTTTTTTAAGTGATTTGTTATTATACTACCCATACACGTTTTGATTGGTAACTTAAAAAATGTGAATACAAAAGTTTGATATTGCTACTAACTTTTAATTGCCTTGCTTTATTTTATTTGTATTTATTCCCTGGTTGTATATTTATGATTTTCTTCTTTTCTACAAAAAGAAAGGTCATACTGAATATCCTCTTCAGTTCAACACTTGTCACATTACTAAGATTCTCACAGAAATTCCTTTTGAAAATCTTAACATGGAACAAATGTTCGCAATGAAGAGGTCAGCTCAGGAGGAACTGAGACAAATTTGGAAAGTTAACCCGCTCTTCTCACATTAAGTTACTTAGATTAGAGCATCAAACAGTTTAATGACTCTCTCTTGAAATTGTTAGACTACAATTTTTAGCTTCAAATTTATCAGTAGAAGTGAGTCCATGCGTGCCACGTATATATGCGGATCAGTGAGTTTATTCTGTGCAATGAACGTTGACGTTATCGTCATGTCACCAGGTTCTTATTTTATAGCTGATGGATTTCACTAGGTGTTGTCATTATTGATATGTTCAGTCTGAAATCTGCCCAATTATTTGTTTTCTATTTGTTTTCTCTGCTTCTCATTCTTCTTTTTCTCTTTTTTCTTTTCTAGTATTCCTGTGGACCACTTGACCAGTTTTTTTAAGAAGGGGGTGAATAGAGGAGACGGTTGTGAGGGCTAAGACGGATGGATGGAGGAAGGGGTTGTGAGGGCTGGGAGGGGGTGGATGGGGGCGTGGGTTGTAAGCCACCCTGTCATCATGTTGCTCCACTTGTCCTGGGATCCTCAACCCATGTGCCTTCCGTTTCCCACGCTTCAAGTTCTTTGGTTTCTGGGGGGTAGAGTTGGGCTTAGTGCAGAGGAACAGGGAGACACTAGTCCATGATATTTTGTGCATTTCGAAGTCACACGAAATTATTTTTAACACCTTAAACCCATTTTTGAGGAATTTTAAAATGTTACTGAAATTACTGTAAGATATAGGTACACACTTCCATTATTTTCTTAATATTTGGGTTCCCAAATTTATGAGATTGTTTAGGGAAGAAACACTCATGTTAAGAAGATATTTACTAATGAATAACACAGCTATAAAATGTTTCCCAGTCTCCTTCGTACTCCCCTCCCCCACCTGCCAGATAAGAATACTATCACATCAAGTATTTATATCTCTTGCTGTCACGAGGTGTTTTCTAAATCCAGTTCACTTTGTTGGTGAAGCGAAGTTATGGTGAAAAGAAAGAGCACTTGAGAAGCAAATCATGAATTCAAGAGACGTCATGGTGGAAAACTGTTTGCATCACAAGCAATGTCCATGGTGTTGAAGAGCAACAGAGATACACCAAATGCAAAAGGACAGAATTCTACAAGCTCATACAACTCAGATAAGTGTATTAAAGGAAACATTGGAACCTTGAAGTTTGAAGCGGGAGTCCTTCTGAAACTGAAGTTTTCCCAAAAACGTTTGCAAAAATGATGCCAAAACACGAAGTGGAGAATTATGAATTATGCTTATATCATTTTACTAGAAATTTGAGATTGAACCCTTAGAACTTATTTTTACTCTTTCATTCTAATAATTAGCATGCAGTCCCTAACTTAACCTAACTTTACCTAACTTTTGAGAACAATAAAAAAATAAACACTGTATCAGTTAAGATTGGCTAGACTCTGGCTTGGTAACAAATATATTTTTAAATCTCAATCCTTTAACGCAATAAACATGTACTTCAAGATTCAGTCTGATGGGACCAGGAAACCCCTGTACCTCTCCTAGTTTGATCTCTTGCAGCACATGCTTCCAGGTTTGCTGTGGCAGGGAACGAGAGGGCTGTCATTTCACAGGAATAGTTTATGGATTGGGTCTCTGGCTTCCATGCCTTTGGTCTACAAGGCATTGGCTTATTCCCAGTCACAGGACCCCAACCTGTGCACAGAAGGCTGAAATAAAAAAGTTTCCTTTTGGCTTTGCATGTATACACATAGCACTTACTCTGTCACCATTATTATTATTATTTTTTAATAAGATATAATGGAAAGCAAGCTTTTTCACTATTACTCTGACCTTCTAGATGCAGTTTTAATTTCACATTTAGGAAAGCTTTACATGCCAGTTTTTCTGTGATAAATAATAAAAGTCTCCTGTGTACATGAGTCTTTTTGCTTTAAGAAACCAAAACAAGGGGTGCCTGGGTGGCTCAGTGGGTTAAGCCATTGCCTTCGGCTCAGGTCATGATCTCAGGGTCCTGGGATCGAGTCCCGCATTGGGCTCTCTGCTCAGCAGGGAGCCTGCTTCCCTCTCTCTCTCTCTGCCTGCCTCTCCGACTACTTGTGATTTCTCTCTGTCAAATAAATAAATAAAATCTTTAAAAAAAAAAAAAAAAGAAACCAAACCAAAACAAACCTTTATTTAAATAGTGCTTGTTCTGCAAGATTTCATAAACACTAAGTTTCAACCAACAATGTCAATTTAATATGCTGGGGAAATTTAGCTAAATTAATTAACATTATATTAAGCCACTTCAGAAAGTAACATAGGAATATGCTGTTCTTAAATCAATATATGGTTTCCATTTAAAGACAGTCATATCATAACTCTTCACTAAAATGTAAAAATTGACTCAGCAAAAAAAAAAAAAAAAAGAAGTATCTGGTATCACTTACATTGACACCTACACAGACAACCTTTTTTTTGGGGGAGGGAGGTCAGTTCCCAGGAAATTAATGAACAGATTTGATTCTGCTTAGCTTGAAGATCTGATAAAATCTCACTCTAAGTTAATGTGAAAAGAGATATAACCTTTCATTTTCTATTCTTTCAAGAATAATTAAAAGACTTAATTAAAAAATCCCTACCCCATTCAAAGTTCTTTTCTACTTCAAATTATAGTAATGCTGATTTATCAGATAAGCCCAACTATCTATACCCTAGGCTATAATAATCTTTTCTCTGTATTCTGACTTTGTAAAAGGTTGTTTTGTTTTGGTAAAGTGATTTTTCTTACTTCTATTTTAACTTGTAGTGTAATTCATGAAAGTAATGAAACTGCTCTTTTTTCTCCCCATAGAGGAGAAAATTACATAGAACTGTATGTACTGACACTATACATACAGGGCAAATTAGGAATAACGAATTTTCCAGAACTAAAAAGTATTTTATTATGTTATTTTAAAGTTTATTGCTAAGAATATATAGATGGGGGCCAATTAATTTGACCAGGAAGGGAATTGTCCAAAAAATGTGGAGAAATTGTAAAATTATTACCAATTTTTGAAAAATGAATATAAGGATGCTAAGTAATTAAGAATGAAAGACAACATTTCACCATAAAGACATCAAGTATATAAACTCTGTCTAATCTGTTGTTAGAATATGGGGCATATTAAAGATGTACATGGAGATTAAGCTGGAAAACCAATATTCCAGAAACTTTTCAATATAATTAAAATGTTATTTGAATCCTTTGTTAGTGAACAGTTACACTTATGCAGCCTCAAAGATTCAATTATAAACCAGTTTCCTAGAAATGAATGAGAACATATCAGGCATTTCTGTTCTTTATTTTGATACAGAGACTTTTGCACCATCATTTAGTTGCTATGACAACATTCGACATCTGTTTTTAAGGTAATTTCCGAATTGAATGTCAGAAGTCTCTCTGACTTATTCATGACAATGCTTAGGCTATTGCAGAAAAGCACCAGAATGTGAAACGTATGTTGCTGAGTCAAGATCAAGTCCGTATCATAAGTAAACCACATGGAATCCCTTGACACCAGCACCCCACTGGTCAGCGTGCTGGTATTATTTACTGATGAAGAATTGACAGACACCTTGCAGGGATTTATCATTCAAGGGGGTATCAGATGTCAAGGTGGCTCAAATTACTTGTTCTAATTGAAGGCATTGATGGTGAATACTGAGTAATAGCCTATTCTAAGAGCATTGCCATAGATCTGAATCTATTATTCATTTATACATTCATTCACCTGTTTCCGCATTCACCCATCAGTTCATTCATCTACACACACACACACACACACACCACACACACACACACACACACAATCAGCTATGTTCAAGGCATTACCCCAGGTAAAGGTGATTACGGTGAAATTCCCCTCAAGGAACTGATAAGCTACTATTGGGAGAGAAATGTAAGTACATTGCATAATTCTTATGGAAAAAAAAATAAAGATCTCTGGGAGAAAACAGAAAATGATTCATTTAAATTACACCTTAAGGAATAAAGGAAATATTGACAGAGATGTTGGAAAGGTATCCTAGGCAGTTGTGAAAGAAAGTAAGTGAAAACTTCCTAAGGGGCTGTAGGCTGGAGTTGGTGATCAGGGGTCAGCTAGGCTGTGTGCTAGTATTCTAGCTGTCATCAAAGTCACAAAAAAAGTAGAAAAGGTTATGTTGGGTGGGTGAAGTTTTCTGTGTCCCCCAAATATTATAAATTTAGAAAGAATCAAAGAGATTTCAGATTCAAGAAATATTTTTATGTTACCTTATTAATATTTCTATGTTGCATTGTATGCTAATAATAATTTTATGTTGCGTTCCATTATAACTAAATATACATACACATTATCTGTGAAAGGAAGCAAACACTTTGCACTTTGAAATTTTTCCAATTTATTCCCAGAAACTGTTTGCTTTCCATGTGCTGGGATTCTCCTGGTGTTTACCAGTTTATTTTCATTTTCTGAGCATGACTTCCCTACCTTGACTTCCATTACATGTGTGAAGGTGATTTGTAACTTAAACCCTTTCTATTCACAGAAGCTTTGAAAACATTTGATTTTGATTATTTTAATAATCACTATCCTTTGATGGTCAAGTCAGACACATTATTAAAATCATTGAATTACTAGATTTTCTAATAATAGTCTGTAAGACTATTTTAAAGTTGTCTTGTTTTCTTCAAAAAGTAAACTTTAAAATGAGGAAGAAAAATCTGTTCCATGCTCTATTTTACGATTGGAACTAAAGTGAAAATTCAGTGGCTCAAATAAGTCTCAAAAGCTTATTTTGAGAAATGATAGTATAATTTGACATTAATAGAGTACTCGTTCCCAACATCCAAGTTTTTATTTTTCTGTTACCCTCTGTAGAAAAGGATTTTCAACTGCTAAACAGAGTATTGGTTTTTTTTCAAATTCTTAATATTACACAATAAATATATTTTCCCTCATGATCCAGTACACACACACACACACACACACACACACCTGAGACAAAGGTCTCATGGAACAGTACTGTGATGTTCCCTAATATTTTCCACTTTATTTCATTTCATTTGGTTTTACTTTAATTTGTGAAAAATACTCTAATTGAGATCCACAAAATTTATTTCAACCTTCACTAGTGACTTAAAGCTTATAGTTTGGAAAACTTTAAGTCTGATTTTCTTCCCTTCTCTCTCAATTTGAACATAAGATTGTATTCTTTAAGATTGATTTATTTATTTATCAGAGAGAGAGAGAGAGAGAGAGAAGCAGGGGGAGGAGCAAGCAGAGGGAAAAGCAGACCCTCCACTGAGCACGGAGCTGGATGAGGGATTTGATTCCAGGACCATGAGATCATGACCTTAGCTGAAGACAGGTGCTTAACCAGCTGGGCCACCCAGACATCCCAAGAGTGCATTCTTTAATCAGTTGTTTTTCTGCTTTAAATAGTCCTCCTAACTATAATGTATTCAATGGACTTTTTGCCTTTTGTTAAGATGAAAACCATTTTATCTGGACTTGAGGCTACATATGTTTACCAAAAAAATGAAGAAAATTTGTACTAAGAACCGAATTGTAATATATTTCTCCTTGTCAGCAACAATGAATTATTTTAATTATTTTGATACTGAGAATTATTTTCGAATTGAAGGATATGCCATTGAAGAATAACATGGTTGGTTAGCTTCTGTGGAAAACTGATTCAGTGAGCTAAATCAAAATGCCAGAAAGAGCTTGAGGTAACCATGAGTTTTGCTGTTGTGTATTTTCACATTAACGATAACTGCTATTGTGTGGAACAAAAACAAGTCACATATTGTGCCTATAGGAAAAACTACATTCTGAAAGCTTTTGGTCATTTCACGTAGAGTATCATCATTTTGTCATTTGTTTTATCTGTTGAGCTTGATATTGATCTGGCTTCTTAAAACTTTGAAACCTAAAAACGAAAGCAAAAATAGATTTTTTCGGGAACTAAAAAACAAAGTATTTCTGTGTTATGAAAGGAAATTATTTTGGTGTTGATTCTCCCATAGACTTTTATTCCTTTAACAATCTGAAGTGAAAGATTAAAATAATGCAGTTTACAAGTCTTTCAAAACGCTAGCTGTGTTAGGCAATATGCCTAGCACTTACACAAAGTATCAATCCTCACAAACACCTATTTTTTAAGATTTATTTATCTATTTATTATTTGAGAGAGAGAGAGACGTGGAGAGGGGCAGAAGAAGAGAGAGAATCTCAAGTGCACTCTGGCCCCATGCAGGGCTCCATCCCAGGACCCTGAGACCATGACCTCAGCCAAAATCAGGAGTCAGCTGCTGAACCAGCTGAGCCACCCAGGCGCCCACTCACAAACACCTTTAAGGAAAATCCTATTTTTTCCATTCTCTGAAGGTCATCCATGTTTAAAGGCAATAGTACTGAAACATTTTGAATTCAGTCCCGTCTGAATTCTTAACCATACACTCTACTGGTCCATTTATCACCACATTTAATAATAATCATAGATTCAGACAACTATGGTGCTAGCAACTGACCAACCTTCAGCATGAAAAATATGTATCCACTGCCCTGTCACACTTTTACTTCAGTGTGTTACTCACTTCACCAAAACATATACAAAACCCCATTTTCCCTTCTCCAATTGAGACCTCAGAGTGTGACCTCATCAAAGGAACAAAAAATGATAATTGGGTCCAAAGAATAGGAATCAAAGTTTTTTTTTGAGCATCTTAATACTGCTAATGCACAAGGGAAGTTGAGAAATTAATAAACATCTGTTGTGCAAATATATGTAAATGTGTTCACTTTCATAAAACTCAAAGGGGACAGAATAAATGAATGTTGATTTACCTGATACACTCTTGAAGTAAATACATGATTCACGATTATTTCTCTAATATCATTAATTTGATTCAGTCATTACAGACATGTTAGTTGGAGTGAAGTTTTAAAAAGGAGATAAGGACGGTCAGGTATTGCTGTGAATTAGAAAGCATGATTTAATAAACTAGCCTCTCAGATTACCTTCCTTCATCTGAATTTTTTTCCAGTTCATCAATTTTCCTAAATGTTTATAATTTAAAGCTTTAATGAATGCACACTGGATTTAGGGCCTTTTAAAAATGTTTATTGATAAAAGGTGTTCAATGAGTCCTTTTCCTCCTTAGGGTTATGTTACAACTTTTACCAAGGACCAAAAAGTCATTTTGAATTGACTTAAGATATATTTTATTCATTTTAAGCCATTCTATTTTATCATTTTTCATGGAGATGGTGAAGAAGATACATAAATGCACAAATGAAATTTACATTAATTATCAGAAGTGGGTACCTGTTAGTTTTGTTTATTATCATATATTGATAAAAATTTGCAAAGAACATTTTTAAGAATACAAAGCACATATAACTCAGGCACATTATGTGTCCTATACATTTAACTAAAAATTTTATTCTTAGCCAATATGCCCTCTATTTCACACAGCTAAAATAGATAACATAATGGTATAGTACCTACATTTTTGAAACTTAAACAAAATGAAATTTTAGAAGAGATTTCTGTAGGCAGAACAGGTTACTTTCTGAATGAAGAGTATTGCTAATTTACGTGAAAATACATTGTATCTCTTAGATTTTATGTGAATTATTATTAAGATTACACAATTAATTTGGTTCCTGCAATTAGTTTGTAAAGTATATAATACAAAAAAAGATAAACCTTAGTAAAAATTGTTTGTTTTAACAAAAATATATGGTAATTAGGAAAAGATACTATATGTATGCATTCTTAGTTTCTCAGTTGCAGTGGTTGAGAAAAAAGCATTTCTCCACCTTTCTGTTCCTGAAACTATCATTCTCTAGGTGAACAGCTTGGCAAACAGATTGCTTATATCAACATGCTCTTTACAGCAAAATACCTTACAAAAGATTTATAATACATTTACCATACGAGTCTGAGGGCTTCATTGATTTTCATCATGCATTTTCCTGTTTCTAGAATTCACAAAGATGAGTCTCATATTTCATCTTTCACCCACCCCTTCTTAAGCGAGATATTATAAGTACATGTTGGTGTCTTCATGGAGTTGGGGAATGGTAATAAAGGAAGCAGCAGGATCGTGTGGGTTTTGTTTTGTTGTTTTGCTGTAGTTTGCTCTTGTTTTGCTGTGCTCAGACACGTAGCTGAACAGTCATCCTGACAGGAAAAGATTGCAGCTAAGTGACTAGGGTGGACATTACAACGTCAACATCAAGGTGAGGTCTGTAGCTCTCCAGTTTCACAGGCACAGAAGTAGCCTCATGTAAGTCACTACAAAAGATGAGTCTGTATAAGAGCCATCCAAACTGCATTATGAACCTTTTATTAAGGTACATGACTCACAACCACTTTGGAAAACAGTGTAGAGTTTCCTTAAGAAATTAAAAATAGGGGTGCCTGGGTGGCTCAGTGGGTTAAAGCCTCTGCCTTTGGCTCAGGTCATGATCCCAGAGTCCTGGGATGGAGCCCCGCATCGGGCTCTCTGCTCAGCAGGGAGCCTGCTTCCTCCTCTCTCTCTCTGTCTGCCTCTCTGCCTACTTGTGATCTCTGTCTGTCAAATAAATAAATAAAATCTTAAAAAAAAAGAAAGAAATTAAAAATAGAGCTACCCTATGACCCTGCAATTACACTACTGGGTATCTACCCCAAAGATACAGATGCAGTGAAAAGAAGGGTCATCTGTACCCCAATGTTCATAGCAGCAATGGCCACAGTTGCCAAACTGTCAAAAGAGCCAAGATGCCCTCCAACAGACGAATGGTCCATGTATATGATGTATATGATGGAGTATGATGCCTCCATCAGAAAGGACGAATACCCAACTTTTGTATCAACATGGGCGGGACTGGAAGAGATGATGCTGAGTGAAACCAGTCAAGCAGAGAAAGTCAATTATATGGTTTCACTTACTTGTGGAGCATAAGGAATAGCACAGAGGACATTAGGAGAAGGAAAGGGAAAGTGAACTGGGGGAAATTGGAGGGGGAGAGAACCCTGAGAGACTGTGGATGCTGAGAAACAAACTGAGGGTTTTGGAGGGAAGGAGAATGGGGGATGGTGAGCCTGGGGGTGGGTGTTAAGGAGGGCACGGATTGCGTGGAGCCCTGGGTGTGGTGCAGAAACATGAATCTTGGAACACTGAAAAAATAAAACAAAATTTTAAAAAAAGGTACATGACTCAGATAGATGTGATTTTTAAATACAACTGTTTGCTACCAGAGCGCATGATTTTTTGCTAGATATTCAAGCAACTTGAAGAAGTGGTTGTTTCTTCTAGATGGACTAACTTTTACAATTGGTTACTAATTATCCCGAAAAGACAACTTCCACCCCCAAAAAGTGATTTTATTTTTCCTTACTTATTTTCTCCCAACCCATCTATTTTATGTTTTGGAATGTAAATTTTTTTTTTTTAGTTTCAGAATATTGTAATAGTATAATTGTTGAATTGGATTTCAAGAGGCACTCTCTTTAAATTGCGCAAAAACAGTCCATAGCAAAGCTTAAAAATATAAATTGAAAGAAAAGGGGAAAGTCTGGAAAAAATACGATGCTTGCCTCTTTTTATGCTTGAAAGTGGGATATAAACATTATCATTACTTAAATTTATTTAACTTGCTTCTAATGCTTTGTGGAGACTTAAGTTAATCTCCTTCCAAATGTATCTTCATATATTAAAGTGTCTGAAACAAATGTGCAATATACAAATCAGCTTAGGGAGAGAGCGTGTCATGAGCGCTTCATCAATAATATCGTTCCCACAGCAGCACTTGCTGATCACCTCACCAGAGGCTTTGAAAGTCCCGAATTCAGTGTCGTCTTTTCTGTAAGCCCCGCAGCAGCCCTCCGTCCTCCTGAGATTTCTCTCTTTATTCCCTCTTGCTGAGATTTTTTCCACACAGTTGTCTCTTCAGTTGATGACGGTGTCATTTGAATCGGTGGATCCCTCGGCGTCTAGAGTCGGCTGGTGAACCCAGGCAAGTGAATGATGTAGGGGAACGAGCTCTCTTCCCCCTTCCGCATCATGATCTTGTTCCCTCGGCCAGCTCCGGACTTAGGGACCACCAGTGTGTTAGATGCAGCCTCCGCACGGGAAGAGATGTGGACCTATGGAAATGAAAATGAAAAATGACAAAATGAAATCGAAAACCACTGTCAAGAGAGCCATGAGCAGAAACCTACCCGCGTGTGTATCTGGCCTTCCTCTCAACACCCGCCTTTCCTTTCTCTCCTCCTTCTCTTTCTAAAATGAACGCGTGCTCCGCTTTTGTTACAACATTCAGCCGTGTCTTCCGTCGGCATTACAGTTCTGTTTTGTTTTATTTCTCTGAATGCTTTCCCAATCCGCCGGGTCTACTCCTCATTTCAACTCTTTACTCTGAAACTTTGATTTCTGTACTGTCTCACGCTCTTCTGACCTAAAGACCGAATAAGCTTAGGAGGCCTTATCAAATGTATAATCTAATCTCCACAAGAGCAAACTATTCTGTAATTAGTTCTGTGTCACGGGCATGAATATACTTTAAAATACATATATATGTGTGAATTTATAATTTTAGGTATATTTTGCACCCACAATGCAGTGTCTGAACTACCTATCAATATGAAATATCTAAATAAATAAATCTCTAGTAATGGTATAAAAAGGATGCCACAAATGAGGTTCGCTTACTTTAATGATCTTTTAAGAAAATCAGATTAAAAATGTAACCTTGAAAAAGGTTTTTCAACAGTTTCTGGAGTTTTCTAAATTTAAATCCTTTCAAAATTAGCTTCTTTTTTCTTTTTTTTTTTCCCTACATGAGACTTGCAATTAAGCATCATAAATATATGATTGCTGATAAATCAATGTATCGTAAATGCATTGGTGTTCTTTGTTAGCTAAATATATTCAACACTACTGGGATTCAGTAGAGAATCACAAAAGAGAGAAGGTGAAAAGAGATATATTACAACCAGCAATCTTGTACACACTTAGCAACTTGAAGATGCTGCTGTGTCCTAATGAAGTTAAAGGCAATTTACCTTTTCTGCTTTTGTCTTCCTTGAAAGAAATTGATTTTCTATTCTTGACCCCTACCTTCTTCTTCAGATTGTATTTTCTCCTGTTTTCCTTGATTGTTGCCAGCTCAGTTCTATTTTACCTCTCTAGAAACTTCTTTTAGCATAATTTTCCTGTCTCACCCCTTTAGATACTAAAGTTTTGGGCAGTATTTTTTAATACCTGGATCATATCAACATTATCTGACAATTTTTTAACATAAAACTTCTGGGTATCTGCATTGAAAATCCATGTTAGCCGATCTGAGATGGTGTTGGTCTGCTGGAGCTCTGACTTATAGTGCCATAGACTAGATGACTAAATGACAGAGAAGTTTAATTTCTCCCAGTTCTAGAGCCCAGAGGTTCAAAATCAAGGTGTGGTCGGGGTGGTTCCTTCTGAGGCTGTGGGTGAAGGGTCGGCTCCCAGGTCTCTCTTGGCTTGTAAACGACCGTCTTCACCCTGTGTCTCTTTACATTGTATTCCTTGGATGTGTGTATCTGTATCTGCACCCAAATTTCCATTTTTTAGATAATTATCTATTGGATAAATAGATATACTTAAATTATGTATATATATTTGAATTATATATGTATTATTTATTATAATCAATCAATAAATATCTATTGGATATTGGATAAATATCCAATTAAGGATAATTTCATTTTTTAGAAGTCATATTAGTTAGTACCCACCTTCATGACCCATTTTAACTTGATCACGGGAAGACCTAGCTCCAAATAAAGTCCATTCTAAGGTTTGGGGAATTAGGACTTCAACATATGACTTTGGGGAACACAACTCAATCCATAACAGAGTCTTCTTAAGATCAGTGTGGTACGGTTGTATTAAGCTTAATGGACAAATTTGGGAAATGTCCTAAGACTGTGTCTTTGGCCTTTCCCCTGTTTGGTGTACTTTCCTAGCTCGTGTGAACGGGACGTGTCCTTCAGTAAGCGCGCAGTTCTCCATCGCGCCCCTGCTGGCGTTGTTGGCACATGCAACACGGGGCTTGGAGGGAGGTTGGGGGAAGGAGAGAGGGAGGGTTCAGGATGCTCCCATTGTTCCTCCTGCTGGCAGCCACTGGCAGTGGGGCAGAGAGGACGGCCAGAATGATCGGAGAGTGGGCTTTGAACTCGAAAGGCCACTGAGACTTTAAGTATATTAATTGATATCTTTGCACCATCTGAATCTCCTCCCCTCTCTACTGAAATTCAGGCAATGGAGTCTTGTAAGATTTGCTATCCATCACGAGGAAACAAAACAAAACAAAACAAAAAACAAAAAACACTCCATACCTCGCTCTGTTGAGGCTGATCAAAATAAACCTTTATAATTAGTTTTCAATACAATTTTCCTTTTAGTTGTGTTGCCCAGGCTTTGGGTAAATAATCAAACAAAAGATGTTTATAATTAGTTAATTTTTTTTCTTATGCCAATCACACTTCTAAAACCCCCTTTTTGCTTTCTGTGTGTGTGTATGTGTGTATGTATGTGTGTGCTTGTTCATGCATGAGCTATATTCAGAAATGTTCTATGGGACACAGAATTCACAGACATAAAAGCAGATAAATTGTATCTTTCTAACACCTTCCGTGTGTTGAATCAGAAATGATAATAACTGCAGCTCTTATTCAATAATCATGATCATCTCCTGTTAGATAGTATGTCAATGTTTTACACATTTAAAAAACGAGATTTAGAGAGTCTGAGGAACTATTCTCTCAAGAGAACATATGTTTGAGGTCAGAACTATACACAGTTCCTGTAACTCCAAAGACCGTGATTTCAGCCACCGAATATTTTGCTAACTTGAGTTAGAAGAGCATTTTATCAGTCTAAACCGCTACTCCATCAGATCATAATAAACTCTCATCTGGTCAGGACAGATATTTCTACTGTTTTAAAGAGACAAGGAAGCTGAGTTTTAGAAAATTAAATGACCTACTCAAGCCATGCCATCATTGCAAGAACCAATGTAGGTGACTGGTTTCAGATAATTCTTGCTTAGCATCTATTTTGTTTGACCTGTTTTATAAATTATCTTAATATAAACTTTAATTTTATTTTGGTGAAATTTTAGGAAAATGTAATTCAACATTTTTTTTCTTTCCTTGGCTTAAGAATGAATCTTTTCCCCAATAAATCTACTGAAAAATTATCTGCATAAATCTCACTAAAGTGACTCTGTTTCTGAGCATTATGTAAATCACAGTGTTGCTTCATCAATTTAATGTATAACATACATTAATATACAAGTAGTTTATAAAAGTGAAAGTAAAGACAACAGATTTTGCACATCTAAGTTTTAAAAGTGAGCAGTATTTAAAAACATGGAACATAAGTGGAAGATACTTTGAAAAAAAAATGACATCTGTGATATAAGAAAACTTGATTCTATTTTCTAATTTGTCTTTAAATATTTTTCCCTGATTACTAAGCGAATCCTTTTTTTACATGAAAATGAATGTTTTTATTATTCATTGATCTCTGCTCCTCTGGTGTACATATAATGGTTTCTGAATTTTATATGCTTAGAAAACTTGAGGGAGGCCTGTTGTGTATCTAAGAGTTAGTGGAGCTGAGCGATGTAGTCATAATTGCAGTAATTAGAGAATCTGAAACTTAACTCTCCATTCAACTCTAGTTATTTATCTTTTTAGTGATTCCCAAGATCTGCTTGGATAGAAGTCTTAGTAGTTTTTTAGTGAAGTTTGGAAATAATGTATATCCTTCATGGAGACCCCGCTGACTGCCCAGGGAAAGGAAAATTTATAACAGTTGATTGTAACCGTGCATCCAGATGCCCTTTCAAATATTTATAAAGACTGTAAAACAGCCCCGTGATTGCTTTGGCTCTTCTAAATTTAAGCATCTTTCTAGGCTTTGGGTAAATGACCCTACGAAATATGCTATTGTAACTGGCTACTATTTTCTTACTTAGGTATCTGTTAGACTTCTACATAAAAGCAAGTAAGAAAGACAGAAGTAAAATATTGGTGATGATGTTAGGAGACACCGAAGAAGAAAATGTAACTAGAAATATCCTTTGGTTGAGTAAGAGGATGCCGTTTTCCCTTTAGAGTATATAGTAGAAGACTTGAAGGATTTTAGTCATCAACTGGAGAACTCATTTCGGTGGACAATCAAACTGATGGCTAATCATATAAAATAGAATTCCTGCTGTGTGTGTGTCTCCTGCTGGCCTGGCCAGAGGAATTTGCTTAAGGTCATATTATTAACTTGTTAGTGATTGATTTTAGAATATTTTTTATTGTCTATAACTGATGCAAAGAAAATTAACACAGGCTAGAATTGTAGTTCTAAACCATATTTAATTATGATTGAATATTATTCTTATGTGTATCATATTTATAGTTTTATTGATCCTCTTAAAATTGCATTTTCATAAGAAGTTCTGACCAATTGCTCCTTCTAGAAATGCCCTCCTCTTATCACTTCTGCATATTTTCTACTTCACCCGTCATTTTTCTTATGACACTCAGTAAGTTCACAGTTTTCACTGAAACCCCTTTATTTTTGAAAACTGTAAAGCAAATCCTGGAACTGTTTCCCCCTTTCTAAACATTTCCCGTATCTCTTTAGGTGGGTTCATATACTCTCAAGCTTTAATCATCCACTATAAGTTTATAATGCACAAAATCTTAGTCTAGACCTTTTTATTGAACTACTACCTTATATATTCAACAACCTACTTGGGTAATCTATAAGGGTGCCTTATGAACTTTAAAGTATAAGCCATAAGTGTCTATTCCCTTCACATACATCTTCTGCCTCTGTCTAACGATCTACCCACCACCATCCATTTTTCTTGGTACCTTGCTTCAACCAGTTATCCCCAGCTGCCCAAGGCAGAAGACAAAAATCATCTTTTATCTCTTTTTCCTTCACATCTGTTGGACTTGTCACCAAACCTATTGTACGTAACCTGTATATATAGTCTGTAAAATATATCTTAAATCCATTATTCACTCACTCAGCCATTATTTTCGGCATGATGTACCAGGCACTGGATCACACATCAGAGTACAAAACTGTGAACAAAACAGTCAGCATCCTTGTTTTCATGGACTCTGTACTATTATGTTGGAAAAAGAAGAAAAGGCTGAAGTAAGTAAGCTAATACAATAATTTCAAAATACGTTGTCATGTAGGAAATAAATTATGTGCCATGATTAAGCATAAGAGTTAATCTTTTTGAATATGTTGGTTAAGAAAGGACTCTTTTGAACTGAGAGCTGAATGATGAGACCAAATTAGCCATAAAAAAAATGTCTTGAGAAAGGGTATGTCTCACATTTGTACTGTAAGCTACATTGTCTTCTTATTGTAAACTTTAGTTTCCTTACAATGACTCTTGGGTTCCTGCAAGAATCAGCATCTGCCAAGTGTATATAATGTAAATATGTCAGATAGTATGCAAAATATAGTGATATAGCTGCAAATAAGACAGAGAAGTTGAGTCATTGCAGTACTTATGTTCTACTGGGGAGTTAGAAATAAACTAAGAATAAAAAATCGAGAAGAATACCAGACAGTGAAAGACTCACTGGAATCCCTGGAAGGTCAAGGGAGGCCTTCAGAGATGAAATTTAAAAGTGAGATTTTTAATTTTTTTTTTAAAGATTTTATTAATTTATTTGACAGATCACAAGTAGGCAGAGGGCGGGTGGGGTTGTGGGGGAAGCAGGCTCCCTGCAGAGCAGAGAGTGTGATGCGGGACTCGATCCCAAGACCTTGAGATCATGACCTGAGCTGAAGGCAGAGGCTTAACCCACTGAGCCACCCAGGCGCCCCTGAAAGTGAAATCTGAATGGAAGAAGAGGTCGATCATACAAAGGCAAATACCCAGGTAAGGTGTAAGGCCAACAAAGCCTAGGTGTTTGGATTCCGGAATGAGGCAGCTTGGCTGGAAGGTGTGGAGGGCAGGAGAGTGTGCAAGTCCAGAACATAGTCAGTAGGTAATCATGGTGGGGGTGTGGATAAGAATAAGCATATCAATAATTATTGCATTATATATATGTATTGAATTTACATATGGAATTACATATATGTAGCTTAATCAATGTGGATCATTTCTAATGACGTAACTATCATGTGCATTCTCTCATTTGTCTTTTTTTTTTTTTAACAAAAATGTGTTGTTCTAGGTGCAACTCTAATTAATTAGTTTAACAAGGAAACTTGCTTATCCTGATAGAATTCTAAAACTCTTATGCTATTAATTATTTAACAAATATATAGCTTCCATAATTGGGCTGTGTTTTGGGTTTCCCATAAAGAATTATAAATTTCCCTCTACTTCTCTTACAGAACAAAAATGCAACTATTGCGAGGTAGTGTTACATTTTGCAATTTCATCTAGAATTTGACATTTGGATTTGTTGACCTCATTAAAAAGTGCTGCTATAGTCACAGAAAAAGTAGATACCAAATGAGTTACTACACACCTGGATCTTCAGAAGTGCAGATGTTGGCTCAATTAGAAGAAATGGCGATGTTAAGTAGCATCAAACAAATTCACCATGGGTATATTGCTGTTTACTTTCCCTAAAATGGATTCATATTCAAACAATTGGAAGTGAGCCATGCAACCAATATTTTAGAAATTAAGGAAAACCTTATTATGGTTTGTATAAACCAAAATATTTTCAAAACCATATTTTGCCTTTTTTAGTGTTATATATTTTCGAATGTAAAACATACACAGAGGGATGAAGCTGTTGAACGCAGTTCACACATGTCATTTATGAGGTCAAACTTGGACTCATTTATTTTTCATTTCCCTGAATTTACTGATTTATGAATATACCTTTGTTCCCTGAATTGCAAGAGTGTAAAATTGAATAAACAAACACAGCAGGCCACCCCTGTTCTTTATAAATATGTACATAGAAAGAAAAAATGTCTTCAGTTTCCCAAGCAATTCTCTCAATTATCAGATAAGTTAAAAATACATCTTGAAGTCAAATTAAAACAGAACATGCCCTTTACTATTTAGAACTTATAAGGCAACAAAGATACATCTCATTTGCTAGGCATACCTTCTAACTAATGCAGCTACCATAATAACATTAGAATCATTATGCCGATCTATTCTAGGTTTTCAAGTTTAGTAAAATATGGAAAGGAACAATTTTATAATTGGATTAATGTCTAGAACTTTGGGTGGATATTTTGTTTGCAAGCAAACATTTCTAAACAATATTCAAGGAAGACTTAAGATAAATAGATGTATTGAAATAATTATCAAAAGGATGGTCTTATCCCCTCCATCTGTTTCTAAGGTTTTACCTCCTTCACAGTGTGGGACCATTACCAGATATAACTAAGGCTCTTGATAGTTCTAAAAGTCTATTCATGTAACAAAGTTCTTGTATGTTTTAATTAAAGTTTAAGAGGAATTGACTACCATTTGATCTTTGAAATTAATCCAGAAGCAAAAGAAAGATATTGCTAATTTCTAAACAAAAATTTGGTGGTTCTATGAAAAGGGAGAGGGGGCTTTCAGAGTAGAATTTTTATTAGGGATTATTTATTTTGAGATAGTTTTTTAATTTCCAATAAACAGCTAGGGAGTGAGAAATGTTACCTAAGTGAAAGGACATCCATGTAAGTACAAGTTTGCAACTCATTTAACATCAGTGCAGATTGAAATACTGGGACTAGATGAATTCCTTAGGAATAAAGGCAAAAGAAGATGATGGAGGGGCGCCTGGGTGGCTCAGTGGGTTAAAGCCTCTGCCTTCGGCTCAGGTCATGATCCCAGGGTCCTGGGATCGAGCCCCGCATCGGGTTCTCTGCTCTGCAGGGAGCCTGCTTCCTCCTCTCTCTCTCTCTCTCTCTCTCTCTCTCTCTCTCTCTGCCTCTCTGCCTACTTGTGATCTGTCAAATAAATAAATAAAATATTTAAAAAAAAAAAAAAAGAAGATGATGGCTTTGGAGATCCTAACTGTTAAGAAACAGAAGGAGGAAGAGGGAAAGGAGGTCAGAGAATGGGAAAATCTTAGCAATGTATGGTATATACTACTTAAAAAAAATGAGAACATTGAGTCATAGAAACTGCCATCAAAATATTTTGGGGGAAGCTAGATTCAAATCCCTCTCCTGTCCTGCTTTGATAGGAAGGTTTGAAGGTTTAGATCATTAAAGATGCTGAATTTTGTCAAATGCTTTTTCAGTTTTCATTGAGATAATCATGTGGGCTTTGTTTCTTGTTTTATTAACATGGTGTTGATATTAATTGATTTTCATATATGGAATCAACCTTCCATTTCTGGGATAACTTACATTTATCATGGTGTATAATCCTTTATATATGTTGCTGGATTCAGTTTCCTAGTATTGAGGATTTTCGCATCAGTATTCTTTAGAAATGCTGGTCTCTAGTTTTCTTTTCTTGTGATCTCTTTGTTTAATTTTGGTATCAGGATAATACTGACCCCATAGTATGATTTGAAGAGCATTCCCTAATCTCTATTTTTTTAGGAGGGTTTGTTTGGAAGAGTTCATTTTCTCTAGATTATCTAATTTTGGGGGCATAAAATGGTTCATAGTTTTCTTTTGTAAAAATTTTTCCCCCATGATGTCTGTCAGTAGCAATAGTACTTTTTCATCCCTGTCTTTAGTAATTAGAGCCTTCTTTCTTTTCTTGTGGTCAAATAAAATGTTTTAAAAAGATAAAATGGACAAATGAGAAAAATCACAATGAAATAACCACTTTGAAAAACTAGTACTTTTTAATAAAGGTAAAACATATACTATCTATGATACAATCTCTTTTAAGTCTTTACCAAAAATAATTTTTAAAAAATACTCAAAACAACTTATGCAAGAATATACATAGGATTTTTACTCATAATATCCAAATCTTGAGTTAACCAATAGTTTATAGACAAGCAAATAACTTTTTCAAATGGACAATATTTATATAATAATTTTTATACAGCAATGCAAAAATAATGAGTGACTGATAAAGACAGCATCTTCAATATTCAAAAATAATATGTTGAGCAAAAAGTCACTCTCAGTAGGTAAATACCTTAAGATCGTGTTTATATGAGGCTCAAGAAAAGGAAAAGAATAATTAATATTCATGGAAATGGAAAAAGAGGTGAGGACTGGCTGGGTAGTGGCCATAAGAGGCATTTTGTCATGTAGAAATGTTTTATATTTGATTAGGGTGGCAGTTCATGAATGTGTTTGTTTCTCAAAATTCATCAACATATAATTAGGATATGTGCTTTTCACTGAATATAAATTTGGTTTCTTTAATACTGAATTTATTGTAATAATTGCTATCTATGTTATATTTTTACTACAGCTTATATATTCCTCCAAAACAGTATACATAGTATTATTTTGAATATTTAAAGACTTATATGATTGACAGGATAATACGTTCATTCTTCTGTATCTTATTTTATTATATGTTGTTTTTGTGACATTCATTATGAAATGTCTAGCTATACCTAATGTGTGTATAAATTCCTCCATATGATTAAAACAAAATTTATTTCTTTTTCTTCTACTTGTAGATAACTGTGTAGTTTCATTTTACATAAAATTAAAAAAAAACACTCCTATAATTATGGCTAACACTTTTTGTAAATGTTGAGTAATTTGGAAATTTTCCTGGACATTGAAATTATGTTGTAGCAACTCTATATTCTGTTATGTTCCTTCAAAGATTGTTGTCTTGTTTTATTTTAGGTGGCAGTTAACTTGGTTAGATTTAACCTTCAAACTCTGTTTTATCAGTAACAGCTCAAATTTCACTTCAACTATATTAATCTTTAGTTGTGCTTCTTTTCAACTGTCCTTTGTTTTCATGTTTGAAGAGTTGGTGAAAGATTTGGGCAGAATTTATACACAGATCTGTAGATAACTGTCAGCATCTTTCTCTTTTCTGAAAGTAACCCCATTCCATTTTAATGGCTGCAATTACTCCAAACATTTTTCTCTCTTTTCTTCATGCCAGAGTCTGCAAGTTCCCCTATAGTTTTGGCCACCTTTTGCAGCACCACCTCAGCCCGTCTTCAGGCTAAAAGCTGAGAAAATGTGAAGCTCACTCCATGCCCTCTATTTCTTCCAATTATTCACTCTCTTACAGAATTTGTCTGCCTTTGTTCATTCTTCAGTTGTTTTATTTATTTTACTGAGGGTCAATAAACTGGATCTGTGTGATCAAAATTCTGGTAGGAACTTAGCCCTACAAAAAGTGTATGGACACGTTTTAATATTTAAATGTGTTGCTAATTGTGCATAACTTCCATTATATTGTCATTTCCTAGTGTCAAAAGTTTTCAACAATTGTTTGATATTTACCTTTGTAAATATGTTAAAATATTTTACCTTAAGACAAAAATTTTATTTGGTAATTGTACATGTTTGATAAAATATGACTTTGGTTTTTTATGTAAATTAGAATTTTGAGCTGACACCATGAAAGTAACAGTATTAGACAGAGTGATTTGCAATTTTAATTGTCACAGGATAATGAGAAAATGCAGACATGAGCTCAAAATACAAATCACAAATTTCTACCAAATGAAGGGGAAACATTTTCATAGTGTGCTGTATAAATGAGAATTTTTCATTAGGTTAAATATTGAAATTTGAAGATAAAACAGAAATTAAAACTTAATTTACATTCAAGTGACTTCCAAAATGGTTTGGAATAGTTATAGCAGGACTTGCTGATTTTCTTTAACCAAGTAACTTCTGTGTCTAAGTATCTGTCCCCAGTTCTGCAATAATTAAAATTAAATTTAAACATTAAGTTCTAGCTCTGAATCCTAGTTATTTACAATCTTAGGGATTGCTAATAAAGAAATAATACTAAAGTTCAAGTGAATAAGACACTATACAGAGTTATGTGATACCTAATTACAATTGAATTTGAGAATTTCTCATTTAGAATTATTCTGGTTAAAAATGAAGTCCAATTATTCTGAATTAGATGTTAATTTGAAACTGAACTTTGATGTTAATAATTTCATTCTGGTACCAAAATGTCTCTATATTTATGTTATTGATGTCAAAATTTATACAATATTAAATGTAGTGCAAGTCTTGCCCTACTATATATTTTTCTGTAAAACCCATTCAATGTCTCACATGAAATTAATGCTGTTGGGGTGCCCAGCTGACTTAGTGGGTTAAGCATCCAACTCTTGATTTCCCTTCAGGTCATGATCTCACTCAGGGTTGTGCGATCAAGCCCCATGTTGGGCTCCACACTCAGCAGGGAGTCTGCTCTCCCTCTGCCTCTGCCCCTCTGGCTCATGCCCTCTCACTCACATAATGCTGTTAATTGGAATATTACTGACTTTTAGGTTTTGTTTGTAGCTACTTTGCAAATTCGTTTTTTAAAATAGAAGCCAAGAGAGTAAGAAATTTCTATCCAATTTAGATTTGTACCCATTTGTATTACCTTTTATTAATAATGGTAAAATATAAACCACCACTACAATTCTTCATATATCATTTTGCATTAGTACATGACACTTTTCTTTAATGGTTGCTTTTTCCCTAAGCTAGGGGGAAATGGTACACTTTGAAGCCTCCCTTCAATTCCCAACTTTATCATCAACTAGATGTACGAGGCTTGATAATTACAAAAAGTCCCTGTGCTGCATCTCCCTCGTGTAGAAAATGGTAGACTTCATAAGGTGTCATGGAGATTAAATGACATTTGTAAAACTCTTAGACCAGTGCTTGGCATGTAGCTCACATCTTGAACATTTTAGTAAGTCCAAGTATTACTAGTCAAGTAGGAGAAACGAGTCCCCTTCTAGATAATGTCTGTGGAGGGGAGATGCCAGAGAGAGGAAATGCAGCATGGCAAAGAGTTCATTTTTATGAGAGAAACTTTGAAACAGAAACTTTTCATAGAAACCAGAGAACCATCAGGCCTTACAGAAATGACAGCAGAAAAGACACAGAAAGATTAAACAATATTTACGTCTTCCCTAATGCAGCCCAAGTGCACTCTCATGTTACGCGCATCCAACATGGAAGGTCAGTTTGGTGGGTTGCCAGTCCATCTGCAGCACCTGTCACCTGGTTCCCCCATGTGTCTCATCAAGGATTTGACTTTTGCCTTCACTGTCTCCCAAATCATGGGGTGTTATTAATAACGAGCACCACAGCAAGACTTGTCAAAGTTTCTCATTTGAAAGCTCAGAACATCCTAACACGTGACTTAGAATGGAGTAGGGTGACATCACATCTGCAAATATGGTAGTAAGGCAGGAGGGAAGAGACATGCACAATCTCCATCTGTTCTGGCCTCTCTGCAGGCTCTCTGGATTCGTGTGATGGAGCAGGCGGTAAGCCCAGTCTAGGAAGCCCCTGGGCATTTTCCCTGAAGATACATTCTTACCATGTGTGCATAAGAAGGGAAGCAAGAGAACCTCACCTCTCTGACTCCATACATAGAACTGAAGGTTTTAGTCTCTATAGACTGAAGTAATAGCAAGTGGTGGGAAAAAAAAAAATTGACACCTTTGTTTTGTCTTAGCTACATATCTTCATTAAAATTTCACAATTATCCTATCAAAATAGGTTAGAAAAATGAACTTTCTAATCAGCCACACTTTGGGGATAGTGGCAGTTACAGAAAAATTCTCACTTTAATAGTCAGAGAAAAAGTGCTGATGAAGAAATATTGACTGGTAGCCTCAGCACAGTGGAGCCAAGTGAGATCCTTTAAAAATTCCTGGACAAAGTTACAGAGAATATATTAAATAAGCCTTCTGGCTTTACCTGTTACTGACTCTTTTTATCAGTATTCTGTACCCCTATCCCTGTGATGTAACATGACTAAATTTTTTTTTTATAATAGAACATAGTAGAAAAGAACAATAATATTATGATTTTATAAAAAGGGATAGATATCCACTACTTATATGTGTAAATATAATAGATTGGTCCAAAATGGATCCTTACAGCAGGGAGTGGGAATGGAGTCAAGACCCCCCAAATCATTGCCCTTCATTTGAATAAAAGAGCCCGAGAACTGTTAGTGACATCATGTGAGGTATCATGTGGAGAGCCTTTTATTTCTACTTTTCTCATAGAGAAGACTTTATATCACACCCAAATGAAAGCAATCACTTCATTACAGATTTGCTACATTTAATGTCCTCAATCTGAATGAATAGTTTTTCTTTAATCCAAATGGAATTTTCTATTTTATCTGAATTATATTTGTAATTACACTGAAGTTACTATTTGTTTATAATTGGGCCATGATACACGACACAAACTCAGAGGAAATAACTAGCTGAGTTACAAACCATTAATTTTCATGGACAAAGTTGACACTCTACAGATGTAATTTGCAAGTCAAATATATGCTTTTTCCCTCTTGGATCCTTTTTTTATTTACAGGAAGTCTTGGTTGAATTAATAAATAAACAGTAGCTGAAATATTTCACTTTAATTAGTATGAGGTGGCATTTGTGGAGGAATGTTTAACCAAGAGATGTGAGATGCTGTCAGATGAGGGATTAACACTAGAACAAAGATCTGAATAAATATGTGGTTTTTCAAGCCAAATTCAGTAAACACACAGGGGACCACACTTTAGATAAGAGTCTCACATTTAATATGAGATGGTATATCCATGCTTTTTGAACTGTGATAAATTTCTCAGCAGGTGTCTTTGGGGACATGTGACAACAAGATATTATCCTTACCCCTGAAACTGTCAAACCCTATTATTTTCTAAGAAGCTAGACAGTTTTGGAAGTGAAACAAAAAGACTCTTTGTTGGAATTATAACGTTCTACAGGTATTTTTTTTTTCAGTACTAACAAAAAATTAGCATCAAGGTCATTCTTTTACAGAGTGCATCATAGTGGTAAAATGGAAAAGCATAGTTCTCCTCTAAGGATAAGTAAGTAAACCTTTACACTTTTGATCTTGGTTTTTAGTTTTGAATTCCCAAATTGGTTTTTAAATTCCAAATTTTATAGTGACAAGTCACTGGAACACTAAAAATGTTTTTATCTGTCCTTTTCCCTCTCTACTTTCTATCTATGCTAAAACAAAGATAAAGCCACTTCATTTTTATATTTTTCTATCAGCAATTGGAGTGTGTTCATCTGTGGGACCATTGTACTCAGAGTCATGTCTTTGCTCAGACATTTTCTGAGTACTGTCTAGAATTCAAAGAAAGATGAGATGTGCTTTCTATCTTCAATGAATTTCCTATATACGTGAGGCAGTAAGAAAAGTATACACAATATTGGGGTAGAAGTATTATAAAGGTATTACAAATAATGCTATAGGAGTTCACCAAAGGCAGATTAGAATTCTAGTTGAAGCAATCAAGGAGAGATTTAATTATCGATTTTGGGGGGGCTGTACAGCGGTCTATGCCTTCATGCATGTACCATTTGTATGCATTGGATGAACATTCAATTTCAGGTGGAACCCCACCCCAATTAAAAATAAAACAAATCATAAAGTTTCAATTTAGAATTCAAGTAACTTAATAATCAGACCAAAATATTCTTTGAAATCCCACTGAGTCTTGCATCGCTGTGCATTTTCATTAATCTGTTACCATAAAATGAATATTCCTAAGAAAACTTATTTTTATTAAATATTTTGTTCTTTATCTGAAATGAAAATATGTGCTCTTAATTCTGCCTGTATTGACAAATGCTAGGGAAGAAGTTATAAGACTCTTATTTTCAAAGATGTGACATAGTTTTTATTGTAATGTAGGTCTTCTAAGTAATAAATATCAGTAGGTTTTTTTGACCAGAAAGAAATACCAGTAGATAAAAATCATCTACTATAACTTTTCATTGATTTACTTTGCTCTTGGCAAGGTCCTATGATTTCCAAGTTTGTATTAAAATGATAACTGGAATTTTTACAATTATGTTGATTCAGTGTCATATTTGGTGCAAAGTGTGTGAATAGCAGTCTTCACTGTTGGCTAGAACAGTTCTTCAGCCTGATTTTCCAGATTTGGTCAATGCAGGAAACCGTACTTTGGCAGTTTTATGTGCAAAATTTCAACTTCCGAAATGGGTAGAAAAAGACCTAACGTGCAAAACTTGCCTGTAGACATGTGCTTATGAAACTGTAAATAAAAATGTACTTTTAGAGCTTTTTACTCTAAAGAAGATTCAGTGGTTCATCAGATTTATCCTGTAAGAAAACTTAAGGAAAATGTGTGGATAAATGAAAAAAATAATTGACCATGAAATTCTGTTAATTTATAGTTGATAATTCCTCAATTTTTTATTGTAGTTACTAAAGGAGAAAATCAGCAATCACATTTTTATTTGAATATGATGCAGATAATTTTGCATTTATAGTTCAGTATGGAAAGTGAAGTTCATTATATATACTTTTGTTTATAATAAATTATATGCTTGATTTCTCAATGCATATATTTTTAATGTTTTGCTTTTTAAGTTATTTTTATGTTCTGTGGGGAAAAAAGACATAAAAAATGTCTACTTAACAGACATTTTTAACATTTTGAAAGGGAAGAAAAATGTTAAGGTTCACTTAATAAAGACCATGAAAGTGCCTGTCAAACTATTCTGGGATCAAGGAGACAGTAGCAATTTCAAAAGTGCAGTTCCAAAGAGCCTTTATATTCAAGGTGCAAGTTGTTTCTCTTAATTGCTCAGAGAAGAGCTTCTATAGTCTCAAGTCACACAAAAATACAAGTATGGATAGAAAAATAAAATAAAATAAAATAAAATATTATATGAAGTTACCTAGAACTTTGTAAGTTGAGTCTTTCTGAAACTTTCTTAGTTGCCTTAGAAGACAGAGCCAGAAACCTAAGGAACCCAATACTGTATTGTATGGATTCGTATTCTGTCGCAGGCACTTATTCTCAGACCTAAATAATTTCCAAACCTAGAGCCTCTTTTTAATGACAGATGTGCATTTGTTCTACGGCATTAAATAAATAACCTCACTGGGGCTCTCTAAGTTTTCCAGACTGTTCTTTTTCGAAACACACATTTACTTAGAGCACCAACAAACAGATTCAAAGGTTAAGTACTAGAAACAACATTGGCTTTATAAAATAGTTATTTTATATTGTTTCATGTCATCTTACCACATGGAGGCCACCCAGAAACTGTTGTACTCTGAGTACAGGAATCTGTTCTATGTGTTGAAACAGGATGTTTTTAGTTACATGTAAAAGATAAGAGAATCACACTTGTTTAGACAAGAAGAATATTTATTGCCTCTCGTATCAGGAGGTTTACTAGTAAGGTGGACTCCAGTGTAGGAAGCATTTGCAAACAAGAAGATATCTGCTTCATAACACTGATCTTTTAATAAACAACCAATTACTGATGATAACGGAGGATACATGTGTGAAAAGAAGGTTAAAAACTGAGTTCTAGGGACGCCTGGGTGGCTCAGTGGGTTAAAGCCTCTGCCTTTGGCTCAGGTCATGATCTCAGGGTCCTAGGATCAAGCCCCGCATCGGGCCCTTCACTCTGCAGGGAGCCCGCTTCCTCCTCTCTCTCTGCCTGCCTCTCTGCCTACTTGTGATCTCTCTCTGTCAAATAAGTAAATAAAAACCTTAAAAAAAAAAAAAAACTGAGTTCTAAATTTGAAAGGACTCTCCAGTGAGGTACCAATTTTTAAAAAACTGCAATTAGAGGTTATTTCACAAAATCAGGCTTAGGGGCAGTTAGCATTTGAATTTTTAAATTTATGTTGATTCAGGAACATAGGCTCTGTAGTCTCTTGCTGTCTAGGAATGTGGGCAACACCTCTGTAAAATATTTTCATTAATCTGTTACCATAAAATGAGTATTCCTAAGAAAACTTATCTTTATTAAATATTTTGTTCTTTATCTGAAATGAAAATATGTGCTCTTAATTCTGCCTGTATTAAGGCAGAATTAATTGACAAATGCAGGGAAGAAGTTATAAGACTCTTATTTTCAATGATGCAACATGGTTTTTATTGTAATGTAGGCCTTCTAAGTAGTAAATATCACTAGTTTGTTTTTTTTGACCAGAAAGAAATAATTCTCAGAATCTTGTGTGAATATTTTTAGGGTTCTATACTCATTGCTGTGTTTTCCATATGACTGTGCCTCAGCTGCTAGAATATAAATTAAGATTTTTTTCTCCCATTTGTTTTTGTGAACTTGCCTGTCTGATCATTCGTTCTCAGGAGTGCAGATGGAACTCGAGGGAAAACAATTAATCTGAGGTTTCAGTTAAACACCTCCATAGTTCAGGTCATTTAATACAAAGTGTGTGTTAAGAACCGTAAGGATGAATGATTCTTGTCGAGGAATTTGCAACCGTTACAGGAGTGTTTGAAAATTACAGTACTGTAGCATCTGACAAACAGATGAAGTTGGAGACTCAGTGTACACGTCTAAAACAACATGTAAGCACAATGACTCCTGAAAATCCCTAAGAAAGGTATCAAGATTGTGTAAACCTAAACTCGAAGCAATGCTCCAGCATTGTAATAAAGGACTATCTCTCTTTTTGAATCATGCTCAGAGTTATGAAGCTTCTGCTGTGATAAACAGTAAAAAAAAAAAAAAGTATTCTGAAAAGCAGATACTTGCTGTCCTCATATACTAATTGGATCAGTGCTCACTCATCGGCCTGTTTAAATAATTATCTCTCTGTGTCTTTGCATTTTATTTTTGTTTTTATTTGTTTTATCTGTCTTTCTGTTTTGCTCACTGTTATGCTCCTCTCTCTTTCCAGGTGCTAATATTTGAATACTTAATGCCTGGCTCCTGCAGCAACATTGCAAACAAACGAGTGTTCACTCTTCACAGCATGGCCTTAGGTGAGCGCACCTGTGCTCTCCAACATCACAGGAGGTTAAAAGAAAAAAAGATAACCTCCACTTAGGCAGGGAGTAGGAGGAACTAGCATGGCAAGATGACATTGAGATTAGCCCCTTAGACATGGATATGATTCTAAGTGGTAGAGGTGAACAAGGATGTGACATTTCGGGTGATGAAATTGCTGAAAGACACAGAATAGAAGGGATCGGGGCATTATCTTTGGTATAACATAAAATTGGAAAGACATTTGAAAGCATATTAAAGATGCCTTTTAATGCTGGTGTGGAGACCGCACTAAAGTAAGGCTCAGTGGAAACTGAAAAAAATTCATTTTTAAAAAAACTGTGTCCTGATGTAACCAGAGCTCTGCTTCAAAAAGAATAATCTCAGCCATTTATGGAATGTACAGCTATAGAAATGGAGATAATACGATGAACAAGGTAACAAGAGAGACAAAAAGATCAAAGATGACTTTGAATTTTTTGAGCTTACCTTACACAGAGGGTGATTGTGATATTTTAGGAATTAGGAAGTTCAGGAGACTTTCAGTGCCCTACATCAGAAAACAGTCACTGTTTTGGCATATAGTGTTTATTCCTTTGGTTTTATTTCTTTCCATTTAATTCTTAGTCCATCTCAGTCCTACTGGATTGTGATACAAGGCCCAATGTGATACCTTTTTGTACTAGTCAAATTTCCCTATAATTTTATTGAGAAGTTAACCTCTTTTCTAGTGGTTGGAGTCATGTAGCTTTATTATATATAATACATTAACTATGATATATATATATATATTATAGAATTAGTGTTTATTATTATGCATAATATCTATCATTATACTTGACATTTAATACCATAATCTATCTATCCATCTAACCCTAAACATGAACCTATCTTTTTCTGAGTGCCTCTGTTTATTTTTTTAGTTTTAAATAAAACATTTGATTTTTCATTATTTTTTCTGCACTAAAAGCCTTTCAGGCTACACTAGGACATGGCATTTGCATTGCCATCATCTCCTCCGTATTATCAGGTTCAGTATCTTCAAAGAAAGCAGAGGTGAAGAAAAGAAGGGATGGGGGAAGGAAGCCCTAGAGAAGCCCAAGTACTCAAGGAAAGGTTAAAAATGGTAAAATATTTAAAGAGGTAAATTCAACATCAGTTACCAGTTTCATCTTCATGGGTACCCGAACTGTCATCCCAAAACTATTTTTATGTTTATAAAAACTAGGGAAACTGTGAAGTGTAGTTTGGGGAAGCTCCACCATGTTACTTAATGTAGTATCATATCCAAGTTGCTTGTACAGGGGTGGAGAGACACCATCGGTTTGAAATGGTATCAGACATCACACTGGAAAGGTACAAGGTACTGGACATTTTCAAAGCTCTGAAAGCATTGAGAGAGTTGGAAGATCTGTAATGGAGTTGGGCTCCATATCAACTCTATGTTTGTACAAAACTGAATAAATTGTGTTCAGGATTGGTGGGGACCATGAGACTGAAATCCCATGCAAGTCCACATAATTCAAAATCTCCAGTGAAATAGCTAGTGATTCATTTTCTTTCTCTCCCCGTCAGAACACTCAGGCCACTGCTATGGACTCAATGTTCATATCTCTCAAATTCACATGTTGGATTCTGTCTTCAACATGATAGTGTTTGGAGATGGGATCTTTGGGAGGTTATTAGATCATGATGGTGGGGTCCTGCACTTGTAAGAAACTATATGAGAGAGTTTGTTCTGTCTCTTTCTCGGTTCTCTGCCTTGGAGGATAAAACAAGAAGATGCCCATCTGTAAACCAGGAAAAGGGCTGTCACCAGACACCACATCTGCCAGCACTTTGATCTTGAACTTCCAGCCTCCAAAACTGTGAAAAATAACTATTCTTTAAAGACAACCAGTCCATAGTATTTAACAAAGCAGCCTGAACGAAGATAAGCAGCCCGTCTTTTGTTGAATCATTACATCTTTTTAATTTCTGTTAACACTTTATTAAGTGTTATGTGTATTTTTAAACATAATTTTAACTTAACCACTTTCTTATTTACCATATAGTATATGTTTGTTGCAATGTCGAAGACAGTGCATTTTGTTACCATTCTTATATATATATTTTAATTACTGCAAACAAATGTACTTGGTAATATTTTTTAATTGTTAAATAACAGAGTAACTGATATTTTTAATGATTTGTATTTTGCAAAAAATGACGGAATATTATATAAGAGTTTAAATGTTTTTTATGATAATGGAAAATTTTTATGGAGATTTAAGGTAAGCTTGGAATGTGTTATTTTTTTTTGCACTTAGAGTAATGGAGTATAGGCTCCTGCTATCCAAAAATCCACTAACACAATTTTTTGGATGTTTTATACTCAGATAATGAAGAGTTTCTGTACTGTTACTTTTATGACGATGACTACTACTTGTAGTACTGTTACTATTCCTCTGGTACTTATCCTCTTACTCCTTTTCCTTTTCTTGCCTCATCTATTCTATTAAAAATACTGCTGCCCTACTAGAATCAGGTAAAGTAGGAATCTCCTCTGGAGGCAATTAGAAATTAAGGGTGATTGGTCTGCAGGTGAAAATACATATTTAGGTATGTTACATATATTCACATGTATAATTTAAGAAGAACACATTTTATTTCTATGTCCTCATTGGGTACACAACTTATTTTTAAATTATACCATTTTTCAAGAATGTTAATATGTAGCAGAATTTACTTAAGCAAATATAAAATTGCATGGCTTCTGTTTACCCCCAAACATGCCCTCTTATTTCCTAGGATCTTGACACACTAACACAAGAAAATAATATAGAAGTCTATTAATTTTGTTCCCTAAAGCCTTTCATAAGAGATAATGGGTCATAATGAAATACTTATAGTTACTGTCAATTTGATACTTATGTCTATTTATCTGCTTTTTGCTCCTTTCTTTAGTGCCATTTTTAAGCTTTATTAAAAAGAGGTATATGCTTGTACTAACAGGAGAAGAAAAAAAAAATGTCATTTTTTCCTGTGGTAGAAGAGTGGTACTCAGAGGTAGTAATCACTTTCCAGTTAGTGTTTAAGCCTTTGCCCTTGGTTTTAGGCTCAAGTGCTGGAAGGGCAGCAGACTGTTGGGTCTCTAGTTGTTACACCTTATCCTTCGTCCAGCAGTACAGAGATAATGAGGGGGAAAAAGGCAAAACTTATGTGGTTTGAGGTCTTAGATGTACAGTAATAACCCTCTGCCTTCTATTATTTTGCTTTAGTGAGGGGCAGACAGCTTGACATCATTCTCTTTTCTACCATGGGAATAATTTCTAAAAAGAGTATATTTTATTTAACCTATATAAACTATATGGTTGCTTTGAAATGCAGAAGAAAATTAAAACTTCTTTATTTACTTCTTAAAATAAATGTATACAATGTGTGAATAAATATAATATACTTTACTGAGATGAGTGGTTTGAAAAAAAAGGACAAAAGCAGTTTCAAAATAGAATGTTTTCTGGATAAAATATTCCTGAAGGCTGTGTATATTCTGTCAGAGAAGTGCAGAAACATTATTCCCTGTTGAGATGTAGAGAGTTAGTAATAACCTCTAAATTATCTACAAACTCTCAAATGATACTAAAGCTGCTATATTTTTATCTTGAAAATGCAAGGCTCTTTGTGATGGGTTTTCCCCGTCCAACCATTGCCTATCAAGAACTGTGTTTGTTTTCTAAAAGAGTGAGCATGCCTGCAAAGAATAGATTATTACTTTGCCTCATGAAAATCAATTAAGGATTTTGTCTAAAGCTTTATCAAACACAGCAGAGTTTATACACCCCGGAGAGTGTATACATATCAGGATTGTTCCTGGGCATGATTTGCATATACATCCCATACTATCTGGACATGAAATGTAACAGAATTTGGGCTATTGCCAAGTCCCCTAGGATCCATGGAGTAGGCTTTATGAAGAAGAAGCCATTCTCCATAAAACAGAAATGTGGACAGGCCCTCCTGAGAGGCATGGAATTTCATTCTGAGGCCAGAGACCACGAATGGACCTCAGGTGTATCTCAGGATGGAGCAGAAAGCTCATGAACAGCACTTAGGAGTGTAAGGAATTGCACAGGTCTGTGGCCTTTCTCTACAATGAGATTCTAGAAGAAAATACTTGCTGGCGTCTGAATATCTTATACCTTTTCTACTAACAGTTTCATAAATGTGGGCTCCTTTGGGATGCATATTAAACCCCTCTTCGTGTGGCACTTCTCAGAACTTGAGTTAGACATTATCTCTTCTTGGGGGTCTACATAATTTGTCTTTTGTTTTTATCAACTTTACTTTTTATAAAAATTATAAAAGGCATAGAACGTGAGGTCCTACAAAATGGACCAAGAGCTGCTGAAACTCACCTCTGCCTTGGCTGCCCCAAGCAACGTATTCTTTCCCCATCACTTAGGGCAGATTACCTTAGCATTCTCCGTGTCCTGTGTAGTCCTGCTCAGCTGGTCTCTTCTTCTCTGGTACACTGTGCTTGATCTAGAACAATGCTTATAATTATGGTCATAAGAACTCTTTTGAGAGGCTGGAATTGCTATCTGATTTTTCCTAAATAAAATGAAGTTAGAGTCAGATGTCATTTGATAAATGTTTTACACTTTTCTTGATTTAAAATTTATCTAGAAGTTGTTGGTACAGGGGGCCAAACATATATTTATATGTATATTTGCATATATAATTAAAGAAATGAATTAGTAGATTCTATTGTTCTGCCAAATATCCTGGTGACTCTCTAATTCTATTGAAGGAGTTGCTCTTATGTGAATAGCACAGAACCAAATTTCCACTCTCTCCATGTATTAAAAATACATAATTTCAATCTGGAAGAAAACCAAAGTTGAAAGGAAAATATCTTAGTCACATTGGTTTATTTTCTGATGTCTTTTAAAACAATTCACTTGAGGGGTACCTGGCTGACTCAGTTGGTAGAGCATGCAATTCTCAATCACAGGTCCTGAGTTCAAACCCTACATTGGGCATAGGGCCTACTTAAAACAAACGAACAAACAAAAACCAGTTTGTTTGACCAAATTAAAACTTTTTGATTTATAAAATGTCTCTTTTTTGATATGTGGCCTATTTGTCATAGGTGATGTAAGAGCTAAAATCATAATTTCCTTCCTATTTTATTTTGTTTTTGTAGTGTTATTTCTAACGTCGTCTTAACCTAGATGTGAGAAAGGGGAGTCAGAGCCAGGCATTCAGAATAAATCTGTATACCAAACAGACATGCCTCTGCACATACAGAGCTATGAATCTAGTGACATATATAAAGGAATAAACAGATACATCAAGCATACATTGGTTTGTGATCCAAGAGGAGTGGGATATACCCTTTTCCTTATTTTAAAATTTTAAAAATGAGTCCCAATTAGTTGGGACTGAAAAGAGAGATTTCTTTTTCTCCCCTGCCCTCTCTCGTCTCTCTTTCATTAGATTATACAAGAACTCTGAGGCCATTCGTTGCAGTTTGAATGTAAGGAATTTCTGGTCCTTATACTGTGGTGGCTCTCATCCCTCCTTCTGTTAGAGAGGCTGAGAACCGGTCTATGATTTTCATCTGGTAGCAGTGATACAGAGGAGATGGTCCTCTGTTGACCAGTCCCTCTTCTGCTGCTAAGGCTCTGGCAGGAGGCCATGCTTAGCCACTGGGTTCTGCACGGAAGGGGGGTTCCTGTCCCCACGTCCCTTCCTCCCATTATCTTCTTACAACCCCATCTTTCAACCCCAAAGTCCTGTGGTCCTGATTTTTCTTTCCTGCTGGGATGACTCCATTGGATCCCTCAGTACAGACCATGAGTTCCACCCCAAGCCCACCCACTGCCAACGAATGCTGCAGTGTGGATTGTCTTTAGGAAGGTTCCCGAAACACATGGAGAGATCCGTGGATTTCATGTAGTGTGAAGCCCTACGCCCAAGAATGCAAAGGCAAAAGTTATGTTTTCGTTACTTTCACTATTGAACCTGCTCTTGTCGAGTGACAAAGCATGGGGTTGTTTCCACATTACATTAATAGGAAGTAAAAATAATTCAACATGTTCTGGAGTCCGCAGAAGTCCAGAAGCAACTATGGGCTTCGGGAACGTGGCTTTTGGAAATGGCATCTTTACTTGACATTTGAAAATTGAGTTGTTGTTTTTGAGGTAGGTTAAGGAAAGAGCAGTAGACACATATAATGTCGTGGTTTGTAGAGTCAGGTGAGAAAAATGTGAAATGGATAGATTAATCTCACTTTGCCTACCCCATAGGTAGTTATAAGATGTACAACACTTAAACTCTGAAGTGACAAAGAGGTAAAAATTTATGAAATGGGATTGCCTCTTACTTACTTATCTAACAATGCAGAAGGTCCCTTCGAATGGCTAGGAGGGCAGTCACTAGGCCTGGAATGGACAGGCTCCTTAAGGCTAAGCCAGAGTGGACATTCAGTTCACCACCCTTCGGTGATGATGGTGTGAGAGGCTCTGTTTGTCCACCACCACGTTTGACTTGAGTAGAGGAATTATTGCTAAACAAGTTCTTTCCCTAGACTGTCCTTTCCCAACCCTTTGGCTAGGGAAAGTGGTCTTTTCTTGGGCTGCTGTTTCATCAGGTGCCAGCTTCTCCAGCACGCTGCCCAGGATATACAAGAGGCTAAAAGAAAACCTGGCAACTTAGTCATATTGTTCCCTAGATCTGGACATCCCTGGCCAGTCTTTCTTCTTCTACCTTTCTGAATTTTTGATGTTAGGTCTGGGATTTTTAGGTGTACCTGTTGGTAGAAAGGGAAAAAGTGTAGATCATCTTGTGTGAATCCAAATATCCATTTTAAATTTTGCATCTGCATTTATTAAAACATATTTTATTTATTGCCACTTTGTGATCACTAGCTTAGCTAAACTCCATGACACTGTCATCGGCTCTGCGGGCGGTGCTGTGTGGATGACCAGCGGAGCATCTTGTATTTCTGGAGTGTTGCCTTGTGTTCTTACCCAAGCTTGTGCTGCCTTCCCTTTCATTGCTGTAGGAGCTGAACGCTTGGTTATGAGACTCAAAGCAACGGCAGGATGTGTGCACTTATCTTTTCTTGACATTTTCACTGTCAATCAGGAGCTCTGGGGAAAAGCCTCATGAGTGAAATTTATTTGATTTTCTTTATCATGCAGTAATACTGGAGATAAAAAATTTAATCTGAGCAATGGTACGAAATGACTGCTTTAAACTTTTAATGTGTGTTTCTTCCAGGCACTGATTTCATGGATTATTCTCTAAGGTTTACTGTTATAGAGAAATGTCTTGTGTGAATAAATGAAAAAAAAAAAAACCTAATATATAGATATATTGGTAAATGTTGAATGAAACCGCACTAGGCATGTTTCCCTTCAGTTGTGAAGATTGTACCCATGGGTTTTATTGGTTTTAAATTCATCTTTATGGCTGTAGAGGTTAGTTCACTTTTGTGCCTTCTTTTTCTGCAGAAGAAATAAAATCATGTGTCTCTACATTAAATTTTTGTACTGTTCTCTGGTAAGTTTCTTTCATAATTCAACAGAGAAAGACTTACCAGTTTATCATTTATAATGTCTCAATTTTTGTAGTTTCATCTGTTTTGAAATGTTTCTATGTATAATTCACTGTGGGTAATTTGAAGTACATAGTCTGTAAGTAGAAAAAACTGCTTTTCTTTTCTAAAGATGTCATTTAAAATAAAAAGATTCTTCTTTTTATTTTAATCAGATTGCTTTTTCACATCATCTACATCATGTGGAACAAAGAACCACAAATGATAAGAAAACTGTTTATTACCACAATACACAAGATTAAGAAAAAGACACTGAATGTGATTTTCCTGTCAAACTCATTTGCTCCTTTTCTAGGATTAAAAAAAATAAAATACATTGCATAGAATAAAAGCCCACATTTTTTTTTTTATGTTTGGCTCATAAGAAGGCTTTAATGATCCCTCTGCTCTGAATAAAATTTTCTAAATGTCATTTGTAACATTCATCTTAAAACAATTTAATTCAATCAATGTTGATTTTAACATTTAGGTATTAATCTGGGTTTATCTCTGGAGGTAAATAAGATACTTTATGTAGTTACATAACATTGAGAAACTTAAGGTCTTTACATGCATTACTTATATTACACAATTCTGAGGTCAATCCATGAGGCTGAATTTGAGCTCCATGCTCATTGCCTGAAAGTGGTGGTTCTCAGGGAGGAGGTAGGGCTAATTATTTTCCCCCCAGGGACATTTGGCAATTAGTATTAAATAAAAGTCCAGAGTCATTCTCAATTGTCACCACAAGGCATGCTATAGGCGTCTGCAGGGTCAAGACCAGGGGTGCTGCTAACATAATTAGCATATACACAAGACACATCCCACAACCAAGAATTATCTGGTGCAAAATGTCAATAGTGCAGCTGTTGAGAAACCATGGCCTCAGAGGAATAATTCCAGGGTCTGGTAATTGATGGATTGCTGGAATCTGAAAGAATAAATAAGATCCATGCCAAGAACTTTATTTTCTGTGTTAATAAATGCATAATATAATATATGTCACTTTACAGAGATTTTTAAACATTGTGGTAGCAATTATTTCTCCCCAATGTATTTTCTAATTGTTTAGTTTGTTTCTCTGTGCTTATGAGCAAAAACATTCTGTAACAAAAAACAAAACAAAACAAAACAAAAAAACCTCTCCTGCTTCACTCTCGATGAAATAGAAATGAAGATAATCCTCCATTTATGGCTTTGCAGATCATTATGTATCCCTAATGTCTGGGTGACAGATAAATTGGAGGTAAGATTAAGGTCACATTCATTTTAATCTGCATTGTGATGGATGAAAACCCTTACCTTTTCACTCAGGCAGGTGGCTGTCTATGATTTACCCCTTGGACTCCAAACCCCCTGGAAACCCCCATTGTCTGCGGTACCTGAGTTCACAGGCAGCTTGCCCTGTGGCCACACTGCTTGTCAGGTCCCTCCCACTGGTGAAGGGCAGCACCACAGAAGCCTAATTGCCCCATACATCCCTCTGCTCAGGGGGCGTGGGGGGGATTCTTGCCAGTTTCCCCAAGGACACTTTCAATCTTTGTGTTGTTGATTATTTCTTGCAAAAGGGGAGACACTGCAGTTCTTGCCCCAGGATAGTTGCTTGGAGGAGGTTTCTGAGGATGGGGTTGTTTCGCCTCTTAACATGCTAAGTAAAGAGAAGTGCCTTTTTATGATATTCCCAGACATTCCCAGCCCTCCCCATCCCCCTAGGGAAAATGGGTTTCACCAGAGGATTCTGAGGGTTGGATCAACACCTAGGGGCTAGGAAGCACCACTCTCCTCCAACTCTTAGCCTCTGTTGCTGAGTCTGGTTTTCCTGGCAACACTTCTTTCTCTTGGGTGAATTCTGTGTCAGGGGCTCTGCATCTTGCCCTGCGAGAACTGGCCGACTCTGGTTCCACCCTGCTGTCCTAAACACTCTTATATGGATGTTTAAATCTAAGTGCGGGAAAGGTCCATTGCTCCCACCCCACAGAAGGTGCCTAAGCGGAGGCAGAATGTTCCTTCAGGTTCTCTGTTTTACGATGCATCATGACCAACTTGATCCAGTCTTATTCTAACCCAGTCAAGACCCCAATACATCTTTAATCCACAGAATAAATATAAAAAAAAAATATTACAACAACATAAATACATTTTTACCTGACTGTAAATTGGCAAAAACAGGGCAGGGCTTACCGGAGTAAGAAGTGAGTGTGGTAGTTAATTTTAGGTGTCAGCCAAACTGAATGAGGGGGCACCCAGATATCTGTCTGGTCAGACATTTCTGGCTGTGTCTGTGAGGGGGTTTCCTGATGAGATTAGCTTCGCAGTTGGTGGATTCAGGGATTGTTCCTTCCCAGTGGGTGGGGCGTCACCCAGTCTGTTGAGGATCTGGATAGAACAAAAAGGTAGAAAATGGGTGAAGTCTTTTTCTCTCAGCCCGGCTGCGTGAACTGCAACGTCTCATGTCATCCCAGCTCACCGCCTGCTGTCCTCAAACTGGGATTTACCTTGTTGCTTCCATGATTCTCAGGCTTCAGACTGACTGAATCATACCGACTCTCCTGGGTCTCTGGTTTGCAATCGTTAGGCTGTGGGACTTCTCAGCCTCCATAATCCCATGAGCCAATTTTTCATAATGTATTTCCCTTTATATCCTGCGGGTTCTGTTTCTCTGGGGAACCCTGACTCATACAGTGAGGGAGACTTCAAAGGCCTTGGGAAGTCAGCCGATAATATTTTTAGGACTTAAATGGTCTGATAACTCAGGAGAGGGACACAGCAAGTTCAAACAATATTGGTTAAATTAGTTATTATTTTTAGGTCTATCTCTTATCTAACTATCCATCTGTGTATGCATTTATTCTTTGTATGAATGAATACTCACTTAAAAACAATGGGCTTGGACAGATACAAGTGACAGGTTCTTGAGAGAAATCCCATATCTTAGGACTCAGGAAACCCAGAGCTTGTGGAAACTGAATCAGTGAACAGAAAGAGATTCTTTGGAGTTTATGATAAAGAAGATTCAAAAAAGACTTTGAGAAATCCTTGATGTATTCTGGCCAGGTCTTATAAATAGCCATTATTACAAGCTCTCAAATGATCATTGTTAAGCAGCTGCAGTGCTAGACGAATATATGACATTTCGAAACCCCAGCAGAATGTGGCCCTTGAGGCCTAGAAAGATGTCACATTGGGACGTGGTTTAATTGACAAGGCTGGGGATTGAGAAGGCTTACCTACTGGCGGTCAGCTGAAAAAGAGCCCCCCTGAAGATTCCCACATTCTATTCCGGCAGTCTGTGAGCCAATACCGTAGATGGCAGAAGGGGCTCTGCAGACATGATAAAGTAGAGGATCTTGAGGTGGGGAGATCATCACAGATTGTCCCAGCAGGCCTGAGGCAATCACAAGAGCCTTTACAAAGAGGAAGCAGGAGATCAGAGTCATTGTTGAGAGATATTATGAAGGAACAAAGATGTTGGGATGATGTTGGAAAGGGGTCATGAGCCTAGAAATGCAGGTACGTCTGTAGAAGGTAGAAAAGGCAAGGAAAGGAATCGTCCCCTCGAACCTCCAGAAGGAGCAAGCCCTGCCCACACCTTCACTTCAACCCAGTGAGACTGATTTGGGACTTCTAAGCTCTGTATCTGTAAAAAACAAATAAATAAATAAATAAATAAATAAATAAATAAATAAATAAAATAATAATAATTTGAATTGTTTTAAGATAATAAGCCTATATTTTATTGCAGCAGAAATAGAAAGGTATTGAAAACCCACAGTTGGGGCTCCCACGACCAGCATAGCCTCACCCTCTGGAGACCAAGTCTTCCTACCTCCCACCAAGCTTATCTCTTATGATCAACTGGGCAACTGGACACAATGGGTGGTCCATGATCTCTTGACTTTTACCTGTGTCATGGAGGTTCCCTGTGGAAAAGGTACTACTTTACTTTTTTTTTATAGCAGATTTTATATTCTCATATATAGGATTATGTATCTTGAGAATATTTCACCGATACTTTTGATGACCATTTCTATTTAGACACCTTTCTTTCCTCTTAACCCTTAAGAAACATGTGTTGGAAAAAATATTCATGATTTTAGATTCCATATCTGCCATTGATCTTCCATTGCTGACTTGACATCATTGACCCTCAGTTTTCTGATGCACAAAATAACTGTCCTCACAGCTTTCTCTCCTAATGAGGCTTTAGGGATTGAATGGGGGCTCGATCTGGACTCCAGAGGCAAGCTGCCTGTTTGCAGATCCTCTCTCCACTTCATTCATACCTAAAAAGATGGTTGCAAAGATTTTGTGAATTGATGCATTCAGATGGCCTAACACATTGCTAGTAGTCAGTAAATATTAGCCATTAACATTTCTACTGCTACGCTAAGAGCATTTTTGGTCAACAGTAGAAAGAAAGAGAGAAGCCAAAGAAACTTAAAAGTGATCCTGTTGAGAAAACTTGAAATGTCAAGTCAAAAGTCTTTGCACACATGAAGTAGACACCTCAAGGACATAGCTGTACAGAACTGAGAACTGATAAATCTGTAGATAAGATTCTGTAACAGTCTTTATAGTCAGAAGGATGGGAAGGTGTTGAGATGTGGAATTCTACATTTTTACTAGTTCTACCAAGTTGCTTATTATAGTGTATGTTTCCTTATGAATGTTCTTTATTCATCAAATCATTCTGTGATATTTTTAGCAATGGCTCTATCTCCTCTATTTTTGCTTCTGGGTTTAAATTTTTATTCTTTAAACTTCTTTCAGTGCTGTGACATTACTGACTGACTGCTGATCTTCATAGTTGAATAATGTGTCTTTCCTGACACCCTAGGCAGTTTGGCCCCCATTTCTTATGTTCTTAGGGCAGGTTGGTACTATTTGTCACAACTGGGAGTTTGCATTTACTTGTGTGACCGTGGAATAATACTAGATCCTCTTGGAACTGGAAACGGTCATTGCAGTGACTTTGTATATTTTTAGAGTCCCAGCATCAAGCCCAGAACTGACATGTGGCAGATGCTAAATGAATGAAAACTACATACCTCCTATGGCACATTAATATTATTCTGTTAATATATGTATGACAGTATAGCCAAATACTATTTTATATATTGTTTGTTACCGATCTAAAATTGATGCAACTTCATCCAGCATTTTTTGCACACACCCCTGAAATCCTTTTCCTATATGGTTTAGATTAGATTCTGCCAATAAGATCCATTTGCATAACATTCAAGAGAAGTAGAAGCTGAAGGCATGATTTAGGGTAGCAGGATCTCTCTTGCTGTAGGCAGCCAAAACAGTCATGAGACCCCAACCTGACATTTTCTTCTGAGCCTTCTAGTGGTTTTAAAGGGCTCCAATTCCTGTATGAAAGTCATTTTTAACAGGAATATCCATAATGGCTTCTGTTTTCCTGACATAATCCTAACTAACACAGTTCGTTAGAGAGTCCCTAACTTTTTAGTTAGGGACTAACTATTTCCCTAAGGAAAGACATTGCATACACACTATTTTATAAGATATAGAAAAGCTTTAAATTCAGATTATTGTCTGATGTTTACAGAATCCCACAGTGTTGTCTAAACTCTACAAGCAGTTTAGTTTAAAGATCGCTATTCCATTTTTTACTTTTAGATATTGCATTATTTTGAATATTACTTGTTTTTCTACCTTTTCCCTTTTAATTTTGATATTATATTTTATGGGTTTAGTAAAATGTAACTATCAATACACAGTTTAGAAATTTAAAATAGTTTTCTTAGCAAAATGGTATATTTCTTAGGTTTTTTTTTTTCTTCTAAGATAACATTTGGTGCTTTTCACTCATTCTCAGATTCAGATCCATTCAGACAATTTGATCCTTTAAAAATAAAAGACCTATGAGAAATTAGTGATTTTATCTTAGAATATTGAGAGTTTTGTCACCACCCTTGTTTTTGGTTTTGGTAGTAGAAATCTGCTAGGCATTTAAGATCTTTGTCTCTAAAGTCACTTTGCAAGGATTCACTTACAAGTTGTCTAATATGAGCAATTTTAGTTTTTGTTTTAAATCTGTTTGTCGTTTGCCATTGCTATTCTTGTCTGCTACAAATCCACCGCAGAAGGCGGATAATGTTTCAGAGAGGTCTCCAGTCATTTATTTTGAAAGATGATTGATTTAGAAAGAGCAGAAAAGGAATGTTTCGCACCTCCATGAAAACGATGTATGCAGATCCAACAGAAGGTGCTGCCTGCCAGGACGGTTTATTTCCACTTCCTTCTGAATCGCTTGCACATGGTTATGCTTTGTAACGTGATAGTGTGTTTACTGTTTTCACAAGCTGCATCCTCAGATGGAGATATGGGGGCATTACCGTGTTCAGTTGTGATCCTTATTAGCCTTTTGAAGGAAGAATGTGTTTGTTTTACTTCCTGTTATTATCCAAACAGAATTCAGAATTCAAAATCAAATGATACAGAACATATCTGTCAACTGTTGATGATCTGAATGGAAAATGTAAGTCAAGTACGAAGTCAAAGCTGAGGGCCCCGTAGACTTCAGGGTAGCTAAGCAGACTGAACTCAATACAGACTTACTGAAGTTTGGTACATAGTAAAGGGACACCTCATGAAAAATGTTTTATGAATAAGTTAATGCCTAAAATTATAATTTGGACAATATGAAAGAAGCTAGACATAAGCAATTATAATGTGGGAAGTCTCATGGAGCAAGTCAGCATTAAAGCTACATTACAAAAATAGATAAGAAAATGAATATCCTAGTATTCAGAAATAAAAAGATGTGTCCTGCTAGCACATGCATTGACATGGATGAAACTCAAAAGAATATGCTGAGCAAAATAGCTAGACATGAGATATTGCAACCCACGTGATTCTGTTCAATGACGTTCTGGAAGAGGCATGACCAATCTATTGCCTTGAAAGTCATTGGCTGCTTCTGGGATGGGAGGATTGACTGGGAAGGGGCCCAACAATCCTTTCTTATTTCTTGATAAGGGTTTGCATGGGTTGTTGTCTTTGTAAAAACAAATCAAACTGTACATCTAAAATCTGCCCATTTTCATTATGTAAATTATGCTTCTAATAAAAAGTGAATTTTCACATTTAACAATATATTACAGATATTTCAATGTCCAGAACATATAGATCCATAATTCTTTTGATTGGCCACACCATATTCACTTGTATGGGTAGTTATATAGCCGTCTACCTATGCATAGTTATTTGCATTGTTTCCGTTTGTTCTTTTTTTTTTTTTTTCCCCCTTTCTCTTTCTTTTCTAAAACTACTTACCTTTTTGCGGCATGAAATAATGCTGCAATGCTCATACTTTAAAATTTTGAAAATTTGTATTTTCACATTTTGGAAGTCATTCTCGAGGTAGAATATATTTCACTCCGCTGTTCCAATTTAAATGTTACAACTCTGTAGGAAAGTGATCGTTTATTTTTACCCAATAGACTCACCAACTCTAAATATATCCGTTGTTTATTATGAAAGATCTAACGACTGCGGCCTGGAATCTACTAACTGAAGGGAAAACTGAGTTCCTAGGAGTGGTAACTCAGCAACACTTTAGTAACGAAATCCCCAGTCCTTCCACAAATGATTCTATACTGTTTACTTAGAGGACAGGACCCTGGAAAAAGGGAATATCAGGAGCTCTCTGTTATAGGGTTCATGTTGATACATGGGGACCCAAAAAGCTATTGAAGCCATGTGGTTAAAGTTGGGCATATTGGTGGTAGAAAATTAATGGAGTCCTAGTCTGGGTCCAAATCACAGTGGTAATTTCCAAGTGCTTGAGTATCTATTTGGAATAGGCATGCCAGGGAGTTGGATTTATAGTTATTATAGTGGGAAAAGTCTGTGGAAGGCTCAACCTCCTTGCCCCAACTTATAATCAAGAATCAGTCAAAAGCAGTTTCATATCCTGGAGTAAATGGCCAGGTTGGTGCCACACTTAAAATGCAGGGACTGATCGACCGCTTCCTGTGAAAATACAGTCTTGCCTTGCAAAACAAAGAAAAATAATAAACAGATCCTTTAAGTTGACAATGAACTAATGCAAATTTACCCCAGTTTTGGCTGTGCTTCCAGATGTATCTTTTCTAGAGGTAATCAACACAGCCACAAGTACACAGTATTAGATCATTCATCTGGTAAATATTTCTATTTTTCCCATCTTTATTAGGAAGGAGGAAAAGAAACAATTCTCTTTCACATGAGATTAGCATGGACAGTAGTATACGATATTTATGGTCAGACTCCAAGGCTATTAACTCTTCTGCCTGGTCATAAGCTAGTCCAAAGAGATATAGATCACCTGAGTATACTCAGAAAATATCACAATGCTCACTGTATGGATGGTCTCATGTTTAGGGGACCAGACGAACATGAAGTGGCAAGTAAATTGGTGGTTTTGGTTAGAAACATGCAATCCAGTGGTGGAAGATTAACCCAGTGAAGATTCAGGGGTCTTCAACCTTAGTGAAGTCCGTTGGTCTGGCCTATGGTGGAACATCTCCTTGGAAGCAAAGATGAATTATTAGATCTTACACCTGCCACCACTAAGAAGGAATGCAGGGCCTTTAGGAATGAAGAGCATCATATTCCAGACTTCTGCAGCAACCCATTTAATGGGAGACAAAGGAGTCTCAGAGCAAGAAAGGTCTCTGCTGTAGCTCTAAGACTTGGTTACATGGTCTGCTGCTCCCCCACAATAATCTAGCTTCTGGAATTAGACTGCAGGGCTTCAGAGGTATCTGTGGTGGAAAAAACAGCTGTGAGAAGTTTGGGTAATTCCCTCAAAGGACAACCATAATCTAGAACCTTTGGATTCTAAAGCAAGGCGATACCATCTCACATGCTACTCAGGCCCATTAGAAATGAGCAACTGACTACGGGTCATGTGGTCAGAGCCTCTCATTATGGATTTATCAAATATACAATATGCTAAAGTTTGATGGGTTCAGCAGCCATCAGCTGTAAGGCGGAGAGTTACATGAGGCATTAGGTATGAACAGAGCTATTCCCAGTGGAGAATACATGCTGCTTTGATTAGTCTTGAACAATACCGCACGAGGGAACCATCATCCACAAGGCTGAAGCGGGTATGATGGAGACATGGTGGGTCTCCCATGAGACACGGTGACAGATATCTGATGAAGCCAGTTCAACAGTTCCACCTGTTTCTACATATTTAGAGTTCGAGGCTGTTCCTCAAAATTTAGTTCTGGCCCCATTCTCAATTGAGTGCACTGCTTTGGTCAGCTATTTGATATTCCTTAATAAAATCCCTCTGTTTTTAAATTAACTAGAGTGGATTAAGTTGTCTGCAACCAATATAGCATGAAAATATTAGATCCAGCATTTTGCTTTCTAGTTTTGCTGAATGACCTTTACTTATTTGCTCATTTACTCATTCAACAAGCTAAATCTCTATTGAATACTTTTATGGTTAGAAGCTAAAGATAGCACTTACAGAGTCCTTTATTGGTTGTACAGGTGTAGTCCAAGAGGGTGTTTTTTTTGTTTGTTTGTTTGTTTGTTTTTTAAGATTTATTTATTCGAGAAACAGCAATTAAGAGAGAGTGTGTGTGTGCAGGGTAGAGGCAAGAAGAGAATCTTCAAGCAGACCTGCTGCTGAGTGTGGAGCCCAATGGAGGGCTCGATCTCACAACCCATGAGATCACAACCTGAGCAGAAACCAAGAATTATGCTTAACTGACTGAGCCATCCAGGTGCCCTGCAAGAAGGTGTTAATATATGATTACACAAGCAGTTTGTTGATTCTAGCTCTGTTAAATATAATGAGGACAATTACAGAGTATTAGACGCTGCATATCAGTGAGCCCTAATCTGGTCTGTGAACCCAGGGAGGAGGCCCAGATGACTGATGTTCAAGCTGAGTCCTGAGATGAGTAAGAGTGTAGCCAAGCGAGCAGGTGGAGAGAAGAGCATCCCAGGCAAATTCGAACATTCATTCAAAGATGATGTTGTTGGGGCACCCAGGTGACGTAGTTGGTGAAACGTCTGCCTTCAGCTCAGGTCATGATCCCAGGGTCCTGGGATCGAGTCCCACGTCTGGCTCCCAGCTTAGTGCGGAGAACCTGCTCCTCCCTCCTCCTCTGCCTCTCTCCCCCGCTCATGCTCTCTCTCTCTCTCTCAAATTTATCATGCTCTGCTCTGTGTTAGGCACTGTACAAAATGATGGAAAAATACACAAGAAAATAAGACACTGTGCTGTAGGCAAATAATATATACTGGGATTATTTTAATGGGTAGCTAGATAGAGGATTTCTATATTACTAAGGGTTTTGATGTGTATTCAAGTGCAAACATTTGATGAAGTGTTTAGGATTATTACCCTCATTTTAGAAATAAATGCATTGATTACTGAGGGAGAGTGATTGAATTCCTGAAAATCATAAAGCGTGTAAGTTTTCATAAAAAAGTATTTGTAAGTATTTCTTTTTTTCCAGTATAGCACACATAAAATTTTATGTACCTAGCCACATAAAAACGTAAGGAAATTTTAGATCACCTGTAAAAAACAGTCTTCTCTATTTTTTCCCCTCCCTTTTATTTTTTGGCACGAAGAAGAGGGGAACACATAAAACAGTAAATATCAGGTTATTGATGATAGACTGAGGGGCGCTTGGGTGGCTCAGTCAGTGGAGCGTCTGCCTTCAGCTCAGGTCATCATCCCAGGGACCTAGGATCGAGCCCCGCATTAGGCTACCTGCTCAGCAGGAAACCTCCCTCCCTTCCCCTGCTTGTGTTCCCTCTCTCGCTGTGTTTCTCTCTGTCAAATAAATACATAAAATCTTAAAAAAAAAAAAAAGATAGACTGAAAGTAAGAAAAATTAAAAGACCTGACTATTTTTTTTTTTAAGGTTGATGAAAGAAGTTGTGGTGTTTTAGCATTCTTTTGTACTTGATTGATTGTTCAAGACACAAAGCTGAGGTAGAAAAGAGCAAAACTCAAGTAGGATAGGGTAAGAATAAAGCAAATTATAAAACCTTGCTTCAAAAATTGATTGAAATAGAATTTAGTCATGCACAATTACTTTAAATTGGAATACTAATAGCAAAGCAATGAAAAGTGACAACCTACACTTGAAGGTAGTATTTTAATAGTGTTGTAAGTGTTGCATGGGGTAAATGGTTTTTTGAACTTCTAGTGTTTCACAAAAAGATGATTTCCTAATTTTTCTTATTCTGTAAGATCCTTAACATTTTTAGATAGACAGTATCAGTTCTTCGGATGACTTTGAGCTATTATTCTGTACTTGATTTTGTAACAAACACATCATCCACATTCAGCTCCTCTTCGATGAAGGAAATAAAATCTTCGGATATATTTCTCTAACCTAAACAGGATGAATCACCTCAGGATCTATTTTCCAGAAATAAATTCAACTTAGGTTTCGTGGTAGAAGAAGATAATAATTCCAAGCAAATGTATTTACTAAAGTAACGAGCTCTTTGCCTCCGATACACAGCCTACCATGGCGAGGGCTGTGGTAGACATTGAGCTGTAACCCCTCAGAGTTCAGGATCGCATTCAGAACTTTTTCTGTCATGTATTCTGTTAACTTTAAAATTTATACACACTTTTATGTCTGTCATACCCGGTGGAACATCTTCTTTTTATTGGAAACATTTAGAAAGCCTAAAGAAAAACAAATTGTTTCATAGTGGAATACTAAACAATATTTGTATAGTGTTTTCTTTCTTCCTCTTTTGTTTTGTGATATTGTTTGTGTTGTGATATTGAATGCCATTCATTCTTTCTGGACATCTTTTTTTGCATTTGTAAAGTTAGACTAATCATCCATGCCCTTTCTTCATAGGACGTTCATAAGAATCACATGCAATATGTGAATGTGTTTTGTAAGGAATGCTGTCTTCCCTTCCTGTTTCATTCTCATCCTTCAGTTTAAATTCCATCCCCCATCCCCTCTGTTTGCCCTGTGGCGTCCCCGCCATCATCGGGAGAAGAGCTCTCCCTCTGGGTATTGTGGCTTCTATTACAAACAAAAGATGACCCCAAACTAAATTTGACAGGCAACAGGTAAGAAGAGATTATCTATATATTTATCATATGTGAATTTAGTAATATGAAGGTTGAGTGCTAGAAAAATTCTAACTCTGGAGAACAGAGACTCAGTTTGCTCAAATCCTAAAATGATTACCAGACTCAAATAGCTGAGCTTGCAGAGGCAACACTTAATATGACACATCTCAGTACATTATTCTACCTTTATTTCTTGCCTTCTCACCACTCTCTGTTTCTCTCTCTCTTGCACACACACAGAGAACTGAAATGTCCTCTACACTTAAGCCAAATATTGTGATCCTATACTCCAGTATTCTGCATGCATAGAAAAACAGAAATATGGGTGTTATATTAGCATTGCAGCCCCCCCTCCCCACCACTGACAGATGTCAAGGTAAGAGTAAGACTTACATGAGGAAGGCAGGAAATAGTTGCCTTTCCCCGATGCCATATGACCCTACAATGGATATACTTCCTGAGGGCCCGTTCATTGCTCACCATTAAAGGAGAAAAGGAGAGGCAGGTGAGCGACAGCAGCACTTGGTAACAGCCCAGTCATGTAACTTGAACAGAGAATTGTTTAAAATTTCATAGTTTTTTTAGGAGGAAGTAAATGCATATAGGGATTATCACCAGAGGTAACATAAAGAATGAAGACATCAAGGCGACTTGGCTAAATGTACCACAAGGGTTGGAATCCGCATAAATGCCAGACCAGTTACAGACCCTCCCTCAGGGAAAAGGTGAGGAAAATTGAAATAAGCAAGCATGCCAAGCACATGTGGTCCTTCTGAAACCCAGACAAGATGAGCTGCGGAGATCTGGGCATTGTGGTCCCCGCATGAAAATAGTAGCCTACCTACACCACCCCTCCGGAGTCACAGTGAAGTTGGCCACTAGAAGACCTGCAGAGCCTCCACCATATATAAAGGGTTAATGCAAGTAACAACAACAAAAGAACAAAGATATCAAAGGACTGTATATTCAGAACACATGATTTGTAGTGATTTTCCATATTATTCTAATATGTGTTATTTTTATTATTTGGTAATAAAATTAATAATATTATCAACTTGATAAAATTGCATATCCTTTAAATGATTTCATTATTTTCCTGTTGATGGATGCTGGAGTACAGTCATGTCATTTGTTTTAAAATTTGACATTGCTTGTGTTCAATTTGTTAAAATTTCTTACAGTCTTACAGATTTTTCATGGGATTCTCTTGATTTTTTTTCTTATGTAGATGAGTAATGAGATGACTTAAATTTTTCATTTGAGTATTTTTTTTCCCCCAGACCTTACCATGTTAGAAAAGTTCTCCGGGTTTATGTTAAAAACTACCTTGTTTAAACTGGTATTTTGATTTATATATTCAAATAAAGAGAACATATATAAAGTTTAAAAAATTATGAACAAGGTTTGGGGCACCTGGGAGCCTCAGTCAGTTAAGCCTCTGCCTTCCGCCTGGGTTGTGATCCCAGAGTGCTGGGATCGAGTCCAGCAGGGCTCCCTGCACAGGGGGAAGCTTGCTCCTTCCTTTCCCACTCACCCTGCTTATGACCTCTTTCTCTCTGTCCAATAAATAAATAAAGTCTTTTAAAAAAATTATGACAAAGGTTTATCAACTTTAGGAAATACTCTTATTCCTAATTTTCTGAGTTTTAATAAAAAATAGGCAACATAAATTTAACATTTCCATCTTCTGATAAACTTTTTTCCCTTTAGTTTGCTAATGCGGTCATTTCATTTACAGATTCTTCTAGATGAGCTAATCTTTCAATCTTTTGAGAAATTCTACTTGTTCATGATGAATTACATATCTTTAATGCACTGCTGGCTCCATTTTACTATAAAATGAAATTATTAGAAGCTTGAGGTACTTTAATTCACCTTAATTAAATTGTATGTCAACTATGGGTCTCAAAACGACAGAGAAAAGTTGCTAGTGCAGGTGCCTTTAACAGTGTTCAACCCTTGGTTAGCTTTTATGTTTGGTTTGAAAATGTACATCATTATGCAATAGATACCATAAAATATAAGTTAAGTGTGTATTTATTCTTAGTCTGAGGGACCAAAAAATGAGTTTTTATTTTTGGTGTACTTACAAGGTTAGGCACAGTACTTCAATATTTAGAGGCCTAATACATACCATCCAGAACCCTCAGTCAATATGATTGTGACTATTAAATTAGTAAAGGAAATGTTTGCTGAACATAATTTTGAGTTTGTTTACATAAATATTTAAAAGGTAGAGTAAGTTCACCGAATGAATTATGTAAATACATAAATGTATCCAAAAGAATACATATGTAATATCATATACTACCTTACATGGCACATAATACATATTAAAAATCTTACATAATATATAAATATGTTTTTATATAAATAATATATAATAGCAATGTATTATTTAAGATTATTAAGATAGAAAGATTCTATTACTGGAAATCAATGTCTATACAATATATAAATATGATTAACATAATTTAAATAAATTTTAATAAATAAAAATTTAATAAATAACAAATGTAATTACTAGATGATTTTTAATAGAATAGAATCTCTGTTTTCATGTACTTTCATCAAATACTTTATTTTTCATACCCTGTCTTATTATTTTATTATAAATATTCTTTTTTGACAACTAATATATCTCTTTTATCACTTTGGAAATAGTTATCATGATTTTTTAAAATTCTTACTCTACTGTTCCATTAAATCAGATTCACCTTTCGTTTTGTGTTAGAGTCTTACATCTGTTCGGGCCTCCCTTCCCTCCTTTTTCTTTCTTTTTCTTTTTTCCTTTTTCTTCCAGTGTTACTCCTTAGGTACCTACTTGTTTCCTTGAGGTTATTTGATGCCATAGTTGGTCTTGGTGCCTTGTTGGGAGATGAGAGAATGAATTAGTCCCAGCAGGGTTGGATGCCTGCTTTGCGTAGTGTCTGGTCAGTTGAAGGTAATGGAGAAATGTTTTCCAGAATGGGAGACCGCCAGTGCCACCCTTTAAGCTAGGCAGGGAATGTGCTGGGGCTCCACCAGGTGGTTCTTCCAGTGCGGAGCCCTTGAAGGTGATTCTGCCCCGACTACAAGCTCTGGTCTAGTTATGCAGAGGGCATGCGCCGGAAAGACTGCTTTCAGCCTGGCTGGTGTGTCAGCTCCACATGTATGGATGGCAACCCAGTCTGGTCCTTCTGAGCCTGACTCGTGCTGCCCTTCTTCTGCTCTGCAGTCATGACTGTGCAGGCAGTGGCCTTGCCAGGGTAAGGCAAGGAAGAAGAAGAGTGCAAATCAAAATCAAAATGCAATCTCTCTCAGTGGGATGCCCCCCCCAACTTGGGTTGTTTTTTGCATTCATCTCCCAAACACCAAATACTAGTGTCTTCTGTCTCCCCAGGATTTCTTTAGGGCATTTTCTAGACTATGACAAGCCAAAATTGCATTATAAAGAGCCAGTCACCCTAGTTTACCATCTTCTTAGTTTTTGCACACGAGAGTGGTTCACAACGGTAAAGTCTTCCTGGGGGGTATATGCCTGAAGATTTCAGGGGATTAAAAATTGTTGCATGCTGGGCGCCTGGGTGGCTCAGTGGGTTAAGCCGCTGCCTTTGGCTCAGGTCATGATCTCAGGGTCCTGGGATCGAGTCCCATATCGGGCTCTCTGCTCAGCAGGGAGCCTGCTTCCCTCTCTCTCTCTCTCTCTGCCTGCCTCTCTGTCTACTGTGATCTCTCTCTGTCAAATAAATAAATAAAATCTTTAAAAAAAAATTGTTGCATGCTTACTTATTTTTCTACTAAATATAGCCATCAATCAAAAGATGATTACTTGAGGAGGAAAGGTAAAGAAACCTAGATCATGTAACAAATGAACCCTAGAGCTTCTCTTTGAAAAATATAACCATATTCCATTATTTTCTAAAAATAACAGATTCAAGTTATAATAATTCATGTGTATAAAAATCTAATAATATTAAAATAAAAACCATAGTTAGCAGAGGAAGAAGGAAAACTTTAGAACAAGTTATGGGAGAGAAAAGGTTTTGTATTCACCTCCAAGCATCTGGGATCTTAGGAAAAATAAATAAAATAAAATAAGAATTATAATCATTATCTACGAAGCTCTGTCACAATTGTAAAATAAACATCATTCCAGTTACTATAGGTCAGTTTAACTCCAGGCCTCCCCCAAATTTGATCTTGTGTACATATGCACAAACACTCACACACACACACACACACATATAAAGTAAATAAATATCATCTGTAATATTGTACACATATATAAAATAAATGTATACTATTATATATGTAATTTTATAAATGACAATGGAAAAAACATAGAATAATGTTATATATAAAATTAAATAAAACAAAATTCAAAATAAGTCTCGTAAAAACAAGTTTTAACATCTAAAGGAAATTTTATAGAATAAGCATTCATTGAGTAAGTAGTGGAAAACGAAGTGAGCAATGCACTTCGTACGTAAGTTATGATGGAAAGAGCACTATTTTCTGAATGAGATTGGTCTAACTTGTTCCCAGGTATGGGACTTGGATAAGCTGTCTTCTTCCATCGACCTTAGTTTATCTACAAAACAGAGGTGATAGCTTGTAACACCCAGAATTTCAGCCTGACTAAAATAGATAAATTATTAAGAATGAGGTCTAATTTTTGGCATTTAGGATGATTCACATATCCCCTCATCAGTATAAGGGATGAAGTCAGAACAGTGAATTATTTTTGATCTCTATCATTAGCAAGGTTAACGAGGAAGAGAGGCACACATGAAGATTATTTGGGGGACGTGAGGGTCATCTAACGGTGACATCTGTCTCCCCGCCGATTGCCAGAGTTGATTTGACTGATCTGGCTGGTTAGTTCCCTCCTGCCAAGGTGCCATGTGCATCCCTTCCTGAGCTGCACGGTCTGACCAAGAAGATGACCTTCCACAATAACAGAGAACCCAGAACATTTCTTCTGTCAAGTGTGTGCAGGTAGCTCACTCCCCGGTAAAATCCTCCAGATGAGCTCTCGGGGTCCACTTGTAGGAGAACGTAAGCTAGTGTGTCAAGCTTCCAAGACTCCAGACACATCATTTCACAACTTCCAGACCCAACTTCCAGATGTGATCTGCATCTGGAAGTCGGCTTTCCTTGACACTTGTTTTCTTCTCTTTACCCCATAGAACAGATACAAAAAAAGCTATCCAACTATTTTAGTATTTCACTGCATTTGATCTCTACCAACATATTTTGGAATTAGATCACTTTTTTTCCTTGAATTACTGTTAACTTGAATATTATATATTATATTTTTTAATAATTAAGTCCCTTTGTGAAATTATTTTCACCATTATTAGGCAAAATTTATCTTAAATCTCCTGGCTCAATATTTTTGTTCTTAAAATTTATACTATTAAGTGCTTTTCTGATTTTCATCCAGCGTTCTGACAGTCAATATCTCTTTTTATCAGTTCCTCCTTCTACCCATCTCATAGCACCACCTTCTCTTAAAACACTGAAGCACAGAAAGGCATAGAAATGATTAGTGCATTATAAAAAAATGCATGCATAATTAGTGGGCCCCATTCTCATGCTTATGTTGATTTTAAGCCAAGGGGAAAAAGAAAACAACAAAACAACCCAAAAAACCTCTGCTTTTACTTTTAAATTGTATTCACCTCGCCTCATCTGCTGAAGGTTAAGCATTGTATTAAATGACATCTCCCCCCCCACCCCACTTTTCAACTCCTCGTGAAATAATTGCTAACTTGAAACAGTATAAGTACAGTAACAGCATGTTAGAGAAAAGAAAAAAAATTGCATCTCAAAAGAGCTTTCTATCTCTGGCTTATGTAACAAGTATTGTTCATTAAGAAGACAGGCCTTTGCCTGGCCTCTCGCTTTCTGTCTCTGTCCATTCACTCATTCACTCATTCTCGCTGTCCATACAGGGGCCCTAAAACTGGTCCAACGGATTGACACAATTCATACCACCAGCCGAGATGACCGCCACACCTACAGGCTGATTTGTGGGGTAGAAGTTCTGTCCTTCAAACCGGCCTCTGGCTTCCTTCCCGTTCGATTCAGAGGTTGTGACTTCTGGATGTAAACACCATAAATAATCTTAGTAATGATGCCGTACGCTGACAGAGAACACAACATTTCTGTTAGAGGGAGTAGCCACGTGCTTGTCTGGTGAAGGAGGCCCTCCAGACAGCCAAGTCATAATCGTAGAATACTCCAGAGCACAGAAAAACAACACTGAGGCGGATTCTCCACTTATTTCATTTTGACTTCATGCTGCGTTTCAAAATATAAATGTTCTAAATGTTTAACTCTAAGATGCAAACACATATGCTTACAAAAAGCCGTGAAAATATTCCATGATAACCATTTTATATAAAATATATATTTTTGGCATTAAAATTCAACATATGCAGCTACTACCAGCATGTTAATTTGTTAGATCCTGACTCCACCAATGTGATCTGTCTGATCCCTTGAGGGTGAATTTTTTTGAGGACTCTATATTTATGTGTGTGTGGGTGGGGGAGAAGGGTCGGGGGTAGGAAGAAGGATGAATTTTTAAATACTCACTAAGAAGTTTGTATTTTGCAGAGAGACCCACTATATGGAAAACTTAAGTCACTGGCACAGTGAGTATTTTGGGTGGTTTATTTTGGTCAAAACCTTGAATGTATTTGCTTGTGACTACATAAAACTACAATTTTCAATAGGAAAGCATTGCAAAGTATGATCACTAGCTCTAAAAAAGAAGATAAAATTATTTTATTAAAGGTGCTTCTTTATCAGTCAAAAGAAATTTCCAAGTAAAATCTTGCTGGCAGTTTGTTTCCAGAAATATTAATTTTTAAATCAATCCCTTTTTTCATTTTTTTCTTTATCCTCGATTCTTCTTTACTTTTTTCCCATGAATCATCATTAATGCATATATATCATACATTTTTCATCACTTTAATTAAAGTTTGATTCTATTTTTATTTTATAGGAGATGAGGTTTTTGAAAGGAGAGGAAGCTACAGGGAATAAATAATAAGTGCTCTAATGTTTTGAATGTACTTTTGAAAGAGCATTTTAAAGAATAGTGTTAAGATCATCAATTTTAAAGTATAATTACTTATATATTTGTCACACAAAGAGAACTAGGAGATGGTATCATTACATTTCTTTCTTCAGTGAAGCTGAAAAAAAAAGTGGTAAAATCACTCAAACTTAGCAAAGAGTGCTAGGATAGATCACTGGGTTTTTTGGATAACACCTTCCTGGTCTTAACTTTCTGTTCCTGGAGTCTTTTACCAAAATTCATCTTCTAAAATCAGCCTTCAAGAAAGGGAAAATAAAACAAATAGATGAAGGGAAAATAGCTCATCCTATTTTGAAATATGGACAGGGCTCTTCTCATCACGAAGTAGGTGTGAGAGGGAGCCACCAGAGCCAAAGGAATGACACACTCTGCAGACAGGGGTGAAAAGCGTCAAAAGCTTGTCCTGCCCAGTGACCCTGAAAAGAGCCGGTGGGTTAAAACCAAGCCCCCCGTTCAGCTCTAGCCCAAGTAGGACAGCGTCTTTGCAGAAGGAGCGCCCTCTCTTTTGTGGGGTAACTTTGATAGCCTTCCGTTTTCGCTATAACGAACTTTTCTTGCGCAGTCCACATCCTGCGTCAAGAAGGAGAGGAACTCCGGTGCAAGCTCTGTCTCGTTTGTCCCGCGTTCTGTAGGAGAGCGCTAGTGTCCGGCGCGTCCTCGTCCGAGGTGTCACCTGCCGGTTTCAGTGGACTCGTCAGGTGCTCACACCGCACCCGGAGGGTCCTTACAGGTGCTGGCGCCCGCGGACCAGCGGACCCTGGCGGGCGTCGGGGGGGCAGCGGCAGGTGGCGAAAACGTGAATCTGAGACTCCTGTGCAGGCGCTGCCCGGTCCGCTGCACCTGTGCGTGTCCTCCGACGCCCAGAGGCCACGGAAAAGACCTCAGCGTGGAGAAGCTTCTAAAAACGGGTGTAAATTACACCGGTTACACCGGCAGCGGTTTCCGGGTCTCCTCAGCCTCTCTGGGGCCAAACCTGCCGCAGCCTTCGTGTGGCTCTAAGCCGCGGCAGGTTCAGTTCGCAGCGGGGAGCAGTGAGCGGAACCACGGCAGAGTGGACGAGGTCCCGTCCAGCACCCCCTACTTAAATTAAGAGAAATTAATTTAAATTGTACATGATTATGAATGACACATTTGTTTAGAGTAAGCACACAGTTATCTTTTAGTGCCTGGGTACTTTGAATTAAATCAGACAGCACACGTGTATTTATTAAGCACCTACTGTGTGCAGGCATTGTTTCACAGTAAAAGGCTTGTATCATTTCCAGTGTCCTCCACTCCCTTCTCCGTTAAGTTACCTCAAAGATACCAAAAAATGCATTTCAAACAATGTGAGGCATTGATCTTTTTGTCTTACTGAACAATTATTGAATCTAAACGACTTCGATGAAAAGTAAAGCATGGGGCATAACAGAAGTTAGAACTTTAATTTTTGCCAGAAACCTGTGTTTGTCTTTCTACTTGTATGGAGTCTTTAATCTTGAAATATATTGAGCCCAGGATGACCAAAACTATACTTCAAATACAATTATTTTCTAAAACTGAAATTAAAACATAAAACAGGGTAATATTGTGAGAAAGACAAAGTGTGTCAGGCTTTCTCGTTGGATTATGTAATTCATTTCCTTCTCCCTACCTACCAAGACAACATATGTATGTATGTATCTTGCCCCGTAGTTTACAAAAAGATTTTCATCTATATTGTTTGATACAGTAAGACCAACAAACTCCCAAGTTAGGTATTTTCAACCTTCCAGATGGGATTATGGAAACAATTGTTCTCATCCAAGATGAGACAGCTAGGAAGAGCTACAGTCAGGATGCTCTAGACCTACCCAGAACACCACAGCTTCTTGCTTGCCCCTCTTCCCTCAGCTTGGAATGTCTTTTTGCTTTTTCTACATATCCACTCAGTTCTCCCCATTTCCAGGAAGAGCCCAGGCCCTCAAGCCACCCTTGCTTTAGGGACTCAAGAGCCACACTGTTTCATCACCAAGAACATTGAGTTATATTAGTTTGTTTTCTTCTTCATAAGAGAATTGCTTTAAGATGTATATTTAAATTATGAATAATGGACCTATCAAGGTTAGGTAAATGAGGAGGGTGAGTTTAGAGGGGTAGTAAATGGAAAATGTTCCCTGAGATACAGACATTTCTGTTTCATGTCAGGTCTATTCTATAATGCCATGCAGTTATGCCTGGAATATACTGGGTACCTTGATCAAAGGACATTTAGGGTGCCAGAAATAGGGGCATGCTAAGTGCCATTGCCACCTAATGCATGCAAAGGTATCAGTAACTGCACAAGTGAGAGTGTATCTCTCAGTGAGACCAGAAAGATGAAATTTTATATGGCTCAAATATTTAGTTTTGCTGTTAGAAATACATATTTTTAATCTAAAAGACAAAACCATTTCTTTTAAGCTCAATCCCCAAAATGTAATCTACAGAGTGAATGGAATTTTATTAGATCATAAAGTGAGGTGCTTAGGAGAAAAATTTAAAATGTTAATCCAAATTTTCATTAGATTATAAATGAAATGTTCGTATCCACAACTGTAGCAAGCGTGTGTCCAGAGACTTTCACAGTGGTCCCTACTGGTCTCTAATGCATACAGTCAGAAGTTAATGTATAGCAGCGCAACACTCCTGCACTTTATCAGGGCAAGGAGAAAAAGGGAAGCCATAAAACATGCATAATAAAGAACTTTACCCCACCACCAGAAAATTTATGCTCAAGACTAAATTAGTTTCTTATAAATTATGCACAAGCTCTTATGATGTTAGCAAATATGTGGTGCAAACTAATGTGAATTTGTTCCTAGTGAAAATTCTATAGCATCTTTAAAAGTGATTGTATCCATTTTTATCAAAAAATTTACAAGACAACATTACTGATTTTGTTAAGCAATATTTTTATTCAGGAAGTTTACATTAGCATAGTCACTAAAACAAAGTGGCAATTAATCCAGGGGTTTTTGTTACCTTTAAGTATTTGTCAACGGGTATTTCTGAGGTCCAGTGGTCTTACTGTCAAAAGTGGTCCATGCTGGTTGTCTGACCTTCAACAACAAACAAAGATGACTGTCAGGGGCAGAGATAGAGAGTAGAATTTGGAGCTGGACAAAAATCTATAGACCACGTGAGTTTGGATTTTGTTTTTCCCATGTGGAAGTGTTCATACAAACAACACATGTGGTTTTGTGGTGTTAAGAGTCTCTTACTGAGACTCCTTGATACAAAGCACTTGACTGAATCTTCATGATGTTCTCATCCTTTTAGGAAATTTGTGGTAGACTAGCTTATGATCAAATGTGCATTCTCGCATATTGCTCTTAGAAAAGTAAACTGGCACAACCTTTCTAAAATGCAATTTGAGACCATTTAATATCAGTCCATAAATATTCATAACCCTTCACCCAGTAATTTTATTTTTAAGGTGAAACATTTTATTTATTGTATATACACATACATATTTCATTCACAGACACATTTGTGTGTATAAGTGCATATGCACATACACTCATATACTCAAGGAAATTAATCAAACCATTTAGAAAAAAAGAAACAGGAAAACCACAATGTCTAACAGAAGAGAACTAACTTAACTATATATTTCTAAAAATCTTTATTTAAATTCCAGTTGGCTCATACACAGTGAAATATTAGTTTCAAGTGTGCAATATGGTGATTCAGCACTTCCCTACAGCATCCGGTGCTCATCAGAGCAAGTGATGCCCCATCGTCTGTTTCACCCATGCCCCCACCAACCTCCCTTCTGGGGAGTAAGCCTCATGTTAGTAGGGACAGAAAAAAATACCTCATTCTAGGAGAAAAACAAAAGCAAAGAAACACAATCCTCCTTGTGAAAAGAGCCATTTGCTCGAGTGGTTCAACACAATTTTGCAAAGTTCTTTCGTTTCTGGAAAGGGTTTTATTCGTTTTTGAAGAAGCAATATGGCAAGTTACCATCTCGAGAGGTTTGTTGTCTGAGTTTAGCGGTGGGCGATGTGGCGGGGACTGTGGTACCTAGTTCCGAGTACAGCGAACTGCGCGGTGCTTCGGGGGAGGAGAGAGCCCCAGCTGAAATTCGATGGAGAAGTAAATGATTTGAAATGATCGAAATTTTCTTCCCTGTTTCCTGGAACAGATTTGGGCATGTTCAGAAAAGGGACAGCCATCCAGACAAGGAGCAGTGCTCTGTACTGAGTGGGAATCTACGTCTCTCTCTCTGCCTCCCTAGACCTACCCCTTATCATTAATCAAGATAATTCTGAAAGATGCAGTTCCTTTTGTGTTAGAATAGCATCCTCGAAAATAAAGAGAAGAAAAATGTGTTAAAAATACAAGTTCCCAGAGCCATTCCTTTAAAAATCTGATTTAGTAACTTAACCCCAAGACCCAGAATCTGCTTTTGAATGGGAGTGATTCAGTTCTTACAGGAAACTTTGAAAGCATGTTGCCAGAGCATGTTTCAAACTCCAAGCCAGATATTTATTTAATGATTCTCTGCCGATTTTAACTGTAACTTCTCCGTGGTGCTCAACTACTTTCATTTCATACACAAAAGTTGCAATCATGATACACTACCTTCACTTTTCTTATATTAAATGTAATTTACTTTTAAATTCAACCATGTCCTAGAGCTTGGTCTTCCTCACTTATTTGTATTTTTTTGCAATCTCTGGGTTTTGTATAGTATTTCTCTCTTTTTTTCTCATCTCTGTATTTTCTTCTTAGAAAACCAACCCTAAAACCTGAGGAAAAAACTTAAGGGACATACATTATATGTCTGAATTCCTTCATGATCCTAGAGCATGATTTCCCCTGAGGGAATTTTTGTGCGGTGTTAAATTTAAGAGTTATTTCTTTATTATTATTATTATTATTTTCTCTCTTACCCACCAGACTCTGTGCTTTTCTTTCAAGGCTAAGATTTAACTTGTTAAGATAACTCACCCTACTGGACATTTCCTAGGTGCAGAGTTGGGGAAGTTTGGTGCTTCCCCAATGCCTCCAGGAGGCATTGCTTGCTTAACAGGAAGCTCTAATGATGGAGCCCTAAGCCAGGCAGGGTCACCTCAGAGCCCATCACCACCCTACACAGATGTTTCACTGTGCATGCTTCTGAGCAGCGGGTTGCACCAGTGGTACTGAAATTAATCCCACAAACAAGTGTTTGTTGGATGACATAATGGACAACGTTTTAACAAAATCTGTAAGAAAACACAAAGGTGCTCATGTATTAACTACTGATTCCCTCCACCAATAAATCTTAAAATACAAGGATCACGCCACATTTTCTGTGACTATTTTAGAGACACACACACGTTATATTGGAAACAGTTTCTTGTGACATCAGTGATACCATATGGATGGCTAACATACTACATATATAATTATATACATTATACATATATATATATATATAGTATTATCTTATAATAAAAAGCAGGTGTTTAACCAGTGAAGATAACCATTCCTTAGAGCTTTACGTTATGTAGAAATTTGCATAACGGCATAACGTTCAGTAAGGGTGAGAGGAAGGAATGAGAATCAGCAATCTAACACTGGTATGTCACTTTTATATCATTTACTTTAATTATTTTACACATAAAAGGTTAAAAAGTTGCCGTGTGTCACTAAATTACTAGATTGTGTACCAAGTCTCATTAGTGCCACAGTGGTTTGGACACCTCACAGGACCACATCCTGAAAACTATTTCTCACAACAGCGTCATAGTAGGACTCATTATTCAAAATGACTTTTTGGGTAAGGAGTGGGGTATCACTTTACGTTGCTCCTTTTTATCCTTTTTTCCCCCTTTTCATCCTAATGTGTTCAGGTAGATGCATATTTTACTATAAAGATGTAGATGCTGGGGCACGTGGGTGGCTCAGTGGGTTAAAGCCTCTGCTTTCGGCTCAGGTCATGATCCCAGGGTCCTGGGATCGAGCCCCGCATCGGGCTCTCTGCTCAGCAGGGAGCCTGCTTCCTCCTCTCTCTCTCTCTGCCTCTTTGCCTACTTGTGATCTCTGTCTGTCAAGTAAATAAATAAAATCTTAAAAAAAAAAAGATGTAGATGCTTTTGCATAATTAAAGGCTAATCAATACTGCATTGGCACACATGTATAAATCATACTTGGTTGGACTAGTTAATAATCATTATTGAGCCCAAGTGCCAAACCAATGCCAATAAAATGACCCGGGGGTCTTCAGAGGCGTAATGATGCACGACTCACATAGAGCAAATGTCACAGGATACACTGTGAACAGTTCCAAGGGAAAAGGTATAATTTTAGGATAAAATTTCAGTAATGTATTTCAAAATGAAAAGAAAAAAAACACTTTGTATTTGTTGGTCTATATGTTCCCTGTCTTAGACATTTAGGGAAACATAGTTTGCTTCCTTAAAGTCTTGCAAATTCTGCCTCTTAAATCCAGAGACCGCGGTAACACATCTACTTCCACACCTGTGCTCGTGTCAGAGTAGCTCAGGGCAGTTTAATGACTGCTTTGTGAAATTTTATATGATGTTGTCCACTGGACCAAGGCTCCTTTGAAGCAATTTTGGAACATATTGGTTTAGTATCAATGAGGTCTGGAAATTCAAGCTGCTGTCTCTGGGAGCGAAGGAAAGCTTTATTCATCGCATCTGCTCTTTCCATGGACATATTCACATGTGCACATTACTGTTGCTAGGAAACTCAGAACGAGATTCTGCCACCAGCCAGGAGAGATGCATAAATAAATGTCACCAGATCACACAGTTATCACAGCACACTGTTTTCTCTATTGCTCATTTTACTGTTGCCGAATTCTGCTACTTCAGAACCGCAGCCTGTTTAAATGAGCTCAGGCCATCGAATGTCTGCAAATATCTTAAACCAAAATTAAACACACCGCAGCTAGTGATTGTGAATTGTTCCATCTATAATTGATTTGCTGGTGTATATTCACACATCTTTCTTACATCTAGGACGGTATAATCAATCTCTTTTACTCTAGACCTCTGTCTACCTATATTCATTGCACTTTCTCTTAATCATTCAGCGCAGAAACTACAGTTTTTTTTCCAAGAGGTTATTTTTTCTTCATTCATTCAGCGTATTTTCCTATTATGATTGAACTGCTGAGTCCTCAGCAGTTCGGGAAGTAATGGGCTGGGTTTGACCTGGTTTTCACACAGAAGGAATTTGCAGTGAAGTAAGTCAATCAGTTACACAAGTAAGTGCTAATGCCACAAAAGAGCTGATAGTATTTTAACAGTCAGACTGATGGCAATCTCCTGCCGAAGACATCAAAGAAAATGACCCAGAATGTGCGGCGCTTGGCTTTGGATTTCAGGCTGCGTGAAATGAGGACCTGCGTGAAAAGAAGAAGGCAGGAGGAAGAGACAACAGTGGCAAGTTCGTTGGGAAATCAGAAGTTGAAAGTGGTGTTGGTCACTATGTGAAGCGGAAACTCAAAGGTAAAGGAGACCACTTGTTAGACCACCCGGATCGGCCGTGCTACCAGGCGCGTCCGTAAGTGACAGAATGGAAAAGGGAAAAGACCCCATTGGAGTAATAAGGAGTGTCTTCTTACTGGAATAATTTCTCTGGTCCTGTTAAATCTGTGGGAAATCAGTGCTGAAATCTGTGCACATCTCTCTCCAGGTGCATCCTTACAGGGTTTGTAATTTTTTAAAAAAATTTTTTTTCAAATTTTTATTTAAACTCCAGTTAGTTAACCTGTAGTGTAATATTGGTATCAGGAGTAGAATTTAGTGGTTCATCACTTAGATACAACACCTGGTGTGAGTTTTTTTTTTTTTTTTTTTTAACTGAGTCTGATAATGTGTCTGAGAGAACTTCTTAAAACACACTCCATGAATGAAATTGTTAAAAAAAAAAAAAAAAGTAATATACTTTTTTTCTTCTGGGAGTCTTGGAAAGGATGCGTAAGAAAAAATACCAAATATATTTAAATAGCTGTCGCTTTTTTTTTTTTTAACAATGTTTATTTAGGAAATGATGTGCCTCACAGAAGGATGCTAATTCTTAGCATTTAAGTTCAACTAATACTTCTTTTTTTTTTTTTTTTAAAGATTTTATTTATTTATTTGACAGAGAGAAATCACAAGTAGATGGAGAGGCAGGCAGAGAGAGAGAGAGGGAAGCAGGCTCTCTGCTGAGCAGGGAGCCCAATGTGGGACTCGATCCCAGGACTCTTGAGATCATGACCTGAGCCGAAGGCAGCGGCTTAACCCACTGAGCCACCCAGGCGCCCCTCAACTAATACTTCTATAAATGATATTTGATCTACATATTCTTGTTTATGACAGTTACACATCACATGGTCGAGTACCTCTATTTGACCCCTTGCATAGGTTAAGTACATTAGAAGGTGCTATTGACCTTAGTTCAAAATACTGATACTTATCAGAAATATTTGTGTTACTTGAGATCAATTTTTACTGACGTACTGAGATACACCCTAGGGGCAAACTCATGGGCTGGCACCAAAATGGGAGTCTCATAGGAGATTTCTTCTAAAGCACAGATGCATCTGTGGGATAGAACTGGCTTTTCCTGAGGTAAGAATATAAGCTTTCTGGGTCCAGGTAACAGTTTCAGGAATCAACAATACAAGATAGAAGCCTTAAGAAACCCACACTGTGCCTTAACCTTGTAAGACCTAGCTAAGCCGTGACAGACTGGAGAATTACTGGAAATGCCACAACTGGACAGGACACTCAGGAAGGCAGACCGGCTCTGAATATCAGATTTTGGGCTGAATCCCGGATTAAACATTTCTCCAACTGGAATATGAGTACAGAGTGTAAGATCACAATTAGGTCAGTCCTCTCCCACTCGAAAACAGGGCCAAGGGTCAATAGCCTTATCTTTCATTAAGTGGACACAATATTGTGAAGAAACCTTAATGAAATATCTAGACTCAAAATGCCAGTTCTAGAAGGAGAATAAAGTAAAGAGCTAACACTACTGAGACAGGACGTAGACTAAAGGGAACAGACTAGATGAAGAACCACTTACTGTTTATGGAAAGAGTCTGTGGGATGAGCACATTGTAAATAAAACATTAATAAAGAATCAAATGTTGATAATTATCTCACCCTAATCCCTTCATAACCCCTCCTTTCATGGCCTTCCCGGTCCTTCGAGGTACTCTGCATTTAAGTGGGCCTCAGCCTTCTCCCTCTCCCTCTCTCTCTCTCTCTCTCCTTAGACCAACCTCCATCCTTTTAGGATCTTTCTCTTTCTTAAAAGATCAACCAGGGCTAATGTAAACATGACTGAAACAAGTCTACACAGGTAACTCTCCAAGTTAGCAGGTGTATGCTCTAGAAGGGACTTTCCTAGAGATCTGATGTTGGTTACATTGGAGCAGTAATGATGAGGAAGAGGTCTTTCCTAGCCCTGGCCAATGGGAGAAAACAGAGATTTAAAAGAACTTCTTCAAGAGGTTAAAAACACACCAAGTATACGGATACTAACAGAGATCTATGTGGTCTTAAGGCTCTTTAGTCCTTCACTACTATGTCATCATGAGAAAAGCATTCCCGTTATTAGTGGATATGTATTACATAGAGAAATTCTAATAGTGCAAGCGGCTCCTCCAAAACAAGAGTTTATATTTTGTGGTTGTAAATCAGGATTAAATTCAGGATTTCATTACAAGCTAATTCTTGAAGATCTACATAGTGTCTGGTTTTTGGAGGCATGTTTCCCCCTGTAAGAAGAGGTGTAATAAACAGTAATAAGCAGCACTCAGTTCCCATCTTTTTCTATCGTGTCCATGAAAACCATCTGTTTGGTTGATAGGATAAATGTCGAAGAAGCTTTCTTCTGATCTGTGGGTTTTTATCCGGTGCTGAAGGGCAACCAGGGGGTGTCAGGGTTTGGCAACAACTTTCTCATTCTCTTTTCTTTCCTTTAGTTTCTTATCTTCTCTCTCTTTCCTTTATTTCTTTTATTAAACAATTTTTCTTGGGATGCCTGGGGGGCTCAGTTAGTTAAGCATCTACCTTCAGCTCAGGTCATGATCCCAGGGTCCTGGGATTGAGCCCCACGTCTGGCTCTCTGCTCAGTGGGGAGCCTGATTCTCTTTCTCCCTCTGCCTGCCACTCTATCTGCTTGTGTGCTCTGTCAAATAAGTAAATAATTATTTTTTTTTAGATTTTATTTATTTAACACAGAGAGAGAGTGTGTGTGCACAAGCGTGGGGGTGGGGCAGAGGAAGAGGGAGAAGTGGACTTTCCGCTGAGCAGGGACCCTGATGCGGGGCATCATCCCAGGACCCTGGGATCATGATCTGAGTCTAAGGCAGATGCTTCTCTGACTGAGCCATCCAGGTGTCCCTGAAATTTTTTCTTCTAAAAGTTTTAAAATACAATGATAAAAATAGCTGGGTTTTTAAATCACTTCTTTCCTTTCTTTTTCTCTTCTTTCTTCTTCTTTGGATCTTATTTTCTGTGTACATCAGAGGTTCATGAGTACATAACTTTGGAAAATTACAATAATAATAACTGTCAGATCAATATAGGGTGTCCTGGCCACAGTAACCATGTGCTGAAATAATATTTCCCAAATATTCATTATGGTTATAGAGTATAAACAGCACACTAATCAAAGTATTTTCACCAAAATGAATTCTTTTCAACTGTTTCAGGATTCTGGCATTGCTAATATATCATTCATATCCCTTTCTAAGGGTGAGCAATTGCATATAATTCTTATGCCATTTTATCTATCAGAGTTTACCTTGGAGAGCACGGGGTGGGGTTAGGAGGGGTGGTGTGGAGACTTACTCCTTCTTGCTGTGCTCTACACTTTTTTCTAAAATTGTTTCAGGGCTATTGTCTGGTTAATTTGTATGTCTCCTGGTGATGCCAATTTCTTAGGATTGTAGAGATGAAAGAAATATTCACATTCATTGTTACTTCCATTTTTTGGGTAAGTAAGATGAAGAAGCCCAAAAACCTTGGGGAGCATGTTTCCAGTGTTGCGTAGACAGTAGAGTCGCTGGGTCTACAGCCCCGGTTGGCTTCCCATCATGATGCACTAGGCTTCTTATAAGCCTGGTGTTGCTGATGGAAATTCTTGCACCGAAGACTGAACACCCTTTATTCTAGGGTGTCTGTGTTTTGGGGAGTTACAGCAAAATGAAGTTATTTCCTTAGTATAAGCAAATTATCTAGGATAGTCACTAATAGTATCTGATGGTGACAATGCGTTCCAGGAGACATTTGAGAGCAAAAACATGCTCTTAAAGAAAATTACCTTTTCAAAGGTCAGTGTGATTACTCTCTTTCTATCTCGGTATGGATCATGCACCTAAAACTGAATGCACATATTTATTTCTAAATTATTTCCTCCTTCTGATTTTCCCAGTTGTTTTATTAACTCAAAGTTAAAATTCAAAAATACTTTTAACTCTTTTTTGTCTTCCCTCCTTCCCATCTACCAGTGCTATTTCATTCTTCATGTTTCTACCTTAGAAATTTGACTCATTTTATTTATTTTTTTTTCCTATTTCCACAACCTACCTCCACAGTTCTAGCCTTCAGTGTTTTCCCATTATTTCTTTTCTGGAAGGAGCTTCCTAATGCACAGCTACGTGTGTACAAATTAAGGTTAATCTTCATGATTGAGTTGAGGGTAATACACCATCTCTACAGTTGTTTCATATTCTCTCATAAGAGAACAAGGACTTTCTGTGCAAGATGGAAAAAAAATTGTACAAAATGAAATAAAGTGTTCTGACTGGGGTGAATATAATCAAGTCAATATGAATAGGGAGGAAGTAAAATATGACCCTGAGAAAATAAAAGGAAAAGAACAGAAAGGAGAAAAATGTGAATTGGTGGCCCTGTTCCACGGATGTCTTTCTTTTTAGAGATAAAAGAATATATCTATCCAGTACTAGATCCTCTCAAACTTTCTTCTCCATCATAAAAAAATAAGAAGGATCTTCAGGAAAGGTATATAGGAACTCTTACTTAGCGTGCTAAGTAATGAATGTGTTGTGAGGATAGATGACTCCTTGACAATGTGTATTAGCTTGGAAAAATGTATCTGACTTAGCCAAAAGAGGAATAACTGGTGTGTGTGTGTGTGTGTGTGTGTGTGTGTGTGTGTGTGTGTGTGAGAGAGAGAGAGAGAGAGAGAGACACCTTGTGATGGAGAAAAATCTTTGTCTCATCTAGACTGGTAACCATCGTGCCCTACTTATCACTGGGTGTAATTAGCCCCCTTAGAAAATGTCTAGGCAGGAAGTGAAATAATGACTCCTTTTCATCTGTTTTAAATCAAAATTGAGGACTGCAACCAAAAATGTAGAATCTCAGAATTGGCTTTAAGGATGAATTGATCATGATCATCAGAACCCATTTTCTTTTCTTCTAGAATATATAGCTAGACTACATCTCTTATTCTCCTTGGCAACTTGATGTTGACAACAGAATGGAGCAGGAGAGACTTCCATCACATCCATACCCGCATTCAAAACTTTCCCACCCACGTTTTTCCATGCTCTACCCTCTGTTCCTGGCTGGATGTAGACGTCAAGAGCAACCTTTGAAATCACATGGAGGATGGCAGAGTGTTAGTCAGTTTGAATCGTCAATGTCCGAAGGAGCCTTGAACTGACTTGAATTATTTTGGACAGTTTTATGTGAGTGAAAATTTAAAAACCATTATTCAGTTAGAGTTTTACTTGTTAAACTAACTAGTATTGTGGTAAATAATACAAATAGAATCTAGAAGTGTATCAGTGTAACTAATATGGATGGTATATAGAAGTGTTTAAACATCTTTCTGGTTTATGGCTATAAATAATTTTTAAAAAAATTATTTTGGCTACTCAAAAAATTGTAATTTGAAAAGTAGACTAAGGATGTGCTTTGCCTAGAGAATCACTGACATAAATAGCAGAGAGTTTGAATGAAGGTAGCGTGTAGAGTGTCAAAGAAAATTTTCTGGGAAATTAAAAATTATTTTATAGTAGTTAACAAAAACAATAGAGAAGAAAAACAGAAAAGGCAGTGATAAATAATTCATGTAAGAAATATCATGGTTCATAAATTTAATATATTCCTTATGCTTTCATACACCAAAGAAGAATATTGATGTGGTTTTTATATAGGGAGGTAAGTAAAATCTCACGGGTTTACTATGGTTTAATATGGCTGTTATAGTGGTATTCAAAAATGATGGAATATGGCAGAAATGGATTGAGGATTGGGTCTATTTTGGAAAAATATATTTTCCACTGTTAATATTTTGCCTTATTGATTTTGGTTTTGGAAACGAATCAACAAATGTTTTAAAAGCACTGTTTTCGTGAGGATACCTAACCACTGGATGGCAAGGTCCACAAAGCTCAGTACTTACCATAATAAAAGTTTGTTTCTCACTCAGGAATGCCAATCCAGAACTGATGGGCCTCATACTGGAAGCAAGTGGAGAGGCAAGGACTTATTTTAAGTTTTTTCCAGAGCAGGAAGAATAGTGAGGTCAGAGCAAGTTCAGTTTGGAGGTGAGTGGTTGGTAAAGAAAGGGTCCGAAGACTGTAACCCATTCCTTCTCTCTTCCTGAGAAATCTGGAAAGGAGTGTCACAGTCAGATCTTGTTATGATCATTTTACTGGGCTGATCTTCAAGTAAGTTCATAAGTGGTATTTACCAGTGGAAAGAGTCAACTAACAGAGTCATTGTACGTGAAATATGTTTATCAGAATATAGTGGGTCTGTTTGGGATATTTACTATAAGGAAATCTAGGGTTTATGTATTTTTGTGACTGATAGGGAAATGGGATATCGCCACATATGCCACGTAATTAATGTGATAAAATATGATGTTCCTCAACATCTCAGAGCCATTGAGCATTCACTGCTCAGAGCAGCCCCTACAGGTAGAAGCCAAACCAGAGTACATCTTGAAGCCAGAGATAAATGACCATCCCAGGCAGCTGTTTCAAACAGTCTGAGTGTCTCCAAGAGAATAATGCTTTATGTGTTATCATCACTTGTATCCTTTGATTCACTGCTAGGGTGAATGAAAACTTGGTTATGGAGTAAAGTCTGTGATTCCTGTGAGCCTGACTTGATGATTCAATGCTTTGTGTCATCTTAGTCTTATAACACAGAGCTAAGAAATCCTTAAATTATTTTCCTTTTTTTTTTTATGGGAAAAAGAAGCCATACTTCAAAAGTGGATTAAAAAACTGAGATTGTTATATTTAAGTTTAGTCAAGAAATTTCTTGACTAAACTTAGATATAACAAGTGAGTCTTTAGATTTTCTACATGAATTTCAGTCTTTTGTTCAGGTAAGTATATCAGTTAGGGTTGCATTTGGCTGCAAGTAACATGGTTAAACTAGATCAAGGTTTTGTTTTAAGCAAATGTGAAAAGAAATCAGAAAGCAGGACACCTGGGTGGCACAATTGGTTAAGTGACTGGCTTTGGCTCAGATCATGATCCTGGAGTCCCGGAATCGAGTCCCACATCGGGCTCCCAGCTCCATGTGGAGTCTGCTTCTCCCTCTGAACTGCTCCTTGCTCATGCTGTCTCTCTCTCAAATAAATAAGTAAAATCTTAAAAAAAAAAAAATGGAAAGCAGGTGTTTCCAGATCTGCTTCAGAGTTCTCAAGGATTCAACTTCCCTTTATCTTTTCCATCTAAAGAACTCTCAGCAGGTGGCGTCACACTCAGGGCCACAAGATGGTTCTCTGTCTCAGGATTCCCTTTGCCTGCTTTCTTGGAAGAAAGGCAGAAGAGGCAGAGAGGAAGAAGGTATAGTGAGCAAACATGTACAGAAGTTGCCAGCAGACTTTCACTTGTGCCTCATTGACTCCAACTTTTTCACATGACTATCTCTAAGTGAAATAGTGTCTATAAAGTTAATTAGTTCTAGCTGTGGATATTTCCACATCAATATATACACGTATATATATATATACGTGTATATATATACACTTACACACACACACACACACACACATATATATATATATGTACATACACTTACATATATATATAAGTTTTGGCAGTGGATGCACTGATAATTGCTTTTCCAAGTTCTACTCTCCTTTCTTACTAAGTGAGCCGTAATTTTATTGGTGTGGCAATATCCACAGCTAGAACTAATATCTATATATAATATAGATATTATATATATACATACATACAATATATAATATACATACATATATACACATATATACATACATACTATATAATCTATATTATATATATACACACACATATACTTATACATATATACATACATATGTATACATATGTATGTATATATGACCACAGAATCACAGCAAATAAAAGAATAAAACTGGATTGTTATCACAAGTAGTTCTTGAAAGTAGTTAACCATAGATTGCAGACTAAATAATTGTAGATATTTTAGAAGGGTTTTTGGGTATAGAGGGTGGTGTTACAAAACCAGTAATCTATCTTCCAGCTGTGAGATTTGATGAGTCTATTGTTTTCCCTTTGCACATCTCTCCATGATCATTATGTCACTCCAAAACGAAAGCCAGTTTCTTTTCAGACACATCACACACGAATTCATTTCGGTATTCAAATACCCTTAAAGGCTAGTACAGACATACTGAATCAGAGTTTATGAAGCTGATGAACCTGAAGATTCTGGAAGCTATCTTTGATTAAAATAGGCACCTAGGACTAGGAATTGTGCTTGACCGTACTTTGTAACAGATGTTTCCAACTCTGTCTCTCTCTTCTTACTTTTTCGCCACCTCTCTAATCTGTTAGGTTACTCTGTTTGTCAACCCACCTCTTCTTTTCCCTACCTCTGAAACTTTCTTTCTTCTGTTTCTCAGTACAGTAGCCCACAATAGCTGACTAACCAGTTCTAAGTACATTTTTTTTATTTCAAAGTTTTCATAATGGCCACCACATACAGGAATCTTTCTTATTTCTTCCAGGTAATAATATTTCCTTCTTTGGATGTAAACACAGTTTGTGTATACATTTTATGTCTTTTACAATACTGTGTCCCTTAAATAAAATTTTGAAATAGCAGAACTTTATCATTTTTGCCTCTTGGATATTTTAGGAGAAGAACTCTCACATTGGACAATATATATTCAATACATGTTTGTTATTTTTTGAGAAAAAAACAAAAACTAGTCAAAAAAATGAAAATGGAATTTTAAAGACAATATCAAAAATGAATTATATTCAGTGTTGACCTGTGCCTATTACTTATTATAAGACACAACCCATTGAGATGAATCTATGGAATATAATTCATACCGAGGTATATTTGTATTTTCTTACAAAAGAAAGCATATACTTAAAGGCCAAATAGTATGATTTTTAACAGACTTATATGTATGAAAATCTCTTTGTGACCCTTGAGACAGGATCTGTCTTCCCCTGAAGTCAGTGTGTGTATGTGTATGTGTATGTGTATAAATACATATGTGTATAAATATGTGTTTTGTGTGTATGTGTATAAATAGCTAGATAGGTAGATAGATGTTTACATGTACATAATGTCTACCTGTCTTCCATTGTGTTACAGATTGTATAATATTTTATATGTTACATGTTGTGAGCTCTTTAATAAAAAAAAATTCCCTTTTGATTTCAGTTTTGTCATTAGGAAAGCAGAAGTGGAAGTGTTCAGTGTCAAAAAGAACATTCATGGTTGTAACAACTGTAATGGGCAGGAATGAGAGCCTTGGAAGTTAAAATCATTGTTAGCTTTCACATTTATTTTTCCCACTCATATTTTTTTTCTGTGTCTGGGTTGTGAGATAAGTATAAATTAAGAAATCCGAAATGACATGAAACTTGATGATTAACTGCTGGGGTAAAACGTAATCAGTATGCAAAAATCAACTGGGCTGAATGAAATCTATTTTCAACCTTCAAGGGTATTGTTTTGTTATCACAACTCTAGCAAAATGAAAATATGCAAGATAAAAAGTACTTGTATTGGATAATTAGTGGAACCTTTGGATACCAATTGTACAAGTAAAATGACAGAATCTTAGGAGTGAATTGAAATAGAACCAGAGAGCTCCTCCACCTGGTCCTTAAGAGAAAGCAGAAGACAGTGTGAAGTAGTCTAGCAGGACAGGGCCATTGCTGGGCTTCCCTTCGGACTTCATGTTACTAGCATCTTTACTTAGGTAAATTTTATTTTTTTCTTTGGTAGTTTTCTACAAAGATATTGAAAAAGCCCTGAGTCTTTGATCATTTCCCTTACCACCTACTCCCTTTTAAATCAGTTCTCAATAAGGGTTTCATAGAAATGCATCTGAAATTCAAGATATTAAGACTTTTCTCAAGTCTTTATTGCTTATAAAGCCTTTTCCTTGATGTGTTATAGAAACATCCTCTGTATTCTGCTCCTATGTCTTCTCCAGTGTCATCTCTTCAAGCTGTTATTTGCAAGTTTTGTCTAACACCTTGCTGGAAACAACTTGTTCTTTCCATCTAGATGCAATCTTCTCTACTTACGGGCACTTTCCAACTCTATCCAGTTAACGCCCTCCTGAAAACTCCTTTCAGGCATTACTTTCTCCCGGAAGCTTTTTTGGCCACCAAGGCCTGGCTAGCTGTCCCTTTTCTGTGTCCTTGTAATACCACATTTAAAAGTCACCCCTTTATGGAAGTATGACACTCACACAGAGAAAGGTAAGCACTATTACAGGCATAGTTGGACAACATGAACCCATGTAAACAGCATTCAGAATAAGAAGTAACACATAACCTGCATCCTTTTTTTTTTTTAAGATATTATTTATTTGACTGAGATCACAAGTAGGCAGAGAGGCAGGCAGAGAGAGAGGGGGAAGCAGGCTCCCCGCTGAGCAGAGAGCCCAACATGGGGCTCTATCCCAGGACTCTAAGATCATGATCTGAGCCAAAGGCAGAGACCTAACCCACTGAGCCACCCAGGTGCCCTAGCCTGCATCCTTGAAGCCTACTTCACCACACCTTCCATCAGCTCGGACAAAGATAATCACTCCTCATTTCTGACACCATAGGTTAGTCCCATCTGTTTCCAAGTGATCTAATGTGTATACTTTTGTGTACTGAGCAAAAGTTACCTTTAAAGAGGAATCTTGTCCTTGTAAAGTTAAGTGATGAAAATGTGATAGAGAGTGAACATAGATAATTTTTCTTCCCTTTTTTTCCCCTTTTATTTTTTCTGTTTGTAATAAAGTTGTGTAGCATATGGCAAAATATTTTAATATGCCACCTTCTTTAGGTTTCTAAAAGTATTTGCATAGAAGACCCTCCAGTTTTCTGGTCACTTAGCTTGACAGTTACATGAAGTATGTATACTATTCTTTATAGGGGGAAAAAAAGCAGGCAATAAAGACAAAGAAATTATTGGACAATTCTAAATGTACTGGATTAAATGGTGTTTGAAAGATGAAAGGACAGGGTTATGTCCATCCTTCTAAATGTAAAAAGAAATTTAAATAGGAAGTTTGAGTTATGTTTGGATCTGGTTAGAGAAAGTGTGTTTGCCAAGAACTACTATGAGTAAGAAATTTAACCTTAATTGGAAACCAAGAAGTTCGTCTGTCACAGTTTCATGGATCCTGACAGAAGACATGAGACTCTTGATCAGAGACAAAGGACTCGATCACTCGCAGGAATAATAGGGTATCAGCATTTCCTTAGGCTGGTTCCCTGGGCTCTAGTTACCACAGTGTGACAAGAAGAGGGTAAGTGGAAATTCACATAAACAGTGGATGACATGATGGGAGAGAAACTGGAGCTTAAGAAACCCCAATTTTTTTATGATGGACAGTCGATGTGCCTGATGTTAAGAAAGCCATTATCTCTGTCTTCCATGACTCTGCACTTTGGAGGAAAGCACTCTGTCTTTCAAGTATTTCGTATACCAGCTTCCTAGAAAAGATAGTCTGGAACACAGACTGGCTTCCAAGACATGCAGAAATGTGAGAGCACCATGGACAATTGTCTCCCCAGATATAGATTCCTTATTTGTACATTGTTTTGTATTCTGGTGAATTTCCCTTAAGAGTACTGCTCTGCCAGCCTCTCTGATTAATCTGGAAGAGGCCAGAACCAGGATCTATTCATTGTGTTTCATACGAAACTTAATTAAGGCTACTACCAGCACAGTGCTGAGCAGCAGGATGAGGTCAACCCCTGGGATCGATTTCAACTGTGACCTCCAGGGTCCTGGACCCTGCCGACGGAACACGTCTCACTAAGCACTAGGGAACAAGTCTCACTAAGCACTAGGGTCCGTCTTAGCAAGTCAGATAGCTTTCTCAGCTTTCTGAACTGATCCTTCTATGACAGGTACAGAAGGGAGTATTGGTGACTGCCAAGCTCTTCCTTGCCTCGGAAGGAGGAAGTCTAGGCCAATATATCATCTGTAACAATACCGGCCAGTGAATTAAGGCTTGCCAGGGTCTAACCTAGGCAGGTCCAGGTGTCCCCAAAGGAGGGGCGGTGTCAGCGAGAGGAATGAGAGAACCACACAGCGAGTTAGTAGTCAGGCATCTCCATCTTTATTCTGATTTTAGAGCTTCTTGTATAGGCAGTTTACTTGGGGTAGGGGATCACATTTGTGTAAAGGACATCAAAGGACTCCAGCACTCATTAGATTATTTCTCTCTGTTCAGCACATGTTATTCTAGTTAAGCTATAATGGGTACAGACTGACGCTGGGGATGGGGGATAGGGTCTTGCTTCTTGAGTAATTGTGTCCCTCAGAAAGCCCTCAGAAAGCACATCATATGTGCTTTTAGGGAACTTATTCTGGGGTCTGCAGGAAAACAGGATCTAGGTTAATTGAAAACGAGAAGCTTTAGGGATGAACTAGGTAGTAAGGTGCCGCAGGAAAACAGGGTATAGGTTAATGGAAAAGGAGAAGTTGTATGGAGAAGCTAAAGTATACAGGAGAGAAGTAGAAATGAGAAGGCGTTACCTTTGCAGGAGGCAGGGTGTATATGAATGGCTCGCTGTGAAAGCATCGGACAGACATCAGCCTAGGAAGGAAACCATTTATTGCAGTATACATCCGAAGTTCTCCCGTGTCCTAGTACAGAATGATTTACCTCCTTGAAGTTGCTCTGGCTCACAAGCCTCAGAGATGTTTGCAGCAGATTAGCAAGCGGCTCTTAATTTGAGAGAAATACAGGGATCAGAGAAAAAGGTGAGAGACTCTCAGACCATGCTAGTCTGCAGGGCGATCTGGCCCTTGGGAGCCTGCGGGGCGATCTGGCCCTCGGCAGGATTAGGCCTGCATCAGTTCAAACCTTAACCTAGTGGGGCAACGCCCTTGACCAGGCCTCATGGCTCCCAACAAAGGCTGGTCCTTTTCCCTTTTAGAGATGATGTCATTGATCACTACAGATAAATCAGAGACGTAATTCATACCACCTTTTATGATTGATGACTCCCATTGTAGGGATAACCACACACATGGTAGCTCTCCACAGTAACCAAGACGAGTTTAACTCTCGGGAGATCTCTGCAGTCATTTGGGGGCTACATGATCCACCAGTGGTATTTTTGTAACAGTTAAAGGTAACTTGTGGTCTTACATGAGATGCAATTCACTATGTTTTGGGAAGGGAGATAAACTAATACCTTAATTTTATCTTTAAACTATTGTCCAGATTCCCTGGAAAGTGTTCACAAGTTTTTTCAGTTTGGGTTTTTTTGTTTGTTTTGTTTGTTTTGTTTGTTTGTTTGCTTTTGGTGAGGGGAGGGCTCCTCTAAGTGCCCAGGTTGATAGGAGTTCCACTGGGGCATGTCAGCAGACTAATAAACCTTTGGGGTTCCCAGGTCAGTTTCAATAATTAAGTTGGTTTCTTGTTTTGAGGGGGATTTCCTGAAGACAATCCAATCTGTCCTGTCTGTCTACACCACTAGCCAGGCAGGATTTATTCACCCCAGTGAGTGACTGAATGAAGGCTGGGGTGATGGGGTGCGGAGACATCTGGTGGTATGGACTAGATGTTGTGCAGGGGTGTGCAGGAACGGAGCCATCCTTGGCTGTTTCAGATAGACAGAACTCCTGCTAAAACTAGAAGAAAAATGGTGATACAATGGTGGTCTGAACCTCAGATTTGGCCGGGTTGGCAGATCCAGTGTTGGGTAAATTTCAGGTTTCACAATCTTTTGGGAAAGCTGCACCAGGGCCTTTCCTGCCTTAATAAGGTTGCACAGACAGACTCTGAAAGAGAAAGCTTATAATACTCTCTTCTCTGCTGTGCTTCCCAGGGTGGAAGGTGCTTCCTCCACAGACATGGGGGGTGGGGGGCGGTGTTGCTCTCTGTCCACCACCAGAGCCATCAGGGAACACATTCTAATGGTCATAACTTTACCTGGGTCCTTCAACTTCCCAACTCACAGCCACAAAGGGTTCCTGTGCAGGAAGGACACGGGAAACATCTATAAAAAGTGACCCAAATGTGTGACGGATCTCCTATGCCCTGTTTTGGCCAGGCTGCCACCTGGAGTGTGTATCTTCGGTTTTCGGCAGTTCCACTCTGACTTACCTGGTGTGGTTATCATTTGTATAACCTCCTCGGGGTTTACTGTTCATCTCATGCCAATCAATTCTTTGGTCTTACCCTAAAAGGAAAGGTTAGGGCCTTATCTATTCAAATATTTCTTCTGCCCCTTTCCGCTCTCTTGTTTTGCAATTCCGTTTACTCGGGGGGCTGGACAGCTTGGGGTTCTCTTGCCGCTCAGTGAGGCTTCATTAATTTTTTAAAAAACAAATTCTTCAACGAACTCTTTAATTTTTTAAAAAAATAAATGCTTGGGGTTCATGTTTAATAGCTTCCAATTCTTGCAAAAATTTACAATTCGTAAGTTTTGTAAATTATTTTAGGAGCCTTGTGGAAAGAATTTTAATCTTTGTATATGGCCATGTGACCTTTACCACAAATTCAAGATTACCATCCTGCAGAGGCGTCTCATCCCGCTTTCCAAGGGCCAGTCCCCGTGAAGCCAACGTACTCCAGTCCCCATGAAGCCAATGTACTCCCTTCAACGTATTTCTTTTCTTTTAAGAAAAGAGAAGAAGCATTTCTTCTCTACACAAAGGAAACTACTTGATTGACTTCTCATTCCTTTCCTTCCCCCTCAGGGACTCACTCTCTTTTGTTCCTGCCCTTACTTTTCTGTCATGAGCGCCACCATCATTCCTTATGTCCTCCAGTATCCTGAAGGTCCAGTTGCCTTCAGAAAACCATTTTTTGATTAGTGAAATCATAATGCTTCTTTAAAGATTGGATTTATTTATTTGTCAGAGAGGGAGCACCAGCAGGGGGAATGGCAGGAAGAGGCAGAAGCAGGTGCCCCACTGAGGAAAGACCGGATGTGGGACTGGATCCCAGAGTTCTGGGATCTTAACTTGAGCCAAAGGCGGATGCTTAACCGACTAAGCCACCCAGGCACCTCTGAAATCAAAATGTTTCTTCTCTTCTTGGGTACTTTCCCAGGTGAAATGATTAAGCAAACTAATGAGTATCACTTTGAAAAAACAAAATTATTTCCCACCCCCCCTCCCCCATCTGTACATGTTTTGTGTGTACACATTAGCAAGCACAGTTCTCTTGTAAATCATTTCAGTCTTTATCTAGAATCGGGGGCACTAGAAAAAATGAAATCTGTTTGAATTGTCTGTGTGTGTCCAAGTATAGTTTTGCAGATGATGGATTTAAACACGAATATGAGGAGACAAAGAGTAAGAATACTGACCTGGTTACGCTACGCTAAGTCTGCCAAAGGAACTCACAGGCTTTTACTTTTGTTTTTCAAGCTGGCTTTTTTGTTTGTTTTTTTGTTTTTTGGGGTTTTTTTTTGGTGGGACAAGGGTTTGGCTGTGTGATAGCAATATCTTCTAATCATTCCCATCAGTTAAAAATGAAAACCCATATAATATCATATTTATATATTAGAGCTTAAAAATATATAAAATATAATGCATAAAACCCTGAGTTTTTTTTTTTAAGATTTTATTCATTTATTTGACAGACAAAGATCATGAGTAGGCAGAGAGGCAGGCAGAGAAGGGGGTGGGAAGCAGGCTCCCTGATGAGCCGAGAGCCCAACACACTGCAGGGCTCCATCCCAGGACTCTGGAATCTGCCCTGATCTGAAGGCAGAGGTTTCAACCCATTGAGCCACCAAGGCGCCCCAAAACCTGAGTTTTTATTGCCATATTTTTTTCAGATAGATTTTAGATGTGGGTTTGCACTGGCGCACAGGACATATTCTTTTAAGGTGTTTCCTTGTCTTTTTAGCTTACCACTCTAAAACACATGGGTATCTCTAAGGTATTGTTGAGTCTTATTATTTAGATTTTCATTGCCTATTTTTTTCTTAGTGTTTGCCTCTTCTTTGAGAGAATTTATGTTATCATTCAGTGTATTCACTACGTAAATCATCTTTTGTCTATGAAAGTGTCATTTGGAAATGAAAATTGAATTTAAAACGTTAAGTGCTAAAAGCTTACAGTGGTCAAGTTTATAATTAACAGCACTTTGTATTATATGCCAAAAAATCTGTTTTCCATTTTATTTAAATATTCCTTTCTTGTTTATGTCCTGGATTCTTCTTGTCAGATAGTCATAATTAAAATAATTGATTCTGTGAAAAGATCCAGCAGTGTAATGCTTAACAGTCCATATCAAAAAGGTCAGACAGCAATTACTGTAATTTTGCATAAAATGAAATAAAAAAGCTGCCCCTTTTCACTCCAAGTTAAAAATGTTAGGGTAATCAGAATTCTCACGAGGCTTTTTCAATCAATACATGCTTCAGTGAATGATTGCAGCCCCAAAATCGAAAGAACATTCTATTCAGGCCTACAATTATGGTCACACAGAATATAAGTCTTTTTAGAAAGACTTTTTTTTCTGCTTGAAAAGATTGATTTTGGCCGTCCATAACCCTCATGTTTTCTCTGACACTGTATTTTGTATGTTTCCGGCGCTTAGTCCCTTTTATGAATGTTTTCATTCACTGGACTGACTCCTTCCCAAAATGCTTGTGACTCTTTGTAACAAGGATACCTTTTCTATTTGGACATTCTGGGCTTTAACAACAAGACTTGACAATTTTAGAGGAGTGTAATACTGTAACCTTGAGGGTTCCTTTAAAGTCAACATATGGAAAATATCATTCACATTAAATCAGCTTTTTGAGTCTGCTAAAATGCAATTAATATTTTCCCAATAAATTTCATTTTTTTCTTTTAGAGCCAACTACACATAAGCTAAGTTAGAAAAATATACTGAAAAAGTAATATTTAGGTGAAGGATGAAAACTTAAAGAAACACTTAGTATATATGAATAAGCAAGATTAGCAGAGGGCATTTTGTTAGATGCTTAAGGCACAAGACCTGCCTCTCCTACTCATCCAAATTCTCTTGTTAGAAATGATAAAACAGAAATTAAGTTGGAATAAGATATTTATTTAATCTAAAAATATATTTATTTAATCTATAAAAATGTATTTAATCTATTTAATCTGTGTGAGAATGTATAGAGTATAAAGATACAGAATAAGAAGAAATTTATTTAAGGTATGACAAAATAGTTTATTGTATTCCCCCTGCTAACATTTGCTTTTCAAAATTCAATTTCACTTGGGTCTTGAACAACCAGGTGTAAACTAGTAGAGAACCACAATGTATATAGGGAAAAAAAAATGCATTAATTTGCTAAAATTGTGGATTTGTGCAGAATCATTTCAGGTGGGTCCGGCAGCGGGGATGGGTATGTGTGGGGAGAGTCACCCTTCACAGAAAGCAGAGTGTCTACAGGATTTGTTCCTTGCAGAGGCCATAAGGGAGAATCTGTTCCTTGCCTCCTCCAGCTTCTGGTGGTTGCCTATAACCCTTGGCATTTCTGCCTTAGAGTTGTATCACTCCAGTCCCTGCCTGTGCTACCCCCGTGTACACGGTGTATCTACATCTCTTCTCTTCTTCATACAAAGATAGCAGTTTTATTGGATTTGGGCCCCAGGCTAATCAAGTATAAACTGACTCTGAAGCCAGGTCCAGTTTGGGGAAAGGGGTCCTCCACACCAACAAACAGTTCTTAGACAACAGCATTTTTTTTTTCTTTTAGATTTATTTATTTGAGCAAAAGAGCGAGAACACACACGCGCGTACATGTGCGAGTTGGGGGAGGGAACAGAGGGAGAGAGAGAATCTCAAGCTGGCTTCCCACCGATTGCAGAGCCCAATACGGGGCTTGTTCCCAGGACCCTGAGATCATGACTTGAGCCAAAATCAAGAGTCAGATGCTTATCCGACTGAGCCACCCAATTGATTCCGATACTGTCTAGCTGGAGATACCATCAGATTCCACAGGTTTAGGGTTCAGTCCTACAGGACTCTCCTGAGCCCCCACTTCAGATGCCCGTCACAGGTCCAGGTTGTTACTTGTCCTTCTTACCCACTGACCCCACCCCTTTTCTTGAGTGCAGATGCCAGGTGCGGTTGTTACCCATATTTCTGCTCAGCTGACTATCCATCTCAGGTTCCCACAACCCCCTTCTTTGGTTCAAGTACTTTGCTAGAATGGCTCCCGGGACTCAGAGAAACAGTTTACTTATGAGATCAGTAGTTTATTATAAAAAGGATATAACTCAGGAGCAGCCAGATGGAGGAGATACATAGATAGATATGTAGGAAGAGGGTGAAGAGTGTCCATGTCCTCCCTAAGTGCCTAGCTCTCCCCACAGATCCATATGTTTGCCATCTCAAAAGTTCCCCAGGTTCCATCCTTCTGAGTTTTTGTGAAGGCTTCATTATATGTAAACATGACAATGTCCTCCAGCCCCAGAGATCTAGGGATGGGACTGGAGTTCCAACCCTCTAATCACGTGGTTGGCAACCAGCCCTGGTCCCTAGGGGATTCCCCAAGGGCACTTTATTCACCTAACAAGACACTTGTATCTCTCTCAACACTTGGGAAATTTCAAGCTTTTGGGAAACTGTGAGCCAGAAACCATGGATGAAAATAAAATATATGTTTCCTATAAATCACAGTGTCATAAATAGGATCTCATCTTACCTTGATTACATCTGCAAAGGCTCTATTTCCAAATGTCACATTCGCAGGCTCTAAGTGGACATGGGATTTCAGACACACTATTCAATCCTGTACACTATAAATAAAAAACTGTAAGTATAGTTATCATCTGCTTTCACCTTGCAAGTAGATGCTTTGAAGAGCTCAAGGCCACTCAAAGCTCTGCACTCCCAGCACCAGACCGCTCACCCGGACACACTCAAACACACATAAACCATCGTCACTCTGATTTCAGTGCAAAATGTTCTGCTATGGGTAGAGCACATCAAAATAGCATGTTTGACATTTCTGAAACATAGAAAAGAAATAGAGGATATGTAGTTCGGCTGACCGCATGTGGCTCTGACGGCCACGGGGCATATTCTCCTTTTCCCTCTTTCAATTGATTTTGATGTGACAAAATTCAGAGAACCAACTCCGCAATGAGCCCTTGGAGAACTGTTCCCTGAGTCTGGTCCCTGGACTGTGAGCATAGCCTGGGACATTAGTAAGAATGCAAATTCTCATGCCCAGAAATCTGCATTTTAATACGCCCTCTAGGAATTGTGATGGGTATTAAGGTTTGAGAACTACTACTCTAGAAAGAACTAGCTTTTCCTCTACTTTTGGGCTTTTGTTAAAAGAGAAAGAGAAGTCCTTGGCGTCTCACCTCGTCCAATTATAGTCAGCGTGGTCACAAAACAGAAATGAATTTGTCCTTGAGGCTTAACCAGTAGTGCTAAAGTTCACGTTCCTGCTTTGTCCCTTCTACGTACCTTCTGCAACCCTCTACCCCCATAGATTGGGGGTCACTTTAGGAAGTAGTTGCTTTGTGAGATTACAAAGGACTCTATATATTTAATCCAACACACTTATTTTCAGTTTCTACCTCATACTGCAGATACTTAGGTACACGTTTTATCTCTTTGGTGGATAAAAACTCTTTTGGGACAGGGTAACATACTGTTATGCATCCCTCCACCCACAGTGCCTACAGATAATAAATTGGCCTCGTACATAGTGGCCACTTGGCACTTTTTTTTGGGGGGGGGGTAGATGTTGAATTAAATATATAGTTTTAGAAAAAATAATTTCGCTAAAGCAATTCTTATGCCCCAGATTGTTAATCATATTGACATTTCATAGTATTTATCTGTACATTTCAAAGCTAATGCCTTTCATTGGAAACAGAATAGAATTATCCACTAAAACCATTTCTATAGTGAGGAAAAAAAATGTTTAGAGCAACATGAATCAAAATGTCCTTTTGAATATAAAGTACCGTGACAGTAATAATTGAAGTTCCTAGCAGCAATGTAGCCGTAATGAGCTCCTGCCACAGCTGTCATATACTTACTTATTAAGCACAGAAGAGATGTTTGCTGCTCTGGATAAAAGGAACTAGAATCCTTGATCATTTGCTTAACTCCACTTAAGATAAAGTCTTTAGAAAATAAGCTTCCATTAAGGAGAATTTCTTAAAACCATTTAATAGGTCCCTACCTTCCATTTAATGTTTAAGATGCCAAATGAGCGTGACTTTTCTTTAGGAACTTCTACTATTAAATCATTTTTACAGAAAATAATATTCCTTCTTTAAATTGCAAAAAAGATAGAGCCGTCTTAAACCATCATGTAACTTAAAATTGTTATTCATTCCCTTAAATTAAAATATATTTGTACATACACATTTCTAATGTCATGGTGTTAGGGAAACTGGACAGCAACATGAAGAAAGAAACTGGACCATTTCCTTACTCCACACACAAAAATAAATTCAAAATAGATGAAAGACCTTCATGGGAGATAAGAAACCATCAAAATCCTAGAGAACACAGGCAGCAACCTCTGTGACCTCAGCCATAGCACAGCTTTTTCCTAGACATGACTCTGGAAACAAGGGAAACTAGGCAAGAAAGAGCTATTTGGACTTGATCAAGATAAAAAAGCTTCTGCACAGCGAAGGAAATAATCAACACAACTAAGAGGCAACCTACAGAATGTGTGAAGATATTTGCAAATGACACATCTGATAAAGGATTAGTATCTAAAATCTGTAAAGATCTTATCAAACTCAACACCCCCAAAATAAATAATCCAGTGAAGAAATGAAGAGAAGACAAAAATATAAATTCTTTTAAAAGCGAGGTATGATTTTTGTTTAGATCTTAGCGGTTTTGGAATTTATTTAGACTATAACATCCACGAAGGGAGAATATAAAAATTTGTTGCATTTATCATTGATTACCAAGCTAGAATATTGGTGTTTAATAAGTATTTGAAAAGCTGAATGAATTAATGTCACTATGAAGGTGAATTTCAATTTGAAATAACCCACCCAGGAATAATAGAGTCTAGGAATATGCAGTGGGGGACAGCATATCACATGGTCTTAGAACTTGACTGAGTCTGAATATCAAATACCAACTGTGTGGGAAGTTAGCCAGTATTGTACAGAGTGTCCCTAAGTAGGTGGGTATGGTTTAAGTTATATCAATATTTTATTCTAAATCTAGTCACTTTTGAGTTGATAATTTGAGAATTATCATAACATTGTGGAATTTTAAAGACCCATTATAAACAGTAACAGGCAATGTCAGTATATGATGATAGAAAAAAAAAAATGCTGCTGCTTCCTAGAGACTAATTTTTATCCTAAAAGCAGAGTAAGCAATTTAGGATGATAATTCATACATAATTTACAGTTAGGTAGAGTTTCCTCACTATTAGAATTCATCCAGTTCTTCGGGTTATCAGTGTCAAAAGCAGGTATAAAGTACTTTATCTGCCGCTGAACTGAAGATAATCATCTTAAAGAAATGAAAACAACTTCTTAGCATAAAAAGATGCTTATCCTCTGATATGTCTACTAAGTATAGGTTCAGCCAGAATTAAGAACACCCAGATTAAAAATAGCTCATGCATACAAATTCGCCTGTTTGCTTCTCTTTTCTTTGCCTCAACCAGGCTGACATTTCCCTCATCTTCCCCTTCGGACTGATCTACCATGCAGGCTAATCCGCGAGAGCTTAACCATCCTGAATGGGTAGTGCAGACAGTTCCCTGAACTAATATTTACTTACTACTTCTTTTCTTCATTTTCAGATTATCTGTTATCTCTCATTCCCCCTCCCTTGAATTTTTTTGTAATTAAATGTAAACATCTCGACTGCATTTGTAATAAAGAATATTTCATTGTGAAATAAATTAGATCAGGCAATCAGCTTGGCCATTGAAGGCCTAATAATAGTCCTATGGAATGGCTCATTTAATGGAGACCTGTATCCTTATTAACCACCAAATATATTCTACATTTAGAATCATAATGTTGTCAAGCCAAAAGAGGACATATTCATGATATGAATAGGCTTTGGAATTAGATAAGTTTGTGTTTGAATTCCAGCTTTTCCAGTTAAGTATATTAGGCAAGTTTTCTGAATTATGTAAACCTTGAGTTTCTCATATATGAAATGTGATTAATGTTATCAACTTTTAAAAATTGAGTTAGACCCTGGGATCGAGCCCCGCATCGGGCTCTCTGCTCAGCAGGGAGCCTGCTTCCCTCCCTCTCTCTGCCCGCCTCTCTGCCTACTTGTGATCTTTCTCTCTGTGTCAAATAAATGAATAAAAAAAAATCTTTAAAAAAAAAAAATTGAGTTAGAAAAATTACATGGAAATTTTGTTACACAATTAATATTACTTATTTTATGCAAGCTAATTCAAATCATGAACAATAAAAACATGTTATCAAAAAGAACAAATTAATTTTTCCCTAATTAATTTAGCAAAAATAGTTATTCAGTTCCCTCTACATGTCAAACAATAATTATCCAATTTGTCTAAAACTTACCTCTAGCTTTTAGGATGTACAATATATTCTCACTCAAAATTTACTTGTGTCACAAGATAGTTTCTTCCAATTTCTATTTTCTCAATATTTAAATTTAGTCTTTAAAGAAACATTGAATAACACTGTGAAATCATATTAACCTAATGAATAAATTAAATCATTTTACCATGCAAACTATTATGTGAATTCCTTAAATCAATATATTAATATTTAATTATGTGGCATTAAGAAATAATTAACAGGAGAATTGCAGTGAATACATTGTAGAGAAAGGTGATTTTTAGGTCTTAAATATGGTTTCCTCATATTCTTACCCTTCAGGCTATAGAAATGACCATTCAGATTCTCAAAGTGTGGATTGAACTCATACATCTCATTTTTTTCTTCCCAGAAACCAGTGAAAGCTATTTTTTATTTTCTTCTTATTTTTGCTCTTTCAAGAGATGAATTTACCAAAGCAGAGAAGAAGAAATCAGAGAGGAAAAAGCAGCAACAGAGTTTCGGGAATAGGTAAGCGATGGATAAGTGGTAAATCACTTAGCTCAATCCCAAACATACAGTGAAGAAAGATGGAACACCAAGAATCAAATGTATTTTCCTGGCAAAAACTTAAGAAAATCACGAGAATTGATTTATGAAAAGGAGGTAAGGAGATACAGCTCAAATAAGGAGGAAGCGAAAATCCTTTAGGACGAGTTAGATCCCACATACCTTTCCTTGCTATACCAAACTTCCGGGAGATGGCTGGCTCAGCCTCACTCGGAAATCTGGAGGTTTGTTCTTGGGAGGCGATGAAGGAGGTTTCTGAACTGGCGGATATCAATCAAAATGGAGATATGGGAGCCAAACCAAAAGCAGCGAGACAAGGAACCATCATCTTTTAGTTCTGAGCTCCCCATCACTCTGCCCAAGTCACTTCCGGAATGCCTGCATCAGAAGCAGGTTTCCTGTCTCACAGTGGAGAGTCCCCAAGTCAGGTCTGAGATGGCTTTTTGACATCCCAGTAGAAACTGAACGTTTGAGTCTGGAGATCAGAGATAGGTCCAGAAAGGATATACACATTTAAGAGTCATTTGTTCACAGGAACCAGAAAAGGAAACTGAGGCAAACTGTTCAGAAAATGTGATTTGTTGCATACTTCAGTAAAAGAAAATATTGGAAAGGAACACTGGGGGCTGATCTTTGGGTTTCAAGATATGGAGATGAGAGATAGGAAGGAATTTGGAAACAGTGAAGGAAAAGAATTTTTTGAGAACTTTTTCTGTGAAGGGGAACGGGGCAATAATATGATTATTGTAAAGGGAGGAGGAGACTGAGATGATCGTTTTTGTATGGGGGAGACATCAGATGTGTGTTAGGTTAAGAAAAAGATATTTAAAGGTGGAGAAAGGGATGGTAATTACTAAAAATTGTCCTTGCTAATATGAGGAAAAACCCCAGAATACATATGTGGAGGGGTTAGTTTTTACAGGGTACTTACAATTCATTAGCAGGAATAAGAGAAAAACAAATACACGTGTACCAACACTGGGTGTAATTTTGACACTGGGAACTTGTGACATATTCTTCAATTCTTCTACTACTCCATGTAAGCACTATTTGAGGAAGATTTTGGTATTTGGGATTGGAATTTCTTTAAAGTTAATGGTAATAAATGGGTATAAGTTACCCATTTTTATAGAAATTTTATAGAAATGACTGGTTAAGGATGACCAAGACCAAATAACTTACATGCCAGGATTCGGAAACATCACGTTTCAATATATTGAAATAAACAAGAATTAAAACTACTAGAGATATTCAGTGATCAAGGAGATAAGATTTCAAGCAAGAAGTGGTTGTCTCCTGATACAAGTTTGTATCAGGATTTTAAGAAGAACAAGAGAATGCGCTAGAAGAAGTAACAGGGAACAAGGAAGCCACATATTCATGGTCAAGCCAAGGGGTATGAGGAATGGTGGAGAAAAACACATAAAAGCTTGAAAAGGCTACTGAGAAAGCAGCAAGCTCAGGGAAATTCATCTTGCAATTAGAGCAAGAAGGTAGGGAGCATTCTGAGAAACTTCATGATAAAAAGACTGTTTGATTTCTCAATAGCTGCTCAGACTTATGCATTATGTAATAATCTTAATATTTGGAGAAAACAAAATGTTAACCGTTTCAAGGAAAATAAAATTTTGGATTATCAATGTATATGTTATAAATAGAGAACATGAATATTCAAAAATATGTTGAAGCAGAGGTTACTGATATTTATAATATATGTTGATATATATTGATATATAATGTTGATATATATCTATATAATACACATGATACATCGTATATGATATATGATATATTACATATGCCTCTCATTTTACATATATATATATCTAATACATCACAGGTCTTCCAAATTTTTATGCACACTTTCATCTGATGTGGCAAAATATCTACTTACTCAATTAGTTACTTACCGACTAGAAAATTTTACATTTTTAATGAGGTCCATAGTCTCCCATCCTTTAATTTAAAAAGTCTACTCTGAGGCAGTTCTGATCTGATTATTCTAAGTTTAATCACTCCCTTCTCTACTATTCCACGTTATGTTTAAAATTTGTTGTGAGGTGATTCTAATTGCCAAAAAAATTGAGAGCTTGCTTTTTCGATGACTTTATTTGCTTATCTACATGGCAGTATTTTATTTCTCTCATTTTTTATGAACAAAGAGAATTATTCCAGCTCTGCTTTACCTGCTTTATACATTTAAAAAAAATCAACATTAGAAAAAGAAATTAAATAAATAGGATGAGTTGAAATAAGTACATTTCAAAGAATATTTAATTAAATCTAAAATTGCCACTTTCAGGTATGTATTTTTGGAAAAGTTAATATATAAGAAGACATGCAGGTGTCTACATTGTTAAATTATATGCTGGTAAGTTGGATAACATAGGAAATAAAAAATCACATATGAAAGAGTCGACGTTTCTTCATCCATACCACGTTTCTGGTCCTTCTATGACCTATCCTTTATATTACTGGCAAAGTCCAAGCCTTTTCCCAGTGAGTGTGATTACACAGTTATCATTGGTCTATAAATGTCCCAGAGAAGTCTATCAAGCTTACTTCAATCCCCCTTTGCTAGAATAACATTGGTTGGGACATTACCCCAGAGAACCCCTAACAAATGTTAAGTACTTTATTGGAATTCACTACTAACACTATATCATTTGTTAACATATTTCCATGAGTATTATTATACATCTGAGTATCACTCAAACTTTGAAATTAGTTCATAAGCAGAAACTTATTCAACATCCAAAGAAAACTTAAGCAGAAACTCTAAAAAGTAACATTTTGTATAACAGATGCAATTAGACATACATCAATTTGATTAATGGAAGAAACCGTGAGCCACATCAGTTGTCTTTTTTTAAATCTACAGCAGCCCAGGGATGCGGGTGGGGGTATACTTGAAATCCTGGAAAGGAATGAAATGAAGTTTGGAAACTACTAGATTAGATATTTGGGTTGGATGATGATTACCTAGAATAGAACAGACCCCATTCAAAGAGTCGTTAAAGAGAAAAAGTGTAGTGCTTCAGATTGTTGTTTAAGGTGGGCCTAAGGGTCTTGACAAATAGGTAGTGCTAATGAACAAAATGCTCCTAGGGCATTTGGAAGAAATGTATTTGCAGTTAATCTGACCTGCGCAGCTGCAGACTTATGTTTGCAGTTTGCTTTCTGGTCAACCTCTCCTCCCTCAAATTCGCACAGGCAGCGACTCTTTAACTGGAGCCCTGATCAAGTTCAAAAGGTATCACTAAGCAGTGCTTAGATATAAAGAGATAATCGTCAAAGGATAAGCCACATAATCTTTTTAGGTTTATAGTAGGACCGGATAAGCCTGCCTTTAGCAAAGGAAAACACATTCACAAGAAAAAAAAATGCAATATAGTTGTGTACTCTACATGGACTTTACATAACAATATTTATTATTCATTAATAATACATTTAAAAATTTTCCCTAAATCAGAAGATTTTTTTTTTGACCTCCAACCCTATATACTTGCATACTCAGATGGAAGGACATTTGGGATTGACTTTATTGGGCCGAGCCTTCAACTTCATGGGCACATTAACAATGTCAATTCTTAAATGAAGTTAGGAAACCATTGAATGGGTTTAGCTCTTGGTCTATATGAGATTGTCGTCTTCACAGTTTCTCCTTCAGCATGCAGATGCTACTGTGGAATAATTGTGCTCTGCACACCGGGACACAGCTAGACTGGAAGAACTCATTACCCCTTGAAGTAGGTGGTCCAGCCACCTACTGCAACTATATCGCCAAAGTCTCAGATGCAAATTTCCTGCAAGTGCATTGACATCCATCTCATGGTGTCCTGCATGCATCCTCTTTTCCGACTAACAGCAGACTCGTCACTCCAGGGCTTGCTGAGACACAGATTCCTGGAACCCAGTCCATCCCAAAGATTCAGTCAGTATGATGAGACAGGATACTTTGCATTTCTGACTTGGATTTCTAACAATCTCCGGAGTAACGTCAATGCTGTCAATGCCGCGGCCACATGGGCTACATTTTCAGTGGCCCTGCTCTAGAGGATTCCTCCTGCGATTCTCCACCTGGGTTGATGCATAAAAGCAGGACAGGGGTTTCCCACTGTGTGTATGGATGGTTTCCCCTCCAGCATATTGCTTTAGCTGTTTTGAACACTCAACATCCGTCATTCTCTCATCGTATTTTAAATTTTGCTCCATATTCCTTCAGCTTAATCCTCCTGGGTGGATCTGGCACATGGCTCTTTTTTTTTTTAATTCCTTCAGTTTTCTTTTTAATTTTTTACTTTTTTTAAATTAAAGTATATTTAACAGTATTGTATATACCACATAACGATTCAACAATTCTCCCATATCCCCCCAACCACCGCCTCTCTGGGAACCACTCGTTCTCTGTGTTTAAGAGTGTTTTTCGTTTGTCTCTTTTTCCTTTGTTTGTTCATTTGTTTTAGTTCTGAAATTCCACATGTAAGTGAACTCGTATGGTATTGTCTTTCTCTGCATGACTTATTTCACTTAGCAAAGTTCTTGTTAATGGCTGAGGATTTTTAAGGACATTTCGAAAAAATTATTGGGCTTTGTTTCTCTAATGTGGGTAGTGAAAAGATATGCTAACACTAGTTAAATGTTTCTTAATTAACCCAACTGAAGAGTGTAGCAAATATAAAATTTGAGTTAGAGTTAGAGTTGGAATTTTTTTTTAAGTGCAAGAAAAAGAATTTCTTTTGAACATAAACTTTATGTAAAAATGATCTAAAACTACAGGGCATTAAAGAGATGGAATGGGAAAAGAGTGAAATTATTTCACAAATCACTTCTGAAATTATTTCAGAAATGTAAAACACTTTATGAAAAGAAATATGTAAGATCAATGCTTTCTGAAAAAGTGAATCAATAAACAAAAAAAGCATGGAAATGAATAAATACAAGTGTGGAACACAATGGAATAAATAAGGAAATACAAGTAATAAAGAAATTAAATGTAAGTTACACAAATACAGTGTATAATATCTATTTCTATAGGGGACAATGCAAGGAAAATTCATCATGAACTAGGATGTTTACTTTGTACATTAAAAAAAAAAAAAAACAAACCTCATGGACACAGAGCTATATTGTTCATTCTCCAAATGAAACTGAGTTTCTAATATCCAAAAATACCTAAACTTCTAGAAAAATGATTATGTCTTACAGATGTCTTGGTATAAAAAAATACCCAAATACCAGTCTCTAAAGCTAGGGGAAAATTGAAACTGTCCCCAGAGTTCTAAAACTAGATGCTGGAAGATAATGGAAAATATTTGTGGTGTTTTAAAGGTAAATGGATATATTTAAAATTCTCTCACTGGCCAGGATACCATCAAGTTAAAAAGATCAGAATACTGTCTGTATACACACGAGCACTAAGGAATTATAGTATTAATTACTTGAAAATTTTACTTGAATCCATGGTCCAGGAAATAGTTGAGTTGAAATAAAAATTTATGAGTGAAGTAGTCATGAAAGAGCTCGCTGTCCTTTCAAATAATGTTTTTTTTAAGTAATTGTGGCAATTATACTTACAAACTAAGGTTTCAAATCCATTAAGTTGTTGGTAAGGAATATATATTTGAAAAATTATAATACTACCAGCAGGTAATACCTATAAAAATGCACTAGAGATTACAAAGTAAAGTACTTACTGAAATAACAGTATTTATTCCTATAAAAAAAAGTTCCCTAAAATAACCAGAAGAAAACAGTTACATGTTGTCTCCTAGACCATAAGATGTTCTTACTTAAGTAAGATACTACATAAGTAATGATCATTTTAAACTATATAAGTCAATTCAGATTTCTTAATTATAACCAGAAAAGTTCTAACCAAAAGTCATGGACATGAGGGACCATGAAGGCTTGGTCAATAGCACCCTGTTTCTGTTTACTTTCTCTTTCCTCCAATTTTTCAGCAAGTTACCAAGCAAGAACATAGTTACTCCCTTGTTTATACTCATGCCCTGTTGAAACGTGACTTTGAGGCTCTTCTAGCGGTGAGTGAAGTCGATTTCCGCCCTCTGAGTCCACCGTATGACTCTGGATAGGCCTCGCGACCTCCTCTGACAGACAGAACTCCTCAGAGGGGATACTCTGCTAGTTCCAGAACTACATTTCAAGAGGCCTTAAATACTTTGCTTATTTTCTTGAAAGCTTGCTGAGGTGCTCCGTGAACAAACCCCAGCCACGCCCACTAGAAGAGGAGATACCATGGACAGGGGAGGCAAGTTGTCCCAAAAAATGCCATTCTAGATCACCCAGCTCATGGTGACAAGAACCCAACTTTAGACACATGTGCGAGCCCAGCTGAGGTTACTAAATCTAGCTCAGACCTAAGAGCCATCTACCAGAGCTCGGCTCAAATTTCCAACCCATAGACCTGTGAGTCTAATAAATGATTGTTATTTTAATTCACTAGATACTGAGATGTTCACACAGCTAATTACTCCTTCAACAGCTATTTGGCCATTGATCAGGTTTAAATTCACAGTTGTGTCTGTATCCTTCCTATAGCCATATCCATGCTATGATTATTCTTTTAAATGGAATTTTGCTGTGGGTACCTTTTTCTCAAACAATTAAATCATCTCTTTCAGTAGGCTTTCTCTATCCAATTTTTCTTCTTCTTCAAGGTAAACATACTCTGTGATGGTTTTCTACGACACCAGGTTACAGACATATATGAGGTTTTGTGTTGAAATCTGCAAGATAAAGAGAAGCAAATAAGAAGTAAGAAAAAAGGGAGGGGTAGCTTGATAAGAAAGTCCTCTAGTAGAGAAAGACAATATGGAAACATATAACAAGGGAGGGGACAAAAGGCCCACGCTGCAGCAGAATGAGCTACAAGCAAGTGTAAGAGTTCAGACAGTTTGGCAGGACCAAATCATGATGGTTTTGTGCACACGGTTAATATTCTGGTATTTATTCTTTAATTGTACTACCTAGCAATTAGAAGATTTTTAGATATGGAATTGGCATAACCTGATTTCTATTTTGAATATATATTTGTGGTGGTTGTATACTAAATGAATTTTAAGTAGAAACATAAAAGCTTCCAGTAGTCCAGGGCAAAGGCAACAGCATTTGGTAACTTGTACACAAATTTTGCCATTGGCTATAGAGTAACTTTAAGATACATATTTGGAGATTGAAAAGGCAAGGTCTGGCAGACTGGCTTTGTGGGACAAGTGAAAAGAGTGAATTCAAGTGTTGAGCTTAACCAAGAGGGTAAATGCCACCACTTGTTCCTTAAGAACAGGTTTAGGAACAGGAAGAAAAGTCACACAGGAGACTCAAAATAACAATTGACCATGAAATTAACATATTTGCCATGTGCTCTATGATGGATCCAATGAGTGGCACAGTCCTTCGGGGCCAGTCGTGTATTAAACTTTGTTGCTGTGGAAATGGCTCTGTGAATACCATAAATTATGTGTTCGCCAACATGGTCCATGACTGTAAACTCTGTGAGAACAGATCTCGAGTCTCATTCCCGGTGCCAAGCATAGCATCTTGAAAGGAGGATGATAATGAACTATCTCTCCGACACGAAGAGCTAAAGCAGTAGAATCTAGGAAAAGTCAAATAAATACCCAGATAAAGATAAATTCATATTTCAGTGAGTTCAAATAAAGATAGTCATATAATGAATACCACTCTAAATTATGATCTATTCTTACTATCTCCAATATTGTTTTCCTTCCCAGTATTTCAGTGTCTTCTCCAGGCTGCTGTCGGAACGTCCACAGGTCACTTTTCTAGCCTCGGTTTTGCGCTGTTCACTGACTTTGCCTTTCTACCCCCCTCATCCAGCTGTCACTGGGTTCTGCTCCTTCTCTGTCATGCAAATACACATTTTACTCAGAGTTAATTTTTCTGTTTTCTTGGCTTGGACTTTTCTTACACTTGGATACTCAAGCGTGGCGAGGCAGTTAAAACGTGTCCAAGAAGAGTTCAATGACATGTGTTAGTGTTTCTGCATCCAAGGAATTAGAGAGTGTGTGAACCCGTAGTGGTAAATCTCTGTGTCAGAGTCTTAAGAGATCAGAAAGGGGAGGCAGAGTCTAAACACTATTTCTGTTCAGATATTGAGGGCTGAACATCTGAGACCTTCCAGAACGTGGTGTAACCTTAGCCATTCATAATTCAAGTGTGATGCGCTCTTTGTCACTGGAGAGAATTTGCTGGGTGTGTTGGTTTTGTGAGAAAGCTGAGAGGTCCCTCAGGGTGGGCTTTCCTCTCCCGGGGAGACACCCGCAGGTGTCAGCAATAATCATTTTTCCTGTGAGCTTCATGGGGGGCTACTTAGCAACTGAAGCATCTTTTTTACTTCTGAGCAAGGCCATTAGCAGCATTTGTCAAAACACGTCTTTTCTAAAATTTCTTTTTTTTCTATTCTTTTTAAAGCAGAATAGCTTCAGCTTCGCAAAACTGTATGTACTTTTATTCTGAGACACATAGTATTAAGTCAGGCTTTGTTAGAGCTATTTACCTTTCCTACTTTTGGCCCTGTATGTCCTAAGTGTTAGAGCAGAGCTGCCGTGAGTCCCAAATCCTCGTCATACACAGGCCTCTACTTTTATCTGGAAAGAGTACAGGACAGTAGAGTTTGGGCAAATGTCTTTTACCAGTTTTTCACAACATGATTCGATTTTGAATATATAACACAAGAAAACTGTATTTGCCTTAAAACTTTTGTAAAGATTTTAATTTATTTACTGGGGAGAGAGAGACAGACAGAGAGAGACAGACAGACTAGGGGGAGGGGCAGAGGGAGAGAGAGAGAGAATCTGAAGAAGCCTCTGTCCCGAGCCATAACCCCGCATGGGGCTCGATCCCACGACCACAAGATCATGGGCCTTTGCCGACACCAGGAGTCAGGAGCTACACTGAGCTCACAGGAGCCACCCAGCACTTTAAACTTTTAATTGGCTTTAATAGTTTTGTAGATTGAGTATATTTTTTTCCTTCAGTAGTATCGTAGATTTCATCATCTTTCAAAATCCACATATAACTTTTGGGTCAATTTTCCTGCTTTTGTTTTGTTCTTACATCTCTCTTGGTGGTCTACATGGCTCAAGCAGGCTTTCCCTGCTTCTGCTTGTCACTTGTTCGCTGGGCCTGAGATTTTGCATTAATCTTCTTTTTATTCATAACTCAGAGTGTACTCACTTCTCACAAACTATTTCCTGTGCTTCCTCTGGTTTATTGTCTCCATTTGAGCACCTCCAGCTTTCTCCTAGGAGACAATGCAGTTCCTGTTCCCATACACTGGCATTTCCACGAGCAAAGAAGAACTATTTGTCAATTGCCTTTTATGTTTTCTGTAATTAGCATAATTTTTAAGTCAAAAGTCTGGATTTTGTATGTAGTCACTTATATCTTCATATTTTAAGATCCTACCTATTCAGTAAATGATTCAGAACAAATCTGCCCCCCAGTCCGTATGATATTTAGGCAACTATACTGGGAACCTTTACATAGGAAGTGTCTAGTCTGTCATACACGCGGCACTCCCTAACATAAAAATCCTGTGAACGTTCTCCCAGATTCTGATTGTCTAGGTCTTGAGTGAATCCAGAACTTTGCATTTTTATTAAGTTATCCAGGTCATAGAAATGTGGATGGTTTAAAATGATACTGTTTAAATACCTGAAGCCTATCATTTTTGCTTTTGCCCCAGAGCTCCAAATGCAACTCTATTTTAATTGTGCAGTGTCATTCAGACAGTCATGTGTTTGGTGCTCTGGAGATCTTATACTTTCTAATTCTTCCATATCCAGATGTGCAAGTCAATGGAGGGCATGGTTCACACTTGCTATCCTGTAGTACCTTGAAACTCCATATCTGAATATGTGCAGGATATTTAGATGATCTGTAAGTTACCTCTTTATTACTTTGTCACTATATTATTTTTCAGTGCTTTGAGAGATAAATTCCACACCAGGATTAGCCTCCTGGAATAAGAAAGGAATAAACATTTTACTGCTGGAAATAAGTTAAAATTACAGAAGGTCTCAATGGCTGTGTGGTAGACAGAATAACAGCCCCCAAGGATGGTCACACCCCAATCCCCAGAATTTGTAATTACGTTACACTATATGGCAAAAGTATTTTTCAGATGTGATCAAGATTAAAGACACTGAAATGAGGAGATATCCTAGATTATCTGGGCAATCACATGAGTTACTAAAAGTAGAAGAGGAAGGTAGAAGAGTAGATCAGGGACATGAGACAGAAGAGGTGGGAAAGATGTAAGAGAGACTTTACTCAACCATTGCTGGCTGGCTAGAGATGGTGGCCTTGAATCAAGAAATGCAGCAACCTCTAGAAGCTGGAAATGATCTTCTGCTGATAGTCCGCAGGGAGATGGAAATTCTCAGTCCTACAACCACAAAGAACTGAGCTCTGCAAATGATCTGAATGATCCTACAGGTGAATCATCTCTCACAACCTCAAAACAAATGCAGTTCTGCTAATGCCTTTGTTACAACTTAGTAAGACCGGTATCAGAATTCTGACCTACAGACCAAGATAACTGATTTGTGTTGTTATAAACCAATATATTTGTTATACATTTTTTTATGGCAAGAATAGAAACCAAATGCAGTTGAAGCTTGAAAAATATAAGGGTTAAGAGCACCAATCCCTCACACAGTTAAAATTCACCTATGACTTTTGACTCCCTCAAAACTTAGAACTGAGTCTAATGTTGACCAGAAGCCCTGCTGAAAACATGAACAGTCAATTAACACATATTTTATGTGTTATATGTATTATACACTGTATTCCTACAAAAAGTCAGCTAAAGAAAAGACAATATTATTAAGAAAAACATAAGGAAAAGACATTTAGAGTGCTGTATCATATTTATTGAAAAAAATCTGCATATTTCAAAACAGTGTTACTCAAGGGTAAACTGTGCAGTGGAAAGGAATGTATTGAAACACTTGTATAACAAATATTACAGTTTAATCCTGAATGAGATTTTTAAAACATACTTGACAATTTCATGTCAAGTGGTCAGACTCCATGTTTTAGAGGAACCTGCATCTGCGTTGCTATTCTTTTCCCTGTTTGTAGGCCTACATCAAATCTCAGTGTAATAATTGTGGAATAAATAAGGAGAATACATTCATACTAGCATTTTTTTTTAAAAAAAGATTTGTTGGGCCCCAAGAGGCTAAGATGGCGCCGGGTGGCCTTCTCTTCCGGATCGGGAACCCACATGGCCGACCACAAAGGCCCAAAGTGGCGGTTTCGGTTTCCCATCAGTTTCGTTTCCCGCGAGTCTCCACCCCCTGCAGGGCGTGTCTCTCCCAACTCCCGCCGACAGGGCACATCCCCATTGGCCCCCACTTTGCTGACCTCACTTTCCTTCCCTCACCCCATATAAGCCGCTGCCCTGCTCAATAAAACGAGATCCTGCTTCGACAGACCTCCCGAGCTCGGTGTCTTCTGTGGGTGCGTTCCGGGTTCGCGACACTCGCCATCCCGCTCAGCCCCAAGGAGAGGCCTCCGGCTGGCCCGGGCGCCTCCTCCCCTCGGCGGGGAGCCCAACAAAGATTTTATCTATTTATTTGACAGAGAGAGAGAGAGAACAAGCAGGGGGAGCAGCAGGCAGAGGGAGAGGGAGAAACAGGCTCCCCATGCAGCAGGGAGCCCAATGGGGGGCTCAATGGGGGGCTCCATCCCAGGACCCTGGGATCATGACCTGACCAGAAGGCAGACACTTAACCCACTGGCCACCCTGGCGCCCCTCTTACTAGCATTCCGAAGCCGTTTTAGTATAGTGTACAAAATGTTTCCAAGGATATAAAGCACTTACACAGTTTAGGCCAGTTCTCTGTGTATGACGGCTAAAGCTCTGGATTGGACTATGTGGCTGAAGCCAAGTTGAAATTACATTCGAATTGAATTTCAGTGCGTCGTCTTTGTTTTACTTTTCTGGAAGTCAAAGTAAATAATATATTCTCCAAACAACGCAATTTTTCTTCTATGTACGGTGCTTTGAGAATTAAACTTATTCTTCACAAGTGAAATAATTTGGAGAATTTGTGTTGCATGGAGAAATTGATTTTTTTTTCCTGTTAGTAGATGTTGAATCATTCTCTCTCAGTTAACTAGAGTGGAATTATTCATCAAGGTTTCTCTTCATTCCTGTACAACTGTGGGACTTATGCTTCAGCATGTCTCTATTCTATTGTATATAAATGGCATGCTACTTTTTGGGCTGTGGCTAAAAGTTCTTGTACTTGCATATGAATGTTAGGAACTAACTGGCAAAGTCAGTAAGCTGAAAGTAAACTATTTGAGGAAGGACAAATATATTTTATTAGTTGGAATTGCTTTTGTTTTGTCTGAAGAGTGATGCAAATTAATCTAGTAGTTCAATAATAAACTCTATTTTGTGTCAGCTTTATTGTCATATGCATACATGACTGTCTCACGTAAAAGAACCAGTGGCATTAAAAATTCAGTTATGAATGTATAAGAACTTCAATTGCACTTTTCTTTTGAGAGATTTTGGATATTTTCAGCTTGGTTCAAAATGAAATTCTTTCATTTGTAAACATATATTCTACTCCCATTCAATCATTACAGAATGGAACAGGATTGCTTTTTATTTATCTTTGTACCAGATGCCCTGGCCATACAGTAAGTCCAAAAAAGAAATGAAACGGATGATAAAATTGGAAAAGAAATAAAACTGTCATTACTTACTGATACCATGAGTGCCTAAATGGAAAGTTCAAAAGGGGACAAATTTTTAGAAATAATAAATAAATGTATTCATCTTTCTAAATACCAAATCAACATGTAAAATTTTATCATATTTCTGAATACCAGTTACAAACAAATGAAAACCAAATCATTAATATACCACTTAGAATAGAATTCACTAATATCCAACATAAACATAAATTTCATGGAAAATGTGCAGAACCTCCATACTGAAAAGTCACAAAACAGTAGTGAAAGAAATTAAGGAAGACCTAACTAAATGGTGGAAAAATACATTCAAAGAGTCGGAGGCTGTGTTTTAAAGATGCAACTTCTCCAGAAATTACTCAGTAGATCAAAGCAATCTCAATCAAAATCTCCTGAGTTCTTTGGGGGAAGAGGACACAAATTTAAAAAATAACTTCAAAATATTTATGGAAAAGCTTACATCCCAGAGAGGTGGCAATTTTGAAGAAAACCAGAATATTGGAATTACATTCTTAGACCCTATCAATATTAATATCCAGTGTGCAAATTTGGTACAAGGACAAGCTAAGTAATCAATAGAAAGTAAAAGAGACTCTAACAACACACATAGTCCATTAGGTGATTTATGTCAAGGGTGACACTATGGTGTAGTAAGGAAGTGTGAGAACTTCAGTACTTGATGATGGATTGATCTTCTAAATGTATGTTGACCCCTAATTTACAGCATACATAGAAATACATTGCTGGGGGCACCTGGGTGGCTCCGTGGGTTGGGCCTCTGCTTTCAACTCAGGTCTTGATTTCAGGGTCCCAGCATCGGGCTCTCTGCTCACCAGGGAGCCTGCTTCCCCCTCCCTCTCTCTGCCTGCCTCTCTGCCTACTTGTGATCTCTGTCAAATAAATAAATAAAATCTTTAAAAAAAAAAAAGAAATACATTGCTGGTGAGCTGAAGATCCACATGTGCTCCCATACTTGGCTTTACCAGCATTTTATAATTTGGACATTCAAACAGTTGTGCAATGGCATCACATTTTAGTATTAATCTTATTTTCCCTAGTGACATATTATACTTAGCATTTTTTCATGAGCTTATTTGCCATTCACTCACACTCTTTTGTGAAGTGTCTCATAAAACATTCACTAATTCTTTTTTTTTTTAATTGAGTTGTATGTTTTCTTATTTTTGTGGCTGAAGAATGATTTATAGATTCTGGACACAAGTCCTTTGTAAGATTTATGCTTTTCATGCATATCATCCCGTGTGCAGCATGATTTTTATTCTATTAACAGTGTCTTACACAGAGCAAACATTTTAATTATGCTAAAGTCCAATTTATCATTTTCTATGTTTTGTAGATCTTCCTTAGTATCATACTTAAGAGCTCTTTGCTTAAACCAAGATCATGAAGATTTTCTCCTACCTATTCTTCTAAATATTTTGTATTTTTAGTTTGTATTTAATTCTATCCTTTATTTGAGTTAGCTACTTGAATAGGGTGTGAGGAATATCTCAAGGTTCATTGTTTTCCATCTGACATTTAGTTTTTCCAACACCACTTGAAAAACCTGCCATTTGCCCATTGAGTAGTCTTTGCAATTTTTTCCTCAAATATCACTCATCCCATGTGTGTGCGTTTCTTTTACAATATTGGGGTTCCTGGAAGTAAAGCCAGTGAATATGTGGGGTCCCCCTCCTTCTGTAGGCCTCAGAAGTTTCTCACTTCCATGTGAGAAACTAGATTTCTAATAGTAGTTTGTTCTGCAAACCCAGTTCTCTGGTGGTCTAACACATTGCATTGATTTTTAGTTTGTCCAGATTTTATGGGACGACAGCTTCCAAGCCTTTTACATCTCTGAACTGTGACCTGAAATCCCTGTAACCTTTTGCTTAAGTTGTGCTTCATGGTAGGCTAGCCAGTCTATGCTGGTATACCAGATATTTTAGCCTGTTTAAAGTAAAATGTGTGGATTTCAGTTGTAGAACTAAGAGTGGGTTCTTGTTACTACGATCCAAGTGGACCCTGACCTAGTGGCAGCTAATGTTACAGCTTCCTTATTACCCACCGTAGATGACTGTACGCCGCAGTAGCGAAGCTAGAGGAATCTTAAAAATTGAGCAGAATATAAATATCAACATATCAATAACATCTAAGCATTTAAAAACTGATGTTTGAAGGAAAAATTAGCTGGCTGTTATTTAAGTTTGTCGCAAAAAACCAATGGCACTCTTAAATTCAACCCAGCATTTGAAACTAATGTCAAAATTTTTTACTTGAGCAAAGTTACATCACCTTCTTACAACCAAGATTTACAGGCTTCGAGAAATTCAGTGAATAATCTGATAAGCAAAGGGAGACTCTATTTGTTTATAGGTTTAGGACCCCAAATTTCTCAAACCTAATAACCAAAATAAGTACATATGAATTTTTGCACCAGAAAAACTGCCTCAATGATATATTATATCAATATCATATCAATCATATCATAAGTACAATATCATATCATATCATATCAATCGTATCATATGAATGATATATTTTGTCCATTCCATTGAAAATAGGTCTTCACTGTGTAATATAATTTTATATGGTCTTCTGCCTATTTCTAGGCTCCTCATGTCTACCTAAACAATTATTTTTGTAAGTTATTTTTATGGCAGAGCAAGTCTTACCCTTGTTACTCATTTTCAAAACATTTCCTAACCATTTTTATACATTTGGTTGGAGGGGATGGGGGTTTTAGAGGTATTCTTTTAGATTTAGAGGTATCCTTTTAGATTTAAAATAAGAATTATACTGGGAATGCATTTAATTATGGGTTAAAGGAGAATTTTTGGTGGTGGTGTTTTTATAATTTTGGAATTTCCAGAAAATATAATATATAATATATAATATTATATAATATATACATAATAGATAATTCTGGAACTTTCCATACTAGAGGAACACATCTCATATCTCTCTCTCGACTCCAGTCTTATTCTAGGTTCCTCAGTGTATGGGTCCTGCCTCCTTTCATTATGTTAGTTCTTGATCTGTTTTTTTTTTGCACAGGTAAAGTTTTTTTTTTTTTTTTTCCCCATGTCATTGAGTAAAATACTTTTAGACTGAAATTCATAGCAACTGCATTTTATTTACTTGTGGCTATGCCCAAAGACTTCCACAAGTATGTTTGAATCACACTTAAAATATAAATTCCTTATGACATTTTTTCCTTTATCTATTGGTTTTATTTCTCATTGGTTTTACAGTACAGCCTATCTGAAGTTCTGTTTTGTTGAACTGACACATTTTGACTCTTTCTTCTAAGATTTGAAATCCATCAATAGTAGGCTGTCCAATCTTCTTTCCCTCAGTTTTTTTTTCTTTTTTGCCTTATGAATATCTCTTAGTCTTCAGTTTGCACATTCTTTGTCCTGTGGAGTTCAGACAAAAATCTTTCTAAATATTACCTCTGTACTTTTTTCTAAAAGATTTATCCGTTCCCTGCTGTGTTTTTTCTGATTGTATTTTTCTTTCACAGGCACACAGTCTTCTTGGGGGTCAGAAATAGTTTGTAGATTAGAAATACTAAGTCAATTTCTAAGGCTCTTAATCTTGGGCAAATTGCCTCATCCTCTTCTTGATGTTTTCCTTTATCTTCTCTGCATTTATATTGTAGCTTGTAGGTTCATTGCTTTACAATAATTACATCTAATTTTACCTGTGAAGTTTTGCCTATAAAAAGCAAATTAGGTACCAATATTTTGTTCAGGAATATTATGCTTTAAAAAAAAAACAAACTTAGCTTTATGAAAAGAATGCTTTCGATCTCTTTGATATAATATACAAGAAAATAAAATCTTTGAATTCTGTTCATTTACAATGGCATGTGATAATGTCATCAGGTTTCTTTGTATCTGTTCTGAAGTGTGCCTCTTTGGGAGAACTGACGATGATACTTAGTGGTTGTTCCACTTTCTATTTAGGAAAAGGCTGTGACATTAAATCACAGCATCATATGAATTCAGTTATCATTATTATATCAGGAACACTACAATACATTTCATTATTTTTTCCTCAGATGAGGGGATGGTCTAGATAGTTGAGTCAAACAACTGATGACTCTCTAATTGTAAAATCATATTTTAAAAAGTATATATTAGTCCACTAAGTTGAAGTACTGTTTTCATCATAGCATATATTTCTATATGGATTCAAATCTATTTCTGGGCTCTGCATTAATCTACTAACTTGCATTAACAGTTTTTTTTCTTCAGTCTATTAATTTCATGCTGCACTTCAGATTCCCCTCTGCTCATCCAACAGCAGTGCAGCACTGTCTAAAGCCACTGTGTCTAGTGTCTAAAGCCACTGACCTGCCACAACCAACCTCTGGCAGCCTCATTGTGCTTTTTTGTTTGTTTTTGTTTTTGTTTTTGGTCCTATAGCCGAGGAAAGCCATCCAAGTAGCAACAAGGGGCAGCCTGAAAATCTTGGGAAATTAAGGCCCCAGAGGCAACAATCAATCAAATGGAATGGGGATTAGTGGATGAATTGCTTCTTACAGCGGAGGGAGAATGCTGACATGCACGTTTCGTGGATCATCAGGGGTTGCCCCACAGGAATGGGCAGCATTTCCCACAGTGGTGGCCCAATCAATAATGCACGCTTTATCTTCTTTTCCTTTTCCCTCTTTCACTCTCCCCACTGTTCCCTCCAGTTCCTGAAATTACCTCCCAAATAGTGTGCTTGCAACTAAATTCTCATTTCGGGCTCTGCTTTGGTGTAACCCAAAATAAGAAAGGTGTAAAGGAAGGGGCCCAAGAAAGCAGCTGCTCACAATGGGATTCTGACCTTGATCACTCAAAGACCCTGGACAAAAAGACAATTTACTGGTAGAAGCAGAGGTGCTATGAGCTCTGGTATGGGGTAGCCTCACAATTATTCTGACTTTTCCCTGTGCTGAATGAGAATAGGTACAGGAAGAAGGGGGAAGCCTTGGGTCATGTTACTACATGAGTGGTATGGAGGTATGGAAGTATGGAGATAATAGTAATTAAGATTGTGGAGGTGGCTCTTCTCTTCACTGCCAGAAAAGCCTTGAAAAACATGAATGCCAGGCTAAAGCTACTATCAACTCAGGGCACACTGTGAAACCAAAAGGTATCTGAAGAAGCGTTTATACAGACCTTTAACTCTTGCTGATGGGAGGTGAACAGTGATGAGTTTTAGGCCTAGGATGATCTTAGAAGAACTTCAAAGGCAAATAAATGTGTGGTCTCACAAAGTCTTCACAATAGAGTTAGGGCCCTGATACAAAATAAGAACACAGAGTTGGGATGGAGACAGACAGGTAAATGAATTTCAGAAAGTTGACCTCTAAGATTCTCCTAAAACCCCCTGAGAAAGTCAAAATAGATCCTTCCCAATTGCGAGCACTGAGAAGGTCTTCCATGGCCTGGACACTAACCTCACAGGATAATGATTATTTCCCTGAAGATCCATGTCTGAATATCATCAAAACTTCCAGATCAATACATAGGGTCAGGTTTGTGCATAGTCCCATCCAGAAAATACATGAAAGGAAATAGTTATTTACTGATAGATTCCAAGATTCAGCTCATGTGTATGAGCAGTTGTCTGGGTTACAGATGTTCCAGTGGAGCATGAGGGTTTTAGACTAAGCTGTTGGGATGGGTTGAGGATGGAATGCATTACGAGGTTGACTGGGGAAGAATTTATTGCTCTCCCATGCCCTTTCTTATGATCAGTGATTTAACGTCCTTGGAAGGACATGTGAAACAAGTCCTAATATGGCAGTATGGGAATTGTAAGGGACCACTAGAAAGTGGCACCTGCATCTCTGAGAAGCTCGGTCACTCTCCTCTATAGGTCAGGGTTTCACTGTAACAGATGCTGATGGAGAACTGGGCTCCCGAAAGGCAGGGAGATTGACGGGATTCTCAATGAGTGGAATCCGTGTGGTGGCATTTACCTGTCAGGGACATGGTTAACATAATTACTGCCATTATCAGCAAAATTGGAATGGCAATGAGCATGGCCTGCGGAGATTTATGGCCATGTCTAATAGACCCTGCTTGGTGTTCCTATGGATCATGTAGATGAGCAGCCATACAGAGTATTTATTACCTTGTACAGCCAGAAAAAAAATTAAGCACCACTAAGTGGAAGACTTATATCATCTACTAAAATGGGAAATTGTGATTCCTTGTCCAGTTTCTAGACTGAAGCAGTTCTCAAGTCTGTGGCTCATTGATTGTGGATTGGCTGGTTCCCTCTGAGAAAGGACCCTGAAGACCATTAAAGATATAAATAGCAAATGCTCTCCCAAATCTTGCCCAAATTGGTCGGTGCCCATTTATCAGCCTGCCTGCACACGGGGGGATAAAGAATGTCAGGCTTCGTGAGAGCAGCTGATACAGATGAGAGGGGGGCCCCGACACCAGCATGGCCGCGCCATTGGAGTGCAGGCATATGGAGCTCATATGTAAACAGAACACTGGCTTGAATCTGTCTCACCGTGGGTCCTCTGTCATCATTACCCTGGTCTTCAACTACATAATTGGGATGAATCTACTTAGCAGTGGCAGAGCTCTTAAATTAATTTCCTCTCCTGTGGAGTAAGAACTGTCACAGTAGAGAAAGCCAGTCAGAAATTCCAGAAACTGCCTTCCCAACCCCAGCCATGATGATGAAGCATAGCAATTCCTCATACCAGGGGAACTGTAGACAGTGCAGCTCTCCGAGATCAATTGTTCTTGTGTCATATCTATTCTGTGGCTATTTTCAACCACAGAAGTTTTGGCACACAACCATGGACTGACTGCTCTAGTCTTAACCAAGTTGTCGCCATCATTGCAACTGTGGTGCCAGATAGGTCTTTACTAAATCAGAGCAGCAAGTTAATGTGGCCAATGTATTCTTTTTAAATCCCTTCAGATAATAGAGTAAATGGTTATTTGCTTTTACATGGGCAGGTTAGCAAGACTGTTCAAACTCCTCTGCTCTCGTCACAGTGTAGTCCCCAGAGCTCTGATTGTCCGGAAAGTTTGAAGAACGCTGTGAAGTCTGGCTAAGGGCACCTGCTGGCAGTAAACATTAACTTAGCATTTTTTAGTCAAAACCTAACTCTGAATTCAGCAAAACTTTATAGCAAAGCACAAAGCTACTTCTGAGCTTTACCTTTTTTCATATTATTCATATTATTCAGAACACAGAGAAAAAACATTTTACTTACTATAAAGTTCATGTAGAGTAAAAGTATAGTCAAAAAGGAGAGTATCTGCAACCGATACACTTAATTCTACACTGTAAGTGCTCTCACTCTCCATCATAAATGCCCACCGTCTTCTCTCTGAAGCTGCAATTCATAGCTCAAAACTCTTAATGAGAAATAATCCTCTCTGAAGTGACTTTAGCTTTTTGGTAACTTAGACTGACTTTTTTTGTTGTTGTTGTTAAATGGAGTTAAATTCCTATAAACTATAGGTAAAATTAAGTTTGTCTCTCTAGTAACTGGATTCAATTCAGTTGCATTGAAATCTTCACAGTTTAACAAAGCTTTGTCAATTCGTCTTTTTCAAATGTGTATTTTGCATTTATAATTTAAGAATGGAGCGATTAAATCATTCAACCAATCAAAAAAATATTTACTGATTGCCTGTCTCTAAGGGCTCATATTCTGGGTCTACCTAAATATACTGTGTTGACCAGAATCTTTACTTCTGTAATGGTTGTGATCTGGTCTTTAAAAATAAATTTGTAAATAAGGAAAAAATCTTACATTTTCCATTTTCATGCTCCAATGATTTTATATAAAATACAACTTTCAAATACAGATTTATATTAAATATTAGTATGTGAATTCTTATCAGGGAAGGTATTGTTGTTTGTCATTCACTGCTGTTATGCTAGAATTTAATTGAGGTCCAGTATAGGCTGAGAGCTTAATCAACATACATTTAATAAATGAATTGATGTCACCTGTCTATAAACGAGAACTTTTTATAAAAAAAAAAATAACTGCAGCAAGTAGATGAGGGGTTGAGTTAATGACATTCCTAAATTCTTAGTACATTTTTGTCAGCATCTGAGAAACTACCATCTTTTTTTAATAATCTTCTTTATCCCATTCCGCTCTCCTAGTTTTATTTATCCCCGTACATCTATAATCACTCTAATCCTCAGTACATTTTGTTTAATATTTATCTGTTGTTTTAATGTATTCTTACAACAAAATTTTTTATTATTGAAGTATAGTTGACATACAATGTTATACTTACATATTTTTAATTTAGGCAAATCACACACACGTATATATGTATGTATACATTTATCGTGTATTTTTTTTTTTCCCCCATGAAGTACTACTGCCTTGTAATGGATCCAGCCACGTTGCTATGTGACTCTTCAATCCACTATTTTTTCCTGCTAAATAATACTCCATCTAAAACACATCCAGTCCTTCAGATAGGTGGATAGTTTGCCTCTAACTCATCACAACAATGAGTAGTGCTGCAATAAATAATTTCATCCATGTCACTTTTTGGACCTCTGAAAATTTTCTTTGAGATCTACATGGTGGAGTGTAATTGCTGGGTGATATTTATGTGCATACTTAAGGAGAATGTCATATCAGAATATGAATCCCTACTGGTAGGTTTTCATCATCAAAGTTGTATATTTGTAAATTAATTTTGGTTAGCTTTCAAATATCTTTTGAGTAATGTGTTCACAATGTATCTCATCCAAATAAAATGATTGTAATATTATTGCCTTTCATATTTATCCAGTTCTCTTTCATCATTTTGATCTTACCAATAAGCATTATATCACCTCAGAAAACCAAAGGGAATTTATTTTAACATGTACTGCTATTAGCCTTATAAATTTTACTAATATGAAACTAAAGTCAATACAAAAAAATGGAGTATTATTCTTTCTTATTCTAAAAACAGTATCATTTCCTGAGCCATGGAATCTACTACTAATACCCAAATCTTTGTATTTCTATTTTCTTTAGTGAGAAATTAAAAACAAATGTTTATAATGACTTTTAATGGACAAAACCAGCTGAAAATATTTGATTATTTATAATACAATAATATCATTGTTGGTGGTGAATTGTAGTAATTCTTTAGATGTTACCTAATGAGTATCATAAAACATTAATTAATGAATGAGTAATTAATTAATTACTTTTTGCTTATTATGTTTCTATTTATCATTTTCCATTTATTTCCACTTTCTGAAAAGCAGATTTGGATTTCCCAGGTTAATCAACAATAATTATAACATATCCGAGATTATGCACTATGACCAAGTTTATTAAATTATGTTTCATAATAAATTTTATATTACCCTTATCCTAAGATAAGCCCCTTGGGAAGTGGACAGTCCACAGGATCTCAGGGCAGTGGGTGAAATGCCTAAAAATAAGGTGCTGTGATAAATACCTTCCAAGTTCTTATTCAACTTGTGTATCTTATATCCCATAATTCCATAGGATCGTGCATGACTCATTGAACCGACAACTGATTAATATACATTTTTAATTGTTATACAACAAAAATAGATTGTTTCAATATCAGTAATCAATTATAATTAGTTATAGTCAATCACTTTTAGGAAGTCTAAAGTACAAATAATTATTTGCTGGGTAAGCTCTCTACTATCAGAAACTCCTGTTCATGACCTAGCTTGGTTTTATATACATATGTACATATATTCAAATAGATATACAAATTGGTTTCAGATTTTTCCTATATATAATATGTATTAAGATGTATTTTAAAACATATATATTGGGCTATGTACATATATACATATATTCAAATTGGCTTCAAATGTTCATACATGTAATAGATTAAGATATGTTATAAATCATACATATTTGTATATATTTTTGAAACTGATTTGATGATATACATCACCAAAATGGTTCAAAAATATTAAATATGTCCCTCCTCATAGAGAACAAAGTATAACCTACTCTAGTTTTCATCATATATTTCATATGATCTACCTAAAATTTTTCTATCTACCCCTTTAATTTCATGCTCAAATACTGTGTAGTCAAATTATTTTATGATAAAAGATTATAATTATTAAAGCACTAGTCATCTAATGACATTATTTTCACTGTCTTATCATAAAACTAGTGCTTGAAGAGAAGATCTGTGAGAATTTAACCCACTTACTTTTTCATTTATGTACACTGTTTAATTTGCTGCTCCTTTTAAAGTATCGGTATATTGCAATTCTAATTAACATTAGTCTTGTACAGTTTGACTTGAAAAAATAATTCATCTGTACAAAATAGGTGCTTGGTAATAAACAATTTCTTGAAAGTGAAGAGGCTGAGGATACAGGTTTCCAGCTACAGAGTGAATAGGTCACAGGAATAAGCACAGTATAGGGATACAGTCAGTGTACCACATTATACTGCACTGTACTGGAGACAGATTAAAGCTCCACTTGTGGTGAACATGGCATGATGTATAAACTTGTCAAATCACTTAAGTTGTACACGTGAAACTAATATGACACTGTATGCTGACCGCAGTGGAACTTAAAAAAAAAGAGAAAAATTAAAAAAGATAGATGTAACAAATGATTCTTTTTTTTTTAAATTTTTAAAAAATATATTTTATTTATTTATTTGACAGAGAGAGCAAGAGATCACAAGTAGGCAGAGAGGCAGGCAGAGAGAGGGGGAAGCAGGCTCCCTGCTGAGCAGAGAGCCCGACTCGGGGCTCGATTCCAGGACCCTGAGATCATGACCTGAGCTGCAGGTGGAGGATTAACCCACACTGAGCCACCCAGGTGCCCTGAAACAAATGATTCTGAGCAAAAGACAGGTTTGGTTTGGGGAATGTTGGCTTTGATTTTTGGTACATTTTAATGCATCAACTTACTCTGGAAATGTCCACTAAATGCCTGTATTTTTGAGGTGCCTGGGTGGCTCAGTGGGTTAAAGCCTCTGCCTTCGGTTGGGGTCATGATCCCAGTGTCCTGGGATGAAGCCCCACACTGGGCTTTCTCCTTGGCAAGGAGCCTTCTTCCTCCTCTCTCTCTCTCTGCCTGCCTCTCTGCCTACTTGTGATCTCTGTCTGTCAAATAAATAAATAAATAATCTTTAAAAAAAAAATGCCTGTATTTTGTGAGAAGCTGATGCTAGAATAATTAAAGTAAAACCTTTCATCAAAGTTCTTATAATTGTATAACATATTTGGAAAATTCGAGCAAGAATAGAAGAGGCAGACTAGCCGAACTTCTTGTAAGAAAAGGGAACCATTAAAATAGTAGAATTTCAGGGGCATCTGGGAAGCTCAGTCTCTGTTAAGCACAACCTCAGCTCATGTCTTGATCTCAGGGTTGTGAATTCAAGCCCCACATTGAAGACTAAAAAAAAAAAAAAATAGAATTTTTGAATTAGTAGAGATTAATTTTTCAACCCTCATTATTTAAATTAAAGAAAGTAGATTAATGATTTTTTTTTGTTTTAAGTTTTCCATAAATATTCCAAATATTCATAGTTCTCTCATTAGATTAAAATGGGGAAAAAAAGACTTTGAACAGAAAAATACCCAATCATGCATTTTTATTTAACCTGCTGTATTAGTTTTCTATTGCTGCTGTGATGAATTACCAAAAATATAGTGGTTTAAAATAACATTATTATCTCACAGTTTTGGAAGTCAGAAAGTCCGAAGTCAAGAGTTCTGCAGGCTTTGTTCCTTCTTCAGGTTCTAGGGGACAATCGATTTCTTTATCTTTTTTAGCTTCTAGAGGCTACTCTCATTTCCTTAGCTCATGGCCTCAGAGCCAGCAACATAGCCTTTTCCAAGCCTTGTCTCTGACTCTAACTCTCCCGTCTTCCTTCGCAAAGACCCTTCTGCTTACACTGGGCCCATCAGAATCATCCAGGATCTTCTTCACATCTCAATCTTAATTTTATCATGCTACCAAGTTTCTTTGCCATATGAAGTACCTTATTCAGCAGAGATTCAGGAATCAGGGTATGGACATCTTAGGGTGGTCATTAGTTCCCCCATCACACCTGCAATAGTTAGGGTATTATATAAGAACTTTATTAAATGCATGTCAGTTGCTCAATTTTTAATCAGAAGTCTTCTCTAATAAGATCCGATGTAATAATATCAGAAAAGAGCAGTTTTTGAAATCTGGAAATAAATATTTATGAAGCTATTATATATAGAAAGTCATTTATTATTTATTGGCTCTTGTTGAGAAATTCCTCTAAATTATTTTTGTGTTGATTCATCATGCTTTTTAGTTTGTGGATAATTACTGAACAATTGTTGGATATTTACAAAGTCCTTATGTTATTATGGCAAGGAAGAAACAACCAAGGGCTAGTATCCAGGTGTTCCTCAGGCTAGAGGAAAGGGCTCAAGGTCAGTGTCCTCCACTTTCTAGTTTTAAGTCGTTACTAGAGCATGATCATGTTGGAACCTAGAAAACAGAAAGTTGCCTACAGTGGGTAATTTTATTTAAACTAAATACTAAATTTCAAATTTCCATGAGAAGTTAACCGATACTTCTCAGTTTTGCACGATGCTTGTATTACACCTAGAAAGATGGTCTTCCAGTCTTTGACTACAAAAAGTCACCGCATGGTCTGACCAATTTTTAAACTCATCTTCCTCTGCTTTACCCCATCTTGCTATTTTGTGGTCACACTGGCCTCCGGGCTATCCTGGTCTCTTCCTTTAACCGAGTTTCAGCTTCCCTGTCTGTGTGAGCCCTTGCCTCTACCTGGAAGGCTCATGCAGCAGATATTTGTGTGACTCTCTCTTATGTCCCTTGTGTCACTTTTTCCGTAGTGTGTTATGAATCATGCATCCTTTTGGTGCCCTGGTAAAATAGCAATGCCCAACATCACAATACCTCTGTCCTTGGCCATAACTCCACTGTTTTTTAAAAATTAACATTTATATCCATGCATCTGCTACTGTCTATTGTCTTTATGAATTTGTTTTATTCCCTGTTTGTCTCCAATGCTTAAAAAAATGCTCAACTATTGTTGATTGCATCCAGTTATGTATTTTTTTTTTTTTTTGGTCTAGCCTTATATTAACACTGATTTTGTTTAAAATTTTTTAAAATATTAACTTATCCAATCCTAGAACAATACTAGGAGGTAAACTCTCTTGGGATCTACATTTCATCAATGAGAAAATGAGTGGTGTCATTAAGGGACAATAGTATAAAATATGAGAACAAAAATGACCTTAAGCCTTTTATGGCTTAAAAGTATGTCTTGATTTCCTCTGCTGCTATATATGTAATGTTTATTATTACATGAAGAATTTTTCAGAGTTCTTTTTTTATATTTCTCAAAATATCTTTGTGTGCTTTTACCAAACATTTGGCCTGGTGTCATCTATAAAACCTTAAGGTGATGAACCAAGGACGTTGAGCATTTGTTTCATTAATTACAAGTGAGATTTATAGATAGATTACTTTGAAAAGTTGAACTTGTCTTCTATAGCACTGTATTTCTTTTTAATTAGAGGTTTCGATCAGTGTCTTTGATCTTTAGAATAGTCTTTTGTAAGAGGCAGAACCTTACTAGTGTTGGCTGATGGAAGGGTCCATTTAATTCCTACTAAGCTGCTGTTCCCATTATAGTTGCCTCCTCAGCTGGTTGTCTTTTGTCATGAGCCAATTTTATAAATTGCTTAAAAATAAAGAACCAATGATTTTAACAGGAATTTTACCAGAAATTAGTGTAATGAAATTTTCCAATTATGGTGACTGTGTTGATAGTTAAAAATAGCTACTGTCTTTATTTTGCACTGGGCAGTGTTAAAAACAAAGCAAAATAAGGGGAGCCAGGGTGGCTCATGGTGAGCTCATGGTGAGATCGAGCTCCACACCTGGCTCTGCACTAAGTTCGGTGCCTGCCCCAAATTCTCTCTCCATCCCACTCTCTTCCCACGCTAGAGTTCTCTCTCTCTCTCTCTCTCAAAAAGTACCCAAAAAAGCTAAGTGGGGGCATTGTGTGGTGTCCTTTCATGGTGTCCTAACAGTTACTTTCTTGTCTACTTTACATCAAGGATTAGAGATGTGAGTGAATGTCTAGGGATTTCAAAGAGGAAATTTCAATACATGAGCCAGTTTACAAATGCGATAGAAGTTGGTGAGATTTGTGGCAAGATATAGAATGAAAGTCAGAACTCGATCACAGGAAATTATTATAAATATTGAATTACAGTCCCAGGATTATCATATCTTTTCATTTCTTCAAATGTAACCTGAATCTGGATTTTGGTGAGAAATAATTCATAAATTTAACAGGTTCCCATTATTAAATGCTAATTTATGTAAGTGATATCTAAATCAATTCAGTTAAATAGAAAATAAAAATCGTCTATGAGGGTAACATTCTTGGAATTTGAGCTTGAACATGAAATTATTTTTAAAAGTGTAATTTGTCACTTATTTTAGTAAGTATATATTTTTGTTATATTTGTCTGTATTTACAACTCTTTACTAAAGTAATATCAAAGAATACAACAAACTGAAAATGATAAAGAAAAAATATATGTTTATAAAAAATAAAAAATTTAAAAAAAAAGGGAGTTGGGGGAAATTGGAAGGGGAGGTGAACCATGAGAGACTATGGACTCTGAAAAACAATCTGAGGGGTTTGAAGTGGTGGCGGGGGGGGGGGGTGGAGGTTGGGGGAACCAGGTGGTGGGTATTAGAGAGGGCACAGATTGCATGGAGCACTGGGTGTGGTGCAAAAACAATGAATACTGTTATGCTGAAAATAAATAAAAAATAAATTAAAAAAAAAAAGAAAAAATAAATTACGGTATTTTGACATACTCATAACAGAATTGTAGGAAAGAGTTGTAGGAATGTTAATATTTTTTAGAATAAAGTTTTTAAGACATTAAAATTGAAGTTTTTTTCTCAAATTTCGTAAGAACTTCCTTCAGTTAAATCATCTGCTTTTAAAATACATATTGTGTCATTATTGTTGATTTTGTTTTCCTTAACTATTATTAGGAATAACACTTATCCTAGTTATCAATAAGTTTCTGTATTTCAGATAAAGACACATTTCTAGATAAAGACATTTGCTTGACGTATAGCAATAACAGTAAATAATGTTCAAGTTGCGTATTTTTTAGTGGTCAGCACATTAGTGAATATTTTCATTTCAGCCCAAATTTTGATTTTCTAAACATCATCAGCATTGTATGGATCAAATAGTTAATGCTTAATGAGGACCACATGATAATTACTTTAATTTTTAACAATACATTCACCACTACTGTCTAAACTAAAAGTTATTTACTACACATCCTTCCTGGACTCTTCCCCTACCCACCTTCTTGCACTCCCCCCTCCACCCCCCCCCAAAAAAAACCCTAGAAAAATCACTGAAAAGAAAATGAGAGAATATGAGAAAATTGAATAATCATACATGTAAGTGAATTAGAATCACTCATCAAGAGTAGAGATTTCCAGACTTGGTATGAACCTAAAATCATCTCAGGAGAATTCAAAATAGCTTTGAATAAAGTTTAGCAAACATTCATATTAAAAATTCTTTGGTAACTAAGGGTTGCATAAACTCGTGCAAAAATACGACAGAAACCCGAATCAAATTCATCATTTCTGGTAAAGCCTTAGAAGGTTTTTAACCAAATCTCATGTTGTTTTCATTTGAATTTCCCTGATGGCTAAGGATGATGAACACTTTTTTCACGTGTTTGCTAGCCATTTGCATGTCTTTACTGGAGAAGGGTCTGTTCATGTCTTCTGCCCATTTTTTGACATGATTATATGTTTTGGGGGGTATTGAGTTTGAGAAGTTCTTTATAGATCTTGGATATCAGCCCTTTGTCTGTAGTGTCATTTGTGAACATCTTCTCCCATTCCACGGGTTGCCTCTTTGTTTTGGGTGAGCTTGGTGATGGGTATTAAGGCGAGCTCATACTGCATGGAGCACTGGGTGTTATACATAAACAGTGAATCTTAGAACACTGCATCAAAAACTAAGGATGGGGGCACTTGGGTGGCTCAGTGGGTTAAAAACTAATGATGTATTTTATTGTGACTAACATACCACAATTTAAAAAAAAAAAGGTTTTTAACTGAAGTTAGGGGCAAGTCTGTTTTTTGACATTGCTAGTAGAGTTAGATGCTGAAACAGATAAGTCTCAAAACCTAGTGACTTTACACAGTTGGAGAATTTACATTCTCTTTCTATCCCAGGCCAATGTACATTTTGAGAATATTTGCTCCAGGTAGTCATTTTAGAAACCTGTCAATTTTTTTGTCCAATGGTTTCAACAGATTCTGGAGTCTTGTCATCCTCTACCCTTGGCAGGTGGATAGGGAAGAAAGGGAGGGAGAGTTGCCGGAGAAGGTTTGGAATCAGTTTTGGTGAAGAGCTGCCCAGTCTTGTCCGTTATTATCAACAGGTGCCATTGCTCTTATGCCTATAGTCGATACCATTAAAAAGAAAATGAATGAAAATTATCAATATTCCTGAGGAACCATTGTCTATTTGCTATGCAAAGCTAATTTCTGACAACAGACCATTTAAGTGAATCTACTAATGAAACTAGCTATTAAAACCAAAAAGAAAGCTCACAAGGGTGACATGCAAAATCAACATTAAAAATTATATAATTATTATATAAAAGAAAAATTCATTTATGCTAGTAATAACATTTCATAAATGGATATAAACATGTGTATATGACTTCATAAGCAAAGTATAAAATACAACTGAAGAATTGGAATATTCATCTTGTAATGTGGCATTTCCTATCTCATTTGGCCTCTAAATTCAGTATAGCTCCAATAAACATTCTGAGAGGACTATTTTATGGAACACAAATTTGAAAATTCATGAGGAAGAGAAAAGACACCAGAACAGCCAATGATGTTTTAGATGAAATGAAAAAAGAAGAAGATTGATCATTAGCTAACTAACTAACTTATAAAGTTATAAGTAAATATAATGATATTAGCCTGGGGATTAATAAATTGATCAACCTTTTAATAAACTGAAAATGATATTAGATTACATGAGGAGGCATATGAATATCTTTGAAAAATGACATTGCAGGGGACTGGTTGGCTCAGTTGGTTAGGTGTCTGACTCTTGATTTTGACTTAGGTCTGTGATCGAGTCCCACGTCCGGCTCCATGCTGGGTGTGGAGTTGCGTGTTTTTCTCCCTCCTCTCCCTCCCTACTCAAAGAATAAAAAATTAAATAAATAAATCAATCAATCAACAAGAAAAATATCATTTCAAGTTAGTAAGGAGCAAAGAGAAATCCCTAAATCATTGTTCTACATTAAGAACTGAATTAGGCTTTTTAAGCTCATTTAATAATAATATATATCAGATGAATTAAATTCAACAAGTCTGACAAAATTCACAATGTTAGTGTTAGAGGTATTAGAAAAATTAAAGAAGGTTTCATACATGTATGAGCCTCGTATAGGGATAATTTTGTTTAAAAGGAGACAGTCAGTAGGGAAACAGGAAATAAGCCTGTTACATGGAAACTGAAAACAATAACAAAAATATCCTGTACATAAAAATGTATACCATAAAAAGCTGAAAGTCAAGTGACAAACTAGAAGAAAATATTTACGTTATGTAGAGCAGATTGATAATATACAACTTTAGCAAAAATCACTAAAAAACTCTAAAAGTAAGAGAAATAAAAATACACAAAAATATAAATAAGGAATCCAGTGAAGGAGATATACCTAGGAAAAATGCTCAATCTAAGTCATCACTTAGATTGTTAAGCAATAATTAGCTAATACTTTTCCAATTATATTAGCTGAAATTCAAATCGGGTTCTCATTTCAGGACTAACAACGGATTGAGAACGAGACATTGCCATACAATACAGGTGTGGGTAGAAATTGGTGCAATTTGACACAGCATTTGGACACCATCTATTTAAATTAAAAATGTGCATAGCTTATGAATCAGAAATAATTGAGTGTGTATTGATGTGGACTCAGGAATAATTCTTAGCTATGTAACCGAATGTCCTTTTTAGAGACACCCATTGTAGGAGTTTTTAGAGTATACATTGTAGGACTCTAAACAACTAGAGGACATTAACAGTACAGCATCCCAATTGTAGGTAAAAAGCACTTACACTAATGAATAGATCTTGATGTAGAACTGAGAAAAATTTGACATAATGAACTATTCAGTATAAAAAGTTACAAAGCAATACATAGCCTATGATAACTGCTAATTTAAAAAAAACTTAGAAACACAGCTTTAATTTTTAACACACACAAATAGAAACATAATATTGTTAATCTCTGATTTTGAACCTATAATGGTTTCTTACAGAGGGAGTTAGTCTTTTTTTTTTTCTTTTAGTTAATTTTCTAACAAAGTATACCTCTATTTTCCTTAAACAATTGTAATTATACTTCAAGAAAACATTAAGCTAGAAATTTAAGAATTTGTAAACTAAATTTTCGTGGAGCACCCACTGTGTTACGTAGAGTCAATGTGAGATGCATTGATTTGTGTCCATATCATTCAAAATGTATCTTTAAGATGTGATTTTAAACCTGTGAATTCATTCTCTAACACATTTTCACCAAGGTTTTCTTCTATGACTCATTTCAAAGACTGAGGAGAAATAAGATGTTTACATATTCTCAAAATATCTATTAATTATAGCAGAAACACCTGGCAGACACCACCTAAAGCAAATGAACAAAATCAACAACCTCAGGAATCATGAGGTATGGGCATCACGTACCACCAGATACAGTATGTGCAACAGGGCACACCAACTCTGTGGTGCTCTGCTCTCAATACACACCCTGCTCAGTTAATGAGAACATGTCAGACAAACTCAAGCTGAGGGATAACAACAAAATACCTGCTCCGTGCTCTTCAGAGATGTCAAGGTCATGGAAGACAAAGAAAGAACAAGGACAGGACAAGGTGAGAAGTGTGGACTAAGAGCAATGTGGGATCCTGGATTGGATCTCGGAGCAGAAAAGGCAAAAAAATAGAAAAACAGAAATCTTACTGAAGTTTGTAGTTTCTTAATACTGCTCAATACTAATTTTTTTTTATAATTGCATATGGTTTTGTAGAGTTTTACAGTTCTTCCATGTCTCAAAATTATTATTTCAAAATAAAGAGTCAAACATATTAATTTACAGAGTTCTTTAAGTGCATAGTAATGAAATTCCTTTCTGAAAACAAAGCTAAAACCTCAGTGGAACTTAAAAATTGGCTTAGAAAGTTTTCTCATACTGCTCATTTGGAGCACACTTATTACTACAATTAAACCTGAAGAAAAGCCAGGGTTAGCCCAATTTGTGTTTGATAGGAGGAAAGCAGGAAATGCAGGAGAATCCATGAGGCTGGAGATGCCTGATGGCTGCCTCTCCCTTCCATCCTGCTTTGGGCAGGACAAGGCTGGTGAGTCCGTCCAGTCCGCAAGCCAACAGCAATTTGCCTTGGCTCATGCTGGGCCAACATTTCTTGACTTCTGTTCTCGAAAGCCATTGCTCTTTAGTATGCAAAAAGAAAAGAAATAATCTTTGAATCAGTTCACTGGAGTTTAAGAGTAGCATTTCTCACTGGTACACATAATTTAACGTTATGCCAGACAACTGTACTTCATCTGCTTTATCAGCTCTTATGTAACTCACTCGAACAGATGGAAAATGTGGCCAAATTCAATTCCTATTTCTCGGTTAAAAATGTCTGTTAACAGCTCATTACATTTCTTTCCAACTCCACACATCATAGCTACATCCCATTTGTGGCAAATACATTTTTGTCAAAATTTCTACAGAATGTTTTACATTTGTCTAAAGCTGTAGCTGTTGTACTTAATTGGGTTGCACTTTTATTGGAAGAGATGGAGCTTAAAATCAATTTATTCTGCTCATTTAAACCTTGACCTCCTTTGCTTATAAAATCAAAGACAAAAAAAACCCTGCATTATATTTGATAACTTCGTAGTTGTCATGTTAAATATTAATAATGTGAACTATTGTGGCTTACAATGTTGAAAGCACTTATAATTGGTTGTAATTAATCAAATCTACATTGTTAATGGAAGACTTTAAAACTACCATACCCCCTTTCTCTTAATTATTAAAAAATAGTATCTTACTTAAGAATCTAAAAATAATTGCATCAATTTTTTTTTCCTGTTGATGAGTCATAGTTAGCTAATTGGTTTAACATACACTAAGAGGAAAATCTGTGAGGAAAGGATCTGCTGGTGGCACCCAAGGAGTCCTCCATGTTTCTTGGTGACAGTGTCATTTACCAGCCGAAAACCATAATTTTCATATTACCAGGACCAGGAGGATTCCTTCAAGCTTTATAAATTACTGGCAAGATTCTGCCTTCTCTCCACTTATCCCACCTCACTGCACAGTTCTAACTTCACCAGCATAATTTGCCCAACAGATCCTTCCAGTACATTTCAGGAAGCCCTAGACTCCCAGGTAGTCCCTTATCCTTGTGGACTTTCACCCCCACGGTGCTCTGGGCCTCCTCCCCAAATGAGCCACCTTCGCAACACATCACTGAATCCCAAAGCATTCCACTGAGTCTGCAAGAAAGTCAATTACCCCTTCTCTTCCTTCAGCCTCTTTCCCTAACCACTACCCCGGTTCAGCTTGGGGACACAGCCATCCTTGTAAACGTCTCCAGTGATGATATCTCTTTCCCATAAATCAGATTCCAAACACCGGCAGATGGGAACGATATTTTCCTTGCTCTTAGCTGCCAATTTGCTATTCTTTTCCTTCTCTAATGTTCTAGCTCTTTACTAGAAATCTACTCCTACATATGGTCACCACAGTTTATTTTCTTCACCTGAGCTGGCTCAATGGTTCTCAGCAGGGGTGGCCTAGGGGATATATGGCAAAGTCTAAGGACATATTTTGGTTGTCATAACTGGGGGTATGAGGTGTTACAGGCATCTAGTGGGTAGAGGCCAGAGATGCCACTAAAGATCCAACAAAACACAGGAAAACTGCCCACAACAAAAATTATCTGCCTAAAATGTCAATAGAGTCAAGGTAGAGAAACCCTGTTATAGATAGGTTATTTCAAAATATTTTACCCGACTCTTCAAACCTTGCAATGGCTCCTTATTGCCGACACGTAAATCACCATCTGTCTTACCTCCACTCCTGATATTCTCACAAAACCCCTTCTTAACTCAGAGCTTTTAACTCTGCTGTTCTCTTGGCCTAGATGGCTGGATTGTCTTTTAAATCTCCACTTCACTATCTCCCTGATTAATTCATGACCATATTCAATAATCACCTCCTCAGAGCATCTTTATACTAAGTGTTTATGGAACTTCTCCCTCAGGGCTGTCTAATGCCACCTCTCAAAACTAGAAGATAATTTCTGTGAAGGCAAGGGCTAGTTTGCTTTATTTTTACTTCAGTATTAGAAAGTGACTAGAACTGGTTGAATAGTTGATATGTATTTGTGAATGAAGAAATACTATTATTTAGCTTAAAAGGTAATTTAGAAGACATAAAAAGTAGAATTCCCTTATCTAAGAGCACATTTTCTTTTCATAAGAATAAGATGATCATTTATTAAATGATACTGGAACTTCATAAAATGTATAATTTCTAAATAAATGATATATGTGAAAATTCCAATATTTAGGGATTCAGAGAAACAAGAGTTAAGTCTGGTTAAATATCAAAGGTGACACTGTTAAAATATTTTAGAAATGACTATTTCAGAATTATCTAGCCAAATAATTTCAGTTTGAAATGAAGTACTTTAGGCCAAACTATTTTGACAAATTTCTGATGTTGATTTAACTAAATTCTATGACTAGCTTCTATACTCATTTGTCCCCATCAGAGAGCTATGGAACTTTGAAAAAGAGGAAACATTTTATAAGGAAAGAAAAATATGTTGCAAAAGGAACTGAAAGCATCTTTCTCCAAAATATGCCATTTGGGGATATCGATTATTTTCAGTTAAAGGCATCTGAGAAACAACAGATAGAAGAAAGGCGCTCTGACCTTCCTTTTTAGTTTCAAAAGCAAGAGATGAAACTCCCCTCTGAAAAGTGCCTTCTCTGTGCCAGGAGGAAGAAAGACATTCTTATCACCAGACACAGGGAATAGAGGCTGAAAAATCTGTATTAATAAACCTTGTTAAACTAACACTTATCTTCTTGTGCCTTCATCACAATTTACTGCCTCTAGTGCAAACCCCTCTGTCTTGTCAATCCTTCTCAAATGTATTGTTTCTTTGACTAAAAGGTATAAAAGCTTTCTTCTCTGGTCACTGCCTCAAGCCTTCATTCTCTTGTGAGGACCCCCAGGTATATGCAAAAATTTTAATAAAACTTGTATGCATTTCTCCTGTTAATCTTTTTTTTTGTTAGTTTAATTCTTGGGTTCAGCCAGAGACCCTAAAATAGTGGAGTTCTTTTTTTTTTTTTTTTCCTTGCTTGCATTGCTAAGTTTTCTAATTCATCCCAACACCAAAATGACTCTTCTTTTATACTAATTGATCTTATATTTAGCTGGACAACTTTCCCAGCTTTGCTAGTGTGGCAGAGTGACTCACTGATGGGCAGTGTCCTACAAACAGAAATAGATTTTGTGACTCTTGGAAATATCCTTAAAAAGACAATTAGTGCTGTTCTTCCATTTCTTTTTTTTTTTTTTAATCTGGCTAGCTAAAATGTGGATATAATGCCCCCACTGTACTGACCACCTAGGACTAGGAGCTCCCCTTGGGAATAGAGACAAATAACACAGAAAAACAAAAAGTAGGATGCTAGGATCCATGACACAATGGAGTACCACGCTAGCTTTGGGCTGGACATGTCTAGACTTCACTATGAGCAATGATTATCAGGCGCCTGGGTGGCTCAGTCAGTTAAGTATCTGTCTTTTGCTCAGGTCATGATCTTGGGGTTGTGGGATGGAGCCCTACATTGGGCTCCTTGCTCAGCAGGGAGCCTGCTTCTCTCTCTGCTTCTGCCTGCCTCTACCCCTGCCTGTACTCTCTCACTATCTCTCTCTCTGTCAAATGAATAAATAAAATCTTTTTTCTTAAAAAAAAGAAATAATTATGCTTCTTATTCAAACAACTGACATTTTGGATTTCCTATGAATTGTAGCTAACCTTACCACTTATCACTTAGGCAAGAGAAAGAGTGAGAGAAAGTGAAAAAAATTCAAAAATAGGTATTTTGAAGTATATTGCCCTTTATTAGTAACAGAATAAACAGTAATTAAGGAGGATAAGACAGAGAGCTAAAACAAACTGAAAGTCCTATCATTTGAATCAAGCACTGATTTATTTACAGTATTTACCATGCTATATTGTAGTATATATCATACTATATTTTATATATATATATAATATATATATATCATACTCTACATATTATACAACTATTTATCTGTATTCTACAGATTAAAATAGTGTTTGCAGGGTTCTGTGACAGGCTCTGTGGCAGATGTAAACTATGAAACACTCATGGATATTTCAGATTTAGGGAAACATGATATGGTCTCCCGAAAGTTGGCAAGAGTTGAGCACAAAGTAAATGCCATTGAAATGTTGCTTCCATAATCACAGGCTATTTCATGGAAAGTGTGGTTTTCAGAGAGGATTGGAAGGGTAATGGGAGTTGTATATAATGAACCGATCAATGGGGACAGTGAGGGTTTGACACGGACCGAGAAGACAAGATAAATAAGGGAGAGCTTATAATTTGCATTGACTTGAGTAAGAAGTCTGAAGAAATGAATAAAAGAGGAGTCTGTGATAAATTAGATAGGAACAGGTCACAGAAGACCTTAAATATCACTCACTGAAGAGCCACAAATGTTTTTCAGCAGAAAAGTGATTTAAAAAATACTGTCCTTCGGAAAATTAATCTGACAACATTTTGGAAAATAAATTAGTTTTGAAAGAATCTGCAAGTGAGATATGAAGGTAGAATGATATATGTTGCTGAGGTAAATTCAACAGAACTTAGCAAGATATATAAATATAAAAGATACCTTAATGCATAATTTATATATAGAAGATACACAGTTTCACTGACTTTTCTGCTTTTAATACAGGTTTGACCCAAACTCAGCTTTTCTATTTTCCTGTGGAAACCTTTAACAATTGGAAAACCAGCTTCCTAGCTTACGTTTTACTCCATTGCTTTGCAATTTAAAAATTCTCACTATACATGTTTTCTTCTAATTGCTCAAAACTAAGGATTTTCTATAAGCTACAGAATAAGTGAGTGAATTACGCCCTCCACCACTGTTTTCTCCATATGTTAACATTATAAACTGTGAGAGAAACTGTCTCTTAACTTGGCAGGATTTTCTAGATTAACATGTGTTTACCAACTTTAAGTTGGTCATTGCTTTTCCAAGAAGCCAATCAGAGAAAATCACTAAGAAAACTCATCTTTTGATTATAGTCCTGAATTTTTACATCCCTTACACTTTGTGCTTAGGGAACTGATGTTTCTCCAGTCTTCTGCTTCATGTTATCAAAACTTGACTCTTGACCTTCTTTTCTCATAAGATTTTGTCCCTTAAGATCTACGCCCCATGACATTTTCTTCCTCTTCACTCTGTGTCTTGCTTTCCTCTACTTCCTGACATTTGCCATGACAAGTCTCTTACGAAAATTCATTGAGAGCTCCTAAGAGTGTCTTCAATCTTGAAATATATTCTCTTTTCTTTAATCTTACTGTATATGCTCAGCTGTGAGGTTTTTTCTTTTTCTTTTTTACAGTAATTTAGGACAACTGTTGACATTTATTTAGCTTGGCTTTCTAACCTACCATATTACTAATGATGATTTCCCAGTGTAGTTACTGTTGTTGTTGTTGGTTTTTATGTTTGTAAAGATTTATTCATTTAGTTTAGAGAAAGAGAGAATAAGAGAGAGAGAGAGCTGGGGGAGGGATAAAGAGAGAGGGAGAGAATCTCCTGCGACTCCTAGATGAGCTCAGAGCTTGATATGGGTGCCATCCCACGATCCTGAGATCACCACCTCAGTGGAAACCTAGAGTTGGACACTCAACCAATGAACCACCCGGGTGCCACAATGTAGCCACTAAGTCATTTAGTCAACAAACATAGGTTAGGCATCCTCAAAGCACTTGTGGATACTTTCAAATGCTAAGGAGACATAAATATGATTAATATATAATGAAATACCTCAAGAACAATACTAAACAAGTTTAATGTTTAAAAAAATATTTTGAATACAAAATGATATCTGTGAACAATTAATTCTTCTAGTATTCATTGGAACCTTATGTGGTTCAAGAAATGTGCTAAAATAGGGAAAACAAATATGAATTAGACATCACCCATTATCTACAGGAGTTTACATCTTATAGAAAACACAGTATATATGAATTCCATACTTTCAGCTCAATGGTTTTATCCTATTTTTAAACTAACATCACCAATAGAATACTTATATGATTTTTAAATGGAATTAGTTTATATTAAAATAAAACAACAAAATGAGTTTTTAAATAATTCTGACTACATTTTGAGTTTGATTTTTCTTTATAATCATTGTATTTCTTATAATACTACAGAGAACATTGGCAACTGACTAGAACAATCTCTCCTAAAGGTTTTTCTTTTATCATATGTAAGTTCTGTCAAAAAATGTAACTTGTTAAAAGAAATACACATTGATATTGAATGATAGCTTACCATATGCTATTTGTGTCAATGGCACTTAGAAAAGAAAAACTGATAGTTTCTACACTTAAAATCATTAAATACCAGTATTAGCAACAGACAAGTAATCAAGTAATTACCCTGGATGAAAGTCTGATTGCCCTGCATTACGGAATTGCATTTAAGATTACTTAATCTAGTTTTTCATGAAAGTCTCCGGCATATTAAAAAAAGAAACAATTGTGTTCAGAGAAAAGAATGGAAAGTTTTCAGTGATGAAATAAATTTGGAATATTGGAAGGATTTCTATAACATCTTTAGGGCTATGAAATTTCTTTTTAAAGATTTTATTTATTTATTTATTTATTTATTTATTTATTTGAGAGAGTGAATGAGAGAGCACAAGCAGGGAGAGGTGAGAGGGAGAGGGAGAAGCAGCCTCCCCACTGAGCAGGGACTTGGGAGCGGGACTCTATCCCAGGACTCAAGGATTAGGACCTGAGCCAAAGGCAGATGCTTAACTGACCTAGCCATCCAGGTGCCCCCCACCAAAATAATAATAATAACAATAACAACAACAACAACATATTAACACAATTCCAAGAGGGAGATGTCTACACAGAATTTCCCAAACTTACTTTACCACAGAGTTATTTCCTGGGACATTCATTCCTCAGAACATTAGCTGTGGCAAGTTACAGTGTTCTGTAATTGGGTGTTCAATGGGGAGAAGGAGCCCAGGATGGGGTAAGGGGACACAAGCAGGATCGCTAATGCTTCCTTGGATTATTAGGGGATTATTCCTAGGGAAGGTAACTGCACTTTAAAGGTAGTCTTCAGTAAAATACTACATTCTCTCTTTTCATAATTAATTCCTCAAAAGTGAATCGATTTCCTAAAAAGGAGATAAGAACTTACTTGAACATAAAGTAGCTTGAATTATTTAAACACAAAAAAGAAATAAATATTTTCTTCCCCTAGTCATTGAGAATTTATGTAAAGCAAGGTCAGTCCATTACCTTTTCATTTGTGTGGCAATAGATGACATGGAGACAATCAGCACAATAACAATCCTATATTTGTGTGAAATTTTGTGCACAGGAGGAACACGTACTGTTGACACTGAGGTCTTTTCTGCTGGCCCTAGTGGAGATGGCTCTTCTGACAGGGAGATACCAAGTGACCAGAGTGCTGCGTCCTAAGGTAAGTTAGGCTTGGCCTCCACACTTTCTAAGATGGACATAATATAGCAGGGATTAGGCAGGAAAGTGGCAGAAAGCCCAATAAACCAGACTGTCATGTTCAACCACCTTTGTTTCACTGACACCACTCCTTCAGCTCCTACTATTCACACGGGAAATGTTGAAGGGTCCTTCCAGGGTGGTATAAGATCGTTTTAAGGGTGGATTCTTTTTAGGGTGGGTTGGGGGAGCTTGCCCCTGCCTGCCTTCCAACTCTCCTTCATCAGGACTACCTATACAGACTGCTAGTAGCAGAGTCTAATGATGAGTCCCTCACAGGCAGCTTCCCAGGGGGAACCCAACCAATGCCTTAAGGACAATTCAGTCACAATGGGCTCCTTCCATCCTAAAATGGCAATAATTCATCTTGATTAGGATTGTTCCTATACCAAGAGTTGATTGGCTTTTCCTACCCACAGGGACTCAGCCAGCACCAGTCCCAGTGGCCAAGAGAGTGTTTGCTATAGCAGCAGGGTATATAGTATAACATCACCATGGACCAAAGAAACTACACTCTGCAGCAAAGGAAGTGCAGTGGTGATTTCATCACTGTGGAATCCACTGGTCCTAGCACACAGGGGACACCATGCATCAGTTGCCACATGGCAGAGTTAGCAGAATGGCCTCTTGAAGGCCTACTGAGGTCCCGGGTCGGAAAGGATTCCCTACCTGTACACAGTTTCATCCTTCGGAGCCCAGTATGCACTGTAATTCACCAACCATAATTTTGTATTAGGCCACCGAAACAGAATACATGGGTGTGGAAAATAAATATTTACCATCACTCTCAGTAACCCACTTGGGGGATCTGTGCATCCTGTCCCTGCCACTTCAGACTGTAGGAATCTAGAAGTACTTGGTCTTAGAAATAGAGAACTCTCTCTAGGAGTAAGGGCCTTATTAAACATTAAGCTACAGCTACTAGGTCACTTTAAGCTCCTTATGCCAAGTAGTAGATAAAGAAAGGAGTTGTGAATCTGGCAAGATTAATTGTCCCTAATGATCAAAAGGATATACAGCTACTGTTATATAATAGAGAGAAGAAGAATGCTTTGGTATGCTGGTAATTCACTACCCTGTGTTCCACCCAATTTTGTAAAAGGCGAAAGATTTATGCGATCTGAAGAGAAACCAGAGTATAACCAATTTTGATTGTGAATGGTCAAGGAAGCAGCCATTACTTGAGAAAACCTTGTTAATTAGGAGACTGAGGAATAAAGGGCTAGGTCAGTCCACTAGAGCAATCACCTTAACTGGCCCAGGTGTTAGTGGACGGTGAGAGCGGTCTAGAATGAATAGGAGAAGGAGCTGGTAAGGACCAATGGCAGCTTCCAGACCATCTATAGGTCTGAGGTCTTTGATTGACTCACTAATTCTTTCTTGTAAATTATTTCAGGAACAAAGACCAAGCAGAAATAAGTTGTCATTCAGATGGGATAGATTTGATAACTGGATTTAAACAGTGGAAGGGGAACCTATGATTGATGTTGTGGTGCACCACTGAGATCCTTCTTTTCAGGTCTAAGCACTCATTCTCCACCCCCACCCCCCTACCCTCCACTACCCCTATTGCCCTCCCCCTCGTTGCTGGGACATGGCTTTTAGCAACCCACAATCAAGTCATCAAGTGTTTATCTGGAATGGTCTCAGGCAAAAAGAACACACATTGCTGATGCGGTAAATTGGAGGTAGTTCCAACTAATGACTATCAGATCTGGTGCTTCCTAAGATCCAGACGTCTGTATCATAAATGGATTGGAAATTCTCCAGTAAAATTCCTGCTTACAGATATCATCTCCCAGTGGGGATTCCTGTGATATCCCTTCGAAGGCAAGAGCTGTGGATCATAAAACTAAGGATTTTGTAATTTCTAAGATATAACATGAACTGATTGATTGATTTTAGTTTGAGATATATATATATGTTTAAACAGATTTTTGAGGTATAATTGATATCAAGAAAGTGCACATGTTTACCATTTACAATTGGGTAAACATTAAATAGGAATGACCTATAGAACCATCAAACATTAGTGATGGTTAACGTAACCATCTGCCCAATTCGCCTGTAATTCCTCTGTAATCACTGCTTCCCTGACTGCCCTGTGGATACCTGCAGGCAACCACTGACTGATCTGTGTTTCAGTAGGTTGGCATGCATTTTCTATAATTTACATAAATGGAATCAGTGTGTGAACCATCCGTTGCCTGGCTGCCTTCATTCCACATAATTATTTTGATATTCACCCATGCTGTATGCATCAATTGTTTAAGGTTTATTTGAAATCGTTCTTATTTCTTCCTTTTCTTCTTCTTTTTTTTTTAAAGAAGTGAGAGAGGGGCAGAGAAAAAGGGAGAGAGAATCTCAAGCAACTCCACACCCAACATGAAGCCCAATGCAGGGTGTAATCTCAGAACCCTGAGATCATGACCTGAGCTGAAATCAAGAATTGGATGCTTAACTGACTGAGCCACCCAGGTGCCCCCTTATTTCTTCTTTAAATGTTTGATAAAATATACCACGAAAGCCACCTGGACTTGCAGTTTTCTTTGTATGACTGCTTCTAACCACAAATGGAATTTCTGTATTACTATGGGTCTATGCAGGTTATGTCTTTCCACTAGACAGGCTTATATAGTATGTTTTTCAAGAAATTTGCCCATTTCGTATACATCAGGTCCAGATTCTTGACCCCCAAAACTGAAATAATAAATGTTTGTCTTTTTGATCTACTAAGTTTGGGGGTAATTTGTTGAATGTCCATCTATTACTAATAAGTATATCTGAAAACTGTTGCTTTCCATTCTTTTCATTTATCCTGAAATAAGCTGATGGGATCATTTGAGTAAATTTTAAATATTTGAGAGGGACATATTTTGATACATGTCTGATGTACTTAAAAAAATAATTGCTCTGAGCATAGCAGGGCAATATTTAACAATAGATGCATTATTACTAATTATTTAACCCAACAGTTCACTTCTGGCTTCACCATTAATAACCAACTCCTCATGGCTTTGCTCAGGTGGTCAGTCTATACATGCCAAAATTAACACTTTGGAAGCAATTCATATTTCACTGGTTTTAAAACACTGTTAACTGTAAGGTAATTTAATATTAATATGAAATATTAATATGAAAAATTATCTTAGCAATAATTAAGCATGGGCAATATCTTTACAGATAGTCATGTGGAGGTCCAATTTAAATGCTTTAGGAATTTAGGAAAATATTTAGGTAAAGACCTTTTGAAATTTCAGGTGTCTAATGTTTTAATGTCAAATAAAAGCTGTTTTTAAAAAATAACTGTTATTTGGGATGCCTGGGTGACTTGGTCAGTTAAACATCTGCCTTTAGCTCAGGTCGTGATCTCAGGGTCCTGGGATTGAGTCCTACATTGGGCTCCTTGACCAGCCATGAGCCTGCTTTCCCCTCTGCTTGCAGTTCCCCTGGCTTATACTCACTTACTCTCTGACAAATAAATAAAAAAATCTTTAAAAAAAAAACCTGAAAAAAATATTAAAAAAATAACATCTTGTAAATGGGTCAACTCAATCTTACTTTCAATATCAGAACACAAATGAATATTATTTTATTGAAATAGTGGATCACTTTTTGAAGATAAATTTATAATTGAATGCATTTCGATTATATTTCATCTTTTGAGTGCATGCTATTATCAGTAATGGCGCTATAAATATTTTCATACAAGTCTTTGTGTGGCTATATATTTTTATTTTTCTTGAGTAATACTTAACAATTAGATTACTGGATCATGTTATAATTTATATTTAAATTTATAAGAGATGATCAAACCTGATTTTTTTAAAAGATTTTATTTATTTATTTGAGAGAGAGCATGACTGAGGAGAAGGTCAGAGGGAGAAGCAGACTCCCCAAAGAGCTGGGACCCCTGTGCGGGGCTCGATCCTGGAAGTCTGGGATCATGACCTGAGCCCAAGGCAGTCACTCAACCAACTGAGCCACCCAGGTGCCTGATCAAACCTGATTTTAATTTAACTTGGGTAAATAGTTTGTACAATATCCATATGCTGAAAACTTCAAAATATTTATAGTAGATATTTTTCCAAAGAAAACAAAATACTAATCCAAAGGGATACATGTACACTGAGGTTTGTAACAGCATTATCTATGATAACCAAATTATGGAACCAGCCCAAGGGTCCACAGACTGATGAGTGGGTGAAGAGAATGTGGTCTATATAGACAATGGAATATTACTCAGTCATAAGAAAAGAATGAAATCATGCCATTTTCAAGGACACAGATGGTACTAGAGAGTACAATGCTGAGTGAAATTAGTCAGTCAGAGAAAGAAAAATACCATAGGATTTCACTCATATGTGGAACTTAAGAAACAAGACAAATGAACAAAGGGAGAAAAAAGGAGAGAGAGGCAAACCAAGAAACAGACTCTCAACTACAGAGAACAAACTGACGGTCACCAGAGGAGAGGTGTGTGGGGGATGGGTGAAACAGGCGATAGGAATGAAAAATGGCACTTGTGATGAGAACCGGGGAGATGTATGAAAGTATTGAGTCACTTAATTCTACACCTGAAACTAATATTACACTGTATGCTAACTAGCTGGAATATAAATAAAAAAAACTTGAAAAGAAAACCTAAAATGCTTAGAGAAGAAATTAGAGTTATTTACCATGCTCATAGATCAAAAGGCTCAATATTGTTTGGAAGTTCAGTTTTGCAAAATTGAAGTAATGAAAAATTGACTCAACCTAATGCAATTGTAATCCCATCAGCTTTTCCTCCATGGTGCAGAATTATGTGACTAGAAAGCAATTTGCTGTTGCAACCTCTAGTTGTATTGGTCAGTGAAGAACTGGAAATGTGATACTTTTTCAGATGGCCGGCTTTCTCACCACCCCAGTTGAAGGTAACTTAAACATACTGAAAAGAATCAAAAACAAACAGGCAAGAATATTCCTGTTCTTGCTGTAATCTCTACTGACCCACAGCTCTCAGTCTGCCTGTGGGGAGATGAGCTTCAGAAAAATGATGAGTGTGGGGAGTTGTAGGAAGTCCACAGTAATGACTTGCTCCCTTGAACCTATCAGGAGAAACAAAAATGAGGCCCCTTTCAGAAATGCATGGAAATGGTATTTTTGAGGTGTTAGCAGAAATGGGATAGATTAAAATTTGTGGAATTTCCTGGTTCCCTGAAGCCAGTTCTTATGTAAAGATGTAAGAAGTTTGTGCAGGAAAGCATTTGGTGCTGAGAGGCTGGCCTTCTCGTTGAGTCCTGGAATTGGAAGGAAGAGTCTATAATGTTTGTACATTTCAGGATCAGTAGCAAACGATGAGACGACAAACTGTAGCAGTGAATGTCCCCAGATGCTATCTCCCGGTATAACCCATCAAACCTTACTGGTGACCCGGCCATGGAGCTGACGAGAGAAGAGCTGATGGAAATTCATGAGCTGAGGACACACTCTCATGCCTTACTGTGCGTCTGCTGTATCCTGGAAACAGACAGGTACATGAGATCCCAGAAAAAGTGAAAATGTGTACAAGTGCTTCCAAAAACACTGAGATGCCTTCAGAGACCATTAAAAATTTTGGATCTGACCAGTTTCATTAATTGAAATAAATTCCGTTTTGCTTTTCTTTCTTCACTCCCCAGTGATATTGAGACTTAACAAGGAAATCAGATCACCACTAGGAAATTTAAAAAAAAAAAAAAAAGATAAAGTCCACAGGAAATAAGGGATCCATAAGTCCTTTAATTGAAAATACTATTTAATTAATAATATTGAAATAATATTTAATTGAAAATATTTTGACCTATAAAAGAAAATTATGTCTTTTCACTATACTGCATGTTTTTCCTTCACAGGTGATCAAAGAGTTCTTATCAATTGTTCAAAGCTCACATCAGTAAAGGGAATAGGTAACACATATGAAATAAATGGTTTTTATGAAGCTTGTGTAGCAGGGAACAGGTATGAAATTTACCTCAGCTCAATGTAACTCTCAGGAAGTTAATTTATAAAGAAAGGCAATGTTACCTTGCAGATGTTACCTTCTTTATTTTCCAAGCTAAGATTTTTCTTTTTTTCTTCTTTTTTTTTTTTTTTAACTGAATAGTTTTATTTTGGTTGGGATAAAACATCACAGGAACTTTTTTTTTTTTTTTTTTTTGAGCCATGTCGTATTTTAAATTAGCATACTATCTTGAACAAAGGTTATATTTGCAATCTGCATGGGAAAGCAGGGTTTTCCTAATACCAAAGACTTTGATATACAATAGCATATTTACACTGTCAAAGAGACTGCACCAATTATGTTGATTATAAAGGTCACTTGGATGGTTCTCTAGTCAGTTCAGGAAGCATAAGATTTCCCAACACTATTCTTTTTAATATTGTTAGTGAAGTATTGTCAATTTTATTTTAAATACAGCAGTATATTGAGAATGTCTTTTGACAGCGAATGTGAATTTTTGAAATGCACATTGAGGTATTTCATGGGAATTTCACCAAAGATTCATGGATGTTAGTTGTTAATGTCGGTTGAACATAAGTTAACTATCATTCCTTTACACTAGAGTTATTCGCATTTAATTTTTTCCTCTCATACTGAGTTCTATCATCCACATTATCTAATCGATTGTTTAAGTGACCTAAAGAAATATTTTTTGATATAGTTGAATAAAGAAATTAAAGTAATTTTAATAAAACCTTATCTCTTGATTACTTCAGGCTTAGAGTAGAACCTAGCATTGAATACATCAACATGCATAAAAACATTAGAAACGGTTTTAGCAGTTAGCATGAAACTTTAAATTGTATTCTATCCCCCTTACAAGTGCTTAACTTTTACAGCACATTACCTCATTGTATGGAAACTGATGAAATTAAGTGAGTGCTATGTATTTCCATTAAGTGAGATAATGTGCCTTAAAATAATACCGGCAAATAGTTTTTCATAGTGTAATTTTTTTTTTACTGCCTTTTGTTTGCAATCCCCTTTTTAAGACTTTAAATGGGATTTGGTTCCCTACCAATTTTATCCCTTTCAATTGGAAAACTGTAGCTTTTCCCCACCCTGTGTTTCTAATGGAGCTTGAAATTAACATTGTGCTTTTGTTGTAATTTACTTTTTATTATTGTGGTGCTGAAAATTGGAAAATGTTTATAGGGTTTTTAGGAAACATTACTTAGTGTTAAAGTATGTCAACCAAACACGGGGATTTTTCTTTCTTTTTTTTTTTTCAAAATGCTAAACATTGTGAACAGATTGTGACTTTCATTTTATCATTATTTTAATTAATTTCTTCATAAATGAAATGTAAGTGACAGCCAGAAATCCATGAATATGTTGGTCACTTGACTAATCTTTGGGTGAATTCCTCTTCATGGAGATGAACAAGGGCTCCGTTAAATTAAAAGGGAAATGGTTCCAATCTTATTTATCTCTTCAGTTATTCTGCTTCTGTCTTCAGAATTTAGTCTTCTGCCCTGGCTGTGTTGAGCCTGTTGTTTATAGGATTTTGATTAGTGTGTACTTAAGTCCGTGCAGAAGTGTGGAGACAAATGTAAGTGAGTGTCTTGGTGATACTGATTCTGCTCCTTCTTCATTTTCTTTCACCTGTATCGAAAGCCCTAGTTTCTCCATCTGTTCTACTGGCTGGTTAAAATAAAACTCACTCTGTGGTATGGAGATTCTGGTTTATTGTTGAAAGTGTCTTACTATGTTTTAACATTTAAAAGTAGATAAAAAGTAAAAGCTTATAATGTCAATGGGGTATTTATTTTGACTCCTCTCAGGAAATGCATCGGGGGCCTCCTATTTTAGCTAAAAGTTGTTGGGCATAGAGGCTTAACCAATCTAAAGAAGTGGCCATAGTCCTGGGTGGTCATTAAAACAACCTGAAATGTCATAAATACTCAGGTGTAAATCTCCCTGACTGAAAATTTTTATTTTGACAAATTAATGCTTTTGACATTTTCTATAAATGACATTACACAAAAAATCATTAAAATAATCATAATCATTATGATTAGAGAGTAATTGATTTAAAAATCTTCTTTAAGAAACTGAATCATGTATTTGAAGATTATGCATTAATCAGGATGATTCTTTCCAAAACAAATACAAGTTAAAAAGTGTGCATCTACAAAAGGTATATCTTTAGGTTTTAAATCTATGTACAGAAAGAGTGTACATGCATTTGGAGAATTAATGGAATATGAAGTCTCTTTCATTTTAAGGATACAAATGGAATTTATTAGCCTTTTACTTATGACTTAAACCTCATGTTTAACTGGCATGATGCTTTTCCTACAAGCTGAATTCCAGAAACTGAGTTTAAATCTTCTGCCTTTTTACATGTCTTTTAGACAATATAATAAAATACTTCTTTGCAGTAGAGGAAATTTAGAAGTACAGTTCTCAGTTATATAGAGAAATCTCTTTTAGGCTAACAGCACATACTATGTGACAATGTAGTACAGTATGAATTCTCTGGGGCCCGTAAGTATTCTAACAAAAAAGTTTTACCATAATGTTTATATTTTAATAATTGATCTAATATATCAAACAGATAAAATAACTGATAAAATATTAAATTTACAAATAGGATACAGTACTAAATTTGTGTGCACTAATAGCATAACCTCAAAATATGTAAAGCAAACATTGACAAGATTATAAGGAAAATTGACAAATCCTGTGTGCCCTAGCATTTTGGCCACTTATGAAGTATTTATTTCCATTTCTTCTGAAGTAATAGAATTGTAACTGGACACGGGGCCTCTCCCTTTTTTTAGGATATTGAAGCCATGTGATGAAGTTCTTGATAATTGAATATGGGGAAAATTGATTTTTACTGCCTCCAGGCAAATAATAAAAGTTCCATCAAGCTCTTTCAAATTTCCTTGAGCCACAACAAAATAGGCATGACATAGTTTCTCTAAATCTTTTTGGTTGCCATAAATTCATTTTCTAATCCATTCCTCAGGAAGGCTCATGAGTACAATAAGTCTTGAAGTTTTGCATATTTATAACTGATTTTACTGTGCCCTTTATAATTGAAGGACAGCCTAACTGAATCTAAAATCCTTCATTTACATTTGTCTTTTCTTGAGTAGTTCCTTGAGTAGTTTGTAAATATTCTCTCTTGCTTTCTGACATAATATGTTCTTCCAGAAGTCTGATAACAATCTGATTTTCTTGGTCTTAGGCAGAGCTGGGGAAGGTAGTGTCCTGCAGAACATTATGGGTTAGATGCTGATTTACACAGTGTACCTTCCAATGTGTAGGATCAGTTTTCATTTTCAGGAAAGTTTTAGGTAATTATTCTTTTAAAATATTTCTTCGGTTTCGTTTCTTTGGTTTTCTGCATAGAGAACTCGAATTATATTGATATCAGATTTAGAGCCATCTCTCTGGATCCGCATGCAACCCATGCAATTGCATAGAGACTCAAGATGGAAGGACCTTATAGTAGGGAGTTTCATGCTCAGAGGTGGCTGTCTTGAATGTCTCAATAATTTTATCCTTAAATTTGCCTATTATAAGTGAAGACCAATGGGACAATGCAGTAGGTGCCTGAGGAATGAGACCTTATCTCACCAATAATATTTGGCACAGCTTTCCGACCTCCCTGCCTCCTCTGGATGGCTTCTTGGCCCCAGATCGCACTGCACCTGGCACTGCCCAGCACAGCACAGTCTCCCCCTCCCACACTCATGCAGCTGTGGCTGCCTCCTCCCACTAAGGGGGAGCAAGAAAAGTCAGTGGTAGGAACATGCACAGTTCTGTGTCTCAGAGCGTGGAGGAACAGTGGCCATTCTCACCCAGGCTGGAAACTGCACAGCATGCTGCTCCAGTGGCTAGCTGCCTGGGAGCCTCTTGTCTCCATCCCTTCCAATTAACTGGTGAGACTGGCAGGAAGGCTGAGTTCCATTGGGTTCGCATCTCTGCTATGAGTTAAAATAGCTGGTCCGGGAAGAGGTGATGTCTGTTTGGATTTTGTTGACCCACCATGGGCAGCTTGCTGGTCTAGCAGCTGGGAAAACAGGGAACAGCAATGCTGGACTATGGTGAGGTAACGTGTAAGATGGGATACAGGAACTGTGAGACTCTAAACTCACTTGAGGGCACACCCCTCTGCCCAAGGGAGTGTGACATGAGACAGCAAATAAAAAGCATCAGAGGTTGAGAGAGAGATTATAGGAGACATTTTGAAAGCTACCTAAATATTCAATACCTTTAAAAGCAATTTCCTCCTACTTTTTGGACAAGAGCCCCAGTATTTCCATTTTGTACTGGGCCACACAATGACCCTCTTTCCCCATCTTCTACATCATTCCTTTCTTCCTAAAGTCTTTTAATTCTATTTCTTATTTGTGTGTATTTTCTTCACTTTCCCTATTTCTATTCTTTATTTCACTTACTGTACCTTTTGAGGTGTTAAATTGGTTATTGTCTTTTTTTTTTTTTAATTTAGTTTCCACTCTTAAAATGTTTTAATTTTTCAAACGCTCCTCAAGTCTTCCCTTTGAATGGCACATGACTTCCAATTGCCAATGTCAACTGCTGTAAGCAAGCTATACAGGAAGTAAGAGAGTGGTTCACTTCCAAACCACATCATAATTTTGATAGTCTTTGCTTCTCTCTCTCTGGCATATTTTGCCTGTTTGCATGGACTTCTGTACATAGAAACCAAGAATCTGTTTAAGAGCTTTGAAATACTGTTCCAATGATCTGTTTAGTGTTGTTTGAAGTCTATATTGTAATGATGAGAAAAATGGAAATTGCTTAAACTCCCTTAATGAGTCATGTAATTGGAAATACTCTCAATTTAAAAAGGTAAATATTGTTTTTGTTGCACATTTGCTATAAAATAAGCAAAGATGAGACATTATTCTTTTGGAAATAGTGAGTAGAAATTTCTCAATTGCTTTGAATTTATTATCATTTGTTTCAAAAGAGATTTCAAGAGAACAGCAATTTATTTAATCTTAAATTAACCGCAGGAAATATAGGCAGAGAGGGTTTTATGCAGCGTATGGATACAGCAGTATGTAAATGCAAGATAAATGATAGCAACAGCAGACTATTTTCAGTCTAAAAGGTCCTTAATGACATTCCTTGCATATGCATCAAATTCCCTTAAAGATGTATTTGGACATTATGTTTCTAGTCATTGCAAAAGCTTGTCAAAAAGATTTTTTGGCAGTATTTCATAGGATCACTGGAAAAAATGTAAATAAGAAGTTGCCTGAAGGGTGAGGCTCTTAATGGATGAACATTACATGTGTTAGACTCCAGAATAGAAATAATCATGACAATTCAGCATTTCAGAGTGAAGAGGGCTATTATAGCTGTAAGGCCAAATTTAGATGAGGAAAACAAAGCTATCTCTATCCTGCCATAATTTAGATTAAAATACCTGATTATGTCTCTTGGTGAGATGACTCACAGTATATGCCAGGAATATTGTGTTGATATTGTTATTTTATTAATACCTACCAAAAATAAAAGATGGAATACTAAAGATGAAACTTAACATTTGTAATAACACAATGCAATATTTTCTTCTCATTTTTAAGAAGTTACCTCAGAATTATGTTGTTGACTACTTTGTACATATTACATTGAGAAATCTTTACATTTTGAACATAGATTTTCTTCTTATTGGAATATAAAAATAAAACCCTACCCCCAAATAGGAGATCTTCACTCTTTTTAGAGACATAAAAGGGAAAGTCACGTTGAAATCAATGATTATTCAATCAGGAATTTCTGCATTGGTTATTGGTTAATGGTTAGTGGTTATTGTTGGAGAATCTGACAATTACAAAATATACTCCATACTTTGTTAGAAAAACTAGCAATCTTGTTGTTGAGCCTTGTTATTACATTTACCTGAATCTACTAAATTCTTTGAATAATGTTAAATATCTTACAGGAAAAAAAATATTGTTTAATGGTATAGCTAGCCTAAACATTGCCAACTCTCTAACACATTCATTGTAAAGCATAGACAACCATACAGTATACCCTAATCTTACAATAGGAATGATATTTTAAGAATGGGATAATTACTAAAAATCCAAGTGCAAAATACCTTGATTTGCAAATACAATAATTACAAGAAAACAATTCTGTTTTTCCAATAATGGACATGGATAACAGTTCTTTATAGAGCCAAAGCATTTTATAGACCCTATTTTCTAAATCAGGGGTTGGAAAACTATGACTCTGTGTCAAATCCAGCTTGTTATCTGGTTCTGTAAAATTTTATTAGAACACAGCCATGATTGTCTGCTTCTGTGTTGCATGTGGCTGCTCTCATGCTATAGTGAAGAACTAAATTGTTGGGGCGCCTGGGTGGCTCAGTGGGTTGAGCCGCTGCCTTCGGCTCAGGTCATGATCTCAGGGTCCTGGGATCGAGTCCCACATCGGGCTCTCTGCTCAGCAGGGAGCCTGCTTCCCTCTCTCTCTCTCTCTGCCTGTCTCTCCATCTACTTGTGATTTCTCTCTGTCAAATAAATAAATAAAATCTTTAAAAAAAAAAAAAAAAAAAAGAACTAAATTGTTGTAATGGAGGCAATATTATTGCTACATCAAAAATATTTACTATCTGATCTCTTATTGAAAAAGTGTGCCTTTTACCTTTCTAAATCATTATTGTATAGTAGGGCATCAACAACAACACAGAAAACCAGGGTTAAATTACCATGCAGCAGTGTATTGATCAAAAATCTTGTAAAATTGTTTATATTATGTATTGGTTTGTAAAATTTATATTCTGACTACAGAATGAACATTTGTCTCTATGTGATAAGGTATTCCATCTTAAGTTTTTCAGTTTAGGTTTTTAGATGACTTTGGCTAATGAAGTCCTTTGGATATGTGTTGTGGAGAGTGGTCTTATAATGTTTAAAATATATTGTAGTATGTGTCATATTTACCCCCAATGATAAGAATCTACTAAAAATAATGAATTATTTATTATTTTAAATTTCTTCATGTTGTTGTAAACAAGTACTCGAGAAAAGATATAAAAGTTAGAAAATATATACTAAATTTGACTTGCCATCACCAATGGGATTTCCTGTGAAGTTCTTCTCTCAATGGAGAACGTACTTTCTCTAGTATCTCCTATAGGAAGAAGTATTCAAAACAGTAATACAAGATTCTCTGACAAGTCTTACTGCAGCTTTAGGGTAAAAAAATAAATTCCTTGACAAAAGCTAAAACTTACTTCTCCACAGAGGACAGGGAGGATGTACCAAGCTGGATACCATTAACATATAGTTGCTTGGTGTGACTGTTTAAATGAGAAGACTTTCTCATTTAAAGAAGAAGTAAAAGACAAGTAAAAGTAGTAACTAACAGGCTGGGGATAAAAGTCTCAAGACATTAGAATATTATTAAATATAAATAAGAGAGACTCAGAAAGGAGGGGATGTTAGAAAGACATGAGCGAAGAGTTGAATTTGATAATGGCCCCAGGATGGAGCCTAACCAATTTTCCAGGAGAAGAACACTTTAGTGAACCCACACTGGGCAAGAAATAAATACAAGGAGACAAGGAAAAATATGGCGGCGGTACTTCTACTGGGGTTTGGAGAAGGGCAGGACTTTGAGTATCCAACCCGTGGAGTCATAAAGAACATATTTTTATGTTTGTTTGTTTGTTTGTTTTCACAGAGTTCTCTAGGCAAATTTCATTACAATTGGTTAATGGACAAACCTTTAAAGCAAAAGGTTGATTGAATGATCAGAGATCTTTGAAGAAATATGCCTTCCTAGAGGTATGTGTTTATGTTTCAAGAGAAGGTGAGTCTCAGAGCCATGGAAACATTCTAAGGATTATAAATCGTGAGATACTGCTCCTATTTCCATCCTGGAAACACTTATTTTTATTCCATAGAGTAACATCCCAGGATTACGCTCTCTTACTTCCCCCATTTCATTCCATTATGGCTGTAACTCTCCTTTAGAAGCCCTCAGAGTTTTGACTTCAAGGCTCATCACTGATACAGGACAGAGGTACCAGATGAAATCTGGTTTCATCATCTTGCCCCAGAACAGGGAAGGGTTTGGGTCAAGGAGAAGCAGCGTATTAATGGCGAGCCATACTTTTTTCCTGTCCCTGCCCAAATTCTCCTACATTGAAGATAATGTAAATAGGTAGAGATATTAAACACATATCTTATTTTTCCCATAAATGAAGTTCTGAAATCATGGTTGAGAATGAGGAGTTGGTAAAGTAGGGGAGCTCAAGGTCAAGGCTTTCAGCAGTAATCCATCCCATGGTGAGGGTAGAGAGCCCCTGTCTGAGACAGAGAGCTTTCCAGCGCTTGAAAAGTTTTGGTTGAAGATAATAGTGCTCAGAGCTATACAGATTTTCAGATTTTCTCTTCCAGCACTCAGACTAGAGTTACTAAATTTGAAAGCCTGCTTACTCTTAGTGTTTACTTTTATTTTTCAGAATTTCTTCAGCAGGAATTTGATAATTCTGCTTAGGATGTATCAAAAGGCTGATTTGAATTAATCAGTATGTATAACCTGATATTTGCCTTCTCTGAAATCTGTCTTTTTCTCCCTTTATTGTCCATAAGAAATTTTGCCCTTCTAAACTGTTTCTTGTAATCCTTCAAGTTTTGGAAATATCTTCCATTTCATTTAATAATGGGGGCTTAAATTATTAAAGCAATGACCTCATTTAAAAGGCTCTCTTTCTACTGTTCAACCCACTTGGCCTTCAATTACATTCCAACTAACTTTGTCCTTTGCAATTTGGAGGTAATTATACTTTCTTCAGGAGACAGAAGCTACACAGGACATTAGTGGCTCTATTCCCATATTCACACCAAACTGTTTTTTTCCACCTTTTTTCTTGTTATTTAAAGTTTCTTTTTGAAATTTCCTGTTCACTTTTCATAAATTTCATACCATTAGCTATGATTTGAAAAAATTATCTGTAAATCTCTGCACTTTGCTTTTGATTTTATTTTTCGTTATTTGATTTTATTCTTCCTTCTTCTTCCTGTATTTTGGTCAAGTCCTTTTAAAGTCCTAGAGCTGCTTGAGTATCCTCACTGAGCATTTCCTACCTGCCTTCCTTTATGACAGAGGTCACTTTGGCTTCTAGTTTCCAAATTTTTACTTTTTATTCTATTTGCAGCTGTATTTTCTGAACTTTCATTCTGTTTTAAGAAATCTGATCATAGAAGCATTCTAATTTGTTATCTGAAATTTTGATATCATTTTTCCTAATGTAAGCGGAATGTCTGGCGAGGTCTTGTATTCTTTTTCCTGTCTTCTATAAATTCTTCTTCAGGGGCGCATGGGTGGCTCAGTCGTTAAGCGTCTGCCTTTGGCTCAGGTCCTGATCCCAGAGTCCTGGGATTGAGCCCCGCCTGGAAGCCGTGCTCCCGTCGGGCTCCTGCTCCTCCAACTCTTACTCCCCCTGTGTGTGCTCCTTTCTCCCGGTGTCTCTCTCTGTCAAATAAATAAAGAAAATCTTTTTTAAAAAATCCTCTTCAAAGAATCATTCCTTACTACCGGATTTTTGAGAAACTCTGATCCCTCAGTGTGCAAAAAGGAGAGAAACTGTAGCACAGCATTCCCAAGTACAGTGGAAGAGCTCTTTCTGACGGAAGCCCATCGGGTAGAATGCTCACCACATTACACTCTGACAAAGGGAGATGTAGGTGTTCCCCTGGACTAAGCCTTCTCCTCAAGCTAATCTTTGCAAAAAATTTGCTGAAATCTAAAAAATGACCCCTTAGAAAGCTTCTTTTGTTCGTTGGTCATCTTGTAGTAACTATATTTTTATTCTTTCTTCATTACTGTGTTTTTAACATTTCCTGTGAAAAGTTTGTATGAATTTTATGATCATAAAAAAGTAAATTTACGTGAAGAACCTAAACAAATGCTCTAAGGGAACCTACTTTTGTATTTCTGTGTTGGATTTTTTTTTTTTTCACTTTGGGGAATTTCATTTTTTCCAGTAAACCTGAGTGTGGAGATTTGTGCCTGATACCTCTCCTTCTACCAGGAGTACCTGGTGCTTCCCAGACATATTTACTTCCACAATCCATGATCTTAATATACAAAGTGTAACGTAAAAATAACTATTTAATAGATCTTAATGATTTCAAAAAACTCATTTATTCCAGAAAACAGAAAAAGAATCCGGACACTTCAGGGTAATATCTAACCAATTCTTACTTACCCCTCCTCCCCTCTTTCCTTCTCCTTCTTTCCTTCCTTCCGTTCTTTTTTAAAAAATTACTTACAGTTTAACTCAGTAGATTAGAGTTTTCTCTACATGATTCTCTCTTCTGAATTGATTCCAGGGTCCATGAGGTGGGGACACCCATTCAGTAATCTTGAACGGACAGTGCAAACATCTGTCGATGTTTACACACACTTTCTGAATAAATCCACACTTTCTGTAAATCCACACTTTCTGAAATCTTTGCTGGGTCTGCAACATTTCTGGTCCCTACGACCGGGACTAGGTCACTCTCTTTTACAAACTCTCCTTTATTATACAAGTTAAGATACATTCCTAGTCTTTTGATTTCTAGGAATCCATAAGTCAGTGCTTTACTAACAATATAATCGTAAAAGCTCACAGTTTGTTGTTAAAACGAGATCTTAAATATTCTCACCACAAACAAGAAATGGTAATGATGTGAGGGGATGGATGTTTCAGCTAAAGGGAGGGAAGGAGGTGATCATATTGCAGTATATAAATGTGTCTCATCAACACATGCTGCACCTTAAACTCATGTAATGATATATGTCAATTATAACTCAATAAAAAATGAAGAAATGTAGTTTTTTTCTTCACATTTTCCTTGCAACAAATTCCATTTCTTTCTTCCTAAGACCCTGTCTTCTGGTCATTGGGTTCTACCTGGTTTTCATCATTGTTCCTGGGGATGAGAATTATTGCTTAGGAATTATTGCTTAGGAAGTCCCAGATTGCCATTCACTGTGCACCAACACTTCCCCTTATGACAGGGCTATTACCCACTTCTCAGAGCTTTTCTCCTTTGCTTTGATCATCCTGTATTTAAAGCCATTAACTCATTGAGAGATTGGCTTGACCAACACTCAAGGTCGGATCCTGTATAACAGCTGAACTCTGACCCACAGTCTCTATAGCAGCTAGCCTGGGAATCCAAACCAGGATTTGCAGAGCCCTGAACTACTAGGACTTGATAAAAGAAAAACAAAAAACTGCCAGCTTCCATAATTTTGCCCCCAATTCCAATTTAGGATTAGAGAAAGGGCAATATGCACCAGTAATTAATCACATAAGATGTCCTGTTTCTAGTTAGCCCATTTCTTGCCTCCCCATGCCAACAACCTTTAATCAGAATACAAGTATCATCTTCTCTCTCTTTCTTTTCTTTTTTTCTTTTTTTTTTCCCCCACTTTCAAACTTTCCCACTTTCCGGCTGCCTTTGGGACCTTGCCAAAAGTAACTGATGGTGCTGCCTCGCTCTCTGCAGCAAGCTCCTAATAGTTTTTGCTTGTTCTCATCTGCGTGGTCTTTGTTTATCAGCCCCGTATCAGACTCAGGATTCAGCCCATCGCAGAGCGCTAGTCATGGGGAATAGCACAGGTCAGGGCAGCAGGGGCTGCAAACCAACTCTGCTCAAGTTCCTAATTTTGTGGTTTGGTCCTTGCCTTAATTGCCTGTGGCCCAACACCTGCTTTGAAACACAGTTTTAGAAAATGTATCTTGGTGTGAAAAGGCTTAGGTCTGGTTCTCCTTTTTGACCTTTTCACTTAGGACTAGGATTATGTTTTGTCTCCTTAAAAGTCCAAGGACTGACAATCAGTTGGAGTGCCACCTCCAGTGACCATATTTCATGTCCAGACTTTCCTGCAACTAACGTCCTGATTACTTTGGACTTAAGAAAACACTTTTTTTGGTGGAGACTTCAACACCTGCCCTCCTATTTGGGAGGTTTGGTGACCCTGGACTTCCAGAACACCTGTTTCTCCTTTACAGATCTTTATAATTTGGCATGAGTTAGTAACTGGCACTTTAAGGTCTGGTCTCTAATTATTCCCATTTACATCTTCTGATTTCGGTTCTCAAGTTACTCAGCTGAATATCTGTTAGCTGAATAATGATATTTTCAGACTCCACAGATATTTATATGTCTATTATATGGTTTTAACTTGACTTTACATTTCCTACGACCCAATCCCCCCACCCCCGAGAATTGGTTTATTATTTCTTGGCTTCACCATTTTGTTACTCCAATACAAGGGTATCCTTGCTCCCTGTTCCTGTTTAACACTTTATAAGACATATGATTCGCCCTTTATTCAATTGTTCCTATAGTAATATAAGCATTCTACATATTTAAAGTATTTTTTGAGTTCAGGGGTTCCTGGGTGGCTCAGTCAGTTAAGCATCTGCCTTCAGCTCAGGTCATGATCCCAGGGTCCTGAGATCGAGCCCCGCTTCCGGCTCCCTGCTCAGTGGGGATCCTGCTTCTCCCTTTGTGTCTCCCTCTCTGCTCATGCTCTGTCTCTCACTTTCTCTAATAAATAAATAAAATCTTTTTAAAAAAGCATTTTTGAAGTTCATATTGAAGTAACAATGTCCATGCCACATACTAAAGGTACTCCTTATTATTAAACTTAACTAAATTATTGGCTATTAGCTTCTTCTTATTGAATCTGTTACAGGAAGCCAATCACTTCTTGAGAATCTATAAGGTAAATAACAGAAGGTTGTGGTTTTAACAGAAGAGTTAATAAAACTCAACAGGAACAACGTGATCTCTGTCATTTTTCTTACCAAGTGCTACTGTACATCTCTGTATCACAATTTAAGCTTTTATAGAGATAAGTCTGTTTTTTTTCTATGCTCAGTGTTGAATTTTTGAAAAAAAAAAGAAAATCCCCCATTTGACTTTCCAAATGTTTTCTCTTGGCTGTACTGCAGAGTTTATTCATGCAAGATACAAAGTTTCTGGTGAATCATTTTTCTCTTGAACCAGATTACAAAACATGCATAAATTTGGGTTGGAGTTTGATATATGTTAATAGGCAAGTGACATGATTCATCATAATAACCATAGACATGAAACAATAATAAAAATAATTATTACTATCTTAATATTATTATTGCAAATAGTGAGATGACTCCATCCTTTAGGCATTCCTAAGTGTATACCACATCAGGAAGAGAAATTCTGTGAAAATCACCACTCCTCTGATGCATTCTTCCTGTCTTTCCTCAAAGATGCCCATATGCAGAATCTGTCATTGTTGTCTTTTCTTTTTTTTCGTCCCATGGTCTAGCCATTCCAATACTGACGACACGTGTCAAGACTCACTCACTCGCTACTTCTTCATACATTGGCCGCTAATTACTGATAATATTGTTTGTGGAATGATGACAAGATATATTCAAAATATTCCTGTGGTAAGTAGGATGCATCTTCAGGCACTTTCTGGGAGGTGAGGGGTGAGAAGCACCCCCAGCAGTTTCCTTGGAGCTATAAACATCAGGAGCATGGCTTTCAAAGATAGTTTTAATTTGTAAATCAGTTATTGTTGAATGTAAATTAAAAATCAGATTGTTGATAGGAAATTATAAAGTAGATATGCATATGAATGCTAATATGGTGCTTTTTAAATAGTTGGCATTCAGATTCAATGGGACTGGTGTAATTTAATGTCTTTAGACGTCTATGCACATTTTTTATTGTGGATCAGTTCAAAATGTCTTAGCACATGAATCTCTATAATTATAAATCTTATTAAAATTCATCACCGAATGATTCTGAAATCCTTTTTGTTGGTTCCCTTTGAACTGAACAATTCTTCTCTATCTGATGGCAGGATAAGTGATTTCTATGTAAAAGTTTCCTCAAATAATATGCATTATCTTCAACTATAGGAAATTATAGATGCAAATAAATTGCTTTCTGAAATTCCCTATTCTTTTATTTTCCTAAGACAATTCCAGACTTGAAAAATAGCATAATTTGAAGTGTCTGTCCACTTTTTCTGGGGTCACACAGGTTTCCTGCTAATGCTCACTTAGCCTCAAGACTCAATTTTTTTTCTAGAACTTAATCATGCTAAAGCACCTTATACACACTTATTGTCCTGGATTTTTTTTTCCCTTTTAAAATAAATGAGAAGATTTATTGTGACACACAGGCACAGGGCCTGACATTGTAAGTTCTAAAGAAATGTGTGCAGAATGGAATAAGCAGCATATATTCTAAAAATAATGCCTCCAGTGAGATACTTTCTATTTATTCATTGTATGTGATGAAATGTTTCCCCATATTAACAAAGACTAACTTTTTTTCTATTTACTTGCATTTGTTGATATGTATAATTATGTGTCTGATGGGTTCACATAAATCATTTGCTTATAAGCCATGAGCATACAAGGAGAGATTTTACTCAGGAAATACGTATTAATTCTGGGAATAATTTTGAAGTTACACAGTACAGTTTGCAAATAGCAATATTTTAGACAAATGCTGGTTTAAGAATATAACTAGCAGACACAGATTGGAAGAGCAAATACTGTTAAAATGTCTATGCTACCCAAAACAATCTACACATTCAATGCAATCCCTTCAAAATATCATCAGTATTTTTCATAGCGCTAGAACGAACAATTCTAAAATTTGTATGGAACCAGAAAAGACCCTTGAATAGCCAAAGTAATGTTGAAAAGGCAAAACAAGGAGGAGGCATCAGAATTCCAGATTTTAAGCTGTATCACAAAGCTGTAATCATCAAGACAGTATGGCACTGGCACAAAAACAAACACATAGGTCAGTGGAACAGAAGAGAACTGAGAAATGGACCCACAGCTCAATGGTCAACTAGTCTTTGGCAAAGCAGGAAAGAATGTCCAATGGGAAAAAAAAAAAAAAAAAGACAGTCTCTTCAACAAATGGTGTTGGATAAATTCGACAGCCACATTTGGAAGAATCAAACTGGACTACTTTCTAATTCCATATACAAAAATAAATTCAAAATGGATGAAAGACCCAAACGTGAAACAAGGATCCTAGAGGAGAACACAGGCAGTAACCTCTTTGACTTCAGCCATAGCAACTTCTTACTAGAAACATTTCCAGAGGCAAGAGAAACAAAAGCAAAAATGAGCTATTGGGATTTCTTCAAGGTAAAAATCTTCTGCACAGTGAAGGAAAGGATCAACAAAACTAAAAAGGAGCCTACAAAATTGGAGAAAATATTTGCAAGTGACCTATCTGATAAAGATTTAATATCGAAATCTAAAAAGAACTTAGGAAATTCAACACCCAAAAAACAAATCAGTTAAGAAATGGCCTGAAGATATCAATAGCCATTTTTTCCAAAGGAAACAGCCAGATGGCTCACAGACACATGAAAAGATGTCCAACATCATTCATCAGAGAAATACAAATCAAAACCATAATGAGATATCACCTCATACACTTCAGAATGGCTAAAATTAACAGCACAGGAGACAACAGATGTTGATGGGGATGCAGCACCGTTGGTGGGAATGCAAACTGGTGCAGCCATTCTGGAAAACAGTATGGCGGTTCCTCAAAAACTTAAAACTAGAACTACCCTATGATCCAATAATCACACTATTAGGTATTTACCCAAACGATAAAAAGGGTACCTGAACCCCAATGTTTATAGTAACATCAACAGTAGCCAAACTATGGAAAAAGCCTGAGTGTCCATCAAATGATGAATGGATGAAGAAAATGTGGTATATATATATACAATGGGATATTACTTAGCAATCAAAAAGAATGAAATTTTGACATTTACAAGGACATGGGTAAAACTAGAGTGTATTATGCTAAATGAAATAAGTCAGTCAGAGAAAAACAAATACCATATGATTTCATTCATATGTGGAATTTATGAAATAAAATAGAAGAACATAGGGGAAAGAAAAAAAAATAAGATAAAAACAGAGGGGGGCAAACCATAGGAGACTCTTACCTATAAAGAACAAAATGGAGATTGCTGGAGGGGAAGTGGGTTGGGGGAGGATGGGTTAATGGTTGATGGGCCTTAAGGAGGGACACGTTGTAATGAGTGCTGGGTGTTGTATGTAAGTGATGAATCACTAAATTCTATTCCTAAAACCAATACCATACTATACGTTAACTAACTTGAATTTAGATAAAAACTTTGGAAAAAAAATAAAATAGTCTTTATTAGGAATGTGAAAGCTGAAAAAATAATAAAACAAATTAGTCCTAGAAATTTAAAAAAAAAGGATATAACTAGCAGAGAGAGTTCTATTGCAGAAGCGAGAAATATATCAACTTCAGAGGAATCCTGAACTTCTCATTCTGAGAATAGGAACAGTGGAGGTGGGGTGAGAGACAAAATTCCATAGCAGAATCACATAAGAACCTTCTTGAGATCTGATCCAGTTTGTCCAAATGTTACCTAGCTATTCTTTTTTGATAATAAAAAAGATTAGACCTTAGAGAAGGATATAAGATTAATTAATAATTTTTACTTTTATTTTTCTTTACTTAATACCTCTGGGGGGGGGGTGGGACATTTAGGAAAATAAAAGAAAAAATATGCTTTGAGGTTTAATTTCCTAAAATTTTGTATAGGCACAGTTTTGGAAGAGGGCACAAATTAGAAACAATACAGAATGGCAGTAGTGAGATGTGGGAGAGATTCAAAAATGTATGAAATATGGAGGATGGATCGGAAATGATTGTGGGAGGAGAAACCACAGCTCAGTTTGGAAGAAACAAAAGGAAATGTCGTTATGGAGCAAAAAACCCAAACTCCCTGTATTTGGTGACAAAATTTACTGAAAATTACCAACGAACCCCTCATTTTGTGCTAGACATACACAAATTAAGTCTCTATGGATAAACAAATCTTCCTGAAAATAATCTAGAGTTCCCAAAGCTTAATTGGGTCCATGGTGGAATATTCTATACAGACTACATTATGTAGCAAAATGGCTTGATTTAATTGAGCAGAAGTCAAGTAGGGAAGCCCTTCCTTCCTTCCTTCTCTCCTTCCTCCCTCCCTCCGTCACGCCCTCTGTTCTTCCCTCTTTCCTTGTACTCAATTTAACAAAACTAATTTTGGTTAGAGTGTAAACTTTGGATCCAGAATGTGGTGTACAGAGCCACTAAAATTTAGAAGAGCCATGTGGAGAAGTTCAGAGTGCCAGAGGACCCAAACCATGGTCATTCAGCTCAGGGTTTTTATCCTTCCAGTGATGCCTCGAAGTGATTGTTTCTTTCTCTTTCGTAAGTGTTTGCTTGCTGCTTTAGCTGACTGTTCCATACACAAGATTTCTTTCTGGATCATTGGTAGGTTCCAGAGCCTTTTGAGTTGCGTCCATAACACATCAGGGTTTTTAGGGACGACTGTATGCAAAACATTTTCCAAGGTCTCATGAGGAATGTAAAGAAGACTGTGAAAGTCTTGCATTTAAACTGTTAAAATTTAGTAAAGAAGAGGGAAGTAACTCATATAATAGCAAGGAGAGAATCTTGGGAATTCAATAATTTTCTTTTTTTCTCTAGTATGCTCAGAATCCTCAGTGTATTACAGAAAGACCGGTAAGAGGTAACATTGCTGTGCTCTGTATTTATAAAAATAATATCATTAGCTGTCAACATAAATCTCTGTGTCACAAAGCTTTTTGCAAAAGTGTAATTTAAGGAAAGTGTTTTAACTGCTCCAAGCCCAGCATATTATGGCACTTAGTTCCCCTTTGTATTTTGTAGATCCAAAAGAAACCATGAGATCTGAGTGATAGAAAAGTACTTCTTGCACCTGTAATTGTTTGTCAGAAAACAAAGAATTCATTTAAAAACATATGTCAAGAGCAAGAGCTAAATGATTTCTTTTTATGTTCAGCTCAGATTAAAATGGCTTTGAATGTAATAAAGACTCCTTTAATACCATATATTTCTATGCATGACTTTAAAGCTACATTCCAAGTAATGAATAAACATGACAGAATATAGACAATAAAGGAATGTAGACTGTGTAACAGTAGCAATATCATTATTTCCAGCCTCAGTCTTAGAAAATGTAACCTAGAAAGTATAGATATGAGTTATTTATAGAAATTTTATGACTTGTCGGAAATTTAAAAATGAAATCTTCAATATTTTGATCATTTTAACTATTATTTATCTTACATCTGGAAGTCTGTTTGTAATGCAATAAAATGAATTAGGTCCAAACAAAGAAGAATATTAAAGAATGGTGCCAGTAAATTTAAAATTTTTATTTGGCTGAATAATAAAATTACTTAAGATAGTCAGATGTTCCGAATATATACATTTATATTTATTTTCTTTCATCACCAGTAGCATTGTATCTCAGATTTATGTTTAGCTGTAACATTAATGTTTTTTTCCATAAGCCTAGGTGTCTAGAAACAAACGCAAGAAACACAAAGCTATTGATTTATAGGGAAACAACAAAAAATCTAATGTTTATATTTGGCCTTCAGTTTTTCTTTGAAGTTTCAGGTTTGGAGTTTAAGATCTTTATTTTTTACGCCATATGGGATGGTTGCTCTTTGAAATATTCTGAATGGATCAAATAGTTCATCCCTCAAGGGCTTTCAGAGATGGGGTGAGACCCCTGATATTTCAGAGAATCTAAGTTTTATGTTACTTTTTTATGTTTTAAAGGTTATCTCAGCTCTACCTTTATATCCATTCATTCAACAAATATTTATGGAGTATGTAATTGGTAGTAGGATCATATTGACGGTGGATTCTGTGTTTACATTACTTTTGTCTCATAAGAGCGGACACACAACAATATACATACCATTCACTAAAAAGGGGTAAGGACAGAACAGAACAAACTCTTTCCCAAACGTATCCATCATATCTATGATTGCTAGCCTCATTCTTTCAAGGAAATAAGCCATTAAACTCATTTTTGGGGGATACACTCTAAGGGAAAAAACCGTTTGCGGTCCCTGACTATTTCTGCTCCGTATTCTACATAAACAAACAATACGGATACAATATAGATTATTTGTAATCTTTGACCAGCAAGTCAGAAAACAACTCAACCTAGTTTAAGCAACTGTGTGTGAGTGTGTGTGTGCGCGTGTGTGCCTCAGCACTTTTTTGGTTTTGTTTTAAATATTGATCACGGCCCTGCTGGATCCGTGGACTTCTGTCATCTTGTTCACTGTGTTCTTTTGTCTTTCTCCAGCTTTGGTTCGCTCTGACGCTCACTCTTGTTCTCCACCCCCAACCTAAAATCTGCACCTGTTCCTCTCTGCGTAACGGCTATATTCTCTCTCTCTGCAGATAAACCTTCTTGGTGTGTCAGCAAACATGCTTGCAGGCTTACGTTATTCTACCCGAAGGCCTCAGTGGAGAGAGATTATTTTTTCACTAAACAGTTAAAAAATAAAATCTCAGAGAAAGACTTGGTATTGACCTAGACTGAGTTACGTGCCCAATCCTTGGACTTTGGTTGGTTACCTGGAACACTGACTGGTCAGCCATGGACTGTGCACCCTTTTCTGTGTGCAAAGGGATTGAGGGTAATGTGATTGTTATTGGGTCACTCGGTTCTTGTCCCAGAGGCACCGAAGAATTGGAAACCCAAGACCCGAATGGGGAGATCGAGTCTGTAGAGTCGATAGGTGTAGTACACATTCAAGAGTGAAAGCCGGCCAGTGCCAGAGAGAGTGGCAACGGCCCTGAGAAGCTCTAACTGTGTCTTTTCAGTCTCCTTTGTGCCCATGTAGATTTGGCTTTGATTGACATTTTTGACTGACAGCTGGTGGTTGTATCACATTTGGGCTCTGCGCATGTGCCTACCCATGACACGTTCTGTTATAATTGTACTTATTTATGCATCGCATATTTATGGACTTTTAATGAGTTTTGTTGTGACTTTAAAGGTGCTTACCGGCATGTTGCACACATCATGTGCATGCTTGGATCTTAGAAGTCCCCTTGTGGCTCTTGAGCCAGCAGCTCTGTGGCTCGGCCTTTCTTGTCCTGTTAGCCCTTAGAGGCGGCTCTGAGGATGTGGCTGCTAATCCCCGGGGGGGGGGGGGTCCTCCAGGAATGTGGCCAGCACCTGCTTTGTTCCTCTTTGCTCACGCCTAACTGCCTAACCTGACTGGCAACCATGCACAGCCTAAATTGGGGGAAAAAAATAGTCTGCTGATCCAGGTGAGGGATTTGGCTACCAGAATAAAAGGGTTATGTCTTACACTGGATATGTCAGAAGCAGACCCTGGGATTGGGCTTTGGATTATGTCATTTATTTGGGAAGATGTTTTTACCTGCGGAGGCAAGAGGGCGGAACACATTGGCCACGTGACCAGGATGTCTAACAGCCGCCGCCGCCCTGGGCCTTTCTCCTCTTGCTTTGGTTTGTTTCTCTGCTGCAGCGTCACCACGTGCTGCGGCGGGTGCTGTGAGCTGTTCCTTCGGGCTGCGTGGCTGAGTCCCACCAAACTCTGCCAGAGATTTAGATCAACCTAAGGCCACAGTTTTGAAAACTACTTGGCCCGTAGCTGCGGTAGTTTGGGATCGGAGCCTTCCTTAAGGTGACCTTGATTGTACATCTCAGCCAAAACCTGCCTCCTGCGATTTTGAATGAAATGGTGGCCGGTGCTAGCTAGGCTCGGGGGAAAACTGTACCTATGACAGATTACCTGTGCGATCAGTCAGGTGCTGGCCCCCAGTCTGTCCAGCCCTCCGAGGAAAAGAAGACTATCCCTAGGAGACATAGGCCTCTTGGGTGATTGCTCACAAGAAGAAGAAGTCTTTATTTTATTTTTTTATGTTTTTGAAGATTTTATTTGACGGACAGAGATCACAAGCAGGCAGAGAGGCAGGCAGAGAGAGAGAAGAGGAAGCAGGCTCCCTGCTGAGCAGAGAGTCCCATGCGGGGCTTGATCCCAGGACCCTGGACCCTGGACCTGAGCCAAAGGCAGAGGCTTTAACCCACTGAGCCGCCCAGGTGCCCCAGAAGCAGTCTGTAGAGTGTATGTAGACACAGAGTGAAGAGAGAAGCCAGAAGAGAAACAGGAGGAAAAAAATGGCTGGGAAGTGGCATTTTGACACCCATACTTTGAATCATATAAATATCCTTAAATAGCTGTGCTGCTGCTGCCACCACTGCCTAGACTTCTGTCACTACAAAGGTCCCGGTCCCCAGTGTTAGTCTGAAAAACAGTCTTGGCTCACCTGTGGTACAGCGAAGAGTATAATTCAAGCCCAACTCAGGCCTGGGGCGTTAAACCCTATAAAGCGCTCAGGGCTGTAGGGAAGGTCCCCAACCTGACAGCACTGATTTGTGGCTTCCTGGAGGAAGAAAATTACAAGCCTGAGCAGGGTAGAGAGGGTCACCCTGGTGCTTATCTAGTGATTAAAAAAGAGAGGGAAACAGACAGAAATGAATAAAAAATAGAAAGACACCTGGATACAGGGGGAGGAAAGACAAAGCAACAACAAAAAACCAAACCTGAAAAAAATGTCCACAATCTGACCTAATTGGAAACTCAAGATTTTTTTTTTTTTTAAATTATGCACAACCGGAAGACGAAAGAGTGCTGAGTGGGTTTTGCACTTCTGTCATGTGAGTTTTGAATTAACTTTAACATCTGCAGAAAATGCGCCAACTGCAAACCTTCATGGTGAAGAGTGGGACTCGCAGTGTTCAAACAGTAATGTTGTTCCCAATATGACTTGGGGACTTTACTAGATTTGAGCAGGATATCATCAATCAACTTAAAGCAGTCAGTGGATATAAAATAGACGACAAATAGATATGCCTCGTTGGTACTGCTGCCTTAATTACATCTCCCACAGTCTTAGGATCTGGTACTCTAAAATATTTCATAGAGGGTATAGATACTATGACCTAATGAATAATAAATTAAAATTAAATTAGGTTTTTGGCACTTACAAATTGGCTTGGCAAACCACGGAGCTTACCTCCCAGTTAAAATAGTTAATGTGGTGTAATATAAATGACACAGAGTTGTCAGGGTTTGAAACCAATATAAGAATATATGTATATAAAAGAGCTAATTTGTAAAGGGGTGAGTATCTCTACATCTATTACATTTAACAACTCAACTCAGCCTATTTTTAAACCCAGAAAAAAAACCCGAATGGTACTTCAAAGTGGATTACCTCAAATTGAATAGTACAGAATCCACGAAGTTTCCCACACCCAATATTACTCAAATTACGGACTCCTTCCAATTGGCAACTCTTCAACGTTTTGCTGTTCCATCTTTGGCTAATAGGTTCCTGCGGTGCCGGTTCTATAACTTCTTAGCAGCAAGGTGCTCTCCCCTCCACAGAGACACAACACACCTCAACCTGGCTGCCAATAGCATACCTGAATAGCTTCGCCTTCGCATACGAGTTCTTCAGGAAAGGCCTGAACTGCCCCCATCTCTCTCCAGGGGCTTGGATGGGATGTGACATGGGTGCCATCCTCCTCTAGAGAGAGCTGCCTGGCACTTCTTAAGGACATGCAGATCCTCACAAAAGGGCCCACAAAGGGGGGTGAATCATTGTTCCACATATAGTGCACGTCCTTTCCTCCAGATTCCTGAAAATGCTGTGAATGGAAGGTGCTCGTTCAATAGAATTTTCACCTCCCTATTGGCCTCAGGCTGCAGGTCCCATAGAGCTCCATAATGACAGGCTTAATTTCAAATACGAGATCGAATGTCACATTTCGGTCATCAGTCAAACATCAGGAGAAGCTGTAATCCAATGCCTAACCTCCATTTTTGATGTCTGAATGCTGACGACTTTTGTGTCTTATGCCTGCCTCTTCTTGGGCCTCACATGCATGCAAGGGGAGAGGAAATTCAAGGGGCTCCCTCCTCTGGCATTTGACCCTACCCTTAACACAATAATAATCCAGCCCAGTTTCCCTTGCTTGTCCTCTCCAGCCATTGTGGACCTGCTTGAGAGGCCAGTCCTGCCCTCCCCACAAACATCAGTTACGTGGGTGTTAATCTCTTCCTCCGCTCTTGGTCCGTGTTAGACATGACTATCAGCGCTGACACCAGAACCGGACACCGGAGAGACGTCCGTCTGCCCCCACAGGCAGCCGGAACACAGCGGATCCCAGAACACATAGGAATGAAGGGAGGAGAACGAGATAGGAGGGGAGCTAAGGGGGGAAAAAATGCATGATGTGCTGCTGAGCGTTGACGCTGGCGGCGGGATCTCTGTCTCACCGGGACGCATACACAACTGTGCGGACGACGCCTTAGCACGTCCCCTCCAAGGGTGGAGGAGTCATGAGACTTCCCTACCGAGGCCCCTGCTCGGTTAGGGCTGACCCCCAAGGACCCCCAGCTTGCCTCCCACACTGACCAAGTACCAGGCAGAGAGGAGGCAGGGTACAAGCAGTGCTCGCTGACGGAATGATGCTCTTGCAAGGGTCTAGGTGGCCACTTTCAGACTAGGTTCACTATTTTAAAGGAGGACCCTTTAGGAGAGAAATACCAAATAGTCTGGCTTTTAAATATGTGTATATCCCCCAGGATCACTTCAGCTCACACCTGTTAGATTTTGCCAGGAAGATCACTCCCAAAGAGGTGAGTCTGTGTAGAGTCTATGAAACACAGTTTTTAGGAACGGGGCCCTTCTTTACCAAGTATGCTCTCCCTGACTAGCGTCAAGTTCAGAATCTTTCCTTAGGACCCCAGTCCCCCTGTGTTAAACGGAGTATGAGGATGTTAGTAACTCTGACTAACTTACATACTTCATAAACTTTACAACCTTCAGAAAGAGATTCGTTTGTATTGTAGAATCTTAGCAAAAAAGGCTCCGAAGCACTTTATTAATTCCAACACTGCACTGATAGATACATCCTCCCGAGGGCAGACAAGCCCACACCTGCGTCCGGTGTAAGGAGGTGAGCAATCTCGGTTTATAGCCTCCTCCATTCATCCATGTTATTGGGGTTAGTGGAGCAACCCATAAATTACTTTCCAGGAAGTTTGGATAGACAGAACTCAACATTTTATTTTAGAACTAAAACTTTTATTTTGGTCTTTCCGTAGAATTAACCACATTACCTCTTCTGAGGTCAACCAAAGGCTGAACACATTTTGGACATGAAAGATTTGTTAATTATTTATGTTCCCCAACAGCAATGTTGATTATAGGGCCGGCCCAGCAAGCATTCAATAAACGAGTGTTAAACAAATTTTGTGGCATATTCTGGGTGAATCCTAAACCAGGGACAAATGCAATTAATGCAGCCCAGGGGATTACTCCTGAAAAATTACTTTAAGTGGATTTATATGATTTTAGTAGTGGAGAAGCCGTGGTTGTGAGAGATACTTCCTGGATTAGACTTGTAAATGCTTGCAAGGGGGACCTACAAAACATTCTCTGAAGGAATGCAGATAGGTTTTCTCCTTTTCTTCTGTTCTCACCATGAAGTAGAGAAACGCAGTACCAGGGCAGGGAAAGGATGCTCATTGTCTTTATGGAAGACTAGTTAATCCCAGAATCTGCAAAAAATGAAGAAACCTGGAGTGAAAGGTGCTTCTCTAAAGAGAAGCAGGCTTCTCCCCACTGCTTGTGCACTCTCTCTGACAAACAAGTAAATAAATTTTTTTTTTTATTTCAAATTGCAGTAACAATTCAAAATGTATTGTGTTATTCACTACACGTGAGATACTCTACTCATTTTCCATGGAACTGATATTTATGACAACTTTCAGTGACACAGGTGCCTGTTCACATGCAGATTTATCTAATTAAATTTATCTGTTTAAAAGTTTTGAATAAAAAAGCATTGACCATGGGAAAATGATAGTTTGTCTCTGCTGGACATTCTAAATACTTAAAAATGTAAAACATTTGTATGTTCTTTAAAATTACACAGAATGACAATATTTCATGGTGGAATGATGTCCAAGAGTAGAGGACAGATATCTGTGTTGCACCATGGAATTTACAACTAAGTGCTGGTGAGAAACACATACTAGTTAATAATTCTAGTCCTTCATTTTATTTTCTATAAAATTAAAAATTCATCAGAGGAACACTTAGTTATCTCCCAAGTCTAATATTATAGGGTTCAACCATATACATTACAACCATATACAACCATATGCATTACAGAGTAATTCCTGTGATTTAGAATTTGATTTTCTGAAAAGATAAGGACATTGTGAAGATTTTCCATATAAAGTATCATGTCATCTGCAAAGAGAGAGAGTTTGACTTCTCCATTGCCAGTTTGAATATCTTTTATTTCTTTTTGTTGTCTGATCGTTGTTGCTAGGACTTCTAATACTATGTTGAACAAGAGTGGTGAGAGTGGGCATCCTTGTCGTGTTCCTGATCTCAAAGGGAAGGCTGCAAGCTTTTTCCCATTGAGGATGATATTTGCTGTGGGTTTTTCATAGATAGATTTTATGATGTTCAGGAATGTTCCCTCTATCCCTGTACTTTGAAGCATTTTAATCAGGAACGGATGCTGGATTTTGTCAAATGCTTTTCTGCATCAATTGAGAGGACCATGTGGTTCTTCTCTCTTCTCTTATTGATTTGGTCTATCACATTGATTGATTTGCAAATGTTGAACCACACTTGTAACCCAGGGATAAATCCCACCTGGTCATGGTGGTTAATTTTTAAATGTATTGTTGGATCCTATTAGCGAGGATGTTGTTGAGAATCTTAGCATCCATATTGAAAAGGGATATTGGTCTGAAATTCTCCTTTTTGGTGGGGTCTTTGCCTGGCTTGGGCATCAGGGTAATGCTGGCTTCATAAAAAGAGTCTGGAAGTTTTCCTTCTGCTTCAATTTTATGAAGCAGCTTCAGGAGAATAGGTATTATTTCTTCTTTGACAGTTTGGTAGAATTTCCCAGGGAATCTCTCAGGTCCTGGGCTTTCGTTTTTTGGGAGATATTTGATCACTGCTTCAATCTCGTTAGTAGATATTGGTCTATTCGGGTTGTCAGTTTCTTCCTGATTCAGTTTTGGAAGTTTTTAGTTTTCTAGGAATGCATCCATTTCATCTAGGTTGCTTAACTTATTGGCATATAACTTTGATAATAATTTCTGATGATTATTTCTATTTCCTTGGTGTTAGTTATGATCTCTCCCTTTTCATTCATAATTTTATTGATATGGGCCTTCTTAAAAGACTTCACCCCCAAACTACTAGAACTCATTCAGCAATTCAGTAATGTGGCAGGATACAAAATCAATGTACAGAAATCAGTTGTTTTCTTATACACTAACAATGAAAATACAGAAAGGGAAATTAGAGAATCAATTCCATTTACCATAGCATCAAGAACCATAAGATACCTGGGAATAAACCTAACCAAAGAGGTAGAGGATCTGTACTCGAGGAACTACAGAACACTCATGAAAGAAACTGAAGAAGACACAAAAAGATGGAAGACTATTCCATGCTCATGGATCAGAAGAATAAACATTGTTAAAATGTCTATACTGCTTAGAGCAATCTATACTTTCAATGTCATTCTGATAAAAATTCCACCAATATTTTTCAAAGAGCTGGAGCAAACAATCCTAAAATTTGTATGGAATCAGAAGAGACCCCGAATTGCTACGGATATGTTGAAGAAGAAAACAAAACTGGTGGCATCACGTTGCCTGATTTCAAGCTTTACGACAAAGCTATGATCACCAAGACAGCATGGTACTGGCATAAAAACAGACACATAGACCAGTGGAACAGAGTAGAGAGCCCAGATATGGACCCTCAACTCTATGGTCAAAAAATCTTTGCAAAGCAGGAAAAAATATACAGTGGAAAAAAGACAGTCTTTTCAATAAATGGTGCTGGGAAAATTGGACAGCTATGTGTAGAAGAATGAAACTTGATCCTTCTCTTACACCATACACAAAGATAAACTCGAAATGGATAAAAAACCTCAACGTGAGGCAGGAATCCATCAGAATCCTAGAGGAAAACATAGGCAGTAACCTCTTTGACATCGGCCACAGCCACTTCTTTCAAGAAATGTCTCCAAAGGCAAAGGAAACAAAAGCGAAAATGAACCTTTGGGACTTCATCAAGATCAAAAGCTTCTGCACAGCAAAGGAAACAGTCAACAAAACAAAGAGGCAACCCACAGAATGGGAGAAGATATTTGCAAATGATAATATAGATAAAGGGATGATATCCAGGATCTACAAAGAACTCCTCAAACTCAACACACACAAAACAGATAATCATGTCAAAAAATGGGCAGAAGACATGAACAGACACTTCTCCAAAGAAGACATACAAATGGCTATTAGACACATGAAAAAAATGTTCATCATCACTAGCCATCAGGGAGATTCAAATTAAAGCCCACATTGAGATACCACCTTACACCAGTTAGAATGGCCAAAATTAGCAAGACAGGAAACAACATGTGTTGGAGGGGATGTGGAGAAAGGGGAACCCTCTTACACTGTTGGTGGGAATGTAAGTTTGTGCAGCCACTTTGGGAAGCTGTGGAGATGCCTCAAGAAATTAAAAATAGAGCTTCCCTATGACCCTGCAATTGCACTACTGGGTATTTACCCCAAAGATACAGATGTAGTGAAAAGAAGGGCCATCTATACCCAGTGTTCATAGCTGCAATGCCACAGTCGCCAAACTGTGTTAAGAACCAAGAAGCCCTTCAACAGATGAATGGACATATATACAATGGAGTATTATGCCTCCACCAGTAAGGGTGAATACCCAACTTTTGTATCAATATGGATGGGACTGGAAGAGATTATGCTGAATGAAATAAGTAAAGGAGAGAGTCATCTATCATATGGTTTCACTTATTTGTGTAGCATAAGAAATAACACAGAGGACATGGGGAGATAGAGAGGAGAAGGGAGTTGGGGGAACTTGGAGGGGGAGATGAACCACGAGAGACTATGGACTCTGAAAAACAATCTGAGGGTTTTGGAGGGGTGGGGGGGTGAGAAGTTGGGTAGGCCTGGTGGTGGGTATTATGCAGGGCATGTATTGCATGGAGCACTGGGAGTGGTACATAAACAAAGAATTCTGCAACACTTAAAAGAAATTTTAAAAAATTAAGAAAAAAAAAAAAAAGACAATATGAGGATTGCAACTTTGAGGTCAGAGATCATCTGGGTGATTTAAGAAAGATGCAAAAGAAGTTGTTTCATGTGCCAGATCTGGTTGGTGGGTAATAGCTAATCCTCTAGAGGCCTACGCTGGGAAGGACATTATGATTTGGTGCTGTGAGTAACCAGTGGTGTTGGCCATGCTTGGGTGGGGGGCTTGGGCAAGTGGGGACAGGCTGAGAGGAACTGGCCATACAGAGGTCACCTATTGGGTTTCCATGGGGAAGGTGAAGAGTAAACTATTTAAGGATGGAAACAACAGATATGGTCCATTAAGGCAAAAATGGATGGGGGAGCATCATTTTAGTTATTCCCTTCAACCAAGCCTAATAAATGGTAGTTTATACCCAAATTTCACATTACCTCGTGTATGACTGTGAAAATTCTGAACATAAATAGATCTAATCTTTTTAAAATAGAAACACTAACAATTTCTCCAGTCATTGATGAATTCTTCTCTCAAAAGGAAATTTCATGTTTATCAAAATGTCTTATATCTGCAAGTTTATGATTTGAATGTGCATGTGTGTGTGTGTGCGTGTGTGCGTGTGTGTGTGTGTGTGTGTGGGTGTGTGTGTGTGTATCTGAAGGTTGGAACCCAAGTTTTTATTTTCTTAACTGCTGTGGGCATCACTTAAATCCATTAAGACTCAGCAGGCTGTGGAGCCATCTCTAGTTTTTCTTGCAGTTTGGTGTTTAATCAAAAGGTCCGATGGCATTATGCAGATTGAGAACAATTTTGAAAATGCCATGTGGCAACTCCTGCTAAATCAAGCTTTTGAGCTATAGTGGGTAGTAAGATCTCCGTCAGCAAGGAAAGAGATGTCAGTCATGTTGGGGATGATGTGAAACTGGGGAGCACTGAGGTGGGAAAAGAAAAGGACGCAAGCAGGGGACGAGAAAGATACTGCTGTGGAAGAGGTGGCCCCTCGGAGTGGAATTCTCTGGTGTGTTACCTTTCACAAATGCTAAAAAGCCCACGTTGTCAGAGTGGGAGAAGGATTTATTAATTTTTCAGGCTCTGTCACATACCCTAATTCATAAAACATACTATTTTGATGATAGGCAAAGTTTACTAAATTCAGCATTTCCTTGTAGTCTGTTTAATTTCCTAAGGTCAAAATGTTTGTGATAATGTTTAAGGCAACAGAATACAGGCTTCGAAAGTCCCGGGGGCGGGAGGTGGGAACTGCAGTTGTATCCACGCTGAACCAACAATGGTCTCCCAGCCAGCTCTGTTTCTTTAGCCCCAGTCATAGCTAGATGGTCCTCCAGAGATAAATATGTGCTCTGGGTTTCTGGTTAGAGCAGTTAAGATAAACACAGGAAGACAATTTTTAAGTATTTTTTTCCTCCTCAACTGCAAGTCTAATATCACTTAGGAGCTCATGCAGAACCTTTATTGTAAATCTGTGAGCATGGTTCTGTGGTGCTGGCTTGAATCTTTGGAAGACTTCCCGTGCCATTTTGAGTTTTTGGCAATTACACGGGTCCAGATGGCACCTGCTTGCCTATGGGCGTGAGGCTCTTTGTCATTGGAGTGAATGCTGAACTGATTACATAGTCATGGATCTTTCATGTCTTTCCACATCACCTTGTAAGCCATTTAAAATAATAAAAACCAAGAAGCAGTCAACTTTTGAAAAAATAAATAAATAGGAACCAGTCAAAATAAATTATCTGTAATTTATCATTTATCAAATTTATAATTTGATATAATCTATCAAATATTATATTATTAATATAATATAATATTTATATATATTATATATTAATATATATTTACAATAATATTATAAATTACATAATAAAAAGAAGCTCTATTAAATTGCATTCCACGGAGGGAAGAAATGCTACAATTCTGTTGACTCACCACTTGGTCTTGCCTGTTCCACTCTGAGAGGAGCTGTGTGGTGTGCACTGTGGTGGAGGTCTTTGGTCATATGTGCCGATGCCCCTGACTCTGGTAATTCCAATGTCCTGGAACCCTCCAGTGTTTTTACTGTTTTTCTGTGACATTATTTCTTCTCTTACATATTTTCAACTAAAAAATGTCAATCAAAAGCAAACAGACTTCATGAAATAAGAATTAAACCTCCTTGACATAAAAATATAAATATTCATTGAAGTAATTTTATAAATTACTGACATTTTTATTTTATTCTTTCAGCTTATAAAACCTATTCGAATACATGATTTCACTGACTGTCAGAACGACCTGTAACATGTGGATAGTTGATGTAATCACTTATCCCACATTATACTGCGTATGGCCTTGGTCAGGAGGTTTCTTGGTACCTCCTTTGTGAAGGAGGGTAGAGGAGATAAACCAGAACTAAAGAACCCCACTCAGCAATGGGTTTGTTTCCCTAGACAGATCAGTAACCCTCAGTCTAACTCACAATATCTGAATGGGCACTAGCTTTTATCTGGACCAGTGTCATAATACCATAATTTCAAATCCAGTGGTTAAGGTTTTGCAGAAGTGTCTGAAAAATGACAATATTCAACATCAGACGGGGACATTAAATGCACCCGAGGAGTCCGGTAATTGTGATAAGTATGGTCAAAAATAAATTCATCTTACCAAATCACTAGGCAAAATGATGCATCAGAACGAAATGGGCAGGTTTCAGAAGTACCTATAACCAATTGAAGAACTGCAATGTTTATTGAAAAACAAAGCAGTGGGGCGCCTGGATGGCTCAGTGGGTTGTGTCTCTGCCTTCAGCTCAGGTCATGATCTCAGGGTCCTGGGATCAAGCCCCACATGGGGCTTTCGGCTCAGCGGGGAGCCTGCTTTCCTCTCTCTCTGCATGCCTCTCTGCCTACTTGTGATCTCTGTCTGTCAAATGAATAAAGAAAATCTTAAAAAAAGAAAAGAAAAGAAAAATAAAGCAGACACCCGATTATGTGGATTGGCCAAACATGAAACAGACTTCATTGTAAGTAGGAGAAAATAATTCCAATTGGGTGTCCTTTGTACCAGCACAAAATCCTGGAACTAAAGGGGCTTAGTCTTCTATTTGATACACTGATGGCCTTAAAAAGGAGTGGTTTAGCAACATGATAACTTACCGCTTTCATAGTGAAGGTATCATGTTTACACTCAAGAGGAGCAGAGGAAAATGAAAATTCTGCAAAGAACACATAACATTTTAGAACAGCCAATATGGTTTGTCTCCCTCCCCTGGAGCAAAGTATACATTATATATTAATTTTAATAAAAGAATAGACAATATGAAGTACATGGTATGACACAGGTGTTTTGAAAATGGGATATTTGATATTATATAAAAAACAAATACTGATTTCATCTTAAATTATTAAATTATACAGTTTCATTGTTTTCATAAGCTTCATCTCTTCTCTGTCACTAGCTCCTTTATAATGTCTATCTTTGTTGAAAGCTTTGTATAGATATGTGGTTTTTTTCTCTTTGTGGTAAGTGATAATCTTATTTTAAAATCTCTAGTTGTAATGGATTATAGTAATTTTAATTTTATAGTCACATTCTATGTTGATTTAATTTTAATTTTTGTCCTTTACATAATGATGAAAATCACATGCTTACATGGCAAAATCACTTATCCTAGTGTTGCACGCAGGTCTTACTGAAATACTTCATGATTTTCTTAAAACCATATGGTCATTTATGACTGATGTTACATTTTATAGAATCTGAAATCTTGTATCCAGAGAAGAAAGATAAGGTGTCTTTTATTTCAAAACAAATGTTAAGTATTCTCTTTCTAAAGAAATATCAATAGTGGAAATGTTAGGAATATTTTTATTTTTCTTCAGGGTTTTATAATAGAGTTAGTAGCTGGTACGCAGTCAAGAAGACAGCCCTGATTGTTGAAAGTCAATATGAAAAACTGGGTTAAGATCTGTTGAAGTTGGATAGATAGTATGTTAATTTGAAAAAGAATAGCTCTGTAAGCCAAATAGGCTGTTTTCATATCTTGACAATTTCAACAAATTAGCAATGGAAAATTGACTCAATCTCAAATTGATGATGAAAATCACATGCTTACATGGCAAAATCACTTATTTTAAATTAGAAAGATGTAGTCACTACATTTATTTTTTCTCTTTAAAATTGTGAGCTTATTTTAAAATGATGCCATATTGTTAGAGCCCTCAGCAATGGGCAGCATCAAATCAAAATCCTCTCTGTATAAAGGTACCTTTATTCCAGGTCTGAAACAAGCTCCACCAATGATTTTTCTGGGACAGTAATCATTTACCCACATATTGTCCCCCATCCCATGGTTCTTCATTCCTGTCTCATCTTCTAGCTTCTACCTGGGGTTTTTGTCTTTGTGCTGAAGAAAACCTGTTGGTTTTTGTTTTTGTTTTTGCTTTCTTGTTTTGTTTTGTTTTTGTTTTTGTTTTTTTTAGTAGCGGTCTCTTGCTTACATTGTGGGTGCAGATTTTTTATTTTGATGACAACAGTTCAGAGATACTACTGAGAAGGTCTGACACACATATAATTGGATTATCAGAGGGTAAGTAGAGAAAGCAGAAAGGCACAATTTAAAAAGACAAGAACTAAGAACTTACTAAAATTCATGAAAGGTATCAATTTACATTTTCACAAAGATTTATAAACCCTTTAGCATGATAAATAAAAATAAATTTTACCCAGGCAAAACATAGAATATAATTAAAATGTGAAGGAGGCAATAACTTATATTTTAAACCACCCATAGAATTAAAAATGGGTATGTTTGTTCAGAATGTTGCAGTAAGCTCCCTCCTAGCTGGTTCTGAGTAGCTCCTCACTATTAGATAGTATGTCTCTTTCTGAAGTTGTTCTCTTTTCCATAACCCAACCACACTAATACACTCTTCTCTTTACCGCATAAAGGCTTTTGCTCAATAGACTCTTATATCAACTTTAGATAGAGAGGCACACCTTTCCCAATGATATGTAGTCACTACATTTATTTTTTCTCTTTGAAATGCAAGTCATTTTTCTCAGCTGTGAGAATATCAGGCAGAGACTACTGAGGCTTTAATTAATTTGGTACCCCAACTCATAGTGCTTTTCTCATCTTTCTTATGTGTCCTCTTTTGAAAAAAAATAGAGGGGAGTTCTTGAAAAGTAGCACTCATCAGAATCATATACTATGGGCTTTAGTTTTATTTCCTGAAAGGGTAACCATTAGAAATCTTTTCCGGACACACAGTATATCATACGTGTGCTCTCACTGTTTCCTTTTTCTTAATTAACCTTTATCCGTGTTCTCATATTCCTTCAATGTATGTATAGTAAGAGCACAGGCTCTTCTGAAGACCTATCATCTGGATGATGGTAGGTGTGAATTACAATAGTGCAGATAATGACAAGGTTATAAAATTGGGAAAAAAAGTTATACATTTGAGTTTATAAAATTGGTAATTAAGTGGCTTTTAAAATGCCTCTTTTAGGAAGACAATAAGAAAGGCACCTATATAAAGATGCATTGTTAGATGTATATTAAAATTAGAAAGATGTATATTAGGACACAGCTACGAACTCAAGTTAATTTAATTCTGAACATATTTTTCTGCATAGTTTTAATATCATATCATTCATGTTCTCTCTCATTCCTGTCCAAACCTTACTACATGTGTTTTATTTGTTTGCTTTTTACATTTTTAATGCTGAATTATAATATTTAATAACCATAGTAGTGGCCAAAACTTAGTACAGAATTTAGCCTCAAATATCGGATTCTATACTTATTGGCAAAGTTTAATCAAATTATATACAAATAAATGCAGAGTAAAAATTAGACAATATCAGCATAGTAAGATTTTAAAATTAAGTACTAACCAGAGTTGAAACATGGTGAGTGCTGGTTGAGAATTTCAGGTTTATACCAATCCAACCAATATCAAGTTGGTAAAATATTAGTGTATTTTCAGACAATGTAGCCAATTATTGGAATCTTTCAAAGTGCTGCCCAGAACATCACCAGTGTCTCCACAATTGATTACCACATAGGACACACCTGTAAATGGGGGTGACTGCAGGAGACATATGGGACCTTTGAGGTATTCTAGAGATGAAAGAACCTGAGTTTGTACAGGGTCTTTTTTTATTCCCTCTGTTACATTTCACTCCCACTTCATATTACCAATTAATCAGAATTCACAGATTGAGTGATTATGAACAGCAACTAAAAACTATTAGTTTTACCTACCAGTGCCATTAATTTATTTGTAAAAATAAGAACTAAGTATTATATATTGTGCCAAGCAACTTTTAAATTATATGTCAGTTCGTACAAGTAAAGCTAGTACTTAGCTAACCAAGAGGATACATTTCAGAGACATATTTCATGATCTTAGTTAGGAAATGTGGTTAATATCTGAAGTATGGCAACTTGAAGGGAATCATAAAATGTATACTAGCGGTGCTTAAAACACTTGTAAACCTTCCAAAATCTATTAATGCACCTAATATTTATTGTTTAAGTAGCTAAGAACTGTGCACAGCCAGATTTATTGAATAATAAATAAATCAAATTGTTTTTAATAGGGGGGTTGCCCATTGACTATTTCTCCCCAGTGTGATTTTCAGAGCCCAGTGCATATATATCAGCAATGACACACATAATTTAATAGGACTGTCATATTTTGTGCAGGACTGACCCTAAGGACAGAAGTGGGCACTGAGGGTTTGCATATCGACATAAAATCAAGGCTACCTGAAGGTAACTTTCCTGGATAGCTTCTCATGCCCAAGTTTCCAATAAATCCTTAATATTTAGGAAAAATAAATATGAATTTTAGGAAGTCCCAATTGAATTAGATATGTGTTCCCTGGGAGCATTTTCAGCAATATTATTTTCATTTTCCACATTATTTACAGAGCCCCTGGGCATGGAAGAAATGAAATACCAGACAAATAAGTTTAAGAATAGATTTAGGGTACAGCAATACTAAAGCCTCCTAAAGGTTCTGAGCTAGGAGTAGTTTTATAAGGAGGAAAGAATCTTGGGGAGGGCACTTGGGTTTTTGAAAGGTCATTAAGGAAAAGTTTTATGTTGATTAGACACATAGTATGCATTTCAGAGAGACCTGAGAAACTGCAAAATGCACTGAATCCTCAGAAAACAGATACATAAATGATAAAATCAAGCATATTATCCTAACCTGAACAGTGACATACTTGTAATCAACTTATTTGTTGATTTTATTTATGAATTATGCATAAAATTATGAAAGTTTTATTTAATAGAATCTAGTTTGAGTCACGGATTTGTGAACCAATGATATTTCCTCAAATTTGAAAATGTTATAATCAGGTATTATTTCAGAGTAACTAAAGATTTTTAAGTTCATTATGCATCTAGATCGCATGATATAGTTTTGAGAAATTCATAGGTCTTTCTTTAATTGATTCTTTAATACACTCACATTTTTTTCTTTCTCTATAGATAGAAGAGTTTACAAACAAGTATTCTTCATCAGAAAAACATGATGCCTTGATTTTGTCTTTATCAGTCTAGATCATAAATCTTAAAAGGTCAGATATGGTTCTCTCAGGTGGGTTTGCTGTGCTTAAGCCAATTTGTAAAAGAGACATTTTGGTTAGGGGTGAAAGGGTTATTTTAGACAGAATGTTACGATTGTTGATAAAACTTTGCAATGTATTATTTTATCGTTAAAATATATATGATATATTATTTTATGTGTGCTTGATATGTAACTATGATTCACAAAGCAAATCCAGGAAAGCATTTAAGTCTATACTACTCCAATCAATTTCTACTGTGCTCAAAATTTATTTCAGTTAAGATTCTTTTTTTAGACAACACAAATTATCCAGTAAACAGCGATTTTCAAATGAGTTTAAGTGTTCTTGGAGTTTTGAGGAGACTTTTTTTTTTGAATGAGAAATATGATATGTAATGAACAATATTCCAAAAAGAGCAAAACTGAACAAATACATTAGGTGATCTTTGGGATGGACAGAACATACCTCTTGAATCTTATTTTATCTTCTAGTTAAGAAATTGTACATTGTAGAAAATAGGACCAAAGTTGGTTTTAATTCTAATGGGACTGGTTTTTCCATTTGCTCTTTTCCTTTGGCTTATCTTTGTTTTTCAAAGTTCTTTATTCTGATGGATTTTCTTGTCAACCAGCGGATAAGCAGAGAGCTAGATGCTTATTTATTCCCAGTTCACCCCTCCCACCTCTAAATTCTTCCTGTACTGTGCGCGTGCCTGACCTGTTTACAGGATATTCTCAGACTCCACTGAAGCTAGCTTCTAGATATGTGTTAACTCTTACTATCGATGTGTTCTCATTGACATTTATAACACTGACACATTAATGAGCAAGGGCCCCAGAGAAGAGAATGTTTGCAGCTAGTGCAAGCCATGTTCCACCATCTAACCATCAGTGCTCTGATTGTGGGCTGCTTTGAGAAGTGGTAGTAGAGACATCACAAGTGCCAACATCTGGATCCAACCACTACGATGTCTTCAGTGTCGAAAGTCCACAGGTGGGCTCCTGTCCTTTTTACTTCTCCAGCCAATACAGAAATCCCATATCCACTATTTGACTATCATAATTAACTATTTGACTCTATTTTCTTTATCTGTGTTTTTCTTCTGCGGAGTTACATTAAGGCAAAATCCTAGATCATTTTATCCCTGAATAATTTAGCTTTAGATCTATAAAATTGGAACATTTTCTGACATAAGTAAATGAACATTACTGCTTCTAAAAAAATTGTAATTGCTTAATATTATCAAATACTTCATTCTTATGGAAATGTCCATGATGTTTATCTTAAATGGAGTATTTTTACATTTGATTTGTTCAAATCAGCATCCAAGAAGATGTAAGCCTTGTAATTTTTTAAGGTCTCTTAAATGTTCTTCAGTCTAGAATAGTATCCACTCTTTATTTTTCCTGTCATTAATATGTTGAAGACCCAGATGGTCTTCTGTTATGCTTTCCTGTCACAGTGTGCCTGCTTAGTCTCTTAACTTGTCATCTGAGTTGTTCCTCTATCCCTTTGTCTTCTGTAAACTGGAGATTCAAACTAGACGCTCAATTACATTTAGATTTAACTTAGAATATTTAATTGTTGATGCTTTATCTTTTGTATGGCTTGATATCAGCAGACACATAGTATGATTCCATATCTACTGATGCTATAATTTGTCACAAAATTTATGTGGTAGCAGCCCATACCCTCCTTTGTAAATATGCTTTTTATTTTACTTTATTAATTTGATTTGATTTGATTTTAATTTTTTTCCTTTGGTCTTTAAGCTGGCAAGCAATCTGTAGGATGATAATTTGGCACCTGGCAAATATCCAGTTTCCCATTTTACTTAATGAAATTAAGTCCATTGATAATAGTTACCTGAATTGATTACTTTTTAAAATGCATTTATTAGGTTAGAGTCTTCTGTAAAGAATAACCATGCCTCATTATATTCTGGGACAGTTTGGCTAAGATGAAAAAGATAGATTAAGTTCTTAATCTTTCACCATAATAATCAGTATTAATTGTAAGGATTGGTTCATTAATTTCTGTCAGTAGTTATGTATTCATGATGCTGTTGATGCTGGTCATGATGAAGGGGTTTTATTTTATTTTGTCCTTTTTTTGAATATCATTATAAGCTCCTAAAATTTTATTCATTTAACACTTACTAAATCTCTGCCTTGATTCTTTGTGATGCTGGAGAGATATTCCAAGCACAAATAACAGGGCTCTTATAAGCTACCCTGAGTCTGAATATCCCATGGACGATTATGGAAAGAGTTAAATAAGAAAGAGACTCTCTGGGGTACCTGGGTGGCTCAGTGGGTTAAGCCTCTGCCTTCAGATCTGGTCCTGATTTCAAGGTCCTGGGATCAAGCCCCGCATTGGGCTCTCTGCTTGGCGGGGAGCCTGCTTCCCCCTCTCTCTCTGCCTGCCTCTCTGCCTATTTGTGATCTCTCTCTCTCTGTCAAATAAATAAATAAAATCTTAAAAAAAAAAAAAAAGAAAGAGACCTCTGGCTTTTTATTTCACAAAATATCTTTCTCCTTGTAAAATGTGAAATGAAATAATATAGGCCAAATTCAGTTTCAGAGAGATTAAGCAGAGACTACTGTAGAAATCTTGGCTAAAAATTATTATGGCTTAAGTTAAGGTGGTGTGACTAAGCATATGATTGGATGAGTAGAAAAACACAACATATTAGGGGGTATAAAGACAATTTTGCAATTATCTGGGTACAGGCTTAAGAGGGGAAATAAAGCATAGTTCTTTATCATACACAATGATATAGGATAAAAATGAATAATAACTTGCTTTGGGATATGGTAATAAGCTTGACTTTATGTATGTATGTATATATGTATATAAAGCACATAATATACTTATGTGTGTATAACACATATGTACATAATTATATAAAATATATACTACATATAGAACATATTATATGTGTGTATGGAGAGAAATTTATTACTATTTCTTGGAGATGATCAAGTGGAAGCATTTTTTTTTAAAGATTTTTATTTATTTATTTGACAGACGGAGATCACAAGTAGGCAGAGAGGCAGGCAGAGAGAGGAAGAAGCAGGCTCCCTGCTGAGCAGAGAGCCCGACGTGGGGCTTGATCCCACTACCCTGGGATCATGACCTGAGCTGAAGGCAGAGGCTTTAACCCACTGAGCCACCCAGGCACCCCCAAGTGGAAGCATTAATTTGACAATTGTCTATTGGTCTTATGGGTCTGGGATTCAGGACAGGTGTTATCAGCATAGAAATAAAAGTTGAGTCCACTCAGTAGAGACAATTCCTTAGAGAAACATGTAGATAAAGAATTGAAAAGGTACAGGGAAACTCTCCATTGTTTAAAGTTAAGAGAGAAAACAGATAATGTAAAGGATATTCTGAAGATGTAAAAGAAAAAGAAAATGTGGAGAATATCTCCACGGACCACCTGAACTGGTGAATACTGATGCTGCTTCATGGTGCTACACGGTGCTACATGGTCAGTTCAAGATCTGGACAAAAAGTATACTTTAGGCAGAGCAACATAGAGATCACTGTGGCGATACCTGTTTCAGGAGGAGAGAAGCAAATAGAATGGATTGAGGTTGTGTGATCTAAGAAAATAAAGTGAAAACAGCTACTTCAAAAATCTTAGCTCTGATTAGGGAGGGTAATGGATGAAGAGCTTATGGGATATATCTCTATCTATATCTATATGAAGATTAATCATATATAAATGGTGTGGTTGGGAAGGATTTATTAGACAAGACATTGAATATTCAGAAGTAATGGCTGAAAATTTCTTTTGAAAGATTCTTGAAGTAGTTTTATAAGAGATGATAGACTCTTAACCACAGGTACAGGATAATAGCTATAAAAGAGCCATAGAAATAAGGAGGATGACGAGAGGAAGATAAATAGGCAGAAATGACCCTCATGATAATAAACAGAACAATGGAAACATACATACAGTAGTGTTCTAACATTTTATATATCATCTTTTTTTTTTAAGATTTTATTTATTTGAGACAGAGAGTACAAGTAGGCAGAGCAGCAGGCAGAGGGAGAGGGAGAAGCAGGCTCTCCGCTGAGCAGGGAGCCTGATGTGGGGCTCGATCCCAGGACCCTGAGATCATGACTTGAGCAGAAGGCAGCCGCTTAACTGACTGAGCCATCCATGCTCTCCTATGTACCATCTTTTATAGTGATTTTAAATACTCCCTGTATTTTACACATAGGGGAACTAAGGCCTAGAAGAAGTAAAATAATGTAGTGTAAAGAAAGAATTTAAAGCCAGGTCAATCCAGCTTTATTACCTATTTTTGCTACAATGACAATGGGCTCTACATTTGTAGATTTGAAGATCTGTGGGACAATGATTTATGATAATCTGTTTGTCTCCTGAGGTAGGCAAGTCCATTTTCTGACAGAATGAGATGGAGGCTGGTTTTAAAAAAGAGTGGAAATGGTGGAAAATGGAAACATGAACTTCCTAAGTACACATACTCATCACACTGGAAGTTTGGTGGTCATGACTTTATAATATGATTTTATTTTTTTTAGGAGTGGCTGAGATAAAAGACTGGGGAGTGTAGTAGTTGGGAATCATCTTATTTCTCATTACCATAGTGAATGGGAAAAAAAAATGGGACCAGTAAATTAAGAGTGTTGGCAAGACAGCAATTGAAAATAGGAGCCATGTGATTTACATTTACAAGATTTATGTGTCCGGGCTGCATAGGGAAAGAAATGAAGACTAGAAGAGTCTAATGGAGAAAAAGAGAGAATTTTTTAAAAAGGCTCAAAGGATTTCATTTCCTGATCAGAGTGAAGAATCGTGTGGCTGAACCAGCAGGCTAGAAGAGCAGAACAAAGGGAAGGAAACGATGAATGAAATGATAATAGTAACAATAGAGGTGTTAAATAATAGTATACATCGCTGACATTTATTTCTTACTCAATGCGAAATTGTCAGACAAGGTGGTCAATATTAAATCCTTTCACAGAGAGAGAAAACTCAGGGTATGGTCATGAGGGACGTTCACTGAAACGAGTTGATGGGAAAGAGCAGTATGGGACAGAAAGACCTGGATGCGAATGGTCAACTGTGATCCGTACTGGAGGCGGCTAGAATCGCGGCAGATTTGTTGAGAAAAGGACAACTTACTGCCATTGTCTGTGAAGACTGGAGATGGAAGGATGTGGATGGAGCCACCGAGTCATCCTTCTGGAAGACATGCTGACTCCATGCTTGTCAATCCCCAGCATGTATCCCTCCCTCCCCGCCCCCCTCCACCAAATATCAGTTTGGGTCCATATAATTCTGGCAAAACTCATTATATGACAGGACTTAAACCTTTCTTCTTCTTGTTCTTGAAATTTTGAACTTTAGAATAACAATGAGAATTTGAAAATAATTAAACTTTGTATGGAATAAAAATGCTTCGTTACGTTAATTTCTGCTTGAATGAAAAACAGTGAACTACAAAGGGCAATCGGAAGGACATATTTGATATCTCCAGTCTCATCTCCCTGAGGAATTAATGACGTACTTGACTATGTGGGACCAAGAGTATTATCATTGTCCTGATAATATTTGTAGTCTCTTTCATTATTGGTCTTCATTATTCATTGATCTTTCTCTGTCTTCAACAGTCTATGTCTGCAGTTAGTTAATTGTTTTAAGGCAATTTTAGTAGCTTCAGAACATGTGGAGTTTGTCTGTAGTTCAAAAAGAAACTTGAAGTTCATAGCCCTTATCCACTCACTGCACAGCTTTAGCTCATGTTGTTTCTAATGGCTCATTGTTAACAGAATACAATGTAAAACCTTACAGTGGTTTACTACCCTCCATTTATTCTACAGACAATTCTTGCTACAACTGATTTTTAACTAGGAATGCACCCAAGTAGTTAGACAAGATTATACATACTTCTGAATAGTTTTTTTTTTTTTTAATTTAAGAGAACAGCCTGAACTCTAACCTGAAACTATCTCTCCTGCAGCAAAGTCATTTACTCAGTATCACCTTATATTATCAACCTTCTTACCTGTACGCAACTACCCATTTTATGACCACTTGAAGCACATCACTTCAATTCCAAACTCCAAACTCAGTAGAACCAAAATAAAACCCTCATCACCTATACAGACCACTTCAACATCCCTCCTAAGAGCTTTTATTAGCTCTAGAAACTAGGCAGCACCTTCACAATGCATATCAGATCCCATATTAACATCTTCAAACCCTCAAGGGTCTTCCTTCTGCAGTTGCTTATATCATGGTAGATGAAGTTGGCTCAGGCTTACCTTTTTGATAATCTTCTGAATTGGTATTTGGTCTCTCCCTTAAACATGCTATGCTGCCAATTCTTAAAGGCTTACAAAAATTGGTCCTCCCCTTTTTACCACAGATCTCATGCCTGGCTCATTTTCATTATTCAAATCACAAAATAAACGATACCTTCTTGTGATGCTTTCCCTAACACATACAAATTTAACTCACCCATGCTACCTTTAAGCCTCTTTCCTTTGACCCCATTTTATTTCTCTTCATAGAATTTATGTGAGTAAATGTAATATTATTGATATGTCTTTGACTACCTATTCCAGTCATTGACTTTTTCTGATTTATTCTGATCTTCCAAAAGCATATAATAGAGGTTATCACACAGTATGTGTTTAATAAATACTTGAATGAATGAGTGGAGGATCAGTACATGTGGATTGCTTTGTGATTTGGAAGCTATATAGTTTGTGTTTTTTTTTTTTTAATTTTTAAATTTATTTTCAGCATAGCAGTATTCATTGTTTTTGCACCATACCCAGTGCTCCATGCAATCTGTGCCCTCTATAATACCCACCACCTGGTTCCCCCAACCTCCCATCCCCCACCCCTTCAAAACTCTCAGATTGTTTTTCAGAGTCCATAGTCTCTCACAGTTCACTTCCCCTTCCAATTTCCCTCAACTCCCTTCTCCTCTCTAACTTCCCTTGTCCTCCATGCTATTTGTTATGCTCCACAAATAAGTGAAACCATATGATAATTGACTCTCTCTGCTTGACTTATTTCACTCAGCATAATCTCTTCCATTCCTACCCACGTTGCTACAAAAGTTGGGTATTCATCCTTTCTGATGGAGGCATAATACCCCATAGTGTATATGGACCACATCATCCTTATCCATTCATCTGTTGAAGCACATCTTGGTTCTTTTCACAGTTTGGCTACCGTGGCCATTGCTGCTATAAACATTGGGGTACAGATGGCCCTTCTTTTCACTACATCTGTATCTTTGGGGTAAATACCCAGTAGTGCAATTGCAGGGTCATAGGGAAGCTCTATTTTTAATTTCTTGAGGAATCTCCACAGTTTCCCAAAGTGGCTGCACCAACTTGCATTCCCACCAACAGTGTAAGAGGGTTCCCCTTTCTCCACATCCCCTCCAACACATGTTGTTTCCTGTCTTGCTAATTTTGGCCATTCTAACTGGTGTAAGGTGGTATCTCAATGTGGGTTTTAATTTGAATCTCCCTGATGGCTAGTGATGATGAACATTTTTTCATGTGTCTGATAGCCATTTGTATATCTTCATTGGAGAAGTGTCTGTTCGTATCCTCTGCCCATTTTTTTTTTTATATGATTGTCTGTTCTGTGTGTGTTGAGTTTGAGGAGTTCTTTATAGAACCTGGATATCAACCTTTTGTCTGTACTGTCATTTGCAAATATCTTCTCCCATTCTGTGGGTTGCCTCTTTGTTTTGTTGACTGTTTCCTTTGCTGTGCAGAAGCTTTTGATTTTGATGAAGTCCCAAAAGTTCATTTTCGCTTTTGTTTCCTTTGCCTTTGGAGACATATCTATACAGTTTTAAATAAACTTTAAATCACAAAAAATTCTTTTACAATAAATTTACATATTTTTGCTGTTTTACAACTGAATAGAGAATGTATGCCAGATATAATAGTGTCATAATTAATATGAAATTTGATAGCATTATAATCACTCCTCTAAACTAAAAAAAAAAAATCCATCTATATATAAGTAAAGTGATAATAGAATGTACTAAATGCTTTCAAAATTATTACCAATTGCCATTTAAATGACAGATACTGGAACTTTACAATCATGTGTGTTTTGGTGCAAAAAGCTATAGGTTTATAGAAATATGGGTGTTCAGGCATGTGCACAATCCTTTTTCCCTGTTATGGTTGTGACAAAGAGCTAGGCTTATTTCCAAATGGACATATCTGAGTTATAAAGCACTCTACAATCTATTTTGAAAAATATCACTTAAATATTTATGAAACCACATAGGATTTTAAAAATTGTGGTTAAGAATTTTAACCTGTTCTCTTTATTATGAAATACTTCAGACATAAAAGGTATGATGCATAGCATTAAAAAAAATCCATGCATCTAACCCCCAACATGAAAAAGCAAAAATTATAAATAGAACAAAAGTCCTGTGCATACTACTTTACAATCACAACCTTTCTCTAACCCCTAAAATGTAGGCATTATTCTGAATGTGGTACATTTCATTCCCATGCTACTCTTTAAAATTTTACTATCTATTTATCTCTAAACTACTCGTGGATATTGTTTTACATTCTTTTAGATTCTTGATTTGTTCTTCAAATCGCTTTTGATTTTTGCTCAAAAATGTCAAAGTCCCTATATATTGATAAATGGAGCTGTACCCCATTCATTTTTATTAAAGTTTAGAGCTTCAGTCATGCATTTACAGGTATCTTCCACTTTTCAACCATTTTGCTTTTATGCTTTCTTCCATTTTGCACTCATGAGAGACCTACATAGGTTTCTGTTTTTACTTAGAGAAAAAAACCCAAAGATTTTCACTTTTTTACCCAAAAAAAAAAATGAAAACAAAAGTAAGATCCAGCATTTGTTTTGCAGGGAACCATTACAGAGGCAGAGCATCCCAAAGCAAGAGTGGTGCCATCCAGCTTCTTCCCTAGATAATACACTCTCATCTCAGCTTTAAGAGGCCAGAGCTTTGAACTGTCCGTAAACATCTATGCTTTATCTCGATTGATTTTGTACATCTATTGGCAAGATGTGTCCAAAAGTATCAGAAAAACCTAAAAGAGTTGATGTTTTGGGCGTGGGAACACACAAATTTATCCACACAAATTAAGTGCTTCTTTACTTCACACCATTCTAGTTCCTGAAAGGTTTCATAGGAACTCTCTACTGTCAGATAGTGGGGGAAACTTGTAGCAAATTTTACCTAATTTTATAATGAAATATTAATGAACTTCTAGACTGTTCCCAATTTTCTCTGTTACAACAATGCTGCTACTTTCCAATCCTTTCCAATCGTATGCCCAAGAGTTTCTCTTGGATACACATCTACTGAAGGGATCGTCACTTACTTGACATTGCTAAGTTGTTCTCTGAACTGATTGTCTAATTTACATCTTCATCAAAAATGCAATAGATTTTCTGTTCCTCCAAACTCCTGGGAAAAGTGTTATTTTAAAGCGTTTTTAATTTTTTCCTATCTGAAGAGTTTCAAATATATATCTTTAATTTTAATTTTTCCTATCCTTATTACCAGTGAAGATTTTTTTCATGTTTATTGGCATGTTTCTTCCACTATAAATTGCACATTTATATATTGTCCTTAATTCTATATTGGATTATATATCTTTTATATTAGTATATAGAAGTTTTATACATATACAATCATATGCAATAGATATATGTGTATGTATGTATATAATAAATACACTTAAATATATGTATATATAATATATATGTTTATATAAATATATAAATTGTATATATAAAAAGAGAGGGAGGGAGAGAGTCTAAACCAGGCTCCACACCCAGCACAGAGCCCAATGTGGGACTCCATTTCACAACCCTAAGATCATGACCTGAGTTGAAATCAAGAGTCCCACTTTCAACCAACAGAGCCATCCAGGTGTCCCAGAACTTTTTAATATTTTCCAATAGGCAGTGTTTTGTTCAGTAGTATTTTATGTATCACCTCAACTGTGATTATCTTTATTTTTAAGGTGTTTTTGAATGAACAGAGTTTTGTTCCAATATAATGGAATTCAATTTAACCAAGTTTTACTTTATTTTGAATGTACTGATTAAGAGACTCTTCTCTGAGGGGAAGCATACCATAAGAGACTTTTAACCATAGAGAACAAACAGGGTTGCTAGAGGGGAGGTGGGCAGGGCATGAGTTAAATGGGTGATGGGGATTAAGGAGGCACTTGTGTTGAGCACTGGGTATTGTATGTGAGTGATGAGTCTCCAAATTCCATGCCTCAAACCAATATTACACTATATGTTAACTAACTAGAATTTGAATGAAAAATTTGAGAAAAAAGGGGAAAAGAATATTAATAAAAAAGTAACTTCTCTATTTTGTCACAAAGACAAACATATGGTAATATAGTTGAAATTGACTATGAAGAGTGCGAGATAAGAATCCAGCGCTTGGGGTGCATTGGGCTCTCTGCTCAGCAGGGAGCCCGCTTCCTCCTCTCTCTCTCCGCCTGCCTCTCTGCCTACTTGTGATCTGTCTATCAAATAAATAAATAAAATCTTAAAAAAAAAAAGAAGACAAATCCAGCGCTTCTTCATGTGGCAACAAATTCACTCAACTTGTTTTCCCACCCATTTGCAATGCCTCTTCTTCATGTTTTATCCAAGTATCTAAACATGCATTTGTGGTCTACTTTGATGTCCTACATTGTTTCTGTTTGTCTGTTTACTTACCCCTGCACAAGCCAATGCATTGCTTACCGCAGTTTTACAGTGAGTCTTGATATTTAGTTTTGATATCATGTAGCATTCAATTCTCTTCAAACTGTTTTTCGTATTTTGAGTTCTTTGCTCTCTCATATAAATTTAAAAGTCAACTTACTGAATTCCACTAAAACACAACAAAACAAAAGCAAAATTTCTCCCTAGTAGGGATTTGATTGAAAATCTATCTATTAACTTGAGAAGCAGTGAAATTTGTGGGGTTGTGTTAAACATTTGTCTGCATTTAGATATATTTAAAAATGTGTTTCAATAGTTTCATATCTTTTTGATACATATGAAATGTAATATGTATTTTGATACATATGAAATGTATTTTGATATATATAAATGTATTATTCATATGAAATATATTAATTCTAAATAGTTGCACTTTTTAAATATTTGTTTTATATTGATTTTTGCATATGGGTCTATACAGTGTCTTCACTGTACTATCTTGTTATTTTTAATTGTATGTCTGTATATTCTCTTCAGTTTTCTGTCAATGACCTTATTTTATGTCACTAATTGTTGCTCATTTGTAATTTCCTAAACTTGACATTCAAAATTTGTTGTTTATTCTCACTCTGAACACGTGTGAACTGACACACTTTTGCAGAGTGATTGTGATATTAGATTTTCAGGACTGATTACTGACTTAAGGTCAGTTTCCAACACAATATAGTTAAGTTATGGTACAATATAATTAAATACAATATTTGTATATGGTTTGATAGGGCTCTGCATTAATCAAATGATTTTCTTATAGTACTATTTTGCTTTGAATGTTTTCTGTTTCATTTTTTTTTTGTTTTAATCATGAGTTGCAGTGGAATTTTATTAAATTTTTCCCCCTGTAGTTATTATCATGGTCACAGGGATGTTCTTTTTTTGTTGTATTACATGTTGAATAATGTTAATAGATTAATAATGAACCATTCTTAAATTTATATATTTTTGTCACTTTTATCTTTATCTTTTTTAGTTTTTACGTTTTTAAAATTTGTGTGAGAAAGAGAGAGAGAGGGAGAACATGTGCACACAAGTGGAGGGGAGGGATAGAGGGAGAGGGAGAAACAGACTTTCTGCTGAGCAGGGAGCCTGATGTGGGCCTCCATCCCAGAACCCTGAGATCCTGATTTGAGCCAAAGGAAGACCCTTAAGTACTGAGTCACCAGGTGCCCCTTTTTATATATTTTTAAAAATACAACTCAGTTGCATTTCTCTACACCAACAGCAAGACAGAAGAAAGAGAAATTAAGGAGTCAATCCCATTTACAATTGCACCCAAAACCATAAGATACCTAGGAATAAACCTAACCAAAGAGGCACAGAATCTATACTCAGAAAACTATAAAGTACTCATGAAAGAAATTGAGGAAGACACAAAGAAATGGAAAAATGTTCCATGCTCCTGGATTGGAAAAATAAATATTGTGAAAATGTCTATGCTACCTAAAGCAATCTACACATTTAATGCAATTCCTATCAAAGTACCATCCATCTTTTTCAAAGAAATGGAACAAATAATTCTAAAATTTATATGGAACCAGAAAAGACCTCGAATAGCCAAAGGGATATTGAAAAAGAAAGCCAGCGTTGGTGGCATCACAATTCCGGACTTCAAGCTCTATTACAAAGCTGTCATCATCAAGACAGCATGGTACTGGCACAAAAACAGACACATAGATCAATGGAACAGAATAGAGAGCCCAGAAATAGACCCTCAACTCTATGGTCAACTAATCTTCGACAAAGCAGGAAAGAATGTCCAATGGAAAAAAGACAGCCTCTTCAATAAATGGTGCTGGGAAAATTGGACAGCCACGTGCAGAAAAATGAAATTGGACCATTTCCTTACACCACACACAAAAATAGACTCAAAATGGATGAAGGACCTCAATGTGCAAAAGGAATCCATCAAAATCCTTGAGGAGAACACAGGCAGCAACCTCTTTGACCTCAGCCGCAGCAACATCTTCCTAGGAACAACGCCAAAGGCAAGGGAAGCAAGGGCAAAAATGAACTATTGGGATTTCATCAAGATCAAAAGCTTGCACAGCAAAGGAAACAGTTAACAAAATCAAAAGACAACTGACAGAATGGGAGAAGATATTTGCAAACGACATATCAGATAAAGGACTAGTGTCCAGAATCTATAAAGAACTTAGCAAACTCAACACCCAAAGAACAAATAATCCAATCAAGAAATGGGCAGAGGACATGAGCAGACATTTCTGCAAAGAAGACATCCAGATGGCCAACAGACACATGAAAAAGTGCTCCCTATCACTCGGCATCAGGGAAATACAAATCAAAACCACAATGAGATATCACCTCACACCAGTCAGAATGGCTAAAATCAACAAGTCAGGAAATGACAGATGCTGGCGAGGATGCGGAGAAAGGGGAACCCTCCTACACTGTTGGTGGGAATGCAAGCTGGTGCAGCCACTCTGGAAAACAGCATGGAGGTTCCTCAAAATATTGAAAATAGAACTGCCCTATGACCCAGCAATTGCACTATTGGGTATTTACCCTAAAGATACAAACGTAGTGATCCAAAGGGGCACGTGCACCCGAATGTTTATAGCAGCAATGTCCACAATAGCCAAACTATGGAAAGAACCTAGATGTCCATCAACAGATGAATGGATCAAGAAGATGTGGTATATATACACAATGGAATACTATGCAGCCATCAAAAGAAATGAAATCTTGCCATTTGCGACAACATGGATGGAACTAGAGCATATCATGCTTAGCGAAATAAGTCAAGCAGAGAAAGACAACTATCATATGATCTCCCTGATATGAGGAAGTGGTGATGCAACATGGGGGCTTAAGTGGGTAGGAGAAGAATAAATGAAACAAGATGGGATTGGGAGGGAGACAAACCATAAGTGACTCTTAATCTCACAAAACAAACTGAGGGTTGCTGGGGGGAGGGGGTTTGGGAGAAGGGGGTGGGATTATGGACATTGGGGAGGGTATGTGCTTTGGTGAGTGCTGTGAAGTGTGTAAACCTGGTGATTCACAGACCTGTACCCCTGGGGATAAAAATATATGTTTATAAAAAATAAAAAATTAAAAAAAATAAATAAAAATACAACTTATAAGATTCACTTATGATTATTATTATTTATTAGAATTATAGCTTCTGAGTTACTGAATGAAATTAACCTTCAGTTTTGTTTCATTAGAATCTCTTTGCATAGTTTTTGTATAGTTATAATATTTTGTATAGTTATAATATTGTTTGAGACATTGAAGTGTTGGGAAGTATTCCCTTTTTATATTCAACTTTAGAATATGTAATAGAGTGGATTTATCTTTTCCCTAATGGTTAGTAGAATTTTCCTGTCTTAGGATCAAGACGTAATGTGGCAGATGATTATTTTAATTTTGGTAGATTTTAAATTTCTTTTTTTTTAAATATTTTTTAAAGATTTTATTTATTTATTTGAGACAGAGACACAACGAGAGAGGGAAAACAAGAAAGGGGAGCGGGAGAGAGAGAAGCAGGTGTCCTGCCAAGCAGAGAGCCCAATGCAGGGCTCCATTCCAGGACTCTGGGACCATGACCAGAGTCGAAGGCAGATGCTTAATGACTGAGCTGCCCAGACGCCCAGATTTTAAATTTCTGGTTCAATTTATTTCTTTTTGAGTCATTTTATTGAGTTAGATTTTTTAATAATTATTTTCATGTTGGAGTGCCTGGTGGCTCAGTCAGTTCAGCATGTGCCTTGGCTCAGGTCATGATCCTGTCTTGCTGGGATTGATTGAGCCCCTGCTGCTCTCTAAATAAATAAATAAATAAATAAATAAAGTTTTCATGCCATCATAGGATATGCACGTTTTGCCATAAATTTGATCACAAAATTATTGTTTTCATCTCCACTATTATTGTACCTGTACCCATTTTCTTCCTTAAAATGATTTTAGTGCCTTCGCTCTGGCTCTCTTTTCTGAAGATAAATCTTAGGGGGTATTTCAATTATATTTGTTTCAAAGAATCTCATTTTGGTTTTATGAATGTTGGTTTTATTGGACTGTAAAGTAATTGAGTTTATTTTTTATCCGTGGGAATATTCTAGGACTTGTTTTAAGGTGTGTCCTTGGAGAAATAATATCTAAAAATGTATTATTTTTGAATAATATATATTTTGAAGTTCATACTAATTATTCAGTTCTATATAAAACTTTATAAAACTATAAAACTTTAGGCTTTAGTTTTCCTGACTGAGCTCATGTGTGTGTGTGTGTAAACCTAATGTGCTTGAGGGCAGACACAGATTTTTTTCCTTTATATTAGAGCACAGACCTCATCAGAGTAATTCTCTTTTTAGTGATTAGACTTAGTCTATCTTTTTACTAGAAAGGGAGCCCTCAAAAATTTCTGGCTTATCCAGGCACTGATTATATTGTAATGTAGGAATGTAATGCCTCATCTTCTATCTTCTGACAGACATTAAACCTTAAATTATAAGTTATAGAGATCAAGAAATGTCCAAAGAGCAGTTGGAGAGTGAAAATATTCTGTATATGTGGTTTTTAACTTATTTTTTGGATTTCAGCTATTTCATACACTTTGTAACCTCCTTTGTTCATTTAAAAGAAAAGTTTTTATATCTTCCCCACATTTGTGTGCCTTGTAGGAGAAGAATACTTACATCAAATTGTTGGCCCCATTGCTAAAAATTGTACTCACCCTACTCTTAACTATTAGATTCTTTTTACTTGGATAAGTAAATATGAAATACCAAACATCAATAACTCTCAAAATTTATATTTCAACTAGCTATTCTAAAAAATAAAGAGCATTATTCCCCAGTGTGCATTTATTTTATTTTATTATGACTTTTGCCTTCAGATAATGTTTTAATTTTCAACCAATCTGTGATTTTCAACTTTTAAAGAAAGATTTATTTATTTATTTTTGAGAGAGAGAGAGAGAGAGAGAGAGAGAGAGAAAGAGCAGGTGAACTGGGGGAGGGGCAGAGGGAGAGCAAATCCTCAAGCAGAGTCCCTGCTGAGCAGGGAGATTACCTAGGGCTTGATTCCAGGACCCTGAGATGATGACCTGAGCTTTTCAGATAGAAGAAGAGTCAGACACTTCACCGACTGAGTCACCCAGGTATGCCTCAACTTTTCATATAAAATTTATACTTAAATTTAGGTTCAGTTTATATCATTTAAGGTATTTTTGCTGCTTTGGCCTCAGCATATTTTATATTATGCAACACACACATAAACACACAAGCACACTCACTCACGATTTCATTTTCACACACTACCAGGTTATGCAGCACAGTGATGTCTCTGAGAATTTGATAGCCCGTCATCCAGCTGGTTCATTTTGTGCTATGCACTTACTGCATATGTTTGTAGCATGACCTCTATTTTGAGTCAGTTTACAATTGAAACCTTTTTGCATATGCTATTCTACTTTAAATGCCAGAACCACTCAGAACACTGAACTCCTGTGGCCTAGAGCTGTCATGTTTTAGGTGACTACAGACAGTTGTTATATGTAACTTCTGTTTATTAACCTTTCATCCATGCAGATTTTCAGGTTTTTTTGAAGTTTGCAGTTTGATCATGCCTTACATATTTTCAGCATCACAAGTACAATAGAATATTTTCATTATAAACTCTCTTACACATCATATTAGAAAATTCCTAAATTTGCATCCATTTTTTTTGATTCATGCCAAGTTTTCTTCTTACATACATCAATAATTACCAGTGTGAAACTCACCTTGTCTATACTCATACTTACTTTTCTAAAGTAATACATTATTCATTTAACATTTCATACTTATTTCTAAATTTTTGGTGAGATTCCAGATTTACTCACATACTAATATGATATCAGGCTTTGCTTTCTTTATTATTACTACAGGAGTTTTCAGTCTTTATCATGTTCAGGTATATCTAAGTTGTTTAAAAATGCCAACTGTAGCTCTATCACCAAAGATTCTTCTTCAGTATGCTGAAGTGTGGCCTTTCTTCATTTTTAATAAACCTTGAGATTTTTCAGCTGATGATTTTTTTCATGCTAACACAACACTATATGAAAATGAAGCAGAAATCTTATAGTGGGTAGGAATTTTAGTTGAAATTTAACAAAGGCTGCCAAAGCGAGTTAATGTAGGCAACATTGAAAAAACTCATGGAATAACACCTACTTGCTGGTAGTTTATAAATCTGACATTTCTCTGACTTGAAACATTATAGATTAGCACAGACAAAAGGAGATCATTTACTCAGCTTGCTTAGCGTTATTTTGTTTTCTCAGAGATTATTCTCATTTAAACAACAATATTGCAGGAATTAACTTCATAAAAGCAAATGCAACTTTTCAAATAGGCTAAAATTAAATATTTTGAATAAACATCTAACTTAGCACTTAAAAGTATAATAACCCATTTTAAAGAAATAGATGCTTTTTTGTTGTATTTTCAGTATTTTTAAAAGTTGTCAATGTATACTTTAAATGATATAATTATAGACAACAAATTTGAATATATGAAATCAATTTTCCATTTGCTTTCAGAAAACTTGGGTATAAGACCAAAATGAGGAAAAAAGATCAATCTGTTATGTAAAACAATCAGAAAATGAGCTCTAGTAGTCTTCCACCTGAAAACTGTTATTTTCAAAATGGCTTTACAGACTTCTCCCAAATTTCTTTCCTCTTCTTTTTTTAATAGATTTTATTTATTTATTTGAGACGGAGCACAAGCAGGAGAGTGGCAGACAGAGGCAGAGGGAGAAGCAGACTCACCACTAAGCAGGGACCCTGATGTGGGCTTGAGCCCAGGACTGGGGGATCATGACCCAAGCCAAAGGCAGACACTTAACTGCCTGAGCCACCCAGATGCTCTTTTCTTTCCTCTTTTTAAATATGCTATGGGAATTTGGAAATAAATCACTTTATCCAGTCTATGCTGTGATACTTTTAAAAATGCTACTGTAGACTGAATGTTTAGGCCCCTCCAAAATTTCACATATTGAAATCTAATGCTCAGTGTGATAGTATTAGGAGGTGGATCATTTGGGAGGTGATTAGGTCATGAAGGTGGAGCCCTCATGAGTGGGATTAGTGTCCTAGAGACCCCAGAGAGCTCCACCATGAGGACACAGTCAAAGGCAGTATCTATGAGCCAAGAAACGGGTCTCACCAGGCACCCATTGTGCCTATGCCTCAATCTTGGACAGCTCATCCTTCAGAACTGTGAAAAATAAACCCCATTTAGTTGTCGTCTATTGAGTATGAAGGTCTGTGGGTTCTAAGGTATTTTAGCTGATTTAAACAAACAAACACAACCAAAAAACAAACAAACAAACAAAAAATCCACCAAAAATCAAAACAGCATTCTTTTTCTTCCTTTTGATAACTGCACTCATTTTATTATTATTGTTTTTAAATTGTATTTATTTATTTGATAGACAGAGATCACAAGCAGCAGAGAGGCAGACAGAGGAGGTGGGAGAAGCAGGCTCCCTGCTGAGCAAGGAGCCCGATGCGGGGCTCAATCCCACAACCCTGAGATCATGACCTGAGCTGAAGACAGAGGCTTAAACCGCTGAGCCACCCAGGCGCCCCTCATTTTATTATGTTTTAAAACTGATCTTAAATGGATGTAAAGATATGTATACAAGCAATTATGACATGCACCTAAAACCACGAGAACGTGTTTTTGTTGAGAGAAACGTATTATTTCACATTGTCTAACACTGAACCTATGGGGAGTTGCTATCTTAGACCTGCTTTGGTCTTCACATACTACAGTGAAAGACATTTTAGAACTATAAATTAATAGACTGTGAAAACCCTTAAGATACGCCTGCAATCTTCATGTGTAATTCAGCTAAGCCAAATTCGAAGTCCGAAAACATCGTGTATGTATATTCCCCACCCTCTTGGTTCTCTCTACCCGCCTTGCTGTCAGGCTTAATTCTTTCCAATCTCCTCAGCTCACCTTATGTCTCAGGGAGAAAAAAATGTGTAAAAAATAACATTTCATTAGGGAAAGAAGAGAAGAGAAAAACTGTGCAGTGATAACACCATCATGTTGATCTCCTGACATATGTGTGAGTATCCTCTGTTGGCGTTTGTGGTCGAGGTCAGTATTGGGAAGAACAGACTTCAAATCTTTTTTTTTTTTTTTTAAAGATTTTATTTATTTATTTGACAGAGAGAGATCACAAGTAGATGGAGAGGCAGGCAGAGAGAGAGAGAGAGGGAAGCAGGCTCCCTGCTGAGCAGAGAGCCTGATGCAGGACCTGATCCGAGGACTCGATCTGAGGACTCGATCTGAGGAGATCATGACCTGAGCCGAAGGCAGCGGCTTAACCCACTGAGCCACCCAGGCGCCCCAGACTTCAAATCTTTATTAATAAATCTCTTTGGAGTATTTCAAAGTCTGCACTCTCAGGTCTGAAACATAGGTTGGCACATCTATTTCTCCCTGTGTTTGCAACCCTTATCATTAATTCAAACCGTAGAAAGGCCCCAAATGGTAATGTCTACATGTTTGTCATCTTATTGGCCTCTTTTCTGTGAAAACCCATCTTTACCTTAATGGGAGAATACATTTTCTTTTAGAAGCTATGCCTCGTGTTCCTAGATGCAGTCTCTACTGTAAATGGTGACAGTGCACACATTTTGATTTAACAGAATAAAACCTTATGTATCGAATATATCATATTAAAATTGGGGGTACAAATAATTGAAGTTAGTACCTAATTATGTATCTTTAAAATTTTTTTTCACATATGCTTATAAAAACATTTTTAAAAGATTTTATTTATCTATTTGAGAGAGAGAGTGTGTATGAGTGGGAGGGGAGAGGGATAGACAGAGAGAATCTTAAGCAGACTCTGTGCTAAGCATGGAGTCTGATGTGAGCTTGATCCCAGGACCCTGAGATCACCATCCAAACCGAAATTAAGAGTCAGATGCTTAACCGACTGAGACACCCAGGTGCCCCACTTATAAAAACTTTATAACAACACAAATAACCCTATATCTTTTAAAAACTCATGGAAATTCTAGTAGCAAAATGATATGAATAGTAGAACTACAAGGAAATACAATTAAAAATTAGTTTCATTATACTTTATAGTTATATTATTACTGTTATTTATAAGACTATATTTCCTTAACAATATAGGTTGTTTTGAATTATATTAGGCTGTAAAATTAGTTCCTTAATGAACAGAATAAATAATTTAATTTGATAGATAATTTATCAAATTAGTTTATCTAATATGCTTATCAGACCTCAAATCCCATGATCTTGAACTTTGCAATGTTGTTTCCTTGACTTCACTCTTGCCTGCTTTTCTTCTGATAGATCCAGAATAACCTATTCATTTTTCAGGTGGAATCATCTACACTTTCAGCCAAGTAGAAGAATTGGCAAAACTATGGAGTAAACATTTCTTCCTGACAATCACTACTTTATAATATTACTTAGGGAATCAGGGTGGGTATTTTGTTTGCATAATTGCATAAAATTTGCATGAAATAAAGTAAAAAATTGCAGATTTGCATAAAATGTAGTAGGATATCATAATATAGGCCTCCTTTTTAAAAAATAAATTTATTTAATTTATTTAATTTTGAAGACTTATTATTTGAGAGAGATTGTGATCACGTGGCAGGGGGAGAGGTAGAGGGAGAAGAAGAGAGAGAGAATCCTCCAGTAGACTCCCCACTGAGCTCTGAGCCTGATGTGGGGCTGGATCCCAGGACCCTGAGACCATGACATGAGCTGAATTCAAGAGTCAGCTGCTTAATCTACTGAATTACCCAGGAACCTCAATAAATTTATTCTTAAATGGGCATCGGGATGCAGTCGTTGAGCATCAGACCCGTGATTTCTGCTCAGCGCATGCTCTCAGGGTTGTGCAGTCGAGCCCTGCTTCAGGCTCCCGGGCTCTGTGCTCAGTACACAGTCTGCTTAAGATTGTCTCTCTCCCTTGTTCTCTGCCTCCCCCTCGTGCTCTCTCTCTAAATAAACTTTTTTTTTTTAATAAATACATTTGTTTTTATAGAAGAATCAATATTAGCAATAATACGTTTCTAGTTGAGGGAGATACAATAATCTTCTTTATACAATAGTTAGGACTTTTGCTCTTTATTCTTGCATTCAGACCTAAAAAACTATAGAAAATACATTTTAGAGATCAATGCTATAATATACTTCATGTAAATTCATTAGTATAATGAAGTGTATAAAACACTATTTTGTGAGAAGAGATTATAGCCAGAGCCTTAATATTAAATATTAGGGAAAAAAAGTGACAGGATACACTTCACAGTCTGCAACAGTTGAATGAGTCATTCTGTCTTAGTAAACAGATGTGTCCTTCATCAGTAATCCTGAAAACCTAATTTGGGAGAGTGTTCTGAGCTTTTGCGATTATAAAAGCATCACCCCGAGCTTTAAAATTATCTTTATTTGTTTAATTCATCATTGAAAGTTTAAACAAAACAAATCTTATCTGATTTCCATTTTATGATTTTCTATCAGAGCAGACAAGCAGAGGATAGCTTTTTAAAGTTCCCACAGAAGGAGATTATCAGGCTACATGGAAGACAATGCTGCTAAGAAACAGAACAAAATGTCATCCTTTTGAATAGTGTATACTGTTAAAAAAAAAAAAAGCAAAAAAAAAAATCCCAGTTGAGTTCAATATGCATAATTTTCATAAAAACACATGAGGACGCTGTTTAAAACTGCAAAGACAATCAAAGCATTAACAAATCTCTAAGTAGGAGAGAGGACTAGAGATGGGACATGTGAACAGGTACATCGCAGAACCCAATTCCAGAATGGGAAGGCAGAGAAGAAGTGTTTTTAATGTGAGTCTTGAAAGTTGCCTGTAATCTAGCAGGACTGCAATGTCCAGCGCCCTGAGCCATTCCGTTGTCATTTACAGAGCCTAACAGAGTCAAGGGCAGTCCGTGTGAGTATTTTTGATATACCAAGAACTTTTGGCCTTCAGAGTACAGTATGACCTTATCTTAAAACAAACTTTAGGAGGAGAAATACGTAACTTTAAAGTTAATATAGAAGAAAAAAGGGCTCAGGGCTGGATGAGCTGAAGGAGTCTCGGCACGTTCTTGTCAATTTTCCTAAAAGTATTTGAGAAACAGTATTTTGGAGGAAATATTTTTGATCTTCATCTTTTCCTTGTCAGATGTTAAATTCTGCCTCTCCACACATAAAAATTATGTGCATTTCAGTTTTATATCTGTGCTTCCCTGATTGCCATTTAGGTTTGGTTATGAATGTTTTTGTATATTTCTATTAGAAATCCCTATCACTTTCCCCTTGACTGGAGAATTTCTTTCTATATTTTAGGTACTAATACTGTCTTGCTTATATGTGCTGCAAACAGTATCTCAGTTCCTGCCTTACCTCTAATTGTCTTATGCTAAATTTTGATGGACAGAAGCCTCTAATTATAATATATTTATTATTTTATTTATCTTTTCTTTTATAATTTTGGTGTTTTAACCTGAGAAAATTCCCCCTATTCAAATTTGAGAACAGCAGTCTCTTGTATATGCTTCTAAATGCTTTAAAGTTTTGCTTTCATATTTAGTGACCTAGAAGGTTTTTGGTTTTTGTTTTTTTGGTATAGTTTAAATCAGTAACAAAAAACAAATTGTTTTTCGCAGGAAAAATTAGCTATTCTACTATCCTAGAATAAGTGGTCCCCTGTTTCATATATCAAATTTCCATTTATGTATTGGTCTGTTTCTGTACTCTCTAAGCTGTTCCAATGTTCCATTTGTTTATCTTATAAGAACACTCTTCTCTCTTGTGGCAACACTAAGATTCTGGAATCTTGGTGTCTGGCGGAAAATGACACATTTGCTCGAAGGTCACATAAATGATAAAAACCAAAATTGTTATCAAGGAAAACTATAAGCGAGGCTCAGTATTAATTTGTTTGACCTCCAAATTCATTGAAAAACCCCTCCTTTCATCTAAACAGTGCATTTTTCATAAAAGGCTAGTGTAAGGCAATTACCAGATTGAGGAGAATTCTTTAGTCAGGAAAGCAAAGAGCACAATTCTCTGTGATAGAGTCAAGATCCTTCTGGCAGGAAATGCAGCTCTTTAGCTCTGACGCGTACATTCAAAGCAGGGAGGGTCAGAAGCATGGAAGGGTCATGTAGGAGCTCAGAAAAAGTGCCTGTTGGAGCACATTTCACCTTCTGGTCCAAGAGCAGAAGACAACTTAGGGCACCAAAGTAAATAGAGGTTTCATGCCGTGCAAAATGTGCAGGAGGCAATATTTACCTCTCTACGTTCTAAAAGGCCACCTAGCATGATACAGAACGCCTCTTATTCTCTAAATGTAGAAAAAGTAAGGATCATGAAAAATATTTGGAAAATGTTTCTGACTGGGCATGTGGCTACATCTTCCCTGCTAAATTATACCGTAAATCAGATTATCCTCTTCAGCATGCCATAATATCTCCCTTGTTAAAATAAACCCAAAACAAAAAATCAGTAAACCAGCCAAATACACAAATAAATAAACAATGGTACAAAAAAGGCCCCCAAACTTTTCTTGACGACATCAACCTCCACCCGCTGCCCCGATTTCTCCGTCCCTCTTTCTAGGACAAGTTCACAATGTTCCAGAGCGGCTCTCTCTTCCTCTTTCCATTCTCCCTTAGACAAATTTGAATCAGGCTTTTCCCCAACACTTCAGTGAAAATTCCATATTTGAAGTCCCTCATGACCCCCTTGTCGTACCTAATAGCTGACCCTCAGACTTCATGTTGTTCCAGCTGTAAGTTGATGCAGCTGATCTTGCCCTCTTTCCTGAACTAGTTTCTTTACTTGGCTTCCGGGACACCACACTCTCATGAGTCTACTTGTCTTGCTTCTCCCTTCTTTTCGATCCTCACTGTAAGATCCTCCTCCTTTCAGAAGTTTTCCTTTCTTTTTTCCCATATGATTTGCTACTGGTTGTGTCAGCCAGTCCCATGACCTTGATGGGATCTTTCCTAATGGGGGCATAAGTGCTGCCCAGGATGTGTGCCGGGCCTCAGGCAGGAATTTCCATTCCCATATTCGTTTCCTCCTTTTCCCCCCGTTAGCCATCACATTCCTTCCCATTCAGTAAAACCCTTTAAACATTTCTGTTCAATGTGTCACTAGAATGTAGACAACTTCTCTTGTTGTTAATGAATCCTGCATTCATTAGATTCCAGTGAGGTAACTTACTACTTATTGTAAAGTTAGAGTTATGGAAATACTAGATGTAGAAAAGAAAAAATGTATATGAGAAATGTGTATGAGAAAATACATTTATATGAGATGTGATGGGCATTACATAAATACAATTTGAAATTTTGACAAAAAAGAGTGAGTCAAACTATTTTAATAATCACATTGCTCTTAATATAAAAAAACTCTTTAAAGATAATCATCCAGTATATGGTAAACTTAGTTTATGATTAATAGGCACTGTGAATGTGTAGTAAGCTCACGTGTAAACTTTGCAGCGCAAGCCCAATGTTTCCATTACCCATGGCTCTTTTTTGAACCTAACATCCAGTGCTTCTTGAATAGCTTTCTAAATTGCTCAGCGAATCACCAATAAAAGGATAGAAGGTAACTTCATAGACATAAACTATGAATTTATGATATTTCCAATATGTACTGGTTACCTTCTATGGGAAACACTAATGTTCATACATTTAAACAAAAATAGAGTTACTTCTGTGCATGTAAATTGACAAATTACTTGTTGGCACTTCTAATTTACAGCAGTCCTGGTGTAAAAGTCAGAAATGTGCATGTCTCTTCCTACTTTCAAATCTACATACAGATTAATCTCCTTGCTAAGTAAAGTGGAGTTATCAATCATTCATGCCTCTAAATGTCAAATGCTAAGAGCACAGCATACAATACGATTTTATTCTTTTTTGCTTAAAAGAAAATGAATTTTATCTTAGAAGAAAAGAAAAGAAAAGATTTTAAAATGGCATTTCTCAGTTTAAGGAATCTCTTAGGAGTAGGATTATTCCTAACACAATGAAGTGATTCTTTCTCCAAAAAAATAGATTTACAGGATGATTTAAACAGAGATTAATTCTATTTAGATGATGTTTTGTTATGCAAAATAAAGTTTGCCTTTTGATACTGAGGAGGTTATTTGGCATATCTTGGTTGATCATTCTCTTAAATCTTTCATTTACTTTTATTTATATTATCATAACACACACATATGTATGTGCATAGTTCTTTGTTCTTTCCTGTGAATCAAATTTGGCCAGCATTTTACTGTTTCTGCAACTAATGATGCTGACTAGTTTTATTTGGATGTTTTAAGTAACTAAGCAGGAGCTCACCAGGGGGTTAGCATTTTACCCATGTGTCAGATCAAACAATTGCATTTTCCCTGGCCTTGAAGAGTTCTGTTAATGGGGAACTATATTTTTATGAGACAAAATAACAAGCTCTTGATTATTTGTGGCTCCTAAAGAGGCCACAACACTTCTCACTAGGGAAGAATAATTTGCGAAGTTTGACAACTTAGCTTTAACATAAATAATTATATTCTTGGGGCACCTGGGTGGCTCAGTGGGTTAAAGCCTTTGTCTTCGGCTCAGGTCATGATCCCAGGGTCCTGGGGATCCAGCCCCACATCAGGCTCTCTGCTCAGTGGGGAGCCTGCTTCCTCTTCTCTCTCTGCCTGCCTCTCTGTCTACTTGTGATCTCTGTCTCTGTCAAATAAATAAATAAATAAATCTTTAAAAAAAAAAATAATAATTATATTCTCTTTTAATTCCTTTTTTTTGCCTCAGTGTTACACTATTACTTAACCCTGGTTTTCATGTAGGGACAATCTTATATAACCTATGCCTAATGATATCTATAATTTTCAAAACAGATGGATGAAATTATTATTTTTATGGCTATCTAGACTGAAAAATTAGATGTGCTCACTTCGGCAGCACATATACTAGACTGAAAAATAGAGTTCAGTCATATTATAGCCTTCTTTTTTTTTTGTTTCTGTATTTTTTGATGAATAGAAAACATCTGAATATAGCATACTCTTGTACCTCAAGATGGTTCATGTCTAGATTCCATCTCGAATGGGAAAAGTCTTTATAGACAGCTTGGAAACTTTCTGATTTATGGTAAGATAAGCAAAGGTTTGAGGTGGGTGGGTTGCTTGTGGGTTGACACTCTGGCATCAGAGCTGGGTGTGATACTGGAGCAATAAACGCCTAAATCCTGCAAGGATGGACAGCTGGTGCGGCCACGTAACAGGAATAAATTGTTAATCTGGAAGAAAAATGGGACCGCAATGAATGTCCTTATCTGATGATACTGGCTTGGTGTTTTAGATAAACTCTCATTGTCAGGCATGCAAATAAAATACGATTGTCCGTCCTGAAGAGACAAATCATACCTCTGTACTTCAGACTTTGCTTATGATTGCCATTATTTTACCTACTTGGTCGTCGTCACAGAGTTCTTGGGTTAAGGTTTTAAATTATTAGAGTAATATTTTAAGAGCAGGGAAGCTCTCTGTAACAATGCCCATAGTTAGAAGCTATAATTTGGCTTTGTCACTGGTTGCTCGGCAATAATTTACTGAAATCTGCCTCCGTACATATTCCCCTAAGTTTCCCCCTTCGTGATCTCACTGCAGCCTCCTAAGAACTCAGAGAGACAGACTGTGATATTTACGCTTTTCGGATAAGAAACTGTATGATGTTCCGTTAAATAACGTTCCCTCTAAATCTGAACAATCCTGAAGCAATGGTCCAAATGGTTAACAGCAAGGTCATTATTAACATCACCTTCACTACAAACAGAAAACGTCAGAAAAGATGCGCCTTCCAGGCCTGCTTCTCTCTCCTGCCACCAGGCATCAAGCTGAGGCTGGCTGGCCTGTTCCGTCCCTCTGCAAGATGCACATTGCCTACGCCACAAGCTTTTCAGCCAACTTGAAGATTCGGAATCGCCAACCACTCCTCTCTGTACCTTGACATGATTCCAGGCTTCCCACATCTTGCTGTCCATTGGTCGGAGCTTCTCCCTCTTATTAGCAGGACAGTAGAACCCCTTATCCAGACTTCCTATCACTATCGAACAGGAAAGAGAACCCAGAACAGATACAGACCCATGTTTTGCTGCTTTTCTCAATGGTTTTAATCCATGCTTTACTACTCAAGATTTTTGTTGGACTTTAGTCTGTGTATTCATTTATACAGGGAGTTAGTGGGCATTTATTTGCATCAAACACTGTGCTATAGAATGATGAAGCAAAAATAGTTATGTTTCCTTCCTTATGAAGCTTACAATTTAGGAGGGAAGAAAATCTTTTTATTGTGAATCACACTTTTCATTATAAAACAGCTTCAAATATAAAAGCAATTCAGAATGTTATCGCTTCTCAAGAACAAAAGAAGACAAAAACGTTACAATATTGAATAGGAGGTTTTGTCTTGCTATTTTCTATGCACAGATCTTTGTCTTCTGCTCCCATCATGAAACATAACTGACGTGCTACTTACTTGTTTTTTTAAAGTCTCTATTTATTTATTTGACACAGAGAGAGGGCACAAGCAGGCAGAGAGAGAGAGGGAAGCAGGTTCCCTGCAGAGCAGAGAGCCCCAAGTGGGGCTTGATCCTATGACCCTGAGATCATGACCTGAGCCAAAGGCAGAGGCTTAACTTACTGAGCCACCCAGGCGTCCCTGACATGCTACTTGGGAGAAGCACTGCTGTTAGGCTGTGAGGTCACCCAGGCAAGGGGCCGCACTTAACCACTTTTCTACACAGCATTGCTTCAGTTACTGGAAAATTGTTGCTTAGAGTTTCTTTCAAGTTTGTAGTGTTTACTCTACAGAAACATCATGTACTACTCACTGTGATAAATCCTGCGACATACCCTTCCATCACTAAATAGCCTTAGTTTTCACAGATAGCCTATATTTATCTCAATATTTCATACGTGACTGCCAAGTAGGTAACACCTATTGTTGATCTACACATTCCATAAAAGTCATAGTGACAGGTAGAGACGGGGTATTATTTGTTATCTCTGAATTAGGATTTTTTCTATAATCTCATCACATGTTTTGCATTTGTTAAATGCATGGAATGAAGATATATTATGTATGAATCCAAATCAACATATGTGAAAGAAAATACTCTGATAGAACTAATTGCACATGGATAATGTTGAATTGAAATTATATTAAAAGTTTCTTAAGCTAAAAAATAATTGATATCTTGTACAAATAAAACCAAAACCTAAACACTGATGATCTGCAGTTAACACTAAACATGAATAGGAAAGTGTAGTGAGAAATTAATTTTGAAAACTCAACTTTCAGTCACTCCAAACTGATGGGACCATAGCTCATTTTTATAAAGTTGACAGAGCAAACAATGTTTATTGTGTAATACTCAAAATGTGTATTTCTAGGACCCTACAGCTTAAAATTGCAGTTACATGTTAAAACTCTGGCTCTACTGTTTAATCATTGTGTGACCTTGAGATACCTTGAGATGATACATAGTAATTAATTTGAAATTTAAGTAAATATATTAAAATATAGATTGTAGAGAAAAAAACAAATCCAACTTGAGAAGGTATACAAGAGACACAGCAAAAAGAAACTGATATAGAAAGGGTTAAGTTAAATGATTAAACAATACAGTAGAGAGATACAAAATCAAACCAGAGTTTATTTTGAACAGAGTGTATCTTAAGTAAAAAAAGAAATATATGAGCAGAGGGACTCTCTGACCTTTATTTCCAATGTAGAAGGAGTTTATTCATAATAGTGCTACAGTTTTTACATTCACTTATTAACCATGTGATGTGGCTTCGACATAGAGAACAGTACTGTTAGAAAAATAGACACAAGCTCAAAATAATTATGAGACAATTTTGCATATCTTTGGTTTTTGACAGAGCAAACAGTAAAGAAATGATAAAATGTACTCAAATAAAATGAATTGTTTGCAGATAAGGGAAATATTTATCATAGTCTGTGTCCCCCCCATGCCTTGTTTTGGAGCAACACTTTTTTAAAATAAAAAAGATAATGAAGAAAACTTGAAATTCTGCAAACAAGAAATAGCCAAGCTGCAATGTTCTTATAAAAATTCAGTGAAGCTTGATGCCAACTTACAATATATAAATAACAAATAAGAGAAACAAAAATATCAAGAAATACCTCGGGACACATGGGTGGCTCAGTGGCTCAGGTCATAATCCCAGGGTCCTGGGATCGAGCCCCACATCGGGCTCTCTGCTCTGCGGGGAGCCTGCTTCCTCCTCTCTCTCTGCCTCCCTCTCTGCCTACTTGTGATTTCTCTCTGTCAAATAAATAAAATATTTAAGAAAAAAAAAAAGAAATAGCTCAAACATGAAAAAATTTTAAATAATTATTTTGGATTAAAGAGAAAGCAGAAATATAAATATACAATATTTCACAACTAACAATAATTAGAGCACTACTACAAACAAAAACTGATAAAGTCCATCTAACAAAGATACATGCTTAGTGCTAATTTTTTTAATATAAAATTAGTGTACCCATTAATAATAATCCATTAAATGGTGATTTAAGTATGTGAAACTCAAAACTCATATCATGCCACCAAATGTCTTCTAGGTTTGTTTTGTTCTTGTAAGTAATGCTTTTTCAAGTTTTAAGACATGTTTTATAAACCTAAGAGTTAATTTAATTATAGGAAGTAAAATAGCAGAATTTGTTTGGTGCCTGCTTAGAATGTTTCCATTCATATACTCAATGCATAACTTCAGATATTACTAATGACATACACAAGTGATTTAAGACTGGTTCAAGGGCTCCTAGATGTCCCAGTCAGCTAAGGGTCCATTTTGATTAGGCTCAGGTCAGGATCTCAGGATAGTGAGATTGAGCCCCAGGTCAGGCTCCACGGTGAGTGTAGAGCCTGCTTGGAGTTCTTCCTCTCCCTCTTCCTCTGCCCCTCCATGCCCCCTACTCTCTCTCTCCTTCTCTCTCTCAAAAAACAAAAACAAAAGCAAAAAAGAAAAAAAGAAAAAAACAGAACTGCTTCAAAGTTCACTCTGATTTAAAATGTCGAAAAATTGTTCAGCTGAAAATAAGTAAATTGAAAAACTCAGTTGAAGGTGTGATCTGTTCTGAGGGGGGAGATCTCAAGGACTCAGGACCCTGTAGACCTACTATTACAGGAAAAAGAAAGCTATGACTCAAGCAAAACCATTTCGTATTTCAATACATAGAGAAATGAATGCTGCCATTTCACTTAAATACAGTTCTCCATCTCATCCACAAAAATATTAGGACTTACTTATTAAATGCTTTCAGAAGTCAAGATTGAGAATGTTAGGTTCATTTTAGTATTTCAACCTTAACAAAAGAAACATTAATTTTGTTATGCATGGCTTAATCAGTGAAATAGCCATTAATATACCATCATCATTTAATTATTGATGCTTAATGGTCTATTAATATATGGCCATCATTTAATTACTGACTCATCTATGGTAATCACCAAATATTGGGGAATTTCTATGACTATTTATTATTCACATATATTAGGCTGGAATTAGACATCCATGTTCTTTCCAAAATGCTGAATCATTAGTGACTGAGGGAACTCACTCATTTCACACAGTCAACCTTAAGGAATAAGGAAAGGAAAAATATTAAAATACAGGGAAAGTTGTGTGTAAATCTCAGGGAAACCAAGCTGATGTGAATTAGAGTGTTGGTATGGACTATGCCTTTCTTTAGGCTTTGCCATAGCCCTCTTTTTAAGAGAGAGAGAGAGAGTTCACAAGTGGGGTGTGGTGGAGAGAGGCAGAGGGAGAGACGATCTTAAGCAGGCTCCACACCCAGCATGGAGCCATTCACGGGCTTGATTTCATGACCCTGAGATGATGACCTAAGCTGAAGTCAAGAGTCAGAGGCTTAACTGGCTGTGCCAACCAGGTGCCCATGCCTCACCCATCTTGATCAGAGTCCTGGGGTGAGTGCCCTTAATAGTAAAAGCAAGGAAGTGGTGGACAGCTTAAAGGACAGATATGGGGAAAAAAAGGATGTCATTGTCCACCTGTTTCTCCTGATCCCAGACAGACTATAATGCCAAGACTCTAAATCATGGTTTTAAATTCAAAAGTCCAAAGCAAACCACCAACCAACTAAGTCAGAATCTTTCTTTTTTTTTTTAATTTTTAATTTTTTATAAACATATATTTTTATCCCCAGGGTACAGGTCTGGGAATCACCAGGTTTACACACTTCAGAATCTTTAATTATTAAATATTCTTCCTATATTGCATTTCCTAGGATACATAAAATTGAAAAAAATGGTATTGATTTTAAAGGGAAGTGCATGTTATTCTGTTAAAAAATATGACAAACCAAAGACTTCCTTTGTCTCCCTTATTCTAGATAATTTCATTCAGCTATATTTATGGTATTGCAAAATTATATTGAAATTATATAGCTATTTTTGTTGTAGTGAAATCTCATTCTTCACAAACATATCAGTGTCAAATTATAACTCACAAAAAAATTGCAAGTGATATATGTAGCATTTTCAAAATTAAGTAAACCAGAGCGATAATTTTCAATCTAAGTGGATTATTATGGATCAAAATGATTGAAATTTAAAGATTAAAAAGTCTAATTAAAGGTAATTTAACTTGCAATGGCTTACCTACAACTTGAGAAGAAAACTAATTAAAGTAAGAAATATTAGCATTAAGATGTTTTTATAGAAGATTAATTTGTTCTAGTTGTTTTGATCTGTTTATTTTAACTTTGCTTGGTATTATCTAAAAACAGCAGTTATCTTCAAGCTGTTTGATAATAACAGATGCTTAAGTGTTTAAACCCTCAGATAAAAAATACCAGATGATTAAATGTCATAATAAATTTATTAGAAATGAATAAATTTTAGTTCCAAAGCTAAGAAAATCATTTAAGGTGATTCAAATAATCGTGCTTTCATTCTGGAAACATTGGTAGAGGTACATTGGTAATTTTAAAATGCTCATTTATAATGAATCTTACATAAGCTGAATTTCTGTTTACTTCAAGGAAAGAAGAGACCATTAGAGGACTTCTCTGAAGAATCAGGGCTTCCCTTTATGAGATGCTCCTTGGAACCTGGTATTATTGAACCATGAGACTTTAAGGGGTTTGGTTAATATGGGAAGGTAATTTTCCTATCTGGAAGTGCTACATTAAAAAAATAATAAATAATGAGTTAACTCTTCCATGAAGGAGCTAAATAGTTTGAATCTTAGCAACAACCTCTGATTTCATTTTTCATGCTACTAAATACACCCTACTGGGAATTACCTTCTTCCCAGTCAGACTCATGGAGTTGGGGTGGTTTCCTGTCTGTTCACTGGGTCTTAAAGTTGATATAAACACATATCATCAGAACACTTTAGGTGTTAAGAACAACTTGTGCCATGGTACTCATGGTTTAAATAATTACTAATTAAGTTAAATTGTTTTAAAGAATGCTTTTTCACTTTAAAAAATCTGATAATGTATAGATTACAAAACAAAAGGAAAGACCCAAATCAAGAGCCAAGTGAGAAGTAATTAATACACTTCAGTAAGTCACTTAGTGACTTAAACAATGATTGTTGAATTAATATAAATCAGACTCAGGTTACATACTCATTTTTTATGAACCTATGTGCAATTATCTTTGGAGTTTTCAAAATGTGTAGCTAGTGTAACAGAAAGAAGTAAATAAAAATGTGTAAGCTTGGGTGAATCCAGGCATCTCAGTGGGTCCGGGATGATAATCCTGTATGGGCAGGGGAAAAAGGATCAAATAACCTATTTAATTCAATCACAAGCTTGGTGATGGAAGCAGATCCTGAATACTAAGCATTTAATCTGCAGTTAGCATGTCCTTGGTATTGATACACTGTTTCTAGTCCACCGATTAACCGATCAACCTAACACCAATTACTTTGGGGTAATTTCCACTTGTCTGTGCCATTGTCCCTCAGGCTCTCGTGCATCCCAGCTTGAACTTGCAGTTGGGCCAACATCGTCCTACCCCTCTTTCCTGTTTTCTGCATCCACTCTGATCAAAGTGTATAATAAGGACCAGCAACACCAGCATCATGTAAGTGCTTCTTAGAAATGCAGATTAAGCCTGCCTCCGGTCTAATGGGTCAGAATCTGTATTTTAGCAAGATCCCCCCAAACTGAGAATCAACAGTGTATATCTAAATGAATGACAAGAATATCAACTATAAAAGCCAGAAATTTAAGTCTGTCTGATCCTTGACACTGCCTCCTGGTTTCCTACTTTGTCTAATCTACCACCTCAGTCTGTTAATTCTATGTATTAAATCCGTTATCTTACTTCACAACAACGGACAAAATCTTCTTCTTCCCTTCTTCACTTTTCATCTCCACTACCGTAACTATAATGGAAGACAATCACATTTGCCAGATAAACACGTTCCTACTGGTTTTCTGAATTCTAGGATTCCCATTCTCTCAACTTTCTCTATGCACGTTAATCACAATGGTCTTCTTCAAATGTATATCACCTGTTGTCTCCTCCAGATCAAAATATGCCAGTGGCAAACCATCGCTCTTATGCTCACAATATAGCCTCTGAGCTCCTACTGGATCTGGGACCTGCAGGCCACCCCACTGCCCTCTCTAATCCACCCTCATCATTTTCCCTCCTTAGTGGATTTCCTCCCTGTGCCTTGCAAGTACAAATCTATTTCTCACATCAGGACGTGTGTCTGTTTCCACTGCCCCCGCCCCCCCTTTTTTAAAAAAGATTTTCATTTATTTATTTATCAGAGAGAGAGAGAGAGAGAGAGAAAGAACAAGCAGGCAGAGAAGCAGGCAGAGGCAGAGAGAGAAGCAGGCTCCCCACCGAGCAAGGACCCTGATGCGGGACTCGATTCTATGACCCTGGGACCATGACCCTAGCCGAAGGCAGTGGTCCAACCAACCGAGCCACCCAGGTGCCCTGTGTTTCGCTTTTTACCACACTCTTCTCTTCTGGTTTTATCTGAACGACTCATTTGCATTTCTTCAGTCCCAGTAACATTTAAGATTTTCAGAAAAGTTTTTCTGGTCCCAAGTATAAAACCAACCAATGCACAGCAAGAAAAAAAAAAAAAAAATCACTCCAATATACTGTGTAACAACATGCTGGACTTTCATTTTAATATATGTTAAAAGATTCATGATTAAACATTTGTCTAGACGAAGGTCAACTCTCTGATGATGTTATCTGTATCTCTTGTGTCACCATTGTTTTCCCCATGCCTAGTACAGTGCCTTTAATAGAACACTCTTTGTCTACAATTTAGATGTAAGAACTGTATCTTTTCTGTATTCTCTTTTATTTAATTTCAATTATTTTATTTTTCAAAATCAGATGCAGAACCTAAATATTGATTCCTTGTAACCCAACGCTCCTACCCATGTTTCCTAGGGTTCCATTTTAGTTTTGGAAGGAAGGCATGGTTCCAAAGCATTTTAGGAGAAACAGTTATTTTCTTCTCATCAGGTGAACACTGTTTTCTAAGAAATCTGGTCTTTTTAGTCAGTGATCCACATTCAGAATCATTTGTTACTTTGTTTCCAGGCCAAAGCATGGATCTATCTCTGAGCACATGTAGCACTTTATCCTTGTGCTCCATCTGCACTGTACTCTCTAGTTTCTTGCTAAGTTACCCTCAGAACCTACACTTGGGTCAATGGTTTTGAGACAAGAGTAGACTAGAATCAGGGATCAGAGGCATCAGGGAACAGAGAGCTCCTAGACCAATCAAACTCCATCTTCTAACCTTCTTTTCTTTCCTGCAGAGCAGCAGGGAATCTTAACGTTTTCTGTGATTTCAGAAATGAGTAGAAATTGCCGTTCTGAACTATTTCTTTTATGTCTCTCCATTCCCCTTACTATGTTAAATTTTAGAAAACAAATATCAGTAATAGACTTTCTCTCAGTTATATTCTTCCACCATTTAAAATAAAATTAAACACAACCAAAATAAACTGGGAAGACTTTCTCTGTCCAAATTAAAAAAAAAATTACTAACTCCGTGAAATATTAAATAACTTGTCTTAACCTCTGAGGAGGTTCTATAGGACATAAGAAGTTATATATTTTGATGGCCATCTTTCACTTTTCCATGTTGATGAGCTATAGGAGAAATCTCCTCTTATAATTTTATTTTTTAATTTAAATTCATTTAGCCAACATAGAGTACATTGTTAGTTTGAGATGTAGAGTTCAGTGATTCATCAGTTGCATGTAATACCCAGTGCTCATCATATCTCATGCCCTCCTTAATGCCCATCAAGCAGTTACCCCATCCCCCCCCCACCAAATCTCCTTTTATTATGGAAAGTTCATTCTCTGTAAGTTGGCATGTTGCCTATATCAACAACTGATTTAAAGGGCAAAGGATAGAACTATCAGCAGAACTTTTCTTTACATTATATGTGACACTTATTAAGATTGTGTCTTGGTTTTTAACTGACATGTTCTATTCGTTCAGGTCTGTTAACTTGAGACTATTCTAATTTTCATGGTCACTCTAAAATGACCTCCTAAAACTGGGACACATTTAATAAATTAGCACAATATATGGAAGCAAAATGGTCACAACCGTAATTGTTCACAGTGAAAAGAATATCCCAGAGTGGTAAAATAACACTGTGTTTCCTTTAGTGGGAACTATATAGATAAATTACTGTAGCCTTCTAGATATACATATATCTACAGGTAGTTTATAGGGATGTATATATCTGTGTGTTTCTATGGTAATGTACAAGTCAGAAGGGGAAATTGATAATGCTTAATTCTAATGGATAAATATTAAGTGAATATTCATAACTTGAAATATATGTTCTCACTTAAATATTTTATTCTCTTTTCTCTTTCATTTTAAAGGTTATTTTAAATCCTGTCCCCTATGTACTTGACTTCCTTCTGAATGGATAATGTTAAGAAAATGTTGCAACTGATGTAATTAGCATCCAGCGCCCAGTGTACTGCAATAAAACGCTGCTCTAAATTAGTCATCAGGGTCACACATTGTCCCCTTGAGTGCACAGTATAAAAATTCAACCCTTTAATCTCTTTATTCAAAGATTCTCTGGGGTTAGAGACGCATATTACAAATTACTTTATTAAAGATTACCTTATTAAAGATTACTTTATTAAAGATGTTTTTAGTCTGCCTAATGCATTTTGCCAATTGAAAATATAAAGAAAAAATAAAAATTTTTAAAAACCACTTCATGTATTCTTAGATGCATTAGAAGCACAATAAAATATGATTCCAATGAATATTTATTGAGCAACTATTATACATAAGAGATTCTTTTGGGCACTGAATAGACTTTCAAAACTTAGTATTTTGTTTCTCATCTTGAAAGCCTTATAATCTAACAGTGAAAAAAGACAAATACTTGCTTCCAGGAATGTGGGCATGCCATGGTGTAGGTAAAGGCAAAAAGCCATGGAGACCCAAGAAAATAAAATATATTCCCACAGGCGCACAGGAATGCATTTCTGCTTTAGAATGAGTTCTTTTCATGCATTTGCTGTTTTCTCTGTTTTTCTAATTTCTAAGAGTTATTATTTATACCTCACGAGAAACTGTATAACAAGTCATTATGTTGTTTAACAATCTAAAAGATAGGGGCGCCTGCGAGGCTCAGTCAGTTAAGCCTCTGCCTCAGTTATGCACTGCTTGTCTCCCACAGGCCCCCGTCACTATCCATCCCATCTCCGGTCATGATCCCGGGGTCCTGGGATGAGCGAGCCCCCCATCGGGCTCCCGGCTCAGTAGGGAGCCTGCTTCTACCTCTTCCTCTGCTGCTCCCTCTGCTTGTGCTCTCTCTCTCTGTTTCTGACAAATAAATAAATACAATCTTGTAAAAAATTAAAATAAAAATATAAAAGATAGTAGACCTCTCTGTTCTCTTAGAAAAAGTAACACCGTATGCTCCTTGCAAGTGTAGTGATGTGTTTGGTTATGATCTGCTTAACACACGGTAGTGGGATTGCCTCTGCAATACCATGTGTCAGAGCAATGCTGTGAAGTTCTGCAGGAAATTGGTGGACAGCTGCTTCCTGACACATGTAATATACACACATGCATGTTTGTGCTTCTAAGTTATGTTGTAAAATTTGTAGAATTGTGAAAAATACACTTCTATTAAGCCCTCCAAAATAAAAATGTACCTTAATATCTTTCACACTCATTTTGTTAGACTTACACATGCCAAAATACTTCCAGTCGTGTGTGTATATGTCTGTGCACATGCGTGTGTGACTAAAGCATGAAATTTTCTAGAGCATAAATGCAAACTGTAGATACAAAGTAGATATAACATCTTTTAAGAAAAAAATGGATATAACTTTGATTATTATTAATAGATCTACTTTCTTTCAAGGTTTACAAATTTTCAACTTAATGCCTTTCTAATTTCAAGGTATACTATTATTACTAGTACTTTTTATTTATTCATTTTAAAGATTTTATTTTATTTTTTTTTAAAGATTTTATTTATTTATTTGACAGAGAGAGATCACAAGTAGGCAGAGAGGCAGGCAGAGAGAGAGAGAGGAGGAAACAGGCTCCCTGCTGAGCAGAGAGCCCGATGCGGGACTCGATCCCAGGACCCTGAGATCATGACCTGAGCCGAAGGCAGCGGCTTAACCCACTGAGCCACCCAGGCGCCCTTAAAGATTTTATTTACTTATTTGACAGAGAGAGAGAGAGAGAGTGAGCAAGTACAAGTGGTGGGGGAGGTGCAAAAGGAGAAGGAGAAGCAGACCCCCCTGCTGAGCAGGGAGCCTGATGTAGGACCCTGAGATCATGACCTGAGCCGAAATTAAGAATCTGATGCTTGATCAGCTGAGCTACCCAGGACCCCAAGATTTGCCTTTTAGAAATTATTTGACACATAATTATTTTAAAAGTGTTGGTCTGCCAAAGTGAGGGATTTTTTTTTTTTTTTTTAAATAGTCACCAAATGACACAATCTCGGTGCAGAAAAGAAACTTAAAATGCACTTACATTGGGGCACCTGGGTGGCTCAGTGGGTTAAAGCCTCTGCCTTCGGCTCAGGTCATGATCCCGGGGTCCGGGGATCAAGCCCCACGTTGGGCTCTCTGCTCAGCAGGGAGCCTGCTTCCTTTCCTCTCTCTCTGCCTCTCTGCCTCCCTGTGATTTCTGTCTGTCAAAATAAATAAAATCTTTAAAAAAAAAAATGCACTTACATTAGTACAAACACTGTTGAAAACCAGATATAGAAACATACCTATGACATCATGGCTAATGAATTGACCAGCTTATTCTTATATAGTTATTCACTGTTTGTCTCCCAGCTTCCCCTGTCTCTGTCCATCCCATCTTGGGCAGCTTTTATCAACCTGTTTTGTCATCTTTGCATCAAATTAAAGTTGGTCTTCCTCTAATTTTCATGTATGGGTTCGTCTTTATTCTTTTTGTTTGTTTCTTGATAAACTAAATATTGCAAAAACATAATTCATTTTTTATTTAATAGTTCTTCGTGAATACTTGTTGGATTTTTCTCTCTACTAAATTTATCTTCAGTTTCTTATACTTTCACCAGAATTCTGAGGCAAACAATATTTTTATTCTGGAGTCATGGAAACAAATACCTTAGGAAGTTGTTATAATGAAATGTGAAGAGATGGCTGTTGCATTATGTTTAGAAATCAATATATAGAACTGTAAATTATTTATCAACATGTGAAATACCTTTGTGTCTATCATCTTAATGTTTATATAATAACACAGACACAGACACAAATCACTGCTCTGATGGGAAGGTGAAATGCCAACCAACACCCATCGTGTCAGCATATATGTAATCTATGAACTGATTTGCTGACACATTACCAGTGACTGACTTTTCCTGACAATCCATGGATGTTGTGATATGTACATTATTGATAGCCTCTTGTTCCGCAAAAGTGTGACAAGAAATCCCACTGAAGTAGAGTGTTCAAGGTTTAGGCTCCTTTGAGACCAGTCCACTAAAATGGCGTCCACAGACGTTATTGAAAGAATGAAAAGGGAGGTGCCTAGTTGTCTCAGTCGTTAAGTGTCTGCCTTCGCCTCAGGTCATGATCCCAGCATCCTGGGATCGAGTTCCGCATCGGGTCCTTCCTTGGCAAGAAGTCTGCTTCTCCCTCTCCCACTGCTCCTCCTTGTGTTCCCTCTCTCTCTGTTAACTAACTAAATTAAATCTTTTAAAAAATAAAAGAATGAAAAGGGAGGTCACATAGTAGGTAAAGGAATTTTAATACATGTATCTGACAAAATATTTATATCCGTAATATATAAAATCTTCTATACTACATTTATACAGTAGACAGCTCAGAAAAATAGGCAAAAAGCTTGAGAAATTAAGCTTTTTGCCTATTGGTATGGAAATATCCAATAAATAAATAAATCTGAAGCTGCTCAGTTTCATTGGTCATTAGAGAAATGTATATCGTAACAACACGACTTTAACTAACAAAAAAAAGGCATAAAGTACAAAATACCAACAAGAGTCTTAAACAATTGGATCTTACATACATGGCTGGTGGAATATAATGATTTGGGGGAAATTATTTGGCAGTAGCTACTGACGTTTAACAAATCTATGTCCCATGACCAACAATGCCACTCCTGAGCATTTGGCCAGGAAAAATGCTTATAGATTTTCACCAGTGACATGTACAGGCATGCCCATTAAGAACAGAATGTGAGATCAATGAGGGTGCTTTAGATCAGAGAAATATGGTACAACCTACGCATGAATGAAATACTGATTCATGGAACAATACAGATGCAACTCAGAATCATAAGGTGGAAAGAAAGAAGTCAGACACAAAAAAGCAACATGCTGTGTGATTACTTTTTTATAAAATTAATAAACAGCACAACTTTAATTTGTTGTTAGAAATATGGCCCGTGAGTAACCTTGGAAGAGGGCCGTGACTGGAAGTACTTTGTCTAGGACTGCCAGTGTCCTATGTCATCTACCTGGGTTCTAGGTACATAGGTATGTTACTGTTACAAAACTTCATCAAGCCGAGTTCTGCATTTTTTTATGTACTGTAATCGAATACATTACATATGATACTATATTAGTATATATTTGAGGTAGTTGGATGGAAGGGAGCTAAAGGAAGAATCGAGGTTGATATGGGAATCCAAACAAAACGAATATTGGAGAGCGTTGTACGATATGCATTCCAGAGTCAAGAGGCCGTGGGCGTTGTGTGACTTCCCACGGAGTGCTGCTGTGATCCACAGCTGTGACACGCACATATCCGGGAAAACATGACTTCATGGGGGCAACTTGCCCGTAAGTCTGACATTAGTACTTAAGAGAAGAGGGTGATCTTTCATTCATAAGACTAGTTTATTATCTGTCCTGACTTATCAGTCACTGTAGCCGTGTTTTCTATACCAGCGAATGTGGGAAATAACCTCAGTGAAATAGACCAAATTAAACATTCGAAGTTACAGCAGAAATTATTCTTGAGTCCAAAGGGGCTTTTAAAGAAGCCTTTGTAGACTTGGGGCGTGAAGGAGGGACTTATAAAAATTGCTTAAAAAAATTTAAACAAACAAAAACCAAAAACCAGCCACCTTAAATCTTTCTGAAACATGGTTCATGTTGGGTTGAAATAGTTAAAATTAGAAGAAACTGTGTGATGTTCGAGAAAGAGAATAGACTTTCAGATTGCTCAGACGTGGGTAGGAGCGCTAGACGCGTCTCTTCTTCACATGGTGGATTTGATGTAATGTTTAAATGTGTATAAAAAGACTGTTTAAAGGTGAAGTGCTTGGAGCAGTGCCTGGCCCGTAACTAGCGCCCAGTGGAAGGGAGCTGTCAGGCAGATGAAGCCCCTGGCGGAGTACTGGTCACCTTGCCTCTAGTTGGTCAAGCTTAACTATGATTCTTCTTCCAAGATTTTCAGCCAATGTCCTGGCATGCGTGGTGGCCCTATATCGTTTTTTATTACTTGGGAGACAAGAAAAATATTGATAATAGTGATCACCAACCTGTTCATTTTTCACCTGATTTTAAGTATAAGATATTTAAAATGCAGACTTTTTGTTTAAATTATCAATTTAACATGTAACTTACATCTTGAGAGGTAAAAGCGTTCTTGATATATTTGGATGATTACATGACTACTTGTTGATCTAATACTCATTGATAACATAGGGATTTTCTCAACTGGGGTACAAAGAATCTGTGAGAAATTGTTATAGGGATAAAATAGCATTGTATAGGTGAGAACTTCATGAATTCTCTCTTTTATGTAACAATGAATGAGCTTTGCTCACTTAGGATCTCCTGTTGTCATCACAGTGTTGTCTCAGAGATGGGACGCTGGGAAGTTTTCTGTATCTTTCTATTTGTCCTGCGGAGCCAGCCCTCTTTAGGATATAAAGATGAAGAGACTGCTGTGCCTGAAATCCATTCTGAGCTATAAAAGTCAACAGGTCTCCTTAAACAGCAATTTTTTTCTTCTTCTTGTCAGTCTATAAAACCATGGAAGATTGCAGTTAAACATCCTTCTTGGTCATCTTAAGAGATGTCACAGTGTCTTGCATTATAAATCATTCTAGTCAACTCACTGTAGTCATTTCTGTCCCTCCAGAGCTCACCCTTGGAAAAGAAAAATGTAGGTCAAACCTGCTTGTATTATATACACAATGGGCTTCTTTCAATGTGTATTGCACATCTAGAATGAATGAGATGCCAATCTCATGGCATATGCAGGGATAAATGTGCCTCGGTTCCTCCCTGTATCTCTTCGATAGAGGAGATTACTTTGAGAATAAGGATGAGCACAGATCGGACCATTTGAACACCAAATGGCAGCATTGTTTATCCTTTTAACATAATTCCAAGAATAATATAAGATATCAATATTGAATCTCTAAGCATGTGACTCTTGACAAATAAGTTTATTTTCTTTTTATAGTTGAACAGAAACAGATGGCTCATAATAGGCCAATGAGATAAGTGTGTGCTTTCCTTCTGATGTTATGATTGTATTTCTATTATATGAGTCTATGTTTTCGAGAGAGTAAGCACCAAATACAATCAGACATAAAGCATAAGCCTTAAGTTATGCAAACCTATAATAAAAAGTATGTATGATTGGTCTAAGAAATTTGATTCCTTTTTCAGTCTATTGCCAGCATGATAGGAGTAAAAGCAGTAAATGTACTTTCTGCTTTGCTTCTAGAGCAATAGAAAAGGACTGTAAACACCTAATTATTTTTTAAGCCAAACCTTAACTCCAAATGTTTGCTCTTTTCAAATTTAAATTTCCACGGAGCTTAAATATGCTATTTTCATATGTATATATGTGTGTGTGTGTGTGTGTGTGTATATATATATGGATATATATATATGCACATATATATTAAAAAAATATATAAGGCTGTGTACCTTAACAGAATTTTTATAGATAATGCATGCATAATTCTACATTCGTATTCTACATGAATAAGCTGCATATAGGCGTTTAACAATTCCTGCCAAAGAAAAATGTTTAAGAGTTAAATGATCCAGCAACATCGGTTGCCCAATCAGGAGACAGAGTAGGATCACAAAATTTGACATGTGAATGTGAGTAAAATATGAGGAAATCTGTGTACTTTTAAAATTAGAGTTCTAACACCAGGGAGAGCATTTTCTATCATAATAGGTTCGCTGTAGTTGAGGAAAAGTTTATATTTCAAATAGATATCTTTTTGCACTCGTAAATTATCTCTTATAACTTAAATAACTTCTGTAGACTGAACTGTGGAAGTAAATAGAGAACTAAGATATTCTTAGGTTCTTTACATTTAAGACCTTTACAAAAACATCAATATTATTTAGGAATGAGACTATGTGAAGGAGTTGTGGTTTTTCTTTTTTCTTATATGCAGAAGATATGTAAATAAGCTATGACAAATTATTCGATTGAGGCATTAATATAAATAATGGAGCGTGAAAACCATAAATAGAGCACAGGATCACATGAGCTTAAATTTCAAATCCTTTTATTGGTTGTAGCTGAAAAACGAAACAATGGCTATCATAGATTTCCATTCCCTGATATTTGTTAGGTCAGACCATTAAGCCCTCCATTTGTTTTTGTTTTACTTTAAAATGCAGGTGCTTACAAGTTTGATGATACCTTTTTTTTTTTTTTTTGTATTAAAGGATGTAAGGATAAAACAGATAAATTTGACTTCCAGAAGCTAATCAGTCTTTAGGAACTTGAACTACATACTTACTGGTCTTAGATTTCTTATTCTTCCCAATAGATTTGTAGGTGGTAGACTGTCTATAAACCTTTCTCTGTTCTCCAGATAAATCTTTGACTCTAGAAACTCAAGTTTTGAGACTATTTTTTAAGCCACTAGAGTATCTATTTAGGACATCCAACATTATGATTCTGGTTTTTTATATTGTAAATCACAATGTAAGATTTATGGCTCTTATTTTATTACCTCCTTCCATGATGAGATATATTCTCCTGGATTTTATATAGTGTTGGACTCAGATGTGAAATAAAATCAATAAGTTCTATAAAAAAGACCTGCTACTTTTAGAAGAAGATTATACGTTACTAAGAAAATGAGAAGCCACAATTATGTTTCTAATGGCTTACAACATTTATAATATTTCAGTAGAAAAAAGGGGAAATGGAAGGACACCAGAAGTTTTCTTTTTTTTTTTTTTTTGCTGTGTACTCATTTGCTGGTTGTGGTAAATTTTACCCCACCTTCTCTGTACTTCCTAAGTCAAGAATATTGCTCTTTGTCACCATCTCCAGTGAACTCAGGACCAAATATATCCTATATTTGAATAGGACACAGGCAAAAACTTGTCTGACCCTCCAATTAATACACTGAAAAACATAGATATCTAAATTAGTGAAGAGATGTACCATGTGTATAAATAGGAAAACTCAGTAAAATGAAGTTGCGAATTCCCTCCAAACTGACTTGTCAGTTCAATGATATCTAGCGAAGATTTCCTATAGGACTTTGTATGAAAACTGACTAACCTAGTATGAAACTCACATAAGAGACAAAGGATCAAGAAGAACATTAAGGATAGTTTTGCATGAGAGCAAAGCAGAATGACTCACCCTGACAAATACCAAGATTAATCATAAAACTATAGTCATCGAGACAATATGTTAAAACGTTTAAGAAGAAAGGAAGTGAATTTATTAGTATTTGCATTGTGGAAGAAGACAAAGGGAAACATCTGTGACTCTCAAAGCACAATAAATTTCCTCTAAACCATCTGCCACTTTTTAAATGATTTGTTGTTTTAATTTATTTTATTTTACTTATTTATTTCCAAAATGTTATTTATTTATTTTGTCACGGACTCCCAATTGTAATTCCATTCTCTGGCCACTGTGTATGTCAATTAATCTTGGCGTTTGTCTGGAAACAATCAGAGAGCTGCCTTCATTTTCAACTACATGAGACCAGGCGCTCTGTCTGTTTTCATCCTTGCTCTGTACCCATCACGCGACACAATCTCGTCCATATGTTTCGGCAAAATACTTGGTTTTGAGCATGTATCCTTAATACTACTGAGCAAAAAGTATGTTTAATGGACGTAATGATCGAGATGCTGAAAAACAGAGATTGCTTTAGTCACAGAAAGTAGAGGATGTGCATTTTCTCATCAAGGAGGGTGCATCTGCTCACATAGAGTAACATGTCTTTATAACTACTAAGATTTTGGAGCGCGGTGGAAAAAAACAAAGAAAAAAACTCTTTCCCATTACAGGGGAATGTATTGTATATACATACATACATACATACAAATTTATATACAGATATGTATTATCTCTAGATACGTTTGTTATGTATACCTTTATCTATATCTGTATTTATATATATTGTGTCTCATTGCCACCATGTCGCTTGCTTTATTTGCCTTAAAAATGGTTGTTTTATTTCCTTGATACAGATGCAGTGAGTGTCTGGAAAAATATTTATGTTTCAAAGGATATTAAGTGGAAGACATCTGGACTCCTGGTTATATCCTGTTTCTGACCTGGGTTTTGTTCACTTCATATTTCATGGAAGTTTACCTTTGAGATTTGTGCACATTTTGGTTTGTTTGATATACTTTAATAAACACATTCTAAAAACTGAGCTTGTTCCTACAGAAGGAAATGTAAGTTACAAATTCCGATCTATGTACAGAAGGGGAGTCCTCCAGTCCTTTGGAGTCTTCTCCAGAGAAGAAATAAAGAGAAACAGAATAAAATGTTATTTTTCTTATTTTTAATTGACCTATAAAGATGATGAGGCATCCAGCTCTGCCCTGTAATCTTAGGAGTGAAGTTTCAGGCCTGACCATGGGCGATTACAGGCTCTCCCTGACCTGATGGGGGAAACTGCCTTCGCCAGCACATTCGGTGCACATCCCGGCACGGCACACTCTGAGATGAGCAGTCGAGGACCAGCCTGTCCGGCGGTCCAGGCACGTACACACACCTGCATTTCTAGCCAAGGTGTCTACAGGGAGAGGCCTCTTTCTGGGGAGGGCTCTCACCTGAAGCCTTTCCCAGGCCTCTCTGCTGAGACTTTCTTGTCTGGGGCCTTCAAGACATTTTCCTCCATTCTGACTCACTACTCATTACGTTTCCTCTCCTAGTTTTCCCCCCCTCCCTTCCCTGACCCCCAGGCCCATATGTTGCAGAAGCCTTCTGTGGGGAGCTTTCTTGGCAATGTGCAAGACCCCCTCCTATCGGCGCTGATCCATCTGATCCTCCCCTGTTGCCATTTTGTGCGGAAACATGGAATGTGGTAGAAGCCACGTCTCTCCCGCTTAGTCTTTTCTTTGCATTATTGCAGTGAGTGAATAAAAAATTTGCTTACAGCTTGGCTCATTGTCTTAATTGACCAACATAACACCAGGACACTCAGAACTCTAGAAAAATAGCTGTCAGAATAATAATAGTAATGTATCAGGTGATCGTAGCATATGGAGAAGTGAGTGAATGGCAGCAATATGCTGAGAAACAAGAGTTAGGAATTGGAAGTTCTCTGCTATAAGTGACCTGCTTTACATGCAAAACAGAATGCTGTTACCCAAAGATGGATGTAGGCTGGTTTAAAAAAGTATGTTGTAAATGCTAGGGCAACCACTATTGATTGTTTGTTTGTTTGTTTGTTTGTTTTTTAAAAAGTATAATCGACACCCTAAGAGAAGAGACAGAATGAAATCGTATCTTTCTCAATAGAAACCAGAGGATGCAAGATAAGGGAAGAGAGACCCAAAAGACAAGTTCAAGAAATTGGAAGCAGTTTCAGATATGATTTACGGGACCATATCAATAACCATTTTAAATGTGGATATCTGGTATACCAAATAAAACACTGAGATTGCCGAAGTGTGGAAAAAAGACAATGCCCAATTGTTTGTTGTCTACAAAATACATTTTAAATAAAGACTCAGTTTCAAAGTGAAGGAATGGAGAAAGGTATGCTATGTTAACACTAATGCAATGGAAGACTGAATATCCATACTAATTTCAGACAAAGCTGGCTTCAGAACTAGGAGGATTATCAGAGATAATGAGGAGCACAGCATGAATAAAGGTGTCAGTTTTCTAAGAAGATACAGCAATCCTAAATCTATATGAACCTCATATAAACATCAAAATAATAAAAAAATTATCATAAAAATAAATGGGGGAAATATAGAACTAAAAGGAGAAATATACAAATGCAATCTTCTAGTTCAGGACTTCCACACCCCCTGTCAGCTATTTATAAATCAAACAGGCAGAAAATCAGTAAGGATATAGTTGACCTGAACAACAGTATCAATCAACTTAATATAATTGACATTTAGAGATCAGTCCATCTAACACTAGCAAAATATATATTCTTTTTAAGTTCACGTGTTTGTTGACAAGTTCAATGCGTGGAGACTTTGGGAATATTGGGATGAAGTGAATACATTTTGCATGAGAAACTGACATAAATTTTTGGAAGAGAGGAGGCAGAGTGTAGTAGGCAGAGTAATGACTCCCCTATAAGGTCTAATATCTAATGCCTGAAACCTGTGAAAATGTTATCTTTACATGGAAAAAGATACTTTGTAGATGTGGCTAAATTAACAAGCTTGATATAGAAGGATTATCTATCCTAGAATATCCAAAGATACAGAACGACCAAAATTCACATAAGGAAATGTACAAAAACTGAATAGTCCTGTATTTATTTAAAAATTAATTAAAAATTAAGAGCCTTCCAACAAGGCAAGTTCTAATCCTAGATGAATTTACTAGTAAATTATACCAAATATTTAATGAAGGAATGATACCACGTTTCCACAATCTCTCCTAGAAAATAGAATCTGAGATCATACTTCCTAACCATTCAATGAAAAAACATCACCCTAATACCACAACTAGACAAAGATATTACAAAATAGGAAAACCACAGACTGGCATCTCATAAACACAGCTGCAAAATCCTCCACAATATATCAAATGAATTTCACGGATGTATAAAAAAATTGTACACCATGGTTAAGTGGAATTTATTCCAGGTATGCAAAACTGGTTAAACATTGAAAATCAGTTAATGCAGTCCACAATATCAATAAATTAAATAACACAAATCATATGATCATATAAACACAGTAAAAGCAGTTGGTAAAATGCAACATCCATTCATGATAAAAACTTTCAACAAACTAGGAATAGAGGGGAACAACCTCAACTTGAGGAAAAAAAAAAACCTATATAAAAAGTTACAGCAGAAATCATCATTAAGAGTGAGAAACCAAACACTCACCCTGTAAGATTAGGAATAAAATAAGAAGACTCTCTCTGTAGTTATTGAATATCATACAGGAAATCTTAATGCAGTTGGACAAGAGAAGAAAATGTGTACAGTCTTGGAAGAAATAAATACAGTTTCTGTATAACATCAAAAGACATTGAAAAAAAACCTTCTGGAGCAGATTAGCAGGTACAGTATGGTTGCAAGATGCAAGGCGTATTAGCTGCCATAACAAAATATCAAACATTGGATGGCTTAAAAAGACAGACATTTATTACTACATAATTCTGGAGACCAAAAGCCTGAAATCAATGTGCCGGTAGAGCCATGTTTTTTCTGACAGCTCTGGGGGAGAATCATTCTCTGCCTCTTCTAGCTTCTGATGCTTGCAAGCAATGCTTGGCCTTCCTTGGCTTGTGGAGGCATCACTGCAGTCATATGGCCATCTTGTGTGTGTGTTTTGTTGTCTTCCATCTGTTTGTGACTGTGAATCCAAATTCCTCCTTTTTATAAAGACACCAGTCCTGTAGGATTAAGGCAGAACTAATCTCACTTTAACTTTATTAACTCTGTAAGGACACTGTTTCCAAATAAGATCACATTGTGAGGTCCTGGAGGTATTTTTGGAGGAACACAGTTTAACTCCTGACACAAAGTTAACATTCAAATTCAATATTATTCAATGCCAGCAATGAAAAATTTGAATTTGAAATTAAAAATACCATTTACAGCAACAACAAAAATGAAATATATAGATGTTAAATATTAGAAGAATATGTAGGCTCATACTATGTGCCTCTGAAAAACAGAAAAAAGTTAATAAATGGAAGGGATAGTCTATGTTCATGGATTGGAAGATGCAAAATTATAAAATTATCATCTCTTCCTATCTTGATCTATAGTTCTAGTACAATCCACTCAAAATCATAGCAAGCTGTTTTATAGATACTGATTCTGTGTTCGTATGCAAAAACAAAGACAGAGGATAGTCAACCTAATCCTGAAAAGAGAACAAAATTGGAAGGCCCATAGTACCTGATTTCTGAGATTCCAAGCCATACAGTGCAGGCAAAATATAAACATCTAGATCAATGGGACAGCATAGAGGGCCTACCAGGAGATGCACACCAATATGATCAACTGATCTTTAACAAAGGAGCAAAAGCAATTCGATGAAGAAAGGAGATAGTCTTTCCAGCAAGACTGGAAGTAACTAAGTCGCCCTTCGATATGTGAATTGAGAAGCAAACAACAGTAGATCCATACAATGGACGATTATTCAGCGATAAAAATGAATGAGCTATCAAACCATGAAAAGCTAAATTTGAATTTTAACTGCACATTGATGAGTCTGAACAGCTTGAATACTGTCTGATTCCGATTCCATGACATTTTGGAAAAGGCAGATCTAGAGACAGTAAGACAGAACAGAATTTCGGAGATGCAGGAGAGGGTAAAGAGGCGAAGCATAAGAGATTTTTTTAGGCTAGTGTAACTATTCAGCATGATACTGTAATTGTGGATTCATGACAGTATGCATTTGTCAAAACCCACTGAACTTTTCATCACCAAGTATGAAATGTGATATTGACAAATAAAAAAAAAATCATTTAGGATGTCAGGAGAATCTCAAGACAGTGTGGAATGTGGTGGGATACACTGTATTATGAATACATGAACTGATCTCACTGGAGGAAGGTGGGGGGAGCTGCTGAACTAAGTAACTTTAAAATAAGTGAAGTCAGGGGCGCCTGGGTGACTCAGTGGGTTAAAGCCTCTGCCTCCAGCTCTGATCATGATCTCAGGGTCCTGGGATCGAGCCCCGTATCGGGCTCTCTGTGCAGCCAGGAGCCTGCTTCCCTTCCTCTCTCTCTACCTTTCTCTATGCCTACCCGTGATCTCTGCCTGTCAAATAAATAAATAAAATCTTTAAAAAAATAAGTAAAATAAAATAAGTGAAGTCAGTAAGACTAAAGGCAATATAAACAAAAATCTTTTCAACACCATACTCAAGTCTGTAAAGTTGTTTCCTAAGACAGTACTGGTTAACGAGGTCTAATTGGTAAAGCTATACCTACACACTGAATTGGATTGTATGGCGAATGGTAGGAGCCGAGTTTCTCACTGTTGGAGTGGGAACTACACACATGTGAGGGGAAGAAACTAGAGTAACCCACATGGTAATGGCTTGGAGTCTGAGCTCCTGTTTAGCTTAATAAAGCTATGAATAGGGGTGCCTGGGTGGCTCAGTGGGTTAAGCCTCTGCCTTCGGCTTGGGTCATGATCTCAGGGTCCTGGGATCGAGCCCCGCATCGGGCTCTCCACTCAGTGGGGAGCCTGCTTCCACCTCTCTCTCTGCCTGCCTCCCTGCCTAATTGTGGTCTCTCTCTCTATCAAATAAATAAAATCTTAAAAAAAAATAAAGCTATGAATATTTTCTTATAGAAATATATGTTTATATTAAACGTGGGATGGTGTACACACATGTACATTTTCTTGCTCTGTCAGGTGAGAAAGAAAGAAACAATGACACTTCTTTAATAGCAACCAAATTTCCTAGCCCACCTTGTGGCTTCTAATATTATTAGAGAATATCTACTAACTCTTGCAAAACAATAGAGTCTTGACTGATTCTAGAATCAGTCATAGATAAATAAATAACAGAATAAATAAATATATGCACATAGAGACTTCCTTTCAAAGAGCACAGTATGGAAAGAGGGAAGTCAACTTTCTAGTACTAAACCTAGCTAACACTATCTCAGACATGTATGTGATCAAGATCGATATCAACAGTGATGAGTCATGTTGATGTTTATTTTCTTGGTTTTATGGGATGAGAACAGCACTCTCTGTGTGGTCTTTCTAGCAGAAACCCACACTCCAATATAATTATGAGAAAAATATCAGACAAATCCCAATAGGGGAACATTCTAAAAATACCTGACCAATACTCCTCAAAGCTGGCAAGGTCATCGATACAAGGAAAACCTGAAAAACTGTCACAACCCAGAGGATCCTAAGAAGACGTGACACCTAATTGTAATAATCTTAGATGAGATTATAAAACAGAAAAAGAGCACTAGATAAAAACTAAGAAAATCTGAATAAAGTACCAACTTTAGTTAATGCAAATGTACCAAAATGAGTTCATCAATTGTTTAAAAAAAAAAATGTACCATAGTAATGTAAAAGGTTTACAATAGGGAAATTTGAGAGGGGCATATGAGGTTCTGTAACGTTTTTGCAGAGATTTTGTAAATCTAAAACTATTCTAAAATAAAATACTTATTTAAAGGCACAAAAAATAATGAAAAACAATGATACATCTTTACAGACATATAAAATCAACAGTGTACATTTTGATGCATATGCCGTGGTTCTAATTCTTCTGTAATAAAGATCCCAAAGTCTTCAGGAAGATAGGAAAACAACAAAAGAGAAACAGAGGGCTGTACCGTGGAGAGAAACACAACGACAACCACACAGCCGGATCGAGCTCCCTCCCAGCCCATCACTGTTTTCTATCCACTCAGCGGAGTCTCACTTTCCCATAAATGCTTTAAGTGTTTCTTTCTTCTAAACACAGTCATTAGCATGATGCAAACAAAGCCCTTGATACAGGGCCTCACCCAGAGTAAATGAGCAATATGTAGTAGCAATTATAATTATTAAAGGGACTAAAATTACTCTACCAGATGCTAGTCCCTATAGCTGCCTCATGATGATGACGTTCCATAATCACAAGGCAGGATGTAGAATTCAGAGTAAACATCGGTCTCAGTGAATTTCATAATGTAAGCAACTTGAATAAGCTTTAGATTTTGGAAGCCCACCCCTTCGTGACATTACCTGGAAAACTTGTTGATGGTACATTTACTTTCCTATTTCTCAATCCTGGAGATGCTTCAGGACATTTTCTTTCAAGAGGAGATACTGAACGTAAGGTATTGGCAATGTCATGTGACATGCGGCCGGCAAAATAAAGGTTGATGAAGACATGACGGTACTTGCAAGCTTCAGGGGTTGCCCCTGGGAGACAACACCGTGGAGAAGGAATCAATACCCTCGGGAAGGCCGGCAGCAGGAATTCAGCAGGCAGGCAGCACCCGTGTGGGGAGATGGACGATTTTGGAGTGGAAGGACCTGACAGGATACCTGGGCACTTCTGTGCACTTACCGGGCCGTGCTATGGTCTGAATGTTTGTGTGTGCCATCCCCATCCTCCTCAAGTTCACATGCTAAGATTCTAATGCCCAGGGTGATGGGTTTTGGAGATGGGCCTTTGGGAGGTGCTTAGGTCGTGAGGGTGGAGGCTTTATGAATGGAATCAGCGCTCATGTTAGAGAGACCCCAGAGATCTCCCTCATCCCTGCCCCCTGTGAGAACCCTGTGAGAAGCTAGTAGTCTGCAACCCCGAAGAAGGCCTTCAGCAGAAACTGGTCATGCTGACACCCTGATCTTGGACTTCCAGCCTCCAAAACTGGAGAAATAAATTTCTGTTTAAAAGCTACTGAGTCTGTGGTATTTGTCAGAGCAGTCTGAATAGACGAAGACAAATTTAGAAATTATTCAAAAAAAAAAATAACACTTGCAACTATTGAGGGGAGTTTAATATGCAGAAATAGGCAGATGAGTGGAAAAGGTGAATTAATTTGAGTTACTACTTTTAATACAGCCATATTTTTATTTCCAAGTACGACTAATGACAAAGATGGTGGGAAGTGTCTTCTCAGCTGGACTAAGCACTAGCCAGGCTTCATCCTGACTCTGGGCTTTCAATCTCCCTTTTCTTGGATAATTTACTGTAGAAAACTCCTAATTGTACATTCTCTCCATGCACCTTTGAGATGAAAAATTTTCAAGCCTCTTGCTAGTTTGACATCCCAGGGTTGTCTTTCTCTTTGAAATGTAAATCATCAAGGGAAAGGACTCCCCTATCTCCCAGCCTCTGTGGGGGGTGGGGGGGGATGGAGTCTGACCTCAGCCTGCTCTAGGTTGTAAAACCAATTAGCTAACACAAATGGCTAACCATCTCCCCCTTACCCCGATTTCTTAAACACTTACTGCCTCTCATTTCCACAGAGTAGAGCTGAGACTCAGTTCTGGCCTTTCTGCCTATGATAACAGCCTTAAGTCAAGTCTTCTTTGCTTGTTTAATTTGATCTGGTATAATTTTTTCTTTGACCCTGGGAATATTCTGATGATGGATATCATAAAGGGCATAATATAGTATTGCTGAATGCATTTTGGAACAGAAATCAAAAGATCTGCATTCCAATTCCAAGTGTGTCATTTTCTAACTATTTGGCCCACAGCAATTGACATACTTTCTGGGAGCTTCAGGAATTTTGGGTGTAAAATGGATTGTGGGCCAATAAACTATATTGCCTCTTGTACTTTTCAATGCTTTTTACTCCTTGGATAAAACATTGGATTATGTAGTTTCTGTATTTTTTTCTCATACATTACTCTTTTGGGCAGAGCAGAAATTATTACTAATATTTTGAATTCTTCTTTTAAAAGGTATTATGTGCCATAAGAAAATGATTCCTTGCTTTCTGACCACTAAATTCGTGAGTTAGTGTTTAGCAGACATTTGTAGAATGTGTTTGCTTGTCACTAAAGGATGATACTGAAGGACCCTTAATTCTTTTCTGGGAGGGACTACCCTTAAGAGCAAAAAGCTGCCTTTGGCCTCAGAACACATTTCTCTTCTGTTGCAGCAACACAAGCTAAAGAAACAAAATAGGGAAATGTTTCTGTCCCCCAGACTAGATTAGAACGCCCTACAATGGAAAGGAGAAATTCTAGATGCAGGTTTCAGGACGTGTGAGCCTCTGTGGCTGTTACTCTCAAGATAAGGGGTCCTGTTTTCATGTCAATGTTCAATATTCACTGGGAAAACTTACGTTCTAGAAGGTTTGAGAAAAATGAAGAAGTAAAGGTAAGACAGAAGAAAGGAGGAGTGAGAGGAAGGAAGGAAGAAAGGAAGGAAGAGCGAGAGAACACAAAAAGAACAAAAACACAATAGAATCAGTTTATTGAAGGAGGCTATTTCCTCATCCAAGAATTGTTGGAGCACATGTATTGAGGTGTGCACAAAGAACATTTTAATTAGAAAGAGAGTTGATTACATTTGGTGGGGTCCTAAAAGTAATATTTGATAGCCTGACATAAAAGACTTACCGAGGTGAAAAAGGAAAATCACAGCCCTGTGAGTGTTGGTCGGCACGGGAATGCTCTGGGTTGGCACATAAGCGGTTAGCCGCCCATATAAAACCTCTGCGCACATTAGCACAATGCTTGAATTCTTCGAAAAGTGTAGCTTTCCTTCATTTTGCACTTTTTATTACTATCTGTATTTCACTACAGGGTATTCGTGGGCTTTTTAAGGAATGAAATTTAAATTAAAGAATATACTGGAGAAGAAATTGCAGCATTCTCTCCACTAATAAAATGCTTTAAGATCCTTTCCTTTCTTTTTCTAAGCAATGAGCCAGATTTAGAGCACCTGGTCTTATCATCAGGAACCTAGGATAATATCAAGAGCGAGAGGGTAATCATGAAAAACGCTTCCATTTCTTTTTTCAAGCTTACTTTTGGTAAAGGTATAAAAAAAGAAAAGAGAAGAGAAAACAGTATTTTGATTCACAGGGCTTATTCTTTCAGAAACAATTTTGTGTATTTGCTGTATATTCAACTTATTTTTTTCCAGCAGACATCTTTGCTGAAATAGGTTGTTATTTCAAAAGAAAAAAATTGGCTTATTATCATTATTTTTAAATAGAATGCCTTTTTCATTGTATGAGATCATCAATAGTAATAGGAGTTCTGGAAAAGTGTGGTCTTGTGATAATGAACAATATATTCTAGTGGGGAGTTAAATTGTCTCCTGGAACCACAATTGCTCCCTTTCCAATTTTATATTGTAAATTAATTTTGATGCTTTTCTCAGCTTGGATTTAGCCAACACATTTATTTTGAGGGTGCTTAATGCACTATCCTAGAACTATGCAAAATATTTACACAAGTTTCCAAGGATAGAACAATGGTGAAAAGATGGTGAATTTCCCAAATTAAGCTTACCGAGTATCATGATAACATTTTTTCTTTGTACTTAGGAAAACATGTATGAGCAATTAGTCATACTTCGCATACATTAGTGTAAAGAACCCGTTTTAGTTACTTTGTGTGCTATCTGTTACCAGATAGCAACCAGATAGAACCAGAATGGTTTGTTGGTCTTGTTATCTCAAAAAAGGACAGTTTAATGAGCCAGTAAATTCATTAAGTTCATTCGTTGTGCTTGTGTGTATCAAATAGTATTATTGCATATGCAGTAAGTTCCTTATTTTCCTCAAGGATTTACATTTTGTCAAGTTTATACTGTTTATATGATTGGTTATAAAGAATGTCTTATTTACCCAGAATTACCCACTGGAACTGATTTCTAAATTTGATGGAGAATAATTGATCATGATACTATATGCCCCCTGGCCCAAATAATGTCTTAAAAGTGTATGTTTGTTTTTTTAAATTCTATTATATGCTGTTTATTTTATTGGTTTTCAATTGAGTATATTCTAAACATAACAAAATTCTGTTGCTGAAATTATTTTACTCCTATGTATCTTTCTATTATAAGTTTATTTATGGAAATTATTTTAATATGTCACCATCAAAATAATAGCTTTATTTTTTCACAGCACAATATAACTTATGATAACTCAGAATCATTTCTATTATTTTTCCTTGATATTTAAATACAATTTAGTAACACTTGAATATTTATGTGAACTTTTAAAAGCTGAAGAATTAATCAGAGATGAAATACATTATTTAGACAGTATTTCAAAATGCTTATATTAATGCTGACAAGAAATATCTTTCATATGGTAAAATGTCTTAAAACATAATTTTTGGCAAATATGGATAATAAAAAAATAAAATATCATCTTGCTCAAAGCTTCATGTTAGGACCATGTGGACAAACCAAGCAGAGTGGGGAGCAAATTATTTATGTCTTGCATATATTAAATTTCTGTTACCCAAAATGAAATTTTAATTATTTTTTTATTATTTTTTCAGGGAAAGGAGTACTGTTTTTGTTTTTGTTTTTGTTTTAAAGATTTTATTTATTTATTTGACAGACAGAGATCACAAGTAGGCAGAGAGGCAGGCAGAGAGAGAGGAGGAAGCAGGATCTCCCCACTGAGCAGAGAGCCCATGTGGGGCTCGATCTCAGAACCCTGGGATCATGACTTGAGCCGAAGGCAGAGGCTTTAACCCACTGAGCCACCCAGGCACCCAGAGTGCTGGCAGTTTTACATGTAGAAATTCATATGGAGAAGTGCCTCTCTAATCTCAGAACATTTGGTACTTCACCTCTGACTGGAAAATAAGTAAATAATTACTGATGGTAATATATTCTAATGGACAAGAACATTCGGATAAAATACTAGGTTTTCCTAAATTCTCTCCACTGTGTGTTTAGAGAACTAAACTATTCCTATTCCGGTATTATATAGACTGTGAAGGAACAATGATGGAGAGTACGCAGGTAGGAAAAACAAAGTCAGATTCCAAAGTTGTGGCAAGGAGAAACCACTGTGGCGGGACAGAACGGGGTCTGAATTGTGCAGAGGCCAGCCAGGTCTTAATGGATTGCCTCAACATCATACTAAAATGTTGTGGAGACGATGCTGCTATTAGGGTGATTTGGAGCAAAAGCCCCAGGAGTGTTTGAATCTTTGGGGAACCATCACCACTACCACCACCACAGTCATAATTATTATTATTGTAAGTGCCTTTATAGTACTGTATAGCTTTTTTTCTATAGCTCATGAGAACCCATGACTTTGTTCTATTTTTGTGTCCTTTTGTAATGAAAAACAAATCAAAACAAAACAAAATGGAGGTAAAAGGTGTTAAGCCACAAGGACCTTAACTTGTGATAGACTCACTATTTGGTGCCAGCCGGAAGAGCGCTCTATTCCATGTTCATAAGCTTCACGCATCTCATAATTACAGACACCTGAGACGCTCTCGATAAAAATATGTGTACAGAAAGCAATAGTAAAGTGAGGCAAATTAACACATTATTTCTATAAGATGCTTTGTTCTAATCCCCAGTAGGAATGCCGATAATGTGCTTCAATTCTATGACCCACAGGTTTGCTTGACTGACTTAGCTCAAACGCAAAGTCTGCTTTACTCATTTGTCCCCAAATCAAGTTAAATTTGCCATCGTGATGAAAGGAAAGACTCCATCACTGAGAACTGAGACAAGAGGAGCCTTGCCCCCGGCTAGTCACTGGGATTTTGAAATTGCACATGACCATTGTATTAGTTTCTGCAAAACGTTTTAGATAAAATACACTAAAAGCCAACAGCAATTACCATTTCCAAGATAAGAATCTACATTTTTCAATCACTTTATATGTTAAAGTATAATAACAAACCACAGCTGACGGCTAAAACTGTTTTTTCTCTTGGCACGGTATTCTTAGCTAAAAAACACTTTTAGGGGTGCCTGGATGGCACATTTGGTTAAGTCTCTGGCTCATGATTTCAGTTCAGGTCATGAGCTCAGGGTTCTGAGATCAAGCCCCACATGGGGTTCCCCACTGATTGTGGAGCTGTGCTTAAGATTCTCTCTCTCCCTCTGCCCCTCCCTTCCACTCATGCGCTCTCTCTTTCTCCCTTAAAAAAAAAAATTTTTTTTTTACTTGGAAATCAGTTAATTATTTTTGCTGTGAGGCTAATAATAAAGTAATCAATTATGAGGCAGACTAAATGTTATAAATTATTAAGATCACTCGTTTGCATCAACTATAAGAATAGTGGAACAAAAACAAAAATAAAATCCCAAATATTGGCACATTATTCATAAGAAGTATAGACACACTTTTCTATAACATTCAGATATTTCCAACAGTGACCTTAATTTAAAAAAAAAAAATTAATTCCTTCAGGCCCAAGTCAACATTTGTACACAGGGAAAGCTTTCCAAAGAATTTTTTTTTTTTTAAAGATTTTATTTATTTATTTGACAGACAGAGATCACAAGTAGGCAGAGAGAGAGGAGGAAGCAGGCTCCCCGAGAAGTGGAGAGCCTGATGCAGGGCTCGATCCCAGGACTCTGGGATCATGACCTGAGCTGAAGGCAGAGGCTTTAACCCACTGAGCCACCCAGGCGCCCTTTTCCAAAGAATTTATTTGATCTGTTCAATAAGTGAATGTTGATAATATTATGGAAGTACAAGCTACTTGTTCAGTTTTTGCTGCATCTTAAAGTTTAGGTCCAATCTTCTCTGTAATAAAATAATTACACTGAAAGGAGCTCACTGTATTATTGTGTTGCAAATATTCATAATGAACACTTTCTGGAAAAAAAAAAAGCAAAGAGTGAGAGATTTATGAAATGGATCTTTAAGGTTTTTCATTTTCTTGAATTTGTACATTGGATTTACTTCATGGGGAAGCCAATTTATTTGCTCCTGATTGAACTTCTTTGTCTTTCTAAAATTTAAATTTATCCAGAAAGAAAGGTGATTCAATGCTATTTTTTCTCACTATTTCAGTTCAAAGAATGTGTTTTTATTTTACACAAAAAATCACAACAAACTCCAAATATGTATTGGCTTACCAGGGAAAAGTAATTTATAAAGTTGGAAAGATACACAACAGAAATATGTAAAATATTCAACAAAGACATATAAGAAATTGTTCATAAGATGAATATTTGTAGTAAGTAAAATGAAAAATTCTCTTCTAATATCCTTTCACCCTAGGCTAAATTTTAAAAAATAATATTGTAATGGAGTACTATTACAGCAGTGAAACTAATTGGAACAACATGTTAACTTTTTGAGTTAAAAAATATTAAGGGAAACAATGCAGAATCAAAAGATAATTACTTTATAATTCCATATATATATATGCTCAAAGCAGGAGTCAGGATTGTGCTTCCACTTGGGAAACAGTTGAAGTTGAGTATTTAACTAAGACAAGGATAACATTCCAATTCTTGATTTCGAATCTCATTACTCAGATGTATACAGAATGGCAAAAAAACCTGTGTCTACACTTATATTTTGTTAAAATGTGTCTAATACTTATATAAGTATTATATAAAATGTGTCTTATATAAATACTTATATAAAATGTGTCTATACTTATATTTTATTTTCCTGTATGTATGTTTTGAAAAACTGACAGTAGAGAGCTCCATTACTTGATTATTTAAATTTTACCATTAAACAGTCTATTAAACCATTATTTAAACTTTTTGAATCATGATAAATTCATTGAAAGCCATGAGTTGTCATCTTCTAAGACAAAGACATAGCAGTTTTAGGGAAAATAATTCATTTATTTGTAAGACATCATTATCCCAGATGATGATGGTCAGAAGACAGCTTTGGGAGGCAGAGAGAGTAGCTAAGAAATACTAAACAAGGCTGGGGAAATTTGCTGAAAAACACAAGAGAATTCAGAATATTCCAAGAAAATGTGCAATATTCTCACTATTTCTGAATAATTCCATTTTGGCCTTCTAACCACCACAGTAGCTGCCCACTGCTTTTTTAGGGGTTTTGGGAATGTAAGTTTGAAAGGAGTGGTTGCTTTCTGTAATGTGAGTTATTGAGTTAAAAAAATAAACTCAATTACTTTTCTCTGAATTCATTTGTCACGTATTGTAAAAAAGTAGTCCAATAGTCGTCCTGTATCTGTGCACTTACTTGTATTCTTTCCTTTGCTCTGAGTCCGTCTCTCACTGAGAAACTCCAATCTGTAAATACCAAGGTCGAATACTACCTTTAATGACACTGACAATCCTCTCCTTATCTCCCCAGTGAGATTTGGTTGCTAGCTTTGTGTTTCCATTATTTTACTTACTTAAGTGTAATAACTTTCATCAAATTATATGTAATTAATGGTGACATATTTTCCTCTTGGTATAATGAAGTCTCCAGTGCCTTGTAAATATTAGACTCTCTATAAATGTTTGTTTATGATTGCTATAATGATACGTGTTAAAGTAGACTCTTTTTTCCCCCTCAATGCATGTACAGAATAGCAACCATGGGAAAAATGATATCCCATGAATTTAAAGCTTAGACCACATTTCAGGTGGTGTCAATTTCAACAACCCACATTGTTCACTTTGAGTAACTATTACCATGATCAGTGAGACCAGTGGGCTAAATTTTATGTGAAAATGGATAAAAAAAAATACAGCTTTCATTTTTTAGCACTCTGAAACATTAGGAGCTTTTGGACAAATGCCAGAACCTCCAGAAATAAAGTCAATTAGAAAGTTCCACTTTTCTATTTCCACTCTCAAGCATGTGTGTCCACATCGAATGAAAACTAGAGGTGAAAAAATCGACTTGAGTGTCATACACATTAATTGCAATGACAACGCCTCCGTTACAAAGGCTATGACTATCCTTTACTATTGCTGGCCTGATTTTTGGTGTCTGTTCTGGATGATTCTTATTTGTTTAAAATTCAGCATAAGTGAAATCAAGTAACTAGCTAAGAAACCCAGTAACTATTTTTAGCATATTGTTAAAATCATTTCTTGAAATTTTCATTGAATTACAATTTAAGAGAAAATGTAAATAATAAATACTAAATAGGAAAATGAAACAAAAAAAAGAGTCTTTACTTTGGATACAATAATCTAAAACTGGTCATCTTTTAACACTCTGGCAACAGAAATAACTTAGAAGTGAGTCATATTCTTGTATTGTCAGTACATTATATTGCCAGTTAATTCTAAATGTTGCCAGACTCATTATAATGCATAAATCTCTGGTTCATACTTTCTCATACTTTAGTCCAACCACCAAAGCAATAAAGCCTGGTTTTTGATGATTATGTTCAGGGTTATGTATCTGGTGACCTTTTTTGCCAGAAAATATAAAGAAAAGGGTCATTACATATAACTGTGCCTAAAATAATAAAAATAAAATAATCTATCTAATGAAGTTTCCAAGTACAGTGACAATTGTTTTAGTGCAGTTCATTTTATACAGGGATAATTTTCTGCTTTCCAATTTATATACATTTGGGAAAATATTCATTGCATGGTCTTTTTCAGAAGTTGCATTCATCTATTTATTTATTTATGACTTTATCTGTATCTCCCTGAAAATTCTTGTTTTCACATTACTATAGTTGAATTATTTAGTTGTACTCTCATTTACCATCACATCATTAGTGAGATTTTTGTATTAATGCCCTGTACTAAAGCTATTTTGAATAATTTGTTCCTTATGCAAATAATCACTTTAGCTTAGAAAAATTTAAGGAATTATAGGTATTTATCAAAATGATGGTGGTAATTTGTGATAATAGCTAGCAATTAAAAAGATAATATAGCACAGAATGGAGCTGGCCCATTTACTTATTATTCATCTACAAATGAATACATTCTCTTGAATTAAAGCCCATGTACATGTTGAAATATCCAGACCTAACTAAGCTCCCAAAATATGAAATATTATATAAAAAGTGACCAAATTTATGAGGAGTAATGAAATGCTTACATCCATGCCTAAGAAAATTTAATCTAACAGACACAGCCCCTTTAAACCTACATTAGCTAATATAAGATGATATCATTTATTGGAGTTTAAAGTACAAAAGTCTAATGTGTATACTAACTATCAATATTCTTGTATCTAAGGCAGAACCGTATGATATAAATAGAAAGTGAGAAACAGAGATCAGTCTATGGAGGAAGCCTTAATGGCAGTGTCTTATTTCCAGCATTAATATAGAAAATAAAGGGCGTCAATGAACTGTTTCAGTGATATAAATATTCATGTGTCTATCCCCACTCAGTCATTTAATTTTAGCACATTCAGAGTAGAGAACAAAACATTTTAATGATTAATGTATGATCAGTAGAACTTGTTATGGAAGAAGCAGCATAGGTGATGTATTAAAAACTGGACCTCGCCAGAAAATATCTCAAGTGTCTAAGGATTGGGATGTCCGAAGAAAAATAATCATGGGCACCTGGGTGGCTCAGTTGGTTAAGCATCCCACTCTTGATTTCAGCTCAGGTTATGATCTCAGGGTTGTGAGTTCTAGTCCTTGTTGGGCTCCACATTGAACGTAGAATCTACTTGAGATTCTCTTCTCCTTCTTCCCTTTCTGCCCCACCACCACGCATGCTCGTCCTCTAAAAAAAAAAAAGAAAGAAAGAAAGAAAAGTGTTCACCACCATATCTAAATAAGACAATACAGCATATCAACAAATGAGCTTCTTAAAATGGATTGGATTTTGAAAAATGAGTAATGTAGTGAATTTTAACAATTCAAAGTGAATAATGCATGTTCATTTTTCTTTCTTCAGGAAATCCCAATGAAATGATAGAAAAAAAAAATAAAAAGGCAGGAACTCCCCTCCCCCCAAATTTTAAAAATAAAAGAAAGAGAAGACAGAAGTCAAGTAATGCAAACAAAATTTTGAAGCCAGGAAGTAGATGGATGTATGGCATCTGATTTAGTAGAGGGACAAAGATGAAAACGTAAGCCATTAGAGAAGTTTTAGGAAGTCTCTCCACTTCAGATCCCTGAAGTATCTCAGGAATTAACAACAGATATCTATAAATTATGGTATGATAAGATTTAACAAGTGAATGAATGAGGACGTAAATAGGCTCAAAAATGGTAATAACAAACTCAGATCTACATCATTTCACCTTTATTGCACAGCCAATAACACATACTTTTATTCCTAACAACAACAACAACAACAACAACAACAAAGTTAAATTTGGTCTTTGGATACGATGAAGCCAACAGCTTGGGATTTAAGAAACCAGCTGAGGGTCAGATAAGGTATCTATTAAAAACAAGAGTATTGAATAAAAGTGCAGAGACACAATGTTGAAATTCTTTGGCCCTCTGCTGCTTCTTGCTCTCAGAATATTGCCATCGGATTTTAAAATAATCCACCCAGCACTCCAGGAAGAAGTATGGATGATTCCTTTGGAGGGAAACTCACAGCCCCAAAAGGAAAACCATGTATCAACTAATTGGGATTTTCTCCATGAAAATGTAGCAGCAACCTTTATATGAGACATGAAATGAAAACCCAAGTGTATAAATGCAAGCATTGACTAAGTTATTTTTCAGTGTGTTGACACAGAAAATAAACATACATGAGCAGTTCAATGAATAATTCTGAAGTTATCACCGGAGCAATCTCCATTCTAGTTTGTACCCAAGTCCCACGTAGGCCAACACTCTGAATGCAATTAGCTTTCTTCACTTTAGCATTTACTTCTTTGTATTAAAGTAATAAATCTAAATTTTGTCTGATTTTGAACTTTTAAAAAAATGAGGTTCTGTGCCTTTTTGTCCCAACATTTTGTGTGTCTGTGTGTAGACGTGTATGCTCATGTGTCCTATTCATTTTGTTGCCACATGTAAATAATCTTTCATTTTCATTGGAGTACTATTCCGTGGTATGAAAATACGATGATCTATTTTATTTAATTTCATCATCTTCAGTATTCTACTTCAAACAATGCTACTATGAACGTTTATTAATGTGTCTCCTAATGCATTTGAACAAAAATTTCCCTAGAGTATTTGTGGAAGAGCAGAACTTCTATGATGGGGAAACACTTCTCCAAATCTATTACATAATGAAAAACTATTTCTGAATTCTGTGCACATGTCTGAATTCTACTAGAAGAGTGTGTGAATAACAAGAACAATTTGCCTCCAGACTCTGACCATCACTTATTTTGACAAGGTATTTCAGTTTTTTTGCCAAACTTAATATGTGTGTGGCATTATTGCTTGTGATTTTAGTTTGCATTTTCCTGATCACTAATTAGGGTGAGCATATTTGTATATGTTTTAGTGGTCATTTAGATAACTTATTTTGTGATGCTCCTAATAAAGTATTTCAATTTCCTAGAGTTTTCTGGTTTTTTTTTTTTTTTTTTCATACCAATTAATAGAATCCTTCATATAATTTGAGTAGGAACTTTGCAGTCGGGAACTTTTTTCTGTAAAGGTCCAAACAGTAAGTATTTTAGGCTTTGTGGCCAAGAGGCAAAATCAAGAATAATATGTGGGCCCTTAAAGATTGAAAACAACATTTCCCAAAGTTTCTGTTGATTAAATTTAAATATAGAAAATAATAGTTTAGGGGTACGTAGGTGGCTCAGTGGATTAAGCACCTGACTTCTGGTTTTGGCTCAGGTCATAATCTCAGGATCCCGGGATTGAGCCCAGTACTGACTCTATGCTTATTGTGGAGTCTGCTTCAGATTCTTTGTCCCTCTCCCTCTGCCCCTCCTGCTTGTGCTGTTTCTCTCTCTCTCAAATAAGTATATAAATAAAATATTTTAAAAAGAGAAAAAATAGAAAATAATACTTGAGTACTATATTTTATAATACAGTGTGTTAATGAGAAAAAATTAAATTTTCCTTAAGATAACATTACAATTTTTATGTCAAAATCTGGATGTTGAGGATACAGTGAGGACACTAAAAAGTCCTCAGAGTTTCTCTGACATGAATTCTTAAAAATGAGTGATTTTTGTGATTGCGATTTTTGCCGTTTGAAAATGGATACCCACATGCTCATCTCAAATAGTGAAACATATTTTCCATTAATTAGTTTCTCTTTTAGTAGTCAGAACTATCATTCTCCAATTTACCCAACTTATAAACTTGGCAGTCAACTTTGAAACTGGCCTGTCAGTCATCTCCTGCAGTCCATCAATCATTAACTCGAGCAAAGTTCTCAGGAATTTCTCAAGGCAGTTCTTCCTTCTTTATCCTTATTCTAATTTGCCGTCACAGTCATTCATGCAGTATACCACAGTAATGAATTTGTGGGCTTCCCAGCTCCTTGTCTCAGACCCTTTCAGTCCACCTTTTACTCAGGGTGCATGATGATTCTGAATAAACTGTAAATCTGACACTGCTGTGCCGTTGCTTTCATATTTACATGTGAGAAGCCACACTTCATGGCAGATCACGTAAGCCACACAAAAGCCTGGCCCTTGTTGACTTATCTACCACAATACCACCCTATATGTATTCCGATGCTACCAGTCTCCTTGAATACAATTCACATAGCTCAGTCTTCATTCTCAGCTTTGCTTATGTTACCCAGGAAGTCAGGAATGCCTGACTCTGGCACATCTTCCTGTCATTTGTCCATCTCGGCATTCTTTAGAACTCAAATTATAGGGACTTCTGGGTGGCTCAGTCCTTCAGCATCTGCCTTCAGCTCACATCATGATCCCAGGGTCTGCAATCAAGCCCACACTGGGCTCCCTGCTCAGCAGGAAGCCTGCTTCTCCCTCTCCCACCAGCCCCTGCTTGTGTTCCCTCTCTCGCTGTGTCTCTCTCTGTCAAATAAGTAAATAAAAATATTTTTTAAAAAAGAACTCAGATTCTAACACTTCCAGGAATGTTAACATGTCCCATTTTTGTTTGATTAGATACCTGTCTATATAATGCCCATAACCATGTGTACCTGGTACATTGTCTGTCTCCCTCTGACACAGCGAAAACTGTAAGGACAGACCAATGTAATTCACGGCTGTATTCACAGAGGCCTTTATAGAGTCTTGGACATAGTTAAGCTTAACAAATATTTATTGAACTAAATGAACTGGATTGCGACAAGTATAAATATTTATTAAAATGATTTATAGATTCAGTCTCAACCTAACTTTATGAAACAGATCTACTTTAAAATTATTGCATTATAAAACATATTTTAGTTACACTCCATATTATCTGAAGCTTCTTATTTCTCCAGGAATTTCTCCAGTTCTCTAGATCTCCCACCGAGATTTTTTTCTTATTAGATAAAAGAGAATGTTTTCTTCTCCATAGGTCATGTAGGTTAAAGAACTGGAGACCTCAATTCAATCACCAGCTTTTTCTAAGAAAATTAAGTTTTGCAATGCATTGGCATTCCTTCTTTTCCTATCAAAGTGCTTCTAGATACTATGCGAACTTTTGTAATACTTCTAAGCAGTAAACTTTGCTTATAAAAGTGAAGAGGCAGACTCTTGTCTAAGTTATAATCGTCTCTTTAGGAAAACAAAAACTAACAAAACTTCCCACTTGATAATGATTAATTAATTTGATTAATTCAATTCAAAATCACTCCATGTTGATTCCTATTTATGTACTTATTCATTGTACTAGACAATGGGACAAGACCAAAACTGGCCCAAAGTGACTTGTTATGTCCAGAAAACCAGCTCAAAGACATCTAACTAAACACTTTAAATTAAAACTTCCCTTATAAATGTGTTAACATAAAATTGACCCCCCAAAAATGTTGCTTAGTTTATTATAATGTGAGTGCCATTGTTTTCCCTTTGATTTACTATTCATTATCACCAACATCGATACAAAAATAACAGTCATAAGAGCTAATATTCATTCAGCATTTGCTCAATTAATGTACTTAACATATGTTCACTCATCATATTATTACTGAGACCAAAGAAAACAAGAGCTCTTATTAACTCAGCTTTAAAGAACAAGAAGACTTATGCAAATACAGTAAACTTCCCAAGATTTCACAACAAGTAGCAAATCTTAAATTTTCTTCTGTATGTCAAGATAGTATCTTCTAGAAAAATACATACCACAGGGATCTCACTAACCTGTCTATGATTTTATTTGCAAGGCTTAGCAGAATGCTAAGTACACAGTCATTGCTAAATACGTATTTGTTCAATGTATCCAACATTTGAAATTCTTTTTGAATGGGCCTTAGGCTTTAGGAGCTAGTTTAATATGATGAATATGTTTGGAGTTAGGACAAGAACAAAAACAATGCATCTTTAATATAGATAAAAAGAGCTCTGAAAAACACAGGAAATGAATCAAGTATTTTAGCAGTGACAGACATGTGGTAAAAAATTCCATTCAGTTCAACAAACATTTAATGAATACTTGTTATGGGTCTGGCATTGCACCCAGTGCTTTGGATTAGGAGAACGAGAAGTCCACAAAGGTTTACTTTCTATCAGGGAAGACAAACATATGATACAGTATCATGACTGCCATCACTATGACTTTAAAACGTTACAGAATTACAAATAAGGTAGAATTCTTTTTTTAAGTATCTTTTCTTTAAAAATTTTATTTTATTTTTTCAGTGTTCTGAGATTCATTGTTTATGTAACATACCCAGGGCTCCATGCAATATGTGCCCTCCTTACTACCCACCACCAGACTCACCCATCCTCCCACCCCTCCCTCTCCTCCAAAGCACTCAGTTTGTTTCTTGGAGTCTACAATCTCTGGTGGTTTGTCTCCCCCTCTGATTTCCCCCAACTCACTTTTCCTTTCCTTCTTCTAATGTCCTCCATGTTATTCCTTATGCTCCACGAGTAAGTGAAACCATATGATTGTTGACTTTCTCTGCTTGACTTATTTCACTCAGCATAATCTCACCCAGTCTCATCCATGTTGATACAAAAGTTGGGTATTCATCTTTTCTGATGGAGGCATAATACTACATTGTATAATGGACCATATCTTCTTTATCCATTCGTCTGTTGAAGGGTATCTTGTCTCTTTCCAAGGTAGAATTCATTTGATCAGAATAGTTAAGATGATGTGCAAAGCCACAGAATGGAGGAACCATTAAATAGGAAGACATGAAATAGACAAGAGGATTTGGGATGATATTGTACTTAAAAGGAACAGCATGAGTTTGTTTCCAAAAAGATTTAAAAGTTCATGGTTTGGCTGTGGAGCACAGAATGGTGTGGCAAGAGCTCAGTATAGAGTATCTGTTTTAGTATTGCAAATGGAATCCTGTGAACACACTACAAGTATTCAAGATTTAAATACTATAATTTGTGTATAATTTGTGTATTAGAAAGTCAACAGTGGAAGGCATGGGCAGGTCAAATGGGGAGAGGGAGGTTAGAGATAAAAGACCACTTGCCAGTATCAGTAGAGTGGGCTGCATGAGAAGGGCTAGGAAAGGTAAGCAAAATTGATGCATCTTAGCTAAACAAAGAGAAAGAGGGAAGAGTCAAATAAAATTAGAAATGAAAGAAGAAACATTACAACTGGTGCCACAAAAATACAAAAAATCCTGAGAATACTATCATCCATCAACAAAATGAATGACCTGAAAGATGTGTTCATTTATCTTCATTTATACATTGTGTGGGGCTGTTTACACACTACAGTGATAGACTTCAGTAGTTGCAACAGAGACCATATGGCCCATAATGCTTAAAATATTTAATATCTGCTCTTTCTAGAAAAAAAAGTTGTCCAACTTTGCTGTAAAGAATTATAATTGAGGGGGGAAACTTCTGTAATTAATAAAGGCTTAATTTAGTTTTTATTTGTCCTCCAGGAGGACATTATAAATTGTTTCCCAATGTACATGAGAATCGTTGTGCCAGATTTTAAAATGTCACTTGTAAATAAATATGGTAGGTCTTAGATATTTGGTCTATTTGTAAACTATAAAGTTAACCTGACACAGTTTCATTGATGCTGGCAGAAAACATGAGATTCTTGGGTCAGAGACAAAGGACTTCATTTTACAGCAGAGAACATTGTCTGTGCTGGTTCTCCTTGCCCCTCAAGTTCCATAAGGTACTGTGGATTCCCCAGGTGGATACTGTGTACAAAGAGTTTGTATTACAGCTGAAGATCCCAAGCTTAGGAAATCCCAATCATTTATAATGGGCTATAACTTACCTAGACCCTCCTTAAGATGGGAGACCTTTATTACTCTGGAAAGCAAAACAACTCCCCTTGCTCTCCAGGATGGCACATTTCTGTCTTATCTTTCCAGGCTGATTACTATGTAAACATTGTCAAAAGATTATCTGGAGCAAAACTGCAGCTGTCAGTGCCTCTGTTCTTAAGACGTGTGGAAACATGACAGACTTGTGGAGAATTATCTCCTGAGAGCAATCAAATAAAAAATATATTAATTGCATTTCTAAGCAAGTTAGTTTTGGTATGCACACAATCACGTTTTATATTTTTCTCCCCAAGTTTTATATTACCCTGTGTGTTGATGAGTGGACTTAAGTGTTTATATAACTTTATACAAGTACTAACGTGTTTGACTGAAGTCTTTTCTTTGATGATTCTTTGTGAAAAGAACTTCCTAGAAGGTTATTGAAGGCCAAAATACAAAGAGAACATTTCATAGAAAAAAAAAGCCCATTGAAATAAAAGATTCATTCTTAATTTATTAAAGCAATTCAAGCAAAATTAAATATTGAAAAAGATGTAAGTGCCTCACTGGCTAAAAGATGTTGCCATCAAGTCAATGCAGATTTTTCCCACCATATCACCTACGTTGGGATCCCAGCGGTCTCCTCCATGTATCTTGGCGAACCCCCAACACAGCCTGTTTATCACTGCAGCTCTTTGCTGCTTGCTACATATATTCTGTCTCAGTTGTGATGCTGGAAGAAATACACACTGTGACATCACGCCATTCTTCCTGATAAAAACATTATTTTTGAAACATAGATTTTGACATCTCTAATAATCTTTTAAGTTGCTTACAAGACCTTAATAACAAGTTATGACAGTCAGACACTTACTGCCCATTCAGGGGAGATTTCCACTTTAGTTGCCATAGCAAATAGAGGCTTTGATATTCATGACTATGCTGTGAATTTGTCACGCTTTTGATTCTTTTTTTATTTTAGCAATGCTTGTTATGTTTCAAGTATTCTACAGATGATACACAATTATCTTTAACTGTGTGTAGGAGACAATACAAGTGAAAATATAATAAAATGTCAAATACATTCATCCGACTCTAATAATTACTTATGCTCTGCCTACGCAAGCAAATATCAAAGTAAAAGTAATGTTCCATTTCAGGTGGGAAGAAACAAATTAATCAGTTTCTAAGAAAAGTTTATCTGGAGTTATACCTGTGAATAATGTAAAAATAAAGATACTTCTAAATCTGTTTCATCACTGTACCCAATGACTAGAAAAATGCTTATCATTCAGTAACAGTCAACAAACTTTTTTTTTTTTTTTAACTAATGAATACAAACAGAAGTGTTATCAAAGGTCTAGGACACAGGGTTACATAGCAACAATTACTTCCATTTTTTTCCTTCTGAATAGTTTTGCAATAAGGCAACTATATACTTTGTGAAATGAGATGTAGAAAACATATTCAAAGGGATTTATTCATAATGGTGTATATACAGCTTACACATATTTACAGTAAACATATGACGAAATTAATTTTCTTTTAACTAAAGATACACACACACACAAATTCAAAGTAAAAAAAAAGCATAAGCTACTTTTCAATTTGTGCTGAGAAGTTAGACTTGGTCTACTTTTTCTTAAGTTTCTTTTGTTCCTTTAATCTTGTTCTCTCACGCTCACTGATGCTTTAATAATCAGCTATTTAAATTTTTTCCCTAATTCATTATTTTACTTTAATAAAGATTAAATGTTTTTAAAATTTTCCCATGATAAGGGCACCTGGGTGGCTGAGTGGGTTAAACCTCTGCCTTCGACTCAGGTCATGATCTCAGAGGTCCTCGGGCTCTCTGCTCAGAAGGGAGCCTGCTTCCCTCTCTCTCTGCCTGCCACTCTGCCTTCTTGTGATCTTTCTCTGTGTGTCAAATAAATAAACAAAATCTTTAAAAACAATTTTTCCCATGATAATTTTTATATCTTTCTAGTAAAAGTAAAAATTATTTTAAATTCTAATTGAATTTCTGCTAATAACTTACCCTGGACATTACAAAGTGAGTGATAAATGTACTTATGTCATAAGTGTTAGTGTAAAACTAAGGTCTTAAGTTTCTCAATGTGTTACTTTGATTAAAATATATGTGAAAGAGAGAGAGTTGGAAGAACCTGTATTTCCTCCCTCAGAATTCTGCATTTGTTTTTCATTCTTAACATATAGAATTAAAATATTTTAAAATTTAGCATGATATCGGGGCACCTGGGTGGCTCAGTGGGTTAAGCCGCTGCCTTCGGCTCAGGTCATGATCTCAGGGTCCTGGGATCGAGTCCCACATCGGGCTCCTTGCTCGGCAGGGAGCCTGCTTCTCCCTCTGCCTCTGCCTGCCATTCTGTATGCCTGTGCTCGCTCTCTCTCCCTCTCTCTCTCTCTGACAAATAAAATCTTTAAAAAAAAAAATTTAGCATGATATCTAAATCAAAATGCTTTATGTTTTTACATTTAGGACTATTTGCACCATTTTTTAATTGTTAACATAAGTAATATTGCAACAGACATTGTTGAAAAACACGTTTTTTTCTCCGTGTATTTTTTCAGGGCACTTCTTGCAATGAACACCTGGAATTTCCTGACTCTTTTGTTATTTTAGTCATTCATTGTTATGTTCCTTTGTTTGTTTTTTTATCTAGAAATTATGTCCTTCTTGCCTAGAGCTTTTTCTTGTATTATTTTTGTGATGATTTTCTTCAATCTGTTTTTGCATTCCAGAAATTCTACAATAAGATAGTGAATATTCTAGACTAATTTTTTATTTTTCCTTTTATTTCCCATGTTGACTTTTTCTCTCCAACTTTTCACTTTAAATAACACTCTCTGATGAATTTTAATATTTTGGTACCAACTTTCTATTTACACTACTTTCTGTGGAGGTTTTTTTTTTATACATATTGCTTTTATTTCATGGAGCCAGTGTAGTATCTTGTTTTTTAAAGAATATACATTGGAACTTGTTAATTTTTCTTTTAGAAAGTGTCCTTTGTTTTCTTAATTGCCTTGGTCTTTTGTACATTCTCTTTTCCTTCTGCATTTGTTTTGGCCTGAATTTTTCAACAATGGCCACATACAATGGTAGATTACCTGTGGCTTCTGCTTAATGCATAAGAGAGAAAACCAAAATCCTCTTTATGTTACTCCTTGTGCATGTTTGACATCTAATGATCTTCATCTAGTGAATGCTATGTGGTACTGATCTAGATACTTATTTAGAGTATTGTATATGTCATTATCAGTTAGTCTGTTCTTCCCACAAAGAAACTTTCCAACATCCTATGTTGGTGGTTATAACCTGGCTACTACGATTTTGGAAACTGTGTTGAAGAAAGTTTTGCGGTTTCCCTAGCCAGAACACGTGGTTGGGGTTAATCCTTCCATTTTCAGTACACAAACTTTCAAGCCTTTGTGTTGAGTGTTCAGAATTTACATCCTGATTTTACTCCAGTCTTATTTTGTGATGAAAAAGTAGGACTTTTATGGCTAGCGAAATATGATAAAACAACCTGGATGGGTCACTGATGTGAGAGTGTGTATGCATGCCATTCTTATTGGATTTCTGCCCTTCTATTTTTTATTACTGTTTACATAGAATTGCAGAGATATTCATATAGGTACATGTATTCTTTTCATTGAGTTTAACTAAAAAATACTTGTTTTGGTCTACAAATATATTCGTGTTGCCCCAACATAGCAAGACCCAAGAGACAGTTGTACATTTTGATGTTAAGAGGAGACAGTGTTACAATAAACATTTAGACAATTACTAGTTTTAGGGATCATCACAATTTTCCAAGTCCTTTCTTTGTGCTTCATTTCAATCCATAAACAATCTGGAGGAAAGCCTTTAAAGAATGTCCCAAACCTTTGCTTAGAAACAGTTGTATAGAATGACAGAAATACATATTTCTGTACCAGTATTAGATGATGAGATTTTAGGAGAAATGATTTTTTTAAAAGTCAGTGGGTTGTGTTCTTTAGTAAGTTTTAGAAATATAGAAAGTAATATTGCGTTAGAAAATCCATACAAAGTGAAGCAATATTCTTCAAAATTATCTGTATTTCTCAAAACACTAATAAAAAACAGAACCAAAATATGAAAACGAGGAAGAAACCATGCCCAAGGGTTGAAAAAAAAATCAATAGAAAGACAGAAAGAGACCATGTAATCTGCTGAATATGATATTGAACTAGCAAGGGTTCCCCTTACCTATAAATAAATAAATAAGATTTGAAAATCACTGCTCAAACAGGAGTTGGTAAATGGCTTGGAAAGGGAACACAATGGTACCAGTTAAACATTTTAAAATTATTTTGGATGTGAAATATGTGCTTTCAAATTATTTTCAAAACTAACATGTTTGAACAGATTGCATATTCAGGCCAAATAAAACTGAAATTATATGTCTGTGAATAAAAACTTGATGAAAACAATTACATTTTCCTGGATTTTTATAAAACAGCAGTTTTACATTGGGGACATTAAGCTTGATTTCCCTATCTATATAGTAGAGAAATTGCACAACTATCAGGTTAAAGAGTAATTAAATAAGAATTTTATTTGCAGAGAAACAGCTCACAGAATGAAAAGAGTACTAATTGCTAAATCCATGATATAAGAAATTAATTAAATGAAGATATGTCCCAAGAACAAATATAACACATCAGATGTGCCGAAGGAGCCCTTCAGGGCTTAAACTCTACTATTTACTACATAGCTGTTGGTAATAATAGATGAGTTTGAAGCTCCTCTATTGCAAGTGGACCACAACAGACTCCACTGGTTTTGTGTGTTATTCCTTCCTCTTTACTCAAGTGAGAATTCAGCAATGTCTTCAAGGAATATAGGTAGGTACCAAAAATCAACAGAACTGAGCAGATAAACCTGTTGTAGGAACAAAATGGACCTATTTTAACAGCTCCCTAGAGTTTCTGAACAATTTTCAGTAACATAATTTTGACAGTGTGGTAATTGAATCCCCACATATGAGAAATATAGCTCTGAAGAGATTATTTTAAAAAGTAAAAGGCATATGATCATGTTGTGTTTGTAGATTATTCCATGCTACTTATATTCAATAAAGCAAGATTCCGGATTCACCAGACCATATAAGAGTAGAAAATGGTTTTTGGCGAAAGATTAGTACCCCGCTGAAGTATATAATGAAAATATTAAAGAAAAAAATTTTTTTTCTATAGAAACAGACTCTGATGCTCTAGGTATTTATAATAATCTCAACCAAATAGAACTGAAATTGCCTGGAACATGTCAGTAAATATTAATAATAATAAATATTTTCTTATTATCAGGCAAGGCACGATGCCTTCAAAATTTTCGTATTCCATTCTCCCAGCATCTCAATGAAGAGGATGCTATAATCATGTCTAATTTCTTCATGAGGGTTGTTTGTGGTTATGAAACTAAGTGTCAGCTCTTTGATCTAAACTTGAGTTGACTGATTCTAGAACAAATGGCTTTAAATCATGCAGGTATTGGGAAACCTTTACTGTAAAGGGTCAAAGAGTAACACTCTTAACATGAGCTGGCCAGATGGTCTATGTCACAAATACTCTGCAATTGTAGTGAGAAACAGCCATAGGTAACACAGTGGAATTAACCTAGCCCTTCAATATCCAATACAGAAAAAAATTCTAGCCCTTCAATATCCAATACAGAAAAAAAATTCTGGTTTTGAGTAGGGGCAGATTTGACCTGATGGCTGTAGTTTGTCAACTTCTATACAGTATCATTACTCTTCTTCTGGTTCTAAGTCATACATGTGCATCATGATATCTTCTTATAGTGTCTCTACATAGAAGAGTGAAATTAAAAATTATTACCTGGCAACATCAAGATATGTAGAAAAGCAAACTTGGTAATTTGAGACAAAATGGATTTTGATATTTAAAACAAATAAATAAGCAAATACACAAACCTGGGTTTAATCCAAGTTCTGTAGTTCCTTCATGTTACTTAAGTTCTCTAAGCCTCAAATACATTGGAGGTTAATCTACCTTGGAGAATTGTGAATAACAAATTATTCTGTAAAATTCATTCTCTGCATTACTCATTCAATAAATGTGACACTTTGCCCCATCTAAAGGGTTAATAAAATCTATTATCACTATATTTGTTTCCAGTATGTTTTAATTGTTAATACAGATAGTTGTTTTTCATACTAAAAAGTTTGTTTCTATCAGTAAACTTTAAAATTTATTTCTCCACATAGAATGACACGATACAAAATACATTTCAGGTGTTACACACAGTTATATTGTAAAGAAATGTTTGGAAAATCAGAGAAATTGTAAATGTGCATATAGAATGCAAATTTTGGATTCAGATTCAACTATCAATGTTCAGACACAAAATCAAAAGATTCCATAATCATATTGTTATCATATATGAATAATAACACACTTTACATAGGTATCATTTCTACTATAAATGCAATATAAATACCTTGTAGACCACATAGAACATTGCAAAAGTTATAAAGAAAAGGAATTGTAGGGGCACCGGTGTGGCTCAGTGGGTTAAAGCCTCTGCCTTGGTCTCAGGTCATGATCCCAGGGTCCTGGGATTGAGCCCCACATAGGGATCTCTGCTCTGCGGGGAGCCTGCTTCCTCCTCTCCCTCTGCCTGCCTCTCTGCCTACTTGTGACCTCTGTCTGTCAGATAAATAATTAAATCTTTAAAAAGAAAGTAATTGCATAAAGGTCACATCTAGAAAGAACATTAGTTTTTTAATAAATTTATTTTCAAAATTTCCATATATGTATATTTGTATGCACGCAAACCTGTGTGCATGTATTTGTGTTTTGTGTGAGATGTATGAATATATGTGTGTACTTAAATACAGCCAGGCATATGCTTATATCCATTTTAAGATGTATTTTACATATTTTAATACAAATTGCTAAAAGTTTTAACTTATCTTCTTTTAACATCATTAATATTTTTGGACATTGAAGGAACATGTAAACTAAAAAAATCTTGAAAGGCATTAGGTAAAATTCTCCCTCATAGATCAAGGCTGCGGAATAATTAAACTCAGAGATAAGAAAGGAGTTTTAAAACTAAGTGACAAAAACACCAGCTGCTTATGTTAAAGGCTCTCACTCTGGGTGTCGGGAAGAAAACATGAAAATGCACAGGATTTCACTGATTTTGGAAATGTTTTGACTCAGTTGGGAATGAGATTAATGACTCTGTGAAATCAAAGCATGCCACAGAATCCAGCTGGGTACTGACTCAGCTGATTAACCAACAGAGCCGAAGAAATGGCATATAGTTGAGTTATGATTGCTTGCCTTCATGGCCATAAAAAATAACAAGAATAAATGTTCAAATTCATACACTGGCAAAAGGATTTGAGGTTAAAAAAAAATGGTGTCTGAATGCATGGATGTATGAATTGAGCTCAGACAATATTACATGTTTATTTGTAAGACTGTGTGTGTGCATGTGTACATGTGTTTGTGTGTGTGTGTGTGTGTGAGAGAGAGAGAGAGAGAGAGAGAACATGAAGTTGTGTAGATCTGAGTATCTCCATGGGGTACTGTGTACATAGAAATGAAGTACTTTCTCTGTAATAAAGGTTTCCCTCAATAGGCATACTTTTTTTCTCTAAACTATTACTGGATGTTAAAAGAGAGTGAAAAAATTTTTGACTTCCATTGATTGGAAGTTAGTCTTTCGAAATCAGATCACTTTCTAATATAACCAAATTGGAATTACAAAATAATAAAAAGACTTAAAGAACCTTTCATTCAATAAACGGAAGACATATCATTGGCCATGTTACATGATTTTTAGAAAATCAATAGCTATTCTATTCCTTTTGCTGAGGATAGCATTGTGAAGACACTTGTAATCTGTTCCTCCTCTTCACTAGGGAGAGAATTCTCTCAACCACATTCTTATAACCGGGCGTGTGGTAAGCACATAAACGTTATTTCCAATCAGAATGGCAATGGAGAGTCTTTATGTGACATGATCTTAGCTATTCATGCAGAATTCTGTAGGTATAGCTCATTGAAGAATATTCAGCTTACTCTGTAATTAATGTAATTAATGACATATAAAAGGATGTTCTATAAAATTACTCATTCTGTGTCATAAATCCTCAGGTGTTGCTCAAAATAAACCCAATATGGTTAATCTTAATGTGAGAGAAGAAAGATTTCATGGTCTCAGAGCACTCCAGAGGAAAAAAATACTTAGTCTTGGCCATCCAGTTTCCTGTATCATTGAAATCACTAATAAAATTTGTGACTGTATACAACTTCCAATTTGCGTGAGTCTGATTTGATCATTGAACCTTTATTTGTTATGAAAAATCAGCACTGAGCACATGAGTGTCTTTTCAACTCATGATTCCTAATGGTTAAGACACTTTTTTTTTTTTTTTTAATAAGAAAATACAGAGGATGGAAAAACGTGATGAGAAATTGATGCCTGGACGGTCCCTACCCATTCTTTGTGGGAAGCGCTGAAATGGGACAAGGCTTACCCAAGGAATTTGGAGAAACGTCAGTTTCCCCTTGAGAAGTGGCTATCTGGATTGAAATGCAATGTAGAGCACACGGAAAGTGAGCAAAAACTCTTATCCTCTGTCTGTTGCTGCAGCCCAGGTATAAGATTGAAGTTCAGTTTCTAAAGATAAATTTGGCATAATGAGAGAGAGAAAAAATAAGCCCTGTTTTCCTGGTTAATGGAAAGAAGTCCCATGCTTCCTTAGCCACCATGGAAAACAGTATATGAAATCACAAAGTGGGTCAGTTAAGATCATTGATTACCTGAAAAACTATGCATGTGAAGGTTACAGCTAGTTAACTAAAATAAACAAAATGAAATAAAACAAAATTAAAAAAAAAAAAAACCTTCAAAGTATTCTGTTTGTAGCTGGAACTTTTACAGAAAAATGCCCATAGAAGCTTGTGATGATTTGCTTCCGAGCATTGATCAGAATATATGTCAGAAAATCAAATCTGAAGCAGGAAATTCGCATGTAAATATCTCACTAAATTCATGATAATGATTTAATCATCCACACCATTCGTGCATTGGTCCCTCTTTCATATTCCCAGCCCAGGAGGTGCAGAATCAAGTTGAAAGACATTTCACTGATCAAAACCCTTTACCAGCTCCCACTTATATGCCTGTAACCTACTAAGTAACTTATTTATTACATTGATATACTTATCTGTCTCCTTTTTGGAATGTAAGCTTCAAGATAGATAAGCTTAGTTTCTTTAGTTTGTTTTATGTTTCAAATGTCTCAAATGGTAGTTGAAACTTAGTAGCTATCCAATATTTGCAGAATAAGTTTATACATTAATGACTGATGATTCCAGTTAAACTGTTTAGAATAAATTTGGTTAATAGAAGTGTAATCAATAGTAAGGAGACTATAGTACCTTCTGTAATACAAATTTTACAGATATATTCATTGTTCAATCTTATAGTAATTAATTAAATATTTGAGAAAGATTTGCAAACATATTCTATTATCTTTGTATGTGCTAACCATTTTTTTTGACATCTTAAAGTAAATATTGATTGCATCAAGCAAAATTAAAGTATGCACATATTTTGAATATTTAATTATACTAAATTATTAATTAAATATTTAATCTTTAATGGCTTTAAAGGAAGAAAAAATAATACCCTATTATTCCATGTGCTTTCAATTATATCAATTAACTGACATATGATGCAAACATAATTCGTGAATTATTTTTTAATTGTAATTACAGCTCTCTGGGAATGATTTTACAATGGGTTTAATGCCAGAGGGTTGTTTGTTTTCTCAGCAGCATATATTAAATTTGAAGTTAATCATGATGTTTATACTGACTAATTTATTTTAAGAAGGAGATTCATAGGCATAAATTGTCTTGAAATTCAATTTATTTAGCATAGATTAAATATCTTCAGCATATTGTCTTTGGTTAGAATTCTCATATGACTCCTGGGGGTATATTAGTAGAAAACACTGAGTAAATTTCATTTGAGTCACACTTTTTTAGAAGAACGGTCTGTATAATTTTAAGACAATAGCCCTCTCATTCCATGCCGTTCTGTGACCACCTATTAGGTGGGACGGAGGAGTCTACCATGTCACGTTGCAAACAATGTTAATAAAAAGAGATAGCAGATGGCATGAATAAATATTACATCAGCCACATTCACTTCAAGGTTACGTATTTTGTGGTAGACATTTAAGGTTTTCTTCTATTTACAAATATATCCGAAAACCAAAATTCTAATCTGAAAGGGACAGGAAAGGGACAGAATAGGAATTTTTACATTTGTGTTTGCCTTTTGCTGATTTTGTGCCTTTATCCATTAAGGACTCTCATTATTAATCCCTTTGCAATTATTGATCAGTGATGACTCCTCCAATTCCAGCTGAGTAGGACAAGTAAAACCTTTTTTTAATGTTTGGCACCACCTTTTCCTTTGTCGTAATAGTCACTAATTCGAACTGTCTCTGATTGTGTTTGGTATTTTGTGCAGGACTACATTCCTCTGTGGTTTTAGCATTGTTTTGAAAACGTTTTTTTCCACCCTCTCCTATCATGCAAAGGCTTTTCTTCCTGCAATCCTAGGTTAATCAGTTATGCTCTAAGTTCCTGGATCAGTAACTTTGGAGTTTGGCGCTAAAACTAAAGATTTGCTGCCTTATTGAACCAAACAGGATCACAACTGGTAAAATGTAATTATCTTCTCAATTTTCAATCATTTCCTAATTTGTCTACACAAAGAAAAGATGAATTTACAACCCCATTCTCCAATGTTTCTTAAATAAGTAGGCATAGATTAGTGCTATGTTATCTTCAATATTGAATATATGAATGGAACATTTTGTTTTGTTTTATTTGTAAAAACCATTTCAGTTTTTAAAGGTATCTTCTACATGTCATGATGTGCACCTACAAAATGGTCCTGCGATAGAAAAGGAATTTTTAGGGAGGAGAAAAATTTGATATTTATAGGAACATATCTAGTGGCCACTTACTAATAAGTAATGGAGCCTGAAAAATAATCAGGAGTACCTTTTTTTGATAAAAAAAAAAAAGGTAAAACTTGTGTTTGAGGAAAAAACTAATCCATTAGAGCCACAATGGAATAGCTGAAGCCATATCTACAATAAGTTGCTGGAGTAAATTTGAGAAGGAAGTTGGAAATATATGCTGTCATTTGCTAGGGCTGACATAGGATATCAGAGACTATGTCGTTTAAGCAACAAAAATTTATTTTCTCACAGTTCTGGAGACTTGAAATCCCAAATCAGTGTTCTAACAGGACTGGTTTCCTCTGGCATCTCTCTACTGGCTTGAGATCATCACCTTCTTGCTGCTTCTTCACGCGCTGTCTGTCCCTCTGTGTCTGGGTGCCTTGCACCTCTCAGTGTGTCCTGATGGCCTCGTCTTCCGTAGGCACCAGTCCGATTGGATTAGGGTCTCTGAGTGTCATCTTAGCTTAATCACCTCTTGAAAGGTCCTGTCTCTAAGGCAGTCACATTCTAAGGTGCAGGAGGGATAGGGCTTCAACATGGGAATTTGGTGGGGGGCTCGTTTCAACCCATAACACACAGGGGAGCCTGTGATCACTTCCACGAGCGTCTCTTCTTTAATTATGCCTTCTTTTCTTCTTTTCCTGTTGCAGTTTGGAAAATACTGAAGTAACGTTGGTCTTTTGCATGTGTCTCCTTCTCAATAGTTTTCTATTGGCTTCCTATGATGAACAACAGGGAATTTAGTCAGTAACTTTTTTTTCATATTATTTTCCCTCTTTTCCTAATAGTGATTTGAAATACAGCCTTTTGGGGCACCTGGGTGGCTCAGTGGGTTAAGCCTCTGCCTTCAGCTCGGGTCATGATCCCAGGGTCCTGGGATCGAGCCCCGCATCGGGCTCTCTGCTCAGCAGGGAGCCTGCTTCCTCCTCTCTCTCTGCCTGCCTCTCTGCCTACTTGTGATCTCTCTCCCTCTGTCAAATAAATAAATAAAATAGTAACAAAAAAAAAAAACATTAAAAAAAAAAAAGAAATACAGCCTTTTCACATCTGGTGAGTAATAATCCGCAAACATATTTGACTTTTCAGTACTCCACCTAAGACCCCCTTGGTTTTGGGGAAGTTGTTCTATACCCAGATTGTCATATGTAGCCATGAAATACTAATATTTTCTCCTTAAAAATCATCACTTGATGATCTAGTCACCTTCATTTAATTTCACAAATAACCCTGATGTGAATGCTTCTCTCTATTCATTCTTGTTTGGTGTTCAATCTCTACCAGCTTCCTCCAGAAAGGACCATACAAACAAGATTCTTCAGAGCTTTTGTGTCAACCTAACAGTTCATCTGTAGCCTTTATACTGGAAATAACTTCTCCAACACTTAATATATCTTCTCTCCTGTCTTTTAACTATTACCCCATTACTTACTCTCCTCACACTGTTGTTGAAAGTCAGATGACAATCTAATTTTTATTTCTTTTGGGGTGAATTAATCATTCTATCTGAATGCCTCAAGGAATTATGACTTTGTTTTCTTAAACTGTAGGATATTTGCAAAAGATATGTATTTCTATTATTTGGTTTTCATCATTTTCTCCAATGTTATGCTGTATGATTCTTTCAATAAGTAGTTTTTAGTTGTTTTTTTCCTAAATGTTGTTATTGAATTAAAATGTACATAGTTTACTCTTTCCCATTATTTTTTGTTTTCTTCTTTAGAAACTTTTATCTCACATATGCTCTTTCTTCTTACATATATTCATGTTCTACATCTGTTATGTCCTTTTGAGCATTTTTAATTAATTGTCATTCCCCCATAATTTTTAAAATATTCCTCTTTTACCTTATGTTTTTTAAGTCAATATATGTGATGTTATGCTTCCATGTAGTTTAGTCTTCATTTCTAAAATAGTTTGTTTTGTTTCTATTTTTTTACCTCAACCATTTATCCATTTTTTCTGACTCTAATTTATGTTGTTGTTTGTAATTATTATAATTATTATTTTCCCTTATTTTTTGTTTTTTTCTCCTTTTCTTTACATTTTTATTTAATTCCAGTTAACATATAGTATAATATGGGTTTCTGGAGTCAAATTTGCGATAAGTACAGCATGTTGTATGCAAGTGTTTTGTTTACTTTCAGGTTATACTGGACTTACTGGTGGTGGTCACAATAGCTTTTCTAATATTAGGGCTCTAGAACTCACTTTCTCTTCTTTAATATTTGTGAAATGATTTTTTTTTTTTTTTTTTTTTTTTTTAGTGCCCACCTTCTCTTTGAGATCCACCAGGTCTTTTGCTGTCCTCACCTGCTAGAGAGCAAGCTGGTCCTCTCAAAATTCATGTTGAAATCCTGACCTTCAGTGGGACCATATTGGGAGGTAATCAGGTTTATTTAGATGAAGTCAGAAAGGTGTGGTCATCACCATAGGAAAAGTGCAATCAGAGCAAGAGGAAAAGGGAGAGGTCACGAGGAAAGTTCATGGGAAGACACAGTAAGAAAATGGCCATCAGCAAACCAGGAATAGAGCTCTCTCCAGAAGGTGACCATATTGGCACTCTGATCCCTGCCTTCAGAACTGTGAGAAAATAAATTCCTGTTGTTTAATCCTGTCAGTCTATGGTATTTTGTGATGGCAGCCCAAGCCGGTGAAGACACTGGGTTGACCTGGGCCTTCCTTTTTCATTGCTTTTATTTTCTTTGTCCTGCTATATTTGGAATCATTCTCCAAGACCCTGGAGGTAATATTCTGTTTGTTATTTTCTAAAGTTCATAAGGCTTAGGTAGTATGAAGCCTTCATGCTTATTTATGAATTTGAATGTACAAGAAAAATCTTATTTCAAAAATGAAGAAAACTGTTTCTGTTTCAACTGTTATTTGCATGTGACAGGAGTTAGTACTGGTGATTAGGTGTTCCCCTAGTTTTAGTGCTACTTTCTATTATTTTTTGGGGGGGTATAAATTAGTAGGTTTCCTCAAAAATTTATCATACTTAGTAAAGTTATTACATAGTAGTAGGGATTGCCATTGCAAAATTCATATATAAAGTTGTTTTTCCATCACAGGATCTTTGACTTACAAAATGAAGCCAAAGACTTCTGAGTGTCTAGCACTAGTTCTATGCATATATTCCCAGTCGGATTATTTTATGGGCTTTGTTAAGTGGAGATTTTTCTGTCAAGAGTATTGAGTGACCTTAAAGTGTGTAGACTGATGGACTTGCCTAATTATTTCTAGTATCCATCACCAGGAGTTACATATAATGTATAGATTCTTAGGTGAGAAAGTGAGCTGTGGTGTTAGCCAGTGGCCCAAGAAATGGAAAAGACGGTGTGAAGCTAAAAAACACTTTGAAGGATTTATTTTTATGGATTTAGTTCCTAATTTCAAAGACTTTGAACATTGATAGAAGAGTTTTAAGTAAGAATCTAGGCTTTGAAAACAAAGCCTTGTTATCCATAGCTTTGACTGTATCGTTAACCAAAGCAAATATACTCTCAAACAGTTGTAATGGATGACTTCATAATAAATATAGAAAATTTAGCTTACTCAGAAATGAGAGCTTCTTTATTGTTCTTGTTTTCTTTCTCTCTCTCTCTCTCTTTATTGATCAAAGTATCCAAAACAGAAGCACAGGCTGTTAATGGGCTTTCTTGGGAAAGAGCCTTGGCTATTTAGGCAGAATAAACAGAAGACATATTTTACTGCCTCTTATTAGTGCAGACTGTGTAGTCTTAGAACAGTTTCCATCCAAAGTATTAATTCTCTCCTCTTTGTGATTTGTAAGATTCATTGATTTGACAAATTTAATAGGCCCTTCTGCATGTTTGGAAACACACTTGCAGGATACTTGGACGGCAAAGTCGGTGAAGTGTCTGAATCTTGGTTTTGGCTCAGGTCATGATCTGAAGGTCTTGAGATGGAGCCTCACATTGGGCTCCAAATGGACTGTGCCTGAAATTCTCTTTCCTTCTTCCCCAGCCACTCCCCCAAGTAAGTAAATCTTTAAAAAAATAAAAAACGCATTTGCAATTTTATAGCAGATGGCAATATCATTTAAAATTTTTAATGTCAACATTGAAACATAATCTTACTAGCATATTATAAGCATTTCATATATCAAATTGAACTAGCCATCTTAATTTTTGTTTTATTGAATGCTAATCTACTTTTTACAGAGAAGAATGTATGAATACAAACCAGTATTTTGTAACCTGGTGTATTTGCAAAATTTATTTTTGTTAAGTATCATCTACTTAGAAATAATTTAGGTAACCAAAATTGCCCATTAATTCACTTAGTATTAAGTTAGTCAATAAAAGATCTTACAAAGACTATTTAGTTGACATTAGAGAACATCACAATTTCTGTTGATACTAGAATTTCATCATAAAATGACGTTCAAAAATGTACTTAGAAAGTTTAAGTTCTGTTAAGTAAAAGTGATTTGCAGGTAGTATAGTCCAAAAGAACCTATCCTTTATAATAATAGAATGTTCCTAAGCACATAAATTTTTATCATTGTAACCTGGAATATTTGGGGGGAAAAAAAGTAACCATAAACTCAGGGTATAAAGTTTCTTTTTCTTTTTTCTCAAAAGAAAACACAGCATTCAGAAGTGTTAAGTGACTTTTCAGAGCCAGCCCCCAAATAGAGACCAGAGCTCAGATTCAAAGCCCAGCTAACAATTCCAAGCTGAAATTTCTTTGGCCTGCACTGTGGGACCCCTACCACACCCATTCTCTGGTCATCTCTGTGTTATGGGTATGAGAACTACAATCAGAAGGCCGAGAGTCACCTGTTCGCCCTTAGCTGGGAACATGCATATTGAGCACATCAATTTTTTTGGCCACTCAAACATTTCCAGGAATATCCATGAAAGTGCTTTAAGTATTAATTTTGGGATTAAAAACAACTTTTAACAAGTAGGTATATTTTAAAGTAGGGAATCTGTGAACAATGTGGATGGGTAATAGAAAAGTAGATAGACTGATACATAGAAACATGGATATAGTTATGAAACAATACATTACTTTCTCTTTCAAGCAGTATTGTACTACTTTGTATATAAATTAAATCAATTACAAAAAGGTATTTTCATTGTCTTCAATACACAGTTTATCCTATTTTTATTATATATTTTACTTTCATGCTTAACTGAGTATATTTTCTTCTTCTAATTATTGCTTAATTATGGATTTGGAGAAATGCAAGCAAATAATGGTAGTCGTGATGGTTAAGCGCCACAACTGACCCCTGGCTACTTCCCAGGACTTGTCATAAGTGGTTTACATGCATTCCGTAAGTCAACACAACAACTCATGAAGTAATGCCCTTACCATATCCATTTTCCAGATAGAGACACCATAGCACGGAAAGGTAAGCACATTTTTCATGGATGCGTACTTTGTAAATGGTGGGCATGGAGTACGAACCCAGGAAAGGCTCCAAAGCAGTCTTCTTTTCTTTCTTTTTCTTTCTCTCTCCTTCTTTCTTTCTTTCTTTCTTTCTTTCTTTCTTTCTTTCTTTCTTTCTTTCTTTCTTTCTTTCTTTCTTTCCTTCTTTCTCCTTCCTCCCTCCCTCTTCCTCTCTCTTTCCTTCCTTTCTTTCTCCTTTCTCCCTCTCTCTCTCCCTTTCTTCCTCCCTCCCTCCTTCCTTCCTTTCTTTTCTTTTCTGAGACTGAGTGTAGTTGACACACAATGTTGTATTAGTTAGAGGTGTACAACACAGTGGTTCAACGTCTCTGTACATTCTATTACGCTCACCACAAGTATAGCTATTATCATCTGTCACCGTACAATGCCATTATAATATCAATGACTATATTCCCTGTGCTGTACCCTTTATCTTCAGGACTCATTCCATAACTGGAAGCCTGTTTCTCCCTGTCCCCTGGTCCTATGTTGCCCTCCCACACCCACACCCCTGCCACAACCATCGGTCCCTGCTCTGTATTTATGGGTCTGTTTCTGCTATTTGTTTGTTTCTTTGTTTATTCATTCGTTTTGTTTTTCAGATTTGGCACATAAGTAAAATCATCCAGTATTTATCTTTCTCTGACTTATTTCATTTGATATAATACTCTGAGCCAAGGCAAGCTTTTAACTGTTCACCCTGATACACCACAAGCAGTGAAGTCTGTCGTAACTCAGCCACAACAATCACTGGGGTTGGGCGGGGGGGGGTCTGGCCTTCCAACCCTGAGACTTCAGATCTGTCATTTGCCTTCTTTAGACCTTAGTTTTGTCATGTAAATTTTTATAACTGGTATGGTCTGCGTGAACTTTAAGTTCCTGTCTAGCTGTGGTATTCTACACATGTGTATCCCTGTTACAGTGCCAGTTCTTTAATTTAGACCTTCTTACACCTACCTTGAATATTTGGAGTCACGTAAGAAAAAAAAAAAGTCCTAAATAATTGAAAGTCTAAGGGTCAGAGGAGTAGTTACCTCTACTCATAATTCCTAACACACTAATAAAGCTTCCAAAATGCAAAAAATGCAAACAAACAATATAGAGCTGCAACCCGATGAAAGAAGATTGGGATAGAAACAAATCATGTAGTCTCTCCTTGAGTGACACAAGAGGACTTTGCTTCTTTGTCTTTTCCTTTTTTTTTTTTTTTTTTTGGTACTTCTCGTCTCCCTCTCTCTCCTCTTTCCTACCCCCCCCTTCTTCCTCTTCCTCTTCTCTTCCTTTCTTTCTCCCTCTGCTTCTCCCTCCTCTTCCCCTTCTCATGAGAGAAATTCTGATGAAAATTACAGGGATATATCTAGAACTGAGAAGTCAAGCCAACAATTGACTTGATACAGGTGAACTCAGAAGTAGATGAGTAGAATATAAGAAAGAACCTAAGAAACTAATTTAACCCAGAGCAAAATCTACCACATGCTGTAGTTGTTTCTTTTTACATCCCCAATGGTTTCATGTAACAAAGTGAAGTTTTTGACACATTAATTTTTGGGTTTATTGAATCAGATTTATTTATATGTTCAATTATTTATTTATAGCTTCCCATCATTTTCCTGAATTTGCCAATATTATTGAAACTAAGTGCTTTTTAATGCCTAGAAATAAAGTATATTTTTGAAGAGGTTTTTTTTAAATAGAACATAGAAACTGGGCATAACTTATTTTCTCCTAGTTGTTTACATATCCTTATAACTGCATTGGACATTTTAACTTACCTAACATTTGTACATAGATGAACAATTCCAATCCAATATGTTTTATATAACATGTTTAAATTATTTAATATTTTCAAAGAAAATAACATAAATACAAGTCTAGAAAGTAGAAAATTTGTTTTCTTCTTCACAGTTAAGTGAATTAGAATGTAAATGTTTAATGCTAGTAACTCCTGAATTAATATTATCCGTTGATTAATTTTTAAAGATTTATTTATTTGAGAGAGAGAGAGAGAGAGCATGTGCAAGCAAGGGGAGGGGCAGAAGGAGAGGGAGAGAATCCCAAGCAGACTCTCTAATGAACCTGATGTGGGGCTCTATCTCATAACCCTAAGACATGAACCAAAATTAGGAGGTAGATGCTTAACTGACTGAGCCACTCAGGTACCCCCTATTATTATTTGATTATTAAAAATTGTGAGTATTTCACACATTATCCTAATCTTTTCTATTGTTTATTTATATTCTTTGATATCTATTTCATAGCCAATATGCAATAAACAAGAAAATGTAGATTGTTATCTAAATGAACATTGCGTGATTTTGGTTTCCATAAGAAGCATAAGCATTTTAATCCCAAATGAAATAATATGGCTTATCAGTTCTGTTTTCCATTTAGTTTCTGAAATCAAAATATGAGAGGAAACAGTAAGCTTGAGTATCGGGAATTTTCCTTAAACAGCTGTATGTAATGACTCAAAGTTACTCGCAGGGTTTTAAAGCAATTTATCAATGACTAAAATGTCCCTAAGCAGTTAATTATCGAGGACAGTTATTTCTCTAGCAAAAGATGCCTCATTAGACTGACAAGAGATGGATGGTCTCATTAGACACGTCCTTGTTTTGAGCGCTACCTGCCAACTTTTGTCTGCTTTGTCAGAAATGTTAATGGCAAGTAGAAATTTTGCACAATAAGGACTGTCTCTCTTATTTTATTTAGGATTTGGACTATCACCGTTTAGAAAATAAAACTGTCTACTGTCTAAAGAAAGAACATTTACTTGAAAATTCACACTGATTAGAAGAGAAAGACAAATTATATTTAAGGCTTTAAAAAAAGTCACCCACAAATACTTGGTTGTTGTTGTTAACACAACAAAATTGTTACAGTCTTCTTTGTCCTCTTGCCTTTTTAAGAGCCATGCTGAAGCTTTTGGGGAAGAGTTTAATTACTGCCGGTGTCTCGTTCTAGTCGTTTCTCAGAGGAACTAGGATTCTTTCTGGGAACCTTATAAATGTTGGATATGTTGCTATTTCTCACAGGTCTCTCAGGCTTTGTCCATTTTTTTTTTTTCATTCTGTTTTCTTGCTGTTAGATTGGATGGAGTCTATTGATTTCTCTTCAAATTTACTGCCTCCATCCTCTATTATCTCTACTTTAATATTGAGCCCATCCAGTAAGTTTTTGATCTTGCTATTGTATTTTTTAGTTTTACAATTTCCATTAAGTTTTTTTTTATCACTTCCGTTTCTTTGTTGAAAACTTAGAATTTTCCTTTTTAATAGGAATTATTTTTTAATAGAAATTATTTCCATGGTAATTCCTTTAAAATCCTGTTCAGAATATGGCAACATCTGATTCATCTCACTGTTATTAGTTGCTTGTCTTTTCTTGTTCGAGCTGTAATATTATTGGTTACTCCTGTCTTTTATTTAACAGAGGGTCACATGCTTTAGGCTTGTCATGTAGACACCAGCCTACACTTGGGGGTTCTAGCTCTCATGGCAATTTAATTTTTACAGCATTCGTGATAATATTTTGGTTTGATTTTTTCTGTTTGCCTCTTCTCATGCTGCCTGAACTCTCTGTCCTCTCCTGGTGCTATTGCACAGGGAAGAACAGTTTCCCCGGCCAGACCCAGTGCCTCCAAACGTCTGAAGAAGCTCTTTCCTGTGGAGATGAGGCATGCTTCCTGGGCTGGTTCTTCCTGTGGTGGGGCTCTCCTTGGCATTGCCATCCACTGCTGTGTATCTCTGTATTGGGGAGGCAAATCTCAGGCCTATGGCAACTAAGGGGTTTCTGCCCCTGAGGGCTAATTGAACTAAGATACCCCTTTCCACAGTGCTAAGCCACACAGGATCCCTGGGTGAAAGAGAGTACTCTAGTCCTCAGTACTGCAACCATGGTGATAAAAGACAGCTTCCTAGCCAAGTAATTTTTGCAGTGGGATGCTCCCTGCGGATGCTCCCTACCCTGTGCCGCCCCTTAACGGGGAAGTGGAGGTTGGGACCTCAGGCTGGATGAGAAGCCATGCGCCCCCTGGCGGCTGGTCATCAGTGGTGTTTCCCATTGTTTTCCCTTTCCTGTTCTAAAGCTCATGGGGTTGACTGGACTCCCGTTTATTCTGGAAAAGAAATGAAATTACTTAGTCTTCTTTTGCTAAATTGAGATTCAGGAAATACCAGGACAGAGTCTCCTTCCTCTTTTGTGAGGAAGGGTTTAGAATTGTGCTCAAGAAGGGAGAGGTGAGTTCATGGGATCTTGTCTGGACCAAAAGAACTTTATTTTTACAAGATTTAAAATATGAATAGATGTTTTTAGGTAACCCACTAGCACCCTTCCTAAAATCATGCCAATACCCTCTATAAAGAGAGTGAAAACAACATAGAACAAGGAGCAACATTTTATGAGTCTATAAACATCAGAGTTTATTCCTTAACCATGGATCTCAATATTTTTCCTTGAACATCTCACTAAATTCAGAGCTGCACCCCAACAGACTCAGGGGTGGCACCCATATGTCAGTGTACTTATCAGGGTAGCATGAGGAACTGTCTTCTAACTCACAACAGCAAGCCCCTGTTTCACCAGTTATGCAGTAAAATCTAAGGATAACAAAAGGGATAACAATAAGGGAGTAATGTACAACTGGTTCTTTTTCAATAAGTTCTAGAAGCTCACAGGATCTAACCCATATTTTTAGAAAGCTGCTTTCTAGTAGTTCCAGAAATCCTCTTGATTTACTATTTAATTTATGTAGTTTAAACAGTAGCCACCTTCTCCTATTGGAAGGTATCATAATAAAATACTGTTACATTTTTATATTTATTTTCTCATTGAGCTATGATAAATGTAAATTAAGTAAATAGAGGGCAGTAACTTTTTTTGACTTGATGATTGTGTGTGTGTGTGTGTGTGTGTGTGTGTGTGTGTGTGTATGAGCTATCTCTGGTAGCTCAAGACAATGTAGCATTCCCTGTTTCCTCATGCCCCCTTCATTCTATACCGACTCCCACAAAAGTGGCCTTTATTCTGACTCTAAAAAAAGTCTTCTATAAATGAAATCATACAATTCATACTAGTTGTGTCTTGTTTTTTTCACTCAACTTGATATAAGCAGAGTAATCCATATTTTTGCTCATGTTAACAATTCATTTTATCTGAATAGTTATCTATTGTAAGAATAAGAAATGATTCAAAGATCCATATTCTTTTGTTTGTTTGTTTGTTTTTTAATCCATATTCTATGTTATGGACATTTGAGTTTCTTTCTGATTTTAGCTATGATTACCCATGAATATTACTTACAATGGGTAAGAACATAGTCAATGAGGCTCTGAAATTCAGTGCACCATCTGTGTAATAGCTGTAAGGTTTATTCTATAATATATTACATATGTGTGTGCGCGCACACACACACACACACACACACACACACACTTCTACATGGTCCTTAAAAAATAATATACTGTGAAAAAATATCTTACTTTTTTTTCTTCTTTTTCTGCTTACTTCAGAGGTTTCTAAAATAAAAGTTCTAAGTATTATGTATCTTAGGGGTTCCAAGAACAGCTTGTATTGTATGTACCATACCAGAAATAATGTTATTCTACATTTATGTGTGGAATCCATGACTGCAAGATTTTATTAAAAATCAAATGATTATTTATTATAAAGCTGAACATAGTCCTATGAAACAATCCAGCAGTCCCACATCTAGTGTTTTTACTCAATTGAGATGAAAATTTATGTCCATATATCAGCCTGAACATGAATGTTTATTGCAGCTTTATTCATAATTGCCAAGAACCAGAAGCATGTATGGTGTCTGTGAATAGGTGAGCTGATAAACCAACTGGGGCAAAGCCATACAATGGAATAATTTTCAGCAATCAAAAAAAAAAAAAATAAGCTCTCAAGCCATGGAAGATAAAGGGGCACCTTAAATGCATATTGTGAAGTAAAATAAGCTGGTCTGAGTAGATTACATACTATATAACTCCAGTAGTAGAGCAAAACTATCGAGCTAGTAAAAGGTCAGTGGTTGCTGGGGGCTCAGGAGAAGGTGAGGAGGTATGAGCACTGGGAATTTTTAAGGTAGTAAAACTATTTTTATGACATTGTAGTGGTGGAAACACGACATTATGCATCTGTTAGAACCCGTAGAACTTTATAACACAGAGTGAACTCTCCTGTAAATTAAGGACTTTTGTCAGTAACAACACTGTAGTATTGGTTACTCAATTGCAATAAACGTATCACACTAAGGAAAAATAGAGAAAACTGGTGGAGAGAGAAGTATGAGAACTCTCTATACTATTCCTGGTCAACTTTACCAAAACTAAAAATATATAAAGTTGGGAGAGATATTAAAGGAACAGGAAATAGCACAAACAACTTTAAAAGAGTACAAATAGAATAATGTATAGAAAAAACTAACTGTTTTTAGTTCTGAGAAAATTGATATTGAGCAGAGTCACAAGATAAAAAGGAAGATGTCAAATGGTCAAATCATGGGAAGTTTCCCGATGCCACATTTAATCTTGCCTTCAATGTATCATTTCTAAAAAGACCCAATGGTCTCTGTATATCATGGCCAATTAGTTATGGCATACGAAGTTATGGCATATGAACATGGGGCACCTGGGTGGCTCAGTTGGTTAGGTGTCTGCTTTCGGTTCAGGTCATGATCCTACAGTCCTGGAATCGAGCCCCGTGTCAGGCTCCCTGCTCAGTGGAGAGTCTGCTTCTCTCTCTCTGCTCTCTCTCTCTCTCTCAAATAAATAAATTCTTTGGAAAAAAAAATAGTGACTGTTTCAATTCTTATGAATGAGTGAATGTTTATGTAATTTCTCCCCCCAAATGTAACTAAAGACTCTCAATGAGTTGTCAAAACACAAAATTAAAATTAGATATTCAAAATGGCCTTTTCAAAGATAACTCACTGCCATGCAATATCTAGCCATATCAGAAAACCACATCAAAACTATGGACACAAACACAAATATAGGAAGGATAGCAATAATTCTCATACACTTGGGAAAGAGTTGCTATTAGTGTTGAGTAACTTTTCTCTTGGTTTTGCCATAGTTTTGAATTTTTGTGATTTTTTTTTCCTATATGATATACTGATGATTTCATTAAACTTGGGTTGATTTATTTAAATCTGTTTAAACCTATAATTCAAACTTTAATACTTGTCTATCCAACTCTGTTTTGTCTAACAGCCTTTCATGTCCTCTTTCTTTGAACTATATGAAACTTTGCAATTCACCACAGTTCCCTGTGGATAATTTGGGATCTTAGTATATTCAAATGTTTTGGTCACTTTGTTTGAAAGGAGCCCACAATCTTCTTCCCTTTTACTCTAAGTTCTCATCCCACTCTGTCCCTGCCAATGTGTCTTAGATATATTTTTGAAACTCAAACATACAGAGAATAATGAAAAGTAAATTCAAGGACTTGGAGGTTCTAGTGATTTTTAAAAATTAGATATTATTTAAATGTGGCTTAAATGTAGCCTTGTGGTAAATTATAAATTATTTCATCTGCTCTAAGAAACAAAAAGTCGTTTTCAAACCTTTACCATTTTTGTTCTTATACTTGCTGTTGAATTTTTGAATCAATGCAAGGATTTTTTTTTAAATCTGTATTCATTTTACACAATTTCATTTTGCTTCATTGCAAGGGGAATTTCAACACTTAGTTTCACCACACTAGATGACTTGAAACTTTTACTCTTTAATACAGAAACAATAGAAAAGATACTTGAGAAATCAGAAAAGCTGTCCTTATCATTTCAAAGCCAGTCAACTTTCATCTCATTTAATGGTGTTCCATGACTGTTTTTGCTGATAAATGATTTTAGAAGGGCATTCCCTTTGAAATATGAGATTACAATTTACTTAATGTTATTTTGCTGGGATATCAAACACCAATCATTCTTCCTTTATTAATTTGCATCTTTTTTTCCCTAATTGATAGCATGTAAACTTATGTTGAGAAAAAAAGATAATTATGGATCATCTCCCCTATGAAACAATGACTCTGAAAATGTTTCTCTCACTTCTATTTTGTAAGGGATTGAAAGGATCTGTTAACATTGGTTGAAGAGTTGAAGGAGTATGAGAAATGTCACTAATAATCCCAAACCCGAGGGGCGCCTGGGTGGCTCAGTGGGTGAAGCCTCTGCCTTCGGCTCAGGTCGTGATCTCAGGGTCCTGGGATCGAGTCCCGCATCAGGCTCTCTGCTCAGCAGGGATCCTGCTTCCTCCTCTCTCTCTGCCTGCCTCTCTGCCTACTTGTGATCTCTATCTGTCAAATAAATAAATAAAATCTTTAAAAACAAACAAAAAACAAAAAACAACAACAACAAAAAAAAACAATCCCAAACCCGAGCCAGGAGCATTGTGTTTCGTATCATAGAAGCTACTGGATTATCCTAAATCTGGTGGGGCATGTTCATTGCAATCCCAGGAAGCTGTAACAATCCAAAGGAAATAATTTTTAGGTAAGGCATACAACTGGAAGGGCTTTCAAACTCCAATGTTATCAGAGTCAGGTCTGGTTACACTTACCATCTAAATTGACTGCAGTTATCATTGATGATATTGGTCATGATTCAGACTCACGCAAGACAGAGACAATTTAGTGGTGGCAAAGAGCATTCCTTTTGAAGCCAGGATTATCTTATTTATTTTTTGGTTTACCTTTGTAATTAAAATAAAACTTCTCAGTCATAGTTTGGTCTAATTCTAGAACAGCTTGAGAAGAAAAGCCCTCATTCCCTGTCCCCCGCCCTCAACCAGCGCGTGATAGGTTTACCTTAATGCAGAGATGGCTTAGCCTTCCCTCTGAGAGTGAAGGTTTAACTCCACCATCTGTCTGACTTTTTGCAATTAGAATAAAGAAATGTTTTTACTTGTAGAAAGTATTCAGCATAATTATTCCAAGTGATTTTCCTTTTGGGATCATTGTTTAGTATGCATTAACAGATGTATTCCTTCCTCTTTATTTTAGAAGTAATATTTGAACCATTATTAGTGACAGAGGCAAGAGTGTATTTTCAAGTTACTGCTCTAAGATCAATAATAATATAGAATTTCTCTCAAAATATACAAAGGTGGTTATTTAAACAGTTAATGGTTTTATTGTTTTTTCTCACTATAACTGTTTACTCTTTCATCTGCCTCTTTGAACATTGACTTTTCTTGTTCAATTTCTATAATCGTGTTTAGTATCATTTGCTTTCAAAGATGATTAAAAAGTTAAATGAATACTATACAGTTTTTTTGTTTCTTGTGGGGTTTCTTGGCAGTGAAGGGTGTAAAGATGTATATAAGTGTGAAGCTAATTTCTGCTCCTTGTCATATGTTGGCCAGCTAGAGAGATTTCTCTTGAGTAAATGTAGCACAGAAATGGAAGAAAAGAAAATTGCATCATCATTAAGGAAAAATAGTGTCGCTTCCTATCTTTTCTCGGACTCATTAAGAATGCCCTTCTCCCATTCATTTTTAAATCTTCCTAGTTTAAATCCCTTAAAGTCTTTACTGGGTGCACTATTAAAAACAAATATATCCAGGTTACTTATTTAGTCAAGCTTGAGGGGATAAAGGGATTTGCATTTCCCAAGTCTATATTATATGCCAATAAGAATTTTTTTGTCATCACGGGAGAGTCTATGGCTAGATCTTAGACAACGACTGGTATCAATTGCATAGGCACATTTAAACTGGAAAAGAGTGATGGAATTTTTGTTTTTTTGAGCTTGAGGGATGTCTGGGTGGCTCAGTTGGTTAAGCCCCTGCCTTTGGCTCAGGTCATGATCCCAGAGTCCTGGGATGGAGTCCTGCATCGGGCTCTCTGCTCAGTGAGGAGCCCATGTGCCCTCTGCCTACTGCTCCCCCTGCTTGTGCTCTCTCTGGCTCCGACAAATAAATACATAAAATCTTTAAAAAGAAAAAACATGAGCTTGATTATTTTCAATGGTGCCTTTAAACTGTGCTAAAACCATGGTAAATTCATAGAAATCAACAATGTGATTAAGTATAATATTTTGCATATTATAAAATACTTAAATGGCATTATATATTATATAGAATTCTTTATTATGTAGAATTTACAAAAATGAGTCTAAGCCTTCCACACGATGGCATAACATTTCTATTGTAAATGTTTTAAATGATTTTCTTTTAAAGGTTATTTATTTATTTGAGAGAGAGAGAGAGCGAGAGAGAGAGCATGCCTGTGCCTGTAAGCGGGGGAGTGGGAGAAAGGAAGGGAAAGGAAGATGGAAAGAATCCCAAGCAGACTCCCATGCTGAGCACAGAACTCTCCCACTCAGTCCCAGGACCATGCGATCATGGCCTGAGATGAAATCAAGAGTCCACCTCTTAACCCACTGAGCCACACAGGCACCCCTAAATGATTCTTCTTTGTAAGGAATTTAAAGCTTTGTAGACACTTTCTAAAAAAATTTATGCTAACCCAATATATTAAGGTCAATAGAATGATGAAATGAATGTCAACTCCTATTAATTCCCATATTCCATGATTGATATTAATATTTATCTAGCTTGCAAGTTGAAAATATTTATATTTTGGGGCACCTGGGTGTCTTAGTGGGTTAAAGCCTCTGTCTTGGGCTCAGGTCATGATCCCAGGGTCCTGGGATCGAGCCCCACATCGGGCTCTCTGCTCAGCAGGGAGCCTGGTTCCCCATCTCTCTCTCTCTCTGCCTGCCTCTCTGCCTACTTGTGATCTCTGTCTGTCAAATAAATAAATAAAGTCTTTAAGAAAAAAATACTTATATTTCAAGGTAGCATTTACAGAAATAAGGACAGAAGAAGTTTTCTGCATTTCTACCTCAGTCACTTATAGACAAAAAAATTATAATTAACTAAAAAATGTGAAAATTGAATACTTAACAAAATACAATATATTTTCAGCACAAAACATAGACCCAGTTGTCGGGGAAACTATTTCGTGGGCCTTTTTAGAATTTTTTTTAAGATTTTATTTATTTATTTGGCAGAGAGAGAAAGCAGATGCAGGAAGAGTGACAGGCTCCCCACCAAGCAAGGAGCCCAATGAGGGACCCAGTCCCAGAACCCTGGGATCACGACCTGAGCGGAAGGCAAATGCTTAACAACTGAGCCACCCAGGCATCCCTAGAATATCATTTTTAAACAATGTGATGAAGAGGATCCTACCCAAAAGCAATACAAAAATGTGCCATTAAGTAGTGCATTGAATATATCTATGATGAATATTAAGAAAATAAATTTTAAACATGTATTCAAGTGTTTGTTAAACTATTTGAAAGGGAAATGTTTTCCTTGAGAGTAAATATTTTCTGTAGGCAAAATATAAAGCAAATCATTTGAATTTGTGGATGTAGTTAATGAATCTGGATAGGGTTTTCTAAAGAGCAGTTTTTAATTTAAATGCCAAGATGTTTTTCCTTAATACCGGTGGAGTCATTTAGCATGCATTAATTAAATATTCATATATAAAGCACTTATCATTTTCAAGGCACGCTCATGACTACAGAAATTGATACTTAATATAAAACTATTGTCTACAAGTGTAAGAGAAAGTTGGTTATAAAATGGTTATACATTAATTATAAAATTATTATTATATTAATAAGAAGCAATGTGTAGTATGAAGCATTAGGGAAACATTTACTCAGGGGAATAACAAAAAGTTCCGGAAGTAAAGAGATTTGGCGGAGTCCTGGGGGTTGAATGAGAGTTCACTGATAGAAAAGCCCTCCATGGTGGTGGTGGGTTGGGAAGAGGTCGCTACTGCTGCAAAATAAATCATCACAAAGATCATTAAGCAAAGATTATTATGTCAGAGTTCTATAGAACAGAGGTCTGGGCAGGCTCTGATGGATTCTCTGTTTAAGGTCACACAAGACTGATGTCAAATATCAGCCAGGCAGAACTCTTTTCTGGAAGGTTTTTTGTTGTTGTTGTTTTGTTGTTTTATTTTTTTGAAGATTTTATTTATTTATTTGACAGAGAGAGACACAGAGGGAGAGGGAACACAGCAGAAGGAGTGGGAAGTGAGAGGGAGAAGCAAGCTTCCCGTGGAGCAGGGAGTCAGATGCAGGGCTTGATCCCAGGACCTTGGGATCATGACCTGAGCCAAAGGCAAATGCTTAATGACTGAGTCATCCAGAAAACTCTGGAAGTTTGGAGAAGAATCTGCTTTCAGGCTTTTGGGGTTGTTGGCGGTACCTAGGTCCTTGTGACTCTAAGGCTGAGGTTGCTCACAACTCCTAGAGGCCATAGTTCAGTTCTTGAATATGTTCTTTCCATCTTCAAGTCAGCTGTGCTGCATTGATTTTTTTTTTTTTTTTAATGCTTTGAATATCCCTGACTTTCCTTACTATGGCCAGTTGGGGGGAAAAATTATCTGCTTTTAAAGAACATATGCAATTAGATTAAGCTCACCTGACAATCCCTCTTTGACCAATTCAATGTCAACTGGTTAATAACTTGAAGTTATTTAAAGAATCCTTTCGGCCATGTTCCATAATCATGGGCATTACACCTAGGGTAAAAGTCATGGGGGCCATTTTAAAATTCTGCTTAACATACATGAGAAACACAGAAAGTGCAAAGATTAAAAGACCAACATTGCAAGTTTATTTGAATAGCTATAAATAACTTGTTGAGCATCCTTCAGAATTTATTCGGTAGGGATGATTAGGCTGTGGAGAGACAAAAGAAAAATCTAAATTTGGAAAGAAGTCAACAACTCTTGAGTGCGCTCCATACTTTATACCGGGCCTCAGGTTAATTTGCAGATGGACTTGAACTGTAAGCACAGATCAGTGAGTGAGACCATCAAAGACCAGGGTCTAAAACAACTCTGCCTTTTTTTTTTCTTTTTTTTTTTTAGATTTTATTTATTTATTTGAAAGAGAGAGAGAGGGAGAGGGAGTGCACACCAGCGGTGGGAGAGGCAGAGAAAAAGGGAGAAACAAGCTCTGCACTGAGCAGGGAACCCTCTGTGGGGCTCAATCTGAGGACCCCAGGATCATGACCTGAGCCAAAGGCAGATGCTTAACTGACTGAGCCACTAAGACGTCCCTAAAACAACTCCACTTTTGTTGGTGAATAATGTCAAGCTTGAGATCAAAGAAGAGGAGCACACAATCTGTTTTGTTGATCTCTTCTAATCAATTTTTAAAAGATTGAATTAATATAAATAGAACAAAACATTGGTTTAAGATAAAGCATCCAGTTAATTTAAGGAAATTAAACATTAAGAAAGCATATCACTTTTCAGGACGCTGAAAACAGGTGTATGTGATACAGTATTGGCAAATGTATGAATTAATTAATAAACAAACATGAACTAATCAATGAATAGATTAAGCTAGCAAGAACGTGAGTGAATAAGAAATTCATTAATCATTAATAATTCCAATTAAAATGTAGGGTTTTTTTCCCATACCACCAAAGCAATTCTGAAATACCAGCTGAGTGTTCTACAATTCAAGTCAGTCTAACACTGTCTACCTGGAGATCACAGCAGATCTCACAGGTTGAGATGGCACCAGAGTGCCCTTCCTCCCACTTTAGATGACATTTTAATTTCAGGTTGACACCTGTGCTACTGACTGGTTAGCTATAGATCAGAGGTTCCGGTGACCCATTCTTGGGCTTAATTTTCTAAAGAGGCAGAGAACTCAGAGAAATGTTTTATTTGTTAGATTACTGGTTTACTACAAAAGGTTATCACTCAGAACAGCCAAAAAGAAGAGATGCATGGGGCACACTATGGGGGAGGGCAGAGATCTTCCATCATCTCTAAGCAGGACAGCCTCTGGATCTCCATGTGTTCACCAACACAGAGCTCTCTGAACCCCATCCTTTTGGGGCTTCTGGAGATGTCATTGCATAGACATTATTTATTCAATTATTAGCCTCTGGTGATTGATTCTACCAGTTCCTCTCCCCTCCCTAGAAGTAAGAAAGGGAGGACTGAAAGTTCTAACCCTCTAATCATTGGTTAGCCTTGGCAGCCAGCCCCCATCCAAAAGTGACCTCATTGACATAAAACAGGTGCTTATGTAGGTTTTATCACTTCTAAAATTCCAAGGGTTTTAGGATCTCAGCCAAGAAGTGGGATGGAGACCAACATACTTTTTTTTTTCTTTTTTTGTTATAAATCATAACACAATCATGAAGAATGGAAGTGGTCCCAGAGTAGAGTGAGCAAATAAACTGAGTGTGGAACCTTATGCAGTGGCTCCATCCCAGGACCCTGAGATCATGGCCTGAGGGGAAATCAAGAATCAGATGTTCAACTGACTGAGTCACCCAGGTGCCCCTTGACGACAGAGTTCTAATTAAAGTTATATAGACAAATTACATTATGGTCTCAATCACTAAAATGTCTTAATGAGGATAAGTACAAACTCCAATACTGTGGTTTAGAAAATAGTAAATTCGTAAGAGTATGAAAATAACATATGCAAATTGCATTGTTTTTGATTGGTTGAAAGTCATGAAAATTTTTTAGGTTTCCATATGGTTCATTGCTTCATCATCCATCTTCAAGTTTCTCTAAATGACTCTCAGGGCATTACCTGTCCACCCTTCATAAAATCACAAGTGTTTCTTTCCCCATTCCAGTACAAGTTTCCATCCACCTTCTCTGGATAATTTTTTCAATAAGTTTATCACCTTCTTAAATAATTATAAAGTGTATATATTAATCGCTTTTATCACCCACCCCACTCACATCAACAAACCAGAACATATTTCATTCGTGCAGAAATTCGTGTTTTGGTTTACATTGACAGGCACATAGTGGAAGCTATTAACTGAGTGATAAAGAATGAGTTAATTAAAAAAATATTTGGTTGCATTTGCCATAAAGTAAGACGTTCATAAATAGTATAAGCCAAAAAGAGAGAGAAATATTACATAATGAACAACTCAAAGAAGTAATTCTGTTTATATTTGAGATCTGATTTGGCAGAAAACATATATTACACCTTATTTTAAGCACTTAGTGACTAGAAATATGACAGAATCATTAAATTTTTATAGCTGGTTAGAGGCCAAAATTATAGAAATCAAGTAGAAATGTTCACATTGTTTGTTTTGCCATTACACAAAGAGAAATCTTTACAGTTTTAGAGTTTTTTGGAAATGGGAAGAATTGCTTTAGGACAGTAACTATCCCTTTTCACTGATATTGTTTGGAAAATCATTTATTTGACATATTTCAATGGGCTTCATGTACAAATCTACCTGTGCTTTTAAACCTTAAGATTCTCTAGGACAAAAAAGTCTATAGCTAAGAATAAAGTGTAAAAGTCATGATCAAGTCTCAGAATATACACTATAAATGTCTGTTTAAGCATTACAATGGAATTGTTGTAATAACACTAATGTGATTATAATTTTCAAGTGTGAGAAAATAACATTTAACAATATAATAAAAAACGAATAGCTACTTACCATAGATGTTTTCTGAAATAACTATTTGAGCACTCTCAGAAACACGTTAAAAGAAATGAGCAGTATACGTACTGTTAGCCAATGATCCAAAAGCAAAATAGCAACAGGGCTAAATAGGTTTTTTTCTTGCTAAAATGGCTTCTATCTTCATTTATAAAATATACACATTTTGTTCTAATTTGCTAAACTTTTCATAAAATTACACTATGTTCAATAAAAATGAGAACATGGTAGGAAGAGACATAAAAATGGGAATTAAGACAGTAGGTTTCTAGTCAAGATTTAATTTTCAGTGTAAGACCGTGAAAAATTAACTTCCATGGAACTCATAATCTTACTTGGTAAAGTGAAAAGTTCAGGCTATATATGTCTAGAATTCCTCCCACCTCTTGGAAGATTTGCATAATAAACATACTAAAATAAGTATACAGCTACAATATTGTGATTTATAGAAATATGTATATAGTCTTCATCCAAGGTTCCTAGCTCACAGCTCCCAAAACCTTGGAATTTCCTGAGTGAGAGGAGTGAGGGGAACTTCTTTTGTCATAATATTTGGTCTCTTGTGCTCAGTTCCTGAAGTTGATTCAGAGCCACAACTATGAAATGCCCTTTCCACTGTAACTGGGTATATGACAATGAAATGACTTTTGGATAAGGATAGGGGCTGGTCGCCAGGGGAATCAACCAAGAAGAGAGCGTTGGAACTTTCAAGGTCACTATCTGATTTCTGAAGACAGGAAGGGGCTTAGAAATCAAATCAATCACCAATGGCCAATAAGTTAAACAATCATGCCTACTTAACGAAGCCTCCATTAAAAAAAAAAAAAAGCCTCCATTTTTTTTTTAAAAGATTTTATTGATTTATTTGACAGACAGAGATCACAAGTAGGCAGAGAGGCAGGCAGAGAGAGAGGAAGGGAAGCAGGCTTCCTGCTGAGCAGTGAGCCCAATGCAGGGCTTGATCCCAGGACCCTGGGATCATGACCTGAGCCGAAGGCAGAGGCTTTAACCCACAGAGCCACCCCGGCGCCCCCAAAGGTGGGGTTTCAAAGAGCTTCTGTGTTGGGGAACCATACTCTTCCACAGACTACTGTATTGGGTCCTGAAATCCATAAGACAAAACGCTCCTTTGTTCGGTACCTTACCCTAGGTATCGCTTCAGCTGGCTATTCATTCCTTTCCTTTAATATCCTTTATAATAAACTGGTAATCTAGTGAGTAAGTAGGTTTCCTGATTTTTGTGATCTGCTCTGGAGAATTAATTAAACCCAAGGAGGGGGTTGTGAAACTTCAGATTTATAGCCAGAGAATCAACAGTAGAGGTAACAACCAAGTTTGCATTTGACACATTAGACAGAGGAGGGGGCAGTCTTTGTGGGACCGAGCACTTTACCTGTGGACTCGTGTGCTACCTCTGGGTAGATAGTGTCAGGATTGACTTGAATTGTAGGACACCCAGTTGGTATTTCTAGCATTTTTGGTAGTGTGTGTATGTGGGTGTGTGTGTGTAGGGGGTCCTCTGTTTATATTGGAATTGGGTACAGAACCCAAAATAACAGCCAACATTTCTGAACCTCATTTTATAAATCTATAAATGTATGGGGTTGGAGTAAAATAATCCCTGAAGTATGTATCAATTCCATAGCTGAGAAAGCAACTGGGTCTTTCCAATATTTATACACTTTGGGTTTTGATTATCAATCATTTTGAAGGCTTTTATAATTTGATTCTTATAAAATGACACAATTTTGGAGTGCTAATAACACCCCTGTAACTTCAAACACTGTTATTTAATTCGTATGAACTATAAGAAAATAGTCTTAATAGGAGATGCAGTTATGGGGCACCTGGGTGGCTTGGCAGGTTAAGTTGCGGACTCTTGTTTCAACTCAGGTCATGATCTCAGGGTCCCAAGGCCAAGCCCGGGTAGGGGCTCTGCACCCAGCAGAGAGTCTGCTTGAGATTCTCTCTCGCTCTCACTCGGCCCTTTCCTGTCCTGTCCTCAGCTCACGTGCACTCTTTCTTTCTCTAAATAAATACACAAACCTTACAAATAAAAAAAATAAAATAAATAAAGGATAACAAATAAAGATGTGGTTGTTTGATAATAAATGAGGCAAATTGGGGAAACAAATTTTATTCAGTGTCTGTTACAGATAAAATTCCATGCTAAGTGCTTTCCATTTTTTGTACTGTCTTCAGGACAGCATAGTGAGGTGGACATACATACGGCACACTTACTAGAGGAAGAAACCTAGAAATTTAATCACTTGATTTCATACAAAATGTGAGCATATTATAAATGGAAATTAAATCTAAACTTTAGATTCCAAAACCTATTGAAGAGAATTGATCTACTCTAATCTTTCTTTAATTGGAATAGAGTAAAAAATTGATTTTATGGGCACCTGGTGGCTCAGTCATTAAGTGTCTGCCTTTGGCTCAGGTCATGATCCCAGGGTCTTGGGATCGAGCCCCTCATCAGGTTCCCTGCTCTTCAGGAAGCCTGCTTCTCCCTCTCCTACTCCCCTTGCTTGTGTTCCCTCTCTTGCTGTGTCTCTGCCAAATAAATAATCAAAATCCTTTAAAGGAAAAATGTGGATTTTAAAGAAATGTCTATTTCCATTAGAAAAAAAAACAGTATGTAAAAATTAAGTTAATATTATTATTTAAAAAAAAAAGGTCAGGGGCACCTGGGTGGCTCAGTGGGTTAAGCCTCTGCCTTCTGCTCAGGTCATGATCTCAGGGTCCTGGGATCGAGTCCTGCATTGGGCTTTCTGCTCAGCAGGGAGTCTGCTTCCCCCTCTCTCTCTGCCTGCCTCTCTGCCTACTTGTGATCTCTGTCTGTCAAATAAATAAATAAAATCTTAAAAAGAAAAAAAAAAAAGTCAATTTGTGCCCTTAGTTACATTTGGAGGTGAGGGGATAGAATCAAAAATAATTTTGAGGTAGTTTGTGGGAGGGATTCAAGAGGATGGTAAGCTTGAAGTTAATTGGCCTAGTCAAATTCCTGATGAATAATGAATACATGTCATTTACACATTCTTCCAAATCTATAGACTATATAGACCCCTAAAATAACATATGGACTTTGAATGATTATGATGTGTCAAAGCAGGTTCATCTTTGTTAATTAAAAAATAAAATAAAATAATACAGTACCATCTAGGGAAGCCCGAGTGGCTTGGTCAGTTAAGCATCTGCCTTTGGCTTAGGTCATGATCCCAGGGTCCAGATCTGGGCTCTCTGCTCTGCAGGGATTGTGCATCTCCCTCTTCTTCTGCCTGCCACTCTGTCTGCTTGGGCTCTTTCTCTCTCTAAACTAAATAAAATCTTTTAAAAATATACCATCTATTGAATGATGTTGTTAATGGGAGAGACTATGCATGTGCTGGGGAGGCCAGGGCTCTATGGGAAGTCTCTCAATCTGATTGTGAACCTAAAAATGCTTTAAAGTGTATAAAGGGTTTGTTTAAAAAAATAATTCCTGATGAACTTATGACCAAAAAATAGAACATATTTTTTGAAATGTGTTAAAATATATATAAAACCTACCCTAAACATGCCTATGAGGTATACATTTATTTTTATAACAGAAAGTAAAACAGTTAATTCAGAACTAAGCAAAATAAAACAAATTTTCTCTCTTGTTTCATTCAAGATTAAAAACAAATCATCCACTTACGAAATATTTATTGACTACTGGTCTGTCATTCACCAACAGCAACAGAGAAATTGCAGGACATAAACATGCTTTGAATTTTTGCTCATGTCACATTTGCAAGGTTCTCATTGACCAACCCAGGGCCCAAGGCAGAGCCTGTAATCTGTGTTGTGGATATTCACCTACGGGTGTGGATAAAGGGAGGAAATTAATGGCAAGCAGTTTGCAAACAACTTACCACAGTTGCCTACAAAACCTGAAGAGGGCTACAGAACTCTATACATTTTGAAAAGTGTTTTTATGTGGACTTTAAGAAACCTCACAGATGTTTGAGGCTCAGGAACCTTCAGGAGTTTAAATCCTTGCATTCATCTGCTTTCATTGGTCTTTTTTTTTTTTTTTCCTTTCCTGGATCTCCAGAACACTTAACCATTATCTGTTCGCCAGGTTCAGATTAGCATGTCACCAATGCTATAGGTCAATATGACGTTTCGTAAAATGGAAATATGTTATCGTGGAATATCGCCCTCGCCCCGCAAGGACGACAAGACGCCCTGGCTCGGATGCATCTTTTCTCTCTATTTCCGCACGTCTACACACTTATATACGGTTACATGACCAATCAGCGAGCAGGGTACAGGAGGGAGCGAATCAGGCTGTGCACCTAAACGAACAACTTCGCTAGCAACCAATGCTGTTTACTTCCTCTTTGGGCGTTCTGCTTAGTCTCACGAGGCAATCCTCACCTGGCAACTGGCCAGGCGCCATCTTTTAATGGCGGAGGCCGCCCTGGCCAGGGCCCTGCCTCCGACATCTCCCCCTTTTTTCTTTTATGGCAGGGATTGTGCCTGTCTTAGGTTGTCAGTGGCGGGGAATATCCTTACCCGTCATCAGACAGCAGATATCAATGATCTGCGTCCTGTCTTAGGTTGGTATATTTCCCCCACCAATCTTACCCGTCGTTGACTACCGATCCAGCATACTTAGCCACACTTGGGGGGATGTTCCAGCCTTGATGGCTAACAAGGCCTGCACCATGGCTTGTTGTTGCCTATGTTGCTGTTGCCTCCAAATTTGCAGTTTCCTTATTAGCAGAATCAAGCCCACCACGACGATTATCATCAGACCAATTACGCTAGCCCATTGTTTCGTAAAGGTTAACACATCTTGCAATGTTTTGATTATCTCTGGGAGGGTTGCAAGCTCAACTCTGGTGTTATTTATCCTTGTTATGCCTAGTAGCAGGTGCTGAGTATAGTTTTGGAATTCTGCGGACTAATTCCCCTGCAAGTATTGGGAGAGCTGTTGGGAGACATTCTGTAAGTCACTCATATTAGTATAGGCTATGGGAGTTACACAAATAGCCGGGAAGGGTACTATACATCCCAGTCCCAATAGGGCCCCCCATATGTCCACTTGTTCTTGAACCAAATCCACTCTCTGGTTGACTATCAGGATTCCTGCTTGCAGATGTGCATTGATCTGAGTCTGTGTTTAAAGGGCAGCCGCCGTTCCTTCTGCAAGGTGTTCACAGCTTCCGCAGTGGGTATAGTTGCAGCAAGCAAGACTGCTGCTGCCGTGGCAGCTGCTATAGATATAGCCAATGCTGTCACAATGGTGGCTGTGATACCAAAATCTCTCTTCTTTCTGGATAGCACCACCAGTAACTTGTCCTCTGGAATGGAAACTGGGATAGGAACATGGGTAGGGATACGCATAATCACAGCCAGCTTGAAGGCCGTGACATTCCAGCACTGGGAAAGATAGCAATTCTTAGTGCAATTCAACGTATCATTCAGCTCGCTAGCATTTGTTATGAGGGAAAGGAACGGTGGCCAGACGCATATGGGAGTGGGCTGATAAGTAATATTATTGGGACAAGACATATTAACTGTTGCCTCAAAGGTACTAGAGTCATTTTGTTTATAAGAACAGTTGAGGAATTTGCCACCATTTAACATGGACACTGCTGAGATATCAGTACTTGCTCCTAGCAAGTTACAAACCTGCCATGCATCAAAGGGAGAGGAGGGAATATGAGAGAAGAGGTAGTCACTGGTAAAGGATATAGCCATGCTTTAACCACTGCTCACAGCTCTCTGGCTTGAGTCTGCCACAGGAGGTGTAACATCCCCAGAGTTATCATCAGCATCTTCAGCATCATGACTGGTGTTTGGAGGCAAGGCTGCACGCACCAGTTGCTCTGGGATCCAAATTGGAGCCTTTTCCTGTGGAAAAACACATACAGACCCCCTACTCCATACTAACACTGGATCTGGTCCATTCCACTTTCCTGTGAGGATGTCCTTCCAAAGTACTAAAGGCTTAGGGGAAGCAGCAGCATCACTTGCATGTCTGTCTGCAGCTGATTTACCTGTTTTGTCCAACGTTAAAAAATTCAAAATAAATAGAATGGTGTTGAGCTTATCTTTAGGGGACCTGAAGGTGTCCCCTATTCCCCCTTTTTGTTTATAAAGCGCATTTTTTATTGTAAGATGCACGCGCTCCACAACACCCTGTCCTTGTGGGTTATAGGGTATTCCATGTATCAAGTGAATGTCAAGTTGTTGTAGGAAGACTTTAAAGGGTTGTGAGGTGTAGGTTGGACCATTATCTGTCTTTAATTGGCGTGGCTTTCCCCATGCCACCAAAGCCTGTAGGCAATGGGCGATAACATCTCTGGATTTTTCCCCCGTATGCACTGAGGTGAAAATTATTCCAGAGCAGGTATCTACAGAGACATGAACATATCCTAACTTCCCAAATTCTGAAACATGTGTGACATCCATTTGCCATATATGATTATGTAACAAACCCTTAGGATTAACCCCCAAGGACGGTGCAGGTAGTAAGATCACACAATTTCTGCAGGAGACTACTATGTCCCGTGCCTGTGCTTTTGTTATGTTAAATTTGAGGCGAAGAGTTAAAGCATTCACATGGAACAGCTTATGATAATATCTCGCCTGTTGCACCAGGGTCCTCAATGGCAAAGACAAATTCTCCTCTTTCACTTCCTCCAATGCCTCTGCTCCCTCTTGTAGAGCTGATTCACATTTGGGTTTAGGCCCCACCAGGCATCCCCGGACTAAGGTCCATATTGCCAGGGTCCTAGGTGGCAAAGGCGTTTTATTGTCCTGTTTCTTCAAATCCTTCCCTAAGTGGTCCCATTGAGGTATGTTTAGCAAGCCTTCATCTAGGAACCATGGAGCCGCCTTTTCCACTGTATTCAAAAAGGCCCCGGCAGTTTTTGCTTTTAGTGGAGTTCCATTGGCTTTCAGCAGGTCTTCTAAAGACCCTTCCAACCGCACTTTAGATACTTCAGATCCCATTATGAACACACAGACAACAGACGCGGACGTTAAAGACTCGCCGCTAAATTCCGGCTTTAAGGCCACCCCGCTTCTTATTGCGGACTTGTACAAGTTAATCCCGGCTCTAAGGCCGCCCCCGCTTCTTATTGCGGACTTGCTAAATCCCGGCTCTAAGGCCGCCCCGCTTCTTATTGCGGACTTGTACAAGATTCCCACCACTTTGATCGTGCTCCCTTCCCTGCTTACCTGCGGTTTCGATAAGAAAATCCCGGCTCTATGGCTGCCCCGCTTCTTGTTGCGGTCTTGTACAAGTTTCCCACCACCTTTGTCATGGTTTTACCCCGCTTACCTGTGGACTTCTCCCTTGCACGGTTTTTCTATTTTTACTCCCCGCTTTACCGCGGAATTCCCACTTTTGAACGTGGCTAATGTCCCCATTTACCTGCGGACTTTTACTCCCCGCTTTCCTGCTGAGTACCTTGCAAGATTCCTTTATTTAGTTCCCGGGTGCCGGCGCCATTTATCGCCCTCGCCCCGCAAGGACGACAAGACGCCCTGGCTCGGATGCATCTTCTCTCTCTTTATTTCCGCACGTCTACACACTTATATACGGTTACATGACCAATCAGCGAGCAGGGTACAGGAGGGAGCGAATCAGGCTGTGCACCTAAACGAACAACTTCGCTAGCAACCAATGCTGTTTACTTCCTCTTTGGGCGTTCCGCTTAGTCTCACGAGGCAATCCTAACCTGGCAACTGGCCAGGTGCCATCTTTTAATGGCGGAGGCCACCCTGGCCAGGGGCCTGCCTCCGACAGTGGAAAGCAGAAGAGTCAACATTGCCTTGAGGCGAGACAGTGAAGCTATTGCTAGCCTGACCAGAAGTCAGCCAAGCTGTATTAAATTCTCCTGACTGATGAAAGGAAACATTCGTCAAATCATTGCCACACACTGAGGCTTTTTCTTTGCTCCAAGTGTCCAGCATCTGCCATCGTCCCTTTGTTTTCTGCAGAGGTAGGTGGGTGGACCACAGAAAGTCTGGCCTCTTCATGCCATTTCTGCATTTCAGTGAAATATAGGAGAGGCTAGACAGAGCAACCTAAGTCCTGAGGGGTTAACTCTCCTGGGAGTGATCTTTGACCCATGAGAAATAGAAGATGGTGGGGAACTCGGCGGTTAAGTTCTGTCCCCTTTCTCCTTCCGATCACTCTTCTGAGAGGCGGTCTATGGATGGAGCGTGTCGGAAGACATCCTTTGAGGCAAAAAGACACATCTGTGTTTCTGTTCACACCTTGAGAAGCCGTAGACTCATGGTAACAGATCACTTGCATGTCTTCCGTCATTCCCTGCCTCATATTTCTTTGTCCTCACTCTCATGGACCTGAATTTTCATCTCTCAAATAAAGCATTAGTGATTTATCTTCGCCTCAGGCTGCGTTTCCAGGATCCTTGGGATATTGTCAATTTAAAAAATGTGAAAGCTGAGAAGAGACCAAAGGTTGCCCAATAATTATGTCTCCATGTCACAGGCATGGCATGTTTTTGGTTCAAAATGGATTTCCTTTTTGTCTTTCACAGAGTTCAAGAACTGGCCATCTGTTTTGTGAGACACACTTTCCTTTTCCACAAATATGTTATTGATACTCAACTCCGTAAGCCCATTTCACCTACTCCTGCTCTGTCCTAAATCCTGTCACTTCACCATTCCAGACTTTCCTTTTTGCAGTCCAGAAAAGCCTTGCATGCCTTCAAAAATTTTTCCGAGTCAGTGGAAGCAACAATTGATATGAATTAGTCAGACAGGTTAAGTAAGAAAAAGTTCAAAATGGGTTCAAAGACCTTTTAGGCAGGTGGAGGTTGATTGCCTACAAGATACACCTATATGAATAAACAACTTGAAACTGGATAATTTAATATTTATTTTCATTATTAATAATCCAAAATTGTGTTTTTTATTTTCTGACTTGGATAGCACTTAATAGGATACAGAACATCTGTTATTTACCATATGAGTAGAAAGAAAAAAAACAACAACAGGTTATTCAACTATATAATGTATTATTAGATCTGATTTTGGTCTAAGTTAGTGGAACCACAGTAGTATCTATTGCCCAGACTATCTCTTAGTCATGAATTATCGAATACTTTCTTGTATATACAGTTGATCCTTGAACAACATGGGGGGCTAGGGGCGCTATCCCCACACAATAAAAAAATAGGAGTATAACTTTTGAGTCTCCCAGAAACTCAACCACTAGTAGCCTACTGTTGACGGAAAGTTTACCAATACCAGAGTCAATTAACACGCATTTTGTGTGTTACATGCATTATATACTGTATTCATAAAAGAAAGTAAATGAGAGAAAAAAGTCAACAATACCATTTTCAAGAGAAAATATATTACAGTACTGTGTGGATTAAAAAAAAAATCCACAGATAAATGGACACATGCAGTCCAAATCCATGTTGTTCAAGGGTGAACTGTGCGGTGAAATATGAGTAAAAACTGATGAAACAAATTGTGTCAGACCACCCTGCTGTACAAACTACCACTTTTAAACAGCTTTACTGATGAGTAATTGACATATATAAATGTATAATAAACTATATACGTTCAAAGTAATCAATATGATAAATTTTACATACGTATGCACCTGAAAACCATCATCACAATCAAAATAGTGAATTTAGTACTCAACGCCTCAAGTTTCCTAATGCCACTCCCTGAGATTCATAATCTCCCCAAACAGGAAACCAATGAGGTACTTTATGCCATAAATTAGTTTGCATTTTCTAGAATTTTCTATAAATGGAAAAACAACCTATATACTCTTTTTGCCTGGAGTCTTTTCCAAAGTAAAATCATTTTCAGATTTATCCATATTGTTGCCTATACCAGTCGTTCATTTTTCAAAGTCTGAATAGCGTTCCATTGTATGAATATGCCATACATTTTGTATCTATTCCTGGGTTACAGAATTTTAGAGTAATTCCATCTTTCTAGTATAACAAACAAAACTGCGATGAACATTTGTTTGCAGATGTGTGTATGGAAATATTTTATTTCCCTTGGGTAGAGACCTAGGAGTGGAATTGCCAGATCATATGGTAGATGGTCTTGTCTTGTCTAAGAAACTAACAAATGTTTTCCAAATTGGTGTAACAATTTACCTTTCTGCCACCAGTCTTCACTGAACATAAACAGTTAACCCATATTTTGTATATTGTATGTATTATATGCTGCATTCTCAAAATAAGATAAGCTGGAGAAAATAAAGTATTACTAAAAAAATTATAGAAAGTTATTTTTAAGAGAAAATACATTTCCAGTACTGTACTGTATTTATCAGAAAACATCTGTGTATAAGTGGACCAGGAGGGTTCAAGCCTGTGTAGAGGGACCAGCTGTAAGCTCTGTTACATTTGCAACACTGTGCTTGGGGGATACTTTCTTGTTTTTTGTGTGTTTTTTTTTTAAGAGTAGGGAGGAAGAATGTTAGCTCTAACTAGTTCACATAGTGTAAGTGATTGCTGTGTTCTGAAGGCGACAAGGTTATCCTGTTCTGAGTGATGGCTCTCTTGATTCTCTTTAAATTCAGTTATTCCCACTCTGGGCAAATTTGTAACTCTGGCCGAAGGAAGGAAGAAGGAAGAACAGCTCTGCAGCAGAGTCCAGCAGAATTGCCCAGTCAGCAAGGCGACTCACAAAAGGACAAGGATTATGACCACCCACAGTAGCTCATTCCCAGTTTGCCTTTTGGGCAGAAGTGCCAGAAAATATGAGGGAAAACAGATGAATGGCCACATGCTTTATTCCCTCCACCGGTGTCAATACACGTTGGGAAAAGTGACACGTGCATGCTCTGTGAGGACTCTGAAGCATGTGACCATCCTTTCTTGACATTTTTTCTTTTTTTTTTTTTTTTTTTCCTATCGATTTGGATATTAGAAGGACAATCTACACTAATTTCTTTCTAAAATTGTCACCGAATTTTGATCCAGTTAGTTATGAATAGCTCTGCTTTTAATAATGCTTTGCTCAATTTAACATTTTCTCATTATACAGTGGGGTCCATCCTCAGAGAAATCAGGAGGGCTTCATGGCAGTTTTAGCTTTCTTTAAAAATCCTAACATCGGGGGTGCCTTGGTGGCTCAGTGGGTCAAAGCCTCTGCCTTCGGCTCAGGTCATGATCCCAGGGTCCTGGGATCGAGCCCTGCATCGGGCTCTCTGCTCAGCGGAGAGCCTGCTTCCTCCTCTGTCTGTCTCTGCCTGCCTCTCTGCCTACTTGTCTGTCAAATAAGTAAATAAAATCTTAAAAAAAAAAAAAAATCCTAACATCATCTGGACCAGGTGGTGACCGTCTTTTGCTTATCTCATTTTTTTTTTAATAAAAGACAGAATGCAAGGTTATTTGTTTTCCCTTATTTTAGAGACATGAAAAATGAAAGCCAATGAATACCATCGGCTCTTTCCTGCTCTTCATTTTATATTTATCTTCCATGATTGTAGGAAGTCATAATTGTAGAAAGTCATAATGATGGTGCTTGAAAAGACTTCTGCTGTTAAATTTAACCAAACAGAAATGTCGCACCCCAGTAAAGGACAGGGAAGAAAGAATTTATGTAACAGAAATTTTGGCAAAAATAGGTGGAACAATTCTCTGTTTTCTAAGGCAGAGCCCTCTCAGGCAGAGCCCTATGTCATTCTCATTAGGAGGCTTTCCACTAGAGGATTATTAGTTCTGACAAGGGCTTTTCCTTCTATTTCAGAGACAGAATCAAACCTGCGGAAAGCATATATATATTCTCTCTGTGCACAGAGGAGAAAAAATATTTTCTACCAAAAATTCAGTTTGTGACATGCTTTCAATGCACAATTTGAAGAATGTGAGAATGTAGTGGTCATTGACGATGTATCTGTTCCAAGCTGTCTGCCACCATCTGTGTATCGAGTTACGGATCCTTATTCTCCACACTTTATATGCCATTTTGTATTTCTTAAATCCCTTGAGAAGTACGGTATGTATCACTTTCGAACAAGATTTTTTTTTTTTTTTTTTTTCTGTTTGCTCCTTCTGGACACTTTCTTCCAAAGTGCTGCTGACTCTTTAGTCACGGAATATCAGATTTATTTTATGAAGACTCAAAAATCAACATTTGGACCTTGTAAAGTTTAGCTGGGCCATACTGAAGCAAACACTCTTAGATCCTTTATTCCGATTCCTTATCTTGAGCTAAAGGTGGGTGTTTATGCGCAGCGGAACCAGAAGAGGGCGAAGAGGATAGCAGGTGGAGAGAAAATTAGTTGGAGAAATAAATGGTATTAATTGAATAACTTTGAAGTAATTTAAGTAGTTCGTGCTCCACTGTATATTTTATTTAATCAGCCCAGCAACTCTATGAGCAAGATAAATGTCGGACACCAAATCTTACCAAGAAGAAAAGAGAAGCTCCATTCAGCTGGTGACTGACCGAGAGTCATCAACAAGTTAATAACAGAACAGAGATTTGCACATAGCTTAATCTGTGCAAACTACCTTCCACCATGCGCCACCACATCAAGTGTTGCTATAGTTCTCCAAGATTTACATTAGTTACCTCCTGCTATCACATTTATTTGGCCCCTCCCCACCATCAACCTCCCAAACTAAAGAGCTGAGGAGTGGTTGAGTGTAAATTTATAGTAAACTCCATTCTGTACCAATTTCTTAATTTTGCTGTTTATGCATACCACCAGAATTCTGAGAAATTTTTTTAACAGAGCAATTCCTGTGCTCATCCAAAATATGGGATATGAAATATTATATAACAGTAGAAGATCAGTAGAGTTTCAACCAGCTTGAGAAAACAGAAGTGGATTTCCTCATATTATAGGCTATGTAGTTAAGGTTTGGAACAAGCTTTTGATAATGGAAAAGTACTTACAGATGTGATTTCTATAATACGCTAGAATAGTTTAGTCTGGGAACACTGCCTTATTAAATCTTTGGCTCATAGCTAAAATTTTTATATCTTTTTTTCCTTCTTCTTCTTCTTTTTTTTTTTTTTTTTCTATAGAGTGTCCAGTGCTATGGCCCAGACTCTCTGAGCCTGGTATTGTAGAGAGGGCGTAGGGAGAATTATCTCTCCCCTGGTACACAACAGGACTCCAGTCCCAGGCTCCTGCAAGCACCGGGACCCAGCACCTAAGCTGCTCTAGAACTGGGAGGGCCAAGAGAACTAGTGACAAGTGAAACAGAGCCTAATCTGCCTGACCTGTCGGGAAGTGCAGGAACCTGCTGTGCTGGGGAGGCGGCAGGCTAATCATGTAGGATTATAACACCAGTATGTCTGGGAGTTTTCATAATTCAGTAGGTCATTTTGTAGGCAGTTCCTGTAGTAATAAGATAGGTGTAGAGTGAGCCAACTCCAGTCTTCCAGTTATTCTGACCCAAATTCTTAAAAGTCTTTCCAATTCTCTAATACTTCATCTGACCCAAGAGCAAATTTTGGCATGCTTTCTTTAAACTATACCCAGAATTTAACTACCTATCACTACTCCCAACATACCACTCTACCCCAAGACTTATTTTCTAGCCAAAGCAATGGCAATAATCTTTTTACTACTCCAATGCTTGACATGCATGCAGATTAGAGTTTATTTAGTTATTTTAATATGCCAAACATGACCCTCTGTGCTTCTCTGGTCTTTCTCTGTTCTACTATACTGAATTCAAATTAAGTCACCTTAGAAGATGTTATGCCATAGCTGCCCAAGTTGTTGTCATACGGAGATTTGCATTTCATGAAAGAAGAAACTCTTTTAAAAGCTTCCCTAAAATGCACAAAACTCAAGGCACTGAAAGTACATTATGTAATAATTCCTTGTTTAAAATAAAGTTTCCCCAACTTGTTTAAAATTATGTTAAACTTTGTTGATTCATAAAACATGTTTCCCACTTCACAGAATAGTATCAAGTATTCTTTATTCCTGAAAACTTTTATAGAATCCACTCTTTCTCATAATTTATTAACATTTCAAAGAATCACTTAGATAATTATTTTGCAACCAATAATAGAAATTATTTATTTTCCTTTAGGTCGGGACCAGTTTTCTCTTGTTTATGAGTGAACAGACATGCAATACACATCAGAAAGTTAATTCAGATTGAGATTAGTGACTCCTTGTAGTGTTTAAGAGGCGAAAAAGTGAAAAAAAAAACACTAAAAACTAGCTAAATAATATAAATGGATTAACTAATAAAGTTTTAATGAAAGAAGGTGAGACCAAAATTTTTCCACAGTTCAGAAATTAGAAAAATGTGTAAAGTCAGGAGAGATGAGCTGAGATTTATGTGTAAGTTAAGACTCCGGTAGACTTCTACTGTCACCGCAGGAGAGCCGAGCGTAGTGTAATATACAAAGGAACAGATTAACACGGCACACCATAGTATCGCATAGCAGACACTGGTAGAGATGTGTTTATAGATACAGCAGTTTAGGGAAAATCCTTGGGTGCCTGAAATTCTCTGAAAAGAAAAATAAGAAGCAAGTTATAGAAGGACAGAATCTAGACGAAGACCTGTCCAGGGACCAGCAACTTTCCGAAAATTTTTGAAAAATTCTTGTTTTCGTCACGTGAGGAGTCTAGTTTTTGGATAGAAATATTCACCAGCATTTACCAGGTAGCAAAATGAATTTTCTGTGCTGGGTAGATATTGGCTAAGAGTTTCCTCATTTCTGGGCACCCAAGTGGCTCCATTGGTTAAGCGTCCGACTCCTGGAGATTTCAGCCAAGGTCATGATCTCAGGATTGTGAGATGCAGCCCCACATCAGTCTCCACACTCTGCTTGAGATTGTGTCTTTCCCTTTACCCCTCCCCCAGTTCATTCTCTTAAAAAATAATTAGTTTCCTTTCTTTTTCACTATCTAGGTGGAGCCTGGTCCAGGTCCTGCTGCTCTCCATCCACTGCGCCCAGCACCACAAGGAGCCCCAAGTGCGGCCTTGTTTCAGTCCCCCGGATGGCAGTAAGGGGAGGTCATGCCCAAGACATAAGTGCGAGCTTTCAACATTTAAGACAGTCATAAATTATTTGATATTCAGTGTTAGAACTTAAAAAACCTCTGATCTCAGATGCATTTCTAATATTTTATATTCAAGTGACTAGAATTTTAAACTAGAGGCAGGACCTGTGTTTCCTGTTTCCTGTTTGTTTGTTTGTTTTTTTCCTCATGAAAATTCAGCCACTATGATTTCTGATTTCTGTCAGCTGTCTCTTATGGATGTGGCATGACGTTCTTGCCAATCAGCAGGGAATGAGAAGTAAAGTATTAATTTTATAAAGTACTCCGTAATCTTTGCATGGTACTTCGGAGGAGATTATAAATATCATTAGCACTATTAAATTAGATGCTTCATTTTACAGTTGTAGTTAATTACATATTGACAAAATTATCACGGCTGGGTATTTTAAACATCAACCCTGATGTACAGTTCATATAATTTTATGCAGCTTATTAGCCTTTCAAAACAGTTTCCCCTCCTTATTAACATTTCTAATATTAGTTACAAATACTTGCAAATGTTTTTTTTTAAAAAAAAAAAACTTTTATAGCCTCCTGCTGTTAAAGAAAAACCAGTTACAATATTTGGGAAAGAGCCAGTAAACTTTGGTTCATGTTGCTTTAATGGCTCAAATGCACATAGATAAAACTTCGGAGAGCAAAAACAATTCTAGAAATGTCTCACCTTGAAAAATCTTCAAATATAGATATAAATGTGTGTGTGAGTGTGATTTCCCCCTGAATACAGCCCACAGCTCATTAAATATTTGCCATGTTACAGGTCTACCTTATTCATAATAATCCAAAATGATTAGATTATTGCAAATCTTATAGTCTCATAGATAGTGCTATATATGCCCACTTGTGGAAATGTCATGATTTTATTACATATACATGAACTGGGAACTAAATGTAGTTTTTGCAGGGTTTTTCTGGTTGTTTTTTTAAGTAGCTTTCCAAGGAAGCAGTGTGTCTTACAGAGTACTCTCTGAACAGGATGGCAGGGTACAGACATGTTCTTCTGAGCAAAAATAAATTAAAAAGAAAACCAGAAAATTCGAAAGATGAATGTTTGTGTATAAGATACGCTATATGCGATGTGCCTGTGTTAAGACTTATTTATTTCAAGCAGAAACTTATGCATGATTTGCGTTTGGTACCTAGATTTTTCTAAGTGGAGTTTACTGAGTTCAGCTGGCCAGTGCGTTGAGTCTCCGGGGCCTGAGTTAACAATAAAACAACGTTAGGTCTCTATTGGACTTGAATGAATCTAAGAACGAATTAACCCTTTGTGTACATTTACTGCAAAGTAAATTTAAACTGGGGAACAAGGGGAGGTTGCAAGTTGACTACCAAGTGCTCAAACACGCGTGTACTTGAATATGATCGAATGTGTGCCACCAAAGGCAGTCCTGCGTCCAGAAGTAGGGGGATTTCTCACCAGGGACCCGGTGACAGCATGGAGCTGGGCTGGGAGGTGAGCCCGGGCACTGGAATTCCTTTTGCAACTGTAAATTCTGTTCGCTGCGTGCCAAACATGATGAGAACACTAACTTTCTTCATAAGCAAACATCATCATTCCACATTTTACCTATTTCTTAGGTCACCATGCAAATCTGTGACATGAGATGCAAAAACTCCCTGCCTAATTCAAAATTCTGCCCAATAACTTACACTTCACCTTAACTCCATGACTAGCTGTGGTCCATTTTTCTTTAACTTGACTCAAGTCTCCTGGGTACATTTTCAGGGCCTTATGGTTCAACTTCACTTTCTGTTTACCCTTTCCATTGTTTTTAAAGCAACTGTCCTGCATTTATCATGTAGTTTATGGATTTAATGCTTGCCTTCTACTGCATCATTCTAACATCAGGCGTCGGCATCGTGCTCCTGGGGCTGATCAAGGGCCTGGCAGGTCTTTGTCGCTTTATAGTCACGTGAGAATGAGAGCAGATTAGTCCTGCTTTCAGGTTTCAGCTCAGTTTGTCGGCTTTGTGGAGTAGGAGCTTGGGTGTTTGCCCACCTGACTTCATGGTAAGATGGGTCTTGTGCGTGAAGCAGGTGCTCCCGATGGGGAGTACCCAAAGACTGAAAGAGATCTCACTGCACCTTTTATAGCCTCAGGTAAGGTCTCAGAACTCAGGGAATGACTGTCTCTTGGAGAAAAACATCACTATGTTGGGGGCTCCTTTAATTTCCCGTCGGAAGCTCCTGGTGCACAAGACACCTGAACGCTTTGCTCATTTCCCTTCTCTCCAGGTTTATTTTATTTTATTTTTTATTTCTTTTTCAGCATAACAGAATTCATTGTTTATGCACCACACCCAGTGCTCCATTCAATACCTGCCCTCCATAATACCCACCACCTGGTACCCCAACCTCCCACCCCCCCGCCCCTCCAAAACCCTCAGATTGTTTTTCAGAGTCCATAGTCTCTCATGGTTCACCTCCCCTTCCAATTTCCCTCAACTCCCTTCTCCTCTCCATCTCCCCATGTCCTCCATGCTATTTGTTATGCTCCACAAATAAGTGAAACCATATGATAATTGGCTCTCTCTGCTTGACTTATTTCACTCAGCATAATCTCTTCCAGTCCCATCCATGTTGCTACAAAAGTTGGGTATTCATCCTTTCTGATGGAGGCATAATACTCCATAGTGTATATGGACCACATCTTCCTTATCCATTCGTCCGTTGAAGGGCATCTTGGTTCTTTCCACAGTTTGGTGACCATGACCATTGCTGCTATAAACATTGGGGTACAGATGGCCCTTCTTTTCACTAAATCTGTATCTTTGGGGTAAATACCCAGTAGTTCAATCACAGGGTCATAGGGAAGCTCTATTTTTAATTTCTTAAGGAATCTCCACATGTTAAAATAGCTTTCCCACTGTAAAATTTTAAGTCCATTGAGTCCTCATGGTTTCGATAACTCTCTATTGCTTTTCAACACATGCTCTTTGTAATTTGTCCTGGTTAAGTTAATGTAGTGGAGACATGGGCCTCCAGCAACTGCCTGGTCTCCTTCTCAAAAGTGGAACTCCTCTCTTTCTGCTTTTCATTATAATAATGTAATTTCAAAGGTAAGATAATATATGTATCGGAAAGTTGCTTTCATGTATGCTCTCAGATGATATCAGATAGAATTTAAATCTACTCATATAATAAAGTTGAAAGCTCCACCAAAAACTAAATAAGTATGAAACCACTGTACATCCCAGGTCTGCTTCCTTTAGAAGAACTGTGTGTATTTAAACCAAAGGAAAGAGGAAAGGAAAGAGCCGTCCATTTGGTAGAACTAGTAAGGATCTGAGAATGGTTTGTCAGTTGATCTGGGGACACCTGTGTAGATGTGTTCCTTTAACCACCAATCATTGCACCGATCTGAAACTTACATATATTTTTAAAGAGCAGGGAAATGAAGAAGTGATCACTTTACACAGACCATCTAAATGGTAATTATGACAAGGTAATACTTATCAAATGAAGAGAATCAAGAGATCATTTCAACAATTGCACATTCATGAAAATATATTCTGTTCACATGAAAATATGTATGAACTATAAGGGAACAGCATTAATTTTCTTGCATGCACACACAAGTAGAATATGCCAGATAATACTGTCTGTTAAAAATAAATTCCTTATGCTTCATTCATGAATCAGTAACTATTTTCACTGAAGTTAAATAATCAGGCTCTTTTTGACTTTTAAAAGTGCATACAAGGTACCAAATATTCATGGAAGGGAAAACCATGAATACCGGTAACTAGAGAAAAGAGGCTATTCAGAAAATACAGATTATAAGGAGCTAAACTGAAGGAACCTGGTAGCTCAGTAGATTAAGTTTCCACTTCGTGATTTCAGCTCATATCATGATCTCTGGGTTAAGAGATCAAGCCCGGTGTTGGACTCAGCCGTGGGTTTGGAGCCTGCTTAGGATTCTCTATCTCCCTCTCTGTCTGTCCCCCCCCCAATCCCGCCTCCCTTTTAAACAAACAAACAAACAAGCAAAAAGTAACTATATTGAATCTTCTGATTATCTCTCATTTTAAGAAGAGTAATAGTTTTAAGTGAAATAAATTAATTTATGTCTTTCAAAATGATCTCTGAAATATCAGATGTTTGTTGCTATTGAATGTCTGGGTAAATTAGCAAGACTACTTCTAAACATTTATTTAAAATAGATCAAAAACAAGTTTTAAAGGCACGTAGTTCATGGAGCACTGGGTGTTATGCATAAACTATGAATCTTGGAACCTACATCAAAAACTAATGATGTATTATATGGTGACTAACATAACACAATTGAAAAAAAAAAGCAAACTGTAATATGCCTTAAACACCATGAAGCAAACATATCAACTTTCATCTCCAACTTAATATTCAATAAAGTTCAAAGACCAAAGACAATCATTTTAGTTGACTATAAGGATATTTACAAGAAATCAGAAGCAGCAAAATTACTTATTACAAAAGATGCATTTTACAAATATCATCCGAACAATGCAGAGGAACTGTGTGGAAATGGTATGTTTTTTAAACTGAAAACCATCTGCTATAAAACCCTGCAGTTTTAATCTGTGTGCAGGTGCAAGAGAAGCCCTTTGTCTTGTCAGTTTAGCACAAAATTCTTTTCTTTGAAGTTTTGTATGTAAATGAATTGAGAAAAAAAATCAGGTGATAATTATTCTGAAAAAGTAGGCTGTGATTTCATTTAAAGACCTAAAAAACTCTACTTTCATTAAAGTACTTGCTAAAGAAACTTTTCCACTATAGGGGCACCTGGGTGGTTCAGTTGGTTAAGGGTCTGGCTCTTGATTTTGTCTCCAGTCATGATCTCAGGGTTGTGGGATGGAGCCCGGAGTCGGCTCCACACTGAGCATGGAACCTGGTTGGGATTCCCTCTCTCCCCACCCTCTCTCTCTCTCTCTTTCTCTCTTTAAAAAAAGAAATCTCTCCACTGTATTCTGATGTTGTTTAGATATTTATACAATGGAAAGAAGAAACTATAGTAATCTGAAATAGCAGGTTCTATAATTTTTGTACAAGAAAGTTCTTTGTAAATTATAGGATACTTTGCTATATTTTATTTTTCTGATGGCTCTTATCAAAGGAGTACAGAATTTGGAAAAACTCATGCTTTACAAAACAGATTAAAAGGCTTGCCAACAAAGTAGGTGATACCTAGCTTCCTCTGAAACATAAAGGACTTGAAATAACCATTATCAACCTTGTGCGATTGCTGGAATTCTCACCAAAAAAAAAAAAAACCCCACCATTTGGTGCCTGTTTATTTATTTGCTTACTAAAGGTAACAAATGATTGTTGCCTAGAAGAATTAGCACGCAAAGTTAATATAAATTCAAAGCAAATCCAATAGCCATTCATTTATTAAATGATTTATTTGTCTATTACGTATATGGCATTGAGCTGGATGCTGAGTTGAGAATGTTTTCATTTTAAGTTTTTTATTCTAATTCCAGTATAGTTAGCTTACAGTATTATATTAGTTTTGGATGTACAATATAGCCGTCCAACAATTCTGTATCTTCGTCAGCGTTCATCACGCTAAGAGCGTGATGAATCCCCGTCACCTGCTTCACCCGTTTCTCCACCCACCTCCCCTCTGGTGACCACCAGTTTGTTCTCTATAGTTGAGTCTGTTTCTCATTTTATATCTCTCTCTCTCTCTCTCTTTCTCTCTCTCTCTTCCTTTTTTTTCTTCCTTTACTCCTGTTTTGTTTCTTAAATTCCATGAATGAAATCATATGGTATTCATCTTTTTCTGACTGGCTTATCTCACTTAGCATTATCCTCTGGTTCCACCCATGATTATGCAAATGGCAAGATTTTATTTCTCCTTATGTTGAAAAATGTTCCATTGTGTATATGTATAAATATATATATATATATGTATATATACACACACACATAAACACAGACACACACAGACACACACACACACACACACATCATGTCTTCTTCATCCATTCATCAGTCAATAGACACTCGGGCTGCTTCCGTAATCTGGCCATTGTAAATCACACTGTAATAAACATACAGGAGCACGTGACACTCTGAATTAATGTTTTTGTATTGGAGGGTTAAATACCCAGTAGCAGGATTACTGGATCATAGAATAGTCCTATTTTTAACTTTCTGAGGTAACTCCATACTGTTTTCCACAGTGACTGCACCAGTTTGCATTCCCACCAACAGGCCTGGGTGTTCCTTTTTCTCCACATCTCGCCAATACTTGGTGTTTCTTGTGTTTTTGATTTTAGCTATTCTGACAGGTGTGACATGGTATCTCATCAGGGTTTTGACTTGCATTTCCCTGATGATGAGTGATGTTGAGCATTTTTTCATGTGTCTTTTGGCCATCTGTATGTCTTCAGAGAATGTCCTTGTCTTTTCCCATTTTTTAATTGGGTTTTCGGGTGCTGAATTGTATCACTTTTTAAATATATTTTGGATACTAATCCTTTATTAGACATGTCATTTACAAATATCTTCTCCCATTCTGTAGGTTGACTTTTAGTTTTGATGATTGATTCCTTTGCTGTGCAGAAGAATTTATTTTTATTTTTATTTTTCAATGTAGTCCCAATAGTTTATTTTTGCTTTCATTTCCCTTGTCTCAGGAGATATATCTAGAAAAATGTCCCAATAGCAGATGTCAGAGAAATTACGACCTATGCTCTTTTCTAGGCTTTTTATGGTTTCGGGTCTCACATATAGGTCTTTAATCCATTTTGAGTTTATTTTTGGGTATAGTGTAAGAAAGTGGTCTCTGTTCATTCTTTGGCATGCAGCTGTCCAGTTTTTCTAACACCATTTGTTGAAGAGATTTTTCTTATTGTATATTCTTTTTTCCTCTGTTGAAGATTAATCAACCATATAGTTATAGGTTTATTTCTTGGTTTTCTATTCTGTTCTATTGATCCATGTGTCTATTTTTGTACTAGTACCATACTGTCTTGATTACTACAGCTTTGTAATATAACTAGAAGTCTAGAACTGTAATGCCTCCAGTTTTGCTTTTTTTTTTTTTTCCCTCCCTCAAGATTTCTCTGGCTATCAATGTCTTTCATGGTTCTATACAGATTTTAGAAGTGGTTGTTCTAATTTTGTGAAAAATACTATTGGTATTTTGATAGGTATTACATTAATATGTAGATTGCTTTGAGTAGTATAGACGTTTTAACAATATTTATTCTTCCAATCCATGAGCATGGAATATCTTTCCATTTCTTTGTGTCATCTTCAATTACTTTCTTCAATGTTTTATAGTTTTCAGAGTACAGGTCTTTCATTGGTCAGCTTTATTGCTAGTTATTTTATTATTTTTGGTGCAATTGTAAATGGGATTGTTTCCTTAATTTCCCTTTCTGCTGTTCATTATTAGTGTATAGAAATGCAACAGATTTCTATACCTTGATTTTATATCCTGTGATATCCAAATTTACTTACCAATTCTAATATATTTTGGCAGAGTCTTTAGGGTTTTCTCTATATAGTATCATGTCTTTTGCAAAGAGTGAAAGTCTGACTTCTTTCTTGGCAATTTGGATGCCTGTATTTCTTTTTGTTGTCTGAGGGCAGTGGCCAGAGTTTCTGGTACTATGTTGGATAAAAGTCAGGGAGAGCAGATATCCTTGTCTTGTTCCTGCTCTTAGGGGAAAAACTAAAAGTTGATGTTTGCTGTGGGTTTTTCATAGAAGGCCTTTACTATGTTGACATATGTTCAAAAGCGGCCTTTTTCATACTTTAATCACAGTAGCCCAGGTAGATCGACTTCGGCATTATAATCCATGGTTGCTCTTGTGATATTAACAATCTGCCTACATCTTAGAGCCCACTGGCCTCTATCTTGGTTGTGTTTTCAGGTGTGTTTCACCTGAGAGCAAAATGACCACAGACGACCACCGCTCATCTCATTCTACTAGCTTGACAAGCCAGTATGTATGAGTTTCCTAGAAATGTCACAACAAATTATACACATTCAAAATCTTAAAACTATAGAAATTTATTCTCTTACAGTTCTGGAGGATGAAAGTCTGAAACAAGGGGAAGCTGGGTTGGTTCCTTTTAAGGCTCTGAAGGAGAATCTGTTCTGAACCTCTGTCCTTGTCTGGTGACTAGGAGAGTCCCTTGTCTGGGACTCTTGACGTGTAGCTACATCACACCCATCTCTACCCCAGTTTCCATATGTCCTCTTCTGGGTGTGTGTCTCAAGTTCCCCCTTCTTTTCTTTTCTAAGGATACCAGCCACTGGATTTAGGGCCCACTCTAAATTCAGGACCAGTCATATCAAGGTCTTTAATCATGTCCACAAAGACTCTGTCTTCAAGGAAAAGTACATGAACAGGTACCAGGACTTAGAATTTAGGCATCTTTCTGTAGGACACTATTCAAACTATTACATGGTAAGACAGAAATGCTTTTTCATCTCAGTGGTTCTGCAAACATGCAGGGGTACATGTCATTTGTTACCTAACCTGTCTGGGTCAAAAGCTTAGCCAGGAATCAATCCTAGTGGCCAGAACAAAAAGTGTATTTATTGGCCTGACTTGGGTTTCTGCCCACCCCTGAGGCCAGAATGCAGGCTCTGCCTCTTCTTCATACCTTGTGAACTGAGGAGAGAGGAGTCATTCATCAAACAGAACTAGATTGTTACCACAATAAAGAACACTTGGCTAAGTCACAAAAGCCAGTATATTACTCCTATCTTCAGATAAATAGTATTTGCTAGATAAATGAATTATTGCAAATTATAATAAGTCAGGAAAATATAATTTTATTATAGAACAACTTGGGCACAACAACATAGAAAGAGTTTCATTTGCTCCCACATTTGCAGCGTTGTGTCCTTGGTACTTTAAACATGACTTCATTGCATGCTATAATTATATCTTAGTTTTAAAATAATGTTCAGTCTTATTTTTATAGCATTATTATATGAGCATACTAATAATGAAAATCCTCAAGTCATTCCAAAATAATTAGAATTAAAGGTACAAATCACATTTTTATAGCTGATACTTTACATTTTCAAATATATGTTAAAAGCAGTAAGTCAAATTTACTTTCTGAAAACACAGCTGAGAAATCATAGAGAAAAAGTTGAATGTACTAAAAAAAAAAACACTCAATTTTCTTTGGTTGTATTTTTGTAAAAAAAAGAACCATTAAATTAAAAAGAGTAGATAGACTTGCATGTTTTGTCATCCATGTCCAACATATTTTGTGTAATTCTTTTTGGAATATTTCCTTGACTCTGTGTTCTTAGTAATCCTAGTGTTATTCTGAATAATATAAAAAGAGATGATCATCATTAGCAACTTAGTCAAATCTCCACAAGCAGTCTTAGGGATGTATGGTTGGCACAATGGCTGCTGAAAGTCCCGAAGATTATGGTAGTCAGAATTCTAAGATGATCTCTAAAACCCTCACTTCCTGGCACACACTTCCAATCCCGCTCCCTCTTCAGCGGGGAAGAACCTGTGATTGATGGACTGTCACGCCTGTGATGGAGTCACTCTTTATACGACAAAGCAGATATAATAAAGGCCTCAAATCAGTTGATTTGAGTAAATCCAAAGGAAGATTTCCCTAGGTGGGCCTGGTGTAATCAGGTAAAATCACAAGAAAGACTCAGCTGTTCTTAAAGAGGCAGGATTGAAAGCAGCACAATATCTGTTGTTGGCCCCAGAGAAGCAGGCTGCCATGGATTCTAGAGTTACAAGGACATGATCCCTACCAACCATCTGTACAACTTGGAAGCTCATTATTCCCTAAGCTTCTGTATGGCACAGGGGTCCAGCTTTGATTTCAGCCTCGTGGGAACACTGAGCAGACGACCCAGTTACGCAATGCCCACATCCATGCCATGTAGAAACTGAAATAATAAATGTGTGTTGTTTTAAGCCACTAAATTTGTGGTAATTCGTCATGTTCCAATCGAAAATTAATTCAAAGATAAAATAACAGAAACTATGAATAGCATTTTCTGTTTAAGTTCCATTTTCTAGATGCACTAAATCCAGAGGACATTTATTTCTGCATTAAAGTCAGAGGAGAATGTTTTGATAATAAATAACATTCCAATATGCTTGATGCCATTCTCACAAACCAAGCAGACTAGAGCCATTTTAGCTGCTGTGGTGAGGAAAAAACAGGACTGCAGAAACTGGTCTGGGCTATAAACGATCCATGTGGCTCTTGAATGATCTCTAATTCTAATTAGAGAATAAGTTTTCCATGATGATGTTACCATGTGAATATTCAAAGATAGCTTTCTCACTTTCAACTTTCTATTCCTATTCGATTTTCCATTCATTAAAAAAAAAATGTTACATTTGAAAGGAAGTTTCTTTTTTTTCCTAAATTAAGCAACCAAGATTTTTATAGCTTTGAGCGTTTATAGTTTTAAGCCTTCTATAAAAAAGTCGTAAATTTGTGTGTGTGTGTGTGTGTATATATATATATATATATATCTCCTCAGAAAAATATTCTAATATGGCTCGTATGTACGGAGACTTTTGTATCTCTCTCCTGGTAAAAGCAAATTTATAAGCCAATTGATCCAAAGACCCTTCTTCTGTTTCTTATCTCAGGGCCATTATCTTCCCCAATTCTTGATCCACGGCCACTTTGCCCCTGGAAAATGACTCCAAACGTACTCTTCCCTACTCCTCAAACATAACTTAGCTTTTCAAGGGGTATGTCCCTCGTGGCCTGGAAAGTAATTGCTTTCTTAATCTCTGTCAATCTCATGAAGATAAAATGTTACTGCTTGAATAATTCATTCTCTTAAGATTATTTACAATTTAAAAAGGTATTGCAAGAAGTGTCTCTTTACCCAAAGGAAAAAAATCCTTTAACCGTGGAAATTTTAGAACTGACAGGCTGGTTTTTAGGATTGTTGCTTCAAACCACATCCCTCAGACTGACGCCTATGAAGTTCGAGTTCATATAATACTAGTCCTCTCCGTATCCAAGGAGGTCTCTATTCAATACAGGTTTGCTTTTTAAATTTCTAAATCCCTCCTTATAAGTTTCATCATGGAAATCCACAGTATTCCTTAGGAACTTTTTTTTTTAATTGCATTTTCAGTCACTTTGAACACTTTCTTCATCATTCCCAAGGTTGAGAAGCCCATTCTTGGAACTTCATTAGTTTGATTTCCAATCCTGTCATTATTTTTAATGGCTCCGTGAAATCGTCTCTAAATTGCACACATTTTCTCATAGTCATGAATCACAGACTCTGGCATACATTTTCGAAATGCAATGATATTGTGTATAAGGAATTTTGCATATTAGATTGCAGTTTACATGGTAATTACTAACAAATGCATACCTCCAATGGGGACCTCTGGTCTCTACTCAATATCCATGTATCTGACTGTCTATTCAACACCTGTTTAGACATTTGGCAGGCATCTCAAACCCACGGTGCCCAAGCCAGAATGTTCCTTGCCACACCCTGGCCTGCTTCTCCACAGCCAGCAAACCCTCTTGCCACAAACTTCCGCACACCAGTAAAGGAAGATCCTCTTCTTACCACTGCAAAAATGCAAATCCATAGCGCTCTTTACTTTGTTCTTTCCCTGACCTCTCACTGTGAGTCAGAAATGCTGCCATTTTACCTTCCAAAGACACCCGCAATTTTGTTTCCTCTCCTCTTTGCTTCAGCGGGAAATCAGCACCTGCTTCTGCTCAGATTTAGGCACGTGGCTTCCGATTGCCTCCCTGCACCCACTCTTCCTGCCTTTCCATCTTTTGTCACGCAGCAAATTTTTTTAAACATTCCCCACCCCCAAACCTGCCAATGGCTTTGCTTTAAAGTCACGGATTCAGGGGCCCCTGGGTGGCTCAGTTGTTAAGTGTCTGCCTTTAGCTCAGGTCATGCTTCCAGGGTCCTGGGATGGGGCTCCCTGCTCAGTGGGGAGTCTGCTTCCCTGTCTGTCCTTCCCCCTGCTTTTGTGCCCTCTCTGGCTGTGTCTCTCGCTGTCAAATAAATAAATAAAATCCTTAAAAAAAAAATCACTGATTTTAAGGTCTTGCCTATGAATTCTATGATCTGTGTCATTTTGTTTTCTCCTGATGTGTGGCCTTGCCTTGTTTTATTTTTTTTCTTATTGTTGCTTTTTGCATATCTATTTTGTATCACATTTCAGACATTGCAACTTTTACCTTGTTGGATGCTCGATTTTCCTTTCTAATTCCTCTAACTAGATGGGGGCTTTGCTCTGGGATGTGATTAAGCTACTTGAAAATTGTTTGATCATTTTGAGATTTGCTTTTAAGCTCTGTTAAGTGGATGCAGAACAGCCTTTAATCTCAGGATATTTTTCACCTATGACTCAGAGACGTCCCTTTTTCTTCTCCCTGAGGGACTTAATTCCCTTTGCATACAGATTCTTTTCCATGACTGAAGGTACAGAAACCATTCTCAGCATCGTATGAGCTCCCAAAATTGTCCCACCTGCCTCCATCTGATGGCTCCTTTTCTGGCCTTGATGATTTCTTTTCTCATGTCCCTAAAACCCTCAGTTAAGCATTCTGTGGAAGCCTGCTCTCCCCAGGATTCCTCCTCTCCTGAGTTCCAGGCAGTGACTCCAACACCTAAACTCTGAACTCTGACCCTTAAACTTAGAAGGATTCTGGAGTCTGTTGGGTTACCTCTGCTCTATGTTCTGAAAACTTTTTTCCGGGAAATAAGGAGGACACTTGTGGAGTCAGTCACGTGATTGCTTTCTCTCTGGGATCACGGTCCTGTACTGCTTATTGTTCAGTCTAAAAATTGTTGCTGTCATATATTCTGTCTGGTTGTATAAAGATCGTTTAAGGCAGAGGATAAATCGTTCCATTTTGGTTGACGGTGGAAGTCTAGAGGTTTTTTTTTAATAGAATCAATGTTTGCAGTGTTTTGTTGTTGTTTGTCTTCTTGTTTTTGCAGGTAGAACTTGTGTCAATAAATCCAGTGAATAAACAGAATTATCTAGAATTAATCTCATTGCCCCAAATCAATTATATTACCCGATTTTTAGAAAGTTTGAGCATAAGAACAATTACCAACTTTACCTTGATTTTTCTTATTTTCAGAAGATCATCTGTGTGTGTGTGTGAATGACAGAGACAGAGAGAGACAGAGAGAGACAGAGGCGGGTATTTTTGTCTATTCTCTGTGGTTGCCTTTAGGGAACTGCCTGTCCGCAGTGGAGTGACATCTCAGCTATAAAACTTTCTCTGCTTCGTGACGTATCTACCATCTGTGGCTAAAACAGTCACATGTGGCCTTTCATGTAACTTCTCTGCATATGCTTTCAGCTCCCTGGTTCAGGTCATCTCCTGGGTCCACTTCAACAGCTATGTATTAAGTCCCTCTCTACCCCGAGGTGTCAATCTCCTTGCTATGTAATTTTTCCTTGTCCTGATGCCTCTGCTGGCACCAATCCAGGAACGTCCTGGTGTCTACATATTAGCTTCTGTCCATCGAAGTTAGGACCAATATCAAACCAAAGTCAAGAAACTGAAATTTAAAACAAAGAATGAAGGACTTCTGGCTGGGTCATTTGGTAAACCATGGGACTCTTGATGTCCTAGTGAGTTGGAAGTTCGAGTCTCTCATTGGATGTAGAGATTACTTGAAAATAAAATCTTAAAATTTTTTTTTTTAATGTCAAAAAAAAAATGAGGCAAATTTACATTTTGAATATCAATTTTTTTGTATTTTTTTCTATTTAATTGTTTTCTAGGTTTGTGGAACACTGAAGAAGAGAAAATATTTGTAAAATATTACTCTTCAAAATAAGCCTACAGGAAATATTTTCTATCCAAGTAGATTTTTTTTTTTCACAAGAAAACACATTATAAAGAAAAGCAATAATAATTTTGGCAGTACTTTAATTTTTTCTATTAAAAAATCAATGTTTGTAATATATTTTCTATATTTTTTGGGGGAAAAAATTTTTTTGAAAAGTTTCGGCAAGGCACCAAAGATTTTTAAAAGGACTTTAGGTAATAGTATTACAAAATTGTTCATTTTTAAAATAAATCATTCCTTTTCATTTAATACCTCTGTTTTTCTCTAAATGTAACCTTCTCAATGTCTACTTTCTCTTTTCTCTTAATGTAATGTTCATGTTACTCCACATAAAGCTACTTCTGCAATTAGTATTAATTTTTTTCCCATGTATATGTCTTAGAACATCTTTACTTATACTAGAAGCCAACTTTTCACATTTTCCCAATAAATTTTTAACTTGTATATTCTTTTAACACTTCACAAAGACACCCACAGTTTTTAGAATAGCAACAAAGAAGCAGAATGTTTTCATTATCTGTTCTTTATAGACGTGAAAAAATATGTCTTATTACCCTACAGCAACCTAATCACGGTAACTATAACAACGGGAACACTGCCGCACGCACACACGCACACACGCACACACGAACAGAAACCTCCAAAACCTGGAAGGGAACTACAATTACCTTCTGCCCTGACACATTCCTACCAGTGGCTTAGTTAGGCTCATTCTCTAAGTCAAGTTAGGTTTTAGAAATTACAGAATCCATAGTTCTTTCTCTAGTGATAGAGAAGTATAATATTTTTTTTCTTTTTGTTCTCTCCTGAATAGGCCTCAATGCATATCAGTTGTTTATGTCAAGGTTGAGTGAAGTAATAGTGGATTTAATAAAGCTTTGGCTATACAGGCACTGACAGCAAAGAGATGATATACCTTACCTGTTCCTTTCTTAATAGAGAATTGTTTGTTTTCTTTAACCAGGAATCAAGTGAATTTCCAAGGCTGTGGGACAGGTCTTTTTTATCTCCTTTTTTTGGGGTCAGGATTTTTTTATATTTTCTGAATTTTATTCTTTTAAATCTCTGTTTCTGCCCTTATTCTAGAAATATTATTACTTGTGGTTTTAGTCTAGGTTATAGGTGTAGATTATATTCCCAACATTGTATACTACAACTGGCAGAATTTTCCTTCTGAAAATCCCTTATTTACCACCAGTTGTTTCTCCTACACATTTTTAAAAAATGCTTCTTTATACATATTCTTTGTTTCCTGTGTTTTTAATAATTACTCATACTTGAATAAGACGATTTATTTCTGGAATAGTCATTTGCAAGGGATTCATCAGGGAGGGACCACAGTTTAGGCAGCCGGATTTCTTCTTACAACAACAGCTTCTTCAGCATCTACGTCTGTGAAACCAGCTGAATTCAGCACCATCAGGCTGGGTTGGATTCAATGTCATGTCTTCTCGTTCTATGTGGAAGACTCTGTGATTTTTCATTCAGACCAAATTGTGATTTTATTTTTTTCCTTGAAACCAGCTGGGGCACAACTTTGCCATCCAGCTAGATGCCTCATTTCTGTGTTTTCTTTGTGGGAAGCTAATAACTAGCATCTTTCACCTTAAAATATCCCACTTACTAGGGACAAGGGTGTATTTGGAGCTTTGTCTGAGATCTGTAGCTGTGGATGTTAGCTCGTTCTCCTGTGTAATTGTTTTATCTTAATTGTTGTTTAGAAGCCTCCTATTTTTAATTCAGGGTTTCTAATATCTACTTCCTCAGTTTTAACTGTGGGTAAGGATCCTGTTTTTAGTTCTACTTGTGGGTGATTTAACAGAAATTTTTAAAAAGGAGACACAATCCATTCACTCATCCAGAATTCTTCACCAGTGCTTTAAAAAAACAAAAACAAAAACAAAAGCACAGTGTTTTTCCTTTGCATCACACCCTCCTAACTCTAAGGCTGATGTCCATGGTCTTTCACGATGAAGACATTAGTTCCCATCCTCTGCAGATACGGAAAACCAGTTCCTGGCATTTCTTCTTCGTTCAAACACGATGTACAACTGGTTACCCAAAGATATCCAGGGACCATTTTCTGGAACGCAGTTCTTTGGGGCAGACATACATGTATCATTGTTCAAAGTACTTAGAGGAATAATGGAGTCATAATCACTAATTTAAAGGCCAAATAGTTAAGATGGCATTTCAGGAAGGTCCTGCCACCTCTATCACTAAGACATTACTTTTTCTTTCTACCTTAACTTTCAATACAGCTAGTAAAACTGAAACCTTTTTAAGGCTCATATCGTTTTGCCTAAAAATATTTCTTTATCGGCCTATATTTCTTTTTCATACAGAACAGGAAAGAATGAATACAAAATACTCTGTCCTTGAGGTTATTTAGAGCTGAACTTTTGGCTTTTTCCCAGCATGAATCTGTGAATCTTGTTAGACCAAAAAGACTCAACCTTTGAAGGGATGAAAGCTCAGCGGCGAACCCCACACAGCCCAGGGTCACCCTGCAGCCCCTCGGCTGCCGGCAACTTCTCTAAGTTTCCATATAATTATTCAAGACCACTGACTCACCTCTTCCAAGTGCTGATGTGGCGTCTTCTCTCTTCTCTCGGAGACTGTGCTTCTGATGGAGCCACAGAGGTTAAAGGGAGTTCGCAGAGCGTGGACACCTGTCAGACTTCCTTAGGAGCCCAGTTTCTCTAATTGTGTCTGCTCACGGTCACCTGCACAGTCCACTGCAAAGAGGGGATACAGAATATACCTGGACTTCCTATTTCTTCACGTTGCTGGCTGAGAGCAACCATAAATGCCGTATTTCTTGAGATACCGTGGCACCTACGTCATCTTCTCTGTGGTGCTGAGATTTTTCCTACATAGTAACCATACCCTTCTACCAACGAGAGAATTGTTGTTTAATTAATTCAAGGTATGAGATGAATACATTCTGGAGATCTATGTGCAGCATGACACAACTACTAATACTGCATTGCGCACTTAAATTATGCTGAGGGAATAATCTTAAGTCTTCTCCTGTTTGGTTTCCCCTCCCCCGAACCGATGGTAGCTATGTGAGGTGATTAACTTGACCGTGTTAATCATTTCACAATATGGCTATACATGAAATCATGTTGTATACCTTAAAAAGATTCATGGTTTCCAACCTACACATATACGACTTTTGTTTCTTCATCATATCTCAATACAGCTGGGGAAAATGTAATTTTTAAATATTTCAAAAATAAGGTATTTTTGAAATAGGTTTCATAATTTCATCTGCTGTTATTTATACATAGGCTTCTGCTACAATTTATCTCAAGAGCATTTTGAATGCGACATTAGAGGCAATAGTGTGTATCATTCCTTTTTTCCTCAATTGTTTTTAAAAGACTTTTAACAGCATGCTTGTTTCACAGAAAATGAAGACAGCGGTTAGTTTAAAATTTACCATGTATCTTCACCAATAATAAGGAAAGAGAGGAGGTTCAAGGCTTTTCAAATGTGTTTATTATTATTATTATTATTATTATTTTATTATTCATGTATTCCCAATGCTAGAGCAGTCATGTGGCTTCATTGTGTGTTTTTTTCTCACTTCTTTTCTTTTTCCTTTCATCTTAATTTACAATTAATTATTTATGATAGCCCCAGAATGGATACATTTAATTATTTTCATCAAGAGCCCCCATGGGTTTTTTTTCCCCCTCCTTATGAGTTTTCAGCCACCCCTCATGAGCACATGAGTGCAGAGACCAAGTAGCTCTGTCTTCTAACTGCTTGGGTAAGGGCCAGGGAATGTGTGTTGAAAAATGCAAGAGCAGGTTGGACAAGCACAGAACGACATGCATGATCATAATGTGTATGATCAAATGTTCCTCGAGGCATGAAAGGCAACAGCACATTTCCTAACTTAAGTACTGAGTAAAGTAATACAATGTACACAGGAATATAAAGTAAAGGAATACAATACACAGGATATAATGGAGATAATGAACACACCTGCAGAATTATTTAGGAGGAGGATATTTCCTTGTGTCTCTTCAACAGTTTTGATGAATCCTCTGTTGGTGGATGAACTTGATGGCTCTTAAATATTCCCCTGAGTGCCATGATTTCATAAACTTTTACAAAGCTGATACATGGGAAGTAGTGGTTGGAACAGGTAGATTATGATCTCGGTATTTCTCCAATCTTTAATTACTCTTAGAAGAAAAAAACGTGTTGCTTTTCTGTTTCTTCAGAGCTGTTGTAGTTGTTGTTGTTGTTATTTTAAAGTTTTTATTATTTATTTGGCAGATCACAAGTGGGCAGAGAGGCAGGCAGAGAGAGAGGAAGGGAAGCAGGCTCCCCGCTGAGCAGAGAGCCCGATGCCAGGCTCGATCCCAGGACCCTGGGATCATGACCTGAGCCGAAAGCAGAGGCTTTAACCCACTGAGCCACCCAGGCGCCCCTTCAGAGTTGTTTTTAAACTGTTATACGCTTTAATAAAATAAAGTTCTTAGCACTGACACTGTTTCATTTCTGTACAAAATAATGAATTTTCCGGAGAAATTAGGAAATGTATATACATATATATACATATATATATGTATATATATATATACACACACGCACACACCATGGAGCTTATAGTCACACTACTTAAGTTCCTGAGGAGAATATCTAATATATTGAATTGTCACAAAATAACATGAGCCTTTTTAAGACCTCGCTATATATATCAATAGCAAACACTGCTGAATAGACCAATTGTTAGTTTTAAAAATATAATAGAAGGACTACAGAGCTTAAAATTCTTATGAAAATAGAACGATTTAAAAAGTTCTTGTTCAGATACAAAAAGGTTTTTTTAGAACTTGAGTATCTAGGGGCACCTGGGTGGCTGAGTGGGTTAAACCTCTGCCTTCAGCTCAGATCATGATCTCAGGGTCCTGGGATGGAGCCCTGCATCGGGCTCTCTGCTCAGCGGGGAGCTTGCCTCCCCCTTTCTCTCTGCCTGCTTTTCTGCTTACTTGTGATCTCTCTCTGTCAAATAAATAAATAAAATCTAAAAAAAAAAAAAAAAAAAAGAACTTGAGTATCTAAAATATTATGATGGTTATTATTATATAAAAACCCCAATAGGGGCGCCTGTGTGGTTCAGTGGGTTAAGCCTCTGCTTTTGGCTCGGGTCATGATCTCAGGGTTCTGGGGATCGAGTCCCGCATTGGGCTCTCTGCTCAGCAGGGAGCCCACTTCCCCTCTCTCTCTGCCTGTCTCTCTGCCTACTTGTGATCTCTGTCTCTCTCTGTCAAATAAATAAATAAAATCTTTAAAAAAAAAAAAACCCAATAGTTAAAGACTTCCTCAAGTGGCATACCATAATTCTTTCACTTACTTTAGTGAGAGAATTTTTTTTTTTAAAGATTTTATTTATTTATTTGACAGACAGAGATCACAAGTAAGCAGAGAGGCAGACAGAGAGAGAGAGAGGAGGAAGCAGGCTCCCTGCTGAGCAGAGAGTCCGATGCGGGGCTCGATTCCAGGACCCTGAGGTCACGACCTGAGCCGAAGGCAGAGGCTTTAACCCACTGAGCCACCCAGGTGCCCTAGTGAGAGAATTTATCTTTCAAATGTCCTAATAATAAAATCAAGTATATAATTGTTACAAGTGAGCTTGAGATTGGTTCAAAAAACAAATACACTTTTTTTCTGTGAAAGACAATTTGCATTGTAGATTGGCATTAAAATAGCCACGTTCTTATTAGGACTTAACAGAGAAATAAAGAAGGAGTCTAATTTTTTTTAATACTCAGAATATATATGCCTATTATATCTAGATAAGCCCAATTACAATTTTATCCCAAATGAATTGTTCATTTCTTTCACTGAGCTAGTCAGTATGTGCTTGAAATATTTTACGAATTTCTTAACAACTCCTTTATTTTTGTTTCTTTTTGGCCAATACAACCACAAAAGCCAATATTTGGACTGTTAGAATTTAATGACTAAATCAAAAGCTTTGCTATCTGACCCTTAACAGACAGGTCTATGTTTTTTGGTTGAGTTTCCTCTGTTTATAGGTTTCCTACATTTGGCAGAGAGACATTTACATGTCCATAGGTTTTATGTTCCTTGGCTCTGAGGCTCGTCCTCCCTGTGAATGGCATCCATGCCCTTTCACTTGATTGGTGCACACAGAAGTTACCAGAAGGCTGTGGTGAATCAATCAGACTCATTACTTCAAGTAACACGTTAGCCTTTTCACAATTTTTCTGTCTGAAAATGTGATTTGAACCTTTAAAAAAGTGCATTACCTTCAAACTTGCAGTATAAGGATATAAACGGAGAATGTGCTGGTTTTGCAATTATGTATTTGGGCATTATACATACATAAAGTTTCTTTTATTGACATCCTAAATATATCTAGCTTACTTTCTAAAATTATAATAGGACACAAACAAGTATACAACCCTTTGATAGGGTGTTTATATTAATACTTACTTTAAAATTACTAGAAATAATTTAATTTACCTTTAATTTTATGTAAAATGATGCAATTTCATGTAAAATGTTAGATTTGAGGAAGAAACACAAAAGTTGCATAATATATAGTATACTAATTACTGAAGTTTCTATGACCTACAGTGAGAAATATAAGAATTTGAGTATTGTGAATTTTTAAGCTGGTTACTTGCATGTCCTATATCCATAGATATACAAATATTCTGAATATCTCACAGATATTCTGTGAGCCTGAAGAATCTAATTTTTAATTAACTACAAAATGGATCTACTTTGATATTTATGTGACATTCAGGATAGTGATCAAACTATAATGTATTAAAATATTTGGGAGAAGATTTACCCTTAATTTACCATAACATCATTCAGGAAGAGGTGATCAGTGGTATATTTTAAATGAAACAAACTAAGGCTAAATTCTCGTGTCCATATTAAGTATATTCTAGGGCTATGGCGGGCTGATCACTTAGGTTGTTAATACCTAGAATCTAAAATATTAAATGTTTGACTAAGGGGCAACAGTGACAGGTAGCAATCTTGCTTGATTTTCTCCCAGTGATTTTGAGAACATTTCACCAAAACTTTCCCTTCACTTTCTGGCATTCCATTTACTTAGAACATTTGTTTGTGAGTAGAGGCTCTCAAACTTGAACATGCATTAAAAATACCTGGAGAAAAGAAAAAAGAACCACCTGGAGGAGTTGTTAAAAACATATTGTTGGAACCGCCCACCCAGTACCCAGTTTAGTAGTTGTAGAACAGAGCCCAAGAATTTGCATTTTTATCAATTCCCAGATCTTTTTTTTTTTTTTAAGATCTTATTTATTTGACATAGAGAGACACAGAGAGAGGGAACACAAGCAGAGAGAGTAGGAGAGGGAGAAACAGGCTTCCCACTAAGCAGGGGGCCTGATACGGGGCTCAATCCCACGACCTTGGGATCATGACCTGAGCTAAAGGCAGATGCTTAATGACTAAGCCAACCAGGTGCTCCCAATTCCCAGGTCTTCTTGATGTTGCTGATCTAGGGACCACACTTTGTAAAACACTGTTTTGGAGAAGAAAAGGAACTCCATTGACTAAAAGCATAGCTGCAATATAACGGATGCTTGCTAATTTTTTTTTAAGTTTTTATTTATTTAAGTAATCTCTACCCCCAACAAGGTGCACAAACTCATGCTCGGAAATTAAGAGTTGCATGACCTTCTGACTGAGTCAGCCAGGCACCCCACTTGTTACTTATTTTTATTAAGTAACTAATGTATCTGTTAGACTTTGCTTCTTCTAACTTGTGTGTGGCGTTTATGCTTTGGGCTCCCTATATGATTGCTTTTGGTTATATGTTTTACCATAACTGTTTTTCCTAATGTTTCCCGAGAAAAAGAATTGTGAGCCCCCTCCTATTAGATACACTAATATTATAGCAGTATAAACACGTTATACAAGTATTACACACAGTGTAGGAAATAAAGGAAAAGGAAAGAGAAAGAAACTGAGAAAAGAAAAAAAAAAAAGACTCCTATGATCTAACAAGGAAACACAAAGATAGTAATCATGATTGATTTTTGACTTTTTTATATCTCCCTTCAGAACTCTTGAAAGGAAATATTTCGTGATGTCGCGGTAGCTCAGATCCATGAATTGGTGGTGTCCACGTCACGGAGACTGGCGAATGCTCCTTCTGCTCGGAGACTCATTTTACCAGCCTGCCAAGATTGTTACCGTGGCCTTTGTTGCTTTGCTGTGTATAAATTTGGTTTTATTACAGCACTTCCCTTCCCTTGGAAAACATGAGAAAGACGGAAAATTGGAGTTACTGACCCTTTACTGTACCTAAAAAATTTCCCTTCCCCTAACAGTTGTGATGTTATTATTGACCCAAATTTATGTTCAAATCTACTGAGTCTTACATGCAGTTTGTCACAGCCGATATCTCACCAGTCTGACAGCAACTTCTGAAATTCAAAAGTCAACTCTAAATAATGATCCCGAGCTGAATACCAAAGGCTTTAATACCCCCTTAGCTAATGAAAACAATAAACCCAACTTTAGGTAAATGACAGGTGCACAGCTAGAACCAGGCTGCCCTCTGATCTTTGAGGCTCTCCAGTCTTTTTCATAAAATGATAGATTATCTTATTTTCATGGTTTTATTCAAGGTCCTTACTTGCCCCATTTGGTTGTTCTACAAGCAAGCCTTAGCATCACAGAAACTTATCCATAGGTGAAGTCATTCACACTCAAAACAGATCCCAAGGTGGTGAAGTTTCTACAAAATCAGTTTTCGCAGTACGACTTTGAGACTCAGGAATCATGTTGTACTACGGCAGACTACAGTTTGAAGTGATTAAAAGAAAAAAAAAAGCTATGTCTTATATGTGGCTTCTATTCTTTTATACCCATTATAAAAACAAAACTGAAAAACCTTGACGTGGCAATTAGATGTACAAACAGTTGTTCTGCCGTAGCAAATAGCAAGAATAGTCAGTCAGGGAATCGTTTTTTCTTATGCTAAAGCTCCAATTTCACAAGAACCAAGAACTGACTCATGAAGGTTTTTCCAGCTGTGGAGAGAAGTACTTTTGCAGAAATTCTCTGAAGGTCAGAAAGCCAACACTCCAAACTCCATCCAGCAGACCTTTTGTCCTACCAGGTAAAGAGATATTTTCAGGATGATTTATCCACAAATGAGTCAGGAAACATTTGCTGCTGAGGTCCACGAACTCATGGAAGCAAAATCAGGTCCCTAAGGGTTCTTGCAGACCACGTTTCCCTCTGAACTTTGAGTTTAAAAATACCATGTCAAGGTGCCTGGGTGGTCAGTTAAGCATCTGCCTTCAGCTCAAGTCAGCATCTCAGGGTCCTGGACCAAGGCCAGCATTGGGCTCCCTGCTTCTCCCTGCCCTTCTCGTTTTCTCTCTCTCTTTCTCTCTCCATCACAAATAAATAAATAAATCTTTTAAAAAAAAATCTTTAAAAAAATGAATCTTAAAAAAAAAATGTCTTCCATGTTATGTGATATGTTGGGATGCTAGGAACATTAGAAATCTTGGTTGCTGTAAAAACAATACCTTAAGAATATACAAACCTTATTTTTTTTAGATAGTCCCACTTAACGAATTTACATGTAATTGCCTCATATAAGATTATCTCTTTCATTAATTACAGAGAATTATAGGCTCTAAAGTTTTTGGCCCGAGAGTTTTACCTTGAAAGGGCTGCTGATAATTTCTTCTTGAGAAAAATGTAAGGATGTTAAAAAAAGGCAGCTAAAAATCAATATTTATTTTATAGATATTTTGAATCAAATGCTTTTACATGATTAGGTCTATAAGAAGTTACAGACTTGGCCCTTATTAACTTATTCTTTCTTTTCCTCCTCCTACTTAAATAAATGGCTCTTCTGAGTTTTAAACTAACTCTCTACTTTGAAATTTTATTGAGCATTCAGTCATAAAGTTCTACAGCTATGTTAGGTATATTTTCTATATTTGGTTTGTTGATGAAATAGTTTAATATTCTTATATACCTTTTGATAAAAGTAATTCTTAAACTACATTTGGAATTAGTAAAAGGGGGAACATTGCTTTTATGAAATTATGTAATTATTTTCTATTCTGTCTTTATTGTCATGTATTCAGTGATAAATTCAGTGGTTACTAATAGTATTTATGCTAGCCAAATTTATTAAGTTATTTAACTATTTACTTTTCCTTTGCTCTCTCTCCACACACACACACAAACACATACAAACATGTTCTATGTTCCTGAGATTACCTTTGGATATATAAATATCAGCTCTTTGTGCCTATATGTATGATTTTAAGAGTTTTATTTACATTGTTATCATAAGAGTTTTTTAGTGTATTTATCTCATTATACATTGCCTTAAGTTGCTTTGGGAGTGGTATTAATATGTTAATTGTGAATATAAACATCTTGAACTTGTGATTTTTTATCACATACATTGGAAACCATAATGGTATAATGTATGTGCTTACATGCATAACTTGGAAGAAACACTCTTTAACTTCTGTTAGTTCTTTCCACCAAGAACTGTGACCTTTACGTATAGGACAAGTTGTATAACTTGCATTCCAAGGAAGGTTGTAATCATCACAAAAGCTTGGTTAAGTTAGGTGGGCTACTAGATGGTGGATAAGTCTTCTGAACTTTAATTTTACTTGAGAAATTCTAAAGAGATATTACTAAGAGAGAAAAGAGCTCTAAAAGGTGAGAGCTGACCTGTATCTCACTTTAAGTGTTGGCTTTGCTGGCAGTTGGCTTGGCACTTTTGGTTATGCTGTTAGGTCTTCATATCTTCCTAATGAACATGGACAGTTTCACTGAACACTGGGGTTGGACAAGACCCTTCTATGGCAATGATAAGCAACATAAACAAGACACGCCCTTATTGTGACCTACATGAGTGGCCATTGCTTCTTTAGCACATAGAGTTTTAACTTCACTTCACTTCACCCCCATTCTAGATAAAGTTATTAACGTAAGAATTGCCTTAGTTGCTGAAAACATCCAATTCCGGCAAAGCCCAAAAGCATCTGTTACCCAATCCATATCCAAAATATATCCTTTCTAACAGGCTTTGAAGAGCTGCTCTTGTGTTTTGTGAGAAAGGGGTATAAAACAGTGGATGCCGTGGTAACAAAATGAAGTTTCTATGGAAGTAAGACATCCCCCCCATAGAGGGGGGCCCTCAGCTCATTAACAGGGTGACCTCTGCCATTTCCTATCTCCGTCAGTTGATTGAGCGCTTTGACCTCATCTGGGAGATGAGCTCATGCTAGATTGAGTTTGGTTCTTTACACGAACTCTTAATTTTTCGGCTTGTTTTGTTTGGCTTGATTTCCTAGGAACAGGATTCCTTGGATTGGTTGTTGTGATTATCCAAAAAGATTTATATTATTCCTGATGAAATTGTTTTGTCACATTTCGGCATCTGATCCTACAGTCCGCTTACATATTTAGAGTCATGAGGATTGGTTGGGAAGAGGATGAAGAGTCCACACATAATGAAAGGATGGGCATAGACCAATTAAGTCTTCACTTGAGACCGGTCAAGGGCGGAGGACTTCAGAAGTTCTATCTGTACTTTAAAAACTTTGCCTCATATCATCATTTTAAAACTACATGAGGATTTTTGTTAATATGAATAAATCTCTCTTTCTCCCCCATGCTTTACAAGCTAAAAGAAACATGACAACACTTAAGGAAAAAAACAAAAAACAAAAAAGAACAACCTGAATCTGCCTGTGCCAGTCTATTTGTGTCCAACATTCTGGATTCCAAAAATTTTTTTTTTTTGCTTGTTTTATTGCACCTAGTATCCACATTTCCTCCTTGTTTAAGATATAGGGCAGTGGTAGCAAAAACTTCAGGACGCTTCAGGTAATTTAGTTCCATGGTGTTCACCACGCTTAACGATTCCCCATGCTGTACAGACGCTTCTATTGACAACAAACACTTGACACTTCTCAGATAATTGCTTTACTGCTGCTGAAATATCTGTTGCTTTCCTCTCATGAATCATTACCTATCACTTCATACTGAACTCAGAACCTCATTCTCTCCCCTGAGGAAGCCCATGATCACCTGAGGAAAGCTTAATATCCCCGTGCTCCTTAGATAATTGACTGGAGATGTTCAGTGGGGCAAGCATTATGTAAATATGCAAATACTTGAATTTGACCAGCTTTGGGGCATAGCTCAACATTACAGAGGAGTAGGTGCAAAGGGTTAGGAACATTTCCAGTGAATGATTTTCATGATACAGCACAAAACTTAGGTCAGGTAGAAAAGGAAGTGAGAACTTAAAGTGAGTGAAAATTAGAGAAATCAAGTTTGTGTTAGTGAATTGGGAGTCTTAAAGTTGACTAATTACTATATAAGCAGACCAAACGAAATTAACTGGGAGGACATCAGGTAGAATTTAGAGAAAGGAATCCTTGAAGGAGATTTTTTTTTAAATTATAGTTATGGGATGCCTGGGTGGCTCAGTCAGTGAAGTGTCTCCCTTCAGCTTGGGTCATGATCTCAACGCCCTGGGATTGAGCCCCTGCATCACGGTCTCTGCACAGCAGAGAGTCTATTTCTCCCTCTCCCTCTGCTCCTCTGTCTCTCGTGCTCTCTTTCTCTCCTGTGTTCTCTCAAATAAATAAATAAAATCTTTAAAAAAAGTTCTAATTATTAGAAATAGCAAGCCCAAGTATAACCTTTGGGAAAATGTAAGATGTAGGCAATAAGCAAATGGTGGTGAGGACTTCAAGGGTTAAGAGAGCTGATTCATCTTCTACAGAGATGTGGAAACTGAAGTTCTAGGGGAGCAGTGTTCTCCTGAGTCCAGTCAGCCTTCCATCTGAAAACAAAGGTCAACTCTTGAGACTGAGAATTTAGAGCAATTTCTTGGTAACTTGAGGAAGGCACAGCGCATGAGCTTGAGAGACAAAGGGATGGAGAATTGTGGCAAGGATAGGGACAGAGAATATCAGGAATAATGGTTCCAATGTCAATGCACACTGCAGATGATAATCAGCAATCTGAAGAAATGACCTGGTGGTATCTGAGGTAAAAAGAGAGAATGAAATTAGTCCTAAAGTTTTATGTACGCTCATATATAATCAGTATGACAATATATTTAATTAGAATTATGAGTCCACTAGATGAATGTATCTCTTTGGGAAAGGCCAGTTTCATGGTAATTTGAGATTCTGTGAAAGCTTACAGGGATAATGGCTCTTCAGCATAGTCAAAAGCTTATGGTGGACCATCAGCTTGGTCTCCAGGTAAAGTGTTGGCTTCCCAGGACCCCTAGCCTCTCAGGAAACTGCACACTACTTACATAAAGATTTGACTCCTCTCTAAACCATGTCATTACATACCTTTGAGTTAGTCATGGAAATTTCTTGATCTCTGTGACTTGTCTATGTAATGATACCATGATATAGCAATATAATTCATGATGTATTCTCAGCTCTTCAGAACATAGCAAAGAAAGAAGAAATTTTTTAAAAAGTGGGGAGACAAAATAAATTACAGAGTAACTTTACTTCAGGTACATTATCTTATACATTGATATACACATTAAAAGCCTATGTAATTTAAAATGGTGGTAACCGGGGTCTGAGAGCAGGGAAAATGAGGAGATGATGGTCAAACAAAGAGAACAGACCTTCCGCTATATGGGCTATGTAACTTCAGGAGATCTAATGTACCATGTGGCAACTGTAGTTAGCAACACCATGTTTATAGTTGAAATTTACTAAGAGCTGATCTTAATGTTCTCACTTTAAACACACACACACACAAGTTGTAACTTCGTGAGTAATGGTATGCTAATTAGATTACAGTAATCACTTCACAACATAATAGGTATATCAAGTCCATCACATTGTACTCCTTAAATCCATACGATTTTTTATTTGTGAAGTATATTTCAATAAAGCTGCAAAAAAGAAAGAAAGAAAAAGAAAATCTAACTTTACATGTAGGTCTATCAAGCGTGGTATAATGTTTCCTACACATGGTATAAAGGAAACAGAACACTTGAAGAGAGAGTTGTTGGAGATGTAAATGCTGAAGGCAACACAAACTGAAAACCTAAATACTTGGCAGGAAAAGGGAAGAAAAGCTTATAACATTAATTATTGTGTGTTAAATTACAATTGGAAGACATCTGGAACTAGGGCAACTTTTTTATAAAACCAACATTCCTAAATAAGGTTTCTGTCACCATGTTAAAACAAAGAGCTCAAATGTGACTTAAGTTGATTTGAAAAATACAGTTTCATTAAAATTATTTACTCCTATAGATTTTAGAAAACATTATATTAAAATGCTAATTTTAAAGCTTATTTTTTAAGAATATAAAAGTTGATATTTGAAAAAATCAGCTTACATGGAACTCATTATCTGAACCTGCCAATAACATTATTTATTGATACCTTTATATTACCTTTTCCATTCTTTTATGATATATCATTTATAAATACTGAGCAAGAGAAATATGCATTAAGATAGATCAACTAGATTTTCCAAAATCTCATGGGGTACTACTATATGTAGATTTTTCTAAATTATTTTCTCTTACTCTCAATAATGCAGACAATTTTTACAGGCTCTAGAATTGAGTATAGAAAGTATTACCCAATGTAATCCCAAATTTTTGCTTCATAATTAATAAAATGGGAAAGGCAGTATAACAAGATTAACATGAAGAATAAATAAGATGATTTATGCAAAGTACTCAATACTCACTATATGCCAACCACTGTAATTGTTTTATATATATATATATAAATCCACTATTATTTTTTATACATATTATAATTATATATATATCAGCTATTATTGCATAGAATCTAAAGGAAGAGAAATTAATGTACTAGTCAAGAAAGTGAGGTTTTATAAGACTGACACTTAGCATTAGTAGCTGAAGTAGCTTAGATAATTTGTAGGATCTCTTTAGATAAATTGTAGAGTGAAAAAATCATCTCTTGATTGACCACCATTTGAAATATCAATGTTGACTTAGTTAAGCTAGATAACAGAGTCACTTTCCAAACTTCTTTTAAAATTCTTATGATTCCTAGGGAGAGGAAAAAAAATCAGAAAGTCAAGTTGTCTTTAAATAAACTGAAATGTATTTCTGAGGGTCTGGGAAAAAAAAAATCACAAATGTCCTCTTTCCAATCTCAATCCTTCCATTCTGCTTTGCAGACAGAGGTAGGTAATTGAGGTAAAGACTTCGCACTTTAGATTGTTCCTACTTTGAATTTCATTCAGATGTGAAATTGGACAAATCTTTCTGATATTCAGTTTCCCTTTTGTAAAATTAAAGCGATAATTTAGGACTACCTTGCAGAGTCAGTGTCCAGATTAAATAAGATATGTAGGAAGATGCTGTATGAGTCTCCCATACATGCATCCCTTCTTTCTGTAGAAAACCCCCAAAGCAGTTTTTACAACATTAAGTATGCCATAGAACCTAAGTTTTTTTCTTTTATTCTGACTGTTAGAAAATTTAGAAATGAACTTGAATGCTGTTACATCATGATGTCTGCCATTTTTAATGGGTCTCATTTGTAAATGGCAACAATGTCTTGTCTAAGTGTAAATGTTTTATCCAAATGTAATTCCATCACTGTACATAGTTGGCACAAATTATTAATTGTTTTGGTACACAGTTCTACATTGCCATAGGGTCTTCAAGATATGAGGTATTGATGTTATGGGATCCAGCTGTTTGTAATAATGGAATGTGATTATATTCTTACTATTCAAAATAATACTGGCTTACTTCATTACTAGGAAAATACAATCCTGTCCTCCTATTTCATTTTCCATTTATATAATTTATTATTCTTTGCATATAAAACTTTTGCTTCATTTATCTGAACCTTTAAAATTACTTGAAATATGTTAAATCGGCAGAATATAAATTCGAATAACTTGTACTAGGAAATTAGATATGTAGAAGAAAATATTTCTCCAAATATTTAAATTTTCCAATGAATTTCAGGAATTCAGAGTTAGATTTGTAAATAGACAAACCCTCTATTGCGGACTGAAATTCTGCTCTATAATGAGGGTCAACTATGAGTTAAAATTCTTCCTATTTGTAGTAAACGTACTTTGTTCCAATATGTTCTTTTATTTTTTTTATCACTATTTTAGTCTAAACATGTGTCTAGAGCCCTGTTTGCATCCTTCTAAATTACTAAAACTAACACCTTTTGATTGCATGTGCAGTGCTGTGCTCTTTTGATTTGTATGTCTGGCACTAGATATGTCAATGCACAGAGAATAATTGAACACATTTCTACTTAAAGAATTAAACACAGGAATCACTTAACAATGCAATCTGATTTACTATGAATAGTACAAATCAATCAGTAACTCCTGACACTGGCCTGAAAATACTTTATGTTAATGGTCATATTGTGGACTATTTCCCTGGGATTGGAGATAGGCAGGTTGACTGAAGTCACAAACTTACACCAAATAAGCTCATATATTAATAATTTAGAGAATAGAACATTGTAAAATTGTGTCCCTTAATATATTCTCTCTTGTTTTTTGCTTTTACGTCAAGGTTCATTTACATAAGCACTTGATAAAAATATTTGACATATATTGGAAATAAATAAATAATTGTGGACATCAGCAAATATCTGTTCGAATTTAGTGTAATTTAAACTTTGTATTTGAAGCATGTAAAGTCTATTTTCCCTTGAATCCAGATGTCCCTTTATATTTCAGTTGTGTTTCCGAGTTTCAGCTCTCTCCATTGTCTCCTGAAGCAATTTTTGCTACAGAACTTAAATCCTAGTATCGGTAAATCTATTGGACATTCAGTCTTCGAATTGCAGCCCACTTTTGGAGTATCATAGAGAGTACCACATATCATAATTCCAGAAACACAAAACAAATGTTTTAAAGAACATGCAAATGATTTTTTTCATTCAAAAGCAAATACATCGACATGAGAAAAGCTATTATTCCAAATATCCACTCTCATCACCACATTTGTCAGCCTTATCTTCTCTAAATGAAAGACAACTGCTTCAGAATGTGGCAAAGATTTATGTTTCCCATTGTTCTAAAGTCATAAATATTCTTTGCTTTGTTATATAGTGTCTATGAGCAGTAGAAGCGTTTAAGTGAGAAAAACGACAAATTATTTGATTTGTCAAGTCTTCACTTTCAGCATAAACATCCAACCATATCCTATAAAAAATATTGTTTCTTGTGTAGCTGAGCAACTTTTGCTTTTCTTCAATTTCTAATACATGGTTCTTGAAGTTTCCACAAATTAAGATGTTTTTGCACACAATATTTTGCCCAATGGTAGCTGTACTATATTTTGTTATATTGAATAATTCATATTTTGAAATATATATGCATTTAACTTAATGCTTAAAGAGACAGAAAATCAAAATTTATATCATTTATTTGTATGATGACATGAAATTATTTTATAATATTTTCTCAATGAAAGTTTTTTTAAAGAAAGTGGTTCATATGCAATCAATTACAAGACTTGAATATAGGGACACCTGAGTGGCTCAGCAGGTTAAGCCTCTGCCTTTGGCTCAGGTCATGATCTCAGGGTACTGGGATCAAGCCCCGCATTGGGCTCTTTGCTTAGTGGGGAGCCTTCTTCCCCCTCTCTCTCTGCCTCCCTCTCTGCCTACATGTGATCTCTCGCCCTCTCTCTGTCAAATAAATAAATAAAATCTTTTTTATAAAAGAGTTGAATACAATATATAAATCATTTACTTCTACATCAAAATTTTTACCCCAAAACTGAGATTGACAGTGACTCAGAAAACATGAACTAATATGGCATTACTCTCAATGGAATATGAATTATGGAAAAACTTTGATGACAATATAATTATTGCATTTGCTAAACTAAAAGCAGTAAAATACTTTTAAAATTTTATGTATTTATTTGAGGGAGAGCATGAGTAGAGGCAGAGGAACAAACAGACTCCCCGCAGAGCAGGCATCCCGGGACCCAGGGAATATGACCTGAGTCTAAGGCAGACGCTTAACTGACTGAGCCACCTAGATGCCCTGAAATCAGTAAAATATTTTTGCATAAAAATATAGAATTTGTCACAACTGATGAACATACATTGATATAGTATTACCAGCCAAAGTCTATAGTTGGCATTATGGTTCGCTCTTGGTAATGTAAGTTCTACAGATTTGGAAAAATGAATAAAGACATATATCCATCATTACAGGATCATACAGAGTATCACCTTTGACTTAGTCCTGAGAACATCTTATTTCCCTAAATAATCTCATTCATAGCCACAACCTCAGAAGAATGTAGATAGCCTGAATTCCAAACATTTCTCCAGCTCCAAACTCTTCATTAAATCCGGACTTTATATATTAAATTATGTTCTTAACATATCCAGTTACCTTCTTAAAATATCTCTTCAAACTCATATATATATCAAACATTAAATTCATGATGTCCTCCCACAATCTTCTTTCCCACTGTTTCCCATCTCCAAATGTAAGCAGAGTCTGTCTGTGAAAGACACAAACTTACAACCGTAATTGATGCCACACTTTTATTTTTCCCAGTAATGACTACCTCAACAACAATTGATGTCATTCTTCAATATCTCCAGAGGCTGTGTATTCACCCACTCTACTTTAACCATCCCAAGGTCATACTACCTGGTCCTCTTAACTGAATTTTCTGCATACGTTTTTATCCTACTCTAATCTTTATCTATGGGGCAGCCAGAGTGAGACCTTCTCAATGTAAATACATGTCATTCCCTTTTTTTAAACTGTTTGGTGGCTTTTCACTACTCTTAGAGTCAAAATCCAAATCCTCAGTATGGTTCCCTTGGATCTGAACTTGTAGTCATTGTCTTTCTGTCCAGCTTCATCAGTTACCAAACATTCTCTATTTCCCACTCAACAGCTACATTTGCATTCTGCCAATTCTTGGAAATGAAAAGCTGTCACAACTCACTGCTCCCACTGCCTCAAATACCTTTTCTTTTTCCTTGCAGAGGAAACACCCCATTCTTTAGATCTCAAATATAATTTCCCCAGAGAAGACTTCTCTGAACTCTTAAGCTGGTTGTATTCTTCTGTTGTGTTTTCACCAACTGCTCTACAGTTTTTCTTCATAACAACAATCACAGTTTTATTCATATATCTATTTAAGTGTTTACATATTCTATCTGTATAGATGGACAGCACATATTTTTGTTCTTACTTTATTACATAAAATATCTACTTAATAAAATTTCTTGTAAACTGGCTTCTTACTTCTACAAGTACTTGATTATGGCCAAAACATTTCAAAAATATTTCCAAACAACTCAGTTACATTTAATAACCTAGCAAACACCAAGATTTCAACATTCTGGCTATTCTAGACTTCGGGGTTTTTAATTTATTTTTTTAAACCAGTTTCATTAATGCATCTCTTCTTTGTGAATTTATAGAGTTTTCAGGTAAACTTAATGTTGATAGTCTTGAATAACACATTGTGCCATTGATTTAAGGAGTTGCTTCAATGAGGGCACCATATTTAGAAATGAGAAGTTCTCAGATTTTATTTGCAAAGCATAGAGTTAGCATAGTGCTATCTAGTTTGATACTCTTATCAACATCTTAGTCTTTATCTTTTTGCTCATCTTTTTGTAAATACAACTAAAGATGCATAAAATATGAGCAAATACATTGTTAGTAAAGTCAATGTTCACTAGTTTCCCATTATTTATTTCCTGTCCTCTAGGCTGTAAGCTCTATTGATCCTTACTCTTAGCTGACATCTAATCTCATAACTAAGACACCAAAAGTGGAGACACTCAAAATCTATATTGAATTTCAATTCCTTCCAAAAGATTTTCTAAAGAGAACATCATGAAGTAGCACTTCTATCTCCAGGACTGATAATCGGTTTCTAGCCCAAGTTCCTGGCAACTCCATTATCCTAAGTCATTCAACAATTCTGTTCTCTAATTTCCTCGTGCACAAAATATTAAATTTAATTAATTAATTTCTTGGATAGCTCCCATTTCAACAAGTAATCACTAGAGTCAAGGTAGAAGTCATTACACTGGTATTTCATTGCATACACTGAAATTATTATATGATATTCAAAAAAATATATAAAACTATCACATGAACATTTAACTTAGATATTCATATATTTAGGTATGTATGCATATAAGTATACAATGAATAATGTATGTAATAGTAAGGGAATTATTAACATCTGATTAAGTGGTAAAAGAAGAGAGAATTAGATAGATCAAATCATTTCATCTGTAAGTAATACTAATGGCAAAAATCATGTTTGATTTGAATAATTTTATTTGAATTATTTAACTATGACATTCTGTTTAAAATTAGATTTTACTAAGTTATATTTTCTTAGCATCACTTGAATAACTAATTTAAACTCATCATTGTATTGAGAGAATCAACAATTTCTAATGAGATTTGGCAGAGGAGGTCAATTTTACAATATCCAAATAGTAAAATGAATTCAACAATAACAAAAAACATATAGTAGTTAATACTGTGCTTTGTTTATAGCTTCAGGATAATGTTCTCTATTGCTATAGTCTATATAGCACATTTTTCATAAACTTGGAAATTAGAGTTAGTTCTCCTTATCCTTAAAAAATCTGAAATTGTCCTCAAAGGAGAGCCTAGAGGCGAAGCCAGCCAAATATTTTCTGCAGCTAGTGCAGAGTTACAAATGTGGATCCTGGCAAGAATGAAATATATACACAAGTACAATCTACAAAATACAAATTGTATAATTTTGGTGATTTGGCATCCTAGTTAAATGTTCATATTTGTACTTGAAATTGTTCATTTCTAATGTAAGGATGGACATAAAAATTATATTAATCCTTAAAAATTTTTCTGTACTCTAAATGAATTAAGAAGCAAATTAAAAACAAAAACTGCTGAATCAGTTACAAAATTTTATAACTTGCAGTTGATAAAAACTGCAAGACTAATTAACTATTATGTAGAAACAAAGATAGTTATGTAAAACAAATGAACTGAAACTATAAGAAAACTTTTCTCTCTTCCTTTCTCCCCCCCTCCCTCTGACTAAATGACTAAATCCTGTTCCAAATTGACTAAGAATAACTGTATAGAGACATTTATGTGCCTTTTTCTGGGAAGACCCATTTGCCTTCACAGATTTTCTGGGTAACAGAGCATCCCTTTTTCTGCAGAGAACAAGGAATGAGGACAACATTTGCAAGATGATTTGTCAAACCTGCAAGGCACACTGCTTCAGTTTGTGGCACGAAATCTTTTGCTAGCAGAAAAGCAGTAGAGGAAGTCAAGTAGGCCAGATTGAAGGGGTCCACGGAATTGAACTGTAGAGATTTAGTAGTTTCTAAATGTCACAAGGCGCTCTAGTCCTTTGTGTTTCAGAAGGGAAATTGGATTAAATAGTAGTTTTGCTGGAGACCTCTGGTCTGTTCCCCATAAGCTGTGGTCCTTGAGCTACTTTAATCAAACGTTTGGAGAAGTGTGAGAGTGGGTTAAATGCCCAAGACCCTCAGGGACCACGGGGAATCTCACTTCCGTGGTTTGGGAAGTCCTGCTGAATTATTCAAATTTTATTCCAAAGCAGATTTCCCAGAAGTGATAGGACGTCTCATGGGTATTAGTGTTTTTTCACTGGTAGACTCAGATTCTGTTTCTTAAACTAATTTCTTTCTACTTGAAAAAAAAAAAGAAAGAAAGAAAGAAAGAAAGAAAGAAAGAAAAGAAAACTTTGGAGTCATATAAGCTCGGAGGGTAGCATCATTTTTGGAAATAGCTGAATGTTTAACTTGGCAATATTAGTTAATCAGCAAAAAATGGAATTTGTTTTTCAAACCTCTTAGTTATTAAATCCTACCACCCCCACTGCCACCATCACTGTCATTCTATATCACAGTTGGGAGAATTTAAGGAAGTCAAATATAAATAGCCTGGAGACAGAATAGGTTTTAATTTTAAGCCAAGTCTTACTCATTGAAGAAGTGTTTTGACTGTCTAACTTCCATTTTTCTCCATTTAAAAAATTCCTAGCATTTTACCACGCTTATTCTATTTGTTTTGCTGAACAACTTTTAGAAAAATGTTTCCACAGAGAAAAGACAGCCTGAAAGTGCAGTGTAAAAACATGGGCATAAGCTTGGGGAATTCGGAATATTCAAGGCACCCATCAAGTCCTATTCTTTCCAAGAGCAACGTCTGTGCTGATGCCATCTCTTTCATTCATCCATAGGCTTCACGCACATTCAGTTCATCTTTGGATGGAGAGCTAGACTGTCCTAGGAGGGAAGAGGAAAAAACACATTTTGCCTAAACTATTATTTTGTCTTTGTTGTTGTTTTTACACTACCTTAGTGCACTCTTATTTACTTATGTGCTTCTTTTCCAGGTGAAGAGAAAAATGTAGCTAAAATGTAGTTAGGATAAGTTTATGTAATTTTTTGGTGCTCCTTTAATGACATAAACAAAAGACAAAAGTCTATAATGCCTTTTTTTTTTTTGGTGATTCATTATTTTATTTATTTTTATGAGAAATAGCCCCTTAGCCATTTCAGTTAGTGGTGTTGGATAAGAATTTTTTATGATACTAAAAGTCAAAGAAAAATCAAAGCCAATTAAGATTCTTTTTTTTTTTTTTTCCCAGTGTTCCAAGATTCATTGTTTATGCACCACACACAGGACTCCATGAAATACGTGCCCTTCTCAATACTCACCACCAGGCTCACCCAACCCCTCACCTTCCTCCCCTCCAAAACCCATTTAACTAAAAAAGAGACTGAGTTTTTTTAAAAAGATTTTATTTATTTGACACAGAGAGAGAGAGAGAGAGCACAAGCAGGAGGAGGGAGAGGGCGAAGCAGGCTCCCCACTGAGCTGAGAGCCAGATGTGATGTGGTCTGATGCCAGGACCCCGAGATGGTGACCTGATAAAGGCAGTTGCTTAATCAACTGAATCACCCAGGCGCCCCAAAGAGACTGATATTTAAAATAATCTTGGAGTTATTATTCATGTTTTGAGATATCTGCAGTCAGGTTTTGGTGACTCCCTTCTAGATGGACATTAAGTTACAAAATTACACTTGAGTTTAAGGAAAAGACGATAACTTTGTTATTACAATATCGTAGTTCTGGACATTTGTTACTTTTGGTATTAAAAAACTAGAAAAATAGGGGCACCTGGGTGGCTCACTGGGCTAAGCCTCTGCCTTCATCTCAGGTCATGGTCTCAGGTCAGGGTCCTGGGATGGGGACCTGCCATCGGGCTCTCTGCTCAGCGGGGAGTCTGTTCCCCCCCACCCTCTCTCTCTCTCTGCCTGCCTCTCTGCATACTTGTGATCTCTCTGTGTCAAATAAATAAATAAATAAATCTTTAGCAACAAAAAAAACACCTAGAAAAATGGAATATGAAGTTACTTTCCTATGTATGTAACTATACTTCTGCTGAATTTCTAATAATTGATATTCTTTTGTACATCCGTTTCCATATTTTCACCTTTTTCCTATGCAAAAGACAGTTCAGTTGCTTATGCTCTTTTTTAAAGAAATAATTTATCTGCATTGAAATTCCTAGCCAATGGGGAAAATCTTTTTATTTTCATTTTTTATACTCAAATTGCTAAAACCAACTAACATTCTAAAAACCAGTGCTTATTGATTTCTTCCAACTTAAATCATTTAAATTTCTCCCAGCCTTAAATAATATATAATGAGTATATATCTCTGCTAAAATTCAAGCATACTCTTTAACATCACTGATATTAAAAATATTATCTCTGATTTTCATAAGTTTTTGTTTAATAATTGGTTTTGAAATTAAGCACACTAAGCACACTATTTTTTATTATTTTTTAAAGATTTTATTTATTTATTTGACACACAGAGAGAGATCACAAGCAGGCAGAGAGGCAGGCAGAGAGATATGGGGAAGCAAGCTCCCTGCTGAGCAGAGAGCCTGATGCAGGACTTGATCCCAGGACCCTGAGATCATGACCTGAGCCAAAGGCAGAGGCTTAACCCACTGAGCCACCCAGGTGCCCTAAGCACGCTATTTTTTAAATGCTACATTTGTCTTATCTATGTCTAACAATGTATGTATTTATGTATATTTGTATTACACACATACCTATGCATGTATCTACCCATCTGTCTACCCTTCTACCTATCCACTTCTCTGCTACACTATTTGTGACCACGCCTCCATTTTGTTTATTATTGCTTATTGCTTCAGCAGACATCTGCTAAGAACAAGTTTTACAAAATAACCATGAAATTACTACAGTCAGAATTTTAAATCAATAACACTTTAATAATGTAGATATCTGTCTTGATTTGTTTCTCTTTTGTGACATTGACATCATTGATAATCTAGCCCATGTTCTGCAAAATTTGATTTGTCTTATTTTTGTTTTTCATAAATATAAGCAGACTAAAATATTTTTTTCTTGGCAGAAATACTGTTATATCCTCAGCTTATCTTTCCAGAGGAATAGAATACCAAGTGGATGATATTATATTTAATCACATGGCTAGGCTAGGGACTACCAACTTTCTCCATCAGGACAGTAACTTTTCCTTTTCGGGTAAATAAGTAAGGATTTACATCAGATGATGTTTCCCACTAAAATCAATTACTAAAATGGTTATTTAAATAGAAGATTTTTAATTTTTTCAATGTTCTATAATAAATGACTTATATTCTTCTCTAAAATATATTCTTCTCCACCCTCTGATCACTGGATTGGAGGTAGCTATCTTTCAAGTAAATGTTTTACTTCTCAAAAACTAACTTTAAGCTTCTAACCCTGAGGATTTCAATTTAAACTCCTTTTATCCCTTCAAAAGAAATGGCCACTATACTATCAACAAGAAAAAGGGATTTCTACACATCCCCCAATGATTTTTAGATGGGGGAATAGGTACCTGTATAGTGTGATTTAGATTTTTATAAGGAATCTGAAAGAGTTTTCTGAGACAGTGTTGACTTGCATTTATATGGGATGAGATTGCTGTTCCAGAAAACTCTATGGGGACTCTCTCAGGTTGAGAGCATCACAAACCTCATTTGAAAAATGAAATGCATAGAATTAATTATCTTGATATTATGCATATGAATTATTATCTCTTATCTGTGAAGACATAAATATGGATGATATGAAAATACATAAGAAAAAAATTTTGCCATGAGTTTCATATATGTGCATATGTAGTTCCTTTTTCTCAAGGAATTTTGCCCATTTACTACCCTACTATTTCTTAGTATGTAGAAAACATCTCCCAAATTATAAAACTGAACACTCTACAAAGATATATGCAATTTTAAGATAATAATGCCTAAGAAGTAAAGGGACAAAGGTACATAGTGAATATTTATCTCTATGAGCATAAATGTTTGCATATTTAAACATGCAGCTCGACTAACAAAAAACTGGAAAGAATGACAGGAAAAACAGCTTCATAGTGCAAAAGACTACAGTGTGAAAAACATCCATTTTGTGCTCATCCTTCTCATGTTTCAGCAAAGTCAAGCGAATTGTCCACCAAACTGAGGTGAGAAATATGAGTGTGTCTAAAGTCATACATTTTGTGTAACAATGGATTTAAAATAATCACATTAAAAGTCGTAAAACTTTTGCTGTTATTTCTGTTGTTGGTTGATGATGTCCATGGTAGTTAAATGAATTAGGGCATTGAATAAAAACTTAATGCAACCATTAATTTGTTCCTGTGCGCAAATGGTTTCTTCATATACAACTTGGTTTTTTAGTTTTGCAACTGTAATTAAGAATCTAAATATAATTACAGGCCTTTTCATGTCTGTATTAGTCAATAAGATCAACTACTTTCTTTGGTTCATTGAGTTAGTTTACATTCTTTAAAACTCATACTTTTTAGATGTACAGTTCAGTCTTGACAAATGTATGTAGTCATTTGTCCATAGTCATAATTAAATATAGAACATTTCCATCACCCCTAAAGCTTCCCTTGTGTACTCCGTAATCAGTTCTAACCTTACTTCTTGGTAGTCTCTAATATGATTTGAGTTTATAGAAATGAAATCAGAGTGTGTGCCTATTGTAGCTGTCTTCTCTTACTTAACAACACTTCAGAGCATGATCTATGTTGTGACATATATCATAGTTTATTTCTTTTCATTTGCTGAGAGCCATTACTTTTTATGGTTTACCAAAATTTATTTATCCATCCGGCAGTTAGTATTACAGAAAAATCAGAGTGAGGTATGTATTTTTGCCTACTTCGGATTTCATCTGATTGGCAGCAACAGCTGAAGATGTTTTGCACTCAGGAAAAGCAGTGTCCTACACAGTTTTTGACCTCTGCTTGACCACAAGAGATGAGCCATGGACTCATGGGACTATCCTACCAAGGGATCAAGAGTTCATACAACCTGTGCCGGGCTGATCATGGTGTGTGGGAATATCTTCCCTTGTTTCAGACTCAAGGTTTACTCCTTCATTCTACTTAAGTGTGTGTTTGATGGCCCTCAGGCATGCCCCTAGTAGCATCCTTAAATAATAATGCTTTGAAATATGTAGGAGCATGGACAGTTTCTACAGTGTGCTTTGTGAATAATTTATTATACACCAAAACATGTGTTCTTATGTAGGACATTTACAAATATTTATTAAATACCTAGAATGTACCAGATATTGTTTTTGATTTTGGGAAGACAGGAGTGAACAGAAAGAAAAGGGTCCATGTTGTCACCCAGGAGGTTAAAGTGGTAACAGATATAATTAATAAAATAAAGATGGGAAAGTGAGATTTGATTAATGAGAAACACTAAGCCACTTAAAAGTCTTCGGGGAAGAGTTTATCAGGCAGAGAAAAGCAGAAAGGCGGTGCTTGATAAGGGGGAACTAATGTGACTAGGATTAGTAAACCCAGGGATTAGAGACGGACCAATTCATGTACAGTTTTATAAGCCAAGTTAAAGTGAGATCTTTTGGACCAAACTAGTCCTTAATTTAATGCATATTGAATGCATACAAAGTGCCAAGTATTTTGTGAAATTCTGTGTATATATTAACAGACAAAATATGCTTGGTGCTTATCTTCTTTTGTGGGCTCTATGCGGGATTACAAACCCAAGTATTTGATAACAACATAAAAGAAAAATCCATAAAAACTGTTAAATCAATGAGGAAGTAGATAATTCAATAATTCCATCAAGATCCTAGGTAGAGATTCAACATTAGGCAGTTGTTTTGATTTTCATCTCTTTAATTAAAACAAGTTACCAAACTCATATCCAGTATACAAGGGCTTAATTCATTTATAGAAATTTTTAGGTAAAATTAATTATAAGTAATTTCCAAACAAAGTGCTAAGTAATGCGGGGACCAAAAAAAAAAAAAAAAAAAAAAAAAAGACTCACTGTACAAATTGCTCAGAATCTAAATTAAGTTACAAATAACTTTGGTGATCTTGCTACGTATGGCAAGAGAAAAAAACAGAAAGCATTAAAATAGTGTGTATAAAATATTAAATTCAACTTTATTGCATGTCAAAAGTACAGAAGAAAATTTAATGCAGTATAAATGACCCATAAACGTACATGTCTGCATTTAGAAAATCCCAGTGATCTCAAAGCCTAAAATCCCTGTCAGCCCATTTAAACTGAATTGACTTGACATATTGCCACCAAGAGCACCTGGGGACATAAGGTCATAAAAAAGGAGATTACTCCAGTTTAAATCATGGAGCAATTGCATAGTACATCAGACTGAAACTTTTAAAATTAATTTTTGGTTTATTTATGTATTTGCTTACATTTAGAAAGTAAGAAAAATGGACCAGGATATTCTTTTTTTCTCATTTCATGTGGATAGTGATCCATTATCTTCTCTTTTCTGTTTAAACAGATTTATTGAACATAAACCTTATATGATGGCCTTGCGGAATTGGGTATTATATGAGGATTTGTTATGACGTGCACATTAAGTTGACTGAATACACCCATCATGAAAAAAAAATTCTAATGGCCTTCACTGCCAAGTTAACCACAGGCTCTGAAAATCCATCTCTGTTCTTTGAGGCCTGTGATAAATATTCTGTATCAATTAATTGTACAGAGAATCCAGCTTTCTTTCAATGAGCTGTATTAGTCCTACTACTATGGATTAGAGAAAAAGACTAAGATTTATTGAGGAATATAGGGAGATTTCATTCAGATTCATTGGCTTTCTTTACATTTAAATGGAAATGTATTACAACGGATCCCTGTCAAAACGTGCCACATGTTGATGGATTCAGAAAAAAAAAAAAAATGGTTTCATTATGCTTTCTAAAACACAACTATAGATATATTGTAAACAATTCGCTATGTTTGCTTGTTTTGAGTGGTACCAGGAAAGATGAGTGGTATGAAATCAGGTAAAAGAAATCTGAGTCTAGAGGTCCAGAAGCAGAAGTGTCTTTAAAGGTCTAAATCCCCAGGAATTTTTGGACATCACAGGTAGGACTTTGGACAGGGACAGTGTCCATGAATGGGGATGTGAGTCAATGTGTCTAAATGTCCAGCTCAATTCTTGCTAACTCGTCTCCCGTCCTTTCTCTTGTTTAGTTTCTGCTGCAGTGTTTTTACTCCCTCACCTATTCTGGAGAGCACTCTGTGATTACTTCTCTAGTCATCATGTGTATCATACCATCCCAAATTACTAATGCATATTCTCCTCTGTGTCTTCTGAACTCTGAAAAATCTCATCCAAACAAAATATGCACACATTCTCCCTCTAGGATAGGGACTGAATGTATTCCTCTCTGTATTTCCAGATGCTTATCTGACATAATGGACAGTATCTATCTATTAGGATATATCACAATGTGCTTGTGATACTTATGTGCTGTATTGTAATCAGTAAATTGTGTACCAAATGACTACAGGATGGATGGCCAATGGATGGGTGGGTAGTGTATTTTTTTTTTAAGAGTTTATTTATTTATTTGTCAGAGAGAGAGAAAAGAGCGAAAGCAAGCACAGGCAGACAGAGTGGCAGGCTGAGGCAGAGGGAGAATCAGGCTCCCTGCCAAGCAAGGAGCCTGATGTGGGACTCGATCCCAGGACGCTGGGATCATGACCTGAGCCGAAGGCAGCTGCTTAACCGACTGAGCCACCAAGGTGTCCCAGAGTGTATTTTTTTTTTTAACTATCATAGATTTGATGTTTACATTCTTATAATTTGAATTATAATGCTCACATTTGTTGAAAATATGTTGAAGACCATCTTTTTTTTTTTTTTTTAATGTTGAAGACCATCATCTTAAAGACTAAAGGGCAAACAACTTGGTAAGACCAAAACAAAATTAATTTACATATGTATTTTATTGTTTATTTTATAGATATATATTGCTTATTTTATTGCTTTGGCGCAATGACTACTGAAAACTGCACAAAGAATGATCAGCTATGGTGTAATTTCCAAAGTTACAAGGGGTTTCTGTTCATAGCTTATATTATTTGGGGAGAGGGAATTAAGGAAAATAAAATAATTACATGAGTCATATAAGAGCATTTGATTCACTCTTAAATTAGCTAATTATGACTTTTATCTTTTCCCATACATTTTTTATTGTGTTATGTTAGTCACCATTGACTTTTAAATATCTAGTACAGAAATAAAAATAATACAATTTACATATATGTTGATGTCTGGTATAGGTAAATTGTATTTTTGTAGAGCTAACATTGAGAGGAATAATACCCAAATTAGTATTTAATTGTTGAGTACCTACTACACCTTGCATTGTCCCAGGTAATTTAAATAACATATTAATTGCATGTGCTAGATAGTAATATTAATGTCAAAGTCAAATATTTTCAGGAAAATTAAATCAGTTTTTCAAGGTCTCTAAACTGGTAAGCTACAGAGGGACAATCTGACCACATGTGCGTTGACCACTCAGCCAGGAAGCAGTTCAAATTCACCTGCTACCAGCAGCAAAAGCCAGCTAAGGAAAGGACAGTGCAAGAGTTTCTTTGTTCAGATCTGTTGGATGAACTAAACAAAATCGTCTGTCTTAGCTGCGACATTGGAATTGCTCTTGAAATGTATTGCCAGTAAAATTTATCTCGCATAACATTGGGAAAGAAAAAAAACATACTATTAAAAAATATTACACTTGTCAGGAGAAAATTCTGGAAGACTTGGATGAGGTTATAACCTCCGTGGAGATACTGTCCATGTCCATCTGTATCCCGTCATGATCATGCCATTAGACCTCAGATAATACCGTCTTGATCTCTCTCGAGGTTAAGCTGTGCCTTTTCATTATTTCATACCTTTGGTAATCTATTATTACAGAGGCTTATGTGTTTTATTTGCTCAGTAGTCTGTGGATTTACTGAGCTTATGCATTATTACTGTTGTATCTCCATACATATTTGACACACAGCAAGCTATTATTAAATGTTTACTAAATAGAAAAGGAAGAACAATTTCTATATGCATTCAAATAGTTATCAGGTGCTGATAGTCATAGACAGAAGAGTTGGAAGTAGTCTCAGGTATTTACAAAGCTATCTCTTAAATATATGGAGCAGTAATTTAGGAAATCTACAGGAAACATTTTATTAAATGAGTGCTAGCCTATGACAATATGGATATGACCTATGCAAGCAAATCTTTGTTTGCTAAGATACTTTTAATGGTACCAATCATTGTGGGATAATTTTTAGGAATCTCTTTTAAGGTTTCTGGATTTGTACTTCAAATGTCACCTCTACCAATATAGATCATCTATGAAAATTCAATGACCCTTTTACTTGGAGAAAAAGCATTGCAGAAATTTTTACCATATGATTATATTTTATAAAATATAAGATTAATATATGTGTAAATGTACTTTCACATCTACAGAATACATTTATGACCTTGCTATAAGTATATATATAAATATATATATACATATATATATATATTTTTTTTAATTTTTTAGAGAAGGAGAGAGTCCGAGTGCAAGGAGGGGAGGGGTAGAGGGAGAGAGAAACCCAAGCAGACTCCATGCCCAGAACAGGGCTGGATCTCAAGACCCTGAGATCATGACCCGAGCTGAAATCAAGAGTAGGGAGCTTAACCGACTGAGCCACCCAGGCGCCCCTTTAATCTACTTTTAACATGGAAAAGGAGACAATGACACCTTTCTTGAAATATTTTGAAAATTAATCAGTTAAACAATAAAAAGGGATTAGAAAGTAATTGAAACAAGGCAAAACTTCAGTAAGTGTTAGCTATTATGAATATTATTCATGTAAAGGAAACCTATCATTAGAGAATATAAGAGAAGGCTTAGTCAAACAAATTATATTGGAATGTAAAAAATTTGTGCAAGTGGAATGCTTGACTTTTAATTTGGGATTTTAATTAAAAACATACAAAGCTATCATGTGGTCAATTAGCTTTTGTGGCTTGAAATTAGTTAAGTAATAACAAGTATTTAGATTTGTAATATAACCATTCCCTGAAGGCTCATTTCTCAAATTCAGCCTGGCCTGGTTTTAAATATTGAATTAATTTATTAAAAATAAGTACAAATTCAAAACTATAGTTACGAATTCAAACTTTTATATTAAAAGGAAAGCATCCATTTGTGCAAACTCCAAGTCTGAGAATTCTTGTCAATAGTCACTCACTGGTTCTTAGATTCTTAGTACAGGAAACTAATTCAAATCTGAAAGATAAATGTTAAATGGAGAATCAGGAATTGTACACTCTGTCTTTAGCAAACCATCGAGCCATCAGTAAATGCTTCATAGTCACAAGCTTTTGAAAATTTCTACGTATCAAACCTACCAAAGGGGCGCCTGGGTGGCTCAGTGGGTTAAGCCGCTGCCTTCGGCTCAGGTCATGATCTCAGGGTCCTGGGATCGAGCCCCGCATCGGGCTCTCTGCTCAGCGGGGAGTCTGCTTCTCCCTCTCTCTGCCTGCCTCTGCCTGCCTCTCTCTCTACCTGCCTCTCTGCCTGCTTGTCATCTCTCTCTGTCAAATAAATAAATAAATAAAAAAATATTAAAAAAAAAAAAAAAAAAAAACCTACCAAAAGAATAATATATTCAAAATATTCCTAGAATATATACTAACTTCTCACTCTAAAAATATTGCAACAGAGAATATCTGTTCCTACTTTCTATTCACAGATTACTAGAAGCATAATCTGTCTGTCTGAAAAGTTGCCGAAGTAATGAAAGAATGTACGAAAATATATAAGAAGAAAGATGTTCCTAAATGTTGCCTTTCGAAAGGATTAATCTTCCTTGAGTGATTTATTCTATTAAAGTAGTTTACTCAAGATAAGATAGCAGTTATTAAAAAGTGTTATACTGACTGAGGACACTTTTCCTCACATACTTTCCCTTCCTTTCTCAGATAATTAAACACTATCTTGCGAACACTATATTCTCCTTCGCCGTTAAGCACGTATGAGTAAATTACATTTTCAAGAAACTCTTGCTTCATCCATCTTCTTCTCCAAGTGCTGTTTTGTCACTATGATCCCTGTCATAGTGAAAGCCTGGAAATGCATTGTTTCTCAAATGAAATCACTTGTGTGTCTTTCTACACCTGTGCAGTACCTGTTAACCAATAACAAATAATGCTCCTGAGGCTCGAAACCGGGTGCCCTTATTCTTCTTGGTCATCTACTCATATGATTTCAAATATCGGGGGTACCAGGACAACTTTGATTTATATTTCTAGACTTGACCCCTTGCCCTCTCTTTCCCTGGGCGTAACGCGGCTGCTAGACTTTTATTGATCATAAACGGGACCACATTTTCACCTTCCTCTCCCATTTCTCCCTTCGTTCCAATAAGTTCTGAAATAATTCGGCTAAACCCCAAACCTCAAAGGCTATGAATCATCTTTTACTCTTCCCGGGCCTTGTTCACTCCGTGGAATCACATACTAAAATGTATTCTCCTCTGAATCAAGCTTTTTTTTTTTCTCTTGTTTTACTATCAGGTGCTTTATCCAGGTGTGTAGAGACTCAAGCAAACGTATCAAAATATGTCAATGATGACTTTGTTTGGAAGTAACATTAATGGTAAATATTAGGGGTGCCTGAGGAGCTCAGTCAGCTCAGAGTCTGACTCTTGGTTCCAGCTCAGGTCATAATCTCAGGGTGGTGAGATTCAGTCCTACATCGAGCCCCTGGGGGTAGAGTCTGCTTAAGATTCTCTCTCTTCCTCTGCCCCTTCCTCCCCAACTTCCACACTCTCTCTCTCAAAAAAAAAAAAAAAAAAGAGAAAGAAATATTAGAAATATGAATATCTTGCTCAGGCCATATTATCAACCTTCCTCAAATTATTCCACTGCCTCATTTTTACCTCCTTAAATAAAACTCACTTGGGAGATCCAAGAACCTTTGGAAAAAAGCTTCACTTCATGTCATATGTTTATTACCTATTGAATCGTTTTATCTATTCAGACTCAAGAGCGGCTCTTTTTTTCCTCTCTGATAGCTTTCTTTTTTATCTGAAAATAAATTATTCATTCAGTGCTTTTGTTAGGGTCTGCTGTCTTCCAGGTTCTGGGTTAGGCACCAGAAATTACAGACGAAAAAGTTATGGTTACTCCTCTCAAGGAATCTGGTTTTCCTGGGGTGGAGGGGGATACAGATAAGTGGACAGTTCAGTTTTGTTCACTGTGGTAAAGAGCAGAAATGAAGATCTGCAAGGAGCCAGGACATGGATAGCTAGGGTGCAGTGAGGTCATCAGAATACACATTCCCTGAAGAAAAGTTGGAGAAGGACTCTCCAGGTAGGAGAAAACCAGTGCACATGGAGAGGCAGAAAGTAAAGCAAGGCATTTTGAAACTGTGATGATTTCTGTAACACCAGAATCAACCCCCTATGGGGGGCACTCTCTATGGAATAAGTCTTTAAAGTAATGTTTCAAATTTTTACTGGAATGAGTCTGAGTGTAATCAAAATTTAATAATGATTATTTTCTCCAATTTGTATATAAATTGTTCATTCTCAAGCATGTGTTTACATTATTAAACGAGATTGTTCCATGTTAAACATGACCTTTATCCAAGCCAGCATTTACTTGTAGGTTCTTCTATTTCTTTTGTGATTATAAAGTTTTAAGGGTCAGATTTTGTATTTGGATTAGGTAAAGGATTCAACAGTATCTAAATTGGCTGTCTGGATTCCTAAGGGTTGGTCAAAAAGGTTAGCTTATTCATTGCTAAGAAAAGTGAAAGCCAGGCAAACCTCTGTGCCCGTGCGGTTCCCTCTATGTGACTCAGCCTTTCAACACACTTTCCTTTGACGGAGCTAACCCTTTAAAGTCTCAGGTCACTGATTACCTCCTGAACCTATTTACAAAGTTTTCTGCTGTGCTAAGTGTTCTTTCTCTGTGACCTGAGATGAATCTTTAACCGTATCATTGTCTTTACACGATAATCTTAAAACAATCTTTATTAAAATTTAGCTCTCATATTACATTATAAGATTCTTAGGGTATTATCTTCTCAAGAGTTTTATTTTCAGAGCCAAGTGCATGGTCTGATTTACAGCAAGGTCACTTCACCCATGACCTTGTATATTCCCAACAATACGTGTTTCTACAGCCACACATTTCATAAATAATGCTAAAAAGTAGAATAGCTTCATGGAAATGAAAACATAATTAGTGTAAATGGTTGTCAGACAGACAGACAGACACACAGATACACAAGAAGCAAGTAAGGAGGTTAAGGATTGATTGTATTTAGAGGGTTGGAAATAGGCAGAATACCCCAGATCTAAAGATTCAGGTGTCTCAGCCCAGAGGTTTTGCTGTGCTCTTTTCAGGAGACAACAAACATGTTGCAGGTGGGTTGATTGACATTTGGGTTGTTCTAAAGCAGGAAGAATCTCAAAAAGTTATCTGAACAGGAAATGTTTTTCTCTATGGTTACCTAGCTTCGGCAGAATAGGCAATTCCAATCTCAGCTAATTACTCAGGAGATAAAGAATGACAAGTTGTAGTCTGTGTCTGCCCTTGACAACAGCTTCGGTCAAAAGAGGAAGGTCTAAGACTTTTCACAGGCAACAAGCAAGTCTTATGGGAATCATACAAGAGAGTGGACAAGAGTCTTCTCTAAGTCAAATGGAGATGGGTCCTTCTTTGTAGTACTAGCCATTTTCCAGAAGACATGAAGTTGGGGAATTTTGGAAAAAATAAACTAAGGATGTTTCTACACTGTCACTGTTCTCTGAAAGTAAGAATTCAAGAATAGTTAATATTATGTTAAGCTAATTAAACAAGGAGGCCATTGGATGAGGTGGCTCAAATGTTACAGTGGCCTACCAAAATATAAACCTGTTTGTTAAAAAAGAGAATAGGCCCAAAATGGAGTCCCTTGAGCTAAGCTTATTTCACCAAACCGAGACTTAATACCTAACATAATTGCAGTTTCAGCCTTTCCTAGAATGTAATCTTAATGAGTCAGTCTACAATTTCTTGGTCAGCACTAGAAAGATAATTCACCTCATAGACCCCTGACAGTCCTCCAAAAGAAGGTGATCTTGTCTAAAACAATCCACTCTTTACTAGTAAGTTTTGTGGAGAACAAAGGCAAATGAGATACAGAAAAATTTTTTAAAATTCCTTAGAACTTAAAGCCCACTGACAAGTACTTGAGACACAGTAACCTCTCAAGGAGCTTGGCTGTCTCAATGTTAATACTTTGCTAGAGACAAAAGACAATCTGAGCTTGACTTGAGCCTGCCTTCCAGGATCCTCTAAAAAATCCCTCTGAAACTTCCTTGATCTCTACCCCCACCCCCCACCATATATATGTTAGCAATCATTTGCTAAACATATGGCCCATTGATACACATCTGAAGAGTCTCATGACTCAGGTTTTGCTAGAGTAAATGACCTTTTTCTAACAATAGCTAGACCCCCCAAGGTCCTGGACACCTTGTTTCCAAATTCCTTACATTATCCCTAACCCCCTTCCAACTTGACAGGATATAATCATTCACTCCTCACAATCTCAGTGCAGTTCTTTCTGCCCATGGGCCCTGTCCCTGTGCTTTAATAAAACCAACTTTTGCATCAAAGTTGTCTCAAGAATTTTTTTTGATGGTTTGCTCCCAGATCCCAACATTTCACATCAGTACCTTCCTTGTTCTACCTCCCTCTGCCTATATCAGTCTTTATTTTCATTTTTTAGAACTCCTTTCTATTTGTTAGATGGGATGCCACCTGAGTCATCATTTGTTGAATAAAGCCAATTAGAAATTTAAATGTACTCAGTTAATTTTTTTTAACACTATAAATACCTCAACCTTAGAAAATCAAAACACTAAGGACAACCAAAACCAAATAATCACGAGGCTTTCAGCTGTATCCAATCCAACCATTTCCTTTCTTACTTCCCCACTCTATAGAAGTCTCCCCCACCGCCCCTTCGGAGAGCACTCTTAACTATATCTGGTGGGTGTTGTCCAGTTGGAATCGATTTTTGCTGCAATAAATTCTTAAAAATTTTAATATGTCTTAGTTTATCTTTAACAACTGTCACAGCTTACTGAATATGTACAATGAGAGAGTTTCTGGTATTCATATTTAATGATATTTATTATCAGTTACTCTAATTTATTTATTTTTATCAAAATTCATAACTTTAAATATATTCAGGATTTTTCTTCTGCTAAAAGTCTTTTTTTCCCACAGGACTACTTTAGTAGTCCTAATTCCGTTGCCACCTTTGTGGGTTTTCATTTTTTATTTTTTGTCCCAAAATGCCTCTAAATTACAGTAATATATCATTACTTCCAACAGTTGTGACCTAATTTTTAAGGTCAGAAATACGACTCTAAAAATCTGCTAATATAGGGGGAAAAGTTGATGCTTTTGTTTAATTTCATAAGTAAGCAAGATTTTTTGTGTTCTACATAGAAACTAGGTTAAGTTTGCAGTTTCAAAAGTCTTATAAAATAAATGACCATGTGTTTGATTTATACAGTCAACATAGAAACTGTGCACTTTAGAACTGAGGAAAAATGGAACTTGGATTTAATGCTAGAATTTATGCTTCATGTAATTTGTTAGATGTGGGTCAAATTAATGAAATATTTCATTGATATTGTCCTGCTAGAATTCATAAGCATGCTATAACTTTGCACTGGTTACTGTTCTTGAATCTATATTAAAATAACAAAGATACAGTGCTGTGATAGATGGTGCTATAATATTGATTGTTTATAGGCTTACTTTTTCTTTATCGTGTAACCCCAGGGAGTCCTGCTTCCTTTCTAATGCATTATTATTACCAGTTGGAAAATGGGGATTAACATGAAACAACAGCTGATTTCTTCTTAACCTTTGTCTCTAACAAAATGTAGCATTGTTAATAAGACTGAGTTGTGAATTAGGAAAAAACAATTATTTCTTCTTTATAATAAATTTTCAGAAAAACAAAATCTATTGTAATCAATGTAAGACAGCCCAATCCTTTGAACTACATACATAGTAAGAAAGAACGGACAAATTTATATCTAAAAGTTAATATTTTGTGGACAGAATATTGTTCTTGTTTAGATATCTTTTCAGCATCATTAAAAATCAGCCATAGCAAGAAAAATCCATGCCAAAAAAATTATATTATTTTCTTCTTGCTATAGAAATACACACAGAGAGGGGTCTGTTGAACATCTGACTCTTAATTTTGTCTTAGGTCATGATTCAGGGTTCTGAGATGGAGCCCTGCGTTGGGCTCTATGCTCAGGGCAGAGTTTGCTTGAGATTATCTCTTTCCCTCTTCCTCTGCCCCTACTCCCTCTCTCTCTCTCTCTCTCTCTCAGATAGATAGATAGATAGATAGATAAAAATCTCAAAAAATATATGAGTAAAGAAATATGGAAAAAAATACAAAGGAAGTTTTTCCAGTTTTTTCATCTGCCTAATTCCAAGACAGGCCTATGTAAAGAAGATTTAACTCTAATCTCTGTGACTGATGACAATTTTTCAAGATCCACAACCCCAAAGACATAGGCAACAAACACAACTCTTAAAAATATAACCATATATATATAGATAGATAGATATATCTATATATATGACAAGCTTTCTTCTCCATAATGCTAATTCTAAAAGATGTCTCACTAAAGGATGCTTTGTAGATCTCCAACAGAAATTTTAGAAATATTAAACTTCTATTATTATTCCATATCTTTGTTAAACTCTTGTAAAATCAGAAGTGATGATTGTGAAATTGTTTAAAAACACATGCCTCCTTGCAGGAGTAGGGGAAAAGTGACCATTTTGAAATATGCCCTGAGCATTCTCCAAAACAAAGATGTACTGTCCAGGTGAAAAACTATGCCAGAGTCTTATTCCACCCAGAAAGGAGTCTGTTTACCCAATTCCATGCCCTCTAGCCTACCTCTCTTATATGAGAGGGGAATTGGGAACTAAGTAACACTTGTCAAAGTCATAGCCCAGGCCATAGACCCACTAAGAACTTAGATTTAATCATAGTATTATAGAATGCTTACTCTTACCACCACAATAGCAGAGATCCAGAATTATAAAAACACATTAAAGTTTAAATAAATACGAGACTCAGAATCTACTTAGGAAGGAGCTGTTAGGGAAACTCAGAGAAAAGAAGAAAAATAAAAGCAAGAACACTGGAGGAAGGTGACAACTCTGGCATATACAGCTACAGAAATATTAAATATAGCTTCACTCCTTACCAGAAAAAACATAAAACTTACAAAAAAATTATTTTACTTTGGTTCATATTTCCTGATACATCAAAGTTAGATTTTATTTTTTTTTAATTTTATTTATTTATTTGACAGACGGAGATCACAAGTAGGCGGGGGTGGGGAGGAAGCACTCTCCCTACCGAGCAGAGAGCCTGAAATGGGACTCGATCCCAAGACCTGGGACCACGACCTAAGCTGAAGGCAGAGGCTTTAACCCACTGAGCCACCCAGGAGCCCCTCATATCTAGATTTTAACCAAAAATTAGAAGGCATGTGAAAAGACTATAGAAAACATGGTCCAAAGGGACAAAACAAGCATCAGAACCATACACAGATTTGGAATTATGAAACAAAGAATTTAAAATAAAATGAAATAAAATTTAAATGAATTAAAATAATTGATTAATAATTGATAAAAAATAAAATTTTAAAGTGTTAAGGTCTCTAATGAAAAATGTAAGAACCATGAAAGAACAGATGGGTAAGGTAAGTAGAGAGTTAAAAACTCTAAAAGTCAAAATGAAATGCTTAATATAAAACACACCATAACAAAAATAAAGAAGAACTTTGATGAGCTCATCAGAGATTGGATACAGTGTAGAAAGAATCAGTGAACTTATCTAGCAATATTGATAGTAGCATTATTCACCATAGCCAAAAGGTAGAAACAACCTAGGTTTATCAATAAATGCATAGATAAGGAAAATGTGTTAGATACATATGCAATGGAATATTATTCAGCCATAAAAAGAATGAAATTTTGATATATGTTACAATGTGAGTGGACCTTGAAAACATTATGCTAAATGAAATAAGCCAGATGTGAAAGAACAAATATTATATGATCCAGTTCATATGAGACACCTAGATTAGGCAAATTCATAAAGATAGAAAGTAGAATGGAGATTAACAGGGGTTGGAGGGAATGGGGAGTTTTTTGTAATAGGTACAGAGTTTGTACTAAGGATGGTGAAAAACTTTTTAGGTATATTGCTCATCATAATTCCCTCTAGTTCCATTCACATCATTGCAAATGGCAAGATTTCACTTTTTGATGGCTATGTAGTATTCCATTGTATATATATACACACCACATCTTCTTTATCCATTCATCTGTTGATGGACATCTAGGTTCTTTCCATAGTTTGGCTATTGTGGACATTGCTGCTATAAACATTTGGGTGCATGTGCTCCTTCAGATCCTTACGTTTGTATCTTTAGGGTAAATACCCAGTAGCGCCTTTGCTCAGTCATAGAGTAGATCTATTTTCAACTTTTTGAAGAACATCCATGCTGTTTTCCAGAATGGCTGCACCAGCTTGCATTCCCACCAACAGTGTAGGAGGCTTCCCCTTTCTCTGCATCCTCAAAAACTTCTGCACAACAGAGGAAACAGTCAACAAAACCAAAAGACAACTGACAGAATGGGAGAAGATGTTCACAAATGACATATCAGATAAAGGACTAATATCCAAAATCTATAAAGAACTTATCAAACTCAACACCCAAAGAACAAATAATCCAGTCAAGAAATGGACAGAAGACATGAACAGGAATTTCTGCAAATAGACATCCAATTAGCCAACAGACACATGAAAAAGTGCTCAACATCACTCAGCATCAGGGAAATACAGATCAGAACCACAATGAGATACACCTCACACCAGTCAGAATGGCTAAAATTAACAAGTCAGGAAACAAAGACAATTATCATATGATCTCTCTGATATGAGGAATATGAGAGGCAGGGTGAGGGGTTTGGCGGGTAGGGAAAGAAAAAATGACCCAAGATGGGATTGGGAGGGAGACAAACCTTTTGTGAGATTCTTAATCTCACAAAACAAACTGAGGGTTGCTGGGGGGTAGGGAGAGGGTGGTTGAGTTATGGACATTGGGGAAGTTATATGCTATGGTGAGTGCACTGAAATATGTAAACCTGATGATTTATTGACCTATATCCCTGGGGGGATATAATATATTATATATTACTAGAAATAATTTTTAAAAACTTTTTAGGTATAGATAGTGGTGCTGTTAGATCGCTTTGTGAACGTATTTACTGAGATATACACCTACAAATGGCTAGAATGATAAAAAGTTTTTTTTTTTTAAATTTTACCACAATAAAAAAAAGAACCCATAAACTTGAAATTATTTCAGTAGAAACTCACTAAACTGAAAGGGAAACAGGAAATGATTTTTTAAAAAGTACTTACTATCCAAAAACCATGTAAGACCCTCAGAAGGTTTTCCATACATGTAACTGGAACACCAGAAGGAGAAGTAAGAGATGAGAGCAGGAGAAATATCTGCATTTGGAATATTCTAATAATGGCTGGGTTGTTTCCAAAATTAATGACAAACACAAAGCTTCATTTCTAGGAATCTTGGAGAATGCCAAGCAGGGTAAACATCAAACAGTAGATGCCTGGACATACCATATTCAATTGAAGAAAACCAAAGGCATCTTGAACATCTTGAAGAAGACAGAGGGAGGAAATATACCTTGCCTACAGCAGAACGAGAACAGGAATTGCATAGGACATCTCTTTATCAACAATGCAAAAAAGAAAAGAAGAAAATAGAGTAAAAATATTTTAAAGTATTGAAAGAAAAAACACCAGCCTGACTCCTTCATGACAGCTTGTTACCAGGAAATGAAGACTCACCTTCAAAAAGTATTTCCTTCCATTTCCTTTCTCTTTCTTCTGAGATTTAGTATCTCTGGAACCTTCAGGAACTTTGTTAAGCTTTTTCCTCTGTGTCAGTAGAGGGTTTGTCCTCCTGTAGTCAGTCATCTTCATGACACTTCCTAGTCAAAGGGAACCTCTTCGGTCATTAAAGTTGGGTTCTGATTCCTGACACCTACCACTGCAAGGTCCTCTCCACCTTTTGCGATCCCCTATGACTTTCCCTTAGTTGTTCTCAGATGATTCAGCAAATAGAAAGATGCAAATTTAAATAGTTCTTCCTCTTCAGGTTTAACTGAAGATACTTGTTGTAGATGTTTCTTTTGTGATTCTGTTCTTTGTGCTGCTTACAATGATATCATAAAAACTGGGAAGCATTGTGAGTAAGTCACCTCCATATTTCTAGTGGGACCAGAATGTCTATGTGGGGGCCAAGAGGGATACCTCGTGACGGATTCTGGGCACTCTCAGAGCCACATGACTAGCCAGTTGAGTGGATCACTATTTCCACCTTCCCCAAATGTGAAGGGTTTTGCCTTCTTAAGTGCTCAGCACTCCCTTCCTTCCAGTGAGAAAGAGTATACATGCCTGAACTCAATTCCCATGGCATCATAGACTCTTGTCCTCCAGGTTCTGGGCTCTAGGGTTCCAGTTCTTATCTAATAGTAATTGAGATAAAGTCATGTTCAGAGTGCTGCCTGCTTTTTTCTGGGCTACAATGTCACTCTTACGGAGGAAGGAGTGGTTACCCTGGTAAAACACAGCCATTTCATGTATCCATGTGAGCAGGAGCCCAAGCTCACCTCCATGCAGAACCCTGAGAAAACAGGGACTTGTATACCTGCTGACACGTGGACTTCTGATTTCCAGGCTTTGCTCAGCAATACCGATGGTATTTACCACAATCCCTGTGCAAAATTACTCAGAAGTAGCATGTTTCTATTATATTAATAAATTTATAAAAGGTGTAGCAATCTAAGGCACAATTAAACATTTAAAGCAACAGTAATAAAGCAATAAATCACAATGGGAAATGTATTTCTGGGCACCTTCAGCATAAATTCCGGATTTTATAAAGGTAGAAAACCAGAGGCCAAAAATTACATTGAATTTCTCCTACCTATAGTAACAGCTTTGTCACAGGAAGGCCAGACAGTTATTATTTCTCAGTCTTAAAAATTGTTTCATAACTTTCTCCCCTGAATTAGAAATTTAGAACCCCTGTGCAATAGAAAACCATCTAAATAAAAAAAGAAAACTATTAATTTTCTCAAATGATGATCCCCTTCAGTCTTTATCTTACATATGTCAGCGTACCATGACTTAGTATTGAATAAGACAGTACCACCGGAATCAAACAAGTTCAGCTGTGTGCTCCGCAACTTAGCAATAAGGCAGGGGAGCCTAACAGAAGCAAAGTAAGTAAGGATGACATGGCTTTGACATGAATACGGACTCAGAAGACTGATACGATGACAGCAAAGTGAAGGTATATGATTACTTTCCAAATCTCCAAATATTTCAAATTATCAAAGTCTTTTTAAACTTTGCAGGCTATGAACTACCTAGGAATTAACCAAATATTATAGAGAGCTCTATTTTGAGACAAATGACAGAAGCAGTTGGAATATCTCCAAGAAACTTAACTTAGATCAGGTTTTGTATTTCTCTGGAAGGTAAATTTTATCTAGATACAATTAAACACATTTTCATAAATATTTCTGGCAATAAGCAAATGCACAAGTTTTGAAAAGTGAGCTTCTGTTTTAATTGATTTTGTTCTTTTTTTTCTTTTTTCTGCAAATACTCAGAGTCTAGAGAACTACCGATTTTGATACGGAGTATGCTTCCTGTTTTGGCCTGGGAATAGTTCTATATCCTACGGTTATGATCTCAGAAGAGACTTAATAATAGAAATAAAGGAATGTTTTTCTAAAAACAAACAGTATAGGTACTTTTAAAATCAAACATAATGTGCTCTCATTACTACATATCTAATATGTAGAACACTGATAAAAAAAAAATCTTTACCTTTGGAGAATGCATACAGAGACGAAATGAGCACAATGTGTTCTTTTGCAAATTCGCATAACTGCAAAGTAGTGTGTGAATTTTAAGATCTGCCGAAAGCTTATTCATGGGCACCTGGAAGGCCAGCCCTCACAGATGAGCAGGGAAAGGCATTGGTGGGGGCAGCACACTGCCGTGCCAGGGGGCTATTCTCCGTGTATTTTCCCACCTAAATACCAGATGAAAGGATTTTGCACTTCCCTCTTTTTTTCTCCCCTGTCTCAGTGCCAAAAGGCACTTGGAACAAGCCCCCTTTGGGTGGGCTTCCACAATGACATTTTTCTGATACTGGTCCTACCCAGTGCGCTTCGTTTACATCTTGTATTCCAGAACGTAAGAATGGGTTCTTACCATCAGTCATTGATTAATGCTATTGGAAACTTTCCAGTCACCTAGGTATCATACTAAAGGTGGAACTAATACTAGTTTTCAGAGCTAGGAAGTTGTTCATAGGACTCGGAGGTCGTCCTACTCGTAGTCTCAGGGAAAAGCACATCTGCTCTCGTCAACAAAATTGATACAACTTCCCAGAGTGACTGTGTCACCGGCTCCTTCACTGGTCCCAACTTCGCATTTCTTGGCCCATGTTAGCTTCATCCCCTGACTACATCTTCCCCGTGGTGTGTCAGCCCTACCATGTGTCACATTATGAAAAGCACTTTTTTCCTGACTAGTGGACCCGTGTCCTTAAAGTCACAATCATCATGTCATGAATTGTGACAATGCCAAGGGGAACCAGAAAGAAGTCTTGTCCTCAAGAGCTACTTCCCTATTCTCTCTGTTATGAAGATGGGCTGGGTTGCTGGAGCGTTCATGGAAGGTTCTGTGTTCCAGATCTCAGTGACTGCTGGATGTAATCTTCAGTTTCTCCTTCTACAGCCCGAGACCAACATTACAGCAGCTGAGTAATTCCTTAAGTCCTTTTCATACAAATAGAAATTTCTCTTTATAAAAACCAATGACTTAGCTTGACTTTTCCACTAGTACATATACAATATATATTATATAAATATTATAATATATACATATGCATGCGTATGTGTATACATATGTATATATTTACCCTTCTCAGTGTGTTTTCAGTTCCCAGGATTCCAAAGAATTTATCTTATATGTATTCATTTCCAATACTCATTACCATGGTGTTACCGTGGCAACATCTTATCTGATTACTCTCTGATCAGGCTAACTTTTTTATAGCTATTGTACAGTGATACAGGCCTATCCAACAAAAGGAGTGTGACATTCTGTCTTTGTAGGTGCAAACTGTTCCCTTTACCTTCATTCCCCATTAACTTACCCAGTGACACGAATAAACCATATTTCATAGGAGTGGAGACAAAGTGCACAGCTCAGAACTCACCTGGAAACTCTAATCTCTCATCCCCAAATTCCTTTTCCAATCACTTTCTTATGTACCAATCAGGACATATTGAGCTTTCCAATGTAATCTTGGAAATATCACAAACATGTCAAGATCTGTTTTTCACTATTTTTCCTTATAGCATTTTAAAAAATTTTTCTGCAGCAACTCAGGGGTACCTGGGTGGCTCAGTGGGTTAAAACCTCTGCCTTCAGCTTGGGTCAGGATCGGAGGGTCCTTGGATGGAGCCTGCATCAGGCTTTCTGCTCCTTAGGGAGCCTGCTTCCCCTTCTCTCTCTCTGCCTACTTGTGACCTCTGTCAAATAAATAAATAAAATCTTTTTAAAAAGTTTCTGCAGTGATTCAGACAGAAACAAAAAAGATCTCAATTCATTTTCCATGTTTTCTGTGTCACTTTTGGTCTCCATGAGCCTTGATAGAACAAGTATCTCAGAGCTCGTCCCCCACTGTTGTGCTGAAAACATGGGATAGATTCCTTCATTGTCATCTCCTCATTCCTTTGGCGACTTTGTTTTTTCCCCAACCCCATCTGTCTGCAGCTGCTCCGCTGAATTTTTATTCACATTTTTGGCTTTCGAAATGAGTAATTAAAAGGTTTTGTGTTGCTGTTAGATTAAGCTTCTAGCCCCAGACTCTAGTGACCAATCTCTTTCCATCTGCCCCACCCCCAGATGTCCTACTGAAAATAATCTCAGATCCATAAAATCGTGATAACATTTTAAAACTCAGAGTGCTAAAAGTTTACTGCATTTATCCATTTATAAATATGAATATAAAATGATTATGCCTGTACATTTGAGAAAGTAAATCTATATATGCACCTTTAAATTTCATTCAGGAAGAACACATAAATAGAAGTACGCAGCTATTATTTATGTGCATAATTGTGACTCAGGTTATAAAGGGATTGTGACATAGTTATTAAATTGATCTCAGAATTGTACCAATCTCAAAAACAACATGGGTATATACATAACTTTTCTGTTCATTATTCATGAAGAAAATACTCCACTTGGGGCCAGCACAGAAAGTTAAAAGGTGACCTAACCAAGGAGCCTTTTCAGAAGAGGAAGTAACCATGAATGCGTGCACCAATGAACCTCACGGTCTCCAGAAATGCCAATGCCCTTGCAGACGCTGGATATATATAAAAAGTGGCCAGGGATTTCCCATACTAATGAAAGACAAAAAAACACTACTCGGGAGACCTTAAAATGTATGTGCATGAAAAGTGGTTGGAGGCTTGTGGACACATATCTGAACAATAAATTTATTACCGGTTTGGAAATTTAACTGGCACTTTTTTTTTTTTTTAGTTGCTATTTTATCTGCAAATTCCAAATGCCTTGAGATACAACACTAGAGGGGATCTGTCATATTAAGTCATTTAGAAGGCCTGTATTTAAGGAGCAGCTGCAATCAAAAGCAAAAAGGGAAGAAATTAATTCAAAGGCAACATATGACCCCCAAAATCCTGGCAAGAGCCAGGATAGCAAGGGGCCACCAAAGTCGGAGGAAGCAATCACCATGTGACTGCTAAGTACCACACCTCCCAGAAGTCGGCTACGTGCATGGCCCAGACTGCCAACCCACACAGCTACCACCAGACCCCTGCTTCCCGTGAGGATGCTCCCAGGGGACTGAAGGAAGCTGATGAGGGCAGGAGCACTGCTGGTGGCCAAAGCCTCCCTGGGTGCCACTGGGAAAGGGAGGGGGAGTGAGGGCTGAAATAGACAAAGGGAGTTAAAAGGTACAAACTCCAGTTATATGATAGATGAGCCTATGAGACATACGGTACAGCAGGATCGCTGTAGTTCAGTAAGACTGAATCGCATATTAGAAGTTACTGAGAGTAAAATCTTCGAAGTTCTTATCACCGGAAACAGAATCTCTATCTATATATGGGGACAGATGTTAACTCGACTTCTTGTGCTGATCATTTCACGATATGTACAAATCATTACACTGTACAATTGAAATTAATATCGTGCTGCAGGTTAATTATACCTTGACAAAAAGCTCCCCAAATTTAGTGCCCAACTGAAGTCACGCCCACACCTAACTTCTCAAATGCAGTCCTTTTCCTATATAAAATACGATAAGATGGATTTTGCAAGCGTACATTTCTTCTTGTAATCAAATGTATTTATAGCTCTATCATTTGCAGAATTTTCTAGAATTATTTGAATTGCTGTATTTCCTCATTTCTATGAAACTCAGTATTATTTGTATGAAATGGTTCTGTTATTTTCTCTAATACATTACAAGTACTCTGGAGGATTAAAATGAGTTTACATGTTACATAATACACAGATTATTGAGCTGGGGTTCACCTTATCTTGTTGCTAATAAAATTAAATGAAATATCCTCAGTTTTGATGTTATTTGGTATAAGTAGCTCTATTGCACATTGAATTTGAAAAGGTGGCATACTAAAAATTGAGGTAAAATGATTTCTCTTTCAATGTAAATGTGTTCATAGACATGTAAATTAGACTTCAAACAGGGATAATAGCATTTCAAACAATGCTTGGCTGACTGTATTGAATACACCCACAGGAGAACAGTTGGCCAATCTTCATTATTTGTATTATAACATCTCATGAGGACCCCAATAAAGGAAGTTGCTTTAATAGATATTTACATTAATAAATATCCAGTCAGTGGCTCTCTGCCATCCGTGCTTTGTCAGTACATTTCTAATTACTTCATTTTCTTCTCCTTGCTGTTGTTTTGTTAGCCATTTTTCCGTGCTAATGATCCCTCTTAAAGTTGCCAAATGTCAAGGCCTTTTGTGTATTTCAGAAACAAGTCAGGTTTAGCATTATCAGTAAAATAACGCAAGCAATTTTATGCTGTATAAAGCATACTCAGTGATATCATTAAGATGGCAATGAAACATTTTTGTAAATTAAGGATTTTGAAACATTTTTTTTAAAGAAATAAGTTCTCGAAGTCAGCTGAAGAATGAAAAATGGAATCATGACGTTTCAACCCCAGAATGGGTGCTCATTAGGTATCCGGGGCTTTTCCGGAAACCACGGTTATAAACTGACTGTTCTTTGAAACTCTTGATCACAAATAAGTAACTATCATTCTTTTCAATATTACTAAGGGAACAGAGTGACAGACCAAAATCAGAGACTTGGTCCTCTCTTCCTCACATTTTGAGGGGTGGGGTCAAGGAGAAATCTACTCACCTTTTTAAAAATCTTTGCTTTGCCTTTCTAAAACTCACTGTCCATTCGGATACAGGTTTTACCTTTTTCTTTTTGTCCTTGATCTTGTTTGTGCCCTCATTCGTTATTTTCCCTTTTCTCTGGGTGTCGGTGCAGAACAGATTCAGAGAAGAGCCTCTGCGTGTAGGGCCAAGGCCGGCTTTGTTGGGGGAACCCAGAGGAAGACACTCGTCCTGAATGAGACACCAGGTCAGCCTGCCAATCAATTCCTGTTCTGGCTACACAGGTCACAGACCCAGCAGCGTGGCAAACCAGGCTGTCAGAAGGCATTAGAGTAAATGTATTTGCAGCAATAAACATGACACAGAGTAAGACCCTGGGACAAAGTTGAAAAGGAAAAAAAAGTTAATGCTGTTATCTGAAAATCTAATGTTTTCACAGAGGATAAAAAGGGCAAAAACGGCAAATTTCCACCTCTAACTGGTTAACTGTCTAGGCAACGTATGAAGTAACCAAGAATGACTTGCAATCAAGATTTTTCTAAGTACCTTTTTCTATTACCTTTCAAAAAATATTAAATGAGATTTTTTATTTGCCTGTTTTTCTGATAAATTATGGCTTCCAAGAGTCATGGATTTAACTGAGAAGGAGAGCTCAGAAATTTAATCCCATGGAATAAGAGAGATTAAGCCCAGGAAATGGACAGTTCCCTTTACCTGAAAGTGTTAGGTTATCCCTGATGGGGGACAGGAGCAGTCTGTTCTTTACTTGAAAGGGATCGGTTTGTCTTCTGAATTCCAATTTAGATAAACATTCATCAATAATAAAAGAAATATTTGCGTTCTGTATTGACCACTCATTATATATTTTCTGTGGTTTGTTGTATATGTTTTAATCTACTAATGTTGTTTTGACCTTTATATATTCCCAAAAGATCAATATGAAAGAAAACCTACCTGTCAAGAGGATGTGAGTTTTAAAGCAAATTTACTCAGAGGACTAATATTAGATTCAACTCCCTGTAAAAGGTTTAGAACCAGGCAATATTATTAAATTTTGTCTTTAAATTCAGTTTTGGTGCCCTGCAAACGGCAATAAATCATAGTCTCTAAATGTTATTAAATGGAAGTAACTGAAACTAGACAACACTATCTTGATAAAAAAAGCTAAAATTCTTAAATGCCCTGATTTCTAATAAAAATACAGATAAAATGATCTTTAGTAGATCTGTTGTCAACTAGGAGTAGCATCAGAGATAAGTTATTAGACAAATCTGAGCAGTAATTAAGGCTCAGATTTCTCCCAAAATTGAAATTAAATACAAAATTTTTTAGAGAACTTTTTTATTTTTGAAGCAGTTTTAAAATTTAGTTTATAAAAATTCGTGGTTTACTAATTTTCTTACTAAGTGTTTTGAGGCATACAATAAATATTGGAAAGTCTTCAAATTTCTTAAGGCATTTAATTATTTTATGCAGCACCAAAGATCAGGAAGTGTTTATTAAAAATACAATATATCTTTCAAAGATTTATTTATTTGGGGGTGGCAGGGAGAGATAGCAGGAGAGAGAGAATCCCAAGCAGACTCCACAGGGATGGCGGAGCCACATTGGGCTTGATCTCATGTCCCTGAGATCATGACCTGAGTAGAAACCAGGAGTCGGTTGCTTAACTGACTGAGCCACCAAGGTGTCCTCGAAAGTGCAATATTTTTTAAACCATAACGTAGTATCTAGCAAATACTTATGATGTAAGTTAAACAGGTAGCTGTAGCTAGGAGACTTAACATTAATTTTTGAGTATATTCTATGTAAATTATTCATATAATTGTTCATGTCTATTTTGATAAGCATAGATTCTCAAATAATCATATTTTTCAGTAGCAATTATAATTAAAAATGATTGGTCAGAGGTAACATTGGTCAAAGAATATACTTGCAAATATTTTTAGATATGATATCTTTAAAGAATTTTAATTTTCCTCTTCCCTTAATTATTTTTAATTTCCAATCATCCATTTTTTTAAAGATTTTATTTATTTATTTGACAGACAGAGATCACAAGTAGGCAGAGAGGCAGGCAGAGAGAGAGGAAAAGAAGCAGGCTCCCTGCCAAGCAGATAGCCTGACATGAGGCTTGATTCCAGGACCCTGGGATCATGACCTGAGCCAAAGGCAGAGGCTTTAACCCACTGAGCCACCCAGGCGTCCGCAATCACTCATTTTTTAATGCATTCCTTAAGCATGAAAACACATAGATAAATGCAGGAACTACACAAAGGCGCCTTTCTCTCAGCTAATGCACGTTATTCTCTGCACATGGTGGTAATTTCTTAAATTCTTTTGTTGATAGAAAAATGTGAAAGAGCCAGTACCCTTGCAAGAGATAATGCAGTATTAACATAGTGTTGACATAATTTTAATATAGTTGGAAACATTCTCAAGCTAAGTTACAAACATTTGTTTTTATAATTTTTGAAGTCAGATTTTGGGAAAATAAATGACAGAGGAGTACAAGACATTAAGCACAAGTGAAGATGGAGTTTATTCATTTATTCTCTTACTCAACAAAGTTTTTACAGCACTCATCTTGTGCCACGTAGTAATACAGGTAAGGTAGGTAATGCCACTGTGCAAAAAAAAAAACAAGATTTTCCTTCAAGGAATTTATATTCTTGTGAGTGATGACAGAATAAAGAATATCTATAAAAGTATGCGAAAGAAATAAATGTCTGAGTAAACTTCACTTGATGCAATAAATAGCATATTTATAGTCTTATCTATTTAAATCTACATATTGTTTGACAGATGATTCTCAACTGTAAGATATGCGATGATAATAAAAGCAAGACAGTTTAGAATCTTGGGAAAGTATGATTCAAACACAATTACCCTGAGTCATAGACCCGCTTTGAAGATCAGGAAAGACCCCTGATGTCCCAGCTTAATTAGAAAGTGCTTGAATCCGTAGATAAGATCCTGGAAGTTGTGATTAGAAAGAAGCATGCGTGCAACCAATTGGCTTCTTACAAAGGAATTTATTTCAAAACCTAGATTCTGAGTTTAGTGTTGACTTTTATGCATATTGCACATCAGATTGAAAGATGTTGATTGTAGTTCACATAAAAGTATTTCTGACCAAATTCAAGGCTTATGGGTTGTAAATGTTTAGGAATTCAAATCCAATCTCACATTTGTATCTCTCACTTCGATTGCATAGTGAATAAAACATCAAAAGAAAGCCACTGTCTTTGGAATATTTGCTGAATTTTTGTTGATGACAATGAAGTCATTTGAGTATATTCTATGTAAATTATTCATATAATTGTTTATATGAATAAACAATTATAATAAACAATTATAATTGTGAAGTTATGCTGGGAGAACTAATTTTCATTAAATTTCACATATGGAATAGTGAATTATAGAACTTATTAAGAGTTCAAAAATTAATAGGCACTATTCTAACCACATTTTCATTTTCTGTAAAGAAGGTAAAATAAAAGAAACAACAATAAATCACAGCCAATGGACAACAAAGAAAGCTGTCAATATTGTACTCGATGTCCAAAAGACAAATCACTGAGCTAACTTCTTCCCTAAGCAAGCTGAGTTCTACTTTTTCCAAGAGCATTGTGAGATTTGGGTATGACCGTTGTATTTCCTTTTAGAAATGTCATTGTTTCAGGCAGTCCAAAATATGCACATGAAATCAGGAATTCACTAAAAATGAACGGGATCAGCTAGGTTCATGGATGCCATTTATCATGTCTCCTTGGCCTATTAGATCTTTCTCCAATAGAATACATCAGTTTCATGTAAAGCAATTTCTTATACTCCTGAAAAAGGCTTTTCCTCACTATTGTCATCGGTCATAGATGAAAACAGTGCATGGTATGCAGTGAGTGCCACTTGATACTGGAGCATAAAGTGCTTTAAAAATATGATTGGATTTAGTGGTCATAACAATGATGGACTGTGTGTACTGAACCAAATAAATGGTGTGTTGCCTTATACTGCCTGGCCAAGACGCTCATCTATACTCTGTCTCTACTTCAACTCTTGAATTTTTCAGCAAGGCACAGTAAAACTACATGGTGTTAAACAGTAATAGGGTTCCTTTGAAATACACACAAGCAGTGAGTTATAGTAGCAAGCATTTGGATATATAATTAGAGCATTGAAGAGTAGTAGTTGTTTCTATAGCAATGATATTCCCTTAAAATTTTACTGGAAGAAGAAAAAAAGACAAATTTTTGTATTCTACTTCTGAAGTTTGTATATGCTTTCAATGTTAAAAAAAAAAAAGGTGTTAAATATAAATGAAAGTGATAGTTCACATTCCTACAGAAGTTTATATTTTCCAAATTGTCTTAGGATTGCTACTTTGTCTTACAATTTTATTATCTCTTAGATTGCTTAAAGAAAAAAAACAAAAAAAAACTAATGACCTAAGAATGTTTCAAACAATTCAATTATAAAGAAAAATATTTTCTTCGTTCACTTCCAAACCATATTTGTGTGCTTAGGGTTGCAAGTTTTCTACTCCTGTCTGACCTCAAAGTCTCTCACAGTTAGCATCACTGCTTGTAACTCTTACAACATGGATAGAGCAGATAAGATTATTGTCATTTTGTGTAGTGAAGGTACATGAGGTTCAAGAAGGGTAGATGACCCGTCCAGCGTAACTAGCCAAGCTGAGACAAGGGCAATGTCTATGGCATTTACTTTTTACCATACTGTCTGACGAAATCTATAAACTAAATATCTAGAGACTGAAGAGTTACTGTTTCCATGTTACAGGCTGGGTTTCCACGACACCCAAATCAGTTACTTTGATAAGTCCCCCAAAGTGATGGAGTCATTGCCAGCCATAATAATCACTGACATTTTGTTATTACAATTAAATACCTCTACCCGTACAGACAGAGCAGTACAGAAAGTGTTAACGATGATAAGCTAGAGAAGCCATTATTTTCCAATTAATCAAGGAATTTCTTATCAACACTGCCTGGAGAAATGGCCCCAAATTATTCTTGTGGATTTTACAGAGAAGGTATTATGCTTTGACTTCACAAAAGTGCAATTACACCTTTGCCATTGGATTCCCTTCTCAAGTTTGGGCAAAACAAACTGGATATGCAATCATAACAACAAATAAAAGGTAATGGCATGATATGATGTTAGAAAATGTTTCAGGAGTGCCTGGGTGGCTTCGTCAGTTAAGTCTCTCTGACCCTGATTTTGGTTTAGGTCCTGATCTCAGGGTCGTGGGATGGAGCCTGGCAAGGGGCTCTGAGCTGGGCGTGGAGCCTGCTTAAGACACGCTCCCTCCCTCCCCCACTGCCTCTCTCTCCTTCATTCTCCATCCTTCTGCCCCAGCAAGTCTGCGGGTGCCTGTGCGGTCTCACATGCACTCCCCCTCTCTCAATAATTAAGTACATAAATAATGAATAAAAAGAAAGTTTTTAATTGGTGTTTAATTATCAAAAGGGAAAGCCTAAGTGGCAAACATTTATAAAAATTTACTTTCGTTAAGTGGAAATAAATTAAACGACTATGAGACGTTTCAGTGGGTGTGGATCCATTTCTAGTGGATGTAAAATTTCTAGTGTCACTGTGTCAACTACATTTACACCAAAGAATTTCAGAGGTGGTCACAAAGCCCTTTCTGAAGGATACTCAATGGGAGTATGTGCAACTAACGTGGGAGTTTGTGCAACAAAGCTTGAATAAGAGAGATAAAAACAGAAGGAAATAGATAAAATATTACCTGATGACCTCGTTGAAGGAAAAAAAAAAACAGGAAAAATATGCATATATCAAAAGAAAGCCTAATATATTTGAGAAAAGTATATTTTGTATATTCAATCTAATATCAGCATCTGTTTGTTTCTGGGAAGCGTAAAATAATTAGAAGACAAATTCAGAAGTATGTTTTGCTGTTCATTAAGTCATCACAGGAAGCCAGGTTTATGATTGTTTAGGAAAAGATAGTTCTATGAAGATATTGTGATTGCACTGGGAGATTGAAAGGTCAGACTGAAATAGATGAGACAATTCTGTTCTCACTTTTGTATTCCTAATGTATTCGGATCAATAGACTCAGGTGAATGCTTCGTAGAGGGTTCAAATTAGCCAATGCTGTCAGGGACCCATCAGCATTATTTTAGCAATTTAAAGAATGGAGAAAATTATAAACTGAAACCTGAAACATATTATGTACCATGTAACAGATTAATGAAAGGTGATGCCTAGACGATGGTGTTGCTGTTGGCAATGCTCATAGAAACATTCACAAATTGTTTCTTTTATGAAGCACTTTGGCAGAAAGCATTTTCTTATAACCTCACCACAACCAAACTGTCTTGACAAGAAATTCTTTCCTCCTTCCTCCTCACTAAGTGCGCGTCCTTCCCTTTGCCCATTATTACGTGAAAAGATAGTTTCCTAAAAATCATCTGTCGGTCTCTTTACATGCTTACAGAAGATTTGATTTTGAGCTGTAACCAGCATTTCTTTCAGAGAAGCAAATTACTTCTGAGCAATTTTAACTACCTCCTGAGAGGACTTACAAACTCATGGAAGGTGTTAGTACGATACAATATACTAGTTTCTGGAAACCAAGAAAGTTTGTCTCCGAATACTAACAGCCAAGTAGAAACAGATGGTTTAAATACCTCCATACACAATGAACGAGTGTAAATGTCGTTGAGAGGAACACCCAGTGTTAGTGCTTGACACACTGCTCAGCAGGCTGGGTACAGAAGGGTCAAGCATTAACCACACCAACAACAGCACTCCGTCAAAATAGAATAGAATGAGTTATTGACGATATGTTGTTCACCTTCACGTGTTGAGGATCCCAGCTTTGAACTCCTGAACAACTTGCTGTCCATACCGTGGCATTAGAATATGTCTCATCATTGCAGCAATGTTTGGTTAAAGGGCATTTTAAAGAACTTGCAGAACCCGGTCCCTAAATGAGAGTGCCAGGAAATCATGTAGAAAAAATATTTACATTTTTCAATGATAAACATTGCAGATATTTCAGCATTTTACAAAGTAAACAAACTTCTGTGCTGTACTATGAGCTCAGACACCCAGCCTGGCATTTAATAAAAAAAATCATAGTTAATATTTACTAATGCATTCTTAATGTCGGCCATACTACACAGTACTTTATAATGATTATTTCCTTTGACATGCACATAAAACCTAACCTAAACTATGCATGACTTCATATGCCCATTGCACAAATAACTTAAATCATTTATACTTCTCCACGATTATGGTGTTAGGTAGTAGACTATCCAATATTTGAATCCATAGTTCTTTGGGTATCACTCAGAATAAAACCATATAATCTACTTACCTACTACAGGTATCTCAAACTACACATTTTTGCTTCTGTGTTTATATATCTCAGAAATTTTAGGACCACTTTAAATTCCACTTTCAGTAGTAATGCCACATAACTTGGAAATGTGTGCTCTCAATCTTATTATCCAAACCCTAAAATTATAAATGCACAGACATGTTTGAAAAACATCAATTTTGTCTAAAAACACTTTCCATCAGTAAACTTATTTCAACCATCTTCCTGCCAAGTAGCTACCTGGCCTCTCTTGAACAGGGTCAGTAAATTATCATCTGAGACAGCGGTTGCTCCTTCAAAAGTTGTTACAATTACTGTGGTCATGTTAAATTGGAATGTCTGTCTGAACATCTCCTACAGGTGCCCTTATTGGAACCTCATTAAAAAAATCTTATTTCTTTTGCCATAAGAGTATTTTAAGTAACTGAAAAAAGTATTTTTCCAATTGTAACACATTGGGTCTCTTTAATTTCACTCATCTTAGGCTGTTTTATATCCCTTGGTCGCTGTGATCATTTTCTAATGTGCTTTTTGCAGAGTGAGCACAGTGCAGAGAAGTGAACAGTGTTTGGACCAAGATAGTTCCTTGATCTTAAACTATGACGTCAAAAAAGGACACGCACTTCATCTCCCACGCTGTCAGCCAGCATGGATTGTGAAATGAATAGATTTGCTGTCAGAAAATCTGATTCAAATTTCTCTCCACTTCTTATTAGATGTGTGACCTTATTAGATGTGTGATCTCCTCTGAGTTTTATGATTTTTGCCCTGAATCGCTTTGAATTTTATACATGGACTATTTCACAGTGTTGCTAGTATTTCCTTTTAAAAAGTATTCATATATCACACTTAAGGAGAATATCGTACGTAATATTTCTCTTTTGACAGAAGGTGTAGGTGAGACAGTGTATCGGATGACAGTTTGGTGGGATGATCCTGTCATCTCAACTTCTTCTTTTTTTTTTTTATCTGTTAGTACTTTAAAGTCCGAAGGACTACCTCATGTGAACTTTCTGGAGAACAATCTTAGTGTGGATATTCAAGTTTAAGCTGGTGTCAAGGTGCTGCAGCCAGTGACTGCCACCAACAGACATGCAACCAAACACATTTGAGTTTACTGACGTGGGAAGATCAAGCCAACTGGTGCCTCCATCAGAGGATGTTAGAAAAACTGGCCTACAGGATTTGGTGATCTAGGAAGTGTTCCCAGATGCAAGGATTTGTGCTCAGGAATTGGGGTTAATTTTATGATTGAAGTCACAATAATTTCATCTTAATGGTTGGAAGAAGAAAAAGGGATGGAGTCTGTGATCCTTCAAGAAAGGCACTCTCACTCACCTTAGTATGGGAAAAATTTTGTTGCCTACATTCGAACACGGATACGGAACTAATCTTGCCCTTATTTTGTTTCATCATGCTCACATAGCAGTTTTGTCTGTGCTGATAGTCTTATTAACTTATGTTCTTATGTTCTTATGCTTATGTTCCACAAAAGAACACCAAGGTCTAGTTCTGAGTGTGAGACTAGCTCCTGGATGAAAGGTCTTTCACATGTTATGTTACCCTTTTGGGCCAAAAGCATACAAAGTTAGATTGGAACACCTTGACCCCCTAGATCATTTTGAAAGATTTTGCTGACCATGCTTTTTAAAAAATTTAATTTTGTTTTTTGTATTTAAGCAACTTTACTATCATGTTTTAATTGTACCTACTTCTAGAAATTCTAGAGTTATGGAAAAATGATCGGATTACGTACCTGATTACATATCAATGTTAAATATTAGGGATTATTTTGTGAGGTTCTCACTTGGAAATAGTTCCACACTACTTATTTTTATAATTTTATATTATGCAATATTAAAAGAACATTATCTAGAGTTTAGAGGTTTTATATACTTTTTTAAATTTCAAGTTCATATTTAAATTCTAGTTTGTTAACAGATACGGTAGTTAGTTAATGTATATGGTAAAACTGGTTTCAAACGTAGAATTTAGTGGTTCATCACTTACATATATCAAGAATCCTTCTTACAATTGAATGAAAACAAGTCCTTTCTTTTCCCTTTCCTTTTTTTTTTCCAAAATGAGTTATTGAATCATCTGACATGATAATATCTATGCAAAATCATTTATGAGTTTGGAAAAGATAAATCAGTCAACGTCAACACAGTGATTACCAGAAACAAAATGGCCATTCATCTTTGAAGGAGGCCCTAAAGCTAGGAGCTTAGATTACTTAATTCTCCCAAGGAAATTCCCAGCTGGGTCTTTTTGTTGGTTGGTTGGTTTTTGTTTTGTTTGTTTAGCTTCCTCATGAGCTGTGTTCCACTTAGCTTATAGTATTTAAATAGTTAAAAAAATATATTACTATGTCTGAAATTTCTCTTTGGGTAGCTGAGAGGAATCCAAAGCTTTTATGAATGTTTAAGACCAACTATCAGCTGAGATTTGGAAGGAGTTGTGTTTTCATATGAAACAGAGACTTAAAGGAGCACAGACTCCATAGGAAATGGAAGCATAATTCATTTTAACTGAAATAATTCCCTTCAGGTGAGAAAAATGTTTGAATGCAGATAAACAATTCCAGCATAGAAAACTGGAGTGCCTTTGAATAGAACAAACTGTTTACTGTAGCAAGAAAAGCCCTAATACAGTTCTCATTCCTGATGGGCTGAATTTTGCTGGCAATATTTTAACGACATCTGAAGCCTTCTGAAATATTTCTAAGAATTCTCAGCTTTAAATCTCTTGATGGAATGGATCTCTAGGAGTCAGGAGGAAGTTATACTTTTCTTTGGATGTGACAAATATGAATCTTTGAATCACGTGTTCAGAATTTTACTCTACCTGAGAAGGGCCATGGTGTCCATTGAAGGAGAGTTTCTCTCTGGTGTCATTTCTGGAAGTCCAATATCCCTTTGTCAGCTAAGTTTTTTTTTAAAAAAATGCATTTTAAATCTATTAGTGATATTGTGATATTTACCTCTTGTGGTATTTAGTCATATTGGCCCAAATGAGATAGAACATAAGATTCAGGGAGTAAAATTTCCAAATATATGGAGCACCCTCTCATTAACTTATAAAAAACTAACTTATTAAAAAAACTTATTAACTTAAAAAAAAGATAGCTTGTGGCTCTTTAATGGGATGATCTTAACATAATTGAATGCAATGACAGTGGTTGAGCCCCAGGAAGCTTAAGGGTTTCTGAAAATTTCATACTTAATTGTAGCTTTATTATCTGATTAGCTGTATTTACTTTTTGTAATGTTTGTGGATGATAAGGCTGGTAGACTTCCTAAATAAAGACTATAGCTTTAGAGAGCTATTTGAAAATAGTAGTAGTAAGATTTGGGTCCCTGTTATTGTTCCAAAACTAGGCAAATACTTCCCCATCATTATTGTTACAGCTCTCCGCAAAGACAAAGCCTTAACCCATCCTGAAAAGAAGCGACAATAACCAGAATATACTGTTGACTTATTTAGAGGGTTACAGTAGGACTTCACATTTTAGATTTCTAGCCATGTCCTCCCTTTGTAGCAGAAGGAAGATAAAATTACATTAGTGAGAGAAAAGAGCATACTATGTAAGAGAATATCTATTCTTAATCTCAAGTTATATTTATTCATAAACTCATTCTTAATCTCAAGTTTTATTTATTCATAAACTCATCACCAAAATAGGATACTTTTCATATGAAAGATTTTCAGGTGTCTACTCCAACTCTAGAATTCTCTGATTTCAGGAAACTATTGGTTCTGCCAGGATCAGAGAGAGAAATAGATCATTTGATGTTACATTTGATAGGAATGCTTCTATTCTATGCAGTTACTGTACTCCAAATACTTTTCTACTGAGACTCAGAATATGAAATCAGATATTTAAAAGACCCTATAGTTTATTTTACTTCTTATACTGCTGTTTTGCTTTATTTCCTCCCTGAATACACTTGGCCAATCATCCAGTGATTTTGTGAATTAATATTCTATGACATCAAGGATTGGGGAAAAAAAAATTTGAGGAATCTAAAATGTTCATTTACATACACAAAATTTAATTTTACTACTAATATTTTATTGTAAGAGACCACCTAAAAGTAATTATTATTTTTTACTTCAAATATAAATACATAGACCATTTTCCTTGGAAAACAATGGCATATATTTTTAAACTAGTCTTGTTGCTGTCGAGAATAAGAACATTTTAAGGTTAGTATATCACACAAACACTAATGCTCTGAATCTTAGTGGGTTTTATTAATTGGGTACTAAAAATAAAGTAACCTTTTGCTGAAGAGAGTAAATCACATAAGTTTTTTTGTTTGTTTGTTTCCCTCCTCTCTACGACAAGCTTGAAGAATATCCCAGTTAGTTTCAATAGATAACTGTATAGACTATATTTGCCCCCCTGGAATTTGTATGTTTAAGCTCCAACCCTCAGTGGGACTTGGCTTGGAGACAGGGCCTTTAAGAAGGTAATTAAGAGATAAATAAGGTCATCAAGGTAGGGTCTGATCCAATGGAATTGGTGTCCTTATAGGATGAGGAAGAGACACCAGGGAGGTGTGGGCATAGAGGAAAGGTCACGTGAGGACACGGTGATAGGTGGCCATCCACAAATCACAGACAGAAGACTTGGAAGAAACCAACCCTGCCAATACCTGCATCTTAGAACTCCAGCCACCAGAACTGTGAGAAATGAATTTTGTTGTTTAAGCCACTCATTCTGTTGTGTTTTGTTATGAAACCCCTTGCAACTGATATAATGCGTACATTAAATTGTATAGAAAGTCTCTATGTGCCGTATGTGTAATAGAGTGATTGATTTTCTTGCAGTTTTGAAGTTTTTTCTCATTTTGATTTTTTTTTAAGATTTTATTCATTTATTTGAGAGAGAGACAGTGAGAGAGAGCATGAGCGAGGAGAAGGTCAGAGGGAGAAGCAGACTCCCCGTGGAGCTGGGAACCCGATGCGGGACTCGATCCCGGGACTCCGGAATCATGACCTGAGCCGAAGGCAGTCGTCCAACCAACTGAGCCACCCAGGCGTCCCTCATTTTGATTTTTCATTCATCTGTAAGCTCATGAAGTTTAAAATGATGTAATAGACCCATCACAAGTCTGCTGAAAAACGAGCATATCACTCTCGGACACTAGTAATAGGAATACTTTTGTCAAAATATTAATTATGTACATATTAAGCACTTTTGCAGGTGGACAAAATATTGAATGCTAAATGGACAAAATGGCCAAGAGAAATTATTAAGACAATGCTTTTCCTGCCTTTGCTCCCAGAGAAGTACCTTAAAATCCTTGTTTTAAAGAAAGCAACAGCCTGCGGTATTCCCATAATTCCATATTAATTCCCATAAATGCAGTCTTTGCTACTGCCAAATGGTTCAACATTTGCTCTGGGCCAACTATGCCAGGGAGAACCCTGAAAACATCACAACTATATGATTTAACAGGGTAAATACAATAAGTAGTTAGGTTCAATTTATTAGAGGTATATTAATATTATACAGTAAATGTGTATATGTGCACAACAAAGAGGCTTCTTAGCATGTGTTCCATGTTCCAATTTTTGTTTTGTTTTGTACTTTACAGTGGCTGCATATGGGCTCAAATACCAAATGAACGATGGTAACCACATTTTTGCATCTATAGGCTTTAGTCCAAAATAATAAAAAATAGGCTTACAGCAGATTTCTCAATTATCTTACATACTTCTTCCCTCCAAATCCCAATAATTCCATAAAGATACAATAGTGAGGGCTTCAAAACAGGACATGCACACACACACACACACACACACACACACAGAGGTATTGGTATCTCCTGAGTATTAGGTCATGCAAAGTTTATTCAAGAAATCGGACATGTTCACCTTTAAAGAGAGTGTGGTTAGAAATGTGAATAAAATATAAATTATTTCAATTCACTATAGAAGAATGAGAATAAAGAATGTCATAGACCAATATTAGCATAGATGACCATGTTATATGTAGTAAGACTGTTTTGTTTTGTTTTGTTTTAACTTTTACTACAAAAGAGAACTGTTGGTATGGGAGTGTAGGGGAGAAAATACCACTCATTTGTATGGATTTTTGTACTAAAAAGATGGAAAACAGCAACCTGTAATTTATTCCTATTTCCACAAACTGGATAGCCTGAAGGCCAAAAGGCATGTTAGGAAGAACAAGGTGTCAAAATTTAAAAATTCAAGCAGAAAGAGTCAATTATCATATGGTTTCAGTTACTTGTGGAGCATAAATAACATGGAGGATATTAGGAGAAGGAAAGGATAAGTGAGTTGGGGGAAGTCAGAGGGGGAGACAGACCATGAGAAACTGTGGACTCTGAGAAACAAACTGAGGGTTTGGGAGGGCAGGGGGGAGGGGGTCAGGTGAGCCTGGTGGTGGGTACTAAGGAAGGCACATATTGCATGGAGCACTGGGTGTGGGGCATAAAAAATGAATCTTGGAACACTGAAAAAATTAAAAAAAAATAAATAAAAGGTGATTTTTATTAAAAAAAAAAGAAATTTAAAAATGCAAATTAAAAAAAAGATAGTGTTGCCATAATGAAACCATTTGCAGGAGAAAGTGTTTATTTCTAAAGTTAACCTTGATACAAAGATAAAGATTCTACCCTTGAAGTTTTAGACTTTGAAGGACAAAATTACCTTTTAATCTTATTAAGAAGCCATGAGAGGACCTAGCAAAGAATTTTACCATCATCATAATCTTTTGGTACATAAGAAAAAGCAAGAAAGTGCCAGGAGATATTACCTGTAAGAAGGCACTAAAGTCTTCTGCTGTGATTAAATTTAGTTATTCCTGCTACTTGGAAAAGAGAAGTGTTTCTCCCCATTAATTTTAACAACAAGAAAGAACATTCCATGACACATTTGTCACATTCTGAAGTAAAAATAGATCCACACCATTGCTTTCTACACCTGCCAGGCCCCAGGCCTGACAGGTTTGACTGTGCTGGTGCCTCCTTACCACGGAGCACCAGGCTATGTTGGATCACAAACAGAAACAAGGCCTCCCTCTCTTAGTAGGGTACTTCAGTGCTTGGCAATTAACTGACTGACTCTGGCAGAGCTAATAGACCAAATTATTGCTCATTGTTTTCTGCTGCTTTATTAATCACTGCTCATCAAATCTGACTAAGATCCAGGTCTCTGGTTTGTTGGTATCGATTTCCTTTGTGTGAAAAGACCAGTCCAGGCTAAATGTTTTTAGTGATGGGAAGAAAAGAGGAACTTCCTCTTGGCTTTCTGGAACTTTTCCTCTGCCAAATTAGAAGGCCAGTGCTTTGGCCCCAAGATATAAATAGAGTGGCAAGGAATAGATTCATAAAAAAATTAAGCTACGAAAACAGGACATTTTTGCTGGGAGAGTTGTCAAGATCTACTTGCTTTTATGAACACGTGTTGTGTGTCTCTCTTGGCTCTGGTATACCATAGTAGTGCGTAATAAGTCGGCATAAAGCAGACATATGCAGAATTCTCTGGATTTTGACTGCAGAGAACAATTCTTCAATCTGACCATACACTGTGGCATTTCCTATACTTTCTGCTCCTTGACTTGGATGCATATAAAGTGCTTATTCATTAAACATGTATCTTGAGTCTTTAGTTTGGGATTATTCCTGCCCTCGAGTAGGTCAGGGGATCTGGTGGGGAAAATAAGCAAGTCTATACATATTTATTATGAGGCTTATAAAGATTATAGAAGAGGAAATATTAGGAAGAAAATAAGGAAACAAGACAGATGCAGAAGGCTCATAGTCCTCTGTGTATCTTAGGCTCTTACGAGGTCACGTAACAAGTAACTACCTGCTATTAGCTGCGCGCAGAACAGGTAGGGACGGGGAAATACATGCTGCCCAGGGAGACAGTTCCTTCATCCAGTGCATCAGAAATATTTAATCGAGGGTCAACTTTCTGCTAGAAACTGCAGTTTTCAATGTGATGTGTCTTACAGTAAGGATCAAAAAGGGAGAATGGTGTGAGGCTCCAGCACACACCGCTTGCGCAGGGGAGGGCTGCGGCCGCTGTGCTGTCACACTGCTTGGCCCCTTCCTTCCGACGTGTACTCTGCCTCTGTGTCACACTCAGCCTCATACTTTATAGCCTTTTCATAAAATATTAGAGTTCTTATAAAGAGCCTTGGAGATAACTCTCTTCATTTTTAAGTTTTATTTTCTTAAGTTTTAATTTTTTGATAGAAAAAAAAACTTTGCACATATTTAATGCATTTGATTTAAATTCAGACATATGCATAGATCAGTGATATCAAAACTGCAGTCAAGGTCATAAACGTATCCATTATCTCCAGAAGTTTCCTTGGGTCCCGTGTGTGTGTGTGTGTGTGTGTGTGTGGTGAGAATACTTAACATGAGATCTACTGTCCTATATTTTTAAGTGCACCATATAGTATTGTGAACTGCAGGCGCAATGCTGTCCAGGTTATTCAGTCTTAGGAAAGAAGGACATCCTATGATTTGTGACAACATGTGTGAACTTAGAGGACATTATGCTAAGTGATATAAGCCAGTCTCAGAACAGACACTGCAAAATTACATTTTTATGTGGGATCTAAAATTTCAAACACGCAGAAACTAGACAGGTATTGTTAGCAGGTTATAGTTATACAAGATTCTGCTCATCTACTTGAGTTATTTTATTCAGCTTTCGTTAATACACACTGAAATGAGGTTTGATGATACTCAGAAGAATTTCTTAATGAAATATCTAAATAAAAAATGGGTTAGAAAGCAACTAATTACATTTTAAAAAGCTTATTTACTCAAATGGTAAATGTCATTCAAAGTGAAAGAGTTTAATACCATTTTATTATTTTTTAATACCATGTTAATTAAAATCATAAGCAAAATAAGGATGGAAGAAATTAAACAAATATGAATATGTAAAACAATTTTAATAGGAAAACAAATGCAAAATTTCAAAAGTAGGCAAATCTATTTTGTTGAGATCTTGTACTAATACAGACAGCACAATTGGGAAAAAAAAAAGACTTTTTACAAACCCAAGAAGATTTGATAAAATAAGTTGGTAAGAAAACTGAATACAAAATAAATATTTTAAAAAATCAGTTTTCTCAATAATAATAATAATAGTAATGACAACAATGATAACAAACATTCAATTCACAATAACAATTAAAAATGTAAGTAAATCTGGGATTTTTTCTCAGACCATATACACTGAAATTCTAACATACTACAGACAGATAATTCTATATCATAAAAACAACAAAGTCTTAGATGTAAATGTAAGAAATTGAAACTAAAATCAGGGGTTGAAAAGATCTCTTTAACTGAAGCTACATTAAATCACTTCATATAACAAAAGTGACTATAAAAAGTTAATAGACAAATGGCTGACTTGGGAGAAAATAATCAATGGTTACTGTTTATAATATACAAAGAGCTCTGAAAAACACAAAACTGTGTAAATAATGTTAATAAAAAATTCAAAATAGAAAACAAATTATGAGTAAATACATGGGAAATGATCATAATAATTAATAACCAATGAATGCAAAATGAATGGCCATAAGTGCCTTCACTTTTGCCCCATCAGATCAACAAAATTATGTACAATAATGTTAATGTTTCAGGGAAATTTTAGTTTTTCACTGCTGAAGAAAACATGAAATAGAGTTTTTATAGGAAACAGTCTGTAAGTTACCTTAATCTTCAATATATACTCACCCTTTGACTCACAAATTTCACTTTTCACTTTAAAATAAAAATATTAATATATTAGAACAATTATAAAAGGATGTTATTGAGTAGTAACAAAAACCCAAGTAAATTTAATATCAATGAGCTGCAAAGTGGATAAATTATTATAAACTTATAGTAAGCTACTTGAAGGTGAATTTTATCTCCAAAGTTGTCTTATAGGGATTTCCATGGTGTACAATGGAGTATTACATTATAATAATGTGATCTATTTTTCTAAAACAATGAAAACAATCATATATACATTTTCACTTGTTTTTATATTATCATAAAAAAACAAAAGAATTTTTCTTAAGATTTAATTTATTTGAGAGAGAGGGCATAAGCAGGGAGTCAGGGGAAGGGAGGAGCAGAGGGAGAGGGAGAAGCGGACTCCTCACCGAGCGCGGAGCCCAGCGGAGGGCGCAATCCCTGAGATCATGACCTGAGTCGAAGGCAGACATTTAACTGACTAAACCACCCAGGCATCCCAACAATTTTTAATAAAATCCTAAAATAATGGTGAGAGTTTTATGTAAGAAGAAAGGGAAGGAAAGGAGGAGAACAAGAAATGATCATAAGTAAAAAGGATGCTTAGTCTCCTTCTTGGTGTAGAATGAATGCTATGTCAGCCACCTTGAGAATTAGAAAATGTCAAGAGAACAAGAGATCTACTACCCTGATACCATGCACTGTGTATATCACCACCACCTGCTGCTAAGGCCCCGTGTGCTAGTTATGGAAAAAAATTACATCGCCCCCAATTTAATTAAATATTCCTGACTGATGTACATCCAAAGTTAAATTACTGAATCAGTAATGAGATTTAAATATAAATTTATAGCAAATATTGACTTTCAATTTTCCTTTCTAGTAATATCCTTACATGGTTTTGGTATCAGTGTCACACAGACCTCACAGAACTAGTTGGACATTGTACCATTTTGGTTTTTCAATTCTCTGGAATTGTTTCTAAGATGCATAATTTTTCTTCTTCCGGTGTTTGAAGAAATTGAGAAATCTTTTGAGCTTTGTATTTTCATGTGAAAGTTTATTAAATATAGATTCAGTTCCTGGAAGATGTGTCATAATTATGTCAGTTGAATCAATTCTTAAGTTAAACTGGGTATTACAGTTTTCAGGGAATTTTTCAACTTCAAACTTTTTACAACTTTGGTATCAACTTATCAGATTGTTCTCTTTTTACCTTTTGTTATCTCCAGGACAAAATTGACAATTTTTAATTCATGATGCTTGGGAATTATGCTTTCCTCTATTTATTTATTTCTCACTTATGATGTTGTACTATGAACTTTATTAATCTTGTGAATTAACTTAAGTTGGCTTTGTTGTTCCTCTGTTGGTTATTGCTTTCTAAATTCATTGCATTGAATTTAAGTTGGTCTTCCTTTTCTGCCTTCTCAAGATTGTTGCTTGGTCTTTGACTGGAAGACTTTCTTTCCCATCTACCATATGTATTTGATGCTTTAGATTTCCTTCTTAGCATGACTCAAATTTCACCCACACATTTTAGTAAGTTATCAGATAGCATGACATGTACAAATTTGATTCACTGGAATTTGTTGAGAGTGACAAATTTCTGGTATTCGTATATCCTATATTTTGGCTGCTTCTATCAATATATGAGATACACGTGCAAAATATCCCAACAGTAAAAAATAAATAAATAAATAATATCCCAATGGTGAGTATGGTTTGACTATTCTTCCTTTCATTCTGTCAAATCCTGTTTTAATATACCTTAAGGTTATGTCATTAGCCTCATGCACATGTAGAATATGCATTTAAGCTAATTTGGGGGAAGCTGCTCTATTTGTGGTTCATCTTTTACTGTAAATGCACAGTCTTTCAAGGATCCAGCCTCTAGTTCTAGCATGTTTCACAGGTTTCACTCTTCTTCACTGGGTCCTGAAGTCAACTGTTGACTATAGACCCAGGAGACTACCAAATACTCAGTGTAGTTTTGTCAGCCTTCTCTCCACAGTTTTTGGATAAACAAAATTTTTCAGTGGCAAAAGCAGCTTTAAACATTGCTCTCCCATATCTGGTCCTTCCTTCGTCTCTGGATCTTGACCCCTCATCTCATCACTGCTTGCCAAGTCCAATGATTTTCTCATAATATTTTGTTTGACTTATCTAGCTTTTAACATTAGGGGGTTCATTTCAGTCACAGTAAGGTATTCTCATAGTATGCGTCAGTCAGAGGTGGATTTTAAGGTTGTTTCCAGATTGAAATGAGAAGTTGTCTTTCTAAAGTCTGGAAAAATAATTTAATAGAAAACTGTTGTTTCTTAAATCCCCAAAATGGGGCGGGGGCATTAAAATTCACTGTGTTGTACAAAACAAACAAACAAAACCTCCAAATACACAAAAACTATTCTTTTCTTTTTAGAAACTCAGATTTTCTTCTGCACTGTTTTTTTTTTTTTAAGAGTTTATTTATTTATTTGACAGAGAGAGAGATCACAAGTAGGCAGAGAGGCAGGCAGAGAGAGAGAGGGAAGCAGACTCCCTGCTGAGCAGAGAGCCTGACATGGGGCCCGATTCCAGGATCCCAGGACCACAACCTGAGCTGAAGACAGAGGCTTTAACCCACTGAGCCACCCAGGCACCCCTCTTCTGCACTGTTTTAAAGGAAACTTGGCATTTGCTATATAAGTCTCTTCAAATTATTCGCATGCTTTGTTTAAAATACTCAGTGAAAATTTATTACACTATACAAGGCTGCTTCAAATTTTTCTTTATCATCAAGTATGAATTTTTGAGAGAGTTAATAAGAATTACTATTACAGAAGCATTGAATCAACAGGAGTTGAGATCATTTTTAAAATGAGCTCATCTTCTCCTGATATGTAAATTCGGAATACCTTATTTGAGCATGCTCTTCCATGTTAATGCCTTTATTACAACTGGACAGAAACTGTATTTTCCCCTAACACCTGTTGCCTCACATTCTTCACAGCAGCTGAAAACAGCATATGTTAAAACAATGAGGCCTGAGCACCTCTGGGTTTTCATATGCCGGCATAAAGAAAAGAAAGGTTAATGTCCAAAATAAAGAAACATTAAAAATCCAGATACTTCGGAATAATAGTCCTCACTACTTCGTGGTTTAAAGTCATCATTTGATGTTGTTTATGGGTCTCAGACTTGAATAATAAGTGTGATTTCTCTGCATTTTTGCAAGAAAAACACATGCCCAATTTGTTAGAAGCATTTGCTTTTTATTTACGCATTCACTTCATTCTACATATAATTTGAGTACCAAGCATGTGTTAGCATGCCATTGCCAGATATGGAAACTGCAACATTTGGTTAAAAAAACTATGCATTTACAGATTCAACTGCTAAAATAAATTATCACTTTACTTCAAATTGCTTTTTAAAGTACATTAGATATTTATATTTACATTACTTATCACATATTTGTCACCTAAACATTATGTCTTTATGGTAAATGCTTATCAGAATACAAATTTCTAGAGGCAAAAGCAAAATTTAATATACATATGCATATATATAGCTAATCCTATGCCATGTAGATTTCTTGAAGTTGGTAATTTTTTAGGGATAAATTGATGACATCAATGAAATTTAAGACAGAAGAAATTATGGAAGCTATATTTTAAGATGCTATTTAAATAATGTGATTAAGTGAATGTTATTTAAATAATAAGATTAAATAAAAACATTACAGATAATACCATACATTAGTCATCAAGGAATGGCACCTTTATTTGTCCCAGGTGGAAAAAAAAATCCTTCACAAGTGTAGGTTCATTCACATTCTTAGAGTTGAGATACACAAAAAAATAAAGGAAGCACAATAATCCTCGGAGAAGTTTTTTAAAATACAGGGAAAACTTTTTATGAAGTATGCTTGGAATAATAAGCAGCTTTGACAGGTAGCCATTCTTCATTAATTAAAATAATCTCAACCTTAGTCCTCCAGTCTACTGATCAATCATTTAATTTCATATGAGTAAGGCGACTAATTCAAGAATATGCTCTGTGGGGTGCCCTGGGTGGCTCAGTGGGTTAAGCCTTTGCCTTCCACTCAGGTCATGATCTTGGGGGCTTGGGATCAAGCCCCGCATTGGCTCTCTGCTCAGCAGAAAACCTGCTTCTCCCCACCCTCACTCTCTGCCTGCCTCTTTGCCTACTTGTGATCTGTCTGTCAAATAAATAAATAACATCTTTAAAAGAACAAAAAACAAACAAAAATATACTCTGTATGCATGAACATAAGCAATATAGATTTAAAGCGAGAATATTTTAACCCAAATATTTTAGTCATTTTCCCTGAAAAAAGGAAGATAGGATTTAGACTGTTACTTAGAAATGAAATGAATATAGCATGGAAATGTATTTTTAAGCAGTGATCAAACAAGGCCAGATTCCTAAGAGTCAGAGGTGTACTTAGTAGTCTCTCTGTAATAATTATTTCAGAAATCATTCTCGAAGAGTGTGCACGTGTGTGTGTGTACTTGGGTGTTAATATTTAATGCTGCTCGTTTGGCTTTTTCTTTTTATATATACTCTCTTCCCTTGTTATTTTCTCCTTGTTTCAATATCCGTATCTGTTATCTTTTGTTGATTGTTTATAAAGTAAATCATTCACGATGTAAAAAGTTACATATTTGGAAATCACTAATAAAAGCATGCATTTTTTTCTATATAAACTACAAGAAAGTAATTGCCTTTCCTTTTTTTTGCCAACCACGTAATAGGATGATTTATTTAAATTTAAGTTTTGCTTTAGATAATAGCAGTTGTAATATACACATTTATTTTTATTTATTTATTTATTTTTTAAGGATTTTATTTATTTATTTGTCAGAGAGAGAGCGAGCGAGAGCGAGCACAGGCAGACAGAGTGGCAGGCAGAGTCAGAGGGAGAAGCAGGCTCCCTGCGGAGCAAGGAGCCCGATGTGGGACTCGATCCCAGGACGCTGGGATCATGACCTGAGCCGAAGGCAGCTGCTTAACCAACTGAGCCACCCAGGCGTCCCAATATACACATTTATACAGTTAAGCAGAATATATGTACATTATTCTATACCTGAAAATGTTTAAGGATTTTTCTAGTGATAATGGTTATTATTTTATATTATTATGTGCATCACAGAAACTGTGCTCCTTCTTTTTTGTATTTAAGGGACTGAACAATATTAAAAGACTGCCATTCAGGAAACTCTTTTTTGCTTTTGACTTTAGAAGAATATATCCCTGTTTACTAAAAATAACATGAGTTTATTTATGAAGGAAATCCGTGTTGGCAAAGCTTAATGTTTCATAATTAATTTTTCTATTTTCCCTATCCACTTAAAGATTATTAACACATTTAAAAAGATTGCATTCAATCCACTTAGATAATTCATAAATCTGGTGGCAATTTTCAAGTTAATACCTGGCAATATACTTACAATTTTTTTTTACTTCAGGTATGACTCATTAACATGATTACTGTAGCACTCATGAATTATACATTATTTTGAGGATTCAGTCATGTTTAAGCTTAGTGACAAATGTCAGCTTCAGATTTGTTGTCCTACATTTTTCTTCCTGTCCATGGTTTCTTAAGGAAAAAAAAAAAAATAGACCTTATAAAACCATGGCCATGAGAGTGCAACTCTGAAACTAATTTTAAAAATGTACAGGTTGCTTTGCTGAATTTTGTGTGTACAGCTTATAGTCATTTGGGAGGAAATGGGGAATTTATTTATTTTTAGGTGTATTTAGATGTATAGACATTACTTTTCCAATATGTTATTGAGAATCTGTATATCAATAGCTTTTATTATAATTGTTATTGATTATAATATAATTATAATTTACTCTTAAAATTCCTATTTCTCTAAGATTTACCCTTTAATCCATCCTGCAAGACTCCGTGATTTCAGGCTGACACCCCCTAACTTTTCATCCTAATCATATCTACTTTCCTTGTCACATCTTTGCTTTTGACATTCCAAATCACTTTTGATTTTTTAAGCCAGCTATATTTTTTTATAATATTGTTGTACCTCTTGCTCATGTTTCCTTTACAATAGTTAAAAATTTCCTTTATCACCCTAAATTATAGATCAAATGCCACTTCTACTCCAATCTCTTTCATACTAGCAAGTCCTTTCCCCATTCCTTTCTAAAAAACATTGATCACACTTCTAATGTTTAGACATGCTCTGTAATCATACAGATAATAAAACACCCATCACGGGGCGTCTGGGTGGCTCAGTGGGTTAAGCTGCTGCCTTCGGCTCAGGTCATGATCTCAGGGTCCTGGGATGGAGTCCCACATCAGGCTTTCTGCTCAGCAGGGAGCCTGCTTCCCCTTCTCTCTCTGCCTGCCTCTCTGTCTGCTCTGATCTCTCTCTGTCAAATAAATAAATAAAATCCTTAAAAATAAATAAATAAAATAAATAAATAAAACACCCATCACATATATATTCTTATAGTTATATGTCCAACTACCTTTCTGAAGACATAAACCAATGTTTTATATAATAACATAGGGTATAAAACATAATAAAAATAGAGAAAATGTCTTATCAATATGCATGTACACATTTATATGTACATAGCCAGGGTTTATCAATGTAGTATTCCCTCAGCAGTATTAAATCAAATACTTCCAGGAGGAAGTCAGGAAGCATAACATCTTTTCTAAACCAAAGTTGTATCTATTTCGCTGCAGTATTTTCAGGTATAGTATGTGATCTGTAGAGCACGGCTGTTTACACTTGAGAAATGTTACCTCCCTCAGTATATGTTGGGAACTTTTTCAGTGCCAGAAATATACAAGACAGCAAAGACTAACACAGAACGGTACCTTTTGTTTTTGAGTATTTCTGTGTAAGTTTACAAATTACCATTTTATTTTTTCCAGTTTTATTGAAATATAATTGACATATAACATATGCAAGTTTAAGGTGCATAACATGATTCAATACTCACATACACTGAGAAATGATCTGGCATTAGCACAGTGACTATAGTAAACAAAAACAGTATTATATACTTAAAGATGCTAACAAATAGATCTTAAATGTTATTACTACACAAATACAAAATGAAAATAATATGAAGTGAGGGAGGTATTAACTAACCTGACCATAGTAACCATCGTACTTACTGTCACTGTTCTCCTTATGCTTTTGGGGGGGAATGCACCAGACAAGTTCATAGAAATGAGAAGCTGATGGAAATATTCAAGTTCATCTTCAATATAAACTTTTTTTAAAATTTTGTCAAATATGTATCTTTTAATTTCAAAATAATAGCTCTATCAGTTTCCCCTGGAGACACTGGAAACACATTCAATTTTTATTACATGTAAATGTCTTGCAAATATTTATCATCCATAATGGCATTTTTTTCTCTAACCCAAATGTCCTCAGTTCCTTCTGCTATGTTCTTTTTTATATAAGAATTTTGAATCGTCCCACATGATGATTATTCTCTGGATGTGGTGCTGAGTCTTTAAGCACCTCTTAAAATGCAGTTTTCTGAACAAACAAAAATAGAATACTTGAGTTTTAGTTTGAAGTGGTCTAGAACTTCTGCCTCTCCACTGACTGTAATCTATCCTCTGATTTCTGCCACTTCACTAAAAGTGTTTTTGTTTTCATCTTTAGTGCCCCTATCTAATACAAAATCTAATGGATTTTTCTCCAGAGCAACAACGATTATGTTACTTCACTTTCCTGGGGCAATGACAAGGTTAGTTACCCTTATGTTTCCGCTTCCCTATCATTCTGATAATGACACTCTCTTGGTCTTCCTGCTGTTATAATTTCTTTGTGTTTTTCTTTGCATGCTCCTGTTTCTTTTTTTGCCCTCTCTTTAACGGTGCTCTTTGGGTTTCATTCTATATTCCCTTCAGTTACTTATCTGCATACTTTTATACACAATTTCTTAAAGGAAATTCAACCATGTCAATGGTTTCACTTCATATACAGGTCCTAGACTGGTCTTTCAGAACCCTATTTTCAACCATTGATCAACTACTTCCTACTGATTCTTCACAGAATGTTAAATCATATATAATTTTCCCCTGAATGATTGTAATTTATTCCAAAACAGAAAATGTGTGCAGCCTTGGGGCAGAAAGGAATCTGTGCTCTTTTTCACTCAGAAATGTAAAGGTCACGAGAAGGAAGATTTTCCCCAGATACAGCATGTGAACAAATGTGAATCCCTTTAAATATAAACTAGCATAATGTATCCCGGGTAACCATTCGATATGGGAAACCCGGCAGACTCAAGAAAGAGAAGACCTGTTACCGTAGGAGACTGGGTCCACGGAGCATGCCTCTTGGGGGTACAGGAGAGAGAACTGCCAACAATTGACCGGAGAGCCTTCCAGTCCCAGGTGGTTTCTGCTTTTGGCATTTCACTTATATAATAGTTCACTTGCATATTCTTTTTCTGAGATTTTTTGTGTGTGTGTGATTTTGTTTTAACATTTACATTGTTAAACTGTGTTGAAAATTTAAGTAAAAACATCTACCTTTTTCTAATACCAATTTCAAAAATTCTATCCTTAACCATTAATATAAATTTTACAATGTAATAAATTCATATATGTATATATTATAATGCATATCGATAGATAGCATGTGTATGTATTGTGTTATAAACAAAGTGCCCTCACTTTTACATTCTGTTTAATTGTTTAAATTTCCAACTGACTGTACAATCAAGGATTTACTATTATTACCTTCTCCATTATCCTTTACTGCAATACTTAATAAAATGGGAGTTTTATTCAGAGCAGAGAAATTGGTCACACTTTGTAATTCTAGCAGGCAGTAGCTTCTGGAAGTCTGAACTATCAGATGAGAGATTTGACTTGCTATTGCTTCTGCTTCTACTACTGTTGCCCTTAACAGTCTAATCTTTTCTAGAAGGAGCAGTGATGCTTGAAACATAGGTTCCCAAATTTAAGTCTCTTGGTTTATTATTTTTTTTAGAATTTATTTGTTTATTTATTTATGTAGTTTTATTTATTTTTGAGCAAGAGGTGGATGAAAGAAGGGCGGAGTGTGGGGAGAGAGGGACAAGCAGACGCCCGCTGACGGCAGAGTCCGACGCAGGCCTCAGTCTCAGGACGCCGGGACCATGAGCTGAGCTGAAACCAAGAGTTGGACACTTAACCGACTCAGCCACCCAGGCACGCCTCCTTCTCTTTTTAAAGTATAAGTTCGATCATCTCCTCCTAATTGTTCCTACCCAAACATCAGCCAACAGGGCGCATGCGATCCATATTTTTTTTTTCTTTTTTTTTTTTTATCTTTTTTTTTTTAAAGGTTTTATTTATTTGACAGAGAGAGATCACAAGTAGGCAGAGAGGCAGGCAGAGAGAGAGAGAGGAGGAGGAAGCAGGCTCCCTGCTAAGCAGAGAGCCCGATGTGGGACTCGATCCCAGGACCCTGAGATCATGACCTGAGCCGAAGGCAGCGGCTTAACCCACTGAGCCACCCAGGCGCCCCTATTTTTTTTCTTTTTTAAAAGATTTTATCCATCCATTTGACACAGAGAGAGAGAGACCACAAATAGGCCGAGAAGCAGGCAAAGAGAGAGCCAGAAGCAGGTTCCCTGCTGAGCAGAATCCAATGTGTGGCTCCATCCCAGGACCCTGAGATCATGACCCTGGCCGGAGGCATAGCTTAAACCACTGAGCCACCCAGACACTCCACGATCCATATTATCATGGTGAGGAGAAATGGTAAATTTTGGACTCCTCTAAACCAGAATCCTACTAAAAAAGAGCCTATAGAAAATACTTCTGTAAAGTATTGGGAATAATTTAGCATTTTTTCACTTTGAAACACGGGGAAGTCTGGTTTATCCATGGCTGTAAAAGCACTGTTGGATTGGATTTAGGTATATATCTCCCTTCCTACTCACGTCGATAAACTTCTAACAGAATGGGGTCAAGTTACTGAGATTAATACATGGATTGCATTGTTAGTGGTGAAGATAACTGCCAGTCCCAGTTATAAATAGAACACAGAAAAGAGAAATAAAAGTTCGAAAGATATGATTCTGATACATGATCAATTGAACATTTAAATTTAATTTTGTTCTTTCCTGAAGATTTCAATAAAATGACAACAATGTGACAAAGAAACATAAATTCATAAAATCAAACTGGATTAGTTCTGCATCTCTAACAAGGTCAAGTTCTGATACCAGTTGAGAGACCCAAGTCGGATATCTGTTTACCAAACTTTTTTTTTTTTTTCTTTCCACTCAAAAGTTTATAATGAAAAGAAAACATTTGACATTTATTGATTTGGTCAAATTTACTGCATGTCATTGTGCATATGGGTATGCTCTTACATATACACATACACTTTCCCTAGAGCAAGGAAATTTTTAACCCTCCTACCAGATAAGATTCTGACAACTGTCCCATAGGATTAGAAGCTACTCTTGCAGAAGGCAGTGGCATTTACGGTGCTGAGACTAAGGAGAGAATGGTAATCACAACTCAGTGTTGTGTGTCAGTGTATATAAAAAAATTTCCTTCTTTATGACACTAGATCTATGAGATTAAGAACAGAACTCATAGCCCATTTCTTCCTTAATGGAAATATTAAATATTATTTTCATTAAAAATAAAATCTAGTGGTCCTTTCTAACATATTTTAAATGTTTTCTAATATTCAGGACAAGAAATATACTCTTGAGAATATAAAGCCAAAAGTATACTTGATATTAAAGTTGATAGAATGGTCATGATATTTTTATTTTCTTTTGTTACCAGACTTAAAATAGGGTATTATACTTATTAGTTAATGAAGTAATTGATTAAAGTAATTTCATGCTAGACATTACTTACATTTAAGTAATGTCTTTTAGCAGGGAATTATGTAGTATGCCTTCATGTAACATATTGTAATACTTTGATATATTGTATATTATAGGTTGTAATTATTTTAATCATAGTCATTTCGATGTAGGCATTTCACATTTTTATATCATATATTTCACCTAATATTAATTAACATTCAAGCTCAGAATAGGCAGTAAACATTTGTGGAATAAAAGGAAGTGAAAGCATATAGAATCTAGGTGATATACTGCCGAGGGGAAAAGAAAAATCTATGAATTTGGATTTACCTTTTCTTTTCTTTTCCACTCAGTTCTGGAGAGCAGGTTTGCCCTTTTCTTATACAAAACCATGAGCTAGTTTGTGTTTACCTCATAAGCAACAGTATTTTAATAGAGCAAATAAAAAATAATCTTATCAGATATTAGAATATTTTTGAATTGGAAATTGTCAACATTTGTATTTTTCTGCCAATGCTATTTATACAATACAATTATAAAATATTTTCTGTATCTGACTCATACATTTACTTAAATGTGCTTTGCCCAACCCTCTCATCTGGGCCCATACAAATAAGGCAGGAGAGAATATGGAATTCATATGCAAACATTTAATGTTAATAAGCCAGTGAAGAAAGAATCAACAATGACCAAACCATGGCCATATTTAATGCACCGATGTAAATAAACACTTGGCCAGACATTATCTTCATAGACCTTCATAACCACAGGATGAGTTAGGCAGTTCTAGTCCCTCATTTTACAAATGAAGAAATTTTAACAACGGCAACAGAAGTAACTTACAAGTGGTGACACAGGTTTTAGAAGGTCACTCAACCTGATATCCTGGCTTTTCTGCTATGCTCTCACATTGCTTTCCCACGGTAACCAATTTCATCCATGAGGAAACACACCACACACATAGACACACATTTAATCCTAAACAGTATACATGCGATGTGGCTTCATCAAAGATCGATAAAACAAACAGCAAATAGATTTTCATTGTGTGTTGCAGTTTGTTTTATTGATCTCATGTCTCAAGCTTGATTGGGCCCCTTTGCCATTGTAGTGCACCACCGTTCTCAATCTATTTCACTGGAGGCCTTTTCTTCTCCAGGACAGTAGAAGACTGAAGCCCTACACAGTAAATTGAGTCTTCTGAGGACATTGGTAGAGTTAATTAATAATTAAAAATAAATTTTTAATTAAATAAAAATATTTAAATAAAAAATATTTATTTTTATATTTATTTGTATATTTTATTTATTTATTTTATTTATTCTATTTTATTAAATTTTTATATTTACTTATATTTATATTTATATATTTATTTACTTTATATTTATAAAAATATTTAAATAAAAATAATAATTAAAAATAAATCACTAACAGGGGCACCTGGGTGGCTTGGTGGGTTAAGCCTCTCCCTTCAGCTCAGGTCATGATCTCAGGGTCCTCCGATGGAGCCCCGCATTGGGCTCTCTGTTCCACGGGGAGCCTGCTTTTCCCTCCCTCTCTGCCTGCCTCTCTGCCTACCTGTGATCTCTCTCTCTGTCAAATAAATAAATAAAATCTTTAAAAATCAATCAACTAAGCACTAACAATCATAAATGTTTCTAGACTAGTCAGAGAAGAACAGTTCTGTAACTTCTGTACTTCTCAAGAAACTGAGACTGAAGTTCAAGTTCTGCTTTCTCTCATGTAGTCCCTTCAAGAATATGTGACAGAATTCAGAATTCAGATTTCCAGACAAAGATCAAACTTGCTTTTCTTCCCGTGGCATCATCTGTATTCCTTTAAATTCCAGAAAACATGTATTCGAGACTGAAACACACGGTCCAAAATATACCTTCACCACGTGAGAACAATTCTGTCTAAAAACAGCTGGAAGTCGGTAGCCATGGGCAGGACTGAGCAGTTCCTGAGCAGGTGCACCGCAGACGGGCAGCGCTGATGGCTCCGTGGCGCCCAAGCCAGCCCAACTCACAAAACTTCGGAGTTCTGAGATATGTTAATTATGACTCAGATGGGCAGATCACATTTTATGCCATCTTTTAGACCTAAAATACATGTCTTGGTATGAGAGATCTGTAAGAGATCTTTTATGTACCATCATATGTTGATTGGCTCTGCCTCGCTAAACTTGCAGTTATCCGAACCTGGCAGGCTGATCAATGTCTTATTTCTCGCTGGTTACATTTAATTCAGGTGAATGTGCACATTAGATTTAATCAAGATATTCTAAATATATGATGCTTCTATAACAGGAAAAAAATGACACAAATCAACTTTATAAATCTATTCAAATTGTAGTAATGTGAGTATGTGTCTCTGTTTTTAAAAACCCTCAGGTTTTCCTGGTAGTAATGGGCAGCCCAAAACGTAGGAAGTTTCATTCAGCTCAGATTTATCATCTCAAATGATAATAGTTTACTTATGGTAGTTTTATGAAACCTCCTAGGTATTCAAGACGTGAGAATCTCTCAATGGTAGATCTCAATTCCCTCGTCCTGACTCTCCTACACGGGAACTGTTTTGAAAGAAACTTATGTCTTCTTATTTTCCATTGTCAGCAATGCTCACAAGTAAGTATTAAGGAGTAAACACTCTGATCAAAATGTAACTGCAGACGAATTAGTTCCCAAAGAGTTCTTAGTCTTAGTTAACCACCCGTTTTGCCCTTTAGAACAATCACTGAAATACTTTGTACAATCTTAGGAGTCTTTGGTCATAAGGGAGAGAATAAATATTTCTTAGTACAAAAATGATACACAGGTAGTACATCTCTAGATAAGACTGTAAAGTATATAACCTGGGTACCTAACAGAATTCTAAAGCATGAATGATTCCTCTACTACTTAACCAAAATTAAAAAACAAAAACAAAACCCTGGCCATTTAAAAATGAACTATAAATAATAATACTGTCATACAGTTTCTCAATAACAACCCCCTCAGCCACACTTTGACATGAGACCCTGTTTATGGCTGAAATTTTCCCGCCAAACCCCATTTTCTTACCTCCCAGTTTCCTTGTGGGAAAATACACCAGTTTTCACTATAAAACTAAAAAGGTTTGAAAATACATGCTACTCTTAAAGAGGGCAAACCTGACTTGGGCAGAAAAACAGAGAAGAATGTGAATTTAATGGAGGGAGATCTTATACTTAATTTCAGCCATAAAACAGACAAACAGGTAAATATACAACACATTACCACCACCACAGAAGGCTTATTTTTGTGCTTTCCCAGTTAATGTACCCCTTGAAAGGCAAACAGTAAGGACTCTATCTGCTAGTTTATCGAACATCCTGTTAATAAAATAATAGTGAATGTTCTATTCTGTACCTGGCTTCTCCAGCTCAATATTATGTTAATAAGATTTATCCATGTGACTATATATTTCAGTACTTTATTTCTCTTTTGGTGCAATAATCAATTATAGCAGTAAGTACAAATTGTATTCTTTTTACATTTCTTTTCCTTGCCTTTTTGTTTGGGTGATGACCTCCAGTATCATGCCAAATAGAAAAGGGGACTGTGATCATCAGAATTTTCCCAACCAAAGGGAACATAATTATTATTTTAGCATTGGTAATAACTCTTAGCTATTATTTTGATATTTTAGGCCAGTTTAATAAAGTTCATTTCTATTTGGTAGTAAATGAAAAATTTAGTATGAAGTATTGAATATCTGTAAATTCTTTTTCTGCTTTTACTGACATGATCAGATATCTTTTCTTATATATTGAATGATTTTTTCTGTAAAAGCAAGACTATGTTCCTGAAACAAACTTAATTGATCATAACAGATTCATTATATATACACAGGATGAATTTTTTTCCCAAGAACTGTTGGTTTAAAAATTTTAGAAATGTAGACCTATAGTTTTCTCTTTTATTTTTTTCCTGTTTTTTTTTTTTCTTTTTCTTCCCCCCCCAGCTAACTTTTCCTGTATTATTTCACTGAATCTGCACAAGTGTCCTCAGGGAAAGATATTGTTCTTACTTTTTCTTTACTGTAATTACTTGGCAGCTCTTGCTATCAATATTATTCTATATTCCTTATAAAATAAGTGGGAAAATCCTATTCCTTATTCTCTGAAAATCTCTTTTCAAGTTTGGGTTTTTTTTTAAGTTTTAGAAAAATTCATCTGTGATCTCAGCTTGACTTAGAGTTTTTTCAAGGGTATGCAAAAAATTACTAAATCAACTTACACAATATCTTAAGCTATTCATGTCACACATTTTTCATTTTCATTGAGTTAGAGCTTCTCCCTTCAGTTTGTTTTTCCATTTGTCCCATTTTTCCTCTTATTCCTGTTATTTCTCCTTTAAAATAACTTTTTAAAAAAATAATTGCATATTTTTTATTATTTCATATTTCTCCTTTATTATCATCTTAATTATACAGGCTGTGGTAAGAGAATCATGCCCTCCCTCCAAAATGTTCCCATGCTCAACTCAGAAACTGTGACTATATGCTCTTACATGTCAAGAGACTTTAAAACTGAGGGGTGCCTCAATGGCTCAGTCAGTTAAGGGCCCAACTCTTGGTTTCAGCTCAGGTCTTTGTCTCAGGGTCATCATCTCAGGGTCCTGAAGAGAGCCGCACAGTGAGCACTGCTTTGAGCCTGCCCTGGGCTCTGTGCTTAGCACAAGCATCTGTTTTGGATTCTCTCTGTCCCTCTCCTGCTGCCCCTCATCCTGCTTACCCACATGGTCTCTCTCTCTCTCTCTCTCTCAAATAAATCAATAAAAGTCTTTAAACCTGTGATTAAGGCAGCATATCTGGAGACAGGAAGATCATCTTGAGTTCTCTAGGTGGGCCCAATCTAATCATATGAGTTCTTAAAAGCGGTAGAGGGAGGCAGGTAAATGTTTCAGAGGGAAATGACTAGAGAAGGCATCGACCCCCAGTTGCAGGTTGGCTGATGGAGGAAGGCAGACATGGGCCAAGGTCTAGATTTAGATCTAAGTACTTTGTTGTTGGGAGTGCTGAGGTAGATGGTATTGGTTTTTCATAAATTCTACTTGTTCGTTGTTAGTATGTAGGAAAGCAATTGACTTCTGCATGGTAACCTCATTATCTTGCAACATTACTGTAATGTTTTATTTTCCTAGAGTTTCTTTGTTCATAGCCTATGTAGCTAATCATGTCATCTGAAAACAAAGACAGCTTTGTATCTTCCTCTCCAATCAGCATACATTTCCATTTCTTGCCTTGTTGCTTTAGCAAGGACTTCCAGGACAGTGTTTAAAAAGAGGCAAGAGAGGAGAATCTTAGTGGAAAGCTTTGTTTACTATTTAGTATTACAGCTACGTACTCATAGCTACATACAATTTAGTTGCTTTATTTAGGACAGAAGGGCAAGCCCAACCATCTCCTTTTGTAATTAGTGAAATATAAATGAAGTTTAGAAATATTCTGAGGGTCCTTTATGAAGAAAGATTAATAGAAGAATAACTGAAGTTTGGACAGTCTTTTGGCTTAAGTCCTTTTAAACTGGTATAACCGTGATTATAGATCTTCATTATAAATAATAAAAAAGAATCTGTTTACCTAAAATTATCACTACTTATGTTGATAATGTTAATTTGAGACTCTGTATATATATTATATATCATTAATTTTCCATACTTCATACTGCATCTGATATTCCCCTCTACTCCTTAGTAGAGAAATATGTATCTGAGTGCATCATTGTATCTGATAGATACTGTCTCACTGTAAAAAGTTTTCAGTTAAGCTTTAGAGGAATAATTCTGAGAGCATACAGAACTATATACCGAATAAGGAATTTTATACTATTACTTTTGAAATTATAAATAGTGTTGAAAAAGTAAGAAATTATTAATAAGCTGTATCAAATAATCTATTATCCATTGTTGAGTAAAATTAGAAATTTCAAAAGGTAAGAGTGGCTTCGATCCTCCTAATATTGTGAAATGCATGCTACAAAATGTGTAGAACATCACACGATTATGAAACAAGAGTCAAAGCATGAAATATTAATGAAATTGGGGATATTTGAGAAATATAGCACAAGTTTTAAGAAAACAGAATAAAAATTGGGGCACCTGAGTGGCTCAGTGGGTTAAGTATCTGCCTTAGGCTCCAGTCATGATCCCAGGGTCCAGAGATGGAGCCCCATGTTGGGCTCCCTGCTCAGAGGAAACCCTGTTTCTCCCTCTGCCCCTGCTGCTCCCCCTGTCTGTGTTCTCTCTCTTGCTCACTCTCTCTCAAATAAATAAATATATCTCTTAAAAAAAAAAAAGAGTAAAAATTAAATGCAAAATAAAATATACATACAAGCACACATTGATTTGGGGGCAAGTAAGCTGAGAAAAAGTCACTTTCTGTTAATATCAACATGATTTAAACAGACATTTAAGAGAACCTTCAGACATGATAACAAATGGGAAACAAACAGCACTGCAGGGAGATGTTTAATGTTATGTAGAAAATGTTTTGATATGCAAGACTCTGCTGAGTGAGGGATGTCCTTTTGAAGGGCAGGCTCAATGTGAAAGATTCTTTCCTGCAGGAGAGGAGTCCATAGAAAGCTCTACAGTTCTGCAGTGCAAACAGAATGCAGGGACAGCTGGGCCTCATGGGCGGGGGCCGCGGGGGGGGGCGGCATGTAGAGGTAGAAAGTCGCAAGACTGGGCAAACCGAGCCATAGAGATTTCCTGATTTTCAGTGATAGACAGCGAGCATCTAGCTGAGAACCTTGAAAAAATAATTACCCTGCTAAGAAAGAATGGAGAATGTCCTGGAATGAATAACAATGACTGATTCAATCCGCAAGAAATAATGTAACAAACTCTCCTCAAAATTTCACAAATTATGGAAAAATAAGAGAAAAAGTTAGAAACAGAACAAGGCAGAACAGTGGCAATGTCCTTGATCACAGCTACATGGGGCCTTTTTTCTCCTTAAAACTTAAGAAATAAGAACTGGAAACTATCCAAACATCATAGACTGCCAATAATGGGCTGCCACATGCAAAATTACCTCAATGAAAAGACTGTATGTTTCATTGCATAGTTAGAGTTAAATCATCCTCAACTAATCCTTTTGTTGATTTCGTAAAGTCCAAATGTGGAAATAAGATCTCCTACTGAGATTGTTTCGGATAAGCTGCACTCAAACTGTGAACCAGCGTCCCAGGGGCCAACTCCTTGAAAGATGGAGAAAAAGACAAAAGACATCAGGTGTTCAGGTTTCCACTGCAATTCAGCTAGAGTCGCATGTGTCGGACTGGACCGGTAGTTGAAATCGGAACAAAAATTTGCCTCCTCAAAAAACTTCCAAATGAGAAGAATACATTGAAACCCAGTGTGACAATGCATATCCGTATTGTATTATGTGAAGACTATGTGAGTCTCACGGTGAAAGTCTGGGTTTCAGAAACATCAGCTAATTTACTGCCCTTTTTTATTTTCCGGGGTCTCCACTAGTCATTTTGAGATGCCACATAATAGGCAAACTTAATTTGCACTTAATTTATGGACCTAACGCTAGATTGATATATCTAAACACATATTCCATAATTTTTGCTATTATATAAGTTGCATATGATTCCAAACTCTCATTAGGTCAGTTTTCCCCTCCTCTTATGGACAGCATATATATGCATCCTTTGTTATGGTCTTTATTTCTTATGTCAAACAGCATGACAATCTTACCAGGCTTTGCAGTTACTGAAGTTGACAAAAATGTTTTTTCACAAAGATCTACATTTTATTTCAAAATAATGTGATACATAAATTTTTAAATCTGCAATCTTTGTATAAAAGTGATACAAATTTACATTAAAATCACTTTTAATTAAGATACAACTTGCATACAATTACTCAATCCATTTTAAGTGTACAATTTGTTATTGTGGCTCTCCCTAAACATTCACATACATACATATACACAGACACACACACACACACACACACACACACATATCAAATGACAATAGAATTAAAATATAAAAAAGAACCATTTATAGTTTTATAAATGACCATTTCCCCATCCACAGTCCAGACTTCTGTCACTCTAGAACTGGCTTTCCTGAATATATATATATCATGTAGCGTGTCATCTTTCGTGTCTGGCTTCTTTTCCTTGTTGTTGCATGTATCTGTGATTCATTCTGTTTATCGCTGGGTCGCATTCCATCATATGGAAATGCCATAGTTTGTTTATCCACTGATATAATAGACATCTGGACGGTTTCCAGTTTTGTCAGTGATGAGTACACATACTGTGAACATTTGCGTCCATGTTTTTGGGAACATATGCTTTCATTTCTCTTGAGTAAATACCTAGGAATACAATTATAGGAATGTATGGTAAGCATATGGTAACTTTAAAGAAACTGCCAAATATATTCTAACATGGCTGTACTACTTTGCATTCCCATGAGCAATCTATGATATTTCCATTTGCCTCACATTCTTGTCTACACTTGGTATTGCCAGGGTATTTAATTTAGCCGTTCTGGTGGGTATATAGTAGTATCTTGGTGAGGGTTTCATTTGCATCCTTGTAATAATTCTTTATAAAAAGCATCATTTCATGCGCTTAATTGGAATTTATGTGTCTTCTCTGATGAATCTGTATAAGCCTTTTATCCAAGTTTTTCATCGGTTTGTTTCCTTATTATTGAGTTGTAAGAATTCTTCATTTTCCAAATGCAAGATATTCATCATATATATTTTGCAAATGTTTTCTCCCAGATGTGGTTTGCCTTTATATCTTCTTTCTCTTTTTTTTAAGATTTTATTTATCTGAGAGAGAGAGAGAGCACGAGCGAGGGAGCATAAGCAGGGGGAGCTGCAGGCAGGGAGAAGCAGGCTCCTCGCTGAGCAAGGAGCCTGATGCGGGACTCAGTCCCAGGACCCTGGGACTGACCTGAGCCAGAGCAGATTTTTAACCAACTGAGCCACCTAGGTGCCTACCCTTATATTTTCTAAATAGAATCTTTCAAAATATTTTTGTAAGTTTGTAATTTTGATGGAGTCTAATTTATTAAGTTTTTAGTTCTATAGTTGCTCTTTTCTTTTTAAAGAAATCTTTGCCTCACTCAACCTCACAAGTATTTGTTCTTTTTAATTCTAGAATTTTTAAAGTTTTAACTTCAAACTACAGGAGATTATATGCAAATGTAAAGGTAGTGAATTGAGGAGTTGTAGGTCACGCTGTCTGGAATAAATCCTCTCCGGCCACATCAATCACCCTACATTGTCTGTCCTGTAAAGTGGTTCTGCTTTCTAAATTTCAGTGCTCTCATTGGTAAAATAGAGATGATACTAGCTAGCACTGAAAACATGTAATTGTTTTATGATTATATAATGTTATATGAAAAACTTGGCATGATGACTAAGTCATACCTTAGTACATTTTAACACTGTCACTTGTTATTATTTTTTCATTATTAGTTATTAATTCCTTAATAATAAGAATGCTTTTTAGAAAAGTGCCTTTGTGGGAGGCACCTGGCAGGCACAGTCAGGAGAACATGCAACTCTTGATCCTGGAGTTGTAAATTCAAACTCCACATTGGGTGGAGAGATTATTTTAAAATAATATTAAAAAAAAAAAAAAGGTGTCTTCACTGAACATGAAAAAAGAAGAAATTAAGACTTCATCAAACATGTTATAATGTGTCCATCAAAATCATCAACCCTCCCAAAGGTAAATAAATATAAATGCTTATTCTACAACAATAGATGGAGAGAAGGTATTTTTCAAAAAATTATATATGAATCAACATTTGGTCTATTCAACTATATCTAATATCTTCTGATAGACTGATGGCTATTTGTCAGATAGAAACGCAGATGTTATTATGGTTCACATGCATGTTAACAAAAGACTAGACTAGAAACTTTTACTATATGATTCTAAAAAACACCCAATAGACAGTAGGTACCCTTTTAAACACTTCACGTGCTCATTGACTCAATCCTCACAAGAATCCTATGAGGTGGACAGACATTAGTATCCACAGTTTGCTAAAGGGACAAATGGGGCAGAGAGGTTATCTAAATTGACCCGGGATTCTTTAATGTGAAACTGGTAGGTGAGTTTAAGAGATACAGTTCCAGAGCCCATGTTCTTAACAGCTTCATCATGCTAACTAACAGTTGCTATGACGAGGCATGGTCCCTGTGGGTATATGCCCCAGAGACCTGTGGGGGAATCAATCCTTCAGGAACCTGGACAAGAAGGGAGACCAACTGAGAAATTCTGAGGATCAGATATTAAGTAACCTAAAGGTAGATCTGCATTTCCTTTTACAAAAGGACTTACACATGCAATATTGTGGTGGTTTGTGCTTATGTCTGTAACCTATTACTGTTGACCAGTAAATGCTGGCCTTATAGGAAGTGAGAGTGCTATTCCTTGCCCTGGTGGTGTCAGGCAACTTCAGCAAAGGGATGGATGTCTCTTGTAAGCAGAAACCTTAAGGACTGGTATGTGCTTTGCTGTGTTTAGTTTTGCCCCTTCTCTGAGCTAGAGTCAGCTTTCTCAGGCTGCTTCTGGAGTGAATGAAACATGGGAGCGAAACCACAGCTGAGCCACAAAGGGGACACACTGTGAACGAGAAATCAGTTCTGTTTTTCTAAGCTGCCTGTGATTTGTCACGTGTTACCGCAGCATAATCTAGTCTATCCAAATTGACACAGAGTCCCCCCTTTCAGAATTTTTAATTTAAAGTAAGATTTAACTCACTAAACGAGTACATGTCATGATCTCTGAATGATATTCTCTAAGCTGGCCAGCAGAGAGGTTTGATAGTGAATACGGCTGCATAGTTAAGATAGGGGTTGGCATTCCACCGTTGTGAACAAACAGGTAAAGAGAATATGCATATAGAGATAATGGAATGTTATTTGGCCCTAAAAAAAGAAGGAAATCTTGTCACTTGAGACAGGATGGGTGAATCTAGAGATAGATAAGGGAATAAAGCCAGTTACAGAAAGACAAATTCTGAATGATTTAACTTCTTTGAGGTACCTAAAATAGTCAAGTTCATGGAATCAGAGAACAGAATGTGGTTGCCAAGAGCTTGGGGAAGGGGGAAATGGGAAATTGTTTTTCAAAGAGTATAGAGTTTTTATTATGCAAGTTGAATAAATTCTAGAGACCTGCTGTCCAGATAGCACCACTGGTTCACAACATGTTTAGATTTTGTGCACTTAAAAATATCATGTACCAGGGCGCCCGGGTGGCTCATTTGTTAAGCATCTGCATTCTGAACAGGTCATGATCCCAGGGTCCTGGGATCAAGTCCCACATCAGGCTCCCTGCTCCACGGGAAGCCTGCTTCTCCCTCTCCCACTCCCCCTGCTTATGCTACCTCTCTCACTATCTCTCCCCTTTTGTCAAATAAATAAATAAATAAATAATCTTTTTTAAAATTCATGCACCTTAAGATATAGCAAGATGAGAGATCTCATGCTAAGTCTGCCTACTAAAAAAATAGGTGAAGAGCTATAAACTTCAAATTATGTACAAAACTCAAGGTACAAAGGTACAAAGTTCAAGTTATGAAATAAATAAATCATAGAGATAAAAAGTGCAGCCTAAGAAATATAGTCAATAATATTATGATAATGTTGTATGGTGATAGTTAAAATTTTGAGCATTGCCTAATGCATAGAATTGTCAAGTCTCTATGTTATATACCTGAAACTAATAGAGCACTGCACGCTAATGTACTTTAATAATAATTGGAACAACAAAAAGAAAGCAAGGAAATCTTTGGAGGTGATAGATAATACTTTGATTGTGGTGATGATATCATGATGTATCCATATGTCAAAATTCATCATGATATATGTGTTCATTCTTATATATCGATTATACATCAGTAAAACTAAAAAAAGTAAAAAGAAAAAGAAAAAGGCCGATGTTGAATATTCTCAGATTTCCCTGGAGTTGAGCTAGTAATCCAATATATCACCCTTCATGGTTAGCTCATCTTTTCGCTGAGGGAAAACAGACTAGAAATGTTTCTGGAAGCACTTCTGATTTTTATTATACTCCCCAAATCAAAATTATATATGATTGACAGCCTCAATATTAATGGCCATTTTGTCTCAAAAACCGTAAAGATGCATACATATTACACCAGAGGTTTTACGAGTCTTGTTAACACTGTTATAGGGAACGAGTTTTATATTTCAGGTATTTTCTTGCCCTTTTAGTACATCAAGAAGAACTTACATATTTATGACAGAACATTGCAAAGAACTCCTGAAATGCACTTTTTCAGTTAAGAGAATAAAATCAGTAAAATCCGTGAAACAGAAACAAGTTCAAGAATTAACCTTATAAATATTTCCATCTTAGCTCTTACTCAGTAAACACGTAATGTGGCATCATTTCCCTTGTAGAATGCTACTGCAAACCATGATCAATATATAAAAACAAAGGAACTTGTGGTTATCATTCCAGAGTTAAGGGTAATCTGAGTCATCATATACTTATCAGTGAAAATAAGCAAAGTGTGACACCACGTTGTGCATATTATCAATCTACTTCACAGATTAAATTTTTAAGTACAGGTTGAAAGATCACTTGGGGAGTATGGCTATCTGTAATGTCCACTGTCAGTATGATCCCAATTTGTAGAGAAAACCGTGGCACAGAGTTCATTTAGAAATGAGCCAATCTATGGTGCTGTAAAATTAGCTACATGCAACATAGCCAGAGGGAGCATGTCCTCGCATTCTCTTAGAAAACATTTCTACAGATTAATTATCAAAGAAAGTCTGAGTAGAGATGCTGAAGCATGAGCCTTCTACAAGTTCAGGTGACAGTAATCATGGACAGTGTCAAAAACTTAGGATTAGTTGCAGTAGAGGAACTGGTTTATACTCATCAATATTTCCATGCTTATGATCTCAGTCTTTAAATTGAAGAAGGACAAAGAAATAACAGTTTACGTCCCCCATGAACATCAAATAGACATAAGCGGCATTCAAAAAAATTAAGTATAACTTTCTCACAACTTTAAAGTAAAATGTTTTCTTCACTCTTAGGACAGGAAAGGTACACATGCAAAAGACTGGTTTTTTTCAAACCCTTTAACCAGAGGAGTTTCATGTCGGAGCTCTGAATTGTTCCCTCAACTGTAGTACTAACCCTAACTTGAGCATCACACAAAACCCTGTTCATTTCATTTTCAAGAAATAAGGACATTATCTACTGCTATTCACTGCACATAAACATTTACAAATTGTGTTTTTGTTTTCAAATACACACTCCCTCCTTTCCTAAGTCTCTTACCAATAATTTGACTGTGAAGAGGTAGATACATGAAAGTGCATTTTCATTTCAGTTTAAATTAGTGTATAGTTTGTTTACTGTTTTCCATTCGGCTTTTATCTCCCTATACAGATTGTAATACCAGTGCTTGAAAAGAACTGTAAAAACCATTTCACTATATTTTTATACTGTAAACGTTTCATTTGAAATGTATTGGCCCAGTGAATTTAACAGTTATGTGCCAGCAGGTGGAATGTTTGTTTGAAAATGATTTCCAGTTTCTAATTCTCTGCTCAGCCAGGAGGAGTATCTACAGTGATGTTCTGAGCCTAAGCGGAAAGAACACTAGGTTTCCTTTTATGAATCATTTGAAAACACATTCATAGTCCTCTCCATTTACACTAAAAATGTTTCCCAGCTAGGGTTACCAAGGAGACTCTGGTAGATACTTCTCACCTGGTCTCCTCTAATTGGTGTCCGGGGATTGTGATTTATAGCTTAGGAATGAGATGCACAAAAAACACCAAAAAATGCACAATGAATCCTTTTCTGCCTGTGGTACACGGGGAGGGTGACTATGTATCATGCTTCGGTATCTGTTTATAAGAAACTATGGGATCTCTTCCCTTCTCCTCACTTCTTCATCACCCACAAATCTTCTAATTCATGTACTGCTTTTGCATTTATTTTACAAATGTGGAACTGAAAATATTTTCATGAAAACATCACAAAAATTTTTCATTCTCCATGTGGAATTAATTGTCATTGAACAAGGTTTCCTGTGAAGGGCCAAGAATTAGTCTGGAGCAATTAATTTTCAGTCTCAACCACATATTATAAGTCAATCTTTACAAGTTATGTTGAATCTGAATGACACCACAATGTCTAGTGGACACGGGGGGCATGTTTGTAAGAGTGCCAAGAAGGACATTCTTGGCAAGAATGACATCTCTGAGGTTGTACTCTTCTTCTTTTTTTTATTTTTTAAAGATTTATTTATTTATTTGATACAGAGAGAGAAATCACAAGTAGGCAGAGAGGCGGGCAGAGAGAGAGAGAGGAGGAAGCAGTCTCCCTGCTGAGCAGAGAGCCCAGTGTGGGGCTGGATCCTAAGACCCTGAGACCATGACCCGAGCTGAAGGCAGAGGCTTAACCCACTGAGCCACCCAGGTACCGCTCAGGTTATACTCTTAACTGTAAGTATACTTAGAATTATTTCAAAAGGTAGAGAATGAATGGGCTTCTATTACAGGTTCTTTTAATTCAAGAAAGATTTAGAATCTGCACTTGAAATCTTCTTATAAATTCAGAATCATGCTACTGTTCACAGAGGAATTCATCTGGGAGATCACTCAGAAATGTAGGCTGGTGATGGATTTGGGGTACTTCTCACTGACTCATTATGAGAAAAGGTGATCTGAAATACCAGAATCCAGCAAGGATCTTGATTTCCAGATATTTTATTCTAATTGCAAAAGCCATAGTGATTTGTAAACTTTGGCTACCTTGCGATTTATAATAAATGTGTTACTGAGAAGTATTTAATGCAAATCAAATTTTGAGAACTTAAATAGCATTTTAGATGCACTCGAAAATTCTCTATTTAGTGGAAATGTGCATTGATTAGTTTTGAAAGTGATCACTCATTGCCCAGTTCATATTTTCAGGAAATCCAGGTTTAAATTTGTCCTGATTTGAATAACTTTCTATCTTACTTTGTATTTGTAATCATTCATTCATCCACCAAGCCATTCAAATGACTTAAGAATATCTAGTCTTTATTAGGTGAAAAATTAGAAATAGGAGAGATGACTGATTATACATTATAGTCCCCCTATGTCATACTACTTCATTCATTTCAATAACTGTTTGATGTAATTTTAAATAAACAAACAAGCATTCACTTCTGTGAATATCATCTAAAAGTGAATTATAAAAGAACTTTATTCTTTTATCATTTACTAATGGTTAAAAATAAAATAATAATCTTTAAAAATCTATGCTCATCCAGACTTAGCGATCACTTTAAAAATCATTTACGTTATTGCTAGAAAAAGTTGTCACTGCAATTTTCTAGTTAAAACAAAGTCAAAGATAAATGGAGAATAATCCCAACTTGTTGAAAGCTGTACTTTCCAGAACAATGGCCCTGAAGACTCACAGTAGGGAAAAGTTGTCTACAACTTGTTTCCTGAAACATGGCAAAAGAAAGGAAAACATCAAAGGTACCGTTCAAGGACTCATTTTATTTATTCTGTGTGTTGCAGTTGGCAAAATATATACTATACGGTATGTGTCAACACTTTCTCATTCCTGAAGGTGGAGGAAATGTCCCCCGATTTGTATAAAATGACAAAATTCCTCCATGTCCTTGGCTTAAAGCCTTAATATTGTTTTTCTCTCTTCAGTAAGTGCAATACATACCTGTCATGGTGTAGATGTGTGGAGCTTTTCTTTTTGTTTGTCTAATAACATTAATTTACCAGCAAGGGGAAAAATGTGCTTTGACCTGCCAAGGGTTAGATGAGAGATGGGTGGTTGAAAGAGAGCAAGAGAAAGAGATGATCCTTAGGTAAAGAGGCACAATCATATATATTCTATCTTCAAATATATTGTAGTCATAGGCAATATCCAACATCGTCAATATTGAATTAGTTATGTCCTTATTTTTAAATATTAAGCTTTTATTATAGCAACAATATCTTTAAAAGCTATAATAGCAATAACTGGTTGTTCATACTCTTTTTCACAGGGACCTAGAGATTTAGAATGTAATTATTTGTCCAATACTAATGCTTAAACTGAAATTTTACTCCTACCCATTCTAAAATGATTGCATGTGTTCTTGCATATATAAGCATGATTTATTGTGTTTTAAAGAGAGAGACCATGCTCACTTTGGAGCGGGAAAGAGCAGAGAGAGAGAGAGAGAACCTTAAGCAGGCTCCGTGCTCAGTGATGATCTTGATATAGGGCTTGATCCCAGGACCCTGAAATCATGACCTGAGCCAAAATCAAGAGTCAGACATTTAACTGACTGAGCCGTCAGGCATCCGTTAACTATGAATATTTTTGAAAACAGTAATACATCTGCACACATAGAGAAAAATATTTACAGAGTTTAAGCTAGTGATTTCCATAAGAATATAGAGAGCATGTTGGCAACTGGCTCTAATACTGTTTCCCAGGTCTAGCAAATATGGAAGCAAATATCATAATTTTTCTCTTTCTTATCCATCCTTAAAGTCCTACACATTTTAGCATAGTTCATTGGGGAGGAAGATTCAATATAGTATTAATTATGGAAATTTTTTTTTAAAGACAAACTCGGAAATAATGCAAACCAGAGTTTAACACTTTAAACATTTTACACTAAAACTTAAAGGATAATCACATTTATTTTTCTGTATAACCTATAGCTTCTCAGAGCTTTTTTCCCCTACTTTATCTTCCAGGTAAGAAAATTTTTTCTTTCTGAAAATTTTCTTCAAAAATCAACAATAGAATTTTAGATCATTTTGCATCCAAACTATGATCAGAAATGCACATTCAGTGATTTTTCTCTTATTTCTTTATTTTATCTTTTCCAGAATAGCCATCAGCTATTAAGAAAAGTTGACTTTTTGGAGAATAAAATGTGTTTTAATGCCTGTAGTTCAATTGTGTTTTTGTAGATGATATCTAAGTCATGTAAAGAATAGAATATATTCTCTCTCATATGCAATCCAGTGATCTCTTATTTTTCATATACCAGCATAATTACATTCAGTTTCCTTTACTAGTAGTTTAATTTAAGATAAACTGAAATTTTAAATCCAATAATTATAGAAAAACCTCAGAAAGACATACATCTCTCATCAAGATGGCTGTTACAATGACTTCAATGTTACAAACTTACTTGCAGATTTTCCCTGAAACATGAAATACAGCGTTATCAGTTGTAATCATTGATTCAGAGTGAGCTGGAATTGCAGGTAAGCTATTCTGTACTCACAAGGGACAATATGATTTAAATTCCATGTAGATAGAAAGATAAATCTGAAACATTACTCTATAGCAAAATTAATTATTATTCCATTGGGAGCTTTCAGGACCCATATTTCTACATTACATTAATTTAGCTATAAATATAAATATTTCAAACTACTGAAAATTAGATTTAAAATTATGGAATATCTTATGGCCAAACTATAAACCAAGAAGAAAAATGAGAGAGGCAGATGTGCTATTTTGAAATGTATCCACTGAGTTTCTGCCCATGTCCCTGTCTGCCTTACACCTTCTCCTCCTCCTCCTCCCCCTTTGCTCTCTCTACCCAAGCAAACAGGGTAGGAAATACTGCATCCACGTGCTCTTTGGGGAAAAAAAGCACACAAAAAAATAAACTTTTTTTTGATAACTTTATGTACTTAATTTTAACAATGATCAATAAAATAGCCATAATAACCATTTGGCTTCCCAGTATAATATTTTTTAATACTTCTCTAAAAATATATAATGCAGTATAAAGATTGGAAGGCACCTCAGAAATCAATGAAAGGAAGAGTAATAATTTTCTAGAAGTAGCGTTATAAATGTCAGTTCATGAATATTGAAGCTTCAGATTTATAACTAGGAAAATTATATTATCTGCATAACCCTAATTAAACTACTTTAAGCATATACACACATACACCATGAATATACATACTTTTGTTATATCTTGTCAAAATTAAAAGTAATTCTATTTTTGATGAAGTTATAAACTTTAATTCATAAATAATATATCTGACCTCAAAGGCTGATGGTGACAACTTTTTTTTCCTGAGAAAATATTGAATATTGAATATTGAATTTGTACAGTAGAATAAAATATCATATCAGGCTAAATTTCACTTGCTCTGATTCATTAAATTATTTATAATTCTGGAAGGAATTATTCTTCACCTATCTTGTACCAGAAATTTTTTTAGGTTCTGGGGCTATTGCAGGAAACTAAGCAGTCACAGATCCCACTCATGCATTTTTTGCAGAGGAAGATCCCCAACACACAAATGAATGGAAAAGTAGTACTTAGCTGTTCAGGGGAAAAGCACCCTGGAGCCTTTATAAATGTGTGTTTTAATTAGTTCAATACCTGAAGTCTTTTACACTAAATAACATCCATAGTTTGTCCCATTCTGTCCTTGTAGAGGTACCCTCCCTGCCCCCACCTCCCCTCCCTGCACCGCCGCCTTCTGGAAAGAGCAGACGTTATATGGGCGCGGATGCAGGAACACACGGAGCTGTGGGCTTGGAACGCTGTGGACGTTTTTGTGTGGTAACTGGAATTGTCTTAGTGAAATGAGAAACAATAACTGGAATTGTCTTAGTGAAATGAGAAACAAGGTTATCACCTGGTGATGGGGGGTGGTGAGGAAGGGGGAAGGGATGTGCAAAACTGGGGGAGAGGAGAATTAGTGAAGCAGCCATTTAGGAAACGGGAAAGCAAATACAACTGGGAATCACAGAGGCAATGTCAGTACAGCAAGTAGCAGCAACCTGATGTTTCAGGGTCTTATTTTTCTCTAGCCAAGTATGGGTATAGGTGCAGAAAAGCAGAATGGGCACAGAACTGGAATATAATGAGAGATGTTTCTCCCCAAGACAGTAGGAGGAAGTCATAGGACAAAACTGTTGACTATTGTTATGCAAATAAGTGAACATCAGCTTTGTCTATGATGTTCTTTTATTTTGAAAGTTATGTATGTTATCTGGCTCAACTTTTTAAATCATATTACCTATAGGTTTATTTAAAAAATATTTTGGCTTTATAATATTCAACATAGGAGAGGGAGTTTTTCAGAATACATAAATAAAATTTTTTAAGTATTTTGTTATTTAGGAAAAATATGGGATCCTGATAAAGATGGTGCTTTACTTTGATCAAGATGAAGTCATTTAGAATTTTGGAACACTGAAAAAAGAAAAAGATGAAGTCATTTACAGTGAATCATCAATACTTTGATATTTTGTTCTTTTATATGGGTGCAGGTGAAAATACATAATAAGGTTGTTTCTTTTTCTATTCTCAGCTGTTGAGAAAATACAAATTTGAGGAAGAGTAAATACAGTAAATCCCCTCTTATAATTATGCCAACATTATAAGAAGCAGAGTAAATAAGTTATAACAAATGACTTTACATAAGGGAAGTATTTCTGGAGCAAGTTTCAGAAAAGCAGAGGTACTTGGATTTAAAATCTGAGCATATTGACTGAAAATAACGTGTTAGTTTCTGAATCCATAAGTAAGGAGGGGAACTAGGTCCTTGGAAAAAACTGCCATATTCATTTCCTAGAACTACTTGAAGAAACCAGTAATTGGATTTGAATTACGAAATGGTTCCTGTGCACCTTTTAGTGGCATTAAATATACATCGCATCCTTCTTGGCCATTCCCATTTTCCTCTCAAGTTTCATACAGTTCCAATGTTTTCTGCACTTAAGATCATTTCTTTTTTTTTTTTTTTTTTTTGTAAAGATTTTATTTATTTATTTGTCAGAGAGAGAGTGAGTGAGAGCAAGCACAGGCAGACAGAGTGGAAGGAAGAGTCAGAGGGAGAAGCAGGCTCCCTGCGGAGCAAGGAGCCCGATGTGGGACTCGATCCCAGGACGCTGGGATCATGACCCGAGCCGAAGGCAGCTGCTTAACCAACTGAGCCACCCAGGCGTCCCCTTAAGATCATTTCTTTATGCAAAACTAACTAGATCTCCATACTTTCTTAACTTTTTAAACGTTTTATTTATTTATTTGAGAGAGAGTGTGCAAGAGAGAGAACATGGGGGCAGAGAAAGAGGGAGAAGCAGACTCCCCACTGAGCAAGACCCTGGGATCATGACTGGAGCACTTAGCCAACTGAGCCACGTAAGCGCCTCTCTACACTTGAGTTCATTGGCCTGCATCCGTTGCATTTGTAGCAAGCAGGGAAAGCGAGGTTACTTTCTACTAGTTCTGGAGTGAGTACTAGTGTATGGTATTCTTTAAATTGAAAAAAAATATATATTTTTATTGTTACTGAAAAAAGTAAGGCTGATAAATTATAACCTCATAATCTTAAGGAAAATTAATGCATGTTAAATAGATGTTAAACATGGAAGGAAAATTGTCTTTGTCTACCACATTTACATCATAAATATCCTGGCCTCAATTTATTTCTTAGGTTATGCCTGCACAAAGAAAGATTAGGATATTATTTGGGAAAAACTGACATATCAAATTTTAATGAATATGACTGCAACAAAAATTTTTACGGAATAATATGCATTGACTGTTGGTAAATGATTGCTATGATGTTTCCACCAAATAATTGAATACAGCAACACCAAGTATTCCAACAACAATATTAATGTCAAAACACAATGATAGAATCTGTTCATATTCATTTCTTTATACATATTTTACTGATTTATACATTGTCAACACACTACTAATTCAAATATAGTTCATGTTTTAGCTAATTTTGTTTATTTGTTGGTAGGAACAAATATAGTGTGTGTGTGTGTGTGTACATATCTATCTGTATATATACATATATATGTATGTACGTATCTATCTGTATACATATATACACCTATACACACGCACACACTTTGAGTATTGTACATACTACATGCATGGTATGGAACTTAATTCTCAAAGATTTCGTTGGTTGTTTGTTTTTTTCTGAACCAATGTTCACTGATAATAATATATTTAAACTATGCAGTTTAAGCTTATTTTTATAGTTAATAGCCTTGCTGCTTATTTATTATTCATGATTCTCTTTTGGGTTCAGAATAAAATATGTCTGTTTTAAGTGTTCAACTAATGTTTCCTTCCACAAAGAAAATTTAAATCACTTTTAATACTAGTAAGTGGAAAATCTCTTTTAAAACATTTCCTTTTAAAATTGAGATATCCTGGGGCACCTGGGTGGCTCAGTGGGTTAAAGCCTCTGCCTTCGGCTCAGGTCATGATCCCGGGGTCCTGGGATCAAGCCCTGCATTGGGGGCTCTCTGATCAGCAGGGAGCCTGCTTCCCTTCCTCTCTCTCTGCCTGCCTCTCTGCCTACTTGTGATCTCTGTCAATAAATAAAATCCTTTTAAAAAATAAAATTGAGATATCCTATAAACTTGCATCTTGTAAACATTTATACTTCTCATATACCAGCATAAACAACTTTTAGAAGATTTATAAATGAAATCAATACACAGCAAATATTCTTTCTTCTTTCTAAGACGACTATGGTATGATATGGAATATTGAAAAGTGAGAACAAGCTGAATGAACATTAGCTTTTCTTATAGAAGAAAATACATTATATATCACTATCCTAAGAAAGTTTTAAATATGAACTATTTCAGAAACTGCCAAACTACTTTTTTTGTGGGTTTTTTTTTTTTTTTTGCCAAACTACTTTTTTTTTTTTTAAAGATTTTCTTTATTTACCCGACAGACAGAGGTCACAAGTAGGCAGAGAGGCAGGCAGAGAGAGAGGAAGGGAAGCAGACTCTCCACCGATCAGAGAGCCCGACGCGGGGCTCGATCCCAGGATCCCGGGATCATGACCTGGGCCGAAGGCAGAGGCTTTAACCCACTGAGCCACCCAGGTGCCCCTGCCAAACTACTTTTAAATATTTTTTTTTTTTTTTTTTTTTGACAGAGAGAGATCACAAGTAGGCAGAGAGGCAGGCAGAGAGAGAGAGAGGAGGAAACAGGCTCCCTGCTGAGCAGAGAGCCCGATGCGGAACTCGATCCCAGGACCCTGAGATCATGACCTGAGCCGAAGGCAGCGGCTTAACCCACTGAGCCACCCAGGAGCCCCCAAACTACTTTTAAGAAAGAAAATGAACATTCACTGGGTGCAAATAAGTACAGGGTAAGGTTCACCATTATCTAATGGGCCTATGTATTTAATAATTTAATGACTAATTAACAAAGTTTATGGGCACCTGGATGGCTCAGTGGGTTAAGCATCTGCCTTTGTCCTGGATCATGGTCCCAGGGTCCTGAGCCTCACATCGGACTCTGCTCAGCAGGGAGTCTGTTTTTCCCTCTCCCTACAGCCTGCCGCTTCCCCGGCTTATGCTCTCTCTCTCTCTGTGAAAAAATAAATAGAATATTAAAAAAAAAAGAAAAAAGAAAACAAAATTTACATAAGCCGTAGGTTAAAATTTCACCACAAAGCACAAAATCACTAATTGCAAAGTCAAATGCCTTTCCCCTCAGCTGAAATAAAATCTGTGCAGGACATGTTGGTTTTAAAGGTAAGGTTTTCTTTAACAATATAGACACTGCTATAGTTTGCTTTGACCTAAAGATCTGTGTCCCCTCAAATTCATCAGGCATCACCTAATGCCCAAGGTGATTGTTATTAAGACAGGGGACCTTGAGGAGGTGCGTGGGTGGTGACGGCGGAGCCCTCCTGGTGAGATTATTGCCCCTTTGAAAGGCACCCCGCAGAGATCCTTGTTCTTTCCACTCTGCGGACATACCAAGAAGTTGAAGTCGGCAGTCTGCAGCCCAGAAAAGGGACCTCATAGAACCAAGCCGTGCTAGCACCTTGATCTTGGACTTCCCAGCCTCCAGAACTGGGAGCAATAAATTCCTGCTGTTTATAAATCATGCAGTTTGTGGTTATTTTGTTATACCAGCCCAAATGGACTAAGATACCATCTTTGGTTTTGTTTATCCAATCTCATTTAGGGATTAATATTATTTAGTAAGAATTTTAAATAATCTTAATCTAACACTATGGTAAAACCGTCATTTCCATACTGCATATTTTAAAAAAAAAAAGTACATTTCAAAATATTTTTCTAGCGGCACCTGGGTGGCTCAGTCAGTAAAGCACCTGCCTTCATTCAGCTCAGGTCATGAGCCCAGGGTCCTGGGACTGAGCCCGGCACCGGGGTCCCTGCTCAGTGGGAAGCCTGCTTCTCCCTCTCCTTCGGCCTGCCACTCTACCTGTATGTGCTCTCTCTCTCCGTCAAATAAACAAAATCTTTAGAAAACATATTCTCAACCAAATATTAGTAATAACCCAAATGAAAATATCATGTGTGAAAAATGAGAAGAATTTAGTCACATGCATGTATATATTACATCATCTAAAACTACATGAAGGCACCTTCTGTTTTTATTCTTTAAAGAACACAATTGATTTCCTAGCTTTCCAAAATTGTAGATGTCAATTTGTACTACTCGTTCTCATATAAATCGGGAAGAGAGTCCTCTTTCTTCACAGATATTGGACTTCTTTGTAACCTTTAAGGGCTCTAGAACTGAAGTCCATATAATTGCTACCAGACAAGAGGAGAAACTCTGGAAATTGTGCAGCTAGTGAATTTCTTCGTGTTGCCATCAACATAGGTAGGAGAGGTTATTAAACTGAGCAGTGGCTGCTGCCCGCTGATTGATACCATGTCTCAGATTTTAAATTCTTTCTTATCCAGCCCTGTAATGCATGCATTTCCCAGTCACTGACTTGCAGGATATTAGGTGAGTTATATTCATCTGGGGTTATTTTATCATTGCTCAGAGGCTTCATTCTTTACTTTTTGCTTCCTGTTTTATTTTAAATCTCACAAATAAAACTAAGCATTTTTACTTACCATGAAATATTAATCACTGGTGTTTCCAATAAAGTCTTTATCAAAATTGATGTTCACATGAACATGGGTGAAAATGCTTCTTAAACAACATTATTTTTTCAAATTATAATTATTTTATTTAAAGAAATAAGCTTTAGTTATTTTTATCAAATTAAAAAAATTCTTATTGACTTTATAGGAATCGAAGAGTCCATTTTTAAGGTAGCTTCTAAGATTAGGGCTATTTAGCAATCCATATATATTTGAGAATCTAGTACAGAGAAGCAGAGAAGAAAGATATGCCACATTCCAGAAGAAATGGACAGCAGAGTTTTGCAAAATGCATTTTAGAGAGATTTATTCCTGGTATATTCACTCTTCAACAGTTTGGGGAATTCTGCAGGAGTGTACTTTAATTCAAAGACCAAATGCTGTCAAAATTGTAGTGAAATTAAACTGTATTAGGTGTTCTTTTCCTATTCCCTATTCTTCCTCATATTAACATATGCAAATTATCTCCCCACCCCAGGTTCCCACCCCTCCACTTACACCTGAGAAACCAGTAAGAGTCCATGCCAGGTGATTTGTAGGATGCCAATTCCAAGGCTTTAGGAAACATTTTGTTGCAAGGTGTAATTCACAGCCTCCCAATTCCACATCTTTATACAAAAGCAGTTCTCATTTTCAAACAAAATAACAGTTGCACTCTGAATGCTTTTGAAACAGCACACCAGGTGAACTGAAACAATTCATGAAAAGAGAAGTGGAAAAGGGAAAAACTTTATAGAATAGCTTCAACATGTCTCAATATTTTAGACGTAATAGGGGTTAACCTGCAAGCATGCCAATATTATACAGACTATATGAGGTCTCCACCTTAACATTTAATCCATCCCCTTCATTACCTGGGAGAGATTTAAACCCATTGTCTTTCTTTTTTGGCTAGAACTCCTCTGTGCTATTATATTTCTTCTCTGCTCATCTCTTTCTACTTTTTGGTATCTCCTCATGGTAGCATTTGTTTGTACCAAGAATACACCTTCATTTCACATGACTTTTTCTGTTTTATTTGTTTGTTTGTTTGTTTATCTTTTTTTTTTTTTTTTACAAAATATTTTATTTTTTTATTTGAGAGAGAGGGAGCATGAGCAGGGTGAGGGGCAGAGGGAGAGGCAGGCTCCCCACTGAGCAGGGAGCCCAGTTGCGGGACTCAATTCTGGGACTCTGGGATCATGACCTGAGCCGAAGGCAGATGCTTAGCTTACTGAGCCACCCAGGCACCCCACAGATGACTTTTTTTATGTTAGCACAATTAAATTATTTAAAACACTGTAAACTCAATTGAAGACTAGGTTATTTTTAAAGTTAGATATGCATTTACAGATGCGTTCATAAATACATGTATGTGTGATTGTATTCATACAAAAAAATACGAAAGGTTATATTTCAGTTGCCAGTAGTTATCTTGGGACAGTGGGTATACAATTTTGTATATAAGCCTGATGCAACAAATTTTAGATGGCCCTGACTTATGATGGTGCTAAGGTAACAAACACTCAGTGGAAACCACACCTGAAATTCTGAATGGAAACCTTTTCTCCAGCTACCCATGTGTGGTATGGCCTTTTTTGTGATGGTGGGCAGGAGCCACAGGGCCCACTCAGCCAGTGACCATAAAAGTCAACAACCAATACACTGACAACGATGCTCGCTTATACAACCACTGTTTCTTGCTCTCTGTACAGTGTTCAATAAATTACATGAGATAATCAACATTTTATCATTAAACGGGCTTTGTGCAAGATGACTGGGTCCAACTCTAGGCTACTGTGAGTGTTCTGAATATATATTTAAGGTAGGCTAGGCTAAACTCTGACATTTGGTAGATTATATGTATCGAAGTGTTTTTGCTTTAGATATTTGCCACTTACGATAGGTCTATCAGAACATAACCCTATCATAACTCAAGGAAGACTTAAACCACAAACTAGGCAGCTGAAGACAACAGAAATGTGTTTTCTCACAGTTCTGGAGGTTACATGTTCAAAATCAAAGATGTCAGTAGGGACCCACTCCCTAGATGGTTTTAAGGGAGAATCTTTTTTTGCCTTTTCTAGCTTGTGATGGCTCCTGGCAGTCATCAGCTTACAGCAGTGTAACTTTTATCTCTGCCTGCCTCTCTACATGGCCTTCTCTTTGTGTCTCTGTGTCCTCTCTTACTCTTACCAGTCATCGGATTTAAAGGCCACTCTACTACTGGATGACTTCTTCTAGAGATCTTTGTCTTAATTCTGTCTTCAAAGGCCCTATCTCCTAATAAGGTGGCATCCAGAGGGTTCTGGTGAATTTGAATTAGGAGAGGGGGACATTCATTAACCCACTATAGTGGGATTACTGTTGCCTTTAGTTTTCTTATTTGTGTGCTAAGGTATTTCTTTTTTCTATGTTTATGTATTATCTTTATAATCAGAAATTTGAAGACTTGTAATTTTTTTTGGAAACATTTATCATCAGTTGTGGGTATTAAAAGAAGAGATGCAGATGGACATTGGAACTGGAGAGACCAATTGGTATTATATGGAGTTCTGGATGATTGAGTCATTTTCACGGATGTTATTTCTCTTTTCTGGGGTGCTGTATCCTAGGACATTGAGACCAGCCTATTACTGATCATGAAGAGTGTTACCTGTTCAAATTACTTGCTCTTAAAAATCCCCTAGATGGTAGTCTTTGAAGTCAGGATGATATTTAATTAGTTCATGACTGTGTTTACAGTACAAAAGGTGTACTGGACACATATTTAGTGAATAACTTAATGAAAAAATGCCTTTGAAAGGACATTTTGCTTAAACTTTTCTGTAATTTCCTAACTCATTTTGGCAACTTCAAACATTCTGCCTTTCTGTATATTTCAGTCAGTCTTCTGCTATTTCTTATTTCTTGATTTCTCCCCTAATAGTTCATACATTTTTTGAGGGTACTTTGTAATTCAATATAGCAATTTATCTTAGTTTCCTAGTCATACATATTTGTTTTTAATGTGTATTGAATATAATTAATAAATTCTATTCCTTAACCCACAGTCTGCACCAGGATGCACTGAAAACTTTCAAAAATTTAACTGGTAAACCGAGGGTGATTTCAGAAAGAGAAAAAAAAAAAAAAAAAAAGACCAGAACAACATGTATGCTGTCTTAAAATAATACAAGTAGCCATTATGAGTCTTTAAATTATTTGGTCAAAGGAAATTTTACAAGACAGAATTTTGACACCAAAACTTCTACTGATCAATTGTGGTCTGACTCTTACATCTGAATTAAGTCATCCCTAAAAATTCCTACTGTGATAATCTCTGGGGTACTTTAAAAATTACTCTTATGTTTATAGGTAAAAAAACAAAAATAAAAACAAAACCTTTCCATCTTTTCAAAGAAACCAATGGGCCTAGGGGAAAGGTACCCAAGGAGTAAGTGAAGAAATTAACCAGAAATTGTGGCCCTTGTCCAAATTTTATTAACCTGCAATCACTTACTGAAATATTATCCTTTTACAATCCCACAGGTTCAACACTTAAGTTAATATTCGACTTCTCTTTCTTTCCACCTTCCATATCTTAAAGCGCTAAGACTCATTAAACCTTAAAATGCGTTTGTATCCAGGAAACCTTAAGAAATAGAACAATCAAAGCAGGCTCCTTAGAAGTTAATTTCAAAAGACATTAACATATTTCAGAAAAGTGTGCATGAGGTTGAATCTGTTCAAACTCTTCTTTTTTTTTTTTTAAGATTTATTTATTTATTTATTCTACAGAGATCGCAGGCAGGCAGAGAGAGGGGGAAGCAGATTCCCTGCCAAGCAGAGAGCCCTATGTGGGGCTCAATCCCAGGACCCTGGGATCATGACCTGAGCCAAAGACAGAGGCTTAACCCACTGAGCCACCCAGGTGCCCCCAAACTCTTCTTATGTATCCCCTCAGATCTCTTCCTTCTCCTTCTTTTCTTTGTTTTGTAATAACATTGCCAAGTTTGGGTATGAGTTTTACTATAGGGTCATGAAACAAATGAGACCCTTCTTCTACCTTCTTCTACCTTTATGTAATATTGGTGCCATATTTACTTTAAATGTCTGAACCTGGAGTTTTCTTTCTGGAGGGAACTTGAAAAACATTTGTGTGTGTGTGTGTGTGCATAAGGTTACTAATATTTTCTAGCTTATGTTATGTCAAATTGGGAAATATGTATTTCAAAAAATTGTCTGTATGATCTTAGATGTCCATTTTATCTAATAATTGGTGGCATCAAGTTTTTCACAATATCCCCTTTCATAGCTTTAAAATCTGCCATAATCACCACACTTTCCTGCCTGTTATTTGCTTATGTATCCAGTGTATAATTGATCTTGCTTTTTAAAATTCATTATGGCAATATTTAATTGTAGTATTTGATATTTGATGTAATTATCAGTATAGTTAGATTTATATCTACCATTTAACTATTTATGTTTCTTTTGCTAATCTGTTTTCAGTTCCTCTTTTGGTGCCTTGTTTTAGATTACATGATTATTAAAGAAAAAAAATTTTTGAAGATTTTATTCATTTATCTGACAGAGACAGTGAGAGATTGAACACAAGCCGGGGAAGTAGGAGAGGGAAAAGCAGGCTTCCCACCAAGCAGGGAGCATGATGTGGAGCTCAATCCCAGTACCCTGGGATCATGGCCTGAGCAGAAGGCAGATGCATAACAATTGAACCACCTAGGCACCCCGAATCTTTAAAATTCTAAATAATGTGTCTATTGACTTTCAGTTCTACATTTGTGTATTATATCATGGTAGTTACTCTATAGATTAAAACATACATCCTTGATTTTGCATAATCGACTTACAGTTAACATTGTGTCAGTTAATGGGAAATGTAGAAACCTTATAACCATATAGGGTTATCTAGTCATTCTTCTATGAAAAATTTCATACATATTACATCTATATACTTTATCATTAGTAGACAATGCTACAGTTTTCATTTTAAGCAATTTTAAGAACAGAGGTTCATAAAGCCTGGTAAAATCAAATAGTATCCTCGGGAGCACCAGATAATCTTAAAGAGGTGATTACCGAAATTTTCTGTGGGACAATATTTAGGACAAGTTGGTTGTAATTTTGAGCAAGTATCAGTGGGGGAACTTTTCTTAGTTAACAGTGTTTACTATTGTTGCATGTCTTCTTTTGAAACAAAGTAATCCTGGGAAGGTTGGAAAAGTGAAATGAGAAAACCAGTGAGTACCTCTAAATGGATTTTTAACAATGGTTTCACACCACAGATTTTGATTATGTACTAGTGACAGTATGTTTGTTTTTGTTTGGTCTGAAGCATTCAACAATCAGAATGTTATGGCATTCAGAGTCTGAAAACTATTATTATTATTATTTTTTCCTCTAACTGGGGCGTTCCAATCTGTCTATCCAGTGATAGGGGAAACCCAATTTACTGGGACACTTTTTCTTGAATTATGCATATGCCAGCCTTACTCCTTACTCAAAGACTGTACTCTCCTTATTAACCCCCTCTCCCAAATGCTGGTAGGTCAGTATGGCTCCCTGTTTGGTTTGGTTTCAGCCAAGTTCATCTACAAGTGCAGATGCAGTGAGAAGAGCTGGATTTACCTGCAAGACATATGATTAAAAAACAGAACAATTCCTAGAAAATATAAAAAATGATACATTATATTAAGTAAATTATCTTGTGATAAATGGAATATTATTTGGAGCATGAAACACTAACTCTTCCACAATCTGAAAGTTAAATTAGATCTTTTTTTTTTTTTTTCCAAATTATTTGGGATGTCATTTTGCGATTCTGCATATTTTAAAGCAATAGGATGTAAAATTACAAGCTCACATTGTTACCCCATAGGAAGCATTAACAAAACTTAGTTTGCTGTTTACTGTTAGCTTAGCTCCCTTTTTCCATTCTAGCAGAGTTTTGTTTTGTTTTGTTGTTCCATGATATATTCCCCAAAATCTTAAAGGTTCTTCCAGGAGCATTTTCTTAGAAAGGCCACCTCCGGAAATTGACTTCTTTATGATCCTGATCTCTGCTCAGTTATAAGGTAATACCTTTGCCAAGGCAATAACTCCACCCTAACATATTTCTTGCCCACTTACTCTGCAACCAGCTAACCTTCACCAGGCATATGAAAATAAGCTGTTTAGAATACCACATGCATTCACTATTGCTCTAGCAGAAGAGAAATTGTAAATGAGATTAGTCCTATTATATGGAGAATGTTGTAAATGGATTCGTTTTACAGCAGGTGGTTCTAATTGTATCCATTCAATTAGCATATGCAGAAACTATTCCTTCAGAAAATTAGCAAACAAAAAGACGTAAATGTGATTGCCTTTTAAGTCTTTAGGTAATTGTCCTTATATTTTAAATAATCTACAAAAAAATAAGCCATAGCATTTGGAGGATTTATTAGGACAAAAAGAAATCTCAGTAAAAAATGACTCATTGTTGCAGTCCAACATTTACAAAGTGTTCACATATTTCCTCAGACTCTTATTCAATATTTATTGACTTAATTAAATTCTAAAAGAGGTTTGAAAGCAGCTTAATTATTCAATAATTAATTCTTTCAACCAATAAATATTCACTTTGTAACTTGTATATGTAGGCACCGTGCTCCCACTAAGGATGCCATGGTGAACCAAACCTATATTGATTTAGGCAAATGACAGAGCAAAACAAAATAAACACAGCCTGGAAGAGATAAATAGGCCACACATCAGGGAATTAAGAGGAGTCTGAGAGTAAATGTAACATCTTTAAATGAATGACAAACTCTACACGTTTACTAGACAGTAAGTGGAGGCTTCATCAGTAATCAATTTGAAAATTTCTCTAAAGAAAATATAAAATCAATATTTTAGTATACATCACGACTAACATTCATAAGGAAGCAAAAGTGATACTATAAATTACATTCAATAAAACAGTGATACATACGCCTATTTCTAAAGCTTATAAATAACAACCTGTTCTTATGACACACAATGAAGAAAAGAAATCAGTGAATATACTGATGCCAGCAGGCTCGGTCTGAAAACCCAAGGGAGGGTCCCACAGGGAAGACCAAGAGGGTCCCTGACTTCACACAGGATGGAAATCAAATGTGAGCCTAGAAAATGAAACAGTTTATTGAATAGCGTGAGCGACAGATACTACCAGATGGAGTGTCTTGAAGACTCAGAAAAGAGAAAAAAAAAGTGTTTCGTTGTTGCTGGGGTAGAGGGGTTTATTAAGAAAAGAGTTTAGGGTAAGTGTTCCACCAGGAATCCAGGGTAGGGTCCAATCGAAGGCAAGTGTCAGATGGCCAATGAGTGTTATTACATAAATGACAGAAGGTCGGGGTATGGGTGCTGGCATTAGCAAAGGGTTGTTTGAAGCTAATATTCCAGAATGTGTTTGATATCTAGCTCTTCCTAGATGTTATCAGGCATTTGGGGCCTGGGACAAAGCTCAGAGAATGATGAACTTTCCTGCTTCCCCCTTGAAGTAGTGGAATATGGAAGGAAAGTCAATGGGGCTTATTAGAAAAACAGATGAGATGAAGCCTTTCTAAAATAAAGTCCCTTGGACTTCTGTCATTCAGGATCACTTGGGGGTATTTCTTCCTGTTTGGTAGCTAATGGTAGCTATTAGTCGTGGGTGGTTATTTAAATCTAAGTTAATTATTTAAAATTAAAAGTAGTTAGAAACTCATCTGCTCAATTGTATTAAACACATTTCAGGTGTTAGGTAAACAGTTCCTTTATCTCGGAATGTTCTGTTCACTATTCTGATTGAGGCAATCTCTTTAAACGTGCACTTACAATATCAAAACGTATGAAGCATACTAAAAGTTCTAAAAGTGAAACATTTTGGAAATTCTTGTGACTACTGCTGCATCTTTTTCTATTCCTATTTGATTGTTTCCTTTTGTGATCTTTACTTTTCCCTATGGTCTCTGTATTCATTCACTCTTTCCCCTCATTGCGGTTTATCTTTAGTTTTTCTCTTTTTTGAATCAAACGTTCTGGTTCTGGGTTTTTTTCATTTAATGATCAACTAATACCTTCTCCTTGGCATCAGATGAAACTCTCTCCTGCGTATGACTGACTCCAAAGACATGTATTTTCAGACGCATAAAACCCAACATTTGTCACAGCTTCCTATAGAACTAAGGTAAATATTAAAATCACATACATTATTAAGACAAATTAGGAAGAGGATTTTAGCTCTTCATAAATTGTACTTCAATCTCAAAAAAAATCCTATAAAAATTGTTCTGAGAAAAACAAAAGGGATTTAACCCTGTGATCCTGCAATTATACTGCCATTGTAAATACCCACAAGAAATGAATGGATATACTTACCTAAAGTCTTATACAAGAATATTCATTGCAGCATTAATTCACAAGGGCTCAAAATTAATCCCAATCCAAATTTTATCTATAGTGAAATGCATGTTGTTTTCATTTTAAGATTTTATTTATTTATGAGAAAGAAAGTATGGAAGCAGGAGCAGGAGTGGGGGGTGGGCAAGAGGATGAGCAGACTCCCGCTGAGCAGGAACCCTTCCCCGCCCCCCCAGGCAAAGGGTTTGATCCCAGGACCCTGAGATCATGACCTGAACCAAAGTCAGACACTTAACCAACTGAACCACCCAGGTGACCCTTTAAGTATATGTTAAGAGCATAGTACGTTCACACAACGAGGCACTACAAAAGCCACAACTAGATGCAAAAATATAGCTAAATTTCCTAATCACAGTGATGACTGACAGAAACTATCCATTAAAAATGCCTGCCCAAGCACTCATATAGATAAGATTCAGAGCAGGCATAGCTAATCCCTGTATTACAAGTCAAAGAAATGGTAACATCTAAAAAGATGTGCCTGGGTAGCTCATGGGTTAAGCATCTGCCTTAGGCTCAGGTCATGATCCCACCCTGCATTGGGCTCCCTGTTCAGTGGGAGCCTGCCTCTCACTCTCCCACTCCCCTTGCTTGTGCTCTCTTTATCAGGAAAAAAAAAAAAAAAAGGATAGAGTAAGGACAAAGGCAAGAAAGACTTGGAATTTTCTTGAGTTTGTGCTTACTAACATGTATATCCATGTTGAAATAACTCAATGACACATATGATGTGGAAAACAAAGGCAGAAAGAAATGTAGGTAAAATTAAATTTCCTTATAACCTGCAGCCCATTGACAAGTACTTGAAGCAGGCAGAGTATAACATTCCTCCAGGAATTCCCAACTATCTTAATGTTAATTTTTGCTAGAGGGAAAACAACCTTAGCTTGACAACAGCTGGGCCTCCAGGATCCCATGAGTCTTCTTTCCCACAAGAAAGTTATTTTGGAAACCTCCTTTTGTCTTTGCTTCTCCCCAACTCCAAAGTATAGAATCAGCCATTCTTCTTAACCCCAGGGCAGCCCTTTCTGCCCACGAGGTCCTATCCCTGTGCTTTAATAAAACCGCCTTTTTGCACCAAAGACATTTCAAGAATTCTTTCTTGGCCCTCTGCTCCAGACCTCAACATTTCAAACCACATCACATATACTTCAATTTAAGCATAATTCTTCACTTAAAGCAGAAAGGGGATGGAAAAAAGTGCTATATCATGAGGTTGAAGAAACGACAGACATGTACATGAAAGACTCTAGGTACATTTTTCTTCATCCTAGAAACTTCCTCTACAAAGTGAAAAAAATCCTAATTACATATATTAACCATGCAGAATTTGTTGACTTTGGATATGTATCAGTGAATTGAATAAATGATGTCAGACTGAAACATGCAATGGTGTTTTCTGAGAGGACATTTGGGAGAATATACAAAACTGAATATGTCCTCATTGTAAGACTCTTCCCATAAGCTGTGTGAATCCGCGAAGGTGTTCTGATTCCAAATGAATCAGAACTCCATGTTATGCAATGAAGTTACAAGTCCAATGAGGGAAGAACTCCCTGTGTGCACATCCTCTTTAGCATCTTAAAGAAGTCAGTTATGATGTCTCCAAGATTAATAGACAATAATGAAACGAGATTAATGGCACTTACTCTGCAGCTGAAGCAAAAGAAAGAGGCAAAAGACTCTGGGAAGCAAGAAGAGATTGAGCAAACAGAGTCAAGACAACTTTCTGTTCTTTGCTGAAAAGCCATGATTCTGGTAGTTAGAGGAGAAATATCTTAGACATGACCTGCAACTAGTTTGAGACTTGGGTTGAGTGTAGAAAAGTAGGCTGAATCCAGGCTCTGAAGGGCTGTTCATCTCCTGCAAAAATGTGTGTAATCTCTTCCATTTTCTCATGGGTGTGTTTTAGAGAGTTAATTCTGGTAACAGAAATTCCTTGCTGATTTGAGATGGTGAGATGATGCCTCTGGTTGGTTTTTCTTTAAATAGCAAAATTGATTGATTTGTAAAACTCTTCCCAACCGCTGATTTTCGGAGAAACAAAAAAATATATTGGGAAGAGGTTCTCTGAAATATATCTACTAATTGTTTTTAATTGATTGGATTAAAGGGTGTGCAAATCCTCTGCTGAAAAAAAGGTGAGTCATTTCTGTTGCTCCATCCATGTGCCCAGTGACATTTCTGCAGATATATCACATGCCAAAGACCCCAAACCAGTTCGCTCAAATTCACAAAGTTAGCAGCTACACAAGCCTAGGGACAGAGTCCATGCCCAAATAATGCAAGGAAATTATAAGGTATTTAACAAAGAATAAACATTCAAATCCATGATGTGTTTCATAGTGAAAAAAAAAACCGCTAAACTATTTGAATATATTCATTTAAAAATATTAGATTACTTGGTTCAATGCAGTGTGCCAGGGACACAGGATACTTACCATAGAAGACATTTAAGATAGTAAGAAATCTCAAACGACACAATTCAAACAATTTAACAATGACTCTGATATCTTTTATCCATGGAAAACAATGCATGGCTCAGGGGAATACAGTGCTTCATAAGCAATGGAGTACTCTTCCCAAGGGATTTTGGGCAAGTGTGAGTTTTATAAAGCATTGGAAGAGGAAAATGGAAACATTGCCTGCTGCCCAAGGAGGTATAAGATGTCCTTGGAAGGTGGACAGGTTCTGTTTTTGTTTGTTTGTTTGTTTTAAAGATTTTGTTTATTCATTTGTTAGAGAGAGATAGAAGGACAGCACAAGCAGGGGGAGTGACAGGCAGATAGAGAAGTAGGGTCCCCACTGAGCAGCGAGCCCCATGTGGGGCTCAAGTCCCAGCATCCTGGGATCAGGACCTGAGACTAACACTTAATCAACGGAGTCACCCAGGCATCCCTGGCAGGTTCTGTTTTCTAGGCAAGGCAGCAGCTAAAGTGGAGGGATTGTCTGTGTCAGCTCTCCTTGACGGGCACTTCCCATTAGAGCAGGCTGACTTCAGTTTACATTTGTGATGTGGACCAGGCCACTGGGGCGGTCTCCGTTTTGTGCCTCCATTTTGTCTTGATATACGAATTAACATTATGAGAAAAAAACAAAACAAAACAAACAAAACATGTATCCAAAGGGCCAAATAACCAAACTTCAGATATCCAGCTATGCCATTTTGCGCCCATACACCTGCTGTGGTAAGTGGATACTGGAAAGCCAAAAGATGGAGTGAGTTTTCTGAAATATTTCTTCTCACTCTGACAGATGTTTCCTATCTTAAGCATATGATTACTTTTGTAAAGTTCCTTCAAATATTCTAAAGAAAGAATGGCTAGCATTGCAGAGCTAAAATATGTAATGTTTGATCCTAACACTAGTTAGATGGTTTAACAGTACAATCTTATTTCTATTGAATAGGCTCTTCTTAATTCTACTATAAATTAAATATATTAATCTAAACAATGCAAATTTCATGACAATTTATGTCCTCACTTGAGAATTCCTAACTCATCATGTCCTAACATTTTTATATTTATCATGCTTTTTTTTTTGGTTTTTCTCTGTTTCCTGCTCATAGAAATGAAAAGTTAATTAATCACTGATTTTTCTTTTTTATATAGAAATTGTATATGATGTTATTCCAGGATGTAATGGTTTTGTTTTCTCTTGTTATTTTGTGCCTTCATTTCAATGGAGATTAAGTTTGATTATTTAAAATTCTATAGCTTAATTTATTCTCTGAATCTGATTCTGATGAGAAATTCTAACAAAACAAAATACTTACATTTCAGTAGTCATTTCTAGTTTTATGATGTGCTATTTCAAGTGAATAAAATTTACATTTTAAGTCACCGTAATTATTAAAAATGTTTTGTTTGTCTATTATGGGATAAAATTGTACATTAACAACTTCTTGTCAGTGCCTATTTAAATTGTCTAAAATAACTATGGAGAAAAAGAAAGCCTATTTGATTTTGAGAAAGAACAAACAATAAGGCAAGAAGAGGAAAACAAAAGAATATTTTATCTTTGTGGAAGTTAGTTCCAAATACATATCGTGTTTTCTCCGTGGTTTTCAGACAAAACTAAAATACCTTGTATAAACTAAACCTCAGCCAATCCGTGATGTTTGGTATATTATGTCAAAATTTGAAGCAGATTAATTGAAAGGACTATAAAATAATTTTAACCAAGAGATTTCTCAGGTGTTAACCAATATAAAATTAATGCAAATTAATTTTAAGAAAAAAAATGGTTCATGCATCTGGATGGTATCAGGCCAAGGACTTAAAGGTTTATCATGTAGACATTCTCTTTCCTCATCTGCCTCTAATTTTCCTCAACTGGCATTATTCTTTGATAGTTTTGCCCTCATAGTGGTTATCAGTGGCTTTAGTCTTTAAGTAATTTTAGTTTTAATCATCAGTGTTAAATAATTTTATAGTTAAGAATCTTAGAATAAAGAGCAAGTCTCTTTCTGTGTAACTCCAGTGAACTTTCTGGAGCTAATTTTAAATGGCCCAGCAGTGATTATGTTACCTTGTATAAAGCATTGAAATAAAATGGAATAATTGGATTAGCATGAACCTAGCACTTAGTTATTTTAGGGTTTTTTTGTTTTGTTTTGTTTTTTAAGATTTGTTTATTTATTTGAGAGAGAGCAAACCTGAGAGGGAGGGGTAAAAGGAGAGGGAGAGAGAATCCAAAGCAGACTCTGTTTTGTGCCTACCTGGGTGCAGAGCCTGAGGTAAGCCTCGATCTCATGATCCTGAGATCACAACCCGAGCTAAAGCAAACGTCATCATTTAACCTACTGCACCACCCAGGCACCCAATATTTTAGTCTTAAATATTATTGGTGAATTAGTGAAGCCACTATGGAAAACACTATGTCCTCCAAACGTTACAAGAAGACCTGCCATATGATTCAGCATATCCTGAGAAAATGAAAACAGGATATCAAAAAGATATCTGCATTCCCACGTCCTTATGATACTGTGCTAAGTGGGAAATAAGTAAGACAGAGGAAGAAAATACTACATGGTTATTGCTTATATGCAGAAACTAAACAAAGACAAAAAGAAAAAAACAACAAAAAGTCAAGCTCATAGAATGGAGGCTAGAAAAGTGGCTGTCCCAAGCTAAGATGTGGGGCAATAGGGAGAGGTTGGTGCCCGGGAACAAACTTTCAGCCTTAATATGAATAAGGTCTGAGGACGACTCTAGCAGATAGCACTGTATTGTGCATTTGAAATACATTAAAAGAGTAGAAATTAAGTGTTCTCACATACACACACACAAAATAAATATGTGAGGTGACAGATGGGTTAAGTGACTTGATGGAGGAACATATATATTATTATTATTATTATTCCTCTACCTGGGTGAGTAAGGTTGTGCATAAACTACATAGATCAGAAAGGAGACAGGGTCATTAGCAAAAGAAACAAAAAATATTTTTATTATTAGGATAAGAGTGGTCCAAGACTGCAGAGCAACACACCGCTTCAATCTTAATCTAAATATATCTTGCAAGCATTATAATATTCAAAAGCATTAATGTTAGTGGCAATTCTTGGTAGCTGGCCTGGGTTCTTGAGTTCCACCAGGAAAGAATTCAGAGCCAAACGCTCAAGTAATCAAGCATTTAATGGTGGTTAGAGTGAACGTGCACTCAGGTTGTGGGGGAGAGGGCGCAGGCCCAGAGGTGGCAGCTGCCCACTGGGTCAGGCTTGCCTTCTCCTATCTTGACCTTGGTTATGGGTCATAACTAGCGTAGTCTCTGTGTGAGGTTCTTTCCTATCATCGAAGTGACTCCTCCTACTGGTGTTTGTCCTATCTGGTCCTTGTCAGAACTGTCATGGCTTCACTGTTCCACGTTGTGTGTGTGTTGCATATTTGGTTTGCTGGGAAAGGAAACTGCTAACTATTATAATGAAGCTATAGGTTAGTCGGGGGAAGCAGTTACAGCAAAGAATGCATGCTTACCCTCAAGGGTCTTTCCTACTTGTTTGGAACTTGGTTTCTACCCTTTTTATCAGTTGGAAAGCATTCATTCCCTGCTCCTATCCAACTAACTGCTTACTCTATCAATTACATGTGTGTGTACATATTTAAAAACAGAGGAAAAGAATTCTGTTATTTATCACTTTTGTTCCCTAGGCAGGGAAGACATTTTACCTTCAAAATCACCGGAGCACTCTACAGTAGCCATTTGTGTTTAAAAAACTCTGCATCAATACTCCACGAACTACATAGCAATTTTAACGATGATGTTCCTTTCTGAGCAATACAATTATAATTCACATAGGCTACTTACTGACTCTGCTCAGCGAGAGAGGTGGCCAGTGGTCACAGACTGCTCCCTGACCTCTGTCAACAGCAATCTATGCATGACTGCCTCTAAGTCAAAGTTGATAAGCTAACGTGTTGGTGAGCAGCCCACAGTCACTGCAGACAGATTAAGGGTGAGTACCAAAGTTAAACGGATATGATCTCTTATTAGCATTTTCAAAAATAATGTAGTAAAATGCACGTGTGTAAAATATATTAGAAATTGAAAACCAGTTCACTAAACTAACATTTATTGATAAACTATGTGCTCAGAATGTTAGATATAATTCTGTACATCCTTTGTCATTTTCAAGAATGCAGGCTTCTGTTTTGATGGGAAATATGAATGCAATTTAGACTTATTTTAAGACTTATTTTAAACACAGTTAAAAAACTACCTTACTACTAAAACACCTCATCTTCTACACGTATCCATTATGTTGTATAAAGAACCCTCAAGGAAATCATAAATTGTATAATGAGACAATATTTTTTGTTATTTGTACAATTTAGATCATAGGAACTCAATGATAAACTATATAAAGGTATAAAAAACCATATTGGAGTGCTAATAAGTTTTCAAGTAAATAGAACGATGTATTCTGGAAAAATTATATTTATAAAAATCATTTGCCCTCGCAAAAGCAAATTCTGTATGCAATAATATTGCAGTCATGCTTTATATAACAGAAAATACTGTAACAAACATAAGAGCTAAAGTAACTTACAAAATATTAACAGTGTTTATTTTCAAGATATATTGGTTGGTTGTTTTTGTTTTTGTTTTTGTTTTTCCCTTCAAGGCAGAGAATATGGGCATATGCTCAGCTTGACATTGAGTGTGGTAGACCAGTAATCTAGCCAGCCAGCTAGGGAGCAAGGCCATTCCACTGAAAATAAGAATCTCTAAAACTATCGGAAGTCTGAGGAGAAAGGTTTGCAATAGAAATCAGGGAATGCGGAAGACCAAGTTCAAAACAGAGGTGTGGTTATTCCCTTGGGGGTAGTTATTATGCATTTGAAATGGTAGCACCATCAGGACCTTGTGATTCTTTCCAGCTACTTCTAGCTGCAAGAGCACAGACAAAAAATAGCATTTGCGTCAGGGACTTGTGTATATAGTTTTGAGGAATCAAGTTAAACACGCAATGTGGGATGGTTGTGACCTCACTGAAACAAAGACTTCAACTAACTGTGGAAGAAATTTTGCCTTCACTGGCGAAAATGCAGGAAAAGAAATAGACGTTTTCCCCCTCTATACAAAAGTAGTATGTTTTTAAGAAACCCTGTCTTAAGCCCAAATGGCTTAAAGCAAAGAAGCAATTACCATTAATTTATATGGAAATTTCTTTTTTAGCATTTCAGACCCCCAAAATAACCTCTCTGAGGCTTTTCTGAGGTCTGTGAACGGATGCATAAAATAAATTGAGATAAAGCCCAGATGCTCACTGATATAGTTCAAAGCTCCTCGCGGCTGGATGTAGAGATGCTGTGTAGTTCTGGGAAAGGGACTGGAGAGTGGCACTCCGCTCCGTGGGAAAGGGAGCGCCGCCTCAAACCTGGATGGCTGAAGAACAGACACTGAAGATATTTGTGCTTTTCACCTTTTGTTTGTAAAAAGTCCTCGAGTATCAGTTAGTGAAAACTGTACAGACTTTACTAATGTAGGTCTTTTGTAAACTTGACAGGGCATCTCACAGATGTTGGGAAAGCGAGATCTCCAATCATCTCTGGTGAACTCCAAGTATTTTTCTATTACTATAGAGTTTGATAAGATGTAAAAGTTAAACTAAAGGTTTTCTCTAAAGTAGCAATGAAAGGCAAAACTTGCTTAAAACAAGCAATTTTTGCTTTTTATCTAAATTACCCTACTATTGACTTATTCTAACTCATTGTCCACCAAATACTAGAATATCTTTTTACCTTTAAAGAGAAACATTTGTTGTCAACATATAAATACATTGCTATTAATGCATAAATGTAAGTGTAAAATGCACTTTGAAAGAGCATCTTCAATAATGTGTATGTGAATAATTATTTTTATGAAAGTTCAATCTGAGACATAATATTTGATTGTTCAATCTATAATTGCATAAAAGATGTAAGTCAAGCCTTTTGGGGTTGTGCAACTCATGTTATAGGCTTGCCTTATTCACACACATGAAGTCTGTAAAGTGCAGAATTAATCCCTAAGGCATGTTAATATGCTTCTTTGACAACTCTTATTAACTGTAACAAGGTATTTAAATTGCAGATGCCCTGCTGAGTGAATATTCAAAAGGCACTTGACAGCTCTACACCTGAATGCCAGATGCTCCTTAACACAGCGTTACTTGTTTTATTTTGTGATTTATAAAAGGTTGATTTTGTCTCATATTTTTCTGACATTAGAAAGAGGAAAAACAGGAAGAAGAAAAGAAGGGGGGAAGGAATGGAGGAGGAAAGGAAGGCACTCGGATTTCGAGACGCGAATGGTAGCTCCCATCGTAGTTACGTTGAGCTGCAAACCTACAGACCAATGTATACCTAAAATATTTAGTGGAGGTTACTTGTAATAATGAATATTGTTTAAACATTGATTGAAAGTAGTTTCATATAATACATATTATTTAATGACCAGCATCTGTCTTCTAAAATTAGGGAAGAGATTAAAGAGAAAATAAAGTTTCTATATGTGACAATTATGAATTTTAGTACTCTCAAATACAGCATAAAAATTTGCAGTGGAAACACTTATGAATATGAAAATGACTTTCCCCAGGATTCAACAATGGGTTCCTAAAGAAGAGCTTCCTCCAGTTGTAATGAATGTGGAGATCAGAGGGTACCAATAGTGTGTCTCTTGACTAGAAATGAGATAAAGGTCATTCTATTCTTAACCTTTTTGTTTACAGAAATTAAAATGACAAAGAATTAAACATTAGGCTATTTTGCATTTTCATCTCATTTTTATTTCGTGTTTATAGCTATATTTTCAATGTCAATTTTCAGGGCAGCTGCAATTAGTGTAGATATTGTACTTCTTCTTTCATTTTTAAATACAATATATCATAGACATACATCTCATTTTCAATAGCCCAACTGTTTACAAATGTTTTAAAAATAACTCACTCTAGAATTATAAACTATATTTCAGATAAACCTCACAAGCATTATCCTCAATAACTGGATTGTCAAGATTGATACGAAACATAGATGTTGCTTTGAAAATGCATGGAGTGAAAAAAAAAGATTGAAAATCAAAAACCCGGGCCAAGGACAAATTGTGTGGTCATTGTGTGCAGTGACTAGGAGTATAAGGAAAACGACTCTGGTTTATCCATCAAAATATCACTCTGAAACGAGTTCTAAGTTGAATTGATCATGAACAAATTCATTGCAATAATCATTTCCATTTTTACTCTCATCTCATTGTGGAGTCTTGTCATATTTAAAGGGAAAAGCCTGAATGCAGGGAAGCTCAAGTTTGCCTTTCTAAAATGTCTGGTTTACTCCTTTCTAAAATGTCTGGTTTATTCCTTATATCTGGTTTAGTCCTTAAAATTATTCCTTAACTTTGCATTCTGTATTTATTAAGTGGTTACCATGTGTCAGGTGCCAAACAAAGCAAAAAAACAAATAAACAAAAAACAAACAGTGGGGAAAAAGTAGCAAGTAACTGCCACTATTAAGCCCAGTTCCAATTAGTGGATATTGAGAACGATGTTTCCTACGACGCATCACAAAAAATAATTCGAAACACATATAATGTGTTGTCAGAGGATGGATGTCTGTCACTTATAAGATATTAGATATTATGTACGCTGTTGTAGTTTTGTTTGATTTTTAAGTAATCATTCTAAGCTTCTTCATGAACTATCCCCCTTCATCCTACTGGGAATTGGGGAAGGGAAGCAGTACAAATGTTGTAATCACCATCATTCGATCTCAGTGTCTTTCTGTTCAATATGTCCTCTTTCGGACAATCAGTTATTCGTCCAAAATGTCCTTGTCTCATATCCTCTCCATCATCTGTAAGATGGCGTGTTTCTATATCAGGGAGCTGGTGTGCTCTAGTAGAGGAAGCCTAAGGGGTTTCAGCTTCATGCGGTGGAATCTGGATTTTGTATGATCACTACAGGATGGCTCATATGCTCGCCGGAATAATAACTTCACAAACAGAGCCTATTCCCCGTGGGATCAGCATGGACAAGGCGAACATCCGCGCTGAATTCCTTGTAGCTGCAGCGTCTTTAGGTTAAGTTTCCTCTCGTCCCTCGCATCCCTTGTTGGCACATTACGTTTCCTCGCAAGCACGTGGAAGAATTCTTGGACAGATGTGTCCGTTAGCGGAACGGACTAATGTAGGCACCGTATTAACCCCTGCCACTGTGAAGTCAGCTTGCATCCATATCCACAATATTGGAACAGGCTCTTCAAGCCCAGAATTTGCTTTTCAGAATTCCAAACTCAAAAAGGGCAAACCCTCTCTGAATTAAAGGATTTCCGGGGCACCTGCCTGGCTCAGTCAGTTAAGCATCTGCCTTTTGCTCAGGTCATGATCCTGGGCTCCTGGGATGGAGCCTGACATTGGGCTCTGCTCAGCGGGGAGCCTGCTTCTCCCTCTCCCTCCGGCCGCGTTCCTCCAGCACGCGCTCGCTCTCTCTCTCTCTCTCTCAAGTAAATAAATAAATAAATAACATCTTAAAAAAAAAAATTCCTTCTTTCTCCCCACTATGACCTCCACAGCAGTACAGAGATGATACACACACCTGATATATTTCTTTATCTAATTCTCCCACCTTATGCCTCTCCACAGTTCCCCTAGGGAAAGATCATATTTTGTAAGAGAATGATTCAGGAAGGTTGAATGGTAAAAAAAGAAAACATATCCCATTTATATAACTTAATCTATGCTTCAATCTCTTTCCTGTGGAAAAAAAATAGGATTGCAATACTATCCAAATCAAATGGTTGTAATAAGCATTCAATGACACTGTATGTTTAAAGCAAGCAAATGTTTTGTGTTTTTTACTTTTATGTTCTTCTCAATAGTACTATTATTTTGGTAGAGAAAGATAATAGCTTCTGCATAATTCTTTGCTAGATGCATCTGACACTATTATCACCTGATATATATAGGATTTATCTTAAATGATGTTATTGATTACCTTTAGGTCACTTTTATTCAACAAAACTCTCTAGAACATCCACCATGTAATAAAAACCGTGAACAACAGAGAGACAAATAATGCGGGCAAAAATAAATTATATATGGTTGAAAATGAGAAATCAGCACAAACAAAATTTACAAGTCATTGTAAACTAGCTCCTTAAATCCAATACCTTGGATATTATTCCTAGAGACAAATATGATTATGCTGAGTGTAACAGCACAGGGCAGACCCAAAATACAAAACAGATGCCCATCCTTGCTCAACTTTGCCTGTCATATTTTGCACGTAGATCCTAGCCCAATACATAAAGGATGTGACAGTGCTTCAGAAGATGGAAAGAAGGACAACTGACACAATCAGGTTCAGGGCCAAGTGCCAGAGAAAACAAAAGTAAATAATTAGTGCAGGGAAATTTCAAATAGACATGAGAGTGTGCTTGTAGTATTAGATATACTCCCTCATTTTCCATTTGGGAATGTGCAATAGATATACAGGCACATATTTTCAGTGATCCTGGATACTAGGATTCTATCAAGAGCATAAACGGGTGCTTGAGGGAAATTTTCATAGTGCTATCCTTGGTATTCAACAAAGTAATGTGATTTGGAATTATTTAAATCATTATTTTGATGGCAGTGATTTTCAAGGAAAACTCAGCAAGATTTTTGAAAGGCTCTAATTTTTGCTTCTAGCTCAGAGTGGTAGAAATTTACCCACTAAAATAACAGTACAAACAGAATAACATTATTTAGCCTCATCTTATTTTCACAGAATTTTCTGAAGTGGCAGGCAGCATTGGTCCTGGTTCTTTCTTCCACCTCCTGTGGTGCCATGACACTCCTTCTGCCCCCTTCTATTTCTCTTCTCTTTTTCCATATTTTTTAAAAACCTACAAATCTTAGTAAGACATGTGAAAATGGGTTTAAAGGACTGAGGACTACCTCACTGAAACCTGTAGTAACTCCAAGGAAAGCGCTGGAAATTGGTTACACATCCAAGAGAACGACCTAGTGGCAATTCCTGCTGGGGACATGGAATTACTGTGGAAGGACATGCAGTGACCCTGTCAGGACAACAGATGTGACCGGCAAGAAAAAGGGTGCATTCAGTCTTGCAGGTTTTATCCCAGGATAGTCACAGACCCAAGACGTCAGGAAAGGCCAGATCCAGAAGAGCAACTTACTAGAACAGCAGCTGGGTCTTAGAATTTGGAATGGAGGGGGTGCCTGGCTGGTCCATCAGGAAAGCATGCAACGCTCAGTCTCAAGTTTGTGGGTTCGAGCCCCATGTTGGGTGGAGAGATTACTTAAAAATAAAAACTTTTAAGAAAAAGTTGGGGATGGACCAGATTTGAAAGGAAAACTATTCTAGAGGTCATGAGTCAAGCAACAGTATTCCTAAATAGAAATGAAGAACCAGGAGGTGGTGGGGAGGAGGGTGTGGGCGTGGGTTTGGGAGTGGGTGGGTGTGGGATGGTTTAAAAAAAAAAAAAAAAAGGAACAGAAGTGTATAATGCACACTCCTTGAATTAAAAAGTGACAATGATCTGGAGATAAAACAGGCTCATCCATGTTTTGAAAAAACAACAGGGACAAGTCATATACATAGAGGAAGCGCTGATAACACATGACATTTGTAATTCCAAGAAACCTCCCCCCACAAGATTTAAGTAGAAACATCAGATTGCTTTTATTTTTTAATTTTTTTTTTATTTATTTCTTTGACAGATCACAAAGATCACAAGAAGGCAGAGAGGCAGGCAGAGAGAGAGGGGGAAGCAGGCTCCCCAAGCAGGGAGCCCGATGCAGAGCTCGATCCCAGGACCCTGAGATCATGACCTGAGCTAAAGGCAAAGGCAAAAAAGGCTTAATCCATTGAGCCACCCAGGTGCCCCATCAGATTTCTTTTAAAAAAGGCATTAAAATCAGGTTTGCCTCAGAATTTTTCTTCCGCAATGCTAAACAAGGAGATAAGGGAGATGTCCTCAGAGCTCTTAGAAAGGTTTGGTGGAAATCTGAAAGTCTATGTCAAACCAGTTCACTGAAATGCATTCCAGTGTGTGCATATACTCAGAAATTACACACTCATGGTTCTTAGAAGAAAGTATTTAAATATGTACTGAGTTGATAAAAGGACAGAGCACTTACGGATCAGCTTCTGAACATTTCTTTGATTTCTGTCCAGAGATATTTATTTTGTTCTCTTAAAAAATATATTATTGTCTATTGTTCATAATGTATTCATATTTCCTTCATGTTCATTTGATGACCCTTTTCTGTCCCAGAACCCTGTCCAGGATGTGACAGTACATTTAGTTGTTCTGTCTCCTTAAGCTCCTGTGGTCTGTGACATTTTCTTAAACTTCCCTTGCTTTTGATGACCTTGGCAATTTTGAGGAGTACTGTTCAGATGTATTGTAAGATGTCTCTGTATTGAAATTTGTCTGTTTTCCTCATGATTAGGCTGGGTGATAGGTTGGGGTTATATAGGACTGGGTCTCATGAATTTGAAATGGAATATTGCTAATTTATTGATGATGTATTTTTTAAGTAACATGATTATTTTCCCCCTTAGCCTGTTAATGATGTAAGGGCATCAGTCGAGATGCACTAGTTTATTTTGCACTAACAAATTACATAAAACTTTAATATGTCGAGCAATAATGGTTTACTTGTCCACATATCGTATGTGTGCCCAGAACTTTCCCCTACATAATATTTATCTCAACTCTGGGATTAGACTGATGTACATTTATTTACGGTATCAGCCTTTTAAAACTTCTACCCAGAAAGATACGTGTCACATCTCACATTTCGTTGGCCAAAGAAAACCACATAACTAAGCTTTACCATAAGTGGCAGGATAATATAATCACCACCAGGAAGGAAAAAAATGGATATTTTGACCAGTGATAAAAACTACTAGGTGTTTGGGTTTTATCATTCAAGTAGAATAAAGATACATCATGCTATCATATGTAATAAAAGCAACTTTATGGAAAGCAAGATGGGAATAATTAATATAAAATAGAAATACTTTTAAACAAAATAAAGAAATATAAATTAGAAAAAATAGAGACTGAGGGAAATATACTGACCATACCTACAATACTTACAGTTAAGCAAGATAAAAATATACATGTACTTAAAAGAACAAGTAGATAAACCAACAAATGTAGACACTTAAGAGACAATAGCCTGAAATTTTCTAAACTAATAATTTAAAAAATCTTTGTAAAATTGGAATTCGTTTAAAGGTAACATTGACAAATTTACGGATGAAGAATTCAAAATGTGAAGAATTCAAATTGTGAATTCAATAATTATAGGAGAAATTGAAAGTCATCAGAGAATGATTATATTTTCCCCTTTTACACTTCTTGTGTACTACAGCATATGATCTTTCCAGAATAAAACTAATTTAACTTCCAATGATTTTTTTTTTCTGCATAGAAAAATAAAGTTAAACAAAGTCAGCTTTAAAGGAGCAATTTTGTCTTTTATAATGAAATAGAAGACTGCACACTACCTCAAGCACTGTTTATTACAAAGCTATATGACACTAAATAGGTACTTTTTCAAAGCAATCAAATGGCAAAGCCAATTTGTGTTGATATATCTCGATAAGCAAAGCAATTTAGTGTTCTTGAAATAAAATATATTTCATACTTATTTAATGAGATCCACATATTCAAGGGCACAAACAATGATTATGCTACTGCTGGCTAGTTATTTGCCTGTTCCTGAGAACATTTTTTAAACCTGCTTTAATAAAAGCTTTGTATTATAATGAATAACAAAAGGGAGGAATATATATAACACAGGAGGTTATAATACACATTAAAAAAATTCCAAACACAAATCAATTCCAAGTGCTAGTCCTTATGTCACTAACTTCAAACAAGGCTGAATACTGCGTCCAGTTAAATATAAAATGAATTTTTCTTTTCATCAAAATTATTCACCTATAAGAGTTATTAATTAGTAATTACACGTTTTACCTTTCACTTACATTATTTTGAAAAATAAAGTAGATTTGGGACCTAATTCTTCAATATGACGTCCTGAGATCTCAGTCAAAAACAAGTTTAAAAGGTTAGGCAATTGTCTCAAAAGACAAAACATGAAATTACCATATGATCCAGCAATTTCACTCCTGGGTATATACCCATAATAGTTGAAAGGAGGGATTCGAATAGGTATTCGTACACCAAGTTCACAGCAACATTCTTCACAAAATCCAAAAGATGGAAGCAGTTCTAATGTCCATTAACACATAAATGGATAAACAAAATGTGATATATACATATATATATACGATAGAATATTATTAGCCTTAAAAAGGAAGGATATTGCGATACACACTACACCACAGATGAACCTTAAAGACCTTACACTCAGTGAAAGTCATCAGTCACAAAAAGATAAATATGATAGGATTCCTCTTCTGTGATGTTCCTGGAGTAGTTAAAGTCATAGAGGCAGAAAGGAAAACTGTGGTTGTCGTGGACTCCAGGCACCAGAGAATGGGGGGCTAGCATTCTGTGGGTACAGAGATTCAGTTAGGGAAGATGAAAAAAATTCTGGAGATGGATGGTGGTGGTGGTGGGACAACAATGTAAGAAGACTGAAAGCCATGGAACCGCACACTTACAAGTGATTAAAATGGTGAATTTTATGTTATGCATATATTCCTACAATTTACAAACAAACTCTGAACTACAGACCAAAAAATGAAAAAAACAAAACAAAACAAAAACAAATTTAAGGAGCTTATGAAAGTTACATGGTAGAAGAGATAAAGAAGGAGGAAAAGACTTTCAGTGGATGTAGATCTAGAACAGATTCCCAAATAATGGCCTCACATTTGGCAAGAGCTTTAGGTGGTTGTGTCAGTCCTTTATAGATCACACCTGCCCCATACACGCACTCACACACAGCAACATGATAAAAGCTCGTGGTAAGGAGATCATGACTCCACCACGAGGTAAGTAATCCTGTAATCGGGTGCCAGGAAGTTAAGCAAGCGTGGGACGACAGTATCACGTGTAGATTTAAAGCACTCATGATTTCAAACAACTGAGACAGAAGGGGCATCGTTGGACTCTGAGCGACTGAGTTAGTGACGTAAAATGTGGATCTGCCCATGGCACCCTTCAACTGATCTTGAAGACACGTTTGAAGGGTTTGAATATATATTTTTTAAGATTTTATTTATTTATTTATTTGACAGACAGAGGCACAGCGAGAGAGGGAACACAAGCAGGGAGAGTGAGAGAGGGAGAAACAGGCTTCCCACGGAGCAGAGAGTCTAGTACAGAGCTTGATCCCAGGACCCCGTGCACCCCTGAATATGTTTTTATATAAAATACAAAAGAGGAAAACATATATTTTCCAAGTATATATAATTTTATATATATGACACTTGAAAAATGCATATGTAACCCAGTATCTTAAGTACATCAGGAACATCTCTAAAATGTATTATCTTATAGGAGACCAAGAAACTTGCAGATCTCCACAGAAAGCAGGATACTGCCTTTTGTTTGGAACTTACCTTATATTAGAGCAAATATACATGTATATTTATTTAGTATGCTTATTATTTGTATTAACCTCAAATATTCATGGTTTCTCAATAATATTGGACCAAACTTGCATGGCATAATATCATTTTTATTTACTTACTCACTGCGCCTCAAAGACCTCATCTGGCAAACAGAAGTAATGAGTCAGGGTTTCATGGTTCCAGAAACAATCTCTCAGCCTCAGAACAATGCCTGGTGCATAGTAAATGCCTTATGAGTGTTGGCGATAATCATTTGCTGCAATTCCCTTTGTACTTTTCATTCTAAAATATCTCTGAAGTAATCTCAGTTTGTGAGTTTAGTTTTCTGACTTCAATTACTTTTCACTTTACATTTACATTGAAGCACAAAACAGTAAATATGGAGGATTTGAATATACCATGAATAATCAAATATGTCACATTACATACGATGTTTTTAAAATTTAAGTTTTAAAAGTCTTCCCTATATCTACACTAAATCAAGTTAACAAGTGCTTTTCAAAAAATTGTCCAATTATCCCTTTTTTAGAAAAAGCCAATTTGGAGTCTAGCCTATATTTTTTGTTTTCCTTTTTGCTCATATATCTTTACTAATATAGATTAATACTGTAAGAAAAATGACAATAACATCCAGGATTGTAATACTCCTCTCCTATATGAAATTAGAAACTATTTCATATAGGAACTACTTCATATAAACTACATGAAAAATCCCATCATTCCCAAAGGATAAAAAACATTTAATCTAGATAAGGTCTTCAAATTGAAGATTTTTTTCTCACCACTGTAAATAATTTGACCTACTTTCTATTCTCATTTTTTCCTTAGGATTTCAACAGTATATTGTTTTATTTTTGTTTGTTTGTTTCTATGTTGTTTTGTTTTTAGGTATGTTATTTATTCATTTGTGTGTGTGAGAGAGAGAGGCTAGAGAGAGAGATAACTTGAGCACACAAGCAGGGGGGGTGGCAGAGGAAGAGGGAAGAAGCAGGCTCCCCAGAGAGCAGGGAGCCCATGTGGGGCTCAATTTCAGAACCTGCAGTCATGACCTGGGCTGAAGGCAGATACTTAACCAAATGAGTTACCCGAGCACCCCAATACATTGTTTTAAATACTTACACTTAAAATTAAACCTTCACCCTATATGGCATTAAAAGGCAAATTTGCTTGTTCCTATTTAATGTTAACATCCTGTGCAAACTTTATAGTATAGTTCAAACAAAATATTCTGCAAGGTCCTAGACTTCCAAAAATACACACTGAAACTGCAGCATCGGTACTTATCACTTTTCACCATTCTTTTAAAAGACATTGAAATTTCCTTTTGTCACATGGCTAATTTCCTTCACAAAGAGCTACTTGAATTTACCCTCAATTGGGAACTCAGATTACACATATACCTTTACAAGAGGAAATTGGGGGCTCCAGTGGCGCAATCGGTTAGCGCGCGGTACTTATACAAGAGGAAATTGTCCTGAACATCCCTTCAGATGGTAAACTTACAGGTCATAGGATGCAGAAAGTTCATTAGTATTTTGACATGATGCACTTAACAGAGGAAAAAAAAAAAAAGATAGGCTTAAACAGAATATAAATTTATTTCTCTCTCTAATGGCCTGGCTCATAGAGAACACAGGCTCCCATGTGGCCTTCCAATCTCAAAGATACCTCATGCTCTGAGGTGGCTGCTGGTGCTCCAGCTCTTGTAACTATTTTGCAGATAAAGGAGAAAAAACTATGTGAAAAACAACAAGAAAAGTACAATCAACTACAGAGTTATGCCTCTCTAAATGTCTTCTCTGAAATCCTTCATAACACTTCGACTGACTTTTTTTTTTTAGATTTTTATTTTATTTATTGGACAGACAGAGATCACAAGTAGGTAGAGAGGCAGGCAGAGAGACAGGAGAAAGCAGGCTCCCCACTGAGCAGACAGCCCAACGTGGGGCTCGATCCCAGGACCCTGAGATCATGACCTGAGCTGAAGACAGAGGCTTTAACCACTGAGCCACCCAGGCATCCCTTGACTGACATTTTAACATCTAGAACTTAATTATGTGGCCTCACATAGTCTCAAGAAAACTGAATATGTGGTGTTTTAGTTGAATCATTTTTTAATACCCTGATCCTAAGGAAATTTACTACTCTTATGGATGAATATTATTAAATTGTACTTACTATGCTTTGTTTATTCATCCGTGGATGGCTATTTAGGCTGTTTCTACCTTCGGCTACCTCAAATAATGCTGCTATTAGCATTCATGTGTTAAACAAGTACTTGAACACATGTTTTCAATCCTTATCGGTATATATCCAGCAGTGAAATTGCTGATTGATTTGTTAATTCTATGTTTAGCTGGTTTATCCTTTCTCAATAAAATTGGACTCTGGTACTAGAAATGAAGAGCAGAGCAGACACTGTGGTGACCAGCAATGTCTGCCATGGTAGATGTCCCCAGTTCGTTTCTCTGGGAGCACTTGCTCTGCATTTCTTCTTAATCTCTCAGTAGAGATAGAACATGAGTTCTCTTTCCCATCAATGAACAAAATAATACCCATTGATCTGACTTTTGTATTCAGAACTCTATAGCATACCGCCCTCTGACTCATTTATAACAGTGATTTGGTTCCAGAAAACCATATCATTTTGAAACCATTGCTGAGTATGAACCACCGTTTAGCTGTAACTCCTTAGTGACAAAAAACATAGCAGGAAGCAGACACATTTCCCAAAAAACTGCAATCAGCTAAGGCTAAAAGTTTGATCTTGGTTGATTTATAATCTAAATAAGTGATCTTTTTATGAATTGCAGTGAATAACAGGAAATAAAAACTTTATGAACTATTTTTTTTTTGATGTTTGAGTTAAAAAAAAAAAAACCTCCTTCATAAAATTGTCTTAATCTGTGCACAAAATATAAACTGTATACATTCACAGGTACGAACAACCAGGTCACATTATTCTTAATGGTTATAAGTAGATACAAATAGGCAGTGTTCTTACTTTCTAGATAGCCAGTGAACAAATTCATCTTAATTAGTTATGATGTGGTATCAGAGAATAGGAACCTTAAATCTTCAGAAGTTTGTTCTTCACTTCCTTGTAGTGTATTTTAAAAGCTTGAGCTCTGAGGTCAGGCAATCTGTTGTCCCTTTGGATCATGGGTGCCTGGGTGGCTCAGTCAGGTAAGTGTCTACCTTTGGCTCAGGTCAGGATCCTGGAGTCTTGGGATCCAGCTGCGGTTGGACTCCCTGCTCAGTGCTCAGTGAGGAGTTGGTCTCTCCCTCTCCCTCTGCTCCTGCCCACCCCTATTTGTGCTCTCTTTCTCTCAAATAAATAAATAAAATCTTTTTAAAAATCTGTTGCCCCTTTGCATCAAACATAAATTCCTACTCTGAGTATTGGCACTGATTTTTAGGCAATTCATGAATCCTCTGAAACTGTAGAATAGTGTGTGTGAACATACACATTCTTCCACTGAGAATATCCAAAAGTTTCGCTATGCATATCTTCCCTCACCTCGAGACATTGGCTTAAAAATTCCGATATTAGGAAATTTATTTAACCTCATAGAACTCCAGGAAATTATTATAAAGTAGGAAAATCCCCAGGGTACAGAAAGAAAGTATGAGGTTACACTTTCCTGAAACAAGAACGCTTGGCAAAGGATAGAAAAAAAATGAAAAATCCCTTTCCCTTTCTTTTCCCTCTTCACACTTTTGTATATTCTGCTTCAAAAATCTTTTGAAGATTTCTTTCTTTTTTTTTTAAGATTTTATTTATTTATTTGACAGACAGAGATCACAAGTAGGCAGAGAGGCAGGCAGAGAGAGAGAGGAGGAAGCAGGCTCCCTGCTGAGCAGAGAGCCTGATGTGGGGCTCCATCCCAGGACCCTGAGACCATGACCTGAGCCAAAGGCAGAGGCTTTAACCCACTGAGCCACCCAGGTACCCCTGAAGATTTATTTCTTGTTTGAGGTGGGGAGGGGCAGAGAGAGCAGACTCCCCTCTAAGCATGGAGTTTGTTGCAGGGCTAGATAACCACTTAACCCACTGAGCCACTCAAGTGCCCCATCCTGCTTCCAAATTTAAGATCAAGGTACCCTCCTTCCCTGAAGGCATTTACCATCATTCCACTTACTCTTGGTGAAAAATTGATGGAATGGTTGAACCGTTGATGGAATGGTTGAACCGTTGATGGAATGGTTGAACCGTTGACGGAATGGTTGAACCGTTGACGGAATGGTTGAAGGAGGAGGTCCAACCCTCTTCCCTGAATTTTTACAATCCTCACAGACCGACACAAAATATGACTTCTCTTTACTGCCTACTATCTTTCTCATTCTCAGTGGAATATAAAATTTGTGATGGTCAGGAATTTTGTCTTTCTTGTTTTTTTTTTTTTTTGTACCCCAAGAACCTAAATTGTTTCCCATTTGCTGTTAGGTGCATAATAAATATTTTCTGTTAATTTGAGTGAATAGTTATAGATTTCGGAGCCACGTTACCACTGTTTTTAGGAGCAGAATTTGTATTTGCTCCTTACCTTGTTCCATAAAGTTGTTATCAATAGTTGCCTATAAATACCTTGGTTAAATGCTCTTCACAAAAGAACTGAAGTTAACTCAAAACCAGAGCCAATATTTCTATGGCTCCAGAACTCAGAAATTCTGATTTAAAACTCTGGCCATTATAGAAAAAAAAATGAGAGAATCAGCTTTAATGTTTAATTTAATGCTTTGGTAAAAGGTGGCTAGTCAGCAAGCCCAGAGGTCAAGAAGCTGTATTAATCTCCACAAATAAATGTTACAAAATAGATGAAAATAGTAAATATGACCAATTAACCAAGGAAAATATTATTATTTTTTCCAGGGTTATATTAACTATCTAAAAATTTGAATGATGCAGTGCTAATATATATGTGTGTGTGCACACATGTACAAACACACACATTTCGTTTGGGGAAATCCAGGTTTTGATTTCTTTCTTTTTTTTTTTTAGGATTTTTATTTATTCACTTGAGAGAGAGAGACAGACAGGGACAGAGAGAACACTGGCAGGGTGGAGAATGAGAAACAGACTCCCCACTGAGCCAGGAGCATAATGTGGGGCTCGATCCCAGGACCTGGAGATCAAAACCTGAGCAGAAGGCAGATGCTTAACTATCTGACCCACCCAGGGACCCCTTGATTATGTTTCCTTCACTAGTGAGTCATGTGATTTTTGAGTCAATATACTAACTCAGAAGCCACTTTTTCTACACTTTTCCTAGTTCTCCTGACATATTCCTTACAAATGATGAATTAGATTAATAGGTACACATTTGTTCATGGTTCTGCTGTTGAATAAAGTGTGGTTTTGTTTTTTTTTTAATTTTTCAGGCAACTGTTTTGGCCCATTACCCCTGCAAAAGGATTTTCTGTAATAAATATAATCTCTAATAAGAGAAGAGATTGTGTAAATACCATCCTAATTATGCTACTTTTATCCACAAGGTGTCATTACCGTCAATAAAGTACATCCCACAGATCAATCCAGTCTCAACAAGTCCTAATTTCACTGGAACCCATCCTAGATCCTCTGCTTCAAATATAGGACATTTCAGGAGGCAAAGAGTTTCACTCCATCAGTGGCTGTGGACATAGCTCAACACTTCAGGAGATATCAATGTAATGTTTGCATTTCCTTTTTGCACCAACCATGACTTAGCCCTCTTCTTCCTGTAATCACTTGCCATTTTCCCATTTATCATTAATTTTTTCCTACAGCCTCTGGTTCAGCCAAAGTGCTTACCCCATATAGCTGTCATCAGTAGGATTCTTGCCAATGCTTCCCTCTTTGTCCCTTCCCAGTTATGTGAAGTAGGTTAGATGATCACCAGTTGATAGCACGATCTCCTCCACTGGGTAGGAAAAGAGCTGTACCTATTACATCAATATAGGGTTGAGGAGTTAAAAACAACCACTTCAAACTTCCATTAGGAATTTGGGCAGTTATTTTGAAAGTTATCGTCCCTGTGTCATATTAGAAATCAATCCCTTTTCTGGAACTAGTAAATGCAAGCAGGTCCCAGAACTACTATAGGATCAGTCAGAGAAAATGAAATATTATAGAAGTCAGAAAGAAGTTCCACCACAACCCCCACACTTTCTCCTCTATTTTTATCAACAGTAGATGCAGTGATGGTATTCCTTTACTTTTGTGCTGACTGAGTTTCAGCACACACACATGCAGTTCCTCAAGTCATCATTTTAGAGACGTACTATCCCTCAGTCTTGTAAGTATGGTTTTAGTCACTCTCGTTTTCAAATAATCCGCTACTTTGTACATGGTAAGGTATATGATAGCCTGTACTGGATACTTTTATAGACTATTATACCCCTGCACCTGCAGTGAAATGAGTTCCTTTACCTGATGATACTGAAATAGGGACGACAAATGTTTCAATGATGTAGTAATGTTAGAGACATTGGCTTATATTGCAGAGGATGCAAATTCAAATCTGGAATGAGTCTCTATTCTAGGTAAAACCCATAGGGATCCATGAAAGGCTTTGCATAGCAAACTGATACAGTCCACCCCCTGCACTGGGCTTGTTCACGTCTTTATGGCTTGGCCCATGATGGAGTTTAGTGTCTGCTAGGTCTTTTTTTTTTCCTAGTGAGAAACCTAACGATTTAGTAAATTTTCTTGCTTTTGAGGGACACGATACGAAATGTACATTGCTTAAATTCCTCTTCAGTGCTCATTTTATGTACCCAAAATGCTACTTTGAAAGAGCAGATGATGACACCCTTGTTGCTTCCAGACCTTGTTCCATTCAGATGATGGAGAATTTTCTCCTTACAGGCCCCACTCCCAAATGTTTCTTCTATAATGGTTTCCAAACCATAACATCTTTAATATATATGTCATTTATCCTTTCATCATTCATTGTCCAAACCATAGGGCCAGTACAATTCCTACTGAAAAATAATTAGTATTAGTGAATACTATAATGTTACTATTATTATAATAATTTATTTCCTCTGAGACTGGAAGAACACCACTAATAATTCTGCCCTTTGAGGAAATTTATCTTTTCTTTTTAAAATTTTGTCAGAATGTGATCACCACCTGGACACAATGCAGTAGCATCCCAGAGCAAGTATTGTCCAGCAACCTCCAAACTACTAGAAGCAAAATACAATGTCTTTGAAGGATCCCCAAACAATTAAATGGGGGTAGTAGAATCCCTAATTTGGTATATCCTTCTTCAAAAAATAAAGAAACCCAGTCAGTGTCTGTATACCGCTTTTTAATATTTTGGTGCTGCCCAAAATAAGTTATTTCTCTTTGAGAAATGTCTCCATGGAAACTTATGCCCAGATTCTTCCTAAAAGATTTACCACACCTGATATGTGCACCACATCTTGCATGTTAGCAAAGTGAATCAGCCATCCCAGGTAGTGAGTCATATGGTTACTCCACACTTTTAATTCAGTCTTAACTTGATTGTAAGGTTGAGATATCATCATTATAGCATCAGAATGTTGCTAGTACTTTTCCTTTACCAGGTTATAACAACAAGAAAGAGAATATAAATAGCTTTGTAGGAACACAGTAAAAAATGTATTCCTGGCCACACTACATGAATGCAAATTTGCTTTGACTTTCTTCTGAGGTAGGAGTTGAAAGACAGCATGAGCCAAATGGATAACAACAGAACACCAGTATTCTTGTTTGTGACATACCTTGATTTAATATCATTTCTAGTGTAGTTGACACCTTTGGAAACATCCCAAGATCTGTCATATTTTACATTACAGGCTATAACTAGACTAGTGAGTAAACTCTTCAAGTATCTGCTATAACATATCCTGAGTAAGAGCTGAAAACCCCTTAATCTTCCCATTTCTCTTCAGATAATCTGTATTGTTTCAAATTATCTACTTAAGTGGCCCTTGCTAATTCTAAAGGTTCCCACCAGAGATATCCAACTAAAAAGATATGAACAGCAGATATAAAGGATGGCACTTTTCCCTACGATTTGTATAAAGGAAACAGTGTTCATGTATCAAAAACTTTCAGTGAGTTCAGGAAGGAGTATCAGAATGATCATGCATAAATTTATTTCACAAATTCCTACTTTGAGCCACACTTTCCCTTTAAACTTTCCAGTCAGGGGTGCCTCGGTGCTCAGTGGGTTAAACCTCTGATTCTCGATTTCAGCTTGAGGTCATGATCTCAGGGTCATGAGATTGATCCCCAAGTTAGGCTCCATGGAGCCTGCTTAAGATTCTCTCTCTCTCTCTCTCTCTCCCCCTCTCTCTCTCTCTCTCCGTCTCTCTCTCTCTCTCCCCGTCTCTCTCTCTCTCTCTCTCCCTGTCTCTCTCTCTCTCTCTCTCCCCCTCTCTCTCTCTCTCTCTCCGTCTCTCTCTCTCTCTCCCTCTCTCTCTCTCTCTCCGTCTCTCTCTCTCTCTCCCCGTCTCTCTCTCTCTCTCTCCGTCTCTCTCTCTCTCTCTCTCCGTCTCTCTCTCTCTCTCTCTCTCTCCGTCTCTCTCTCTCTCCCTCTCTCTCTCTCTCTCCGTCTCTCTCTCTCTCCCTCTCTCTCTCTCTCTCCCCGTCTCTCTCTCTCTCCCCGTCTCTCTCTCTCTCTCCGTCTCTCTCTCTCTCTCTCCCTCTCCCCGTCTCTCTCTCTCTCCGTCTCTCTCTCTCTCTCTCCGTCTCTCTCTCTCTCTCTCCGTCTCTCTCTCTCTCTCTCTCTCCGTCTCTCTCTCTCTCCCTCTCTCTCTCTCTCTCCGTCTCTCTCTCTCTCCCTCTCTCTCTCTCTCTCCCCGTCTCTCTCTCTCTCCCCGTCTCTCTCTCTCTCTCCGTCTCTCTCTCTCTCTCTCCCTCTCCCCGTCTCTCTCTCTCTCCGTCTCTCTCTCTCTCTCTCTCCGTCTCTCTCTCTCTCTCTCCATCTCTCTCTCTCTCTCTCTCCGTCTCTCTCTCTCTCTCTCTGTCACTCCTCCACTCACATCCTCCCACCACTCCCAGCATGTGTGCTCTCTCCCTCCCTCAAAAAAACCAAACCCAACCAAAATGAAACAGAACAGCAAAACAACAATAAACAAGTCTTTCACAGTGAAATCACTACAGCCTTCAAACTTCATCACATTATCCTTTAAACCCCATTACAAATTTAGGGAATGTTCATTGGGACAGTGCATTACTGTCCAGTAATGCTGATTCTTTATGCACCCGTGCCATTTTCCACACTAATGGGAATGGTTTTATATTGAGAAATCTTGGCCACCTCATTGTTCAGAATGGAAGCCCTCTTTATCATCCTCTACCCTCTTCTCTGGTTTTGCCTCAAAGCATCCAGATTTACTACTGTTTACATTTTTCTGAGATTTCTTAGTCAGCAGAATTAATAGGGGACGTTTGCCATTTGGGCAGCTAATCTTGGATAATGGGCCATTAGCACATCAGTAGCCACATCATTGATGTCTCCTTTTTCATTCAATTTTCAATCAAACTTCTAAAGATTTCTGTTGGGTTTAATCTTCCTGATGCATTTCCTTCTCTTTTAACTTGAAAGATTTTTTTTTCTTTTTAACAACTCAAAAAATGTTTATATCAGTCTCCAGATTTTGCCATATGTCCCTGGGGAAAAAAGTCATCTCCGTTTAAGAATCATTGACATAACCAATCTGAAACGGCTTATATTCTCAACATATTTTCATATTTAGAAAGAATAAAGCAGTTTTCCTTCTTCTTATACTTTATTCCAACTCCTTCTTTAATATAGGTTAATAAATTAAGGGGAGAATTAAGGGAATCATTTATCCTACACACATAGTATGAATGTAGTTGCTTTCTGAGGATCCTGTGTTAAGTCAAATCCCCTCACCTTTCAATTGTGAGTAAAGCCAGTAAAATTTGCCTTGGTTAAAAATATGTAAAATTTATTGTATCAAAAGTCCTTTGGGAGCTGTTTGTATCTTTCCTCATAATGAGTAAGTTCCTTGAGAGAATAATCCCTAGTCTCAGGATTTACCTATTCAGATCTCTTATCTTGATAAGATTTTGAATAATGAGGGGCGGAGTGAGTCACATATATTATGAACTGATAGGTTTACAAATTCCTATTAGAATAATATTTTTAACTCCTAACTGGACTTATAATCTCTTCTCCACTAGGCAGATTCAAGCACTTGGGGTAACTGGCTCCATATTGACTTTCACATTAGCCCAGAGCAGCCAAGGAACCAAGTTTTCTGATAGTTTTGTCCTTGGCTTACATCTTGTTTTTTTTTGTTGTTGTTGTTGTTGTTGTTTTTAATGCATTTTACTATTTCCCCAAACAGGGGATTTATCACTTCTATATTCCCTTTTCCTTAATTGATCATAACGCTTGGGCAACCTTAAATCAGGGATGGCTCAAGGGTCAATCTGGCATTAGACATGATTTATTCTCCCTTTTCTTCCCTTTTTTCCTCCCAAACAAAGCTTTAGTCATATTTAAATTAAATCTGGAGTTGTTTCAAAAATTCTGCCAACTACACTAGTTGCAACAATTATTCCTGTATACTCATACAGGCTCTAACAAAAGCAAAGGATTCAACACAGCATAAGAATGAAAGCACTGGCAAATTCCAGAACAGTCAGAGATATCCAAGCAAAGCTTCCAAAATCCTCTCATACTCACCAAGTACATAATTCATTTCTGTTTGCGAAACTCCTATATAGTCATAAAATATATTAGTCTCCAGGAAACTCTAGTCTCATTTAGAGGTGGTCTTTTATACCTCTCTGAAGTCAAAGATTTACATTTAAGGTGACTATATTTTATGAGTTCACAACTGTGACCAAATATTTAAAAAAAAAAAAAAAAGAAAGAAAATTTGGTTGTTAGAGGAGCAGGCAGTATCTAGGAAAACATGGAGAAATACTATTAATGGATACATCTAAGCATGAACAGTTGAACAAATCTCACAGATTAAGAGAAATTACAATGAGCTGGTAACTCTGTTGCTTGTGTTCCTGAAGCATAGGACCTCAAGGACGTAGTACTCAACTAAATTACCCTAAGTAACTATTCTGGTCCACGTTTCTATTAGAAAGCAGCGTACCATGCAGGAATAGCTAATATTTCCTCTTTCCTACATGGATAAATACGATATGCATAGATCCATAAACAAATTGTATGGGATAGAAACACCAGGGAGAAGCCACTGATTTATACCAGGAAGAAAAAACACTGCCAAAGGATGAATATCACAAACTGGATTTTTTTTTTTAAAAGATCTATTTATTTATTTATTTATTTGACAAACAGAGATCACAGGCAGGCAGAGAGAGGGGGAAGCAGATTCCCTGCCGAGCAGAGAGCCCTATGTGGGGCTCGATCCCAGGATCCTGGGATCACGACCTGAGTCGAAGGCAGAGGCTTTAACCCACTGAGCCACCCAGGCACCCCACAAACCGAATTTTGAATAGACAGTATATCTACTACATTAATGAATAGTGATTCAATAACAAATGACATTTTCCATTTGTATTCATAAGAAACAGTAGTATGTATTTAATTTCCTTAAGAATTTGGAAATCTGAACATGTTGACAGAATTAGGAGATGTCTGTTCTGGCAAGTTTAAAAATTTACTTGAGATTGGTACTTTTATTTTTCAAAAAATTACTAACTGCTATGATAAATATTCTTTAAAAACTAAGTACAATTCAGGCAAGTTGCCTAAAAATGTGTATCTAACCTGTTAAAGTCATAAAGAAGTTTCCATTCTAAGAGTTATATATTTAAGTATTGACAATTGGACTACATACTATACATATTTGATACATATATATGCAGTTTTTGATCAATGTATTACATTATAATGTTTCTTTTCTTCAAAGATAAAGATTTGAGTCATAGAAGTGAGATTCCAAAGAACTTTCCACCATGATCAATCAACTTACATTTATAGCACAACCTAACTACATACACTATATATGAATTATTTGGGACTTTTAGTCTTAATAACTTAATAAAATAAAGTATATCACAATAATACAAATTGACATGTTTCTTGGAAACTTGTGGACCAGTTGGACATATAAGGGAATTTTTCATATCACTGTATAGTCTGCAGCCCAGTTAGAAGATGAGGTATATTTTCATATGTTGAAAGAAGGGTTAAATATAAATTTAACAAATAATTTCTTTACATGTTGACTTTCTTATCCAGACAAAGGAGGATATTTTTATCTAAAAGATTGTTATCTAATAAAAAAGAAAGACTTGCTATTTAGTAGACAAGGGATACCACCTGCGAAGGGCATTCACAGATGACAGGAAGGGAACACCAGTAAAACAGTGGTGCAAAAAGCCTAGGGTGAAACAGGAAGACGAGAGTAATTTAAAAAATAGAAATGAGTACCCAACTTTTGTGTCGACAGGAACAGGACTGAAGGAGATGATGCTGAGTGAAATAAGTCAAACAGAGAAAGTCAGTTATCATATGGTTTCACTTCCTTGTGGAGCATAAGGAATAACAAGGAGGACATTAGGAGAAGGAAAGGAAAGACGAGGGGGGACATCGGAGGGGGAGCTGACCCATGAGAGACTGTGGACTCCGAGAAACAAACCGAAGATTTTAGAGGGGAGGGTAGTTGTGGAATGGGTGAGGCTGGTGATGGGTACTAAGGAAGGCAGGGATCGCAGGGAGCACTGGGTGTTGTAGGCAAACAACGAATCATGGAACACTACACCAAAAACGAATGATGTACTCTATGGTGACTAAAACAACACAATTAAAAAAAAAAAAAAAACTGCTTTAAAAAAAAAAAAGGAAGTGAGGGAGAACCCACTTTACTCAAACAAATTAGACTGTTATGACTCTGTCTGCGTTCTGAGGGGATGGAAGATTGAAAGGACCACAGGAAATGACAGAAGGAATGAGATAGTTATTAATTCCAGAGATCATAACAAAGTTGTTCAGGATGGGAAACACCGTATACTATGTGGCTCGGCAGTCAACTATGTTTTCCTAACATGTTCACTTAAATATGAAATACTAAAAATGACCAGTCATGATTACCTAGAAAACTGAAATAGAGCAATTGCAGCCGTGAGCAAAATCAATGATCCCAAACAAGGGAAATATGGTAGAAACACATAAATGCTGAGTGCCTAGCATTTTTGATTGTGAATATATTCAGAATTTCAAAGATTTAGAATGCATAAAGAACATCCTGAACACAATACTCAAAATGTTATAGGGATGAAAATATTTAAAAATGGTTTTGTGTATATGTAACTGGGCACCTGTGTCTACATAAGGACAAACAGAATTAATTTAAGAACCCATTATAAAATAAGTGACTTTTATTTAAGTCTCTCTTTGCTCCTTTTATTTCTTGAAGGCCAAATTTCCTACCCTTCAAGCACCAGCAATTTACTGCTTCTCAATGTGTTCCCCTTTGCAGGAAGGCATCTGATTTTGTCAATTACATAGTAAGTCAGGTTCAGACTTTATAATTTATTAACTTCTTCAGAGATTTGCATACTGTGGGTTTTATCTCTAATTAAGGCATGCCTTAATATATCATCTGACATTTCAAGACATACAATTAGTGCAGAGAGTTTTGAGAAAGGGTCCTGTGATTATCCTGTGCCTGAGGATCTAAGGATGGCTGACGGAACTAAGAGGGCTTAGAGATGAAGGAGAGATGGAATGTGAGAGGAAAGGTTACCAGGACTGACCTCATTCCATCCAGTGCCTCTTCTAAATCTGTCCTCAGTTCATCCTAGATTTCCTCTTTATCCCGTTAAGAGAGTAGGACAATGTAATGATCCCTTAGAGATATGACAGGTGTAGAAGGCAGCCACTAATATGAAATGAGCACAGAGAAACTTACAGTCATGTGTTAAATAAATCTATTCCCAAAGATGGTCAAATCCCACCACAATGTCTGCATCAGTTTTGCCTCACAAGGATATTGAGGAGAGTCAAATAATCCTAGTGAGAATGTCTATTAGAGATACCAGAGAATTAAATATGTAATCTGGTTTTCCACCTACATGAGTATAATTAGTATTATTTGGAAATGGCATTTCACTTACATCTGCATTATTAGTGTGTAGCACAAAGACAATTATGCATGTCATTAGAAATACATCCAATTAAAATTGCTCTGAGGTTTATTTGATTGAAGCAATAAACCCAATATATGTGTTTAGTACACGTATTTTATTAGCCATGTAGCCAAGTTGATTGTTCAAAGTAAGGCACTTTGGAAGAATTATTGTGCACAATATATGAAAGAATGTGTAAACTTCAGTATAGAATGTTGTGTTGTGTACGCTTATTTACAAATGCTGTTAGTCATTATTGTCTTCAGGCATAAATGTGCTCAAGCAAGCTTCTTTCTTTAGTGTCTTCACACATGGTATTTCTTTGGCCTGGAGCACCTTTGACAGTTTCCCACCAGCCCTAGTTCTTTCTCTTCTCCTTTAGTAGTAAAATCTCCAAGACTTATCCAGCTCTTCCTTATAGCAGATGATTTTGGATGGGGCAGTGGGTGTGAGAAGTGATAGGTGCCTCCTTCACACCAAGCTCTTCAAAGCAATATGCTTCCTTGCTCTTTCCTCATTCCTGCTGCCTGGGATGATGACCGGTGGCGGCGGATCTGGAACAGCCACTTTGGACATAGAGGTGGAGACTGTGATTAGAAGGGCAGAGGCGCCCTACGGGTGCTGGCTGGCTCATTTACCTTCAGAGAGTTACAAAGGAGAAAAACAAAGTTCTGTCTTGCTTGATACAATGTATATCAGGGCCTCTGTGTTACCAGACTACACCAAACTAAAATGTCAAGGTCCTGGATATCCCCCTTGTGCAGTCAGATTATCTCCACTTTGCTCCATTTCCTGGGTGGTTGACCATCATGACAACAAAGGGAATTTACTCTCTGGCTTTAGTTTAAGTTCAACCATTGGGAATCACTAGCTGGAGAGTAGGGGTGGAAGGACAGTGAGAATGGTGTTTGTCCCCTGGGTCTCTGGCTGGCAAGGCTAAGGGTTATCAGTGACTCCATTCCCTTCCTGGAGACCATAGCTCCTGTCAGATCATCTCTCCCATTGCTGAAGCAAGAGCTGGGGCTCTCACTCCACATGCTGCTAATTGTTCCCTCTCTTTGTCCCTCAGGCTGGTTACAGGTTACATTTCATCACCACTTGATTTTTTTTTTTTAATTTAATTAAATTTTATTTATTGTTCCAGTGTTCCAAAATTCATTGTTTATACAACAACCCAGTGCTCCATGCAATACTGCACTCCTTAATACCCACCACCAGGCTCACCCAACTCCCCACGCCCCTCCCCTCCAAAACCCTGTTTGTTTCTCAGAGTCCACAGTCTCTCATGCTTCGTCTCCCCTTCCGATTTCCCCCAACTCCCTTCTCCTTTCCTTTTCCCAATGTCCTCTGTGTTATTCCTTATGCTCCACAAGTAAGTGAAACCATATGATAATTGACTTTCTATGCTTGACTTATTTCACTCAGCATAATCTCTTCCAGTTTTGTCCATGTTGATACAAAAGTTGGGTATTCATCCTTTCTGATGGAGGCATAATACTCCATAGTATTTATGCACAACTTCCTTAGCCATTTGTCTACTGAAGGGCATCTTGGCTCTTTCCACAGTTTGGCAACTGTGGCCATTGCTGCTATGAACACGGGGGTACAGATGGCCCTTCTCTTCACCACATCTGTATCTTTGGGGTAAATACCCAGTAGTGCAATTGCAAGGTCATAGGGTCATCACCACTTGATTTCATTTGTAATTTGTCCCTCCATCACTTTTCTCAATCCCTCTGTCGAATATGTAAATTTTCTTTTGGAGACCTTAATTAATACAACCATTGAGCCTGCTAATTTCTACACTTCATTCATATCTTAAATGTCATGACAGGTAAAGTATTTAAAAATTAAAATAATAATCCTTATAAAGCACCATTTATCTCATGCAGTTCTATAGGTATTGAGAGATATACAAAAGTAGAATTCATAGGACATCAACCGCATGTTCAAAGTTTTGGCAAGGAAGCAGAGAAAAACATATGGATAATTATTTAATGATATGGTATGGATGGCAAGTGACATAGAAATTGATAGGAAAAAATGTGTTTGAGACATCCTGTTAGATTTTATGAAGCATCTGAACATGGTTTGAATTTTAAAAGAATGAATAAAATATGGAATGGGTAGAGGGAAGATAGAGAGTATTTCTGACAAAAAGATTCATGTATTCAGACTTGTGCAAAGATTAATAAACACATGGTACACATGAAGAGACCTTGAAATATGCCTTTCTCAAGCTTCTTCATCTATAATTGATGACCTGGTGTGTGCTGGACCCTCGTAATAAAATAAGTAGCTAGAGGTCCTTTTCTTATAGTGCTTGGTTATAGTCTAGCTGGGGAAAATATACTTTAAATATACAAATACACAAATAAATGCATAGACATTACAACAATGATTGTTATCAAAGAAAACTTAAGGTATAATGAGGGAGCATCACATAGATTGAACAGAGAGCGAGGGAAAGTGTCTCAAGGATATGTGAGCTGAGACCTGAAAGATAAACATGGCTTTCCTAAGGAAAGAGGATTCATGTGGGGGCTGTGGGGGTAGCTTGAAAACATTGATCAGTTCCTGGGGGCTGGGAACAAACTTCATATATATGAAGAAGTGAAAAAATATTATGATTTCAGCCTCATCACCACGGGGAGAAGAAAGACATAAGGGACTGAAGACACAATTCATGCAGGATCAGTTGATCAAGGGCACCGGAGACAAACATATTACCCTAAAATAATAGGAATCCATGATCTCTTCTGTTGATGAAACATGTCCAATGGCATGGTTAAGGATATGGAATTGGCAGGTGAAGAAAAGTTAAAATTAAAAGTGAGTTGGCTGTTTCTGTTTAATTATGTAGACATGACATAAGATATGAGATTTAGATCCTGGATCAGAATTTTAACAGTAGAAATATTTGCGAAAAACATCATTTCAAGAAAGACAAAATTATTGTCTTTATCCTCTTTTCCTCTCCAATGCTTAGTGAAGGGCACCACCGTCTGCAAAGTTAAGTGTGAAAGGAAAATACCAGGGAATCAGTCTTCAGAATTCTTTCCATCTTAACCAACTAAAGGCAGACTCACATGCACATACACATGCACACACAGGCACACATATGTACACAACGGTGTCCCACAACACACATGTCCACACACAGGCCACATACACATGTATACACTCATACACCACACTCACACATGCACACCTATGCACACACACGCTGTCCTCCACTGTACATGCACAGACAGAGACCACACACACACATGCACATTGACATGCACGCACACACCCACACATACACACACGCGTGCCGTCCTTCACTGAATCTACCAAATTGTAGTCATCACCCGAGTCTCTGCTTAGAAGTCACTGCCTTGAGATATGTTGCCTGATACCTTTTAATATTTTTTCCTTATTAAAGTCTCCTTGTTGTCCCATTTAGCAAGAATGTGAAATTTTCATGGCAGCTGTATTAAGTTTGAATTATGCAGATATTTGTGTATTTGCATGTCCAGAATCTATTTCTCCAGCGAAGGTATAATTAAGCCCCAGGAAAGCAGGAACTTTGCCTGGCACATACTGTGAACTCAATCACAGCAGTAAACCCAGTACCCAGTGTTCATACTCTGTATCTCTTTCTACCTTAACCAACTTGAAAGCATACAGAGATTTTTTAAGCCTCTATGGCCTTGATAAAGATTAAAAACTGAATAGAAAAGACTGCACTGCATTGGGAGAAATGTGTTTGATCTGAAGCATGTTCACTTTGAGATAATGGTCAGTTATCCACATAATGATGTGATTTGGAAGCATGAATCTAAGAGCGGACAGACTGCAGTTGAAGAGAGGGGTGGGTGTCCAATGGTTTGGGTGAAATCTGAAGAGAATGGTATGGGTAGACTCTTTCAGAAATAAGACTGGAAAGAGAAACGCAAAGTGATAAATGCCTACTTGTGGGAAAACAGTACTGGGATTTGGGAATTAATGAAGAAGCCAGGTTGCTTAATGATGCAAAGCAATATTTAAGATCCTAGTGTTTAGCCTTGGACTTGAGTTTGAATTTGCACTGCACAAATTAACTGCTGTGTACTTTGCCAAATGTTATAACTGCCTGATCTCTTTTAAAAATATGGTGGTGGTGGTGGAGGGAAGTGTGTATATGTGTTGAACTCTGGGTCAAATGGGCACATAATAAATGCTCTATAAATGCCCATCATTACTACTAGATGATGGAGGATCTGGAAAAAAACAGCCTTTTTCTTTAATTTAAAGAATCACTCTCTGGGTGCCTGGGTGGCAGTTGATTAAACATTCGGCTTGGGCTCAGGTCCTGATTCTTCAGTCCCAGGATCATGCCCCAAGTCAGGCTCCCCACTCAGCAGGAAATCTGCTTCTCCCTTTCCCTCTGCCCCTCTCTCCTGATTCTGCATTCTCTCTCCCCAACCCTCTCTCTCAAATAAATAAATAAAATCTTAAAGAAAAAAAAGACTGGCTCTTAATACCTGGTCTAAAATATGCAGTAAGTTATAAACGAGAAGATTATATTACCAAAATAACTAATTTGGAAAGATAGACAAAAATTATAAAGTAAAATAGTTGAACATTTATGTTCAGAAGCTAAAATAAATTTGGAGGTGTATCCTAAGTAATGCTACAAAATGTCTGCTAAACTATGACAGTTTGTGGAATTAAACTTTACTATGCTCTGCCTTCTAAAGGTCATTTTCTAATTTCCTCTAGGTTCTGGAGAACTAGCTACTATTAAGTCCGTTAAAATTCTTGGCTCATAACACCTTTTACCATTATTCCATTACTTCTACAAAAAGCGCCTATGGCAGACCCAGTATTGATCAAAATGACCCCTCTAGAGGAAGCTATTTGTATTTATATATTTGAGGACAAATCAGTATTCAGTTAGGATAACATTTTAGCTCTTAAGCTAATAAAGTGACCCTATTAAAAATGATCTGCTTTTCCATGCATATTGATTTCAGAAGCTAATAGAAGGTAAACAGCAAAGAAGCACCATTCCACACTGCAGAAAAACAGGAAATTGCTTGCTACAGTTTTCTGGTTCCAAGATCCATTTAAAGTCTCACAGTGTTCTGTTACACAGATGTCATTAATGCACGTGGAGCATTATCAGGGCTTTCCAGACACAACGAGTCTCATCATTGTCATTACTCTGGCTCTCTTCTGATTCTGGAAGTCTTACAGATTACAGGGAAGGACTATATGCAAACACAAGGGGCCATGTCTCCTAAGGTTGAAATGATAAAAGAAAAACAATATTGTTCTACCTGCAGTTATTTTGGTAGAACTGGTCTACAAAGTACATGTATACTATTATAAAGTTCTGTTGAAAATATAATACTTATTATTTTGTTTAAATTTTTGATAATTATATTTCTAATGTATGAAAATGATTTATATATAAGAAAATACATAATATATTTACTTACAAGGCAAACAAAATGAAAATAAAATAGTTCATTTTAAATTATGCCTTGTATTTAAAAAGTGAAATTGGGGGCACCTGGGTGGCTCAGTTGGTTAAACCTCTGCCTTCAGCTGAGGTCATGATCTCAGGGTCCTGGGATCGAGCCCTGAGTCAGGATCTCTGCTCAGCAGGGGGCCTGCTTCCCATCCCCCCTCTGCCTGCCTCTCTGCCTACTTGTGTTCTGTCAAATAAATCAATCAAATCTTTAAAAAATAAATAAGTAAAAAAAAAGAAAAGAAAAGAAAAGAAAAAAGTAAAATTGTACAGGAGTGCCTGGGTAACTCAGTTGGTTAAGTGACTCTTGGTTTCGCTCAGGTCATGATCTCAGGGTCATGGGATCAAGTCCCAAGTCAGGCTCTGCACTCAGTGCAGAGTCTGCTTAAGTTTCTTTCTCCCTCTTCCTCTGTTCCCCTCTCTCTAAAAGAAATAAATAAATCTTTAAACAAAGTAAAATTGCACATGTTAAAGAAAAATTATCATTTGTAGTTTTGATTATTGTACACATGCCTTATTATACTGAGAAGTTTTGAAAACAGATGCAAGCAGAGAGAGTAACTAAACTTTACTAAAGTAACACCATATTCTCATGACCTAGAATTTATAATAGTTGAGATTTTGGCATATTTACTTTTGTCTTCTTTTAAAATAAAAGCAACATACATTACAGATGAGATCAGATCATATTTTTTCCTGTCTGTTCTCATCCCAAAAGTCCTGTAGGAGCAATCACTTATCTGAATTAAACATAAGTCCTCTCTGTCCTTTGCAATCTTGATAAGTAAGCCATTATTTTATAGGAAAACTAATCATCTGCATTTATATTGAGAGTTACATGTATTTACCTATCTTTAGGGTCAAGCTTCAGGAAAGGATAGAAAGATACAATAGTAGCCTAAGTCATCAAATCTGTGGGGAAATATAATCATGATCATGTTAAAAGTGAACCAATTAATCATTGCATCAAGGAAGAGGTATAGCAAAGCAGTATACTCATTTGCCCCAGACCCAAGGAATGTGCAGATTAGGTTGTATAGAAAACAAAGTATTTGTCTTTGTCTTTTAATGTTTAAAAAAAATGTAAATTGATTTATGACAATATTACTAAATATATACTAGTAGGAACTTCATGTGTCAGATTGTCCTTTCCAAAGATGGTTGAAACAGTATCTCTCTTTACACATGCTAATCAATAACGAGAACTTGGCACTCGACCTATTGAGAACTATGGTCTATGTCCTGTCTTCTTAAACCTGGGTGGATTTTTTGTACCAATGGGGTATGGAAGAAGTGATGCTACATGACTTCTGAGATGCAAATAATTTAACTACAGCAACACTGCCACATTGGAAAGGCCGTATGTAGGTGATGGGGTCAACGGCCCAGCTAAGCTTTCCACAGATGGCCAGCATCAACAGCTGCATTTGACTGGCCCTTCTTGAGGGCAAAGTTGAACCAGCAATCATTGCTGTCCAAGATGACATGTGATTATAGCTGTAGGAGACACTCCAGGCAGAACTACGCAGTTCGGGACTTTTCAATTTCTGAGGTTATAAATATCATGAACAAAATAAAGTGGTTGTTTTAAGTTGCTAAATTATGCAACAATTTGTCATGTGGCAAATAAATTCTAGACAATTTTAGAATCAAACAAAATGTTGACAATGAAATAATTTAATATAATAAAAATGTAGTCAATATTTACTGTCTAAATTTGCATAAAATTACTATTTGCTATAATGACTTAATACCAGTTTTACTAAAAATTTATCATCCAAATGGAAAATTTTCTATGCTCTGACTTGGATTACATCATTTAACAATGTTTTGCACAACTACCATCATCTTCCCACATCATTCACTGAAAAAGTCACCTACAAAAGAGGAAAATTATTAAGAAAATAAGTGAGCTTCATGAGCCTAGAAAAGTGCTTATGTTAGAAATCAAAATTGGGGCAAAAAATAGTGAATTCAAATACACGAAAAGATAAATGACTTAAGCATGAAGAGCTTAATTTTTTAATGCACACGAGTAAAATTCATTGGCGGATTCTTTTAAAATTATCATAGAGGGGTGCCTGGGTCCTCAGCGGGGTTAAAGCCTCTGCCTTGGACTCAGGTTATGATCCCAGGCTCCTGGGATCAAGCCCCGCATTGAGCCCCACAAAGAGCCCCTCATTGGGCTCTCTGCTCAGCAGGGAGCCTGCTTCCCCCTCTTCTCTATCTCTCTTCCTACTTGTGATCTCTGTCTGTCAAGTAAATGAATAAAATCTTTAAAAAAAATCATCATAGAAAGTAAAAATAAAATCAAAGGACAAGGAACAAATTACAGAGAAGAGGCTACTGTTTTCCCAGTATATGGAAAACTCCTATAAATACAAAAAAAAGGAGTCCAGAGAAAAATCAGGTAAAATAAATGAGAAAACATGTAGAAAATGAAGCTCAAATGCCCTTTTAACATATGCTAAAAATGTTTCACTCCTCAAAACGATGAAGGCAAATAAAGATGCAACATAAAACTAACATTAACTTTAAGGTAACATTTCTCTTTCTGTTGGCAAGGTTTTAGGAAACAGCCAAATGGTACAAGTCTAGGGAAGGGAATCGGTCAACATCTTACCAACTGAGGTGCACTGAACTTTGGACCCAGTGTTGACTTTTCAAAATTTATCTCAAATAGATACTTGCATGAGCTTGGAATTTCATATGAACATGATTAATAACTACAGTCCTATTTTTAATAGAAAACTAATGGAAACCAAACACACCTATCAAAAGAGGTTTTGTGGAATAATATCTTTTTAAGAAAGAGGAAAAACCCATGACAAAATTGTATCTAACAAGCCTCTGTGTGTGTCATTGAAACAAAGGAGCAGTGATAGTGTATTGAGATGAAAGATTTAATTATGAAAAACATGCTTAGGGCGCCTGGATGGCTCAGGGGGTTAAGCGGCTGCCTTCTGCTCAGGTCAGGATCCCAGCGTCCTGGAATAAACCCCACATCGGTCTCCTTGCTCAGCAAAGAGCCTGCTTCTCCTTTTCCCTCTGTCTCTGCTCCTGTGCTCTCTCTTACTCACTCTCTCAAATAAAAGAATCTTAAAAAGAAAGAAAGAAAAAAAGAAAAAAAGAAAGAAAGAAAAAAAGAAAGAAAAGCATGATTAATTTTTTTCTATGAATAAAAATTTTCAGAAAAGGAAAATAAAAAGTCCCAGGTCATAAAGCATTCAAAGACAACCAAATACTACTTTAAGTGGATATTGAAAAAGTTATGTTATGCTGACATTTTCTTTGGAAAATTGCTATAAAAATTTCAAAAGCTTTTAAGATAATTCTTACAGCATGACTTCTGAATCATAAATCCTGAAGACAATTAGGCAACAATTGTGTCACAAGTGAGCAATCACCATTGTTTACATAGAGAAGGAAAATCTCTAGAAAATGATTCTGGATAAAATCAACCCAACGAGAAAGGATGAGGCAAATACGGTAAAATATTAACAACTATCAAACAGAAGTAACAGGTGCAAGGGTATTCCTCTTACTATCCTCTCTATTTTTCTGTTTGAAATATTCCTAATAAAAGTTTGGGCAGAAAAGGATTGTAAAATGCAGAATTTAAGAAAAAGTAGTCACACATTTTGAAGAGTTGCATAATTGCAAGCAAAATGAATCAAGGCAATAGTTACTTTGCTTTCTTTTGCTTTTCTGTGGCTTTGCATCTGGCGTCAGATGCAAAGTCACAGCTCTCTGCTGTCTGAGCCCCTGGTGCCCAGCAGAGACCATATCTTGCTTCCCTGTGCGCAGCATTCCAAGCTTCAAGCCTTGGCTCTCATTCCTGCCTGTGGCGGTTCGTTCTTGTTCACTTGTCTCCCCTTGGAGCTTCCAGACCCTCTCCGCTTCTCCCCCGCCCCGCTCGGGGAAGACTGCCATCTGTGAGCGGCCGTCATGTTTAATTGCTTTAGATACTTGCTTTAACAAAGGATGCTTGTGCCCACGATTTACTAAAATTCGATTTCAATCTTTATTTTAAAAACACTTGTTGAGTGCCGTTTAGAAAAATAAAAATGTAATCCGTATGTGATGCTGTGTGATGTTGCTCTGTTCTGAAAAATTTTGTTTAGTATTAAGTCAGTGGATAATTACTGTAAATGCTTCCTAGGAGGCAGAGATCCTTTTTGCCAAATGAGTTTTCATATTTGCTGAGATTGGAGTTTGCATTCGCCTCTCAGTTTTTTAGTTGTTTCTCTCATTTAAAACCACAGAATAGGGCTTGCGTTGCCTGGAACGCGGAAAAGATGGAATGGAAGGAATATGAGAAGAATTGAGGAAATGTGGGGAAATGGGATTTTTTCCCCCAGTCATTGTCAGAAAGTGTAAATCCATAATCTAGTTCACAGACACAGATGTGTATAGTTTTATATGCCAGTGTACCAAGAAAATCCATCTAGAGGCTGAATATTTCTGTATTCAGTATGCTCCCTGATCAGACATCTTCCTCTTCAATGACCTCTCCTACTGTTTCTGCACCTATTCCGCTGTAGGATTTTATTAAGGAAATATTGTTTTTCATATATACATATAAAATACACTTTTTCTTTGATTTCACTTGAGTAACTATATTTCAACGTTCTTTTGTCATTTTTTTCACACTATGCAGTAATAAACTGGCGCTGAATTCAAATGATGGGATTTGACACGCTCCATCTTCCATTCCCGGTCTGGTCTTTGCTAGACAGAAAATGAGAAACTTAAGCTATCTACAAATGATTTTTATTAATAGTTTCACGGAGTCTCGGGACTTTCTCCAAGAACGAACAATTGCTGCTTTGGGAAATTGTATTTTTTAAAATGAACATAATACATTTCCTTATACTCATTTGTTCTTCTTGTCCTCTCAGAAAACATCAGTTTACCCAAAACAGATACCGTATGAAAGAAAACAAAACCAAATTGACAGAATTGCAAGCACCTTTCAGGATTCCTCCTGCTGTCATCGGATAAAGGCAGCTGTCAACGCCAGTCCTGCGCCCTCATGAGTACCCCCCCATCTCCTCCGGTCCCACTGCATTTCTCGTGGGGGCCTCGCTCCCAAGACTGGGGGCCGCTGTGACCCACGCGTTTTCAGTACCAAATAAATACAGTCTATCAATTTGACCTTTTATGCCAATATTTCTGCTTACGGTACGTATTTCTCTTTCTCATTCTGGGGAGTTGGATAGTGCACTTGTGTGTTCCAGAGATAAAATATACTATCAAAATCTCATGTAGATTGAAGCAAATAATATTTACTTCCTTAATACAATTCGACCAGAGCAGAGAGTCCCAATATTTACTTAGAGGAAATGTAAGATATTACCCTTATGCATCTCTGTGGTTTGTTTGTTTTTCAGAGAAATAAGTTGAGCAAGTCCAAACTAAGTTGGAATTTTGGTTTTTTTTTTTCATTTTTTCATAATTTAATTTCATGGAATATATTTACTTAAAAAGATAAGGAAATGGAGCGCCTGGGTGGCTCAGTTGGTTAAGCGACCGATTATGATTTCAGCTCTGGTCATGGTCTCCGGTCATGATCTCAGCGCCCAGCATGGAGCTTGCTTAGGATTCTCTTTCTTTTCTCTGCCTCTCCCCCGACTTGTGCACTCTCTTTCTTTCTCTCTCTGTAAAATAAATAAATAAATCTTAAAAAAAAAAAAATAAGGAAACTGCTAATTTAGAATTGACTGATTTTCCTGTCCTGGCAAGTAACAAGAGACACAAAGTCACTGTTCAGTGTTAAAGTGAAATAGCTCCAGGGATATTATTATTTCAGTTTTCTCATTGCAAACATTGATTTGAGATCACAGTTGGTTTTCATTTTTCCAGAAATGTCCAAATATTGCTATCAAATTTCAAATTCTGTTTTACTTTCAGTAGGATCGATCATAGATCACAGCGCTAAGTGCTTATTCTGTGCCTGATGGTATTCTAAGCACTGTATCTGTATTACTTTATTTAATTTGCACAAGAACCTTCAAGGGGAGTGATATTACATTACTTTTCAGTTGGAGAAACAAAGGGCAAAATGAGTATGTGAAGTGGTGGTGGCGCTCGGGTGTCAATCGTACAAGGGAATTCCAGTTCCCATTTATCTGTTTTATCATAAACCACATCGATTTGTTATTATCATGACTGCTTCCCCTGACCCCAAATAAAAGAAATAAATACATTTTTAAGCAAGTTCTAATTCTTCTTTTTCTTTTTAAAGATTTTATTTATTTATTTGACAGACAGAGATCATAAGTAGGCAGAGAGGCAGGCAGAGAGAGAGAGAGGAGGAAGCAGGCTCCCCAACGAGCAGAGAGCCTGATGTGGGACTCGATCCCAGGACCCTAAGATCATGACCTGAGCTGAAGACAGAGACTTTAACCCACTGAGCCACCCAGGCACCCAGGTTCTAATTATTCTTAAAGCTTGAGTAGCTCCCCTTTTTCTCCCTTTAGGAATAGCGTTGATTAGTTTATTTCCATTCAGATAGTCTTTGTTGTTTTCTAGAAAGAAAGTCGACATCGCAAAATAGAGTGGTTCCGTTACTAATTGTGCATTTTAAAGGAGACTAAACTGTAAATGTCCAGGACAAAGATGTCAAAACCTATGATGTATAAGCATTAAAGAAGAATTAACTTAGATGTTTTTATTATGTTAGTCTAACTAAGGCTTCATATTTATAGCAAGAGTAGGGGATTTGCTGTGTTCTTGTTTGTGTCCCCCCAGATTCAAGCACGGAGGCCCTAATGCCTTGTGGTACTGATTAGCAGGAGGACGGGACCTTTGGAAGGTGCTGAGTTTGTGACTCTGGAGCCTTCAGGAGCAGAATTAATGCTCTTGTACGAGACCCCACAGTTGACTTTGAGTGGACAGTTTAAGCTTATTTAAGCAAAGGAAAATGTCATTTTTAATCAGAGGGACAGTCACTTCTACTCTAATATTCATTACCACAGAGTTTCTTAATGTCTTTTAGGAAATGTGCGATGTGTGTTTATATGGATTTCACATCTACATACTTGCTATTTTTACTTTCCCTTCAAGTCTCAACTGATTCGTTTTGGTATCTCAAACCTTTTCCATCCCCAAGTGCTCAGAGCTCTAATTTTCTGTTCTGCTCTTGTACAGTAAGAATTAAAATACAGTAGTAGAGCAATAAGAATTAGATCCCCCAAAATGAAGAAAAGTCACCCTTTATTGTCTTTAAACTTTCACATAAGAAAAATAAACAACAAATATCACTTAATATAATCTTAGGCTAGAAATATGTTTAAGTATGCATGCTATAAAATATACTTATATATTTGTGGGGGCACCTGGGTGGCCCAGTTGAGTAAGCCTCTGACTCTTGGTTTTCTCTCAGGTCATGATCTTGGGGTCCCAGATGGAGTCCCGCACTGGGCGCCGGGCTCTGCTCTCAGCGGGGAGTCTGCTTAGGACTCTCTCTCTCCCTCTGCCCCTCCCCCACACTCTCTTTCTCAAATAAATAAAGGAATCCTTAAAAAAAATATATATATATGCACATATATATATGTATACATATGTATATACATATATATGTGCATATATATATATTTATATATTTGTGTACTTTATGTTACAATAGTCTAATACTATCGTATTATTTTTGGAAAAAATGAGATTATAAAAAGATGTAAAATACAAAGGCTAGGTATACTATAGATTTGAAAATCAAAAATAAATAAGTCACAGACTAGTCAATGGGTAATCTGAGGATATTCTAATGGAGGTGATGGGCAGGGGGAGGTCTGTGAGCTCTGATTCTTTTTCAGTTCAAACTCGAACTTGCCACTTGCCCCTTCTCTCTCTCCCTCACTATCCTAAAGATTTGCCCGCTGGAGAACTGAGCCATAAAACTTACGCGTCAGCTATCCCACCAAAAAACGTAAAAGGGTCACATTTTTCCTTCTTTGCTTTTGTGAAAATAACTATTTGTTAACGAAAAATCCGTCCCTTCTCCTACAGGAATAAGATTGCGGCTGGATTTCCCAGCCTTCTTGACAGGTAAGTTGATACCATATGACTAAGTTCTCCTGGTGTGTGTGAGTGGAGGTCAAGTGTACCGCCTCCCAATATGAGCTCTGAGACATCGGTTGTGTGCTCCTGGATGCTCTTTTCCCAATCTGCAGCCTGGAAAAGGGGCGAGTCTGTGACCCAGTTCCTCTCATGCAGAGGATGATCTGTCCCCTAAGCCAGAGCAAAGCTGTGGACGGAAGCAATTCGAATTCTCTGAAGGGCAGTGTGGAAAAGTGCTACCATCAACCTGTACCACTCACCCTGGGGCTGTAGAAGATCCGAGGGAAAGGGCTTCCATGTTCTGGAAGCTGCTTCCTCTTGGGTGGTCTTGGTCACAGCAGCTGAAGGTTCACCCTGTATAATCCTTTTAGCACAGAGACTCCTGTCTGTGTTTTCTGTGTTGCCTTGTCCCAGCTGGAACCTTTAAAAGACAGGAAGATAAGGAAAACAAGCAGACACAAAATAACTTTTCTCCCCATATATCGCTCTGTTCAGGTTAAAATGATTTCAGCATCTGATTATTCCGGGGCGTCCCTGGTTTCCATACACGTAGGCAACCAGAGGTGAACTACAAAATCTCTCCAGTTGTCTCATCTATAAAATGACAATACTAACAGTATTTATCTTTTGTCATAAGCATTACATGTGACTGTGTATGTAGACTGCTCAGATGCTGGTCCATGCCAAGCTTTCAATACTTATACTCACATGCTAACCCCTTGGCATTTCTTCTGGCCTAAATCCAATTTGAACTTGTGACTGGTTAGAGTGACTGTCAGGACAGACAGGCCACTCCTGTCACTGAGGGGCTGTCAGAGATCAGCCAACTTTTCCTGTGAAGGACCGGGTAGTCAGCCCTTTATGCTCGGCAGGCCCTCAAATTCTCAACTAGTGAACTCTGCCGTATGAGAGCGAAAGGACCCACAGTCAACAAGTAAACTAATAGTGTGGCTACATTGCAATAAAATTTCATTTCAAAAACAGGTGGTAACATAGATTCACCCAGGAGACTGAATTTTCCTGCCCCTGAGTTACACTGTTGGATCACAGAGAGGTGACAAATGCAGGTATTAATTTCATCATTCCTTAAGTAGGTTTTTACACAAAGTTGCAGAAAAATGTACACTGCAGATCTGAAGATTCTTACTGTTACTTTTGCTAGATGTACTGACAGTCGTGCAGATGCTTTTTATTATTTGATTCACTCTAACATTCATTGATGCACCTGTTGCCTCTCACACATTTTCATTTCTGTAAACTGTAAAATGGGCAGACGTAATATACGGTCTTTATCTGCACTTAGATTCTTCAGTGAAACAACCGAACAGCATTGGGTTGAGACTCTAGCGCTGTCACTCTCTGAATAGCGGAGAGCGGGGGAGAGGCACGAAGCGCCATTGTAATTAGAATTACCAGATGATTAGGTTAAAACCGAGAAGATAATATACATAATAAATTGATGCTGCAGGAAAATTCATGTCAGAGTAAAAGGAAATAAGAGTAATAATAGATTCTTATGAACAGCTCATAGCTCACAGATAATTTCCTTTGCCTTTAGCAATTTTTGTAATTTACTAAGATATATTACTTCTCACCCTCTTGTCTCGCCTGCCTTATCCTTCCTCCCATTCTTGCACTTTTTGGATGGCTGCGTTCCGTCCCCCCCCCCCCCCCCCGCCTTAGCAGCAACCTCTGACTTTGCAACCTCTACTCTGGTCTGCAAGTAGAATTGTCCTAAATCTTCTCTGTCCCTTACTTCAGCTTTAATATTCAGATATATTAATACTCACAGGTAGAGTTCAGGCTTTTGCAGAGTGCTAATTGGAAATGACAAAGAATTTTGTTTAGTTGGAGCACTATTAAAGGGTTCACCTTAAATTTAGGGGTTTATCATAAAATGACATAGATTTTTTTATCCCAGACTTAATTTTTTTTCATGTCTTCTAATGAAATCATATTGAATTTATATAGGAAACATAGCACACTGTGTACATATTCATCAATCAGGACTCAATCCATTTCTAGCTTCTACCATCTGTATACAGCTCTGGATGTTAAACAGAGACTAGCTTTAACCTCAGACACTAACTGGTGACAATAAGGTAGGACTCAAGGAAATGATTTCCACCAATTGGAGGTTAAAAGCCCTGAAATGATACTTATTCCTTCCATTACTGCCTCTAACAGCATCACAAACACAAAGCAAAAGAAAAGGCCATCATAACCCTTTTTCAAATAAATCCTTTAGGGGCGCCTGGGTGGCTCAGTGGGTTAAAGCCTCTGCCTTTGGCTCAGGTCATGATCCCAGGGTCCTGGGGTCGAGCCCCGCATCGGGCTCTCTGCTTGGCAGGGAGCCTGCTTTCCTTCCTCTCTCTCTGCCCGCCTCTCTGCCTACTTGTGATCTGTCTGTCAAATAAATAAATAAAAAATCTTTAAAAAAAGATTTTTTAAATTAGTCCTTTATGGTTTTCTTTATCCTATTAATTCAACATAAATTTTGAGTAGGATAAATTTTGAAAGAGTTGGAAAAAGAAGTTTCTGATATCCAAACCTTCCCAGTTTAAAGTCTTAAAATATTTCCAAACTGGAAGTGACTTAGAGATGTCGCCCTTTCTGCTCGTTTTACCAATGAGGAACTAAAGCACATGGTGACCGTTCTGCTCACCGTCACAAGCTGGTTGTTAACAGAGCTGTGATTAAAGCCCAGTTTCCCATCTTTACCCAGAATAGCAAAAATTGGCTACTTCACTTTTCTGAGAGACTATGTTAGCACCTGTTTTCCCTGACTGAAGGAAATCCAAAGAGGGTTTCCACTTTTACCAAAAGGTAATCATTTCCTTGCTCTACACCATTTCAGTTTAGGAAAGGTTCCCAGGAATATATTTGATTTTTGGATAGTGACAGAAACACATAGAGCACGGAGCAGTTCTGAAAGTAAGCTGATGTGAATAGTTTCTGCACTAACTTTACTGAAGGGAGGCATTCATTCCAACGTGGTTGGATGAGATAAAAAATACCCAGCTGACTTTTCAAGGACTTCTTTTGATGAAACGAAGGAAGAACTGCCCACACAGTATAAAGCCATCTTCTTCATGAATACAAAGTCCAGTGACCTGAAAGCCGCGTTCATGTCATTCTTGGTGATAGGCTCCTTGGAAAATGTGAACCCTGAAAGACCAAGAACTGCCATTTCCATCACAATTTTAAGATTTTTACCTGCCAGTTCCCCTCCATATTCTTAGCAACTCAGCTCAGAGTTTATCATGATAGTGTTGAGGGGCATATAGAAATAAAATCTGTTGCTAATGAGAATTTATGGGTAAACAATGAGAAATTGTATTCCAACATGGGAAATTACTTTGAAAACCTGTGTATATAATAATAGGAAAGCCAAAATATGATAAATATTATATAGGTCAAAAGAACAGTATGTGACTATTGATATATTGGGGACTTGTTGGTAGGGTTGAAATTGCCACTCATTTCTTTCTAAGCTCTGTGATTTCAATGTTCTTGCTTCCTCCCACTTTTTAAACTATATTTAAATGAACAAAATTAAACATATAAACTTCTTTGTAAATAGTTAAACTAAGTTAACATTTTCAGTAAAAGAGACAAATATCTAATTACACTTATAATGTCAGACTATTTTTAAAAGAGCTTGTTTTATAGCAATTACATTTGTCAAAATGAGAAAAAAAGAAGAACATTGAATTAAAAACTGGAGTATTCAAATGGAGGAGTAATTTTCGAAGCAGCATTCATTTCGTAAACTAAACTAGCAAAATATTCTCCATCTTGTCCTGAAAATGATATAAGAATGCTTTCTATATTTCAGTGTGGTTTCTGGTTGGTTTCTTTGCTTGCATGTTTGTCTCACCTTGGAATAGTACAAGAGCAGCTCATTTATTTATATTTTATTGCAAAACTCAGAGGTGTTTTTTTTGTTTGTTTTTGGTTTTGTGTGTGTGTGTGTGTGTGTGTGTGTGAAATGTAGAGATAGATGCTTGATAAATAAAAATGTCTACATCTATTTACTTATCCTGGTCCTGGAGCTAGAGTGGTATAATCTTATTCTTTGTTCGGATTACTTACTCTCACTCACATTAGTCCTGACTCTGAGGTTCCCGCAGTGAATTTGGTGTTACCGACTACAAAATAGATGATAATCCCATTTGTTGGGTAAACAAACAATAGTACCAGTTGAGGCAGAAAGGGTTTGAAATCACTTGGAATACAATTAAAATTGGTTTTATTCTGTTTTGCATAAAACCTTGTGACTTCCAAAACTTGAGTTGTTTTGTCCTGTTTTGTTTTTTTCCCTAACCTCATGTGGATTTAGGAGGAGGTCAGCAATGCCATTGTTCTAAGTGTTCTGGGATGGCGGAAGAGGTAGGTTAGTAGCCCTACTGGTGGGCTTGAGAATATTTACTAACCCGAGCACATCTTTCCTCTTTCTGCTCCTCCTTCTTATAAATTTATGTAATTTTAAGGACTGTGGGCGAAACAGATTAGAAAATAAAATATTTAATTAAAAATATGTATCCCCGGGGCGCCTGGGTGGCTCAGTGGATTAAGCTGCTGCCTTCAGCTCAGGTCATGGTCTCAGGGTCCTGGGATCGAGTCCCGCATCGGGCTCTCTGCTCAGCAGGGGGCCTGCTTCCCTTCCTCTCTCTCTGCCTGCCTCTCTGCCTACTTGTGATTTCTTTCTGTCAAGTAAATAAATAAAATCTTTAAAAAAAAAAATATGTATCCCCAGACATGCAAACTTACTCCGTAAGTTTTATCTGAATATTATCCTTCCTAGAATACCTGGAATGTTTTCTCTCTCAGTTTTCTAGAACTCTTGTGACTTTTTCTTTTTCAACAATTAAAGGACATTTTTAAACATTTAATACTTTATGACCATATTTCATGAAATCAAGCTTTTTCTTAACAGGTACATTGAGGGAGAAATGTTTTTATAAATAGCTCAACAGCTGTTCTTTTTTGTTTTGTTTTGTTTAAGATTTTATTTATTTGACAGATCACAAGTAGGCAGAGAGGCAGGCAGAGGAAGAGGGGGAAGCAGGCTCCCCGCTGAGCAGAGAGCTCGATGCAGGGCTCGATCCCAAGACCCTGAGACCATGACCTGAGCCAAAGACAGAGGCTTAGCCACTGAGACACCCAGGTGCCCCTGAATTTTGATCTAAAAACAAGATACTGCTCTTTCGAAGTGAATGTTCCTAAGTTGACATCAAATCATTATTCTCGTAGTACCGCAGCTAAGTGGGAACTGAGAGAATCCCACTGTAGGAAACTCTTAATCAGTACAGCGAAAGTCATTGAAAACGCATCATCATTCTTAATATGCATCGAAATTATACTTTCTATGAAACAAATTAGCTTGCAATCTCTCTCAAAAATTATGAGATGTGCTCAAGGACACATTTGAAAGATCTGACAGTACAGAGAAATTTCTTTAATGAGGCAAATCATGGATATTTAACTGAAAACCATGCCAGCTTTATTGTTGTTGGCAGCGATATTTGCCTGATGTTTTCTTATTAATTCCTTAATAAAGCCAGTATCCTAAAAGAAGGAAGAATGTTACAGACTCTGAGAAACATCTTTATGATATGCTTATGAATCCGCTGAATCAATTTATTTAAAGTAGGTTTATTATATTTTCTCTTTTGAATCCATTCAGTCTATATAATTGTTCAGAAGAAATGGTTTCTGCTTACCTGGCACACTTTCTCTTGGATAAGCTGGTGGAAGAATCACCAGAAACACTGTATGGAATTGATTTCCATAGAGCAGTTACTGATTCCTACCGCATAGCCAAGAGCCCACAGATGGTTCTCTGAGCTTCAAACTCTCCTACACTCAACAGCTGGTCAGTCTAAGCAAAATGTCCGACCTCCAATTTGATCATAAAAACAAAGAAATCTAACCTTGAAAATAAACCAAAGGGAGTAGTGTGAAAATAAACACATGTAAATACTGGATACACTGAATATTTGCTATTCAAATACACCTCCATTATTTTTCACACAACTTGAGTTGTTTTTAATGCCTATTTCTTGATGATAAGGGTTTTATTTTGTTTCTCCCCCCAAAGAACTGGATTTTTTTAACCCCACCTAAAGGGGAAAAAATTACTCATAGCATCCTAAATTGGGGAGGAAGTTAAATGTCAGTTTCACAGTTTGATTTTCTGAATGAAGTTAGTTTACAGCTCTAATAAATAAAGACACCTGGCATTGAGGTGCCTGCAAACAATGGCCAGCCCTGCTCTGTCCTCTGGTTACACGTGACTGTGTGATGATTAAGAGAGTCAGAGAAGGGGTTTGCTATCATATCCATCTCTTGCTCCATGATCTTTCAGGCTGTCTAACCATTCTCTATCTCACTGAATAAGGCTGCAAAGTGAGATAATAGCAGTCCATGACCTACAGGGAAGCTGTAAAAATTAAATGAGGAAAGACAAATTAAAATGCTTACTGTAGAGCTTTGCATTATAGATGCTCATTATTAATAATGGTTTGAATAGAGGTAAACGTGCAACTAATTAAATAAGAAATAAAAAGAATATTAATGTCTTTTGAATCTGGTATATATATGACAGAAACAGTTTGGAAAGAGAATATTCACAAAAACCCATTTTCCCATTGCCAAAAATGAATAGTTAGGGATTTTTAAAAACACAACAGTTTATACACTCAATCTTTCTGAGGATCCTCCTCTCCATCCTGTGTGACAAAATGATGGAAGAAGTTAGCAGAAGCTAGAGAAAGTCGGGGGAGGGAAAGAACATTAAAGGTTTAGTGAGTTTCGCGCTCAGCAGAAACAAACTAAATCCGAAGAGTTCTGGGACCCTCTTTCTGGGAGCCACACTCATGTCCAGACATCCAGCAACCTGAGCTCTAATTTCACTCTGTAGATTTGTCTTCTGTCTTTTCAATTATTATTATTAATTCAGTCAAAAAATAAGGTCTTGTAGGTCTCAAGAAAGAGGAAAACTGGAGGAATTATTTGCTGTTCTATTTCAGTTGTGAGATGCGGGGGCAGGGAGTTGTGTTAGTGTGCACCATAGCAATATTAAGGAGGAAACAAAAATAAGCATGTTGTGTCCCCACGGGCATATTCTGGAAAACAAAACAAAACAAAACAAAACAAAGAAAAACAAACAAAGAAAAAAAACAAAGAAGAACAAGGGGAGCCAGAACTTTTTCTTGGACAGAGAAGGTGCTTGATACCTAATTTGAAAAAGCCTATGCAGATTTCCCGCACAGCCATGTCCTTCACCTCTAGACACAGAGCACAGAGACAGGGGTTCTCCCCAGGAACCACGGCTACAGATGGACTGCAGTCTCTCCTGGACAGATGGCCTGTCTGAAATGAAATGCAAAACCTGTGCAGCCATTCCTATGAGCATTCTGTAGGTGATAAATCTACAGGTGAGAATGGAAAACTTAGAGGAGATCTCAACACACACCACACACACACACACACACACACACACACACGTAGCGCGCGAGCGAGAGCAGCCCATCTAAGCGGTCTTTAGTGTCTGTAAGCTATTATTTAGCGGATGTGAAATATTCATAGAATCAGAGGCTGATAGAACTGGAAGAAACATTCATGGTTAATGAGTTACTCACCATTTTGACTTTAGAGATAAGGGATACTGCGAATCAAAGAAGCTAAATGTCTGGCCCCATGACTACAGTAAGGTAAACTTCTAATTGGTAGGTTCAGATACAGAAATCAGTTTTTTCTTTCCCCATTTGATGATCTTTACATTATATCTTTATATCAATAATGATTGTCATCTGACCACAATATGTACATAAATCGTACCAGGCACTATTCTACATACTAAATGCGCTCTATAATCCAATTACTTAGTGCTGAGGAACAAGTTTTGATTTTATTAATTGGTGTTAGTTTGGACTAAACAGCTTGTTGGAAGCAGATCAGAAATTCAAAATTTCTCTGACTCCAAAACTCTAATTGCGTAATGGTGTAATGTTCTTTGCACGTTGATTACTCTCTTCTGAAGACTATAATACCATTTTTCAGTTTTATTAGTTTGTCTTCTAAAGCAATTTTCACAGTGCTGAGCATGAAGCAGGCTCTCAGGAGACTCTTGGTTGAGTGATGATGGAGATTGTGCTTATGATGGTATTAGTGACTGTGTAGCCACCCAGACTCCCGAGTATAGGAAGTGAAAGCAAATGTACCCTGGAAATATTGATTTCTCATTAAAAAGGGTATCTTGAATAAAGAGAGCCAACAGGATCCTGGAAGAGCACACAGAATATCCATCAACTTATCACTCAGAATCAGATTGCAAAAAGGAATCATTGGCTTCTAAAAGCAGCGGACCTTGGGAAGATCCAAATTGACCCTCAGAGTTATTAACACTGGAATGCACAGACCTAATCATACTGTTAAAGAGACTGTTCTCTGAATGCTCTTTGCCATTAATCTCACTATTTTTAGGTTCATTCATTGATTTCCTTTTAAAAAGAGCATTTTATATTTACTCACTTTCTTAATTACTTGTAAAGGAATAATTAAAATGTAATCATCAATGTTGTGCAACAGCCCTAGGGCTAAACACAGGATAGAATGAAGTGACAAAATGGGAACTGGTTGGGCATTGCCAGGTGGGCAGACTTTTCTTAGTTTTAGTCACTATTATTGAAATGAAGATTCTTCTTTAAGATTTAAAAAAAATTTAATTGTCATGGAATACTTTCTTTTTTTCCTAAGTCTTTTTAAGAAATCCCTTAGCATTGGGGCACCTGGGTGGCTCAGTGGGTTAAAGCCTCTGCCTTCGGCTCAGGTCATGACCCAGGGTCCTGGGATGGAGTCGTGCATCGCATCAGGCTCTCTGCTCAGTAGGGAGCCTGCTTCCTCCTCTCTCTCTGCCTACTTGTGATCTGTCTGTCAATTAAATAAATAAAAATCATAAAAAAAAAAAAGAAAGAAAGGAAGAAAAAAAGAAAGAAATCCCTTAGCATCAAGCTACTTGATGTGAAGGACAGGAGACATATACCAGAGTTTCACAGTGGGTACAGATGAAAAGCAAGGATATTGAAAGGAACACTTAGATACTAACATCTGAAAATACTAACACAAAGAATAAGTCCTAAGTATTTCAAGAGCTGAATAACCTTGAGGACCTTATTTCAATAAAACATTTCTAATTAATTGCCTTCAGAGAAACTTGAATGGCAATATTTAGATTTGGTCCTTCTCCTTCTCTGAATCCTACTTTGCGTGAGGCCGAAACACTTGGGCTCAGATAAGGCCTTAATTGGTAAAACATCTTGTTTTGTACGTCCCTGGTTTTGAGACTTCTTGGTGATACATGCTCCTTCAAACTGAGCTGGCTGGATGCCAATTTCATTTTGAGGAAATTTTTTGATATTTAGCAGTGCAAGAGATTATAGCCAGCCTTGCTCTCAAAACCAGAATTGCACTGCTTTTCATTCCCTGACCTCAAGGAAATAATTGATAAAAATCAACCGAGGGGTTAACGTGTCATTCCACTTCACTCTAAAATATCAATATTACACAGCACTTTGGTTGCAATATATGTCTATTTAGCCCCTCCTAGGAGGAAGAATGCAACGAGAGTTGCTTTGGAGGTTGGGTTAGGATCCTCAGATTTTTCCTAAACCTCTGGTGTTCCCTATTTTAATGTCTGATCCAAATATTCAGGATCCTACATTTTATAATTAGTGTTCTGCCTTCAGGATGTGAGTTAGCTTTTGCTAACTCCTAGTTTTGGTCAGCAGGAGACATGGTTACCTGATCCACTCTTCTTCTAGCTACTTGGATACAGAAAGAAAGGACTTCCCCTAGCGAAGTTATATACTTGCTGTATTATCTTTTACGTGTGTGTGTGTGTGTGTGTGTGTTTTTCTTTAAGGATTTTATTTATTTATTTGCACGTGCACGAGAGAGAACATGAGTGGCGGGAGGGTTTAAATGAGAGGGAGAAGCAGGTTCCCCGCTGAGCAGGAAGCCCAATGTGGGACTGGAACCCAGGACCCAGGGATCATGACCTAAGCCAAAAGCAGATGCTTAACCAACTGAGTCACCCAGGTGCCCCATATTTTTTACATGTATAAGTGTACTGGCCAGGACTGGGATCTAGCCCTTTGTGGTACCATTTTGAAGGCAGCAAAAAAATGACTGACGCATGGATTCTTGGGAGGCAAGTGAGCAAAAATGTTGTCCTTTGTACACGGTCCTTCTCTCTCCTATAACAAGGTGTCCTATATCAGGACATCTCCTTTCTCTCTCTCTCTCTCTCTATCTATCTATCTATCTATCTATATATTTATATTTATATACACACACACACATATCAGGACATGTTCTATAACAAGGTGTCCTAATATCTCCTATATGAGCTGTCACACTAGGAGCAGGACATTCTTACCCTGCACACTTCACCTTCCTCACCTTGTAGTGAATGTCTTAGTAGATGTTTAATAATCAACTCCCCTCCCAAGTCCCCAGTGTATAGCAGTTGTGTGTTTCCAAGCTATAACCTGCGTAATCAGTAATTTCAAACTACTAATATGGTGGAGATTTGGAAAGAGAGGTGCATAATCGACAGCACACCATTGTCCTCATGCCAATATGCTGTAAAAGTACAATGTAGTTTGAAGCAGAGTTACACTGTTACTCAAAGGCCTGCCCATATTCATGTAAGAAAATCTTGCTTAGCTAATGTTACATATACCCTCGCTCTACATTCTACTGTCTCTGAGCCATGGATTTAAAGGTGTCTTAGTCCCATGTAAGTTCTGTTCTCATGGTCAGTCTCTATCAACTTTATAAGACAACATGAAACTTGAATAGAAAATATCTTTTATAAAAATTCCAGGGTGATCAGTGTTTGCAATGACGGTATCAAAGGCTCACATCCATGCCATTAATTATCTTTATGCTATTAGTCATGACCTTCCCCTTTGAAATGATTGCCCACCATCTGTTATTTCATTAAGTATTAAATCTTCGTCACTGAGCAGCAAGCCAATCTGCCTTACTGAATTTACCAAAACTTACCAAAAGCATTTAAAATCTCTTTATGAGAGATGTAATTCTTTAAACTCAGTGTTTTTTAAAATTCCGGATAAAAAAGTGAACATATGCAGGTAGGGTACAATGCAACCCAAGTTATCGAAGTCATTAGCTGTGCAGTCATACAATCTCTTAAAAGTCTATTCACAGCTTAAACCCTTACATTATCACGGTATGTTTCTATTGCAAATGTTGCCCATTAAATATGAGGATGTGTGCATGGTAACTATACAGGAGCTTTATTAATAATTCCACAAGGAAACAGATTGCTGCCATTTACTGTGCCATTGCTGTCACAGAACTGCCTTTGGACTGCACTTCCCTGTCTTCTGGATGTGTGCTTTGTGTATGACTGATGTCTCTGTGTTCCTTCACCTGATCACTCGATTTGCATTCCCTAATTGATTTTATAATCTAGATTAAGAATAGCTTAACTTGGAGGATGTGGGGACATGATTTTGATAAAGCCATGACAATGTGCAGGGCAAATAATATATACTGCATTAAACTTCGAAGGTATTCATAGTTTTCAGTGAGGCATTGATGTGTGCTCTCAGAAAAAGTGAGTGAGTAGAATTAACCTCACCTTCTGGCCAAAGACGAGATTTCCTAATCAAAGGTAACTCACAACAAAATTGTCCAAGTGGTCAAGGTCGAATACCTGAGACTTTAACCTAAACTAATCAGTTCAGGCAGTATTCACCGTGGGTGTCCAATACAAAGCACTCAGTGTCACAAATGTATGTTGAATAGGACTATGGGAACTCAAGCAACAGTTTGTAAGGCCAGGCAGACAGGCCAGCTCTAGACAAAAACGCAGTGACTAGTAATAGAATCACACTATTTTTTTTTTAAGATTTTATTTATTCATTTTACAGAGATCACAAGGAGGCAGAGAGGCAGGCAGAGAGAGGAAGAGAGAGGAGGAAGCAGGCTCCCTGCCAAGCAGACAGCCCAATGTGGGGCTCGATCCCAGGGCTCTGGGATCATGACCTGAGCCGAAGGCAGAGGCTTTAACCCACTGAGCCACCCAGGTGCCCCCAGATTCACACTATTATCAGAGATAAGGTCTGAGAATAGAAAGTGACATGAGCAAGTCAAAGATTCGACACTTAAAGAGGTACTGGGAGTTGGATGTGTCTTAGACCAGAAACTCAGGATACAGATCAGCAGGAACAGAACACTTCAAACAGAAGCACATGGATTTGAAGTAAGGCTTTGCAAATCAGGCTCAGAGAGTGGGGTGTCCCTGCTCGGAATGTAAGTTTTCAGGAGAATGAACTGAAAGTTGGGGAATGGACATAAAATCTCAGTGTCAGCACTGGAATACAGAATCTGGCAGCCTTTTGACGGAGGAGATTGCCTGGTACCTAATGAGCCCTCCTCTGCCCTCAAGGGCAGAGATGAGCTAAAGAAGGTCCTTGAGTTATCAACCACCTGCCTCACACCTGGAGGGACCTTATCCCCACAGGCACAGCTGAGAGTGTAGGGACGCCAGTTGCTGGCCCTGCAGTGGTTTGTTGCAGAGGCAAAGACTGGGGGAATGAGAGAGGACATTGGTCCAAAAAAATGCTAGTTTTCACTACTGGTGATGTTGATTATTGTATCTTCTCTATTAGGTGTCTGCTTGCTGCCAAAAAGTCATACACTGAAAACAAACCTTCTTCTCTAGCTGTAATTCCTAAATTCACGTTCCTGGCATGGAGACTGACTGTCTCCTTTGTTGTCATTAGCAGAGCTTTCTAAAAACAGACACTTCTAGGTCTCAAGCCACTCCTATGGTATTATCCAGAAATCTGTGTTTTCTTAAGATTCCTGGATGATTCTGGTATCTATCCATCTTTGAAAGAAAAAAAATGCGATAAGGAAGAATGCAGATAAAAAGATTAAAAGGGTAAAACTGTCAGGATCTGAGTCATAAAGAATGCATTTCCAAAATATAAAACATCTGACTTCAGAAGGTGACCTCTAACAAGGGAAAGAAAGGCAGGCAGTGTAAAAGGAAGAAAGAAAAAATTCAAGAGAGCTTTAAAACCAGAGCAGCATTTGATTTATATTCACCTAAGGAGATGGAAAATGATTTCACTTTTTCAAGTGAATCAGCCCACAGCTTTCTGGCGCTCTGGTGTTGGGGGATTTTAAGTCATGTAATTACAAAAATAAGAATGAAAAAGTTCTTAAAACACTAAAAGGGTAAAGGAGACAGCTTCTGTGTGTGGTCTCTACTACAAGATACCTAATTGTAGTCAGATTTGAGAAGCAAAGGGCAGAAGTAAACAAATGAAGAGAATGATTTTATATGTAGGCATCACCTCCAAGGCTTGACATGTGAGGGGCAATTCTTGAGTTTAATGACAGCGAAGTCAGAGAGCTTGTAGTAATCGGGAGTCTTCATTCAGTAAAATGAATCGTTGGTTAGGTAGGTAAGGACGTGAGAGATTCATGGAAATGTGTGAGAAGTTTAGAAGGGTCATACTCTAGAAACATGGATGGTTCTGAAAGTGTTGAGGAAGTGGGGTTTTTTTAGAGGGAAGGAGAACTGTAACGATAATTTCATTTTGAGGACTGTTCTCAATAAAGAAATAGTGAGTTGAACAGGTGTTTGAATGCATTTAATGAGATTTTTTACAGGGATTCCTTAAATCTCTCTGTTCTTCTAGGAAAGTTATTTGTACTTCTCTGAGTATTGAGATTACCTGAGGTGATGGGCTCATGCTGAGTCTCATAGAAATGCTGGCAACTCACTTTTACTAGTTGCAAATATGATTTGAAAAAATTCCACAGGTTATTCTAACATTCGTTTTCTACCACATTCCTTATCAAGCCACAACTTCAGTGAAAACATAACAAAAAATCAAACATTATTCTTGATGGAGATGCTGTTTGTACATGGCTAAAAATCATAATAGGCAAGGCTAAAAGTCATAACAGAACTCATCTGAGGAGCATTTGGGATGGATATTAACTTTATTTTTATTTTTAAAGATTTATTTGTTTGACAGCAAGAGAGAGAGAGAGAGAGAAAGCACGAGCAAGGGAAATGGCAGGCAGAGGGAGAGGAAGAAGCAGGCTCCCCACTGAGCAAGGACCCTGATGTGGGGCTGAGATGAGTTTAATGACAGTGGCTGACCTGAGATGAAGGCAGGCACTTAAACCCATGAAGCCACCCAGGTGACCCCTGGATATTCGCTTTAAAGAACTGAAAAATGTAAAAACCATAGTTTGGATGACCTCTGGGAAAGGAGATAACAGTTGAGGAAAAATATATAACTATGTATAAAGGTTTTTTTAAGTCATTCATCCTGAATTAATTAATTAATTGATTGATTAATTTAAATTTTTTTTCAGCATAACAGTATTCATTGTTTTTGCACCACACCCAGTGCTCCATGCAATCTGTGCCCTCCCTAATAGCCACCACCTGGTTCCCCCAACCTCCCACCCCCTGCCCCTTCAAAACCCTCAGATTGTTTTTCAGAGTCCATAGTCTCTCATGGTTCATCTCCCCTTCCAATTTCCCTCGACTCCCTTCTCCTCTCCATCTCCCCATGTCCTCCATGATATTTGTTATGCTCCACAAATAAGTGAAACCATATGATAATTGACTCTCTCTGCTTGACTGATTTCACTCAGCATGATCTTTTCTAGTCCCATCCATGTTGCTACAAAAGTTGGGTATTCATCCTTTCTGATGGAGGCATAATACCCCATAGTGTATATGGACCACATCTTCCTTATCCATTCATCTGTTGAAGGGCATCTTGGTTCTTTCCACAGTTTGGCGACCGTGGCCATTGCTGCTATAAACATTGGGGTAGATGGCCCTTCTTTTCACTACATCTGTATCTTTGGGGTAAATACCCAGTAGTGTAATGGCAGGGTCATAGGGAAGCTCTATTTTTAATTTCTTGAGGAATCTCCACACTGTTCTCCAAAGTGGCTGCACCAACTTGCATTCCCACCAACAGTGGAAGAGGGTTCCCCTTTCTCCACATCCTCTCCAACACACGTTGTTTCCTGTCTTGCTAATTTTGGCCATTCTAACTGGTGTAAGGTGATATCTCAATGTGGTTTTAATGTATAAAGTTAAAAAATTTTTTTAAATTTATTTGACAGACAGAGATCACAAGTAGGCAGAGAGGCAGGCAGAGAGAGAGGAAGGAAAGCAGGCTCCGTGCTGAGCAGAGAACCCGATGCGGGGCTCAATCCCAGGACCCTGGGACCATGACCTGAGCCCAAAGCAGAGGTTTTAACCCACTGAGCAGGCGCCCCATGTATAAAGTTTTAAAGTAATTTTATAATTAGGAACTGGCAAGAGTAATTCCATCCATCAAAAAAAAAAAATCATAGAAGAATCTTCTAGAAAGGAGTCTGGAACTAAAGAACTGTGGGAGAAACTGGCAGCAGAAAGCAAGCTTTTCAAGGGAGGATGGGCACATTGAGGTTTAGGACGACCTGCAAAAAGAAAACAAAACTGAAAGAAAATTCAGGAACGCCTTTAAGTGTCTGTGTGGCCTGAAGGGTTTCCAGGGTGATTGAGGTGAGTGAAAGAGAAGTAGATTAGAGATGAGCAAGCAGTGGGGGAAGGAACGCAGTGATCCTAGAATGCACGGATAGTTCATTTAATAGCAGTTGGAGAAGGAAAGCAGAAGGATTGGAAGAAATATTACGGTGTGTAATACAGAGAATTTTTTTAATTGGCACCTATGCTTATTTTGGGGGATGTCATGTCAGTGAATTTGATGAATGTGTTTCTGGTTCCTACGCATTACACCTGAGCTGCAGATTTCGTTGACTATTTATTTCTTAATCTCTGTGCCATGAATATTATCTCCCTATCCCCCTCCAACAGGTAGGTGTTGTTGTTAAGGATAATGAAAGCTGTGTGAAAGAGGCATTATAACTAATAGTCAAATCCGGGGGGTTCTTTCTGTAGGACCCCTTGGATCCAGGAGGGCAGCAATGAAGCTGACCTGGCCTGGCCATTCCTGTGATGGAGACGTGTCCAGTCATCCATGGGGTTGGGGGATGGTGTATCGGAGAGTGGGGACAATGACCCAGAAGCATACTTTCTACCAGTGCTGGAGAAGTCAGTAACCAAGCAAAGAAAGAAGCTGATCACTTTCCTATATCCTCTATGAAAAGAAGGTAGAATATATTTCTTAGCATTTCTCATAGTACTTTAAAGCATACGTTTCTGAAGGATAAAAGGACATGTACTTTTTCTCTTTTTTTTTAATAATTTACTCTTTGCCACATACACTGTCCCTTTCTCCCCAGGGCTCATCCTGCAGTTTTTATAGCTCTGATTTCAAGGGGAAGTAAAGACGGTATGACAGGAAATAAAGCACATTCAAGTAATATAATAACTGGATTCTTGCTCTAAGCCACAAAATTGGGGCAAATGTCCTGCCAAAAAGGAAGAGAATGCTTTCATGTAGCCCTTCTCAGCATGAAGGACAGAGATACTCAAGAAGACAATAGAAAAATGTTACACATGCACATCTTTTCTATCATTTTCAAAAGAGTGACTAATTCTTAATGCAAGAAAGTCTTACATGAATCTAAATGTGACTTTGATGAAAGTCATATTTGGGCATTCTCTTAGGGAGCATGGTATGAAGCTCTAACTAGAGTGATTTTTAAATGTTTTTTATCTGTTTAATCGGTTTAATTAGATTATCCAAATTTATTGTGTAATCATGAAACTTAAATTTTGTGTTGCCTATTACTAACATTTTCACTCTAAAATCGATACATAATTTCTTCGACTCTCGAAGGACTTGGGATAAATTTGAAAGAGGTTTTTTTATTTTATGAGATGTATATTAGGAAAAAAAGGTAGAGTGCAGAGCTATTTTCTGTGAATTGACTTCACACTTTCCCTTAGAGATCTAACTAAAAACCCTGAAACTAAATCATCAGGAACTTTCTTCCAGTTTCTCAAGACCTCTAATTCCTTTTATTATATCTTTTAGTAAATGAGAAATCTGCTTTTATTAACTAAATTATCTTCTTTTGTTAAATAAAAATGTCAAAGCATTAAAATTAATTTAAGTAAGTGAGAAAATAACTATGTTTTTCTGTGTTATAGTTAGAATACTGTGAACCCCACTTTAAAGGTTAATTTCAGAATTATTTCTTTTTTTAAACTCAAACCTGGAGTTTAATATTTAAACCATGCCTTATAGTTATTTTTCTTGAGGCAGTGTTTATTTCTATGACTTCTGTATAGTGGATTTTCTGTCAGGCAAGGAGATGTCAAGAATGAAAAAAATACTTTCAATAACTTCATTTAAAGACAAAATACCTTGGGGACAATTTAGATTTCATAAACCCATACTCAATGAAGAAAAAATACCATCAAATCTATCAAAAGCCAAATTCCCTGAAATTTCATGGAGACCCTGAAAAATTGACCTTTTAAAATGTTTAGAAATAGCAAGGAGAAACCAAAAAAATTGTTATCACTTACATTCTTTAGAAAAACTTATTGTGCTGTTTTCTTCAAGGTTGAATTTTTTTGTGGATATTCTTAAGTATGCTTAAATGTTTATAATTTTATTGTGCTATAACACATATGCTTTCTATAATCTGCTTGGAGCACTATTTTCTGGGTATATTATTAATGCAAGTTATTTAATGGTATGCATATTTATACTTTGTAAAATAATATTTTCTTAATTTTATTTAAAATATTAGCATATTTATTTATAAGAGTTATAATCCCTGATAATTACACTTTGAAGTTTAAATACAGGATGTATAATAAATACATCCTGTAAATACAGGAAGTATAAATTCAGGATGTTTATCAAGAATTTGTTTTGGAAGGTAAGATGTATCAGGACTTCATATTATCTACCAAATCTACATATAAATAAACTTCTCTATTTGTGAACCATTGATATCAATCATGCATGTCTTATATGTGTTTATCAGACTATATTGTAATGTTGTTCAAAGGCACTATGAAATGATGCCTACCCCTATTAAAGAAACATTTTATGGCAAGTCTAATCAACCATATTTATAATCAACAAATATAACCAATACTAATTTTCTACTTCCCAATTTTTATAACATTGCACTGCCATTTCCTACATTTATATAGCCATATACACACAAATGTATACAAACACATGTATACGTTCTACATCTGTTTGTAATTGTGTTTTTTTCATACATGCGTATGTATAAATAAAAATTCCATGTGACTCCTGAAGTTGAGAGAAAAACAAGTTTAATTATTCTTGGCAAATCCTTACAAGTCAATAGAAAATAGTTTGTTAAATGTGATCTTTAAGATAAAAATAAATAATAACATTAATAAAACAATTCCACAAAATGGAAGAAAAATACATTAAAAAAATTAAAAACATGAAATCATAGTCAAAATAAAACTTAGAGAAGGTGACAGAAAGCTCTAGCATAATGATATTCACGCTAAGTGTTAATGAACACTATTTCCCTACTAAAAGGTGAATATTATAAGATTTAGCTCAAATAGTAACAACACAGAGCTGGCCACAAGCTACATAAGTTCGGGTTTCCTATTTATCATTTTCCGACAACACCTTGGCCTGTATTTTCCCCACAGCCTGTTACCGCCCAGACAGGGTAGAAGTCTGGTGGTCCTTTGGCCTCTGCCTGAGTGAGTGGAATGGAGCCACAGTTCTGTCTTTGGAGGATTGCTTAACTATAGCTGTTACTTTCCAAAAAGTTTACTGTCCTGCCAAACTGCATCTTTCTTGCTTCTTTAGCTAGAGAGTGAAGGCATTTGGGAGCTTTTTGAGTCTGAACCTTCTGACATCTCAGGGTGGTTACCTTCTGTAGATCCATGTTCAGATTATATGAGGTTAAAAGAAAATCCAGACAAACCATCCCCCATCATTTTGAAGTCCCCAGCATCTATAGTTTGCTTTCTCTCCACTTTGAGAGGTGGATCGTAGACAAGGGTGAATGAGACCAGCATCTAATAATTGTGACCTGAGACAGGACAATGAATGAATGGTAGCTTGTAGAAATGGGATATATTCTTTCTCTCCCTGCATCCTTATCCTTTCAAAGCAACATTGCAGATTCTCCCATCTTTATGTAGAATCTCTTTTCCTTCCTGTTGAAGCCAGGTTGACCACATGACTCTGTGTGGCCAAATGGGTTGCTAGAGTACACGAAGCAAAGAGGAAATGAGCAGCCTTTTTTGCACATCAGGGCTTGTCCCTCTTTGCTCCACTCAAGACCTTGTGGCTGCCATGTTCATGGGCTGAAGCTAGTTTGAGGAACACTTGAAGAACTGAGGTGACAAGTTAATAGTGAGTGAGTCCCAAGCTTGCCACTGACGCATGTGTGATGCCAAACCATGATCACCGGAGCCTGCCTCAGTCCAGAGTGACAATCTGGCGGACTCCAGTCAAAGATTGATAATAGGCTAGGTTGCCGATTCTTTCTTAAAACTGCAGGTTTTGGTGTCATATGTTAGACATTAAAAAGTAACAAATTTAGACACCATGATGAAAGAGACAACAATAGCAACAAAGAAGAAAATAGTAGCAATTCACATATCCACCAATAGAGTGGGTCCAGAATATAATGAAGAACTTTGTTAAAAAAGAAAGAAAGAAAGAGATAGAGAGAGAGAGAGAAAGAAGACAGCCCAAAGAAAAATAGTCACAGACTTGAACAAACATTTCACAAAGAATATCCAAATGTCTAATAACTAGAGTAAAAGGTCCTCAGCTTCACTGGTCATCAGAGAAATGCAACTAAAACCACAATGTAATATCAGCACACATTTATCAGATGTACTAAAAGAAAAGCATTAGAAAATTTGAAGGATCAAGGAAGATGTTGCTGAGCAACCACATTCTGATAAACTGCTGGTGGGAGTGTAAAACCGGCATTTTTAAAAAACTGCTAGTCAGCATCAACGAAAGTTAAAAATACACTTACCCTGTTACCAAGCATTGTCACTCCTAGATATAAATCCAAAAGAAATGTGTCCATATGCTTATGAAAAAAACATATTCATAGTAGCATTGTGCAAATGGCCCAATTCTTTCCAAACTAGACACAAATATCCATCAAAAGAGGAACAGATGGAGGCGCCTGGGTGGCTCAGTCACGTAAGCAACTGACTCTTGAAATCTAAATGGTGGTTTTCCATGGGGGAAAGAATGATTATGAGGAAGCATCAAGGAACCTTTGTGGTTCCAGTGATATTCTATTTCTTGATCTGGGGATTGGTTACACAGGTGTGATCGATTTGGGAAAATATATTTATTAAAAGGATAGATATCACTTTAGTAAATGTTAAACAAAATGATAAAAATTAATAGCTGACTTAAGACATTAAATATTAACCAATATCTTCCTAAATAACAATAAAACAGCAAAAAATATCTAAAAATGTTTTAAATCAAAGTAAATTTCCTTCCATCTTGCAAGGCATTTTTGCATGTTATTTTTGCCTGGTACTTAGTCCAACTTTATTTAATATCCCTTCAAGTTAGACTTTATGATTAATTTTCTTGCAATACACAGTCAATGCGGCTTTACATTTATTCAAATGTTTAGCAATGTCTTTGCTACCATTCTTTGTACACATATTTGTGTGGCTTTTGATAGCTCTCATTTTGAATATTACAATTCAATAGTTCTTTCCACACTGGTATTTTAGCTGTAATTTCTGTCTGAAAATGTCTTTGTTTTTAATTGTTAGATGTTGTAACAGCTTATTCTGTTTGTTTTTTGTTTCTGTTTAAAATGTTTAATTGTTATTTATTTGCATATAATCTGTATTTTTAAGGGTGTTTTTTATGATGTACTTTTTGTCTTTGGTGTTCTGAAATTTCCCTTAATTTTCTCATACTTAAGATTGTGGGCTATTAAAAATTAAAGCTTCATAATGAAATACTGGAAGATTTCTTAGACACTTTATTTTTTAAATATTACTTTTCCCATTCCCTGTCTTCTCTTCTCTGGGATTGCCAGTGGAAATATGTTGGGATTTTTCATCCTTTTATACTGTCTTTTAAGTTGTCTTTCATACTTTCATTTTTTCCCCAAATCAATACAGCTTTTACTGCATCTTCAAAATATCACAAATAAGTCAAGAAAAATCATCTGGTATCTTGCTCTTTCTGTAGCTAGACAACTTGGATCTTACTCATCAGGCTGCTGAACTGTTCCTTTTCAGAAGCATGGATACCACCCCAAATTTTTCTGATATTCTTGTTTTTAACTGTTGTGACTTGCTGAAATCAAAGCAGCTGAGTTTGATACAAGTTTCAAGGTCATTCCCTTCAAGAATTAACTCATCTTTCCGGGCTTGAGACACTGAACAAGTAGCACCTGGCCTCAGCCGAGCCCTGCAGGTATATTTTTCACCCCACAAATTTCAGATTTCAACAAGAGAACCACTCTCCTGAATAACAACGTTGACAGAGCAGTGAGCCTGGATAGACTCATCTTTGTAAGGGAAGCCAGCGTCACGCCTTTGACCCGTGTTCTGTGCATGATTGCAGATCCTACGGACAGTAGCCAGTGCTTTCTATTTCCCACCATTTGTCAACTCAGAGCCTGCTGCTTTTTCTTTCGAAGCAGACTGAGTTCTGCACTGATGTGATTGACCTCGCTCCTCTGGGGCCCTTCACCAGTAGCAGTGTGTCCTTTCCAAGTGATGTAGACATTTTCTGAATGTCAACATATCTGATTGCTGAGAATGGTCTTCATTCGCATAGTAGATATGGCAAAGGAAGCCATGCTGTCGTCTTTTAATCCTTCTTCCTTGCATCAGTACAAAATTTCCAATGTATATGCCCTTGAGTTAACTATTTTTCTTTTTTTTTTTTAATTTTTTAAAAATTTTTTTATTTTTTATTTTTTTATTATTATTTTTTAATTTTTATTTTATTTTTTAAAATATTTCTTAAATGCATGTATTCTCCAGCTTTATACATAAACCTAATATTTTTCCTTTTTATTCTTTTTATTTGATTGTTTCATTTTCAAAAAATGACTTTTTTGCACTATGTCTCTTTTTGTTGTTTTTCCTCCTGCTTTTATATCTTTAATCATGTTAAACTTATTTTATATGAAGACCAAACAATTCCTTGATTTTACTTTTTCTGCTTGAGTATCTTCTGTCTCTTGCTTATGCTATGTTGTTTCCTACTGAGGTGTGTAATCTCAACTTGTCAGTTCACATTTGTTAAGACTTTATCTGTAGAACAATACAAAGTCTAGTGAGATGGTACAATCTGCTATCTTGCTGAAGGAACATCACAATACTGTACCCATAGTTTATGTGACTATTTAAGGGAAGGGATTCCATGACCATGAGCTTTTCCCTATTTGAAGATGTATTAGTTTGCTAGGGGGATCATGACAAAGTACCACAAACTGTGGCTCAAACAAGAGATTAGCACCTCATCATCTTAATTTCGGGGGAGAGACATAAGTCACCTCATAACAACCAGATACTATTTATCCATTTTTTTAGTGTGCTACACCTTTTTTTAAAGATTTTATTTACTTGTCAGAGAGAGAGAGAGCACAAGCAGAGGGAGGAGTGAGCAAAGGGAGAAGCAGACTCCCTGCAGAGCAGGGATCCTAGTGTAGGGCTTGATCCCAGGACCCTGGGATCATGACCCGAGCTGATCATTAGGCTTAACTACCTAAGTAACCCAGGCGTCCCTAACATTTAGCATTTCTAAAGGAAGCTCCACTTATTTAGATAACTAACTCGTGAACTTTCGACACATTTTGATAATCTCCAATGAAAAATTAAATGGAAAAAAGTGATCGAAAAACTTTTCTCCATCCTCAATTTGGTAGGTTAGGTAAACACTGAGCTGAGTTAATAAAAAAGTGAATTTTTCTGTTTTAAGATGATGGTAACTCTAAATCTAACATGGAGAACTTAATGTAATTATGTAGTAAAATACATAATAAAATAACCAGAAACCAAATGAAGCATAAAAAAATCAGAGTAAAAAATGAAATTATGTGTTTGTATTTTAAAAATATCTCATATGTTAAAATGCTTTTCTTTCTCTTTTTCATGTGAGGCATAGCTAGCTAAAAATACGCAGCTGCCTCATATCCTCACGGACTGCCACACGTCAGGGACATGTGTTCCCTTTGACATTTATCAGGCTGCTCTGCAATCCCAGGGTGGGTTTTTTTTTGCACATCTTCTTCCTTTTATATGAATTATATTCATTCCCTCTACAAGTCATTCTCACTGTTCTGCCTCTGAACCCAATGATCCCTTCTTGCTCTAAATTCCCAGGTTTTTAATTATATTGTTCTCTATTATTTTTCCATATTAATTTATCTGTAAAACCAGATCATAAAGGACATGATGTATAATTTATCACTCAGTGATATTATCTCTTGTTATATATTAGATATCAATGCTTTAAGATTAATTGGATTCTTTTGAATTCTACAAATGCTTCCAGAGTAACAGTATCTATCACTGAATGGCTTGATGATTTCTAAGCAAAAGGATGTATGGATGTTTGAGCCTTGGACTACCCAGAATATTACCTCAAACAATTGCCTGGAAACTTATGAAACTGAATTAAACTGCATTCTAGTAAGTTTTTTTTAATCTTCACAGCTGGAATTAAAGTTCCTCCAGGGAAGATTATTTTGTATATTTAATTTAATATATGTGATTTTTGCCATAATTAATGCTTAGGTATGCTAATGATTTTACAGGCATGGAAAAAGTTATTGTATTGATGAATAAGTAAACAATTTCTTACCTAGATGAAGTCAGATAGATTATCAACACTTTTGTATTTATCAGAGTATGTAGAGTAATGATTCTAACATGTGTTAATAATGTGTAGACTTTATAACAGTGCTTGACACATTAGGCATACTCTATGTGTTCGCCATTATTATTAGGCTCCCATTTTTGCAATACAACTAGATCTATCGCAGCCCTTCATGTCAGTCAAATTAAAAAGACCTGTAGTCAACCAGTTAAGAATTCACTGGACCTGAAGCCGAATTCTGGAGAAATTCCACATTGGATCAAGTTTGCCATGTAAATTTTGAGTCAGATTTGGATTCAGGCTTGAGATCAAAGAAAAAAAATGACAGAAGTTATTTAATGTTGGAAGTATTAATTGACAATCAGTGTTTTTCCAACCCTGCTGCTTTTCTGAAGCAGAGTGATCAGCAATATGCCACCTATTTTCCCGTATCCACGAATAATAATGTTGATGTGCAGTGTTTCTTGAGATTAGTCTCAAGTTTCAACTAAGATAAAGATAGCTTGATTAAGGTGAGCAGTACTATAAAACTAAAATTTTATAAAATTATGATTATTGGGAAACCCAAACTATTTCTCAAATTTTTTCAACTTTTCTGATTCCACATTTATAGAACCTGCAAAAGATATCTTAATCTTTTCTAGAAAGAGGTGATCACTAGTTTTCCTAAGTAAAAATTTCTAACTTTGAAATAAAAGTAAAAAATTGATATTCATCTGTGGGATTAAAAAAAAAATTATTCACAAAAGTAATTGGCTTCAAATTTATCTGGAATTCAGACTCTAGGCTTCCCGAAGAACAAACTTCTATTTGCTAACAAACAATTTAGGTGTAATCTACAGAATTTATAAGATCCATAACCTCTCTAGATTTCAAATGCTTATTGGTGGTGTGAAAATAATTACTGAATATACATTATAATGTGATTGATTCCTGCTTGGCAGTTTTTCAAAGAATCATAGGTTTCTTTGACTTTTTTCTTTTCTTTCCTTTTTTCCTTTTTTTTTTTTTTTACAAATTAGTTTTTGTTTTAACTATCTTTCAAATTTGAGACTGTATGAGTTTGACATATACATTCTATTTAGAATGGCTTAGAAAAGAAGATAAAGTCTGGTGGTCGTGTTTTCATCCACAAATATTTCAACAATCCCTGGAAAAAATCTATTACATATGTCATAATAAAATTAAAGCAACTTATTGTGACGTACTTTAAGTTTTAGCTAAAGAATTAATAAAACCCATTTAAAAGTGTAAATTTGGAATATAAAATATTTTAATATTGGCTTTTGTTTTTTAATTTTTTATTATTTTATTTTTATTTTTTTATTAACATGTAATGTATTATTTGTCCCAGGGGTACAGGTCTGTGAATCATCAGGCTTAACACATTTCACAGCACTCACCATAGCATATACCCTCCCCAAGGTCCATAACCTAGCCACTCTATCCTTACCCCACACCCCCAGCAACCCGGGGGGGTTGTTTTAATGAGACTTCATTTTGTTTGTTTTGTGAGATTAACAGTCCCTTATGATTTTGTCTCCCTCCCGATCCCCTCTTGTTTCAATTTCTGCCAAGAAAACATACAGAAGGCCAAGAGACACATGAAAAAGTATTCCACATCACTCAACATCAGGGAAATACAAATCCAAACCACAGTGAGGTATCATCTCACACCAGTCAGAATGGCTAAAATTAACAAGTCAGGAAACGATAGATGTTGGTGAGGAGGCAGAGAAAGGGGAACCCTCCTGCACTGTTGGTGGGAGTTGCAAGCTGATGAGGTAGTAAAATAGTATATGGAGGTTCCTCAAAAAGTAGAAAATAGAGCTACCCTACAACCTAGCAATTGCACTACTGGGTATTTACCCTAAGGATAACAAATGCAGTAGGTGCACGAAGGGGCATGTGAAACCCAGTGTTTATAGCAGCAATGTCCACAACAGGCAATTATGGAAAGAACCTAGACGTTCAATCAACAGATGAATGGATAAAGAAGATGTAAGATATATATACATATACACATACAAATGGAATACTATGCAGCCATCAAAAGAAATGAAATCTTGCCATTTGCAATGATGTGATTGGAAACTAGAGGGTATTAGGCTGAGTGAAGTAAGTCAATCAGAGAAAGACAATTATCATATGATTTCTCTGATATGAGGAATTTGAGAGGCAGGGCAGGGGGTTGTTGGGGGAAGGGAAAGAAAAAAATAATATTGGCTTTTTTGAAATTAGGTTTTATTCCATATACATCTGCTATTCTTATACTCAATTGTGTCAATAGATAGTATTTGGAAATATAAAGGAAATGAAATTCAGTTATGCAGTGCCCTTATTAGGTCATCTAATTTCATAATCTTGGTAACATAGAAAAGAATGACCCAGTTGAAATCTTGGTTAGGTGATGGACATTTTCAATACTCTGATGTCTTAATACATTTTATAAAATTTCTTCTCTCTTTTAAAATCAATTTCAAATTCAACACTATTTAATTATCTTAAAATTTAAAATTTCATGACTACTATTAATGTTTTAACATAGTTTAATAGAATTAGGATTCTTTGCACTGGCATATATTTAATATGTGTTTTATGGTCTATCTATGATCAAATATCAGTGCATCAAGGTGTTCAAGCTTTCCAATTAATCTACTATAAATTACTTCTAGAAATATAGCCTAATAAAAATAGAGTTTACGGGAAAGAAAGCACATAAAGCAAGGAGACATTTTACTTCTAGTAATGATGGTGTGGCCTTGAGTATCAATCCTACTACTGAGTAAAATGAAATGTCTTTTAGAACCAATAAAAATAGAAAACAATTACCAGGAAAAAATCCAAGAGAAGGCAAGGGCCCCAAACCGGAAACCCAGAATTCAAACCCAATTTACCCTGAGGAACACTGACCAATTAAGAAGAAGAAAACCAAACAAAACAAAACTATGAGATTGAAATGTTTCATTCATGTGGAAAGAGAAATAAAAATACGTATCAAGGGAGTTGTTATTGAAATTGACACCTACTGTAATCAGCTGTGTTTTTGGTCAGACAATAAAGCTTAAAATCTTAGCTGAAATATAGAAAAGCTTGCATCCATTGATTTGGGGAAAACTAAAAATCTTCTTGTAGTAACAACTAAACTTAATAAAATTAAGAATTCAGTCAATAAAATTTATAGCTTTCACTAAGGACCGCTAAAGAGTGAATTAGTTAACTGTGAAATAGTTGAGAAGGAATTTTTCAGACTGCATGAAAGTAGAACCACAGAGATAGAAAATATCAAAGTGAGTGTGACACCCAAAACAATTTGGTGAGGAGGCCTAATATCATGTGATCAGTGCTGCAGAAGGAAAAGTAGCAGAGGCAGTGTTTTTAGGAGATAATGGCTGAACAATCACCGGATGGGATAAAAGCTAGTAATCCAAGAGATTCAAAAGTACCCGTGAATCCCAAAGAGGCTAAAACAGAAAGAAATCTTCACTTGGACAGATTCAAACTGTGAAGTGAGGAAACACTGTGGTTAAATTCTGGATGGAAAAAAGAGGAATAATCGCTATAATCTGTCGAGATACTGGTCATGGACAGACCAGTTGGAAAGGTACTTTGGGTTTCTGAAGCTTTACACGTTATTTCCTAATTTCGGTAATTGGTCTACAAGCATTTTCATGATAATTTGTATATCATGTTAATTTATGTGGTTTTTTAAAAGAATTATTCTTTAGGGCAGTTTTTGAATTCGCAGCAAAATTGAGAAGATATCAGGTAGACATTTCTCAAATACTCCTGACATCACACATATTCCTTCCCCCACTATCAACATCCCCCATACAGTGGTACATTTATTATAACTGATGAACCTATACCGACACATCGTTAACACTGAGAGTCCATAGTTTTACTCTTAGTTGTACATTTCATGGGTTTGGACATATATATGGGTAGATACATATTGTTATATGTTATAGTATTACACAGAGCATTCTCACTGAAAATCCTCTGTATTCTACCTGTTTATCCCACCCGCTCCCCTAAGTGCTGTCAAACCACTGATCTTTTTACCTTCTCTATAATATTTCTCTACAATATAATATAATATTATATTATAATGATATTATAATTAATATAATATTTCCAGAATATTATATAGTTGGAATCATATAGTATGTAGCAGATTGGCTGATTTCATTTACTAATACTCATTTAAAATTCCTGTGTCTCTTTATGTTTGAAAGCTCATTTCTTTCTATCACTGAATACTATTACATTGTCTGGAGTACCACAGTTTATTTATCCACTCACCTGCTGAAAGACATCTTGGCTGCTTTCAAGTTTTGACAATTTGAATAAATGTCCATGTGCACATTTTTGTGTGAACATGTTTTCAGCTCATTTGGATAAATACCAAGGAATGAAACTGCAAGATCATAAGGTAAAAGTATTTTCTTTTGTGAGAAACTACCAAAGTCTTCCAAAGTGTTTTGTTATTTTTCATTCCCGCCAGCAATGAATGAGTTTCTGTTGCTCCACACCATCTCCAGCATTTGGTGTTGTCAGTATTTTGGATTTTGGCCATTTAAGTAAGTGTTCAGTAGTATGTCATTGTTCTTTTAATTTGCATTTCCTTGATGACATATGATGAGAACATCTTTTCATATGCTTGCTTGTCATCGGTATGTCTTTTCTGTGACTGTTAAGATTTTTGGCCAATTTTTAAAAATTTGGATTGTTCATTTTTTTCCTTGAGGTTTAAGTCTTCTTTGAATATTTTGAGTAACAGTCTTTTATCAGATATATTTTTTCCAAATATTTGATTCTAGTTTATAATTTTGTTTCTTTTTTGACAATGTCTTTCACAAAGCAGAAAAGTTTTATTTTTATGAAGTTGTTTTTTGGACTTCAATTTTTTCTTTCATGGATCATGCTTTTGGTGTTGTGTATAAAAAATCACCAGGAGTCCAAGCCCATCTAGATTTTCTCCTCTGTTATCTTCTGGGAGCTTTATAATTTGGCATTTTACATTTAGGTTTGTGATCCTATGAGTAAATTTCTGTGGAAGCCATAAAGACTTCGTTTAGATTCTTTCTTTCTTTCGTTTTCTTTCTTTCTTTATTTATTTCTTTCTTCCGTTCTGTTTCTTTCTTTTTTTCCCTTTCTTTCATTGAGGAAGTCCAGGCATTCCAGCACCATTTGTTGAAAAGGCTATTTTGCTCCATTGTATTCTCTTTGCCTCTTTGTGAAAGATCAGTTAACTATGTATTTGGTTGTCTATTTCTGAGCTCTCTATTCTCTTTCTTTGGTTTATTTATGTGTTCGTTTACTGTCAGTACTACACTGCCTTAATTACTGTCTTCATAGTCCATTATATGCATAATTTATATTACATCCACACATCCCACACACAAATCTTCACAAAAACAAACAAAGAAACAAAACTGAAATGGGAGATTCTGAGAACATGGCAATCTGCAGAATTTCCTTCTGATCTCCAGGATTTTTAGCTTGTTTATTTGTTCGTTTGTTTTCAGAAAAACATCAGCCAGGCTCTTTGAGATAGCTAAGTGAAAAATTGCATTTATCTGTTGATTTCCTTATGGAGTACCTGAACATGTCTTAGCCTTGTGCCATAAATGAAGGAAAATCTTGAAGTTTTTTTCATAAAGATACTGAGATGGCATATCCAAAAAAAATCTAAATGGTCAGCATCCAAAGAAAGGAAAATCATCAATCATTCAAAAATAAACACAAAGGAGATCGATGAATAAAATTTAACAAAAAATTAAGGAGGTCTGAGATCAGCAGAAAATTATTTTCTGAACCTAAATGAAAGATGATTTTCTAAATAAATAATTCAGTAAGTAAATGAAGCCTAAGTTCAAGGAAGAGACCGGACTAAGTGATTTGGAAGAAATTTGTCAGAAGGAAGCCATCAGGGAAAAGATAAGGGACTTGCCTACAAATATATCCAGAAAACCCAACATGCAATAATCAGAATTCCAGGAGGAAAAAAGGGAACAGATGGAAGACTGGTAATAATTAAATAAATAAAGCATAGAGTATTTCCTTAGCTGAAAAAAATGCCTTTATGTACAGATTGAATTCAGGGAAAGATTAATGTGAAATGTTATGCTCTTTCATCTATTCTTGTAAAATTTTCAAAATCTAAGAAAAAATAGAATAATTTATAAAATACAAAATAAAAAGGGAAGAATACACACACTAGTCTTGTTTCTGCTTTATTGGAAACTAATTGACATATATCACTACTTAAGTTTAAGACGCTTCAACACTGGGGTTAAGAGATTACTTGAAGTAAATCAAGTAAGACAGAAGCAAGTTAGTGTAATCTGCAGAAAAAATGATTGAGAATCTTCCAAAAGTTAAAAAAAAAAAGATTTAAAACAAAATCTACAAACTAAGAAGAGAAAAAAATGCAAACAAAACCTCAATTAAATATATCTCAGGAAAACTGCTTAAAGAAACAGTAACAAAAGAAAATCACTAATGCAGAAGAGGATAAAGAGATATTTGTTTAAATAGAACAATGAGATGTTTCTGCCCATCTCTCATGAGCAACAACAGACATCAAGAAATAATGGAATACCTTTAAATTACAGAAAGAAAATTACTATGAGCACAGAATTCTATAGCCAAAAAATAACATTTCTCAGCATAAAAAATGAGTGTCATGAAGACAAGGACAACTATCCAAGCAGCACCACTAAAGTATGCCCGACAGGAAATATGGCAGAGAAAGAGCCACTAGCCAGACACATTCCTTGTTGCCTTATCACACTGTGGAAATGAACAGTGTCCAACAGAGGTGATGTCAGAGCCTAGAGAGACCATTTCAACCCTTGGGCTTGAGGCTTTGTGTTGCATGATAAAGAAAACATCGCCCCCTTCCTGGTGAGGATTCAAGAGGAATGTGTTGATTGCAACTCTATCCTTGAAGCTTGGTTTTTGTATGTAGGGCTAACCACAAGTGCCTCCCTGGCTATCAACAGAGGCTTTTGTTTCCAAGATTGATGCATGTAACTCTGTGACCTAACAGCATCAGGACTGACATCAGCATTCATGGTTAATAAAGCCCCCCCTCACCCCCCACCCAGCTTGCTGGGGAGGCTTAGGTCTGAGACTGAGTCTGACAAAGATTGACTCCCTCACACTGGGGCCTCGGCCAGTTTCCACGGAACTTTGTAGAAGTTAATTCCTTTTCTGGGACTCCAGCCTCCTTGACATCTGTCTTAGACCAAAAAGATAAGTTAATTAATTAATTAAAAAATATATACAAAAAAACAAAAAAAAATCACATCCCTTTCAGTAAAATAAATTTCAGAAGAAATTTATTTTCAGAAGAAAGTATCTGAGAGAATGTGTCACTAGAAGAACTGCAATAAAGAAGGAAATAAAACAAAACATAACACTAAAGGATATTATTGGTAAAGAAGGAAAATTATTTTAAGTGCTGCTTCAGAAATGCTGAAAGGGATAAAGAGAAAAATAAAAGGGTAAAATCTGATATTCTAATTAACATTTACTTAATAAAAGAGTAATGATAAAAACCTGTGAGTTGTGAAGTAGACATTAAATTAGAATAGCCAACCAAAATAACAAGTCAGGTAGAGTACTCTGGTAAAAATGTTTTTTAGGAGTATTGATCCATAAATTGATTTGGTGGCATAACATACAAATTCATTAGTGCTATAATTGTAATATCTAAGTTTATCACTAAAGAAAATAAAATAATGTATGACTAGTAAGGAAACAGATGCAAAAATAGATGAAAATAATCAGTGCTAAAGGTGGTTAAGAAAAGTAAGAAAAATAATGTAAAGTAGTGAAGATGGATAGATAAGAGATAATAAACAAATGAAATAAATGGTATCATCTGAAGCCTAAATGACCCAATGCTTCAATTAAAAAACAAAAGTTGGCAGACTGTCTTAAGAACCAAAGTCATACTGTATACTTACAAAAAAGTGGGGAGGGTGTTCAAAATGTTCAAAGTAAAAAGAAAGAAAATAGCAATTAAGAGAAAATTGAGAAATAAAGTTAATATTTTGCCCCACTGAATTGAATTTAAATAAAACATTTTAAAAAGGGACAACACCTTAAACTTCAAAAAAGAAGGAAGTTGATATAGCTTTATAAATATTAACTACATTAGACAAGGAACATCATTAGAGATAAAGAGGAAGCCTTTTATGTAAAATGGTCAATTCAACAGGAAGATAGAACAATTTTTAAATGGGTATGCACCTGGTAATATAATCTCAAAAGTTACATAGGAAAAAGTAAGAAACTACATATGGAAATAAAATATCCACAATCATAATGGGATCTAAATATAGGAATAAAATACCCACATTCTTAATTGTGGATTTTAATAATATAATCTCTCTTTTGGCAGATGAAACAAAAACATGTAAAAAACTTGGACAACACAATTCAACATGAATGGCTTGGTCTTTATAGCAGGGTGAACTCAAGAACTAGGGAATGCACAATATTTTGCAAGTTCAGATGGAAAGCTTATAAAAGTTGATTTTATCTTAGACCACAAAAGTCAGTGCATTTCCAAGTAGTGAAATAATAGAGTCATTTATTTACTTACAGAAGAATTAAGCTATAAATCAATTTAAAACACCAATGAAAAAGTATATTAGCTCCATATGCTGGGAATTAAGCAACCCACAGGTCAAGAAGGGAGTGCATTTGGAATTAGAATATGTACTGAAAGTGATTAATAAAAATAAAGTACGTGAAAACATGTCCGAGATATCTATAGCAGTGTCTGGAGTTTCTGGAGGTCTCTACTAGAGAAGGACTGTAAAAATGTTCAAGTCTTGGATATCAGTACAAAGATTTTTTTGGAAACAGCAAGGAATCACTTCTCCTCCCACCTACTGAAAAGGTCTAACTTCTGTCACCAAGATTGTTTGGGTACACATCCTTCACATGAGTGGTGCAGATCAGGCAAATGTCATAGGAAAAAAGATAACACTGTTGGAAACTACTCAGCATAAATGAAAAGAAAACGAGCTATAAATCAGCCTAAATGTGATGATTCACCTCTCACAAATCTTGTCATGCTGTAGGTGCAGAGACATCCTGAAGGCAAGGATGGATCCCAATGCTACCTTCAGGGAGCTTAGAGTTGATAGAACACAAACGATCAATAAGCAATTTACAACACATTAGCCAATGTGGGCCTCATGGGATCACTATGAGCATAATAATCAGAATTTTTTAGAACAATCTCCTTCAGTCTGTAATGTACTCCTTTTCCAGAAAACAGAAGAAATGGTTTCACAGTTAGAGATGGTCCCATGTGTGTGTTTCTTGTTTGGTTTGGTTTAGGGTTTTCCATAGAAGAATATATTTATAAGTATTGAGAAACAGGTTGTGTACTTGCAATAAAAGTGAGCCAATTAAATATGAAGATTCTCCATGTTTGCCAAAGGGAAGACCAGGGAGACTCTATGGAAGAATGTGGCTAAAGTTAATAGGAACAAGCTGTCCCCTTCTAGGGACAGTTGGGCAGTGCTCCTGGTAGAGAGCAGCAAAGCAGCTGCATCCAAGAGAAACACTGAACATAGCAGGGAAAAATCCCACCCCCCAGGGCGATCCTTAGAAATGACTGAGTATATCCTCTCACACTGGAAAGTTAATCCATGGGTTAGAAACTGCTACAACACACCTGGATTGTAGAGAGCACCTCACAAATGACAACAGTGCAAGGAGGTGTGTGTGCAAGAACTGGAGTGTGTATGGGAGCCAGGGAAGGTGAGGGAGAGACAGAGATCCCCACAGCCCTGACTTTATTCTGCTTAAGAATGAAGAAGGATGACAGGGCAACTCATGTGAACAGATCATTATTAAACAGTAACTAAAGTCCACTCAATTTCTGGGAAAGTGATGTGTTTGAAAAGGTAAAAATAGAAAAGGGCATTTTTGGTTCAAACTGCCCAAGAAAAGGAAAAGATCTGAGAGTCAGCTGTGAGTGTCTATAGATTTCTGGGAAATCAGAACCTACAAACCAACATTAGCCTGCCTTAAGAAACTTGGACAGGAATGTTCACAACACCATTCTTTACAACAGTCATAAAGTGGAGAAAATCTGATGCCCATCAATTGGGAAATGGGTAAGTACTACCTGTTACAACCACACAATAGAGTATTACTCAGCTGTACAAATGAAGGAGTGCCGACACAGGCTACAACATGGATAAATTTTGAAAACATTTTGCTAAGTGGATGAAGCTAGTCAATGGAGACCACATAGTACACGATTCCACATACCTTAAGTATCCAGTACAGGTAAATCTGTAAGGACAGCCAGTAAGTTAGTAATTGCCAGGGCCTGGGAGAAGAGGAGAATGAGGTTTAACAGCCAACGGACCTGGAATTTTACACATTTTTAGCAGTGTGTATGTGTGTGTGTGTGAAATATTCCCAAATAAAATAGCAGTGATGTTTACACAATTCAATGAATATACTAAAACCACTGAATTATATACCTTAAGTGCATGAATTTTGTGGTATATGAATTATATCTCAACAAATCTATGAAAAATAATGTAAGCAAGATTTAAAAATATTTGCCATGCATGTGAAATAGAAGATACCAACTCCTGAAAATCTTTGAAGAATGCTAAAATACAAAGACACTACCAAGCTAAGAAACAAAAATATAATGAAGAACGAGAATCAAAATTGCTAAATGAGCAACCAGGACACTGAAACTGCTTTTGTCCCATGATAATACTTAATCCAGACAGTCCTGGGTTTAGTTTTTCTCTTTTCTATAAGTAGAAGGGAACACACATGAAAATCAAAAAAGTCTGATAATATCAAGTGTTGGTCGGGATATGGAGCCACAATATTTCTCTGGTGGGAGTGGAAACTGGTAAAGCCAACTTGTAAAAGAATTATAATTAAAGAGTGAGAGCTATATACAGCAATATTTATAAACATAATTATGAAAAAAGAAATAAACACAGAAAGCTGCCTACATATATAGTGTTAGGTACAAGGTTGGTGAAACAATTAAAAAAACAACAGCAATAAAAAAAAAAGGCAAATATTTAAACAGTTTAAGATAGGGTTGCTTCTGTCCCAAGAAAATTCAGAGAGCTTTACTTGACAGGAATATTTTATAAAGCAGGAAGCAAAAAACATTCACAACAGGAAAATGTCAAAACCGGAAGTGATGACGAAACATGGCCGTCCGCAGTTCCAGCGCCATCAGCGAGGCGCGAGGGAGGCAGCACGTGGTTGCGGGAACTTCCGGGACACTTGTGTTCCCCGCGGGGCAGGAACCCAGCCGCACGCTGACTTGATGGCAGCTGATTGGCTGGGAAACCGGAAGGTCCTGCTGACGTGTAGAAAGCTGGAACTCTGTGTGGGATCAGAGTCAGCGTGGCGGGGAACTCGGGGCGGTTCACGTTTCGGTCGCGGGGCTCTGGGTGTTCGGTCTAGAGGCAGGTTGAAAGCCGTGGCCTCGTTCGCGGATTTTAACGCTCTTGGAGTAGAGGAAGAGTCTAGATGTTCACATTGTTTACTTTCGTGGTGGTCATTAATATTCACTTTAATTAACAGTATGTGTCAACCCATGCACACCTTCCACATATGTGCACCTTTCTCCCTCTGTTATAATTTACGTTCAGAGATTGAAGCATCTCCGTGTAGATTGGAGCATCTGCCAACGGCTTGAATCTTGCGATGACTGTGCGTCCGCCCGGGGCGGAGCTCGGGCCGGTGCTTCAGCGTTGGCCGTTGTCCCAAGCCGAGTCCTGCGCTACGGGCTGGGACCTGAGTCCTGTGAACACCTGACAGCTGCCCGGGGGGCAGGGGACTTAGCTCTCATCAGTACGAGGAGAGGGGTTACCCTGCGTTTCACCTTCGCCTTATTCAGGTGTTTCGGCCGGCTCCTGCTTGGATTCTGTGAGCCATCCTAAATGTCATGGTTTCTTCATACACAAAAATTTTAAATATAAAAACAATCCACCAACCCCACCCCAAAAAATCCTAAAGGATCTGTATGCAGTTAATTGTTTAGAGGGAAATCGTTTTACTGATATTCGTATGTTCGTATAGTATGTGATTGTATTAGCACTACATACTCCTTCCTCTTCTATTTATTTTATTTTTTTAAAAAGTTTTATTTATTTATTTACTTACTTATTTAGTTGGGTGGGGGGGGGGGCAAAGGGAGAGAGATAATGTCAAGCCGACTCTGAGCTGAGTTCAGAGCCCAACACAGGGATAGATCTCAGGAGCCTTGGTCATGTTCTGAATCAAAATCAAGAATCAGTCACTCAACCAACTGACACCCAGGCACCCCAACGTACTCCTCTTTTAGTGTAAGTAACCGTTTCGACAATTCCAATTATGTATTGACATTAAAATCTGAATGAGCTGTGGGCATTATTTATCATTTTATCCTTATTTAGCCAAGATTAGTGTGTTATTTATTTTGGAAAAATCACCTTGGATGTTAATAAACTTTTAATAAAAATTAATGAACATAGATGTTAAACCCACATGCGCCAGATTCCTGTTCTTTATATGCATTATATGCATTTCATAAGGGAGATCTAACATGTTGATTCTATTACTCTAGAATACTTAGAATACTTAGATATGATATACACACATAAATTATCAAGAAGTTTACCTAGTATAATTTGGGGTTTTATTCAGACTAACCTTTATTAACCACTTTTATTCTAAAGAGAATAGATTGAATTTCTAATATAGACAGCACGCTGAATTGCACAGGACTGGAGTCTGTTGGTCACTGACCAAGAAGATTCAAGGGTAAATAACACGCTGGATCAGAGCATTTAGTTGAATCATGTAGTTCTCAAAGCATTGCATTATTCAAGAGAAGAATATACTACAGAAAATGATGAGTGACATGTTAGATTAAATTGTAATTACATAAATATTCCATCATGGCCAATATAACATAATGTTCAGTGCTCATCAGCAAAATACCTTTTAAAAATTTGATTATTCAGAACTGATGACTTAATGAGTTGAGGTTGAGAGCAATTACTGTCTGTCCTGTTGTTGATGGACGTTTCAATGATCAAAGGTTATCTTAAAATTGCATTGCAAGAAAACACAGCAGGAAATTCCACTGTGTTTCCAGTATAATAAAGCGACTTTAAAATGTTTTACTCCTCAATGATTTGTCCAAGGAGATAAGACTCTATCCTTAATATACTTACTTAACAAAATAAGTTCTATTAAAATGTACAGTTACTAGCGTTGGAGACAAACAGGGTACCAACTGACAATGTAGTCATAAAGACTTCAACACTTTCTTATTTTATTTGAAAAGTACATCAGCAAATTTAAATCTTGCTTTTCATTCCATGGTTAACAGTAACAAGTGTCTGTCCAGCCTCAATTAATACAGTGATGAAATTCTAAGACATTCTTTTTAATTTTTATGCAGTTTACTTAAGAAAATTTTCTTTATATTGAATCAAAATACATATCCTCCCAATTTCAAATTTATATATTTTGTTCTGTTCCACTGGACTACATGGCAAAATGCGTTCTTTCATGCACATGACTTTTCTGTTCTCTTTTTAATTATTTTCTCACATGTTACACAGTACTGTTAATTTATTAGGTTTTATGTATGCTTCACTTTTTAATTCTCTTTTTATCCTCATTGTTCTTCACTTAATAGGTTTTAATATGCTGGCATTATTTATTATTTTTTAAGTTTCTTTACACTTATTTTTCTCCATCTCTCTGTGTTCTGACACCCTGCACAAGGCTTAGCTGTGTTTATGTAACCTACTCATAGGGAAAGGTCAATTTTCCTAGGTTGCAGAAAACCTATCTAAACCCCATTCTTTCCTTATACTTAATTTCTCCCATTCCTCCTTAACAGAAATACTCAATATCCTAAGCATCACATAATTAAAAGCCGGGAAAAGAAATCTGCATGCCCCGTTCCACAACACCCTTCTGACCTTATGATTCATGTTATGTGGCTCTTTGCACTGTTGCCATCACACCCACTCCGTGGTTCTTTTTTTTTTTTTTGAGGCTATTTATTTATTTATTTGACACAGAGAGAGAGAAAGAGAGAGAGAGAGATTACAAGTAGGCAGAGCAGCAGGCAGAGACAGAGAGGGGGAAGCAGACTCCCCGCTGAGCAGAGAGCCCCATGTGGGGCTCAATCCCAGGACCCTGAGACCATGATCTGAGCTGAAGGCAGAGGCTTAACCCACTGAGCCACCCAGGCACCTCCACTGTTCTTTTTTCAAAAATTTGGTGCCTGTGTTTCCCTCATTCTCTACCATGAATTTTGTTGATATTGAAAACACATCATGGTTTAGGTAGACTGTTGTCTTCTAATTGACACTGCAGATGCCTGCAGTGCTTAATCCCTAAGATATTTCTCTGCATTTGATTTTAATTAATCGTTGATTCCCAAGATGTCACTCCGACCCCGGAACTTGCATATACAAAAAAGTTTTAATCTAAAATATCTCAACTGGCGTGCTTGTCTCTGTGTACACAATTTCTGTCCATTGGGTTTTCTCGGGTCTTCCCTTCCAATTCATTTGCCTTTTAACCTTGTCTTTTGCCTAATCTCTTCACGTTTCTGTTTTTTTCCCAATCTCTAAGCAACTTCTCCTTTCTTTTACTTTTTACATGTTATTATTGAAGTACAATTGACATACAATGTTGCATTAGTTTCCACTGTACAACTTAGTGATCTGATAATTCTATCCTTGCTCAGGGCTCACCACACGAGTGTAGTCACCATCTGTCACCATGCAATGTTATCACAATATTATTGATTGTATTCCTTATGTGGGACTCTGGTCTCCACGACTTCTTTATTTTACAGCTGGAAGTTGGTATCTCTTAACCCCCTTGGCCCACTCCGCTCTCCCCATCCACCTCCCCTCCAGCAACTACTTGTTGTTTCTCTGTATTTATCTCTTACATTTTTCTCCCTACATGGCACACTATAGTAGTCTTACATAATTTTCTTTCACCTCAATCTTCTTTTCCTTTGTGTTACTATTATTCCAAAATATCACCCCGGCAAACACATAGAATTAATTACAGGACTGGGGAATGCTATTATCTAATGTCTTCTTTTTATACTAAGATTACTGAAAGCTACTGAGAATAGTACACATCATGTCCATTAATGCCTAAACAATTGCAGGGACTCCAAATTCAGCTAGATAGTCTGTACTGTGAACCATCTTAAATTTGTTTTTTGTTAATATTTTCAAGGAGCTGAGATACCAGGGCAACAAGTTAGCCTGAAAGTAAAAATAGCTGCCTCCAAGAAAAGGTGGGGGCATCGACCCTGATTCACATGGGGGGTGAACAGAAGGAAGACAGACTGCTATTTTAGGCAACTGGGAAGAATTTAGTTACTTAAACAAAACAAAACAAACAAAAAAAACAAAAGCTGAGTGTGAGTGACCAGGAAAGTATGAACCCTGAGAGAGCTGCAGGAGAAAGTGGTGTTTGCATCTGTTTATAGACTCTTGTGCATGGACCTTCACAGCATACTTACAACAAAATATTGGAGAAAGACTGGAGGAGGCTTCCCTAAATGGTGAAAGTCTAAGAAGAAAAGAGCACATATGCTAGTGAGAAAAGTAATACATCTCATTTGTATTCTTCTTGTGTATGGATCAAAAGTCTTAATTTTCAGGGGAAGAGAAAATGAACCTATCACTCCCAGAACTAAAGAGAGTAGGAAAACAAACAGCAAAACCACCTCTACCTCTGGGTGAGGAAAAGAACATGACACTGCATCAAACATGTACCAGAAGAGATCCCCCAATCACTAGAGAAAGGTCAGGATTATTGAAAAAAATCCCTCTTCCAAGACTTAGAGCCCTCCTAAGCCTGAGGCTGAACCTTGACAACAGACAGCCTTTTCCCCTCACTCTACCCTGCTAGAAGCCCTGAGAAGTAAGCAACACAATTTCACTACTAAGAGAGGGGTAAGGGCATGGCGAGAGACCACGACGGACCTTTATGCCCAGAGGAATGATCTAACTGAGCGTGAAGGAGACAGTAAGAAAAATCCTGTGATAAACAGACCCTGCACTAAGACCAAGTTAATGCTAGAAGAATTTGAAGCCAGTGGTTCGTTGTAGGAAACCAACACAACAATGAAACAAACCCAGTTCAACTTCTAATTAGATAGTCTCAAATGTCCACTCCCGCTCCCCTGAGGGTATCACAAAAGAAAGGACATGCTCATTTTCAGAAATAAACACACACTACCTGTGTTTCAACCAAAAATTTTCAGAAAGATATAAGAGCAAGGAGGAAAATGAAAATAAAATCTACCATCAAAATATAAAATGATCAATAGGATTTGACTCAGATATGATGTTGGAACTACCAGCCAGGGAGTTAAGAATGACTATGAGTAGTATGTTAAAGATACAAGTACAAAAGGTAGAAAATTTGTATCAACGCATGGAAAATTGCACCAGAGAGAGGGAAAGATATCCCTGAAAGTGCCAGATTAAAAACAAATTTGTAATACAGATGAGGAATACCCTGGCCATGTTCATCAATAGACTTTTACCAGATGGAAAGAGTTTAGGTCAATAAGAATTCTTGGTCACATTCAGGTCTAAAGTTGTTAGCATAGTGCTTGGTATAAAGTATACACTAAATAAATCAGTTTGATGAATAGATTTATTAATTTTTAAATTTTTGTATCTATTGCAAGATTTCAAGTGATCTTTTAAAAACAGATTTATTGAGGGATAATTTGCATACCACAAAAGGCAGCCACCCATTTTAAGTATATACTCAGCCTTTTTATCAATTTAAAGAGCTGTGCAAATATCACAAAAACATCTACTTTATAGCATTTCTCTCACCCAACAAAAATACTTGAAACTCATTTGCAGTTAACCCTCTATCTTTCTATCTATCATCTACTTACCATATCTCTTATATCTTCCTGCCTGTGTATCTGTAAGTTTTTACAAACTATTGATTTTTACTTATTTTACTGTGTATGTACTATGTAACAGGTACTTAACATCTCATTCTTATTGTTCTTCATCTTAATACCATTTCCCTGGCTCTATCCTTGCTCTAATGTGAATACACACACATACACACACACACTTCAGATAGATGGGTTCTAAGTACATTACAGATAGATCAGATTGAGTTAATCAAGAAACGATGTGTTTTTCTTTTTTTCCTTAAAGATTTTATTTATTTATCAGAGAGAGGGAGAGGGAGCGAGCACAGGCAGACAGAATGGCAGGCAGAGGCAGAGGAAGAAGCAGGCTCCCTGCTGAGCAAGGAGCCCGATGTGGGACTCGATCCCAGGATGCCGGGATCATGACCTGAGCCGAAGGCAGCTGCTTAACCAACTGAGCCACCCAGGCGTCCCAAGAAACGATGTGTTTTATACCTAAGTGTGCTGTGGAAGTTAAGATTCAGGCAGAATAACTCAAATGAGTTATATTTAGAGTGTCAGAGGTAGAGGAAAAGTGAATCTTAAAAAATAAAAGCTGAATCTAGTTGAAGACTGTTTCATGTAGACAAAAAACTTTATAAGCTGTTGCATCAAGGATGAAAAATTCAGTATAAACACAACAAATATTAAACCACTGAATAAGAGGGCTCAGCATCTAAATAATATAGTCATGTCACCTGGGATTATTCCAATCAAGGACACTAGTTTCCTGAGAAGGTGAGCATTCCAACTTATTTTTAGGTGTGACAAATGGAAACAAGGCTTCGGGATAAACAAAGCACATTTGTGATCATGTTAACTTTGTAAACCAGCAACAGATGTGCTCTGCTGGGGTGTGCTAACTCCACCAAAGATAAAACTTGTTGGCAGAGAATTTCTTATTTGCATAGCTTCCAACTGCTGTCCCACATTCATCCTTACGCAGAAGTACATTTGCTGGGAGAGGGGCAAATCTAGAGAACTAGTCATTTTCCTGAATCTGCAATAAAAAGGCAGAAACAGAATCACAAAATCTTAGCCTGCACTTTGAATAGAGAAGAGACATTAAAATAATAAAATGTGGAAATATTTGCCTTTGCTTAAGAAGTTTCAGTGTAGAGAAGATTGCTTTTCAGAATATCCCATGAATTCAGGTTAGTCTTTTTCTTGCTACCAATTATCTAAACTGGCAATAAAAAGTTACTTAATACGGTCTTCAGATTTCAGCACTAAGGAATAGATTTTTATATCACCTGTAGAAAGTGAAGTAATCTAAATAAAAGCTGCCTACAATATTTTTGAGAAAGTGTAGGCAGAAATGTATTTGCCGCAGTCCAAAACAAACAAAAGAAAATATGAAGCTAAGAGAATCTATGAAGTACAAAAATGGCAAAAATAGCATTAAAGATAAAGCACTTCTTCCTAAAAAAATTTTTTTTCTGAACAGAATAAATTGTATGCAGCATTTAGAGGACTTCCAAAGTAAATGAAAAGTGCATTTTATATGATATGTGATTCAAAACTGAAATGACTAAAAGCTGAAAGTACATTGAAGCTACCCATTCAGAAACAATTTAGGAAAATTTTAGAATCTGTGTCCCAATAAACATTTTTAGTGGCAGAAGAGACATCTGATACCATGTCACTAAATTACGGATACTTCCTTTAGCAGAACTTCACAATATTCACACCGTAAATTACAATGATAAGCAACCAAAATCTATCAGTATTTTGAGAAATAGCAGACGCCGTAAAATGAGGTGTGACCTCACCAATTAGAAGACTTGACACCGAAGGGGAGAATTACTAGAGCGCACAAATGACCTTTTAGTACCTTCCAATGTACTTCACAAGAGCTGTTTAATTCCCACAGGAATTGTATGTAAAATACCACCGAAAGGCATGAGAAACATGTAAACAAACGGAGAGTTATGGATATTTCTAAATAGGAAGTCTTTGTACTGTAAAGAGGTCAATTATCTCCAGATAGAGTAATCAAAATGAACCAAAAAGTTTTTGCAAGTAACTATGGAAGCTTCTACTAAAATTCACTAGGAAGATAGAATGAGTGTGAATAATGACAGAACGTCGTAGAAGAAAATTAATGAGCTTTGTTACTTATGAGATAACCACAGACCTTTACTAACCAAAACATTATTTTGCTCATCCATACCTAAATAAATCAATAAGAGACAACATAGAATCCATGGGATTCGGTATGTGATAAAGGTATCTTTACATTTACTGGTAAGAGGATACATTTTTCAATAATGGCATCTGGGACAACTGATTAATAAGTTACTCTTTCTTCAACAACCCAAACCATAATTTCAAAATAGGTTGAATATTTAAATATGAAAGCTGAATGGAGGAACATAGAAATTATGGCATAATAGCTCCATAATTCTCAAGTTGAGGAACTTTTCCTGTTAAAGACATAAAAATCATAACATATACAGAAAAAGCTTTTTCAGAATATATGTAAATATACAGAAAACGGATTTATATCAATAAAAAGAGAAAAATCAGAGTTTTAACCATATTTGATGAAATATGAAATACAGATAATCAACAAATTTGGAAAGATGCTTAACTTCACTAATAATTAGGTAGAAAGCAAATTAAAGCATCACTCATAATCATTTTCTCCTGGATGGTCAACATGAAAATATACTGGTGAAATGAGCAGTGCTGTGCTTTTGGGGACTGTGGACTGCTCCTAACTTCTTGAGAACACAGCTGTAGCTATTAAAGTTAAAATCTAAATACCAATGGGATAAGCTATTCTATTTCTAGAAGTCTGTATTAGAGAAATGCTTACACTTTGCTCAAAGATATATGCTTAAAGATAACTAAGAAGCAAACTTTCCATCCATCTTTATGAGAGTGCTTAAATAAACTATGTTACACAGTATTCTATATAAATATATAGATGCCCAGACACATATGACACATTAAAAATAAACATGGTGTTGACATGAAAGCTTCCCAAGATATATATTTCAGGAAGACAGTTGTCACCAAACTCGGAACACTTGTTTACAAAATGTATTACAACAGTATCTGTTTACATAGCCCTATATTTATAAAAATGCAGATGAAGTCAGAGATACTGAGTATCTCCAAGCTGACAGGCATGGGAAGTCCTCTGTTGTACAAACTATTAGCTATTGCATCTGGCAAGGGCAAGAAAATAAGGGATGCCTGTATCCCTACAGAGAACATCAATAGTATTCAGTACATGTGGTGACTAAACATTGCTGCAAACAATTTTAAAGGAAATGATTCATATTGTACTTTTGTAAATGTCTAAGAAATAACATTTTAAGTCTTCTAGTCTTAACATTTTAGTCTTCTAGAGAAGTCTGTTTTATTTTCTAGAGTATAGAGAGTTCAGAGAGGTTCTTAAGAAATGTAATCATAGGGGGCGCCTGGGTGGCTCAGTGGGTCAAAGCCTCTGCCTTCGGCTCGGGTCATGATCCCAGGGTTCTGGGACCGAGCCCCACATTGGGCTCTCTGCTCAGCAGGGAGCCTGCTTTCCTCTCTCTCTCTCTCTCCGCCTGTCTCTCTTCCTACTTATGATCTCTATCTGTCATATAAATAAATAACATCTTAAAAAAAAAAAAGAAATGTAATCATAACTATTAGACCAAAACTTGATCTGTTAAACCTTTCTGCCCTGAGACAAAGAAGGCATATTTCCCTTATTATTAGGATTACTTGGATTTCTGTGTTCCAGGAAGGGGAAAGAGGGCATTTCTAGAGAATGAATGAATGAATGAATGAATGAATTGAAGGAGGGACCATGTTTTGCTTTCAATATCTATTTTTTCAGACCCTTTTGTTTTACTTCCAGAAACTCTCTATTCTTTTGCTGCCTACAAAGTTCATTTTCTACCCAGTTAACCAGGAACAATGTTGCAGTGTTCTCCAAGGACACACCTAGTGTTTCACACCCTATAAAGACTTTTTTTTTTTAATTCACAATTAAGCTCTTAATCTTGCTAGGTCACCAGATCCCTAACATGAAATTTAACACAGTTAATTAACTAATTTCTTGACAATCACCCGGAAAATATCCTGATAAAGATTAAGTGAGATAGCTTAAGTGGAAATTACAAACTATAAATGATGAAGACGATGCTGATTTTACATTTATCATGTGCTCACTATGCACTCTAATTCTCACAACAACCTAATAATTAGCTAGAGCTACTTTATAGATAAGAAAACCAATGTCCAGAAATATTAATGGAAGTGAACATGGTATGTGGTGAAGCAAATGCCATACATTTGACTCTAAGATCTAATAATCCGGATGGAATACATTAGGATAAATATTCAGAAGTTTTTGCTAGTGAAAAAGATATTTCGAGTTAAGCAAGATTTCTTCTTACATCCCACAGGCAGTGAAAAAACTCCCAGATCCAGAAGGGAGGAACAGAAGAAAAGTGAAACAACCCAGGGAAAGGAGAGTCATTACTATTTTCATAATATTAGGAATAATGCTATGTTTAATTGTCATTTACCTCTTGCTTTCTCATATGAACCTACTACCTTGAATTGTTATGTCTTAATTAAAAAAATTAAAAACTTTGGGGCAATATATTCTACAAATGCTCGACAACGATTAAAATTTTATTGCATCAAGTTCATTAAGCAAATCCTATCGGACTGTGAGTTTATTGTCAATTTTAACTTGTTCTAGTGTTTCAATTACAATTCCATTTTGAACTGTAATAAGGTAGCTGATAAATGACAATGGTTAACAACTGCTATTAAAAGTACCCAGGGCAGAACTCCATAAATGTAGAACAATTAGAGTAACAAATGAGAGTAGCAATATGCTATTATTTTTACATTATTCAGTTGATTTATTGCAGATTTTAATTGTATCTGAAAAAAAATGTTGCACTTGTTTTCACTGGTTTTGGTCATTGTTTTTGAAAGGATTTTATATCCGTTTTATTTATAAAACAGAATAATCAGAGTCAAGATTTTGAGGAGCAAAGATCAAAAAATGTGGGGAAAGTAGTCGTGAGTCACCGACTTTGCTATGTCTACCAGGACACAGAGGTTAAGATTTGAAGGAGAGGGCAGCCTAAAAACAGGACTAACAATGATTTTGCACTTTTTTTTTTTCTTTCAGCTTCCAAATATGTGACTAGGAAAAGATCACTTACATGCTTAATCGATTTAATTCTCTGTTTAATGATTACCTATTTTATTTATTTATTTGGTTTTTAGCAGGGGGAGGGGCTGAGAGAGAGGGGAGAGAATATTAAACAGACTACACCAGGCTCAATCTCACCACCCTGTGATCATGACCCGTGTGGATGCTCAACCCACTGAGCCACCCAAGTGCCCTCAAGATTACCTATTTCAATGTACCTTTACGCTCAGTGGAAAAGATGTCACGGTGTTTTCGATATCTCAGAACTACTGTTTGTCATGTTTTGCTCATCCAAAGAATTAGGTAAAACATGAACAAAGCTACAGCACCCTGAATATTTATGATTAACAAATAAAATGGGATTTAGATAATGCAAATACATTCCTTTTGTTCCTAGAATCTTCCCTAACAATTCATTTATTTTTATAATGTACAGAGGGAGAAGCAGAGAGCCCAATGCGGGGCTTAATCCCAGAACCCCAGGATCATGACCTGAACTGAAGACAGATGCTTAACCAACTCAGCCAGCCACCCAGGCACCCCACTAACAATTCGTTCTATAAATAGTCATACATTGTTCAAAAACTATTCAGTATTCTCCACACAGTTATAGTCACTTAGTATCTACACAGTTGAATCATTAAAATTATTTTAAAGAGTCTGTTTTTTTTTTTTAAGACAAATTGCTCACACATCACTATATGTCTGCTGTGTTGAAGAATGACTTAAAATGTAGCCACTTATAGAATCCTCATTTTGGAAATAGTGATAAAAATTCAAGAATGGCTTTTAAGAAAACATTCCTGAGATAGGACAGAACCCTGGGTATCAAACAGTAACTATTTAATGAAGCAAATTTCCTACGTTATCTCTTCTGCTGTGAAAACTCTTCCATGGTATTTAAGTTTGAAATGAAAAGTTTGAAAAATATGTTGCATTTGTTACTAATTTTCCTTAAAAATATATACTTTGCAGAATACCTTGTCACAGAAGGACAGCAACATTGAATTATTTTTAAGAAGATTTAATAGGAAAATACCTTCTCAGAATAATGGAAACAAATTTAAAATATATTTTAAGAATCTTAAGGGTGCCTGTGTGGCTCCGTTTGTTACCCATTCGAGTCTTAATTTCAGATCAGATCTTGATCTCAGGGTAGTAGGATCAAGTCCTGCATTGGGCTCCATGCTCAGCCCCGAGTCTGCTGGTCCCTTTCCCTCTGCTCCTCCCCCAACTTGGGTATTGTCTCTGTCGCTCTCTCAAATAAGTAAAATCTTTAAAAAACAAAGAATCTTCATAAAATTCTCCACCTTCTAATATCATAGAGTCTTCTTATAGTTGCTGAAACTAGAATAATGTTTAAAAGTACTCAAAACCTAAGAGTTATTTTGTGGGATGAGGTTATAAAACTTTACTTACTTTAAATCATAGTGTGGCTTTTAATGTTTTAAATAACTCACGAGCTCAGTACTTTTGCACCTCAACTCATAAACCATCTGAGGAGTCTGAAAGCTTTATGGAACTTAAATTGTCTGGGATTTATCATCCTGAGATAAAATAAAAACAGCTTTGGTTTAAACTATATACAAATTCTTACTCATCTGTTTGTTTTCTTTTGTTTAGTATGCTATACCTGTGTTAACCACGTGACTTCTAAATTTCTCATGGTAGCAGCATTATCTATATTATTTTACTAATCCTTATTCTATATATTTAACTCAAGAAAAGCGAAAAAAAAAAACAAGCTGTGTCTAACTTAAAAATAAATAACATCAGAACACAGACAAAATAATGGAACATTATGAAGACCATTGGCATACTAAATGAAAATTACCAATACCAGCTTCATCAAAATCAAAAATAAAACTCACCAGAGATTTTCAGTATTATCTTAGGGATTCTATTTAATTCAACAAGGTAAGGAAATTAATGTTTAACCGAGTAAATTTAGCTGCATTTTATGATATAAATTTAGAAAAGACTTTGCAATAAACATTATCATGGTCGATGAGATTTTTAACATGACTAAAGACTAGATGCGTGACAAAAATCAAAAGTTTTAATAGTTTAGCAAGAATCACTTTGGATTTCTGATGAAACACACATTTTAACTTTTTTATTTTTATTTTTTTAAGATTTTATTTATGTGTTTATTTATTAGTGAGAGAGAGAGGGAGAGAGAGAAAATGAGTGGGGGTGGGGGAGCGGAGGGAGAGAGGCAGCCGATTCTGCGCTGAGCACAGAGTGTGAGGCAGAGCTTGATCCCATGACCCTGAGATCATGACCGGAGCTGAAATCCAGAATCTGCGGCGTAACCCTGAGGTGCCCTGAAACACACATTTTAATGAAAATGAAAATGGAAATACTGAACAAACTAAATGAGAAAACTATAGGACGTATATGAAGACAAAGACAGATATCAAATCTTGTTCAATGAACATAGAATAAGTGGTCCTTAACAGAGATACCAGTCATGATTTTAACAATTTAAGAGTCCGTATGAATTTATTACAGTTTTTTTTTTTAATATTTTTATTTGACGCGCAGAGAGAGCACAAGCAAGGGGAGCAGCAGGTAGAGGGAGAGGGAGAAGCAGCCCTCCTGCTGAGCTCGAGCTCTGAAGCTCTTCACAGGGCTCTAACCCAGAACACCAGGATCATGACCTGAGCTGAAGGCATATGTTTAACCAACTGAGCCACCCAGGAACATCAATTTATTATAATTCTGATCAGAATGCAGTAACATAATTTAAATTAAAAGAAAATTGCAAGGATGCTTACTTTAAAAGATGTTAAAGTATATTGTGAGTGACTTATAAAAATGATATAATGTTAAGAAAAAATGGATGGACTGCTTGAATGGGATGAAACTCTGACATATAATCCAAATTCCATATGTCGATATTATGTAGGTTAAGGTATCATTTCAATTCGGTGATGCATAAAAATTTACTAAACACAGAATGTGGTTAAAGCAGTAGTTGCTCAAAGAAAAGCAAGAGAAATATTACTTCACCTTAAAAAAATACATTTCATGTGGATTATAGATTAAATGTAAGAAACAAAACCGATGGTCACTAGAAGGGAGGTGAGTTGGGGGATGGGCTAAATAGGTGAAGGGATTAAGGAGTGTATTTGTGATGAGGACGGGTTCTTATCTGGAAGGGGTGAATCACTGTATTGTACACCTGAAACTAATGTTACACTGTATGTTAACTAACTGGAATTTAAATAAAAACATAAATAGCAAAAAAAAATTTAGAATGTTACTCTAACATTGCAAGCTTGGGAGTTTCAAATCTAGTCGGAGAATAGTGGTGGTCATAGAGGGGGGAAGATAGACTTTACATACAAATTATCATACAGTATTTGCATGGAGAAATACACCATAAAGTGGAAGAGGACGAAAAGATAAATATAAAAGAAAAACAACTTTAAATGCACATTATACTATAGCATAAATATACTATAAACAAAGTGAAAGAGAAAATATATATGTAATGCATTAAGCTAGTTAATGGTACGTATTCCTCGTTAGAAAGAGTTTGTACAAAGTGATACCAAAAAGAAACTAAAATAAAATTTAAATTAAGCCCATGACTAGGTAAATCTCCAAAGAGTTGACCTAAGTAGATAATACATGTATAAATATAGGCTTAACTCCTTTGGCTAATACACACACTTCAATCTAAGTAACAATGATGCTAGACTTTTGCCTTCCAACTTGGCAAAACTAAAAAAACAGTTAACCACTCTCAGCAAGGATGGGGAACTATAGAAAGCAATCAGAAAACTGGACTTGGGAAAACTTTACAAAAGAAATAGAAGTTTTAGAAAGTGGAAGTATGAGCTGAAAGATGTATGTTACAAATCAATTACATGGAAGGCGACAAAAACAAGCAAAAAATTTTCAAAAAATAAAAAACTATTTTTCAATAGAGAAATCACTATATATAAAACAACTATGCAGTGGGTTTCATGCAGAGCTTGCAAAAGCTACTTAAGCCTGTATCTTTTTTTTTTTTTTCAAGTTTTTATTTATTATTATTTGACATAGACAGACAGAGATCACAAGTAGGCAGAGAGGCAGGCAGAGAGAGGGGGGAAGCAGGCTCCCCACTGAGCAGAGAGCCTTATGCAAAGCTCAATCCCAGGATCCTGAGATCATGACCTGAGCTGAAGGCAGAGGCTTAACCCACTGAGCTACCCAGGTGCCCCTATTTTCTTTTCTTTTCTTTTTTTTTTTTTTTCTGTACCTTTTTTCCCCTCACAGGAATTGACAGGCTACATTTGCATTTATAAAACTATATTGATGTGAATGGAATAATTCTATTTAATGTAAACATACTTCTATAAAGGGACAAATGTTCAAAATATTTTTTGCTGTAATGCTAAAATAAGTTAGTAGATAAATAAATACAGTCTCTAATTCACAATATAAACTAGAAGTTAGATTATAAAATTGCTTGCAAAATTACTAGGTATAAATTTTAACGTGAAGCATTCATAATCCATCCTAACATTTCTTACATAATTTACCAAATTTTAGGAACTGTCCGTCTCGTTTTCCTTCAATGCGATTGTTAGTAACTAAATGGTGTCCCTCTCTGAGCCCTGACTGACAGACAGAACTGCACCAAATCTTTTAGCAGTTTCCTGCTTATTATCCATCATGAGGTATGTGACAGCAGGAGCTTTATTGCTTCAGAACAGCTGGGCCTGCTGTCCCTGCGTCCCATAGGCCAACTCACACACACGAAGTCCTCCGTTTTCCTGTGTTCTGCTTCTGTAGGGCCTGAGCTATGAACCCCCTGCGGGTGCCGGGGCTGCGGTAGACGCCAGAGACGCTAAGGGCTCACAAGTCCAAGCTGGCATTACTGCCAGCCCGTCACCTGCCTATGAGGCCAATGACAGATGCCACCATGAGGCAACCCATAGTCTCAGGAAGGAAAAAAATTGTCTTAACACCTACAATATGGTTTATGGTGACAAATCCTCTCCCCATCTCTCCTGAGCTAAATACAGCAATTACATTTAAAACCTGCTTATCTTTGTAATGCCCGGGTCTGTGTCAAGTAAGTCATGATAAGGCAGGAAGACAAGTTAGCAGGGGTTATGAAGTCATCTTCTGACAATGATACTAGTTTATGTTAGAATTTTAATGTACTATTTAATATTGTTGCTTACTATATTATCAACGGATGGAGAATTTTGAGAATGTTTCTCCATCACGATCGCCCATTCAACAAAAACAAGATGATATATATTAGTATGAGATTTTTCTTTTTTTTAAGTTATGAAATATGATCCAAGCGTCCTTGCCATGGTCTGTTCAGCAACACGGTACTAAGAGCTTTGGGGGTGTTCTCTATACCAGAAGTTTCCATTGAAGCTTCTGAAATGTTGTCTAGTGCAAACCCCAAGGCAGTTTAGGTGAGACTCACAGTGGATATGAAAGCCTTGCAATTACATCAGGATGCCAAAAAAAAAAAAAAAAAAAAAAAATGATCATCTTCTCTGTGCGCCATGAGGCAATGAACCACAGTCTTTGCCCTATACTTGATCACGGGACCCATTATGATGTTACAAAAGAAATTACGTAGCTGGATGGCATGTCTCCTTTTTTATATTGCAGTTGTTTCTGCTTCTTTTAATGACTAATTGATTTGCTGCATTGTGATTTATCTTTGATTAGCAACATTTCAGCAAAAATTAATCATCTTTTAATCATGCAATTGTACCCCATGATTAGAGGTAACTTCTAATACCTCCAGAATCCACTTAAGTTCATAATCTCATCGAAGGATTATAAACGGCTCTTAAATCACTGATTTTCTCTTTGAAAAATAAAAATAAGAAGCTCTGGATAATTCAATTACATTTAGAGACTATTACCACCATGCCTCAATCTTTGTTGTTAAGCAGAGAAGGATGAAGAAATCTTCTTGCCTTCAAAAACCTGATCATTGAATACAAAGAAAAGACATAAACTCAAGAACATAATTACATCACTTTGTCTTTGGATAAAATAAACAAAAAGTAGATATTAAAATGCAATATTATTCACTCAGTAAATTTTTAAAGAAAGTCATCTCCAAAGTGTATAGTGAAAATGAAATGTATTGATTATAATTTGCATTGTTTTTTTTTTCTCTCTAAACATGTTTATTCTTTTGGTTATGAAAAAAGTATTTAAAGAGGCTCATAAGGACTTCTCAGAAATATTTTTGGAAGCTGCTTTCTATCAAAATCATTTTCTCCTCTTCCTTGAATGCGTGACGAGACTACCTTCTTTCCAGGCATTGACATTGATATAATTATGTTTTCAACCTTGGGAAAATCATTACTTCCAGACAAAACCACACACTCTCTCGAACACTATCCACTGTGTTCTTTTTCTGCTTTGTGCAGGCTGGAAATGTGATGAATCTAGAAGCCTAGAAATAACCGGTTGAGGGGCGGCATGGGTGCTCAGTGGGTTAAAACCTCTTTCTTCAACTCAGGTCATGATCTCAGGGTCCTGGGATGGAGCCCTGCATTGGGCTCTCTGCTCGGCGGGAGCCTGCTTCCGCCTCTCTCTCTGCCTGCCTCTCCGACTACTTGTGATTTCTCTCTGTCAAATAAATAAATAAAATCTTAAAAAAAGAAAGAAAGAAAGAAAGAAAGAAAAAAGAAAGAAAGAAAGAAAGAAAGAACCAGTTGAGGATAGCAGAGACCATGGGCCTGGGTGCCTGAATGAAGGAAAGGACAAGACTCTCCCTCAATTAGTAGAACCTCACTGGGACTGGTATATGAACAAGAAATAACCTTCTATTTTCTTTGGGCTTTTGGGTTTTGAGGCCTATTTATGATTGCTTTATAATAGCCTACAGCTATATAGCCTATCCTAAAAAATCTAGATATCCACACAAACACCGATCGTTTAATCCAATTCTGTTGAATTATTCAGGTTCCCTAAAGGAGCGTGGGCCTGTGCAGAGCAAAGCAGCTGCCTGTGCAGATCATCACCAGGAGGGCAGTCTTGAGCTTGGAAACGGGCTCGCTGGAGGCCGCGGTACTCAGTGCAGGACCCTGATACTCAGTAGGGATCCCTAAAGCCATGGGAATTGGAGCTCTTCTACCAAGCTCTGACAGCAGGAGTCGACGCGCAGGGGTGGGGAGGGGGGCCTCCAAACTTCTGTCTCTGGCACCCCCCCCCCCCCCCACGCCATCACAGCCTCTGTTCTTTATCCTCTATAGGAGCATCAGGACAGATTTTATTTACTTTTATTTAATTATTTTTAAAGATTGTACTTATTTATTTTGAAAGAGAGAGAGAGCAGGAGCAGGGGAAAGGGCAGGGACAGAAAAAGAAGCAGACTCCCCACTGAGCAGGGAGCCCGATGTGGGAACTGATGCCAGGACCCTAGACCTAAGCCCAAGACTTAATCGACTGAGCAACCAGGTGCCCCAGGTTATATTTTAAAATGCTCTTTACCCATGTTCATTTCTGTTCCCCAAATAAGCGGGGTACTCTAATATTCCTGACTCTACGTGCCACATAACCCTTTGGCACCTTCCCTCCCTTTTTGAAAGCCTGTTTAGTGTCTGAGCTCTCCTTGAGGCCGTGCTCTTGCCCTCCCCACCAGGGTCCTCTCTATGATTTTCCCGTGGTTTGCTGGGTGCTAGGATTTTTGCAACTTGGTAGGAAGGAGGAGGCTTGTGGTGTGAGGAGGCTGGATGTGGACTCGAGGGTCATGAGTCAGTAACTTCAAAACGGAGATTTAAAAATTCATTGACGTGCATGATAGTTGTCTAGAAAAAAAAAAAAAGACATATAGGAATTACAGTATGTGTTCAGGGAAATGAAAATTAAAGATCTATAAAGATGTTACAACCTCTGTGCAAAGGATTAAAGCCTGACACAGCTTTGCAAAGGATGACTCTGAGCTTTAGGAGTGAATAACATAGAGTAGCAATAATTAGAGAAGGGCTTGTTTCCTCCCTAACACTCACTGGCCTTCTTTGAAGCTCTATCATGCAGGCGCTCCGCGTCCTGGGTGGTTTTGGTTAGGATTTATTATTATTCTCTTCAGTATGACTCTTTTCATCATATTTTGGTGATCTTAATGTCCACGTTGAGGATTGCCAAGATCCAGGACCCTGAGTCCCTCAACCCCTTCTCTACCACTGGTATCCTCCGGTACGCCTCTGCCACTCCCGGCCAGGGCCACTCGCATGGAGTTTGGAATTCATCCTCAATGCAACCCTCCGAAGTCTCGGTTCTCCCCCAAGCACTTCTGTTTCCAGCTCATGCACTCTGACTACGATCATATTTTGGTCCCAATGGGACCTAAATATTTTTAACCTTTGGAATTTTCACAATCCGTTCATCTCTTCATACTCTCTGTATCTTAGCTTAAATTTACAGCCAACAAATTTTCCCAATATTGCCTGGCGACCAATAGTGTGTTACCAGTCTATTTTTTTCCTCTCTGCCAGATTATTATATTTCAAGTGTTCTCCTTTCTTCTCCAACTGCTTATGCTCTATCTCCCCCTTTTATCACTATCAGCTGGTAAGCTTGCCTCTACTTCACTGAGGAAAATATAGCAACTTATAATTTCATACAGTGGGCAATGTTGTGTTTCATCGCACTATAACATCTATATTATTAGTTAATATCTAAATATATGACCATTTCCACATAGCCTCAATTTTTCCAAGTAGTGTGGACTTAAGTGTTTAAAATCTTAGGAATCAGCAAAACATTACAACTATTTTTTAAATTAAAGTTAACACAGTTCTTGTAAAGTTCTTGTAAATTCTCTGTAAAATGAAAGATGAATAAAATGCTCAATATAAAATAAATTCTTTTTAAATATAAAGCAAAATTCAGTTGCTTTTCAAAAACTATCAGCATAATATTCTAGGACTTTATCATTGTGTGTACTTACATTTAAAACTACATTTGTAAAATGCTTATTAATGCACTTTATCATTTGTATTATAATATTTTAAATAGCTGAATTATAAAAGGCGTTTCCAAATTTATGGAATCATTTTTAACTAAAAATGTTCAAACTCAATAGAACTTTCAAAATGTATGTCGCTTATTTTTATTATGATCTCACTTATTTTTTTCAAGATCAGCTTCTTGTTGGCTTATTGAACCATTGACTTTTTTTCATGTGTTTTGAATCTGTCAAATATTTTACTGGACTCTTCCTCTTGGTTTTTAAGGAAAATTTTCAATTGATTCTTTTGATTTTTTTGTCAGTTAGACAGTCATGTCCTTTCCAAATACAGGTTATCTTTTCCTTCCAATAGTTGTAAATATTTCATTACTTTCTTCCTATAATTTAAAACAGCCAATGGTAACAAGCAAATATTCTTGCCTTGATTCAGTTTTTCTGAAAATGCTGTGGTAGCTTCAGTTTAACTCTTTTACTTCTTGTTAACACAAAGGAATGCACTTTCTTTCTTTCTTTCTTTTTAAGGTTGTATTTATTTATTTGAGAGAGAGACAGTGAGAGAGAACATGATGGAGGAGAAGGTCAGAGGGAGAGGCAGACCCCCCATGGAACTGGGAGCCGATGCGGGACTCGATCCCTGGACTCCAGGATCATGACCTGAGCCGAAGGCAATCGTCCAACCAACTGAGCCACCGAGGCGCCCCAGGAATGCCACTTTCTAAAATATTTTGCCATACTATTGTATTTGTATTTGTACAGAGTTCTAATGAATGATCTTGAATTCTATCAAATACATTTCCAGTGTCACACATTCCTTTGACAACGTAACATGAAGAATTCCAGTCGTTTCGCTTTCTAGTTTTTCACTGAATTTTAATTCTAGAATAAAACTAAGGTATATGGTTACACATCTACGTTAACTTTGCTAGAACTTAATTGCATTGTTTTCATCTGTGTTAATTTAAATGACTAGTAAGTTTTGTAACTGTTCTCTCATTTTCATATTAAAGATTGTACTTTCGTCATAAAATTAACTGGAAGAGGAGGATTCTGGGAATACGGAGGAGTAGGAAGCCCAGGAATCTGTCCTCCCACTGAGGCAACAATTGCACTGGCAGAATCTGTCTTCTACAACTATTTTGGAAGTCTGGAATCTACTGATGTCTCGCAACTTCCGGAGGAAAGTCCCGGGCCAAATGCTGGCAATTTTGGTCGATTTCAGCTCTTAGAGCCCAGCTCTTCCCCCTCCCACAGCCATATGGAAGGCAGCTGTGCACATGTTCTTGGAGGAGCTCGCATGCAGTTTGTTGGAGGCAGCGTGGGAAAAACAAAAAATCAAAAACGAAAAAAAGCCCTGTTCTCCAAATATTGGGAATCTGTGCTCTGATTGCTGTTTTACATTTTGCCTATCATATGTATAAAAATAAAGAGAGGATGTGAAAAAAGCTGACGGCACTATTGCTTTTTCCCCATTCCTCTGTGCATTTCAAGCAACGTATTGTCTAAATTTTCAGATTATTTTAATCGATGGCAGACTTGTCAGGAAAAGTATGAAGAATGCCTGATTTCTGAGCCTTTGCTCTTTTGAGGAAAACACGTTTGTCTGCTGCTGACACACATAAATAAAAATGTGAATAGCATTTGGGAATCACACGCTGTTTTTTGTTTTTTGGTTTTTTTTCCTCTGCACCTTGAAGAAACCGATTTATCTCCATTGGCATTTACTACGGAGAAGTCTAGTCCAGATGCCAGGAAGGCTTCAGTGAAATTCAAATATTTTACCTAAGTATATCTAAGTGTTGACCATTTAAAATAATAATAATAACACTTTGGCTTGCTATATGTTAAGTCTTCAGGTTTGGATATAAATTCTTTTTGTCAGCTCAAAGTTGTTTTCTTCAATTACATCTTTGATTATAGTTCTGGTTTTTCATTCAGAAACACCAGCAAATAATCTGAAATGTTTCTGTCCATGTGTAATTCTCTTTCTTTTTTTCCACTGCTATTCATTTTGTGATCTCTTGTGATCTTTCATTTTTGCCTAAAATTTAGAGAGATTCTGAACTTTGCTGTAACAGTAATGCCAAGGGTTCTGGCGTTCTTCACATTGTGTTCTTATTTATATGGTCCTCCATTCTGGGTCTAGATTTCTGATGTGCCTGGCCTCCTTTCTCTGCAACCCCTGGATTTAGGGTAATTGTCTTAAAAGCCTAAAATTTCTTAGAGCGGCTTTCAGAAAATATACCCTGGATAACAGAGTCCCACTAGATGCTGTTCTCATTTCCTACTACTCTACACTGTTTTCTCAGAAGATGGATGAGACCATCCAAAATTGAGTTTATAAAAATCCTCATGTCTGTAGGAAACAAATATTCAGTATTCCTACAAACACCAAGTGCTTCGGATTTAAAGATACATAATTCATGAATTTCAATGAACAATAACAACATATTTAATCTATTACGTTAAAAATCCTGGATTATTTTTTTTCTCCTTATAGTAAGTTATATTTTTTAAATGATTCTTAAGAAGCGGTAATCAAAGTACATGCAGTATAAAAATTAAAGAAGAATGTTCCACAGAGGTATATTTAACCAAATATGTATATATTAGGAATTTTATGATGGCTGAGCTAGGTGTTTCTGCTTTTATATATTTTTATTTTTTTTCTTAATTTCTTCTCTATTTTAAACACAGACTCACTTTTGTGTTTAATTTTATCTCCATGTGTTGTATTGTTTTTCTTAAAGAGGGACACTGATTCGTATGTGCTTGAGATCTCACAAAATCCAGATCTAGCCTTGAATTTTACACCTTTCTTTGCTGATGTCAAAGTTTAACCATGTTAATGCCTTATTTTAGTTTGTTTGTTTTTTTTTCCTTATATCCAAATATGATCATCGCTTTAAGTCCTTGTTGAAAGAGATGTAAAGCCCCAGAGAAAGAAAAACAGCCTGTAAGTGCATTGAAAAAATTTCTTTTTACTTTCCTTGAATTTCAAAAGTAATAAGAAAAATCTTAGCGCTCAGCACACTTCTGACTTTGGATACACAGATATCTTCAGGTAAAGGCCATTTTGTTTTCCTTCAGGTAAATCTACCTGGTCCAGATGAATTATTTTATTCACGTTACATACAGTACATTTTATGGACATGGGAATCGTTTCCATAATAAGAAATGCATGATTCTTTATTAACATATAATGTATTATTTGCCCCAGGGGTACAGTTCTGTGACTGATCAGGCTTATACATTTCACAGCCCTCACCATAGCACATGACCTCCCCATAACCCAGCCACCCTATCTCTACCCCCACACCCCTCCTCCCCGGCAACCCTTGGTTTGTTTCCTGAGATTAAGAATCTCTTATTGTTTGTCTCCCTCCCAATCCCGTCTTGTTTCATTTTTTCCTTCCCTTCCTCCAACAACCCCCTGCCCTGCTTCTCAAATTCCTCATATTAGAGAAAGCATATGATAGTTATCTTTCTCCGATTGACTTATTTCACTAAGCATAATACCCTCTAGTTCCATCCATGTCATTGCAAATGGCAAGATTTCATTTTTGATGGTTGCATAGTATTCCGGCGTGTGTGTGTGTGTGTGTGTGTGTGTGTGTGTGTGTATCACATCTTCTTTCTCCATGCATCTACTTTCTTTCCATAGTTTGACTAGTGTGGACATTGCTGTTATAAACATTTGGGTGCATGTGACCCTTCAGATCACTACATTTTTATCTTTAGGGTAAACACCAAGTAGTGTGATTGTTGGGTCGCAGGGTAGCTCTATTTTCAACTTTTGAGGAAACTCCATGCTGTTCTCCAGGGTGGTTGCGCCAGCTTGCATTCCCACCAACAGTGTAGGAGGGTTCCCCTTTCTCCACATCCTCGCCAGCATCTGTCATTTCCTGACTAGTTAATTTTAGCCATTCTGATTGGTGTGTGGTCATATCTCACTGTGGTTTTGATTGTATTTCCCTGATGGTAAATCATGTTAAACACTTTTTCATGTGTCTGTTGACCATTTGGATGTCTTCTTTGCAGAAATGTCTGTTTATGTTTTCTGCACATTTCTTGATTGGATTATTTGTTCTTTGGGTGTTGAGTTTGATAAGTTCTTTATAGATTTTGGATACTAACCCTTTATCTGATATGTCATTTGCAAATCCCTTCTCCCATTCTGTCAGTTGTCTTTTGGTTTTGTTGACTGTTTCCTTTGCTGAGCAAAAGCTCTGTCCCAAGTCCCAATAGTTCATTTTTGTCCTTGCTTCCCTTGCCTTTGGCGATGTTTCTAGGAAGAAGTTGCTGTGGCTGAAGTCAAAGAGGTTGCTGCCTGTGTTCTCCTCAAGGATGTTGATGGATTCGTGTCTCACACTGAGGTCTTTCATCCATTTTAAGTCTATTTTTGTGTGTGGTGTAAGGAAATGGTCCAGAGAAATGTATGATATTTTTGGATTTTTTTCCTATCCTTTTATTCAGAAGCTCTCACTACTTCACTGTTCACATTCACTCTCTCTATGGCACTGGAAAGAGTTGTATTTTCCAGATGGCTTTTTTTTTCTCCCTCTGAAGATAAAAAGCCACCCTCTCCCTTTTTTTCAAGATGTTCAAATTGCTATGTCTATTGTTTAAAAAAAAAAAAAAAACAGCTTGAAGTGTTAATGATGCAATATCTGTAACTCAGAAATAGGATAACGTAGAAAGGATAAATCCTGAAAAAAATAAAAAATCAACACAGCGTACAACACAGTGTGGGTCTATGATGCCCAGCTGAACTAGAGGAGATCAGGAGACACAGCAAGTGCTGTGACAAAAGAGGGTGTAAAGATAACGGAAATCAACAATGCCTCTCATGAACACATTTTCTGTCTAGAAAAAAGTAAAGTAAGGTTTTTTTTTAATTTTTAAACTTTTTAAAAAAGATTTTATTTATTTGAGAGAGAGAGAGAGCATGAGCAGGGGGAGATGCAGAGAGAGAAGCAGACTCACACTAAGCAGGAAGCCTGATGTAAGGGCTTGATTGACCCCAGGACCCTGGGACCATGACTAAAGGCGAAGGCAGATGCTTAACCAACTGAGCCACCCACCTGCCCCAGCATAGGATATTTTCTTTGTGTCTATTTTTCTAAAATATTTTGTTTGAAAAAAAAAAAAGAAAAATAGGTAAGAAAAAGATTAGAAATGACTTTCAGAGCTACTTGGGTTTTATAACTTCAGTAAGTATATTTACATCAAGTGAAATAGAAAAGAATTTTTCTAGGTCATTAAGAATGTCTCTAAGACAAGTTCCATTCTTGCTATTAGTTATAAAAATCATAGGGTCTGCCCACACCACCACACATATGAAGGTCCTTTAAAAAAAAAAGTATTAAATCATATGGTAATATGCTCAGTTTAAAAACTACTGTGAAAAGGTACAGCATTTTCAGCTACTGATCAAAGGATGAGGCTGCATATACTTCATTAGCATTATTTTCTTAACTGTATTACCAAAGTTGGGTGATAATGAGTAGGATATTAATAAAAGAAGCAGTGCATTGCCACATTTTTATCCCCATGGAGAAGAGAAGATGTAACAGTATGACAGCAATGTCCTTAGTACTTAGAGTCTGTCCTACCCATGGCTCATTTGTGCTCCCCATAATGACACTGGAAGAACTTGACTGATGGAATGATAGATACTTCACCAGAACAGCAAAAGAAGTATCTAAGTTTTAATAATAGTGAAGACATTTTTATACACTGTGATGAGTTGACCTTTCATTTAGCTTGCTGGTAATCAATAATAGCCTGGAAAACATGTCTTTTTTCTCCTACTTAGTATTTTGTAACAATAAATTGCCCCCCCTTGATGGTAGTATGTATTAGTGTGCTGAAAGGTATATATAATTTCTGAACATTTACATAGAAAACTTAAATGCATTTGTGAGATATGTCAATATATACAGCTCTCAATGATCTAACTAAAAGCATTAAAATATTGAATTGATGAAATCCACAGTCAAACCATCAAAGCTCATTTAGCTGTTGGTTTCAACCACCTCCTATACCTGAAATTTATAAGAAACCATAAAAAATATATATAATAATATTACTGAGGAGTAGATCATCCCACTTCCCATCCTAACCTATTAGTAAACAGCAGCAGAAACCAAAGGTAAACAACTAATCATACGCAAAAGACTTCTGATGAATCATAAAAATATTATAAATCTTTTTCGACGGATTGTATCAAATTAGGAACCATTTAAACTGTGAGTAGGAAGGAACGTGATGTTTTAAGACAAATAGGTAAATCAGCAATAGCTTTTAAAAGTAAATGCCTTTGGATACTATTTATTTATTTCAAGGGTTCTTAACCCAGAATCAGTGCACGTCCTGATATACTCTGGAAGATCTCTCCGTGTGGACCCATGGCGACCAGTTATTAATGGCAGAGTGTGACTCAAAAAAAAAAAACAAAAACAAAAAAAACAAAAGAACTTAGAATCAATGACAGTGTTATTCAAAATGTGTTAAAAGTTATTGACTTTGGACATTATTTCAAAACTAATTCAAGACCCATGAAACAAAGTATTGTACTCCATCATATTCAAACATTGTCTTTGACAAAAATATAATTTTCACTTGCCTGACATCAGATTACTTTTTTTTCTATGAAACATTATGGCATAACAGAAAGAGCATGAACTTTACAGACAACCAGGGTTTTGATATCCTGTTCTGCTTCATGAATTAGAGCAGGCCATTTAAAATCTCCAAGCCTTGGTTTCATCATCTGAGAAAAAGTAAATAATATGTACATTAAACATTTGCCATGAGGAACATATTAGACTTAATGTAATAAGAATGTACTTGGCACATAATAATCATTTCATAAAAATCAGTTTTCCTTATTCACTTCCAACAATGAAATCCACATTTAAATAGAAAAGCACTCCATCACTAAGTGTATTAAGTGAACATAAGGAGATCATTATGAAAAATATTTGATGAACTATTCTAGGGAATGACAATTTTTTTAAAATAAATCTACATAGCAACACCCTTAACCGCCATAAATCAGCAAGACACTCATTTCTTGTATATGTTTAGCTAGTTTAGAGATTGTGTGGTTTCAGGGAACAGTATGGTAATACCACAGCTGGTAAGCTTCTAGGCATTCATGCCTTGGTGTTTAAGGATGACCATAAAGGGATCCAGATTTTCCCTCTGTCGTAGAAAGCTATAGGACTCACTTACCCTTTCCTTACTTATACTCTATAACAACAGAACAGCTAGAGCTACGAGTGGATGTTGGTTGAGAACATTATATATTTTCACTGGAGGCATTATAATCATATCTTATTCATGCCATTATTTGTAAAATTACTTATCTGTGTTAGGTATATGTGCCACAGAGTAAGCTAAGCTATCATAATGTAGAAGAAAGACAAGATACAGATTTATCAAACTTTTAGAAAGTTCCTGAATTTAAATTCGACAACTGTATATTGTTGAATTTGGGAAATAAAAGAAAAGGAAAGCCTATACTTAGCCAGATTCATTCTCAGACATAGTTTGGAGGTATGGGGGGAATCTGAGTCTGAAACCCACAGAAAAGAAAGAAACAGAGGTAAGTCACAGCCAAAATATAATTAGAGCCAGCTTGGGAAATTTTTCCATTCAGCACTTCTACTGTTCTTTCTATCTACCCTTTGGGTTGTAGTTTGAAAGATTTTCTTTTAGTTGTTATTTTTTCTTTTTTCCTAATTCATTTTACATTGGTTTAAAAAAAAAAAAAAAAAGGTAAAGAAAGAACAAGTGAAATGAAAAATGAGAAATATCTCTCCGTGCTCTCTGCAATGTAATTTGTTCTGGGATTTCACTTTCCTTAGAAATGCCCCTTTAGTCAAGGATCCGTTCATTCTTCTCAGCTAACTCTAAGTCATTTTCTGCATTTCGTGGAGACAGATCTGAAAATATAAGCATTTCTTCACACCGACTAACGCACGTCTGCCGACTCAGGTTTGCCCTCCACCATTTAAATCTCCTACCAAATGTAAGAGGCTCAAGGTCGTCAATTAGCATGCCTGAGGCCCAGGTTTGCCTGATGGGACTGTATTCCATGATTTCAACTAATTAAGTTAGGAAGCTATTTAAAAAATCTGTTATTAAAAAAAAATGATAAACTTTAAAGCCACTTTCCCATGACATGGTCTTGATTTTAAATTCTGGGGAGCATTTAGAGTTAAAATGATATGTAAATGAGGAATAAAGTACATTTTCTGTTTGATTGCCTCTGTATATTCTTTTTCTGGTAGGTGATCTCCTATATAATATGAGGTTAAGATTTTTTCTTAAAACTGAACTCCAGCTAAATGTTAAAGATGAAAAAAAAATTTTTGATCCTATTCTTTGATCACCTCAGATGAGAGTAAGCACGTACTCACCACAGAGAAACGCCAGGGATCATAAACAGACAACGTGGCCGTGGTAGCAGTGGCCTCATTTTGAATCTTCCACAAATGTAGGTAGAGCAACCAGAACAGAAAACAAGATGGTATGGAACCCCCAGCCCACACACCCCACAAAATGGCCTTACCAGGTATCCCCGCAGACTTCAAATGGAGGGACACGTGTTTGGAAGGGAGAGGCGAGTGGTGTCCACCTTCCAACTAGTGTCACACAGCAAGACCCCATCATTTTGGAAACAAGGTTAGAAGAAGTGGACAGCAGACAAATGGGTTCCTGAGCTGGAGAACCAAGAAAACAAATAAGCAGAACAAGTACCCCACACTGGGGAGAGCCTACATCAGCCTGAGAGCAGTGCGGGGTATTCTGGAATAACAGGTGAGCGCAGGAGATTTCACTAGCCTTTGGCTGGGAGTTATGGGACCTTGGACAATTTAAATGGTGTGCGTTCCCTTGGATCCCTGTGCATCTCGTATACTGGGGATTCAAGTTTCCAAGGGCAAAGCTTGAAAGAAAAGCAAGTGTGTAAGAGTGTGCATGCACACGCGCACACACGCACACGCACACACGCACACGCACACGCACACACACCCCAGAGAGACTGGTTGCCAGGAAAACGGATTGCCTTTTTAAAAGTGTAGTGAAAAGTCAGAGAGGCATGACTCAAAAAGCGAAGTGCATTTCTTCAACGTTTGATCGATTGCTTTCACTGATCCCCATTCTGGCTCAGCATTCTTGTCTGAGCATTGCTTTTGTCTCGAGCAGTACTTGGCTGGGTATCCTCTAATGGGAGAAGTTACAGTGTTGCTCCTTGCTTGTTTTTTTTTTTGTTTGTTTGTTTTGTTTTGTTTTTTGTTTTTGTTTTTTTTTAATAATTATTATTTCTTTATTTGTCAGAGAAGTGGGAGGACATAAGCAGGGGAGCAGTAGGCAGAGGGAGAAGCAGGCTTCGCTGTGCGATGCGGGACTGGATCCCAGGACTCTTGGATCATGACCCCAGCCGGACGCAGATGCTTCACCCACTGAGCCCCCTAAGTGCCCCCCCCTTTTTAAACTAACGTCTTTATTTTGAGATAATTGTAAATTCACATGCAGTTGTAAGAGATAATACAGAGAGACTCCTTGTCAGCTTCATCTAGTTTTTCCCAATAGCAATACCTTGTGAATCTATAGTACAATGTCACAGGATACAGACACGGATGTAGCAAGAGCAAGGAACAATTCCATCAACATAGATTCCTTGTGTGGCCTTTGTAGAGTGATATCGGTTCCCTTTCCACTCCAGCCTCTTAGGAACTCCTAGCTGTGACTAACTCTTTCCCCACTTTGTAATTTTATAATTCTGTCATTTCTAGGACGGTTTATGAATGAAATCATATAGGTTACGAAATTATCTTTTTCCACTGAATATAATTAGCTACAAGCCGTTGGGGTTGTTGTGTGTCCCAATAGTCCATTACTGCCTATTGGTACCATTTGTTTAACCATTCAGCCATTTAAGGACATCTGGGGTGTTTCCAGGTTGGGGACTTACAAATAAAGCTGCTAGAAATATTTGTTTTTCAAAGTCTTGTTCTTGACTGAAGTCTTGATTTCTCTGGGATGCGCATAAGAGTACAATGGCTGCATCATGTGATGGGTGCAAGTTCAGTTCTTTTATGAAACTGACAAAATTTTTTATACTGGTTGTATCTGTTTACATTCTAGCAACATGAAGCATGAATGATCTAGTTCCTTATCAACATATGATTTTTTTCAGCCATTCTAATAGCTATGTATTAGATATACCTATTGCAATATCTTTTTTTTTAAAGATTTATTTATTTATTTGACAGACAGAGATCACAAGCAGGCAGAGAGGCAGGCAGAGAGAGAGGGGGAAGCAGGCTCTCTCCTGAGCAGAGAGCCCTACACGGGGCTTGATCCCAGGACCCTGGGCTCATGACCTGAGCCGAAGGCAGATGCATAACAACTGAGCCACCCAGGTGCCACTATCGCACTATCTTAATTGTGGTTTTGATTTGCATTTATCTACAGGTTCGTGGTGGTAAACATATTTTCATGTGTTTATTTGCCATTTGCATATCCTTTTTGGTGAAATGTCCTTTCCTGTTTTCTGGCCATTTTATAATTGGAATATTGGGGATTTTTTACACTTGAGTTTGAGAGTTTAAATATATTTTATATGCTACAAGAGTATTTTATGTATTCTAAAGGGTAGAGATTTGTCAGAGATGAGGGTTCAAAAATGTTAAGCTCATGTCCAGTTTCGTTTCTCACCCTCTTACTGGGGTATTTTGCTGAGCAAAAGGTTTAAATTTTGAAGTCCTATTCATTAGTTCTCCCTTATATGATTGCAATTTGGTATCAAGTCTCAAAACTCCTTTCCCAGTCTTAGATGCCAAAGATTTTTTCCTACTTTTTTCCCAAAAGTTTTATAGTTTTTACATTTTACCTTTAAGCCCATAACCCATTTTGAATAAGATATGTATAAAGTTTGAGGTTTGGGGGAAGGCTCACATTTTGCCTATAGATGACTGAGTGCTTCAACATGATTTGTTGAAAAGACTGTTTCCCTCCATTAAATTGTGTTTGCACTTTTGTCAAGGTATGGGTCTATTTCTAGGTTCTCCGTTCCATTCCGTTACTCTGTGTTTCTATTTCTCCACCAGTGCCGTGAGGTACTGTACAGTACCAGGTACTGTGATTATTATAGCTATATACGGTAACTTCAGTTTGGCTAGACTGATTTCTCCCACTTTATTCTTTGCAAAATCATTTTAGTTATTCTACTTTATTAACCTTTCCATATAATTTTAAATGAATCTTTTCTGGACCTAGAAAATTTGATGGGATTGCCATTGGTATTAAGCTAAACCTGTCTATCGGTTTGGGGAGAACTGACATCTTTACTATATTAAGGTTTAAAATCCATAAAGATAGTAAAATTGTCCATTTATTTAGAATTTAATTTCTTTCAACATTGTGTCATTTTCAACATACAAGTTCTGTACATTTTTATTAGATTTACATCTAAATATTTCTTTTTTTAAATTATTGCAAAGGATATACTTTAGTTGTAATACATCTGTTTATTGCTAATATAGAGAAATACAATGCTTTTTGAAGGTTTTATTTTACAACTGTAGTACAGAAGCCAGAGAGCACATTCTGGCCCACTCTCTTCTCTTAAATGTATAGAAAACCTGGTTCACAGAAATTAGAACAAGACAAGAAATTGCAGTTCAGTCTTACACATTGCTGTTATATGACCAAGAAGTAATAAACAGAAAATAATTCTCCTGAAAGTCAAAGAGTGCTATATAATAGTATATCAAAAAACAAATGAAAATGTTATTTTAATACCTAAAAACAAGCAATAAGAATTTAAGAAAATGGAAAAAGTATAAATTAGAAAAAAAAATAAATTTTTGGACTAAATAAATACTGAATAGAGCTTTTACACACTATAGAATAATTTTACATGTAACGTTTATTTCAGAAATAAAAATTAAATTAAGAAAAGAGAAAAGCAATAAAAAATAAAGGATAAAAAACTGAGAAAAACGATGAGGTTAAGAAAAGGCAATAGGAGTCCCTGAAGAAAAACAAAACAAAACAGAGCAATGGCACAAAGCAAAATTTAGAAATTATCACTTAAAAAGTGTTTTGCAGTTAAAGAATATTTGAGTCTTCTAAAGTATTGAAAGGCCACACCACATCAATAATATCCAACAATTAATCAATAGTGGCCAACAGCATGACATAGTCAGCTAAAGCTATTTGATTTTAAAGGGGTTGAGAGAACCTTTGGGCATCCAGGGAAATGAACATTTCATTCATCTTGGACGGAGAATCCAATTGTCATCCATGTTCCATAGCGATGTTTTATGACAGAAAATAGCAGACACACATTTAAAATACTCAATAACGAACGTGTAGGCCAAAATTGTATATCCAGACAAACTTAGTTTTAATCTTAACGGCCAGACAAAATATGTGATGAATATTAAGGAATACAGAAAATAAGTTTCTTTTGAAAGTTTCCTGGGGAATACACCAGAAAATGTCTCAGACTTCGAAAACAGCTTCAGAGAGATCAGCATAAAGAATGCTGTTGATCGCTGAGAACATATTTTCCTGTAAAATTAAGCTATAATTATGTCGATAAAGGAGAGAGCAGAGCGTGTAAAGGTCACATGCTCTGACATTGTAGATACAGTAGAACTACCAAAATAATGAAAGTCTGCAAAGGAGAATAAATGGAAATGAAATGTGCTGACTGCTTTAATGGAATTAACCAAGAGAAAAAGGCAATAACTTCACACGAGAATCTGGGTGACGAGGAGGAAAATGTGGGAAAAATTTATTAACTTCAGTATTGTTCATCAAAGGGACTGCTGAATTAGCCTCCCTCCCCACCCCCACACACGAAAATATAAAAAAGAGAAAAGAGAGGATAATGAGAATTATATGATGGTGTATTTCTCTTAAGTGGAAGAAAGCATCATTAAAAACAGAAAAGAACAAAGAGAAACTTGAGGGCCACCATTAGGTGGCTGCAAACTCATCTAACTCAAGTCTCATGAGGAGCAGAAGGAGAGAACACAGATTCAAAATGTGATCTTACAAACGCTGAGATTTTTCCAAAACTCATCAGCTGCTAGACTGTGTCTATAGCTTAATCTTCATGGGTGTAATATGTGTAATATGTGAAAGTCATTGAGCTGTATGCTTAAGGTCAGCCCTTTTTAAAGATTTTACTGTACAAATGTTATTCTTTGATTTAAAAAAAAATACAAATTGACAACGATAAATAAAATGAGCTCTGAAAATCAGCTGTTTTAGCTTGCTGTCCAGAAGCAGATCTGACATTAAGACTCTAGTGCCAGTGGCTTATTTGAGTGGTACAGATAGGGAAGTTAAAAGCAGAGACAGAAAAAGGAGAGGAATTCAGTAATTTACATTTTTTAAGTCCTCAGCTCCTGTATGCAAAATGGAGCTCAGTTCCACTGGGAACATTCTGACAGTTAGCAAAAAAGTGTCACTGTTAGTCTAACAAATTCCTGTCACTAGTTGAGAGATAATCCTTGGGAGAACCTTAATTCCCTGGCATTTCTGCTTTGCCAAATGAGCTGCAAAAAGGACTCCAGTGACAAGAAAAAGCCCCCAAGAAATCAGCGGGAGGGGAGTTACATATCGGGCTACTGTACACTGAAGCTGAAGGCCATAACTTCAACAGCATCTGATATGTGGACCAATCAGAATGGATGAGTCTGAAAAATATAATTTAAAAAAAAGAATGGAGTCCTATTTACATCCTGATCCAAACAATCAAAACATTTTCAAGAAAGAAAATGTTTGGTGTCATTAAGGAATTCATGCTTATTTTATATGACATAAGTTACTAGGTAATGGTATATAGAAAATGTATTTAAGGTACCCATGATGAAATATTACATGTGTGGTGTTACTCCCAAAATAAAGTAGGGAGATGGGGGACAGTTGGTAGAAGTATGGATGACATACCATGCCATGAGTTGGTAACTGCTTAAGCTAGGTGATGCGTATAAAGGTTTCTGATATGGTTCTCTCTACCCCTGAAATGTTCCACAATACAATTTACTATTTTTTAATAAGAGAGAAATACAAGTGGCTCACTACTATCTAATAATTTAGGGAAGTAAAATACAACTATTTATAGTTTTAGAACCTTCTAGAAGTTAACTTAGTGGCCAAATTTAATTATGCCCCATACAACATCATTTATAACTAAGGTAAATTTGAAGTAAATCTTAATTATCAATATTAATTAACCCACACTAATTTAAATTTCAATAGGATTAATTCATAGTGTTTTTACTTTGAATGAGTACAAAGAAATACTGGGAAGGCATATGTAAACCATATATAGGAATGACATACACTTTTGTAAATAGTAGGAGTTTCCCTTAAAAATTCCAACATTATTAGATGACATACAACTGAACAGTTGTCTTCTTCGATTCTTGTTTCCAAAAGGCTTATTTTTAAATTGTTTATCTATGAACCATGCATGGTTAATAAAGTAGAACCTAGCAGGGAATATAGTAACGTGAACATTTCAACTGGGAATCAATGAGTAAATGTTCTCAGCTGCCTAATAATTTCATACAGTTCAGTCTTGTCATTCAGAACATGTCGCAGAGTATTTTTCATATTTCTTTCCAGAAATGTATAGCTAGACTGCACCATCTATTAGTTCTGGCTAATTTATATGGTTCTATGATTATTTATTACAAAGAAGGATGTGATTTCTAGAGGGGAGACACATCTGACATTACTAAGTTTCTGAAGCCAGTGTATAAATCAAAATTTATATAAAATGAAATCGAAATTACCCATATAATCCTTTAAATCACTGTAAGTTAAGAATCATCTGTTAGGAAGCCAAGTAAAATCAGGTTTGTCTTCATTAATGTATAGGTATTTGTGTTTGTTCAAATTTCTGAAGCTATATATTTTTCAAAGTGAAATTTCGAGAAGAGAGGTATTAGAGACAAATAATTCAGACAAGAAACTTTGTATTTTCATTGTGGCCATCACTGATAAAACATACAGTCTTCATAATACCAACATCTTACAAAAGTGGAAACGAAATATTCTGTGCTAGAAAATAGTTTTAAGAAACAAATGCATTTTAGCTACCTACGTTTTCGAAATGGAAGTTGTTCCTCTTCCAGACAGTTCACCACCTGACAATAGGTCAGTCGTTGACATTTTATAAAAATAAAATCCGGTTGGCTTATCTGGGTAGAAATGAAATCAGTACTCTTTATTTCTAATATTACAATTTAAAAAATCAGATCTCTCAGATTTTTATTCCACTAACTAAACAATAAATCAGTTTTAAGTTAAACCTTTTCATTTAATTGCATTAACATATAATCCTGTCAAGATAGTTAAAATGTCTTATGCCATCCTATACGATTCTTAGGATTAATATGAAAAAACAGGTCATATATGTATTTGAAAAACCCGAATGGTATACATAGACTATGATGCATAAGGCTAAAAGATATTTGAGATCAAACATACACAATAAAAGATGTATATTATGTTTTCAAAATGCTGAAAAATAATTTAAAGAAGAAAACTAAGCCATTGTTTTGTTTACAATGTGACAAAGAGCAGACTTGACTGTCTTTTTCCCTTGCATAATTAAAATACAGACTTCCATCTCAGTATCACCTAGATATTATCACAATACTGAATGCTACACAATAATATAAATTTGGCACAATATAAAAGCTCACTTAGTATCCATTTGAAACAAACAAAAACGCAATTCTTTGCAATTATGGCTATTGCAGCCGTTGAGAAATTAAATACCAATTTGGAATTCTACAACATAAGGTATATGTTGACAACCTCTGCCCTGTATCTTCTTGTACCGTTTAGATGACTAGCAGTCAGAGAACAAGTAAAATCTGCAGATATCCAAATGGTCCAGGTAGATGGAGGAGCTGACTTGTGGGAGCCACAGTAATTCGGACCGTTTTTGAGAGAGTAAGGAGACACCATCAGATCACATGAGCAAAGGATGTATGTAGTATCTTACTAATCAACAAAAGAAGCCTTACCAAGATAGTGACTCTAAAACCCAGAGACCACACGCTCTCATTCCTTGCTGTGTGTGTCCAAATCCACCAGTGTGAATGATCATGACTAGTTTATACGTAGAATCAAACATTCACAGGGGATAATAGTCGCACATCACAAAAGACAAAGTGTTTGATGGTTGGTTTCCAAAACTGACTGTTCATCAGAATCTGCTCAGCTGTTTTTACAGATATTTATTCCCCAGCTCCTTCTCAAACTTTCTGTGTTGGAATATCTAGAGAAGGAGCTAGAATTAATATTAAGACAAACAGCAGACAAAACTCTGGATGATTTGCATGTATGGCCGAATTTCAGAAACATTAATATAAATTTCTTTTATGTGTCATGTGTGTGCGGCCACCCTCAGATGTAGACTTTGGTGCACAAATACACATAATACGGGGGTGTCTTACATCTAGAAATTATGACTTTCATCAGTTTCATGGGAAATAATGATGATGAGGAGGAGGAGTCTATGACCACATTCTGCTCCTTTTTTAGCTTAAGCAGATGACATTTAGAAATATTCTAAAGTACTTCCCAATAGCATCACCCAGCTACAATAGATTGGAATTGTGGGGTTACAATAACTGTTCTTTGACATTTAATATTTAATGCAATCCTCAAAGAATTTATAATTCAATTAGCATTGCTAAATTGAGAAATATCAAGTGATGGCTGGAAAACCATTAATTCTTTTGAAAATACTGAAAGGGTTGGGGGGCTCAAAATCATTTAAGAGTATGGATGTAATAAATTGCTATTATCTGAAAAAATATGGCTATTATTTTTAATTTGTTTCTGTCACTCAAGTTTTGCCATTTATTCATTTCATTTTGATCAGAAAATTAATTTAAAAGGCATTTGCTCATTGAAAGTTACTCTTCACACTTAAAATTTTATACTTTCAATGTAAAAGACAAAGCTTGTCCCTGTAAGGCAAGGGTGTTAAAATGCTCAGACCAATAACACCTATACTACTAAAGAGAAGGATAATAGCAGAATGAATTCTAACTACCACAGAAAAACCTCCTAAAAGAATGACATAGTTCAAATTTGGGTAAGTGCTCTGAATTATATATTAAAGTTATAGCCCAAATCCTGCCTTTGAACTGATTCATAGTTAATCAAATTCATCTGGCATGAATTCACAAGCTGCTCACCTTTTTAGAAGGGTGGGCAGTCAACCTGTATATTGAGGCCAGATCAAAAGGTAAGTAAGAGTGAATCAAATTGTATTATCTTCGAAAAGACCCTGGGAGCAGAGTGTCAGTGATTCAACAAAATTATATAATACAGAATTCATGCTACTAGAAAATCCATTTAGTCCCCACAATTTTTAAGACTTACCATGGTTCATACATTACTCACCAGTCGGATGCCATCCCCACACTTGGCCGTGACTCACATCCCACATTACTGGGAACGTGGAGATGGTCCAAGGCATCTTCGTTCCCACTTCATAATTAGTTTTTTCTGAATCTTCCAGGAATGTGATGGTTGTTCATTAGTTCCATAGTTTATTGTATAATTTGTACTATTTTTGTTCAGTTTACAATTCATGCACTTTTGACTTTATTAAATTTCAACTTTTGACACTGTTAGGAGTATTTTCCATTAAACATGATTGGTTAGTAATAGAAAAAGAGGCCAAATTTTGGACCACTACACTGTTTTTGCTTTGAGGTAATATTTAGATTTTTTTCCTGTTTATTTTAATATTATTTATCTATTCTAATTACCGCTTCCTGCTCATTTTAGACACTGTTGTAAGGAATTTGGAAATAACAAAATCACTGCCTTCACAAAGCCTATATTGATATAGAAGTAGGCAAACAAGCAAATAAATAAATTGAGAGTAGATGAGATTAGGTTTAAATAGGATGGCCAGGGAAGGACTCACCTAAAATTTAAGCAGAGGCCAGGTAGCAGAAGTTTCTGGATTGTCACCCCACCCCCATTTCCGTTCCACATACATGGCTGTCTAGATACAGGCGACCTTTTCTAATCACCCTGGTAAGTGTATGTGACTATTTGCAGTGAAATATCACTGGAAGTAATGGATGTGATTTCCAGCTTTGACTTAGATCTCTTTCTAAAGATTTTATTTATTTATTTGACAGACAGAGATCACAAGTAGGCAGAGAGGCAGGCAGGCAGAGAGAGAGAGGAGGAAGCAGGCCCTCCGCGGAGCAGAGAGCCCGATGCGGGGATCTGGGATCATGACCTGAGCCGAAGGCAGAGGCTTAACCCACTGAGCCACCCAGGCGCCCCAGATCTCTTTCTGCTTGTTCATCCATGTGGGTAGCAACAATGACCACAAGGAATAGACAGAATGGCAATGGAAGAAACATGCATCCTTCAACAATAACATGTAACAATGATGTGCTTCCAGTTGGAAGAATGTATATGAGACAGATATATAAACATCTACTCATTTACCATTTTACTTAGGAACTCTTTGTCATAAAACCTTAGCTTTTGCCCAAATAACACAGGTTAGTAAGAAGTAAAGCTGGAAGATCGGGATATTTGGGAGCAAGCTTTTTGGAAGGGACTAACCTCATCATGAAATCCCTACCTCACGGCTTCATCCAAACCTATTCACCACCCATCTCTGAACACTATCACACTCGAGCTAGGGCTTCAACATATGAATTTTAGGGAGATATTCAGTTCATAGCATCATGTGTTATTTAACATAGTGCTTTGTGCGTAGTAGTTTCTCAATAAATACTTATTGAACTGAATTATGATAGAAAAACTTTCAAAAAAGAAATTGGAGATAGTGATGGTAATGACAATTTCTCTGACTTTCAGCTTCCTTCTTTTATACCAGCTATTCAGAGAGAGAGAGAGAGAGAGAGGAGAAATTTTAGTCTAAGGATTCTCTAGTAGGTAGGCATAAAGAAAGGACCCTGGCAAAGCAATTTAAAAATCATGTTTGAAGGGCACCTGAGTGGCTCTCAGTTGCTTGGACATTTCCCTTCATGTCATGGTCTTGAGGTCCTGGGATCTAGTCCCACATCGAGCTCCCTTCCCTGCTCAACAGGGGGCCTGCTTCTCCCTCTACCTCTGCCTGCTGTTCCCCCTGCTGCTGCTTCTTCTCTCTCTCCCTCTATTGAATAAATAAATAGAAAGTTAAAAAAAATAAAAAATAAAAATCATGGTTGAATAAGTTATAATACTTTGCAGAACAATTTAATGATTTCTTTAGAAATCTAGCCCTTACAGTTGGAAAAATGGCTATGGTAAAAATATATACTTCCAATAGAAAGTAAGAGAAGTGAAATAATAACCATTTTGAAACAAATCTTATATTAAATCTATGTAAATAAGCTCGAGCATTGTCTATTCTGGCAAAATGCCATTCAGACTTAACTAATTTGCAATTATAAGTCATATTATTACTTGTGTTATTCACAAGTAATATTTCTCCCTCCTAATTTTATAGATCATTATTCTGTTTCATTCTTCATGGTATTCTCAAATAAATTTATGCAACAAGAGAGCTTATTATTTTGTAGTACAAATTTAAATATTAAAAAAAGTTACAACATTGTGTGAGAAGTATTTAGAGAGAGAAAGGAAAACATAACTCTCCCAGAAGAATTAGAGAGGTTATTATATGCCAAGTCCTGTGGCAGCCAGAGATCTCAAAACATAGGGGCTACAGTTCAATAGCCTTACTAAACTGTATACCTGCAAATACCTTATTAAGTTCATCACGATATTGCAAAGGATCCTACACTATCCAGGCTATAGGTACATAAAAGCTACCTTGGAGGGGCACCTGGGTGGCTCAGTGGGTTAAAGCCTCTGCCTTCAGCTCAGGTCATGATCCCAGGGTCCTGGGATTGAGCCTCACATCGGGCTCTCTGCTCAGCAGGGAGCCTGCTTCCTCCTCTCTCCTCTCTCTCTGCCTGCCTCTCTGCCTACTTGTGATCTCTGTCTGTCAAACAAATAAATTTGAAAAAAAAAAAAAAAAGCTACCTTGGAAGTAACCATATATTAAACATAAGGCAAGAAGAAACAAGGATATGGGCTCAGATGGAAGGAGATTGCATGAATATGAATAGTTCTGTGTTCGAACTATCAGCCATGTTGAAATGTTATTCAATATCTGCTCTGTTTAAAAGATAAGCTAGAAAGGGCCACTGTATTTAAGTATAGCTAGAAAAAATGATTGCAATCAAGAAGGTGGGGGTATTTGCTGAAAAACATCTGACTGGGCTTCCTTCCATGGCCTGTCCCCAGTGGGTTGGCTCTTGCTGCCAAATGAGAGCTGAGTCATTGGATACTAATAGTGTTGATATGGGATTCTACAAATTTGGCTTTTGCTTTCAGCCTTCCGGTGTCTCTTGATTCCCAGAAAAGAAGGTAAATTATTACAAATCTCAAAAACTTAATGGTTATTCCGTACTGCTGTGCTCTGACTCAGAGACTGTTGACACATACATGCCAGGCTTATGAAACACTGATGTATAAACCATTATGGCAAATCAAAACCTTGTAGCACGAATTCAGTACTTCAGGATGGTGATGGAAGTATGAGCTCCAGAGGCAGACTGGGCTGAGGCTCCAGCTGGACATTTACTAGCAAGTTATTTAAGACTCTGTGTTTCAGTTTCCAAATTTGTAACCGATGGAAATAATAGCACCTACACCAAGCCTTGCTGTATGATGAGCTAACATTTATAAAACAGTATGTGCAGTGTTTATCTCCGAGTATACATATAGTAGGTTGGCACATGTGATTTTAGAATTGTGAGAAATAAAATTATTAGTGTTAATAATTAACTAATAATGTAAATTATTAGTGTTAGTAATATAGCAATGCCTAGAAAACTAAAATTAGGTAACCTGATTCATCTGCTTTCTGTAGTCAAATTTACTGGGAAAGGTTTGAAAATTGTCATGTTTTTACTTATTGAATAAAGGCTTATAAAACAAACTGTGTTTTTTCTCATATTTTTTTGAATAAAGTCATATAAACCACTTGAGCTAACTTCCTTTACTATAAAGACAATGTCTCTACATAAATCGGCATTTTTGTTTCTAATTCTAGAAAAAAACATCAGTTTTTCTAGATATTGAAAAAATAAAACTGATATCATTCCTTCCATTTTAAAGAAGAGTTCCTAAGAAACCCTATTATCTTTACATATTGCTACATGCTTAAAAATTCTGAGTCTGGGGTTTCTACAGACTGGCAGGCTTTGTAGTACTGGGTCTATATTACAGAATGGCTTTGGCGAGGATGAGTATTCAATCTACTCCATACGTTGCACACTGTTTGCTGTTTATAGTCATGTTTATGTAGCGTACTTACCAAAATATAAATGGCTTAATGCACGGTGCAGGCTTAGTTACGCTCAACAAATCCTTTATAGCTTTTAAAGATTCCTTAGTTAAAGAACCCTTCACACATTGCTAAATGTAGGTATCTGAGTTGATGAGCCATTAATTAATGATCCCATCCAAAATTCTGGCACCTGGGTAATCAAAGATCTTCTTTTTGGCCATCCGGCTTCTGTGCACCCCTCCTATGTTGGAGAGCCCCACCTTCAAGGCCGTTGCAGAGTATGAAGAGAACATGAACCTGTCCCCAGCCTTCCTTACACAAGGCTGCAGGCACAAGACACGGATTCTGTAGCTCAGAAACCACTCCTTGATTTGGAGTGGAACGGAACGGCCTGGGGAGGGATGGTGCAGTACCCACTCTGGCCAGGGGGAGGGGTGCAGGTCCAGTAGTGGTGGCTTTCTCCAGGGACAACAAAGGCAGCTATTCCTATAGGAGCGCCAAGCTCCTGCCAGCTTGCACGGGGCCAGCCCCTGGGACTATTTGGTCACAGGAGCATGAAGACACCCGCTCAGTACTGTGACATTGAACATGGTTTCTCACTCTCCCGGAGGCTTGGCTTGCCTACCCTCCCAGATTCTGTGAACTATGCAAAATACTGATAGCTAATCTCATTTCTTCCCTAAAATAGTGAGGCTTGGCTTGCATTGCTGCCCATCAAGAACGCTCACGAATACATGAGCTGAAGAATGTGCCTTACAGAAAGCCTCGTGAGTGCAATCTGTTCTCACCTGGGCTAGTGATTCATTGTCCTCTCTTCATCATGACTCATCTCAGCCGTATGGGAAATGTATACTTTTCCACATTTTAGTATTTATCAAAGTTACGCATTCTTGTCTCAGACCTCATCTGCTAGGAGACTTATTATTAATTAAGCTTTCTGGTTATTCTCACACAAGAAAGGAATTCTCTAGATACATGCACTCAGGTTACTCTTTTCATATTCTCCAACTACCTATAGAGAATCGTGTAAATCAGTCTCCCCAGAATAAATCCAGCCCAAGATACTTAAAAGACTTAAAGACCCTCGGACATCCTACTTGTCCAGGAAGTAATCCTTTTGGGGTCAGCCTGCCTATCAATGGCTCCTTGCAAACCTCACTAGAACTATTCCCTGTCTCTGATTTACCTTATCCTTCTGGTCTGTTGTACACAAATATTGAAATTTATGACTGTTGTTAGAGCTAATAGTCACTATGATATCATGATTTTCAGTTTATCAGATGGGTGGGTGGTTTTGATGGAGATGAGTCCCTTCTGAGAGATGATGGAATATTTTCTCTCAGAATATCCCAAGCCCACAGCTGAAGCCTTCTCTGCTGGGAGCAGGGCCTGGTGTCCTGTGTCTCCTCTGAAAAGGCCTTATAAGCATTCAGCTCAGCAGATGAAAATAGAACCATATCACATTATACAATGTCAGAATACTGTAAGCAATGGAAAGAATTTGCAAGCTTCCCCAGATAAGGAAAGAAAAAGTATTAATGAAAAGTTTAAAGAATGAGAATAGATTCAACATTCTAAGTACAGAAACTTCTGTATTTCTTTCTTCTGAGACAGAAATCTAATGGCAAACTATTTCTAGTCAAAGTTGTCCAACAAGCCAATAAGCAGAGCTGGAGAGTCTGGGAAAGTTTTCTTATGCAAAATGAAATAGAGTCTTTAATTCATGTGAACAAATTAAAAGATTTTCACAAGTGAAGTTAATTTTGATCCTGAACTAGCAATAAGTAAACAGAAAACTAAACATGCAAACAGGCTACGATCATCAGAGAGCAAGACAAGAATTAGTTTCGGGCAAAATACATGCTTGTTTGGGATAGAAAAAGCAGAAAGAGATTTCTGTCCAGCAAAGGTGGAACAATTTCAGAGAAAAAAACTACTTCATACCGTATGTAGGTAGGTGGCGCTTTCTGTAGTTACACTGAATTTCCTCTACGTCCTTGGCCCAGAAGAAGCCAGATGAACTGTGTGTGCATAAAAGTGACACAGAGTAGCAGAAGACAGCACCACTCTGAGGTGGATGTGCAGTGAGGACATGAGAAGAGTTTGTAGGGGTCTAGGAGGAGTGTTGGAGGAGCCATCTTGACAAGATGGCGGACAGACAGATGCCCAATGATCCCGACACCAGATGTCTACAGCTTCTGTATTCGTCATGCCGCTGTGGTGCTTGAGGACTTGTTTGAAATCCTTAGAAAATGGGAACTAAGATGAAGTTTATGCTTATCCAGAAAAGAAGACTTAGTGTATAAATTAATGGGCCTATTGAAACTAGTTATATTTATATTTGTAACGTGCCTACTGTGTGTGTATATATATACATACACACACCCATTATATATACTATATGTGTGTATGCATGTATTATGTATGATATATATATACACTATGTATATACATAATACATACATATGTGTTTGAAGGAAGACATATGTATAGGTATTGGAACATGTATATACATTGTTATAGACTCAGTGTCTGTACCCCCGTCTGCCAATGTGATGGTGTTATGAAGTGAGGCCTTTGTAGATGACCAGGTCACAACCAGGGAGACCTCATGGATGGGATTCGTGTTCTTAGGAAAGCGGCCTCAGAGAATCTCTCACATTTGTCATCACGTGAGAACACAGCGAGAAGAGGGCCATCGGTGCAGCAGGAAGAAGACCCTCACCAGACCCCAGATTTGTGACACTTCGATGTTGAACTTCCCGGTCTCCAGAACTGAGGGAAATAAACCCCATAGACTGCCTCCCAGTCTATGGCATTTTTGTTCCAGCCACCCTATAGACTAAGACATGTGTATTCAATACTCCTCTGGTTTTGTTATTATATATTTAAAGACTAAATGTCAAAAGATGTGAGATCAATTTATTTTAATCTCCAAAAGACTACTAGCACAAATTAAAAATAAATGGTGGTAATTACATTTCACAATCAGAAAACATAGATGAGTCATGGAAATGTGTCCCTATTTAAGCAGAAAATAGATGAAATTGCTAAAATAATACTAAAAATGTCCAGGGAAACAAATCCTATAATAAATTTGCTTAACTATTTGTAAAGATATTTTAAAGCGACCTCCAGGACATATTTCTTTTAGAGCAAACTGCAATGATTTTAAAATAGTACGTTTATAATTGGACCCTAAAATATTTTTCTAAAATCTTAGTATTAGGAAGATGAATGCAAAAAGGCATCAAGTCTGAACTTCTCACTTTGTTATGTGTTTTTTCTCAGAGCTATAATAATTTGCTTGTAACACAAGTATTAGCCTGCATCAGTTCTGCCTTGATCTTGTCACTGTCCATTTGCCAAGTGATCCCATGGTCACTGGGCTTCACTGTGACCCTCACTAAAATGCCACTGTTCACTTGTGTGTATCTAAAATCTCTCTGGCACAAATTGGAATCACTAGCTCCTCGCCCCTTTGGAACCCAGGGTTCTTGTAAATTCTCGAATCCATGTTTTTTTTTTTTTTTTTTAAAGATTTTATTTATATATTTGACAGAGAGAGATCACAAGTAGGCAGAGAGGCAGGCAGAGAGAGAGGAGGAAGCAGGCTCCCTGCTGAGCAGAGAGCCCAATGTGGGACTCGATCCCAGGACTCTGAGATCATGACCTGAGCCGAAGGCAGCGGCTTAACCCACTGAGCCACCCAGGCACCCCTCGAATCCATGTTTAAATCACAAATATAAACTAATCAATAAAACAATACTATCATGCTAGAAGAATGTGACAGGACCCTCCATAGTACAGTACCAGACTTAAAGTCAAAGATTTTCAGAGTGTGATGTAGGGGCTTCCATCAAGCCTCTGACTGAGGAGTATGGTATAGCCTCTGTGAGTCCAGAAAGATGAAAAATAGAGATGCCTGAATATTTAAGAGTAGGAGTGGCCATATTTACCTGATTCTAAGTCCTCCCTTCACACGATTCTAAAACTTCATATTGAATGAGTATGGGAGAGCTTTCTTTTTGCTTTCCAAATGCTACCAAAATTTCCATTTTCTTTCTATTTTTTCTTAATCCATTTACTCTCTGGTTTTTTGGATGATGACTTTGTATTTTGTCTTCTCTATCCAAACACTTAACTCCTCTCACCTCAGTTCATCTCACACATGACTGTTTCCTGCTTCACTGAGAGAACAGGAACAGCAAGAAGAGAGAACCTATAGGCTCCTGACATCACCATGCGCAACTCTGAGGCCCCTCTCTGTGGGTTCTGCCCTTCATCTAGGATCTTCAATCCTCTTCATCTACATGCATTTTTCTGCCACTGTCTACAGTTAAGCTTGAACACTAAATACCGTTGCCTCCCACTTTCCAAGCAGAAAAGTCCAGAAAGCCCCTCCATTATCTCTTGCATAATCACATTTTCTCCATCAGCTGAATCATTTTCTTCAGCAACAATGACAACAAAAGTTCTGATCTTGGAAAAAAAACCTCTTTTGCTTCCCACATCTCCCTTCCGAAACCTCCCCTCTTCTCCACCCTCATTCTCTGTAAAACTTCTACAAGGGTGCACTTACTCCAATTCCTCTCCTTCCGTTTTCTCTTTAATCCATTTAAACCAACTTTTGTTCCTACCATTTCACCAAAACTTATCATGGAAAGATCTATGACTTCCATCTCACAAAATCTAAGGGTAGATTCTGAGCTGTTACATTAATTGACCTGTAAGTAGTATCTGAAGCCACGAATCCCTGCTTCCTTACCCTGTTCCAAAATGCCACACTCTTCTGATTTTCCTCCTCCATCTCCATTGATCCGTCCACGTGTTCTTCACTTGCTCTTTCTTTATCCCTCTCCACTGAATACTGGGATGCCCCAGATCTAGATCCTCCCCTCACACAGTCTATTCTTTGTCTTCTGCGATCTGAGGGTTTTAATCAACATGCCAACAACTTCTAAATGTACATATCGAACCTGGGTTTCTCCCTTAAACTCCAGGCTCAACTATGCAAGAGTACGCACCACATCACTACTGGGATGGGCAGAACACACATCTGAAAACTTTTTAAATTGAACTAATCACCCCATTCCCTGTCTCTCCAGTTAACAGCACCTCTATACCAAAATCAAAGGTGATTGCATTTTCTTATTGCTATAAAAACGATATCAATATGTACCTTCTAACCTTCTCCATGTTACTACTCTGGACCAAACTGCAAATAACTCTTGCCTATTTTTATTTTAATAGCTTTCTAGCAAAGATCCTTGCTTCCTTCTTAAGTCTCCTATAATCTGTTCGTAATACTGAAGGTAGAGCGATCTTTTAAAACACATGTCAGACTACGCTCCTTTGCTCAAAACCCTCCCATGGTTTTTCATCTCATTAAGAGTAAAAGTCAAGTCTTCGTGGTGCCCCCTAAACCCTCACAGCTGAGTGTCCATGGTCTCTCTGACTCATCCGCTCCTGCTCACCACCCCCCCCCCTTCACTGCAGCTACACAGAATTCTTGGCTCTTTTGTGGCTGGATACTTGCCCCCAGATAATCTGAAGGACGGTCTCTCATCCTCTTTAGGTTTTTGCTCACAAGCTACCATTTCAACGAAACCTAATTTTCCAACCTGTTTACATCAACACACACACACACACACACACACCAATACACACACACAGAGCCTCTGTACTTCTATTCCTTTTTATTTTGTATTTCTCGATAGAAATTTTCATCACCGGAAACATATCATAATTACTTACTTCATTGGCAACCTTCCCACCTTCATGGAACACGAACTCGATAAGGTTATAAAACATTCGTTGTACGAGTGAATGAAAAGCAGTCGAAAAAATGATGGTGCGTTTTAGAGTCGAGAGCACTTCAGAGTAGAGGAAATACAACAAATCCTACATTTTAAGTGTAGGCTTTTGAGATTATTTTGGAAGGAGTTAGGGACATAATTGCAAATATTCACATTACAGTAGAAGTGCATCTTATTATAGACAACTGCCGCTAATCTCAGCTCAGCCCTCAGTGGCATTCGAACGTATCTCTTATAACCTTGGTCACATCTCGATTCTTTTCCCTGGAGCAGCTATTTTTAATACTAGTCCTGTTAATTCACTTACATGTCCTAAATCACCTCATTCTCCACAGATAATCCCAGCTTTTACTTCAAAAAGTTATTAAAAGTGAAAACGCCCCGGCAGTCTGAAATTCTGCCTTCTACAAAAGCCGGTTTGAGATAAAAAGTCTAGAGTGGAAGGGGACTGTGCACAAGAGACAGAGAAGGAGTTCTGATTATGTTGTTGTTTTCTTTCTTGTTCTGTGCAAGCGAGGTACCATACACCTGTTGCCCCTAGCGTTTCAAGCAAAAATTTCTTCCCTCCTAGTACCAGTATCGATTCATGCATATTTATCCCATAGTCTGGGTTATAATCCAATTATACTTCATTTTCTGGTCAAGTTGTGCCACCTTTGGCCACTAGTAATGCTTTCGTTTGTCTCCTGTGCGCCACTGATATTATTGTGGGTTGGCGATTTTTGTTGTTGTCATTTGGTTGGTTGGTTGTTGGTTGGGTTTAGGACTTCCTTACTTTTGGGCACCATAATATGTTCCAGACTTATATATCCTTAGCCCTGTCTTGGAATCACTCATTTCTCCAAAGACTCTTAATTCCTATTCTGCAAGAATAATATGACCAACTGAAATCTGGGTGATCTCAGCTGACAGAGAAAGGAAATATATATGTGTATACTGCTCTGTGTGTGTATCAGTATCTACAAATGTGTCTGTAAGTAACCATCTCTTTATATATTAAGCTTACAGTGAGGTTATTCTGATGTGTCCGACTCTAATCCATAACCGCAGGGATCATGCCAGCCATCTTTCTGGTTTACCTGTGGTCTTCCATTCCAACACTGAGAAATCTGGTTCCTATCATCCTTCATCCGTTTATATATTGTTCAGGTCCAGAATACATGCATAGCACTTTAAGAATTGCTTCCCAGACTCCAGTGGAAAACAACTTTGCTAACCAGAGTTATTAGAGTAATTCTAATAACTAATATTAGATATATATATATATCTTATATATATATATATCTAATATATATATAATATATCTAATAATATAATACTCTAATATTAGAGTAATTCTAATAAGACAGAGAATTAGAGTAATTCTGTGTCTTAGGGTTATTCTCTGTAAAACAGAATAACAACCATATCTACTGCACATGAAAACTGCAATTATTACAGAATAAATACATGTAAACTACTCAGTAAAGAACCTGTCATATACCTAGTATCCTGTAGTTGTTGGCATTTGTTGTTTTATTACTATTAATTAGTAGGACATGTGTTTTCTAGCCCTGACTCTTCTGTATACTAGGTAGGTCACCTTGACTAAATCATTAACTTCTTAAAAATATAAGTATCTTTATTGTTAAAAATGTGAGTAATACAGAAAGGTCTTTCAGAGTTGGTATAAAATAAGCCAAAGCTTATTTTAAAAGGGTACCTGGGTGGTTCAGTCTGCTAAGCATTTGACTATTGGGTTGGGTTATGGTCCTGTTCATGCGTTCAAGGGATCAAGACCCACATTGGAATCTGCCCTTGGCACCCCACTGCTTCTCTCCCTCTCCCACTGACCTTCCCACTGCTTGTGCTCTCTCTCACAAATGGAAAAATATATTTTTAAAAGGAACATTGTATATTCTACATGTTAATTATAAAATTGTATACATACATCTCTACCTATCAACCTATACTTCTCTTTATGTCTATATCAATGCAATGGTTTTCAGATATTTTAGTAACTGATAAAGTTGCCACATTTTGGAGGGTGATGAATTCACAGCCTATTTTTTAAGAACTTCTTTGTTCATTTGAAATCAATGACACATTTTGAGGAGTCATGAATTCACAGCCCATTTTGTAAGAAATTTCTTTGTTTATTTGGAATCAACTAAATACACTAAGTATACTTATGGGTTAATCTTCCATTCCTTTGTCTTAGTTTTCCTCCAGTTGTTCTATTTATTTTAACCATGCTATCGATATTTCTAACATAAAACATGTGATATTTGTAGGTAGGAACACTTTCACCCCATCCCAATACTTGTTGTCTGAGGAGGTCTGTTTCTTAAGCCTTTGTAAGCTCACAACACAGCCTTTGTTCGTCCCATGGATATATCATATGCGACCTGGTTGCCTGATCATAGTCAGTGATCCTCCCTCTTGAGTGAGCGGAGTTAATTTCCCCATAATCCTCCGCACCCAGGGGCAGTAACTAATCTGTTTCTCCACCTCCTTCTACGAAAGCCGTATGTGGCTGGGTAAGAAGCAGGTGCTTTGTGAACTTTCTCCAGGTGGTTTGCCTTTACTTGACTTTTCTGTGGGGGAGGAGAGAGCAAAGTTATTCTGAACCCCCCACGCAGGGCTGGGGTTCTGCAGGTGTCCTTGCCGTTGTCATGTTTAAGATGTCACCATTCTAAATGGTCTAAGGCTTGGCCACATGGTTAACTATGTCGAATATCAACTTCCTTAAGTTATATCCTCTGTCTCATCCTTGAGAAGTTAGAAGCCTGATCCTTTTTATTCTCTACTTACTGAGGATTTAATTACTTTGTTTCTTATTTAGCAAATGGTTTATAACTTCGAGAAAAGAAGTGCTATGTATTGCATCCGCTGGAAAGCTCAGGGTGCCATGTTACACTAATCCAGGGATTACCACTCACAGTGTCTTTCATGATAAATGTACCCCCCTGGAGCACAAGTATGCAGCATCCCAACAAATATGTCAAGGGAAAAATTACCTGTCTTTTAGTACAAATGAGTATATTGAATGGCTCTTTAGAGATTCAAGAATTATTTCATAAATCCACAACTAATTCTGAACATTTATATCAACTCTTTTTGTCCATGTTTTTGTCTTAAGATAAATTATGTTAAATAGAAATAAGTAACTGAGGTACTAACACACGCATATGCATACACACGCACACATGCTACGTGCCCACGCACACGAGTGCACGCACACACACACACACACGCCTGTATCTTCTCATACCACAATTATTCACTTCAAGGCAGCATGTATTAGAGACACTGGAATATGATAAATCAGGGCAATTCTTCCCTGAGTTTTATAGCATCTTGAGTCGCTGGCGTTTGAGAAAGGGAAGGAAATAGTTACATTTGGATCTTGCTTCCTATTAAGCTTGGATCTGTTCTACGCCACAAATACCATCATCCCGACTGACAAAGGCGAGGGGCTTGTGAACTTAACAGATGGCCTTTTCATAATTCCCCCTCTTCCCAATTTTTTTAAACTGGTTCGGCTTGTCTTCAAAGCTGTCTTGGACACCTGTTTTAGTTCAGCACAATATCTACAAAAGTATCAGGAATTGTGAAGTGTATCTACAGAGAATTCAGAATGCATATGGTGTGAATTTCCCCAGGTTCTGTACACTATAAGGAAGACTCTTGCTATGGAAAGCACAGACACACAAAAGTACAGGGCACACTCCCTGTCCTCAGAAATCCGCTGTCCAGCTGGAATTACTGAACACACACGCACAACATGGTTAATATGCCATATTCATTGGAGAAAGTAGGGAAAGAATTTTGAAGTAATTCACTTTAAGGGAGTGTTACCTACGTCGGCTTTGCTAATTGTGCATGTCGACTTTGTAGATCCATAGGACCAGAGTAAAAGTGGTCAGGCTGAACATCCAAAGGAAGGTTTAAGAAGTAATTGATTCAAGAAGGATAATTTAATAGCCCGTCCATGAAATTTAGATTAGGAATATGTGCATGCGCATGTGTGTTCTTGTCTGTGTATCTAATCTGTCCATCAGTTCAGACCAGATTAGTCCTCACAGCCCTAGTTGTAGAGAGCAATAAAGCAGTAGACAGATACATAGCATGTAAGTGAAAAACCTGAAAGATTCCACCGACTGGGATGAAAAGAAACCCCTATAATTTCTTCTGTTTGTGATATAAAGGATTGTAATTATACTCCTGCTAAGAGACTATAAAAGAAAACTGATCAGTAACTTGAGTCACATGGTAAATAATAACCGTTCTTAAGGTTAAGTAAAGCCCCTAATCTTCCTAGGGTCGGCTGCTGGGCGGGGCCTCACACAGGAGAGCTGAGAATCGGATTACAGTCAGGACCGGAACACTGGTCAACCTTTCTACAGGAACCAAACAGAAGGTAGAGAATGTAATGATAATTTACATTCCCCGAGAGTGGTGCCAGGTTTTTCCACCAGCAGCATCTGGTTTTCCCAGAGCAGAGCTTCTACAACTTAAAGGTGAATCACTTGGGAATCTTGTTACAATGCAGGTTCCTATTCACCTTTGTCTACAAAGGAGTCAGATAACTTCATTCCAGCAAAATCTCGGGAGATTGCGCATGCCACTTGGGAAGTTTGCGTAGCAAGGCTCAGGGAGCTGTCTGTCCCAGGCCTGGAATGAAATAACCAGGTCGGTGCTTCTGCCGCTGGAGGCTTTATAAGAGAACCAGTGAGGGGATACACCATCTCCATTCCAACTGTATTCAAATCCAGACAAAAACCTTTACTGATGGGGCAACCAAATCCAAAAAGTGAAGTATAGTATAAAAGTAAAAAAGTTAGAATTTTCATTAATTTAGTAGTTTCCCAATCCAAGAAAAAATACAGACCTTGTGCTTTTAGAAATGTGTCTCATGATCTCTCTCTTTGGATTCTTCCTCTCTTGCTCCTTTTCTCTCTCTGTCCCCCCTTCCATCCCCACCCCCATCTTGTTCCCCTTTCTGTCTTCACTTTGAAGTTCCTATCTATGGACCCCCTGTGGGTCATGCAAATTACAAGTGTTCAGACCATTCCTATTTTTGTAATTTTTCAGTAACTTTGAAATTGTTTCCAAACAAAATGTTCAGAAAAGTTTTCATGGAAAAAGAATGAAAAGAAGAAAGTTATGTAATCACAATCCAAAACCATTTCTGCTGAATCACATTATTTCTTCATCATCTGATTTTGCATTTCACACACACACACACACACACACACACACATTCATATATATACATTCTTATACGCACACATATACATGTATGCATCTGGTATGCTTAGGCTTACTTTTTGTGTATGTATATATACTTTTTATATATGTCTACATGCCTAGATTTACTTTTGGTGAGTAAAAACAGTATTATATATCAAAGGATTGTTCTATGTACCGTTGGCAATATTTCAGACACGGAGGAGCTGATTAGTTAAGTTTACAATCAGTACTGCTCTCATAGAAATAGCTGTGCCCCATTTGTCTCTTCTCTGGGACATTTATTAGTAGTGCGGATGTTTTGGAAAGTAGGTGAATTTCTTGAAGTCATGCTTTGCTTATGTTTATATTGCAGTTTTTATAAAATATTACTTTGCCTATCTTTGATCTTTCCAAGGATTATTCCTTTAATATTCCTTTAATATTTCAATAATCACTTCATTTATGCCACTCTCTTTTTCTTATACTACTTTCAATGTAAAGATAAGTCGACTACAGTTTTTTAAGTGCCAAATCGTCCCTTGTCAGCAATGTTATCTTAAATGCACCTTAGATTCAAACCTATTCTTTGGGTTTGGAATTAAAAATAGATTCTGGCTTAATAATCCAGTTTTTCTAAAATTTTTCAATCTAACACTTCAAGTCATCTTGGTTCTAATTATTATAAAAGTCTAAGCTAGCGCTGATGCTTTGTTGGCAATAAAGTTGAACGTAAAACATTTTTTTTCCAAAGGAAGCGTAAAAGTAAATCACTTTAGAGGGAGAGATTTGAAAGGATTGTTAATAGCTTTATAAACACCTCCACAATGTTAGAAGAACTGTGAGGAGTGTTTTTTAATAGTTGGGCTGGGAAAGAGAAAAACAGAGGAGATGTTACAATGCGAAAGGGAATTGTTAAATTTGTTTCCAATGACAGCACAGGCACTTCTCGAAAATAAGCAAATCCATCTCCAGATGTGCCCCCTCCTGCCCCACCCCCACCCCTCCTGCGGTGCCAAGAAAATGGAGATGCATTTAAAGTGCGGTGGAAGCTTGCAGGTTTGCTCATGTATATTGGCTTTTTAAAAATAGGCACTTAAAAATTTCAGATGAGCTCTGTAACAGAATTTGGTCCCAGTGGCAATGGCCTCTTCCTTCCTCTGCTTCTTTGCTCCGACGGCATCGGCTGACAGTTCTAATCACCCTTTCCATGGAAATGAAAATTATAATGACATTTGTTCTAAGAAATTCATGGAAACAATTCAGTGACTTTATTCACATATTAGTAAAATGAGCGATTTGGATTATTCAGCTTTACATCGGCTTCTAAATCATTCGTCTTTTTTTTTTTTTTTTTTAAGATGAATGTGAGTTCAAGTTGAAAATGAGCTTACATTGTTATTTGAATTAATTATAGATAAAGGATATTAAGTAGACTTATGTTGGTTTATTGTCATGGTACTAAATTATAGTGGGCTTAAATGGTTATTAGCTATATAGATTTTCCAAAATTATATTAGAAATTATGGTTTAAACCTTAATTTAATGGCAATAAATTGTATAATAATCATATTAATAAATTTATAATAAGTTCTTATTATATGATAGGTATTTTTTATATGTTATATCTAATCCTTATAGGAAACTATAAAAGAAAGATATTTCTCTTCAACTCAATATAATCTCATCTTAAAAAAAAAAAATTCTGGAGAGTGACTAAACTGAGTATTTTCACTACCCCTATTTTTCCTCAACCTCCCATACTTGGTATTCCTTAAATTGAGATATTATCTTCTACTCAGACTTCCAATTTCCTGATTATCTTTTTCATCCTTTGAAGTCTCCAGTTTAATATGAATTTTTTGTGGAAATACTCCTTTTCCTCAACAAACTAGGTCACCTGCCCCTGCTCAAAGTTCCCACATGACTTTCTCAGTTTTCCCATCCTGTTTATTTGGTTGTCTGAAACTTCTTCTCGTCCTGATTCTGTGCTGGCTGAAGTCCTAACTCTTCTACTTGGGAACGCACCCACGGGTTTAACGTGGTGTCTGCTGCACGATCATGGCTCTCCAAGCATCAGTTGGTGCGTCCATGGTAGAATTCCCATTTAGATTAAAAACTAAATTTCAAGCCAAAAAAGTGTGCATGAGAAGTCCAACAGTCAAGAAGTGACATAAAAGGAATCCCAAGTAAGGTGGTTTTCATATAAATCTTACATCGTCTTCAACAACACAGGTCCCCTTAACATGGACATGTGGTTAGTTCATGAACACAGAAGTAAACTCTGGCCTAATTTCTGGAAAGATAGAATTCAGAAGAATGTTAGCATTCAGTGCATTCAGATTTAAATATCTTGGGCTAAGCAAGTGCTCTTTATCAGTAATAATGGAAAGAAAGGACATTAAGAGTTCACTTGACGTTGGATTAGACAGGAACCACCTAACCAGAATCTTTGGGAATATATATGATGGCTTTCATTTGACAAATAAAATGCAATAGTAATCAATACAGAATAAAGAAAGAATGAGACAGAATGTGTTAAACACATATTAAAATACACTTGCCCTATATTAAAATATGCTTTATTGACCTTGTACCTTGTAGGCACTACCCTGTTACTTTTTAAAGGTGATTTCTTTTACAACTAGAAACAGACTGCAAAAAATTCAGATTTTTACCTTTTGCAATAGTAAATTCTTAGCCAGACCAAAGTAGTAAAGGTATATGGAATTACTTTCAAGTCTCAGCTAAGGTATCTGTTTTCCTATTTCCATAAACAGATCTCAACCCCTTATACAGCCTCAAAATGGTCAGAATAAGAACAGATTTAAAGAAAATTTCATCACCTTCCTCCATATGCCGGTTTACTAACATTGAATTCATTTTTTGCCTGATAAACTTTGATTTTCCACATAGAATATTAATACAATGGGCTATTACAATAGAAGTGCTTTGTAGCTCTCTTGACTCTCTTTTCTCGGCGACCAGTAAAGAAACTGACCAGACCTTCACCTGTTTTGTGTCTTGTTATATATTAAAGTTCTGAATCTCATTGCTTGTGAGTTCTATAGCCTTTGAGATGTTTTAATTTTTCTCGATGATGATGATGATGTCCAAGGCAAATGATACATAGCATCCTCTCGTGACCTCCTAGGTATCATACATACTGCATCTTCTTTGACTCTGAGGGTGTCTCTTTCAGTTGAAGGCAGAAGGCAATATGATACTGTATCACTGGAACTGCACTTGGCCACTCTACCTTCTTTGTGTTGGCTCTAGCATAAGTTCTCTTCTTGCAGGGGCATAAAAGAAACTTGTCACTTAACATTTCACCAGAAAAGCACTACTCAAACACTTTTTGTCCAACGAGGATTTGACACTGCTCTCAAATTCCACAGACCCCGGGTAGGCATCTTTCAAAAGTTCAGTTAGACTCACCATCATTTTCTGTCCAATTCCATTTACACACGTATATACCAACCAAAACACCTCTCTTTACGCAACGCCATTTAAGAGAGAGAGGAAAAGATCAGAGGGAGGCAAATCTCCAAGGTGAAAAGAGCCTTGTAGTTTGAAAAATCTTCTCCAAACGAGCTTCTGATTTGCTTGGAGGGTGATGTGGGGGTGGTGAGGTATGATTGGTCGACCCATTCCATCCCAAAGTATCAATCATCAGCAGATGATATAAAGTAAAATAACATATAAGCATAGAACTTACTAGTCTTTCCTACCCAAATCCTTCAGCCAGTAATTACTTCTGATCTTACATAGCCTGATCTTTGTGCATTAACAGTGTCTGTCTTCAGAACACCTTGCTATGTGAGGTGCATGCAAATTGCAATCGGGTTAACAATCACACGCTGTTTGCCGTTCTCTTCCTCCGTCTGGAGGGCTATTAGGCGATCTCTTGAACAGTGTGTCTGGGTGATGCAATCTGTCAGTCTCCCTAGCAGAGCTGGCTGGAGGTTATGATGCGCTGATCTCAAAGAAACAAAAGACTTTGTTTTGATCGCTGAAAAGAGGACACCTGCAACTGCCTGTATTGTAATCTTCGCCTCGCACCTGGCGAATCCAGATATTACAGAGATCTGTTGTTCAGCAAAGCAGAGGAAGAAAAAGTCATGTGATTCTCTTTCTATATTTTTCCTCTGAGACCCAGTTAAGTCGAAGGCTGTGATTCAGAAGAATTTGTTCATTTGCCATATGTGATTCTAAAACAATATTATTTTCTTTCAAAACGTGAAACTTTATGGACTCCGGAGTACTCCCTTTTGTTTTTGACAACTGTGCTTACTTGTAGGCATCGTATTAAGGAAATCAAGAGTTGGTTTCACAATCTTATTTTTAATCCAGATCAACATAGCAGTAAAAGCAGCATAATAGCAACAGAGCTGGATGGAGGGTCTGCAGAACTGCATTGTGTGACTGTCCCTTGACTATTGGTGACCTTGAACAAGTCATTTCTGCTCGCTGGGTCTCCTTTTTTTTTTTTTTTTTCATCTTTTTTAAAGATTTATTTATTTGCCAGAGAGAGACACAGTGAGAGAGAAAACATAAGCGGGAGGAGTGGGAGAGGGAGAAGCAGGCTTCCCGCTGAGCAGGAAGCCATATACAGGGCTTGATCCCAGGACCCCAGCATCATGACCTAAGCTGAAGGCAGATGCTTAACGACTGAGCCACTCAGGCGCCCCATGGGTCTTCATCTTCTTATTTGTAAGATGCAAATGGCAGGAAAACTCATTTTGTAAGAGTAGTTTTTCACTGACAGGGCAGAATTACTTGGGGATCTTGTTAACAGTACAGGCTCTGAGGCAAACCCATGGGGACTCTAATTTAGTAACTGGAATGAAGTGAGGGAGAAGGTATCGTGTAGTGCACTTCCCAAGTGATCCCGACACCCAAGCCAACAGACTGGCCTCTGACAACAACGAGGGGGGATGATTCCTGTGATCCCTTTAAGTTCTAGATGAAATTCTTTCCTGAGGTAGATCCTGGCTGCACGTTGGAAGTACCTAGCATTCCTGTGAAAACTTACCGATGCCAGGAGCCATATTGCAGTCTTATGTTATCATCGATCTGGGGTACATCCTGGGCAGAAGCATGCTTATAATGCCCCCCAGTGACTCTAAGGTGATTCCAAGGAGGAGACCCCCTACTTCAGCAGGCTTGGTTGGATTTGACCTCCAACTAACGGAGGACCTATTACATACCCCATGTCTGCCACATGGTACACGCTTTCTGGACAAATATTGTCATCTCCATTGCACACAGGTGGAAGTGGGGCTGTAGGTGAGTAACTTGCCAGAGGTCAAATAGTTACTGAGAGGAAGAGAGAGGAGATAGTTATGATCATCAGTCTCCTGTGTTCCTTCCAGCACACCACACTGCCTTTCATTGGCTTATGGAATAGATACACTGTACCGACATCAGAATTGGGCTAACTAATCAGATTTGGCCAGATTCCCAGTTTTCCTAATTCCTAGAATGATCAAAAGAGTTTCCTTATGGGAACTAAAACTACTACACACTATCAGGGGACTCGGTTTTATGAACTACCCTGGGTCAAATTCAACAGACATAATTATGGAAATAAATCTCAGCACACTTCTTTAGAGTCCCCCTTTCATGACCCATAGCCAGATTTAGTACTAATACAAAATCCCTGCATTAGGGATCAGTCTTTGAGTCCCAAACCAATTAAGAAATTGCCAAAGTTTTTTGGAATAGATCATGCTGGTTCTGTTTTAGGAAGCACCCTCGTTAGACATTTTAATTAACTCCGACTGTAGGTCAATAAGGCACTTGTAGAAAAGCCAACAATCAGGTTGAGGTTTTCAAAAATGTTAATTTTCTTTTTCTGGAATAAATATTTCTAGTCCAAAGTGTTATAAGATAACTGGGTGGTAAAGTCATAATGTCTCTGAACTATTTCTTGTATTTTCTTGGTAAGTTATTCCATAAATGGGGTAAACATTTCACATGTAGAGAATTCGAATTACTGACTAAGACTTATCTTAGTCACTGAAAATATTCTAAGAACTTTGCTAAATATACCTCTTGGGATATTTATTGGAGGCATTTGGCTTACTTATTCAATGTTACGATCAGTGTCAAACATTGGGTTTACAATATCATGCCTTTAAGATATGGAGGATGAGTATCTGTGGTGACGAGATTACAGATTCCTAATGGAGTTCACGTATCAGCAAGACTGTATTCATAGTCTTTGACTGAATTTAAGGATATGTTTACTCCTCTTTCGGGTTTTTTACTTGTTTATTTATTTAAACTTGTAAATATTTGTTTCAGTCTTCAGATCCTGGCTTCTTCCTCCCATCTGGTTTTTCCCATGCACTAAGTCACTAACCTCAACCTACTGTTGACTCTTTCTTCACATCAGGCCCTGTTAATCCACCAATAGCTTTTTTAGTGTCTAACCCCAGCTTGCTTTCAATAATTCTAACTCATGATAGGTGCTAAAAGAACTAACAGAAACTCTGTTCAATATTATTTATAGGAACCATGAAGACAGCATATGTCTGAATGACCCAAGATAGGTTCTAACTTTAATGAACTGTTCCACTATCCGTGATTCCTACAAAAGATCTTCCAAGCCATCCCAAAACAGGTTTCACAAGCCTTGGCAGTCGTAAGATTGGCTATGACTTATGACTATATGGCTACACTGACTCGACTTGTGATTTCTTGATTCCTATTTATTGAAAATTTCCTTCCACTCCTATTTCATTGTGTTTTCATCAGGCACGCCACAGCACCATCATTTTAACTGCATTCTGGCTGACAGTCCTTTTGCTTCATAGAGGTGATTTTCTGCCCAGAGACTTAATAGAGAATGCTGAATAGTATCTTAAATTGCACTCAAGGAATTTGGGTTTTATCTGTTACATAAGTTCTGCAAAATTATCTTGTTTATTGACTGGACAGACTATAAATAGAGTGAAATAAACTTGGAATTATTTCATTTGTCAAAGTACATTATCCCTTAAAACACAGATAATGTTATCAGTGTCTTTGAAGTTAATTAGCACTTTTCATTTGTTTTGCTAATCTAATGGTACATAGTAAGGGTAAAGTTCTATTACAAATGCACTTTTGTTCAGAGTTACTTCATCCTACAAATAAATAATTTTAAAATGTTTATCCTGAAACCTGAGGTGGGGGTAACGGAAGTGGGTAATAAGGTATTTTGCTTGATTATTATTAACCTACACATTACACGACATATTATACTATATAGACTAATAAAGGCTGAATTAGATAACTCTAGCTGAGTAGTTTTAAGAGTTTATGAAATTAAGGCTATTATGAAATAGCCTTAAAGACTATTTCATCAGAAGGACACATCTCTGAAGGAAAAACAAAACAAAACACATAATTGGTTTGACTCTTCAGGCTGTTGACTGGCACTTTTGATCCAGCTGTTCCATTTGGTTAAAAAGCAGGTCTTTGGGCTTGTGTAATAATGCAACAGACCCAGTAAAATATAGAACTAAGCGGGACACCTGGGTTGCTCAGTCAATGAAGCCATTGCCTTCAGCTTGGGTCATGATCTGAGGGTTTTAGGATCAAGTCCCACATGGGGCTTTCTGCTCAGCAGGGAACCTGCCTCTTCCCCTGATTCTCCCCCTGCCTTTCCTCTGCCTCCTCCCCTGCTTTTCCCCTGTGTCTCCCCTGACCCCTGATCGTGCTTTCTCTCCATCTCAAATAGATAAATTATATATACATATATATACATGTATATATATAAAAAACTAAGCAAAAAACGTGCTGTCTGTGCACTCATCTTCCCACTGTAGGAATGAAAATCTGCAATAGTTGCCAATTGCTGCCCACTTTAGCATATATGAAAGAGTCTTTAATTTGGGATTTAATGAAGAAAAAACAAAAGGTAACTGGAATCATACTATACATATATTGACTATGTATATTCTATAAATCAATCAACTTATAAAATCATATACAAGCTAAGAAAATTGTGTGTGCATATATATATAGGTACATATATATGTATATGAAGTCTGAATGAGTATAATTACATGTTTATTGTAATAAAAAGAAATTTGGATAATGGATAACCAGGAAACAACCCTCACCAGAGGCCAAATCTGCCAGCACCATAGATCTTGAACTTGCAGCCTCCAGAAGAAATAAGTTTGTATTATTTATAAGCCACCCAGACTAAAGTACTTCATTACAGCAGCCAGAATAGCTAAGACACAACCCAAACAAAGGCAGACAGCACACACACCAGGTCAGCTGGATCGCATTTGATCAACAGTGTTCACTGGCAGAAGTTCATGGAGAGTCTGATCATGCAGCTGACTAGGGTGGTTGCCTAAACCACTGGGCTGGAGAGGCTTTCCACAGAGAGCAGCAGAAGGCCTTGTGCTCTAGGACACCTGGATGAAGGAGTTCAGTCTCAATCAAGCTAACTCTCAGCACTGTTTAAAATTCATTTCCTCTTTAAATCATCTTAGCAACCTAATGAGTCAGGTACTATCCTTACAGCTATTTTTATAGTTGGGTTAGCAGACGCTAAAGGAGTGGAAATTGTTTTATAAGGTATTTCAGACATTCAACCACACATTTGAATCTTGAACCAAATTTTGTGATACTATGCAACCCACATGCTAGGCTTCTTATGTCAATTATAATTTTGGTAGACACTACATTTCTATATCAACAAATATTCAGGAAACAAACGTGTTTGAACCATTTATAATTGGTCCATTTGGCTGGAGATTTTGTTTGCATAACTGTAACTTCAGCTCTCTCTTTCCCACACTTTGTTTTAAAATATAGATAAATAGGGGCACCTGGGTGGCTCAGTGGGTTAAGCCTCTGCCTTCGGCTCAGGTCATGGTCTCAGGGTCCTGGGATCGAGCCCCACATCAGGCTCTCTGCTTGACAGGGAGCCTACTTCCCCCTCTCTCTCTGTCTGCCTCTCTGCCTACTTGTGATCTCTCTCTCTCTCTCTCTCTGTGTCAAATAAATTTAAAAAATGAATAATTATAGGTATAGCTGCAAATACAGAAATACATAGACATAGCTCACAGGTACTTCTAAAACCTATAGAATATATTTGTTTCTGGGAAAGACACATAAACGGTAATTTGATGAGTTATGTCCTTATCACAAATTAATGATTTCTAGATAAAAATAATTCCAGATTGTAATTAAAAGATTATAAACAAGTTTGCACTAGTCTCGCATTATTTCCATTCACCTGTCATTCCCTGTAATCCTTAATGTTACATTGTGGTATTTCTTCCCAATACGCGCACACTGTGACATTGTTTCTATGACAAACATCTTTTCTCCGGTGAGTTTGTCATGGAAGATAGCTGTCTCTGTCTCCTTCTGTCCCTATCTCTCTGTCTGTTTCTTTCTATATCTAGCGTCTCTCTTTTCTTTGTCTCTGGCTCTCCCTACGCCCTCCCTTCCGCTCCCTTGGTAATAACTGGAAGTAGCTGGAAGACTTGAGGAGGAGTTTAAAAAGCATTAGAAAGCCACTCCAACTTTCACCTTGCAAGTCTTCATTGAAAACAGCTCTCCCAACTGAGGCCAAGAAATGGTCACATCAAAAACTCTACTGATTAATTCATGGCTTTGGTGCTATTTCCTTATTGCTGAACGATCCTGAGCTGTGGCACAGATGTTAAATTCTCAAAGTAAAGATTTCAGTTGTACTGAATTATGTTTGACTTGTTTTGTCATGTTTTCGGAAAGTGTTTTTTTATCTGCTTTGTCAACTTCAGGTGGCACTTTCCGTTAATGCCACTTGCTTGACATCAGAAGAAAGAGGCTTCTACTCGCTTCCATATAATGCCGCACCTGCTGCCATGACCAGGCTAGGTAGAGAAAGCCGGTTACATATTTTCTTCCTGCAGTTTGGGAATACTGACACTCTTTCCTGGAAGCATGGTTAGCAAAGATTAGCTCAACCAACCAAGGGAAAATAGCTCCAGTCCCCCACCCCTTCCTCTACTTACGAGATGGAGAAATACAACCGTCACCTTTTACCCATTTGCGTTAGGTTTCTGATACTAGGGGACCAACACACACACTCCCCAGGCTTTCAATAGTTTGGAAACGACTATCTCTCACATTCTCCCCCTTCATTACCTGAATTTTCCAGGGACACTTTACAAATCATTTGAGTTCATTTCGTCACAAGCATCACTCTCACCTGAGTGCAGTCTTCCCAGGATACGCCCACCTGCTGGGATCACACACACTTGTTCCACTAGTCACTTAGCCCATCACACATCAACTTCATTAATGTAAGAATCCTCATCGTATGTGAAAGTGGCCTCTGACTTCCCTAACTTCTTCATCGTTGGACTGCTTACAAGAAGGTCATGTGCGTAACACGAGTACCTTCCTTCACATCACCGATGAGGAAACTGCTCGCAGAGACATCTGAAGCCAGGGGACCGTAGGACTGGAGTCCAGCTCATCGCCACGTTCAACTTGCTGTATTAAATGTTAATCTCTCTCCTTGAAATTAACTTCTTAGAAACCCGTATTTTTAGCCTCAAAGTGTTCAGTGTTACTAAGAAGTAGTCAATCACCCGGCCATTTTTCTGTTCCATGTATTTGGATTTATTTTAAATGACTTGTGTTCTCTTTTCACACTGATACCATTCTCTTCAAAAATGACTTTGAATATTGTGTTTGCTCCTTTTAATGCTAAATCTCGGCAAAATACATCATCATTCAGCTGAAATCAGCTTTTTGACAATGTCCTTCCCATTTTGACTGTCACTGTGACTTAGCTGGGTAATTCCAAACCACAGTCCTTATCTCTTTGTTCAGGTTTTTCTGCCTTCTTATTGGTCTTTTCAGTAGAAAGAGATTCTTTTGCATAAATCTCTTTTGTGTTTTACCTGATTGCAACCTATACTTCATATTTAAACCTTGTCAGCTTCCCAGTGTGTCCTTTCCTGTCAACAGGGGGATTATATATCATCCAGAACAATAATTTTATATTTTGTCAAGTTTTCTGTCTTATTCAGTGCGCCTGTCCAATGTTTCCTACCTAAAAAACAAAAATGTTTTTATGCATGGCGCTGCTGCTTTTTCACACAAAATGTTTGAATAGTACAAGTGCATTTTATTTTATCAAATATCAAAATCTATGACTCCGAGTTGTTCAATATTTTGATATTTCAAATTTACAAACTTTCTTCCTAAAAGTATCACATTTATGTAATGGTTATCTTTTCAGAGGACGTTCATATACATTACTTTACTTGTCCTCACAGTATGCCATGAGTTAAGCAGCCAGAGCCGATGGTATTAAAAAAACCGTTATGGATATGAAAACTATGACTCTGAGAGTCACTTTGCAAGTGACAAAGTCATACAGTTAGTGAACAAAGAAACCTAAGGAGATGGTACAATTTTTTTTTTATTAGTGGCAAAGTGATTTTTCTAAGGTATCACACTTCACGAATATCAGGCCTGTGAAATGCTTTGAATTTCATTTTTAAGAATCCTCTCTCATTATTCTATCTGCATTCATGCACTTTTTTCAACAAGGAGTGATTCATTTGCGTACTACTTGCCCAGGTTCTGGTGACATACAGTCATGACCATGACCCCATAGTGATGGCACTGACCTTGTAGAAGGATGACAAAAACAAAATTTCCCCCCTGTCAGTGAGGGCTAAGTAAAAGTGGGAAAGAGGGAGAGAAACAGGACACAGAGATGGACTGTAGAGGGTTATTAGTAAAATATTCCTGAAAGGTAGCTTGGAAATGGAGACCTAAAGAAAAAAGGGAGCAGGTCACGTGGTTGTCTGATGAGAAAGATTTCAAGACTTCCTTCTTTCACTCAAAGATTTTCTACCTGTTTGGAATACCACCATAGTATCATCCTTTCCCAAAGCTGTGAAAATACCTTAGGAAGAGGTAGGGATTATGTTTTAAATAACTATCCCAGCTAGAGTTCTTTATGTAGAGCTCACATCTTCTTCTTTTGCACAGTTTGTATTAAATGAGACTTTTGTAACTAAAAATTGAGTTATACAGAACACTTTGAAGTCCTTACTGTATACCAGGTACAATATACCTTTTTCCAAGTTAATCCTCAGCAAACCACTTGAAGAAAGTATAATCCTGCAGATGACGTCATCATGGCTCAGGGATGATAGGCAATGTGCTCACCATCATGTGACTGAGGGACCAGAGCTTGGGGACTGTTGGACGGCTGTGTGGTGGTAAAGATGCTGACACTTGGACTCAGTTTCCTCCAGTTGTTGCTGCATAGACTAAGATAAAGATAGGACGAGTCTTAAGCTCTCAAACACCAAGAATAAGTAATATTCTGCTATTTAAAGGAAGTTTTAAGTTATCTTGTCCAAGGGTTGGTCAGTGTGAGATAGATCTAGAAGCTGAACACTTCCAGTACTGAGGCAATGACCACTTCTAAAAGGCTGGCTTTTTTGCTGAGTAATTTATGAGTTTGCTAAAGCCCATTACTCCCCAAATGCTTATAGGAATTGTATTTCCTTTTTTTTAACATTAATAATTTGTAACCTTTAGAAAAAAACTAACAAACTTAAAATTACAATTATTAAAATTATAATTTTATCAGCTAAAGATAATTTTTATGAAAAAAACAAAACAAAGTAACCTGTATTTCCTACAGAACATATTTTTGTGAAAGCATATAAATATAAAATAAATGAATGTTTAAAAACTTAGTTTCAGTTTATATACTTTACTTATATTGAGAATGATTTTTAATTAATTGACATAGACCTTTATTATTACTGACTACATTGCCTATATTGTGTTAATATTATATTATTAAATTAATATTTATTAATTAGACATATTAATTCTCTCCAAATTTATTAGACATATTATTTAGACATATTAATTCTCTCCAGATTTTATTTTTATAAAGAAAATGGCTACCAATTTTCATGTATAATATTCTTCACTTATCAAATTACTTTTCTCAATTACATATTTCTTAGATATTGCTGTAATCATTCTTTCCTTACAATTACATTCCATAATGCCATAATAACATGTAAGACAGCCCTACTTCCCAATTTCTGCAAAATACAGTTACACTTTTTACCTGGCTGGTGAACACAGGTGTTCCTAATAGTCATTGAATTAGTATTCTTTTCTCTGCAAAGATACATTCATATGTATAATGTATTTATCAGTTACTGTTTTCATTCAAACTTCAAATTTCTAGCAAATATAATTGGAAAATAAGTGTAGTTTTGTTCTTTGTTTTTATTTTATTTTTTATTTTTTTATAAACATATAATGTATTTTTAGCCCCAGGGGTACAGGTCTGTGAATAGCCAGGTTTACACACTTCACAGCACTCACCATAGCACATACCCTCCTGCAATGTCCATAACCCCACCACCCTCTCCCGACCCCCCTCCCCCCAGCAACCCTCAGTTTGTTTTGTGAGATTAAGAGTCTCTTATAGTTTGTCTCCCTCCTGATCCCATCTTGTTTCATTTATCCTTTTCCTACCCCCCAACCCCCATGTTGCCTCTCCACTTCCTCATATCAGGGAGATCATATGATAGTTGTCTTTCTCCGATTGACTTATTTCGCTGAGCATAATACCCTCTAGTTCCATCCACATCATCACAAATGGCAAGATTTCATTTCTTTTGATGGCTGAATAGTAGTCCATTGTATATATATACCACATCTTCTTTATCCATTCATCTGTTGATGGACATCTAGGTTCTTTCCATAGTTTGGCTATTGTGGACATTGCTGCTATAAACATTCAGGTGCACATGTCCATTTGGATCATTATGTTTTTATCTTTAGGGTAAATACCCAGTAGTGCATTTGCTCAGTCATAGGGTAGCTCTATTTTCAACTTTTTGAGGAACCTCTATGCTGTTTTCCAGAGTGGTTGCACCAGCTTGCATTCCCACCAACAATGTAGGAGGGTTCCCCTTTCTCTGCATCCTTGTCAGCATCTGTCATTTCCTGACTTGTTCATTTTAGCCATTCTGACTGGTGTGAGGTGGTATCTCATTGTGGTTTTGATCTGTGTTTCCCTGATGTCAAGTGATGTGGAGCATTTTTTCATGTGTCTGTTGGCCATCTGGATGTCTTCTTTGCAGAAATGTTTGTTCATGTCCTCTGCCCATTTCTTGATTGGATTATTTGTTCTTTGGGTGTTGAGTTTGCTAAGCTCTTTATTGATTTCGGATACTAACCCTTTATCTGATATGTCATTTGCAAATATCTTCTCCCATTCTGTCAGTTGTCTTTGGTTTTATTAACAGTTTCCTTTGCTGTGCAAAAGCTTTTGATCTTGATGAAATCCCAATAGTTCATTTTTTGTAGTTTTGTTCTGAAAACAATCAAAAATATTCCTTAATTTTGTTCCTTTCATGTCTTTCTCTTTGTCTATAGTGCCTTTCTCCCTCTCCTTTAAATTCCTCCCAGGCCTCACTTGCATTGTCTATGGGACTTACTACCCTCTCTAACCACCTTCAGTATCTATTTATTTCATCACCATCAATAAGTTTCTGTCTCTTCCAATAGGATTCAAGCCAAAGGTTCTGGATATGTCTCATTTCTCTCTACACACAACTGAGACCCAAGGGACCAGATGGCAAAGACAAAATTCTTCTTAATGAGTAAAGAGCAGAAGAAGCTGAAAATTTCATATGTTAAATCTGTATTTCCCTTTCATGTAACATTTAAAATACCCTCAAAATGATAGCACGTTATGGAGGCTGAAAAATGTGATATTTTCAGGAAATAGAGAGAAAGCTGATGTAGTGGTTTGAGGTGGATAGTGGGAGCTAAAACTGTGCAAATTATAGACCGCCTTGAATGTACTAGAATAAATTCTAACAACCAACCAAAACAATTTTGTAGTTGGAGAAACATCTAAACATGTTTAGATATACAACTGGAGAGTATCAAAGATAAAAAAATTTTATAAACCTTTTGGGATTTTATTAGAAAAAAGGAGGGGAAGTGAAAACAAAACAAAAGAAAGCATGGGAAAAGTCTCTTGAGAAAATGTTTATATTTCCCATATTCTCCTCTCTGCCTTCACCTGGAACTTTTTTTTTTTAAGATTTTATTTATTTATTTGACAGAGAGAGATCACAAGTAGGGGGAGAGGCAGGCAGAGAGAGAGAGGAAGGGAAGCAGGCTCCCCACTGAGCAGAGAGCCCGATGCGGGACTCGATTCCAGGACCCTGAGATTATGACCTGAGCCAAAGGCAGAGACTTTAACCCACTGAGCCACCCAGGTGCCCACTCACCTGGAACTTTCTAAGAAATATTTTACACATGCAATCTGTTAAAAAATCAGTGATTAATCAATTAAGGATAAGTATAAATTGGAGATTTCTTTAATTTAATTACTGTTTGAGTATCACTTAAAAATACAAACCATTGAACTGAATTCTTTGAAGAGTTAAAAAAAAGTAGAATATTATGTTTCTAATTATGATAGAGTTGAAGAGATAAGACGTGTCAAAAGAGGTTATGAGTAATAATATGAAACTCTTTGCAATTTGGCTGTCCTGAAATCAGATGTATCTTGAGTTTAGCTAAAAATTGGGAGATAAATATTTCTAGAGATCTTTTACAAAAAAAGCAAGTAATATGTTCCAAAAGTTAAGTACCAAATCTCAAGGATTTTGTACACATATTTTTGGTAGGCATGTAATTAGTGCAGCTGTCTTATTATCAAGTTCTTAGCAAATCAGTAGTGATGAGAGAAACTGCTATAAGAGAGAAAAACTATCAATAAAAATCTGTAATGGAAACAATAAATAAAGTTGTAAATCAGACAAATATTGCTTAGGAAGAATTGTAGTTTCAGGCAACCTATGGTATTATCTTGGAGAAACCCTAGATACACTAATAAAATTAAAAAAACACTAGAAAAACATATCAATAGTGATTATACTAAGCCACTAAGAAAACCAATGAATTATTTTTTTTATTCCCGGAAAAGTCTATTTTATTCCCATAGAAATATATTCTATATTTTAAAATGTTTTATCTACAAGGGCTAAGATAGTAATAATAATAAAAAGGTTAAGCCAAAAGGAGTAAATCTCCACTTAACCAGAAAACTTATTTTATGGAATAAATCATTTTTCAAAGGAGGTTTTGAAAAGCTGAGTTTTTATTAAATGGAAACGAATCCAAATAACTATAAAATAATGACATGCCATAAGGGAAAGCATGATTAAATACAGAGGAAATTGCTCGAGGAGCTGAGAAAAGCATCTGTGTGATGGGAAGTTGACACTTACAAACATTTTCAACTAGGTATTGAAAACCAGAGAAGACTTGGACAGGCTAATAAAAAAGAAAAAAGTTGATAAGAGGTTAAGATTGCAAGTGCTTTATCAAGAATTTCAATAAATGCATTGTATATTCAAGAGACAAAGAGTAAAAAGAAGTAGCTGACACTGGGTGTTCATATATAGGAATAATGAAATATTACAATGTCAGGGAAGAGTTTTTAAAATATGGAGTTGATATCCTTTGTAGTTCAACACTTGGGAATGTGAAGTTATTAAAAGGTTTTGTTCAGTAGGGAGACTATACAATCAAAATAGTACTGAGAATGGAATGGGCACCACTATTTGAGATAGAAAGAAATTTAATCGGGATGAAGTGGAGATGAAAAGAATTACAAAGAAAAAGCTATTAGTGAAGATGTTAATAGTAATCCAGGCATGAAGCTGACAGTTCCAGTGGGAATGGAAGGCAAGGAACCTTTTTCAACTCATAGGCTATCTGAGGTGATACCATGTGTCTTATAGATGAGGACGAGAAGAAAAGATGGATAATTTGTCCAAGGTCATACCTCTAGTTAATGCTGAAACCAGAGCTAGAGTCCTGGTTCTCAGCCTCAGGATATTTTCTATCATGATACCTACATAAATTATATTTTCTTCATTTTTTTTCCCTCAAAAGCATTAGTCTTCAGAAACTGGGCTAAAAGCCAAGCATTTGATATTTTATTTCCCAGTGTATCCAGAATTTTTTTTCTTATTGTCACTTAGCCTAACTGTGTCTTTCTTCTACACTTCTTAAAATAAAGGCATAAGAACTTTCCTGCCAGATAATACTCGTGGAGGAGAAACACCATTCTTCTGAGAATGAGGCTGTATAAATGTGACTTGTCGCAAATGTAGCCTATTGTAAAAGACACAGTTGTCAGCCAACGTTCTTCATACTGTGATGGATTTTGCTATGAGTATCACGAGGAGGGATGTGCATTATTTACAGAAATATGTGTGATTTCAATTTAATCTCTATAGAAATTTAGATTTCCATTGAGCTAGCCATAAATCTTCATTAAAAAAATTAGAAGAATACATATAATCAAAAAGGATAAAAGGGGACTTTTTGCAGACCATTTCCACTTTTTATTATCTAGTAACTCATTCTCTTGACTTCCTTTCTGTGCTTGTCTATTCGGTTCAGTGCTGAGTCAGCAATGACCTTTCTGTAAAGCCCAACCGAGTCTGCTTCCTTCCCCCGAGTTAACTTATCTTGAACCTGCTATCTGACAGCACCAACACATCTTACTCTCTTTAGCAGTGTGTTCTGTTTTTTTATTTTGATCAGATTTTATTTGTGTCAACATAACACATTCTTCTAGAGGCCCAGAGTTCGTGTTTTTCTTCAGTGTAGCCTCAAGATCCTTTCCTGGAGTTCCCTGTTGGATTATATCCCATTTCATGTTTATGGTTTCATTTGGTAATACTGTTAGGTTTTGTGACTGATTTTGTACCCCCAAATTCCCAAAGTCACCTCTGCAAAGTGGATGTTTCTTTTGTATCCTCAAGATGGCCCTCAAACCAATTGCACCACTGATCATCTAAGAGGGGTCAGCGAGATGGACTTCAGTGGCCTTTTCTCTGTTCTTTTAAAGCCGTGTTTTCCCCCCAGGTGCTGTGTTTCTTTAATGGAGTTTTCAATTTATTTTATGCTCCTGTCTTTTGGATCTGGGAGCAGGGAGTAGGAAATAAACAAAAGCAGAGATTCGTAACAGAGCAGTACTACGAGACGCTGCTGTTAGTATTGAACTTACTATGGTTTTATGTCTTCACCTTTATTATTTTTGCCACATTTGTGGGTTTGGTACTTAATTATCTCGAGAAGTTCAATACAAGGGAAAGGATGACTTGACAGGTAGACAGAGCAGAGCGATAGGGAATCTTGGAGCCTTCGGTGGTGGAGAGACAAGCCAGCAAGCAAATGGTTGTGACTGGGTGATCTGTCAGCAGGTAACAGGGCCCAGGGCGTCTGTCTGGGGGATTGAAAACAGAAAACTGCACAGTCCTGCAAAAACAGACTACTAATAAGACAGGCGCACACACGGTAACTAATCAAAGACAAAGACAAACGAAACAAGACAAGAATCCAGTCACCAGAAGTAGAATAGAAGTTACAGTGGATCTTGTGAGTATTAACGTTTCTCAGGTGTGGAATCTGGGTCCAATATTATCAATAGTTTGCAACCCTGGACACCTGACCGTGAGGTCCTCTGTGTGAAACTGTTCATTATTCTCTCTTTCCCTGAGGTCAGTGTTGGTCTCGGGTCTGGAGCCAGCCTGTGTCCTCTGGTGGGCTGAAGAGTCCCTAACGTAATCAGAAAAGACTGGAGAAGTGACTGCCGGCACACAGCTTGAGAAAAGCATTCCATTCAAATTCAGTTAGCGACGAAACAGACAGGGCTAAACCACAAAATGAACTCAGAGAGTAAACAAGCACCCATGGTCAAATTAAAATATGGAAATCATTCTGGGATTTCTATGATGAAAAATCACCATCATTTTTTAATTAGTCTCTCTATTATAAAAGGCTGTGTTCTGTTGAAGAAAACATATTATTCCTTTCAACGTAACAGAACTTCAAAGCAGCTTGCCACATAACAGAGCAGTGTGGTCAGGGCAGGGGTGAACAGATATGGCCCCCATCTTGGAACCAGTCTTCTTCCCTGTACTTGAGACAGAGCACAGGAGGTGTGTCACAAACAGATCTCAGGTTGCTCCAGGTCCGTGTCCAGCTGGTAGAGCCCTCCAGCTCTCACGGATGACGTCATGAGAAACTGGAAGATTGAGGCAAACAGGTGGTGGGCATTCCCATAAGGTACAGGTTTAACCTGGAGACATTCTTTCCACCCGCCCTGTGACCTTAACACTTGGAGCCTCAAATTCCTGATCTGTAAACAGAGAAGTGTGTCACCTGCCTTACGAGGATGGAGTGAGGGGAGGCTAGCACAGTGCCTGAGGCATAGTAGATACAAAGTCAAGGGCAGCCCTCCTTACTCGGAGTCAAGTGTGGAGTATATGGAAGGATTAAATATCTGTGTTCTCCCTCTGAATGACGAATGGAACTGCTTTTGAAATGCTGGGACTTCCTGGAAAACCCCCAAATTCAACACTACCCAGCTCCCATGAAAAGATGCTCCCACTGAAACCTGCATCACTAACCCCTCCTTCTGGTACATCATATTGGACCATTTCTTGTGGGTTCTCTCAATGACAGTGATCCCCCAAGGTGACAGCCGTTGTTCCAGTTTGCAGAAGCCGTGTCCTCCTCTGTCACTGACTGTTGCCAGCGACCAGTCTCTGTGAGAGGATGCTCGTTTCCGTGGCCGCCGCCATTCACACTCTTATGTCCATTCACATGTCCCAAGTGTCGCTGAGTAATGACTCAGCATGGCATTGTGTTAGACTCTGAGGAGACATTGGTCACAAAAACGACGAGACAGTTCTAACTACTCACAGTCAAGGAAAGGAGACAGAGATCATCTGTCTCTAGAGACACACCTAAATTGTTACTTGTTTTTTGTTTTTGTTTTTGTTTTTGTTTTTGTTTTTTTAACATCATGGAGAGTCAGGAGGAGAGCAGACCAGACCTCTACATCAGCTCTACCCTGTCGTCAATGCCACACATCCCTGAGCCCTTCATCTGTGTCTTCCTTTCTGGGTGGCCTTCATCCCGTTTTCTCCAGCTAGCTCTTCCATCTTCGGTCGTACTTTCACATTTCAGGTAGGGAGAAAAGATGAAGCAACTGAACCTAGATCCGGAAGGCAAAGCTTACTGAGGAATGCCCGGTGCTTAGATTGAATTCTCACTGGCCACATTATATCCCATGGCCCCCTATGCTGCCAAAGAAACTGGGCTCAACAGCTTCTGCCTGGTACACTGTCCCCCACCTCCGTCCCCCCCAGAGCAACCCCAGTATCTCAGGTGAGACAGAATGGGTGGGAGGAAGCAGCCGGCCGTGTCTGCCACCTCCTGCGCCGCCCTGGGCAGATAGGACTTACCGGAACTGGTTGGCCCAACCCATCAACAACTCTCCATGTCAGCTAACTCAATATTGAGTGGTTAGAAGTGCAGATTCTAGAATCTGACTCATGGATCCACACCATAGCTCTACCACTTGCCGGCTCTGTGACTTAACAAGGTATTTAACAAGGCACCTTAACTTCCTCATTTTTAGGGATGACAATGGTCCCTTACCTCAGACTGTCAGTATGGAAATTGGTTCCGCAGACATAGACTGAGCCTTTAAACACTGAATGGGACCAGTAAGCATTTCTTATATTAGCTGTATTTTATATTAATCAAGCAATCTTTTTGTCTTGCTTTGCTTTCCCGCATATATTTCCCTGCTGGACCAAAATGAATGGACCATTGATGTGATTAATTCCAGTTGGCTTGGCAGCTATGCCTCCATCGTACTTTAATCCATTTACTCTTTGGGCATATATCTGTTTTGTGTGAATGGAATAATGGCGCATTTGAGGAAACCAAATCAATCTGCGCTACATAAAATTTCTGCGCCTGCAGAGCTGAAAAACAAGATTCGCCTCAGTGGGGCAGAAGCAACCTATAAGGTGTGGCCCCTTAAATGGCGATGATAGTGCTCTGCATATTGCTCTGCTCTCTTACCCCTCGGAGGATCTCATATGTTTTTTATTACTTTATTATTAAAAACTTATGAGGTCTTAGTTAATACTCTCTTTGAAAGGCTCCTTAAGACCAAAGACCTACAATAAGCATGATGGAGGGCCAGTTGTGGATTCTGAGTCTGGTTCTACTGCTGACCCTCTGTTGGGCAATCTACGCTCTATTCTCCAGGTCATTAACTTTGCTGACAGCTGCAGAGCACCCCATAGGAACACTCAGCTGCCAGGCACTTTGCCCTGATCAAACTCATAGCTATTTCTTTATTGCATTACAGTTGCACAACACTAAACCCATGTGTCTTCATAAGTCCAAATTACTACTGGCAAGTGAGTTAGTCCTGAGAACAACAGAGAAATGTGTGCAATTTTTTTCTTTGAAGACCGGCCTGAGCTTTGGGATAATTGAGTTACTTAAGTGTCCTTTGGTTTGAAAAATCTCAGTTACTAATTCCTAAGCAAAGATCACTATGTGCAAACTGCAAATTATGTATCTTATGAAGATCAAGTGTAAATGCTATCAGGGAGCCCCTACATTCCTTTTCACCCCTCTTTCATAGAGTCTTTCCCTGTTTCTCATGGGTACTAGTCATATGTATGTGGGGAAATTCTTCATCATTAGAAATAACTGGTCTCTACCTTCTGAGTGCCTGTTGCCCTTGTATGTGGTAGCCATTGTTGTGAAAACGACGGGTCCAAGATACAGTGGAGTAAGATGATAATTATTCATTTCTCAGGCATTTGCAGGTTGGTGCTGGTAGCTCTACTATCTCAGATGGGATCAGTCTTCTCTCTGAGAGTAGCATGAATCTCTGCTCTAGGTGACTTTGCCCACTCTGTTCCATGTGGATCTCATCCTCTTCCTAGAACCAGAATGCTAGACAAGGCACGTCCCTCCTTTAAAAATGGCAGAAGTACTAAAGTCAAAATCAGGCAAGTTCTTAAACCCCAGGCTGGGAGGAGCTGGTGAGTGAAACTTCCTCACTTTATGGGCTGGAAAGTCAGTTACATTTTTGAGCCCAAATTCCGGGGATGGGGAAATAAACCCAAATTTTTTTGGAAAGAGGAAATGCAAAGTTAAAGGTGGCAAATCAGAAGCTTTGGTATCCATTTCCTTTGACTACTAAAACAAAGTGCTACACAACACATTTATTCATTTATAGGTCTTAGAGTGGGGGGCATCAGAAATCCAAAATGAGTTTCAACAGGCAGAAATCAAGGTATTGAGAGGCCATTTTCCCCTCTGAGGCTCTAGGGAAGACTGTTTTCTTGCCTTTTCCAGGTTCTAGAGAAGCATCTATCACACATCTTGGCTCATGCCCCCTCTCCACCCCATCTCCGCTGGTGGCATTGTGGCATCTTCCTTTGGTGATCACATGCCTCTTTCTATGTCGAACATCCTTTTACCTCCCTCCTATAAGGACATCTGTGAGTTACATCGAAGGCCCACTAGAATATTCCTGGATAATTCTTTAAAACATTCACAGTTTCCAGGAATTAACACCTGGATATCTCTGGGGGGTCATTGTAAAGCTTACTGCAAACTTGGAGATAGGAAGAGATGACGCATTGGGGTCACTACTGCGATCTATCACACACCCACTCGGATACCCTAAAACACGTTCCCATGTTTCTTAAAGTTTCTGTGGAAGGCAGTGTCTCCCTCAGTAAAGAGCCCTGTTTAACGTTTCGTACTTTAAGAATTAGATGGAAAAAGAAAAAGAAAAGAAAAATGCTACAGGGTCAGCAACATAGGTACTAAATATTCTGTCATGTAAAATTCAGGTTGTAAGGAAGAAATCACATAGCAGAATCATCCAGAGACGTGTGGTTCCCTTGGCCAGGAATGAGCTCAGAGGACTGAAAATAAGGTAATACATCAGTAAATTACTTTTCACTCCTCAAATATAAAATAGAAACTAGGGCAGTGAAGAAAACCAATAGAAACCCCTGTCTTCGTGGGTTCATAGATGACTATTTTGACTGGGAACAGCAGAGCCTGAGAACAGAAAGAAGGCGGGGGGTGGAGGGACCGGGCAGGGCGGCGAGCATATGTTGGAGAGCGTGCACACGGCCAGCCCATACAGGCCTGGAGGTCAGCATCCTGGACATCGGCTCTTCCTGTGCGTCAGGCTTTCAGTGGAAGGGTTTTGGTAAAGCCTTGTCATGAGGTGACTTCTTTCTGAATGAGAATGCCTCTGGTGGTGGCAGAGGAGCAGGGCACGGCAACGACCCTGGGACGGATAGCGGTGTAGACTAGGATGGCAGTGGTGGGCTTGGACGGAGAGGAAGACTCCTGTTCGAGTACCAAGGTCCCTTCCTTTTTTTTTTTCTTTTTTGTACTCCAGATGTAAAGGTTCAAACATCTGCATGTGTATGAGTTCGTTGAAAGTGACCCTTTGATCCTGCGGACTTCCCCTCATCCTTATGTCCTACCTTGTTCCCAAGGAGCCCAGAGAGTCTACGTGTGTATATAAGACGATGGGACACACACACACACACACACACACACACACACACACGCAAATGCACGCACACACACACGTATAGGTGTTGTATAAACTTATGTATATTTGACAGAAATGGGATCACACTGCATATACTGTGCCACAACTTGGACTTTTTATTTTATTCTTTTCATGTTCTAAGGAGTAACAACTGCGTATAGTTCAGCTATCTGGGTTCAAACCTGGCTTTTCAGACTCTTTGCTTTGTGACTTGGGCCAACTTTTATAAACCTCAATATTTTTGTCAACAAAAAGTGGGCAGTTGTACAATAAAATAATACACTGCAGCCCAACCCTTGGCACAAAAGCTGGTTTCAATAAACATTATTGATAATGCTATTGCTGCTGATAAACTTGCCTTAAAGGATGTTTAGCTAAAGGAAAATCTATTACTTACAATGTTTCAGTATGAGTTTTATTGTCTGCTTAGGTTTCTGAAAGATACCTTTTATCTAATTAAGGGACTTCCTCTCCCAGATTAATAATAACTATGGTCTGTCTGCTTATTTATTAAAGTCTGAAATTACTTTGGTATTTTAGAAGGATTTTATTGTTTTTCTGATTCTTGGCATTATTTTTTCTTTCCTGAACAAACCCTGCTTTCCCTTTTCACAATGCAAGGTCTGTTCTGCCTTCCTTTTGGGTTGGAAGGTGGATCATTGTATCTGTATTAGTGACTAAAGCTGTACTACGTTTTAATTGTAGGTGCATTTGTGTGTATATATATATATATATATATATATATAGTCTCTGTTGGAATTTGATCGAACAGAGTAGGAAATTATGTGCTTTCTATTTATTTTTATGTTCTGGAATAGCATGAGTCTAATCTTTTTCTAAAATATCTCCTTAGGGTCTGTATAATACCATCAATGCTGGTTTCATTTTGGGAGAAAATTTGTGAAATTTATCTATACCTTAAATTTATTCAATATGTATGTAAAGGTTTTCTGTTTTTTCTGCATCAGTCTTGGAATGTATAATTACCTATAAAGTCTGCTAACATTTGAGAAGTATTAGATAGGAATATACATACCTTGATGTCTTTTCTTAGTATGATGAGTATTATGATGCCTTTCTGTAGTGAAGATAATTAACAAAGCTTACTAAGGTCATGTTTGGTGGCCCACCAGAGACCTACACCCCAGCAACCTGACCCCAGAGTCACGCTCTCATCAACACAAAATCATTACCCCGTAAGATAGGTTATCCAAGTTTCACACTGTGGTCTACACAGCCTACACATTCAATTATTATTTCTTTAACTCAAGCATAATTTATGTATGAAAACGTTAAGAATATTTTATGCATACATTACTCTTTGACAATGCCTCTTTGTAGTGCTATATAGTCAGAATATAAGGCTGGTATTAATTGTACATTGAGGTATTTATCAAGTTTTCATTTTGGAATAATACCTTTTAGGGTAAAATGTTTACTACCTGTCTAAAAAATGTATGATTTTAGTATTAATTAATTACCCTGAAGTTTCACTTATTTTTGGCCCCTGGGTCTGCCTGCAGGAGAGCTGTAACTCCAGCCAACTTTAATGGATATTACCATTTTCTTCTCCCTTTTCTCTTGATGTGTTTTTTTGTGCTATACTGTGGGGGCACATGAATTTTTTAAATGCCTTTTGTTATTTGTATTTTCCATCAACATAATATACACCATCTGGTTACAATTAATGGTTTTGATTTGAAATCTATTTTAACTGGTACTGCTATTTCTCTACCAGCTGTTTTTTGTATGAGTGTGATGTTAACATTTCTCAGAATATCTTTATTACCTTCAATCCTTCCACAGATTATTTTTTTTTAAAGATTTTGTTTATTTATTTGACAGAGAGAGATCACAAGTAGGCAGAGAGGCAGGCAGAGAGACAGAGAGAGGAGGAAGCAGGCTCTCTGCTCGGACTCTCTGCTCGAGTCCCACATCGGGCTCTCTGCTCGGCAGAGAGATGTGGGACTCAATCCAAGGACCCTGAGATCATGACCTGAGTAGAAGGCAGAACCACCCAGGCGCCCCCTTCTGCAGATTATTTTAGAATATTTAAAACAACACGTTTTTAGAAACAACATGATGTGGACTTCCCTTCTGCATCCTGACCCCCACACTCCTAGCAAGACGAGTCTAGAAGGAGATTAACAAATACACATTTGTTGTCATACATTGACTTATCTATTTTTTCCGACACTTTATTTTGTCTGTTCTCTTCTGTTATCTTTGTATTTATCCATTTCCAAGAGATCTACTTGTTTCTCTTTTATTATGATTTTGATACTTACTGGTAATATATCTGCAACTTTTTGTATTCACTATATTATCTGCGGGGTTAACTGTTGCTTAGTGTTGTTGTCATTCCTGTTGTATTTAGAATATTGTTAGATTTGCAGAAAGGCTTGGTTTTCTGTTTACAGTCATGGATGACCACACTAATTGATCAAAATTAATATGTAGACTCGACTGCCTTAGCCAAGGTAAAATTCCTTTACTTGGAAAATGAGTTTGTATTTTACTAGAAAAGGGAGAATGAAACTAGACATGGGAGACATGACCTGTGGCATGGTTTTCTTCCAGGAGTGCAGTGTCTGTCTTCCAGGTGCCAATATCATGGCCCATGGCAAGGGTGGGCTTTGGAAGAAAAATCACTTCGAGGATTAATCTGGGAATTTCCTATGAATAAACGTCCACTTAGATAGTTGTCTTTATGTTTCATTAACCTTGAGTTAAAAATGAGGAATCTGGGGCATTTGGGAGGCTCAGTTGGTTCAGTGTCTGACTTGGGCTCAGGTCGTGATCTCACGGTCCTGTGATCAAGCACTGAGTTGGGCTCTCTACTCGGTGGGGAGGCTGCTTGTCCCTCTCCCTCTGTCCCTCTCCCTGCTCATGCTCTCTCTGTCTCTCTCTCACAAGTAAGTAAATAAAATTGTTTAAAAAAGTAGGGAGTCATCTTTTCTCAAGAAGAGGTAGAGAGAGCTTCCCCCCAGAGTCCTTTATTTACTGTACAGATAAGCACCTGACAGTACAAGGCTACTACCTGTCCCTGGAGATTCTAATCCTGGGGAACCTCCCAAGATATTCTGTGAAAATCTCATATTTCAAAAGTTCTCTCCACTCACAGAGGATAAGAAATTCTGTGAGTCTCAAGGTTTTGCCAGCAGTCTGATTTCACTAGACATGTTTTTCAGAAGCTTCTTTCTCTCTTTCTCTCCCTTTTTTTTTTTCAGTTGATGGCACTGTTCCCAGATTTCCACTGCTGTGATGGTTTTATTTTATTTTACTTCATTTCATAGATATTTGGCAAGGAAGGAAAAATAAACTCATATTTTCCATCAAATATTCTTAAATTCCTCACTTATTAAACTTTTAATTTTGTAATGTTATTTGAAAATTTATACCTTATTGAAAATCAAAAAAAGTACTTTATATCAATGAGTTTTAATCTAAGACTACCAGACAGACTTTTGAACTTGGATTCTATGCCCTTTTCATTTGAAATTGGTCTGCTTGTAAAAGACGGGTTATTCTGAAATAAGTTTTTTCCCCCAAAGTTGATGTAAAAAAAGATGAAAGAGCATTGGAAATGTACAGTTTTCCTATGTGTCTATGTGTTACTGAATGACATCATAAAGTATTTAAATGTATTAATTGAAAATACATTTTATTGTGACATTAGGGTTTTTAGTAATCATTTTTAACCTATATTTTCAAAGAATTACAGTATATTAACCACAATGTGGTTATTAGACATTCTTATAGTAATACTTCCAATAAACAGATGAAGGAACTCAAATGCCTCATGGTTAAAGAAACACTTTACTCATTGATAGAGACACTCTTCTAAGCCAATATGCTATCAATTCTACACAAAAGGAAAATTCTGAGGTAATTTAGTGGAGTGATAGAAAGATGTTTTTTCTACTAACCAATGTAACCCAAATTAATCTTATAATCAGTTAATCTAATTACAATTTAAAAAATATTTTCAAAAGTGCAACTAAAACACAGTTATGTAAAGTCCTTATTTTCTGAAGTTTCTATTCTAGGGACTTTAGTATTAGAACCTCCTTCAGCTGAAGTGGTATCGGCAAGTCTGAGAGAGGCCTCCGTGGAAACCCACCTTAAGGACATCTGTGGGGTTGGAACGCAGAGGGCTAGTTTCCAGAACCAAGAGAAAATAAAGTTCTCCAGTTTAAACCACCCAATCTGTGGTATTTTGTTATGGAAGTCCAAGCTAGCTAATACACCTGAGGACATCATATAATTAGAACAGGTACACCTGTTTTACAGTTTCTCAGGAAAGAACAGTAGATGAATGGGTCGCATAAGACCATGTTTAGCTTAAATTGTGACATTTTTCTCTTACTATTCTTTAAAAGGTAATGCAATCTTTTTTTACCCATTTAAAAATCAGCTGTACAGCAATTCACCGTAGTGCAACACTCTTCTTAAACTGAAACTTCAAGAACAAACAGCTGTGGACCAAAAACTTTCCAGCAATATGTCTCAAAATATCTAGGCAAAAGTGTGATTGTTCTACTCATGAAAGAATCTCAGAAGGACTCTATTATTTGCTCTTATATTAAACATGATTCAAGATATTTTGGTTACATGGTTTCTGAATTGATGGAACTCTGTAACATTAAATTAGCTATAGGGAGATTGACAAATACAGAGAGACATGCTAGCATTCATGCAATATAGTAGCTCACATTATCACATTAATTTTAAAAAGCAGATATCTTAAGTCATCAACCTCAGGAATTACAGTAATACATTTTGATGGGTGTACAATGAATCTTTATATGGATTAATAATTGATGTCCATAAGCATCACCCAAGATTATTAAGAAGAAATATTATATTGTGTGCTGTTAATGATAACAGACTTTTAGAATGTTTCCATTAAAATTAACATAATTTTTATGTCAAAAGAATAAACCTTCAACCATGTAGAAATATATGTTCTGAGTCTTTAAAATGATTTATTTTCAAAGATTTACTATTTACTCAAAGTTCTATTTTATACATACTATATATACATTTGAGGAATTAAAAAAACAGTGAATATACAATACTATGAATAATAAGTTAGCATTAATCTCATGTAACAAGTTTTGAAAGCACTAATATATTAAATTTTAAATATAGTGGTTGAGAAAAAAAATAGAACGAGAATATAATACAAGATTCTGAAGTGTCCTATTCTGAAGAAGCAGGAAAACAATCACCTGCAAAAACATAATGTCCACTAATGAAATATCCTATAAATTATTATATTAAAATATCCAAATGATATTCAGTAAATTATATACTGTTTACCTTGGAAGGCATTTTAATTTAATTTAATTTTTTAAAGATTTCATTAATTTGGCAGGGAGGTACAGTGAGAGAGGAAACACAAGGGGGAGTGGGAGAGGGAGAACCAGGCTTCCCACTAAGCAGGGAGCCTGATGCAAGGTTTGATCCCAGGACTCTGGGCTCATGACCTGAACCAAAGGCAGATGCTTAATGACTAAGCCACCCAGGTGTCACTGGAAGGTATTTTATTTATTTATTTATTTATTTCTAAAGATTTTACTTATTTATTTGAGAGAGAGAGAATGAGAGAGAGAGAGAGCACGAGAGGGAAGAGGTCGGAGGGAGAAGCAGACCTTCCACCAGGCAGTGATCCCGATGTGGAACTAGATCCTGGGACTCCAGGATCATGAACTGAGCTGAAGGCAGCCGCCTAACCAACTGAGCCACCCAGGCACCCCATCCTGGAAGGTATTTTAGATGAATCACATAATCCAAACTCCTCAACATACATCCTGGACCTCACTTTATAACACACACACATACACACACACATACACACACACACACACAACTCTTGGAGGAAGGTAACAGTTCATGGAGAAAACTAAGACAACAGATTTCACCAAAGGAGCACTAAACAGAACTTCTCAGCTGAGAATGAAAAATACGAGAGCTGAAAGACATTTTAGTGATCATCTTTTGATTCTGTCATCTGAAAAAAAGATGCTAATGTTAAGTGATCTATTTAGATTCACAGTTAGGCATGTTAAGTACTAAATTAAAAACAAATAAACTAAAAAGAAAGACAATTACATTGCATTAAAAAAAATTATACCTTTCCCGTATTGTCTGAAATTGCACCTACCCTTATTAAATTATATCACGTTCTGCAATTATCAAGTTGCCAAGTTGCTATTTGCTAACCTGGAGGAAAGTAGTTGCATTGTTTGGAGTGGCTAGAACGCAAGGAAGAACGAGCAAGTGCTTAAAAACTAAGCATGATTGTGGAGAACAGAACAGGACGAGGTTGGGGTTAGGCCAATTACAAGGAAAAACCCAGAGTCTCTGCCGGCTGGCCTGGGTAGAACACAAGAGAGAGGAGGCACAAAAGGAAAGTCAGCACCTGTTAAAGATTAAGTTTCACAAATCTAAAATTTGATCTAGGTCTAGAAAATTCTTCCCCCAACGTGAGCTTATAATTTTACCTCCTTCTTAGGTCTTTTTATATATTGCTATCTTTTTCTCACACACATACACACACACACACACACACAGACACACACACAAACCCCTTTTCTCTGTTTTTTCATGAGGCTCCTTAATTTTATTTCTGATTCTGAGGTTCTGGATTAAGGACAGCCAACATTCATAACCCTGAAATATTTAATAACAAGTCAGAAAGACAAAACAATACTTGAGGCAGAAGTTTTTCATTAGCTTCAATGAAAACGTGGGTAATAATTTCACCCTAACCTGAAATGCCCTAAACTCTTTAAATGGACAAAGTAGGCGCACTAAAAATTTTGAGCATCTGTTCAGGCTCACAAATTCACTGCAGCACAAAACAGACTTATGAAACATCTTCTAGCTCAGAAATACAACAAACATGGATGGAAATAATATGAAAAATTTTACAAGGGCTCACGCCTGCCTGGACCAGGCCATCATCTCCAGCTACTGCTTTCTGTCCTCATCCTCCTGTGTCAGGGACAAGTTGGGTTTTTTTGTTTGTTTGTTTGTTTGTTTTGTTCTGGGTTTTTTGTTTATTTGTTTTTATTTTTGTTTTTTTGAACCAAGAAATAGGATTTAAATAACCCAGAATCGCTCTAAGTAAGTGTTTCAATGCAAGTTTGGCAAAACACACCTAAAATCAAGGAAATGCTGCTGGATATCTTTCCTTCATCTTTAATCTTGGGCAATTTTGATTAGAGATAAGAAAGTTCTTGGGAAGCCTGAGGTCTGTTTTTAACCCTATTCTGTTAATGTTGATCTATTGCTAGTAAAAATGTTACAAAACATAATTGGGAGAAAGAAGTAATGATGAATCAGATTTCATCTGTGGCTGTGAACTATAGCCATACAGAGATCAAAGGGGTGTGTGTGTGTGTGTGTGTGTGTAATGCAAATCAGGCCTTTTCACTCTCAGTTCACTCTGGCCTCCCACTGCTCCTTGGTTTGCTCTTCCGTTGCCCTCACTATGACCACAAAGCCCAGTGTGAACCTGGTAGCTTTCTGAGCCTAAGTCACCACCTCCTCTCAGTTACTCAAAATCCCTGGGATCCCTCTGGCCCAAGGGCCTCTGTCTGGGATTCCCCTTTCCTGGAATGCATTTTCTCCTACCCTCACCTACTTAATTCCCAACCATCCTTTACAACACTTTTCAAGCATCCGTTAGTACATCTCTTGTACCTTCTCTCCGAAGTTCTCCCTGCCGTCCCCCATTTCATTGTGGCAATAATATTCCAATTAGAGTTGAATAATGCACCATGTGATTTCTGTTAAAGGTCATGATCACCCACAAGAATGTATTGGTGCAAGAGCAAGGACTGTGTTTTTCTTGCTTACCACTGGGACATGGCTCCTATTATACTACCTCATTCAGTGAGGGCAATCAATAAGTGCATCTTAATTTAATGAATGAAGCAATGGAACAAAAAGCAAAAAGCAACAAGTTTATAGATAATAAGAGTGCATCTAATATAGAAATCAGCTGCCATAACAATGGATAGAGAACACTATTTTTCCAGCAGTCACTGTTTAACTGACCTTGGGTCTAGAGAATTCTACTGTGCTAACAACGATTGAGCTAATAGTCTTATTCCAATCTTACTGTCAGTAGATTTTATCACATTTGGAATAGCATATTGTAGGGGAGGAGAAAATTCTCCTTCTTTCTTTCTAGGTTCTTTGGCTGACCTAATAATTAGATTAACATAAGACAGATTAAAACTAGAAAACAAATTTAATTTCACATGTACAGGAGCCCTATAAAATCTGAGACTCAAAGGCTGTCAGGCAATTAAGCTTATATGCCATCCTGAGCTAAGGAGAAGGGGGAAGGAGTCTGGGGCTTCAAAGGGGAAGAAGACAATTGACAGGAAGATGTGAAGAGTAACTGTTTGGTAAGCAAAGGTTCGTCATGCCCTGTAGATGAGATCTTCCTGATACACAAAGCTTTATACCTTCCTGGTACAGAACCTCCATCTAAATTCCTTTAAGCAGTTCAGGGAGAGGCAAAAAGGATTTCCTGAGGCTTCTGGGTATTAATGGCCTTCAGGTCAGAACAATACCCATGCCATTGTGGTACCTTTTGAATCCCCTCTCAATATTCAATTCTTTTTTTTTTTTTTTAATAAAAGATTTTTTCTTTATTTATCTGACAGAGATCACAAGTAGGCAGAGAGGCAGGCAGAGAGAGAGGAGGAAGCAGGCTCCCTGCAGAGCAGAAAGCCCGATGTGGGGCTCGATCCCAGGACCCTGGGATCATGACCTGAGCCGAAGGCAGAGGCTTAACCCACTGAGCCACCCAGGTGCCCCTCAATATTCAATTCTAAGCCTCAGGATTAAGGAAAATATTAAAACCTGAGAAGAAGCGGAGGGTGGTGCTATATACATCATAGGGTAGTAGCTGGAGACTTTGATAGATGTCTGAATAGCTATCAAGATAAAGGGATTTAGATTTATTCTTTATAACTCCAGAGAAAAAAATAGGGTAAATTTTTGGTTCAAAAGAAAAACAAGAGGGGTATCTGGGGGGCTCAGTCAGTTAAGCAGCTGCCTTCAGCTCAGTCATGATCCCAGAATCCTGGGATCCATCCCCATGTCAGGCTCCCGGCTCAGTGGGGAGTTTGCTTCTCTCTCTCCTCCTTGTTTGTGCTCTCTGTCACTCTGCGTCTCTCGCTCAAACAGATAAATAAAATCTGAAAAAAAAAAAAGTAAAAAGAACACCAAGAAACAATCTAATTTATCTATTATTTTCTGTGGTATTGAGCTCCTGTCCCAGGAATTCTAGAAGCACAGTTTGGGTTGGATGACTGGAACATGGGCCAAGAATTAAGGGTGGAATGGATGCTCTAGGAGAAGAGCTTTTGTTTTATTTTGTTTTTAATCTTATTTTTTTAACAGTTATTTTAATTTGATATGAAATATGTCAATAATTCTCCCAAGTCCTAAGATCATGATAAAGGTCTTAACAGCATGCTAAATCATTACACATATCAATTATTTTCACCTCCCTTTCCTGCCATGAGATATTAGGAAGAAAGCAAATTAATAATTTAAACAAACACCAGTGTTAAAAATTAGTTTGCAGAGATAAGGTATTTGAGTACCATCACAGAGTTTGTACTATATTTGGATTGATGTCTTCTCAAATTTGTCATTTAAAAAAGGTAACTGTGCTAGTTTTGCTTGAAGAAACTTCTGGAAATTTTACTATTGTAGGAACACTGTTTTGAACTAAGTCAGTTGATTCCATATGCTCCTGGAGAAGCACCCATCATTACCATATGTCAGTGTCTAGAAATTACTGTTGGAGTAGATTTCTTAACGAAATTTACAAGATGCTTCAGTGTCTGGAATACCAAATTGGCTGATTTATTAATCTCACACTGAAGTATATTAATAGATATATCAGGGAATTTCTACTTCTGCAAATTAAATTAAATTATGTATGCGTGTTTCTGTAAACATGTGTATATATGTGATTTAACACAATGAAGGGTTGAGTTTGAGATAAATCTGGGGTGAACAAGAAACTTTCAGTTTTAAAAATTTTTAATGACATGTCATCTCTATTCTCTTATATACATAATTCTCCTGAGAGCTCTGTTCATAATCCCCCAAAGTGGGCTGCTCTGGCTAAAAGGGATATGAGTGTTGTAGTTCATTATAAATGTTTATCAGCAGGTATAAAGTTACTTCCATAGGTTTTTGGGTGGAACATAACAGAATTGTGAAGGACTTCTCAGTCTGACATATGACATATTAGTACCTAGACCCATCATCTAATCTGCTGGTGTGTTTTGAATAGACGTCAATTCTGATCTTTTTTTCTTCAAGAATTTATACAAACCTTTTAAAAGTAGGTCTACCTGCCAATTTATTCCATCCAAAAGAAAGCGTGGCTAAATTTAATTTTTTTATGGATCCTTTCTCACGTATTGCTGTAATTATTTCTCATACTGATATTTTAATTCTTTTTTAAATGAATCCATTCTTATATATTTCTTCTTTGTCATACTATTATTATAAAGGTAATTACCATCGCCATTAGCCACACACTGCTATCATCTTCTAATTATCTCAGATTTTCATCTGACGTGTTTGTAACTATCTGCATGACATCCCACATCCTTTTTGTTATTTTCTCAGTTCTATGTCCAGATCCAGTATTGGTTTGATCAAGATAAAGCTTTGAGTTTTTGTTTTTCTTTCTTTTCCCCAAGGTTTTTGAACAGCTGTATTACACTTTCCCCTTGGATTTCTCCTCCCTCTGTGCTCTTCTCTGACCACGGCTTACAAAGTTAGCTCACGGGGCGGGGCGGAGGGGGGGGAGAGCTGTTTTTGTTTTTTGTTTTTTGTTTTTTTTTTCCTCACCTATCTCGCTTCAGGTGATTAGTAAACATGTTGGCTTAAAATTCCAGAATTGTAAGGGACCAGAGGCATGGGAAAATTCCAACCAAAAATGAGGACAAACTTCCAAAGTACACCTTCTAGAAAGTACGCACAAGGATAAGGCCTTCATTCGATTTGCCGCTTTGGAAGGTGTTTATACAAAGGAAGTCCTTTGTATAAAGTAAATGTCCTTTTTAAATGATACCTGACATTTAAGAAAGGGCTGCTGGTAGCCAGTAGAAGATGCTCCATACTCAAAGCAAAGGGCAAAAGGCTGTGGACTTTGAACTTTGAAAAACCCCCTGCCCACCTATTCCTGGAGACTATTTGATATTCTCACTATCTTATGGTGGCTTCAAAAGAATATCAGTCCTTTTATCAAGAAAGAAAAAAGAATGGCTTAGAACAGTACTTTTCAAACAGTGTTCTATGGAGCCCTAGGATTTCAGATCTCCATATCAATGTGGATGAGGACAAGGAGGAGGATTTGTGTTTATTGGGGGAGGAAAGTCAGCGGGTGCCAATTAGTGAACACAGGTGGCTTAATCACAAAGAAAAACTTTTGCAAACTCAGGAATCACTTGGTGTGCTTGACACGTTTCCTTGTTCCATAGCTCTCCAGCTCACACTGCCATCTCTGAGCCGCACTTCTGCCTCTTCTACTTTTAAGGACCTATGATTAAATCAGGCTTATGCACATAATCCAGGATAGCGTTCCCACCTTCATTTCATCTGTAACACTTATTATCTTTTGCTGTGTAACATACCGTATTTATAGATTCTGGGGATTTGAATATGGACATCTTGAGGCGCGGGGTTGTGGGGGAGGGGAAGACATGCTATTTCCTACCACCACATTCTATGGGGTTTCTTTCTTCACTTTAATTCTAGATTAGCAAAATCAAAACTTCATGGCACACATCTTGTGTCCTTACCAATTTAAACATTTTGTTGATAAATGATTTTTAAAGAACAAAAGAATGCATTAACACAAAATGTGCAAATTTGTGTATATTTATACATGTGTGAGTGTTTAGAATTATTATATAGTATATATAATAGAGTTTTATATATATACATTCATTGTATATTATATATACATTCATTATATATTATATATACATTCATTATATATACATTCATTCATTCAATGGTGTGTGTGTATATATATATACATATATGTATATGTATATTGAACATATACATATACATATATGTATATGTATAATGAATATTCATTGAACTCAATGAATCCACTGGGCACATATAATGGGCAAAGCACAGTAATTGTGAATATAAGTAGCATAGACACAACCTCCATACTGAAATTGCAAGCCAGTGCAAACAAAGGATCAAAAATGCACAAATAAAGAATTATATTTTAAACATCTGAAATTTTTGAGTGTATTAAAACAAAAAGTGTTCAAAATCTGTAATGATCGTTTAGCTTATAATTGGAGAAATATGATGTTTGACTTTTCTATTTTTTCTCCTCTTATTTTAAGCCTGGGCTGAATACAAGTTTGATTTTGCATATTTAAAGGAAAATAATATTGAGTGAGAGAAATGTGTTATGACTATTTGGACAGTATCTCAATATAAGATTTGATAATTCTCTTAAGGTTAAGTGAATAGTCTTTGAGATAATATCCACTCTCACTACTTTTACAAATTTATGTGGTTTATGTTTGCTCTTTAAGAAACTAGATAATAACATTGTCATATATTTAAGAAAATTAAGAGACAGGGATATGGGTGCACTAAATTTTTCAAAATAAGTTTTAGAAACATATTAATATAAAATAAATATTAGAATTAGTTTCTAAGACCAGAAGATGCTGGTAGTGTTTGCATAGGATTTTGTAATTATTCTAAACGAGGAAAAAGCAGAAATAAGCAAAGCCTCACCTGAGTTTAAGGCTGATAGTCAAGTATTTTCCGGGTAAAGAGAACTACCTGTCTCTCAATAATTCAACATGGACACTGATTCCTATTCACTTCCCATGAGCATTAAATGTTATATTGGCATAAATGCTATTTGGACAAAATAAACGTATGACTATATGTTGACCATATGTTGGCTTATAAAAAGCTCCCAATTTCATTAGATCTTACCAATTAAATTTTTGAAACATAATTTAAAGCAGCTATTAAAATATAAAATTTTATTTTTTCTGGTTGTAATTACACATCTTTTAAACATTAAAATACTGGTAATACTACTATAGTTTTTCCATCATCAGCAGAAAGTTTGATATATAGTCTTCCAGATCTTCTCTTTGTAGACACTAAAAAAGAAAGCAATATAAAAATTATGTTAAAATCATAGATCTCTGACTTTGTACTGATAGTCTTCTGCCTAGGATGCCTTCATTTCCAGAACATCTTCCTAAAAACATGTTCTGTTATTCACCTTTCATTAATACTTTCTTCCATGAGATCCCTTATATCCCAATTATTAATGGAGACTTCTTTCTTTCTCTAGAAATACACTTCAGCTTAAAGCTTCCCAATAATGTTTATTCCCATGGTGAAAGTCTATTGTAGGCATTTCTGAATCGAAAAAAAGTCAGTGAGAAAAATATTTCATGTTACATAAAATCATTAATCTTTCCAATTTTACACAACCAAAATGAGAAATTAGTAAGGTCGATCCTAAATGAGATCTCCAGTTGCACGGAGTTTAAAGCTATTTGAACCCTGTTCCTTTGTGCTCTTGGCACAAGTGGGCATGCATATCCACACCCACAACAAGAAAAATGAAATCCAAAACAAACTTTAGAATGCAAAACTCCTAGGAAAATTTAATTCCATTTCCCAAAAAGTTGTCGTTCTCAATTACAGCTTAATCTGTTGGATTATTATTTGTTGTGCTAAATTTCATTGACTTAAACTGAACCGAGTACCCCTAACTCTGGAAGTAGGACAGCATCACATATAAGGTAGGAAGCATCTGTGCTTTTTTTTTTTTTTTTTTTTTTGAGCTATTAAGTCAGTCTGAACCTTGTAGGGAACCATTCTCTGGTGAGATTATCTGTACTTTTTTTGTGTGTAAGCTTGTAGGAAGGTAAGAATTTTATAGTTTTCATCGTTAAAACCCCGTCTTTTTAGCAGAGATTCTGGTACCTAGAAACTCAAAAAATATTTGTGAATTAAATGTGGAACACAGAATCACAATTTATTTTAGTTGTCCCCAGATTTTATTAATTGGAGTCTATAATTGTTATCATTGAGAAGGTTGAGGAATTTCACATTTTATCAAATTCTTAAGCTTAGTTCTAAAGCTTTTTATGCTCTTTTTACTTTGCCCCTAGCCTAGAAAAAAGTCAACCATTGCTGCAAATCTGAAGACAAATGCTTGACATTTTAGTTTAAAACTTCTGACTTCGGTACATTATCAGACTAATGTGGGGAAAAATGCTTAATTGGTTTTACTGACAGGATCAAGACTCCAAAAGTAAATTTCACGAGTCAAAATGGTCTGTGAAAGATTTTCTGTAACCACAGTTGTAATTAGCATTTGGTTATGAGGAATCAATCTTGGATTTATGTGCGGTTAAAAAAAAAAAAAAAGATAGTAAAAGAAAAAAAGATGACAGTTGTAGCTGAATTCACTATGGGTAGGTTTGTCATGGTTGGTAATCCTAAGCCTAGGGTAGAAATAACACGTGATATGGTAGTAATTAAATGTAGTGCAAATAGCAGATTGATTAAAGGAAGAACTGGGTTGCCCAGAAACAAATAATAAAAATGTAAATATTCTTGGTAATATTTTATCAAGAGTTATTTAAGTTTTTCAACCGTCTTCAACATTATACAAAAATAATGTAGCAAGCCATAGTTCATATACAGAGATTGAGGAACAATTTCCGAAAGTCAGAAACAATAAGTAATTTAAGATTGTCCATAAAAACAATCTGACACAAAGCTTTAAAGGACAATATGCCAATTTCTCAGGTGTAACTCTTCTAAGGTTTAGATGGTTGTTTATTCTCTCAGTTTGACCCTCAGTGCTGATATCAGGCATCCTTGTATCTACACACGCAGTACTGTAGCTTCGGTGTATTTACTTATGAGTGTAGAAAGGCCTAGGAGGAAGGGACAAAAAAAGAAAGAGAAGAAGTGAGACAAAGAGAAAGAAAGAGATTTTTAGTGTTTCAACAATCCAAATACATGAGTCATTTGGATCGCTTGCAAATTGTATTACATCCAACAAAAGCATAGACTTGGAGACTGTGTAGCTTAGAGACATTTTCTTTCTCCATTTTGTCTACAGTTCTTAAAATACAAGGTTACTCATCTAACCAAAACACTGCATTCTGATAGGTAAAGACAAGTCTGACAGTCAAATACAAGGTAAGGTAATACGATTAAAAACTAAAATAAAATTAAATGCACAAGTCTCCATTCCAGTACATTTTGGGTTTTTTAACCATTTGCAAAGAAGGAAGAAAAAATAACAAAATTGTCTCATCTTACGTTCTGAAATTTGCTGCCATCTACAAAATATTCACTTTCTGACTTCTCTGACATTTCCTTACTAGTTTTCCAAGTTGTTGGTATTAGTTAAAAGATATGGAATTCTACTAGAAATAGAACTATTACGGCATTTTAAGATTCCAGGCAGAGTTTTCTCTCCAATAAATCAATAAGAAATGTCCTCTCCAGTTTAAATGAAATGGACATAACCTCAGAATGGCAAACAATAATAAATTACAGGGAAATCTCTATTTTGATCCCTATGTAACACAAGTAAGAATGAGTGGTAAAATACAGCAATACCATAGATTGTGGATTTTTCTTTTTATTTTCTTAAAATATAATACTGTCTCATAGTCAAGTAAATAAAATTTTCAATTTCAGCTTCTCCTAAGGATCCAAACATTTTCACAGAGAAAAGACAGCTGTCCCAGGCACTAAATGACTGGTACAGTTAGCTACAAGTCAATGCACCATAAACCCCTATGGAGGAAAGCAATCTTGTGAATGCTTCCAGAGAAAGATACTTTGAACTATGCATGAGTATGTTTTTCCCTTTTATCATACCTCTGCCAGTCCCTTCTGGAGTGGTTACCTTAACAATACACCATTATATTCTACCTGATTCCCTGGCACTAATCAATTCATTAACTACTTTATTTATTTATTTATACTATCATCTCTAAACATTGGGGAACACAAGCAAATACACAGACACCCCACCCCCCCCCCCACACACACACAGGGCTAACATATAATTTTACCTGTGAATACTGTTAAGTAGCAATCAGTAATCAGGGGCACTGAGTAAACTGAGATGGCAAAGCAACATATGGTCAGACCCTTCCCTTTCGTGATAGGTATAGTCCCCCCTTCTCTCTGTCTCTGAGTCTCTGTGTCTCTTTCCCCTGTCTAGTTTTCTTTTGGTGTCTCTCTCACATATATACGAGTGCAAAATTACATGCCTCTGATAGGTAAGTGAATATTTCTACATTTTAGGAGATTGTATCTGCCTCTGTGGTTCAATAATACCACATACAATTCTTTCACTTTTAATTTCTTTGAAATGCTGCCACAATGATCCTAGTCTACAGCAGGATACCAATTAATGCTATTGACCTGAATGGTTCTAGACACAAAAGGATGCTTATTGAGGTCCAGGAAAATATGAAGTACAGAACAGAAAAAAAGAATTATTAATTTTTAATAGCAACTGTATTCTAGATATTGTACCAGAGATGCTTTATGTATTTATTTTAAGCCTTAGCATGTGACGACAGGGTATGCCTTAATTTTACCATTTGACAAATAAAGAAATAGGCTCACTATGTGAAAATAAACAAGCCATCCAAGTCAACCTCATTCTCGGTGGTAGGGTCAGAATTTTAATTCACAATGCTTTGCCACAAGAGCTGTTTTATTTCTATTAATGGGAGAGAGAATCATCCTTACTCAATTTCCACAGAATAGCTCTATTCAACAAGAAAAATTGCATATTCTGGGTGCCTGGGAGGCTCCGTTGGTTAAGAGTCTGACTTCTGCTCAGGTCATGATCTCAGTGTCGGGGAATCAAGCCCTGTGGCAGGGCTCTGTCAGTAGGTGGTGTGTTTCTCTCTCTTCCTCTGTCCCTCCCCCTGCTCGTGGGCATTCTCTCTCAAATAAATAAATAAAATTTCATAAAGAAAGAAAGGAAGACAGAAAGAAAAAGAAAAAAGTTCGTATTCTATGTGACTGTAGCTTGATAACTATTTTTCTAGATTTTTTTTTCAGATAATAAAGTTCCCAAATTACAGGGCAAATGGATGAAACCATACATTTAGTGGTTGCCTACTACAAATCAGGTAAAATTCTCCCCCCTTTCTCACTTATATCCACCTAGTTATTCTGCATCTATTTCTACAGACTGTCCTTCATGTCATGCTAATATGCATATACAAATTTACTACTTAAAAGTCAGGGTAGAGTAGTCCGAAAGCTTCCTAGGTGAAATCTGAAGTCAGCCCTTCTACAAGGAGTGCAAGGAGAGACCAACACTCCAGATCGGTAGATGGTAATCTTCATAAGGAAAGGAACCTACTTATGAGGCTCATTTTGGGTGGCCACAAGATGAGTAGGTCCCAATACCAGAGTCTCAAACATTCATAGAGGCTCAGTGGGCTCCCTCATATAATCAGTCCAGATGGTCTCAACAGCATGTTGCTTTCTCAGGGCTATGCCTTTGAAACCAGCTCCTACTGTGGGAATGGTGGGTGAAATGTACATTCCAAGAACAGGGGACGGGGTAGAACCCTCTGACTATCTGGTACTGCTCATGAGTTAACCAGACCATCCTCTGGATGACCTCCCTCAACATGCCATCCCATAGGACTGATTCTTGCAAAGTTACCCTCCCCACTCTTCCACAGTGAGGCCTGGGCCATCAGCAAGCTTAGCTTGTTTCATTAGCATGGAAGTGGTTCATTTTGGAGCTATCTGGCCACACTGGAGGCCAGTTACCACTGGAGGCAGATCTGGCCACACTGGAGTCCAGTTACTACACTGGAGGCAGATGTCACAGAACCAATACAGGTACATGCAAGAGAAAACATAGATTAAGATAATAATTCCCCAAATAAGTAACATTCCTTTTTTCTGATAGTGCCCTGTGATCTGAACCATTGATTTAGTAAGTCCCCTAGGCTAGGAGTTGGATCGTTCAGGGCACTCCCTTGTATCTTCATGTGATTTAATAAAGATGACACATTTGCAGACTCAGCTATAAACACAACGTTCTGCTTAGACAATGGCACAGATGCCGTCTTGCAAGGCTGTAATAATGTCTAAGTCCATCCTTTTTTTGGAGGACAATTTTCTCTTTAGAGACATTTCAGGGTTCAGTAAAGACAGGTTTTGCCTGCTGCCATTTAGGGTTTGTTGGGTGAATTTAGAAAGTTCTCCTACATGTGCTTTACCATCCTCTAGGCAAATGGAGGGGACAAAGGTAGTGGCCAAATGTTTATACCAGTGAAAGCAGAGCATACCCATCTGGCCTTGAGGAAGGGTGGTTGGCAACTTCTTTTATAGAGGGGCAGATTCTCCTCAATGCCCAAGAAAAACCCAACCACCTCAGGGGAAGCCATGGCCAAAGATTGTGCCACACAACCATTGGGTCTCATCCAAGACTACCTAATAAATACCTGGACATATCAGTGCCAAACCACTGCTATATTTTAGTATGACAGAATGACTGCATAGTTCTGGTGATATGCATCCCATATCCCTGGTACAATTGAGTGGGTTTTGTTTAGAGTAATTTTTCTGTTCCCAACATAGGGGTACCTGGGTGATCAAATGCCTATAACCTGGGAGGAGCACATTAACCAATCCCAAATCTGAGTCCAGGCACCCATGGCTCTGATGGTGGTAGTTTTAAGACTCTTCTGGTCAGGATGGGCTGCCTTTGAAGTTTGATTAACAGGAAAAGAATACTCATGCTGAGGGTTATTGATAGAGTATGCCACAGGCCAAGTTTTGGGATCACTACTAATAGTATCAAATGAATTAAGAGTGCGAGTCCAAGTTTGTTTTCCTTACTATAATGTTTCAGTGCCTTCCAGTCCCCTCCCTGGTTATCCACCATGGCAATCCTGATAAGCTAGAGCAGGGCAGGTGCCAACATAACCATCCTGTGACTGGATGTCTAAAGTCAAAAAGATATATTTAGTGGGAACTTCTTCCCGCTGAAGTTCTTCCCCTTTTGTAAGAATTTTATGGTCTGATCCTTAGAGGTTAAAGTGGCTTCAGCTTTTAGGAGTTTAGAAATTCAACTTGATTGTGCACACCATATGTGTTGGCCAGGGGAGCCAGTACTATCAGATATGAGGAGACATGGTGTGGGCAGAATATGCCAGATCAGGACTCCCATCTTTTCCTTCTTTCAGTGGTATAGGTTTCATTCCAGGTATAATGTGTTTCCACAGGTTCAGCTTGCAGCAGGACAATGGGATCCTAGTGGAGACTGAGTAGTTCCCTCTCTCGCAGGAGTATGAAGTAACTCACCCATCCTGGTGGGACATCCCATTGAGAATTCCAGTATATTGACACCTTTCCCAGGCATGATGGGGCCTGGTGTTCTCTCCAGCACAGCCTATTAAGAATAAGGCCACTTTCTGTCTTCTGTGACTTCCATACCTTTAAGGTGTTGGATGACTTGGCCGGGGTTCCCAATCTGGCATAGGAGGCAACAGGCCTTACTGGTTGATCACTCAAATGTATTAAAGCCTGGGACAGTACTTTATTCCACCTGGCCAACATGGTTTTAGCTGTTAGTAATTGGACCTGCTGTTTTACTATTCTATTTTTACTTCTATTATTTAATATTCTATTTTACCCCCAAGCACTGTGCAAGAGCTGACATAGGGCAGGGTGTGTGGTGATGTTGCTCATTTTCTCTGCCTCCTGCCCATTGCTACCACACTAACCACACCTGCATACTGATCTGGACTTTATCTGAAACTTGGCAGCTATATCAATAAGCTCAGGGGACATATATTCTCTCCTCATGAGCCTTCCTGGAAGGGGTACTGCCCTGCTGGCTGGGGTTGCTGTGGCTCCTTTGCATTAAGGGTCAGACAGCATACAACTTTTCATCTGTGTTACTCTCAATCACAATATCTTCCTCCTCACTCCCCTCGCTTGCCCACGGATTCCCAATCGGGCTTTGCCCCCAAGTTCTGGGACCTTAACCCACAGTTTGCAGCCTCCTACCTTTGAAAAATGGCATGCTGAACCCTCAACTGTTTGTCCTGCTCTCCTATCTTGTCTGCCAGCCCCAAAGCCAGTAGAGTGGTGGGTACCACACCTGCTCCGATCTCTGCCCTTCTTCTAACTTCCTAACTTGAACTTCAGCCTCCATGCAGGAGGGTTCTTTTGAACCACCCACACTCCAGGCAGCTCCCTGCACAGCCCCAAGATTCCCTTCTTCACTGCACTGTGCTCTGTGCAGATCCTCAGGCAAATGTATCAGGCCACGGGGTGTTTTCAAGGTCTCCCCATACTCACACAGTGGTCTCTAAGCATCTAAGATATGGGCCACCCCTTCCACATAGAGGTCAGTGGCCACCCCAGGATTTCCCTGTAGGTGCCTCTTTCCCTAGCACCACTTATTCCACCTCCTGGCTGACTCAGCAATTATTGCAATTGTTTGCAATCTTTGGAGCTCCCTGGGTGAAGTTTGATCCTGGTCCCATGAATGGAAAGCAGGGAGAGACTGGAGAAAGGCAGGTCACTCCAGACAGTAGGTGGCAGGTTTAATAACCAAAGGAATTTATTAATGAGGCTTGTCTTGGGCAGACAAAAGATAATTAGATCTCTGCCCCCTCCTGACAGAACCTGGATAGTTCATGGAGAGGCCTTAATCGGGTTTAATCATATATTCAGTGGAGAATACTGAATCTGAGACAAGACGGTCTCAAAAATAGCTTATCCCTTAAAACTGCATCCTTGAAATGGCTGCTAGCATGAGAATAGTAGGTGGGATCTACATCCAAAGGACAGGAGATGGGCTGAGGATTTATCAACTACTTGGGTCCAGCTTGTAGGCCAATCAAGGGTTAACCCTCTTGATGACCTCCCTCAATAGATAAGGCATTGGGTAAGTTATTGGAATGTCAAAATCTGTATATGCCTGCCTTTCAGTTCCCTCTTCTGGGGATATTGTCAATAATAATAAATACATCACAGTTCTATGAACTGTCAGAAACAAGAGAAGATTTCGGCATGCAATATAAAAAAAGACATGGGGGCCCTTGGTTAAAGCTCCCTTGACTATTTTGAGCGTTGAGGTTAAATCAAATGTTGAGGGCTCCAAGAATGAAACCACTGGAAATTTTTGAAAATAAACTCCATTCTAGATGTTTTAATTGGTCATTCAGTCTCTTCTTCTTTGCTTTTTTTGTAGAAGGTAGTAGGTCATTTTTTTAAAAAGATTTTATTTATTTATTTGACAGAGATCACAAGTAGGCAGAGAGGCAGGCAGAGAGAGAGGAGGAAGCAGGCTCCCCGCTGAGCAGAGAGCCCGATGTGGGTCTCGATCCCAGGACCGTGAGATCATGACCTGAGCCGAAGGCAGTGGCTTAACCCAGGCGCCCCTGGTAGTAGGTCATTTTTAATGCTTTCAGGGTAGGCTTCTGGGAGAAAAATAAGCTTCTCTTGATTCATTGTGTTTTGATTCTGGGAGCTTCAAAGGCATTCTGAGCTTTCCAGAAAACTATTGATCTATCTGGGTATGTGTGATTTCTTAGTCACTGTTGATAATGCTTGAGCAATTATACCTTGGGTGGTGGGGAAGCTGCATAAGTTCTGGAAACTGAGGGGATAAAGGTTATATCTGATCATCCATAACTCTACAGCAGGGAGTCATAGTCCCAGAGATTTACCAGTATGTTTATCTGAAGAGGGGGAGACATAGAAAAGATATGTTGGAAACAATCTTCTCAGGCAGACCACGCCTTATGACATCTTACTGTGAAACTTTTAGCTATTGTTGGAATGATAAAAGAGAAACCGATTTCTTGTGCCTACATGAGGAAGTCAGTTTTCCTTTCTTCTCATGCACGTGACCACAATCTCTCCTCTCTCTCTCACACACACACTCTGTCCCCAAATCTCTCAAAATGAATGATATTTAGAGTAAGCAATTACCAAGATTCATTTTCCTTGGGAATTACTACTTATCAAAAATTATGTATAAAGAAGCTTTGATAGTTAGGTGAGCACAGTTTAATACTGAGAATTCACCAGAGGCTTTAAAAAGATTATCCTGCACTTTTTTTGTTTTGTTTTGTTTTGTTTTAACCTTAGAGGTATAGGGGTTATCCACCTATATAGAAATACCTTATGGACAAACAGGAAAATTTTTAAATTCACCGAGAATGAAAAGACTTTTTGTCACTGGATGCTTGTGAAATTTTTGACTGTTCCTCCTTTTTTTACTAGAGGAAAAAAAAAAAAAAAAAGAAAACAAGGAAAAATGATTTGTATGACTTTTCCAGAATTTTAGAGTAGTTTCTTCCACAGATGAGATCATCCCTTAGTGGTATTTCCATTCAGAAAAACCACAAACATTTTTAAGTCTTTTTCCTCATATGAATTTTGATGGAAAACAGTGTCAAAATAAAAAGAAGCTCCTATGTAAGCTGTTTTAGATTGCTGTGAGATCCATTTCACGGTATTTGTAAGTCTTTGAAACTGCTCTTTGAATTTGGCCTAAAGAATAGTAACTTCTAATTGATTATTAATAAATTCTAGTTAGAGGAGTGTGGGAATAAATTGCCTCTCCACCAAATATATTACAATTCATGTGACCTCCTGTAGCCACATGTGCCTGCCCAATAGCCATGTCTGGTTCTTTTGCCGGAGATAGGACACTTGTGTATGGAACATGGGGAGATAACATGGGCAAATAAAAGCGGTGTCTATGCTCCTGTCATGCTAAGCTTCCTTCTCTCTCAAGGCTTTGTATTCCACCTTAATGCTATCACCAAGACAAAAATAACCAAGTGACTTGTCCACATCCCAACTGATCCACTTTGGTCTAAGGCTTTTCAAATCTCAAACTGTTGTCATCAACTTTCCCACTGTAGACATGGTTGGTTTGATGTCTGAAGATATCAGTGTTTTCTATCCTAAATGTGTAATAAACCCACAGTCAAAAGCATTTACATATTGTACGCTTATTACAGATTTTTCACACATTTTTATGCTTTGCACTAAAGACTATTCCATTTGGAAAAGCAAGATAAGAACACTTTGTGCATTTCTCAGTAAGTTAACCCAAGATTAGCAGGTAGTACAATGGTCAGATAGAATCAAGATTGACATGGTAGCTGGTTAACCCACCTCTCACAGACTACAGCCATAGAAAGGGGGATCCCAACTCAGCTTTGTTTTCCTGAAAAATGTGTAGCTGCAATGACGCTATATAATTTTGAATACTACTTTACAATATCATTCACTTTCTGATATAAACATGAATTAAATGTTTTATTGTTTATAAATACAAATCTGGCAAGTTCCAGAACCCAAGGACTTATTTTATTGTAGGGTGTTCAAAAAGTAACATCCTTTCATGCCATATCAGAATGTAACTGGGACAATGCTCTGTGTCCAAACCAGACCACTAAGAACATTTGAACTGTGCTCACAGCAGAAAGTGCCTGGGTAATCTTCATTATCAGTTGGAAAGAGTTGTGTCAGTGGTTAAAACTGGGAACTCGGAAGTTGAGGATGAGTTTTGCAGCCCATACTGAAATCGAGCTGAACGTAGAGATAAACATAGGTCAAGCGCATCACAGATTCATAAATCAGGAACAGATGAGGGAACCATGAGCTATAGAGAATGGCTGATCTGCTGAATTTGACTTTTTAAATACTCAGAATGAAATGCAGTGAAATTCACTTTGTCTCGGAGGCAAACTGGTAAACATTTTGCTCTCTGCAAACTGCAGTAGAGGGGACCTTAAAATTTATTTTACAGATATTTTTCACAGAAATTTTCAACGTCGAAGCAATAAAATAAAACAGCTCCGTTTCTCTTTATGGACTAATCCAGGTGTTTTCTTAATAAAAGAAAGAAGGTTTCTTTGTCAGATAATATTAGCATTTCCAAGCTGAAAGAAAGTCCTAGGCTCATCCAACCTACCCTCATTTTCCTAATCTAAGAAATCTGAGGTCAAAAGTGCAAATGAGGGGCACCTGGGTGGCTCAGTGGGTTAAAGCCTCTGCCCTCGGGTCATGATCTCAGGGTCCTGGGATCGAGCCCCGCATCGGGCTCTCTGTGAGGCAGGGAGCCTGCTTCCTCCTCTCTCTCTGCCTGCCTCTCTGCCTACTTGTGATCTCTCTGTCTCTGTCAAGTAAATAAATAAAATTAAAAAAAAAAAAAGGCAAATGACTCACTTCATACAACAGAAAGAAGTGTTAGAACAGAACGTAAAACCTCAGATACCAGTTTTTATGCAGATTTGTCCTGGCTCTGAGGCCACTGATAGTCCTGAAATGCTACAAAAGAAAACTTTCACTCAACCTATTAAGTGTTTAAGGTTCTACAGCAAACTTGGACTACAGAGGAAATAAAAGTGTTATGGACTGAATGTGTTTCTGCAGATTCATACTCTGAAGCCCAAGGTGGTGACCTTAGAAGGTGGAGACTTTGGTGGATAGTTAGGTTTAGAGGAAGACACAAAGGCAGTACTCTCATGATGGGGTTAGTGCCCGTCTCGGAAGAGGAACAGACACCAGGGCTTCCTCTGTCCACTGTGTGAGTAAGAGGGCCCTCACTACTGACAACCTGACCTTAGCCTTCCAGCCTCCAGAACTGTGAGAAATAAATAGCTGTCATTTAAGTCACCCCGGTCTATGGCATTTTGTTATGGCAGCCCAAGAAGACTAAGACAAACAATGATCCCAGGAAAGTCTGTGGTGGTCTAAAAGCAGCATGGAAAGTCTCCTGCAAGTATCTACCCGGACTCGCCCATCCGCCCCGTCCCAGGTGTCTCCACGGTGATGGGCATCATATTCAGGGAGGTGCATCTGATCACACTGACTGATTGGATGCCCTAAAGCATTTGTGCTCGGCATAGCTCAGTTTTCTGGTGAATACTGCAAAGCTGTTGAGAGCCAATAAATTTCTGTCCTGAGAAGTGGCAGACTGAATCTCAAGACACCATCTACTTGGGGTACTTCCAATAAGAAAATATTTTTGAAATAATTTTGTTGACCCAAATACCTAAACTTTTTTTTTTTTTTTTAACAAATCAAGGTCCTTTTTAAGTAACTTGGGTTTGGAAATATTCTACTTTTAAATTATTTATGGGAAGCACATTCTCCTGACATAGAAATGTAAGACTATTCTAGCTTTATGCATTATAACCTGTAGTTTAGTACCACTGGGATTTGGGGGAAAAAAAAAAGAGAGAGAGAGAGAGAGAGAGAGTTTTGAATCAATATTAGTTAAATCTTGATCATAATGGAGATGATTTTAAAATTGTTTTTTATTTGGATTTCTTATTTCGGATCTTGGCATATTTACATATCACAAATATTTCTAGGACAAGTGTTGTGTAACACTACAGTAGGCAAAGTGGATTTAAGATCAAGATTTAAAATAAACATAGAGACAATGAAATTAAATAATAAATATTATGTAATCTAACACAGAGAGGTACATATATAAATGATTCTAATTCAAAGTATGCTGTCACACATGTTATATAATGGATGCAGAATAACTACCATTGAAATAAAGGGGGAGGTGAGAATATTTCCAAAGAGTGATTGGTGGAGGAAATATTGAGCCTTGTGGTGATTGTTTGACAAGAAAAAAATAGAAGTGGAAAGAAAGAAAAATGACCCAAGTCTGAATAAGCCCAGATATGTTTATGCACAGATGTGTAAAAGTATGTGTGTGCTGGATACAGAAACAGAGGTAAACCTGGAAAATTAAATGCATGCTTACAGATTTATAAAATTATTCTTTCTCCAGGCTGAATTTAGACATTATTCCTAGTTGCAAGGAAGAGAGAGATTTGATCAGATTGTTTATTTAAAGAAATGTATGGTAGAAGAAAAACGATAATTTGAGTTTTAGAGATAATAGTGATGGGACATAGTTTTGTTATTCCATTTGCTCATTTCTTTTAAACAGTTATTTATTTAGTACCAGCTGCATGCCAGGGAATGTTCTAGGCCCTGTCAATATAACAAAGAACAAAATATACAAAATATCATCTGAGAGCTTATATTTCAGTAGAGATAGTCAATAAAATAATACTAAAAGAGATAAATTTTATATTAGTAACTTATGATAACACATATGTAAGAGGTTAGTGTAACAAGTAATAAAGCAGTAATGATAAAGGGATACACTTCATTAGAATGTTAGAAATACTCTTAAAAAATAAATCAAGGAAGACATTTGAGTTCCAGGATTGAGGGTACAAATTTAGGGTGTAGTGAATATTGTCAGAGACAGATACATAACTTAGCTTGAGTAATTGGAAGGATGGAATTGTCATGAACTTGAAATTGTGAAGGCTACAGTTAGCACAGATTTGGGGTGCAGAGATCAGGAGCTGGTTTTGGCCACTTTATTGATATAAGTCTATTAGAATTTCAAGTTGAGATGTTGAGTTAGCAGGACTTTAGAGGAGAAGGATAGGCTGGAGATTTAAATTTAAGATTAATTAGCTTAATTAGCTTAATTATGTCATTTAAAGCCATGGGACCAGAAGAAATCCCCAGGAAAATGAATGTAGACAAAAATGAGAGAAGTTTCAAAGACTGCACCATGATGTACTCCAAGACTAAAGTGTTCAGGAAGATGAAGACAAGGGCAGTGAGGGAGAGAGAGAAGCAGTGACCAACCAGTAAGGAGGGAGACCAAGTGAGTCGCTGCAAGTATCGTGAAGAAACTGAGGAGGGAAGAGTCGTGCAATGTGGCAGATGCTGCTGAAAGTTCAAGTAGGGTGACAACTGAGCATCAGTCATCATATTCAGCAAAGCAGAGTTTTCTGTTGACTCGGACAAGAGCAGTTTGGGGGCATAAGGGAGATTAAGGATCACTGGATTAAGAAAGGATTCAGTGTGTCTCATTTCCCTGAAACAACCCAAGTTTGCACTAAATTTCAATAATTATTAATAGCATTTCCTTTCATTACTTAATAATATTCTGCTTACTGTGGGGGAAGAAAAGTAATTTTCCCTCTACCCTTTTAGGTTCTTAGCTGATGTTCCCCCCACCCCCCACACCCTGCTGACACACACATAAAAAAAGATTAACAAGAGAAAAACTAACAGAAGTTTAATTACTTGCATACCTCCTATATACAGGGGAGATACCTAGGAAAACTGAATAACTTCCTGAAATGATGTAAGCCACCGCCTTAAATGCCATCTCCAGCTAAAGACAAAAGAAGATATTGGGGAGGAAACAGAGCAGTTATGGAAGGTTACCCAGAAGAATAGAGAAACAGGGTAGGGTTGTTACACAGATTAAATTTCATGTCTTCTCCATAGATAAGTTTCTAGGGACTCACTCTTCTTCCTTCTCTTGGTACAGAGAGGGAGACATCCCTAGAAATGGTGATTACATTTACAAGGTAAATGTAAATGTAAATATCTCTTTACAAAAGGGTAAGTTCTACTCTGGTTTTCAAAGCTTCTCCTGTGTCTGCTATTTCTTTCAAATAATAGCCTCAAGATAAACCTTATACCAAAGAGACATACTTTAGAGCACAATGCTTTGATTCATTTCACTTCCCAATGAATTAAATCATCACCTTACTTAAATAAAGAATGGGAAGAAATAAATTGGAGACAACAAACAACACAACTTTAAAACAATATATTTATTTCTTTATCTTAGAGAGGGAGAGCAGGGGAGGGACAGAAGGAGAGAGAGAATCCTGAAGCAGACTCCCTGCTGAGCTCGGAGCCCAATGTGGGGCTCCCTCTTGAGCTGGGATGAGATCATGACCTGGGATCATGACCTGAGCTGAAATCAAGAATGGACTGCTTAACAGACTGAGTAACCCAGGTGCCCCAAACTTATCCAACTTTTTAAAGAATTGTTACTGAAATGAAAATATGGAAATAGCTAGAGAAGAAGTGTTTTATGTTGATGGGCACTTGTAGTGTGGCATAAATAAGAGAGAATTCCAGAACACTGTCTGCTGAGAGAGGAGAAGATCTGGTGCATGGAGCGTGGGCCAGGCTGATGCAGGAGCACTGTTGATATTTAGCAACCGGGAAGAGGGCAGAGAAGTTTTATGAGCTGAGATAGGAAACGCACTCTGAATGTAAAAGTGAGAGTGGGTTAAATGAAGAGAGAAGAGAGGAGACACCTATCTAGAAGACTGTAAAGTGCACAAGGATGGGGAAATGCAGGACCAGTGGTGGATAGTGATGTGAAATGTTGCGGTCTGGGAGTGAATGCTTAAGAAAGAATTCTTGAGACATATTTGGTACAAAAAGGAAGGTATTTTAAAGCACAGGACCATACCCCCGGGCAGAAAGAAGATTGTGAGAAGTGACTGATTATATACAATCAAGTTGGGAGGGGTTTGGGGATAGCATAAGTCTCTAGGGAATTTGGAAGCATGGTTTCCAGGACCTTGAGGGTCTAGCTGTTGTTCGGATAAAGTCATTTACTACTGTCTACTAAAACATTAGTCATGAGACCCTTCAGATGTATATCAGTGGGCCATATGTTTGAAGGATGATTGCTAACAAATGTCTTGGAGGGGGTAGAGATAAAGGAAGTTTCCAGAGGGATTTTCATATGCTAAAGTAGACTTGTAAGATCCTGAAGGTTGGGCTAATGTCAAGCTAAGGTTGCCTTTTGAGTCTAGGAAGTCATTAACATTGAGGCTGCTAAGCTTCTTGTAGAAAGTCATTCTGCCTGTCTCCAGTACTTGTCAATGGGCTGCAAGTTGTAAGGAAGTGTGATTTTTTTTTTTCTTTTGCTTTTGTTCCCCACATCAGAGAACAGTAAAGGATACTTTGGTCCAAGTCAGAAATTTCTTAGAGAATTATCACTATGCAAAATAGCATGCATGCAAATAACAAAGAATGAGACAGAAGAGTTAAAAATGTAGAAAGGAATCCAACCACCTTTACAGAATAGAGTTTGTGGGTGATCAAGAGTGATAATCAAAATCCCTTCAGTGCTATCCATGATAGAAAAAGATGGGCCCTTCTTCTTAAACTTATGGAAGAAGTCTTAGGCGAGATGCTAAATTAAGTGTGAAAAGCACTTACTTTGTAGTGCTTTTCATATTGTGGAAAGTATTAATTCTTGCAAATGCAGCTTTGAATACTTAAGTTATAGCTAACATCTAGCATAAAGTCTGGCAAACAATAGATATCCAGTAAATACTGAGTGTGCAGAGTTCAAGATCAGACTGTCCTAAAATGTGCCATTTTGGCATTTTGATTATTTTAAATAAAGGTCACTTAGAACACAACCTGTGTAAAAAGGACACTCAGACCTTCCTCTGTTCACCTGAAAACAGGAAATAAATATCACATGTGAAGTGTACCCTCCCTGGACCAGGAGCTAAAAGACACATCCTTACCACCAAAGTCAGGAACTTGGAAGCCTAGAAGGCCATGTAAATACCTGCTGTTACTTTTTAGTAATTTACACCACAGCCCAATTCTGTTCAGAATTCCTTACTAATCGAAGTTCCCAAAGTTAACTTGTCTTTGTCCTATAAATTCCTCTTAGATTTATTGTCTCTTTCTCTAAAAAGTATAAAAACTGCCTGCTGTGGTTGTTTCTTTAGGCCTCAACATCATTTTGATCTTCTATGTGCACACAATACAATTTTGGCTTTTTTCTCCTGTTAATTTGTTTCAGGTAAATTTAAATCTTAGTTCTGCTGGAAAACCTTGAATGGTAGAGGAATAATTTTCCTTCATAATAATTGAATAAAATAATAAACAAGTATATATATGTCTATATATCTATATAGAAGAAAGAGACTTTTGTTTTTCAAGATGTTTGCTGCCCAAATGAAGCAAAGAAATAAGTACTGAAACTTAATTAACCTTAACCTTTGCCTTAATTTCATTCAATCCTGTCTTTTGGGATACCTTCAGTGGATATATTATAAACATATAGCTTTATGAATACAATAAATGATTCCAAATGTGGAAAAAATGTATACAGATTATTCTAAATAAATAAAATCACTGGATGTGATTTTTAAATAATTTCAGTAATACAGAGATCACACTACAAACCTTGCAAATGTCATATTAGACATTATTTATAATTAAATTTATATACGGAATCAGAAAAAAAAACTAAGTTGCAAAGGCATATCATAGCAATACTACATTAGACAATTACACAATACACAATTACACAATACACATTACACAGTACATTGATGTATTTATAATTATGTTCAAAATATATGTCTGTGATCTGTAAACATGAGCTGATTATTAGAGCAAAAGTGACCAATTACGATTTTTCTTCATGGCAACTTCAAACAACTTTCTAAAATGGGTTTAACACTTCACAAACTTTAGCCAGTTACTGCTGGCCCTCTGTACAGAATGCATTGCCACTAGAAGTCAGCTCTGACTGACAAGAATGATTGAAAAGCTTTAATTACACCCATCTAAGCCTGACTGGTTCCATAACCACAACTCAAGAAGAACATATTCCTTTATCCCCCAAGGACATGCTTAAGACCTCACAGAGGTTGATGAGGCTTTTGTATAAGGAGTTGCAAGAGGCAAATTTTATTTTATTTTTAAGCAAAAGAGTCTTTGGTTTGCTACACTTCACTGTTCCATTGCTATTTCCATGCAAATAAATAACTGAACCTTGTTCACCACAGCTTTCTCCTAATACTACATAAGAACACGAAGATCCTTCAGAGAAAGATGTGTCCGAAAATCCTTTATGAGGTCATTTTTGGCTTTAAGAACTGGAGGATTAGGTTTAAGAATTCCCCAAAGAGAAGAAAAGACACTTCTGCTAGCCACCCCAGCCTCCCCTGAGGATCTAAACTCTTCAAGGAAATACCACCCAGAGGATCCGTCTGGCACACAAGGAAGGGCAGCTTCTTCTGAACTATGTTCAGCCTGTTGGGAAGTGTATTGTTCTCATCACTGTTTTCTTCCCTGACCTCTTATCCTGTATATTATGTAATTTTTTTTTTATCTTACCACCACAACCAGGTGAAATGTACTTTAATATGTCTTTGACTATAAAGGATTAAAAGGCAAAAGAGTGACAAAAAAAATACTTCTTTGATATATTTTTTTTTTATTTCTCAAGGCAAAATACAGTGAAGCTGAAATGGGTTACTTAACTCTTCAGTCCTAATCTCTAACAGGCAGTCTTTTTCAGTGCAGCTTAAATATGGAATTAAAACAATGACAGGGTGCAGAGAGTATGGTAATGGTCTTCAGGATCTTTTTCTTCTCCATTGATGTTGGGAGCCTTGGTTGACCTACTCACAACAGGTGCTGGCTGGCAATATTTGTTAACAGGCTTTGAAACAATACAAACCATCAAAGTGTGAATGGATTTTTAAGCAACTATTTTTTTTAAATTTCAAAAAATATGAAATGTTATTGTTAAAACACAGTTTTAACCAAGCCTTAGAGAGCCTATCTATGCATTCTTGTGGCTTTTCAAAGCTGGAAGTAATCAGTTTAAACTGTGGCAGAGTTGAAAAATAGCTCTTTATTTGTGTTCCATTAGGCCCAGTTGAAATGGTTTCATTAAATAGCCTTATTTATTCAACCTCTGGTGCTTGGTTTATTTTAGAGATGAGGTGTGTAGTTCCTAAAACACTTGCTTTCAGAAATGAACGAATGTCAAGTGCACCTGAATCAAAATAACTCATACACAAACACACCCTGGCAAATAAAATATAAAATAAAATAAAATAGTTTCTTGATCTGTGATCCAGAACAAGCAGGCCACTGGACTAGTGTTGAGCCATCAGAGCACAAAGCCAGGTGTTGCATCAAGAGATAGAGGCCCCAACCAACTGCATTGCTCAGATTCCCTTTATGCCAGTTCTTCAAAAACAATGCTGGCAACTGACTCTTTGGGTTTGATCTCTTTCCCTTTCCTTGGTCTTCTTTGGAGAGGTGTTAATGAACTGGCAGTGGTAGTCCAAACACAGGAAGTGCTAAATGTCAACAAAAAAGCTATGTGTGGGCAAAGAGTAATACCAAAGGTGAAAAGACTCATGAGTTCGCTAACTGTTCCTAAATAGTTAGGAACTTACTGACTTGCATAATGAACCTCAGATGTTAGCACAAAAATGAACAGAAAATGAATTACAACAGTAACATTATTATAGTCAACTCTTTGGCCATTTAAAGACAAAAAAGAAAATGTCAATCCAATGTCCTCACTGATAATGAAATGCTGCAAAAACACATTATTATTAATTATAAAGTATGATTACTAGTTTAGTAATAATACTGGCTCACAAGCCAGGCACTATGCTAAAAACATTTCCTGTGTTATTTCATTTGATTATCGGAACAACTTGAAATTAGGCACTATTATAATCTACATCTTTTAGACCTAATTTTATAGAGCTACAAGAATTTCAAGTTCAGTAGGAGAATCAAGTTTTAAATTTGCGCCAAAGTCAAACAGGCAAAGAAGACTTTATTCAAAGCTATTGCAATAGGAGAGAGAGGTAAAAATCGAGGCTAAACTCAGTTCCACCAAAACAGAAGGGCAGGAGGGTTTTCAGAACTGGGGTAGGAAAAATATCTTAGTTCGGTGTGTTTGAAAATTCGTTCTTCCCAAAGGAACAGTATACTTTTTTATAGCTTTATGATAAGATGCAATTTTACAGTTTAGAGCAAGGGGTTCTCTGAATTAAGCTCTTCCCCTATTACCACCCCACCCCGGAGACTAAGAGGTTGGGGCACTATCTTCTTTGGTGATGACATTTCAAAAGGATGGTTCCCAGGTTCTTGAGAAAGACATTCTGGTTATAAAACTGGGAAGAAGCTTTAAAAAGATTTACATCTCAAGGGAGCAGAGAAAGGATTTACAATTATGAGTTTTCTAAAGTAACTGCTCTAAAGACAGGGAGGTCAGAGGTGTAGAATCAGAAAGAAGTCTATCTAAAGTTTCCTCCAGCTGAGCAGAACTTTAAGGCTGTTTAAGTCAGTGATTGGAGTCAAATTTATTCCTTCCCTCAAGATTCCCAACCCTGCATATATGAGAATCTGTTACAGGAGGGGAAAAAAATCAACAAAGAAAAGATGTTTTTAAACCCCCTAAGTATTCCTTTGCTTCACTGAGTTTCAGCTTCTGCATTCCTAGAATGAGATTTCTCTAGATCTGTGAATCATACCTTGTAAGACCCTGGAGTGGGGGATGTGGAGGAGCTAGGAGATGCCCAAGACTGGTGGGGAAGTTAGAGGATGGGCAGGAACATCCACAGGGTCCTTGCTTCAAGGAGAACATGCCTGTTTGTCAGTTTTACAAAGTGGACTTTTGCTTACGGATTCATTTGAGAAATAAAAACAGGGAAGGGGATTGTCTTAGCAAGATAAAGTGTGATAACTGCTGGACAAGATCATCTTTTATATACCTTATACACATAACTTATTATATATTATTTTCTAGACCAGCAGAGATTTCAGAACCTCCAAAGATCAAAAACATCCAAGGAGGAATAAGAAAAATTAGCGCTTTCTTCTCCTTTATAAAAACTGCCCCATAGGAATGTATGGCTACTACATTGTCACAAATAATTCATAAAGGCACAATCCATTCTCAATCATATATGTAACCTGAAAATATTAGTTACCTCATGCCTACCCTATCGCTATCTCCTCCACAAAGGCACGTGACCTACATACACCAGGGTGTGCTAACCATTGATCATAAAATAAGATGCAGATTCATAGGCACTGGCTTCTGTCTACACAGTGTTTTAAATGAATTTTCCTCATACCTTAAATGCAACATAACATTCTGCATGGTGGTAGCAGTTAATGAGTGTTTGCCAGATCTCGATAGTATAAAAGTTTGATTTATAAAACATGAAGAAGGGTAGTGTGGTCCATGAACTCTTCCAATTTAATTCATTTCTATTCCAAAGTTTTATTCATTGTGGATTAAAAAAACACCACATAAAACCTTCTAAAATAATGAATTTAGTCTAACTCAGCATTTCCTCTTCCTTTCAACACTCCTTAAGACTCACAATCTGTAGAACAGACACTGTAACAAATGCACTAGATTTTTTTTTATGGAGTTGTCCCCATGAAAAATTAGGGTTGTCCCCAATTTTTTAATCTCCTAATTTACAGATTTAACTCAGAAACATTTTCTCATAAGAATCTAGATTGTATTTGGTTAAAGCTCTAGATCAGGCCACCGATGTCCACATCTGAGCTTGTTTTGTTCAGAATACATTTCCTAGGGCTGCAGAAAAAGTCCGTTTGTGTGTGTGTGTGTGATTTTGTGATAGTCGGAGGCAAGCCCCTCGGCATGTGGGAAATAAAAAAGATGAAGCTATAGAAAAAAGGACCAATTCAAGGTGAGGAGAGTAGTTGAACTCGAGGAGTTCGTAAAAATGTAGTGCTATTGGAAATGCGACCTTAACCTTGGCCACCCTCATGGTTACCATATTCATTGTTCACCGCTGCCTGTGGGGATGCCTGCTGGATGTACTTTTCTGGGGCTACGGCTATTGCTTTAAAACCGATGTACTCTCTCCACTATCCCATTATGGAAGAGAACAATTTCATATCTCTCCCTTGCTTGTAGCTCCTAACAACAAGAAATTGCTGTAAAATGATTTTTTAAGAGCTTGTAATTATATTGTGCTTTACAATGTGTAGACTTGTATGTGGTCCATCCTCTCCACACAGAGGGGAGTAACTTCCAGCAAGAAAATTTACTTGTAGATGAGAATATAGCTTTATGAATTAATTGTGTTCCAATAAACTTGCTGTCAGGGGAAGAAAAGAAAACCCCACTATTTATAGCATTTGATGATTTCCATGCTGCAAACTTACCCAGTCTGGATGGCTTCATCAATATATTGTGACTGAGTGCAGACCTGGGCAGCAAGTGCTACAAGCCTGAACTAGCCGGCTCTCCAGTGGGATTAATGATATGTGAAAGACAGGAGCCCACATGTGTTTATTTTTTCTTACAGTTCAACTAAGACCACACTATTTCAAGAAAAAAGTGGTTAATATATGGGAATTTAACCTTCAATCTTTAACTTCCCCTTTAAATAAACTTCCCTCAAAGTTTATGTTCAATTATGGAAGAATATCTTTAGGTTGTTGACTTTTTCATATAGAAATGACTTTAATACTTGTTGGTATTGGCAACATGGACAGATTAGATCTGGAAATAGAATAAATGAGTAAAATTTCAGTCTGAAGATAGCACAGCCTTTGAGTTAATATGCATTTTGTATACTTAATATACCCCTCACCCACCCATTTCAGATCTTTTTATGAACAAAATTTAGTCATCCACCCAATACCTTAGAAAGAGAGATTTTGATGGATCTGCCTCATCAATGATAGGAGCAGGACTGTCTTTGACCCACCAACAATTTCCAACCATGAGGGACAAGCCATCTCCTGGAAGATGTTAGATCAATAATTAAATCCAGTGGCTTAAGGCTAAGGTAACATTAGCTGGTGTGTTTCTCAGTGGGCTCCTTCCTTACGCTTTCAAGTCTTGAAGTTGAGGTGCCACCACTAGGGTAACACTCCCATTAGAGTTAGCCAACCATGTTCTCTGGACGCAGACTTCACCTTTCCCTCCAGAAGAGAATGCTATTTATCTGAGAGTGCTTGGCTCAGCCCCTTCCTTCTGGCTGCGGAGACAACATGCATGGTCTACTGATGACCTGTAGGGGTTCTGGAGCCGTCTGCCCTCTAAGTGAAGCGTGCAATCTGGGAGCCCCAGTCAGCCCAGTGGAGACTGAGCAGGCTTACATTTGTACAGTTGATGAGGGAGCAGAAGGCTGGCTGAAGACAAAGATAAGCTGACACCCTTCAACCTCCTCCTACCCCCACTCTTGGGTAGAACACAAGATATTCTTCCAGGGCTTTCACAACTGTCTTCATGTTAATGCATTGCTAGAGGAGAAAACAACCTTAACTTGATAATGACAAGGCTTCCATTATCCTGTAGGACCTCTTTAGCATATGAAAGTTCTTTTGAAACCTTCCTTTTCCTTAGTTCTCCTAACTCCCACCACTCCTCAAGACCCCAGGGTTGCAACTCTTTCTGCCCCTGGGTCCTATCCCCTTGTTTTAATAAACCACTATTTTTTACCAAGGACATCTCAAAGAATTCTTTCTCATTCATTAGCTCCAGACCTCACTGTAAGGGCCTATTTAGCCAGAGCACTTCCATCCAGTTAAACTATGACTTTGAATGACTTTGTTGTTTATACAGTAAAACATAAACTGTCCCTACCCCCCACCCCCCGCCCCCGGGGGACTTACTTAAAAACAAGTCCGGGAAACCAGTCCCAGGTAACAAAGCCCAAATACAAGGGTGGGTCAGGCCGGGTGAAGGTATCCAATCAGTGGGGGTGCATACTGTCTCCCTAGCTACCAAGGAGTATGCGCCCCACCCTTCAGGTGCCTTTTGGGCACCAATTCTGACCGAGATGCTAGGCTAGTTCAAATATCAACTATAGGGTAAATTGTAATTCAATTGATTCAATTGGCCACCCGTGTGTGACCTAGCAGGACTGTGCAGCTTTCTCTGTGTGTTACAATCTCACTGGCCACTTATGTGTGGCCAGGCCCAACTACATGGCCTTTGCCCTTAAAAGCTAGTCTGCAAGGCAGAGAGAGGGTGCCTCTTTGCAAGAGATGGCCCTGGCCGGTCAGTTTGATTCTCGATGCTTGGCGCAAAATAAAGCTTTGCTTGACCTTCACTTTGTATCAGTCTCCTTCAATCATGGACCCGACACTCACCCCACTGAATCTCACCTACATTCTAAAACCACATTACAGTGAACCCCCCTCCTCCAACATGTTTTCTGTTTGTTTGTTTTCTTTTGTTTTTCCCTGGGTAACAAAGTTGATCCCCACCCTGTCACCATCTCTCAATTGTTCTGAACTGCATTTGTTGAGAGAGTGATACAAAGCACAGCTCAGAGATACTGTGGGTTCCATTCCAGACCACCCCCATAAAGTGAATATCTCAATAAAGTGAGTCAAACAAATGTTATGGTTTCCCAGCTCATATAGAAGTTATGCTTCCATTATACTATAGTCTATTCACTGTGCAATGACATGATGTCTAAAAACCCCACAATATACATACCTGAATTTAAAAATGACTTATTGGTTAAGAAAAAAAAAAATGCTAACCATCATTTGCGTTCAGCAAGTCATCATCTTTTCGCTGGTGGATGATTCTGCCTCGAAGCTCTGGGCTGCTGACTGATCAGGGTGGTGGTTGCTGAAGGTTAGGATGGCTGTGGCTTTTTCTTAAAATAAGACAACGTTTCCAGCATAGATTGACTCTTCCTTTCACAATTTCTCTGTAGTATGTGATTCTATTTGACAGCATTTTACCCACAGTAGACGTTCTTTCAAAATTGGAGTTAATCTGGAGACCCTGGATGGCTCAGTCAGTGAAGTGTCTGACTTTTGCTTTTGGCTTGGGTCATAATCTCAGGGTGGTGAGTTCAAGCCCGCACACTGAGTTCTGTACTTGGTGGGGAGTTGGCTTGAATATTCTCTCTCTCTGTCTCTCCTCCCACTGTCTTTCTCTCTCTCCCTCAATAAATCTTTAAAAAAAAAAAAATGGAGTCAATTCTCTCAAACTCTGTCTCTACTTTATCAACTAAGTTTATGTAATAATGTTCTAAATCCTTTGTTGTCATTTCAACAGTCTTCACAGCTGCTTTACCAGGAGTGGATTCTATCTTAAGAAATCACCTTTTTTCCTCATCCATGAAAAGCAACTCCTCATCTGTTCAAGTTTTATCATGAGATCGCAGCAATTCAGTCCCATCTTTAGGCTCCACTTAAGATTCTCGTTCTTTTGCTTTTCCATTCACATCTGTAATGACTTCCTCCACTGACCTCTGGAACCTCCAATTTGTTAGGGAAAAAAAAAAAAAAAAGAAAGAAAGAATATCTGCAAAGCACCAAAGAGCAAAGTGCAATAAAAGGAGGTAAGCTTGTGATTGATACTCTAACATCCAACAGTCTGCTTTTTTATTTCCCTTGTTATAGGGGATTATGTTTCCATCATTCACTTACCTTTGTTTCAGTGGAGTTTGAAGAGGAAGGAAAAACAATAGCTTTGTTCATGCTACAATGTTTAACCTACTAATCTTGTCACCAAGAATTTAAATACTTATGGAACAAACACAGTCACTAAAACTAGGATTTGATTAAACATTGATGAATAACAGCGGATTAAGTTGTATCTGTAGACTTGTACTTTTTAAGACGCTACTCTGTTAACTGCATGACTCAAATTGTGGTACAGAAATGGCTTCATGGTAATCAGTGTAGGCTTTCTTGTTAAAGAGTTCTATTCATATATGGACTATTTATTTTCAGAGTGCTTTCACACTCTTTAACTCATCAAGTTGTCTAAGGACTGTGAGGTTAATAACAAGTTATAATTATTCCCATTTCACAAATTAATAAAAAAAAAAAACTAAATTGAAGATAAATGAGTCTATGGTTTTCCCAGTTCACAAGACTAGTCATTTCCAGAGACGGAGTCATTATTTAGATTTCCTACTCCCACTTCTGTGTTCTTTCTACAGCATCACTACAGTTTTTTTTTTTTAATATTTTATTTATTTGACAAAGATCACAAGTAGGCAGAGAGGCAGGTAGAGAAAGAGGAGGAAGCAGGCTCCCTGAGGAGCAGAGAAAGCCTGTTGCAGGGCTCGATCCCAGAACCCTGGGATCATGACCTGAGCCCAAGGCAGAGGCTTTAACCCACTGAGCCACCGAGGCACCCCAGCATCACTACGGTTTTTAAATAAGGCAAACATCAGAAGTCATGGCTACTCATACAGAAAACTCAAGGAATGTCAGTACATAAGATTGATGATCCCTTGTGGAAGAGCTAACATTGAGGTGAGAGAATGAGACACTCCTCTCAGACACAACATTTTAGGAAAAACTCAGTAGTCAAGGAAATAATTTAATTTTCATTTTTTTAAAGACTTTATTTTTTATTTATTTGAGCAAGAGAGAATGAGATTTATTTGAGAGAGAGAGAATGAGAGAGAAAGCATGAGAGGAGAGAGGTCAGTGGGAGAAGCAAGCAGACCCCTTGGTGAGTAGTGAGCCTGATGTGGGACTCATCCTGGGACTCCAGGATCATGACCTGAGCCAAAGGCTGTTGATTAGTCAACTAAGCTGCCTGGGCACCCAATGTTATACACATTTCTAAAGATTTTATTTATTTATTTATTTAATTTGAGAGAGAGAGACAGAGATAGCAACAGAGGTAGTGAGGGAGAGAGAGCAAGAGCGGGGAGGGAGAGGGAGAAGCAGGCTCCCCCTGAGCAGGCAGCCTGAGGTGGGGCTGGATCCTAGCACCCTGGGATCATGACTGAGCTGAAGGCAGATGCTTAACTGACTGAGCCACCCAGGCGCCCTTATGTTATATTTTTAAAGTCAAAATTAATGCAAAAAGTCAATGAATGCATAAAACATAAAAAATGTAAATAAAAACAAATCATGTGCTTGTTTTACAGTTGGCATAATGGTGCAGTGGAAACACTCATTTGACCTTGTGTTATTGGAACACTTCCAATTAGCTCCCTGGACCCAGTCAGTCAGGGTTACGTGTGTCGTGTCAATCATGATATTCAAACAAGTTAGACCATGTGGGTCTCATGTCTGTTGATTGTAGTGCTTGTAGTATCCTTTCTTACGGGGTTTAAAATATGGGAGGGTATTTTGATAAATGCTGGGGGGCATACACTTTTCCGTTTGCTTTCCGCCCTAATGTGTCTCAGCAAGGCAGTGCTTAGTGGGTTAATTCTTCGTACACGCAGAACTTTGGAGTTTCTCGTTAGATCTGAACAACAAAGAAAAGGCAGATGGAAAAAGGATTAATCTCTAATGTGAAAGAAAGACATCAGTTACATATCCACTTCAATAATGTCAGTCTCAGGGTAAAGTAATGGCTTTGAAAGCGGATTTGACTTCTGAGCTCAGCGGTGGCAATTTGGCCAGTCGGGCTCCCAGTTCCAGGGAGCTCACGGGGAAAAAAGGAGTGGCTCAGGGAAACATTTCAAGCACCAAGGATGTGAGATATAAAATCCTTTTAAAATATGTTAATTTGGCTCACGTATTCCAACCCAGGCTGTAAACTGAAAGTGATTTATTGATTCCCTATGGAGTTGACATGTAGACATTTTTTTAAATTTTAACATCCATGATTTTGATAGAGGATCTTGCCCAAGTTTTTTTTTTTTTAAATTTTCTAGACATCCCTCTTCCAATTATTCAATTTTATGTCTAATCAAAGTAATTACAACTGTCATTGTTAGTTCCACTGTAATGAGAAAAAAATAACTTCTGGGGTGCTTTTTAATCATGCAGTTTCCCAGCCTCCACTCATGGCTATTCTGATTCCAGAGGCCTGGGATCAAAACCCGTCATTTGCATTTTTAACAAGCACGCTGATGATTGCAATATAGGTGGTGACCCACAGGTCAAGCTCCCTGAGAAGCCAACTCTGCGTCCAAGATTTGCTTGCAGAGAATTTGTTGGAAATTGCTCTCAGGATCAGCTCCTGTGGTGAAAGAACAAATGAACTGAGAGGGAAGACACCCAATGGTCCCAGCTGTCCTTTAAAGCTGTGGAGCACTATGGTTCTCTGGAGATACTGGAATCATAGTCAGACGTGGGGACCTTCTCCTTTCCCTGCCACCAAGCAGTCGCTCTTTGGAAGCTGTTGTTGAGAAGAAGGCCTGACGCTGTACAAAGCTAGGTGATACCTTTCCTGAAAGGGGGCTGGGGAGAGACCAGCCAGCACTCAGATGGGGCCACGTGGCAAGTGATGGCCAGAGGACCTGAGCCAAAACCAAGAGTTGGAAGCTTAACCAACTGAGCCACCCAGATGCCCTGAGACGCACTTTCTCTTAAGCTAGGTGTTGAAAAGCAGGCCTGTGATCCTTTAGCTGTCTCTTCTGACCCACAAATAGGAAGCTACATAATCCAGTGCAGCTACAATGTTGTTGGATTTCCATCACACCATTATAGAACTGATCGCCTGAATGTAACATGAATTAGAAAAAACTTGGTGGCCTCAAGCTCCTGGGATTTCAGTATTATCTAGACTAACCTTATTAAAAACAAAGGCCAGATTTCAGTTATACTATAAATTGCATTGCATTGGTATTATATAGTGTGATACTTAGTTTGACTGAAACTAAATCTTAAAGCTCTAAGCAAGTTCAAATATAAAATTTGTTGTAAAATGTGTGTAATTTTGAAAAATAAATGTAGCGCAATAGGGCAGCTTCTACTGATAACTAACCTTAATGCAAATGTAATAAGTTTTCTTTGCATTCAAAAATTTTAGGACATTTTCAGAGTGAGAAATAAGCAAGTATTATATGTTGGGTTTTAGGAAAATTTTGCTAAGATTCCACTAAAAAAAAATGAGAAAAAATTAAATAATTTATCTTTTTGATATAGATTTTCCTCTCTGTACCTGTAAGTATGGGAACATTTATTCTGTAATACACAAAATATAAGTTGAGTTAACCAAACATACTCTTAGAAAACAATATGTTAAATTTGTAGCAAAGACTTGAGCTCAATTAGAGGAAAAGTTATTTTTTCTTTTTTTCTGACAAAACAAAAGCTGCGTAGATAATTTAAGGGAAAAAAAAGAAAAAGGAAAAGTGAATATGAAACCACAAAAGGAAATTATGTTATAAAAAGAGGCTAAAGATCTTGGTCATACTAGCCAAATTCCAGCATGATGATATATTCATTTTGGCAATCATAACATCATTTGGTTTCATATGTGAGGGTTAGAGTCTCCTTGCTTATGTTTTCAAGAGCTAGGAAAGGAGTTGGAATTGAAACAAACTGAATTAGGAAATCCAGTATAGCTGGCATCTTATAAGAATAATAAAAGCTTAAACAAAAAATAAGAAAAATACATTAATATGAATAACATAAAATATTAACCATTGTAGAGAGTCATAAATTTATGACTAAATATAAATAAGAATGAGGTAAAACAATATAAAATTAAATATGGATAATGCAATGATAGACCCTGGATTAAGTGGTAGTCTTCTTCCAATTGAGAGGTCATTTTACTTCAGATACAGCCCAGTTTGTGAGAAGCCTGTGGTGACAACTAGAGAGAAACCTGCTCACGGGGTCTAATCACTATGAACAGTGGGTGGCAGAGGACACAAGCAGGAAATTCCCCACACCCTCTGATGTGATATGTGGATTCTGGGACTATTTTTCACTAAAAACCAAAAGGTAAAGAAAGTTGAATTAGAGTAGGAAGGGGAAAATATATTTAATTTTGGACCAAAAGACCAACTTCAAAGTTAGCACCTAGGTAATCAATCTCCTTTTTAAAAAATCATAGAAACTGACAAAGAAGCAGAGATTTCTCAGAAGTCTTATTCATTACAGGGCAAAATTTCTTCTAAGTCAATACCAATGTCAGCATCTGACCATTTCAGAAATCAAAATACAGGATTCCGATGCACATTTTTAATGGCACAATTCTACCCAGGATCCTCTGTAATTTGAAATAAATTTAATGATGTGCTATTATCAATGGCAACACACCTTTTCAAGTGAGAAAACTGTTATTATCATAGCTGATTTGTTATAATGCACTTTGCAATTTTTATTTTATTTGTTTTTAGAGAGAGAATTGTATCATATTTTATTTTATCTTATTTTTAGAGAGAGAGCAAAAGAGAGAGCAGTGGGCATGTGGGGGTGGGGAGGAGGAAGTGGGGCAGAGGGAGAGAGAGGATCCCAAGCAGGCACCACATCTTGCTGGGCTTGATCTCATGAACCTGAGGTCATGACCTGAGTCAAAATCAAGAGTCAGTCACTTAACTGAGCCACCCAGGTGCCCCAAAGATACATCATTTTAAAATATAGTTGACTATGAGAATATCAGTTGAAAATTCTTCTCTTATCTGATGATGTTATTAGCAAGATCTTCTACTTAGATTGTATATAGCTTACACACACACACACACACACACACACACATAGCACACATAATATCCACATAAATGAAACTACATATACATATAGAAGTATGTGACTCCATATCTGCATGTGTGTGTATGAATATATACACCTAAATGGTAGACATTATGTGCATATGTATACATTCCAAATATCATATATGTAGTTAGAAAGATAGATAGTATGTAGAAAGAAAAATAGATTGATCAATTGATAGATAATAGGCCTCCCAAATGTTCCTAATGTAATCTAATGTAATCTCAGCTAGAAAGAAACCAAAAGCTCTTACATTGTCCTATTGTTTTCCCTTGATAAATAAGTTCAAGCCCTTAGGGACTGTGTCTGAGACACCAGCTTCATCTGAGATGCCAGCAGCCTAATTGTAACTTATTTTCACCAGGTAATTACCCGGTATGTTATTTTTCCCTTCCAGGGTATCTATTTTTTAAACCAAAGGGCATCTTTTTCATTTTATGTTCCACACAACCAGAAAAGCACCAGCTGTATATGAGGAGAACACAGATTTGAGTTGATGGGAAGAAGGAAGAGTGAGAGGGAAGAGGTTGGGAGCAGGCTGGGAGGCAGTCAGAGAGCTGCCTGTACCATCCAGGGCCCACAGGATACCCATCGTCACTAGTCTCCAGACTAGGATAAACCTGAAGAAGAGCAACAGTACTCTGTGAAGTTTCTAATAATTCCAGAACTCTGTTCAGTCTCTCATGATGCAGGGGAAGGAGAAAAACAACATAATATCAGAGCCAATAATTTCCTCATTGATTAAAAAAAAGCCTAAGCTATTTAGGAAGAAAAAAAAAATCTCTCTGCAAGGTTGCATCCTTCTGCCACAATCTACATCTCCTTATTTCATATTATTAATCTTCCAAATGCTCATCTTTCTTTATGTACAGCTCTTGCCTCACTGTGAGGTTTGGAGAATCGATGGTGTAAATGGATACTACAAACTCTAAAAGAAACCCTCACATTTTCTAGTTCAAAATTAATCACTTATTGTCTAAGTTGAAATACATACATACATATATACATACAAACAAACAAAAAACAGAAAATAGTCCCACAGGTACCAAACCCAGGCAGCAATAGGGGTCAGTGTATGTAAAGATGAATTTGATTACACCATAGTGGATCTGCAGATTGGATTCAAGAACATCAGACATGGCCGCCATGACAGCCCCCAGCATGGGTGTGTCCATCCATCTGGAAGCATTCCAGTCAACCTGGGAATGTGGTCGTGCACTTCTGCCATGCAGCGAAGAGCTGAGCTGGAAACTCTCAGGTCTTTATTGGGATCATTCTTCCAGGGCCAATGATCAGTCAGTCTAGTGGAATTATGACACGGTGGACTTCTGTGTTTTGCTGGCTGTATAGAAGCCTGTGCAAATTGGATTTCCTTGCATGTCATTAAACTATTTGACAGATGGACCAGCAAAATTACAGGAGGTATGTCCATCTGCTCGATAATTCAATTTCTCACCAAATATTGGCGGATTTATTGGCACGAGTAATTTTGCTGGTGATTCTAAGGGATACACGAATCAAGCACATATGTGAATTGTATTATCTTAAAGCTGATAATATATAAACATAAAAAATGGTATATTTCTAAATAATATACATAGACATAGATACTAATCATAATGAAAGCTAGATCTATGTACTATAATGAGTCCGGATTAAGGCACATGGGAATTCAAACGAGGATTCCATAGTTTTCAGTTTAGAAATATAACTTTAAGTTTGTGGTAAATATGAAATTTTAATTAGAGAGAGAAGAGAGTCTGCGTTACAGTTTAAGGAAAAAAGGCATTTTTGACAAAGAGAACAGCAGGGGAAAAGGCACAAAGAAAAATTTCACATTTCACTTTTGATTCAAAATAACTTATAGTTCAGTATGACTAGAGTCTGTGCTTAATATAATGACAAATGATGAGAAAACCACAGGTTTCTCACAGGTTGTTGGGTTCAAAGCATGGAAAAATGATGAATATATATGGGCATCATTCTATAGGCAATGGGGAGACATTAAATAATCTGAACAAGAGAGTTATCTCCAGGAAGTCAATCGGCAGCCAGCTCTGGGAAAGTATCCTCAGAACAAGGCAAATGAGAGATGGACGGGACAGTTGGGAGGACACTATAGCTCCTTGGGGTTTCTGGAAGGAAGCAGGAGAGTGGTAGGCAGACAAATGAGAGGCACTTAAGTTGTAGAATAAACGATATCTTGCAAGTGAGCACAGGTGGGACCAAAAAAAAAAACCAACCAGTCAAAATGATAACAAACAAACAACTGAATTGTGGTCCAAAAGGGATGTTTTCAGAAGCAACAGATTCTGTCCAAAGAAGTGGGATGTTCCTGAGAGATAAAAGAGATCCATTATGCCACCAAAAAACTCAATGCAAGGATTACATATGATTTTTTTGAAATTAATTATTGCTTTTGATCAAGAAATTAAGAGTTGCATTTCCAACATTGCTGTCATTGGCTTTCTGCCATTGGAAATAGACATCATTTTGTATGAACTTCCTTAAGATTGGATGGAGTGAGTAGGGGAAGAAAAAGTTTGATTTTCTTCTTCATGTAGAAGTTCTAAAGTTTAAAATGTAACAACAGTACTCCTGGACAAAGACACCAGCCAGTTTCATCAGTTTTGTGGTTCGCGTTTGGGTCTATTGATTTGGTTGTATAACAGTGGTGAAGACTGAATCTGAACAAAGTGAGAGCTGATCTTTGGAAAACATGGAGAATTATTTTCTAGACTTTGCTTATCTATGCTCCCTTTTCTCCCACATGTTGGTGTCTAGCTGCCCACCAAACCCTAAGCTCTCATGCAGTCTTTACTCTCTTGGGTCCCTTCCCTATAGGACGCTCATGGGCTGTGTTTCCCTGGAAGCACCTAATCCTCTGTACTCTTCCTAAGTTGTACATCTCCACCATGTGTCTGTTGTTCTTCCAGACTTCCTGGGCCTGGCTTCCTGTGACGTAAGAGCTAGTTACAAGGAGGCCAATCAACTCTCAATATTTATTAATAAGAAAACAAAAAGAGAGAGAGAGATTGAAAGAATATATCCTAAAATGCTGAGACCAGTTATTCCTGGGTGTGAGAAAGAAGGTTGTGGAATATACAATGTGTGTGTGGGGGGTGTGTGTGTGTGTGTGTGTGTGCGCACGCCATGTGCACTGTGGGAGCTATAAAAAAATCTAAAGGTGTAAACTTCAAAACCAAGCTATTTTAAGAAAATGCAAAAGCTACTTTAAGAGATACAGGAAAGGGACAGGGGCGGTACTGATGGAACATGACGGCTAAATCCACAGATTTTTGCTTCGAAAGTTTGGGAACCCTGTTCTAAATCTTACTGATTTTGTTGAAGTATAGCAAGTTATTTAAACTGAATAGTTCTGTTTCCTCATCTGCAAAATAAGTAAGATAAAGAGCATTAATTCACACTTTCATTTGAGAATATGATTAAATTAGATAATACACAGTTTCCTCTTAAAGACATGGGCTAGTACACGTTCAGTCATCAGCCAGTAGCTTTTATCCTTATCATGGTGGATAGCTTTGACTCTTCTTTTGCTTTCTCTCTTTCCTTCTCCTTCTTCTCTCGTTTGGTCTCAGAGGTGAAGGATTAGTTTTGAGTTGTTTGCTCTCACAAATTCTCCCCTGTGCCAAGTGGCAGTGAGATTGTCAGAACTGTCCCAGTCTTCTGATAAAATTTTCCACCATAGAATAAAACAAAGCTAATTGGTTCCTATGGGTCTTCTTTTCCACAACTAAATTATCATCCCGAGTATTGTGATATTTGTTATTTTTAGAAAATGATTCATTATACATGTTCGTTTGAAATAGCCAAGCTTTAAAAGTATATTTTATACGATTTATGTTTTAAAATCAAATTAGTTTACATTTATCTTTGATAAATGTAAATGAGTCCTTCTCTATGGGCATACTCAATACATTTGTATTGCATACATTTATAATATTGTGGCTGATATTTTCCACTCTACAGTTAACCTAAGAACTATACCATGGATACTTTATCCATTTTTCTGTATGTTAGATGCTGCAGGAACTATAAGAGGAGCCTAAAATTTGTACCTCCTCCTTTTAACGGCCCCAACACCACCTGCTTCTCTGTTTACAGCTGCCTGCTTCCTGCCAAACACCCGATCAATTTCTAAAAACATATTTTCCAATAACATTCAGACCCATAAACAAATGCACTGGCTTGTACATCGGTTATTTTTTGTCACTGTTTTGGAGCTGGGACACGATGCTGTCTATATTCTTCCTCACCTATCCTTTTCCCCTGGGTCAGCTGGTACGGTTCGAACGCATTGTTCGTGATGACTGATGAATTTCCCATTGTCTGAACGGACCATATTTATTCAACAGATGTATTAATGTAAAATTAATTACCATTTTAAATTTTTTGCCTCTTCGAATAATGCTGTGATAAACATTCTCATTGTTATTACCCACATGTCTTGGACTTCTGTTTCTAGAAGAAGTAGAATCTGGATAAAATAATGCGATTGCTTCAAGAAAAATGTAATTGAACTTAAAAGAAGAGCTTATGGAGAAATATTTTGAATGACCTGGTAGATGTACTGAGTAAAGGAAGATACCTTTACAAGGTAAATAGCGGTCAGTTTCAGGAGCAGAAATGCTAGCAGAGGCAGAGGGAGGAATGGACCCTTATGCTCTTCTAGCTTGTTCAGAACGGTGATGATACTCAACTCGAAGACAAAGGAAAAATTGAGCAATGAGAGCAACACTAAGAAAGGCAGGGAAAGTGCATATTTAGGGTGTGACAGCTCATGAGAGCAGGAGTAAGTGAAAAACACAAATATACAGATTTTGTTGGGTTTATACAGAGATTGTTTGAATAGAAAAGTAAGGAATTTGGACCTCCTACTGCTGCAAAAGGGAAATGAAACATAGGATGTGATTTTGTTTTTTTTTAAGATGAGGCTATCATTTGAACAAACATTTCCCATAAAAGAAACCCAACTAAATGTTCTTATCAGTTGTCAAAGAAATGCAGAGTATACCATGAGCATGGTTTCTATTTCTCATGATAAAACATTGTAAAGGTATAAGAAAGTAATGAATTTCATGCTGTTAGAAAATGAGTCGCTGTCTTTCTGTAATGCAGATTAGCAATTCATACCAATAGCATGAAAATTTTACAAACTCTTTCAGCCATTAATCCCCTTCTAGGAATGTGTCTTAATTTAATAATTACAGCTCTACATAAAGATTTAGCTCTAAGTTTTCTGTCACATTTTTTAATAATACAAAATAAGAGCAAACCAAACACTTCAAAATGGTGAAGTGGTAGAATAAATTATGATATATTCAAGTAATGGGATGTTAAGCAGTCATTTAAATAGTGTTATAGAAGATTTAATTGCACGAAATAAATATACTGTAAACTGGAAAATGAGTTCCTCTAAGTTTTAGCATTAACATTTAAAATATAAACCTATGTAAAATAAACAAACATATGTAGGAAATATACATGTGCATCTGTACTTGTACACATGTATGTATGTGGCTATTTATGTTTACCTCTATATATTATATATACATATATACATGTATACATTATATGCATACAATATTTGTAGAGAAAAACTTGGAAACATATACGTCAAATCAACTTCTTTTTCTTCTAACATATGCTGCTTTCAAAATCATATAGAACTAATGACTGCTAACTTCAAATGCATTTTTAAAAGTAGAAATACAAATACCACCCTGTCCTCCGTGGAAACTTGTATTGGAAAGAAACTAAAGGTGAGGGACCATTTAGTAACACTCTCCACATGACAAATATTAATAGCCTAAATTAAATCCCATTAAAGGAGTTGAAAAAGAGAAGGTAGTAAAAGGTATGGTAAGACAGTGCCCTAAAAATAAGTTCAATTTAAAATTAGTAACAATGTTGCATGATGACAGATGATGGCAACGTTTCAGGGACCAGAACAAAGTGTACAAAGTTGTTGAATCACTCTATTGTGCACCTAAAACCAATGTAGCATTGTGTGTCAACTATACTCAAACAAAAATTTTTAAAAATAAAATTATAAACTTGAGAATTAAGAAAAATAAAAGTTGCTTTAAGTTGTAGGACACTGGGAACAAAGACTTTTCCATCCAGTTTTGTCAAAATATCGTATTCTGCGACTCGTATACCTTAGCTTACTTTTGGTGTCCACACTTGTATTTCCATTTTGGTTAAATAGTAGCCTTTGTCATTTCTGGGAGTATCTTAGTGTTCACTGACTTTGCCCGAAAGCCTGAGAACATGTCATTGAATTCAGGCCGGTCTGTGCTGATGAGTACTCACTCTCAGCTCTACCCTGGCCCCTATTGTGCCAAACCCAATAAACCTTCATATATTTTATTTCCTAAAAAAAAAAAAAATTGACCCATATTTAATGGGTTTCATTGTGTCTGTCAAAAAGACATGTTCAAGTTCTAACCTCTAGTACCTATGAATGTGACCTTATTTGGAAATAAGGTCTTTGCAGATGTCATCAGTTTAAGGTGAGGCTTCCCCTAATCCAGTGTGACTGGCCTCTGTATAAGGACAGGAAAACACTATGTGAGGACAGAGAAATGTTTGGTGAAGACAGAGGCAGAGATTAGAATGGTGCAGCTACAAGCCTAGCAACACTAGGGATTGGCAGAAACCACCAGAAAGGACAAGAGGAGTAAGGAACTGACTCGCCCTCAAAGCTCCCAGAAGGATCAAAGTGTGCTGATGACCTGATATTGGGTCTCTAGCCTCCTGCCCTGGGAGAGAATACATTTCTGTTGTTTTAAGCTACCCTGCTTGTGGTAACTGGTTAAGGAAGACTGAGAAAACTAACACACAGCTATAAAAATTTTAAAGTTACAGAACAAAAGAAAAATAAACACCCCAAATTCCATGAGGAAAAGAATGGTATCTGTCTTGCTTATTGTTATTCTTAGTGCCTGTCATACAGCATATGATAAATAAATGCACTGAGGGAGAAAAATATGAATACATGTTCTGTATGTTTCTCTTGTTAGACTTAAGTTGGAGAGAAAAGGAAAAAATGTCCTCAAAGCTGACATGTAAACAAACTAAAGAGTAGCTAGCAAAATATATATAATAATGCTAATAATTATTTTATAAAACAGTCAATATGTTGAGTCAGAGGAAGCACCTTGGAAGAAATTAAACTTCAATTTGTATTGAAGAAATTTTATTTGTGGTTTTTTTTTTTTCAACAAGTTATTATTTGTCCTCTCTGTGTAATGTAATGCTAAACATGGCTCGAGAACAGATAGGGCAAAATCACCATGAATTGAAAATAGGTTAAAGAACAATATGAATCCCAACACAATACAATAGTGGGTACTGGAAGGGAATCTTTGGAAACAAGTTGATACTGGCCTCGAATACAGAACAGAAATAGGAAAACGAGGCATGAATTTTAGCAAATACAGTCATTTGTGTTCTCTCTTCCCAAATGTTGGAGTCGGGAATATGAAATGAGAAAGAGAAAACATGAATGTAACTCTGAAAGAGGAGTGCCATTGATGATGCCAGGAATTATCGTGACATGATCAACCTGCAAAGGTTCTTGATGTAGAGTGGTTGTAGATAGGAAGGGCGGGTGCGAAGTCCAGTTTCACGTGGCTAAGCGCATGAGCTAACAAGTTAAAGATGTAGAGGAGCCTATATGGGGTTCCCATGGCTGCTCACAAATTATCACCAATTTAGCAGATTAAAACAATACAAGTGTATAATCTTATAGGTCAAAAGTCTTAATTAGTCTTTTGGGGAAAAATCAAGGGGTCAGCAGGGCTAGCTCCTTGAGGCTCTGGGAGAGAACCTTGCATTCCCTGGCCCCTGCCCTTTCCCTGCATCAATCCTACCTTTTGCTTTTGTGTCATGCCACATGTTCAACTACTAACTGAATTTTTGCTCTTATAAGGAGACTTGTAAAAAAAAAAAAAAAAGGAGACTTGTGATTTTATTGGGGACATTTGATGAACTAGATTAATCCTATGATTCCAAGATCTTTAATTTAATCACATTTGCAAAGTCTCTTTTATCATGGAATATAATACTTTCTCAGGTGCCAGGGATTGGGATATGGACATTTGAGGGCCATTATTCAGCCTACTACCGAGCCCAGTAGACAGCTGTTAAGTATGAGACTTGGAAAGAGAAAAAAGGAGTGGCTGATAAAACGCCAGGAGTACTAGAAAAAGTTAAATTTGCAGCCTATAGAAGAAAACACAGAAAAATGTTCATTCCTTGCTTGCCATTAAGCAGAAAAATATATTTAAATCCCGTACCGGTAGGAAGTCACTGGTATACATATCAAACTCCAAAGCTAGAGCCCCTAACTTTTATTTCTAATCTCCTCTCTGATTTAAGTGGTAAGTATTTCTTGAACGATGGCAAATTGTAAGACATCATGCTGCATCCAGTTACAGGACCCTGATCTCAATACTCACAAAGGCACAGCCTTAATAAAATTAGAGTTAAATAATCACCAAGTGGATGGTCACATATTCCCTCAAGCACAGAGGAAGAACTGATTTGGTCCTGCTCTGGTCCTCTTCCCCAAGCCCTGCCATAATGGACGGCCTTAATCTCCCTGGGAACTGGGGAGTTCTCTTTCACCTCCACCACTCACTGTCTTTGGATAACGAGTCTAACACCAAGTCCTGTAAAATTCATCTCCTGATGATTTCTACAACATCTGCATACAGCCATGTACACTTCCACTGTTCTAGTCAAACTGCCGTATTTATCCTGGGAACTGGAAAATATTCACACATTTATTTTAACTCAGTGAGTTTAAGTATCATCAAGTGCCTCCCTACTTCATCACTTCCTTTGCTCTGAAAGATCCCAATATTGACCACATCCTGCCAGGCTCCCCAGAATCTGACCCCTGATGACATTAGTGGCCTCAAGACTGGCAAAATTGTCCTTACCCTCTGTGCGCCAACCAGATGAGATATTTTCAAGTCCTTGACCTTCTAGTCTCCACTTCTTCCTCCTGGAGTGACTTTCCCCGTTTTTTTTCTAGTACATTCCTCTTCTTCCTTTAAAGTTCAGCTCAGTTATCACTCCTCAGGGATCTAGTACTTGACCTCTCCAGCATAGATTACATAGCCTCGGAGTACCTGCTCATTTCTCAATCATAGCATTATCGACGATTGTTCTTAAATAGACCTAATGTGTAATGAATGGTTTAATTAATCACAGAAATATTAGGCCATAAGCTCCATAGTTGTAAAAACTATTGCTATCATATTTCATAATGTTATCTCTAGTGCCTCAAACATATTTAATAATTAATAAATATTTCTGAAAAACTGAATAACTCAGGATAATTTAAACTTTTCTAAGTAGATAGGGAAAGTAAACCATTTCTAGTCCAAGTAGGAACTCTCATTTGAAGCTTACAGGTGAAGTCAATAACCCCAGTTAAAAATAACGAAAAGAGAACTAACTGTTGCTCATAGAGGTATCACACAGTGGGAAAAGTGTGGCCTGAAGAGAATGGTGAAAGCAAAAATGTCGGGAAGCATAAATTTTAGTCAAGATTGTCAATGTATCGATGTATGACTTTGAGTTCTCCACCTTAGAAAGTCACCTGGTCTCTGCTCGAGAGATTTCTTTATTTATTAGCACAACTGGTTCTAGTGGGATTCAAAAGGATGAAAAATACAATCAATCAATCAGTCAGTCAATTTCAAATCTTTCATTCAAGGTAAAGGATTGAGAATCAAAAACAGGACATGAAGGAAAGTAGCTGTGTAAGTGGCAGAGGTGAGATCAGATAAAGCATAAATGCAGTGTTAACACCTCTTTAAAATCTTTGAGCATCTTGTAAGACTTGATTGAAATATAAAATTAATGGTTTATAAACCTATTATTGAGTTAAATGAAACATCTACTAGCACATTTAAAGCAGTTATTTCCTAATCTGTTCTGATCTTATTCACCAAAGGAACAGTTGAATGCATTTCTAATCAACTACAAATTCAAATGTGAAATGATTGTTTGGTTCATTAAAAAAAAGAAGGAAAAAAAAAAAGCAGTAGGCTTTCCAATGCACCATTATTGTTACACTTAGATTCCAGGGAGGAAAATACTAGTGAGACTTGCTACTGAGTTTCCTTTGTTTATCTATCTATCTATCTATCTATCTATCTATTTTTTAAAGATTTTACTTATTTATTTGTGAGAGAAAGTGGTGCTCAGGGGGAGCTGAAGAGGGAAGGGGAAACTAAGCAGGGAGCCCCATGTGGGACTCAATCCCAGAACCCTGGAATCATGACCTGAGCTGAAGGCAGAGGCTTAACGATCTGAGCCACCCAGGCACACCTTCCTTTGCTTATATTTTTGATGACTGTATTTAAAGGTATAAAATCAAATACGTTTATATGTTTCAAAGAGTTCTGCCTTTGAAAAAGAATAGATTCTCTAAAGCTTAGCAAGATAGGTTGATCAGAAAATTAAAGACAAACTTTGTTTTTCCTTAATCACCTTTTTTTTCCTTAATATATTTCCAGAGGCATAGTCTGGGGGGAATATTGAATAGTAAGTCAGTCGTAATACCCGTTCTGCAGTACATGTAAAGAAGTGTTTAAGAGCACTTGTATTAAGGAGGGCACATATTGGGTGGAGCACTGGGTGTAGTGCATAAACAATGAATTTTGGAACACTAAAAAAGAAATTAAATTAAATTAAGAAAAAGAAGTTTCTAAGAATAATTTTTAAAAGTGCATTGTCAATGATTTTTTTTTTTAGTCTGCCTGCTGATCTACAAAGGAATCACTGAAAGCAAAAAGGAAAGAGAGAGAGACAGACAGAGAAAGGGAGGAAGGAAGGAAGGAAGGAAACCTACCAATATTTAGAGCTGTAATTAGCATAAATCATGAAGTACTAAAAGTATCAAAAGGAAAAATAAAATATAATAGTAGGATCTCTGTATTAAAATGTATAAACTTAGGACAAGCTGTAATTTTACAACCTGAACTCCAATCTCAAACTGTGATCACAGATTTTATTATAATAATTATAACAATCACTCTGCCCTTTCATAACTTTAAAAATATTAATTTTGAGGTGAAAAATTATGGTCTTTTTTATTTTTATGTTTCTAAGATAGTGAAGATATAAATCAAATGTAAAAAATAAAAATTAAAAATGAATGAGAAATAAATATAGTAAATTATTAAAAATGAAAACAATCATTTTGTATACCTTATATTTTGTTTGTAATGAAGATCCTAAAGTTGGACAGCTAGTGCATGAAGTTGCTACTTCTTGTCGTAGCTCATCTACCTAGGATGCATATTATAAATGACAGATACACGTAGAGTTGCAACTTAAGTTTTAAAATCAGTACATTTTGACATGAAAAACGTGTACATCAAAGTTGATAACATACGCCCCCTATTAAGTTGAAGAATTTCTGCTAACACGAACAGATTTATCCTTAGTGAAGGAAGCAGCAATTCAATAGTAATTAAAAAGAATAAATCATTTGCACAAGATATGCATTCAGTATAATGTATAAAAACAGACACCCTCTAATGAAACTGTCAAATGAAGCAGGTTTGAAAGACCTGTGATCTCTATGTTTAATGCATTCATAATTACTACATAGCAAGATCTGTGTTAAATGTAAATGTAGGTGCTAAAAATGGGTTTGGTTTTAGAATTTTATCATAAACTTGACTCTGTAGCAGTTATTTTATTCTTAATTAAGTCTGGACTTGAAAAGACCTCTCTCTGTATGTGGTATCTGTACAGCAGCTGTATACATGCATATATACATACACATACACATATACATACACATACACATACACATATACATACACATATACAAGAGGGAGAGGGTTTGCAGGATGTGAAGTGTTACCAGCTACGAAGGATGGAAGTTTGTCTAGATTGTAATCTAAAAATCTGTAGATAATTATTTGTTAAGGGACAAGTAGCTTTCACTAAATCTTGGAATTTTCTATAGCATAGGTCATATATTTATTCCTGCTGTAATATATAATCTTTTTATAATTTTTACTTTACTTCTCCCAATATGGTGTGGGTCCTTTGTGAGCCATAACAGTCTGCCTCCCAGAGCTAAGCACAAAGCCTGGCATATGCTAGATGCATTAAAATGTGTATTAAATCGAATCAAATCAGATCAAATCGAGTTGAATTGGAAGTACTGGTAACTTTAAAGCGTTATCCTAACAGAAAACTTCATGAAGATCTAGGACTAGAGACAAACAATGGATCTAAAAAGGAGCTGGGTATCAGATCTGGCATGCATAGTGGAAAGATGTGTGGGGAAGTTCTGTAGGTTAGGAGAAGACTTGTATCAGAAACATGAAAGACGTAAAGATGAAGCTGAAATGGAACTAGGACTTGACACAGACATCAGTTTTATTAGTCCTCAAGGAGACTATTTCAGTCCCTAAATCCTGGACAGAATCAATGCCACAATCTGTAGATTCGCTGAGCCTGACTTAAAATTTGTATGGTTCCATCTTGATCCATCTTAGTAAGGGACACAAAGTAGGATAAAAAAAGTCAGGAAGACATATGAGGAAATGTGTCTTTCTGATGAAGGATAGTTGGAAGAAGGGTAGGCAGGGCGAGAGGCCTCCACCCTAAAAGGAAACCACCCTTTTCTGTGAGGAGCCCTCCACCCTTTCTCACGTGATAGGTAGATGACAAAAACCTGATTGGGTGACAGGTGCTGGGATATTTAATCAGATTAAATCAACCTTCCAACAAGCCCCTAAACACAGCTAGACTTAGAAGCTCCGATGGCAACCCTATCGGGTCCCCTCCCTCTCTGGGAGCTTTGTTCTATCGCTCAATAACTTTATTATCACTCAATAAACCTCCCTTTGCCACCCACCACCCTTCATCTGGTCTACCTCTTCATGTTTTGAAGCAGGGTCCCAAGAACCATGGGCACTAAAGGAGAAGAGATCCTGTAACATTTCTAGCTCAGCCCTTTGATTTCACATAAGAGAAGACCACTCTGAATTTTCAAGCAGAAGGATTTCAAAATAAGGTATTACTTAGACAGGTCATGGAAAGGCTAAAACTCTAAAATAGGGACAAGGAGGTGACTTAATGATTCACAAAAGCAAAAAGCTGCTGTTGGTTTTGGGCTGAAAAGCTATTACTGGAACTAAGCGAATAGTTTCAGTGCTGCCAGAACCAAGAAGTTGGAATCAGAGCACTCCTGCTCATCAAGCCCTGAAATATAAAGGAGATAGAATGACTGCCAGAGCTGCCTCCAAGGACTGAGTGGGAGCTGGTCCTTTCTCACCACTTAACGGTTTTCTGTTGTTGACTTTGATGATACCTAGCCATAGGAGTCTGGGGCACAGCTGCTAAGCCTCAACTCTGCCGCAATACAAAAAAAAATTAACAACAACAATAATAAATAACAAAATTAAAATAATAATAAATAGTAATGATCATTACTAAGAGGAAAGGATCTGAGAACAAAAAAGCCAAGATTAGGCACAGCCATTTTTACATTTTCTACTCCGCTTCTCTTCTCACTATTCTCCACATATGAACATAGAAGAGGCTTAAATTTCATCTCTCATGCTGCAATTATCAGTTCAATAAGGAATGTGAACAGGCTTTTAAGAAATGCTGCTGAGGTGATGGGATAGCCACGAGCAAAAGAATCAAGACGGATCCCTGTCACATGAACATGAGAGTTAACTCAAAATGGGTCACTGATTTAAAGGTAATGTCTAAAGTGATATGATTCTCAGTAAAACACAGAGGAGCATATCTTTACAGTCTTGATTTAGACATTGATATCTTAGAAACAATACCAAAAGGCAGAGGCAGCAAAAGAAAAAACACAATTTGGGTTCGTCAAAATCAAAAACTTTTTGCTTCAAAGAATACCATCAAGAAAGTGCAGTGACAGTAGGCAGAATGAGAGAAAATCTTTTGCAACTGTGTATCTGATAAGGGACTTATATCTAGAATATACAAAGGAAACTTACAATTCAGCAACAGAAAGATAAAAAACCTAACTCCAAAATGGGCAAAACATTTGAAGATATAGTCATCTGAAGTTATGCAAATAAGCACAGTATACAGTGTATCAGGACGATATACAATAAGCCCATGGAAAGATGCTCGGTATAGTTAGTCAGTAGGGAAATCAAATTAAAACCAAGGAGTAACCACTTCATCCCCACTAGGATGGCTAAAATCCAAGACAGTCGATAACTCGTGTTAGTGAGGATGTGGAGAAATTGGAAGCCTCACATATTGTGGGTGAAAATACAGAACAGTGAAGAGGGTTTTGAAAAAAAGAAAAAATGGCATTTCCTCAAACCTTCAAACAAGAGTTACCGTAAGAACCAGTAATTCTACTTCTAGCTGTATATCCAAGACAATGTGAAATGTATGTCCACACAAATGCTTGTGCACTAATATTCATAGCAATCCTATTCATAATAGCCAAAACTGTCCATCAGCTAAGAAATAGATAAAATTTTGTTTATCCATTCAAGGCCACGTTGTTCAGCCATAAAAATAAGTGAGGCGGGGCACCTGGGTGGCTCAGTGGGTTAAAGCCTCTGCTTTCAGCTCGGGTCGTGATCCCAGGGTCCTGGGATAGGGCCCCGCATCAGGCTCTCTGCTCAGTGGGGAGCCTGCTTCCCCCTCTCTCTATCTGCCTGCATCTCTGCCTACTTGTGATCTCTCTCTGTCAAATAAATAAATAAAATCTTAAAAAAAAAAGTGAGGCATTGATACATGCTATAGCGTGGATGAACCTTAAAAAATACGCTAAGTGAAGGCAGTGAGCCAAAAAAGAGCAATATTATAAGATTCCATTTATATGCAATACCTAAAATGGGTGAATTGATGGAACAGAAAGTGTACGGTTGCTTCTCTAAAACTGGGAGGGGGGAAGTTTCGAGTGGGCATGAGGGCTTTCGAAGTGGCTACTAATGCATAAAAGGTTTCTTCTGGGGTATTGAAATGACAGGCAGTAATGATGGTTGCACAACACTGTGGATATAAAACCACTAAAAAACACTGAATTGGACACTTTCAATAGTGAAGTTTATGGTTTACGACTTATATCTTAATACTGTTAACGGGGCACCCAGGTGGCTCCTTTGGTTAACCTGCTGCCTGAGGCATCACCTCAGAGCCCTGCTTCGGGCTCCCTGCTCAGCGGGGAGCCTGTTTCTCCCTTTCCCTTGGCCTGCCGCTTCCCCAGCTTGTGCTCTCACTCTCTGTCAAATAAATACATAAGATTAAAAAAAAAAAAAAAGCAAGCTATTAAAAAGAGGGAATTTAAAGGGCACTTGGAGGCTCAGTTAGTTGAGCGACAGCTACTTGATTTTGGTTTAGGTCACAATCCCAGGGTCATGAGATCAACCCCACGTTGAGCTCCATGCACAGCAGGGAGTCTGCGTGAGAGTCTGCCTCTCTCTGCCCCTCCCCCCACCTGAGCACCTGCTCTCTTTCTCTCTCTCTCTCTCTCTCTCTCGAATAAATAAATAAATGTTTAACACAATACAAAAAATAAGAAAGAGGGCCTTTGACTTCTCCTCATAAACAAAACAAGCATCTTTTGAGTGCCTTCCATCAAAAAGGTATTGTTCACTTTGGTAACCTAAATAACCTAAAAGAGCTAAGATCATATTTTGAAAACTGTAAGAAGCAGATTAAAACAAAATATTGGATTTTCACAGTACATATTGCATATGATGACAGATACAATCAGGAGAGGTTTGTTTAAATTGTTACCTGTGATGTTGCTATGCAAATCAGCCAAGTTTATGGGAGGAGGGGTGGAAATGAATGTTCATTTGTGTTTGACTCATCATATCGCTCTGCACTGTCCTGTAATCAGACGCCTATCTCCATTTATTTTTATAACCCTTCTCTTCATTTTCTTCATGGTTAAATTGTATGATATGTGTTGTTCTGCTTCAGGAAGAACCATCTGTTGTGTAATTATCACCAGGGGCTAACCATTATCTCAAGGTGCAGAAATTCAGCATTATAGGTAATATGAATGCATAATTTATTATGCCTATATACCTAATTGAAAGCTCAAATGTATCCTGTAAGAACTCTATTTGATCAAGAATTTTCCGCCTTGAGAAATGGCATGTTTCTCTCAAACTTGTGAACAAAACAAGTTCTAAACCTCATAATATACTGAGCAATTTTTTTTAATGGGGATTTTTTTTTGGCTTTGAAACAACTGCACTCAATTCAGAATAACTAACAATAGAAAAACAATGTCTGTGAAAAAAGAGGAAATATTACATTCGTTGGCAAACAGTCATTTCTGACTTTGAAGCCTTATTACTGTTTAGGAAGTAGGAAGGGCCATTATAATAATATGTGATAATGCCAGTCAAAACACAGGCAGCAATCCTCTTCATAATGGGTTGTTTTCCTCTTTCTGAACTGTATAAGCTAGAGGGGGAAAAATAATAATAAAGATAAGAGTTAACTACTATTCTGTTATATCACAGCCTCATTGTATTCCCTAGACACAGATTTCTGTGACTATTAGGCAGAATATGTGTCAATAGGAATGTTTCATTTTCATTAGAGAATCTCAGATAGATATATGAGCTTTTATTTACAAAATATAACAGTGAAAATAAAGCATATTCATTTCCATCTGGTGCATCGTCTTTTTTTAAAAAATATGATTTATTTATTTACTTTAGAGAAAGATCGTGAATGGGAAGGGCAGAGAGAGGGAGAGAATATATCAAGCAGACTCCATGTTGACCATGAAGCCCAGTGTGGGGCTCGATCTCTCAACCATGAGATTACGACCTGAGGTGAAACCAAGAGCTGGACGCTTAACTGACTGTACCACCCAGGTGTCCCTGGTGCATTGTCTTTAAGTATCCCTTCTCCCCCCATAATATGGTTTCCAAAATTTATAAGATCTATAAAATCAACACGTGGGCCTGCTGGCTCCAATTTCTCTTATGAGTTATCAAAACCTACACTAAATAACAAATTATTTTTAAGTTTTATATTATGATATTTAATGTACCCAATAGAAATATGTACCTGGTCTGCTTTTCTGGAAGCTACGGTCAAATTAGACACATCAAGTTCAGATGTATACAGTTAACATTCCTTGAAAGACTTCTCTCAACCCAGAATACACATAGATAGCAAAAGGTTTAACTGAAAAGTGATACATGGTTCACATCATGCCATCCAGGAAATGCAAATTAACACAGCAATGAGATACCTCTATACACCTGTTAGAATGGCCAAAATCTGGGACATGGATAACACCAAACGCTGACAAAGATGTGCAGCAATAGGAACTCTCATTCATTTGGTAAGAATGCAAAATTCTGCAGCTGATTTTGAGGACCTCTCTGCGCTTCCTTGCAAAACTAAACATATTCTCATTTGATCCAAAAATCATACTCCTTGACATTTACACAAATGTGAAAACCTATGTCCACACAAGAACCTGCACATGAATGTTTATTACAGTTTTATCCATAATTGTCAAAACTAAGATGGCTTTCAGTAGGCAGATAAATATTCTGTGGTACATCCAGATAGCAGAATATTATTCAGCACTAAAAAAAAAAAAAAAAGTGTCAAGCCATGAAAGACATGGAGGAAACTTAAATGCATATTAAGTGAATAAGTCAATCTGAAAAGGGTACATACTATATGATTCTTATATGGCAGTTTGGAAAAGGAAAACTATGGAAACATTAAAAAGATCATTGTTGGGGCACCTGGGTGGCCGGTGAGTTAAAGCCTCTGCCTTTGGCTCAGATCATGATCCCCGGGTTCTGGGATTGAGCCCCACATAGGGCTCTCTGCCTGCCTCTCTGCCAACTTGTGATCTCTGTCTGTCAAATAAATAAATAAAATTTAAATAAAAATAGATTCTCGTTTACAAAAAAAAAGATCATTGTTGCTGTGTTTGAGGTGGAGGGATAAGCAGGTAAAGCGCACAGGGTCTTTGGGCAGCGGAACTACTAGGAATGATACTATCACGATGGATACATGTCATCATACATTTGTCAAAACCCATAGACTATGCAACAAGAGTGAACCCTAAGGTAAATCAATATGGGCTTATCCACCATAACCAACGTGGCACTCTGGTGACCGAGGCTGATAACGGGGGAGGCTGTGCCTGTGTGGAGGGAACGGATCACTGGGAAAATCTCTACACTTTTCTTTCAGTGTTTCTGTGAACCTAGAACTGCTCTAAAAAAAGTCTTGAAAAAAATGTACACCTTTAAGTATATTTATTTTAAAAACATAAAATTACTAATAAGTCATATTATGCTTTTACTATTAAGACTGAATTTGTGTAAATGTTAACCAGGTGTTACTGAAGGAGATAATTATGATCTAGAAGTTCAGTGTTCTCAGAGTGTTGTCCTGGGATGATCCTTATCAAGGTACCTGGGAGTCTGTCCAACTGTAGAATCTCCCATCACATCCCAGTCTTCTGAAGCAGAGACCGTGGGCTGGGGCTGAGCCACCTGTTAACGAGCCCTCCAGGTGACTTCCATGCAGACTGAATCTGAGGACCGCTGGTATGTGTTGACTTCTGCCATTGTTCACATCTAGTTGACTTCTGTCTTCTTGGTGTAACTTTCACAAGAATGATCCTTTTCCTGTGTCAAGGATAAGGCTGTCATATGTTATACTTGACTGTCCAGCATTTCTTGAACCTTCCTCAATATTTCCTTTTATATAATAGTTTCATACATTGTGTGTCCCACCCTCCCAAGTATTAAATTTTCACACTTCCTTGCAGGGAGAAGGCATGTAGTCTAGTTATCCCAAATAGATGCACTCAGAGGGGAACGGGGTCTGAAAGGGGGCAGCCTGAAGGATGGCCACCAACAGGTCAGATGCTGTGTGCGCAAGCACAGTGGTGCAACGTCTGGTTCCTTGGAAGCTGGTCTGTAGCCTTGTCAATGCCCGGTGGTAGTGACAGTGTCTTGCTAGAAGAACCTCATTATGCATAGCTTTTGGTCCACTGCTCTGGACTGAGTAGCACAAAGACTGGTTCTCTGCCTTTTCTGGAAATTCTGCGAACTCACCAATTTCCTTTCACAAAAACTTGCTTTTTAAACTTGCTAGAGTCGATTTTGTTCTTCCCAACTAAGAATACCAAATGAGGAGAATATTCACTATTATTTATAGAAAATTCAATCTTTGGCTGTAATTGGCAGATGCACTTTACAGTTGGCATCAGCTCTATTTTTTTCTTGAAGTGGAGTTGACATGTTATATTAGTTTCAGGTGTACAACATAGTGATTCAACATCAGCTACATTTTTAAGTCCTAAGTGCCTCTTTTCTTTAAAGCACGGTGTAAGTGGAATCCTCATCCTGGAGTGATTGTTGCCAGTTACTCCTGACCGGGGAATAGCTTCTGTGTACTTGGAGTGTGCTTTGGATTTCTGTTCCATATCTTCGTCAGCAGTCTGTCACTCCCTGAACACCTCGATTTGTTTCTTCGCATTGTTTATTGTCCTCGCTTCAGTTACCTTAAAATTGTCCTTGAGTGGTTCTTTGTGGGTGGGATGATTTTATGGTTCCTGTTTTTTTGTCAGGAACAGCTTCTAAAATGGGCCTGACCTTGACTCTGCACCGAGCGAAAGTCCACGCACGCTGGATTATTTCCTACATATCCACATGGCTCATTCCCCCTCCATCCTTGCCTGAAGCTACTGGGAATTTATTGTTCTATCATTTCATATGCATTTTGTGATCGTGTGTGATTCCTGGATTGAACCTATTTTACTGAAAAACTGGAAAGATATGGCAGGTGGTAGGTTGTACTATGAATTAGCTTTTAGAAATATTAAATTTCATGTTAGAAAATAATTGCTTAGTCTTCTCTTTGACCCTGATTTTGAGAACATAAGGAATATTCAAATATGCCAACATCAAGAAATCAAAAAGTAATAGGACGATAGATACGACAAAATCAGGGAGAGATGATTTCATGTTACCCAGGAAAGAGAATTTAAATGACTTAATTTAATACAACAGAGCCATTTTACAAGACCGTTGGAAGATAAATTTATATTTCAAAGGCCTATTGCATGGATGGGGAAAAGCAGAGTCAGTGGATATAGAACACTGACTTTAAGAATTTGCGTGTGTGCGTGAGCCAATAAATAGCGAAAAAAGGATGATTCTAAGACGAGTCAAATGCAAGAACTGAAAGTCCAAATATACCTCTGACACTGAAGCAGCTATTATGAAAGATACACCTTCAAGGTAAATTAAATTTTTCTTTACAACAGAACTACTAATAAGGTCATAATTTATTCATCTGTTTATTCATCTTCCTCTTGTGAATGTCGGCCATTTTTGGTCTTCACCAGTATACGCGATGGTGAAGAGTTACAGAAGCATATTTTGTTCCCAATTAAATGGCCTGTTTGTGAAATGAATAAATATTATTTAAGGCAGAAAAACAGAAATAGTATAAATATCGCTAGTTCTAAGGGCAGATTTCATTAAGATGTGCGGAAGCACCATGTGCCAGTAATGAAGAGTACTATCAGACCGTCCATGCTTGTCTCCTGGCTTATTAAATAAACAATTAAGAGGGAATAATTTCCAGTACTTGAGGCTGCCATCATATTTCTTTTTTCAAAATGATAGAAGGTCAACAAAACTTGTAATATAGGGGTGCCTGGGTGGCTCAGTGGGTTAAAACCTCTGCCTTCAGCTCAGGTCGTGATCTCGGGGTCCTGATATTGAGCCCTGTGTTGGGCTCTCTGCTTGGTGGGGAGCCTGCTTCCTTCTCTCTCTCTCTCTCTCTGTGTCTCTCTGCCTCTCTGCCTACTTGTGATCTCTGTCAAATAAATAAATAAAATATTTTAAAAACTTGTAATATAAAGTGCTAACTTTTTAATTATAAATTAAATCTACATCATTGTAGATGTGTATGGCCATAGATTCGTTTCCTTATGACTCTTTTTCTTTTACTCAATTATATATTTCTTTAGGATAAAATTGCACTTCTATTTCAAATGCTCTTGGCCTAGACTAGGTGAGAGAAAATAAAAGCAGGAGTTAGAGCAGTGACCTAGAGCGGAGAGGATTTGTTTTAGAAATGAGTGGTAAAATCAGCTGGACTTCGTGGTAGATTGGGTGAAGCCAGTAAATATAATCTCTTCACAGATGGGAATAAAAGGAACAACTTAAGGCAGTGTCCAAATAAAAAAGGAAAAGCAAAGTGACATCATTTTTAGTGGGAAAGAAACCTCCATGTGTATGCATTCAGGTCACAGATCTGGTAGAGAGGGACAGGTCAAGGATAGAATGATAGCCAAGATTTATTGATGCCTCCTTCTTAGTACTTTAGAAGTCTCTCATTTAATGTTCACCAAATGCCACATGAGGGAAGTTATATTTTTATCATATTTTGCAGCTGAGGAAACAGAATTCTAAATAATATGCCCAAGTTCACACAGCTAGTGGTGGAGACTGACTTTGAATCTGGGTCCTTAACAAACTCACCACTGTGTCCCACTAGAGAAAGAAGAAATAACCAATGAAATCCCAGAGATGTGATTGAGCAAAAGCACAGGTAATGATTTGTCCTGACAGGAAGCTGCTCTGGGACCAGAGGAAACAACAGAAAGATAGGACAGATGCAGATAGCGTTTTAAAAGAGGCTAGACAAGAAGTTAAATACTTGGCAGCTAGCTTTTTTTATTTTTACTCAATAAAGAAGAAAGCAAAGCCGTCCCCCCAGCGTTTTTTATTTTATTTTATTTTATTTAAGGATTTTATTTATTTATTTGACAGTGAGAGATACAGTGAGAAAGGGAACACACAAGCAGGGGGATTGGGAGAGGGAGAAGCAGGCTTCCTGCTGAGCAGGGACCCAGGACTCTGGGATCATGACCTGAGCTGAAGGCGGATGCTTAACAACGGAGCCACCAGGTGCCCTTGTCCCCCCGGTTCTAAGGCAGGGTCAATATTGAAGGGTTACTCTTAAAACATGTGCTGAAGGAATAAGCTGCTTGATTTCTGAGGATAGAACAGAAACTATCATCATATTTGTATTGATTTCATTGTGTAAGGAACTTGAAGAAATCATTACAAAATGGCCATATAACAGCATTACTTTATATAAAAAGTAGGAAAAATGAAGACTCTTTTTTTTTTTTTTTAAATTCAGGCTAGCTCCAAATAACACAGAACAGATGGATTACCTACTTCTGAGCTACATTATATAAATTTGATTTTTTTAATTTTATAAAACAAAATCCAGTTTTAAAGAATACAAAACAAACATAAGAATTAAATTATATCTTCATATTCTAAGAAGTAAATCCAAGTAACTATAAAGAAATGTATATTTATTACTAATAAATATAATTCCATAAAGATGAAAGAGACTTTGGCATCAGATGACCCAAATGGTTCCCTTCTCAGAAGAGGAAACTAAGAGCCTATGAAATATATGACTTACCAAAACTGATACAGTTCACTAGAAAAATCAAGACTTCATATGCAGTATCCCTTTTGTATTCAGGATACACTATTCCTTGTGTATGTGGTCAGAAGAAATGTTATCTCATGTTCTCTTTCACTCATATATTCTTTACATCTTATCATTCATTCCCATTAATCTACTGCATAGATGTGGTAACTACTAATTGATCCTGAGGAGTATGATAAGGGATGGACAATTACAGAATGCACACTGTTTGCTAGGGTCATTGCTAAGCACTTCTATTTATACTTTACCATAGATAGTCACCTTAAGTATTTATAGATAGATTCATTTATGTTCATGGTTGAGAGAAGTGTGGCTTAGGGACTCACTTGGGGTCAGGTGTGATCATTTCCCTCCCATACACTGTGAAATACCATGATGTTTGCATCTGTTAAAGATCTAAATTTTATTTTTCCCAGTGTGACTTCAGATATTTTTTTTCACTTTTAAATAATATCAACATGGTTCCAGAAAGTTTAATCTTTAATTTCAATAGTATGGACTACACGGAAGAGTTAGAATGTAAGTGTTAAAGAGAAATTAAGCTTAACTGCTCTTAGCCTTGAGCACTTCTGGAAGGGACCAGGGAAGCACAATTTATGAGAACGAAGCCCACAGTGGAATGAGCTGCTAGAACCTTCTCACGGGGCTTGCTGGCCCCAAAACTACTCACACCAGAAGGAGGCCACATGTCCTATTTCCTCATAAACTTGCTAGCAAATCTCACTTTCTTATGGAATGCTAGTTTGGCATTTTCTAAGTCACATATGTAAACTCGGGTGCCAAGGGAAACTGAGAAATGCAGTTTAATAAGTTCTCTGCAGGACATGTATGGAAATCTCAAAACATAAGGAAAGGTTTCAACATACTTTACGTAGCCGAAACTTTAAAAATGTTGGGTATCGTCCACCCATAAATTTCCCAGTATAAGAAAACAATTTCTTTTATAATCAAACAATGGAAGAGCACCTGCGTGGCTCAGTTACCTGAACACCCAACTCTTGATTTTGGCTCAGGTGGTGATCTCAGGGTCCTGGGATGGAGTCCAGCATGGAACTTGCTTAAGATTCTCTCTCTCCCCTCTTAATCTCACAAAACAAACTGAGGGTTACCAGGGGATGGGGGCTAGGGAGAGGGTGGTGGGGTTATGGACACTGGGGAGGGTATGTGTTATGGTTGAGTTCTGTGAAGTGTGTAAACCTGGAGATTCACAGACCAATACCCCTGGGGCTAATAATACATTATATGTTAAAAAAAAAAAAAAAAGATTCTCTCTCTCCCTCTGCCTCCCCCCCAACTCTCTCTCTCTCTCAAAATAAAAAATAAATAATAATTATATTCAAACAATGGAAATAATAGGTTCTAGTCCTCCAACCTAGGAAAATATAATTTCACTTACAAGAATGAAAATGTGCATTTTCTTACCAAAATGAAGAGCCTCCTATCTCATCAGCCTGTGAATTTGCTTCAAGTTCAGATTTCTGATAATTATTTCTTCCTCACCTAGTTCTATCGTATTAGCACTTTGATATTCTGGAACATGAAAGAAATCTGAAAATTTAACCAGTCTGCAAATGCCCCGCATGTGGTAATTCAGGGAAGAGAGTGGGGAGGATGTTCGTCTAGTGCGCATGTACATATAACACAGCGCGAAGAAAACAGGGAAAAAACGGGCAAGAAGTGCCATCGTTATTTCTTCGGTGGGTTTATCAGAAAATCGTAGTTGTTATCTGTAATTTAATTCTTCCACCAGCCATTTCATGTTTCCATTTCCTGGACTCTGTATCCCTAGTGGATCTGAGTGCAGGGCTGCCCTGCCAGTGCCTGCTGAACTCTTGCATTGCCTTTACCATTGAACATGGCAGAAATAACAGGCATCCCTAGAGCCTCTGATCTTGACATCATCGTTTCTAGCCCTATAGCATAGCAGCAAACCTATGACTTTGTCACAGGTTCCATACAGCATGCCGAGCAGCGACAGATACTCCAAGAAACATTGGGTCTGCTGGTGTCCCAACTGCCTGCACTGCAGCCTGCGCTGGCTAACGAGCCTTCTGTTACTTTCTCTTACTTTGATTCACAGACAAGCCTTTATAAATGCCTTGATAAAGGGATTGAAGCAGTTCATCCAAACGGTAATATAATGTTTCTCCAAGATTTAGTGTGAGCTACCAATCTTCATGCATGATTATGAGTGGTAGGGATTATAAGAATTTGCATCCCGTCTTTAACTCTGGAGGCTAGGCATCCCGAAATTTCAGATTTTAAGCACTCCAGGTCAAGATGGTATACGGTAGTGGATCAGTATAAGATTCTGTAGGGTGCTGAGAACACCAGAATCCCTGCAGACTCAATTATGGCAAAGCTAGTGAGGCATATCCATTTTCCATGGGGGTAAAACCGCTACCAAACAAACTGACAACAAAGAACATGTAATTTCCTTACCGAAGGCATCAGAGTATCAACAAGCATGTTGGAACCAATAATCACTGCCAGCTATCGGGTTTTCTTATTTTCAAAACTCATTCTTTTTTATTTTCCTGATTAAGAATTTGGCAGATCACAAGAGTTGTAAAAAAGCGTTTTCATCAGAAATATTTTAGATCAATGCCTTCAATATTATTGACATACGCAAGATTAATTTTTTGCAAACTCTCTCCCATTCAAATTCTATAGGGTATATATTGTGTTTAAGAAATACATACGCCTCTTAATTTTCATATTCTTAATTTAATAATTATGATTATAATAGTGAAGTGTCATTATAAAGTACAGTTGATTGATGAAATAATTTTATATATAATAGAAGTATGTATTTTAAATATAAAACTGGCTAATCTGATTTCCAGAGATAGTTTTCAAATTAAATCTGTTGTGTAATTCAAAATGGACCATATTTTCTCATTTTATCCATTGAATTCCAATTTAAATGTTGTTAAACCAATATAAAAAGCCATTTGGCCATATAGAATACTCAGTAATGCAATATTCCAGTTGGGTAGTATCATAATGGCCATTCCAAAAATAAGTCCATATATGTAATATATATTATATAAGTAGTAAATATAACCTAATTTACATTGCTTGGTATATGTAGCTGAATGATTAGAATTATTTAATCCAAAGTCTGCTCCATTCAACAGTGAAAAATATTCAGTCAGATTGTTAGTTTAAATTAATGAGTCAATTTAGTCAAAGTTGGTGAAGCTTATCTAGAATAAAATTAGAATATTCAGTTTCCCATGAAACTTTATAGGTGTTTTTTATCAAGTGATTCTGCACTTCACATCTTATAACTTTAAACATGGGTCATTTTATACTTCAGCCTGACACAAAACACATGGGTTAGATGCACAATTGATTCAGATCGACATGATAGCTAATAACTCTACCTCTTTCTTTACTCTTCTATAGTCAGAAGAAATCTCACAGAGCATCCAATAGCATTTGGCTATATTTTTTATGGGTAGAAAAAGGAAATATTACGCAAAAGTGTTACAGAACATTGAAACAGATCTAAGAAGGATTCTCCAGGAAAACCTCCTACTCCTTCCTCTCAGACCTCATTAATGCCAGTGACTCTCAAAGACTTATGTACAAACACATTTAAGCTTTATTTTGAAGACAGAAGTTAAGAATAAATACTAACATTTTAATATTTCCTTCTATATAAATTTCTGTGGACATTACATGCAGAAAAACACTGCCAGGGGAATTAAAATTGTAAACTGTGTTATAGTTAAAGAGAGACAAGATAGAAATTTTATCTAGAGAGAGCAGCTGGCTGTGGTCCCGAGTCTTGTTGTCAGCTTTGCAGATCCAAAAAACCAATGTGCCAGAAGAAAGAATTCAGGAAAATGGAATCACACTCTTTCAGGAATCTTTTTGGCAAGACTCACATTGTACACACACACACACACACACACACACACGGAATTACTCCACACCAACAATAGTTATGCAAATTTAATTTGTAAAGATCGGAAATTGAAGATATAAAAAAATTAACTTGTTAACAGTTGTATAAGCAAAGACATTAAATATGTATTTTTAAATACTTCAGAATCTATAACTTCTTCTCTTTTTTTAGCATACAATAGGAGAAGAGGAGGTTGAGGCCATGGAAAGACAGAGACACAGAGAGACAGAGAAACAGATTCCTGAGCCTCAAGAACATTTCTTTCTTCCAGTGTCAACAGGGGACTGATGCCCTTCGTGTTTCCACAGCTTGATGCATTTTGTAGGGAAGAAATAACCGAGGTGTTGCCCTATAACTGAGTAAACAAAAGAACCAAAGCCGCTTTGGGCAATAATTGTCTCCCTGCTTTACTAAACTGCTTAGATCCGCTTTGGAGGAATTGCCGGGAAGTTACCATTGATGCGCATTAACCCCCACAGCAAGGGGATTGAATCTCAAGTCTCCCTTATCAAACCTGCTTTTTGTCTCCTAAACTTCTGCCTTAGGGTTCTACAAAGTCCCTGGATTCAATGAAGTATGTTCTCTTCAAGAATGCATTTTATCTATTTTAATTATCTTATACACATACTCAAAATGTTTAAAATAAAAGACTTTTTTCAAAGTAAACAAAAAAGGCAAGCTTAAAGAGTAAGAATGCTTTTTTTCTTATAGAGACAGCAAATCTAGATATTTTATCCATTCTTTGAAATTACAGAAATATTTGGATGAGCACGATGTATATGTATGTATACATAAATATTTTCATACGTTACCACCAAACTGGTTTTATTTTTTTGCCCAGAAACCAACTCTTCCACTAACATTATCATCTTCACTTAGTATGCATTATGTTTTGCCTCTTTTCTTTGTCAGAGTCCTAGGATTTTGATTTGTATCATCCCTTTCCCTGTGGGAGAATCCCATGTCTTAATTTTTTCATTCAATATATGCTGTCCCATTCCCTGCTAATAATAAGATACTAGCTCTTCTTATGTGCCTTGGGCCTTCTAAAATCCCCTGTTCGGTACACTCTTTTTTTTCATCAACACTGATCTCCACCCTGAAGCCAGAGAGAAATATCTAAAATATTAATAGGCTGAAAATCATTCCAAGTCTGGCATCCTGAATGTAGCAATGGTTCTCAAAGTGTGTTTCTGATATCAGCAGTATCAGGATCACCCATGAACCTGCTAGTGAAGCAAATTATGCAGTCCCACCCCAGATTCCAAATATAAACCCTGAGAGCTGGGCCCAGCAATATGGGTTTTAGGAAGCCCATCGCCATTGTGATGTGTGTCCAGTTTGAGAACCACTGATCTACAGGACAAAGTCTCTGTTTCTTAGCATGATGTAAAGTTGTGTTGCCCATGGAAAGGCAGCATGTGGGACAGCTGGTGGCTTGTGAGAAGTCCCTCCTGGGCCAACTCAGAAACAACTATACAGTCTATTTACCTGGAATTGCCTGCAGGTCCGGCTGGGTCAGGCCTGTGTTCTAGGAAGCTCTTCAAGTGATGGTGTCTGCATTGCCCTCCCCAATCCTCCTGGCTAAATCCTACACATTCCTCCAGACTCAGTGGCCCTTTCTCCTCCTCCAGGAGGCCACCTCTGACTTCCCCACACTATTGTGTTTTTCTTCTCCAGGGCTCCACTGCAATCACTATGTTGGGCGTGTATCTCCCTACCAAAATCTAAGCATAAGGAGCAAATTTTAGAGATTTCTCTAAAGATAGTATACTTTCCATATGTGAAGAGAGAAAAGGCGACATTCAACATTCAAGAGTTATATAACAAGGCGGTGCTAAGTAGTGTAAAGGTCAAGGAGTCCTGGTGCTGTTCTGCATGGTAGGTGTGACTCTGTCACTCAGTCCTGGAGTCTCAGGTTCAGCATCTGTGAATTGGGAAGAAAAATTCCTGCCCTTTTTACCTTAGGACATTGTTGTGTGACTCAAACAAGATCCTTGATGTCAAAGTGCTTAGCAGATACAAAACTTTACACAAATAAGCAGAAGACATTTTCACATAGTGTTTTGATTAGACAAAACTAGCCTATATCTTCCTCTTGAAGTATAAAATTTCAGACCAACTATAAAATGAACTGATACTAGATAAATAAAATTTCAGAATCTTAGTATTTTTATCTTCAAAATTAAGACACATTACCACGAGCATGCAGGTGTCACATGAAAATAGAATGCCTACTGAATGCTAGAGTTATGTTTAACCTGCTCCAACATTCTATTTGGAGATAAAGTATTTGCATAGATATCACCTCTATACATACAAACTGCACAGATAGAATAAACAAACACCTTCTTCAGCTCTGTTTGGGTTTCTGACTGCAGAATACAAACCCTTGATCTGGGATCCCAAAGCCTTCTCAATCGTAAGCCAATCTATCTTTGCATGAATGCAAAAGAAATTCATCCATAATCCAATTATTAATACATGTACAATTGTTGAAACTTTAACAAATTATAAAAGTGGCCTATAATAGTCTTAGAAAGGTGTATGATAGGGACATATGAAAATTCAAAATATTTTTACATAATTGTCATTAGTTGTTTTGTCTTCATTGGAGCCAAAGGACAGTCTGATTCCCTATAGAACTGAATTAACTGGGTTTTGTTCTATTATGTAAAAGTCTCTTCTTACAAATGCAAATTCCTTATTGGCTGAGGTAGTTTGTTGAACATAATTTCAACTTACCCTTTCTTAAACAGCTAACCAACATCTCAAACAAGGAATCCTCCTCATGCTGAAACCCTTACTTCTATACCTTAAGATACCTGTGCCTCAGATTCTTGGTATTTTCTTTTCCTATTTTATTTTATTTCTTTTCAGTGTCCCCAAATTCATTGTTTATGCACCACACCCAGTGCTCCATGCAATACATGCCCTCCTTAATACCCACCCCCAGCCTCACCAACCCTACCCACCTCCCCTCCAAAACCCTCAGTTTGTTTCTCAGAGTCCACAGTCTCTCATGTTTGTCTCTCCCTCTAATTCCCCCTCACTTCTCTTCTCCATCTCCCAATGTCTTCCATGTTGTTCATTATGCTCCACGAGTAAGTGAAACCATATTATAATTGACTCTGCTTGACTTATTTCACTCAGGATAATCTCTTCTAGTCTCATACATGTTGATACAAAAGTTGGGTATTCATCCTTTCCGATGGAGGCACAATATTCCTTTGTATATATAGACCTTATCTTCTTTATCCATTTGTCCATTGAAGGGCATCTTGGTTCTTTCCACAGTTTGGCAACTGTGGCCATTGCTGCTATGAACATTGGGGTACAGATGGCCCTTCTTTTCACCATATCTAAATCCTTGAGGTAAATTCCCAGGAGTGCAATTGCAGGGTCATAGGGTAGCTTTATTTTTAATTTCTTAAGGAATCTCCATACTGTTTTTCAAAGTGGCTGCACCAACTTGCATTCCCATAACAATGAAAGAGGGCTCCCCTTTCTCCACATCCTCTCCAACACCTGTTTTTTACTGTCTTGTTAATTTTGGCCATTCTAACTCATGTAAGGTGATATTTCAATGTGGTTTTGATTTGAATCTCCCCGATGGCTTGATGATGAAACACTTTTTCATGTGTCTGTTAGTCATTTGTATGTCTTCTTTGGAGAAGTGTCTGTTCCTATCTTCTGCTCCTTTTTTGACAAAATGGCACAGGGTTGCAGATTGGATAAAAAGACAGGACCTGTCCCTATGTTGTCTACAAGAGATACATTTTGAACCTAAGGATATATCCAGACTTAAAGTGAAGGGATGGAGAAGCATCTTTCATACCAGTGGGCCTCAAAAGAAAGCCGGGGTAGAGATTCTCATATCAGATAAATTAGATTTTAGATTAAAGACTGTAGTCAGAGATAAAGAAGGAAATTACATCCTCTTTACAGGGTCTATCCACCAAGAAGATCTAACAATTGTAAATACTTATGCCTCCAATATGGGAGGAGCCAACTACATAAGACATCTGTTAATCAAAATAAAGAGTCATATCGATATGAATACATTAATAGTAGGGGATCTTAACATGCCACTCTCAGTAATAGACATATCATCCAAGCAGAAAATCAATAAAGAAACAAGAGCTTTGGATGACACATTGGACCAGATGGACCTCATAGATATATACAGAACATTCCACCCTAAAACAAAAGAATACTCGTTCTTCTTGAGGGCACATGGAACTTTCACTAGAATAGACCACATTTTGGGTCACAAATCAGGGCTCAACTGATACCAAAAGACTGACATTTATTCCCTTAATATTCTCAGACCACAATGCTTTGAAACTGGAACTTAACCACAGAAAAAGTTTGGAAGGAATTCAAACACTTGGAAGATAAAGACCACCCTGCTTAAGAATGTTTGGATCAACAAGGAAATCAAAGAAGAACTTAAACAATTTATGGAAACCAATGAAAATGAGGACACTTCTGTCCAAAACCTATGGGATACAGCAAAGGCAGTCCTAAAGGGAAAATACATAGGCATCTAAGCCTCCCTCAAAAAAAAAATTGAAAAAAATCCAGAATACACTAGTTCTCTTTACACCTGAAAGAACTGGAGAATCAACAACAAATTAGCCAACCCCACACATAAGAAGGGAAATAAAGATCAGAGCAGAGATCAATGAGATAGAAACTAGAGATACAGTAGAACACAGTAACAAAATTAGAAGCTAGTTTTTTGAAAGAATCAATAAGATCAATAAACCATTGGCCAAACTAATCCAAAAGAAAAGAGAGAGGACCCAAATTAATAAAATTATGAATGAAAAGGGAGAGATCACGACTAAGGAAATAGAAACAATAATCAGAAATTATTATCAACAGTTACATGCCAACAAGTTAAGCAATGTAGAAGAAATGCATGTATTTCTGGAAAGCTATAAACTTCCAAAACTAAATCGGGGAGAAATTGACAACCTGAATAGATCAATATCTAGTTATGTGATTGAAGCAGTGATCAAAAACTTTCCAAAAAACAAGAGCCCAGGACCCAACGGATTCCCTGGATAATTCTACAAAACATTCAAAGAAGAAATAATACCTATTCCTCCTGAAGCTGTTTCAAAACAGAAGGAAAACTTCCAGACTCTTTTTATGAAACCAGCATTACCCAGATCCCCAAACAAGGCAAAGACCCCACCAAAAAGGAGAATTTCAGACCGATATCCTTGATGAATATGGATGCTAAGATTCTCAACAAGATCCTAGCTAATAGGATCCAACAGTACATTAAAAATATTATCCACCATGACCAGGTGGGATTTATCCATGGAATGCAAGCATGGTTCAACATTCACAAATCAATCACTATGATAGAACAAATCAATAAGAGAAGAGAGGAGAACCACATGGTCCTCTCAGTTGATGCAGAAAAAGCATTTGACAGGATCAATCATCCATTCCTGATTAAACAATTCAAAGTATAGGGATAAAGGGAACATTTCTCAACTTCATAAAATTGATCTATGAAAAACCCACAGAAAATATCATCCTCAATGGGGAAAAGCTGACAGCCTTCCCTTTGAGATCAGGAAAGAGGACAAGGATGTCCACTGTTGCCACTCTTGTTCAACATAGTACTAGAAGTCCTAGCAACAGCAATCAGACAACAAAAAGAAATAAAAGGTATTCAAATTGGCACAGAAGAAGTCAAACTCTCTCTCTTTGCAGATGACATGATACTTATTTGAAAAACCCAAAAGACTACACCCCCCAAACTATTAGAACTTATACAGCAATTCAATGATGTGGCAGGATACAAAATTAATGTACAGAAATCCATTGCTTTCTTATACACTAACAACGAAAATATAGAAAAGGAAATTAGAGAATTGATTCCATTTACTATAGCACCAAGAAACATAAGATACATGGGAATAAACCTAACCAAAGAGGTAAAGGATCTGTACTTAAGGAACTACATACAGAACACTCATGAAAGAAATTGAAAAAGACACAAAAAGATGGACGAGCATTCCATGCTCATGGATTGGAAGAATAAACATTGTTAAAATGTCTATACTGCCTAGAGAAATCTATACTTTCTTTTTTTTTTTTTTTTTAAGATTTTATTTATTTATTTGACAGACAGAGATCACAGGTAGGCAGAGAGGCAGGAAGAGAGAGAGGAAGGGCTCTCCGCTAACAGAGAGCCCAATGCGGGGCTTGATCCCAGACCCTGAGATTATGACCTGAGCCAAAGGCAGAGGCTTAACCCACTGAGCAACCCAGGCGCCCTGAGAAATCTACACTTTCAATGCCATCCTGGTCAAAATTCCACCAGCATTTTTCAAAGAGCTGGGACAAATGATCCTAATTTTTTTTGGAACCAGAAGAGACCCCACATTGCTAGGGAAATGTTGAAAAAGAAAAACAAAACTGGGAGCATCATGTTGCCTGATTTCAAGCTTTATTACAAAGCTGTGATCACCAAGACAGCATGGTACTGGCACAAAAACCAGTAGAACAGAGTAGAGAGCCCAAATATAGACCCACTACTCTATGGTCAAATAATCTTCAACAAAGCAGGAAAAAAAAATACACAGTGGGAAAAAGACAGTCTCTTCAACAAATGGTGCTGGGAAAATTGGACAAGTGTAAACTCAACCATTGTCTTACACCGTACTCAAAGATAAACTCAAAATGGAGAAAAGACCTCAATGTGAGGCAAGAATCTATCAAAATCCTTGAGGAGAACATAGGCAGTAACCTCTTTGACATTGGCCACAGCAACTTCTTTCAAGATATGTCTCCAAAGGCAAAGGAAACAAAGCAAAAATGAACTTGTGGGACTCTATCAAGATCAAAAGCTGCACAGCAAAGGAAACAGTCAACAAAACAAAGAGGCAACACATGGAATGGGAGAAGATACTCGCAAATGACACTACAGACAAAGGGCTGGTATCCAAGATCTATAAAGAACTCCTCAAACTCAACACACACAAAACAGATTCTTGGTATTTTAGGATGTGGCCATGGAAACACGATTTGTTCTCAGGTTGTCCACTACCAATTAAGTGACAGCTTTCTCAGATATGGCAAGTCTTCTCTATTTTCCAGATTTCAGAACTGTATTTTTCTTATCTTTTCTTTAGTTCTCTGATCTTGTGTTTTTAAAAATTCTCATTTCTAAACTTTAAGAAAGCATCAAGAGGCAGTGAGTTAGACATTTGACTTCATTTCATACTCTTACCATTACAGTTTTCAACACACAATCTGACACCATTGGAACCATGCATACGAACACTTTTGTAAATTCCTTACGCTCCCCAATACAATGCCTTCCCTTTGTTTATTATTATTAACAAAACAAGTAGAATCATTTGTATGACCTTGTTAGATTTCCTTTTTTGTAACGTTTATATTATTTAACTTTCTAGATTATGTATCTAAGGACAAAAATTATCTGCCTACTGGTCAAATACTGCCTATCCTATTCTGTTTGGCTAGTAGAATATTTGAAAAGGAATACAATTGTATGAAATATGTGTTTTTATGACTTAGAACACTTAATTATTTGACCCCTGAAAATATGTACATTCTATAAAGTACTTTATCAACATTAAATGAATGAAAACAAAATAAATAAATAAGTAAATGTAATAGTTGTTCAATTTCTTTCTTTCCAAAATAATAACTTTCCATTATTTTTTCCTTTATAAATTTCTTTGAATGATCTATACTTTGCCATTAAGAATGATTTTCAATTTGGGGCTGTTTTTTTAAAAATTTCTTTGACAGCAATTATAGATTTTATTCATGAACTTGCCATTTGGTAAATGACATTATTGTGCTTATAAATGCTGAAAAGCTGCTCCTAATTTCACTGTTTGTATTTACTATCTTTGCATCCTTCTTCTTCATGTATAATACATAAATTAAATTCCAAAACACCATGGTTAACTTAGTACTTTGGGTCTAGCTTGGTGACATACAGTATTTCCACATACTGTTTTTATTTCTTTGTATTTCTTTTTCTTGAATAAGTTGTAACTTTTTCAAGGACAGCAACCATGACTAACAGAATCTCTAAGATCATTGATAACAAATCTACTCCATTGTTTGGAACATCTTAGCCGAGCAATAAATATTTGTTAAATTAACTTAGCCACTGTTCTCTTACCACTACTTCAGACATCTGATCAGACTGTCATTTTGTTTGAACTGATCTGATCATTTATATTGCTATATAGACAATTTCTTTAGAATAAAAAAAAATCCAGATCTGATCAATTTGGAGGGGAAAAAAATGAAACAAAACCAACAAACAAAAACACAAGTTAACATTGTTAATGCAAAATTGTCAATATGTTCTTCATTCTTTTTCTTCTTCCAAAATGACGTTCTGGGATTACTTAGAAGAAAGAAAGAAATACCACATATGTAAATCAGATGGCAATTCATCTCTTTTCCCATTCCTTCTTCAATCTCACTCAGAAATTGATTTGCCTTGCTAAGAAATGGATTTACTGTGAAAAAAAATTACCATCTTCACAATGATTCTAGGATCTCATAAATCATAATAATTAGCATGCCTTTCCTTTCTAATTCAATTAGCTGCAAAGAAACAATTTCCTGTAACAAATTCACCTCTACTATCGCTAACAGCATTCATCGGGCAAACTATATCTAGCATTTTGAGAAGTCCAGTGTTTTGTCTAGAAGCACACTTGACTTAAGCTGAATCTGATGGTTTCTTTCCAAGGGTTTGAGTCCTTCCTCACTTTGCTGCTACTCTTACTGAATGCTAACTGTGAGGGAATGTTTTCATCTTGTATGTACTGATTCCTCTTAATCTCTTAAAACTGCTTAGTTAAAAGTTTACTGTTGCTATTATTCCTGAAGTTCTCTATATGTCATGATCTTTTTTTTTATTGTTTACATCGCATGGGTTGTATTTGGAATAATAATAGTTTAGAATTTTGAAATTCTCTAAAATAGTAGGATAAAAAAGGGGAACAGTGATCATTTCTCCGGTATAAAATAAGAGGTGAGCTTGTATTATCACAAAGCCTCCTTCCTGTTCAACAATTTTTGGATCAAAACTCAGGAAAAGTGCTAGAACTAGTGTATGGTACACATCTTAAAAGAAGCTTGTGTATCCAGGCCCTTTCCCAGAAAGTTCTCAAACAAGTCATGGTTTTGACCACACAACTCTGCCCATTTGGTCATAGCGGACTGGCCAGCAAGATCTCAAAGCACTTTGAGAGCACTGTACAGAATAAGTCAGTGAAATCCAGCGGTTGGGGAGTTTAGTATGAACCATTGTAGAGGAACTGAGTTAGTTGCTAGTATCAAGAGCCATAGAAGCAAAAGAATACTATCAGAAAACTAGTAAATGGAGTTGAATTGTCAATATATCTAAGTTCTAGGCCTTCAAAAAGTCTTGAATAAAATTCCAATTTCCTGTGGAGCTTATAAAATAATTTCCTTTTTTTTTTGTAATAAACTATCTTTACTTCTTTATTTTCATATATCCTACAACTAAAGCCTTAACCTTTGAGGTAACTTAAATATGTCAATTTTTTTAATAAAGAAAAATATTCTAAAAAACAATGATATAAAACTATTTATTTAAAAGTATCCTTATATCTAACAATAGTTTAAATACAAAATATTTATAGAAATTTTATTCTTGATTAGGTAAGTTATAACATATACATGATTCTTATTCTGTAAAGTTTATTTTAAACTATTTTATTTTCCAGTTCATTTTGTGTGCAAAGTGGAGGACAATAGTCATATAATACCAGCCAAGTGGTGGAGTTCTATGGAAGCACTTTTTAAAAACTAAATTTATTTACACAAACTTCTTTCCTTTAGCTTCTAAATAATCTATATAGTTTCAGCATAAGCCGATAGTCTTAAAAGTAAAGACTTTTATTTAATTTAAAAAAATATGTTATGGGTGAAATTTTCTTCAAGGGTCTCTGAAGAGTTATTTGATTGGTTGCTAACACCCTTGACTTTTTCAAGGTATTCAACTGCACCGATATCCAAAACTCTTAACACCTCACACAAGCAAAGTGCTTGTAACTAGGGGCGCCTGGTTGGCTCAGTCCTTAAGCGTCTGCCTTAGGCTCAGGTCATGATACCGGGGTCCTGGGATTGAGCCCTGCATCAGGTTCCCTGTTCAGCAGGAAGCCTGTTTTTCCCTCTCCCACTCCTTCTGCTTGTGTTCTCTCTCGCTGTTTCTCTCTCTCTCTCTGTTAATAAGTAAATAATTTTTTTAAAAGTGTAATTAAATCAACAATATATGGATCATCTGATTCAGTTAGACTACAAATTATTTTGTTTTGTTTTGTTTTGTTTTTATTTTTGTAGATTTTATTTATTTGACAGAGACAGAGAGAGAGAACAAGCAGTGAGGAGCAGAGGTGAGGGAGAAGCCGGCTTCCTGAGGAGCACAGAGCCTGTTGTGGGGCTCGATCCCAGGGCTCGAAACCCGGACTCTAGGATCATGACCTAAGCTGAAGGCAGAGGCCTAACCAACTAAGCCACCCAGGTTCCCCACAAATTAAGTATTTTATATAGAAAAGCAAAAGTACTTGCTTCAGCAGCCCATATACTATATAAAAAAACAAGAATATGTTTGTAGAAAATGAGAAAATTATGGTTTTTTTTTTCCTTTACTGCAACTTTTTTTTTTTCAGTCTTTTGATTAGACAATACAAAAGGCTTTAAAAATTTAAACAGTAATGTAGCACCTGGGTGTCTCAATCAGTTAAGTGGCTGACTCTTGCTCAGCTCAGGTCATGTTCTCAAGGTTATGAGATCAATTCCCTCACTGACTTGTGTGGAGCCTGCCTAAAATTCCCTCTCTCCCTCTTCAGCAGCCCCCCTCTCCCTCTGTGCACATATGCTCTCTCCTTCTCTTTCAAAAGAAAAACTAAACAGTAACTTAAAAAAACTAGAATGAGGGTGCCTGGGTGGCTCAGTGGGTTAAGCCGCTGCCTTCGGCTCGGGTCATGATCTCAGGGTCCTGGGATTGAGTCCCGCATCGGGCTCTCTGCTCAGCAGGGAGCCTGCTTCCCTCTCTCTCTCTCTGCCTGCCTCTCCATCTACTTGTGATTTCTCTCTGTCAAATAAATAAATAAAATCTTTAAAAAAAAACTAGAATGATATATTTGAAGTTACCGAAGAATATTGGGTTTCACATCTTAAAAAATAATACATACTTAGGAGTAAAAATAAGTCCAAATTAAATGTACACTGAATAACATTATTCCTAGCACAAATATAAAATGCAAGGATAATAGAATCTGGAAAGAATAATAGAAATTAAGTTCATTAAATGAATGGAAAAATGGTAGCCATTTGGATCCACTTTTAAAATTCTCTAAGGCTGACATGGTTTTTTTTTTGTTGTTGTTGTTGTTTTGTTTTGTTCTAAGTGGTTTACACCCAGCATGGAACCCAACACAGGGCTTAAACTCATGACCCTGAGACCAAGAGTCAGCCACCTAGCCAAGGAGCTACTCAGTGCCCCAAGACTTGCATTTTAAATTATACATTTAAGAAGTTTTTAAAGCCTGATTTTAAATTGCTTTTTAACACAGAAGTGCAGTTCAAAGATAGAAGGAGAAGAATATATCTTCAGTTCAAGAAGTGCATTGCTTTTCATGAGATGTAGGAAGTCTGTAACAGCACAGTTCAAAAGAAATGGTTTTTGTTAGCATAAAGTACTTGCCATGGTGAAAGTTCTTTGTACTTTTGCTAAAAATACAAACAAGAGATATGTGAAAAATAATTTCAAAATTTAGAATTTACACATGACCTTTCGTTCCATCCCATTCACCTCCCCATGGAGAAACTCTCATTATCATGCTCTCCGAGTCAGGATCCTGATCGGCTCTCAGAACATGAGTTACTCGGTTCTGGCAGTGACTCTAATGATAATTTACAGCAGAGCAAAGCAACTTCCTTTACACAAGTTAAGAAAACTTGGGTGGTCTTCAAATCTTTCTGTTAAATTGGTATTTCTATCCGTTTACATGGTATACTAATTAATGACAGAAGAGAAAATAGTACATGCACACATAGTATAAATGCTGACTGTAAATGATGTTAAAGACGGTATTAAAACTGAGTTTAAAGGAAATAATAAAAGCTAATCTCCATAAAGGTGAACTTCTTTTTCTCTTTCCTTTTTTTTCTAATTTTATTTGTTTGTCAGAGAGGAAGAGAGTAAGCACAAGCAGGGTGTGTGGCAGGCAGAGGGAGAAGCAGACTCGGCTGCTGAGCAGGGATGCCGGACTCAATCCCAAGACCCTGGGATCAGACCTGAGCCAAAGGCAGATGCTTAACCAGCTGAGCCACCTGGGTGCCCCAAACTTCATTTTCTGTAAGTAACATTATTTACAGAACAGTTACTAAGCTAAAAGTTTATCACTTCTTTAGAGAAAACAGTTAAACTAATTTTTTGATGTTCTAAGTCTAATGTTTTATTAACATTTCCAAAATCTTTTATCAGGGATTCTTTTATGGTTTTTTTTCCTTTTTAAAGGAAAAAAAAACCATAAAATTTAATCTAATTTAAATAGACCATGTGATGTAAAAATTTAGCAAATGCACTTAATAGAACAGTAACATAACTGGAATGATTTTGAACCTGTGACTCGGTCCTTAGCATCTAAATAAATGGTCCCAACTCTGTCTCCTCTTCCACCCCAGGAAGTGTATATTCTAAAGAGACCATACTCTTATTTCAACATTGTTCATTACTTAAATCTCTCCCCCCCCCCTTTTTTTTTTCCAATTTGGAAATGCCATTGCTGAGTGTGCCTCCGATCTCTTGGCACAACTTCATGCAAAATCTATCATTGGCTCTATGATGATACCCCCTGTTCTTGAAAAACACCTTTCCCTGTGAAATTTGCCATCCGGTGCTATCACATCTTTTCCCTCCTATTGTCTTCAAGGACCTCACAGTGATTCTTCTTCATCTGCGGAATATCCAACCCTGTTCCTGCACACGTCCATGTGGACGAAGCTTCCACGGCCTCTCCGCTCCTTGACCTCTCCGCTCCTTGACCTCTCCGCTCCTTGACCTCTCCGCTCCTTGACCTCTCCGCTCCTTGAGGGTCACATCCCAGTGAACGTCTCTTCTCATCTCCTCTGCCTACAGCCATGCTTGGGAGCTTTGCCTCACACAAAGTTACTAATTTCTACAGGCTGCACTGGCTTTCCTGATGTTGATCTTGTTTCATTCTAACTTATTTCCTGTCAGAGAAATTCTTTGGAAACACAGTTCAGGACTTTCTAGTCCCTGCTCAAAATTGCCTCATAGCTACACATCGCACCAAGAATATAATCCTGTGTCTCTCCCAGCCACAAACCATGCCCTGTGTGGTGCTTGGTTACGTCTTCAAGTCCTCATGCCCCACAGCCTCCCAGGGCACCCCAGCCCCACGGGTCCCCTGCGGTCTCAGCCCACTCAGCATGGGCCTGTCTCTGGCCCTGTGCACTAGCTGATCCCTTAGCCTGACATTCTCTTGCCTTGTTCTGTGACTTCTTTTTGTCTCTGCTCAAATATCACCCCTTAAAAAGGTCTCTGAGTTAGCATTCAAGGGCTTCTGTTGCTCCCTGATTGGCTTTATTTTCTTAGGATTTCTTCCTGTGTAGCATCATATGCTTATTTGTATGTGTGTTTATTGTACATTTGAAGGTACAGTAAGCCTCCATGGGAACCGGGGCTTTATTTGCTTGGTTCCTTCACCTACCTTGAGCTCTAAACCTAGCTAGAATTAATAAAAAATTGTCAATGCGAAAAGGAAAAAAGGAAGGAAGAAGAGGTAAGAGTGACAGAGGAGGAAGAGAGAAAAGGAAAGAATCTTGTTTTCTGGAAACACTTCCTCTTCTTCCAGCTCACATGTGCAGCTATTTCTCTAAGGCCTTTTTTTTTTTTTTTAATCTACACCAGAACATCAGTATATAAGTGTGCCATGTTCCCAGCTCCTTCTGTATGCAGCTCCATTAATGACGTGTGTAGCACTGTTTCAAATACCAGCCTCTTTGTGCTGTGTTCAAGGCATGAGCTAACCTTAGATTGACTTTATGGTCTGCTTTGTCCATGACTGTATCCACACAACTCATTACTTCTGTAGAGAATAAGAAAATAAAGCAAATGCTATTATCTTAAATATTGAGGGGATAGAACTGACAGAATTGGGTGCCCGACAAACTATGGGAGGTGGAGGCATGTGACATAAGTGTCATTCTGACTTATGTGACTACATGTTGGGCCCCTCTCTAGGAAAAAGTGACGGAAGAGTGACCAGGTTGGGGTAGGAAGCATTCACACATTTGAGCTTGGCTTTGTGAATTTTGGTTCACTTTTGAGACATTCAACTAGTACTTATATTAAGAAAACATTTAGTTACTTTGATCTGACTATGTAAATGTGGGAAATTAACAATCTATGGGTGGCTATTAAAGATACAACCATGTACAAGATTGTATGAGTGGGAAGGGTAGAGTAAGAAGAGTAGATGGTCCAGGACTTGGAGGACGTCTGCATGTAATGGCTACTAAAGAGGTTGAGGGACTAGGTGGACCGTGGCCCATGTAAGTGATTGTTCCAAGAAGAGAGCACACAACAATGTCAAATGCTACTGAGAGGTCAGGTAAGAGGTGACCTGGAAAAGGTCTAGAGGATTTAGCGACATAGTATGAAAGGGCTCCTCCGAGTGAGCCCTTTCAGGGAATGGCAAGAGAAGAAACCAGAATGGATTGGAGTAACAAGTGAGTGAGAGGTGAGAAAACCGACATTAATTGCTAGGCCAGGAGAGAGAATAATTCGCAGGATCCCAAGCAGAAGTGGACCCCTCCTGCACCATAATCTGAGAGAAGACAACGGTAGATTGTAAATCTTGCTGCTAACTAGTCAGGGAGTTCCAGTGTATTGGTTTTAACTTTCAAGGAAGAGGGAATAACTTCTGCTGAGGGTAAGGAGGAAGATGTCTGGAAGGGGGAGTGGAGTCCCAGTCTAGGGTCCCTCCTGAGAGGAAGAAGAAGCAGGATCCCCACTGCGGAGGGAGCCCAAAGCAGGGCTCAATCCCATGATCCTGGGACCCTGTCCTGAGCTGAAGCCACACCTTACCTTACCTGACTGAGCCACCCAGGAACCCCTAGGACCCTTAGATTAATAAAAAGGTTATAAATGGGACAAGGGAGTAAAATATTGAAGAACTTCCAAAGGTAATACTATTCTGAGATAGTAAACCACTGAAGATCTCCTGGTTAATTGAGATAACTTAACTTTTAAAACATACGATGGAAAGCTCAACTGATTATGAATGGTCTGGAAAGTTCAACTGATTATGAATGGTCTGGTTTCCTCATTGCCTTCACAGCTCATAGTTCAGAATCCGGCCCAAAGAGTAACAGCCATTTTCTCCAGAAAGTTACTTCTTCTATAACCTGTTGTTCTGTATTCTTTGTCCACTTTCACAGTACCATGCGTTTCCTTGTAATTCAGTTCTAAATTGTATACGCATTAACCCTAATATTTCAATGGAGTTTTTTTCTCCTCACTAGAATGTATACTCAGTGACAACCAGGACCACGTCTCTCTTCTTCCTATTATGCAGCAATGCTTACCACAGGGCTTGGCACATGATAGGAACTCTACTAATACTTGCTGAATAAATGAATGAATAAATCTGAAAATGTGCTTGGGAAAATCAGTTTACATATTGGGTTATTTTTATTTTTAATGGTCGTTTTGATATAATGGCAAGCCATAGTGTTTTAGAATTTACTGTATGATCACGTAAAAAAATTATGAAAAGAAATGACCTTTCTTTTGTTTCTGTAACCATGACTTTTATACTGAAGCCCTCAAAACAAAACCAAAAAAGCAAATGGAATCGTAATACTGAGCAAACACATAATTCCTTTCTCCTCTCATTCGTGACTCCTTTCTCCTGGGGGACTTTAGCTGCCATGTTGTTCAGAAAATCAAGCAACCTTGTGGAGACGTCCATGCAATGAGGAACTAAGCCTTCTGGCCACCTGCCACTGAAGGGCGGAAACTCTACGCCAATGGCCACGTGGGTGAGCCTTCTGAAGAACTGCCCCCTGAACCCCATTCAAGCCCTCAGAAGGCTGTCAGCCTGGGCCCACTGTAATATCATTTTTAAACATGTTGCCTTGAGTTAGTTTTGAGGTCCTGGCTAGAGGCCAGTCAATCCTTCTTGTGTGTGGCTATGTCTACACCCCAATGACCCCTTTATCTCACACTCCGGAACAATACACACCACCTTATCACACCAGGGTCAGGTACCAGACTTCCGGACTCCACTGCCCGGAACCCAGGGAAGTTATTTAAACTGCGCAGTCTTAGCTGGCTCACCCTGTGTCATTCTTCCCTTCTCTCCAAAACACAGGGAAGGCCTTTGCCTCAGTTCCGTCTCCCTCTGCCCTGTGACTCACCCTGGTGCCTTCCCTAAGTGGCCTTGCTTGGCACACTGTGCTGTCCCCAGGGAGCTGGGAGCAACAAAAGTCTCAAACCCTTTCCAGCTCCTCTCTTGATCTGAACTGGGCCTCACACCACCTCACTCAGTGTAACGTGGTTAAAATACAGACATCTTGACTGCGGCCGCTTGAGAAACCCTGGCTAGAACCTTCTCGTTAAACTGTTCCCGGTTGTTAATCCTCAGAAATTGTCTGAGAAAAGAAACGTTTGTTTGTTTTCAGCTGCCAGGTTTTGGGATAATTTGTTATGCAGCAATAGAGAGCAATATCCAAGCTAACATTCTTCAAAATTGGCCTGATATTTGGGCTTTAACTCCCTCTCTGTTAAACCAGATTCCATTTGTCTGAAGGCTAATTTTCTCCAATCTCTCTCTCTCTCTCTCATATATATATTCTCCAGAAAGAGGAATGTATCTGGCAAGAAAACTATGTTTCTAATTCAGATAAAATTTTATAAATGATATCTTTGGAAATGATTCACCCATACATGTGCTTCCCAGATTTTTATATAATCAAAACATTTTGCCATAATTTGATTTCACCACCGTTCAATTCAATAAGAGTTAACTGAGTGAAAAGTGGCTGCCTGAAATTCTGGCTGGAACAGATGGAAATACAAAAAGAAAAAATAAAAAAAAGGACAATTTTTGGTCTCAAGGACATAATAGTTTAATTAGCTAGTTCTCAAATATTATTGGTAAACTTGATAAAAGTACAAATTCTCATACCCCACCAAGAATCTGAGTCCAAAAGGATCTCCAATGGACACAGAAATTGAGGTTTTTAAAAGGTTTCTTAAAGAATTTTGGTACAGATGTAAACCAGATAATTCCACGAAATACTGCTTTATTTTAAGAAGCATATAGGATAGTTTTTTTTAGAAGTTAATTTAATATCAGCAGAAACAAATCTAAAATATGTTTCATTGGAGTTATTTGAAGATAAATCACATTTTCAACCACGCAATGGCAGGACTGCAGATCTGCATTAAAAAACCTGAGTTGTTGGTCTGTCTCTCTCTCACACATTGAAAAAAATTATTTTACTTCACTGGGCCTCAGATTCTTTACCTGTAAAGTGAGAGAAGTGGATTAGCTGTGTCCTTAAAATACTCTTGGTTTTTAAAATTAGACAAATTCAGAAAGCAAGTTGCTAGACACCAGTGCACTATTTTTGTCACATTATCCTAAGAGATGATATTTTCCATCCGGAATGTTTCTTAACCTGTTTTTTAATACAGTCAGATCTCAGAGATATTGAGGGTTGGGGCCAGACCCCTAATAAAGCAAATACCTCAGTAAAGTCAATCAAGTGAATATTGTGATTTCCTAGTGCATACAGAAGTTATGTTTACATCCTACCATAGTCTGTTACGTGTGCAATAACAGGACGTCTACAAAAATATACACAACTTAATTTAAAAAATACTTTGTTATTAGAAAATGCTGCACATCAACTGAGCTTTCCGTAAGTCCCGATCATTTGCCGATGGAGGGTCCTGCCTTGATGCTCATGGCTGCTGGCCAGTCAGGGCGGTGGTTGAAGTTCAGGATGGCTGTGGCAGTTTCTTCAAATAACCCAGCAAGGAAGCTGGCCCCGTCCATTAACTTGTCCTTTCATGAACAATCTCTCTGCAGCACGCGATGCTGTTTGATGGCACTTTACCCACAGCAGAACTTTCGAAATTGGGGCCAATCCTCTCCAAGCCTGGCCCTGCTTTATCCACTAAGTTTAGAGACTATCCTAAGTCCTTTGTCGCCATTTCACCCATCTTCACAGCGTCTTCATCAAGAGTGGTTTCTATCTCAGGAAACTCCTTTCTTGGCTCATCCATAAGAAGCAACTCCTTGTCCTTTCAAGTTTTGTTGCGAGGTTAGAGCAATCTCGTCCCGTGTTCAGGCTCCACCTCAGATTCTCGCTCTCTTGCTGTTCCTGCCCCATTGGCAGTGACTTCCGCCACGGACGTCTTGAACCTCCAATTTGTAAAAAATGCACATTTGTGAAGCACAATAAGCAAAGAGTAATAAAAGGAGGGATGCCTGCGTACAAAATGGAGTGGATCGGGTATCATTCCGATGATTGTTAGAAGAATTAAATGAGACAAATTATGAAAAATTGCTTTTTAACTATAGAGAGCCTTCGCAGACTACTCCCGGAGCTCTGTACTGACTGCCTGCCTCTTCTCACTGAAACGTCACAACTGTCCTTTACAGTTAGTGAATTTCACAACTGTCCTTTGCAGTTAGTAAATTTCCAACCCCATTTCTGCAGATGAGGACATCTATATTCAGAAAAGTTATATAACTAGCCCAGTGCCTCCGAGCGTGGACTCCAACCCAGGACCACCTCGCTCAAAAGTCTAGGCCATTATAGGAGAGAATCACTTTCTAGCACACCTGTCTGCTGATAACAATCACTCGATGTAGCGACCACGAACACCAATTTTCAGATTTCCTTCCAGCCCCTGAATCAGCATTTCCAGCACAAGCAATGACCAAGTGCCTTCAGTGGCTCTTATCATCAAGGTCTTAGGAAAACATGGCTCTGTCCATCTCTGTTTTCAATTTATTTATTTATTTTTTTAAAGTTTAAAATGATCACTAACAAGAGAGAATATTTTCGTCTTGCTTTCTAGGGTTGACTGCATCCTCTGATAGAAAGCTCTGGCCCAGGGTGACGCCTGTGTCAGCGGGATGACCCCGTTCTTTCCTCCTGAGCCTTCTCGATGGCCGGCTGCCGGGAAATGGCTCAGTCTCATCCCCAACAGTCCCTCGATAAATGGTTGAACCACCGCATGCGCTGTTTTTGAATTCCCTCATTGTCTATAGGAAACCTCTGGCTAACTGAGTTGGAAAGTCTGGAAACAGGTCAGCAAGAGAGGATCCAGGACTCCTTTCTGCGGTAGTCAGCCAGCTTGCTCGGGGCCTGGCTGGACTCGAGGGATTCTCACAGAAGGGGTGCAGCTCTCTGAAAAAGTACAAACGTCCTAGAGGTTTCTCTCCACGATTTGATTTTTAACCATGTTCCCATTTCCTGAGTCACTACTAATCTCTCCACTCTCATCAGTTTAAATGTGCTTTTGAAAATAAATATATCTCACTAGTGAGATACAGAGAATCCTTCAAAGATATTTAAACCCTATGAAGTAATGATTAAAATACAGAAAATAATTGAAGTATTTATTCCTAACTCTTGGGCCTTTTCAATATGACTTTTCTTTGCATAAGGCTAGGTAAGCTCCATTTGGCTGGTAATTTTTTTTTCCCCCTGTAGAGGTTTCCCCCAAACAGTGCCTGGCCTAGTGCATTTTTGATAGCGTAGTGAATATTTATTGAATACATGAAGGAAATAAAGTGTAGCACATTTCTGCTGATGTAAATATTATTATTTGAATATATCATCAATCTTTGACTGTTCCAGACTAAGCAGGGTCATAGCAGTAGATCACTTAAGAAAAAGAATGGTACTTTTCTCTCTTGTATTAAAATGAAAGTTGATTTCCTGGGATAGAATTGGTGTAACAAAGATAAAATCAGGAAATTAATTTTCAGAGCATCCAGCTTCTAAATCAAAAGTCCAAGCCTTCCCTTGTATGATCCGAATTCAACTCACATTCTTATTTTATTTGGCCTTCATGGTGTTTAAAAAAAAAAAAAAGTAAGCCACTAAAAAAAAATCTTGCTATTTCACATATAAATCCAGATTTCTGGCTTTCTTTGCAAAGATCAGACTATCTGGCTACTTGGGGCTCTGAATTCCACATACATTACCCAGTAGGAAGACAGTGTGGTGCCATGGTTGGTATGCAGGTTGTCTGAAGGATCACAGGCTACATGCTCAGTAAGTGTCGCTGTTACCACAAGCATTAGTACGTCAACATCATCTTCAATGTTATGATCACTATGTACTAACTCTGCACAGGCCTACGGCGGAGGACTTCCGCTATGAATATTCTAACGTCTTTTTCTCCCTCCCTTCTCTATAGTGTTATCCAAGAGAACTTCTGCAACAAAGGAAGTGCTCTAATCTGTGGTATTCAAAATTATAGCTGCTAATCACAAGTGTTATTAAATGTCCAAAAGGTAGGCAGTGAAATTAAGAGACCACATTTTTTATTTTATTTCATTTTAATGAATTTTAATTTAAGTAACCGCTACTCTGGACAACACAGCTCTCTAACTTCACTCACATATATACCTTTTATCCTCCATCAAACTGCTCTCAGGATCAGAAACTAATTTATGTTCTATTGTAAGTGGCTGGCAATATTTTAAAAAGGTTCGCTCTCTAAGGGTAATTTGCCAGTTTTGCGTGATCAAAATGGCATTTAGAAATACGAATCGCTTGTATCCCGTTCCCCACCCATCATTCTAGGGTAGGATTTCGTATTGTGTATTTTTAATAAGCACTTCTAGGTGATTTTTATAACCAGGCAAATTTAATAAATCCTGCCAAAGAAATAATTTTCAAAGAGGATAAGAGAGAGGAGTCAGCTTGCATTATGCCATTTGTAGACATTTTTGAAGAATTTACGCTAACCCCCCACGCTTCTTCCTGCTGTCCCAGCCCTACCTCAACCTCTCCCACCTCTACCTCCCACTATCAAATCCACGGCTTTCACTATGCCTCTCAGGGAAGCATGACCCTCTGATAGGTTAGTTTACAGTGGATTTTTTTTTTTTTTTAATATGAGCCTGCTCTGTTTTCTGATGATCATTGATACCCCAAACCCACAAATGTCAGCCCCCGTAGCAACGTTCGAGCTACTTATCCCTGAACCTCTTTCCATCACTGTTTGAGTTCGGATGTAACCCTGACCATGCTGTGCAATCATCTTTTCTCTCCTGAGACTTTGAATCTGGAGTTCAAAAAGGATAACTTATTTCTGCCTGGTGGTAGAAGGGAGGTGATATAAACTTGTGTAGAGGAATGGCCATATTTAGTCCTACCCCATGACAGGTTTGGTAAAGCTGATCCTCAAAAGCTGAAGAAGGATGCAGAGGCTCGAAAGCAGAGAGAGGAGTCTCCAGGGCTTAGATGGGTGGAGACAGAAGGCTTACTTCCCCGTGGCTTTCCAGCGAGGACGTCTACTGGTGCACAGGCGGCTGGATCTGACAAGCTGACAGCGACCAGGGAAGGTTACGGGCTGAGATTATACAAGAACAGCCTGTTCCTTCTGCTCACAGCTAACCTCACTATTTTCTGGGCAATCTGTAAAGAACTGGCAAGTTGGCCCCTCACAGACCCAGGATGAACCTCTCTGCTACCTTTCATTTCATCAGTTTGCCCCCAAAATGTGCAAAACAAGTCCCACTGTTCCCACATTGTCTTAGTTTTTCTCTCTTCCCCATATGATACCTTCTATTTACCTCACTCATGTGTGAATAAACAATTAGCATATAAATTAATCGAGCCAGCTACAGAATAACTACTCCTTACAAGGGTCCGGGCTGTTGCGCAACACGGACTCTTAGCCCTCATTAGACCCTGTGCTCCTGTCAGCCTGGGGATGGCTTGGTTACACACCCAAATAAACCCTCAGACACATTCCCCCAGGTGTGTGGGCAAGAGAAGAATGAGAATTCTCGTCTTAGAACAGCGACTCTCAAAATTCGGGTGTGCCACATCTGAAAAGTGCAGCTTAGCTGATCATACACCTAGGGATTCTTAATCCATTAGGGCTGGGACAGATTTGAAAAATTGGCATTTTAAACAACACCCTGATCTTTCTGATCTATAGGGGCTCAAGAATTTTAATTTGGAAGCACTGTCCTAGAGGAAAGATTTCAGAGAATAAGAAAGGTGCCCGGGGTGTGCATGGACGCGTGCGTGTGTGCCCGTGTGAGTGAAGGGATAGGATTGTTTTAACATCAGAAGGACATTTCTCACAACCCTAAAGCCATATCTTCCCTTTATTGTTTGGGGGAACTTACTGACTTACTGCCATTCGTGCTTGGAAATTCAGCCCTGGCTCTTATTTGAGGTGGCATAGCTGGGCTTAGGGGTGTCTTGGCTCGAGCAAAGAGAGACAGACCCAGTATCTGGTAAACAGAACTGGGTGATGACTGGCTCTGGAACTAATAGCCAAGAAAGAGGTGATAGAAAGCCCGGGGTGTAATTTAAGACTCGATTTGAACAACTACCAACAATATGAACATACTTTTTAGAGTCGGTGGACCAGGATGAGGTTTCTCAGACTCAGCAGTGTCAACATTCTAGGCAGGATAGTGTTTTATTTGGGGTCAGGGGCAGGCTGTTCTGCCTTTCGCAAGATGTCTAATCGCAACCCTGGCTCCTCCCCACTGGATGTCCGCAGTCTTTCATCCCCCAGCAGGAACGATCAGAAATTTCTCCAGACATTTTCAGATCTGCCCCAGGTTGAGAACCACTTGTCTCTGAGAGGGGCAAGGGAGAGGGGAAACAGCCCCATCTTGGCTCCCCTTGTAAGTTTCACTTTGCCTAAAATTTTCTTTCATAGTGAAAGCAAAACGGTATGTTATGCAGATGTGGGAGCAAGGAACCCTCCCATTTATGAGCGCAGGGTTTTAGTAGACTTCTGGGGAAACTTCTTTCTCCAGAATTTGGCTGTGGTATTTTTAAATTTTTATAAATCCAGTTGCTGTCATACAGACTCTTGCGTAGCGGGATAAACAAACTCAGGGCACACACAGCCACATCTTCATTAGCAACTCTGCAGGCAAATTCCCTGTCATTTTGAGACGTTTTGTATTCAAAGCAATTGCAGAAAGAGTATTTCTAGATTCTACTGCCTGCTTTAAATCTGTGGTTTTGTCTTTATTATTGGTGTGGCCTATTACTGCTGGCCAATTGTGCAATAAAATTTGCAGCTTAAGTTTGGTGCCGGTTTCTGTACATTCGCAGCTGCTATCTCTCCCAACTCTGGGGAAAACACTAGTTCTAACAGTGCTCATGGATCAGTATAATATACATCTGGCCTTGGTAAGTGGTTCAGGAAATCTGCATCTGAGCTCTCACAGCCAAAACCATCTCAAGGAAGAGCTATGCTAAAGAAAAACAAAGTCACCCCCTGATTGCAATGCCTGCTTTCGGAGCAAGCCCGTGCACTGGGGATCTGTGTGTGGTCAGCTGCTGAATGCACAGCAGTTGCTTCTTGCATATCTTTTCCCCGATTGTCAAGAGTCCACCAGAATAACAGATCATGGACAAATAAGATTTCGGTCAAGGGACTTTACGTAGTGTTTTGGCTTGTATTATTGCTTCCATCTTATCTTCCTGTAAAGCGATATTGTGTTTACCTTATGTTCTAAGGCTCAGGACTTGGAATTTACCTATCTGAAGACAGAAAATTCTTGCAGAAATTCTCCTTAAAATGTTGGCCAACTTCCCAGTCTTAGTTTTCATTTGAATTAAGTCACCCCAAGAAAGCTCCAACTACTGATTGTGTGGTAACAAGCTTCTCAGCACAGTTGGAGTAAAAAAGTATCTGATTCTGCTTAGGACTCAGCAACCGTTTATGACTTTTTCTTCTTCCGCCATAAAATGAAGGTGATAATTCATGTTCAACATTCAACACACACGCAAGACAAAAGTGCTGGGCTCTGGGTTAGGCAATGAGAATTAAAAAAAAAAAAAGAAAGAAAGAAAAGAAATAGGAAAGAAGGAATAGAAGGGAGGGAGGGAAGAAGGAAGAAAAGGGAGGAAGGAAGGCCGGCAGACAAGCAGGCTCCTGCCTTGGGGGATCTAGTCCAGAAAATACCATCTCTGTTTTAAGTAGGCTGGCTGAGGATAGGGCTGGAAGACGTTCAAATAAAGAAAACAAATTTTCATAAATTCTTTGAAATCACGAGCAAAAGTTCACATAGATTTGAGAAACTTTTATATAGTGAGAAATTCCTAGAGTGATAGACTGTACTGTTCTCCACTTATATTAAAATAAGATACCGCTCCAGGATTCTGAATTTAGCAGCTGTTGGCATACGTGTCTCTTGCCACACTCATAAAGGTTTTTAATGTGCAATAACGTAACATATAGCTCATCTCTTCTATGGTTGGGTGTGTTATTTATAATTAACTAACTTTGTAACATCTTCATGTGTGGAAGAAGCAGTATTTGGAGCTATCCATTTTTTTTGTCCACAGGAAACAAGACTGTATTTATTCTGCATAGTGCCATTTACCTATCACCCCTTCTGCCAATGATTTGAATTGTTTAGCAATAGTCCTTATTTATCTCAACACACTCCCAACTGGGAGATGATGCCTGTTCAAAATGAATTAACCTGAAAGCTCATCTGGAAATACTGAGAAGTTAGGTGCATCCTGCTTCAGTGAAGATATGTGGGGTAAAACTGAAAGACCACAATGTCTGTCCCTAATTCATTCACTACAAAGTGGAAATGATCATACTGATGTGAATAAACCTGAAAAAAAATCGGAGGTAAGTTTAACTATTTGCCTAGTAGATGGTAAAGCTCAGAAGAATTCTCCATGATTCACTTTGCCCTGGCATCATGAGGAACTTTGGATCCACAGAATGAAAGAACCCCCACCACATGTTTTGTTCTGAGAAAGGGTCTGCATATTTCCTCACTGTGTTTACTAACACTAATTCCTTGGCAGTTTCCAAAGCTCCTTTATGAAAAAGTTACAGGAATCTCTGCATTTGGGCTCCTCTTTCCCCCAACTCTCATGAGGCTAGAAGCCACACTGGGTCCCCTAAGGGACATCCAGACACTTCTGGAGGAATTTCTGTACTTGGGAATTCAAAGGAGAACCCTTGCTTGAGAATGAACGTCAGCGGCAGAGGGAATGTTCTATGGGAACCCAACTGTTAAAGGTCCAGCTCATCTCAAAAGCACACGCAGTGCTTACAGAGGGATTGAGAAACTGCTAACGACTTGAGGAACTTTGAAGAGAGCGCAGGAGTCAGGTGAAATATTAAGCACAAAACAAATGATCTAAAGACTGAATACAGATACAAATCATAGAGTACTGGAATAATTCATTCTTACTAGGGAAACCTAAGAGGTATTTACAGAGAAATTGAAGCATCTGCGCTGACACAAGATGATGAAAGAACTGAGGTTCGCTGGGCAGAGGATACCACAGGAAACAGAATGGTATAAGCATAGTTACAGGAGGACCAAAGCAAAAGCAAGTTTGGCCATTTGGGTGGGGGGGGGGGGTAGAGTTCCGAAGTTGACAAAGTGGAAGAGTCATGAGGTAAAAGCCACATTTCACCTCCAAGGTAAGTTACTTGAAATGTCTTCTGCTAGTTATGGTCTACCATTCAGTTCTACCAAGAAGTGATCTAAGCAAGGTTGCTCCTTTCTTAACGGACGGATCTGTCCATTTTACCAAAATGGAATGGAGTTGGAGGAAAATGAAGCTATGACCAATCCCCAACCGATGGGCTGTTCGTTTGGGAGGTTTGATGTTTCACTGGATTTCTATGATTACGATATCACTGTGATAGTTGACGTCAGACCCTGTAGGCTCAAGAGGAAGCGGAATTTCAGATTATCTGCGAGAAATTCCCAATGTCCAGTACAACAGGATTCACTGCTGCTCTAGCAAATCCGAACCCTGGAGCTGCACCCCGCCGGCGTCACAGCGACTGAGACGCTGTCTCCCGTTTGTGGGTCTTCACCGAATTTCGCTTCCCATTTCTTTAATGAGAAAAAGATTCCTTCCACTCGTTTGTCCCACACCGTTTCAGATTTATACTGCCAGATAAATGATTTCAATCCATAAAACGGATTATCCTTTTTGCTTTCCTCTGATCTTTAGCATCGGAGCTCTGAAGTCATCCCATATTAACCTGGTGAATCGACGTTGTCTTTCTAAGTGACAGCAACCTCGGCCAAGCTGCCTGTCTTTCCTGCTGTCCTCACCCGCTGCTCGTGCTAAGGGTAATTCCTGACATCCCACAGCGTGACCCCGCCTGTTCCCGCTTCCCCCGGTATTTGTATCACGCCCCGAAACTCTCTCCGCCCCCCGCCCCAGCCCGCCCGTCCGCCCTCGGATGACCAAAGGATAAATATCTGCAGGACCCAGGCAGGTCTTTAGACAACTGCGCTTCTAAATGTCCCCCTCCCCGCCGCAGCCCGCACTCGCGCTGCTGGAGACAGCCACAGACTCGCTTTGGGATCCCGGGATGGGGCGTTTGGCGCGTCCCTGGCCCCGCCCTCCCTCCCGGCTTCCCGAATCGCGGTCTGTCCTCTCCCTACAGCGCCGCGGGCCTAAGGCCCCGCCCACACCTCGTTCCCGCCCCGCCTTCGGCTCGGGTCACAGTCTGTCTCGCTCCCGGGTCCCGAGGCCCCGCCCATGACCCCGCCTCCGTCTTGCTCCCGCCCCGCCTCCGTCTCGCTCCCGCCCCGCCCATCCCTCGCCTCCCCACCCGCCGCCTTCCCGGGCCTGAGGCCCCGCCCCGGCTCCGCCCCCGTCTCGTTCCCGCCCCGCCCCCGGCCCGCATCGCTGTCTCTCGCCCTCCCCGGGCCGCGCGGCCGGAGCTGGCACGGAGGAGCGGCGGCCGCGGCGGCATCGCGGCAGCGTCGCGGCCTGGGGACCCCAGCGCTCCGCTGGACTCAGCGCCCGCGAAAGCGCCCATCGCGCGCGGATCTGCCTTCCGCGGTGCCGGGCTGCCTGGAGCGTCCGGCGATCCCCGAGGGCGGGCGTGTCCTCGCGGCGCGGGGCGGGGGACAAGCGTGGGGCCGCAGCCTGTTGGAGCGCGGGGGGCGGGGGGTGCCGTGCCCCGGGCGCGGGGAGCCCTGCGGGGGGCGGCGCGGCCAGGCTCCCTGTGCGGAGCAGTTTTCTGCAACTCTCCACCTCCTCCTCCCTGGGCCCAGCGCAGCCGGGAGACCCTGTCCACATCTGCGGAAGGTAAGCGGACTTGGCCATTTAGGGGTCGTTGTCCCCAAACCACGGCCAGAGGTCGAGGCTGGGGAGCGAAGGCCGGGAGCGGCACGTTCGTAGGTTCGAGGAGGCGAACGAAAAAAAAAATGCAACAGGCGGGGCGGTTCAGGAAACTCCAGCGTTGATGTTTCCTACGGAGAGGAGACTTGTCCAAGACTGAAACTTGGTGAGGCTCTTCAAACCCGAGGACGGGCAGAGGCGACGCTGCACCTTAGTCTGGGTCTGAGCTCCCTCTGGTGGCCTCTCGTGAGGACGGACGCCGAGGCCGCAGGTGAGGTCGGAGCGCCGCTTGCTTGCTCCCACGCGTGGCCATCATGTCCCCTTTGAGAACCGTGACTGGTCGCGGTAGTTTCCCATACAAGGTGCCTTTTGATCCCATAAAGCGAATCCCTTAACCGGAATCAGAAAAGGTCTTTTCAACCTCTGCTCTTTGTCCCTGAGTTCTTTGCCACCAAATCAACGAGAATGATAGCAGGAATCTCATCTTTGTTTAACCGCCCTTGAATAAAAACACGTTAAAGGAGTCAAGCAAGCCACAGTTAAAATAAATGCTGCAGGAAAGTTGCATTTGTAGCTGCTTGTCATCTGCCGCCATTCATTGTTCTCCTAATCTGTCCATTTAAAAGTGTAAGAAAAAAAAAAGGATCACTTGAGCTAACTTAGATGGTATTCAGTTACAGATTTTATTGTGATTCTAAAATTTTTGTCAAGAGATTGTAGAACATGTAAGTCATCAGTTCATGTCCACTTCCGGCATTTCCGTAGCCTCAGAGAATTTCTTTTTGTTTTTCCTCTAGAAAGGAGTGTCATGAAAAAGGAACAGAAAAGAACCGTCCCTCTTGGTGAATCGGGAGTTTTCTCTCCCAGTTGGTGGCTACTTCATGATTGGAAAAAAAGTACCTAGGTGGCTGAAGAGATTAGATTCTTGTAGTTGTACAGATGAAGCTGATAAAAGAAGACATGAAAATGCTTTCTCTGGGTCGTAATGGGTGATGAGTAAGTAAGCCTGAACAAGACAGATTTGGAATGAGGGCAGAAATTTTGATTTTTTATAGCCAAGTAGGACTTTGAACACTTGTTGAGGATGTTCTTTTCCCAAAAATGGAAGAAGAAAAAATTTTCAAAGCAAAAGTGTAAAAAGTGGAAGGAGATAACAACCAAGTCGACTTCAAGAATTTCAGTACATCATGAGCTCCTTTGGGCAAACTGGCACAAGCATCGTACATGTGGGTGACTTTTATAACTAGAGATGGTTTCCTACCCTAGGAACAACTTTTTAATTCAGATTCTGGAGTGTTTACTCTTTTTCTTTTCTTTTTTTTTTTTTTTAATACTGTGTGTTTTGACTCTTCATGTTAGATAGATTTGTGTAAATGAAGTAAATCCTGAATTTCTAGTATGTTTGACTATACCACTGTTTGCTATGTGATACAGAAACATTATACAGGTTTTAACATTCCTTGAAGTTTTATTGGAAGCAGATCTGTGTCAGGGACACAGACAGTATAAGTTTTCTCTTTTTGGCAACTCAGCTTGCTTTGAATGAACCGAGCGTCAGCTGGATTTCACAGTACATATGATTTATAGTCTTTGTGTTAAAGGCCTTAAATGTATGTTTTATTCCAGGCAGAGGGAAATACATTGAGCACTGTTTTTGACATGTATGCCTAAGGAAGGAGCTCCCCGATGGATCATGGCGTTAATGTTTACAGGACATTTCTTGTTTTTAGCATTAGTGATGTTTGCTTTCTCTACTTTTGAGGAATCTGTGAGCAATTACTCTGACTGGGCAGTTTTCACAGATGATATAGATCAGTTTAAGACACAGAAAGTGCAAGATTTCGAACCCCATCAAAAGCTGAAAAAAAGTGTGCTTCATCCAAGTTTGTATTTCGATGCTGGAGAAATCCAGGCAATGAGACAGAAGTCCCGTACAAGCCATTTGCATCTCTTTAGAGCTATCAGAAGTGCAGTCACAGTTATGCTGTCCAACCCCACATACTACCTACCTCCACCCAAGCATGCTGATTTTGCTGCCAAGTGGAATGAGATTTATGGTAACAATCTGCCTCCTTTAGCATTGTACTGTTTGTTATGTCCGGAAGACAAAGTTGCCTTTGAGTTTGTCTTGGAATATATGGACAGGATGGTTGGCTACAAAGACTGGCTGGTTGAAAATGCACCAGGGGATGAGGTTCCCGTTGGCCATTCCTTAACAGGTTTTGCCACTGCCTTTGACTTTTTGTATAACCTACTGGATGATCATCGAAGACAAAAGTACCTGGAAAAAATATGGGCTGTTACAGAGGAAATGTATGAGTATTCCAAGGTCCGTTCATGGGGCAAACAACTTCTCCATAATCACCAGGCTACTAACATGATAGCGTTACTCACTGGGGCTTTGGTGACTGGGGTAGATAAAGGATCTAAAGCAAACATATGGAAACAGGCTGTAGTAGATGTGATGGAAAAGACGATGTTTCTGTTGAATCACATTGTCGATGGTTCTTTGGATGAAGGTGTAGCCTATGGGAGCTACACGGCTAAATCAGTCACACAGTATGTTTTTCTAGCCCAGCGTCATTTCAACATCAACAACTTGGATAACAACTGGTTAAAAATGCACTTTTGGTTCTATTATGCCACCCTTTTACCAGGCTTCCAGAGAACTGTGGGTATAGCAGATTCCAATTATAATTGGTTTTATGGTCCAGAGAGCCAGTTAGTGTTTTTGGATAAGTTTATCTTAAAAAATGGAGCTGGGAATTGGTTAGCTCAGCAAATTAGAAGGCACCGACCTAAAGATGGCCCAATGGTCCCCTCCACTGCCCAGAGGTGGAGTACTCTTCACACCGAGTTCATCTGGTATGATCCTCAGCTCACCCCACAGCCTCCTGCTGAATATGGTACTGCAAAAATGCACACATTCCCTAACTGGGGTGTTGTCACCTATGGGGCTGGGTTGCCAAATACACAGACCAATACCTTTGTGTCTTTTAAATCTGGGAAGCTAGGGGGGCGAGCCGTGTATGACATCGTTCACTTTCAGCCGTACTCCTGGATTGATGGGTGGAGAAGCTTTAACCCAGGACACGAACATCCAGATCAGAACTCATTTACTTTCGCCCCCAATGGGCAAGTATTTGTTTCTGAAGCTCTCTATGGACCCAAACTGAGCCACCTTAACAATGTACTGGTGTTTGCTCCGTCCCCCACAAGCCAGTGTAATAAGCCCTGGGAAGGTCAGCTGGGAGAGTGTGCACAGTGGCTTAAGTGGACCAGTGAGGAGGCTGGGGATGCGGCAGGGGAGATCATTACTGCCTCTCAACATGGAGAAATGATATTTGTGAGTGGGGAAGCAGTGTCTGCTTACTCTTCAGCAATGAAGTTGAAAAGTGTGTATCGTGCTTTGCTCCTCTTAAATTCTCAAACTTTGCTAGTTGTCGATCACGTTGAGAGGCAAGACAGTTCCCCAATAAAAACTGTCAGTGCCTTCTTTCATAATCTGGACATTGATTTTAAGTACATCCCGTATAGGTTTCTGAACAGGTACAATGGCGCCATGATGGACGTATGGGACGCACACTACAGAATGTTCTGGTTTGATCATCGTGGCAGGAGTCCCATTGCTAGCATACAGGAAGCCGAGCAAGCTGCTGAATTTAAGAAACGGTGGACTCAGTTCGTTAATGTCACATTTCAGATGGAATCCACAATCACAAGGATTGCGTATGTCTTTTATGGACCGTATGTCAATGTTTCCAGCTGCAGATTTATTGATAATTCCAACTCTGGACTTCAGATTTCTCTCAACGTCAATAATACTGAACATGTTGTGTCCATTGTAACTGACTACCATAACTTGAAGACGAGATTTGATTACCTGGGTTTTGGTGGCTTTGCCAATGTGGCTGATGAGGGCCAAATAACCCGATTTGGTTTGGGCACTCAAGCAATAGCAAAGCCCGTAAGACAGGATAGGGTTATTTTCCCCTTTGGATTTAAATTTAATATAGCAGTTGGGTTGATTTTGTGCATTAGCTTGGTGATTTTGACCTTTCAGTGGCGGTTTTACCTTTCTTTTAGAAAGCTAATGCGGTGGATCTTAATCCTTGTCATTGCCTTGTGGTTTATTGAGCTGCTGGATGTGTGGAGCACTTGCACTCAGCCCCTCTGTGCGAAGTGGGCAAGGACGGAGGCCGAGGCAAGCTCGAAGTCTTCGTCTTCCCAGGAGCACCGCCTCCATCTTCCTGATGTTGTCATTACCTCACTTCCTGGTTCAGGAGCTGAAATTCTCAAACAACTTTTTTTCAACAGTAGTGATTTTCTCTACATCAGAGTTCCTACAACCTACATTGAAATTCCTGAAACTGAATTCGAAATCGATTCATTTGTAGATGCCTGTGAATGGAAGGCATCAGATATCCACAGTGTGCATTTCCGTTTACTCCGAGGCTGGTTGCAGTCCTTGGTTCAAGACACAAAACTGCATTTACAAAATATCCATCTGCATGAACCCAGTAGGGGTAAACTGGCCCAATATTTTACAGCAAATAAGGACAAAAAAAGAAAATTGAAAAGGAGAGAATCTTTGCCCGAACAAAGAAGTAGAATGAAAGGCACCTTTGATAGAGATGCTGAATACATTAGGGCTTTGAGGAGACACCTGGTCTATTACCCAAGCGCGCGTCCTGTGCTCAGCTTAAGCAGCGGGAGCTGGACGTTAAAGCTCCATTTTTTTCAAGAAGTTTTAGGAGCTTCTATGAGGGCATTGTACATAGTAAGGGACCCTCGGGCATGGATTTATTCAATGCTGTACAGTAGTAAACCAAGTCTCTACTCTTTGAAAAATGTACCAGAGCACTTAGCTAAATTGTTTAAAATAGAGGGAGGTAAAGGCAAATGCAACTTAAATTCAGGCTATGCTTTCGAGTATGAATCGTTGAGGAGAGAATTATCAAAACCCAAGTCAGATGCAGTCTCCCTGTTGTCCCATTTGTGGCTGGCAAACACAGCCGCAGCCCTGAGAATAAATACAGATTTGCTGCCCACCAGCTACCAGCTGATCAAGTTTGAAGATATCGTACATTTTCCTCAGAAAACCACTGAAAGGATTTTTGCCTTTCTTGGAATACCTTTGTCTCCTGCTAGTTTAAACCAAATATTATTCGCCACCTCCACAAACCTTTTCTATCTTCCCTATGAAGGGGAAATATCGCCAACTAATACTAATGTTTGGAAACAAAACTTGCCTAGAGATGAAATTAAGCTGATTGAGAACATCTGCTGGACACTGATGGAGCGTCTAGGATACCCAAAGTTTACGGACTAAATGCTGCAGGTCGGCAGAAATTTGCACTAATCCTTTGCAGCCCGGTTTGTGGATGTGAAGAGTTTGTTTATTCTTGTACTTAGTGTGTGTGTGCGCGCCTGCGTGAGCGTGTTCAGTTTGTTACTTGCACAGAGATTATTTTAAAACTAGGCACCGTATTTGGCCTAGGAGGATTATTTTTATGTCACTACTTTCCTTGCCTTTGTTTCTGAATTTTTTTTTTTTTTTTTTCTGCTGAAATGTTCCTGCTAAAGGCATGGATGAGGTTATATGATGGCGGTCAGGGGAGGTGAGAAGATTTTACAGGTCTTTGTCCAGCCGTCTCCCTCATCTGTAACTGTGCTGATCTATCGTGGAACCTCAAATACTGCTAAAGGCCTTTCAATTGCTGCTTTGCCCAAGCATCTCTTGCTTTCAAGATGGACTACAAAAGTTCCTTATCTTTTTTAAAAGATATTCTAACACATTTTTCTTGCACCAAAAAAAAAAAAAAAAAAAAAAAAATTTTTTTTTTTTTCCTGTGTATAATGTTCAGTGATATCACTGGGGAAATGGTGAGAGCTCCTATCAGAACTATAGAATTCCTTCTGGGAAATACAGATAAAAATACAGAATGAACATTTTTTTTCAGGTCCGAAACAGTGATCTGAAAAGCCTCAAGTTTTTTACTTAGAAATAATAAGGAGTCCGTCTTTGAACAGTCTGGGTGCCAAGGGCTGGTAGAGTATTTTCAACTCGCTTGTCGGTTTAAAACTCTTCTCTTTCTTGCCTCCTTGAGCTACAGCTGGTCCCCTCACACCATTCACACCCTGTCCTTTCCATCACTGTCATGCAAAACAATCCATTATTACTAATTGTTGAAGTCCCGACATTTGTGGGAACTTTTTTTTTTTTCCCCATGATGATTAATTTTGCATTAAAGCCTGACACTTAGAATCCAATTTCTTTTTGTGGAATGATCACTGTATGACTCAGAGAAAGCAATGCTGCTGCTGCCAGTGTTTTTTTAGACTGGAAACAGAATTGGAATACTGCCGGACTTATCCTGCATCCCTCTGAATGAGTTTACAGACTGCCAGTGTCTGCAAAAGTTAAAGGCAAATGGGAGATGATGTCAGAGGCATCTGTTTCCTTTGCCATCTGCATCTTATTATAAATGTAGTCGTCATAAAATGTGGTTCATTTTATTTTGGTAGGCTCTGAAATCAAAATGTCATGCCATTAGAAGCCAGTGGAGTAATTAGAATGCATTGGACGAAAACCATGAGGCGATGTCGAGACCTGATGAAAATCTCTGTGCAGATTGCAGTCTTCCTGACGTTTCAAACTAGTTTCCCCAAGCTCTCCAACACGTGGGAGTCTGTCATTCTGACCTAGATAAAGGTGGTTCTTTCTCAGTAGTTTGTTATTATGTCAAAATGTGCCTCCAGAGTGATAAAGCTGTGGCTATGTTACGTTCCAGCGACACCTAACTTGGCTGTCATTTTTCTTGTGTGAATGCAGACTTCTCCTCCTCCCCTAGATCTACTTCCTTCCCACCACTCTCCCTGCCTTGTCTCTGCAATGTCAAAATGAATGAAATCCTGTTGTATTAATATAGGTTGAGAGGGCAGCTAGAGACCAGATGCTACACAGGTATTCTCAAGGAAGGTTATTCTAACCTATCTCAGGGTTATCAACAAGCCGGTAAAATTGCTACATGGATGGTAACACTCTTTCCATTAATGGTCATAGTCTCAGTGTTTGCTTTCAATGCCCACGATGTGTGATCTCAAACCAGATCAAATAGAAAGGCTTTGAGTTGGCAGTAATAGCAGGTCTGATGAAGGTAGGAATTGCACAGGTGTGCAGAACCTGTGCCACTGCCTTTTAATATTGCAGGAACAGCCCCCCGCCCCCTGCTCCACCTGCCCTGGGGAAGGAGAGAACCAGGTGGAGTATGTGGAGGGGTTGGAGGAGAGGAGGGGAAAACGAAGAAGAGTATTCGTGTGAATGAGCATGGGAACGTTTACTGAGAGCTAAAGGAAGGGGCATATTTATCAAAGTGATCTTCACAAGGTGTCCTAACTTTCAGCCCCACATGGCAATGCCAACAGGAATTGCCCTGGTACTGTAGTCGCCCACCCCACCCCAAGGGAAAGTCTGCTGCAAGAGACCCCTATTTGCGGATTCCCCAGTGAGGAAAGATTATGAGTGAGGGATGACCCAGCCATTGGATCTGTACACAGATGTTCACGCTTGGGATCCTTTGCTTTATCATGATCATTTCCTGAGGTGACTTAACTCCCAGACCATCCGGGTCCTCTGTCCTTCGACCGTCAGCTTCAGAAAAATTCAAATAACCTCCACACTGAATATTATTCTTACCATCTTTAAGGGGATGATTGTCACTATGTGACACTTCTAAAGGAAACACCTGTCCTCTCTAAAATTAACTGCTTTATTAACTTCCTCAAACCTAGGCCTAATTGGGATTAAAAACTGTTATTAAAATAATAGAATTTAAGTCTTAAAATTAACAAAAAAAGTTTTGCTGACAGGAGCAACAAATGCAGTGGTAATAATATGGTTCTCAGTAGTTTGAAAGAATGCAAATCACTCACTTAGGATGAACGAATAAGGCCATATCCAGAAGTGAGTTGACGGTCCTGAAATTCTGGAGAGGCTAGGAAGTGGGAAACTCTCTTCACGAAAAGCAAGATGAATTTATGAATATGCTTAAATTTAATTGATAGAAACCTAGAGAGGCACACGTTTTAAGCAAATGACAAGAAAATGTACATATTAGGCAAGGTCTTAAAAAAAAAAATACTAGATCTAGGACCCAAATATTAGTCCTCTGATTGACTGTCTTTTTAAGCCATTAGAGAAGAGTGAGTAAGTGGCTGACAAGAACGGGATGTGAAACTCCCAGGCAATGGCAGAAGACTCATCGCAAAATCTTCAGTCCCCTCCACCCACACTAGTGTATCTTAAAAATTTTCCTTTTGTGGCAGTGTTACCCCTCTGCCACTTACTTTTGATTAATATTATCAGCACTTTTGGGTGTATCCTTGAAGATCCAGCCAATCTTGCTATGTAAAGGATATCCAGTTATCTGTGAGTAGACATTAGCAATGGTCTTAAAATCACTGCGTTTGATTGGCTTGATTAGCTGATGATAATTAGAAAACCATTCACTGATTAATTTAGGAAAAATGTAAATAGAAGGCAATACATAAATACCATTTCCAGAGATAAAGATGCCTAATATAGGATATGTCAAGGAATTTAATATGTGGCCTCTTTACTGCTTATTTAAGTGTTAGCTAAAGCATGTCTAATATATATATAAATGTCTGCTAAGGCAGTTTCTTCCATTATCTGACTAGTGTCCTTATTCCCTTCAAGTTGGCAGAAAAATTCAAGAACTAAATGACTGAATATTCTAAGAACTAAATGACTGAATTCTTGCACAAATGGTGATGGGAACTTCAAACAATACCTCCTAACATTCTCTAACTTGTAGATGTTTGAGCTATAATTTACATGAGCTTGTGTTATATTTAGTCCACATAATGTATACGTATTAATTCCATTTCCAAAGATCGGTTCAGCTAAGGCTTCCAAACTGGAGAGAGTTTCGTTTTCGTTTTTTTCTTCCACACTTACCCCGTTCTTCAGTGAAGAAAACATAGAGTGAAGATCATAAACTAGCTTATTGCAACTGTATGTATAACAAGACTCCACTATTAATAAATAAAAAGCTAAAAGCAACTTGGCTACGGTTGGGATAATTTTGTAATAGTTCTTTTCAGATCTCTGGGCAACCCTGAGGATTTTATGTGCAGCGGAGAAGGCAGGGACTTGAAATGGGGCGGGTGGGGGAGTTGCGCACTGAATACTGACATTCAGCCTCAGAACTTCAGCCACAAAACTTGATTGGTTAAGTGATGAGCCACGCTCTTTCCCTCTAACTTAATCCCAGTTCTGTCTCTGACTTGGACTCACTTCAGTCTTCTGCGTACATCATCCCACTTACTAAATGGCAAGAACTTCCCTGTTCTATGCACCTGTGCTCAACGTCTGCCCCTGCTGCCACCCTAAGACCTTCATGCTGCGTGATGCGTTGCTCATGAGGAAGGTTACTTGAGACATTCTCAGTTTGGTGCACGGGACTGGCACAATGAAGGCTTTTTTTTTTTTTTTTTTTTTTTCTTAAAGAGAAGGATCTATAGAGAACTAGTCTTCATGTGCTGCACATTGAACCATAAGGTTTTTCTGTGGCTTGCTAAAATCCTTACAACTCTACACAGTACTTATTTTACCAATAAATTTGAAACCCCTACTACCGCTATAGGAAATACATTTTTGTAAGGGAATTTTTAGTGCATTTACAATTCATCAGCTCATTTATTCACTATACTTTTTGGGTATCTACTGTTGAGATACTAGTGTGAGGGAAGAACAGAAAAACCAGTTGACTGACCCTGCTGTGTGAGGAATGAACAGTCTTCCCAGACTTCAAAGCTAATAGGAATTCATCGAGAGGCAGAGAAGGGGGGGCATGCCAGTAAGCGATTACCACCTGAGGAGGGACACCGAAAACTGTTCTTTTGCAGTAGATCTGGTTTGTTTATTTCTGAAATGGTGGTTGTGAGGGAAGAGAGTCATTTATTGAGTTAGAGGAAGTTATACTTGGTAAACTTGGATGGAGATCACCACCTATTTTTTTTTCTTAATTAGGTTTTGGCTCTCATTGTCATAGGACATCCCATTAATGAGTAGCTTTTCCAAAAGAGCACTGCAAATAGAACAACACCAACATTCCCACTCACTCCGCTGCCCCAACCCTATTCACAACAAAGAAATTTGGTTGTAGGTGAGTATCAAGAGATGCTCTGAAGAGAAAAGAATCCACGAGTATGGTCTGACTCATGTGTTTACAGATCATTGCTAGTAATGACAGAAAGAGAACACGTGTCTTACATCCAGAGTCCCGCTGGCCAATAGCATCTTTTCCTGTCCCTCCTCTCTGAGTGCTTCCAGGCCGCGGTGTCGGGCACAGATATCAATACTGGGAGTGCAGGAGGGAACAGAATCTACGGAGATGACAGTCTGGAGGGGACTAGAAAGAAACACATTTTGCATTTCACAGTGTTTCTAGCTCATAGGAGTCTACACCAAATGGAAGTGCCCACTCGTGACTAACAAACAGATATATTCAAGTAGAATTCATTTTAGGGGAAAAAAATCTGGTCTTTCCTCTACCAAATAATACCAGCAGGAAGGGAGGGAAAGAGAAAAAAGGAAAGAAGGAAGAGAGAGAGGGAGGGAGGAAGGAATGGACTTAGGACACAGAAAGAAAGGTGCACAAGGAGAATCATAACAATTGTGTTAATTATTGCATGACTATTTAAAAATCTCTTTGAAACCTTACTGTAGTTAAAACGAGAAAAAATTATAATTTGAGCATATGTTTTTCATAATACACTGCGATGGCTGTTTCTGTTTTATTTTTTTATACTATTTTTGTATTGCACTCTTTCAAGACCCAACGTAATTTTTCTTTGCAGTGTATTAACACTGATGTTGAATTTTACTTACATGTCTCAGGTTTTCAAATGTCTGAGATCTGTGGTGTTTTCCCTCTCTGTGTTGTCTTCCTCTCTACTTTGAATATATACATTGTTCTTAATGGTGTCAGGAAGCAAACTTTCTTTTACACACATGATATCTGTGTTGCTTTCTTTTTTTTTTTTTTTTTTTTTTTGAGGAGACCAATTTAGCTCCCAGTCACTGTACTTTTCTCATTTAGAACATGAGCAATATCCGTGCATTAAAATCTAGCACCCCTTTATGCACAATGCATAACACACTTCTTATTTATTGCATGATGCAAATAAGGCTCTAAAACCTTCTTGTACTACAGTGAAAGAATAGTCTCCAGTTTTTCTGGTATTTATTTATTGTTTTAATTATGTATTTATATATTCCTTCACTTCATTCCAAAAGACTGATTTTATTGTAGATTTGCTTAAAGTACATGAGACTTAAAAATATCGTTATTTTAAGTATATTAAGCCTTTTGATTTGATACCTTAACGTCATAACTTCACAAAACTTTGAAGGGGGAATTTACTTATATGTAAAAGAACACAGTAATACAACCAGGAAGTAATGAAATTGCTTTCATAAGATACCCATAAAAAGATAAATGCATACAAAGAATGCAGTAAAAGGTGGTTTTACTTTTCATTATCGGACGTTAACCTGAGCCCTATGGCTAATTCAGTGCTAACAGTGAACAGTATGCTTACAGGGAGCTTATGAACGCCAACAAACTCGTGGTTATTTGTCCAGATTTACCAAAATAAACTGAATTGCACCCACATTCATTCATGACTTTGTCTCCTACCCAACACTAATTATAAAACTTAAAAATATCCCATTGTTGAACACATGAGTAGAAAGGAACACACTTGTGTACACACATAACTTGGCAGAATTCCATTACCATAGAAGGCATAAGGTTTTTTCTGAATAACTAATAGACAACCCCTGGGGGTCTCCCACAGACCTTGTTTGTACCTTCCCACATTTCCTTGCTTAATTTGAAGAGGGCCATTTCTATATTTATATGACACTTTTATATATTATATGAGCTTCGGAAGTAGGAAAAAAACAAATACAAAGCCCTAAGTCAGTAAATACTGACCAGGTGTGAGATTTTGGGCAACTTTTTAAATTTTAAATCTCCATTTACTCTGTCAAGCTTTCCTAGAGTCGATGCATGGATTAAATAAAATCACATGTAAAAAATGGTGGAACAGTACTTGTTTCCTCTTGGTGATCACCTAAAATTCTCCGGTCTTTTGTATTTTGCTTTAGCATTTAAAGTAGCATCTCTTTTAGTGTAGTATTTAATATATCAATTGAGTTGCACAAACATGTAAAATCACAATCATACATTTAATACATTAATTGGAAACAGTGTTTTCTTTACATTCGCATTTCAAGAAAAACATTTTGTAGCAGCTTTCACTTACTTCAGCTTCCATGTCTTTGTCATTTCCAGAGCCATGCCCCCCGCCCGCCCGAGCATATCATATTTGGAGTGTCATTGAGATTGAGACCATTTTTAATTTAGGTATGATGCAGTGGAAACTGTGTTCCATATTACAAGTGCCTTTTACATAACTTCAAGCATAAGTTTCTGCCTATACCTTCATTCAGTAGATACATAATTGTGATCTATATTGTAACCATTATATTTTTTCTATTTTATTTTTCCCACTTATTTATTATTAAATGAGCATGAAAGCTGAGGTGTTTAAGAGTATATGTGAACGTTGCATTTACTCCATGAACTATGATGACATAGGGAGAAGCCCATTGGAGGTAGCATATCCAAATTACATATATAATGATTGTACCTTAATACCATACTTAACAAAGATTGCATCAATATACAATTATCTGATCTGTCTATAATATTTTTCTGTTAAATCACATGTGATTTAACATATATTCTTGGGTTGAGGTAAAATTCCACAGTACCTTGTCTTATAGTTGATGTTTTCTAAGTTCAGATGCTTTCTTGCTTCCATGAATTTATAATAGGATCCAAGAACAAATTCTAGAGCCTCCAACCAGAAACTCAGCCTTCCAGCAATGAATGCAAAAGAGAATGCCCTTCTGTATTGGGTCCAACTGCCGCAGACCTATGGTAATAGGGTTCTTACCATTGATGGACAGGAATTCCATTTCTGTGAGTGGTTTTCCTTGGGTATTGCTGTCTACGCCATTACTAAGCATGGTTCAATGCATGCAAATTAGAAATCACTCTTGTGTTGACCCTGGCATATGCCAACTCCACTTCCCCCACTTACCAAACTATAAGTACGATGACTACACAAAATAGGTTACAGTAATATGTTGACACTGAAAAGTTGAGTTGACCCTATCTGAGAAGTCAGAAGCCCTCCTCTATGTTATTGATGAGTTTCTGTGGCCAGACCTGGAACTTCAGAGTAAGAATTTACATACTTGCATACTCTATATATAGTACAAAACATATTTGACACAAAAGAAATTAATAGAATGAGTAAGAGTGTACCTGTCACCCACAAATTACACGAGTAGTTAAGCCTTCCCTTGGACATTCCATTATCACATACTGGTGCTCCCAAAAGTGATCCCAGAGGAAACATCTGTCCTGGTTTTGTGTTGACTGTTTCCTTGCTTTTCTTTATAGCTCTGCATATGTGTCTGTCCTTGTTAACATAATGTATATTTTTGTGTGGTTTCAAACATTATGTAAACAGTAACATACTGCATATATTTTTATGCAACTTGCTTTTCCTTACTCAAAATTTTGTGGGTCTAATACATATGGATGTTCATAGGTGTAGATCACTTATTTTCATCATGGTCATATCCCAGTATATGAATATGCCATTATCTGAGCATGCCGTACTTTATCTTTTATCTAGCTGGATTTGGGAAATAATCAAACATAACATATTTACAACAGGAAGTATTCAGACATTGCATGTAAAAATGGTATATGTTCGGGGGGCACCTGGGTGGCTCAGTGGGTTAAGCCTCTGCCTTCAGCTCAGGTCATGATCTCGGGGTTCTGAGATCGAGTCCCGCATCGGGCTCTCTGCTCGGCAGGGAGCCTGCTTCCTCCTCTCTCTCTCTCTCTGCTTGTCTCTCTGCCTACTTGTGATTTCTGTCAAATAAATAAAATCTTTAAAAAAAAATGGTATATGTTCTACGATACACCTATGTCAGAATTTTGCTATTGTGTTTTGTTTGTACCCAGAACCACCTTTCCACCCCACCCCCACTCCAACCTCCAACATTCTTCCTGGTGTGTGTGGGTGTGTGTGTGTGTGTGTGACTGAAAGCACATCCTGAACTATTCTAGGTGGTGCCAACTTAGTGTTTTTCTAGATTGTCTGTACAAATTGACACTCCAGTCATTATAAGAACATTTCTGTTGCTCCAAGTTTTCTCCTATATTTGACATTTTCAGAACTTTTAAAGATTTTCCTGTCTGGTGGGATGAAAAGGAGTCATGTTTTTAGTTTTGTTTTTCTGGATATGGAAAGACAAAGATGGGATTGCAGGATGTCACATTTTGTTTTTATTGGCAGTCCTCTGATTATTAATGACATTCAGCACATACACCTGATGTGTGTGAGCATATGTAATACTCCTTCCTATTTCCATTTGTTTCTTCTTTTGTGAAATGAAATCCATGCTCATGTCTTTCATCCATTTTTCTATTGAGATCATTCTTTTCTCTTATTGACTCATTGGAGTTTACCATATATTAATAATACTAATCCTTTTTTGGCTCTCTGTGTTGTGAATAATTTTCAGTTTGTATACTCATGATGCTTGTACTGTAACTTTTGGGATGTATTTTGATGCACAAGTCATTTGAATGTATGAAAATATGCCCGTGTTTTTAATCTCTTACATATACTTTTTTTGCATTGTATTAAAGAATCTTCGCCAAGGTCTTAGCACAGAGAATGTTCTCCTCTATTTTATTTTGAGCATTTTATATTTTTAATCATTATCTATTGCTGAAAAACAACATTACCACAAACATAATGGCTTAAAATAACCTATTTACTGTCTCACAGTTTCTGTGGGCAGGGGATCCAGGCATGACTTACCTGGGTCTTTGTTCAGGGTATCTTACAGAGCTGCAAGCAAGGTGCTACCCAGGACAGGGCTCTTACCTGAGACTCACTTGGAGAAGCGAGAGCTTTGGAGCTTTTATGGGCCTTGGCAGGAATCACTTCCTTGTGGGTTGTTGGACTAAAAGCCTCGGTTCTTTTCTGGCTTGGCTGGAAACCGTCCTCAGTCATTTACCATATGGGGTTATCCATATGTCAGTTTCCTTCACAAAAGACAGGATGAGAGAGAATCAGTAGAAAAAGTGCCAACCATGTAGCACATTCACCGAAGTGACACCTAGTCCGTTTTGGTTAGACGCCAAGTCACAGGTCCCAGCCACCGCCAAAGGGAAAGAGTACACAGGGGCATGAATATCAGGAGCCATGGTAATCAGGGGCAATTTTAGAGTCCGTTTAACACAGATTTTGTTTCTTATATTTATTTAATCTGCTTTACATTGATGGTGTTGATTCTGAGATTTTTATTTATTTTTTCTGTATGAGTTATCTGCCGTCCTAGACTGAAAAGATTGAACAACTTTTGCTTTCCCACCATCTTTTGGTGCCATCTCTACCACGTATCAGGTCCTTATGTCTTGTGTGAGTCTCTTCTGAGCTCTCTGTTTCATTCTGCTGGCAAATTTGATTACGCCAATGATAGTACCACACTGTCTTAATTACTATTGTCTTCCTGTTAGCCTGAAATCTGGCAAGACAAGTCTTTTTATTTTCTCTTCCCTCCATATGCATTTTAGAATTAATTTGCACAGTTCCTCAAAACAAACAAACAAGGAACAATACATGTTAATTGTAAACGCATTACATCAATGTTGGAGAATTCACCTCTTAATTCACCTCTCCAGGAGCATGTTCTTTCTCCTTTATATAATGCTACATTTGTTACTCTTTTGATAGATTTCAGTCTGAGCACTTTATATATTGTAACTGCAGCAGATGCTATTTATTTTTAATTATAAATCCTATTCGATGCTAGTATATAGAAAATGCAATTGATTTTTGTGTATTTCTGTTGTATCTGGGAACTTATTAAATCCTCTTTCTAATTTAATAATTTACCTGTAAATTTTTTCAGAATACTTCATGGAGGCTTGTGTAATGTGTAATTAATGAGGATTATATCCCCTTCCTTCTTACTACTTTTTAATGTCCTTAGTGCATTTGTTAGGGCCTCCTATGAGATAATAAATGGGTTTAGTCCTAGTGAATGTTCTTGTATCTCTCCTGATGTGAATGGAGTGCTTTTGCATTGCCATTGCACTGACTGAGCAAATGAATGCTGGTGTGTCCATAGTTTCCCCTTCTCACCATGTGGTGTTCCCTTCTATTTCTACTTTGAGAAATAACTTTTTATCATCAGGGCACGATGAGATTTTTTCAGTGCTCTTCTCGGCATTTGTTTTGATAGCCACATGTTTCTTTGCCTTTATCTGTCCATGTAGTACAAATTTGTGAAAATATTTTTTCTTTTGAGATTAAACCAAACTTCATTTGCAAGGATAAAACCAGGCTGGGAATGATTCATTATATTTCTATATGTTGCCGGATTGTGTTTGCTAATATTTATGATGTTGACATCAACATTTGTAATTGTGATTTTCTCATAGTGTACTTATGTAATTTTGAAGTCAGCTTACTTACATAAAATAAATTGAGGACTCTCTATTTTTATATTCTCTGGAAGAGTTTGCATAAGATGGAAATGATCTAAAATTAAGAATGTTAGAACTTATTCATAAAACCAACTGGTCATTGTGGTCTTTTTTGTGGAAACATTTTGACTATGTATACTATCATATTTGATGCTTATAGGCTTATTTTATTGAAGTCATGTGTTAATTTTGAGGCCCATTTTGGACAAAGGAATTTGTCCTTTTTATGTTCACATTTACTGTCCTAAATGTGCTCAAAATGCATTCTACTGCCTCTCTCGAATTATCCAACCCACACAAATTTCTTTCATCCCTAGTATATGTGCCTTCTTTCTTTTTGGTCCTTTATCAGGCCTTGCCTTTTATCTAAGTCTTTTCAAAAACTAACTTTTGGCTGTTTTTGTTCATCTTACTATTTTGTATTTATTTGATATCTCATAATTTTGGCTCTTGATCTTATATATTCCCTTCAAACTATTTCTATTTATTTTCTCTAATTTGGTGCTGTTGTTGTTTTGTGTCTTTAATCATATTGCTTTTTTTTTTTTTTTTTTTTTTTTTTGTCAATGCCCACCACCCTAAAACCACCAGGAGAAAGAGGATTTATTGTTTATTACAGTAAAAGGGTTGGAAATAGTACAACTTTGCTCTAAATGACCTGTTGTTAGGAAGTGGGATAATTCTGTGATTGAATGAGTACCTGAATAAATTCTATCTAGAATTCTATCTAGAATAAATTCTATCTAGAAGGAGGGAAAATGAGAGGCCAACTCTGTAATTGGTTAAGAAGTAGCCGTCACTCCTATTAGCTAGAAGAGAGGAATGTGTATAGTGCTCTGTGGTTTGGAAAATACTCCTGTTTTTTCTGTGTCCAGACAGACAGACGGACAGTTATGGAGTGGCCTTGCTTTTGTCTTGACCCATCTTAGTCACAGAGTTACTCTGTTCTTTGAAATAGTTTATGGTCAACGGGAGGACACCAGACCTCCCCGCTGACAGCAGGCCAGCTTCTGGAGGTCCAGAGCTGTTTTGTTTTGTTTTTTATTCTCATTGAAAAGTATTTATTCTCTTTATTATGTTAAGCTAAGGCTACCAATTTACCTGGAAAATCCTGTTGGTTGTATTCACACATTTTAATGTGTAGTTTTCCCACTATCCCTTCTAAGTATTTTCTGAATCCCAGCGTGATCTCTTACACAACCCCGCCTATTCACATATTTATAGAGTTTCTCTGACTTATCTCTTGCTGTCACTTTTTATCTTCAGTGCATTGTAGTCAGAAACTCTTAGCTGTATGGCACTAGTTTTGTCAGATGTAAGGCTCTCTGCCTGGGTATGGACTGGTATCTGGTAAATTTTTATATAAATGCTATATGTGTTATGTAAAAATAGTGAATATTCTCCACTTGCTGGGTAGATACTCTGAAAATCTGCTGGGTCCAACTCGACAATTTTCTTATTCAAACGTGTATCGGTATGAGTTTTTCCTAATCTTCCAATTCCATTACTATATTAATGTCATTAAAGGCATATGCATGTTATATTTAGTATTTATAAGACATTTTATGAATAGAGCCTTAATATAGTGATTCTCTTTTCTCTAAAATTGCTTTGAGTTTAAACAGTGTTTTTTGGATGATACTAGATAGCAAGTTTCCCCATCGTTTAGTATTAGCTTATCATATAATTTTCATCTTAATGTCTTAAAACATTTATGGCCATTTATTTATTTAATTATATATTGAGAGAGACCTGGGGGGAGGGGCAAAAGGAGAAAGATGATCTTAAGCAGGCTTCATGCCCATATCCAAGGCAGGGCTTGATCTCACTATCTTGAGATCATGACCTGAGCTGAAACCAAGAGTCAGGTGCTTAGCCAACTGAGCCACCCAGACCCCTGGCTTTATATTTTTAATATACAGTTTGTAAATACAATTAATTAGATTTTTATTCCCATTCCAAAAATCATTATTTTTTTATCTCAAGTGTTTAAACTTTTGATTTCATTGTGATTATTCATCTGCTTGGATTTATTTATAACAATTAGTATGTACTTTCTGTTTATACTTCTCTTTACTATATTCCTTTTTAATTTTTTTCTGTTTTGAATTATTTTGAAATAATTGTCCCTCCTTCCCTTTTGCTGGTTTAGAAGCAATGTATCCTATGTCTGTTATTTTGAGGCTTATAGCAAAATGAAAAGCAAATACCCAATATTTATTTATACTTATTCATGTGTTTACTCTCTTTCCTTTCTATGCCATCTGACTGTCAGAGTTTTTCATCTGTATCTATTTTTTCCTATTTGAAGTGCATTTTAATATTTCTCTCAATTTTTTTGGCCTAAAATGTGTCTGTTTTTGTCAGTCACTCACAGAGGGTTGTGGTGCATCCAGTTGTAGGTTAACAGCACTTTGAATCCATTATCGCGATAAGCGCTTTGGCTACCTCTGTTTTCTTTGTGAGATAAGTAGCAAGATTGATGACTGAGGATGACACGGGGGCAGAGGTATCGGAGCTTGGAGGCCGTCAGGGAAGGTGTAGAATAGTCCTATGGGAGACAAGAGTGTAAAGAGGGTGGCAGCGGAAGTGTTGCACCATGGCCCGCAGCCCTCGGGACCCCCTCGATGGGAATGGCTCTGCATTTAGGCCCCCAGTTTCTCCCAGCCTTGTTCAGCTGCACCCATGCAAGTGTTGGGGGAAAAAAAACAAAAAAAAAAACAAAAATACTTGACAAGTTGGATTGACCAGAAAGTGGGAATATCAGAGTGTGATGACAGAATAAGAGAATGTGAGATGAGGTTGTGTGTCGGGGAGGGATTGTAGGGACAGAGACTTAAGAGAAAATAAGGTTTAGGACATAGAATTATAAAGGATCCTAGATTCTGGTGGCACCAGAGACTTTTGTCAGAAACACATTGGGAAGGTAGGAAAAAATGCTTCAAGAGTAAGCTCTTGGAACTGAGATTACTGAAACATGGAAATTACTGCTTCCATTAAATCTAGGGACCTTCAAACACGCAGGAGGAGAGCCCAAGAGAGCATAGCCAACCCTTGAATGAAGTTCAGAGAAGAAATGCCTTCTGGGGGGAGCCAAGTTAGAGTGGGGACAAGAGAGGAAAAGGCATGTGCAGAGGAGACATGGGGATGTGGAAGATTTTACTGGCTGAGTTCCCCAAGGTACAACGCGGAAGTCTCAGGAGCTGGAGAAGGGTGGGAAATAGTTTTGAACAGTATCACTTGGTTTTACAGTGTAGTCGAAGAGAAAAATGCCACCCTCTTGGGATTATTGGCCTGAACGTCAGGAGCACACGTGTTTACGGTCGGCAAACCGAAACAAGATGGCCCCACCAGCTGAACCTCTGCTGGGCACACCTGAGGCAAGCGACTCAGATTTTTTGTCCCTCTCTGCACATCTGCATACAACACGTGTCTTGATCATTGATTTGGGGCTACCAAGTAAGTCTTAGAAAGTAAGCAAGTTTGCCAAACAGAATCTGCAAATACCAAGGGTCCACTGTATCTCAGGTTTTTTTCTCTCCTAATCTGACTCTTTGGTCTTTCAAGGAGCTCTGCCTGGAAAACAGCTTCCAAGCTACCCCCCTTCTGGGTGCCTGAGTGCTGCCCGACTCACTTGAACATCACCAGAGGTTCTGCCTGGCTCTTTCTTCCTATAACTTATGAAAATGTTTGTCTTGATCTTACCCTTTCCTTCATTTTTCAGCACTTTTTAAGAGTGATATTCTTTATTCTCAATAAACCATTGAGAGGGGACTTCTGATTATTTTTTTAAGAGTGTTCTTTGCAGAAGGTCTTGAAAGTATAGTCAAATTTGAAGAACACCCAACAATCCCTCGCTGAGAAACAGCTTCTATTAACATCTGACCAAGTCCTTTTACTTTCAGGTTTATAAAGATGCAGTGTTCTGAACTGGGATCTAACTTGAATCCAATTTTCAATTTATAGGGTAAATGTAGGCCCAGTGATATTAATTCTAACTATGGACCTAATTGCTAATTTCTTTAGGTATATTTTAAGTTTATCATTCTCAATGGCTTTCAAAAGTCATTGTTGTCAGTGCGTCCAATTCAGTAATTGGAGTGTGAGGCATACTGTGCAGATTAGAAACCAATCTTTTTTCTCCCCCAAGTACCCTAAAATATGTTTCAGATGCATTAACGATAGTAGTGTAAACACAGGCATTTCAAATGACAAAGAGGGAATAATTGTTCATACAATATCGTGGGCGAAGAGGGCAGGACTAACTAATCATGGTATCAAAGACAGAAACCAGAGAAGAAAAGACCAAGAGATTTGCATGAATATTATTTAAATCTTCTCTATGTCAAAAACCAAACTAATAACAATAAGAGCATTAAAAAAGATTAGAAAACACAATTTCACCATAAACAAGTAAAGATTTAAAGTCTCAGTGGAGAAAAAGATCTGTGTATTTGTAGACAAGAAATGATTATCGCAACTTTAAATGACAGAACTTAAAAGGGATAAAACATACATAAAGTGAATAATCTGTTTCACCAATTCCTAGTACAAATACTGTTACTTTCCTTTTAGTTTATAATTCATAGTTTAAACTTCAAATTCTTTCTTCTTAAGACCAATCCTCCCACTACTAAGTAATGGGGGAAAAAAGAAATACAGGAAAAAAGGTCTTAAAGTTCCTTGGGATTAAAAGATTTCAGAACTACTTCCAAACATAAAATGAAGAAAGAGCTATAATCTTTTGTGGCCAAAACTTTCCCTGCTTCTCACCGGTATAAAGTGTCATTTAGTTGATTGGTCCTGCCGAACTCAACAAGTGACTCGTCTACAGGGGCTAGAATTGTGAGTTTACACTGTTTCTGTGCAGCTCATATTGCTGACCCATGCACAAAAGTCTAATTCATTTGAGCTTTCACTCTCTCTCTCTTTTTCTTAATTATTTTCTCTAAAGCACAACCTACTAGGCATTGCTATTGGGTCTAGAAAAGCTGCCTACATTAGGTACACATCATGCAGAAACCACCATCCATCCCTCCCCAACCTTGGAAAAAAAAAAAAAAAAAAAAACCCACGTACTTCTGTTGAGCCTGAATCACCAGCCTCAAATCCCCTCCCACGGTAATCTGATTTCTGGTATTTTCTTGTCCTTTTCTACACATACAATAGTTTTTGGGGTCATGCTGAACGAAATGTCAAGGTCTCCCTACTTCCAAGGTTTGAAAAAGGAAGATTGGTATAGGTCACTGCATTTTCACAAATGTCCTGGATCTTTCAATAAAGAAATCAGTAGTCATCATAGTGACTAGCTTGGTGTCCCACACCATAGGTGAGGGACTTTTCTCAACCCACAGAAGTTTCCTTGTCTCAAACAAACAGGCTACAATTTATGTTAACACACAGTTATGTTGAAACTGTGTTTCTGTTGCTTATTTCTTGATTTACTGCAGTATGAGAACAGAGTACATCCTCTGCCTGGGTAAAGAGCAACTTGGAAAGTCAAAAGATACAACTGACCAAGAAATATTAACACCATCAATGCCATTATTAAGTACATAAATTCAAATTAAGAAGAAACCGATATTATATCTTAGTTTATAGAGCAAGAAAAGACCACCCATTTTGCTGGATGTAGCAAAAAAGTAAATTATCAACTAAAGCTTTGGAAATATAAGTTTAGATTATTTATTAAAAGCAAGTTGGTTGTATGCCAGGTATTTCAAAGCTCCTCTCTTTCACCACCATACATTGCCTTTTGGCCCAGAATTCTCATTTCAAGCATCTTATTCCATAGGAAAACAAAAAAGAAGCATGAAAGATGTATATATAAGGATGTTCATCACAAGTGTCCTTCATCACATCAGGACATTGAAACTTCCTAAAGGCACAAGAAAATCAATGAAGATACATAGTAGCTGACTAGAAAAATCCTTCTGATAACTTTTTATTAATTAATTATGAGAAATAGCTATAAAAGAATATTATTTTAATATTGGATACATTTATATCTATAGATTAGACTGAAGTATGTCAAATGTCATTCTAATAGGTCAACAATGATTAAATATCAGTAATTTCCAATTATTCCATCTAATGTTATATGCATCAATATCTGAATTACCTATACAGTCATATTTTTTATACACATACTTATGGATTATTACAGGTCAAATGTTAGCATGGTTATCTTTGGGTATTGAAATTTCAGATGAGTGTTTTTAGTTTTCTTTATGCTCATCTGTGATGCTATTAGAATAATTGTTTTAAAATGATGGGAGAAACTATTGAAAACTTAAGAGAAACATATCAAAGTATTCCCCCGCCAAATAGTATTCCTCAGAGGATTAAACATAAAATTTAAAAACTGAGTTAAAAGGGCTATTAAGCAAATGAATAACTATTCAATCTCAAAAGTTTTGAAAACAACTTGAAATCAGACTTTTTGCCCCAAAACAAAAAATGATTTTAAAAATAGATGACTTCATTTTTTAAATAAAGTAAGTGCTTTTACATAGTGCTGCTGTTCACAGAATTTTCATGAATAATAAATGGCAATAGATAGGAAAAGCCTAAAAGATGTGAATAGCCTTTCATTCAACACTTCCAGCTCAAATTAAATTACAAATAAATCTACTTCATTAATTTAAAACATACTTCAGGGACATAATTTAAAGCTTAATTAGACTTATTTTGTGAAGTTTTCTTTTTATAATTTATATAAATAGGAACATATTTAATTTATTTTTTCCTTTGTTTTCTTTCTTTTTTCTTCTCTTTTCCTTTAATGACCATTTATGAAATGACAACTATGACCAGGTAAAGTGAAAGATTCATAAGGACATGATCTAGATTATTCCAGGAAACAGCTAAAAAATAAAATGGCCAGAGAACAACCAAACTCAATCCCTAGCCCATCTAATGGTCAGTAGTAAGCAGAGTATGAAGTCAGCACCAAACTTTGAAAATGAACTGGGTGACTGTTGTTTTAAGGTATTGTGAATGAAAAAGAAATAGATCAAAAATATCATTGTCAACCACGTCACTCCTGATTTATTACTTCATATTCTGTTCTTATGGTAGGATTCTCCTAGAGTCCTAACTTTCATCTTAGACCAGATGGTGAGGACAATAAATGTGATGGTGGTGAATTCTCTTCAGGGACACTTTTGAATTCTTGGTATTCTCTGTCACTCGTGCTTTTAAGAGGGGTACCCTGCAGCAGAACCAGTCATGGCTAGGAGTAAATGATTATAGGTCCTTAGAACTTCTTTTTCTTTCATTATTACTTATTATCTAATTGTTAGATAGTTGGAAGTGTGTGTTTAGTTTTCAAATATTTAGAGGTTTCCTTTCATTTCTTTCTTTTATTATACATCTTATTTCATTGTGGGTAGATAAGATGCTTAGTATCATTTCAAGCCTAGAATGTGGTCTATCTTGTTAACTGTACTTTGTGCACTTGGAAAGAATGACTATGCTGATATTATTAGGTGAAATATTTTATAACTGTCAATTCCATCGAGTTTACTTATATAATGTATATCTTTACTATTCCCTTTAGCCTGAAGGACTTCCTTAAAACTCTTAGTACAAAGCTGCTGAGAAAGCATTCTCTCTCTCTCTTTTGCTCTCTCATTGGAAAATATTGTCATTTTCCTTTAATTTTTGAAAGATATTTTGAAAGAAATTTTGAAACGTATCTTCTGGTTTCTGTTGATTTTGATGAAAGGTCATCAATCACTCCTATCACTGCCCCCATGTATTTTTAAAGTGTTCATTTTAAATCTACACTTTGAAATTTTTCTTTCAGCTTGATTGGCAACAGTTTATTATGATTTGCCTGTGGGCTATTTTCTTTGTATTTATGGTGCTTGACATTGACGAACCTCTTCAATATGTAAATGTGTGCCTTTCATCAAACAGAGAAATTTTGTCCACTGATTCTTCAGATCTATTTCCCTTCCTATTCTAGGATAAAATTCACATGCGTATTTAAACCTTTATTTTAAAAGGTTAACTTGACTAAACTGAAACCACAAGGTCTGTCTTCCTGTTGTCAACAACCGCTGAAACTTGCTCTCAGTTCTTTTGGCCTTATCTGGTGTGCTCAAATCCTGTTATGTACCATCCTAGCTTTGGCTCTGCCAGAAATCTGGCTAGAGTCTATATGCAGAATTTGGTCTTGCTCTCCCATGGTTTTCTTTCCCGTACTTTCACTTTCATTTTCTCTTTCTCTTTTTCTCTTTCTCTTCCTCTTCCTCTTCCTCTCTCTCTCTCTCTCTCTCAATTCAGGCATAGGCATGACATCTATCTTGTCATTCATCAAAAGGGTAAGCATGCAGTTTTCTGGCTGTCTTATTCACTGAATGTAAAACTACCTTTCTTAGAGATACACAGGGGTCTCCAAATATAAAATAATGTTTGTTTTCTTTAGTTGGTTGATGAGTACATGTTTATTCACATCTCCATTTATATTATTTTGTGTATATTTATGAGTTAGTGTATATTAAGGCTACTTTATCAGGTTGAGAGTTTTTAATTTCTAGACAACAGTAAATAATAGTGTTCAACTGGAAAGAAAGAATTTTAGAGTTGGAAGGAATCTTGGCGATCACCTTGTTTGACTATACAAAAAATAATACCTAGGTTACATAGGTGATCTTTCCAAATGGTACATTGTCATTTGTAAAATTGGCATACAAAAACATCCTGAAAATTACCCAAATACTTACTACTAAATAAAAATCCATAGATACCCTACAGAGTCTTAAATCTATTTTATTTTATATTATTTTAGGCAACAAATCTGTGTTTTAAAGATGAAATATCTCCTGAATGTGACAGTTTATTACTGCAAGATGATAAGTATTCATTGTGAATTGAAAGGTTACAAATCTACAATTTATAGTTAAACTTGGATAAAAAAGCTGGTTTTCTGTCAAAATATATTTTTATTCTCACTAGCAACAAACTAGATTTAAAATGTTTCCTTATCATCATTTTTCAAGTGTCTTGAAACTATGGGCTTATCTTCTAGCAATGCCCTCTGGGTATTATTCATCAGTTTTCCATTTGGCTGCACTCCTGTGATTCTTCAGTAACCTTGAAATAAAACCCAGGATACGCTCCTTACTATCCCCTTCCAGAGAAAATCTGCAATAAAAGAAAAAAAAATCTTCCAAACAATTTGGAAGATTTTTGATATGCTAACGATATGCACTCTGCAGTTTATAAGGAACATTCAGCATGGATTCTCAAACCTATTCAAACAGACTCCACTTACACAAGCATCCTTGGTATTTCTTCTCTCTTTCAGTAAAGAACTGGGACAATTAATGCAAAAAGGGGATAAATCCCAGGTCTCATCAACTTTGTCACTTTTGTTCCTAGTTCTTGATTACCTTTCATAGAAATGATAGAGTAACTTCCAAATTGAATAATTTAGAGGATTCATATTGTATATATCCCTTCCTGAGCCCAGATCGTTATTGATCAAATATTATTTTACCCCAGTTTTTTCAGTAGAGATGAACCTAGGTTACTAGCTATTATAATTATGATATCTCTCCTAGTCACTGAAATATTATTTTATAATACATTGTTGTAGGTAACTTACTTTGAAATATTAACAGGAGGCTGATTGCACTTCTGCAACTAGCAGCAAAAGTTTTTTTTTTTTTTAATTGGATGATATTGGTTTTGTGCTAAAAGTTCATGAAAGACTATGGTAGCTTTTGCTGGCAGCTGCAATACCAAAAAGAGATGTTCTGGCTCTGGCTCCAGCTTTGGCTCTGCCAGCAGAGCTGCCCCCAGCCTCTCCTTCAGGAAATTTAGCTCCTTCGTATGCAGCACAGCACTAAGGCAGCAGGCTGCAGAGGACAAGACGAATGTTACCCAGATTTGTGTCCATCTCTACCACAGTGCATCACACATCGGTCCTCAAGGCAGATGGTGACCTAGGTCATTCCTGACTTCAGTCCCTCTCACAAGAAGAACAACCAGCAATGATTTGTGGAGAGGATACCATTATGAAACTGTCAGAACATGGAGATGAAGCCATGACACCTCTCTGGACTCCAGGGTCTGAGAAGAAAAGCATTAGATATGTGCAAGAAGAGAAGCTACATTCTGACTGCATCCCCATCCCAAGGCTGGCGCATTGCCTCACTAAGTGGGGCCCCTGATACCTGTAGGTTGTCCACTGGGAAAAGAGACCCTAAAATGCATATTCAGTTTCCCCGCATTGTAAGCTGCTTGTCAGGAGGTCACTCAGGTCTTGCCTCAAAGAGATCCCTGAGGAATCTGTGTGGCTCAATGAATGGGAACCAGGAAAAGACACAGAACAAGGGTTGGACTTCAGAGAAACCAGTAATCAGATCATGGTGGACCACATTTCTGCTTGTCATAGTACCAGCCAGGGACTCTGTCCACCTGTTGATTTCTAGAGAAATCAGGAACAGGAGGAAAGCTGGAAAATTCACAAATACGTGGAAATCAAACAACACAATACTGAAATACCAATTCATCAAAGAAGAAATTTAAGAAAGATATAAAAATATATCTTGAGACAAATGATGTGGAACACGACATACAAAAACCTGATAGATGCATCAAAAGCAGTTGTAAGAGGAAGGATTATAGCTATAAATGATTGCATTAAGAAAAAAAAAAAAGATCCTAAGTAAACAATCAACATTATATCTCAAGGAACTAGAGAAAGAACAAATTATGCCCAAATTTAGTAGATGGAAGAAAATAATAAAGCTTTGTATAGAAATAAATGAAAGAATGGGAAACAATAGAAACGATTAACAATGCTGTTACTAGTACACTAATACTAATACTGTCTTTGAAAGACAAGCAAAATTGACAAACCTTTAGCTAAACTTACCAAGAAAAAAGCACTCAATAAACAAAAGCAGATATGCAAGATAAGAAATCACCATCACTGCCACAGAAATACAAAAGATTATGAGACACTACTGTAAACATCGATAGACCAGCAAATTGATCAACCTAGAAGAAACAGATATATTTCTAAAAATATACGACCTACTTTATGAAGAAATGTAAAATCTGAGTAGACCAATAATAACTAAGAAGTTTGAATTAGTAATCAAAAAACTCCTAATAAAGAAAAGCCTGACACCAGATGGTTCGTTTCCCTGGTGAATTCCATCAAACATTTAAAGAAGAATTAACACTAGTCTTTCTCAAACTCTTCCAAAAAAAAAGAAGAGGAGGGAACACTCCCGAACTCATTTTACCAGACCAGCATAACCCCGATACAAAAGTCAGACAAGCACACTGTAAGAAAGGAAAACTATAGGTCAATATCCTAAATATAAATGCAAAAATTCTCAATAAAATGCTAGCAAACAAAGTCAACAGCATATTAAAAGGATCACACACCATGATCAATTGGATTCACCCTTGGGATACAGGAATGGTCAAATATGCAAAAACCCATAAACAGATACACCACATTAATAGAATGAATAACAATCACATGATTATCTCAATAGATACAGAAAAAAACCTTTGACAAATGCAATTTCTTTCCAGATAAAAACTGAACAAACTGGATATGGAAATAAACATAATATAAAAATAAAAAAATATAAAAATTTAGAAATTAACATAATAAAGTCTGCATATGACAAGCCGACAGCTAACTTCATACCCACTGATGAAAGATTGAGAGCTTTACTTCTAAGAGCAGAACGAGACAAAGGGTGTCCACTCTCACCACGTCTATTCATCATAGTATTAGAAGCAATTCGGCAAAAATAAGAAGTGGAACGAAGGAGTAAAACTGTCTCTGTTTGTAGATGAAATTATTTTACATACAGAAAACCTTAAAGAATCCAGTAAAAACTGTTAGAAATAATCAATGACTTCAATAAAGTTGCAGGATATATAATCAACATAGAGAAATCTGTTGCATTTCTATACATTAACAATGGCATTTTTGAAAAAAGAAATAAAGGAAACGATCCCCTCACAATAGCATTGAAAATGGTAAAATACTTAGGAGTAAATTTAACCAAGGAGGTGAAAGATCCATACACTGAAAACCAAAAACTCTTATGAAAGAACTATTACCATAAATGATAAGATTTATCATACTCATGGATTGGGAGAACTAATATTGTTTAAAGTGTCCATACTCCCCAATCTCAGTCCTACCTCAATCAACCTGGGGAAAAAAATAAAAACACAAACTGTAAATTATTAAAAAGACAATGAAAGCTTGAAGAAAATAAATATGTGAGAGAGCATTAAGATAAATCTCTTCTAGTTAGAACGATGTGATTACTTTGAAATCTTGTCTTTATCCTGGATATCCATGCTTGAGTTCACTTCTTGTAAAAGTCAAGTAAGCTCTGGTTTTATCAACCCACTTACAGATAGCAGCTATAAACTCCAGAGAAATTACAAAAATAAATGGTAAGTAAACAAGCACACAACCACTGGAAGACACTGGAGAATGATCCAAAGGTATCAGAACTTTCAAAGAGATTCCTCATTGGAAGGGGGAATGGACCTGGTGAGTTGGTTGGTCTCACCACTTCCAGCCAAGATGGCGGGACTCCCCCGTACTGCACATGGCCACTACAAGGCCAAGAAAAAACTTCACTGGAGAGTGAACAAGGAAACTGGGAAAGGAGAGTGTCAGAGATTGGGGCACAGATTCTGTGCATTAACTCTGCCTAAATATCTGGCTGAGCCTAAACACAAATGCCAAGGACAGAATCTTAGTAGTTTACACAAAGACACAATAGCTGAGCAAAGTTGGCTGCTACTCAAAAGTCTGACTTTCAATCTGAGAACAACCAAATTAAACTACTAAAAACAAACAAAACAGGAAGTTTCTGTGGGGGTAAAAGAATCAGATTCCCACAAAATAAATTTCCCAAAGTTTGAGATACAACCTAAAATTCTTAATACCTGAAGAAATATGGAGATGGAAACTGTATTCAGTACAGAAGACGATTACATGAGACTTACTATGAAAAGACCCGGATTTTGGAATTAGGAGACCAAGATTTAGAGATTGATTTATTTGAGAGAGAGAGAAAGAAAGCGAGAGTATGTGTGGGAGCCACGGGAGGGGCAAAGGAAGACAGAGACAGGCTGACTCCCCACTGAGCATGAAGCCCAATGGGGGCTAGATCTCACAACCCTGAGCTCATGACCTGAGGTGAAATCAAGAGTCAGATGCTTGACTGACTGAGCCACCCAGATGCCCTGAAATCCCCAAGGATTTTATTTTATTTTTTAATTTTTTAAAAAGGTTTATTCATTTATTTAACAGAGATCACAAGTAGGCAGAGAGGCAGGCAGAGGGAGGGGAGGAGGGGAAGCAGGTTCCCTGCTGAGCAGAGAGCCCGAGGTGGGGCTTGACCCCAAGACCCCAGGATCATGACCTGAGCCGAAGGCAGAGGCTTTAACCCGCTGAGCCACCCAGGAGCCACCCAGGTGCACCCCCCCTCCCCCGCCCAAGAGTTTTAAAGCAGTTATTATAATCATGCTTTGTGACATAAAAGAAAATTATTCTGGAATATCTGAAAAATGGAAATCTCAATCAGTCAATAAAACTAAAAAAAAAGGTGATATTTGAAATTTAAAAAGACCAAATAAAATTGTCTAATATTGTTATAACAGAATGGGGAGAACAAAAGTTGTGAACCTGAAGACACATACATAGAAAGGATTGAAAAACTGAACAGAACATTAATAATATTTAGGGGCAATGACAGGCACATATTTGGAGTCCCTCATGGGGGGAAAAAAAAGAGAATGAGACCGAAAATATATTAGAAAAATAATCACTGAAATTTTCTCAAATTTATTGTAAGTTAAATTTTTATTCAATGACTTCAAGAAACCTCAATCAGGTTAAAAAGGGAAGAAAATTATGACTAGACCCACCATAGTCAAAACTAAGTAAATCAAAGAAAGAACATCTAAATGCAGTGAGAGGAAAATGACACTACATATCAATGGAACAATATTTCAAAGGATTCATGGCTTCAAAAATAATGGATTTTAGAGGATACTGGACCAACATCTTTACAGTGATTGAAAAAAGGAGGGAAAAAAAAAAGATACACCCACAAAAACAAAAAACCCAAACTGTCAACCTGGAATTCTATAAACCACTTCTAGCCTGAGGGTTGTCTCAGGAAAAAGAAAGAGTTGTCTCACAGTTGTCTCAGGAAAAAGGAAATAAAGACATTGTATCATAAATAAAACCTGAGAAAATGCTCTCCAGCTCATTTGAGCTACGAGAAATGTTAAGGATGTACTTTAGGTTGAAAGTCAATGAAGCAGATGGAAACATGTATTCAGGAAGGTATGAAAACCATCAAAAACAGCTAGTGCCTTTTGCCACATCTACTGTGAGAATGAAGCCCGTTCTCAGCAATCAGACCGTCGACATTCTGGAAAATGTCAACATCACTCTGAAGGGACGCACTGTCATTGTGAAGGGCTCCAGTGGAACCCTCTGGAGGGACTACAATCACATCATCATAGAACCCAGTCTCCTTGGGGGGAAAAAAAAAAAAAAGGAGGCTCAGAATTGACAAATGGTGGGAAATAGAAAAGCACTGGCTACTGTCCATAGGATCTGCAATCATGTACGGAACACGGTCAAGGGCGTGACACTGGGCTTCCCTTACAAGATGAGTCTATCCAGGCTCACTGCCCCATCGACGTTGTTGTTCAGGAGAGTGGTTCTCTTGTTGAAATCTGAAATTTGTTGGGTGAAAAATATACCTGCAGGGCTCGGCTGAGGCCAGGTGTTAACTGTTCAGTGCCTGAAGTCTAGAAAGATTCAGTTAATTCTTGAAGAAAATGACCTTAAACTTGTATCAAACTCAGCTGCTTTGATTCAGTAAGTCACAACGTTAAAAACGGGCATATAGAAAATGTTCAGATGGTATGTATTTCTGGAAAAGGAACAGCTCACAGGGCGATGAATAAGATCTAAATTGTCCAGCTACAGAAAAACACAAGATTTCAGATGATTTTTCTGACTCATTTGTAATATTTCAAAGATGCAGTTAAAGCTATTGATGATTTGGGGCTTTTTCTTAAACAACATATATATATATATATATATATATATATATATATATATATAATAAACTTCTATTGCATTTGCCTTCTTAATCTACTGGAATTCGTGTATAATAAAATAAAACTGTGATGTATGTAACCACATACAACTAAAAAAAATGCATAGCAAAACCACCAAAACAATACACAAAGAAAAGTGGAAAATGAGACTATAAGTTACTGTATCATTCATAGAGGACTAATGCCCCAGGAACAGGGAACTTATAAAAATGTGAGAAAAATTTACAAAAAACCTCCACCCTCTATAACAATGGATAAAAAACATAGATAAGTTACTAAAAACATTTAAAAGTGATCTGAACAGATGGAAGTATGTTAAAAATCACTCATACTCAAAAGATGCACAAAAACTATCATACCTATCAGAATGGCAAAAATTAAGAACTATAATAACACACACTGCTAGCAAGAGTATAGAGAAATGTAAAGTCGTACATATCTAATAGGAAAAGCTTATTGGTAAAATCCATGTTAAGGAGAATTTTGAAATTTCTAACCAAACTAGATGTATGTTAACCTTTTGATCCTGCAATCCAAAGAATTTGCCCTTGAGATACATCTCATTCAGTAGAAAAACAGGAGCTCCTGGGTGGCTCAGGTCATACTTTACCTCAGGTCATACTTCCAGGGTCCTAGACCAGTCCTGCACCAGGTTCCTTGCTCAGCCCAGAGCCTGCTTCTCCCTCTCCCTCTGCCACTCCCCCTGCTTATACTCTTCTGCTCTCTCTCTGTCAAATAAATGAAAGAAAAATACATGTGTGTTTTTTAAACATGTCGTACATTCTTTTCTATTTTCTTTTTTAATTTAATTTAATTTATTTATTTGACAGATCACAAGTAGGCAGAGAGAGAGAGAGAGGGGAAAGCAGGCACCCTGCTGAGCAGAGAGCCCGATGCGGGGCTCGATCCCAGGACCCTGAGATCATGACCTGAGCCGAAGGCCAAGGCTTAACCCACTGAGCCACCCAGGTGCCCCTCTATTTCCTATTTATCAGAATTTCATCACTATTTTACATGTAACAGTAAAAACAAATACCTACCCAGGAATTTGAAAATAGATCTGAATGAAGGAAAGTAGCCCTTGGGAAGAAACATCTGGTTGTGACACTGGCCTATGTTTATAACCAGCCTGGGATTTATTGTCGGTCAGCAGAATGGTCACAATGGAAGTTATTTCTTTTTGACATTTCTTTTTCTTAAACTTCCTTTACTCATGTCTGTTTTCTACATACTTTCGCGTTTTCATGCAGATCATCTTAGGTGATGAGGAGTTTGGGTCTCTGGGAAAAGGCACACCTGAGGATGTCGCCAGCGTCCATTACAGCTGTGTTTTGTCACAACCTCACGCGGTTGTGTTTCAGGGCCTGGGGCTTCTCCGTTCTGCAGGTGTTGCGGGGCTTCTCCGTTCTGCAGGTGTTGCGGGGCTTCTCCGTTCTGCAGGTGTTGCGGGGCTTCTCCGTTCTGCAGGTGTTGCGGGGCTTCTCCGTTCTGCAGTGTTGCGGGGCTTCTCCGTTCTGCAGTGTTGCAGGGAAGCCGTCTGCCCGCGGGCGTGCTCGTTTCCATTCTGATCTCCGGGGCCCCCCCAGGTTCCCGCTGCAGAGTCACAGCCTCACCAGGGCTTCAGGTGCGGGCACCAGGGTCCCAGCCATAGACGCGGTCCCTCCCCCGCAAGGGTCACCGCGGAGGGGGTGGTGGCGGCAGGAAGAACCTGACCCGAGGACCCCTGAGAGCACCCAAAGCGGCCTTCTGCGGAGCTCTCGGAACTTGCTGGTGACCTCTTGGAGGTGGAGGTCGATTTCGGGCAGTTGAACCATCGCTTGTGAATCACACCGTAATACGGATATAAAACCAGGGCGTGACGCTATTATTGTCCACCTTTGAGGAATGGGGGGGATGGAGGCATGGAGAGAATCACGTGGGGTTGCCTGCTGTGCACCCCCAAGTTTCCTTAAAGTCCCATAAAACAAGTAAATGCTGTATACGTATGCCATAATATAACAGAGTTTTAGTAGTGAGATTGTGAATTATAATTAATCTTAACATAGTCATGAGGCATTTCTGTGGGGGGAAAAAATCAGTTAAAATTGAGAAGCCACGAGGGGTGGCAGGGGCCCTGTGGCTTCCCGCGCGGTCCCCTCCCCTCGCGTCACGCCGGCCGCTGCGCACCTGTGCGGAGAGCATGCGGTGTGAGTCCTGTTCCGTTAGCTGATGGAGAGGAGAGAGGAAAAGAGAAGAGGTGGAGAATGCAAGGGAAAAAAATGGAGAACCGAGCTCCCGAGTGGGGAGGGCGACTGATCTTCAGGCACAACGCGGGGGGGGGGGGGGGGGGGGGCGAGACGTGGAAGAGGACTGGGCACCAGGCTGTCATTCTCGAGGTCCTCCTGGAGAGCCGCCAGCATCGAGTCCGCCTGTCATCTGTCGAGGGTCATGTTGGCACAGGCAGGCTCTCATCCGTGCCCCAAACACGCTGCCCTGCTCTGCTCTTGCACCTGGAATCCGGTGGCCTTTCTTGACTGAGGGAAGCAGGACTGAAGATCTGGGTCACACGTGTGGCCTCCTGCCATTAGGGTTAGGACTTGGACAAACTGAGCGCCTTTTGTGATGGCAGGAAACATCCTTTACATCTGACAAAGGCAGAAATAAAAATAGAGTTTGAAGATGTTCATTGAGCCAGGAGAATAGTAAAACAGAACACCCATGAACTTGTTTTGCAAACTGGGTGTCTTTCTAATGGAATGTTTAGGACCTCCTGCTGCTAATTAAAATGCCCACATAAGTCTAATTCAAATCTATAGGAGTGTTTGGTTTTTTTTTTTTTTTTTTAAGGTTTCCTTTTTCTCTGAAATGACACCACCAAGTTTTAAAAAAATACCAGACTTCCGTTAGATTTCTATAAAATTTTGTCTGGGTTTTTACATAGCATGCCAGATGGCCAAAACCATTTTTTCTCTTAATTTTGTTTCTAATGCTTTAGTTATTACTCCCAGCTTGCTGCCATCTACAAATCTTAGAGCCATGCCCTTATCTGTCTTCCTCCTGTTTATTAATTAAATTTTTAACAAGACAGGGCTCAATGCCAGCATACTGTGGGACTTCTTTAAAGACGACTCTGCTTTGTAGGTTGATACTTATTAACATTCTTAGGGCATCTCACTACAATACGAGTTGATTTTTTTCTTGAAAAACTATTAATCTTTCTATGGCTTGTTTCCCCTTATCTTTAATATGGAATGGATTTTATACGCTATTTCTTAAGCCATCTGTGGTACAGGACAGTTTACTTTTTTCAATTTTTAAATGTCTGTAATGTACATTTTTGTAAAATACAATGAAATATGAGACATAAAAAATGAAGTTTCTAGAAAAATTAAATATAAAAGAAAAATGAAAAAGAAACAGTTTTATTATTAGACCTAACAGACATAAAATCACATTCTAGGGGTGTCTCGGTGGCTCAGATGGTTAAGCATCTGCCTTCAGCTCAGGTCATGATCTCTAGGTCTAGGGATTGAGCTGCACTTTGGGCTCCCAGCTCAGCAGGGAGTCTCCTTCTCCCTCTCCCCCACCCCTCCTCTTGCTTGAGCTCTCTCTCTCTCAAACAAATAAATAAAATCTTTCAAAAAACCACACTCCAAAAATTTCTCAAACTAATAAATAAAATCTTTCAAATAATCACACTCCAATAATCACACTCCAATAATCAGATCAAACACACAATATGGAAAAAAAAGGATTGCAAAATCTATGCACATTATTCATTGAAATCATGGATGGAGACAATTAGTATTGGAAATACTATTACAGTTCTAACTTTTTTGTTGTTCTCCAACCTTGACCAAAGAGTCTGAGTCAAGTGACAATCTTCATATTAAACTCCCATGAGCACATTTTAAATCAGCTTCATGTATATTGATAATGTTTTTAATGTGACAGAGGAATTTGCATTTTGTTTGTTGATTCATCTAATTTAGATGGGATAAAAGACAGTGCCCTTCATAGAAGTTAATGTCTATCCTAACCTTTGTGCTCTGATTTTATACCACTCATAGGGGAGAAGTCAGTCTTAAAGCAGCACCCAGACAGGACTGAAAGATTTGAGGTAAATCAATAACCTTAAAGAATTCCTTTTTAACTACCAAAAAGTGATTTTTTTGTTGTTGTTTTTTTGAGAGAAAGTGTGCATGTGTGTGAGTGGCAGGCAGAGATTGGGGGGTGGTTGACTGGGCAGAGGGTGAGGGAGAATCTTGAGTGACCTCTCTGCTTAACACAGAGCCCAACCCAGGGCTCCATCTCACAACCCCAAGATCATGACCTGAGCCAAATTTAAGAGTCTGATGCTCAACCGACTGAGCTACCTAGATGCTCCAGTGATTGTGTATTTTTAAAATTTATCTTCAATCCTTCATCACTAGTGATTTTCAAATATTAATCTTGTATATTTCAAATTATACTTCAATAAAAGAAATTGATTTTCTGTTTTTCTGGTGTGGCTCTTTGTTGGGAAAATAAAATTCAAAATGTCTTATTAAATTTGTGTTTGGTGATAGATAATTTTTCACAAGTGTGCAGAATCAAGATTTATTGAAGTAAGTGTGTGTGTGTGTGTGTGTGTGTGTGTGTGTGTGTGTTTTCTTCCAGGCATGGAAATATTAAGGTGATTTTAAAAATTCAAACATTCTGGTACAGAGCAAAACTGTATCTGGTGCCCTGATCAGTTGGCAATACTGAACAGGGGATTCAAAAGTAAAATAGCATTCCTTATTACATTATCTTAACAAATTTGAAAATATGGCTACATATCTGCAAAGGAATACTATTGTCGTATCTATATGCAGACATTTAGGTTGAAACCCTCACAAACATATCATTAGTTTTCTCCATGTGTTTCCGCACACTGTTATTTGAAGATAATCTCCAGGGTGCTGGCTGTCTCAGTGCTGAGTCACTAACGTATTAGACTCCGTGCGACGAGGAGCTACTTCACATCTGGTATTAGAAAGTGTTCATGTTTCTTGCTTCTTTTGACAGCGCTTGGCAGAAGTTGTTAAATCATAATGTTTATTTAAACATTTTTTTTAAAGTGTTCTCAAATTGCTTTTATTTTCATGGAGTTTATTCATAAAATCATCTCGTGTGGAAAACCAGAGGCTACATGAATTATACAAATTAGCCATCTATAAATTGTTGCTGCTTGAATTTAAATCTTCTGATATGTGATGAAAAATGAAGCTTATAATTGTGAAAATGTTTATAACATCATGCCTAAATAATAGAACATTTCTGCTCATGAATGACTTTTGATTCTGGCCAAACTTCATTAGGCATTCAAGCAGAACTAGGTACTTCCGTTTCTGTGCTTTCATAGAATTTTGGTCATACATGTATGTATAAGGTTATTATTGCTGCTGTAACATATTATACCATAAACTTGGTGTCCTAAAACAACACATACTTGCTGTTTTTCAATTATAGAGAAGTCTGAAATGAGTCTCCCTGGGCTAAAATAGAGGTGGTAGGAGTCTTCTATTTCTTTCCAGAGTGTCTAGGGGAGAATCTGTTTTCTTGCATTTTTAGGTTTCTAGCGGCCACCCATATTCTTTGGCTCATATCCCTACTTCCTCATTTTCAAAGCCATCAACATTGGGTCGTGTCTTTTTCACACTGCCATCTCTTTACTTCTCCCTCCTCTGTCAGTCTTGTCTACTTTTAAGGATCCCGTGAGAGAAATCTCACCTCTCCTACTTCTCTGGGTAACAGTCGCCAATCTTATCTCCATGATCAAGCTTGATATTTTTTTCTGCTAGATTTCTCCTAAACTTATACAGAATCTTCCTTCAATTTTCTTGTATACCATTCATGAAAGATCATAAAATCATGTAATATTTTCTTAACTTTCTGGGTTTACTTCAGGAGAATTTTAGCATTGTGCAGAATACTTAGTAAAGTTAAAAGTTAGTATAAGTTAAAAGTGAATAAGAGATTCTTTTTTGGTCCCCAGCTGTTGTCTCCTTACAGAAAACCTCTTCCATCTCTTCCTTCCCTGGATACCAAAGAAATCAAATTTCCAGTCTCTTTTGCATACCAAACAGAAGCCAGCATCACCTACTGACATTTCACATCAAGTTCAGCTGAGAAAATAATTTATACCATCATTTTATATTAACTAATTAAGTTAGATATTGGGACCATGAAAACAATCATGATACACACAGTCTCTATTCCCTAGGAAGCAAATTTTGAAATTTATATTATTTTTACTAGTTATGGAGTTTTGTAGTTATTGACCACTTAGCTATCTAGTTTCTGAATAATATGAAGCAATCAAATCTTCATAGTATGACAGGACACAGATAAAAAGAAACTAATATTTATCAAACAAATTTTTTAGCAGTTTGACTTTTTTCCAAGAGAATAAAGTTTTATGTACAGAAAAATACTATCTGCAACTCTTTGAGAGATAGATTGCTATTATTTTATTAAAGTGACACATAAAAATGCTTCAGTTTACCTTTAAATTCAACTCAAAATCTCACTCGATTCATTTCATTTATAACAGTAATTCTATTCCTTCATATATTTTATATTGTATTTTCAGACCTAATGTATATTATAGTTGCGTTGTACTGTGTATGGATATACTACTACTTAGGTGTAGCCAAAGATTCTTATAGATATTTTCATGTAATCTAAGTAGTCTTGCAAACCTCAGGTCTCTTTCTGGCTCTGTGGGTGACAGCATTCAAGTTATGCTGTAATTATGTGCATGATGGTGGGCATACATTAGATGATTTAAGTTCTGTATGTTTGGTGAAGTATATACTGTCATTTCATTTTCAAAAATTAGGAAAATGCCCTTGAAAATCTGTGGGAGGCCACAATAAGGCTTGAGACGAGGACCAAACCAGGCCCTGACTTGTGCCTCCTTTCAAGTCTGAATAACCTAACAAAAGGTTTAGGACGGGAAAAGTTGAGTAGCACTGAGAAAGGGTCTGTGCTACGTGTTGTGTGCTCGCCTACGTGACTTCCCACATGCTTGCTAAACAAATGAGAACCATTCGGTTGGGGTCAAAAGTTCGTTGCTGGTCCTTGCTGCCCTAGTCCAGCCCATAAATTACTTTCAGGTTTGCTGTATTTGTACTGGCATCAGCCGTTTGGCGTCACGAGGTCTGCTTATAGTCAAATGTGAAACTTATTATGGGAACTCGTGGTAGTTTAACTAGACACAGGTGTATTGCTTCTCCTATTATCACTATATATATGGCCTTAGTGCTTTGAATAAACTTAGCATGTTGGACATCCTCCTCGGTGCTCTTCCTGCCCCCATCTCTTTGTCTCTTAATTTCTTTTCACCATCCTCTTATCCTCACGTTCCTGATCGATTTGTCGCGCCGGCCACGACAAAAATCTGAACAGCTTATACCATATCCTATGGCCCATGGATTGTGGGCAGGTATAGAAGCCCAGGCTGATTTGGTACAAAGTCAAGATCCTCTCCAGTATGACATGGAGCTTTGTTCTTCTAACAGACATCAACGGAATATTGATTGAGATGCTATAGCCTAAGCCCAGATTTTCAGGAAGACAGAAAAAGATTTATCATCTGGTGGGAGGCTCCTTGGATACAGGGGAGCTTATAATACCGTAATGGCTCTAGGGCAGAAAGACTGTGGTTAAACAGAGGAATGATGAAATTCATGTCTGTGTGGGTAACACTTGAGCCGCATTGTGTAGAGGAAAGTTCTGGATCTTAAGAGTTAGGCATTCTTAAAATAAAATACTTGTTTTATTTAATTGTATGACTTGGGAAAGTTACTTAACTATTTTGAGCCATACTTTCCTCATCAGTGAGAGAATCCTAGTATCCTACTAATGAGAATCCTAGTATCTACTACTCAGTTTTACTGTAAGCAAAGGGACACAAAGGACACATTAAATGATGTTGGTGTGTGTTTCCATGTGTTTGAAATGTGTACTTTTATAATTTTAATGAAGTCCACAAATTATCTTTTCAATATGTGTATTTTTTTCTGTGCACTTCAATAAAACAATTATTATTATACCTATTTTTTAAACATAATTTTGCCAGTTCTAGTCCTCTTAGAAAAAGTGACAAGTTCCCTGTACATGTATTTGGAGAAATTATGATGGAAAGCCAGTCTAAGTCACTTAGAAAATAAAAATATAAAATATGTCAAATTAAGCTTAATATTATCAATTTCAAGTACAGAATAAGTAACATCTTTTTAAGACTTAGTCTTTATTCAAGAATCAAGTCATTTTTGAATGTCCAACATACCCATTCTCTCTTTTCCATAAATATATATATTTTTCTTACTGGTTCTCTCCATTTCTGAGTGTCTAAAACTGTAGTGTAGCTTGTGTTGAAGTTCTTAATCAAATGCACATTTGGGTAACACAAATTTTTATTCATATTTTATTTTTTAATGTGTGCTGATTTTTTTTTTTCCTCTTCAAGGCAAGTATTTAAAAGCATGGTAATTTTCCTCTAAGATAATGGTGGTTGCAGAGCAGGACAGTTTTGACTGATAGAGAAAACAACTTCTTCCATGCCAGATGTATTGATGTAAACATGCAGTTTATGGTCCACTTTCCCACCTAATCCACTCTCTGGTTGTGGTGTCCATGGGTCCTCCAAACCTCTTTTTATCCCTAAAGAACCACCATCTGGTAGCACCCAACAGTAAAATCAAACTTCGCAGAGCACATGCAGAAAGCACTCCCTCAGCCTCCCTCCTCCCAGTCAACATCTGCTTTTCTCTGCTCTGTGGAGTGACATTTTGAAGGGAAAAGTAAAAAACCAGTAGTAATTTGAACTAGGTTAAGCAATTTTGATGCTTGATGAAGGCATCTGTAATGAGGATTTCCAATCACCAGTATAATCAGTGTTTTCTTATGTTAAAATTCTATGTCTTAGGCACTGAATTTATATAGTTCCTAAAAATCATTTTCTTAATGTTTGTCACTAGTGCAGTAAATGCCTCTTGTGTACTGGTAGTTGTGAGTTAAATATTGGCTGGCCATGGCTTATATTACATTACATTTCTGAAGAAGTTCAGTCTTCTGAGCTATTAGAATTTCTTCCTTTATAAGTAAAAATACTCTTTGGCATGAGTAGTCACATACATCATCAAATATCTAGTATAGAACCACAAGTAAAAGTGATAACCTTTTACAATGAAATAAATACTCTGTAATTCTCTTTATTTAACTCATATCAGGTAACTTCTAAAATGCTAGTTGTATTCCTCTTAAAATCTATTTTTTCTCTGGGCTAATTCTTAATGTTTCCATATTTATAGTTTTGCAACTCAAAAATCAAACATAGTAACAATTTATTAAGGATGGAAGATTAGGTTTTTTTGTAAATGCATATTTTTGAGAATCTAAGACCTAAATTTCTGGAGTTGGAGGGATGTGTATCTGTGCATCTGCATCTGCTCTAGAGATGCTGAACATATTGGTACTAGTTTGGGGCCAGTATATACATGCTGTTTGGCGGCGAGATGTTTAGCAATTCAATTTCCTTTCTCAGCTCAGACCACATCTCCCAACATCCCCAACTTCCGTCAGAATAAAGTGGGAGCAATGTGACTTGTGATTGGGTTTTGGACTACGAAGTATGGAGAGAAATAATCGCGGGGCCCCTAAAATGGCCTGCAGGATCCTCACGGCTTCCCTCTCTCTTTCTTATTCTTGTAACTGTTAAGTGAAGAACTTCAAAATGGCAGAGCCACAGAACAGAGAAAACACAGAATCCCTGCCCCTTGGGGAGAGCTACAGACTTGCACTGTTCTGTGGCATGAGCTGGAAAAACCACTGATCTGGGGTGTTTGTTACAACAGTGGGCGTTACTTATGCTGCTTGGTATAACAGGCACGTTCTTCGGTTTCATCTCTTCTGAATGTCGAGATGACTGAGTGATTGCTTGCTGTTCAGTGAACATTATCAGCAAGATGACAGAGAAGAAATATCTGCTGATGTGGTGAAAATTGAATCCAACTTCTCATGACATAATTAATGACTTTCTAAGGACTCCTCAGGAGGTTACAACATAAGAGGTAGGCAGGCAACCCTCTTAAATAACTTGGTAACAGTCATGATCAGACAGATTCTTTTTGAATTATGGAAGGAAGTGTAAAAATCTCTCCTTAAAAACACTAGACACAATATACCAGAGTGTCAGGTAATTGCAGATAGATTTAACAACACAGTCCTGACATAATCAAAAAGTAAATATCATTAAAATCCTGTTGATCAAATAAAAAGTCAGTCTATCATCAGAGGTAGTGCAGTCCTAAGAGAAGTTGAGTCCCTCCCTGGCCAACTAATTTTATCAGGGGTACTTCAATCCTGATAAAAGATGAATTTTTCCGTGGCACATATTTTCTACCCTTAAGTCATAACCTGAGCTTTCCAGATTGCTTGCTTGTTCATCTTTCTTCTTGAATTTTGTTAAAAGGATGAGTGTTCCATGCCCTCTTTTACCACCTGGAGGTTTTCTAATTATCCTCCAAGTCCCAAAGTAACTACCCTCTTCTGCACGAAGCACTTCTGATTTCTGATCTCTAAGTAGTGCTTTGTGCTCTCTCCACCGTGCCATTAAAACAAATCATAACTGCCTTCTCAGCACTTAATCCTTGCGGATATGATTTATGCCTGCCTTTCAGCCAAAGGTGTCTCCATTTATCCCTGGAACATGGAATATAGAAAGAAGTAAATTTATTTGCTCTATTTATTTGTCACCCAAATAAAGGTTTGCACCTTTCGTGGTCCCATGATGGTACAGAACAACATTCAAGTAAAGTGTAGAAGAAGAAAGCCCCTCTCAATCTCTCTCTCTCTCTCTCTCTCTATATATATATATATATAGACATGTCTCATACATAGGTAAAAATATATGTGGGTATAAATGCATGTAATCTTTAAACAAACATTTGTATTCATATTCTCCCCACCTAAAGATTAAACAATTAACTTTTGTATATCCTCTTCTGATTTTTAAGATAAACTTACAAACTAATGTCTTTCTTAAATATTACACCAGTTTCACTTTCTGACTCTTCACCTTTCCAGAGGCAATTACTACTGTGAATTGATATGTACCTTTTTCTTTCTTCCTTCCTTCCTTCCTTCCTTTCTTCCTTCCTTTCCTCCTTCTTTTTTTTTTTTTTTTTCCTAGAGAGTTAGAGAGAGAATCTTAAGCAGGCTCCATGCATGGCACAGAGCCCGATGAGGGGACACAACCTCACAACCTTGAGCTCAGGACCTGAGCCAAAACCAAGTCAGTCACATTTTTGAAAGTATTTTCCATTAACTAGCATTTTCATTTCTGGTTATTTAAATAAAAGAAATACATGTGTTCATTCATATATTAAAAATGTGATGCATATTTTATATTACAACATGTATAAGGGTGCCTGAGTGGCTCAGTTGGTTAAGCGACTGCCTTTGGCTCAGGTCATGATCCTGGGGTCCTGGGATCGAGTCCCGCATCCGGCTCCCTGTTGCGTGGGGAGCCTGCTTCTCCTGCTCCCTCTGCCTCTCCCCCTGCTTGTACTCTCCCCCTCTCTCTCTGACAAATAAATAAATAAAATCTTTTTAAAAAAGTACAAAATAAACATACTTTACATATTTTCAACCCCAAAGTAGGAAATATGTGTAACAGCTCCAAAGAATAAAATACAGGACGCTGTAGTATGTCAGCTTCCTCATTAGACCACCAGCTAAAAACACGCATCCCGACCACGAAACATAAAACCATTATCTTGATTTGTGTTAAATTTTTCCTTTACCCCGTTTTTTTTTTTTTTTTTTTACTTTACCTTATTTTATTTTCTGCATTTTTCCGCATATGCATCCTTATTAACAATGAGGAATAGATCACTTCCTGTTTCGTAAGATTACTTTAAGGACTAAGCGACTTTTATAATACACTTAAAATTAGCTTCTGCATATGTGAAGCTTTTACAAGTATTATTTGTGATCTTGTTGTCTTATTATTACTATTATTTAACATGCTTCCCTGCGCACAGCATGGAATTTCTCAAAGGCATATATGTAGACGTGCAATATTTGGGTTGTAGGACAGACGTTAAACATATTCAGCCATACCACCCAACACAAAACCGTTTACAGAAGGTACATAAAATAGTTTGTGTTCTCACCAGCAGCAAAGAAAAGTATGTTGTAAAGCGATATGTCTTGTTCCATTTCCTCACAATACTTGATAGTATCAGACATTTTTGTATTTGTCGAACTGAAGAGTATTGAAATATATCTCATGCATTTAATTTGGACTCTCCTGGTGAGATGTTTAACCACCTTCTCTTTCATATGTTCACGGGTTCTCTGAGTTTTTGCTCTTTTGTAAAGAACCTCTTAAAAACTTGGAACAATTTTGTTGTGTTATTAGTATTGAGGCACGAAACTTCCTTATATATTTTGTATATGCATCTTGTGTCAGTTTAAGTATTGTGAATAACTTTTCTGAGGTTTTGTCGACTATTTTTGTACTCTTTATGGTGATATTTCATAAATATAAAATTTTACATTTCAGTACAGTTGAATTTATCATTCTTTCTTTCACTTTCCGTGTTTTGTATAAAAAGTACTTTATTAACCTCTTGAATTTTTCAATATTTTAGAAAAAGATACAAACAAAAGTGGGAAATCACAAGAGAAAATTAATTATATGATGTAAGTAATATTTTCAATAGCCATACTTACACATAATTTAACCATATAACCTTTTGCATTATTATTTCTATTGGATTTTCTGATAGGAGAGTACACTACTCTAATGGATCACAGTAATTGCTACACCTAGATACATTGTTCTAGCATATTTTCATCCTAATAATACAAACAAAGGTAAGAAATAGGGAGTTCTGGTGGTGAGGGAAGTGTTGCAGATAACAAAAATGTACATTTTTGCAAAGGACTTTTTGTTAGAATTTCAATGGTTTTTCTTCTTTTTTTTTTTTTTTTCTAATGCATCTTATTTAAAGGACTATTTGGGTCAATAAAACCAGGTTGGCTAATTAAAAATAAACTCAACATAATTGAGCAGATAAGTGTGGATTTATTTCTGGGCTCTCTATTCTAGTCCACTGATATGTGTATGACCTATATATCAAGACATAACTGTTGTGCTTGCTTCTTATGAGAGCTTTGGGAATTAACTTTTACCATTTTTTTAATAAATTCCTCAATGTTAGATTTTGACCTCTTTGGATTTTCAGCCAAGACTAGATGCCTAAAAATGACAAAATACTACAAGGAAACAGTCTTGTAATTTTCTGGCAGTTGCCAGGAGATATATATAATACAGGAAGCAAGATTCAAAAGTACATTCTATGAAGAGCCACTGAAGTGATAATTTTTCAGATGTTGCTAAGTGGACTGAAAGACACGATGCAGGCTTGAAAGAAAGGCAAAAGAGAAAAATACTCACTTGCATCCAGGGAGTAACTTGCCAAGTGATGTATCAGTTTGGGAATACAGCAGAAAAAGAAATAGATTCCATCTGTGGAACTCTAAGAGATCTAGAGGTCATTTAGTACAGGCATTTCCTTTTGGTCTCCTGTTATAAGAGCTCAAAACCACATTTTATTAACACAAATATATTCTTATATATTACAAACTCAACCCATAGGCATAAAATAAATATTCAGACTTGTGTACTGCTCTACATGTTAACCTACATGACAGGGTCGATTTATTTCTTACAACTTCTGAATTTATGTCAAGGCTTACTTTAAATTTTTAAGTTTTGAATTTACATATTTCTCTGTTTCATTTTTTTCACAGAGTTCCAGGATAAATTTTATTATATTATGAAATCTACTTACTGGAAATGACTAATTTTTTAGCACTTAGTGATTTCTGCCTTGAATTTTATTTGCATTTACCTGATATGATTTGCCTATAATGTTCCTTCTGCAAATTAGTGTCCCTCTGTTTAAGGGATCTCACGAACGAGGGTTTTGTTTAACCCCATCGGAGTCAGAGTTTCTTATTTGTCTCTTATGTCTTGTTTGATTAGAAGGTTTATTTTACTTAACAATCATTGTTGTCACTGGGCTACTAGTCACAGTTCTATAACCTACAATTTCTTTATGTTTCCTTTGTTTTTATCTCTTGTCGTAGACACTTTCTTTTCATTAGTGTTTGTCTCCCCAATGTTTCAGAGGGTGAATATTCTGTTTTAATCTCTACTCTGTATCTCTCTTATTTTTTCAAAGTGATTCTCTTTTCTTATTTATCAATGATAGGATTCAAAGGTAAGATTATAATTCCAGCAATGTCTGATAAACAGTATAGTCTTATCATCTGAAAACTTCTTCAAAAGCAACATTCCTTTCATTTCTCCAACTTGTCATTATAATTTCAAATATGGAATCTTGATTATTATTTTTGAATTATTATTTGACTAGTATGTGTTTTTACAGAAAAAATTGGCACTTTACGATGTTTAGAAATCCTATTTCCCTGCAGTTATTTTCAGTCACACCCATTTTAATTGATTTCAAAGCCCATAATATGTCCATTTGATTAGAACACATTTTTAAGTATTTTTTAAAAGATGAACACATTGATGGTGTATTTTGTGATCCCTATAATCACAAAATCTGCCACTCACTTTCACATAAGAATAATTTATTGGCTCCTTGAAATTTTTCTTAGGTCATATTTTTCATGTAGTTCAAGAGTTTTCTTAATTTTGTATCAACCAACTGATTTCTTCTTTGCTAACTTCCTACCCAGTATCTATTGACGTCTTTTCCCCCAATTTTACTGAGACCATTTTGTATTCAAAATTATTTGCTCTCCCCTATATTAGTCTGGGTTTCTGCAAGAAACAAGTATCAGTCACAAAAGGACTAAGTAAAGAAATAAAGGAACTATTTACAAAGGGTGAAGGGAACCTGATGAGAGGAGGCAAAGACAAGAAGGGGTAGTGATTGGCCTGCACCTCTGGGAGAGCTGAAGCTGTAGGAGAGAGCCCGGTGACGTGAGCTGTGGCCTTTGCGGGCAGGAGTCATCACTGCCAGACCGGGGCACCCCCAGGAGAGCCAGGGTAATGAGTGCTTCAGTCTCTCAGTCTCCTGCTGGCCCTTGCCCGGCCCCATCTTCAGATGCCAAGAGGCAAGGGCGCTGGCGGAGATGGTCATTGTGCTCCCAGAGGTCAGCCATCAGTGGCTATGTGGTGTACTTCTAATGAATGAAAGAGAAATCTGGGAGAAAATCAGGAAGGACAAAAGACGCTTGCGCAGTTGTTTTCCTTTGCTGATAAATGGCACCGAGGCTTCTCGTGTCAGCTCTTTCCGTCTGGAAAGCAGCTGTGAACCGAGGTCCCCGGCAGCAACATTGCACAACTGTACCAGGCCCAGGTTGACTCTATTTGAAAATTTTTATATGAGAGAAAAAACCAAACTGGAACTTTATATTTAATATCCCTTGCTATTCTGCATCTCCAATGTATGACGATTCGCCTAACTCTGTTTTCTATCTTTGAAATAGTTTTTCTCATTTCCACTCCTATCTGACTTTCACTTTTCATCGTGTATAATGATAATTAGTTATTAACTTTTTTAAAGACTCTCCATTTTAAAATACCCTTTAAACTTTCCCCAATTTTTTATACTCTCCATTTTGCCATTTAACTATGGATTAAGTTAATCTTCCTGAAACACCATTTCCACCATGCTATCCTCCTGACAAAAATCTCAGTAAATATTCTTGCCTATAGAATTGATTACTATGCACTATAAGGACTTACATTATTTGGTTCTGACCTACCTGTTGGCTCTTATCTCTTCACACTTCCTGCGGGCATTTGATATTTTGACACAGCCATTTTAATACCAAGCACATTTTGACATAATGGAGAGAAAATTTGGATAGATAAAATCAGGGAATAGATAGCTGTATTTATATTCCTTTCTATCCTTTAAAGTTACTGGAAGCAAAAGACATACTGTCACTCTACTCATAATACTCTGAGCCGTATACATCAACTTACCCCCTTTGCTTTAGGGACATCACGGAAGAAGAGAGTAAAAACTCATTGACATGGCTCTGTCAATTGTTAAAATGCTTAAATAAATCCATACCTGTGCTTAAAAACAGTAACAGTACCTGTAGTAAGCTAGAAAATTAATGAAACAAACTCTCAGATGAACACATAGTTTATGGTAACAGATGTGGATGTCACAGGGACCCCATAAATGTCCTCTGTCACAGCTAGATCAGAGTATGTGCTCTGTTCTGCATTACAGGAGAGTTTGTGGGGTTACTATGGGAAGTATTGTTTTGGTGCTCATTCTCTAGGGACACTGCTTTAGAACTGTCAGTGTATTACTAGTCACAAAACAGGTCACTGCTCCCATACTTCCAAATTGTTGAAAATGGGGCAATCCTTGTGTAAAAGCAATGTATACATCCTGAATGTATCAATTCAAGAATTCTAATAAATATTAAAAACTAAAATCCAAAATAAAAAGACAATAAAGTTTGCATAAGATTGTGAGCATGTCTTTAAAGTATCATAAAAATAAATCTTTTGAATCTATGGAAGAACAGAAACTGTATTTATTTTTATTCAACTGCTATGCCCGGAACAGACAATAACCAAAATAATATATGAAACTGTACTGTTAGTACTGAAGACAAGTATTTCAATATGAAACATTCATATAAAGCCCTTATGACATTTTTATAATTTGTGCTGATGTAATGACAGAAGAAAACCTGTGTTTTAGGGAAAAAAAATGGATCTTTTAATTTGGCATTAACTCCCTTACAATGATCAATTAAGTAGGGATCATTCAATAAAAGATGTAAATCAGAAAAATTACACAAAATCCTATCTTGAAAAATTGTACATTTTTTCTTTTATACACCAAGTAGATAACAGAGATTATTAAATAATAAATCTAAAGAGTTGACAGCTAAAATAATAAATTTGAAGATTATATCTCAAAAAGAGTTATGTAATGAAGAGATGCAAAAAGAGGTTCAAAACATTCTTTTACCTTATGTTTTAATAGAAAATGTGAGATCAGAGTAATAAGCTTTTCAGAAATATGCAGATATATAAGTAATTATATATTATACATTATACATAAAGTTAAGAAAGCTTAATTTCTAAGATTATATACATAATCTTAGAACTTAATTTCTAAGTTCTATGTATTATATACATAATCTTAGAAATTAACTACTGTTCAAAAAACAATATTAACAACTGTCATTCAAAAAAATCAGTTTACTATTTTACTTAGAAAGGTAATGTTCACTTATTCAAAATCAACTTAACCCAATAAGTAATTGGTTATATATACAACTAAATAAAAGAAAAGCAGAAGTTGTAAAAATGGGTAAATGAGATATGCTTGGGAGAAAAAGCAAAAAGAAAACAGTTTTGAAAGAAAAAGCTATTAAATTGGTTAATATTATGTGAAAATGCATTCATTGTCTGATGAGAAGCATGTATGTTTTAATAAATATTTAAGGGCTTTCATTTTACTTAGTCCTAAAACCAGCAAAATGTTTATGAGAGCCTGTGTATAATGTGAAAAAATTTATTAAAACTAAGAATCATTTACAAAAGAATCATGAATAATTTTTGTGACTTAGTAAGTGATAGAAATATTAAATACTCAAGTATATTTACTCAAGTGTGTTCTTGCTGTTATTTCAGAAGAATCTAAGAACAGACTCAGGTCTTAATAATATAATAAAATACAATATTTATACAGCAAGTAACTCCATAATAATTTATGTGTCATATTTATAAAATGTAAAATGATTCTATGATAAAATATAATATCACAGATAATGAGGGGATTATCCTTTGGATTAAGACATCTTGTTTTCTAACCATTATAAATACAATGCAGAAATCTTGGGAAAAAAATTTTATGTGTTTATCTACACCTACCTATACCTCAGATAGGATCATCCTTTGTTCGTGACAGCCAAGTCATACAAAAGATTATATTCACAATTTAAAAAAAATTACTAAATGACTTAAGAGTTAATGATAGACAATTCTTGTTATAACTTACCACTTAGTAAGATGCTTAATAATATGAGTGTGTATATGTATATATGTATATATACAGCCAAATATGTGTGTGTGTGTGTGTATTTACAAGCCTGTATGACTTATATATTGAATATATAATATATATTCATACCACTGAGTATGATCCAGTAAAAGATCACCTATGGGATGTTGTTATATATTGAATATATAATATATATCATATTGTATCCTATGGGATGATGTTATATATTGAATATATAATATATATTCATACCACTGGGTATGAGCCAGTAAAGGATCACCTATGGGATGTAGATGGTACGCTGAGAGGTGTTAGGAGTTTTGGCAATATCTGTCAGGTAATCAGATGTAATCATGACTTACCTGCTTCTTCTGATTATCTAAAAAAGAAATGCTCATTCTCTGAGCATATAAATGTTTCCAATAACCCATATTTTCTGATTTGTTGTTTTGTTGCAATCTGCTATGCTAATGCTCTTTTAATTAATAATGCATGTGGTGGATTAGTAATGGAATTTAGGTGAAAGAGGAATGGAAAACTTCATAACTGGGTCTTCTGTAATTATACAAGCAACATCTTCATAAAAGCAAAAAGATTAAAATGAATTTTGTGGGAAGGGAAGTCTGTTGTAATGGGAGAAGTTAGTGTGAAATAAGGATCAAAATGTCTTTTTCATACATGATTGTGCGTTAAATTCCTGAATGACTTCATTTTGCCAGGGTCTTTTTGACCCAGCTGTATCCATATAGCAATATAAATATTTTGCCGGGGTCAAAAGTCTGGGTTCTCCCCAGTAGCACGTAGACTCACTCTATCAAACAAATGGTACCTTTGCCCTGGTCTTAAGAGCTCTCCTTTGGTTGTTTAAGACACCCAGTTCACTTTGTGCATTCTCCTTATTATCCTACTTTAACCACTTACTTAACCTCTAAGAAAATAATGCCATTTATAACTTGTAACATTAATATTTACATTGAATTCCATAATATATTTTTAAACTGGTCTATATCTATCTATATATGTTAGAGGGTAAACTGAGGCACATTAAAACTTTGAGTGGTTTTTTAGCGAACATTGAAACAGGCAACACCAAATGGAAAATGGCAAGGGGTGCTCTGGGGACTGGAGCTAGGGCAGACGTTTTCACAGAAATGAACAGATGCAAAGCAAGGACACTATCTGGCTAGAGCTTAGGCATTTGTCTTATTTGGGAAATTCTAAAATCCTTGAGGGAATGAATGAATGAATCAATCAATCAAATGCTTGAGAGTTTTTAACTTGTTCATATGTCTCAACAATTCAGGTCATTCTTTTTTTTTTTTTTTTTAAGATTTTATTTATTTATCACAAGTAGGCAGAGGGGCAGGCAGAGAGAGAGGAAGGGAAGCAGGCTCCTGCTGAACAGAGAGCCCGATGCGGGGCTCGGTCCCAGGACTCTGGGATCATGACCTGAGCCAAAGGCAGAGGCTTAACCCACTGAGCCACCCAGGCGCCCCAATTCAGGTCATTCTAATTTTAATTTAGTATTCCTGCCCTCACTACATAGAATAAATTTTGAGGAATTGTTTATTCATAGTACATATTTTTACCAAACAATATACATGCATAGAGATACTAAGAAATGATTAACAATCCCATATAGATATGAAGTGTTGTAGATTCCATGCTTGTAATTCGTGCATGCACAATGCACTTATATTTGTACTTTTACATATTATCAAATGTTGATCCTACTTAAAATTACTCATCTATGATATCCTTTTGCAGACGTATTGATACACCTGATTACAACCTTAGACCTTCCTGGGGTGGTAACAAAATAACAATATATGCTTCGGATTACTTTCCTAAGGGTAAAACATTTATGCTTCTGAGGTCAATCTGGCTGCAAAGTATTTGGATAAGGATTGTAAACATGTGTCCATCTTTTACTGCAAGGATAGTACTGCTGATCTCATTTGTATGTCTTTGTGCCGCTTCATTTATTTATTTATTTATTTATATTTTGATTTATTGGAGAGAGAAAGCAGGCTCAAGCCAGAGGGAGAGGGAGAAGCAGTCTCCTGCTTAGCGGGGAGCCTGACATGGGGCTTGATCCAGGATTCCGGGATCATGACCTGAGCTGAAGGCATATGCTTTACCTACTGAGCCATCCAGCTGCCCCTTTTGTGTTGCTTTTAAAAGAGGTCTGCCTTTCTTCCTTTCCTCTCCTCTTTCTTCCCTCTATCTCTCCATTCCTCCCCTCCTCTTCGTCTCAAAGGATTCTGTTGTGCAAAATAAGAAGTAATACATGATCCCATAGTGGACCGCATAGCAAACGCAGTTATAAAAATTTAACATCTATATATTGTTTATAAGGTCAGAGAAATAGCATAAAGAATGTAGTGGTCAAATACACTTGAATTTATAAATAACTATGCAATTATGGAAATCTGAAGTTAATTATCAAATTGCTACCTGATATTTACTTGAACAGGTGTTAATAAGTAATGGGTAATGAAAAGTTGGAAAACTATTCCTTAAAACATAACTGAGGACTTTTTTTCTTTTATAGGAAAAATTCCAAAGAAATTACATATTAAAATTTAGATTCTGTTAAAGTGGAAATATACATGGTTTCTAAATGAAATTCATTCACTCATTCTACACATATGAAGGGAACACCTACTTCCTGTGAGAAGTTCAAATACTTGGAATATATTAGTAATCAGACAATGATTTCTGCCTTCATTCTAGAGGATTAGGAAATTAGCAATCGGCCAAGTAAGTAAATTATATCGTATGTTAGTGGGTGATGAAAATCAAAGCCAGAGTGTTTGAAAGTAAAGGATGGTATTTACTTCAAGTTTCAATGAAGTTCATACCAATGTCATTCAGAGAGAGTGCCAATGAATTGTTTCCAGCATACACTAATAACCATCAATGAGAAAAGAAGAAAATGAGGTCTACATTTTTTCTCTCAATTTCATACAATATTCATGAATAAGGAAAAAACTGACTTTAAATTTAAATATCCCTTAACCTGGCTGGGTAATACAGGCCATTACCTCAAGAGTGAATTCCATCCTAAAGAAGATTCAAGTTAGGAAAAGCCTTAAAGATATCATTATTTCTAGGTAAGGCTAGCAAACGCCAGGCGGATAATCAGGGAAGGTTTAAATCCTCTTTTCACTAATATTTTCATATTAGCTAGTCACACAAGGCCAAATAATCCACCCCCACCCCGCCATGAGCTGTAGAAATTTAGAAGTGGTAAGGGTAATATTATCACAACTGGAAGAGATCTTTAAAAAGACCCATCCTAGACCCAGACAATTAAATTACTTGTCAGCTCTCCCTTCTCAGGCTCACACTCTCTGATTAGTACTTGCCCAGAAAGAAATGAGTGTGGAGAAGAGAAACGCACCCTTCTCTGCCTTCTCATGTCTCCTCTGTCCATCCCGTTCCGTGTTTCGACCTGATTTTACTTCTTTCTCCCTCTTCACCTGCCCAGTTCATCCTCATCCTTTACCACCTAAATATTCCCTCTTCTAATACTTCTTCAAATTTAGCATTGGATATTTGCCAACTCTTCTCTTTAGTTAATCCTCAAATATTAAGGAATAAAAGAATGAGAGAAAAGAGGAAACTAGATATAATTTAATTTTAATGTTCTAGTACTGGGCAAGGCCATGGGTTTCAGATGGTCGGCATATGAATTTTAGGAACAAAAAGAAGGAACTAGGGAGTGTGAGAGGGAAGAGGAGAGAGACGGACGGACGGACGGATGGAGCGACGGAAGGAAGGAAAAAAAGGAAGGAAAGGAAGGAACGAAAGAGGCTTTGTGTGGACTAATAATGGCAGTTTGTCATAAAACCAGAGTTGTTATTGTCATTAACAATATGCATTGCAGGTTATTTATAAGGCGGAGGAAGAGTAATGAAGAGGAAGGCGAAGAACCCAGTGCCCTGAAATACAAGAGTGATTTCATCTTAAGAAAAAGGCAGCAACAACATTGTCAATGATACTGAGTGATCAATAACAGTTTTAAAGTTCAGTAGGAAATATATCAAGGTTAGAACTAAAGATGTCTGGATGATCTAACTTGAAGGTTTTTAGTGTTTTCTCACATTGGTATGCAGATTTAGTGGGTGAGTACAGGAAGCAGCTATGGAGTTTTACAAAACAGTAGAATACATTTGAAAGGCTTTCAAAATCTCTTTGCCAACTGAATCAAAGAGCTTTAATCATTTTTCTTAACTGCAATACAGAACAAATCATTCTGTCAAATGAAATGACTCTCCTAACATTTCTGCTTAATTATGGCATAAGCCCCGTAGTCTAGACTAACTAAAGTCTTATTTTTAGTGTTTTTTTTTAAATAAAAGAAGGTTAGTATTTGCATTAACCATCAGTGAATTTAATATATTATTAAATTTATTCCAGATTATCCAAATATTTTGTGTCTTGGCAATCATTTTCAGAATCTCCATCAAGCAATCATAATCATCGGAGGATACAAGTTGAAACAATATCTCCCTCTTTATTTTGTACCATTTGTGATCAGCATTTTAATGCAGAACTTTACAGATTGCAGATTATATATCTCATTTTTAATTGTCCAATTTTACAATACAAATATTGTACTATCCCTTAGGCTTTGCAGTTTATACTAAGTTTCCTATATAAAGCTTTTTGACCATCTCCAAAATTCTGATTTTCTTTTACCATGTCAATGAAAGAACTAATCCACATTTTCATCAGTTATCCCTTGACCTCCAGAAAGTTAAAGTGGTTAGACTTAATAGTTAGACTAAAGACAGAAATTTATACTGATAATTTTATGGAAAAACTACTATAGTTTTTAAAACTTTATATATTCTGCTTAAATACATTTTCATTATTTTGCCATTTTAATTTCAAAAGGAAATGTGTTAAGAAGTCTCTAAAAGCATTATGAATCCAAGAGTTCTGTTAATTAAAAAGTATGTATGATGGTAAAACTTGTGGTGGCCTGATCATTTGAATCAAGATGAGTAAAGACAAATTATTTTGTCTTGAACCTGCCAAAACAAAACAAAACAACAAGAAAAGGAAGCATACTATTTGATAGGCTTCTTTGTGTTCTAGAGACATCATGTTTCACATTTAAAAGTGTGCCCTGACTTAACGTGGGGGATGATGTGAAAGGCGGCCGGCTTTCAATGGAGCGAGACCTGGGTGTCCTCCACGTCAGGTCTACACAGCAGCTTGGGCCATATGGTAGACCCGTGTTATCAATGGTATCACTGATGGGAAAAGATGCATGTAGCAAGACCTAATGGAACAAATCACATCACTGACTGTGAGACTTTTTGGTTTAGAACATGCCATCCACGATAGAGAATTGTGCACCTTTTGAAGAAAACAGTTCCCGGCATTCTACTGGGCTTGGAAAGAATCAGAGATTTGGGGCTCTGTGACATACTCCAAATTTCAAAATACATTACTGAGTTTCATTAAAGGACAAATTGCAAACCATATCAAAGGTATCTGAAGGCATTTTGCATAGAAGAAAAAGAAACAATCTCTTTCACATGTCTTTAACCTTTATTTTATAGGTAATCCTGATGCAGTCAATGGTTTCTGAGCCTGTATATCTAAGCTCCTCATATTTCCATGAAGCCCTAAAATGAATGTCACAATTCGATATTTAACATGCATTGATGGCCATGGATGTATAATTGATACCATTGAAATAGTGACCCTTCTGTTCCTCCAAAGCTCTTTCTTGTTATAAAACATATAGAAGGATATTGCAGTTTATTAGCAATCATTTTCCACTTTAAAAGTTTAACACTGTCTAGAGGAAATTTCATGTGAAACTAGTAACAGTGAAATCCTTCCACAAGGATAACTAAATTTTCTTTCATTATAATTGCCTTTTTTTTCCCCACACATAAAAATCATGATCAGCAAACTATACCAGGAGAAAACTTTAGAATCCATTAAATAGCATCTGCTATTTAAGTATTTAAACTACCAAATTTGATGGGAAGTAATTAAACAATTTTCTTTTCCCAGTGACATTCTGACTCTCTGTAAAAATAAAACTTGCAGGTTCTTACTTGTGATGACTTCATTTTGTTCCCAACAAAACAACTCTTAAAAGTCTAATGCAAGGCCAGAAGCAAGATTTGTTTGGTAAGTCAGGAGCCCACCTGGATAAGTGTTATAAAGAGAATAAGAAAAATCCAGTTTAGGGCAAATAATTGAATTTGAAGAGCCTTGTGTCCATCAGGCAGGCTCCAGGCCACAGGCAGGTGGTCTGATGGGTAAAAAGATCTGGTCAGCAATTAGAAGCCAAGGGATCCCATTTCCTAAAAATACAATCTGTTATACGGATGTAGGATGTCTATACCCGAAGCCCCCAGAATCATGTCTGGTCCGTAGAGCACTTGGTCTATGAGTCTTAATATAATAACAATTTTTAGAAAAACAAGTTATTTCCTCTCATCCTCAGAGATGGTTCTAGTAATTTCACTTTCCTGAGCTACTGCTAGGCACCAATATAAAAAATAATATAAAGTCAAGTTTCACGAATTTTACAAATAATGATACTTGTTAGTTAGCACACAAAGAAACTGTTGGTTCTCGGTTTTGTACTCATTCATATACTCTGTTTTCCTTTATGTTTGATGTCCCATGGTCATTAATATGGATAAAATTGATATTCTTAGAAATTGTTTCCACCAATTATTATTTCATTAAAATTGTTCATCCCTTTGGATTTCTTGCGAGGGTGCTGGAGTGGTCTAGCAACCAGCTCCACAAAACAACTTCTCTTAATCCCTCATATGCATTGAAGAATCTAATCTCCCATGTAGATAATCTAGAAGCTGCAAAAGAGATGCATTTAACTTTAGGAGCTATAATATATGGTTTCTTGATGTCATCATGACAGCCATGGCTACAGCCCAAGAATTAGTGTATTCCCTTCATATAGAGCAAGAATGCTTCTTTGTGTGTTGACTAAAAAAATCATTGTTTGTAAAGTTAATGGAACTTTTTATTCTTTATAATCTTGATGCCTAGCAATAGCTCAAGGAAGTGAAATTACTATAGTGATTTTCCCTAGTGAACTTAAACCTAAGGAAGGAATTAGTAATAATGTGAAAAAAAGGCAAAGTCAGAAGTCTATAATCTTAAGACAGTCAAGAGAAAATGTATGACTAAAGGTATAATTTTTCCCCATGTAGAGCAGACAAGGGTGCGGCATTGAGGAGAATATTTTTCCACTGATCTCGGGGGAAACTCTATGCGGTGCTCCTGCGGATTTTCCCAATATCTTGGGTTAGTATTTCACTTCTCTGTACCAATTACTTCTGAAACTTCTCGAAACAAGTTTAAGATGTGGAATAAGTGCAAATTCCAATTCTTGTTGGATCTGTGGTCATTTTAGTTGAGAAACAGGTGTCCAAGGAAAAACTTCTCATTATTTAACTTCTATGTTGGAGATAAGAGTCATTGATAAGGGCTTTTTCAGCAGATTTCAATTAATCTCTCTCCAGTGTTTTCTAAAGGATATTAGTTCACCTGATCTTAGGTAATGTGAGGGGCTGGTTAGGTGATTTTTGAGGAAAGGCAATGTATACTTGTTAATGGTAGAACCAATTATATTTAACTATCCCTCTACAATGATTAACAGGATGAATATTTAAGTCGTTGGAATCCAATATGAGTGGCAGTATTTCTAGATATCTTTTGACTGACTTATGAAGATACAATCTGAATGCTTGAAAGTCAAGGGTCGTATGAGCTAAGAGTAGTATTTAAACCATAGAAATTCAATGGTATCTGATCAATTAGGTAATTTTAGTTTAAATGTTTATTTTTTCCACTTTTCCCAAGTTTTGGGAGTGATAGGACAATAAATCTTTTCATAGTTCATAAACAACTATCATAGTAAAATATATTCCTCAATCACTAGGTAGATAAATTTGAATTTCCCAACTAGGAAATGCAAAATGTTTTTTTGCCAGGGAGAGAGGGGTTAGACCTTGTGAGCATTGTAGCCCTACAGAAAAATGGACCAACCAATACAGATAATAAACTATTAGGATATTGCCATAACTATATAGGAAATAAATTATATAAAATCTATTTGAGGAGATTGAAAGGATCTTTTAGGACATGGCCCCAGTACAGTCTCACCCTTACTTTTTCCTGAACTATGTCAGTCACAGTAAAGTCACAAACTCCCATGCTCTGCTCTTTTAGAAAAATAATATTTCACAGTGTTTAGAGTTTACAATTAGTCTACGGTGTTGCTTCAAGGAGGGTTTCAGCAAATGTCAGTTTGAGGTTTAACCTGGGACAATCAAATGGCTAATCTATCTTTGCCTGTTCTTATCTTCATGGATTTGCAACACAATCATTTCAAATTTAGGGGTCACATTTCACAAATTTATGATGGAATTTGTGATCCCTTCCATGCATTAGCGTTTATATTCATAGAAGTTTCTTGCATAAAGACTTAGCCAAAGTACCCTAGTTAGCATGATAATCTGCTAAAAAATATTGTGTCTAGACTCCATTTTCTCTTTTTCACTATTGACTTTTACCTTAATGACAAAAAGCATCATCACACAGTTATTACTCCAAATGTTTACTCCAAAATGGACATACTGTGGAAAGGGCCAACTTTTGACCACTCAAACCTATTTTGTTCCTGGTTAGGAATGGAACTCTACATGAGACTAATTATGTGTAGCCAGGCTGGTATCAGCTCATTTTATTTTTAAGATAATTGCCTGGGAAGAGGGGTACCTGGGTGGCTCAGTGGGTTAAACCTCTGCCTTCAGCCTGGATGATGATCTTGGGGTCCTGGGATCAAGCCCTGCATTAGGCTCTCTGCTCAGCAGGGAGCCTGCTTCCTCCCTCTCTCTGCCTACTTGTGATCTCTCTCTCTCTGTCAAAAAACAAAACAAAACAAAACAAAAAACTTAGGAATAAAAAAGATATTTGCCATAAAGAAAAACTATAAGACTCATTTTGGCTTGCTGATGAACTTGTCTTTTCCTAGCACAGGTAGCTCTCTGCAGAATCACAACCATGAGATTCTTATTCATTGTGTACGATTTACAGGGCTGCTTGATTTAAGAGTGTCACACAAGAGAATGGCAATAGGAGAAAAATGTAATAACCGTATAATTAATTAATTAGAAAAAGAAGTTGTGCATGTTTCAACAGCCAGAGAAATTCATCAAATATAGAGGCTCTGGATTTATAGATGATTCTAGTATGAGACATGAAAATGCTTTGACTAATTTAGTGAGGCAGGAGGTGGAAGTTTTGGCTATTGGATCAGGGATCAGTTTTCATAGAAAATGGGTCTTTGATGTGGGCCCAGAGTTAATACCCTAAGAACATAATCTAAACCTCCTTATATTCATACAAAAGTGAAGATTTACATTAATCTAAGAAGAATCAATCTGGATTCTTTTTTTTTTTTGTTCCAATTATTCTGTCTATGCCCCATTAGCTTTTTTCCCCCCATAAGGATTCTGGGATTTTGGGTAATTTTTGTTCATTATTTTTTGTCTCATACATAATGTAGGCATTCTAATTCCTAGATCAGCTATAATTTGATTATGTGCAGATAAATTAAAGGAAGTTCTAATGTATTTTATCTGGCAGTTCTATTTGCAGAGTAAATCCTGCTTATTAAATTTTTATAGGTTATATCAAAAAGAAGAAAGACATATTCTTTTGATAATAGTCCTCAAATTGAAGGGCCATGTTAAAAATTGAAAAGATTTTAGGGCTGTTAGAAAGTTACTTGAGTGATTCTAGTAAACTAGAGAAAGTAAAGTTAGTCTTTACAGGTTCATTCTCCCCTTACTTTCTATACACAAAAATTTGTCACTTGCTATTATTCTACATACCCTGGGACGAAGAGATATTTTACTTTAAAACAAACTTCCTTTCTTTTTTCCTTATTACAATTTGTCTTCATTCTTAGTTTTTCCAAACAATCTTAACATATTCTTTAAATAATACACTGTTCTATGGAATGTGTATTAATTATGAACAGTGTGAACTCTAAATTCATGTGTATATTGTCATATACCTATATCTGTAGACAATGCCATTTGGAAATTAAGGAAAATGACCAAAAGCTCTCAAAGGGATGTAACTGAATAGTTTTTGATGGTCATTCAAATTTTTTTTTATCAATATCATAAAAGGATCTTCTAATAGCCCTTTGCTTGCAATAAATTTACATGTAACCTCATCTGTTGGCTCTTAATTCTTAGAAAACAGAGGAAATTTGGTCTTACATTTCATTCATAAACTTGTTGTTTTCTCCAGAGTTAAATTTACTTTTTAATAAGGATCTCCAAAATTGTGATTATTTTCCAAATTGTAAATTGCATTTCGATTTCTATTTTTCTGACTAAATTTCTTTTTTCACATTTGAGTTCATTTTTGAAAGGAGCACCCACTTTTCCTTTATTTAAGCTGCTCAATCTACCTGAGCTTTGAGTCTACTGAAAGTCGTTTTTAATCTTTATTGAGTTTATTTTTGAGTCATTGGTTGGTCTTTGCAAAACAAGCGAACAAAAAACACTTTTTAAATTGCATCATACAGTGACTTACTGGCCTTTAAAGGCAACAAATAATTTTACCAATTAGATTATTTAAATCTTACTTTTACCATGCTTTTTTTTTTTTTTTTTAACATTTTTTCCTTGAGTCTCATTAATTAGACTAGTTGCTACATACCGGTAATGCAAAATGATACATATCCAATAAATCCTGAATTCTGCAGAAAAATTCTGTATTTCTTCTTGCAGTTTAGGAAAATTTTAATTATAGTCCTCAAGTTGGCTTGTGAGCCAAATACTAAAGATATCGAAGGAGAAAAATAGAAAAGTCATTGGTTAACAACTTCACAGAGTTCCCTGCAATACCAACGTTTGACCAGTTACCTCTGGTCTCCTTTTACATGAAAGAATAAATGTGATTTCTAAAGTCAATATAATTGGGCCATCCAGTAACAATTGATCCTGAATTCCAACTACTGCAAAATTTTAAAGTAAATTTTAAAGTAAATACAAGTAAATACAAGCAAGAATGACAGGTTTATAAAAGGCCGGTTAATAGGTTTAAAACAAAATAAGACAGCGACAACAACTAGACAGAAATACTTTGGACAGCATACGTGAAAAAGAAGAGAGAAATTGCTCATTTTGCTTCATACCCAGTGGTGGAGTTGCATGAAGGGGTGAGGAAACATCTCTCCTAACAAAATACACAGAAAGATTCCACATTTGGATATAGTTCAGCGATGCTCCTCTTTCTGTGGGTGAGATCATTGTTCCAAAACATAAACAGAAGTGAAGACATGAATCTCTGCTTTCCCTTGGACCTCTTTTCTAAAGGAAGTGTCTCTCTCCTTTTGCTCTTCCTTTCCTCTTTTTTCTTTCTTTCTTTCTGTCTTTCTTCCTTCCTTCCTTCCTTCCGTTTTTTTCTTCATTCTTTCTTCCATTTTTTAAGATAAAGAATGTGATATATCTGAATATTTTTGAAAATCTTATTCAGTGTTCTCTGGTAGTTGAAAAACCAGGAGAACTAATCATACAGTCCTGTGGAGTGCAGCATGGAACAGCCACAAACGAAAACCAGAATTTTCTCTTTTTTCTTCCTGCTCCTTTTCCCTCATTTTTATTACTGATGTTTATCTTAGTTATGTGATTTCCTTTAAGGTTGATAACTGTTTCTTAATGGTAGATTACAGATTTGGACAAATTGATATTTGTGAACTCTTCTAGTTCTAACCTTTTATAATCTCACATCTACAATTGTGAAAAAATAGGATAATATTTTCATAAATAATAATTAGAAAAAAAGACTTCTTTAAAATTTAAAGGAAATAATGGAAACTGTAACCCCACCTCTTATTCATTACTAAATTATGAGTGGGGGTAAGGTACTTTTTCAGATGGGACAGTTCTTTATAGAGATTTTGCCATAAATCTAATTTAAATAGATTTGTTTTAAATAAGACTGCTTGGCATACTTTTCAAATACTACATATATGCTATATATTTTTATATATACACATACATATACTTTACATAAAGTATTTTAAATGCTACATATGTCATATAATATGTTGTGCATATGAATATATGCACTGTATATTATATATAATTTAGTATATATATTTAGTATATATTTATTAATCATTTATTCATTCATTAACAGATCTAATTAAATCTAAATTAACTCTTCCTGTACACGAGACACTATTCTATGCATATTAGTCACTGCTGCCCTTCTCCTTGCCCAGACACACACATCTGTGACCTCTTCTCCAGCTTTGAGACAATTCCTGTCCTCCTGTTCCGGTGAAGAATACATCTTCTATTTTAAAAACAAAGAATGTCAGTCTGTTAAGAATAATCCAAAGTGGTCTCACCCACACCTTTCGATTACCTGAGGTGAAGAGTACTAGTGTTCTGCTCAGTTACTTTTATTTTAATCACCACAGTCACATCATTAGTGGACAGCTTTTTCATTAAGTCAATCTTATGCCATGAAAGAAGAGCCAAGTTTTGACACATTCCTGGTACATATTCAGTATTTTTAAGGAAATTAATTTTACCAAAAACTAAAATCTTTTCCCTATTCTAATTTGTTCTTGAAAGTGTTCTTTCTTAGTCCTATTTCCTGACCAAAATGCACAGATAAAAAAAGAATGAGTGTCTGGTGTGTGTGTGTGTGTGTGTGTGTCTATGCACATTTATATGAAAGTTGTATCTTTGTTTTGTTTACATTTTCTTTTCTTTTTTTTGAAAGATAGATTTATTTATTTATTTATTTATTTGACAAACAGAGACCATAAGCAGGCAGAGAAGCAGGCAGAGAGAGAGGAGGAAGCAGGCTCCCTGCCGAGCAGAGAGCCCAATGCGGGGCTCGATCCCAGGACCCCGAGACCATGACCCGAGCTGAAGGCAGAGGCCTCAACATTTTCTACACATGGACTTTTCCAGTCTTCTTAGATGCACACACTTTTTCAGGTAGTTTCTATAATTCCTGACTTTTGAGATCTTAGAAAAGAAGAGAAAAAAATGAGTATACTTTAAAGGTGGTTTATTTCTTTATAAAAGACCTTTTTGATGCCTAAGTTCTATGATCATGCTTCTTGCTAACTAATAATTATAAAGTTTCATAATTTGTTTCAAAGTTCTAGGATTTAAGTAGTATTTTTGTTGAATTAAGAAGAATTACTGGATTGCCTACTCAGTAACAGTGAATCTTCAGTAATGATATTCCTTCTAGAAGATCCTTCCATCATTTGCATAGATTTCTACATAACTTCCTACTTTTTTCTTTTTTTTTTAATTAAGTAAGGTCCATGCCCAGGGTAGAGGCCAACACTGGGACTTGAACAACTCACAACCCTGGGATAAAGATCTGAGCAGAGATGAAGAGTTGGAAGGCTTAACCAACTGAGTCACCCAGGCACCCATAACATTTTTTTAAATAGTAGGCTACCAAACTACTAAAACTTACCAAAGTGACATACATAAAACTTTAATGAATTCTACATGTATGCCGCTATACGGCTTTTTTATTTCCCAAAGTTGACTTTAAGATATTCATTTCTTAAGGGAAACCATTAAGCTTTGGACTGAAGTTGTGGTTTTCTGCACTATTATAGTTGGGTCTTCATAAATACTCAGGCTTTACTAGTCTCCAGGAACTAATGAAGTCCAATTAAAATTAATGAGCAGATTGCATTGGATAACTGCAATTTTCAAGTTTCTCTGTTTTAGGACTTCCAGGAGTCCACTACTGCTTTAGAACCAAAGTACGTGTTTTCCTCCTGCCACCAGTCTCCTGTTAATTTCCCAGCCCAGGCTATTCCTAGATACCACAGTTCTGAGCAAAAAATATAAAATACAGGTTCAGATCCTTGCTAGCCATTATGCCTACCAAGACTTTCAACACTGAGACTGACCAGAGCTATGGTAAATTGAGCGGGAGAGTCGCCGTCCTTCCTTTGTGTCTCCCTATTGAAAGGGTGCATGATGTCACTCAGTTTAGATGGCAGTTCTTTTAGATTTGCCTTCACTTACTCTTCCCAAGACACATACACACTCCTGAGGTGACAGTGCTGGACAGCGTTCAAATAGCAATAGCTAGGTTGTCAAAATATCATCCTGTTCTGTGTTCCACAAGTTTTATTGCTGAATCTTGGGGCATTTTGGCCAATATCTTGCTTTGTAATAAATCTTTTTTGAAATCTGTCTTCTGTCACTCTGCTCCTCAATTTTCCCAAGTATTTCCCAGTTATAGCTCTGGCCCTCCATTGCTGACTTTGTTCATGTACCTGTTCCTTTGGAAAGTGTGTGTATGTGTGTTTATTTATTACAATTTTTTGTAGGACTGTAAGGATTAAAGTCAATTTTTTAATAAATGGCCTCTTTTATGTATGCTTATATGTATTTATCTACCATTTCAAAAGTGTGGGTGATAGAGAAAGCAAGATTATTTTGGGTGCTAGTTTGTATATTTGTGTGTGTGTGTGTGTGTGTATGTTCTGTTATTCTATTCTGGGAAAACATAGGTTTCTCTAAATGAAATCAACAATGATTAATTATAATAGTTTCACAAATTAGCTGGCTCTGAATCTTTTTACTAAAACACCTATCATTTTTGGTTATTTATGTTCCGATTGCATTTCAAGAGAAATTTAGAAGTCTACATAACATGGTTATAGTGTTCTAGGTCCTAGTTTCTAATTATAGCCCCTCAAAGTACAAGTATATTCCGTATGTTGGAAACAACTCATTATTATTCTTATGAAAACTCAAACTCACGACTGTGATAAAAATGTAAATGCTTTACCAACTGAGGCAGCCAAGCTCCACGAGTTTTATTTCTTTATTTATTTTTGAGAGAGAGAGTGAGAGAGAGTGAGCAATTGCAAGCTTACACACGCAGCGGGGAGGGGAAGAGGGAGAAGGAGAGAGACTCTTAAGCAGGTTCCAAGCCCAGTGCCGAGCCCCATGCTTGGGCTCGATCTCACTGTCCTGAGATCATGATCTGAGCCCAAATCAAGAGATGGATGCTTCACTGACTGAACCACCCAGGTGCCCATCACAAGTTTTAATTTTTAGAAAATCTCCTCTAAAGGCAGGTCCTCAAGTAGTGTTGGGAATAGTGTGTGTGTTCTAGTTTAAAGTTACAGAAACCAAAATAAATGAAGTGAAATAAAGTATTTTTTTTATTTTATTTAAATATTTTTTTAATTTACTTTTTAAAAAAATTTTATTTTTTAGTAAACATATAATGTATTTTTATCCCCAGGGGTACAGGTCTGTGAATCGCAGGTTTACACACTTGACAGCACTCACCATAGCACATACTCTCCCCAATGTTCCTAACCCCACCCCTCTCTCCAAACCCCCCCCCCCAGCAACCCTCAGTTCGTTTTGAGAGATTAAGAGTCACTTATGGTTTGTCTCCCTCCCAATCCCATCTTGTTTCATTTATTCTTCTCCTACCCCCTTCACCCCCCACGTTGCATCACCACTTCACTATTTCTTCTTCTTCTTCTTTAATAGAAACAGTATTTCCATTAAAAACATTTATTTTTCCCACCAAACCCTCATTAGATTTTGAGTCTCTGTGCTAAGATTCCCCAGTAACTAATTTTAGTCCAAAAACAATAGAAGTTTTTGGTCGTTTGATTCCTCATGGTGAATCACATGGTTAGAGGCCCCCAGTTTATGCCCTAAAATTTTCACTCTGAAACACCTAAGAATCCTCATGCAAAAGAACAAAAAACAAAAACAGAAACAAAAACAAAAACAAAAACCTTCTACATATCAATTTGGAAGACCTGTGATCTGGTAATGAGAGGTTATTCGCAGCTTTGAGCTTAGCTCTTGATATCAGTTTGTAGTCAAGTGAAGTGTCCTTGAATCCAATCCTGCTTCCAGCAGATTCCAGCAGACACACTTTGAAAGCAAAAACAAGCAAACAAACAAAAAATTTTTTTGCCATAGATCTTTTGTTTTTAAGATTTTATTTATGTATTTGAGAGAGAGAGAGTGAGTGAGCAGGGGGAGGGACAGAGGGAAAAGCAGGCTTCTCACTGAGCAGGATGCCAGATGCGGGGCTCAATCCCAGGACCCTGGGATCATGACCCCAGACAAAGGTAGATGCCCAACCGACTGAGCCACCCAGGCACCCCTCCCAACAGACCATTTATTTCAATTCCTTTTAATATTGAAATTTCCCTTTATCTATCCCTGAAAAACATATAAATAATATTTAGATTAAAAAATGTCATATTCCTTGAATGATTAAAAAAAAAACTTATGAGGGGTGGGGAAATAACATAAATATATGACTTCTTTGCTATCCTGTGCTCAAAAAAATTGTATGACCTTGTAGTAATTATTGTTTAGAATCTCTAAACTTAGACATTCATGAAAAACAAATGAAATAAAACATATTATTTTTCCAGCTTCATTGAGGTATAACATACAACATTGTATAAATTTAAGGTCTATAACATGTTGATTTGATATACTTACATATTGGGATATGATTACCACTTTAGCATCAGCTAACATTTTCCTCATATTACATTAACTACCATTTCTTTTTTGTGGTAAAAATATTCAGGATTTCCACTCCTAGAAACTCTCAAGTACATAGTACACTGTTGTTATCTGTAATCACAATGCTATGCCTTAGGTTACCCCAGAAGTTTTTCATCATCTAGAGGTTTGCACTCTTTGACCAACATCTCCCCATTTTCACCTCCTAGCAGCCCCTGGCAACCACTTTGTTTTTATGAATTAGACTTTTTTTTTTAAGTTTTCTTCTGAAAGTGGTATTATGCAGTATTTGTCTTTCTCTGACTTAATTCACTTAGCATTATGCCCTAAGATCCATCTATGTTGTTGCAAATGGTAAAATTTTGCTCCTTTCCATGTCTGAATACCATTCCAGTGTGTGTGTGTGTGTGTGTGTGTGTGTGTGTGTGTTAAAACAGCACAAATTCTGGCCCAAGATTTGGAAATAACATTTAATATATTATTAGTTGTCACTGTTTGAAATGATTAAAATGTACTTTTAGATCTCTCCATCACCCTAGAGCTATTTTTCTGTTTGATATATGGGACTTCATTGAAGAAAGCTGGATGAGGGGTAGTATTCTCTGGTTAAAAAAATTGTTCAGTTTTGTGACTACCTTTTTAATTTAATAAGACATAATCTCAGAAAAATATTAAACAACTCCGACAGAGTAGAAGAGACTTCCAAATTAATGGAAATATTTCAAAACCTCCTGAGCTATGAATTTGAAAGCAGTCGATAGCCATTTGCCTAATAAACTTTATGTGTGTTGATTTATTTATTAAAACAATCAAACATACATTAGATAATGTTTGCTGTTCAAAAGTATCAACCAGAAGTTTGGGAAAGATAAAGCCAGTGATAGCTGATTTACTCATCACATTTTTCTCCACTGAGTCAAATATAGGAGCTCCCAATCCAAGGATGAGGAACTCTATGGGGACAGAGGTTTCTCACACAGTTATATTATTTTGGCTTTTCTGGAAAGTTTATCACAAATTGACTTAAATTTGGTTAAAAGCCCTTCAGACAATATGACTGTTCCTTTAATATAGCTCAAATCTTATTTCCCTTAGCTCTTCCTGATATTGACCAAATCATGCACTGGAATACGCACAAGGAACACAAAATATATTTATTTCAGTGTGGAGGGTTTTGAATTGTTTTGAGTTGTCTGTGTTCTTTTCTGAAGGCAAATTGATAAGTGAAATGACTTCCCAAGCTCTCCCCAGTCAGAAAAGTACATGTTTACTCCATATTTCTGTGCCGACAATGGGCATGTCACATGCAAGTCAGCTATGTCTTCTCTAACCACTTCTACATATTAGCATAGGCATATTTGAAAATGAGCCTGTCTTCATTTTTCTCTACCATGCATTAGGGCATGCTATTTTACGAAGATCCTTCTTTGAATTATGGTGCCCAATTTTTATAGATTCCAACAGCAACTGACACTTAAAAATAACTCCACACCAGCCCAAATCCATTGATCTTTGACCAGAATGAAGGCGGCATTCAGACAAGAGCCTTTGATAAAGAAATGAAGTAATGCAGGGGATGAATATGTTTAATCATAGAAAAATAAATCAATATTTAAAATTGGACCAATTCACAAGTGGCAATTTTCACTTATAAAAAAGTGACATAATTTGCTCTTATGCTATGGGGCATATGCTGAAAACTCTTGGATTTGGCAGTACATTGGTTGGATACTAGTAACAAGGTCTTATAGTATAGAAATGTCTGGGGTTCGTTGCCTTGTTATTTCTGCTAAGATATTTAAAAATATATAAAGAAGGAAAAAATAAGTGAGGTTCCTGACCTTCATGAAACCATTCAATAATTTTTATTTAATAAAATTTTCTAGGAATGTCCTATTTTATACTCTACTAGTATTGCATTATGGCACCCCTCTAGGGTATTTCAAAGCATATATTCTCTTCTAAGGTTTTGTCCCTTTTATTCACTAACTTTAAAAGACTGATTTCATATTATGAAACTCATCCAAGACTTAAAAACCCTTAAAGAAGACTCTCTATGTATGCATTATATGCTTCTTTGAAGCTGAATTTTGCCTTTGAAGACTTTAGCATCTTTGAACAGAGCCTTTGCTAATATATTTGTAATCAAAAAAGATTGAAAGTGTTGGTTGTCTTTTATCACTGGAGACTTGGCATTAAAAATTACTTTATTGAGACTATATACAATTTATGGTTTAAATTTTTCATTAGTAGCCTGGCTTCCTTTTTTCAAAAGTATCCCCCCACACGCCATGCAGAATGCAAGTTTATATAATTTTTTCTTCCTACCAAGTATTAATCCATCATTCATTTTTTTTTAAAAGATTTTATTTATTTATTTGACAGACAGAGATCACAAGTAGGCAGAGAGGCAGGCAGAGAGAGAGAGAAAGAGGGAAGCAGGCTTCCTGCGGAGCAGGGAGCCCAATGCGGGGCTCGATCCCAGGACCCTGAGATCATGACCCGAGCCGAAGGCAGCAGCCCAAACCACTGAGCCACCCAGGCGCCCCATCATTCATTTTTAAATTAACCTGTTAAAAGATATTAACTAGGGCTCACTTAGTGTACTTAGTGTCAGGATTTTAGCTGAAAACAAAGAAGGCATATAAGTAGTAGTTGCAGGTAACAAAGCCAAAGAAAGAAAATTGCAACACAGTGCTTGAGGTTTTCTTGATTGGGGTATACACAAAATGCTACATGGAAAGAGAAGAGGGGCAATCATTCTCTGTGGACATCTTAAGTTTCTGCACATCTTGCAAAGACAGCCTCTGTTCTGGATTACCTTCCCAAGGATACTTGTAAAGCAAACATCCTTGTAAGTTAGAAATAGTGTCTCCTTCTGGAGTAAGAGGCAGGCTGCTTGATGTCCAATATTGTAAAGATATTGCTTTTCTTTAGGTTAAATTTCAGGCATGCTTACTACTGCCTGTATAAGATTTGGGTACTCTAAACTCAGAGATCTTGTCCTAAAACCCAACTCACTATGTGTGCAGGCATCATCTAGCCCTATTTGTTTCATCTTATTAGCAATGATCTTCTACTGCTGTGAATATTATACTTTCTTTCATTTCTGACTCTGGGATCTCATGTCTTCTGCCAGCATCCATGGACCTGAAACAGGCTAACATGTTACCCTTCAAGTAGGGCAACATAGCTGACCCTTCACAGCTTTTGTCGATGGGGCATAGATTCTTGAAGCCTGATATTCTTGAGTTTGGATGTCAAAAATGCCTGCTGAATCCCATCTACTCTTATTAGTATTATATATATACTTTTTAAATAGAAATAAATAGAGTCTGAATAAATTTCTTTCTTTTTTGTCACCTGAAATTCATAACTTAAAATATTTACAAAGGGAGTATGTTTAAATGTTAAGGCTTAATCCTTAAGGTTTTAAACACAACTACTTTATAAGTTTTTTTTAAGTGGTTTTTTTGTTGTCATTGTTTATTTGTTTTAAATCACATTAGGATGCATGTAAAAAAATGTTAAGGCATTGAGTCTGGCTCATTAGCAGAGAGTTTTGTTGACTTTTCATTCTCATCTTGGCTAACACCCAAGTTTTTCTTCAATAATACTTTTATTTTTAACATTGCTTTTAATTTGGGTAGAACTATTAATCAGACTATCTTTCTGGAATTTATAGCATCAGCATAATGATTCAAGACCCTAAACTAATTTATTTGCATATCGCCACCTTAAAGGAATTAATTACCTACTGTTCCTTATGCAAAATCTAGAATAATTCCTTAGTTCGCCTTTCTGTTTCCAGCCTGGTCAGCTTTCTCTTTTCAGTTAAGATAATTCTACTATTATTCCTATAAATATTAGCTGTCCTTCCCTCCTCCACTTGTTTTTTTCTTTAAGTTGACCACATTGATTTTAAATTGTTTTTAACCAAAAATTCATAAGTGATACATTGGGAATTTCTTAAAGTTCTGTTTGTGTTATCTTACTCTGATAAATAATAAAAGCAGAATAAATTAGAGACTGAGCATGAATTTCAATTATGACAGGAAAGATATACTTAAAGCCCCATACAAATTCTTTAGAAGTCAGTAAGAAATTGTTTTGCTCAAATTGTTATTAAACTTCATTGCCCTAGGGTGGACAACACTGTTGAACCCAATTAGTGTCAAATTTCTAAAATGAGGAATTTAGGAGTAAATAAATCAATGAGAATTTATATACCAGTTTCTGTTGTAAAACCACTTGGAGATATAACAGCAAGATTCAGCAGATGCTCCTGAAAATAGAACTGGGGTCGGGGAGGGGTATGATACCATATGTGGATGGAACTCAGAGGACATATTGTGACAGAGGGTGCTGTGAACACCCTGCTTGTTTGCATGAGACTGATAGCCATCTAAGCTATGGATCTTTTCCATTTTGAATAAGCATCAAAGCCTCGATCCTGGAGATGCTGCTAGCATTTTCTCAAGTACTTAAAAGATAACACCTAAAACTGGAATGAAGGGGAAAAAATCAAATGTCTGGGAGTTTGGTGCCAGTGATTCCTTCTTTGTTTTGTTTTAATATAATAAAATACTTTTTCTTTATAAAATCTTGGGATTAAAAATGTTCAATTCAATCAATATACAAATTGGTTGGGGAAAAAATATAAAACCACCTGCACCGATATTCCTTCCCTGATGATAATATCTCCAGCTAAATCAGAGATAAATGGCACACCTAGGACACACAACCTGTATCTTCACATGCCCTTTGGAATAGCTCTTAAACCTACTTATATTAGTTACACTTTGACCCTTCCAGTGGCTCTGGGGACTGTGTGGTAGTGTGTGGTTGTATTTGCATAGATGCACAGGTGTTCCAAAAATAGTATTAAATTCCTAAAGTCCAGTATGTTCTAGTATAATGTTATCATCCTAATTCCAGTTATTTTACAATGTTAAGTGTCATAGAAATAACCAAAGTTCCTTGGGCGCCTGGGTGGCTCAGTGGGTTAAGCCGCTGCCTTCCGCTCAGGTCATGATCTCAGGGTCCTGGGATCGAGTCCCGCATCGGGTTCTCTGCTCCGCGGGGAGCCTGCTTCCTCCTCTCTCTCTCTCTGCCTGCCTCTCTGCCTACTTGTGATCTCTCTGTGTCAAATGAATAAATAAAATCTTAAAAAAAAAAAAATAACCAAAGTTCCTTGTCAAGTCCGTTCTAATGAACTCTGATCAAATATTTAATAATAGATTTTTTAAAAGAGTCCTCTTATCACATACAGGAAGTGATATTTTACTTAGTTTTTTTTTTTTTTTTGGCAAAAATATCCCTGAAAAGGTGCTTCTTCAAGGAAATTTATGGAAAAGACACTGGCAAACACAGAGTCCTTTAAGATCATAAAAATAAACAATTTTCAAACAGAATGAAAATTAGTAACATGGGACTGAATTAACTGAAGAGTAGGATATAGTATTTGTGGCTTCTTGATGAAACATTGCTGATCTTTAACATCTGTTTTTCCAAATTAAGGAAATTTCTTCTTTAAAGCTATGTATGCCTCACAACAATTTAGTAATTATACCTGTGTAAACAAGAGGAAACATTTACTTTTTCTCCCTACCTGATAATCTGCACAATTCAGAAAATCTTGAGTATTTTTTTTTTTTTTACAAAATAGTTATTTACATAGATTCAATGAGAATCTACTTTCCACATAACAGGACACAATTGGAAATTAGTTAGATTACTAAGGCTTTGACTGGAATGTTATAATTGAGAGATGTGCATGGATTCAGATATAATCAGGCAGTTTTAAAGAACTAAAGTTGCTTTACAGAGTCAATAAAGTCCCTTGGGAAAAATCGACCTGTTATATTGCTTATGAAGTTGCAGCAAAGGAGTCTTTAAAAAAAAGGTTATATGGTCAATCACTGTTCTTGCCACATCTACATAAATAATCAGGCCAAGTTTAATGCAAACCAAATTAGTTTTGCTGTGATTATCCTTGGGAAAAATGGGGCTAACTGTAGAGAGAAATATTGTGTTTATACCTTTGTAGATACTAGATTCTAATCCTGTTAATTGGCTTTGAGGTTTTGCACTATACCTGTCTTGAATTCTTCCAGTTTCCTCAAATATTTGGCTACAATCCCCGAACCAATGTTTCCAATTTTCTCTCACTCTTCTGATTTGAAATCACTAAGAACAAAGACTACCTTTAAATCTTAAAAAGGACTATACCAGTTTTCTTCTCTACCCAGAAAGCAGCCACACTTCAGGGACTAGAACCTCAGACATATAATTTACAGTGAGAAAAGTCTTTGCCCAACATCTGGTCCTATGCAAACACTGGAGACCTTCAAATGAAATTGACAAGGATGAGAAGTGGTTGACATTGATGCAGACTTCTTCCTCCAAGACACAATCAAGACTTCATATTATAACTAAACCTGAGACTGTTTGTTATTCTATTTCTTTTCTTTACACTGGCATTTCCCTGAAAGATACCACCATCATCTGTATGTCAAGGCCATTGTTAAGGGCTGGGGGCTGTCTCTGTTAGCAATCCTAAACCTGGGAAAATTGGCATCTGTACAAAGAAAGGGACATAACATGGTCAGGGATAATGAGAGCAAAACTTCTTCTGTGGTCCGCAGACCCTTAAATTTTACTGGCCTCCACGGATATCACCTTTCTGGTCCTCGGTCATATATGCATATAGGAATTACCAGGAGGCATTCATGATTCAAAATAAGTTTCCTTTGGTTGATCACTGCTCTCCTGCCTAGGAAGAAATGGGAATGAGACTCTGATCAGCGAAGGAACCGTTCCTCATTGTGGAAATCTCTCGTAAAACAACAGCTGTTCAACAAAAATACTTAGACTTTCTGTCCCAAGTTGTTCTTTAACTTAATTATCTTTTAGCTGAGGAAGAAGCTGTCTCTGCTATAGCTAACACAACCTACTGCACCTGGAGTAGCACTTGTAGGGAAGTCGAAACTCAGTTCCCCAAGAACTGAGATCCCAAGATCATGGAGCAAGCCATTTGCATGTGAAAGGTGACTCCTTTGATGGGGTTTTTCTTTGACTTATTAAATTTTGACTGGTTTGAAGCTCAAGACCATGGCTCCAAAGTACACTCCGAACACTGAGAAGCATCCTGCTTATAATAATTATATTAGTCTCCCTGATGTGTTCTCTCATAAGCTTTAAGTGGAGGTTTGTGACTGCTAACAACTGAGCAAATCATGTCCCCAAGACTGAGATGTCATAAGAGGAGCAAAAAGAACAACCGATGTCAAATTGTGAACCTAAAGTTATGACCTGTGAAGATCACAGAGATTAAGGAAAAATCATTCCAGCTTGTAAGTACCACACAGAAGGTCAAGAAAAACTGTGAGAACTCCAGAGAGGTAACTGCTAATGTCTTACATTTTGATCACATCCCTCAGTTAAGCTGAGAGTCTGATCAGAAGGCAGAAATTGTTAAAAAAAAAAAAAGACAACAGGCCTAAAATGGAATCATTTGTGCTAAGCCCCACATCAGCAAACCAGGACTTAATACCTAAACTAATTGGAGTTTTAACCTCTCCCAGGAATGGAATCTTAAAATAGTAAATCTGGAAATTCGTAGGCAGCACTGGCATGGTAATCCACCCAACAGACCCCTCCCAACCCCTAAAGAAGATGAGGGGAACTGTTCTTTCCTTTCCCCGCCCCATTCTGCAGATAAAAGTCTTTCATTTTGTTCAGCTTTTCAGAGCTCCTTTCTATTTGCCAATGGGAGGACGTGCAGTTCATGAATCATTGAATAAAGCCGAAATGATCTTTAAATTTATTCAGTTGACATTTATGTTTTAGCAATATCCTCTACTCTCTATTTTGAAACTGCTTTTTTTATTGTTTTTGTAAAGGGACTGTCTAAAGGCTAAGGTTTGTTGTGGGTAGTTTCACAATAGAAAATGCTCATATTTTCTTGCCAGGTGGGCAGCTCTCTTACTAAATATTAAATCATTTTTAGGTACAAGCCCCGTTGTCTTTTGTTTATGAAACATTCCTGGTGGGATCCTCTTCCGTCCCCTTTTTCTGGCTCTGTCTTCCTCTTTTCTCGGGTCTCAGATAAAATAGTACCTTGTGAATTAGAGCCCCTCACGGCTATGCTCTATCAGAGTCCTGTACTTATGATTTCTAATTCTTTTTAATAATCATAAATTAATGTCCCCACTTCTACCACCTACAAAAATGCACACTTTGAAAAGTAATTTTTAGGAGAATAGGAACCACCTCTCTCTTGTTTTTCATTCTCCCTAGACCTCAGGGCAGTGCCTGGAAACCTGTTAGGTGTTCAACACATATTTATGGAATACTTAAATGAATGAAATACTTTCTGAATATTTTCCTACTTAAACACCAATTACTTTGTAAAGCAATTTAGTAATGTGATTCCCACATTTGTTAATCTACCAGTTCCTATAATTAACTACTATTTTCAACATAAGAGTTCCATTTTTATAAATGATACTATGTTTCTTATTTTCTTGGCATTTCTATTGAGTGTTCTCCATCAGGACTCTTCTGCTATCTGGTGGTTATACAATGAATTATAAGTGAAAGTTGTAGGGGGCATTTGGGCTATAATATAATCTCTTTCTAGAGAATTTTACATCTTTATCTCAATGAATCAACAAGGCATTACATCACATCTGAATCTAATTATGCATTTTTCTTAATTGGATATAATGTGTGAACATTTATAGAGATTTATTAAGTCATTGCTGTTGATGTTAGTAAAGATTTAATCAAACATATGATTAAGGCAATGCTTGCAAATTCAATGCATAAAAAAAGACAAACTATTATTTTTCTACAAACTTAGGAATAAGTTTGCATAGTAAAAATCAACATGTTTTGGTGAAGAAATTCTCATTATTTTACCATGATACAATAATATAGCTACGATTTCCCCAAACTTGTGGAATCTGTTGAAACTCTTCAGAACAGACATTTATGGCAACAGTTTTTTATAACCAATTCACAACACATATAGTACATTTTACATAGCAGGCATCTAAAAATAACAACAACAAAATCACTGAATAAGTGCCAGTCAAGAGAGCTGACTTCCTTCTTAGGTTCTACATATTGTACTAGGGAGGCGATGGCTGTATCTGCCCAGTCAGTATGGAGTTTAAGATGTTATGTTTACACAGAGGTCAAATAAAACTAGCTGCCAAGCAAGTTAAGTTTTTCTTCTTTCTTCTTTTAATCATCACATAAGAAGGATTTAGAACAATAAAAGCAGTGGAGGTTGGCTTTTCAATCCACAGCATGGTAATTCAGTAACAGCAAAATTGAAACCTGACATTGTTGACTATTAAGATTACTGGGTCATCAGCCAGATGGGAAGAAACAACATGTAACATGTTTTCCTACCTGACTTATGTTTCTATTTCCTGTAAAATGTCAAATTGAAAGTGATGAGGAGCAACATTCCTACTTCAGAATGTAACAAAAAAGGCCATGTGGCCTGCAAAGACTTGTAGGATATAATTTTTACTGACAGCAAAACAAAGACTTGGTTGTGTTTTGTTTCCATAAACACAAATTCAAATAAACCTATTGCATTTTTTATTACATTTATTTTCAAAAAGTCAAACTTACTGTTATTATCTTTTGGGGATATAGCTATTATTCTGTATTAACATATATATGAGATATTTGCCTAGATAGAGGAACCCATCTAATACTGATTTAATAGACTGTAAGGGAGCAGTAGTTCAGCTACTTTGATAAATCATTTTTTTCAAGGTGGTTTAGAACACATTCTTCCTAAACATATTTGTTTTTTTTTTTTCACCTATTCCTCTAGGGGGAAAAAAAAAGGAAAAAAGAGAGGTGTCACCAGTTATGCGCTAAGCTTTGCATAAATCTGTGGCAAGATATAATGCAATACAAAGAAGTCTCTGTCATTAAGAAGCTATTTCCTTAAGGAGAAATGTTATCACAAGACAGAGGAAGAAATACTTAAACAGGGGCATATGTGAGCACTGAGGAAGGGCATTAACTTTTGCGGTGCATGAGGGAAAGCTTCCCACAGTTAGTAATGCCAGATTTACAAAGTCATGAGCTTTGCCAGTATAGCAGCTACCAAAATAAATTATGTCCTGTGAGCTTAGACTTCCTTTTCATTATTTTATAATTATTGAATGTTTCTTGAACAGCCATATTTTGACAGCCTGATGGTCTACATTAGGAACTGGTGGAGGATTTGAAGACCTTTGTCACACAATGATCTGAGAGATTGGTTTTTGGTTTTATTTAAATATATTTAAAAAAGAAGGCCAGCCATCTAGTTAACAAGATATTTTAAGTTAATCTTTTATTTGTTCAATTTCCATATTTAAACTGATCTTTTATTGGGTTAGAGAATATATATCGATATAATCTTTCAAATAAACTAGACCACAATATGTAGTCTCACATTTAATTTAGGGGATGGGGAAGTATCAGCACAGAATGTATCAATTCCTACTCTACTTTTAGAGGTAGAGCAGTAACTGTCATGTTGGTTTCCCTTCTCCACTGTGATACCTGCCAAACCCTAGTCCGCTGAGTGTGAATCACCTCACTTCTAACAGGATCAGGTAGAATGATGACTCATCCTGTTTCCAACAAATCCACAAAAGCTTCGGTTCTTCCCTACATCTAATTACCCTGGTGTGGAGGATGGATGTGTCTAGACTTCAATCCTTCGTGAGCACAGGAGACCTTAGACTCACCTTCAATTTCCTTTCCCCTGAAATCAGGTGAGGTAGGGCCGTATCACTGGACAGAGAGGGAGAGCAGGCCTCTTCCGTGAGCAGCCTGGATTCACTTGCAATCAATCGTTCGCAGCCTGGTGTTACTTGCCGCTCAGCCAATAACTGTCCAATGCTTTTCTTGCTTCCAAAGCCATATATTGGGTGGGTGGGTGGTAACATTGTCATTCCATACATCCTGGATCTTGCCTTCAGGAGCCCCTTAACTCAGCAATCACAACCAAAAACGTAACACTTTCCTTCTAGGACCCTGGAGTTTGCTCCCTTTAGATATTCTGAGTGTGACTCTCACCTTGTTCTTCGGAGGGATAAGCACATTAATCTGAAGAATCTGCTGTCTCATTAGCATGATAACATCTCTTCAATTTATGCCTGGATTTGATTTTGGAGCTGAGGGAATTTCCCGGAGTGGTCAAATCAACAAGCGCTTATCTAGAATTTTGGGGTTTAGTTCCTCAGTTGCCCGTGGCTCACCTTCATCAACCCTGTGAACACAACCCAAGGGACTACAGCCTAAACACGAGTCAGTGGCTAGCCATTGATTGTTTTATCATTTATTTAAAAAAAAAAAAAAAAAGTCCGAGACTTTTTACTGTAACTGGCAAGTAGATCTAAGGCTGGCATGGTGGATCGCAGGAGGGGCTGAGCCGTAAGACGGCCGCACTGTGGCCATTCTCCCCTGACATTCAGCAAGCCCCTCACTGCCTCATTTCTCTATGGAACCAGACAAAACTCTAATAATGCACCTAGTTACTGCCCACAGCCACTTACAAGTTTCCATCCATTCTCAGTGCTCGTCTACTGAATGTTTTGTTTGTTTCTGAAAGAACTGGGAAGCCTTTCTGCCTCCCACGATGAATCTTACTACTGTTGTTAAAACAGACCTGGGGCCACCTGAGAGTGTGGTAAGGAAGCTTTCACTCACCCGAAAGAGAGGGAAACATGCAGGACATGCAGGTAACTGTCTTTGAAACACCTTCTCGCATCTCTCATCAAGAGGACAACTTACTACTTGATTGACCAGATATTTTGGCCAACATGTTTATTACCAGTTCTCATGGACTTTCTTCAAGCCATGCCAACCAGCCTGTGAGTTTCTCATCCTTCACTTTTAGAAATTTATGTTCCTCTCAGCATCGCATCCTCATCGCCAAAATTGCTAAGAACTACGGAGAACTGAGATTGTACTTGACCTATGAGCTAACCCAGCAGGCTGCTGCAGTTTCATGAATGAGGACAAAAGACAGGAGAGTCCCAGGTCAAAGACCAAGGACGTTATTACTCACATCCACAGCCGTGTATCGGAAGTACTAGCGTATCATTATGCCAGTTCTTAGTGCTTCACTTCCCTCTGGGTGTTATAAACAGGACCAGGTGAGCCCTTCACACGAAGTCGGGCGTATTACAGGGAGGGGACCCTGAATCCTTGCTAACAGGCATTTACCCTGACTGTCTTCTGCTCCAGAAGGAGATATTGTATTTATTATACTGGTTGGTAAGCATGTCTACCCGTTGCTTCAGAAGAAGATAGTACTTCTACCTTTCAATATTTTCTCATTCCTATCAGTTCAATATGGTAGTGAGCAAATGCCCTTTCTCGGCAATGATGGTACCCTTTACCCCCATATTCCTCATTTAAGGTAGACTATCCCATCTTGAACTCTCTAAAGAGGTTGGGGTTTTAGTTGGTCATGGTTTTTTGTTGTTTTTCTGGTTTGTTGTTGTTGTTGTTGTTGTTGTTTTTACCATCGGCCCTCATCTTTTGAGACAACAAATTGTAAGTTGATCTGGTTTCAAAATATCTGCCTAGCATGTTGTAACTATTAGCAAATACTATTAGATCTTCATCTTCTCAAGGAAAAAAAAAATGAGGAATACAGAGAAAGTTTGAATCAACTAATAGTAGAAAACGGAGGAAGAAAATACAAAAGAATACGCATATGAAACTGCTTAAGTGCATAAAGTTCAACAGACACCAAAATGGCACTAATGCTTCATTGAAGCTTGATTTTAAACTAACATTTTTCATCTCTTCAGCAAACATCTCCTCCTTTCCTCTTAGCTTTTTGTTTTAGGAACACGGTACCACTCTAAAGAACCTGCAAAGAAGGTCAGCCCCCATGCTCAACTCCTGTCAAAACCAGCTAGACCCTGTATTTTCTGTAAGACCCCCTACCCCACACCCTCCCTCCTGAGGGTTTGCAGTTTTTGAGGGACTTAGCTGGCTGCAGCTTCCTTTACCTGACAAAGCAATAAAGCCATTGCTCCTCTTTATCCCAAACTCTGTCTTTGAGTTATATTGTTATATTTTGGCTCCAGAAGCACTGGAGGTATGTATTGGACAACACATACACTAAACAAATTTGTGAATGCTGTGTGTGTGTGTGTGTGTGTGTGTGTGTGTGTGTGTAGAGAACAAGAGGAAGAGAGGGAAGAAGGACAGGGGAAGAAAGCAAAGGAAAGGAGATGCAATGATGCAAATCTACTGATGTAAGGATGATACATAAAGAGAATTCTAGAACTGTGTTAAGACTTTTGGTTCCTGATTTTCATATGTATTCGATTCTGTGAAGCCAGGTGTTTGGTGTTAGCTCAGATTCCCTACAATTTTTCTTTTCCTTAAATGATAAATTCTATAAATGACCTTCTATTATATGAGATTAATTAATAAATTATCATTTCTTATAGAACAAAAAGAGTTTAACATTGATGGACAGCCTGACATTACCTTGCTTTGCATGCTGCTCTAACTAAAATTGTTATTGTGGGTATTGAAAGGGAATTGGGTGAATTTGTTTATAGCACACACTTTATACATGTAAAAGTCCTCAGTTAAACACTGTTTTTTCCAAAGTCCCTCGTGTTTGCATAGTTATCCAGAATTTTTTTTTTCTTCCTGTTTTGTTTCAAATGTGGAGTCTTTTTTTTTTTAAGATTTTATTTATTTATTTGTCAGAGAGGGAGAGGAGCGAGAGTGAGCACAAGCAGACAGAGAGGCAGGCAGAGACAGAGGGAGAAGCAGGCTCCCGGCTGAGCAGAGAGCCTGATGCGGGACTCGATCCCAGGACGCTGGGATCATGACTTGAGCCGAAGGCAGCCGCTTAACCAGCTGAGCCACCCAGACGTCCCGGAGTCTTTTTTTTTTAATATATTCTTGCTCCATCCTTGATTTTCTATATAAATACTTTGTGTTCTTGTGTTTGACTTATAGGGACACTCATTTCTTACTCAGTTCCTAATCCCAATACTTCTGTAGTATAATTTGTTCTAGGTCCTCAGCCAGACAAATGTGTTTCTAGATTCTTCTTGGAAGGCAGTTGAGAGGTCATTAGTATTATTTCAGTCTTGTGCTATTGAACACATCCAGAGCATAATGTCACAGTATTTCTTCCCAAACTATAGAGTTTTTTTTTCTCAAATAGAAATTATTGAGTATGAAGTTCTTTGATTCCATTATCCACAAAATTTCATTTAGCTTTGAACGTTCAGTGAAATCATGTAATTTTTATTTAAATAAATATAGTTTATATTTTACAAACCATATAGTTTATATTTTATAGTTTACACTTAGGGTTTATATTTTATGTGGTTCATATTTTAGTAACAGTTAAATTATCTATAGTTTATAGTAAAGAAATAGTATTTGTAGTTTAACACGTATTTTAATAAAACTAAAATTGGAATATTTGCAGAGAGTATTTCAAAAGGAGTGAACTTCAGTGTACTGAGTAGAAAAAAATAAAATCCCCTCATCTGTTCTATACATTTATAAGAAGTTAAAAATGAATAAAACTGAATAGCAGACCTTGGGAAATATACTGATGCTGAGACTATTTGACAAAGATGTATTTGAACTGTGTGAAAGGAAGCTAGAATCTGGTGGGAATTTCTCCACTGGGAGAAATATGTGCTACCGTGTGACAGAATAGTTTACAAGAAAAAGTAAATACAAAAGAAAATTATTTATTTAAATATTTCTAAGCTACTTATGTATTTCAGTTGACTGAACAAGTGAATACTAAACATGAAAAAGATAAAGAAAAAAGTCCCTTTGATTTGGGTGTGTGGACAGAAGGAAAAGAAAGAAGCAGTATTCTTATCTTACCCCAATAACCCTCCCTACAGTCTACTGTAGAAAGATCTTACATCTAGGCAGGCATATCCTCTTGGACAGAGCCTGGTGTCTGGGGGCATACTTTTTTATTACTTGCCTAATTATGGTGAAGAATACAGTTTGCTAAATAAATAAATAAAAATAAAAAATTTAAACAAAACCAAAACCCTGAGTCTGCAAATTACTTATAGTAGCTGCCAACTTTTGACTCAAGGGTAAAAACCTCTGTTACTTTCGATCTTTGGCAAAGTGGACTCTAAGGTAGGAATTATTCCTAAAGTAGGAATAAATATGTAAGAGATTTATTAGGGAAACTCCTGAAGAAAAGTAAAGTGTGGGGAACAGAAAGTCAAGAGAAGCCTCTAGCCACATGTCCTTGGGCAGAGAGAGGGAAAGAATTGGTTAGAAAGCATCAGACCATATAGCATAGTTCCTAGCAAGTTTTTGGCAGGCCTCTGGGGAGTATGAGTGAAGGCTGCCTTCAATCAGTCATGTTGTGGTGGACGAGCCAGTCACAGCACTCTTGCTGTGATGCAGCTGTGGCTAGAAGAGCCCAGGTTTTAGCTGTTGGCCATCAGTCAGTTATACCTTCAGAAGCAGGTTCCCTTAAAGTAGATGGGAGTGAAGCCCTTCCATATCCACCACAACCCACATCAAGAGCTCTCCCTACCCTGTCCTATTTATTATATTAGAACTAAGTCTCCCTTGTGTGATGTTCTGGCTTCCTCTGCTTCTTGATGTCTAAGATGTCCTTTTCTTGTCTTTATCTACAGTGACACAATATAAATCTTTGTCCTTAATCCTCAATGCAAATATCGTTTGCATCAAGCATTTTGGGATTTTTCTACACTTTACACGAAGAACTTTTTAATGGTCCTGAAGACAATCCATTTCTCATAACATAGTCCCTGGGACCATCCCCTGCCTGTCATATCTATTCTCTATCTCCCCACTTTTAATCACTTCTCTCCAGGTTGGTGTCCTACATTCTCCTACTTCAATTATCTAGAAAACTGTCTCCTCTCATTGGCACAAACCACAAAAGACTGAGTGATAGTCTAAATTCAACCCAAAACTATTATTAATTTGTGCATCCCAGAAAACTTTTTTTTTTCCCAAGAGGACCTCTGTCACAATTGCTAATATAATATACTATCATGCTCAACCAGAGACTTGTAACTTTAGAATTTTAATCATAATAATTTTCACCTCTATAAATTTTATTCAATAGCATGGCTAATTTAAATTCTTATTCAGAGTTTAGACAGTTTTGGGTCCTACATGCACAGGAAAGCAGAGATAAGCGTACTTTTTGTTGCTCATTCCAGGCTTGAAATAATTATTTTGCTAATTAAATTTTTATTTCCAACTTTAAGACCTGTTACTCTAGTCCAAATAGCATACATTCTACTCCCTGTTGTGGAATATCTGCTGCTCCTGTTGCTGTTTAAAACATATAACCCACAAGAAATAATAAGAGCAAAATCAAACAGTCCTGTTGGTTTATCATGGAGGAAATCACTCCAGTCATTGGAGATTTGTAAAAACGAAGAATCGTTAGTTGCTTGGCAACCATTTTGATATTGAAATACTACATGTGTAGTGAATTCACATTTCAGTTGTTGTTTGCGACAGAAAATTAATCTCATGGATGGAGGTTTGAAATCCGTACTTTTTAATAAAAGTGGATTTTGAAAGTCAAGGAGGAAAATAAGCTTCTCACCTTTTCTTGTTCTTCAGAGACTGAGGAAGGTTAAGCTTTTTCACCCTAGAGAGTCAAAACAAGCAGAGTTAGTGATGGCAGCGGGAAAATCCCCTGCAAGGCATCCTGCACATGACTCCTCATTCTGGAGTACTTCCATGATAGCTACAGCGGGACTGTACCAGGCAGAGAGAGACAGTCCCATGTTCCTTAGTTGCTCACTGTTTTCTAGAACCAAAGGTTCTTTTCTTTTTAAAGATGGGAAAAGGAGAGAAACATCTGATGATGGAAGAGACTTCTTCAGTCCAGGAAAAAAAAAAAAAAAAAACCTACCGCCTGTCTTCTTACTCTCTCAAGGGTAATAAAATAAGGAAAAGAGACTATCTTGGAACTTTTTATTTAATTAAAGTTAACCAGTTAAAGGTCACAGTTGGGAAAATCTTTAAAATCCATGGTGTGGGGGCGCCTGGGTGGCTCAGTGGATTAAGTCTCTGCTTTTGGCTCAGGTCATGATCTCAGGATCCTGCAATCGAGCCCCATGTTGGGAGTCTGCTCAGCAGGGAGCCTGCTTCCCTGCCTCTCTGCCTACTTGTGATCTCTGTCAAATAAATAAAATCTTAAAAAAAATAAAATAAAATCCATGGTGTGTTCTAAAATAGTATTTTGCAACTGTCAATTTCTATATTAATGTTGATAACTTACTCAACATTCTCTGTTATTATAAAACCTTTTCCTCCTTTGGTGTTATTATTAATTTCTCATGTGAGCAAAATTACCATTTACCTAAAAAAAACCTCAAATAATGAATAATTCCCTCAAACTTGAGGCCTAAATCAGAAACACAGATTTACTCATATAGTTAATACACATCAGTACAATCATTATTTACTATAGATGTACAGTTTTAAAATAGAAATTAAAAAAAACTTACTAAAATGATTGTTACAAGTAAATTTCAGACATCATATTATTTTCTACTTATGATAATAAAAGACCTGGAGCCACCATAGTTGAACAATATTTGGACATTTAACAGATATTTGAATGCCTTCATGTTGCTCAAAAGAAATCTTTTTCTGGATATACCTTCTGACTGGCTATGTGATAAGGGCTAGAAAAACCATAACCTGAAGATTGCCTATCACCTGGAGATATAGTTTTATTATCATGCATGTGACTCAATAAAGTGAAATTGATGTCTTCTTGACAGATTATTCTCTAATTTAGAAAATAAAACAAAAAAATCTTAGTAAATTATCTGCTTTAAGAAATTTACATTTTTAGGGGCGCCTGGGTGGCTCAGTAGGTTAAAGCTTCTGCCTTCAGCTCAGGTCATGATGCCAGGGTCCTGGGATCAAGCGTGGCATCGGGCTCTTCTGTCTGTTTCCTCCTCTCTCTCTCTCTCTCTGCCTGCCTCTCTGCCTACTTGTGATCTCAAGAATCAATGAAACAAGATGGGATTGGGAGGGAGACAAACCATAAGTGACTTTTAATCTCACAAAACAAACTGAGGGTTGCTGGGGGGAGGGGGGTTGGGAGAAGGGGGTGGGATTATGGACATTGGGGAGGGTATGTGCTTTGGTGAGTGCTGTGAAGTGTGTAAACCTGGTGATTCACAGACCTGTACCCCTGGGGATAGAGTATTATGCCTCCATCAGAAAGGATGAATACCCAACTTTTGTAGCAACATGGACGGGACTGGAAGAGATTATGCTGAGTGAAATAAGTCAAGCAGAGAGAGTCAATTATCATATGGTTTCACTTATTTGTGGAGCATAACAAATAGCATGGAGGACATGGGGACTTAGAGTGGAGAAGGGAGTTGGGGGAAATTGGAAGGGGAGGTGAACCATGAGAGACTATGGACTCTGAAAAACAATCTGAGGGTTTTGAAGGGACGGGGGGTGGGAGGTTGGGGTACCAGGTGGTGGGTATTATAGAGGGCACGGATTGCATGGAGCATGGGGTGTGGTGCAAAAATAATGAATACTGTTATGCTGGAAATAAAAAATAAATAAATAAATTTAAAAAAAAAAAAAAAAAAGAAATTTACATTTTTAAAACCTGAGCCCACATCTACTAAAGACATTTTCAGCACCCATAAGTCAGAGTGGAAATTTCCATTTTGCATACTGGAGTGGTGGCTTTGAGTGAGGGAATGTATTTCAGGCAGCAAAGGAGGCATGACCCGGTGTGGATAGGATGATGCTCAGGACTTGATGGGCTCTGTTTGGATGAGAATAATGTGTTTGGACCATAATTTCAGAAAAAAGTAACCACATAACTATCATGTGGTTTAATCACCCACTTTAGAGGTGAAGAAATTGAGAGAGTCTAGAATTAAGTAATGAACCCAAGGTCATTGTGTTGGGTCCATTTATCAAAGGAACGAGGCTGAGACAAAGTGAAAGTTATGTAAAGCTTTATCCTATGCCACGCATTAGAAGTCAGACTGACCGGCCAGGGCCACCTCCAAAGAGAGCTACGACCCCTTGGTCTTACAGGCTAGTTTTACAGGGCATAACCGCAGACCTCTACATATGTGGCTTTGGCTGATTGGATGTTTCCACCTGTCTGGCCTTGTTTTAGGTGTGTGTTTTAGTAACAGTTACCTGGAACTGATATCAGTAACTGCTGAGGCATTTATTAAACAACAAAATGTCTACCTAGGCAACATGGAGTCACTATGGCTAAGTAGGCTCAGGCAGGCCCTAGGGGTTTAACAGGTTTTAATGTGGAATTGGCCCCAACAATTGTAATCAGTCATTGCCAAAAAAGGAATACAATCAAACTCTTCAACTCCCACTGTAGGGCACAAGTCTGAAAACTGACATCTTTGTGCATCTGGAGAATCAACCACAACCTATTTTTCAGTATTGTTATCATAAAAAATGATTTAATTCCTATTAAGACAACTGTACTTATTGAATGACAAAATATATTATTTGGATTTGAAGAAGGGTGGACATTCTCAACATTTAGGAACTTAAGACTGGTTTTAGAGTCACCAGGCTGTGGCAGGAGTTGGGGTGGCAGAGGGTGGTTGGTTGCAGATTAGGGGCAGAAGAGTAGGTGGAGTTTGCTATAAAGGAAATAAATGAGGCAGTAGGTGAAGGAACAACACACATTTCTGAAATACTAGAATAAAATACAGTAGCACTTACGATAGATAGCAAGAGAGGGAAGGTATCCACAGGGAGTAAACTTGATGGAATAAAGTCTTTTGGCAGACTATGTTATAGAATATCTATATCTATATCTATATCTATATAGATACAGATATATAGAGATATATATAGGAAGCAATTGTATACTGCTTTTAAGAAAATGACTTTATAATAGAAAAGAATCACTGTTATTATCACATCTGATAATAATTGTTTAATGGAAGATAATGAGAGGTAATGTAAAACTGTTAGAAGTAGAGAGATTTAGTGGTCAGTTATAAATAAGTAAGTAAATAAATAAGTAACCAAAAACTTCCCCCAAATTCTTTAAAACACTACAGGAAAATAAAACAAACAATGACATTCATACTAGAAACAGATATAAAAATCCCTCAAATAAACTTAGCATGGGGCTTGAGCAAATGGAGAAAATATTTTATTGGATGATAAGATTTAGTATAATAATTATATAGGTTAATCTCAAAGTGATATGTAAAAGAAAAACAATTATAAGAATATTTCAAACAATTTTAAATAAAAGTGATGACCACTGTACACCTGTTAGAATGGCCAAAAACCAACAACACAAAACACACAAGGATGTGGAGTAATAAGAATTCTCATTTAGTGCCAGTGGGAGTGCGAGGGTACAGTCACTTTGAAAGTCAGTTTGGTGGTTTCTTATAAAACTAAATATACTCATTGTGCAGTCTGGCAATCACACTCCTTGGTATTTCTCCGGAGGAGCTGAAAACTTAAAACCACACAAAAACCTATACACAGATGTTCATAGAAGCTTTATTCCTAGTTGCCCATACTTGGAAGCAACGAAGATGTCTTTCAGTAGGTGAATGAGTCAATCGTGTTGTGTCCAGATAATGGAATCTCATTCAGTTCTAAAAAGAAAGGAGCTATCATGAAAAGATGTAGAGGAAACTTAAATACATAGTAATAGGCAGAAGATGCCAATAGCTACACTACAGCGATAAGCGAAGCATTAATTGTGATTTTTATCATAAAATATATTTATGAGGTGTGAGCAAAAGAATAAGTTCACCAGCATTATGTAAGTTACTATATCTTTTCTGTAAAGTGAGATATGTTAAAATAGTAAAAACTGTTCTTTGTGGGTAGGAATTGTAGGGGTGGAATTTTCTATCATTCTGTTTCTTCTATGCAATTTTTTACCCTTAAATCAAACATGTACTGCTTTTATATCAGAAATCATGCATTTTAATTAAAAATAGTTTTATTTGACTTATCAATTGAGAAACTAAATGAGATCACTTGAAGCTTTAGGCACTCGTAAGAGATACTATATTAACTTAAAAAAAAATATTCATGATCCAGAGATGCTGATGGGTGTTCCAGGTGAGAAAATTAAAAAAAAAAAAAAAAAAAAAAGTTGAATTATGGGAGCTTGGGAGAAGTAATAGTACCAACAGGGAAAAAAAATCCATACTTGAATCTGACTGATAAGCCAATATGTCAATGGAAATTAAAGATATTATAAAGTATTATTCAAGGGTGCTTGGGTTAGAAAGAAACAAACAACAAACAGCGGTGGAGTTCATAAAAATCCAGTTCCACACACTCAAAGATAGACTTGCTGCTTCTTCTTATCACTGACGTTAATTAAGTGCCGATTACTCTGCTCATTCCCAGTTAAACATAGGTTTCTTCAAATACTTATTTACACCACCTGCAGCCTAAATCAAGCCCTCATCTGGCAGTCTGTCTTCTTTTTAAATAAAAATCAATTGTTTCTGTATGGGAAATGGTTATCTACTATGGACCAGAGATAGGGTGAGGCAAGTGAACTCATCACCTTGGGTACAAAATTTTAGGAAGGGTACCAAGAAATTCAGTAATCAAGGTAAATGGAACTTAATTTAATTTAATTTAAGGGAGCAGGACAGAAGGCCAGGGAGAGAGATAATCTGAAGCAAGTTCCATGATCAGCAGGGAGCTTGATGTAGGGCTCGATCTCACAACCCTGAGATCATGACCTGAGCTGAAATCAAAAGTCGGAAATCAAAAGCTTAATTAATTGAAACACCCAGATGTCCCAAGGTAAATGATATTTTAATTCAGTTTTTCTTAAATCTAAATTATTCAAATCTCTGTAATGAACAAAATATCAACATTTCAAATAAACTATTAGCTAAGTGCAGATAGTTCTGATTCCTTTCCATTTTTTTCATTTCTATGATTAAAGAAACATTGCAAAGAGAGGCTCCCACGTACTTAGAAAGTCTGTAGCAGAGCATGTGCTGGTACTTTAATGTATCGGGGAAGAGAGCACAAATGTCTCCCCTAATATGCATGCTTGCCACTCTGTAATGGGATTTCCTGTAGCATCACAGTTGCACATATCTGTGTTCTGTGTTTTACTACAAGATCAGGCCTATGGCAGGTTTCATTGTGTCCCCACCTATATGTTCTCTAGCAAATTGATACTTCTTTCAAGGAAGAGAAAGTCTAAAAGTAAAGTAAAAGTCTATGGATAAATTTTGCATATTTACGTATTCGTGGATTAAAATTATGTCTAACAAGTTACAACAGCTTAGAAAAAATTAACAATGATCTCACCAAAACTTCAAATGTATCACATGAAGTAAGATTATTCACAAGAAGTGAATTAACATAACAAAGGTTAAACATAACCAACCTCATGTAATAACTCACTGAGAAAGTACCCTTAGCTTTATTATTAAAATTAACATTAATCTAATTTTCAATAAAACTTTTTATCTAATATCTAAACTAATTGAAATTAATCTAATAAAATATAGACATGGATACATTTTTAATATATGCATCAATATGATGCAAGCAATGGTTAATTCTTAAATTAGTTTGATGCTCTATTATTTGAAATTAGTGATAATTCACTTTTTATCATCTCTTTATACAAAACTTTTCTAGGAGAAAGTTAAAATAGTTAGCATAGCACATTCCAATTATTGAGTCATTAAAGCATCAGAAATTATTCTGAAGAATAAATTAGATCTCTTTACATTATCTGTATTTTTAAAAATTCTCTATTTCATGGATGCTTCCATTATTTTGAGAAATATGTATGTATTTAAAATGTGTTTGTTTAATAAAATAGACTTTATTTTTCCTCTTAATTTTTTCAGTCATCTCCAGAATCTCACTTTAAGGTTTTTCTCACAAATCAGATATATAAACAACACTTACTTCTGCTAAAATTATTTAAGAAGTATCTGTAGATATGTTAAATGACCTAATGGACACAGAAAAATGACAGATCTTTAAATTATGACATGACACTCAGTGACTTTTTGTAGAACCCCAAAGGTATTCAAAGACTTTGGCGAGGAAAACCTGTCCTGAATGAAATAGGATGGCAAATTCTGTAACTTCACAATTCACATGAAAACCTGATTTTATTAAAAAAAAATGTTATGAAAAAATAGTTCAGTTCAACTGGTGAGGAAATTCTGGGTACTGCCTATCTTGATCTATATCCTTAAATCATGTTTTTATCTTACAATGGTAATAGAACTGGATCTTGATTATTTCTATTTCCCACTTGTTCCTGTTTTAAAGTAAATCTCTATCTTGGTTCTGTCTTTTGTTTGTGATTCTTCCCACAAACAAAAGTTGATGCATTTGAAATGTTTCTCTCATTTCAGCATGGATTTTCCCTTCCAGGATTCCTCAGTTTGAACAACGTCAGGTTATGTGAAAACTTTGGGTTCACACTTTGGCTTAATAGGAGGAAGTCACTGAAACTGTCTCACTCAATTTGAGGTAGAGCTTTTTGGGCTTGGGGGCCATCCTTCCATGGACCCGTGAAACTGTAGCTCCAGTGACATATATGTATTTTGTAGATTGCACTGAAAGTGTTGAAAATGATATTAGCATTCATTTTATTTATTTTTATTTATTTTTTTAAATATTTTATTTATTTATTTGACAGATAGAGATCACAGATAGGCAGAGAGACAGGCATAGAGAGAGAGGGGGAAGCAGGCTCCCTGCTGAGCAGAGAGCCCGATGTGGGGCTTGATCCCAGGACCCTGAGATCATGACCTGAGTGAAGGCAGAGGCTTAACCCACTGAGCCACCCAGGAACCCCATTTTAAAAAGCTTTACATCTCTGAGACACTAGAACCAAGGAGAGCTGCTTCTCAAAAAATCTTTTATAGTTTCCTCATTGGTTTAGAAGTTGTGGAATTTGGTTATTTTGTTATTGATAAGAGCTTTAAAAATTCATGATCCTGGTCTAGGACTGATACTATGGTGCCATTTTCCTCTTGCTCACTAGAGTGGTTCTCTACAGTGGTCAAAGTGATCTGGTCAACATGGTGATCTTTCTGAAGTTGTAAACAACAAGTCAATCCATCCTGCTGAGTTCTTTCGGAAGACAAGTTTTCTTTCTCAGGAAGCTTCTCGGCCACATGGTGTCGAGGATGATGGTAACAATTTTGCTGTCTTGGACAGTGAGAAGATTGTCCAGTGGCTCCAATACTCTAGTGTGGACCTGCTGGATCAACTGGGTCACAAGCCAGGGCCCCTTGGCCACACAGTTCAGGGTCCAGGCTTGCCTCCTCTGGATGGAGGACTTGCAGCACACCATCACCAGCTCGAGCAGCATGCTCATCATGCCTGTGTCAGTGGCCCCCTGGGTCTGGTGATCCATCCCAGTGACAATGTTCCCTACAGTGTGAAAAGAGGGGGTCAAAAGGTTAAGTTCTAAGAGCTGTTTATTAGGTGGCCAGCCCAGGCAGGACCCTGTGCCAAATACTTGGACTAGTACTTGTTGAAGCCATAGGTGAGGTAGGATAGGGACCAGCAGGTGCCCAAGAGAATATTGCTATCACAGGTGTGCAGAAGATAGAAGCAGATTGCTTCAGTGTTTGTTTGTTCGTTTGCTTGCTTGTTTGAAAGGGTTTGTGTTCTTACTTTGACACAGGGTGGACAAAGTCCATGTGATTTTCCACAGAAACGTGAAACTGGGTCAGCAAATGAGGGAAGCATTGCTTCAGACCAGTTCTCTCAACTCTGTGCTGTCTCCTGCTTTGTTACCAAGAACCCATCCTGCCTATGAACATATACAGTTTTGTGGAGGGAAGACAGGATTTCAGTCAAGGACCAGACAGCTCCCTTCCACAATGGCTCTGAAGTCCTGACTAACAATGTTAGTCAGAATCCAGACTACCTCAAACTGCAAGCAGGGGTGAAGTGATGACTCCAGGAACTTGACCAGCCTAGGAATGAGCCTTCCTTCTACAGACCATGTTAGAAGACGGTTCCTTTCCCAGGACGGCATTTTCCTGGCTGTCTGGATGGCCTAGAAACTTAAGTCTGTATGTGAGGCATTCACACCATTGATTACTTCATGCATGGTGAGGCTGACTGGTTTGTGGCTCTTCAGAAGCTGGATCAGGGGAGAGATTGCTGATGTTCCTTCTCTAAAGCTTATTCACCTTTCTCAGCCTTCCAGAACTTCAGGCTGACAGCCATCTGCTGGTGCCATCTCACATATACATCTCTGCCTTGATACTTCCATTTTCTCAGCTCTCTTCTGGAGCTTCTGAAGTCATTAGTATTGACAGGAAGATGTAAATCACCTGACAGGAAACCATTGTGATTGATGAGATAGAAAGAAAACAATATTCAAAGCCCCAAACTCAAGTTCTAATGTGTAACTGAATGGAATGTAAAATTTACTATCTACAGTGTTATTTAACTTTCTCAGAGATCAGTTCTTCCATCTATAGATTAATGGTAATACCTAACTCTTCTAAAGTTATAGGCTATTTTGAAAGAAGAAAATTATTAAAGTGCAATAAAAATTGAAATATAATTCCCATTAATATTACTTGATTCCCAATAATTTCTATTAATAGTCCATTAATAGGCAGTGCAACGCATTTTTACCATTATGTCAGCAAAAATTCTTTGAACTAGACATGCTAAGGGTGACTCACTCCAGAAAAGAAAGGTATACTCTTACAGTGATATTTTTGAGCTTCTCAGAAGTCTTTCGGGGGCTGTACTCAGGGACTCAGTATTTACACCTGCACTTATATATACACATTCTCTCATCTCCCATAAAATATTGATTAAGCATTTATATTTATTGAGTAAAGTAATACATAATTCTAACAGAACTATCGATTTTCAAAAAGATCATAATTTACATATTAAGATTGTACTGTCAGTCATTATATAGCCATAGACATAGACATTTTTCTAAATTTAGTGTGAGAAATATATTAATGATTGCTTAGCTTGCAGTCGCTAAGCAATCTCTCCTCCCTTTTTTTTTCCTGAGACCATCCATGTCTCATAATTCTAGAATGGCTATGATTTTATGCTCTCCTTTTTATTGGGATATGTGATCAATACTAAAGATATTTCAGAGCATGGTAAAAGCATGACACAGAAAAGCATGTCTAGCAGAAAAGTGGACATTGAAGATAAGGAGTCAGAGGAGAATGGGTAATGGAAGAGAGTTTTCATTTAGTTTTATGTTGGGCTAAAGCATGTTTAAAAGAGAAAGGACTCTAAGTAGATGATCAACAAAGATAAATCATCCCAGACATGGACAAGAGAGGGATGTGATCCTTTGTGTCGGGAGGGAAAGAAAGTGAGTAGGTAAAGATGATTGTCCATTTAGAGAACTGTTGACAGGAAAGAGAGGTCACAGTTGATGCACTTCACGGGGAGGTGGAGAATATCTCAGATAGGCACACATGCTTTAAAACTACTGAAGTGGAGAATGGGAGAGAGGCTGGCTAGAAAACATGGCGGGCCTGATGGAGCACAGAAGTCTAACCTGAAATTGTTGCCTTTCCATTTATAGAGGATCTGAGCTGCCTGGATTGTTGTTTTTCTTCAAGAAAACTTGATACACATGAAAATATTGAATAGTGGTATTCATTCAAGGGGGATGCATGTGGATGGACATTAGGTCATGAGATTTGAAGGAGGCCATTAATTAGACCTCAGGAAGAAAGAATGTGAAGGTCTGAAAGCCCCTCCTGGGAGTGTGCAAGCTAGCTGTGGGAGATCTCCCTCAGGGATGCCTTTGCTGGGAAAGCAGGCAGAGTCTTTGCGGAGTCCAGGCAGAGGAACCTGAAGAAGAGCATAGAAGGAAAGCTGCTAGGCACTGCAGAGCTCAGTAACGGGCTGACATGGGAGCTGTTTTTTCTATTTTGCATAGGAGTCATTTTTAATCCCATTTTTGTGTTCAAAGAATAAACAGTTATACTGAAAAATATGACACAAGCCCTAATTGTGCTATTTATTAACGTCTTTGCAAATACTGCTATTAAAGAGTTAACTAAAAATTAAAAAAAAAAACCTCACCAAGCTTAAAAAGCAAACAGTTATACTATTAAACCAAAAATTTACCTTTTATCACTCTTTTTAGACTGGAGGCTTTTACACTGAAAAGAAATTAAAGCAGTTTTTAAAATTATTTTAAAATAATTTTATCCCTTAAAGTCTTTTGTTTTATTGACATTTAATTTATCCTCTCAAACTGTAAAAATATTTATAAACCCAAAATTAAAGACATATTATTCAGTCGGAATTGTCCTTATCCAACACCTCTCAGTTCTTACAACAGACTATGGAAGAACAGATCTTGCTTTGTCTCGAAGGAATTTTTCTGACATTAAAAAAAAGCTGGCATATTTTATCCATTTCAGTGTCATTTTTCCATAACAGCTGTTTCAAGAAATATCAACGGAGTTCACATGAAATATTTTGCCTCCTAGCATCAGAAAGCACAGGAGGATCTTCTTCTGTCAGGGCGCTTGACTGTGAAAATATGATCTGGTGCCAACACCCCAAGGAGAAGAATAGTGTCCTAATCATCAGAGCCAATATTCTCGTCCTGGCTGTACTATTGAGAGAACAACTGCAGTCCAGCACGATAATAGCACGATATTCCATAGGCTAGCAGCATTTTACCATACACCCCTATAACACACAGCCTTAACGAGCAGTAGAAACACTCAACTGCTCTGTTCTTGGATTCTGATGGCGTCTGCCTTTGAGCATATGTGACTCCCTCCACTAGTTTTGGAATCCTGATCCTCTGTGGTGCTCTATGGCCAAGAAGTCTGCTTTTGAATTCCCAAGCCAGCTAGAAGAACAGGTTTCCAAAGCCCATAAAGTACAGAAGAAGCATGTATTTACACAAGGAATGAGATCACAAGGTTCTAGTACAAAAACTAGAGAAAACTGCCCATTTCGCTGAAGCACTCTCTGAGTAATCCGTATAGCACAACATACGCAATTCTAAGCTACATTCATATCATCTGAGCCAGGCCTTCATGATACAAAATATTTTATCTGTTTGGAAATCAAAATGCAAAACAAGTTAAGAAACTTGGTTCCAAGAATTCCAGAGGCAACATGTTTTTCAATTACAGAAATATGGCTTTTTTCCCCTTTTCCTTTAAAAACATAGTCAACGCATTATATTAGTTTCAGGTGCACTACATAGTGATTCGACAATTATATACACTACAAAATACTCACCATGATGGTAAGTGTAGTTACCATCTGTTACCAGACAAGGTTATTGCAGTATTATTGACTATATTCCCTGTGCTGTATTTTTCATCTCCATGACTTATTTATTCTATGGAAATAGAACTTCTTAAGCTCTCTTCTTATTCTTAAAGTGCACAATAAACCTAACAAGTGTTTAAACCACCTCAGAAAATATAGCTACTCTTTTGATATCAGCGAGAATGCAAATAAAATACGTGTTTTCCTATATACAAAGAAAATAGTGATTCCAAGGTTCTCATATTTGTTGGATTTTTGTGATGCTGTCAGTTAAATGTATTAAGATGTCTAGAGATAATTACAGGCAGTCTGGGGTGAGTCAATTCACTGCAATTTTATATAGCCTTTATTTTTTAAAATCTTTGAATTAGAATGCAAAATTTCTATTTTATATATGTCCTCTACCAGGGAAATAAATATGTGATAGACTAATTGACCTCTAATAATTTACCTTTTCTGATTGCCTGAGACTCAAGATTCTGAGTGTTTGTTCTTTCAGAACTGTATCTCCTGCTGGGACTGTAATTTAACACATTACACCCTCATTTATATAATGTCAAAAAGATTAACTGCCACCAAATCTGTGATGATAACTACAGCACAGTTTCTGAAGTATTATGTGGCAATCACCATTTTGTCAGACCTTTTCTGCCAATTTTGAAAGCAGAAGGTGTTTGACTTTCACGGTGTTATTCTTGGTTTTAAGAGAAAGATTTGCGTTATTGATAAGGACATATAGCAACACATGTACACACGCTGAGTAAAATCAGATGTTGGGGAACGGTGGCTTCATTAAAAAGAAACCGAAAGCCATTTATTTTGATCCTGTTGTTATTATGTGAGGCGATCTGAGGGAAACAAAACTTCAGACAGGATTACATCCCGCTTTACAGATATTAGTAGCACTCACTTAAAAATGGGAAGGGCGCTTATACAGAAGGCTTGTGCGATATTATTTGTAGAGGTGAGAAGGGGTATGTTTAAAGAGTTTAATTCCCTCAAAGTGACCTTTTTGGAATGATCCTCTGGAGAAGTGGGCAATGGGTTGCCTTTTATCGTGAAGTAGTGTAAATTGCACCAACCTTGACCCTAGCTGCCTTACAAGAATTGCTGAAATCCATTCCTCTTAGGTGCCCCTTGTCCGTCTCTGCTTAAACCAGTACACTGTCAATGCCGATTGGATAGGGAGGGGTACTTTTCTTCAGGTTTTGAAATATATATTGTACATTTACATATGTAGGTGTGGATGTGTGTGTAGATATGTACACACAGATAATAAACTATACTCTATTTTAGTAAGTGTTTTGCCACCATTTGGTCATCTAGAAACCACAGACTGACATTTCCCCAGTTTACAACCCCTGAAAGAGTTTGAGGTCTGTGCACCTCGGGGTTCAAAGGCACTGAGTTAAGTGTATTCTGTTCTAATGGTTAAGATCTCATTTCTATGCACAAAGAGATGTGGGTTCATTTGCTAACATGGTTATGGTATTGACTCTTATAAAACCATTGGGATATATTTAATATTGCAAAATGAAAATAATAGTTGCATCACATTATTTTGGTCTAATCTTTCACATCTGAGGTTTTGAATCTCTAAATATACTATTAGTTCTCTGCCAATTTTCTTGCTAATTCTATTTGCCTCTGGACTGCCCCCACAAAGTTTGATTCATATTATCGATGTGCATTTATTGCAGATGTAAACAAGATCTCCAAAGTTTCAAAAACTGTGCAAGAAAATGTAAAACAAAGTCTGGAGCAAAAAAGTCACAGTCCTTGCTCTCATGGAATAAACACCTCCTATCCGTTGTTCCAATTGCTTACATCTGTTCTTTTACGATAGAGGTAGGCAAACAATATTCTTTCAAAAGGATTCTCTCAAAAGGATTCTTGGGAATTAAAATATCAGAGAGTTTAGTGTGAATCCTTTCGGAAGATGGATCTACAAAAGCACCTACTTGCTGAACTATCGCCCCCTTCCAAACTTCAGACAGTCTTACCTGCACGCAGCAATCGTATTTTGTCAACTCAGCTCCCTCTCCCCATCCGTTTCCCAGATTTGGCTATATATGGCTTGGCTCCAAAAATGGACAAGGTTTGGTAGATTCCCCAGGTCCTGTCCTAATAACCATGTGCATCAATTGAATTGTATTTGCATCCTTGTTATTGATGAAATATTGATGAATGTACATTAATATACACTGAGGTAATATTTCTGTTGTGATCCAGGGAGTTTGCTTCTGACCTAAACAGAACACATCTTATAAGTCTGGGGGAGCAAATGCCCAGCACTGTGTTACTGTGGGGTCCTCTCACTCCCTGGAGAAGAGCGACATCAGAGATGGTATAGCAGCCAGAAGCAAATGTGAAGCGAAGGGACAGGGAACTAGTACCAGTCTAGCAACCAAAAGGAAACCAGGGCCAGGAAATGGGAGTACTGCAGAAAAACAGAAAGTTAGTTATCCACACATCTCATTTCATTGATAAGAAAAGACTTTTTTTCCTCTGGCCTAGAAAGACACAAAAGACAATTATACTCTTTTTTATTCTGTATGAAGTATATTGATTATACTTCAGTAAACTTCGTTCAAGAAAGGCATCTCTGTTAGGGTCTTTGGTACTGATGAGTAAAACACTGCAAAATGTGTGGCCAGGTGTATGAGTTACCTCAACTCAAGCTTGGCTAACTTTTATACTTTCATTTTTTTAATGGTACCTGCACTTCTTATGTAATATGAAGCAAGTCAACATGTTTCTTGTGACTAAGAACAAATCTATGGAGACAGGGAGAAAAATGGGGAAGGGAGGTTAAATATATAATTTTTTTAAAAATCAGGCAAACTTTAAGCAATCATACTAAGACAATGGCATAGATAGGGAAATACAAAAATTGCTACAAATATTTTCTGAAAATATTTCAGGTGTGTGTGTGTGTGTGTGTGTGTGTGTGTGTGTGTGTGTGTGTGTGTGTATTTTTTCCTTCATCCATTCATCTGTCAGTGGATACTTAGGTCATGTCCCTGTTTTGGCTATTGTGAATAATGCTGTAAAGAACATGAGGATGCATATATCTCTCTTCCAGATACTAATTTCATTGCCCTTGGATGTATACCCAGAGCAGGATGGCTGGGTCTTATAGTAATTCTATTTTACATTTTTAAGGGGATCTCCTTATTGTTTTCCATAATTTCCATAATTCCGTAACTAATTTACATTCTCAACAACAGTGTACAGCATCCTCATCAACACTTACCTTTGGACATTTTGATAATAACCATTTTAACAGGTGTGAGATGATAGCTCCTTGTGGTTTCGGTCTGCATTTCCCTGACGTTCAGTGATGTTGAGCACCTTTTCATACACCAGATGGCCATTTGTATTTCTTCGTTTGAGAAGTGTCTATTCACATTCTTTGTCCATTTTTCAAAATTGGCTTACTAGTTTTTAGCTATTGAATTGTGTGAAGTTCCTTATCTATTTTGGATATTAACCCTTTATAAGACATATCACGTGCAAACATTCTCTCCCATTCCATGGATTACCTTTCACTCTGCTGGTTGTTTCTTTGGTGTTCAGAAGCCTTGTAGGTGAATGCCCTCCCATTTATCTATTTTTGTTTTGTTGTCTGTATTTTTCAGTTTCAACATTTCCAGGCCAATGTCAAGAAGCTTTTTCCCTGTTTACTTCTCGTAGACTATGATTTCAGCCTTATATTTAAATCTTTAAATCGCTTCAAGCTAAACTTCATTTTTGGTGTGAGATTAAACCCTTGAGTGTTTCTCCCACAATAATAGACTCACATTTTTCTTTCACTTTCCTTTTTTTCCTCACTTAAAGTCATCCATATGAGAATAAGTAACTTATTGGTTTGCTTAAGTTTTCAGAAAAATCTTAATTCTCATGATTATGATATTTGGATACTTTATCCCTCGTGTCCAATGCTATCCAATATCCTTACATCTTGGGGACTACAGTGTAGCTCTGGTCAAACTTGAGGAATGACTTCAGGTTATGATTCACTCCTTTTTTTCCCCCCTTTTCAGTAAGAATTGCTTTCCTAGTGACTGTACAATTTCTGGGTTTCCTCCACTGTTGGTATAACTGATATAACAATCTAGATTATAATTATAACTAATTACTATTTCCTGAGTTTTTAAAAGCTATATATGTTTTTAAAAGGCTCTAACACAGTTTGACCATGTTACACTAGAGATAGAATGAAATATGTACAAATTTATTGAAAATATTTTAGTCATTTGTTAAGATATCCCATGATATATCCTGCTGTGAATAAGGTGATAAGAATTAAGACAAGAACTCTGGAAAAATAATAACGTTTGGAATAACGTTCTAATGAGAGGTAAATAAAAGTTGATTATGGACTAATAAAATTTGTAAGGAAGAAGGGGTCTAGGGAAAAGAGTAAATAACACTTGAATAAAGAGGGGAGAGGAAGAAGTGTTCATAGACGCGACTTTATATGATAGTTACAAATAACATTTATATAGGAATACATTTATACTATATATATGTGTGTGTGTGTATATATATATTTGTCCTATATTTTTTAAAAATTAGGTTGTTTATAGTATTTAACCATATATTAATAAAGTATGTGAATTACATATATATGATAAGCATATATCTTTATATACTTTATACTTTATTTATACTCTTAAACTGTCAAGTAAAAATGAACATAATAAAGTATATTAATATTTAGAAAATACTTTCAAAACCTTAAAAATCACTCAATTCTCACAACTGTTATTTTATGGACACATATTTAGCTGGATATAAGGATTATGTTTCCAGCACAAAATGAAATACCTGTCAAATGCTAAAATTTAGGAACCATGAGGTATTGCACAATTGCAAAATCTTCAACGTCTCCAAAAGGAGCTGCACATTACTAGCAAATGGTATTTTGGAGATGATTCAAACATAAAAGAGAGCTTGACCTCATAAACTTCCTAGCGTCTTGGAACACTCCGATTCTTTAATTATCAGAATAAAACACTCTCTCTTCATGGCCCCTTGGCTTTGCATCAATGTGTAAGTGTTAAAATCACTAATTCCACTATATGCCAGATGGTACTCGTGGGATCATTTCCTAATTAACCTGGCTCTTACATGGCATTCATTCCTTTCTGGTTTTACGGACATTTTATCAGCTAAAACACATTTTATATGTAAATAGCTTATCAGCTGCATTTTAGGTAAACTGGTACAACAAAGATAATATTTCTTATAAAGAAGTACTACTACATTTTTTGTACTTCCATTTCAACCTACATAACTGCTGCAGTGGTAGGATGAACACTCTATATGTTCAAAGGTTTTATAGCCACAAATCTAGATGACTTTTATAGTCACAAATCTAGACGACTTCGTTCACTAGTTCTGAACATTTTATATTTAAAACAAATTAAAATCACTGAGTGTTGAAATTACAACTTTTATAATCACATGTATGATTTAATTCAGGAGAAATATAACAGTGAATAAGGGATATAAATCTGTCAAAAAGAAATCAGCTCCCTTCTAGAAGACAGTATAATGTTGATCACCACAGCCCTCACATTTTATGTCCTGGATCAAGTTACAAAGCCTCCTTAAGTCTTAGGACTTTTTGCCTTCTGCGAAAGAGAATACTCATAGTACTTTCCTCATTTAACTGTTGAGGGTATAACTCAAAATAAAGCAATTAGAATACTTAGTACTGTGTCTGATACAATAGCAATTACCCAATAAATGTTATCTGGAAAATGTCCCAGAAAAGAATCTAGAATCGGGCCTTTGATCTTGTTCAAAAAGTAGCATTGTCCTCTATGCTAGATCAGCCCTATGCTGTGTTAATTGGAAACAAAGCCGGGGAATCTGTACTTCCCCAATACTATTGTGCTATACTCTAACAGAGAGAGCCTTCAAAGATTGTGCAAAGGCAGAAGTTAGTGTCTTTTCATCACTAGGAGGAAGACTTGCCACCAGGCACATACTAGGTTTGATGCTAGTTCCCACCTCCTGGACATTCTCTTCGAACTACCCAAGGCTTCTCTGACCATTCGAAGGTATTTTCGGTGTCGTGTTCTGTAAAACCTCATCTCTGGAAGTATAGCTCTCCGTAATGAACTTGATGAGGAATTATGTGCAGAAACTGCTGCAAGTGTTAACTAAATGGGAATATAAAGGATTTTGAAGTCAACACCACTGACGCTCCCATTAATGACTTAGGTGTCTATATAGGGATTGTGGACTCTATGGACCTAACTACAGAATTTTAGAAAAAATTTAATTATAAATTTAAATCCATGTAGAATGTCTTTCACAAACAAATCTTAGACTGTATTTCCTTAAAAATGTCATGTTTCCAGAGTGTGGTTTATAATGAAGAAATGTATACTCTACTGAGAGTTTGAAATCAGTTATTAAGATTTATAATTAACAATCCACAAAGAACTAACTCTCCTTTCTGCAATGTTAGAACAGACAGAAGATATATTAGAAATTCCCAGGCTTATAGATAGAAAGTAATTATTCACCTGAATTCATTTATTTCAGAGTGGTGCCATTTCTCTAAATATAGTTCACTTTCACATCTGTATGCTGACATTGTAATTTAGCAGCCATCAAAGTATAATAAATGCAAGGGTTTTAAATTTGATTTAAAAATGATTTTAGATTAGTTTTCTGGAAAGTCGACTAGTTGAAAGTGAATCACGTATGAACCATGGCACATTCGTGGGAATGTGATGGAAGCCTGGCTGAGCTTTGGCTGAAATGTGAGCTCAGCCATTCACTGCAGAATGTTGATCCATCGATTAAATCAGTCATTATTCTGTGAGAAATAGAAAATAAGTATTTGTTCTTGAGAACAAAAATGTTCTTCACATTCAGTGGTATACCAGTTATAAATTAAATTCAACTTGTTTGCATTAGACATGATGTTAGCATTGTCAATATCAATATGGGTAAGACATGAGCCGATCATTGATGTGGTAGAGAGGGAAGAGACTTCAAAGTCAGAAAAAAAATTGATTTCGGTTGGTTACTTTATTCTGTGGTCTAGATGTTTAATCTATTTGTGCTCAATGTCCTAATCTGTAAAGCATAGGCAATTATTATAATAACCACTGTGATAATAGTACAGGTGCCCAAGATATTATGAACCCCCTTAGTATTAGGAGAGAGAGATGAATTTGTTTTATTTTTAATTAATTAATTAATTATATTAACATATAATGTATTTGTTTCAGGGGTACAGGTGTGTGAATCATCAGTCTTACACCACTCACAGCACGCACTCACCATAGCACATGTCCTCCCCAATGTCCATATCCCAGTCACCCCATCCCTCCCATCCTAGTCCCCTCCAGCAACCCTCAGTTTATTTCCTGAGCTTAGGAGTCTCTTACGGTTTGTCTCCCTCCCAGGTCCCATCTTGTTTCACTTTTCCCTCCTTTCCCCTGCAACACCCCGCCATGTCTCTCAAATTCCTCATATCAGAGAGATCATATGAAAATTAGAGATAGATGAATCTGAAACTGAGGCATAGGCCCAGGCATATGGAGAATCCAGTTGGCACAATATATGTGTTTCTGAAGACAATGCCTCTGGAAATCCAATGCCTTTCGTTGACATGATGCCATTGACCCATACATGCATATATATTCATCCATATGAAGGGGTGCCATGCATCCCTTACGTGTTCACGTTTCCATCACTATGATGTCTCAGAACAGAGTATCCTCAAACATCACTCATGTATGCATAAATCCATGCAAATATACATCTCTTCTCAGTTTTGTCACCATGGTTATGTCGCCTTTTGCATTAACTTTTCCCATTCCATCAGAAAATAAAGGCAGAAATTCTAGCAAAATGCTTGGCACTTTCTAGCCTCTTGATCTAAGGTGGAAAGTATGTAGCTGAAAAACAGAAGGCTGAGTCCAAATATGGTTTACAGTTCTGATTTCAGAACTTGCTGACAGATTGGCTTTAAGGGGTAAAGGAAAGAGAAAGATAGTAAGACTCTGATTTTGGCATCAGAACTTTGTGGATGGTGGAGCCATTTGCTGAACGGGGGAGGCTAGGAGATCACGCGTCTGGGTGACAGGGTAGAATTATGAATCATAGTTTACACAGACTAAGTCTGACATGGTTCATGTGTACTGAACTGAGAGAACTGGATGGCAACAAGATTTACAGAATAAACAAATATTCTTTAGGAGCTGGCTGGCAGAAAATTCATTCCTAGGGAAATATTGCCCAGTCTTAGAAAAGAAAGATATCCTGCCATTTGTGGGTGGATGAACCTGGAGGTTGATGAACCTAATAAGGCTAAATGAAATAAGCCAGAGAAAGACAAATACTGTATGGTAACACTTATATTTGAAATGTAAAAAAAAAAAAAGTCAAATTTGCAGAAACAGTAAATGGTGGCCACCAGTGAGGGGAATGGAGAGAGGTTGGTAGAAGGTAACTGTCACTTAGAAGATGAATAAAATCTGAGGATGTATGGTGTGGTGACTGACTACAGTTAATACCATATAGTTACTCTAGTTAATACCATATTTTATAATTGAAATTTTCTAAGAGAGTAGATTATAAGCGTTCTTACCCCCTCCAAAAGGTAAATGTGTGAGATGAAGTTTGTGTTAATTAGCTTCATTGTGGATCACAGTATATACTTTCAACATATCACACTTTTCTTTTTCACTTATGCCTCAGTAAAGCTGAAATGAATTATGTTACAAATAATAGATTATTTTTCTGGAAAGTAGTAAACTAAGTTTTGTTTTATTTTATTTAGATTTGCACCTCACATATTTGTTTTATTTTATTTAGATTTGCACCTCTACAAAACATCCGTAACCTTAGCTATTATGAAAGAAATATTTGTGATCTTAGATGAATTCTTATTTTTTTCTACCACTGTCTTGGAAAAATCTTCTGTTCAGCAAAGTAGATTGCTGTTGTTTACTAAAACCAAGTTAATGAAGAAATTCATTAACAATTTATACTGAAGATGTGATGGTTTTTAAATTGTGGTCTTAGCCAGAAAATACCATTATTAGAATCTCAGTCCTAAAACTTAATGCAATTGAACTAAACTATACAGTTCGTTGTTAGCAATCTTGTTTTGGAAATGAATATTCCATTCAGATTTAACAATGACTATTTTCCAGTCTGTACACACTGATCAAGGTAATCATTTCTTCATTAGAAATGGCATGATATTTGGGGCATTGGTGTTCCTAAATACCATTTTTCCTAATGTTAGGTTTTAATTTAATAGCATATCACTTATTAACTAAAATGAATGATCATGTAAATGACATACCAATTTATTTCATTCTGATCATTTGCTTTAGTTAGTGATGACAATAAGAAGTACGATAAACTAATGGGGTGGGATAATTAGGAGAGGTTATATGAGGGAGACCGCAAGGAGAAGGGTCCTAAAATCTGTCCCTGCAGGAGATCGTTTTCCAACATTATCTTAATTGGTTGACCATTAGATCAACATACCCTTAAGTATATACACTAATACACAAGAGATACTTTGGGAGAATTTTTCACGTTGCATTTTGGTAAATCAAACCTTAATGTAGTCAGGAAAATCAGAAGTGTGGAAGCATTAAGTCGTAGAAACAAGAGTTCTACTGATGGGAATGTATTAAAGCAGATGCATCAAAGCCATGAGAAAGCTTAGTGGTTAACACTACAGGTATTAAAGCCAGACTTCCTGGGTTGGGATCTTTGCTAGTAAACTGATCTTGGCCAATTTAATCAATATCTCCATATCTCCCTTTATTGATCTCTAAAGCAGAGATAATAATTGTGCCAAATTTGTAAAGTTGTTGAGTGTTAAAATGTGTTAATGTATGTTTGAAAAAATAAGAACTATGTCTGGTAAGTGCTAGACATGTCCCAAGTAATGCTATTATTAACCAGAAAGCCCCTTCATTCCATCCAGTTAAAAAGCTCTCTGTATTTCTTTAATCCAAATATTCTCAACAGTGTGTGATGAATTCTACTTATTTTGTTGCCTGGATGAGTTTTGTTAATGAGAAGGATGATTTATTCCAGTATACTACTAGTGTGTTGAATAATTATAGTGATGGTGGGTATCATAATTATTCTTGATTTTAATGGAATTTCTTCCAACCTTTCATCATTAAGTATTTTGTTTACAGCAACTTCTGGTAGATAATTTTCAGCAAGTCAAGAAAATATCTTTCCATTTATAGAAAATTAAGAGTTCTTTCCTTGTTTAATCAGAAACGAATATTCAGTTTTAACAATATCCTATTAGTAGGTCCATCTTTGAGTCTCTTAAATGAGGATGGCATTCTATTTTTATAGGGCTGTTTTACATATCTCACACACTATTTATCTCTAACAGAGATACACTTTATACTTTTCTCCACTTCTACCACACAAATTCAAACCTATTAAACCATACTCATCTGAATTGCAGTCCCCATTGTCCACCTTGCCAGAATGGTTCTGACATTTTTTGTTTGCTTACATGGCAGGACCAACAACAGCCAGGGGGAGATTAAAGACAATCTCCCTGTAAACACAGTGATATAATTTCATTTATAAATATGCATTCCAGTTCTTATCCAAACAAAGTTTTTGAAATTATGAATTGGATAATATATGTCCTGCCCCACTTTGTCTTCTCCATGCTGCCCATCACAACAAAACCTCCTTCTCACCTGAGAACACCTGCCCCATCTCCTCTGACAACACCTCCTGAGGGGGCTGCATGACTTAATAAAACACACACACACACACACACACACACACGCCAAACAATAATTTTGAATTTTACTTTGTTCACCATCCTATCTTTAGCACATCGTGATCCTTGTAGCACAACTATCCAACCTGCTTCTTAAGCAAAAACCTTAAAAGTGAAAACTGATACCCTTATTCTTCCTCAAATCTTTGTACCTCCCCATTTCTACTGAAGCCCATCAAGAACCTTGGTGATTTAACACCAAAATGTCTTCTGAACCTAATCACCTATTTCTTCCTGCACTCCTGCTTCCCCAATATGCGCTAAGGCCTCATTCTCCAATGCCTCTCTGTTCCCACACCTCCACCCAGACCCCTGCAATGGACCAATGCTGACCTCTTTGGTGCCTTTCCATCTGGTTTACAGAGCAACAAAGTCATCAATTTGGAATAAGAATCAATTGATGTCTCTAGTGCGCTTAAATTGATGTTTCTATTAAATTGATGTCTCTAGGGCACTTTTCTTACAGCTTATCCAGCCCAGCACAACCTGGTCTCTACATAAATATTCAACTTCACCTCTTGCCTCTTTCATTCATTTTCATCATAATTCTCATTTATAAGAAATCATAGTTTTTGGTGTATGCATGACACCACTTAAAAATTTATTATATTTTATTTTCCGTTCCTCTTCTTGACACTCCCCCCACACACAACCCCCTTCTACATTACACTCCGCACTGGTATTAGATTTTTTTTTCTTTTTACTTGACATTATATTTTTGAAATCTGCTTCTATTTATACTGAAATTTTGAATTGGTTGCTTTTTCAACTGTATAATATTTTATCATTTGTATATGGCAAATTTCCCAAGAAATGTTCTTCTTGATCAGATCGTATTCTTTCCTGAGTCAGGTCCTTATTGTTTGCGTTTCTCACTTCCTGGAAGCTAGCTTGTTCAGAGACACTAAACTGGTCAACAGAAATATAGTCAAGACACTGATCTCTACCTTTAATTCAATCAGATACATTGTCAGAAAATCATCCTAAGAATGTTAAAAGTATAGTCCAAATGCAAATACTTAATGAAGCTTGCCAAAATTTCAACTTAGATATTACACTAGATATTTCACATTGGATATTGCACTTGTAGTACTTTCTATCATGCACAGTGATTTGTGTATTTCAAGGCTGAGAAATCAAAACCAAGAAATTTATCTTCACTGGGTTTTGCTTACAGAAGTTTTAATGTGGGGGAGTTGGTCTCTCTTTGCATATCCCCAAAGCTGCTGTGCCAGGAAGTGACTTTCCTGCTTTGAATGCTTCAAGCCACCAAAGAGATACTATGCCAGTTTCCTCAAAGGGCCTCATGGGCACTGGTCCCACTAAGGATTTACAATACTAACGCATAATCGTTAGTTTTCCAAAGAGGCTTATATTCCAATAGAATCCTCAAGATATGCCCTCTAGTGTACAATTGATTTGTCTAGTTATAACCTGGCAAAAAAAGGGGGCAGATTCTTACTGAATGCATGCAAATGACTACATTACTGTGAAAACCCCTTACTTAGTAGATATAGTTTGTGACGTCAGTGAGAACAAGATATGAATCAGTGTTTCATGTCAATTCATACAAGCAGAGTCTACTAAAGTTAGAAGCAGATCAGAAAGAATGTAAATGATGTCCTCATATGCCTCTCTGAGTATGGACAGTAGCACAATAACAATAATATTCCAAAACCAGATAACCAAAATTATATTCTCCCATTATTACTATTATTATTAGTCCACATAGTTATCTATTTTTCCGTAAGATTTGGATTCACAATCAGCTTTCATGACATCTTCTACTCTGAAATTGAAAAAGAATCTTGGAAATCCTCACTCAGGCCTTTGAAGGATTCTGAACATCTATTGAAATGATGATACCAGCTCATACAGAAAAGTCTATAGCCACGAGCCCATTCCTTGGAGTATGTAAGATGATGACAAGTACTTTGTTGTGGTCCTTTATGCTGGTCTCTGATACTGCTCTTTCTCATTTGGAAGAAACAGATGCTACATGTTGAAAAGAGAGATGGCTCCAGTTAACTAATTAGAGTAACTAGCAATATCTGAATGTAAATTAGTACAATTTCTCTACGGAGAGGAAAAAACAGAAGGTGATAAAAAATAAACAGAATACTAGAAAACACATTTGAGAAATTTTGCTGTGAGGGAGAGCAAAAAGATCTGAAGGTAGGAATGGGAATGCAAGGGTTAAAGAAAGGGGTTTGGATGCTCTGCTGCTTTTTTCTCCTTGGTCGCAGCCAATTTAATAACAGGTGGGAAAGAACTACTTGAAAGGCTTAAACTATATAAGAGATAAGGGATATCCTTTGGGTAAGGTCTATGAAAGAGAGAGAGATACAAGTTCCTGAGCAAAGGGATTAGTCTTTGATAGGAAGAAAAACTCCATTACTTTATCAGGTGAAAAGGAAAATAGGTTTCTATATTTGGTATCATAAAGTGAGAGCCCTTCTGTCTGGCCCATCCATTTTTCTCTATGCAGTGAGAAATGAGGTCATTTTCTGTGAAAAATAGATGAGAAGGTTTAGAACTTTGAGGAGAGTAGGGAAGGCTTGAAATGGTCTGTGTAGATGTTTGGTAGTGAACTAAAAAGCAGATATTAGAGAGTCAGAGGGGAGTGTGGGAGCTCAAGTGAGTTTTATAATTATGAAATTTTAAATGCAGATAGAATATTCATATATGTCTTCCATAAATAAATAAAAAACAAGCTATGAAAATAAGTAACAACATATTTAAATACGTTAGTATCATTTAGAGTAAAACCTTTGACCAAATGGAATGAAATTAGAAATAAATAGAATGATAGCCAAAAAGTAACTAAACACTTAAAAATTAAACAATATAGCTTTATATAACACATGAATAAAAGGGGAGTCACTTAGTAAATTAGGAATATTTTAATCAAAAGAAAATGAAAACACAGTATATCAAAATTCACAGTATGCAGCTAAAGCTGTGGTTAGAGGGAAACTGGTCCATCAAATGCTTATAACAGGAAGAAAGAAATCTCAAACATTTTAATCTAAATTTTGATCTTAAGATGCTAGGCACATAAGAGAAAATTAACCCCAAAGTATAAAGTAGAAAATAGTAAATAAAGTAGAAATCAATTAAATAGAAAAGAGAAAAAATAGAATTGATAAACTCAGAAAATGTTTCTATTGATAGATGTATAATTATGATAAATAACTTGATACAGGAATTTTTTTTTGAAGTAAGATAATGTCAATATCAGGAAAGGAAAGGGCCATCCCTAAACATTGTATAATTATTAAAGTTATAATAAAAGAAAACTATAAAAAGCTTTATGGCAATAAGTTCAACAACTCAGAGGACAAAGGAGAAATCAAACGTCAAAATTTTTAAACTGACACAAGAAGAAATAGAAACTCTGTATATCTTCATATCTTAAAGAATTTGAATTTCTAATGAAAACATTTTCCCTGAGAAAATCATAAGGCACAATGACTTCACTGATGAATTATATAAAATATTTTAAAAAGATGGAATATGAAGTGTACACAAATGCATTAAAAGTAAGTAATTGCATCTTTAAGAAACCTATTTCCAAATAAGGACACATTATGAGGTCCTGTGGGTTAGGACTTCAACACACCTTTTAGGAGGGCACAAGTCAACCCATGACAGATAGCTACACTGATACCATTTGACAGAAAATGTTAAAATATAAAATTTGAAAGATAAAATATAAAGTTTAATCTTTTTGTAAGAATGCAGATTACTCAGACAAAATCTCAGTGGAGACATAAAATAAGATGCCAGCAGCTGCGTTGGGCAGGCTCAGTTGATCTCTACTGGGCATACTCATGTACTTGTGGTCAGTTGACAGACTGGAGCTGCATGGTCTAGTGTGGCCTTCTCTCCTGTGTGACCCTTGGTCACTAGCCAGCATGTTAGCCAGTCTGGCTGCTTCCAACAGCATTAGGTTACCAAAAGAAGGTGAGTCCTGACGTGTATTTTTCAAGCGTCTGCTTGCATTGCATTTGCTGTTACTCCATTTTCCAAAGCACACAAACAGAACGGAGGCCAGAATCGACCCAAAGGAATAAACAAAATGTTGAAAACAAATTGGGATTCCGAGGCAGACACACCCTTAGGTGAAAGCCAGAGAATTCCACCCTGAGCAAACCACCACCTGAAGACATGGATTCTAAAAGAACATGGAAAGGATGATAGAAAGCCACTCCCTTGGTAGTTTACCTTATATGACAAGTTTGATCACTGCCATGAATACTTGTCTTATCTGATGGGAGAGAAACCTTTTCCTGCTGTTCTGAAAGACTCAAATGGCAGTCTTGTGAATTGTCTATGAAAGAGGGCCCCAGAGCAGGGGACAGTAGATGACCTCAGGAACTGAGGCAGGCATCCACTAAGATAATGAATTTTTCCAGCAACCAGAATGAACTTGGAACTAGATGCTTCCCTATGTGGAGACTCCAAATGGGCCCACAGCCTTGCTGACATGTTGGTTGCAGCCCTGTGAGATGGGAAGGAGAGGGCCTCCACACACTATGCCCAGACTCATGACTAAAAGAAACTTAGAACTAATAAACTGTGTTGCTTTATGTCACTAAATGTATGGTGAATTGTTACAAAACAGTAGAAAACTAATACAAGATATTACTAAAAATTATCCATGACAGTTATCAGTCCAATCCTCTATCATTATCTGCACCTCTGTTCTAAGGTAAGTCTTTGCTCTCTCTTTCTCGCCTGCATTTCACAAAAACCGCAGCTTACCATGCAGCCTCTCTAGTGAGGGCTGTTTTCTCTCCCTCATTCTCATTATGTTCCACATACATAAGCCTGGGTAAAATCTAAAATTTATTACTCCTCTCCTGCACATGCAGCTGGGAAGAAACAAACAAAAAAAAATCTTGCTAATTGCGATCATAATTAATTCATGAATATCAATAACAAAAGGCCTCTTAAAGAAGCCCAGCAATACTACCTTTCTGTCATCCACTCAGCCCTCCACACTCCTACTCCTTGTACTCCCAGGTCAACTATTTCATGATGTTTCTTTTTTTCAAACACCTAATACCCTGTCCCCTATCTCCCCTCTCTGTTGATGACCTGTGTCCTACATCCCTGAGAAAACAAAGAAATTGAAAATTCTTTTATACGTTCACATTTCCAGAATCTGTGCATACACACTCTATTTCAGAGAAACAATTAACCCACACAATGCCCCTGTGTGATTCAGAATCTCTCTCAAGCAAAGGTGTTTTTTTTTAAACTAGCCTAACTTTTTTAATGATAGCCATTACAGTAGACATAAAATCTTTGTTTGCATTTTTTAAATTAAACCGTTAAATAAAAATAACAGAAATCCAAAATTTGATTCAGCATTTTAATCTTAATATTTTATTTGGAAATTCAAGTCATTGTGGGTTTGTTTGTTTGTTTGTTTGTTTATAAAACACATTTATGGATGTTGAACTGTCTAGATGGTCTTAGAAAAATGTAATAAAAGAGGCTATGAGTCAGGAATAGAAAATTAAAATGATTTTTATTTGCTTTTTTCCCAGCCTGACGTTATACTTAGTAGTTACTTTTTATTATTTGCAATAACTTTTTCATGCTACGGTAGAGGGGACATTTGCAAAGGTATCAAGAGCTGTGTGAGTATTTGATATCTCAGAGGCCTGGTCTGAAACCTTTTTGGTGGAAAATTCATTAGCAGTTGCTTAGCAACCAAGGTATTTGGATGTACTAAGAATCACTTGACATGTTTCCGTGGAAAATATTGCCACAGGGAGTAAAAATTTGAGATTCGGGATTTATCTCTGAAATTTGAAAAAGCATTAATTGTTCCCTGCTAGTAAAACACAACATTTGAAAATCATTTTGGAAGAAAGATATTTAAGATTGAGACTTACTGGATATTTACACACACACACAACCAAATGAAACAAGCAGTTGTCAAATAAAAAAAGAAAAACATGTATTTGCTTATGAACATCCTGAATCTATATATAATATCAGTTATTTTTATAGAAAATAACACCTTAAAATTCAAAATATAATAGGGAAGAGTTACTGTTTTAGATAGATGATGGCAGTAATCACATAAAACCACCAAAGGGGTGGAATCTCTCTGTAGATAATTTCAAAGAAAGAAACTTTGTTTTCAGGAAATACCAGATCTTGAGATATATAGATATAGATATAGATATTTGTTTCTGTTTCTTAGAATAAATATATCTATCTCACTTAAAAACAAATTAATCACCATGGAAAATTAGTTTGAAGAGAACAGGAATATAGAATTAAGGCCCCAACTTGGAAAGAAATGTTGAAAAGATGAAGAGGCTCTTAAAAATTCGTAACTTGAGTCCCTTACATAGTTGTGCTAATGAAAAATAGATTCTATTCTAATGGATGTTTTGTCTTTTATGTCTAACTTGTTACAGTATTTGCAGAGTCAGAAGAGAGAGAAAACAAGCAAGTTCAAATTACCTGTTAGGAGAAAAAAATAAGCATCCATTTCTAGCAGGATTATCACTTGATCTCATACTGTAGAGTGTGAGAAGAAGTCCAGATAACCTGTCAAAAGAAGAAAAGAATAGAGGTGCTGTGATTTAAAACAGATCATCTCCAGAAAGAGGAAGTCCACTTAAGTACGTAAATGTTAGAAATAGTTGTGGTTGATTGGATCACTACCTAGAGGAAAGCATTTAACAGTAGAGGGAATCAGAAGCAGTCATGCAAAAGCATCAATTCTCAGACAGTAAAGGCTAAATAGCAATAAGAAAAGGGAGAAAAGCAATGAAGAAGGCATATCATCCCTCCCCATCCTCTATGAAATGCCTTGAACTAGGAAAATTGAATGTTGCTACACCAATAGAAAAGCATATTCTTGAATGAGGAGTCTTGTGCTACCAATTCCTGTCCATAGCATGAAAACACAAAAATATACACACATGAATAGTCTTTACCTATACAAAGCTACTATGATAAGGAAACAGAAAATGAGAATCAAAACACTTGAGATAGTAAAATTTCCTTTTCCTTCTTACCAAAAAAGAAAACAAATCAGAGAATAAAACTGTAAATAACACAAAAACTTTAATTGAATATTCTTTAAGAAGCTGGAAATATGAAAGAAACCTTGAATCAGAATTTCCAAATCGAAAATGGAAATGTAAAATGAAAGAGAAAATTTAAATGAGATTAAATTAATTAAGGAAATGTGAAGCAGAATAAACCATTATAATTTTAAAAATGAAGAAAATGTACAAGGCATCCAAGGGAGAATAGAATTAGATGCATATTTAATATGGGAAAATGAAGAAAGTCAGGGAGGGAAAACAAAACAAGGAAATAAAAATGAAGAAACTCAAGAATTAATATATTTGATAAGAAAATGGTTAAAATGGAAGACAAATAAAAGGATAGTCTAAGTGGAGTATTCAAAGGAATTGAAATAATTAAACTCTATTAATACTTATAATCAATTAAAATTTTAAATTTAAAATAAAAGGTGTCTGAATCAACACCTTGAGAAGACTGTTGGGAACAATTCTCCAGACTGTCTTGTTTTTTCAAGGATACCTATATAGAGTACAGTATGGAAGTTAGGTATGGTGTCTTTTTACAGAACAGGTCAGATATGCTTACTGCCCATTATACAATATTTTTTCAGGTTCCACTCCATAAGAGGACCCACTGAAACATGCAGATGCCACCTTGCCTCTTTGTGTCACCCACAGGAGCTGTGGCTGTGGAAAACAATGTAAAAATGTTGATACTCTACCTACTGCTATTCCTGTGAGTAATGAATTGTCCTTCCTATCCGACCTAGGAATCTTGTCTTCTGCTAGCACCCAAGAAACTGTGGCAGCCTAATTCATTAGCAAATATGCAAATATGGTATCTTAGAACATTTACAGTTCTTGATGTAATAATTATAAAACATTTAGACTTTAAATATGAGGGGGATAATTTCTATATCTTAAAAGGTGAAACAAATTCCAGATATGCAAAGTTGATTTAACATTAGGAAATCTTCTAATACAAATTATCATATTAAGAAACCTAAGAAAATAAAATATATGACTTTTTCCACAGTACAGAAGAGTGTCCTAACACCAGGATTTTTCTTAATGAACTACAGTAGATGAAAGTCCACCAAGATTAAGAACCTTTGACACTATGATTGAACATTTAAGGGGAAGGGTTATTAGGTGATAGAATTAGGCAAGATAAATCAAATAGTAACATAAGATTTTGAAGAGAAAAAAAATAACACCATTACTTTTTGTGGATATATTTACTTTGAAAAAATATTGAGCCGGCAAGATATAAATTAATGTATAAAAGCTAATAATGTTCATATACATAAGCAGTAACCAATTAGAGAAGATAAAGAGAGGAAAAACCCCATTTCCAAAGGCAATAAGGAATGTTAATACTTAGGAATAAATTTAAGGAGATATTTTCAAAATCTGTAGAAAGAAAATGTTAAAACACTACTGACAGAAGAAAAAGTAGTGATGAACAACTAGAAACACATAACTGGTTCTTCAACAGGATGGCTCAGCAACATAAATAGGTTAATTTTCCCAAGTTTATTTATGAATTTAATATAATCTCAATAATTTATACAATCCAGATTTACTAGGTAGCAGGAGGTACTGAGAGAGTAATGTGGATCCCAGTCTGCTGTTGTGAAACTTACTAATCTAAATTTCATGTTTTAGATCCTGGTTTGTCCTTTTCCCACTTCAGCACCTTTTCTTCTTGACTGTCTGCCCAGCTGACTTCAGTCCCCAGCACCCAATGCAGAAACAACGGTCTAAGATAGACTGTTCAACCTGTTCTCACAATTGCTTAAGTTCTAATCATTTCATAAAAACCCTATTGTATATCACATTCTATGATCTGCTTCTCATAATCATGATTCATGATTCTTGCTCACACCCTGATACAACATAATTGTAGAACAATGAAAAGGTTTGCATTTATTAAATGACTAAATGACCAGTTCAAAATTGTTCTCAGGATTTATAAGGTATGCTGATTACTGCATGAAGTGTTTGAAAAATCCACAACAGTCATCTTCTCCTTGTGAATTTATAATCTGTAAGCATACACATTTTACAAAGCAGGTGGTGAGATCTTTTTTTTTTTTTTTGTCCACATGACTTAATTTCATTAATATAGCACATGTAAATTTTGTCTAAATTTCATGTGTTTATACTTTAATTGCACCTGATATTTTCCAGTTGCTCTCAAGTAATAATTTCTGAGATAATAAAAGATTATTTATTTCAACATTACTTAACAATCATAGACTTTAGGACAAGAGTTTTTTAAAAGAAAACTGAGCAGGAAGATGGAGTCTAGGAGGACCCTAGGCTCATCTAGTCCCATGAACACAACTAAGTATCTAGCAAATCATGCTAAATACCCCTGAAATCAATGTGAAGACAGACAGAACAAACTCCTCAACAAACAACTCAAGAGAGAGAAGAGGACACTTGGAGAAGGTAGGAAAGACATGGTTTAGGGGAGAAACAGATCATGGCTACTGTGGAGGGGAAGGAGCCAAAGTCATGGAGAAGGATGAGAGAGAAAGAACAGGGAATACACAAACAGAATATTCCCACAGGGCCACCAGCTTTGAAAATGAGAAGATCTGAATTTCATTAGTTCTTGCAACCAGTGGGGTTTAGAGTGTGGAGTTTTAAAGGTCAGCAAGCTTGGCTGGGTCAGAATCCAAACGTGCTCTGCCACTTCTGGAAACAATGCAGGCTAACAACCTGAGAACAGACAACCTGTAAACAGCAATTTAGAGAGCACCTGGGGCACAGAATGGGGAAATTATTTGCTCTTCTGGGAGCATGTCCCTTAGATACACCTCTTTAGTAACAAAGGAGCTGGTCAGCATCATTTCCCTCCCCAGCCCCTTAGCATAAAAATAGACACCTGTGGGAAGGAGCACAGTGTGCAAACTGGCTGCCTAACTTGCTTAAACTAAGTACCACCTCCTTACACTCTGGTGGAATATCCCTTTTCAGTCAGGCCTGACTCAGTCCCAGTGCAGCAGGACACTTTCCCAGAAGACCAGCACAAACCCCAGCCCACACCATGTCTCCTCACCAGAGAGTTTTGCAGGTCTTCAGTTTCAGCGAAGGTGGTGACAGGTCTCAGTTCACAAGCAGACCAGGGCACACTTAGTTACAATTCACCACATTCAGGCCAGGGACCAAATACTGCCCACAGCAAGCCAGGAGAGCTTCTGCAGATGATTGGCCTAAAGGATAAAGCAGCCAGAACACCACAGCAGAACACATATAGCACATACCAGAAACACTTCCTGAAGCACCAGGCCTTCAGCACTACATGTCCTCTTCTTCATTAGGCCACTACTTTCAGAAGCAGGACTCATAACTGGCTTTCCTAACTCAGAGAAGAATATATCTCAGATGAAAGAACAAAATAAGACCATAGCCAGAGATCTAAGTGAAACAGATATAAGTAATATCCCTGATGCAGAACCTAAAGCAACGATCATAAGGATACTCATTTGAGAAAAAAGTAGAAGACATCAGTGATATCCTTACCACAAAGATAAAAGAGTTAAAAAATAATCAGAGATGAAGAGTGTGATAAATGAGATTGGAAACATGCTTGATGCATGGACAGTAGACTGGAAGGAGCAGAGAAATTGATTAATGACCTAGAAGACAAAGTAATGAAAAGCAATGAAGCTAACAGAACAGAGAAAGAATAATTGTGCAAAATGAGAATAGACTTGGGGAACTCAATGACTCCATCAAACACAGTAACATCTGTATTATAGGAGTCCCAGGAGAAGTGAGAAAAAAGGGGGACACAAAATTTATTTAATGAGATAATAGCTGAAAACTTTTCTGATCTGGGGAAGGAAAAAGACTTCCAGATCGAAGAGGCACAGAGAATTTCCCAAAAAATCAACAAAAGCAGCCAACATCAAGACATATTGTAATTAAATTTACAAAATACAGTGATAAAGAAAAAATATTAAAAGCATCAAGACAAGAAGTCCTTAACTTACAAGTAAAAACTCGTATGGTAGCTGGAGATTTCTCAGCAGAAACTTGGAAGTCAGAAAGGAGTGACATGATATGTTCAAAGTGCTGAATGGGAAAAATCTGCAGCCAAGAAAACTCTTAACAGCAAGGCTATCATTCTGATTAGGAGGAAGGATAAAGAGTGTCCTAAACAAAAACTAAAGGAGTTTATGACCACTAAACCAGCTCTGCAAGAAATATTAAAGAGGACTCTTTGACTGGAAAGGAGAGAACAAAAGTGACAGTATAAAGGCAGGAGACATGAAAGCAGTAAAAATTAAAATTTCTGTAAAAATCATTCAAGAAGCTAGTTCAAAAAAACACATCAAATAGAAGTACACATACCAAAAGTGTAGAGAGGAGAAGAGAAAAGAATGTGTTCAAACTTGAACAAACATCAACTTAAAAAAAATAAAAAAATCAACTTAATGTAGATTGCTATTTGCAGAAGAGTTTATATACAACCTTAGTGGTAACCATACCTCAAAACCCACTAATAAATGTGCGAAGAATAAAGAGAATAGAATCACATATTCAGTAAAGAAAATCAGCAAACCATGAAAGAGAGAAAGATAAGAAAGGATTAGAGAAAATCTCCAGAAACCACCACAGAACAAGTAATAAAATGGCAATTAATGCATATCTATCAATCATTACTTTGACTATAAATGGACTAAAAGTTCCAATGAAAAGGCATAGGGTATCAGAATGGATTAAAAAAAAAAAATAAGACCTATCTATGTGCTGCCTACAAAAGACTCACTTTAGACCTAAAAACGACTGCAGATTAAAAGCGAGGGGCTAGAGAAATATTTATCATGCAAATGGATGTCAAAAAGAAAGCTGGAGTAGCCATATTTATATTGGACAAAATAGACTTCAAAACAAAGACTGTAACAAGAGACAAAGAAGGGCACTATGTAATAATAAAGGGGATAATCCAACAAGAAGATATAAAAAATGTTAATATTTATGCACCCAACATAAATTTTGGAGCACCAGAATTATAAAAGAATTAATAATAAACATAAAGGAACTACGATAATAATAGGGGACTTTAACATTCTATTTACATCAATTGACAGATCATCTAAATAGGAAATAAACAAGGAAACAATGGCTTTGAATGGCACACTGTGTCAGATAGACTGAACAGATATATTCAGAGCATCCCATTCTAAAACAGCAGAATACCTATTCTTTCCAAGTTAATAGAATATACTCCAGAATAGATCACATAGAAGGTCATAATACAGACTTCAACAAATACAAAAAGATTAAAGTAAAACCATGCACCTTTTCTGACTCCAGTGCTATAAAACAAGCAGGCAACCACAAGAAAAAATCTGGAAACACAACAAATACATGGAAATTAAAGAACATGCTACTAAACAATGAATGGGTCAACGAGGAAATCAAGGAAAAAAGTGTTTTTTTTTTTAAAACAGAAATAAGTGAAAATGAAAACACAGTGGTCCAAAACCTTGGGATGCAGTAAAAGTGGTTCTAAGAGGAATGTTTAGAGCAATACAGGCCTACCTCAAGAAACAAGAAAAATCTGAAATACACAGCCTAAACTTACACCTAAAGGAGCTAGAAAAAGAACAACAAATGAAGACTAAAACTAGAAGAAGGGAGGAACTAATAAATATTAGTAGTGGAAATAAGTAATATAGAAACAAAACAATAGATGAATGAAACCAGAGGTTGGTTCTTTGAAAAAATAAAATTGATAAACCTCTAGGCAGACTTATCAAAAAGAAAAGAGAATGGACCTACATTCATAAATAAAATAAAAAACGATTCATGATTAAAACCCATAGCTAATATCATCCTAAATGGGGGAAAAACTGAGAGCTTTTCCTCGACCATCAGGAACAAGACAGGGATATCCACTCTCACCACTGATGTTCAACATAGTACTGGAAATCCTAGTCTCAGAAATCAGACAACAAAAAGAAATAAAGGGTATTCTCATTGGAAGAATATAAAACTTTCACTATTTGTAGATGACATGATGCTATATATAAGAAACTCAAAAGTCTCCACCAAAAAAACTGCTAGACTTGATAAATGAATTTAGTACAGTTGCAGGATACAAAATCATTGTACAGAAATCTATTGCATTTCTCTACACAAATAATGAAACAGCAGAAAGAGAAATTTAGGAATGAATCCTATTTACAATTGCACTGAAACAATAAGACACGTAGGGATAAACTGAACCACAGAGGTGAAAGATCCATACTCTAAAAACTCTATTACACTGATGAGAGAAATTGAAGATAACAAAGAAATGGAAAGACATTCCATGCTCGTGAATTAGAAGAATAAATATTGTTAAAATGTCTATACTACACTACACTAAACAACCTACACATATGACATAATCTCTATCAAAATACCAACAGCATTTTTCACAGCGTTAGAAAAAACAATCCTGAAATTTGTATGGAGCCACAAAGACAGCAAACAGCCAGAGCAACCTTGAAAAAGAAAAGCAAAGCTGGAAGCATCGTAATTCTGGACTTCAAGTTATATTACACAGCTGTAGTGATCAACACACTACAGTACTGGCACAAAAAACAGACACATAGATCAATAGAACAGAATAGAAAACCCAGAAATAAACCCACATTATATGGTCAACTAATCTTCAACAAAGGGGAAAGAATATCCAAAAGGAAAAAGAATGTCTCTTTAACAAGTGGTGTTGGGAAAACTGGAGAGCAAAATACAAAAGAATGATACTGGACCACTTCTTTACACCATACACAAAAATAAATTCATAGTGAATTAAAGACCTAACTGTGAGACCAGAACCCTTACAAATTCTAGAAAAGAATACAGGCAGTAACTTCTTTGACATCAGCCACAGTAACTGTTTCTAGATATGTTTCCTAACATAAGAGAAACATAATAAAAAATAAACTACCTGGACTACATTAAAATGAAATGCTTCTGTACAGCAAAGGAAGCAATCAATAAAACTAAAAGACAACCTACAGGATGGGAGAAGATACATGCAAATGACATTATCTGATAAAGGGTTAGTATCCAAAACCTATAAAGAGATTATCAAACTCAACACCCAAAAAACCAAATAATCCGATTAAAAATGGGCATAAAACATGAATAGACATTCTTCCAAAGAAGACATACAGATGGCCAACAGACACATGAAAAGATAATCAAAATCAGTCATCACTGGAAAAATGCAAATGAAAAACTACAGTGATAGGAGAACACTACAATGAACACCTATAATGACAAGAGAGCACTTTTGCTCTGTTGATGGGAATGCAGACTCTGGAAAACAGTATAGAGGTTCCTAAAAACTTAAAAATATAACTACTGTAGGTTCCAGTAATCATAGTACTGGGATTTTACCCAAAGAATACAAAAACACTAATTCAAAGGGATACATGCACCATGATATTTATAGCAGCATTATCTACAATAGTCAAATTACGGAAATAGCCCAAGTGCTCATCAACTGATGAGTGGATAAAGAGGTGATATATATATATATATATACACACACACAGCATAATACTACTCAGACTAAAAAGGAATGAAATTTTGCCATTGGCAATGACAGGGATGGAGCTAGAGCATTATGCTCAGTGAAATAAGTCAGAGAAAGAAATACCATATGATTTCACTTATATGTGGAATTTAAGAAACAAAACAAATGGAAAAAGGAAAAGAAAAAAAAAGAGAACAAAGCAAACCAAAAAACAGACTCTTCACTCTGGAGAACCAACTGAGGGTTACCAGGACGGAGGTGGGTGGGGGATGGGTGAAATGGGTGATGGGGGCCGGGAGTGTACTTGTTGTGATGTATGAAAAGGCTGAAGCGCTCTCCTGTAAACCTGAAAATAATATTACATTGTACGTGAAGTAAAAGGGATTTAGAAAAAACTTTTAAATTTGAGAATGAATTCTTACAGATATATAACACTTATTTTAGTTTTTACTATTTTTCTTTTTGGGGACTAATCTTCTCTCAATATGTTACAGTAGATCATTTAAAGTTTTATTCTTTAATATCATCCTTAACTAATAATAACTATGTAGCTATAAATTTATCTTTTTTATAAATATCACGTATTATCTTATATTAATATAAATATTATATTATAAATATTATAAATAATAACGTGGTTTATAGTTACTGAAATTCAAATAATCCCCCAATTTATATATACTTACTAGTGTGCGATCTTACTACTGTTAAAAGAGAATAACAAAACCTCCTACATGCCCAACACTTCTCTAAATTATCAGGGGGTCTTACCTTATTTAGCCATCCACGTGGCTTCTCAAGAAGACATTGTTACTGGTGCTATCCTGTTTGAACTGAAGCTTAGAGACATTAGTAAATTGCCCAGGATGAGACAGCCAATATGCTGTAAGCTTGGCATTTGGGCCAAGGTCTGTGATTTTAAAAGCTTTGCTCTTAACCCCTTCAGTATAAAGCATTCTCAAAAAATACACTCCAATCCCAACACCTGTATACAACTCCTTTGACTCTCCTTAAATGGTTCCAGTGATGTCTCACTCCTGGCCAATACCAGTTGTTAGAAAATACTTTCCCATAAAGTGTGTTCTCTGTAACTTCTTCCCGACTTTGCTCTCACTGCCCTCTGAAGCATCACAGAAAATCTACTCTGCTTACACACGTGTGAGCGTTCCAAAGGCAGTGGGCGTGCCCCGCTTCACTCTCTCTTCTGTAAAGAATTACCATCATTTCTTCAGATGTTCCTCTCCTGCTCTAATTTCTATAACCCTTACCATCAAAACTGTAGCTTGCACCTCATTCTCAAAGTAAATGGGACACCTCTTCCAACGAATTAGTAATAAAAATGAAAGTAAACAAAAGCAACAATAATTTAATGTTCACTGGTTGTCTTGTAGGACAGCAACTGCCACTTTTTAAAACGGAATCAGCCTGCTTGTGTACACTCCTGCCATTGCTCTGTGTGGTTGCAAGTGGGGCATGGTGTCCCCAGGGCTCAGCTGAGAAACAAGAATCCCAGTAAATACATATTAACTCACATTAAAAACATGACTACACATTGAGTGAATATACTTTCACAGAAACTTTTTATGAAGGGCTTTTTTATGAAATAAACTCCAATAGAGTTTATTTCCTGTAGTTTGGAAATCTCACAATGGTCTGTGTGTCTAGCCTGGAGCTATCACTTAGCATTAAACTAGTACTGTCTTCATTAAAGTCGGATATTGTCTTTCAGTTGCCTGAGGCTGTTACCTTGGGCACCATCACCTTCCATTTGGACCACGTTAGCTCTAGTTTGTTACAAGTTCTGAGCAACAGTCTCACAATGGATTTCATTACTGTCTTAACTTTTTTTCCTCATAGCTCTGGAAAACAAACTTTTAATCATACCTGATAAATGCAGCAAAGCTTAGGAGTTACACTTATCCAAAACCTGCATTTATCCTGGGCATCTGGCCAGTTGAGCTTTGTCACGCGTGTGTGATTCATAGACACAGACATGTTGTCGATGAGTCTGACGTGTCACAGTGCCATACTTCAGTGGTGCACACGCCTCTTTCCATGCTTCCCATCCTTCTCCAGCGCGCGCACCGTCCTAGGAACTAGTGGCAGTAGAATCCTCCAATTGTTCAACACATTTTTTATTATCACCTTATTCTTGAAATCATATGGATCAAGAGAAAGAGGGTCACTCTTACAAAGATACTGTAGGTTTCTTTGTAATGCCCTTAGAACGTTATAAGTTCAGAAAGTTCCTTTCAGAAATAGTCTCAGGCAGAATCACGTAATGGCGGTCGTCAGGAACCCCCATGCTCCCACATGCCTCTCAGTCATGCTTCACAAAGTCACACTCTCCACGGCTGCCCAAGAACCCCTACAGAAGGCTTATGCCTGTCATAGTTACTGTTTTAAATTCCAAATGCCCTCTTTAAAATTTTATTTGTTTTTTTTTCATGACTCTATTTTTTCCTGAAAATTTTAGTTTTGTTCAAAGCTAATATATTGCTTGAAAAGAATACATGAAATAATGATTTTATTTTATAATTTTTATAATTATTTTATTTTATTTTCAAATCATCTTAATTTAAAAAGGTTGAAAATTAATGTTGAAGATGTAGTTCCTCTAGGGAAATAGCAGGGTTTCCCGGGATGACAGGGTCTTGCAACATTCCTCATGCCATTCTCTATGGCTATTCGAGATCTACATTAGATACACATGATCTGTGTTAGTGTTGTTTTCCCAAATGAATATTGATCACCAGAGTTTAATATTCCATAATTACTAATCCCTATGTATAGAACAATACACTCGCATATCCTCTTATTTTAAGAGGAACTCAATCACTCACTTGAAGAGGGTATTGTGTGTGTGTGTGTGTGTCTATTAATTTAAATATCTCTTCTTTATGCCTTTCTGCTTGCACAGGAGAATTTGAGGATTAAAGACTCTGCTGCCAAGTTGTATCCATCCATGTGAGGAGCAGTGGTCAGATTTTATAATGATGTTCTTTGCCTCTAATTGCTTGTTGTTCCATACACTAATCACCCTCTGCCTGAGGACATTTTTCATGAACTCCCTTGGTGTACTCTTTTCTTAGCCTTAGCTTTAGTTCATGGCCCCTTATTTTTCAGTCCATTACCTCCTCGATAATTTGTGGCTTGCCACTTTCTATGTCCTTCAAAATTCTAGTCAACTCAAATAACATTTTACTTATTTTATATTGGCTTGTTTTAAGGTTCTCTTATTTTCTTCGAGTAGTTCTTGTCTATAGATAAGGAATTAACTTTCATTTTTTATTCTCTTTCATGACATATGTTTAAGAGCCTGTATAATGCCACGATTAGGTACTAGTTCTCTGTCTGAGATGCATTCAGTAGGGAGGTGAACAAGAATTAAATACCACCAATGAAATAAGCTAAGTGATTTCTAGTGTACAAAGCCTTACACCTTCTATTATATCTTTGTTTTGTTTTGTTTTAGGTGGTTGGAAACTAGAACTGTGGTAAAGACACACAACCTCTAGCAATGTGGTTAGGTGGGGAAAAAGTCTAACTAGAATATTTTGCAGTGGTAAGAGATTCAGTTTTGTTCTGTTGATGATGTAGTTCAGTATCTACTTTTCTCATATAATCACAGCTGAATATGTGAATTTCTATTAGAATTTCCTTGCTTATTAGATCTTGGAAAAACATATAAAAAGTAAAAACTAGACAAGTTCAGGAAGTCATACAATAAAATTTCTTCAATTAATTAATCACCAGATGACCCAAATTATGTCGTAAGTTTAAAACAAGAAACTGGGTGTTGGCATATAGGTAATACACACACAAGAGAAACTACTTAGCTTAAACAATTTTTACTTATTTTCTTCAAGAGACAGAATGGCAACTGTGAGCAAATGAGCTGGTAAGGAGAGTGGAAGTTCCAGGCTACCTATCAAGGGATCCACTAGGAATCAGCCAATCTCTCACACGCTCTCAGCACCTCTCATTCTTGGCTCTCTTGTTCATTGGTCTCCACTTACGAGTGCTTTCACTTCAATACGTAGAAGGGACTGGAATCCATAGGATCACCCTGTAGTGCTCTGCAAAAAGCTCAGCACACTCGGGAAAGATGCACAGAGTCAGAGTTTGATGCTTTCTGGCAGGCCAGACCTTTCTACCAGTTGAAGAAACTGAATATTCTTAGTAGGCTTCAATGTCTATGGGTTCAAAGTTGCATCAACCATATTCTGATGATACACATACATAGATATACATGCACATGTGTGTATTGTTTTCAGTTCACACCATTACTTATGAATACACTCTGGAATTTTTCAGTACTGTCCAAACTTATTAACAACTAATTTATAGTGTTACTTAACTCTACTAGGCAAAGAAGTCATACGCTTGAGGGAAAAATAAAGGTTTATAGCTATACTCTAAGAAAACATGTTTATAAGCAAAGGAACACTTTGTAGTGGGAAAACTTGTTTGCTGCTTTCAAGTATAGAAAACATGTTAAAATTCACCCTCATTCAAACGTAGGAAGAGACACCCTTCACAAATTTCACTGCACAAACATAATATATGTTACTTGTTGAATATTGGTAATAAAAATTTTTAAAGGGTCAATTCTAAAAAGATAAATTAACCAAGCATTTTAGAACTGCCATTTGAAAACATGTTTCTGCTGTTTTCTGGTGGATTAAAATATTTTTATAAAAATGTTTGTTTTCATAACCTACGGTCTCTAACTACAAACAAATGTCTATGACAATTAGGAATTTTTTAAACATGGAATAGACAATTTTTTAGATAAAAAAATATTTCTTTAAATTGTCAGCATCCAAATGATTTTCATTTGAAGATATCAAGCTACTTGTGGCTTCCAGTGGAGGAAGGTAGGGAAAAGAAAAAGCTGAAAAGCATGAAAAAAGGGCTTTCAGTAAAACTGAATGGGAAGGCAGATCAAATTTCAAAGAAAAGCCTCCTAAAATTGGAAGTTTCTCATTTGAATTCCAACATTCTTTTCAGTAAAATATTGTAATTACACTCTGATTTCCCCTCCCCCATCTCATAATTATCCTCTTAGAGTTTAGATATTTTTAATGGTGAGTAGGTATCTCAGTTTTACATTTATGGAAAGAAAAATAGAAAGAAAGTGCATTGCATTTGCCTCACATCCAAAAATACAATATAAATAAAAAATCCTTTTTGGGGGGTGCCTGTGTGGCTCAGTGGGTTAAAGCCTTTGCCTTTAGCTCAGGTCATGATCCCAGGGTCTTGGGATCAAGCCCCACATCAGGCTCTCTGCTCAGCGGGGAGGCTGCTTCCCTCTCTCTCTGCCTGTCCCTCTGCCTACTTGTGATCTCTCTCTCTGTGAAATAAAAGTAAAATCTTAAAAAAATCCTTTTTTGATGTGCAATAAAACGTTATGAGTAAAGATCATAAATAAAGTTTAATTTTCAGCTAAAACCAGTATCAATGATTGACTCTTTATAAAAGAACTATTCCCTAAGTCAGAAAATAATTAAGTACAGAACAAAAAAAAAAGAATGAGAAGGATATATATTTCTGGAGGCCATGTCATGTCAGACCCAAAATAACCCAAAGTAAAACTGGTCCTTATATGAATCAACAGTTATATTTCAAAAGGAACTCTATTATATAAAAGGAAGTATAACCAAATTTTCTTTATGAAAGTGAGGTAAAATAGAAATGCCTCGATGTTAATCCATAGTTTAAAGATGACTAAATGGAGGCAGAACAAAGGCTAGGTAAAATTTTATGAAAGTCTCTAGTTGGGCTAATTACCTGCTGTATGTTCCATGCCTTCTAAAAACACTTTTGCTATAGAATTGTGAAGTTTAGAAAATGTTTTGATGTGATACAAAATCCTGGTCATTTGTGTGATAGTGAAAATTGCCAGAGAGTAGGTTACCTTTTTCGTTTCAAATAAACTTGAGCACTAGTAAACTGCCCCAGAAGTGGCTTTGAAAATCTTCCTTTAGATGTGACACACTTCATTTCGGCTCACAGGCTGTTAACCTGAGCAGGTCAAAGTAGAAAGCCCTCCATGCGGAGATAGGAGCATCATCTTCCTGACGGCAAGGCAATCCAGCCTGTTATGTCTTGTTCCTTCTTGATTTCATTCAATTTGCCACACCTAGCATCCGTGCCTTCTCATGATGTGCAGAAAGGTCATTTTTTGAGAATTTATAAACTTAAAAAATATCTTTATCCTGTTCTGATAGATCAACAATGAATTGGGTATGTAATGTGAAAGTGAAATAATTTTTCATCCAAATATGAATGAATCATTTCGATGGCCTCATGTTTTCACTGGTATTATTAATTAGTACCAAATGATCTATAACTTTTTGCGATGGTTATATTTTAACTTAAGAGCCTTTAAGCTTTACTCCTCATCTCAGATCTGTTGCAATTTTAAAATACTGTGTTTTCTTATGGATCTGTCTTCGATCTTTGTTTAGGGTATAGGCTTGACCGTTCATTGGAGGATCCCAAATGTCAATCACTAGTAGGTGTTTTCTCTCAGGTTGGTGATTTCCATGGAGAGAATACTCCAATCTTCTGCCAGGGTTTTTGGAGCTAAAGGAGGCTTTGAGAGTAGAAAGGCTCATCATTCAATGTATTGACTTTAACTTTACAACCCAGATATCTGTTTTTAGTATTTCATCTCTACCTGTTCTTTCGCTGTGAGCTTTGAGTTTCATGGCGTTCATCTTTCTACAAAATAATCCTGCAACTTTTCAGTAGGGTTAAAATGCTACGGTTGCATGACATAGTATTTACTGTGTGTGTGTGTATGTGGAGTGGGGGAGAAGTTCTAGTGATTTTATATGTCCTTTTCTCGTTTCCTATAAAGACTTTCAACCGACCCTTTGATTTCAGCCTCATCATATTCCATAGGTCATAACTTTTGATTTTGTCTTACTTCTAAGTCTGTGACTGGATGCAAGTAAAATGCATATCATACATTGTAATCAGTATTGGAGTTTTGAAACATTGGGAATAAATAAACACTAGAATTTGGAGAAACTCAAAAGCCATCTCTTTTCTTTAGATGGTAGTAAGATATAGTCTAGTAGAAGAGATAACACGTAACCAATAAATAAAATGGGATAATCTATGAGGGGAAAAGTTCTGATAACAAGAAATTTAGAAGATAATCACAAGGAATAATCTTCAGGTGGCGGAGAAAAGTTGTATCAGTATAGAGAAGAAAAGTGTGCTATAACTACCATTTTGACCTATGCAAAGAATCCTACTAGTAATAGAAAATCACTCTTTATTGTCAGGAATTGCTTCCTCTTCCCATTTCTTTGTGTCATCCTCAATTTCTTTCATCAGTGTTTTACAGTTTTCAGACTACTAGTTTTTCAACTCTTTGGTTAGGAAGATTTCACTCATAGGTGGAATTTAAGGGGAAAAAAAATGAGCAAAGGAAAAAAAAAGAGAGAGAGAAAGGTAAACCAAGAAACAGAGTCTTAACTATAGAGAACAAACTGATGGTTACCAGAGGGGAGATGGGGAGGTGGTTAAAATAGGGGATGGGGATTATGGAGGACATTTGCTGTGAGGCTATCAGGAAGTATTGAATCACTGTATTGTACACCTGAAACTTTAAAAATTAAAAAAAAAGAATTGAGCTTTCTCTTTGTAAGTGACAGTTGCAGAAAAAAGTACATAACACTAAACAAAACAAACAAAACACAAATAAACAGCCTCTGTCCTGACCTGAACACTGAACAAACATTGAAGACTAAAACAAAATTTCCAAAACTTGTGAGAAAGTTTTATTGCAGATCTGTCCTCCGGGCCTCCTTTCAGGTATTTCTGCTCTCGGGTTACCCTCAGGTTACCTATGGCTTAAACCGCTTTGGTCACACCATACCCATTATTCACTTTAAACATTGATATGCAATGTTCTATCTTTCAATTAGAAGGAATGTTCGTTGTATCGCATATAGATTTGATTCACATACAGGAAATACATTAGATAGAAAATCAAATTGAGAAAGGAGAAGCGAGTTGAGGGAAATTGGAGGGAGGTGAACCATGAGAGACTATAGACTCTGAAAAACAATCTGAGGGTTTTGAGGGGGGGCGGGAAGTTGGGTGAGCCAGGTGGTGGGTATTATGAAGGGCACGTTTTGCATGGGGCACTGGGTGTGGTGCATAAACAACGAATTCTGGTACACTGAAAAGAAATTTAAAAAATTAAAAAATTTTTAAAAAAAGAAAAAAAAGAAATGGGACTCCTAACAACAAAACTTTTATTTGTGTCAGTTATGTTGAATGTGAAGACAAGGAATCCTCTGCCTCGCTTTTCTCATCTGCTGGTTGCTTTTTGTGTTGTGGTTTATTTCCCATTCAACAGTATATTTCACCTTCAGCTCCTACAGCCATGTCCTGTAAGTTTTCAGAGGTATGCTTTCTTCAGTTTCACATAATTATTAGTAAGTTTCAGCAACAAATTCTTATTCATAAGAATGAAAGGAAAATAAGAATACATTGCAAATCATCTTCAGAAGACTCATCATTCCCTTTCCAATTTTCATTTTCTGCTCCAAGTACTTCCAAATATCCCCATCTCATGAATTCTCAGTCTCAAAATTTATTGTCTGCTTCTGCTAAGTGGTGTCGTATAAATTATATGGAATTGCTGGTGCTGCAGGACGGAGGAAACATTTCATCCCCCAGGAGAATAAAACCCTGACCACACTTTCATAAACATAGTGCAAGGTTTACTCTTGGAACAACTTGTTTCTAGTGATTTCTGTGCCACGGGAATCCCAAATACTGCTCCAGTTTTCAAGTGTGAAATATTTTTGCACTCTGTCGATGCTCTGTACCACTTGGGTCATTGGCTGTGTATTCTTCTATAGCAGTTCTGAAGCTCTCCAATTACATAGTAAACGAGAACTGTATTATGATCTAAACGAGTCAGGGTGGAATATTTCTTCATTTTCCAAACCAAGTGATCTCGCCAGCTTCCAGACTGTCCCTATGAGTCATTCTTTGAACAGACACACAGAGGAGTGGCTCTGCATCAGCTAGTAACCCTAAGAGCCCAGTATCCAGAACTGGCTATGGACTTTCTGTTCTGAAATACAGTTTGTGGAGTTAAAAATATATATATATATATTTTTTTTAAGTAAACTGGTGAGCAATAACAACGGAGTAGGCAAGGCTTATGTGTAATCGAAGGGTAGCAATGAATAAGAACAGCAATAGCAGAATGATAAATTATTATGAAATCCACAAAAGTCCTCTTTAGCACATTTTAATGTAACAACACAAGTTAAATATTATTTCTAAAGCATCATTCCTGTATTTATGACAACAAAACCAAACTAGATATGTAAGAAAGGCAATTCCCATACTATATATGAGTTGGTATTGGGCATGAAAAAGAGGTCTTAGAGGAACTAAGGTGCATTCAGAAAAAAAAAAAAAAATGTTGACGATTTTAGACTCTTTAGATTGTCTTTGCCCACAAACTCACCATAGGGAAAAATATCATACAGATTTTTTTTTTTTTGAATCCACAGTAGGTGAATTTGTATCGACTATAGTCTGACAGATGTCTGAGGAACAAAAATTCCTGTTTAGATGGAACTGGTGTAAGGAAATGAAAATGCAGTTGGATCAAATTGATTTTTCCCTGTAACATACTACACAGACTTTATCTCACTTAAAAAATAGACACGTTACAGATAGCTCACAGAATGTTTGAGCTCTATCTTTACTAATTTAGGAACCCTATTTGGTAAATAAGAGGACCATCTGGAAGATCAGGCTAAATCAATAAAGATCGACCTCCTGCATAAAGCCTACTTGAAGTTTAAAGATCATTTGCCTCCTTGGAAGGATAGTAAACTGTGCAGAAGGAAAAATGCAGTCTGGTCTAAGTGGTTTGTTTAGTTAAGAGAAAAGCTTGATTAGGTTTCTCTACAGTATAATTAAAATAGATAGCAGTAAATGAGACCTAGTGAATAATATCTCACAGGCAGTGGGATTTTCTAATAAAAATTATTAAGTATGCTCTCAATAACAGAGTTAGCCCTCCAGAAACTCATATCATTTTTAAGTATTATTAAAAGTATATCTGGATATATTTTAAATACCTATCATATGGCATAAATATTGATTTTTTAAAATTTTCTAATTTCTGTTAGCATTTTCAATGATCTAATTTGGTAGCATTCATTAAAGCATGCATGATTTTGCAACTAAAATAACTGTAAATTTTACTAGCTTTTGGTTAAACTAAGTCCATTTAGAAGAGAGTGTGTTACACTGCCTTCCTACATAAGTCTTAGAAGAATCAATACAAGAGGTAAATAACATCATCCAAAATGATTTTGTTAGTGCAATTACCTGGAGTTCAGAATCCCACCTAACTAAAATTAATATTGTATCTATATAAAACCTATACTGTATCATATATTTCTCAGACTTTTGATTGGTAAGAGTATAGAGCGTATAGAGAGTATGAGTTCATTCTTTTGTGTTACTTAGTAAAATAATGGGTATAACTCAAAAGTGTAGTGTGCAAAATTCAGTATATAAAGGAAAAAAATCAGTTTTAGTTAAACGATTTCCTGAGCCTTCTCCTACATTCTTGCTCCCCAAATTAAATCTGACCTGAAATTCAAAATGCAGTTAATTAAATGTTATATATATTTAAATTTACAAGTCATAATATGGTATCTTATATCAAACTTTCACAGGCTCAGTCATTAACCATCTGCCTTCATGTTCAGGTCATGATCCCAGGGCCTGGGATCAAGCCCCGCATCGAACCTCACATCCAGCTCCCTGCTCAGCAGGAGGCCTGCTTCTTCCTCTACCACTCCCCTAGCCTAAGTTCCCTCTCTTACTGTCTCTCTTTCTCTCTGTCAAATAAATAAATAAAATCTTAACAAAAAAACCAAAACTTCCAAACATGGAAAATTTTTGTAAAAATATTGTAATGGTTCCCCAAATATAATGAATTTGATCTTCCTATATTTAACCTCAGAAAAATCTCTCAGAGTATGTCCACATGCAGTGTGTATATAGATCTCCAGATAAAGACAGCAGCAATTTAATGTAACTCAACAAAGTAATATAGGAGTGTTCTTTCAACAAAATATAGACAGATATGTATAACGTCCACCAGAACACTAATAACAATACACTGAATGATAAAAAACGATGGTGTTTTCAGTTTAATTCACAAAATAAAATAATTTCATTTTGATTTTAACATTGAAATCAACTTGTAATTTTTGATTAATCTTATTTAAACACTAGTTATTTAAAAATGCTATTATTTTTATAAGATCTTTCTTTTTTAAGTTTTAACAATCCATATATTCCTTAACCTAATACATGTGACCTTTTTTTCTCTTTTTTTTTTTTTTTCAGATTCTCAAACTGGTTTTGTTTATTTCTTGTTGTCACCCACCAGAGAGCCTTTTAAATACTTTTATCCTAGTGGTGGTTCCTCAATGAAATTTTGATAACATAGATATACTGTACTTCATACATACAAAAGTATGGGGGTTTTTTACATCATATGATCAAATTTTCTCCCTCTTGGGATCAAATTTTCCCCATAAGGGAGGTCTGTCTTAAGAGGAGTGGAACATCCCCATTGAAACCATAGCTCATGCTGAGGAAGAGAAAACGTCATGTTGCCAGAGTCCAGTCTGGGCTGCCCACTGGGGTCTTCTGATCAATAACACATTCCCAGGTCTGCAGCTCCTCTGACACATGATCATGTGACCTTTTTATTCCTGATTTTACTGTTAGGCTTTCGAGGATTTTAAAAAGTTAATTAAAAACTAAGCAAATATCTACGCAAATTGTTGTTTCTTTTAAAAATTTTACTTTCAGAAAATCGAGTTACTTATGTGAGAAAATACAGATTGAGCAAGCTGCTACTGAAAATGAAAGAATATCGTCACCGATGCTAAATATTTTACACGAACCAGGAATTATAATAACTCTTCCTTTAGTCATGACATATCAGAATAATTATATAAGATGATATCATGTTCCACTTCTGTTTTATACCTATTTGAAATAGTATCTGTGCATGTGGCTAAAGGAAAAATAACATGTAATGAAATTATATGATAGAGGTAGAATTTTGAAAAATACTCAACAAGATTACACTCCAGAATATTTGTATATTCATCTGTCTATGTGCCTATCTTCCTCTTCCTTCTCCTCCGCATCTATTCCATCCAGGTAAGTACGTGTGTGTATGTGTGTGTGTGCATGTGTGTGTGTGTGTGTGTGTGTGTTTTAAGATTTTATTTATTTACTTTAAAGAGAGAGAGAGAGCAAGGGGAGAAGCAGAGGGAGAGGGACAAGCAAACTCTGCGCTGAGCACAGAGTCTGATGTGGGGCTCCATCCCACAACCCTGAGATTATGACCTAAGCCAAAACCAAGAGTCAAATGGTCAATTGACTTAGCCCCCCAGGCGCCCCTGTGTGTGTGTTTGTGTGTGTTTCTGTGTGCAAAACATGACAATGTGTTTATCAAGATTTCCATTGGAAGGAAAGCAGAACATGCTTATTTCCCTTAGATAACCTTTATATCTTATTACTTGACTCACAGCTTACTCATTACATTTTTTGAGCTGAATTTTTCAAAAGAAAAACAATTCATAAGAACATAAATTTGGGCTTTGTACCTATAAAGTGAGCATTTGGATTCATGACTTAAGAAACAGAAATTAAGAGCTATTAGAGGGATTGGAATCAGTATCAACTATATAATGAAGAATTCCTTTAAGATGCTATAAATCACACCAAAATGAAGATAAACCATTTAAATAGTGATGGTTTTGTTTAGTACAAATAGAGTAATTTGTACTGTATTAGTATAAAGCAGTTTAAACAGCTTTGTGAATAGCAAGTTGCATATTGGGTAAATTATACAAAGTAGGGTGTTTTAGGTGTGTATCGTCATTGTTTGAAGTTGATACTAACACACATTAGCAACACAAATTTTAATACTTCAAATTCTCTCTTTTTTTGAATTGGCTCAGCTATATGTTCCACCAAAAAATTAAAATTAAAATAGGAAAATTTACACTTGTTTACATGCTAACTGCTAAATAACAAATCATTTCCAAGGACCAGTAGAAAAAATGAAAAGTAAGCATAGGTTAAGTTTACCAGATAGATAAAAATGTCTTCTCTCTTCTTTTAATAATCTATTATTTCTCTGATTTCTAGATAGAAATGAAAAAATGATCATAGTTCAGCAACAATTATGTAATGTTTAATATGATGGATTACTATGTGCAAAATAGTTATCTTAACCTATGTATTATTTGTGGATTAATACACTTTCTTTGATAAACGTTATGGAAAAATAACTTGGTAGATATGCATGCATAGGTTTGTTTAATTTTCTTGTATTGCCCTTTTCTGTGCATTTTTTAATCTTTCTAATTTTAGGTTTTGAGACCTTTTATTTTATAATTATATTGTGATCTGGGGTACTAATTTTAAAAGTCCTTCAAGAAAGTAAATTAAAATAATTTAACTATATTAAAGGAATTTAATGAGTACTTCTAGATCACAGTAAAACTGAGTCTTATATAGTATTGATTTATCATTGTAATATTTTTGATTCATCATTTTAGCTGGTATCATCAAGTAAATAACTGCTGAATAGTCTTATAATTGGTTTATTTGATACTAATTTTTTAAAAAATCATAAAAGAGTCATTTAAATCCCAAGGTGCAAGAATTATGTGACTGCTGTTTATCTACACAGAGTGGGAAAATGATCATCCATGCTTTATGCTAAGTCTTATTGCATTTGATTTTCTTAATTCCAGTAACCGAACTTCAGTACATATTTTCTGGCATAGGTTTTAGTTGGTTTCCAAAAACGCATGTACATGAAATAGTACATGAAATATTTTTGTACATGAAATATCTTTATTTAGCACATGAAGTATTTTTGATGTATAGAATATTGTTGAAAAAGTTATGCATTATAGTTTTGAATTTTGAATTATTATTTCCTCGTATTGGTTCCTGGGGACAAAACTAACTGATTAAATGATAGCTTCAATAACCAAATTTGTTATCAAACATTTTGGAATGCCAGCATACAAACATTAGAACACCCAAAAATATTTTTATAAAAATTGTGTTTTAATGGTAAGTTCCTTGGTAATCATGTAATCTATGAAATAACGTAGGATTTTAACCACACAAAAAAATCAACCTACTTTTACTAAAAGGAGAATGCAGTCATTTTGCCAATTGTATTCCCTTAAAACAGAGGGAGGTTAAAGCAATGACCTTCAAACTTTGGTATCCATTGGAATTTATCAAGAGACGTCTAAGCATCTGCATTTTCCTAACAACAAAAATAAAAGAAAATCCAGAGAAGTTGTCCTTACTACTTCCAGGGTAAGTGGAAAAATGATATCTTGACAAGTGGTTAGCTAGGAAGGCCATTTAGAACAAGCATGGTATGTTGCTGGAGTGGTGCACAGCCTGACTCACTGGATACGGAGCTGCTGAATTGCACTGGAAAGGCTCCAGCCAGAGCCCACCACACTGGTTGCTAGGCTGAGTCGTTAGGGGAACTTAATACCTCAAACTGTGGAAATCTGGAAGTTAGAGAGGCTGGGATGTGTTTGGGTTCTTTCGATCTAGAAATTTTTATTAACAGGAAAGTAAAATATTATTTAATCAAGTCTAGGGTGTATTTGAGGAGAATATATAAACATAATGCCTTCTACGATTTTTTTAAAAAGATTTTATTTATTCATTTGACACAGAGAGATCACAATCAGGCAGAGAGGCAGGCAGAGAGAGAGAGAGAGGAGGAAGCAGGCTCCCCGCGGAGCAGAGAACCCGATGCGGGGCTCGATCCCACGACCCTGAGATCATGACCTGAGCCGAAGGCAGAGGCTTAACCCACTGAGCCACCCAGGCGCCCGACTTCTACGATTTTGATAACTATTTGTGAAGGGAGAGTGGGGCTTTCAGTAAAATATAAAAGAGTAAATACAAAATGGGCCGAAAATTCTAACACGCTTCTAATAGTTTTGTGTGTTTAAAGATGAGAAATATATTCTTTCAATGTTTTAGAATAAATTGTTATGACTAATAATAAATAAATGGATAAAAATTTCAAGAAATATGAAATTACTGTGATTGACATGAAAATTATAGTAATCAGTATACCAGTCTTTTATACTTACTAAAAAAGAAAAGTTTATTTAAGAAAAAAAATCACATTTCATGCTGTCCTTGTAACATTCTTTAATATCCCTTGAAACTAACTTTAGGTACACAATGAGCAAATATATTTACAACAAAAGCCATTTTGAAGTACCTTACTAAACCATTGCTTTTAAGAGGGATGGGGCTTTTGTTTCTAAAAGCTTTCATAAAAATAAAAGCCCTATCAAACTGTCCTTATTTTTAAGATCTACACTGTACATTATATAGAGTGGATAATCAATAGTTGCCACTTATGAATTCATTTCTTTATCTTGGCTTTGTTATTATTTTATAATCCAAATATGATTTTACTAAATGAAAAAAGAAAACTGAGTATTTAAAACAGAGAAAATGTTACATATTCCCATAATAGAAAATAAAACAAGATATATTATTTTCAGAAGTAAGGAATTTTAGATATATTATGTTGTGTTATTTTAATATGAAAATCTTATAAATAAATCACCCGCTTCTAACATCAGAAGCTATCATGCTGTGTTCCCTTTCAGTATTTTTCTATACTCTTATTTTTCATGTTAATTCTACATTACATATATGTTTACATTATTTCATAAGCATTTTCCTACAACATTAACATTGCCCATAAACATTATAATGCCTACATAGTATTTCTTGCATATGATCTGGTCTGCAGCCCCATTAATTGCTGTGGTTGTTTTGGCAGAATATTTGATCAAATGCCTTTAATCCATTCTCTTATAGAGAATTCAATTTATTTTCTTTTCAAAGTTCCTGTCATATATAAGGGTATAATCAATGTATTTTGATCATTTGTCACATCCTTTCATACCTGTAGTGCTGCAAATGGAATTGTTGGTGACCACTCTAAAAGTTCGCGATACATACTGCCAAGTTTCCTTCCACAAGGTAGCAATCTAGAATATTCCTTTTAGAATGTAAATACCTGCCAGTTCCATACTATCTTGATGCTTACAGCTTCATAATAGAGCTTGAAGTACAGCATTGTGTTGCCACTAGCTTTGGTTTTCTTTTTCAAACATTCCTCTGGGTATTTGGGGTCTTTTCTGGTTCCACACAAATTTTAGGGTTATTTGTTCTACCTCTGTGAAAAATGCTGATGGTATTTTGCTAGGGGTTGCATTGAATGTGTAGATTGATTAGGCAGCAGAGAACAAACTTTGGAAAGAGCGGAGATGTCCACTGACAGATGAATGGATAAAGAAGTTGTGGTATATATATACCATGGAATATTACTCAGCTATCAGAAAGTTCCATTGATGAAGAGGGAACTGGGGGGCATTATGCTGAGTGAAATAAGTCAATCAGAGAAAGACAATTTTCCTATGGTTTCACTCATGTGGAAAATAAGAAACAGCACAGAGGATCATAGGAGAAGGGAGGGAAAACTGACTGGGAAGTCATCAGACAGGGAGAAAAGCCATGAGAAACTCTTCACTATAGGAAACAAACTGAGGGTTGCTGAAAGGGAGGTGCATGGGGATGGGGTAACTGGGGGATGGGCATTAAGGAGGGCACGTGATGTGATGAGCACTGGGTGTTATATGAACTGCTGAATTATTATACACTACATCTGAGACTAATTATGTATTATATGTTGGCTAATTGAATTTTAAAAAAAGAAAAAAAGGGAATGTAAACACCTGAGGGCAGGAATTTATCTCAGGGTGTTTCCCAGATCTACTATATAGAAGGAACTCAATAAATAGATACGAAATTTATGAAAGAAGGAATGGAGTAGTGCTTTGTAATGCCAATATTGTAGCCTCCTTGACATTACCAAATAAAAAACTATATCCTCTGTTATCATAGATGAAAACATACTATGTTTTTTAATTTTATTTCATATATATAGCTGTGGGCATTGGGGTTTGTTTGATGAGTGGTGTGAGCCTGATTCCTTGCAGACAGTGTGGGTTGCAAGGGTTTCTCATCCCAGGACCACCCTGTATCCCAGTGGAACTCCTGAGACCTCACAAGATAGGACTTCCTCTGGGAAAAGTTGTCGGCAGTGCCTAGTGCTTAATTCAGCCATTCATGGAGCTGCTCCTGATACTCAGAATACCCCAGCTCCTCCTCCCCTTCCCTTTCCACCATTAGGATTTGCACTCACTCCCTACATATCCTAAGCCACTGGTGGCACCCTATTTACCTTCCTGGGAAACCCCCACAACATCCACCCTGACCCTGGCCCACATGCATCTCCTATCATGTTCAAAAGAGAACATTTCCTGATGAGGGGGTTTAGGTGGAGGGGCGAGTTCCCTCAAGTCAGGGTGCTGGCAGCTGAGTTGGGTCAGAAAGAAAGAACCATGTCTTTGGGGTGTTCTGCGGGGAAAAGCTTCTGGGCCTGGGAACATGATCTCTCAAGGAAAGTTCTAGATACCTCACAGTTGCTGGAAGGAAAACTGGCCTTTGAGGATGGGCAATGGGATGTAGCACTCAAATTACTGCAGCCTTGGGCCTTGGCAGATGTCAGACTGGGGCCCTGGGACTCTGCCACAAGGCCACGTCCATTGTCTATGGGCTCATGGAAGCTATCGGTTCCCAGCTGGTGGGTGTGCAGTTCTTTCCATTCTGGCTTCAGCCCGTCCCACCTCTGTACAGCCTGTGCCCAGAGCCCCTTCCCTGGCACTTGGCTAGGCCCCGGGACAAGATGCCAACAAACTGTGACTCTGAGTGTGGATTCAGGGTCCCCTAGGACATAATCATAAATCGTAATTGTTCACGATGTAAATTTTAATATATAAATTAGGAAGCACAGCCTTGAAATGCACCAAAAGGTAATTGAGTATAGAACATAAAAATCTGAAACTAAAAATTCTATTTATTCTAATTTTTAAAATTCTAGTAGGAAAGAAAGCCGTTTTGTGTGACACCTTAATGATTTAGGGGCTCTCTGTCTACACTGTGTTCTAACAATAGATCACAACAATGATGAAAATTTTGATGAATAGTGAAGAAATACCTCAACTAATGGAAGTACAACTGACTGTAGAAAAGAAAAACTATTAATGTTGTGCATAGGCTAAACGTATTCTAATATTTTGTTTTTTGCTGCTTGTATTTTATAACAATACACTTAGAGATATTTATGGGAAAAAACTAGTGCTGACATTCAGTGAAAAAAATTTCCCCATGATATTGCATATCTAATGTACCCTAGCCTTATCTTTTCCATGGACATCTATCCTATGTAATAGTTTAAAAATAATATTAAATAGCTAGTGTTAAAATAACCATGGAGTTATATAAGAATGGATACCATAAACATCCATCTACTTATTTATTCAGGAATGAATTTTTGGTCATTAAGCTCCATCCATAAATCAAGGTTCTGAATCACTTGCTGAGATTACACCATTATGAACAATAAAGTAGGAGAAAGTATAGGCTTTTTTTTAAAAGATATCCACAAATTTAGGTAATCAGGAAAAGAAGATAAAAGTGTTAATGATTATCTCAAAGGGAAATTTCAGAAAGCAATAGACACTCACCGGAAGGACCTAAGGTAGATGAAAATGAGGGCAGGTCCCATCAAGGGAGATTTATGATGAAATGTGGAATTGAGTAGAATTGAGACAAATGCGAAAAAAAAAGATTCTCAAGGAGAAGAAACAGCATGCTTAAAAATTTGGAGAAGAATGAGAGAGTTTTGCTTATTTAACAAACAAAAGGGAAGTCAAGGTAGATGATAAAATATTGGTAAGATAAGTTACTTTCTATACTAGAAAGGAAGGAAAAGAATAAAAATAATTCTGCAGATTTGATGGTGGGATGAGAGTGTTTTTGTCTTCTAAAATTATTTGTAAAAATACACAATAAATACATATAATAAAATTTTACATAGTATAGAAATATATAGAAATAACACACATATAGAACAAAATTAAAATATGTAATATAATACCTTTCAAAGTTAGAACTTTGCCTTCATGTTAATTACTTAAATTACTCAATTTGGAGAATATAGAGAACTCATTTGATTTGTATGTATCAGTGAAAAATACTACTTTTCAGATGTTTCAGAAGAATCTGGTGTAGGTATCAGGGGAAACTCAGCTTCTCTTTGACAAATCCCAAATTAATTATTAGTTTTTAATTATATTTTAAAGGGAATAAAAGAAAGGTTCAGAATTTCAAGTAGCACATATCAGCCTGAGGGAAATTTTAATAGAGTCTGTGTTTTTCTACCCTTGCTAATATAAGTAACAACTAAATAATATTAGGTACAAAAATAAACAAGTAAAATGACCATCCTATACTGATTGGACATCTTTTGAAACTCTTTAAAAGATCTGGAAACTCCCATTCTTCCGTCATCTACTTCCTCCCAACTGTTGAATGGTAGACAAAAATGATTTGCCAATTTCCAGCCGTTGGGACAGAGTCTAGTCATCACTTCTCTCCTCACATGGATCAACCTCTCTTATTTCTAAGAAGATTAATATTTTCCAACCTTTCCTTTCTTATTTGGGGCACTGAAAGACTGCCTTTATGATTTTTTTCCATAAGTATTTCAAAACAGTAACTATACAAAAATTCTCAGGAGAAAGCATTTCAGGCCTTCCTTTTTTTTCCTTCTTATTATGATGGAAAATTTCTCAAGAAATTAGGGTATCATTGGTCTTGATGCACCATGGTTTTCTTGTGGCAATGTACCCATTCCATATGGTCACAGATGATGAAACTATGGACATGTGGAAATGGCCAAAAGTGAACATGACATTTAATAGTTTTTTCTTTCACTATTTTTGTTTACAGACACTGAAGCCCCACTCTGATAATATAGCAACTTAAGTTTGCCTTCGTCTTCTTAGCTATGTGATACTTCATTAATATCTTTAAAGAGTCGGTAAGAAAAAGTAGATTAAAGCTTCAGCATTCAGGCTAAAAATGATGATAACATGGCCTCTGTAGCCCACGTATGTGAACAAAAACATACAGAATATATTAACTATTTAAAACGTTGATGACATTTTCACTGGGCAACTTGCATTCTGTCTTTTTTCCTACTAGATGAGACTACATTTATGAGCAGGAACAAAAGTTTTATTGTGAAGCAAACACATATTTTACTTGAAGTGAATTCATTTCATAACTTAGTTTAACAGAAATGACATTAAAAAGTATATTCGTATAGTATAGTATAATATAAAGCAGATATCCAGAAACAGAAGAAAAAAATACATACCAGTACTGATAGACAGAAAGAGAAAAAGAGCAAAGAAGGCGGCAGGGGGGGAGGGAGGAAGAAGAAAAGGGAAAATCCACTGAGGCAAATTCTTGATTAAACTTTCCTTTTATGTATACAATTTCCTTTATATAAGAATGACAAACAAAGACCTGAAACACTGTGGCAATGTGAATTATGGTCAGCACTCAGTCAGGCCTTAGAAGGAAGAAGGCTTTTGGAGAAGCTGCGGGAAGACAGTCAGTCTAGAATCTAAGAAACCTGATGAGAGCTTTATGCGTGGCATGGAAGAAGCTCTTCTCTCATGCCTCTCATAAACTTCTCTTTAGTAGAAAATCTCTGACAGAAAGTCATAGTGGATACTTAAATAAATAGGATCAGCATAAGGTAAAAAATAAAAGTCTTAACATCTCATCTGTTTGATAGCAAAGATTTAGTAAAGAGTTGAGTGTTCTTCCTCATGTAACTTATGTATCACTCAGAGGCTTTGAATTCCTGGAAGTGCTATCAAGATGCTTATCTCTTTCTGGAAAATGACTATCATTTCTTATGAAGATCAATGACACAATCTAGGTGTCTAGGTTATAAAAACCTAATATAAATATTCATTTATTTAGGATTAAGATAGAAATATAAGATTTTTAAAGAGGAATATAATTTATATATATGTGTATATTCATATATACATATATATATTTAAATTAATTTAAAGAAATTTGACTTTGGACACAATGCCAATTAGTAACAAAATCTGAAACTTACAACTCTTGTCTTTGAGGCAGAGTTTTTTGTTTTTGTTTTTGTTTTTTAAGTGAGTCTTACATGGACCTCTCTATTTAAAATGTATGCCTCTTACAATTTGACAGAAGATATGTTTGAACACATCTTACCCTGAATAATCTTAATGTTTTTACTATAAAAATGGTTCTCTGAAGAGAGATGTCAACATTGTTAAATTGAAAGCCATTTCATTTGTATTAATTTATATGAAACTGAGTTTATTTTTGGCTTCCACTTAGTGGAAGGTCATTAGAGTGTAATTGTCCCATTAGTGACAGTCTGAAAATGTAGGCATGAAGCCATAAACTATAAATTCATTTCGCTAATCCTCTGGGGATTGTTTTAATGCCTTCTTGTCTGTTAGCTTTCCAACAATGTTGGGTATCGTAGAAGAGATGACTCTGTCTGTACTGTATGAAAAGAAGCAATGACTGGTCATATTTATAGTAAATTAGCTTTTTTTTTTCTGCTGGTTCCCAAGTGAATAATTAATATTAACATGAGTAACAGAGTTTCATGCCTACTAATATGAAGGTGACATTTCTGTTTTTGTTTTTGTTCTTATTTTTCTCTCTCGGTCATTTCAGCCTAGAGATGCTTGTGGTAATAATTTAGGAAATGGAATTGGAGGACACTTTAAAAAAATGGTTTTCACCAAAATCCCTGAATATTGCTTTCTTTTTCTAGCTGACTTCTCACAATGGAAATAATAAATTCTCTTGTAAGAATAAGAGGTTTTTAGGAATGTGAGGTACTCTACAGAGCACTGGACCAGGTTTGATCTGCAAACAAAATCCTGATACTTGTCATGCCTAATGTATTCAGATTCCCCTCTGAAAAGAGTGGCCACGAAAGGGGGTGCCTGGGTGGCTCAGTGGGTTAAGCCTCTGCCTTTGGCTCAGATCATGATCCCAAGGTCCTGGGATCGAGCCCCACATCGGGCTCTCTGCTAGGCGGGGAGCCTGCTTCCTCCTCTCTCTCTGCCTGCCTCTCTGCCTACTTGTGATCTCTGTCTGTCAAATAAATAAATAAAATATTAATAAATAAATAAAAAAAGAGTGGCCATGAGGGATTATTTATGTATAGGAGTCATGTGACCTGGATGGCTTGGGCCAAAGTGGACTGGGACTGGTTCTTAAAATAAAGGTAAGTCGTCATAGCCCAATAGGTGGCATGGAAGTCTTGCCAAAGGACATGCCTTATTCTGATTATGACTGATTAAACCAATCTGATCTTCAGGAATTTTGGCCAAAAAACACACAGAAACACATATAAAGAACATAAAGGCAAACCATAGAAGCCTTGAGGTTATAGAAACTGTGAGCACAAAATGTCCTAAAGTGGGAGAGTCAAGTAAGAAGTCCTTGGAGGTGTTACCTGGTGTTAAGTAAGCAGAGAGGAGAAGAGAAAAGCCACATTACAAGCGCAGTCAAGTGAGGAGTGTGGGGCTGCCACTCAGTGGGCACACACGGATGGGACCGTTATCGAGATAAGTTCAAAATGTAGCTGCTTCTCAGAGGCACTTATGCGTCTAACCCTTGCTACCAGCGGCTCTGGCTACTCTCCTATTTCCAGAAACTGAAATGTTAAAGTCAGGAGCCTTTATTCTGGCGGACTGAGGATTGGGCCTTACTGAGTCTAGAGGAGTCTTGATTATAAGGCTATGTGCGGTGCTTGTTCATTTCTCTGATGCCTTATCACAATAAATTCTATATTTGAAAAAATTTCTGCTCTTTCTAATCAGGTCAAGTAAGCTTGACCATAAAAAAGGTCACCCAAAATATAAAGTTGACATAAAAAAAAAAAAAAAACCTCAAAAAACCAAAACCAAAAGAAAATCTGTTTAAGGAGACTCAACGTGGATGGCATTGTTGTTCTTATGCTCTGAGATCTACTCAAAGTAGGTACACAAAAGGTCAGTAAACCTTCCCAATATATCTACATATATTATTTACAACTTCATTAGTAGTTTTTCCTTGAGACTTTATTTATTTATTCAAGAGAGGGAGAGAGAGGGTTAATGAGAGTGGGGGAGGAGCAGAGGGCAAGGGAGAGAGAATCTCAAGCAGACTCTGTGGTAAGTGGGGGCATGAAGCAGGGTTTGATCTTAGTGCCCTGAGATCAGGACCTGAGCTGAAAACCAGGAGTCAGTCACACACTCAACTGACTGAGCCACCCAGGCACCCCTAGCAGTTTGATTAATAACACTCTGGAGCACAGTTTTCTTAAATAGATAAATCATAAGAGAAATTGAAGTACTTCCACCTTTTTCTGATTGCTTTCACCAGTCATATCACATATGAGAATTATCCCATATAAACTTAAACATAAATACTGTGTGCCTATATAATTTTGCATGCATATACAAAATGGAAGTGTGTTTGTGTGTGTGTGTGTGTGTGTGTTTATGCAATATAGAATACAATGCAGACCGCTAGATCATAGGAATCCATAGTCTCTCCTCTTTCCTGGATGCACAGCGAGACCTCACTTTCTAGTTCCCCCTGATGTTAGCAGTGACCACGTGACTGAGTAGTTGCCTGTCACCGGATATAAGCGCAAGTGTTACATGCCACTTTCCTGAATGGCCCATAGAAACTCCCTCTGGGTCCCTATGCCTTTCTGGCTGGCTGAATTGAAGACAACTTCCAGAATAAACTTGGAAGCCAGGAGTGGAAATGGAGTACACAGCATAGGGATACCCCGTGGCCTTGTTTACTTCATAGTACTGCTGTCTGAGGAAAAAATAGGCTTTTATTATATTTTAGATATTATGTAGTTTTGGGTCTACTTGCTGTAGCAGTTAGTAGCTGTAGCTTGCTCATGGTATTAAATAGTAAACCTTAGAAGAGAAGTTTAGATATAGGCTGGTAAAAGACTTAGAACTTATTATCCATAAAAAAATGAATTCAGAATTTTATTGATTTTTATATATAAAAATAACATTTAAATCTGGATGATATTACAAAGTTTCTGGTTAAATATTACTAAGAGCTATAGCAGAAGTTCCATGAGGGTAAACACACCCTATTTTCTTTTTGTTCAATGATGGAAAACTAGCACCCTGAATAGTTCTTTACATATGATAGTTTATCTGTAATTATTTACCAAATAAACAAGCAAGAATCGCAGTTTACTAGGATGATCTGTTAATTTCCTAAAGTTTTCTTATTAACGTTGAGCTCTTAACTGTATCTTAGGATTTCCCAATATGGGAAAACTTAAATTGGGTAATTTGAGGACAGTATTTAAAAATAAGGTGAGCAGGGCACCTGGGTGGCTCAGTGGGTTAAGCCGCTGCCTTTGGCTCAGGTCATGATCTCAGGGTCCTGGGATCGAGTCCCGCATCGGGCTCTCTGCTCAGCGGGGAGCCTGCTTCCTCCTCTCTCTCTCTGCCTGCCTCTCTGCCTACTTGTGATCTCTCTCTGTCAAATAAATAAATAAAATTAAAAAAAAAATAAGGTGAGCAAGGTGACCAAAGTACAAGAAATTCACAATGAATAGCACAGTATTCTGTGACCAGTAAGAGCAACAGGCTACAAAACATGTATGAGAGGGTGAGCAAAGGAAGTGATTACTCAAATCAGAAAGGAGACTATATAAAGAAAGCCATCTGGCAGAAACTCTGATCTTCAGTGTAGAGATTTAGCCGTCCCTCAAAACCCTACAGAAACGAACCAAAAAATAAATACTCCAACCGCACTCCCTACCCTTCCTCCAATTCTTCCTTGTGCTGACCATTGAACCAAGCAGAAGACAGAGGGCAAAAGAGCCCAGAGCTTCAGACTGTATCCAATAAGCTCTTGGGCAAATATCATAGCACAGAAGGTTGGAGAATGAAGACAGAGGGGCAAACAAGTTGCCTAGCTATCTCTCATTAATAAATGGCTTCACTTACATTTGTGATCATTATATTAAAAAAATAGTCAATATTAGGTGATTAGGGTTTAATTTGAACATGAAATCCTCCACTTCGTTATTTTTAGATATGACTGTGTCAAGGTATTTTTGTACATTGAATAGAGATGAAATGTATAAACATTGTATGGATAAAATTAATAATCAAATAATGTTACAGGTAGAAATATTACAGAGACCATCTTCCTCATTATTTTTCAGACTACTATTCTTACACTTGGTAGGTGATAAACAGATACAAGGAAAGGACAACATGATGTGTGGTTTTAAGTTTTAATCACACCTGCCTTGACGTGTAGTTCAAATTCTAAAACACTTGACATGTGAGATGCAGGAATTAAAATGATAGGGTACAAAGTGGCTTCCATTTTGTCATACAGAGAAATAGAAATCAGAAGTGGTCACAAGTTGCCTTTCCATTTCCTTTCCTGAGAGTAGCATGTGTGAAAATCTGGCCTCTGGAGATACTGGATCTCAAAAATAGACTACATACCCGGAAACTCTTCCTTAAATAGCCCAAGCCCCAAATGTGAGGACAGAGGAGAAGAGCTTCTCAACCTTTCTCAAGAAGGAAGAATTGAGTCTAAACACTAACATAGAGGAAGTGTGGGAAAATACTCCTTGCTCAGGAAAGATTGGAAAATGTGAATAAGAAGAGCGTTTCAAGTCACCAACGCCCAGCATTTTCTCCAACAATTCCTCCTTGTCTGTTTCTAGATCTCTTCCTCTTTATGACATCTCTCGAATCTGCCCCTTGTCTCGTCTGTACCAAAAGGAAATGCGTTTTTCTCTGGATCTCATTCCTCTCAACTAAAGCTTTTACTGGCCAGTTTTACAAGCAATTTTCTGTACACTCTGTCTCCGTTTTCCAGCCACCTGGAACTCTACTTCACTATTAGTTAGGCTTCACTATTCCATTCATCAATCTATTCTTCTTAATTTTTTTTTAAAGATTTTATTTATTCATTGGACAGAGAGAGATCACAAGTAGGCAGAGAGGTAGGCAGAGAGAGAGGAGGAAGCAGGCTCCCTGCTGAGCAGAGAGCCCGACGTAAGCCTCGATCCCAGGACCCTGGAATTATGACCAGAGCCGAAGGCAGAGGCTTTAACCCACTGAGCCACCCAGGTGCCCCTATTCTTGTTAATGTTACAAAAGGCATAAGGGGATCCCTGGGTGGCTCAGTTGGTTAAGTGGCTGCCTTTGGCTCAGGTCACGATCCCAGGGTCCTGAGATCAAATCCTGCATTGGGCTTTCTCATCAGTGGGGAGTCTGCTTCTCCCTCTCCCTGCTGCTCCCCCTGCTTGTGCTCTCTTTCTCTCTCTGACAAATAAACAAATAAAATTAGAAAGAAAAAAGAAAAATTAGCTACAATTATTTTTAAAAAGAAAAAAAAAAAAAAGGCATAACAGGTCCAAAGTAGAGTCACTGGCGCTAAGCCCCACATCAGCAAACCAAGACTTAGTAGTAGCCTAACTAGAGTTTCAGCCTCTTCCAGGAATGTAACCTTTAACTGGTCAGTCTGGAATTTCCTGGTCCGCACTAATGAGGTAATCCACTGGATAGATCCCATCTGTTCCCCATAGGAAGCCATCCTTGTCAACAATGCACTCTTTCCTTGTCCCTCTCAACTTTCTTCCTATAAAAACTTTCCATTTTGTACAGTTCCTTGAAGCTCCTTTTTATTTGCTTGAATGTACACTGCCTTACTCATGAATTATTGAATAAAGCCAATTTGATACTTAAATGTACTCAGTTGAATTTTGTTTAACAATAAGATCACATGAAAGTTTCTATTTCCAATGGCATTTTTCAGATCTCTCTTTCTCTGACTCTTTCTTTTTTAATTTAACTTCTCTGATGTAGCAACAGAGTCAACCACACCCTCTTGAACAAATTCCTTTTCTGGGACACTGCACCCTTTTCTTTTCCCTTCTGACTTTCCAGCTTCTGTATCTCAGTATTTTTGGTGTCTCCTCCTTTATAGGGCAGTTAATCATTTGTGTTAGTCAAGTTTGATCCTGGGTCTTTAAGTTTTTTTATCTGTAGCTACTCCAGACACAGCCCAATTTATTCTCACTGTGGGTTCAAATATCGTATTTTTATCTTTAGATGTGTATACTCAGATATTTATTTAACATTTCCACTTCTAATATCTAAGTGAATGTATTGAAGCCTTATTCATAATTTCTTCATCAACTAAAGTAGCAATTTCCAGACTTTCATCTCAATATTGCATGGCTTCCTCTTTCAGTTAGTTACTTATGCCAGTAATCTGGGATAAGAACAGACATTTCATTCCTTCTAACTCCCATAGCTGATGAGTCATAATATTTTACTGGAAATGACTAAAAATAGATATGTTTTACAAAACTTCTAATGTCTTGCTCCATTTAATCAAGGGAAAGGTAAATAGGGTGATACAAAAAATGTAATACATTTCACAGAGGGCTCTAACAGAAAGTAGCTCCTAAGTCATGTTCCCAGCAGAGGGCAAGTCATGAAGTTAGATGTGGAAAGTGTTTTTGCTTACTAGTTTGTTTGTTTGTTTCCATGGAGAGAGAGGAGAAAGAGACATTCATCCTATTTAATTTTGAATTAAATACAATGGAATTAAAATTAAATACAATTAGATACAATGGAAGAGAAAAGATTGGAACAGAATGGGGGGAAATAGTAGTTGTAGAGTGGGGAGAGATATAGAAGACACATCACATGGGAACTTTCTAATGGGAGAATCACATATGATTTATGTTTTTAGATGAGTATTCTTGTTTCTTTTTAAAATATTTTTAAAGTTTTAGATCAATTTTAGGTTTACAGGAAAAAAAAAAGTGAAGATAATACAGAGAATTCCTGTATACCCCATACCCAGTGTCTATTATTATCACCATCTCACATTAGTATGCAACATGTTACAGCTAATAAACGAACAAATACATTATTATTAGTTGAAGTCCAGACTTTATTCAGATTTGCTTAGTTTATACTTAATACGCTTTTTCTGTTCCAGGATCCCACCTAGGACACATTGCAGTTAATAGGCATGTCTCCTTAGGTTCCCTTTGGCTTTAACAAGTTTTTATTTGTTTGTTTTGGGGTTTTGGGTTACTTCTTACTTTTGACAACTTTGAAAGTTGTTTGTGTGTGTGTGTGTGTGTGTGTGTGTGTGTGTGTGTAGTTTTTCTTTTTGTTTTTTGTTTGTTTCAGGAAGGCTTGTTATCATGAATCTGAGATCAATACCTGAGCTGAGACTGAGTGGGACATTTAACTGAGCCATCCAGTAGCCCTGACTTTGGAGGTTTTGAGTACTGCTCAGATATGTTGTACAACACACCTTAAATAGGATTTTCCTGGTGTTTTTCCCATGATTATATGGACTTATGGGCTTTTAAAAGAAAGACCAGAAGTAAAGCAACTTCTTTTTTTTTATTTTCTAATATTAATGCACTAACTGGGTACCCCAGCACATTGTTGAAAAGAGGAAGTGAGAGAAGGGATTCTTGTCCTATTTCTAATCTTAGAGGGAACGCATCCAGTGTCTCACTATTAAATATGATGTTAGCTATAGGCATTTTGTAGATGTCTTTTATAACGCTGAGGAAATTCTCTTCTATCCCTAGTATGCTGAGTATCCTAAGATGTTATTTTTGTTTTGTAATCACGAACAGACACTGAATTTTTTCAAATACTTTTCTGTATTGATTGATTTTTGGTTTAGTTTGCTGGTGTGTTAGAATACACTGATCGATGTACTAATGTTGAGTCTGCCTTGAAACCCTGGAAGAGGGCTCCCACTCTCTCACAGAAACTAGAGATAGAGACGCTGTCTCCCTTGATGTTCACATTTCAACTTCAGTCTCCTGAGAAAGACAGTCCTGGGTTGTAAACCTGACAACAGGCTGTTGAAAAAGATTTACTTACATACATCTCAGAGGAGTAGAAAAAGAATTTGCAATTACAAGCTTACAAAACTAATGCTCTAAAAGGAGGTGGGGTGTTTTTACCATTATTTTTAACAGGGAAAATAGATTTTGTTATTTTTAATTCTTATGTGACCTTATAGTTGTTGGCGGTGGAGGATGTATTATTGGGTTTGGGATATATTTAATTTTTATTTTTAGAAAATTTGTTTACAAGTTTTTATTTATTTAAGTAATCCTTACACCCAAAAAAGAGTCTCATGCTCTACTGACTGAGCCAAAGCGGTGGCCCTCTTTTTTCTTTTCTAAGATTTTATTGAGTTTGGGATATATTTTAGAAATAACTGAATTTGCTGCTGGATTTTGATGTTAGCATGACAGTTAAGAAATGATGCCAGATTAATTGAACTGAGCAACTGGTGAATTGTAGTGCAATTCACTACAGGATGAACACAAGGAAAGGGGAACCTGATTACTCATTTTAACATGTCAGGTTTCAATGACCTATTTGATGTTGAAATGTAGGTGAATTTGTGGCCGTCTGGGATTCAGGGCAAAGATGATGGCCCCAGGCCTAGCATTTGGAATCACTGTAATGTAGATGATTTGTAAAGACAGGACACTGAAAATCACCCAGAGAATACAGAATCGGATGGACGATCAGGTCTCTGGAACTCAAACTTAGATTAAGCCTAGAGAATGAGAAGAGGGAAATGTATAGTCTTTGGAGGCAATTAAAAAAGGAAGTTCAGGAAGAAAGTGATGTATGACGCGTAAAACCCTCCCCTGCCTTCCATTCTGTCCTCACCACGCAGCCTCTTCCCAGGACCCGATGCTCAACTATACCTTACACACGCCACAGTCTTTGTCCTCTAGATCATTTGTGTCTCCTGATTTCTCTTCTTCTGTACAAGCCAGATACCATATCATCTTTCTTTAAAAATATATATATTTATTTATTTGAGAGAAAGAGATAAAGAGTGTAAGCCAGAGTGGGGAGAGGGAACGAGGGAGCAGGAGGGAGAGAGTCTCAAGTGGACTCCCTGCCAAGCCCAGAGCCCAATGCACAGCTCTGTCTCATGACCCTGAGATCTTGGCCCCAGTCGAAATCAGAAGTCAGACAGGTAACCCACTGAGCCACCTAACCCCCCCAACTCCCACCATCTCCTCTTTACTTCATTTCTCAGAACTTATTTTAAATATCTCTCTCCCTCAGAAAGACCTCATTGGGGTGCCTGGGTGGCTTAGTGGGTTAAGCTTCTGCCTTCAGCTCAGGTCATGATCTCTGGGTCCATGGGATCGAGCCCTACATCAGGCTCTCTGCTCAGCGGGGAACCTGCTTCCCTTCCTCTCTCTCTGCCTGCCTCTCTGCCTTCTTGTGATATTTCTCTCTCTGTCAAATAAATAAATAAAATCCTAAAAGCAAAACAAAACAAAAACACAAAAACCTCAATGACTCCTCCTAATAATTTAGGTCTCCTTGCTATGCAGGTTCATTGTACTTAGTAGCTCTCTGTCACAGAGCTTCACCTCATTTTAATTAGAAAATTTGCATAGATTTTTTTTAATACCCCTTTCCCCCAATAGATTATAAGCTTTAAAAATTCAGTAGCCAGATGGTCTTGCTCACTTCTATTTTCCCAGCACTTGGCACAATGAAACACACTTATTGTATAAATAAGAAAATAAATGAAACAAACAGTAAACTATTTTGGCTCTTCCTGAACTATTTAGTGCAATCACAGGAAATAATATTTCCAACTTGTTCCCATGCAAACTAAATGTTCATTTATTTAGCCAGTACTTTAAAAGTCAGTAGAGGTTGTGAAAATAAATAAAGGAAACTTCTCTTAAAATGGAGTCAGGAAGCCCTGAAGGGGGAGCACTCATGCATATGTCGTTCACCACAGCCTGCTTTGCCAGCAAAGAGGAGGAAGATAAGAATTATCTTGACAAGGGGAGGACGTTTCTCACATAGAAATTTTATCTACTGCTTTTAAGAGAAAGAAGGAAGATCCCTCCCTGGCCCAGCAAAGCACTAATGACACTTCGCAGCCAATGAGAAACCACCACAACCTTGAGTTCTTGTTCTTCTCCAATGAACTTTTGCTTAAAACAATCCTCCTACATCTCCTCCTAAAACCTAATAAAAGCCAAGCCGACCTTCCCTTTGTCTCGTTAGATTTGCCTGTGATTCATTATCGCTTACACATCTCGAATTGCAATTCCTCTGCTATTCCCTAAAGTAAACTCATTTTGCTGGTAACATAACTGGCTATTTTATTTGTAAGGTTGGCAATGTTAAGAAAATAATAAAGCCACTTCCTTTTCAATTAAAAAAAAAAAGGTGTTTTTACTTAAAAAAGTCATTCTGCAAAAGTGCCGCATCATTATGCTAGTAAGAGCAAATACCATGAGACAATTAAATTGACTTCTGCATCTCATCGATTAAAGTTAACATTGCCTTCACACACCAGTGAGTTCTCGTATCATAAACAGTAATTAAGATATTAATCACAGAGATTCTCAGATGGTATAAGTTGTTTCAGTGGAGAGATTTTTTTCTTTCTTTCTTCCTTCTTTTTTTATTAATCTCATCTTATTACATCCCTAGTAAGAACTATACTCAATATGATCTGGAGATTAAACACACCATATAATCATTTTCATAAAGCCTGTTAACTAGGAAGTCTCTCTGCTTTTATTTAGGTAATTTGGTTGCACAGCACTGACTTGCAATGTAAGCTGTAATAGTTCTTCTGAAACTAAATGATTTTTTTATAGGATATTCTCATCACACATAGCAATGTGATTGCTTCTTTAATTAAAATGATTTCTTATTTGCCAAGGAAAGACAAACAACAGTCACAAAAAAAGAAAGAAAGAAAGACCAAAACAAATTTAGACCTTGATAGTTTACTTCACATTATATTACATTCGAATGTAAGATGCTTATGGATATTATCCCATCACTGATTCTCCGAGCAGTGGCTAAATCCATTAAACAATGTGTTGGCAGCACCACTGTGTGTAACACACAAAAACACATGTTTTTATTGCAAAGCAAATTGGGCATCAGTGCATATGAATATGAGTTTTAGCTGGAACATGAAAATGTTCCAGATGCCATGGGTAACTAATAAGTTCTATAGTTTAAATACAGAGAAAATATATTGTGAAAAAAAGATTTTTTTTAATTTTTTCAATTTATTTATTTTCAGAAAAACGGTATTCATTATTTTTTTTATCACACCCAGTGCTCCATGCAATCCATGCCCTCTATCATACCCACCACCTGGTACCCCAACCTCCCACCCCCTCACCACTTCAAACCCCTCAGATTGTTTTTCAGAGTCCATAGTCTCTCATGATTCACCTCCCCTTCCAATTTACCCCAACTCCCTTCTCCTCTCTAACACCCCTTGTCCTCCATGATATTTGTTATGCTCCACAAATAAGTGAAACCATATGATAATTGACTCTCTCTGCTTGACTTATTTCACTCAGCATAATCTCTTCCAGTCCCGTCCATGTTGCTACAAAAGTTGGGTATTCGTCCTTTCTGATGGAGGCATAATACTCCATAGTGTATATGGACCACATCTTCCTTATCCATTCGTCCGTTGAAGGGCATCTTGGTTCTTTCCATAGTTTGGCGACCGTGGCCATTGCTGCTATAAACATTGGGGTACAGATGGCCCTTCTTTTCACGACATCTGTATCCTTGGGTTAAATACCCAGTAGTGCAATTGCAGGGTCATAGGGAAGCTCTATTTTTAATTTCTTGAGGAATCTCCACACTGTTCTCCAAAGAGGCTGCACCAACTTGCATTCCCACCAACAGTGTAAGAGGGTTCCCCTTTCTCCACATCCTCTCCAACACATGTTGTTTCCTGTTTTGTTAATTTTGGCCATTCTAACTGGTGTGAGGTGATATCTCAATGTGGTTTTAATTTGAATCTCCCTGAGGGCTAATGATGATGAACATTTTTTCATGTGTCTGATAGCCATTTGTATGTCTTGATTGGAGAAGTGTCTGTTCATATCTTCTGCCCATTTTTTGATATGTTTGCCTGTTTCGTGTGTGTTGAGTTTGAGGAGTTCATTATAGATCCTGGATATCAACCTTTTGTCTGTACTGTCATTTGCAAATATCTTCTCCCATTCCGTGGGTTGCCTCTTTGTTTTTTTGACGGTTTCCTTTGCTGTTCAGAAGCTTTTGATTGTGATGAAGTCCCAAAAGTTTATTTTCGCTTTTTTTTCCTTTGCCTTTGGAGACATATCTTGAAAGAAGTTTCTGTGGCTGATATCGAAGAGATTACTGCCTATATTTTCCTCTAGGATTCTGATAGATTCCTGTCTCACGTTGAGGTCTTTTATCCACTTTGAGTTTATCTTTGTGTACGATGTAAGAGAATGGTTGAGTTTCATTCTTCTACATATAGCTGTCCAGTTTTCCCAGCACCATTTATTGAAGAGACTGTCTTGTGAAAAAAAGATTTTTACAAATTATTTTATTCAATGAATAATGAAAAAAGTGCCTCATCAAGAATGTGCTATAAGGAGGCTAAAGCACTTTTGTTACTGTTTCATTTGTTTAGTTTCATTTGCATCTGGACAAAGTATTACCTAGGTCTATTAATTTATATTAAATTTGAAAAAGGGTTTGTCTAGACCATTTAAAAATTTAATATAAAATTGCCTGGTTGATCACTTTGAGCTCCACTGATCAGTAATATGTATACTGAATTAAATGATTGCCAGAAGTCTCTAGGAACATGTTCTTTTCACATCCCAAGACTTGCAAAACTATGGCTCTGTATGCAATGATGAAAGAGAATGGATGATAATCTCAAACTGAGTGTGGATTCAGCCCATCTTCCATGGGAATACCTTGCTGTCCCCATAGATAACTCCAAACCTGCAGCACTTTGTGTGTCCCCATAGGAGAAATACTGGAGTAATAATTAAAAGTTAGAGGAAAATAGACACAAAATTAAAATAATTTTCTAAAGACTTTGTATCAAATTAAAAGTAGAAAGTCTTTCTTCTTTTTAGAAAATCTTTTAATAACAAAAGTAATTATACTCTTCTATTACTGTTATGTCTTTCCAAAGGTAAAACAACAACAACAACAACAAAATAAAAACAAAAACAAAGACAAAAACAATGATGGAGCTTTTGGTTTTCCTTTGATTATAAAAGATATAGATATATTAATGTGCTCATTTTCTCTATCAGTTTGGTCTGTGTATGTGTGTGTGCTTAATAAAACAGAAAAATCCACAAACATAAAGGTATATTTACCCGATAATTATAATGTGAACAGTCTTGTAATTATAATAATTTAGATTAAAAATAAAAAATTGATCACAGTCCAGAATTCCTCCTCAAATATGTAACTCTTCCAATAAAAATCTCCTTGCACATTAAAGCTAGTTGTTACATTCTAGAAGTGCACTGTGCAATAAGTTCCACTAACCACATGTGTATGTGTTTAAACTTAAATTAGTACAGATTAAAATAAATTAAAAAGTTATTTTTTCAGTCAAACCAGCCACATTCCAGGTGCTCAAATGTGCCCTGTGGCTTTTGTATTGGGCAAGAAAGAGAATATTTCCATCAGAAAAATGAATTCTATTGGACAGTGCTACTCTAGAAACAAAATATTTCTAGGTCATAGAAAACCTTAAAAAAGTTGAATTAATTACTTGATCTCATGAAAGAAAAACAAGTGACCAGATGTTATTAAAATTAGAAAAGAGAGATTTGATTTTACATTAAAAAAATATTGTGCCATATTTGAAGTTCACTTTGACTGCCATTATGGTCGTCCCAAGAGGCCCCTATGATGACAGGAAGGTCTGTTATCTAGCTAGTTAGCTAGCTATCTGCCCATCCTCGTTTCTTTCCTATATTATTACAATATTTCCTAGCTGGTTGTTCTTCTTGCTCATGTGTCCTGATACAATATCTACTACAGGGCAGAAGAGTGACATTTCTATAATAGATCATTCCTGGTCTCCATGAACTCCAGCAGCATCCATTGTCATTCTAAATGAGAAAGAAAGAACCTCCAGTGACTTGAGCCGTCTCACTTCTCCCTCCCCATTCATTCTGTGTGGCTATCTCAGCCTCTCCACTGCTCCTTCAAAACATGTAGCCTGTTTCCACCTCAGCACAGTGGCACAGTCCATTCTTTCTCTTTGCGGTACCCCTCCCCTGGGTAATAATGTACCTCAGTCCCTTCTCTCTTCAAAATATTGTCTCATATGTCGTCGTGTAAGTGAGACGTAGAAATGAATGTACTATATATATTTACTGAAATTTGTGTCATCACCCCTAAATATGTAATTTCCATCATGGCAGGAATCGTGTGTTTTCCTGAATGTTGTCTCACTCTGTTCCTTGTATAATGTTTGGCACATAGATGGTACTCAGTAAGTATTTATTAGGTGATTTTTAAAGATAAAAATCATCATAATCCTGAATGTTTTCCTGAACTGTACAGTATAAGAAAAGAATAAGAAAAATGTATTTGTGCACTAAGAAGAGAAGATTCTTGGGGGATAAAGTCAAAGAATAGAATCTGTCAGGAGACTGTTACATAAACTACGATGACCAAATAGTAATTGATAATGACACATCACGTACAATGTGCTTACTGGTTACATGAACCACATGCTTTTTGGGTGTGATCAGCATGATCTTTCCCATTGGTGTGACCATGAATTTCAGACAAATATCAGACAAAGTATTTCTGAGAATGACATTAGAACAAATATCCTGCATACACATTAGCAAATCCTTTCTTTCTAACTCCTTCTCAGCTTTGTGTTGTCATCATTCAAAAAAAAGGTCATTTTCTAATTCTGATTTCTTCATTTGAAATTTAGATAAACTACTTTCAAGTATGACCATTTAGCTAGATTTTCTATTTAGTAGAGATATTTGTCTACTTTAACTCAATTATGACTGTAAGAATAAAAAATAATATTTTTACGAAATTTCATAAAATTTAATTTCAGAAATGCTGAAAAGCATTCCATCTGATACAATAAACAACTGGAAGTCAAAATCAGAGAAGAAAAAAAGAACAGTGATTAACTCCCTCATAGAGCGTTAATTATTTTGAATTGTTGTTTCATATATACTTTCTCTTACCCAGAATTCTGTATGAGAGACCAAAGGATTTGGAGATATGCTCAAAAAGAAGTAAAGACCTACTCCAAGCCTCTCATGATGACCCTTTAGAACATAAATGCCCATCTGTTTTGTGTTATTGGTCTATTTTAGTACAATGTGAGAGGTGAGAGGGAAATGCTCTACTCTGTGTATCTCCAGTTTTGGATCTCTTTGTCAAAGCTCATGCAATACTCAATTTTGAACAACCACACACATATTTCTATGCTGAGAAATACAACATGCCCCATTTATAAAATACCTCATTTGAGAATATATACATACATATCCTTTCTGAGAAGTAAATATAATGTTTTCTCTCTAGCAACCAGAGATGTTTTATCACTCTAATTTGTCCCTCCCTTAACTACCTAGAAGAGTCTATATTTGGGGTCTTTCCCAGAGTAAGAGTTATTACTAGAGATAAATTTTATCTGAATGACCCATTTGTATGGCAGGACAGACATCTAATTAACATCTTTTCTTCTTACTGTCCCACAAACAGTCCTCCCCTTTGAAACCCCAGATCCCTATCCCGTTACTTAGCTCAGGTTGGCATATATACATGATTTTACCTTCCTGTCTTTGAACCTCTCATATATATGGGATTCCTGTATGTACAATGTTAAATTTGTTTTTCTCCTGTTAATCTGTCTCATGTCAATTTAATTATAAGCCAGAAGAATCTGTCAAGGATAGAGGAAAAATTTTCCTCCTGAAAAATCTCCATAAACTAATGGAATTTTTAGTATACAAAAGGAATTTGGACTTAATATAATTTTCTAAGTCTGATTCTAGTGTAACTTGCACTGTAGTTAATTACATCATTTTTTTAACTCTAACTTAATATAAACTCAATAACCATCTGAACTATTCCAGTTTGCTATTAATAGCCTGCTGGACATATTTATATACCAGGACTGTTGTTAATTTATAGTGGGTACTATGAAATCAATGTTAATGTATCTTGTGGTGACTACTAATCTTTTAGGAGTAAATAAAATGAACACAGTTAAATATGAATTGATATATGTTCTATAGTCCTAATTAAATTTACTAAAATCATTAAGAGAGAAGTTAAAAGTAGACTATCTCAGTGTGAGCTCAAATAACTCTTCAAAGATATTGTTAGCCTGATTTTCATTTCCAAACATGTTGCTGCTGCCATAGCAACTGGCCTTTGGGGATGAGGTTAGTGGAACTGGTTAAGCCCATAGAATAGACTATGCATAACTAATAGACATACCATTTCTGTGTAGAGTTTAACTGGATTTGTCAATGCTTTGCATTCAAAGACTGCCAGGCACACACCTGTGGTTGAAGAAGCTGGGTTTATAATTCATTGCCATGGAGGAGATCACAGTATGAGGCACTGTAGACATCACCATAAGAGGATGTTCGAAAGCACTAATTATAGGATTTGGTCTCATACTAAGTAATTTTGAAGAGAGATTAAAAAAAAAAAACTAGATAAATCTTATCTGAATGACTCATTTTCATGGATCTGGATGCTGTCAGGAAATGGGACAAATCTATGTTACCATATAAACAGATTTATAATGAAAAATACTAAACATATACATTAAGATTTCCAATAAATCTTATCTATTTAGTGAGAGAGATGAAGAAAGGCTGAAGCTGTAATTGACTCAGAAGTGGAAGGCACATGTGGGTGGCTCAGATGGTTAAGTGTCTGCCCTCAGCTTGGGTCATGATCTCCGGGTCCTGGGATGGAGCCCCATGTTAGGATCCCAGCCCAGCAGGGAGTACGCTTCTTCCTCTCCCTCTGCTTCTCCCACTTCCTCTGCCTCTCCTGTTTGTGCTCTGTCTCTCTCTTTCTCTTAAATAAAAAAATAAATTCTTAAAAAAAACTAGCGGGAGTCATTTTGTTAGGCAGGGTAAAGGGATATTTAATCATGTTGTCGTTTGTACAATATTCATGTTTGTGTCTTTATTAAAACATGACTAAGGAATGAAACTGTTTTGTCTTGATCCACTGAGGCCACAGATAGAGCTTGTCTGATAGAAGTTTGGTTGTGCTCAACTGAAGAATATCAAAACCTAACATGAGAGCCAGAACAGCTGGCAGATGACAGTGACTGCCGAAGAGGAGCGGTTATTGCTAGAATAACGTCTGTCTCTTTGGCATAAGATAATTTTGAGCTAAAGGCAATCAAAACTTTGCAGATTCAGTAAAAGCTCTTGACCCTGCTTTGATTGCTTAAATTTACATTGGAAAGGAGCCTTTGCCAGAAAGAGCTGCTACCAGAATTTCCTTTTTACCTAAGAAACCTACCTAACAGGGCAATCTTTGTTTTCCAAGTATCTCCTCACTTATCCCATGAATGGCCTTCCTTCTCTTTGTATTCTGAGATCCTTACCTCTTTGTGAACATGGGGTGGCAGATGTCTCAACTGCCTGACTGCCCCTTGGGTCTTGTATTTTTATGGGTCTCCCATATGTATGAAATTTGGATTTTGTAGATGATCAATAATACTCAATTATTTAAAGTTAAGAAAAAATCATTAATGAGTTGCATGACATATATGTATTATACAGTGGTGAAAACATTTATTATTTTATGTATAATACTCTACTTTAATAAATCACCTCCCAAAGAAAATACTAAATTTTTCAATCTTAGAAGTACCTAATGTCTCATGATGACAGTCATGAGTTTGTAATAGTATTTATATACTATACATATAGTATAGTATACATACACCATATGTGTATTTATAGATTTATACATATACATACCATACACACACATACACATGCACCACACACACACACACACACACACATAGATAGATACATAGATAGATAGATAGATAGATAGATAGATAGATATCATTGATCTTATTGGCTTGCAATCTATTTCTCTCCCTTTAGGAAATGAGCAGGGTTGAGAGAAGCAAAGGTCTGATCTCTTTGTAAACCTACTAAAATCTACTTCTTAAAGGAAATTCATGATTATAGCAAAGGTAGAGTTCTTATGTATAGAATTATTTTAGCATGATAACTCCTTCATTAGATTGCTTATGCTAAACAAACCTAGATTCTATGACTTGTTTATCCTTCATACTAACTCTTTTCTAGTTATCACAATAAAAATTTTGTCTCCTATTGTGGATTTTTCTTTTAAGCTTTTTACATTATCTTTTATAGAGTAGATGGTTTTATTAACTTAGTAGTCATCATTATTAATTGTTTCATCATGTTTTATATTTGTGTTTTTTCTAGAAACGTCTTCCTTAGCATGTTTTCCTACAAATATTCCATTAAACGATCTTTCTGGTGAGGGAACAGAAGGCAAGCTGAGGACAAAGCAGAAGCTGACACCCTACAAACCCCCCACCCTTGGGATATATGTGACATTCCTCAGGCATTCCTGGCTGCCCTGAAGGAAAAACAAATAGTTAACTTATAGAGACCACAATCCTGCAAGACCTGAGCCTCCTTCTGTTTATAAATATCCTAGTGATGAGGATATTTATGAGGAAGAGTCTTTCTTATCTATAGCCTAACTTCCAGAGACCCATAAATCAGTCCCTGAAGCCCTAAAATCATCTTCCCCTCCATAAAACTGAGGGAGACTGAGGCAGAGGGAAATGTAAATAAAGTTAAATTTCTTCTAAACTTAAAGCTCATTGATAAGGATGTGTGATAGCAGTAGTGTGACATTCCCCCATGAAGCTCTCAACTATCTTATTGCTAATGCCTTACTAAAAGGAAAAACAACCTTAACTTGACCAATAGCAAAGCCTCCAGGATCCTTGTGTCTTCTTTCAAACCCTCCCTTTTTCCTTACCTCTCCCAGCCCCATAGTATATCATCAGCCACTCTTCACAATCCCAGGGCAGCAGATCTTCCTGCCCAGAGGTCCTGTCCCGTGCTTTAATAAGCCACCATTTTGCACCAAAGATGTCTCAAGAGTTCTTTCTTGGTCATCAGCTCCGGACCTCAACCCCCAAACCTCACTTATATTCTAAAACTTCATCATTCCAATTTATTTATTTGCTTGGTTTTTTTGTTTTGTTTTGTTTTTTGTTTTTTGTTTTTAAATTTGGGCTCTTCTAACAGCTGGAATTGATTTTTGGAGTATTGTCTTTAAATATTATTAAATCACTTCTAATGTATTGTGATGCTTATATAATAAAGATAATTATGCAATAATGGTAGCAGTAAAATTTTATTAAGCCATATCATGTGGTGATAACTAAGCATTTGCAATTTACTATAAATTGCAAATCTTCTTTTTCTAATAGTTCATATCTCATACATCTCAATGACCCTTTACTAATATTAGTTTTATTGTTTGTTTTTTAAGTCCATCACATATACTTGGCATTTAAATGAGCTTGTGATATATTAAATTGATTAGAAAGACATTTCATCTTTTCAATACTTAGCTTTTCTATCTTGAATTATAAGTAGGCTTCTTCATTTAATATTTGTCTTGTATTTAGAACATTTAGTGAACTTTACATTCTAATAACTGATCAATTAAGTCCCTTCAGTTTTTTTGAGTATATAATCAAAATGTTTCCAAATAACAAGATACTTATTTTCTCCCAAAATTGCATCTTTTATTTATGATTATATATATATTATATTGATCAGAATTGTAACAGCTTTTGTAAATATGATATAACCTAATATATATTTTTTTAGAATCTTCATTAGAATGTTTCTAGTATGGTTTTTTAATTATTTTTTGTTCTGTTTTTAAATATTTATTTATTTGAGAGGGAGAAAAAGAGTGAGAACATGAGTGGGGGGAGGGACAGAGGGCTCCCCACTGAGCAGGGAGCCTGATGCAGGGCTTGATCCCAATACCCTGAGATCAGGACCTGAGCCAAAGTCAGTTGCTTAACTGACTGAGCCACCTGGGCACCCCTGTTTCTAGTATATATATATATATTTTTTTTTTTTTTTTTTTTTTTTTTTTTTTTTTTTTGACAGAGAGAGATCACAAGCAGGCAGAGAGGCAGGCAGAGAGAGAGGAGGAAGCAGGCTCCCTGCTGAGCAGAGAGCCCGATGTGGGACTCGATCCCAGGACCCTGAGATCATGACCTGAGCTGAATGCAGCGGCTTAACCCACTGAGCCACCCAGGCGCCCCTCTAGTATATTTTTTACTGCATGTTTAACATTTAAAAATAGAATATTACTATTTACGGATGCACAAATTTACATCAAACAATCTCTTCAACACTCAAGACAAACTCAATCCCTTCCTTGAATTCATCTTTATTTCTAAAATTATGTCAAATAGATTTTGCAAATAGTATGGCATAGTAGAAACAAGATAGAATTTCATACCAAATATGGGTATTGTAGTAATTTTTGTTATTAATTTCCAAAATTTTAGATTAATTCTAAAGATGTGATTTTATACTAAACTAAATGTTTTATCTTTATTTCTTGTAAATAAAAGTTAATAGCCTTTAGTTACGTGCATAGAGCATATCATCATTGTGGAATTACCATTATATGGCTAGTAGACAAACAGCTTGAATTGAACAAAATAAAAAGAAACAATTAATACATAATAAAAGTCATTGGGGTGTTAAACATTTGGTTTAATGAATGAATTAGTCCAACATATTACTACTATCAATTATTGAAAAACCAAAGCAAATACCTAATACCATTTCTTTCCCTCAGTAAATGCAATTCCCTGGTTACTTTGTTTCAGGTTGAAAATATATATGACAAAAACATACATTTTATTTTCAATTATTATTGTTTAGCATGATTATGAGGAACAGGCTGAAATTTAAATTAACTAGGGAGTTTTATTTAAATTAACATAAGGGGTACCTGGGTGGCTCAGTGGGTTAAGCCTCTGCCTTCAGCTCAGTTCATAATCTCAGGGTCCTGGGATTGAGTTCTGCATTGGGCTCTCTGCTCAGCAGGGAGCCTGCTTCCTCCTCTCTCTCTCTCTGCTTGCCTCTCTGCCTACTTGTGATCTCTGTCTGTCAAATAAATAAATAAAATCTTTTTAAAAAATAAATTAATTAACATAAGACTATTAAGCAAACTATCAGTCTAATACTAAATACGATTTTACCTGTTAGTCTGCTTTTAAAAGAAATTCTGAACATTTTTATGAATGAGGGTATATTTAGTTTTGTTTACGTACTAACATATTTTAGAGATCATTTCAGTTGCAAAATAGAAATGGATTAATTAGATTGGGACTTAGGCACAGCCAGAGCAAAAGCACCAAAATCTAAGCTTTCAATACAGATATTGAGTCACTACTTGTAAACCTGAAACTTATAATAATAGTGTATGTTAATTTTAATTTAATAAAAACCAACAAAACAAAACTTCCAGTAAAGAAATAAGTGAAGAATCAATATCTAGCTTCCAAAATGGAGTTTTAAAAAAAGATAAATTATAATGTGACCTGAAACAGGCTGAGTGCATGAAAAATTTAATCCTACCAAATACAAGAGAACATTACACTGAGCTCTGGAATAGTCAGTATGTTGTCTTTTTAAAACTACTAAAGGGGTGTCTTTTTAGTTGTGCATAAATTTCCTAAACCAATGATACAGAAGAGAATTTTCAAAACTTCCATAATTAGTATTATAATATGAAAGACGATTTCAATAAATTTGAATGAACAAACCATAACATTAGGAAGAACATGAATATGAAACATGCTCTCAGTGTCTTTGTACAGTAGTTATAGATTTGAGGAAATTATTTCCTTTACTATTCAAACATAAACTAAAACAACTCAAACATTTTGAATGCATATTTATAAGTTGTCTTGATAATCAGAATATTTTCTTCAACAATTCTGTTGATTATTTAATAGAAATGATTCCAAATGTATTTACTTTGATAATTAACATTAGAAAGCAGAAGGAATGATTTTTTGAACTACTTTGCATGACAAATAACATTTTGCGAATGCTAACTTTGTTTTACAGATTATGGCATGAACTAAAAAATCTGGTGAAAATTGCCCAATTGGCTTTGTTTATAACTTTTAAATAAAACTGTAATTTTCAATTATACCATTCTAATTATCAAAATAAAATTAAAGGGGAAGAATTATCTTGCTAAGTTCAATTAAATCATCACCATTGAATAGAAAGTAGACAAATATTTATTAAAATATTGAATTATCATTTATGTTGAAAAGCATTTTCTCAAGCCAGCTAATTGATTTTGCATATGAAAGAACTGAAGTAATACATCAAGGACTCCTCCATTATTAAGAAGCAAATAATTTTTAGAAATGGAATTTAAAGTTTTAAAAATTCTATTCTTTGTGAAGTGTATAGCAATTCTCGTGTGACACTTGTTTTTCTCATATCTCTAGTATTTAATGTCATCGTTTGTACTTACATGAACTACACTTATTACTTTAAAAGTTTAATTAGGTTTTTACTAAATATATGTGAGACCAAAAATACATTTGGATAAGTGCCTTTTTGTGGCTAATATCTAAAAATGAATAAGAAAAAATATTAAGAGCACAGCATGTTAAAATAAGTTTCAAGATTCCAATCTTAATCTTTTTGGCTCACTCTTACAAGCCATTGAAAACATCATTAAGAAGAACAGGCTGGAGGTATCACAATACCAGATTTCAAGATATACCACAATGCTATAGTAATCAAAACATTATGGTACTGGCACAAAATTGTGTGTTTATTCCTGGAACCTCTTTTCTGCTTTATTGATCTATGTGCCTATTTTTAGGCAGAAAAGAGGTTCCAGGAATAAACACACAATTAAATGTTCAATTAATCCCTGACAAAGGAGGCAAGAATATACAGTGGGAGAAAAATTGTCTCTTCAACAAACTGCATTGGGAAAACTGGACAGTTGCATGCAAAAGAATGAAATTGGACCACTTTCTTACACCATATACAAAAATAAACTCAAAATAGATTAAAGACCTAAATCTGAGACCTGAAGCCATAAAATTCCTAGAACAAAACATAAGGCAGTAATCTCTCTGACATCAGTTGTAAAAATGTTTTTCTAGGTATATCTCCTTTGACAAAGGACACAAAAGCAAATTTAAACTATTGGGACTATACTGAATAAAAAGCTTTTGCATAGTGAAGGAAACCGTCAATAAAACTAAAAGACAATGCACCAAATGGGCCAAGGTATTTGCAAATGATATATCTGATAAGGGGTTAATATCCAAAATATGTAATGAACTTATATAATTGACACGTAAAAACCCCAAATAATCCAATTAAAAATGGGCAAAAGACATGAACAGACATTTTTCCAAAGAAGACATACATACGATGAATAAGCACATGAAAAGATTCTCAACATCAATGAACATCAGGGAAAATGCAAATCAAAACTACAATGAGATATCACCTCACATCTCTTAAAATGGCTAAAATCAAATCATAAGAAACAAGTGTTTGTGAAGATGGTGAAGAAAAAGAAACCCTTGTATACTGTTGGGAATACAAACTGGTGCAGCCAATGTGGAAAACGGTATGGAGGTTCCTCAAAAAAATTAATAGAATTATTTTCCCTACTGGGTAATTACCCAAAGAAAATGAAAACACACTGAAAATACATATTCACCTTTTTTTTTTTTAAAGATTGTATTTATTTATTTGAGAAAGAGAGAGAGTGAGTGAGAGACAGCATAAGCAGGGGGGTGAGCAGGGAGAGGGAGAAGCAGAATCCCCAGGGAGCAGGGAGCCTGATGTGATCCTTGATCCCAGGACCCCAGGATCATGACCTGAGCCAAAGGCAGACGCTTAACTGCGTAACCAACTGAACCACTCATGTGCCCCTATACACCCTATTTTTATTGCAGCACTACTTACAGTAGTCATGGAATGGAAGCAAATCTATTGTTTCACTCAAACGTGGAATTTAAGAAGCAAGACAAACAGAAAAAAAAAGGGAGGGGGGACAAAAAAATGACTCAAATGTAGAGAACAAACTGTTGGTTGCCAGAGTACACTTAAACGATGAACACTGAGTTATGTATAAAATTGTTGAATCACTATATTGTACACCTGAAACTAATATAACAGTGTATATTAACTGTACTAGAATTCTAAAAGTAAATAAAAATTTTAAAAAAGGTGTTTGAAGATGCAACTCCTTATAATTTCAATAAATTTACTGTCACATAAATATTCTCATGAATCATGGCTTACTAATTCTCTTTCCATGACATCTCAAAGTAGTTTGAAATGTGAATTTGGTGAAAGATCACCAGTTTTTATTATTTTAATACCAACAAGACTGAACTCACTCTCTTTACAGGGTTCCTATATGTATGTTACTCATCTTTGTTTTTCCTTTATGGTATAAGTCTTATAAATCTCTGTCAATTAACTCATGTACATTTGCCTTTTAAAAGTCGGAAATATTATGGAATATATGAAGTAAATGACATCATTATTTATATAATACTTGTGGTATTGACATTTTAAGCTTTATTTAAAATAAAAAAGTCAAATTTAAAATCAAAAATATATTTGCATAATTATTTGTCTTTTTAACTCAGATAATAAAAGTGGACCAGTAAAATTCTATGAAAAAAAAGGAAAACTTACTTTCATGGCAGTAAAAGGTTATTCTCATTATGTTACAGAAATACTCAGTTTGTTTTCTTTTCAAACTGTTTTAAGTTATTATATATTTACCATTGTTTTAACTGATTTAAATTATTTGCTTTATCTATTCAATTATGGCACTATACTCAGTAACCACTACGTTAATTATACTTAGAAGAGTAAGTGCTATAAGGTTGTCTTAGCCATCTTGGGGTGGGTACTAGGGCAACATATGTTTGACTGGATGGCTTAAAGAAGACCTTTATTTCTCACAGTTCTAGAGGATGAGAAGTCCAAGGTCAAGATGCCTGTGGATCTGGAAGTGAAAGTTCAGATAAACATAAGTGCGGGGAAATAATCAATGAGATATCAGAATTTGAGTTACTACAAAAGTAAGCTAAGAACAAGTTTGGGGTCTAGGGTCAGATATTGTTGCAAAAGTTCAGACAAATAATTTCACATAAAAACCAGCAACAGAAAGAGATCAAGACACAATTACATTCTCAAGTATATTAACAATAAAATAAGTAGAAAAGCACATCAACAGAAAGACATGCTTGCAAAACAATTCAAAACTGTATTTTGAATTACTTACTATTTAAATTACTTACTATTTCAAAAGTAGATAAAATATGTTAAGAAGTTGATAATATGTGAAACAGCAACAAATAAAAATTAATGGAATTCAAGTTAGTAAAACTCAAGGGAAAAAAAAACCATCAAAATAAAAGAAATAAACCATGTCTGAAATGAAGTCTACACTAGAAGGGAAATAGGAGCTGAAACATAACAGATCCTGTCTTCAGAGAAATGGACAGTGAGACAAACTGAGAAGAAAAATTCTAAAAAAAAAGAGAAAGAAATGAAGATACCTGCTCTGCCAAGATAGAATCGGTAAGACCAGCGACTGTCCCACTTCAAACAATTTTCATATGAATAAAATATATTGGAAAATAGTTTTCAAGACTCTGGACATGGGACAAAGGAGGGCAGTGATGTCAGATCAAGAAGCAAAAATGCGGTGAGGCTTCAAACTAGTTACCTGATCACTGGGGATTTCCAGATTGGGGCGCGGGGAAGATTGGAGCCAGCGAAGATATGCATTGAATTTAAAATATGTTGTGGATGTTTTTCCCATTAGGAAAACTCTTTTCTAAAATATTGCCAGCTCCAATAACCAACCTAGGAAGACAGTATTCAGTTGTTCCATATGAATTAAAGGAACGTGTTTACACCTTCAGACAGAAATTAAGATTTGCAAAAAAATAAAAAAAAAAAAACCTTTAAGAAAAAGGTGGGGGGGGGCGCCTGGTTGGCTCAGTGGGTTGAAGACTATGCCTTCGGCTCAGGTCGTGATCTCGGGGTCCTGGGATCGAGCCCCGCGTCAGGCTCTCTGCTCATTGGGGAGCCTACCTCTTCCACTCTCTCTCTCTGCCTGCCTGTCTGCCTACTTGTGATCTCTGTCTAATAAACAGATAAAATCTTTAAAAAAAAAAAAAAAAACCTTTAAAACAAAGAAATTAAGATTTTCAAAAAACTGCACTAATTAAAACTGCCAAAAGTTTTCATTCCATATTTGACAAATAAACCAAGAAAAATTATATAAGGATCATGTTGTAAAATTTATCTAGGGAAAGCAGATCATTTGAATAATTACATGTGTTGAATAATTGGGTTTAAAATTTTAAGTGTCTTAATTGTCTCCTCTGGTCACATCCTGCTTAGAATAATATGAAAATATAATATATAATTTTTGAAGGTATTGAGTTTTCATTTTTTAAATATTTCATGAAATGCAGGATTATTTTGAAGTTTCTATTTTTCCATATTAATTTCATGGGTCAAATGTATTGTCAGTGTTTTTGTGAATAATTTAACATCATGAAAAAATGTTCCAGTAAGTTGAATTTTAATAATCAATGTCTTTTTAAAACAAATGGCTCTGCAAACCTCAGGAAATGCTCCACTGCATATCATTTGGACTTAAGGACTCCACCTAGGTTTTATGGATGTCAGTTTTAAATATTATCTCTTTGACTATAGTGATAATGCTGCTCTGTAACATATACTAAATATGGTTTCCAAGATCCTCAGTTGACTGTCCTTGGACTCCACTAAAATCAAGTGATTTCATGTAGTCACCTTGATGAATTGGGCAATTTCTGAGGTTAAGAGTTTCGGGTAAGTATAAATATGAAAGTACTGATTAATTTACTATATTGCCATATACATATTCTATTTTCACTTTGTAAATCTCCAATTTAATGATAAATTAAAGAAGTAGATGCCCTGTCTTACAATAAAGTGATAAAATTAAAACACGAGACATGGAACTAAAATGGAACATTGTCATTTCACTATGATGGTGATTGAGTACATTGAAGTACATAAGTACAAAGGTATTTGTAGATGTTTTTAACAAGTTGAGAATTACAGCAACAAGAAAGCCAACAAAAGGGGAGGAAGTTTATCTCTAAGACAGAATAAATATCTAACTAGAAGCAACAAGTCCCTTCCATCTGCAAAACTTCACTTTGTCAATCTTTCACCTTTTTAAGCTCCCATGCTGATTTTTGGTGTTCTATTCATATGTTTAAAAATGATCTTTTCTGAAAAAGTTAGAGTCCTAATAATGATTTTGATTTGTTTCTGTTTGTTTTAAGCGTTGCCACTCTTATTAATTAAAGCTAAAACATAAATGATTTTTTTTTGTCTGTAGTTACATATGATTTCATAGTCAACTATTTGGGTAATAAAAAAACTCCTTTGAAAGCATACTTTTGATATTTACTCTTAGTTTGAGGGTAAATGGACTTGTTTACTGTTTTGACTGGTTTCACGGGTGTATGTACATGTCAAAGTTCTTCACATAGTGTATTTTAAGTATGTACAGTTTATTGTAGGACAATTATGCCCTAAAATTTTCACAAGTGCCATGTGTTTACAGTAATGCTCAGAAGATATGATTCTTCTGGAGTACATACATATATTACTCCTTTTGGATTTCTATGTAGAATTTGATTCAAAACTGATAGATTAAATATCAAACAACTGCAAACAGTAATGATTCCTATGTATTTTTCTGATATTTTTAGTGCAATCTACATTTAGGTATTTGGTTCATTTTACTAATGAAAAGTTCAGATAAAGAAAAACTTTTGTTCCTGGAAATGTTTTTCAGAATAATTTGCTATGCTGGGGTCTTGGTTTCCCTAGATACTGTCCTAATGAAGCAGTTTCTAATGTAAGGGAAAGAGAAAGAAGACATTATTTTATATCTTAAGGAAGAGATATGTGGTCTTTCATGAATCTGAATCTTAATGACAAGGCAATTCAATAAATCCTCTTAGAAAAAAAAATTAGGATTATTCTTCAGGTTTAATGTCATTAGAGAGTGAGACTTTTAAACTTTTAGTAAGATATGATTTCTTTAATCATTATCAGCTTTTTTCATAAAAAAGTGTTGAAAAATAGATTGTTTTTACTTTCTTATATAAAGAAATACTGGGTAACACGGAAATAGCAGTAATTTTCCCTTCTTATTTCTTTCCTATTGAGCTATAAATGCATGCAGTAAAATGCACTGATGTTAAACAGTTCAATGAGTTTTTTTAAATGTCTGTATTCAACTTTGTCGAGATATAGAATGTTTTCCTTCCCACAGAAATTTGCCCAACCCCTTATAATCATTCTCCTCTGGGTCCCAGAGTCAATCATTTCCCTGATTCCTTTCACCAGACATTAATTTATCTTGAAAAGCTTAATTTTTAATAACAACTTAATCATTTAATGCTATAAAAATTCAATTTCTCTGAGTAAATCTGAGCTTCTTTTTTCCTTGATGAGTTCTACCTGTTCTACTAGTTTTTCATCACAGATGACTCGTGAAATGACAGAAGCAATGGAATATATATATATACACACACACACACACACACACACATATATATACATGTATATATTTATATATAACTATGTATAAAGTTTAGTTTTATAATTTATAGTCTCACCCTATGAGTTTAAGGATAAGTAGAAAAAAGTGAAAAATTCATTGGGGATAGATAGGTTTTTTTTGCTAAGAGTAAGCTAATATTCATCTTAAATATGTAAATATATATCTACCTAAAAGACTAATCATTTATATCTGATGAATAGTGGTGTAATTCTGGTATATGATGCTATATAAAATTCAAAATTTTATAAAAGTGCAAGAAAGCAAAGCTAGCAAAGGAAAATAGCAAATTTGTTTTTAAATAATGTAAAAAATCATATATTAAAAAAAAGCTAAAGCATGAACAAATTCCATATTAATTTCCTACCCCTGTGAAAGAAACAGAATTTTTAGATCTTATTAGGGTATGTGTGAATATGGTATGTATATGTTTAATACACAGTATCAGACTAATTATATAGCTCTGGACCAGACAAAGTGTCTGCATCAAAAGCCAGATACTCGGGGACATTGGATGGTTCAGTTGTTTAAGGGTCTGATTCTTTACTTTGGCTTAGGTCATGATCTCAGGGCTGTGAGACTGAGCCCCAATTTGGGCTCCGTGTTGGGTGTTGAGTTTGCTGAAGATTTTCTCTTGCCTTCAGCCCCTCCCTTTAATCCTGTCACCCCACATGCATGCATGGGTGCTTTCTCTTTCTTTCTTATAAAAGAAGAAGAAGAAGAAGAAGAAGAAGAAGCAGCAGCAGCAGCAGCAGCAGCCAGACACTCAACCATGAGGTCCCAACCAAACACTTGGAAACTTGGTGAGAAATGTCCATATATGGGAGAATATCTAAAATTAAAACAAAATCTTCCTGCTCTTGTGATTTTCTTTAACCTGTTAATACAATATTTGACGCTATGCTATTGAATACCAAAATATTATATATCCTTGTTCTTACTCTGCTATAATGAGATGAGGAAAGAAAGCTCAGAAAGCAAGTTTGCACACCACTCTATAGGAAATTATTTTGTCCTAGCGTCTACTTTATATTCAATTTAGACATTTAAAAAAACCCACATGATGAAAACATGCTTTTTTTCAAAGTTGTTATTCATATATGTGTAAATGGACTTTCATGGAGATGCGTTGCCTGTTTTGGGTGGGGTCCCAAAGACTGCAAACAATGTACCCAGTGACAGTACCTGTATATCCTAAAGCAAGGAGCTGGAGGTTAGAAATCTAAAATCTAATTTCGCCCTGTTAGTGATCATCAAGTGAAATAAGTATGTACTGAAGTGTGTTCTATGTTCCCAAAGCCCTGCTGTCCTGAAGGGAAGGTAGCGGGGAGAGGTGCCTTTCCTTTGGCCTTAGGCTAAGGGGATGGATCCTCAAGGTAAGTACTTAGAGGGTCTGACAGGTATTCCCTGGAATTTTGACCTGAGTTGACAAAGACAAAAATTGTGGGAACCAGCTATGTCACCAGATGTGTGAGATCATTTTGGGCCAAGTGCACCTGTGGGGAAAGGAAGTATAATTGGGTTAGTCTGGAATCCTAACCAGAAAATTACTTAAAGCAGTGATTTTCCTGGCATGGTCCTTTGACCAGCAGCATCACCAGTAATCTTGTTAAAAGTGCAAATTTTGAGATCTCCACTTCAGTTTTTTGTTTTTGTTTTTGTTTTTAAATCCAAAGCCTGTGATTAATAGTCTTTCCAGCTGATTCTGAGTCTTGTTAACACCTGAGGATCACTAGCTTACATAGATGGTGCTGGCCTGGACAGGGTCTGTGTGGGGACACCAACCTCTGGCCAGAACCTGAGAGAGTAGGTTCGCATAAAGAAGAGGGATGTTAGAGATCCAGTGGCAAGTGTTGTCCCAGAAAGAACAGGAAGACGCAGCAGTGGTGCCCCCACAAACTCTTGACAGATCACCTCAAGATTCCAGCTGCACTTGACTTTCCCCTGCTCTTCTCATCCCGGAACCCAACTCACAACCTCGGTAATGGAGGTGGTTCCCTCTCCTGGGTACACATTACAGCCAAGGTCCCGAGGAGCTTTACAAATACCTACACCTGAGATGTTGCTGCTGAAACTGTGGATGAGGTCCCGTTCATTCCGATGGATTAGATGGAAGATGCCCCAGAGTAGCAAGAAGCTAAGACTGGGTAGACAGGGAAATAAGAGCAATGGACCTTCTTCCAGTCTGAGTCTATCAAGTGTATCCAGAGCCTGAAGGGCACCCTGGGAGGGCGTGGGGCTGAGGGGAGGCAGGAGGAGGGAGTTTTATGTAGCCTGCTAGACTACCAACTTCATTAGTATTTTCATTCACTCCTCAAACCTTTGCAGAGAACCTCTGATGTCATATGCACTCTTGTAGGGTGTTGGGGATATAGGAGTGAATAAAAAGCCAATATCCCTGTTCTCCTGGAGCTGGCATTCTAGTTGAATAAGGGAGATAATAAACTGAGAAGAAATATAAAGCAGAGCCAGGGAATAAAGATTGCATGATCTTGCTATTACTCAGATGGGTCAGGAAATACCTCTGTGACCGAGAAGGCGATATTGGAGAAGAAACCCAAATGAAGTCAGACCTAAATAAATCAGGACCTTATGGTGACTATAAGAGACTGACTTTTATCATCTTTGAACACCAGGAAATCGATGAGACTTATCCTTTGATTTCTTTCAAGGGCAGGAAGAAACTGACAAAATGATTTTAACAGGGTGTGTTGGGAAATAGTAGTTATTTTCTACTTACAATTTATACACTGTGGCCCATTCAATAAAACTGCTACATATATTCAATACACATGCATCATTATAAAAGAAGGCATTCTCTTTTTAAACACAAACAGTAAAAATATTCTGCTGAGGCTTTTTAAGTATCTTTTTACGTCATATATGAAATAAGTGTAAGGTGCTTAATCATACAGCTCCAATCAGGGTTGTATTAATTTTATGAATAAATACTGTGTGCTTACAGTGTGCTCAGTATTATGACAGGAACTATAGTGGGGGAAAAAATACATGTTCTGGTACATGCCTTCAGGGAACTCATTTACAACAAGGGGCACACTTAGTGGAACAAACTAGATCCTTTCATTCATTCCACAGTTATTTATTAAATATCAAGGGTACTAGGGTAAGATGACAAAAAAAAAAAAAATCAGGGTGTCATTTTCTCTAGCTTCCAGCACTTAGCAGATAATGCATATGTTACCGGCATTTTGGTATTTCATCAGAAAAAGGAGACCAAGGGGGCGCCTGGGGGGCTCAGCGGGTTAAAGCCTCTGCCTTTTAGTTCAGGTCATGATTTCAGGGTTCTGGGATCGAGCCCCACATCGGGGGGAGTGTCTGCTCAGCGGGGAACCTGCTTCCTCCTCTCTCTCTCTCTGCCTGCCTCTCTGCCTACTTGTGCTCTCTGTCAAATAAATAAATAAAAATCTTAAAAAAAAAAAAAGAAAGAAAGAAAGAAAAAGGAGATCAAGAAATAGTAACAGAGGTGAGGTCAGAGATTTATTAGTCGTTCTGAGTTTTTGAAAAGAGATGGTGTAAGGATTCATCAAGAAAACAGGAGAGAAAAGTCAGACATTGGCAATTTTTGTAAGAATTGTGGTCTTAACCCTTTCTGTAACTACTGTGTAAAGAACAGGGTATATAGGCAATTTCTGCTCTCATGATTCCTACGTGATTACAATTAAAGAGGAAACCCTGCCCTATGTAGTTCATATATGATCCTGAGCTCTAGAACCAGATTCCTTGTAATGAACTCTCAGCTGCTTCATCTACTGGTTTTGTGAGTCAATTTCCTCATCTGTAAAGTGGACGTTAACACAATTCCTGTCTCTTAGTATTATTATGAAGATTAACTGTGTTAATACTTGGAAAGGACTCAATAATATGTATGGAATATTGTCAGTGTTCACTAAACATTAGCTGGCAATATAATTAAAAGGATTATTTAAAAGATTAGGGTGACATGATAAATTTTAATTTTTAAGAGAATAAATTACTTTTAATTCTGGTAAGTGCTATCTATAGCTGAAATAGTTCATGGTGAAAAGTTCATAAAATCCAGGAAGGATTTTTTTTCTTCATGCTGGAAGAAAACACAGAAGCTAATCTACCTTGTTGGGATTAAATAGAGAATAAGGAATAATAGCAACTTACACTGTGGACTGAGTTGTGTTCCTCCAAGGTCCATTTGTTAGAACCCTAACCCACTACCTCAAAATGTGAATTGTATTCAGAAATACCATGCCTTTATTTTTTTTTAAGAATTTATTTATTTATTTATTTGTTTGTTTATTTATTTCTAAGCATGAGCAGGAAGAGGGGCAGAGGCAGAGGGAGAGGCAGAGAATCTCAAGAAGACTCCAAGCTGAGTACAGAGCTGGACATGGGGCTCGATTTCACAACCCTGAGATCATGACCTGTGCTAAAATCAAGAGTTGGATGCCTATCTGACTGAGCCACCAAACACATCATAAATATACTATCTTTAAAAAAGGTTGTTCAAATGAGATCCCGAATCCACCCTGACTGGTGTTGTAATAAGAAGCAAGCATTAAGACACAGACAGGGGGGCCAGGGGGGCACATGCACAGAGAAGAGGCCATAACTAGGACAGAGGGAGAACGCAGCTATCTGAATACCAGCAAGAGAGACCTCCGTAAAAACCACACCTCCCAATACCTTAATCTTGAAGCCTGCAGAACTGTGAGCAAATCAATTTCTTTTGTTTTGGCTTCCCAGTCTTGTGGTATTTTGTTATGGAAGCTCAAGTAAGCTAAGACGCCTCTCACTCTCCTGTTAGCCTCTTTCTTTCTTACTCTTCTGTACCAGCAAAGACAAAATCAAGGTGAATACCTTAATTCTCCTGCACAGTTCTGATGAGGGAGCAATATACTTAACCAGGTGAGGAGGTTGACACCGGGTGTAGGCAAGAACAAAACTGTGGGCTTGATGGATTGAGACATGAATTGGGTTTGCCTAACCATGGAAAGAAACCAGGTTTTTGTTGTTGTTATTGTTTTGTTTTTTCTAAAATTCAACGATACAGTGGAGAATAGAATGAACCCGATGAAGTTAAAAGTCAGAGGAGACCTTGGAAAGATTTGAAGCATTGTGTGTAATTTGCTTAACCTATATTCGTATCATAACTTTCAGCTGGCTACTAACTGGCTGTGCAATGGTGGGTGAGTTAATGTCACTGTCTGGTCCCTCTCCTCCCTTCCAGGTTCTTCCTCCTCTTTTTCTTTTTCTCTCTGTATTTTTCCTCTGTAATACCCATCTTGCTGAGTTGCTGAGGCAATTATACATACACCAGGTTGTGACAATTGACATTTACTAATGATGCTAAAGAGCTTTAAGAACTAAACGTTTTCAGGAGTATTTTTTTTTTATTTTTAAAGATCTGTAAAATAAGATATAAATGTTAAGACAGAAAATACTAATACTATACACAGAAAAATAAATTTTTCTGAAAACTATTAGTCATAAGTTAATTATAATTTTTTGGATTTAAAAGATTGTATTTTCAAAATTTTTTTTGTATTTATTTGAGACAGAGAGAGGGAGCACACGTGCATGAATAAGAGAGCCAGAGAGAGAGACTGAGAGGGCACGAGTAGGGGAAGGGGCAGGGCAGAGGGAGAAGCAGACTCCCTGCTGAGCAGAAAGCCTGTCACGGGCTCCAACCCAAAACCCTGGGATCATGACTTGACCCAAAGGCAGATGCTTAACCAACTGAGCCACCCAAGCACCCCTAATTATAATAATTTTTTACAATCTATTTTGAAAATGTTTTTCTAAACCAATCTTTCTTCCTCAAAGGAAACATGCTGATGACTCATGCAGCAGAGATTTATTTCAGCAATGCAAATTAATACACAAAGATTTAATTAGAAAATTTTCTAACTAACCATACCCACACATTTTATATAAGAAAAGAAATGAAATATAAAATCTAACTAAAACTAGAGCCAAACCTATTTTTAAATTTTTTTTTATTTTACTGACTTCTGAACAATATAGCATTAGAGTTAGAATTAATAGTACACTATAAATAAGCTAATTACAAGTCTCATAATAATAAAAATTATTGATTATAATTAAAACATTAATTGCATTTGCATTGAGAATATTTGTTTAAGCTTCTTTTTTGCTTGAACAGAATTCTAAACTTTATAATTATGGGAATTGTGTTCTGTCAAAAGTAGTATGAAGTTTCTTTTCACTCCTTGCAATAAAATCTTTTATTTGAATAGATTTTGAACAAAGTTTGCATGTATGTTTTCAATACATAAAGAATTGGATGAATAAACTGAAAATAAAACAAAAATTTAATTTTACTGAGATAATATAGAATGAAGTTGAAACATAGTGTATGTGCCTTTTATTGAAAATTCCCAGTTACCATGAATTTCTAGATAATTAAGATGTATAACACAAACTGTGAAGGGAGTGGCAGAAAAAAAAATCTAAACTTATTGCTAAGTTATCTGTAGTGCATAGTGTTTGGGTTATTATAGGGGTTAAAATAAAGGAAGTTGGGAGGGTAGTCATAGATCTTTTTTGGTGAGAGCATCAACTCACATTTGAGAAATGAACTTTTCAGTGTAACAGTTTTCAAAGCCCTTAATGGTCTCATTATACACATTGTTTCATTAATTGCCACACACACAAATATAACTGCATTATATCAAGGGAAGATGACATTTACTTTTACAGCAATTGTTGCTCCTAGTAAAACTGGCACTTGGCCTTGTGTTTTTTGATCCCATGCTGAGAATTATATTCACTACAAAATGTTAAATTTCCATAGGGTTGCTATATTTTATTCATTATTTATTATTATTATTTATTTTATTTTGAATATTCTGTATAGTAGGATCTTTTATGAATCAGTACTCTGTATTACATTTAGGAAGAAAACAGTATAATCTGTTATAAGATTAATTGAAGTATGTCAAACATTTGAGCAGACTTTGAATCTAAATGGGCATGCCACATGGAAAGTGGTTAAGGAGCTGGGGAAAGCGTTTCATCTGACCAACGCAGAAGCGAAGCAGGAACAGCATTTGGTTGGCTACAGCTTTACCAGTGTTTTATTTGGAAAAGTCCAGTGGACTATTTGTAATTAGTTGTCTTTAACTTTGGTTTTCTCCAATGCAGGAATATGCACAGGAATGGACTCTGGCTTAGGTTCCAGCTTGTTTACTTAAGCTACCAAGACATTAGAGCCATGTAAGTCTAATACAATTATTTTACACACAAGTCATTTAATTACTTTAACAAATCTTAAAATAAAAAAGTGTATTTTTAAATCATTGTCTTATTTTCAGTTAATAAGATTTTTTCCTACTCATTATTTTATTACTTTATTTTGATTTTATTTATTTTATATTTTTATTATGTTATGTTAGTCACCATACAGTACTTCATTAGTTTTTGATGTAGTGTTCCATGATTCATTATTTGCATATAACACCCAGTGCTTATTGCAATACGTGCCCTCTTTAATACCCATCCCTGGGCCAACCCACCCCGCTACCACCCCCTCAACCTTCAGTCTATTTCCCGGAGTCCATAGGTCCATAGTCTCTCATGGTTCATCTCTCCCTCCAAGGTTCCCCCCTTCATTTTTCCCTTCATTTTAATGTTCTCTGTGCTATTCCTTATGTTCCACATATGAGTGAACCATGTGATAATTATCGTTCTCTGCTTGGTTTATTTCACTTAGCCTAATCCCTTCCAGTTCCATCCATGTTTATGCAAATGATGGGTATTCATCTTTTCTGATGGTCGAGTAATATTCCATTGTGTATGTGTCTACATCTTCTTTATCTATTCGGCTTTTGAAGGACGTCTCAACTCCTTCTAGAGATTGGTTATCATGGACACTGCTTCTATGAACACCGGGGTGCATATGTCCCTTCTTTTCACTACATATCTGTATCTTACTCCCTATTTTAAATGCAAAAACTAAGTTTTTCTCTCTTGGTCCAGACTTTATGATTTTTCTAGGAATCTCCACTTAAATGTTTATATGATACTCCTCATGTAGGTATATGACCATTAAGATTTATATGATTAAGAAATAAAACAAGTGACATATTTTACTTATAATTCCTAAACTTTTATTTTCAGTGATATTAGCATATATCTAACTTAAAAGTGTTTAAAAGTAAAATGAATTTGATTTAAAATCTAAAATATTCCATCTTAGGATATATTAGAAATTCAAATTAAAGATTGAAAACAGACAAACAAAAACAACAACAAAATCCATGCTGCTGAGAGGCTGATATATTAAAGAAAAAGACACAGTGAGTTTTACAAAGTACTTGCCAAATTTACAGAACTGGAGTCCATCACTGGTGTCTATAAAAAATGGCAGCCAACTGGCTGTGTTCTGCCTGGTTACTTTCAAACCCCATCTATCTTGTGCAGATAGAATGCCTGCCTGGCTTCTGGGCTTATTTTAAATGCCCTTGAAATACTGAAAATGATGACATTCGTTAATTAGTGTCTCATTTCAGTCCAGTGATACTCAAATTTCTCACTCTTCTGCACTCCATTCCAAGTCTAGTTTTGTGACTTTTGGAAAAGAGTAAAAGGAATTCACATAGCACAAAGGTAGCATTCCTTTCCTCTTAGTATCATGGCCATGGTTCAGAACTGCGATGATTAGTTTGACAGAATTCTCAGTTCCTTGTTCTCTTGTCAAAGTTGAAAATATTCAGGTCATGTAATTAAAAAAAAATACTAGCTTCCTGTGTGTCTAGCAGCTACTACGCAGATTCATGCAAATGCAAATTGAGTTTATAGTCCTTCATGGATCCTTTCTCATTTCTCCTTTTATTTTTCAGGAAATAAAAAAAAAAAAAATAGCTGGTTTCTATTTATGCCATGCTCAGCTCTTTGCTCTATTGTTCTTCCCTTCTGATCATCACTGTTAAGTGATGTTGGAAGTAATTACATCCCTCTCTCTCTTTTGGCCAGGAAGCAGTTTTCAGATAGAGAACAGCTTGGAAAACATTCACCATTACACAAAAACCATGTCTCAGTGATACCCTCTGTGTAGCAAGATTAGATTTTCTCCTTCTGCCTGGTGAGAGCGGCACAGCCTATCTGGTTAATCATCTCATGCCTGTTAATGGGTTAGCCACACAAATGTGTCTTTATCCTACGTTCCACAACCCAAATCAACCTCAATTCCTGAAACACCTCTAGATCACATTACTCTGTCCTCAATCACAATTCCTGTAGTGCTTATGGCTGCTGACTTTCAGTTTACACCTAGTGATAGACTTACAGGTGTGTAAGATATCTGTGCAAGTGGCAAATGATATCCCAAGACCTGCGGAGTAAAAGCTACATCTTAAAGATCAATATGTCCCCTAGAGCTGAGCTATTCATGAAGTACTTTTCACAGAGTGTCACTTAATACATTTTAAATTGAATTTAATTGTACTCAGGAAGCATGGTGTTTTTAATATCACTCACCAGGAACTAAACTTTAGAAGTAGGTTAATAAATGAAATGCCCAGGGCAGTGTTAATTTCCCCTCCCTTCAGGCAATGTGCAAATTCTGCTCTTAATCATATTTTATTGTGCTTGCCTATTGGTTTCTGTTTTCCCTAATGGACAGTGAATTTCTTGATGATATGGGACTATGGGTTTGATTTCTTTTTCTCTCTCTTTTTCTTTCTTTTTTTGCATATTTATTCCACACATTGGCACAATGTCTACATAAATTTGGTGTTAAGTGTTTCTTGAATGAATGATTAATTTAAATTTTAAGCATGAGTCTAAATATTTAAGTTCTCACTGTGCATCCCATCTGTCATGTCTTTGTTTACAATGGAGAGAAGAGTCAGTCAGTAGTGCAACCTTCATTAATAAGCAGAATGCATCTTTGCTTCTATCTTCATCTTTTGATAACCTAAGTTGGAAAACCTGGCAAGTGATAAATAGAAAAGTGGTGGTCCTTGTTGTCATTCTCCTGAGATTATGGATTCTAGAGATAACTACTGGAATATATGGGGAGTTCTATTTTTCTTTAAATCTCCACTCTGCTTGGGTATTTTTATGCCCTCCTGGGGAGAACGGATTGCCAATCAACACACTTTATTCCCTTATTCGTGTAACAAATATTTCTAGAATTCCTATTACAGGCTAGCTGTTATGTGGAACATGGAGGCAACAGCTAGTTTATATCAAGACAATGGTGTTGTCTGCTGTCATGGAGGGGTCAGGGCAGTGATGACCCACACATTTCTGTAGCTCTGTTTATCAGGTCACTACATGATAGCAACAAATACCAACTATTTGAGGCAGTATTATAGTAATATCCATATTTCATGCATGACGAAACTGAGTCCACAAGAGTTTCTAAGACTGGGTAATAGCAAAATACTCAGGTCCCTTGATTTGACTTCTGACTGGTGGGGATTCTGTTTTACTTTGTTTCATTATGCAATGCAATTCCAGTTTCATGAGGGTTTTCCCTTGGAAGTTGTTATAGTCTTTTACCATTTTTCTTTTCCCATAGATGGACTAATTTTTGAGTTGGTTTTTTTTTTTTTTTACTAAATTTCTTTCTCTTCAATTTGTGTTCTGAATGCCTACATGCATAGCTATTTGAGATTATAAATGAGTGAAAACAAAGGCAAACAACAAACAAAATATACAATCACTTGACTAAACATAACGGTTTGAAAGAAAGACCCACATCAATAGATACTATAATAGATGCATAGAAGGATAAAGCAAACATTGACCCCATATTATGTTAATTGAAAGTAATAGTAACAGGGATGCCTGGGTGGCTCAGTCAGTTAAGCATCTGGCTCTTGATAACAGCTCAGGTTGTGATCTCAGGGTTATGAGATGGAGCCCAACATCAGGCTCCACACTCAGCGTGAGTCCACTTGAGATTCTCCAGATTCTCTCTCTCTCCCTCTGCCTATACCCTTACTCTATCTTTCCCGAATAAATAAATAAATAATTAAATATACTCTTTGAAAAATAGTAACAATAGTAACTTCACTTGGAAGAAATGAACGAACGCATTCCATATGCATTCGATACTTCATTTTATCCTCACTCAATCCTGTGCACTTGCTATTCATGGGAACCTTGAGGATGAAGAGATCTTAAGTAGCTTGCTAATTTTAACAAAGATTACAATAAGAATAACAACAGTGCCTCACACTTTTAATATAAGTAATATTTTGGGGGTGATTTTGAGACTCAAGCTACGTATTTTGTTTTAATCCCATTATTTACTCCACTTTCCTCAATTACTTATCTCGGTTACGTAGATGGCTCTACGGAACAGTTCTGTATATTCTGCTAAAGCATATTTCCATTACACAAAAGTGGAAACTGTGTTGGGTATATGAATTTTTTTTTCGTAAAGTTCTGATTGTGAAAAGGCAGAAATATAACACATGACAAACTGATAAACAGGAGCCAAAACATTTATGTATGTCCAGGGGCTGGGCAACATTAGCACAATGATTAGTTTTATGTGTCCATCTGATGCAGGCAAGGGATGCCCAGATATGTGGTATAAAACTATTTCTGAGTGTGTCCTTGATAATGTTTTCAGAAGAAATGAGTGCATGGGTGGACTTTTTTTTTTTTTTTTAAGATTTTATTTATTTATTTGACAGACAGAGATCACAAGTAGGCAGAGAGGCAGGCAGAGAGAGAGAGGGAGAAGCAGCCTCCCTGGTGAGCAGAAAGCCTGACTTGGGGCTCAATCCCAGGACCCTGGGATCATGACCTCAGCTGAAGGAAGAGGCTTTAACCCACTGAGCCACCCAGGCGCCCCATGGGTGGACTTTTGGAAAAGGAAGACCACCTGTGTGGTCAATGTGTGTGGGCATCATTCAGTCGTCTGAGAGCCTGGATAAAACAAAAAGGCAGAGGAGAGCAAACCCATGTTCTTTGCCTGAGCTGAGACATTCCATCTTCTCCCACCTTCGGACACTGGTCTTCCTGATTTCTGGAACTTGGGACTCGGACTGAGACTACACCCTTGGTTCTTAGGCCCGTGCAGTCAGACTGAATTATACCACTGGCTTTCCTGGTTCTCTAGTTTACAGATGTCAGACCTTGGAATTTTTTGCCTCTATAACCACATGAGCAAATATCTTATAACCTCTCTCTCTGCCTCTCCAGATACAAGCAAGAATTGGCTCATCTCTTGTCTGTTGGATAAGAAGTAGTATTATTTGATTTAATCCAAATGAAAATAGTAAGAAGATAAAAGATATAAAACCATTTTATTCTCTTTGATGTTCCATCTACGACTTTCATTGTTCTATCTTCCTTTCTTCAACATGGAATCTGTTCACAGTAAGTCATTCTTAATCAGAATAAAATATTCCATACTGTGGTAAGTGTACCTCATAGTACTGTAACAAATATCCACAGTTCTCCAAAAAAATTAAAAAAAAAAAACAATCAATCAAACATTTCCACAGCATTCCTACTCACAGGTTTGCTACATCTGTTTAGAAATGACACTAAGCAGCTGCGGCCCCAGCTAGAAATAGCCTTTGCTACTTCTTCCAAAGAAAAATAAACCTCTCATTTTCATAGACTTTAGCAACTTATTTATCACTTCTTTTGTAACGTGGATCAAAGTAAAAATAATCTAGTGCTCTATTCCACATTCAGTGTGATAATTCTTTATCTGAATGGCATGATGAGAGAAGAAAATCTTTATCTTAGCAGATTTCTTTGTTTGAGAATCCCATAATTGATAAAGAACCAAAAATTATTACAAAAATAGGTATCAGGATCTAGCTTTGCTTTATATGTTTTTCCTGTTTTCTTATTTCTTCCCTTCTTGCCCACTTTTCTTCAGGGTTGAAACTTCCCGCTAAGGAGCTAACAAACTCTACTCACACAACTCTGGAAATGTGAATATGGCTCCCAACTCCTGTCAATTCTCACTCCAAAAAACCCCTTTGATCTGTCTTTTTCCATTCCAGTGTCTGCACTCTCACTTTTAAGATTTCTTTAACCCTGACACACGAATATCTATTGCCTTTCAAATAAAGTCTCAGTGCCTTGAGCTTGTGTTCAAACATCTCTTTGAATTTGCATCAATTGTGTTTCTGGTCTAAAGGCATCTTTCACTCAAACTATGCTGTTCTGTGTTCTTCATCTTTCCAAGTCGGCGTCTTTGCTTTTTTGTTATTTCTTAATTGAAAAACCTTGCTTAATTTCCGTATTTGCATCATGTTTCTTTCTTTTTTTAAGATTTTAAGTAATCTCTACACCCAATGTGGGGCTCAACCCACAACCCTGAGATCAAGAGTTGCATGCTCTGCTGACTGAGCCAGCCAGGTGCCCAGCATCATATTTATTTCTTTGCATGTGTTGCTTTTTCCACCTAGATTGCAAGAGTTTGGACAAACAAAAACAAAAACAAAAAAAAGTCTTCATCTCTCCCAGGAGGGTATTTCGCCTCATTCTAGTAAGCATAGTTGGTTGTGGTTGTGAGATCTGCATAACTGAAGTTCTAGAAAAGAAAAGACATAACTGTACTGTGCAGTACTGAAACAGTTCTGCACACCAAATTTCAATGTATGGGGAGGGGGACTTTCCCCACCACCAGCCGATGTTCTGGACACCATCTGGTGTCCTGCAGTTCAACCCAGTTCTGATACTTTCTGCCAGGAGATAACACTGCATCCTACAGATTAAGGGTTCGATCCTATTAGACTGCCAACTTCAAGGCCAATCACAGTCCTAGGTTGTCGCCTGTGCTTCTGACCTGTTGGCTATAGACTGGAGGTTCCCACGACCTACTCCACTTTGACTAATTTGCTAGAGACTCAAAAACAATTAACTTACCTGATCACTGGTTTATTGCAAAAGGTATTAAAAGATAGAAGAAATGAACAGCCAAATGAAGAGAGATATAGAGCAAGGTATGTGGGAAGGGGTGCACAGTTTCCATGCCCTCTCCGAGGGCACCACTCTCTCTGTATCCCCACATGTTCACCAAGCCGGAAGGCTCTCTGAACTCCGTCCTTCTGGTTTTTTATGGAGACTTCATTACGTAGGCATGTCTGATTAAATCATTGGCCCAGCCTCTCTCCCACAGTTAACAGGGTAGAACTGAACATTTTAACCCTCTAATCACTTGGTTTTCTCCTGGTGACCAGCCCCCATCCTTAAATGCATTCCTAAAGTCACCCCATTAACATAGTAGATACACCTACCCTCTCATCATGCAGGACATTCCAAGAATTTGGGGAAATCTGTGCTAGAAACGGGGATGAAGATCAAATAGATATTTCCTATTTTAAGTGACAATACCCCAGCTACTTTAATAGGAGACAAATACTTTTTGTAGGCCACTCATTAATTGTATTATTCACTCAACTTTAAGGTTGAATAATGGAATTCTGTGTTGAAAGGTAAGGAAGATATTCTCCAGAAAGCTAAAAACTAAGCTTATTATGATCTCCCAAATGTTCCATATCAATTGGACTTGGTAAGTGGTTTTGCCAGTGGTTATTTTTAGAATTTTATATGGTTTCCATGAATAGTTGGGATTCCATTTGACGGTGAGTAACAGAAATCTGGTCAATTCCACCAACTGATGAGAAGAATTGTTTTGTTTTCCCTCATGGACCTAGAAGTCTGGAAGTGGGCAAGGACACTGAGGTATTCCTGGCCTGTTCTTCAAAGTTGCCAGATGCCTGCTGGAGCCATGACATGACTGGCTGTCATGTCCATGTTTCAGCAAGAAAAATAGAGAAAAATAAGAAAAAGGGATGGCACAAGTTACAAAAGGGAAAAAAAAAAAATACCAGAAAATCATAGCGGATTTCCACTTATTTCTCATGGTTACATTACAAAAGTGAACACCCTTGAACTGCAAAGAAGTTTGAGGCTGAGGATTGTCATTTCTCAATGTGTAAATTGCTACACTGCACAAAATTAGTTTTGTTGGTAAAGGGAAAGAAAGGTGAATGGATATTGTGTAGGGATATTTGAGTAGAGTCCACGTATTCTAACGTCCTTGTCCTTTGTAAGTAAGTTTATTGTCGAATGGATTAGCACCACTATGCAAAAGCTTTTCAAAGAGGGTCATAAAGCTTATTGGAATTAACTAAAGAGATTGTATCAACTTACATTTGTACCATATTTTTACAGGCTTTTTTTTAAAGAACAGTGTTAGGTTTACAGCAGAATTAAACGGAAAGTACAGCGTTTTCAGAGCTCCGCACCTCACACACAGCCCCTCTCCCAGCACCAGCATTCTCCATCCTGCTCCAGAGTGGTACGTTTCTCACAGCTGAGGAATGAACACTGGCACCGTTTGCAACCAAGTCTGTGCTTTACGTAAGTGCTCTCTCTTGGTGTTCTGTGTTCTAGGGGTTTTCATAAGTGAATAATGACATGTACCCACAATTAGAGTATCATACAGACTAGTTCCATGGCACTAAAAATCTCCTATAGTCTGATTCGTCAATCCTTCCCACCCGATCTCTGGAAATCCCTAACATTTTTATGGTTTCCAAAAATACGATATAGTTGAAATTATACAATATATAGTTTTTCAGTTTCATTAGCTTAATAAAATGCATTAAAATTTCTTCTATGTGTTTTCATGACTTGATAGCTCATTCTTTTTAATGCCTAATTATATTCCATTGTTTGGATGTACACCAGTTTATCCATTCACCTACTGAGGGACATCTAGATTGCTTCCAAGTTTTGGGAATTATGAATAACAGCAAAGTTTTGGCTGCTATAAACATCCATGTTCAGATTACCAAACAGCATAATTGTTGGGAAATACGGTAAAAACATACTTAGTTTTGTGAAAAATTGCCAAATTGCTGTATTGTATTTTAAACATAACGTTAGAGGGGACTATGAGTGTTATTATTGTCTGAAATTCATACAGAGATTAAAATAAACTTCGTATCTAATCACTGTGTGGGAATTTCTTTATTTATGTGACAATCTAAATTGAATTGTTCCAGTTTAAGCTATAGTGTCATGATTCAGAACTGTCTAGGAATTTCCACAGATTTTATGTAAAGAGTTAGATGTATCTCCTCAACGTATCATATACAGGGAAGTCATATTGAGACACAATTTGGCTACAACTTGTCCCAGCTCTCATATTGAAATAATATTGGTATAGAACATCAAGTTATATATCTCTCAGTGGTATCTTATTTTCTATCACCCTGAAATTTTGCATCATAAATAAAGTATTTCATTGAATTACATCAATAAAGGAATACTGGGGGGAGGTCCATGCATACCGAGTCAAACTGTGTGTCAGCAAAATACACGCTGTTTAGAAATGACCATTTCACTGGTGCATGCCTGTGCATGTGGCAAGATGCAGAGTAAGGACTACTGTTGAAATATAACAGAGATATTTATACCTGCTTTGGTTGTACATCTCTATCTCATTCCAGGGCTATCATGTGGGGGATGGTGAAATTACAGGGGTTTTTAAAATACTGAAATATTCAGTCTAAGGACAGGGTCAAAATTTTTAGTGTTTTCTGTTGGAAGGTAAAGATCATGATCTCTTTGTCAACAGTAATTTGGGATTTTTACATTGTTTTTCACTTATTTTTCAATTTTTAATATATTCTCAATTTAAACAATTAGAATGATATTTGCATACCAACCCCAATTCAATCACACTGGTAGAATTAAACATTCTTAACAGTTTGTAAGGAATTGTACCAGTGTTTTCCGTACACCCACATATACTCAGGTGTTTTTTTTACATGAACTGAGTCATAGCATGACTTGAAACCGTGGATGAAAAATAGATTGTGGAGACAAAACACAAGAGACTCTTAATCACAGGAAACAAACTGAGGGTTGCTGGAGGGGAAGAGAGGAGGGGGTGGGATAACTAGGTGACGGGCAATAACGAGCACTGATATAACGAGCACTGATGAGACTGATGAATCACTGATCTCTACCTCTGAAACCAATAATACATTATACATTAATTAATTGAATTAAAATTAAAATTAAATTAAATTATATTTAAAAAATACTGTGCAGCTCTTTCTATTTTATGACCAATGCTTTATATAAACATGTAATTTCCATGTATATGAATATATTGTGATTTATGTGAGTATTCTCTATAAATGGACATGATGTTGACACCAAATTAATTTACCATATATACTTATACTCACATTTATTTTTACAGGTACTTATATTTAGTCAGAAAGATTATCAGAACTGTAATCATTAATCAAAATATATGTGTGTTTTAAAATTTGGTGGATAACAACTTAGCCTATACAATGATTTCGTTAAATCTTAACCACTGAAAGAGTAAAAATAGACCTTCCATACACATTTTTTCCAGCCTAGGCTGACTGGGTATTGCCAACATTACTATTTTTGTTAATGTCATAAATAGAATATCATCTCTAAATTATATTTCAATTTCTATTTTCATAATTATTATTGATTTTTGAGAATGATTATTTTTACTTACTTTTGTCTTTCTGTGCCTTGATTACTCATTTCTTTGTTTCTATAATTGTGGATTTTTCTTTTATACTTTTTCATAGTACTTCTATCATGAATATTAGCCATTACCTGAGTCTGTGGTTTTGTGAAGTAAACTTTTATATAGTGTCTTTCCATGAGAAAAATACATTGCTGTTTATATTTCAGTTTAATAATACCATGCTTAATATAAGAACAGACATTATAATTGAATGTATATTTTCAATTAATTCATTCATACAGCAAATATTCACCATCATTTTTATGCAAAACCCACAATCCCATAGGTTACAGATCATAATGAAGAAAGTGTTGCCCTTAATTTCAAGGAGACCTTGGTATCATGAGGAAAACAGAGAATTAAACCAATAATTAACCAAAGACAGCAGGTAGAGGACTCAGGAATTGTAATGAGAACACACAGAGAAGGCACTTACTGCACGCAGATGTGGGCAATTAAAAGATGTATCGGACTAACTAGGAGAAGAAACTCAAAAGCATTATAAATGAGTTAAAAGGAAATGTATCATTTTCAATTACTTCAATTATCTAACTCATAGTTATTTTGTGATACAAAGATCTTTAAATGGTATTATTAGAACAATACCATTCGTAGAAAAAGTTTTCTCATTCAAAATCTTAGCATCACAAAGCCACCTTACCACACACTTACCAGAATCAACACTTATAAATCGCATGCCCCCGAACTGATGCTGCTATTAAACCCTAAAAACCCCAACACTTTCCTAAACTGCATTGCAGTTGGTATGCATTGCACTGATATGGTGTCTAACACTTAGACTCTTATAAAGAAAAATAAAGTCTTAGAGAATTGGAGATGGGCTCATGATATCATGTAAATTAACTGAGTGTGTGCATTCTTTGATTTGTGAATACATACAAATAAATCTACATTTAAAAATTCTCAAGTCCATAACTGTTGCTTATGTGAAGAGCAGAATCGAACATTGTCCATCCTGATAATTAGAGATAGAGCTAGAATATTATTTGATATTCTACGGATGCCGAGCATCAACAGGCAACTGGATTCAGAAAGATGTTATTTACACTTACAGTTCTGATAAAAGAAATTATTACTGAAGAAGAAAATAATTTCAGCTTTAATTAATTTCAAAAATAAGCACAAAGCAAATAATAGTTCAATATTACCTTACTCCCTAGGAAACTACAATTTCTGGGCACGTTTGCAGAGTTACGTGAATAGATGGTTACACAGGCTGGGGAAGGCCATCAAATCCAATATTCAAGCCTCACGTGTGTTACTCATATCTCTTTTTCTGAGAAAATATGACATTTTTGGCAAGACGTAGAATAATCTCTTTGCTCCCTCGGGTTCTGTACTAAACTGAACAGTAAGCAATTTAAATATGATATCTCTGTTGATAAGAATTTAGGGGATTAAAACTAACTCAATCCAGGCAATTTATTAAGCAGAGGTCATCATTTCTGAAGGAGAAATCAATGTGAATTATAGATAAACTTAAACTCACTTCATCTCCATACGTCATCTTTTGGAAACAGACATTTGAAATCTTTGGGGGACTGTAGTTTATGGGACGATCATAAAACTCTGACTTGGGTTCTTCTTACTCTGTCTTTGAAGATAGAGACCTGAATTCATTAACTAGGTAAAAGTATGACTCAAATAACATTTGAATCAGCTCCTCTATCTTCCTCAAAACTTTGAACAATTTTTCTCTCTCTGTCTGAAAGATTAACTGTGCTTAATATTTCCTGGCAAATTAGTCATCACACTTTTGTTGGATTTGGGTTCTTTTTTTGTCTTTCAGGTGCATAAATCACACAGCTTATTAGCTGGAGAAGTCTTTCATGTCTTTAATGAACTCCAAGTTTGAAAACTCTGAAAATGAATCAGATCGGCAGGCCCACTTCTGAAGATTTTTAAAATATTCCCCAGTAAGGAGGATAAGTTGAAAAGATAGTCATTTGGCAATGCTGCCTTCAGAGAGATATGCCTTGCTGGAAAATGTTTGCCTTAGTACTTTGGAATGTGTTTGATAAATAGTCTGCCTTCATCAAAGATGTACCTTATGTCTGCTCCATGTCTAGAATTTGAAAACGGAAGTTGATAGCTTGCCAAAGATTCACCATCATTAAAATATTAACACATATGTCTTTGGGTGTCATTACATTACTATAATTGAAATCACCTAATTTACATATATACATACAAAACTGATAGCCACTCTCTGTGAATTTTAAGTTATTTAGATAAACATTTGAGTTAAAAGAAATAACATATAAAATATATAGTACACTTCAATTCATATTAAAATTAAGATTAGGATATTATACTAGTCTTTCACATATTTTTAAAGCATTTTTTAAAAGTGAGGATTGCAATAATAGAAGTTTAAAACTTAGAAAACATCAGTAATAATCTAGCATCATTCCTGAACAACCTCTGTGCAGCTCTGGGAATTGGACCTAAGAGCCCACGGGGCACCAAGAGTATGAACATGACCAGGAAGATGGATACTTCAGCCTGGTTTTAATCACGGAAGTGGTTCTTTCTACATCAAGCATTTCGGTAACAAACATCAAGCTAACACACAAAACAAATGAAGTTTAAAAACCTGGGTTAGATGGAGGCCAGTGGTTCTCAAACTGGCTATCCAATGGAATCACCCTGGGGAACTTTTTCAAGTACTCACGCCTGGCTGCGCTCCTCTGGAGGCTCTGATGGGGTAGATGCTGGTGAGCAGGTCAGTGTCTGCTCTGACATGGCCCTTGACTACCTGCTTGATTTCTCTAGGGTGTCAGAGCAGAGGCTGTCCTCCAGACTGTGGGGACAGATGAAACCTGATCTGTGGACACAGGGACTGCTGGCTGAGCAGGTGCCGGTAATGCTAGCACAGGCGACAGCACTCGTGGTGACTAGGTTGGGTATCTGCTTTGTGTATCTCATTGGTCATCTGTTCCACCTTCCCACCATCACAGGAGATACTGGATATTAGTTTGAAGGGAACATTGGGAGCTGCTTTTTAGGTACACAAGGGTTCTCCGCCTTCAAGCTTAAATCAAATTGGGCAATGAGGGAAACATGTGGCAGTAGAAATGGAAGATTCAGTAAGATGCATCTTTGAATTGCTTTGGGCCATAGTGTGGCCAGCATTTTCTAGGATAAACTTGAAGGCCAAAGGAATAAATGTGGGCATTGCCATAATAACCCTGCGAGTTGGGGCCCGAGCTGAGGCAGGTGCTGGTTCTGGAAGCTGGGGATAACTTCACGAGTAGGCATCAGAAAAGGAACACGGGGGCAAAAGGGCTGAGCAAGTATCTGGATGATACCTGGGACCAATTATGGTCGCTCTACTTCTGTTTCTTCCGGGCTTTTAAAAAAGATTTTATTCATTTATGTGAGAGAGAGAGCATGAGAGAGGAAGAGAGAGAGAGAACAGGAGTGGTGTGGGAGCAGAGAGAGAAGCAGACTCCCCACTGAGCTCCAATGTGGAGCTCAATCCTGGACCCCCAGAATCATGACCTGAGCCTAAGGCAGACTCTTAACCAACTGAGCCACCCAGGTGCCCCAGCAAATCCTCCTTTTTATATGTTATGTAACATGTGCTCTCATGTGTTCTCCTGTTTTCTCTTACAGACCACAGTCATTGATATTATACTTAATACTTTATAATAATAATACTTTACAGCAATAGTACCAATCCAAAGTTACTTTGGATTCAATCCAAAGATCCTTCCTTTGGAAGGAGCCAAAGGAAAGGATGATCTGCTGCCCTTTCTCTGTGCAGAGAAGTGGGATTCTATTCATAGGCTAAGTAACTAATAAGAGCTAGATCATAAATAGTGTGTAAAAATGGTGCATTGCTTGTTAACTGGTAAAGAATAACTGATTCTTATGAGTCAGAGTTTTTAGAGAAATTTCTTCATATTTTGTGTCTTTAGTTATATGACCTTTGCTCTCTTCTTATTCCCCTTCACTGTTTATAATGAAAGCATTACCTCCTACATTACAGTTAGTAAGTTTTTAAGTGTGACCAAAGGAAAAAAGTTTATACTTATAAAATGGTGCATTTATAATTTAATAACTTGATTTGATTATAATATTCATTAATATCACTGATAACAATAAAGATTGAAGCATTTGAAACTGTCATTGTGAGTCAGAATGGTTGCAGATATTAATAACTTTTAATTACTAATTCCAAAGGAAGACTTCAGGAAAATGTGATCAGCCTGTTTGGTTAGCAAATAAAATGATCACTTTGTAATCTATTTTACTTTAAAACATATGCTGATATTTCTAGTGCAAAATGCCCCTGAAACAGACCTTAATGAAATTCAGTTCCTGTGTTTTCCTCTGTGTGATATTAGAGGAAAATGACCTTGTTGACTCTCTACCAAATAAAAATGCTAACAAAATACTTTATATACCAACTGTCAATAAATAAATCATGGCCATGTCCTCTTCTTTCCACGGATTCTAGGGATTTTATATCCATCTGGGAGGACTGATATCCGGGAATCTTGGAGTGTGACTTTGCCAGAAAGTCCTGGAGAGCTAGTAAGGAGCAAAAGAGGAGCAAATGGGAAAAATACTAACCAGTAACCCTCTAGAATTTGCCCCAAAGGACCGGAGAGTTTCCTTGGGTACTAACAATAAAACCTTGATATTTTTGTAAATCTAGGTAAGTCCCCAAGATACAGTACAGTATGTGGACCCTGTTTATTTTTTGTTGTTATTCTTGAAAGTTTTCAACTTTCTAAATAAAATATTCTTAAAACTTTGAAAGGACTTTAAGCGCTTAACCATGCATGATAATATTCTTCATTTATAATATTTTAATTTAAATACATTACTTTTATGCTCATTGTCATTTATATTTATTTTTCATAATTATGATAATTCACCCTGGGAACTTTTTATGGTTTGATAATGACAAATAAGAGTTATTAAGGGCACCTAACGCCTACTCGTATTCTTAACAACCACCAAGGTGTGTCCTTATTAGACTCTAATGCTCGCACTGTTGTGTTTTATTACTAAGTAGTGAAGTAAAAAATTAGTGCATAACACAATTGGACAGCTTCATTGGTTTTATGCAGTGAATTGCTCTGAAGATGAACATTACCAAGCTCAGGAAATTCTTATTCTATTTTTGGAAAAAAAAATATTCACAAAGGGACAAATACCAATTTATTGACTACATGAGGAGAGAATATTCTGAAAGCAAGAATGGAGTAAATGAGTTGCTAGGTTCCTTATCCTGTCCTAAATTGTCACATTTAGCGAGCATTGGAGTTGAAATGAATGCAACAATTAATAAGAAGAATAGATAATTCTCAGAAATAGAGGGTTAAAATTGGAGATTGCCTCCCCTCAGTGCATTAAATAAATAAATACTTCCGGGCGCCTGGGTGGCTCAGTGGGTTAAAGCCTCTGCCTTTGACTCAGGTCATGACCCCCGGGTCCTTGGATCAAGTCCCGCATCCGGTTCTCTGCTCAGCAGGGAGCCTGCTTCCTTTTTTCTCTCTGCCTGCCTCTCTGCCTACTTATTATCTCTGTCAAATAAAAATAAACACATAATCTTAAAATAAATAAATAAACAAATACAGACTTCTTGGGAGCTAAGGTTATAGTGGGTCAGACTGGCGCTCCGGACACAAGCAAACAGGAGTTATTTACTAACCCAAAGAAGTTGAGCCAAGTGGTTTATCTTGCTGATGCGGGCACACCCTAATAGGCTCCTCTCTGTGGGGAAGGGCCAGCTGCGGTGTGACCACAAGAAAAAGTTCACTCTGCCAGGCAACTTGAAGGAAAATCTTGAGGACACAGAGAGGAAAGCAGTATTTGAGTAGAAACTGGAAAACTGTGTAGACCTTTCTGGCAGCATGCACCGTAGTCATGTTTTCTACACGGAAGGAGCCATGTGAGCAAACACAGGGATGAGGGATGGCAGGCTGTGCGTAAAAGAGTGCAGTGAGACAGCTCAGTGGTTGAAGATGAGGCAGCTACTGGCGGTATTTACACAGGTACTTGCTAGATTTGCATGCATTATCTCCTCTAATTCTAACAATTATGGGTACTGTCTTTACCTCCATTTCGCAGTAAGGAAAGAGGCAAAAATTCTTCCCATGGCACCACTGGTGAAAGTGGAGTTTGAATTCATACTCCCAGATACCAGAGTCCTTAAACACTAACTTGAAACATCAAGAATTGTTGTACAACGATTAATAAGCAGATTTTGTTTTATCCTGTTACAGATCAGCAAACTGGAAACATTTTAGGTTTTCATATGGTCCCTCATTAGTAACTTCCGTTTGTGAATTTCCTTCTTCCTCCTCTTGTTTCTTCTTCTCTTTAAGACTATAGAAAGCATTCCAATAGGCTATAAGCTACATTTGGCGGGGCTGGGGGGTGTTATACTTTGCCAAGGGTGGCCTAGGAGAATTCTGAAGCGAGGAGAGATGATATGGAATACTTGCTAAATACGCAATTATGGCTAGATATGGAAGGGTATATTGTATAAGGACAGGAATCTGATATGATCTAGATGGTAAGCAGCCTACACAGACCATCCCGGTCAAACACTGTGAGGACAGGAACAGTGGATACTAGAATGAAAGTAGAATCAGGAGCAATTAATAGTTCATTGTTTGCAGGACTTGATTAAGAGGGAAAACATATCATAAGTCATACATTTCTGCATTGGACACATGGGCATATGAAGAGAGGAGGGATCAGATTCAGCTTTCCTCCAATATTGCAATCCTGACTTTATCACCGCAAATTTATAAAGTGTTCTACAGAATAGAATTTGGTTTACTGAATTTTCTTTGACCCCAAAATTTGACATACCTACTGAAAGACAGTTGTATTTACTGTAAAGTCTTGTGAATCATACATGAATGAAAGAGTGAGTGAGTGAATGCTTTCTTCCTTAAGTGGGGAAATATTAAATTATGGTTCTGAGCGGCGCCTGGGTGGTTCAGTAGTTAAGCGTCTGCCTTTGGCTCAGGTCATGATCCTGGGGTCCTGGGATTGAGCCCCGAGTTGGGCCACCTGCTCAGTGGGAAGCCTGATTCTCCCTCTCCCACTCCCCCTTCTTGTGTTCCTCTCTCACTGTCACTCTCTCTGTCAAATAAATGAAATCTTTAAAAAAAATATGATTCTGAAAAAGAATGACCATAAATGAAAACTGCAAAATACAGGGTAATTATATAAATATCTCTTATCTAACCCGTGCTCTGGGTCTTTAGTGTAAAAGTGAACTTACATATAAAAAAGGAAAACACACTTGAGGTTAGCTCACAAGGACAATTTTAAATTGGAGAACTACTTAGAAAGAGCACTGCATGGGACCCTTTTGTAGTCCACATTTACACCAGTTTAAAAGCTGATTAAAGAGCGGAGAGAAAAGTTGGCTCTGAGTTAGGAAAGAAGGAAGGATTGGGTGGAAGACCTCGCACTCTACCTATCACAACCCGCCTGTGCTCTGCCAGAGCACGTGGGAAGAGATGTGAATGAATGTGAGTTTAAAGGCCAGAGAAGTTGGCAACATTTTAATCTATTCCACAAATACTCTTATCATTATCTTCACATATAGAAAGTCTAGAAGGTGCCTGGGTTGCTCACTCTAAGTGTCTTCCTTCCGCTCAGGTCATGACCCGGGATCCATCCTGCTCTGCAGGAAGCCTGCTTCTCCCTCTCCTACTCCCCCTGGTTGTCTTCCTTCTCTCACTGTCTCTCTTTCTTTCTCTGTCAAATAAACAAATAAAATATTTGTTTAAAAAGTCTAGAAATTTACTAAAACTTGCATCAGTCTTTGAGATAAAAAAAATGAATTTTTTAAAAAACGAAATTCTTCCTTTTTGGGGTAGCACACATTTTTATTTTTCGTCATGTCCATGGATATGGGAGTCATTGATTATGTTAAATATTCAGGTTCTATAGCAGTTCTATATGAAAACTAAACAAGCTTTAAATCCTAAATCACTAAAAAGGTGGTGGGGCTTATTATAAATTTCTGAGACCAGTTGCTGTTGATTTCCAAATTTCTTGAGTAAGATTAATTTCTCCTTGATTTCAGGTTTGACATATAATGACGAATTTCTGGATCCATGTAACAAGAATCAGTTGAGATCCTGCCACCTGTTAGGCACTGTTCTGTGTGGGGATGTTGCAGCTGTAAATAACACAGACAAGAGCTCTGGTCTCATGGATTTTGCATGCTAGCAGGGCATTCTGTCCAACATAGTAGCTAGTAGCGACTTGTAGCTATTCACATTTAAATTAATTTAAACTAAAGAAAATTAAAAAGTCAGTTCCTCAGTCATGCCATGTTTCAAGCTCAACAGCCACAGGTAGCAAGCAACTATCACTGGAGAATGACAATTTACAACACACTTCCTCTTCATAGAAGGTTCTACAGGGTTATGCTGTTCTAGGGTAATCTGGAGAAGTCCATTTGAAATTATATTATTTCATTTTAAATTATATACCATAGGGGGAATTTTCCTCAATAGTTTGTGGAAGCCAGGTAGGGATAATTAATCAAACTGACAATGATTCACTTTCAAATTAACTGCTTTTTAAATTATTTAGCATAGACATAAATCTTCATTCTATCTTGACTACATTTGCAGCGTTGGGCGACCCACTTAACCATTCCAGGCTTTAGACCCTACAGGGTTACAGTGAGGATGGAATCAGATTACACGGGAAGTATTCAGAACAGTCACCATTAACTTTTCATGATTACTGTTATTATTGTTGTTATTATACACTCATCCTTCATTTTATCAAATAGCTCCAAAATAGATTTACTTTACTTTTTCTCTTATATGTTCTACCCTTCAATTTTTAAATATTTTCTAAAACTAGAATCTGTGGATATAATGCATGGAAATATTAATTCATCTATTAAAATTGAGATAAAAAATGAGTCCCTATCTTTTTTCTCAGTTAAAAAATTTAATAGATATTTTATTTAAAGATAGTTCTCAATTATAATGCAACTGTAATAAATACTATGGAGTCACTTTATATCCTTTTCCCAGTTCCTCCCAAAGGTAACATCTTACAAAACTAGATCACAATATCACAACAGTACAGTCAAGATACAGAACATTTCACTCACCACAAGGATCCCTCTTCTATAACTACAGCTACTTCCCTTCTGCCACATACTATCATTAATCCTTTGTAACCACTTAGTTTAAATTTCTATAATTTTGCTACAGAATGTTATTTTAAAAATGTCATATAAATGGAATCATAGAATATGTAACATCTTGGATTGGCCTGTTAACACAATTCTCTAGAGATTAATCCAGGTTGTTGGGTATAGCAATAGTCTATTTTTTTTATTGTTGTGAAATATTCCATTATGGACATACTACAGGTTATTTAACCATTCATCCAGTGAAGGTGATCTCAGCTATATCAAGTTTTATGTTATTCTTAGTAAATATTCATGTACATGTTTTTGTGTGAACATAAGTCTTTAATTCTCTGCTCAAAGATACAATTAATGGGTTATATGATATTTGCATGATTAGTTGTTTAAAAAACTGCCAAACTGTGTTCCACAGTGACTATATAATTTAATATCTTTGTCAGTAATATATGGGTGACTTAGTTTCTTTGTATTCTCACTTGATGTTGTCATATATATACACATATATATATAATATAATATAGATAATGTACATATATATTTTAATTTTAGCCATGCTGATTATTGTTTAGGAATATGTAAATGTAGTTTCAAAATTTGTATTCTTCTAGTGGCTAATGATATTGAACATCATTTTATGTGTTTGTTTGGGATCTGTATATCTCAACTTGCTGATTTTTTTTAAATCCTGCTTTTGCCCAGTATATAAGCCTCAAAATTTTACAGTTTTAGAAAAGCAGAAAAACCTAACCTCACTTTATGTCTCTTTATCTTCCTCTGTTTGTAATATTATATTCTTAAACTTTTCATCTCTATATATTCAAAGCCAAGGAAGACAATGTTATAATTTTTCTTCAGTCATCAGACATGATTTAGAAAACTCAGGAAGAGAAGGGAGCCTACTGCATTTACTCATATCTTTGCTTACTTTGTTCTTTCTCCTTTCCTCGTGTTCCAAGATTCCTTCTGTTATCTTTTCTTTCCTGTTTAGAGACTTTCTTTTAGCCATTTATTAAAGTGGATCTGTGGGTCACAAACTGACTTCGTTTTCCTTCGTCAGAAAATTTCTTGACTTCTCCTTTCTTTCCCAAAGGATATTTTTGTTGGGTATAAGATTCGTTCTTGTAGTGCTCGAAGGGTACTAGGTCACTCCTTCTGGTGTCTACAGTTTCTGATGAGATACCCATCGTCGTTCAAATTATTTTCCCTTTATAAGTATCAATTTTCTCTTCTTTCAATAATTTTTTGTTCCTTTTTTTCTGAAGTTGGTGTATATTTCTTTGGTTTTATTCTGTTTGAAGATTACTCAGCTTCTAAAACTTATAGTTTATGTCTCTTTAAACATATAGGAAGTATCGGCTATTATCTGTTCAAATAATTTTCCAATTCTTCCCCATTTTTCTTTCATCCTCAGACTCTGATAAAGTGTTAGATCTTTTTTTTCTTTTTTAAGTCTCCCCAGTCCCTTTGGTTCTGTGGTTGGTTGGTTGGTTTGGTTTGGTTTTCCCGGTCCTCTTTTTTCTCTCTGGCGTTCAGAATGAATAGTTACTGTTGTTCTATCTTAACACCTCATTCAAAAATTGTGTGGCCACAATTTTTCTATAGTATTTGCTTGGAGTAGAACAGTCATTACTTAAACATGTTCTGCCCGGGAGAGGCTGCCCCTTTTCTAGTCCTTTGACTGGGAAGAGCAGCCCTTTGTTGGCTCATTTTATCCTTGTGCCCATTGTTATCGGCTTCCCAACTTCAGGTTTGAGAGACAGAATGCAGAAAGTTCATCACTGCATCACTGTCACTCCTCAGGTCCAAAGCCCTGGCTGGCCCACCTTCTTCTCTCCAACTTTCAGAGTTTTTTTGTTTTGTTTTTTTTTTTTTTTAAATATACACAATGTCCAATAGTTTTAGTTGCAATTATTGGGTAGAATAAAGGAAAGTCCATGTACTCTATGTTGCTGGAAGATTAAGTCTCCTCACAGTTTTTTTTTTTTTTTTTTAAGATTTGTTTATCTATTTGAGAGAGAGAGAGCATGAATAGGGGCCAGAGGTGAGGGAGTAGATGGAGAAGCAGACTCTCGGCTGAGCAGGCAGCCTGACTTGGGGTTATCTCTCAGGGCCCTGAGATGAGGACCTGTGCCAAAGGCAGACACTGTCAGAGCCACCTGGGTGCCCCACTCATGCTCTTGATAAAGGAACTCTATTTACCATTCATTAACTTTTCCAATTCTTAAAAATTTCCTAATTTTTTTCTAATTTCAAACTGTCGAAGGAAAGAGAATAAACTATTTCTCATATGCAAGTCATAGCTTTATTAAATGAATATCCAGATGTAATATTCAGCATTGGAAATCAACAAAACAAGTATACTGTGGATGTTTTATTTATCAATTAATTTCTATAAGTACAGAGGAGAAATACCTCTAAAGAATATGCCAACAATACTGGCATATTAATACGGACAATTCTAATATATTGGTTAAATACTTAACCAACAAAAGGTAGTTGTCAGTTTAGTTTTTTAAAATATTTATTTATTTATATGGGGCAGGGGAGAGACACAGGGAGAGGAAAAGGGAGAGAAAGGATCCCAAGCAGACTCCTTGCTGAGCATAGAGGCCATTGCAGGGCTCAATCTCAGGACCCTGCGATCATGACCTGAGCAGAAATCAAGGGCAGATGCTCAACCAGCAGAGTCACCCAGGCGGCCCTTTACTTATTTTTAATAGGAAATAATGAGAGTCAAGGGTCCTAAGAGACATTTCAGCTTAACCTTTAGGATATTTCAGACTACACATGGCTCAATTTCTAAATTTCTGGTAAAACCTGAATTGGAAGTGTGGGTTAAGTGGAGCATGGTATAGATCACTGCTCTAGTTAGAATAAATGGATAAATGGAAAAAAAAAAAAGATTTCTTCCATCTACTAGGTCAAAAAAATGAGAATCATTCTATTTTTGTAGTTATCAACATGGTGTATCATAAACAGATTAAAACAGAACTGGTGTATGAGAGACATATTCTTTGCAGTCCTAGGTCTACAAAAAAATTGTTGCATGATGATGAAGTAAATTATTCTCTGAAATCCCTATCCTTATTTATAAAATTTAAAATTGAGTTTTATCTCAAAGATATTTCCATCATGAATTTCTATTTTAAATACAGGATATATCTACATCAGGATATGACTGAAATAAGTTTAGTGCTCTATTTTAGGTACTTCAGGTTAAGCAACTTTTTCTGTAGGATATCTCATAATAATCTTAGAGGCAAGCTATGATTTTTCTCAGTTCTACCATAATTTCTTATTCTTAAAATTATCTCTTCAACAAATACCATATGATTTCACCCATTGTGGTATTTAAGACAAGAGAGGCAAACCGAGAAACAGACTCTTAACAGCAGAGCACAGAAGTTGCTTGATGGTCATGGTCACCAGAGTGGAATTGGGTGGAGAATGCGTGACACAGGTGATGGGGATTAAGGAGGGCACTTCTTGTGATGAGCACAGTGTACATGTGTGACATGTTGTATGTAAGTGTTGAATCACTATATTGCACATGTGAAACTACTATTATACTGTATGTTAACTTCCTGGAATTTAAATAAAAATTTGAGAAAAAATGATTTCTTTCTAAAGTATCTTGCTCGTCCAGTTCATGTAAACTATATTGTCAGTGTGGTTAATCAGATTATGTGCAACTTTGAAAATTGACTCAAATATATCTTGCGGCAAAGACAAAACACAAACAAAAATTTTACCAAATGAATGTTCGTTGTTCATTTGATTGATTTTTCAATTAGTAAAGCAAAGAGAAGTATACAAAAATATACTTTTTTGGGGGGGTTACTACATGTCATTGACAAATATTATCTTATGTAAGAATTTTTGGAAACGAGCTTCATAAGGCAAATGAAATGTGATGTGCTCAGCCAAGTTGCTTTCTTCAACTGCTTCTTCAGTAGATTTTTATATGTCCTTACAAATGACTTCTGATTCTCTTCCTGCGTCTGTTTTCATCTCTTCCTTAAAAAGTATTGGTCGAAACAATTAGTCGTCTGATATCATTAGGTTTCAAAACACCCACATTAAGCTCTTGTAAACCTTTACAGAGTACAAAAATCAATGTTGAGACTTTGTCAGGATTATTTTGTCTGCTTCTTTTAAGTGAGCTATTAAATGCACCTCCAATAATTCCAGTGCGTGTGTGAAAAGAAGAAACCAAATCAGAGCTTGAGTCTAGAGAGATGAGGGTGATCATTAGTAAAACCGTAAGAAGAAGCTGGCATAAAAGGGTAGTAATTTGAAAAGCAGACAAGCATAAAGATCTAATGATAAACATTCTGAGAATGTAAACAACTTATTTAGAAAAAAAAACCAGAAAGAAAGAGAAAGCACATGCCAAAAAATTAAAAAGCCTGGAAGCTTAGATGGATTAATTGAATTCACAGAGAAAATGGAATCACACAGCTGTCATATTCAGTCAAGAGATAAAAATGTTGTTTGGATCTATGATAGGAAGAAAGGCATTAAAGCAATAGAAAGGGTCTGTTCATGTCAGCACAATCCTTTCAAAGCACATGGCTTACACATAATCACACCAATTTAAAGCAAGTGCCCGTTACAACTTTGGAAAGTGACTATTTGGAGGTCTTCATCACCCTCGGGTGACATATTCACAGCTTCTAGATAGGGCATTATGTTGAGGGACATATCGTAAAGAATAGCACTCCCACATGACTCACATAACTCAACAGTACACGCCTACGCGTGAAGGAGACATTGTTCTCATTCGCCCAGGATACCAAGTGATGGAAGCCAAGAGAACGAAAGCTACAAAACAATCGTCTTATGGACGTGGAACATACCCCAATTTGTGAAAGACAATCAAATCGTGTGAGCAAACTCCATGAGCAGTACCAAGAAGTTTCTCTTGCCCACTTTAACCTGAGGAAGGAAGTGCTCTGGGGTGCTGACGCAAGGTTGAAGAACACAGCCCCAGGATGAGAAAATCACCCTCTCTTTGTCCAGTAGCTAGCCACGCTCAGTCTTCAGCATACTGCTGTGCTCCTTTTATTTCCTTCCCAAGTGCTTTGTAATACTGGTATTTTTTTACATTTGAGAAATACTGGGGCACCTGAGTGGCACAGTCAGTTAAGCATCTGCCTTCGTTCGGCTCAGGTCATGATCCTGGGTCCTGGGATCAAGTCCCATATCAGTCTCCCTGCTCACTGGGGAGCCTGCTTCTCCCTCTCCCTCTGCCGGCCACTTTTCCTGCTTGTGCTCTCTCTCACTCTGTCTCTCTCTGTGTATCAAATAAATAAATAAAATCTTTCAAAAAGAAAAAAGAAATATTGTGAAATTATTAATATAATGGAGTGTAGGAAGTTAGATTACCCATCTGTCTTATCCTGGTTTTATATTCCTCTATGATCTGAATTTGCATTTTCCAACCCCAAAATCCTTTTCCTCCACTTCCAAATACTTGTTCTGCGCATGCTGAGAAACATCAGTGACGGATCAAAGTTCTCCCACGTGGCCTCGTGCACATAAAATCGTACTTTCCCTGCAATCCTCTCACGTGAGTGTTGTTCGTTATCCTTTTGTGCTGGTTCTAAAAAATGCCACAGCTTCATCACCAGAACCTGCTAATACATTATCTTACATTATAAAAGAAGGATTTGGCAGATACAGTTAATATTAGGGGTTTTAAAGTAGATTATTTTAGATTACTGACTTGGTCCCACTCTAATCGTAAGAGGAAGCAGAACTCCCTCTAGCTAAAAGCAGATCGAGGCAGCAGAAAGGGGAGATTTGAAACATGCATTTACTCTACCCATTGTTTCTAGGGAGGATCATATGGAGAACGGGGAGGTAACGTGGGCAGCTTCCAGGAGTGAAGGCTGATTCCAGCTGACAACAAAGAAACAGAGATCACCGTCCTATGAGGACCTTCGTTCTACAAATGCAAGAAAGTGAAATGTACCCAACATCCTACATGAACTTGGAGGCAAATTCATCCCCAGAGCCTCCGGAAGAGAGCACACCAGCCAACACCTTGATGAAGCCTGAGGGAATTGCTGCGGAGAACTTGGCTGAGCTATGCTACATGCAGATTTCTTATTTATAGAACATTGAGATAATAAATAGTTGTTAGTGGTGGTAATTTGTTATGGTAGCAGCAAAAGCTGGTACACCCTGCTCACCTGCAGATCTAGAAGTGGGGTGGATATTCATTCTCATACTACAGTATTATTTCAGGATCATTCCAGGGACATCCAGGAAGGCCAATCTTCTGTCTTGTTGTTGGGGTTATTTTTTCACTTTCCTATAAATCCTCTTTATTAATTGCAAACTTCGGTACCAGTTCTCAGTTTATACCATCTACTCTGCCAACGGCAAGGAAGTTCTTAAAGGCCACATGCATGACATGCCTAAATACCTGGATTTTCATTTTTTAAATCTTCTTATATCCAGCTACCATCACTCCAGACCACTTGCCGGTAGAGCAAAACTCTCAGAGCCTTTTCAGTTTTTAACACGTTCTTCTTTTCTTACAATCTTGGATTCTTAAACTTTCTCCCTAATAACCTCCTCATATTTTAGATTATTTCCCTATCCAGGTGTATAAGAATAAGGCTAGCTTATAAATATATGTAGGTTATAAAGTTTATATATTTTATATTTAAATATAAATGAAATTTAAATGTCAGCCTTTGAATCTATGGACTCCATTGAACTATAATGTTATGCTATTGCTTGTTCTTGGCTACAGAGTGTTGACTTCATCACACTTCACAGTTCATAGCACTCTGTCGGCCTAGATCCTTGCAGCGGGGAAGCAGCCCACACAATTTCTGTGTGTACCTATTCATTCTTATTTATCACCATTTCCCATTAAGCATTCAACTTCTCTGTCCAACTTCTCCCAAATTAGGCTAAGTTTTCCTCAAAGCTGACCCCAAAAGAAAGATTTGCGTGCAAGTAGCTTGTTTAGGCACTGCTCAGAGGAAGTAAATCTGGGGAGCGTGGGAGGGATGAGGCAGGGAAGGGAAGAGAGACCAGGTAGGGCGCGTCTACAAGCTGACTTCCCGGCCCACTGGGAGACTGTGTAAGTAAGACCCGCCTCGGAATTACCTCAAGAGACAAGACAGGTATCACCGTTAACTTGGAGTCCCTCCCGTCTTTGGCTGACGGTGGTTCCTTAGAGCATACTTGAAATCCCGGGACTGTCCCCCCCGATAGAGTGAGCTTCCTCAGGTGAGGAGGCAGAACGTGTTGCAATAGCATATTTGGGAATCATGACCCTGAGAAGCTATAGGTGGGCGCTGGCAGCATCTGCTAAACCCACCCCAAATTAATGACTTGCACGTTGTTTAATCTGTGACTTTTAAGTTGCATATGTTCCCGGAGAATATGTCTTGTTGCTTGGTTACCTGGACCACGAGTAGCTAAGGAAACATGAAAAAGAATAGCTTAACTATTTTTACTAGGGTAGAAAACTGCCTGGTGTACATTGTAAGGGAGAGCTGCTGAGTCACAGGGGAGGCCGACACTGAGGTTCTAAAGATACCGCCACGGTTTTACACAGCGGTACTAGTCATGTACCGTTGCGCAAGCTCTGCACGCGGCTCCAGCAGCCAACCTCCGGGACCACATCTGGCATCCTGAACTCTGCAAATGGCCCTCCGGACGGGCCTATGTTGAAACCCGAAGGCAGTGGCCATCCTGAGCCCCTGCTAAAGCCGAGCACCCTTTCCTAAGTTTACTGACCATCTGGAATTCCTTTTTTGGGGATGTGGCTGTTTAATACTAGCCATTTGTTTATCAATCTTCTTAGTAACTGGTAGGAGTCGTTTTAGGAGGAATGTGAGATTGTGAAGGTAGAGATAAAACATTCATCTTTTATGCTACGTGCCAGATGATTTCTTACAAATAGTGGAAAAGGGGTTTTCAGAATTGAGGATAGATTTGAGGACCAAAAACGTAGATTTGAGGACCAAAAACATAGATTTGCAGACTTAGTAAATGCAGTATAACCAGTGAGAAAATAAACAAGCATGAATGAAATTTGAATTACTGGAAATAAAATATCTTGAAATAATTAGCTGAATACAGAGGGAAATGACAAAATTTACAACTGTTAATGAAAATACATATGTGTGTGTGTATATATATATATATTTTAATGGAACATAAATATATTTTATAGCCCCTATTTGCAGAATTCAGAGAAAAGGGATTATCAAAGATCTCATAAATGAACAATTCCCTGGAGTGTAGGAATAACTTAATTTTGAGAAAATATGCACATTTCATATTCCAGGAAAATTTGATATAGAACAATTACATCAACTATACTTTATAGTTATTTATCCTCTGGGAAAAAGAAATAAATCTTCAGGGACTCAAACAGCAAATGGATTTTATCCACAAGAGGAAGAAGTTGGGCGAGGCTCAAACTCACTGCAGTAATCAGCCACATCCCTGGGCAAAAAGGGATCAGAGCAATACCAAAATTCTAAAAGAATGAATATGTGACCTGATAATTATGTTAAAATGATAAAAATGTTAAAATGTTAAAAATGATAAAAAATGTTACTGTAGCAAGTTCCCCCGTTACATGTAGATGCAATCAGCTACTACTGTCAATTGCCTGGGAACTTAGAAATGTGACAATTATGATCTCTTCTTTTAAAAATAAATTACTGAAAATAAATTCCGCTCATCAATAAATAAATAAAATTAAATAATTCATTAGTAGAGAAAATATGTGCATATAAGATATAATGAGCATTATAATATTATTAGAGAATAAAAATAAACAACTAAGGGGATTTTCATGACAGATTACAAATACCGTAAAGCTTGACAAGCTATGAATAATGGTACACTTGCCCAGCCAGCGAGTGAATGAGAAATGCCGTGTGCGACTGCAGACTTGATCATGCATGGCAAGAGATCTATTTGTAATACTCCTCAAAGTGAAGCATGTATTTACAAATCCACGTTATTTCAGCCTCTTAGTATTTTTGCGTACTCCACACAGAGGGGAGTGTTAGAAACAAAAATTTCTTGTATCGATGAACATTGATCTGGAATTTCAGCCGTTCTTTTAGCTTGAAAGGAATCATTTCATTTTTATTTTCCTCCAAATAAGAGTGATATAGATGCCAGTCTTTTTATTTTAAGTAAATACATATATATAAATATACATATATATATATAAATTTATATCTCTGTTTATATCTAAGTTCGGCATTGGGATTACTTACTCTAATTTACTTAGGAGTGTTTAGTGATGCGGCTTTACGATAGTGTGAAGAAGCAGGAATGGGGAAACGAGAGGAGGTAAATAAGTCTCAGGGATTACATAGCTGCAAAAAATTGAGGCACATGAGTTAAAGTGAGTAAAGTGATCAAAAAACAAGGTCTAAATACCTCCATATAGTAAATCAGAACATGTACACATTTCCTTTTCTTTGCTCAGTACGAGCAGTGATGAATTTCTATAAATTATGCTTACATAAGGCAAAGTACATTCTAGGACAAACAACGGTCATCAGTGCCTATACCTCTATTTGTATTAAAATAATTTTCCTTTGTAAACAGAGTTGTTAAATGTCCACACGACTCTGGAGACTGATTTTCACTTCCTATCAGGCAACACTGATGAATGTTGCTTGAGCAGCTTGCCAGTGGGAGGTACATTAAGGGGAAGCTATCTGTGACAAAGTACTAGCAGCATCAGCAAAAGATTAATGCTGAAGCTGGGGAATAAAAGAGATACGAAGCCAAAACCCGGGAGAAGCAGTGGGCAGGAAGCAGCATGTTGGACAGTAACGTGAACAAAACTGCAGAGTAATGCGAATAAATGCCCGAGTATCAGGAAGCGGTTACAAAGCAAGGTAAGTCCTCAAACTTAATGTGAAAGACACCATTCCGAGCCTTTCTAAAGATAAATATTTAAAGTTTATTTATATAATCTATGTAGGTAGGAAAAAAATGGGTTGCAAAAAAAAAGTAAGATTTTGGTATTTGAGTGGGTAAGTTATTAGTGCTGTAACAAATTATGATGAACATAGTGGCTTCAAAGAACACAAATTTATTATTTTATGATTTTGGAGGTCACAAATCCACTGTGGGTCTCCCTGGGTTAAAACCAAAGTGACTGCAGAACTATGTTTCTTTCTTTTTTCAGGCTCTGGGGGACAATCTGCTTCTTGCCTTTTCTAGCTTTTGGGCTCTGCTTGCATTTCTTGGCTTATTTCTCCTGAATCCAGCTTCAAAGTCAAGACTCTGGCATCTTGAAATTTCCTTTCTGTCTCCCTCTTTCACTTTAAAAGACCCCTGCAAATACACTGAGCCGATACAGATAGTCTAGAATAATTTCTTTATTCCTAGGTCAGCTGATTAGCATCCTAATTCCGTCAGCAACCGTAACTCCCTCTTGTCATATAACACAGCACAGTAAAACATTCTGGGGATTTGGACATGGCATTTTTGGAAGGCCATTAGTCTCTCACCCACAATGGATTGAGGTTGGAAATTAAATTTTGATGCCCCTACCTGATCGATCTCAAGTTTTATGGCTCTGTTTTATAGGAGGAACTCTGTGCTCTCTCCCCAACTCTACTAATGAGACTTTTTAAAATGTAAGGTTTAAAACTGAACACATGAGTGAAACCGTTAGACTGGGTGAGACCGACAGTGCGAGTGTAGACATCAATGAGTACAAGTGGAAGCACTGAGTTCTGGCACGGGACAATATAAAGAGGTCACGCAGAGACAGTGAAATCAGCAAATGAGGCTTGAAGGGGAAAAAAAAAAAAAAAAGGAGTTACTTAGGTGTGAGGAGGAAGGAGAAAGAAGCTGGTATTCTGGATGCCAGGAGAAGACAGCGTGTCAGTGACAAGGGAAATGTCCACGATGGCGAATGCTGTTCCTCAACCAACTGAAATGAAGTCTGATCATGGAAGCTGAATTTATCATTGACCATCCTGTAGTCAAAGAAATTGGCTCTGGGGACTTGTGATAATGGTTCCAGTTATCAAACAGCACTCAGAAATAGTACTGCTTCATAAATGACCTCTTCCAGAACTGTCTCAAACTTTCATAGCTTTTTTTTTTTTTTTTAATTTTTAAAATTTCTGTAGTGAGCGCTATGCCCAATGTGGGGCTTGAACTCATGACCCTGACATCAAGAGTCACATGCTCTACTGATTGTCAGGCCAGCCAGGCGCTCCCTTAAACTTTCATAGTTAAACAGGTGGATCCACTAGAGACTATATTTGACAACCATAGCCTCCTTTGCTACCACCAGTCAGATAAGGTATTTAATAAGAATTTAATTTTAGTTTTTGTTGGACTGATAAGTGCTTCCTGAGTATGAAATGAAGAGGATCTCATGACTTACTAGTGATCACCGGCACCCAACACCCCATCCAGGGCCATCTGATCCTGATGCAGTAGGTACAGAGCCAACAAGTGGGTCTTGGTCACCGACATCCTTTCTAGGATTGACTCACTTCGGCCTTAGCCTCGCATGAATGTTGACCTATAATCTCCCAAATAACCCCTTGTCCAGGATGACGTCCATCTGACTGTTAGGGACTACTCTTATGCCCTGAGTTTGTTCACAATTATGTTTAGCCTCCGAGGTAGGCTACTTAGTGACTTGGAAGTTTCAAGTTGACTGAGACAAGGTGACGGTGTTACATCTTTTCAAATCTGTACTTGCCCCCCCGAGGTAGGCCCACAAAATAGTCTTTTTAAATAAGTTAGCAATATCTCCCCAAATTTTCTAAATATAGACTTCTAAGCTTTCTCTCTTTCTCTGTTTGCCTAGTTTTTGGCACCACAAAAAACTCAAACGGTTCATTTTTCATTTCCATGCATGTAAAAATAAATATATTTATGAATATTTAAAAAATGTCTCCACAAATACTCATATGCTCCCATGTTGACACATCATTGGAAAGATAATGTGAAGTGATGTTCCTAATCTCTTCCTTGTATTAGGTGGTAGGAGAGATTATTAGAGCATCACCTGAATTTGTTTTCCTCACTTCTACTCATTGGGATATTCTCAACAAGCTATTCCAGTATGCTGATCTCTCTTGCTTTCAAATAACTATTTGACTCTAGGTAACATCAGTCAGAGTGGTATAGTCATGGACGAATTGATTCTGGAAATTCCTAGTATATGCCATTAGCACTACAATGAATAGGAAAGATCACCTAAGGCAAACCCTCACTCTGCAAAGGAAGCAACGGAATCCTGTAGACATTTTTAAGATTCTGAACAGTACAGGGGCACCTGGGTGGCTTAGTTGGTTAAGCCTCTGTGTTAGGCTCAGGTAATGATGCCAGGGTCCTGGGATCGAATCCCACATCTGACTCCCTGCTCAGTGGGGAGTCTGAGTCTTCCTCTACCCTTCCGCTCTGCTCGAGATCTCTCTCTCTCACTCTCTCCCTCTCTCAAAGAAATAAAATTTTAAAAAGAAGGATATAGAGGACATGATTTAGACTGTGTTTTGACTACAGTGTTGCAAGTACGTGCAAGCTGGCTTAAATGCTTGGGGAGAGTGGTATTAGCTAGCTGCTTAAGCACGGGGTGCAGCTTGTAGGGTATAGCATAATGCCTACCACCAGTCTTAGGCTCTTTTTGTCATTTATGGTTGGTGACTCCCACCTTTAAAATAAACTGTAGCTGCATGAGTTGTGTTCAGCAACATCTTACTTTGAATTCTCCTCTTCCTGTCAATTCACAATGTACTACCTGGCACCTCGTGGGAACTTAATAAATGTCAAGTCAATGATAAATGACTGGTTTTATGAAGTCCGCATCATAATAAAGACAGGATTTTGAATAAGATCCTGAATTACAGATTATTTTTATAAATGGTGATCTTAATATAAAAGTCAAAATTTGATAGGTGCAATGATTAAGAATAGTGACAATTATATACATATCAGTAGTTTAATACCAAATTAATTTATATAAGATATATACTGATAATGCAACTAAGAGTCTAATTTCATTTCCAGTCTTTAATTGTTGTATGTTCATGTGTAGTACTGGCATGTCTGGCTATGTAGTATTTATCCACTGCTTTGTAATAAGCCCACAAAAATCAGCTCTGTTAATGGGAAAATAAACGAGTTTTATAATACTGCAAAAATCATTATTGGTGTACATGTCCTCTGTATTTACTTGCCTCCGGGCTTTACTTAAAGGCATTTTTTGAATGTAAAAATGACCTTCATATATCTTCAGACTGGGCAAAACAAGTAAAAATCTCCTGATTGATTAGCCAATTAGCAGAAAGTACTAGTGTTAATTTACCTGCATATTTAAGAATCTGTTAGTAGACCATGGCAGAAATTAAGTACCTATAAATAAATCAGAGGGAAATACGTTAAAAGAGAAAAAAAAACTATTTCCCAAGGTAACTCTCTGAAGCAGGATAACAGTGATAACAGAGATATCCTCAGTGGAGGGGACTTGGAAGCACACTGGAGTCAAGCATCCGCAGACTCCGCGGGGCTCAGTGATTTAAATGCTCCCTCGTCTGGCAAACTGGGGTTAACGCGGTAGACTGCCGAAAGCTTACTACAGGCATTTTCTTCAGAGGGGTAAGTTCTCAGTTGGCTTGACTTAGCCTCGCTTTTGTATTCTGTGAAACCTGCTGTCATTTCCTCAATCTCATTATCAGGTTCTGTCTACATTGGATTCTTTATTTTCTTAAATATGGAATAAAACATAAGATAATGGATTATTCACAGTTTCTACCCCTAGAATCTTTGTCCATTCATTTAATCAAGCTACCACTTGGTTGGCTTGAGGAAGTTACTTAAATCTCTAATTATCAGTTTTTGTGTCTGCAAAACTTAATATTTTTGCCTCTTGATGTCTTTCCTGGAGAATGTATGTGACAATTAAGTGAAGTCCGTCTCCTCCCCCTCCCCCCCCCCCCCCCCCCCCCCCCTCACCCCCTTCTTCTTTTCCTCCTCCTCCTCCTTCTTCTTCAAGTGAAATCCTTCATGTAAAGCACTATGTTTAGTATGGAGTAATCATTATATAAATGTATTTTTTTCCTTTTTACTGAAATATAATTGACATACAATGTCTTAGTTTCAGGTTGTCTGTGACGTGCTGTTAAAAAAAAAAAGACGCCTATCAATACGTCTGTGAATATATACCTTAAAACTGTTATAAGAGTGACGGGCATATAAGTGAAAGGATTTAACAAGGGACGCTTACGCCAGGCTTATATGGTGCGTTGATAATCATATCCTGAGTCACTCCTGATGCTGATGAGATCCCGGGAAAATGCTGGTACTGCCTTGAAGCCTTACCCGGATGCAACCATATCATTCACCAAAGTTGGCCACAGTCAGTCTTCCCTCATTATCTTCCCACTTTTTCCCCCTCATTTTTTAAAAATGAAGCCTAATCACAAGGGAAAAAAAAGGCCGTCATCCACCCTTCCCTCACATCTTTCCCCCTCATGCAGCTCTCAAGTCACACTCTCGCTGTGTCTGGGAAAAGTGAGGTAGGGATTGATTGTGCTTCGAGTGATCAGGGTTGGAATTTAGCTTCCAAATTGTCACCTTCTACGGCCTCTGATCCTGGTTGTGCCAATTTCTGCTCTCTGAACTGGTTGTCGCCAGACCAGTCTTTCAGTTTTTTCATCTATAAAATGGGGATTATCATATTATCTACCTCCTCAAAATCATGCTCCTTGAATGAATTAAAGTAAGTAATACATTCAGAATAGTGTCTGGCAGATAAGAAATCTTCAAAATGATCATTTTATTGATAATATTATCGTGCATCACCATCATCCCATATATTATAATTCGTATCTCTACTGACCACATCTAGCTTATATAAATAACAATTGTTTTTCTTCTGTCAAACCGATTAAATACAAATTGTATGAGCATGAGATATAATGTTTTCATTGTCCACTACTGTTTTCCCTCTGATAGAAACATGCCTGATAATCAGTAAATATTTGTAAAATAAATGAGCACAATTTATGTTTTTGTAAGTACATACTACTTTTCATTCTTAATTTTTTACATAAACCTCTTCTTCCTGAAACTCACAGTTGATTCATCTTTTACCTTAACTCTCAGTTCGCATCCTGATTCTGAGCTTATCTCCATGTCTGTAGTGTACCGTCTAGTGTTCACAAGTAGAAGTCATCAGTTGGATCCTGAGCGAGAGGGAGAGGAAGTCAGTTTACAAAACCGACTTAGCTTCTTGACCATTAGGTGATTCACAAATGTATTCTGTGTATACACTGTATATACCACTGAATAGCATTAGGGCTCCCTCGTATGCCATTCCTGTAAGAGTTGTGATTCGTGTACCCTGTGATCTGAATACTGTTAAAACTTACTAGTGTAATTATGTTAGTATATTAGCATACTAATAAGCATCAGTTAACTAAGTACCAGGAAAGACCATTGGATGGGAAATGTCTTGACTTCCTGCCCAAAGTAACTATTCTATTATCATGAATGGAAGACAGTTATAATACCATGAAGACAAACATTTCGAAAGAAAGGGATAACATAACATCGATTTTATTTTTTAATTCCTTAAATGATAGATTAATGTATAGGTAAGATCTATTTCAGTATATTTACTGAAGGTAGGATTTGGGACAAAAATTGAGCATTAGAAGAAACGTTTGGTCTCTTATTAAGTGTAGTTGTTAGGTATTTAATGAAGACAAATAATCATTTTAATGACGGCAGTGAAACTGTGAAACCACGAAGACAGCAGGATTGAATGTTCAGGATAACAAACACACGATGTGTCAGAGAGCAGAAGAGTGAATTCTGGCTGTGGACTCTAGGCTCCACCCTTTCCCAGTTCTTTAACCTTTCTGACATTCGGTGCTGTAGTCTAATTGGGGAGCTAATCACACACAGTGCAACAGGACGACCAAACAAATGAGAAAGAGCCTTCCAGAGACAATTTTGGTGTCATAAAGATAAGCGTCATCATGGGAAATAAAGTTTAGTGTTGCTTACACTTATTTTATGGCATAGTAGTTCTTTTTAGTTGTATATGGAAGTATACACAAAATCTTCTTAGTGCTTCAAGCTTCTATTTCTGTGACCTCATGTATACAATTAGAAAAGTAATATCTACCTTTCATATTTGCAATAATAACCATGCCAGCCAAATGATTTACACTGTGTTTAGCTCATAGTATATAGTTAATAATTTTCACTTTCACAAATATCTTGGGCTACAGAAGGTCATATAGGATATTTAAGAAGAATGATTATATTGTGGTTTATATTGTGGATTATATTGCAGTTCAGGAATGTTAGCAACATCCATTCTTCCCTCTGAGCTCAGAATTGATTGAGAAACAGAGACAGCAGACAGCCTTAGGAGTATTAATTTTAAATTTATTAATATAAAAATATGGATTGCAAGCTATGATTTGGTATATAGCCCTTGGGGGCTTTACTCTATACTTCTGCCAAATGGAAACTACCTGCCAAGCTACCAGCATCTCCACGCAGGACCAGAGTCTTCCTCTGGGAGTTTACCTGATGGGAAAGAAGATAAATGTTTCCGCTCGTGCGTCCACTGGGAAACACAGACAGAGAGGCAAGCAGGCAGAAGGGGTCACATAGGTCTACACAGGTCAAAAGAAGCTATCTACAGTCGTGATGGATATCATGATTGACTGAAAAATAAGCTTGTTTTGAAAACTAACATTGCATTAGTGTATGAATCCATGCTTGGATTATTGGGAAATATTATGGTTTCTTCTCATCATTTCCTTATGTAAATTTTTGCCAACAGTTGACATCACTTAAGTTATTTTTCTGACAATTCTGTCAGTATAATTTGATTGAATACAATATGAAATGGAAAGTGATAGGACATAATTAAAAGTAATAATCCTTGCTGTTTGGGTGAAACATAGGGCTTGGTGACAGTTAGCTTATATAAGGAACTTGTGTGTTTCAATCTTCTCAAATTTATTCTAGAAACTACTTTAAGAATTTTACTCTCAAAGAGAAGTTCTGAGATTTGATTTCCTTACAAGAAGCAAAGCCCCCAAAACAACGTATTTTAGCTTATAAATATGGCGAGATGTCTTGTTTAAATCCAATTTTAGTTTTGATGTCTTGTGGTACATCATTTCTAACGGAGGAGTATCAATTTACTGTATGTCAGGTCTGGAAGGAGGTTTCACAATACTCTCCAGTCCAACCAATCTATTTATCTTACAAATGATTAAGCAATTGAGAAACGTTGACTTGCAAACAATCAGATACCTGCACCTATGGCAAGATACGTGAAGACTGACTCAGTGAAGGAGAGAAACTAGGGCCATTCGTTGTCTCCTCCTTTATCTACCTTTCCTAGGATATCAATATAGTGATGTCTATATATGTTCACTGCAGTGAGAGGTCTATTTTTATGTAGCAAATTTCCATGGAACAGAAGGTTACAGTTCCTTTTCAGCTTATCCAAACTTCAAAAGAAAATGTATCAATAAGCAGCATAATTTTCTAGTAGTAAGGTCTTAATGAGAGCCATCAAATAAACCTTCAGTAGAAACCATTTTCCTTTCTTATCATTAGACCTTCCTTTAACTTGTGTTCTCTGCTAAGTGGTAAGGTCTGGGATTCAGTATTGAGCTTCTAGAGAAAGAATTAAAGGAGTTAATTCATTCTTTTGTGTCTAAGTCCCAGGTCCCTTAAAGCGTAAGCTTGACCATCCTATGTGGTTTTACCAACTGTGTACACAGACTGCTTTGGGGCTTGGGAACAAATCTTCATAGGGCAATTATAAAATAATATAATTATAATATTATAATATAATTATAATATAATATAGAGAAGACTATTTACTGCGACTTTAATTTCCCTACATAAAAGAGGAGAGGAGAGGTAATTAGGGAAATTTAAATTCTCTGTAGTTCATGGGGTTCACCTAAAAATGAATGGATGTGTATTTGCTCAGGTTTATAGTGTAGTTGAAGATTATGGACATTTAACAGGAACCATATCATGTAAAATATGCCGTCAGGAGTTATACATTGAATAATCCAAAAAAATTGTTAAGATGACTGTTTCATGTAAAAGAATAAGAAAATAGGATTATTTATTTTTCTAGTACATGATATGAAGAATGATTTTAAATATTAAAATTTAACGTTTGCCCAGATGAAAATCAGAGCTACTTTGGCCAGGATCCATATGACATTAATAAGGATATTAAGGGGCTGGATTTTCCCTTTTATTGTTCTCAGAAAAATTACATGAGAGCAGTCAGGATATTTGTGAAAATTATTCCATTAAGGTTCAAAGGATCTCTTACATTTCTCCTCAGAAATATCAATGTCTCTGTCCTCTGAATGGTTGGCTATTAAACTCACTGAATTAAAATTAAAAGAAAACAACAAAATCAAACAGAAAGGGTGAACTGTCCTCAAGTATAAGATCAATTTACTCTCTTCCCATGCTTTGCATACTCATTCTCATCTAGGAGGATTTTTTTGTTCATAATCATTATAGTCAAAATACTAATGAGGTTACCTATGCTAGGAAGGAAACTTTTGCACAACTGGCACATACTGGCTTATATTTAGAAAGCCATCTTCTGATTCTCCACCCATGAATGTGGTATAAGATGGTGTTTGAGAAATTTGCTTGGTTGTTAATTTATAATGTTGCTAATTTGTTATAAATCCAAAATTCAAGGCTGGGATAAAAGTTTAGGCCAAAGAGGTTCTCCTTTTTCTAGATAGTCTAGCTCTGCTGATTAGAAATAAAGTTCTAGGGGTGCCTGGGTGGCTCAGTGGGTTAAGCTTCTGCCTTCAGTTCAGGTCCTGATCTCAGGGTCCTGGGATTGAGCCCTGCATCGGGCTTTCTGCTCAGTGGGGAGCCTGCTTCCCCCTCTCTCTCTGCCTGCCTCTCTGCCTACTTGTGATCTGCTTCCCCCTCTCTCTCTGCCTGCCTCTCTGCCTACTTGTGATCTTCCTCTCTGTCAAATAAATAAATAAAATCTTTAAAAAAAGAAAAAGAAAGAAAGAAAGTTCTATATTGAAATTTGGGGCCAGAAACAACTAATAGGGAGAGGTTTCTTTGTTGACTCAGGTCCTGAGTATAAATACTCCATTTGAGATTCCTCCGGATTGGTAGCTGATATAAGGCATATCTTAGATATTGACGGGTCCAGTTCCAAATGCCAAATCCTTTTCACCTTTTGAGACAGACCTTATAATTTCAAATAACTCTCTTAAAATTTTTGATGCCTAATCTGACAGGTAAGCTCTTGGCATTATTAGATCTTTTGGTCATCATTGGAGAGTCTTTAGATGGTTAATGGATCCCTAAAAATAACATGCAAATACATTTCCATGAATTTTCCTAGAAAGAAAATTAAGCCTGCAGGACAGCATCAATAGGGTTTCTTCTTCTTCTTAAATATAAGAATATCTATCTGCAAACAATCCACAAATGATACTGTTGAATGACTCCCTTTTGAAACACTCTGAGCTAGCAATGCTTAGCCATCCTACAAATCATTCGCTGGCTATTACTGTTTATTAAATACCAAACACTGTGAAAGTAATACATATTTTGAGGACTATAAGGAAGAGTAAGACTTACTGTCAATAAATTCATAGGTCAGTAGTAGTAGTTGTGATAGTTATGTAAATGTGCTACTTTCAAATGGTGTTAATCTGTAGAATCTCAGGGTCGCTTACATATTTTTATGTTATATGTTAAAACAAATAACAAATGTGCAGGTATTGCATCACTAAATCATATAATAGACATTAGTAGCAGAGTGACTTCAGAACCTTAGTTTTCTTATATTTAACATAGACTAAATAACACATTTTTAAAGGATTGCAAAGAGGTTAAGATAGAAAATCAAGATAATTTGTAAACCTTTTTGGCATTAAGGTTTTAATAGATAGTAGACATTCTAAAGTTAATCATAATATTCAGGAATGTAGCTTGCATTGTTATTGAAAATAATCAATCCCGTATGCCCTGTTTTTCCAAAATAATAATTTAATTGTAATAAATGCACTGGGCTGAAGTTACAGTATTTCCCCATAAAGACTACACCCAAAATGCTAAGGATATTTGAAAGATGAGTTTGTAAGACAGATACGACACCAAGTTTTACTCTGAGTGCTTTGGTGTAAGGGGAGCCTCAGATATTTTTCTCTTAAATACTAGTTAGGTTGTTTGATGATGGAGGGGAACATGGTCACCCCGTCCAGATCCCACGTGTGTCTGCTGCTCCATCAACAAAAGCTTTTTTTTAAAAAAAAAAAAAAAAAAAAAAGCTTGAAAAAGAAAAAGAAAAAAAAAAGAAAAAGAAAGCTTGATTTTCTTTAAAAGAAGAAAAAAATGTTGCATAGACAGACCTAGGAGGGTGAGGAAGTTATGGTAGATCTGCATTTGAAGCATTAATTTAGTGACTTAAGAAGACAAAAATATGCATGGAATGATTTAGAATTTTATTAATACTTACATTGATGGCAAAGTGCTAGTATTTGCAGTAAGCATCTCACACATAGAACTATGCAAACATACCACAAATGATAAATTAAGAAAAAAGCTATTTTATGACAAAAATATAGTTCTTTTCTAAGGACATGAGGGCAATCATTTATGCAACATCATTTTCAAAACTAATATTTTTTTTCTGACTCATTTGTTGGTGGAAAAACTAAACTTCTCTTTAACACAAGGATGTGCATACTTATACACACACACATTATGCACCATGAATAATTTTCACTAAAAACAGTTTATTAAGACACATCTGTTTTCAAGAATGTGCTTTAATAACACACCATATAGAAAGGGCATATCAAAGAATTTATTATGATAGTTACTTGGACAAATGATATGAGAAGATTCAAAGGAAATCACAGATGCCACACACACAAAAAAATGACTTTTGCATAGAGAAAAGAGATGGTTGTCATAAGAAATAAAGTTCTCCTAAAAAAAAAAAAAATCATGTTATCTTCTCCAATGGAAAAGTCAAAACTTCCAGTTATGAGAATGCCAGGCCAACGGAAAACTGGACATAAGTATAGGAAGATTTCTATAATTTATGAATCCCCAGAAGGTTTATAATAAAAGAATTCTACTTCTCACCTTCAGAAAAGGAAATTAAAGTTAGAAGTTTAGTTGGAATATATCTCGAAGAAATTTCCTATGCATGTGTAAGCTTCTCTGTAAATAGCACTGTTAGCCGGCATTAACAGTAGAGTAACAACCCATGGAGTTCCATAAAAATGCATAAACCTCCTGAAAGCACATACATGTGGCTGAGTTCTGGGAGGGCTGGGAAGATGTGTCCTTGAAGCATGTGCAAAAACAAAAACCTGGCGAGGACCAACAGCATGGGCACTACAGGTATACATGCACTTGTAGTATACACTTACTTTACTCATACCAGTAAAACACTGTATTTCTGTGTGCATGAAAGAGATTTAAATACATTTGGTTATTTAAGTTTATTATGATCCACAAGAGAGAGAAATGGATGATTAAATACACAGTACCTCAAAAATTAAATTTTCTTTCCATCTCATATGATGTGCATGTTGCTTTCTGTCTATCAATATTGCAGAAAATACAACTCAATGTGTACAATGTCCTTTAAACTCCAGTCAACTATGTTATTCAGGACCCAATTAAAGAACAACAATCTGTTATGGAGAAAAAATTTGCTGTACAGTACTTGGAATTATTGTTAGATGGTGTATTTTAAGACATGCATTTTGGGTGATTTAGTAGGCTTTCAAGGGAAATTTTGTCTAGGAGTGATTTTGCATTATATACTGATTTAAAAAAAAAAAAAAGCCTACTGTTACCACCCACTCAACACTGAGATCCAAACACATCAGTAAAATGAAATAGAAAAATGAAACTTTCTTAAAGCCAGAGATTATCTGGGAAATTTTAGTGCCTGAGTACAAGCCTTCACATAATTTTGGATATTTATGCTATACTCTCTGCCTTGTTCATGCAGTGTCTAAATCTCTGTCTTTAGTAAGTGTGCTTATTTATTATTTAGAATATTTCCAAGGGCCTAGGGAAATGCATGGACAGACATGCTCACCTAGAAATTTCCATGAAATCAATTACTTGCAATAATTCCTGCACAAGTACTAATATTATATAGAAACAAAGGAAATGCTTATTTACGATGTTGTTAATATGGCGACAATAGTAACTGCAGATTATATTTAGGTTAATGGTCCCATTCATATATCAAAACTCATCTTGACAAAACACTCTTCTCAATCAACTCCCCAAGGAAAATTTAAACGCAAAAGGAAAATCTAAGAAATACTTTAATGCTAGCTGGTTGTTTCATTGAGTAAGATTAATTGAGATGGCAAGGAGTGAGAAGTCTGTTATGAACCTGGGTTTAAGTAGAGGTATCTGATTCCTTTTACAGCAACCAAGATGGTATTTTAAACTTTATATGACACTTACATTTTTTTTTTCCCCAACTGGTTTCTCAATTGAGCTCAAAGGGAAAACCATAAGTGGCTTTCTATTCTAGTGGGCAGAACTACAGTGAAATATCACATCAAATAGTGGGCTCTTTGTGCTGTCTGTCCTTTAAGTTCAAGTAACATCAAATTAAGACAAGCCAAAGATCGATTATTTTTATCTTCAATGTAGTATAAAAAGAAGATAGTGTTGAATCTTGTTACTAAAAGGGACAAGAGTCACATACATCAGTGTCAGGAGACAGAAACAAGACAGAAAGGAGAAATATTTGCCCAACTGTGTAGAACAGAGCTATCCTAGGTCACAAACACAGATGCTTTCTCAAGAGGGAGGGTCAAAGTTTCCAGTTTAATCACCATTTCCAATAGAACAGAGAAGACAAGAGAGAAAGAAAGAAAGACAAGACAGAAAGAGAAAGAGAGAGAGAGAGGAAGGGAGAGAGGCAGGGAAGTAAAAGAGTTAGGTAAGAGAAAACAGCCGGAGAACAGTCTCCTGCACTTTCAGTCCTACTTCATTCTCCTTTGAAAAGGAAGATCTGTGTGCATGTGGGTTATCTCCTTGGCCAGCAGTGCCAAGAAAGGAAAGCAAAGGGAAAGATGTTTCTTCCCATATTCTGATTGCTGAGAACTTGCAAAAGGTCATGCCCTCAAAGTATGACAGCCACTAACTAAAGAAAGTTTTCCAGATCCAAGAGATTTAATACAAGAGATTTAACCACCCCTGAGCAGCCCTTGAAGCAAGTAATAAGTGATGTTAAATGGAAAACACTTGACTGGGACTGATTCATAATAACTTGAAATAACTTGTCCTGTCGTTGGATTGATTACGTGGATTTCAAAACACATAAGACTATTTAAATAGAAACTATATCTTATTAACATGTAAAGGCAGTGAGCCAAGGGAAAGAGTCAAACTGAGCATTTTTGTAAAGTTCATCCCGAATTTGTTAAGATTACATGATAGGCAATTTGAATGCAAATTATTTAGTTGTTGGATAACGTTGAATTATTTTTTATCTGCTCTTTTTGAAAAGTAAATTAACATCTAAAAGATGCCGAAGCCATGCTTTAATTGTTTTCATCATATGATATCATGGGTTATCATAACATTCCTAATATAATCAGTTAAACAATGCTTTCAAAAATCAAAATGCTCCAGGCTGTCCAGAGTTGTTTAGGAAAGAAAGAGCTGTGACTCCAAAGATGTACTTGGTCATCTTTGGTTTCAAAATATATAGCTCAGGGGCACCTGGGTGGCTCAGTCATTAAGTGTCTGCCTTTGGCTCAGGTCCTGATCCGGGGTCCTGGGATTGAGCCCAGAATCAAGCCTCCTGCTCAGCGGGAAGCCTGCTTCCCCTGCTTGTGTTCCCTCTCTCGCTGTGTCTCTGTCAAATAATAAATAAAATCCTTAAAAAATATATATATGGCACAAATAATTTACTAACATCCCCTAAGAATCTGGGGATGGTGATCAGACATTTGGTTCTGGTGTAAATATGGTCAAGAGTTTAAAAAAAAAAAATCTAAGTACAGAATATGAAATGTGACAGTATTGTGCCTAAAATAAAGTTTCATATAATGTAAGAAAAAAACGTAAGGACAGAGTAAATCTGAACCTTGTTTTAAAACAATAAAATTGATGAAGTTTTAGAATATAGGTGAAGTTCAGTGGACTGAGGTCTGGAGCCGATGACCAAGAAAGAATTCTTGAGCCCTCTTTGGTGCAGAATGGTAGTTTATTAATGCACGGGGACAGGACCCGTGGGCAGGAAGACCTGCGGCCCAGGGGATGTGAGGGGTGGCAGGTTGTGAACGATGGGGTTGGGGGAGGTGAGGAAAAAGGGAGGTTTCAATGGAACTTTCATATGAAAGCTAAGGAGGACCTACAAGATACCAAATGCCGTGAGGCCTTGTCATTGTCAAGGTTTTTTCCTCTAGCAAGGTATGAACATTAAGGTAGTTGGGAGATTCCTAAAGAATGTCACAGTGTGTCCCACCTAGGAGGGGGGGTGTGGGGGAAGGTTGTAGGCTGTCAGCTTTTGCTTAATCCTCAGTCAGCCTTCTGTTCCCTCAACAAAATGATTCCCTCCTTAAAAGAATACTAAATGCAGAAAACCATATTATTCAAGGTTAATAAAGTATTTATGTGATATAGTGTAAAGAATTTGAGTATTAAATAAGTAAGATTTTAAAATAATGCACACGTTTTGGTGGAAAGCCATAGTAAGACTAATGCAGCAATCTAGTTTTCTTATGAGTGCTCCTTTAAATATATGTGTAAGCTTCAAAATGACGTTTAATTACATAAAAGTAATTTCAAATTAATATATGTTATAATTTTTCTCAAGTAAAAAGGCAAATACTTGAGTGGACAAATATTTTTCAAATATGAAAATAATTCAAGAATTTCATTCCGGGCAACACAAGCAACATCTTAAAAAACGCCCCAATAGTAATTTCTACTTTTCAAGGAAATGTAAAAACTCCTTTTTCAAAATGGTAAGTTTGACCCAATTTAGATTTTTTTGTTGTTAAAACTTTTTTTTCTGGGTTGCCTGGGTGGTTCAGTCGGTTAAGCCTCTGCCTTCGGCTTGGGTCATGATCCCAGGATTCTGAGATCAAGTCCCACATCATGCTTCCTGCTCAGCAGGGAGTCTGCAGTTCCCTCTCCCTCTGTCACTGCCCTAGCTTGTGATCTCTCTCTGTGTCAAATAAATAGATAAAATCTTTAAAAAAACAAAAAACACCACAAAACCCTTTTTTTTTCTGATTTATATAAACTCACTTTGGAAACCTATACTCAGTTGCTGTTTTAGAGAGTTCTAAGGAGTAAAAATCAAATATCATTCTGACCACATATTTTCAATCTGTTCCCTGCAGAAGACATGATTTCTTAGGTTATGTACAGTTTTCTGAGTACAGTTTCTTGAACATGAAGTTCAAGTCTTAAATAGAAATGGGACACCCCTTTTCCTTTTGAAGGCTGAGAGCGAAGTCCCTAATTTTGATCACATTGGGCTGGTCTATGAGGCATATTTCTAATGAAAAATCGTGACAATAGGAAGAAAAAGACGGTTTCGAAGTGAGGGAGTCTATCTCCTCTTGTGCTTCCTTTAAAAGAAAACATGTCTAGCAGTGACTGATTCTGGGCTTTCCAGTCTGATACAATTACAATCAGAGTGGCAAAGAAAGCCCATTCCTGCGGTTCTTATGGACAGTGCTAGAAGAGCATCACAAAAATCAATTAGAGATATGCTGAACAGTTTGCAGATCACTTTGTGTTTGTATCCTGAGACGTTTGGAAGCTAATAAGCAAGAAAAATGGTATTGACTCTTTGTTCTGCTCCTGTTCTCACTAAGCTCATTTGTCAGACAAAATCCAAGAGCACGCCAGCAATATGTCGTATTAGTAAAACAAATTGAAATTCCTACTGGTTGAGGTCATGCTGCAGTACAAATGATGGAAGTTACTAGAAGGAATACAAAGGAATAATTTACTTTTCAGTTGAGAACTACAACAGGGAAAACAGTGGCCCCACATCAGCAAGAAAGAAGTGCTACTATTAGAACTGAAATGAATTGCTGGGCTTAATAAACTTTCAACCTGATTATACCCACTTAAGTGTAAGTTCTTTGCCAGAGAAAATTTTAGCACACAAATCTTGTTTTTTAAGACTATTTTAGATGTGGAAGTTCAATGTTTTATTAACCTTTTACTAAAAAAACTACTTAGTTCTGGAAAGAAAGCAATAAATTTAGATGATGGTTATATTTTAAAATAAGATCACACAAATGCATAGACATAAATTATTCATATAATCTCGGTATAAACATTCATATTTGCTCTAGAATATTGTAAGTTGGTGTATATACCGATGAATCAAAAAAGAGAGGTTACTGCCTGGTATTCCTTCCACTTACTTGTAATCAACTAAAACTGTTCAATGACGTTTACTGTTCCAAGGTATTTTTTTTAAAGAAATTTACATTAGTCAGATTTATTATATAACAATTTATCCCCAAAATCAGTGGCTGAAAGAATCAGGAATGGCCATTTACACTTGTTCATGTGTCTGTAGGTCAGCTGAGACTCAACATAGCTTTCTGCTTCAAACTGCTGATCTAGACCTTGGTTTCTTGCCGTAGTCTGGGCTCAGGTCTGCTCCAGTGGCTTTAACTGGATCTCAGACTGAAGAGGGCGTGACGGTCATTGGTTAAAGTAAATCACGTGAGCAAGCTCACGGTCAAAGGGTAGGACTTCGCCTCTGATAGGAGGATTTTCAAAGGTAGTAAAGGACAAGGTTGCAGGGATTGGTGAAGAATCTGAACTCTTATTCTGTAAAGAAGTATCGTGCTTACTAATCAAATAGAGCATCTTTTAATGATGAACCCAGAATATCGAAGAGGCCACTCTTCTTCATAACAATTAAGAACTCTTTTTATATATACAAGTATTCTTTAAACATTGGTCTACATTTCATAAATTTTGCTGTATTGTATCTTTATCTCCAGTCTGTTGAAAATATTTTGTAATTTTTCTCATTTTTTTCTTTACTTGAAGGATTATTTATGATTTTATGATGTATTTTCTATTTTTGTTTTTATTATACTATCCAGCTTAATTATTCAGTGGTTTGATAATATATTCTGAGTATTTCTAGCCCCTTCAAAGATACCAATACTTGCTTTATGTAATAACATCTTAGCCTAGGGCATATTATTCCATGTGCATTTCAGATCATATATTTTGGAATTATTGATATCAATTAGGCCAATGAGGTCAATGACCTTTTATTGATTTTTGTTTTCTGTCTTTGGGGATGGAAGGCTCTTTTCCTTGAAGATTTTAAACCTTTTTTTTCTGCCAATCAAGTCTCTCTTTTCCCATACTCTGATGCTTCCTACAAACACTCCCCATCTACAAGTCTTCTCAAGAAGTTCAAATTCTTGGGGCATCTGGTGGGCTCAGTCCGTTAAGTGTCTACCTTTCACTGAGGTCATGATCTCAGGGCGCTGGGATCCTCTCTGCTCAGCAGGGAGTCTGCTTCTTCTCCCTGTGCTCTGTCCCTACCCTACCCCCTCTGTGTTTACTCCCTCAAATAAATAAATAAAATCTTAAAAAAAAAAGAGTTAAAATTCTTCCACTGGTCTCTCTAGACATGTATAAACTTCTTTCTTTTTCACATGATTCTATCTAGAAATATACATAGAAATCCTTCTCCATTGAAGCCAGGCTTGCATGGACTTTTGTGGAGCTGGGAGGTAGAACACAGACACAGATGGTCTCACTTTATTTCTCATGTGATATTGGTTTCCATGGAAAATTCCCCGTCCTCTCCTGCTGCACTGCTCCCCTTTTCAGCCCCCAGATTGTGGGCCAGGAGGACTTGGCAGTGGGCTCCTTGAGAAGGACATCAACTGATCCATGTCCTCTAAAAATCTCTTTCTGGGACGCCTGGGTGGCTCAGTTGGTTAAGCAGCTGCCTTCGGCTCAGGTCATGATCCCAGCGTCCTGGGATCGAGTCCCACATCGGGCTCCTTGCTCCGCAGGGAGCCTGCTTCTCCCTCTGACTCTGCCTTCCACTCTGTCTGCCTGTGCTCGCTCTCACTCGCTCTCTGTCTGACAAATTAAAAAAAAAAAAAAAATCTCTTTCTGTCCCCAAAGGCCTTTCCCTTTTGCTTTTATTGGAACTTTCCCACAAACTGTACTGTGACATAGATTATAAACTTTCTGGTTTAAGAGACTTAATTGGTTTTTGAAAGAGAAAGATACGATATTAGGAACCAAGCAAACACCATTGCTCTATAAGAAGCTTGGTGAATAAAATTATTGTCCCTCTATATACAATGTCAAAATTTAGACAGAGGCTGAAATACAAACTTATATAAGACCTTATTTTTCATTTATCATACCACAACCCAGTAGACACATTGGCTCAAATGTGTGTATATTTTTTATGCCTGGGTAAGGCAGAACAAATATTGAAGAGTCATATATTTTATGTAAAACATACATCTGCTTGGGGACAGATTTGTAAATGTTGCAAATCTGATTATTTTGAACATCAGTTAGGTATTGAGATAGTTTCAGAATTGGAAGGGAACATAATAATCTCTTGCTTTACTTTTTTAACAGATAAAAACATTCAAATACTGAGTTATTAGGTGATTTCTCATCTCAGTTCTCTTTTCCTTTTCAAGAACTGTTTCCCTACGTGGAAATATATACCTGGTGCAGTTTATGAATCTTATCTAAGTCTGTTACTCATTTACCTATGTGTGTGTTTGGCTTTTTTTTTTTTTAAGGATTATAACATAATCTTTAAAACTTAAATGGCATGTATCATCCAGTTTTCATTTTAGTAACAAATTTATAGTAAGAAAAAAACTTCTGTGGAAATAGTAAATCATGAACATTTATATTTTAGTTCCCTTATATTGATGCATAAAAGAAAATATTAGAAATATATATATAGTCCCCATATGTACATTTAAAAGTACAAATTAATATATAATTTTCACATTTATATGGCAAAGCACAAAAATAGCTAATATCCATCAAACAATATGTGACACGTGATTTTCTTAGGGCATAAACATATGTTAAGTCATTTAGTCTAAGAGGTAGACATATTTTCTTTATTTTTCATATGGGAAATTTATGAATATAGAAGTAATTTGTCCAAGATTGCACAGAATATGATTATTGAGTTCATGTTCTTCATGATAAAATATATTGTCTATATGCCAATTTTAATGATGACTACAATGCAGACCAGGACAGAAGGAATTCTGGATCAAACAATGACTAATTCGGGGGTAGGGTCATGACCTCAGGAGAGTAATTCACCCAAGGAGAGATCAATTTGTTTTTCTTTTTTAAAAGATTTCACTTATTTATTTGAGAGAGAGAGAGGGAGAGAATGAATCGGGTGGCAGAGACAGAATGAGAAGGAGAAGCAGACTCCCCATTGCTTGATGCGGGACTTGATTCCAGAACCCTGACATCATGACCTGAGCCGAAGGCAGATACTTAATGGACTGAACCACCCAGGCACTCAGGAAAGACCAATTTTAAAAAATTAGGAATAATTTGACCTTTCCCCTTTTCCCACAACCACAGACCATAATACCACTTGCAAATGTACACATTTTCTGAAAATACACACACATTTCTTGCATAGTATGGTGACTAACCTAGTCGGATAACACCCTAAAGCCGTGTGATCAATTTATAGAAACCTCTGTGCTGTACACTGTTTCACATTTCACTGAGAGTAGAAACTTGACCATGTATCTAAATGCACTTTATCTAAAGTAATTTGCATTATCTAAAGTAATTAGACATTTTATCTAAAGTAACTTGCAATTTAAAAATGTCAAGTTTCTCCAGGGACGAGGTTTAGTGCAGTGTATTTCAAATACACGCTCTGAGAAGCTCAGGGAGCACGGAGGATGGCCGTGAAGTTGGGAAGGAGTCAAGGTGCTTAGGCTGCTGAGCCCAGGAATGGCTTTGAAAGAAACAGACACACTTGCAGGTAAGATACTGTTGTCCCTGGGCTGCCCTGACAAAGTAGCACAAACTAGGTGTTTCAGGGTAGCACAATGTATTCTTTCACCATCTGAAGTGGAGAAGTCCAGGATCAAGGTGTTGGCCAAGATGACGCCCTAGGATGGCTACGGGGAGAGCATCTGACCTCTCCTCTCTTACCCCTTCTGGTGGTTTGTCTGCAACCCTTGGCATTCCATGGCTTGCAGAAACTTTGCACTGATCTCTGGCTCCACACAGTGGGTTCAAATGTGAAGTTAGGTCCCGCTAACCTTCCTGTTTTAAGGTCAGTTGATTTGAAACTTGAACCACTTGTGCCAATGCCTTCTCAGCAGGACCAAGGTAAGTATTTGGTAGCTACAACTGGGAGCTGGAAACTCCGGGTACTCCGTTAGTTTCCTAGGGCAGGAGTAACCAAGTCCCGTAATTATTGGCTTAGAATAACGAACATTTAGTGTCTCACAATTCTGGAGGCTGGAAGTTCAAGAGCTCTATCTATATGATAGAGCAGTGTCTCCTCGGAAACTTGTAATGGAATCCCTCCCTGCCCCTTCCAAGATTTTGGTTATTTGCCCTCAATATTTGACATTCCTTGACTCATAGAAGGATCACTCCAACTGTCCATCCCTACATGGCATTCATTCTGTGTCTTTTACGTCTCTGAACATGTCTGCGTCTGTGTTCAAATTTCCCCCTTTTATCAGGTCATATCCGATTAGGGTTCAGTCTAATGACCTCATTTTAACTTGATTACCTTTTAAAAGAGACTATTTCCAAATAAGTCCATATTCTGAATTACTCTGAGGTCATCAATATATTTTTTTGTGGGGGACACAATTGACCTCACAGCATCTAGTTTATATTCTGGACTTTCTACTGTATTTGGTTTAAAGCAAGGAATCTATGCCTAAAATGAACATTCACAAAATTCTGAAAGGTTCTTAACCAAGTGATACCAAATTTAATATAAGTACACGTGTTTTAGGAAAAAAAACTAATATGTATTAAAGAGAAAATCTTTAATACAGGAATATGTATTAAAGAGAAAATCACTTACACTTTGAACCAGAAATTCCACTTCCAAATATTTACCCCAAAGTACGAAACAAAGCAAAATTGACAAATTCTTTTATATATATCCACAAGTAAATATTCACAGCCATATGAAGGGCAGCATTTCTATAAAGCAGAAATCAGGTCAAATAACCATTAGCAAGAACATCTATAATCATGGTACAGATGGAAAAGAAAATGTTATAATTATCTAAAATGAGGGAAGAGGGGTGTATATATCAACTTAAATAATATTCACAGACTATATGCTGCAAATGAAAGTTGCAGAACCACATAAATAGCATGATATCATAACAAGATACATATAATTGATTAATGCTAAAGTAGGGAATTATAAAACTTTCCAATAAAAATAAATATTTCAGAATAGTGCCCCTGGAATGAGAGGAAAAGAAGTTTTGGAAGGCATAATTGGGCTTCCATTTTTCTGTATTTACTTAAAAAAAAAAACAAAACACTGCAGCTGGTTATGTTCATTGTTAAGATTTGATAAAGCTAGATACTGGTGATTATTGCTTTATTCCCTATATCTTTTTTTCTGCACTTTTAGATGCTTTATTGACTAAAAAGGCTAGTTGTTCTAATATTAAAGCCTGCTGATTTTACTTCTGAAAGTAAACAAAGTACTGTAAGCAAGGCAAGCAACCTCTATTTGGTTCTTTTTTTCTCTCATTAAAACTATATTTGCTTCTAAGGAGTATTATGAAGAAACAATGTGGAGTTTGTGAAATTTTGTATTTTGAAGTTTTGAAATCACTATTTAAGACTAAGATGTTCACGGAAGCATAGAAAAAATTTGGCCATATTTTTATAAAATTAAATGATGTAGATTGGTGATCTGAAGTATGGAGAGTTATGGTGGCATTTAGGCAATATTCTGGAGCTATTGAGTTTTTATTTATGGTTGATTAATTAATTATTGGCTAAAGTCAAGAAAGATTAAATACAAATTAGGCAAAATAGAGCTGTCCAGAAATAATTTTGTTTCTACCTATGATTAATGTGATAGTATGCTCTTCCAAAGATTTTTCTTGATGGGATCATTTTAATTATTGTGAACATTAGATTCCAGACTATAACTGGCTGATTAATAGTGAAAGCTTGCCATCTGGTGGACAAAGTGAAAACTGTGGCACGGTTTGGCTAGAAAAGCCGTACACCAGCATCTTTGGGGATTGAGTATTTGCTTTATTCTAGGGATTTATTTGTAGCTCATGACTGAAGAGCCTGAATTACACGCATGCACACACCCAAACATACACACACACACACACACACACACATACATATGGACACATATTCACACATGTGTATACACACTCAACATCCCTAATGAATTTTTGTTTGTATTCAGACAATGACAAGTATTAAGTGCTCTAATCAGGATGATTTAGATTAACTTCTGCACAAAATGTGATTTCTTTGAGCTACATTATCTCATCAAACCTGTCTGGACACTGCTTTTGAAATAATTTGAAGAACTTTAATTCATAGTCATTTGCAAATAAATGTGTCATGGATAGCCCATATTTCTTTGGGTGCACTGTCACTTTTTAATTCTTGAATAATTCCCTACATGTTAAAGTCACCCCTGCAACCGCCACCCCTGCCAAATTTACATACACCCATTAACCCCAACAGTGAGGAAATCGGGTGAGTTCTATTTTGCCCACCAGACCAGATTGTTTCAGTGGGGGTTCTGTAAAACCCTTTATATTCCACAAGCTTCCTCTAAGGGGAGGAAAAAAAGAAGCACTGTTTTCCTTTTCACTTTGCATGCCGCATGTGCGTGGGGAGAAAGGATGCCCAAGGTCTCTCAGAACCATGTGACGGTGCACATTAGAACCACGTTTGCTTGCTTGAGTCCAATGTCAACTTTTGGAGAGGAACAGAGATGCCCCTTGACAGGCGGTGAGAGTCGCCCTGGACGGCGGAGTGAGTAGCCATCTGGCAATGTTGCTCTCCTGAACTAACTCCCCCCAAACTCTCCAAAGGCACCGTTGGCTGATTTTTTGAGACAAACAACGTCTTCGAGTGCAAAATAAAATAGGAGTGGGCTTTGCAAACCAAAAAAGTACGTGTCTATGCTGCTGTTCAGCTGCTTCCTCTTTGCCATCTTCTTGCCATTATACGACTTGTGAACATAGATTGTATAGGTCAGAGCCGAATTGCATAATAAATGTTTAACTTTTTTTTTTTTTTTTACAGTTTTCTCATTTGGTTACTTATTGCTTCCTTCTGTTTATATTCTCTTAGGAGCCACGTTTTGCAAACATGTTGCCCAATGTGGCGATTTTTGAGACAACATGTGACAGACAAGAGGATGACTACGGTTATAGGCTTTAGCCAAGGGGCAAATCTGATTAGGTTATGTTGCAGAGTCACCATCCTCTGACGTATTTCATCTCAGGAGTGTGCAAGAGGCGCCGGAGAAAGCCAGGTGCACAAACCAGTGATCAGTGGTGTTTACATGAGGTAGCGAATCATGTTGCCCCTTTCCATTGTGAGCTATCTGTAAAGCACAGTATACAAAGCCAATAATGGTTTCTGCAAAATCATGAAAGACTGAACTATAAATCAGAGCTACTGAACAAGTAAAGGTGCTGGTTATTTTAAGTGACTATTGGGATCTCAGAGTAAAGATTTTGTTGAACAAAAAAGTCATAATTCTTCTAATGTCTTAGGAAATAAGTTATTAGCAGAACATTTTGCCCAGAAGATGAAAGAAAAAAAAAAAGTGTTGGTGGGGACCAGATAATATTCACATGTAAATTAGGGTGGGCATATGATAAAATTAGGGTGAGTATATGAAAAAACACAGTGTGGGAACTTGAAAAGATCCCATTCTCAAATAGTACAAGAATAGAAGTCACAGAAATGATGCTCAGGAGATTTAAAGAAACACACTAATTTCTCTGTCTAGATTGAATGTATCAATAAATGTCATGTGTAGAGTTTGTCAGATTTGCAAGTAATGGTGAAATTCAACACCTTTTTCTTATAAGCTTCCCCAACAAGCAGAGGTATAAATATATTTCAGGTTTTGTCTTCATCTGGAAATAGTAAGTGTACCTTAGAGGAACCTTGTTGGTGTCTGTATTATTGGTGCCCATCAGTGACTGGTTTTGTGATGTTTCACCTCTCAAGTTGCAAAAGTAAAATGAAAGTCCTTATGTTCCATAAAACACTGTCTTCTTCACAGAGGGTAGTTATTGTCAAAAACTCTTGGGTATGAAAAAGGGTTCTGGAAGATGTTACTTAATAGTTAATGTTCTAAGGCTACTTCGGTTGAGGATGTTCAAAACAATAAGGAAGCCAGAATGACAAATGTTTGATTCTCCTCCAACACTGAGTAATCTTGTGGTTTAAGAGAGGGAGATTTCTCATCAGGGCATTTGGATTGAAAGGCAAATCGCAGGAATGCTTCCCACCGAATAGCGGGCCATATGTTCTGTCTGTTTTAGAGAGAATGGGTAGCCATGAATGTAACGTACTTAGAAGAAAAGCCTTCTCCTGTGAACCAGTTGGATAAAACTCTTTATGACCCTAGAGAAAATGTTTTATCTTTCAGTAGATTTAGAAAGAAACTCAATTTTTGGAAACATGGGTCAAAAAAGGAAATAGTGAAACGTTTCCATCCTCACAGGGGATTCAGTGTGAGGAAAAGTATCAGCAAGTCTCAAGTCTTATTGAAAACCACTTGGACGAACTGTAGAATCAAAATTGAAAAATTGCTACCCTCCCTCTCAACACAAGTATGAGACAAGATGACATCCCTGTTCAGAGACCTTACACTCAGCTCCGAAATTGGTTTTATGAGGAAGGGAAGAATTTTGTGAGGGAAAGGCTAGTATGGACTTCGGATAAAAATATATTGATCTTCCCTTAGACCAGTTCTGGATTTCAGTGACAATAATAAACACTTTGTTGCAGTGTTCAAACTCTTCCGCATGAACAAGCTTCTTCTTGTCTAACAAGGACTGGGAACCAGGAAAGATACTGGCTTGCTTCTCTTGAAAATGAAATCTATGTTTTCTTCTCTCAACTTCTACCAATAACTGAATATTCATTCAGCAAAAAAAACAAGAACAAAATTTATATTAAAATGAAAATTTCTTTATTAGTTTAGGTTCCTAGCAGGAAATGGATAGCTCATTCGATTCTTTCTTTGAAATAAACTGTTTACAAAGATGGAGGTGTGGGAACACCAGGGATGGTGTCTAACTTCTGGACTAGCACTGGGAGTCGTTAATGCCCGTAAGTCTGAAGGAGAGATGCATAGGGACCTGCAAGGTGAGAATCTTATAAAGCAGGTCTTCTCAAACTATCTGTGGTAAAGCATTGGGTTTATTTATGTTTGTTTGTTGGTTGGTTGATTGGTTGGTTTTCTATATTCCCAGTCTGTTGAAGATCAATATGTTAAAATTAAAGTAAATTACAAAGAAAATAAATTAAGACATTTGTTAAATTAAAATTTGGAAAACGAAAATAAACCACTAGAAATGAAGTAAAAAAGACAATCTAAATACAAGTCTAGTTTTGGTATCATCAGATTTGGCAGATACAATTCTACCCTGTGAAATTGCTGTGACGTTTTCTAAATTCTACTCATCATGTTTGTAATCAGTCCACTGCTGGCCAACAGTAATAACTGGCAGAGTGACACTGCTCCGCAACACATAATTTAAGCATCAATGCTATAGAGTTCACCTCCTTGGAGAAGTAATAACCTTCACAATGGACAGCACAGCAGGAGGCTTCTGAAAGAGGACAGGGAAATAGATACATTGACCTCATTTTCCTTCCTCCCACCTATGGGGGGCAGCCAATTGATCAAACCTCACTGAAAGCTACAGGGCTTGGAAAACCACCCCAAACAGGGTGGAAGAGGGGAGGGAGTTCTATATTGATGTCAGAAAGGAAACTGATACAAAGTATATTTTTTACTACTTAAAGATTGCTGAATGCCTTGACCTCAAAGGAATTTCTTGCTAGTTTTTCCATAGTGCAATTGGGGTGAAAATTTTGCCTTCCCTGAATTTCTAAATTTTTTATTGTCTGCTTTCCACTAACCACTACTACATGATTTACTGTTTTTTGATAACTGTATCACCAAAATGCAAAATAAAAGATGAGTAGATTTCGAGTATATTGATTCATGACACATCCGTGAAGTCTTAAATAGTTATGGAGAAAGGAAGGGAAGGGAAGACGTCTAATGACCCTATGGGTTTATTCTTTTCTACTCTGTGTTATTCACAGAAAGATAATTGGAAATGCCCCATTCCGCTTCTTCGTTCTCTGCACCCACATGACATTCAACGGGCAGCGATCTTCTCCTTTCATCACATTGCTTCTGTATTCCACCGGATACTGAACATTGGCACACACTATTGTTTTCCTTATATAAAAAAGAAAAATGGTCTTTCTTTCCAGTCTAGTATTCACTCTTTTACTTGTTCCTCTTCCATCCCCGGTCAGCAAACTCCTCAAAGGTGTTGGTTACACTTGACTCTAACGTTTTCTCCCTTTCATCTTCGACATCAGGCGCACTAAATCCTCTTTCAAGTCCACCAGTGTCCTCCATGCTGAAAAGGCAATGGCCAGTCCTCAGTATTTATCTTAATTGACCCAATAGTAGAATTTGATAAAGATAGTTTCTCCTTTCTTGAATAATTTTCTTCAACTAGTTTCAGAAAATCTTCCTTTAGAAAGGTCTCTATTTTTTGTCTGTTCCTTCTCAGTCTCCAATATCTTAAAGTTGAACCGGATGACTCAGACTTTTTATCTTTCTTTTCCTATCTTCATTCACTCCTTTCATGATTTTATTTAGTCTTGTGTTTTTGTATGCTGTATATATGCCTGCAAATCCAGAGTTCATATCTCTACCCTAGACCTTTTGCTTAATTTCCTAACTCATACTACAGTCTTACCTACTTGAACCCTTCACCTGGATGTGTACTAGGCATCACAGTCTTACACGCTAAAAGCTTAGATGCTGGCCTTAATTTAGAAGCTGAATTGTGCCGTCTCTCTATCTCATGTACTTGCAATAACATCATTTGAGTTCCTTGGGCATAGACTTAGAAAAATTCTTGATATTCCTGTTTTTCTTAAAGCTCACTTTTTAAAAAAATATTTTTATTTATTCATTTCAGAGAGAGAGAGAAAGCAGGAACAGGGGGAGAGTTTAGAAGGAAAGGAAGAAACAGCCTCCCTCCTGAGCACGGTTCTCAACTTGAAGCTCAACTCCAGGACCCTGGGATCATGACCTGAGCCAAAGGCAGATGCTTAACTGACTGAGCCACCCAGGAGCCCGAAAGCTCACTTTTCTTACTCAGAAAATCCTATCAGTTCTACACTGAGTATGTCCAATGACCTAAACAGATATATCCTGGGTCAAGACACTGTCATCTCTTAGCTGAATAATTCAGCCCTTTCTTTGTGCCCTCTTTTGGTCTGTATTCAACACAGCTAGATCCTGTCAAAAGTAGTCATTTACTGCCATCCCAAAAACCATTGCATTCAGAATGAAAGCTGATGATTTATGATGACCAGTAAGACTCTATAATCCACTTCCAGCATTTTCCTTCTAACAATGGCCCTGGCTTCCTCTCTTCGCCTACACTCCTCGCCTTGATGAAGCATAAACTCAGAGATCACTCCTCCTTCAGGCCCAGGTGGATTCCTTTTCCCTCTGGATTGTTCTCTCCTCCAGTATCTTCAAAGCTCCCACCCTCACATTCTTCAGATCTTTATTCAGATGTGATTTTTGCATCTTCTTTAACCCATCCTTTAATTTTTTATAAGTTCCTTTTAATTACAGTTAGTTAATGGACAGTGTAATGTTAGTTTCATATATAAAATTTAGTGATTCAGCATTTACGTACAACACTCGGTGTTCATCACAAGTGCCCTTCTGAATCATCACCACCTATTTAACCTGTCTCCCAACCCACGTCCCCTCTGGTAATGATCAGTTTGTTCTCTTGGTTTGCTTCTCTCTTTCCCCTCCAGGATCATTTTTTTTTTTCTGTTTTGTTTCTTAAATTCCACATATTAGTGAAATCATGCGGTATTTGTCTATCTCTGACTGATGATTTCATTTTGCATGATACCTCTAGTTCCATCCACATCATTGCAAATCCTAATCCATCCATTTAAATTTAATACTTCTTCGAACTTCTTCATCTATGTTTCATTTTTCTCCAACTCATGCATGGTTTTCTATCATGCTATATAAATATAGGCCATGTCTCCAAGTAGACTATAAATTTCACAAATGCTTAAGATTCCTGGTGTTTAGTTAAATGATATCTCCAATATTCAGAACCAATCCTGGCAAATCCTGGTTAATAAATTATTGTTGAATTAAAAAAATCAATCTCCTATTGAGCATTGCAATGTTTTTTTAATGAGCAATGATCCATATTATGAGTTTTTGAGTAGTTTACTCAAAAACGAAAATAAAAATAAATCACCACCATTATTCAAAAATAAAATATAATAACTATTGGAGAAATGAAAATACTAATTTTCTATAGGAGTTAAACCATTGTATTCTTTTAAAAAAGAAGTAGAATTAATTCTGCCATTTGGTTTTCACATGTTAGTGAATGGCAAGAATGTATTTCAGTATTACTCCAAAACTTTCTGATGTAAGAGTTTGTAGAAATTCTGAGCTATTTTCTACTTCCAAAGCTATAGCTCAAAAGCTAAGCAAAACAGGAGAAGCTACTAGGTTTTATTCGATTTAATAATACAGTTAATCCTTGAACAAAGTGGGGGTTAGGAGTGCCAACCCTCTGTGCAGTCAAAAATATGTGCATAACTTTACACTTTTTAGGTTCCCTAAAACTTAACAATGATTGCCTACTGTCTACTGGAAACCTTGCCAAAAACATAAATGGCTAACACATATTTGTAAGTTATATTAATTTCTACTGTATTCTTCAATAAAATAAGCTGGAGAAAAGAAAAGGTTATTAAGAAAATCTTAAGGAAGAAAAAATTCATTTACAGTACTATCCTATAAAAAGGTCCATATGTAAGTGGACCCACACAGCTGAAACCTATTGTTGTTCAAATATCAAATGTATTTTTGATTTATAAAATTTGGACACTCATGTTCCATTGAGTTTTTGCTAATGAATAATTTCTCTCCATCTTAGCCAAGTTTATAGTTCAATGACTTAAAGTGAACATTAAAATTAAGTACAATTAAAATTTTTGTGGGTTATAAAAATATATTCATTCATGTATGTAGCCAAATATTTTAATTAATTTTGATATCTCTCCTGTAGCCAATTATCACCAGTCATTAAATTCAATCAAAAGATCCATTATAAAAATTATTTATTAAAAGTAATGTTAAATAATCTATTCAATACAATTATCCACACATGTAACTACATGTAACTACCTAAATGAAAGTTAACATATTATTGAGTTAGACTATAATTGTGCTTCATTATTCTTTCTAATCTACCCTCCCTGCCAAATTTTATTTCAACCACTACCAAGAAAATCAAACTAAATCATGAAGAAAATGAAACGTATGTACAGCCTTATGAGTATTTATCATTTAATTCAATACACTACTATCATAACATTTCCAAAACCTTAAAGTAATTGAAAAAAAAGTCGAAGTTGACAATGGCCTGTCACTAGTACCTTGTCCTTATTTTGTTTTAATTTTCAAATATTTCTAATACTATATATAGGTTATGTGTATTTCCAGTACTATATGTATGCATATGTATATGTGCATTACATATCTGATGGAATTTTACTGAAAATTCAGACAAATTATATAAGAATATTTAATGGATTTAAAAGAAAAGAAAGAGGTGGTCTTATTCCATAGGGTATAATATACACTACATAAAATACAATTAAAGCACCATTGTTGAACTATAGGATACTGTCTTGAATGAGAAAAATATTGAAAATGTGATTACAAACTGACTTCCATGCCAAATTTTACAATTAGACAATTCCAACTTTCTTTTTAAATTGATAAGTTTCAACCAGATGAAGAAATATTGAAAGTAGGGAAAGAAAGAAGGACAGAGGAGAGAATGGTGGGGGGCAGAGGAAGAAATAAAGAATAGGAAAGTAATGAAAGGCTTAGAAGACCTTCACATTCTGGAGAACAGTAGATTTGGTATTTGTTCTTAGTGAAATATTGGGGAGAATAAATCATCAGGTCCATTTGGGCTTAGTGTCTCATTTATTGGAAGAGTTTTCTATATGGATTCAATTTCCTTAGTTGTTATAGGATCATTCAGGTATGTATTTGAATGTGTCATCTGTTTTGTAAATCTATTGATAATTTTTTATTATTTTATTTTTTAAAAATTTTCTTTATTTGAGAGCAAGAGAGAGTACAAGTAGGAGCAGAGGCAGAGGGAGAGGGAGAAGCAGGCTCCCCACCCAGGAGAGCCCCATGTGGGGCTGATCCCAGCACACTGATACCAAGACCCAAGCCGAAATCAGATGCTTGACAGACTGGGCCACCCAGGTACCCCTAAATCTATTATTTTTTAAAGAGTGTTTAGTATCTGTAAATACAGTTTCTCCCTGAAGTAGTTTACTTGTACCTCTTGATTTTGCAGAGGGTAGGGCACCTATCAGGCTTACCACAGATTCAATAAAAAATTCAACTTTTTCAAAGAAATAACTTTTTAAAGACGATTTCATCCATTTTATTTGTTTCTATTTTACTAATTTCAGTTCTTTATTTAAAAAATATTCAGGTAATAGGGGGTGCCTTGGTGGCTCAGTGGGTTAAAGCCACTGCCTTCGGCACAGGCGATGATTTCAGGGTCCTGGGATCGAGCCCCACATTGGGCTCTCTGCTCAGCAGGGAGCCTGCTTCCTCCTCCTCTCTCTCTGCCTACTTGTTATCTCTATCTGTCAAATAAATAAATAAAATCTTTAAAAAAATATTCAGGAAGCAGAGGTGAAACAATTGGAAGCACACTTACCTAAGATGACTTGGAAATACACTCGCCGAATTTGTGGACCTGGACAAGGTGGTTTCCAGGCAGAATGTTGGAAAGTTAAGCTTGTTCCTGTGATCTGTAGTTGATAAAATATAGCAAGAAAGTATGCAGACATAATTAGAGGGAATATAAACATTCAGAATAGAATAATAGAATTGTTTCACATTTTCACACTCTTGCTCTTCAGAAAATAAGAGATAATTAACTTGAAATACGGACTGGGCAAAAAAATGAAATTAAAAATCAAAATCTCAGCATTAAGACACATCTCATAGCATGAATCAAGTTAAGTGCATAGCCATCGTTCTCTTGTTAAAATGTTTGGATTGAATATCAAGACCCTTGCTGCTTTAGCAAGAGCACTTTTAAAAAAATATTTTTAGGTTTTATTTATTTATTTGAGAGAAGGAGAGAGAGAGAGAGAGAGAGAGAGAGAATGTGCAGGGAGGAAATGCAGAAAGAGAGGGAGAAGCAGACCCCCGCTGGAGAGAGCCCGATGTGGGACTCCATCCCAGGACCCTGAAATCATGAACTGAGTTGAAGGCAGATGCTTAACTGGCTGAGTTACCCAGGCTCAGCTGAAGTCCATTCTACTTCCTTCTAAAAAAAAAACAAGAATTATTTTCTTAAATATGCTTTTGAAAAATGATACATTTATTGCCAAAAGTAATTTAAAGCAGATCGATCTATTGAGAAAGAAATGCTTGACGATGGGTGAAAGAATAATAATTTGAAGAACCAATTTCTTGTCCTGACAATACTGCCCAGACTGAGTGGTGCTTGTTCACAGCTGTGGGAATAACAACATTCAAACGAACAATAAGTTAAGTGGTACATTTATAAATTGTAAAAAAAAATAATAATAATGTTGGACTATGCACATCAAGTTTTCTTTTTTTAAAAGGATTTTATTTCTTTATTTTAGAGAGATGGAGTATGAGTTGGGGAAGAGGCAGAGGGAGAAGGAGAGAGAATCCTAGCAGTCTCGGTGCTCAGCACAGAGCCCCATTTGGGGCTTGATCCCAAGACTCCAAGCTCATGAGCTGAGCCAAAATCCAGAATCTGATGCTTAACTGACTGAGCCACCCAGGCGCCCCTCAAGTTTTCAACAGTTGTCTCAGCCATAACAAAAGCCTTGGCAAACTCTTATTTTAGTAGTTCAAAAGTTCTGCGAACAAACCCAATACAAAAACAACAAAACAAAACATATAAAAAACATTCTCATCATAAGTGAAATTATTTTTCTCTGCATTTAAACAGCAAGGGATTACATTTATCACAGTATTTTAATTCATCGCAATTTTTTATTTTAAAGAAATTTCTTTTTTTTTTAAGTTTTTTTTTTTTTAATTTATTTATTTGACAGACAGAGATCACAAGTAGGGCAGAGAGGCCAGCAGAGAGAGAGAGAAGGAAACAGGCTCCCCACTAACAGAGAGCCTGATGAAGAGCTCAATCCCAGGACCCTGGGATCATGACCTGAGCCAAAGGCAGAGGCTTTAACCCACTGAGCCACCCAGGCACCCCTTAAAGAAATTTCTTAAAGACTAGGGTGCCGTAAGGGCTTTGTCAAAAGGACAAAAAGCATCAATGGTCTTTCCTTCCATTATCACTCTGTGTCTGGATCCACATGGTTTAAACCAAATATGAGCTTCCAACATTTCAGAATATTTTAGATACAGAATGAATGGTCATCTATACACACATATACACACACACAACCCTCCTATGAGATCAATTTTTTGAACTTCAGAAATTATAAGAAAAGAGTCATAAAAAAAGAAAAATTATAAGAAAAGAAACTTTGATAAATAGTACTCATACTATATGACATATTAAAAATGAGGAATCAGTGTCTTCGGTGGTTTCCTCCTCTCTGTACTTCTGTAATTGATTCATCACAGACACGTGGAAAGGATGAAGTTAAACTTGAACGGGTGAAGCATAGCACAGAGCGGTAATCATAGGACAAACACAGCCTACGGAACAGCCCCACCGAGGATACTGTAAATACAAAACCACGTGTAATGTCAGCAGCAGTGAACCAAACCACAGCCACGTATCAGGAGTTCGAAGAAGTGGGGTAGTCACATCTGTGCTTCTCAGAGAAATCAATATTTACTTTACTCAGCATATTTCCTAAGGTCATAGAACAGTGAATGACAAACTAATAATTTTCAATATATATTTGTTGAATTGTTGATTTTTTGAATATTTAAGCCACAGAATTGGCTAGTCAAAGGATAGATTGATTTTAAAGGTTATGTAAATACACACAACTTAATTGGCATGACAAAATATTATAGAGGTTGAATATAAATTCATCTTTTGCTGTTGTGACTTTATCAAGTACTAAAAATGACACTGTAGTTCTTTGGCATAAGGAACAATGGCTGCACAGCCCACAAAGAGAACGACTAGCCTTCTTAAGCACACATCAACTAGAAACAGTTTTGACTGTATCTCAGGTGTCTTTGACATATCATGGGCCAATGAAGGAGGAAAATAAGGCCCAAATCTATGATTCAGTAACTACCAGTCCCCTAAATTTGTTATATAAAATACTACTCCCTTCGAATGGCAATTGCTAGACACTTGTGCTTTTCTTGGAGAAAAGCAAATTTAGCAAACACCAATACTATCACCACCATGACAGCAATAATAGGACTCATCTAGGGACTTTGGGTCCAAAATTCAAACTTCCTATATGAAGTGGATCATTTCCAACACAGCAAATGACAGCTGCTTTGGGAAATGGCAGTCATACCTCAGAGCTTGCATTATGATTGGCTCTAGAAGCATTTCCTTCAGCTTACTATGGGGTAGTGTCTGCACTTGCAGAGGATAGCCTATGTAAGAAGTTATGATACGAACACCCAAGAGATCTCACAAATATGTGGGTATCTCTTCTATGTGTTATTGTCTTGTGACTGAAGGTCTGCTTTTTTGTTTTGAATAGCCTGGTAATCATTGCTTCTGGAAAGTAACAAAATGAGTAGAAATCTATGAAAGGGATAACTTGGGTCTCATCCCTATGACTTTTACAATTATGGCCTAAATCCTTATTTATAATGATTATCACCTCACTAATTAGAACATACGTAGACCACAAACAAGTAAGGAATACATAGTTTCCCTCGATGATCATTTATTTTTATAATTTTCTCACCTTGTTTACTTCTTGATGTTTTATCTCTTCCCTTTAATTTCTTCCTCTTTATCTCTCCATATTTTTATATATCACATTATCTCTGCTTATCAAAAGGCCTCTCTTCTTTTTTTTTTCTTTTAAAGATTTTATTTATTTATTGGATAGAAAGAGATCACAGATAGGCAGAAAGGAAGGCAGAGAGAGAGGGAGAAGCAGACTCCCCGCCAAGCAGAGAGCCCGATGTGGGGCTCGATCCCAGGACCCTGAGATCATGACCTGAGCCGAAAGCAGAGGCCTAACCCACTGAGCCATCCAGGTGTCCCAAAAGGCCTCTCTTCTTGCCTCCTATTTTCTTTTTTGATAAGTTCTAGCTTAGTTAACTGTTGTATATTTTTATCGTGTCACTGTTGCCAAATGGGTGGGGTATGATGAAACATAGTATCATAACAATTTATATTTTAAAACCAGAAATACACAGAACCTTATTTTACATTTATCAATTATGTGGTATTTTACAAGAAGAGATGGGTAGGAAAGTAGAAGGAAGACAAGTTAAAACTTTTAAAGACTACTTTAAAGCAACTGTCAAATTTATTTTTAAAAATGAGTAAAAAGCTTTAAAAATCTTTTTCTTGGATGGGATGGCTGGGTGGCTTAGTTGGTTGAGTGTCTGACTCTTCATTTTGACTCAGGTCATGATCTCAGGGTCATGAGATGGAGCCCAGTATGGGGCCCCACTCTTAGTGGGGAGTCTGCTTGAGATTCTCTCTCTCCCTCTCACTCTCCCCCTCTCTACCTCATGTTCATGTGCTCTCTTTCAAATAAATAAATACACCTTTTAAAATTTAAAAATAAAATATTTTCTCTTGGATATTCTAGATGACTGCAAGCTTCAACTTATGGTATTATATGGACATACAAAGTGATAAAGGGAACTGAATATTTTGTACACTTCATTTGAGTTTTTAGTTACTGATTAATTTACCATTTATTTAACCCTTGTTGTATTTAGAGAGTTATATTGTGCACAAGAACTACAATAATCTCTTTGACATGCTCATGATATAACTGAAAGTGGTTTTGCCACCATATTGTCATAATTAAGAAAAAGCTATCTTTTTTATACTAATATTAAACTTAATTTTGATTGTTTTTCTAAAATATCCTCAGAATAGTGATCTAGTGTCTTCAGATTTTCTTTTTTAAACTGCTATACTGAAGTTTGACTGACATATAAAAAGTTGTACACGCTAATGTATATAACTCTATGAGTTTGGGAAGAAGTATAGATCCATGAAACCATCACCATCATAAAGGTCATAGACATATCCATTACCTCATATTTTCTACCCACTACCATTATTATTGCTATTTTGTGTATGTGTGGCAAGAACACTTAACATGTGATCTACCCTCTTACTCAAAATCCAAGTCATTTGGGGGGCGGGTTAGAAGCTATTTCTAGAATTTCCATGAAAATAATAAAAAAGTATTGAAGAGCCAATGTGATCTTGAAAAATAAGAACAGAGCTGAGCGTTCTGTCTTGGTATCATGTTTCTATTGTTCCCTTCGTTTTTTTTTTTTTTTTTTTAAAGATTTTATATATTTCTTTGACAGAGAGAGAGAGAGGTCACAAGTAGGCAGAGAGGCAGGCAGAGGGAGAGGCGGAAGCAGGCCCCTGCCAAGTGGAGAGCCCGATGTGGGTCTCAATCCCAGGACTCTGAGACCATGACCTTAGCCGGAGGGCAGAGGAACCCACTGAGCACCCAGGCACCCATGTTCCCTTCAGTTTATTAAATCATGCAATTCATGTCTTTGTTCCCTTTTTTATGAAACACTATGAAAGTTATATATCATATTCCTGCTTCCCTTTTTTTTTCTGTTCCCTCTTTCTTATTAACTTTTTGAGTGTGATTGACACACAATGTTACATTACTTTCAGGTGTACAACATAGTAATTTGATAAATTTGTTTTGTTTTGTTTTAGCAACTCATTCTGTTTTCTACACTTACTTTACTTGTTATAGCAGGTTTACTTTTCAGTTCTGTCTATCCCACTCATTTACTTTATTGGTTTTTAGTAAGATGATTACATGTCACATTGTTTTTCCAGTATTATTATTTATTTTTCATAAGAATCTATTCTTATTTTATGGGTATAATATAAATTTTAATTGAGTATAATGATTATGACTATGCTATACAAGTTTCCTCTGGTTTTAGCTTTTCCCTGTTTCTTATAGTGACTGAGATGATATTGAATTAAATATAATATTTTTTTATTTGTCTATTTGTATTTATATTGGAACATGGTGCACAAGCTTCTGATTACTATAGTCAACCACTTCTGATTGTGGGGGAGGAAAGTTGGGTTTGTAAGTGTGGGATGCTCCCCCATAATGTCCTCTCCCATCCTAAATAATGTTTGCACTTTCTTCCATAGCTTGTAAGCCAATGCCACACTTTCTGGACATTCTTTGCAGATGGAAAGTGGAATATGAGCACATACCCAGTTTCCTCCTGAATTACCCTCTGATTACTTCACGAATCCCACATTCTCCATATTTGTGTTAACTCTAAGTTCATGCCTTCTAAAACTAATCTTACCTCCTCAGCTATCTGCTTTTGTGCATTTACTGGGTTTTGTTTTTTTTCTTACTTTTTTTTTTGTTTGTTTTAATCAACTTAATTTTGTTGGTCTTTAATTTATTTCAGCAATTCTTCAAATGGTGAAATATACTACTCTTGGAAATGTTTCTAGTTTTAGTGCATTGTGATTGATTGACTAAAATTCCATGTTCACTACTTTTTATTTCATAATTTTTTCTGGAGAAGATATAAATGCTGATGTTGACACTGATCTGATCATATAATCGTAATTGCAATTAGGGGATTCTTCCTTTGAGCAAGGATCAGGACTTCTTCATCTTTCTATTTCATTAAACAACTAGAAAGTGATCTTGCATGTAGTATAGCTTTAATAATAATGTTGATGATAATAGTCAAATACCATATTATCATTTGCCATGTACCAAATCCTTGTTAGGTCCTCAATTAATCCTAACCACAGCACTCTGAAGTAGGTACTGTTTGTATTTTCACGTTATAGATAAGGAAATGGAGGCATATAGAGATGAAATAAATTGCTCAAGGTTACATAGCTACTGGATGTTTAATTCAGAATTTGAATCCTAATGCTCTGACTCAAGAGACTCTACCATATTATAAAGTAAGTCCTATCCTCCAAGCCCAAGCCTCTAGTTTCTAGTCTTCTCCTCACCTGCATGACAAACTTATCAAACATACAGACTTGTGCTCAAAATATCTCTCTGGGTCCTATCAGAATATGATCTAGGAATTTATTGATTTATCATGTATTTTTTATTTGCTAATTTGAAAATGGAATACTTCATCCACAACTTCACCCACAATACTTCACCCACAGCCACCCAGAGAAGACTAAGAACTCATTCTACAGTTAAAGACCAATAGTCCTTAGAAGTATCTTCAAAGGTGAGAGTCCGTGCAGTCAATTAGATACAACACTTGATCTTAGCCAAAAGGCCGAGAAGCGATAGTCAATTAGATACAATAAGCAAATTTACCTGAGCTTATAATTGAGTCCAATTTTGTTCTCACGTGTCATATAGTCACAATATAAGTACATACATAAACAGTCCAGAGAAGGAATATTTATATTATTGACATTCTAGAACCTTCATCTGATAAGCAAAGTTAGTGCTATAGCTAAATATACAGCAAAATAAAAACTCAAAAAAACTCTTAATGCATTGCTTAGATGATTATTAGTTAAATGTAACTCCACTTTTGAAGACATAACATTTTATTTTACCAAAGTATTCATATTTTTAGTAGTTCTGTCTAACATATTTTAAACTGCCACGTCCAAGGCTATTATTTACTGGTCTACAAATTAAAGGCATTGCTTTGGTGTCATACTTTCCTGGCATAAGGAAGCAATTCACCATCTCACGAGGAATCCAAAAGTAATTCTCAGAAATATAATTCAAAACCCATTATATTTTAACACAAACTATTTCAACACATACATCAAATTGTCTGCTTCTTCATCTCCCCCAGTCACAATTAAAATGAGTTAATGAAATCATTACCCAACTTGCTCATTCTTATCATTTATATATGACACAACTTGTTATTTATGATATTATTGATCTTCTATTATACACTATAAAAATAAATTCTTCTTCTCTTTTGAATTGTTGGGGTAATAATTTTTTTTATTTTAGAAAGTTATATGTATCTAAAATAAAGCGAATTGGCTATGTAAAATTTATGTCAACATTGAGCTAATTTGGTAAAATGAAAATTTGATCTTAGTCTACTTAAGCAAAGTTTTCAGTCTCCCATTATATTTCATATGACACTAAGAAGAATTATCAAATTGTGAATAATTTCCTATGATTGGCCCAAGAAAATAACCTTCAATCATTCTAAAAATGGAAATAAGTAGATGAATATTATGACAGTTGAAATGTTTGAAAAGATAAAAATGAAAGGATAAAATTCTATTGAAAACATTAATCAGATTGAGTATAACTCCTCAGACATATTTGAACTTATTTGACAAACTATAAGATCCTAAGTTTTGAAGATAATCTTCTGTGGTTTGATGCTTTGCCTTGTAAAACCACTGGAGTGACAATCTTGTCCCCAGAACCCACTAGAGAAGACAGGATATTAATCAAAAGAGGTATCAAGAAGCAGAGGCATAGGTTAGACTCCAAGAAGTTTTTAGGTATATTGTACAGGAGTACGGAAGTGAACGTGACCATGGCAGATGAAATGGTCTTCATGCAGTTGTTAATCAATCAATCAATCAATCAATCCATCAGTCAGTCAGCTAGCCAGCCAGTCAGCCATTTTGGGGGGGAGAGGGATGGAGGGAGGACAAACGAGTGGGGAGGAGGGTCAGAGAGAGAGGGAGAAGTAGACTCTCTGCTGAGCCAGGAGCCTGATGTGGGGCTGGATCCCAGGACCCTGGGATCACAATCCAGGGACAAAGGCAGACATTTAACTGACTGAGCCACCCAGGAACCCCAGCCAGTCAGTCTTTGATGAGTAGTGGTGATGTGTCAGACATTGCTTAGGGGCTGATTCAGTCTTCTGAATGAATCCTTCTACTAGGATGAAGCTCCAAAACAGCAAGAAATTTTGCCTGTTATGTTCACTGCAATATTCCTAGTGCCTAGCACACTGATTGGTACATGGTAACAATGAATAAACAGCAATGTAATGAACATTGTTGAATGAAAGGATACGATTTTTCAGACAAAAATGTGGAATGTGTATATTTCTATGTGCATTCAAAACCAACTAATTCTAGACCTTGAAAAACTGTTGCTATCTAGACATACTTTAAATAATTTTAATTAAAATTTAATTTTATAGCCATTTGATATAACATTATTCTTACTGAGCTTTTTTTAATGCTGATATCTTATCAGTAGCATTTACATCAACTCCACTCTTTCCAAACTCCTTTTTAATGGTGTGACTTTTATATTATATGAAATGTGAAATCAAAATAAATCAGTATTTTTGCAGTAGTCATCAGATTTTGTGTTTAAAAACAGAAACAAAAGCAATTACCAGGAATAGTCATGTTTAACAAATCTAAAACAATTTTAAGTGTTTATTTGGTATTATATGCTCATTGATAAAGCCCATTGGAAAAAAGTAATAAATTTCTCTCTATATGTATTATTAAAAGCAGATTGACTGAAATGAATCAGATCTCAGAGGAAAAAGACTTTATTTAACAATTTCCTCAGTATTACCTAATTCTTAGCCAGTATCACTCTGAATATCAGTGTTATGACAATGAACACCTATAAACAGACAAGCATACATATTAACTTGTGCTCTATGACTGCTCAAACTTCAAATTGCTTTATTTTGTCTTGGATAGGATGACAGTTTACACTTTAGCCATTCCTGGTCTTCAAACCATTCTCCTGACTCATTACCCACCTTAAATGTATTTATTGTAGACTTGTTTAGCCTTGTTCACAATCTTTTACAATAGTTGTTCAATACTTGTACTTATATACACATTTTAAAAACATCATAAAATCCCCCACAAAAAAAGAAAAAAGAAGATGCTCATTATATTAATGAAAAACAAACTCCATTTGCTTAGAGTTAATGATAGTTACTTATATAATAAATTATGACGAATGTTGAGTGATTAATACAAAAAAGTTTCACTTCAAACATGATGACAAGAAGCTATTATCATTCGATGATTAAAAGCACAAAGTTCTATCTCAGCACATATTCACTTGTCTGCATTTATTGGCTTTTCTTTAGCTGAGAAATATTTTCTTCTGTTATATTTTTATTTGTTTCTTCCAGGACACCATTCAAGATAATCATTTAGTTGTTGGATCTTTCCTGCCTGACTTCCATTTCTATCTTTCATTTCCAACTCATAATTTTGCTTAAACATTTCCTTTATTTAGTGAAATTTGATTTTTATTCCATGCATCCAGCAATATGCCCTTTTCATTCTTAACTATTTAAATAAAGCTTGAGAAAACTACAATGCCCATTGCATTTCTTTCTTTTTTTTTTTTTAAAGATTTTATTTATTTATTTGACAGACAGAGATCACAAGTAGACAGAGAGGCAGGCAGAGAGAGAGAGAGAAGCAGGCTCCCTGCTGAGCAGAGAGCCCGATGTGGGGCTCAATCCCAGGACGCCAGGATCATGACCTGAGCCAAAGGCAGAGGCTTAATCCACTGAGCCACCCAGGCGCCCTGCCCATTGCATTTCTATTTATGCTATGACATAAAATGTTTTCCACGAAAATTTTATTCTCTCATAATTCAGATCACTGCTATCAGATTTTTCTCAAATTTTTTCTAACTTTCTGACTTTTAGAATTTTTCTTTAGGTTTCTGAACATAAATATAAAAAAAGAAGATGGGAGAGTTATATATTTTTCTGTGTCATTTACAGTGTGGCCCTAGAGGGAGAGTGGGGTATAACTTCCTGGTTCTTCAATTGTCCATACCTAATCTATTGTTTAGGGATTGATAGTGAAGGCACATGATTGTCTTCTTGTTGTTCTTCCTATTTTTATTTCAATAAACCTTAAAAATGCAGTACCCTAGAGCCTGTATGGATTTTTCTCACTCTGCCTTATAGTTACACCAATCTGCCAGAGAGATAGATAAACATTTGTCAATCTTCATTTTTAATCTTATAAACGTCAACTTAGTCTGTCTTTCATTTGGAATTTACAAAGAAGGAGAGTATTGCTAAATTTAAGATGCTAGCCAAATACTATTATCAAAAAAACCTCATATATATATATATATATATATAAAATTATTTTATAATCACAAAATAGATTTTTACCTTTCAAATATCAGTAAGAATTTTTATAATGATAGTATATATGACTAAATTATCATTGTTAAAATATGGCTAAAATTAAAGTTTGATTTTTATTCTAGAACTTAATGTGTCTTTGGACATGTAATTTACCTCTCACTGATCTCCGCTAAGACTTTACAAAATTAAAACTCACCTCATAGCGTTGCATGAGATTCATGGCTTGCCTCTTATTAGTATTCAACTAATGTAAATTGTTATCATAATTGTTAATAATCATGGGCTGTTTTATTCATTTTTATTAATTATCTTGTAAATGGAATTTTAAACTCTTTTACACACAAATTATTCTGAACAATTTTAAAGTTAAAGTCATGTTAATGAAGTACCACATCATAGGAATGATTTATCTAATTTGAAAAGTAGGTTATTTTATGCTTGTTAACAGACACTTATATATGCTCTCTTTCCTTAAAACTGAATATAGAAATTATATTTAAGTACATATAAGTTATTTTCATATTACTTTGTAAATTTACCTTTGAATATCCTTTTATTCATTTAAAATATTATTTGCTGAATTTATAATTTTCAATTTCTGTTACATGAATTTCATTTTATGTAAGTAAATTCACCCAAAATATCAAATGAATGTCTATAAAACTTCCAATAAACACATGCAAAGCACTTATCAAATAAATTGCATTATAAATAAATTGCATTATCACTGCAAAGTAATATTCAGTATTCAAAGTTCTACTCCCCTAGCATTGACACATTCCAGGTCAGATAAGAAGTTACTTAAATATTGCTTTGGATCAGGGTCCTGGGATCGAGCCCCACATCGGGCTCTCTGCTCAGCGGGGAGCCTGCTTCCCTTCCTCTCTCTGTCTGCCTCTCTGTCTGCTTGTGATCTCTGTCAAATGAATAAATAAAATCTTTATTTAAAAAAATAAAAAAAATATTCCTTTGGAAATTTACATCATATCAGTGGAAAACTTTGTGTGTCACAAAAGACAACTTGTCTTTTTTGTTGTTCTGTTTTGTTTTGTTTTGCTTTTTTTGAAAATGGCCCTCATTGTTGATGCTTTGGATGCATTTACTGAAGCATCTGATGCAAACTATGGTTGCATTTTTTTGAACAAACTACGCATGTTTTTCCTATGTTGATAACAACATATATTCACGTCATTTTTATAATACTATATAAAACAGTATTACATTTATGGGGTGAAACAGAATATTTCAGAAAGACCACTAGATGTCTCCACACTACACTTCTTGGAAAGACTCTACCTAAGAATCACCATATAATGAATAAATGGAGAATAATATTGACGGTGTACAAAAAGAAGTGCAAACAAAATAAAGTCTTTTTCTTTTTTTTTTTTTCAGAAAAACAATAAGAAATTTTATATAGGGATGCATTCACGTTGATTTTATTTCCTCCAGATATACTCTTGATAGGAAGGGTCTAAGGCCATTGTCACCATAAATACTGGCCTTTAATAGCAATGACTGAAGGGCGAGCACTCCAGGGGAAGGAGTCTACAGGAGTGTGGTGCATGCTGTTACCATGAAGGGTACCATATGCAGGTATGGAGATGTGATTATAGCCTAGATAAAAAGGAGCAGCCTGATTTCAGGCAGGTTTGATTTTCGAGGAGGTGCTGTAAAGGGGTTTGGTAGGACTTAAACATGGTCCACTGGAGTATTAAAGATGGTGGCAATATACTAGTTAATAGGGGAACACACACACAGACACACACTATAGAAGGAAACAAGGCATAGAAGAGGAAAAGCAGGACTGAATATGGGGAACAGATGTAGAAAAAAAATAGTCAGGAAAATAAAACCATGGCAAATTATTTCGCACAAGAGAAAGCTCTTCAACCACCTTCACATCCCAACTCCCCTCATTCAGGTGATGGGGTCCTGCTGAGCTGCAAGCTCCCTCCAGACCAGCAAAAGCAAGAGCATGAATAAGACCGTCCATTGCTTGGAAATAACCCAGATACTGCCCTAAAACAGCTCCACCAACACTAAAAGGCAGTTGGTCTTAGAAATGTCTGTATTACTTCAAACATAGAATAGGGTTTACGGAACATTTTTTAGAGCACAGAGCACCAGAAGACTCCCTCACCCCTCTCCAAATGCACTGCTAGCAGAGTTAAAATGCATGGATTTTAACTGGATTTTTGTCAATCTGTCATGTGTCAGAGCCGGCAGCTGATGGTTCCTGACTCATTGTAAAAATAAGAAAAAAAAATGAAATGCCTCTAAAATTATAAGCAGTGACTGAAAATCTCATTTTAAAGAATAAATGCAGAAAAAGTAACAAAGATTTTGTTTGGAGCATATTACAAGAATGTAAATTTCTTATATGTACAGTTATCTCAGGGCCATGTGGTTGTCAAGTTCAGTAATAATTTTATTTATTGTTGGAAGCTATGGCATGGTTGGAGTCGAGGACCAAACCAGGCCCTGACTTGTGAGTCCTTTCAAGTCCAGACGCCTTGACAGGGGGTTAAGGACGGGAAAGTTGAGTAACACTGAGAAAGGGTCTGTGCTACGTGTCGTGCGCTCGCCCACGTGACTTCCCACACACTCTCCCTACAGAAGGGAATAATGTGGTCAGGGTCATGAATTCTTAGTTGGTCCTTGTCGTTCCTGTACCTCCCATAACCCCCTCCCTGGTTGATTATCTGGCTAATGGCATTAGCCGTGACTACCTGGCATCGTGAGATTTGATTGTAGTTAATGTAACCTTGTCATAGGAATTTGCGGTCATCTGACTAGTACTGATGTTTTACTCCTTCTATTGTGATCTGCCTTATAAATGCTTGTAAAACGTGGAATAAAATCAGCACTGTTGGACATCCTCCTCAGTGTCCCTCCTGCCCCCATCTCTTTGTCTCTTAATTTCTTTTCACCATCCTCTTAACCCTCACGTTTCCTGGTCGATTAGTCGCGCTGGCCGTGACAATTTATTTATTTATGAGAGAGAGAGAGAGAGAGAGAGAGCACAGAGGGGGGCCAGATGGGGAGAAACTCGGGCTGACTCCCTGCAGGAACATGGAGCCAGACATCAGACTCGATCTCACAATCCATGGGATTATGACCTGAGCCAAAACCAAGAGTTGGGCACTCACCCAACCGAGCCACACAGGCAGCCCATCATTTTGCTTATTTTGTTTTATGATTATCCTTTTATCACATGTGATGAATCCTAAGTTTCCCTAAACTTATAAAAGGCATGCAGTTACTTGTGTTTTGAACTGAAAGCATTTCTCATGCTAGAGAGTGAATGACCTCGAAACGGAATCTGCACAGGTTGGCATTCAAAACCTGAAGGCCTAATTCACCACTGTAACTGTAAAAAATAAATTTTAAAAATGTATTTAATAAGCCTACCTTTACTTTTATATCAAACTCATTCATAATTTCAGATTTAATGAATAACCAGAAGAATTCACCAATAAAGACAGAAAGTATTATTTTGGTAAAGTAGCTGCTAAACATGAATAAACCTCATTATCACAAGATTCTATAAGAAACGCCAATTTTTCCAAGTTCCCCACATGATATCAAACATTACGGGCAACAGAATGAAGGTATTGAGAAGGCATTTATGGAGAGAATCTTTTCTTATGTGAATGAGGCGAAAATATTCCTCTAGACTACTCTTTTTTGTGGATTATTTTGGATGAGCAGATTTGCTTTGTGCTGTTTATTTATTTCTTTACCAAGACATTACTGTTTCTGTGTTTAAAAATAATAAACGCTGATTATGTCTGAAAATGCTCAAAGGTTATTTAACGAGATTTTACTGGACTATACCAAGAATGTGATATAGGTTTTCTATTTAAGGCCAAAGTCTATATGCATCACTCCAAATACAAACATCACAGCAATAGAAAATGAAATGCAAAAAGGGAGATTGGAAACATGAAGATTTCTTAAAATGTCAAAGAAGCACTGAGGAGCTGTTGGTCATAAAAAAATAGAAAGCTGCTTTCACTGTCTGCTCAGAGAGTGCTGTTTTCTAGACAGAAACTGGCCATAGCCTGTGAACAGAGCCTGAACCCACCCACCCCCAAACCAGCTCTGTGACAGGCTTGGGGATATCTCCCATTTTACCAGAAGACATATCTCCAAGTGGAACATGGAAGATCTAAGCAACATTAAGCATCTTAGCTGCAAAGAAGAAGGACACTAATCCTAGAAGGAAGGTCTGAGCTGCCAGAAGCAACAGGAAGTAAAACCACCGGTAAACAAGCAGATAACGTCGTGATGCACATGTGTCCCAATGTTTATAGCAGCAACATCCACAGTTGCCAAACTATGGAAAGAGCCTGGATGTACGTCAACAGATGAATAGATAAAGATATGGCACACACACACACACACACACACACACACACACACACACACAGGCATATTATGCAGACCTCAAAAAACCCTGAAATCTTGACAGTTGCAACAATGTGGATGGAACTAGAGGGTATAATGTTAAGTGAAATAAGTCAATCAGAGAAAGACAATTATCATATGATCTCACTGATACGAGGAATTTGAGAAACAAGGCAGAGGATCATAGGGGGAGGGAGGGAAAAATGAAACAAGAGGAAACCAGAGAGGGAGACAAACCATAAGAGACTCTTAACCTCAGGAAACAAACTGAAGGGTACTGGAGGGGAGGGGGTTGGGAGGGGTGGGGTGGCTAAGGGATGAACATTGGGGAGGGGATGTGCTATGGTGAGTGCTGTGAATTGTGTAAGACGATGAATCAGAGACCTGTATCCCTGAAACAAATAATACATTATATGCTAATTAAACAAAACAAAACAAGGAGATAAAACCTAAAAAAAGAAAAACAAACAAACAAAAAACAGTGCTTAATACTACCCCACCACCAAGAGTATCTCATTTGAAGATAATTTAAATATATATAGAAAAAGAAAAGGGAGGGGTGTCTGGATGGCTCTGACCATTTAGTGGCTGCCTTCTACTCTGGTCATGATCTCGGGATTTGGGGACTGAGCCCCATGTAGGGCTCCCTTTTCAGAGGGAGTCGGCTTCTCCCTTTCTCTCTGCTCCTCCCCTGGCCCCTGCCCCCCAACTTGTGCTCTCTTGCTCTCTCAAATAAATAGAATTTAAAAAAAAAAAAAGAAAAGAAAAGGGAGAATTATAGCATAGATAAATTTTAAAAACAACCCCTCCTCCAAATCGTACTCCATGTAACTGCATGTCAATACATTAGGAGGTTTTGCCAAAAGCATAACTTTCTGAAAATTATATTAAATTATATTTAAAAAGTAACCCATAACAACTGATTGAAAGGAAAAAAGAGCTTGAATAAGGCTACCACAAATCAATTAAATGTGAATCATTAGATCTAAAGAAATCTTCCTACAAAATACAAGCTGGAGTTTTTATACAAATAGATCCTATCATAATCTTTCTGATAATGAAGAAGAAAGAAACATTTCCCAATCCATTATATTGGGCTATTGAACCCCTGATACACAAAAAAAACCCAAAATATTTTAAAATTATGGGCATGCTTATCTATACACAGGTAGAAAAACCCTAAATAAAATATTAGCAAATTAAGTTTGGCAGTATATAAATAAGAAAATATATTTTAACTAAGCAGTGTTTATCTTCAGAATGCGAAAATAGTTTCACATTTTAAGAACTAAAATATCATTCACTACAATGACATACAAAATTAACTGAAGTTCCTAAGCAATTCAATAGCTCCAAAGAAGTTCTCATTCTTGTTAAAACTCTTAGTAAAATAGGACTACAAGTGAATTTATCAAAGGCTTACAGCAATTTTCATTCTTCACAGAGAAATGCTAGAAACAATTTTATTAAAAAGATATAGAGGGGCACCTGGGTGGCTCAGTGGGTTAAAGCCTCTGCCTTCGGCTCAGGTTATGATCTCAGGGTCCTGGGATCGAGCCCCACATCGGGCTCTCTGCTCAGCAGGAAACCTGCTTCCCCCTCTCTCTGCCTGCCTCTCTGCCTACTTGTGATCTCTCTGTCCAATAAATAAAATCTTTTTAAAAAAAAGGATATAGAAAAAGGTGCCCACTACCACTAATTCTATCCCATACTTTACTGAAATTTCTAGTCAATTCAATAGTAGAAGAAAATGATTTAGAGTTTTCTCTATTGGAATTAAGAAACCAAAACTTCCTATAGTCAACAAATACATAGAAATTTCAAAAACCTAAAGAGAGTTTAATAAAATTAGTGATAAATATGTATGTATATAATATGTATATAATAATATAATATGTATATAATAAATGTATATATTATGTATGTCTATAATGTGTGTGTGTATATATACACACAGCCTTTCTATACATAAGCAAAACACTTTTAGAAAAAATAATTTGAATAAAGATAGCAAATCTAATAGCAACAGCAAGGAAAAAAGTGGTAATACAAATAAAAGGTTTCTGAAAATATTACAATGACAGATTTGCCAGAAACTTCCGGAAACAAATATAAAAATTTTATAATACATTAAATAAGACCTAAATATTTGAGAAGATATATGCAAACATATGTAGAAATATTATATGACAGATATTATCCATCTTTCCAAATTTTACTGTACATTTAATGCAATTCCAATAAAAATATGATGGATATCAACAAGCACATTTTAAAATTATATAGGTGAATAGTCAAAATACTTCTCAAGAATATGAACAAACTGGAGGGGGGTACTTCCTAACACCTATAAACACATACCTTAACATGTATTTATAGAATGTAAATCTACAGTGTGGTTTGGGCACACAAGTTGACCAACTAAGGAACAGAGGTTCCTCCCCTATATGAAGAGGTGATACATGGAAGAAGAAACTTGAATAACTCACAAAAATATAAAAAATATCCTCAAATCTACATTGAATTTCATCTTGCCATAATTTCACAAATCTTAAGGATTTCGATGGATTGTTTTTTATTACAAAGCAAACGTGTGCTCTTTAAACACACACATACATACAGGTAGATACATGCATGTATTTATGCATAAATATCTACTTTGATTTTTTGGTTAGTATTTTCTTAATTAACATTTTTAAGATTTTTTTATTCTTATTTTTAAAAAGATTTTATTTATTTATTTGACAAAGAGTGAGAGAGATAGTGAGAGAGAGAGCAGAAACAAGGGGAACAGCATGCAGAGGGAGAGGGAGAGGAAGAAGCAGGCTCCCCGCTGAGCATGGAGCCCAATGTAAAGCTTTGGGATCATGACCTGAGCAGAAGGCAGATGCTCAACTGACTGAGCCACCCATGTGCCCCCAGATTTTTTATTCTTAATGATACGAAATCATCGTGCTTTATGTTTACCTTTTTTCAAAGTTTCTAGTTAGATTTGTGCAATATTTAAAAAATCTAATTTGATGACACTGGACCACTTTCTTATACCAGACACAAAAGTAAATTCAAAATGGATCAAAGAACTAAATGTGAGACCTGAAACCATAAAAATCCTAGAAGGGAACACTGGCAGTGATTTCTCTAACATCAGCTGTAGCAACATCTTTCTAAATATGTCTCCTGAGGCAAGAGAAATAAAAGAAAAAATAAACTATTGGGAATATGTCAAAATAAAAAGCTTCTGCACAGCAAAAGTAACAATCAACAAAACTAAAAGGCAATCTACTGGATGGGAGGAGATGTTTGTAAGTGACATATCCAATAAAGGATTAGTATCCAACATAAATAAAGAATTGATACAACTCAATACCCAAAAACCAAATAATCAAATTAAAAATGGGAAAAGACATGGACAGATATTTCTCTGAAGAGGACATATATATGTATGGCCAAAAGACACATGAAAAGATCACTTATTATAGAGGCAATGCAATTAAAAACTATCATATCATCTTACATCTGTCAAAATGGCTAAAATAAAAAAATGTAAAAGACAAATGCACTGTTGGTGGGATTGTGAACTGGTACAACCACTAAGGAAAACAGTATGGGGTTTCCTCAAAAAGTTAAATATAAAACTACCCTTCGAGCGAGTAATCACACTACTGGATATTTACCCAAACAATACAAAAAACAGTAATTCAAAGGGATACATGAACTCTATGTTGATTGTAGCATTATTTATGGTAGCCAAATTATGGGAGCAGTCCAAGTGTTCACTGATAGATGAATGGATAAAGAAGTGAGATACATACACACATACACACACACATATCATATATACATATACATATACATACACACATATATACACACATATATATAATGACATATTTTTTAGCCATTAAAAAGAATGAAATTTTGGCATTTGCGATATCAAATGTAACTAGAGAGTATACTGCTAAACAAAATAATTCAGTTAGAAAGGCAAATACCATATTGTTTCACTTATATGTGGAATTTAAGAAATAAACAAATAAAGGGAAAAAAAGAAAGAGACAAACCAAGGAATAGACTCTTAAATATAGAGAGCAAACCAATGATTCCTAGTGGGGCGGTGGGTGGAGGGATGGGTGAAATAGGTGATGGCAATTAAGGAGTTCAGGTATAGTGATGAGTACTGGGTGATGTCTGGAATTGTTGAATCATTGTATTGTACATCTGGAAAAATATAACAGAGTGGGATAACTATATTGGAATTAAAATAAAATAAAAATTTTAAAAAATATATTAAAATAAAAGAAAAAATATATTCTGGAATTCAGAAAATAAAATTTTTTTTAAAAAATCTAATTTGATAGTTATTGTAAGAGATCTGTGCAATTTATTGAGATTTATTATAATTAACAGTTAACAAAATTATAGTTCTATAGGATTTATGAATAGTATGGAATAATTATAGTATCTTGGTAAGTTTAAATATAACAATAACCCTTTCATTGACTGGAAAAAAAATAAATAAATATAACAATAATAATAAAGCACACATATATCAACCAAGAAGTCAAAGTGTGATAAAGTTTCTGCAACTGTTGAATCTGTGGTTTCCTTCCTAGTTCTAACTCTTGCCTCTAAAAGGTTGATAAATTATAGCTTGATTTTATTTATCATGCTTTTCATCTATAAATTTTTTACAAATGTATGTGTTCCTTAATTATATATTGTCTTGATTTCTTATTTGAAGATTTATTCATCATGTGTATTTGTTGTAAAAAATGAACTCAAATTTAATAGTGTAATTATCCATACATGCAGTGCTTTGCAAAACCAGTTTTGTGCCACGTAGTGTTTCCATACATGTATATTATAAACATAATATAGAGAGTCCTGCACTCAAAATAATCATTTAAAACACAAAAATATTTGCAAGTTATGTCTGCTTTGAAGTGATCTTATGCAAATACAATTCCATCAGAAATTAACAACTAAAAATTTCTTAAAGTCACAACATATCTAGGAAGTTGATATTAAAAATGACAACTCCAAGTATAAAGTGGTTTTAAAAATCAACTAGAATGTAAATTAAAGAAATGTTTTTAAATGGAATGATACTGAAAACACTATGCATCTAAACTTGTGGGAAGAAATTCAATTCTTTTTGATAGAATATATAACTTTATGATAAAGCAAAATATTTATTTATGTATTATAAGACAAAACAAAACAATAACAAAACTAAAGGAAGTCTTTGATTTGAGAATCTTAGAAGGAAGAATAGAATGATCCCCAAGTATTACTATGTAGGAAATACCTTCAAGTGTGGAAATTAATGAAATAACAAAGATGTTTACCAACAAGAGATGAAACTCGAAAGTGCATTCTTAAAAAGAATGATTACATGAAAAATGTTTGATAAGCCCTATCAAGGGAGAAGGAGAAAAAGACTCTATTCTATTTTATAAGTTCTATAAATTATGATTATTTTATATTTTATAAGTTCTATTGAACTTATAGACCCCATGTACAAGAATATATATAGAAGCATTATTCAGGATATGATGGCAAACGGGTAACTAGTCAAATGTTCATCAATAAAATAAAATAGCAATACATTACAATATTCACAAAAGAGGCTATTATCAGCATCAAATAACAAAGTACAGTATGTATAGTACATAATAATTAGATTTCAAAAATATTAAATTTGAGTTCATTTTTAAAACATATACACATGATGAATAAATCTTCAGAATAAGAAATCAAGACAATATATGATTAAGGAATACATACATTTGTAAAATTATAGATGAAGAACATGATAAAAAAAAAATCAAGCTAGACTTCCACAACATCCTAGGCAGATGGAAGGGATCCCAGGCCTTCCTAGCCTGAACAATCTCGTCCTGCTCTCAAGCAATCTTCACAGACATATAACATGATTCTTAAACCCACTTCGAAATAGCACTCATTTTTAACACTGAATAAAATTTAAGACAATAGTAATAGTCATAAATTGGGTTTGCTTTTAGAATTCAGGCATTTATGTTTGTGCTGGGCACTGGACCAATTTTTGCCCGGTAGCCAAAGCAGACAGTGGTGTGGGTATTAAACCTTAGGTGAACAGCTTAGTAGAAAGTTGGGAGGGGGACAGGACCGAAGGATGTGGGATAGATATCTGCGGGGAAGCTGGGCATTGGGTGGGCACTGTGGGCAAATGTTCAGAGTACAATTGCTGTTGCAGAGAGCGCTATCTTAATTTAAAATATTGATCAACAGGAGGATTTAAAGAAAGATGATTAATGGCACTTCTGTCGGTTGCAAATTTGGTGCTAGACAGTGTATCCCTTCATACTTGAGACTCTTCCTATTCTCCAGGTCCCAGAGATGATGTGTTTTCTCCTGCAATGCCACTCTCTTTTTATTTTATTAAGATCATATTATTGTTTTTTTTTAAAGTATTTTTTTTAAGATTTTATTTATTTATTTGACAGACAGAGATCACAAGGAGGCAGAGAGGCAGGCAGAGAGAGGAAGGGAAGCAGGCTCCCCGCTGAACAGAGAGCCCGATGTGGGGCTCGATCCCAGGACCCTAGGATCATGACCCAAGCCGAAGGCAGAGGCTTTAGCCCACTGAGCCACCCAGGTGCCCCAAGAGCATATTATTTTGATATCCCTTTATATCAGTTCCTTCCATGATAACAAAGCCTTATGGGTTTTTCCTTCCTTCCTTCCTTCCTTCCTTCCTTCCTTCCTTCCTGTCTCGCTTTTCCCCTTCCTTCCCCCCTTAAAACCTTCTATTCTTTCTTTTAAATTTTTTCTCCCCAAAAAATATCCATATGAATTACACTGTCACAGGCCTGGGAGGGGAGGTGATCAATACCATCGCATCTATGGGGTCAGGGAACTGAAGCCATTAACAAGTAAAGGAAGGTGTCCGGAAAGTCCCGTGAGGGGCGCCATGTGGCAAAAGGCAGGTGCTTTGGAAGCACAAGAGCCACGCTGGAATCTGGCTTTTTCACTTTCTGTTTGACTTGGAGTCAATCCCTTTTCTCACTGCATTATCTTCATTAAAAAATACAAGAAGGGCAAATTTGCTTTGCTACACTGTTGTGAGATTAGATAATCTATGTGTAAAGTTTTGGGCATATAGTAGTCCCTCAGAGCAGTATACATCACTACACAACATCACTCCTTTTTCCTCTTACACTTACCTGTTCCTGCATCTTCAAAGCTCCTTATTTTCTTCCTCCTTCCCTCCCTTCCTTCCTCTTTTTTTTCCCACTCTTCATTTTCCTTCTCATTCCTCCGTCTCTTCTTTTCCTATGTTCCATCTCTGTTTTTCATTTGGGCAGCCTACTAGAATGTCAATCATTTCTTCTGCAAAGCAAGTGAGTATCAGAATCCACAGAATTTGCATGAAGTTTGAAAAACATATTTGCTGGAGTTAAGTTTTGTTAATGTGTGTGTGTATGTGTGTGTGTGTGTGTGTGTGTGTGTGTGTGTTGTTATGCTGTGCATCTGTAATATAGCTACAGACTGTGGAGTTCTTCAGGTCAAAGGATACAAACCTTAAAGTCGGAGATGAATAGGTTCTTGGGTCTAAGGTACAGTGTAGTGATTATAGTAAATAATTCAGTATCTTACACATGAAACTTGCTGAGAGTAGATGTTAAGTGTTCTCACCACACACACAATATAGTAATTATGCGAAGTGATGGATATGTTCATTAACGTGGTCGTGGCAATCGCTTCAAAATGTATACATATATGAAAGCATCATATCATACAACATGCAATTTTTGTTAATCATACATCAATAAAACTGGAAAAAATAAAATAGACATAGACCTATGTAAAAAAAATGAACAACAACAAAAAACAGTCTAAGTGTGAGTTTAGTGTTTTATTTTGCAAAAGATGTATTACATCAATAGCCAATTTACTGTTGCTCTAATGTAGTGCATTTGCTTGACTCCTTAGTTGTTTTCTTTGGAAAGTGAATTCTCAAAATTATTAATTGGTAAAAGCATAGTAACACCTACTTTATGAGGTCTTTAATCTAAATCTTTGCTCCTTTTTCACGATTTGGAATACAAGAAACGTAATATATCTGGGACAAACAAATGCTCAGGGCTGCTGTTAGAAGTAGCGGCATGTTATCAGAAGCGGCAGCTTTAATCTGTCTCCAGCCCTCCACCAGGCTGTAGGATCAACAACACCAAGCCGAAAGCTTGAGGGTTACTATCTAACTGCGGAGGAGTTTCTTTCTCCAGACCCTGCTTGTTGTTCACTGCTTTATTGTTCACTTTCGCATGTGGTTTCTGCTTAGCTGTTCCAGCTCTGCTCTAGAATCATCTATTTGCTTCTGGCTCTCACACTTTGGCTCTATTCTGATTCAAGTTTGGGATACTACTCCCCTTTGGCTTGATGCCTTTAAACAAAATCCAAAAGCTATGACCCTATGCTTTCCCCTTTTAGTAGGGACAGGAAAAAGTCCAGTTAGGGGCCCAGATCACATAAATGCTAATGTGTTGAACATCTCAAATAAAATTTACCTACTTGGATTCCAAAGACATTCAAAAAACGTTACAAAGATGAAGACTGCACAGGAAGACCCCAATTCATATATACTATTGTGTCTTTATTGTCAAGAATCTGTATTCTAAACAATTTCCTAAGCTGCCACAATAGGAGATTACAGCAAAGAAGAAATTAGGATTGAAACTAAAATTATTTGATTTCTTAATGTAGTATAATCATATTTTCAAAGAAAATACTTGTTTCACCTAAATCTCTATTTAATTCATATATTTCAAACTCAAAACTTTTGAGTTGATCTATAAGACAGCTTTGACTTGATTTATATGATGTGGTACAAATAATGCATTTTGATAACCCCGGATGTGGTTCTCTTTCTTTGCTCATTATTTTCAATATCTCTAGGTATGTGGGGCATGATGCAAAGAGAAAGAGAATATAAACTTAATGAAAATAAATGCTCTAATGGCTCTTTCTGACACAAAGGTTATAAGAAGTAAAGATATACAGAACATAGTGAGAGCACTTATATGGAAATTATAAGGTGGGAGCCAAGAAAATTTCCGCCATGAAGAATTAGCATTGTAGAACATGCATACGTGTGTCAAATAACTTAAGATAATGAGGACAGTGATGCTTCAAGAATTCTTATTATTCAAAAAGAATAAAACTTTTAATTTGAAACTATTATATCACTTTTTCATCCTCTGGTGCTATATTAACCTTTAAAAATTATCATATAAAATGAAATATACTTTTATGCAACTGAAATAGGTCAATTTTATCTTCTTTTTTATGGAAACCATTGCTAATTTTTTAAATGATTTTAACCCTCAAATATCTTAAAAATATTGGGAAGGAACCATCTGCTTATCAGATTAATAACATGTTCAAATACCTCCTTGGACACATCTAGAATATCCCCCATATCTTCCTTCACATAACATGTTGCAGCCATTGACTCATGATCTTATACAATTTATCAAAAAGAGAAAAGATGCTTGCTGTTCAGAAACTGGAAAAGTAAGTACTTCTTGTCTGTTTATACCTTTAATATATAGCCTACAACCAAGTGTCTTAACTGAAGGAATTTTGATAACTAAGTGTCTAGCTGAAGGAATTTTGAAAATTTGTTTCCTTCTTTACTTTTTATTAAAGAGAAAACTAGGGTTCAGTGGATGTGTTTTCATATTTCAGTAGCCTGGTCTCCTGCCATCTTTTTCTATTGAATTCTTATACCCCATTTGCAACAAGGAGGATGTCCTTGGAAAATGATGCTGACAACCATGTGCACTAACGGCCTCTAGCCGATCGGGGGGCAATTCTATTCATCCTATGGAGGAGAAAGCTTCAAAAATTTCAACCTCCTCCTTCCAAGCACTGTAGAAAAACATTTCTCTTTAGGATAATAGCTATTATGTAATAAATAATAGAACAATTATCAAAGCCTTACATTTTTCTGTCTACCTAGGCAGACATATCTTCTTCCCTTCTAAGCTTCAGTTGAAATATTTCTTTCCCTTTAATCAGCACATTCTTGGACTTGAATCCTGAAAGAATCTCTGTTTTAAAACTGGTCGCAAGCTATCTCATTCAGTCACTCCTTTCCTTACATAGGAGTCTTCTAGTTTTCTAAGCTAGTAAAATCAACATGCTATACACCAACACTAATATGGAGAAATACCCACATATTTCTTCTCCCCCCCCACATATTTAATTTAATTTTTAATTTAATTATATTTAATTATAGATGAGACTGTCCTAACTTTTTATTTTGGAAAAAGAAAAAAATGGGTTATTATATTTTTTTCACTATTAATAAACTGTTGGATTAATCATACTTGAGGTTTAAACTCTTAAATTAATAATTAATTTGGTTACAAGAAGGATTATCCGACTCACATAAAACAAACAAACAAACAAAAAACCCCACCTGTATATTTGAATATGATACTATTGTCTCTGCTGAATTATCTATTGCCAACATGGGATCATCCCTTTCCCTCTTCTACTTTTTCCTCTGCATTTCAGAAAATGAGCTGGAGCTTCATTTCCCAAAATCTCCTTCTCTAAATGGTATAGGTTACAATTTGCCAACACAAGAAACTCACATATTTTGAAGGTGTAGAAAAAAGAGAGGTCATTGTTCTGCATGTGGAATTACAGGCAGACCCCCATGCAAGCACGGGATTCCCAGCAGGTTCATCGTGAGCATTTGGAAAACACTCATTTTGTTATTACATATTGAGAGAGAGAGTGAGAATTTGGGAGCTTTCTGAAAACTGAAGCAATTTTCTTGTGGTCTGCTTAGAACTACACTTTTTTTTTTTTTTTTTTTTTTTTGAGAGAGGGAGAGTGTGTCTGCACTTGCATGAGTAGGGGAGTTGGGAGAGGGAGAGGGAGAGAGGGAATTGTAAGCAGGTTCCACCCAAACAGGGTTCCCCACACAGGGCTCCATCTCACAACCCTGAGATCATGACCTGAGCCAAAATCACCAGTCAGATGCTTAAACAACTGAGCCACCCAGGCGCCCCTAGAATTACATTTAAATATAATATTTGGTTGTGAGGTTAAAATTCCTTACTCATAGCCCATGGCTGTCAGTTTTGAGTCCAAGACAAGGGGAAACTCTTGAACTGTCCCTGACTTGTCCCCTAGCTTATATGACAATTGGACAGCATGATCCATGCAAGAAAATGGTGACTGTGGGACAGAAGGGTCTGAAGGAATCAAGGGATGAAGATAGTGATTCTGTAGGGAGGCTTTGATAGGTTCATAAGAGATTCTCTATCAGTGATTTGCTGGCTTGGGGGTTTCAAGACCACCAACATGTGCCATGCCTAACTACATGGACTCACAATATGCAGTATGTATTTGTACTCACAGCTAAGATTTACTACAATGGCACAGTAAGGATATGCCACTGGACCAGTAAGGGAAAAAGGTGGAAATTGAGTCAGGTAGTGTCTGGAGAAATCCACACACAGGTGTCCTATGCTTCTCACACTCCTTCGCAGGCTCATTAAGAGCTTGATTTTTTTTTTTTTTTTAAGAGGCAACATGCATCAATACACGTGTGCAACATTTCCCTATTGAGACTCAGTTCTCTGGGTTCTACTGAGGACTGGCCATGTAGACACTTTCCATCAAAATTCCAGACTCCCAGAAGGAAATAAAATATTCACAGTTTACAGAAACACTCTGGACAGACTGGTGCCATTCTGTAACTAAGCCTTTCTAAAGCTCAGGCTTGCATGCACACTCTTTCCTGCAAACACATGTACAGACAACTGGTAATATGAAAATATCTCCAAATTTCTATTATCTCATGAAAGCATAGTTCCTGGGTGGTTACTGATCCCTGACAGAAACAGAGCCCTTGATCAACACGGTACCAAGAGACTGTACCCCTGCACTACCTATCATGGAGCCGACGTGAACGGTGTAGTAGTAACATAGGCTAGTTCAGACTTCAGTCAGTTTTGAAGGACAGAAGCACAAGCAAGGACTTTAGGTCATTACGGTAACCATGCCTATTATATTGAGTCCTATCCCTCAACTCCTATCTGTAGCATCATAGGGAGATCACTATGACCAGATGACTCTAGAAGATGATACTATTTTTTTTTCCTGGTTTGCAAATGATTCTACGCACGAAAGTAGGGAGCTAGAAAATTCTAAATTTACCTGCTCATGGCTCTGAAACACAGTGACAGAAGAAAATCCTGTTGGCAAACAAAACTTGAAGGACTGGGCATGACATTTTCCCTTTATCTGGAAGAGTGTATGGAAGAAAGTTAGATTGATGCTTATTTTTAAAAGCTTTATTGAGGTATGATTAACGTACAACAAGCTCTATGTATCCATGTTGTGCAACTTGATAAATTCATGTAAAATATTTGTGAATCTGTCACCACAATCAAGAATGTGAACATATCTATCACCCTCAAACATTTCCATGTGCCCTATTATGATTTTTCTTCCCCATCCCTCTCCAAATTCCTCTCCTAGAAAGTCTCTAATTTGTTATTTGTCACTATAAACTAGTTTTCAATTTGAAAATTTTCCTGTTAACAAAATCACATTGCATTTACCTTTCTGTTTGCCTGTCTTTTTTCACTAATCATAATTATTTATACTATAGTATGTTTTAATAATTAATTCCTTTTTTCTTCATAGTATGTTATTGTTTGTATATATCACAATTTATTTTTTGATAATGCATATTGAGTTATTTTTAGATTTTGTACTTACAAATATAACTTCTATGACCATTCATGTAAAAAACAGTATGGGCATGTCATTTCTTTTCTATTGGGCCAAATGCTTGCAAGTGGAATGGCTCTGTCATACAGTGAGAGATTGTTTAATTTTTTGTGATATCTTGTGTGTCAACATGAGTGGATCACAGGAAGCCCAAATATTGGATATTTCTGGAGACATTAGCATTTGAATCATTAGTTTGAGTAAGTAGATCACCCTCACCAATGTGGGTGGCCATGATCGTCCCAGTGGAGGGCCTGAATAGAATGGGATTCGAATAGAAATGTAAGTGTATCCCAATGTGGTTTTCATTTGAATCTCCCTGATGGCTAATGATGATCAACATTTTTTCATGATAATGCCATTTGTATTTCCTCTTTGGAGAAGTGTCTGTTCATATCTTCTACACATTTTTTGACATGATTATCTGTTTTTTGGGGTGTTGAGTTTGAGGAGCTCTTTATAGATCTTGGATATCAGCCCTTTGTCTGCAGTTAGAATGGTCAAAATTAACAGGACAAGAAACACAAAGTGTTGGAGAGGATGTGGAGAAAGAGGAACCCTTTTACACTGTTGATGGAAATGCAAGTTGGTGCAGCCACTTTGGAAAACAGTGTGGAGATTCCTCAAAAAATTAAAAATAGAGCTACCCTATGACCCAGCAATTACACTACCGGGTATTTACCCCAAAGATACAGATGTAGTGAAAATAAGGGCCATCTGTACCCCAATGTTCATAGCAGCAATGTCCACAATTGCCAAACTGTGGAAAGAGCCAAGATGCCCTTCAATGGATGAATGGATAAAGAAGATATGGTCCATATATACCAATGGGATATTAAGCAGCCATCAGAAAGGATGAATACCCAACTTTTGTATCAACATGGACAGGACTGGAGGAGATTATGCTGAGTGAAGTAAGTCAAGCAGAGAAAGTCAATAATCATATGGTTTTACTTACTTGTGGAGCATAAGGAATAACATGGAGCAGATTGGGAGGAGGAAAGGAAAAGTGAATTGGAGGAAATTGGAGGGGGGAGACGAAGTATGAAAGTCTGTGGTCTCTGAGAACAAACTGAGGGTTTTGGAGGGGAGTGCGGTGGGAGGATGGGTGAGCCTAGTGGTGGGTATTAAGAAGGGCACTATTGCATGGAGCACTGGGTGTGGTGCATAAACAATGAATCTTGGAACACTGAAAAAATAAAATAAAATTTAAAAAAAGAAATGTGAGTGTAATAATGGGAGATATATAGGGTTTTTTAAACATTCTTTTGTCTAAAATATTGAAAATCAAGATTTTTTGTAGTTTTCAGTCCTTGCTAATGCAATTTCTTTTCATTAAAATTATGTGGAAGATACAAGTTCCATATAATTCTTTTCATATATATTAATGACATGATCATGAGCTCACAAAGCTGTGGGGGTGGGCAGTGTATGAAGGATAAAAGTCAAGAATTCATGAAACTCATTTCTCTATTTCTTGTAAGATAAGCATGAAAATAAAGAGTTTGCTTAGACTTTGAACCTATGACTACTGAATTTGAAGTCTACATTTTTAAAGTGACAACAAGCTTTAGAGAAGGTACAGACATTCCTGGGGTTTATGGAATGGAGGTTTTACGTACAGGGATTTAAACCAGCCTTAATAGTATGTAGCAGTTAGAAAAGCAGTTAAAGAAGATAAATTGAGTTACTTTTACTTTGTGCTTTTGTTTGATTTATTGTAGCTTTTTTTTTTCTTATATTGATGTTGTCTCACTCCATTCAGTTTAATGGGTGACATTAAAATGCTGTGCTTTCCTAACAGATGTAACCTGGATACAAGGATAGGCCCCTCCAAAAGCAGCTTCTCTGCTAATTATTTAATAACAATAGCATATCGGTTCAATTACATAATATAAACACAAGCCTAAAACAGCAAACTCAGATGCATTTTCAAGAGACATGAGGCTTCTTTTATTAAAGGATTCAATATACTCCCTAGAGCCAACCGCAACAGGGATTTGCTATCACAGTTCAACTGCTTTCTCTGGAGCCAAATTACTTTCTTATTTAGGAAACATGTCCAGTAATGGTGAAGACACATAATCAGCAACTGATAATGGCAGGATTTTTTTTTTCAGTGCTTTCAGCACCCCTGATAAACATATAAATCTTAAGATAAACCAAACTTACAGAGAATTTTAAGTGTATGTGTTGCCTAGTAACTATGGCAAGAACCTACTATCTACCTCACATATTAGTGAGCACCATACCATTTCCAATAGGAAAAAAAATTTTGTTAGTATTATATCTTAACAAAAGGTATTTTCATTCTGTATGAAAAGGCAACCTAGAATGAGAGAAAATATCTGTAAACTACACATCTCATAAGAGGTAATACACGAAATATGGAAGAACCTCATACCACTCGATAGCAAAAAAAAATTAAAACAACCCAATTAAAACATCAGCACATATAAAAAATAAAATAAATAAAATAAAATATCAGCACAGAACTTGAATGGACATTTCTCCAAAGATGATGTTCAAATGGCCAACAGGTCATATAAAAAGATCCTGAACATCAATAATTATCAGTGAAATGCAAATCAAGACTACAATGAGATATGACTTCACACTTATCAGGAGGTTGTCATCAAAAAAATCAAAAGATCACAAATGTTGGTGAGAATTTGAAAAAATCGGAACCCTTACACTCTGTTAGTGGGAATTTAATATAGTGAAGTAACCAAGGAGAAACAGTATGGAGTTTCCCTTAAAAGATTAAAAATAGAACTACAGTATGATCCAGAAATCCCTCTTCTGAGTATATATACAAAATAACTGAAATCAGGATCTTGAAGAGATATCTGCATTCTCAGGCTTATTGCAGCATAATTTACAATAGTCAAGATATGGAAACAACTTAAATACCCATCAACAGATTAATGGTAAATGTGGTATATGCACACAATTGAGTATCATTCAGCTTTAAATGAGAAAGAAATCCTATTATTTGTGATACATGGATGGACCTTGAAGGACATTATGCTTAGTGAAATAAGCCATTGACAGAAAGACAAATGCTATGTGATACCACTTATATGAAGAAGTGGAATATATGAGGGGCCTAAAACACCAAACTCGTAGAAGCAGAGGATACAATTGTGGTTGTCAGGACCCAGAGGCTGGGGGAATTGGAGAGTTGTTCAGTGGATACAACATTCCAGTTATGATAGATGAATAAATTCTAGAGATGTGCCATATAACACAGTGCCCATAGGTAACAAAATGGTACTGTACACTTCAAAGTCTCTTAAGGGGGTAGATTTCATACTGTGTTAACCACAAAAGAAAAAGAAGTAACAGAACCAAAAAACACCAAGAAACAAAAACAAATGAACATAAGAAGACTTTGGGAGATGTTAGATAAGTCCATTGCCTTGTTTGTGGTGATGTCATCACAGGTGGATGCATGTGTCCAAACTCCTCAAGCTCTATATATTCAATATACACAGTCTTTTGTATATCAGTTAAATGACGATAAATATGGGGGCAACAAGCCAAACAAAAAATATGCATATTAGAAAATAAATATGAGCATTCTGCTTTGCCTTCCTACTCATTTTTCTATTACATGATATTCTCTCTTTTCTTCTCTTCCTTCAGTTAAGAATGCTATTTAGGGGGCGCCTGGGTGGCTCAGTGGGTTAAAGCCTCTGCCTTTGGCTCAGGTCATGATCCCAGGGTCCTCGGATGGAGCCCCGCATCAGGCTCTCTACTCTGCGGGGTGCCTGCTTCCTCCTCTCTCTCTCTGCATGCCTCTCTGCCTACTTGTGATCTCTGTCGAATAAATAAATAAAATCATTAAAAAAAAAAGAATGCTATTTAAATAAGCAAAGAATTAGTGAATTCTATAAAGGAATTGTTATGTCTTAGCCTAATTCAAAACTGAAGTACATCTTTTGGAAAAAAGTAATTTTCTGGACAACAGAACCACATGAATACTTCCTCACTGGGAGATGGTGTTGACTGAAACTTAGAATAATTTCTGAGCATTTTTTTTTAAGATTTTATTTATTTATTTATTTATATGTCAGAGAGAGAGAGAGAGAGAGTGAGTGCACAAGCAGGCAGAGTGGCAGGCAGAGATGGAGGGGGAAGCAGGCTCTCTGCTGAGCAGGAAGCCAGATGTGGGACTTGATGTCAGGACCCTGGGATCATGACCGCAGCTGAAGGCAGCAGCTGAACCGACTGAGCCACCCAGGTGTCCCCTGAACATGGTTTTTATTTGTATCCTTAAATAGTGAACTAAAGTTCTTAGAATCAACATGTTAATAAGCCATTTTATTTGTGAAAATACTCACTAATGTTTCATATTTGAGGCTTTCAGAAGTGAGGAAGGAGAGTTCGTTATCCACTGTTAGCTACAGACCTGGCCAGACTTTTCTGTGGAGCGGTGGGCAAACTCACTAGAGGTTATATTCATGAAGAAATGTGTTTCTCAGAGTCCTTTTGGTGTTATATCTTAATCTTATGATAAATAAAACACATTATTTGAAAGTATTATTAAGCAATCTTCTTATATATCCACAAAATCAGACAAACTAGAAAGTGCCTTTGCATTTCCACATAGGAAATTATTTCCTGTAAAATATCAAGTACTTTTTTTTTTTTTTTACTTTTTTTAAAGAGAATGTACCCTTGCTTGTGTTCCCTCTCTCACCGTGTCTCTCTCTGTCAAATAAGTGAATAAAACCCTTTAAAAAATAAATAAAAATAAGAGAGAATGTGGTTGAATTATTATAGGGTTTGTTTTATTTTGTTTGGTTTTGTTTTCTCTAAAGGAAGTCTTTTAAATGAAATTCCACTATAATCATGATTACTTTATTTAAATCAAACTATTTCATAGATGAATAAAACTAATGTCAGGAAAGGCAAGTTGATTAAAATCATGGTTTATTACTGGCGTAAGAGAGATCAGAATCTTGGGTAAGCACCATCCTATCCTCCCCCTGTGCTACTGCACTTATACGAGATAAGTAGATTTTAATATCTGACTGCTTAATTATTTAAAAAGCCTTAGAATTCTTTCCTCAACAATCTCATTAAGTAATATGGTCAAAATAGAAGTTAAAACATGTCAAAATGCTTTTAAAACTAGGGCACTTGCCACATGTCTTAAATTAGTCTACCATTAGTGAGACAAGATCCTTGATTAAACCAAAAATTCCTGTCAGAGCAGCCTTGGATCTCCTCACAATGAAAACTAGCAGCGATTCTACCAAATCTTTCCATCATACCTGCTGCATGACTTCAATATATCACCTTCATCTTTAAATAATCTTAACTCACCAAACCTTAAGTACTTAAGTTTTTAAAATAAGTTTTTAGAAATGTATCCTTTAAAAGATTACTTAGATGGAAATTCGTGCTTTCACCTTTCACTTTGGGAATTATAAATTACACTTATACATCTTACCAGTGGCATCAGATTAATGATATATTACAGAGGCAAGTAATCAGCACAATTTTTCCTTAATAATGTATTCCCTTAAGTCATCAACATCATAGCATTACAGAGATATTATATCGACGGTGGTTTCCACGAGCCTCTCATCTATGCAAGTGCACATCACTCCAGTGGTGGGCATGCTAATAAATTCTTAGCTGCCACTTTAATACAGAGTATTAACTTAATGCTGCCATGAGGTAACTAAAGAAATGGATTTTTTTTCTTCTATTCCTCATTATCACTGGAGGTGAAACTCATTGAAAGTCTGGATGCAACTGAGGTATAGTGAGTCTTCTAAGCATGAAAGGCCCTAGCAGTTTAGAAACTTAGTCTTTGCTTTGAGCTACACTTTAACTTGGGAGGAAAGGCATTCCTAATGGAAATCATTTGGGCCTCTATTTCTCACTAAAGGGAAATAGTTCAACATACTTTTTGCAAAACTAATAATACTTTAATCATTTTAAGGGTGCTATTTTTATGCAGATGTGCAAGCAGCTTTTGAAAAAAAAAGTGTAAGGGCGAAAAAATTTTGAAATAAATGTCCTTAACTTTTATTTCTCAACTCTTATTTTGCACATTTAGTAGTTTTTATGCCAAAGACTAATACTTAGAGCTCTCAATTGCAACCTTTTTGCTCCATCTTTTTAACTCACTTAAGTCACTTTCATTTTCCCTATACAACCATTGTTACTTCTCTTTTCAGTTTTTGCCTTTTTCCAAAATTCATGCATTTTTTATATGTCCTAAACTCTCAATAGCCTATTTCTTAAACTAACGCATAGGAAATTACAAAAAGGCTAATTTAACATTTTTTCTAAGGGACATCCATATTTTAATGTTCCTTGGATATACTGCCTCATCTTTAAATAGTAGAGAAAAAAAAATCCTCCATTTTTATATATTTGACATGTATATCTATTTTGTCACTCTCTATACATACATTTATAAGTATATTCTCCATATATATTTACATACATATGAGTATAATATATATCATATATATGTGTAAATATGTGTGTCTGTATATATATTTTTCAAAACTTTCATGCCTATACTTAACTCTTGAACATGTGGAATGTTAAAATATTGGTATTGGGCCCATTATGATTTTTTTTTAGCATCATAGATTATATTTTTCTGTAGCTTTGCATGTCTCATAATTTTTGATTGGATGCTAGACAATCATAAATTTTAATTTATTGGGCGTCTGATATTTTTACATTCCTATAACTATTTTTGAGCTCTGTTCTGAAATGAAGTTATAGTTTGATGTCTTCAGTGCCTTTTTCTTACAGATGTAGTAGGCGGAACATGATATGTTTAGCATAGGGCTAATTTATCTGCAATAGCGAGGCAGGACCTTCCTCAGTGTTCAACACATTGCCTTGTACATTCTGAGGTTTCCTGTCTGGCCAGTGGAAATAAGCTCTGTTGCTGGCCTTGTATGGATTATATGCCTGCTCCCTGCATTCCTTGTGGAAAACTATTTTGTGTCTCCAAATTGCAAGGATTCTTTCCCGGTTGAGCTGTCACTCTCATTTAAGAGTCTTCCACTAACTCTGTTCAGGGAGCACACCGGACTGCATGCAGTCTTGTTCCCACTCTCTTCACTGCTGCTAGGAAATGCTCTTAAGAAAGGAAGTTTGAGTATGTAGAAGATTTTCATTTGTTTCCCACCTCTCAGAAACCATGCTCTATTATTCCCTGATACCTAGTTTCTTGAAGTCACTATTTCAAAAATATCTTGTCAACAATTTTTGTTTCAAGATTATGTAAATCTCTTCCTTTTTCCTTCATTTTTGCCTGAATTTTCAAGTAATTTAATTAAGTCATTTGCACCTAAATCTTATGTCTATGACTTAGAGATATAGTTAATATATTTCTAAGTGTTTTCTAAGATTAGTGATTTAGTCAGTATATGTAAAGCATATGCAAATATATCTATATTAACTAAAGCCTCAGGATGTATCCATTTGTAATATCAAGGTGACGAGGTATATACTGTTCGCATTAGTACAGTTATATAGAGTGTATTAGTATTTTGTTTCTTTCAGGTTTACAACTTAAAAAAAATAATAAATCAACACCACTGACAGATCATGGGTCTGGGTCTCGATGCTAGAGATTCTGTTTGTTACTTAATCCTCTTGGGCTTCAGTTCCTTCATTTGCAACATAGACTTGGAAGTGGCACCAAACTCACAGAGTCAGCATAAGGATCATACGTGATCCTGGATGCAAAGGGACTGGCACAGGCTTTTGGTTACAGGTTTTAATTCTTATTCTTACCCCTCGAAATGAATTTGTCAAATAAAAATTATGAAATTAAAAAAAATTATTTCATTTACTGAAAATGAAATGTTTTAAGTACACATTAGAATATTGTATATATTACATATCAAATAATATATATTATACTTGTATATAGCATTTATTCATATATTATATATCCTTTAATAAATATATGCAGAAAGAAAGATATATATTTTGTCGATGGATTAAGGATTCCTGAGTGTATAAAAGTCATGACTATGCTTTTGTCCAGAAGCTGTTAGTCCCTTTACCTCTTTGCATTAGCTTTTAGATAGTTTGAACATGAGTGTTCCTGATAAAAAAATAAAGAAAACTAACTTCTGCCACCAAAATTCCATAGGTTGGTTTACTATCATAGAGGACAGAATGATCAACAATCTCTGTGAGTTTATTAGCTTGAGTTTATTGTATCAAATATAAAACATTTTACTTAAGGTGCTTTGCTTAATTGGACTTTTAAATATTTGTATGCAATGTATCAGACACCAAAATTAATTATAAATGAATCTATGGAAATGTTTTTGACCAAGACTGAAATAGCAATGTTATTCAATAACCGAACCATTATTGGATTTAAATGCTTTATGGCTATGACCTGCATGTAAAAAACACTTTCAAATTAGTAAATGCTGCATCATCTCATTATTGATTAGTACTTTTAGCTATATTCTGAACTTTCAGAAAAGAAAAATGGATTGAAAAATATAATTCATAATTTTTACACACCTTGTTATTAGAAAGCCTTTCATTAGGACATAATGCTTTCCTGTAGATAACCTAAAAAATCAAAGTGTACAGTTAAAAAGGCACGCTTTTTGCCAATCCATTGGAACTTTTCTTGAAAGGGGAAAAAGACCAAAGGTTTTAATCCATCTGAATTCAACACAGTATGCTGAAGGCCTGTCCCTATATGCTATGAAGTTCCTATATACAATCATTATTAAAATAATTTACTTGACATACCAAATTATGCTTTGTATTGAAATTTATGATTACATATCATTAGAGACTATTCAGTCAAGATTAGAGTTTCTCCTAATAATGCTGGTTGCTGGTTGCTGATATGTTCCAATGTGTTCTGATATCTTGACATATTTTAAGCAATCTTTGTCTTAACTTTTCTTAAATTTCTATTAAAATAATTAGGCTGGCAGGGAGAAATTTTAAAAACTCAAAAACAACTGAAAACAAATGCTTTAAAGTAGGTTATTTCCACATCTTAGGTTAAATAAATAAATATTTGGAGTAAATATTTGGAGTAATTAATATATAATATTAAATAATATTATAAATATTTGGAGTAATTCACTGTTGAGATATTAGGTGAATTTAGTAAGAATTAAATAAAATCATATAAAATTAAGTCTACCCTAATTAAACAAAATTGGCTGAACAGTTAATAATGAATCAGTATATTTCACCATATATACAAAAGTAGAAGAGAAACCCCATAGAAGCATCTCAGTAGTTGGAGGAAAAAAAAGTGACAAAGTCCAAAATTCACTTATATTGATTTATAGAATAAATAGTAAAATAGAATATAGCTATTTATTCTAAGATCTAAAACAAACAAACAAAACCATACAGAGAATACATTTAAATAATTTCCCTTGTAATATCAAATGAATGTAAGAATGTTCATTAGTCTTCTATTTAATATTATACTGGAGGCTCTAAGAAATCCACTAATGCAAAAAAAAAAAAATAAAAAGAAGGGGAGAGATGGAAAGCAGGACATAAAATCATGTTATGCATAGTTGACGAAGTTGTGGACTAGAAAAAAGAACATAATATACAGAGGATTATATGGGATAAAATTAAAATTAAAAAATCCTCTTGAAACAATTTAGAAGTTACAATTAAAGTTAGTCTTCATATATTAACAAAACTTAGAAAATACAATAAAATATATATGATAGCCTAAAAGACTTCAAATATCTAGACAAAGTAGAGTGGAAGATAAAATAGAATATTTTCTAGAAAACACAAGTAATATTGAAGAAAGTAAAGAGAACTGAAAATAAGATTTGTTCATAGGAAGACTCAAGATTGTGAAATATTTGCTTTCTTTAATTTGATCTCTATATAATGTAATCTGAATTAAAATGTCAATAGGAATTACTCTGTAGAAATTGATAATTTTATTCTAAAATTCACATAAAAATTCAGCAGGTCAAAAATTGGGGAACATATACAATAATGTGTAAAGACATTCTAAAGGTCAGTATTTTGAGGTGGTAGTGGCACATCAATAAATAAATAGATAAATGGAACAGAAACCTTAGCCAGACCCACAAATTCTGACTGATATATGACTGAATATACCAAATATACATAATTTTAGTTATTTTTATTATTTAAATTTGTGAAGGCATGTTTTATTGCTCAGCTGTGATTTATCTTGGTGAGTGTTCCACATGACTTTGAGGAGGATATGTATTTAGCTGTTGGTACATGGAATACTGTGTAAATTTCACCAAGATGATTGAAACTGCTATTGAGGTCAATTAGATCACTACTGACTTTCTGCCTATTTAATGTCCTCATGAAGAAGCTGGTATCATTTTCCTTTTTTACACAATTAATCCTAAAATGTATATAAATTAAACAACTAAGATCATGCAACAAGAAAGTGCTGAAACTGACTTTTTAATGCATACATTCACAATTCCCAAAACCATATTTTAGGCAAAGTTGCCTCTCAATATTCAGAAATGCATAATCCTCAATAAAATGGTTCAGAAATGCATAATCCTCAAAAAAATGGTTAAAAATCATAGTCAAAAATTAAAAGCAATTCCACTTCTGGATATAGATCTAAAAAAATGAAAACAGGATATTGAAAAGATATCACTACCCTCATGTTTATTGCAATATTATTAACAATAGCCATGATATAGAAATGACCTAAGTGTCCATCAATGAGCAAGTGGATAAAGATGCTTACACACACACACACACACACACACACACACACACAACACACACAAAGGAATATTATTAAGTCATGAGAAAGCAGGAAATCTTTCCATTTGTGACAACACTGCTGGAACTTGAGGGGAATATGCTAAGTGAAGTAAGTCAGAGAAATACAAACACACCGTGGTATCAGTTATACACAGAATTTTGAAAAGCCAAATCCATAAGAACAGAGGAGAATGGTGGTTATCAGGGACAGGGACCTGGGGGAACTGGGAAGAGGCTTAAGGGTACACACTGCAACTAGCAGATAAAGAAGTCTTGGCGACCTACTGTGCAACACAGTGATTATAGACAATAATGCTGTATTCTATACTTCAAAGTTGCCAAGAGACTAGATCTTAACTGTTCTCACCACAAAAAAGAAATGATGATTAGGTGGCATGATAAGGTGTAAGCCAACACCATGCTGGTAAATATTTTGTAACATACAAGTGTATCAAAACAACAGGATGCAAGCCTTACACCTACACAATGGTATCCATAAATTATATCTTAATACAAAACAAAACAAAACCCTGAAAGGTACCCACTGTACTCTAGAAATCTCCTTTAGATCTCATTTTAAAATATGACTCCCCTTCATTTGCCTCTTAACACACCTGCATTCTTCTGACTCATGTGGTTCACTCTCTCCTTACCCCTGTGGTCTCCTAGGTGTCTTTCCAATTTCTTACTGCTCTGTGCTGCCTTCAGTTGTGAAGCTGTGGAGGACTTCTGCACCCTTTCTCCCACTTCTTTGGACTCCCCAAATAATTTAATCACACCCCAGATTTCAAATCTCATCTACATGCCAGTGATTCTGAATTACACATTTTCCACTCACACCTTGTCCCTAAGATTCACATTCTTATTCCTTTTCTAAGTTGTAGTGAAAAAGACAGAACTTTTCATTTATACCATCGACCAAATCTACTTACAGCTTCCAGATGTGTGCTAGGGTCAGCTAATGCCGTCATGCAAGAGGCAATTTTTAAATTTTCAGGAATATCTGAACCATCTGTTAGACCATTAGCTGTAGGATATGACAGAGTGGGCTATATTTACAACACAAACATTGAGAGACTAGGACTAATTGGGTGCTTTTCAGAGACAGCACATTGGTTAACCCTTACCACCAAACCACTGCACCTAATTCTCCTCTGCCCAGATTTCCCATCTAAGCAATAATCCATACAGACTTTTAGCTAAAATTAAAACAAACAAACAGGAATCTTGTCTTCATCATCTCTCCCATGCATTCTATTTGTGTATCCTGTCATCTCTAATAACAAAACATATTGGAACCTGTCCCATTCTCTTTATTCCCATATTATTATCCCAGTAGTCAAGAAGGTTGTCATTATTCTTCACTACTTCAGCAGCCACCAGTCTCCTCTTCCAGCTTCTACTTTGCTCTTCCTTACAGTTTTTATCTGTTTTCATAATGTAACGGGAATAATTTTTTTTAATCAAATAACAAAACGATGCAAATTCCTTTCATTTGTCTGCCATGAGCTGGTGTTTGCCTAGCTCTCCAACTTCTTGTTCCACTCTAGCCTGGCATTCTTTCTGATTCCTCAACATGCACAACATAAGCAACAACACATGTATCTGCCTCGGGGCATTTGCACTAGTCATGCATTGGCCTAGGATAGTCTTCCCTCAAAATGTCACAGCCTTGGCTCTCTTCTGGTCTCAGCTCAAATGTTAACCTCTTTGCAAACCCCTTTCTTGAACAATTGCCAATTACCATCCCAGTTCTTATTTACTTTCAACTTGTTTTAATTATTAATATTTGAGATAATCATATTTATTACTTTGTATTACGTGTTTCTCATCACACATTAGAAGCTCTGTAATAGCAGAGACAGCTCTTTCTTGCTGACTTATTTATGGCATATAACTTCCTAGAACAGAAACTGGTGCTATAGAGGACACTGACTATGTATTATTTAATGAAAATAAAACAAAAAAGATATTTAATATTCTCATTAATGATTATAGTTCAAGAAATCCTGTATTAAGGAATAGTATCATGGATTCCACTAGCCATGCAAAATAATTATTTTCCTATCAAGCAGCATTTATTCCATGAATTCCAAGATTCTTAAATTTGGGGAAAACTATTTCTACATTACATCAATTGACCTAATAAATAAAGATATGATCATAATAAAATATTTATTAAATGCTACTCTGTGCTAAACACTGCCTTAAATATTTTTACAGCAAATATCTTAAACAATCTTCAAAATAATTGTATAAGGATAGTATTCTTTTTGTCAACTTCATTTGAAAAGTAAAGAAATTAGACATAGAAACATGTCATTTGTGCGAGGTCACACTGTTAGTACAGATAGGCCACCAAACTTTAGAGACTATTCTCAAATGAAATTCCCACATCTCAATCAATCCAAAAAAGTGTAGCTGATAAAAATTAAGCAAATTCTTGGTTTTTATAAAGCTTCTAAAATTAGTATAGAAGGATACTTTATTTATATTACATGGAATATATATTTTGGCCAAATGTTCACATAATACTTCTTGAAATTTAAGGGTTATTTTCTCTTTTCCATGACTTACACTTTCCTGTGTATGTGTGTGTGTGTGTGTGTGTGTGTGTAATAATGAACATCTGGATTTACACCAACCAAACAGCTTAAGAAACAAAACATTTACTTGAATAACTGAGTTTGTCCTTTCCTTTTTATCTTTTCTTCCTCCTCACTCCCTGACCTACGTGGTCATTCCCATGCATGCATTCTCAGTTTTGCTTTATAATAGGCATATGTAAAAACCAATGGCTCTGGTTTAAATGTTTTGAATTTTAGGTGTCTTGAGCTCACGTTTCCCATAGTGTATACTTCTGAAACTTCTATTTTGAAATCAGTAACATATATGAGCTTTAATGCTGATATATAAAGTACACATTTTTAAGCTTCTTCTTCCTGCAGTATTTCATTATATGATGCACTGCAGTTTACTTGTGCATTCTTTCGATGTTTTTCATTTTGGTTGTTTTCAAACATTCCTTATCACAAAGGCATAGTGAACATATGCACAAACGTTTACTATATATATGCTTTTTCCTCCTATATTTTCTTAACCTAAAATATTTTTTGAACATATCAGAATGTTCTGTATTGTTTTCTTCCCTCTTTTCTTCCACTAACTTCCATAATTTTCCCCAGGTACTTAATTTGCTTGTTAATATTAATAGCATATCACATATAGCATATCATTAACAGCATATCATCATATCCAATATGATGGATCCCAACATGAGATCACTTTATGAAATTTGTTGCATATTTTAGTATAATATTCTCTTCTAATTAGAAAATATTGTTTATCTTTCTACTTTGAGATTAACACAGTCCACATTATCCTGATAATGGATTCTATATGGTATGCTTGCATGTATCCTAAAACCATTATCTATGATATTACATATGAGCTTGTTTTTTAAATAAAGTGTTTTATGTTTCACAATGGAGAATAAAACATATCTTAAAGTTTATAACTGTTTTCTAAAATAATATGATATAAATGCCTTTTTATTTATTAAGTACAAATGTATATCTTACATATAACAATTCTTTACTCATTTAAAGTTAAACGTACCTGTAAGCATTCTCTTTTCTACTCCAGATATATTCAGTTCTTTTACTTATTCTGCTTTATCATGATTTCTACACCTGAAACTCTCTTGTTGCCCTAGTGCTGTAGTGCTTGAACTCTTTAATTTTTAGTGGACAGTAGAGCAAATTTTTGCAATAGGTTTTTGCAATCCCTACATAAATAAGCATTGTCAAGGTATTTAATACACATTGTTTTACAGTAGATGTATATGTATCTCTCTCTCTCTCTCTCACACACACACACACTACAAACAAATTTATGAAAAAGTAATGCTGAATTTATGGAAACCTCGTCATTGTGTTATTTAATTATTATTTTGTTTGTTTATTTTGATTTTGATACCAGAAATTCAATTATCACACATTTGTGGATATCCATAAAATTATTTGAAGTGTATGAAAGATCTTCATGCATGAGATGATTGGATATTTTAGCTTTAGATTATGATAGAATTTAGAGGAAAAATCAAGCCTGCTTTGGGGATTTCGTAATAGAACTTTCATCATTGTTCTGGATTTGAAGGGCAAGGCCACCTTGACTCTGGCAATTGACATGGTATATCTCTTTTTTGTTCAGCAGCAGAATTTTGTTAAGAATACTTCGCTTAGAGTGGTAATTGCTTAAAATATCTGGGCTTATTAGTCATAGCCATCATCTCTGAAAGACAGCTGGTTTTAACAAATGTGAACAAAATCGGACAGTAAGGGTTTACTCTTTGAGAAACTGACTTGAGCTACAGAACATAAAATAAAAAATAATGATTAAAATGGAATCACAACTTCTGTTGGTTAATGTTTGAAACTGTGTTGTAATTAAATTACTTTTTTTTAACCAAAGACTTATTGGGTTATTTATGACAGATATTTTAAGCTAATCATTTCAGGTTTTTTTTTTTTATGACGTTTGGAAACATTTTTTTTTTTAATCTATAACTGCTGCTTTACATTGATGCACATTTGAAATGTAGTAGCATGTTACATTTGCTTATCCAGTTCACCTGGTTTTGCAATTGCTTTTCATATCTTATTCCCTGTAGCTTTTCATTTTTCTCCAGCTGAACCTGAGAATGTCTCAGCATGAGAAACTGATGCTTATTTGCAGGTTCAGCTATTTTCTCTGGTAAATGTGGTTTTCACTTTGTTTGGTGTTTGGTTCCTCTGGCCCTGATCCAGTGGACTAAGGAATAATGAATGGCAAAATACTAACTTGTGCATTACTTTGTAGGGTATACTATTGTACATTAATTTATTTAATAATATTTGAATATTTTTAATAGCAGGTTTGATTAACAACCTCTATAATCACTTTAAAGGTGCGAATAGAGTTATAATTTAGATCGACTTAATCTTCTGAGAACCCAATATTCTGTTTAGATCATCTGCTTTGCCTTTTTGTGTTATATAGAGCTAGCTGAGTATATATAGGCTTATTTAACTCAATGCAGAGATCATTGAGTACACAGTGTGATTAAATTTAGTTTACAACATATTGACTGGCACATTAAAGGTCTTGTCTGAGACACACACACACACACACACACACACACACACACACACACGGGGCTTAACTACATGTTGCCCATTAGAATTTTATTTCATATATAAAGGCACAGAAAGACAAAGAAATAAAGGATTGACTAATGATGGATAAAACACTAATACCAATCAGAAGAAAACTAGAGTGGCTATTAATATCAGACAAAATAGCTTTACCAACTAAGAATACTACTATGGATAAAGTAATATTGATATTTCTGGATGACACTTGTTTATCAACAAGTTCATTCATTTACTACATAAGTAACATAAGCATTTACGTGCCTAAAAACAGAACAATTTATATAAAAGGAAGAATGACAGAATTTCAAGAAAAAAAACACAGAAACACACACTATAGTCAGAAATTTTAAGACTTCTCTTCCTCTCAATAATTGATAGAGCAGTTAGACAGAAAATCAGTGAGAAAATCAAACAACTTGGCCAACGTAATACAGATAGAATTCTCTTATCATCAGCAGAATACACATCCTTTTCAAGAGCATGGGGAATAGTTATTGAGATGGTTAAAAATATAGCGCATAAATTGAGACTAAATATATTTAAAATAATTCATTTCATAAAAAGTAGAATCTCTGACTACGTGGAATTAAATCTATATAAAAAAACCAGCATGGTTATTTAGCACTAAAAAGAAATGAGCTATCAAAAAATGAAGATGAGAGGAAACTTAAATGCATAACCCTAATTGAAAGAAGTAAATCTAAAAAGTCTACATACTATAGGATTCCAAATTTATGACATTCTGGGAAAAGCAAAACTATGAGATAGTAAAAAGATCTGTGATTGTTAGGGGTTGAGCAGGAGGGAGAAATGAGTAAAGTAGCACAGTGAATTTTTAGGATGCTGAAAATATTCTGTATAATACCTTAATGATGGATACGTGTCATTATATATTTGTACAAACCCACAGAATGTACAGCAAGAGAGAAATGTAATGTCAACTATGGGGTTTGCGGGATTATGATGTATCAAATTAGGTTTATGAATTGTAACAAATATATCACTCTGATGGGAGATGTTGATAGTGGGAGAGGCTGTGCCTGTAGCAGGACGGGGGTATGTGAGATGTCTCTGTACTTTTCCATTATTTTTGCAGTGACTCTTAAAGGGGTCTACAAAAATAAATGCTTAATAAAAAAAGAATAAATCCAAAATCTGACTGTGTGTCTGTATAAATACACATGATACAGGTGTTTGTGATACTATTTTCCCAATATTTATTTATTTATTTATAAGATTTCACTTATTGTTTGACACAGAGAGAGGGAAAGAGAGAAAGCACAAGGAAGGGAAGAGGCAGAGGGAGAAGCAGACTCCCCACTGAGCAGGGAGCCCACACTGGGTTTGATTCCAGGACCCTGGGATCATGACCTGAGCTGAAGACAGACATCTAACCAATTGACACACCCAGGCATCCTATTTTCCCAGTGTTTAAAATATTTTTTAGATCTCCAAATAAAATACTTACATATTTTATTTAACATTGACATATTCATATATTTTTATATTTGCTTTCTTACATTTCCCAAAATAAATCCATTTTGTTTTCATTACCAGAACAAATTTAAATAATGTAATATTTACGTAATATTATTTCTGAACCTACAAACATGCAAGTGGAAGCAATGATAAAGTGTTGTAAATATTATTGAATAAATTATGGTGTCAGATAAAAGATAAGACCTATGACTAATAGCATTTTAAAATTTGTTTCTATTTTTACTATTTATAAAAATGTTACTGTTAATTATTCACATGGTTTAGTATAGTTGAAGTAAACACAGGTATTGGTATAAGTTTTAAGAATGAGTATGGAATCTAAGAAGATATAAGTATCTTTGCAATTGAAGAAGAACTTTGAGAGACCATTAATACTGGTCAACATGTGTAATTCAATTTTGAAAATATTTACTGGTCATTAGTATCCGCATAGAATTTTAATATAAGAGAAATATTGTAAGAAATTTCTTGAAATTGCGTATGAATATGAAAAGTAAAAAGTTAAAAAAATCTGAACAAAATTAGTTCTACAAAAAGGCTTCTAATAAAAATTAAAAAAATTTTTAAAAAAAAGGCTTCTAATAAAAGAATTGTCCTCTGATTTGAAATAAGGGTGGTTTTGCATAATGTGTTTCACGTAAAGGAAAACAGTAGATAGTTTTTTCATGTAACTGAAATAGTGATTCCTTCAGTGGTCTGATGCGTCATACCGCATTTTCCCATTCGCAGTATAACGGAGTGTTCACATAACAGAAACAGGGACAGCAATATAGGAAGTCAAGAAACTTGATTTTCTTTTTTATTTTCCCCCTTTCTTTACATCCCTCCCACCCTTCCTCTCTCTCTCAAGAACCAGAATCCCATGAACGACTGTGTTGCCAAAGATCCCATACGGTCTTAGGTTTCTTAGAAAATGAACAAGCTAAACTTCACCATCTGTTATACTGCTATATATCTGCTTTTTAATGGAATGGATAGTTTTTAATCACACTCTTCTGATAACACAAAATAAAACAAACTGGGAAAAGAATAGAACAGCTCTTTGAAGGAATTATGGAGCACTTGAGTTAGCCAGGATGAAAAGGCCAAGATCCTTGGAGAAGGCAAATGAATCCAGTCAAGTACATCAGCCTCCATGAATTTTCTGCTCCAGACAGTCAGCAATCACATGCAATAAGGGGCCCGGGGTCAGTCTTTCTACAGTCTTGCAAAAATGGAAGATTCATACCAAGAATTACGAAGGAGACTGAATTTGAGTAGCCAAGATCATGGAGAAAGGGAACCATAACGAAGCCTGATATTTTGCATCGCACTTTGTCTCAAAGCATCTGCTGGTAACTAAATTGTGTGGAACAAGAGGCCAAGAAGGAGGGATCCGCTGAGGGCCAGCGGACTACACAGGATTTTCAACAACCTCGCAGTGCTGAGAAGGGAAAAAAATGTAAGGCCGGGTTTCTATAAAGGAAGAGGTGGCCTGGTTAACAGCCCAAGCTTTCAAATGAAATTACTGACTCCTAAAACTTAATAGTAGGATCAAACCTACAAATACCATAGCCAGGATCAAATCATCTCAAACATTGGTTGGACAAAGGTGATTTGACCCTAGACTTACAAATAGCTAAAAGCAAATTTTATGCTTACAGGAAGAAAATAGCATTCCACTGAATGTCCATAATTTTTTTTATATACTGAAATTTTCATACAATGTATTAGGCAATTTTCACATTATTCCCACAGCCAGAGAGCTTTAAAGCTCAAACAGGAGAGCGTAGGAGAACAGTAGAGACTGAAGTAAATTATATTTATACATAGCAAAGGACACCCTTCTTTTTCTGTCAGGCTGCTAACAGGGACAGGGGGTGTAAAGTTGATCTGTTATGGCAGGAAGTAGCTTGACTCACACAGTGCCTGTTGCCTTACACACCAACCCCTGCCCACTTCTGCCACCTCCCTCCCATAGACATACAGTCATTTGGCTTTTTCTCAACAATTTTAAAAACCTTATCTTTATTTCATTTTTTAACAGGGCATGCATGATAATGCCCACTATACAGTTATTAGTTATTTGATGTAGAACATTATTATTTTAAGCAAACATAGTTGAAACAGTAGAGCTAAAGTTTTACAATTTATTAGCTGAGGGTTTGATTTATTTAACTAATTATTTAATTAGATTAATTTAATTAATTAATTTAATTTATTAGCTAAGGGTTTGATTTATTTAATGCCTTGATTTAGTGGTAGTCATTTTATGAGTTGGCAAGCTTTGCAAACACCTGGAATGTTAAAAGACAGTGAGAGTGAAAAAGAAAAAGGAAGAAAAGACTAGTGTTCTGGAAAAGTACTTTGTGACTTGAAGCATCATTGGTACAGTGCCATCAATTGTCAAATGGAATTGTTTTGTGTCACCTTGGCAGCTGAGTTGAGTGGTTGGACTTCTGGGTAGAAAATTACTTCCTTATCCTGAACCGAACAGTGAAGGATAGGGAAAGTGTTGAAAAAAAGAAAAAAAATGGGAAGGGTAAAAATAATTTGTTATAAGAAATTATATTTTACTATTTAGGATCCTAGTCAGAGTAACAAGATGCACCGATGACTGATGAGATAATAATACAGACACATGACCTAATATCGAAGATGGACGTTTGCTAGATGAAAGATTTTTTTCCCACTAATACTGACTTATTACAAGTAGGTTTCCCTCTATGACTCTCTACAATGCTGCCAACTGCACTGACTTTTTGAATATCATTTATAAATAAAATTCTGACCTTAATATTTCAGTAGTGTTAATGAGACTAAATCAAAGATAATACCAATTCAAGAACGGCCTTACAACAAGAAATGTCAGAACGTAGAACTTTTCTGTGACATAGTCTGATTAAAAAGAAAAAGTCATTAAGAGTTTAACAAAGTTTCAAGTTATGCTGGCAAGGCAGAAAATATAAATAAATAAAAGGGTTTAAATACGGAATATTTGTCATTTCCTCTTCATAGCATCTTAACAGTAACTGAAAAAATAAAAGAGACTTATCTAAAAATATTTTAATTATGTATTAGGGTATATTCATATACATGTATCCTGTCCAGCTGCATATGATCTTTCTTAATACAAGATCATAATATTTCTCATTTCTTTTTTTTCTTTTTAAAGATTTTACTTATTTATTTATTTGTCAGAGAGAGAGAGAGTCAGAGTACAAGCAGGGGAGCAGCGGGCAGAGGGGAAGCAGGTTCCTCACCAAGTAAGGAGCTCCATGTAGGACTTGATCCCAGGGCCCTGGAATCATGGACCTGAGTCAAAGGCAGATGCTTGACCAACCGAGGCACCCAGGAGTCCCAGTATTTCTCATTTCTGTCACTTAAATGTCACATCCTGACTTGATGTTCATGGAAAATACCTCAAAATGAATAGTACCGCATTTGTATTTTTTTCTCCCCAACTCGAACAACTGAAAAGGATTCCATTTGAGAAGGTATTGGTAAGAGTGGTCTTGTCTATTTGCACTTTTCTAAATACACAGGCCATTTCTAGTGTAGGCTGACATTATGGCGCTCATCCCCTCATCTTAGATGTACCATTTAAAATAATTTATTGAAATTAAGGTCCTCTCTTGCTGCTATTGTATTACGTTGCATTTGGGCTAATACAGCAATTTTGGTAGAGCATGCAAAGTTAATCAAACCAAACAACACTGGCGGCCACCTAATTTCCAGTGCATGCAATCTTGTCTTTCCCACACGTGGGGGCACTTGATCCACAAATAAGTACTCAACTCCAATTCAACATCCCAGGAGCTAGCCTGAATAAGACTGGTACACAATTCTAACTTACAATTCTTACACCTCTCTTATCTTTGCCTCACATTATACATAGAAAATTATATAATATATATCAGATATCACCACACTGAAGGAATTTAACTCATGATCATACTTGCCACATTTCACCGTAGACTTAGAAGCCCAAGTCTGAACATGATGCGCTGGCTGGTTATTATTTCTCTAGTTTTTCTGGGGAAACCAAAGATACATAGTAAAGTAATATATTAGTAATGAAATCATTCCAATAAATGGCTTAATAAAAAGTCTTCAATTACTTAAAAAGATAAAGAAAAAATAATAATGCAATTGTATGAGATGGGAAGCAAATAGTAGTTGTAGATTTGAATATATCGGTGCTTATATTAAATGGAAGGATTAATCATTCCATTGAAAAACTAAACTTGTCAGTCTAGTTTAAAACAATTTTAAAGTCAAACTAAATATACTCATTGTGGAAGACTTCATCCAGTAACTGACAGAATAAACAAAAGAACATCAGAAAAAATATAGATGATCTGAACCAATCTTGGCCTAATTTACACATGTCTACACATGAATGGGTATCTGTGTGCCTAAATACATGAAAGAGAACATAAATAAAGACAACAGAGAAAATTTTAAAAGTCACACAGTTCTTTTAAAAACATTTTATACATCTTGAGCCCTGAATAAGACTAAAATGAAGAAGAAACAAAAAATAGCAATATAAAACATGAAATGAGAGAGCCACATCGGATCTTATTGACACTGAAAAGATAATAAAAGAACATTACCTATAATTTTCCACAATATCTCTAATTATCTACAATATTATCTACAATTATCTACAATTTAGATAATGTGGATAAACTCCAAATAAAAATCTTACCAGATCTCAAGAAGAAATTAAGAAAAAAATCTCACTGGCCGCCCTGAAAACTATCCCTGGGGATGCCTGATTTCTAGCTTTTTAGTCTTATCCAAGAGACAGCAACGGATTTTATAATGTGCTATTAAAGTCCTTTGTTACCCATGTTGAGGGAAGTCATCAAGAAGACATGACCTCAGCTTTGACCCTCGAGGCATTTGGAAACTACTTACTAACTCCCCTGTACCTGAAATGCTCTCTCCACTTATCCCCCCATGGTAGGACCCAGGCTTGAGAGAGTAAGGTGTTGTTGAGAACATTTGGACTAAACACCTGGTGTAACCTTTAAGGTCTCTCAGTAAACTACAAAGACTTGGTGAGTGGATGTTGAGATCTACTCATCCTGCAGCAGCCCCAGACAAGCTTCTTAGAGAAGTTCCCTTACTCGTTGAACCTGCTGCCTCCCAACCTGGAGTGGCTTCCTCTTTCCTCCATCTCTTCCTGCTTGCCTTGCTGGGACTGGTTTTAGATTTCAAGGGGGGAGCTTCTGAGGTTGCAACCCACAAGATTATGGTCTTCACTTTTGGTTTGCAGTGGCCTAACCAGTTTGACAAGGCTGACTTGATTATATAAAGGGATGCTGAGAGCTCTTTGGTGAGCTCTCCCAAGCCAAGACTCCTCATACCAGTGTGAGGTTCACACTGGGGACACAGCATGTCACACAGGGATCATGGGTCCAAGGGTAGCTTATGCATGGGGTGTTCTTTAGACTTGCAATGTGTGACCGCATTCTCTTTCTCTTGCTGCACTATATTTCTTGCCTTTAAATCTCTGTGGAGTCTTGTGAGCCCTTTTAAACATTTAATCCACTGAGCCACCCAGGCGCCACCCCCCCTTTTTAAAAGATTTTATTTATTTATTTGAAAGACAGAGTTCACAAGTAGGCAGAGAGGCAGGCAGAGAGAGAGGAAGGGAAGCAGGTTCCCTGCTGAGCAGAGAGCTCAATGCGGGGCTTGATCCCAGGACCCTGAGATCATGACCTGAGCCGAAGGCAGAGGCTTTAACCCACCCTTTTAAACATTTAAATATAGGAAAAAATATACAGAGATATTGTAAAGAAATCAAATATGCAATTAAACCTTTTCAAAAAAAAATCCAATATGGTCAAAAAGGACATAAGACATAATGTGAGTCCAAATTCAGATTAATTTGTTCGTGTATTCTTCCAATATTTAAAGAAAATATAACCTCAACCATAACTAAAAAAACTTTTTCAGAAAAAAGGAAAAGCTTCCAAGTGATTTTATGGATTCAGAAACTACTCTACTAAACCTGGTAAAGATACCAAGGCAGGGAGAATTACAAACGTAAAATAAAAAAGTCAAGAAATTAAAGCTACTAAATATAGAAAGGATAATCCTTCTTAACCATCCAGAGCTTATGTTTGGAATCAAAAAGTGAGTTAGCATTTAAATATCAGTAATGTGATCTTTTATATTAACAGGAAGACATAGGAAAAAAAAAGTGAACTATTTAATAAGTGATGAAAAATCATTTTGTTTAAAACACTTTTTAATATGATAAAATGCCTAAAATATAAGTAACATCATTTATATTGATAAATAATGGAGAACTTTTCTTCTGAGTTCTTTAATAAATCTCTCCATGTGTATCATGCATTTTGTAGCTATAGGAGTAATGCCTGCCACATGGTATATTGTCAATAATTATTAGTGCTGCAATCATTATTTTGGTGAATAAAGTTACTATTATGTGACAGAAGTTAAAATATTCCATTGCATGTCACTTTCATTTCAGACTTCGATATGCAGGGGGAGTTTTCTATCCCTACAATTCTTCCTCTTTACCAAAATAATCTCCCCCAGAACTTCCAATGGAATTTGATCCCCTTGAATTTTGTTTTTAAATTTATCCTGGACTTGGTATTCTTACAAACTCTTCACAATCAAATCTTACAAATTCTCTATACTAATTTTCCCCATATACTTTCTGATCCATCTATACTACCTTTATAATGACTACAGATTCCTCCTCCCAAAGCCCATAAATCCTTGATCTCTATAACTGTCTCACGACACTGCCCTAAAATGCAGTGTCCTGGTCTTCTCTGACTCTTATAAATTCTTGAAATTCCAGATCAAGCTTCATCTACACAGTAACACACTTTTGACTCCTCTGACACATTTGGATCCTGCTATTGTTAGAACTAGAAAGCAAATTATCTTTATTTCACACTGCCATATGCTCTTCCATATTGTGTATTTGCGCACCAATGGTTTATGGACATAACTTCATTGAACGTTTCTAAAGGCCAAGATCATGACTCTGCTTTTTATTATCTCCCAAGATGCCTCTCTGCGTTTGACATGGTACATACCGACTGGCTGATTTTTAGAGGGGTCTCTAATAGCAAACACCTTTCTTTTTTTTCAGGATGGGGTCTAGGATGAGGAGAATGAGATATTTGCTTTGGACATAGAATTAAGGTGCACACCAAAAATCCCTCATTAATTAAGACAATAACGCAATAAATTTAAAAATCTCAATTAATACAAACCTTTATGAGGAACAAAATATGAAATTTTAAATCTGTACAGTATCAGTATTACTGTTTTTACTTATGTCTCTGGCTCTAGGATGGCTCAGTACAGCCAATGCTTATCTTAAAAGCCAAGAAAAAGTTATATATCTGGGGTCTTTTCATCATTCTTGTAGTCTATAGGTAGCCGTAAACGCAAAACTGAAATGGCAGAATGACACAGGCAATCCTAGGGAATATCTAGGTGAATTTAATGTTTAAATATTTTACACTGTTAGGAAAGGAATTGCACTGGTCTAGTGATCAGAACTCAGGTACTGAAGTTACCAAAACTGACTTCAAAATAGTGGACCCTTTTTATTATTATTAACTGAAAAACTCTTGAGAAAATCTCGAACACTTAAGATATAGTTTCCTTCTGTATAAAAAGAAAAAAATATAATAGTATCTTTGTAGAGCTTAGGAAGGTTAAGGGAAAGAAGTAATACATAGAAAATGATCGCTGGAAGCAATGTAATAATCTCTAAATTACAGATATTAAGGTTACTACAAACCAATTATAAAATATGTTTAAAAAGAACTCTTTTCTGATCTGCAACGAATCTAAAAATATGGATGACTCCTAAGGAAAGGAAAAAATGTGTTTTGGGGAATTTATGAACAGCTCAAGGTAAGTAGAGACACTGGAATGAGTCAAGAAAACTTAGGGCTCTTTAAAAGGACCAGGGACATCGGGAAGTCTCCTTTGTCCCTTCCTGGCAAAACCCTTCAAGAAGAAGGACTCAGTCTCCCAAGAACAAGTGAGGGTTAGGATAGAACAGGCAGCTGGCGTAGGAAGGGCACAGCTGTCTGCAGCTGTCATGGAACAAGGCTGGTGTGAGGAAATGAAACGTCGCTCTCTGGAAACTTGGAAAACAGGACAAACCATTTCAGAATCCTGGAAGAATGGTGTGGGCTCTTGGTACATAAACTGTATTTACGATCTTTCTCCACGAGGAATCAGTAAGTACTTATTAGAGGCCAAAAGTGAAACAAACTAACAAATGGATAATAAATTAATCAACAAAATTTTCATTATGAAATGCTGATAAAACACGATTTTTATATCCAGGGACTCATAACTCAATGACAGAACAAATAAATATTAATAATTAGAACTCAAAGAATGCCAGAAAATAACTAAAATTCTTAGTTAAAAGAAATTCTAAAAAGACAGAGCATTGCATTTTTTTATTCTGATAAGCAGAGTTCAGAACCATGTAACACCATTAGTTAGTTACCTTTAGCAGGTAAGAGTTCGAAGAGGAAGGTAAGACAAATTTCCACAAAACTTTTGCCCTCTAATCAAGTACTTACACTTCTGATACAGAAAAAAAAAATACTACAAAACATCCTAGATTTGAAGAAGAAAAGCCCTACATTTAAATGCAAATGAAAATAAATCAACCTAATTTTATATCCATTTCATAGAACTAACACAGGAGAAAATAATTTACATCAAGTAACATAGGAAAAGGTATTCACTGTCCTTTATACCTTATATTGGATGTATTTGAATAAAAAATAACAGGAAATTTTAAATTTCACACTATAGCGCTATTTTTATTAGTAAACTGATATTTTGTTTTGAGGCTGCTATTATATATTTCAAGATAAAATAAGTAATTAATTATGTTAATGATGCTACAAATCAAGATTTTTGGTTTAGGAGAAAATATGTAAAATTATAAAATATAACAAATAGAAACACTATAATATTAAAATTAAGTTGAAACTTTCAATATGAATTCATGGGTATATGATATATACTTACATAAGTTTTTAATACATAAATGTATATTTATAATGCATTTTATTTTATTTTTTTTTAATTTTTTTTTTAAACTTTTTTTTTTAAAGATTTTATTTATTTATTTGACAGAGAGAGATCACAGGTAGGTAGAGAGGCTGGCAGAGAGAGAGAGAGAGAGAGGGAAGCAGGCTCCCTGCTGAACAGAGAGCCCGATGTGGGACTCGATCCCAGGACCCTGAGATCATGACCTGAGCCGAAGGCAGTGGCTTAACCCACTGAGCCACCCAGGCGCCCCTTATAATGCATTTTATATGTAATACATAAATGTATAAAAATAACATATTTTTAATGTTCTTATATGCCATTTAAATATAAACATGTTTAAAGACATGCATGCATGTATGTACTTTTTTTTAGCTCTGTCTTCTAAATGTCTTGGAAGCAATTTTGCCTCAATAATAATGACTAACCCAAGCATCGGGTGGTGGCTACTAATACCATTCTACAGTAAGCAGATCAGACCTCCTTGGAGAACGGCTGATCCCAGAATGAAGGAAGGATGACACAAAACGAACCTATGACATTATATTGTGCTGGAAAAAAGGCAACTTACAATAATTTGCAGGGGGTATATACATAGGATATAGGAATCTACTTGAAGGGAATTCCCCTATTAAAGTTGCTAAATAATAATTATTTTACTGGATAAACATTTACTGAATTAACAAATCAATTAGTTCTTAATATTACTCACAAAAAAGGAAAAGCTGGGTAAAATCCATACATCATCATTAGAGGTAGTTATTAAATTTGTTTCTTCCTTGAAAATAAGGTAATTAAATAATAAAATTAAACACTGATCCAATCTTCACAGAATAAACTCTATGTCAGTATAACCAAAAGGCATCAGTCAATGAGGGAATTAAATAATTTCAAAACCGTAATTTTATTTTACATACATATACGTATATAGTTTGTTTCAAATATCAATGACTACTTTCAAGACTGTTAAGGAAATGGGTGCTGGAGAAAAAATTTGTATAATGCCAAAGAAATACCACATGTGTTACTCACTACTCAGAAAAGGAAACAAAAACAAGCATCAGTACCTAAATCATTGAATCCTAGCAACAGTATGGTAGGAGTTCAGATGATCAAGTATTGGGAAATGCTAGGTACTACAAAGTAAATAACCACTAAGGTGCATTTTAGCCAAAAACCTGAATCTACCTTTTTAAAAAAGATTTTATTTACTTATTTGACAGAGAAACACAGCAAGAGAGGGAACACAAGCAGACGGGAGTGGGAGACGGAGAGGAAGGCTTCCCCCAGAGCAGAAAGCCAGATCGGGGGCTCGATACCAGGACCCTGGGATCATGACTGGAGCCGAAGGAAGACGCTTAAGTACTGACCCACCCAGGCACTCCCTGCGTCTACATTTTTAAAGACATTTTATTTATTTATTTGAGAGAGAGTGCATGTGAGTGGGGGGGGGGAAGGAAGAGAGAGAGAATCCCGCACAGGATTCAGTCCCAGCACCCTGAGATCACGACCTGAGCTGAAATCAAGAGTTGGATGCTCAACTGACTGAGCCACCCAGGTACCCCCTGAATCTACATTTTTTTAGAACTAACTTCAATTTTATAGAAAATGCTAAATATTTAAAAGGAAGATAATATCTCAAATTAGAAATATTGAGGAGTCGAAATAATCTGGCAAAAATTCTAATGGCATTTCTTTTCATAGATACAGAAAAAAAAAATCTTGAAATTTATATGAGACCACAAAAGACCCCAAAGAGCCAAAATGATTTTAAGAAAGAAAAGCAAACCTGAAGCATCACATTTCCTGATTTCAAACCATACTACAAAGTTATAATGTTCAAAAGAGCCCATTACTGGGATAAAACAATGGAATAGAATCAAGATTCTGGAAGTAAACTTATGCATATATAGAGCCACGAATACTCAATGGGAGAAGTCACTCAGTAAATGATGCTGGGAAAAACTTGATATTCACAGATAAAATAATTATATTAGACCTCTATCTTACATTACTCACAGAAGTCCACATGGATAGATTAAAAGTTAAAGTAAGTTGTGGAAATGTAAGATTCCTGTAAGAAAATATAAAGACAAAGTCCTTGACATTAGCCTTGGAAATGATTTTTGGGGCATGAAATCCAAAGTACAAGTAAGAAAACAAAAATGAACAAGCGGGACTACACCAGACTAAAAAGCTTCTGCACAAAAAAAAGCAATCAACAGAACACAGAGGCAACCTATGGAATGGGAGAAAATATTTGTAAACCATATAACCAACAAGTGGTTAATATTAAAAACAGGGGGGTGCCTGGGTGGCTCAGTGGGTTAAGCCTCTGCCTTCGGCTCAGGTCATGATCCCAGGGTCCTGGGATTGAACCCCGCATCGGGCTCTCTACTCATCAGGGAGCCTGCTTCCTCCCTCTCTCTCTGCCGGCCTCTCTGCCTACTTGTGATTTATTTATTCTGTCAAATAAATGAATAAAATCTTTTTAAAAAATGGTAAGGGACTCATATGCCTCAGTAACAAAAAATCCCCCCTCATATCCGATTAAAGAGCCCCCATTCCACACCGCAGATATTTTGACAAATTTCTTAAATATGTTCTCTGTACATTTGGAGGTCTTATTTAATCCCTTAATTGGGAAAGTAAGTGAAATGTGTCAGTTTATAATGCTGATCATCATAACTCATTTTTCACCTAATTTTACAAGTTGTATTTTTTTTTCTTATCTGCTCATTTGTGACCAGCAACTGAAATACACTGAATGAAGTGCATGAGACAGAAACAACGAAAGTGTAGATCTTAAGTGTGTTTTTGAAGCAGTGATAGAGACGATTCTGCAAGCACATATGCACGAAATTAGGAAAGGCCTCAATATGTTCAGAGCTACTTCATCAAGCAAACACGTTTACAAAGCACAGGAGCCAGCGGGTCGGCTCATTCTCTGTGAGAGGCCTGAGTTATGTCGACAATCTAATCACGCGGCTGAGGAGCGAGGCTCAGGCAGGCCTTCAGGAGTCAGTAATGTTGCTGCAACATTTTACAGCATTAATGGCATCATGGAGATAAATGAGACTAATATAGTTTGAAAACGATCATCTCTCTTGTTTTAAAGAAAGATTTAAAATGTATAAATATTATATATTTATATGCATATGTCTCATCATTCACATTATCCGTCTAAGCACACAGAGCATGGCATATAAAGTAGAAGAAACCAACAGTGGTAGAAAGTCTTTGTGAAATTCAACTGAACATTTTCTTAAAAAGGCTAATTAAACTGTAATAAAAAAGATTGATTTCAAATTCTAGTACGATTTTTAAGAGAGGGGGAAAAAAAAACGTACATTTCTTTTCCCCAAACAATGGCTATATCCTCATAAAAATCCAAAAAATAATATATGAAAAAGTAATGAAATGTGGGTGAACACATCAACGGAGATGATATACACAATAATATGATTTGTAACTACATGTGGTGGTAGTTTAAATACAGACGAAATACTGCTTGTTACAGCACTTTAGACAAATGGTTGATGAGTTTATTTCATTCCATTTTAAACAGTTACTTACATTAAACTAAAGGAGACTTGGTATTACAGAAGTTAAAGATTATTTATTATCAAGTGCTTTGTGTTCTATATAATTTTCTTAACATGGAAATACTTCTAACACCTCTTAAAAATTCAGTTAAAAAGTTGCATGATGGATATTATATTTCTTGTCACTTATTCCATTTTTAACTAATTGCTCTTATGTTCATTTGCAGAAATACAGACATTTTTTCTGAACAATTTAACAATCTATTGCCTGCAAGTGAAAGAATATAAGAGAAAAAATATAGAAAAAAGCACTGTCAAGGTAGAGAGTTAAAGTGATATTTCTGTCTTGTAACTGATTAGAAGAAAGGTTAACGTGACCATTCATTTTAAGTTCTCATGTTCTTTGTTTCAGAAGAAACAAAAAACATATATGTCCAAGGGAAAGTTTAAAAAAGTGAAAGTAATAGGGGGCACCTGGATGGCTCAGTTGGTTAAACATCAGCCTTCAGCTCAGATTGTGATCTTGGGGTCTTGGGATCAAGCCCTGCTCAGCAGGGAGTCTGTTTCTCCCTCTCCCTCTGCTCTCCCACCCACTACTTGGGCTCTCTCTCTCTTTTTCTCCCTCAAATAAATGAATAAAATCTTTTAAAAAGTGAAATAATAAGCCCCAGTGGACAGAACCGAGGTGATATGCTGTTGATAAAAGCAGTGTGCAGTGTAAACGAGATTCATGTGACAAGTTCAGCTCTGAAAATCTGCACACTGTGAGTCAGTGGAAACTTGCCAAAACAGAAAGAGCATTTTAAGTTATTCTGGGACAAGGCCAAGGCCACTTACAGGTATCTGGGAAGCACCGTCTTACTATCCACACATCTATCCATTCAACAATTGTTATTGTGCACTTTTCTAAAAAATTAGCTCCTTTTAAAAAAAAATATTTTATTTAGTTACTTATTTGAGAGAGAAAGAGAGAAAGAACAGAGGGAGAAATAGACTCCCTGCTGAGCAGAGAGTCCAATGTGGGGCTCAATCCCAAGACCCCAAGATCACAACCTGAGCCAAAGGCAGATGTTTAACTGACTGAGCCACCCAGGTGGCCTGTTATTATGCACTTTTATTTAGAAAGGATTTTGGTCAGATATAGCGGAGAACACAAGGATGAATAAGATAGGGTGTATCTGAGAAAACTATGCAAACATCTGTCAGTTCCTTAAGTCAGCCCAATCAAGCAAGCCTCGGTCCTTTGATGAAAACAAATTAAACCAAAATAAGTGATTTTTTAAAAAACTAATTCACTTCCTTTGCTTCTGCTTTGCATAATCTTGGCCTCATTTCCCTGGCAGAGGACTTCTAGTATTGACGTTATTTTTTGATCTATTGACCATGTGGCTATCCTTGTGATTTGTCTACCCTCCTTTGGAAGACATTCTTGCATGGTTTCTGTGTTTGCTTGAACCTTTTCTTTGGTGTCCTTTGCTGTTTCAGTTAACAATATCCTTTTTGGACTCTCTCTGCAGCACTTGTCTTCAGCTAGTTAAAATACCAGTCTACCAGCTACTCAATGTCATAATATAGGAGATTGGTCCATTTTATTTCAGAAATGAAAGTGGATTAAAATACAAAATAAGGACACAGATGAAAGAAAACTGCTAATGCATATACCATGAAAGAAACTAAAATGGATCCACCAAACCATAAAATATATTTATTTATTTAAATTGGAAATATATGTTTTCGTTACGCCATAATTTTTTTATACTTTATATTTTCTAGACCCTAGTGAATCTACATTAATTTTGTCATAAAGAGAAAATTTATATCTTATATGGACTATAAAAGCAGCATAAAGAGTAATTGCCAATTAAAATAAAGCTGAAAATGTTTTAGGAAGGCATATTTGAAGACTGACAATAAATATTCTAGCAATATTTGGCAAATAGCCAATTACCACAGATAAACTGTCGGGATTAGCATGCAAAAAAATGGAAGCTCAAATCCAATGAAATACATAGGTGGATCTTCTGAATTAGGGGGCAATGGGGTTGTTTTTTGAGATGTATGAAAACTTAAACTCATAGTCACAGAATTTCCACCATTTAAAAAATTCCTAGGTCTTGCTATTTTCCCTCTCAATGCTACCCATTCCCTGTGTGCCTTGATTCCTGGCATCACGGTTAACATTCATTTGCATGAGAAGCAGATTTTTATGGTGGTATCTTAAGACTATCTACAAAGCCATTTCTCTTTATTGTTTCCTGTGAAATTTTAAATCAGCATTTTGAAAAAGGAACCCTTGTTCCCCGTTGGTGGTAAGGTAAATTGATATATCCATAAGTGGAAAACATTATGGAGGAATCCTCAAAAACGTAAAAATAGAATTACCATATGATCCAATAATTCCATTACTTGGTATTCACTCAAAATATGAAAACACTAATTTGAAAATATGGATTTAAAAATATATATGCATTCCAATCATTATTGCAGCATTATTTACAATAGTCAAGACACAGAAGCAACCTAAGTATCCAGTAGACTGATGAATGGATAAAATCTATATCTATATCTATATCTATCTGTACCAATATAGATATCAATATCTGTCTTCTCTTCTCTCTCTTTCTCTCTCTCTCTCTCTCTCTCTCTCTCTCTATATATATATATATATATATATACATCTTTCTTTTCTGGAATATTATCCAGTGATAAAATAAGGACAAGATTCTGCCATTTGTGAAAACATGAACAGATCTTGAGGGTATTATGCTAAGTGAAATAGGTCAGACTGAGAAAGACAAATACCACATGATTTCACTCATATGTAGAATCTAAAAACAGAACAAAGCAAATAAACAAACAAAAGCGGAATCCAACATGAATACAGAGAACAAACTGCTGGTTTCCAGAGGTAAGGGGGCTGGAAGGATGAACAAAATGGATGAAGGGAGTGGGAGATAGAGGCTTCCAGTTACAGAATGAGTAAGTCACAGAAATAAAAGATACAGCAAAGGAAATGAAAAAAAAATGCAGCTGTCTCAATTTTTACTTCCTATTTCTTGTTGTCATGGCTTCAAGCACAAAGAATCAGAAGGAAGAGGAGAAGAATATAAAATTCACACAGGAAGGATTTAATACCTCTAGAAGTCAGATATGTCTATATTTTGTTTCTGTTCTTCACGTCCCCACTCACATTTCAACTATCTTATTACCAGATAGATAGTCTGTGGATACAGTAGATGTAGAGTCCATTAAGAAATATTTATGTACAAAATCTAGGAATGATTTCTTTCCTGGTTTATCTTGTTGGATGTAATGAGTATTCAAAGATAAAAGAGTTAGAATGCCATGAGGCTACACTTCAGCCTTTGGTTAAGTTTCATGCCATATGAAATGTGTCAGTTCCATCTCTTTGGGAAAGGAAAGGTGGACGTATCTAGTGATTTTAGAGAGATGAACAAAAAAAATAGTATTCGAGATTCACACAAAGGGTATAAGTATAAACTTAAAATTTTAATAGTCACACCAAACACATTGTAGCTATATTATATATTCTATTAAATACCTTTTCTTTTAGGGTTTAGTAAAATAAGAAAGGAATAAAGGAAGGTCAGAAAGAAGGAAAAAAGGGAAGAAGGAAGGAAGGAAGGATAGTCTTTGTCATTCTTTTTAAAAACTCTAATCGTATTTCTCTCCATACCTAGATTGGATTTACATACCCAAGGAGACTATAAGTTATTTCTGTAATTGCTATATAGTTAAAAATTAATAGGAAGTGTCATTGTCTTTCATTAATGAGTAGTGTTTGATTGATTGATTCCTATGGGGAAAAATGAAGTAGCTCAGTTTCATTCTCCAAACTTGAGTGGGGTTCAGGTTTATTCCATATGTCTTCTGAACATGAGACCAGAACCCCTACCCACTGCCCCCACCCATAGATATATATATATTTATAAATATATATATATATGAGATACTAGAAAGGTAGTAAAACATATGATGTTTCTGAAGACCTACACTGAAAACTGGCATATCGACATTTCTGCCCTCCTTCTCTTGGCAATTGTCATCTGGCAGTCCAACATCAAAAGAAGGAGGAAGAACATTCCATATATAACGGGAGGAAATACAAGGTCAAATGTTGAAGAGTACACATGTGTAATTCCATTAAAAGTGAGGGAGAATGGGGACAATCATCCAATCTGCCACCGTTTTCTAGGGATAAAAGAGCCATCGTGGTGGGGTCAACCCAAGTTCAACTTTATTCAACAAATATGAATCAACAAAATTCTCTTCAACCCCTATTATGTTTATGAAGAGCTTATACTGAATTGCTTTTGAAACTAATTTAATGTTTAGTTTGTCTCTAGGATAACTTTGAATGGTTTAAAGGTTCAGCATTCAAACTGTATTCTTGGTCCAAGGAGACAAAAACTCAGCCGTTTGTGCGTGTTGAAAGACTTTTTTGTTAATCATTAAAGTGCTTAAATGTTCCAAATAAATGAATCTTCTTTTAATCAAAAGAATTATCTTCTAGTTTTTTGTGTATATAACATTTATAATGAAAGGCCATATACATGGCAGGTACTTACAGACTTAATGAAAGTCTATAACTTTTTCTTACTAGCAGAGCAATACACATTATTATTGTAATGCATAGTATACTATATTTAATTTAAATAATTTAAAATTAAGTATCTGTATTTTATCATGCAGACATTCACGTATATTTCTTAAAAATTATTTTAGAGAACAAATATATTTGGGAATTATTATTCAAAAACATGTATGTATAAAATACATATCTTACTGTGAGGAAAAATTGTATATTGTATATGTATTTGACATCTCATACATGAAATATATCTTATCTATATCTATATAAATCAATATTTATTTAAATATATATATGCATATATTTTATTGTGAAGAAAAGTAAAACCTGGCTTGATATCTTCCACTATTTCAACTGCAAAGTAATAAAAGACTGTAATCAAAGGAGAAAGATGTTTATACTTGTGTTAAATGATTAAAACTACTAAAGTTTTTAAAACTGTATGTTTTAATATTATCACTAATGTTTTAACATGATATGGAATATTATATAATTAACTTTTATATTTAAATTTAGCTGTGCTCATGAAGATACAAATACATTTTTGGTTTGAAGTCTAACTTAACAGGCTAACAAAAATGGCAATTTATAATATAATTGAAACTGCCCCATGCATCAATAAAACTATTCTTAAATTTTTACCCAGACTACTATCCACAAACTGCTAGAGATTTCAGAGTGAATTAAGAAAGTGAAGATTTGAAAATCATCTTCTTTTTGTTGGTTGTTGTTGTACACCATGGTAATTTGGAGACTATGCAAATATTCCACAGTGAACTTCATAGAAAGTAAAACATTTAGCTACATGGTAGGGTAAGACTTATTACAGTCAGCTTGAGGAAGCAATATTTGTGTATAATTTTTACAAAGATGGCCCTACTAGTCAAGTTGTCCTACTAGCCAAGGAAAGACGCATAGTCAACCTAGATTTAAAGGTCAAAAAACAGACCACTTTTGATGGAAGGGGAAGTATTTAGAGTTAATTTTGTAAACTGTCCTAATCTTGACCATATTTATTTATTTTTAAGATTTTAGTTACTGTTTTATTTGAGAGAGAGAGAGATAGTGAGCAGGAAGGAGAGGGAGAGAGAATCTGAAGCAGATTCTGTGCTGAGTGCAAGGTCTAATGTGGGGCTCGATCCCATGAGTGGGCGATTGCAACCTGACCTGGAACCAAGAGTCAGCCTTAACTGACTAAGCCAACCAGGTGCCCCCATCTTTACCATACTTATAATATCCCTATTTCTTGTCATGTGAAAAATATGATCACTTCCATCCAAAGACTCCTGAAATTATCATCCAATTATAGCCTCAAAATCCTAAATCATATTTTGTATTACTTATCATCTCTATTGGGTCCAAGTGGCAATAAAACTCTGTGTGGCTTTTCAAGTGTGGCACCTTTTAATCTAGAGACCAATGTACTAAGGAAAAAAATGATTTTCTTTTCACACTTGTAAGTATCATAATGAGCCCAATTGTGGCTGTGATAAATTCTCATATTTCGAAAATGAGGAATGAGATGCACATATCAGTCATTGGGTCCATAAAGATCTGAAATTCCATAGGGTGCCAGGTCAGCAGTAGTGTATACCGCTTCACCTTGCTCTAATCTGTGGGGATAGGTCCCTAGCTCATTCTCTATGTCTCTTGACTCCACCATAGGGGATCTTTCCTCTGTCTCCTGAGATCTCCCATTTTCTTCCTGAAGAAATTGCCAATGTTTAAAGCTTAATAGCTTTCTCAACAAGCTTCCTGCCTGTAGAAGTTTGACAACCCCAAGGGCATTATGAAATTTGAGCAATTTAATTCCTTTCCAGTGACAGTCACCACATTTCCCTTAAAAACTTGTGAGAATATTATCTTTAAGCTTATAGTATTTATTAGGGGAAATAAGAAAAAAAATGTACAGTTCTTTCTGAGATATACCTTTCTATATTTTGTGTTTCAGCTTTATGTAAGACCTGTTGTTCTAGCTGAATGGGTATATGGGACATCATATGAAACCTTTTAAAGGCATTAATACAGAGAATTATAACGAGGTCTTTGATATTAACTGTGGTGTCAGGAGTCCTTTTACTTCGAGAATCTTAAACTAGCTTGGAGACTAGGTGTAAGTAAGAGTTTGTTTTCCATCCCAATAACTTATGGCTCCTCTGTAACCCTTTAAAATTATCCTCGCAATTTTAACAATTTCTTCCATGGTTCACCCTTCTCCTAAAGTTCTTTATCATATGCAGCTTGTAATATTCAACCAACACTTTCACTATTCTGTCTGGGGATCGCTTTGGAAAAATTCACGTTTATTAGGCCAAGTAACTGCAGGTTACAGTTCTGCCAATTATTTCACAACTACATAAATAAGTTGTCATTTTTTCCCCTCTCTTCAATAATTTCTGCACCATTTCTCCAGCTTTTCCCAACTGCATGTTTGGTGATTTTTCATTTTTTGATTAGCACTCAATTCCAAATCCATTGCCGTATGTTTTAGGATTTGAAAAGACAGTACCCATTTATAGGTAACAATTTTTGTATCAGGTGATTTTTTTGTAAGCCATCCCTAAACTTAAAACTTGTAGCGCAATGTTACATCAATTTTTATTTCGGTAAAAGAGCCCGTGGTCACTCTGGTTTGTTCAGCTTTGTTGTTCTCTGCTGGGCTTCCTCACTGCCTCCAACGTCAGTGAGTGGTGAGCTGAAAGCTGCTGTCTGGTGTTGGGCAGGCTAACTGGTTTAAGTAGGACAGCTTATTTTCTGTTCCAGATGATCTCAGTGTCTAGAAGTCTAGCCTGGCCTTATTAACATGTTTGTCTTATGGTTCAACAGAGCAGTGGCTGAGTAAGCTCATTTCCAAACACTTTTCAAGCCTTTGTGCTCTTCACAGTTGGTAATAAATGTTCTATAGGCTACTGAAAGTCATCACATGTAAGTCACCGCATAAGCCACTTAGATTCATGGGGTAGAGATACAGTTTACACATTTCAAAGGGAGGCAAGTATTTATATCATTTCAGGTCTAGCAATACATGTTTCTGCTTGCTCTCTTCTCCTGCCATCAGGAGGTGAAAAGTTTCTCCCAGGTAATGGCTCGTCTACTAGGCTCAGCCTTAAGAGGGATTGTATGTTTCTATTTGCCTTTCTGCACTTCTTTTGTCCTCACAAGAAAAGCCTTCTCCACATAGCTTCTGTCTGTCCCCTTTCATGGACTTCAGAATGGAAAACATGTGGAGAATCTCTTACCCAACATGTAGTGAGAATCAGCCTGCCTAGTTCTGCAAATTGAAGCACATCACCCAGCCTCACTCCTTCTACAAAACCAGACACATGTGTGACAGTGAAAATAAATAATTGATATGCCATGCCATTGAGTTTGGAGTTTTCAAATGAATCAATAAAAGGCTATACATTCACTGTCACAGAAATTGACTAAAGACTTGATCTGGGCTCACTGGGTTTATTTCCTTAGATGAACTAACAATGTTCATAATGTTTACCTACTATTTATCTGTATGAACAGATACATTTTCTTTTTTATGCCTCAGTGATAAGAACTGTATGTCATGTTAGGAACCAAGGGAATCAATGCATTTTTACTGTCATAACTCTCCATGATGAATGAGGAACCTATGGCAAATCATTTTTTTTTTCTTTTGGGGGTGAGCAGGATATATCCACAGAATTCTAGAAATACCAGCTTAATATTTGTACAACCAGATACCTGCTGATGAATACAAGATCACATCTAAATAGTAAATGGGACATTTGGGGATCGATATTAAAAAGATTTATTTTTTAATTCAGTTTGTGCATAGTGATTTTGTTAAAAAGTTGTTTCAGTCTTTCTGTCTGGGTATTTATTAACAAGATTTTATAGCAATCCTTGAAATCAGGACTTTTTCATACAACAAAAATTCTGTTGAAATTGATTTAGTAGATACTATGGAATGAACAGTGCTGACTTCAAGCATCACCTTCAGTACAATCCCTACACACACACACACACACACACACACACACACACACACGCACCGTGCACTCACACACCAAGATATTCCTCACTAGGGCAGTGTTTAACCCCCATGAATTAATAAAGGCGGAAGCCCCAAGCTTGGCTCTTATAACAGCTTTACAGTTCACTGATTCTTGTCTACAGTACATGATGCCTCAATTATGTTTTGCTGTGTCAAGACACACAAGGCTGATTACTTCCTTGATTCAGTTGTTATATTTACTCAGTGCTCTCCATTTTTATGTCAACATTTTCTCAATATTTGGCCATTAAAACATAGGGAATATATCATTTGAAATAATTATCTCTCCATTTGCTATTGCAAAACTGGTACCATAGGAAGCCACTGGAGTGCAAATTTTTTTAGTTTAAGTGAATTCTACTAACAAATTCTCCAATATGTGTTTGCTATACAAACCATATTAGAACATATTTTGTGCTATATTGGAGAATTTATAAACGTTGATGGCTGTAGGAACAGAAATGATTCTTCACAAGTTTGAATATTGCTTGAAGAATTCCCCACTTTCTCAGAATCTGACCCTTCAGCTGTTATTTCCCATGAAGCTTGTGGGTTATCAGGCTACAGGAGCCAAATGAATGGTATCTTGTAAATATTTTATGATCATATCATGGTTATGGCAAAAATGAAAAATGATCCTGGGGTCTTGAAAACATGCTGGATCCTAGGTTCAATCAGTTGCTTTGATAGGAAACCCAGAGATCCACAGGGCACTTGGGTGCATTTTGTTTTCATCGGTTGTTTTATTTCTATTTCTTATTTTATTCTGAAGGTCTTACTGAAGTATTTATTTGTGAAATGGTGGAATCAAACTTCAAAAAGGTAGGAGGGAAGTATAGAAGGGCAAGTCTCTGAAGTATTCCAGACACAGTTGAACATCCCACAGCATCTTGTTATCCCGGGAGTTGTAGATCAGTGGGTGCAAGTTGCCCTTGATTAAGTCATTGGGTTCAGGAAACTCTCAGACATGAACATACAATTATTCCTTCTGTCTTCTTTTTGCTCCTCTGACCCACAAAAAGATATATGGCTCAACTCTACCATTAGGAATGAAGGGAAGAAAACTGAACAATTAATTCAAATTGTAGTTTTAAAATTTCTTACAAATCCTCTTTTCAACAAAGAAGAAACATAGAATCTGTTCTTGACAGCCCTTCAGACACATAATGGGGCACCTAAAATAAAATGTGTAACTGAAATTCAGAAGAACAATTTTACTTTTCAAAGTTAAACAATTACACACTTGGATAAAAAAAATAAAATGGCACATTAGGTTTTGTGATCAACATTAACTAGAGATAAATATCCCAAAATCAAATAAAATACTGAAGAATAATCAGGGTTGTAAATGCTTATTTTTCTCTTCAAAATTTTTAAAGCTGCTATGTCAGCAGTTTCAAATTAAAAAAAAATTCTAAAATGCACATTATTTTGAGGTTTCTTGAGTTGTATATTCTGTTCTCATGCCCATTTTGAAATACAGCTGAAGAGGCAGATTATATTTTCTGATGATGTCAAACATTCCATTTTTATCATTAAAATGACACACTTTAATGTGATAAATAACAGTTAATATCAGCAGATGGAAAATCGTGTTTATTCCTCAACTGGTTACCATGATGAACTGTAATCTCAGATCTTGCACCCAGGAATTCAGATATTTAGTATTATTTCTGTGCTTTAAAAATGTGTATCCATACATTTATATGACTGACTCTCATGTGGCAGGTCACACTTATTTCTTGCTACTGACATAAGTCCAATGATCTGTTTCAACGTTTTTTGAACATTGCAATGTCTTCCCAAATTTATTCCACTCCAATTATGTGACATACCCACTTAAACGATATTATGCCCTTGGACTTTTAGAGGCTGGCTTAGAATATTGGCATACAAGGAGAAAGATAATGAAGGGATGAGAAACAGCATTTTGATATCCTATCCTTTATATAGTTCATTTTTCAACCTGACCTCAAGTAGAATATAATGGTTATTTCTGGAAGACCGCCAAGGGTTAAGAAGCAAATTACAAATTATATTAACACAATGATAAAACTTTTTAGAGCAAGAATATTATTATTATAAATTCTTAGTGAAAAGTTAGCTTTAAATATAATTTTGTAAAAAAATATACACACATACAAACATATATGACTCTATTCCCATGATTGAATGGAACTATTTGTCATAGCAAGAAACTGTTAAGAGAATTCAGTAGGCTTTCTGCCATTGTGGTAAGATGAATGATGAATCAGATGCAAGCCAGGGTTCCTTAATAATTTATTGGGTCATGAGTTATGGTTTTGTTCAATTGAAAATTATAAGATAGGTTTGCCTCAGGCAAAGAGCCTAATGTATGCAAAAGGAAAATAGATTAAGCAAACATTCCATGAGTTTAATCATTTCAAACATTATACTGGATAAAGGCCCTGATGCATTTGTCATTAATTCAGGGGACAATTTTACCTCCACATAACATGATCATAAGAAGGGAGTTGTCGCTACTGCTCTGTAAATGGGATGTTCATAATGAATAGTTGGTAGAAGTCATTACTCTCATTCAATGTTTTTCCTTGTGAACAAGGATAAGAAGCAGTGCATGAACCAGAGCTTGTGGTTATTTTTTTATTTTATGGAAAGTTATCATTTTTTGAATCTCTAATTACTAATTTATCTATTGACTTTCATATTCATTCAACATACATTTACTGAGCATCAACTTCGTGCCAGAGACACTGTTCAGAGTTCATTATGAAGAGCCACTTCTAAATAATTTTCAATGGCTAGCACTTCTGAAATGAAACAATTTTGCATGGGCTTTCTTAGACTAAGGCATTTGTAAAGTTGCCCAGATTTTACCAAAATAATGAAATCAAGGCATAGGCGAGATTATAATCTCAGTCTTTACTTAATTAAGCCCTTTCACATTCTTTGAGAAGTTAGCATATGTATGTTCTTATATACAAAACAATGCTCTATTTAAAAAGTTGGTATAAATAATATTTACTTAAAGGTTATAAGGCAATGTTAAATCAACCTCAAATCAGTGTGTATTTGGGTTCAGGCTCTTTGGTTTTGTTTTGGGAGGGTTTTCAGCTCCAAGTTGTTCTTTACCTGGTAACTCCTCATAAAATGTGTTGGTTCTAGAGAAAAACAACAATAATAAAATCATAGTAGTCACATTAGTTTTATGTTCCTCTCTGATAAATCTCCAACCTAGGGTCTCAATATACTGGGATATAGGAATCTCAAAGGAGGAATAGTACGGCCATATATTTTGACTGTAATGTTTCTCTGGCAGTGAGTTGTCTAAGAAATGTATCTCTTGAGGACTGAGAATCAACCTTGAACAGGCTTAGTTAGAAACACAACAAACATTTCAGCTACTTATCAGTAGGCTTTAGGATAACCTAGTGAGTGACTGTTCTGTATTGGTCAGAGGCAGGTGCCTCTTGTCTGAGGCCATCAGTGAAATCTGAGTTCATTCATTGTCCCACCCAGAGATATCTGTTCATTTCTACAGAACACTGAAGAGGTAACCTACAAAACATCTCACATATAAAGTCCATATTTTTGTAAAAAATCTAATTCAATTAATTCACATATTTTTAAAGGTCATCTAATCCTTCTTTCTTTTAAGTATTTATCATATATTTTTGCACAAGAAGACTCTATGTATTGCTGGTGCATTATAACTGAATAAACTACTCAATAGTTTCTACCCTAGTGGACATTATATTCTGACAAAATAAAATAAAATAAAATAAATTTTATTATATATTGAAATATGCTATGGATAAGTATAAAACAGTGAAAAGCAATAGTGAGTCATATGTAGAACAGTTGTAGTTTTAGGTTTTTTTGAATGAATTATATGAAAGTTTAAGTGAGAAGGTGATTTTTGAACAAAAACTGAGAGAAGTAAGAACACAGAATGCTGTCTTTGGGAAATATATTCCAGACAGGGAGAGTAAATCTCATGTCGACTTTGATGAGGGTATGTACCCTGAAAATACTTTTGTTTTTACTCTGAGTGTAATAGGATCCTAGCAAAGGAATGACATGTTCTGAAATAGATATTGATTTGATAAATCTTATTTTTTAAAATAAATTGAGGAACAGGGTGGAAGTAAAGATTATTAGAAAGGAAGACTATTCTCATGGGGCTCCTGGGTGGCTCAGTGGGTTAAGCCTCTGCCTTCCGCTCAGGTCATGATCCCAGGATCCTAGGATTGAGCCTGCATAGCTCTCTGCTCAGCAGGGAGCCTGCCTACCCCCGCCCCCCCCGTCCACCTCTCTGACTACTTGTGATCTCTCTCTCTGTCAAATAAATAAATAAAATCTTAAAAAAAAAAAAAAAGGAAGGAAGACTATTCTCATAATTTATAAAATCAATGAAAGTGACTTGAACTAGGTTGATAGTGGTTGAGGTGACACCAATAAACAGATTTTGGATATATACATATTTTTTCCACAGTGAAAATAAGGCAAAAGTACAGAGATTTCCTGCATACCCCCAGGTATACATTTACATACCTTCCTGAATTTTCAACATCCCCACTGGAGTGGGACATTTGTTACAATCGATGAACCTCTATTGGCACATCACAATTACCCAAAGCTCACAGTCTAACTTATAGTTCATTCTTGGTGTTGCACATTCTTTTGGTCTGAACAAATGTATCCATCGTTATGGTATCATAATGGTATTCTCACACCTTGAAAAATCCTCTGTGGTCTGTCTGTTCATCCCTCTCACCACCTAAAACATCTGTCAACCAATGATCTATTTACTGTCTCCATACTTTTGTCTTTTCCAAAATGGCGTATAGTTGGAATCATACAGTAGGCAACCTTTTCAATTGGCTACTTTCACTTTAGTATGTATTTAAGGCTTCTAAAATTATGGGCATATGCTTGTCCTATTACAAAGAACATAATAGAGTATAAAGGATGACTGCAAATCTCAAAAAGAAGGGGTTGTAATTTAGTTGATTGGATGCTATATCTACTTTATATTTAAAACTTAAGATTGGATAGTATTCATTTAGTACTTTTTCTTTTATAATACCCAAGGCATTTATTTGATCATTGTGGGGAAAGATGTACTTCTCAAGAATCATGAATGTATAATTGTATTCAAAATTATGCATTTTCATTTCAGATAGCAAAAATTATTTATTTCTTTGTGGTTCAAGTACCTTTTTTTAAAATAGTCATTATGACATATCTTCTATGTATTGTTTTCAGCTCTATGATTTTTACATAAAGAAAAAATGGTAAAGAGGGAAGCCATCTATTCTAAGTTGGGCATATAATTTGTTAGTTTGCATTTGATTCTGTGACTGAATGAACTACCTTTATTCTGAAAGAAGACACAAAAATCAGGGAGGGGAGTCACAGAAACATGTCAAGTTATATACAATTAAAACCTCTTAAAAAGCTACTAAATAAAACTCTCAAACTTTAAAATGTCTTAACTTTTTAAAAATTTTTTTTAAAATTTCTTTTCAGTGTTCTAGAATTCATTGTTTATGCACCATGCCCAGTGTTCCATGCAATATGTGCCCTCCGTAATACCTAACACCAGGCTCACCCAACCTCCCACCCCCATCCCCTCAAAAACCTTCAGTTTGTTTTTCAGAGTCCACAGTCTCTCATGGTTCGTCTCCCCCTCCGATTCCCCCCAACTTTCTTCTCCTCTCCATCTTCCCATGTCCTCCATGCTATTTGTTATGCTCCACAAATAATCGAAACCATATGATAATTGCTTCTCTCTGCTTGACTTATTTCACTCAGCATAATCTCTTCCAGTCCCGTCTGTGTTGATATAAAAGTTGGGTATTCATCCTTTCTGATGGAGGCATAATATTCCATAGTGTATATGGACCATATCTTCTTTATCCATTCGTCTGTTGAAGGGCATCTTGGTTCTTTCCACAGTTTGTTGACTGTGGCCTTTGTTGCTATGAACATTTGTTGACTGTGGCCTTTGTTGCTATGAACATTGTTGCTACAGATGGCCCTTCTTTTCACTACATCTGTATCTTTGGGGTAAATACCCAGTAGTGCAATTTCAGGGTCATAGGGAAGCTCTATTTTTAATTTCTTAAGAAATCTCCATGCTGTTTTCCAAAGTGGCTGCACCAACTTGCATTCCCACCAACAGTTTCACTTTTTTTAAGGGAACAAATGAAATTTAGCAAGAATATGACAATCTTATCACAATTTTACTTTAAACTCCCCTCCTTAATTTTCATAAATTTTGGGAGAGTATAAAGTACTTGTATGGGTTATATAAATCATGCATGTCTAGATTATAAGCAAAGCTGGAAGTGTTTTATTTGAAAATATATATTGGTATTCCCTTTTTCATATATGTGGGACAGAGTAATTATTATATTTGGCCAATAAATGCTGACTGCATATAACACTTTTGATCCTATATATACTACACAGGCTCATTAAAAATTCAAGCAAAATGTTGCTAAAATGTTAGTTAATGTATCTAGGAATTGAGTCTGGTATATTTTTAAGAGTTAGACCTTATTTCCTATGAAATACTCATACAATTGATTTACCTTGCTTTCTTACACAGGAGAGGAATAGTTCCAAAACCAAAATAATCGAGGAAAATATTTTTATTCTATTGGTCATAGAAGTAAGTATGCTAAATTTTGAGTTAAAGGAAGAGCTGCTGTGGATGGTTATGAGAGTTGAACACTGCACAAAGCAGACGGCACTGTTTGCATAACTGTGTAATGCAATGTCCCTAAGCTTAGGTCTGGTTGTGAGATGATAATTTTATTCTTAAACTGTATAACTTTTTATCTTGGACTGCACTATTTGATTTTGCTTCTTCAGTATTTGACCTTGAGGAATATAATATGGCCTCATTTGGGAGGAAAGTATAATAAAAATGTCAGGTGAATTTTTGAAGTCACCACTAGTTCTAAGGGACAAATATATAAAGAGGATGAAGAACTTCCACTCAGGAAAAAAAAAAAAAAAAAAGTGAAACAAACAAACAAAAAACCCGAAAGGGGGTAAAGATAAGAAGCTGTCCTTAGAAAGTTGAGTATGGGGAAATAGTCTGTTCTCCAGAAGTCTTTTATTTTATAGGTACAGATCCAGATCCATGGATATGGGGGTGGAGGGACCAGTAAAATTGCACACTTAGAGGTGACATTTTCATGAAAAGGTAAATATACTACAATCAGGGCAGAGTTTAAATTATCACTTGATTTGACATAGGTAATCAATAGAAGGTAGAGCCAATATTGATGTGGGGAGAAAGTGTACTGAAATGCCAGATACAAAAAAATGAAAATAAGTAAAATAAATAAAGCACCAGATGCATACAGATCATAACTCTTTTTCTTTGATGTGGAAAATATTTAACCTAAGAGAAAATATCATAGAAAGTGCCCCAGAGATTCTTAATTAGAGGTAACAATGAACAGAGCACAATGGCTAAATTAGGCAAGAGCACAGCATGGACAAATAACTGAAATATTCCCAGGAGCTAAGTCTGTTTTTAAAATGCTGTAGCCCCAAAGCCTCTTCAGTGCTTAGAACATAGTCACTGTGGATCACTGAATCAAAGAGTAAATATCCACTGACAGAGAAGAAGGAAAAGTGACAAGCCAGTGTATGGGTGTCCAGGAAAGGCTGGGTAGAAGCAGGCAATTTGAGCCCACTGGTCAGGTACAGTATTTTATAACTCAGGGACATCAACAAAAAAATAGCAAAGAAAGTTAAGGATAGGTGTAACATCATGACATTCAAGCTGGCTGAGTTTTCACAGAAAGTACTATGAAAAAGAAATGAATTAAATACTTGCCTTCACTTGTTTGTGGAACACAAGGAATAGCATGGAGGACATTAGAAGAAGGAAGGAGAAAATGAAGGGGGCAGGAATTGGAGGGGGATATGGACCAAGAGAGACTATAGACTCTAGGAAACAAACTGAGGGTTTTAGAAGGGAGGGTGGTAGAGGGATGGGTGAGCCCAGTAGTGGGTATTAAGGAGGGCACGGATTACAAGGAGCACTGGGTGTAATACACAAACAATGAATCATGAACTCAACATCAAAAACTAATGAGGTACTGTACGGTGACTAACATAACATAATGATAATTTTTAAAAAACACAAAAAATTAGCTCCACATAATGAAATTAACAAATAGTTTGCTGCAAATCTGTGCAATCAAGAGGTTTAGAAAAACTTGGAAAACATTATTTGAGATAAATCATCTGTAGAAAACACAGAAACAGAAGGTGTTCTTGTTCAAGTAGAGGTGGGAGCTCCAGAGCCCACTTGGGGTTCCTGTTCCTTCCTCATAAGTAGTGAGGATGCATCAGATTCTCATTTAGAAAGATCTAGAGCCCTCTTGAGCATATCTGGGGTATTAGCAGTCTCATATGAACAAATTTAATCTTCCGTCAAAGGAAATCCTCTTAACCTCTTGCCAAACAACAAAAGTCACAGTTGTAGAATGTATGTTTGAAATGCTGAGTTCTTTAGAACTCATGATTTATTTCTACAGAGACAGCAGATATTCACCACTTGACTTGTATTTGTTTCATAGACAACATGTAGAGAAGAACCACATGTGAATCACAATCAGCCAGTTGAGTAATTAATCATAGGCAAGAGGACACTGTTGCAAGTCTAGAGTTTAATGGTGGTGCATACTTTGTATAAATTTAAGCATTTCATAGAACTTTGGTGTCCCCTGACAAATTTTTCTCTGTGTGAAAGAACCCAGATGGTGTGAATTCTAGGTTAAGTTTTTGTATTTTTGTGGCCAATGCAAAATGAACATCATATATAGATTGTAGAGACATGTCTTATGATTCTGAAGCCATAATTCAGAGACTTAATTGCCTATATTGCTGTATATTACAATTACACATATAGCATTAATGTAACATTAGCTAAAAGGCCTGCCATATACTCATGAAGTTAAGGGGGAAAGTTCATTTATATTTTAATTTTAGCTTTAAGCAGATAACTCTGGAATATTACTCAGTCTATATTAACCAAGACTGATAATCAATGCTTTCATTTATACTTAAATACTAATGCATGCAGCAAAAAAAATCCAATGGCTTTGATTTTCTTCTCCTGGAGCTATTCGAAATTATTTGATCCATCTTTCTTAACACTCAAATCTGGTCCATTAAGACTTTGAAAAGGCAGAGAAATGCTGCATTAAAATTAAAAGCTCATATTCTGAAAAGCAGCTAGCCAAACTCTGAGACATTAATGTCTAGATGTAATATTTTGGTTGTATATGAAGGAAAATAAGCTATTATTGCTTTTGACCTTTAGAAGTTATGTTTTATGTATAGTTAAAATAAATAAACTGCTATCTGCTGATCAATAAACAAGGCCATTTTTGGAGTCAGTAGAAATAATTGTGTATACATGAGAAAAAAAAAAACTGTGTATACATGAAATTTTAGAAAGTTCCAAACTTTGTACCCTACAGCTATTCAGCCCTATTCATTATTGTTCTGCTTTATTTAATTTTACACAATTATTTATGCACATCTAGCCATCTAATCAATTTCAGCCCTGTTTTTTAGCTACAAGTTTTCTTGGGACTAGTTGAAAGAAAAATGTTGCTTTAGGTACTAGCGAATTATATTCTTTATTAAAGTAAAATTATTTGATGCAGATATTTCTCTGACTTCTCAGGGTTTTGTATCTTCTATTTTAATGATCATCTTTATGCACTTTAACATATCATGTCTATGGTCTTTCCAGAGGTGTCATTTTCAGTCTAGATTTTTAGGATATGATGATACTTGACTACATTTTCTTATAATGAGCATCCAGGAATAGATTCCTACTCCAGTTCTGTAGACCTTGCCAACCAATTAGAACAAAAGGACACAAGCCTTGTTAGAATTAGTCAACCTATACTTTGGCTAAGTCATTCTTACATATCTTTTATGAAATTATCATTATTCTTATTCTGCCCTTCTCATGCATTAATGTGGGCTATGTCAATATACAGAGCAGAAAGTTCAGTGAGTTTAATTAGCAATCATAAGTGTCTCTTTTAATAATATTAAAAATCATCAAAAATTAATTCACTAATTTAATAAACAAATACACTCTACCATGCCATTCTGTCAGAAAAGTTTTCTTTCCTAAGCACTTCTACATTTATTATTAGTGTGAGGGAAATATGCTGGTAGGATAATGTTTCATATGTAAACATAATTTAATTTGTATTTTTAGAATTTTTAATGGTTTTGGCACTTCTTTGAAGATTCACAGAGATCTTTTAGAAATCCAATTATTATGTAACTATTAAGCAAGGATTATGGATAATGTATTATTTTCAAAACGAAAGTATCAAGGTATCTTCATAATTGTTAGTTATTTTGAAAACATATGTAAAATTGAAAGGATAATTCATCCCCAAAATAAAATTATAATCATCAGGATGATTTTCCACAAACTAAGCGGAAATAATATAAAAGAATGGTCTCTGGAGCCATATTGCTAAAATTTGAGTCCTGGATTTGTAACTTTAAGTATTTCACCTCCATGATCTGTTTCTTCATGTTAAGACTGGAGTAACAATTATCATACCTATTTTATAGTGTTGTTCTGAGTTCTAAACAAGTTACCATGGGAAGAGCTCTGAGAACTATCTCATGCATGCATATGATCTCTTGGTACTTTTTTTTTTTAAAAGATTTTATTTATTCATTTGACAGAGAGAGAGATCACAAGTAGGCAGAGAGGCAGGCAGAGAGAGAGGAGGAAGCAGGCTCCCCGCTGAGCAGTGAGCCCGATGCAGGACTCAATCCCAGCACCCTGAGACCACGACCTGAGCAGAGGCTTAACCCACTTAGCAACCCAGATGCTCCTGATCTCCTGGTACTATTATCCCAACTCAGTGATAGATTCAGGCTGAACTGTACATGTAAGTTATTCCAGAGGCAGTTTTCATTGCTCATGTCAGAAGTTAACACGGAAATAATGTACCGGTCACTTACAGATTTTACACATAATTCACATATTCTTGCTCCATAGTAACAAACATATTAAAAGATATTTCAAGTATGTTTTATTTTTTTAAGATCTTCTGGCAAGAAGATCTATATTTTGTAGAATATACCATAGAATGGAAAGAAAATTTTCATGAAACCTACAAATCTCCTCCATGCTGACAACATCCTTGTTTCTAATCAAATAATTCCAAAGAGGTCCAAGTTTAACTTAATTTCCTCTCATACACACAACTGTGCTACACTGTCTTACATACATATATTTAATCACTGATTGCACAGGAATACACAAACTGTCAAATAATCTTATTCTATTTTTATGGATTTCTTTTTCTTCTTTCAGAAGATACTCTTATTCTTTCCTAAACTTCTCTTGCTGCTTACAGATTTTCACCAGATGACCCTTACACTTCACTTAAAAAATCAAGGCAATTAGGAGGTACCAAATTTACCTTTTTACCGTCAAATATATGCATCTGCAAACATTTGTGCACAGACACTAACTTCATTCCTGCACTTCCAATTAAAGGGCTTGTTCTGTTTTTCATTTTTTCCTCCCTCTGGTATTATGGATCCCATATTCTTTCAACTTTTCAAAGATACCGGTTGAGAAATTATCTTCTAACTGTATATTATCAATTTCTTGCTCACAACTAATTCTTCAGGGAAGTGAAATATTGTTCAAAACATTTCCTGCCTCTTAACCCTCTTTAAAATTTCTCATCCTACTAGAGGATTATGTTCGGACTTATGCACTCATGTACTGGGATTTTCTATGTGACTTCCTTTGATGAACAGTATCACAGTGAGGTAGACAGTTGTTAACTTTCAGCAAGAGCATTAGAAGTATTAATATGTTTTTTTTCCTATTGCTCTCCTCTAATATGAGGCGAGTGATGACCCAGGAAGGGGATGTTATTTCAGTCAGAACTACACAGAACCTGGACTTAACAACAAGAAACAAATTACACAGACCTACATTAATGAAGCAAATAAAAAGCATATGAGGTTTTAAGCTAATGAAATGTTTCGGTCCTGGAGAGTTTGGGATTGGGGTCTGTGTTTCCCCCTTCTGTTCTAAAGTACATTCATCACTTTCTTAAGGGATAGAAACTCAAAAGTCAGATCAACCTAACATATTCAGAAGTGATGTCTTGACATCACTTCAAAAATTGCTTTTCGGATTGAAAACTAATAATCAATCCTGCTAGTTCTTTTGTAATACTAACCAGACTGTCTGCTTCTTGACCTTCCGCCACTGAACTCCCACTAGGAAGATTTGCATATGCTTGTACAGTCTGTAACAGCTTTAGAGCTCAGTATTGAAAGAAAATTCCGTATCATGGCTTGGAAATTTACCCTACACTTGGGTAAAATAAGAGAGTTTTCAAACTCTGAGGATCCCTTCAGGAAATCTGTTATCAAATGCATGGATCCCTTCCTTCCTTCCTTTTCTTCTTTGTTCCTTCCTTCCTGCATCTAATACTCATTAACTTCCTACCAAGTTATATGCCCTGAGACATATGCTAGGAATACAAACACATAGGAGACACAGTCCCTGATGTCAAGAAACTTTTAGTTACAAAAAGTTAAGCAGAGTCAAAAATAAATTAATAAGGTAAAGTGTTATGGGTACCATTATAGATTCATACACAGGATAAGGCATTAAGAAATGTATAATCAATTCTGCTAGGAGGAAACAAGATACATTAATAGAGAGCTGCTTTTTTTTAGAACTGATTAACCATAAAAGTGGAGAGTGGTCCAAGTGCCAAGGAACGGGGATCCTGTAAGCAAAGACAAGGAAGTGCGAAGCATCCTGGAATGTCCTGGAGTCCGGAGCATTTCAAACTATAGGGAACAAATGGAGGGTGGGGGATGGGGTAACTGAGTGACCGGTAATAAGGAAGGCATGTGATGTAACGAGTACTGGGTGTTATATGCAACTGATGAATCACTGAACTCTACATCTGAAACTAATGATACACTATATGTTAATTAACTGAATTTAAATAGAATAAGATAATAAAAAATGGCTGGTTTCATGTGTGTGGAAGGAGTAGTGAATACGGAAACTTGGATTAAAACTAATGGCATAGATTTCTTTCCTTTGTAAGTGATTAAAACTGTGCACTAAAAAAAATGTGCACATTAAACATGCCATTTTAATTGTCTATATCTATGAGAAGTTTATTAATTATACCACAAATCTGTATAAAACATGTCACTGCTTTTAGGATCAACTTTCAGGGATATATCTCAGTGCCTAGAAGACACTTGTCTTTATGATGTTGATATTATAAACTTCAGTCTGTAATATGAGAATAAAAGTTTTAATTGGATCCTAAAATTGATTTAAATTATTGTACTATGAAAGCAAAAGACATAGGACACTTGAGGAATGGGAGTGTGGCGAAGGAATAAAGTTACTGCAAAAAAAAAAAAAAGTTACTGCAAAAGTTTTAGGATGTGCTAGGATGGCCACTTGTCACGAAGTTAGTAACTCTATCCACCCTTGAATAACTTTTTAATTGACTATTAGGCATATTTATTGGGGTGAAGAATAAAATAGACTTAATATCATTATTGTGAAAATAAACCAATATGAGTTTTTAAAGTTATGTAAAATATAAAGATAGAATACATTTTGCCCAGAGAAAGATTTGGGTTTTTGTTTTTGTTTTTTTGACAATGTAAATAGAAGGATATAATTGCAAATTTGAGTTTATTATCGTTTTTATGTCAGTATTTTTTCTGAACTTCTCACTGGGAACACTGATGAATAAAGACTTACAAATGGGTGTGCTCCATTTCAGAAATATATCATATGTTAATGCACTATAGAAAGCTATTGCATAAAGTAGTGTGAGCATCTGTTTTTGAGAAATTTTTTCAACTAATACCACTTTTATTCTACATGAGTTATTATTTTTTATTTTTTTGTCCTAATTTCCTTTTAAAGAAATATTACGGAAACACTCTGAGACATGTAAGCAGCTGTTTTGTAATAAGAAAATTTTACTTTATGCAGGTGTGTCCAGTCCAATGGCCTTTTTCATGTTTTTGTTCTTGTTTCTCTGAAAAATTCAGCATTCTTCTTTCTGTATTTTTAATTTTTTTTACTCATTCATCAAACATTTAGTGAATATCTAGAATCTATTAAAAACTGTTCCAGGATATGGATTTTCAGTGGCAAATCAGATTCATGTGGCTTCTGTCCTCCACATGTTACCTCACTTATATCTTATTTAAACTTCACAAGATCCATTGGAACTATTTTCTACATGAGGAAACAATGTGTATGAACACAATCGTGGAAACCTGTCAAGTTTAAATAGCTGACAATCTTTCCTTCCTAAATCCCTTTACACTCTCATTAATACCAGGATTTCTAAAGCAATCACTTTAAAACGTTACATTTTTATTTTTATTAAGTTTTTAATTTTATTCCAGTATAGTTAACATACAATGTCATATTAGTTTTAGGTGTAGGATATAGTGATTCAGCAATTCGATACATAACTCAGTGCTCATCATAGTAAGTGCCCTCTTGAATCCCCATCACCAGTTTCACCCATCCCCCACCACCCTGTTTTAAACTTAACACTTCTTTATTGTCTGTATCAGTTTGGTGGCGAACAGCATGTCAGTTAATTCTTATAAACAAGTTCTTTTAAAAAAGTGCATTGTTATTCCCATGATAATCATCTCGGTCCACACTTTATGACTGCATGGTTGCCGTAATACAACCTCCTCCCTGAACTCCCTAAACTGTATTTCAGTCCAGTCACTCAGCTCAGAGCAATGAAAGCAGCTTTTTAGTTCCTGAGCCACCTGCCAAAAATAGCTAAGAACAAAATGGTGGTTTCCTCCCACTCCACCCCCTTTTTATTTGGTTTATGGTTAAATTTTAAAAGGGTTTCTTCTCGCTATGTTGTATTTAATTTATATATGAGTTACTCATTTCCTTATCTTCTGATCTTATGCCTGTCTATAATAACATATTCTTAGTTGGTCTTTTGCCACATATTGCTCTTTATTTCATTTCTTGGTTAAAATTCATACATGTGTTTATTTCTGGTCACTCGGTTTACATCGACCCATTTGTGGCTGGTTCACTCAGGCATTGTTCCAAGGGATGTTCTCGAGCCTCAGACAGAACCCCCAGTGGGTCTAGTCTTTATTTCTCCTTATCACATCAACTGCATGCTGTGTCAACTTCTACTTTTATATTGAACTGGGTGGTCACGCTCCATTGCCTCATGCTAGCAACACCTTAACCCTGGATCAATCCATCCAGTTAGCTTTCCCATAGCAACTCAAAGACTGATGAAGCTTACTGGAAAAACAAAACAAAGTAAAACAAAACTACTTCCCAGATTTGGTCCCTTTATCAGTTTCTTAACTGGCATTTAACTGAGTCCTCATTAGTACCTGGAAATTCTTTCCTTTCTAATTGCTGTTTTATCTTCTTCTTCATTTTTTTTTTTTTAAATCATTGGCACTGTTACTCATCCATAATTTTAAATAGGTGAACTCAATCTCTATTTCACCAACCAATAAATAAATAAATAAATGAAAATAAAATGGGAAAAAAAATAAGGAAGAATTTCCTGCAAAGGTATGCCAACAACTAAAAATTATCTTAATGGATGACTTTGCTATCAGATGCTAATGGACAAGAATTCCCTCATGGGATCAGGAGGGAGACAAACCACAAGAGACTCTTAATCTCACAAAACAAACTGAGGGTTGCCGGGGCGGGGGGGGGGGGGGTGTATAGAGAGGGTGGCTGGGTTATGGACACTGGGGAGGGTATGAGCTATGGTGAGTACTGTGAAGTGTGTAAGCCTGATGATTCACACACCTGTACCCCTGGGGCAAATAATGCATTATATGTTAGTAAAATATGTATAAAAAAAAAATAAACGTAGTTCTCCTAGTACCTTGCTTTTTAGATCTACCCTCTCTTCTCAAGCCAAGATAATTTGCTTTATGGAAATAAAACACCTTTAAAAAATCAGCTTTTCTTTTTATTGCATTCTTCTCACAATATTAAACACAGTTAAAACACTGTATTTTATAAACACAGAAAAATGCACATGAAACACCTTCCTCCTGATCTCACTGTTCTCCCTACTATTGCCCAATTTACCTCTCACTTATTGATTAAGTCTTCCTAAATGGGTGACTTCACTGCTGCTTCAAACACTCGCTTCCTGAGTATCTCTTTAACTCACTGTCACCTTTGCCCCCATCTGTCCTTTGTCACTAATGTCATTAATGATATTGGTCACCAACGGCGCAGACCCTACACACTCCACAAAAATTAATTTAAAATAAATCATAGACTATATGTAAAAAGCAACACTCTTAATCTCCTAGAGGATAGCTTTGGATAAATTCTCTATGACCTTGGGTTCAGTGGTGACTTTTTTGATACAACAAAGGCATAATCCATGGAAAATAATACACTGGACTCCCTTAAAATTAAAAATTACTGTTTCACAAAGGAGCCAAAAGAATGAGAAGGTAGCCACAGAATGAGAGAAAGTTCTGTGGAAGACATTGGCTGTTAAAGGACAGCTATCTAAAATATACAGAGAACTCTCAAACTCAACAATAAGAAAGTGAAAAAACAGATTAAAAAATGAGCATAAGTTTTGAAGAACCTCACCAAAAAAGACATAGAGATAAAAAAAAAAGCATATGAAAATGTCATTAGCGATTTTATAAGTTAAAGCAACAATGAGAAAAAACTATAAACCTGTTAGAATGGCCAAAATTCAAACCACTGGAGCACCAGACACCATATGGGACATGTCTTTTTAGATAACCATATTTATTTATTTATTTATTTATTTTTAAAAGATTTTATTTATTTATTTGACAGTAGATGGAGAGGCAGGCAGAGAGAGAGAGAGAGAGGGAAGCAGGCTCCTTGCTGAGCAGAGAGCCCGATGTGGGACTCCATCTCAGGACCCTGAGATCATGACCTGAGCCGAAGGCAGCGGCTTAAACCACTGAGCCACCCAGGCGCCCCTAGATAACCATATTTAAACCCATATGACAAACCTGCCTTTCTTAAAATTTCCATTAATAAAAAATAAAGTTCATATTGATATGAAAATGTTTGTGTTAATGCCTGGGCCTTGCCAAAAAATTAAAAATAGAAATGACCAAAATATAATTAATTAGAATGAATCTCCAGTTTTCTCCAACCTTGACTCTAACAAAGAACGAGAGGGAAACCGGATACCCGCAGGAAGGTGGTAATGAGCTGATGGCTACTTAGGGACACATGGGATCAGGGTTCATGAGAAATGAATAATAACTGATAACTAATTCCCACTGCAAGCATCCCAGAAATATTCCAAGTCAAGAAGTTATGCAAATACCAAAAAAAAAAAGATCTTTACAAATGTTACTTATAATTACTAAACTTTTCCAAAGTATTGTATTACTTACATTCACTTCTGTCTGCCATTATTCCCAAAATTTGATTGACATATCTTTACAATGATGGGCTGCTAGTTTACTTTTCTTGCCTATAATGTCAACATTTTAATTAAAAAAAAAAAAGGCCATGGAATCATAGTAAGAAAAATATCCTACAATTTCATGAAGTCGGTAGACTGGAACCAACAAAAGAAGAGAGGTGAGGGATAAGAAAACATCTCTGCCCAACGGTTCAGGGCTAAATCTACGCTTCCTGCAACATGTACTGTGTGTATGAACTTGTGTAACACATTTCTCTGTGCATTTGCTCATCTAGAAAATCAGAATGATAAATACATGCAATTCATAGGTTTGTGTGAGAATTGAAAGTGTAGGTGTATGAAAAAAACTCTTAGTGTTATCCCTGAGCAAGTATCTCCTATATATTATCATAAATAATATGTCGATTCATTTTATCACTATTTTCCTTTTGAAACTGAACTATCATGTAAAGCCGAAATGATAGATGAAATAGGACCTAATAATATCGTCATGTTATTTCAGTAAACCTCTTTGACAGATTTTCTATGGTCACAAAGTTTATGGTTTTCACTAAAACTAGGTTGTTCTGTTGTATTTATTCCAAGAAATGCTAGTTGAAGTATTTAAAATAATCATGGAAAATTTGTAATAGATGCTTCAGACAGAAGGATGCTCAGGGAGATTTGTTCCCAAGCTGTATATTAAATATTTGTGATAGCAAGGTCAATACTTCATCAAAAGAAGTTTGGGAGAAAAAAATATAAGAAAAAATATTCTGGAAAATTATCTGTGGGATAATATCACCTGGAGATTCTCCAAGTGTAAAAGATCTTTTCCCCCACACACACATCCCTTTTTTTAAAAATACTGTTTCTATGTTTCTGGGATAAATGGAAATTATATGTTAATGTCAGTAATTAATATCATAATGATATAGCCGGAAAGAAACCAAATGCAGAAAAGAAATCTTGACTAAAAAAAAAAAATTGATGTTTGGCAACATATGGGCTGACAAGGCACAGAACTGTATGAAAAGTAATAGTTATTAAGAATTCAAATAGTAATACATAATGTATGGGGAAAGATTATGTAAGTCCTAGCATATTCCCCATTTCCCTTTAAAAATATCCAATATCTTATTTGATGATTTCAATTGATAAATTAGGGCTGATTCAAATAAAAATGAGTTTAACTCTGGAAATATAGGTACTTGTATACTACAATATAAGAAAATGTAGTTGTCAAAATAAAAATGTTAAACAGCAATATCGGTCAAGCGATGGTTAACATGGATTTATCTCCCACATTTTGATTCTGCATATTTTCTATTCATTTATTTAGTATTCATGTAGAGACCTTGAAAAAGGATTCACTTTTGCTGATGGATGTAGGGGGTGGAACTGCATCATTGCACATAAAATGCATTAACTGATATGATAACACAATCATAAATGTAATAGGATTCATTACTACCAAGAACTAGCACTATGATGCCTATAAACTTCTCCTGATTTTTAAAATGGATATTAAATGGAAATTTCACCAAGATTTTAAGCCTATAGGGAATACCTTAGAGTCAGGAAATAAACTGAAATTAATCATCTCAAAGACAAAGAATTATTTTTGTTCTACAGGACATACTTTTTACTTATTTATTTTTTGTATGATTAAGATATGAAATAAAACAAGGTATGTGTAAAAAAAAAAAACCAAGATGTGTTTATAGAAAAATAAATACATCTAGTAACTATTTATAGCCAAACACCAATACAATATTTAGTTTGGCCTGCAATTTTTAATGTTCCACTGGAAAACTCTCAACTACATTAAGAACTCATGATTGACTGCATTAGTCAGGATTCACTGGAGAAAGAGACTATCTATCTATCTATCTAGAGAGAGAGAGAGAGAGAGGAAGAGAGGGAGAGAGGAATTTATTATGAGAAATTGTCTCATAATAAATGACCAGGAGAGTCAATGACATAAATCCCATCCTAAGGACTGAAGAAGATGAGAAGTAATATCCCAGATCAATCAGTGAGGCAGGAAAAGAGAGGTGGATTTCTCCTTCCTTAATCTTTTGTCATAGTTGGGGCTTCAACAGATTAGTTGAGGTCTACCCATGTTGGGGATGGCATTCTACATTACTGAGTCCACTGATTCAAATCCTATTCTCATCCAGAAAACATTGTCATGGGCACATGTTTAATCTGGGCACCCTGAAGCAGGTCTCATTGACACATAAAATTAATGGTTACACCAGCTATACTGATCACTAGAAGAATCAAGAATGCATAGATTCTCACTTTTTGACCTCACATCTTAGCTTACACATAATTTCTTCCATAAAGATTTTCCTGTTTCCTTAAAATTTTATTATTTATTCGTCAATCCTATATTGTGCCAAAGGTTTTATGAGATGTTATCTTGATTTTACTCTATTTTGGTTTCCTGCTTGCTTAAGGATGAAAATGATAGCTAAATTTACCAAGGGGTTACTTTGTACACATCATCATTCAATAATCTTACAATAAAACATAGTACAAAAGGATAACTTGGAATTCTATTCAGATTTAATATTTACTGTTACATCTTCAAGGGATTCCAATTTTCATATAATGTTAGGGTTTGTAAGTTCTACTTGATAAAATCTTTACACTCTTCCATTGTGTGGTAATGTTACCAGACTCCAAAGGAAAATAAGTATCATTTCAAACAAGCACTTTAGGAATTTTCACCAGTTCTTGATAAGGACAAGAGATCTTTTTATTTATTTGTTTTTTAATTTTTGCGGGGGGGGGGGGGGCTGGGTACAGTATACTTCCTTGAATGTACGTGACAAGGTAGGGCTCCTCATGCATCTCTTCTTCTTCAGGAAGTCTGGGATTGAAACTCTGTAGAGGTCAGGAGATTCTCAGTGTGTTGTGGGATGAGTTATGGTGAGGATTCCGCAGCAGCTGAGGGCCTCTCTCTTGCTCTCGCTGGGGCCGGTGGTTTGGAGGCTCTTCCTCCTTGGAGGCCATATGGACCATAAGGTCCACCACTTGGTTGCTATAGCCAGATTCATTGTCATACCATGATATGAATTTGACACAGTGGTCATTGAGAGCAATGCCAGCCCAGCATTGAAGATGGAAGAGTTGTGTCACTGCTGAAACAGCAGGAGACAATTTGGTCATCAGTGTAGTCCAGGATGCCCTTGAGGGGACTTTTCAATGCCTGTTCCATCACCTTCTTAATGCCATCATATTTGGCAGCTTTCTCAAGGCAGCAGTTCAGGCAGCAGTTCAGCATCGGGGGTGAGGACACAGAAAACTATGCCAGACCCCCCACTCAGCTCAGGGATAATCTTGCCTACAGCCTTGGCAGCACCAGTAGAAGCAGGAATGATGTTCTGGGCAGCCCCTCAGCCATAAATGTAGATCCCAGTGGACTCCACAAGATACTCAGCACAAGCATCACCCCATTTGATGCTGGCAATATCTTGCTCCTGGGAGATGGAGATGGGCTTTCCGTTGATAGAAATGATGATGATGGAAATAACAGATGATGAGAAGTTTCTCGTTCTCACTCTTGACTGTGCCATTGAATATTTGTGGGTGAACTCCTACTGGAATATGTAGACCATCTAGCTGAGGTCAATGAAGGAGTCACTGATGGTGACAGTATCTACTTTGCTGGAGTTAATAGGAGTCTTGGTGAGCAGTTGCCCAATATGGCCAAATCCATTTACTCTGACCTTCACCATTGTGTCTCTGTAATGCAGCTGGTGCTGCAGCAGAAGATGCAGTTCTCTGTCAAACTGGGAGGAGTAGAGAGCCAAAAGTTTTGGGTGTTTTTTTTTTTTTTTTTGATAGTTAAACTCATTTTTTCAGTGTTCCAAGTTTCATTGTGTATGCATCACACCCAGCCAAAATATCTTTTTAAAAAGCCGTTCAAATGCAAGTCTCTAATCATCTGGATGACTCTTTATTTAATTAAAAAATTATATCATGAATCTCTTTAAAATTATATTCTTAATTACTTGCTTTAGAATTATTTTTCTACTTATTGTCCAGACTTTCCTTCTGCAATTATTTCTTCAATTTCCTGCATTGTACTTTTCATTGCATTAGCATGGGTATATTGGGGTTAAACACAGTTTTTGTTTATATGTATATTTTCACATTTGAGTAGAAAGATGGGTATGCAATTCAGAGAAGGTATCTATCACTTCACATTAAGATATTATATTATCATCTTCTGCCTTTAATATTTCTTGAGAAAACTATCTTTGTAAATGTCTTGACTTAGATCTTACTTATTTGACAGAGAGAGATCAGAAGTAGGCAGAGAAGCAGGCAGAGAGGGAGGGAAGCAGGCTCCCCGCTGAGCAGAGAGCCCAATGCAGGCCTCAATCCCAAGACCCTGAGATCATGACCTGAGCCTAAGACAGAGGCTTAACCCACTGAGCCACCCAGATGCCCCCTCTAGTGGCTTTTTAGGCTTTAAAGTTTTGCTTTCAATCTTTGTCCTGTCAATGAAATATGTCTAGTTATACATTTAGTCTATTGTAAGTCAAAAAACTTGTGCCTTATGGATCTGTGGAATAATGTCTTCTTCAATTCTAAAAATTGTCATCCATTTCTTTCTCCCATACTCTCTTCAGTTCTTTCTAATCTCTTTCTCCTTAAATTCATTTTTAAATTTGGACATTACACTTTTCTTGCTTGCCTGCCTTTTGATTCTGGGAATTTCCTCTATGGGAGCTGTATCTTCAAGAAGTGTCTCAATCAGTTTCCCAACGGCAGCCTCAGGACAGGTCTTTAGATTTTTGCCCCATGATAATTCTCTAAATCAATTGCTTTCTTTCGCCTACTATTTGTTTACACTTCTCTTGTGTGTGTATTTGTATGTATGCGTGTGTAGGTGTGTGTAGGATGCAGTTCATTTCACCATTTCTCTTTGAGTTCTTTGAGTCTCAAAACCACAGAAAATAGTCTTTAATCCAATTTATCCACCAGCAGATGGGGAAACAGGAGAATATTTTAGATTTCTAAGTTTTCCATTCTCTCAAAATCAGTATTACAAAAATTATTGGGGTTGTGATTGTGCTTTTCAAGTGTTTTGAATCTCAGTAAAAAGCACAGATCCTGATACATATAAGGGTTTAATACACTATTTGAGCTGAATAAATAAATGAATTAGTGAGTAAGGGAACACATCTCTTTCTATTAATACTGTCATATACATACCTTGTAGAGGTTTTTGTTTACACAGAAAAATGATTATTAATTTTACATGAAATGTTAAATATACAAGCAACAACATCTGGTTGTTTTATGTATTTATTAGTGATAATTAACATTTTCCTTAATACACCAATTTTACAGCCAACAAAAATATTCTAATTGTTGGCAAATTAAATAAATAATGTGGATGGCATTGCATATTGAAAACCCCAACTTTATTTAAGTCTACACTTAATTCAAATCAATGAAAACTGAAAGCTGACAGAGAACACTGAGATGATATTCTACAAATCTCTGAAAATTATTTTTTATAATGCTTGCTGTCATAGAGGCTTAAAATACCTCTTTATGAGAAGTATCTCAGACTTCTCTTATAGCCATTCACAGCAAATAATTTTTTAATATTTTAGGCTGTTGTGGCATTGTTGGACTCTATTTCAGGGCAATTCATTTGCCCCAATATTGTCTAATCAATTTTTTATTAAAATGAGATCTGGCTTTTATCTTTTACTAAGGTACACCAATATTACTGTCAGTGTGTTTCTGTGTATTTCAGACAAAATTTCTTATTAAGTGGCAATATTCCTTTATTATTACCCACTAAGATATCTGAACATAGATGGCCACCTGATGTGACACAATAAATTTATTTAAGTCAAACTAGAGAAAACTCTTTCAGTTGAGGAAAACAAAAATACTTCCCTTATACTCCTTTAAAACAGCAAAAAAAAGGAGATGAATTTAATTTGTAACTCTCTTTGTGAAATTCATATCCAAATACTCATCCTTACAAAGTGAGATTATTTTTATTTGTCTCCTTATTTCATAAATGGAAAAATATATAAACACTTTAGTATAATGAAATCTGCAGTTTTTCTCCTAGCAGGTATTTTCCATGTACTACTTAAATAATGCATATAGATGAGTTCTGCTTGGTATGAATCAGATTGTGTATGCATATTGGTATATGACCCACCATGTGCAACCATAGAACTTTAATTTGGAAATGGATTAGTAGTTATCTCATTTAACCTTCCATTATTTAAAATGTGTGTTCTTTTAAGATTCTTTTTAAGCAATCATTTAACCAACACTTCAAGTTAAGCAGAAATTATTATTACTTATAGCAGTATGATTAAATTCAACCCAACAAGTGCTCTGACAAAATACCTACTTCATATTTTTGTTTGTTCTTAACCAAACTGAGCAAGGAAAGGGCATATTTTGTCAGTCAATGTTTTAGTCACAGTTTATAAATTCGTCTCCATCTTTTAAGGATTTAATAGACAAAATCAGGATACTACACATTACTATCAGGAAAAAATAATGTTACACATTTATCATGAAAGGACACACTATATTATTCCTTTTTCTAGATATTTTATAAGAAATAGATGTGCATCATTTGATTTAATATTGAAATACCCATCACATTTACAGCAAAATTGATCATCTAGTCATATTAAGCCATCTAAATTACATGACTTTATTTATTTATTTTTATTTCATGATCCATTTTCCCCACCTTACAAAAATGCATGTATACTTATGTTTCACCTAAATATATACTACAACATAAAAAGGACAAAAACTATTTCTTTCTTTTTTTTTTTTAAGATTTTATTTATTTATTTGACAGAGAGAGTAATCACAAGTAGGCAGAGAGGCAGACAGAGAGGGGGAAGCAGGCTCCCCACTGAGCAGAGAGCCTGATGCAGGGCTCGATCCCAGGACTCTGAGATCATGACCTGAGCTGAAGGCAGAGGCTTAACCCACTGAGCCATCCAGGCGCCCCAAAACCCATTTCTTTATCTACCAATTTACATTATTAATATATGTCATTAGTGTGTCTTTCATAGAAATCCCATTATCATTGTTTGGCCTACGTGTAAACTACATGAGGCTATTAATCAATGAGCACGTACTGGAGGTACATGAGAGTTACTGAATCCTCTAGTTTTTAATTAGAGAAATTAGGTACCCTTAATAACAAGCCCACCACCACTTACCCAGAAGTATTCCATCTCCACTCTAAAATGTCTGGACTTTAAAGTAGATACGACTTGAGTGAACTGAGGAGAAATGTATGTTGGTTGAAACAGTTCTTATTATGGCAGGTGGCTTTCCAAGTCTGGGAATAGTAGACATATTAGTAATGTTTTTCCTTAAAAATACTTCCAGGCAGTTCAGCTGACTGGCTCAGTCAGTATAGCACATGGCTCTTGATCTCAGGGTTGTGAGTTCAAGCTCCATGTTGCATGTGGAGCCCACTTAAAAAAATGAAAAGTAAAAGTAAAAAATAGTTCCAGGCAATCCTTTTAATAATAGTGAAAGAAAATGTTCACAACCATTCAAACTTACTTTTATGTTTGCATGTAATAACTGAATCCTGATGCAAAGTTGAACTACTTACTTGAAACTTCACATTAGAAAATTTATCTACCATGACGTATGTATTCCTAAAATACATTTGTTGATGCTAACTGGGAAGAGAGCACTGCTGAAATATCATTTTTTCTAATATTAACAGAATTCACTAGAGAAAAAATTCCATATAATTACTGCTTTAAAAAAAATTATATGTTGCATTAACAGCAGGAGTAGAACATACCATGTTTTCTACTCCTTCAAAATGAAAGAAATGCAGTACTTAACAAAACAAAGGTAAAACAATAACAAAGAATGAATGTTGATATTGAAAGTCATGAATAGAATTGGGGACAGATGCACACTGTGATGAATATGTGGAATATATAAAGCAAGACAGGTTAGACTGACAGCGTTAGCAAATCGACTTGAAGAATATTCTACTCCACACAGCAAAAAGAGATTATATCCAATAAAGTGAATTTTCAAAAAAATAAATAACCTAAAATAAACTGTAAATTGAGGACAAGAGCTGCAAAGGAGAATGCTGTGAGATATCTAAAGCTGGTGATTCATTTAGGAAAACAAAGAAAACAGAATGTTGTCTCCACATGCTACCTAATGCAGAACTATGGGCTTCTGCAATTTGTCTCAAGATAATATCATAAATACCACTCATTCCCTGATGTAGAAATTTTTTTTTTAAAAAAGAGAGACTTCATTGGATCTGAGGTAATGGAATTTTCCACAGGTAACCCAGCTTTCTGGGAAAGGTAAGAACCATTATAGGATAGAAAAATCACTGGTGCATGTTGAAGGGAAAGTCATCCAACAAATCCTTGTTCCCCACAACATTATCAGGATCAGTGTTTAATAATCAGAATTCTGCATTTACTGATGACCCAGGGATAGAAATAATTTTCTTGCATGGGATGAGGACATTAAATTACCAAATATTATTAGTCTAGTCATTTACTCTCAAATTTGAGCAGTAAATCTAAAATTTAACCAAATATTAGAGAACATTAAAGGATAAATTTAGGAAATAAATCTACAAATCCTAACCGTGCATATTGAAAAAAAAAAAAAAAACTGACACAGAAAACAGAAGGAATATTTTAAGGATAAACAATCTCATCTGAGAAATTTGAGAACATGCCTAATTAGAGAAGAGTAGCCTGCTGTGCAAAAACAGTATTTATATCGTTGGAAATTAAAAATAAAAATAATTAATAAAAATGGGAAAAAATTAAAAAGAAAAAATCATTATTGTAATGTCTGGAGGAACCTTTTTTTATCTAGTGACTATTTAAGGTTCTAATTTGGAAGAAATTTCTATGAAATTTTTTTGCACTGCAATTGCTAGGCTAGTAGTAGAAAGCCATAAACTTGGGAAGCACGTGTTTTGCAAGAAGGTAACTGGGTATAATTATCTGAAGTGCAACACCTTGTCCTGACTTGCAGAAACCATGTTGCAACACTGACTCTGGGAGAAACAGCAGCATAAAGGAGAGGCAAGCTGAAATCATGCACAGCAGCCTAGAAGTCAGCATACATATTGATTGTAACTGAGCTTTTCATAGTTGATTTCTCCTCAGGGAAGGTGACCTGGTTTTATATTGTGGCATGCATATGAAGATGAGAAATATCTGAGCAGCCACTGCCTAATAACTTCTCTGTGGAGTAAATTCTTTAATTGTTTACCTACAGCCAGCCAGGAGGGTGAGGAAGGCCACAGGTAAGCCCATGAATGGTAGAAGTGAGCAAGGCACAGGTGGCAGCAAAATCATATCTAAATGTAGAATAAACAACTATCTTGCTGGTGTTGAACAATAAATATTGAATTTGCTCTACAAGTAACAGGTACTTGTAGGGACTTGTATTAATGCCCAGCAAGGTGAAACCTTTTTTTTTTTTTTTAACCCCCCTACACAAATGTTCTAGAACAGGGCTGTCCAAGAGAGCTTTGTGTGATGACAGAGCTGCATAGTCCATAGGGCTGCATACAGCCACCAGGAGCCACATGTGGCTTGCGAACTCTTGACATAAGAGAGTAAACCCTAAAAGTTCTCACATTTAAAAATTTAAAAAAAAATTCTAACTGGTACGGTGACAGTTGGTAGGTAGACTTATTGATCATTTCACAATATATACAAATACTGAATTATTGTTGTACACCTGAAACTAATATAATGTTATATGTTAATTATACCTCAATTTAAAAAAAAAAGAAATACGACTATTGCAATGGAGGTACTGACTTTATAGTAGCTTTTCATTTTATATTAATTAAAACTAACTCTAAATAGCCATATGTAGCTCCAAGATACACCTGAGCTACCCAAAGCTGGAAGAGGCAAGGAAGGGTTCTTCACTATTTTTTGAGGGAAGTGTGGCACTACCGGCACCTTGACTTTGGATTTCTGGTTTCTAGAATCATGAGAAAATGAATAGCTGCTTTTTCAGCCATCAATTTGGAGTAATTTGTTATGACAGCCCTAGAAAATTAATACAGATGGCTTCACGGAGGAATTTAAAAGAAGAGCAAGTGGCAAAAAGGCCAGAAACAAAGAATCATTCATTCATGAGAGGTCCAGTGGCTAACGACCCAGGTCTGAGTGGGCAGCACCATTACTCTCACCAGACTGGTCATGAAATACAACTTCACTGACTTTCTGGGTCCCGTGTCCATGGTCACTGTCCTCACCCTGAGCGTGCTTCTTCAACCTTCCCTTTAAATTGTATGTCACCCAGTATAATCTATTATCTGGTTTAGGTTAACTACAATCTATTTCAGTCACCCACAACCATGAACTAAGGAACTCAGTGGTTTTGAACACATTTCCAAAATAATACTTCTTGAGTAAAACAGTATTTACTTTTATTTAAAATATATAATACACATATATAATTAATACATCAAATTATTTTATGTGTGTGTGTTCACTTTTTAGCTCTGAAAACTTGAGGCTATACAAATAATGTGTGCCTCAAAAGTATGATACCCTTCTCAAAATAAAACACATAATGAGTTTTCCTGTTGCTTAGGGAAAACAGAAGAAGAAAACACTGAGAATTATGTTTGCCATCTGAAAGCCATGGGTGAGTGGTAAAAGCAGCCATAATAGAAATGTAAATTGAGCTGAAATATTTTGTTTCGCAGCAGCTCAGTTTTAAAATAAACAGTAATCTGCAGAAATGTCATATATATTAAGATTTTTATTTAACAATAGCTGTGATTTTAAAAGATTATTGCATTAGAGAGAAAAATCATGCTTCACACTGTAAAAATTTAGCATTCTAGTAATCTGTAAGAAGTGTTATTTCACATTACTATGAATAATTCATATATTTTAAATGTATTTTTGTCTTAGCTATGTTTCAGAAACTGACAGTCCTAGGTGCACATTTTCATATTCTGATATTTTAAAATCCATTTTAATTTAAATGATCTGATCAACTGAATTACCCTGAAATATCCAAGAGTTATGTACATGATCCTGTTTATAGAATACAAATGACGTTTTTATTTATTGTACTATTTCTGCTTTTTAAAAGTATAAAATTTTCTTTACTCTCTATATAATTATGTCTCTGCTAATATATCAAAAGTTGTTTTTCTTCTGTAATACTATCTCTTCATTCTCAAAATTAAGAAACTGAGACTAAGATGTCCCCCTATCCTTTCTGTTTCTTGCATGGTACATGGTTTATGTTCTCTAAAATTCTACAATTATCTGCATCTCCATTCACCTATGCGGTGATCTATAATGAGCCTTGATCTGAAATGATGAGGGAATGTTTAGTATTTGATAAATATAGGCTATGGGTCTCCTTTTCTTTCTTTCTTTCTTTTTTTTCTTTTTCCTTATTTATATGATTCTGGAATGGTGAAATGGTTTTGTTTTTATTTTAATCTAATGTAGTCACAGGATGATCTTCTCTGATGTTAGTGTTTTATGAAATTAACTGTTTTCCATAAGAAACAACTTGGTCCAGCTGCATGTCATGCACCCGCAAGCTGGGAGCTCCCAGGGTTACTTTTCTTTTCTTTCTCTTTCCTTATCTTCCGTTAGCTACATCCTTGGCAAGGTGGTGGATCCCCTATGTGATGGTTGCCATGGAAGTGTCCATCTGTGTGGGGGATTTTTTTGTTTTTTAAGCTCATTGGTATTTAGATGAATGAGAATACATCTGCAGAAATGTCATATATATTAAAATTTTTATTTAACAATAGCTATGATTTTACATAGCTATGAGAATATATACATTTAGACATACATCTCAATAGCTATGAGAATAAACACATTTAGATGAATGAGAATACATCTCCCATGAAATGTATATGGCCAGGTGCTACAATCACAGTCATTACCTATTTCTGAGTTGAGACAGTCACACTCTAACACACAATATCATGCAATATGAACATGAGGTGGTATACTTCTTAGGCATATGTGATAGAAATCTGGGAGGTAGGGTGGGTGAAGAAGCACTCTCTGGATATGTAGGCATGTATTTTACTTATGTATTATTTATTTGCTTATTCACACATTGCTTTTTTATGAGGTACTAGTCCCGAATTATGTTACTCTGGATAATTTCTGACAGCACCATAGTTTTTATTAGGCCATTCGAGTCATGGCATTTCTGGATATATCTCCACTTCAGTTAGGATGGCCTATAAGAGTAAAGACAATTTTAGTAGCAGAAAACTGTGTTGTTCCAGACCTGCCTTGACAAAAGAGATCCACATCACCTTTGTCTTTTTACTTCTGTCCCCTAGACAAAAACTACCAAGGGACACCCTGCAGGGGAAGTGGTGATGGACATGGCAATGCCATCCTTGTAGTGATTTAAGGAAGCTATAGCTAGACTCATTCTCCATCTCCTTAATACAATATGATAATGACTCTGCTAATGCATTAAAACAACAACAAAGGAAAGGCAGATTGGACATTCAACATAAAGACAGAAAATAAGATTTACCAGTGCAATAATATTCATTCACACTTATTTAAGAAGGATAGTTCTTCTGGGGCACCTGCGTGGCTTAGCTGTTAAGCATTGGACTCTTGATTTCCATTCAGATCATGATCTCAGGGTCCTAAGTCAAGCCCCGTGTTGGGCTCTGCACTTTCTGCTTGAGATTCTGTCTCTCCCTATCCCTTTGACACCTCCCCCCACTCTTTCTACCCCTCCCTCTGAAATAAATACATAAATCTTTAAAGAAAATAGATTTATTCTTCTAACTGCATCTTTAGACTTACGTTAACAGTTTATCACTCAGTTGTACTAAAGACATGTTGGATTTTCCTAAAAACTAGACAGATTATTTATAAATAATGTAAGAGAACAAAGTCATTTCAACTAGGATTAGAAAGTATCTAAAAGCACTGACTCCTGATAGAACAAAATAAACTGGATAGATGCTGAAGCTTATAAAGTCAGAGGTGTTGGAGTTAGAGCTGAGAATGAAAAAAAAAATTAAACTAAATGATTAAAGAAAAAGGAAAATCATGGTGATAATTCAGCATTTAACAAACATTGTTATTTTTGCATTTCAGAGGGGGCTAAGTATAATCATTGTGTTTCTGCCCAACTTCAAGAGGTTTTAAAACGTTTAAGAGAATCTAATATTTGGACCATATAAAGAACTGGACTTGCAAAAAGCTTAATTTGTTAAGTGTGCAATCAGTTTTAAATGCTTTGGAAAATAGAATTGGTCACAGATATACATTTTATATTTATTAGTTTATATAACTACTATTTGACTTTTAAGAGGTTATATCTAATAAGTAATAGTCATTAGGCAAACTGTGTTTTTTTAAGACTTATTTTTTGACAGAGAGAGTGAGTGGGGGAAGGGATGGAGGAGAGAGTCTTTCATGCAGACTCCCCGCTGCACGAGGAGCTGGACCACTGGATCCCACAAACCATGAGATCACGGCATGAATCGAAACTAGTAGATCACTTAACCAACTAAGTCACCCAGGAGCCCCCTAGGCAAATTATATTTTTTAAAAAGGAAATACTTTATATTAAGCTTTTTCAGAAGACGTATTTTTCCCATTAAAGCTTCTGATTCTGGACCCTCATTGAGGTTCCACTGATTATAACACCCTTTTACTTTGTATTGCCACACTTGAATATTCAGATTTCAGGTCGACTGAAACTCTTGCTTGTCTCCATCACTCTTTGACCCTCTGTTACCATAAACTCCACTCCCCACAGTGGGCTATTCCTTTACCATGTTTAGGTAAAGGGATTTTTTCCTCAAAAGGAAAAAAGGGAATTGTCTGAAAAGGACTTTTGAAATTACTCTTTCAAATAATAATATTTTTGAAAATCAAATTTTGTTTCTTTAAAAAAGAGCAGAAATTACCAAGAAATTACCAAGTGGGGGGGGCGGATTTAGGAGTTTCTAAGTGCTAGAAAGGGGAAATTCATACTACCAAGCTAATTAAGCATTGAAAAATAGCACTGGGTCAAGACAGAATTAGTCCCAGGTCTACACAGTTGGTTAAAACAAGCCCCTTTTTTCACTAGGCAGTAAAGTGTCTCAATTAAGTGCAATAAGAGTTTGACATCCTGAGGTTAGCTACAGTCTATGGTCTTTATCAGTTTCAGTTTATTAGAATCTGTTGTCCAGAACCATGGTGTCAGTTTTTATATCTCTTGGGCAAGAGCTGCTGTAGTAAACATTGGAAATGTTTATTTTATGATCCCCAGCCTTTGAAAACCAGTGAAAGAAAAGTAAAGCTGTGTTTCATCAGTTACTTGGATCCTTTATATATTAATTTCACAAAAGCAAAAATAACTGAGCTCTGATTTGGACTCGGAAAAGTGCTGTGTACTTGGAGTGAGAAAAAAATTAGGTGATTGGAAGCATATGGATTGTCATGATGATGATGGTGATGATGATGATGGTGATGGTGATGATGGTGATGGTGATAATGGTGATGATGATGATGATGATGATGATGGTGATGATGATGATGATGGTGATGGTGATGATGGTGATGATGATGTTTCTTGGCATGTGCTGAGTGATAATACTGTACTGAGATCTCTGCATCTGACTCATATTTTGTCCTTGGAACAACCTTGTGAATTGAGTGCTGTTATTTTCTCCATTTTGTGGATCATTAAACAAAGCACAGCAATGTTGGGTGGCTCCCCTAGGTGTGTACAGCTGGTGAATGGCAAAGACTATTCATTAAATCTAATTATATCAAAACAAGAGGACAAAACCTGTATCCAGGGCTTGCAGTTTACTAAGAAAAAGAAAAACTGCCCAAGCTCTCATAATACTAGTGATCAATAGTTTATATGTATGTAACGTTAGTTCTGAGAACACATTTTAAGCTCGATTTAAGTATCATACGTATGCAGGTTCCTATACGATCATTTCTGAGTATATTTTCTTTAAACTATGTGTAGTAAATATTTGTTTCAATAGGCAAATCATTCCTGGAATGCTATCTTTGGATAATAAATAAAGGTAAAGTAAATTTAAAAAAAAATAGAGAACTAGTTTCTTTACTTAAGGTAATATACCTTCAAGTAGAAAATCAGTAGTATTAAAATGAGATCTGAAATTTAAACTGACAAAGAGTAAAGAAAGTAATTTCTTAAGAGAAAAACCTCTCGTAATTTCTTTCATTATCTGGACTATGTAAATCAGGTCCTTCTGAATAACACATGTAGGAGAAATCCATACTTAAGTGCCTATTTACAGAATGATCTTGTATCCTTAATATAATAATTTAAAATTCATCTGTGGTAATTTAGCAAATGAATTGACTTTTCTATTTCATGTATAGTTATTGTTTAAGTAAAATGATCTTCTTAACTAAAAAGAGCAAATCCAGCCTCATTCAGAGTCATCAACATTTCAGGATTTACAGGAAAATAGTTAATGTTAGTTTGCTATCCTGCTTGTAGCTGTGCATTCTGTGGTTTCAGAACTGATATGAAGATATGGAGCAGGTGTAGAGGGCAATATTCTGCCCCTTTTGTCTTGGTAAAATAGACTTTTAATATACATGCGTTCTTAGAAAAATAATATTAAACAAATTTATCCAGAGGATATAAGGAATCTGGGAGAGATGGAGAAGACAGCGGGGCTACAGCAGATGCAGCGGGAAAGTGAGGGACTGAATCCCACAAGGTAGCATATGTCTCCAGCTTCTGCTCAATTCTTGGCTCAAACCCAGCCAAGCCACAAGGGGAATCAGAAATGAGAGAAAATCTGACAAAATCTGGTGAACTCCCTGCCGAAATAGTCAATTAAAGAAATAGAGAGAGCTTTAGAAAGGGTCCAAGTAAAATAAAAAATTATGCCATCAAGAAGAAGGGTACCATGAGCATGCCAAAGGTACACACGTGAGCTGTGTTTTTTCACAATTGTAAAGCAGGCTCAGGATTCCAAACTCAATGACATTTCACCATGTGATTAAAGTTGGCTTCTCACACTGCACGCAAGCAGGACAGAAGACAAACCGCACAACAAACAGGATAACAGAAGTGAGCAGGAAGTTAAGGAACCAAACGCAAAGTCAGTCTGTGGGCCTGTGGTTGAGATAAGGCCTGGGTCCCCTCAGGGTCAGTTGTCAGCCCTCACTGCTCCGGATGTTCAAGCAGGGCAGGATCGTGGTTCTGTTCCAAGATCAATAGGGCAGGGTCTTTGGTTGCAGTTGCTTTTTTTCAGTGGTCAGACATAGAGGGGTCATGTCTGGAGAGTCTGACAGTTCGCTGCCAAAATGCTCCCCCTTTTAAAGGGATTTGAACAGTTTTGGGTCTCTGCAGGCCTCCTCTGGTTCTGCTCCTTAGCAGTTCTGGGGTGTCAGCGGATGTTGGTCTGGCGATATCTCCTAGCGCAGGACCTTAACTACTCATGTCATTGCTTGACAAGGCTTCTGGTTGACATGAGAGACTTCATGTTGCTCTCTACAAATGGACACACACTCCGGGGACAAACTGCTTATAGTGAGTAGCCAGTAGTGTTATAGAGCAGTTAAGGTTTGGCCCACAACTTTAAGGGATGAGACCAAGGTGTTCTTGCCTTTTCACTAGGGAATCATAGCAGCACTCTCTGGAATTAAAAATGATAATGCCTCCTAGAAATCATGCAAACTCCATGATCACATGAAGTACGTAGATGATGTTTTCTTACCTAAAAAGAGTTGCCAATTTCACATGTAACATAAAAAACATGTGGGATTACCATGTCCAAAGAAATTATAACCTAAAATTTTTAGAAATTTCTAGGATAAAATCCCATCTGGTTAAAAATAAATTAATGGCCCCTGCCCAGACTTTTTTCTTTTCTTTTTTTTTTTTTTACTTGGATCTTATAAAACTAGATGCCATATTTAAGGATCAAATTGGATCCTAACAGCAGAGTAACTCAAACAAAGTGATTGTGTTCTTTTTTTGGTGGTGGTGGGTGAATGAAGTTCTAGAATCTAGGTGAGATTCGGTTGGGCTGAGGTCCGGAGCCGATGACCAAGAAAGAATTCTTGAGACATCTTTGGTGCAAAATGGTGGTTTATTAAAGCACACGGACAGGGCCCGTGAGCAGGAAGAGCTGCTGCCCAGGGTTGTGAGGGATGGCAGGTTATGTACCCTGCAGTTCGGGGCAGGTGAGGGGAAGGAAGGTTTCAATGGAGCTTTCATATGCTAAAGAGGGCCTACAATGTGCCAGGATGTCAGAGGCCTACCAGAGGCCTTGCCCTTGGAGCTTGATCAATGTTGTCTTTAGACCAGCCATTAACATTAAGATAGTTGGGAGACTTTTTGGTGGAATGTCATAATCCTGCTATCAATAGTCTTTGTTAGTGAGATTTAGGACATTTGTAAGCCAAGGGAGACTCCTGTCTAGCAGGATTGTGATCCCTGCAGGTTAACTATTTGCTTATTGTTCATGGCAGTCAGGGCTGCCTGAGGAATGCTCCACATACTACCTAGGGGAGCAGGTGGAGAGGGGGTGCAAGGTGCCAGCTTTTGCTTTGTCCTCAGCCAGCTTCCTGTTCCCTCATCAGTGGGGTTAATTGTGCAACCACGACAGAATGGGGGTTGAGAGATCATGATGAGTTGTATGATGCAAAAATGACAATTTCCAATAAATGTTCTGTACTAATGTTGCTACATTTCTATTTATTTGGTGTTAAAGTTTAAATGTGTGTGATGGGTGTGCCTGGGTTGCTCAGTGGGTTGGGCCTCTCCCTTCAGCTCAGCTGATGATCTCAGGGTCCTGGGATGGAGCCCTACATCGGGCTTTCTGCTCAGCAGGGAGCTTGCTTCCCCCTCTCTCTCTGCCTGCCTCTCTGCCTACTTGTGATTTCTCCCTCTGTCAAATAAATAAATAAAATCTTAAAAATAAATAAATAAATAAATAACAAATGTCTGTGCCAGGGTTAAATATCTGAAATTCATTTGTGAATACATTAGAAGATACATAAAAACAATTTAAGTGGTCATTGAAACAAGTTGTGTTAGTCAAAATATCTTTTAGGAATTGGTCCTTTTTGAGTTGGGAAAATGGTCTAAAATTATTGACCTTCAATGTTCTCCTAAACTCTTAGATGTTTTTCTAGTTCAGTATGGGTTTCTTTCAACATCTAATGCCAATGAGCATTGATACTGTAGGGATTTTTTTCAAGTTATGCCAGAAAGTTATCTCTTCATTCGAGATAATTAAATTGAAATTTATGGGACATTTTTGAATGGGTTAGTTCTCTGTTACAGATTATGTGTTTCTATTGCCATTGTCTAAAGAAAACATTTCCCTGTTTAGGTACTGAACCAGATTTTTAAATTGTATTGCATGGGAGACAATTTCTTTAATGTTTTCCTCATCCTTATAATGCTATAGCAATTGAGCAAAGACATAGGATCTTAAGGAACAAATTGACTAAATTTTGTGTATTAGCATTCTCCAGATAAACAGAGCAAATAGGTTGAATGTATAGGAAGAGACTTATCATAAGGAATTTGCTCACATAACTATGGAGGCTGAGAAGTCCTAGGATTGGCCATCTGCAAGCTAGACACCCAGGAAAGCCAATGGTGTAATTGAGCTCAGGTCTGAAGCACCAAGGACAGAAGAAAATCAATGTATCACCTCAAGTAATCAGGCAAGAATTGAAAAGGGGTAAATTTCCTTCCTTTGCCTTTTGTTCTCTTCAGGCTTTCAATTGATTGGATAAGGTCTGGATTGCTGAAGGCAATCTATGTCACTGAGTTCACCAATTCAAATGCTAATTTTGTCTAAAACACTCTCAAAGGCATGCCCAGAAATAATGCTTAATTTTAGCATACAATGGCCAGTCAAGTCCACACATAAATTAACCATCACTTGGTGACAATACAAATTCAAACTGGGCAGGCCTCATCTTTTATCTTAATGGTTGGGGAGCAGGCACACTCCCCAAGCTATCTGGAGGGCAGCTCTGGATGGAGCTCTGAGTCCCTCAACCACCCTCCAGCTTTTCTGTTGCCACCCTTGGGCATGAACTTTTGTTCACCTCCACTTTCTAGAGATTTCCTTGCTTCTTTGTGCCTTCACTGGAGCCAAATGAAGCTTGAAGAACAAATTCATTCTGCCTGAAATGTGCTTTACTGTTATCTCCTAAGTTATATACAATGCATTTCACAATTGCAGAAGCTTCCTGACCTTGGTAAAGCTGTTTTCTGAATCGTTCAGGTAAAGTTAGATGCTCCCCCTTCCATGGTTCTGTAACACCTAGATACATAGGTAATAAACCATTGATTGCATCTTCTATAACTTTGTATTTCATATTTATCCATGTCTCCTCCCCAGTGAGTCTCTCAAAGACTGATATATTTTTTCAGATTTGGATATTCAGCACCTAATATAGAATTAACTAATATTTGGGGAATGTATGAATAGATGAATAAACAGAGAAAGCACATTAATCACTAAGTTGACTCAAATGAAAGTAAAATCAATGAAACCAACAAAGGACAATAAAGATAAAGTAGATGAAATAGGAATGACTTTACCAAAAAGAAAAAAAAAAAAAAAGAAATACATTAGAAATCAACCATTTAATGAAAAAAAGAGTAAAATGAAGCATTGTCAAAGATGGAAATGAAGGGAGAATCAGAAATAGAAATCACGGAACATGTATGGACCAATACAGGTGATACTAAAAGAACAACAAAGTAGGCATATGAAAATATGTCAGTATTTGTTCTTGATGAAAGAGGCTATTAGAGAGCCCACATGATAAATGGAATGGGTGTGAATATATAAATTGGATGGGGAAAGTGCTGTAAAGTGAACACAGCTGCTTCTTAATTGCTAATTAAAACTCAGAAGTGTAGTTTGAGATAAACTTTATTTTAGTAGTTTTAAAGATGGCTTGAAAGGCCATGCAAATTGTAAAGGGTTACCCTCTGATACACTAGATCAAAGAAAGCGATAACGTGATGGTAAACCAGAACCATAAATCTCCATCCACTTAATAATGTTCCCCAGGAGACCCTTGGGATGCATTAAATTGAGGAAATTGTTTTGGGCAAGGGAAACAGGTGAGAGGCCAAAAGGAATTCTTAAGGTTAAAAATAACTAATAATGGAACGCTTTCAATACATGAAAAATTGTTTTCCTGTATTTGAAATGGATAAGCCCTCTACAAAGAATGTAAGTGACAAATTCCCTTAAAAGAACACGCAGCCTCTTTACTGTGTCAGATCCATCGGGCGCGCGTGCACACGCACAAACATAGATATACAGAGCCACTTACATCTACACTGAATTGTGGTACTTAGCCCCTGAGTAAACTACATAATATTCTTCATTTTGTTATCACATTGGTAAAAAAGCAACATTAGGAAATATCTTGCATGGTTGCATAAAAATTAAATGAAAAATTATCTGTATGGAAAAGTTTACTAAGCACTATGAAAAGATATAGGCAAAGTTTATAGTAAGAACCTAACAAATACTAAAGCACATGAAATTTATTCTCCTTTTCTGCCATTTTTATTGACGTGTGAGAGAAAATAAATTGTCTCACCCTTTGGTGCTTCTTTGTGCTTAGGAGCCTGCATTCCTGAGAAAGGAAAAAAAAATTTTCACAGAAATAGCAGATTTTTGAATTTTAAATTCAGTTTATGACAAAAAAATGTTTACAAATACACATAATATATATGTGTGTGTATATATATATGTGTGTGTGTATATATACACACACACATATATGCAGTCATAAGGAACATGTAAATTGCTTTCCGTGAGTCCACAAACCTCCAAGTATCAATTATTTCATTTTTGTGACAACTATAACATAAAGTATTTTTGGAAATTTAAAAAAGTATGTAGTATTACTACAATAAAAGACTTTTGATCAATATAGTTATTTACTTTCTGAGAAAATTACATATGAAAGAAATATAAAGAAATTGTAAAACATCATTAAACTTTGAAACCTTTTAACACTGTTATTTACAGCTAAACTAATAGACAACAACGGAGATTTTGATATGATATACCTTGACTACAACATTCTGATAACTTGAAATTATTCTTATTATGTCAGTCCCATCTGTCAGACTGGCTGCAATCAAACTGAGAAATCAGCTGCTGAAAGTTTCGTGACTTACGGCAAAACTTTGTGTTTCAAATGAAAACACCAACAAGTATAAAAATTACTTTGTGTCTTATTAAGAGAATATAAGAGTTTTCATTAGCTAAATTTAATTAGGCAATCTGTTATAGGCTGATGGCCTAAAAGACCAGGAGAGCCTTTGGCATGACACATTTGACTTAATTTCTTTAATGATTGTGCCATTTTTCTGTCGGTAATTTTGTTTTCTTTTCAAAAATCAATAATCCTATGCTTGGTCCAGCTTTATTATTTCCATTGTAGCATTCCCACAGCTGTTTGAGAATATTGTTTTATATATATATATGTATATATACATATATACACACACACATATATAAATATATATATTATAATGTGTATATTACAAAATATATATTATATATTATAATATATATATAATAAAATTAAATATATTTAAATTTATGCCATACAATAATTTAGAATTTTTGAGTAGCACGATCAAATTATTTGTACTGAATAACATAAAATAATCTTCGTAACACAAAATGTGACAAACATATATATTAGAAAGAGAGAGAGAGGGAGTGGAGAAGGGCAGAGGAAGAGGGAGAATCTTACGCAGGTTCCACGCTCAGGGCAGAGCCTGACATGGGCTGCATCTCATAACCCTGACATCATGACCCCGGCTAAATCAAGAGTCGGATGACCAATCACCCGAGCCACCCAGGTGCTCCGTGACAAATGTATTTCAATAAATATTGCAAGTCCAAAACCAGCAGTAAGGGAAAACTACCCATTTTTTAATCCCTCAAACCATACATGTAACATTTTTAAACTTCTGAAATTTGAATACATCTTTGAAATAAACTAGGTCTGTTGAAGGTAATGCTGCCCACCTCACCAGAAGTGATTATATGATCAGTGTACAACTTCTAATCAGAAATGCAATTCTAACATAAAACGAGTCATGTCAACTTAGTAGAGTCGGTCCATTGTGACATTCCTGGAGAGACACCAGCATTCTGGAGTCACCCTTTACAATAGTATCCTGAGATGCTGGCCTGAAGTACTACTTTATGTGCTGTGGAGAGTTCTGATAACCAGGGATTTTGGGGGGGAATAGATGGGAACTAGGTTTAAGATTTAATTTTCTCATAATCAGCAGGGTTATAAGTTATTCTTCCTCTTTTACTGCCCTTAATTGCTTCTTGGAGGTTTTGGTCCTGACAGTCTCTCCTCAGCTATCTTTTTGCACATTCGGCCACCCCTTTTCCTAAATCCCCCAACATTTAATTGTGTGGAATATCTTCATTGAAATTTATGGGTATGATTGGAACATTATCTCATTTCATCCAAGAAGCAATTTCAAATTTAATGTAGCCTCTACAATTTAGTTGCCGTTTTTGGATATATGGTCTCTCTCTCCAATGCTCCCCAAGCTTTCCCATGTTCCTCGGTCTGGTTTAGGTGCTCAGCATCTTACCTCCTCCTTTTCTTCCTGGGTCCTAATACACTCTTTCTCTTATGTTTTCCTCAGAATTCAGGATTATATTAATTTATTCCCTAATCATCTTTCCACTTGTGATTCAGTCAGGATAAAACAGCAAATCCCCACTATATACTGTCATCTTAGAAACACATTAAATGTAAAGACACAAATAGTCTTGAGGTAAAGAAATGGAACAAAATATGCCATGCAAACAGGAATCTTACAGCTGGAAGGGCTAGGTTAATATCAGGCAAAATAAGCTATAGGACAAGAAATATGACTTGAAACAAAAGATATACTTCATAGTGATAGTGATAAAAGAGCCTAAGTGCTAGACAAACACATAAATTATAAATGTATATGCATCTTATAGCAGAGATTCAATATATATGAACTGAAACTGAAAAAATTGACAGGAGACTTACACAATTTCACAATTATACTCAGGCATTTCAGCATGCCAATCTCACTAATTAAAAAAAAAAAAAAAAAAGACCGAAAATCAGTACTTTTATACAAGACTTGAATAACACTGTCATTCAGCTTGAACCCGCACTTATGTAACATTCCATCCAACCACAGCTAAATGCACATTCTTTTCAAGTATGCATAGAGCAGTCTGTAGGAGAGAGCATATGCTGGGCCATAAAACAAATCCCAGTGAACGTTAAGAAGATTGAAATCATAGAAATTATGTTACCTAATCACAGAGGGATTTAATCAGGAGTCAGTAATTGAAAAACATTTAGAAAATCTCCAAATATTTAGAAAGTACATGTAAAGTATATATTCAAATAACCTATGGGTTAAAAGAATGACAAGGTAAATTAGAAAATATTATGGTTAAAATCAATGTATTAGAACTTCTGTGATGCAGTTACAGCAGTTGAGAAAAATCCTTAGATTTAGGTGCTAATAATAGAAAGGAAGTAAAATTTCAAATTAATAATTTAAACCCAGATACATCCTATTAAAGCTGTGAAGTGTCAAATATAAGGTAAAATCCTCAAAGCATCCAAGCAAAAGATCAAATACAGTGAATACAAAAGGAATCAGACCAGCATCAGACTTTTGAAAACCAACATGCCAAGCAAAGCAACAAGAGTAACATGAGAACAAAATCAGTGAAAGGAAGTGTGAGCCAAGTATTTTACATCAAGTCAGTCTTTCCGTCAAATACCGGCCTAACAGAAAAACAGGATTTCATATGTAAATACTTAGGGAATTCTGTATCCACCAGTGAGCTTCATCTACCCAAACGATGACTGGGAAAAATGCCAGTTGCCATTTCTAGGCACGTAAATGGTCACATATGACTAAAGAAGGAATGGGGGTAAGGATGGATGGCTAATCTACGAATGCTGTATGTTACAACACAGTCCAAATGATGGAGTTAAAAACAAGAGGAAAAAATAGGTAAAGCGTAAAGTAGCAAATAATTCACTGGTGTATGGGTAAGTAATAAACAGGTTAAAGGTTACTAAATAACATCTGAGCCATATATCAAAATGTTCAATGAGTAAACAGGGAACTCAAAGCAGTGAAAAGTTGTTAAGTACAAAGATAACCATAGAATACAGATACAAACTTCCTAAGTTGAAAATAAATAAAAGAGAGTGCACATCTCATAAAGAATCACAGAAAATACCACAAATGAATCATGGAAATCATCACACAATACACATAATTATAAAATACTATTATTATCCTATAGGATTTTTTAGACCCTATATATTTTATAACATGATAATATGTTATATAGCATAATAAATATTATAGTCATGTACTAATATGACAAGGTTGAAAACAAACATACAAAATAAGAATAAATGTTAAAGGGCTTAACTTATCTTTTAAAAGACAAAGTTTCCCAGGTGACTTACAAAACCAAATATACAACAAACTGATTAAGGAGTAAAAGGATAAACAAATTCCACCAGGCATACGGAAACAAAAAGGGAACAGAGGTCCTGACACCAGCAAAAGTAAAATTTAAGCCCGAAACGATTAAGCGTGATGAAGAATTTCAAAGTGGAAAGCCAGAATCCACAAAAATAAAAATAATACCCTTCAATGTTCATATACTAATTAACAGAGCAACCACCTTTAGGAATAAAATGCCACAGAGAATGCAAAAAGGCAAATACAGAAACTGATCAGTAACAAGGCATTTTAATACAGCATTCTCCGTACAAGACAAAGCAAGTGGGCAATGATAGACAGAAGATCCAAAAACATAATAAGATTGATCTTAGTGATTTATTGTATATGAAGCTCTATACCTTATAACAGAGAATGCACATTCTTATCAAGGGCCTATAAATTATTCAGAGAACAGAGATATATGCCCCACACGAGATCCAACACCTGGAAACCTGCCAAATTAAGTCCACGTACAGCCAAGATATGACCACAGGAGTTCCAATGAAATTAAAAGGCTTTGCTTTTCCTGCAATATCCAGCTCTTCCTACTCCAGTCAGCAGCGGCCGAATGGAGAATGAGGGAGGAGTGAGAGAGGAATCCATGTCTTGTAATCCTCAGTGCCAAAGCTTTCAAGTTATAGATGAAACCTCAGCTGGAGAACGGTTTGAGAGTTATTGAAATAGTAAGCTAGAGTTGATTGAGCTATTATTTTTAGTGCTTAAAATTATTGAAATTTTATAGACTATGCATGCAGTAGATTCTATACATGAGACATGAGAGACAGAAATTTGTAGTGGCTTATTTGAAGACTGTTATTTGAGAAAGAAAAATTATGTATGCCTCTCACAGCTGTAGAATGTTTCATACATTTGCTACATATTAAGTATCAGAAGTAAGGAAATAGGAAGATAATTTTAATGAGAAAATTCTGAGTAGCTGCTTGGCAGAAAGTGGTAAAGTAAGAGTTGAGATTTAAAATAAACTAGGAATCTGCCACGAGACCACATGTATACCAGAGATGATTGGTAAGCCAAATGAGCACATGGACTTTGTGTCAAAAGAAGGGGATAGATATCTATGAAGTAAAGTTTACTATAAATTGTAAAAATATTCGTATAAGTGAAGATTTTATTTATGTATTTGAGAGAGGGGGAGGGTCAGAGGGAGAAGCAGACTCCCCGCTGAACAGGGAGCCTGATGCAGGACTCAATCCCGGGACTCCAGGATCATGATCTGAGCCGAAGGCAGTTGCTTGAACCAACTCAGCCAGCCAGGTGCCCAAGTGAAGAATCTTTTAAAAGTCCCCTCTGATACATGTAACTTAGCACATGGTGGTACAACTAGCTTTATAGGTATTAGTTAAAGGTGACTGGGTTTCATCTAGGAAGAAATATGGAGTTGAATTCATGTGTCTGGATGTTGAGAAAGGGGTAGCCTGAAAATAAAGGCAAAGGGCTCATGATTTCTTAGATCATAATCAAAATTTTGGGGTTTGATTAATTCACTCAGGAAGAGTTTATGGAACTAGAAGAAAGGAGGGCCAGGCAGGAAATACAAACTATACTCCATACATGCTCATTGCTAAACAGTAATTTATTTATTTGAATATAATAAATATATAATTCTTTGTCTCCTAAAATTTCCTCCATAATGTATCAGCATACAGTTCCACACATTGATAAGTGATTTGTTTCTCTTGATATTTATTTTGTTGGTGTCTTTCTCAAGCTCTATAGTTATTTTAAATAAATTTTGCACATTTCAAATAAAATCTATATCTCAAATAATATTCATTTGCTTTATTTTTTATTTTGAACTTGCTCACATCTTACTTTTTAAAATTATAATTAAATTAAAATTTTCAGAGCGCCTGGGTGGCACAGTAGGTTGAGGGACCAACTCTTGGTGATCCTGGGGGTCATGAGATTGACCCCCACGATGGGCTGGTGCTCAGTCTCCTTTAGGTTTCTCTTGCCCTCTCCCTCTGCATATAATGTATATGTATACACATATATGTGCAGTTTATTTTGGGACCTCAGAAAGTACACACTGAAGTACATTTTGATGAGATGATTTTGGTTCTTAAATTATGATTCTTATAATTGAGTACCTACTTAGGGTCTAACACTAGGCCAGATGCCAGTACCTACACCTCAACTTGGAAATAAGCAGAAAATGAGACAACAGAATTCTAAACTGTTTTCAATATGTTGGTACACACAGTTTCCATTCAAGTCAAAAAATTATACTGAGATGGTGTAAGCAATGTGGGCTCTGGGAAATAATGGCTAAACTCCTACCCTCAAGGTACTCACATTTTAAAAAGCAAGGAGACACTGTAATAACTATACTGCTTTTCACTAAGAATTTATTAACCCATGAAAATTCGAATATGAGTGTCTAGATATCTAGTTGAGTCTTCTGTCTTATGTTATATAGAGAAGCCCAGGAACAAATGTTACACATTATGGAGAAAACACCAAGTTTTTAATGCTCAGTTTTTTTTCTTGAAGCGGATAATTGATGGGGTGATGGTATGGGGTTAGGGGTGCTGTTAAAAAATTAGGAAAGTCTTCCCAGTAGAGACAAGATTTGTGCTAATTTTGGTAGTGGTATAATCTTCTCTGCAGATCTTAAATATATTTGGAATTTAGAAAATAAAAGTATTCTAGGTAGAAATAACTCTTGATTCCTGCTTGCAGGATTTATTACAATCCAGAGATGAATGTCTCTTGGATATGTGAGACTGAAAAATCTTTGGTTAACTAGTGTTAATGTAATTTTACCCTGCAAAGCTAAAAGGAGAAATTCTGGATAGGCAATCTGGGCTGTTTCTCCACCTTGTGGCACCCAGCTTTATCTATGAGATTAACTATTTCTATGATATCTCAAAGTTGCGGACTAACAGAATTTAGAAGGCAGAACACTACTCTTTACTTCTGTTTACAGGCCTTTCCATTAATTCAGCCTTTTGCCCAAATAGGGAGAAATGCAGATGGTGCAGGTATACTTGCCTTGGTTTCCTTTATTTGTTCAAGATCAAACTGCTGAAAAAAAAAAAAAAAAAAAAAGATCAAACTGCTGTATCTATATATCAATAATATAGATAGGTAGATGATACATTATTGACCTATATATCAATCTATCATCTATCTATCTATCTATCTATCTATCTATCTATCTATTACAGACCAGCTTTTGACTTTAGTGTGTCTCTCTTCTCAATACCCTCTGCTCTAGTAATCACCAATAGAGACAGCAAATGTGAGTAAACTACAAGGGAATCAAGTAGTTAAGCAGCACTCAAGTATGAAATAAAAGAAAATAGTGAGATAGTAGCAAGACAGGTTAGGGAAAGAAGTTGAGTCTTATCTGAAGAGCTGTATTTGACAAGCATAAAGCTTGTACTCAATCCTACAAGCCACTGTAAAGTTCTAAGTAGATTTGCATCTTATTAATTTCATTTTGTGGGAAGTATGCAGGATATATTAGGAATGGGGATGAAAAAAAGATTAAACTATTACTTTGTACAAATTAATCTCTTAAGACCAGGCAATTCAAATATAAGAAAATCATGATCTTATATAATCAAGAGAAACTTACATTATTTTTATAAACCAGAGCAAACTAACATTAATGTATAACTTGAAATAAGGAAACGCTCCAGAAATTTTGCTTTCTAATTTTCTCATTGCAAGTAAATATTTACTTGCAAGTCTGGCAAGGTTTGTAACTATCTAAGCTTTTAATTAAAAGCAAAGTTATTATTCTTAATCAAAATAAATTTCAACCAGTCTCAGAAATCCAAGTGCTTTACCTCATTTGGTCAAATCTTTGCTAAATGACCAAAATTGTCCTGAATTTCTAAGAAGGAAAAACAGCAAACATCACAACTTACTGTTATTATTAAGCACAGGAATTTACCTGACATACAAAAGAACTAATACCAAAATGCCCAGGTAGTTAACTGTGAGCTGTGATGTCATCTACTTAAAGTTTCTTTCCTTCAAACGGGCAGTGGCATCACACTCTTTCTGACACCGCTGAAATATTCTGTCAATTCTCAGCTTCTAACCATCCCATCACTTTTACTTAGATTAATGAGAAAAGCTCACTTGAAAGAAAATGAGCTCAGCTTAGAATTTTGATCTGACAAGAGCTTTCTAAGCAATGGATTTTGGATTAGCTGATTTATGGTTTTTAATTTTCAGCTACATTATCTACAAAAGATATAATTTCAATTGAAAATTTTTAAATGATGCTAGAAGATGACTGTGTATATGTTCATTACTGAATCTGCATAATTTTGATTCTTCTAAAACATTCTTCAAGAAATACCAAATTGACACTATCCTGATCATTTTTGAATTTTACCTTTTTTGTGGGCAGTGGGGGGGTAGTATTTTTCTACCATTGATTCATCCCTGTAATGGAAATCTATTTGTAGGTTAGTGGGAAGAAATATGTTACTAAAAATGTAGAATTGTTTCCATAATTGATTCAAGAAAAATTAGTCCCCAGCTTTCCCTTTGGCACAGAGGTAATATTAGACTGTGGAGTACTTCTAACACTGAGTTGAAAATCCTAGCACAGTCTACCACTTTGTAAATTTACCTATAACCTATAATTCATCATCTGAACAGCAGCAATAATGACCTTCCTCAACGTCACTGAATGCAATCCTCAATTAACTAGACTTACTCTTTTTCTTCCCCCAAACAGTAGGAAGAATCACATAACTGGTTAATTATGTGGGTCTTGTTCATTTTTTATTAGTTCAATCACAATTTCCCTTTGACAACCTGAAATTAAATACTAAATTATTTAATTTTTTGCATAGTTTAGTATTTAATGATATTTATACAATTATAATTGCAAAATGTATACACAATAGTATAATGTATAACCACTGTAACACATCTTGCATTAGATAGAATGTTATAGAAAAAGGAAAACATGGTTCTATATATCATCATATACATCTAAACACGGCAAATATGCAAAGCTTCTCATTTCTTATTTCTATGGCTAGTCACATGGTGGATTTGATATTTACAACTCACTTCTCCACAACCATGCCATGCTCTATTTGTCCTCACCCAGCCTTTATCATCTGGCACAAAATAAAGCTCTCAGGAGGTCTTGTAGGGCTGCCTCTAGAGGGAGAGTAGCAGCAGCTGAATTCCGCACATAGCTTTTATTTTGTTTTTTTATCAGCAAAGCAAGGACAGATGTTTCAAAGCATGGGGAAGGGATACAAAGAAATCAATTATCTTGAAGCCAGAAAGCAGCCTACACACCCCCCTATTCAGAACACACGGGAGCCAATCACGGGATAAGGAAAGAAGGGGATGTCTGAGCTAGCAACCGCTGGAGGCAGGAAGGGGAGCTGAGGGTCGCTTTCTCTCATAGCTCCCTGCCCCAGGAGATGATGGGAGCCTCTTCCTACCTGGCCCTTGTATTCAAGTCCAAGAACGGGAATGCTGATGACGTTTCAGCTGTTTCCACATTACTTCTTAGGGTTTACAATACATTTTCTAACAATAACTCCACAACCTTTCGACTTATTTTGGCTATTTACCTGGGCATATGATCATTATTTTATTCTTGAAAAGTCTATGCAATTAATGTCCCCCATCCCTATTGAGTTGTCATAGATTAATATTAACTTCTGTGACATGATGTGGGAATACTCAGAGGCACTCAGATAGTTTTCTGATTTTAGATATACTCCCTTTGCCCTCACTCTATATTAGGACTCTGTTTTTTCTAGATAAATTGGATATTAACAAATTCAGTAAGACTGTCTTACACCTAGTCCTTTGCTGGCACCATGAGCCCAGAGTTGCATAATGATTATCTCAACTTCCATCTCGGTGGAAGGTCATTATATCCCTTTTCTTGCACCCTGAGACATCTAAGCCGGCAAAACCAAAGTTGCTGGAATGGAAAACCAAAATTGTGTAAGTGCATAAGGAGAATTGGTAAGAAAAACAGCTCCCAAGTGCTTGGCTCCGAGACACATGCAATCTAGCTGTATCCTGATCCTCTGTTCTGAGTATATAGTGCAACATACAGGGAAGCTCCTCGGTCCCACAAGGTGTTGTTACGCAGCTAGTGCATTAATTGAATTTCGGATAAGCCATCTTGCCTTCTATCAGGATAGATACTTCAGGATGATGGACTACATAAGATCAGCAAATCCCATTGGTAGAAGGTCATCCATTCCTCACCTTGTTTGCTGTGAAAGTAGTTCCTAGTTGGAAGCAGTGTTGTGTGGAATATCATAAAAGTGACTAATATATTTTACATGTTCACAGGTGGCGCAGGCAGAAACAAATTAATATAAAGTGTGAGCTCCTGTTCCAGTGAAGAAGAAAATCACTGCTCCTGCCTGGAGGGATCTATTATAGTTAGTTAACATGCCACCAGGTGCTTGGCTATTCCTGTAGGAATACTGCCATTTGGAAAACACAGCATTTGTTACCCCTGTTGTCAAGCGGGGAGCTCAGCAGGTGGCAAGACACCATCAGTGTCCGCGCTGGTATATTCATTTCCTTGAGCCTGTACATAACTACCAACCGGCAGCCTGAACGTCCCTCCTTCATTATCCCGTGGAACCTCCACAGGGAGTGCGCAAAGCTGGCGAGGTTCATAAAGGAAACAGATCTGCCTATTTCGATTGTTGACATCCTTTGTGGGCCTTCTCGTGGCACTCAAATTTATGCACGTCCTGCGGTCATTGTCCTGAGATATACTGCGTCTCTTTATGACTTGAGATTCGTAATTTCTGGGTATCTTCCCAGACAACCTCTTTTACGCCTTACCTCGGGCTCTTTTCATTTGAGGGATTTTAATCCTTAATGGCTCTTCATCAAAAATTTTAAATAATTGTATTAAGTTCCTCAGAAAAACACATTTTCATCTATTTTTTATGAACTGTAATAGCAAACCTTTCATGTTAGTTATTTGTATTATCTTCAGATCCTGATTTATTACAACTGTAGAGTAATCCAGTTTCCTTAGCTGAGTTCCTACAGGATCCCTTCTGATTTCCCTACAGTCCATTCACCTTTGTCCTAACTTCTTTTTAAGGAAGCCCTCCTCAAATTTCACAAATTTGTATGTGTGACTTATTTTCTATTGGGTCTATGACAAACACATGAAATTAACATATACAGGTTTTCCCTTTGGTAGGGTTATTCATTTCATTCATTTATTTATTTTTTAAAGATTTATTTATTTGAGAGGGAGACAGAGAGCGAGCCCACAAGCGCGGGGAGAGGCAAAGGAGGAGTGAGAGAGAGAATCTCAGGCAGACTCCCCACTGAACCAGAACCTACATGGAGCTCCATCTTGCCACCCTGAGATCATGACCCAAGCCCAAATCAATCATGGGATGCTTTACTGACTGTGCCCCTCCATTTTTTTTTTTTTTTTTAATATTAACCCTTGTGTCCTAAGCATATCAATACTTATGAATATAATGGCCATTAAAATATTCTTTTTAGCACTATAATGCCCCGATTTTACTGTTAAAATTAGGCCAGATTCATAGAATGAAATATTTCTTCTTTACTGTCAAAAATAGTGGAAAATAGAAAAGACAACATACTTTAAATTTCATAAAAACTTCTCTGTAAAATTATCTGGGTTTTTAAAATTGGAGATATAAGATATTTAATTACTGCTTTCATTTCTTTGATAGTTATAATACTATTGAATTTTTAATTTTTTTTGGAGTCTGTTGTCTTGGATGTGTGTATATATTTGTATATATATGCTGTATATATTCTTAACAATTTGTGTAGCAATTTGTGTAGCAATTTATAAGTATTGCTTTACTATTTTATTCTCTGAATTTATGTTCTCATTTTCACTTGGATGTTGTTTAGGTCTTATTTCTTCCCTTGAAGCTTTATCAACCTTTCTAAATGATGTTAATATTTTGTAAGAACTAATGTTTGGTTTTCCTGATAGTCTCCATTGATATATATTTTTAAAATCTCATTAACTTCTGCTCTCAGATTAATGATCTTTTCCTAGTTTGTATGGGATTTCCCTGTTGCATCTTTTCTAATGGGAAAAAAGGATTGCTTATTTACTTGTGGGCATTTATTCTCATCAATATACTAATTTAAGGTTAGAAGTTGCTCTTGAAATAATACTTTTGCTATATCCCATACACTTAATAAGCAATATTTTCATTTTCATTCAGTTCTTTTTTAGAATACAGTTTAAATTTTATTTTATATAAATGGGATTTTAAGGTTTATATTTTATTTTCCAACACTCCCTGCGTTCTTAAAAATGTGTATTCTCAATTTGATAAGTGAAGATTTCCAGTTAATTTCTTTAGGTTAATCCTCTTAATTCTGTTTTTATACATTATTTATTCTCCTTGATTTTCTGTATTTTTGATCATCAATAATTAAGATAATGCATTAAAAATGCACAAGTTATAAATTTTAGCATGTAGGTCTATCAATAAAATTGTTTAAATTTGCTGCAATTATTAATGAATATCTATATCCTTTGTGATATTTCATATCTTAAAATCAATCTTTTATTTGTTATCTATCTAGGTACTCCATAAATAGTAGTTTTTCTCTAGCTGTCTAGTTGTCTAAAATCAAGGCTGAGGGACTGATCATTTAAACTAAATCAAGAGTAGTACTGATCAAGACTGGATTGTTCCTTTAATTTTAGTTCAGCTTTGGTTTTTGATGTTTCAAGGACGAGATTTGTCCCAGGCATTTCTTGTTCCACCCATTAGCAGAACAGTGGATTAGGGGATTAAAAAAAAGAAAGAAAGAAAAGTTTCAACACTTCTCAGAAAAGGATGATTTTTTTCCATAGCCATGGGTAACAGTTAACCATCAGTTTGAAATCATTTGATTCACTAATAGATTCTCAACAGTACAGTTTTCTACCAGTACATAGTTCAATTATTATAGCCTACCATTCAGTGACAGATGCGTACTTCTGAAAGCCAATGGGCAAAGCCTCACCTCCATGTCCAAGCTTCTGAAATTCAGCCAGTCTGCAGCAGTCACAATCTCATTACCTTTCCATAGCCAACCAACCTGTAAAACAGCCCATCCTCAAAAAACCTCAAATCCCCAAACCCCTACTACCCCAAATCCCTGCTTTTCTGTGTCCAATGTTCATAAGACATATTTGTCTAAGTAGAAAGTAAATTGGGCTTTTGTCTCATATGTCTCTTCCTACAACATTTGCTAATATTTCCTTTCCAGTAATCCTAACCACTCTGAGAATACAAAGATCTCTTAGCAGACCGGCCACCCAACTTCCATGCTGCCACGAACTGCAAAAGCCCTTAGTGGAAATTTTGATGCATGGGAGCTTCTCTGTGAAGGAGACTTCTACGGAAGCACAGAATGGCCAGTACAATGAAAAGCTCCCTGTTTTCTTGTTACTTCATCAGAAGCCTTCTGTGTGTGACAGATCTAACCATCTGTGCACCTGTGTGCAGCGCTGGCAGTTGGGCTGCGGGAAAGGAGGCAAATATTAGTCTCTGCTTTCCTGAGAGAGGTTCTTGTTTTTACGAAATTGAATTCTCTTACATTTCTTTGCATGCTTATCCAGTTCGTCTAGCCTTTACGGTAGGAACAGTGGTCTGTATCCTAGCTTAGAGGTATCTTTGTCTTTTAACTAGTGAGGTTAGGACATTTTTCAAAATTACTGCTAGTTTGGATTTCTTTGTCACAACTAAATCTGTTATTTCATTTTGACCTACCTGAATGTCTTTAAAACTCTATTATATTTTTAAATGATATATTTCCTCCTTAATAATTTTACCATGTCCTCAGGTACCTTCCTTCCTTTGCTACCATTCCAACATTATTTAGACGCCACACAAATACTGAATGGACTTTTCTTTTGAGTCATTGTGTCTATAGTTTCTCCTGTTTTTACTTCATCTTGGGTGTTCTTTCAAAAATAACAAATTATTTACCAAAGTATTCTCATCTTTAAATGATATACCCTTTGGAGTGTGTTCTAACTTGGACTGCCCTTTTTCTTAGACATGTCATCCAAAGCAGTTTCCAGTGTGGATATATTTGTGGCAGATTTCTGGAGACGTTGATGCTAAAGAATATTTTTAACATGCTCTTCTACTTGAATGACAGTTTGGTTAAATATTCAATTCAGGAGCCTAAGTTCTGTGTTTTATTCCTTAAAACTTTCCGACAGCTTTCCTATTTGTCTCTAGTACGGAACTCGATTCTTTGTCAGAACTCAGCACCAGAGTGCACGTTTTACAGGTAGATAAACAGTTGTGCCACAATGATGTGGAGAAATTCTACAACATGGAAAAAAAAAATTGGCCATGTATACATTTCACTTTTTTAAAAAGATTTTATTTATTTATTTGACAGAGAGAGTGTGAGAGAGCACAAGCAAGGGGAGCAGCAGAAGGAAAGAGAGAAGCAGACTCCCCACTGGGCAAGGAACCCAATGTGGGCTTGGTCCCAGCACCCTGGGATCATGACCGGAGCCGAAAGCAGATGCTTAATCAACTGAGCCACCCAGGCATCCCTACATTTTACTTTTTAAAAAATCATCTATATGTAAGTGTCAGGAATAGTAATGGTAATTACTTTTTCATGATTAGTTTGACATGGCTAAATTGTTAAACTTTTAGTGCAGTGATGCATTCTTTAAGAATGCGGATTTTAGGGGTGCCTGGGTGGCTCAGTGGGTTAAAGCCTCTGCCTTCGGCACAGGTCATAATCTCAGGGACCTGGGATCGAGTCCCGCATCGGGCTCTCTGCTTCACAGGGAGCCTGCTTCCCCCCACTCTCTCTCTGCCTGCCTCTCTGTCTACTTGTGATCTCTCTCTTTCTGTGAAATAAATAAAATCTTAAAAAAGAAAGAATGCAGATTTGTATGAACTGCAAGGATCTGTGATTCAGAAATGTCCTAATGAAAGCACATGTCTATACTTGTGCTGAATTTTGGTAGCACTGATCAAACAAACTATCTCTGACATTACTTCTCTTTAATTTTATTAACCATACGATATCAGTTCCTGCTAGTCAATGCATATTTCCAAATCATTAGCAGACATAAAAAGGGGATAGAAAAACAAAACAAAAACAAAAACAAGGGGCGCCTGGGTGGCTCAGTTGGTTAAGCGACTGCCTTCCCTCATGACTGGACTCCAGGTCATGATTCTGGAGTCCCGGGATCCAGTCCCGCATTGGGCTCCCTGCTCAGTAGGGAGTCTGCTTCTCTTTCTGACCCTCTCTCCTCTCATTTTCTCTCTCTTAAGTAAATAAATAAAATCTTTAAAAAACAAAACAAAAAACCAAAACCCGCTATCATTTTAACAAAATAGAGGAAAGGAAGCGAAAACTGAAACAACAAAAAATAGGATATAAAAAGGGCATATGGCTATTGCAGAGATAAGGTAAAATTAATTAGCTACTTTAATTATAAATGAACTCTGTTCCTATTAAATAGATGTAAGTTGTAAGAGATGTACTACTTGATAAAGTCACATATAAAACATATGCTTAAGACAGGAATAAATTTCAAGTGATGGGCTAAAAATGATCAGGCAAATAATCAACTGAAAGTTGTTATAGTGTATTATATAAACTGAAGAAAAATTAAGGAAGCTATTTGATGCCAAATAACAAATATAGCTATAGAAACAACAAAGAAATATTCAGAGAAATGCCTCTGGAAAGGTCAATTTCAAAACATTTCTTGGAAGTGTTGTATGTGAGATTGTGAGCACGGGCTCTCAGCTTACTGTCCACATTGGAATCTCAACTCTATTACTTTGATGAGACACTTACACTCTCTGATACTATTTCCTTTTTGTTGAAATATATGGGTATTTATATTTTTGATATGTATTTATATATGTTCTTAAACATAAAAAACCCTCAATAAATATTAGCAATTACTACTTATTGACCACATTCATCAATGTTCAAAAAGAAACGGAAACCAAGCTGTACATTGGACAGAGGTAGCTTAGTAACAGGAAAGGAAGGATACCTGTGTCAGGAGAACATAAATGGCTGCTCTAGTGGCGAGCAGGGATACCCAAAGACAGAATATACTCTGAAACAGAATTCCTTCCCAGTGCTTGGACTCAGACTTCACTGGAGAAGTTGTGTAGCCCTCTGAGTGTAACCTCCCGGGTTTCCTAGGTCCACAGCTGTGGGCAGGTCCAGGTCCAGGCTAGCCACGGCGAGTGAGTGGGCAGAGAGAGTTCCGGACTCTGCTGCTCTTGCCAGCCAGTGGTCTGGGGCCCTGAAGCACAGTATCTGCATGGGAAGGTGCTGCCTTGCAGGCTGGGTGAGGCTGGCAGGGGGTGTGAAGAGGAGTTTAGGGTACTGGAAGTCTGCTGGTTGTGACTCGAGGCCTAGGATGCATGATATCTGTGTCAGAGCTTTGTGGCAAGGTGGAATCCAGAGAAACAACTTTTTATTCCCCATGGTGCAGACACTGTAGGGCGAAGTTAATCCCACTTTGCTAGTTGTAATCCTTTTAGAATCTTTCCAAAGAGCGAGTACAGCACTTGCTCACACTCTATGTTTTCTACAAAAGCTACTGTTTACAACTTGATACTCTATATTGTTAGAGATCACAGACTTTGTGACACCTTTCATATTACAGTTTAATGGTGGAAACTCACTTTTCAATTGTGTTGTCAAAAATAACCCGGCTGTTATAAATGTGCCAAAAAGATCTATCATATTTCTTCCTGAATGATAAAGTCCTTGACATAAGAGGCTATGTTCTAACACCCTGCCAATGTCTTCCCTGACAGCACCTTTAGAAGGGGAGAAGTGACAGGTGCTGTTGTGGTTATGTGAACAAGTGAAGTGTGTTCCTTCTGTTTTCTTCCAGCATGAGAAATGATGCGCTACAGCCTAAAATGGAGGGAGAAAATACTTAAAGGATATCGATATCATGTTTATGACTGCTGCATTCTTGAAGTCATTAAAAGTAATTGTACTAGGAGATCTTTCTCAAAATCAGCTAGTTAAGACAGATCTTGAGAAAATAAAGCACTATGATCTTAAAGATGATCTAAAAATCTCCACATATGTATCAATCAAAACTTAAAAGCAAAATCTTAAAGAAGAGATGCATATGGATTTCAACGCTCTGAATTAATTTTGCTTCAAATATACCACTTTGAATAGGTCACTTAAGTACACTGAGAACTAATTTTCTCATCCCTAAATTGGGTTCGAAAGCCTGCAAAATATAAATTTTAATAACCCTGTAAAACATTTTATATAAATATTAGTAGGAAGAACTCAATTAGGAAATTTAAGAAATAAAGATTCATTACCATGAGTATATGAGTTCAATATCTTCTATGCCCTTGAAAGTTACATGACATATTTATCAAGATTTAGGCATAAATACACAGGCTCTTTTAACTATGCTAAACCAATTAATGAAACAGAAACTAAGTTAAGCTGAAGTGCTGACAGCGAAGTTAAGAAGAGACCAGAGAAAAACTTAATATTCAAGTCATTCAATGACTTCAAGGTCAACTGCCTATCACTTTTTGGCAATGCTGCAAAGACTGTCATCCTCAAGAGTCATTCAGCCTTTGCTGGAAAAGATTTTTGAACTGCTAAATGTATTTTCATTTTAATAATAATGTGTTTTTTTTAATCACTACAGTGATTGAGTTTATATTTCAATTTATTTTTGTGTCTTGTTTATTATTTGCACATTCTGGTCTTTATGGCTCCCTTTTACTTTTTCCAAGCTGGTTAGTGAAAAATATGCTCTTTTAACAAAAGGAGATCATAATCACAAAGAAGTTAGATGATTTAACCAAATTTATGCAACTTAGTGGCCAAGAAAAGCCATGCTATAGGGTGAGGTAGTAGGCGCTCAGGCCTTGAGGTGAAATAACCAGGGTCTGAATTCTGACTCTGCAATATACTATAAGTTAACAAGCAATGTACTTAATTTTAAGCCTCAGAATTTCATCTGAAAAGTGGGTGTAATAATAGAACCTAGGCTATAAATGCATCCTGGGGATTCAGAGGTTGGATTGGATTGCTGTTTGAAGTAGTGGTAGATATTTGAGTGAACTTCTGTTCACATAATTTTAGAATGAGTACTGTTGCATTTGTCTGTTTAATAAAAGTTTCCCAGGTACACTGTGTTACAAGAACACAGTCTGCTTTAACAGAGGAAGAGTGGATCACTGGTGGTCCAAATGGGAGGAACTAGCATATAAGTTGATCTGATGCTCTTGAAGGCATTTTCCCCCAGCTCGATGAATCCATACTAGAGAAAGAAACAGAGATGATTTACTGTATGTGATTAGCCATATGATTTGGACAAGGCAGTGACTTTTTGAGACTCAGATTTTTATAATTTAATGGGATAGTGTACTTGAGTCCATTAGTATTATGAAGATTAATGGAAATCATGTATTTGCTAGCTCTTCAATCATGTATTTGTTAGTGCATTTGAAAATGTGCAGGGCTATAAGGCGTGTTGATGACCTTACAGTTAGAGAAAAGAAAATAAATATTGAAGTGATTTAATCAGATGTTTTTTTATATATTTATAAAATATTGTTTTTACACAACTGAGCTCACTTTTATTGTAATTCAGTTATAGCACATAACTAAATCAACTCATGCATTAAGAAGAAGGTGATAAACCAATCTCATTAGCTTAAGTAAATGTCAGATAAGTTTCTCTATTTATTACCAATACTTAAATCAATCTTTAAGTGGGTTAGACTATAAATCAATGTTATCTTATTACCCCATTAACTTCCTTTTTTATTCCTACACAAATCTACAACTATCTGCTGCCTTAATGTGTTTATTTCTTTATTATCATAAAATTTAAACTCTTATATGGGCAGAGAACTTTAGTTTTGGGGTTTGCTTTTTGTTCCTCTTTTGTTTGGTTCACATAGGTATCTGTACAGCTAACTTACATGTGCATAAATTTCTGTAGGCACAGGCATCCCAAGCAGCTTTGTATGGAAGGAAAGAAGAAAGGAAGGAAGGAAAAGAGAGAGAGTAAAAGAGAGAAAGAGAGAGAGAAAGAAGAGAGAGAGAGGAAAGAAAGAAAGAAAGAAAGAAAGAAAGAAAGAAAGAAAGAAAGAAAGAAAGAAAGAAAGAGGAAGAAAAAGAAAGGAGGGAGGAAGGGGGAAGGGGAGAGAGGAAGGAAAAAAGGGAAGAAGGAAGGGAGCTACAGAATGGCGATCGTGGTAAGACAAAAAAAGTGGTAATAATGTTACACTCGATGTAGAAGTAAAACACAAAGCTATAAACCTCTAAACATAAACTTTAAAACAAATATATAATGGTTCTATTTTGCTGAACATATATGTGCTTATATGTTTAGGTATGTACATACGTATAGAACAAATGAGAAGTTTAATGTAACAAACATCAGGATTTATTTTGTAATTTATTATGCAGAAGTAATTAAATCATATATATTTATCATTAATGTGTATTGAATTATATATATTTTTACTTTTGTAGAAACTCTAAATTTTCTATATTTAGGAAATCTTATCATTATAAATAAAAATTTATAAGCAATCTAAATTTGTACGAGTATAAATCTAGTTCTACTTAGAGTTCATCTGTGTACTCTAACTTCATCTAGTAGACACTCTAATCATGGCAGTTCCTACTGTTCAAATTAATACACAAAATACATAAATATTTTTTAAATATTAGAAGCAATATAACTGACAATCAGGAACTGTTTGTTTTCATTTGCATATTTGTTTTTATTTTTATTTATTTATTTATTTTAGTGAGGCAGCATAGCACAGTATTTAACTGCACAGATTCTAGAGCCAGGTCTATTGGATTTGTAAACAAGTTCTGTAATTTCCTAGTAATGCTCCGAGGCACTTATTTAACCTTTCCATGGCCACATTTCCTTTACTGCCCTCAGAGTGCTGTTTTCAGCATAGACAAGTTAGTAGATCTAAAGCCCCGAGAGCTGCACCTGTCCCATAATGCGTGCTAAACCAGTGAAGCAAGACTGAAAGATTTTTTTTCTTTTTGCACACAACTGAATATGCCAAAATCTCAAAAAAGTATCTTTTTCCCTCTCATTTCTATTTCCAGTTGAAATATTCCTCAATTCAAAAGGGTTGTATCGACTGTCCACTGTGTATAATCGAACTGCAAGTTTCTCTGAGAAATACAACATACCAGACCCTAACTTCCTCGCTGTCAAAGCTAGTGCCGTTCTCCGGGTTTGGCTAACAAATGCGAAGCTTCTGCAGAATATTTAAATCTTCTAAAAATCTGTACAGAAATATTGACTACTTTGAGTGTACACATTCTTATCTATTCTTTCAACTGATGTTGACATGACACACTTTGATAGTCATGTGCATTCTATATTTTGGGTTTACTTTCACAGATAACCCCCCTCCCTGTGAAATAGGAGAGGTCCTTTCATAAGATTTTGACAGTTTGTTGGTGTTTCATATTCTCTGCAGTTGGATGAATATATATTTCATATCTGTCCTATCACACATAGTCCACAGTAGCCTAAGTTATATTTTTCACGTTACCTGGTATCATAGTTACTTGTTTATAAGGTTTTCTCCTCCACTGGATTATGTTACTATGGAGACTGCATCATATTCATTTTCATTTGGCTCAGATATTAGTACTTTGTTTTATATATTGTGTTGGTGTTTATGTTGTTGAATAACTGAATGACCAAATAAAGACAAAATCATAAATACTCATTCTCAATCTAAGGATTATAGTTGATTGTACTGATGTTTCCAAAATATATCAGTTCTCGGGGTGGCTCTGTGGGTTAAGTGTTGGGACTCTTGCGGTTGGGTCAGGTCCCTTAGCGTCCAAAGATGGAGCCCCACTTTGGGTTCCACACTCAGCAGGGAGCCTGTTTGAGATTCTCTCTTTCTGCCTCTGTCCCTACCCCCATGGGTGCTCTCTCTCTCTAAAATAAATAAATAAATAGATCTTTAAAAAAATATAAAGCAATTGCTTAATCTGTAATTATAACCTTTAGAATTTCTGGCGATACTCAGAGAAATCAGGTAAACAAGATGATGCAAAGCAAAATAATGGGAAAAATTGGACAGAAGATAAAGAAATGGGATACTTAATGATGTTAAGGAAAATATTTGTGACATTCATATTACTAAAATAACCTGCCTTGTGTGTATGAATCTGGATTGTGGCATAGACATGTTCCTGTTATTAAACACAGTTGCTAATTTAAAACTGGCAATACAAAAGTAATTTATTATAAATAATTAAAAGACTTTCCTTACCATAGTTCTCTCCATCATAATGAGCCAATTATTCTTGCTATATAAATTTACTGAACCTCAATGACAAGCAGAGAGGACAGTTAAAATTATAGTCGCAATGAAGCTAGCATGATGTTTTTCCGTTGTCATTTTTCACAATATATTTTGTAAATTAAGATTTTAAACAGCCATAATAATATTAATGGCTGACAATTACATTTTATATGGTTAATAAAAAGCCATATATAAAATGCACATAGTGAAACATTAGGTTGCAGTAGTTAATATGTGGACTCTAAAGTAATTTTGTAAAGTTTTATAACTTAGTTGTGCATCTTATTGCTCTGTAACTTGAAAAGTAACATATCAATTTTGTGCTTTAGCTTTCTCATCTACAAAATGGGAAAATAACTTTAGCTCCCTGAGGACTTGTGAGGACTAAAATATTTAATATTCAGGGTTTTTTACTACAATGTCTGACATTAATAAGCAATGAATAAATAGCAATTATAATAATAATGATTGTTACTGTATAAACTCATCTATTCACTCAAAAGAAAATAAAACAGCAATATTCACTTTCAAGATGATAATATGAAATAACACATGATTTCTCCATTTCCAATAAATCATAATAAAAAACAAAGGAAAATATGACATTTTAACAAAATATAGATAATAAAGAAAGATACTTTTAAGAAACCAGAAAATCAGAAAGTTCATAAGCATTTAAAACAAAGGAATCAGATTATAGGTAAAGACCATAACTGTTGAGCATTCAACAACAAAAAAAATACATACAGCTTACAATCAAATGAAGGGGGATTTTAAGAAAGCAAAAGGAAGTCCCCTGAACCTAGAGTTTAAGGGGCTGGTAGCATGGATGGATCATGAGATAGGTAGTGAGTAGTACACTGAGTGATTTTCTTTTGGAACATGTATCAGGGCCCTATACATAGAATGTCAAGGTAATAGATCCCAAGTCCTGACTTGACTTATTGTTTATTGATCACTAAGAATAGTAGTAAGCATATGTACCAAACAGAAGAAAGTATACCTAAGTGATTTTTTTTTTCATCATAAACACGGGCAAAAAGTCTGGTTTCGGTTTTATAAACTATAATAAAAATGTATAAAAGTATGTATAAAATTCCATAGTAGGATCTGTTTTTCCTACCTTCCTCCCTAGAATTTATTGATAATCAAGTTCTAACCAGATATCAACATCACAGCAATGTCTCTACACCCTAAAACAGGTATAGTAAGTACAGGGTTTATATTTAGAATGCATTCCTGAGGATCATGCCAAATGTCACTGAGTGTTTAGCAAATCCAAATGCAACATGAACTATTGTTCTCTTAACACTGCAGGAAAAATCTATCCATCTGACCCTTTCTTCTCATTTTTTTCCAAGAACATTCTTTCCATATGCATCTATAACAACATGCTTCATTCCATAAGTGTGCTTGGTAGGGTGGAGGCAGACAGAAAGAGAGTGACTGGAGACAACATAGAGGCTTGCCAGAAAAATGCAATTAGTGCCAACATAATTGTTGATGGAATCTCGGTGAGAAGACAGACAGAGAGTGATTGGAGACAACGTAGAGGCTTGCCAGAAAAATGGAATTAGTGCCAACATAATTGTTGATGGAATCTTGGTGATTATTCATCATTCTTGTATGGTGTTTCTTTTTCTTTTTTTTTAAGCTTTTATTTATTTATTTGACAGAGAAAGAGGGATCGCAAGCAGGCAGAGAGGCAGGCTGAGAGAGAGGCGCAAGCAGGCTCCCTGGTGAGCAGAGAGCCTGATGCAGGGCTCAATGCAGGGCTCAGTGCAGGGCTCTATTCCAGGACCCTGAGATAGGTAAACAAGATGACCTGAGCCAAAGTCAGAAGCTTAACCCACTGAGCCACCCAGGCGCCGCTTGTATAGTGTTTCTTAATTTCAGACTCTACTGAGCAGCTTTTGAAAGCCAACAAATATAAAATTATATTTTAATAAATATTAGTAAAACAAATTATAGAGATTTCTAATTTGCACATGCTTGTATAGAATTCATATGTATAAACCATATTACAGATAATTACTCTTATTTTTGTAATTTTATGCAAACTGTGATTTACTATATTAATTGCCTATACATACACTTTGAAAAATACCATAAATCAAATTTTAAAATTTAATGATTTTCCTGGCTCCTTCCTTACATATTTGCCTCATCTATTCTGCATTGTTGATATCACTACAGACAGGGAATAAGCGGTAACTAAAATACTCCTATTTTATTTTTGTAACACTTAGAGAATTTGGTCTCACTAAGGTCTACTGATGGAAATGGAAGAACCAATTTGAAAGCAAGTTCAATCTGAGCAAGCTCAGATATTTATTTTTAACCTTTATTGAAAACGAAATCAGTGATCTGGTATTATCAAAGTTCATCTTCATACTCTCATCAGAAGTCAGGTGCAACAATGTTTCTTTAAAAGCATAGATAAATTTGAATTATCTTTCTTAGAACAAAAGAAACATATTGGACTCATAAATGTTCTATACATGGCCTTTTTAAATTGAAAATATTATTAATATAATTATAGATTCACCTGCAGATTGAAGAAATGAATCAGAATATGAGGCCATCACTATTTTTAAGTTTTATCTTTTATGATAAGTATGTAGTAATATCTCATTGCAGCTTTAATTTGCATTTTCCTAATTGGCAGTAATACTGAACGTGTTTTCAAGTGCTAATTTACCATCTGTAGATCCTCTTCACTGAAATGTGTATGCCATTTGTCCATTTTCTAATTAGACCATTTATTTACTATTGTTTTGTGAGTTCTTTAGACATTCTAAGTCCTGGTCCTTTTTGAGATATGTGACCTATACTTTATCCTAGCCTGTAGCTTGTCTTTTCATAATAGTGACTTTGATGGAACATAATTTTCATTTTTATGAATCCCAATTTATCAATTTTTCCTTTTATTTATATGGATTGGTTGTCAGGTTTAAGAACTTTTTTCCCTAATCTTTCCTCCATTGAACTTTCTCATCTTTGTCAAAAATCAGTTAGTCATATACATGTAGGTCTACTTTTGGATTATCTGTTCTATTCTATTAACCCATGTGTCTGTATCTGTGCCAATACTATACTGCCTTGATTATCTTAGATATAAAATAGTGATTAATAAATTATATCAATAAATTTTTAATATAATAATTAACATTTTAATTATTAATATTTTAATTGATTAATAAATTAATATTTAATGAGTCTTTCTACTTTACCCTTCTTTTCTACAGCTTATACCTTTCCCTATCAATTTTAGAAAAAGATAACACTGACAGATGCCAAATTTTGGAGTAGAATAACCTTGTCTATAAAGGCAAAAATTGTTTCTGGGGTTTGATAACAATTACACTAAACCTTTAGATAATTTTTATTATGTTGAGTGTTCCATTCTATAAACAGAACATCTCCTTATTTTTTAAAATTGGTTTTACTCTTTCCATCAGTATATCATAATTTTTATTTCAAAGCTCCTATACGTGGTTGTTTAAGTTTCTACTTAAGTATTGGTTCATCAATTATAACAAATATACCCCTACAATTGAAAGAGGTTAATAACAGAGGAAACTGTGGGCAGAGGGAGGCGGGTGGAAAAAGTATGTGGAACTCTTTCTACCTGTTCTTCAGTTTTTCTGTAAAAATAATATATATTGCTCTAAATTGCTCTTCCTCTAAAACTGCAGCACCTGGGTGGCTCATTCAGTTAAGCATCTTACTTTGGCTTAGGTCATGATCTTGGGGTCTGGGATGGAGCCCTGTATCAGGTTCCCTGTGGGAGTCTGCTTCTCCCTTTCCCTCTGCCTCTCCCCCTGCTCCCACTCATGTTCTCTCTCTAATAAGTAAATAAATATTTAAAATAAAATAAAAGTGCTCTAAAATAAAATATATTAATTAAAATATGAGGAGTGGAATATTCATAAGAGTAAAATTAGGTACTCAAAATCAGACAATGGCACAAAAGAAAAAATAGTTAACAATTATTATTATTATTATCATCATAATCTTGGTATTTAATTTCTGTAGGGAAACATGTTTAGAACCAAGAATCAATGATATCAGAATAGCAAAAGAAGGTGTATGACCTCAGATGTCTATGTACAGGCAAATATCCTATATGTGTTTGGGCAAGAAGGAATAGATTCTCAAAAAATAAAGGCAATCTTACTCTTACTCATGTCCACGGTGTAAAGAAACATTAATGTGAAATAATTAAATTGCCCATACGTATTTGCAGAGAGACAGAGAAGGAGAGATAAAGAAATTTTCAATTTAATATTTCTCATGAAATGATCTAGGTAAAATCAAATGGAAGCTTAAATTTCTGTTTAAATATTTATTGATTACAAGTCAGGAAGTTTAATAAAACTCCAATTCTTTAAAAATAGAAAATAAATATAAACAGGAACGAAATTTGAAAGTTAAACTTTAGAATGTTAAGAAGAAATAAAAAAAAGTCTTGAATGTTGTGTTAAAAGGAGGACATATTATGTTGAGATGGTCTATTTTTTTCCTGGGGCATTATGGAAAGATAAACTTCAATAATTTCACTTTTGTATGCTAATTTAAAAAATGTACAAATGCATTTTCTATACATGTAAGATAAATTGGAACTGGAGAGCAAATAAGATATAAATTTTTAAACCAAAAGAGAAAAAATAAACTCAACAAAAGATAGTCCAGTTCCCAAGGCTTCCCAGGAAACATGGGCTAACATCTTTCCATCTCTTCATCCTGACAACATAGTCTATTCAATTTCCTCATCTTTGTTAAAATTAACCACTACAACTGTATTTGTGCCCTGTTACCCTTCTAGTTCATTTGTCCTTGTGTGATTATGGGTTTTTAAAGCCATTTGTCTAACAGTGTTTTTTACTCTCATTTTATATATCATAATTAAAACCCAGGGGTGCCTGGGTGGCTCAGTGGGGTTAAGCCTCTGCCTTTGGCTCAGGTCATGATCTCAGAGTCTTGGGATTGAGCCCTACATCGAGTTCTTGTGCAGCAGGGAGCCTGCTTCCCCCTTCTCTCTGCCTGCCTCTCTGCCTACTTGTGATCTCTCTCTGTCAAATAAATAAATAAAATCTTAAAAAAAACAAAAAACAATGTTACTAGAAGGGCTGGATAGGAAAATTCTTGACACAATGACTATAGTAAATAGCCCTAAATTAATTAATTACTAAAATGTTGGTAACATTTTAATCCATACACACTAATAAGGCAGAATTACTAGTGTGTTTACATACTATCAGAGGAAAAATAAATATTAAAATTTTAATCAAGACCACTTTATATAGTTGTACTTAAACGAAGAGCAAGTCTCTTATAAATGTCAAACAAATTCACTGTGACATGAATGGTGGGCTTTAGAACTGTGTAGTATACAACCTACAGGAACAGACATGGAAACCCTGTTCTGTCTGAATCATGAGCTCCTTATTGGTGTTTAATCCATAAGTTCTTACTGGAAATAACATTTTAGGGGTGCCTGGATGGCTCAGTTGGTTAAGCAGACTACTCTTGATTTTGGCTCAAGTCATGATTGCAAGGTCTTGGGATGGAGCCCTACATGGGGCTCCATACTCAGTGGGGAGTCTGCCTAAGGATTCTCTCTCTCCCTCTGCCCCTCCCCCTGCTCTCTCTCTAATAAATAAATAAACCTTAAAAAAAATTCTCTCTCTTCCCCTATCCCTCCTGCTTATACATGCTCTCTCTTCCTCTCTCTCTGTCTCTACAAAAAGAGAGAGAGAGAGAGAGAGAGAAAATAACACTTTAAATGGGAAAGTATTAGTTTGAGGTAAAAAATGTCTTTTATAAATATACTTAGTAAACTTTCTGCCACTTAATTCTCAGAAATTATCAAAATCATTTTCTTTATGGACCTTTTATGCAATATACTGCAAGTATAACACAATAAAGAAAGCCCAGGCATTAAACACAACATATAAATAAGAATGAAACTTATTATGTTATAAGCATAGTACACAAACATCCTTGTTAAAATAACAATAGTAAAACAAACAAGGATAAAAATTACATTACATAATAACAATATCACCATACATTTAGAGTGTACTTTTTATCTACTAGCCAATGTTCTCAGGAGTTTATACACATAAATGGACACACTGGTTTGTTTAATTCTCACAATAACCTCATGGAGACTTTGTCTTTAACTCATTAGTCACTTCCCTTCTTTCTTCAATTTATGGCACAGCAACAATTTATGAACATATTTTTTATTATTTTATTTTATTTTGTTTTGTTTTAGTTCAAGCCCTGAGTGGAGCCCAGTGCAGGGCTTGAACTCATGAGACCAAGACCTGAGCTGAGATCAAGAGTTGGCTGTTCAACTGACTGAGCCATCCAGGTGGCCAGAAACTATTTTTTAAAGTATCTTGTAAATTAGTAGTGCAGATTAGAAGTCAGTAGGTTTATTACAATTACTGTGCAATATATTAAGCAACTTTTTAGCTATCTGATTAAAATTCAGAGGTTCAGAAATGAATCACAAAAAGAATAAAATCACTCAAATAGAACTACAGTAACCACTTGTACTTATTTTTTAATTTTGCTTACTTCTAAAGGCTGAAAAAAATTAAAAAATAGAATCTGAATAAATTTATATTTATTAACTCTATTAATGATAATATGTTCATTTGTTAAACTAAGTCTCACTTATATGGTTAGTTTCTTTATATATACCATCCATACAATTAAAGTTATTTAAAAAATAAGTTCTGAGATAACTGAACATTGGTAGTGAAGAAAGGCAGCTTCCATTTGGGGAGAAATGCACTTTGGCAGTTTCTGTGATTTTGATCTCCCAATTAGGCTAGTCAAAGATGAAGACTCAAAGGAAAATTTTATGTTGTTAGATTGCTAGAAATTAGTGGCTGTTGGTGGAAAATTCCTCTTTCTGCATCACTTCTATGTGTTTTCAAAACTAGGAAAACATGTAATTATATTCCTAAACTCATTGCCATTCAATGGAATACAGTAGCTGACTCAAATCTGAAATACTTAAGTATAGCTCTGATAACAAAATCAATCTTCTACATGTAATTCTTACCAAGTCTTTTATTTCATGCACCCCATTTCCAATTTCCCTCCTGGGTTCATTTTTTTACCTGCTTTTTAAAGCCCTTTTGATAATCAAATCACTAAACACCATTCACTCCTTGCACTTCTGGGGATCAGATCTGTCACTGGTTTATATACCTTTTTGCTCAGCGCTGATTTTGATTCATGCCTTAAAATGTCAAAGCCTAAAAGGGCAATTCCACTTCACTTTTCAGAGCCAGTTTCAATATCAACTTTAATTGAGTAGATAGTATTTAATATAGTTCTCCTCCAGTAGGCAATAATCTTTTACCCCAAGGTTCTCTGTTTTATATTGCACAAAAGAAGGCTGACTCAGAGGTTTTTGTTTTGTTTTGTTTTTACCCTTGCTACCACTTTAACTTGGGTTGAGAAAAAAAGTTTTACAAGTTGAAATTCCCATACTTGCCAAAAATATAGACTTCAAGGAAAACATTGTTCTTAATGTTTTAAAGGTAACAAGAGTTTAATTTTAAAAACTACTCTCTTTTTAAACCCAAAGGAATAAAGGTAGCATCAATAATAGTGCAGTGTGGCATCTGGGTGGCTCAGTTGGTTAAGCAACTACCTTTGGCCAAGGTTATGATCATGCAGTCCTGGGATCGAGTCCTTCGTGGGGCTCCCTGCTCAGCGGGGAGTCTGCTTCTTCCTCAGACCCTCTATTTCTCATGCTCTCTCTCTCATTCTCCCTCTCTCAAATAAATAAAATCTTTAAAAATACTACTAATAAGAGCACAGTGGACTGAATTCTTGTTTCTCCCCCCAATTCATAAATTGACAACTAATCCCTAGTGTGGTATTAAGAGGTGGAGCCTTTGGGAGATGATTAAGTCATAAGGATGGAGCCCCAAGAATAAGATTGGTGCCCTTACAAAAGACACAGAGTTCCCTTGTCTCTTTTATAATGTGAGCACACAGTGAGATCTCACCAGAAATATCTTGACCTTGCGCTTACTGGCTTTCAGTTTGAAAGAAATAAACTTCTATTGTTTATAAGTCACTTGGTCTATGCTGTTCAGTTACAGCAAACTGAACAGACTAAGTCATATAGAATAATTCAAAATACCTTAAAAGAAATATATATTCACAACCTAATATTAATTAGATACCTACAAATTATTTGACTAGATTCCCATGATTTATGGTTGGCCAAATTTTACCACCAAATTTAAATAAATCTCTTTTAAATAAACATTTTTAACTATTATATCAATTCTGCCTTACAAATAGGAGACATTATTTGTTGTATGACAATTTAATTAGCATACCCTACACTCAGAAATTCTGGAAAACATGTAACTCCAAATTGATGAAAATTCCTCAGCTTCTCTTCAAGTCCTCCAAACCACGCCTCCTCAGATTATGCACATATTTTCATGTACAACAGTAAAGTGAGGCTAAAATTTAAAGAGGAAAAAATTATTAAAAATAGAGTCAAGACTTAAAATTTGTGGTCCTATAGGTAAGAAGCTCAGACATTGCCACTTGGTCCTAATAACAATTAAAAAGCTGAACAGACTGAAAAATTAAAAAAAAATTCCTGGGTCCATAAGAGAGGAAGAACAGAAGTCAAACCCCTGCTGTCAAAATGGGTAAGACAGACAGACAGATGCAGGGAATCACAGCTTACCACAGCAGAGACTAGTGAACAGAAACAAAGATCACCGCTGCTGGGTAGGAAAACCTGAACTGTACTGATTAATTATTGGAGGCTCAGTGTGGAAAAGTCTGAGAGTTAAAAACTCCAGTGTGTGTATGGGATGTAGTCATATGGGGGGTCATCAAAATATTGTGATATTTACCTCCAGGAGCTCAAACATGTTCCCACAGTCAACATCAGAGAAAAATCCCCTGGGCTTTGACAAGAGAGGGGAAAAGAAAGAAAATATATCACAATACTATGTTCTTAATATGACCTGCCCTCAGGGGAAACCAGCTCACCAGAACCCAACCTGATGAGGTATTATAAGAGCTTAACTGTCCTGGGTAAAGGGAACTTCCCAACTCCAGTCAGTTCCAGCCTTCCACATAAGTGAAGGGAAAACTCAGATCCAAGCCACTCTAACAATCCTGTCTCACATAAGGAGAAGATGGAAAAAATAAAAACAAAACAAAACAAAACACAGAGAAGCACTCCTGAAGTTCAAAGTTAGAGGCACAGACTCACTAAAACTCTGAGATCTAATCTTAGGACTATAGAATACTTCCCTCCTCCCATATCACTGTGCTACATCACTAAATATTTATTTGCACTAGTTCCTTTTAACCAGTACATCATGTCTGTTTATCAAGAAAAAAGAAAAAAATTAAAGAAATACCAAATGCAAACAAAATCCCACAGTTTGAAGAGACCAAGCAAATGTTAGAATGAAACACAGCAGAGATGTTGGAAAGAGCAGCGATTTAAAACAATTATGATTAATGTGCTAAGGGTTCTAATGGATAAAGTAGTCAGCATGCAAAAGCAGATTGGCAGCGTAAGCAGAGAGACAGAAATCCCAAGAAAGAACCAAGAAGAAATGCTAGAAATCAAAAACACTATAACAGAAATGAAGAATGTCCATATGGTATTATTAGCAGACAGGACACAGTTAAGGAAAGAATCTCTGAGCTAGAGGACATAACAATACATTCTTCAAAAACTGAAAAGCAAAGAATTGATTGTTTAGGGGCACCTGGGTGGCTCAGTGGGTTAAGCCTCTGCTTTCAGTTCAGGTCATGGTCTCAGGATCCTGGGATCAAGCCCTGCATTGGGCTCTCTGCTCAACAGAGAACCTGCCTCCCCCCTCTCTGTGCCTGCCTTTCTGCCTGCTTGTGATCTTTGTCAAATAAATAAATAAATAAAATCTTAAAAAAAAAATTGTTTAAAAAACAAAAAAAGAACAGAATATCCAGGAACATTAGGACAACTACAAATGGTGCAATGGGAATACTAAAAGGAGAAGAAACAAAGAAGTAACAGAAAAAAATAAAAAAACAAAAACCTGAAACAACAATATTGATAATTTTCCTAAATTGATGTCAGATCACCAAACCACAGATCCAAATTCAAAGAACACTAAGTAGAATAAATGCCTCCAAGACTCCCAAACAAATGACAAACAAACAAACAAAGTACACCAAGCCATACATCTTCAAACTAAGAAAAATCAAAAATAAAGAAAAAATCCTGAAAGAAGCTAGAGGGAAAAATTACCTTACGTAGAGGAACAAAGATAAGAATGCAACTTCTACTCACAAACCCTTAAAGCAAGAAGAGAGTGAACAAAATATTTAAAGGGTTGAGGGAAAAAAAAAAAAAAAAGTACTGACAGAAAAATGCCCACCAGCCTAGAATTCTGTACCCTTAAGAATATCCTTCAGAAGTGAAGGAAAAATACTTTTTCAAAATAAAAAACATAATCCCACCCCCTTCTCCCAAACCCCCTCCCCCCAGCAACCCTCAGTTTGTTTTGTGAGATTAATAAGAGTCACTTATGGTTTGTCTCCCTCCCAATCCCATCTTGTTTCATTTATTCTTCTCCTACCCACTTAAGCCCCCATGTTGAAACTATTAAAAAAAAATAATAAAAAATAAAAAAATAAAAAACAAAACAAAACAAAACATAAACAAACAAGACATAAACAAACAAAAGTGAGGAAATTTGTGGTTTGCAGACATGCTTTAAAGAAAGGTCTTTAAAAAGAAAGAAAATAATATATGTAAGTAACTTGGATCGATAATGGTAATGGGTCAATTTTCTAAGAACTATTAGAATCTTAAACGTGTATGAACCTAACAACAGTGCATCAAATTAAGTGAGACAAAAACTAACAGAATAACACAGAAACAGATGAATCCACTAATACAATTGTAGACAGCAACAGCCCTCTATCAGAAATGGATAGATCCAGAAGGGAGAAAATCAGCCAGGACATAGTTGAGCCCAAGAACAACATGAATCAACTGAATATAATTAACATCTGTACATGACTTTACCCAACAATAGCAGAAAACACATTTTCTTTTTTCATGTGCACATGGAAAATTTACCAAGACAGGTCAGTTTCTGGTGATAAAATATACCTTAACAAACTTAATAGGATTGAAACATACAATGTCTACTCTTAAAATACAGTAGGATTAAACTAGGAAATAATAACAGTAAGAAAACTCGAAAATCCTTAAATGTGTGGAGATTAAACAACACAGTTTTTAAATAAAACATGGTTCAAAAAAGAAAACTCAGAGAAGTTAAAAATGATTTGAACTAATTGAAAATGTAGATACAAGTTACAAAATTTGTGGAACACAGTAAAAAGCAGTACTTAAAGGGAAATTTATCACACTGAATAAGCAATTACAAAAGAAGAAAAAAATAAAATCAAACACCTAAATTCTATCTTAACTAGAAAATGAACAATAAATTAAATCCAAAGTAATCAGAAGAAGGATAAAAATGAGAAAGAGCAGAAACTAGTGCTATCAAGAACAGGAAATCAATAGAGAAAATCAATTAAACCTAAATCTAAATGTTACTGAATATAGGAACTTATGAGACTTTAGCCTTGCTAACCAAAAAAAAAAAAAAAACAACAAAAAAAGAGATAGAGGAAATAAATTACTAATATAAGAAATGAAAGAGGACATCACTACAGATCCCATGGACAGTAAACAAATAACAAACAAATACTATAAGCAATTTTGTTACCACACGTTTGATAATCTAAATGAAACCAATCCCTAGAAGACACCATCTCACAAAAACACACAAGAAGACATTGATGCTCTGAATAGGCCTATACCTATAAAAAAACTTGAATGAACAATTAATAACCTTCCAAAACAGAAAGCACTAAGCCTAGATCAGGTAACTGGTGAAGTCACCAACATTCAAGGAATAAATTATACCAATTCTCTACAATCTTTTTCAAGAAAACAGAGTAAGAGGGAATACTTCATAACTCATTTTATGAGGGCAGAATTACCCTGATACCCAAAGCAGACAGAGATATTGTAAGAAAGCTATAAAACAACATTTCTTCCAAACATAGATACAAAAAATCTTTAACAAAATATTAGAGAGAGAGAGAGACATAAAAGAAAAAAAAAAAAGAAAAAAGAAAATATAATGTGTAAAAAGAATGATATACCACAACCAAGTAGGATTTTTCACAGGTATGCAAGACCGGTTTAACATCTGAAAATCAATTTACATTATATCCACAAGAAAAAAAATCATATGGCTATATCAAGAGGTGCAGAAAAAGCATTTAATGACCCAACACTGATTCATAATAAAATCCCTCAGTAAACTAAAAATAAAGGATAGTGCTCCATTTGATGAGAAATATCTACAAAAACTCTACATCTAACATCACACTTAATGGTGAGAAACTCAAGGTTTTCCTTTCCTAAGATAAAATACAAGGCAAGTATGTTCCTTTTCAACACTACTTTCAAAATACTGGAAATTCTAGCTAAAGCAAGAAAACTAAACAAAATTAAATACAGATTGGGAAGGAAGAAATAAAATCTTAGCTTGCAGTTGGCATGATTGTCTGTGTAAAATATCGTAAAAAACTAATAACAATACCAAAAAACCTCCTAAAATTAACAACTGATTATAGCAAGGTTCAGGACATATAGGTTATTATAATCAAGTTCATGTTCTCCTATAGGCCAACAATGAACAAATGTACTTTGAAATTAACAAAAGAACACCATTTATATCAGCATCCAATAAATAAAATACTTAGGTATAAATCTAACCAAATACACATAAAACCAATATGAGGAAAACTACTAAATTTTCATGAATAAAATCAAAAAAGGACTAAATAAATAGAGAGGTATTTCATTTCCATGGATAGGAAGACTCAATATTAACAAGATTACAGTTATTCTCAACTTGATCTGTAGATTCAATGCATTCCCAGTCAATATCACAGCAAGTCATTTGGTAGATATCAACAGCCTGATTATAATGTTTATATGGAGAGGCAAAAGGCCCAGATAGCCAACACAATATTGAAGATCAAAGTTGGAAAACTGATGTTATCCAACTTCAAGACTTATTTTGCAGGTACAATAATCAAGACAGTGTAGTACTGGTGAAAAAATAGACACACAGGTCAGTGGAGTAGCATCAAGAGCTCAGAAATAGACCCACATAAAGAGAATCAATTAATTTTTGACAAAGGAGTAAAGTCAATACAATAGAGAAAAGATAGTCTCTTCATAAATGGTGCTGGAAAAACTCAAAATTCTCATTTGAAAAAAGATCAATCTGGACACAAACTTTATTCCCTTCACAAAAATTAACTCAAGTAGGATCTTAGACCAAAATGTAAAACAAAACTATAAAATGCCTAGAACATAACATTGGAGATATTCTAGATATCCTTGGTACAGGAAGACTTTTTAGATCCAACACCAGAAACTCAATCCATTAAAAAAAATTGATAAGCTGACTTCATTAAAATTAAAAATATCTGCTCTGAAAAAGACAATGTCAAGAGAATGAGAAGACTAGCCAAAGAGTGGGAGAAAATATTAGTAAAACACACATCTGATAAAGGACAGCTATCTGATATAGGAAAGAATTCTTAAAACTCAACAATAAGAAGACATCCTGATTAAGATATTGGTCAAAGGCTTTAACAGAAACTCATCAAAGAAGATATACAGATGGCAAATAAACTTATGAAAATATACTGCGCATTGTAAGTCATCAAAGAAATAAATTTCAATGACATACCAGTACACATCTTTTAGAACGGCCCAAATCCAAAACACTGACATCTCCAAATGCTTGAAAGGATGTGAAGGAATAGGAACACTTATTCATTGCTGGTGGAAATTCAAAACATCAGAGCCACATTAGGAAGAAATCTAGTAATTTCTTATAGAACTGAACATACTTTTACCGTAAGATTGATCAACCACACTCTTTGTTAGGGATTTGAGAGCCTATGCCCACCCAGACACCTCTGTTTGGGTTCTGAGGGTGTATGTCCACAGCAAACCTCTGTAAGAAGCTTTATTCACAATTGTCAAATCTTGGAAACAACCAACAACCCTAACTGTAAAAACTTGGAAACAACCCACCAACAACCAACTACCAACAACCATGTACTTCAGTTGATGAATGGATAAGCAAACTGGTATCTAGACAGTGTTATCTAGACAGTGTACTATTATTCAGTGCTAAAGAGAAATGATCTGTCAAGCAATGAAAAGACATAGAGAAAACTTAAACATGTATCACTAAGTGAAAGAAGCCAGTCTTTAAAGGCTATAATGGTGCATGATTCAACTATATGCCATTCGGGAAAAGAAAGCTATGGAGACAGTAAAAAGATCAGTGTTTGACAGTGGTTCTGGTTGGTGGGAGGAATGGATAGGGGGCGGGTAGAGAAGATCATTAGAGTAGTAAAAATAATCTGTATGACACCACAAAGATGGATACATATCATTATACTTTTGCCTAAAACCACAGAACGTACAACACCAAGAGTGAACCCTAATGTCTCTTATCCTCCATATATTCAACCATTTATATACACCCATACAGAATCATAGATGCCTGTTTTATATTTTGGATTATAATCCAGTGATACTTTAGTTGTTAAAATTGTTCCAGCTTTGGCCAGTTGGAGGTCCTTTATTTGGTCAGTGTCCCTCCGACATACACTCATGGCTGTGTGCACGTATGCATGCATGTTTAGCATCTCTTACTTGCCAGCACAAAAATACAGGTTCCAGCCTCATCTTTTATATGCCTTTCCCCAATCCTAGAAGCAGATATTTCTCTGATGAACCTTTTTTTTCTTTTATGGAGAATAGTATTAAAAACTAGTATCTGTGTGTTAGGCATGCTAATGGCTGGTGGAATGCCATTGTTTCTAAGGCACATTCAACTGAAAAAGCAGAAAAATGTAGCTGTATACTAATCTGTATACATATATATTATATATGTATTATTGTTTCTAATATATATATGTTATATATATATATGTGGGAACAATGGTATATACACACATATACACACACATGTCTATATATTTCAGCATGCAATATGTGCATATATATGAATAAGTCTATGAGTTCATGCTGGTCTATATCTCCCAACCATTCTAACCATGCTTATCTACATGAATGAATCACCCGCTTCATACATGATTTTTTTTTAAATTTTGCATACAGTAAGGAAAACTGTTTTAAAAGCTTTCACAGGCTTTAACAAATCAGGTGTTGTATATCCACAATTACAGTATTATACAATAATTAAATCATCCTGAAAAAGTCTTCTGTGCTCCATGTATTCAGACCTCCCACTTCTTCCCAAGAGCTCACAGCAAACAATAATCTCTCCTGTCTCTACAGTTTCATCTTTTCTAGAATGTAATATAATTGAATCATACAGCATCTAGCCTTATCAGGTTGACTTATTTTACCTAGCAATGTGCTTTCTTGGATTACCAATGTCTTTTCACAACATGGTAGTTGTTGTTTTGTTATAATGAAATAATCGCCCATGACATGAATGTATCACAGGATTTTGGGGGAGCCATCAGGAGTAAGCTGCTTCTTACTAGCACGTAGGCTGTTGTTGGACTTAAGTTTTGAAATTAGCTAGGTGGACACCTAGATGTGCAATTAGTCATTCATATTGTAAAACCATGTTTAGCTTCATAGGAACTGTGAAAGTGTCTTCCTCGGAGGCTGTACCATTATTATTCCCATAAGCAATGAATGAGAGCTCCTTTTGTTCCACATTCTTTACAGCAATTGCTATTACCAGCTTGTTGTTCTTTGACCACTGTAACTTGGTGTGGTGGTGCTTTATCATTTTTTTTTTAATGTATTTATTTGAGAAAGAGAGGAAGGGGGAGGGGTAGAGAGAGAGGGCAAGAGAGTTCTAAGCAGACTCCTGCTGAGCAAAGAACCCAAAGAAACTGATGTAGGGCTCTATCCCATAACCCTGAGATCATGACTTGAGTCAAAATCAAAAGTCAGATGCTCAACTGACTCAGGCAGCCCTTCTTTATCATTGTTTTCATTTGTAATTCCCTAATGGCAAATAATGTTGAGAATCTTTTCATATGCTAATTTCTCATCTATGTATATATGTATGTATCTATCCAACTATATTTGATAAGGTATCTATTCAGATCCTTGCCTTACTGTTACCTAGGTATTTTTTCTTACTATTAGTTGTAAAATTTATTTTTGTAATTTGTATGTAATTACTTTAGAATGTGTCTTAGAAATGTTTTCTCCCAGTCAACTGATTATATACTGACCTTCTTAGTAACTTATTTCATAGAGGAGTTTGCATTAATTTACTAAAATTCAACTTACCAATTATGCTTTTATGAATCATGATTTTGTATTGTACCTCAAGCTAATTGCCAAACTCAAGGCAACCTAGATTTTCTTTTTTTTTTTTTTTTTTTTTTTTTTTGCCAGAATATTTAGTTATACATTTTACCTTTAGGCCTATGATTTATTTTAAGGTAATATTTGTAGAAGATGTACAGTCTGTGAATAGAGTTTTTCTTTTTTTCTTTTATGTCTCTCTCTCTCTCCCTCCTGCTCTCTCTCTGTTTCTCTCTCTCCTTTGGTATACGTTTGTCCAGTTGTTCCAGCAAAACTTACTGAAAATATTAACTTTCTTTTTATTTTAAGATTTTATTTATTTAACGGAGAGAGAGAGTGAGAGATGGAACACAAGCAGGAGAGTGGGAGAGGGACAAACAGGCTTCCCGCCAAGCAGGGAGCCTGATGTGGGGTTCAATCCCAGGACTCAGGGATCATGATCTGAGCCAAAGGCAGATACTTAATGACTGAGTCACCCAGGTGCCATAAGAAGATTATCTTTCATAGTTGGATTACTTTTCCTCCTTCATGCAAGATATGTTGCCTATATTTGTGTGGTGTAATTTTAGGCTATCTGTTCTATTCCATCAGCCTTACATGCCGAATCTCTCACCAATACCATGCTGTTTTGATTACGGTAATTGTAGAGTAAGTCTTGAAATCTGGTAGTGAGACCTCTGAGTTTGTTTTTTGTTACTGTGTTGTGTATTCTAGATATTTAGCCTATCCATATAAATTTTAGAACTAGTTTGTCAGCATTTACAGAATAGTTTGCTCATGTTTTGATTAGAATTTCATTGCATTTACAGAGTTGGGAAGATTGGTATCTCAACAATATTGATTCTTGCAATCCTTGGACACAGAATATCCTTTTATTTATTTAGATCTTCTTTAATTTTTTTCATCACAATTCTGTAGTTTTCCACATATAAATTCTGCACATTGATGCAAATTTACATTTTCACTATTTAGCTAGAACGGAGTTTTGTCTAAGATTCAGAATCTCATCATGTGATATCCAGAATGTGCAGATTTCAACTGAAAACTCATACTTATACCAAGAAACAGTAAGACCACACTGTGCACGAAAACTGGGAATCACAGATGCCAAAAGTAAAAAGACAAATATGTTAGAATTGTTAAATTATTTTAAAAGAGCATCCTAAACATGATTTGATGAGCAATTATGAGCATGTTCAAAACAGGTGAAAATTATTGAGATCCTTAGCAAAGAACTAGAAAAGTCTCAGAAAGAAATACAAAATTGATTATGAACCCTTTATGGAAAAAAAAAATAGGAGAAAATATTTAGGATCTAGAGGTAGGTGAAAAAAAAAAGTCTTAGAATTGAACTAAAATCACATTCCATAAAAAGAAATAATGATAAACTGGACTTCATCAAAATTAAAAATCTTTGCTCTGCCAATACGTTCTGTTAAAAGAATGAAAACATAGGGGCACCTGGGTGGCTTAGTGGTTAAGCTTCTGCCTTCAGCTCAGGTCATGATCTCAGGGTCCTGAGATCAAGCCCCACGTCGGGCTCTGCTCAGCGGAGAACCTGCTTCCTCCTCTCTCTCTCTCTCTCTCTCTCTCTGCCTACTTGTGACCTCTGTCAAATAAATAAATAAAATCTTCTCTAAAAAAAAAAAGTCAACCAAAAGACACAAAAATATTAAAAAAAAAAGAATGAAAAGATAAATTAAAGACAAGGAGAAAATATTTTGCAAACCACATATCAGAAAAGGGAATAGTGTCTAGAACGTATAAAGAACTCAAACTCAAAGGAAAAACAGGGTGCTTGGGTAACTCAGTCACTTAAATGCTCCATTCTTGCTCTCAGCTCAAGTTTTGAACTCAGGGTTGTAAGTTCAAGCCCTGTGTTGGCCCAGGGCAAAGCCCACTTTAAAAAGAGAGAGAGAGAGAGAATAAACAAGGAATCCAATTAGAAAATGAGCAAGAGACATGTGCTACTTCATTGCTGATTGTATACAGATGGTGAATAAGAACATGAAAATATGTTCATTAGGAAATGCAAAATGAAATCAGTGAGATATCACATCTATGAGAATAGCTAATTTAAAAAAAAAGTGACAACAACAAATGGTAAAAATGATTTCATATATTTTGGGTGACAATGCACATTGGTACAATCACATTAAGAAATGGTTTGGCAGTTACTTATAAAACTGTTTAATATACTGCAATCCAGTAACTGTGAAACAAAAACTAAGTGAAAAAATAATCCTAGAATTTTATACACTGCATGATTCCATTTACATATTTTAGAAATTACAAAATAATAGAAATGGAATAGGTTAGAGGCTGCCAGGAGTTCAGTAGGAGGTGGGGAAGACAGGAAAATGGATGTGGCTTTTAAAGGCCAGCATGAGAAATCCCTGCCGTAGTGATAACGCCCTATGTCCTGGCTGTGTCAATGTCAGCATCCCGGTTGTGACATAGTACCACACTGCAAGATGTTTCTGTTGGGAGAAACTGGGTTAAAGCTACACTGACTCTCTGTATTATTTCTTGCAAAGTGCATGTGAATCTACAATTTAACAAGTTTTTAAGTTTAATACAAAATATTATCTGTATCTATATGTAAATATTAGTTGTATTTGTTTCCACTTCTCCTGTAAAAAGTTAATGCAAACTTGGAGGTTTAAACAACATAAATTTATTTTTGGGAAGTCAGAGTCCCAGCTTTCACTGGTCTGAAGCCCAAGTGTACAGTGTTGGAGGGGCTCTGTGGTGGAATCCATTAAGTAGCCTATTCTAACTCCATTTTAATTTTTAGAGCTGTATGCCTTGCATTCCTAGACTTCTGGCTTCTTTCCCACCTCAAAGCCATCAGTGTAGCATCTTCAAATCCCGCCCCCACCCCGATTCCCTTTCTCCCTTTGTTTCTGTCATTGCATTGCCTTCTGCTTCTCTGATGTTCATCCCTCTTATAAAAACACCTGTGATTATAGCAGATCCACATGAAATCCAGGTTAATCACATCTGCAAAGTGCCTCTTGCCATATTAGGTAACATTCACATCCTCTGGGGATTATGATGCAGCTATCTTGGGGGAGCATTATTTAGCTTACTGCACAGTTAATGATAAATTTTCAGAAATATTATTCATGAGGTCATGGCCTGCATTGCTAAAGGTTAGCTGAAATGGAAGGCAAAGGGTAAAATAATTTAAAATGTGCATATTTCTCTAACAGTAAACTATAGTTTGTAAATGAGAAAAATCATGAATCTTCTGTAAAGTTAAAGGTGACTTCTAAGCACTTAAACTAACCAACAATATGTTTAAAGATCTATTATTGTAATATGAACTAAAACCAGGTTTAACACACATGACACTAATAAACTGCCACTTTATTATAAGGAAACAATTATATTCTTGAGGAAAAATTTGAAAGCATATTTCATTAGTTAGATGTGCTAATATAGTTATATGGTTCAATTATCTGTGGCGTTTCAGTATAACAAAGAAGTTTGCAGGTTTGAAAGATAAAGCCTGTTTGTTTTACTTTAACCTTCAGATACTGAAAAAGAAAATACCAGAAACTCCCCAAGGAAAACATAATTACTTTGATAAACAACATTTATTGAAAATATTTGTAGGGATTTTTCTTCACGGTACATTGCATTTGAAGTGCAACTTAATGGAATTAATTAAAGCTCTATTTGAGGTACCTAACCTGATTCACTGACTCTTTTGTTTTTGTTTTGTTTTGTTTTTAATTTGGTCCATTGCCACATCTAATAGAATATAATATAATACAGAATCAATTTGTCTGTCTATAAAATTAATTGGAAAATACTCTTTTATTTGCTTTTATAGAAGACAAATAGGTTTTAAGATGTGTATGAACATTAAAATTTAAAAAGCTAGAAATCTCTTAATTGCTGTTAACAAAAATGTATTATATACATGCTAGATATCTAAAATAGTTTGCAAAGTTAACTTCATTTTCTATGTTTTGGGTCAAAATATTTTTTGTACATTTATTGTTTTCATCATGTTAAGATCAGCAATGTAATAACAGATATTTAATAGATGGGTATAATATCTGGTTTCAATAAATGTGACTCATTTCTCCCATTTTTCTCTTCAATGCAGTCACTAAAATAAAAGGACTTCTTAAGTTCTTTATCATTCTGCTTTCTCTTGTTTGCCCAAAGTTGAGCTAATTCAGTGTAATCTGTAACTTGGGAAAATAATTGTTTCATGCTCACAGATTGAAAGAATTAATCTTTTTAAAATATACATACTTCCCAAAGCAATGTACAAATTCAATGTAATTCCTGTCAAAATCCCATGACTTTTTTTTCAGAATAGGAAGGAACAATTCTAAAATTTGTGTGGAACTACAAAAACCCTGACTAGTCAAGCAAGCATGAGAAAGAAGCACAAAGCAGGAGGTATCACATTCTCTGACTTCAAACTATATTAAAAAGCTATAGTAACCAAAACAGAATAGAATTATCTAATGGACAAAATGGAGTCTCCTCAGCAAATGATGTTGGGAAAATTGGACAGCCACATGCAGAATGAAACTGGATGAGTTCCTTACACCACACAAGAAAATAGGCTCAAAATGGACGAAAGACCTCAATGTGAGAGAGGGATCCCTTCAAAATCCTAGAGGAGACAAAGGTATCAACCTCTGTGACCTCGGCCACAACAACTTCTGGCTAGACATGTCTCCAAAGGCAAGCGAAACAAATGCAAAAATGAACTATAGGGACTTTATCCAGATTAAAAAAACTTTGCACGGCAAAGGCAACAGCTGACAAAACAAAAGACACCGACCGAATGGGAGAAGATATTGCAAATGACATATCAGTTAAAGGGCTCGTATTCCAAGTCTATAAAGAATTTATACTCAATACCCAAAGAACAAATAATCCAGTCAAGAAATGGGCAGAAGACGTGAACAGACATTTCCCCAAAGAAGACATACAAATGGCCAACAGACACTCGAAAAAATGTTCCACTTTGCTGGGCATCAAGGAAATACAAATCAAAACCACAATGAGATAGAACCTCCCACCAGTCAGAATGGCTAAAATTAACGAGTCAGGAAACAACACATGTTGGTGAGGATACAGAGAAAGGAGAACCCTCCTAGACTATTGGTAGAAATGCAAGCTGGTGCAGCCACTCTGGAATTTCTTCAAATTCCAAGTATAGAATTTCTTCACAAAGTTGAAAATAGGGGCGCCTGGGTGGCTCAGTGGTTTAAGCCTCTACCTTCAGCTCAGGTCATGATCTCAGGGTCCTGGGATCGAGCCCCACATCGGGCTCTCTGCTCAGCGGGGAGCCTGCTTCCCCCTCTCTCTCTCTGCCTGCCTCTCTGCCTACTTGTGATCTCTCTCTGTCTATCAAATAAATCAATAAAAATCTTAAAAAAAAAAAGTTGAAAATAGAGCTACCTATGACCCAGCAATTGCAGTGCTTAGTATTTACCCCAAAGACACAAATGTAGTGATCCAAAGGGGCACCTGTACCCTAGTGTTTATAGCAGCAATGTCCACAGTAGCCAAAATATGGAAAGAGCCCAGATATCCATCGACATGAATGGATAAAAAAGAGGTGGTATATATGGTGGTATATATATATATATATATATATATATATATATGCACACCGACTGTGTGTGTGTATACACATACATATATATATACATATATACACATACACACACATACATAAACACATATGCATATACACACATGTACACACAATGAAATATTCAGCCATAAAAAATGAAATCTTGCCATTTGCAATGATGTGGATGGAACTAGAGAGTTTTATGCTAAGCAAAGTAAGTCAACCAGAGAAAGACAATTATCATAAAATCTCACTAATATGTGGAATTTAAGAAACAAAAGAGAGGATAATACAGAAAGACTGGAAAAAATGAAACAAGATGAAACCAGAGAGAGAGAGAAACTACAGGAAACTCTTAATTCTAGGAAACAAGCTGAGGGTTGCTGGAAGGGAGGTGGGTGGGGTGATGGGGTAAGTGGGTGATATTCATTAAGGAGGGCGTATATTGTGATGAACACTGGGTGTTATATAAGATTGATGAATCACCGACCTCTACCTCAAAACCAATAACACATTACTTGCTAATTAATTATATTTAAATTAAAAAAAAAAAAACAGTGGAAAAAACAGTCATGGGGATTGGGGTCAAATCTCTGGGCTACTAACACTGGCTTTGCCTTAGGCAAATCCCTTCTCCTTTCTGGGTCTTTGTGTTCCCACATGTAAAATAACAGTGTTGAACTCAAGATCAAGGATCAACAAAGATTTTCTATAATGAGTCAGACAGTAAATATTTTAGGTTTTGCAGAATAGACTGTTTTATTGCAGCATCTCAGCTCTGTCACTGTAGCATGAAAGTACCCCCAGGCAAAATATAAGTGAATAAGCATGGCAGTATTCCAATAAAATATTATTTACAAAAACAACAACAACAACAAAAATATAGAATTGGCATAAAAACACATAGAATAATGGAAGAGAATAGAGAGAACAGAAATAAATCCACACATATGCACTGAATTAATTTATGATGAAAGAGCAAAGAATATACCATGGGAAAAGGATCATCTCTCCAGTAAGTGGTGTTGGGACAAGTGGACAACTACGAACAAGAGACAAACTGAAACTGTATCTTACACCACACACAAAAATTAACTCAAAATGAGGCAAAGACTTGAATGTAAGATTGAAACCAAAATATCCTCAAAGGGAAAAAATATCTATATCTATATCTATCTATCTATATATATATATATACAGGGGGTAGGCTATGTGACACTGGTCTTGACAATGATTTTTGAAATTGACACCAATAAAAAAAGCAACAAATAAACACATAGGACTACATCAAACTAAAAAGATTTTGCATAGCAAAGGAAACCATCAATGAAATGAAAAGAGAACCTATTAAATGCTGCAAATATTTGCAAATCATATTCCTGATAAGAGGCTGACATACAAAATATATAAAGAACTCAAATCTGAATGGAAAAAAATCTGATTAAAACATGGGCAGGGGTTTTGAATAAACATTTTTTAAAAGAAGACTTATAAATGGCCAACAGGTACACGAAAAGATGCTCAACTTCACTAATCTTCAGAGAAATGCAAAATGATATCAAAGAGATATCACCTCATACTTGTTAGAATGGCTACTAATTAAAAAAACAAAAACAAAAACAAATAAACAAAAACAAAACAAGAAATAACAAGTGTTAGTAAGGATATGGGGAAAAGTGAACCCTGGTGCACTGTTAGAATGTAAATTGGTATAGCCACTGCGGAAAACAACACAGTTTCCTCACAAAGTTAAAAACAGAGCTACCAAATGATTCAGCAATTTCACTTCTAAGTATTTATCTGAGGAAAATGAAAACAGCAATTTAAAACAAAGAAACAAAAATATATATGTACACTCATGTTCATTACAGCATTATTTTCGAAAGCCAAGTTTTGGAAAAAAACCCAATTGTCCACTGATGGATGAATGGATAAAGAAAATGTGAGATAGTTAGATAATAGATAGATAGATAGATAGATAGATACAATTCAACCATAAAAAAGAGGGAAATCTTGATATTTGTGACAGCTTAGGTGGAACTTGTGGGTAGTATATTAAGACCAACACGACAACATGGAGAAAAAAAAATACTGTATGACCTCATTTATATATGGACTCTAAGAGATAAAGAAACAAACTCATAGATAGAGAACAGACTGGTGGTTGTCAAAGACAAGGGTTGTGGGAGAAATTAAATGGGTGAAGAGTGTCATAATATAACAACTTCTAGTTATAAAATAACTCCTGTGAATAGAATATACTTCATGGTGACTATAGTTAAAAATAATGTATTACATATTTGAAAATTGCCAAGAAAACAGAGCTTAAAAGGTGTCACTACAGGAAAAAACATCAAGTGTGTATGGTGAGATAGGTTAATTAGACTTATTGTAGTGATCGTTTTACAATATACACAAATCTCAAGTCATTATGTTGTATGCCTGCAAATAAGGTAATGTTATTTTGTCAATTAAACATCAATAAAAAAAAGTCAAAAGCTTAGCCTTGCTACTATTCTGATACTGTTTTTTACAGAAAGGACAAAAAATAAATTGATATTAAAAAGTTTTGGATAAAATTAATCAAATTAATGAACTTTCCATTGGTAATATATTTGAATTTCTTTCCAAAAAATTCCATATGGCATGCACAAAATTAACCAGCAAGTAGCCGATTGTTATATCATCCAATTCAGCTATGTGCATTACCAGGTGTATAGATGTGAAACACCTCCCTAATCCAAAAGTTCTAAGAAATTCATTGAAATATAATTTTGGAAAGGAGTAACAGAGGGTGTATATTTAGCTTTTATATTTATCATATCCATAGCGTATGAGATACTAGAAACTTTAGTTACTATTCCATTTATTAAACATGTATTGATTCAGTACCTGCTACTTTTCAGTCATTATTCTATACATTGCTATTACAGAAGTAGAAAAACTATACAAAGGGTTGGTTTTCTTGGAACTGGTACATTTTACTCTATAAAGAAACAAATATGCACATAAAGGTATTGCATGTCAGGAATTACATAAGATAAAAGAAATATAAAGAGGGGAAAGAGCATATATGATAGGGTATTTTATGTAAACATGTAATAAAGTGAAAATAAACCCAATGTCTCCCCATTTCAGCCTTCTATTACCTGGATCCTCAAAATCCACACTGACACTTAACAACTAAGGAAGTATGATAGATGGCAAATTAGAATTCAAAATTGGTCTAACCTTTTGCCATTAAATTATCTTTCTTTTACAAATTAAAAAACAAACAAACAAAAAACGTGCAATACTATGTGAATACCTCACTATGTGAGAGTTTGGGGGAGAATTCTTGTAGAAGCCCAGGATCCCAAAGGCCCAAGAAGCAGGAGCTTCAGCGTCCAAGGGCAGAACATGGAGATCCCAGCTAAGGGAGAAAGTGACCGCCTCTTTGTTCTATTCCGATGCTTAGCAGATTTGACGATGATCACCTACATTGAGGAAGAAGATCCTTACTCAGTCTACTGATTAGAATGCTAATAATCTCCTCCACAAGCATCCACAAATCTAGAAATAACTTTTTACCAGATCTCTGGGCATTCCTTAGCTCAAATTGATGCACAAAATTTACCATCACATATATTTGCAATATAATTTTTCAAAATTAGAATCTAAAGGGGAAAGAAAGCTAGTTCTTTACTTAGATTCTAAAATAATTTCCTTTACCGATGAATTGCTTTTTTCACCTAAGGAAATCGTAGGTTTTTGTTTGTTTGTTTTTGACTGTTTTATCATGCTTTGATTTAGTCTTCAATTCACATTTTTAGAAGTTCAGAGTCCAAGGAGGATGTTTTTTTCTGTATTATCACTAAACCTAATTACTACTTCACGAAACTTAGTATCAAGGATATTCTTGTCATTTTCATAAAACCAATAAGAAAAAATAAAAATAGCCCAAATAACTTCCCCATATTTATAGTGTTACTGAAATACTAGGTGGTTTGGTTGAATTTCAGAATCACACATATCAGTTATGCAAAATGTTACTTTAATTCTGATTATTCAAAAAACATTCAGATTTCTTCTAAGGAAAGCTCAGATTTATTAAAACTTTTCTAAATATATTTGGGTAAATACACAATCAAATCAAAATTTTGGTCTTTCTTTCCAAAACACCTTTTTGTTATGAAGGAGAGGTGGCTTATTTTAGGTACTCTGTACATGTATTAAATAAACAAATTCATACCTTTTCTTCTTTGTAGAATTTGAGAAATGATTATCTCCAAATAACCTTTCTCTAAAATTATACCTTTCTATCTATACTTTCATTAGATTGAATGTTACAAAGGAAAATGCACTAAATGACATTTTTCTATATATTTTTTGTCATTTGATTTAAAAATTAAGAAATAGAAAAAAAAATTAAGAAATAGTAATGTCATTTTATAATATATAATCATTAGTAACAGGGTGGTAATATTTTAATTTGAGTTCTATAAAATTCAAATAGTATAAGTGAATTCAGATATCCCCTTATAAAAATGCTGAAATTTAAAAAAATCATCTTCATGTGCTATGAGATATGTCATATTGATAACAAAGTATCAATGTGATTAAATAACAGTCATATTTAAGATAATTAATAAGAAATTATCATAAATCCATGTAACATAATTGAAATTTTTTATTCTACAATAATCATTTTATCCCTAAACATGAGTTTTTGAAATATAGCTATTAAAATAAAACTTAGTATATATAAAGTGTTAGTATGGTCATAATTCCTATTATTCATCCATAAAAAGGAATGAAATCTTGCCATTTGCAACAACATGGATGGAGCCAGAAAGTATAAGACTAAGTGGAATAAGTCAATCAGAGAAAGAAAGATGCCATATGATTTCACTCATATGTGGAATTTAGGAAACAAAACAAAGTAAAAGAAGAAAGTGAGAGAGACAAACCAAGAAACAGGCTCTTAACTATAGAGAACAAACTGATGGTTTCACCTGGATGAAACAGGTGATGGGAGTATAAAGACACTTATCATGATGAGCACTGAGTAAGGTATGGATTGCTAAATCACTACATTGTACAACTGAGATTAATATCGTACTGTAATGTTAACTATACTGGAATTAAAATTTTAAAAATCTTAATAAAAATATTTCAGAACTCCTACTGGACATCCTAGTATGAATGCATAAGTAAAAGTTAATTTCCAGATTTTAATTGTCTAAGAAGAAAATCCAACCAATCTAAATATGATTTTATTTAAATGGATAATAAGGAATAGAGATTGAAGGGTTTAGGTTACTTATATTAGTTAATCAAAAAATGATGACTTTCTCACTTTTGCCTCATTTCTATTAATGTAAGAAGCCTCAATACTTTAGAGCATAGGATTTATTAGAAACATGTAAAGCATCCTTCATGCTCTTATGTAAGTCATGTTCCAACACGACTTTAAAGATTAGTATTAAGAATGTAGTCTGCATTAGCTCTAAAGACTGTATCTCAGCAGAAGATACCATACTTGCGCATTAAGTTCAAAATTTTAAATTTGTTGCTTGTTCAATGTCATCATTGTGGGTATAACAGAAGAGGTCAAAAAATAAAAGCACAGACTGTTCAAGCTAGCTGCTGTACCAAATCTCTTTGTTAATCTAAATGAATCATTTTAGTCTGCTATACCTTCATTTTGCTTCATGTATAGAAATCATAAAACACTAATAGAAAAGCATTCATCAATGAGCTTGAAAACTGATTGACAGAATGACTAGATAATGCTATCTCAACTTTTCATAAATATTGTTTACACAAATGCAAATATATAATACTTCTATACATACATATTTATAATGTTCTTTATTTTATTTTTTTATTTTTTAGAGATGGGGGAGGGGCAGAGAGAAGAGGAGAGAGTGAATCTCAAGCAAGCATGGGGGGTCAGTCATAAGCCTAATCTCAGAAACTTGAAATCATGAGCTGACTTCAGTTCACGACACTGAACTGAATGAGCCACCCAGGCACCCCTATATTGTTCTTTGTTTATAAACTGTCTTTTATCAGGTTCAATTTGATTAAATTCTACTTATTCCACTTTCTTACTTATTCTTCTCCTTCATAAGATATTCCTTAGGTTTCCTGTAAGAAGTAACTCCCCTTTTCACCACTTAAGCATTGTACAGTATCTTGATTGCTGTCTTTAGAATTATATTCCTTATATATGGCTTAATCAAGAGTAAGTTTATTGTACTCCCTCTGCCCCCCATCCCCACTTGTGCTATTTCTCTCTCAAATAAACATAAAAATTTAAAAAAAAAGAGTAAGTTTACTCTATAAACTACACAAGTTTTTCTGTGGTAGATAGTGCATAATAATGGGAGACACGCAGGTAAGATATTGGGAGAGAAAGAAGGCGGCAGGGGAATGCCAGAGTGAGGGAGTAAAAAGAACAGAAGTGCAGGAAGATAAAAGAAGAGAGAAAAAAAAAAAAGAATAAGATTCTAGTGTGAGAGGAAGCAGGAGAAAAACATTTCAAGATGAAATAGTGGATAGAATATGTTAATTTATAACAGGAAAAGGGAAACAGGTTAAGGAGAGTTTTTAACAATAGACTTACGAAGGAAATAAGAGATTCTTACCATGTAAGATTTAAGAAAAAAACAATTTATAAGAAAAAATATAAACGGCCCTTAAAAAATGAAAAATAATTTATCTCACTATAAACCAAAGGCATGAAGACTAGATATGGGAATGCAAGAGGGAACACCTGCACTCAGCATATAATCTCTAGGTCTAATGACCTCCATCAAAAATAAAAAATAAAATAAAATTGGAAGCAAATGCATGGCTGAATTGTACAAGAGTAGGATTTTATTTACTACCCAACATAGCTGAAATACTGATTATGGTTTAAAACAGTAAGATTTAAGTGGAAGTAGAACCTTACCCTCCTGAGAAAACACACCCTACACCTTCATTCTGCCCAGTACTGGTTGTTCATGTCACCCTCTGCACCACTGTTCTCCTGCTGTTCACCCCAGAAACAGGACTTCCTGAGCAACCCTCATATGCAAATTCTAGTTACCAAAGAACTCTCTACATAACTATAGGTGATTCCATGTCTCACCTCTTTCCATATTCTAAAATCTTTCACTACATACTGATGGACATGGTGGAGTAGATGTCTTCTTTGCTCCACAGTGCAGCTCTGAGACACCATTGTACCACATTTTTTTTAATGCCCACTGTCAAATCTCTTGTGGTACAATCAGACAAGAGAGATTTGGGCTGCTCCTTCCCATTTCTCTCCTCTGCTGATTCTTCCTCATCTCAGCTTCTAAATCCTGACTGTCAGCACTTAGTCCTTGGAACTATGCTATTATTTTCTATACACTCACTCTTCTGGTCAGCTTATCAGTCTCATTTTTTAATATAAAATAAAAGTTAATTTCTTCCCAAACATATAAATAGAACATAGGCATTTTCTATAAAATGCTGGAGTTCCTAATATGCATATCAACTGAGATTACTAATAATGGCCTCAAAACTATTCTGTCACCAACTAAGTTCTTTATATTTCCTCCCAAACTTGTTCCTCTCTTTGTCTTCTTCCTCTTTAACGATCAACTAAATTCCTCCCCCTGTATTGGCTAAAACCAGTGAAGATATCCTTTTCAATTTTTTTTTCCTATCACAATCTACAAATAATCAATTTTCAATCCCTGATAGCTGTAGGATATCCAGAATTTTATCCATTGACACATATCATTGCTACTTCCATTAGCCCCAGCCAGCATTATGTTCAGCCTGGTTTATTGTGACCATTTACTGCATTAATGCCAAGACATAAAAATGGATATCACAGTGCATATTTCAAATGCAGGGTATTTCTTAAACACAGGCTGGAGAGCCAAGTGACAAAAACAGGAAACTGAGGTAACTCGGACTTTACCATCTTTAGGGCTCAAGAGTTCCCCAAAGGTTGGGGAAACAAAAGAAAATAGATGGTATTTTTAGACAGTAGAGGTTGGAATAAGGGCCCTTATGAGGCTGTTAAGTAAATATCCCCACATGGCTATTTGTAGATCCTCTGAAGGGTACTCAGGGACAGCAGGTGTTGGAGAAATACAAACGGGGTTTCTCACTACAGAGCTGGTGCTGTTTGAGTGAGGTTGAAACCTATAATGGGATCACTAAGGCTAGAGCTGTTGAGAGTACTGAAAGCAACTGTCTGATTATCCAGATAAATATAGATCAAAACTGTGGAGGAAGGATGCCAGGCTTCTAATCTACTAGAGCCTCTCATGGCATAGCTAAAGAGGAACCAGATGACACATGTTGCGAGAAGACTAGGGTTACCAGATTTAGAAAGTAGGAATAAAAACAATTAATATGAATTTCAGGAATACAGTATTTGTAGTGTATTCCTCCAAAATGGGTAGTACGCTTTTCCTGCTTATTTTCCTGGTACTTAAAACAGTGCCTGGTAAGTAGTAGAGGATAAATAGACTTTAAAAAAAGAAAATGAATGAATAAGGCGATACAATGGCAAGTTCATCAAATGGCTGAAACATAAAGCATTTATGTTTATTAGTATTTTGATACTCACTGTAAAGGGAAACATGCTTTGTTAAATGACACCTCTCCCCTGTAATTTTAGTCTATATCTAATGACGACACAAGAAATTTCTCCTAGTGTAGTTAATTGTATATGTCATAAATGATATGTTAAATGGAAAATAATATTTTAGCTATTAATCCAGTTATCAATAATTTACAATGACACATCAGTATTAGGCATTCCATCAAAAGCAGACCTTTCTAATTAGAGATTTTAACATATTGAAGACCAATATTATTGATAGCCTAAAATGCAAATTCCAAGAATGTTATAATCTATATTTGGAAATATAGACAAAAGATGCCCTTTCCTCTCCACTTTAATCATCCAAATAATTTTTAGTTCCTGTGTTAAATTATGAGCAAGTTGAGTCAGGAGATTGCTTTATATTTTATTATTTTATTTTATTTCTCTTATTTCTTTTCACTATTCCAGAATTCATTGTTTATGCACCACATCCAGCAATAGGAGATTGTTTTTGAATAACAAATACACTTCCAGGAGGTAGGAGGTGAGAACTCATTGCAATCAGTGTTCCTATCTCCAGGAGAGAGATTAAAATGAAAATAGATGGCATTCTATTGACTACTCCCAAAACCCAATATTATAATGGACCACTCAGAAATGCTGAAAATCAGGTGCCTGGGTGGCTCAGTTCCTTAAGTGTCTGCCTTCATCTTGGGTCATGATCACAGGATCCTGTGATTGAGTCCTGCATCTGGTTCCCTGTACATCAGGCTCCCTGTGGAGGAGCAGGGGGCCTGCTTCTCCCTCTGCCTCTGCCTCTCTCTCTGTCTCCCATGAATAAATAAATAAAATCTTTAAGAAAGTGCTGAAAATCTATCCACCCCTACAACCCTGACCTAAAACAGAACAAAACAGAAGTGATGAGATACTGGTGATAGGTCATGGTTTCTTAAATGTCCACACCTATAGCACCTACTTGATAACTGATTTATATGTAATATAATACTTTTGCTTATATAAACATTTTGCAAATTTATTGAGATAATTGAATACCAAAACTTCATGTTTAAAATGTATAATTTGCTAAATTTTGACTCACGTATATCCATCCCTACGATGGAGATAATGAACATAACATCAACCCAGATTCTTTTACTGTCCTTTTGATCATGCTCTATTACCACACACCTCCTCTCATTTAGGGCAGTTACACATCTGCTTCTGGTTACTATTTGCATATTTTAGACTTATTTGTAAGTGGGATTGTATGCTATATAACTATTTTTCTGCTGCTTTTACTCCCCATGATTATTCTGATATGTATTGACGCTGTGTGTATTGGTAGTTCTTTTTTATTTACTGTTGAGGAATACATCATTGTATGGATGTATCATAATTGTTCTCTCATTTTTCTATTGATGGGCATTTATGTTTTGTTTTTGTTTTTTAACTTTGGGGCTTTTACAAATAAAACCATTAGAAAAATTGTATACAAGACTTTATGAATATATGTTTTTAATTTCTTGGGTAACACCTGGGAGAAGAATGGTTGAATCACACAAAGAATATGCTCAATTTCTTTTTAAGAAATTGAAAAAAATAATTTTTTAAACATTTTTCAAGATTTTATTTATTTGTTTTAGAGACAGAGAATACACATAAGCAGAGGAGTGACAGAGAGAGAGGGAATCTCAAGCAGACTCTATGCCACACAGGCACCCCACAAAATTATTTTCCAAAATACTTGATATTCTCACCAATAATGATTGAGGATTTCCCTCCTGCCACATCTTCACAAGCACTTGATATATTTTAACCATTCTAATTTTTACCTTTTATAACAGTTACATGGAGGTATCTTCCTGTGGTGTCAGCATGAATTTTTCTAAAGACTACTGATTTTGACATTCTTTTAATCTGATTTTTTTATTCTTTATCCATATTTTATTGGGTATATTTTTATTTTCTTATGGTTGAGCAAGTAAAGTTTTCAGAATAACTTTTTCATCATTTCTTTAAATTCAGCATGTCAAATTTCTAATGTAAATAGTTAAGTGATAAAAATGATGAAGTTATAATATATCCTTACTTAAGAAAAATATTGAGAGTAATACGCACATCTCAAAAATGTCAGCAGGTTGAGCTTTGCTTAGAAGGTCAGCTGGTTCTTTTTTTTTTTTTAAGATTTTATTTATTTATTTGACAGAGAGAGATCACAAGTAGGCAGAGAGGCAGGCAGAGAGAGAGAGGGAAGCAGGCTCCTCGCTGAGCAGAGAGCCCGATGCGGGACTTGATCCCAGGACCCTGAGATCATGACCTAAGCCGACGGCAGCGGCTTAACCCACTGAGCCACCCAGGTGCCCCGGTCAGCTGGTTCTTAATTTGAAACTTAATAGTAATGAAATGACTTTGGCCTGTCTTATATGTCAGATATGCTTGCATTAGACAGTGTCTTATTTAATTATCTTGAGGTATCTTAGTTAAAATCGAATACTGGCATATACTTAGAATAAAAGGTGAAAATTTATGATCTCCCTAATATGAGGAAGTGGAGAAGTAACATGAGGGGTTTGGGGGGTAGGAAAAGAATAAATGAAACAAGATGGGATCAGGAGGGAGACAAACCATAAGAGACTCTCAATCTCACAAAACAAACTGAGGGTTGCCACGGGGAGGGGGTAGGGAGAGGGTTATGGACATTGGGGAGGTTATGTACTATGGTGAGTGCTCTAAAGTGTGTAAACCTGGCAATTCACAGACCTGTACCCCTGGGGCTAATAATACATTATATGTTAATAAAAATAAATTAATTTTTGTTTAAAAAGGTGAACATTTTTTTAAATTCCTATATTTTCCTAAATATAGGCATATAATTGTTTAGATTCTGTGTTCAATATTAATGACACATTTTCACATATTTTCATCAATCATCTCCTCTTTCTTTTCCATTTGCTCACTGTTAACCTTAGTGTAGTACATTTTTTTTAAAGACTTTTTTTATTTGTCAGAGAGAGAGAGGGAGCAAGAGCTAGCACAGGCAGACAGAATGGCAGGCAGAGACAGAGGGAGAAGCAGGCTCCCTGCCGAGCAAGGAGCCCAATGTGGGACTCGATCCCAGGACGCTGGGATCATGACCTGAGCCGAAGGCAGCTGCTTAACCAACTGAGTCACCCAGGCGTCCCTAGTGTAGTACTTTTAAATACAATTTTAAATTAACTATATGTTGGTTGCCTAAAATTGGACATATAAAATTATAAATATAGGAAAAAATTATAACTATATATTACCTACCACTTTTGAGATTATTGGAAAATACTGAGCATGCTATATTTGATATATTTAATTCCATTAACCATTATTAGTCACCCAAATGGCTTTTCAATGAATAAGCATCTGGCAAGTATTTATGGTTAAATGAAAATAGGACAACTCTTGGCAGTACATTCACAAAAGTACTTGGTGACTACAAGATTGGTACCTAAATCAACAGAACAGACTGGTCAGTTGAAGATTCACAACTGGAAGCGAAGTTTTGGGTTGCCTGAGGAATACATAATAATAAATTAAACTGTTTATAAAATATATGAAATAACTTGAATTGAGAATATTTTTTCTCTATCCTCTACTGAAAATTATGATGTTGAATTATATTATCTAAGACATGAATATTCATATATTTTCTCTAGAAATCACATATTTTTCCCATGCACTTTCTAAAGAGATTATGAATAGTACCATTTTGTCATGTTTTCTTATATTATTAACAAAAAAAGAGTAAATAGATCAAAACTGAAAATGGCTTCTATTTCAAACTACTTCTTTGGAAGATACTTAATTTCAATGGAGAAAAAAAGTAAGCACTTGCTGTTTTACTTTACACTGTAATTGAAACAGTTAGTACAGCACAGCAACAGTGTATTGTTAAAAATCTTTCTACTGACTCTCACAGTCTTTCTACTGTGTTGCCTTTCTGCAGTGAAAGGACTTTGCACCTGCAGTGAAGGGACTTTGCACCTGTGGAGACAAAAGCAGTATTTTTTGTTGCCTAAAATGCCATAAAGTATAATGATAATAATGATGTTTATGGCAGAACGACTATACTATTTCAATAGTGTGTGACGTATTGAGTTCTAGTTCAATAAATTGCATTTCTTGTCCAATTTTATGAAATACTGAACACATTAGCCATGAGAAAAAGGACTGCAGAGTTACTGATAATGTGAATTAAAACAGGACTTTAGGCAGCATGGCAAGCATCTAAAATTTTTATTATTTTCTTTCTTTCCACAGAACAGTTCCCATGGAAGGTTAATCCTTAGTTTAAAAGGCTTTAGTGTGATATTTCATAGATATTTCATATTTCATAGTAAGACTCATGTCTTACTAAAAAGCTCAATCATAATCATTTTTACTCTGTGTCATTTTAATATCTATCCCTACATGTAAGAGTTGGGTTTAAATCTTCAAATTTAGAATAACCCCTGGGCATTATACATATATCATGCCAGCTATATTTTACCTAGATTTATCAAAACTAGGTTCTGAATGATTTTCCAGTGCTAAATAATTCAATTTGAGACTCTATTATAATATTTTTGCTTATATTGTCAGTGTAGCTGGGCACAAATCAAAATAGAAAGACTATATTTTTGTATCCACTTATCATTCTTCTGGAATAAAATTTCCCGTTTCAACCAACGAAATTGTTGGTCTCGTGGCCTTTGTATTCACAGAAGACATACTTCAAATTTGATAACATGTAGATAGTTTCATGATTTAAAATGTAATAATGTAAAAACTTTAATACTTGGTCCATTGTGCACGTTTTTGAGGAAACAAATGGCATAGCTACAGTGATCACAATATGGCTTTCATTGTAACATAGGTGACCATTTGCTTAGTCACAACTATATGTATGTAGTCACAACTACATACATACGAATTTATCTAAACAATGTTGGAGAACTGAAGATACAAAGTGAAAGGCTAATATTTTAAATGAAGCTTTTGTGAAACATTTAAAATGTAAAATATACTTGTAATTTCTATAAGTTAATTTACAAAATCAAACTCCAATAACTATTTTTGCAGTTTAGATTTCTTTAAATTAGTGACATTTGTTTCCATATCACATAAGGTCAGAAGACAACTATGTAGCCTTTAGATATGCTGAAGATATTTGCAATACAATCCTTAACTTTTATTTTATCAATATTTATATTACCTGGCAAAGGAGAGTAAGAATGCATAACTTTCGAAGCAATGTACTGGAAAAGATGATTTGAATGGATATGTGTCTGGGTGACAGATTAACCATCCATATAAGGCATAGCACTTAGGCTGATTACATATTTAATACTTTTTAGGCATACTTATTTTAAAGTAGTTTTGACTGTGCACCATTTATTTATCACTGTACAGCTGTGTTTTAATGCAAAATTTCTGCACACCCTAGTAATGCTAGAATGGAGAAGAAAAGCTAAGGAAACTTGATTTTGGTGTTAATTTGATCATGTAATCATTCCCTAGTTAAATCTTATCTTAGGGAATTTTATCAACAAGGCCAGTAGAACTATTATTCAAATACCTATTTTTTTTAAAGTAGGTGGGAGAACTATGCTTAATAACCAAAAATTCCATATCTTACCTGTGCAGAAGACAGTCAATAAAGTATATGGAATATCATTTTGTTAATACCCAATTTAACCACTTTTAGATATATCTGTATTCTTACTATGTAGCAAAAAGAAAAAAAAAAACCTTTTAGAAAAACTGTACCAAATGCCTCTGCTCTGTCACTTATCAAAATGGCTGCAGTGGATTTTGTTCTTTTTTTAGGATAAGACTAAATAATTTGTAAAAGAAGACATTCGTTAAAATAGTAGATGCAACAGCCTTGAATCCCAATAAAAAATCTTTGACAAAGGTTGTATCTTGAAATCAGTTTTATATGGGTTAGCGAGCAGATAAATACAATTTAAAAGATAATAGACATTAGTAAATCATCTTGTCTATTTTTACTTATAAGAAAAATTAGTGGATTATCCTTAATGGCTCAGACTTTTCAAACTCTCTATGAATTTTAACCATCACCAATCTCAATAAAGAGCTATTAAAATTATCTTTGAGTATCTGACATTAAGAGAAAATATAATTTCCAAATCAGTAATATCTATTCCAGGTAACAATGATGCACATTTGACATGCAACAGAAAGTCTCCTAAGTGATATTCCATATCAAGTTAACTAAAAATATGAAGACCTACAGAGCAGCATTCCAGTTAAAATGTTTTATAAAAGCACCATCTCTCCCACAAAGAACATAATGTTCTCATATCACTGTGACATCAGTTAAAAAAAAAGTCAAATAGTGTTATCAGCCATCCTGAAAGAACAGAATAGAAAACCCTTGTATTAAAGAACAGATGAAATTTCACATAAACTGAAGTTTTCTTCTCTGACTGATAATCATTTTCACACCTTAAAAGCTGGATTTCCAGTGATTATAGATGTCTAAATGCATGCTGAGAGTAACACCCAGTAAATGATAACCATTGTGGGGCCAAACTAATAATTCAGTATTTTGATCCATTTCTGTTAACAAAGCTTTTTTTTTCTTACTATTAATTAGCTAATGATTTCAAAAATACATGACATTTTAAGTCTTCCTTAAATTTTTTTCTCATAAATATTTAGTAAGTTTTTTGGGGTTTTATGTTTTCTAATTTTTTTTTCTTTGTTTGTTTGTGTCTAGGAGATCATTGGACTAATTAATAAAAGCTTTACTGAGTTAACAAACAAAGGATTTTGCTTTATTTTAAATCCTAATTCATTTCAATAGTTACCATGATGGAATATTTTCTAAAATGCTGAGAAAACATGAGAAATTTCTAACATATTATTGTGAACATGGATAAATATACATTATTCTTAAACTAAATACATTTCATGTAGGTTCTCTTAATATCCCTATAATATCAAAGCAAGAGTAAGAAATTATATAGCATAAACAATTCATGATCTAGATATGATTTCAAATTAGAGTCATTCAAATGTAATCCAATATTCATCAGGCATATAACAAACCAAGTCTCATGATGGCTATATAAATGAAATATATAGTGAGCATCGGTTGGATTAAGTATAGTAACAAGACTTATTTCATGTAATTACATAACTCATAGAAATCAATTTTTATTTCTTACACAACTATTTTTAAACAACACTGGTTATTTAACAGAAAATATCTTTGGGGTAAATACCCAGTAGTGCAATTGTAGGGTCATAGGGAAGTTCTATTTTTAATTTCTTAAGGAATCTCCTCACTGTTTTCCAAAGTGGCTGCACAAACTTACATTCCCACCAACAGTGTAAGAGGGTTCCCCTTTCTCCACATCCTCTCCAACACATGTTGTTTACTGTCTCGTTAATTTTGGTGGTTCTAACTGGTGTAAGGTGGTATCTCAATGTGGTTTTGATTAGAATCTCCCTGATTGCTAATGATGATGAACACTTTTTCATGTGTCTGTTAGCCATTTGTATGTCTTCTTTGGAGAAGTGTCTGTTCATGTCTTCTGCCCATTTTTTGACATGATTATCTGTTTTGTGTGAGTTGAGTTTGAGGAGTTCTTTATAGATCTTGGATATCAGCCATTTGTACTGTCATTTGCAAATATCTTCTCCCATTCTGCAGGTTGCTTCTTTGTTTTGTTGATTGCTTCCTTTGCTGTGCAGAAGCTTTTGATCTTGATGAAGTCCTGAATGCTCATTCTTGCTTTTGTTTCCTTTGCCTTTGGAGGCATGTCTTTAAAGAAGTTGAAGTGATCAATGTTGAAGAGGTTACTGCCTATGTTCTCCTCTAGTATTTTGATAGATTCCTACCTAACATTGAGGCCTTTTATCTATTTCGAGGTTTTTTTTAAAATATTTTATTTATTTGATAGAGAGAGATCACAAGTAGGCAGAGAGAGGCAGAAAGAGGAAGGGAAGCAGGCTCCCTGCCTAGCAGAGAGCCTGATGTGGGGCTCGATCCCAGGACCCTGGGATCATGACCTGAGCTGAAGGCAGAGGCTTTAACCTACTGAGCCACCCAGGTGCCCCTCGAGTTTATCTTTATGTATTGTGTAAGAGAATGGTTGAGTTTCATTCCTCTACACAAAGCTGTCCAATTTCCCCAGCACCATTTATTGAAGAGACTGTCTTTTTTCCACTATATATTTTTTCCTGCTTTGTCAAAGATTTTTTGACCATAGAGTTGAGGGTCCATATCTGGGCTCTCTACTCTGTTCCACTGGTCTACGTGTCTGTTTTTGTGTCAGTACCATGCTGTCTTGGTGATCACAGCTTTGTAGTAAGCTTGAAATCAGGCAACGTGGTGCTCCCAGTTTTGTTTTCCTTTTTCAATATTTCCTTAGCAATGTGGGATCTCTTCTGGTTCAATACAAATTTCAGGACTGTTTGTTCCAGCTCTTTGAAAAATGCCAGTGGAATTTTGATTGGGATGGCACTGAGAGTGTAGATTGCTCTAGGCAGTATAGACATTTTAACAATATTTATTGTTCTGATCCATGAAGATAGAATGCTCATCCATCTTTTTGAGTCTTCTTCAATTTCATTCATGAGTGTTCTGTAGTTCCTCGAGTACAAATCCTTTACCTCTTTGGTTAGGTTTATTCCCAGGTATCTTATGGTTTTTCGTGCTATAGTAAATGGAATCAATTCTCTAATTTCCCTTTCTGTATTTTCATTGTTAGTGTATAAGAAAGCAAATGATTTCTGTACATTGATTTTATATCCTGCCACATTACTGACTTGCTGTATGAGTTCAGTAGTTTGGGGGTGGAGTCTTTTAAAGACAAATGGAAGAAATAAAAAGAAGGAGGAAAAGATAAGAAGAAACTAATCCAAAGGAATTATCTTGGTTTTGACAATAACATTTTTGACATAAAATGAAATTACATAGCCCTCCAAAAAATAATTTTAACTTCCAAGGAAGTGTTCATATCCAGAAAAAGCAGTATTTTATGTTGTTTTTTATTGTGGTGGGCATTTTGATTTTTTTGTTAGTTTGTTTTGTTTCAATTTTTCATTTAAATTCTAGTTAGTTAAGATATATTATAGTATTGGTTTCCGCAGCAGAATTCAGTGATTCATCACTTACATATAACACCCAGTGCTCATCGTAACAAGTGTCCTCCTTAATAAGAAGCTGTATTTTAAAGGTTTTTTGTTATTTTGTTTTTTAAGATTTTATTTGTTTGACAAAGACAGAGAGTACAAACAGGGGGAGCATCAGGGAGAGGGAGAAGCTGACTCCCCACCAAGCTGAGAGCTCGTGCGACTCCATTCCAGGACTCTGGGATCATGACCTGAGCTGAAGGTAGATGCTTAACCTACTGAGCCACCAAGGTGCCCCTAAGCTGTATATTTAAACACAGGTATGAAATGAATAAGCACAACAAAATCTCAGTCTTTACATGTATGTGATTTTATTGCTGCCCTACTTAAAAAACAAAACTAAAGCAACAAAACCTCTCTCCTGCTGTTAATTTGATATCCATTAAAGTTTTAACAGGAAGTAATTGCTAAAACTGTTACTTAAATGCTATACCATAGAAATAAATCAGTAAGCATAATCATAAAGCCTTTAAGGAAATAGGAGTTAGTGGGAAAAAATGACAGTTTTAATAAAAAGAAGAATTTAAGAATACAGAGTACTTCTGTGGAGCAGGGTCTGGCAGAATTGGATATTACAAAAGTGATTCATCATAATAGTTGAAAATGGAGGAAATTTGTCAACGTGAGAAGTGTGCAGAGAAACAGATAGGTGTGTGAAAATTTGGAACAGAAGGCCCTAGCATGTAATCATTTTTTATAAAGACACCAATAACAACGGTAACCTAATTTTTAAAAGTTCTACCAATACTACTTTGTAGGATATTATAAGAATTCATGTTAACCTTTGCCTTTAGTAAGCATTTTACCAATTCAAAATATTTAAATTTCTCATTGGGGGCCTCAGTATACATGCATCATAGATTTGGCAAAGATACTGTTTTAATACAACTAATTATCTCATCATATTAATCCACTCACCCTCGTCCAGGGGGATAGACTTTCTTCTTGAAAATATTTTCTCGTTTTTCCCTTGCATACAGTTAAATCTAGGCAGGTTTTCTTTCCTCAAATCTATGATGTGTATTACATTTGCTCTTTTATAAAGGTATCCATTGGTTTATTTTTTAATTACAGTATTTGCTCTATAACTGCTTCATCATTCAGTGAGCACTCGGAGTACCTGTGAGGGCCTAGTCAAGGTTCTATGTTCTGATACTATCACAGTGAATAAACATAAGCTCTGGACTATGGAGCCAATGTCATGCTGAATATCAAGGAGTTTACATTACTGTGGGCTTTGTCTATCTGTTTGATTTATTGTTTGTTTTGCCATTACCATTCTGAAGTTTTATTTTTATTCTGCTATCATTTAGCTCATGGCAATAGTTCTTTGTATATATTCCACCTAATTGATCTCATATGTTACAATTATTATTACTGTAAGAAATATTTCCTTTGTTTATTTTTGCATGTATTGCCCACTCACTCTTCAGCCTTTTTTCTTAATGGATCTACAGAAACTGTGTTTCCGACATAACATTACACTCACTTTTCATTATCAGAACCTTTATTTCTGCCTTCCTGCATTTTCTTAAGTTGTTTTCTGCATATTAATTAACCCTCTATCATAAAGATATAATAAAACTCTAAAAACAATAATACTTTAAAAATATTTAGTACAAATCATTCTAGACTATAGGGTTCTCTACTTTTTGATTTTCTATTTCACTGGTCTTATAGTTCTCTCATTTTTTCTTCTATTAATTTATTCAGGTTACCTTTTAAAGTATCATACCTCTTAAAGTATCATATTCCACAAAGTTAACCTCAGGATGAAAATATTGCTGTCACACACACACACACACACATTTAAAAGTACAATCTACTAATTGCCCATGATTTATAGTACAAAGGACTGGAGTTCTTTAATAATGGTTTTATAACCCTATTGTATTTGACAATTTCTCTTGTTCTTATCAATTTTTCTATAATCATATAATTTAAATTCTTATAAATTTTTCTGTAATCACAAAATTTAAATTAACATATATGATTTTTATGCATGATGGCTTTTTTTTTCCTATAAAGTATGAAAACATGATGAAATAGAAAAATAATTTCTTCTTGCACTTAGTTCTTTGAGAGTTATTCCACTGAAGATCTGCATAAATATTATTTATCTAAAATGGAAGTGGTAGCATTGATTACTAAAATCCTTTAAACTTACATTGATTATTGAAATACTTTGAACAAGAGCTATTTTCAAAATAATCCTAGCTACAAAATATCCGAAGGTATTCCCAATGAGCAGTATAATTTCCAACAACTGAAAGTCCATAGCTTACTTTATTTTAAATATATTTTTATGTCATTTGTGACATAGCTGATTATATATTGCCTCAAGTTGTAATTTAGATATCATTTCCTCCACGAGACCTTGTGCAGGTGTGGCTGAATGTCAGCATGCTCTGTTTCTTTAGAACTAAGTGCCAAATGCTAATAAAAAGTCACTGCATGGAATGGAAAATATCTGTTAATGAATATGTCTCTCTAATAGATGTAAGCATTTGAAGAATGCTTTATTCAACTCTCTATTCCCCATACATACCAAGAGTTTGGCACAGGGCAGATAATAAATAAATGTTTGCTGACTTAAGTGATCCTTGAATTATATTCTGTCTAATTTCTGACTTCCAAATATGACTTGCATTAAGAAGATATATAATCTCTCAATTTGCCTTAGGTTTTCAGTCATAATAGAAATATGTACAATACTAAGAGAGTATTGTGCAATCTTTTTTTATACTGGACTGTCAATGACTTCGGGATAAAGACTGTTTTCTTTTTTTTTTAAATACGTGATACATACTGATCCCAAATAAATATTTTTCTGATGAAGTTATACATATATTAATAAGATGACTGGACACATCTCTCATTAAGGACTATATGAATTTTTACAGTAATGTTATTCATTTGTGTTTTTCAAGCAAAACACAAGAACAATTATCTGCTGAAATAATGCCTTAATTATGTGATTATATGCTGCTGTGTGATGCAATGTCTAAAATTAAAGATTTGAGAGTAGAAAGCAGGAAATAAAAGTTTTCGTGACCTCAATGCTTGTGCTAGGAGTTTTGAAGATTTCCACTTGAGGGGGTGGGGAGAAAAGTAAAGTAAGAGGAGGAATCTTAAAATAAAAAAAACAAAAAATGAAAATTTTCTGTCCTGTATACCTCTGATTTCTTCATAAATAGCATTATTTATAATGTACACATAATTTATACAAATTCTTTATTACTGTATTCATAAAAGAAAACTATCTTTAATATCCTTAAACACATATCATCCTTGATTTTTTAATAAAATAAAAGCTCAATCCATTTGTTTTGGAAAACAGAATGGGAATAAAGTCAGCTTAGACATTTAGCAGCACTAACCAACACAAATAAGAATGAACATTCCTCATGGTATGTAAGCACTTGCGTACTTGAATATGTTACTTGTATTTAATATTGACTACAATCAGTTGTGGTGTTCTTTGTAAAACATAAATTTTTGTAAACCATAAATTGTAAAACATAAATCTTTGTAAACCATAAATTAATAATCCTCTTCCTTGATGTGTCCAAAAGAAGTCTGATTCCACTCATAGCAATATCCTATTGTTTCCAATCTTATAAAATAACAACATAACATGAGACTGATATTTTTATAACAGAAAGAGGAGGATAATTCATGGTGACTACACCTGGAAATTTGGGGTAATAAGGGCTGTCTTTTTAAAATGACCCTATGCTTCACAGAAAATCCATTATACTGACATTTTTGTGTCAATGTTGTGGCTTTTTGACCTTTAAATTCTAACATTAGCACATGCAGATCAATAAATCTTAGTAATGTCCTCAATTAAAATCACTATGTTCTTATTATGCTTACCAGAGAACCACTGCAGTTAGCTGTAAAAGCAGTCAGAATGAATGGAAGCAGTTTTCATTATGCATAACATAGTCATCTGTACCAGAATTTATTGGAAGTCAGGTTAATGGCTCAAACCAAGTTAGAAAACAGATATGCTATACAAAGATGCAAACTTGATGGGATTCCAAAGTATTGCTTTTGTCAAGATATACAGGAAAACCTCACTTAATTTTTTCACAGAGTAAACAGTAAACAAATATAGATTCGTTGGGCCAATAGTGTATGTATTTATGAGAAAATAAATCCAGATTTCTTATTTACATTACCTTAAGGTGAGTCCATTCATTTAACAAATATAAAATTAATTCCTACTATTTACCAGCAGTGTATTAGGTAAGCGGGGATTAAAATGAAAAACAAAACAAAAAAAATAATCTCACTACACTGAGAAATTCCTGGAGTATTGGGGTGCTTGGGTGGCTTAGTTGTTTAAGTGGCTAATTCTCGGTTTCAGCTCAGGTCATGATCTCAGGGCCTGGGACTGACCCCTATCTGGGGCTCTGGGCTTAGCAGTGGGTCTGCTTGAGGATTCTCTCTCTTCCTTTTCCTCTGCCCCTCCTCCTGCTCAGTCTCGCTCTCTCTCTCAAAAAAACAAATCTTAAAAGAAAAAAAAAATCACTGAATCCTCAACTAACTGCTTCATAACCAACTATTGTAATATAATAATAAATATTTTCTAATATATATTTTTAAATTACTGTAGGATAACAGAGAAAAAAGGGGTTTTGTCAATTTGTAGTGGTCTCAGAAGGTTTCATAGAGAAAATGACTCAGAGAAGACACTTAAAAACAATATTTATTTTTCTTCAAATATTGTTAAGATGCCTATGCTACCCAAAGAAATCTACGCATTCAAAGCAATCCTTATCAAAATACCATCAACATTTTTCACAGAGCTAGAACAAACAATACTAAAATTTGTATGGGACCAGAAAAGATCCTGAATAGGCAAAGGAATGTTGAAAAAGAAAACCAAAGCTGGTTGCATCCACTTCAAGCTATAGTACAAAGCTGTAATTGTCAAGAGAGTATGATACTAGCCCAAAAATAGACACACCGATCAATGGAACATAAAAGAAAATCCAGCAATGGACCCTCATCAACTCTATGGTCAACTAATCTTTAGACAAAGCAGGAAAGAATAAACAATGCGAAACAAAATACAGTCTCTTCATCAAACAGTGTTGGGAAAATTGGACAGTCAGAAACCTCTTTGACCTCAGCTGCAGCAACTTCTTGCTAGACATCTCCCTAAAGGCAAGGGAAACAAAAGCAAAAACGAACTATTGAGACTTCATCTAGATAAAAAGCTTTTTAACAGCAAAGGAAACAGCTGACAAAACCAAAAGACAACCTATAGAATGGGAGGAGATATTTGCAAATGTCTTAACAGATAAAGGGCAAGTATCCAAAATCTATAAAAAACGTATCAAATCAATACCCACAAAAGAAATAATCCAGTCTATAAATGGGCAGAAAACACAGCCATTTTTCCAAAGAAGACATACATATGGCCAACAGGCACTTGAAAAAATGGTCAACATCACTTGGTATCAGGGAAATACAAATCAAAACCACAATAAAATATGATTTCACATCAGTCAGAATGGCTAAAGTTAACAAGTCAGTATACAACAGATGTTGGTGAGAATCCAGAGAAAGGGGAACCCTCTTACACTGCTGGTGGGAATGGAGGCTACTATAGCCACTCTAGAAAATGGTATGGACATTCTTCAAAAAGTTGAAAATAGAGCTACCCTACAATTGCTCTACCAGGTACTACTAGATATTTACTACAAGCATAAGAACATAGTGATCCAAACGGGGTAGCTGCACCCCAATGTTTACTGCAGCAATGTCCACAACAGCCAAAAAATGGAAGGAGCAAGATGTCCTTTGACAGATGAATGGATGAAGAAGATGTTTCCCATATATATATATATATATATATATATATATATATATATATATATATATAAATATTACTCAGCCATCAAAAAAATGTAATCTTACCATTTGCAATGACGTGGATGGAACTAGGAAGTATTATTCTAAACAAAATAAGTCAATCAGAGAAAGACAATTATCATGATTTCACTCAAATGTAGAAGTTAAGAAATAAGACAGAGGGTCGTAGGGGAAGAGAGGGAAGAATAAAATTGGATGAATTCAGAGAGGGAGACAAGCCATAAGAGACACTTAACTCTCGGAAACAAACGTTTTTTGTTATCCTTCTGAGGGTTGCTGGAGGGGAGGGGAGTAGGGTAGATGGGGTAACTGGGTGACAGGTATTAAGGAGAGCACTTGGTATAATGAGCACTGGGTGTTATATGCAACTGATGAATCACTAAACTCTACCCCTGAAACTATATGTTAATCAATTAAAATCAAATAAATAAAAAATACTATTTCAAGGAACTAGATGGAAAGGATATACAAGGAGTATGGAAAGAATATTCGTATCAGAATACAATGTTTCTTTAAAAATACAAGTAGTTTTGAGGTTGTGAAAGTGGCAGAACATCAAGCTGAATAGACAGATTGGAAAGTACATGATTTTGATGTTGGTCTGCTGGGTAACATCTTACACTATTGCTATGTCTGTAGAATCTAAAGATTCTATGTCTGACTCTGAAGTCAGACAGACTAGAAACTTCATTTCTCACTAAAAGAAGCATGTAGTGGTTACAATTAAAGGCTTTTGAGCCAAACTTCCTGGATTCAAATTTAGGGTCCACCATGCCCTGGAGATGTGGTATTGCTTAAGTTACTTATGAATAACGTGTGCCTGCTAATAAGCACATATTACATCTCCTTCCCCATCTATCAGCACAGATATTAATAGGAGCACCGTGGGTGACAGTAATTCTCCATGACTCACTCCTCCCCACTTTTTGTTTGAGAAGATAACAGATTGTTGTCCACATCCAGGGAAACTTCAGGGTCAATGGGTTATGAACAAATGTCACATTTATCATATCAAAGCAGAAGCTTTAGGTACCACCGTTTATTTTCAGCTGCCCTATATTCTTAGGACCTAAGAATGGTAGCTCTGGGGAAAAGTCCTGGAGTTCACACACAAAGACACTGAAATTCTCCAACTGACAGGTAATCTTTTCCTAAAGACTGACCCTAAAAGTCCAGCAAAAAGGAAGCCTTTTAGTGAAAAGAAATTCTTAGTGATATTAAAGTCAATCACCTTACATGTCATTAATTTTCATTGATCACAACTGTTGCCTTTAGATGAATTGGCTTGCAGCCATTTTGTTTTCACTCTGGCTATTATAATGATCAGATCTCATCAAACTCATATTTCAATAACTCATTGGAATTTTCCTGGCTAAACTTCCTGTCTCTGCTTTTAGAATTACTAGAAAGACTTTTTATCTTTCTTCTGACATCTGGCAAGAGAAGTAAAGATTCTGAAAAGTTTCTCATAAATATTATGTATATGTGATAATAGATCCCAGGCAAAACCAGTACCGTGCATTAATAAGTGCAATCTTAATGAATGGGTTAAGTGGTATGTTATTTGGAGATTTGTGAATACTTCTAAGTCATGTAAAATGAATTAATATGTTAACATAAACCATTTCAAAGACCTAAGCATAATCACTTGAAAAAAGTATGCAAGAATAAAATCACAACTATTTTAATCATATTATAATACACACATAAAAAAGCATGGAGACCATGAAATAAGTTAGTTGAAAAATATACATAGAGAGAGATAAGATTTGCATGTTAAGCCATGTTATTATTCTTATGCAAATCAAATACCACTTAAAATGTCTTCATTACAAGGAGGAACTTAATGTCATCGCCTTTAAAATGCATACTTAAATAACGAAATTCACATCACATGACTTCTCTTCAAATTCACTGATGTCTAGAATATAGTTCACTTTCTTACCATAATGAAACAACTTCCTTGGCTGGTATCATGTGCTGAGTATTGAGAGGCTTATTCATTCAGAAGTGGCTGTGTAAATTCAAACTACAATCATTCGATTCAGAAGAAACAATATGCAATGGTCTATCTATCCATAATTAGATAGATTCTTGAAATTTAACTATGTGTTATCCTGCCAAGGTGGTATCTTCATCAGTAAAGTCTAATAGCACAATTGTAAGTTCAGTTGTCAGATTACAAAGGATTGCATTTGCACAATCAATGTTAGATTTTGAGGTTATTGGGGGTTTCCCAGAATTCCATGGAACAATGCAAAAGTGGAAAGCTATTAGAATTAGTCAAAAGAATCTAGAGGGTTGCTGGGGGGAGGGGGGGTTGGTAGAAGGGGGGTGGGGTTCGGACATTGGGGAGGGTATGTGCTATGGTGAGTGCTGTGAAGTGTGTAAACCTGGCGATTCACAGACCTGTACCCCTGGGGATAAAAATATATTATATGTTTATAAAAAAATTAAAAAATAAAAAAAACTTAAAAAATAAAAAAAAGAATTAGTCAAAAGAATCTAATTTTTAATGTATGTGGAACTTACAGGCATACTTCAGAGATATTGTAGGTTGAGTCCTAGACCACTGCAATTAAGTAAGTATCACACTGAAGAAACTCAAATGAATTTTTTGGTTTCCCAGTACATATAAAAGTTATGTTTACACTATACTATAGTCTATTAAGTATGCAATAACATGTCTTTACAATGTACATACCTTAGTTAAAAATACTTTATTGCTAAAAAATAACAACCACCATCTGAGCTTTCACCAGGTCATAATCTTTTTGCTGGTAGAAGGTACTGACTCAACTTGATGGCTGCTGTTTGATCAGGGTGGCTGTTGATGAAAGCTGGAGTGGCTGTGACAATTTCTTAAAATAAGAGAACAAAGTTTGCCACATAAGATTGACTCTTCCTGTCACAGATAATTTCCCTGCAGCATGTAATTCTGTTTGGTAGCATTTTACCCACAGTAGAACTTCTTTGAACACTGATCAATCCTTTCAAACCCTGCCTCTGCTTTAACGACTAGGTTTATATATAATGTCCTAATCCTTCGCTGTCATCTTGACAATCTTCACACCATCCTCCCTGGGAGTAGATTCCTTCTCAAGAAACCACTTTCTTTCCATGTGAAGCAACTCCTCATGAATTCAAGTTTTATCCTGAGATTATAGCAATTCAAGTTATATCTTTAGGCTCCACTTATAATTCTACTTCTGTAGGTATTTCCAAGATATTTGCATTTACTTCCTTCATGGAAGTCTTAAACTCCTCAAAGTCCTCATGAAGGTTGGAATCTGCTTCCAAACTTCTGTTAATGTTGATATTTTGATCTCTTCCCACGAACGTTCTTAATGGCACCTAGAATGGTGGCTCCTTTCCAGAAGGGTTTCAATTTACATTTTGAAGAGCCATTAGAGGAATCAATATCCATGTCAACTATAGGCTTACAAAGTGTACTTCTTAAATCAAAAGACTTGAAAGTCAAAATTACCCCTTGGATGATGAACTGCAGAATGGATGTGTCAGCAGACAGGAGAACAAAATTATTCTCATTGTACATTTCTGTCAGAGCACTTGGGTGACCAGCTGCATTGTCAGTGAGCAGTAATACTTTAATGGCTTTTTTTTTTAAATTTTTTTTTAAAGATTTTATTTATTTATTTGACAGACAGAGATCACAAGTAGGCAGAGAGGCAGGCAGAGAGAGAGAGGAAGAGAAGCAGGCTCCCCGCTGAGCAGAGAGCCCGATGCGGGGCTTGATCCCAGGGATCCCTGGGACCATGACCTGAGCTGAAAGCAGAGGCTTTAACCACTGAGCCACCCAGGCGCCCCGAACAGTAATACTTTAAAAGAATTTTTTTTTTTTTTTTCCTGAGCAGTAACGCTCAACAGCAGGCTTAAAAGATGTGGTAAACCATATTGAGAGCAGAAGTGTAGTTATCCCCTTTGCTCTTCCATTTACAGAGCACAGTCAGAGTAGAATTAACATAATTTTGAAGGACCCTAGGATTTTTAAAATGAAAAATGAACAGTAGCTTCAACTGAAAGTCAGCAATTCCATAAGCCTCTACAAAAGGCTCTGCCTCTTTTTTCAAGTTTCGAAGACAGGCATTGACTTCTCTTCTCTAGCTATGGAAGCCTTAAATGGCTTCTTCTTCCAATGTAAGCCTGTTTTATCTACCTTGAAAACCTGTTGTTTAGGGTAGCCACCTTTATTCACCATCTCCGCTAGATCTTCTGGATAGCTTAGTCCAGTTTCTACATCAAACTTCCTGTTTCACTTTGTAGTTTTATGGTATAGAGATGACTTCCTTCCTTATGAACCAACATCTGCTAGTTTCAAACTTTTCTTCTGTAAATTCCTCACCTCTTAGCCTTCATACACTGAAGAGTTAGAGCCTTGTTCTGGGTTAGGCTTTGGGTTAAGGGAAGGTTGTGGCTGGTTTAACCTTCTATCCAGACCAGTAAAACTTTCTCCATACCGTCAATAAGGCTGTTTTACTTTATCATCATTCGTGTTTCACTGGAGCAGCACTTCAATTTCCTTCAAGAATTTTTTCCTTGTGTTCCAAATTGACACAAGAGGCCTGGCATCTGTTTATTTCCACTTTTGACAAGCCTTCCTCACTAAGCTTCATCATTTCTAGCTTTGGATTTAGGATGTTGTCGGAGGCAGGCCCCTGGCCAGGGCGGCCTCCGCCATTAAAAGATGGCACCTGGCTAGTTGCCAGGTTAGGATTGCCTCGTGAGACTAAGCGGAACGCCCAAAGAGGAAGTAAACAGCATTGGTTGCTAGCGAAGTTGTTCGTTTAGGTGCACAGCCTGATTCGCTCCCTCCTGTACCCTGCTTGCTGATTGGTCATGTAAGCGTATGTAAGTGTGTAGACTTGCAGAAATAAAGAGAGAGAAGAGGCATCTGAACCAGGGCGTCTTGTCGTCCTTGCGGGGCGAGGGCGATAAATGGCGCCGGCACCTGGGAACTAAATAAAGGAATCTTGCAAGGTAATCTGCAGGAAAGCGGGGAGTAAAGGTCCGCAGTTTCCATTCCAGAGGACAAGTTACCGGTGGTGCTATCCAGAAAGAAGAGAGATTTTGGTATCACAACTGCCGTTGTGACAGCATTGGCTATATCTACAGCAGCTGCCACGGCAGCAGCAGTCTCGCTTGCTGCAACAATACCCACTGCGGAAGCTGTGAACACCCTTGCAGAAGGAACGGCGGCTGCCCGTCAAACACAGACTCAGATCAATGCACATCTGCAAGCAGAAATCCTGATAGTCAACCAGAGAGTGGATTTGGTTCAAGAACAAGTGGACATATGGGGCCCTATTGGGACTGGGATGTATAGTACCCTTCCCGGCAATGTGTGTAACTCCCATAGCCTATACTAATATGAGTGACTTACAGAATGTCTCCCGACAGCTCTCCCAATACTTGCGGGGGAATTAGTCCGCAAAATTCCAAAACTATACTCAGCACCTGCTACTAGGCATAACAAGGATAAATAATACCAGAGGTGAGCTTGCAACCCTCCCAGAGATAATCAAAACATTGCAAGATGTGTTAACCTTTACGAAACAATGGGCTAGCGTAATTGGTCTGATGACAATCCTCGTAGTGGGCTTGATTCTGCTAGTAAGGAAACTGCAAATTTGGAGGCGACAGCAACATAGGCAACAGCAAGCCATGGTGCAGGCCTTGTTAGCCATCGAGGCTGGAACATCCCCCCAAGTGTGGCTAAGTATGCTGGATCGGTAGTCAACTATGGGTAAGATTGGTGGGGGAAATATACCAACCTAAGACAGGACGGCAGATCATTGATATCTGCCGTCTGATGACGGGTAAGGATATTCCCCGCCACTGACAACCTAAGACAGGCACGATCCCTGCCATAAAAGAAAAAAGGGGGAGATGTCGGAGGCAGGCCCCTGGCCAGGGCGGCCTCTGCCATTAAAAGATGGCGCCTGGCTAGTTGCCAGGTTAGGATTGCCTCGTGAGACTAAGCAGAACGCCCAAAGAGGAAGTAAACAGCATTGGTTGCTAGCGAAGTTGTTCGTTTAGGTGCACAGCCTGATTCGCTCCCTCCTGTACCCTGCTCGCTGATTGGTCATGTAAGCGTATATAAGTGTGTAGACTTGCGGAAATAAAGAGAGAGAAGATGCATCCGAACCAGGGCTCTTGTCGTCCTTGCGGGGCGAGGGTGATAGGATGTGAGATATGTATACTCTTCATTTCACTTGAACACTTAGAGGCCACTGAAGGGTTACCATTTGGTCAAATTTTAATCCTTGTGTCTCAGGGAATAGGAAGACCCAGGGAAAGGTGGAGAGAAGAAAGGCTGGTCAGTGGAGCAGTCAGAACACACATCATATTTACTGACTAAGTTCACCATCTTACATTGGTGCAGCTCTTGGTGACCCAAAACAATTACAATAATGACATCAAAGATCACTGATCACAGATCACCAAACAAATAGTAATGAAAAAGCCTGAAATATTGTGAGAATTACCAAAATGTGACAAGAGACAGAAAGTGAACAAATGCTGTTGGGAAAATGGTCCCCATAGACTTACTCATTATAAGATTGCCACAAACTTTCAATTTGTAAAAAACACAGTAGCTGCAAAGCACAATAAAATGTGGTATGTTTATATTAGCTAGAATCTTAACTTTTACTGAAAAAAGCATAAGTAAACTGACTTGATTTAGTAATAATTCATCAAACGTAGTGTCTATAATAAATATTATTTGAGGAATACGCTATTAAAATGTTTCAAATATGCAATTCACAAAGTACATTTAAAAGTTATCTCATACTCTGGTTTCTCTTCAGATCGTATAAATCTTTCACCTTTTTAAAAGTTATCTCTAATAATATGAAAAATGTGAAGAAGATCCTTAAAGTTTAATTTCTTGACTATAGGAATGGTGTCAGTTTACTATATTTCATTTTCTTTTTTTTAAAATGCATTTAATAGTATAAAATAAAATATGTCCTTATATACAGCACTGAAAATTATTGCTATATATGCTATTGTGTTACTCAAGCCAAACGAAGAGCATTGAATTGTTTAAGAAATCAGTTTCGTCCTAAGTTACTAACTCGATTGTTGGAAATATTATACATTAGGATATGTATTTGGGAATATGGTAAACCTTTGCCTCTTTACTGTTTCAGGGTTATTGGGAGTGCCATGCCAACAAGTTTTTGTATGTATGATTGCAGGAGTCAGCTGTTAATAGACAATTATAAATTGCTTAAATATGAATTATCAATAATAATAGTGGCTTTTACTTCTCAATAACTGAAAATAAAAATTCTTAATTTTACCTTGATGGAAAAGATCACCCATCTATTAACATCTGGATAATGTCCAAAACAGCTTCACAAATTGATTTGCCAGCAATGACTTCCCAAAGTAATCTGATTGAATTGAAGAGAGAAGAATTAAAATGAATGAAGGAAGAGGTGAACTATCTGTGTTTAATCTCCAGTTTCATCAGAAATCGATTAACTAGCTGACTTTGGGTCCAAAAGAATTAATTATACTCAGTCTCCAGTATAATTAACAACACTATGGCCATCTCCCAAAATATTCATTAAACAGTCAGGAACAATATGAAATTCAAATTAAAATTGAAAAAGAGATTAAATAGCAGTAGTCATCTCTAAAAAGAATCATACTACATCTGAGATGAAATCATCTGAGCAATACAAAATATGGAAATACATTCTGTGTTACATTTAATTATCATTAATTCCAGCACTGCAAGCTGGCAGCTATTTTAGGCTCATTACAAGGACTAAAATGGGCTAGAATGTTAATATGAATCTATCCTCACTGGAATAATGGGAGTATGCTTCAAAGTTAAAGAAAGTTTAAAAATAAAGTTCAGAATTTTGGTTAATTTCTTACATTTTCAATTAGAAATATGTATTCCAGATAACCTGCTGATAATACACTGATTACAATACTGTAATAACAACAAAAAACATCTATCAACATCTTCTTTCTCATAAAGACCTTTAAAATATATATGCTCATTGTGTGTTTTAACAAAAAATAATTTTTGCTTTGTCTGTAGATTTAAATTAATTGTTATGGTATAAAATCACGTTTTCAGTTAATAGTTGAGTCTTAGTGTTTATGATTTCCTTATCTGGCTGGAGGCACATTATATTTTCAGAAAAATATTGCAACCATAAAGCTTATGCAAAGCCTAAGGCTGCATATATGAAGTCATATATGCATTAAGTGGCAAGATATTTCAATCACAGCCATAGTTGGTTGGGAGAGTTTGTAGCTGAAATGTAAAGTTTCAATCTATGGAAAAATACCTACTAGTTTAACATATTTTAAATTTTGATATAATATGTTTTTCTGTTACCAAGAGACAGGTTTCAATCATCCAAGTTGTTAGTATGGAATGGACACTGTTCAATTCATTACAAAAGAAACTATATATATGAAAATATATTTCACATATGTGAAAATTATATATGATATAACAAACATTTAATAATACGTAGTGTCATATGTAAAAGAAATCTTCACACACACACTAAAATTGAATCATGCTCTTCTCAAAGGCATAAACAGATTTTGCAGTTTGAAAGCTGCAGTTTTGAAGTACGTGTGTGTGTGTGTGTGTGTGTGTGTGTGTGATATGTGTTTTTAAATGCATGTAATTTATATAAACTTTCTGCAATGTCTTTTAAATGTCCATTAACTTTACTTTAAATTCAATATATGTATGAAAGATACTCAACTAAAGATATCATATATATATATATATATATATTTTAAATCTGGGAAAACAAAATCTAAGTGACTGATTTTTAAACCTGAAGCAAATTGAAATCTGCCTTAGGAAGGATGACTGAGTGTGTAAGTGAGGAATGCTACCCCGGAAAAGAGGAGAAAAGAAAAGAAAGGATGACCGATAAGATACAATTCATCCCCCTATACACAGAGCGAAACCATGATTAAGTTCTTCAAGGAGAAATGTGAGAAAAGGAAAAAAAATATAAAAACACTCTGATCACCCTTAAAGACACCTGTGATCTAAGCAGTGTGTGTATTTTAAAGTTTATAAAGGAAGCTTAGTTTTTTGTTGTTGTTGTTGTTGTTGTTGTTGTTTTAATTCCCTGAGCTATAAAGGGAGGGGGATCCCACAGAAGCTATCCTTCAGGTCACCAGGATCAGGATTGTCTTCATAGTTCAAATTTAAATTTCAGTTAAAAAAGAAATAATCTGAAATGAAATTAGTTGAAAATAACAGGGAAAAACTTAAAGAGTGTCAAAATTGGGGGGCTTACAACAAAGTATAATAACACAAAATCTAGGAAAAAATAGCTAAAGTAGTTTTAAACATCAAGAAAATATAAATGCTAAGATTTCAAAGCAGATATACTACTTAAAAATACAGAATTATTAAACAAAATATGGTAAAAAATCTGTAAATAAATGTAAGTTAAATAAGTCTATATACAAGAAGAAGAAAGATGCATTGTTAACTAATCCAATACTGTGAAAAGAAGGAAACAAGAAACCCAGTCTTATATTTTAACTCTTATGTTGTGGATTCTACAAGGGGCTCAGAGAGTTCATTAATTCTTCAAAGTGAATGTTATTTTTTTCTTTTCTTTTTTTATTATTATGTTCAATTAGCCAACATATAGTAGTGCATCATTAGTGTTCAGAGATTCTTATTTTTCTATCACTATACTACACCATGTAGTGTTCCACAATTCTTATTTTTTTTCTATCACAGTACTGATTACACAACCTTATGAATATCATACCCTGTTTCAAAGAGGGCAGACTAAACATTCGTGTCCTTTTCACAAAGGATCGTAAAATTATTGCCTTACTCAGAGATTATTTTTCTGGGGTTTTTTAGTTATAAGACTCTTTGTTTTGCTTTTTTAGAAGGTACCCCCCTCCCCCACCCCGTGCAAAGCAACCTAACTTTAAAGTATTCCTTAACAATATATGGAAAAGTTAATGGAAAATGACATAATTTTTCTACATCCTTTTTCTATATCCTGAGATCCAGCTATCATAACAATCCAGAGGCACTGAGCATATATTATCCTATTTTTAAAAATAAACCATATGTGCCAAAGTTTGTAATGAAGAATGCATGTTTTCATCTAGTAGTTGGTGGCTAAATGCATCTGTTGGCATCAGCTACTGTTGCCAGGGAAATTGTTAAATTCTTAATTTAAGAATTGATTTCCACACTGACACAAATTTATTATTTTGTTGAGTTGGCTGAATTCTCAATTTTTAAAATTCTAACTAGAGTTATATTAAGTATTTAAGGTAATAGTGTAGCTGAAGTTATAGAATATATAGAATATGTAAATGCTGTCCCTTTATATAATAGTCCTTTAACATTTAATCACACAGATGCAATTGTATGTTTTATTGTACATTGAAACTAGAAGAAGTTTTGTAATATCTTGTCACTATACACAAGGATCATTTATTTTATTTTATTTTATTTTTCTATGGTGTAGTTTCTAAATGGATCTGCTTTGATCAAGCTTAGAATTAGCAAGTGATAGCCAAGTGAGGATGAATACAATTTTGATGATATAAAATCAGTGAAAGATACATTCTGGAGAATAAAAGCAAGTTAACGAGTTTTCTGCTATACTATGCAAAGGATCCACTAAATTAATTTAACTAGTATGAATTTCTAAATGACTTTAAATGCTACAAAGATATGGCATCTCAGAAAAAGCATGCTACATAATTATGAATTAACTTCTTCATGTCAGACCCTGCAAATTTCATTTCAAGTTTGGGTGCTTCTTTAGATGGCCAACTTATGATACATAGGTAATTCTTTCCAAAAATAAGTGGTGGAGTACATTTATTTTAATAATTGATAAGGAAGTGTAAAGTATATCAAATAAAATGTTGAAATATATTAATAGGCTAATCACCAAGACATCAATACAGAAGCAATACAGGAATGTGAAAACTCTCATAAATGGAACTCGGGGCCTAGAAGTCAGAATATTATCAAAAAGTAAGAGTGTAATCTTAAAAGTAAGTGAAATAAATAAGTAAGCTGTGTAATCAATACTGTGATAGAAAAAATAAGAATTGTTGAACACTACACAGTGTAGTATAGTGATAGAAAAATAAGAATCTCTGAACACTAATGATGTACTACTAGATGTTGGCTAATTGAACATAATAATAAAAAAAGAAATGAAAAAATAAGCATTCACTTTGAAGAATTAATGAACTCTTTGAGCCCCTTGTAGAATCCACAACATAAGCGTTAAAATAGAAGACTGGGTTTCTTGTTTCCTTCTTTTCACAGTATTGGATTAGTTACAATGCATCTTCCTTCTTCTTATCTATAGACTTTAATTTACATTTATTTACAGATTTTTTTTTTTACCATATATTTGGTTTAATGATTCTATATTTTTCTGAAGTTGTCTGAAATGCAAAAAAATGCATCTGAGGTAAGCAAACAAGTCCCAGAACCAAGACATCTAATTTCTTCTACTGGGGGAGTAGGTACTGCAAGCTGAAAGGCAGATAGGATGTGGAAGATACAGATCGAGAGGAGCAAAAGCCCAGGTCCAAGGAAACCCGTGGGTTAATCTACAGTTGCTGTGCCAGTTGGATTTTATCTTTTCAAAGTCCCCACGCGTCTTCGAACAGGAGGTGAGAACAGCAGGCAGGCATTTCCCAGACTTCAAATGAGTGAATCATATTGTCAGCGCGCCGCAAATATCGTCAGCTTGCAGCGTCAGCCTTTCCTTGGGAGTATCTGCAACATCACATAAACTCAGGGTATACTGAGCTGGCTGCTTTAAAGTTTGGGGGAACCTAACCACTCCCTGCCCTCGGAAAAGACAAGGTGGGCTTTGTGTTATACAAGTAACAATAACAACTAAAACACCATCAAATTCAAGAGAGCATTTTCATGCACAACTGAAATCCAGCTTACCATCTTTTTTTGTTGCTGTTTTCAACTGGCCTTAACCTCTAAGTATCAATCAAGAAGTATTTCCTTGCGTGATCCTTGAGACATTACATAAATCTAGCATTGTTAGAGACGTGGCATAATGTACATCGAGGGTCATCGAGGCAAACTACAACTGGAGAGCCTAATTTTTTAAATAAAGCTTTATTAAAACAGAGCCATGGCCTTTGTTTATTCATTGTCCATGGCCACTCTCATGCTAATTTGGCAGAGTTGAGCCAGAGATTGCTGGGCCCCAAAGTCAGAAATATTTACTAATTGAGTCCTACAAAAATAGTTCGCCAACTTTTCTCATAGAGGAAGAAAAGTTAGATTTAGAATCCAGAATCTTAAAACGTTCACGTTCAATCTATTTCATAAGTCATTTCACTTCATAAAGTCTTAGTAAGAAAACATAAAAAAGAAAAAGAATAACCATTTCTGAATCTCTCTGAAATGGAGATGAACTCTGAAAGTTACTTGCAAAATTTAAAACATTATATATACAATATATACGTTGTTACCATTTATACTAGGAAATTCTGTTTTTTTCTTTGATTTCCTATTGGTCATTCAGCAAATAATCTTGGAGTGCATGCATCACGTATTGTGTTAGCCATGAGGTATACAATAGCAAAACAGATACGTAGAGATTTTGATCCTAAAGGATGTAAAATTTTGCATATCCTAAGATGAATTAGGAGAGACTGAATACATAGTTTACTGTAACCTAAAAAGGACCTTTGGATGGCCAATTTTTCCTTTAACAATGTTCTATTACTTCCAAAAATACAAAATGACTCTTTGGTCTCATGATATATCATTTTTATTATTATATTTTTAATATAATCTGGGTTGTTTCATGTTAATTAAACACAAATATTTTCCTAGACCTTTCTGCCAACAATTATTGATATTAATTGTATGATACTGAAAGAACTTCCATTTTTCAAGGAAAAAATACAAAGAAATAGAAAATATCCTGCTTAAAAAAAAAAAAAATTCTTGGCAAACTTGAAGTTAGCAAATGGTGTTACAAACCAAGATGTGAGAGCAAAATGTGGATGTTGTCACTGAAATTTCATTTCACTTAGGCCCTCGGGTGTCAGGGCAAGGAAATGTATGTGTGAATACCGACACACGTATATCCACGTAGACGCATTTATATACGTTATAAATATCTAAAGCATCTATAAAGAATCTCCAGGGTCATCCTGCTTATATCTCAGGATTAGTCATTTCTCCAAGGAATCCTGTCTCCTTAAATAATATTCACATAGAATATTTTGACTTTTAAATTTTTGTGTAAAACACACGGATATATTCAATAATAAACCTCCTCCTTAACTATGAGTTTTTTGCGTAGCTTGATTGGTGGGATTGTGTCTAATAATAAACACTGCATTTCCTTTCTATGTGACCATGGGGTAATGGGATTAGGACTATTTTTATGACATTTTCTCAGACTACATGTTCATGTATTATGCGGGGTATAGAACTATAACTCTGGACTCTTGGTAACTTCATCTTTTCTCTCACAGCACCACATTAATTTTTCTCAGAGGTGCACTGATCCCATTTATGTCATTGGTCACAACAGCACAGGCTTTTAGGCTTGCTGTCCTTTATACTCTTTGTATTTTGTCTGTTTGCAGATACGGATAGCAAGAGTCATCCTCATTTGTATAGAAAGGAAAGTCTTGCTGATCTCCATTATACACTTCTGCATTTGATTTTTTTGGTACATCGTTTCACCTGTCATCAGCAATAAGGTACAGAAATGAATTTCCCACCATCCTCCCTATAATGCACTCCCTGTGATCTGACCTTTATACGAGTTTCCTTTTTTATTATTCTACTACTCACAACTGGCCTTCAAGACTATGATTACCAATCTCCCAGAAAAATTTCTTTGTTCCTTCTTTTATTTTCCCATCAAAATCTCCAAATGTAGAAGAGGATATTGAAGTATTTTGTAATCATCACTTTACCTCTCTGGCTGTGGGAGGATTGGACACTGAGTCCAAAGCCATAACATATATACACAAACAACATGTGATATGGAACAAAACAGGAAGAGGAAATTCAGGTAATGAAGTTGCCACATAGGTCTTAGCAAGAAAGTTTAGCAAATAAGTAATAATTAGAAACAATTACAAAAATCTTTTTACTATTATACCTTAATTTCAGTTACTTATAAAGTAACAATGATCTTTGAGTTATTCAATGCAATCTTTAAGTACAAATGAAAGATAAGAAGAAATAAAACATAAGATGTGCTTACTTGTGTGCATACCATCTGACTATTAATTTTCTTCTTAAATTCAGTACCACTTATAAGAACAAAAATTGCATTGAATTTTTAAAATACCTCCATAGAAAAGTATATTCTGGAATAACCTCAGCAGAAAGATTGAAAATTTTTAGTACAAGGTAGGAAATATAGCTATTGTTTTAAATTACATTAACTTTTGAAAGTAAAAATTAAAAAAATTCTATAATAGTTAGCCTAAGTCAATTTTTATCACTCATTGTATGAATTATGGGGATCACTGCTGACTGGTCTGCATTAAAGCAGAAGTGTTACTGACTTAAGTTCAATAATTTTGATTGCCTTTGTGCAACTGGTCCCAGCCTGAAAAAGAAATAATAAACTCAGCTTGGGGAAACAGCAACAAACTAAACTCAGTAGCAATAATTCATCATTTCTAACATCAGTTATGAAATTTCGTGAATCATCCGAAAATTTCTGAGTGAAATTTATTACTTTGTTGTGTATGAAGAATTCTGGATGCTGTGTTATGAAAAAACTAGTGAAATACCATAGGATTTCACTCATATGTGGAATTTAAGAAACAAAACAAATAAGCAAAAGAAAAGAAAAAGAAAGAGAGACAAACCAAGAAACAGGCTCTTACCTGTAGAGAACAAACTGAGGGTCGCCAGAGGGAAGCTCAGGGGTGGAGGGGGCTGGATGTCACTGGCGATGGGGAAGACGGAGGGCACTTGGGACAAGCACAGGGTGATGTATGGAACTGCTGAATCACCACATTATACACCTGAAACTACATAACACTATATGTTAACTATTCTGGAATTGAAATTTAAAATAATAAAAAAGCAGTAATGAAATTATACATTTAAATCATTTATGCAAGTTACAAAAAAATATACTGAAGAGAAAATTTGAGACTATGTTTTCATGTTTAATCAGCCTAGTAACAGACCTCAGTTCAGAATCCAGCAGTGGTATCATTACTCTTCAGTCTATGTCAGTACATCAAATGGGGAAAGAAAGTGAGGTCAATACTTTTTAACTTGCCTGGATAGGATATATTGTACGGTCACAGAAATCCTCCAAGGCCACCACTACATGTGATTTCATGAACAAAGGTATGAATTGCTGAGAGGTGGCACTTTTTACTCACAGATTTGATCATTCCATTTCATGGGGTTAAAGAATACTGGAACCTGGATGCAACGTTTGGCCAAACCATATAAAAAAGAAATTAGCACAGAGGAACCAACAGTGGTTTGACCAATGAGAAAAACAAAAACCAAACCAAAACAAAACACAGCAAAACAAGCAAACAAAACCTGCTCAGATATTCAGGTTGTACTGCAGGTAGCAAACTGTTCTGTAATGGGAAATGAAGTGTTGTAGTTTTTCAAACACTGACTCCGGCATGACACAGCCCTGTGTCTCACACAGTTAAGTAACTTTCCTCAGTATGTTTATTTGTGAAAGAGATACAAAAGAGATCTATCTCATGGCTTGTACATAGCATAATACGTGGAAAAACTTAGCATAGTGCCTGGGACACAGGAGGCGAAACAAATGTTTAAGATATCAGTAACTGATCCTCTATTTTCTCTATTTTTCTAGAAACGCAGCAAGAGGTGAATGATAAACAATTTGAGCTTAAATTCTATGTTTCTCAAGCACATGCAGGTTTAGAAGCACAAGCCTCTGAGAAGTTGATAAAAACAAACAAACAAACAAAAACCTTGTGTATTATTTTCAGGAGTGCTGTGTAAAAAAGATGAAATGCTTTGAGAAAAATTAAAATAAAAACAAACGCCTCCCCCCAAAAAAAGAAAGAAAAGAAAAGAAAACTTGTATGGAGTTCTAAGTGCCGACTTAGTAGTCTGAGAGTCTGTCATTTAGGGAAGATAGTTTATCATTTTTAAAGAACATAAATTAAACTTTGGATCTTTCCATCAAAGACTGCCCTTGAAAACTCATCAAGGTAAGTAGTTTTGGAAGGAATTAAAGCCCATGCCTGAATTATAGTGATTTTGTAACCAATAATGTATTTTCTGAGAGCTTTTATTACTTCCTAATTATTTAGTTAATACCAATAAAAGTTGCAAATCTTACTGGGTAAGAGGTATATGATCTGCAGTGATACTATATCATTCAGAAACTAGGAACTATTGAGAATGCAAATGATATCATGCAAATTAAGTCAAATAACTTTGACATATTTGTGTATTAACTGACACATTGATTTTATTATATTTGTAGATCTATAAAATATAGTCAGAAGTATTTAAAATGATATTCTGTTTAAAATATTAAATAGCATCTGTCTGCACTGAAGAAAAGTAATAAGCCATAATCTCTTCAAAAATTTATTTTATTGTTACAGATTTAAACTTCTGACTTCAATTAAATCTTCTATAGACCATAATATTTTTAATTGAGAAAATACTTTTCCTATAGCCAGATGGAATGCTCTAAAATTCTCCCCCTTCTACTAAGATAGTAAATAAAAGGCACTATCAAAACCTAGAAAGAATGGTAGAAATCAGGCCTGTCTCTAAGGACTTATGGGAAGCAGACACGGTATCCATTGTACAAACTTGCTAATAAATGACATAATATATAGACAACAGCACAGATCCTGAGCCATCATAATACTAAATAAACATTCAATATATTAATATTTTCTATCTGATTAAACAAACGCTATAAAATCCAAAAAACTGTTCAAATCATACTTAAACAGTATCACCAATACATTAATATTAAAACCACTCGGTACACAAGGGTAGCAGTGTGTGTAACTCTATAAACATTAGCAAGGGGCAGCTCCAACTGCAGACACTGTGCTGTGGTATCTTTGTTATGGGATCTTTGATAAAGAAAATTATCATAGTATTAGTTATATTCTATGCAATCACCTCTATAACGTTATTCTCTGCAAATTTACAGGACTTTGTTCCCAAAGAGGAATAATCTTCCAAAGGGAAAAATTCACAGAAGGAAATATATTGAAATGTAAAGAGTAAAAATATAAGTACAGGAACCCAAGCAAGATTTGAACAACATATTGCATTTACCACAACTCTATTTTGTTCATATTCTCATATGTGGTCTTAGCATTTCTCCTCATAGCCATGCTTTACTATCCATACTAGAATCCTCACAGCCTTAACAAACACTTCCCCTGCTCTCAGTGACTTAACTGGTGGTGGTACCTTGAACCTCATGTTAGGCCATTTCTAGACCTTGAACCTCATGTTAGGCCATTTCTAGGCCAAGATGATTGCGCTTGTCTTTTATCATCAAAGTTGGACAACTGTGTATGAAGAACATCCAAGTGAACCAAAATATACCAAACATATTTTGCCCTGCCTCCTATGTGTAACAGCAGCCTTACATCTAAGTAATGATCCACATCAGTTAACCTTTCCTAAATAATGCTTTATCTTCCTGCCTGCTGGTTCCTTGGCTTGAGCTGTCCAAAGTGTCCAATGATCATCTGCAGCTTTTGGTGAAACTGAGCTAATCAAGAGGCTAGACTTCAAGAATTCTTGTATGTTTCCACATGTCTTGTAATGTCTTTGTCTTTGCCATAAAACCTACCTCACAGATGCTCCCTGGGCTCCAGTCTGAGCCCCAGATTATACATACCCGGAGTAGACTGGAGTCTAGAATCAAAGAAGAGACAAGCCCAGAAAATCCACAGCTTGAAGAAGAGCTTCCATCCTGGGCTCATCCTAGATCATCTGACCCCAGCCAACCCAAGGATCCATGAGTGATAAATAATGTGTTTAAAGCCACAGAATCCTGACTTGGTTTGCTAAAAAGATAAAACTAACCTATCCAAAAATTGATATCTGGAAGTGGGGCACTGATGGAACAGTAACCTAAAGTTTTTGACAAAACTTTTGTGGGTTTTTTTTTTTTGGAACTTTGTGGAAAAAAGTGGACAAACAAATAGTAGTCCAGCAAATGACCATGAAATTGTTATAAGTGCTTGGAAAAATGCCTAATCAATATGGTGGCAAGGAGTGTGAAGGTCATTTGGCCAGAGAAAGAAGCATGAACCATTGGGAGAGGAGGACTTGGGGAAAGAAAAAGTGAAAAGCGTTTTGGGCGAAAAAGAAAGTGTGGTCAGGTGGAGAAAAACAGACATTGATATTGGTGAACTTTCTGTGAATTTGAAAAAAGTTCATTTAATCATATTCTAAAGTATCATAAGGAATTTATACTGAAACAAGGATATGTATAAATAAATCTTTAGAACACTTAGATATTTGTAAAATGCTATGCCAAATCCTGAGAAAGGCATAACTTCCTCCCATGATTCTAAAACAAAAGTTCACAAAGGGCACTTTTTGTTCACAAAGGAACAGCCCAAATATTACATTAATACAAACAATAGAATGGTCAGTTGCATGCAAAATAAATGTACATTTTCTTAATCTTGTTCTTCTTACTCTTAAATTTAAACTTTTCTTTTGCAACATAGTAATCTCTGTATTCATACAATCTGAACTATTTCTGGCGGAAATAAAATGACTCAACTGATCTGTCCTGTATCAGGCAATTCTCCCTCTTTCTGTCTCTCTCTCTCTTATATAATAAATCTGATGTTGGATGTGTTTTAAAGTATTAAGATAAAACACCAGTGTGTGCCTCCCTTATTGTTTTTAACGTAATAAATGATTGACTATGGATGTGCTATCAGTATCTCGTTTTCTGTGGACTGTGATGTTTTCCAGTAAAGTTTAAAAATAAATAAACAACAAGGAAACTTTCACGAACGCACTGCCCTATTGCTTTGGGGTTTGGGGTGATCCTAGCAAAATGCTTTGCTGGCTGATTTCTTGTTATGAACTGGGCTCTCTCCTCCAAGCACGGTCATAAAATTGCTTTGCCATTTTTTTCAATTACCAATAAAAACTGTCAAAGAGCCATGCTCAAAAGTGAGTCGTTAGCTGAAGTCAGCTCTTTTATTTATATTTAGTGGACCCACAGTACCTCTAGCATTTAATATTCCAACCAAGATGAAAGCATCCAATTACCTACTACCCTAATGCCACATAATGCTTTAAATATTTTTATTTACCTGCTCCCAATATAATCCATTCAGATAATTCTAAAAGGAGAAATACTACTCATTTCCAATCACAGATCTTATTGTAGGGAAAATACTACTGATGCAACAATTTACTGTAATAAGTGAAGCACAGCACCTAATGGAAGCATGTGTCAGTCTAATAAAATACTATTTATTAAGACACTCAAAGGCTTTTTGGCTGGTTCGGTGAAGCTGGGTATGTGCTGCTACATTAGATAATGTAAAGGTTTTCTAATGACAAATATGAGCAATACAACACCCGTTGTCAATCATTAGTGTTGATAACCAAAATGTTGTCACCTCTGATTTGCAGCATTTTCAGAATCAAATAATGATGCAGAGAAAAGGGAGGAACAGTGCCAGATGAAACAATGGCTTTACAGAGGACAAAAAAAGCTGGCAGTGTGCCGTTTACAGGATTAAAGGGTACAAGTGACGGCACTGGTTTATTCAGTGAAAGAGCAACTCGAAAAGGGCACTGATCAGTGTCCTTGTCTATTCAGCATATATTTGAACTGGACCACAATGGCAATGAGGGTCTTCTGCTTCCCTATAAATTTCAAAGAATCAAAGACATGTAGATGAGGGAAGAAACTTGACTCCAATTCTATCTCCACATGTTGAAGACATGGAGGCAAAATAACATGCTTTGTTACACCATCCATCTCACTCTTTATAATGTGAACTGAGATTATATGAAAGCAGGGAAAAAAATCCAAGAAGACAAATGCACATAGTGTAAAACGACATTTAAAAGCAAGGGCAGGTTTCTATTGTTGTGATTAATTATGTCTCCATCTGTACTCTCCACAATGAAACTTTTGTGCACCATCCATAAAGATCAGCAAACACAGAGCGGTTTAGGGAAAGAGTAGAGGTTTTGGAATAAAGAAGAACAAGGTACAAATCATCAGCCATTGTCTATGAAACTCTTTCTCCATTAGTGAAATTAAGCTAACAATACGTATTTCACAGGATTCTTGGTTAGAAGGAAAGCAACGGTGTGGAAATTTCTTCCATATTCTCTGGGAAAATGGTCCTTTTCAGTGATTTGTCCCTTGTTTTCTTAGTGCCTTCATACAAAAGAAACAGTGACTCTTCTGATTGTCTAACTATAAAATTGAGATGAAGGTGTGAGTGACTTAATGGCCAAAATTAGCAAGACAGGAAACAATGTGTGTTGGAGAGGATGTGGAGAAGAGGGGAACCTTCTTACACCATTGGTGGGAATGCAAGTTGGTGCAGCTACTCTGGAGAACAGTGTGGAGATTCCTTAAGAAATTAAAAATAGAACTTCCCTATAACCCTGCAATTGAACTACTGGGTATTTACCCCAAAGATACAGATGTAGTGAAAAGAAGGGCCATCTGTACCCCAATGTTTATAGCAGCAATGGCCACGGTTGCAAAACTGTGGAAAGAACCAAGATGCCCTTCAATGGACGAATGGATAAGGAAGATGTGGTCCATATACACTATGGAGTATTATGCCTTCATCAAAAAAGATGAATACCCAACTTTTATAGCAACATGGACGGGACTGGAAGAGATTATGCTGAGTGAAATAAGTCAAGCAGAGAGAGCCAATTATCATATGGTTTCACTTATTTGTGGAGCATAAGGAATAGCATGGAGGACACAGGGAGATGGAGAGGAGAAGGGAGTTGAGGGAAATTGGAAGAGGAGATGAACCATGAGAGACTATGGACTCTGAAAAACAGTCTCAGGGTTTCAAGGGGTTTGGGTGGTGGGAATTTGGGGGAACCAGGTGGTGGGTACTATGGAGGGCACGTATTCCATGGAGCACTGGGTGAGATGCATAAACAATGAATTTTGTTACACTGAAAAGAAATTAAAAAAAATTTTCTCTGGAATGCCTACGAAGTTTAGCACTAGGTTTGGTTGGGGAAATAGAGGTTTTTATTTTATTTTAGTGATGTTTTTATTTAATTTATTTTTATTTTTTATTAGAGTATAATTGACACAGAGCATTACACTAGTTGCAGGTACACAACATAGTGATTTGACAAGTTTATACATTAAGCTGTGCTCACCACAAGTACACCTACCAGCTGTCACCATACAACACTACTACACTATAATTAACTCCATTCCTTATGCTGGGCCTTTTATTCCCCTGATTTACTCATTCTCATTCTTCACCCATTTTGCCCATTCTTCCACCCCTTCCCCTCTGACAACCAGCAGTATATTCTCTGTATTTATGGGTCTGATTCTGCTTTTTGTTTGTTTATTCACTCATTTTTTTGTTGCTCCTCTGGTCTTGCCCATTTGTAAATTACATAAAAATCCAACCACGTACTTAAGCTAATCATTAATTTCTCTGCTCTCCACTATACGTTCAATTCATTGATAAATGCTCTTAGCTCTACTACCAAAACACATCTTATTCTAGACATTTATTTCTGTTTGAACTGTAACTACCATAGAGCAAAGCAAGATCTTTCAACCAATTCTTCCAAAATACCTGCCTCCTAAGCCGGAGTAATTCACTTCCTACATAGCAGGTAAGGTGGTCTCTTGAAAATAAACTTTGGATAATACTGCTCTCCTATTTGTTCATCCTGATCATGTGATCTTTCTTTCTGTTCTGCAAGCATATCAAACTCTTCCTACCTTAAGATATTATTATCCATGCCATTCCCTCTGTCTCCAGTGACATTCCCCTAGAATATGTCTTAAAGAACTCTTTCTCAATGCTAAATTTCAAATTAAATATAAATTCTCAGAAAAGATGCTCCTATGATACAGTGTCTGGGGTGCCCTTCTGATGATATTCTATGACATTATTCTGTTATGCATAGGGCACTTGAAATAGTCTTACTTGTCTCCTCATTTGAATGAAAAGTCTTGGAAGGAAAGTATTTAAGACTCTTGCTTGTAGTCTGCAGGTTAGCTTGTTATTCTATTGTGGATACTGGCAGAAGATTTAACACTTTTGGGTCAGAAACAAAGGATTTTATTAATTGTGACACAGAGAGGGAAACAAACCATGAGAGACCCTGGACTCCAGGAAACAAACTGAGGGTTTCAGAGGAGAGAGGGGTGGGGAAATGGGGGAGCCAGGTGATGGGTATTAAGGAGGGCACATATTGTGATGAGCATTGGGTGTTAACATGCAACTAATGAATTGTTGAACACTACCTCAAAAAATAATGATATACTATATGTTGGCTAACTGAACATAACAAAAATATGACACAGCAAACACCAACAGTTTCATCTTGAGTCATTTCCTCATGATCCATCACTCCTCAAGTCCCCGAATGCTATGCAGAAAAGCACAGAAAAATGCTATGAATGCAGTGGATTTATATTACACATAAGGAATCACAAGCTTGGGAAATCCAACACTTTTATAGTGAGCCATCAGCAAGCCTGCTCTTTATATAATGCAAATAAAATGCTGAGGAATGGCTGGACAAGGAACAGTCAGAACCGCATTCTTGGCATGCCCGGAAAGAAAGAAAATGCGGAAACATTCAAGACACATGGTAGATTGTTTCTTCCAAAAATCTACCCCTTGGTCTGACAGGTTCTTGAAAGAACTTGAATTTTAACATGAGAATGCTACCAACCTGACCTGCTACCAATCTGACCAATGGAGGCTGGGAGCAAATCCATTAAATTTGTTTTGTATAGCAAGCACCTAACTAAGGCTACTATCGACAGGACTCCCAAGTCGGACATATATGGCCATACTGAAGTACTGAGCTCACCTTATCCTCCCTATCCTCCACTAGGTCCAAGGCACAGCAACTGAGTCTAAGTCCAGAACCGACTGAGCTAAAGACAAGTTTCAATCTTGTTATGGTCTGAATGTGTCCTTCTCCCAAAGTTCATATTTTGAAATCATATCCTCCAAAGATAATGGCATTAGGTGGTGGAGCCTTTGGGAGGTGCTTAGTCAAGGGAGTGACCCTCATGAATGAGAGTAGTGCCTGATCAAAGAGCTCCAGAAATCTCCCTCATCCCTTCACCATGTGAGAACACAGTGAGAGGTCTGTAGTCTGGAGCCTGGAAGAGCGTTCTTGAACTTCCAGTCTCCAGCACTGTAAGAAATAAATTCCTGTTGTTTATAAGCCATCTTGACTGTGGTATTTTGTCTAAAGCAGCCCAAACAAGTGAAGACAAATCCCCCATGTTCCTTTAGGATAGTTATGACCCAGAAGGTTATGTCTACTTGGTTGGACTGAGATTGATGTTAGGGGAATGAAATAAATTTAAATTCTAAACAATCTAAAATTGAATTTTAAAAAGATCAGTTAAATGTGTAATGGAAATTTCACCTTTGGAAAAACAAGTAGGTCCTAAAAATATTTAAAATTAAAGGACATCTGTCCCAAGGTAAATTATATTTTATTTTTAAATTATCCTTCTCTCCGGATATTTATCAAGAAGTTACAGGTTATACTTAGAGGTCTAATCATTCTATTTGAACCCGTACAAAACACTGAAAATTAAACTTTGGGGAAATCATTTAAACTATACTACCAAAAAAGCTAAAAGTACATTTTACCTCTCTACAGTTAAGAGTGGGTCACCCTGAGTGTATTGTGCCAATTCTGTATCATGCGAAACATAAAGGGGGAGACAGAGAGAGAGAACATAAACATACAAACAAAGCTTTCTGAAAAATAAATCTAATGGACTCCTTGATCCAGTGAATTATTTTAAACCTTCCTTCAGAGGGTTTATATTTAATAAAATTATAATTATTCATTTATCAATTAGAGGTGTGCTAATTGTTTCACTATTCTTGTTAGATCGCATATAAATAAACACTGAAATGGACTGCACATATGATACAAGGATAGAATTAGAGGTATGTAAATACATAATTAATTGTCTCTCTGATGAAAAGAGTATGTATATACCTATATACACATTTTTAAATAAATTTTACTAATGTAATGGGAGTATATCATAAAATTCACAAATGATAATAAAAGATTTATTGTGCTTTATTATAAATTCATAAGCCATTTCGTTCCCAAAGAATACTTTCATTCCTTTTTTGCTGAACACTTGTGCCTGAGTCCAAGAAAGAACTCCAACTGACCAACAGGTATAGTAGTGACATGAACGTTGTTTGGTGTTTCCTTTATATTAAGGAGTAATATGAAAATGAAAAAATAAATACAGATGTTAGTTAATTACGTGAACAACTTTCAAAACTGGGATAATATTTTCTTAATTATGCTATTTGTAATAAAACAGCTATAAATACACAAATTTTAAAGTTTAAGCTTAATTAAATACATCTTCTTAACATTTTTCTATCACATTTTAAGAGTAGATAATTAGTAAACAATAAATCAAGTCTGATTTGTAGTATTTGTCAATTTCTGGGTGTATACACTGACACTCTGGTTGATTTCCGGATACCCAATGGATGTTACTGAATCAAAGTTGAGAAAAAAGGCACATTATTGCATCATTTTATAGTATTCTACCATGCAGACTGAAAAGATGTGAATAATATTAAAATGCAGCAACACAAGAAGTTGAGTCTTGTGTATTTATTAGCTTTTATTTCAATGCAACTTATTCAATTTTAAGTTTATATTAGTTTTTAATAATGGCTGTGTTTAAAAATCAGCTCCCCCAAATTCCTAAAAATTTAACAATCTGTTCTGCCAAATTCAGCCTAGCCAACTCCAGCACACCACTGGATAGAATAAAGACAAATAGAAACATAAACCCTGAACAACTGTGGGAATAATAACTTTGATCTGGAGGGTGGGATGAGGGAGAGTGTATATTTAGAAGATTTTATTTAGAGTTCTAATATTTTATTTAGAGTTTATATTTAGAAGAGTTCATGTAGGAAAGGAACTATCCTGATTCTGAGTTTAGGGAATTTTTATTTAATCAGTGATACCATTTAAGAGAGATTATTTTCAGTTTAATATAAAAACCAACTAAGAAAATTTAATCCTTAATAAAGTATGGAACTGGTTTCCACCATGAAATATAGAGAGGTTAGAAGTTGTCATTCACTCACTTCCAAAAAGAAAAAAAGGTGGACAAACTGAAAATCAATAACTTTTGTTGACTATATCAGAGAACCAAGTTAGCATGATAAACCACTACCCAAAAATCTAGAGAGAAGAATCCAGAGAGTCAAAAGGAGATGTGTTTGCCTGGAGTGGAAACTGCTGGAGCCCTACTGGTAGATAGTTAAAAATTTTGTGGATATAAACGGAAGTAGGAAACTACTGATGGCCACAATCTTAGAAGGACTCCTACAGTTTTTTTTTTTTTTAAGATTTTATTTATTTATTTGATAGACAGAGATCACAAGTAGGCAGAGAGGCAGGCAGAGAGAGAGGGGGGAATCAGGCTCCCCACTGAGCAGAGATCCCAATGTGGGGCTCGATCCCAGGACCCTGAGATCATGACCCAAGCTGAAGGCAGAGGCTTAAACCACTGAGCCACCTAGGCACCCTGGACTCCTACAGTTTTGTGGGGCTTTCTTCCATGAACTCCCCAGTTTCATGAAAATAAAATAAGAGAAAATCCCCTATGCTTTTGGCAGGGAGGGGGTAATGTTGTAGAACTTTGTGGAATACTAATATTGTAGAATATACTTAAGAGTTTTTTCTCCATCACAACTCAATGGATAATGGATATTCTTTTCAACAAATGGTGAAAAATTGAACATCTATGTGTGGAAAAAAAAAAAGAATATGCACACAGGTATTATACTTTTTAAAATAACTCAAAATGGATCAAAGGACCAATCTTACAATGCAAAATTATAAATTTTCTAAAAGAAAACATAAAAAACCTGTATAACGTCAGGTAGGGTGATATAACATTAAATAAGCAGAATGTGAAAGATAAATTGATATTCATATAGTTTATTAAATAGTAAATATTTTATTAATAAGTATACCTGTTATATAAATATTTAATTATATAAAATATATAATACTATTTAAAATAAAATAAATATTTCATTACTAAATATGAGTTTTTATTACATATTAAAATTTAAATTTAATTAAGATAAAATATTTTATAAAAATATAAAACTTAAAATTAAAAACTATATAATATTCATTTATATAGTTTGTTAAATAATAAAGCTTATTAAAGTAAATAATGCTATTAAAGACAAGCCACAGATTGAAAAAATAAATTTGCAAAAGACATATCTGAATAAAAAAATACATTGAAAATATACAAAAACATTTTAAAATAAGAATTTTTTTAAATTAAAATGGACAAAATCTGAGCAAGCACCTCAGCAGAGAAGATATAGATGACAAATAAACACTGCAAATTATATTCAATATTATTTGTCATAAAAGAAATTAAAATTGAAACAAGAGATACTACTACACAGTTATTACAGGGGTTGATATCCAAATACCTCACAATATCAAATGCCATTGAGAGTGCAGAACAAGAGAACTCTCTTTCACTGTTAGTATAAATGCAAAATGGCACCATAACTTTGGAAAATAACTTGTAGTTTCTTACAAATTAAAAAGTTCTTTTATTATATATTATTTTTATATGATATATTTATTTATTTATATGTCATATTTATTATATTTATTTTATCATATTTATTATATAATCCAGCAACTCTACTCCCATGTATTTACCTAGCTGATTTTTAAATTTATATTCACATAAAAAGCTGTACACAAATGTTTATAGATTTGTTTATAATCAACAAAACCTGAAAGTAATCAAGATACTTTTTAGTAAGTGAATTAACACACTAGTACATTTGTATAATGTATTTCTATTGTATGTTGAGATATTATTTTTATTGTACAAAGAATTATCATTCAGCAATAAATAATGAGCTATCAAGCTGTAAAACTGTAGGGATAAATCTTAAATGCCTATAGTTAAGTAAAATAAGCCAGCTTGAAAGGGCTACAAATCAACTAACTCCAACTCTATTCTGTAAACAGAAAACTGTAGATCCTAGATGAACAGTGATAGCCAAGGGATGGAGTAGGGTTTAAATAGATAAAACTTTTTACTATTATTTTATTTTATTATTTTCTAATTTTTATCTATTTATTTATTTGGGGGTTTTATTTAAATTTGAGTTAGCTAACATACAGTGTGTTATTAATTTGGGGGTAGAATTTAATGATTTGTTAGTTGTAACACCGAATGCTCATTGTATCAAGTGTCCTCCTTAATGCCCGTCACCCAGTTACACCCGTCCCCCACCCCCGCCCTCAAGCAACCCTCAGTTTGCTCTCTGTAATTAAGAGTTCTATGGTTTGTCTCCCTCTGTTTCTATCTTATTTCATTTCTCCCCTTCCCCTACGTCCATCAGTTTTGTTTTCTGCATAATTCTACATAGGGGTGAAATCATATGGTATTTGTCTTTCTCTGACGGACTTATTTCACTTAACATAATACTTTTTAGTTACAACCACATCATTGTAAATAGCAATATTTCATACAAATGGCTAAGAGACATATGAAAAAATGCTCAATATCAGTCATCACTTCAAGGAAATACGAATCAAAACCATAATGAAATACCACCTCACACCAGTCAGAACAGCTAAAATTAACAACTCAGGAAACAATAGTTGTTGCCAAAGATGGGGAAGAAGGAGAACCCTCGTACACTGTTGGTAGGGGTGGAAACTAGTGCAGCCACTCTGAAAAACAGCATGGAGATTACTCAAAAAGTTAAAAATAGAACTACCCTATAGCCCAGCAATTGCACTACTGGGTATTTATTCAAAGGATACGAAAACAGTGATTTGAAGGTCCAGAGGCACCCAATGTTTGTAGCAGTGATGTCCATAATAGCCAAACCATGGAAAGGGCACAGATGTCCACTGATGAATGAATGGATAGAAAAGAGGTGGTATACATACAAAATGGGCTATTACTCAGCCACTAAAAAGAAATGGGGGAGAGGGGGAGGAGTCAAGATGGCGAAGAAGTAGCAAGCTGAGACTGCTTCAGCTAGCCGGAGATCAGCTAGATAGCTTATCCAAAGATTGCAAACACCTGAAAATCCATCGGCAGATCGAAGAGAAGAAGAACAGCAATTCTGGAAACAGAAAAACAACCACTTTCTGAAAGGTAGGACCGGCGGAGAAGTGAATCCAAAGCGACGGGAAGATAGACCCCGGGGGGAGGGGCCGGCTCCCGGCAAGCGGTGGAGCAACCACGCACAAAATCAGGACTTTTAAAAGTCTGTTCCGCTGAGGGACATCGCTCCAGAGGCTAAACCGGGGTGAAGCCCACGCGGGTTCAGCGTGGCCTCAGGTCCCGCAGGGTCACAGAAGGATCGGGGGTGTCTGAGTGTCGCAGACCTTGCGGGTATTGGAACGGGAAAGCCGGCTACAGAGACAGAGCCGACAGTAAGCTCGCAGCTCGGGGTTACCTTGAACTAGTCGCAGGCTCGGTGAGCTCGGAGCGCGGCCGGAGGTCAGGCAGACGGGAGTAACTGGGCGCTGTTCTCTGAGGGCGCACTGAGGAGTGCGGTCCTGGGCTCTCGGCTCCTCCGAGCTGGAGACCAGGAGGCCGCCATTTGTATTCCCGTCCTCCGGAACTCTACGGAAAGCGCTCAGGGAACAAAAGCTCCTGAAAGCAAACCAGAGCGGATTACTCACCCCGGCCCCGGGTAAGGGCGGTGTAATTCCGCCTGGGGCAAAGACACTTGAGAATCACTACAACAGGCCCCTCCCCCAGAAGATCAACAAGAAATACCGCCGAGACCAAGTTCACCTACCAAGGAGTGCGGTTTCAATATCAAGGAGAGCAGCAGAATTCCAGAAAAGGAGAAAGCCAAGCACAGAACTCATGGCTTTTTCCCTGTGATTTTTTTTTTAGTCTTGCAGTTAATTTAGTTTTTTTTTTTTTTTCATTTTTTGTTTTTTTTTCTCGCCTTCGGGTAAATTTTTTTTTTTAAATGTTACTTTTTTCTTTTTTAACGATTTTTTACTAGTTTATCTAATATATATATATTTTTCTTTTTTACATTTTTCTTAGGTGTTTTCTTTTTTTTTAATTCTTTTCTTTTCTTTTTTTTTCTTTTTTCTTTTTTCTTTTTTTTTCTTTCTCCTTTTTGAACCTCTTTTTATCCCCTTTCTCCCCCCTCACGATTTTGGATCTCTTCTAATTTGGTTAAAGCATTTTTTTCTGGGGTTGTTGCCACCCTTTTAGTATTTTACTTGCCCCTTCATATACTCTTATCTAGACAAAATGACAAGACGGAAAAATTCAACACAAAAAAAAGAACAAGAGGCAGTACCGAAGACTAGGGACCTAATCAATACAGACATTGGAAATATGTCAGATCTAGAGTTCAGAATGACAATTCTCAAGGTTCTAGCCGGGCTCGAAAAAGGCATGGAAGATATTAGAGAAACCCTCTCGAGAGATATAAAAGCCCTTTCTGGAGAAATAAAAGAACTAAAATCTAACCAAGTTGAAATCAAAAAAGCTATTAATGAGGTGCAATCAAAAATGGAGGCTCTCCCTGCTAGGATAAATGAGGCAGAAGAAAGAATTAGTGATATAGAAGACCAAATGACAGAGAATAAAGAAGCTGAGCAAAAGAGGGACAAACAGCTACTGGACCACGAGGGGCGAATTCGAGAGATAAGTGACACCATAAGACAAAACAACATTAGAATAATTGGGATTCCAGAAGAAGAAGAAAGAGAGAGGGGAGCAGAAGGTATACTGGAGAGAATTATTGGGGAGAATTTCCCCAATATGGCAAAGGGAACGAGCATCAAAATTCAGGAGGTTCAGAGAACGCCCCTCAAAATCAATAAGAATAGGCCCACACCCCGTCACCTAATAGTAAAATTTACAAGTCTCAGTGACAAAGAGAAAATCCTGAAAGCAGCCCGGGAAAAGAAGTCTGTAACATACAACGGTAAAAATATTAGATTGGCAGCTGACTTATCCACAGAGACCTGGCAGGCCAGAAAGAGCTGGCATGATATTTTCAGAGCACTAAACGAGAAAAACATGCAGCCAAGAATACTATATCCAGCTAGGCTATCATTGAAAATAGAAGGAGAGATTAAAAGCTTCCAGGACAAACAAAAACTGAAAGAATTTGCAAATACCAAACCAGCTCTACAGGAAATATTGAAAGGGGTCCTCTAAGCAAAGAGAGAGCCTACAAGTGGTAGATCAGAAAGGAACAGAGACCATATACAGTAACAGTCACCTTACAGGCAATACAATGGCACTAAATTCATATCTCTCAATAGTTACCCTGAATGTTAATGGGCTAAATGCCCCTGTCAAAAGACACAGGGTATCAGAATGGATAAAAAAACAAAACCCATCTATATGTTGCCTCCAAGAAACTCATTTTAAGCCCGAAGACACCTCCAGATTTAAAGTGAGGGGGTGGAAAAGAATTTACCATGCTAATGGACATCAGAAGAAAGCAGGAGTGGCAATCCTTATATCAGATCAATTAGATTTTAAGCCAAAGACTATAATAAGAGATGAGGAAGGACACTATATCATACTCAAAGGGTCTGTCCAACAAGAGGATTTAACAATTTTAAATATCTATGCCCCCAACGTGGGAGCAGCCAACTATATAAACCAATTAATAACAAAATCAAAGAAACACATCAACAATAATACAATAATAGTAGGGGACTTTAACACTCCCCTCACTGAAATGGACAGATCATCCAAGCAAAAGATCAGCAAGGAAATAAAGGCCTTAAACGACACACTGGACCAGATGGACATCACAGATATATTTAGAATATTTCATCCCAAAGCAACAGAATACACATTCTTCTCTAGTGCACATGGAACATTCTCCAGAATAGATCACATCCTCGGTCCTAAATCAGGACTCAACCGGTATCAAAAGATTGGGATCATTCCCTGCATATTTTCAGACCACAATGCTCTAAAGCTAGAACTCAACCACAAAAGGAAGTTTGGAAAGAACCCAAATACATGGAGACTAAACAGCATCCTTCTAAAGAATGAATGGGTCAACCGGGAAATCAAAGAAGAATTGAAAAAAATCATGGAAACAAATGATAATGAAAATACAACGGTTCAAAATCTGTGGGACACAACAAAGGCAGTCCTGAGAGGAAAATATATAGCGGTACAAGCCTTTCTCAAGAAACAAGAAAGGTCTCAGGTACACAACCTAACCCTTCACCTAAAGGAGCTGGAGAAAGAACAAGAAAGAAACCTTAAGCCCAGCAGGAGAAGAGAAATCATAAAGATCAGAGCAGAAATCAATGAAATAGAAACCAAAAAAAACAATAGAACAAATCAACGAAACTAGGAGCTGGTTCTTTGAAAGAATTAATAAAATTGATAAACCCCTGGCCCGACTTATCAAAAAGAAAAGAGAAAGAACCCAAATAAATAAAATCATGAATGAAAGAGGAGAGATCACAACTAACACCAAAGAAATACAAACTATTATAAGAACATACTATGAGCAACTCTACGCCAATAAATTTGACAATCTGGAAGAAATGGATGCATTCCTAGAAACATATAAACTACCACAACTGAACCAGGAAGAAATAGAAAGCCTGAACAGACCCATAACCAGTAAGGAGATTGAAAACAGTCATTAAAAATCTCCAAACAAACAAAAGCCCAGGGCCAGACGGCTTCCCGGGGGAATTCTACCAAACATTTAAAGAAGAACTAATTCCTATTCTCCTGAAACTGTTCCAAAAAATAGAAATGGAAGGAAAACTTCCAAACTCATTTTATGAGGCCAGCATCACCTTGATCCCAAAACCAGACAAGGATCCCACCAAAAAAGAGAGCTATTGACCGATATCCTTGATGAACACAGATGCGAAAATACTCAACAAAATACTAGCCAATAGGATTCAACAGTACATTAAAAAGATTATTCACCACGACCAAGTGGGATTTATTCCAGGGCTGCGAGGTTGGTTCAACATCCGCAAATCAGTCAATGTGATACAACACATCAATAAAAGAAAGAACAAGAACCATATGATACTCTCAATAGATGCTGAAAAAGCATTTGACAAAGTACAGCATCCCTTCCTGATCAAAACTCTTCAAAGTGTAGGGATAGAGGGCACATACCTCAATATCATCAAAGCCATCTATGAAAAACCCACCGCAAATATCATTCTCAATGGAGAAAAACTGAAAGCTTTTCCGCTAAGGTCAGGAACACGGCAGGGATGTCCATTATCACCACTGCTATTCAACATAGTACTAGAGGTCCTAGCCTCAGCAATCAGACAACAAAAGGAAATTAAAGGCATCCAAATCGGCAAAGAAGAAGTCAAATTATCACTCTTCGCAGATGATATGATACTATATGTGGAAAACCCAAAAGACTCCACTCCAAAACTGCTAGAACTTATACAGGAATTCAGTAAAGTGTCGGGATATAAAATCAATGCACAGAAATCAGTTGCATTTCTCTACACCAACAGCAAGACAGAAGAAAGAGAAATTAAGGAGTCAATCCCATTTACAATTGCACCCAAAACCATAAGATACCTAGGAATAAACCTAACCAAAGAGGCACAGAATCTATACTCAGAAAACTATAAAGTACTCATGAAAGAAATTGAGGAAGACACAAAGAAATGGAAAAATGTTCCATGCTCCTGGATTGGAAGAATAAATATTGTGAAAATGTCTATACTACCTAAAGCAATCTACACATTTAATGCAATTCCTATCAAAGTACCATGCATCTTTTTCAAAGAAATGGAACAAATAATGCTAAAATTTATATGGAACCAGAAAAGACCTCGAATAGCCAAAGGGATATTGAAAAAGAAAGCCAACGTTGGTGGCATCACAATTCCGGACTTCAAGCTCTATTACAAAGCTATCATCATCAAGACAGCATGGTACTGGCACAAAAACAGACACATAGATCAATGGAACAGAATAGAGAGCCCAGAAATAGACCCTCAACTCTACAGTCAACTAATCTTCGACAAAGCAGGAAAGAATGTCCAATGGAAAAAAGACAGCCTCTTCAATAAATGGTGCTGGGAAAACTGGACAGCCACATGCAGAGAAATGAAATTGGACCATTTCCTTACACCACACACAAAAATAGACTCAAAATGGATGAAGGACCTCAATGTGCGAAAGGAATCCATCAAAATCCTTGAGGAGAACACAGGCAGCAACCTCTTTGACCTCTGCCGCAGCAACATCTTCCTAGGAACAACGCAAAAGGCAAGGGAAGCAAGGGCAAAAATGAACTTTTGGGATTTCATCAAGATCAAAAGCTTTTGCACAGCAAAGGAAACAGTTAACAAAATCAAAAGACAACTGACAGAATGGGAGAAGATATTTGCAAACGACATATCAGATAAAGGACTAGTGTCCAGAATCTATAAAGAACTTAGCAAACTCAACACCCAAAGAACAAATAATCCAATCAAGAAATGGGCAGAGGACATGAACAGACATTTCTGCAAAGAAGACATCCAGATGGCCAACAGACACATGAAAAAGTGCTCCATATCACTCGGCATCAGGGAAATACAAATCAAAACCACAATGAGATATCACCTCACACCAGTCAGAATGGCTAAAATCATCAAGTCAGGAAATGACAGATGCTGGCGAGGATGCGGAGAAAGGGGAACCCTCCTACACTGTTGGTGGGAATGCAAGCTGGTGCAGCCACTCTGGAAAACAGCATGGAGGTTCCTCAAAATGTTGAAAATAGAACTGCCCTATGATCCAGCAATTGCACTATTGGGTATTTACCCTAAGGATACAAACGTAGTGATCCAAAGGGGCACATGCACCCGAATGTGTATAGCAGCAATGTCCACAATAGCCAAACTACGGAAAGAACCTAGATGTCCATCAACAGATGAATGGATCAAGAAGATGTGGTATATATACACAATGGAATACTATGCAGCCATCAAAAGAAATGAAATCTTGCCATTTGCGACAACATGGATGGAACTAGAGCGTATCATGCTTAGCGAAATAAGTCAAGCAGAGAAAGACAACTATCATATGATTTCCCTGATATGAGGAAGTGGTGATGCAACATGGGGGCTTAAGTGGGTAGGAGAAGAATAAATGAAACAAGATGGGATTGGGAGCGAGACAAACCATAAGTGACTCTTAATCTCACAAAACAAACTGAGGGTTGCTGGGGGGAGGGGGTTTGGGAGAAGGGGGTGGGATTATGGACATTGGGGAGGGTATGTGCTTTGGTGAGTGCTGTGAAGTGTGTAAACCTGGTGATTCACAGACCTGTACCCCTGGGGATAAAAAATATATGTTTATAAAAAATAAAAAATTAATAAAAAAAAAAAAAGAATATAGAAGACATTATTTATCTATCATATTGTTGAAGGACATTTGGATTTTCACAAGCTTTGGCAACTAAATAAATGATGATTTCTGCAGAAATGCATAATTAAAGATATATATACACCTGAAAAAAAAAAAAAAAAAGAAATGGGGGAATTTTAAAGAAACAGTCCTTTTAGACATAACATATTTTTCAAAAGCCACAGGAATTTACAATGCAAAGAGTGGAACTTGATATATAATTTCTCAAAATTCATGTAGGAATAGGGGATTCCAGAATAGAATTCAGAATATGACAAAATAATGCAACTGTATTATTACAAATACATGAAACAATCTGACCTAACTGGGCAACAGGGAGTGGGAGAAGAGATGATTTAAGTAACTTTGGAAATGTGTGGAGTCTATAAAATTAAAGGCAAAAGAGATGGAATATAAGCATTACACTTCAGCTGGTAAAGTTTTTTTCATTTTGTTTTGTTTTGTTTTTTTCTCATGGGAGGTTAACAATTTTGATACTCTATGCAAGTACACTAGAATACAGTGATCAGGAAAATGAATGGAAGAAGCCCAGAGCCATATTCTCACCTCTGGAGTGGAATTTACACGTAAGTGCCAGAGGCTGGACTAATCCATGTGGTCATGGATCAATATCACATCAATATGACTCACTTTTAGCTTAATATAGTTGTAAATGGTTCCACACAGAAATATTAATAAACATGTTTTTACATGTAAAAGTTATTAAACACATATTTTCTTGCTCTATCAGCAGAAAGGGCCCACCCCCATAGCAATGAACATACGAAATACACACTTCCTGACTTCTAATACCAATCTTCCAGAAAAGGAAGCAGGGCTCCTTTTAAAAACAGGCGATCTAGGAGGTCCAAGGAATGTACGGGATGAACCCGGAGCAACTTGGAATGCCAAAGAGTAAGGAATTGTTAAATACAGATACACACGATGGTGGGGATAAGCCAAAGAAACAAATGAACCAACTGGAACCTGCCAGTGATGAAACACTTTGAGAACAAAATAGTAACGGGGCATTGTGTTATAACCCAAAGCATAAAATAAATATCTGGAGTTCATAGTGACATAAATAAATAGTTGAATAATGAGTAAATGAAGGCCATTAGAAAAATCTCCCATATATAATTTAAAAAAATGCATGTTCAAAGAGTTTGGATAAAATCCTGTAAACAATCCTTAAGTTTACCCACACATAGCAACTTCCTTCCACCAAGTAGTGTATGGTGGGCCTGGGGGAAGAGAATGAATAACTTCACAGTAGAGAAGTCTGACAAAAGCCACTGAGCCCAGTGATCAAGATTAACATGAACAGTGATGTGTCATGTCAACAGAAGGTATGCTTGGTATGATGTGATGAAAATGACATTTACCTCTATAGTCTTCCTTCAAAAACCACATAATCCTTTTCTAACCATAAGATAAATGTCAAACCATTCCCAATTGAGGGACATTCTACAAAATATCTTACCAGTACTGCTCAAAACTAAGGTCATCAAAAAGAAGGAAAGTCTGAAAACTGTCATAGTCAAGAGGAGCCTAAGGAGACACGACAACCAGGTGTGATACAGTAGTCTATATAGGATCCTGGAACAGCAAATGGACATTAGGGTATTAATAAATGAGATTAAAAACAAGCAAACAATCAAAACTCAAAAACTATGAACTTTTCTAATAATCTTGTAACAATATTATTTCATTATTTGTAACACCTGTAATTCATTAATGAAGATAGACACAGTGGGAGATACTTAGCGTTGGGTATGTGGGAATTCTCTGTACTAGCTTCACAGTTTTTCTGCAAATTTAAAATGGTTCTAAAATAAAAATATGTGAAAAACAAAATACTGTATTATACTCTTAACTTCTCTAACACTGAAAATACTGAAGTAGAGCCTAGATGATTGTGGGTTGGGCAATTTCCTGAAATCAATGCAAACCTGGACTAATTTCCTCACATAAAATGTTGTTTATTGTATTCTAAAGTAAGGTCTGCCCTTCATATACTGAGGCTCCGCATAGTTTATTTGACTCAGTGTATAAGATGCTGACATAATCTCTATCCTTGCTTTCTATGAATTTATAGTATAGAAAAATAAGACATTTAATGAAACTGTGTTCACAGTTTTAGACCCATTATAGGGGCATGGCATGCCAAGGCTGTGGTAGAAACAAAGAACAGAGAAGTGAGCCCAGTACATGGTTCTTGGATGTTTTCTGGAGGAGAGGTTTCCTGATTTGACTCTTGAAGATAAGTTGTAATTATTTAGACTAAGAAGGTAGGGAAGGATGTTCCAGAAAAGAATCTGATGGGCAAAATAGAGAGTAATTTAGGAGCATTCAGGCAGCTAGAAGCCCCAGGGTTAAGTGGATTATTAAAATCAATATTATTCTGAAGGGATATGTTGGGGTCAGTTCTGCAACTGAGTTCTGAAGGGATATGTTGGGCTCTATCTGTCCTGTTAAATATCTTTCATTTTAACCCTATATTCAAATTGATCTACTCTTTAATTGTGTGAGTTAACTCTTCCTGTTTGCTAATATAAATTACTTGTATTCTAAAAGTTGGCATAAAAACCAAAATTAGTATTTTTCCCTGTTCTGCTTTGATCCAATTGTTTAGCACGAACATGTTAGGGTAGAGTTTGACTAACATCTGGATGTTATTGCAAATTTGCCTTTGGGGATGTATTTCAGAATGGCTGCTACAAAGAATAAACATATAACTTTTCTCATTTGAAAGAACACACTAGATGTGGGTTTTTTTCCCCAAAGAGAAAAAAAAAATCAAAGCACAATGGAATTAGGCAGATGTCACTCATTCATTAAACATAGTCTCAACCACTTTTTGTAAAAACAAAGGAATGTGGAAAGTTGTTTTTCATATGTACATTCCATATCCATTTAAAACTCTTAAAGTAACAGTGCATTTGTGCCCAGATATTTAAAAAATCTTTCAGGCATTGATTTCTGCTTATGTGCACCGAGTGCTAAAGACTTTAAGAAAGTCCTTGAACGATAACTGGAAGACCAGCTGTTGATTTTGTAATCCAGAAATGGTTACATAGACAATAGGTTCTCATCACACATGCCTGCTTCCCATTACTTTTCTCCCTGTGTTCAAATAAATGTTCGATGCATCACTCTTTTCTAATTGCAATTTCTTCATTAAGTTAATAGAGACAAGCAGGGTGGATGTGCATCTCATGGTGTGAAAAAAATATCACCCACCAAGTAACACGTCCCCTACTGAGGTGATTAAATTAACAGAACTGTAATTAAATGAACAAGAACTGTCGGTTTCAGAAGCTTTCTCTTGCACAGTATTTCATAAAGTGATTATAGGCTCTTTTAAGCAGAGACTTCATCTGCCTTTGTATTGAATAAACTTTACAAACAAAAGTCACTTTGTTAAAGTTTATTTACATAATGGTAACTTTATTGAAAGCTTTTTAGAAGAAATCTAAAATTTTACTAAAAATAAGCCATGTTTAGTGGTGTCAAAACCAAGCACTTTTACATCACTTGACAGGAACAGTTGTACTATGAACTGTGTAAAATATTTTGGAGTTCTTGAATATTTGACAATCAATGCATCAAAACACCTGTCTTTCATAGTTTGGCAAAATGCTGTGTTTTACTACATAACTTTTTGGTAACAACTTGTTGAGGGGAGTTTATAGAGTGTCTATGTGGGAGTTTATAGAATTTATAGAACTGAGTAAGTCAGTAAGTGTGCTCATTGATTGAGAGCATAGATTATTGCAAAAAAAAAAAATCTCTGGGTTCAAATATCAGCACTCATAATGTTTTTACCATGTGTACACTCACAGAGAATCTTTTCTACTAAAACCTCACTTGAGATGAACATTGATAAACAACCCCCCAATGAGTTTTCTAAGAGTACGCTGCTGTCTGTGGTGGTCTCGACCTTCTTAGATTCAAGAGTGTCCCCAAGTCTTTTCTCACCGTGAGAAGCCAATGGGAATATTCCTCTACTTCTGCATCTACTTCTGCATCCACTGCCTCTCCCCGGCCTTCCTGAGTTCCAGAATGCTATTAAAGAGTGTATTTCGTATGTGGAAGGTAAGGATAAGGTGGAGGACCACAGGGAAAGGGAGGGAAAACTGAATGGGAAGAAATCAGAGCCATAGACAAACCATGAGAAACTCTGGACTCTGGGAACCCAACTGAGGGTTACAGAAAGGCGGGGGATGGGGGATGGGGTAAGCCAGTGATGGGCATTAAGGAGGGCACTTACGGTTATGAGCACTGGGTGTTGTATGAAACTAATGAATCATTGAACACTACATCAAAAACTAACGATGTACTATATGCTGGCTAATTGAACAGAATAATAAAATAACAATAAAATTAAAATTAAATCTCCTTTTGATACAAAAAAAAGGGTGTATTTCCTTTGCCACTCTTCAATGGGGCAAACTGTGGTAAATCACTTTATCTGTCTGAACCTTGTTTTCTTTGCACGTAAAATTGGGTAACAGTTATGTCCTCATTTCAGTGTCCTCCCAAAAAAACCTTAGAGGATTTTGCTCAGAAGTTTTATTTAGGGGATCATAGGAAGCGAGTGAAGGAGGAAGGAGAGTGAAGTAAGGAACGGAAAACAACCAGTAGAAATGTTATAAGCAGAGGGTGTTGGACTTCGTAAGACCTCTTCATAAGCAACTCGCATTGAAAGACAGCGAGGGAGGGAGGGAAAGAGAGAGAGAGAGGAGGGAACGAACGAGCGAAGTAACGAATGAGCAAACTTGTCAGTGCCTCTTAGAATCATCTGTTTGTGGAATGGGAAGCTGGACCTTTACCTGCTAGATCTGCCATTCTGTTATTTAAATCCCACGAAGCTGAACGACTTTCCCTATGTGTTAAAGGCAGGAACTATCCGTGTGACTCTGAGCTCCCATGGAACTGCCCAGGGTGGCTTCGGAGGGAGGTAATGCAGGCACTAGAAATAACTGCTCTGTGCTTCCAACGAAAAGAATTATTTTGAAGATTGAATTTAAAAATACATTACGGTATTTAGAAGAGTCCTGGGGACATGTAGCTATCATGTAGTAAGTGGTCTTAGCGTCGTTTTTATTGTCATTCTAATGATGCTCATTTTTATTATTCTGTGATGAATTACATGCTTTGAGACAGCTCATCCTCTACTTACCCTCTCACATAAATTAAACATAAAAGACCTTTAACATGCTTGTTTATAACCTAGCTCCCATATAGACTGCACAGGATGTAAAGGAATGGATAGAGTTTGTGTTACTTTCTTATCTCCTTGTTAATGCTCATTAAAAAAAATGCTAATTTAATTCCCACTTCTAATTGGCTGTAGTACTCACTTGCATTAAATTAGTCTCACTAAATTGGAATAGCACCACATATTCCTTTTGTCAAAATACTTACACGAAGCCCTTTTTTCATTGAGTAAAGGGCTCCTTCCCTCTCTCTCCCTTCCTCCTCCCTTTTTCCACCCCATGTCCTGCGCTCGGCAAATGCCATCTTGTGTAATTCCTACTACACCATCATCACATCAGTGATATTCTCTATATTCTCACCTTTTCTACTGTCAGTCTTGTGTTGTACCATTTTTCCCATTTCTCTCTCGTATTGTATATAACTCAGCCACACATTTCTTTAATGATGTTATTCTTCCTCTACCTTCTTTCTTCTTTTAATTCCTTTCATTCAAGCGTATTCCACATATGCAAAGTAGAGTTTTATCCACCAAATATGGAAGACAATCTCTCCTTCCCTATGTTTTTTCCTGTATTTATTTATTTATTTATTTTGAACAGGGATCAGATTACTACTAATCTATTTTTTTGGAAATATATGTGTGTAAAATATAGGAAAGAAAGATTTAAAAAGACAACTATTACGAAGTTTATGTGTTATTGGATTAATAGGTGAGAGTTCTTTACTTACACATATCAATTCCACTGATCTTGGGTTTTTTTAATGCTTCATTGCATTTATTTTTTTCTTCATGGATTTTTTAAATGTTTGTTGACATGTGACTTATACAAAACAAAATATTCAGATCTGAAGTATACAGCCTGAGGGATTTGTATTTTATATTCATGTTAACACAATTCTGAGTAAGATACAAAACATTTCTCTTCTAATTTGATAATTTTTTTTTTAAAGATTTTATTTATTTATTTGACAGAGAGAAATCACAAGTAGGCAGAGAGGCAGGCAGAGAGAGAGGAAGGGAAGCAGGCCCCCTGCTGAGCAGAGAGCCTGATGTGGGGCTCGATCCCAGGACCCTGGAATCATGACCTGAGCCGAAGGCAGCGGCTTAACCCACTGAGCCACCCAGGTGTCCCAAATTTGATAATTTTTAAAAATAAATTAGTGTAGTATATAAATATTATGTTTCAACTCAATAATTCTAATGAAATCTTAACTATTTAAAAAAATTTGCCCAGAATTTATGCTCTAGATTAACAGTTTTTCCTATTATATGACCATTTGATTTCCAACATTAGCAGTCATTTATTCATTTTGCATCATGTTTCCTTTCAGATTCCAGGAATGGGAAAGCCCTTTTACAAGTTATTGTCAATGAAAATACTCAATATTAGGTTTTAAATATACTAATTCCAATCTCTTTGCAATAAACATTATTCATAGATAAATTATAAAATTTAATTAAAATAGAAATGGTTGTATTTATTGATCAGAAAATTTTATATATTAGTGTCTTCTCCTGGAGACTACAGTAGGAATGATTTCAGTTATTACATAATGCCACATATAATCTTGCTAGCTTTCATACATGATCTTTCTAAAATTCCTATCTAACCTCATTTTTAACACTTGTAAAATTTTACTGTTACCTCATTACCCACACAATTTAAAAGCCCATTTTTGGCCCAGCATCCAAGATAAATTTTGGTCAGGCCCTCCCTCCAATGAGGCTTTTTGTCTTCTCATATCTGATTCAAACAAATGCACCTAACTTTCCAACTAAAATAAATATTTTGCAATTTTCAGCATATTCTATGTTTTCTTCTTTATGTAAGTGTACATTTCATACGCTGCTTCTTTGCCCCAAAATGCACCCCTCTCTCTCCCCTTTTTCTCTCTCACACCACTTTTTTCATCAGTTTTTTTTTTTTCTGTCTGAATGTAAGATCCCGCCTAAACGTTAAATTATCTGTGAAGCCATCTTTAGACAACTCAATCTGCCCTTTTGTCTGAGTACCATGTCCTTCCCCACCTGCCTCAGCCAAAATGTCCAGTAGTGTTTTAGGAAATTATTTACCTGTCATTCTAAAGATAATACGAGACAACAATGAGGAAGTACAGAATCCTGCACATCTGCATATCCCCAGATGTTGGAATGCAGTCTATTGTCTGAACAAAAGAACAAATGAATACTTCTTTGGGCATTAGTGACTTAGGCCCATGTTTCCCACTGTTATTTTTTGGGCAGAATTTCCAACATGGAATGTGTCCCTCCTTCTTGATTTTTCACGTAATTTGGAACAAAATGTGTATCTAACCATGAAATTGTTTGTGACCAAAAAAAAAAAAAATCCCTCATCTAAATGGATCATAATAAAAGTCCTTATTTTAAGGATGAAAGAAGCAGATTGGAGCTGCAGCATTTCTTGCAAAGTATTCACTTATGCACTTGTTTTCTAAGTATTTGAATTAATACAAAATGTCCCAAATGATAGGAGATTAGGTTCTGTGCCTTAGCTAATCCTTTGTGAAGTCACAGCATGCCCAAATGTCATTTAGTTCAAATCAAAGACCTCAGACAGTTGGTGAAATACAGCAGAAGGAAATCTTCTTTGATATGCTAATGATTCAATGTGTTATTCATGAAGTGTTGCTTACCCTGGACAGTGATATCAACTTTAGTAGAGAAAACAGTTATTACACTTTGTTTTATTTAATTTCCATGCTTTACTTGAAAAGTGAATATGAATGAAGAGAATACTAACCTTTGTTTTTGGAAAACAAAATCTCCAGGGAAACAATAGATTTTTTTTTTTTCCTTAGATCCGTTGCAGATTTCTAAAGAATGTATCATTATTCATAGACGTATTCCTAGCATGATCTTTTTCTCCTACATACAAGCCAATTTTGTTGGATGAATGAGTTCAGGGCTATACTGTAGACCAAATTCTAATAACAACAGATACAATTTATTGAATGTCTTCTACATTTGGTATTTTGTGTACATTATCTCCAAAAATAAGAACACTTCTTAGAAAACAGACTCAGAGAGTATACACGATTTCCTATAGTCACACACATGAAAATGTGTGGAGGAAGGTGTAAATTCATGTTTGTCTTTTTTAATGGCCATGTGCTTTCAACATCATTGTGTTAGTTGGGATAAGCCCACTTTCACTGCAGATTCAAAAACTGCCTAATCTTAGTAACATAGCAAAAAATAAGTTTTCCTCTTGCTCATGTTACATTGTCCTTTGTGGGTGAACAGAGGGACTTTGGTAAGTAGTATGACAGATTTCCTGCATCACCATAGCAGGGGGCAGAGAATATGGCACCAGGTTCTTCAAGTTCTGGCATGTAACTTGAAGGCCATTTTTCTTTACATGGCATAGACCAAAGCAATTCCCATGACTACCACAAACTCTGAAGAGTGCTGGAGAATTCAATTTTTCCATTAGGCTGGAAAAACAGAGCTGTAAATATTTGTTAAACAGTACTGATGACTGCTACAAGTTATCTCCCAAATGCATTCAGAAACTTGTTGTACTGATAACATAAATAGTTCAATAGCCAAGAGTTCTTATAAACTTTATAGAAATGAAACATCTGATAAGAAATAGGATATGAGAGAAAAAGTATGGGTGATACATATTTCCAACACTTCCTAGTAGAGGTCTTTGACTACTCTATACCCATTTTCCTATTTTATCCCCTTCTTCCTTTCCACCTTCTTTATAAGTGAAATTTATTTCCTACTCGATGTTCTCCACATTCCCAATAACATTGAAACGTGCCGCCACATTAACTACTCTAAAGCTTTGCTTATTCATTTCTGCTCTGACGCATGTGTCTCCTTCGTAGTATGACTGGTTTGAGGGAGAACTACGAACCAGCCACATAATTGATACTGCCTGATTTTTGCCAAGGGGACACTAGCACCCTGTATATGATTGGTAAATATGTTTTTCAAAATTCTGTTTCCCTGTCCTTTGGCAAAGAGAGGTCACATGCAATGTGTAAGGTAGATATGAAGAAAAGGAAGTATTCTTAAATGGCCTTAGAAGTTACACACATCTCTCTATTCAATGGTCTGTGAGCTCCTGTCACACTCAAGGCTGATTTCACAAAATTCCACTTTTGTGGATTTTTCACATATGTGGAATATTCACATATTTCACTTTGCTGTCCCAAGTGGTTCCCAAATGGACCCATATATACTCTCCTGTACTCTGCAGCTTTTCCACCTGAACTGATGTTTGGGGTTGGAATGTTAGTGATAGTTCTCTGAAAACTCTGCCTACACTTTGCAAATTACTGTCACAGTTCCTCCCACATTCCTGTGGAACTCCCTCATCAGACACCTGTAATAAGTGCTTTCCAAACCAAACACAACTTGGTGCAATGGCCACAACTCTTCAACCTAGCTTGCATGGTCTTCCATACTCAGGAGTAACTATATTATGTATGTTTATTTTTTTATTTTTTCATGCCTCTCCCTACACAGTTACACTCAGAATAGAATATGTACTGTCCAAAAATTATCTTCCTCTACTTTGCATCACAGTTCTGGTTATTGAATCCCTGCCTAGTGTTTTTCTTCATCTCTATTTCTATTTATAGGAGTCTTACTAATTTTTTGTGAGCTATTTTAAATGCTACCTCATTCTTGATATTTCCATAATCACTTCAGATAGAGGTAATGGCTCTCTTTAGATATTCATAAGGTATTCCACATACTTTCTTCATCTTTGCATCATCACATTAACCTTGTCCTTAAAGTAATCATATGTATATTTGGTAAGGATAAAAGAAGGCACTGGGATTCAGTATTTCCTATTTTAATTCTTTTGCTTTTCAAGTTTTATTGTTGTTGGGTTTTGATTTTGATATTTCTGTTACAGTGATTTAAAATTCTGATAAATGAGAAAAAACTTGGAGGTAAAAGGATAATTTTTACACTATTTGACACTTACAGGATTTATCCTTAACCAAGGAATATATTGTGGTCTCAATAATAGCAATTAGTTGTAAAAGAATAGTACACAAACTAAACACATTCAGACTTTCCTCAAGATCTGGAACAAATTCTGAACTTAATGTTATGTCTCAGAATACACTGAGTCCTCCCTATTTTGTAATGGAAGTGGCACATTACAGATACTAGTTTAGCAATCTTTCAGTAGTAATCATTATTCCATATCCCAGTGGTATCAGATTCATGCTTTGTGTCTGTTCTCCCAACATACAGAATGTGATGACTCAAGTCTCTCTCTCTGTTTTTTTTTTTAAGACTTTATTTATTTATTTGACAGAGAGATCACACGTGGGCAGAGAGGCAGGCAGACAGAGAGAGAGGAGGAAGCAGACTCCCTGCCAAGCAGAGAGCATGATGCGGGACTCGATTCCAGGACCCTGAGATCACAACCCGAGCTGAAGGTAGAGGCTTAACCCACTGAGCCACCCAGGCGCCCCTGACTCCAGTCTCTTGAATGTTATGCAGACATCTTAAATTCAAAAGGCCCATAATGAACCCCAGATGTGGTCCTACTCAACATTACTTATTATACTAATTAGTGTCAACATACATGGTTGTAAAATCCAGTCACACAAAAGAATATGCTTTCTTATCTTTTTTCCTCTTACTGCTCACTCCCCTCAAAGAGCTAATGACTTCCAAAATCTTAATTTTACTTTATATATTTTCCTTGAAACTGTACATTCTCCTCCTCCCCTAGTAGAAACACCCTAGTTTCTCCTGGAATACCACAATAGTTTCATCCCCCCCCTCCCGTATCTACCCTTACCTCCTTCCAATACATTCTTCAACAAACGAGATCTTGTGAAAATGCAAATTTAAACAGGCCTAAAATCTATAGATGACTTCTCAATTTTTTTGAGGGGGAAATCTAAATTGGTAGCATGAGTTTCCAGTTTATGATCTTTGCTTTCCATAATTTACCTCTTCTCTTATCAGCTTTGTATGTCTTCCATTCTCTCACTGCAAATCAATATTATTGTATCAAAGAAAAACCTTACGTATTTCAGCATCTAATCATTGTTTTCACTATGTTATGAAAACCAACAGATCTTCAACAATGATTTTATGTGTTCACCGAGTGACACCCAAATTAGTAAAAATGTTGTCTTCACTGCAATTTATGTCTAGGCATCTCTCCTTGACTATCTACCTCCTACTGAGTCAGAACTCTACTTTTCACACTTGTACTTATGAAGCATTTTGTATTTTTCTAGTTACAGCAATATGATGATTAAAATACTGTGTATTTTATAATAATATGCATTCCAAACTACACTGCATACACTCTGAGGAGAAATCTTTGCAGTCTCATTCATCACTACAGCTCTCATGATGAACATACTGTCTTCACCTAGTGAGCAGTCACCATATGTGTGTGGAGCACATGTTAAAAGGCAGTGTGATGGTTGTATGTGAATGTCTACATTTTTTCCCCTCATTTCCAGATAATTCTAAAGTAGATTGAAAGTTGAAGCTAAGTAGTTTGTAGGGAGTAATCTTAATATATCATTCAAAATTAATTAAAATTAAGTTAGTCAACTATCTTAACCAACTTTAATTGCTAGTAATGGAAGACTTTTATTTTTTAACTGATGGCAAACTTCAGGAAAAAGTTCTGAGTGTCTAAGTATAGAATGGACACATTGGTTTTTAAATCACAATACATAGGAGATATCATCTTGTCCAATGTTCTTTCCTGAGTGTTTTTCCCAAAACTGATGAGTCTTTAAATATATATATGTACATGTATATATTTACATATATATGTTTTTTTTTTCTCAGCAATGATCACATTGTTCATTTTGAAAAATCACTGGAGTTTGAAAACTGTTATTACCAAGTGATGATAAAGAATCCTTTTTGTTTGTTTGTATACCATTAGTTCATTATCAAAGAGAGACAGGAAAATTATTTATATGATGAAAAGATTTCACAACATCACTGGAATGGGCAGCTTTACTTCATGCCACTTTAATAATGATGTCAGTCTACATATTTTCTTTTTTTTTTTTCAGTCTACATATTTTCTAAATATGTATACATCTCTAAACAAGGAATAATCCTTGTATCTAGAACTACTTTGGTGCTTCCATATTTTAGGAAAAGAACTTTATCTTCAACTTTCACACAAACTGGATGAATCTCCCCACCCTTTCCCTTAGAACCCAATTCAAGAGCTACTATTGTTGCTTGTAACACTTTTCCTTGAGATTTTTCTGGAAGCAAAATACCTCCTTTGGTTACAGTTTCAGCTGCACTCCTTTCAATTAAAATAGTCAAAGAAGAGAATAAAGTTTCTAAATGCCTGCCCTGTCATGACTCAGGCTACTACAGTTTGTACTATCAATAAAGAGTCCTTTGATGGTTACCCAATTTAAGACATTATTGTTTGAATTGCAATTTGGGTATAAAGAAATAAGCTTCTACAACCTGACCTACAAACATGAAAAATAACTATGAAGTATAAGGGATACTTTTTAAAATGTCTGAAATTCCTAAGGATAAATAAAAATAAGGAGATTTGAAAAGGACTTAAGACTAAAACAAAACAAAACTGCTAAAGGAGGAAAGTTTAGTTTGGTGTGTGTGTATGTGTGTGTGTGTGTATGTGGCTTTATCTATAGATCACCTGTGTTCATGATGCAAGAAAGTAAACCACTAGGAAGACTCTCTGTTTCTCATTGAAAAGTCTAATAAAAGAAATCCAAGGCACAAGTGTTACAGAAAAGTGACAGCCAAATCCATAAAGGAGAAATCCAGAGGAAAGGCAGCTCCATATATGATGTATAAATTTTTACCAAGTCTTGGTATTGTCCTTGAACTACATATTCCTGGGACAATAGGAGGCTGATTAAATAAAGTATTGTGCTGCAATGCACTGCAGGTGCGACAGTTTCTAGTTAGAATCAGATCAAACTAACTACCTGCTAAGACAAAGCATAAACATTCTTTAGAATAGTATGACAAAATCCAGAGTACCCACAAAATAATGTTCACAGTATCCAGGAAGCAATCCAAAATCATCCCAAGTAAAAAGAACAAGGATAAAAGTTTTACCACAAAAATAGGGGGAAAAAATAATAAATAAAATAAATAAATATATAAATATATAAACTGAAAACACAGAATCTAAGATTTAAAAAAATGTAAAAAAACAAAAAACAAAAACAAACAAAAAAAAGAACCCAGTTCAGATATAGAGAGTAATATCAAAAATTATATGAAATACATAAATTTAAAAATAAAAGAAGATTAAATCTAAATACAATAAATATGGAGAAAGTCACACATGGACACCTCACAGTAAAACTGTTGTAAACCAAAATAGGTAACTCTGAAGGCAGCCAGAGACAAAAACAACCCATTAAACACTGGCAGAAAAGAATGTCTTAGGCCAGGGACTGCTTCTCAGAAACTGGAGATTAGAAATGATTGGCACATCATACTTAAAATGTAGAAACCAAACAAACAAAACACCAAAACCAAAAGCCCAAACAAACAAAAACAATCATAATTACATACACATACGCCTAAGATGAATATCTCAAAATGAAGGTGTAATAAATACATTTCATATAACAGAAAGTCAGTTTTCCATATCAGACTTGCATTAAAAAATATGCCAAAAAATATTCTTCATGCTGAAGGAAAATCATACCAAAGGTTACTCAGATTTCCAAAAATAAATGAATATTAGAAATGGCAAACATATGATAAATATAAAACATCCCCTAACTTGATCAAAATGCATTATTACTTCTTATTTTTAATTTTTTTTTAAAGACTTTATTTATTTATTTGACAGAGAGAAATCACAAGTAGATGGAGAGGCAGGCAGAGAGAGAGAGAGAGGGAAGCAGGCTCCCCGCTGAGCAGAGAGCCCGATGCGGGACTCGATCTCAGGACCCCGAGATCATGACCTGAGCCGAAGGCAGCGGCCCAACCCACTGAGCCACCCAGGCGCCCCGCATTATTACTTTTTAAAGTAAAAATAATAATATTGCTTTGTGTGCTTACAATGTATATAGAATACATTTTATACATTTTATAATTATAAAGCTTGCATTAAGTAAAAACACATATAAGATAGGAGGTTTTCCTGTGTTTAAGTGAAGGGGTAGAATACTAACTTTGAATTCACTGTGAACATTTATCTATGTATACTGTAATCTCTACAGCTGCTGCTAAAAATTTAATGATAAGAAGCATAACTGAAAAATCCAATTAATAATTATAAACTGAATTATAAAACAATAGTCCAAAAGAATATAGGAAAGGGAAAACAAAGAAACAAACAAATATGTGTACTGGCAGGAAATAAACACTAACATGATAGGGTGAAATCTAACAATATCAACAATTATACTAAATGTTAATGAGCTAAATATTCAAATTAAAAAGCAAAGGTAATCAGCGTGGATAAATAAACAAGATCCAACCAGATCTGTCTACTAAAAATACACTTTAAATATAAATATACAATAGGGGTTTAAATTAAATACATAGAAAAATCACAATATGAAAACCATAAGCATGACAAAGTCATGACCGTATTAATACCAATTATAAGAGACATCAAGACAATTACCACAAATAAGGAGGGCATGCAATAATGATTTTAAAAAGCTTACTTATCAGTAGAGCATTATAGTCATAAATAAATAACTAATAATATTGTATCAAAATACATGAAGCAAAAATTGATAAAATTAAAAAAAGCAGGGGTGCCTGGGTGGCTCAGTGGGTTGGGCCACTGCCTTCGGCTCAGGTCATGATCTCGGGGTCCTGGGATCGAGTCCCGCGTCGGGCTCTCTGCTCAGCGGGGAGCCTGCTTCCCTCTATCTCTCTCTCTCTGCCTTCCTTTCCATCTACTTGTGATCTTTCTCTGTCAAATAAATAAATAAAATCTTTAAAAAAAATAAAATAAAATAAAATTAAAAAAGCAATAGAAAATTCCATAGTCTAAATAGGAGATTTAAAGCATCTCATAACAACTAAACAAAAATAGCCAGTGTATTTGTAGAAGATTTAATTAAAATAACTAATTATAGTTATTAGGTATTATTACATTATTGATAAAATTTTGATATTTTTTTAATTCTGCACTAAAAAAATACTTATTTTTTTCTACTTTATATTCTAAATTCCCAAAGATAGGTAATATTCTGTATGGACCATTAAACAAGTCTCACTTATTTTAAAAGGACTAAAATTATACAGAGCATTACCTTTGACCACATGAGAATTAAATCACAAATCAATAACAAAAAATATACATAGAGAAATTATAAATATACTGAAATTATACAACACATTTCTGTATAATCTAGAGGTAAAAGATAAATCACAAAGGATATATTTCACTTGAATAACATTTAACAAATATATACACATATAAAGATCATTGAAAGGGAGATAAAACTGCTCCTTTAAAAGAAATATATATCAAAACCACAGTGAGATATCACCTCACACCAGTCAGAATAGCTAAAATCAACAAGTCAGGAAATGACAGATGCTGGCGAGGATGCGGAGAAAGGGGAACCCTCCTACACTGTTGCAAGCTGGTGCAGCCACTCTGGAAAACAGCATGGAGGTTCCTCAAAATGTTGAAAATAGAACTGCCCTATGACCCAGCAATTGCACTATTGGGTATTTACCCTAAGGATACAAACGTAGTGATCCAAAGGGGCACGTGCACCCGAATGTTTATAGCAGCAATGTCCACAATAGCCAAACTATGGAAAGAACCTAGATGTCCATCAACAGATGAATGGATCAAGAAGATGTGGTATATATACACAATGGAATACTATGCAGCCATCAAAAGAAATGAAATCTTGCCATTTGCGACAACATGGATGGAACTAGAGCGTATCATGCTTAGCGAAATAAGTCAAGCAGAGAAAGACAACTATCATATGATCTCCCTGATATGAGGAAGTGGTGATGCAACATGGGGGCTTAAGTGGGTAGGAGAAGAATAAATGAAACAAGATGGGATTGGGAGGGAGACAAACCATAAGTGACTCTTAATCTCACAAAACAAACTGAGGGTTGCTGGGGGGAGGGGGTTTGGGAGAAGGGGGTGGGATTATGGACATTGGGGAGGGTATGTGCTTTGGTGAGTGCTGTGAAGTGTGTAAACCTGGTGATTCACAGACCTGTACCCCTGGGGATAAAAATCTATGTTTATCAAAAATAAAAAATTAATTAAAATAAATAAATACATAAATAAATCTGACCATGATCCACAAGCAAAAAAAAAAAAAAAGAAATATATATCATTACAAATGTATATTTGAAAATAAAGTCTAAAATTAATGACCCCTATTTCCATTTCAAAAATACAGAAAACAACAACAACACAGTTTAGAATTTAAAGGGATAACACATCATAACAAAATAGGATTTGGATGAGCAATTGAATGATGCTTTTTAGACCAGCAACTGAATGATACTTCAACATTCAAATATCAATCAAGTTGTTCATATCTACAAAAATCTTGCTAGCATTTTTTAATAGGATGGCATTAAAATTGGGGAAAAATGAAATACTAAAAATATCAAATCTTCCTATCCATGAACATGGCTCATCTCTCCTCTTATTTATATTATTTATATTATTTTTTTCATCAATATTTTTTAGTTTCTGCATCTAGAGCTTGCATCAAATTTATTAGATTTTTAAATAACTTTCATTTTTTGTTCTATTTTTTCATTTGATTCCAACTTTATTAATGACTTATTAGTATATTATAGTATACTAATAATATATACTAGTATATATAATAAGATATTATTAGTATTAGTATTAGTATACTATTAGTATAGTATACTATAACTTTCATTTTTTGTTCTATTTTTTCATTTGATTCCAACTTTATTAATGACTTATTAGTATATTATAGTATACTAATATATACTAGTATATATAATAAGATATTATTAGTATTAGTATTAGTATACTATTAGTATAGTATACTAATAGTATAGTATAGTATTATATACTATATAATATTAGTATATATTATTATATATACTAGTATACTAGTATATTATATATATATACTTGTTATTTTTTCCTAATGAAATGACTAAAAGTCATAGTATATATATATATTATATAATATATATTATCTATAATATATAATATTATATATACTAGTATTAGTATACTAGTATACTAGTATACTAATACTAATACTATAGATAATATATATTATCTATAATATATAATATTATATATACTAGTATATATTATTATATATACTAGTATACTAATACTAATACTGACATATTAGTATATGATTGAATACTTTATATCAACTTCTTCCCTAGCACCTAACTCACTTTTGTGTCCTAGGAGTTTGTTACTGTTTTGTAGATTCTGTGGCATTTTCTACTTGGGCAAACAAGTCCTTTTCAAATAAGGATTGCTTTATTTTTCTTTCTAATCTGCAGTCCACTTGTTATGTATGATTTATTGTAGAAGCAAGGCATTCCATTACAATGTTGCATAGTAGTGGTGATAGAGGTCATTGTCTTGCAGATTTTAGGTGGAAAGTATTTAGCCTTTCATAATTAATTGTGGTGTTAGCTGTAAATATTCTGCAGGTACATTTTGTAAGATTGAGGAAATTTCCTTCTGTTAATACTTTGTTGGGAGTTTTTAGCATGAATGTATATTGAATTTTGTTTAAAGCTTAATAGATAATCAAATGTAAAGTGTTGTCTTTGATTGAAGGCTTCCTGGAAATAAAAAGAAAAAATATATTTGGGAGATAACCAGGGACAGCCAAATACTCACTGGGCACTGAACAATGTTGAAAATTATTTTTCAGTTGTTAGGTCAGGTTTTGAGAATCTTTCATAATTTCCTGGTGATTCATTTATTCTCATGTATTTTCCCTGGATATTCTTATGACCTACAAGTGGTTCAGGGAAAGTTATAGCAAAATATTAAAACGGTTATCAAATCTGTGTATATGGGTGTCATTGCATTTTCATGTTGACTTTTATAAATTTTAGTCATTTCATTAGGAAAAAATCACAAGTACAATATACTTTACATTATCTTGAATGTATATATATCATTAGTAACTTCTAAATAATGGAACATTTTACTGAGTAAGCCTTATGTAGCTACTTGAAATATTACATATTATATCATTCAGTACTTCTTTATGAAAATATTTTATAGCCAATTTCTTTAGAAATCATTGCTAAGAAGTGTTTGAACTTTTAAATATAAACTGTTAATTCAAAACACGAGTTACTTTCAATTTTTAGATTTTGATGTTTATGTGTGTATAAATATGCACATAAATAGTTTATGTATGTATAAAATAAATATATAAATACTAATAATTCTATTTGCATCTTTACACATGTAAGCGATAATAAAAAATGCTTGTTGAGGTGAGGTCAACCATGGAGTCTAAATTACAGGTCAGAAAATAAAAATCAGTACTTGTTAAGTAGAAACTCTGTGGGAAAAAAAAAAAAAAAAAAAGAAACTGTGGATAAGGAGCCTAGTTCAGTCAAATCCTGCTTATATGATGTGAAACCAGAAACAAAAGTCTGGAGGAAATCAGTGTCTTATCATATCAAGAATTACTTCCTTTCAAAAATATGTTCAAATTACATCAAAGGAAAAGGTTTTAAAATTTGTCTCGGAGATTGTTGCAGGGTTAGAAAGACTTCTCAGATTGTATTTATCCAACAAATATGCATCCTTACACAACCTATATTTATTGTATAGTGCCTTTCATCCTGAAGTGCTTTAGAAGTTGATTTACAAACTCTGTGTACTGCAATCATTTTCATTTTTGAAATGCACTTCATCCGTTATGCATACGTATATTTCATTTTATGAATTTCAGGATATGGCATAGTAATCCCCAAATATCACTTTGAGTTTGAAACACTGTTTTATGGCTTCATGAAAAAGACATGACAAATTGCTTACTCTGGTGTCTGTGACAAATCTGTCTTTTCAGTAAGTGGAGCTCTAATTGAAATGTACACTTCAACTTGCAGGCAGCAAAAGACAAAAAATATCAACTGGGGGCTCATGAATGGGTGATACATTAGTTAGCACAAAATTTATTGAGTTACCACTGTGTACAGAAAACCTATTTAGGTGTTATATGGGGGAAATTAAAAGTGCAGCCTCTGGCCTTGATGATCATACAAATTAATTTGCACAGACAAAACATAACCACATTTAGATTTCAGTATTTCTTTAAGTAGCATACCAACAGATGTGAGCAAACATATGGCTCAAGCTCAATTCACAAGTGCTGAGTTAGTGCAGTAATAATATAATAATCAGAGCAGGACTGACTTAGATTCCTGAAAGGAATACATTTGAACCCAGCTTTTATTAGTAGAAAGGTTAAAATGATCCTAACATTCATTGGTAGATTTATTATTACACCATAGGTATACTGAATTCATTTATTGTAATAGCTTTCTAAAATTCAGCAATTTCTTTTATTATTTGTTGGCTTATGATGATTCGTTATTTCATACATTCATTCATTTGTGTATTCTACCCCCCAGCCATACATTCAACCATCATTTATTGAACATTTAACATATGTCAGAAAAACTGACAGAAGTTAATGATAAATTAGGGAACAAAACACAACCTAAGACCTTAAGAGGTGATTACTATTATTAAGATATGTTTTCCAATATCTGATATCACAGGGTTTTTTTGTTTTGTTTTGTCTTTGTTTGTTTATTTTTTGTTTTTTGACAGAGATCACAAGTAGGCAGCGAGGCAGGCAGAGAGAGAGAGAGAAGGAAGCAGGCTCCCCACAGAGTAGAGAGCCCGAAGCGGGTCTCCATCCCAGGACCCCGGGATCATGATCTGAGCCGAAGGAAGAGGCTTTCACCCACTGAGCCACCCAGGGGCCCCAGATATCACAGTTTTAAATAATTAATATATACTTAAAATCATAGTAGTTAGAGTTTGCATAATACCTCTTTATATTTATGAATGTAAATGGCTGAATTATTTCCCTTCAAATTCCATATGTTGAAGCCCCAACCCCCTTGAAGCTAAGGCCATTAAACAGGTACTAAGGTAAAAGGAGGTCAAATGGATAGAGGCTCACCGAGTATGACTGGTGTTATAAGAAGCTGAGATTAGAGTAAAGACAACACCTAAAACATGTGAGCATACTGGGGGAAAGCAGCCATCATCAAGAGAAGAAAGGAATCTAAAGAAACCATAGCTATGGACACCTTGTCTGGGATTCCCAACCTCCAGAACTGTGAGAAAATCTGTTTCTGTTGTGTAAGCCAGCTATTCTGTAGTATTTTGTTTTGGCACCCTTAGCAGAATAATAAAATACCAATATCCAAATAAAGTCCAACATGATCACTTTTTCCTGATCCCTACACATCACATTTTTTCCAGAAGCTGACAAAATGTAACAGAATGATTAAAAGTTTTTAATGGAATTTCTGAAAAGTGTCTTAGTAACAACACCCTATCAATATCATGAGAATATTGGTAGGAATTTAATGTAAAATAACTACAGAGGAAATTTTAACCTAATATGCTACACTTCCAAATTGATTTTCATTATGAAACTGGAGATATATTGCTGCAAAAACAAATTTGCTCTCAAAATACAATGAATCACATTTTAAGATGCAAAGAAAGGAAGAAAGCAAGCTCAGAAACAGGTAAGAAATGGGAGATATAATGAATATAAAAGGTGAGAAGAAAAAGTTTGTAAAATAAATAACCAAAGAAAGCATTAATAAAGTTTTTATTCACATTTATGATTACTATTCTAAAATAAGCATAGGGAAATATACGGTAGGGGCAAGAAAAAATAAGTTTCTTAAGGTATATTTTATTCCCTAAATGCATTTTTCTTTTATTCTTTCCCTGTTTATAACTATATGTGTATCTTGAAAACCTATCTCCTTTGTTTACAGTTTCCTGAGTATATACAAATTTTTTTCCTTCTACATAAATGAAAATATGGTTTCAAGTATTATGGGGAAATTGCTGTGTTATTAAATTTATGACAGAAACTCAGTACATTGTTTAATATTATACATTTGTGAAAAAATCATCTATATAATATAATCATTCCTATAAATATATAGATATTAAACATTATGAAGCTAAATACAGAGCATTTCATTCTGGGTAATATAGTAATTATATTTCTACATCATAAATTATTACAGAATTTGAGATAAGATTTTGTACTTTCGAATTATTCCTACCATCATGAGATGGTATCTAAATATTCTTTTTTTTTTTTAAAGATTTTATTTATTCACATTTGACAGAGAGAGAGAGATCACAAGTACACAGAGAGGCAGGCAGAGAGAGGGGGGAAGCAGGCTCCCCGCTGAGCAGAGAGCCCGATGTGGGGCTCAATCCCAGGACCCTGGGATCATGACCTGAGCCGAAGGCAGAGGCTTAACCCACTGAGCCACCCAGGTGGCCCAGTATCTAAATATTGGGGAGGGTATGTGCTTTGGTGAGTGCTGTGAAGTGTGTAAACCTAGTGATTCACAGACCTGTACCCTGGGGATAAAAATATATGTTTATAAAAAATAAAAAATTTAAAAAAAAAACTTTGCAGAGAGGACAGAGAATTTTTATATATAAATATGTATATAATACGTCTCCCCTTATTATTAACACCATGTATTAGTGTGGAAAAAAAAAATGAACCTAGATTTCAGAGATGAAAAGTCAGAAAAAATTGAAGTTGATAGCATTATATACAACAATAGATTCAGGTAAAACAATGCTAGGCATCACAAAGAAAGAAAAAAAGTACCTATATTACAAAAACACATTTCTCCAAAGAAATCAAGGTAATATATGATTAATTGATATTTGGCACATTTTGAAAAGCAATTATTATTTTTGAAAACCATTCTTTACAAATTGTTATTTTTTTTTCCTTAAGATTAGGGAGAGCATATTATTTAAATTATATTTTCTGTTTTCACTCATGAAAGAGATTAACTGAAATAGTAGTATATCCCAGAGGTGATTTACAATTACATATATTTTAAAATTTTTAGTAAATAAGACAGAATAAAATGTCAAATTCACACTTGGAAATTACAATGTTGAAATAATGAAAGAATGGAAATATAATTTTCTGAGTTTATTAAAATTAGTCAATGATTAGACAAGACATCTAAGCTTGAAAGTGGAGTAATATGTCAGTAATTACATTAATATTAAAATAGTTCATTCTATAAAAATAGTTCATTCTAATAAGCAATAACCAGACTCCATTCACTGTACTTAGCCATTTACAGATTACATTATCATGTAATTAAGAAGATGCTCTTACTGACTATTTAAACATCTTGCTACCTTCAGAGCCTGAAAATCTGCTGCAGTTCACAAAAAATACAGAGCCAAAGTTTAAGTGCAAAATTAAATAGATGGATAATTGATACAGAGATATGGAAATATAGCTCTAGATTCTAGATAACCAGATTTATGTTTTTCGATTTTTCTCCATGTGTATCGAGTCCTTCCTATCTTCTCACTTTTCAATAAAATCAAAAGATGATTTAACCAAATTTAGAGACTATGAAATAGTATTAGGAAGGATATCTCTTCTTAGTTATTTCCAAAAGTTCATGCCATATGTTTGTTTTTTAATAATAGATAGCTACAAACTTTATAGGTATAGGACTATACCTATAAAAGTGAATTTAATATTTCTAAGCTGTATTTAGAACTTCTCATTATTGAGAACATACTGTGAAAACATAGATGTTTTTAAATATATTTTGTGATAAAGATCCTTGATATGAAAAGATTATGTACATCAAAGGACTCATACATAAGTTGATACGGTGCTGGAAAAATTAGGTAAAGAAGAATCCATTAAGCAAAATGGTGGCTTTTTAAATTTATCAAATATTTGTGACTTAACAAAATGTCTTAATTATTGAGTGTTTTAATAAGTATAGATGATGAAAGTGATTTTTCTAGGTTCCTGAGAGGCCTTTATCCATATAATATTTACATGCAAGTGTATAAAAGTTTTCAATACTTCAAAAATCACATTATTTTAGGTATGTATGAGTGGCTCAGTGGGTTAACCGGCTGCCTTTGGCTCAGATCAGTATCTCAGGGTGCTGAGCTCGAGCCCCATGTTGCACTCCCTGCTCAGTGGGAAGTCTGCTTCTCCCTATCCCTCTGCTGTTCCCCCTGCTTGTGTTCTCTTGCTTGAGCTCCATCTCTCTAATAAATAAATAAAATCTTTTTAAAAATCACATTATTTTATTTTTCTATTTTCAATGTTGGAGGTGTTTCGTGAAAATTTTGCTTTTGAAGGAAGTGGGTGTAGGCATCGTCAAAAAAAAAAAAAAGTGTGTTCTTTCTTTCTATGCGTATTTGCATTCCAACCAGAGATCAAATTTTAAAGCTATTAACATATATATATTTAAATTAACATAAGCCACAAAATACATTTCATTTGTTTTTTTATTCATGTATTTACTGTCACCTAATCCATAAAAGTGTCTACACTTTGTGAAATGTGTGTAATACCAGGTCATAATATCTTAACCCAACCAGCACATTCATGTTCAAACTTGAACTGTGGGGCATTAATGCTCTGCAGGAGCTAACTGTCATTTACTAGGGGTAGGGAAATATAGGTTTCTACATGACCACATATATATGACCTTATGTCAGATTATTCAGCTCAAATGGGGTACATGAGAAGTAGACCAAAATGCACATTCTCCACAGTCAGAAAAGGAGAGGTATGGCATAAGGCAGGGCCAAATATGTGTTAAAAGAAAAGTCAGTCTAATTATTTGCGCGGAGCTTCAAATAATTTCTGATGTTTTCAACAGTTGTGTTGTTAGTTTCTCAGCTTTTGCAGACCTTAGCAGGTAAAGGTGTTGACAGGTACAGAATATATGGCACTGTTTTCTTAGTGAAATTCTAATTTATTTTATAGGCACACATAACCTTCAAGTAATAATAATGTTAGAGAAAATTTATTTGTAAGGGTATCTTTTTCCATGTATTTTAATTTAAATTTAAGTGTATTTTAAAAATGTGATATTCAATGTTTCTGAACACAACTGTCATACCACCTGGTTAGAGCCACAGTCAATTCTGAACTGATCATTGCCCATGCTGTGTCAGATAAAGGATTTGTGTCTACTGCAGATACAACACCAAAATATCCATAACATTCATCCAAGTGTGATCCTCTACACATGTTGACAATAAAACATAAATATATAACAATAACCATTTTGAACTTTAGATAACAGTGTAATTTATGTAGTATTTCCCTAGTTCATATGCAGGTTTTTTCATGTCTACTATTGCATTCATACATAATAGCAGGGATATTACATATGGCATGTAACGACTGTTTTCTTTTACAAAAGGGATCCCAAGTCTGTGGGGAGTAAAAACAGAAATCTTGGTGTTTCATGTTTGACCTCATGATATTTCTTAGAGTCCGTCCTAAGAAACAAGAGCAACAGACTCCCTGACAAAGTCTTGTAAATGGGATACCTGCAATCAGTCTGAGACAACTCATACTGAACTAGATTTAATCAAGATGAAAGATGTTCATTTGCTTCAGTTCTTCAGTTGATTTTAATGTACACATTTAACAAATAACCAACCTATTTTACAGTGCTTTATACGTTATACATATAATCGGTATTTATATGTCCTTATAAGTTATTCTTTTTTTGTGAATAAAAGTATTTGATGAACTAAATATCAAATTCAACCACTAATTATATTTCCATTCTCAATAAATAACCCATGTATTTCTTTTGAGAAATTCCACTTATTCATCAGTTACTCATAAAGATTTCTCATCTTTCTGAATAGAACACAATACAGAGGTGGTGGACCGATAATGAATATTAATTGTTATATTTGAATATTCTGTGCTAAGAGATCCCATGTTGTTGTAAACACTTTGTTTATATACCCACAAAAGTGTGTATATAAAATATTTATCATATATATATACAAACATATACCTTCTATTCATATTATTTATTTATATATCCTAATATATCACTATAGGTAGGGAAATAATTTATTTTCAAAATGCTAGCTTGCTGGGACACCTGGGGGCTCACTTGGTTAAGCCACAGCTTTCGGCTCAAGTCATGATCCCAGGGTCCTGGGATTGAGTCCCACATAGGGCTCCTTGCTCAGCAGGGAGCCTGCTTCTCTCTCTGCCTCTGCCTGCCACACTGCCTGCTCGGGCTCTCTCTCTTTGACAAATAAATAAATAAATAAAATCTTTCAAAAAAAAAAATGCTAGCTTGCACAAGAATTAAATTAATTTCTTTTTAAGAGAAGTAATTTCACAAGAGAGACAAGTTATATTCACTCACATAACAAGAGAAAACTTATCCTAGATGTAACTCAGGAAGACCAGAGGCTTTTTTAGATTGCAAAAATTATAAGTTTCCTCAATTTCCTGACAGGCTTATATAACAGATGGTAATTTAAAGGACTGAATGAAAGTGGAGGATAGGAGAAAATGTTAGGTGAAGAAGAAATTAAAGAGAAATGGAATTGCAGAGAAATAAAAAAAAACTTAAGAAAAGAGAGTGGATAATTAGAGAGAAGGCAAGTATCAAGACTTGAGTCAAGAAAGGTGAGATGGAATATAAATCTAGACAAAACTTGCTTAGAGTGTCCTCAATACTGAAGACAAAACTCATTGTTCATTTGAGTCTTCCCTGTAAAAAACTAAGTGAGTAGTGTTTTCTTTATGTTACTTCCTTGATGCGACTTACATCTTCAAATAACTTATGTAAATCCATTAAAATTCAGCTAAGGTAAGAAAGGCTGATGTTACAAATTTTAATAAATTTAATTCTTACTATTTGTTTACTTTGTTTATTTGATATTAATCCTTACGTGTGTCAAGTTGCTTGCCACTGGCTGGCCAACGCAATAATGTGAAAAATAAAGCACAATTGAGGCCATAGGCATTCATATTTCAGGCTTTGTAAAGTGCTTTGTCTTCATAGCTAGAAATGGAAGAATGAGCTCCATCACCGTGTACAGATAGAAATAAGGAGATAATGATCCATATAATCTACTCACTTGTTCTGAAGTAAGCAAAGAGATATTATACATTACAATTTTCCGAAATATTTTTCTAGAAGTTATCTTTGAAAACCAAATCAAAGGAATTCCTAAAACCCTTCTGTGAGGGCTTTTCACAAAGTCATAATAGCACAAGCCTACAAAGAGGATTTTCAATCATGACATAGAGGAAACACTGCCTTAATTCATCCTGCAGACAAAATGGATGAGAGCTGAGTTTTCCTTCAAATAATTTTCAAGAACCTGAGGCTTGAGTGCTTCATCAATTTGAAAAAGTGAAGAGACACTTTTAGAACCAATTTGCAACATCAATAACTGGAGTTTGCTATAAATACTTGAAGAATATCACACAGAAGAGTGATATAAGTGTTTCCCTCCTAAAGTTTCTAGATCATTGTATGCAAAGCTTCAATATATCATTCATCTATTACAGGCAGGTCCTCATGAATGATGTAATTTTTTAAAGTATGAGGCAGTCATTTCCAAGTTATTCCAAACCAGGTAAACTTCTATCTTAAACTCATAAATCTTTCCAACTAAATTATCTTTTGACAATCAAAGACAATCCACATGGCATGGGAATAAAAAAAAAAAAAAAAAAAAAAAAAAGCTGTGCTTAACATTCAAATTTAAGCCAAAAGCTATACCCATATTGTATTATTTTCCCTAGAGGACAGTAAAATTATAGCATTTCTCATTAATCATATAGTCAGTAATGATGACACAGTTCATCTTAGAAACAGATGAGTTTTTTCCACATGAATTTTTTTCCACATTTTTTTTAAAGATTTTATTTATTTATTTGAGAGAGAATGAGTGAGAGAGAGCATGAGAGAGGAGAAGGTCAGAGGGAGAAGCAGACTCCCCAAGGAGCTGGAAGCCCAATGCAGGACTCAATCTTGGAAGTCCAGGATCATGACCTGAGCCAAAGGCAGCTGCTCAACCAACTGAACCACCCAGGCGCCCATCCACATTAATTTTTTATTTTTTTATTTTTTATTTTTTATAAACATATGTTTTTATCCCCAGGGGTACAGGTCTGTGAAACACCAGGTTTACACACTTCACAGCACTCACCAAAGCACATACCCTCCCCAATGTCCATAATCCCACCCCCTTCTCCCAAACCCCCTCCCCCCAGCAACCCTCGGTTTGTTTTGTGAGATTAAGAGTCACATATACACATTAATTTTTTAATGATTATTTATTTGAGAGAGAGAGCATGAGTGGGAGGGTCAGAAGGAGAGGGATACCGAATCTTAAATAGACTCCACACTAAGCGCAGAGCCCCAGGCAGGGCTTGATCCCAGGACCCTGAGATCATGACCCAAGCGGAAATCAAAAGTTGGACACTTAACCAACTGTGCCACTCAGGTGCCCCTCCACATTAATTTTTGCCAATAATCTTGGCTATCTGTCTAAATTTGAAAGGTATTTTAAAATCCATGCTTTTTTATTTGAATATCTCGCAACATAAAAATTGACAACCTTTGTTTGCATTATACTTCATCCAAGTCTGTAGAAAGAGACTAAAAATGAACTAAATGCACTAAATACTTTCTTAAGCATTTCAGTCATCTCCACTGTGCAGATAAAGAATCTAGAGATGAGAAAGGAATATGGAGTAAATACAAAGGCAGGTTAAAATTCCAGCTATCTGTCCTCAATACTTGTATTCTATTAACTCCATCATATTACATAGTTCTCTGATAAGAACAATTAAGATATGTTTTAATTTTTATTAACATTCTAAATCTCATTAATATGGCTATTAAATTTAATCAAACACACATAATATTATTTTAATACATGTTTCTGAGGTTAGAATAATACATTTCATGTCTCTATTCTCTATATCTGCATTCACAGAGTCCCTGAAATACATTTTTGTCCATTTTTAACTAACTATATGCCTTTACCGCTTGTTCCTGATTCAGAAGATTTTTTATCATTCTCATATTTATCCAACTTACATTTACTTCATAATACTGAAAACTTTAATATTTTAATCAGTACCCCAAATTTTCATATGCTTATAAAATATTAAAGCTCTCTGCATCTAGGCCACTAGTAATCAACTGTTATTTAGTAGCAGAATTATTTCTTAATCAAATATCACATTCTATTCATAAGTGGTATTTTCTCAAATAGGTACTTTTTAATTGTAAGTTCATGTGCCTACTGAAAATCTCATATTTGGAAACCACAAGATCATGGCATCAAATATGTTATTTGAAATAAGGGATGGTGAATGACATGATTTATATAAAAATGATTTATTTATTTATTTTTCTTTCAGCTAGGAAGTAGCACAGCATAAAAATCATTCATATAAATATTTGAGAAATTAGAATGTGATAAAGGTTTCTCTAGAATCTCATATAAATTTCATTAAAAATTTATGGAACATCTTAGAAGAAATGGAATGATTCGCTTTTGTTTGTATGTTTGTTTAAAAAATGTATCACTATCAAACTCCAATAACTCACCGTTTTATTAATGTTCATTTTAAGGTAATGGCAAAAAAATACATTATTCGACTAATTTGAGTTTCACCTTTTATTATTAGAGTATTTCTTAAAATCTTAGTGGATATTCAAAAATGTCTATTAAAATAGATCAGTACCTCAGTGACTATATTTGTCATTCAAACTTAAAATCTATTTATTCTTTAGTTATCATAAACCATTGTGCAAACGCAGTGAAGTTCTTATGACCTACTAAAATTCTTTCAGCTTTTTTTTAAAAGATTTTATTTATTTATTTGACAGAGATCACAAGTAGGCAGAGAGGCAGGCAGAGAGAGAGGGAGGAAGCAGGCTGCCCACTGAGCAGACAGCCTGATGTGGGACTTGATCCCAGGACCCTGAGATCATGACCTGAGCCAAAGGCAGAGGTTTTAACCCACTGAGCCACCCAGGCACCCCTCTTTCAGCCAACGGAACATCATCAAAGCACCCAAAATAAAATGGAAAATCTAACTATTTAAAATACAATCTTGGAGTGCTTAAACTCTGAGCCTGACATAAACCCCCAGTATATGTTTGAGTCTTAAATTTTCTAATACTGGCACTTTGTGATACTGAACTCATAAACATTATTTTCACTCAGTATAGAGTTTTGAACTAATCTTAGAATATTCTCTATTTTCTAAAATAAAGGAAAAAAACAGTAAACTCATCTTTTTTTAAATTTTTAAAATTTATTTACAGCATAACAGTATTCATTGTTTTTGCACCTAAACTCATCATTTTTTATTAAATTCGACTACAATAAAAATACAAATCCCTGTGGTTTGCCTTTTACCAGCCATTCCCCAGCTCCCTATGCCCATCCATCAGAGCCTGGAAATAACTAGTCTATTACATACCCAATTTTTTACTTATTCTGAATATTTCATATAAACAAAATATGTGGCTATTTGTGATTGACTTCTTTCACTTAGCATAATGCTTTTATGATTCATCTATGTTATGGCATGTTTAACAACACATTAGTTTTCATGGTTGGATAAAGTTCCACTATGTGAATATACCATATCTCATTTAGCCATTCATCAGCTAAAAAACAAGTTTACCATTCATCTGCAAATAAGCCATAGAGTACAGTTACTGGATCATACAGTAACAGTTTAACCATTTGAGCAATGGCCTAATTGTATTTTCGTTTCTCTACATGTCACCATGTCACTTAGAGGTGACCATGTCACATGTCACTTAGAGGTGAGATTTCGGAGAAATGGGAACACTTCTATACTGTTGGTGGGAATGTAAAATGGTGTAGTTTCTATGGAAAACAGTACGGAGGTTCATCAAAAAATTAAAAATAGAACTACCAGTGATCCAGCAACCCTACTTTTTGTGTATATACCCAAAAGATGTGAAATCAGGAGAGAGACATACACTCTCATGTTTTTGACAACACTGTTCACAATAGCCTAGATATAAAAACAAAATAAATGTCCAAAGACAGAAAAATGGATTACAAAAACATGATATATACATACAATGGAATGATACTCATCCATCAAAAAGAAGAAACTCCTACCATTTGCGACATCATGAATTTGAGGCAGGTATCTCCAGGAATGGGCATACCTCTGAGCATGACCTTCTGGTTTACACACTAGGTGTAAAATAACAAATTGTTGTTGTTAACAGAACATATTCCATTGAACCATACTACAGCCAGAAGAGGTACAGGAAATCATTAAGGAAGTCAGTACTACATTAAGAAAATAGCCTACAACCCTAGCACAGTAGCATTTGTGCCAGTTTCTGGCTGGAATTGTGACAACATGCTACAGTGAAGTACTAATATACCTTGGCTTAAAGGATGGAAAATCACCTGTGTAGATAGCAATGCCAGTGGAACCATGCTGCTTGAAGCTCTGGATTGTACCCTGCCACCAACTTACCCAAATGACAAGTCCTTGCACCTGCCTATCTAGGACATCTACAAAATTGGTGGCATTGGTATTATCCCTATGGACCAAGTGGATATTGTGGTGTTTCTCAAACCTAGCATGGTGATCACCTGTACTCCAACATTACGACTGAAGTAAAGATCTTGAAATGTACCGTAAACTTTCAGTGAACCTCGTCCTGAGAACAATGTGGGCTTCAATGTCAAGCACATGTCTGTGAAAGGTATTGGTTGTGGCAACATGGCTAGTACCAGCAAAATGACATATTAATGGAAGCAGCTAGTTTTACAACTCTGGTGATTATTCTGAACGACCCAGTCCAAATCAGTGCTGGCTATGCACCTGTGCTGGATTGTCATAGAGCTCACACCATTTGCAACCTTGGTGATCTGAAGGGAAAAAAAAAAAAAAAAAAAGATCACTTTTTCTAGACAGAAGATAGAAGATAGCTTCAGATTCTTGAAATGTGGTGATGCTGTATCACTGATATGGTTCGTGGAAAACCCATATGAGCTGAGATTTTCTGACTGGCTGTTTTGCTCTAAAGGACATGAGACAGATAGTGACTGTGAGTGTCATCAAAGCAGTTGGCAAGAAGGTTACCGAGGCTAGCAAGGTCACCTACCGAGGCTAGCAAGGTCACCTGCTCTGTCCAGGAAGTTAAGAAGGCCCAATGACTGTTACTGTTAATACCTGCTATCCTAGTCTTAATTAAATGTGGAAGAAAAATCTTAGAACTGTTTGCCCCAATTGGTCACAAATGTTTAATAGTAAAATACTTGTCAATGATAATAATGCATCATAAAACCTTCAAAAGAAAAGGAGAGTGTTTTGAGGAATATTTGATGTTGTGTGTGTATATATTATTAGTTTTTAAAATCAGTATTTTTAAGGGAAACAACTTGACCAAAATTATATCAGAAAATATTGAGGACCATTAAAATAAAGTTTACTAGAAACAAACAAATAATTAAATAATGGAAACCTTTCTCACATACTTCTTCAAAACATGTTATCAGATGAATATCTGAATACCCCATATTCATGAGCAAAAATTATACTACTTTGGTCTTATTTTCTTATTCTAATGCCTAGCAAAACACACTACCCTGTGGAAATTTGATAACATATTGTATAGTAACAGGCACATAAACAATTTTACTCTAACATACCACAACAATTACATACACTAAATTATCATGGAATAAAGTAATTGAGAGAGCAAAAATAGTAGTATAAACAATAACCCATAGTATAAGCAATAGGATCTTTAGATTTTATTCTGAGTAAGGAAACCACCAATGAGATTTTAATAAATAACAGTTGAATTAATGAATAAAAACATGTCCTGCTTTGATTTCCTTATAAGTGATTTTATGGTTATGTTTTAAAATATAAGGGAGGCCACTTAAGAGCCAATTGCTATAATCTGTTCAAAGATAACGATGATTAGACTAGGATTATGATGGAGAAAATGAAGCAAACATAATATAGAATGTATTTTTTAGGTAAAATCAACCCCTTGCAAAAAGGTTTGGATCTGGAGAGGTAAGAGTCGAGGATGTCTCTAGAGTTTTGTCTTGGGCAAATGGACAAAATGCAATTGATAGCTTGAGATAGAGAAGTTTAAGAGAGGAACATACTGAAACGTGTAGAAGAGTTAGATTTTAGAATTCTGAATTTCAGAGGCTTCAAGTTTGAATTTAGGGAAAAGGTCTGGCGTAATGTTATTTGGTAGGTATAGTATCACAGATGGCTGGATTGTCAAAAGAGATGCACACAGATAATAAATATAACTCATCAATAAACTTTCCCAATGATTAGTGAAAGATACAAGCAAAAAGTAGGGCCACTGCAGCCTTACAATATTAGTCTCTCAGATCACCACAAAGCCAGGAGATACAGCTTCCATTACAAAATCAAATATAAGCAAAGCAAAACTAAAGAAAAAAAGCAGAGTAAAGAAAAAATGGACGTGTTTCCCACCCTGTGAGTACTGAACTTGGAAAAAGAAAGAGATACTGTGTTCATGGGGCAATTAGGCTCAGAGGAAGTAGTCTTAGTAAAGAGGTCCTGGTTTGTGTACTCCATTAGTCGGTCACATAAGTAGATAGGCCACAGAGTTAACTTTCATTCTCCAGTCAGCTTTGAGCCATAAATCTGTGCATTCCAGGTTTATTTTCAATAAGAGATATAAACAAATAGTAAGCTCTGCTTTAAAAGATTCTTAGGGAAGAACTGCCTCAGATAATTTTGCTGCTATAAATCACACTGCAATATTTACAAGTAGATTTTGCTGAGATCAGCATTCCCTCAAGTGCCCAGGAAGGAGGAAATCTTTTCTTAACTCTTTTCTTCCCATAGTCATCAGGATGAAGATAATATATGAAGTAATAAAACTGGATGTACAGTGAGAGCAAAAGTACATGCAACCGTATTTACTTTCAGCTACTCTTATCCAGGTGCCGGGTAAAGAAAGTACTGGATCCAACAAGGCTTGGCATTTTGCAAGGTGAGTACAAAGGAAATATATACTATTATTGGTGAGAGGATGAGAAAACAATATCAAACAATAAACAACCTGTTACTAATTTTGTTGACATGCTCATCACGTTTCCTGGATGTCTGAGATTCTAATCATATGGGTCTTCAATAAGACATAACTATTGTCTTATTGAATAATAATGATAATTAGATCCTAATTGTGTGGGTCCTCAAAAAGAATGACAGGGGAGCTCAAACAATAAATAATAAAGTGCATTTACACTGTCATTCACGTTGAATGGAAAACTCGTTTCATAAGATAGACCTCTAAAGACCACAATTCTCCTGTTTAGTACTACTGACCAAAAGCTTTAATTTATATTCCTTCCAGATTCTAGATGCAGCTTGATTACCAGTGTGGATTTGTAGTAATGCTACAGATTATCTTTTCACATTTAATATTTTACATGTATTATATAGTTATCATATATTATAATTATATAAGATAGTACTATATAATATTCAATATATATTATATATATTTAACCACCTAATATGCATACATGTTTGAGTTATAACACAATAGAATCTACTTCTTAAGACTTCTTTGCTTCTACTTTCAAATAGAAGTCCTCCTTTTGAAATTTCACAAGAAAAAATTCTGCTTCAATGAAAATTCGCTCATCTAGATAGAAATATCTTGTCTAACTGTATTTTCTCCATCAGATTTTGTTTATTTTGCTTTTCCCTGTATGTGTGGCTGAATCTGAAGGCAAAATTATGGTCATGTATACCAAGTCCATTTACCTATATCATATGCAAAGGTCATTGGAGTTCATGAAGATTACATTTAAACTAGTTAAGAAAGAAAGCTCTGTTACCCGGGGTTTGGAAAATACTTTATTCAAACACTATATTAGGTATAATCACATGCAACAAATGAGAAATTATATTATAATTAGTATCTGCCAAATGTTCCAGCCCACAGCATCCTTTTGGCATTTCTCTATCTTATGAAGTATGCATTCCCAAGGTACAATCAGAGTGCAATTTCCCAGGATGTCTTGCCATAAGATGAGGGCAAATAGCAGCATACACTTCCAAAGATTTGAAAGTTGTAGTGCAGGGACAGTGTGCTCTCAGCTCTTTAGCCATATTCATTGTGGAGGTTATTACTTTTTCTTTGGCAGAGATGCTCGCTATCTGGTACTGGCCTCTGGCTTTTTCACTATCTAGTGCTGGGCAGTGGATCAAATAATTTTTGTTAAAAAAAATCATGCCAAGTTCGGACACTAGTAAGTCCTGGCTGTGTATCACCAACTTTGATTCCCTGGACCCTCCAAAAACTGTCAGCCAACAAATAGCCTATATAAGACCCTTTCTGTTTAAGCTAGATGAAGTAGTTGCCGTGACTGAATCTTGGCAAATACATAACATTCACATACATTCAATTCTGAGCAACTGGCAAAAATACTTAGCCATATGTGGCAAAGGTAATTGTCTTTGTTTTTGCCTGGTATGACTTCATACGCTGTGTCCAGAGAAGTAGTGCTGCTAATCTACTCTTGCACATCCTGATCTGTCCCTGTCCTCTGTACGTACCAGAGTGACTCTCTGCTCTTATTTTCCCCTCAATTTGTCTTCCTTGAAAAATCTATTAGCAATAAAAACGGTCATTGCTATTCATAACCAATCTTTCCTGATGTTCTGGATATTTTTTTGTTTGTTTACCTCACTCTTTTGTCTTCTCTTGATTAGGTCACATTTATCAGATTTTATATTGTGGTGGTGTCAAAGGTATTTCACAGATTACATAATTTTTTTAACATGACTGAACAATAGGTTATTTGAAAGCATACTCATCCCTACTATATTTTTCATTTTGTCATCCATCTCTTTGAAAGATGCTACTTATATTATAAAAAAAAAATCCAGAACTTTATTAAGCAAACCATATAATAGGTTGAAAACTTAACCTACTCTAAAATAAAGATTTTTTTTTAATTCTTCAGGTGTGAGAGAAAAATCATCAGTGATCAGGAAAAACTTATGGCTCTCTGGGTCTCCTCAGCTCTACATCATTTCTGGAGAATATTTACCTTGAGTCTTCATCATTTTCTGAACAAATAATGTTTTGAATATATTTGCTAAACTCATATATGACTAATTTTCAGCCCCAGTGAACACCAGGCCCCTGATGCTAGGAAAAGAGTTTAATAATCAATGTCAAAGGCAGAATCCTTTCCCAGATAAAGAACTGTCATCAATCATTTCACATCACACTTTTTTTTTTTGTAATATGCCTGTTTGCTTACACTATTACTATATATGATACAGTGCAAACGATATGGTCTCAACTCTAGTTAAGTATAGACTTTTACTATTTTGACTTATACTTTTGGAGCCATATTTCTTCTTTAACAGTCACATGGAAGCCTTAATGAATTATCCTCTAACTCTGAAACCCATATAATTAAATTATTTGACTTATTGCCACTAAGGTAAGTCTTCTAAACAGATCAAAGAAGAAATTCCTTTAGGGCCGGTATGTGTATCTACGCATGAAGTCCAGAAATGAAGAAAGACATATACGGCCAATTGATTTTTTGATGAAGGTGTCAAGAAAACTCAATGAGAGAAGTATCGTCTTTTCAACAAATGGTTCTGGAATAACTGGGCACTTTTATGCAGAAGAAATCCTGAACCAGCGCACATATTATGCAACATAAACTACAGGCCTAAGTATACAACTGAAATTTGTAAAATAGTAGAAAATACAGGGTAAATCCCTTGTGACTACTGCTTAGGCCACAATTATGCAGGGCATAAAATATTATTTATAAATCATAACACAGATTCTGATAGATAAACTGAACTTCATAAAAATTTAAAACTTACTTTCCTTGAAAGGGAATATTAATAAAATGAAAATACTAGTTACGCCTGAAGGAAAGTTTGTAGGAAACACAAAGTTATCATGAATTCCTACAATTCAAGAAGAAGAAAACATTCAATAAGATTGGATAACTTCACTAAAGAAGATATATGAAAGAAAACCACAGGAAAAAGATACTCAATAGATTTAGTCAGTAAGGGGAAATCAATTTAAAACCATGCTGAGGTACCAGTACATAACTAACAGAATGTCCAAAAATTTAAAAACACAACAAAAAACCCAGACAATTAAAAATGCTGGTAAAGGATTGCAGAAACTGAAACCCATACTTTACTAATTAGAATGCAAAATGTACCTATAACTTCAATTAAAATTTGGAATGTTTATAAAATTACATATACTTAGCATAAAACCAGCTATCCCATTCTTAAATATTTATACAATAATACATGAAACATGTCTGTCAAAACCCTTTATGTGACATGTTTATAGTCACTCACTCATTAGAGCCAAAACATGGAACCAACCAAATGCCCATCAACTGATAAACCGATAACTCGACTGTGGTATACCCATACTACTCATGTGAATGTGCGTACCTGCATGTGCCTTCCTTCATGTACACATTATAATCATTCTATAAGCTCATGTTCTCAAAAAAGGGATAGCTGCCATTTTTCTATTTAAAAATTATTTGTATATCAATTACAATAAGATCCCTAGATCCTGTTTGAGATAATAGAGAATAACTAACCATTATATAAGTTTTCCCATATACTTTACATTATTCTAAATACTTAATGTATGATATACACATTTCTCTCCAATGACAACTTAGTCTTAAATTTGACTCCCACCTGCTCAGAAAGATATTCTTCTAAAAGAAGCAGAGTGTAAAATACTCCTGCCGTCACCAGTGCATATATTTAACACAAGGACAACAGGTCGAGAGCGAGGAGTGCACCTGTTTCCCGTACATGAACAACAGATGCTGTGAGGTGAGCAGAAGCAACGGGCACAATGGGGGGGAGCCCCTCAACAGGTTAAGTATTCGGTGGCAAACATTTTACAGAGCAAATAAGAGGCAAATCCTAGGTATATAGTTCATAAGGTTTTGACACTTAAAGTGAATGTTAACAAGTAGGATAAATATCTTCTGAAAAAAAATGTGGAGCTGAGGAGATCCAGAGAACCAAATTTTATGCCTGATTCAAGATGATTTTTCTGTCATATCTGAAAACTTAAAACAAATCTTATTTTCTAGTAGGTAATGCATACATTTGTTTCTAAGTTTGGATTTCAGTTTACTATATAGTTTGCTTAGTAAAATTCCGGATTTTTTTTACATTATAAATAGCATCTTTCAAAGAGAAATGATCACAAAATGAAAAAGATGATGGAGAAGAATATGTCTTCCAGGAACATATTGTCTTACTGTGTTAAGAAATAACGTGAACACTCTGTGAAATACCTTTGACACCAGCGCACTATAGAATCTTGATAAAGGAAACCTAATCAAGAGATGAAAAAGAGTAAGGTAAAGTAACAAAACCATACCCAAAATATAAAGAAAGATTGGTTACAAATAGCAATAGTTTATTTTTTTTGTTTGTTTATTTAGTTTATTTACTGCCAGCAGGTTTTCCAAGTAAATAGTTTCCAATAAATAGTTATTTACTACCAGGTTTTCCAAGCAAGATATCTCAGCACCAGAGTTTGGTCTGGGTTCAAGACTGGTTTTAGATTTATTCATTCTTGAAACTGTTAATAGTGTTAATATGTGTAGTGGATGCAGTGGTAATATGCTCCACTTATTCCTTCTTTTCTAACTGAGGACCACCTAGTAGTGCACTTACACTTGGGGGAATAACTAGGCTCTTCTGGAAGTTACAGCCAATTTTCCAAGCCTTAAGTTTTTCATTAAAAAAAAAAAAACAAAAAAAACCAAAAAACAAAACAAAACAAAATAAAAACCAACTCTGTTATCAGGATTAGGGTAAAGTCTCCTAATTTATACCTGTGATGCAGGGTCTATGAGGTTTTCATCATCTACTTAGGGTATTTTTCAAGTGTACCTGCCAATAGCCTACCATAAAGTAATGGCTGAGATGATGAGAAACTGACCAACTCACATCAGAAAAGAAATGGTGAAAAGAGAAGGCAATTAATTCTGATTTTGAAAGGCAGGGATCACTCAATCTATACTATCAGAAAAGTCTGTTTTGTATCTTAGATCATTATCCATTCTAAAGAAATATTTTAACAGTTAAAGCACAGAGAAAGTAGATAAAGGTTTTCTGAATTATAAACAAATCACCATGTAACTTGAAAATTTTGATAGAGTGTGTAATATTTTTCCTAATCAACTTTCCAAATCTGGTATCTGATAATATGCAAACATCTGTAAAAAATGTTCTCCATTTCCTCTAGTGATAGTGCAGTTACACAATAGAAAGTCAAATCTGAAGTGAATTGCATTGCTTTAAGGAATACAATTTCTATTGCACATAATGACATTGTTCCTTTGTGTAGAAGGGAAGAGTAATTATCTTAGACTAATTTTAATGCATGTTGGTTCAATTAACCAGACAATATATGAATTACAGTGTTAATATCCATGGGAAAAGAAAAACTGAAAAACAATGAACAGTTTCGCTGTTGAAAAACCTACAGAAATACCTCTTTGTGACAATGCAGGTGGTATAATACTGCAAACAATCAAATTTTTACTATACAGCATTTGGGAACAAAATTGAATTCTGTCACATATGGTAGTTCATTGTATTATGATCTGCTACTCTCTATGGTGTAAACCACATTTCCAGATGGCAGAAGTAAATATGGACTCCCCATGATAAAAAAAACACTAGGCAATTTTAGTTTTGGCATACTATATTATTGCTAAACAATAAACAAAGATGAGAACAAAGAAATTTTTGGAAAGTTTATTGATTGTTTTTATTATTTCCTGACTCAATAAGTAACACATGCTCATGTGGAATATTCTGGGAAATGGAAATATTTGGAAATGCTTGGAAATAATAGACACAAAAGAGAAAATAACAATGGCCTTTAATCACACAATACAGAACATACTGTGAATGCATGCGTCTGTGTTTGTGTGTGATGCCTGTGTTATATATAACTCATTCGTATATATTTATCATAGATTTGGAACTTAATGCATATAAAGTTTTATACTGTAAATGCCTGCTATATATATTATATAGTATTTGAAATGTAATTTAATAGTTGAATACTATATGTTTTCTTATCGGTAAAACATTTGTCAATAATGTAGGTAAAATTATCTCTACTTTATAGATAACAAAACCAGAAAAATAACTTATACAATGTCATACAGCCAGATGGTGTGAGTTTCTCCCCAAAGCGAGTTTTCTCAATAACTATGCTATAATACACCTTGAGTAAAGTTGTATAACTAGGTCAAATGATATAAAAATTGCTGAAGTAGGTCCCAAGGAGATGATAAAACTGCATGCACATTCTGTATAACCAATAAAAAGAAAGTAAAAAATCATTCTTTAAAAAATTGAAGTTTAACATTTTTTAGATCAACTGGTCATTTTTATATTTATTATTTATTCATTTACTATACACTAAATGAGTAGGTTTTCCTCATGACTTTTAGAAGCTACTGATGTAACAGGGATATTCTTTTTTTTTTTTTTTCTGTTTTGATTGCTATAGGCATTTAATCTTACTATGTACTTTTTTAAAAAGATTTTATTTATTTGACAGAGGGAGAGAGAGAGATCACAAGTAGGCAGAGAGGCAAGCAGAGAGAGGTAGGGGGTTGGGGAAGCAGGCTCCCTGCTGAGCAGAGAGCCCGACGTGGGGCTCTCTATCCCAGGACCTGAGATCATGACCTGAGCTGAAGGCAGAGGCTTAACCCACTGAACCACCCAGGTGCCCCTTACTATGTACTTTAAATATAAATTTAATTTTGGTGTGTTTCTCAAATAAGAGTTTTAAAAAATTAATTTTTTGGAAAAATTACCAAATTTCCTTCTTGAATTCTCCTGTTGTTTCTATGTTTAAGAAGTCCTTTCACTTTTCATGACATTGTAGGAATCTCCTTTTTTTTATAATCATAATTCAACATTATGTACCTCAAAAGTATTTAGTTCTGAAGCAAAAGCCTATCTTTGTATTATTCTTAATCAACCAATTAATTGCTTTTACACAATTAATTGAACAATAATTTTACCCACCCAATAATCTCTACCATTAAACTTATATTTTTTCAAATATAATGAGAATTTTTTTCTGAGCCATCTATTGTGCTCTATTGTTTGCCTCTTATTTAACCTGAAAAAGATAGGTCTTTATATATTTTACTGTAAACCATGGGTTAAAAGCCACTTACTTTTTTTTTTTTCCTTCTCATTTTCCTTACTTCCTTTCCTTACATTCCAAAATTTGTATATAGAGTATGTTCATTTCAACTAAGTGCATTTCCTACATATAAATATGCATGTGAGAAACAGAAAATATTACAAAAATGTAGAAAAGAGAAAATAAAATACTCAATGCTCTATCAATGAGCTAACTCCAAAAAATAGGATTTCAGGTGGTGTGAGCAGTATCAGTCTAACAAGTATATTCGGAATTGAGAATAAGACAGGAAAGGGGAAGAAAAAAATATTTGAAGTACTATCTGAGACTTATTCAAACTGGATGAAAATTAGAGCCCACAGATACAAAAGCTCAATGAACACCAATGAAAAGGAAAAGGATTCAGTCTCTGGGATATCAAAATTAAATTGCTATTTCAGGTACCACACTAGGAGGTATATACTAGCCATGTGTCATCCTATTCTTCCTGAACAGATAAATATTATGTATTTTATATGTTATGCAAATAATATATATAACTAAACATTCTATAACATGATAATATAAAAAACATTCTGCAAGTTGAAAAGGCCTGGTGTGTAAAAGACAACCACAAAACACCATGGCAGGTAGTTCCCTGGGCTTTCTATATGCCTCATATACTCCAGACTTAGAGCTAAAGAAGCCAGAAGCCCAGAAGCACCACTGAGCACAGATAAAAGTATAAAAATTAAAAATAAATTCAAATCTGCTTTCTCTGGTCAAAGAACCAGGAAAGGGGAAGTACAGGAAAGCAAGAAACCTTTAGATAAAAAACTGTGCCTACTCTAGCCTACCCACACACAGAAAAAAAGTGCCCCAACCCACCCTGTCAGCAAAAGCTGAGGCGGGACCAGCTGTAATGAGGCATACTTCCCTGGTGTGATATCAGACAATTCCAAATGGGAACTGAAAATATCTTCCTGTCGAATGGTAGCCAGATCGCATCCCCCACCATTCACATGCTATTACTAGAGACCATTTGAGGATCCTAACTTTCAAACCTAATTAGCAGCAGTAAGACACCTTTCTCACTACCCCTCATTGTGGTGTCAGAGCAGGCTGAATGGAAGCTAGAATTTTCATCACTTTCCAGAGGTAATGAAGCTGTCAATCTCCACGATGTTAATATAAGCCACATGGGCAAAACAGGGTAAAACAGATTTGTGCCCCATTTCTCAGCAATGAGAAAGTACACCCTTCTCCCTGCTGGTGTAGTATAAGAGAAAACCTTCAAAACAAATACTCAGATAAGAGACACAGTCACATAAAATAATACCTGAGATTTCCAAGATACAATATAAAGGTCACTCATTATACCAAGATCCAGGAAAATACCTACTTGAAGGAGAAAAGAAAATCAGCAGATGTGAATACCAGGAGTACACAGATGTTGGAATTATCTGACAAAGATTTTATAGCAGTCATAACAAATGCTTCAATGACCAAGTTTGAACCTTGAACCTTGAAAATGAAAAACAGAAAGTCTTAGCAAATTCCTAAGAATAAAGAACCAAATGAAAACTTTAGAAGTGACAAGTACAATTACAGAGAAAAAATAACTCCATGGATGTGCTAGTCAACAGAACAGGGAGTCACTGGACTAAAAAATGGAAAAATAGAATAGAACTTCCACAGCTTGCAAAGCAGAGAAAAATCCTGTGCTTTGAAACAAATACCAACATATTGAAACATAAACATAAAACAATTGAAGTCATGAAGAAAGTGTTCTTTTGATCACAATGAGAAAACAAATCCTAGAAATCAATAACAGATAACAGAAAAATCTGGAAACTAAAGAACACATTTTCGATAATCAGTTATCAATGAGAAAGCCTCAAGGGAAATTAAAAATATATGTTATATATATATATATATATATATATATATATATATATATATATAAAATATATGTGTATACACACACACACACACACACATATATATAAAATACACTGAATAAAAGTAAGACAATAACACATTAAAATTTATAAGGTGCAGCTAATGCAGTGCTGGAAGAGGTATTAATAGCACTAAATATATACATTAGAAAAAAGAAAGTCCCAAAATAATAATCTAGGCTCTCACTTCAGGAAACTAGAAAAGGAAGAGCAAAATCAACACAGAGCATGCAGGGAGAGGAAATAATGAAAGATAGGAGCAGAAATCAATGAAACTGAATGTTGAAAAACAATAGAGAAAAAAATGAAACAAAGTTCATTCTTCAAAAAGATTGATACAACTGACAGACTTCTAGCTAGGCTGACAAAGGGAAAAAAAGAGGAAAAATATTAGGAATGAAACAAGGTATATTACCATAGACCCTAAAAATACCAGAAGGTTAATAAGAGAATACTCTGACAAAAGTATTAAAATACGTTTGATAACTCAGATGAAAGTTGTACATTTTTCCTAAAGTACAAGCTACTACAACTCACTTGATACTTTGAATAGCTCTATTTCAATTAAATAAATTGAATTTGAAATTTTTAAAATTCTCAAAAAATAAATATCCAATATTATTTTGATTTCATAAGCAAAGAAGGAACAATAACAAAAAAAGAAATCATGAAACAGTACACTTCACCAATACAGACACAATAATCTCTAACAAAATATTAGCAAATTAAATTCAGTAACACATACAAATAATTATTCACCATGACCATTTGGGACTTATCCTAATGATACAAGATTGATTCAATATAAAAAGCCAATCAATGTAATCAACCATAATAATAGCAGGTTAAATAAGAAGAAAATAATATTATTATATCAATTGATGCAGAAAAATAATTAACAGAATTCAATACCCATTCATGATAAAACTATTCATAAAACTAGGAATGGAAGAAAGCTTTCTCAATTTCACAAATAGTACTTACATGAAAACTACAGCTATCATTATACTTCATGGTGAAAAACTTAATTCTTTCCTCTCTAATAATAGGAATAAGATAAAATATCTATTTTTGTTACTCCAATTTAGCACAATACTGGAAATCCTAACTACAAAATAATATAAGAGAAAGTAAGAAGATAATGACTGAAGAGAAAAACTAAAATTCTTCCTATTTGTAAATGACAACCATAAACTTTTAGAAAGAAACATAGGAGAAAATCTTCAAGAACTAGTGGTTGGTGAAAAGCTTTCAGACATTTCATCAAAATATGTAAAATTAAAAAAATGCACATCACTGTAATTTAAAATATTTTCTCTGAGACTCTATTAAGAGAATAAAGTAAAACAAGCCACAGAGTAAGAAGTAATATTTGCAAGCCATATATTAACACAGAAATCATATCTAGAATATATAGAATATATAGTATCAAAATCCAACATGAAAAAAATAAAAAATGAGCAAAAGCTGTGAAGAGACATTTCACAAAAAAGGACAGATGCATGGCAAAATAAAATACATGGAAAAATGTTTAGAATCACTCTTCCTTAGGAAAATGAAAATTGAATGTATTATGATGAGAATATAAACTGGTATAGGCACTATGGAAAATAATTTATCAGTTTCTTTGAAATTTAAATATGCATGTAGTTAGGGCTCATCAGTCACACTCCTGGCCATTTATCTTAAAGAAATGAAATTGAGATCTTAAAAAACAAAAAACAAAAAACAAAAAACAAAAAAACAAACAAACAAAAAAAACTAAGCTAATTGCTGGAAATGAAATGACTTTAAAATGATCAGTTCTGGGACGCCTGGGTGGCTCAGTTGGTTAAGCGGCTGCCTTCGGCTCAGGTCATGATCCCAGCGTCCTGGGATCGAGTCCCACATCGGGCTCCTTGCTCGGCAGGGAGCCTGCTTCTCCCTCTGCCTCTAGCCTGCCACTCTGTCTGCCTGTGCTTGCGCTCTGTATCTCTCTCTCTCTCTCTAACAAATAAATAAAAATATTTAAAAAAAAATGATCAGTTCTTTTCCTTATGCATCCTGCAGTCATGTGGTAAGGCTGACATGAATTAAATGATCATTTAAATATATTAATAACTTTGTAGTATATTCTGTGGAGGAGAAATGCAGGATCCATGAAGTAATACAATAGAATGAATTAACAAAACTCAGAAAGTAGGAAAATTTTTCCTAAGGAATGGGCAATTGAATTGGTATCTGGAGTGTTTGGAGTTACCACGGCAAAGCCAAGTATCAGGGCTAAATCAGGGAGGGAGGGAGGAGGTATTTCTTGTCTCTGATGAAAGTGTTTAAAATAAGTGTGTGTGTGTGCACGCATACGTGCTTGCACACACACACACACACACACACACACACACACACACACATGCTCTATGATATCTCACATGGTAGAGGTGAATTCAGAAAAAAATAATGGTATCTTGGACCAGGTAAGGATGGTGGGGATTAATGAGGAAAGCAGATGCATTTCAGAAGACAAGAAGTGAAGAGGAAGAATGTGATTCAGAATCCAAAATTCTCAATGAATGAGGCTGCGAGCTGTGTTGGTTTTCCTTTCTTTTTCTTTTTTTAAAGATTTTATTTATTTATTTGACAGAGAGACAGCAAGAGAGGGAACACAAGCAGGGGGAATGGGAGAGGAAGAAGCAGGCTTCCCACTGAGCAGGGAGCCCGATGTGGGGCTCGATCCCAGGGTCCTGAGATCATGACCTGAGCCCAAAGGCAGACACTTAACGACTGAGCCACCCAGACACCCCTAATTTTTTAATATTTAGGATATTCACTGTTTCCTCTGAAGAAAAGGAAACAACAACAACAATAACAACAAAAACCCTAAACATGCAGAGCACTTTGTACTTCAGGGGACAGTGAAGTAGAAAGGATTTGGGAGTGCTGAAAAATAACTTGAGAACTGTTCATGAAGCAGCTCATATTTAATTTTACTCCCTGTATATTAGCTTTCTTCCACCCATCTCATTCTAAAACTCATTTTGCCTCATGCAAAAGTGAGTAGCAATATAACAACTAAAACTACCACTTCCTGCTTAAATTTCTCCCTAGGAACCCAGAGTATTACATATACATTATTGTACCAATCTTCATAGCATTGTGTATAAGAGCACTGACATTCCAGGAATACCAGGAAAGATGTGTACGATGTGTGATAATGGTCGACTGAAATTTTAGATTAGTTCTAGTACCTCCATGAAAGCTCCTTACACAGAGGTTTGGTTTAAGATCTATATTTTTCTAACTTTGTTATGAAATTTCAACATTCATATCGATTAATTCAAATGTTCCCTAGTTCCCCTATCTCACTGCCAATTTTAAGAGAAGGTCTCTAATATAGGTCAGAATATATATTAAAGAATGGAGATTTCTTGGGGAAGAAAAAGTCATTATTATCCTGTGTTGTTTTCTCCCTTTCTGATTTATATTTAAGGATATTTCTAGTTTGATGGAATATTAAGATTGTATTGATATTACTCATTCTTGGGGATCTGTTTAAAGCATTTTGAAAGCCCAGCAGAACCAGGGAGGCCATCATATGGAAGAATATGAATTGGAAAATTTAAGCTCATTTTATTCTTTGATTTGTCTTTCACATCTTATTATTTGAGAGAAAATTCAAAGGGCCAACACCAAGGTTAGAGCTTAAGGACCATGAGTGGCCAGATGTCTGGTATAAGCAAAAAGAGTGTTCATTAATTATTTATGGCTCAGCCAAGTTCACTGGAGGTAAGAGAATGAACAAGGCTCTAGCACAAAAGTAAAAATGCTCCTGGTATTCTCTTTGTGCAATGATCTGACGCAAGGTGTCTCTATGGTGTCAGTTAAGAATGTATTGGCCCTTTTGAGGAACCTCCACGCTGTTTTCCAGAGTAGTTGCAACAGCTTGTATTCCCACCAACAGTGTAGGAGGGTTCCCCTTTCTCCGCATCCTCGCCAGCATCTGTTATTTCCTGACTTGTTAATTTTAGCCATTCTGACTGGTGTGAGGTGGTATCTCATTATGGTTTTCATTTGTATTTCATTTGTATTTTCCTGATGCCAAGTGATGTGGAGCACTTTTTCATGTGTCTGCTGGCCATCTGGATGTCTTCTTTGCAGAAATGTCTGTTCATGTCCTCTGCCCATTTCTTGATTGGATTCTTTGTTCTTTGGGTGTTGAGTTTGATAAGTTCTTTACAGATTTTTGGATACTAGCCCTTTATCTGATATGTCATTTGCAAATATCTTCTCCCATTCTGTCAGTTGTCTTTTGGTTTTGATGACTGTTTCCTTTGCTGTGCAGAAGCTTTTGATCTTAATGAAGTTGAAAATAGAGCTACCCTATCACCCAGCAATCACACTACTAGGTATTTACCCTAAAGATACAAATGCAGTGATCTGAAGGGGCATGTGCACCCAAATGTTTATAGCAGCAATGTCCACAATAGTCGAACTATGGAAAAGAACCTAGAATGTCCATCAACAGATGAATGGATAAAGAAGATGTGGCATATATATATATATATAATGCAGCCAGCCATCAAAAGAAATGAAATCTTGCCATTTGCAACAATGTGGATAGAACTAGAGGATACTATGCTTTAATGAAATAAGTCAATCAGAGAAAGACAATTATCATATGATCTCCCTGATATGAGGAAGTTGAGAGGCAACATGGGGGGTTAGGAAGGTAGGGAAAGAATAAATGAAACAAGATGGGATCTGGAGGGAGATAAACCATAAGAGACTCTTAATCTCACAAAACAAACCGAGGGTTGCTGGGGGAGAGGGGTAGGGAGAGGGTGGTTGGGTTATGGACATTGGGGAAGTTATGTACTGTGGTGAGTGCTGTTACGTGTGTAAACCTGGCAATTCACAGACCTGTACCCCTAATAATACATTATATGGTAATAAAAAAAAATTTTTTTTTAAATGTATTGGCCCTGAGGAGCCTTGGTGACTCAGTAGGCTGAACTACTACTGCTCTTGATTTGGCTTGGGTTTGTGGTCTCTAGTAGTGAAACTGAGACCAACATGGTTGGACCCCATGCTCAGCACAGAGTCTGCTTGGGATTCTTTCTCCCTCTGCTCCTTCCCATGCTTGTACCCATGCGCGCTCTCTCTCTCTCTCTGTCTCTCTCTCAAAATAAATAAACAAATCTTTAAGAAAGAAGAAGAAGAAGAAGAAGAATGTATTGACTCTTTGCTCATAGTCTCAGCACATATATTATCTGATTATCTCAGAAAAATTCACCTTCCAGTCAGAACCCAATGCTGTGAGCCACCAGGAAGATCCACACACTTAGAACATCTAAGTGTTAGATGTCTTAGAACATCTATGTAAGAGAAGAAATGCACTATTGTGGTTAAGAGACTAGAAAATAAGCCAAATTTCAAATTCAGTCTTCTCCATTTGCCAGTGATCTGTCTTAAGCAAATTATTTAATTTTTTCCCTCAGTCTTTCCATCTATAAAATGGAGATAATTATAGTTGGTATTTTGGTCAGGATTTAATAAGTTAATGTATGCTAACACAGAGGTCTTCTTTTTACAAATAGCCATCACTTATAATTAGATTAAAAGCAGGGGCAATGTCATCTGTGTGCATGTGCATGAGTGTGTGTGTATTTTTAGCACACAGCAATGGTTCCTGTACATGGTATAACAAATATTTATTAAATAAATGAAGGAATACTGAAATTTTTAAAAAGTACTTAGAAAATCTTTTGTTGTTCTTAGACACTCTTCCTTTATACTTTGTATATGTCAGTTCAAAGAATAAAATGTTACATTTTTATGTTGAGTATAAAACTAACTTCACATAAGGAAGTGAGGAATTCAAAGATGATCTCTGTAACAATAGTAATATTGCTATTTATAAATATAGAAAAAGTGAACTGCTTAAAATTGAGACATTAATTTTTAAAATTCTATGATTTTTATTTTTAAACACTCTATGCCACCAGGTGGGCAGATGAAAACATTTCCTTGGGAAAAATTGCTGATGCTCTAAGAGGAGTACTTAGAAAGCCATGAATCCATGTGTGATGCCTTTTAATACCCTAAAATAAAGAAATGTATTTCCCTTTTCCTTTCTTTCCTTTTTTAAGATACCGTTTTGGACAGTATCTTAAACAAAGTGTGTGAGGTAAACAATAGTAACTCTAGCTCAGTGTTGTAGCATGTTATAAATCTACTTTCAAAGCATTAGAGTGCAAGGCATAAACCTGTTAACCTCAGAATTCTTAATAACTTAAGAAATGCTAAAGGGGACTTTCCTATAATGCCAAAGAAAAACTGTAAGAAAATGTTTAAAATCTATCATGAGGAATGCTACAGATGTGAAATATACATGAGTTTAATTCGAAAAAAAAAAAGATAGCAAGAGCTGACTTATTAAAATTAACATCATATTTTCAATATAATTGGTTATAAAAGCGAAGTATACCACTACTGAACAATGTGGTTTATCTTGTTTACAGGAGATGAAACTGTAGGAGTTGCTGAAATTCATTCAAAGAACATGATTAGGGAATTGACCCTGCTCTATTTTATACCAAGGCATCAATAAATATCTGCTTAGTACAGGGGCGCCTGGGTGGCTCAGTGGGTTAAAGCCTCTGCCTTCAGCTCAGGTCATGGTCCCAGGGTCCAGGGATCGAGCCCCGCATTGGGCTCTCAGCTCAGCGGGGAGCCTGCTTCCTCCTCTCTCTGCCTGGTTCTCTGCCTACTTATGATCTCCGTCTGTCGAATAAATAAATAAAATCTTTAAAAAAAAAAAAAAGAAGTGCTTAGTACATGACTGTAAGTAATTCTTTAAAGCAAAGAAAAAAAAAAAAAATCCACTGAAGAAAACAAGAATGAGCAGGAATGGCATGAGACTGAGAATATCTCAACAGTTTGGGCCATGTTAACCCAGAAGTCATGGTACCTCAAAGTGTTCCTTATCTGAATTTTCTTTTGTGTTCTGTATTTAAAGAGCATTTGCTTTAAGCAAAGATTAAAAATGCAACATCGTGTATTTTTAAAGTATTCAAAATAAATTTGATACATTTTTCAAACACTAGAAGCATCAGTTAAAATGCAGTTGGGCCAATTAGATATAATGATGCATTTATTCTTTCATGCATTCGTTCAACAAATAAAATGAGCCACTAGTAGCTGCTATTATTGGCAAACAAAAAGAGATCAATACAGATTCCTTGACTTCATTAGGGCTCACATTTTACTTTAGTGTTACTTAATAAAAAACAACTAATTGTATAATATATGATGATAAATGCAATGATTAAAAATAAAGCAGAGAAATCAGATTGGAATTGAGGGGTGATAAGTGCTGTTTTAGAAGGATGGGAGAAAAAGGCCTCTCTAAGGAGGTGATATTAAATCAGGACCAGCCTGAAGTGTGGGAGTAAACTAAGAAGAGAACCAGGGAATGCAATTCCTAGCAGAAGGAAAAATAAGTTCAAAGTGATGGAATGGACCATCAAGGGAATATCTGAAGGAAAGCAAGGAGGCTACTGTGGCTCTAGGGGCTTTACGCAGGGGGATTGGTAGGATACATCATCACATCATGTATTTTAAACACATCACATATTTTAGGTCCATATAGACCACAGTAAGAACTTCACTTTATTTTGAATGAGGGAAGATTTCTAAGCAAAAGAATAATACGATCAGATGTGTACTTTAAAGTATCCCTCCAACTACTGTGTAGATACCAGACCCTACACAGCAGGCTGAACTCTGACAAGATGAGAGCAGTAAGAGAGGTGAGCAGTTACAGTATCTTGGGCTGTGTAGTAATGGAGGAGGAAGCATGAAACGATTCCATTTTAGGTGTATTTTAAAGGTAGAGCCAACAGGATTTAGGGACTTGCTGATGGCTTGATACTAAAGTGTTTGAAAAACAACAACAACAATTCCAAGTTTTCCCTCAAAGACAAACTAGAAGAATGTAGTGACCACTTACCAATGCCAAATATCACAGAAAGAACAGTTTTGTAGTGCCTATGAAATGCCTATTAGGTATTATGTGGAGCTAAAGGTATATGAGTTGGATGAGTGAGTCTATTTCAAGGGAGGTGACTGACCTGAGGAAAACGACTCAAAATCTAGTGACCTGAGGTGTTTAGCAGATGCATGGGATTAGAATGGGCAGAGATAAAACACTTAGTTCTGCTGTGGGAAATAAGAACATAAACTCAAAATTTACAAAACAATACTATCTTGTAGAACTGCGTTTCAGAAACGAAGAGGGATTTGGAAGGAAGTGACTACCCTCCCACGTTTGAGACCGCCATACTTCAGTTCCTTTGCATTTCACAACTCCAGCTTTCTTTTCTATTTGAAGACACCACAAAATTTCTCTGAAAATTGTCTTTGGAAATGCTCAAATAGAAGTGAGCAGACCTTGTATTCACGTTGTATCATGGATTTTACACAAACTACACATTTGAAATTCATTGAACAGCTAAATAGGAAAGAGTTTCAGAGATGTGGTGTAAGGTTTAAAATTATGACAGTATAATTAAGATATTATATCCATCTTGATATCTGGTGAAACTGGGAAGACCCTGAATGGCTTTACCACAGTTCCCCTCCCTACTATGAAAAAAGCCCTCTAGCCAAACCACCCTTCTTACTAATACTCCCTAAATAGCAGGTTTCAATTACCTGTCAACTCTAGGAATTATTCAAACAGGCCAATCTCATATTTTCCCTTGGGAACCAGGGGTCACTTCACTCTCTTAATATGACAAAATCTGCCTCCCATGGTCCCTGGTTGTTTCTGCTATTCTTGAGTACAACCTCCCATGTGGCCCTGCCTAGTGTGGTGTCCTCTCCAGGTTGTGGAGGATTAATAGACTACAATTAACCCAGGATTAATAGACTACAATAGCCTCTCCTTGGACACTGGGGATATGGTCCAAGAACAACAGGATGCCTGAAACTGCCAATAGTAGCAAACCCCATATACACTATGCTTTTCCTATATGAACCTATATTAAAGCTTAATTTATAAATTAGGCACAGTAAGGGATTAACAATAATAACTACTAATAAAATAAAACAATTATAACAATGTACTGTGGTATAAGTTTTGTGACTGCCATGTCTCTAAATATCCCGTTGCACTGTACTCACCCTTCATCTTGTGATGATGTGATGTAGGATTATACAATGCCCATGTGATGAGATGAAGTGAGGTAAATGATGGAGGCATTGCAACATAGCATTATCATTGAACATCTGACATTATATTGTAGAAAATATTACGTGCTTTGAGTCACAGTTGACAGTGAGTAGCTAAAACAATGGGTAAATGAATCTGCAGATAAGGGGGTTACTGTATATTTCATCTTTCCAGTTGGGTGTATTGTGTTCCAGCATTCTCAAAACTCTAGGGCAGAAATTCCTTACCAGTGGGTGTGGAAGAGAATATGATTAAACTAAGAGAACCTGTGTGTGTGTGTGTGTGTGTGTGTGTGTGTGTGTGTGCGTGCGTGCACGCGCATGCACAGGCACGTGCATGTGTGTGTATGTATTTTATATATATATAATTTTTGGGGGGTGGGTAAATAGCAGCCTTAGGTAGAAGCACTCTAAATCAAAAGTACATAATCACCAGAAAAAAATCCAGCATGAAGAAATATACTCCACATCCCTAAAACAAGAACGAAAATAAGTGTAAGGAATTGATATGATACAAAAGTGGAGAAAATATAAGAAACTATTCCTGCAAACCTATTTTCTTAAAAGAAAATGCACTCTCAACAACCATATTAAATAAACTTTTAAGAAAGAGTTTGAAAAGAGCTAGTGAATAAATCAAAAGAAGAGATGGACATAAATGCTAGAAACACATTAAAATAGAGGGATCAGTTCCAAAGTAATAACTGACATTAAACATTATAGAACAGAAAACTGCATTAAAGACAGCAAAAAGTATAACCAAAAGAGTTAGATATACATACCTTAATGGAGTGGACTGGCTAGAAAAAATGGCACAGAATAATGAGGAAAGGAGCACAGAAAAGGACAAATACAATATAGACGTAAGAAAGGATTAACTCCATTTGGTGTCCCAGAAGCATATACTAAAATGAGGGTTTGTGGGCAGATCATTTATTAAAGAAGCACTTTCACAGGGAACCAGAGAAGAAAGCGAGTAGAAAGCCAACCCAGAATGGAGTGACATGAAGATGTCCTAGAGGCAGCACGAACCTGGTCCAGCAGAAGAGCTGTGGAGTATGAATGATGCCTCATGGTTTCCAAGGAAAAGGAAGCACAGTGCAGTCCCAGTCCTTGGCTAACCGCAGCCCGTGGAGCAGGCGTAGGAAGGAAAGGAGGTGAGAGATGTCAACTCCTAGGGATATTAGTTCTCTCTGCTGACTGATGAAATGGCTCCAGGGGCCCAAGGCAGTGCTCCAAAGAGGAGGTAAAGATACGGCTTCCTGAAGTTCACTGAAGCACCTCGGAAATGGTAAAATGGTAAAATCTCCATGAATACGGGCAGGGCAATGATACTGTTTGCCACAAATATAACCAAACGGCTTCCTGGACGAAGAACCACCCTGAGAATAATTTATATTTCTGGAGAAGCAAAGAGACAAAATAGAAAAGTAAACCAAAACACGAGAGAAAAAAAATACATTGTAAACAGATTACCAAATCTGTAGATACAAAAAACTTATGTTCCAGGAAAAATAAATAGAAATAATTAAGATGGAAATATGCTAATAAATATGCTAATAAGTAACATCTATAAATATGTAGCAACCAAGCACAAAAAGTATGTTAGCTTCACAGGAAAAGTAAAATAAAATAAAATAAAATAAAATAAAATAAAATAAAATACATGAAATAAAATAAAATCCTTCATACTAACTTCAGAAATCTTAATAATATTAGGTGATGGACAAAAATGGAATAACCTACCAGATATTATATACATGTCAAGACAGAATAAAGCATTCTTATCTATCTAAATAATATAAAAATTTAATATCTATGAAGTATTTTTATTAAAATTTTATTTATTTATTTGTCAGAGAGAGAGAGAGAGAGCGAGCGCACGAGTACAAGCAAGGGGAGTGGCAGGCAGAGGAGAAGGAGTCTCCACCCCAAGCAAGAAGCCTGATACAGGATGGGATCCCAGGACCCTGGGATCATTACCTGAGCTGAAGGCAGAGGCTTAACCAACTGAGCTACCCAGGCATCTCTCTATGAAATATATATATATATATATATATTAAATGCACTTGAAAAGTGCCTGGGTGGCTCAGAGAGTTGGGGGTCTGACTTTGGCTTGGGTCATGATCTCAGGTGCTGAGATCAAACCATACCTCTGGCTCTACACTCAGCAGGAAGTCTGCTTCTTCCTCTTCCTCTGCTCCTCCCCAGTTCATACTCTCTCTCTCTCTCAAATAAATAAAATATTTTTAAAAATGTACTTGAAAATGTAATCCAGCCAGCTGAAAAATAAAACAGAACTTAAGAATCACAAATAGTGGAGTTCTAAAATGAAATTATTGGTGGACTCTGGATTTGGATTAAGAGAAAAATATATATTGCTTATTGAAAAGTATAAATGCATGAAAAATATAATTGCTAACTGTTATATTTTTCTTGGAAAACCATATAATTAAACACAATTTCATAATAGATTCAAAGATAATATATAATCTATGAATAACTTGAATCTCTTAATAAACACCATCCCACAAAAACAACTCACAGACCCAGATGGTTGCACTGCTAAAGCCTAAGAAGCATTTAATGAGAAAATAGTACCAATCATCTGCAAACTTTTCTAGTAAATGGAAAAAGAGGCAACTCTCCTTATTCAAAAATGGGGCCAGTGTATTATAAGAAATAAATGCTAAATGGAGGTTTCCATAATTAATATAGATGCCTCAAAAGGGAGCCTGAAGATGGATTTCTGGATTGGGTTGTTCACATATTTTATGACCACATGGAAGACTTTGTTTCTGGAGTGGAAATGTGACACATAATCTGTATCACATGGCACCATCACAATCATCCACATTTACCTTCTAAGAATAAGGCGTCTTACCAGGTTACTAAAAAGAAGGGCATTAGAAGGTCAAGTGACCATGGATAGGAAAGGAACACAACACACACACACACACACACACACACACACACACACACACACACACGGTGATGTACTTGCAACTCAAAGCACTCCTGGGGAAAAAAAACAAAACAAAAAACAAAATAAAACAAATAAACAAACAAAAAACAATCTTGTAGGGGTTTGTGTGTGCTGACCTGAGAGACTCACTGCAGTGAAAGATTAGTCCCAGGATCTGATATTTGAGTCCTAGAGTTGCAAAACCTTATAAGGATGCAACTACTCATGTGTAGTTATTTGTTGCAAGTCAATGGAAATTAACAATTAAATAATGTTTAAGATGGAAATATTTGGATAGATAAAAAAAAATCTGAGAAATAATTCTTGAATACCCAAGCTTCAGAAATAAATGTCTGCCAATGCAAGCTTTCTTTCAAAGGGAGGGACCTATTGTTTTTATGGGAAAAAAAAGAAAAAAGAAAAAAAAAGACAAGCACGTTTTGATTGTGGAAGTTGACACTTAAAGGCATATTTATTCTTTTCAAAGCCTGCTACCAACACATCACATTGATTCTAGAACCAAAACACAATCCCAGCAGAGCCAAGAGAAATAGAACTTTCATATTACTAAAGCCATGGTCTTTGAAAACTGCTTTCTATAAATCAAATAAGAATCATAATACTAAGTATAATAGAAAAGTTCCATTTCTTTGCATCTGGCAAAATAGTAATAAACTAGATAACATTAGATTCTTATTTATAAATATCAGCATTAAATATGTAATCATAGCATTTTTTTGTAGTTGCTAAGATTTTAAAGATTTTTTATTTTTTTATTTGACAGAGAGAAATCACAAGTAGATGGAGAGGCAGGCAGAGAGAGAGAGAGAGGGAAGCAGGCTCTCTGCTGAGCAGGGAGCCCGATGTGGGACTTGATCCCAGGACTCTGAGATCATGACCTGAGCCGAAGGCAGCGGCTTAACCCACTGAGCCACCCAGGCGCCCTTGGGTACAATGCAACTGTTTTTGGAAGGATTATTTTCCTGTCACATAAACATCTGAAATAACGTGTTTTTATACCATGAGATATTCATAAGTACAATACCCGTAACTTCTAACTTACAGAAATATTTCCAAATATTAACACAATAAAATTAGTTCATGTTGGAAAAAAAAGAAAAGAAATCTATTATGTATAAATTCTTCCTAGGGAAAAATAATGGTGTTCGGGATGAAGCAGAAATTAGAAAATGAGTCTATGGGACCCTGTTTAACCTTATTGCCCTTCCTGCTTTTGGATCTAAAGTTCATATGTTAGGTATCAAAATTCCTTTGTGGATTAAATGGGCAAGAAGATATTATCTTGATGCTACACGGTTACAGTGCATAACTCTCCTCAATGACTCATCAATCAGAGCTGGCAAAGACACATTTACATAGAGATGGCATGAAGTTCAAGGACAAAGTTAAGCTGTGCTCTCACAAAAATCAGGGTAAACTGCAGAGCAAAAGGCATATGTAAAAAATAAAAATAAAAATAAAAGTAAAACAAAAAGAACACATTGCCTCAAAAAAGGTAAAAGATAATTTATTTTCTGATGTTATTAATGAATATTTTAACAAATTAAGATTGCTTGGATTTCTAAAATAGTCATGGTTATGTGAATGTAATTTCTTTTCCTTATGTGACTTGGTTCGAATTTATTGCTACTTCTTTATTAAAGGAAAAATTATCGATATATAAACATATATACCTAAATATATGTATATAAAATATATACAAATTTATAAAAATATCAAGACTACTGCATGTGTTTGAAATAGGTTATAAGCAGAATATTGCAGATTTTAAGCCAAATACTGCAATGCATACTTTTCCCCCATTCCTCTCTTTTTTTAATAATTTTTATGAAGATTTTATTTATTTATTTGACAAAGAGAGAGAGAGACAGAGACAGAGCACAATCAGGGGGAGAGGCAGAGGGAGAAGCAGGCTCCCCACTAAGCCAGGAGTCCGACAAGGGGACTTAATCCCAGGACCTCTGGATCATGACTTGAACCATAGGCAGTCTCTCAACTTACTGATCCACCCAGAACCCCTATTTCTTTATAAAATTAAAAAATGCTTTTATTTTAATTCCAGTTAGTTATAGTAGTCTCAGATGCACAATAACTGCATATATTTTTTTAACTCTGTAATTGTTGACACATGAAATAATTCCTCAGGCTTTTGAAATTAGTTGATTCGATTTTTAATCTTTTATGGTGTTTTTATTTAACATTTCTTTTACATTCATTTACCAATAATTTTAGCTGTATTTTCATTTCATTCTAGCTTGCTTTTGATTTAAGCTAAAAATGAAAAAAAAAAAAGACAGCAATGTGTTAGTTTACATGGACAACATACCTATTGGATAATTATGCAGGTTTTAGGTTCTTGAATTTTTGATCTCTGGTGGGCAAGAGTGGATGTCTTTTGTGGCTCACATTAAATGACTGTGAGTTTTTGCTACCGGAGTTAAGATGTATCTTTTGAAAACTGAAGGTTATAGGTTTTATAATGAGCTTTCTTTCTGCTGATCATATATATCTAAATATGTCTAGAGGAGAGCTAGGATGGAATATTTTCCTTGACACATAGTATATTAAATGGCAGTTCAATAGTCAGAAAGCTTCTAACACCTGTTAACATTAGGAGTGAGTCTAGCTAATGAAAAATATAGCTAAAAGTTTCATTAATTTAATTTGGACAATAGTGGCTCTATCATAGATTCAAGTCATTAAGGATAAAATCAGGTTAATATTCCTCCTAAAATCTCATATGAGTGTGTCAGCCTTATCACTGAAACATATTTACCACAGTTACAATATTTACAAATATAGAGAAATACATATGTGGGCATAAAGAAGTGGAACTCTGTAGTAGACATCTGTATTGATTAGGCAATATAAATTCTATTACACTATTGCTTTCTATCGAAAAACCATTTATTTGCTTTCATTTTTGTACTGAGTACAAAGTATTTTTGGGAACTTATTTAATCATAGCAACTAGTCCATTTTGCCTTGAAGTTCTTGATTATTGTCATTCACAATGCTTTCAGCCCCTTTTATAAACTTCATGGATGGATAATTGTTATTTTTAACAGAGAACAGATTCTTGCGTCTTAGATGTATTGTAAGTAGAACTCATAAAAATATTCTTAAGAACAGGACTTTACAGATCATTATTCTCTAATATTGTTTATGGTATCTTACTGGACATTTGCATTTATTACTTTAATCTCAACACTCTTACATATTTAAATATAAATACTTCTATGGACTGTATGTAGATGTATATTTGTTACTGTTCAATTCATGATTTTAAACTTCTTTTGAACTACTTTTAAAAATCTCATATGCTTATTTCAGATTTATATTTATTATTGTACAATAGGTATAATTTTATAATCATGTGTATGTTTGCTTACTTGGATGGATGCTTTATTCATCTTTTGATCATCTTTTTGATTATAGCTAGAATCAAAGAAATAGATAAATAGTTCGGTCTTTTGATCTGGGAATTACACTCCGAAAGCAATTCTATAATTCACACACACACTCACACACACACACACAAATCTCATTTCTTTTTCTTTTTTTTTATTCTATAAACTATTTAGAATTGACTCTTTAGGTAGTCTGAAAATCATTAGATCAGTCTGTATCTGTTTTTGAACTGACCACAGAAACCACAACCATCCAATTACTGACTGATTTATTCAGTCAACAAATAATTATTGTATCCTTGCCATGTTCCAGCACTAGACTCTGGGGAATTCAATGGAAAAGGAAACAAAGTTATTGTCCTTATTGAACTTATAGTTTAGTGGGTTACAGAAACAAACAAAAAAAGGTTTATAATATATTAAATAAATAGTGGTATGGTAAAAAAAATAAAGCAGAGACATGACAGATGTATTCAACTAAAACTTTTTAAAGAAGATATCATTTGAGGAGGTGACATTTAAAGAGAGACAAGAATTAAGTAAAGAAGTGAGGCATGTAAATGTCTGGGGACCAAGAATCCTGAAGCAAGATCATTTTTGAAAAGTTAAATACCACAGTAGAAGGATAAAAGTCAATATACTAATAAAAATTGCATTTCTCTATATCCATAACAAGGGAGAAAATGACATGTAAAACATATCTATATACAAAAGCATGCCTGGATTTTTTTTTTTTTTAAACTACATGCCTGGCATTGTGAATTTTACTTTGCTTAGTTCTGCACAGTTCTGTATTCCTCTTCATATTGTGGAAATTTTTCTGGTGTACAATTAAAGCATGTGGATATAGTTTGATCCTTTTGAAGCCTATTTTAAAATTTTATTTAAATTTTATTTATCAAGAACAGCCTTAATGTCTAATCTCATCCCAATGAGTCAATGCCATTCTGAAAAATCTACTCAATTCCTCAAGATTTGTTGTTTTTCTTCTGCAGCTGGTAGGAACAAAGACCACTGCAAGTGCTTGTGGGCTCTGAGGATTTCCTCTTCCTCTTTCAGGGGGCTCTTTCCTCTCAAGAGTAGCCTTCTAGCCTTAGGTGGTTTCCTCCCCTGCACACACTGATCAGAATTCAAGGGAAGACTTTAAGAGCCTCCTTGTACAGATCTCCGGATCTGTCTTTCTCTGTACTCCTCAGCTGCATGATTCCAGCATGCAAACTCCAGCTGCTGGGGCATGCCTGAACACCTAACTATATCATCTCAGATCAGGAAAACTGCCAGGATCACTCTGGTTTCCCCTTTACTGCACTGCATCCTTGAACTCCTCCATCCATCATGGTGTAAGGCACACCACATTTTCTCCTTTCAGTGGCAATATCCTTTATGAGGAGGTAAAACAAATCTCTATTCCTCTGTCCTGGAGAGAAGTACAAGTTGCTCATATTTTTTTTTTTTTAAAGATTCACTAACCTTTCTCCAAAGAAAGTATAAAATATCAGAAAGTATCTTAGATCAATCATTTTTGGGTGAGGAGTTACAAGGCAGTCCACCACCCCCATGTCAGGAATACAGCAAAGCTAATGAAAAGATTTGAAGATTGTGAACTGGTTGCCTTATGCTTCATCAGGGAGCTACTGTTGTTCAGGTGATATGGTCTTGTGCAGGTCATTTAAACATATCAATAGACTCAGTTTTCTTATCTTAAAATTGGGTATTGATGGAGTGAATGGATTCTATGATCTATTGTATGCCTTCAATTTCAAGTATTTGGTGAGTTAAAGAGGAAAAAAAAAAGCACTGGTGTTAGAGACATTAGAATTTATCTATGATCCCACAACCAAGTGGTATTTTACCTAGTTTATGTAACAGCATACATGTATTTTTTATTTATTTATTTATTTATTTATTTTTTTTATTTCCAGCATAACAGTATTCATTATTTTTGCACCACACCCCGTGCTCCATGCAATCCGTGCCCTCTATAATACCCACCACCTGGTACCCCAACCTCCCACCCCCCCGTCCCTTCAAAACCCTCAGATTGTTTTTCAGAGTCCATAGTCTCTCATGGTTCACCTCCCCTTCCAATTTCCCCCAGCTCCCTTCTCCACTCTAAGTCCCCATGTCCTCCATGCTATTTGTTATGCTCCACAAATAAGTGAAACCATATGATAATTGACTCTCTCTGCTTGACTTATTTCACTCAGCATAATCTCTTCCAGTCCCATCCATGTTGCTACAAAAGTTGGGTATTCATCCTTTCTGATGGAGGCACAGACCTGTACCCCTGGGGATAGAGCATACATGTATTTTTACAAAAATATCCCAAGTAATTATTTGTGAAGGGAGGGGCTATACCTATTTCCTTCTTCCCACAATTTTTGTTAAAAACAAAACAAAACAAAACCCTGAAAGAACATTTTTGTGCATATGTAAAATAATTTCAGAAATATTTAATAAAATTAAGTAAGTAGTAGATAACTGTAATAAAAAATAAATGGTATGTCAGCTTCCTGCAGGCTATCATAGTGCCAAGTTTAATATTCTCAAACTATCAAGTTATGTGAATTAACGCTGTGTGTTTCCTTTATGTAAAGAAATTATTTCCTGAATACCAGTATTGCCTTATCTGCCGCCTTTCTAGTTTCCCTAGGGCATGTTGTAATCACTAGTGGTCTCAGCTAACGTATTATTAAGTACATGTGACACATGGTCCAGCAGGATCTACTAAAAAGCATATTTGCCAAGATCTGTTACATTAAGTGATAGATCATGCTGTAAACAAAAGATTGTTTTGGTTTGATAATTTTCTGTTTAGAAAAGTCTAAATTATTTTTTTTTAAATCTGAACCTAAAATAATTATGCATGGTGAGGTGAATCAATATTTTGCTGATTATTATGGGGTAAATTGTATGCCCCCAAAGAACTCAAATGTTAAACATCTCTCCTGAATGTGACTACATTTGGAGATCGGGCCTTTACTGAGGTAATTAAGGTCAAATGAGGTCATTGGTTTGAAGCCCTAATCCCATGGAACTGAAGTCCTCACAAGAAAAGGAAGAGACACCTGAGTTCTTTCTCCATCTGTGCACATAGGAAAGAGGTCATCACAATGAGAAAGCGTTTATCTACAAACCAAGAAGAGAACAATCACCAGAAAACAAATTCACCAGCAACCTGATCATGGGCTTCTACCCTCCAGAACTGTGATAAAATAAATGTCTGTTGTTTAAGACTACCAGCCTATACATTGCTTCTTGGCCTTTCGGCTAAGATCAAGTAAAGACAACCAGCCTATAGTAAGTTGTTAGGGTAGCCCAACTTGACTGATAAATTGATGCATGCACTTATTTACATAAACAGTATGGTATATAAATGTAAATAAGCTGCTATTCTTTTATAGCTAATTTCTAAATGTGTTCTATTGGAAAGGACCATAAATTCACTGTTTCCTTAGAAAATAGTATTTGGTAAATGTTCAAAAGTTACACAAAAAAGGCTGTGAGCCTGCACACTATGGGGGCTTAAGAATGGATGATAGAACTTCTTGGTGAGGACATAAAGAAGGGCTCCAACGAGTAGCGGGGATTGCATTTAGACACTGACAAACAGGGAGCATTTTGACTGTTGGATATTGTGGTAGGAGGATTTTGACAGAGGGAACAGGGTAAACGAAAGTTTGGCAGTGAGCAAACAGAAAACATGTTCAAAAACAGCAAGGAACCTAATTGGCATACCTTGTGTTCACTCTCTTTCACAGCAGTGGACAAATACTTATGTATTTGGCATTTGGTCTTTCTCTATGTTTTAGCAACAGATAACAAATATTTGTCTAAATATTTCAAAACCAGATTTCGCAAGGCGATATATATGCTCAAACTAATCGATTTGTACACTTAAAAAGTGGACTTTTGTTGTAACTGTAATTTTAATGCAGTTTAAATTCCCATACACACTTAGATGACTTAGCTTTAGACACAGTAAATGAACAGAACATTCACAAGTCTGAAAATTCAAAAGATTAAAAAAAATAATAAAATAAAAGTGGATTTTTGTTGTATTTGAATTATACCTCCAAAACCTGGAGGGTGGTGGTGGGGAAACATGAAAATGTGTGGGTGAATACATACATCAGATAATTTTAGGGATGATTTGTCATAATGTAAACAAGCAATTTAAATTATAATCACATGATCTATAAAATTATTAAACAGTGTGTAATTAATAGTTGTTTGAATCTATACCTTTGGAATAAATTTTCTATCTTGCTAATTAATAATATAATTCAAAGTATAGAAACCTGAATAATTTGACCTTCAATTTATAATGAATACAGATTTAAAAATTTAAAATTTGTAAAAATACAATAGTGGATAGAAAATCAATTTACACAACAGTGAAAATGTAAATTCTAAAATTTGGTTAAATCTAGAAAAAATATAAAGTTAATTTACATATTGTTAGTAGGAATAAGAGAAAAGTAACACATAATCTATAAGAATACTGTTGCACTTTACTGGTTTGATGAGTGGAAGATCTTGTGTATCCTGTATTATTTTTGCTATTCTCAAATTTATGCACGTTCTCAAATACATAGTACTATAAACTCCACTCACATTCATGTTTTTATAAGTATGCTAATAAAAAGAAAAACATGAACTCTGTATAGAATGTCAAAATAAGAGTCTCTCTTATTACTGTTTGTCTTTGTATTACAGAAGAAAGATGATGCAAACCAAATTGTGAGGAATTACATTACATTCATACAAAGTCAAGTGGAAGCTCAGAAGAGAGAGAAAATTATAGGGCAAAATTGATCAAGGAAAGATTCATGTAGTTTCTTTTTATATCATCAGCGTCTTAAAATATTGATAAGGGGTAAGAGAAATAAACCTAAACATTAACTCCCTAAATAACTGGAGCACCAGCTATCTGGCTCATATATGAATGTTTACATGTGACCTAGCATGTTGGTCAGGGTGAGAGAACTGTGAGAGGCAATATTCAGAGATTGTGTTGGTGGGGATTATGGAGGCTGCTGAAGGCTTTGTTGACATAACTTCATTTAAACTGAAGGACACAATACGTCATGGGAAAGTTCAATAAGGAATGCATATAACTATACTTTTGGGAAAATTAATCTGCTGGCCTGCTTTTCTTTTTGTTTTTGCAGGATAAATTAAAAGGGTAATATCTGGAAGAACTAAAATGGGGGAGTATGGTATTTGCAAAAGTATGGTGAGAGCTTCTCCTGGGACAAGAAACATGTGGATTTAGAGCCCAGGTGAACCAGATACATAAACAGATAATTCATCATGCAATAAATGCTAGTGGAATTTTGGGTGTGTAAAATATTAAGAAAATCTAGCAAAGAAGAGACAAAAATTAGAGGCAGAGTCTGAGAATGTAATGAGCCTTAGGAATAATATGGAGGAAAGGGAGCAGAAATAAGAATGGTAAAGATAGAAATCAAGGCAATACTCCCATGCATCTTTGTTCCTCATGTTAAATTTGGCATTTGGGAACAACATACAGAATACTAATTTGTTTACTCTTTCTTTAATTAAAAATTAGGAATCCTACTAACTCTAAGGTTGTAGGACTTTTATATCCCTACAGTCCATAATGTGCATTTCTGATTTATACAATGTCATTCAAGTTTGTAAAGATACATTACTATGCAACAAAATATAACACAAGTACCATGCTTAATTGTAGCTTAATACAAATTATTAAGGCTATTTAAACTGTCTTCTGAAAACAATCAATTTATAGAAGTCATCATCATAACATTAACCTTGATGCATCATAATAGACGCTCAGAGTATGAAATCAGAGTTTGAAAAAGTAATATAATTTTGAAAGAGACACTAACATAGTTATTGTTTTCACAAAATAAAAGGGAGAGAGTAATCTGACCTAAAATATAGTTGGCTACAACTAACAGTATTTTGATTTAAGTTTTACTATTTTAAAATTTAAAATTGAATCAGAGTTAGTCAAATTTACTCAATTCTGTTTTAGATATTCCAATCTCATAATAATGCAAATTAAGTATCTTAAGCATGCAAATTAATACATTGATATTAATGTATTTTGATGATGATTGCTTCAGATATTTTTGTTTGTAGAATTTTGATGTTAGAGTTATTTCCAGTAGACCAAAAAAAAAAAAAAAAAAAAAAATCAGTCATTATATTCACCCAAACAGGGCCAAAAAATGTTGACAAGATTATATAATGATTAAATGGTGACTAATATACTTTTGGATTTTATGTTATTCTGCAAGGAATTTTTAGAAACTACCTTATTAAATTAGGATATTTAATTATATGTATAATATATTCCTACTTATAACAGTATAAGGTATGCATTAGCAATTTCAACTGAATTATTCCAAATGTCTGCATTACAAACCTAAAAACATTTAAGAAGTTTGATGCAGTTAGAAACTTAAAATGAAAGTCAGAAAAAACAGAAGGAATACATCATTCAATAAATTAACTATGCACTTTTTTCTCTTGCCTATTGATATCTATAAAAGTCTATGGCATTTTTTGAGATATTGCTGCCTGATAACTACTTGAGTTTTACCTAGCCTACTTGCAATTTTTTGCTCAAAAATTTAGCAAAGTTATTTTATCTTGGGTCAGCATTGATTAAAAAAAAAAAAATGTGTTGACTGTATTTCTCTCTATGGTGGCTAAACTAACCAAATGGAAACAGTTTCTATTGAATTAATTCCAAATTATATTTTTTAGAGAAAACTAATTCTTCCAGTCAATATAGTCCTCTTATTCCATTCCAAAAAGATGTTTTCAATTACATCAGTTACAACATTTAAATATCAGTTCATATGCATCTAGTTCCCACCTTAAAAAATGTAGCATTGACCTTGATATCTACTTACCTTCCTCTACATCTTTGACTTTCTTCACTGTTCAATCTCTTACTCCTTTGCCTTTACTCTGTGAAAAAGTTTCAGCTTTGTGTTCATTTCACTCCTCTGAATTCTCCCACAGGCAATTTTGTTCTTTGTGTTATCCAATAAGTTGTTCCACTTAAATTTTTTACTTATTTTGTACAATACCTTTGTCTGAGCTTCCTAACTTTGCCTTTAAACTTCGTTGTTTAATTTTCATTTCTTCCATATCTCTTCTATCTTATTAAGATTCAGCAAAGACTATTTCTATTTTTCAGAAAATATACGCTGAAATGTTTATTATTAATATTGAAGAAATGATTTCAAATTATTTTTCCATTACTGATAACTATCATCAGGAGTATACATCTCCTCTCAATCACTGAATATACTATATTTTTCTTCAGAGTAATGTTTCTTCAAATGCTCCAAGTTTATTTTATATTAACTTATATTAGCTCTTAAATATGTATGTGTGTGTATGCATGTATGTGTATATGTATTTTTGTAGAAAATCAAGCATATGGTCTTCTCCTGCTTTTACACATTATTCAGATGGAAGCTTATAGAATTGACTTCTAAATCCACAGTGCATAGGACACCGATGCCTCAAAATACTGAATTCCCAAATTGCCCCGAAATATCACTTTTCCCTTTACCAGAGGCAAACAATACTCCTCGCCTTTAAACCACATAATCTCACTTCAAGTAGGTGTCCTGTAAATGACTTTTGTTCTCAAAATCCATCTGTTTCCTTTTCTTGCTGCTATATGCCCACACTTGTAGCTCAGTTTAGCCTAAGCAGAGAAAAAGAAACCCTGCTCTAGGACAAAATGACCTAGTCACCAAAGGAACTTCAGAATGCAGAACAGAAGGATGGCATAGGGATTCAGTATTGACAGAAAAGGCACTCACTCGGGTCACGTAGGTGGCTCATTCATCTATGCCTCTGACTCTTGATTTCACCTCAAGACCTGATCTCAGGCTCTTGAGATCAAGCCCCATACTGGGCTCTGTGCTCAGTGGAGAGACTGCTTCAGATTCTCTCTTCCTCTGCCCCTCCCGCTACTCCTGCATATTCGCCCTCTCTCTCAAATAAATAAAACAATCTTAGGAAGGAAAGAACGTAGGAAGGAAGGAAGGAAGGATGAAAGAAAGGAAGAAAAAAAGAAAAGGCACTCACTTGTGAATATTTTGGCAAAGACACCTGAAGTTGGGACTGATAGTTTCTCAGATGGTTACTTAAAAGATGCACTGAATGAATGTCTATTAAATTCAATGGAGAAACCAGAACTTCCTTATATTGGTGTCCAAAAACATTCGTAAAAGTGGGAATGTTAGGCTTAATTTATCATATCTGGCCTTATAATATTTACTGGATAGTCCAGTAACCCTATTTTTAGGGTCCCACCATCTGATAATATTTACTTGGATAATCCCACCATCTGATAATATTTACTTGGATAGTCCAGAAAACCCTATTTTTATTAAAGCAAAAAATTTTGGACTATTGAGGAAAGTGCTGAGATTCCTGAGAAGCTCCAGAATGCCTTTTCCCTACTAACCACATATTCTGCCACAGAGGTAGGCTCTCAAATAACAGTAGGAAAGATGTCATTGGCCATCTCAGAATGACATTGGGGGAAGGGACAGTCTTTAACACTAAGGCTAAGGTGGGCATAATTTCAAAATGACCAGCAAGGCCAGAGTGGGAAATAGGGTATCTTTACTTGCAACTGTTTATGGCAGTAGGTAATAGATTTTGGAGTTTCTAGCACTGAGATAGAAAAATAGCTAATGACAGTGTTGCTTGATTTATTTATATAAGAAAACAAAAATGAAAGTTGGCACAGAGAAGGTGAAAGAATCAGTCACTACAATGAAAAATTATGGCTTCTTGTCCAGGTTCCAGATTTAGTCAGTTGACTGACCCAGGATGAAGAAAAGGCCAGACCAGCTTGAGGTGAGACATTGCACATCATAAATATACTCAGTATACATTCCTTCCCAACCAGATTCTCAATCCACTCACCAAAGCAAAATGTCACTGAGAAAAGGAGAGTCCCAGTATTTTCAAGGTCTTTTCAATACAAGGATTAATACAGAACTAATACCAAGAGGACTGAAATTCTATCATGTCTTTATAAGGAGATTGGAAATGAAAAATCTAGGTGATAAATAGAATTTTGGCACAAATCAGTGAATCCAATGGAGCCAATGACTTCTCCGGTAGGAAGAATGCTCCCTCCCCAAAGCCCAAGCTCTAATCTCTGCAATCTGTGTATATGTTACCATACATGGCAAAAGGGGCTTACCTGATGCGATTAAAGTTTCAGATAGTGAGATTATCTTGGATTATTGGTTTGGGCTACATGTAATCCAAAATGTCCTTCTAAGAGAAAAATGAAGCAGAAAAGTCAGAATTAGAGAAAAGAATGGTGATGTTGAGAGTAGTGGTAAAACTGATAAAAGGGCCACATGCCAAGGAATGAAGGAAGCTTCTAGAGATTGGTAAGAGAATAAGAGACATTTTCCCCTAAAGCCTCAAAAAAGAACTCACTTGAGGTCAACACCTTAATTTTAGTTTTGTAAGATCCATTCTGAATTCCTGATCTCCAGAAATGTAAGATAATTTTGTTCTTGTTTCAAGTCACAAATTAAGTCACACTATCAATAAGAAACTAATGGAACCTCTTTGCAACTTGTTTTGTTTTGTTCTCATTTTTAAGGATACTGAAATAGATATATCCTTGGCAGCTGGTAGAAACGCACTGATTCCCTGGCTGAAAAACAAGGGCAACTCCATCACAAAACATCGAGTGAAAGACCATAAAATTGCCCTCCCCCTCCACATACACAGTAAATCAAAAGTAAGGTCACAGAAATTAACGTACCTTCAAATATTTGAAAAATGCAGTGATAGAAGTTCTACCATAGCCCTATTTAATTTGCCTCTGTGGACACTGAAAAAACAGATGGACCATGCTCACTGGTTGTGGGCGATGATTATCATAAACAGGTCATACCTCAATTGCAGTTGTCATCTTGGATATTGTATGCTTATCAGAACAGACAAGCATGGCTTCAGACACCTGGCATATAGCTTTTGTTTTATTAAATATTTTCTTCTCAGTATACATGAAGAGGACAGATCAAAAGCAAGCTGCCACTGCATGGCAAGAAAAGAAGAATATCTTTCCTGCCTGGACTCAGGGGTATCTTAATTGTTCTACTTTCCATTATAATGTTATATATTTTATATATAATAAATGGTATAAAGAGATCTTAATTACATACGGTATAAAGAGATCTTAATCATGGTATAATACGGTATAAAGAGATCTTAATCATGGTATAATACGGTATAAAGAGATCTTAATCATAGCATAATACGGTATAAAGAGATCTTAATCATAGTATAATACAGTATAAAGAGATCTTAATCATGGTATAATATGGTATAAAGAGATATTAATGAATATTATAATTGGTACTATAGTTATATTATTGTATGGTATAAATAGATCCATTATAATATGGTATAAAGAGATCTTAATCACGGTGACCTTCCAAAGAATATCATGCTAGTTAATATACAGATGACAAGAAGCTAATAGACCTGGTGAACACGAATGGGCACTAAATAACACACATGCATGCCAGCGGGTAGGAGATAAGACCCATATTTGGTGATGGATTCCAGTTTCCTAAGACATGCCAGCGTATCTACATTCAAAAGATGCTGTACCTCACACTTTCTACAAATAATAATAAGGCACACAGTTTGGTAGAATTTCAAATGTTTTGAATTTCCAAATGTTACACTTGGGGAGTTTTGATCCACTCTTCATAGACTCAGGAAACTGCCCATTTCAAATAGGCACCAGGAAAAGAGAAGGCAATCAAATAGCTCCAAGCTATGTTACCATCTGCACTACTCCTTAGGGTATGTGATCCAAGATATAGAACGATGGTAGATGTATTTGGTATATGGCTCTCGAAAAACCCACTGGAGAATTAACAGAGACTCCCTAGGGTTCTGTTAAATGATCACATCTTCCAAAGACAGAGCTGTCCTCCTTGAAAACAGCTCAAGACTTCTGGCTCCAGCAACAACAGGGAAAAATCTAGGGAGTTTTCTCTCCCATTACTAAAACAAGAAACAGTTGGAGAAACTGAAATCAATGTGTTTCCTCTACCAATCAGAGAAAGGAACTGGCCACGCAAATTGCTATCCTGAAGTCTAAGAGTCCTGTGTACCCAAAGAGACCAGCAACTGAAACCTATTTATCTGGATTGGAAGTCACTGGAGCAATAAATTGATAGGAACACCTAAATAGTAATTTTAGCGAACTAATGGAAGCTAAGTGTGGATTAGCATGAAAATAAGAAACTCCTACAGGTTACTGTCTTAGGGGAGCCTCTACAGTTTACTGGGTTTTCCCTCCATGAACCCCACCAGGTTCTCAAGGCATCGATCTGAGAAAGTTCCCTCTGTGGCCTCATAGAGGAAGAAGAGTAATTGTGAAACATGCCCAGAGACTTCTTTTTAGCAAAAACGTTTACTTTAGGAGAAAAGAATTTGCCAGATTCACCAAAGCATGCTTCTGAAATCTTTCCAGCTAGCTGTAACGAATGTGTCCTCATTCTGGCCTCTACCAGTCTTCCCATCTCCTCTACGTGAGGGAGAGAAGGGGACAACAATGATGTATTCAATAGAGGATGAGATTCTAAGAAATAAATTAAGAACACTGTAGTCTGCTAAGAAAGCAGAAGGCAGGGGACACAAACTACAGGAGTGAAGAAAAGACAGAAAAACTTGCAAAGTCCCTAGCTCCAAGACACAATCCCCTAAAAGACTGAGTTAATCAGAATATCATAGAACTATAATTCCAGATACCTTATGACCCCATCACAAGGCTCCTGGTCACAACAATGCATTATAGTAAAAGGATTGTGATACACAGACTGTCTCTTAGCAGCAAAATATAGGAATGCCCCAGATAAGAGAGATGAAGGGACAGGGAATAAGAGGATGTGGAACCTCTGTTACCTGTAACTACAACAAATAGGAAATGTAAGTCGACTCCTAAATCCTCATGCAAAAGTCTTATTTACTCAGTTTCTATTAACTCATGCAACATATCCCATTTTCAACAACAACAACAAAAACTACAAAACTAACAAAAGACAAGGGAAAATTAGTATGAGGACACAAAAGTGAACATCAGAACCAGACTCAGATATGACACACGTTAGGAAGATTTCAGACAGGGAATTTCAAGTAATCATTTTTTAGTATGTTAAGCACTGTAAAGAACAAGTAAAAACCATACCAGAACATGTAAGTAATGTATGCAGAAAGAGGTAAACTCCAAGAAAAAAATCAAAAGGAACTCCTAGAAATCAAAAACTGGAACTGAAATGAAGATGGTCTTCAATGTGCTCACCAGTGGACATGACATGGTCAAGCAGAGAATCCATGAGTTGGAAGACAGATTACTGAGAAATATCCTAAGCTGAAAAGTGAAAGGAAAAAGGCTGAAGAAAAAAAAGACCAAAACATTCAAATCCTGGGAAATTTCAGAATGTATAATATACATGTAAGAAATATTAAAAGGAAAAAAAGGATGAAAAATGGAGCACAATAAGTATTTGAAATATTAATGGCCAAGAACATTCCAAAATTTACTAAAGTATGCAACTGGAAAGCTCTAATAGCATTAAGCAGAATATCTCTCTCTCTCTCTCTCTCTCTCACACACACACACACACACAAACATTTATAGCATTCCCAAAGCAGCATAAAACACATTATTCTCAAACACATGGAACATTCATGGAGTGAGGTCATATTCTAGGCCATAATATTTTTTCACATTTTTTTAAATTATAAGTATGTTCTTAGGCCATAGCAGAATTACTCTAGAAATCACTAACAGAAAGGTAGCTAGAGAGAAAAACCTTTATATTTGGAAATTAAACAAAACACTTTTACAAAACACATCATCTCAAATGGCATTATAAAAACAGAACTGAATTGAAATAAAAATATAACATCAAAATTTGTGAAATGCTGAAAAATATAACATCATAACCTGTGAAATGCTGATAAAGTGGTACTTAGAGGGAAAACAGCATTAAATGTATATATAATAATAAAAAAAAGAGTGCAGTAAAAGCCATAATCTAAGCTTCCATCTTATGAAAAGAAAGAAGAATTACACATGAAGCAAGGAGAAACAAAAGTAATAATAAGCATTACAGTAGATAGCAGAAATAAGCCAAATAGAGAAAGACTTACACAATTTGGTATCACTTATATGGGAAATCTAAAATGAAAGACTGCTAACTTGCGGAAACAGATTATAATGGTGATTTCCAAGGGTTTGAGGAGTAGGAGAAATGGAGAGAGGTTGGGCCTAAGTTTAAGACCGGTGAGTACTGAGGATCTAGCATACAGCGAGGTGACTATACCTGAAATTTAAGAGGGTAGCTAAGCATTCTCTGTCATAGACACAAAGGAAACTCTGATGATGGAGTTTTAATTAACTTGATTGTGGGAATCATTTTACATTACATATGTATATCAAATCATCATGTTGTACTCCTTAAATATATTACAACTTACTTGTCAATTTTAACTCAGAAAAGGCCAACATAAAATTATTATTCCTATACTTAAGAAAAACCGAGTAACAATTGAGAAAAATGACCAAAATCAAAACTGGTTCTTTAAAAATATCAATAAAATTGACTAAACTCTAAGTAGACCAACCAAGAAAAAGAAATTGCCAAAATCAGAAAGAGGAGCCAGCGCTACTAACCCCATGGACATTAAAGTTAGCGGAAGAGTTTAAGAAAACTTTATGCCTACATATTTGATATTTGATGAAATGGACCAATTTCTTGATAGAAACTACCAAAAACCATCAAAGGAGAAATAGAGAGTATGAAATATATATGTATCAGAGAAATGGAAATAATAATTAAATCCTTCCAACAAGAGAGATGATTAGCATAGGGCAATGATCCAGGGTAAGGAGACAGCCAGAGTATGAGCCGTTAGCAGTCACCACAGACAGCAGTGGGGGCTGCGCTGGGCTGTCTTGTGGGGGCCCTGGACAGGACACACTCACTGCCTCCTACACAGGGGAGCAGGCAACTATCACACTTCCAATGCGCTATTCAGGTTTTTTTTTTTTTTTTTTTTTTAATTTGTGACTGTTTACAGCTCTGTGTGCTCTCACAGGTGAGAGCCCAAGCCATGATAAAACTCTAAAAAGCTCTTCAATACACTGTAAAATGAATACACCAAGGAGACCATGGAATAAAAAATCTGGAGTTAAGGTAAGTTCAGGGGAAGAAAAGAACAAGGAAAACGCCATACATGTAAGGCAGTGATCAGGCTAGATCAAATTCCTATTGTAACTCCTCGCACCACATTCTTTCTCACACAAAAAATAAAGACAATAATAATTCTAGATACATATTTTCATTTTAAAATTTCTGTGACAAGTTCTTCTATTTTCTTACAAAGTGTGCAACAATTTTGAAAGTCATGCATAGTAGAAGGCAGAGTAAAGCAATCACCAACTACCTAAGCGACAGTGTATCATTTACTATCAGTGAGATAGTGAATACATACACTTCATCTACAATGACAAGGATTTCTGATGGAAGAAAGATGCTCTCAGACAAAATTTTTTAAAAATCGGGCCAGAAATCAGGTATCCCAAAATAATGCCAAAAATATAAGACAAGTTTAAAACAAATGCACTTACAGAAGATGCATGATGCAAAAAAAATATATTATTTTGGAAACTGACACACAAATCAATAAATATATACTCACAAAAACCAACTGTAACCCAACACCAGTTAGAATTTAGAATTCATTAATTTCTGGGACATTCTAGTTTATGCCTAATAACCAGATACTATTTTAAAATCTGCAAGAAAGGCGTTTGCTTCACTAACATTACTAAATTATTAATGAATAATGATTCTAAGATTGTACTTTAACAGAGCAAACATATTGAGAACATTAATTTGGGGCATCAAGGAATGAAACCCCTTTATATATACTGTATTATGAATGACTAACTTCATTTCCTCAATTTTGCCATGATATGTTTATTGAAATAATGTAGATAAATAAAAAGCTTTGCTAAGAAGAGCAGTAATTTGGCACTTGGGTGGCTCAGTTGGTTAAGCAACTGCCTTTGGCTCAGGTCATGATCCTGGAGTCCTGGGATCGAGTCCCACATCGGGCTCCCAGCTCCATTGGGAGTCTGCTTCTCCCTCTGACCTTCTCCCCTCTCATGTTTTCACTCTCTATCTTCCAAATAAATAAATAAAATTAAATTAAATTAAAAAAAGAAGAGCAATAATTAAAAATCTAGATGAAATAAGCAAGAATATTTTTTAAAAGAAAGATAATTATTAACAAAATTACATCACTCATATTAATCAACTTGAGTTTATTTTTACATTTGAATCGTTTCCACAATACATGGTAAGAGAAAGAAAGGTCCAAACCTGTGACAGCTGTGCCCCAAATATAAACTTGATTGGGCACTGGGTGACTCAGTTGGTTGAGTCTGCCTTCGACTCAGGTCATGATCTCAGGGTTCTGGGATAGAGCCCTGTGTCAGTCTCTCTGCTCAGCATGGAGTCTGCTCCCTCCCCCTGTGATCTCTCTCTCTCTCTCTCTTTCACTCTCTCTCAAGTAAATTTAAAAAAAATGAACAAATATATAAACTTGATGTTTTTCTTCACCTTTATCAGCTACCAACTAGCTCCAGATGGGTAAATTGACTAGAGCTTGTATTATTTGTTCTTCTAAGAATTTCCAAACTCTGTATTAGTTTTTATTAACTATTTTTTCCTGCTTACTAATCCAGTTACATTTATTCAGGGCCACAGAATGTTCTTCAAAGATTTCAAATTAATTTTATGGCAATTCTCCTAATTAAGAATATGAAATCCCCAGTTTCATTTCTAACCAGGTATGTACTCAATGAACAGAAGAATAAATATCAAAGAGACTCCTTCTTTTTTTTTTTTTTTTTTTTTTTTTTAAGGGACTCTTAATTACAGGAACAGAGCTAGGAAAGCAAGCACATGGTACTGTTGGAAAAGACGAGTCAGTCATCCTCATGATCAAGCAACCAGTAATCATGGACACATTCAAGTACACCTAGGGTTCTCCAAAAATGAAAATAAACTGAAACAAACAAAAAAACTTCAGTCTTTTATTCAAGATGAGAAGTATGGATTTGCCTCCAGTTAAATTTTAGTTATAACAAGTACTGAAAATATATGCCATTGTTCAGTAACAGGGATTTTTTTTTTTTTTTTTAAGTAAGAGCTTATGTGCATTTAAATCCACAGGATATAAACAAATTTTCTAAAAAAGTGATATCTTTAGCATTGTAACTGGGGGCAAATCCACCCTCATCAATTTATGCTAACAATTATCTTATGAGAATATGTATATATACAAATGCAAAAATTTCATCCCATTTGAATGAACCAAGGGATTTTGCTCTTCATAGGTATACGAGGAAAAAAGTGGAAAAAGTACCATTTTCTTCAACTCTTAATTTTTTTTTCATTTTATTTTGTTTTGTTTTGTTTCATATGTATGCTATTTCTGTGTTTGAGAAGACTTTAGCCTTTACTCATTATTTTGCCCAATAATTGTCTTCTACATTATTACCTGGTGTGTGAGAGCACTCTATATACAAGATAGTCAAAAGTCCCACAATGTGAAGAAAAAATATTTCATGAATATTCAAATAAAGTGAGAAAGTTTTATCCACTAGGGAAAAGGTAAATATAATTAAAGAGAGAGAGAAACTATCTTCTGAGTTGTCCTGAATGTTTCTCCCCCCAACGCAAATATAAAAACAAGTTCTGAATCAGTTACACATTGTGTGAAATTGTGTTCTTATACAAAGTGAGTTTTAAGAAGATGTATAAATTTAAACTTAGAGAAGACAAACAAAAATCCACTGTGCACTTCTTTGACCCAAAGAATTCACCTCTGTTTGGTTAACCCCAAGCTTTCTGCATCAGAACTCTTGCTAAGTGTTAAAGTTTCAGTGAAAAGAAAATTATCCTTAGCTTGACTGACTTACGTGGAATGCCTCCGCCTGTCTGAAATCCATCACACCTCCCGACAAATGACCCACCCTGCCCCTTTTATAATCTCTCATGTCTTTTCTCTCTCTCTCCTTTGGCTGGTCAATAAACACCATTATATTAATTCTTACATGCAAATCTGCACTTATCTCCTTTGAAATTGTTGTCTCTTACATGTATAAGTTTATTTTAATAATGCAATGAAAGACAGTGAAAATTTCCTCAGTATTTAGGGTTGCCATAAAATGCAACACAATTTCCCCTTTAAATTAATGAGATTATTTTCTTTTTCTTCTATTATTATTTTTTTTTTCAAGTAGGCTCCATGCCCAGTGTGGAGCCCAACACAGGGTTTGAACTAACAACCCTGAGATCAAGACCTAGGCTGAGATTAAGAGTCTGACACTTAACCAACTGAGCCACCTAAGTGCCCCTTTATCTTCTAATAAAAACCTTTTCATTTTGTGTCAAGATTTTGAGGAATGAATTAAAGTCTTAATGTGAAAGATAGGTGTAAAAATAACACAGCCAGACGTATTCTAAAAGTGAGAACAAGATTTAAATGTGGATATCTTGTTAAACAGAGAGTGGTGATCATGTCTGATACAAAGATCAAGGGTTAAGGACTGCAGGCAAACCAGAAAGGAGAAAAGGGGAAAAGAGCTGAGGTTAGCAGAATGATGCCAGGATGCCCATGTGCAAACTGAACGGTAAGAGGCGTGTGCCCTGTCACACGGATCCACACCAGAAACTACCAGATGACCGTGGGGAAATTCCGAGGTTAAGTATTCTTAACCTTTTACAAACTACCTGCTCAGTTATCAAGGAAAAGAGATGGGGTTATGAGCTGAGAGCTGGAGTTTAATTTGTAACTCTGTAATTTATCAGAGTGTCTATAACAGGTTGGCTTTCTGATGTCATCCGGGCTCACCTAAACTCTACTTCCAAAAATGATGATACTCTGCAGGATCAAACCCACTGGGCTTTACTATTTGGTAGAGAACACATTTTTGATGGTTTTACTTCTTATGTTGGTATTATATTCAATATTTCACCCCAAATACATACATGAGTATTTTTAAAAATTGTATTTTACATTGCTCGGTTGTCTAAGAGGATCTGGATTAAGGATTTTTATGGTTATTCTCCTTTTAGTCTGGTATTATAACTGGGAATAAATGTTATGTTATTCCTCAGTGTTGATCACATATTCTCTTCTATTCCCAGGCACATAAACCTTCTATAATTAGCATCACTATAATTTTCATGAATATAATAAAATTCTATGCACATTTTATATATACATGCATACACATATTCGAATAAATAAATCCAAGTAACATTAACTTAGCAACTGTACAGAAGCTCTCTCTCTCACTTTATTTCCTCCCTGCCCTCTTTTTTATGTAGAAGTATTTCCAGTTTCCCAAGTCTTTCTCTGAAATTTATCTCTTGACCTTGTATAAATCTTCTGGCCATTCAACAATCACCAGGTGTATTCAGATACTTGAATGTCACTTTGTAGGGTTGAATTACTCATGGTATTCCAGGAAACTTAGTCTTATATTTTCCCTATTATCGTTTTTATGTTCCTTTCCATCTAGCAAATTTTTATTCATTTTTATTTTATTTAGTAGCAGTGAAGCATCTCATTATTGATCCCTTAATGCAAAATAATTCCATGTTGTCTCAAAGGGGTCTTCATTCTGTTTGTGCTTGATTAAATAAATAACAAAGTCTTTAAAAGAGAACAGATGATTTCCATAATAGCACAGGAATACATAACCTAATATCTTTTGGGAGAATGCTCTTGGTAAAAAGCAACATCTCTGACTCTCACATGTATGTATCTATCACCCAGATATCAAGGCTAAAGCTTATGAAGTTTTTATTCACAGTTATAACTATTCACCCTCACACTGAATATTTATTTAAAAGTATGTTCCAGATAAGGGGAGAGAGGTCATGGAACTTCCAGGAGACGAGAAACTGAAGAGTGGGCTTATCTGTCTGACCAATGTCCCTCAGCAGCATGGCGCAGAGTCTCTGGGTCTCAGCCCTCCCAAGTATGGTGTCCTTTAGAGCCTTTGAACTAAAAAACATTATTTTATTGGTGGATCACAGATAACTAACTGGGTGACGTTTCCCATTATATGAAAAGTATGCAGGTTCTAAGTATCTAAACATTTGCTTGTTTGGGTGATTTTTAAAATAATTTGATATATAAAAACTGGAGCATCTCCAACATAGACTTTTTAGCTACAAGATCTCAGTCAGCCATGAAGAAATAAACCCAGGAGCCAACATATACAGAGCAGTCTTTGGCTCACTTATATAACAACAATGAATACTTGCTGGTGATTTATTATTTAAGTAGCCATGTGTTATAAATACATTTTGTTTTAAAAGTAGATTTTAATTACCCATTTTCTGATGGTATTATTTAATCTTCTTTTGTTTGTTGACCTGTTTTTTTCAGTATGTGGTCTCCATTTGCACATGATGTCTTCTGGTTACAAATTACTAATACCATCCAAAATATGCCAATATTTTAGATATTAAGTATTTCTAATATCAAATTTACCTATAATAAAAAAAAAAGTTATCTGGGGGCACCTGGGTAGCTCAGTTGGTTAAGCTTCTGACTTCAGTTCAGGCCGTGATCTCAGGGTCCCGGTACCCAGACCCCCAAAAGGCTCCCTGCTCAACGCAGTCCACTTGTCCCCCTCTGCTCCCCTAACCCCGACTTGTGCGTGCACACACACTCTTTTTCTCTCAAATAGTAAATTCTTTTAAAAAAGTTATCTGTATTACATGAAGACCAAAGTCAGTCATCCACACTAGAGCTTTTATATACATGTAGTCACATAGTTGCATATACATATAGAAAAAAAGAAAGAGGGAGAGATGTATATGCATAACCACACACACACACACACACACACACACACACACAAAAGTATATGGTATAGTCATTGCTTTCCAATCTGTGTGGAGTTTATTCTGCTTTCTTTAAAAAATAAATGCACAAAATTTGGTAATTTTATTACTTTGGGAGGTTAGTGGACCTATCTATAAAACCTATATTTTCTAAAAAATTCTTAAGCAGATTTCCTATAATAAGTATCTTCACTATTTCAATTTTTGTTTTTCCTTATACAGAGTTTGAGTTTTGTTTCAGTAACATGGTAGATGGAGTAAAAACACTAAAAATAGCAGAGGATAAGGTCTGAGCAGTTACGAGAAAATTTACATTTACATTATACGATTTGCAACTTCAGAAAACCCAAGAGCAAGTTCTTCTCTGAGAGTGTGTCCTTTAATGCTGAATAAAGTTGATTAACTAGAATGATTCCAAAACTGAAATAAATTTAATGGTCAAGATGCTTTGTTTGGCCTCTGTTTGTACTTCATGTAACACATATTCTTCCAGGCTTGTTGTTTTAAAATTTTGCTTTAAGTGTTATAGAAAGTTACTCTTTTGCTTAGTAGCAACATGTTAGAAATTTGCTGTGAATCTCATTTACCAGAGTAACACATACAAAGGATAGAAGAATATAGGAAATGGACAAATCTTTTAAGAAACCTCTTATTTCCACTGAAAATTTTCTGTAGGAAACAAAATAATTTGATAATTTTCACATATAAGACACATAATAGCCCTTAATATGCAATCTCCTATTTCCACAAGACAAAGTACTGGATACGATAATCAATACTCAAATCTTGACTAAGATTTGAGTATTGAGCCTGGGTGTCTCAGTAAGTTAAGCCTCTGCCTTCAGCTCAGGTCATGATCTCAGGGTCCTGGGATCAAGCCCCACATTCACATCCTGCTCTCTGCTCAGCAGGAAGCCTTCTTCCCTCTCTCTCTGCCTGCCTCTCTGCTACTTGTGAGTTCTTTCTCTGTCAAATAAATAAATAAAATCTTAAAAAAAAAAAAAAAGAAAAAGAACATCAGACAGTTTAGCTTTGTTCCAAGATTGTGATTTAAAGAGGAAAGCTTATGTATGTTAAATGGGCCATATGAATAAAGTTGTTGTTTACAAATACCGACAGAGGTACTTGAAAACAAACAAACAAACAAACAAACAGAATTTACAAAGGCATGCTATCATTCATTAATGTACAAGAAAGAAATTAAAACAGAAACAAAATGGTATTGCAAATACTTAATTTCTGACATATAAAAATGTTTTCATTTACCAAACTTCAGAACTAATGAGGTGTCACCAAAGCAATATTTGTGATGCATTTTGCAGAAAAAATCAGTAAACAGGAAACATTTATCAGGTTGAGGCTAAAAAGGACTGACAGATGAGAATGTGCTAGCCAGAAGCTAATGAATGATTTTAACAATTACAAGTTAAGAAAGAACAGAACAGGGGAGCCTGGGTGGCTCAGCGGGTTAAGCCTCTGCCTTCGGCTCAGGTCATGATCTCAGGGTCCTGGGATCGAGCCCCGCATTGGGCTCTCTACTCAGCAGGGAGCCTGCTTCCCCCTCTCTCTCTGCCTGCCTCTCTGCCTACTTGTGACCTCTCTCTGTCTATCAAATAAATAAATAAAAATCTTAAAAAAAAAAAAAAAGAAAGAACAGAACAAATAGGTTTCCTAAGCTGTTTCCAAACGTCTTCATATCGTATCATAACCTACCACTCATCAAGCAGAGATAAATTCCTATAGCTTCTCAGAGAAAAGACTGCCTATGGTCACTGACTGGGTTCCCAATCACAAATGTGAATTGTCAATTTGCTTCACATCTCCACTTTTTTGTTTGTAAAGTACTATGGTAGGTAATTACAAAACATATATACATTTGGAATGACAACCCTGAATATGTATATTGCTAATTTTCATGACATTGCCCTTATACTGCTAATATCAGGAATGCTGAACTGCTAAAATATTTGTCAGGTTTAGAATTTCAAACTAGAGGACATTTTACATTTTTAAGATTACCTCCAGCAATCCATAGAAAAGATTAATGGATAGTGATTAACTTCCTATTATAGGGGTCAGTATTTTCAATTTTGTAAATGGAATTCAAGAGTTATTTTTAAAATTATACGAGTTACATTTTTAATGTGTTTGGCTTTCTCTATTCTTCTAAAGAAAATTATTCATGTGATTTATAGCTGTAAATATCATCTTATCAATGTTTTCATGGTTAATAGTCAGAGAAATGAAATGACTTATTTTCTACATGACCCGAACACTAATTACATACTGAATACTTTGAGGAAATATGCATGTTAATAGTCATATTTAATTGATTACTGGAAGAATTTTCTATTATCTTATATATGCTCAGAAAATATACTCAAGAGAAAACGCTATCAGAAGCTACTACATCACAGTATTGGGAGTTATTTTTTTAAATAAAATAAGTTATATTCTATATTGAGATAACAAATCTCTGTTGAAAACTACATGATACATATAGACATTCTTTTAAAAAGCCAAGTATTTACAAACTTAATATATGAGGGAAAAGTAACATAAGGAAATGATTTTTCTATAAAATAAACAATGGGAATATTTGTGGTTTCTAGATACGTTTGAAGAAGGGACCTGGGGCCACCCTCTATGTATTCAGTCACTCAAACAAATTCAGAAACATATTTTGATTTAATTAAAATAAAATAAATGTCAGTAAAATATTAATTCACTAATTAAGCATGTTAATTAACTAAAATACTGTTTTAATATAAATAAAACCGTGTGTAGTGGTAGGACTTATACACATTATTCCATTTAATTTTCTAAACCATTCTGAGAGGCACTTCTATTAGAGGAAACAGGTTGGATGCACCTTGTCCAATACCACACATCAACTGAGTTTCAGAGGATGAAAGTGGTTCGACGTGATTTGGATCTTGAGACCATGTCACTGAACATCATGTTTTCATCTGGCTTCTCAGCTTCTACTTCTGCAATAATTTCTGCGAGTTTGAGTCCCTAGGCCTATAATGTAAACATAATTCTCAGCTACTGTCTTTTGTGAGACAAAAAGCTGCCGATTATATCCCTTAAAATGTAGAAGCCATGGGAGGGCTTCAAGGATGGATAACTGACAGCCCAATTTAAAAAAAAAAAAAAAGGTAATATAGTGTTTTAAGAATATAGTTTGGAGACTAACTGTTTAAGAATTTCCAAGGATACTTACTAAAAACCAGAATACTGAACTCTATCCAAGACTGACGGAATTTATTGAAATCTCTAGTGTATTCAAGTACAAACTTTGAGAATCACCACTATATCTACATCACTGATCTGCCTATGGCTGATTCTGTAGACAAACTCAGTGAAATGTAGCATCAGCTCCACTTCATCTGAGAGCCATATAATTAACGACAAAATTACTTCCATCAGTTTGGGAGGAAAAATTGCCAGACACCATTGCTACCTTACACTACTAGTTTCTCCCCAAGGGGGCAGATATCCTAATGCTTGCTTCCATTCTCTTCATTTCCAGAGCACAGATCAGATTACTGGAGGGGAAAAAAAAAGTAATATGGGAAAGCAGAGTGATTAGATGAAGTGTATGGGGAAGCATGTTTTCAAATATATATTAGATGTATTTTCAAGTACATGGAGAGGGATAAAGAAGTTTGGAACACTTGCATAGGACTTATAAAACAGGAATATGTGAAATTGTGAAAGACAAGGGAATTTTAAAATACTATGTCTATTATTCTAAACAACATGATTTAATTTTGTACCTATACCTAATCTGTTTATACACAAATTAAACATAGCACTTATTATCTTATTTTTAGAATACTTTATAAGAATGTCTGCTATGAACTGTACTGTATCAATTAGATTTCTTTTTCAAGTGGCACTTAATATAGAGTGAGGCTTTGTCTTTAAGAAAATTCCTCACTAAAACATTACAATGATAACTGTTTATCAAATAAATTAAAATCATATTGGACTAGTTAGCTAGAGATTTTTAAGTACTGATGAGGGTAAGCTGAGAGTCATTCTCACCACGATACTTTAAATAAAACATATTTGAACTCTTTGCTGAGGCTATTCTTCGTATATAAACTTACTCAAAATCTTGTGATTGTGGTTGTTGCTTAATAATTGAAAAATGCTTATAAATTTCCTGGACATTATACAGAACAGCAACATGGGAAAATCTTGCATTCTAAATCTTTAGAAATGAAATAGCTAAGGAAAAGATGGCACACTTGTTCATACCAGAAGGTGAGATGAGTGGAGGTAAAAGACACTGAATAGAAGTATTTGAAGAGCAGATACCAACCCTGTTCAACCCCAGTGTTGATGGGATTTTATTCTTTGAGGGTCGGGTTTTTTCTTGTACCAGTCTACATGACTTCTAAATTCAGATTTATTATTTTCCCATGGTTCAGTGTCACTATGGTTAAAAAAAAAAATAGTAATAATAGTAACCGAAGTATGCAGGATATATTTATTTTTCAATCACTAGATGGCAGTAAATGTGCAACTCTGAGGCACCTCCACTCTTGCGCATACTCAAGGAGAGCTCAAAGCACAGGCAAGAGTATCACTGCTTGACAGCTTGCCGTCAAAGGTTAGCTAGAGGAGAATATATCCTATCATAAGAAATCACTACAGAGTATAAGAAGAATAAAATATCGTTGCTCAATAATATAGTAAGAAATATCTTCAAATAGTAATCTAAAATACTTTATCTGAGGAAAACAGTTTCTACCTTCCCATTTAAAACTGCAAAGTAGGAATGAATAAAAGCTGTGGATCTGGACTTGTAAAAAAAAAAAAAAAACAGGATCAAAAAGCATATATCTTACCACACACATCAGACGTTTCTGCTCCATCTATAGTAAATTATAAAGTATGTATGCATGTGTGTATATATGGCAGGAAATATCAAGAATGGTATATCCATTTATCAAGTAAAACTGAATTATCTCATTGAGAGTAATGGTAAAAGGAATCCCATTCCATTACTTTTAATGTGATTGTGTCTATATATTCCATACCGATACATTCTTCATAAATATAACAAGCTTCCCAGCACATCCACATAAAGAATGAGAAAAGGAAATGAGAGTCCTGTTAAATGAGTATCTAATCCCATTTCTCGTAAATTCTGCTTGTCATCAGCCACTTACCACTTATCCCATAAGTATATTATTTCAACAGTATTGTAAATTTCCAAAGTAGAATAAATTTTAAAATAACTTTGAAGGACTATGTATGCTATTTAAAAAATAGAGATCAATAGATAGACAGACAGACAGACATTTCTAAATCTCTCTAACTGCTCAGGGGTTGATACTTTTCACACACTCTTTGAGCATCATTGACAATGGTAGCCTTCAAACAGCAAACTGCATTTTCACAGGAATTGTGTGTTTGTCTACAATTTTTGGCAGGCCAAAAATGTACAGAAAAGAGGTCACAGTGACATAGACTCCATTAAGCATCATAGTTGGCTTGAAGAAAATGGTTGTCTAAATAAAGTTCTCTGTCATTTATATAAACCCTAGCGATAGGAAGAGGGAACATTTTACATTTGCTAATTTGGAACCTTACTTCAATGCTATACTGACAAACATTTGTATAGAAAAGAATCAAACTGAATGACTCATTCACAAAAATTCTGACACGATTAATAAAGTTGGGGTTTTTTTCCTTCTAATTAGAAATAAATAATTCCCCTCCAATATTAATTTCTATGATCTCAGTGGGTTGGGAAAATGTTTTGAGGCACTATTATAAACACCTGGTGAGCTTTTTCATTGTGTCCAACCCTTAGTCCTTGAAATATTTTCAAAGCTTCCTGAGCGGGAATGTAGGGGAGGAAAAACAGAGAGGAAACATGCATCACCAGTAGTAAAGCATGTGGTGCTAATTCTGGAAGTGTTTTGTGACTCTGACTGTCCTCAGTGAAGAAGGAGAACTGATTCCCTGAGGACAAGAAACCCAACAGGTTTCTTAATGACCAGAAAAGAACTAGACAAATTTAGCCCAATAATGAAGAATGGTGACCAGATTCACTCAGAATTAATTCATTCACCATTATGTTGAGGTGTCACTTACTGATTCCTTAATACAAGTCAGACTTTGGGGCACGTGGGTGGCTCACTTGGTTAACCATCGGCCTTTGGCTCAGGTTGTGATCCTGGGACTCTGGGATCCAGCCTGCCTTGGTTGGGCCCTGCTCCGCGGAGAATCTGCATCTCCCTCTCTTTGCCCCTCCCCCAAACTCAAGGTCTCTCTTGTGCTCTCTCTCAAATAAATAAAATCTTAAAAAAAAATGGGTATATATATATGTGTATATATGTATATATACATATATGTATACATACACACACACACACCAGACTTTGTATAGCCTATTTAATCCTCACAATAACCATGTACATTTTGAGTGATTAGTCTTATTCATTTGGAAAAAAAGAATACTGAGGCTTACAACATTTTTTTTTTAAAGATTTTATTTATTTATTTGACAGACGGAAATCACAAGCAGGCAGAGGCAGGCAGAGAGAGGAGGAAGCAGGCTCCCTGCTGAGCAGAGAGCCCGATGTGGGGCTCCATCCCAGGACTCTGGGATCATGATCTGAGCTGAAGGCAGAGGCTTAACCCACTGAGCCACACAGGTGCCCCAAGGTTTACAACATTTAAGTAACTTGATTACATCATTCTAAAGCTAATTCAGTGGCAGAGCCAGTCTTTTCTGTTTTGGTAATTACAGAGCAGTGTATTGAACACAAGGGAAGAGTTAATGTGCCCAGATATATGAGGGAAGGCTTATTGGGCTGAGTAAGGAAAAGCTTCCTGGAAAAGGAAATTTGTAGCCTAAGGCTTGAAAATAAGTAGGCCTAGGTCAAATGAAGATACTGGGGTTATGAGATACGGTAGAAGGCAGCTCATGGACAGAAACAAAAAAGGAATGTGAAACGAACAAACCTAAAATATCAACTGGGTTGGAGTGCATGCAGAAGTTAGAGAGTGACTGAGAAAGAGCCAGATTAACTGTCCTTGAAATATTTTCAGTCATAGTCAAGAAGTTATTAAAAGGTTTTATACATAGTATCACGACATGGATAAAAGTTTCAGAGCATGCATTTTTTTTTTAAGATTTTATTTATTTATTTGACAGAGAGAAATCACAAGTAGATGGAGAGGCAGGCAGAGAGAGAGAGAGAGGGAAGCAGGCTCCCTGCTGAGCAGAGAGCCCGATGCGGGCCTCGATCCCAGGACCCTGAGATCATGACCGGAGCAGAAGGCAGCAGCCTAACCCACTGAGCCACCCAGGTACCCCTCAGAGCATGCATTTGAGAGGAAAATGCTATAAGGAGAAAGAATTTGGCATGTTTTTGCATGATGTTAAGAGTTCAACTAGGAGATTACGAAGTTCTAAACTAAGACCGAAAAATAGAAATCACACAACAAATAAAATTCTAGAAGTAAAAGTTAAAAGCAAAAGACTCTGTAATAGATTTTATTTGGGGCATTAAGCAAGTTAGAAAAACACAATTCACAGAGGTGATAATGAGTTAAATTTCAGGCATGATAATATCTAAGGCATTAAGTGAAAACTGGCCAATTATATGCATTAGAATTTGAGTTTACATTTCTGAAACCCAGGAGTGAGATTTGAGTTTAAAATTTATATTTAGAAATCAACATTATTCAAATTATAAATTTCTTGAAATTACTTAAATTTCTTGAAATTACTGAACAAAAAAATGAACAGTATTTTAAGGTCCAAAGTCATGAGGGCTTTGAAACTCCCTTTTATCAAATTAGGAATAAAAAGGCAATTAGGATTTACGCCAAGCGGCTTCTCAATGGCAGAAGAGAGATATTTTGGGGGAATAGCTTAAGAAGAGATAGGGAGGGCATGATGTTGTATAAGATTTATGAAATTCACATAATAGAAAATAAGTCCGTAACATGAATGTTCAAATATCATTCTTTGCCACCAAGGGAAAGAGAATTATTTTATGAGGAAGACCAGGTCCATTCATCATTCTTGACTTCCTACAAAGAAGGAATCAAGGTTTCTGGGAAAAGTTAAATGTTTTCCATTAATTCACTATGTATACCAATTCAAAATACTGCTTCTGATAAGTATACTCCCTAATTTAACAGAAACATGTTTAATGCTCACATCAAATTATAATGGCAGACTTTCCAGTTTTCAGTTGCTCTCAAACATCCTCAGTAAAATAGATGTTCCTCACTAACATTGCTGGAGGCAATGCATAACTTGTTCTTTATCTACCACCACCTGGAAACTGACTAACCTCTTCTTAAAACATCATGTAACTTCTTATGGGGCACCTGGGTAGCTCTGTGGGTTAAGCCTCTGCTCTCAGCTCAGGTCAAGATCTCGGCGGTCCTGGGATAGAGCCCTGCATTGGGCTCTCTGCTCAGCAGGCAGCCCGCTTCCCTTCCTCTCTCTCTGCCTACCTCTCTGCCTACTTGTGATCTGTCAAATAAATAAATAAATAAAATCTTAAAAAAAAAAAAGTCATATAACCTTTTCATTTCCTCCAGTAAGACATGCTTCCCTGGTGGTAGTCACTAAGCCTTCACTAGCTTGGCTTATTAACCCTAAGATAATTTGAGCCATTTTATTTTGAGAAAAAAGAATAGTGCTTGCTATACAACAGGTGTTTAATAAATAGGTGTTAACTTTTTATATATAACATCAACTATGAATTTATATTAATATTGTGTTAGCAATGTGTTATTATTAATCACTAATATACAAATCAATAATCTATTTATTGACTGTAAAATGTATAGTCGTTTTTAAATATTCTTATTTGGTCCTTACTAATGGTATTATGATGTGCATCCCTTTGATCAGTGAGGAAAACTAGACTTAGGTTAAATCACATGCCCAAGGTCAAGGGCTGTTTGGTGCAAGAGGTGGGATTCACCAAAGTCTGCCTAGTATTATCCTGTGTCAATGTTATTCCAGGTGTGGTCCCTTACGTTACCTGAAGCAGAATCCTTGATATACTTACAAAGCAGACATAAGAATGTATACATTTGATAAACTTTGAGTTTTGTTTTTTGTTTGTTTGTTTGTTTTTGGTGTAGACCAATGTGAAAAAACCACCCCAAAGGAGCGACAAGCACATCATCAGAGGAGTTAAAACCTGTGGACTCCCTGAGCTCATCAGCTTAATGGTAGTTCATTAAATAGTTGTTTTTCAGTTTCATAGTTCATTATTTAGCAAATCTTAAATGAGAGGTCTCTATATGCACGGTACAATATCATGTAATTAATATTATTCTCCTGCCTACTGGGATGACTGTCTCACTAAAACTTGGGGCACATTTACGTGAAGAGCGTAGGCTGATTTCAACTGTTGCTAAAAATATCAAAGCATGCTCTTTCTTGGGTTAGTATTATGTGAACACATTCATTCTTTGTATGACCCAGTTCAAAGAAAAAAAATACTTAGTATTATATTATTGCTGTTACATGACCTATTTAGAATTATTAGGCATTTTGAAAATTCCATTGACTTTACAGGGAAGAAGGGGCAAACAGCACTGATAAAGTTTTCTTATGGCTCTTAAATTTAGACCTCCAACATGTGAATCACACTTGTTCACAAAGCCAAGTGGTTTTCTCTTGGGTTAGATAATACAACTCACCAAAAAAAAAAAAAAAAAAAAAAAAAGTTTAAGGCAGTCACTTCCTCTAGGTAGAATTTGCTAAAGGTATTTTCCCTTCGCTGGGCTTTCTGACTGATAGCAAATAGCATTTTGCTTTTCATGCAGATTTGTTTTTGTATTAGTCATTAAGAAACCAGTAATCAAAGTAGCCTTCTTATTTTGTACTATTATCCAGGATTGAGGACATTGGAAAATGCCACAGTCTGTACCTAGTGGGTTGACTGATTTATTGTCAATCACGAGCACTTTCATTCGATGAGGCTGACATAAGCAAAGCAAACACAAATGATCAAAAAGGCTGTATCCCTTGGGTGCGAGATTAATAAAAGCTTCTGAGTTGGGGGGAAGAAAAACAAATCAAAACAAAATAAAACCATTGCCTTACTGAGCCCATGTTCTCTTAGGATTACAGGTTCAAAACCATCATGTGTTTTAAGATATGTAAGTCTGAACAACACATCTCTGAAAAGAAAGCCCCTTGGTAATACTATGCAATTAAACAAATATTAGAAGTGTTGTGTCATAGATTTTATTAAATCATTTGTGAAGTTAAAAGCTCACAGTCCTGAGAATTTCTGATTTTCTAGAGACAGATTCATGCCCTACCTTCTTCTCAGTGTGCCTTTTTTTTTTTTGAAGTTCAAGATGAAAGACTTCTTTAATGTTACTATCAATCATATTTGAAGACTTTTAGATAACACTCTTCAGTTATGCCAACCTTAAATCATGGGCAATCTTTAAAGTTAACATAGTCTCTAAACCTAGTTTTGGTTCCTGGTTTTCTTTGTTAAATTAAGAGAATTTTAGTAAGCATGTAAAAAATACCATCCCTTCCTCATGATATGTACTATATAATTACGATTTTTTAATGTGTAAAGAATAATAACTCGAAATGAATTTAAAAAGTCTTACTATATTTAAACATTTTTCTTCTTATTTAAGTAAAAGAACCAAAAAGGTTTCATCTGCCCATTCGTTATTTATGCATAGTCACAACTCTGAAAATTTTTTTTTTTACAAAATTGATTGCTATATACATTGGTTCAGGAATCCCAAAATCACAGAACTTTTTGCAATTTCTATAAATAAATCTTGAGTTAGCATGTAAAAAAAAAGGAAGAAGTATTGACATTATTAAATACTTAACTTTTGCTAACAGCCACATCAAATACCCTCACATATATAATTTGTATTCCTCCTAACAATGAGTTAAATAACATTGTCTTGGTTTTACTTACAGGGAAACAAAATCATAAGATTTAGCTAACTTGAAATAAAATATAATTAATAATCTTTAAATCAAAACTTAATTAATCTGTCACTTTCCATATAATCTGATCACATACATTTACATAAATTCATTTCTATAAATTATAATTACATAAACTCTAAGACCAAGAGAAATTTGGGGTGCCTGGATGGCTTAGTTAGTAGAGCATGCAACACTTGATCTTGGGGTTGTGAGCTCAAGCCCCATATTGGGCATTGAATTTATTTAATTAAAAAAATTTTTTAAAGATTTTACTTATTTATTTGACAGTGAGAGCCACAGTGAGAGAGGGAACACAAGCAGGGGGAGTGGGAGAGGGTTAGGGTTAGGGTTAGGGAACCCAATGTGGGGCTCGATCCCAGCATCCTGGGATCATGATCTGAGCTGAAGGCAGATGCTTAATGACTGAGCCACCCAGGCACCCTATAAAATTTTCTTTTTAAATAAAATCAAGAGCGATTTTAGCAACATGGGCTATTGGAAGCAGCCCTTGAATTTGTTAAATATATGTTGTGTATGCACATAACTACAAAGATGTGAAATTAAGTATAAAATGAAATATGTTGGTACATGTGGCATTCCACATTTCCTGTGGCTGTATTTGGTGAAGGTGGGAGTGGGAACCATAAGACCTCAGGGTGAACAGAGTTTAAGATTATGCAAAATGTGGACATTCAGATTATGGGAATGGAGTGAACATCTCCTAGGCAGTGACCTTGCATCTTTAACAGTACTGTCACCTAGAAGTCTATATATGGAATTTAAATATTCACTTGCTTATTGTACTGAAGGGCACCTAGGTAATAAGGACTTGCTTCTGTGCAGACTAGTTTTACAGAACTTAGAAACCAGCACCATTAATAGCCTTACAAGTCAGAAAACTCTATCTTCTAACAGATCACCAAGGTGAGAGATAAACTTGATGCACTCAAGAGTAATAATAATTCAAGTCATAGTAAGTAAGAAGCTCATGAGGAGAGCATTAGTGAGATCAACAAGCAATACTATTGCAGGGCTCAGCCAGGACATGGTGGATGGAAGAGATAAGGCATCATCTTTTCTGTTAAACCATCTTCATATTTTCTCCTTTTCTAGATGATACTCTGTTTTAGCCTTACTGCCTTTGAATTTGCTATCTCATTCCTCTGGTACCCCTTCCTTTGGATATTGATGTGACTCGGCCCTCTCAGCTCAGTGGTTTGTGTATGAAGCTTTTCAAAATTTTCTCATATATCATGTGGACTCCCCAAACCATGTACTATGTTCTCCATGTAGAATAATATTAATAATTGATGATTATTAATATAATAAGTAATAAAGAATGATATTATGTGTGATATTAATGATATTAATTATATCATAAGTAAATTATATTTACTTATGTATTAGTTTTTTGTCTGCTTTCCCCAAAGTTGACTCTATATTCCAGGGGAGTGGATTTTTTGAGTTTTGCTCCTGTTGTGACCACAGTGCCTAGAGCAGTTCTGAGACAGAGCTGGCGTTCAGATAATGGTAATTGCTCTGATATGCATAGTAACTCAAATGTAGATTCTCTCTTTGGGGTGATAAGGGACTGGGCTTAGATTAATGTCCTTGCTTTATGGTGACAGTGCTCTGGATAACAAGAGAAAGAGTCCAAATGCAGGTTTGGCTGTTTCCTGACCAGGGTGGGCTGGAGGTATGCATGAAATAGCAGCAGTTAGCTAGGTACCAATTTGAGGGGCAGATAACAAGAAAAACTAAAATATGAGGAAGAAACTCAGATGAAAAAAAATTCTAGGATTTGGGGCACATGGGTCACTCAGTTGGTTAAATGTCCGACTCTTGATTTCACCTCAGGTCATTATCTCAGGGTCCTGAAACAACCCTGCATGGGGCTCCTTGCTCAATGGGGAGCCTGCTTGTCTTCATCTCCCTCTGCCCCTCCACTGCCCACTCGAGTTTGCTTACTCTCTTAAAATAAATGAATGGGGGCGCCTGGGTGGCTCAGTGGGTTAAAGCCTCTGCCTTCAGCTCGGGTCATGATCCCAGGGTTCCGGGATCAAGACCTACGAGACCTACGTCGGGCTCTCTGCTCAGCGGGGAGCCTGCTTCCCCCTCTCTCTTCCTGCCTCTCTGCCTACCTGTGATCTCTGTCTGTCAAATAAATAAATAAATTCATAAAATAAAACAAATGAATCTTAAAAAAAACACATTGGGAATTATTAAGAAAATGAAATTCTGTAGATAGAAATTGCCATTCAGTAGATATGAGAAAAAAAACACAAGCAGGTCTAAAATTGACTCAGAGAAACAGTTTACAAAGTAACAAATTCTTTCCTTGGTAAATTGTGAACTGCATTTATTCAATAATTACTCTTACTAACTACTGAACTCTCATTAAAAGATAAAGTACTATATGCTGGCTAACTGAACATTTAAAAAAACAAAAAACTAAGGTATGTCAAAATAATGTCATTAGGTACATCATTAGATCCCAATCTAGCGTGATCTACAGATCTTACACACACATACAAAGTCTTTATGTAAAAGTCATGTGAAATTTATATTTCCTGATTATATTCCTGATATATGATCCATTGAGGATATAGTTTATATCAAATTTTATAGAGATCTCATTTGAAGGGAAACTGAGGAAAAGAGAAGGTCACAGGTATATCACCAGGACACTGCTGTCTTTAAAATCTCTAGCTAGCCTGAGTTCCATCTACCCAGGGCATGTGAAGACTCTACACATTCCAGGCAGAAGGCAAGAAAACAATTAGAATGCATTTGCGCATACTCCTTAAAATACTGAATTTTATTTTATTTTATCCTATTTTATTTTTTTGAAGTCAAGTTGTTCAGAAGGACTGGAAATAAACGTCTAATTCTAAGCAGGTTTTGAACAGAACAGTCCCCACTTTTTATTCCTTTATTTAGTTATTCCTTACTACACCAAGAAATTATTGTACACCTGAAAGGTGCGGGTATTGCACTAAGTTGTCTGTAGTCATTGCATGTGGAGCAAGAGTGAAGGAACTATTTTCCATCCCCTAAAGCAGTAGTGATAGCCAACAGAGGGAGTTGAGGTATTTGTACAAATTACTGTTAAGTCTGCAGAAAATGCTTGTATTATAGAAAAGAATACACCGGCACATGTAAAGATGCACAGAAAGGGCAGCCAGGAAGCATCTAGAGAAAAAGAAACATCCAACTTGAGCACGTGGAAGGGAGAACCAGCATTAATAAGAACATGGAAAATCAAGTCTCAAGGTAACAGAAACTCCACTGTATCAACCACACCTCTGTATCAAGTTCAGGATAAAAGGAAGCAGGAGTGAAAGAAGCATTGAAGGTTATATTCAATATTGTATTAAAAGCTAAAACATTTCTTAATAGATGTTTGTTGATTTTCAAGCATATGTAACTCATCTAACGAATCATTCCTCTACTTTTTTTTTTTGCCTTTTTGTATATTTTCTTTGAATTTCTCCATCTAGATGTAAAAATAAAACACATCCAAATAGCAAATTAAAAAACAAAAGACACTCCAGATGATATCTGCCTGGTGATGCATCATTTGTCAATTAGTGCCAAGAATTCCATTCTATCCTTGAAAATACATTCAAAGGGCCTTTCTCCTCACTAACACCCATAGCAATCTGCCAGTATTTCCCTAAACCTTTCATTATGCTAATGTCATCATGATGATGCATTTGATACTGAAAGGAACTTAATGACAAAGAAGCTGGGTAGTAATTCTGTGCATAACAATTTAAACTATAAAATTTCTTTCCATACCTTCTCTGTGGCAAACATTTAGAAGGAGATTAACACATGTAATGTATGAGTTTGGGAACTTGACATTGTTGAAAAAGCCGAACATATTTCACTTCCTTTAAAGTTTAGGCCACAAACATATTCTGGGCCAGTTGCTCTCACTAAACATTAGAATCCAGAGTAATAGTTTGGGGAGCTCATGAAAAACTGTTTTCTTGGTCCTACTCCCAGAAACAAGACTTTCAGTATGACTGAGGGAAGGTGAGGGATCTTAAAAAAATACCTCATGTAATTTTCAGCAGTTGGTCCATGTTCCACTTTTTGAGAAATAGTTGTAATCAATTACATACATTGTGAAAGTACCAGATAGGTTATTAGTGGAACTTACCCAAGAAGTGAGTTATTCTCAAGATCAGAAGCAGAAAGAGCAAAATTTAGAAATCTGTTAATATTTTATCAATACTTAAAAATCAAACCCTAATTTTAAAATGATATTAAATTTAATAAGGAATCAAGATACAGAAGACAGTATTCTGTCTGTAGCTAAAGAAAATAGGAGTCAGAGAAAAATTAGTTTGTTAGCATCACTGCTGAGGGATGAGGTTTATCACACATTTCTAGTATGATGGTCAAGCATATCCCTCTAGAAGACAACTCACTATTTGAAGGAGGACAATGGCCATTAAAATCACCCAACTAATTCTCCCTATCTGGATTATGTTTTCTCCAAAACAACTACTTCATACTTTATTCCCATGTAGATTTTTTTTTTCTATTTAGTGACCAGGATTTGTTTTATTGTTGGTCTAGTTTCCATATGAAATTGGTATGATAGTTTTGATTTCTGTATCACTCTCCTATGAAGAAAATAGGGTGAGTTAAGTACATAAATTGGATCAAAACAGATGTAGTAACAAACTCTACTTTCTGTTCCTGCAGATCTCTGATCTCTGTCCCTGGATTTCACAGTTCTAAAAAGGCCCAACAATCTTCTAAGCTAAGTAAACTGTGTTCTCCAGCTCATACTGCTAATGCAAGTTATGAGACTTAAAACAATCATTTATATAATTTTCAAATAGCTTATTTCCCTATAATTTCACTTACATTTGTGCTTCATAACACAGAAGCATGGTCTCTTTTCTCTTTAAATCAGAATAAATGTGGAAAATCATTTCAAATAATTTGATAAATTTAGAATTGTTTGGCTTACCCTACACCTAGTAACAATGTGGGATCGTTCTCCCAAATTGTCTCCCAAATTGTCTCCCAAATTGTCTGATGGGTTTTGTTCAGTGAAGTTTAAATTGCGGAGGGGATCTTAAGACTTCGTCTTCCAGTTAAACTAATTTTTTGACAAATGATAGCATTCATCATGGAGGTAAATAGCAGCCTCCAGAATTTAAAAGAGAGAGAGAGAGAGAGAAAGAAGAAGAAAGGAAGGGAGAGAGGGAGAGAGGGAGGAGGGAAGGTAGAAAGAAAGAAGGAAAGGCAAGGCAATCACCTGATCTTTCTGATTCTAAACAACACTGTGGCTTGGTTCGCCTCCAATGCAGAGCGCTCATGCTCAGGGGAATAACCTACGACTGCAGGCTTTCTCAGGGCTCTCTACTCACTGCAGCTATGACAGGGACAAGGTGCCACTTTCCACGCTTGTCTGGATGTTTCATCTCAATGTCCATTTGTGCAAGGATTGATGGCTCTGTAAGTGAGTGGAAAGATCAAGCCGCTTTATAATGCTGTGTCAGTCAAATCTCAAACTTCAGTAACATTTCACCGTGAGATTGTGCCCTTGGACGAGTGCCCCTTTAGAAATACAAGGAGAAGAAAAACACAGTTCAACATGCGGCCTTACAGTACTCAGAGTGTAAAAGAAACAGACACGAACTTAACGTGCAGTGCAAACGCACTGATTATCGTTGAACAACTAAGACATTTAAGGATGACATAACTCTTGAAACATTAGATTAGTTGAAAGGATTTGTTCCATTAATTCTTAGACAGTTAACATTTCATATAGAAAAAGGGGTAATTAGCACTAAAATTGTCTTCAATCCCATGAGAAGTTTTTGGCCTTAATACCGCCTAAAGCTGTACTACACAAAGGTTACCGTTATTTATTGCCATGCCTCCCATCTTTAATAGGAGTCTATTCAATAAAAATTACCAAGAAGACTTTTCTGCTGCTTTCTTTAACATCCTGAAATCAATGACTTGAAATAAGTCCATCTGTTAAAGGCTAAAATGTCTTTTTCACAGATATACTTGTACCCAAGATACAAATTGCCTTTTTTTTTTTTTTTTAAGAAAGAATGGTGGTGAATAATGATTTTATTTTAAGGGAAAATGTGTTTTAGGACTAAGGATAGGATAAATATAGTGAGTTCAACTCACTTAGAGGGAAAATACTATATATTATACAATTGAAATAGAGTTGGAACTCTATATGTTGTAAGCTTTGTGACCAATCATTACTAAGTAACAATTTATTTAGTAGTCCATTCAATTTTCATTTGTATGCCTAAAACTACAAACAACCCCACGATATTCTTATTTTAACTATATTAAGCAATTATGCCTTTGTCTTCTTTTTTTGAGATACTTAAAGATAAAAACTTTTTTTGAGATACTTAAAGATAAAAATTTACTTGCCATTACATCATTCTATTATGAATAACTTGATTAATTCTACAAATTATTTATATCTACCATGTGCTATTCCAAGCATATGCCATAGTAAATACATAATACTTTTAACTTCCATAAGTTTCTAACAGGATATATAAATAAAATCTGTTAAAAATAGATAAGAAATGTGAAATGCTGCATATAACAACAGTCTTTGGCAGACTTTTTAGAAAACAAGTAAACGATATCAAATTCTTCCATGAAAAAACAAAGTTGTAGAGTGTCATTTCTGACATTTAAAAGTGAAATGCAGTGCAACAGTAATGGCCAACTACATTACAAATATTAACTTGACAGTTTTTGTTCTTTATTAATTTTACATAATTTGCAGGTTTTAAAACTGTTATAACAGTTTGTTTTATTTTGGTGTTTTGGATAACGTTGTGCTCCTTAAGAAGAATTTAACTTTAAATGAAAAAAATTAAAATTGTTTTACCATACTTAGGTTTATGTCTGATATAGTTCTTCTTCACTACAATGAGCTCATTCTTTTCCACCCAACACAGCTTAGGAAAAGGATCTATTCCCATCTCTAACAGGTGGTTTTTACAATAGTGATTCAATAATCACAGGCGGAATCTAAAGTATAGGTTTTTATCCAGGATATGACCCTTGATATACACAATACTGTAGTTGGAGACACTTTATAGATTATCCATTGTTCAGATTATTAAATTGCAAACTGAAGGCTTATAAAATTTGTTCATGGTCACTCGTGAGGAATCCCCATCCCTTCTATGTTCTTGAGATTCATCAGTGTTTTTTGGTGCATAATTTGCTTATTCTTCTTTTAGCTGAACAGTATCCCACGTAACACTGTTTATCCTTTTAGTTGCAGAGCAGCATTCTAATTGTTTCCAGTTTGGGTTCTATGCATAGTTTTTATGTATTCGTTGGCCAAGGCTGCTATAACAAGGTACCACAAACAGGGCAGTCGAAATTCATGGAAATCAGAGTCCTGAAATTTAAAATGAAGGTGTTGGCAATGCCAAGCTCCCTCTGCAGTCTCTGGGAGAGAATCCTTTTTTGTTTCTTCCAATTTTTGGTGTCCTCACACATTTCTTGGCTTTCAGATGTATCACTCCAATCACTGTCTCTGACTTCACATTCCAGTGTCTCCATGCATCTGTGTCCTAACCTGATATCTTTCTTGTCTTACAAGGACACCAGTCATACTGGATTAGGATCCACACTAATGACCTCATCTTAATTTGATTACATATGCAAGGACCCAATTTCCAAGTGAGGTCACATTCATCGGTATCAGAGGTTAGGACTTCAACTAATTTTAACAACTAAAACAAAACAAAACAAACAAAACAACAAAACAAAACAAAACAAAACAAAAACAAAACTATCATGTACAATTCTTTATATGACAGGTGCTTTCATTTTTCCTGTTCAAATTCCTAAAAGTAGAATTGCTACATTATATGCAAGTATATATTATAGATGGTCTTGCCATTTTTTTATGCCATTTTACCACTATTAAAGTATAACAGCCAGTTGAACAATGTCTTCTTGAAAACACTCAGCATGGGGCTCCTGGGAGCCCCTGCCTTTGGCTTGGGTCAAAATCCCAGGGTCCTGGGATCGAGCTCCACATTGGGTTCTGTGCTCAGTAGGGAGCCTCTTCTCCTCTCTGCCTACTTATGATCTCTGTCTGTCAAATAAATAAATAATTTTTAAAAATCTTAAAAAAAAAGAAAACACTCAGCATTACTAGTCAATTTTTTGAGACATTTTAGTGGATGGAAGTGGTATCACCTTGTGAGTTCTAATTTGAGAACAAAAATGTTGAACAATTTTGCATATGTTTAATGGTTACTCATGTATTTTCCTGTGTGGAATTTCTGTTAAAGTATTGATGATTTTTTTGTTTTACCTTATTATAAAATTTTAGAGGTATTTACAATTTTTATATTATGTATTAATATTTCTCCCAGCCTGTGTTTTAACAATTTTCTTAACACTGTCTATCAGACTAAGAGGATTTCATGTCAGTGAAGTTAACTTTATCTAGTTTTCTCTTTATTTGTAAATTTTGTTTCCTAAGAAATCTTTTTCACTATTTATTCTCAGCAGTGAGAAGATTCTCATTAAGGTATCCTTTCAGATTTTTCTATTTTTAGTTAATATGCTTATTTTTATCTGTATATGGCATAAGATAAAAGGCAATATTAGTGTTTTTTTTCATTTTTCCTCCACAGATAATCTGTTGTTCTAGTGCATTTCTTGTTGTACATTTCTTTTCCAATTGAATTATACTGACATCTTTATCAGCAAATATTTCACTATGCGCTTGGGGGTTAATGTTTCATAATGCATTCTGTACTATTGATCTATACCACACCATCTTGAGTATGATAGCTTTATACTACATATTGAAATCATTCACTTATGTCCTCTGCCTTTTTTCTCTTTTTCCAAATTACTCTCTCTACCCTAGGTCATTTGCTTTGATTTTATCAGACTTGCCCTGAATTTATAAAACAATGTGAGAAGAATCATACTCTTAACAATATTATATTGATTGATCCATTAAAATTGAATACTTCATTATTTTTATAATATTTTATAATGTTCAATGCATAAGCCTTAACTATATTATTAAGTATGTAGTTCACACTTGATGATAATGTATTTGATTTCTTTAGATTGCATTTTATTAAAGTAAAATTCACATAAAATTAATAAATGTTTACTATTCTAAAACATTCAATTCTGTGGCTGTTAGTGCATTCACAATATTCAGTAACCCTCAATATTATTTAGTTCCAGAAAATTTTTATCATCTCAAAAGGAAATATCGTATTCATTCAGTACCTCTACCCATTTCTCCTCAAGACCCTAACAAACACTAACCTTTTTTCTGTCTTTACGGTTTAATATATTTTGGTCACTTCTGTAAAAGGAATGATAAGAAGTGGCTTTCAGTGTCTGGCTTCTTTCACATAACACTGAATTTAAAAAGTCCATTCATACTGTAACATGCATCATGACTTCATTCACTTTTAACTGTCTATTTCATATACTACATTTTGTTTATCCATTCATTTGTTGCTAGACATTAGGGTTGTTTCCACCCTTTGAATACTGTGAATCCCAACATATTTGGAAACTAACTAACGTAATTCTAAATAACCAATGAATACAAGAATAAACCACCGGGGAAATTAGAAAGTATGAATTGAATTAAATTAAAATGAATTTATGAATTGAATTAAAATGATTATAGACTTCATGTTTTAAACAAAGGGAGAAAGATTGGAAACAACATGAAAAGGAAGGAAAATGGAAAGGGGAATAGGGAGAAAGATGACATTAAACACCTCGATTACTAGACAATGTTTAGATCAGTTACTGTTAAATTAGAGTAAGCTACTGCATCTCTACTGTTTTCAACTCTTACCTCGGTTCTTCTAAGTTTTCACTCCTTTCCTGCATGCAGGGGATAATTTATCTTATATCACTGATTCTAACTCTATTTACCTGTAACAGGTAACCTTGACAATATTTCATTTAGTATGAGTCTCATCATTTTCATTCCAATTCAAGATACCCACCTTTTGTTCTTTTGTTCAATGTCATTATTTTGCTCCATTCTTTTCATATCTATTTGTTAGTAGCCTATTATTGCATTGCTTATGACAAGGTAACATATTTTCCTGTTAAAAAATTCTCTATGGGGCACCTGGATGGCTCACTCAGTTAAGCGTCTGCCTTCAGCTTAGGTCAGGAACCTGGAGTCCAGGGGTTGAGGCCTTCATGGGGCTCCCGGCTCAGCAAGGAGTCTGCTTCTCCCTCTGCCCCTCACCCTACTTGTGTTCTTTCCCTCTCTCTCTCTCTGTCTCTTTCTCCTAAATAAATAAACAAAACCTTTGTAAAAAAATGTTCTCTACAGCAAAATAGCAACTTCTTGTAGCATCAAATAGCTAATAACTATGTTCAGAATATAATATCCAGACTCTTTATCACCAATTGTGCTTTATGATTCTATATAGCTAATAAGATCCCATAACTTTCAACCACATCAAGTTCTTTGATGTGAAGCTCCATTTCAAACTTCCCAATCCCTTTTTTATTCCTGAATGAGAGCTTAAAAGAAATATTAGTATCTTAGTTATCGACTCAGTCTCATATTTGCCATTTTGACTAGTAGACAAAGCCTTTTGAAAGGCTTGAATTTCTCACTTTTCAAAAATTTCATTTTCTATTAATTTCTTAAATGAAAAATATAAAAAAATTAAAATGTGGAAATTATAAAATAAGTGTTAAGTATATAAAAGATAATTTTTTGTTACTTTCCAGTTGCAGGCCAGTTTTTTTATTTTACATAATTTTTTTTTTTTTTTGGTTAATGGCATCTCTTTCTATATCTATTAAAGCAAATTAACAATTCATAATGCTCTGATCATCAGTTTTTTATTTTGACAGTAATACTATAGAGCACATAGCAAAGATTATCTAATTCTGGTTACTAATGATAACAATTAAACTATTTTTTTAAATTATAGGACAAATAATCATGGTATCATGAAATGTACAAATTCCAAAATATCAGTTTTTATGTATAACTTCTGAAGATATTCAACATTAATATTTTAATTACATGTTCTTATTTTTCTAATCCCAAAGAAATATAGTTGTTAGATTGTCCCTTCTTTATAAATTCTTTTTTGAAATAAAGTTATCTAGAAGCAGCAAAGATCTTTCCCCAGACAGACTGCAACTTTTCACCCAATCCCCACTAGCATAGAAAATGGTAACATCTGCATTTAAATTACTTATTTATTCAACTCGTTTATATAAAAGTGTACTAAACCTAAAATTCAGTTCTGGAACACTGCTCTGAACCTAGAGGACATCTCATTTCATATAGTAACTTGTCTCTAGTAACTGTCAAACCAATAATCTATACAGTGTTGTATTGCAGCATCATTGAAATGCAGCATCTTGGAAAGCTTAATAAGAAAGTAGACCATAAAGTAGACCTTTCTAAAATGGAAAAAGAAAAAAAAAATCCTATTACCATTTGAGACTATCTGCCACCCTTTCAAAACATCTTAGCTAAACTGGTTCCCTCTGGCTCCAATGATTGTTTCATACCATCTGTTCATTAAAAAGGGTGCTGATCATTAACATTTAGTACCCATTTTGGAAACAATTTCAAAATATATTTTCTACAAATTTAAATACATTCAATCACACTTATTCAGTTGGGCAGCCTCTGTAATAAATATACCATATATTCATGTATAAAAAATTGTTAATTACCAATCTACTTACCCTAAGCAAATATTGAGAATCTACTATGTGTGCAGAACACAGTAAGACAAGAAAGATGAAAAAAAAATTGAGTTGTATCTTTATTAAAGAAATTTGCAAGACATAGATTATGGAGAGACAGAATTATAATCAACAAGAAGGAAGAATATCTAGGAGAGAACATTAAGTTATTGCTATATTCTAGAGAAAAGGTAGATTTATTGGTTTTCAGGGTATCATAGAAAACTTCATAGAGAAAAGAGCATTTTAGTTGACATGGGACCAGAAGTATTTTAATAGTTAGTTTATAGGAAATAAACATTTAAACTTAAGAAAACAATAACAGTGTGGAAATAGCTATCAAAAAAATGAATTCACATCTTCTTGATCCATTCATCTGTTGATGGATAGGAGAAGAATCAATGAAACAAGATGGGATTGGGAGGGAGACAAACCATAAGTGACTCTTAATCTCACAAAACAAACTGAGGGTTGCTGGGGGGAGGGGGTTTGGGAGAAGGGGGTGGGATTATGGACATTGGGGAGGGTATGTGCTTTGGTGAGTGCTGTGAAGTGTGTAAACCTGGTGATTCACAGACCTGTACCCCTGGGGATAAAAACATATGTTTATAAAAAGTAAAAAATTTAAAAAAAAATGAATTCAGAAAGTATGTAAGAGTAAGGTATTTGTAAGAGTATATGTATATATGTAAGAGTAAGGTATTTGGGGAACAATGTTGTAAAAAAGTCTGAATAGATTATTTGAGTTAGTTAATGGAGGGATATGAAAGCTACATTAAAGAGACACATGTATTCTGTAGAAAAATGTTAAATACTCAGGTTACTGAGGTTATCCAACCCTTATTTTCAATGTAGCTTTTGGTAGGTGAGAGAAGAAATGAAAGGAAAACAAGTAACTGAGGCAGGAAGACCAGGACTAGTGAGATAAAATGAAAGTCTCAGTTAAGATTGAGATGGTTGTGGGACGACATCGTACAGGCATTCTATTTATGTGTGTGTGCATGTGTACACCTGTGTATGTACACATATGTGCATGTATGTGCATGTGTGTGTACATGAAAATGGTAATTTTCAGAAGTATCTGTATGTACCACAAGCACCCCTTTTAGCCAAAAGTATTATAGGACTGGTCTTTCTTTTTTCTTTCCTGCAGGAAGTTTCCTTTCTTTTATGTCTAAAAGGCATGAAAGACTTAGAGTTTCATGTCTTTATGATTTATGTATGAATGGATCCTCAACATCTTTAAGTCAAACTCCTTATCGCTTTAGGTCAAACTCCTTATCAGTATTACCATGGGGTGCCTGGGTTGCTCAGTGGGTTAAGCCTCTGCCTTCAGCTCAGGTCATGATCTCAGGGTCCTGGGATCGAGTTCCGCATCAGGCTCTCTGCTCAGCAGGGAGCCTGCTTCCCCTTCGCGCTTTCTCTCTCTCTCTCTGCCTGCCTCTCTGCCTACTTGAGATCTCTCTCTGTCAAACAAATAGATAAAATCTTAATAAAACTCAGTATTTACAGAATGTAATTATCTCTTGATCAACCATACTGAGAACTTAGAGCTCATAATTATATAACCATATAATTTTCTTCATTCAATCTTCCATTTTATTGCAAATTCCAATCAATTTTTCTTTAAAAATATCTTAAATATACTATTCCTTTTTTTTTTTTTTCATTTCAATGCAGGCACCCTAATTCATGTCAACAGTAATTTGATATTTTTCCTATTTCTTTTTCTTAATTCTACAAAAACACACCTTACTCAGTGTTAACCATATTAATTTTCCAAAGGGGAAAGTATGTTGTGGGGAGAGAGTGGCACTGCGATTTACGTTGGTAAACGTAGGAGTCAGGGAGAGGAACCTAGTTCCAAGTTTAAGTTGGCTGCATTTTCACTGCAACAGTGATCTAGTTGATTGTTTTGTTTCTTCTTTATCAGCAGAAACATGATAGTTTATCTTTGCATCTATCAACATCAGAGTGCCATAAAAATGCTACATGACAAATGACATTAATAATCACTGTTATACCTCATGGGCAGTTATACCTTACTGATGTGCTTTCAGAATATCAACATTCTAGCTATCTTACATTAAGAGTGTCTGAAAACTAAACATTTGGCCAGGCCTGCTATGTACGTGCTTTGAACTAGTTTTCTATTGGTCTCCTAACAAGTCAAAAAAAAAAAAAAATTAGGGGCTTAACACAGCATGAAGTTGTCATCTTACAGTTTTGTAGATTAGAAATCTTGTACTGGTGGGCCCCTGGGTGGCTCAGTGGGTTAAGCCACTGCCTTCGGCTCAGGTCATGATCTCAGGGTCCTGGAATAGAGTCCCGCATTGGGCTCTCTGCTCAGCAGGGAGCCTGCTTCCCTCTCTCTCTCTCTCTCTGCCTGCCTCTCCATCTACTTGTGATTTCTCTCTGTCAAATAAATAAATAAAATCTTAAAAAAAAAAAAAAAGGAAATCTTGTACTGGTCTTCAAGGAATAAAATAAAAGTGTTGGTAGGCTGTGTGTCTCTCTAGTGGAAAAGTGTGATTCTTGATCAGATGTTGGCAATATAATTCCTTGTAGTTGTAGGACTGAGGTCTCATTTCTTCTTAGTTATGTGCTGTGAACATATTAAGCCAAACAGTAATGGAAAGAAGAAATATAACCCCTCCCCCCATGAAAATACAGCAGGAAAAGTGGACATTTGCTAACCAATTATATATTTGATCATACTTTTTGGAAGAGTTAGCAAATAGTTAGTGAAGACTTAGCATTTTATCTGATGTATAGTTGGCACTTTATTGGCATATTCGTCAGAATTCTCCAGAGAAAAAGAATAGGGTGTATGCATATCATATATACACTGTAAAGAAAAAAATTCCTGCTTCTCCCTCTACTCTCAAAACTTGCCTTCTGACACCTGACATGGGGGTAGCCCCCTACCCCCATCTCACATCCATCCAAACGTCCTACTATTTAACTCAATTCTGATACTATCTTCCTGGAGATAACAACTGATTCGACAGGTTAAGGGCACAGTCTCACAAGACTACCTTCATTACAGATGGTAATCACAAGACTATGTGGTCACCTGTGCTTCCTTCTGACCAAACACATACAGATCAGAGGTCCCCAGGACCTCTTCCTCAGGTTCAAATATTTGTTAGAACTGTTACAGAAAAACTACTAAGAAAAACAATTTACTTACTGGATTATCAGTTTATTGCAAAGGCTATGAATCAACAGCCAGGTGAAAAGATACATAGGATGAGGTCTAGTAGGGTCCTGACCACAACAGACTAGGTCCGCACAGAGTTTACTGGAGTTTACCACTCTCCCAACACCAACTCAGAAGCTGTCCAAACCTTGTTCTCTTGTTTTTCTTTGTTTTTTTGTTTTTTTGTTTTTTTTTCCTATGGAGGCTTCAGTACACAGGCATGACTGAGTAACCACTGGCAACTGGTGATTAATTTCACCATAACACCTCTCCCCTCCCCGAGATAGGAGAGAACAGGGCCAAATGATTCAATTCTCAAACCACAAGGTGGGTACCCTTGGCAACCAGCCACTATCCTGTCATTCTCTAGCAGCTTTCCAAAAAATCACCTCATTAATATCAACTTGGGTGTGGCTGAAGGGGGCTTATCAAGAATAACAAAGGACCCCACTTCACCTTTCTCTCTCAGAAGCTATTGCAAAGATAAAATTGTTTCCATAGCTTCAGCATTACTTATTGGATAATATGTTATTCCATATATAGAGAGATAATATAGAGAGATAATTCAAACCAAATGTTGCCTTGGCAATAACTCTCAGATAGGTTCCAAGCAAAATGTGGAGGTTTAAGGTCACAAGTTTCCAAAGTTTGTTTGTGTTTTGACCCTGTTGTGTAGGAGGCTGTCCACAAAGTACTTTTTTCTTTTTTTTTGATCCTATAAATCGTATTTATTATGCCCAAATAACAAAGGCTTCATCCTTCTTTCATCCAGAACAGCTTCTCAGGATCATTTTATGCCGCTGGAAATTTTGAAAATAAAATAACAATGCAGAAATGGAATTGGGTTCCTGCATGTACCTGGCTGCTCTCCCAGCAGAGAAAAATGTATTCTTACCACTTGCTCTTAAGTGGTAAGGAGCAAATTCCATAAGTGTTAGGTTCCTCAGCTGTGACACTGCTGACTGCGCATCAAACATCCATCTAGGTTCATTCCATTGCCCCATGAAATGGGCATCAAGCACAAATATTCTGAAGCTCCTGCTGCTTTCTATGTTATGACCAATACAGTTTTTATCTCTGACATAGGAATCTCTTATATTTTATCAGCATCCATGGAACTGTGGGAGGTTAACTTATTAGTGTACAGGTTTTTTGGTGTGTGTATTGCTTCTAGAATCCCTACACAATGTCAAATTTACATAAGTAAGGTACCATCCCCAGAGCAGGTCATATATATAACAAATTGTTACAAAATATTTTTGAACAATTAACCTACTTTGTTTTGTAAAATAGATCTAGGTGACTGAACATAAGTATTGGATTAAGAGTGAAGACCAGAATTCTTATCCCTACTTGCCAGTAACGAGCTATTAGATCTTGAAAAGGAAATGTGATTAGTATTCATTGAGTATTTATTAGGTGTATGTCATTTTCCTGTTAATAGATCATTTAATAGTTATGCATTATACTCAATTGAAAGATTAGAAACTGTGGTATATGAAGTGATAGGCTGTTTTCCCTAGTTACAGGACTAATAAGCAGATAAAAAAAAAAAAACAAAAAAACCAAAAACCAAAAACAAACAAACAAAAAAACCTGGATTCAGGCCATTCAGCTCCACAGCTATATTCCAACTTTTTTTCTCTTTTTTTGTATAATGAAAAGATTATGAATGTTGGAAACAGACATACCTGTGCTAATATCTGGGTCTAACTCTATTGTGTCTGTGGATCTAGTCAAATTACATAAGCTTCTAAACCTTGTTTCCTACAAGGTTCAGTGGTGGAACACTGAACCTACTCTGAAGGGTGTTTATGTGAAATTAAACCAGATCATGGAGGTGGTATCTCCTTGCACAGTGTTTAGCATCTTATTGGCCTTCAGTAAATTTTAATGTCCGTCTTTCTCCCAGTGCTTCTGAACTATGTATGTGCCTTCAACTGTTTTATGTTTAACCTTGTAGATCTTCCTTTAAAGTGTTAAGTTTATGTTCTCATTTTGTATAACAGCTTTTTCAAAATGATTTTACATTTCAAAAACTCATTTTTCCCACTACCTAGTTTCATGATGAAAGTGGAAAAGTCTCGTATTATCATATTCTGTGCTTTTTGAAATAACTCTCCAAATAGAGGATTAAATGAAAATTCCCTGACTCTCAGATGTACCTAAAAATAAATGGTAGATGTGGTCATATAATTTAATGTTTGAAAAATACTTTCTGCAATAATTTACTTAGGAGGTCAGCATTTCTAATTCTTAGAAGATAGTTATTGTAACTTTTCATCACTGATGATTATAAATTCTACTTCATAACACATATATAAAATCCTGACTTCATAATACTTTTTCCATCAGTTAACAATGTGTTTGTTATAAAAGAAAGCTATAATGCCTTGATGAAAATAGTGAATAGTTCATAAAATCTATGCAGCTCAAATTGGTCTCATAATCTGTTTGCAGTTAGGGAACAAAGTGGTTTATGTTATTGCATGTATTATTACTGATTCTGATCATTTAATTATCAGTTAAGTTTAATCCAAATATTAACTTTGAGAGCTCAAACATATTTTAGAACAAATACAAACAAAAAGACACCTTAGGGAATGGTTTATTATATTGATATAATTAAACTGCAGGCTGCCAATTAAGAACACATGTATTATTGTGAATTTCTAAGCTTAAAGACAAAGAAAATCACACAAATTCAAAGAAAATTGCCTAACTGAAAATTGAAAGAAAATAAATTTTAAGTGATTTTTATAAACAGATTTTTATAATCATGTTATTTCTAAGCGAATGACAGGATTCAATTTTTTTTCCCACAAGAGAAGAATGTTGTCTTGGACTATCACAAGATAACTAATTATTCATTGTTAAATAATAAAATCTTTTCCTTTAGAATTTTGCACTAATTTCAGTGTGATGATGAACTGTAAATTTGAGAGTACTAAGCATAAAGATAGTTCATCAACTTCTTTTGTGCACATTAAGGGCATATTTCAGATACAGAATTCCTTCTTCCAGCTGCCTGGTTTCACAGAAGTTATGGAAGGATATGACAGCAGGAATTCAAGGCACACTATGAAGTACAGATAGTCCTATTTTTCTTTCTTTATGACAATTTCCAAACCATAGCCTTTTTGCCAAGAATCCCAATATTCAGTATAGAGAATTCCTTTAATGAAATAACTTGATTGTTTCATCTATTTTTAAAATTGCCTAACTTGTATTACTAAATGTGCTAATTCCTATCTGAAGAATTTACTGTGTATTTAATTTTGTCTTCATCTTATTAAAGTTTAGCTTTCTTATAATTTGTCTTTTGGGGCTGAGTATCCTCACAATGCTACACACACACATACACACACTTTTTATCATGAAGAACATGTCAGAAGAAAGCTGGAATTGAAAACTTGCTATCTATTACAATCTGTATCACATTTTTAAGTTGTTTAACTTCATCAGGATACAGTGTCTTTATGGATTAATTTCACATGTTTTTTGTGTTTTGGATTAAATTTTTCAATGAGCTATTTGGCATAGTGAAAAACCAAATGAAACTCAACCTAAATGGTACTTATTTATGGAACTACATATTTAGTTGTTTCAGTATTTTCAAAAGCCTGGCCTAATGTCTGGCAAGGAGTTGGCAGATTCCTTAACAATAGAGATTTGCCAGATGCCAAAAGTCACATGATTTGTTCTACTAGAGAACATCAACAAGAGGATTTACGATTGGAGACACCGAGTGATCCCATTTGTAAAAATCTTTGTTTGTTTGTAAATAAATATTTTATTTATTTATTAGAGAGAAAGAAAGAGACTGCACCAGAGGGAGGAGCAGAGGTAGAGGGAGAATCCATACACACTCCACGCTGAGCATGGAGTCCCATGCAGGGCTCAAACTCATGACCCTGAGATCATGACCTGAACTGGAATCAAGAGTTGGAGGCTTAACTAACTGGGCCACTCAAGCACCCTTCCCATCTTAGATGGCTGTTTTTCATCAGCAGGCAGGCTACTTTTACAGTGACAAAACAGAAATATCCACCCCTGTTCTTTTTTTTTTTTTTTTTTTTTACACTACTGATTTATTTTGTTTTATTTTTTCTTCAAATTTTTAATTTAAATTCTATTTAGTTAACATATAATATAATATTGATTTCAGGAGTAGAACTTAGTGATTCATCACATACATATAACACCCCGTGCTCAACACAACAGGTGTTTTCCTTAATACCATCAGCCATTTAGTCCATCCCTGCCCATCTTCCCCTCATCAACCCTCAGTTTGTTCTCTGTATTTAAGAGTCTCTTATGTTTTGTTTCCTCCCTTTTTTCCACTTCTCCTATTTGCATCAGTTTTGTTTCTTATATTCCACATATGAGTGAAATCACATGATATTTGTCTTTCTCTGCCTGACTTAATTCGCTTAGCATAATACACTCTAATTCTACCTACGTCACTGTAAATGTCAGGACATAATTATTTTTGATGGCTGAGTAATATTCCATTATAGCTACCTCTTATCTATATCTATATCTATATCTATATCTATATCTATATCTATATCTATATCTATATAACACTTCTTTCTTTATCTATTCATCAGTGAATGGACATTTGGGCTTTTTCCATAATTTGGCTATTGTTGATAATGCTATTATCTTTAGAGAATTTTATGGCAACCCTAATCTGTGCCATATCCTCATAGCTGCCACTTAACTTATTAGTTTACTAGGAAAAGAGAATCACAAAGACTTCTACCTGAACTTTCCCTCTCAGGCCCTCATGTAGTATAAAAGGAAGAGAACACTTCTTTCAACAAACTGCTAAATTCTACTTCAACTGGGATTCCAGGACTCGGAATATAACAAAGGCTGTATTTGCATGCCTACAACACACATTGTGAAAGGGACTTGGGACAAAGTTTATATACCCTGTTACTATACCTAATATTTTCACCTGGAACTCAGGAAAATCACTCTTTTCCCGCCAACATATCCTTCTCCATTTGTCTCTGCATCATGTTCTTCCCTAAAGAGATTCTGCACACCACACTACTTACTTATTGCTAGATGGCAGGTGGACACAGGAAAAGACAATTCTTGTTCTCATTTTTATTGGTCATTATTTGATATTTTGTTTTCTCCATGATGTAACTAGCTCAGTTTAACTAGTGATTATTGTCAGCCTCTCTTGTCTCTATTTCTCAGGATTCTATTGAAGTATTTGTTTTCTGCCAGCATCTCTGATCACTACATACCTCATTAAGGAGTCCCCACACCTTGGCTGTCAAGACTACTCACTCCCATATTAATTCATATATATCATATATATATCAAATATATATTCATATTTATTTGCTTTTTTTTTTTCCCCATAGGAGATTTGAGGCTATTTGTGTCATCCAAGCTCTACCTTCCATTCTGGATTTAGGCAAGCCTGTGACTAGCAGAGTTCAAGTGTCCCTCACCATCAGGCCCTTTTCTTTTTTGTTTCATTGTGTATCTACATGTGTTGCATGTGTGTGTAGACTTCTAAATGTTCAAATTCTACTTTGCTTCCTGTTTTTCAAATTGCCTCCCTTTTAGCCAGCTTGGAGCATTTTACCTAGATTAAAGAAAAAGCAAGTATGTGAAAACATGGTCTCCATTTGTCCCCATTTCAAATCTATCCTGCTTATCAACCAAGTGGTGGCTGTGGAGCACAGAATTAGTATTTGTTTTCTAATGTGGATTCTTGCTGGTTTGCTCATTCACCTAGCTGTTAATCGTTGTTCAAATGTTAGGTAGGAAAGAAAACATTAATTAGTATTTTTATATATTATGCTGTCAGAATCAATACTTTATTTACCATCCCTCTACCTATAATTTGCTTTCTTAAACTATTTCTAAGTTTATTTTCCAGATTTATGTTTATATGACTAAAGCTTCATCAAGAAAAGCTGTCACTGAAATCTTAACTATCATTTCAACTACGAAAATTTACATTGAAATCTAGAAGTTCTCAAGAGTATGCTTTTGTGTTTTCTTTGTCAATTAGATATTACACATTTTGGACAGGGGTGCTTTTTAGGACAAACCAGTGATAAAATTTTTCTCAGATAAGCATTTCTTACTATTTCCAAATACAAAGACATTTTGATCTTATTAAATATTACATAATTTACTCATATTGATAGACTGAATGAGTTTGATGTCCTACATACCCATGTAATTCTCTCTCTTCCCCATATGCCTATATGCATATCACTACATTTTTATGACTGGAAGTGACTGTGCTTTCAGAAAAATTAAAACTATGTCAGGAAAAAACACTCTAATCAAAAGACTTGAGCATTAATACACATTCTACTATGTCACCACGTAAGAGTTTGGACAAGTTACTGACCCACCTGAGTAATTTTTTCATGTTCCAAAAGAAGTATAAAATACCAACATTTATATTTATGAATTCTTTTCTAGAAAATGACTCTGATACATATTTATATTAAAAAGTATATATAACTGCACAAAACTTATAATCACAACTATATTATTCAGATATATATGACATACAGATGGAAACAACATTAATACTGTATTATAAATCATCAGTGGTGGTGAAATCATAATGGATACATTACATTGCATTTTTCATTTTTATTATATAACAATTCATTTCATTACAATTTTAAAAAATAGGACAATAAAAAAAGAGGACAATAATATTGGTTAATGAGTCAAGGTGAAAAGATGCAAGTGCATACACTGCTATAAGATTTAAATATTGATACAAATATACAGCTTTACAGGAAATGAACATTCAATTCACCAATAGAAAAGCTAATAAAATAAGTTACATACTGTGTCTTACGGCCAAAGGTAGCTAATTTAAGTTGATTAAAAACCTTAAAAAATATGTAGGTAAAAGTTAGCAATGCATGGTGTTTTCATTTTATTCTATATCTTTGCATATATATTCCATTAAAATTTTTTACATTATGTGGATACAACATGGACACATAGTTAAAGATTGTGGTCTTTTACTTCATTCAAAGACAGAGGTATTCACTTTAAGTATTTAAATTAACTACAGAGGATCTGCTAATAAATGTTGTCCCAGAGAAATGAATGCAAGAGCAACTATGAGGGAAAGGGAGGAGAAGAGGTGACAAACTCATTGGGTGTGATGTTGCTAACTGCTGTATGGAACAGAACATACTATAGTCAGTGTTAGGAGATAATTAAGCTCTTCTTTCTCACAAGCATGTCTGTGAAAACTGTACATTTATCAGTAGTTTGTTCATATGTCATTACACTGTTCACCAAAGAAAAGTTTCTGTATTTTAGTATTTTTTTAGATTAAATGATTTTGTTAGTATATGATACTAAAATACCTATCAAAATCGTGTCACTATCACTCTTCTTTTTGACTGCTATAAATATATTCTCAAAAAAATTCTAAAATTTAAAAAAAATTAAACATCTATGCAGATATTTCAGAAAAAGGATCATTTTAAGATTTTTAAAAAGATTTATTTATCTATTTCAGAGAAAGAGAGAGGGCAGGGAGAGGAACAAAGGGAGAGAGACAAGCAGACTCCACACTGGTGTTGAGTCCAGTTCAGGGCTTGATCTCACAACCTTGAGATCATGACCTGAGCCAAAATCAAGAGTCATATGCTTAACTGACTAAGCTACCCAAACACCCTGAGAAAGCATCATTTTAATGGAAAAAAAGATGAGAAAGATGCTATAAAACTGCAGTCCCTTTAAAACGAGTATCCTAGTATATTTCTTCATTATTTGAACACACTGACTTTTATAGTTACACAAAAATTGGTTATTGGTTATTTCTTTTAGAGACAAGCAATTAATAATCATTTGTGTTTACCCAAATGTTTTAGTGATAATTATAATACTTTATTAAGCTAAATTATTTTATAAATGGAACATTTATTTCTTCTACTAAAATGTTTGATTCAATTCATAAGACATTTTATCATAACTTTATTTATAAACATATGAAATGTCTACATTTGATTGCTTCCCTTTTTGTTATTATATTTAAATGTACTTGTCTGGATATTACAAGGGCATGTATTAGACCTAGTTCAAGTGTGTCATTTATCAAAAGAAAAAAACAGATTATACTAACAAAATGGTGGTTGAATCAATTTTGAATTATGGAGCCACTGTGAAATCTATATACATAGAACAAGAAAATTTTCTAATTTCTTAAAAGAATTTCCTATTCACTTCCAAGTCTTTAAAACAGCATCCATTTAGGCATTAATTTAAAAAAAATTATCTACCTATTTATGTAATTACAAATTACATATTCTTTACTTTCTCAAAACTGAGCTCTGGTGCCATTGGATCTAAAATGCACACTACAGGGGCATCTGGGTGGCTCAGTTGGTTAAGCATCTGCCTTCAGCTCAGATCATGATCCCAGAGTCCTGGGATCGAGCCCCGCATTGGGCTCCCTTCTCAGTGGGAAGCCTGCTTCTCACTCTGCCTGCTGCTCTCCCTGCTTCTGCACGCTCTCTCTCCCTCTCTCTCTCTCAAATAAATAAATTAATTAATTAAATATTTTAAAAAAATCCACTCTACAGTATCTTTGAAACAGTGATGGAGGCACTCAATGGAATTACTTATTATTCAAAGTTTTAAGACATCTGATGTTAGAACCAAAATTTCAGTTCTGAAATATGTTACAAGAATTGTACAACTTAGCTCAATATTTTCAAATTTATTTTAAATGATAAAATTCTAAAGCTTATTAATAATCCTAAAATATTAGATCCTGTCTTTTTGTGTTAATTGTGAATAATTTCCCTGCAAGAACATAATTGCTTAAACAAATTTGAACAAAGCCAGGTAAAACTCAGGTTTAATTTGCATACATTTATCTAAGTCCTTCAAATTCTGTAGTCATTACACAGTGATAGACTAAATATGAACGTAACTAATTGGTAAAAAAAATCTCTTATTTAACAGAAGTTTTAGTTCAAACAGATGCCAAAACAAAGGTCAGTGTGTCCAGCTGGGTGAAAGATGTTAATCCATGATATTGGCAAAAGAAAAGTGCAATAGAATTAAAGGCCTAGAGACAGATCTGTGGAAGAAGAAAATGTCTGAATGCATCACTTATTCTACCACTAAACAGCTGCCCAGCTTTAGTCAATTTCTCTAAGCCACAGTTTCTTACCTATATTCTTCTGAAGGAATTAAATAAAATAAAATAAACGTATGGCTTTAATTTTCTATAAAAATAAATTCACAAAAATATAAATAAAAATAAGAGTGTGCTTTGAGTGTACTGAAAACTCATTTCCATGAGAATGTAAGAGTGCAAATGACAGGGTTTAAAAAGTGACAATATAATGTCAAGAAGACTGAATCAGATCTGTCGGTGTCAAAATCTGGCCTTGTCAACAGGATTCATATATTTACAGTAAGAAAATCCTTCAATTAAGCTAAAAAAAGTTTCTGTAATTAGGCATGCTTGAAATGCATTAATGGTATTGAAACTCTGATTGTTAAAAGGAGCCGACCTGCACGTGTGTGCACATACAAACATACACATACACAAGCTACATGAAATAAACACATATCAGACACACATCAGCAACTCACCTCACTGATAACTGTGACAGTATTTAAAGAGTAAGAGAGCAGACCCCGTGGGTGGCTCAGTCATTAAGCATCTGCCTTTGGCTCAGGTCATGATCGCAGGGTCCTAGGATCCAGCCCTGCGATCCAGCCTGTGATGGAGTCCCACACTGCTGGGCAGGAAGCCTGCTTCTCCCTCTCCCACTCTCCCTGCTTTTGCTCCCTCTCTCGCTGTCAAGTAAATAAATAAATAAAATCTTTAAATTAAAAAAAAAAAATAAAGAGGAAGAGGCCTTTATTTTTATGTGGAGATAGCAGAATAATGGGAAACTAAGCACAGAACATACTCATAGAACCTGATATTTTCCTTTGTAGATTCGGATAAGACATTTTTTCCCCCCCTAAACTTTACCAACCTAAACTTTTGACTTTGGAAAAGGGTAGATGCCACCTAACTGGAGGTTTAAAATTTAGAAGCTTCTAAAGTAAACTTATTTTTTTATTTCATATTATAGGTGGATCAAGGGAAACAGTACTTAACCTGATTTACATGAGAAGATCCTGGGCTGCAATAACAGGGTGAGTCTTTTCCAAGGTTTTAGGGAGGGTGACTGTATTTGCCTCTGTAAGTAGTGTAGTTAACTTGTGGCCAGAGAGTAAACTGAGGTAGCTTAAAGATGGCCCCTATTTTTTCTACTCCTTTCACCAGGGGTTAGAATAAAATTCTCTTATATTCACTAGGGCCAGCCTGAGTGACTTACTTAACCAACAGAATGGGGAGAGAGGCTATCCTTAGAAGGCAGGCAGTAATTTTTGTATTCTGAAATTTCAAAACATAAATAGATGGTTCTTTTTCTTTTTTCTTTTTTTTCCCACTTCTCCTTCCTAACAGAATTGCTAAAGACTTTGTGCCCACATTTTAGTTCATGTTAAATTCCCTCCAATTCTCATTGACTGGATGAAATTTAATCGTCTTTTAAGATGGGATTTCTTCCTTTACATAACCCTGCATTATCCCTTTTTCTATCTTCTGAATTTCCGTGTATGGTTTTTTGTTTGTTTGTTTGTTTGTTTGTTTTTTCAAAATTCTCAACCCATAGGATTAAAATAGTTATTTGAAAAAATTAGATCTTGGAACTGAAGACTCTTTTTACATGGAGTTTTTCTTTCATTCATTGTGATATTCTATTTTAGAGCTCAGTATTAAAAAACAGATTCTTTATTTCAATCATATCACTCTTCTCCAGACAGTACATATAGAAATTTTTAACTGATGAATCAGTAGTTAGGCAGTATCATAAGCACAAGGTACATCAACCTTGATTTTCACTCAAAATACTTTTTGTTATTATTATTATTATTGTCATTATCATTACTATTAACAATGCCTGCCTTCATAAACAAAGTTAAAATAGAAAGGCTTATTTTATTTTCTTTTTTAGCCAGGAAGCAATATTTTGCTTTAATGCTATTAAGCCTAATAATCAAGTCTCCAGGAATACTTAAAGTCTCAAAAATTCTTTATCTATTTAATTCTCACTCTTATGCCAAATGTCACTAGCTTTTTGGTAAAAGTACAATTACAGGAAATTGCTCTAGCAGAAAGATTTTGGCAACCACAGTAAACCAATCAATACTACCTCCGGCTCATAGCGGTGTAAACTTTAAGGGAAGAGGGAACATGTTTGCTATAAATGCTTCTCACCAGAAATGCTGGCAATTGTACAAAATATTTAAACCTCAGTTGTCAAATGAGCAGCAATGGGGGAAATTTATAAGTACGGCTAATAGATTTAAGCCATCAAATCTAAGTATATAGCAATATTCAGAATGATATTTTGTGAAAATAAACATTTCTATAGTCTATATATTCTATATAATCTTCTCCTTTCAACAATTTTGTTTAAAAGTTCTTGGCCTCAGTAAATAGCAACACTGAAACTTAATGCTTTCCTATAATTTGGGAGGCATCTAACAAATGGAGGTGCTCCCTGGAGTTCTTCCAGAGATAATGATTAACTAAGACCAGTAAAGAGACCACCCCGAAGATGAGAGCTCATCTCTACAGAATTTTAAAGATTTCCTTTGATTCACTATCTCTGTCCTGATTTACCTTAATCCTTATGTTTTCTGTATCCCCCTTAAAATATCTAATCTCTGGTGCTGATATAACTAAGGATGATTAGTATCAAATTCTAACACTGAAATGTGAATTACCAATAGTTTGGGATACCAAGATAAATGTTTCTAGAAAAGGGAATTTTTTTTTTAAAGATTTTATTTATTTATTTGACAGAGAGAGAGATTACAAGTAGGCAGAGAGGCAGGCAAAGAAGGAGAGAGGAGGAAGCAGGCTCCCTGCTGAGCAGAGAGCCTGATGCAGGGCTCGATCCCAGAACCCTGAGATCATGACCTGAGCTGAAGGCAGACGCTTAACCCACTGAGCCACCCAGGTGCCCCTAGAAAAGGGAATTCTAATGCATGTGATGTACTGAGGATGTATTTGTTTGGGTGTGCTTCTCCTTGGCAACTAATGGTCACTATCCCAGAAAAGAGAAAGAGAGAGAGGAAATATATGAATGTCCTGTGTTCTAACATTTGCTGATACTCAGATGTTTGAAATTTAGAACACATTTTCTTATAGAAATAATATTATCTATAGACGTTTGAAAGCCCATATATTCTTAGGTTGCCAAGAGGAGCATTCAATATGAACTACTAGACCAGTGATTTCTAAGCACTAAATAGCAAAGTGCCTTAGAATCAATGGATAGACACTTGGCTACAACCGACTACAGTTCTTAAATACAGAATATCTTTAAAAGACTTCTTAAAAATACATGTTTTCAAATCAATGGCCAACATGATACTCACTGATGAAGTCTTTCAACTAAAATAAGAATTCATAAATATAATATCCACTCTACTATTATTTATGAAAGACTGATTATTTCTCCAAGTTAAACTGAGATAAAATGTCTATTTATTCCAGAATATTTACGTGTGTCAGGACTTACCCTGGAAACTATAAATACAACTGTGAATGGCGAAGAAAAGGAATCTGCCTTAACAATGGTTACACTTCAGTTGGGAACCAACAAATAAAAACAGATAATTTCAGATTTGGGCAGGAAATGTCTCCCAGGAAAGTAATAGTTATGCTGGATGTTTACTGCTGGTAAGGCACTATCCACATGACTGTGCTGAAAAAATAATATTCCAGAAAGAATGAACATCTTGCTTGTTTGAAGGTATTCATTTGGGAATAAGTTTAGTGCATTCAAGGACAGAAAAGAAAGTGTTACTGAGACACAATGAAGAAGAGTACCTAGGGTACAAAAAACATTAGTAGAATGAGTCTTAGTCATGTAGGGTTTTAAAGGTCAATGCTAGCAGTTTAGATTTTAACATAAATATAGTCACTGGGAGATTTTTAAAGATTTCTTTTTCTTTTTTCTTTTTTTAAAAATTTTATTTATTTATTTGAGAGACAGTGCACAAGCAGGGTAGGAGGGTAGAGATGGGGAAAAGCAGGAGCCTGAGGCAGGGACCAAATCCCAGAACCCTGCTATCATGACTAGAGCTAAAGGCAGGTCCTCAACCAACTGAGCCACCGAGGTGCCCCAAGAGATTTTTTTTTTTTATTAAAAGGCAATACAATCAAATGAGAATTCACTGCAACATACATCAGAACTGAGAAAAACAATAAAAAGTCATTTTTATCGCAAAATTTATAGTACATGTAGATATAGAGACAGATTTGTTAAATAATTTAAAGGGAAAAAAAAATCCAGTCAAAATGCCAACAATATCAGACTTGAGATGAAATGGAAAGTAAGTTATATTAATTGCAAAGATAGAGAACATACAATATTTATGGCACCATTCACCAGGAATAGCTTTGTACTCAAGAACAATGAAAAAAAAAGTTAAAAGCAAAAAAGTTATGACCTCATCACGAACATAGTAATTATTAACAACAGGAATATGAGCCCATGTTAGAACCAAAGTAATTTCAGTAATTTTCTCATGCAATTGGATGTATTACAGTAGACTGCTTTACAATGTCATGTTAGGTGTCTTAGTCTTTGAGTAGTTGGGGCCTTTTTGTTTCTTTTGTTTTTCACCCGATGAAAGAAATAATCCTACTTGTATCATTCAAGGAAAGATTTCCAAGTCAGTGCACCAGCAAATACTTCTGTGATGAAATTTGGCTCATTTAAATCATTGAGTATGTTCACACACACAAAGTTATGATTTTATTAGTTCATATTCGTAAAACAGACTTTAGGAAACTCATTCTACTGGTGGCAGCCTTCCACGCTTACACACCTTCCCAGAAATGAAACTGATGGTCTGATCTACTTTCCCAAAGATTATCGATTTGAGATCAGATGATTAAGGAAAGTCATCTAATTTCAACCTTTATGACTTAACATTTTCCGGTTCACTTTTCTCAATTATTATTGAGTGTGAATGAAAAGCTACTGGTGGAAACTATTAAAATACAGTGTAAAAGGATATTTTTTAAAAATTCTGTTTTAGCTCACAGACAGAGAACAGGAAAGGCATCACTCCCCCCAACCCAGATCAAAAGCTGGACCTGAGACTTCAGTGAGACACAAAAATTGAGCATTTGCTTACCTGGGTAAAAGTGCCAAAGGCCATAAAGTCTGAGGGATGCTACAAAAAACTGGACAGAAGTGCTGACACATTGCTAGAGGCAGAGTTTGGGCAAGCAATGTCATCTGGCCACATACGCAGAGGGAAGTCCCCACCTTTTTACTGTATTTTCCTCCAGGAACCCACCAGGCTCTCAATGAGAAGAATCCTGAAGAATCAGGAGAAAGTCCATCCCTTCCCTGATTGCCAACCCCCACCCCCAGTGGTAAAAGCTGATAGATGGGAAGTGCAGTCACTGTAAAGTCACCCAGACACATTTATCCTATGCCTTTAGACTATTAAATTAAAGGCAATAAGTTTAAATGAAGAGAATTATATAATATACATTCTCAGAATTAAGTTAGACATTAATAATATCTGGAAAGTTTGCAAATATTTAGAAATTTAACAATAAGTTTAGAAGCAACTATGGAACTAAGATGATGTATCAGGTAAACAATAAAAAATAAACTTTTGAACCAAATTTAAAATAAAAAAATCAAAATTTATAGGGTTCAGCAAAGGCAGTGCTTAAAGGTACTTCTTTTTCACAAATGCACATAGTAAAGAAGAAGAAGACTTAAAATGAAAAACCTAAGCTCCCACCTTAGGAAAGTAAAGAAAAAAAAAATATATATATACACACACATAAATAAATAAATATATATATATATATATATATATATATATATGCACACACTAAATCTAAAGGCAGCTGGAGAATTAAAATAACAAAAATCAGATTTTCTAAGCATGACAAATAAATAAGATCAGACATTAAAATAACAAAATCAGAGCAGGAAATAATAAAATTTAAAATTGGAAAGTAGTAGAGCGAATAGGAGAAGCAAAAGCTTGTTCTTTGAAAATATAAATAAAATTAATTGAAAACGTGAGTCACAACATATATGTTACATTCTACATGAACATTAACTCAAAATTGATCATATCCATAAAGACAAAACATAAACATGTAATGCTGCTTAAAGAAAATACAGAGTATCTATGTGACGTTGGTTTGGGAATATTAAAAAAATGGTTTTGTCTATGTAACTTTCTTTTACAAGAAGAAAAAGACAAGCTACAATCTTGGGGAAAAAATGCTAACACACAATATATATTATAAAGACATTATATCCAGAACATATAAAGGATGATTAAAATAGCAATTAAAAAATCAATTTAAAAATGATTGCAGGTGTATGTATTAAAATTATAGGGATGACAAATAAAAAGCTGAAAAGGAGCTTTACATTCTTATTACTAAGAAAATGCAAATTACAACCAGAATGAGATAGCACTGCACATCTATGTGAATGGCTAATACATAAAAACAATAACAAAATAAAAAAGCCTAATGATACTGAATGTTAGCATGGATTTGGAGCAACAGGAGCAATACGGATGGATTTTAAATGAACTTTGATAATGAAGGAGCCAGATATGAAAGGCTACAAAAAATACAGAGTATCTATGTGACGTTGGTTTGGGATGATATGTATGATTTCCATCCATATGACATTCTACAAAAGGCAAAACTATAGATCTACAAAGCAGATAAATCATAGAGACTGGGGGTGGAGGCCTTTTCTACAAAGGGGACACGGGAAATTCTAAGATGACAGAAGCTAATTCATGTTTCATTGGAGTAGTGGATACATGACTATGTATTCATCAAAACACACAGAAATGCTCATCACTAACAGAAAATTTTAATGTATGCCAATTTCAAAAAAATTCTGAAATAAGCTCTCAAAAATAAATAAAAATGATCATAAGCCCAGGAAATCAAAGGATCCCAAGACGGAATGCAGACTGCAACAAATGAATGGGATTGTCATAAAAACCTATGACCTGGGGTGCCTGGGTGGCTCAGTGCATTAAAGCCTCTGCCTTCAGCTCAGGTCATGATCCCGGGATCCTGGGATTGAACCCCGCATTGGGCTCGCTGCTCAGCAGAGAGCCTGCTTCCCTTCCTCTCTCTCTCTACCTCCCTCTCTGCCTACTTGTGATCTTTGTCAAATAAATAAACAAAATCTTAAAAAAAAAAAAAATCTATGACCTAAGAGCACTAAATGGGGCATGGGAGGAAAAGCAGACATGGTAACTTCAAGAAATGGTGTTTTGGCTGTAAATTCTAAGTTAAAGGCAAAATGAACAATACATAAACATTGTAATCATTAAGTTTATTTTTCATGGTGATATGGGTTAACAATTCTTTTACTACTTTTCATACATATTGGGGTTGATCAAATAAGTGAATGGATGGCAAATGGTGAGATCCAGATTTTTTACTGTCAGAGAGAAAAGTTACAGATCAGTAGGAGGGCCAGGCTATAATGAATCCTGTGGTCCTGCATTACAGATGGAAACATTAGCATGCACTTATGTTTATGTGTGTATGTTTGTATGTATGGAGAGATAGATACAGACAAATGTAAGGATATTTATGAGTGTTCACATATACATATATACATACATATAGCTGTGTAGATACAGAAAAAATTATTACAAATATGAATATAAATGGACTGACATATACTATCTGGTTCTTTCTGCCTAGAGCACCTAGAAGCAATGAACAAACACACTCCCAACACTTAAGTCTTATTTCTAAATACCAATCAATAAAATGATGCTGGACTCCTTGGAGCAATTGTTGATTCTAGACTGGGGAAAGAAAAATACAAGATGAAACTATAACTCTTGTAGCACAAAACATAAGGAAGTACTCAAAAACAAAAGGATAGGGATATGTCAAAGGGAAACAGGAGTCAAACTAAAGACTTTCCAATGCCCAAATGTGGAACAATATTAGCAAAAAATAAATAACATAGTTCTAGATTATAACCCAAAGTATAAAATAAAAATACATGATTATCTCCTGATACAATGGGAAAATAAATAAATGGGGAGAAGAGACAAATCTTACAGAAGTATCCTAGATAGCATGTACACTTACTCCTGTTTCAGGAAGTAGAAGTTAGTTCTTCCACCCTTCCTGTGGATTTCATTGTAGAGAAAGGGAAAATAGTACCTTCCAGGAAGAAGATGACCCTAATGTCCTAAGTAACCAAGTTAAAGCTACCAACGATGTCACGTGGCTAGCTTGTTGCCCTCATGTGATGCAATGGGATGAGAATGGTACATCACTTCCAAAGACCCATAACCCCATAACCCATAACCCCAGTCTGATTATGAGGTAAAAACCACAGAAACCCAACCAAGTTAAAATAAAGGACATCTTTTAAAGGACTTTCCAAGTATACCTCACAAATGTCAAAGTAATCAAACATCAGGAAAGACTCAAACTACTACAGTCTAAGTACACATGATCACTAGATACAATGTTGTATCCTGGAATAGAAAGAGTACAGTCATGGGGAAACTGGTGAAATCGAAACAGTCTGTATTTTATTAATATTAACGTAACAATGTTGGTTTCTTAGACTTGGCAAAGATATCATAATACAAGATAACATTAGGAAAAACTGAAATTCTGTTTCTGAATTTTCTGTAGAAAATTCTGAAATTTTCTATACTGTCTTTGTGAATTTTCTGTATTTTCTGTAAAAATAAAATTATTCCAAAAATTATTAAAGAAAAAAACTAAGAATCTATATTTCCACACTTTATAGAATAAAACATGTGGTAATGGTGCCTATTTTCAATTGATACTGGAATTACAAAACTGAAGAGTTAAATGACAACATGCAAACATTAAGTGAAAAAAACCAGATTGGTCTATTTCTATGAAAGAAAGATGGTGGGTTTTCATTTATAAATCAAGAGAAGTTAAAAAAAAAAAGCAATGATATCTTTTTTTCAATTTTGAACTTAAAAATACAGCGGCCAAAAATCAAACATATCTGCATTATTGTGCAGAGTATTTGTATGTGTGATACTGTGATTTCCAATAAGAAATGTATATTTGATCTCCATTTCTGGCATAGAATTCCTAATGTCCTTGGAATTTCCTAAACCAGGACAGTGACAAGGATGTCTTTGTTGTGTTAATGAGTGACTTTAGGACCCTCTGTTTGGCTGGAGGACGGTTACCAGGGAAACCAATCCAGTGGGAAGGGAGTTGGAACTTTCAGTCTCCTTCCCTGACCTCAGGGGAGGGGAAATGGGCTGGAGATGGAATCAATTTCCAATGGCCAGTGACTATGTAATAAAGCTTCCATAAAAAAAATCCAAAGGGCAGAGTTTATAAAGCTTCTTGGTTGGTGAACACACAGGGATGGTGGGAAGAGTGGTGTGCCTGGAAGAATCACAAAAGATCCATGCCCTAGGCATCTCTTCTATCTGGCTCTTCCTGGGTTATACACTTTCATAATAAACTGGTGATCTAGTAAGTAAAATATTTCCCTGAGTTCTTTGAGCCAGTCCAGAAAATTAAACAAGCCCAAATTGGGGTTTGTAACCTTGTAACCTCCAATCTATAGCTAGTCTATCAGAAGCCCAGGCTTTCCATTGGTGCCTGAAGCGTGCCTGTCCCAGGGACAAGAGTGGGTAAGGGATGGGGAGGGGAGTCTTGTAAACTGAGCCCTCAAACTATGAAATCTGAATCTACTGAGAAGTAGTGTCAGAATCGAGTTGAACTGCCCTGTACCCAGCTGGTATAGCAGAGAATTAATTGCTTGGTGCCATAAGAAAACCCCCTCACCCACCTTCCACTCCCTGGCTATCTAACACATGTTGGAATCGGGTTCAGGGCCCCTATAGTATGGGAAATACCTTAGTAAAAAATAATTGTTATCATAAATTTCATATCTACCCACTGAAATTGCTTCCTGCCTACTGTAACCTTCTGAATTTGTAATGCTTAACTTGGGCTCCCTCGAATTTATACTAATGTTTTCTTGTTTTTGTTTTGTTTTGTTTTGCTTTGTTTTTTAAGAGGTGGGAAAGCAGAGAAGATGCAGGGTTCTAGGAGACAATATGTAGCACTTTCTCAATACTACCTTAGTCACTGGGCTTTGTTTTTTGAGCTGGCCATGAAATCAGTAGTGTTAGCAGCCCAGACCTTTAAAGCAGCCAGAGTAGGGAGCAATTAAAGACTTGATACTGGGCACTGGGGCAACCAATCCTGGTAAATGTCTTTTTGTAAATTTTCACAAAACAAAAAACAAACAAAAAAAATCAGAGTTGCACCCATGAAGATAAAGGTGAGAGAGACAATCTGGAGGGGATGGAAGCAAGAGCAGGATCTGTCCATTGCTAGAGAAGAAAAGGAAGGAAGAATGACTGGTGGGGTGGAGGGGAACAGGTAATTTTGGTGCAAAACTGAACACATTTTATTCCCATAATTTTATCTCTATAAATCAAGAAATGGGTCATTACTGAGAATGAGGTATGTGGTTAGGAGATTAGGATCTTGGGATAATAAGCTATGCAGAAATTACTTTTGCGCTATTTGAGGAGAAAATTATTTTTTTTCCAACTTACTAAAATGGCCATAGTAAAAACAAAACAAAACAAAACAACAACAAACCAACAACAACAAACCCCCCAAAAACAAGTAATTCTCAATCTGGAAATAAGTGAGAGATCCAGGATGCAAGTATAACTTCTTACAGGTCTGATTACATTGCACCTCAAGAATCAGAGTTTTGCTTTGTGTTTTTGTTTCTTTGTTTTCTATCATTCTAAGTTTCCACCTTAACCACCAAAGTTTTTATTTATAAGTGTCTCATCCACAGTAATGGGTTAACAGAGTGTAGAAACCAAGAACCAAAGTCAAACCTGAAATTGCCATAGAAAACTACCATTCTATAATCATTTACTTTTCAGAGGCTTAGCCAAGCAGTCCTGTACCACAATCAGCCATAAAAATGTTCAAGATTGATGGCCTTAATTATGAAAGCAGTACAAAAGTCCTTGGAGCAGTGAAGTAGACAGAGGGTTTTTCAAGTATAGCAAAAGGATATCTTTGAATCAAATTCATTCAACTCATCATTTAACAAGGTTACTCAGACCAGCACCTTTGGAAACAAGTATCACAAAAATGACACAGTTATAATTTTTCACATATTCAATAAATACTGTAAAATATGTATATATTATGAGCTGGTGATATTTTATTGTATAAAATATGTTTCTGGGACTGTACCAAAATGCCTAATGCCAAACTATAGTAGTATTTGACTTTAGCTCAAATTGTTGCCATATAAATCATTGTTATCAATGGGGTGCCCGGCTAGCTCAGCCAATAGAGCATGTGCCCTTGATCTCCTGGTCATGAGTTCAAGTCCCATGCTGGGTGTAGAAATACTTAGGAAGAAAAAAAAAAATCAATGTTATCCAAAGCATTGTGCATATATCTATATGAAGATGCAAAACCATGGAGTACAGAAATGAGATATTCTAAATTTTATGTATGTATATGTATATTTTTCTTTGTAGATGATATTATAGAGAGATTATGTATGTATATATGAAATTTACCAAAAGGCATTAAGCTTTTGTACCATACAATACATTGATTCCACGTCATACCATCATTTAGTCCTTATATTTCAGTGTCCAGCAACAACTCATGTATTTAAGATATCCTGATGGATACACCTTGTGCAGAGAGGGTGTGTATGGCCTTAGGGACTCTTCCAAATTAAGTGTCTTGAGATGTATTTTAAATAATTACATCAAATTAAGCAGAATATCATCTAATTTTAATTGAGTTAACCAGAACAAAATGGCTGAGTGATTTAAAAAACAAGTCTTATAAGGAAACTGTGGATGGAAACCATTATAAGTATAAATGAGAGTGTAAGAGTTAACATGCTTCTACTTTCGCTATGAATCTGTGTTTTTAAAATGTTTGCAGAATATTAAATATTTAAAGAAAATCACAGATAATTATATAATTTTATCCCTCATGATCCTCTACACATTTCCAAAATAAAATAAAATAGGAATATTTTTATGTAGACAGAATACCATCAACATATTTAACAAAAATAAAAATACCATGTAATCTCTTGATGATCAAACTTCTGTGATTTTTTCAAAATTACATTTTTATATTTGATTATTTAAGCCTGCTTTTAAAACAAATCCACATAATTTTTAAGCCAATTTTAATCCAGAGCTTGGAGTCTGTAAGTTTCTTGGACTGTGATTTAATATTTGTTTTGTCACCCAAGGAAAATTCTTGGCAAGTGTTCTCCAAATATGGCAACTTCTCCATTCTCTCTACCTTTTCCATCTTGAACTCCAATTACAAGTACATGCAACATTCTTGCTGTTCATTTTTTTTTCTTTCTCTTTTTTGTGTTTTCCCTTTGGTCTTGCTGATGTTAAAAGATAAATAAATAAATAAATAAATAAATAAATAAATAAATGTGTGTGTGTGTGTGTGTGTGTGCGCGTGTAAGTTCATTTGAGCTAAAATTTATTGAAATTGGGCAGCTCCAAACTGGTAGTGATTAGGAGTTCTTCATCAATAAGAATTCAGAAAGAAACTTTGATAAAGAAAACGTGAAAGCATAGTAAAGAAAGTATTGCTTAGCTACAGCTTAAGCCTACTTGGCTCTTTGTGAGTAGTTGTCCTTAGGTTTCAGTTTCATAACCTTGAAACACATTTATAGGTTTAGATTCTGGTATACATACGTAGTCACCACAGTATTAGAGCCAGCACAGTCTAATGGTCTCCTTGTTTAATTAATTTAACATTGTACTTTAACCTAAACTTCCTGTTGATTAGTCCATTAATCCTTTGTTCTGTTCTGCCTAAGCTATTAAACTCAAATTCTTTTTTTTTTTTATGATTTTATTAACTTATTTGCGAGAGAGAGCACAGGTGGAGGAGGGGAGCTGAGAGAGGGAATGGGAGAAGCAGACTCCCTGCTGAGCAGGGAGCCCGACTCAGCTCCATGCCAGGACCATGAAATTATAACTGGAGCCAAAGACAGACTCTGACTGAGCCACCCAGGCACCCCAAACTCTATTTAATTCCTAATTTTGCTTTTAAAATTTATATTGTACTCATTTATATACATAACAGACATATTTTGAAATTCTTTTGAAAACATTATTAATATTTGTTTTAAAGCCCATGTCTAATAACTGAAATATATTAGTCACTTTATGTTTGTATCTATTTTCTATTATTCTCTCTTGGTTTTCAGGGATTAGGTCATCTTTTTTTTTTTTTTGGTTCATGTTTTATCAGATGACTGACACTGTGAAAGTCTGTCAAAGTCCAGGCTAATAGGATATTCTCCCAAAAAGTGGTAAGCATTTTTCTGCTGGGAAGATCACAGGCAAACAGATCATCTTCATCCTGTTCAAGGCTGATTTAGGCACTGGTAGGGCTGGCTTATTTCAGATTTTTCTTTAATTTTAAGGCTTGTCACCTAGGGCGTAGCGCTTGTGTAATTTTAATCCAAATTCTGACTTCTTTCTTCTCACTATTGCATGGCTGGCTGAAGAAAGCCCTCATTGGCTTTTTAGTTTCCCAGGTGTTACTTTTTCAGGGTTTTTTAGAATTATGTCCTATGCATGCTGATCTTAAAAGCCTGCAAAAAAACTGAAGTGATAATTCATGGAGATGTTTGAGTTTCTCTTCAGCCTTTCACTGCTGGACTTGCCTCTCACAGCGTGGCAGTTTGGGCAGCCATGACATTCCACCTGTCTCTGTAGCCAGTGAGACTGTTGCTTTCCTTTGGTTTCTGTTTGCCCAAGTATGATCAGGAAGAAAGACAGAGTGTTCCATTTTAAAGGAATAGTAGCTTTTCAATTTCTGCCCACATCCATTGTGCTCTAATGTTTCCAAATAGCTTCTCTATGTATCTTGTACCTTTTTCCTATGTCTTTTCAGAGAGAGGATTTTTCAATATAAGTATTGCATCATAGGTAGAACCAAAATTTCCCATTGGTGTGTTACATTATTTCTATATTATCTGAACACATAACAATTGCATAGCACATTTTCATCATTTTATTCTTTATTAACCATCTTTTATTCTTTATTCTGTAAATAGATAAATCAATGCACAAGCTTATGAAGTTTATCTAATCTTTCCAAGGTTGTCCAATGTTCATTTTCTAGTGGATACTTTGGACCCTGGAGAAATTCAGGAGTTAAGCATCCCTGAGCACTGCATGTTCCTAAAAGTTAGAGTCTAGGGTGTATATTTGAAGATGGTATACCTAGATAAAAATACAATCTTGCATTGCATTTTCTTCATTGAGATTCTTAAAATATTTTCAAGTATAAAATGTTGATATTTTGTTCTGGATCAAGAATTTGATAATGAGTTTGTTTTTGTTTAGTACATAGCTATATTTTTGTTTTTATAGTTTTTCCTACAATTTAAGTTCAGTAGCTTTACTGGACTATTTCTTGATGTTGATTATTCTAGGTCTATTTTTATAGGTACCAATTATGTTTTATACTTTTAAAATGTAGTGTCAAGATTTTTCTAAGTTTTAGTAATGTTTTCCTGATGATTCTAGATCTCTCTTTCTTTTTTATGTATTTGTATTGATAACAAATATTGAAATACAGACAACTATTTTATCATACTTAATAGGAAGCCTACTTTCTTTTAACATTTACAAAGAAGGAACAATCCCTAAGATTTGTTTTCAATGCCTGAAAATGTCGCAGTCTGAAACTTTTTAAAAATGCAATTGCTAATAACTTTCTGAAAAGTATTTTGATGGCTTTTTTTTAGCAGTCTTTTCCCCCAATTAAATGTATAACTCATATCAAAGAGTATACTGAACATCAGGTTTTCAAAATTGTACTGTATCATAAATATGGCAATATATGATAGTGTGTATGATAGCATTTGATAGGCACCATCACAGTATTCAAGGTATGTTCAAAAGATGTAGGGACACAAACTGTCATGGCTTTATTGGATATGGTGCCCAAGTTACAATCCTACCCATGAAAAAAATCCAGAAAATGATGTTTAAAATCAAATCTATTTTGCACAAATATATAGTTCTCTTCAAATATATGCTTAAATGAGATGTACCTAGAAAACAGTCACTCTATCTATTAGATTTCATTATGTTCTGCCCAATTTCTTAAAGACAGACCCAGAGCCATAACAGAATCTTTAAATTTATTTCTTTTTAAAAATTTTGGGGTCATCAATTTTTGCCAATATACTAATTCCTGAGAGGCAGTTGAACAGAGTCAGGAAATACACTTTATTATGAGATTTGTGGTATCAACATTTATATTTTTCATTATAATGGTGAACAATTAGTCACATGTGTTGTAAACGCATGATATCTCAAGAATTACCCTGAATAAAATTCAGCACATTTTCATTTTCAGTGTGGTATGGAAAGAATGAGACCATAAAGACTAAAGTTTCTCTACTGCTATTCATGTGTATGTGACCAAAACAAATTAAATAACAAAGAAACAAAATTACCAGAAAGAGTTCATCTTTATTTTTGTACAACTATATATAATATTATGTATTACATCTTCTACTCACTGGAATGTTTTCCATTCAAAATGCGGAGCTTTAACTTGAAAATGATTAAAACTTTTCTTTCTACAGGATTTGTAAACACAATTCTATAATCATTCTAACAATGATTTAAAAGAATTATTTGCTTTCTGGCAGTGACAATAGCATAATGTTTTCTTAGCACATAGTTCTTTCCGTAATGATCATGTAAGAATGTAGAAAACAACTTTGCTTTGTTGCTCTGTATAATCAGAGTTGGCATAGTTTACTCCAACAACATCATTCTGCTATAATTATCTTTTTGGGTGTATCAACTCTTAAGTTTAGAGAGTTTGGGGTGGTTTTTTTTTGTTTTGTTTTGTTTTAGTTAAAGAGGATGGGATAAATTAAAAAGTAATTTTACTCCATTTCAGCATGTTTTCACAAATCCACAGAAGTTCTAATTCATTCAAATTATCTAAGGGTTTTTAACTATTCAGTCCTTGACTCAGGCTTCAAATCTTAAGAAATGCTTTTAAAGATTTGTGATATTTTGGTCAAATTTTGACAGAATTTTCAACTATTTTATGTAGGTATTTATGTAGAATTTATAAAGCATCTTGTTTTTTATTTACTTTTAAAATTTATACTATGAGACAATTTCAGATTTAAAAGAGAGCTGCAAAAATAGTACAAAGAATTTCCATGCCTTCCTCACATAAATTTTATAAGTAGTACCACGTAATTATATTGGTTTATCAATTATCATCTGTCTGTCCATCTACTGATTTTTTATCATTTGTCTATAAGTATACACACATACACACACTCACACACAAATATATACATTTATTTATACAGCACATTATACACATGTGTGTATTTTTTGTGGTTTTTGAAAGTAAGTCATCAACCTAATGTCCCCTTTCTTCAGATCTCTTTAGCATATATTTGTTTAAAACAAGAAAATTCTCTGATGTAACCACAGTGCAATTATAAATACAAGGAAATTCATAGCGACCCAATATAATTATCTCATCTACTGGGTATGTTATAATTTCACCTAATTATTCCTCTAACTTACTTTATAAAACAAACGCTGCTTGTTCAGTAACTGATATAATCTTACAGGTGCCTTAGGCTATCCTGTTTCTGGTCCCCTATTACAGGGATAGTTCACCCATCTTTATCACTGAGGTATTTTCAAGAATACATACCATTTACTTTGTAGAATATCAGTCAAGCTGGTTTTGTCTAGTACAGGCTGTAAATTTGGGTAAGGAATAAACCAGAAACGACATTGCATTCTTAGCACACCAGAAGTACAGATAGCTATTAGTCCCATATACGAGATGTTAATTTGGATCATTTGGTTAAAGTGATGTCTGCCAGGTTTCTCCACAGGCAAAGTAACCCCACTCCAAAATTACTGGTTCCCACTCTATTATGCACAAGTGTTGATACCATATAAATATCCTGTTTCCCAACTTATTTTCACCATCTAGCTTTGATACCCATTGGTGATCTTGCCTGAAACAGTGAGTACAATGGTGGTTGCTAAGTGCTTTTCTAGGTCCATTAATTCTCCCTAATTATTAGAATTCTACTGTAAGGGAAAAGTTTCCCTTACTCCATTTATTTATGTATTCAGTCATTCACATATATCTGTAGGATTCATAATTTCCACTTTTGATCAATGTGTTTTAATCCATTCCTCTCATCATTTTCTTTGATGCTCAGTTCATCTCACACTTGGTCCTTTAAACTGTCCCTGTGTCCTATGACACTTCCTCAACAGTCCCTGAATATTACCATTTCACAATAAGATGGTCTAGGCACTTTTCTTGCCCAAGCTTTGGATTAGGCATTTCTTTAAGGAACTCTCATTCTTATTATTGCAGAGCAATATCTGCAAACGAAAGTGTGGATTCTAAGTGAGCTCCTTCCTCTATGGCGCATCTGCTTCCTGGTCTGGTAAGCCTATTGAGACAAGGGGATGTATCTCTACCTACAGACATGGATAGATACTTGCATACACACATATACAAACAGAGGCACAAATGTGTAAAAACACTTACTAATGTCCATCTAAGTCTGCTTCTACATCAAGCTATCTACTCAACCTAATACTATTACTCCTCTCTAACACCATGGTTCTTTCTAGAACCTTCTCTTTCCACATTAGTAATTTTATTTTCTGCCATTGGGAAACCTGTCTTTCATTAAACCATGTATTTATTTATTTGATCAAGCTTAGAATACAGAGTTGCAAACCCATGCTACTATGAAAAAAAAGTTCATTAACTATAACACAACATTATTTATTATCTGTCTTAAATCTAGATTATATTGTTATACAGTGTTCAAAATACTTAGATTAGTTCGTTTTTGGTTTTTTTTGGTTTTGTTTTTGATTTTTGGTTCTTTTTTTCACTTGGATTAGTTCTTAACCACACACTTTATCAATATTGTTATGCTTCTCATTTGTAATTCAGTTAAGCTAGTCTCTTTTTTGTCATATTTTTTCAAAGATTTTACTTATTTATTTGACAGAGAGGTAGACAGCACAAGTAGGCAGAGTGGCAGGCAGATGGAGAGGGAGAAGCAGACTCCCTGCTGAGGAGGGAGCCGGATATGGGGCTAGATCCAAGGACCCTGGGATCATGACCTGAGCCAAAGGCAGGTGCTTAACTGACTGAGCCACCCAGGCACCCCTTTTTTGTCATTTTTATTGTATTTGTGACCCTCTACATCTTTACTGATTTTTATTTACTTATTTATCGAGTATATTAAAAAGCATAGTCCCAAAAGTCAAAAATATAGAAAAATTATACTCAATATCATGTCTCCCCATAATCCTTTCTGCCTTGTCCCTAACCCCTATCCTGTAGATAAACAAAGGTATTAGCTTATTGGCTCATTCTTCCTTTGTTTTAGGTGCTCCAAAACAAAAGAAGACATATGCTTATGTTTTTTATCGCTTTCTTTCTCTAATACAAAAGCTAGCATACTATAGATACTCTTTTTCACATGTTCCCTTTAACAATATACCACGGGAGTCATTCTATTTCTGTTTGTAGAGTTTTTCTTCATTTGTGTAACTGCATAGTATTCCTCTGTATGGATGCACCATTGTACATTAAGCATCTTTTCCATGTATGTGTATTTATGATGTGTCTAATATTTTGCAATTCCAAGCTTTAATAAATAACCATAAAGATGTGAATTTTATATTGTTGAACATTTATCTTCATAGCAACATCTTAAATGTGCCAGTGCTGTGTTAAAGAAATGTACATCTAGTTTTATTAGCTATATCCACAGTTCTTTTGATGGTAGTTTTAAAATAAAAATATGCAATCCTCTTACTAGCTGGATGACTTTCTAGAACACAAAAGGAATATCCCATGTTCTCTGTAGAGGGCTAAAATACATTACTACTTTTTTAGCTAACCTATTGTTTTTCAAATTTTGAGCAATATTAAGTTCTCAAGGGGCAGAAGCTATATATAACTGATTATTTTTAATTCCCACCCCATTTAGCATAGTACTTCAAAATACAGAAATTCCTAAATAAATTAATCCAATATGGATAAAGAAATTACTTAAAATTGGCACAATTTCCTTCAGGCTTTTTGGTCCTAAGGGGGTGGCAGAAATGCATACACACACACACACACACACACACAGACATATATATATGTGTGTGTGTGTATATATATGATCTATCTATCATCTATCTATACAATTTTAACTAGTTCTGACATCTAACTGTACAGTTCTAACATATACAGTTCTGCTTCTGAGTCACAAATGAATGAGGAAAACTGATAAGGGAATGAAAATGAAAACATTATCCAAAAATTAAAAACAGACCTACCCTATGACCCAGCAATTTCACTACTGTGTATTTACTCCAAAGATACTGATGTAGTGAAAAGAAGAGCCATATGCACCCCAATGTTCACAGCAGCAATGTCCACAACAGCCAAACTATGGAAAGAGCCAAGATGCCCTTCAATAGAAGAATGGATAAAGAAGATGTGGTCCATATACACAATGGAATATTATTCAGCCATCTGAAAGGATGAACTTGCATCAACATGGATGGGAGTAGAGGAGATTATGCTGTAAGTGCAGTAAGTCAACCAGACAAAGCTAACTATCCTATGGTTTCACTTATTGGGGGAACATAAGGAATAGCATGGAGGACATGAGGAGAAGGAAGGGAAAAATGGATGGGGGGGATTGGAGTGGAGACAAACCATGAAAGACTATGGACTCTGGGAAACAAACTGAGGGTTTTAGAAGGGAGGGGGTTGGGGGGATGGGTGAGGCTGGTGATGGGTATTAAGGAAGGCAGGGATTGCATGGAGCACTGCGTGTTATATGCAAGCAATGTATCATGGAACACTACATCAAAAACTAATGATGTACTACATGGTGGCTAATATAACACAATAATAATTTAAATAAACCTAAAAAACATTATCTAAACTTTCAAGATTTACACATCCCGTTTTGAAGTCTTACATAAAGCTACACTAATTAAGACACTGATAGTGGTACATGGACAAATCTGTAGAACAAAGGAGTAGAACAGATATCAGAAATATAGACTCACAATGATGTTCAACTAAGGTGCCAAAGCAATTGATTAGGGAAAAGGTAGTCTTTTAAAAGATGCTGGACAATTGGATACTTACAGGAAAATTTTAATTAATTAATTAATTTTAAACACTAGACACCTCATATCATACCAAAATATAAAACAAAATAAATCGAAGACCCAAATGGAATACACTAAAATTCTTAATAAAACAGGACACAGTATTTCTGACCTTGATTTAGGAAAAGATGTCTAGATATGACATCAAGAATACAATATGTATTAGAAAATTTGATCAACTGTACTTTATAAAAAATTAAGTAATTTGGTACTTCAAAAGACACAAATTAAAAACTAGAAAAGTCATAGATGAGAGAAAATATTTGCAAGTTATATTAAATAAAGGACTTGTATTCAAAATCTATACTGAACACAAAAACTATAAATAAAAGAACACATATATAATGCATTAAAAAGCTAAAAAATATGTCCATAAGGAAAATACATGAAAATATATGAATAGCTGTTGAGCAGAAGAAAAGATGGATGCTTAACATCATTTGTCATTAGGAAAATGCAAATCAAAACCACATGGAGATATCCCATCATACTTCTTAGGATGACCATAATAAAAAAGGTAGACAATACCAAATATGGGAGAGAATGTGGAGAAACTAGGAACTTTTCATATTGGTGGTGGGAGTGTAAGTGGTAGAGCCATCATCAGAACAGTTTGGAAGCTTCTTAAAATATCAAAGATAGGGGTGCCTGGGTGGCTCAGTGGGTTAAAGCCTCTGCCTTCGGCTCAGGTCATGATCCCAGGGTCCTGGGATCGAGCCCCGCGTGGGGCTCTCTGCTCTGTGGGGAGCCTGCTAACTCCTCCCTCTCTGCCTGCCTCTCTGCCTACTTGTGATCTCTGTCTGTCAAATAAATAAATAAAATCTTAAAAAAAAAATATATCAAAGATAAATTTAGCATATGACTACACAATTCCATTCCCAGGTATCTATACAAGAGAAATGAAAACATGATATATCTGCACACAGATCTACACACTAATGTTTATAGTAGCAGTTCTGATAACTGCCCAAAGTGAAACCAATTCAAACATCCATTAACTAACAGGTGAAAGGATAAATAAAATGAGTTACATTTACATGTATATGCTCCGCCAAAGCAACGGCAGAGACGTAAAAAGGTTGAGAAAATAGGAAAAAGTGTGAACCAGCAACAAGGAAAATGCCTAAGAAAGTGAGGATCAAAGTCATCGTATGAAATGACTGACTAAGAGAAACTCCACTCCTAGAAGGAAGAATAAGGGAAGAAAATGGAAACAGAATGATGGAACTAGTTTAAATTCTACTTCAAAACTTTGGAAATATTAGTTACAAATAAGAAGCCTTAAAAATAGCAAGAATGGGGGCTTCTGGCTGGCTCAGTCAGTAGAGCATGCATGCAACTCTTGATTTTGGAATTGTGAGTTCAATCCCTATACTGGGTATAGAGATTACTAAACAAACGAACTAACTCACTAACTTAAAAAAACAAAACAAAAAACACAGCAACAATGGGGACACCTGGGTGGCATAGTTGGTTAAGTGTCCAACTATTGGCTTCGGCTCCAGTCCTGATCTCAGGGTCCTGAGATCGAATACTCAGCACAGAGTCTGCTTAAGACTCTCTCTCTCCCTTTCCTTCTCCCTCTCCCTTTGCCCCTCCCCCATGCGCTCACTCCCTCTCCTCTCTCCAATAAATAAATAAATATTATATATACATATATATATATATAGCAAGAATAATAATCTGAACAATTAAAATATTTTAGTCAACATACTATTTCCACTTGTTTTAACAATTGTCAATACAGAACTTAATAGATTTACATAAATACTTGCAATAGTTCAAAATTAAACAAATCAGGTATTAGTCAAATTTTATTAAAAATAGAAGGAATCAACCTAGCTGTATTACTAAACACAGGAAGATGGTACTCTGGTAAATTGTGGGCACTGTAAGGAAAAACTATGTATTTATTTCAATAAAATAATTGGAATGATTATACATTGTTAGGATCAAAAGAAAATCATCTAATGAAAGACTGAAAATGAAACTGTTTTCGAACTTAACCACACAATTGGGAAATAATGCAAAAGTCCAGAAGATCAATACTCAGTAAGAACTTCTAGCACAGAAAGAATTATCTTAATTACAGTTAATGACACTATTAATAGTTGATATAATGAATTTTACTGTATTAAACATAGCTGGATAATCCTATTTCTATCAAAGCTTGGCTCTAAAAAGAGAACAGAGTATAGGCAGACATCAATGATATTCCAAGTCTGAATCTCCCTCTCTCTTCTTTTGGAAAAATAAATAACCAAAATTAATGTTCCTTAATATGACAAAAGGTGAGTAATACTAACTTGTGAGATTTCTGAAATTCAAATAAAATTTATTTCTACAGGCAATTATCTACTGTTACTACAAGAGAAATTTTAATCACTAGAATATTCCCATTGAAACAGTATTATTTATAAAATATTTTGTAGAAAGTTAGTAATAGATTGAAGGTATTTAATTATTTCATCCATTCCAAATAATATGAGATTAAATAGTTTGGAATCATCTAACTATGATGAAATTTTTTTAGCTGGCATACTTATGCAGAAGAATATTTAAAGACGACTTTGGGTAAAACATTAAAATGTAAGACTAACAAGGTCAAATTTTCTTTTTTTTTTTTTACCTTAAAAAACATGGGATAATTCTATTTATCATCCTGTACACAAACTCCTTGATCTTTCTTTTAACTTCCACTATTAAATTTTATAATAACTTCAGTAAATAACAATATATCACAGGCTAAGGCTTGAACCTATATATATTTATTTTAAAAAGAAGAAAACAAATCACAGAATACTATACATAACTATCCTTTTAAAACAAATTCTTTTTGACAGAGCACACAAATAACTGCAAGATATTAGTGTGCCATATTAACAACATATAAACACATATTTGTATGCAAAGCAAGAGGAAAGCACTATCTAAGGGCATTTTTATGGTATGTTCATATTATATTGGGTCAAACAGGAACAATTACACTGGGAACCTTTAGTATAATTTTTCAGGCTGGGAAAATGCATTAAAAAGTCTTCCTTAATCATGTCTAAAAATTTATGTCAACTGCCCAGAATAATTTATCCCTACATTTTCATTTAACAACATACCTATAGTCCCTATAAAGTAGAAATATTGGATAGCCAATCTATTCATCCTGAGCCCTCAAATTCTCCAGTGACTAATAGACCACAAACTCAAAATTTTTGTAACATAAAATACATAATTTAGATAGAAATAATTCAAATTTTCATAATTGTATTAAAATTGAAATTTTGAGTAGTTATAAAAGTATTTCTTTTACTTGTTTTTAATTTTTAATTTTTTTACTTGTTTTAAAAATTAAAAAGATTTCAAACCAATGAAATACTCCTATTTATAAAAAAATAAGAAATCTGAAACGTCATTTATATACACAATTAAACAGTATTTGTCAATTACACATTAGTATCTGATGATTCAAACAATGACTGATTAATGTGCATGTGGATAAGAAAAATCTCAGTCATTTTCATTAACAGCAAATATATTCAATAATAAAAGGCATGAATTTTGCATCTTCTGGCACACACTTATCTAGAATCTTATACTTTCTAAAGCATTTGTACCATTGAAATATAATATGTAGAATATGAAAAGAAACTTTGTTATCAAGTACCTAGTGGGCATTAAGGTGATAATATAAACTTTTCTCTTGGATTAAATAAAAATATTCATGGAAAGGGTCCTCAATTTGGTAAAAAATTACAACATAGTTCATCCATGTTTTCTAACATATTTGTCTGCAGTTATGTCCTAGCTAATTATTTATGTCACTTATTTTATCTTTAATTTGGTTTCAGAGAAGTATGACAGGACAAATGTAATGTCAATTACCTTTCCACAAAAGTACAACCAAAAGGGCATGAATATTTGTAGGGATTGATCTAATCCTTTTATCTTTACTATCTTTATTTTTTTAATCATAAAATGTTTATTAATCATGTACAAGTTGGTAATAAAACAAACCAGAAATATTTCTTGTCATAAGGATAATGACCTGGATATTGCACTGCACACTTCTAAAATTTGTTCACTTTGCTCAATTGCATATAATGGTGGTAGAAAGTATGTATGGGCTGACCAATCTCAATGTTCAGTATTAAAGATTTATCTATTTAAATTAGCATTGACAATTTTTGGATAATATTTCTAAATTTATATCAATTTTTTTTTGTTCTTCACTCCACAAGTTTACATGTGCATGCACATTCTTTTTAAACTGTAGAGAACAATATTTTTCAAAAATGTTCAGAGATTCACAGTCTTCTACTTTTTTTTCTTTTTTAAGATTTTATTTATTTATTTGAGAGAGAGACAGTGAGAGAGAGCATGAGCGAGGAGAAGGTCAGAGGGAGAAGCAGACTCCCCATGGAGCTGGGAGCCTGATGCGGGACTTGATCCCGGAACTCCAGGATCATGACCTGAGCCGAAGGCAGTCGTCCAAACAACTGAGCCACCCAGGCTCCTGATGTAGTTTTTTTTTGTTGTTTTTGTTTTGTTTTGTTTTGTTTTGTTTTTTTGATTCACAGTCTTCTATACTGAAAAAGCTTATTGTTGTTGGGTGGAACTTCCAGAAAAGTTGAACAGCACAAATTCTCTTGAAACAAAGTTGTCAAAAACAATTACTTCTAGAAACTAATTAGAATCATACTCCACAGTGAGAAGTTTTTTTTTTTCAAAAAAATTACTGACCCCCAATAAGAACCATGGAAATCTGTTATTTTGGTGGGGGAATGCCTCCATTTCAGCCCCATCTCCTACTGCATCGCAGTAATTCTTGCAGGGCAGGGCAGGGCAGGTTGCTTTGATGTAGAGTTCAAGGACAATCTACAGAAAATCTCAGAGAAGTGTGATCAAAAACAAAACAGAAGAGTCCAAAAAGATCACAAACAATTTGGGAAGGTCAACACAGAGCTAGCCTGAGGTGGGATACTGGTTGAGGCAAGCAAAAAAAAAAAAAAAAAAAAAAAAAAAAACGAAAAACAAACAAACAAAAAAAACGGAAGAAAAGCCAGAAATGTAGCAAACACCTGAGAGTGAAGTGGTCTTAACGGACATTAATGAGATTTCATGTATCCCTGGTGTAAAAGGCAGCTTGCTTTTGAATATTCATGAATGGCCTAAGAAGAAAGCAAGAGAATCTTAGCTATCTACTCATCCCAAAGGAACATGAAGCCTTGATTAGGCAGAGTACAAGTAGAAGAGTAGAAGACCTATCTGTCTGAACTCTGATTGTGGCCCCAAACCAGAGAAAGATCCAATAGCAAAGAATAAACTCTGACTGACCCAGTGTTAAAGCCTAACCTTTGCACCCATTTTTCACTGGAGAGTCACATCTGATTAAAAAAGTACTATCTCAAAAAATGTGGAGGATTGGGCCTTCATTACAACCATAAAGCATATTTTTCCTGTGTTTTTCAATCTGCAAATCCGAAAGAAAATTAGAAAAAAATTACATACCCCCAAATTATTAGCAACATGAATTAAGAAGAAGTATTCACAGATATGTCTACATCTATGTCATTTATCTGTATTTTTCTTTCTGGACTAAAAGGGAAAGTTCTGAATCACAATCAATTAGCTAGATGATAGGCTTCAATCAATCACTCTTCAGGGTAGTCAGTGAATTCTTCACCTAATTTAAAATTACAGAAGATAAAGAGAAGACTGATAACATCTTTAGCATGGCTGCTTTGACACAAATACTGACCCTTCCATATTCCTACCAAAGGAAGAGTGCTTGTCAGATTATTAGTTGGCTAAAGGTATGAGGATTTTTCTCATAATAAATGATAAATTCCACTAGTAAAGTTAGTTTAACTTACATTAAACTAATATAATAGGGGATATATATAGGACAAAAAAATCAAGCAAGCAGTTGTTAGGGCAACTTGGAAACCTCCCTGAAGTTAGTAATATGCTTTGACTGTGCTCAATGTGCAGCCACCTTCTGGACCCTACAGCATAATGAATAAAATATAATCCTATATAAATGTTCATTATATTGTGATTTTTTTGCACATTCTTTTGTCTGCCTTTCTTCTCTTGCCTGCCATAAGTGCTCTTATTTCCTTCAAAGAATAGCAGGGGCTCTGTCACATTTTCATAGGGTGAGACACACACTGTGGAATGTGTGAATAAATATAAAGGATTTATCAGACTGCTTGTAAGATTATTTAAAATGTATCCTATAATGTAATTCAACTTCCTGAGCTCATTACTGATCATACTTTTCATAAAAATTCACTAAGAAACTTGGAAAGAAAATTTATTTGCTAATGAAAGACATTTCCTAGCCTTAGAAATAATTAAATACCAAAATATATCCTAGGGAACTATTTACCCATATTCTTTAAAATAAGACTTTTCTCCCACCCTTCCTTATGTGAAATTTTTCTTTGCTAGAAGCCAGTAAAGCATTAGGGGAAAAAATCATGCCCAGCTTATATTTCAGTATACTAAACTAAGGAAAAATAAAAATCCTTGCTTTGGTTTAGGGTCCTCCTCCATCGCTCCACATGGCTGCATAAAAATCTTTAATACTCAAAAAAATACTATTGTTTTCTCTGTAAAATAAACAAAATAACACCTGCCAATCACTCTCATGAATGTGCAGTACTAATTTGCTCAAACAATGAGAAATGAATAATGATGTCACTTTGTAAATTTTAGGGACTTTTATAAATATATATATATATATACACACACACACACATATATATATATATATAATATGTATTTTTAATAGTTTATATGTATTTATAGGTATATATACACACACATTGTAATGTTACTCAGCTACAAAAAGGAGTGACTTATTAATATGTATAATTTTGAATTTCAGAGGTATTATGCTGAGTAAGAAAGAAAATCTCAGATAGTTACATGTATAGTATAACTCAGATAGTGCATGAATCTGTTTGAAATGATAATATTACATAACTGGAGAACAGATTAATGGTTGTTAGGATGAAGCAAGGATGTGACTATATGGCTACAGAACAGTAGTGCAAAGAATCCTTGTGATAAGAAGATTCTATGCTTTGTGACAAATATTCATGGAACTGAAGACACACAAACACACACATGAACGGGTAATGCAAAAAAAGTGGCATCTGAATGAAACTGGTGAACCATATCAAAATCAATTTCCAAGTCATGATATTGTATTATACTTATGATAGATGCAGGAAACTCAGTAAAAAGTATATGTCATCTAGGATCTCTGTATTATTTCTTATAAGTGCATGTAAATTCACAATTACTTTCAAGTATCTTTTTAAATTCAGATTCACAAAAGACCAATTTGTATGAAAAGTTAAATAATTTAAAGTAATTTTCTGAAGAAATTATCAGTACATGCCATTCTAATATTTATACAGAGAAATAATTTATCAGAAATGTATCACAACCTGAAAATACAGTGTTAGAACTTAAGAGCAACAGTAAGAGTGGCCGCAGCAGAGTCATCACTTTCAAAACTGAAAATTGTCGGGGTGCCTGGGTGGCTCAGTGGGTTAAAGCCTTTGCCTTTGGCTCAGGTCATGATCCCAGGGTCCTGGGATTGAGCCCCACATTGGGCTCTCTGCTCAGCGGGGAGCCTGCTTCCTCCTCTCTGTCTGCTTCTCTGCATACTTGTGATCTCTGTCTGTCAAATAAATAAATAAATAAATCTTAAAAAAAAATTTAAAATTAAAAATTGTCAAAGTTCATTATTCATGATCTCACATTTTCCAAAAATGACTGATGCCCCTTTCAATTAAATCTTGAAAATGATAAAAAAGATAAAGTTGTGAATATGAATGTATATGAAAGAATATGAAAGAAGTATGCAAAAATTTAACTGTTTCTAAAAGAAAGCAATAAACAACTGGACACTGACATTTGAAAATTACCAATTACAGTAGCAACAAAATACAAATTAATTAGGAGTATGTTTAATAAGTATCTATTGGGACTATAAAAAATTGCTAAGACAAATGGAGGCATATACCATGTTCATTAATCAGAAGAGTCAATATTAATTTCTTTAATAATGCTCCATAAATAGACCTATAGATTCAATGTATTCTCAATCAATAATGAAGACAGCGTGGTTTTGATTTAAAGGGTATATATGTATACACAAACATAACTCAATAGAATAAGAAGTCCAGAATTAGACTCACACATATACTGATTTTTAACAAAAATGCTAAAGCCATTCAGTGAAAATGAATAGTTTTTTAAACTTTTGCTAACTTCCAGCTATATGATGACTCTGGGAATAGAATGTACAGCATTGTGACCATAATTAACCATAATGGATTATAAACTTAAAAGTTTTAAGAAAGTTGGGGGGGAAAGTTCAGCCATTTTGGATTAAGAAAAAAATATTTGCTGATGATAAGAAACTGTTAAAAAATTACATGGCAGTTAATATGGCAGAGCAGTAGAGAGACCCTAGACTTGCCTCATCTCTCCAACACAGCAAGATTAACACCAAATCATTTTAAACTAGGTCTGAGAATAAAGAAAACAATCTGCACAACTGGAGGGAGAGAATGTGGCAGATGCAAGGTTCAGAGATGTGAACTGGGGAAAAGAAAAGCCATGGTGCTGCAGAGGAAAGGGAGACTTTTTCTTTTGTAGAGCAGTCAGGAAGAGAGGGAGGGAGCGGGAGACAGAGCACACAAGACACCACGGTATGGAGATCCCCTGGGCCTCATTGGGAGAGAATGTTCCCCTTCCTGGAGTACATCTGGAAGAGGTTATTTTGCCTCTCCAAGGACAAGAAGCCTGCTGGGTGTCAAGGAGCAGCTATTCAATAGCAGAGAACAGAGGCATATGCAGAGGACAGATAACCTGGTCACAATTTTTCGCAGTACTTTACCATAGACTCGAAGCTGTGTGACTGCTTTTGTGAGACAGAATGGTGCTAGAGAGCTTCGAGGCTCACCTCTGAGCAAAGGGAGTGGGCTCACAGCTTGCTGAGTCCTTTACGATTTGGAGTTTTGAATCCCAGCCATGGGTCAAAGATAAAACACAGAACTGTGGCTCTGGATGTGCCCAGGGCCAGGCACAGACAAGATGAGGGCAAAGATCCTACTAAAGCCTGAGACACAGAGTGGGAGACTGTTCACTTTTCCATGAGGGCCTCCTAAGTGGAGTGGCAAGTTCCCTTCCCCAAGGATGGGGTCAGGGGGTGTGATGCCATTTCCCACCCCCCAGCCCACCAAACCTCACCTCCCACACCCAGCAGGGACATCTTAACTAGAACAGGTCTGACTGTGAGGCAGCATAGAGGGCTTTTCCCTCAGGAGACCAATACAAGCCCCCCTGACCCTCTGAAGTACCACATCTACTGATCACAGAATGCGCCAAAGCATCAGCTTCAGTTCTTCAGTTCTAGTGTAAATAGGACCAGCTTTTTGTTTCATTTTGTTTTGTTTTGTTTTGTTTTTGAATCAGGCTTACAGTTTTTTGTTCATAGTTTGTTTATTTGATTCCTTTTCTCATTTTTTTGGATCAAGCTTCTTTCTTTTTTTCTTTCTCTTCTTTTTCCTGTTTCCTTTTTCTTTGGAACTCTGCAGAGGGCCAACCTGTGAAAAAGAGCAGCCAAAGCACAACAGCAGAATGCATGCAGCATAACACAAGAAACACTTCCTGAGGCACCAGGCCCTACACAGTATATGACCCCTTCATAATACAGTATTACTCTCAGAAGCAGGATATGTAACAAACTTTCATAACATAAAAAGACAGAAACCTAAACATAGTGACAAGGTAGAGAAATTCTCCCCAAAAGAAAGATCAAGAAGAAAATCACAGCCAGGGATATGCTCAAAGCAGGTATAAGCAATATATTTGAATAAGTATTTAGAAGAGTAAGAATAGTAGCTGGGCTTGAAAGAAGCACAGAAGACACAAGAGAAACCCTGGCTGCAGAGATAAAAGGCCTAAAAACTAATCAAGTCTCCCCCCACCAAATTCTATAACTGAGACACAAAAATGACTGAACGTAATCTCAATGAGGATTGAAGAAGTAGAGGACTGAATAGATAATATGAAAAATAAAATTATGGAAAGTAATGAAGCTGAAAAGAGAAAAAGTTATTAGATCACAAATACACTTACAGAACTGAGTGATTCCACAAAAAGCAATAATGGCCATATCATAGGAGTCCCAGAGGAGAAAGAGCAGAAAATAAAGGGGCAGAAGGTTCATTTGAACAAACTATAGCTGAAGATTTCCCTAATCTGGGGAAGGGAACAGGTATTCAAGCCCAAGAGGCACAGAGAATGTCCCTCAAACTCAACAAAACAGTCAACACCAAGATATATCATAGTGAAACTCAAAAAATACAAAGATAAAGACAAAATTCTGAAAGCAGCTAGGGACAAAAGGTCCTTAACCTAACAAGAGCAGACAAAGTAAGCAACAGATCTGTCTACAGAAATTTGACAGGCCCGAAGAGGGTGGCATAGTACAGTCAATGTGCTGAATAGGAAAAATATGCAGCCAAGAATACCATATCCAGAAAGGCTGTCATTTAGAATAGAAGAAAAGATAAAGAGTTTCCAAGAAGAACAAAAACTAAAGGAGTTCATTAATACTAAACCAGCTGTGCAAAAACTATTAAAAGGGACCCTTTCAGTAGGAAAATAGAGACCAAGAGCAACAAGGACTAGAAAGGAAGAGAGAAAATCTACTTCACAGGAAATGCAATGGCACTAAATTCATACCTTTCAGTAATCACTCTGAATGTAAATGGAATAAATGCTCCAATTAAAAGACACAGGTATCAGAATGGATAAAAAACCAAGACCCATTGATATGCTGCTAATAAGAGACTCATTTTAGACACAAAGACACCTTCAGATTGAAAGTGAGGGGTTGGAGAACTATCTAAAATGCTAATAACCATCAAAAAAAAAAAAAAAGCTTGAATAGCCATACTTATATCAGACAAACAATATTTTAAACCAACGACCATAATAAGAGATGGGAAAAAAAAAAAAAAAAGAACACTATATCATTAAAAAAAGCAGTCTATCCAACAAAAAGATCTCACAACTGTAAGTATTTATGCCCCCAACTTGGGAGCAGCCAAATATATAAATCAGTTAATAACAAACTTAAAGAGACTCATTGATGATAATAAAGTAATAGTGGGAGACTAATACCCCACTCACAGCAATGGACAGATCATTTAAGCAGACGATCAACAAAGAAACAATGGCTTTGAATGGGACACTGGACAAAATGGACTTAACAGATTCAGACCATTCATCATGGAAAATTCTTGGGAACAGATTACATACTGGGTCACATATCAGGTCTCAACCAGTACAAAAAGAATAAGATCATACCATGCATATTTTCAAACCACAATGCTAAGAAACTTGAAGTCAACCACAAGAAAAAATTTAAAAAGACCACAACTATATGGAGGCTAAAGGACAGCCTATTAAAAAATGAATGGGTCAACCATTAAGTTAAAGAAGAAATTTTTAAAAAAATGCATAGAAGCAAATGAAACACAACAGTCCAAGATCTTTGGGAAGTATAAAGCAAATACAGGCCTTCCCCTCAAAGCAAAAAAAGTCTCAAATACACAACCTACCTTTACACCTAAAAAAGCTGGAAAAAGAATAGAAAATAAAGCATAAAACCAGCAAAAGAAGGAAAATAATTAAGATTAGAGCAGAAACCAATAATACAGAATTTTTTTTTAAAAGAGCAGAACAGATAACAAAACTAGGAGCTATTTGTAAGAACTGAAGGAATTTATATTTAAACATTTTTTTAAGATTTTATTTATTTATTTGACAGAGAGAGATCACAGTAGACAGAGAGGCAGGCAGAGAGAGAGAGAGGGAAGCAGGCTCCCTGCTGAGCAGAGAGCCCTATGCGGGACTCGATCCCAGGACCCTGAGATCATGACCTGAGCCGAAGGCAGCGGCTTAATCCACTGAGCCACCCAGGCGCCCAGGAATTTATATTTAAAAGAATTAAAAGATTTGTTATTTGAAAGAATAAGTCTGATACTTAAAAGAATTAATTTGATTATTTGAAAGAATTAATAAGATGGATAAACCCTAGTCAGATTTATCAGAAAGAAAAGAGAAAGATGCAAATAAATAAAATCACAAATGAAGAGAGATCATAACCAATACCACAGAAATACAATTATAAGAGGATATTATGAACACTTATATGCCAACGATCTGGAAGTAATGGATATATTCTAGAAACATACAACCTACCAAAATTGAAACAGGAAGAAATAGAAATTTGAACAGACTCAGAGCCAGCAGAGAAACTGAATCAATAATTCAAATCTCCTTACAAACAAGAACCCAAGGACTGGATGGATTCCCAGGGAAATTCTACCAAACATTTAAGAAGAATTAATGCCTATTCTTCTGAAACTGTTCCAAAAAGTAGAAATGGAGGAACACTTCCAAACTAATTCTTGGAGGACAGCATTACTTTGATTCCAGAACCAGAAAAAAAAACCCACTAAAAAGAACTATAGACCAATATCCCCAATGAACATGGATGCAAAAATTCCCAACTAGGTATTAGCTAATTGAATCCAACAGTACATTAAAAGGATTACTCCCAGGGCACCTGGGTGGCTCAGTCCATTAAGTGTCTGACTTTGGTTCGGGTCATGATCTCAGGATCCTAGGACTGAGCCCCACATCAGGCTCTCTGCTCAGCAGGGAGTCTGCTTCTCCCTCTCCCTCTGTGCTTGTGCACTCTCTCTTTCCCTCTCCCAAACAGATAAATAAATCTTAAAAAAAAAAGAAAAAAGAAAAAAGATTATTCATAATGATCAAGTGGGATTTGTTCCTGGGCTACAGGTGTGGTTCAATATCTGCAAATAAAACAATGCAATACATCACATTAAAAGAAAGGATAAGAAGTATATGATCCTCTCAACAGATGCAGAAAGAACACCTGACAAAATATAGCATCCCTTCTTGATAAAAACCCTCAAAAAAGTAGGGATAAAAGGAATATACCTAAACATCATAAAGGGTCATATATGAAAGACCTGTATTATCTTCAGTGGGGATAGCTTTTCCCCTAAGATCAGGACATATCCAAAATGATGGGTATGTCCACTTTCATCACTGTTGTTCAACCTCGTACTGGAAATCTTAGCCTCAGCAGTCAGACAACAAAAAAGAAATCCAAATTGGCAAGTAAAAGGTCAAACTTTCACTCTTCACAGATGTCATAGTATTCTAAAAAATCCAAAAGACTCCACCAAAAAAAAAAAAAAAATTGCTAGAACTGATATCTGAATTTAGCAAAATTGCAAGATATAAAATCAATGAATATTCATATACTCTTATCTGGACAAAATGACAAGGCGGAAAAATTCACCACAAAAAAAAGAACAAGAGGCAGTACCGAAGGCTAGGGACCTAATCAATACAGACATTGGTAATATGTCAGATCTAGAGTTCAGAATGACAATTCTCAAGGTTCTAGCGGGCTCGAAAAAGGCATGGAAGATATTAGAAAAACCCTCTCGGGAGATATAAAAGACCTTTCTGGAGAAATAAAAGAACTAAAATCTAACCAAGTTGAAATCAAAAAAAGCTATTAATGAGGTGCAATCAAAAATGGAGGCTCTCACTGCTAGGATAAATGAGGCAGAAGAAAGAATTAGTGATATAGAAGACCAAATGATAGAGAATAAAGAAGCTGAGCAAAAGAGGGACAAACAGCTACTGGACCACGAGGGGAGAATTCGAGAGATAAGTGACACCATAAGACGAAACAACATTAGAATAATTGGGATTCCAGAAGAAGAAGAGAGAGGGGAGCAGAAGGTATACTGGAGAGAATTATTGGGGAGAATTTCCCCAATATGGCAAAGGGAACGAGCATCAAAATTCAGGAGGTTCAGAGAATGCCCCTCAAAATCAATAAAAATAGGCCCACACCCCGTCACCTAATAGTAAAATTTACAAGTCTCAGTGACGAAGAGAAAATCCTGAAAGCAGCCCAGGAAAAGAAGTCTGTAACATACAATGGTAAAAATATTAGATTGGCAGCTGACTTATCCACAGAGACCTGGCAGGCCAGAAAGAGCTGGCATGATATTTTCAGCACACTAAACGAGAAAAACATGCAGCCAAGAATACTATATCAGCTAGGCTATCATTGAAAATAGAAGGAGAGATTAAAAGCTTCCAGGACAAACAAAAACTGAAAGAATTTGCAAACACCAAACCAGCTCTACAGGAAATATTGAAAGGGGTCCTCTAAGCAAAGAGAGAGCCTACAAGTGGTAGATCAGTAAGGAACAGAGACCATATACAGTAACAGTCACCTTACAGGCAATACAATGGCACTAAATTCATATCTCTCAATAGTTACCCTAAATGTTAATAGGCTAAATGCCCCTGTCAAAAGACACAGGGTATCAGAATGGATAAAAAAACAAAACCCATCTATATGTTGCCTCCAAGAAACTCATTTTAAGCCCGAAGACAGATTTAAAGTGAGGGGGTGGAAAAGAATTTACCATGCTAATGGACATCAGAAGAAAGCAGGAGTGGCAATCCTTATATCAGATCAATTAGATTTTAAGCCAAAGACTATAATAAGAGATGAGGAAGGACACTATATCATACTCAAAGGGTCTGTCCAACAAAAAGATCTAACAATTTTAAATATCTATGCCCCCAACGTGGGAGCAGCCAACTATATAAACCAATTAATAACAAAATCAAAGAAACACATCAACAATAATACAATAATAGTAGGGGACTTTAACACTCCCCTCACTGAAATGGACAGATCATCCAAGCAAAAGATCAGCAAGGAAATAAAGGCCTTAAACGACACACTGGACCAGATGGACATCACAGATATATTCAGAACATTTCATCCCAAAGCAACAGAATACACATTCTTCTCTAGTGCACATGGAACATTCTCCAGAATAGATCACATCCTCGTTCCTAAATCAGGACTCAACGGGTATCAAAAGATTGGCATCATTCCCTGCATATTTTCAGACCACAATGCTCTGAAGCTAGAACTCAACCACAGAGGAAGTTTGGAAAGAACCCAAATACATGGAGACTAAACAGCATCCTTCTAAGGAATGAATGGGTCAACCAGGAAATTAAAGAAGAATTGAAAAAAATCATGGAAACAAATGATAATGAAAATACAACGGTTCAAAATCTGTGGGACACAACAAAGGCAGTCCTGAGAGGAAAATATATAGTGGTACAAGCCTTCCTCAAGAAACAAGAAAGGTCTCAGGTACACAACCTAACCTACACCTAAAGGAGCTGGAGAAAGAACAAGAAAGAAACCCTAAGCCCAGCAGGAGAAGAGAAATCATAAAGATCAGAGCAGAAATCAATGAAATAGAAACCAAAAAGACAAATCAAAGAAACTAGGAGCTGGTTCTTTGAAAGAATTAATAAAATTGATAAACCCTTGGCCAGACTTATCAAAAAGAAAAGAGAAAGGACCCAAATAAATAAAATCATGAATGAAAGAGGAGAGATCACAACTAACACCAAAGAAATACAAACTATTATAAGAACATACTATGAGCAACTCTACGCCAACAAATTTGACAATTTGGAAGAAATGGATGCATTCCCAGAAACATATAAACTACCACAACTGAACCAGGAAGAAGTAGAAAGCCTGAACAGACCCATAACCAGTAAGGAGATTGAAACAGTCATTAAAAATCTCCAAACAAACAAAAGCCCAGGGCCAGACGGCTTCCCGGGGGAATTCTACCAAACATTTAAAGAAGAACTAATTCCTATTCTCCTGAAACTGTTCCAAAAAATAGCAATGGAAGGAAAACTTCCAAACTCATTTTATGAGGCCAGAATCACCTTGATCCCAAAACCAGACAAGGATCCCATCAAAAAAGAGAGCTATAGACCAATACCCTTGATGAACACAGATGCGAAAATTCTCACCAAAATACTAGCCAATAGGATTCAACAGTACATCAAAAGGATTACTCACCACGACCAAGTGGGTTTTATTCCAGGGCTGCAAGGTTGATTCAACATCCGCAAATCAGTCAATGTGATACAACACATCAATAAAAGAAAGAACAAGAACCATATAATACTCTCAATAGATGCTGAAAAAGCATTTGACAAAGTACAGCATCCCTTTCTGATCAAAACTCTTCAAAGTGTAGGGATAGAGGGCACATACCTCAATATCATTTTCATCTATGAAAAACCCACCGCAAATATCGTTCTCAATGGAGAAAAACTGAAAGATTTTCCGCTAAGGTCAGGGACACGGCAGGGATGTCCATTATCACCACTGCTATTCAACATAGTACTAGAAGTCCTAGCCTCAGCAATCAGACAACAAAAGGAAATTAAAGGCATCCAAATCGGCAAAGAAGAAGTCAAATTATCACTCTTTGCAGATGATATTATACTATATGTGGAAAACCCAAAGACTCCACTCCAAAACTTCTAGAACTTGTACAGGAATTCAGTAAAGTGTCAGGATATAAAATCAATGCACAGAAATCAGTTGCATTTCTCTACACCAACAACAAGACAGAAGAAAGAGAAATTAAGGAGTCAATCCCATTTACAATTGCACCCAAAACCATAAGATACCTAGGAATAAACCTAACCAAAGAGGCACAGAATCTATACTCAGAAAACTATAAAGTACTCATGAAAGAAATTGAGGAAGACACAAAGAAATGGAAAAATGTTCCATGCTCCTGGATTGGAAGAATAAATATTGTGAAAATGTCTATGCTACCTAAAGCAATCTACACATTTAATGCAATTCCTATCAAAGTACCATCTATCTTTTTCAAAGAAATGGAACAAATAATTCTAAATTTTATATGGAACCAGAAAAGACCTCGAATAGCCAAAGGGATATTGAAAAAGAAAGCCAACGTTGGTGGCATCACAATTCCGGACTTCAAGCTCTATTACAAAGCTGTCATCATCAAGACAGCATGGTACTGGCACAAAAACAGACACATAGATAAATGGAACAGAATAGAGAGCCCAGAAATAGACCCTCAACTCTACAGTCAACTAATCTTCGACAAAGCAGGAAAGAATGTCCAATGGAAAAAAGACAGCCTCTTCAATAAATGGTGCTGGGAAAATTGGACAGCCACATGCAGAAAAATGAAATTGGACCATTTCCTTATACCACACACAAAAATAGACTCAAAATGGATGAAGGACCTCAATGTGAGAAAGGAATCCATCAAAATCCTTGAGGAGAACACAGGCAGCAACCTCTTCGACCTCAACCGCAGCAACATCTTCCTAGGAACAACGCCAAAGGCAAGGGAAGCAAGGGCAAAAATGAACTATTGGGATTTCAAAAGCTTTTGCACAGCAAAGGAAACAGTTAACAAAATCAAAAGACAACTGATAGAATGGGAGAAGATATTTGCAAACGACATATCAGATAAAGAACTAGTCCCAAATCTATAAAGAACTTAGCAAACTCAACACCCAAATAACAAATAATCCAATCAGGAAATGGGCAGAGGACATGAACAGACATTTCTGCAAAGAAGACATCCAGATGGCCAACAGACACATGAAAAAGTGCTCCATATCACTCGGCATCAGGGAAATACAAATCAAAACCACAATGAGATATCACCTCACACCAGCCAGAATGGCTAAAATCAACAAGTCAGGAAATGACAGATGCTGGAGAGAATTCGGAGAAAGGGGAACCCTCCGACACTGTTGGTGGGAATGCAAGCTGGTGCAGCCACTCTGGAAAACAGCATGGAGGTTCCTCAAAATGTTGAAAATAGAACTGCCCTATGACCCAGCAATTGCACTATTGGGTATTTACCCTAAAGATACAAACGTAGTGATCCAAAGGGGCACGTGCACCCGAATGTTTATAGCAGCAATATCCACAATAGCCAAACTATGGAAAGAACCTAGATGTCCATCAACAGATGAATGGATAAAGAAGAGGTGGTATATATACACAATGGAATACTATGCAGCCATCAAAAGAAATGAAATCTTGCCATTTGCGACAACATGGATGGAACTAGAGGGTATAATGCTTAGCGAAATAAGTCAAGCAGAGAAAGACAACTATCATATGATCTCCCTTATATGAGGAAGTGGTGATGCAACATGGGGGCTTAAGTGGGTAGGAGAAGAATCAATGAAACAAGATGGGATTGGGAGGAAGAGAAACCAGAAGTGACTCTTAATCTTACAAAACAAACTGAGGGTTGCTGGGGGGAGGGGGGCTGGGAGAAGGGGGGGGTGGAGTTATGGACACTGGGGAGAGTATGTGCTTTGGTGAGTGCTGATTCACAGACCTGTACTCCTGGGGATAAAAATACATGTTTATAAAAAATAAAAAAAATTTTAAAAAAAGTTGATGAATAGAAATTTGTTGCATTTCTATCACCAATAATGAAGCAGCAGGAAGAGAGATCAAGGAATCGATCCTTTTTACAATTACACCAAAACCCATAAGATACTTAGGAATAAACCTAACCAAAAAGGTAAAAGATCTGCACACTAAAAACTATAGAACAGTTATGGAAGAAATTGAGAAGCATAAAGAAATGAACATCCTATGCTCATGGAAGAATGAATATTGTTAAAATATCTATACTACCCAAGGCAAACTATACATTCAATGCAATCCCAATCAAAATATACACCAGTATATTTCAGAGAACTAAAACAATCCTAAAATTTACATATAGCAAGAAAAGACCCCAGATATCCAAAGTAATACTGAAAAAGAAAAGCAGGAGGAATCACAATCTCAGACTTCAAACTGTATTACAAAGCTGTGATCATGAAGGCAGATGATACTGGCACAATATCAGACACAGATTAGTAGAACTGAATAGAGAACCCAGAAATGTACCCTCAACCATATGGTCAGCTAATCTTTGACAAAGCAGGAAGGAATATCCAATTGAAAAAAAGAGTTTCCTCCACAACTGGTGTTAGGAAAACTGGACGGTGACATATAGAAGAATGAAATTGGACGACTTTCTTATACCATACACAAAAATAAATTCAAAATGTATGAAAAACATAAACATAAGACAAGAAAACATCAAATCCTATAGGAGAACACAGGCAGCAACCTCCTTGACTTCAGCCACAGCAACTTCTTTGCAGACACATCTTCAAAGGTAAGGAAAACAAAAGAAGAAATGAACTACTGGGATCTCATTAAGATAAAAAAGCCTGCACAGCAAATGAAACAATCAACAAAACTAAAAGGCAACTGATGGAATGGAAGAGGATATATGCAAAGGACATATTAGATAAAGGACTAGTATTCAGAATCTATAAAGAACTCCTCAAAGTCAGTATCTACAAAATAAATAATCCAGTAAATAAGTGGGGGAAAGACAGGAACAGACATTTCTCCAAAGAAGGCATACAGATGGCTACCAGACACTTGAAAAAATGCTTAGCATGGCTCATCATCAGGGAAATACAAATCAAAACCACAATGAGATGTCACTTCACACCTGTCAGAATGGCCAAAAATAACAACTCAGGAAATAGCAGATGCTGTCAAGGATGCAGAGAAAGGGGAACTCTTTTGCACTGTTGGTGGGAATGCAAACTGGTGCAGCCACTTTGGAAAACAGTATGAGGTTGACTCAAAAAGTTCAAAATATAACTATCCTACAACCCAACAATTGTACTACTAGGAATTTTTTCCAAAGGATACAAAAATGCTGATTTGAAGGGGCATATGTACCCCAGTGTTTACAGTAGCAAATGTCCACAATAGCCAAAATATGGAAGTGCCCAAATGTCCATCAACTGATGAACAGATAAAGAAGATGCAGTATATCTACACAAACCTTTCTTGGTGTGTGTGGAATATTACTCAGCCAACAAAATCAATGAAGTCTTGACCTTTAGAACAACATGGATGGAACCAGAGTCTATTACGTTAAGAAAAATAAGTCAGTTAGCAAAAGACAAATATATGATTTCACCCAGATGTGGAATTTAAGAAACAAAACAGAAGTGAACATAAGGAAAGGGAAGGAAAAATAAAATTGGATAAAAACAGAGAGGGAGGCAAACCATAAGAAACTCTTAACTATAGAGAACAAACTGAGGGTTGCTGGAGGAGAGGTGGGTGTGGGGTGGGTTACATGGGGGATGGGCATGAAGGAGGGCACTTGCTCAGATGAGCACTGGGTGTTACATGTAAGTGATGAACCACTAAATTCTACTTCTGAAACCAGTACTACACTGTATGTAAACTAAATTTAATTCACATTTTAAAAAATTAAATGGTAAGCTATGGATTAGGTGAAAATATTTGTAAAATACGTATCTGCCAAAGGTCTTGTATCTATAATGTATACAGAACTTGTATGAAAATTATAAGAAAACAACTTAATTAAAAATAAACAAAAGACTGAACTGAGAGGTCATAAAAGTAATACGTCACCAATAAACACAGGAAAAATTACTCATCAACATTTTTCATTAGAGAAATGCAAATTAAAATCTCAATAAAATATTCAAAAGAAAAACTCACAGAAAAGATTATCAGACTTGGTTACTAAAGGTGGAGGGTCGGGAGAGGGGGTATTGAAGGAAGGGGGTGAATAGATACAAACTTCCAGTCACAAAACAAGTACTAGGGCTGTAATACACATGAGGACTATAGCTTAACTTTGATGTATGATACATAGGAATATTGTTAAGAGAGTAAATGCTAAGAGTTCTTATCACTAGAAGACTTTTTTCTTTTCTTCTTTCTTTTCTTTTCATTATATCTATATGAGAAGATGGATGTTAGCGGGACCTATCTGGTAGTCATCTCACATCATAAGTAAATCAAACCATCATGCTGTATGCTTTAATTTTTACAGTAATATATGCCAATTATTTCTCAAAGAAAACTAGAAAAAAGCAAAATGATATTGATATGGCTAAAATTTTAAATTAAAAGTCAGGCAATACTATGTTTAACAAGGATGCTGAGAACTAAATTCTCATACACCTGAAAGAAGATACAAATTTTTACAGCCACCTTGCAAAACAATGTAGCAATTTCTTAAAAAGTTAAATAAACACTTTCCATATGACCATTAATCTCATTTCATTTTATGAAGAGAAATAAACAAATGTATGTTTGCTCCTACACAAATGTTTATAACACACATGTGAATTCATAATAATCCAAACTGTATACAACCTTTTGCCCATCATCTACTTTTTACTTAAGTATAATTAATATTATGCTAGTTTCGGGTGAAATCTATTCAAGGAATAAACAAATTATAGTGTACACATACAATGATAAACTACTTAGCAATAAAAATAAAACATTAATGATGAAAAAAATTACTTGAATAAATGTCACAAGTATCATGGTAAATAAAAGAAACTAGACATAGAAGACGACATCCTCTATAGTTTCATTTACACAAAATTTCTCACACACAGAGACACACAGACACACACACACACATACACACAGAATCTAAGTTATAGGGAGAAATGATCAGTGGTTTCCAGGGTTAGGGTTTGAGGGAGGATCTAGATTCCAAAAATACATGAAGAAACATTCATCATAACAGAATTGCTCTATATTATGATTGTGGTGATGATTACCCCCTATAAGTTCAAAGATAAAATCATTAACTTATTCAGCCTCTCTAAATGGCAATGATACAACATCAACATTTGACTTCCCAGCAGAAATGAATTCCATAGTGCTCTTAAAAACACATGGTCTCAATGCCTTGAGAATTATTCAGGTTAAAAAAAAAAAGTCTCTAAATATCTCAAAGCACACCTCTTAGATCCATCTATAAAACCATAAACTTCTTAGATTTTCAGGGTTGAGACATTCTTATCTCAATGAAGTACGTGAATTTGGCTTTTATGTCTATGGGACTGGATATTTCTTCCAGAGAATAAAGGATAATTCAGAGTCATCCCCAAGGGCACAGAGGGCAAAGGCATGAGACAGAGATGAAAATGGAATAGAACTATACCCTAATTAAGGAATTGGCAATGTGTACATAGATTTTTAGAATTTCTCTGAATCAGTGACTCTCAGTTTACTGGTTTGTGAACAGAAGTATCCACACTGATTATTCTCAACCTCATCCAACACTAGATGTTGAGTGGGTGGACCTAATGATAACTTGTTTCATTCATTCATAGCCTCAATATTATCTTATTTAGATGTCATAATTTTAGAATACAGACTGAGTCTGATCCCATGTTGCTGAGACTTTTGTTGGTGTTTTTGTAGGCATGCCTGCATTTGGGAAGAATGTTAAGTGAAATAAGCATTAATTAGAACAGAAAATGTCAATGTGACCTTGAGAGAAGTGGGGGGAAGAAAGGCTGCTGCCATTAACAGAATCAACTCATTAGAGAAAATATAACTTATATTAAAACAACTTCTCTAGTTCACCTGCTCAAGCAAGCTCCTAGGAACTGCAAATCTGTGGCTCCTCTGTTGACTTTTATTACTTATTAAATAAACTACCTGCTTGACTCACTAGCACCTCTGCCTGACAGGAGTAACAAGAAGGTGTGATGAAATTATTCTGGCTTGTAGTCAAGAAAGGTGTTGCTAATACATTTCCCTCTGTCCGAAAGACAAATGTCCTATCTCTATTGTTAGCTGTGGCCATGATGTGTATTAGAAAATGAATATGAAATCAACATGTTAAACTTCTCTCTGTCTATATAGTGGCTTTTAGAAAAACATTTCCCAAAAGTGTGCTCTGTGAATTCAGCAGCAAAAGTAGTGGCTAAGCTCTTAAATGCTGTAATCCAAATGACTAGATTCAAATCCTAACTCTGCCACATCCTAGAAGTGTGACCTCAGGGTAACTCATTTATCCCGGATAAACCTCTGTTTCTTCATCAATAAAGTGGAGCTAAAAATGAAACTACATCACTGGATCATAATATATTCAGAAAATTCACTTACAATGGTTAGCCATTACCTGAGACATAGAAGTGCTTAATAAAAATGAGGTGTTATTACTACCGTGGAAAACAGTATGTATTACATAGTAGGTGTCCAATACTTCATTAAATCTCTTTAAAATGATTTTTTAAATATAGAAAATTATAGAAATGAAAGGAATAACAAAATGATTTTGAGCTAAATACATATTAAATGCATATCCTATATGATACATCACCAGTCTTTCACAGTCACATTGCTATGTTATCATAGGACCAACATGTTACACACCAAAATAAATAAATTAATTAATTAATAGCAGACAAATAAAACTATTATTGCTAATTATAAAACTATAATGTTTCAATTAGCATTGAAGAAAAATCCAAGTAAAGTAAATGAAGATATTATAAAAAACATGCAGGAACTGACTTTGGAGTTATTCTACTTATATATAAATATATCTGTGATGTAGCAATATTCTCCTAAGTTTTATGAAACATTTTTTAAAGGATTTAGTATTTGCAGAAGATATTAAACTTCTTGATAGAAATTCATCAAGTATGTACTATTTATATTCTAATCTTTCTAGTAGTTTAGATAGAAAAAAAAACCAATTTGACAGCAACTGATGCTTTGTATTTTAGAATTTTTAGCTAAATTCTTGGACCCCAGTGGCATTGAGAGACAGGCCAGAGGTAATGATCTGGACAAATTGAAAAGTGTGATACTGATTAGGCAAATAAAGAAAGATATCTCTGCTCTGCATGAATCATTACCAAACCATTTGATAATGTTCTCAGGCATTACCCACTGACAGACTTTTATCAATGGGTAATTAGAGCAATACAAATAAAGGAACAAACAGAGCCCCTAATTGGACCAATGCAACAATAATTTCTTTTCAGGAGACAACAGATATAAAATATTTTAAAATCGGAAAAATTTATTTATATATTTAATAATAAAGATAACTGTGTGGAAATGTTACAAGGAATTAGAAAAGTTTATAACACTTTGTAACTTCAGGATTTGAAGTAAGAACCACCATTGTCTGCTCATCCTTCTGGGTATGTCCTTGGCTTTATTTTATTCTTCACCACTGTTCTAGATAACCTGGCTATTATCATTACATCTACTATCCAAAAGAAATAATAGCCATAGCCTCTTCTTTTAATCCTTCAGTCAGTGTGTTATAAAATAACAGGAATCACAGGAACCAAATTATAGAAAGATACACTGTAATGAAGAAAATTAGAAATCAGAGCTCTAAAATAACAAATGAGCTTCTTATTTAAATATGTATTCAGCGTGTTGAATAGAAAGTATAGTGTGATAGAGCAATATATCTCGACCATCTTTCAGATATCATCTAATACCAACAAAATCCAATTTTTGGAGCTTTCTCAAACTGCCAAGTTAGTCGGTATGCATTTGTCATCACAGGCAACTATGTTTGTGAAAACATCTAACACATTTACACACTATTTCTTTTTCTGCTTCTCATGTGGACAGAGCAGAGACAAGAATTACTGCTAGAGCTTTTTAAAAAATCAAGTGACCAGAAATTACAATGGATAAAACAGAAAAATCACAACAGAGAGACAGAGAAAAACAGGAAAACAGAGACACAGAGGAGAGGAGACAACTGGCAAGAGTCACACAGGGGTGACAGTCAAGACCTGAAAATACTTATAAGATATTAAAAGGCCACTATGCAACACTCTAAGCTAACAGTTTCAGAAAGATGGATGAGACTGGCAAATTTCTCAAAAGACACAGACAAGTCACAAGGCTCCTATACTCATGACAGAATTTAATAGGTAAAAGTCTCCTCACAAAAACAAAAACAAGCAAAAACCACCAACAAAAAAATCTCCATTCTCAAATAGCTTCCAGGTGAATATCTAAGAATTATGGAGTAATGCCATTTTAATTCAAATTCTTTGAGTAAACAGAAAGAAAACAATTAAATAATAGAAGCGAGGGGAAATGTCCCAACAATTGTCTGAGGCCAGCAATATCCTGATACAAAATGAACTGTACAGAAGGTGTTTCTTTTTTTATGAAAGAAACTAAAAACTTCAAGAGTTTATATATCAGGTCATGATACATGAAGATTACGTATCATTATAATGGAATACTTTCCAATCATACAAGTAAAATGAGAACCTTTCCGTACATTGTTTTTGCTATGCACAACTGTATGACATTTAAAAAGCCCCAGGCTTGTTAATGCATAAGCTAGGTATGGAATGGTGAAAATATTTGCACAACAGAATGGAAAACAATATAAATATGTACCCCATTTTGCTTTTGTTTTTTAAAAGAAACATTGGAGGGGTGCCTGGGTGGCTCACTTGGTTAAGCATCTGACTTTGGCTCATGTCATTATCTCAAGATTCTGGGATCAGGCCTTGCCTCCTCCTCAACTGGCTTCTAGCTCAGTGGGGAGTCCGCTTGTTCCTCTCCTTCCTCCTTGTCCCTCCCCTCTGCTCATGAGCTCTCTCTCTCTCAAACAGACAAAAATCTTTAAAAATAAATATATAAATAAAAAAATAAAAGAAACACTGGAACAAATGAGTAGAAATCAACAACTGGATTTCTTCAGTGGAAAGAAAGTGGGTTATTGATAATAAACTTCGCTGAGCAAGTGATAATTCAAGCTAAGATCTAAAGCATTTGTAGCAAATTGCCAATTGGAAAGATACAGGGAGAATTCTTCCAGAACGAGGCTACAGCATTTCCAAGAGAATGTGGGTTAAGGAGGTTGGCATTGACAAAAGCCCACCATGGCAGAGAGCTGGAGATCCAGGAGAAGAGAAGGTCAGGATGTGGCTGGGAAATCAAGACTGCCTAAAACTGAAAAACTGTAATCAGCCTCAGTATATTCAAAATTACCTTGAAGGATGACATAATTCCTTTCTCAAGCATAATATGATGGCATTGTAATTAATCTTACAATGTTACAGCAGATACCTTGATGACTTTTATTAAACTTTTTGAAGTTCTTTTTTATTCTTTTTTATTTAATTATGAGAGTGAGGGAGGGAGGGCACACAAGTTGGGGGGGGGGAGGCAGAAGGAGAGGGAGAAGCAGACACCCTGCTGAGCAGGGAGCCCAAGAGATCATGACCTGAGTGGAAGGCAGATAATTAACGAGTGAGCCAACCAGGCACTCCTATAAGATACTATATTTTTAGTCAGTGGAACAAATGGTTTGATATTTGATATTCAATTTGAGGTACCATACATTACTTCATTTATGATTTATAACTATAAGAGAAAAAAAAACACCAAAACCCACTGTACCTGAGTCTGGTTGCTAAAGTTTCATTTTAATGGGTATTCTGTTAGTTCTAAAGTGCTTTATTTTCAAAGTTCATTTAAAACCTTTCAAAATTCTTTGAAAAGTTAAAGTTTTACAAATATCTAATAGCTAATTATACCTTTGTATTTATTGGATGCTTGGGTATATTAATGCAGATGCCACTAATTAGCTGAGATGCTAAAAAACTTTTATCATTAATTATAATGTAAGGCAGTTAGGTCACTTTTAAGGAAATCCGAATATCTGCACAAGGTTCCAAGTGACACGTGATCATATTAATTTATCTACAAATTACTTTCAATCTGACCTTCCAATTTTCTTTCTACTTTAAATAATAAAAAATGGGGGTAAGAGCACATTCATGATTCCTCTCCATTCTACTTTTTCCCCATCCACAGATTTACTGAGCTATAATTGCCGTGTAACAAACAAACAAATAAAAAAGTAGTTATATGACTTGACGGAGGTGTTAGCTAACTCTGAGGTGGTAGCCATTCTGCATTATGTAACTATGTACACTAAATAAACATGTCTCCATTCAGTTTCTATAAAAATAAGATACCTTTCTAAAACTGAAAATGAAAGTCTTTGAAACCATTACATTATAATCTTACAAATGGGAGGGATCCCTTCAGTAAATGTAGCTAACACATATATCAATTTTTTCCACATGTATAGCCAGGTTTATACAACAAGTCATCAGGAATTAAGGTTTATTTCAAAGCAAGCATAAAGATATATTACAAAATCTAACATATTCTTTTTCAAAAAAATTAAACTGTATTACTTAGAATTATGGTTACTGGAAAAATTATAACTTAAGTCATATTTTAATGACTTAGGAAGATATTTTTTATAATTATCAAATCAAAGTACAAGCCTAAATTATAAATAGTTATTTATTGTAACTTCCAGGGCATTACTTGAAGTCAGAACACATTGTCCTCCACATCATTTAATGTAACATAATTTACTGAAGAACACCTACTTGCAAGGATATAGAATTCTTGTGCTTTTTAGTCATCAAGAATCGATTTACAAAAATTTTTATGCAGTGAATGTAATTATAACTTTTTGAAAGATTGTCAATATCAAGTTGAATTTTACCTTCTATCTTTGTCGGTGGTGGTTTGCTATAGACTTTGTGTAAGTGTATGTGTAACCAAGTTTGTTCTTTCAGAGATTTTGATTCAAAAGATCTCTGAGACAGGGAATTTTATTTTGATTTATTTATTTATGTTTTTACTTCTCTCCTATCTATTCAATTTAAACAAATATTTCATTGTTATGTTAGTCACATAGAGTACATCATTAGTTTTAGATGTAGTGTTCCACGACACATTGTTTGCATACAACACCCCGTGATCCACGCACTCGCTCTCCTCCTTAATACCCATCATCAGACGCACCCATCCCCTTACACCCCCTCCCTTCTCAAACCCTCAGTTTCCTTCCCCAGAGTCCAGAGTCTCTCACGGTTCATCTCCCACTCCGATGTCCCCCCACTCATTTCATTTTTCCCTTTCTTCTCTTAATGTCCTCCATCCTATTCCTTATGTTCCCCAAATAAGTGAAACCACAGGATAATTGACTTTCTCTGCTTGACTTATTTCGCTTAGCATCATCTCCTCCAGTCCCATCCATGTTGATGCAAAAGTTGAGTATTCATCCTTTCTCATGGCTGTGTGCATTTTATAAGTTACTGAAGTAATTAAAACTGCCATACAAAATTGGAAATTTTACTGAATATTAAAAAGAAAATCAAGATTATCAGTATTTGTGCTTCTCAAATGTTCAGGTTAATTGAGTTTTTATTTGTAAGCTTTCTTGTGTAAACAAGTATATCTGATCTGCTGAAAAAGCACTAAAAGAAACTTTCTCTTCCTGCCTTTACTTACTCTACCTACCTCCTTTAGCTTGGGTATGGAAGCTATCCCTCAGTTAATTCAGTGTCAGAGTAAAGAAAAGTTTAGATTTATATGAATAAACTCATGAAATGTTTTTTGTAGAGATTTATCTACTTTCACTGTAAAGCTTTTGAAGTCCTGAAACATAAGCTATATGGCAAAATCTGATTTGTATTTTAAATTGGTTACTACAACATAGTTATATTATCAAAAATAAAACCTATAAAAATACAGAATGGCAAAATTAATGAAAAAAGATGACGCAGATTCACTCACATCTTATTTTGCCGTTAAGGACTCAGGCAGACAACTCAGCAAGAATATAGTTTCTGCTACTTTTAAATGCAATCTGACCCTGAAATGGTTAATTATTGTCTTACCATTTCAGAGCTAAATTGTATCTTATCCTTTAAATTATAATCTATTAGTTTAAATTATAACTTATTATTTTACAATGAACTAATACATTTATCATCTTTAAGTGGACTAAAAAATCTACTTCGAGGATTCATTGTGACAAATATATGACATAGTACAATTTGGGTAGTTATCACAGTGCTAGTGAAATAGTAAATCCTCATTAAGTAGTTACTAAGAACCAGGAAACAGTCACTGAATTAAGTATAATTAAAAAGAAATAAAATATGGGTTGTTCTGTAAGAAAAAACCTCCACAAATACATAAATTTAAAAATCCACTTAAATTGTTTTATTGCTAATTTATGACTGTATATATATGTGTATATATACACACATACACACACATATATAAACTGTGTCTAAAAATAAAATACAAAGCATAATATTCAAAGAATTCTTTAATTCATCTTTCTTTCATGATTCTAAAAAAGCAGGGGAGGGGGAACAGTATCATTAAGGTAAAACTAGCATGATCTTTGATGAGAAAATAAGTGTAAGAGACAATACGAAAACCACAGCCAAAGCTAATTATAGTATTTGACTCAAAGAAAGAATGGCTGAAAAAACAGATAAATAAACAAAAAATATAATTAACTTCCTATATACAAGTATTAGTGTGGGTAAGAAAAAAAGAGATAATGCACAAAAGAGGGTAGGTATGGTAAGAACAAGAACACTATTAATAAAAGATCAGATTATGGGAATTTAAATTAGGATTTTCAAAATCTTGTTATTTAATGTCAAGTATACTTTGTGGTATGTGTATCTGCATGGCACTCAGGGCATTTTCATAAAAATAAAATACATATGAAAATATTAGTAAGTACAGTGATCCACGTAATGGGATGGGCTATGATGCAGCTTCCAAGCTCCTGATTAAGAGCGTATGGCTCTCTCTCTTGTGTGTTTTATTTCTCCTTCTGCTGAAGAAAAGATGAAATACTGCTTTTGGCAGGAAATATTCGCTATATCTGCCAAAATTGCACTTGGTAGACAGAAATTCACATAGTAAATATATTTTTATGGATAATTAGTTGATTGAATGTGTGAATTAGAGGCTTTTTAATATTCATGACTAATTATATCTATGAATATTTTATTAATTTCTGTTTTGTTTGAAATAATGATGCTACAATAACATGAAACCCAAACACTTAACATTAATAAACTCTAAGTAATAAGTCAATGGCAATTCTGTGATTAAGTATCACCCAAAGCTTCCCTGATAGAACAATATAATATGCAAAATACAAATACTGTGGTTTAGGTATAGAGAAATGCAATCCATTACCTTCCTTATAAATCACAAAACTTAGATGTACAGCCAGCTTCACTATTTTCAACACGTTTTACAGAATTACTCAATTATAAGAAATCAGGCCTGCTTTTTGGTAACAGAATCCACAGAATGGGTTTCATCACCTGCTTAAGACTGATACACACATTTTTTTAAGCAGACTTTCATTTACTGAGCTCACATACTGCCCCACTTAAGTTTGTATTTAAGCCCTAGTGCCAAAATATTGTAATTGTTTGTTCACTTTGGGGGTATTTTTTTCACCTATCTGCATGCTTTTAAGGACAGCCATAGCACATGCATTCTATTTTGTCTTTGCTTATGTCTTTATTTACCAGTTTTAGCAAAGTAGGTCTTATATGAATAAAGAAATAATTTGCTCTGAAATTCTAAATGTTCTCAAAGAATCATAAAAGAAAAAATGATATTTAATTCTAAATATCAAAGCACAAGATGATTAAATATTATTATAATTACCTGACTTCTTCCAGAGTCCTACAAAGGAATCTTTTGTACTGTGGCCTTGTCTTTCAGATCCCTTCAACTTTATACCAAATTACAGCTATAGCTTCTCTGCCCTCAACCACTGCAGCTGTTTCACTACTGCCCAAATCTGAAACAACCACAGCAGGAATCGAAGCAGGCGCATTTAGGTGGGGTAGGAAAACTGAAGGACTTGCTAACAATCCGCTTTATGCTCCTTTTCCTGCTTCTGTACTTGCAAGGACCTGCACCACCACTCTACTTCGCACATGCCTTGTAATATACACAGCACATCTCCTTCCTGTGAGGAACAAGTTAATGACTTTTCTTGAACAGGTAACATCTAAGGAAGGTCCAGGTGGGATGACTGGAGGAAGCTATCATATACGCATCTTCCAAACCACGACGCTAGACAATTCAGTGTTAGACATCTCGTCACTGGAAATCTGGATGCCAAGGCCCCCTGGCTCCAAAGAATAATACCTGGGCCGCCTTCTTTATTCTAAATGGTTCATAGATCCCTGAAGGTATACATACACCAAACCCCTGTCCTCACTAAAAACCCTCAGACCCTGAACAAAGTCGAGATTCCCTCTTTTCCTTCCCAGACTCCTGGATGCTCAGTCTGTGTCTGGCTCTCTATATAGATATCTTTAGTAAATTCTGCTTTCCAGCTCCTGTGGCTCATCTTTGATTTCCATCCTATGTGAAACCAAGGACCTCGTGGCTGGTCCTGTGGGAATCCTCTCAGGATCCTCAGACCTGACCTGCCTGCATCAGCTGCCTCCATGACACGGAATTTCTAGTGATTCCCACTGAACTATCAGAAACGAATTGTTGAAATATTTGAGGAATCGAAAATGACAGCTCCACTAAAAAATTGTCTCTGCTTAGATCACCATTCATGACTCATTTCAGTATCTACAGCAGGAATATTTCTTTAACAGGAAGCCTAAATTATAAAATCCAAACTATTAAACTTAACTAACATGACTTAAACAAACGTAACTTCAGTAACATAACTTCAACAAACGTAACTTAAACTAACCATTTAAGTTAATATGCCTTAGGTTTTTTCCACCACTTTTGGACCCCAATGAAGTTACAAAAGTCACATATTTCTCAAAACCTCTTCACCATTTGACTTCCCCTGTTGATTAACTCAATCAAAAAGAGAAAATAAGCATTATGACCAAAGCCCAACATTAACCTAAATATTTGTGTCTTACATTTTGTAAAGAAGAGTAGACCTTTCTTCAAGATTTGTAAATAATTCTTCAGCTTTTAAAATTGTTGCTACTACAGGGGCGCCTGGGGGGCTCAGTGGGTTAAAGCGTCTGCCTTCAGCTCAGGTCATGATCCCAGTGTCCTGGGATCAAGCCCCGCATCAGGCTCTCTGCTCAGCGGGGAGCCTGCTTTCTCCTCTCTCTCTGCCTGCCTCTCTGCCTACTTGTGATCTCTGTCAAATAAATAAATTTAAAAAAATTTAAAAAAAAAGAAAATTGTTACTACTATAAATGTGTTGATCAATAACAGGGAGCTACCTTGTTTCTCAAGTCAAGTTCTATATCCACAGCACATGTTTTATGTTTGGGAAAGTTTTATACATAAACATAGTAAGTAAGAATCATATCGATCTTCTTATGCTGAATATTGATATGGAATTCTAGTTGAATGCTATAAAACCTTAGTTTTTCAAATTTCTAAGATCTTTTAAAAGAAAATTATAGTATAAATGTTATAATTTAAGAAATGGAAGTCTAAAATAATTCAGTTTGAGCCCCTTCTCTTCCACAGATTAGTATATAAGCACTGTTAACTACAGTATCGAAACAGCATGTCACTGGCATAAAAACAAACACAAAGACCAATGGAATAGAAAAAAGACCCCAGAAATAAAACCAGACACCCACAATAAGCTAATCTTTGATAAAAGCACCAAAAATACACAATGGGAAAAGGATAGTTTCTTCAATCAATGGTATTGGGAAAACAATATCCACATGCAAAAGACCAAAACTATACCCTTATCTCACACCATACCCCAAAACAACTCAAAACGGGTTAAAGACTTAAATGTAAGAGCTGAAACAATAAAAATCCTAGAAATTGTAAGGAAAAAGCTTCTTGGAATTGGTCTTAACAGTGATTATTTTGGACAGGACACCAAAAGCATAGGCAGCCAAAGCCAAATAAACAAAGGGGACTACATCAAACCAAAGAAGCTTCTGTACAGCAAAGGAAACAATCAACAAAATGAAAAGGCAAACTATGAAATAGGCAAAAATATTTGCTAACTATATACATACTACACACACACACATATCATATATTATCATTATGTATATTGTGTATACACATATACATCATATATGTGATATATATCATATGTGATATATATCACGTATATCATGCTATATGTATGATATATATATCATATACCATACACACATGTATCATATATTATCATTATTATGTGTATATGTATATCATGTACACATACCTATAATATTGTATATTATCATATTATCATCAAACCAAAGAAGCTTCTTTAAGCAAAGGAATCAATTAACGAAATGAAAAGGCAAACTATGAAATAGGCAAAAATATTTGCAAACCATATATACACACACACACACATCATATATTATCATTACTATGCATATATGTATATTGTATATACACATATACATCATATATGTGATATATATCACATATATTTGATATATCATGTATATCATGTTATATGTATGATATATATTGTATATCATACACACACATATATTATCATTATGTGTATATGTATATTATGTACACATACATATAATATTGTATATTATCATCAAACCAAAGAAGGTTCTGTAAGCAAAGGAAACAATTAACAAAATGAAAAGGCAAATTATGAAATAGGCAAAAATATTTGCAAACCATATACACACACACATCATATATTATCATTATTATGCATATATGTATATTGTATATACACATATACATCGTATATGTGATATAGATCACATATATTGATATATCACGTATATCATGTTATATGTATGATACATATCATATATCATACACACATATTATCATTGTTATGTGTATATGTATATTATGTACACCCACATATAATATTGTATATTATCATCACTATCATATATTATCATCACTATCATATGGTCTCATATATATGAGATAAGGGGTTAATATGCAAAACACATAAGAAACTCCTAAATTGTTAAATTCATTAAGCAAGGACGCGATGAGACCGAGCTGGCTCGAGCCCCCCAGCGAGCAAACCCAAACCTCCTCCTGGCCCCGGCCCGCGGGGCGGAAACGCGAACGCCCGCGACGACCCCGCACGAACCGGCCTCGGGCCGGCGCCCGCCACGTCCCCGTCTCCGCACGGCGCCGCCGCGTCTCCGGAAAACCCTCCCCCGGGCTCCACGCGGCCGGAACGTTCTGAACCACGCTCAGTGCGGGTCGGTCCAGTTTTAATCAATTTTTGCTCGCGGAAACTCCCAGAACGACTACTCTGCCTCAGTTTACCTCGTAACAGCCCTGGCGTCGGGGAATCGGCCGAAGGAGACGCCCGACGCCACCCGAGAGGAAGGAGCGGCGCCGTCGGTACCTGCCGGGCGCGCGGCGCTCCCTGCTTTCTGGCGGCCTCCCGGGGTCCGGGGTCGTGCCCGTGTCCTGAGCGCCGCAGCGCCTCCGTCAGGGGCTCCCCGACGCGACCTGAGCGGCCCCGCACTCGGTCCGAAACCAGACGGAGTCTGACGGACGCGGTCCCGGTTCCAAACCCGTCCGGGCGCGGGGTCGGACGTACATAACCCGGACGCGTGGGTCCGCCGTCGACTCGGTCCGGCTTAGAACCCGAGGCGCCGAGGTCGCCCTGGGCCGGTTTGCAAAGCGCCCCAGGCCACGGTCGGAGCAGGTCGGATTTACTGAAGATGTTCCATGGATCTGAGAGCGCGCGCAGGCCGAGGGGCCGAGGGGGAGGAGGAAGCCGACTCCTGCCGAGCTCGGAGCCGGACGTGGGTCTTGATCCGAGAACCCGGATCGCGCGGGAGGCCGACCCTTGACCGACTGAGCCACCCGGGAGCCCTCGGTGGGGCTGACTGAGGAACAGGGCTGAGTCCAGTTGAGGTGAGGTCCTACTCAGGCGAGCAGGATTTTGTTCGAAGGTTCACCTACCCCAAATAATCCTCAGCGACAGCGGCTACAGCGGAGAACTTGCAAGCATCTTGGATACGCGCATCCATCGGGAGGTGCCTAGAGAAAAGCCCCAACGAAACCCCATAAAAATAGAGGGAACATGATTTGTCCTCCTCTGCAGTTTCTGGTGACCCAGATGGGACCTGCTGGGACGGTCCACCCGCTCGGGAGCCTGCAGACAGATCCTGGGAAAACTGGCGGAATCCTGGAAAAGGTAAGAATTCTTAGGAAAGTGAGCTCTGCCCGATCTCCCTGTGCGGGGGCTGGTGCGCAGAGGAAGGTGACCTGTCACCACGTCCGTTCCATTCCAAACTCCGATTGGCAGGAGAAAACACGGGCTAATCCTTTCTCTCCCAGGGATAGCTGTTCCTTCTTTGCTATCTCATATTGTTTCCTGAGAACCTGGCTTGGCAACTGTCAGGTTAGGGGACCCCAATATAGCCAAACGGAAATGTGGTTGCACCCTGCTAGTGGCTAATGGGGTGCGCAGAAGTGTGGCTGTACGCTCCGTTTGTGGTGGGTTCGGTGGACTCGGCCAGATCTCAGGGAAAGGTCGGTCGGCCTTTGTTTGGTATCTTTAAGAGTAGCCTGGAGCTTGGGAGAGTACAATCTTTTTATCTCTTTTTGGGGACCTCCTTTCTGCCCATGGATTTTTTTTTTTTTTTAATCCTGCCAGGAATATTTACTGTTTATTTAGGCTGAAACCTAACAGGATACTTGATCTTTGTTGTTGTCATTGCTTAAAAATAGCTCTACGGTGAGAAACTGACCAGATTGGAAGGTGACATTGAGTCTGGTAGGATCTTATTATTTATTTTTTATTGAGGTATAATTGACATATAGCATTGTATTAGTTTCAGATGTACAAGGTAATGATTCACTATTTGTACACCCTAGGAAGTGATCATAAGTCTGCTTACCATCCACCATGTAAAGTCACATTATTTTTTTTTTTCCCTTGTAGTGGGAGCTTTAAAGATTTACTCCTTTGGCGACTTCGCATATACAATTCATCATGCTATCAATGACAGTCCCATGATTTATTTGTTTTGTAACTGGACGTTTGTACCTTTTGACCCCCTGCACCCATTTTGCCCATTCCCTAACCCTCCTCGCGTCCAACAACCACCAATCTGTTCCCTGTATCTATGTGTTTGATTTTGTTTTGTTTTGTTCATTTGTTTTGATTTTTAGATTACACATCAAAGTGAACTCATATGGTATTTGTCTTTCTCTGACTGATTTCATTTAGCATAATAATATCAAGATCCATCCATGTTGTCCCCAGTGGCAAGATTTTATTGTTTTTTATGGTTGAGTAATATTTTATGTATATCATGTAATACTTATGTGTATCACATATATTATATACTTTATATATTGTATATGTTTTATTTTATATATATGTATATATTATATACATATGTTTTATGTATATAATGTAATATTCATGTGCATTGCACCTTCTTCATCCACTCATCCATCAGTGGTCACTTAAGTTTGTTTCCATATCTTCACTATTATAAACAAATGCTACCATGAACATAGGGGTATATGTATCTTTTCTAGTTACTAATATCATTTTTTTAGATTAATACTCGGAAGTGGCAGTGCTGAGTTATATTCTTCTATTTTTAAATAAAATAAAATGGAATAAAATAATAAAAAACAAAAGCTAGTTTAAATTTATTGATTCAAAACAGGCAGATCTTTAGAATTATCATCATTAAATATAATATTTTGATAATAGGCTCATGTTATTGGTGCAGACCCTATGGAAAATACTATGGAGCCTCCTCAAAAAATTTTAAAAAAAGAACTGCCGTGTGATCCGACAATCCCACTTTTGAGTATATATCCAAAGGAAATAAATTCAGTATACTGAAGAGATATTTGCTTGCTTATATTTAGTGCAGCATTGTTCAGAATAGCCACGATATGGAAATGGCCTAAGGGTCTATCAATAGATGAATGAATAAACTGAAAATACAGCACACACACACACACCACACACACACACACACACACACACACACTGTAGGCGTTTTGAGTCATGGCTCTTCCATATATTAGTGTCTAAACAAGTGAAAGTCAGATATGTCTGAAATTTAATTTTATTTTTTTAGTCATATATGTATAGATATTAAATAGGTATTTGGGGTCAAGCATCTGTTGGTTGAAGGAGATAGAAAGATGTATAGGAATAACATGTTCTTCAGTCTTACTCAAACCAAAACCCAATGCAACAATCATGTTATTTCTTTCAAAGTTTATCTGAACAAGTTTAACTTTATAAATTGTTCATTTTAATTTCTTTTCTAATTATTTAAATATTTTATGAATTTTATTTCAGCAAATATATCATGCTCTTTCTAAAGAGAGCTACACATAGCTAAGAATATAAACATTTTCCCATGACTTTTGACAGTCATGGAAAAGCTTATTGATTATGATGTTGCCATTACCCCATTAACATTTTTTGTATTTGGTCTTCTAATACTTTGCCTACCTGGAAGAAAACATCAAAATGTACCTGGGGTTAAAATTTCTAGGTAGAATAGGAAAATGCTAAAATACTTGGTGTGAATATTTAATTTGTTTAGAGAATCTTTGCAACCAATAATAGAACTATCTATGCTTGAATTTAATGTGAAGGTAAGAACTAAAGCTGATATTAAGTTTTTGTTAATTTCTCTTACACAGGCAATTAACAGATTTTAAGAAAAATCTGTTACAGTTAACAATCCTTTCATTCCCCCTTTGTAACAAGGACTAATACATTCTGAAGCCATATATAACACACATTCTATAACTGTCTTAATTTATAGAGGTTGAGAGAAAATTTTTTATCTTTACTTGGAAACTAGGAAAAATTTTTATAGCATTAATGATATTAATGAGCTGAGACTTAAAGGAATGCATGCTTACCCTATTATCTCATATGGGATTTTCACTATTTGCATTTGTTTCTGATCAACATCTGCTTTCTATGGTATCGTGAAACCTTATAGCATGCAATGATTCTGTACTGATTCAGAAAATCTGACCCAGAGTTCTCTATGTCAGCACAGCAGAGGCAGGGCTATCTCTTAATCTTTGTCCTACATGGGCCCAAGCAATTCAAGTACATTTGTTCCCTTTGTTTTATCGGGGCTTAATCAAAAATTGAAGATTATTTTCATTCTGCCTCTCAGTTCTCAGAGCACAAAATCTTTATGAAAAAAGTGAGTTGCCTAATGCTTCATTTCTGTTTTTATGTGTTATAACATTAATCCATGCAAATGCTGATATTTCAAAATGGAAAATTCTCCTTTAATTCTGCTTGGTGAAATACTGGAGATAAAGAATCTGGGTTGCGGAGGGAAGCAGAAATAAGAGCCTTATTTATATTAAGTGCTGAGATACTCTCCTTAGTTTCTGAAAAATCTTTCCCTCTACGTTTGTTTCTTTTTCCATTGTCAGATACCATCTACGAAACTGCACTTGAGTTTAAAAGTTCTTAATAAATCTATTGCAAACTTTAATGTTTATTAAAAGCGTCAGATCAGAGGCATCTGTGTGGCTTGCTTGGTTGGTTAGACTTACGCCTTAGGCTCAGTCATGATCCCCGGGTCCTGGGTTCCAGCCCCAAGGTGGTGGGCTCCTTACTCCGGGAGGAGTCTCCTTTTCCCTCTGCCTCTGCTCCTTCCTCCTGCCCCCAACCTCTTACTCCTGCAGTGTGTTCTCTCTCTCTCTCAAATAAATAAATAAAATCCTAAAAAGAATAAATAAAAGCATCAGATCAAACCATCTTTAAATTAACTCTAGTAGTACAGTTGTTTTGGGTACCAAAAATTAGGCTCTACCATTATCCCCATCCTTCTGGAAGAAGACATCTATAGTGTCAGTGATTTTTACTTTCTAATTAATACAAAGTGAAAATTAGAGTTAAAATCTTTCAGGTGAACAGCACGTTGCTCCAAACCTTGATAGAACCAGGTCTTATTGATAATATTAGTCACATATTTTAGGTAATAGATTGACAATACTCTTAAAATGCTCTATACTTGCAAATCAAAACAAAAAAAGAACTATCTCTGTGGGCATATTTATACTGAGTATATATGTATGTAGATATGTGATTATTTGTGGGGTTTTGTTTTGTTTTGTTTTAATCTGCTTGACAATCTGGCCAGGATACTTCTAGAATTCTCTTGTTTATTTCAAGATTACCTTAGGAACAATATGTTTCTAATTGATTATGATTTGCATCCTTATCATTTACAATTGGTTTCCTTTGACAGTTGACTTAGAAAAAAGAAGAGAGTTGATTTTAGAAAAAAGAAGAATGCTACACTTGCAAAGTTTTTCTTTCTTTAGTTCTGTCAGTTACTACCAAAAGACATTTTTTGTACATTATAATGATTGCATACAGTATCCCGACACAGATTTCCATATTATTTTTAGCATGTATTGAATGTTCGACTTAGTTCTAATTATTTTAATAAGATAGATTCAGGTACTGTATCTTTTGTTACTGTTTTTTGTTGTTAGATGTTTATTTGAAAATAAAATGCACTATGGAAAATTGATTTCAGTTTCAATAGAAAGGTATCTAATAGATATGCAGACAATGAAAAAGAAAACTAAACTAAAAGATCCATTTATAATCCATTATTTTTATAACCCTGCACCTCTTCTAACGACTCTGAGTAAGTCTGTGAATTTTGCCTGAAATCTGATTCAAACACTTTTCACATTTGAAACATATTTTACAACTATAGAACTCAGTTAAACATCCTTAACCACTAATCTATATGACAATGTACATTGATCATTAAATAGATCTTAGATAAAAGCTGGGGTTGATTTTACTTTAATCAGCAATTCTATAAAGCTAGGAATTAGATAAAATTGGATTAAACATAACAAGTATTAATAAGGAGTAAGAACAAGTAAAAATAAATTATTAAGGAGAGAGAGAGACAGAGATAGTGAGGATAGAATTCTTTTACATTCCAAAGAAAGAGTCTGAATTTCAATAAAGGTGAGTAAAATGTAATGTAGCAAGAACTCTTCACAGACCTTTTAGCATTCAAATTATGGCGTGCATGTGCATGCTGCAGTTTTACAAGCCTGCAAAATAGTAACATTAAAGGCCCAGCATCTTTAAAAATCATAAGTCTGCAAAATGATTCACTTGCCATGCATATTGAACATTAATAACACCAAGTAGTTCTGTTTATTAACCTTTTACGTTAATGGTCAAAAATGAAACATGCTGAGAACAATTGCACGACAGAAGGGACAAATGTTTCTGATGACTATTGGGTTTCATTTGACAGTTAATAAAAACCATCAAGTACATATTATGTTAGATTAGCCGAGATCTGGATTCCATATGACAAGTCATTATTATTAAAGGCAAATGGAGGGTATTTTCAAATACACCCTGGAGTGAGGTAGACTAAAATATGATGGTGCACTCTTGAATGTCAAGGACATTTTGTGCAGTGTATAATGGAAAACTACATGTAATGTGCAGTTTGGGAACTATTTCATGTTCCTCTGAAGACCTCAAAGCATCACACTGAATATTTTATTGGAATCTGTCACACTCTGCTATAGGTTCAAGTGCATAACAAATATTTATAGACAATCATCATTTTGATGACAGAGAGAATGTGTCAGCGCTGATAGTTAGCATATGAGTAAGTGTATAATGTCATACTCTTTCTATTCCCTCTTCATTTTCTTTTATTTAAAAATAATCAGCTCAATTTTACATAATCTGTAAGTCACTCCCTTTTAGAAAAGCAGAGTTATGAATGACTGGGTGATTTTTCAATAATGTAGTAACTGATAAGCTGCGATTCTCATTGTGCCTCTCTAAATGTCAGTTACACTCATTAGCAAGTATGAAGACCATCGGGAGTACGAAGATTTGTTTTAAGAATGTAAAACTTAAAGTATGCAAATATTGGTAACTAAGAAGGAAGTGCTTTTTGTAACAGTACAGAAAATCTAAAATTTGACTAGAAAAACAGTTTTGTACAGCATGAGACTTTGTGTATAATAAAAGCAAAGAACTTGGAATCCGAAGACCCATATTAATTGTGTTCTCCTCCCACTATTTAATATGTGACCTACCCTAAGTAGATGGTTTAACCTCTCTGAACCTGTTTTTTTAGTAAGTCTCAGTCCAAACCACATTACAAATTTGTGCCTAGAATTACATATAAGTGAGAAACTTTGTAAACCATGCAAAGTTAAGGAAAAGAAACAAACTGTTATTAATAGTTGCAATTTAGGGGCGCCTGGGTGGCTCAGTGGGTTAAGCCTCTGCCTTCGGCTCAGGTCATGATCTTAGGGTCCTGGGATTGAGCCCCGCATCGGGCTCTCTGCTCAGCGGGGAGCCTGCTTCCTCCTCTCTCTCTCTGCCTGCCTCTCTGCCTACTTGTGATCTCTGTCAAATAAATAAATAAAATCTTTAAAAAAAAAAATAGTTGCAATTTAAATAGTAACAGCTGGCCATTAATTGCCTGGGGATGGGGGTGAGGGTTTTTGGAAGAGACAAACAGAAAGAATTACAAATGTACATGAAGAAACTTTTGTGGATTATGCATTTATTCATTAATTTGATTGCTGTGATATATATATATATATACACACACACACACATATGCATATGTATATACTATATATATATACATATATATGCCAAAGCTCATAGTACATTTTAAATATTTATCATATGTCAATTATATTACATCTGTTTTTAAAAATACTAGGATTACTACCATTACAAGAAAAAAAACCAGATTGGTTTTATAAATATCATATTGGATAAAAGAAGCTAGGCATAAAAGAATACACAATATTCCTTGATTCATATAAAGTGAAAAAAACAGACAAATATTGGGGTGCATGGGTGGCTCAGTGAGTTAAGCATCTGCCTTCGGCTCAGTTCATGGTCTCAGGGTCCTGGGATAGAGCCCTGCTTTGGGCTCTCTGCTCAGCAGGAAACCTGCTTCCCCCCTCTCTCTGCCTGCTGCTCTGCTACTTGTGATTTTCTCTCTCTCACTCTCTGTCAAATAAATAAAGTCTTTAAAAAAAGACAAATAATATATAGTATCAGAAATCAGGGTAATTAATACTATTAAGAAAGAGGAAAAGAATAATAATTGGGCAAGAACAAAGGAAAGATAATGAGATTTTGGAAACATTCTATGTCCTTACCTGGGTTGTAGGTATATGACAAGCCATGTTTGTGATTACTTATTGAGATATATGTGATAATTTGTGTATATTATTTCTGTGTGCTAAATGTCAATTAAAATTCATTTAAGGAAGGGATGATTGGTGAGCAAGGGTCATCTGAGTTGAAACCCCTTGACCACCAGTAGCATACTTCACCAACCAGTTGAACCGAATTATTTACGTAGATAAGTAAAATTCTGTATCTCTGTAAGAATGAACGTAAGAGGTTCAGTTTTATGGTTTTGTTAAGTCACTAATAAGACTCTTGGAGTGCCCTCTAAGAGCAAATTTTAGAACAAAACAGGCTGTTAACCTGGTAAGTGTATCACTCTGGGTTCTCGACAGAAAAAGAACCAGTTCTTGTACCGAGACTTAATTATATGGAATTAGATCACCGTTGTGGAGGCTGAAAAGTCCCAAGGTCTTCAGTTCACAAAATGGAGACTCAGGAGTGTCAGTGTTGTAGTTCCCTCCGAGAACCAGGATAAGCGATATTATAAATTCCAGGTCAAGTTGGAGCCCAAAGGCAGGAGAAACACATGTCCCAGCTTTTATTTAAAAATAATGAGTCAAGTTTTACATAATCCACAAGTTGTCTCCTGTTAGAAAATTAAAGTCAAGAAAAAAAGATAAAATCATGAACTACTGGGTGATTTTTTACACAGTCAAGCAGAGGGAGCAAATTCTCTCTTACTCAGCCTTTTTTGTTCAACTCAGGCCTTCCATAAATTGGATGAGACCCATCCACATTGGACAGGACCATCTGCTTTACTCAGTCTACCAGTTCAACTGTGGGTCCCATCCAGCAGCGCCCTCAAAAAATCCCTACAGGTAATGTTTAACCAGATATCTAGGCACTCACTATCTGGCCTAAGGTCCAGTCAACTTGACACAAAACTGAACCATCACAATAAGGACAAGGTCAGAAGTACTTGAGGCACAGCCTTGAGAAAGAAAACAGTCAGTTCAGTACTAAAGAAAATACGTTAAATGGCCCAAACAGAATCCAACCAATAATATGTGCTTTATTGTCTTCAGTTATGAATCCCAAAGACATTGAATTTTCATCTCTCCTTCAGAATCCTACCAATTTTACCATCAGGCCTATTCATACTACTTCAATATTGCTGTATTCCTTTTGATTTTATGTTTACTGCCAACTCTAATTCAGTTGGCCATCATCCATTAATTAGACCCAGGGCCTGTGCCTTTGACCTAGTTTCCTGTGTGACTCTTTCTGCTACAATCCATTTTCCAACTATCAGCCAGATTGATTTTTGCAACACATATATCGGATTGGTCAATTAAAGTAATTAGTACAGGTTTTCCATTGTACATAGAACAAAATCCCATAGTCTTATAATGACCTACAGGGCCCTGAATGAACTGGTTGGTCTTTACCTTCCTCTCAGACTCTGTATTACACTTAATAACTCTCTCTATTACAATATTAGCTACTTTTTGGGAAGTTCTGCAAATTAATTCTTGACTCAGAGTAGTTACATAAGGTGTGCTTTTTCCATAGAGCGCTCTTGCTGCCTTCATCCCTAAAATATCTTTAAAGACTTCGCTTAAATATTACCTTTTCAGAAAGACTGCCTGTGTTGACCTTTTCTCAAGGAAACCTCTAGTTTACAGTGTTCTGTGTGTTTGTTTTTGAAGATTTTATTTATTTGAGGGAGAGAGAACAAGAGAGGGTCTGGGTGCACTAGCTGGTGGGGGAGGGGGAAGGGCTGGAGGGAAAGGGAGTAGCAGGGTCCCTCATGAGTGCAGAACCTGATTCGGGGCTCAACCCCAGGACCCAGAGATCATAACCTGAGCCAAAGGCAGACCCTTAACTTTCTGAGTCACCCAGGCACCCCTAGTTTACAGTTTTGATTGTTAGGAGTTAGAGACCATTCATAAAGATTGTTATTTTTTCCAAATTATCACTTGCTTCCATTACCAGTTTTTGCATATCCACTGAGAGCCAATTCAGTCAGGTAGAAATAGGTGGACACAAGTAAAGGGACACCCGTGCTGTAATATCTTTCTTTGCTCTGTACTAAGGTGGCACTAACTGAGGTAACAAGTATAATATTTCACTATTACTGTGAACATCTTGGTAGGACAGTATGGTCATGAATAAAATGTTGATTTCACATTTTCTAGTGTGTCAGACTTGAAATTCTTAAATATATTACCACTTACCAAAGTATTTATGGATATTTTATTTCATAATTGAAAAATTATGAACTAACTTTGATGTATATCATTCTAGTAGATTCTCTGATGAAATAAAATCCAAACAGAGAAAAATAACTGAAAATGAGAGCAAATATCTATTCTGAATCCATAATTATTCTCAGTGTGTCTAATGAAGCTATACACTGAAAATGCCTCTCTGGAGATTCCTTTTCACAAATGGCTAGAAATGAGTAAGAGATGAATGTTCACTGAGACATGAAACTCACTGCTGCTACACTCACTACAAACTCAGGACTTCATTTCCTACACAGAACTATGCACATATTTGATGCTGACTGGTAGAAATTGTGAATTAGGAACAAGCAGATCTCTTTATTTAAAGGATATATAAATACAAAAGTAATACATAGGAATAATTGTTTTAATGAGTCAGGGATTCCATATGAAAGAGAAAAATGACTCTTTAGAAGAGGCGAATTAGGGCAAAATATTATATATGGAGAAACACACATGTATACATACCTGTAGATTATAATTCATTTTTAAAATTTTTTAAAGGTTTTATTTATTTATTTGACCGACAGAGTTCACAAGTAGGCAGAGAGAGAGAAAAGAGGAAGCAGGCTCCCTGCTAAGCAGAGAGCCCGATGCAGGTCTCGATCCCAGTACCCCGGGACCATGACCTGAGCCCAAAGCAGTGGTTTTAACCCACTGAGCCACCCAGGTGCCCCAGAGTATAACTCACTTTGATGTCAATTTTATGTTTACACAGTGGAAGGAAGGTTGTTCATCTTATATTCCAATTGTCATCAAGGTATACCCATAAAAAAAGGATAAAGAGTGTATTCCAGTTTATAAAGACAAGATATAAATGATTAAACCGAAATGATGGGGAAAGTTTAGACTACATAAGAGAACAGGCATACTCCCAGAATTAAGTGAATTTTGTGACACATGAGAAGATGTGTTACTTTATTTCCCATATCAGAGGGAGAAAATCTGTTGGTTTAGTTATTAAAAAAACTTCAATCAGAGCATAACAGCCTTTTATAATATTTATCTCAGTGTGGTAGAGAAATAGTCGGGTTTTACATTTCACGCTGCCCATGTATTTTTATATATTGCTATTACAAGTAATCTATTTTGTAACATTCTACATAAATAATAAGCTGTAACTTTAAATTCATTGTTTCCCATACTTGAGTTACAAGTTCTTTTAATTTGTTGATGAAAATTGATGGATCAAAATGGAATTTTGATGGTAAAGCCTCAGGTCATAAAATGCTTCATTTACATATCACATAGAAGAGCACTTTCAATTTTTGCATTATTCTGAAATGTAACTGAGTATAACAACATTATTCTTTGCTGCAATGGAAGTGGCACAGTACATTAGCATGATTGTGGATTGATTAGATTTCATTCTACATTGATGAGTCAAAGGAGACAGCAAAGTGTGCTGACTCTGAATTTATGAAATGGCGAGTAAAACACTGTCCGTTAACCAAGTAGCAGTTAAAGTTATTTCCAGTTCCCCGAGAAACCATTCTAAACTCTACATTGTAACTACCACAGGATAGTGACCCCTGAATAAAATAAAATACTAAAACTTTTAGATATCTCAACTACAGTGATTTGGGGGATATGACCTAAAACAAAACAAAACAAACAAGCAAACAAACAAAAAACGATGCTACCATTTACCTCAAGGAAAATAAAAGATGTCAGTTTTACCATGAGATACGAGAAACTTTACCAGGAATAGTACAGAAATCAAAATAGCAGGATTGATATTTTGATAATCTCATCAACAAGTCTGCATGAATACAAGCTACTCTAGTTTACATTAATACAGTCAGTAGTAAATTTTTGAACACTAATATATGCCAGGCACTGTGTTAGTCTCCAAGAATGCACTAGTGAGCACGACTTTTTTCAGACAAACATTTATGTCATTCATCGATATGACTTAATTTCTCAGCAAAAATTGACAGTTTTGGCACCTTTTGTCTGTGCCTTTTTTCTCCTTTGGCTTCAAGGTCATGACAATATCTTGTTTTTCCTTCTAACCTCTCTTTTATGTTACTGTCTCAATAAATATTTTCTTTCTTTTCTCCTAATTTTAGACTTTCCTAAGGTTTTGCCTCAGAATAGCTCCCAATAGTCATATATATATGGCTTCAAGTACTGATCTATGTCTCTGGCTCTGATTTATTCTTGATATCTTTACCCAGACAGATGAATGACTTAATAGAAAAAAAAAAAAAAATATATATATATATATATATATATATATATATATATCTCCACAAAAACCTGTCCTTTTTCGTTCTATAACTGGTTCCAGCAACTTTCTTTTCATTTGGTTTCAAATCTTTGGCATCAGCTTTGTATCTCTACTGTCCCCAATTAATTATTTACTTATAATTAATTGCCTTGTGTAGTAAATACCATCTAATTTCCATTCTCAAGGACTTTGTGCTAAGCAGGTCTTAAATATTCTCACTTCAGTATATAAGGTACTAAAATATTAGCATGTCATGACAGACGTTGTCTCTTCCCCCTTTGATCCAATCATGTCCTCTCTTCACTTAAAAACCCCAAGCTAGGCATGTTACTTCCCTGGACTTCTAAAATACATTAAAAAAAAAAAAAAAAAAAAAAGAACTTAACAGTGCTTCACTTTCTCCTGAAATAAATGCCGTTTTCACTAAAACATTTAAGACCCTCTGTTTTATTATTATCCAATGTTTTCCAGCTCACATTATCAAGAGCTATGAAGAGTCTGAAAGTTTAACCTGATTTCAAGGAGCAAGTTAGCCTTCCACAGCCACAAGGATGCTGGAAGAAAATGGCTAACTCCTGGGTCAGAGACAGGAGACTCGATTCCTCAGGGCACAGCAGGGAGCACGAGTCTTGTTCCTCTTGCCCTCCCAGTACCAGGACCGTTTGGGGCAGGTCACATGGATATTGTGCACAAAGGGGTCTTGTCTCATAGCAGAGAAACTCTTGAGTTTAGGGAACCCTGGACTTTTTAAGGAGGAGATGATGAGAAACCTGTCCCTACTTTGCCTTAGAGGGACATAGTGTCTTTCACATCTCAGCCAAAAACCAAATCTGTTCTCCACCCCCAGAGGGAGCCAGTATCTTTATCTTCTAAGGCTGATTGTTAATATAAATATCTTCAAAGAGATAGGCCAGAACAGAAGTTAAAAGATGTGAGGACCTGCCTAAAATTGTCTCCCAATATATATTTTCACTTCATTATTCCCCTCTCTGAACTTTAATTTTATATTTTGAGGAAGGCTTGGTAAGACAAAGATTAAACGTGGACTAGTGGAGTAGTGAATTGTTGGTCTGATAAATGCAAATGTGGCAGCCAGGGTTGGTTTGTTCCTATCTGAGTCGCCTGTTTTTCTGTTTTCCTGAAAAACTTAAAACACAAAAAAACAAATACCCTATTGACAACAAATATATCATTAATATCTGAAATTGCATTTGAATGCACACACAAGTTATCTTTTATTTAATTACAAGGGTCTGGCAGGAATAAGGATAAAACAAGGCAAAACACAGAAGCCTGATGGTACCAGCAGCCCTGCCATTATCCCCATCCAAAAAAAGTGATGTGAGTTTTTGTTCCGGAAGGAGAATCAAAGAGACCCAGAAGATGTCTTAAAAAATTGCAGTGATCTCTAGTCAAGGGACAATAGCCAGCTTGAGGAAATCTCTATAATGAGAAAAAGGAAAATAAATACAAAATCATTATTATTTACTCTTACCTCTTACTTCCAGTTGTAGATGCTTATAAGCCCAATATAATGAGAAGCCAGGGAAGATGGGAGCCTATGGTTGCAAAGCATAGAGATCAGTCTCTCAGTCCATCAGTAGTTGTGTTGGCTTATCATTCCAGGGCATCCATGTGCAAGATATGTTCCTGTTACATGCAGATGACCAGCTTATATACTAAAGGGATGGTGAAATATTGATAATTCTGTTGTTTGCAGGAGTACACAGATCAGCATCAACAAGACCACTTTTGAGTCCTTTCTTCACCATGCGTTGTATTCATCTCTGCTACTATTGCCCTTTGCCCAAATAAACCCATAGGGCAAGTGTTATGGTAGTTTGACAAAGCTACTGACTTATATTCACAGAGAAGTTAACTATTTCCCTGATTATGATAAGCATCTCCTCTTGTACATGCCCTCTATGTAGCGTTTATGTCAAACATGTGTATTTTCTCAATTTATGTTCCAAGAAGCCCATACAATGTACCTAACCCATATCTCCTAATAACCACTTTCTTCCAATTCCTGACTTCCTTGCCAATCATTAATTATTACATATTAGTCAGCTGTTATCTGTGACTTCGACTGTTCTTAATGTAAAAGGCACAATCAAGATTCTGTTCATTGGGAGAATATCCTTATGTCACTGTTTCTCAAGGCTGTTTTTATTAAATCAGCACTTTCTACTGCAGGCCCTTAGCAACATATCCTAAGGATCCCTCTGTGAAGCAGTTCGATGTTTTTTTTTCCCTTTTTAAGTTGTTACATGTACTCAAAGTAAAGCTATTGGTGTGGATGAAAAAATATGTGTCTAAGTAGTAACAGTGTTATCCATCATGCAATTTGTGGATACTTTATGAATGTACTCAATCTTTTCCATTTCTTAACATGTCTATTTTATAATAAATGCTGGTGCTGGGCACCTGGGTGGCTCAGTGGGTTAAGCCATTGCCTTCGGCTCAGGTCATGATCTCAGGGTCCTGGGATTGAGTCTCGCATCGGGCTCTCTGCTCAGCAGGGAGCCTGCTTCCCTCTCTCTCTCTCTCTGCCTGCCTCTCTGCCTACTTGTGATCTCTCTCTGTCAAATAAATAAATAAAATCTTTAAAAAAAAATTAAAAAAAAATGCTGGTGCTATGCATGTCCAAATACATGATTCCATGGGTCAGATGGTATCCAATGCATGACTGACAATTTAGATTGCATAGTTATATTTTGTTCTGTGATCATATATTCAGTCTCCACTAGGGCCTAGCAGTTGGCCTAAAATTGCTTTAAAATTAAATATTAACCATTGAAGAAGAGGTTAGACTTACTCAGAAACCTCCTATGTACTTTGTGTTTCTCCTGTTAGGACTGCTTGCCAGGACCTTCTGCATTTTTCTCTGCCTCCCACACTGTTGGAACTGCTGGGTCATGAGTTCCAAGAGACATGGAAGCTCAGGCCCATCTGTTCTGGGGAGTCTATTCATGCTTTGGTTCTCATTTAAAACTGGCAACCTTTGCAGGGACACCTGGGTGGCTCAGTTGGTTAAGTGTCTGCCCTCAGCTCAGGTCATGATCCCAGGATCCTGGGATTGAGTCCCATTGGACTCCTTGCTCAGCGGGGAGCCTGCTTCTCCTTCTGCCTGCTTGTGCTCTCTCTTTCTCTCTCTCTGACAAATAAATAAATAAAATCTTTAAAAAAAATTTAAAAATCGTAGCAACATTGCAGCTTACTGTGCAAGTAGTTTCTAGAAGCAAGTTCAAATGTGATAAATGTTCCCTTTCAAATCCAGTGATATCCACTAAGAATCGTGTCTTTCATCATGGTAGGTAGACATAGCAGCTTGGCTCATTTTACGAGGGTATCACAGTATTCATACCGGTAAACTCCCTGGAGGTTTTACTGGGTTTATCTTCTACCTTCGGTCAAGCATATGTATTGATAAGCCCTCTAAAGTATTTGCTACATTTTGCTGACCAGATCTGAATAGGATAATGCTATTAATCTTATGGATCAGTGAATTTTTGTGGTCTATCTGAATGAAACAAACTTCTATGAAATATATTATGACGATGAGCAGGAGGGTTGACCTAGCACTGAATAATGTGTTAGAAGTATACTTTTGTCCTTACCATGGAAATGAAAAGGGTTTGTGGTCTTACTGTTTGGAATGGGAAAGAAAATACTTACCAGGGGAAAGGCTTTATATGAGCTGTTACAAAGTATGCTGATTTGCTCCAGTAAAGATACCACATCGGGAACCAAAGTTGCAGTTGGCAGTACTACTTAATTAAGCATACAATGACTTGTCATTTTCTACAACTCATGTGAATTTCCACGGCCAAATAGAGAAATTAAGTGGGATAGGAAAGGAGTCACTGGTTTTGAATTTTTTAGGTCTCTATTAGTCTCTGTAATTAATCTGGGGATTCGGGATTGTTTTTTGTTTACTGTTTGTCAGGAGTTGTCAATTCTCAGAACTACCACTTAGTCCTTCCCACATTGGTAGAGCTCATTTTGAAGCCAATAAAATGATTCTGACAGCTATAAAGTATATTTATTCCCATTGTATACTCTCTACCAGGGCAAATGTCCATAGAATAGGTCTATAGCCTCACCATCTACTCTTAAATTAATTTGGGCCAAGGCACAGTTGGACACCTGACCTCTTCATCAGCCATTTGTCTCCATTAATTGTCCCTTACTCAGATGAACTTAAGGACCAGGTTAATACCAATAGACATGTTAATACCAATAGACATGTTAATACTAATAGACATGTTAATACCAATAGACAGTTACCCCGGGGCTTTGATTATTTCTGGTTTTGTAGGAAACAGTCACTCTTATGAAAACTTTGGAGGAGATTCATGCTCTGTATCTTTTCCCTGAGGAGCTCAGACTTCCAATTAATGTAGAGTCTAGTGATCTCCAAAGTGCTTACATTCAAGAACTGACTAAGAAGCAGTATATCCCCACTACAGTGACTGTAATCAGGCACTTGCCCACCAATCTGAGTTTTTCCTTGCAAGTGTGTCATGAAACTCATAGGAGGCTAGCCAGTAATTTAATTTGTAAGTGATCTGTAGAAGGATTAGCCAGAAGAGTTCCCTGTGCCTACGAAACTCTGAATCCTATTTCAATCCTGTGGCTTATTGCCTTGTCTCTGATGCTTAAGTGCCAGCACCTATTTCCGCCACCATGGAATGCCCTCCTTCCAGTGAGATCAGGAAACCTAATTTCGTGGAGCATCCCTCCTTCCTGTCCTTGACCTACAGAATTCAGCCATGAAAGAATGCATCATATTGAACACAGCTGGGAGTTAATTGTCAATAAAATTTTGTAATATGTATACTCAGAATCTGTCCTTGCTCTCAGCCATACTTACGACTTCAATAGTTAAAGGTCTCTTTACAAACTGTCTTTTTCTTCAACACCTTTCTTAACAACTCATTTCCCCTATATCTGCTCCCTATGACTATAAAAAGAAACATGACTGTTGCCTTAAAAACTTAGTGTCACTGCCACTTGATGTCACATCGCTTTGCCTTCCAAGTGTTCTTCATTCCATATTATAACCAGTGATATTCTGAATAATTTTGTTGGCATAGTATGGAATAGATTACATACATCTTATTTACTGAAGCACAGAGGTTAATTAACTTTCCTTTTCTTTTTTCTTACAGCATTTACTTTAGAAAACTTTTAAGTACTTTGTCTCTTTGAAATGTATGCAAATATTTTAAAAGCTAAATAAGCCTCCTGCCAGGTTAAAGACCCAGAAACACCTTTCTGAAGGATCTGAGAATCATGTCTTTGAAATATATCCATCAAAAAAGACAATGCAGCTGCTTTCTCCCAGTTTCTGAGAGAGGGTAGGAGCCCTACTTCAGTGAACCACCTTGCTCCAAAACTACCACTTGTTATAAAGACATAAGAAGTTTATTTTTCTTTTGGATAAAGCCATTTAGCTAATACATATGGTCTCCCCAATTAACATGTAAATGTAGGATAAACTGTGCATGGCTTTGGTGTTGTTAAATCCTCTTACTTGGGGGACTAGGTATTGTGTACCTTGAGAATGTATAGCTAGCGCGTTGTATCTACTTGGATGGAATAAAGGGCAAGATTTCTTTCAGTCTTTGCAATCTCTTAGCAGGTTGCCAGTGATGTGCGTCACATTCTAAGTATCCAGTAATAAAATTGTATTCTTTCTCTCCTACCTTTGTGGAAAGGTGTTACCGGTTAGGAGATTTTGTTTCTAATTACATTTTCCCAGGACCCACTACACTGTAGTTGTCCTTTGGAGAACAAGTGCTGACAACAAGAGTGTAAACTAAAGAAGGGAAACTTTGAGAAGTAAAGAGAGAAAGTAGCTTCAGCCAAACGTAGCAGTGAGAGGGTGCCATTCATTTCTGCCTGCTGTGGAATCTAATTGTGAGACCTTCGTTGTATCTCTTTATCACAGGTGCTGGTTTAGTTTAACAGTGACAACATGGGAGCGGTGAAGAAATAGACTGTGAATGCCCTGGAAGTAGTTATCTCTGACTTTGAGGCATTAAAACAGAGAAGGGGGAAAAAAAAACCCAGTTCCTTCAGGCTATATAGGACAATTCTTTGACAATCACGGATTGGAAGGTTTTAAGACAGAGACACTTGACTGCTTCCTAACAATAGGTGTGAATAATTGATAATCAAGAAAATGAAGGAGATGTGGATTTATTTTGTACACAGAGTCTGTAAAATGAACCACACCATCTAAACCTAAAAATACTGGATTTTTTTTCATCTTTGTGCCTTGGATTATATTTGTTCTCTATCTAGAAAGCACATCTCCAGCTTTTTATAACATTGATGTTCTTTTATTGATGTCAGTCTCAAATAATTTTGCAAGTCTATGTGAAGCTTCTTCAGATTCCCCACTGGGATGTGATCTTTCTACCTAATCGTATAGTATAAAAATTATCTGCGTATTGCATTTCCTAGTCAAATAAAATCAGACTTCTGTACCTTCCTGCAGCATGGGAAAAAGTGTCCTTAGAGGAGCCTTGATAATGTCACAGAAAGGGGAGGAAGGAGGGACCTGTACTAGAGGTTTGAGTTTGTGCTGGGTGGTTTTATTGATTAATTGATTGATTGATTGAGCCGGGAGCAGCTCCATCACTGATTACTTTATTCTGGTCAAATTCTTATGCCTCTCTAAGTCTCTGTTTACACATTAAAATAATGGAAATAAGAATAATAAAAGTCATCATATAGGATTTTTGAAAAGATCACACACTGCAGAGGAAGACTTGTTGAAAGCAGCATGTCTTGATTTGGGGAGTTACATCAAGTTTTTAAGGAGAGACTGTGCTAAGTGATTTTAAACTGGGAAGCATCAGCTAGTTTTGGATTAGACAGGGCAAGAAGTGGTAGCAGTTTATGAATGTGTATTTCAATATTTATTCAGAATTCAGATGATTAAAGGGAAGCTAAATTTTTTGGCCACAGAGGGACATATTTGGTCATTCTTGTGGAATCAGTGCAGCCTGGCTTTATGCTGTTCTGAGCCTCCTTTATGTTTTGTTGGGAATAGCAGGTCCTGGTGTCAACAAACTTTGTTTTCACTTTCTTTGGTTGTCAACAGGACCCATTCCACCTTCATAATTATAAAACCTCATTTTTGAAATAAGATATTTCAAATATTTAAATTAAGGGCTCACAGTTATAATTAGCAATGTTCATGCAGACTCTAGAGTTCTGGTTCCTAACCATTATGTCCTTTCGTATGGAATCCTACATCCATGTATTTCTCTGTAGGTTTGCTTTACACTTACCTGCTTAAGCCAACCAGTTCCCTGTTTTGACATGGGGAAATGGACCAGATGCTTAAAAAAAAAAAAAATTCTATAATTAAAAAAATTTTAATATATGAAAGTTATCCTAACTGCTTGGGCAAAGATCTTATCTTTGTCATAATTATTCAGGTATTCTACATAGGGTATATTCAGGTATGTCATAAGAATCGTGTACTGTAGGTGACATATAGTCATTCCAACTTTCTGATACTTACTATAGACAAGAAAAAAAGAGATACATGTTCTATTTTTCTACTAAGTATCTCCAACATCTTGATCAGTATAATGGTTCTGGGTGGTTGACAACTTGATTAATCTGAGTAGTCTCTGATCAGAAACACACTCAAACTCTTTTTACTCTGAAGGATTTTCTGTCTCCTTTGTGGATAAGATCAATCAAAACTGGGATAAATTGAGTAGATTTATAGTGGAAGAGCCATATCTTGGTACTGAAAAATGCTCAGTCTTTTCTAGCTCACTCTAGACAGCTCTTCTCAGAGAATGAAAGGTAATAAAATACCCTTTAAAATATCTCCGAATTGGATCTATGTATTATGATTTCATATAGTCAGAAAAAAAAATCTGGAATAATTCTTGATCTGTTTCTTCTTATTAATATATACCTGCCAGAGACTAGCACAGTAAATACTATATCTTATAATATTATTGTACACAATATAAAAAGCAAAGGTTTACTCAGTTTTTCCCTTGAAATAATTTGTTTTATCCTTTTTCCCTAACTCTCCTTTAACCACCACATTCTAAAGAAATAAACCTCCGCTCCTTTCCTGACCACACCATTCCACACCTCTGTTTTGTTCTCATTATTATTCCTTTCTCTGCAGAGCTCCTTTTTCCACTATCAGCCGAATTTTACATGCCTTTGAAGATTGAAGTCTGATATTACCCTTTCAAATGTACAGCCCATGGATGTATCTGGATGTATCCGGTTCTTTCCCTACTGCCAAATGCATTCATAATATTACCCTGGAATGTTTTGTCGGCATGCCTCTTTCTTTGCTACATGTCATATAGCTTGTCTGATTTATTTATTAATTTATGGAATCTCTAGGGAGACACATAGTGCCAGAATGAGAAAAGGCACTCAGATATTTACTAACTTTACTGAAATCAGTCTCTCTCATAGCATATTTTATATTCATCTTTATGTGTGTGGAGGCCGAGAAAATTAAGGCCATCCCACTTCAAGTTTAGCTGATGTGGGAAACAGAGGCAGAAGAAAATCATTAAAATTGACAAGCCCTTGAAACAGACAGAGTGGCTCTCCCTTGGGGACTTAACTGCCCTCACCTTAAGATTTTGCCAAGGACAATCCTAGCCTGACCAACCCCCTACCCCAACGGGTCCGACCAGGATCCTGTAAGTCTACTTTTACAATTCCTTTATCTCTAAACCTCCAAGATAGTGTCAAGAATCATTCCCAAGCATATGGCCCATTGATATACATCTAAAGGGTCTCAACGAGATTTTTATTATTGGTAATAAATAACCTCTCTCCCAACAATAGCTAGCCCCTCAAGGTCCTGGAGACCTTGCTTCTAAATATCCTTGGAGACTTACATCATCCATAATCCCCTTTGTCCTCACCCACTGTCAAGTCCACCCCTACCCTGCCTTTAAAAACACTGACTGTAATCTGGTTCGGGTCTAAGTCCCTACTCCGCTGTGCCGGGTATACTTGGGCCCAAGCTTAAGCTTGTCAAATAAACCCTCGTGTGATTGCATCGGTGCTTGGCTCCTTGGTGGTCTCTCAGACACGAAAACTTGGGCATAACAATGTGCACTTATCATTTTCACTATTATTAATATATTTAAATGTATATGTTTCATAGCAGAGTCTGGTCCTTTTTTTGACTTAAGTCAGGGACGATTTTCCCAGCATAACACCTTCCCATAACATGTACTCAGTACATATATGTTACACAAACTAATGAGGAAGATTAACAGTGCTACAATCATTGAAATATTGTGTAATGATGTAATTGAGAGATAAGTGAGCTGTTTGAGAAATTCAAAATTAAGAAAGAGGCAATACTCAGGATTAGTGAAATTATTTCCTTGAAGAATATCAGAATAGAGGCACATTTTTGGTTTTTGTTTTGTTTTATTTATAGTTTTTCCATTCCATTTCTTGTTTATTTTCACTCTCTGTCTCTCCTTCTCTTTCTTTTTAATAATAAATGCATGGGAGATAATCAGGAATCCAGCCATTTGAATTAAAAAACGAATTTAGTTTTTGGAAAACAGAAGTAGATTTTATCTAAAGTCCCTTGTTACTCAGACTTTCTGTATGTCTTCAGCCCATCTCACTTCACCAGTAGTAGCTTCGGTAACTGCCAAGAGGGTCACTTTTTTTTTTTAAGATTTTATTTATTTGTCAGAGAGATAGAGAGCACAAGCAGGGGGAGTGTTAGGCAGTGGGAGAAGCAGGTTCCATGCTGAGCAAGGAGCCCAATGTGGGACTCCATCCCAGGACTCTGGGATCATGACCTGAGCTGAAGGCAGATGCTTAACCAACTGAGCCACCCAGGCGTCTCTGGGAGTCACTTTTACTTACAAGAAAAAGGAGAAGAGAGACAGATAAAAACTGTACCAAAAGAGTTTAGAAAAAAACAAATAGAGAAAAAAGAGATAAATGTCTATCTAGGTTTATTTACAGTTAATGTATTTAAATATAAAAATCTGCTTATTCTTGACCACTAAATCTTTACTAACACAATTTAAGCACTTCTTTCATTTAAAGCACCTAGGACACCTCTTTTAACCTAATGCTCATCAACTATTCTGGTATGTACTCATTCTACCCAAACAATACCCAAATTTGCATCAAACTGAAAGACACAAATTTCTCACCCAAATCTTGATCCTGGACTAAGCATACCCAAGAGCTTTGACTGCATTGACATCATCACTTACTTACTTACCTAAAAATATGGAAAGAAAATATTGATGACATAATCTTTCAGAAACCTTTCGTTTGTTCCATCAAGTTTTCTCAGACTTCTGCAAATAAAGGCAAGTTTTATTTACCTGTACATATATATATATGTATATATATATATATATATGGGAGGGTATGGGAGAAAGTTTGGCCAGAGTGAGCATATTAGAGATGCTGAGGAATGTCACTTGACTGTGATCTGGGTACTGTGTTCTCAGGGTTCTGTTTTACCTAAAAATAAGAAAAGCAGATGTCTTTCATGTTGTTTATTTCATTACCAATGTTTATGATCCCTCAATGTAAAAGGAATGGAAATAAGGCATTTTATAATGGCAAAATGGAAGAGGAATAGGAACTCGTCTTAAAAGTCTGTAGCTCCTCATCTGTGGGATTATAGTTTTCCTCCAGTGAGGGTAGAAGTGGCATTTCAGATAGCTTATACCAAAAGTGATAGCTGTAAGCTTAACTGAAGACCATGTGAAGGAGAAGTTACAGCCAGTTTGTTTTTTGCTTTGTTTTGTTTTGTTTTGTTGGTAATACTCAGCTGTGTTTGCTTTCCATTCCTTCCCAATCAATCAGTTATACTTACTGAAATTTGAAATCAAAATATATATTAACAGAAGGGATTATACTAAATTTGTTAATAACGTTGATTATATAATATAGATTTATAAAAGGCAAAGGAAGGTAAAGGTAAAGAGTTTCATCTCTAACGCACCCTAGAACATCTTGCCTACCCTAAGAACGTAGCATATTATCAAAACCATACTAATGATACGGAGATCTGCGAGCCCTTCACAGTAGAGAGGGACTTTGCTCCCAACCAATACCTACTGGAAGTACAGTTCTTGGGAATGAGGGATGGGAATCCTAGAATTGGGTCCAGGACAAAAAAGGGATTTAACATTAGTGGATTTGGTGTGTGTGTATATATATTAATATTTAATAATTGATTTATATCTTTATTTATATCTATATCATCTATCTATAGAGAGAGAAAGAGAAAAACACAGTGTTCAAAATGTATTCATTGTCCTGGCCGCATGGATGAAATGTTTTCTGTGTCCCCTAATGGTGATTTCCTTCAGAGACAGGAGTACGAGGGAAAGCATAGTTCACAAGAAGAAAGTTGTAAGCCACGTTCTTCCATTGCTGAGTGCATTTTAGCTACCGTTCTCTACCATGGCTCAAAATGTGTAAGAAGATTATGAGTCATTTAGCAAGAAATTATTAAAGGATTGAAGTAAAACTGTATGCTCTACCTGCCGTAATTCAAACAGCATTAACAATCAACATGGTTAGACATCATATTTAAAAGGAACTGTATATTTTTCTTGCTTATTAGATGTATTGCTTCCATTTTAACCTTCCCATTTAACCTGACTTAGGCAATTCTACTTATTCTTGAAATATTCCAATATGACTGATAGGTTTTAATTTCTAGTGTGAAAATTCTTCTATGTATAATTATTAACACATTCTTAAAATTGAGGATGAATTTCAGTAAAGATAAACAATGACATAAAAAAATTAACATAGCCCAAACCTTTGGAGAACAGTCTCCTCTGAGCCCACCAGTGTTAAATAAACCTTCGATCTTCCAAAAAAAAAAAAAAAGGATTAACATATAATATATAGAATTCATTTTAAAACTCATCATGTTAATGCTCATAATTTTCACCTGCACATTTAATAAATGTATATAATGTCATGAATATTTTTGGACTAATAAGATACAAGTGAATTTGGTGACATAGTATCTGTATGGAAATATTTCTATGAAATAATTTTATTATGTATAATTTATATTATATTATAATTTTATTATATTTTTATAATTTTATTATTTACTATAATTTTAATATGTTCTTTGTACAAGAACTTTCTCTTTTCTTTTAATATCTATTTAAGATAAAAATCTGACTATGGGGTGCCTGGGTGACTCAGTCGTTGGGCGTCTCGTCTGCCTTCAGCTCAGGTCATGATCCCAGGTTCCTGGGATCAAGCCCCACATCGGGCTCCCTGCTCAGCGGGAAGCCTGCTTTCCCTCTCCTAGTCCCCCCTGCTTCTGTTCCCTCTCTCACTGTGTCTCTCTCTGTCAAATAAATAAATAAAATCTTAAAAAAAAAAAGAGATAAAAATCTGCCTACTTACTGATCAAAAATTGCATCAATATTTTACTAAGACCAAGTATAAATCATAGAAGCTGTATATTGAAAGTCATCACATTTTTGTTGGATTCAGTGACATCTTTAAATGGCACAATAATAGGAGAGACATTTACAAACTTGGGGAAATAATATTTCCTAAATTTGTCCTTAGATATCCCTTACTACCTTCTTTACTTTCATATTTTACTGATTGTTTTTATCTTTTTGCAAAATATTAAATGTATATTATTCTTTTAAAAGTAACATTGTAATAACATTCTTAAAATGAGTGATGCATTTTTTATTATTATTAATGTGATTTATTCATTACATTTCACATATTATATATTCAAAATGTAGTTTATAAAGTTGTTAATGAAGTCTTAGATTATTAGATATTGAGTATTACTAAGGCTATAAAAATAAGCTTATGAAGAGATTGACTATGTTTTACCTACTTTTTTATAAGTTCAGATAGGGAGAATCTTTGATAAATAGGTATTACATATTAAGTAATCACTGAGAAGGAAAAGAAAATTGCAGTTCAAAATTAGATATATGATTTGCCTAATAATAAGTATAAAAATGTCATTTAAGACTCCCATCATTATTTTATGTCAAAAAATCTCTGTAAATGTAATGTCTATGGTAATAGGTGAGCCAATCCGTATATTGCAGATTTTTTATTGAAATATCCCTAGACATTAACTGATAATATTGTTCTTGCATTTGTTTCCATTCTTTAAAAGTAGCCTGTAATATGAATACTTTGCATACTGTAATCAGTATCTTTAAATGACTTAGGATTTCAAGCCCATACAAAATCAAAGAAAGTAGTATCAAGATAATCCGGACTGAGAAACAACTTTCAAACACTGTCTTGTGTTTTCTTAAATGTCTGTCCTCATGTAACCCAAAACTAAGACCTTTATAATCCTATGTTCTGATTATCTAATTTTTCGTAATAAATTACCTCAATATTTAGTGTCTTAAACACACACCATTTTATTATATTTCATGATTTTTGTTTTCATTTTAATTTTTTTTAATCAGAAATTTGAGCATTTCTCATGTTGGCCATTCTTTTGTTCCACATGGCACTGACTAAGGCACTTACTGGAATTCAGTTAACTGATGGACTGGCATGGAGGGTTCACGTTGGCTCTGCTCATATCTTGGATGCTTTAGCAGGGCTAGCAGGATGGCTGAACTCACTTGGACTATTGATTGGAGTGACTACATGTGGTCTCTCCATCATAGCAGTCTCAGGGAATTTTGGACTACTTGGCAGCTTTAGGACTTTGAGCTAGTGTTCGAAGAGACAATAACCAAAAGCTGCCAGATACTTAAGCCCTAGTGCTGGAAATTGACAGTGTCACTTCTGTAGTGTTTTATTTATAAATCAGTGATAGAATCAGTCATCATGGAGAGAAAAATAAAACTCTCTGTCAATGGGAGAAGTAGCAAAAATATTGTGACCATTTTAATATAGTAGTATCCGCCTACTAGTTATAAATTATTTACATCTCTCTCACATGCAAAATAAACTCAGTTGCCTCCAAGCCTCTCAAAAGCTTCATTGCATTCCATCATTGGTTTGAAGATTAGGATCTCATCATCCAAATCAGCTCTAGAGGCAGATGAGCCTCTTCAGGTTCAGTTAAATGTTCTTTAAAAAAAAAAAAAAAAAGATTTATTTGTTTGAAAGAAAGGGAGAGAGAGCAGTAGGGAGAAGCAGAGGGGGAGAGTGTCAAGCAGACTGCACTGAACACAGAGCTCACCAATTTGGGGCTCAATCTCAAGACCCGAGATCATAACATGAATTGAAACCAAGAGTCAGATGCTTAACTGTGTCACCCAGGTGTGCCATCAGTAAAATATCCTTTGACAACATATTATTACATATTATATCATATCATATCATATCATTATAATACAAAAAATAAATTTTAATTTAGAAGCTTTTAACTTTATATATATATATATATATATATATATATATATATATATATATATACTAGGATTATATAACATGTATGCATTCACCTAAATCATGAATTTAATATAGCTTAGCAGAAATTCTTGAATATTGTTATCTGTAACATTTCTGAGTTTGTGCTGAATCACGACGGTGTTTTCTGAGGATCGTGCTGAATCACGACTATGTTTTCTGAGGTTCGTGCTGAATCACAACTATGTTTTCTGAGGTTTGTGCTGAATCACGACTATGTTTTCTGAGGTTCAGTTCCTTGAATACAATTTCTCCTGAACTGAGAGCAGCAAACTACAGAGACATGTTATCTGTCACCTAGAGCCCATCCATCCAGTGCGAAGTGCAAAGCGGTATAGTTGACTTAAAAACTTTGTGGGATTTCTGTGCAATACACACACACACACACACACACGCTTATATATATAATTATATAATTATAATATTAATTATAATTAATATAATTAACATAAATAATATATAATTAATATTAATTATAATTAATATAAGTAATATTAAATTAATATTTAATTTATTAGAAAACTCACATAATTTTATTTTACTCTAGACTCTTTCATACTTTGTGCTGATAGTTTACTATGCAAACTACACATTTAGATACTTAGAGAAGGCTTTTTGTCTATTTAAGATGGATTTAATAAGCATGCCCTTAAGATTCTTAGAAGACCAACCATGCCTGCCTTTCAGTCTTTTTGAAATATCAGTAAAGGTTCTTCAAGCCTCAGTATTGAGATTTTAACTTTCAGTCCATGTTTTGTTGGAAGTGCTATGAATTTGACCTTTGCCTTGATGCTATTTTTTACTTGAGCTTTTTAAGGGATGAACTGGACATGAAAAATGACTTTAATTTGATACCATTAATCCCTTAAATGTCTTCTGAACTCTGCTTAAAACTGATTATTTACCTTTTTTGGCACATCTTTCTCTAACTACGCCTCTCCTATATGCTTAAAATAACTATTTAGTATGTTCAACATGAACATTCCTTAACCAAATCCAGCAGGTCGTGAGGTGCCTTTTCTACTTTATGTATGACTACAAATGACCATGTTACCAAGCTTCCTGCCCATTTATGTAGCTTCCAGTAACAACTTCCTTACTATCTTTTCAATTCTCATTAAGAATTTCCTGAAGTTGTACAGCTCTTCTATTCTCTAATTATCCTATACACCCAAAGCCAATGCCTTGCACATTCATTTTAGTTAAAATAGCACCACACTTCCAAATAAAATATTTTGTATTATCTTTGATGAATCATAAATTATTCCAAAACATAGACTTAAAACATAGTAATTTCATTATGTCTGAAATATCCATTGTTTAAAATTTCAAATCAAGCAAATTATTGACTCTAGGGGAATTGATTGAAGTCACTTTGTGGTATTAATCCAGGAGATAGGGTGATTTGGAAGCATCTAAAGGGCTTTGCTGCCAAATCTTGCACATTTACAAGGGTTTCTGAGTCTTTGGGTCAGTGAATCCTTTGAAACCTTTTGGGTAACATATTTGAATCTTAGATCAGTATGCAATCACAGAATTGCCACAATACATTTTAATTGTCTATTGTTTACCTCCCTCTTAGAATTTAATGTTTGTGCATTTGGCACTTTATGTAGTTAAATCACATATCCCCAGAGACTGGTGGAGTGTTTGGTCCAAATAATGATGTGCTGAATGACTCTGACTTGACTTGAAATGAGTTCTAATAATTATTTTCCCATACCTGGTTACAATATTTACATTTTTTCTCTTTTTTTAAAGACAGAACTAGATTTTGGAGGGAATGTCCATATTTTAAAGATTAAAATGAGAAATGCCATTTTTTTCCCGACAAAAACAGAGTTTGTAAGAATAAGTACAACAAAACAGAGTTTGTAAGAAGCACTGTTTGGAGAGAGGAGACAGAAGTTCACCTCTATCCACATTGTGTTTTTACCTGGGGCTCTTTAACAAAAATACAGATTAGCAAGAGAACAACAAATAGTTTATTTATGCATTCAGTGCCCATCATATGCAAGTAACCTAAAAATAAGAGTAACTCAAAGTGGTGGCTTAGAACTCTGGTTTATATAGTGTCTTCAACAAAGGAAAACACATTTGTAGAAGAATGACTGGACAAAGGATAGCAATTGTAGGCTTCCGTGAGTGGCAAATTGTGGGAAGGTAAATAGATGGGATGGAACTAATGGAGTAAGTTTTGTTTTTTTTGTTTGTTTGCTGCGAATGAGATGATAAGAGTCTGTGTCTAGTAAAAAGAGAGTTTATATCCTGTCTTTTTAGGCAGAAAGGGGCAAAGGTTGAGAGAACTTTTCTACATCTGTTGCTTTTTACTTATGTTTAGCTGAAAATAATTTCAGTACCAAATAACATATTTTTCGGATGTCATATTATTCCTACTCTTAATTTGTTGTTGTTGTTGTTGTTTTAACTTAATAACTATATCCAAGCAATATCTTTTTAAAACAGGTCTTAGTCAAAGAAACAAATGAATATTTGCTTTGTCTGTTCCAGAATTTCTTTATAAGGAGGAACTCTGTTTCAGTACTCTGTATAACAGGAAGCTAGAGTTCTTGCTCTGAGATTTTGCTTTCTAAGTAAACCCTGCTACTTTTACTTAGGTTATATGTTATATATTTGTATGACTTTCAGCAGAAACCAATAGAGACTATCTTAGGGCATGATAAATAAAAATAGAAAACAATACATTGGTACTACACCACTGTTTGAACTCTAGGGTACATAAACTAGAAGCAGTGACAGGTTTATGCCACTAAATGGGCATAATATGCATCTTGTGGTTAGAATTTCTGCATTTGTATATGGCTAGGAGCACAGTTATGCAAATAATTCAAGTCTCAGTTCTTTTCTTGATAACACATAGATTGAATTGGAATATGCATAAAAGTTCTCCCTCAGTCATAGACCCCTCTCTCCCAAGAAGCACAGAAGAAAGTCTAGAGCTAAAAGGGAGTGCAGTTGGATTGAAAAAAATGATAATTAGCATCACTGGTACAATGACAGTTATGTATTTTGGAGTTAAAGGGCTACTATGATCTAATAATATGGAGGGCAAAATTAAGCCCTATTTAAAAAGGAGTTAGTTATGCAAATTTGGGGTGCTGCCACAAGCTTCAACAGATGTTTGAAAATTTAGCTGAGTGTGTTTATTCATTCTAAATATGTTTACATAATGTATTGTAAGCTATTTTCTCAAGCACATTAGCATGGAAATGTATCTGTGGCCCTGATTCTGCCATCTTTAATCATGTGAAACTGCCACTGGCTTCTGGTGGAATTATGCACATGTCAGTTGTGGCAGAATCTGGCCTATGGAGAGGGTCTTGCAATCAGTGGAGCAAATGTGCCTATTACCTCCACATGTTCTGTTACATAGTAGTGTTTGTAGCCAAAGATTGGCAGGGACTTCATAGGTCTGGAGAGGAGAGTTTAGAAAGTGCTCTGAATTACCCAGAGAAACTTAATCATTAATTAATATATACTTAAGTTTCAGGTAATTAATGCCATGCTAATTTTTTTTCTAAATCTATTTCTTTTTTAAAAAAATTTTATTTATTTTTTTAATGGGAGAAAGACACAGCAGGAGAGGGAACACAAACAGGAGGCGGAGAGGGAGAACAGGCTTCCCATGGAGCAGAGAGCCTGCAGGGCTCCATCCCAGGACCCTGGGATCATGACCTGAGCTCAAGGCAGGCACTTAACAACTGAGCCACCCAGGCGCCCCTCTGAATCTATTTCTTAGGCTAAATTTCTTTCCCAGTGTCCTTTCGCTACTCACACCCACACACGTATGTCCCATATGCCTCTATTAGTGACTAGTAGAAATAAAACACCTATTTAAAGGTCATTATCTTCTTCATATTATATACAGAGCACTGACAACAACAAAAAAAGGCACATTTTAGTCAATTTTTCCTCAAATTTCAACAGACTTAGTCTGATAGGTTAAAACTTTCTATATCTCCACATTCACTTCTTTAAAGTCTGGATAATCTGTTCTCTTCAGTGATGATTTTTAGTAGCAGATTAAAAAAAAACTGACAAATTAATTTATTCAATGAAAAATATTTAGTACCTTCTATGTGCCACACAGTTTTTTTCCCCAGATTTCAGGAATGCATAGGTGAATAAAATAGGAAAAAAAAAAAAAAGTCTGCCTACATGAAGCCTATAATCTTTTAAAGAAGAGTACAAAGACATTAAGCAAATTAAAACCAGACAGTTATGATGATAAATTTTTTGAAAGAAGAGTACGGATAAACTCATAGAATCACTGGGAAGATTTAATTTGGATGAGGGCATCAATGTAATCTTCTTGATTTAGTGAACTTTAGACTGACATCTGAAAGATAAATTTAGATTTAGACATATGGAAAATAGGTCTAATCTTCCAGACAGATAGAACAACATATGTAAAAGTTGTGAGGTGACAAAATGCTTGGGAAATTGAGGAACTAAGGAAGCAAATGTGAATTCTAAGTTTACTAGAATGACCAAAATAGTGAACCATAGATTAATAGACCAGAGCCTGGTAAATGCCTGTCCTCGTGATCCTCTGTTCTAGCATCTGAATTTTACCCGATGACAATGGAAACCCACTAGGAAAGCTGTTCAGTAGAAATCTGGTGCAATTATATTTTTGTTTTCAAAAAATATACATGGCTGATATGTCGAAAATCAGTCTGTGTTTTTTATGAGTAGGAGTAGGAAAGCCAGTTTGGGAGATATTGCTATAGTGATGAGAGCTTAAACCAGTATGGTAGAAATAGCCATAAAATGCAAAAAGTTGATTTCAGAAAAATATTGAAGTGAATATGAGCAGAACGCAGTGATGTAACAGATAGATAGGATAAAGAATTCAGAAGAATTAACACCCTCAGGCACTGTACTACTTACAGCAAGTTGGAAAATAGGGGTCCCGTTGAGTGAGAAGAGGCAGTCGGGGATGGAGGGTTCAAACTGAACCGTGGTTTGAGAAGTCCGTGCAGACGTACTGAAGCGAAAATATTAAAGAAATGCTGAAAATTCCAGTCTGGAGCATAGGAAGGCCATCTTGTTGAAGATTGAAGATTTAGGGTAGGATTGGCACATGGTGATTGAAAATCACCTGGAGGGAGAGAGTAGTAACGGCTGTTTTGGATAAAGTATTTGTTTTCCCTTCAAATTCATATGTTGAAGCTTTAACCCATTATGGGATGGTATTTGGAGATGGGGCTTTGGGATGTAATTACATTTAGCTCAAGTCATGAAGGTGGGATCCTCATGATGGGATTAGTACCCGTATAAGAAGAGATGGGAGAGCTAGCTTGCTTCCTCCTCCACGTGAAGACACAGCTAGAAGCAGCCATCTGCAAGCCAAGAAGAGAGTCCCCACTAGGAACTCAATAGGCCAAGCACCTTCCCAGCCTCCAGAGCTATGAGAAGTCAGTGTCTGTTGTTCAAGCTACCCAGTCGATCATATTTTGTTAGAGCCACCTGCACTGACTAATCCATGAGCTCAGTACTGATGCCTAAAACTCCAGCTCAAGTGACATTTTTCTTTTCATAGAACACTCCTCAAACCAATGTAAACCCCATTAGGCATATCTTTTATAATATGCCCCTACCTTTTATTATTAGACATCCTGTTAAATTTGCATTTGACTTAAATTATCACATTACTCGTTAGTACAGTAAAGTTTATTCCTTTTCCAAAATATCAGAATTCAGTGGTTCTGTTCATTCTGTCTGACAATTATTTTTCATAGTGAAGCTTTGGATAGACACCCAAATGGTGTGACACTATTTCAGCTACCCCCTTAAGTTTCCCTTTTCAGTAAGCATTTTGTGTTGGTGTACTTTTCCTTAGTCATCTTTTTCTCTGTTGTACTCCAGTTTTTCCTCCTCCCACCTTCGTATTCTCCCCACTTCATTTGAAACCTTACGTCCTCAGAAGGTAAATTTATCCTTCTTTAAAAATCTTATAACATGCCTATTGGTACATCTTTTTAGTAACAGTCCACGTGAGAGCACTTAATAAGTAGCTTCTGGTTAAGACTTAGACTATGGAGCAGCAATAAAGAGAAAAAAGCATTGAAATAAAGGAAGATAAAAGTAGGAAAAAAGGGAGTAATAAAAGAAAACGCTTGTATTTAATTAAGTAGGAATGTGGAGCATTTATATGTTTTATCTGGAATTTAACACTGTGCATTGTAGGATATATTTTTTAATATATAAAGAAAGATTTATTTAGAATAATCTAGACACACAAGGATACACACAGTAATCTAGACACGCAATAGACACACAAGGCTGAAGAATGGTTCATTCACCATGAACCTTAGGAAATAACATACTTATGCCAGTACAAAAAGGAAACTATTTATGGATAGTTGGATTTTTAATTATTCTTATGCATCTACATTAACCAAGAATTCATAGATTTATTTAGATGCCAATTCTCCTCACAACTGCTGCTGCCAGTATTTTTTATGATAGCTTATTTGAATGCCCTGGGAAGAAAAACTCTTAGATGGTCTTTATTTAGGTTACATTTTCCCATGATAACAGAGTTTCCTTATATAACTAGTTAATTTAGAATTACTGAGTTTTATCAAGATACTTTCTTGTAGGGCACCTGGGTGGCTCAGTGGGTTAAGTGCCTGTCTTCGGCTCAGGTCATGATCCTGGAGTCCTGGGATTGAGTCCCACATCAGGCTCTCTGCTCAGCAGAGTCTGTTTCTCCCTCTGACCCTCCCCCTTCTCATGTCCTCTCTCTCATTCTCTCTCTTTCAAATAAATAAATAAAATCTTTTAAGTTACCTTTAAAAAGATAACTTTCTTGTATTATTTGAAATAATCATACAATTTTTCTCTGCTCAGAGATTGTGTACTTATATCCTGCCTTCAACCCTGAAAAAGTAAAGCAACAAAGAAAGTACTTTTCCATTGAAAGTAACAAGAAGAAATAAACCAAACCAAAACCAAATAAGCAAACAAAAAACCTAACAAAACAAAGTACACATGTTAGGTCAGAGCAGAACCAAGTCATACACACTGACTGACCTAACCATTCTGGGACCTTCACCTAATCTCAGTCCTCTTCTCTCTAACAACCAAGACTGTATTTCCTAATGTTCTCTCAAATTTTGTTTTAGCTGTAGTTGTTTTATATTTTGCTCAAGACCATTGTGTGTGTACATGTGTACCTACCACCATGCTGTATCCTGGCTCATGTGTACCTACCACCATGCTGTATCCTGGCTCATGCTTATTTCTTTTAAAATCTGTATCTCCTTTTCTAATGTTTATGTAGAATAAGTATTATGGATTACTTTGAAATGTGAAGTAAGAGTGGGAGGCACACTCATTAGTCTATCTGGTCATATACTCTTATTCCAAATTAATCAGACTTTTTTGAAGAGGATTAACCTCTTAAGTATTACTGATCTCTAACAAAATGTGTAGTTGAATATTCAGCTAACTCAGATACAGTTGATTTGAGACCTTAATTACATCTGCACAATCTCTTCAACTGTCATGTTCTAAGGGCTAGAAGCAAGTTACAGATTCTACCCATACTTATGTGAGGGATGATACAAGGTATGAACACAGGAATCAGGGACCATGGTCCATGTTAGAATCTTGACTCTCACAGTGGGTAAAAACACAAGGTATCAGTGGAGTTTCTTTCTGGGGCAGTTATTACTGTCCACTTTGCCCCAGTCTTGGTCAGCATGGTAGTTCTCCCAGGTTAGGGCATACCCCCCAAAATGAGTAACTACCATCTGATGGCAGTTACTTGATTTGGAATAAAGCTTGGAAAACCTCTTGTCCATAGGCACTGGCAATAAGAGCAGCAGTCTCAGTGTGCAGGTAGGTGGGAGGGAGAAAGCCAGTATCTCAGTGAACTAGTTGTAGCCTTAGTTGGGCAAGCAATAATCCAGTAGACTGGACAGAAGTTTAACTGGAAGAGGCAGGAGGTGAGTCAGCTGTAAGAGGCTGTGATAAGCGCTCTGCATAGACTTGTTCAATGAAAGCTGCATGTGCATTTGGAGAACACGTCAACCCACTGTATCCATCCCAGATTGATTGTGAGAGTATGCACACATGTCGAGGAAAGTAAGAGGAGCCAGAAGAAAGTAAATCTGGACAGAACAGTTAGCCACCTATTCTTTGAATATGTTCCTGCACCACATTTGCATCAGAGGGAGAGGGGGAGAGATACAAGAATTACTGGCTCAAATGTTTCAGCAGACTTTGATGACAAAGCTAAGCAGACACAGGGGAGACTCCAGGAAGACAAAATTAAAACAATACCAAGAATTTTCAGTAACTGATGAGTGTCAAAAGTAGTTATACACTGAAGAAAGGACACATTTCACTGGTTTACTCGAGGCAATTTACTAAACAAACAGGCAGCCAACCTATCAATTAAAGAGCAATGACAACAACATGTAAGGAAAAAGGAATACAAAATTGTGCTCATATAGTATTTGAAATCCCCAGTTTTCTGCCAAAATTACAAAGTGAACTCTTGAAAAAAATTTTTTTAAGTTATCAAAAGTGGTACGGAGTAAGGAGAGGTTAATTGAAATCCTTCACCAGGGATTTGTCTATTAAGAAACATATGAAATAAAAGTTTTAAAACATAGGCCATTCAGTCAACCCACCAAAAGAAAGATGAAAAAAAGGTCTATAGTAAAATAATGTAAAGAGTGGGCTTATATAAATCAATAATTAAAATAAGAATTGATTAAATTCCAATATTCATATATAAAATTTCCATATTCATAGTTTAAAAACAAAAAATATGCTTGGTTTTAGGAGACAAAAATTATAAATGCAAGGATGGGGTATCGTATGTATATCTCCCTACATACAAGCAGTCATACATATGTACATACATACATGTATGTATACACCAGGTAAGTGCTAAAATAGCATGCTTAGTATTGATTAGAATGGTTAGCATGATTAGAATGTATGACCAAGAGAAATAAAACAAGAGAAATACATGATTTTAACAAAGGCATACTAATGCTGTTGACTCCCAAATGGTCATCAATAAAAACACATTTATGGGTTTAAGTGAAGTCCTTTAGACTTACTAAAATACAGAAGAGAATAAGCTGACATGGTCTCAGTATTATGCAATGGGAAAATTATGGAAAGGTTTTAGAGCCTATTTTGGGTTTTGGGTTATTTTAAGGCAGGTATTGCAAGCCAGAAAGCTGGTTGGGATTGGACAGTGTTTATAATATATCATTTTTGGATTGAGGCACGTCTTTAAGTCTTAAAGAACAAGATGTTTTAGTTGAATCAGTCTTCTAAGCAAAGTATTTCTTGAAGCAAGAGGGCCCTGTTTTTATTCCTAGACCTTATATAGTTGAACATAAGGACATAAAAGTATGGCTTGTACCAATATTGTATAATGAAGGAGTGCTGATTTCATTGCTTACTACCAAGAAGCTAATAGATATTATTAAAATTTTTTAGTATTATTAAAATTTTTATCCAAGCAATGAGGATTATATATTCCACTGAAACATTCATTGGAAACTAAAAAATATCCTTAATTCAGTTAAGAAGGAAAATTCATATAATTATTTTTAAAATAATTATTTTTAAAATTTCTAAGCCTATTGTCAGACTACAATGTAAAGGTAAATAAAAATATAAACATCAATTTACAAAACACTGAAAGCTAAAACAGTCAAGTCACTTTTCTGATGGATATTGAAATATAAAGGGCCCCCACAAACAATAACTTTGATTAACAGGAAATTAATACTAATTAACAAAGCGAAAAAGAAAATACTGCAAATACCTGTGAGCTCTGACAGTGTTCACAAAAACATGCATATATTTAAAGTAACATTTCAGGAAACAAATTCAGAATATTTTGTTTTTCTGTGTGCTTTTAGGAAAAAGTGAAAAAGATTGATATGAGGGCTTTGGATTAAAATTATTTAAATAATAGTAAAGATATTAATTGACTTCAGAAGCATTTAAGTTATACATCATCTCTTTCTCTGTTATGTATCTGTCAGTGTGTGTGTATTTCCCCAGTGTTAGTGTCTCTAGCCAACTCCGCATTTATGCTTTTGTAATGTAAATATGTTCAAAACAGTGAAATATAAAGAGATCCGATAAAGCGTTTTAAAAAGTCCATTGACTTAATGAGATTTTTGCTATCTATTTAGTGTTCTGGAACCAATTCCAACAGGCATGTGTGTGATGGTTTCCCCAGACGCTCAACAAGCAGGGCTCTGGACACCACCTGGGTGTTCCTCAATTTAGCTCAGTTTCTGCCACTATCTACCGCAACATGATTCCATAGTTTAAAAGGACAGTCCCTCAAGACTGCTCCTTTCACCGCTCCAGAAGCAAGCTCCTTTTGGGTTTTTATGGAGGCAGGATCAACTAAATCACTAGGCACTGGCAACTGATTCAAATTCTAGTCCCACTCTCATACCTGGAGGTCTGGAGGTTGGGACTTAAAAATTCCAACCCTCTCTCACAGTGTTGGTTTGTTCTCCAGGCAACCAGCCCCCATCCTTAGTTAAAGTCCGCAGGTCACCTCATTAACGTAACAGGAGGCACGTTATGGTTCTCCTCAGAAAATAACAAAGCCTTTTAAGAACTCTGTCAGGCATAGTGAACAAAGACCAAATGTATATATAGTTTATTTCTAATTATAAATCAAAATATCACACTATCTTTTTTTGCTCACAGGATAAGAAATAATGTTTTTCTAATAAACCTTTTATTTTTTATTATTTTTTATTTTTTTAGTAAACCTTTTAAAATATAGAAGAGCATATGGCTAAATCATAATGTGAATGCATCGCTGAAATGTTTAAGAACACTGAAAAGAGAATGGCATTTAATATTTTTATTTCAAACAATTAAATGAAATAATTGCTTCCAAAAACAGCAGTGTATTATATTGAATTTTAAGTACACAGCAAATAGAGGACTGAATTATTTTATGAGACTATAATCTTCCTCATAAATGGGTATATTAAGAAACTGAGGAGAACTCAATTATCCAGGTTAAGAAGAAAAATGATTTCCATATTAATTTGTACAGACAAAAATTTTATTCAAAGCATGGGATTAGTTAAGTGCTAATAATTGAGAATAACTATATCCACTATAGATATGCAGATGTATAGGTATATATCTATGTAAAACATAGGTATATCTGTTGAATAATGAACTCTTGAATTAACACAGGCATGTCCCATATGTATCTGCCATACGGCTTCTCCATGTCCACTCCAGACCAGATTAGACTAAAATAGGTGCAATCTAACAATTATCCCTAGGTTTCTTACTTCCCAAAGATCAGTTGGAACAGAGCACTGGTAAGCATATAGTTGAGGAGGTGAAATTATAAGAGAACAGAAAGTCAAAAGATAATGTCAACTGAAATAGACTCAATCCAATTTATTCTTATCCTTTTTGAGTGAAGAGTTTATAGAAATGACTTAAATTAGTCTGTTACCCTTGGCTGCTGCTAAACTCCCTGTTGGTCAAAAAAGGAATATTCATGTTAAAATTTTCAGTTCCCTCAGCGATTTCATGGAACAACTAACTGTATTCCACTTTTGCTGTCAGTAATTTTTGAAAAATTGTTAATATTGAAGAAAAATGGATACCATTTTAGACACTTTTAGGATTTAGGTTTAACAAGGAGAACAGAAAAGCACAGAAATGGAAAAGAACAAAGATGTGTTGAATTTTAGGGGTGAAATGCAACAGGATACAAAGACAAAATGTTGAAAAGGCAGTATATAAAAGATTACCATGTGAAGTGAGATTAAACAAGAAGGAAGAAAGCACAGGATTCTTTTACACTTTTTATCTGTAATATAATACAATGAAATACAATTTACGTTTTCAAGATTAAACTTGCTTCTTCAAATAGTCAAAATCTGAAATCTAGTATCTTATTTTTTGCACAGTCCTTTTCCCTCAGTTCCTTCTTTTCATTTTTAAAGAGACATTTTTAGAAAATCAAATGAACTCTTAACATTTTGTGAATTCCTGAGTTCTTACTGAAGGTGGCATTGTTGGAGTAAATCGGCTCTCCTTCTGATCCCAATAAAATACTTGGCATACTAACCCAAAGTGAACATAGGAAAATTTTACTCTAGGCCTTTTCAGAATTCTTCTTTGGTATCTACTCTCTGGGCTTTACAGAACAAATTTATAGCAGCATGAGAACATTGTGACTTTACTTTCCAAGGTAGTGGAGTTAAGGGGCATGCCATAAGCTATAGGTTCCCTGGTTTGGGATTTTATCAAATTTGTATAGAAACCTTGTTAGAAATAAGGTTTTCAACTTTTTGTTGTGTTGATCAAAGATGCCAAACATTTACCAGCTTCATTTTTTAAAGGAAATGTACTTTTCAAAATTCAAAATTATAAAGAAGGAATAAAATGGAAATAATTTTTAAAGTTAATTTATTTTGGAATACACATTACAAATTAGGAAAGATAAACTTACAAACTTTAAGTTAAGGATGGTTCTTTAAATTGAATGGCACTTGACCTCTTGCTGGGGTTAGAATTGCCAGATAAAATACGGAACTCCAGTTAAATTTGGATTTGTGTTCAACATCTAGGACATACTTATACCAACAACAGCAACAAAATGTTGTTTATCTGAAATTAAAATTATCTGGTTATCCTCCTTTATTTTATATTAAATCTGACAACTCTATCGGGAGTGTAATTTAATCATGTACCTTTATTTGCAGTTAAGCATTTGAAAATGTTGATGCTAGAACACAAAGCAGAAGTGGACAGATGAGCAGTCACCAAACTTGTGAAATGATTGACACTTTTTCTAAAATGTTATCTCATATTCCCAAACTTCTCTCTTTATATACATTTTAAAGTTGCTTTTCATCTAATTAAGTAATGTTTTCTAAGACAATAAGATGGCAGGTGATTAGAAATAAGAATTTTAGTAATATCAGTATAAAACAATTATAAATCTATTTTCAGATTTATTTTAAGAATAAATATAGACAACTGTAAAATGAATTTTGAATTTTGAAAATGTTCCTTTTTCTGTATATCCTTGTCAACACTTGTTTTTTGCATATTTTTGCATTTTTTATTTTTTTTATAAACATATATTTTTATCCCCAGGGGTACAGGTCTTTGAATCACCAGGTTTACACACTTCACAGCATTCACCAAAGCACATACCCTCCCCAATGACCATAACCCCACCCCTCTTCTCCCAACCCCCTTCCCCCCAGCAACCCTCAGTTTGTTTTGTGAGATTAAGAGTCACTTATGGTTTGTCTCCCTCCCAATCCCATCTTGTTTCATTTATTCTTCTCCTGTCCCCTTAACCCCCTGTGTTGCATCTCCACTTCCTCATATCAGGGAGATCATATGATAGTTGTCTTTCTCTGCTTGACTTATTTCGCTAAGCATGATATCTCTAGTTCCATCCACATCATTGCAAATGGCAAGATTTCATTTCTTTTGATGGCTGCATAATATTCCATTGTGTATATATACCACATCTTCTTTATCCATTCATCTGTTGATGGACATCTAGGTTCTTTCCATAGTTTGGCTGTTGTGGACATTGCTGCTATAAACATTCGGGTGCACGTGCCCCTTCGGATCACTATGTTTGTATCTTTAGGGTAAATACCCCGTAGTGCGATTGCTGGGTCACAGGGTAGTTCTATTTTCAACATTTTGAGGAACCTCCATGTTGTTTTCCAGAGTGGTTGCACCAGCTTGCATTCCCACCAACAGTTTGATTTTGACCATTCTGACAGGTGTGAAGTAATGTTTGCATTTGCCTTTCTTAATGTTTAGGGCCTTTGAGCATCTTTTCATGTGTTTATTGGCCATCTGATGTCTTTTTTTTTTTTTTAATTTATTTGACAGAGATCACAAGTAGGCAGAGAGGCAGGCAGAGAGAGAGGAAGGGAAGCAGGCTCCCTGCTGAGCAGAGAACCTGATGCCAGGCTCCATCCCAGGACCCTGAGATCATGACCTGAGACAAAGGCAGAGGCTTTAACCCACTGAGCCACCCAGGCACCCCGGCCATCCATATGTCTTTGAAGAAATATGTCTGTTATGTCTTCTGCCCACTTTTTTTTTTTTGGTGTTGAGTTCTATCAGGTTTTTTAAATATATATTTTATATTTATATTTTACATATTTTGGATACTGACCCTTTATCAGATATGTTACTTGCGAAAATCTTCTCCCATTCAGTTTTCTTTTAGTTTTATTGATTGTTTATTTTATTTTGATGTAGTTCTAGTAATTTATTCTTGCTTTTCTTTCCTTACCTCTGGAAACGTATCTATAAAACTGTTGCTGTGGCCAGTGTCAGAGAAATTAATGCCTGTGCTCTCATCTAGGTTTTTTTCTGGTTTCAGGTCTCGCATTTAGGTACTCAGTCCATTTTGAATTTATTTTTGTGGCTGGTGTAAAAAAGTAGTCTAGTTTCAATATTTTGCGTATAGCTGTCCAGTTTTGCCAACACCATTTGCTAAGGAGACAGTCTTTTTCCCGTTGCATATTATTGCCTCCTTTGTTGAAGATTAATTGATCTTATAATGCCAGTTTATTTCTTCGTTCCTGTTCTGAGCTCTGTCCAGCTCCAATGATCTGTGTCCATTTTTGTGCTGTTTTGATTGCTACAGCTTTGTAGTATATCTTGAAACCTGGGATTGTGATATCTCCATCTTTGTTTTTCTTTTTCTGGACAGCTTTGGCTATCTGAGGAGTTTTGTGGTTCCATATATATTTAGGATTATTTGTTCTAGTTCTGTGATAATTGCTGTTGGTATATTGAAAAATGCTATGGGTTGCATTAAAGCTGTAGATTGCTTTAGGTAGTATAGATCTTTCAACAGTATTGGTTCTTCCAATCAATGAGCATGGACTGTCCTTTCATTTGTGTTATTTTTTATTTCTTTCATCAGTGTTTTTTTCCAAAGGATTTTATTTATTTATTTTAGAGAGAGTGCAGGTTGGAAGAGGGGCAGAGGGAGAGGGAGACAGAAAATCCCACGCAGATTCTGCACTGAGCTCGGAGCCTGATGCGGGGCTTGATCCTAGGACCCTGAGATCCCGACCTGAGCTGAAATCAAGAATCCCTTACTTGACCAACTGAGCCACCCAGGCCCTTCCTCATCAATGTTTTATAGTTTTCAGAGTACAGGCCTTTCTCCTACTTGACCAAGTTTATTCCTACATATATATATATATTTTTTGGTGCAGTTATAAATAGCATTTCTTTCTTCATTTCTCTTTCTGCTGCTTACTTGTTCTTTCTGTTTCTGCTGCTTAATAATTAGTAGTGTATAGAAATGCAGTGGATTTATGTAGATTAACTTTGTATCCTATGATTTTACTGAATTCATTTATCAGTTCTGGTAGGTTTTGGTGGAGTCTTTTGGGTTTTCTATATATAATATCATGTCATCTGCAAATAATGAAAGTATACTACTTCCTGACCAATTAGGATTTTTTTTTTCCTTTTTCTTGTTTGGCTATTGTGGCTAGGACTTAATATTATATTGAACCAGAGCAGTGAGAGTAGACACTCCCATCTTGTATCTGATCTTAGGGAGAAAGCTCTCAGTTTTTCATCATTGAGAATGACATTTGCTGTGCGTTTTTCATCTATGGCCTTCATTATGTTGAGGGATATTCCCTCTAAACCTATTTTGTTTAGGATTTTTATCATGAATGAATGTTGTTATTTGCCAAATACTTTTTCTGCATCTATTGAAAAGATCATATGGTTTTTATCCTTTCTCTTGTTGATGTGATGTATTGTATTGATTGATTTGAGAATATTGAACCACACCTGATTGTGGTGAAGTTTTTTTTTTTGATACATAGTTGGATTCATTTTGCTAATATTTTGTTCAGGATTTTTGCATCTATATGTCTTTTTCTTTTATACTGTCTTTATCTGGTTTAGGTATCAAGGTACCTTGATACCTTAGAATGAATCCGGAAGTTCTTTTTCTCTTCTATTTTCTGAAATAGTTTGAGAAGAATAGGGATTGATTCTTCTTTCAATGTTTGATAGAGTTTACCTCTGAAGCCATCTGGTCCTGGACTTCTGTTTTGGGGGATTTTTTTTTTTTTTTTTTGATTACTGATTACTGATTCAATTTTATTACTGGTGATTAGTCTGTTCAAATTTTCTATTTCTTGCTGAATCAGTTTTGGGAAGTTACATGTTTCTAGACATTTATCCATTTCTTCTAGCTTATCCAGTTTGTTGGCATATGATTTAACGTAATATTCTCTTATATTTCTTTGTGGTTTTGTGGTGTCAGTCGTTATGTCTCCTCTTTCCTTTCTGCTTTTTTATTTGAGTTCCTCTTCTTTATCCCCTTTCCCTATTCCTCCCCCTATTTTTCCTCCTCCTTCTTCTTCTCATCTTCTTCTTCACAAGTCTGGCTAAAGGTTTATCAATTTTTTTTTTTTTTTTTTTTAAAGATTTTATTTATTTATTTGACAGAGAGAGATCACAGGTAGGAAGAGAGGCAGGCAGAGAGAGAGAGGAGGAAGCAGGCTCCCTGCTGAGCAGAGAGCCCGATGCGGGACTCGATCCCAGGACCCTGAGATCATGACCTGAGCCGAAGGCAGCGGCTTAACCCACTGAGCCACCCAGGCGCCCCAAGGTTTATCAATTTTATTGAACTTTTCAAAGAACCAGATCCTGATGTCATCTGCTCTATTGCTTTTTTTTTTTTCTTTTAATTTCTATTCTATTTACTTCTGCTCCAATCTTTATTATTTCTTTCTACTACTTTGGGGTCTTGTTTGTTCTTTTTCTAGCTCTTGAGATGTAAGGTTAGGCGGTTTACTTGAGCTTTTTGTTTGTTGAAGTAGACCTGTATTGCTAGAAACTTGCCTCTTGGAACAGCTTTTGCTGTGACCCAAAGATTTAGGACCATTGCATTTTCATTTCCATTTATGTCCATGTATTTTTTTTTTTAATTTCTTCTTTGATTTCTTGGCTGACCCATTCATTGTTTCATAGCATGTTACTTTGCCTCCATTTTTCTTGAGGCTGATTTCAGGTTCATAGCATTGTGATCAGAAAAGATGGATGATACAATTTCAGTCTCTGAATTTCTTGAGACTTCTTTTTTGGTCATATATGTGGTCTATTCTGTTCCATGTGCACTTAAAAAGAATGTGTCTTCTGCAGTTTTAGGATAGAATGTTCTGACTGTATCTGTTTGATCCATCGGGTCCAGTGCGTTATTCAAAGCCACTGTTTCCTTGTTGATTTTCTATTTGGACGCTCTGTGACTTGACGTAAGTGGGGAGTTAACGTCCATTACTATTATTATATAACTGTGAATTACTTCCCTTATTTCTAATTTGCTGCTTTCTGTACTTGGGTACTCCTGTGTTGGGTGTATTAATATTTACAATTGTTATATCTTCTTATAGGTTTGTCCCTTTTATGATTATATAGTATCTTTCCCTGAGTCTTTTTGAAGTCTTTGTTTTAAGGTCTATTTTGTCTGATACAAGTATTGCTACCCTAGCTTTCTTTTCACTTCCATTTCCATGATAAATGCTTTTCCATCCCTTCATTTTCAGTCAGCACATGTCTTTAGATCTGAAATGTGTCTCTTGGAGGCAGCATATACATGGGTCCTGCTTTCTTATCCATTCTGTCACCCTATCTCTTTTGATTGGGGCATTTAGTTCATTTATGTTTGAGGTAGTTATTAATAGATATGCACTTATTTCCCTTTTATAATTAGTTTTATTGTTTTTCTCCATCCTTCTTTTCTTGCTCTCTTCTCTCATGGTTTGCTGATTTTATTTAGTAATATACTTGACTTTTTCTTCCTCTTTCTCTCACTCTGTCTCTCTTCCACTCCCTCCTTCCCTCTTTTGCATGACTATTACTGTTTTTTGATTTGTCAATACCATTGGATATATATATAATATCTTCTGCATATAGTAGTCTATATTAAGTTGTTGATCACTTACATTGGAACTCATTCTTTACTCTCCCCCTACTCATGTTTGAGAGTAAGATGTCATACTTGTACATCCTTTAATTTGTGAATCGTTTGACTGATTTTTATAGATATACTTAATTTTACTGCGTCTGTGCTTGCTACTTTTTATTCCCACTTATGGTCTTTCCTTTCCATTCAAATAGTCCTCTTTTCACTTTTATTATAGGGATGGCTTAGTGGTCATGAATTCCTTTAAATTTTGTTTGGGAAACTCCTTGGCTCTCCTTATATTGTGAACGATAGCCTTGCTGGATAGAGTATTCTTGGCTGCAGGGTTTTTTCTTTCAGCACGTTGAATATATCATATGACTCTCTTTTGGCCTGCCAAATTTCTGGTAAAAAAATGAGCTTATAGCCTTATGTAGTTTCCTTTTATTTAACTATTTTCTTTTCTCTTGCTGCTTTTAAAATTCTCATCCTATTACTACATTTTGCTATTTTAGTTGCTGTGTGTCTTAGTGTGGAGCTCTGTGGATTGATCTTGTTGTGGGCCTTCATGGTCTTCTGGATCTGAATTTCTGTTTCCTTCCTTAAATTTGGGATGTTTTTAGCTATTATTTCTCCAAATAAATTTTCTGCCCCCATTTCTCTGTCTTTTCCCTCTGAGATCCCTATCATGTGAATATTATTGTGCTTTATGGTATCACTGAATTCCCTAAGTGTATTTTCATTTTATTATAACATTTTTTTCTCTCCTCTTCAGCTTAATTGCTTTCTGTTACTCTGTTCTCCAGATCACTAATCTGTTCTTCTGTTTCCTCTAATCGACTATTTATTCCAATACGTTATTTTTTTTTTTAATTTCAGTGATTGAGTTCTTCATTTATGATTGGTTCTATTTTATGTTTTCTGTCTTTTTGTTAAGGGTCTCACTGAGGTCCTCCACTCTTCTTAATCCAGTGAATAACTTTATAACCATTACCTTTAATTCTCTATCACACATATTACTTATCTCCATTGTGTTTAGCTCTCTTTCTGTGATTTTGTCTTGTTCTTTCATTTGGGACATATTCCTCTGTCTCCTGATTTTATCTAACTCTCTGTGTCTGTTTCTCTGTGTTAGGGAAGTCAGCTATGTCTTTTGCTCTTGAAAGTAGTGGCCTAATAAAGAAGAGGTCCTATAATGCCATGCAGTGCAGTGTCCCCTATTTTCCAGAACCTGGTGTTGCAGGCGTGTGTCTCCTATGTGTATTGCTTATGCCTTGGGGCTAAGCCACTTTTGCCTTCAGTCTAGTTGTCTGTGATGGCTCGCTTTTTCTCTTGTGGGTAGGTTTGGTCCCTATGTTGTTATTGGGGTACTCTGTGGTTGCCTTGCACTTGGATTGAGTCAGACCAGGCATTTGCCATAGAGGTGATTGCAGCAAATTGCTGGGTGCTTTCTCTCTGTTTTCCTCTGAGAAGCTTTTGTTGCTGTGTGGGACCTGTAGTCAGACCAGTTAGCTGCCTCCAGCCCCCTACTCAAGCTTCATTTGGACTGGTGTGTGTGGTTATCTTGCCCTCTCCCTAGGACAGGAGACCATTTGGAATGGTGCTCGTTCCTGTCAGGGCTGCTTGTACCCTGCCAGACTTTTGGCACCATTTTGGATAGGTTCCAGCCAGGGCCCAAGGGCATTTGAATGGGGTAAGTCTACAGGAGAATGAAGGACAGGGAATGCAGTGTTAGAGAGGTTTTTGTAGGTCTGCAGTAAGGGTCACCTGGAACCAAGACCTGGCTGGAGAGGGCATGTTTGCAGAACAGAGGGACAGTGTCCACTCTTAGCAAGTTATGCAGGAAATGTTAACATGGCATTGGCTCCCATAAGTGTCTGTGTATGAGCTGGAGGACAGGGAAGGAAATGGCACCAGGCAGCTCCTTCGCTCCTGAAGAAGTCTTCCATCAGTCCTGGCCCCTCCAGCACAAGCTCTGAGATTAGTAGGCAATTCATTCTCCCATATACCCCTGGTATTTTTCAAACTGCTGTTTTTATGCTGTATCTTTAAGGGGCTGTTTGTTGTACCATCTGTTTAAGGGTGGAGACTCGGTTTCATATTATCCTCCCAGCTTTTCCAGAGCCAAGCCCACTGATTTTTAAAATATTAGGTTTAGTTAAGTCCTGCATATTGTAAGAAGTAGTGAAATTAGCCACTCGGATTATCTTGTGGTTCTAGTCCCTGGAGTGCTTGGTGTGAGAGTCTGATCATTTCCCCTTTCCATGCTCAGTGTGTTTCTCCCTTCTGTAGACCATCCCACAAGTTAGTCTGTCTCCTGACCACATCTCTGCCCTTCCTACCTGCTTGGTTGTAGCCTCTTTGCATTTAGCTGTGGAGGGTCTGTTCTGAAAATCTTTGGGTTGTGTTCTGGGTCAGTTACTCTGATGTGGGTATTACTTAGCTGTAATTGTGGAACAAGGTAAGCTTAGGGTCCTCCTATATTGTCATCTTCCCCAAAAGTTGATATATATATGGATTTTTAAGGAAACGAATAAAACTGTGAAAAAGGCAAAGGGCATGAAAAGTCAGAAACAAAGAGAAATAATTTTCAAAGGTAAAATATGCTCAGTCTCTTTAATAGTAACATAAATGCAAAAGAAAAAAAAAACTTTGTTTCATTAAAGTATAGGGAAAATTATCAAATAATGAAAGAGGCCAGAAGGTGGGGAATACATACTATTAATGTGTTAAACTAGATAATTTATACAACCTATTTTGAAGAAATATTTGGCAATAAAAACAAACAACATATGCCATTCAACTCAGAAACACCTTATATTGAAATATGTCACAAATCATTATGAAATGATACACTAGCATACATGAAAACATTCATTGCTGAGTATTTATACTAAACTTTGAATAGAGGTTTTATTAACTTTATTAAATATTTTTATAATGGTATTACATGCAGACTGTGTAAAAATTAGAAAGAACTAAATGCATTGACATAAAAAGTAACTGGTGACATATTCTGTCATGAAAGTAGATATAGCATGGTATATATGACAAGCCCATTTACTAAGAAGATAACGAAGTACAATCAGATACAGATAGATATATTGAGAGAAATATAATATATATGCCAAACTCAGGTCATTCTTTTAGGTTGGTACAGACCTAGAAAACAGTGTGACACACAAAGGATGCATGCAAAATGATGTTATAAGCGAAGTAGTGCCATTTCCCAGTTCTTTTCAAGATCCTCAAAATGGTGAGCATAAGCTCAGTGATCAATGTCTTTGGGAAGAATAGAGGAAAGAAACTACATGTTTATAGTTTTACAATTTCAGGCTGGTAGTGGGATCAATTTAAGCATTTAAGTATCTCTCTGCTGATTAATTCATATCCTTTTTGAATAATAATTAAATACTCTGTGTACTGTGTCTTCCCTTATTCCTGTATCATTAGTCATGCAGTCTGACCAATGGCCTTCTGCAAGGCTATATTTTTATTATTTTGTTCAAATGTTGTATAAAGCATTTAGCTAGAGTTTTCTTTTACTTTAGTGAAATACTTTTGGTCTGTGTTCCTCATCTGCTATCCATTTACTGTTTGGTGTTTGGGGGGGTATGTATTTGCACCTTAATCATCCTTTAGTCATTCTTTGTCTGCTACTGTGAAGGATAGAATAAACTGGGAATTATGTTCCAATAAAAGAGTCATCAGCTTTGCTCCTACGAATGAGCTGCCCACTTAGGTGCTCTCAGTATTCTTTTTGGCTTAACCAAAGATCTGAAACCTCAGGCATCCCACTCAGGAGCTACATTCCTGATATCAGCTGTCATTCAGAATATATATTAATTTTCACATTATAGACTTCTATTATTCCCTAAAATATGTGAAGTCTACTATACCTCATTTTTTTTTTTTTCCTCCCCTTCTGGAGCAAATTATCCTGTGAATATTGACCAACAGATTCTAAAGTTTATATGGAGGAGCAAAGACCCAGAATAGTCAACACAGTACTGGGGGAGAATGAAGTTGGAGGACTGATGTTATCCTACTTCAAGACTTAATAAGAAGCTACCATAAACAGACAATGTGACATTCATGAAAGAGTAGACAAATTGGTGAATGTATTAGAATAGAGAGCCAGAACCAGACCCATACAAATAACGTCAACTGATCTTTGACAAAGGAGTAAGAACAATATAAGGGGCAAAATGGTCTCCTCGATAAATGGTGCTGGAACAATCCACATCTAAAAAATGAATCTAAACACTGCCCTTACATGTGTTACAAAAATAAAAATCAATGACCTAAATGTGAAATGCAAAATTATGAAATCCTAAAAGACAGCATAGGAGAAACCTAACTGACCTTGAGTATGATGATGAGTCTAGGTCCAACACCTATAGATATATATTAAAATATATGAGATAGGCTTCAATAAAATTAAATTAAAATGGAAAATTTCTTCTTCTGCAAGATGCATGTCAAGAGAATCAGAAGACAAATCACAGACTGGGAGTGGGGAGCTTATTTGCAGAAGACACATAGGATAAAGGACTGATATCCAAAATAAAAAGAACACTTAAAACTCTACTATAAGCAATTTAAGCAATTTGAAAATGAGCCAAAAACCTCAAAAGACACCTCACAAGAGATGGCGTACAGATGGCAAATAAACATGAGGAGATGTTCTGTATCATTCGTCATCAGGCAAATGCAAATTAAAACAATAATGAGATACTATCGCACACCTTTTAGAATGGCCCAATTCCAGAAAACTGAAAACACTAAATGCTGGCAAGGATGTTGAGCAATGGGAATTTTCATACATTTCTGGTGGAAGGCAAAATATCACAGCCATTTGGGAAGAGAGTTTGGTATTTTCTTACAAATCTAAACGTACTCTTACCTTGTGATCTTGTCATTGTGCTCCTTAATATTTATCCAAGGAATTTAAGACTTATGTTCACACAAAAACCTGTACATGGCAAGTTCATAGCAGCTTTACTCAAATGCCAAAACTTGGGAGCCATCAAGATGTCCTTCAGTAGGGGAATGGATAAATAAACTGTGGTACATCCAGACTGTGGAATATTATCAATGTTAAAGGGAAGTGAGCTATGAAGTCTTGAAAAAACATGGAATAACCTTAAAGGCACACTACTAAATGAAAGAAGCCAATCTGAAAAAGTGATTTACTATATAACTCTAAATATATGACATTTGGAATTTTAAAAAAAATACGGAGACATGGAGATGCTAATAAGGTCGGTGGTTGTCAGGGTTTAAGAAGGAGGGAAAGATCTCCCGGGCCAGCTCTCCGACTTCAGGTCCTCGGCCGTCCGCTCTTTGGCTCTCACATAGCTGAGGCTGGAGGGGGAGGCCCCGCCGTCCTTGGCGCGGGGGCGCGGGGGCGCAGGGGCTCGGGCTCGGCGTCCTCCCGGCTGTAGAGGCAGAAGCGCGAGCAGTGACCAGGAGAAGCAGCGGGTGCTCATCCAGCAGCACGAGGACGCCAGGGAGCTGAAGGAGAACCTGGACCGCGGGGAGCGCGTCGTGCTCGACATCCTGGCCAGCTACCTGAGCGAGCAGAGCCTGGCCGACTACGAGCGCTTCGTGAAGATGAAGTCGGCTCTCATCATCGAGCAGCGGGAACTGGAGGACAAGATACACCTGGGCGAGGAGCAGCTGCAGTGCCTGTTCGACAGCCTCCAGCCCGAAAGAGCCAAATAAGGGGAGCCCTCTCTGGCGGAGGACGGAAGCTGGCGCCGGGCGCCCCGTTCCCGAGGAGGCGAGTAGGAACCCTAGCCTGTCTCTGTCTCCTGGAGCGCAAATCCTCCGGTAGCAAAACGTCTGTTAGGAAAGCAGTAACTCTGTGTGTGTTTGCGATGGCCTATTTAATTTTTTGCTTCCCCTTTTGAGAGCGCCGCAGAATGTCTCCCCGTTAGCCATCTTTCCTTTGCAAGTCACGGTCGTGGCGGAGGGCGACTTGGTGCAGTCCGGAGTGTGGGCTCCCGCCGCGTGGTGCCTGCAAGGGGTCGTTTCCACGGGTGGGTCTGCCCTTCCTCTCATCTTCGCGTCCTGAAGCAGCCGCTCGGGAAGCCAGCCGAGCGAGTCCGTGGGGTGCATGAGAGGGGAGACCCTGGCGCACGGCTTGTCCTGTGATTCATCCAAAGCATGGGCTAACACGTGTCCTCCCCGTTGGTCAGGTGGTGTGGACCATTCATTGTCCTCCTTCCTTGTCCCCCAGCAAAAACTGTGATGATCTGTGATGGTCATGCATTCACATTTTGGAAAAGTGAATCATTTCCAGCTGGTTAAAAACCAACCGTGGAACGAGCCACCGACGTGTTGGGTTCACTCATTCTGAAAGCGCCACTTCGAGAAATAACGTGCATGCTGTAAAACACAGGCACAGAGCAGATAGTTTCAGTCCTGGTATCCTGGTTCAAGGGGTGTTTCCTTGCAAAGAGAAATTACTCAGTTCATAGTATGTCCCGTAGTGTGATGTGCTTGCTAGAAGTCTGTTTCCTGAGACCGGGAGATTATTTCTAAAGTTCCTTTTTCCCCAGAATGCTTACTTTGTGTGCACTGGGTCATTAACCATAATTGACTTCTTGTCCCCTTTTGCCTCTTTAAATCCACGACCATCCCGTGTAAGGGTTCCGTTCCATTTACGTGTAAGAACCTTTTCTCGAGGGCCTTTCAGAGGCCGTATGGACTTTACAAGTCGTAAACCTGACCTTTGGCCACAGATTCTATAGGTTCTGTGCCCTTTTCATTGGTTGAAATGACAAGATTCTAACGAGAGTCTGTTCACTCACAAAACACTGTCGTGCTGTCCCTTTCCGGCGGAGAAGTCACAGACTAGGAGAAAAGATTTGCCGGTCACCTCTGTGACAAGGGATCTGGACCTGGACCATGCAGAGAACTTTCAGAGCTCCACAGCAAGAGAGCACACAGCCCCGTTAGCACGTGGGCAAGACACTTACCTTGGCGCTCCACCGGACAGGGCACAGGTATGCGTGACAAACCGGCACGTGGGGCGACATCCGCCCGGCGACGGCTTGGTTGTCACCGGTGTATTATCCGCGTCGCTGCCGACCCGCTGTGCTGCTTCCCAGACACTCCTCTGATTCGGTGCCTGGTAAATGGCAGGGGAACCTCAGATGACTTCATGTTGGGGGGATATCCAGATACTTGTTTGATAAAGGGATCATCTGGATCCTTGTTTCCCCGTATTGCCGTGAAAGTTTTCCGACAGGTGGGGGGACGTCCCTTTGTCAGCAGAGTGTTCCCTTCCCGAAACACACGTGCACACGAGTGTCTTAACTGACCGATGTCTGTACTTCCTGGGCCGGGGGGTGAGCTGGACTCCTGAGCCCCGGCACGGATGTGTGCGCGCCCCCGCACAGAGGGGTCCAGACCCGCAGGCTTCAGTCATGCAGGCAGTAAACACTCTTCCTGGCAACCCCGCCATGCCAAAGAGACAGATGCCTCTTCACAAGTTGTCATTCCTGTCGAATTAAGCTATGTGTGACGTGAAGAATGCCCATTCTGCCCATGAGGTGTCCTCCTTGCCTCCTGGTGTAGTCCCTGCTGTGAAAACTGGTCCCTTCAGAAAAGGTGAGGCCGGCTGTCCCCGGACCTCCGTCACTCTCCCCCACGGGGACAACCACAGTAATTTGTATTTTGCTTTTAATTTACACAAAGCTTTTATCTGTGATCCTTTCCCCTCAAACACAGTATTGTGAACCATTTTGATGATAAATATGTAAAATGTGAATAATGGAATTTATGTGTCTGTGTCCAGCCTTTGGAGGTCTCTGGAGGACGTTCTCTGATACGTAGCAATATGGAACGCTCCACTGCGCTTTCAGCAAAGCTCATGTCACCGTTATGGTCCTGTGCCCTTCCCTTTGGCCTCTTGGATGTCGGGTTAGCGGGGGCCCAAAGAGTCCAGGGAGTCGGTGGCCGTAACTTTGTAAATACCATGTTACTGCATACAAGAACAACCTGGTGCTAACATTCTGCCCTTGGCGTTCGTAGGTGGTGGCTGACTCCTCCCCCCGCCATAGCTCGGCTCTGCCATGCCCTGTACTTCGGGATTTCAGTCAGGGCCGCTGCCCATGGCATTTATCCTGCTTCCACTGTGGAAAATGTGTACATACTTCATGCTCGACACTCACCACCTCTGAACACATCATCCTGCTTGACTTTAACAAAATAAATGGTGTCTTGGAGTGAATGGGAAAAAAAAAAGAAGAAGGAGGGAAAGATGACTAGGTAGAACACAGATGGTTTCTAGGGCAGAGAAGCTACTCTGTATGATACTACAATGGTGGGTTATATACATCTGTCCAAACTTAAAGCTTTTACACCTAGAGTGAACCTGAATGTAAATTTTGGATTTTGGGTGTTAGTGATGTGTCAATGTAAGTTCATAAACCGCAACAGAAGTACCAGTCTGCTGTGGGATGTTGATAGGGAGGCTATGGTGTGTTGGGGAAAGAGGGTATACGTGAAATCGCTGTACCTTCGCTTCAGTTTTGCTGTGAACCTAATACTACTCCAGAAAGAAAAGTCTTTAAAAATACATTAGCTGTGGGGGCAGCTGGCTGGTCCCGTGTGTTAAGCCTTTGCCTTCAGCTCAGGTCATGATCTCAGGGTCCTGGGATCGAGCCCTACATCGGGATCTCTGCTAAGCAGGGAGCCTGCTTCTCCCCCTCTCTCTGCTTGCCTCTCTGCCTACTTGTGATCACTCTCTCTCTCTCTGTCAAATAAATAAATAAAACCTTAAATACATTAGCTATGGATAAATTTTGAAAAAAATTAAAATGTAAAATAGGAGTTTGTGTTAGATTTTAGTTATTGTGTGCAGGAAAGTTGAAAAGAAGCAAAATAACAAAAACACCTGGATATTTGGGTAAAGTTCAGAAGAAAATGAGACTACTTAAAATGTTAGATATTCTTCTAGGAAAAGAAACATAAAATGCCAAGGCCCTAAGATGGTCGCTTTCAACTAGAAATTACTCTGACCCTCTAGGACATTTGGCAGTCTTTGGATCCAGTATTGGTTGTCAGAACTTAGGGCAGGGCTTAATTCTGGCATCTAGTGAGTAGAGACCAGTAGTATACAGAAAAGACCCCTATGACAAAGAATTATACAGCCCAAATATCTGGTCAGTAATGCTAATGTTGAGGAATCCTGCTTTGTGATAATTCAAACACAGCAAGGAGATTAGTGGGGCTCGATCAGAGTGAGAGGAAGGGCGAGCTGTAGAATATGAGACGTAACATTGGAGGAAAAGGGAGCACACTGTCTGTGAGAGAGGGGCCAGAACTGCAGGGTTGGTAGTAAAGCAATACCATGAGACTACACGTGTTTTAACAGGATCCACATGCTGGAGATATCGTGCTGGGATCCATGACAAGTGAAGAGGCTATTTACAATAACCCAGGCGTATTAAATGTGGGGAGAGGGAAAGAGAAAGAGACAGAGGTAGGGTAAGAAAGGACAGCAACAGCAAAAGTAGAGTCGCCGTTGGCTGAGATGGGAGCGCCTCTGGTGGGGGTCCGGACCGTCAGAAGCTCAGCTCTCTGTGTTAGTTGTGAAATCAAATCTATTTTTGTGTCACTATATTTGAGTTCCTTTGATCATGCCTATGTTTCATGAGTTTGAAAACATCTAAGAAAGAAATTTGGAAGTTGAGATGGAGTTTAGATGTCTAATTTGTATGTTATAAATACAACAATTGAGGATATTGGAGATGTTTAAATTGTGACATTGGAAACCGTAGAAGAGAGCAGATAATAGCTTCCTGATTTGGATAACCTGCTATTTTGGGAAAAGGAGAAAAATTATTCGGGAGTCTCCCATAAGACAGACTTAAGAGCAATGGGAAGAACTTAAAAGGTGGCAGATTTTGACTCTAAATAGTGGGGAAAGGAAAGTATGGCAGCTTAAAAATAACAGAACAACCAGGTGAGGTCTTTGCTATTAGTAGTTCATGCTCAATGTGAATGATTATCTCTCAGAAATATTCTTGGATTAGAAGAGATAAATCTTTAATATCCTGTTCACCCAAAGTATGAAGTAGAAAATACCTTTTACTGCCATTTGCTATTGTGTTTCCAAGTCTTGCTATTAATACTGTCTACTAATGTACCACACTTAGGTCCTTGGCTGGCAGTGAATGTGGAAAATTTGCCAAATTGTATTCAACGGTATTTATCTAGGTTATATTTTCTACATGTTAGTATGAGTTCCAGTTTTATCAAATGATTCAGGTGCAATAAGCAACATTAAACCATATTTTCTTGATTCTCGGTGAATTAACATGGACCTTTTTTTTTTCCCATAAATCTGCACAAAAGAATGATAATTTTCACCACAGTATAATTACTAGTGCAGTTCTTTTCCCAGGTGCTGTTGTTAAAGAAGGTTATGCCTTCTAGATTCAGAACTGTCTGAAGAAATCCATTTTGCTAGTTTTCTCTAGTCAGCACTATTTAACATTTTTGGCCAAAGATAAATATTATCTGGAGGGAATTGTACACTTTCTTCTCCATTTTAAAATGTGCAAATAGGAAAAGCTAGTGTCTATTTTTTTTGCAATTATTAACTTTTTCTTGAATGAGAAAGATATGATTACAGCTAAATTTCCTAACACTTGTCAGTTATGAATTTAAGAATGCCTGAAGCAGTCTGAAACTACTTGAGCTGCTTTGGGCTATTTTAGAAAATAATTTGATATGTTTTTTGAGCATTCCAGAGGGGCATGACCCTTTTCCTTAATGGCTGCAGCTTGAATTCTTACCTGAGTACTTTGGTATGGAGTTTGGTATGACATACAGAAGAATATATGAAAAAATGAATAATTAATAACCATCAGCATTATGATTTTCTTTTATTTTAAAGATAGGAGTCTGTGGTAAAGTGGATATAGATTGAAAAGTTATTGCTTCCACTATTTTGAGGATGTTTATCTTCAGTATTACTTCCCGAGCATCTTGGTCTACACTTAGTTTTTCTTCTTTAAAATCAGGACTATAGTTGGCTGATAAGGGAAGACTTCAGGCATTTTTATCAGCTTATACTTTGGCAGGACAGGCTGCTGTGACAGGTAAAAAAGATACCCCCTAAATGCTGATTCTCCTTGCACAATTGGTTCATCATTTTGACAGACAAATCAACCCAAAAGGCAAGAAAACTATTTTTGGATGGTGCTAACTTTTTTTTTTTTTTTTGACAGCACACACCATCATTGTTGTCAGAACTGGCTGGAAACACAGACACAAGCCTATTGTATACTTTCATTTTGTTTGGCAGAGTCAGAATAGTTGATATTTTATGGTAGCATATACTCCTAGCATATTCTATTACAAATTTCTCACAACACACAGTAAACATTCACATGAATAATAATTCTACAATTGGGAGTTCAAATTCTAACTTTTTCTTCAAATACGGAATTTTAAACAAAAAACAGTGAGAATTGGGTTACACAACTTACCCACTAAATACAGAAACTTTTTGTGGACTTGAGTAGGTAATTCAGCCCTCTGCACCTATTTTCTCATCTGCAAAAAGGGGTGAGCTAGTAATGATGTACTCCTTGTGTTAGTCACAGGGAAGGAGCACACAAGGACCGTATGTGAAAGTGCTGACAAACTGGACGCATCTTGATGAATATGAATTTATTTGCCATTATCAGCATATTATTTATATAACAGCTCTCCCTTCATTAAGTCTAAACATAATTTTTCTAAGGAGAAATGAGTCTTATTGCGTCAATAATCGGGCCCACCTTTATTGTGCATAATAGAGTTAATAAGGTGACACTGAAAAAGAGAGAAACCCAAGAGAACATAACAATTAATATTAATTAAAGAACGTAGGGTAAATGAGAGTGGAATGGAGGGATACATGGTGTGTGTGTGTGTGAGAGAGAGAGAGAGAGAGACAGAGAGAGTTATTTGTAGCTTCGTGTGCATCAAGAGTAAAAATTGGGAGCAACTGTCACCAGTATGTGTGAGAGAGGGGTTGGGAGCGACAGACAGGGCCGGGTCGAGGGTCCTGCAAGGGAAGTGAGTTGTGCAAGCATAAGGTTGAATCCTATCCTTATGTAAAATTTCAATATTTTGTTCATCGTAGATTTTTTGTGCTAACGTCGATTTCTCAAGACTGCATTGAAGTAAATGAGATTTGTGTTTATTACTGAGATTTGTAATGACTACTTAAGTTTTGTACCTTAGTAATTACCTCTTGCCTCTCTCTAGTCTTTGCCCTTACTTGGCAACAGAGATGGAGGAAGGGCTTTAGAAGTTTGTTTTTCTTTTTTAATGCATACATGTAATTAAATCTCTGCTTACCATTGTCTCATAGACTTAGAAAAAAAATTTGTTTCAAATAATTTTGGGGAGTCACGCTACCATTTCTTTGAGTGTGCCTTCATTTAAAAGTAAACTCATAAACCAGCTTGTTTTTTGTTGTTGCTGTTTTGTGTCTATTTGTTCATAAGAAATTGCATAAGCTATACTAAAAACTCTAACTCAGAAATCAGAAGAAAATCAAAAGCCATCCTTACTTTCAAGTTATAGAACATCTTTTGGTAAATAAAAGCGAATTGCGGCTTCTGAGAAGAAAGAAAAAGAGGAAGGAAAGAAGGAATGAATTTCTGTAGACAAAGAACATTAGATTGTGTGATACAACAATATAACATAAAAATTGAGAAATGGAAGTTAAAAATCATTATTGAGGCAGTTACATTAATGAGAGGCCCAGCTGGAGCAAGAGGGACACATAAAAGGGGTCTGTGATAAAACATCTATGGAGGAGAAATGATGAGGACATCGCATATTTTTATGAACAACCCAAAACCCTAAATGGTGATCTATAATTAAAATATTGAAGATTAGAAAATAATTCAACCTATGTTCAGGAATGTCTGCATTACCTTGATTTTTCTGACACGTGTTCATAACTGGGGAGTGTCTCAGGAAGAAGATGGAGGAGGTCTCCATGGTGGAGTTCGTGCTAGACGGGTGGTGAAGTAGAGATCACCGCGCATCTTCTCCCCTCTTCAGTCAGAGCTACATATCAGTGATTTCATTTCTCAACGTGGGGTTGGAAATCCATGCAAGATTTCATTTTTCTTAAAAATCTCTCCTAACTCTTTATAAAAACTATATATTTGAAAGATTTCAGAGTTAGCCCACAAAATTTCATTTTAAAATTTGAATGATGCCATTTTTAAATTTCTTTTGAAGTATCAGAAACTTGAAATAGATGGCACACAATTTTTTTTAATTAATCTGTGTGTCCAAAGATAGCACCAATTGAGAAATTATTTAACTGCACAGTGACAGATCATAGCTGTTACTCTCATACTGTGAGTTTCACAAAATATCAAGACATTGAATTTGTATTTGGTTAAATGGTATTGATAGCATTGCTTTTTCTAAGTTCTAAAACTAGAATCTTAAGGGTGTAAAATCTCAGAAGTAAATATTAACATTTAAATAAAGAGAAATTGCCAAAAGAAGCCATCTTTGATCCAGCATGGTTTATTCCTATTTGAAAGATTGAAAGATGTACAAAAGAATACAGCAACAGACTAAATGGAGATAATTTAACAAAGGATTTTATTGCAGTGGGTTTGAAGAACTCCTTTGAAGATATCCCATGCTTCATTTTGTCATACAAACAAGAGAGATTCTGTAAGCAAGCCTCTGATTTATCCCAAGTCGCTTCTCATTTCATTTTGAGCATCCCGTGACTACAAGCAGCCCTGTTCCTATCTTGGCATCACTGACAAAAGTAACACATGTAGTCACCCCTCGATTAAAAGGTGAGGTTTGAAAAACGCTCTTTGGTAGATGTATTGAGTTCCTAAAGGAACACTTCAATATATTTTTTGACTTTCTCAAGGAAAGACAGGGAGATGGAAAATACCATGGGAAAGAAAATGGGGAAGAGAAGGAATTGTATTAGAGAAAAGCTGAGAAAAAAAGAGCCAGAAAAAGAGCAAGAGATGGAGAAGGAGACAACTGAAAAGGAAACGTAGTTTCTTTAGTAGCTATCTTGGATGTTTCGTATGTCACTCTAGAAGTCATTTTTGTCTTAGCAAAAAGGAAAAGTCACTAAATTGTCAGAAAGAAAGAGAGAGGGAGGGAAGAAGCGGGGTGGGGGAGAAAAGAGGAAAGGAGAGAGAGAGGGAGGAAATTCTTCTCTAGATGTTCATTCGGATTAGATTTAAAAATTCAAAAGTACATCTTGTCCTGAATTGAAAGCTTCTGTGTTTCAGTTCATTTTAGAAGAAAGGAAAATGAAAGTGGGCAGTGGGATTCAAGCAATTCTGGAACCAAGCCCCACTTCATTATTAACAGTGGATGCTCAAGGTTGAAATGGAAGCAGCTTATAGATTCACCCCACTTTCTTATCACGTCGTCTGTATGTTTATTTTTTCGATGTTTGGTAGCAGTCTAAGGGATAGATAAGATAAGGGAAAGCAGATACTCTTCAAGTTCTTCACATTAGTTCTTTAACTTTAAAAAGAAGGTAAGAGTATTATCCCCATTTTAAAGGCAGAGAAATTCAGTTTTAAAAGAAAGAACTTGTACATGGTTACAGAGCTAAAAACTATCAAACCAGGCTTTAAATCTAAACCTTTCTGAAAGTGCATTTTGTATTATTCAGCCCTTCTCCACGGTTACATTTTCATTCCTATATCCAACAGACCTTTTTCATTTATCAGCTGACATTGTATTCTGCGACAGGTGAGTTGGTGGATCATTTCCTCCTCCTCGAAATCCTCATTTAATCTCCTTCTTTCCCCCTCTAGGCCTTCCATCCCATCTGTATGGCCTCGGTTATGTTTATTTTTATTATAACCCAGGATTCTCTTGTAAGCTATTTGTTTTTCTCTTTCCACACACACTGTTACATGGTTGGACATGTATTCCATTCTACAGTGCATACAGAAGGGCAATTAGGACTTCTATGCAGAGACTCCTGATTCTCTAACCATAGCCTGCTTACCTGGCCTTAGTTCTGTGTATCCATCAGTATGCTAACGTTCTCGACTTTGCTTTCCCAGCATCTGAAATTCAAATGTAAGCTGAGTTATTCTTCACTCCAAACCTTTTGTTGTACTTCTGTTCCCTACATCAGGGATGGCTCTTAGCTCACAACCAAATGTGGGAAGTTGAGCATTATCACTTCTGAATCTTTCAGCCTAGCAATCTTTGGTGATTTTATTCCTTTGTAGCCTTAAAATAAGTGCTCTTTTGAAAGGCATAGGTAACCTCTCCTAATTCCTGTGAGGACCAAAAGGAGTATTTCTCAAATGTAATATGTGACCTATATCATCAAAGCCAAAGGAAAGCTACTTTTTCTTTTTCTTTCTGGGGTTTTTGCAAACAAAAATAAAGTGCAGACTATGACTTAAATGTAGGATCTTTGTAACAGCTGGAAAACTCAGTAACTCAAGAGAACAGCAGTTTCACCTCTGGTTTCCTCAGGCTGCCATTTGTTGCTTGGATACATACACATCTTTGTTTCTGACTGTGCTCTCAATGTGGGTCTCATGTCTAACACCCAGCGTGCGACCAAGACAGGGAAATGTGGTGCTAGTATTCCAGTGGCGGGGTGATAGGTGGAACTAGTGTCTGTGACTTTCTTAACTCTAATTAATTTCTTTTTTAAGGGCAGTTGTAGGCTTTATAGAGCCTGAAAATTGCTATTCAGAATGTCCCTAAGGCACTCCGAAGATGTAAAGAAAGTATCTCTCACTCACTCAAACCCACACTCATACACTCACCCTCCACCGCCACCTCCTGAGCCCTACACACAATTGCTAGGAAACAAAGAGTCGATGATATAATCAACAATAGACTTGACTTCAGGTAGTAGAAAGTCTCTGGGATTGCAAGCTGTGTTTTCATTATTGACTGGTGTATCTAGTAGGCACGGGAGATATGTGGAAGTCATATTAGCAAGGAGTAAATTGTTAGTTGGTGGGGTGGAAATGCAGATGATTTTTATGACTTACTCCAAAATATTTCTCTAGTCTGAGAGTCGGCTCTGTTCCCTAGTCATAAAGGCTCATTCTGCAAGACAGAGCAGAAGGCAACATGCCATTCTAGCAGATGTCTTACTTCTGCAACAAATACATTGTAAGAGCATGAAATAGGCCTTGGGAGGTGTCCTGATGTTGCGGGGGGGGGGGGGAATACTTTGTTCTGGAAACACACATCTCCTTTTTTTTGTTAGTTCCAGTTTCTGTTAGGATTCTGTTGGCTGGGAAGAAGTGGCAAATTCATCCTGCCCATCAGGTCTTCAGACGTTTCTCAACATCTCCAGTGAGTAAAGTTGAGATTTGAGCTATGGTCCCCAACCCTGATTCCTGGCTGCAGCACTGGACAAAATTAATGGAATGTTCGTCAGTATCCTCCATTGGACCATACATACCTTGATGACAGGGATAGTGCTTAATTAATCTTTTTGTTTCTAGAATCCATTACAATGGTGAAATATATTTGGCATTCAGTAGATGTTGTTAATCCAAGGACATTAATTCAGCTGTTATGAACTTATTTTCAAGCAAATTTTTGACTTGTTTTTTGTTATAAATCAGTGGTTATAATACAATTAATTTTTTTAAATAAAGGGGTTAATCCCAGGAAAAAATATTTAAATATTGAGGAAAGTTAAATAGTGTATTAGTTTGCTCGTGCTGCCAAAACAAAATATCATGGACTGGTTGACCGAAACACACATTTATTTTCTCACAGTTCCGGAAACTGGAAATCCATATCAAGGTGCTGACAGGTTATTATCTTGGGCTTATTGACGGCCACCTTGCTGTGTCTTCTCATGGTCTTTTCCTCTGTTGCACCTCCATGGTAGCTGTCCTTTTCTTATCATGACACCTCCTCTAAATTCATTTAACTTTAATTCCCTTTTTAAAGACCCCATCTCCAAACACAGTGGGATTGAGGGTTACCGTTTCAGCATATGGTTTGGGGAGAACACAGTTCTGCCCATAATAAACAGAATAATGTATTTGTTTCAGGTATATTTTTATAACTTTATTCAGATTTATTTCATGCACAAGTGAAATATTTTCTACCTCTCTGTGTTTTACAGTATGCTTAAGACACTGTATCTGCTATAACCTCGTTTATCATTTTATAATAAATATGGTTAAAAAACACATTTAAGTCACAAGTAATATGTGATAACCTACACTGAATGTAATTTCACAATATCTATATTTGGTAGAGGGGCTAGAAATGAAAGAATGTGACATTTTAAATCCAATGTATCCTTTTGTTAAAGATGCTGTATATCACTTTTCATAACATAGTCTCTTGCCAAAAAAATAAATAGCTTTATCTTTGCCCTGGGTTTCACATATAAAAAAGGTTTGCCCAGGTATCTCCAAATGTGACTCATGCTATTATTTTGTGATGTCAATGATATGTGACATGTTAAATTGCATAACACTCAAAGCAAGTTTATCTTGACATTTATGAATAATGACATTTACAGGGAATAAAAAAAATGAAATGGTTTATCGTTTTGTTTTTCTCAGATTTCAGAAATATTATTAGAGGCTTCTAAATCAATATAAAACTGGGAAACACAGACATTTAGATATTGAAAAGCTAAATGGATTTAGTATGCTTAAACTCCCAAAACATTTATTGCATCCCACATTGTATTCAAACAAGAAATTGTGACTTTTTAAAAAACATATAAGCAACAAATGGACAAATGGAGGACCCATAAAATCTTTAATTTTTTATAATTTTCAACATATGTTCAGTAGCAGAGTCTGATTTAGATGTCATCCAAACACAGCCATACCTAGTCACTGGTTTCTCAAATTTTGTATTATGTTTCTTAGTCCATATGAAGAATGATGATTTTTTAAAAAACTAAATGAAAGTGTATGAGTGCGCTAGTTTGTAAAAGAGAGAACTGATTTTCTCAGTAGTACATAGTTCTCTAGCAGTAAATTTGATCACTGTGAAAATAATTCACTTGAGTGGATGCTTAAAATCAGCAGAACCTTCAATCTATAATAAATGGATTAAAAATAAATCAGTAAGAAATAAAATCTTAATGTAGCAATGAATAGGCATACTGTAGAATCATATCCACAAAATAGAAGAAAAGTAGATGTTTTTGATACTGTGCTAGTCAATGTTAACATACATCATTAGATTATTTTCTATCTGCAACAACCTTTTAATGTATAATGTAATATCCTTATTTTAATGATAAGACATCATGGTAAATATGATTCTTAAATATCAGCTGTATAGCTTATGGAAAGGTGAATTGAGATTCAGACATATCAGACTGAAAAGGCAGTGCATTTTATATTAACTTTAATATTTTGATGATTTATGCTGGGCAGATTCAGTAGCAGTTCGGCATAGCACATGGCATGCCATTGGGTACGATAATCATGTCTATTTCAGAGGATTTGACTGACTCTCTAGAAAGCGTCACATTCCTAACCAGCGGCCCAATGCCTGTCCCCAATTACAGTGGAAATTACACTTCCAGGACAAAGAAAACAGTGTGTGCAAAATGCAACAAAATATCAAACAAACATGTATATATCATGCACAACTGAAAAAAAATATATATAGCCTTTCCTTGACTAAATATCTTGGTGAAAGTGATATTCTTGTGATATTCTAGTTTAGCATCTCTAAAGTATAATTAAAAAGTTTGTAGGGAATAGACCCTCTATTCCCCTGGTTTTTTTTTTTCCTTCTTAAACGCCCGTATCTCTTTCTTGTTCTCTTACTCTTTTTGTAGCTAAAAATATATAAAAATATATAAAATAAAATAAAAATACAATATTAAGTAACTATGAATACTATTTTTTAGTATTTAGACTAAATACTAAAAAATATTATGAATACTAAAAAATAGTATTCATAGTTACTTAAAAAATAAACCTTCTTGGTTTCTTGGTTTCTTCCTTCAAGTTCAGAAAACACAATCTTTCTAAAGATTTAAATTGGAGCCTTTAAATGAAGCACATGCTTTTGTGCTGGCTAAAGATTAGTATGAAAACAGTCATTGAATTATTAGTCTTCGTATGTAATAATTAGAGAACTGTGTATTTTAGAGAAATGATACTTAATTATCCTATTTTATTTTATATTTTACAACAAGATGAAACTGATTCCTGCCACTGTTAAATGGTAAATGTATAATAACCTTCCTGAGTAGTTAGGATCCTATTGAACAAGTGCGCCAGACTTCACATGTTATGGATTTAAGAAATAGGCTTAAACTGGCTTTTGTGTTATGTCATTCTCTAAGAAATTACGATTCTTATGTAACTTAAATTACTGTCTGGACAGACAAGAAAAATTACATTTTCTTTTTTGTTAGGAGAACTCAGGGGAATGATACTGAAGTTTTTAACAACATGAAAGCAGCTTATGAGTTTGGAGAAGGTAGAATCACCAGGCAAGTGTTTCATAAAAAGCGTGTACAATACAGCCTTTGAGGAGACTGTTGTGAACCGAACCTGAATGGCTCTGTGTTCCCAAGTTGCTGATCTGGAAGCATAAGGGGTTTAGATCACAAAAATGGCATTTTGAAACAAATTTGCCTTTATACTCTGGTCATAGCCTTGGGATATGAATCATTTTCCAAGCAACATTCCAAAATAAGGGAAGTTTTCATCACAAGATGGAAAACAAAATATACAATGAGTGGAATGATAGGAAGATGTGATGAAAACGTCATTTCATGGCTCACAGCGTGTTTTATGGTTACTCTTTTCTGTCTGTGTAAAAGATAAACATATAGATGGGAAACAGATATGCCCCAATGTTAATGAACTCTGTGCTGCTTTAAGGAGAATGGTGTAACAAAACTGATCATTGAGAAATGATGTAGCAAAAGCAAAAAGACTCACTCTCACAAGTAGGATAGTGTGTGGTGGAAGGGTTTCCTCCTGGATTCTCTGAGCTGTGCTTTTCCCTCCTTCCAGTTACATTTTGTACTTTTTGTTCATCCTTCTTAGTTCTCCTGTTTTCCTCTAAGTCAGGCCAGGCTGCTGATATCAGACATAAGCAGAATAAGGCTCCATGACAATGCAATAAAGTGGAAAGATCAAAATTACATGGAGCATTATACAATGAGGAACTAGAAAAATGTTTGGTGACTTATCTAGATTTACCTGTTGACAGGTTAATAGATTAATTTAGATATGTGGGTCTTATCTCTAATTCTTTTGCCAACTAACTACTAGGAAAACTCCATAACCTCCATCAACCTCAATTTCTTCATCTGTAAATAGAGAAAGTTAAATTTAACGTCCCTGAGGTTCCACTTGGGGAAATATTTTATGAAGTTTGCAAATAACAGTATGAGCTGACTTTTTTTTTTTTTTTGAAGTGTGATATAGGGGTACCTGGGTGGCTCAGTGTGTTAAGCCTCTGCCTTCGGCTCATGTCATGATCTCAGGGTCCTGGGATCAAGCCCCAAGTCGGGGCTCTCTGCTCAGTGGGGAGCCCTGCTTCCCTTTCTCTCTCTCTGCCTGCCTCTCTGCCTACTTATGATTTCTGTCTGTCAAATAAATAAATAAAAATCTTTAAAAAAAAAGTATGATCTATATTATGGAAAACTGCAAATTCTAATAGTAGTAAGGGGTGTCTAAAATGATAAACTATGACTTAAATAGGAATATCTCTTTTATTTCCCTTATTTAAATATTGCTAAGAGGAAAATAATAATGAAATTTAATTATACTCTCAAGATAGTACATTTTATTTTTGTTTTTGTTTTTTAAGATTTTTTGTTTATTCATTTTCAGAGAGAGAGAGAGCACAGTGGTGCTTTCAGTGGGGAGGGAGCAGAGGGAGAGAAAGTCTTATTAGTTGTCCTGTTTTCCACTAAGTCAGGCCAGACCGCTGATATCAAACATAAGCAGAATAAGGCTCCATTACCCACCAAGCACGGAGCAGGACATGGGGCTCAAGGTGGGGCTTGATCTCAAGATCCTGAGATCAGAACCTGAGCTGAAACCAAGAGTTGATGCTTTAACCAACTGCACTGCCCAGGTGCCACACAAGATAGTACATTTTTAAATTTTTTTTTTAAAAGATTTTATTTATTTACTTCACAGACAGAGATCACAAGTGGATAGAGAGAGAGGGAGAAGCAGGCTCCCCGCTGAGCAGAGAGCCCGTTGCGATGCGGGACTCGATCCCAGGACTCTGGGATCATGATCTTAGCCAAAGGCAGAGGCTTAACCCACTGAGCCACCCATGTGCCCTGAGATAGTACATTTTAATCAGAGATGACTTGAGACCCTACAGGCAGGCCAGAGAGATGGACCAAGGATAAACAAAAAGTAAGAAGGTATGATCCTAGAAAAAGTGATGTTGATACTATACATTTCCCTAATAAAATACAAAATTAGAGCGGTGGTGGGTTGGGATAATAATCTCATAAATACTTGTAACATAGTGCTAGACATATAAAAATGAATACCAATATGAAAACATTTTCTGAAACTGAAGACAGAGTTTTATTGTTTTGGATGCATTAGCTATACTTTTGTTTCTTGACTATGACAGATACTTAGGGTAGATCCAGTCATATTTTGAACATCATATCTTTTATAAAAATATTCTATTTTGAGGGGCACGTGGGTGGCTCAGTGGGTTAAGCCTCTGCTTTCAGCTCAGGTCATGATCTCAGGGTCCTGGGATCAAGCCCCGCATAGGGATCTCTGCTCAGTGGGAAGCCTGCTTCTCCCTCTCTCTCTGTCTGCCTCTCTGCCTACTTGTGATCTCTGTCTGTCAAATAAATAAGTAAAATCTTTTTTTAAAAATACTCTATTTTGAAATACTGGTACATTTATGAAGATGTCAACACCAACTACATGCTCATTAGTTGTTCCCCATGAAATAGTATTCAAATCCTTCAAGAAAACAGGTGTGAAAAACACTGGATACAGGAAAATAAACTTGAATATAATAAAAATATAGAAGGTGTTTCATCATAAGCTCAGTCAGCAGTATATCTTAAAGTATTCAAGGCAAGAACCATTGTCACATATTGTCCCCTTTGCTCATTCCCCATATTGCCAAACTGTGCTTCTTCCTTTCTATATCCAATTCCTGCTCTGAGGTGGGGACCAGAAATTATCTTTGTCCTTAGGGTGCCTTCATATATGTGGGCTTTCAGCTACATCCAGGACAGTGACCTTCAAGAGTGTCTTGATCTTACCCCAGGGAATGCATGAACCCCTTTTGCCACTAAGATTCTTTAATTATGATTATGCTTTGGTATTATTTTTGGTCACCCTGATCTGGGCTAAATTATCAAATGACTTGTGATCTCTTAGGCACCATACAAGATCTAAGAAATCTGTGAAATTTGCTACACGTTTTTCAATATTAGATTTAATTTTTTCTTTTCTTCATTGCCATTGTGTTCCTTGCATTTCACCATTGTCTTTTTTATCCTAATGGTCACAATATACCACATATTCTCTTTACTTCTAATATACTCATAAACACAAACACACATGCATATATAACATTTTTATGAAATTTCTCATGTTATGCCTTAATTTTCTAAATCTGCTTGTAAGCTCTGAAGCTTCACTTGTGTGTTCATCCTCACAAGCACATTGTGAAACACCTCTGTACGACTCGCTGACAAAATAGTCAGGATTTATTTAATCTCACCTTGTGTGAGGGTGTGTGCTAAGTGACTATCGCCAGTCGTCAGGCAAGTAAGGCTTTACTGAAGTAAGTGGCTTCAAGTCAGGTGGCTAGGAAAGAGGAGGAAAAGATCTGAACACCCTCTGTTGGACTTCAGGCCAGTACATTTCACTGATTTGCAAATATAAACCTATCACTTTATATCATTCTGCACTAATTCAAAGGATCAGAAATACAAAGACCATATTTTGTAATGTTTTTGTCTTGCTTCTCCTCATTGTGAATATGCACTTCAGGATTTATGCTTTGTTCTATGTGCCGTGTGTATGAATTTAATAAAAAATGCACAACTAGTGCGTTAGCTATGTGAATGGTTATAAAAATGCACTGCATACACGAGTGCTCGGTCTGCCTGCAGTGTCTAAGCATTAGTCAAACTGTGACCAAGATTTTCCTCCAGTCAGGCACAGAATCTCTTTATTTGCCCTATCACATTCCTCTGTTGCCTATTTGTGCTGGGAAAAGAGATCAGAAGAGGACCTTGACTCCCAGTGTCTCATATCTGCTAGGAAAGAAAAGATGAGGGCATTAAAAAAACAAACAAACAAAAAACCAAAAAAAACAAAACCCAGAATAGAATAGTACACTCAGTGCTCTGGGGAGAAAGAAGTCCCTAAGGAAACACCCTCATCCCTCATGCCCTTGCCCTGGATATCTTAATTCTGACCCTGCTGCTCTAATTCCCTCATCAATCTCCTGGCATATCCTATTCCTGGGTACAGAAGCGGTAGCAGAAGCTGCTCAGCAGGTGTTCCAGAATTGCACGAGACAATATTTCCAGCCCCCCACTTAGAACTATTACCTCAGTCACAAAGGCATCCATGTTATTTCATTCCATCTATGAACAACCATCCTAAAATAAATATATAAAGAAAATGCTAGGCTAAAATAAACTCAACTAGCATAGTCTTCGGCAGGCAGCTTTCGTTTGACAAACTGTCTGGGAGTGTCTATCCAACCCTGAAATACCCACCCTGGTAGGATGGCACAGGTTTTGCCACGGGAAGTCTAGGAATCCGATGGGTGAATAATCACCAGGAGCCTTCAGATGCCCCAGTTTACATTATCCCACTCTAACAAGGGCATCAGCTTGCCCCCCGTTATCTTCCGAATGTTTGTGTCATAGCAATACTTCATTATCTTCGTGCTTTAAAACACACACCTTTTTAGCAAAACAATTAGTGTTGCAAACTATTACACCGGGGTCACCCTCAAATCTCTCGTCTTGGTTAGATCTAGTAGATTCTCTCTTCTCTTTTCCTCCCATAGGACCTGTCTCTACCTGTGTGTATGCCAAGTGTGCCATTTACCAAAATATCCTGAAATCTTATCTGACCTGAATTTCTTTCCTTTGGAGAAAGACTTTTTGGGAGCACGGACTAGTTTCATTCACCCTTGTATTTTTTTTTTTTTTTAAAGATTTTATTTATTTATTTGACAGAGAGAGATCACAGGTAGGAAGAGAGGCAGGCAGAGAGAGAGAGGAGGAAGCAGGCTCCCTGCTGAGCAGAGCCCAATGTGGGACTCGATCCCAGGACCCTGAGATCATGACCCGAGCCGAAGGCAGCGGCTTAACCCACTGAGCCACCCAGGCGCCCCTCACCCTTGTATTTTTAATGGTAAGACCAATGCCTGTCACATGTTGAGTGCACCAAAAAGCTTGAATGAACTACACTTGAATTTAGAAGGAATCATTGTATCTTAGTGGTATTACGTACTCCTCTCAATTTTAAATGTTTGCAATGAATTTTAAATTATATTTCAACAATATGTGACAACTCTGCTCTTCAGGGATAAAAATTAGAGTGTAAATCCCCCAGGTTCTACAATAAACAGCTGTTCTGAGGGCCAGATCACTGAGCCCACTGAATGAGCTGCTCCTTGAGCTTTGCTTACAAAGCTGTTTACCTTTGGTGCACTCCTTGTGTTTCAACTCCACTTCTGATTGAGATGTGCCAGCATGAACTATTTTCTCCATTCGCAGCAGTTAACAATTATGCCACATGGCTTGATTTTTTTTTCCCCCAGTCTTCTGTCCGGCTTATAAACTTCAGGACAGTACCTGCTGAAATTGACTATCAGTGATATGTCAGTGATAGCTTCATTCACAAGAAATAGGGAAAAATATACTGTTTTCTTCCTTCTGAAATTGTGTTTGTTTCTCACCTGATTTTTAATGTCATTGTTAATTTCATTCATTCTGGAAAAATAGGAGCAACTGTAGTGAGTTTATGTTTTCGATAAACATTGCTTGCTTCATATGAGAATTTTCAGTTAAATTATTATCATAACTTTAAATAGAATCTTTGAATAAATGACATTGGAAAATATGCCCCCCGCCTGCATAAAGATTCTGACCATCTGTTGAAAACATAACCTGAGGCTGAGAAGTAAATAAAAAAATTAATAAGATAACGAATATATTTACCCTTTAATGTAACAAATGCCTAACTAATTTTACTTCTATAGTTGTGCTACCTTATCTAGCAGAGAAATAATGCATTCATATTTCCATTTCACTTTGCAATTTAGAGATAGGGATATAGTAAGAGATTCTCAAAGAGTCGAGAGAAGCCTCCTGGACCCCTCCTAGATTCATTCCCCATTACTTCCCTACTTCCCAATTGCTGCTAGAATTTCATCTGTATGTGCTCACACTTTCTAAGACTCCCATCCAAGTACTAACCAGGCCCGACCCTGCTTAGCTTCCGAGATCAGACGAGATCGGGCGCGTTCAGGGTGGTATGGCCGTAGACACACTTTCTAAGACTCTCATGATTTTCAGATTTCCCTGACGTATGCTCCCTTTTCAGACTAGAGTTCCTACCATCTAAAGGACTGAAGTAAATTCCACCTCCATCCCATCGACAGCATCAACGTTACTCATGCTTAAAATGGTGCATTTTCAGAGGCAACGATCTTTCTCATAATTAAAGTTAGAAAAACTCTTTCTAAATGTTAGTGTTTCATATATATATATGAAACATATATATTCCTTCATAGATTGAAGGAATTACACTCATTAAGACAAATGAATATAACTACTAAAATTGAACAACATGGCTTGTGGAACATAAAAAAATAACAAATTTATTCATTTTCCATTTTCCTTTAAACCTTATTTAGTGAAGGAAATACTTATCCTCTCTCAAATGAAGTCTCAGCAAGCCCTGTGAATTTACAGCTCAGTCCAAGTTGAACAGGCATAATCTGTTGCTCCCTGTAGCATCTGAAGTTTTGGGAAATGAAGAGAGCTAGAGTGGCTTCAGCTCTCTTCTTAACTTCTTTGCCTCTTGCAAATGGCCGTTTCAAGCCGTACCAGGGTAAGGACAGGGAGAAGCACGGTGAACGTCCAAGTGTTCCCTCTTGTGCTTACTGTCGGCTCTTAAAAAAAAAAAAAAAAAAAGATAATTTAAAATGTTTAATTATTAATTTGTAATGCCTGCTTGAAGTATGTCTAATATTTGCTGATTAAAAAATAGTAGATTATTTCAAAGACTAATTGTGCCAACCATTTCAAAAAAGAAAAAATGAACAGTATATCTTTCCTTTTACATTTAGCAAATTCTTCCCTTATTTTACTGTTCACACCTTTACTGGAATACGCAGCTTCCTGTGATGCCATTTCAGTAATGACTGATTTCAGTCTATGTACTTTCCAAGAACATCACCAACTCTGAATAAGAACTAATCTGTGTCATCTGGGACGTCCGTATTCTGGGTGGACTTTGTCTCCAGCTTCCGTACTAACTGGTTGTCTATCCCCACTTTCCTATAGAGCCCTATCCAGTAGCTACTACTGTTGCTTGCAGTACCTTTCCTTGAGATTTTTCTGGAAGCATAATGCTTCCTTTGGTTACAGTTTTGGCTTCATTCCTTTAAACTCTAACTCGGTGAAAAGAGGGGAAGAAACTTTCCAAACATCTGTCCTGCCATGACTCCGGCCGCCGCAGTTTGTACCCTGCCCTGGAGCTGTGGCCACCACAAGGAGACCCATGGTCCAACCTGTCTCGTGAAATTTTTAAAAGGTCTTAGGACATGAAGTAATTTGTACAGTGTAAATACTGTTCCCTGATGTTGATTGTAAAACATGTGAATTATAAAATCCAGTTTCTTTTTATTTTGCTTTCATTTCAAAGACACAGAAGACAGATTAATGAGTAATGAGGAATAATTATAAATCTGTTCCTATAATTAAATAAGCTCCTCCTATCTTATATTTCTTGACTACAAAATACATAAAAATTCACAGAACCATTTATTGCACCCAGAAAAATTGACACACACACACATCGTCCACACATCTCTATATAGTTTATTTAAAACATCATATGTAGTGTTTGTTTTTTTCCCCTAAATCTTATCAGTGATAAGATTATACTTTTTTCTTCTAATCTATAAAAATTTTGAAAGGGTTTGGTCCTTCAGCCTTAGAAACTTTTGCTCATTCATTCTGTGTCCTAGTAAAAGAAGTATAATTCCCTATTCAAATAAGAATTCTGAGACCTCAAATAAAATTATAAAATTTCAACCTCAGCTTGATTTTTTTTAAGTTCATGATTTTCTCTACTTGTTTAATTCATTGGTTTACATTAGTAGTGTACTGTACCATACTTTGTGATCTAAGCACTCCTTCATGCTGCCGTTCCCATTTAGAAATAAATTTCCTGTAGAGGAGAGCCTCGCAAGGAATCTGAAGAGTGGTCAGGGAGAAGACAATGGGAGGAGTCTGTGAAAACAAATGCGGGCATTTAGAAAATGGAGAGATTCTGCCTCCTCCAAATTCTGCTAATGGCTTAAATGAGATGAAGACAGCAGACCTCCCACTGGATGTGGCAAGTGGTCGAGTTGCAGGGGAGGATGGAGGCGGGAGAAGGCAAACATGACCGGATCTAGTGCGGGAGAAAGTGCGGTAAGACGTGCCCCAAGAGTAAAAGCAACTCCATCAAGACATACTTACATCGAGAGAGCAGAGTCCTGGAGCACCACTATGGAGGGAGACGTCAGCTCAAGGGAGGGTTTTTAGATAATAGGGAGATAACAGCATCTTTATATGCTGATGTGAATGTTCTAACAAATGATAAAGGAAAAGATTGTGACTCATTTCTGGAGGAATTTTTTCATATAGATGATAATCGAAACCCGTCGCCAAAGTGCAGTACTTAGCCTTAAATATGCAGGGCAGTTATTCCATTTTCACAAGAGGAAAGACAAAGTATGAGGGTCTCAGGCAGAGTGGGAGATTTAATGGACCATTAAGATGAACCATTGGCAAGATGAACCATTCCCTTTGGTTGCTGCTTTTTCCCTAGTGGAATAAATCAAGGACATCATCTGTGAATATGAAAGGAAGTGGCTGTGATGGAGAGTGTTTTGACTAGAGAAAATTAGTAGGCCTGTTCACCCATGCTGAGAAATTCTGGTGATAAATTGATAGTGCGATAAGGTAGAATGGTTAACATTCCAGTTTAAACTGCTCAAATACAGACATTGAGTAAGTGGAGGTAACTTTCAAGGTAAATGTAAGAGAGAGGGACAAGGAAGTTGAAAATGTATGCAAACGAAGGATTAATTTCAGAAGCCTTGGAATCCTGGATGTAAAGGGAGAACTGTGAAGATAAGAGGAAAGGTATGGGCAGGGAGTAGTTGGTAGGCCCGATGGACTGGAGGTCCTTGCAGCAGCAAAAAGTGTTTAGAACTTTGCTATTTGAAATAATTTTAGTACTGCATTTTAATTTTGTGTTGACTTTTTAAGGTATGGTTGTATTAACTTTTTAATTAATTTTAATTTTTTAGTGATTGTTCTAGGGATGTATTATTCATTCTTAACTTACTGCATTGCACTTAAAGTTTCTTTCATAATATTTTATGTGAAGTAGAAGAAATTCAGAATAGTTCCTGCTTTTCCACCCTAAAAGGACATATATATAACATAATGTGCACATATATGTATATATAAAACATTTAGTATAACTATTGTGATACAGTCATAATATTTTCTTTAAATAATAATATATCATTTAAACACATTAAGAGATAACATAAATATTTAACAAAATATTTAACAAATATTTTCCTGTGTTTGCCATTTCTGGTGCCCTTTATTCCTTGCTACAAATCTGAGTTGCTATCTGATGTCAGTACTGCTCATGCTAAACAAATTTTTTAATTGTTTCTTCAAGAACTGGTCGTCTGGTAAGAAAGCTTTTCAGTTTTTATCTTAAAATGGCATTTGCTTTACTTTTGAAAAATACTTCTTTCTGATAAAGTTTCCTTTCTTTTTAGAACTTGATGGATATTATTCTATCTTCTGGTCTTCTTTATTTCTGATGAGAAATCAGGTAATTTATATTATGATCCAACTACATGTGATCAATCATTTTATCTCTTGCTAGTTATAGTATTTCCCTATTATTTTTTGGTTTTTAGTAATCTCATTTTTTTATGTTTAAGAGTAGTTTTCTTTCTAGGTATCTTTTTTATACTTTTCTTAGGCACTTTATGGTTTTCATCAAATTTGGGAAATTTTTAGTCATTGATTCTTAAAAAAAATTTTTGGAACCCTTATCTCTTTTCTGGACTTCTGTTGATAATGTCCCAACGTTCATGGAGGTTTTCCTCATTTTTCTTTTCAGTCTTCTATTTTTCTCCCTTTTCTGAAAAATCAAATAATGTCCATTGATCTATCTTCACATCACTGAGCCTACCTTTTGCCATTATTTGTCTGATCTTAAGCCCTTCCCAAGAATTTTACAGTTCAGATATTGTAAATATCAGTTTTAAAATGTTTATTTATTATTTTCTTATTACTCTGCTAAGATTCTCCATCTGTTCCACAATCATATTTTCTTTCTAACTCTTTAGACAAAAAAATAAATAACTCTAAGATTTTGTCCACTAATTCCAATATCTAAATCATTCATTGAAAATCATCTATCTCGGGGCTCCTGTGTGCCTCAGTTGGTTAAGTGGCTGCCTTCAGCTCATGTCATGAGCCCCGCATCGGGCTCCCTGCTCAGCCAGAAGCCTGCTTCTCTCTCTCCCATTTCCCCTACTTGTGTTCCCTCTCTCACTATGTCTCTCTCTCTCAAATAAATAAATAGAATCTTAAAAATAAATAAAATATATTTTAAAAAAAGAAAAGAAAAATATCTATCTCACTTCCAGAATTTATGGCATGTGAGAAATGCTAGAAAATACACAACTAATATTCCAAAAAGCATTCTGGAAAGCAGTATCCTAGGACAGTTGCTGATAAAGATCTATTTCACACTAGTGTTGAAGAGTTGCTGAGTTGAGGGTTTGGATCAATAGAGAGGAGTAGGATTTTCAAAGACATATAAGGGAAGAGATTGGTTCTGATGGCATGTGGAGAGAAATTTGAAGAATCGGGACTATTATATCTTCCTTTACTTGACTGTGTTTTTGTCCAGTATTTGTAATCTAGAAAACTTACTGCTATAATTCCCAATGACTAATGGACTTCATGACATGGAAATTACGATCACACTGGCTGACTAAATAGCTAAAGTATTTGAATTCTTAAGCAACAAAGACCTTACTTAACGTTGATGTCTTTGCCCTTAGTAGGAAAGAATGGAGTACTTTGTAGGACAAGCATTGTTTTCAAATAAAACCAATGTAATTTGCTTTGAGAAAGTTATTTACTGACATATATAAATTAATGGCTTCAGAAGTACAATTCAGAACATGTTTTGTTGAGGAACACTAAATGACATTTTTTGATATTTTAAATAGATAAATTTTAAGTCGTTAGTTCACCTAATTTGGCTGTTGTCATTCTTGGGAACTTTAAAATATTGTCTTTAAAATAAAAAGGGAAAAGTGATTTCTTTTATTTTTTCTTTCAAGCTCTGGTATAATAAAAACAAACTCATACCTACATTTCATACATACATACATGGAGTGCACACTTGATTTCTTTTCATGAATAACATTTTATTATAATTGAAATGCTAAATATATTGAATAACATACGGTCATAATTTTATAATGGAGAAGTTAATATTATGAGATAGAATTTATGCTCGAGTTGATAAAATAACAGTTTGATGACTTTACATCAAATTTCACACATTACACAAATATGTGTCTGGTTGTCAACTCTTAAAGGGCAATATATTTGTTGACATAATATGTAAAAGACATGAGCTGATTAGAGAAGATGCTGACTGGCAACAGGTGGGCAAGATACCCCAGTGTATCAGCTGGAATTTCATTCCAAAAGTACATAAGATATAGATTCTCTTTAGAAAAGAAGTGCAGAAAGATCAGAGAGCATACCCAAGAAAGTAATCCACTTTTAGTAATTTTTTTTTTTAAGTGTAAAAAGATAGAAGGGAATATTTAATAGGAGCAGTCATTCTTAATACTCTGTATTGAAATTTAAGGTTTTGCTTATTGGCATCCCTGATTGTTAGTTCAGCTTATTTTAAATATATGAACATACACACACACACACACGCACACACACACACACACAGATGTAATTTTATGTTAACTCCCCAAGTCCTGTTTATCTAACCAAATAATCTGAAGAGATGCTGGCCCGAGGAGAACAAGGACTGGCCGCACATAACTGGAACACTTCTGTTAGCATTTACTTACTGAATATCAGCCTAATGCACTAGGTATAGTTACTCATGTATGAAAAGCAATTAAAACACATGGGATCACACTAAATGTCATACAGGAGATCATGATGGGATGATGTGGTAGCAAGAGGTTTGATGGCTACATGAGGTCAAGTGGTCAGGAAGGATCTCAGATACGACGCATGTATAGAGTGTTAGGCTCAGTTCTTAACAAAATTTATTTAAAGACAGCACCTTATTACTAATTGCTGAGGTTACAAGACTATCACTTCAGACATCGCTAAATTATCTTTCTTTAGTTCTGACATCTTCTGTTTGTGCATTACCGTGAGTTCTGACATTTGTTGAATTGCTCTTAACTGCTCTCCTCAGCCCTAGTGCAGAGCCCAAGCCGGACCCTCTTCTTTGAATGCATGTTGGTTATACTCCGTCTCTGATTCTGTACACCACCACCTTGCTTATTTTCTCCCAGTTGGTTTTTCATATCTTATATGTTACCATTTCTACCTTTATGCTGCAGCTCAGGATTCATGATCAGAATCTCTTGCCTCCTATCCTGAAGCACGAATCTTTGAAAATGTAGGGTTCATAAATTAATAGTTTTTTGGTCTTTTGTTTAGTATTGTTTTGTGATTTTTTTGTTTTTCCATATTGAATTCAGCCATAGATTTGTCTTTTATTCTGGGAGTTCTTTGTAGAACCTAAGTATTTCCCCATTTTTACATGACTCACACAACTACCTTCTGCAGTAAAATGAAGTATTTACAAGAGCTGTTTCTGTCATTCTGTTTTAGTGTTTGTCTTATAAAACTGATCATTTGGGCTTTGATTGAGAACATGCATTTTGCAGTCTCCTTTTAAAGTAGCTGCCTTCCTGGAAAAGTTCTACTCGTTTAACAAAACTACTCAAATGTAACTTCCAATCTAAAGCCGTCACTTACTTCCGTAGTAACACTGAGGTGATTCTCACTTCATATTTGCATGGTGCTTTATAGCCAGTAATATCCTACTTCAGTTAGTTTGTTGTCACAATTGTCTGTTCACATGTCTGTCTCCTCTACTCTTCTGTGCTACCCTAAATAGAAGATTCTATTGCATATCGATCCTTGCCTCCCTGCCTGTTGTTGTACGAAGTAAGAGAATCGACACCATTATTCCTCTTCTCAAGGTTCACTTGAAAGTGTATTCTGGGGTCAGGGGGTGGGGAATGTTATTTACATACTTATAGAAACATTTTAAGCAATAAATGGAAATTCAAATACTAAATCATGACTATCTCTTTTTCATTGGCATGAAAATTTACAAAGATTTTTTTGTGTTCAAAGAGAAAGCCTATACAGTAGCAGAAAAGCTATACAACATAGCTATAACAAGACAAAACAAAACACAGTAAAGAAACCCAAAGAATGTAGAATAATTGGTCTTCTGGTTGTCAATGTAGTTTTACTAGCACATAACAAACTAGTTTTTATTATAATGACACAAGAAACATAAGGCTGCGATAAAATAATTTTATGACGTGTTCTGCATACCTAAGATTATTTATTATTTGATTCCCACAATTGTTGTTATTTTCTCAGAGGGAACTTAAAATTAATTACTCTGAATTCAAATTTAAGGAATAAAAAATAAAAGAAATAAAATTTGCCCAACTACTATTAATTTTGTAAGTATTAATTACATGGGTCATGATTAATCGATACTGCTTTTAAACTTTATCATAGGAAAGATATTTAATGCCACACAAGATTTTACAGCAGTCAAGTAGTTTCTGAGTGTTCTGGGTAACAAAAGAAGAGGTTGAGAAGTGGTAATTTTAAATTGTGATTTTACCACCATACTTAAGGTTTATTAATGGTCTATCAAGATAGTTATGATGCACATTTACTACTTAACACCAAAAAGTGCATTATCAGAAACATAGTAGATACAAGAGAAGAAAATTTATTTTTAATGGAGGCAGTAGTATTTAACTTTTTGAAATATATGCAGATAATAAGTAACTAGTATATATTTGCTTTCTTTTAAGCAGTTGATGTACTGCTATTTCTTCTTTCTAGTAATAAAACTCACTATTAGCAATGGAGGGCATTATTAAAATCAAAGTAATATGTAATGAACTGTATTAGTGTATAATATAACAGATTTTATGTATTTATATATGTGTTTATATGTTGATATAATTATTACTTTAAGAACATTTACAATTTACAATTTATGGTCTCTCTATAGTCCTGGATGGCTTCAATGTTTAAAAAATCTTACTGATTCTCCAATGACATGCTGGTTTAAATAACCAGCATTGATAAGAGAGGAATATACTGAAATTTTCTGCAAGAACCTGACTGAATGACATGGAGTCAGTAGATCTATAGGTGATCCATTAAAAGTCCAAGGCTTCTAATAGTTGGGAGCATAAACATAATTAGCTGTTAGAAAATCTTCTAAATTAGGCTAACAGATTATTTTTTCAAAACAGCAAAACAATAACCTATAAAAATGTATTTTGACTGATAAAATTTAAGTGCACATTTGGAATAATTCTCATTTGCTTGTTATACAAAAAAATAAAAAAAAAGGAAAGAAAAGAAAGAAATAAATTTAAAATGATACAAAATAAGAATTAAGCCATCAAGCCATGAGATGTGGGGGAACCTTAAACGCAAAGTACTAGTGAAAGAAGTCAATCTGAAAAGGCAATAATTGTATGATTCCAAATCCATCTGCATTCTGGCAAAGACACTGTCTCCATCAAGACACTCCATCAGGAAAGAGTAAAAAGATGTTACCTAATGTTAAGGGTGGAAAGGTTGAATAGGTGGACCATGGAGGATATTCAGGGCAATAAAAATACTCTGTATGATATTGTAATAGTGTAACACATCATTATACCTTTTCCAAACCCACAGAATATGCAACACTGAATGAGCCCTTCTGTAAACTATGGACTTTGAGTGATAATGGCATCAGTGTAGGTTCATCATTTGTAACAAATAGACATACCACTCTTGTGGGGGAGTTTGATGTTGGAATAGGCTGTGGGTGAATGGGGCAAGCAGTAGACAGAAACTCTTTATACTTTCCATCCAATTTTGCTGTGAACATAAAACTTCTCTAAAGGTAGGGGGGTGGGGATTTCCAGAATTGCGGAGTAAGAAGCTTTATTGTCCTTCTTCAGCTACCTCCGTGCTCTATTTGGGAAGAAATGGTCCAGAAGATGGGTTCACATTCCCCCCCACTAGCTTTTAGTATGAGACTACATTTTACTTTGAGGACAGTCTGCCTACTTTTTTCATCCACCAGGTCCCATGAAGCAGGCTTAAACCAGTCAAGCATGATTGAAAAGAATGTGTTTCCATTTCTCCATTAATTCCACAAGAAAGACTTTAAAACAAAACTTTTTCTAGAGGTAAAGAAAGGTATTTCATAATTATATATATATAAAATTATAAATTATATAATTTAATTATATATAATTATATATAATGTATAATTAATCATACATATAATTTAATCATATATAATTATATATAAATATAATTAAATTATATATAATTTAATAAATAATTTAATTGTATATAATTATAATATATAATTATAATGTGTGTGTGTGTGTGTGTGTGAATCATCAAGAAGTTACACCTATAAACAAACATGCATCTAAAGACAGTCTCAAATGCAGGAAGCAAAAACTGGCAGAACTGAAAAAAGAAATACGTAATTCAACAATGATCATTGGAGACATCAATACACCACTTCCAATAATGAATAAGACAGTGTCGCAGAAGATTAACAAGGAAAAAGCATTTTAACACTATAAACCATTAAGATGTAAAATTCATCTGTGGAATTCACCACTCAAAGCACAAAACTCTTCTTCACAAATGCCAGTTGAAGACTCTCTAACATAGACCAGATGCTAGAACTTAAAAGAAGTATAAATAAACTTAAAGAGATTGAATATTGCAAAATAGTTCCTCTTACCAAAATGGAAATAAATTAGAAACTTGTAGTTGTAGTAAAGGGATATTTGGGAAACACACATATATGTGGGAATTTATTGCACATCTCAATAACTAATAGACCAAAGAAGAAATCATAAGGAAAATAAGAAAATCTGAAGCAAATGTAGAGAAAACCACAACATATTAAAACTTATGTATGGTATGAGGAGAATTTGCCTTGCAAGGAATTAATAGCTCTAAACATTATATTAAAAAAGAAGAAATTTCCTGAATCAGTAACTTAACTTTCTAATTTAAGAAAATAGAGAAAGAAGAGCAAACTAAACTCAAAGGAAACAGAAGGAAGAAAATAATAAAGATTAGAGGAGAAATAAATAAAATAAGACAAGAAAAGCCATTGAAATAAATTAAATCAAGAGTCACATCTTTATAAAAATCAACAAATTGACAGTTCTAAGGTAGACTATGCAAGAAAACAGAAGAGACTCAAATTGCTAAAATCAGGAATAAAAGAAGTGACATCACTCTGGAATTTACAAAATATAAAAGGATTATAATTATGAACAACTTCATGCTAGCAGAGCAAAACCAAACTGAAACAAAAAAAATAAAAAATGAACAAAAATTTGGACATTTGAGCTGTGCATGCAGGTTCTGTTCTCTGTTGCTCATTTCCTTTTTTTTTTGTTCCACATATTTCTATTCTTTTTTAATAAATTTATTATTTTTTTAATAAGCATATATTGTATTTTTATCCCCAGGGGTACAGGTCTGTGAATCACCAGGTTTACACACTTCACAGCACTCACCATAGCACATACCCTCCCCAATGTCCATAACCCCACCCCCCCTTCTCCCAACCGCCCTCCCCCCAGAAACCCTCAGTTTGTTTTGTGAGATTAAGAGTCACTTATAGTTTGTCTCCCTCCCAATCCCATCTTGTTTCATTTATTCTTCTCCTACCCCCTTAACCCTCCCCCATGTTCTAATAACTACTTAGGGAAATTACATGTAAAACTATAATATTTGGTACATGTTAAATTCTGCCTCTGTCTACAATGACCTCTACTGCCATTCTACTCCCTCTGTAGACTTTTATTGCCCAACACACATCTAGTTATTGCTAGATAAACTTTAAGTGTTAATAAGGTGAGTATATGATTTGTCACTGAAACCAAGGCGTGTTTTGGGGTGTGAACGTGGTTGCTGCCAAAAGCATGTGGATACTATGAATGTAATAGTGACCATTCATTCCAAGCACACCTATCAGCAGTGAGTTTCAAGGCATCCTAACCGTGTAATCATTGGTTAGCCAAGGTGATGGAAATGCTTATTTGGGTGGATTTCTGATGATAATAGTTAATATTTTTCAAGACCTTCTTCAGTAGGCATTGAACCAGCCTAACCTCTCCCTTTTCAACTAGGAGTGAATGACGGGAATAAGTCTGTGCTCCATGTTGAATAAGAAAAAAATTATATTAATCCCGTATGAATCTAGAGAAATTTATGTATACTCAAGCCTATAAGGCACTTAAATAGCCCTCCATTATGTCCTCTACTTTTGCAACAGATTCTGGATTCAGAATGCCTCAAACTCGATAGTAAACAAATAGACACAGACCTTTACATTTCAAAACTGGTGGAAGTACCAAAGTATTTCTTAGCTTTCACTTCAAATAAAACTACCTTCTATCTGCTAAATGCCAGGAATCTTCGAAATTCCTAGAAAAGTCATAACTTCTTTTAAGCCTGTGGTAGAAAAATATTGTGCTTTAAGAGATCATTTTTCACAGTCCTGAATCCCCCAGTAAGATGCTGTTTTCTTCAGATAAAAGCATGCTTTTTTTTTTCTTAACAATGTGTTCTTGACCTTAAAATGAGCTTCCTTCAATAAAATTTTCTTTAACTAATTGAACTAAACAAGGCACAATGGAAACAGAAGAGGACCGTACATAGTCACATGTGGCTTATATTTCGTGTGAGATGGATATAAGATAAGTACAGCGTATCTTTTTCTTCTCATATATGACCAATGCCTTTTCATCTCAGAAATCCTGAATTGTTTTAATACCTGGTTGTATCTTTCCAAACACACTTCTGAACTGAGCTGCAGCTGGAAATCTTTAAAGACAATAACAAACACACAGAAACTTTCCTTAAAATTGGCAGGTGCCTATTTTTACTTTTAAATTTCTTTAAATTTATGAGAAAGTTTTATCAACCCCTCATTTTCACGTTAGGTAGGCTATCAATTGTGAAGGCATTTTTGAAAATATGCAAAATTATTGGCATTTGTAAAAGGATAGACATCTCTTTGCTCTTTGATACTGTAGTTATCTTGTGATAACAGTTTTTATTGTTGGGCAATATAAAGCGATAAGTTTACCTATCCAAATAAATCACTATTAAGTATGTCTTTATGGGGTGAATACACTTAAATATTATTGTTTCAGAGATGAGGGGTCATACTACTTTTGGCTGAAGAATGTGCATTAATGACATGAGTGAAGAAAGATTAAATATCACGTTATGGTTAGCATTTCATTCCTTTATTGTGCATGTACCAGATCCTAGGGACAGTTTTTTAGGCATATAAAAATATATAAAATATATATGAGTATATAAAGCCAACCACAGTAAATTATATTTTAATTAGAAAAAAAACAACAACTAAATATAGACATAGACACAGATATAAGTAAAGAGTTGCATTTATAAAAATAAGTTTGAGGATAGACATGAAAATACGGAAATACATAGAGATACAGTGTAAAAAAGAAATATGATTATAGGTAATGATGATTATAGTGAGTAATAAGTCAGTCTGAGACTGGAGAAACATGGAAGCTAGTTCTGTTATGTTTGATAATTTTCCTATTCATAGAATTTTTTTTCTTTATTATGAAGTTGTGTTGCCAAGGTGAATTACTAAAGAGAATTTCTAAAAATATTACAAAAGCTCAAAGAATAAATGAATCATTCATATACTCATTTTTCATTTTTTTCCAGATTGTGCAAAGATGATATATCCCTGCTTTCTGAAAGTAGTGTGTCTACTTTTGCCTTTCAGTTATTTAGTCCTTATTATACTCTATATTTGCTTATGTCCTGCTGTTCTGCCTGCTTCCAAGCCATAGGAACTTTTGACCTTTACATTTCATTTGCTTTAAATCCTGTCTTACACCTAGTTTAGCATTGACCATATTTTATATTCAATAAATACCTGATGGATTCAATCAAAATGATTTTAATTAAATCCAAAAACCTCATTACTTTAAATGTTATGGAAAACAATTACAGTAAACTTGGAAATGCACATAGATAATTTTGTTTTTATTGGTTATGTAAAATACTACTTAATTGAAGTATGAAGGGAATTGTAAATTTAGAATTAATTTTAAGCAGCCATCACTTCAGATTAGTCCCCAAATTAAGTTCTGAAAACATGGTGACAGAGTAGGCAATGCCATAGCCCTCCTATAAAATAAGTGCAGAGGGTCGCCTGGGTGGCTCAGCCCTTTCGGTTCGGTGTCTGACTCTTGAGTTCAGCTCAGGTCGTGATCTCAGGTTGGTAAGACTCAGCCCCACGTCCAGCTCCCCGCTCGGCAGGAGTCTGCTTGAGATTCTTTTCCTGTCCCTCTGCTTCTCCCCACACTCATGCTCTCTCTGTCTCTCAAATGAATAAATGAATGTTTAAAAAAGTAAGTGGAGAAGCTTATCCTTTGATGCTTGTTTACTAACTTGGGACGCAAAGCCTGGGTAGCTCCGTCTACAGATTGGGTTCTTGGTGATTGGCTGACACTACTGTGGTCAATCAGAGAAGTCAACAATATGAAGAACGGAAGACTATCAGTGGCCATGATGTAGTGGAAATCAATGGAATCGAAAACAATGGAATCCTAAGTTGTTACTGTGTTTACTACTTAGGATTTAAAAGGTAGAGCACAATTCTTTAGAATAGCATCTATCTTGCTGGTGGAGAGATGGAATGTACACAAATTAAAAACCCATTTGTTACTGGAAATCAACAGGGATGATTAACATCCATCGAAAGGAGAGATGCAGGATAAAGCACAGTTGGCAGAAATAAATATCTGCACAGATTGTTAGTGTTTGTTATTAAATATGTTAGCAATATTATTTAATTTGCTTAACATTTATATTTAATATATTTTAGAACACGAAATATAAACAGAAATGTTAACTGAAAATGTATATGTTAAATATTTTTTTGAAAATAAGTTGCTTGTAAAGTGTGTCTTGGCTAGAAAAAGAAAGAAAAAGTATACCGTTAAATAGATATCCATATTTTAGGAAATCATGGAAAGAGATAAGAAATGCCTCCACTTTTTCCTTTCAAAAATTGATCGTACTTTTCTTAGACTTAAAATTATATTTTAGTGTTGCTTTTATTTTGAGAACTACAACAATACCATTGACTTGACATCTTCCTCAAGAAGTTCAACTTTATCCCATAAGTGGAGGCAGTGATAAGAAAAACGATCCCATAGCAATTTGAAATTGGTGAGTTTGGGAAGGGAAGGGAAGGGGAAACAAAGGACTGCAAATGGGAAGATAAAGGAGCTGAGACAGCTGAACATACTAGCTGGTCACCTTTACTTCTAATCTTACCATAGATTTTTGCTTCGAAGACAAAAATCCTAATGAAACAAGGAGCAAGCAAAAAAAAAAAATGAAAACAAAAACCACACATTTCTCATTTGACTAACAGAAATTTAGCATTGCTTTAGGAAGTTTGTGAGTTGCCACCAGATCTAAAGGCAAAATTTCTATGAAGGGATGCATAAGTTACAAATGTGACTTAATCATCATTTTCATATGAATGAGTGGCTAATGCATCATTTATAATTTTTGAAATATGTCATACATATGAACACCTGTGTAATGGGACTCTATGAAAATATAAATGATTCTAGAGAAGAATTGTAAGTGGCATCAGTAGACTTTAATATCTGTTACTGATCTACATATCACACTATTTAAATTGTTTGCTTAATAGTACTGTTTGTGAACATGAAACAGAAGACAGATCTGCAGTAAAGAAAAAAACAAATCTGTAATACTGAAACCAGTATGTTGGGGGAAAGTTACACTTTCTCAGTATAGAGAGAAATTAAAGCATTCATCTAGGATGATCTCTCTATCTAAGGCAGATTCCCCACTTTAGGAAGTAACCCAACGTCAACAAGTAATCCTAAATCACAATCATTGTCATATACATACTGAATATTTCACAGGAATTGTTTAAGATAATTTGATATACAGCAACATTATTATCAATTAATATCTGAAATTGAATGTGGTATGTGAAAGATAAATACTTCTCAGCTTAGAAATGAAACTATTTTCCTGGTTGAAAATTTATGCAAACCATCTAGCTTGTCAGACATGAGATAAATGCATACTGAATGTTAGTCCCTTGCCATTACTTGCTAAATTTAGCGTCTATCTCAAGCTTCATGGTATTTGTGTCCTACAGTCTTATGCCCTTATGCTCTATTCACATAGTCCAAAACACTGAGCTTCTTGCATCCTTTCATTTGTGTATTTATTACAGAAAGCATGAAACGTCATGTTTCTGAGATCATGCAAGTCTCAGAATATAAAATGAACTACGTCTTTGTCTTTAACTCTCATGATCTGATAAAAATCTGAGGGAGTTTATTGATTTTGGATCTTATTTATACATCTATTATTTATTATTATTATGGATTTATTACTTAAGAAGGAGAAGCTGTAATATGTTGAAATTAGGGAAGCAGGAGGTGGATAGGTGTCCTGAGGAGAAGAGAGGTATGGACCTTTGCTGTGGTATCTACACGTAGTGAGAGGGCACTGAACATGAGGAAGAACTATACCCAGCAATGGAGAGCCAAGTAGAATGAATTAAAAAAAATAATCTTCAATTTAGTAATTTGCATTTTTTAGCTTACAGTGTCAGATTTGTATGAAATCTATTAGTTTATATGTGATTCTTAAATGCGGAAATTATATCAGAATGAAGTATGTTGATTTTCAAGTGATTTTCACCAGGCGGGGTTAGCCAGCATTGGATGAATTATAATTTTGATTAGGACAGAAACCCCACACACGGCCAAAACACTCTTAGCACTGTTTTATGACAAGGAATACCAAGTACCTGCAAATGAACTCTCTCCCCCCAATCTGACTCCTAAGCCTTGCTGGTCTGGCGTGTGCTTCCTCTAAATTTCAGCCCCCAACTTAGAACATCATTCCATTTGCCTTGTTTCATGGCTCTAAGAAACACACTGCCAAGATTTCTACTTTTTTGCTTTGTTTGGTTTGAATTTCTGCTTTCGCAGTCTCCAGTGTCTTGGACAAGTTCAAATTACTTCATGGACCAAAGGTTGGTGTTGGTCGTGTTTCGGTTGCAATTATCCTTTCCAATTCCATTTTGCCCATAAGCTTTGTAGCACCTCTGAATCGCAAACAGCAGTAACTCAATCAATGTCTGTGGGCTCTTTTGATTCACACTCAAATATGATTTAGAAGTATCTACAACTTGTTCTCATGCATGGAGCTTATAACAAAAGCCCGAGTGACTCAGGAGAGATAATTAAAAATTTTGTTTCCTTATCTTATCTTATCTTAACGGAATAGGTCCAGGCACAGTGGTGTGGCCTAAGCCATTTGAGAGACAATTACTTCTATTGATCATTAATTGAAACTACTAGTAACTGAAAGACAGAAGGTAGTCTTGAAACCTGAAGAATGCATAGTCTTGGGTGACGCTAGAGAAATACTCTAATAAAAAAGGTGGTGCCCAGTTTCCAAATGAAATGGAATTGCTTTGTACAGGAATGGGCTTAGGACAAAGGCGATGAGGTTCGCACTGTGTTCCTGAGCGGGCTGCTGACTTTGGAAGCACCTGAATTGCTGCTGGATTCTGTTGCCACAGTGGATTTTAGTTCTCAATTTTTCAGTCTGAGAGATTGTTTTCAGGACTTTATGTAGCAGCAGCAATGAAAGTATCTTTAAGGTTGAATTTTTAAAAATACATATAAATATGTATTTAAACCCCACATATTTGCTATTATAACATATTGTTCTTCATTGGAATTTGGAAATATCCTTTGTCAAAAGACAAAAGACATCTTCTCTTTAATCATCTTTTATAATTTGCATTTAACCCTCAATTTTGTTCTTTACTACGGCTTACTATTGCATTTCTTTTCAGCTTATTAACAAAAATAAGATACCGGGGGAGAAAAGACAGAAGAAGTTTATTATCTCCCAATGGACCTTATAATTTGAAAAATTTTGTTCCTTCTCCAGTATGCTCGTGTGCTCACCATAGCCATATCCTGTCGGACGGGTCACCGCTCTCTTTCCTCCAAAGTAGCTCGTCTGTAAATTGTTCAATATGAAATTTAGGGATTGCAAATAAGTAAGAGAGAAAATTATCTATTACTTTAATTATTCACTAGACATGTCCTGTTAGATGTTGGGAATACTGAGAGGTTGAAGAAAAGAAACATATCACATATTGACAGCCTGTTACAAACGTAGTATGAATTGTGGACATTATGATTAGTTTCACCTGCTTGAGTAATCTGGCATTCTGAGACATGCGAACACTATAAATGAGCCATTTATCTTCCTCAGAATGCCACATGCATACTGACAAGAGTATGTGCCATTATTCACCCTTTTATTTATTTTTTTTTAATTTTCTTTGCTCACAAAATATCAAAGGAGAGATCAGAGCTTGACCAAAAATTCATTTTTTCTTTTGAAGGAATAAGAAAAAGTCAATAGAACTATGATTATAATTAATATAATTAACAAATCTAACTGCTTTGATATAGTTGGGTAGAGCGACAGTGTCTGTAATTGTAAGAATGTTAAAAATTTTATATGGTGATCATATAAAGATCAAAAGAGATCTTTTCCATGTTGGAAAAGATCTCTTTTCCATGTAGCAGTATTTGGGAGAGAAGGAGATTCTTTGGGAGAGAAAGGGATTCTTCAACTATTAGAGTAATTGTTTTAGCTGAGCAAACTCCAGCAAAATTTAAGGGGACAAATCAATATATTAATTTTCCAATTTACACTTTTTTTAGTTGATGATCTTACCAGCAAAAGAAGTACAATGTCTTTTGTTATGATGCATTGGCATAGTCAATCTCTAGATACAGTGTAACTTGGAAATCATCTTTTTCTAAGACCTAGTTCTCAGAGCATTAGCTATCAGAGGGACATTTCCATCAGACTCTTTCTGATTCATTTATGTGAATACTGTTCACAGCACCCAGGGACCTCGTCTGCATGTCTGGTTCTATTTTTATGAGCTATAAAAATTTTGCATCAAACATGCATCTTTAAAGCATCCCAAATTTGTCTAGTCATTCACTGCTCTTTTATTATAATATGTATGATATACTTCAGGGAAGTATGATAAAATATCAAAAAACATTTTAATGAATTGTCCAAAATCTTATGTTTATATTATACAGAGTTCCTAGAAAACAAGTGAAACTTCTAGTTAGTGCCTATCAACAATTTAGTGATTTGTGTGAAATTATATTCTTATCTTCTTATATATGGTAAGGCAACAAAACCCCATTAATGTGGGTTATATTACCTTCTTACTCAAACTAATCTGAAGTTTACTTCCTGGACTTCTTGCTTAAAAAAAATAATTGGGAATCTAAATTCTGGAAATACTGATTTAAAAAATAAAAGAATATGTATTTCTTGCACTTCTCTTTCTGTTTACTATTAATTTTTTAAAGATGTGAGGTTAAAGATCAAAAGCAGCAAATAATATTCTTTTAATAATAGCTTTACTGAGTTCTACTCTAAACAATGCATAATTCTATTTGAAGTGTTTTTTGGGGTTTGAAGTCTATTTTTCAGGGTTTTTTGTTGTTGTTGTTGTTGTTGTTGTTTTGGTAATTCACAGGGATGTGCAACTATCGCCAAAATCAAAGTTCAGAGTATTTCTGTCTGCCTGAAAAGAAGCTCTGTACCCATTACAATAATTCCCCATTTCCTCTAGATTCCCAGATCCAGTCCTGGGCAGCTAGTAATCCCTGTAGTTCTGCCTAGTCAGAACATTTTCTATAAATGGAACCATACAATAAGTGCCCTTTGTGATTTTCTTCTCTCATTAAGCGTAATGAATGTTTTTTTTTTTATCATTTCTCCGTGTTGCGTTTCATTCATTTGTATTGCTGATTCATATTTCATTGTAATGAGCCTATCAATTTTATTTATCCATTCTTCAGTTGACTCTTATGAAATATACTGGATCATCATGCCTCTAAAGTTTGTGTGTGGATATGGGTGAATGTGTCTCTTCTTTTCTCTTGGAGGTATACCTCAATGTGGAATTGCTAGGTCATATGGTAATGCCGTTTTTAACAGAATTCATTTTTGAGAAACTGAGTGTTTTCCAAAGCAGCTGCACCATTTTATATTCTCCCAACAATATAGAAGTGTCCCTATTTTTCCATGTCCTTCACAACACTTGCTCTTGGCTGTCTTCTCATTAATACCATTGTGTGCTGAAGTATGTCACTGTGGTTTTGATTTGTGTGTCTGTAATGACTGATAATGTTGAGTATTCTTTAATGTGCTTGCACACCATTCACAGATCCTGTTTGGAGAAATGTCTATTCAAATTCTTTGCCAATTTGTTTAAATTGGTATTTGTCTTTGCTATTGAGCTGTTTTGTTTTTGTTTTTTGGTTTTTGTCTTCCAGAAACAAGTTGCTTTTCGAATTTATGATTTGCTGGTATTTTAATCATTCTGTGGATTGTCTTTTTATTTTCTTGATGGTAACTTTTGAAACACAAAGTTGTGGGCTTTAGTCCAGTGAATCTACTTTTTTTTGTTTCTGTGCTTTTGTTACTGTAAGAATTACTTAACTTCAAATCACAAGGATTTATTCCTGACTATCTTTCTGTTTTATAGTTTTATCTCTTACATTTAGGTCTTTTATTCATTTGAATAAATTTTTGTAATTTTAGTTGGGAATCTCTCTTTTTTCTTTCACATGTGGATATCCAGTTGTCTCAGTATCATTTCTTCAAGACTGTTTTCCCCCACATTGACATGTTCAGCATGCTTGCCAAAAATTAGTTGGCTGGCCACATGTGTAAGGATTTGTTTGTGGACTCTGAATTTTATTTCATTGATTTATATGTCTGTGTGTCACTATCACATAGTCTCGATTACTATAACTTTAGTAAATTTAGAAATAGAGAAGTTTGAGTCCTCCAACTGTGTCCTTTTCAGGAATGTTTTAGTTCTCTGGGTCTTTGCATTTCCCTGTGAATTTTAGGATCAGCTTATATTTCTGCAAACAAACAAAACAGCTGGGATTTTGATAGGAATTATATTCAATTTGTAGAGCAATTACCAACTTAACAATATTAAATCTTTCCATCTTGATTATGGGTGGCTTTCCATTTATTTGTTTTCTGTAATATCTTGCAAGAATGACATAGTTTTCAACAGACAATTATTTTGTTAAATTTATATCTAAGTATTTTATTATTTTTTATGTCATTTTTCATGAGGATTTTATAATTCCACTTTTTAGGAATATTTATTGTTAAGGTAGCAATGAACAACGTGAGGCATGAGAAATGCTTTCACAATTGCCCCATGTTTATCTCTGTTTGCTCTCCAGTGGTTGGAGCCTAACACATACAGCCGTCCAGACCCCCAGAGTTGTCTGTGTTCAAAGAAGGGGAGGTCTTTGCTGACTCTTTTTCTGGTTTTCTGTATTAAACTTCTAGGTGCTAGCTTTAGCATGTATCATAAGGCTACCAGTCTCTCTTAATTGCTCCGTAGTGATCTCCATTGTTGTCAGCAACATGCAGGCAAGGAATTCTTAATGCTCTGTTGCAAATAGTCCCATCAGGCAGAGCTGCAGATGTCTTGTCCTCCCGTTCAGCCTTTGCCCCAGCTGCAGAAGGTAGGGTGGGGTCAGTCCTGTGCTAACCTTGGACTGCTCTGCCTGTGCCAACCTGTAAGTGAAGGCTGGATGTATTTGCTGTGTGCCATTAGGACAATTTCCAGAGATTTTAAATGACTGTTTTTTTAAGTTGTTATACTGAAGAGAGTATCTACTAGATTTCTTACTCCATCATTTCAAGGGTACCACTGTCTCCCCTACTCTTCTCTAGGCCTCATTTAGATAAACTCTGATACACTGACAGAATTGTCAGAGCTGATTTCACACCCGCATTTCAGTTGGGATGATTTTCACACAGTAGTCACAGAGAGTAGAACTCTGTAAGACATTTTAAAAGAGGCAGAACTTCGGAGCCAGTAAAAAGTCAGCTGTCCCCAGGGGTTAAGAGAGAAGGAGGTGGAAAGGCAGCACACAGAGGACTTTTAGGGCAGCGAAACTCCTCCGTGTGATATAGTAATGATGGATACAGGCTGTTATGCATTTATCCAAACCCAGAGATTGTACAGCACCAAAAGTGAACCCTAATTTAAACTCTGGTGATAATGTGTCAGTGTAGATTCATCGGCTGTAACAAATGCCTCACTCTGGTGGAGACTTGATCCTGGGTGAGGCTGTGCACCCGTTGAAGGAGAGGGTTTATAGGAAATCCGTGTACCTTTCTCTCAGTTTTACTGTGAACCACTAATGGCTCTACAATATTTTTAAAAACCTGTGTCTTTATAAAGAATCATAGACAGATATTCATAGCAACTGTATTTGTGGTAACCAAAGTGGAAGACAATGCAGGTATCTGTCAATAGGTGAATGGCTGAACAATTTGTAAAATGGAGTACTGTGGGGCAGTATGAACTACTGATGTACGCAACCACATGTATGTATCTCAAATAGTTATTCTGAGTGAAAGAAGCTGATTGCCCCCCACTTTCCCACCCAAAATAAGTCATCCATGCTTTCATGTATGTAAAATTCCAACAAATGTAGAATAACCTGCAGGGAGAGGAAACATATTAGTGATCGCGCTGGCAGCTAAGGAGGTGCTGAGAGTGATTACATTCAGGGCATGGGGGAGCTTGGGCGTGAATTATACGCTCTTCTCGATTTTTTGTGTGTTTGTGCATGTGTGTAAATACAGATAGAGCCATATACGTGAGTATAATATATACTTTAAATAATACAGTTTATTGCATGTCAGTTATACCTTGGTTAAAAATAGAACAACAGCAGCAAAAAAGCAGGGGGACATGGAATATTTCATTAATGTTCTATGAAATAATGTTCTCCTAGATTGTGAGCTCCCTCTTTGCCTAGTGAGAAGGTATGGAATTAACCACATGCCTCTTTTTTTGGCTCCCAAAACAGAAGTGGAACTATCCCCTGGTTCCATGATCTTGAAATCAGTTTGCTATAATCTGTGGAGTGTGGGGCCCTAGAGTTCTCTTGATTTTGCATAGGTCAGTCAGATGACACAGGTGGAGGTTAGGAAATGACAGGAACTTGGGAAGGTATCCTCACTCCAAACTGAGCATTGGTTCTCAAAGCAGAGAAATCTAAAAGGTGGGAATGAGCCTTTGGTTTTTTACTTCTTCCAACCATGTTCCTGCATATGAGAAATCTGTAACTTGGACAAACTCATTATTTTAATCAGCATCACAGAAGTACTTAGAACGACTTGTTAGTATAGCACACTTCCTGTCCTGGGTCACAGGTCCCTGTTCACACATTTGAGGGTACTGAGAGAATGACTGTCATCAATTTTATGCTATCATTGACAATGTCGACTGCCAGCCACCATGCCCTTCTATAAACAAGAGCTGTGTTTTGTTTCCATCAATGAAAAGGAATTGATGGTGTTGAGTTACATTGGGAAATAGAAGGGATTTGAAGTCAAAAAGTGTCCTGAAAAAAAGTGGTGAAGAACAAATGAAGGGATAGTTGGAGTTATCAATACTATGTCCAGACAATAAATGAATGCTTCATTGATGGGTCTGACCAAGACCCCTGAAGGACAGATGATCAAGTCGAACCATTCCACGTTCTGAAATCTTCTGAAAATTCTCTTTAATTTTCTGGACCTTGACCTGATCCATCAGACTTTGGAAGTTATAGATGGCCCTGCCAAGTAGAAATCTGTAGACTGTGGCATAGCCCTAGATGTTACTTGGGAAAAAAAAGAAAAAAAAAGAAAAAAAAAAATCACTACTCCCTGAAGGACAAGTATTTGATGAAGAACTTTGACGGGTTTTATGAAGTGAAACATGGTCAACATAGACCCAGCCTTCCTCACTCTTTTGCTTGGTGGTAATCCTTGGAGAGGCATCAAGGTCTTGGGAAGGCTTTGCTTATGTACCAGGAATCCTGCAATACGGGGGTCATGTGCTCACCTGAAAACTCCTGAAAAGGCATTGCAAGACTGTGGCTCTAACTATTATTTGGCACTCAGTGAAATTTTATATTTCACCCAGGGACACCTGGGTGGCTCAGTTGGTTAAATGACTGCCTTGGGCTTAGATCATGATCCAGGAGTCCCAGGACCGAGTCTCACATTGGGCTCCTAGACAGTGGGGAATCTGTTTCTCCTGATGACTCTCCCCATTCTCGTGCTTTCTCTCACATTTTCTCCCTTTCAAAAAAAAATAAATAAAATCTTTAAAAAACTTAAAAAAATAAATAAAATAAAAATGAAAATGTATTCAGAATCAGTGTTCTAAAAGTATATGTATTTTTCCATATTTGGAAAATTGAGCGAAACAGGAAGAAATGTCTAATTACATAACTACTAGCTGCAGAAAACTGTCACCTTCTCTGAGCTTCTAGTTATTACCATTATACTGATAATACAGAATAACATGAGATTTTAAAAGTGTAATGGGGGAATTCTCACAAATTAGCTCTTGACTCAAGAGTATTTCAGTTGTATTTCCCATTCACTCAAAATGAAGTAATTGCTTTTTTCAATAACATGATTTAGTAATGTCTTACGATTTTTTTTTATTGAATTACTCTGATAAAATTAAATACCAGTCAGATCTTCCTCGTTAGTTATAGGTTTAAATTTCTTGGCAACTTAAAGAATTAAAATTATATAATGCTTTCCTTAAAAGCCTTCAAAATCTAATTTGTAATCTGTAGACACATTTGTAGAGTGTGTGAATCAGTGATAAATGTGCAATTAATGTTATACATAGTTTTGCAGTAAAATAAAATAAAAATCAGTCACATTGTATTTCATCATCAGATATAGATTTCAATATATAAATTTTAACACTTACCTACTACAAATCCATAAATTCTACATGTAATTGATGTAGATAAAATCTAATTAAATTGTCTTAACTGGACAAAATAAACATGTAATGAGAAAACATTATGTGGAATATTGGAAAAATTAATGGAAATATCTAATGATTTTCCACCTTAAAATATGATTTTTTAAAGAATTTATTTATTTATTTGAGAGAGCACACAGAGGGAGAGAGAGCAGGAGAGAGAGAGAAAAGCTGACTCCCCACTGAGCAGAAAGCCTGACATGGGGCTGGATCCTAAGACCCTGAGATCATGACCCGAGCTGAAGGTAGACACTTAACCACTGAGCCACCCGGGTGCTCCTAAAATATGATTTTTTTTTTCCTCTAAATCACTAGAGATTTTTCTGGGAGACTTTATTCCTATTCTGGGAGAACTTCTGTGGATTTTTGGATATTTGTGGATTATGTAAAGAACATATAAAAGGATATAAGAGGAATTCTCCATCTTCTTGCTGTCCTAAACCCAACTTGTCAAGCATTTAACAGATAAAAATAACAATAGAAGAAGACAAAATTATCCCTTAAAACTACAAACAGACTCTGGGAAGACAATGCAGAGCAGTCAAAGCCTCAACTACTCAATCACTGTGTGCATATCTCAGTGCTGTCCAGTACTCATGAGATTCACAGTAGTTGTAGTACCCAGACTATTTATCATTCTATAGTACAGAAATCACTGTCCATTAAATCAACAAATTGGTCATGCTATGTTTAATAAATGCATGAATGAATGAATCAGTAAATAAATAAATCAGTAAATAAAAAAAAATAAACAAAAATTATTGGTAGGGCATTCTATCTCATCTTTTTTTTTTCCTTCTGCTTCTTGTGTCATGAGGCTTCTGTTGAAGTAGGGTATTGTATCAGTTTGTAAATTCCTACATGTAAATCTAAAAACAGCATTTAGGGCACCTGGGTGGCTCAGTGGGTTAAGCCGCTGCCTTCAGCTCAGGTCATGATCTCAGGGTCCTGGGATCGAGTCCCGCATCAGGCTCTCTGCTCAGCAGGGAGCCTGTTTCCTCCTCTCTCTCTGCCTGCCTCTCTGCCTACTTGTGATCTCTCTCTGTCAAATAAATAAATAAAATCTTTAAAAACAGCATTTCAATAGCCCCTGGAAGGCCCATGGAATTTCTACTAATTAAGTATAGATAATCATAGTGTTTGAGTAGAGGAAATAGCTAATTTGTTATTTAATATTAAATTAATTTACATTCTGTTACATAGAATATATATAGCAAAGGAGAAATTGTGATCATAAATGATGAATATACATATATGGGTTTATATGTGCATATTGATGTATATTAACATATATCAGTGGAAGTTATATACATAAAATCAATACTGAAAAACTGAAGTTCTCAGAATATGTTCCTTCTGTTCACTGAGAAAAACCTACTCACATGGTTTAAAATATTCAAATACACTCTCAATGACTATGAATATATTTTGCTTTACATATTTTTAAAATAAATCACAAAATCCTTTTATGCAACAATATCCCATTCTAATTCACCATTTAGTGACTCAGAGCTCTGTTTTGAATACTCAGTATTACAAAATTCCAGGTAAAACCTATCATAGTCAGTGAGTGAATTACTCAGAAATTTAACTTATATGTTTTATATGAGCAATATTGCTTGCTCCTTTTCTGTGTGCAACTCTTTGGAAGAGTTAGGGTTGTTGGTTTTGTTTTTTTCCTTTAATAAATAAGAATATTTTAAAGGATGGTGAATATTAGTTCTGAAGAAGAAAAATCAAATATTAAAGGAGTATAGCTACCCACAGTGAGATTTTTCGGCATGAAAAAGCCAAGAGGTATTTTGAAAAAACAGCTGATATGTGTGTGATAAAGAAAATGGGAATAATTAAATAGGAGAAAGGCATATGAAATGAAGACTGTGGCCTGCAGAAATACACTGTGGCATTCTAAGGGCGTGAGTTAAATTATTGGTTTTTACAATATTTCTGATGATTGATTGTCTTCTCTCTTGATAAACAAAACAAAACAAACAAAAACCTGATTTTATATATATATATATGTTTAGATTTTGATAGTGGGATTCCACTCAGTGTGTCGGGTTTCCTATTCTAATAAGGTGAACATTTAGTGGGAAGTCCTCAATACAACTGCAAGCCTCTGATAGAGTACGTCTTCTCCTTAATTACACTCACCACGGGCTATACTTTCAGTCGGCAAAGCAAGTGTCACAAATCTCTTTCTATGGCTGCATTGTTTTGAGCCTTAGTTCCTGTGTTCCCACTGATGACTGTGCTGCCTGAGAACAGGAAGTCCTCCTCCTCGGCTGCTGCTTGGAATTGCTCTAATTTGTTCTGGTAATGGGCACCAGATGTCAGAGTATAAAAGGAAGCTGGACCAGGCAGAAAGATTGCCGCTCTGACCTTCTATTGAATTCCAGAGCTCTTGCCCTTTTTTGTCTTCTGTGAAAAGCAAATATTCACAAACAGACTGAACCAAGTGGGACAAGCAGTCTCCCTCCCGTGGAAGCTGCCACAGCAAAAGAAACATGGCTGCTTGGCGCTGCCCTGGAAGGGCACCATCTGCCACAGTTCTCCAAGTGATCCTCTTTTTTTTGTGGGGGGGAGGTGAGGAGGCAGAAAAAAGAGAAAGGTGGGAAGAGAAGAACCCATAACCCCCACATCCACAGAGACTTCCCTTATGCTACTTCTTCAAAATTGCATTCACTCAACTGGGTCTTTGGCGTCTCCTTTTTAGTAAAGATGAGGAATGGGTCTGAAGTTTTGTTTTCCTTTGCCTTTTATTCTTAATAACTACAGTATTAATTTTTTTTTCTGCTCATATAATGCATATGTAATTTATTGCATTTGTCACTCTATTTGTCTTGGTAGAATGGTTTAAATCTGGAAAAGTCTCTACAGAGTAAATCAAAGTGAGTATAGTCAGATGCCTGCTGCTGTTGATAAGAGTACAAAGTGGTGATAAAGTCGATCAGCTAGTATGGGATTTACATGTCTGAGCATTTAAATGTCATTTTTGTTAACTGAGTTTCTACAGGTTCCCAGGGTTCCATTTGTAATGAACTTTATATTCTAAAATACCAATTTTTGTTTGTTTGTTTGTTTGTTTTGGGTTTTTTTTTTGTATAAAAGGGAAATTTCTGTTTCCAAGTCATGTTCATACAGCAGACATTTTTGTTTTCTTTTATCAAGGTATAGTTTGAGGAAACTATGCCATCCTTTATTGGAGGGGAAAGAAGGCATTTTGTTATTCTCGAGAAAATAGGTAATAATAGAAAAAGGGAACTACAGTTGGCTCTGTTTATGGACCCTTTGTCCTCCAAGCAGCATCTAATAAAGTTTGAAATTTCAAATAAAGATCCAAAATTATTTTAAAAATTTAATTATCCATTATTTTCTTAACAATGATAGCAATGAAGGAATTTAAGTTTGATGGGAAATTTGAGGCTTATGCAAAGGTTGCTGTCCATATAAAATACTGTACACTTTCTTTTAATTAGGCTTGTCACAGTTGCTATTTTTTTTTTAAAGATTTTATTTATTTATCAGAGAGAGAGAGGGGGAGAGAGCGAGCACAGGCAGACAGAATGGCAGGCAGAGGCAGAGGGAGAAGCAGGCTCCCTGCTAAGCAAGGAGCCTGATGTGGGACTCGATCCCAGGATGCTGGGATCATGACCTGAGCTGAAGGCAGCTGCTTAACCAACTGAGCCACCCAGGCGTCCCGACAGTTGCTATTTTCCTCTTTATTTCCCCCAAAATGTCAGAAGATTCAAGTATATTTTAGTTTTTCCTGAGGTTTTTAATAATTTTATAATGTGATTTTTTTTTCCTCTAGTAATTTGTTCTATTTAGAATGTCTCTAAGAATAAAAAATATTCTCCAAATAATGATACTAAAAGCCTGTGGAAAACACAATTATCCCTGTTGGTTTCCCTAATACTACTCATTGACAATGTGAAGGTTATAAAATAGTAAATCTTAAGTTCCTCGTTCAGCGTACCCCCCACGACATCCAGCAGCATCTTCTGGAGTTTGCTCGACACTAGCCCCATAAAAAGACGAATCCATGGGCAGGGAGACAGGATGGAGTGTCAGAGCGCTGGCAGGAGAGGGACAGAAGCACTGTTCTCAGAGCCTTCTTCCCCGGGCCAATGTAGCTTCCTGGACCTCTTTGACACTAAAATCGTCTGATCTTTAACACAAGACTGATATTTCTTATTTTGTAAATAGTCACATGATGCTTTGAGAAAGCACTTAGAACATAGTAGACACCCTAATAAATTCTATTGGAAAAATACTGTATTTCAGTACATTAGAATTGTGATCTCAGCCTATTGACTGGGTTTGTAGCATTAATTGTGTAAACTTGATAAAAGTTTTAATGGCTGTAAATGCTATGTGTACAGTTACTCACTAACAATGACACAATGTTTGTATCTTTTCTTGACATCTCTTAAAGCACATTTAATGGACTGAATTTAAATGACCACACCCAGAGGTCACATAGTGTCTTTGGAATGTAAAGAGGAAATGGGAAAAAAACAATATGATATCCCTTCAGTCTTAATAACAGACAGACCTGCCCAGATCGAAATATTTTTCATCATTTTAGCCATAAGGGAAAATCCACCGGAACAAAGTTAACCTGTGGTCTTTCTCTCTCGGCTCGCATTTGGGCTCTTCTCCTTTCTCTGACTCGTCTGCACACCACGTCGGCCATTCAGACAGCAGGTGCTCCTGGAACTGGCCATTCCCGGGCCACGGTTTCCAGGTCTTGCCAGTACTGGCTGCTGACTGGGCCGCGGGTGCTCATCACCCTGTATGACGATTAGACTCGTACTTCACTCTCAGAGAACGATTCTTTTGAGACGTCTTGCTGTCCTGCTTGCTTTTGTGAAGAGAATATCCATTTATTGAATATACTTTTGTGATTTTCCTCATTTTTCTCTCCCATTAACAGTGACTTCTGTTGGGAAGAGGAGAACCAGAAGAAAAAAAAAACAAACTCATATAATAAACGTATTGTAACTAAATAGATCTATTTGGAGAGAAGACATAGATGTTCAAGGCTGACATAGAGACAGTGGAATATAATGCAGAGATTTACACGCATACAAAGATGCTAATTTCACTTGGTAGTATCTTGGGAAAGTTTTAAAATAACAAGGTCGTTATGGTAAGAAAGCATTTGGGAGGTGCCAGAAGGTCTTTCATTTAGAGAGAGTGCTTTTATTTATCACCTGCTTTTCTCCCCTGGTGCCACTTAGATCAGTAGCAATCATGAAATGAAAATTTTGTCTAAAAAATATTAACCAATGTTTCTCTGTCCTGGCTCGTTGTAGTCCTTTACCTCTTAGTTAATTGAAAACAAAAACAAAAACAAAAACAAAAACAAAAAAAAACAAAAAACAAAGTAAACATGGAAGAGCAGTAAAAATAACTGATATGTGAAATTGCATCTGCACAGCACTGACCAAAACAGCAGTTTCTTCTGCTTCAGCTTCCTCTGGTTAAGCACAGAAAGATCAACCATTAGCATTGATTCCTGAATTCCTAAAAAAATATAAACATTTTAAAAAGATGAGAATACTTCTAAAAATACAATTGCTCACTAAAATTGGAAAGCACACCATATTATGTGTGTAGAAGCAATCCGACTCAGAAATTTTCTCTTACAAACAGTGTACGTAGGAGAAGGCATTGGTACTGATAAGCAAAGTGGTGGAAATTAACTGCCATTAACCCTCGGTAGTGGAATCAACAGTGCATTTGGATTCTGGATTCAGCTATAAAAACCACTAAGCATATGCTCTTGAACACATTACTTGAAATCTCTGGTAAAAGTTGCTTCATATGAAAAATGAGAATGTTAACAGCCTACCCTTCTCACAGAATTTGTTAGGATCAGTTTACAAAATTGATGCCTTAACTTTCTAAGTTTTTTTAAAAAATAATTTGTTTTCTATAGCAATACTAGTTTTATATAGGAGGATATTTTATCTGTGGATGAGTTTGAGGTAATACACTTAAATAACAACTAATTTATTATTAAAACTGTCATAGGGAGAACTTTTGTCAGATAATCAGTGGATTAAAAAAATCAATTTCTTGGAGCACCTGAGTGGCTCAATGGGTTATGCCTCTGCTCTCGGCTCGGGTCATGGTCTCAGGGTCCTGGGATTGAGCCCCGCATTGGGCTCTTTGCTCAGTGGGGAGCCTGCTTCCCTCTACCTTTTTCTCTCTGCCTCTCTGCCTACTTGTGATCTCGCTTGCTCTCTGTCAAATAAATAAAATCTTAAAAAAAAATCAATTTCTCCATTTTCAGTAAAATGTTCCCCAGTTAACCTTTACTTGAAAATTACCATCTTTTCTTTTGCATAATACTTGTTTTTAAAACCCTGTTTCTCAGGCACCTGTGTGGCTTAGTCATTTAAGCATCTGTCTTCAGTGCAAGTCATGATCCCAGGGTCTTGGGATTGAGTTCCACATCAGGCTTCCTGCCTGCTTCTCCCTCTGCCTCTCTCTCTCTCTCTTTGTTTCTCATGAATAAATAAAAAAATAAATAAAACTTAAAAAAGAAATTCTGTTTCTCATTGTGTTAAATGCTTTACTTCTAACTTTCATTCTCTTTTCTGATGGCAAAAATAGTCTTATGATTTGGGGACTTTCTCTAAACAAACACAGACAGAAATCTCTCCCTCTGCAGAATAATGATGGAGGAAATTAACCATCACTGGGTAAAGATTTTTCCCCCCTCGCAGAAGGCTTAGTTATAATGCACTGTTATCATTATGAAAGAGTTATAATAATCTATTAATGTTTATCGATAATGGTTTTATAATCAACTCAGATAAGGCATTAACATACAGTCAGGAAATAACCCAGTATTGCATTTTGGCAATCATTTTGACTCTAAGACAAATGCATGGTTATGTTGGAAGATGTGAAACATGGCCTATAACTTAAGACTATAAAATAGACATATGATATAGAGGGAGTAATAATAATGCCTCTCCTCACCTATCACCATGGAAATAAACCCAGGATGGATATATAAGAGTTGCATTCCTTTTCTAGGATTTTCTGGCTTGAGTTCCCTGTAAAAAAAAAAAAAGTCATTTTAATTTTCTTGCAGTGACATTATAAGGTTAACATGGACGTTGTTTATGGCAGTCTTTGTTTACCTTCTCATGTACTCGTATACCTACAAAAATACATGCATTCCTACATGCAACAAAAGAAAGTGGGCACAGGGGTGCCTGTGTGGCTCAGTCAGTTAAGCATCCGACTCTTGATTTCCGCTCAGGTCATGATTTCAGGGTTGTGAGGTCAAACCCCACTTTGGGCTCTGCGTTGGGTGTGGAGCCTGCTTAATATTCTCTCCCTCACTTGTCCTCTGCTCCTCCACCCCCCCCAAAAAAAGAGAAAGGAAATGGGCACAATGTCTGCAGAAACCGAGATAAAATAAAGGGACTTCTAATTTGTATTCCCAGGATAAGAGCAACTTCACTTCTTTCTCTCCCATATGATTAATAAATTACTTAACCTTGCAGTCACCAGCAAAGGAAATCCTGAATAGTTGATTTCTAGACAAGAAGGTCTGCTGCATGATTGGATCAACAATATAAACAGGCCTGACTTCTAAGTGTTATGTGCTCATTAGAGAGATTATTTACAAAGATTAATTGTCAATATATATGTTCTTGGGTAAAAGATAAAGGGATTAAGTTTGATGTTTCATAGAAATTAGAAAAGCCCTGAGTTAGTTAGGAGCCTCCGTGGAAGATGTGGGATTTTATTTAAGTTGAAATGATGTGAAATATTAAGATTGGATAAAAAAAGATTTATCTTATTCTTAAAGTCAGGACACTTAAAGAGTGCAGTCTAATAATAGTATAGAAGGATTAGGGACACTTCATAAGAATCCATGGCAACCATGGCATCTGCTGTAAGGAAAGCCCCAGGGAAAGAACCCAAATATTCTTATACAAGTTTGAGGTCACAGGACTCCTCCTGAGAAAAGATGGGCCTCTGAGAAGTCATAAGGATCTCTGCATAGCCAGGGAGCCATGGATATGCACCATAATCATGAAAGAAATGGCAAGGACTAGAACTATCTCCTGGAAAGGTACTGATCACTAGGGCCCTTGGACAATCTTGATTTCCCTTGAATCTGGATATTTAAAGCCTGAGTTTGCTTTAATGAAGGGCATTCAGGATCGCCTGGTGCAAAACCAGAGTGCGTGCAGACGGTAATATACATCGGTTAGAATAGGCCAGTCAGAGCTGAGGGACCTGGATGGGAGCAGGTCAGCTGAGGGAGTGGGACTCCAGAATGAGAGCTGCCCTTCTGATTAGTCTGGCTGTGTTAGCCAGGGCTATGCCACTGAACTACTGAGTGCCAACAAATCAGTCATAACTCATGTCTCTCATTTCAAATGGGAGAGTCTGAACTTTGCATTATCTCAAAGAGGTATACTTGTAGTATTTATATATATTAAACTTTCTCATAGTATATTCCCATTTGGCAATATGTCCACATGTAATTACTGACATGATATATACACGTATAAAGTAACAATAGTGATCTATAAGAGCCGAAATTATGGGTTATTAGCACTGTGTTCTTCGTAGTTTTCTGTATAAGGAAAATGTTTACAGTAAATATATAGTACGTTTATAGTCAGAAGATACTTTTTTCAAAATCTGGCAATAAAATTAATTTTTTTAATAACATAACTATACTTAATGGTGTGAGACCTTAACATCTTGAGTTTGCATTCATTCATACCTACGTCTTCCAGTAACTTTAGAGTAGGGATTCTCCAGCATCTCACAATAAAACTCTCTCTATAAATAAATTCCAGTATATTATCTCACACTTAGTAGGTTCTCAATAAATGTCAATTTAATCTATTTCCAAATCAAACTGTATTTTTAGATCTAACAAGTTGCTTTTTTCTTAACTTTAGTTTCATAGCTTGAAATGGCATAATCAAAATTGATATGTCCAAAATACATAGACTCCATTTATTTCTTCTATGTTACTTCACGCAAAATTATCACTCCCAGTCCTCTCTGCAGCAGTGACTAACATCTGGAACAGGCTTTCTCTATCTTTCTGCGTTATTGGAGCTGCCATTTCAAATCCCATCTAAAACCGTATCTTTTTCTTTCTACTTCTGTTACTGCATCCCATAATTGCATTATTTAACTCTGTCAAATGTACTGGGATATAGTTTTCTATGAAAATGGCTTGCACATAAATACAATGCAGTAGCATACTATTTTGAAATTAATTTCCTAGAAATGACTGTCCTCAAGTTAGAAATAATCTTGTGTTTATTAGTATTCAGCAAACCAGTCTAATGTAAGACAAAATACTTTAAATGATAGACAGATTTTGTAAAACACTGGAAGGGTGAAAACAAAAGGCACATTGCTTAATCCGTAAGTGCTCTTAATACAGCATTATGTTGATGTGTGTTCTGGCCACCTGCACCAAATATGCATTTGGTACTTAAAGATAGGTCATCTAATTCTGGACTGAAGGTACTTGATTTTGAGAGTAAACACAGAATAATAGAATCTCCTTGTATTCCTTTTATTGTTATTTCTACTGTACTGTATGAATTTCATCCAAAATAAAGAAATTATTTTCAAATAATTAAATTTGTAATATGGACATTGGGGAGGGTATGTGCTTTGGTGAGTGCTGTGAAGTGTGTAAACCTGGTGATTCACAGACCTGTACCCCTGGGGATAAAAATATATGTTTATAAAAAATAAAAAATTTAAAAAAAATTTGTAATGTGGAAATAAAGATGATCCAAGTGAGAGAAAAAAAAGAAAAAAAAAGGCTATTTATTCAGAGTTTGCTGTAGCAAGGATGTCAACCACCATCACTTAACTTAACCTTGTAGTCACCAGCAAAGGAAATCCTGAATAGTTCGTTTCTAGACAAGAAAGTGTGCTGCATGATTGGATAAACAAATATAAACAGGCCTGACTTCTAAGTGTTATGTGCTCATTAGAGAGATTATTGTTATTTGTCAGAGACCCTAAGGCAGACAGGGTAGTGGATAAGCTTTTTAGTTGGATAAAGGGAAGGCTCCAGGTATGCTCTGGTTAGAAATCATGAGGAAGCTATAGGTGGGCTCACCGGAGGCGGGAGGAGTCCTATAATTGGCTGGGGGAGCATATTTGGCTTTCTCTGTTTGGTCCTCAATTGGAAGCAAGAACAAACATCAGCCAGCTGTCAGTCACTAGCCAAGTTCTAATCTTCTAGATACATCACGGCCAAGGTGGTTTGGATTCCCTGATGGCTGCGGCAGAAATTGTGGGTCAAAGTTCTGTTACCATTTATGGTCTGGCCATTCATTATACATTAGTATATCCAGGCTCTTAATTTGGAATATAATTGAATAACATATCAACTTTGAATATAAAATATCAAATGATAAATATTAATGTTTAAAGAAAGCTTTTCTTGAAGATATATTTGAATTCATATTTGAAGGAATAGTAAGAACCAGCAAAATTAAGGGAATTGGGTCAGGGAATAGAAAGGAGCTTTTGAAATGAGGTGAAGAGTGTTTTCAAAGACTGAAATAAGACTTATGGAAGGTGAATTAGCAGAAAAGCCGGAGTCACATTTACAGGAATTCAGATTTGACTCCTGTGAGTTGGCCGAGGTGATCTGGGACTAGACCACCTATGGCTTCTTGTTAAGAGGAAGGGTCGTGCACAGTTAGGATTGTAAGCGTATGCCTGAGAGTACTAAGATGCCATTGAAGGGATTGCACAAATTAAATTTCTTAAGAGGAGAATTTTTTTTTCTAGTCTTTGAAGAGTGGATTGAGGTGGAACATGAATTTAAAGCATTTAAACTCTTGCAGAACCTTCAATAAAATATAAGGGACTAAGCCAGTAGTAGTGGAAAAGGAGAGGGTTAATTAGGTTAAAATAGTGTTTCTCAAATACCAGTGTTAACGTCAGTGCAGTACAGATGTTAAAATGCAGATTCTGTTTGGACAGGTCTGGCAGAGGGTTCTGACATTTGGCACTTATGATACTGTTGATTCAAAAACTAAACACTGATATTGGAGCAGCAAAGAATTCTGGGGAAAAAAATCACTGATAAAATAATCTCTCAAAATATGCCTCTTGCAACTGTTGGTGGGAATGCAAGCTGATACAGCCACTCTGGAAAACAGTATGGAGGTTCCTTGAGTTGTTCGAAATAGAGCTATTTTATGATCCAGTGATTGCACTACTATGTATTTACCCCAAAGATACAGATGTAATAAAAGGGAGGGACCTATGCACCCCAATGTTCATAGCAGCAAGGTCCACAGTAGCCAAACTGTGGAAGGAACTGAGATGTCCTTCAGCAGGTAAATGGATAAAGAAGATGTGGTCCATATATACACTGGAACATTACTCAGCCATCGGAAAGGATAAATAGCCACCATTTGGATCGACATGGGTGAAACTGGAGGGGATGATGCTGAGTGAAATAAGTCAAGCAGAGAAAGACAATTACCATATGGTTTCACTTATATGTGGAACATAAGGAGTAGGGCAGAGAACCCCAGGGGAAAACTGAACGGGAAGAAATCAGAGAGAAAGACAAGCCATGAGAGACTGTGGACTCCAGGAAACAAATGGAGGGTTACAGGAGGCAGGGGCTTGGGTGGATGGGGTGACCAGGTGATGGGTATTAGGGAGCGCATGTGTTGGGATGAGCACTGGGTGTTACATGCAACTAATGAATCGTTGAACACTACAACAAAAACTTATGATATGAGTATGCTGGCTAACTGAACATAATGAAAAAAATACACAAAATTTTATTTTTTTTTACACAAAATTTTAAATAAGACAAAAGTGCCAGTATAATAACTACAAAATGGAGAAATAAGAAAAAAGCTAATTGTAATAAAATATTAATTTTAGTAGGAGAGTATTTGGATATGACCAAACTAGAAGATATATAATCATTTTGCACCAGTATTTAAAGTTAGTGTTATTGTCAGCTACAAATACAGACAGAAATAAGCATGCTGTTTTTATAATAAATGTTACCTCCAGTGTTGCCATTATTGATCTATCTTTGCAAAATGTTCAAAAATTTTGAAAGTGTTCTAAATAAATTACATTATCATCTTTCAGTTTACACAGGATTTGTAGTTCTAAAGTATATACACATTCCATGTATTTAAAATCATGCAAAACTCTATATGTATATGCAGAAGGGAGTAAGTTTCTAGACTCAGATATTATAAACATATATAATAGGTGGGAGACATTCTATATACTCTGCAGGGCAGAAGAAAAGTCTTCATTCTTTGCATTGCAGACATGGAATATCCACGGCACTAGTCAAATATTCTATTATTCTATATTCCAGTCCTGGCCTTATTTGTGCAGATTTGTTTCCAGGTATTGTTTTGTTTTTGTTTTTGTTTTTGCTAATAGAAACAACAGTCAAGGAAAATCATGAGCACGTATTTGCTTGTAACAAAAATTGCTCTGTGAATGTGACAGATATTATCAGATTATTCCCACAAAGTGCTACCAATTTACACTTCCAATATCAAACATTTATTATTAGAGAGCAGCCTTTCTAGTGTTTTCTTTTATGTGTTTCCTGCTCCTGTAGCAACCATGCCAGTCACGCAAATTGATGCTGAGAAAGGACTTGGGACAATTGGGATACTGAGCCCATGTGAATATCCAGAGAAAGAGCATTCTGACAGGTTAAAACAACAAATGCAAAGGCCCTGAGGTGGAAACATGCTTGAGATCCTTGAGTAATAGCAAAGAGGCAGGGGTCGGCTGAGTGAAGGCGGAGGGTCGTGGCAGGAGTAGAGGTTGTAAATTAGCCAGCGCCGGGTCTCTACGTTCTTTGTAGGGTTTGAAAAAGACTGTGGACTTTATTCTGAATGCACTGGGAACCTAATCACTTTGGTCTTCATCATTTTTCTAAGAACCATAACTACCACTCTTAATATTTTTTTTCTAAAGTCATCAAGAATCTTAAGAATTTTGCTACTAATTACGAAGTTAAAAGCCCTTCTTTTCAAATTAATATTATTTACACTTACAAAATTTATTGATTTCATTATTAAAAGCAAATATATGTTGACAATATTTTTGTCAACTCCAGGTAACCAACAACTCACCCAGAAACTGTAAAGACTCTTGATAATATAAATGGATATATTTTTGGATTTTTTTCTTCCCCCTACCCCGGGCATGTATATGACAGTGCGGTTTGTTTAGTTTCTACAGAGTTAACATCAAACTATGCAAACTATTATGAATACTGTTTATTCACATTTTTTAAAATAAAATATTTGACACATGCAACAGAATGCATAGTATTTTTATAATTTGGGGGAAATGACAACATAATGAACATCATTAATTTACCACATAAATTAAGGAAGTATATTACTGATACTCACCAGGGGTTCCTTCTAATTCTCTTGCTCACTATAATTTTTTATCATTCCATATTTTCCTATTAGTTTTACAACAAATATTTTATCTATAACAAATATGCTTTTTATTAATACTTCTATTGAACTTGTAGGATATACTATCATATTGCATCTTGCTTTTTCAACTTAATATTAAATATCTAAAATTCAGCAATGTTATGCCATGAGTTAACATGCTGCCAGCTTAGTTTTCACCCGTATAAAATGTCCGACATGTGGATCAGTGAATATGTTATGAAAAGTTACTAAAGCCGCTTTCAATAACTTTTTCTCAACTTCTCTCTGTTCTAGATGGTCCATAAATACCAAACACCTATCAATCAGAAGGCTCCTTTACAATGCCTTACTAAAATGAAGGAAGCCAGATCTGCTTCTGTGAGGGGGGGCTGCAATTTTAACTTTCATTCAATGTCAATTTAATTTCAGATTCCTTCCCACACCCAGTTTATGGTTTGTACAAATTACAGCATTGATGTGTTTGCTAGGCTAATGGTGATGATATGTCATTAATTCCCCAGAGCGTATCATATTTTCGGAACACATGGTGTAGGGAAGGTCACATTGAATTCATCCATTTTGCACTACTAAAAAGAAGCTATCACCGCTAAGCTGCCATAAGAGAGGAAGGATACAGAGCAAAAGTGAGCACACTATCATGGGGATTATATTTATGTCTTCTACAACTTATCACAATTAGTTTGCACTTAGATGATATCTTCATAAAATGTGGTTGTATTAAATTTTGATAATTAAAAAACTAGGACAAAGAACAAGGAACATTGATGAGTGAAGTGTTCTCACTGTATTAAAATATCTCTACACTTTGGTAAGAAAAAGACAGAGTGACTGTCACTTGGGCTTTCCATCCCAACAACAGCAAGCTTCCAGCTACTGCTGAAATCATCTGGTCAGAGTTTAAGTAGCTTCTACATTAGGTATATATAATGTATTGAAACTCAGGAATTTATGAGATCCTTGTTGGGTTAAACATAGATCTAATCAATAAAGAGAGTTTGTAAGGGAATATTCAATTTAAGATGCCCCAAGACCATGAATCATTGCGATTCTTACTAGGGGCCGTGATTGTGCCCCTGTTTCCCCTAGAGATTAAGTAATAAAATTCGTGTTCATATTTCCTAAAGATTGAAGTGTGTGACATTGGGATTACAGTGTTTCTCATATCAGAAATTTCAGTCTTGGCCTCCACCTTACTCCTCCCTCACTCAACTTCAGCCTTCAGGGATTTTCCAAAAATGGTAATTCTATCCCCAATTTTTTTTAGAAAATTGGAGTTTATTAGATACTGGAAAATGAGGATACAACAGGAGACTCATTTTAGGTGCGAGTGATGTAGCATCAAGCTGTACTTCTTCGTGGCTGTAGTTGATATCAGTGATGTCTGTGTGGAAGTAGTGGCCCCTAATACTCCTATTGCTGTTGTAGCTCTTTGCTTGTCTTTATTCATTCTGCTTTTCCTTAATATGAGAAAGCAGGCAATTAAACCAATTCAGCACTATTCTGCTGTTATCCATGCAGTGTCACCACGTTTTGGGGGATGATAAGGCTTTCGCTCCGTCATGGGTACTGTGGACATAAACAATTTTCGGGCTCCTGTTTTGTGATAGGCAAGTTTAGTTTCATACTCGGGTTGCCCTGTCACAGCATCTGCATGTCTTTTGGTAATCAGCCAGGAAAAGTCGATAATTTGCAGATATGCTTGTGCTGATGTCTCCTTGCATATCAAGGAGTGCTCAGGTATGACTCAGAGGTAAGGAAAAGTATCAGTTGAACTACAAAGCCAAAAGAGACCAGGTAGAGAAAAAGAAATGATTGAAGTGGTGCGTGGTGTTTGGAAGAAAATAGAGCGACTTGGGTAAAATACAGTTTATCTCAGAAGACTCTAGGTGGTAATGGTATTTATCCTTCCAGTCTTACTTTTGAGTCTGTGGTCAGATATGGAGGATCAGGCTCTGGAGAGCATGGTTAAAGCAGATCAGCACTTGCTTTTGTATTTTTTAGATAGGACCAAAGAAGCTTTCAGTAAAAGACTAAATACTAATAAGGAGACAATACTCTTTTAGATACTTTACCCACATCCCATGAACTATAAGTTTTCTACCGTGACTGCTGGAGCCATGATATATATTCCTGGCCCTGTGTGAGTCCTGTGCTCCTTGTGGGTGATTGTATTTCTGGCATCAAGAAGTTTCTGCTCCAATGTATTCTTAAAATCCTTGGCTAAAGATCCATGAGACCCTCCAGTCATAAAACTGAGAAATGATAGGACTTACCTCAGTTTTCCCCTCTCTCAGCTGATGTCTGACATCTGGAAACCTTCTTGAAATAGATTTGTCCTTTACCTTCAGTTGTTTCATGTATTATAGTTCAACCCAGTTTCTTTACTCTGAAAAAAGTCCTAGAACAGAGTTTAACATATTGCTGTTTTGACTTTAAATCATTCAAACCTTGCATTCTTCCAAAGGTTAATAATCTATGTTATAAATATTTTCAAGAAGAAGATATATCTTGCCTTTGGAAAATAAGTGGAGCATACTAGCCAAGAAGTAATTTATTGCTAATACCTGCTTTTCACCATATATTCATTTCCAGTTCCTTCATGTTCATTTTAGGTTAATTCATTGTCATTTGCTTTCTGAAATATATGAGTACATACATTTAATTTTAAACATTTATTTTTTTATTTATTTCCTTCTAAGTTTTGTATACAACATATACATTTAAAATTTCAGTATAAATAATTAATGTACCCAGTTTTGTTGGTAAATAAAGAAATAAGAGGTAGTCCAGATCTCCCAGAACTGCACATTTCTAATCCTCTTATCTATCTATAACATGGATTATGACCACATGGTCTCCAATATTTTATATTATATGTTGTTTATATGAATCTTCATTCCAAATTAAATATACCTGTATCAATTTGCAAATGATTAAAACACACGTGGGAAACCTATGTCATTTTAGTAGCATAAATTTAGAGTTTATTTTTCTGTATTACTTTTAGTATCCTGCATTTTCTTCCTGGATTATATTTTTCAGTAATATTGTATCTTTCATTAAACACCTATCTTATCACTGAAAATAGTCCATTAAAATATTATACGTTCATGTATTTTCAAAGTTCAATCTGAGGACAAAGAGAATAGTACTTTAATTGTTCAAATATAACAATAGTCTTTATGAAAGAAAGAAAGAAAGAAAGAAACGGAGGGAGGAGGGAGGGAGAAATTGATTGAAGAAATAGTTCATACACTGTATCATGAGGAAGCTGTTACTTTAACATAAGCAGTGGCTCTTATGTAGGAGTGATTTTGCCCTGCAGGTGACATTTGCTATGATATATATAGAGATATATATATCTCTATATATATCTATAAATCTATCTATCTCCTAGGCATTGTCAAGTGCCCAGAAACACTTTGGGCCAGTAGTCCAGATGCCAGTAGCACCTTTTCCTTTTCCCTAGTTATGGAAACCAAATATTCTCTATATTTAGAATTTATATATATATGTATATTATATATAATATACATATAAATATATAATATATATTATATATTTATCTATTTAACATATAATATATTTATTATATATAAATATATATAATATTAATATATATAAATGCTTCTGAGCACTTGACAATGCCTATGATAACAATGACAATAGAGAATTATTCAACCCCAAATGCCAGTCTGCCAAGGTTGAGAACCCTAGCTTAGAACAAATAAATTGTAGATCAGTTACAAATACAATACCAAGTGATTAAGAGAACTACTGCATACATGGAATTTACATTTTAAAAAATGCATTTAATATCCATTAATTTATGAATTTACTTAACTTTCTGAAGGAATTATTTTCTTGGCCCTTTACACTGAAGTAATATTATGAGGAACTGTAGTCCAAATTTAGTTGAAAAAGGAACAAATTTTTAAATAATATCATAATCCACAAAAATTAAGTGAAAAAAATGCAAAATTGGAATGGTTCTACATCTATGAGAGAAATTTAATTGAATTAAATCACTCCCAAGAATGAAAATTCTATTACCATATAATTTCAAAGGGAAATTCTTTTTTTTAACTAACATATAATGCATTATTTGTTTCAGGGGTACAAGTCTATGATTCTTCAGTCTTACACAACTTACAGCGCTTACCGTAGCACACACCCTTCCCAGTGCCATCCCCAGCCACCCCAGCCCTCCACCCCGCACCCCACCACCCCTCAGTTAGTTTCCTGAGATTAAGAAGCTCTTAGCGTTTTTCTCCCTCTCTGGTTTCATCTTCACAGGCAAATCCTTATAATCAGTTAATACAGAAATAAGTTAATTATACATGATCTTTTTCTGAATTCTGACAAGGAGAGAACCCTTCTCTATTAATTTTATCTGATTGTTATAACAATACTACAATTCAGCTGCATTATTTTGAACATTTTCTCAACATTTGAAAAAATTTCTCTGTGAACTTCTTTTTAAAATAGAGAGCAACCTTGAGGCACCTGGGCGGCTTAGTTGGTTAAGCCTCCAACTCTTGATTCAGCTCAGTTCATGATCTCAGGTCCCAGGACGGAGCCCACATAGTGCTAGGTGCTGGGTGCAGAGTCTGCTTGAGACTCTCTCTCCCTCTGCCCTTCCCCTGCTTCTGCACCTGTGCTCACTCTCTAAATAAATAAACACATACATATATATATAAAATCTTCGAAAAATAAATAAAATAGAGAGCAGTCTTAGTCTTTTAAATAAATTTGTGTTCCTGTTTAATCATTGGAAAGCATCTATATACAAGGTTTTAGTGAGTCAAGAATATTAACTGCTGAGCTTAAACTTACAACCTGATCATACTTAAAACAAGGAAATGAAACAAGTGGTGAAATACATTTAAGGTAATGTTTTTTTTTTTTTATTTCCAGCATAACAGTATTCATTATTTTTGCACCACACCCCATGCTCCATGCAATCCGTGCCCTCTATAATACCCACCACCTGGTACCCCAACCTCCCACCCCCCGTCCCTTCAAAACCCTCAGATTGTTTTTCAGAGTCCATAGTCTCTCATGGTTCACCTCCCCTTCCAATTTCCCCCAGATACTGAGGGCTATGATATAATATATATCAACACATGAGAATAAACATGGTGAAAATATTGATCGCATAAACATTACCTTATGCGATCAATATTTTCACCATGTTTATTCTCATGTGTTGATATATATTATATCATAGCCCTCAGTATCTGGCTTCATTTACAATTATGTTACAGTCATTGTGTGAAAAACATGGTCAAAAATTATCTACCTTTCCAATTTTTATTTTATTTGACAGTAATAATGTTAAAGATAAAATATGGAGATCCAAAACTACATCATTGTTTGAAGATCAAATATATAACTAAAGAAAATCCTGTACTAGAAATTTATTTCCTTTATACAACCTCACACAATAATTATCACAGTATTAACAAAAACATGATTAAGATCAGCAATTCATTCTTCTTGGTTTGTGAACACTTACATTTTCTTCACTACATTTGGAAAAATTTAAGTGATCTTCCAACTGTTATATTGGTTTTTGGTAATAGGCATTAACTCTTTAATTGCCCATTTATATAAAATCATTTGATATCACCCAGTGCAACTGTTTTAATAGGCATTCAATTTTAATCATGCTCTGAAAAAAACATTTTTCAAATTCCTCAGACCTATCATGATTGGAGTGAGAAAGATAAAATACGCAGCAAATTTAGGAATTAGATTTAAGAAAGAACTGTGGACGTACTTATTGGCATTGGACCTAACTAGAATCACATAGATCACAAGCCAGCTTGGGTTTTGAGAGAGTTGTAATGTTAAAACACCTACCACCACCACTCTCAAGCCAGCATAAACTGTGACTCTTTAAGACTTAAAATGTCCCTTTGATCTCCAGGTAACTAGAGGCAGGAAGTGGGATAAGAAATCTGCTCAGTCCCGGGAAGGTATATTCTCCAATCCAGTGTAGACACGGTTCGGGAAAATAGTGGATAAAGAGACACTGCTAGAACATGATGCTGACATCTACGGAAAAAGCCTGATGGGTGATCTCCTACCTAGGGGACAAAATTAAGATTAGCCCTGGAGCATTTCCCATCTCCAAGGTTAGGGCTCTTGTCGTGCCTGCATGAGAGGATTCTAGATTGCTAGAATTAGTGACTTCCCTGTGCATCCATGATTCTTTCCAAATTCGAAAGTGTACTGTGCGCTTCACCTCTATCCAGTCGTTGGATATTATTGCTTTGAGTTTTGAGGAAACTTGTCTTTCTAGTATGTAGGTCTCTGCACCAAGAGGAGTCCATTTGAACATGATAAAAAAAAAAAATAGTTATCACAGCATTTCTAGAATCTGAACCGAAGCACTGGATGAGAATTTTGCATTGTTTCTTAGAGAAATGAGTGAATGTGTCTGTTTATTATATGGAGAAGAGACCAATTTTGGAAGTACAGGTAGGTAACCCCGTGGTAGGCATTAAGGCTGGCCCTCTAATATCGTTGACTCTCCTTCTAGGAATCTAACCTGATTTCACTGTCCTGCTCCATCGAAGCCCATAAAGTGTGAGCAGAAGTGACATTTGTCAGGTCCAGGTGGAAATTTAAAGAACCAGTGGACAAGCTATCGGTCTTCTTTACCCCAGCCCTGACAGCAGGCATCCATTCAATATAGTGTCTGCCTTGATAACCTGAGTTCTGGAGTAAATATACACAAAACAGAGTCCCAGATACCTTTGATAAAATGTGGGTTTCAGAAAAAGAATCATTTATTTTTAAGCCACTAACTTTTAACAGTTTGGGGTTTTTTTTTTTTTTTGTAGTTGATTTTCTAAACTACAGCCTGACTGAATCTATTTCAATAGATAAAACTACTTACTGAAAATAACTCACTTAGTCCAGGGAGGGGGGAAAAAAGTGCATAGTTTTATTCAATGCTATTTTCCATGTTAATTATTTTAGGCCTTAGTCATAGTCCAGTATGACTTTTTAAATCCAGAATATATCTTTTTCATTATTATCACATGCAGAAGAAACTGTTAACATAGGACCCATTATTGTTTGTGGTTCGTTTTAAGGAAAATGCAGTCGTAGTAAAGGGAAAAATTCACCAGAAGAGGAGGCATACCATAGAGTACTGTGGACTCGGGTACAAACAAGTATCCCTGATCTTCTGTATGCCAGCACAACTTCCCCAAAATATTAAAGTAATACATTTTACATATTTTTCCCCCAGTGACAATGTTGTTTTTAGACACAGAAACTACATAGATAGTGCATTTCCCATTTAAGTGTGTTTCCCAGTGAGAAGCAATCAGTGAAGCAATTGTTATCTTGTTGCAAAAGTACCTACCAAGAGAGTACAGAGCAAAAAATATAGCTTGCATTGTAGCTATCAATTTTACTGGTGAAGAAAACAACTACTATTCATTGGTTTAGGTTAGAAATACTTTTGCTGCAGATTTTCTTAAAATGAAAATGTTCTTCTTGGGATTTTCTAGAAGATGTATTAAAATGGAAAAAAGTAAGTGCTTGGACATAAATCAATCTCTACAAGTTAAGTTGCTTCCTAGGAACTGAATTTATTATTTATAATATATAGTGAAAGCAAAAATTTAGTAAGACAGATCAAAACAGTTACTGGCAGTGAAGCTGAATTTACTTTATCAAGAAACTATCAGCTTTTTAATTAAAATAATTTTATGTATTTCTCCAATAAAAGCATGTACTAAGTAATATTTGAATTGACCAGATATTTAAAATTAAATACTCTTCAGCTTCCCTTTGATTTAGTATAGTACAGTTCCATGTGAATGAGGTTATGATTCAGTAGCATTACATAAAATTCACTCCCATGAATGTAATTTTATCCCAGACTTCATTTTTTGGCCTAGACTAAACACCAGTTTTATTTGAACAAGAAGAGAAATCTGCTACAGTGTGTATTTTTTTTTTCTCCACACCTTTGTGCAGAATTATTTTTGTGCAGAATAATATTTTATTTGGGTCTTCTTGAATATTGACATTAGATATAATGTTAATACAGGAATACTCAGAAACAAACCCAGAATGTTAGAAAGCCTCAGAGTGCATCATGTTGGATTACCCCATGATGTTCCCCTGTATGAAGGCTCACATGGCCCACTGCCAATCTTATTAAAAAAATAGTGTTATTGCTTGTTACACAGAACTGCCTTTATTACATCTTATAAGCGTTCATATTTTGGATACATTATTGAATATAAAATATTCAGCTAAGTCAAGTGCCTCTTATTTAGTGTAGAGTTCAAGTGTAAACATCAAAACTAATAAATTAAGACATTCATTCTCATATGCAGAAACTTTGGTTTGTGTACCTTTGTGAAGTGCACTGTAATCATTTTAATATGAAGTGCAAGTTAAGTTGTTGAAAGTACCATTGACTTTAGAGTGAGTGCTTTTGACAATACTTGCTATCAAACAAAATTACAATAAATACACAATTGCAGTGCAGGCAAAAAAAAAAAAACCTTTAAAATAAAAGAGCTGGGTCAGAAGTGGAAGAAGCATAAGATAACTATTCAGAAGAATCTATGTACTTATCTTCCTGAGATTGAAAGAAAATTCTAAGATTTTTAGATTTTTTAAGTTTATCATTTCAAAATTTTAATTCCATAGTAAAATTTTCCTTTATGTAAAGACTTTTTCAAAGCTTGTGTACCTTTTATTTTAGTCTTAAATCAGGCTTTACAGGAAAGAAACTTTACTGCCTTTCTTCCTCATGCTTCAGCAGAAAAAGTGTATCAACCCAGTTGATGCACTAGAGTTTGGGATGGGAAGTGATGATCAGTAGTAGCAGAGAACACAGACAATGATGGTGGAAGTCCCACTCTCCTGATGGAGGTTTCGGGTAAAGATAATGTGTAAGATAGACAATGATGAGAATACATTCTGGTTTCCCTTTTTTAGGCTATGCTATTTAAACCATAATTCCAATAGTGATTGAGTAAATGACTTGATTTTACAAATATCTACCATACATATTATTTGATATTTAATATTTAATTTATGAGTCTATGTATTTTTGATAGGGAGGAAGTAAAGAGCTTCCCATAAACTCTAATTATGGTCATTGTGGTGGCCTTGAAAATCCCCCATATGATTTCCTGCTGTGCAAAACACAGTTGAAAGACATCCCCCACTAAGATCCTCTGTATTCTGGATCCACCACCATACTGATGCCAAGTTCATGACTCTGTGAGGCTTCTTCTACCCAGCAGTTGACCAAGACAAATCTCATAGCACAGACCCATTTCTGTGAGGCTCATTTTGCAAGCCGCTCTGAGTCAGAGACCTCCCACAAGTTCAACCATAACTTTTCCAGAATGGTGTTGCAGTCTTAAATCTTTACTATCACCGTGGTTTGGTAAATATTTGTTAAGTGCATGAATAGGATAATTCTGACTGTGGACAGTTAAAAATAATATGAAAAGACCAACCAAAGGGCAAAGCTTGGGAACTTAAGGGGCATGTACTTCATGCAGTGCTCTAGAGGCAACATTACAGCCGAGAAGCCTGTGTAGTAGCATGGGGAAATATTTAGGATATATACTAGGATAGAAAACACTATTTAAACTTGGATTGCAACTAGAGAAAGATACAATTCACATGACCAGAAACTAGAAGTAAACAAAGAAATCTGCAAACTTGTTAGGATAGTAGAGACTGTGAAAATCTTTGTCTTTTGCTCTTTAAAAAAAGTAGTTTTCTTTAACTGAGTTGAATGGTTTTTTATGCAGAAAAGTAACTGGAAGACAGGGTAATATTTCCCGTTTCCTACTTCCTGTGTTCAGTGCACCAGAAGAGAATGAATAGAAGTTAGTAGTTAAAAGAATTATTTTCTCCTACTATCCCTGGTGGGTGTTGTTTGCAGTGGTAAATAGAAATGGAAAAGGAAAAAAAAAAAAAAAAAAAAAAAAAAAAAGAAATGGAAAAGGAAGGACACTTTTGTACTTTGAGAAATTCACACAACCCTATAAAATACAATCTGAAAAAGGGACAATGCATGTTATTTTCCATCACTGCTAATTAGGGCATTGTTAATACAGTCAACATAGTTAATTCAGACAATGAGTGACAGGGCATCATGTCCTGGCTGATTTCATATGAACTCTGACATCTGAGGCAGGGCACGCAAACTGATACATTGAAGAGTAGCAGGAATCAGGCAGCTGCAGGGAAGAACAGTTTTTGCTCAAGAACAACATCTTATTTTTCAGAGTCCTGAAAATATTGAAGATGGCTTCTCACAATTACGGACATTATGAACTTACAAGAAGAGAACAGAGGGTGGGTGTAGTAATTTACATGGCTTCTCACAATTATGGACATTATGAACTTACAAGAAGAGAACAGAGGGTGGGTGTAGGCTAGACACAGGTGAACTGCACACATCATGGTCCTAGTAGGGAGAGATTTCACTTCCATAACGCTCTGCACGTTAGGGATAGGGATAGGGATAGGGAACTTCCATGTGACTACACAAAACAGGATGTTCATGAGTGCGAGAGTGATCTTGTTAGAGGGAGAGACGTGAAGCTCCAAGGGGCTGGTTTCCGCCTACCTCTTAGCGATATGATTCAGACACTCTAAGTCAGAACTATGTTAAATGACAGTTTTGAAGAAGATACTGAACCTTGGTAGATATGTCTCTCTTCAACTCAGAAGCCACTTTTCCTGGGTGTAGAGCATATATTTAAAAGAAAGCCCTTCTTAATCTGCCAGTAAGTGGCACCCAGTGATTTAACATATAGTGAATCTCAGACAGTTCCATTTTAAGTATATTTTACTGATGCCAAACACGATGAGGAGTCCGGCCCACTCTGTTCTTTCACTCATCTCTGTTAATCGACCCCTCCCTTTTCTTCCCACTCCCTTCAGGCTACCAACCCATTTCTTCACTCTGTGAGCAAAATTCCTCAAAAATGTGTTTGTATTTACTCTTTTATTCAGTTGGCTGGGCTGTCAGCCCCACTATTCCATGGAACTATCTCTCAACAGCATCAGGAATGCCTCTGATATATGTAGTCTGTCAATAACGTGTGACACACTTTTGTTATTCATTTTATACCCATGACCCCCCTCTTTTTTTTAACTTCTTAAAAACCCAGTGAACACTTGCCCTCAGTATTCTTTGCTAGTTCTACGTATCATAAACTATATTGTCGAAGAGCCCCAAATCCCTTGGATCTCTTTTCTTCTCTACATTAAAGAAACAGATCAAGTCAGCATAGGTTGAAAGTGGAGTAGAAGGCTCATGCTGTTTGAATCGTGGTTTACAATATTCATAAGTCATGTTCTTTTTCTCTCCCATGTCAGCTGTCTTCCTGGCAATGTAGTTATGTGAATTGGATTTGAGGACCGAGCAAGGTGACTCAAATAATGGACAGTATCTGGGACCTACTTTCATGCGTGCCCTTATTTTTTTGTCTTCTAAAGAAATGGATATTTTCATATAAGGCAGTAATTAGATATTGAATCTTTACTGCAAATTTTTTCAGATACAAACAATATACATTTTTGAAATGATGTGCTCTCTTTTTGACTCTTTCTTCTATTAGATAAAACTTTCTAAACTGGAGGCAGTCATTCTTAAGAATAAATGTTTCAGGCTGTGGGTTTGGCTAAGTGAACATAAATGATAAGATTTTCAGGACTCTTCAGGGAATTTAGCCCTCTAAATTCATTGAATCATCCATTCAACAAATATTGACATAAGTCTTACAATCCAAAGATGTGGCTGAGGTAATACGAAATGGAAAGAAAGTGCATTGGATATATTCTCTACCTTCAAGTTTGGCAGAGGTTAACGTACTGTAAATCAATCACATTGTTTCCTCTTCGCAGGAGTACATGGAGGCTGTGCTTCCCAACCTCTCCAGTTATGCTGGGACCAAGAGACCAAGTACTTAATGACGATTCGTGAGTGCAAGTGGTATGACATTTCCAAGCCTTTACCTTAAAAATATTTTGTAAAACCTGTATTTTCTCTTCTCTTCTGCTATACACTTAAGTTATTTAAAAATTTCCAGAAGGCAGAGATGCAAGATGGAAGCAACTTGGATTCTTGAGTCAGTGCTTGGAGAAGAGCTGCTTAGGAGAGCTGTGTGAGATCACAAAATAAGTCCCCCAATATTCAGAAGATCCTAGTATTAAATACAATTACCAATAGATATTCTAATGCAGTGAAGAAATTGAAGTGCAACAATTCATATGTTGGCAAATGGAGAGCAGGGAGATTGCTCTTTAAGATAGGACTCAAATCAGAATAAATGGAGAAGATGCCATTTAGGAGTGTGTTTGACACATTTGGACAATAGAAATGGGGTAAAAAGCAATGCAGACAGGTAACAGTTTAAATAAAAACAGCACACTGGAAAACATGAAGCTTGTACTGAAGCTTCCAGGAGTCAGTTAGGCAATTTTAAGGAGATATGGGTAGAAGTTGCAAGTGTAGTATTGAATCCCAGAGTATACTTTGCTTTGGATTTTCTAAACATGATTAGAGTGGTATTAGAAATGCTTGAGCAAGAGAATGAAGTTATCAGAATTATGGTTGGTAAAAATAATCTAATACTCTCAGGATGAATGACACAATTTGTCAGACCCAGTGAAAAAGGAAAATACAGATCTCCTTGTTCAAAAGTTACTTATAATTTAAAGATGGTTACAGCAGAACATTGCACCGAGTTTGGGGTCTTTCTACGAAAAGGCCCTTATGGGACCGCGCAGGTCACACATGCCGCGTGTGCGTGCTTCCGTTACCAGCTGTGGCGGGAAGGAGAGTCTGATGTGCTCAGATGGAATTGCAGCCAACACAGAAGAACATACACAGAAACTTTTTACAAGTCTCTAGGAAGAAACAGTATTTATTAATAAAAATTATTTGACAAGCCACTAGGCATGGAAGGTGCGTAAATAATTTGAAAGAAAGCCAATGTCTAAATATGAATGGTTACTACCAGTGCAAAAAAAAAAAAAAAAAGTTTTGATCCATACATATATGTTCTCTCTACAGTGGAAATAAAATGCGGTTTTAATATGGAACTAACTGTCTGCCGCAGATATAAAATAGAACCTCTAGTTTTGGTGTATGTGGATGTTTATATTGAATTACCTCGTTGATTAACTGACTACTGAAATCCATTTCACTCCTGTTTCCCATGATTGTCTCAACTGTGTTCTAGTAAATAGGAAATTCTGTAACATTTATAAGCTGGTCAGCACTGATGAGAGTTCCTTTAATACTATGGGATGTGCTCAAGACAACCTGCTGATGCCTGGAAGGAAAGCTTCTGTGCTTATCCCTTCTCTTATTATTATCCCAGATTAAGCTGTGGGGCTGGTCATTCCAGCATATAAAATCTAGCTCCGCTATGAAGAGAAAGGGTTGAGGTTAACTTACATATCCATAAGAGTTTCCTTTGTGCTTTACGAGAGAAAATTTATTTTGTTGTTGTTGTTGTTGTTTCTTTCTGTATCAGTCTTGCAAAATTGTATTAGGTGTGAATAATGCAAGAACTTAAAAATATAACTTGAGGTAAAATAAACATAATTTCTCCATATGTCCTCAATCCATCATAAAAACAAATATAAGGCTGATCATATACATCGTTAAATGAACAAATCAATTCAGAGGGAGCATGCTTTGGGCAGAGAAAACCATTATAAATATTAATATTTTATATTGCCACATCAAAAAGTCTTACATTAGCATAAGGTCCCTTATTTTTACATTTTAACTCAAAATATACTTAGAATACTTCTGTGTTGTCATGACATCTTTCATTCCTGTCTCAATCACTAATACACTATCATTCTTTGATAGTATTATAGCATATAAAAAATACAGAAGCCAAAGGGCCAAATGATTTCCATTTTTTCCCCCAATGCAAAACTTCGTGACATGTAAAAATAGAAGTTCCAGAAGCCTTGCATTTCATTAGGATAGATCTAGTGGAACAATGATAGTGACATTTTTCTCAACATCTATCAACATTTCTGAATACGACTTGATGAAATTGCCGTAATAGGCACAATAGTAGCCTTTTTAGTCCTTTTATTCCAAAGTACAAGTCGTTTTACCTACAAAATTACTTCTGGTGACGTGTTTATCTATTCTTCAACAGACTCTGACACAGTGAATTTATTTCATCAAGATGGGCAGCATAGTGTTTTGGTTTGGTCGATGATATTGAGTATTTCTCTTTTTTCTTTAAAGACTTTTTTAAGAGCAGTTTTAGTTTCACAGCAAAATTGGGAGGAAGGTACAGAGATTTCCTATCTAACCTCTGTTCTTGTACATGCACAGCTTCCTGTCTTATCAGCATCCCCCAACAGAATGGTAGTTTGTTACAATATGCACCTACATTGATAACATCATGATTACCCAACATCCACGTTTTATGGTAGAGCTCACACTGGTGTTGTATAGTCTACGAGTTTAGACAAATGCATAATGACATGTATCTATCGTTAGATTATCATACAGAGTTTTTTCACGGTCCTAAAATTTTGTTTGCTTTCTTAATGTGAGTTAGAAGAAATTCTGAAACAGAGGACTGTTTTCTTCCTTATTTAGGGTTTTACTTCATTTCTATTTTCAAGAATACTGTCATCTTTACTTTCAATATTAATTAGGAAAGAACATTGTTTTCTGTCCCTCCTCCACTCAGTTTTATTTAGTTAAATTTTTAGGATATTGGGGGGTTTTTGTTCATTCTTTTTACCAATATTTAAAATTTGTGATAGCAGTATGTTATCCTTTGCAATATTTGGAATAACCGAGACTAGTTTCTTATGTCAGTATATCCTCTCTGCTTATGGAGTCCTCCTTTTGTAGTAAATTTTAAAACCACAAATGCTCCAGGGAGGACTAATAAAAAAGTGAATGGGTTTATCCAAAAAAAAAAAAAAAAAGAGGTTTTTTTTAGATGACGGAGATTATATTAAAATCTAAGCAAAGTGTTGGAGAGCATGTGGAGAATGGGGAACCCTCTTACACTGTTGGTGGGAATGCAACTTGGTGCAGCCACTTTGGAAAATAGTGTGGAGATTCCTTAAGAAATTAAAAATAGAGCTACCCTATGACCCTGCATTTGCACTACTGGGTATTTACCCCAGAGATACAGATGGAGTGAAATGAAGGGCCATCTGAACCCCAATGTTCATAGCAGCAATGGCCACATTCGCCAAACTGTGGAAAGAGCCAATATGCCCTTCAGCAGATGGAGTATTATGCCTCCATCAGAAAGGACGAATACCCAACTTTTGTATCAACATGGATGGGACTAGAAGAGATTATGCTGAGTGAAATAAGTCAAGCAGAGGAAGTCAATTATCATATGGTTTCACTTACTTGTGGAGCATAAGGAATAGCACAGAGGATATTGGGAGAAGGAAAGAAGAAGTGATTTGGCGTAAACTGAAGAGAAATACAAACCATGAGAGACTGTGGACTTTGAGAAACAAACCGAGGGTTTTGGAGGGGAGGGGAGTGGCGGGTTGGGTGAGCCTGGCAGTGGGCATTATGGAGGGCACGTATTGCATGGAGCACTGGGTGTGGTGCATAAACAAAGAATTTTGGAACACACACAAAAAACTAAATTACATAAAATTTTTAAAGAATCTAAGCAAATGCTCAAAAAGGAAGTTAGAAGGAGAACCAGTGGCATCTGATAATTATACAGGGCTTGGACCAAACAGCATGTCCACACTCTTATGCCAGATAGATTAGAACTAGGATTTATACTTTCAAATTAAAAAATAAATCCAGACTTAGATTAGAGGAAACTTTATTAAGAAGTAGGATTATGGTAGTAGAGAGCAGGCTCTGAGTTCAGAAATGTGCCAGTGTCTCAATAAAAGAAAAAGGCCGGGGCACCTGGGTGGCTCAGTGGGTTAAAGCCTCTGCCTTTGGCTCAGGTCATGGTCCCAGGGTCCTGGGATCGAGCCCCGCATCTGACCCCCTGCTCAGCAGGGAGCCTGCTTCCTCCTCTCTCTCTCTCTCTCTGCCTGCCTCTCTGCCTACTCATAATCTGTTTGTCAAACAAATAAGTAAAATTAAAAAAAAAAAGAAAAAGGCCTTTAAAAGAAAAAAAAAGTAAGAAGGGGTAAGCAAAGATTTACAGGTATTTTTCTAGGGAAGTTTGCCATCCAAGGGGTAATGACCTGTAGGGTGTGACATGAAAAGCATCTTGCTGTGGTCAGTCGATAGTAGGGAAAAACTGATAAAGTTGTATGATCCACATTTTAGGTTTAGGGGTGAAGAGAGTCAGGGACACCTAGGTAGGAGATAAGTCCAACTGAAGTTTGGTCAGGGCAAAGTAGAGGGCAATAAATGAGCAATTATGAACATTTGGTCAATATTATTTAATTATTTTAATAAAATCATTGTTTTTGAGGAAGTGAAATGGAAACTTTATGAGTTGAAGAGCTATTCCTGCCTGGACACTGTCACATGTATCCACCCTGAACCATATATCCAGGCCTTTTAATCTGTAGGCCTAAGACGGGGGACTGTGGTTTTGAGACTCCTTGGAAATTTTTTACATACTATACTCTAATGTCTTCATCTGTTCTTCTTTCTTTTCTGATTTTGGCTTCGTACATAACCAATCTTTCAAAATAAGCACATTCAATTTGTTTTTTAGAGGAAAGTGCTAAAAACACAATCCAAGTCATGTTTTGATATTTATAATAAGGTCCGGCGTTGGGATTTGACAGGACAATACAGAGTACTTACAATACAGAGTACTTACAAGTACAGAGTACTTACAATACACACCCCAAGAGGTATTCAGAGAATGTTAGTGTGACTGGGCCCCCGAAGTATTTATTACACAATCTGAAAATCTGTATCAGTAGCCTAGCTCGAATCATAGATACATCAGAGGGAATCTGTGTTTAAAGCAACAAAATTAATTTTAGATGTATGTGAACGGACTTAGAAGGTGTTTGATATCACTGCTATGAGTATTCCGCAATTTACATGTTATTCGTCCCTATATCCAGATTTGTCTTCTATCTGGTAATTTAGTTGAGTCATTTGAAAGCAAACCAGAATGTCTGTCCTATGCACTCTTGCTTGCACATGTGCATTTCTAACTCCTTAGTCACCCTTCACAGAATCTCCAAAGATTTTGATCACCAGTGCTAGTATCATGCTGCTTGAATTTTGATCCTGTCATTTATTCAATGTTTAACTTCGAGGAAGTGATTTGACCTGCAGTCTACTCAACCCTATCATGGGAAAAATGTCTACCTAATGGGGATGTCATGATAATTAATTAAAATAATTACATGGAAGGAACACGTAAGAGCTGTTGAGGTAAAATAAATATTAATTTATATCCTCCCTATCTATAGGCTCATAAAATTTGGTATATAAATACAGGCAAATTTCAAGTGTCAGGCTTCTAGTAATTCAATCCAAGATTTAGTGGTTGGGCAAAATCTCCTGCAAATAACAATTATTAATTCTAAAATTAGAATAAGTATATAGAAAATCAAATAAGAGATGTGAATCCAAAAATGAATGACTATATTATAGATGGATAATATAGCAGTAAATGTTCATATTGAAAAAAAAATGAAGGGGCGCCTGGGTGGCTCAGTCAGTTAAGCATCTGCCTTTGGCTTAGGTCATGATCCCAGATTTTTGGGATGGAGCCCCAAGTCGGACTTTCTGCTCCCCAGCGAGTCTGCTTCTCCCTCTCCCTCTGCTTGCTGCTCTTCCCGCTTGTGCTCTCTCTCTCTGTCAGATAAATAAATAAAGCCTTAAAAAAGAAAGAAAGACAGAAAGAAAAAGAAAAAAGAAAAAGAAAAGAAAAAGAAGAAAGGTCTAAAATTAATGGTGTAAGTGACCTATTTTAAAAAACCTCGGGAGGGACTCCTGGGTGTCTGAGTCAGTTAAGCCTCCAAATCCTGATTTCAGCTCAGGTCTTTTATCTCAAGGTTGTGAGATTGAGCCCTGCCTTGGGCTCCTTGATGGGCATAGAGCCTGCTTAAGATTCTGTCTCTCCTTCCGCACTCTCACAGAAATTTAAAAAAATTTTAAAAATTTTAAAAAACCCTTTCAAAAAATGGCAAGCCAAACCCAAAGTAAATAGACAATGGAACAATAAAGAGAAGAATGAAAATAGGGCGCCTGGGTGGCTCAGTTGGTTTTCTGACTCTTGATTTTGGCTCAGGTTATGATCTTAGGGTTGTGAGATGGAGCCCCACTCTGGGCTCCCTGCTGAGCATGGAGCCTGCTTAAGATTCTTTCTCTCCCTCACCCCTCCACTCCATGTATGTGGGCTCTCCCTGTCTATAAATAAATAAATAAATAAATAAAATGTTAAAATAAAGATAAGCATGGAAATCAATGAAATAGAAGCAATAGGAAAAATCAATAGAAACAAAAGGATTTTTTTCATAATATTGATAATATTGGTAAACTTCTATTTATGATGAGAGAAAGTAATAGAGAGCATAGTTTATATTACACCGCAGAAGAAAAAGATATGTCCTTACAGATTCTCTAAATAGTAAATAGATAATGAGTGTGAAAAACAGAATGCCAATAAACTTGGCATCTTAAAGGAAAAACTTCAGTGGATTCCTCACAATACACAAATTATTCAACCTGGGTTCAAAGGGAATAGAAAATGTTTATATCTTTATATCCACCCTTAAAACTTAAAATACCCACAGAAAAACTTCACACTTACATGGTCACCAAATGATCGGTAATTTTTATCAGACATTTAGGAATAAATTGTACTGAGTATGGACAAGGTCTTTCATGAACTAGAGAAGGAACAGTCAACTCCTTTTCTTGAGATCAGAATTGCAGCAAAACATGAAAAAAATCACAAGAACACTAAATAACATTATCATAGATAAAATCTTTAGCAGAATGTTACCAAATCAAATCTCTCAGTATAAAAAAAAAATCTCACTTTATAATTAACAAGTGGAATTTGTCCTTGGTCTGCAGTTTGTTTTACATTGTAAAATTAATCAATGTAGCTGATCACATTGAAAGAATAAAGTAGGCTAAATGTTTGATAAATTTCAATTGGTGCAGAAAAATCATGTGACAAATTACACCATCCATTATGGTTAAAAAAAAAAAATCTCAACACATTAGGAATTAAAGGGTGTATTTACAACTTAATCATGAAAAACTTAGTATTTTTCCCTTAAACTACAAATTGGCAAGAATATCCACTCTCAGAATTTGTATTCTACAATATACTGGCTGTTTGACTCAGTGCAACAAGGCATGAAAAGAAATAAAGTAGTCAAAGATTTGAAAGGAAGAAGTACACATTTATCCTCAAATTAATCATTTATGTAGGAAATTCTAAGACATCTACAAAAAAAGCTACCAGATCCAATGTCAGAACTACATAACCAGTATAGACAGATTTAACAAAATATATTCAAGACCAATTTACAAGACATTGCTGAGATAAATTAAAGAAATCCAAATAAATGGAAACTTGTACTGTGTTCTCAGGTGAGGATATTCATTGTTGTTATATTTTTCAGTTATTACCATTTTGATTATAAATTCAGTGACATCCCTTGCCTAAAACATCATTCTCTTCTCTTCCTGCCTCTTCATTAGTCTTTCCCCACACCCGAAATGTATTACCCCCACCTGTCCTACTTCATTCCATGTTTTTTGTACTCTTCTCACAACTGGCCAATCTAGAAACCTGCAGGAAAACAGTCTTCCTCTTTCTTTTACTACCTGGGATTAGCAAATCCCCAAGTGCATAAATGATAAATACCTTCACAAGCCATTTTCATCTCTTTTGCTAGTGACTTAGCACTTATCTTTATGTTTTATCCATCTTATATGAGACGTACTACAAAGTCTCATAAATGGGTATCCACCCTCACTCTTGAACATCATTCCTTCTTACTGTTGTCTAAATCACTTTCCAAAAATTCAGATCTAGTCAAATCCTTTCCCCCAAAATTTTTTAACATATTTAGAGCTAAATCCAGCACCTCCATGTTCTTCCTCTGCTTGTATTTTCATGCTTAACTCATAACATTTTCAACATCCACCTTAAAAATCCAAGTATGCCAGTTTTTTTAGACATTCCATTAAGATGTTTTTCTTTGTTATGATATTTCATTTATGGTTACCTTTATTGATGTAAATAGACCTACTTGTTCGTGAGGCTCAATATGATCATTGTCCCTTTTGGAAAGCCTTCCTGTCTCCATACTATATCTGAAAAAAAAAAAATTCGTAGATTAAGCTATATCTTTGTTGCTTTTATAGTATTCTATGATAAACCTATCACAGTACTTCTAAGAGTTTAAGAAATGAAGGACCCTTAACTAATAGATGCCATGAATATTTCTAAATTATTTTAACATATGATGTTTTATTAGTTTCAGCTGTACAATATAGTTATTCAGCCGTTCCAGATGCCTCCCAGTGCTTGCCACAAGCGCACTCCTTAATCCCCATCACCTATTTAATCGATCTCCCTAGCCCCCTCCCCTCTAGTAACCCTCAGTTTGTTCTCTATAATTAAGAGTCTGATGTATGGAACCTTTAGATCACTATATTGTACCCCTGACACTAAATAACAGTGTATGTTAACTAACTGGAATTAAAATACAAACTTGCATAAAAAGAGTCTGTTTCTTGATTTGCTGCTCTCACTACCCTCCCTCCTTTGCTCATCTATTGTGTTTCTTGATGTCCACATACACACGGTGTCTCTTTTTCTTCTGACTTATTTCATTTAGCATTATGCTTTCTAGCTCTATCCATGTCATTGCAAATAGCACGATTTTATTGTTTTTGTGGATGAATAATATTCCTCCGTGTGTGTGTGTGTGTGTGTGTGTGTATCACATCTTTATCCATTCATCAACTGACGGACACTTGGGCTGCTTCCATAATTTGGCTATTGTAAATGAAGGGTGCATGCATCCCTTTGAATTAGTGGTTTTGTATTCTTTGGTTATATTTAACCAGTAGTGCAATTACTAGATCATGGGGTAGTTCTATTTTTAACGTTTTGAGGAGCTTCCATACTGCTTTCCAGAGTGGTTGTATAGTCTACATGCCCACCAACAGTGCATGAGTGTTCCTTCTTATCCACATTCTCGCCAACACCCGTTGTTTCTTATGTTGATTTTTGCCATTCTGACAGGTGTGAGGTGATATCTTATTGTAGTATTGATTTGTGTTTTTCTGATGATCATTGATGTTGAGCACTTTTTCATGTATCTGTTGTTGAAATGATTCTTGTATGAATGGCCATACAAGAGTATTTTGGTTTGTTTGTATACTTATAGCACAATGCATCATACATAGTAACACTCAATAAACATTCTTTCGATGAATGAATACTGTCTATTCACTTTCACTCAGAAATATAAAACAGTGTATTAGAGTAGAAACTATATCATTTCTGGCATCAGATAGACAGAAGTTTGAAATCTGGCTGCAAATCATTCTAACTGTGTGACATTCTCTCAGTTTTAATTTCCTCATGCCTTATATGAAGATAAAAAGAAGAGCAACCAGCATATATCATGATGCCTGACAGTTCCATGTCACCTAAAAGTGTCATAGCATCCTTTAACCCACTGCTGCTGGAAGGGGATGTTCTGAGAATTACCATTCATTGCATACAAGACCTTCTACTCATATTACCACAGGAAATTGTATAAGATAAGTTGAGTCCAAAGATAAGTGACTATAGGATCTTTGATGATGTACATAGAATACTTTGTTCCTATGGAAATTTTAGAATTCAAATATTTTAAGTTTCCTTCAGTAAAGGGGGATTATTGTATTATAATAAGTACGACATAGACTTTGTGACATTTCAAGACCTGGCTCTGCTATTTGTCTCATGTTTTCTCAGATGTAAAGAAGGGCTTACAACTACCTGGAAGGAATATTTTAAGAATGAAGTAAGATAATATGCGTATTTCTACCATAGTACAGCTATCCCATATGTACTAGAAAATGGAATAACTGGAGCTTTCTGTTTCTTTTGCATGATGTAACACCCTGCACCTGACACAACACCTTCTACTTCGTGAGCGTATTTTTGCTCTTAACCACACAAAGGGCCAGCCACATCTGTTTGCAAAACTGTTTATGCCGGGGTTTCTTATTATGAAAAATACAAATCTACAAAATAAAACAAATGAAATATGTCTGAAAGGTACAAGCCCTTATTTTTTCTATTAAATCTAAGAAAATTTTGTGGAAATGTTTAATAAAAGCAAGGTGTTAAAATGCTATGAATGAAAAACACTTTAAAAGAGATATTTTTTAAAAATCTGGAAAAATCTATGTCCATACAAAAACCTGTACATGTATGTTTATAGCAGCTATATTAATAATTGCTACAACTTGGAAGCAACCCAGAAGTCCCTCAAAAGATGAAAGGATAAATTGGGATGTATCCAGACAATGGAATATTATTTAAGGATAAAATGAAATGAGCTATCAAAACATGAGAAGACACAGAAGAATCTTAAATCCATATTGGTAAGTAAAGGAATCTGATTGAAGAGGCTTCATACCATGATTCCAACTGTAGGACATTCTAGAAAAGGAAAAAGTATGGAGACATAAAGAGATCAGTGGTTGCCAGGGGTTTGGGGTGAGGGAGGGGTAAAAGGGCACTGTAGAGGATTTGGCAGGCAGTGAAACTACTCCATATGATACTTTAATGGTAGACATGTGTCATTGTGTATTTGTCCAAACTCACAGAATGTACAACACCAAGAGTGAACCCTAATGTAAACCATGGACTTTGGATGATGATGATGTGTCAGTGTAGTTTCATTGATTATAATACGTGTACCACTCTGGCTGGTGTTGTTGATAATGGGAAAGACTGTGCATGTGTGGGGGCCAGAAGAATATGGGAACTCTCTGTACTGTAAGTTCAGTTTTGCTTTGAACCAAAAATGGCTCTTTAAAATAGTCTATTATAAAAAGGTTTTTGCACATATATGACTCCATATTTTCTTTTTTTTAATTCTCTCTTGGTTCTTAAGATACAAACTGGAAAATAGACATGTGAGGAATGTGTTTTATGGAAAAATATGCAGAGACCCATTCTGAGGATAACATCTCTTAAAGAAAATGCCTTGACACTCTATATTGCAATAAAGTATATTTAAACTATTTTAAAAAACTTTCATTCCACCATATTGATTCATTAACTCAGTGACAGACAAGATAATATAGAATAAGATGATTTCTTCTATATAGATTTTTATATATTTATGTGTGTTAATACATACATTTATTGATTCATCAAGTATATAATTTAATTCTTAAGTAAACCAGAGTATAAACGTTTGAAGTCACTGTATCACATGAATATAAAGCAGGAGTTGGTAAAGTTTTCCTGTAAATGACTATATAGTAAATATTTCAGGTTTTGTAGGTCAAGAGCCTCTGTTACAAATGCTCAACTCTGCCATTATAGCATGAAAGCAACCACAGACAATCTGAACAATTTATAAACAAATGGGAATGGCTCTGCTCCAATAAAATGTTTTTTGTTTTTGTTTTAATGAAAACAGAAGGCTGGGTAGACTTGGCACGTGGGCTTCTTAGTTTGCAAATTCTGATTGAAGAAAGCTTATTGTTTAATTAATATTAAAACACTGTTAATTTCCAATGAGCATGTTACATTTAGTTAATTTTTTTAAAAAATTATTTATTTACCTTAGAGATAAAGAAAGAGCATGGATGATCATGCTGCACAAGCAGGGGGAGGGGCAGAGGGAGAGAGAATCCTCAAGCAGACTCCCTGCTGACCTTGCACTGGATCCCAGGACCCTGAGATCATGACCTGAGCCAAAATCAAGAGTTGACCGCTTAGCCGACTGAACCACACATGTGCCACTAATATAAATATATATCATTTAAGCAGGATTTTTATTTTCATAGATATATGCAAAATCTTTAGTAATGCAGAAATGTCTTAGAGATACTATTATATTTCAGGGAACTTAAGCAATACAGGGACATCTAGTTGTACGGTAAAACTCACGCTGCAATTTAAGTTCTTAAATTCTCTATGATCAGCTCCTGACAAAGTGACACATATTTCACATTTCATCACATATTCAGTGAAGGTTGACTTTCCTGTTTTCCCATGTGATTCTATTGGGTTTTCATTTTGGTTTACTCCTGTTTGATACTTTAAAAATTATTTGTGCTTTTTGTTTTCAGGAAATGGTTTGGTCAGAGTGTTATTTGTATTTTTTTTTTTTTTTTTTTTTTTTTAAAGATTTTATTTATATATTTGACAGAGAGAGATCACAAGTAGGCAGAGAGGCAGGCAGAGAGAGAGAGAGGGAAGCAGGCTCTCTGCTGAGCAGGGAGCCCGATGCGGGACTCGATCCCAGGACCCTGAGATCATGACCTGAGCCGAAGGCAGCGGCTTAACCCACTGAGCCACCCAGGCGCCCTATTTGTCTTTGTATAGAAATAACTTTAACACAATGTTTTGCAAAAATAAAAATAATAGATGATTGACTAATAGATCTAGAGCTAGGGGTCAAGGGTGATGATTCTACATTTCTGGGGTTATACTTCTGATTTCCAGTATTTTAAGTTGTTTATGTATTGCCAATTAAATACATTTTATAGAATGGGAACGTTCATTATTTATGTATCTATTAATTTGCCAATTTCCTCTATGATGTAGTTTATGTTATAGTTTAACCAAACAAAGGTATTCCTTGGATGCAGATCTCCAAAGCAAGGTCTGCTCCCAGAAGAAAACAGTAACAAAACAAAACAAAACAAAAGAAAAATAAAAGAAGGAAATATGGATATATATAAACAGATAAATTTTAATTATATCAAACTAGTGGCTGCTGCAACTATAACTTCAAGGATAAATCTTTTAAGACACTATAACATGTTACCATATTCAATAAAATGATTCTTTACCAGGAGCCAAGTTTTACTGAGCTTGACAAAAAAGAATTTGTTATTGTTTGAAGTATATGGATTAGCTAGTGTTTTCTCTTATTGTTGTTTTAATCATTATTTTAGTTTCTCCCATTTATCATTGTGATATATGCATACTCTTAAAACAAGAGAGACAATACAACAAATTAGACTATTAGTAAAGAATAACATCTATAAATCATCCATAGCAGAAATTATTATTTTTATTTTCAACTTTTTAAACACATGTCTATAGTGAATACTGTTGGTTGCCAACTACCCCACCCTGAATTGGAGAAATCAATCCATTTCTCTACTGCATAAGTGCAGGAATGGATTAATGGTTCTCAGCATTTCTCTTTGGCATACTTTGTTCAGATATGGGGACAGATAATTATTTTAGCCAATAAGACAAAAGTAGAGTGTCTTAAGGGCTCTTGGGAAAAGATCATTTACTCTTAAGTACAAGAAGAGAACAAATGAACCTGGATAAATAATGGTGTGAAGTCATCAGATCAACTAACACTTACTCTACTTTATCTTTCTATAAATGTGTCACATTTCCTTTCTATTTAAGCCTTTTTGGACATTTTTGAATTTTTCTATCTTCATGTATCATGAGTTTTTTTTTTTTTCCAAAACCATTCATGAATAAAATTTATCGAGAAATAGTATGCTCCAAGATTATGGTGATGAAGACATAGACCTTATATGCTTTCGTCCTGGCCACAGCTGGACTGTAATTGATTGTGATTGATTGATTGATTGTGTTTGATTGATTGTGATTGTGATTGATTGGACTAAGCCTATGTGTCTAATTAGAGGCACCTGAGTAGGTTATGTTGTGAAGGAAGTAGATATGAAGTTTCTGATTAAAGGCTGATCTTCTAGCGACAGGTCAGAACCTGAATAATATGTGTTTTTTTTCGTCCGTCCACTGTTAGGTCTGACCTTCATTAGCTGGTCCAGTCTTCAGTTTGTCAGTGGGTTAACATTTCTTAATTATTTGGTTTAAAAAACATTAGGGGATAAAAATATATGTTTATAAAAAATAAAAAATTATATTAAAAAAAAGAAAAAAAAACATTAGGAAAATGGAAGGAAGGAAGGAAAGAGAAAAAAAGAAAGAAATCAGTGGCTCTTTAGGACATTGATGAATTATAATATATATATATATTTTAAAGATTTTATTTATTTATCAGAGAGAGAGGGGGGAGAGAGTGAGCACAGGCAGACAGAATGGCAGGCAGAGGCAGAGGGAGAAGCAGGCTCCCTGCCGAGCAAGGAGCCCGATGTGGGACTCGATCCCAGGACGCTGGGATCATGACCCGAGCCGAAGGCAGCTGCTTAACCAACTGAACCACCAAGGCGTCCCGAATTATAATATTTTAATTCAAATCTTGATTTAGATTAACTCAATACAATCCTAGCTAACAGCATCTGGAACTCCCGGCTCTGATCCTCAGCCTTCTGGCAGAAGACATTTGTAGAATCTACCCAGATTGCATGGGGAAGCTGACGATTGTTTACTAGAATGTTTCTGTATATTTCTCAGAATGTTTCTCTATATATGAAGCGGCATGAGTGTCTCAGGAATTACCCACCCTCCCTCATGCTTATTCGGTGGTGTGAAGACCCCCCAGTAATGCTCGTGTTACAGCATTGACACTCATTTGTGTAATGGTGTACTTAATTCTGAGACTCTCCATTCTTACACAGTCATGCGCCATTCACTATTCACAATTTCTTGCTCTTTCTGTGTATGGGAAAGATTTCATGTACTTTTTTTTTCTCATGTGAGGAAAATGCAGTTCTAGTAATCCCTGCATTTATATGATGACTAGTCCCATCAGTCCAGGTCTGTCTACGTTTTTGGTTATGGCATAGATATAAAGACTGCTCGATTCCAGCCAATCTGATGTTAATCCCTCTTACCCTCCAGGTAGGACAAACATTTCTTAAGTAATGAAGAACTTTGTGTCTAATCCCCTCTCCCTCTCCCTCTGCTGCTTCTGTCAGCTCATGCTCACTCTTTTTCTCTCAAAAAATAAATAAATAAAAAAGAAAAGGAAGTACTTTGTGTCTATATTAAAAGCAAATCTAGTTGGCCACTTTGCATAGGTGTTTTATAACATATCTTCCATTTAATGAAATCACACATTTCTGTTAATGGTATTCTACTTGACATACATAAGTTCCGACCCTAGGTTCTTTAGAAAACGTTATCCTGTCTCAGTGTAACTTCTGCAGTTGTGATTTTCCTTTTCCTGATGCAATAATCAGCGTAGCGAATGCTGACCTGGGCCCTCATGCCGTACAGCACAAGCCCTGGAACCTAGTGTTGAACATACACGTGCAGATCAAAAAAGCACAGTTGCAACCCAGAGTGGAGCTTCATGTGATATCGAGATAGGAGACAATATGCCGTAAAAAGTTAGATTCCTACATACACACTAGAACACAGATGAAACTAGAGGACATCGTGCAAATGATGTGTCACTTACAGAAGGAGAAATACCGCATGATCCCACCCACGTGAGGTATCTAAAGTCATCAGAGAGCAGAACGGTGGTTAACAGGGCCCGGACAGGGAGGTGTGGGGAGTTGCTCAATGGGTGTAAAGTCTCAGCGTGTGCAAGACAAATAATTCTTGAGATCGGCTGTACCACATCCTGCCTGCCGTTTACAAACTGTGTTATGTACTTTACAATCAAAGAAGGTAGGTCTCGTGTGTTCCTAATTTTAAAATTTTAAATTAAAAAAAAATACTTAATGAAAAACGCTTATGTTTGGTTTTGACTCAGGTTATAGAGGCATGTAACATTTATGTAGCAAATGGTAACAAATAAAGCTTGTTTGTGAATTTAAATATGAAGTAAGCCTGAACTAGACATCACGTAGTCGATTTAGTTCTCACCGACATTACTTGTAATTTCTTTCCTACTGCCCTTCCCTGTTATGATGAAAAGCAGTGAACATGCATACAGTCCCAACACTGTATCTTTCTGATATCTGTGGTTGCCTCCTTATAATAATTGCATATGTAAAACTTAAAATATTAAGTTTTTTAGACATCAGTCATAACTTTGGCACCGTTTTACCGTAAGCGCTGTTCATTATTTCTGAACCTCTCTAATTTGGTACAAAAATTTTTTTAACTAAAAACAGCCTTAGTAATCAACACATAATTTAGGATTATGTAGCTCATAATAAATAATAGCTATAACAGAATCTAATTATAAATTTAATGAAATAAGTGTATTTAGGTAATAGATAAACCAAGGAGAAGAAAAGGAGTTTAATTTAGACATTGCCCTCTCTTTCTGTATTTTACTAGATTCCTGAGCAGAAAGACTGAATTAAGAAGCAGCCAGAAGGCATAGATGCTGAGTGGAAAAGCTCTTCTCTTTTTAGTAACTTTTGTGCCTGTTTTAAATTGATCATTTGTTTCTTCAGCTAATCCCCAAGTAGAGGGCATGTCCTTTCCACTTGTAGGATTCTCTTACAGAAGTTGAATTCCCTCCTTATCACCTCAAACCAATAAGTACTTTATTTTCCTTTTGCTTGTTGTTAGGAAAAAGGAAAAAAAAATAGCTCATACCACTTGCTAGAGCTGTCTGCATTTTAATCCAAGCCTATGAACGGACATCAGAGTGCCCTTATGATATTTTGCACAAAAGGCTCAGTGTTCATGGCTGTACTCAGAGAACCCAAAATAGCATTCTGTAAGCAGTGACATGCTGGTGGTGTGGTACTAAACGAGCAAGTATCTCCAGCTCAGAGCACTGTGACACATGTTCATGTTTGAGGAGAAGCCTGGGAAGCAAAATAAGAACCATCTCTCCTCCTCGTCCTCTTGTGTTTACCATGAATTTTGAATGTCAATGTTTGCAGAACTCCTAGAACTTGAAGATCACAGAGGTAAGGATGTGAGAATTAGGCATATTTGAATTATATAAATTGTCTTATCATGAATATTGGGCCAGAAAGGACTTTAAAAGTGCTTTGCTACTTGGTGCTTCAAAAGAGAAAAAAATTCTAAAAAATTTAAAATCACAATGTATATATTGAACTTTCTCTAAAATAAATATTTGTGAGACCAGTTGGCCATCTCTACCATTCAGATTGAGGAAAATAAAAGTTGCTCATTCCAGAACATTTAAAATGTTAAATTTCTTAGGAGGAATGTATCACCATTATTTTTTTTCTTCCTCTAGGATTTTGTTTTTAATTTATCATGTATTTATCTTTGTTCTCTCAGATGCTATGGACAATAAAATCACCTTAAAGATGCAAGGAAAATATAGAGTAAATATTTTTAATTCAATTAATAACTTCTTAGGAAATGATATTCAGTATGGAGCTTTCTGCATATCTGAATAAAATTAAATTTTCTTTGAAGGACAGTCAATTCTCAAAGTTGACATACAAATACTTTATTTTCTTCCTTTTTGTCAGTTGTTTGGGCTATCAAACTTTTATGAACTTTAGAAAAGTGTTAAGGCAAAAAAGCTTAAGTAATTAAGAATATAATAGTAATAATATTAATGAGAAGTGAACAGTTGGGCAAATTATCAACAGATACAACATATTCAAATGTGCATGTATTAATTTGCAATAAATTATATCCATCAAAAAAAATTATATCTATCACATGTAATAAAATAGCTGATTTAAGAGATATGAAAGACACAATAATATGAAAGACATGAAAGTGTAAATTACAAAAATGCAAATTGTGAGATATTTAATATTGCTTCAGTTTTAATTTATTGCAAGTAAATTTAATTTATTGCAAGTTTCTAATTTTAATAAAATATTTTAATGTAAGTTTGCCAAAGGGATTTAGTAAGTCTGTAACTAGCATATAAAAAACACATGAAGAGGTAACAACAAAAATATCTAAATAGAATGGCAAATGTTTTCTTTATGTTAATTTATATTGTAGCTCAAAAGAATTTTTTGAACTAATATATCTATACAGAAGACATTATTTATGTACAATATTTGCATATCTAGCAATATAAATTTATATTTTGGGGACATTTGCAATATCAAGTAATGTAATAAAATAATATGCATTCATATAATATCCTTTATTCCAAATACTCTATATGTTAGATGTCTAAGTACACATGTGCAAATAGATATGTACTTATAATTTTTAGTTTGAAAATATTTAAATTTTTATATAATGTGGACATTTCTGTTTACCAAATTTTGTAACCAATAAAGCTGTTCCCCAAAAGGAATAAACATTATAAAATTTAAAGTCTAAAATTATTTAATTTTTACAGACAGCAAGTTTACAAAATCTAGAAGTCATCTCTAGATGACTTATTCTTTTTTATATGCATTTTCTGCTTTACCAAGGCTTTGTAACAATGACTGAAATGTCTCAGAACATTATGTAAATTATATCTTCATTTTCCATTCTCAATTTTAGTAATTCTTTGTGTCCGAATAAAATATTGAAATAGTTTTACTTCTATGCTTAAACGCACTGCCTCTCTACCTCTCTCTCACACACACACACAAACACACACATATACAGACTGGAGATCTTAAAGGGTATTTCATCTATTCATATATTTTATTTTGTTTTGTTTTTCCCTTAGAATCCTTCCAATGTACTTATTCCTGGAAACTTTAAAAAAAAATTCAATTAAATTATCGTAAATGAAGATGTTTTAAAATGATTTGCATAAATGTTTCCCAAGCATTCTTAAAAAATCTGACCCATCTTTCAGGAATTTGTCATAATCGAGATACATATAATTAGATAGATGATAATGTATAACTAAATATAAACTGACATTGAATTTTTTGACACTCATGCTCTTAACATGTACCCTTTAAATATTGTTCTTTTTGAATATTTTATTTATTTATTTGACAGAGAGAGAGTGTAAAACAAAATTTCCCTTTAATATTCGGTGAAAAAAAAAAGGGGGGGGCCATAACATCACTTTTCAGATGGATATAATTCTCTTCCTTCTAAATAAGGCTTTTGTCTTTGTGTCTGGATAAAACATTGGTTTTTCTTTGGTTATTTTCTTTCTTTTATCCAACATTTGTAAAATATAGACATACCAGGATTTGACCCCAAATTATTAGTTAATAATAAATGGGCATATGTGACAATGGAATATTACTCAGCCATCAAAAACAATGCAGTCCTGCTATTTAAGATGACCTGAGTGGATCTAGAGTGTTTTGTGCTAAAGTACTGACTTCGGTCAGATGAAGACTGATACCCTATGATTTCACTCACCTGGGATTTAAGAAGCAAAAGAGATGAATGTAGAGGAAGAGGTGGGGGAGAGAAAGGGAGAGAGGCAAGCCATACAAGAACCTTCACTAATAGGGAAAAATCCAAAAGTTCTTGGAGGGTCGTGGACAGGGATGGGATAAATGGGTGATGGGCATTAAGGAGGGCACTTGTGATGAGCACTGGGTGTTGTATGTAAGTGATGAATCACTAAATTCTCTTACTCCTGAAGCTAACAAACAACCAAAGTTGCAGCTGAATTTTTGACCCAGTAAGTCTCTTTCCTGGGACTTCATCATACTTAAATAATCTAAAAGTAGATAATGAAGAATATCTACGACAACGGGATTATAAATGATGAATTGAGTAACATAATATGCCCTCTATCACAATAAAATCATATATAGCCATTAAAAATGACTGTCATAAAGACTATAAAAATGCGTATGTGTATTTGCATGCACACACATATGCATGTGCCTTTTTTGTCTATGGACAGATTTCAGATTTTATATATATATATAAATATATATATTATATATAAAATATATGTGTATACATACACACACACATATATATTTTTTATGTGTATATAAATATATTTTTTCACTTGATAATATCAAGACCACATAAATTATTAAAGTTCTATGCCATTTTATAATTTCCCATGCCTCATATTTTTTATTTTTTTAAGTTTCTATTTTACTCCCACTTAGTTACCACTCAGTGTTATATTAGTTTCAGGTGTATAATACAGTAATTTAACACATCCATACATCATCCTGTGCTCATCAAACAAGTGTACTCCTTAACCCCCATCACCTGTTTAACCCATTTCCACACCCATCTCGCCTTTGGTAACCATTAGTTTGGTAACCATTAGTTTGTTCTTTATAGTTGAGAATCTGTTCCTTGTTTTGCCTCTCTCTCTTTTTTCCCCCTTTGCTGGTTTGTTTTGTTTCCTAACAAAACCACATATGAGTGAAATCAAATGTTACCTGTCTTTCTCTAACTTATTTTGCTTAGCATAATATTCTCTAGCTCCATCCCCATTATTGCATTAAAACTCAGTAAGCTTTCAGTGTGTGTGACTCTTCTTTATCCATCCAATAAACGGACACAGGCTATTTCCATAGTTTGGTTATTGCAGATAATCTGAATTAGTATTTTTGTATTCTTTGGGTAAATATCTATTAGGGCAATTGACGGATTGTAGTGTAGTTCTATTTTTCATTTTCTGAGGAACCTCCATTCCATTCTCCAGAGTGGCTGCACCAGTTTACCTTCCCACAACAATGCAAGAGGGTTCCCCTTTCTCCACATCCTTGCCAACACCTGTTGTTCCTTGTGTTGCATGCCATTTTATATAGAGGATGACATATATAAAGTTACTTCTATGAAATTTAAATTTAAACTGTTTTAAAGATACGAAGCAATGTTGTCATTGTGTGTGTGTGTATTAAGCAAATGTTTAAAACACACAGCTCTTAAATCGTAAGTATAATTTTTATGAGATTATTTGACACTGTATTATAATTGAACACTTGCATTGTAGGGAAACAGGAATAAGCAATACACTTTTAACACTGTATATATGTAAGTTAAGTATCCAAATTTTAGTAAATTGTTAATTAGCTGCTTTCTACATATTAAGAAACAAAATGATGCTAGGCTTGCTGGATTAAAGAAATAACATGGATTATTTTATATAAGAACATCATCTCTTCACAGAACATATTAACTATTTCTACACATTGTTAAATGGAGTGGCTCATAGTCCACATAATGTAAGTTCTAAGAGGAAAAAAAAGACATCTTTTCAGTCAAACAATTCACTCATTCATCAAACTATACTGAATGCTTTTACATTTAAGCACTGAAAGGAACATCTTTATCTTCTCTGGCATCAATTACAAAGGAATCAAAACCTTAAAGAATCTATTTCATCTTGCTTTTTAAATCCATTTGTTCCTCAAATTAATTATATTCATGATGGTTTCCCTTCCTGAAATTTATATGTATGTTTAACCCATCCCATCTCTTGGAGGTACACTTTTACTGTCTTATAGATTTACAAATGTATCTCTTTTCATTTTTCCTATATACATTTTATTTAGAATTAATGTGATGTGGAGCACCTGGGTGGCTGAGTGGGTTAAGCCTCTGTCTTCAGCTCAGGTCATGATCTCAGGGTCCTGGGATTGAGCCCCGCATCGGGCTCTCTGCTCAGCATGGAGCCTGTTTTCCCCTCTCTCTCTGCCTGCTTCTCTGCCTACTTGTGATTTCTCTTTCTCTCTGTCAAATAAGTAAAGAAAATTTTAAAAAGAGAGAAGAAAAAAAGAATTAATGTGATGTACCCAAAGTGCTTATTTTGGGAATTTTGGAGTAGGAGTTTACTTATTCTGTAAGCATGCCATTCATGTTAAAGAGATTTTAAAAAGTCTTCCTTGTGAGGTGTTTCCAGTATTACGTTTACTAAAATACATTCCTTGGTCATTCTCTGTACATAGCTAATAGCATACAATCATGAGATGATAACCCCAGAATGTAAAATAGTTGTAGTAAAGACTCTGCTAAGCTAATTCATCTGGTTTCAAGTTTTGTCTTCAAAATATATTTTCATGATCACATACTCTAAATAAATTCAACAAGATGTACTTTAAAAATGTGGACTAGTCAAAAATAATGTGGGCTAGTCACTAAGTTATTTTAACCTGCATTCAGAAAACAAAAACATAAATGATATGGAATTTTTTCAATTAGCAATTATCATACCTCGGATAAACCTCATTGGCTATGATACTGCCACTGCACAAAGATGGAATTTTTATTTATATGTTTTATATAAAGAAATTAAGAAAGCATTGAGTTTTTTATTTTATAATTTGAAACTAAACTAATTCTTTTTTCACAGAGGTGTTTGTGCAAAAATATTTTGTACTGAAATAATTATATATTCTCATTTATTTTTAAAAACTTCTCCTTTGAGGTAGACAGTCCATATTAGGATACAAAATTTATTATCATTTTACTCTAAAATTTTTGTGAATGGCTACTGAAATACTAAATTAAACTCCTTATCAATTCATTTTTTCAGTTTTGAAATTGATTTCAGTATCATTTTGACACGTCGAATAATTTGAGAGATTAAAATTTAGAATTTCTTGAATTTATTTTTTAACTCTCAAGTCATGGGGAAGTGTAAGGAAAATGATTATATTATTGCTATTTACTTATATGTTATTATTATTCATAATAAAGAGAATTTGCAGAGTGGTTACTTTGGTGCTTGGTTTATTTTTTCCTTGTAACATCTTTGCTTGTTCTTGCCCATTTAATTGACCTACAAACAGAATCCCAAAACTGCAATTTTTATCTTAATACATTCTTTCTTAAATCCATACTCCCCAGTGAAGAGATCTCTGCTTTTTTTCTATTAGCATCTACTTTGAATGACTCATCTATTCTTAGATTCTTCAGTTCTAGACTCTGATCACTCTTCAGTCCATTCTTTTCTGCTTCAGTCATTCCTAAAACTTCTCTTTAGTTATTCACCAAGATGTACCATTTTTTGTTTGTTTTTCTTTTAATTGACAAATGGTATGAGAAACCAAATCTGGGCACTAAGGGTGCATGTTAGTTTTGGTGATAGGTAAATTACCAATGATGTTGGTGTGACCTCTTTTGGTGACAAGTTAAGAAAGATACCTATTTTCATGTTCACTTGTTAACATTGATTCTTCTAATTAAATACAATTCACTATGGAACTTTACTTTCCTGATACCATGAGTGTTGTCAACTATACAACTATAATTGTCATAATCCTGTCCAATCTCTTTAAACATTTGAGTATATATGTCAAAAATTAACTGTCTTCAAAAATTAGTTTTATATTTTTATGCAATAGATAGTACACTGGTAAACAGTGTTTTACACCACATTTTCTAAATTCTGATTTATTTCTTTAGGATAGACTTTCAGACATGATTTCAGTAGATAAAATGGTGTAAAATCTTTAACACTCCTGAAAAATATTTTCTAATTTAAACATATCATTTCAGTTTATTTTGCTGGTATGAGAAACAGCTCATGACAAGAAGTCATAGATTAAGAGCTTTGAGGTTATAAGAAGTAAGTGCCCCTGGGACAAATAATATATATTAATTAAAAAAGGAAGAAGTAAGTGCATATAGTTGAGAGATTTAAGATGTAGACTTGACCATAAATGAAGTTTGAATATTTATGGAAGGTAAAGTAAACATTGAAGGGGGGTTCCTTATTCAAGTTACAGTTTTTGAATGGGTCCTGTATCCATTCAGTGAGAGAAAGTGATGAAGAGGAATGAGCAATAAGAGATAAAGGTTTCTCTGTGGGCCATGAGACTTTGAAATGCATCTTGGAAAATAGATCTATAGATAACAAAAGAGATAAATATGGACCGCTGAGAATCCTTAGTAGTGCTTTGGTATATAGACATTAATTGAAGCCATAAAATCTGCAGATATTATTGCACATATAGAATGAGCAAAGCATTTTGAAGAATGGATCTTTAGTATTTAAGGAAGAGAACAATAAAATGAAATAGAGATTTTGAGGTGAAGGAGAAGCTTGAAAGTGTGTAGAGCTTTGCAAGCCAAAAGAGAGAGAATTCTTAAAAAGGGAACTGCAATTATGATGAAAGCAACAATGTGCTATGCCACTATAAAGTTAATTTCAAAAAATAAAGAAAAATTTATTGAATTTTGTTAAAGAAATCCCCCTCTTAACATGGATGGACTGGTTGCATTGTAGTATTGGTGGAGGGACAAGCCAGATTGCATTTTTCTGTAGATTGGATGAGAAAAATATGGAGAGAGTGAATGGACATTTATTCCATTTCTCTGAGATTTATTTTTTTATGTTGTGTCTTTTGAATTAATACCCTAATAATCTTTTTATCTTATTTTCTATACCCATGCTTTGTTTTTCTGCTTTGATAAAGATTTTTCTTCAAATTTACCTTTCAAAATTTCCTCCTATACATACCTTTAAAAAATAGCCAGGAATTACAGTTCGTGTTCTCCAAACACACTTATTAAAAGCAAGCTATACTTCTTTCATTGAGGAAGTCCTTTATTTATCTAAGGAGATTTGGGGTTTCTTCCTTTCTGTTGTTGTTGTTGTTCTCTGCCACTCCTGCCATTTGTTTTTGCTTTTTTTCAGTTATATTTTTATGTTTTCTATTTGTTTTGGACTTTTTCTTTCAACTGGCATCTTTCCCTAAATGGAACCTCATGTATATATAAGAATAAGGAACATAAAAATTGTTTGGGAAGTCTTTTTGTATGAGTGGGGAATGGAGACTGAATACTGTCAGAATTCATTAGATATTTTTATGGCAATGACCAAGGTGATTGATTTAGAGATCCTCAAATATTACAGTTTTTCTCTTGAGGATATATATTTCTCTATTAAAGAAAATTGATAGGCATACAGGTAGGGAGAGAGAGAGAGAGAAAGAGAGAGACTTCAACTTACAAGTTGATGGAAATCAACTTTCCTATATTAAGATGTGACAACAGACCTATATAGTAATGGTTTATTCCTCTGCTATCTCTAAAGTGTCTTAGGTCCCATGACTACTTATACACAATTCTACTCCTTTCTCCTACCAGATCCTGACATTTCATATAATAGAAACTGTACACATTAACTTCATTAACCTGAAGTTATTTATAATATTTAGGAAATATTTCCCATTCCCAATTGCCTTGAATTGGACAGAGCTCTTACCTGAATGATTTAGTGTGTGTATTTACAGTCACTTCTTTTATTCTTATTCTTTTATTCTTGTAGCAATGGGGACTTAGTAGTGGCTCTCTTCTGCACTTTAGGAAGAGATTAATTAAAATTTTCCGAAGAAATCTGATTAGAAATATTTAAATAAATGCCACGTTTTTGTGATATAATAACTACGTTTATTGAACATTTGATATGCTTCAGGTCCAGCTTGTTATTTTTATGTGACTTATCACAGCATACCTAGAAGTTACATATGCTATCTCATTTTGCAGTTGGAGAAACTCAATCTGAGTGTTTAAGTACTTAGACTAGTGTCATGCAGCTGTATTATTATAGAGACACAAATCTTTACATTTTATACAGATTCTCCTGAGTGGTCAACACTAATTTAATATTAATATTAAATGAATATTTAACTAAGTACTATAATTAAGAAAAAGAACGAGATAGAAATTATATAGTTCATTTGATTTAATTCCTATTTTCAGTTTGTATTACTTATAAGAACCATCTATTGTAGGTATAATTTGGCAACCAGAAAGTTACTATTGCATAATCAGGACATAGAGTAAAAGTCTGAGAACCCATGCAAATTGTTCTCTTGAAGAGAGAGAAAAGCAGGATAAGGTGGGAGATACGGACTTGAAATATTCAAAATGGCCATGTTGTGCTCCTCCACCTTGCAGAGCAATCTCCAGACAAGTGACTCCCATGTGGTCTCCTAAAGGTCATGTAGAGTGTGCCCAAGACCATCAGCTGAGCTGTGGCAAAATATTTTAAAAATCTATCTATATTGATGTTTTACCTCATACTCTTATATTTCAATTTTGAGTATGTTTTGAAATATCTTTATGGTGGTAAAAGTTATAGAAGTAAATGATTAGTATATAAATACGTATTATAATATTGGAGTTTACCCTAAGCAGTTTTTTCATAGGAGAATAAATATGAAAATTTGGAAACCACTGTCCTAGAAATAAACCCTGGCCATTATTTACCCATATATTTCTTTTTTCTTTTCCAAAATGGCATCCATATCCTGGAAAATGGTTTCCCTCAAGGTTAAGGGAACCAGCTCTGAAGGAAGTAATCTGCTTGGATTTAATTCCAGCCTGACAAATTATTACATAGCTAAGCAAATCTAGTTAACTTCTGTGTGCTCACTGTCTGCATTTATGAAATATCAATAATAATGGACATATACCATAGAACTGTTGTAAGGGAAATCACTTAAAGAATGGCATACTCTTTGTATAGTAATAGTCATGACGTAAGCCCCCAATATATGTTAGACGTAATGGTTGTGGTGGTGGTGGTATCCTTGGACAATTTGCCTTATAATCATCTTGGAGCTTGTTAAAATCTCCTAAATGGTGAATCAGAATCTTTGGAATATGGAATCTACATTTTATTTAGCTTTGTGGTTAATTCTAATGTGAATAAAGTGAGTAAGTCATTTCCTAGAAATTGAGGGACTGAATCAACCAAGTTATTGATTACTTTACACTTATGTAAAGAAAAAGGGATTCTCTTCATGCATAATGAAAATTTTAAAGTAGAAAAATGTAACCATCTCCAGCATGAAATAATAGTTTTGTCATGTTTGTTCATGTTTTAAAATAATAATTACTGCAATTGTCAAAGTGTTTTCACATGGCAGCTAAAATGCTTTAATATTTTAACCAGTTCATATGAATCAGGTACTATGTGGTTCTATGATACTGTTAAAAATGTTTTAAGTTTTGCATTGATTCTACACACAAACACCACACACACACACACACACACACACACACAAATAGAGTGTATGACTTTAAATTTTTTTTCTATTCACTAAGATTTAGGTCTTTAAAAAGTCATGTTTGTATTATGCCTTTTTCAATACAAAATTATATTTTCCACACCATTTGGCAGTGGTGCTTACTAAGTATTGCTTTTGATGGTAGAATACATTTATAGCTATTATAGTTATAAAGAATATGTACTGAAAGCAATTGATAATTGGAGAAGGGAACATTTAGATGATATATTTGACTAGGTATTATGTAGCTACTAATACAATATCAGCAAAAAATAAATGTCAAATAGAGTGCAACTGTGTCTTTATTTACTGTAGTAAGCAGTAGGTAAAAAGATTTTCAATGAGTGAAAAACAAAATAATATATGCATAATGGAAATTGAAGACCAAATAAATAATTCTGAAATAAGTTCTTGGGACAATAGGATGCATTGTTGTGAGGAAGAAAAATATTTTTTCTTTTCTTGTTTCTATGGTGATATATAAATTTAATTTGTCAGATACCACTTATGTGATGAGAATAATTAACTGATAGGCTTTCATATTTATCCAAATAATGTTTCTGGATTGTAGAATGTGGAAGCAAAAAATGCTTCACTTTGCTATGATTGTGGAAGTTCTCACTCTTTACATAGATGGTAACTGGTGATTTTGTCAAACTTGCATGATTTATTTCCCAGATCAAGAAATCTCCAAAAGTGGGGTGCTTGGGTGACTCAGTCATTTAAGCATCTGATTCTAGATTTTTGGCAGAGCTCATGATCTCAGAATCATGGGATTGAGCTCCATGCAGGCTCTGTGCTTAGTGGGGAGTCTGCTTGAGATACTCTCTCCCTTCCCCTCTTCTTTTGCCCCTTCCCCCACTCACACTCTCTCTACGATAAATAAACGTTGTTAAAAAGAAAGACATCTCTAAAAGTGCACCTTATAATCATTCTTTGAAATTTTTACTTTCTTAAATTTATTTATTCTTATTTTTAGCATTGAAAGTCATTACTTACTGTTTCTATATTATCTGAAAGCTGTGTAAGATTAAACTGATAATAAAGGAAATTTGTGATATATATTATATATTCTAATTGGTGGATCAGTGGTATATCTAAGTGAATTATAATTAAGTCTTCAACACATATAGAATTCACACACACACACACACACACACACACACACACAGCATGACCCTTGACATAAATGAAGTTTTCCTTCTGCTTGTTTTTTTATGTTTGTTTGTTTTTTAAATTTTATTTATTTGAGAGAAAGAGCACAAGCAGGGGTAGAGGGAGAAGCAGGCTCCCGCTGAGCAGGGAGCCCAACACAGGGCTCTATCATGACCTGAGCTGAAGGCAGACACCCAACAGACTGAGCCACCCACGCTCCCCTTTCTATTTGTTTAGACAAAATTTTTGTTGGTGAGTGTAATGCAACTTTGATTCCTTCTAGGTATAAAAATTAAAAATGAATCAGATTCAACTAATTATAAAAATAAAATATACTTGGGATCAATTAAAGCTAAATCTACTCTTATAAAACATAATACAGTAATCCAAATTATGACAATTCCTCAACTCAATTTATATAGATATAATATCCTAATGCCAAAAAAGACAATGTAGGAAAGAAATAGTAGAATAATTTTGCATATGATATTAGCTAGAAATCACCATATGCTATATAGTCTATATTGTATAACTTAGAATTTATATTCTATATAACATTTATACTACCAACAACATATATCATAGATAATATATAATATAGATTATACTTTATGTATTGTTTTGTTATGCATTTTATACATACAAAGTGGTGTGCATACATTAGGAATGCAAGCATGTCTCAGTATTATTGAATCTATTCTCTCTATTCTGTACCTTATCAGACCAAAGGAAAAGAAAGCAACCATATGGTAATCTCAATTCATAGTCTCAATTTTAAATAAGCACATATTTATAACAAAAACTTTATTTTTTTTTCAAGATTTATTTATTTGAGAGAAAGAAAGAGAGAACATGTGAGTGGGAGAGGGGCAGAGGGAGGGAGAGAATCCTCAAACATATTCCCCCGCTGAGCGTGGAGCTGGATCTCAGGGCCCTAAGATAATAACCTGAGCTAAAATCAAAAGTCAGAAGCTTTAACTGACTGAGTCACCCAGACATCTTAACAAAAACGCCTTAAAGCTAGAAATACTCACTAAAATCCTCTCCATGTGAAAATTTGGAAAAAAGTAGGAATTTTGGATTTTTATATGTGTATATATGCCTGCATGTAATGAACTTTTAAGTTACTTGTTACTTGGTGTTGTGAGATAAGAGAGCCTTTGGCTGTCGCCCACCATATCCCATGTGCATTTGACTTTTCAAAGTTTCCTCTATGGCACTCAACTCAAACACGTGGTTATAGGCTCTGGATTTGAACTGGGAGTAGAAATCTACAGGACTGAACATACAAGTGTCCACGATAGTAATTCAACTCAGTTTTCCCGAACTAAAGAAGTTGAATTGAATCCATCAGTCCGGTAATTATTAGGAGGTTAGGGTTTAACAGTTAGCTTAGTGGGCAGGAGAAGGAAGAAATATAATTATTAGTACTGTTGGAGATTTAGGTATATCTATGTTTTAATCTTTAAAAATGTAAACATTAAAATATAACAAAGGGTTATTATTTGAAATCACAAGGAGAAATTAAACTCAGTATGAAATATTTTAACTATTTGCTTTAAAATTCATGAGGGGGTTGCCTAGGTGGCCCAGTCGGTTAAGCATCCAAGTCTTGAGTTCAGCTCAGGTCATGATCTCAGGGTTGTGAGATTAAGCCCTGTGTGAGCTCTGGGCTCAAAAGGGAGTCTGCTTTCTCTCCCTCTCCCTCTGCCCCTCCTCCCACTCTCTCTTCCTGAGTGGGTTAGGCCGCTGCCTTCGGCTCGGGTCATGATCTCAGGGTCCTGGGATCGAGTCCCGCATGGGGCTCTCTGCTCGGCAGGGAGCCTGCTTTTCTCTCTCTCTCTCTCTCCCTCCCTCCCTCCCTCTCCATCTACTTGTGATCTCTGTCAAAAATAAATAAATAAATAAAAACAAAAATAAATAATTAGTGAGCAAATGGCCAGATAATTCATTCATTACCTAAAATTGTGGAGCAGATACCCTAGAAATATCAAGACTGGGTTGAATTACAGAAACCAAGCCTTGACATACACACAGGAAGGAAATAGCTGAATTATATGGGCTATGGAGATTTCTACCCTGTTTAATGAACCTTAATATCTTAACTTAGAAATGGCTGATTATCTTGGACTGTTGTTTGGAATAATGTTTTTGAAATTAATATGCAAATGTACTTGTCCCTGGGCACATCATATTTCTCTCCAACCCTGACCCTGTTCAACTTGTATTCTTTCAGGTTAGGTATTTTTATCTCTTTAATTACTCTGACAAGACTTTATTCCAGTTATTATCTATAGCTGGCCTTTGTGACTCCTTTTTTCCCATTAGTTTATATAAGCTCACTTTGATCTTCTTTCTTTTCTTTTTAAATGGAGGTTAATAATTAGTATCTCACAGAATTACAAAGAAAATTAACAAGAGAAAACATGAAGTACATATTATGTTTCCAGGAATATAGTTGGGGATTGTATTAGGGGGCTAGGCTATCTAGCCAAGCAGCTACCACTTCTTTACCTCATACCACAAATATTTAATGAAAGTCATGAGGGTACACTATTGAGTTCCATACAGTTACCAGTGCCCTAAGCTTGATTGAGGTTCTGCTGTCTCATAGCTAGAATATTGGAGTGCCAAAAGAAGGGAGGGATAAAAACAAAGCCTTTTACTGCTCTATTTCTGAGGTGAAAGCCATCAATTACTTACAGATAGTTAGGAAACTAATCACACAATCCTGCCAAATTATAGGAATGATACTGATGAACAATAGTATGTCTCCTACAGTGATTAAAAGATGTTAGTTATTTTTATTACTCTCTGATGTCTCTTCCCTGCCACTTCAGTGTACTAATCATCCAGAGGTTAGGGATGGATTATGAAATCCTAACGAATTAAAGGTAATGTTTTCTTAGAGCAATGGAGTGAAAGGGAAGATATCATGATAACAATGACATATCTGAGTATAGAATCACCAAGTGCTCACTTAGAATTTCTGCCTGTAAGTTTTACAGGTAGCTACCTCAGTATTTCTAAACCTACTTTTGACATTCCCTACACCATCTCTCTTGAAATCCAGTTGGCCATCATGTTTAGTCAGTGCTAGTTCCATGTTATTTATTGATTCTCTTACTTGTACTATTTCACATTAGTCTGAGTGCTGGGAGATACATCGGCACCTTGAATCTCTGATACCAAGATCTAAATGTGTGAAGCAAGCAAATTTTATAAAACATCAGTGTGAAACAAATGGTAAAATACAGCTCTTAGGACTGTGAGTGATTAAACTATTACAGAGGAAGTATTTAGAAATTGTTTTCTGGGGCACCTGGGTGGCTAAGAGGATTAATAAGCCTCTGCCTTCAGCTCAGGTCATGGCCCCAGGGTTCCAGGGTCCGGCTCTGTGCTCAATGGGAGTCTGCTTCTTTCTGTTCCTCTGCCTGCCATTTCCACTGTTTGTGCTCTGTCAAATAAATAAATTAAATCTTAAAAAAAAAAAAGAATTTTTTTCTCTCTTAATTCAAGGAGTTATATATTTATAGAAAGAAAAAAAATGGAGGCTTTGAAATGTGTATTAACACTCCTCTTTTATCCCTTGAGTCCCTTTATAATGTCTGGTAGAGCAGTAGCATGGGTGGTTGGTGAGAGGTTATAGACTATAGCTCCAAGTCTAATTTTTTTTAATATTACAGACACAGGTTCAATATCCATTCCAAAAAAATGTACTGTATATTTGTGTAAACCTATTTAAAACCTTGTCTATTTACTTAAATACAAAAGTAAGTATATTAATGCTGGGAAATGTTAGGTTGTTGAACTGTTTCAGCTGAACTATCTTGAGAAATCGGTATTGTCTGTTATGTTAATTCCCGCCTTCATGTCTGCCTTTATATTTAATTTTATAGAGCTATATATTTTTTACTTTAATCAGTTTTATTTTAATCATTTAATATGATGTTAGCTTTTAATTAAATATTTTGCATCTTTATCAGCGCTTGAAAACATCTGCAATTCCAGACATTGAAATTTTGCTTCTCTGGATCTATTGGGTTGGGCCCCTGCCTGTTTATCACTCACTTCAAGGTGCCTGTGTGTTCAGAAGTTAGATGTGCTTATTTAAAAGAACAAACTGAGGGTTGCTGGAGGGGAGATGGGTGAGGCATGGACTAGACTGGGGATGGACATCAAGGAGGGCCCTCGTGATAAGCACTGGGTGTTACTGTAAAGTGATGAATCTCTAAATTCTACTCCTGAAACCAGTACTACACTATATGTTAACTAACTAGAATTTAAGCAAAGACCTAAAAAAATAAGGTGACGAAGAGAAATGGTTTATATTATTTTTAAGCAGTGTTTTAGAAACCATGATTTTGAGAGTTTTCCTTTTTCCCCTAAGCTTTAGAACGTCCTGACCATTGCAAATTATTAGTCTTTCAATATATCATTTTGACCAAGCCACTCACAGTTTTCTGAAGATGGAGACATTATATTAATTGCCATCTGTTTTTCTCTATGAGAAGCTGACTTAGTTGAGCCTTGTTTTAGCTTTCCACAAGCCTTCCAGAATACATTATATTTTTATAAGTTTTCACAGATGGAATAATTGTCTTTATGTAACCAAGAAGAGGTCATAGAAAAGACAATTCATAATTAGATTCAGTTACAAACTGTATAAGTGCATAGATTATAATATATTTCATCCCTTAAGTCATAATTAGTCCTCTTTGAAAACATAATTGCTCTGAATCACACTGAGATTATTTTTAGCCAATATATGTCCATGCAATATCACATATTATTTCAGGCATCATGATATTTATATGTCATGGTCACATAGCCATGCTTAGAATAAAAAATGACATTAAAATGATTTGAAAATAAATATATAGAACATACAGGTTAAGAACCATATATCTTACACTTTTTGCAGTAGTCATTCATAAAGTCTTTTTTAATATGTGTATATTGTTTGAAGAAATAACAGTTGTTGAATATTTCAAAGTTTAGAAATAAATCATTAGCTCTTTCCCACGCACTTATAGGTAGCTATTTTTGTGTAGTTAAAAACTCTTATAAAAACACTTAATGTCTGTCAGACAGTATCTAAGCATATTAACTCATTTAATCAAGATAACTCCATGGGATAGGCACTAGTATTAAACTAATTTTCCAAGTGAGATGAGTAGGTACCCAGAGGTTAACCTTTGTCAAGTATTATAGCAGTGGGTGGCAAGACTGTGTATTCAGTTCTTCCTTGACCCCTCACTCCACCAAGCTGCCTGGGGAGCGTTTCATCTCAACAAATTTGGGAAAACAACCCCAGAAGCAGTCAGTGGTGCTCTCTTCATCTGCATGATGGCACTAAATAAACTTTTCTTATGTAATCATGTATAGACATGTACTAAATACTAACACAGGTAATACACATGAGGAAAATTTTAAGTCATTTATAATTTCTCAATGCAGACACAATTTCTATCTACATTTGAGGTCATAGTCTTTCTGGCCTTCTTTTCTGCACTTGTCAACATACTTTTTTCCCTAAATAAATGGGATAATTTTCTTTGTAGGTATTTCTTTCATCTAACAAAGTGTTACAGCCATATTTCTATATCATTAAATCACTTTAGAGCACCACACTTAATGGCCGAATAACATTATGTTAACACAAATTTTGAAATTTGTTTTTATTCACTTGTTCTTTGTTAACCGTGAGACCAATTTTCTGTATCTCTCCAAATGAATAGATTTAAAGTATTCAGGGAATTCCTGGTGTTTTTAAATTATGGAGTGAAACCAGAAGCCTGGATAAATATATGTGGGTTTACCTCCTGGGATAATGAAGTGATATTAGAATACTGCTTTAGAAAGTATTTAGAAACAAAGTATTGCTTTATTTTTTTTCCTTTTATTTTTCTACGTTGTATATTTTCACAAGAACATTTAGAGAAAAGGAGATTTCCCTAAAGAAAATATTTTACAGGTTTGACTGCAATCACACAAGAAAACTAAGTGTAAGAAAGAGTGTGTTGACATCCAGTGGCCAAATTAAAATCATTACTAATATGGCAAGATATAATGAAGTCCCATACTGATTAATTGCGTGGGCATCATATAATGAAGGATATGCCTTTTAGGCAAATCTTCAATACAGCGTTAGGTAGTTATTTAGCTTAGAAAAAATGAGAAATCACGTTTTGGTAACTTGTGGAAGATGGAAAAAGGTGGGATACCAGATTTTTTTTTTAATTTTTTATTTTTTATAAACATATATTTTTATCCCCAGGGGTACAGGTCTGTGAATCACCAGGTTTACACACTTCACAGCACTCACCAAAGCACATACCCTCCCCAATGTCCATAATCCCACCCCCTTCTCCCAAACCCCCTTCCCCCCAGCAACCCTCAGTTTGTTTTGTGAGATTAAGAGTCACTTATGGTTTGTCTCCCTCCCAATCCCATCTTGTTTCATTGATTCTTCTCCTACCCACTTAAGCCCCCATGTTGCATCACCACTTCCTCATATCAGGGAGATCATATGATAGATTTTTTAAAGTGATATTTTGCCAATGGGTATTTCATCAATTGGAATATGCCTCTTCTCGTTGGGGAATATTTTCACTTTCAGGCTCAATTTTGTCAGTGCTTAGCACTGAGCACAGTCCTCATTAATCCACAGTCCTCTGCAACTGCCAAAAACAGAGTTCACAGTAGCCAGCCCAGGGATGAAATGGCCCTTGTTCCCCATCCTAGGACATCATGCAGAGAGTGAATAGGGAAGGCCGTAAAGCCAATGCGGGCTTGAGGAGCTCCTACACAGACGCTCTGACCTTCTATTGCTTTAGCTGTAGCACAGTGCTTTTATTTGTGCCAGTAAATATGTAAAATACATGTTTAACGAATGCATATAAATGGGACAGAGAAAGATGTTTTACATTCCACATCTGCAGAGAAAGAGTTGGCCCATGGTTTAATATAAATCTTGGTCTGGAGGTACTGCTTCTTCTCACTTACGTATACGAGCTATATCCACGAGCATTTCTTTCTGTATTTCCTATTAGTGTTCTGAGAAAGCCATTTAATAGCCTTTATGGATGCTGTCATTCTATGAGGCTGCCAAGTTTCACTTGATTTTTAAAAAGATCGCAGATAGGATTAAGTTTTTCTATTTAGCCCATCCACATTTTCCGAGCTACAGCTTCTACCTTCTTCCGTACAGACACCAAATCCATTGTTCTGACTCATTCTTGCTTTTTTTTTAACCTCAAGAATCTTTAGAACAAGGGGGGAAAATGTGTTCTAAACAGAGATAATAGAAAACATTTTATTATATCTAATTTCAAGACTGGTCCAGACGTTCAAATGCAACTTCTATATATTTAAATAAGGAGAACTATCAATGACAAGTGCCATGGACTGTGTTAGACATCTACATGTTTTCCTTCTTCAGTAAGACACAGTGAACACACCATGCCTTTAAGATCAGATTTCCAGTCCAATTTCCACTGGTAAATAACTATGTGCTACTGGACAGGTCACTTAAAATGTCTTGATATAAATTTCTTCCTATGTGAAAGTAATACATTAGAGAAAGTACAGATTTTGATATTAAAATTATGTGATCCTATTTGAACATAATATGTTGATGTATTTTATAATAGTGCTATTCAGATATTAATATTAATTTATTTTGCAATTTTGTGTTAATAGCAATGTCACTTAATTTTTATACATTATATATTTTGAAATATATATATATTCAAGATATGTAAGGAAATGTAGTTCACACTGCATTTTATTTAATATTTATAAATATGCCTAGTTATGAGCAATGAGATTAAACAAATCAACATGAGACACAGTATTAGTGTTTTTCCTATATTGAAATATTATGAAAGTTTTCATCCATACATTCACCTGACAGGACTGGAGATGGAGGGTGGAAATGCCACTGCTTGTTTCTCTAGGGCCCATTTCAGACGTACTAATTGATAGCATTTTTCCGTATTAGCCCAGATTCTCCCTGAATATTTCTCAGCCTGGCACTGCTGACAGCTGTCAACACTCTTCAATCAGAAGTGGACGATTATTTGAAACATTTTCCCTTACCCTGAAATGTATGACCATTATAGACAATTTGGGATCTAGAAAAGTATAAACAAAGCCATAATATTTCATAGTTCAGGAATACCTACTGCTACCATTTCATTCTTGTATCTTTATATTAAGAGGTTCAAATAAAAGGGTCTCCTATATGTTTTATCATTTAGGATTATAAAATAATGATAGTTTAACATTTAATTTTAAATTTAATTGCAAAATATTTACGTCATGTACTTTATCTGGAAAAAAAAAATCTAACATATGGTAGAAAAATCACCCAGATTTAATGAGTGTTATTATTTGACATATTTACTTGAGATTGTTTAGAGGGAGAAAAATGAGACATATTTCTAAACTTCAATCTTTAAACCAATTTCTCTTCCTACTAGCATGGTAATTACCATAATAAATATTGTGTATCACTTTTCTTTTTCTAGACTTGCTTTACACAATTTATGTATGACAACAGTCTCATATGGCATCATCTTGTAATTTTAAAACACTTTGTAATTGGTATCATATAGTACTGTGATTTAAACTTTATTTTTCTATATATATATATATTTCTGATTAACCCAATTTATATTTGCCTCACAGTGGAAAAATTTGAGAATATCTCTAGATATAAAGCAATAAAAAAAGCTGTTAGTTTATATATTCAACTAATTTTTAAATACAGTAGATTTGGCCTAACTATTCCTCAAAATGGCTGTCCAGTTTTTCAGTTTCATCAGCACCATATAGGGGTTCTGTTCGTATGTTTGTGTGTGTGTGTGTGTGTGTGTGTGTGTGTGTGTGTGTATGTTCTCATTAGTAGCATCACTAAATTAAATTGTTTAGTGGTTTTTGTCCACCATATTGATTTAAAAAATACTAAATAAATTGTTATTTTTGTTGTTGTTTTAATTTATAAATTTTAAACACAAGTGAAGAATAAAATAATAGCCATGCAAATGTTCATGACCCAATTTCAAGAATTAATTATCAAGCCTTTGCCTCAATGATTTTACCTGAGCTCCTACTATTTCTGAAATGTTTTAAAAAAGTTCTAGACACCAAAATGTTTCAGTATACATGATCAAAAGTAGGTTTATTTTTAACCACAAAGAAACTTCTATAACTAACAAAATCCACAATGTTTTCTGTCATTTCAAGGTACTGAATTATCATATTGGATTGCCACAAATTCATAAAAAAATGTAAACATAAAAATACGTTTGTACAAATTAAGTTCTAAGCAATGTCTTTATTTTACACTTGTTCTTGTGTGTTTTAAATAACTTTTAATCTAATACGGTATCTTCCCTAAAACCTCTCACTTCTCTCCTAGATGAATGAAAATATCATAATATAAAATTGACATAAATACATTTTCCCAACATTGTAATTTATATTTCACACCACTGGTAGTGATTTTTTTTATATTTATACAAAATAACTTCCTCATTAAGAAACTGAACTTATTCTGAGTATTTTCATTATTTACTGGCTATCAAAAGGTATATTTTAGCAATTTCTAAACAACAAATATTTAAGTTTCAAATATTCAACGTAAGAATGAAATTCATCTTTAATTTTCACCTCAGTTGAATTTCTTCATGGCCTTCATTAAGGAAATATATAACAAAGAAAACATCTGCTTAAAGGAACTCAGAGGCACCGCAATATCTCCATTTATGACAGCCTGTTCTTTCTTAATTAGGTGTTTTTTAACGACTTTTTCTAACAAGAATCAGAGACCTAAAATATCTCTCAGTGGTTGTTCAAAAATGTGTGGAGAAGATTCAAAATGAGATCATAAAGAAAACTCCTAACAGACACAGGGACTCTGGCTTTTCTGTTGATCATGTAGTATTAAACTACATACCTGACAAAATTATTTTTCTTCATGAGTCTCAAACAAACAAATCCAATTTGGTTATATGGAAGTGCTATGTCAATGTCGTAAATGCAAAGCTATTCAATTTTCTTTAAGGGTGAGAATTACCAGTCATTTCAAAGGAGTTGGTATAATAAGTATCAGTTAAATGAAAAGTTTTACATGCAAAATTCAGTAGTTGAAGTTTCTTTTTTAGTATTTTGATAATAGAGGCTATCTTTTATCTCTGTCTTATATGTTATAAACAGCCATATTTACCCCGGCACTATATTTTGTATTTATTTTCTAAAAATAACATAATCTCTTTGTTAAGATGAAAAACGTTTCTTTTCATATCTTTCATAATATAAAATGGCAAATATCTTGCATGGGTTTTCTATTCATAGACTGTTTTATAACATCAATATAACTGATTATTAAATCCCCCAGATTTCAAACTGAATTGTCATTTTGTTTATCTAATACTGTATCTTGGGAAATTGGATTAGGAAACTTAATGCTATTTAGAAAAAGAAGAAAGATCACATTTTTTCCCCTGGCTTGACTGTTGAGTTTTACCAAGATAGAATAGAAGATGTAAGCAGGTTAAATTAAACCAAAAAAATCTATCTCAGTGTCACCTGTCAATCAATGAGATTGCCAGACCAACTTTTCAACCTTCAGGCAGATTTATGTCTATAGCTTAAAATGGACGATGCTTGAGCAGAAGTTTTTAATTATACCATTCAAATTATTGCTGAGCTATAACCAAATATATATAACAAACATATAACAAAATATAACCAGCTTGGAAGATATATTATGTGTGTATTGTTGTTTTGTTTTTATGAATGCAAAAGTTGTACCCTTACTATAGCAATTTTGTGAGAAAGTGTTATTTTTTATTTAAATTTTGTTTGTTTCTTGTTCCCTAGGAATATGAAAGAAACCTAAGACTTAAAAAGATTATAAAGGAAGATACGGTTTTTATTTGCAACTACACTTTCCTCTGAACAACACCAGTTGGAATCCAAAGAGCAGAATGAATGGTTGCTTCTTGCTACCTTTTATCTTGGGAATTCCTCTCATATGGCCTTGCTTTACAGCAACAGAAATCTCTCCAACGGAGGAAGTTGAGCACCCCGTGGGTTCTCACTTCCGAGTGAAGCGTGGTTGGATGTGGAACCAGTTTTTTGTACCAGAGGAAAGGAACGAGACTAATTATCACATTGGCCAGGTACTGGTTTTGTGAAAGTGTTACAGGAAATAACATTACAGAACTCTAAATGGATGGGTTGAGGAAGTTTTAAGTCACTTGATAATTCTACATTTTCTCTGTGGAACCCTTAGAAAGCTTCAGACATCAGCCTAATTAATTGTTTCAGATTTTCAAGCACCTAAAATATTTGCAAAACTTGAGGAAGAAGAAAAGCTCTGACTTTCAAATTTTACTTTTGTCTCCCTTATGAAAATACTGCCCTCATTTATCAACATCTGGAAATTTGATGGTGTTATTTTTGGTAATGGATCAAAGCAACCACACTGAGAATAATAACGTTTACCAACAGCATTTAGTCTGATTTTCTATTATGCTCAGTAGGTGTTGATTTACCCATCATTAATTTTTCATGAAGCAGATTAATACCAAACCCTTTTACAGCTAAGTAGCTTCAAGAGCCTACACACTTCATTTGATTATGAAGTATAAAGAATAATTATTTTTTCTTTTTTATAAGAATATATATATTTTTAAAATTTCCCTAATGAGATAGAACATTCCCTATTTATGTTTTTGGTTTTTATTATTATTCAATTTTCTTTAAACAGAGGTAATTACAATACCGTGTCCTCTTCTGTCAGGATCTTTCTCTAGATGAATGAACTGAAATAAGTTTAACCGCTAATTAACTGGCACTAAAATTTAATTGGGCCCAAAGGGTGAAGCACTCAAAATTCATTAACTCCCTTTTCCTAGCCCTTTCAGGAGAGCTGCAGCGTTAGCGTGATGTCCATATTCCAAAGGAGTTCATCTGTCCCATTCAGCAAATGTATATGTGTATATTCAACCGAAGGCTCAGGTTAGGATCTTAGGCAAACAGATTTCTAACATTTGTGTATGTGCGTGTGCCTGCTTTGAGGCAATTTCACATCTTTTTATTCTCAAAGATGACTGCAGGTAAATCAGAGGCAGGATGGCAAAGACGAGGTCCTTGGTTAAGCGTGTGCTAGTTAACTGAGTCTCTGTAGCCACATTTACAGTGAACTCCACAGAGCCCCGTATGCTCTCCCATCAATGAGCCAGGTGACAGACTAACAGAGGCTGGTGACTTTTAGTGAATAAGGCTCTACAGGGAAGCGCATCAGTACAAGCAGAGCAGAGACTAGCTCCCTGGCTGACTGTCACATTTTCTAGTTTTTGTTTTCGTGCTCCGGGCACAGCTCCTGTTGCCTCCTTTCACATCGTGATTGATTTTGCCTATTTTTTTCATTCCATAAAAATACTTACAAAAGTATCCTAACAGATGTTTTCGCCTAAAACAATGTCATTAGTCTTAAATAACATACAGATAACTGGTTTAAAAGACAGTAATAATGAATATTTAGGTGCTGTAGTTAAAGAGCTGGTAAAAATAAAATGTAGCTGATGTGTCCAGATGACTTTCTTTTTGAACTCTTTGTTAACAGGGATTAAGTTTGGAAAGCACAATTAAGTAAAAAATTAAAGGCATATTGATTTGCCAAACCAATAGTAACTGCCTAATTTTAAAAAATATTTTTGAATAGAAATACAGAAAATATCATAATACGGAATTCATGAAATTAAAATGTGTTTAACTTGTGTATTTTGTGACAGTAAGAGGCTGATGTTTAAAAAAAATAAGTAAACATATATATATCTTAAAAAGATCAGGCTTACTGATCCATGAAAATTATACTGTGCATATATACTTGGAATACATGTATTCATTACCTAATTTGATTTATCATCTCATTCTAATACTTAATAAAACTTTCAAACTGTATCAAAATCATATTTGAAAAACACAGCCGCCCGTTACTTTCATTTGATTCACTTATTGGAAAGGACATTCGTTTCCCTCAGTTTCTTATTAGTGAGTCATGGAAACTTCTGTTTTATCTTATGCGTAATGAAGAGCTATCAGATGAAAAGAGCTATAACTTTATTATCTCTTTATTATTATTCCCAATCTGTTTCTTTCAGTAAATAGTAGTGTTATTCAACATGTTATTAAAATTATTAAAATTCATTGTTTTAGATATCTTCAGATATTCTACCCAGTCACAGAGGAATATATTAATTAGTCCATTGTACCTTGAGCTATCAGAAAAGTTATGAATTGGTTTAGAATTTTATTTCTTTGGTTAGCTTTGTAAATTTTCAGAGAAGCTCTTACTTCGAAGAAGGACATATTCCTAAATGATGAATCAAAACTATGGATTCACAATAATTAAGGGATTATGGCATACTTCTTCTCTTTATGTAAAAATAATTTAGGTATGAGAACCCAACCAACCAATGTTACCTGTATCATAATAACCCTTGTTTTTATATATAAAATTCAAAATTCCATTAACACAATGAATGAACAAATTTACGTTGCCTTTAAAAAATAAAAATAATGAGGGCACAAGAAGAAAAGATGCATTTGAGGACTGAGTTGAATTTGTTGGAAAGCAATAGATCTAATTTAGCAACACTCAGAACAGTGGAAGCTGTGGGGTCAGACAGACCTGTTGTCTAAATCATAAACCTATATAAAAACCATGACTCTGCGAAAGTTTGAAAAATGTTCAGTCTCTCTTTCTCTGTATAAATAATTATATCAATAATATATATCTCACAGTGTTATGAGAATTTATTGGGAAAGCATATATAAAGCAACTTGTAGATTTTATGTTATGTTATAAATGCCAACAAGGAAGGGTGAGGCTCTCATTATCTTCTCAAGATTCTTTCTTATTTTCCTGGTGATATTTTCAGTGTTTCCTATGTGTTTTTAGCCTAGAGATAAAACATCACTGTTCAAATTTACCTAGATTATTATCTTCCTATCTGTCTCTACATCCCAATCTAATGCAAATATTTGAGAGTACGGTTTTAGTAACCAAGAATATAGTCATAGAGTAAACTTGAACCAGTTTTGTTGTGCAGAATTTATGGAAGGTACTTTGTTTTCCAATTACTATAGTTTCTAATTAGAATAATCTATTTAGAGTAATAAAATTTATGTAGTGATTTACATTGAAATTTCAGACTTCTCTGACTGATGATAGAATTTAATCTTAAAATTAATATTTCACCTGATTTAATATACTGTGGAAATTACATGGAGTTATTAACTTGGGGAAAAATTAACAGACATGAAAATAAAATCGTTAAAATTGATTTGTCCGTTTAAACCTGTCTTGGAAACTTAATTATCCCTCTTTGCACTTGCAGCTAAGATCTGATTTAGACAATGGAAACAACTCTTTCCAGTACAAGCTTTTGGGAGCTGGAGCTGGAAGTATTTTTGTCATTGATGAGAGAACAGGTGACATATATGCCGTCCAGAAGCTTGATAGAGAGGAACGATCCCTCTACACTCTACGAGCCCAGGTAATAGACAGCACTACCGGAAGGGCTGTGGAACCCGAGTCCGAGTTTGTCATCAGAGTTTCGGATATCAATGACAATGAACCCAAATTCCTAGATGAACCTTATGAGGCCATTGTACCAGAGATGTCTCCAGAAGGTATTGCATATTAATTTACATCAAAGATATATTAACAATGACAACAGATTTAAAATCTTGAGCTCATGTTTTTGGAAGTGAATTATTGAAAGTTCAACACTTGTACTTCCTTCTACAAATATATTAAGTAAAATATTTTTTAAAAATTAGATGATTATTTAAATTTTGTAAACAATAGTACTGTATATTAATACATTATTTGTCTTGTTAAAATATCTCATTCCTCAAGGCAATAGAAAAAAGGGTTAAACATGTACATTTTAGGGATGCCTGGGTGCCTCAGTTGGTTAAGTGTTTGCCTTCAGCTCAGGTCATGATCCCAGGGTGCTGGGATTGAGTCCTGCATCGGGCTCCCTGCTCAGTGCGGAGCCTGCTTCTCCCTCCCTCTCTGCCTGACATCCCCCCCTTACACTCATGCTGTCTCTCCTCTCCCTCTGTCCTCTCTCTCTGACAAATAAATCTTTTAAAAAAATGTATGTTTTAGTGATTTATAAAATTCTTTAGCTTATTCACTTATTAGTTTCTCCATTATAAAAATGCATTTTCCAAAACAGGATATAATCTTGTATCTTAAAAACACATAAGATCATCCTGAAAAATATGCATGTTTGAGTAGTAGAAGACCAATTTTTAAGACACAAATACTCTGCATCAAAATCATGGAACATAAAGACTAAAAACAAAGTGGTTGAACACTTCTGTGCAACTGTATTTATCTTCAAAGTTCCTTTCAATTCCAGTGTTATTTTTATAAATATTTTAAATATATTGCATATAGAAGCAAGTGCTTTCCATAAGCTATAAGAACTGAAGGCATTGAAAATCAGAAATGTCTTTCTAATAGAGAGGAAATTATGGTGTGGCTATGCAAAATTTGTTCACTCACTGAGTCAGAAAATTTTGATAGCTCAATATATATTAAAATTAAGTTAATAAAATTTACTTAAGTGTGATAAATTCTGTTCTATAATGGCCATTTTAAATTATGCTAACATACTCCAAAATTTCTTTGCCTAAACATTTGATTTATTAGCCACCAAATCTAAGATATATATTCTGTTGTATATTTTCCTGATTCTTGTTTTTTAATATTCTAGGAAACAATTTATTTTTTTAATTTTTTTTATTAACATACAATTTATTATTTGTGCCAGAGGTTCCAGGAAGCAATCTAAAGACTTCTTTCTACATGTGTTCAGAACATAAGTCTTTATAGCATAAACAAATTCGACTGTGAATATATATCATGACCAATAATCATTAGATGTAAATGACACGTTTTTATTTTTCTGTTTGGTAGCTAAGCAGTGAAACATTTCTTCTTTCCACTCCATCCTCCTCCTCCTCGTTGACTTCCTCCTTCTACTCCTCTTTTTTCCTAAATAGCATACCTTATGGACCTAACATTTACTAGAATATTTTTTGAAATGTAATTTTGGAGGTAATTGCTTGTATGAAACCTATGTTTTAGTTATACCACACAAGCAGTAACTATTTTTAAATAAGGTGATATTTGATACTGTGTGTATGAAAGTGTTAATTTTGGGTAAGGTATGATGCTAATTGACTGGAGGAAGTGGGACATTTTAGGAGATGATATTTGAAGTTGTTTACAAAGAGTCCAATCATGTCATGTTCTAGGAAAATATTCCCATACAGTATGAAGAGGATTGCATATATTAATTATTAATATGGGAGTTATTGTCAAATAGCAAGCATTTAGGCATGGCCATGGATGAGATGCCTTGGCAGAGAATGTATGTAGAAAAGAGAAAAATGAACAGGATGAGTCGACTGTTAAGCAAAAGGGGATTGACTTGTAATTTAGAATGATTGAGATTGACCAGTGATGTAGGAAAAATAGAAAGACACGAAAAGAGATGTTGCGAAGGAAGAGGTCTGCCAGCTCTGTGGAATGCTGCTGTGAGGTTGAATTAAATGAAGAAAGTATAGTGATTTTGATTTGGCAAGTTGAAGGCTCCTAGTGATTTTGGTAAGAGAAATTCGGTTGAATTAATGGGACTGCAATATTTTGGAGATTATTCTATTGCATGAATGGATGGAGAAGAGGAGGTTACAGTGAATTTAGCCAACTTTAACAGATATTATACTACAGAGAGAAAATAGACATGTGGACACTAGGTAGAGAGAGATAAAGGTAAATAGGATTTTTTTTTATTATTATCATTATTTAAGCACTTACTAGGATGGGAATTTTGAAAGCACAGTTATATACTATAGGCAGTGATCCAAAAGAAGGGTATTTTGGAAGAAAATCAGGGGGCTATAACTGATGGAAAACTATTCTTGAGAAGGAAAGGACCCATGGAATCTAGAGCAATAGTAGAGGAGACAGATTCAGGTTAAGTTAACACTTTGGTTGATAAGAAACCAGTTAATAAGTGCTTGTTTCTATCCATTAGATATGAGACAAAGGCACTAATTGAGAGCAAATGGGTGGGATTTTTGATAGGAGGAGGAGGTCCTCTATTATGAGATACTCTGTTATGTGGAGCTGGAGAGTGGATCCACAAGGAGATTGCAGTATGTGCAGGACCGTCTTTGCATCGTGGCATCAGTGTGGCCACAAGACTGTGGTTGATTCAGCAGACATCACAAAACCTTGGTTTGTTCTGTATGGTATTTGACTAGCACAGATCTCTTGCTGTGCAATTCAAGGTTCATGCATATATCAACCTAGTTAATCTGTGTACTTGTGGGAGTGCCAGTCTGGGTTCAGGCATTTTATGGAATCATACTAAAATCAATAAGCACTTTTTATTCCTTTCTGTGCAAGTTAAGTGGCCAAGAGAACAATAGTCAGCTATTGTCAGAAATGTTATTTTATACGGAGATAGAAGAATATCCCATTGTTCTGTCAACTGAGTGTAGATGGTTTCCCTCTGAAGCATTCCTTGAATTATTAGCTTTGCGTTGAAGAAATCAATCAATATTATGTGTGATTTTTCTGTTTTCCTCAATCTCAATATTTAAATAATGAATAATATGAATTATTTTACCTGAACATATACTTAATTCTTCATGTTCTTTCCATATTAATGCCATTTTATAGGTTCTCGAATGTTAATCTTGCTTCCAAACACTCTACCCACCATTCTTATCCTTTACAAAGCAACAGATGCAAACATTTTATTCTCTGTTGTCTTAAATATTGTGTGTTGTATTATAGTCAAATACCAGTTATTATATTTGAATCTGTACTTTGTATGTAGAATTTGGTAGAGTACTGAAAGGAATCTCCATTTGAGGATGTCATCAGAAGAGAAAACCAAGAAAACTACAAACTACTTGTTGCTTATTAAAACACATATTTATTTATAGTGTGCTTTTACTGATAAGATTTATATTTAAAATGCAATTACTTCTAATACTAGAGCTACCAAATAGAATTGAGATGAAATATTGTCTTTCCACTCATTAGTCTGGAATTACAAAATTATTCTCTCTCTCCCACACAAAAATATAAGGTCTAATAGGCTAGGAGTCACACAGGACCTGAAGTTTTTGATGACTGAGTTAAAAAAATGAGTACATGGATGGGCAAAAAACTACATAAGGTTTATGTATAAACCTTATAAACATAAGATTTATTTTTAAATGAGGCTTGGGAGATGAACAGAGGATATCAGTGGTTATAAAACCCAGGGCAGCTTTATGGGAGTCCGTTGAGCACACAGTTGACCTAAAGTGCTGCAGATAGTCTCTGAATAGTGATTCCTCAATTGTAAAATTTCCCAGTGCAGAACTTCTAGAAACATTTCAATTTCCAGAAATATATAACCCACTGAGCCTGAATCGCGAAGAAACAGAAAATCAGAGCAGACAGATTACTAGTAAGAGTGACTCAGTAACTAAAAACATCCCAACGAATAAAAGCCCAGGACCGATTGGCTTCACTGGTAAGTTCTACCAAAGATTTAAAAGAAGGATTAATATCAGTCCTTCTCAAACTCTTCCAAAAATCTGAAGAGGATGGAAACTCCCAAAGTTAATTTTACAAAGTTAGCCTTACCCTGATACCAAAACCAGATAAGGACACCACAAGAAAACTATGGGTCAGTATCTCTAGTGAACACAGATTCAAAAATTGTCAACAAAATTTTAGCAAGCCCAATTCAACAGCACATTAAAAAGATTATATACCTGGGGCGCCTGGGTGGCTCAGTGGGTTAAAGCCTCTGCCTTCGGCTCAGGTCATGATCTCAGGGTCCTGGGATCAAGCCCCGCATAGGGCTCTCTGCTCAGCGGGAGCCTGCTTCCTCCTCTCTCTCTCTTCCTGCCTCTCAGCCTGCTTGTGATCTCTGTCTGTCAAGTAGATAAATAAAATCTTTAAAAAAAAAAAAAAAAAAGATCATATACCTTGAGCAGGTGGGATTCAGCTCCAGGATGCAAGGATGGTTCAACAGAAGCAAATCGAACATGATAGACGACTTTAGTCAAATAAAGTAGAAAGATCATATAATAATAACATTACTGTATTACATATTGGAAAGTTACTAAAACAATAGATCTTAACTGTTCTCACCACAACAAGGTAAAATTGTAATTATATGAGGTGATGGGGGTGTTAACTAACCTTATTGTGGTAATCATTTCTCAATATATTTGTATCAACCATCATGTTGTGTACCTTGAACTTACACAATGTTGTATATCAATTGTATCTCAGTAAAGCTTGAAGAAAAAGAAATTCGCTTTAATAGTATTTACCATCAAAATAATATGTCACCTGTAATAAAAGAAGAGATTGAATTTGATTTATGTAAAGTACATGTAAATTTAGATGTCACTTTTTGAATTCATAAATTTAATAAGCATCAACACTTAGCAGAAACTTATCTGAAATATAAAAATCCTTATTTCTTAAAATACATCAAATTTGAAAATTATCTTCTATGAAACTTCTGTCTTTGGAGATATGACTTGAATGTGACTGAGTTTGGGATGGATTACTCTTTGTATTTTCTCTGAACATATTGCTTGCTTTCTTAAACACAGTCCATCTGTCTGACATAGATTCTCTCACATTATGAAAAGTAGAGGTGTCAAAAATACAACACAAGAATAAGAATGACCTAATTTTCAGGTGATGGTAGACAGAAAAAACAAAAAAAGTTGAAAAATATTTTGCATGTTTAAGATGACAAGTGGGAAAATATCATCTGTTTCTTGAGTTTTGCTTGGAGGTTCTAGGTTGTAAAATAATTGAATATCAAATATAAACACCGGAGAGGTGTGCTAATCGGTCCCTGTAAATAAATAATGATCCTCACTAATAAAATAAGTGCCTGGTGTGAAAGGATGAGCAGATCCACAGATTAAAACCTTATTTCTGTCGTGAATTTTATTGCATAAAATTATAATTTACTAAATTATATACATACATATATATATATGTTTTTTAAGATTTTATTTATTTATTTGACAGACAGAGATCAAGAGCAGGCAGAGAGGCAGTGTGGGGGGAGGGTGGGAAGCAGGCTCCCTGCTGAGCGAAGAGCCGGATGTGGGGCTTGATCCCAAGATCCTGGGATCATGACCTGAGCTGAAGGCAGAGACTTTAACCCACTGAGCCACCCAGATGCCCTTAAATTACCCAATATTTTATATCTGTTTTAATGTTATAAAAATCACAGACACAGAGTGTAGGTCAAAATAATATTTAATTTGGGCTTCTTTAAACTTGACCATTACACAATTCAACATCCTCTCAATAAATTTGCTTCAGCGTAGTCAAAACATACTTGTACTAAAACTGCATGTAAAAATAGCTAGCCTATTCACAATTTATATCTTCATTCTAAGAAAAGCCTGTTTAATATTTTTACCACTGAACTTAACACACAAAAAGTTACACACTAAAATAAATGAGTCATTTTGAAATCTACAGTTCAGATCTTGGCATTCAAACATATATTAAACTAGGCCACACTGTTTATTTAGTATTCTATAATGAGTGGAAACTTTACATACAAAATGTCTTTGTCACAGGTTGCTGACTTCTCTATTGCCTGCAGGATATCTAAATTAGTCTGCATATCAAAATTTATCACTGTTTTACATTTTTATGGATATCTCCCATAATCACTAGAAAGAAGATAAAGCATTCAGTGTGAAATATGAGATATCATTTAATAAAGTTTTGTTACTAATATTAAACTTAACATTTAAGTGAGAATCATTCAGTCTTCTGTAATACTTGTGGTTAATACTAAAATCCATTTATAAATCAATATTGATGGAATTACACTGTTCTTACATTAGATTTTACTTTTGGTAGGAGAATATGTCTAATGTGTGGGGAAATCATATTCATGCTGTCAGTAATGCTTTTGAGCTTTAAAAATTTCATGTTGTTTTGTAAGTTTTAGCACTTATTAACAATGCCACAGAAAGCATAGTTTATATGTAATTTCTCATATCCAATAAATATTTTATCTCATATTAATATACCATTATCTTATGATTTCATAGCTTGTGTCAAAACAAATGAAGTATATCGGCAAACTGCAGTTCCCAGTTCCCATAGTTTGGGCTACTAAATTATGATTTTCCTCTCAAGAATTTGTACAAGTTTACATCATGTGTAACCTACATAATAATAAGTTTTCACCATATAGTATTGCTGACAAAAAATGGGTAAAGTCAAATATTGTCTTAAACTTTTCATAAAGTCCTTTTACAAAAACTAACTTTAAAAATTTCAGAATCTGGGGCACCTGGGTGGTTCAGTGGGTTGAGCCTCTGCCTTCGGCTCGGGTCATGATCCCAGGGTCCTGGGATTGAGCCCCACTTCGGGCTCTCTGCTTGGCGGGGAGCCTGCTTCCTCCTCTCTCTCTGCCTACCTATGATCTCTGTCAAATAAATAAATAAAATCTTTAAAAAAAAAAAATTTCAGAATCTAACTAAAAGACAAAACTGATTTGAAATTTCCATTTATGTAAGTCTCAGCAGTAATATAGCAAACAATATCAACCATCAATGTAATAATAGAACCCAGAATTATAGCATTAAATACTACATTTGTATGTTTATTATCGGAACAAGTAAACTGAGAAATTCCTCTTCTGAAAACATGTTTCTGAGGGGCCTCGGACTGGCTCAGTCACTAGAGCTCACAACTCTTGATCTCCACATTGTGAGTTTGAGCCCTGTCCTGGGGGTAGACACTACTTTAAAATAAAATCTTAAAAAAAAAAAAATGATTCTGAGAGAATTTTTTGTAGTTAAACTTTTGTTCATTGCTAGAATAGATACAAATTGACTTAAGACGATTTTTAGACTATAAGAGTCTAATCATATGGTCTCTTTTCATTTCCACGCAATACAGCTGTCTCTGATCAAGCTATAATGACTCAACTCAGAGACACATGCTGACTTTTGAACCCTTCGGTCACCAAAAGGCAGTCTAGCAGCGGACGCCCTATTTTGGGTATTCTCCCTAGCAACTGACTTTTTAGTAGATACAGCAGATAAAAAGAATGTCCACTTCAGGTAGGATGGCTTATTGCTAAGGATGCTCGATTGTCCTTGAAAGACAGTGACTTGGCTAATACAGTAACAGCATGTCATGTGTGTTCTAAACACTGCCCAGGGCAACTGCCAAAGGAGTCTGGGGCCACCCAGTGGAGTTTCCAGTTGTTGACAGGTTCGCAAATTGATTATATTGGTCCCCTCCCTCGGAGTGAGAATTTTAAACATGCCTGGTTTTGTGTGGAAACATGCTTTCCCTTGTCATTATGTGAACCAGGCTGTCACTACTAGGAAATTAGGGAAACTGAGCATTGTGTATAGATAGATTGTGATCAAGGGTCTCATTTCAAAGGTCATAATATGCAAGACCAGAAAAAGAACATGATTTGGAATGGAGGATCTATCTCCTGCATAATGCCCAAAAAGCAGGGTTGGTAAAAAGAAAAAAAAAAAAAAAAAAAAAAGAAAGAAATATAAGGCAGATTAAATTACTAACAAGTACAACCACCTTGGCCAAGTGGGCTAAAGTACTGTCCCAGGCTTTCATAGATTTGAATGACCAACCAGTAGAGAGTGTTGCTCCATATGCCCGTCTGGGGACCCCTGCTGAGGCACCAATACCCTAAAGGTATAGAAGCCAGGGGAAACCACCATTGCCCCAAATTCTGCACTTCAAATTCACATACTACGCTTCTGAGAACACCAAGCCTCATCACGCCTGGGAAAAGTTATTTACCGGAATTTGCAATGAGATGCCCCCCCAGGGTGAGTGAGTTACTTCGCCCCTCTGGGTGAATGGAAACTGTTTACTTCTCACTGGGATCCCGTTGTCCTGCGGTAACTGGTCCTGTTGAAACAGACTATCCCTGGAATAGAACACTGTCCTTTAAAAGAAAGAAGAAGAAAAAGAAAGAAAAAGAGAGTGAGGAAGGAAGGAAGGAAGGAAGGAGGTTTGGGGTCTGCTCTGCAATATGCCACCCCCAGATCGTCTCCTTACTCCTGATAGTGCTTCCTTCCCCCAGCAAACACGTGGTATGCACAGCCAGGTCAAGCTCCTGAAGCTGCCGACCTCCCTCTCCTCAAGGCCAGGTGGGCATATTGTTTCCTGCTAGTTTAATCATTTGGCTGTTTTGTTTGTTCCTCCCATTGACCTTGACACAGAAGCCCTTACATTCACCCAGCAAGACTTGGATGATAGCAACCAAAGTCTGCCCCTAATTGAACGCTGACATGTCTCGGATGATAAAAGCTGCCCTCTAAAGTAAAACAGCCTTGGACACTTAGAGCTTCACAAGGAGGTGCCTGTGACATTATTCAAACAAATGTTATATGTTCATACCTCATGACTCTGTTAGTTTGTCATCTTTATTAAATCACATGAAGATACAAGTGATCTGACCCCCCGCTTGGGGGACTTAGCAAATGAGTGGTACAGATCACAGGATTCTTGGTACAAACAGTTGTCTCTGATTGGGGAATTATTCTTAATCTGTATTTTTCTTGTATATGTCAGTATTACCTGCTTTCAGGGCAGCCTGATAGCTGACAAAGGAGCTACCTCCGTTTTAATGAAGCCCCTTGCTGATGGCTCAGGCCACATCATGGAACAGAGGAAGCATGTAAGATTGTAAGAACAGGTCATGAGGTTGTGGACGTTGGGGTGGTCATTGAGAGGATGTGACTGCCAGTTGACCTGTGTGCTGGGCCTCAGAAATCAGAGGCTCCTCAGCCCCTCCCCTGTCCTTGGAATGTGGGTTCCACTAGCCTGGTTCCTCTCAGAAGTTGCCCCACACATCCAGATCTGAGATGGAGATGTAATGTTGAGTCAGGAAGGTATAAATAATAGAAGCTACATGAGGCTCTGTAACTTTCAAGCCTTGGTGGGCAGATCCAGAAAACTGCTGGTCTTACAGATACCCAAATCAAGCCTCATAATAAGTTCTCTTGCACAATACAACTACTACCTACCAATTTAGAATGGTCTGCCTCTTTCTTTGGTTTCCTCCTGCCCTCCTTGGGAGGGGCCTATTTCAGATTACAGCCAAGAAAATTAGGAAGATTTTGTGACAAATAGTGATCAGATCTCTAGTTTCACCTAGGACAGCTCTGCTTAATCCTATTTTGGGGGGGTATTTTGTCCAGAAAGCATTTGGTCCTGATTTTTTTATTTTTAAAAATATTATTAGTAGTGCATTATAGTAAGCCAGAGTGAATATGGGGGACATCTACTTCATACTCATGGCTCTTCCATGGGGTGTGAGAAGTAGCGTATGAGACATACGGGCATTGAATTAAATGTCTCCTTTTAAGACATGATTAAATCTAAAAGAGAGCTAGTGATAACCCAGGGCGCTGTTCATAAAAACAAAATTAAACTAAAAAACTGACTAAATAATGAAACTATATGTGAAAAATATCTATCCAGTGATATAGTTAATGTTAATTTATATAAAGTATTTTCATTAATGTACATATGTACACTTGTCCTTTAGAAATAACTTTATTACTGACATAATTAAAGAAACTTTCATTTTTGACCCACTAATGTTGCTAAACCAACTTTGTCAGTTTTAGTGAGAGCACAATAAAATGTTGATGAAATGAATGAAGAGGCTAAGCAGGTTGGTTCATATGTGAGGCATGTACCATGCTTCATACACCAACTGAGTAAATGCACCAGTAAGCATAAGACTCTACTGAATGGCATTTCAGTAGAGTAAGAGCCACCAATCCAGGATGGGAAAAAGGAACAAACGAGTATGTCTAATTAACACCAACAGGGATTTGGGCATTGAGATGAATATCAGGTTATCAATCACTGGATCCTGATTAAGAAGTTTGGCATTTGTCTTTTTGCCCTGATGTTATATAAAAAATTTCGTATTTCGTTATTCTGTTATATTTGTTACCTTTCACGTGTATATCTGTAATTTATTTACTTTTTATTTATCTTTTAAAAGAGTATTTATTTATTTGACAAGCAGAGGTCACAAGTAGGCAGAGAGGCAGTAGAGAGAGGGGGAAGCAGGCTCCCCGCTGAGCAGAAAGCCCAATGTGGTGCTTCATCCCAGGACCCTGAGATTGTGACCTGAGCCAAAGGCAGAGGCTTAGCCCACTGAGCCACCCAGATGCCCCTCTATAATTTATTTTAAACCAATTTTTGCGAAAGGTATGAAGCACGTGCCAAATCCTAGGTCAAAAGAGAGATAACCAACAGACAGATGCGTAGATGCATGGAGATAGCCACTTGAGCCCGCAACATTCACTGAAATGATTCTACAGTGCTCAGCTGTGCCACCATTGCATAAATGAGTTCTCACCACGTGTGTATTCTCTGGGTTCTGAGCCTCTCGGCAGTTTTATCGTATTTTTTTGCTCCAGGGACTGACACTATATTGTCTTCATTGATGTGGTTGTGTCCTAAGCCTTGCTGTTTGTCGGTACAAGTGTTCCAGATGTCGTTCACCAAAATCGTCTTGGCCTGCTTGCTCCTTCGCATTTCCAGGCATATTTCATAATCATCTTTTTAATTTATTCAGTAATACAACTTGCTAGGATTTTGATTAGGATAGCATTTATACTGTGGATCAATTTGTTGATATTTCTATGAAGTCATCAAATTCATAAACCCAGTATTTTTGTTCATTTTTGATCATTAATATCTCTTTAGTTTTTTTGTAGAGATCTTTAATAATTTTTGCTTAGATGTTCCTGGATATTTTTATTTGTTATGTATGTTATGCATTTAATTGAAATATTTTATAAATATGTATTTCTGGTGTACATGAAAATGGAGTTTTGTGCGACCTTGTTAATTTTATTAATTTAATATTCGCCTGTAAACTTTTCTTAGGAATATTCTGCTTGATTTTCTAACAAAAATACGGTCACCTTTGAATAATTGTTGTAATTTAAAAAAAAATGTTTCTGATATCTGTCTATCTATCTATCCAACTATCCATCCATCATATATGAATTATTGGTCTGTCATCATCATCTTTAATCATTCATTTTGGTATACATGGCATTGCCTCACATTGTCTAGAAGGTTCAATACAATGCTTTAAAACATAGCAGTGAGGGGCACCTGGGTGTCTCAGTGGGTTAAAGCCTCTGCCTTCAGCTCAGGTCATGATCCCAGGGTCCTGGGATCAAGCCCCGCATCGGGCTCTCTGCTCAGCAGAGAGCCTGCTTCCTCCTCTCTCTCTGCCTGCATCTCCACGTACTTATGATCTCTGCCTGTCAAATAAATAAATAAAATCTTTAAAAAAAAATAGCAGTGACAATAAACATCTTGCTTTTTAACTACTCCAGAAGGAAAAGTTCTAAATCTTCATAATTAAATATGATTGCTGTCAAAGTTTAAAAAATGTCCTTTATCAGATTTAGAAGGCTGCATTCTTTTCCCTAATTTTCTGAGTTTTTACTGAAAATAAAAATAGAATATTTTCAGATCTATTTTATATATCTAATAAGAATTTTTGTTTTACATTTTTCTTTTTTAAGCCATTAATGCCACAAATTATGTTCATTTTCTGATGTTAAAACATCCTTTAATTTTAGTAATCAAAAATTCAAAATGTCTTCTCCTGTGAAAATAAACATTTAAAAATAGTTTGACAAGTATGCTTGAGATGGGCCTGTATAAATTATGTTCTTATGTAGAATAATACCCACAATATTTTATATTAGGTTTTCCATTTAGTAGAGAGAAAGGGAGTGACACATTAGAACAGTGAAGGAATATGTTCTGCTTAGAAGTAAATGAAGCATCAATTTAAAATGTGCTTGAAAAAATTGGGGGGAAAAACCCCTAATTTTGTAACTTGTTTTTCTATAAACGATGGGGTGATCTGTGAGTCAGTGCTTTTTCATGATCTTCCTGGTACTCATTTTGTAAAGTACTAGGTAAAGAGGTCTAAAGTCTTAATTGTAAGAATTTCTTTTGGTCATAAACTAATATATAATGATTTTAACTTTTGCTCCTGAAGCTAGAGTAGACAGGTAGTCTAGTTCTGGAATCTAGGGATGGAGCTCTCCTATATAAAGAAATGAAATGGAGACATGGCGAGGAAATGTAGAAAAAGTAAATGAATGTGTGCACAGAGGGTAGTTAAAGAACAACTCTTGCCCAATACAAAGTGATTGAATTGAGAGTCCCTAAGAATCCTTTTCTTGGAGTAACTGTTTACAGTTACTACAGAAATGCCTTTTATTATTTGCTGATTATTTATTAATTTATTATTTTATTGAGATATATTCAACATATAATGTTGTGTAAGTTTAAGGTCTACTATATGTTGATTTGGTACATCTATATATTGCAATATATAGTTACCACCTCGTTTTAGCTAGCATCTTCAACACATATCTTTTGTGGGGGAGGTTGGCGGGAGACAAATTAAGATAAACTCTCTTAGTAACATTGAAATATACAATATAATACTGTTGACTGTAATTATCATGCTGTACATAAGCTCTCCAGAACTTATTTGTTTTCTAACTAGTTTTCTAGGCTTTGATCAGTATTTACTCAATTGTCACACCCTAAGACCTTGTTAACCTCTGTTTCTATGAGCTCAGCTCTATTAGATTGCACATGTAAGTGATATCTTTGTCTTTCTCTGCCTTGGTTCTAGCATACTGCCCTTAAGGTCCATCTGTGTTGTCACAAGTGGAAGTAATGTATTGTAAGACGCTTGAAACTAGGGTGTTTACATTTTGTGCGGTTGTACAAGTGTTAAGTAACTAACAAAATACTGAAACAAAAGAGCAAAGATCACATACATTTGAGGGCCACGGTAAAAATTTCAACAATTTTGTTACAGAGGAATAGAAGGGCTTCCTCTTAGAGTGTCTCAGTTTATAATTAGCTTGTGATTAAAATATTAATGATGCTAGTTATAAAGAAAAGCACATAGGCTATTTGATTCTGTGATGCTCATGTTGCCATTCTTACTGACACGGAATATAGTGTTTCAATAAATGCAGATTTCCAACAAGACCCATAATGCTATTCCACGTTTACATAAAGATGATTAAAAAGCTTAATATTTTTAAATAAATATGTTTAATTTAAGAATGGAATTTAAATGCACAAATACTTACATTGTGTTTTATTGATTGTTACTGAATTTTCATGAGAACACTTTCCTTATCAGTATCTGGTAGATTTTGCTTTGTACTTTTAAAAAAAGAATTCTTCGAAGTAAGAAAGAATTTTAGAGATGGGAATTAAACTAGGTAGATAATTATGGCCTCCCTAAACTTGATATTAATTCAAGCACATTTCAATAATTTTTATTAACATTTTATCAACATTCTGTGACTTTTTTGAGTTACAGGTCACAATATGATTTTTAATTTTTATTTTTTATAAACATATACTTTTATCCCCAGGGGTACAGGTCTGTGAATCACCAGGTTTACACACTTCACAGCACTCACCAAAGCACATACCCTCCCCAATGTCCATAATCCCACCCCCTTCTCCCAAACCCCCTCCCCCCATATGAGGAAGTGGTGATGCAACATGGGAGCTTAAGTGGGTAGGAGAAGAATAAATGAAACAAGATGGGATTGGGAGGGAGACAAACCATAAGTGACTCTCAATCTCACAAAACAATATGATTTTTAAAGTAAACTGCTTCCAATTCCGTTTTGAGTCTTCCACCAATAATACACCTTTGAAAGCTCCTGAATGGTTCTTGTAGTGGATCATTTAATGGTTATATTTCATTATTGCATAGATTTACATGTTTAAAATCTACATTGCATAGAGGAATTAGGGCTATTTTGCATGGGGCTATATTATCTTGTTTATACAGAATGATACTAGTTTTATAACTAGTTTATTCTGAATAAGGAGGGCTTGTCTTTCATGTGTATCATCGTCTTGCTTGCTAAGGAGAGAATGCTTTATAGAACTGAATGCATTGTTCCATAATACCACAGTCTTAATTTCTTGTTACCATTTATATTTTCTTCAGGAACATTAGTCATCCAAGTGACAGCAAATGATGCTGATGATCCTTCAAGTGGCAATAATGCTCGTCTCCTGTACAGTTTACTACAAGGCCAACCATATTTCTCCATTGAACCAACAACAGGTATTTATGAATGAAATAAAGTGTAATTCAACAGTATTCTAAGTAAGCAGATGTCAGAAAAAAAATCATCTGCTTATTATAAACATGTTGTACAGTAAACCTGATGTTTCAATAAATAAATGCGTTGTACTTTTAAACATTTAATTCTTTTTAGGCTTTTAGCTGATTTTTCTAACTTTCAGAGATTGAATTTTCCCCATCTATACCACAAATCATTTGTGTATAAGATATAAAACATATGTAAAGATTATAACAAACCAACTGGAAAAAGAAAAAACCCAATTTAAAAATACATTAAAGGCACTTAAAACAATTGACTAAAATTTGATATACGAAAAGCCTGCAAGCATATTAAAAATGATTAACCTCAGCAGTCATCATGGAAATGCAGATTAAAACCACATGAGAAATGCAACACCTTTACACCCAATTCTCTCCAGAGTCCAACGTAGGTAGATTCTAGCAGCGTCTGTTTAATACATTCACCGTTTCCTACAGTGATTCATATGAAAGATTATACTTGTAAAACTCTTTAATCCACAATTAAAATGCCATCACAATATGGTCTAATTCATCCCTTTTTTGTTTTTATAGGTCTCACAATTTTTTAACGAACATTTTTCCCCAGCCTTATTTGAGGACTGGCCATTTTCGGTCTTCGTGTTAGTGTTCCAGAATCCTTAGGCCAGCATCCCCTTGCCCTTTGTACTGCCTTGAATTTTTCCTAGTTTTCTTTTTTTCAGTGATCATTAATTACTTTTTCAGTAAATAATTTTATAGAAAGTTGATATTTATTACATTTATTATGGTCCATCTTGAATTTGAAAATATGTGTGTATATTTCTCTCTATTGGTAGATTATGTATGAATAACTGTTGGTCAAAAACAAACCTTTCTTCACATACCACGACTTAAAATAGACTTTAACATCACAGGTGCACAATATTTTTTGCATAAATTTGGTGTTGTAATTTACACATTTATTCATAATTAACTTCTTTCAAACTTAAGGGAAAAGTTAATTGTAGCACACTAATATTATGTTAGAGAAGACAGCAGAAAATAATTTGAGGTAGAAATAAGATATTCCTCTTCCCTACCTGCAGATTATATTAACATGGGTATTTTATTAAGGGTCTGCTAGTATTCTTAGTATCCGATGACTGTTCTAACCTCCAGGCAGAGTTGGTGTTTATTATTATCATTATTATTTTTTCTTCAGGGCAGTGTCTACCGCATTGTAGTGCTTTAAAATGTGTCAAAAGAACGATTATATGATTGAATTCTTAGGAATTTAACTAGGTGGATACCATGGTTAATAATGAAATAATAATTGATATTTTTATTACATTTTTAAAGGAGTCATAAGAATATCTACTAAAATGGATAGAGAACTGCAAGATGAGTATTGGGTCATTATTCAAGCCAAAGATATGATTGGTCTGCCTGGAGCACTGTCTGGAACAACAAGTGTATTAATTAAACTTTCTGATGTGAATGACAATAAACCTATATTTAAGGATCGTAAGTAGAAAACGTCTTGAATTTTCATTATAACATAATTATGCGTATGTTAAATATATGCAGATGTCATCGCATATTAGCACTGGAACAGCACTAGAATTATATAAGATAATTTGTTAATTATTCTGTGTGATTATTTTTATTAGTGTGAAAAGTCAAATACAAATGAAACAGTAATGTGTTTTCTTTTAATTGCTTCTATAACAATTTCCACAAGCTTTATGTCTTAAATTATTATCCTAATGAAATGGCACAGGTGTCACCATATTAAGTTCAAGGGGGTCTGCAGGGCTGTGTTCCCTTCTCAAGGATCCAGGGGAGAATCCATTTCTTTGGATTTGGTTGTTGGCAAAATTCAGTTCTTTATGTTTGTAGGATTAAGGTCACTGTTTCCTTGATGGCTGTCAGGTGAAGGACACTGTTAGCTCCTTAAGGCGTCTTTCTGATTCTTGTATATAACTCACACACCTGCAACATAGCAAAAGGTGTCAAATCCTACACATACTGTCATCTCTCTGACCCACACTTTTGCCTCTTCTTCACTTTTAAGGACTAATGTGATTAGATCAGGTCCACTTGGAGGAACCAATACAATCTCGACATCGCAAGATATGCTAATTAGCAATATGAATTCCATCCGCAACCTTAATTCCCTTTTGTCAGTACGTTCATAGGTTCTGGGGTGTTAGAGCGCATATATTTTGGGGATTCATTTTTCTACCTACCACTGTAATGATTTGAAATGATAATATTTTTAAATTTTTATTTGTATTCAATATATTAAAACTAAAAACAGAAATAAACACAATTCACCTGTTTTTGTGTTCACCTATGATTTATATATATGAAAATATCATATATAATATTTCAAATATAAGAGAGATCATACCGTTTTTTTCTTTTTCTGACTTATTTCACTTAGCATAATGCCCTTGAGGTCCATCCATGTTGTTGCAAATAACAAGATTTCATTCTTTTTTATGGCTAAGTAATATTTGTGTGTGTGTGTATCATCATTTCTTCATCCATTCATCCACGAACAGACACTTATGTTGTTTCCGTATGTTGGCTATTGTGAATAATAATGCAATGAACATGTGAGTGCGGATATGTTTTCTAATAGGTGTTTTTATTTTCTTTGGTTGAATACCCAGAAGTGGAATTGCTGGATCATAAGGTAGTTCTGTATTTAATTTTTCAAACCACCACCACACTGCTCTCTCCATAGTGGCTGCACCAATTTATGTTCCCACTAACAGTGCACAGAGTTCCCTTTTCTACATGTCCTCACCAACACATGTTTTTTCTGGTCTTTTGAATAATAGCTGTTCTAACAGGTGTGAGGTAATATTTCATTGTGGTTTTGATTTGCATTTCTCTGATGATAAATGATATAGAGCATTTTCTCATGTACCTGTTAGTCATCTGTATGCCTTTTTTGGAAAAATGTCTATTCAGATCTTATGTCGATTATTAATATTATTCTTAGATAGTGAGTTCTATGAGTCCCTATATATTTTGGATATTAGTCCATTATCAGATATATGATTTGCAAATATTTCTTCCCATTCAGTAAGTTGCCTTTTCATTCTTTTGATGGTTTCCTTTGCTGTGCAGAAGCTTTTTAGTTTGATATAGTCCACTCATTTTTTCTTTTGTTGCTTTTATTTTTGGTGTCAGATTAAAAAGATCATCACCAAGATCTAGGTCAAGGAGCTTACTCCCTGTGTTTTCTTCTAAGAGTTTTATGGCTTCAGGTGTTAGTTCAAGTCTTTAATCCATTTGAGTGAATTTTTGTGTATGATGTAAGATAATGGTTCTGTTGCATTATTTTGCATTTGGTTGTCCATTTTTTTCAACAGCACTTATTAAAGAAGCTGACATTTTCCTATTGCATATTTTTGGCTCCTTTGTCATAAATTAATTGACCATATATGTGTGGGTATCTTTCACTTTTGTAGCATGAATAGGCCCCAACTCTCACAATTTAAGATATAAGACAAGTTAAATCACTTGGTGAGCTTCAGAAGGAATTTCTTATGAAATTCTTAGGAGAAATTGTTTTTTTCTTAGGACTTCCTCCCCCACCAGAGGATTGTCTTAGCTACAGAAATATATTTACAAGCAATTTTAGAAATCATGAGCAGTTATCATGATAGGAGGACTATTTAAGCATGTATCAAAGAGAAAAGTGGATCGCTCTCTCTGTTTCTCTCTCTCTCTCTCTCTCTCTCTCACACACACACACACACACCTCTGAGTGATACAGACAAGATTCAGTTCAGCTTATTTGTGCCAGAACCAAAGTTATCGGATCTTTTGACTTTTCAAAAAATATTAGAAATCTGGATGTTTATTTCTGTGCTGTTGTCAAATTTAAAATTTTTCAGTTTAATGTGGCCATTTTTAAAAAATAAAAATTGTATATATTTAAGGTATACAACATGATGTTTTGCTATCATATACATTGTGAAATCATTACTACGGTCAAACTAATTAACATAGCCATCTCCTCACATTGTTACTTGGGAGGGTGGTGGTGCGAGCAGCGGAGACCTTCTCTCAGAAAATTCCCTGTACAATGAAGCATTATGAACTATAGCCACCGAGCTGTACACTAGATTTCTAAACTTTTATTCATCCTACATCATTGCTCTTTGTACCATTTGAGCCGTATTTCCTCATTTGTTTATGAGTCAATGAAACAGCTCCTCTTTGGTTGGAATTTAGGCAACAAAGCAGCAGTTTGTGACCTCCATCACCAGGGTATTAAATGCATTATATATGTGACGATCTCTACAAAGCGTGTGTCCTAGAGACAAGAAGATGATGTGTAATTAAATCTGAAACACCCAGGATTTCAAAAAAGGACTGCCATATAATAAATGTAGAAAAATAGTAGGTGAATATATTGAATAACTCTAGTCTATGTTTTATTCAGATGGATGTGAAATAATAATTGAAGACTTTCAGAGGCAGTACCCCCAAGATATGTTTGTTGACACAAAAATTCCTTGCAGCTTCTGCTGCCATCCTTACTTCTCTTAATTTTTGCCAACTTTAACATTGTTTTATATATATATAAACTTCGGTGTGCATATATAATTTATAACAATGTGTGAATATAATATGTAACTATATACCTATGAACATTGATAAACAATCTATAAGTATAAATAACAATGTATACATATGTATATATTGATATATATATCTGAATACATTAGAATATTTAAAATACTTTCTAAAATTCTTATAGCTACCCAGACCCTACACGTAAGGTGACAGCATTACTACTTTCAAATTTGAGTGTGGAGGAACATGATTCTAGCACCATAAAGTTGCCTCACTCTTTAAAATAGTTCTCTCTGTTTCTGTCCCACACCATAATCATGTGAAAATGTGTGTATTGACTGTTCTTCCAGAACAGAAGCTTGCTGACCTCCTTACTCTTGTGCAAACTACTTTCCCTTTTATAATCCCACTGTCGTCCTCTCGTGTTAAATATTTAATGCGCATCTCCTCCGATACGCACCCCTCCCCTCACGTTACAGTCAAGGCTGCTCCACTCTGCCTGCTAATTACTATTAACATTCAAACATTCAAATGTCTTGTTTTCATCTTAAAAACAAAATAAAATACATTATTGACCCCACTTCCTCATCTAGCTAGTCATGCTTTCTTCTTTTCTTTTAGAGAAAAGAATTTTCACAGTGTTGTCGAACTCATCAACCTGTTCAGTCTTTTAAAATCTCTGGAGCCCACTCCAGTTTGGTTTTTGCACACTCCTTGACCAAACTGATCTGGTCCGTTCTATCATGCGCGGCGAAATCCAGTCAATACTCTGTCCTAATATAGTGTGATTTTTCAGCAGGATCTGACAGGATTACTCTATCCTTATGTACTTTATCTTCTATCTCACTGGTCACTTTTTAATAGTCTTCCTTGCTTTGTCTTCACCTCTGCATACTGTAAAGTCTGGTGCATTTCTGCTATCAGGCCTTAGAACCTCATTGCTCTTCCTTTTGCCTTCACTCTGATGTTCTCATATGGCCACAAGACTTGAAATGCCATCTCTATGCTGACAACTCCCGGATATATACCTCCAGGATGAACCTCTCTAATGAAGCCCACACGTGGTATCCAAAAACGGTCTACTCGGTGTCTTCATTAAAGGTCACATACATTTAAACTTGACATATATTTGAGTTCCTGATCATGCCTGACTCCTCCTCTAAAGCTCTTCTTTTTACAGTTTTTCCCATCTCAATGACTATCAAATCCAGGTTTCACATTGCTGAGGACAAAATCTCACCCATTCAATACAAATTCAGTTCAATTCTAACAATCTGGTTTGGATTACTCTGGGTTAAATCTAGGTCAATTCTAATTTCTAACTCAGACTGAAGTGATGATCAATTCTGCACAATTCCTGCTAGTCCCTGATTTTCAGTATTCTGTGCATACACACACACACACACACACACACACGCATGCACACACACACAATCTCTCCTGATAATAGAAACCTATTTCGTTTAAAGATTTTGAAGTCAGCTTCCCCTCTGTTCTTTCTCTCATATCCAAAACTCAATCCTCTGTGGTTCCTGTTGGCTCTACCTTTTAAAAATATCCATAATCTGAACATTTCTCACCAATTTTATTTGCAACCTTGGATCATGCTACCTCTTAATTTGTCTCCACTATTGCCATAGGCTCCCATCTAGCCTCTCTGCTTCTACCTTTGTTCTCTGGTCTACTTCCAACACGACTTTAATGATCTTACTAAAATGCAGATCAGATCAGATCACTTAAATGTCTACCATGTCACTCAGAGAAAAAAGTCACAGGCCTTAATAAACTTCCATTGTCCTAAATAATTGGCCATCATTCAGTCCTTTTCCATTACCTCTTGGAGTTACATACTAGCATTCTACCCCTTGTTCATGGACAAACCAACAACAGACAATTGACCTACTCTCTGTCACTGGAAAACTTCAGCCCCTGGTTTTGTGGACTTTTGGCTTGCTCTTCCTAAAATCCTATTTTCTCAAGTATACATTTTCCCACAATGAAAAAAAATAAAACAAACGCCTTGAAACAGAGTTAAGCTGTTACTTCCTGAAAAATAATAAAAATATTAATAACTCTTAAGTAACATTTCTCCCATGTTAAAAAGAAAGGACATCTCACAAGGCAGTCTATGAGGTAACTTGCTATATTTTAAGAAAATAAATAATCTCTTTAAGGAAAATTTTTATTATGTGCTCCTTTTTAAAATTCTATGAAGTTTCTTTTTTTTTTTTTTAAAGATTTTATTTATTTGAAAGAGAAAGTATGGGTGCGAGAGCATGAGTGGAGGAGGGGCAGAGACAGAGGGAGGAGCAGGCCCTCCCTAGGCAGTCCCAGGTGGGGCTCAGTCCCAGGACCCTGAGATCAAGACCTGCCTCACATTCAAACGCTGAAACTAAATGAGCCATCCAGGCCGCCAAATTCCATTCTTTAGAATATTGATATATATGATTATTCCCACATTTTAACATAAACCACAAATAATAATTTACAAATGTTTGCTAACTCTTTATCAGTTTTAGGCAAGTTACTTCTGAAACATGAAGGAAGCAGAGCTCGTTTATTTTTATTTACATCTATGTATTTCAAATATAACTTCCATTGTTTTCACGTGACCAAAACAGTAGGGTCATCTGACTCCATCATGGTTTTCCTCCTTTGTTCACTCACTAACTCCTGCAGATCCTTTCCCCTCCCCCTCGTTTCCATTATGGCTCCTGCACTCAGCTCAGGATCTAAAAATCAAACTGTTACACTTAAAACTCACTTATTTGCTTTATTCTCTCTCATCTCTAATCCACATTTACGTTTACTAGTAACTTTAGATTTAAGAGATTGCTTAAGTGAAATTATTTTATCAAATTTAATTGGGATGGTTGGAGTATATAATAAATAAATCCAAAAATATCAACAAAGTATACATATGAATAAAAATTTGGAAATTATATTTATTGGTGCTAAGACTCACTAAGTTGTATTTGAGAGACATTAATAGATGCTTAGGTAGGATATTAGGGAAATACAATATACCGATTACAAAAATAAAGAAGTAATAGACAGATACTGATTTAGAAGAAGTAACTGGTAGAAGATAAGAGTATGGGTTTTCCCATAGTCCACCAAAAAAAGGGTGCTAAAATTGGGAATTTCTTATGTTTATTATTTATGTGAAATATCTTGAATTTTGTTTTTAAAGGTTTATACCGCTTCACTGTTTCTGAATCGGCACCTGCTGGGACTTCAATAGGAAAAATCATGGCATATGATAATGACATTGGAGAGAATGCAGAAATGGATTACAGCATTGAAGATGATTCACAAACATTTGACATAATTACTAATAATAAGACGCAAGAAGGAATAGTTATATTAAAAAAGGTAGATATATTTCCAATATTTACTTTGCAGAAGAATACAAAATCAAATCAGAAATGCATATAATTATTTTGTTTAGCCAGTTAGTTATTGCTTCATTAAGTAATGGAAATGAGAACCTGTGATTTATGATTTAGGAAGCAGAGGAACTTAGAGATTAGACAGAATTATTACAGAGTCTCAAATTATTTGTAGAACAGGTTTTTTTATTGTTTTTAAAGATTTTTAGAGGACGTTTTGGAAAGATCTTAAATAAAAAGAAATTAATTCTCAATTCCATAGGATATTAATGCCAAGAGAAGTATAATTTTAATCCTAAAAAAAAAATGTAGTGACTATTCCAAAACATTTTATAACAGAAATAAATAACAACACACTTACAGGGATTCGCTCTGCAGCTGCTTAATGATAATATCAGAGGGATCCAATCAAGTACATAAGAAGGGAAACCTGACTGAAAAGCGACTGAGACTTAATAACCCAAACCCTTTTTTTTCTAAAGAGTGCCTTGGGTTACTGAAGCCATTTCTTCTGTACATTGTATTTCTTTGTAGAGGGTGGATTTTGAGCACCAGAACCAATATCGTTTTAGAGCAAATGTTAAAAACCGCCACGTTGATGAGCAGCTCATGGAATACCATGTTGAAGCTTCCACCACTTTCATTAGGGTCCAGGTGGGAGATGAAGATGAACCTCCTGTTTTCCTGGTCCCATATTACCTGTTTGAAATCTTCGAAGAAAGCCCACATGGATCATTTGTAGGCATGGTGTCTGCCATAGATCCAGATCAGAGGAAATCACCCATCAGGTATGTTTGGAAGCCCAGCTTCGTATTATTAAATGAGTGAATACAAATTCGCCTGAAAATATAATTTCATAAAAGTGTAATAAAGATAAATCTGTATTCCTCTATATGGTACTTATTAAATTTGCAACAACTTAAAACAGTTAAAATAGGAAACTTGCTATTGATAAAGTTGTAGTGAAATAAGCAATTGCTGTTGTAAGAGAAATAGGCAATCGCCAGCCAAAATTCAGTGAAATCATCTCTACTAATTTGGGGTAAGTAGTGAGGGAAAAGAAACCATTGATTACGCCAAGTCAGAAGCAAAGCTGACTGAAATGTGGGTGAAGCTCACCAAAATTAAATACTACTTAATAGTCAAAAATTGAGAAAGCTTTCACACGATACCACTTAACTAATAGTAATGAAGTAAGTTCAGTCAGCTAGAAATAAGTAAGCTTCTGTGTTGCAATTAAACAATATTTATCCTTGATTAATCTAATCCGTTATTTTCAGGTACTATATTTTCTTTTTTTTTTTTTTTCCAGTATTTGACTGTAGACCCGGTGAGACATAAAAACAAAACCTGCCAAATGTTTCCTTCCACCTCCTTCCCCTACTCTCCTGTTCTCCACACTTCACAGTTCCGAGAATTTTACTAACGTCCATGTATTTATTAAGACGATGGCTGTTGCTTTGCACTTTGTACAGGCAATGATACAAAGAAGCTTCTTCACATTTTTGAGACAGAAGAATGATCCCACCTTTCCAATGTAATTCCTAATCATAAAACACTGCCTTCTCATATGTAGATGTAGTGATATTTAGTAATAGTATTTCTCATAATGAATGTAAATACACGTGTGGTATTATATGTATATAATTATAATCCAGTAAATGAATTATTTAGATTTTTTAAACTAGTATATCTATTCACCTGTGTATTGTTTTTTGAGAATACTAAAGAATACATAATTCTAAAAAAATGTTTCAAGGATTAAGATGTTTATTATATTATCATTTATAACAATTAAGTGTTAGAAACAATTTAAATATCTAGTCATAGGGGTATAATCACGGTCATAGATCATCAGTGCTTGACAGTGATACCTATGAACATAGCTAAAAATATGGTGTGGTTTAAAAACAACAAAATTACGTGACTTGTAAGTTTACTATAAGTAAAATATTTCCTCTCTATGAGTCAAATAAGTGAGCCACACCCAAATATTAACTGGGGTTATGTGTTTTATATTATCAATATTGGTGGTTACTTACTTTCTTTTCCTTCTTTATTTTTTAAAAAGATTTTATTTATTGGGGAGAGAGAGAGCACAGACTGGGGTAGGAGGAGGGGCGGAAGGAGAGGGAGTGGGAGAAGCAGGCTCCCCAGTGAGGAAGGAGCCTGATTTGGGGCCCAATCTCAGGACCCTGGGATCATTGCCTGAGTAGAAGGCAGATGATTAACTGAGCCACCCAGGCGCACCCTACTTTATTTTCTACCAAGAATATTTTAGCTAACAATTCTTACATTTATGCTGAAATTAATTACGTTAAAGTGTTTTGTTAGTGCTTATCAACACAATATTTTTTAATGTCTTTAATGGACATTGTTTCATTTAGAGTTGCCGTTTCATTAAGACTGCTTTTCATACGTTTGTTAGGATGAAAATAGCTACTTGAACACATTCTAGTAAGTACACCCGCCCCAGGATTTTTGTTTTTTTTTTTAATTTTTTTAAATAATTTTTTATTTTTTATAAACATATATTTTTATCCCCAGGGGAACAGGTCTGTGAATCACCAGGTTTACACACTTCACAGCACTCACCAAAGCACATACCCTCCCCAATGTCCATAATGGTTTTTTTGTTTGTTTTTGTTTTGGAAGCAAAAGATCTAAAAAAAAAAAAATGTTTGAAATCAAATGCTAAGTGATTTCAATTTGAGTTTTAATGTGGTACATCTTCCTTAATACTCGTTACATGGCAAAACATACGGAAACCAAAGGAAATTAAAGGGCATTTTACTTTGCCTTCAGTGCTTCATAAATTAGCACATAGTAAACAAATTACCTTATACATAATTCAGATAACTCACATTACTTAGTTTTTCCTTCCATGTAAGAACTATCTGGTATTTCTCTGAAGTGTGGAGATTCTCAGGCTGAGTTTCAGCAAAGTCTTCAGTGAGATAAACCAGCTTAACAAATTATTCTTGCCATTGACGTCACTGTTAAGTGCAAAAAAGCATGCAAAAATATGCTTTGGTATGAATTATAAACTTTGTGGTAAATGTTTAAGAAAAATGGGGTGCAGGTATGAAGAGAGAATGCGATAATTAGACCTGAAATTGATCAATCTTTAGTAAAACAACCAAAGGAGGGAAAAAGAATGGACAAAAATTAACATTATCAGAAATGAAATAAGGAACATAAATTTTAATACACATACACATTAAACAATATTATGGGGAAATATTATGAACGACTCCAAGCCAGTGAATTCAGACCAATTCCTTGAAATTCTGTCAAGGAAACTACCAACATTGATATAAAAAGATAAATAACCTGAGTAGTCATGTGTGTGAGAAACCGGGAGAGCTTTGCGGGTGTTGAAGAATGTCAGGGGTGTTCTCCTGTGGAAGAGGCTGTCTTTAAACATCTTTCATCTGTGTTCTAATGGAAGCACTTAAAACTCCTTGAAACACCCAGTGGATCTGCAGCCTGCTTGGAAAAATCCAGCTTTTGTAAATGGGCTGGCTTTTATGCGTCTCAGTTGCTTTGTCTGTGAAGTGGGAACAGTCTTTGTGTAGAGGCACACGAGGATTAAGAACAAGAGGCACAGGTGTCTGGAGAAGCCTGAGTGTAGAACCTTTGTTTATCATTCAGGCAAGAGCTGTTGGCAAAAGGAAACAGTGCCACAGTCACTTAGTATTCATTCAGCATTCTGTAGGAATGAAGAGTTCCATGAAAAGGAATTCGACAATGAACCAAACATCAAAACTTCACATTTTAAGCTTTTTAGCTCAAACTCTTTCTAAAATGTGTTGCACACTTCTTTCCTAATGGGGCATATTGACTGTTACTTAAAATGTTACTGATGATGAAGTCATGATTTTTAAAAACTTTTATTTGAAAATTATGTCAGACATTTAATTGGCTTTATTTGGAATGGTTTATTATAGCAACAGAATATTCTAGATGTTCAATACAAAATATTAACTGTTAAACTATTATTGCTCTCTGTCAACAAATCTCTTAAGTAGGAAATGTGACCATTTGTGGATATGTCAGTAAACTGCTTATAAAGTTTTAAAATGGAGTAGAGGTAAAACTAAATTCCTTAAAGGTTAATTCTCTGCAATTTCTATTTTAATTCTTCCCTGAACTCCAGTCTACAAATCAGTGTGATATTTTTAGAGACCTGTCAATTCAAGATTAAAATATTCTCATCTCTTGCCACATAATTATGGCAGACTCATTGATGTCTCATCAAAGTCTTTCAGGACTATACGTGCAATGGGAAGTCATCATTGAACCCAAGTTATTACTCTTCTTTAATTTTTATTATTAATCATTTGCAAGCAGATAAGACATGCTGAGTACTTCAAAGGCTCCTTTCATTGTGGAGTTTGAGATCATTTTCCAGGCCTTTGCATGAGGGAATTCTATTATCTGGCTTCTTTCCATGAATGCTCTAACAGCATATTCCATCTAATATCATTACTTTCAGGGGATGCACACACACACACACACACACATCTCATTTTTATCAAATATTATCAAAGCGTTTTCTTTAAACAAACAAAATAACACATTTCTCATATATCAGCAATCAGGTAATTATAGTATAACGCCAGATTTAGCAGCATTGATATGGTCTAGGAAAGAGACTCAGCAGTTTAGGATGAGGATATGCTTTGTGTTGCTTCAAAGGGAAAAAAAAAAGTTAACAGGCAGTAATTTTTACCACTAGTTATTTGTACTTCTCTTAATTTTGCAAAGGACATCGTACCATTTCTTTTTAGCTAAATCATTCACTCAAATTTTGTTTTGGGATTGAGAATGAATTACATGTGTTTTAGATTTGGCATGCATCGGTTTAAATCTGAGACCATTTTCGTGTAGTTTTTTTTTTCTTTTTCATCCTCACTGAGTTGAATCTTAAATATACGCATGTACCTTTCTAAAAAAATGTTCAGCATTACATTTGCTATATGGAGCATGCATTTTAATTTGTCTAATTGCCTCTAAAAGGTTTTACATATCACAATTATACAGATAAAATAATAAAATTAAGTGAAACTTTTTTTTTCTGTGTGTGTGTGTGTGTGTGTGTGTGCAGGTATTCTATGACCAGAAGCAAAGTGTTCAGTATTGATGACAATGGCACAATCGTCACAACTAACCCTCTTGATCGAGAGATTAGTGCTTGGTACAACCTAAGTATTACAGCCACAGAAAAATGTAAGTACTCATTTAGGACCACACATTGGTTCAGCATATATTTAAACCATTCAATAATCTCCAAACGTAGGGGAAGAAGCTAGCTTAAATTTGTTGGAATTGGAGTTAAATGATATATATGTCAATTCATACATGTGTATTTTATTTTATTATTTTATAAACCAATGTCGGTTCATTCCTATTATAGCTTATTTATACACTTACCACTAAATATTTTAAGACTTTTTATTATGACAAATTAAACATAAATTTTGCAAGATATATTTAACCGAGATATAGTTAACAGATATTAATGGGTTCTCATTTAAGTTATGATTTTAATGAAAAAAGAAAGTCTTATATACATTACCTCCCCCCAAAAAATTGTCCCTTAAAAAATACATATAAGTAGAAAGAAATTATAATACTTATTTCATAGGAATCTATCCCTTAGAGAAAATTTTTTTAATTTAGAGAAATGTTTAATTAATGTTATGCATTCTTTTACTGTCATCCAAGGAATAGTAAACCTAATGGTGAGAATTAATATTTTAAGTTTAAAGTAATTTAAAGTTGACTAGTAATATCATACCATTTAACTATAATCAGTTTAGACTGACTGTATTAGTTCACGAAAGGACTATTCTAGAAATAAAACACAGAATGCCTGTGCCTTGTTCTATTTCTGGAACAACATGTTAACTGTAATCTTGGACATTAGGGACAGGATAACACTCCAGCACAGCCTTTTAAAACTTTAGGCACTTAAAAATAATCACATTTCAATGAAATTATGGGAAAGAATATGAAGGATTCAAACAACAAATATTCATTGGTAAATCACAGTCAGACATTTTCAAATTAAGCTAATAGTGGAAGCTGTGCTAATGATCACTTCTTCAGTAAGCAGTGGGGACCAGTTGTTGTGTGTTTTTATTTTCGTTTTTATTTTTTGATTTTGGTTTTTGTTTCAGATAGGGAGGTGATTCCATTTTCAGGTTGTAAAAAGTAGATAAAATCATCCTAATTTACTACTTGGATAGTGTCTCCAAAATTATCAATCAATTTGGTATTAAGTCAACCATGTTAATTAATTTGATCTCAAAAGAATAGGTATAACACAGTATAAAAGCTTATCAGGATCATCCCCTTTATTTAACTGATAGTTATTATAGTTCAGTAGATAATTAAATTTGTGAATATGAAATGTTCCAGAATGCATCCTTTATAACTGATTTTGTGTAAATTTTAATAATCTTGTTTACTTTTCTGGCTTTTTTTAAAAGCCTTTATACATATATCTTATTCCTTAGTATTGAGTGGTAGCTGGGGATATGGTAGACTGGAAAGCATCTCTTGCATAGTTTTTTTTGTCATGCCTTGAATAACTCTATGGAAACACGGCAGGAGGCCTAAGTCTGGGTTTGAATTTTCCATTTAACTTAACAACAAAGACTGAGGAGCACTGTTACAGGGAATAAACGTCTGCTGCAACAGAAGAAATGCCAAGGCTCTTGGTGTCAGAAAACACAAAGATGCTTATTCTAAAAGCAAGAAGCTTTTATTCATTGGGTTTTCTGAGAACAAATTATTTATAATATCACTATTTACAAAACTGTTGAGAGAAAGGAATTCGAATCAGTTCAAGAGAAGGGTGGACATCTTTGAAAATGTGTTTCTCTATAAAATGGTTTTTCAGCTATTACAAAAGTATGTTTAATAAATGCATATAAACATTTTATATTCATTTTATATACATATGTAAGTTTACTTTATGTACAAGGGGTTTTTTTTTGTAAGAATATATCATTCACTTTTTGTTAAATTAGGAAGGCTACAATATGCATTATTAGGAAGCAAAATCTTTAAAATGTATTATGTGTATTCTGAGACAAAAAAATCCTAATATTTTATGAATGAATACAAAAAAGGATGGATGATTGATTGATATAAAAAGTTTGTAAGATAAGCCAGTTATACCCAAATCCCATTAATTACATGATTACTTTTTATCAAAAAGATGTCATGGAGATCTCTGGAGAGACATTGTTTGAAGTATCTTTGTGTTGCCCCGCCCTCTTTTTAATACAGTGGAGGTAAATGTAACATCACAAAATGAAATAAAAACAGTCACACAAATCTCTGGACTGCAAGATAGCTGCTATCCCCCAAAATTATTGATTTGACATATGTATGTATATTTGCATATATACTACAAAATGTATTCTCTAATCAATTTAATTATCTCACTACATGCTGTGTTCAGAGGTGAAACCCAAAGATTCAGTGAGACTTGAGTTCTTACTAAACTGTTGCTCCTCTCCAGTTTTACCTTATTAAGGAAAACAGTGGCTCCAAGTGTTCTCTGTAACGTGTTTATATATGTGAGTGGGTGTGCAAGCATATAGTATTCAGGAAATAGAACTGTTTCAATTCGTAGTTTACAATATTACTTATTACAATATTACTTATTACTTAAGCTTGCACAAAAGACCATAGATATTATAATGATTTCTATATTAAGGAAAATAAAAATACAATGATGACAATAAAAACTGGGTACCTTTTGTGATTCACAAGGAAAAAAATTCTACCTTTGTCAATTCTTGTATGTTTAGGTATTTGTTTATAAAATACATATTTTACATGGTGTTGTGAGTATTGATGAGTTTTGAGGAATTATAATTTATTAAATAGATACTTGTATTGCAAATCAATATATATGTAGTTATAAAGGTATGCATCTGCATATATACTTTGTGTAATATTCTAGTAGCATTTTTATAGGTCTTAATAAAAATCTGAAGCAAACATTATTCCTGTTTCAGAGAAGATGAATCTGAAACTTACACAGTTTATTTGCTCAGCTCCTAAATAATGAAGCAAGAGATTGATCACAGTTATATCTGATTCTAAAACCCGTCTTATTCCTATGCCATACTATGCCACAGTGTTTCTTACTGAGAATGTGAGAAATTACACTGCTTTCTATTTTTACTCTTTTTTAAATTTTTATTCCATTTTATTTTTTTCAGTGTTCCAATATTCATTGTTTATGCACCACACCCAGTGCTCCATGCAATACGTGCCCTCCATAATACCCACCACAGGCTCGCCAAACCCCCACTACCCTCCCCTCCAAAACCCTCAGTTTGTTTCTCAGAGTCCACAGTCTCTCATGGTTTGTCTCCCCCTCCAGTTTCCCCCAACTCACTTCTCTTCTCCATCACCAAATGTCTTCTGCATTATTCCTTATGCTGCACAAGGAAGTGAAACCATATGATAATTGACTCTCTCTGCTTGACTTATTTCACTCAGCATAATCTCTTCTAGTCCCATCCACGTTGATACAAAATGTGGGTATTCATCCTTCATGATGGAGGCATAATGTATATGGACCATATCTTCTTTATCCACTCATCTGCTGAAGGGCATCTTGGCTCTTTCCACAGTTTGGCAAATGTGGCCATTGCTGCTATGAACAATGGGGTACAGATGGCCCTTCTTTTCACTACATCTGTATCTTTGGGGTAAATACCCAGTAGTGCAATTGTAGGGTCATAGGGTAGCTCTATTTTTAATTTCTTAAGGAATCTCCACACTGTTTTCCAAAGTGGCTGCACCAACTTGCATTCCCACCAGCAGTGTAAGAGGCTTCCCCTTTGTCCACATCCTCTCCAACACTTGTTTACTGACAGTTGTTTACTGTCTTGTTAATTTTGGCCATTCTAACTGGTGTAAGATGGTATCTCAATGTGGTTTTGACTTGAATCTACCTGATGGTTAATGATGATGAACATTTTTTCATGTGTCTGTTAGCCGTTTGTATGTCTCTTTTGGAGAAGTGTCTTTTCATGTCTTCTGCCCATTTTTTGACGTGATTATCTGTTTTGTGTGGGTTGTGTTTGAGGAGTTCTTTATAGATCTTAGATATCAGCCCTTTGTCTGTACTGTCATTTGCAAATATCTTCTCCCATTCCATGGGTTGCCTCTTTGTTTTGTTGACTGTTTCCTTTGCTGTGCAGAAGCTTTTGATCTTGATGAAGTCCCAAAAGTTCATTTTCGCTTTTGTTTCCTTTGCCTTTGGAGACATATCTTGAAAAAAGTTGCTGTGGCCGATGTTGAAGAGGTTACTGCCTATGTTCTCCTCTAGGGTTCTGATAGATTCCTGCCTCATGTTGAGGTCTTTTCTCCATTTTGAGTTTATCTTTGTGTACGGTGTAAGACAATGGTAGAATTTCATTCTTCTACACATAGCTGTCCAGTTTTTCCAGCACCATTTATTGAAGAGACTGTCTTTTTTCCACTGTATATTTTTTCTGCTTTGTTGAAGATTATTTTACCATACAGTTGAGGGTCCACATCTGGGCTCTCTACTCTGCTCCACTGGTCTATGTGTCTGTTGTTGTGTCAGTACCATACTATCTTGGTGATCACAGCTTTGTAGTAAAGCTTGAAATCAGGCATCGTGATGTCCCCAGTTTTGTTTCTCTTTTTCAACATTTCCTTAGCAATTCCTGGTCTCTTCTGGTTCCAAACAAATTTTAGGATTGTTTGTTCCAGCTCTTTGAAAAATGCTGGTGGACTTTTAATCGGGATGGCATTGAAAATATAGATGGCTCTAGGCAGTATAGACATTTTAACAATGTTTATTCTTCCAATCCATGAGCATGGAATGGTTTTCTATCTTTTTGTATCTTCTTCAATTTCTTTCATGAGTGTTCTGTAGTTCCTCTAGTACAGATCCTTTACCTTTTTGGTTGGGTTTATTCCCAGGCATCTTATGGTTCTTGTGCTGTAGTGAATGGAATCAGTTCTCTAATTTTCTTTCTATATTTTCATTATTAGTATGTAAGAAAGCAACTGATTTCTATATATTGATTTTGTATCCTGCTACATTACTGACTTGCTATATGAGTTCTAGTAGTTTGAGGGTGGAGTATTTTGGGTTTTCCATATAAAGTATCATGTCATCCTCAGAAAAAGCATTTGACAAGTACAGCATCTGTTCCTGATTAAAATGATTCAAAGTATAGGGATAGAGGGAACATTCTTCAACTTCATAAAATCTGTCTATGAAAAACCCACAGTGAATATCATCCTCAGTGGGGAAAAACTGACAGCCTTTCTTTTGAGATCAGGAACATGACAAGATGTCCACTCTCACCACTGTTGTTCAACATAGTACTAGAAGTCCTAGCAACAGCAATCAGACAACAAAAGAAATAAAAGGTATTCACATTAGCAAAGAAGAAGTCAAACTCTCTTCTATTTTTAGTCTTAAAAAATAAGGTTTAATTACAAAGTTATTTTATTTAGTGACTCTTAAGGTTTAAATCGGTTCATGTTGTATGACCTCCTCAGGCCCAAACAGTTAAGTATGTTAGCTCAATTCCCCTCTGATACATGTTCTGACTGTGCTCTGGGGTGAGCTCATGGCGTTCGCTGCTGTTGCTTCATCCATATTCACTTGTTGATGAAAGCACGTGTGGCAGGTGATGTTATAGTCATTGAAGAGGAATTTGGGAGACGATTACTTTTTTAAATAGATTTTGAAGAACAGTGTCTTATTGTGCAAAACTATGTTAAAACCATGGTTTATGGGGGTGCACCTGGGTGGCTCAGTCAGTTAAGCATCTTACCTGTGATTTCGGCTCAGGTCATGATCTCATAGGTCATGGAATCAAGCCCTGACTGGAACTCACACTCAGTGGGGAGTTTGCCCAAAATCCTGTCCCTCTGCATCTTCCCCCACACATATGTGCACGCCCGTGGTTGTGCACATGCATGCTTGCTCGCTCTCTCTCTCTCTAATAAATAAAAATCTTTAAAAAAGATGTTTTTTAAAAATAAATTTTCTCTTGAAACATTAAAGTCAGAACATATTTTTATTATAATAACTGTTTTATATTGGAAGATAGCAAAATAAAACACATGTAAACATTTAGAAGCAATAAGTTAGGGTCACCTGGGTGGTATAGTCAGTTGAGTATCTGGCTCCAGGTTTTTGGCTCAGGTCATGATCTCTAGGTCCAGGAATCCAGCCCCGCATGGAGTTCCTCATTCAGCAGGGATTCTGCTGGAGATCTATCTCTCTCACTCCCTCTGCCACCCACCGCTGGCCCGTGCTGACATGTGCGCTCTCTCATTCTCTCTCAAATAAATAAGTCTTTAAAATAATAATAATAATAATTTATAAATAAAAGAATATTAAAAATTCAGTCAAGGAAAACACACTTATAAATGCTATGAAAGGCACATGGAATATAAACTGAATACATTAATTTTACACAGAATTTAATACTTAGAAGTTAATCACTGTTTCAGAAATAAGTGATTAGAAATGTTATCAAGTACAAGAATTATACAGTTCATGCTGTTCTGCTCCTGGCATTTTAAATCAGTTTCCCTTAGAATAAAAAATAATACTTTTAGATAAAAAATTATATTCCCACTGTTATTTTTATTATAAAGCTGAAAAGTTACAGCATTGGGGATGAAATTCCAAAGTAAAATATAATTAGATAAACATTTGCAGAAAGCTACAAAATTAGTGTATATTTAACTCATCTTTGAAGACTTTGAATTTTTTGTGTCATGTTAAGAAAAATTTGTTTGAGGAAACTTTTGAAATACCAAGTAACCAATTTTCATGTACTTTTCCTCTCTATGAAATTTTTTTCTTGTTCTACATCATTGAACTCATTTTAGAACAGTTTTGGAGAAAATATTTGTATGTGCCAATTTCTTATTAATGTGGTATCAATATCAAAAATAATTGTTTGAGAAATGCCTGGGTGGCTCAGTTGGTTAAGCATCTGACTCTAGATTTTGGGTCAGGTTATGATCCCAGGGTTGTGGGATCGAGCCCCAAGGTGGGCTTCATGCTCAGCAGCAAGTCTGCTTGAGTGTCTCTTCTTCTGCTCCTCTCCTGGCTCACGCTCTCTCATTCTCTCTCCCTAAACTAAACAAACAAATCTTTAAAAAAAATAATTTTTTGACCATAGAAGTTTCAATTCTTTTTTTTTTAATTAATTTTTTTATTTTTTATAAACATATGTTTTTATCCCCAGGTGTACAGGTCTGTGAATCACCAGGTTTACACACTTCACAGCACTCAATTCTTTTCTTTTTAATTACTTGTGTGTGAAATAATTTTTCTCCTTTACTTACTTAAGCAAAAAGTTTATCTGTGGGTATATGCTTAAGCCATAAAATATATGAGCCTTAATTTTTGAATAATTTTATCTTGTAATCTCTGGAAATTGCTATATCTTAATGTTTTATTTATCTATTTTTATCCTGAGCATAACACAATAGAGAAGAGTCTCAAGATGATAATTCTTACTATAAGTCTTAAGATGATAAAACCTAAGACCTAGATTTATTGGTATGTAATAAACCTTGCAAATTATAATTTTTAATTAATTGGAAATTATAATTTCTGTCATCATTGCAACTGTTATTTGTTGGAAAAATCGTTACAGACAAGACCATGCCATCCCAGAAAACAATTCCATAATAGTGGAATAGACAGAAAACAGTTTTATGATTGAAAAGCATTCAAACCGAATGTGATGGTGCATTACAGCAACTGCCGCGATTTCGAAGTAAGAACGAAATTTCACCCTATTGGAGAATCAAGCGTCATGTTCTCAACATAACCCAGTACTAGCCTTCAAGTAGGAAGACTTCACACCGGGTGTCGCACATAGTTCACTCTATGTTTACTAGGTAGATGACATGACCATCTGTTTTTACTAACCGGCTTTATCCAAAGGAAAACTAAATTTCTCAGACCTTTATGACAAGAGGTGGTTTTGAGTGCCAGTCAAAGGCTTTGCTGAAATGAGTCTCCAACAGAAATTAGGAGAAAAGAGTGTTATTTTCCTTGATAATTATATTTCATAGAGTTGGCTTCCATACTTGAGAAAGACAAGCCTGTGTTGTGAAGTTGGCAAGACATTTATTCAGCTTTTAAAGGGTTTACTTACATTAAAAAGAGAGAGAGAGAGAGAAATATAACTTAAATTACAAGTTTTCTAAGTAAATGCTTTAAGAAGAGGAAAGAGGGAAAATCTTTTCCTTGATTTCAAAAGGGAGAATGAAGCCTTTTTTTTAATGTATTTGCCATACAAATTATAATTGCAAATATAATGCTTTTGCAATAACATAAGAAGAGGATATTATAAATAAAGACATTAAAACAACAAAGTAACCTTCTTCTCACTCTTTAATTGTATGTACCTTCCCACAGCATTTTTTGAAATAAAAAATCATTTAAAATAATGATACGCAAATACACAATAGCAGAAACTTGCTTTCTTTATCATTTCAAAAAATGCCGTGTATTATCACTGCTGATTAGTAGATATATAAAATAATAATATTTAACATTTATTGCTTATGTATATCCTAAGTAATCTTATAAATTCTTTATATGTTTTAATTAATTTAATCTTTATAACAGATCTTATAAGGTTATTTACTCGTATCTTTTCCAATTTGCAGAGAGGCAGCTGAGACAGTGGTTAAGCATTTTTGTCAAATTGAGGATCAAGATTAAAATTATTTTTAAAGCTCACTGTATCCATATGTTTATTACATTAGGTCATTCATTTTTAATAAGTGCACACAGTTTCATAGTGAGATTGTAATTTATTTCTCATTTCCCTTTTGATATGCATTTGGGTTATTTTCAGTTATTTGAGATGAAAAAAATTTCTGGAATAAATAAGTTGGATCACATACTCTTTGAATATACTAGTGCCTTGGACTGTAGCATAGATTTCCCAAAGGAATTCTGGGGTCAAAGAGAAGTGTAGCTTATCTCTTACCATCGACTGCCGGATTAAGTTCCAGGAAAGATTTACATCCCCTACTATTTCTCCATGCTCCACAATCACTGTGCCCCACTGTGTTTAACACGGAACCCACAGACTAAGTCATCACTACCTGCCCTTCTGTGAGTCAGAGTGTGTGTGAATATTATGAAGAGCAGATGGGGACGGTTTTGCCTCCTGATACCTTTGACGATGTGTGAAGCCCATTGTGATGGTCACAACCATCAAGTTCCTGGAAGGGATTCTGCTAAGCACTGGACAGTGCAGACGAGAACCCCCTGAAACAAAGAATTATCTAGTCCAAAATATCAGTAGTGACGAAGTGGAAAAACTGGCGTGGATCATTTGAATGTTCTCATCCATGAATTTCTAGTTTGTGATTATTTCCCCAAATTGCTTTTTTTTTCATATCAACTGTCAGAATTTGTAAATTAGAGCTATTAAAAAAAATTTACATCTTCTGATGCAAACATTTTTCCAGTTCGCTGGTATCTTCTTGTTTTTGTGGCTTTTTTTATTTTGGGGGGAAGGGTGGGGGTGGGCTGAGGACAGCATTTTAAAATGTATTTAACCATATCTTCCCATTCCTTCATAGTTTCTGTATTTCTTGGCTCGCAAGAAAATCCTCCCAACTGAATGTATACATAAAGCTTTACCTGGATTTGTTTATTCTATTTTAAAATTTATCTAGATCCTTATTCTCTGTTTTTGTTTTTAAAAATTGTACCAAACAGTGCCATTGTTAAGAGCACTTGTTGCTGGCTTCTTAAACTGCCCTTTCTACTTCAGCTATGACCTTAGACCAGCCATTTGTCTGTAATTTGTGGAACTAAATTCACAGTGTTTTTATCAGTAAAGTTAGGGAGGGTGGTAATTCATTATTAAATGAATTAAATGCATTAATATACGTATATTCAACAGTTACCGGATTTTAGGAGGGTGTCCCTAAACCTGACCATCTTTTTCATTACTTTTTCTCATCAGCTCTATCTATAGTCTCTGGCAAGGAAAAGGCACTTGGTAGGTATTGGCTAATTTGAATGTGTCAAGAACATTTTTTCCTAGGCTGTATTCTTGATAAATATATGATTGATATAGAGGTTCTGTGCTCAGGTAGCCTTTATTCAAGGAAATTAGAAATATGCCACCCAGTGTCTACTGCAATCCTCATGACCTTCTTCGCCCCTAAAGATAGCATTAACATTCTTTATTTTCATTCTGCTTATTCAATTTGCAGACAATGTGCAACAGACCTCTGCAGTTCCTGTGTATGTGCAAGTTCTTAATATTAATGATCATGCTCCTGAGTTCTCTGAATACTATGACACATATGTTTGTGAAAATGCAGGCTCTGGTCAGGTAAGGACCTACAATAAATTGCTAATGTCTAAACATTGCCATATATTATATTTAATAACTTTTGCTACCATCCCTCCCATTTTGAAACGATAAAAATAATCTTCTTTTACCTATGCCAATGACTATTTTTATTTTATGTTGTGAGCTCTGTATAGTTTACATGTCTTTTTAAAAAAATAAAATGTAAGCTTCAAGCTTTCTACTTTCAAATGCCTCAGATGTTTGAAAACTCTGCTAACACTGGGGACTCACAGTGAATTGTTTATTCAAGAAAAGTCCTTTTTTGGGTAATTCTATAGAATAGGTAATCACATTTCAATTACTTTTTATATTTTGATTCATCCCGGCCTAAAGAAACATGATGCATAAACAGAAACATGAAGAGAAGGAGCTGGAATTCGTTGTGTAGCTAATAACTACTGTACCAGACACCTCAACACAAAAGAACCCTAATGTCACACGAGTTCCTAGAGATGCGGAGAACAGAGAGCAGACTTACGCGGAAACACACCAGCATTTCTTCACGTGTTCGTTTGCTCTCTTCCTTCGTGCCTTCCGTCCGTCCCTCGTCCTTCCTTCCTTCTGTGCTCTTTTTTTCTCGTTCTTTCTTCGTGTATTTTCACTTCACTATTTATTTCACACGTTTTCTCTTGTGCAACTCACTTTTTTCATCTGCAAAATGTAAAGCTTAAAGTAGATGGTTCTTTGTTTTCAGTTCCAGTGAATGAAAATTTTTCTTAGGCATCATTTGAAATCATCGAAGCCTATTCCACGTCATAAAACATTTTTAAAGATCTATAGACAGGTTTCAGAATCCTGACTGTGAGTATGTAGGTGTGTATATGTGTGTATATATGTATATATAGAAGTATATATTTACTGTGAAATAAATTATTCTCAATAGATTTGAATTTTTCAATGAAGCTAGGTGAAAACAATGCGGATTTCACAAAAATGGAACTCTTAATTTTCTGCCAGTAAATAGTAGTAGCCAACATTTTGCTTCATTTTCAAATACTTAATATGGTAAGAAATAGGCATTTTTTAATTTGCTTTTTTAAAATTTTTAAAAATGGTATTAACATATAATATATTATTTGCTTCAGTAGTCCAGGTCTGTGAATCACCGTACAGGTTTGTGAATTGTCTTACACATTTCACAGCACTCGCCATAGCACCTACTGTGCGCAGTGTCCATCACCCAGCCACCCTCTCCCTAACCCCCACCCTCAGCAACCCTCAGTTTTGTGAGATTAAGAGTCTCTTATGGTTTGTCTCCCTCCCGATCCCATCTTGTTTCATTTTTTCCTTCCCTTCCCCCACAACCCCCGACCCTGCCTCTCAAATTCCTCATATCAGAGAGGTCATATGATAATTGTCTTCCTCGGATTGACTTAGGAAATAGACATATTTTAAGAATGACGCATACATGAATCACCATGGATTATTCAATTGTAACATAACGGGGATGATTAGTAGCTCTTAAAATGTCTTGTGAAATCGATTTGGCCATATGTATTTTAGAATACATAGTATTCTAGAAATAATACTGAAATACTGCCTATCAGCATTTCCTAAGTTTAAAATAATAATAAAATTATAATAAATATACAAATGAATTTAAACTTAAGCTACTTAATTTGAATTGGTAGGACCCAGGGATTTTGATAAAGTAAAATGTCAATATAAAACTTTCAGAGACTCTCACCATGCAACACTTCCCCCAGATCCAAAATCGAACTAATATAGAAACCTATGGACAGACTATATGGTGTAAAGGAATCCCTAAAACAGAATGCAGATGACCTGCTACCAACGACTCCTGTAGAAACTGACTTTAAACATTTCTTTGAACTTGGAATTATAAGTAGCTGATATACTTAGGAATTTAACATATCTGATGTTTTACAGTCGTCCGCTCTACCAACTGAGCTATCGAAGGCTCTGCTTAACATATCTGATGTTCTCAAACTTTTCAAACACATCTGCCTATCTGGACACATAATAAGCTTAATATGAAAACAATTTTGGAAATAATTTATCTCACAATTTTCTAAATCTCTACATACTACATTTACATATTTAAGATGGCTTGTATTTTATAGTTACTGTAAGTACAATTACATTTTATAGTTATTAAAATTATATATGTCAAATTTAAATATTTTATATGCTTTACATAAACATGCATGTATTCACAGTACTGCCCTAATTAGACAACCTATTCCCAAACTTAAAAAAAATAGGCTTAATTTACTATACACTTATTTTTTTAAATGTCCCAGGTGGTAAATCCGCTTACCCAATAAAGTTGCAAGTTTGATGGTCTTATCTGGGCTGAGATGGACAGAAGATTTGGGAAGCAACACAGTTTATAGAAGAGACTCAATACCAGTGCCCTCGCCCTATTTTGTAAACACTTCTCAGGATGAGGCTACCCACCACTATTGACCATATTGGAGTTTTTATTCTAACTCCTCCAGCTATTTATAACAACTCTAACTAATCGTGTTTATAATAATCTTTTTCAACTTGTGCATCATGTGAAAAGATGGAAATCGACATTTCTAATAGGAATGAGCTTCTTTAACTGGTGATTACATTAGAGTCCACTCATATCCTTACTGTCTCAGTGGATCATTCGTTCTTTTCACAGAATCTGGCTCACAGGTCAGAACTCAGAGGTCAGTGCATATGTAATATTGTGGAATACTCCCTTTTTTGAGAATGAGATTTTTTTTTTCTACTTCTGCTCACTGACAGTGACACCGTGATCACAGGAGTCTTCAGGCATTAGGCAGAGATAAATTCACAGCAAAGGGCAGAGCAGACAAAACTTCCTACAGCACAGTTTTCTGACTTCAGTACTCAAAACTTCAATAGATTTTCCAATACCAGCACATAAAAGTACAAAACTCACTGGCCTGGTATTTATCACTCTCTTTGATTTGATTGCAATTGTATATGTATATATATATACACACATTTCCTGTTCACACTCTGAATTACTTGTCTTTCAAAATACAAATTACATTCTCTAGAGTTTGTTCATATTGACCCTTCTTTCTGAAATGCCCTTGTCAGTTCCTATTGGAATTTTAACTATACTGCAAAACTGAACTCACATGCCACATAATCAAACTATTTTAAACAAATATATATTTGCAACATCCCAGGCATGATTCTAGCATCATTATAAACATTAGACCAATTCTCAAAAATTCTCAAAAAAAAAGTGAGGGAAATATATAATGTGTCTCATTTTCCAGGTGAAGAAACTGAGGCCCAGGGAAGTTGCTCCTTCCTATGTAGAGAGAGATATTTTATCCCGAGTGCTGGCATCAGAATACATGCATGTTACCATTATATTTTGTTGCCTCTCTCTATCCATAGTTTGAATATATCTTATGTGTTTGCAAAATGAGTCATTTCTAGTTTCATGTGCTTTCTAGATTCCAAGATCCTTGTGAACAATGAATGGATTTATTTTTATATTCTTGTCAACTTGCAGTGTGGTTCCCAATAATAACTAGGTGGATAAATGAGCAGAGCCTGAAGACAGTAGTTCCTGAAATAAAGAGCGTTTCTTCTGTAATTCTCTGGAGTACACATTTGAAATTACTAGCCTTGTAGGTGATGTTTTAAACTTTGCAGTGTGATGAGATCCTTTAAAGAGAGAGTATGGACGGAGACAAGAATCAGTCTAAAGACTGAGACACAGGTACTTTAGTATCAGTGTTTGGGGGTCGGCACACTAGAAAATAAAATTTGCAAGGAGAGTAACTCCTTAGAAACTAAAAAAGTATTCCAAGGAAGAGTGGTTAGTACCTGTTTTATTTGCTGCTTGCAGGTCAGGTAAAAGCAGAAAAGAAAAGATACTATTGAATTTAACAATAGAGATTTTAGACTCACTAGAATATTTGTAGGTAGTATTTGTAGTATATGTAATAACACCCAGAAAGAAAATAAAAAGCGAGACTATGAACGAACTTGAGCAGAACCTTTGGGATTGGCTATATTTAAGGATTCAGTAGAGATAGAGAATCTTGCAAAGTAGACTGAGTAGGTGGGACCAGTAATGTAGGAGAGAAACAAGAGTTTTGATGTGGACATGCATGAGTGCCACAGTTTTTGAGGAGGAAGTGTCAACAGACTTAAGTCCCACTATTCCGGGGGGAGAAAAATCATCCTCACAGTTTGCCATATGGTCAAATTTACTCTTTAAAAATATGTAATTTTGTAAGTCATTCACAGCTATATAAATAAAATGACAGTGCAAAACAACTTGACTAAAATGTGGCAAAGAGAAATTGCACTGGGCACTTGTTAGCAATGGCAAGGAAGATGTAATTCAGATTATTGCAATAAAGACCATTGCAATAGGGTAGACAAATGAACTTAACTGTTGAAACAAAATTCAGGAGAGTTTTTAAACGCTGGGCTGAACTAGTGAAAAAGTGCTAGAGAATGCGTGTGGGGAGGGGGAGGTTGGCCAGTCTGATTAGGACAGCTGTGTGACTGGCTCCAAGAGAAGTTAGGCTCCTACCCTCCCATAGAGACGAGAGATGGGGTCTTATCTCTGTTGATGTCTACATTTGGGAAGGATGGTTTTCAGGTTTTTGAGAAAGACGATACTGCATCACCGAATTAAAAGAGTTTGGGAGATTTACCTACATTACAAAGGGTCAGAGGAATAATTTGCTATGAGAAATTCTCTTGTAATTGGTCAGAAAAAATGGAGGTCAGGAGATTGTAGTCAGGAAGAATCCTGTCTAAAATTGAGTCAGGCCAAGGGGAATGCTAGTCCTCTTGGTCAAATGTTAACGGAATGTAAACATGTCAAATACGTACTTCTCAGTATGTAATACTCTGAGAAGTTTAAAATACCCTTACGGCTCATATTTTTGTTGAAGAAAGAATGGCTATCTTCTTTGCTCTGTGATTGCAAAGCATTTCATCTTTAAATTTATAAACCGCAAATATAATAATCTAGTTAAAAAGAAAAATCCTATTGCATTCCCTTCCTTCCAGTGACATTTAGATACATTCTGCCTTCAGCAGTTTTCCATTTGCAAGATAAATCAAGTAGATTTTGGTGCAAAACATTTATAAAAGATGAAAAAATACTGTCACATTTATTTTTAGCCAAACAGAACAGCCCAGATTCTTATCGCAAAATATCGTGTGATGAAGGCCTTCCTGTTGAGTGACTAAAAGGATGATTACTATATTTTTCCTTTATCCTTAAAATCATATTGTTCATTTGCTGATTCTTGATTTTGAGAATCTTCATCTGTTTTATCTTCATCTGAGGACTCTGTCTCAAACCTTTTTTTACATGATCAGTTCCACCATCATCTTGCGTCTGTAGTGCTGGTTTCTGCTTTTGGTTTTCATCTTCTATTCACACACTACTGTGAAATTACTTCCTCTGTCAATTTCTTTCCCTCAGGCATTATGAATGTAAAATGAAAAATCTTGAATTTTCATCTGTTTTTAAAGAAAAAATAAAATCAAACTAAAAAGATAGTGTATCAGTTTTTTGATCTTTTTGAACAATGATGTAATACTTTAAGCAACACATTTAAAAAGAGGAAGAGGAGAATGATGCAGTGGGGAAGATTTACTTCGTTATTTTATCATCCTTCTAGGCCATTCATCTTACAAGTTTCATTTAAGTCTTTTAAAAGCACATTAAGAGAAATGTATGAGTAATGATGAAATGATTTGTAAGATGATGAAATAGTACAATGCTGAAGGCATAAAAAGGTTCATGTCACTAGGTTCCCAGAATGTAGCCTAGATTTAATGAATGTGCCTTTCCAGTTACTGATGGAAAGATTACTTTACTTACTAATAGTAAGTTAATATTTCCTTATTATCAGCAATACTTCTAAAAATCAAAAAATGAAATAACAGTCTTTAAAAATGAGTAGAACTGCTCAAAAAGAAACTCACATGCTAATTTTAATGCAACAGACTTTAAAGGCATATTGAGAGTTGAACTTTGCTGAAGAAGAGCGGTGTCTGTTGGATATAGTGACTTTAAGTTCTTGTGTGACTTAGAGTTTACAAACAAAGCTCTGTGGGAAATCTATGACATGCTATATTTTTATAATTTTACTGATGTGTCTATTATGCCTCAAAAAGTTTAGGTAACTTTTCCAACATCATATAGCTTAGGAGTGAGCAAGGATTATAGTTTCTTTCTCCAAGAATGATGCTTATTTTAACTATGCCCTGATAATTATAAAGACTAGCTGTCCTTAGATTATTTGCACAATACAAAAGCAAATAGAAAAAAAAAGTTTTCTTTCTATTTTTTTTTAAATATTTTATTTATTCATTTGATAGAAGACACTGGAAGAGAGGGAACATAAGCAGGGAGGAGTGGGAGAGGGAGAAGCAGGCTTCCCCTTGAGCAAGGAGTCCGATGCAGGGGTCAATCCCAGGACCCTGGGACCATGACCTAAGCCAAAGACAGATGTTTAACAACTGAGCCATCCAGGTGCCCCTCTTTCTAATTTTTGTACCAATAAATTAATTATAACTGCGATCGTGAGGGCAAAAACAAAAATGAAATTGATACAACTGAATCTCACCTCCTTTCTGGGAGATGCATAGCTCAAACTCAGAATAAATCACATGGGTTAGTGCTATTTCATAATCAGTGTCCTTTAAGGAGGAATGCCACAAATCATCAGATAAGTCAGAGGACTCAGAGATGTCACTATCACATTTAGAAGTTTGTCCAAGATCTGTAAGTATCTGAAAAAAATGATACGCAGCATGCCTCCCTATAACGGTCCTCCACTCCAATCCAAGGGGAGTCCAAAAATCCCCACTCACATTGCTACATATGTTGTGGTTTATGAATTGAAATCAAGGTACAGGTTGAGTGCTGCCAAGATATCCAACATTACCATAGATATTTCCTTCCTGACACACAGTTGGTGATGATTTATTTAGTGGGTGGGTGTTAGGGCGATCGTGGTTCCTGGATTTTCATTGTTTGTACCATGATTCCTCAGATGTTACATGTGAAATCAGATTGAGTTGGTCTCTGATTTCTGGTTTGAAATTTACTGGATAGGCTTCCTTCAAGTACAGTCGAAACCAAGCCCCTAATATAAATATGTACCTCCTAGAGTGACATTAAAAACGTTCAAAAGTACTCTTAATCTCTTACTCATTCCTAAAACTTAGATAGTAATGTGTGAACATTACAACTTAGTGGAATAAGCTGTCAAAAAATACCTGCTTTGAAAGATAATAAAGCATATCTTGTGTAACTGAAATGGTTTTTATGCAGACAACATAATTATTTTTAATATAATGGTGCCTATAAGCAAAATATTAAGAGTATTCTGTTTAGACATTCAGAGGGAATTCATTTTACTCTATTTAAAAATAAGGAATAAGCAGTCTATTAACAAAATAAGAAAGAAGCTACACCATCAAAACACAAACTGGGAAATATATATGTCACATGATATGAATTCTTGATTGAGCCAAGGAAGGATGCAGGAACAGCATATGCTACTCCAGATAGCAAATGGGTGTGTAAGCAAAGAGGAAAGAATCTCCTCTAGACTGAAGAGTCAGAAAGGAAGGCAGTGTGGAGAAAGGAGGAACCTTCAGTGATGCCCCTCCGGGCCTGAGGCTTACCCCCCCAAGTAAATTGCTAAAATGAAATATAATTTAGAGGGGTGCCTGGGTGGCTCAGTGGGTTAAACCTCTGCCTTCAGCTCAGGTCATGATCCCAGGGTCCTGGGATCGAGCCCCACATCGGGCTCTCTGCTCCACGGAGAGCCTGCTTCCTCATCTCTCTCTGCCTGCCTCTCTGCCTACTTGCGATCTGTCAAATAAATGAATAAAATATTTAAAAAAAAGAAATATAATTTAGAAAATGTTGGGGTAGGGAATATAAAATTTCATAAAAGCAAAACCTGAAGGAGTCTTTGTACCAAGGAAGATGGAATTTGGTGTGGATTTGTTTCTATTAAGCATCCCAAAGTGAGCTCCCTCTTTCTTCTCCTATGTTCTCTCCTTCCTCACAACACTCTTTATAAAACAGCAGGCCTCTCTGATACTCAAAAAACACGGCACCATATAGTTTAAAGCATGCTTACATGTGCTTACCCATACGTGCATACACATACACAAGTAGAAACAAAAGAAAAAAAATATAAGCAATCTACATATCAACAAGAATTATAAATGGACAAAGAGTGGTAAAGAATAGGTCTTCAGACATTTGTATCAGTTTCTGTGTACTTTAGACATGACCTATTAGTCTTTGATTGCTTTCATCGTTTCTGGTATAGCAATATGTTCGAGGCTTTGCCTCTTACTAATTTACTGCTTTCTGTCTTCACATTCATGCCTCAGTACTGCCTTAAAAAATACCTGTTCCGTGATACCGTGATAATGGATTGGTCCCTTTAGAGCATTTCTCTTACTGGGAATGCGATGTTGAGCCTTGTCAAAGGAGGGCATGGAATGAACGTTGAAGAAGGAAAAGGTCTTCTCTTCCTTGTCCTTTGTGTAGAATGTTTATTTTTGCCTTTCTCAACCTGCAGAGTTGGTCAGTGTGAAGATATATGTGGTGCTTTATCCAGCCACAAGTATAGCCCCAAAGGTCCCAAAGGTACATTCCCTCAGCAACCATGCAACTCCATCCAAAGCCGGTGAGGTCTTGCAGCCCTCCCAGTATGGATGCTGTGAGCTTCAGGCCTTGTATCTGCAGTGGCCTCCCAACTCCATCTGCATTTCTGTCCACCCACACACTTGTACCCTGGAGGATTGTTCTGCTTGCCTGGAGAATGTGGGCTAGCTCTGACTCAGGCAACCCAGTGAGCTCCTTTGTTCTGGAAACAAGATGCTGCAACCACATGTTCTCCATGGAGGTCTAAAACTTGTCTTGTGGAGAGGCCCTATCTTCCACATTTGTGTCTTTGGATAATTTCACTGAACTTCCAAGTACTCTTTGGAATTCTTATTGCATCTTTATAGTTACTCTCCTAGTATAGTTTAATAATTCTTAATAATAATATTCCTCCTTTTAAATTACTGTGTGCTTCCTTTCCCTTAGTTGGACCCAGACTAATACATAAACTCATCTTTTATATTCTCTGCCTCAGATTTGGAAGCATTCACTTTCCTAACGTTTTGTGATATTTTAGTGGGATATTGCAGAAAATACAGATGGAATGATTAGTAAACAAAATTGGGATGCCAGTCCCAGAAAACGAAGAAAAATCCTGATTTCTCTTTCTCTCTTGCTCTCATTTTATAGCTCTCCTGTTCTCTTTTATTTTCAATAACGTGGAGACCACTCTAAGGGAAATTCCAACAAAATCTGTTATTTCTTCAGTTATTTGTAATTAATGTACCTTAGAGAAATACGGATATGATCATTTTTCAGAAGGTTTTCATTAATTAGAAATATAAGGATTCGGAGGCAAACAATTTTCCCTCAAGTTGCAAATGATAACCCCACTCATCGTTCACTAGTTGGGCTAGTTTTGTCATATGTGTGTACATGTGTGCATCAGTACACATACATTTGTGTATAGCTATCCAAAGTTATGGCAAATGCTTTTTTAAACCAAATACTTTAAATTTCTAAATAGAGACATAAAATCCTAGGAGTGGTACAGAACTCTCTAACCTTAAATAAGATTGAATGTATATGGACAGTCTATAAAGGTAATAATACCAAAAAGTGAAAAAAAAAAAAATCTTAAACATTAGAAGCTATCATGGAAGACAAAAAATGCAAAAACAAATTGTACAAAAAATGCAATGCTTGTAAGCAGTGTCAAATTTAGCAAATCTTTTCAGTTGCATACAACTCAAAACTACAATGAGATACCACCTCACACCTGTCAGAACTTCTAAAACTAACAACACAGGAAAAAATAGGTGTCAGTTGTGGAGAAAGGGGAACCCTCTTACAGTATTGATAAGAGTGCAAACTACTGCAGCCACTGTGGAAAATAGTATGGAGGTTCGTCAGAGAAGTTAAAAATAGAGTTACACTACAGCCCAACAATTGCACTACTAGGTACTTTCCCAAAGGTTACAAAAATACTGATTCAAAGGGGCACATTGCACCCTGATGTTTACAGCAGCATTATTAACAATAACCAAACTATAGAAAGAACCCAAATGTTCATCAATGGATGAATGGATAAAGAAGATGTTGTAGGGGTGCCTGGGTGCTTCAGTTAAGCTTCCAACTCTTGATTTCAGTTCAGGTCATGATCGCAGTGTCATGAGTTCCAATCCTGTATTGGGCTCCATGCTGGATGTGGAGCCTGCTTGAGATTCTCTCTCCCTCTGCCCCTTCTCCCTCGCTCTCAAAAAAAGAATGCTGTAGTATATATATACAATGGAATATTAGCCATCAAAAAGAATGACATCTTGCAATATCATGTTTGCAATGATATGGTTGGAGCCAGAATGTATTATGCTAAGAAAAACAAGTCAGAGAAAGACAAGCACCATATGATTTCACTTGTGTGGAATTTAAGAAGTAAAATAGATGAACATAGGGGAAGGGGGAAAAAGAAAGGGAAGGAAACCATAAGACTCTAAACTAAGAGAACAAACTGAGGGTAGAAGGAGGGAGGTGGGCAGAGGGTGAGCTGAAAGAGTGATAGGTAGTGAGGAGGGCACTTGTTGGGATGAGCACTGGGTGTTAAATGTAAGTCATGAATCAATCACCAAATTCTACTCCTGAAACCAATATTACACTATATGTTAACTGACTAGAATTTAAATTAGAACTTGGAACAACAACAACAACAAAAATTTTTCAATTACAAATAGCTATATTCATATACTCGATACCTTTTTGGCTTTATCAGTAAATGTTAGTTAAAAATAAAGACAAAAGATAAATGGGGAAATAAACTCCTGCAAAAACCTGAAAACGTCATTCTGGTATTAACATACAGTAGTAGTTGCTATTTAATGAGAAATCATCTTGTTTAACAGCAGGTTCTTGGTATTGATGTAGTAAGTGATCTTTCAGAAATAGTATGAGAGAGCTTGTCAATGAAGAAGTATTCAAGTGTTCTGAATCCATTACAGATGACATCTTAATTATTTCTTAATGTGAATGTTTTCTGTAGTATATGTTGATCTATTGAACTTACCCAAATCATTTTCTATAATATACTTTTGTAAAAATCAGCATAATTTTTATATTTTATCAAGAAACCATATTTTATTACATAGTCTTTTAAAATAGAATATTTACTGCTAATATTCTTATGGAGTAAGCATTGATAATAAATTGATCTATAGAAAACATCTTTAATAAGTTATTTATGGGTATAGAAATACTAACAAAGTAAGCATGTCAAAATGAGTATAAAATGTGAGCATGTAGAGATCTTAATAACAACCAAAGTGAAAGGTGTTTGGGGATGCCAATTACCTAAGAAAGCACCCTAAACCCAATAAAAAGGAAACCAGTCTTTGAAATTGGCTCCTAGATTATTAGAACAACCAAATTAATGAGTCTTGAAGTCACACAATTTGAAGTCATGCAATTAGCTTCAGAACAACCGATGTTATTCTCTAAAAGCAGCATTCTCCCTCATTACCTTAATTTTGGCATCAAGATTATCAGATTTTTAAAATTTGTATTTGCAAATAATTAGGGCAAGATACTTTGAATTATGAAACTCATTTTTTAAAGCTCGTGATGTGATTGTGTATGTGAGATTTTATAAGATTATCCATAAGCTATGCTGGATCACTTTTTATAATATAAATCTATGAATAAATGGAGAGTCCAAAAGTGTAGCATTTTTTAAAAAATTTAAAATTTTCCAAATGCATTCAAAGATCTGTATATCTTAAAACAATGTCTTATTATATACAATATTTTTTTATTATTTTAGATAGAATTTTGCTGGTTTCTTCCCCAAATGATAATTTCTTTCCAAATGCATTCAAAGATCTGTATATCTTAAAACAATGTCTTATTATATACAATATTTTTTTATTATTTTAGATAGAATTTTGCTGGTTTCTTCCCCAAATGATAATTTCTTTCCTTTTCTTTCTTTCTTTCTTTTTTTTTTTTTTCCAAAATGGTGATTTCTTAATGACAACTTCATTGGGGATATTGGACACTGCTTGAATGCATTACAATGTTAGAAATCTATGGGGTGCCAGGGTGGCTCAGTTAGTTAATTAAGTGTCTACCTTTGGCTTAGGTCATGATCTGTGGCTCTCTGCTTAGTGGGAAGCCTGCTTCTCCCTCTCTCTCTGCCTGCCTCTATACCTGGATGTGCTTGCTCTCACTCTCTCTCTGTCAAATAAATAAATAAAATCTAAAAAAAAAAAAAAAAAAAAAAAACCCTCCCAGTAGTTTCCTGCTAGGACACCTGGGTGTCTCAGGTCATTATCCTAGGGTCATGAGATTGAGTTCCACATCGGGCTCCTCCCCCCCCCCGGGGGGAACCTCCTTCTCCCTCTGCTTGTGCTCCCTCTCTCTCTCTCTGACAAATAAATAAAACCTTAAAAAATAGAATATTAGAAAGCTAAACAATGTCATTATTTTCCAGCTAATTATCATTCTTGGCCCCAAAGTGACCAGAGTCAAGGACAAGATAGGTATTTATTAACTCAGTATACTCTCTCTCTCTTTTTGAGTGGTATTATCTACTAAACTTCTAATTTAGTCTTAAACAATACAAAGCTTAAGTTTTCAAATTATAACTGAATGTATTTGTGTGAATGTGATGAATTTACCTTTTTACCATTTGAGAAAAGTTGACAGAATAGGAAAGTAATTTTTGTTTTCTTTATTATTCTTTAAGTGTTCTCCTTGTTTTTATGTGTTTATTTTGTCCCAGTTTTTATAGACACAAAGAGTCCTTTAGAGTAGACTGCAACAAACATTTGTTTTCTACTATTAATTTGGGGGTGTTGTATGGGCTAATTGGTATTCTTCATTATTATCTAAAAATCACGTATGTAGAAAACCATGGGTTTTAATTCAAATATGTTTCCCCTCATTTAGGCATGAAACATCAAAAACAACAGTAAACAGCAGTAACAGAAAATTTGACTGGTATAGTTACAAGAGGATTTTACTATCGCCCATAATTCCCAAATAAGATGATGATCTAACCACACTGAATACCAGTCTCCTCATTTGAAAAAGAAAGACACTTTTGCCCTATCTTATAAGGATTTAGTAAAGATAAAATTCTATTAAGTAAGACAATGGGTAGAATTGGTCTTTGTTAAAAGTTAATTTTGCTACTGTTAAAATTAACAGTTAAGAGTAGTCTTACAAGTTCTTGACACAGGGCTCATTCCCTTGTAAATGAACTAAAAAGGTGTGTATGTACACTTGACATTGCACAGAAACAAAACTCTCAACACAGATAAGGGTGGGAACAGATTAATTAATTAATTAATTAATTAAAAATATTAATTTTTTATCCTGTACTTAAAGGAATCCATTGCTTATAAAATAAAAATTAAAAGTTACAACTTCAATATAAACATTAATTGAGGTTGGTTTTGTTTTCTTCTTGGAAGTTTTGATTTTGTCAGATTATTGATTTTTGATTAAATTTCTGGAGCAATAACAATGAATTGCATTTGCCAATTTTTTTTCTTAAAGTAATTAAATACCGCTTTCTTTGTTGACCAGATTATTTAATTTCAAAACTGGTATTTGTAATACAAGAAAAGATAAAATTTTACCTTTGAGTAGGCAAATTAAAGGAAATAACAATTAGATCAATACATGTAAAAAAAACCCATATTTTATAATAAAATATTTGCATGTCCTAATAAATTTGCAAATCTGGATGACATGAAAAGTACTGCAGAACAAATGCAAAGATACCTATAAATTCTCTAGTCTTTTCAGCAAATTTTGCTGGAGCAATTGGATATACATAGGGAAGAAATAGGAAACTCCACCTAAACCTCTTATCTTATACAAAAGTTATTTCAAAATGTATCATAGATTTATACATACACTTGAAACTGTAAAACTTTTAGAAGTAAACGCAGGAGAAAAACCTATTCTCTGTGACTAAACAGAGTTCTTAGATATATCACGAAAGGCCCAATTCATAACAAAAAGAAAGTATTAATTTGACTTTATAAAAACTTAAAAATGTGTAAATCCCTGTTAAAAGGATTAAAGAAATGACCTACAGGTTGGAAGAAAATATTTGAAAACCAAAGAATACTCAAAGGATTTGCACCTGGAATATACAAGGAACTCTTAAAACTCAGCAGTTAAAAAAAATAAATAATCCAATTACAAAGTGGCAAAAGACATGACAGGACGTTTCACTGAGAGGTTATACAGAAAGCAAGAAAGCACACAAAAGGATGTTGCACATCATTAGGTATTTGGACAATGCAGTTTAAAATTACAATGAGCTATTACTACACACCTACCAGAATGGTTAGAATAACGCCGCCCACAGACATCCTCAAGTGCTGGGAGAAGAGGAAGTGGAAATAAAAAATGGATCATAATTTGACAGGTTATTATAAAGCTCAGTATATACTTACTGTACAGCCTAATCATCATCACTGGGCAGAGTGCCGCACACATGTCAGAGAAATACTTATGTTCACATAAAAATATTCATAGCAACTTTATTCATAATAGCCAAAACCAAAATAATCCACATGTCAGTCACCAGAGGAATGATTAGACAAAGTGTGATACATCCGTAAATGGGAGTACCACCTGGCCATAAAAGGAACAGATTATTTATACACGCATAGCGCAATGAATCTCAAAGGCATTACGTTTCGTGAAAACAGCAACATCCTAAAGCTTACATGCTCTATGATTCCATTTATAGTACATCCTCCAGAAATCAAAACTATAAGAGACAGAGAAGGAATTAGTTGTTGCCAAGGAACAAGGGAAGGAGTGGGGATGTAAGTGACCAAAAAAGAGTAGTATGAAGGAGTTCACACAGGTGGTGATAACAGTCTTCTGAATCCTGATGGGGTGTGGTGACACTGGTCATTACATGAGATCCAACTTTTGAGTTATACACGCACATGCCAACACACACACTTACACACACATGTGGAAGTAAAAACCAGTGAAAACTGAATATATTATCCATTTAATAATATTCTACCCATTTTGATTTCTACAGTTATGTAAGACATGACCATTGGGTTAGCTGAAAGAAGTATTTAAAATGTGTTTTGCACTGTTTTTGAGATTTTTTGAGAAGCTACAGTTATTTCAAAATGAAAGTTCAAAATCATTTGCTGGAATAAAAGGTGATAAAATGCAAAAGTAATGGTGTAAGAAAAATAGGAATAGAGATTCAAAGAAAAATCATTAACATTATCAAGAATATCTTAGGCCAAGAAATCAAAATTATTAGTGATTACTAGTCCCCATGCTATATAAACTTTCCCAAAACATTCAAAACAAAGGGGGAGGGAGCTTTCCTCAGATTACTCTGAGTAGCTTTACTGAAAGAAAAGTGACAAAATTAAACACCTGCAAACATAAACACAAAATGGTTGTTAAGAATATGGCTGTAAACATTATATGTAAATTATAATTAAAAACAATTTATGAAGGTACTAAATGGTGATATGAAGAATAGAAAAATGTCTTTAAGGAGAAGAACAAACTATTTTAAAATGTTAATATTTTCCATTATATCAATATCTCAAAGGAACAAAAAGATGCACATAAACTTCATTTGATGATGATAAGAAGCCCTTTCACAAAATTAAAACTTAAATTCAGGGTAACAAATAAACCAAGACAAAATGCAGCCATAATAAATAGAGTAATAATAAAATGATGATACTTGCACTCAAATCAACAGTCATGATCTCACTTAATACTGAAATGTGTGGTAGCCGACTTTAAAACAATGATGAGGAAGAAATCTCTGCTTTCACACTACCACTTCATGGTCTTCTGCAGCTCAGGTCCATACAATGATATGTAAAATATATACAAAAAAGTTACTAAAAAGAAGGACATTTAGTCAGAAAATGAGATCTAGTGCTGTACTGCCAAATAAATATGACAAAATTTTAAATTTTCTTGAAGTCACATTTAAAAATATAAAAAATGGAGCGTTGGTGTTCATCAGGTACAAAGCTCCAATTATACCACGGGACTGAGTTCTAGCGATCTACTGCCCCACACAGTGCCTAGAACTAACAGCACAGTATGTGCACTTAAAAACTTAAGAGTGTAGATCTCATGTTAAATGTTCTTACCAAATTAAATTTTTATAATTTTTAAAAAGAAATAGAATCAATTTAATGTGTATCTACACAATATATACAAAATGCTGTCATTTTCACATGTAATAAATTAAAAATCAGTAAGTATTTTATGTCTTCTCATACTGTAAAGATCGTTATTTTTTAAAGAAACAGATGTATCTATCTATCTATCTATTTATTTATTCATTTAAGGGAGAGTACACACAAGTGGGGGAGGACCAGAGGGGGAGAATCTTCAAGCCGACCTCCTGCTGAGCTCGGAGCCCTGCAGGCAGGGCTCCACATGGGGATTAGTCTCTTGACCTTGAGATCATGACCTCAGCTGAAACCAAGAGTCAGAGACTTAACCAACTGAGACACCCAGACACCCCACTGTGAAAATCATTCTTGATCTTACTTCCACAGGCTTAATTGCTGGACAGGATGATAAATTAAAAGGTGTCTATCTGCTTTGGATAGATAATACCTTCATCGTAGAAAGTCAAAATGCAAGAATAGTTGCTCTCCATTCTGGAGAAAATCAGGCACTTTCCTTAATGATCTATATGGATAAACAGAAATTTTGTTTTTGTTCTTAGTGTGTAAGTGCCCCGGGTGGGGAGGAGGAGGAGAGAGAGAGGGCTCAGTGGTTTGCAGAATGAGTATAATAAATGAGCTGACACTAGGGCAATTTGCCTTTCCTGTTTGGGGGAAATAGTTCTAATTTTTCAAATTAATGATTCCCATTATCTTGACTGATACCAAATATCTTTTCCAGAAATAAAGTATAATATCAGCGATTTTTAGATTCTTTCATAACAATATTCTAATGTAAAGACATTTACATTGTCTCCATGTAAAAATTTTCTATTGCCTAAATTTCCATGATCCTGCATTATAGTCTGGTTTTCTTCTCACCTCCTTTCTGTCTTGTGTCCTGTTCTTTTATTTATTTATTTTTCAAAATCACTGTCTTTGCTTTCAGTCATACCTATGTCTTAATTAGACATTAGACATTAAATTTAATTAGACATTAAAGTTCATACACAAATGGCTTCTAGATCTTCATGCCAGTTTTTTCTCCTATATTTCAAGCTGTATGCCCAGTTAACTAGAGATTGCTACGTATATGCCCTAAGGTTATGCTGAATTGTCTTCCAAGCCTGCTGCGTTTGTCTGTTGTTATTTTAACATCTCTTGCAAAATTACCGTAACTCACCAAGTTGTGCCGGAAGGATGTGTGGACATCATCTTTGATTCATTCTACTCTTGCATTCTTCATATCCAGTCAGTCACTGATTCTCTGGGTTCCATCCTCTAAGTACCCCCTTAATCTGTCGATTTTGCTCTGTCCTCCCTCTTGAGACCCTACCAGGGGCCCAAGACATCTTCTGGAGTGAACCATGAACAGTTCTGCTGAAGGACGCTCCTATAAAATCAAACTTCTCATTATCCCGTTTCACGGCTCCCGTGCAGGGATATACCCAGAGTTGTTGCTCATTAGTCATTTTTATTCGTGAAGTCTGAAGGCATGTAGAAAATTTCCAAGGCAGTCAGTTCTTAGTGGTAGGGCAGTAGTCCGAAGAATATATTGTGTGTCCTCTTTGAAATGGTGAAGTGTTACTTTGACAATAACAACTTTCCCTGTGGGAAATCTGGAGCCTGGGAAACCATATCGTCACCTGAGAGCATGTTGTTACCAGCTTCAGTTTCTATAAACACTTCAGCAATTTCTGTATGATTTCTCATTAAAAAGAGCTCATGTTCTGTAACTGTGATTGTTGTTGTCTTTATAGATCACATCAGGAGGTCTTGAGTACAAACTAGTTGCTCCCCTGGATCGAGACAATAGCTTGTCACTGGGTTCCCTATTTCCAGATTCACAATAAAGATGTCTTCAGAATGAACATGCTAAAATGCAAATTTTGCCCAATCATTTGGATCATGGAATCCTAAATAAAATAAAATCATGTTTTTTCCAATTTAGAACTTGGAGGGGGACCTCAAAATGAAGTACAAGCCCTTTTAGAATATTCATGATGTCACCACCGCTCACTTCTGAAGTTTAATCTAATTTTTGTTTAGATGCCAGATCCTCTGACCCCGAAATAGTGGGTGTTTTAGTCTGCACTTTTCTTTTTTGCTTTAGGCATTATGTCTCTGTACTCCATTAGAATGTAAGCAGTGTTGACAGACACTTGGTGCTGGCCACTGTTTCACCCCCAGGGCCTGAGATGGCGTGGGATGCTCCAAATACCAATGAAATACTGGCCGAATGGATACCTTTGGTATATTAGTCAGATAATTTCATAATTTAATCTTTTTTATTTACATATGATGATTTTATATTAACTTTATAAGGTCTATTTTAAAAATTAACAAAATAAATGAAGTATATACTGAAATAAAAATTTAAGAAAGTAAAAATTTTAACTGAGTATAAGTAGATATCTGTAAAACATTACATATCTGTGACACTTAAGTACCTATAATTTGGTAAAAAAGTCCTTTTTAGAAACAGAGTATCTCTGCTTCTGTCCAGACCATAATATTAAAATACCATGAGTTTCTCAAAATTTTTTCTCCTAATAACATGCTAAACAAAGAAAAAAGAGACTATAGACTAAATTTTCTTGTTAGCTCTAATTTTATTGTGTTAATTAATACTTTGACCTTTTGAGTGGATATTCAACAACCTTTTCAAATCCTTTATTTTATCTAAACAAGTCACATTTTGTATCATTTCCTCAGTGGAGTGGTAAAGAAAGTGACAGACTTCTTCAAATTTGTTGACAATATTTCTTGACGATGCAAAGAATAATTCACATCTGTAGCTTGATGCAGGGTACAAATACCTAGAATAATTATGTTAGTAAGCAATTGAGATGAAATTGTAAAAATCCTTGCATGTATTCATTTATTGCAATTCTCACTTTTCATTTAACATGTTTCTATTGAAAGAAATTGTTTCTTAAACACATTCTGAGAAACTGATAACATATTAATACTCAATACCTATATATTGATTTATAGTTCATTTTTCAATTTATAGTTTGTAATCTTATTCAAAAATGCATTCCTCGACTAATACCGGAGGTAGATTTCATTGATATCTGCTGTTCAGGTAAAGAAACAGACTCAAATGTATGACCTGTTTGCTCCAAATCCAGGTAGGATACTTGCTTCTTTGTCTAGCTATCAAAAAAGTTGCATGTTTAATAAAGGTCATACTTATAGTTTGTGGGAAATGAATGTTGTAGTGATTTTTTAATCCACATAATAGTAATCTAAGGATGACATTTTAGTAAGCTGGCCCAAGTGTGCCTCTTTTTTAAGGAAAAGAAGTCATAGTGTGAAGTAATTGATAGACACAAATGATTATCTTTTTTCCCATGATTATCTTTAAAGTCAAATACTGTTTGTAGTTCCATAAAATGATTAAGTTGAAACTTAGAAAATTGCCAGTGTTTATTTCACTTTGACCTAAAAAATGCAAATTTCATGTAATCCTACCTAATAATATATGCTCTCTGGATTCCTGGTTTTTGCATGGTGTCCTTTTATCTGGATCACACTTTCCCCATTAATTCGTATTTTTTTTTTTTTACTCAAGTATTAGCTCATTTGCTCAATTCCACTTGGAAAATCATTTCTTTTTCCTAAATTAATACTCAGATTATTTTTTCTTTTTTCTTTTTTTTCCCAGTCATTTTGGTTTATATCTCTTCTACGGCAATTATATTACCTATTTCTCTGTATGTCTCTGTCTTTTATGAGACTTGGTTTTGTTTGCTTCTTGCACACCACACACATTACAGTATTTTTTTGAATGCCAATTTCATGAACAAGAACAGGTCTAAGGCTTGAACAATGGGCCTGGGAGGAATAGAAAGTGGTTGCCAGGAGCTTGAGGGTGGGGGAAATGGGGAAAGGTTGGTCAAAGAGTATAACTTTCAGTTATAAGATGAATAAAGTCTAGGGATCTAATGTACAACATGGTGCCTATAGGTGATAAAATTCTTTGTACAAATTTGCTAAGTAGAACTTTTAAAAATGATAAATATGTAAGGGGATGGATATGGTAATTAATCACATGGAGAGAATCTTTTCACGGTGGATATGCATTTCAAACCATTATGATGTACATTTTAAACATTTATCAATTTTATTTTTCTCAATACATCTGAAGAAAATGTGCTCTGGGGGCGACACATGCTACTCATTTCAACTCGCAGTGACATCGGCTTGCATTCAGATTCTGACCCAGTGTTTTACTCACCTGAGATACTTAGGTGACTTGAAGCTTAATCTAAGGAAATAGAAAATGGGGACTCTTTTTAGACTTTCTAGATTATCACAATGTATTTCCATTATAGATTTTAAAGTGTTATAAATGGAAAATCACATGTATTGGTTCAGAAAAAAATTGGACAAAACTCTACCCAGGACAAAGGGGAATTTAAAAATTTGAGCTCCCAGAATTTGTCATAATATAGCCACCCTTGTTTGTCTACTTTGTCTACTCTTTGCTTTTGATTTGTCTTTGCTTCTCTCATCAGCGTGTACAACAGTGGTAAGCCCCAAGCAAGTAGATGTAGGGAATAGTTTGGAAATCTAATCAATGCAACAAGATTTTTTTCTTAGAATTTTATTTGAAAATTAAAAAAAAACCTTGCCATTGTCATATGAAATGAAAAAAAAAATGAGCATTCCTAGTCAAGACTCTTGTGCTCATTAATGTTGGCTCTTTTCTAGAAATCTATGTTCTCAAGAATAATGTACACATTCAGGGTTAGTTCAAAAGAATTAATGGTACCTGCTGATGGTAACTGATTCTATTATATCAGTGGCTTCCTATTTTGTAAAGTGATAAAATCCCTAAAGCATGTGGAAGTTTAGTTTATAAAGCAAGTGCAAGTTGAGGGATGTACATTAAAGAGGGACCGGGATATTGAAACCTATGCATATTCAGTTTACCTGTACATATGTAGGGAGTAATTTAATTAATTAAAATCATTTAAAAATATATACAAAATCAGCACTTCACCATTGTTCTTAAAACTACCTACCCAAAAGGGAAACATTTTCAATGTTTGCTCAGATTTGTGTATTTATTTATTTATTTGTTTGTTTATTTATTTTTATTTATTTTTTAAAGATTTTATTTATTTATTTGACAGAGAGACACAGCGAGGGAGGGAACACAAGCAGGGGGAGTAGAAAAGGGAGAAGCAGGCTCCCCACTGAGCAGGGAGCCCGATGCAGGGATCCATCCCAAGACCCCAGGATCATGACCTGAGCCGAAGACAGACACTTAACCACGCAGGCATCCCAGATGCATGTATTTAATACAGAAAGGCAGGTAGTGAGATAAATTATTCCTTGTCTAAAACTCAAGACTGCATGTGTCAACAAGGTAAACATGAGTTTTTACAATTTGCTATCAATCTTAGTTAAGGAAATATGATGAGATTACACACAGGATTCAGGAGACCATTCTGTCTATGCAAATCCCAACACTAACATGTTTTCGTGAAGAAAACACCGTATAAACATGTACAGACGGTATGACAAGCACTTTGACAAGCTATGACATAAAATTCTAAAAATCATTCCTAAAACTTAAGTATTAGTATCTCTATTATTTTAAGAATAAAAAAACTAGTGGGATGTCTGGGTGGCTCAGTGGGTTAAACATCTGCCTTCAGCTCAGTCATGATCCCAGGGCCCTGGGATCGAGTCTCACACTGGGCTCTCTGCTCAGCGGGGAGCCTGCTTCTCCCTCTTTACTCCCCCTGCTTGTGCTCACACTCTTCAGCTCTGTCAAATAAATAAATAAAATATATATGAAAAACAAACAAAACAAAACAAAACAACACCAGGCACTCAAAATATGCCCCTACCCTTCCCCCGGCTATTATGGTAATCCAAAATAAGACCATTACCCTAATACAATGCAAATTTATTATTGTAGACATGGGTTGAGTGAAAATGTTTTATTAGATTATTTAATTAACACCATATGAATATGATTTAACTAGGAATGTGTCATAAGGAAAAAGATCAATCGATGTAGAGCAATAACTTACAAATTACTTTGGTTTTATAAGACTACATGTGGAGAGAGTCTATTCTTTGAAGTATAACATTATAAAATTTGGGTCTGTCATCTTGCAACTAAAGATATTTTTGTTTGACACATTGTTAAAAGCACTTTAATTCTAGAAAATTCAAAACAATAACTTCTATAATCAATTTACTTTAATTTCCAGAATTAATCACAATCTCACTATGTGATCTTGACAGCGTATTTCTTTTTTGACAATAACGAACCACTTGACTGACACATTCATGTCTTGAAAGAAGAGAATTATATGTGATCTGATGTGTTCATAACTGCATTACTTCACTTTTTTATGTTCTGAAATAGGAATTTATTTGACGTGGAACGCTTTTGCTGTAGTCTTTATGGGTCAAAGGAAATCATATACATTGCCCCTAAGCTCTAAGTGTATTATTTGCTCAAATCAATTTGAAAACTCATTAGTTTAGCTAATACTTTAGTAAGACAATAAGTTTACCACAGCTATGCTCTCAAATGAGTAGGGAATATATAATTTCAACAAACCATAATGGCTGCTATTCAGATAAGGAAGGAAGAAGGGAAAAAAGAAGAAAAGGGGAAATCAGGCCTGAAGGATGGGAGGAAATCTTGATTTATAGCAGCAGTATTTTCAGAAATTCTAACAAACTTAACTGCTAGAAATCATTTCAGCCCCCGACAAGAATTTATTATGTATTATCAAAACACTCTTTTTTTTTTAAAGATTTTATTTATTTATTTGACAGAGAGAGATCACAAGTAGGCAGAGAGAGAGGAGGAAGCAGGCTCCCTGCTGAGCAGAGAGCCCGATGCGGGACTCGATCCCAGGACCCTGAGATCATGACCTGAGCCGAAGGCAGCGGCTTAACCCATTGAGCCACCCAGGCACCCTTATCAAAACACTCTTTTAAAAGGGGCAGGTAAACTTATTTTTAACCTGAGAAAATGTTTTAACATTCTCCCCAAATTAAATGATCCTCTGCAACAGATACAAAAATTTTGATAAGGCAATTTTGGTAAAAGCTAATACTAATACTGATAATAATCTCTATAATAGTAATCATATTCCTGAATCAAAAACCAAGCAACCTGTTTCTGCTTTTCCTAGGTAATCCAGACCATCAGTGCAGTGGACGGAGACGACGCCCCAGAAGATCACCATTTTTACTTTCATCTCTCTGGGGAAGACACAAAGAACTCGAGTTTCATAATCGTAGATAATGAAGGTAATGCCATTCCCTCATAATGGCTTCTGACCCTTTCTTTGGGAAATGTGCTTGGTTTTAAGGGGATTTATGATGTTGCTTTTTGTAAGGTTCTTGCGGTATGATAATGTTGAGAAGTAGAGCAGAGAGAAGCAGTGGAAACAGCAAACAAAACCTGACATCGCGTTCTGAAAGCACGAGCCCCATTTCTCACTGGATTTCTTTAAATTAGAAGCACTTTTTCAAGTCATCAGTGGCTGTGAGACCTCGCAAAACTGAATGAACCTGCAGATACAATGGCAGTACTAAGCCAGTACTTCCTTTCGTGTCTCGTAAAACCAAACTTCAATCTTTGGGGAAGAAAATGATATATACTTACAGTCATGTTAGCTTGATTGATTCAGAGATATTTGGAGTCATTAATTTGAAGCTATAAATATATAAAATTGGTTTAAGATTATTCTCTTTCCTTCAAAATGAAGTGATCCTATCAATCTAAAGACACAGTGTGCCAAAGGGTTTCATGTAGAGAGACAGAGTATTTTCTCCTTCTGTGCAGAGGTGACTTGACTTTGCATGAAGCCACTTTTCTTGTTATAATATGGGCCTACTTTAATTTTACTTTATATCTTGAAGATAAGAAACACTGTAGGATTTATTACGGAAGTATCTACAGCCAAACACCTGCTGATGTCCTTTTTTACACCTGATTCTGGGTTTCGATCTACGGGAGATCTTTTGTGGACAATAAATGCAGGCATGTTTTCTCCCTTTTCTCCTTGCCAAATTTCTCAGTGAAGGAAACTCAACTAAATTGAGGATTAAAAAATGCAAATATCAATAGAAGAAATAAGTTACAACTTAGATTTATTTACATCAACATAAGTCACTGAGGCAAAATAAGTATATTAAAACAAAGAGAATAATTAATTGGGTTTAATGTTTGTGATTAAAAATAATCTGGTAAGATATGAATTGAAAAATGTAAACTCTCTTACCTTTTCAGTCTGTCTAGTCAATAAAATCCCAAGTTTTATAGGTTCCAAAGCATGATGAAGAATTCATTTTAAAAAGATGATTTGGAAAACAAATAAAAATTTAAAAAAAAAAGATTAAAAGATGATTTGGGAAAAGTCGTTGGCAAGCACACACATTTTGAAACACTTCATTTATTTGCATTTTTACTGTTTGTGTATCCGAAGTTTTGATTACTACAGAAAATATTTTGGGGGGTGGCAATACAAAAAGGAGGGGGAAATTTAGGAGTCAGATATAAGAAATTGCACCAAAAAAGCTTAGAATATTTTGGGATTCAGGGAGAAACAACTGCAGAACAGTCAAACTATGTATATCGTTCATCTTTGCTAATTTCTTAAATGTTCTGTCTAGAAGAGCCATCAGTGCTGCTGAGGCTTAACTGTTACCTGAATTTTAAATAGAAAATGGGTTAATAGTGTCAAAGTAAAATGAAACATCCCAATAGAATTTTCCTACCAAATAAAACTAATCCTTCTGTCTCATTAGTAAATACATGATTTGAGACCACTTGTTGTGATATTGGTAGATGACTTGGAAAGTCTTATGTATTTATAGTATTTGTGAAAAGAATGAGTTTCTATTAGACAAAGCACTGTGTAGTGAGTAAATAACCCCAATGAAACTCATACTGTGATCATAAATTGAATATCAGTAACCTCTATAAAATACTGAGATCTGGTTAAAAAGCTGTTTTCTGTTGTTCCACATTTACTTTTTCTATCTTTATCAAAAACATCTTAGAACTGATTCATGTAATTCATCTAAGATTGTAATTATGGTTTAGGCAATGCCAAATCAATAATGACTTTTTGACTGGATCTTTTGACTTTTTATCTGACATTTCTTCTTTATTATTTAAACCTACTTGATATATCTATGTTATTGCCTCTAGTACATATGACTGGTATGAATTTCTTCTATATTGTTGAAAAATTATGCACATGGGTTTTTGTTTTAGATAACACAGCTGTAATTTTGACTAATAGAACTGGTTTTAGCCTTCAAGAAGAGCCTGTCTTCTATATATCTGTCCTAATTGCTGACAATGGAATCCCATCACTTACAAGTACAAACACCCTTACCATACACATCTGTGACTGCGATGACCATGGCAGTACACAGGCCTGCAGGAATAAGGACCTTATGCTAGCCATGGGATTCAGAACAGAAGTCCTACTTGCTGTCTTGATAAGCGTCATGATAATATTTGGTAAGTAGTGCTGAACTGAACCTATCTTCATTTATTAAAAATAATTAAAAAGTAGTTAATTCCATCATCACAGTATGGGGTGTGTGTGAGTGTGTGTGTAAGTATGTAATTGCTCTTCTGAATATGTTGCAATTCTTAAACCATGGAGTAAATGAAAATAGAGTGACCATGCATCTCAAGATGAAAACGAATGATCCCCGAATTCTGAGTGTGTCAGCATGTGTGTGCACGTCTGTGTAGGAATGTTTTTGACACTAAGCATTGGCAGTTGACAGCATATACAGTATATAACAATTAGTAATAATAGTAGTGACCTTCTGTTGAGTGCTTATTATGCTACAGGATACTGTCTTGAGTGTTCACAAGCAGTATGTAATTTGATTCTCACGATAACCATATGAAGTAATAACTATTTATCACCTGTGTTGTATGAATGAAGAAAGTAAAATTCAAAGTGCTAAGTACTTTACAAAGGGTCATGGAGATGTACTAAATTTCCATAACTGGACACAGTCTATTGAACCCTGTCCTGCAACTCACTAGAGCCGTAGGACCACAATGGAAGAAAGCAGATAGGTTGGGGGAATGCAAAAAGAGGGCTTTACTTGATCAGAGCTAAACACAAAAGAAATTTCAGTAAAATAGCTCCTCTTTTTAATAGATTTTACTTATTTATTTATTTATTTTAGAGAGAAGGAGAGAGAGAGCGCGCAAGAGGGGCAGGAGGGAGAGAGAGAGAGAGTGTGCACTAGCGGGGCAAGGGGCAGAGGGAGAAGGAGCTAATCTCCTGCAGACTCAGGGCTGAGCGCCATGAGAGTGGGGCCAAACCTCACAACTCTGAGATCATGACCTGAGCTGAACTGGAGTTGGCCGCTTAACAGACTAGGCCACCCAGGCGCCCCAAACTCTGTTTTATTTGTTTGTTGTTTTCAGATGTAGATGTTTTACAGATTTTACATTTTACAGATGAGGCAGATGAACCGCAAAATGTTTTATCAGGCTTCCACAACTACAAATAATTCATTTAGCATCACCGTCTCTCTTTCTTCAGCAAACCAGTCAGTATAAGTAACCTAAACCCTCTCTTCCCTTACAACTCCGTGTCAAGGTCAACACCACTTGACTGAATCCTGCGAACAGTTGTATCAGCCACTGGTTCTGTAATCCCAAACCCACTGCTCCAAATGGCATCTGTGTTTCAGGGATTGCTTTGCCCTCACTCTACTCATCTTTCTCAAAGCTCAAAAACCATGCATTCCTTTTTACCATCCAAATTACCATTCTTTCCTATTCAGCCTCAGGTTTTATGGTAATTTTTAATGGTCTTTGATCCTAAAACTGAATACAGAGCTACATAGCTGGGAATCAGAATCAAGTGTAGTAAAAACAGTGCAGGGTTTGAAGGGTGACAAGTACTGCTTTACGCATAGGGACAGACCTAACCCAAGACCAAAAACCCTATGAGTAAAAGGACAGCCTTGCAGTCAAGGTCATGACTAAGATTTAGAGGGTGGGAAGTATGGGTCAACCAACAGACAGTAGTTTTCTTTGAAAGTGTCAAGAATACTCTCTCCCATTCATAACTTGAAAAAATGATTTATTAGCTTCCTCTCTATACCAACCATATATCTGAACTGAGTTTCACAGTATCTGGATTCAAACTCAATGACCTTATTTCAAGAACACTATTTCAGTGTTTTAAAAGGTAAGATTTACATAAAGTATGGCCTAATATATTTCTTTTTGATAATGTTAATAATTAATAATAATAATTAATATTAATATTAATGATGATATTAATAACATCATTTCATGTTTATTTCAGTTCCTATAGGTGAAGTTCTGGTTGGCTATTCTCAATACATACATACGCATGCACACACAATTTTCTCTAAATAGAAAAAAGTGCTTTGAAATTTTTCTGTTTCTACATCATGTTAAAATTATCTTAAATAATGATTGTGGGCATACCAGTGTTACGATTTTTAAAAAAATGATAGTTTGGGCTTTCTGAAATTAATGTGATATCACTGAGCACAGGTTCTAAACCAGATTTTTGGTGGCATATACTTTGTAGTCAATGGGTATTAACTTAGAAAATAATTATGCCACAGAATGTGTCTCAGTGGGAAATTTCAGATGACTCTGTTGTGCTTAACTTCTCTTAACATGGACTATTGGTTACTAAAATTGACAAATGCATATAGATTGGAAAATGTTCCCGTATGCTCCTTTCCTTTTTCTGTTTTCAATATATAAAAAATACAGTTTTAAGTGAATTATCATCACAAAACAGTTCACTCTTATTTTTATGATGTAAAAATAATTTGAAATATAGTAATACTGCCTTCTGTCATTCTGCACGCCCCTTTTGTAAATGTTCAACAACAAATACTGCAGTTGAGCTTTGGGGAATCAAACCTTATTCGGGGATATTCCACTGTACAGGGGATGACGTCACCAACCCCGGCACCACTCAAGGCTCCACTCTATGTTTTCTTTTCTTATAATCCTAAAATCTAACTCATGTCCTGAGCTTTTAACAAAAGCAAGGATTGCAAGGCTTATTATAAATAACATATAATATTGATGAATATGAACTTGTTGCATTAATATATAGTCACGTATTATGTTATACTTATTACAGAGTGTCGCTTCATGTGCTCATGTTCTCATTCTTTGTCAGGGTTTATTTTTTTGATCCTGGGTCTGAAACAGCGAAGGAAGCAGACTCTGTTTCCGGAGAAAAGCGAAGATTTCCGCGAGAACATATTCAGCTACGACGATGAAGGTGGCGGCGAGGAAGACACCGAGGCCTTCGACATCGCGGAGCTGAGGAGCAGCGCGGTCCTGCGGGAGCGCAAGGCGCGGGGAGCCACCGCCGAGATCAGGAGCCTGTACCGCCAGTCTCTGCAGGTGGGCCCCGATAGTGCCGTTTTCCGCAAGTTCATTCTGGAAAAGCTCGAAGAAGCGAATACTGATCCTTGTGCTCCTCCTTTTGACTCCCTCCAGACCTACGCTTTTGAGGGAACAGGGTCCTCAGCTGGGTCCCTGAGCTCCTTAGGGTCCGCAGCCTCTGATCAGGATGAAAATTACGATTACCTTAACGAGTTGGGACCTCGCTTTAAAAGATTAGCATGCATGTTTGGGTCTGCTATGCAGTCCAATAATTAGGGCTTTGTTATTATTTAAAATTTTTAAAAATGCTAGTATGTGCTTGGGCAAACTGGTAGTCTCCTAGTAAAGAGTTGTGTACTGCAGTTCTCGGGGCGGGCAGAAAAGTTCCAGCATCTTCTGATTTCCTTGGAGTAAATGCCCTTGGTTATTTCCAGCTACCCACATGTTGTCCCCGAATGCAGATGTGGAGTGATGCTAACAGTCAGCTCTCGTGTGCCTGTGCAGGCCAACTGTGGCATGTAGCTGGAGTATTCCTCTGGCATTTTTTTCACTACCATCCAATACAAAGTTTTGAATGTTTAATGTGAGAAAGGCCCTGAACTAGATCAACTTAATATTATTTCAGTTATCCTTTTTTTTTTAATCTTACAAAATGAGAGTATATTGTTTATGTATTTTAAGTTCCTGACTGTACAGAGAGAAACAAATACCTAGTAGAATCTGGGTGATGATATAAAACTTTTAAAAAGTGCTTATTTTTTATGAATAAACAACTTTCTGAGATTCTATGACTCACAGTAGTTTGATATTTTAAAATCACTGTCAAGGCCATACTTGAAAACTGATTTCAAATTTAGACAGACTCTTAGTGTATATTGAGTAATCAAAGATACAGTATAGATTGTATTATCTTTGATATTACAGATTTATATAAAAAAGGGAGTATGAAGATATATCTGAGACATTTAATGTTATTTTTATATGTAGCCAAAATACATCTTTACTATGGCACAATGCAATAACTAAATACATGTCAAAATTTACTCAACATTAAATTTGAACTTTATGATAATTGTGGAAAGCATGAAAATTTTAAGTAAATTTTTATTGCCACTAAAAATGGTAGCAGTAAATGAAAGAAGTATTTGACTCAAAGTTGAATTAATATTCATGCAAAATATTATGATCACCTGTACTGATTCTCACCACGCATAGAATGAGACATGATAAAATTCTTAGCATTTCCTTTTTATTAAGAGCTTAGACCAGAACTGATTCTTCAGTGTCATCTTTTTTATTATGGGATATAAAATTAGGTGCAATAGTTACTTTTATTATAACATTATGAAGGAAGTATGCTAAGCTGCCGGACATGATAAAATCCATGGAAACATCCAGATAACAAGCTTTATGATAACGTCAGATAATCAGATAATAAACCCTTTAATTTTAACCAGCATTTTCAGAACCATCCTTATTATTCTATACAAATCAAGATGGAATTCAGAATTCATAGGTGGAACAGAAAGAAAATGGTGAATGATACAGTGTCCTCAAAGTTGTTCTGTATGTTCATTTCTTCTTAGCAGCATGTGGAAATGAGCTGAACCAAATCGACCATTTATATTTAGAGAAAATATTTTGAATAATGTTTAAAGATAGGTGGGTTTGAATAGCTACAGTACTGTTTTCCTCTGTACTTGGAAACACAAACACAAACCACACCATGTAATAGAAGCGAGGTTTTCCACCAATATCCATTCAGGTACCATTATGTCAGTAACATAGGTATCAACACTTTAAAAAAGCCCAAGACTGGAAATACGACAATTTAGGAAAATATTAAAAGTGGATGAGAAGTGATAAGTCATAGAAAATCCTTAGGCATTCATATCATCATTTACTTAGGAAAGAGTATGAATACTAAACAAAACAAAATGTTCAAAGAGAAAAACTTGCAAGTAAAACAGAAATGTGTGAGTTGAGAGAACATTTCTATTTCTATCATATTAACATAAAAATTGAAAGAGTATAATTGGGGATATTTTCAGGGATTATTCCATAAAGGATTATTCCCTGTATTTAAAAGATTGTACTATATGTAATCTTGGTTGAAGAATTGGAAAGTACAAAAAGCAGCAGATGAATCAGTCCATGGAAAATAGATGAGAAAAACAGAAATAGGGTTTTCTGAGGCTCAAGTAGGTCTTGTCATGGGTGAAAGCCTTATGAACAACCTATCAATTTGGATGAACACTTTTAAAAATGCACACGTTTGAGTCCAGTGGCACTAAGCAGGTGTGTTAAAATAAATTCGGCTTAGTTGATGATGAGATTGTTAACTCGAGGTACATAGGAAAAGAACATAGATGGTTGCATATCGATTTGCTAGTCTTAAACAATATCAAAAAATACTATCTGATTCTTGTACAGAAGTTGAAATTTCCTATAAATTGTGTTCGGTCACATTTCAATCACACTTGACCTTTTTGCGGTCCCCTGGGTTTTGCAAGAACACAGCTGTATTCTAACCTAAAGTCATGGTATTAAGATCTCATTTTCGTAAATTTTCATTAAGGCTAAATCAGTGCAGATATTTATGAAAATAGCACAGCTTCGCACTAACACTTGCAGTGCTTAAATATTACCCTCCGTTAACTCACAGGTGTATGTGTAAGTCTGGGATTACTAATGGTTGCAACAAGAAAATATTTAAAGGCCTTTAAGTAATCATAGGCGTTCACACCGCATCCGTGCTTGAGCCTGCAGATCCGAGTATGACTCAGTGCGCTTTTGTTCAAGTAACTGTGTGAACTCTGTCGAACTGTCTGCTCTTGGCCCGGCTTGTTTGTCATCTGTAAAATAAGGCCCCGTTCAGCTATTGCACACGGTTGTTGGGACAGACGAGCAGTCCCTGACCCACGGAAGAACTGTGTTGTTGTGGGAGCCGATGCGATGCGGCTGGACCTCGCCGACCCCTTCCCTTCCAGGACTGAGTGCTCTGTGCGGCTTCACAGCGTGTTTGTGATCTGAGTCCACTTGCTCACGCCACCTGGAAGCCGGGTGTTCCTCTGTCCCTGCTCATGTCTTCCGGTCTCCTGTTCTAGGCCCGCAACACTGGCCCCCGGACGTTTCGCTTTTGCATTGCCTCGCTTCATTCAGGTCTGTGATGGACTGTGATTTCCTTAGAAAGGCCTCCTGGCCATCGTCTTCCATCGTCTTCCACGGTGGCCCTCGCTCCTCCTTGCTTTTATTCAAATCACTTAGCCACCTGGTATTACAATATATACCTACTTTTTTTTTTTTTTAACTTGTTATGTCTTTATCACTTATTAGAATGTAAGCCGTAATGGGCAAGGAGTCCTCTGTCTTGTTCATTTGTTCTTGTCTGAAATTGTTTGTAGCACATAGTAAGTGGACCAATAAATATTCCTGAATACAACAATGAATCCCAATCTATTTTATTTGGTCATGCATAGGACCATATTGAGTTTTGTTAAATAATAATATGGAATTAATGTATTTTTCAGAATAGGTCACCACTGGGCAGTTCTCAGGTACACTAAGATTTTTCAAAAGGTTTCTAGTATATGAGTTTGGCGTTTTAACTCGTTTGGACGTATTGGTATTATCCCCAGGGATGAAAAAAGGTAATGTCTATAAACTGTTGAGTCAAAACAGGTCCTATGATAAATGCCGTAGAAATTCTCATATGATTGAGTTACCATGAAGTGTGATGAAAATAAAAACATGTGCAATGTGTGAGGATTCTGCTTCCTGGTTGTAATACAATGCTTGGCAACAAATATATTGTTAGACTTGCAAGGCTACTGGAAACCTACAAGGTAGCTTCACGATCTTTCGAATGACATGAAAGGACATTAGATACCAAATACACTAAAGGCTGGGAGACAAGTTAGAGAAAGAAATGGAGGAAAGGAATATGTGGTTTTTTATATTTCCAATTATATCTACCTGTCCATCTATACATCTATGTATCTATCGATCATCTGTCTACTGCGATAAACTGTGATTTCCTGGAGGAGGGGAGAATGGCACGTCTGTCACAAAGCAGATCCATAGGACCTGTTAGAATGTGTCGCTGCCGCCTTTTCCTAGAGAGCTCTGAGGATGGAAGGCTGACCAACTGGTCTGAAATGGCAGACAGTCCAGGAGCGGGACAAGATGCAGCTCCTAGCTGTTCACAAGGCAAAGCTGCATGAAGTTCCCATAGGTTAAGGAGATGGCAGCTCTAGAAATTTTGCACAGAGGGAAGGTGCTGAGAGGAAGCTTAAACCAGTCATCCACAGCATATGTCATACGGGCTAAAGAAAAATACAGACCTCAAGTCCTTAAAATGTCTCCACCTACCCTAACAATAGCCCAGGACAGAGCGCCAGCATTCTGTGCGTGACATTGCGGAGGAATCCGGCTGTGGGATTATGGAAGCGCCGGCCATGTTTATTGTGCCCCTTACTTCTGTCTCTGGAATCAGAGGTCCAGAAGCAGCAATTAGTGGGAGAGGGTGAGAGAGAGAACCTTACATCGGATGTAAGGAAAAACATAATTTAAAAAGTGTTTTTGACACTGACCAGAAGCTGTGCAAACTGTCTGGGATTTGGCCAAGGTGGGCAGCAGGAAGATCAATGCAAATGTGTATCAAAACTGAGTAGTATCAAACATTTTCATGATGTTTCTTTCAAGTTCAAACTAATCAATAACCTGGATACATTAAGATATCAAGTTGACTTGGAATTTCATATATTTTAAATAATTCAAAAATCAATTCTCATCTAAATCAGAAGCAAACTACAAAAAAAGTAGACCTAATTTATAGTGTCCTTAAAACATTTGTAAGCATACGAAAATAGTTTTCACTTTATTTCATGTCATTCTTTTGTGCTTATTCATTTTAATATTTAAAATGTGGTATGTTCTGTTGAGTTCTGCAGTGCTAAGTGATTTATCTCAGCTACAAACAAGGTGGACATGGAAAATAACTCATACCCATGATTATATACAGGTACAAATCTGTAGAACGTCTTGTCTAGGAAAGGGAGTGCGGCTGATGTAAGTATTCACATGTTTCCGTAATGTTATCTCATTTACATGCTAGTGAGAAAAAGTGGTCGATGAAGTCTATTTTTAAATATTTTCTGGTTGCTAACATTTCTTTGTTGTGTAAACTTTGATGTATTATTTAAATATTTTCTTTGGGCACCTTAATTTGTACAATAGGGATACTAAAAATACATCCTCAGACTTTTGTAGGAATCAGCAAAAATAATACATATAAAGAATGAATTATGCCTAACAAAGAGAATTTATAACATTTAATCTGTTATTGTTAACATAATCATTGTGACATTATCAAGTTTATCTTTAGAAATGCTCATAGACCAAGCTCATTACTCTACAATTAATGTGGGCATGAAGAAAATGAATTAATGCAGGACAATAATTAGCTGGCTGTAACTTATTGCCTCCCCACCTTGACCCTTCCTGGGTAATGTTCCATTATTATCAAGGAAAAACTTAATTGCTCAAATTATGCATTATGTATGAGATGTTCTGATTGAAAATCACTCCCCTATAACATTTATTTGGGGGGGAAACTCTGCTAAGTAATAAACACAGATCATGGCAACTTTCTTTAGGTATGACTATTTTAGGGAAAAAACTATCAAAAAAGAAAGGGGTTTCCTCACGTAATCACTAATGCACAAATGAAATTGTTTCTGTTTTATTAGATTTATATGGAAGAAATTGAAGAAACATGCTAATAGCTCCGAAAGACATCTTTCAAACCTGTTGTTAACGACATCTGATGCCCAAAGTTCTAATTTTATATTAGGAATTTAAAATCAAATTACAGAACAGATTGTTCTAATCACCTCTGACAATACAAAATGAAATGCTGCGCCCTTGACTTCTCCCCACCTTGCCCTATCCTCTCTCTTTTTAAAAAAGAAAAGTTAAGAACACATTACCATATGTTCTCTGCTGAGTAAATTTTTTTTTAAAGATTTTATTTATTTATTTGACAGGCAGAGATTACAAGTAGGCAGAGAGGCAGGCAGAGAGAAAGAGGAGGAAGCAGGCCCCCTGCTGAGCAGAGAGCCCGATGCGGGGCTCGATTCCAGGACTCTGGGACCATGACCTGAGCCGAAGGCAGAGGCTTTAACCCACTGAGCCACCCAGGCACCCCTCTGCTGAGTAAATTTTTATCATCTTTCCTTGTCTTATCCAGTCTTGGGGCTCGAGCAAGTTCTAGGTGATTGTCCAACACCTCAGATACTTCTTTCTTATTCCAGATGACCTCTCTGTTATTCTGGAAGCTTTTCTACAGCACTAATTACCTAATTTTAACCTTCAATTAAAACTTAACACATACTTGCACTTGATATATTCAGTTTACATAGAATTTCACATGATTGAAAATGTTTTTTCACTAAATGTATAAATTAAATTACAAGTGGATAAATCACATAGTATACTTATCTATAGCAACTTATCATTATCACACATTGTTCAATCATAACACAGTTTTTAAGAGCAAAAATTTCTTCTTTATAAAATAGGGTCTGCATAGTACTTTATTTTTGTGTAAATATCTGAAAATGAAATCTGTACCAAGGTACAGGCTAAGAAAAATTGAGAACTATAAAAATTCGAAGTATGTCTCACATCAGGTTCACTCATTCTCAATACGTAAACTAACAAACATCAAAGATTTTATCCATTGGTGGTATCTAGGGAGCATGTGTAAGTGGAGTGCTATGTAATAAGCCGGGACTAGAAACTCAGCAAAGGAAATGTCAGGGTCCTTGCCAGAAAAATATCAGCTAGGAACACTTGGAACCGAAGGGACTGGATTGGACCAGAATACACAGAATTACAGCCAGCATGACATTGGGTGCGGAGTCCAGCTCCTCTCTGTGCTTTGGAAGGAATACTGCCGCTTAGTGGTGCTCCACTGAGGCTACTGGGCAAAAAGAGGAAAATATTAACGATGGGAGGACTTGTATTCTTTTAAATGTTTCTGAATAGATCAAACAAAGCTGTTCCCCTAAATCTCTCTCATTCTTTTTGTTTTAAGCACATGTATTTCTAAGTCATATTCTTCGTGGTTTTCTTTTTTCTTTCTTTTATTTTTTAATGTGTTATCTCATTTAATCATTTGTTATGTGAGGGAGGCCCCCTTGTTATTCCCAGGATACTAACAAGGAAATTGAAACAAAGAGACACTGAGTATTTTGCCTGAAGTCATATATGTAATAAGTAGCAATAATGCACACCTAGGCAAGCTAGTTCTAGATTCCAGGCTTTTATCCATTACACTGTGCTGTCCGTCCATTGATTTCAACTCCTTAGGTTATTAACCTGGAGGCTTTTTAATATGACTTATATTTTTCTGTCTCCATAGTAACAATCCTCCCATAAAGGATATTCGAATCAATAATTGTGTGCGATTTTTATATCATCATAATTAGCAAATAAATGATGAGCAGAAGAAAGAAAGAAGATTATGGAAAGAAAATATATTTTTTAAAAACCCTGCTAAGTTTGTGTTGGAGAATTGACAACAACCGCCATTCGTTTGCGTTGCTCTCATGACTTCTCCGGCTTCTTCCTGGGATCTTCCTTCGATCTGGCATTTTCCATATCACATGCCACTGACACTAAAATGTGCTTGATTTTTTTTTTTTTTGGTCTTCTTTTCTATCATTTAATCATCAGCTAGAGACAGGGATTAGCTGTTTTTAAGGTTTTAAGGCTTTTGAGGTTCCTGGAGACAGAACGGAGAACTGAGACTCCCTCACAGGGCTGGTGAGTGATTTGCGCGTGGGGGTAACACAAGGTAAGCTTACATTAATATCAGGCCTGGTTCCCGATTTATCTGTCAGCAGTGATCTGTGCTCTAGGAACAAAAGCAAGATAATAAGCCCCACACGTTCCTTTAACTTTTCCCTTCTGATATCAGACTGCACGGTCTGTATCCTATCAAGGGATGTAGTATTCCTTGATTAAAGGAGACAGCACTGGCCAACAGACGACCCCAAATACCAAGATAATAGGCACGATCAGTCGCGCACTTTAGGTCAAGCCTACGGATTCTTCCAGCGCCCGACCACTTCGCTCGGGATAAAAACATAGAGGAGGTTCCCTCTGGTTCCCAGCGATGCATAGTATCAAATGAACACATTGGGAAGCACATGCATCACCCAATTTTTCGCACATCTGAGCTGTAACTGATTTATTTCTGACCTTTTGACAAATATATTCGAATGTGGTATTGATTTTTAAGGTGGCCGACAAACAATACAAGTCGATTTAATAATATGCATTTTTAACTTGAAATTCCTGATTTAAGAATGTCTTCTGGTCAAATTAGGGTCAAATCAGGAAAATCCTGAAAATCACAAACCCAGTGAGGGTGAAAACCAGATACAGAAAATAAATCCAGGAGCCGTGGATCCAGACCCGTTTTAAAAAGGAGAAGGGAGTTGAGGGAAATTGGAAGGGGAGGTGAACCATGAGAGACTATGGACTCTGATAAACAACCTGAGGGTTTTGAAGGGCCGGGTGGGGGCGGGGAGGGGAGGCTGGGGGAACCAGGTGGTGGGTATTAGGGAGGGCACGGATTGCATGGAGCACTGGGTGTGGTGCAAAAACAGTGAATACTGTTACGCTGAAAAGAAAAAAAAAAAAAGGCAACTGTGCTTATGAGACTGCTTTCCATGCTCTCTTTCTACTTTTCCTGGTGGAAAGCAAGTACTCTAAAATCCCTTCTCTGTTATATTTTTAGAGAAAATATTAGAACAGGGGGGCCAGTCTGTAACATGGAATAACTAATGTATTCCTTACTAAGTAATTAAAATCCTTGTTCCTACTACTAAACTGAGGTTCGGCTCCTATCTGGCAAAGGCAAGGTTGACAAGTCATAGGCAAGATGGGCTCCAGCAATAGGTACATTCTACCCATTTGACTTAGATGGAAGACTACCCTTCTGTATCTTGGTCCAAGGCAAGCATTACTATTATCAACTCAGAGGGAGGGAATATAATTGAATATGTATAAGGAAGTCACACCAACCCACACAGAATTGTATAACTTTATATTACATTAAAATCCCAAATTTCCTGTAGGTTCTAATTTTGTTTTCCTATTGTTCTGTAACATTAATAATTATTGATAGATTTACTGAAATATGTAGAGATAACTAGAACTGAAAGTAATATCTTAGACTTTTATGAGTGAATCATCCTAGAGTATTTAACATTCCAGACTGCAGAAGGGTTTCTGCCCTTGTAAATCATTTGCTACTTTATAATGTGTTCTCTTTTCTAATTAAATTGGTTGCACAAAGCTGGTGGAGCCTTGGGATTTGAACTCAAAGAGCATTATGGAGGCAGAGCTATTCATTTCCAAGTTGGGTCTTGTTTTGTCACATGCCAAACGATGCTAAAAGCCAGATGCTACTTTCTATAGCATGTCTCCTACTCCCTAAGGTAGATTTCAGCCCCCAATTCTCCCTTCCCTAATCACTGCCATTTATTTTTATACTGTATATAACATTAAGTAAATCAGAGTATTTCATTATGACCTCTAATTGCTTTTCTGAAAGGGAGGCTTCTTAAATGTATTAAATATGTTAAACATGGCAACAGCCCCACTGAGAGACATGGGGATCTCAACAACATCATCACCTTTATAAAGCAATTGAAGATGCTTCTCTTTTCCAGGCAGTTCCTTAATTCAAGTAGAAGTGATCTGAGATGTGGCTTTTATAATTAGCCTTTGCCTTAAGACATTGCCCCCGATGAGAAAAGATCAGAATAATAGTGAAATTTTAAATAACATACCTACACTTCTTTGCATTAATAATAGAAGAGTCAAGGGATATTGGTTTGGAATACTCAAGTATTTAGTAGGTATCCTTGGGGGAAATACAGCGTATGGTTAGCATTGTTAATCTTTTCAAAAGTTAAATCTCAGACAGTTAAGACAATGTTAAACTACTTGTAAGTCAATATGTCCCTTAAGTGTCCTTCCACTATGAAATATATCAAGAGGTGAAAATGAAAATTTTAGAAGATATTTTACTTCCTAAGCAATTACTTTCATCAAATGATCCACTTTAAAAATACCATTAAATATATCTAGAATGCGATCTCAATATGATTGATCCTATATCATTTCATTTTTAGGATGATTTGGTTCTACTATACTAAGTAACACACACACACACACACACACACACACACACACACACACTTACCCTAAGTACTATACCTAGCTATGCAATGTAAAATACCGTTACAAATATATAATGGGCTGCAGAAGTCACACATAAGATAGTGAGAATCTGTTCTGCTATATTTTCATCCTAGGGTCTTCCTAAAGACATGAAGCCATCTCACTTACTCAACTTCCATTTTTAATTTCAAAAAACAAATATTTCTTGAGAACCCACTACATGGCAAGCGCTTTAGCAGATGCTGAGACAATCAGGAAGAATAACACAAGGTCCCTGGACACCAAAACACATTCTAAACAAGAGGCAGGTGCACAGCAGTACATTATCACAATCCATATGCTACTGGAGGTAAATATAAAGTGGACTTGGAACATGGTGGAGGGAACCACTCGCTGGCTCATGGCGGTAGGGGAGACGGCAGAGACCGTCTTCACAAGAAGGTGACGTTTGAGCCTTGATTTGAAGAAGATTGATAAGGATATGGTCATTCACATGACCTTTGCAGATCCCACACCATACCCCTAACACACGTACCTCCACACAGTGGAATTTCTTTGGATATTAGAGCTTGCTTGTGACACCTTGCTCTGTTGGTAGGTACACGAGAACTACTTCAAAGCTAGGCTTGCACTTAGTGAATACCAGTCGGGTTGCTAAGGCAAACACCTAGGTAGGAAGCTTAATCCGGCTGTGGAAAGAGAGCACTGTATTGCATGACTCATTTGTCAGTTGGTATTGTACAGAGTTTAATTTACAAAATAACCCTGGCCACAGATGTCTTCCTCCCAAGAAAATTCTGAATATACTTGATTTTTAAAAACAATGTTAGATTTACTGAAAAGTTATGATGAAAGTGTAGTCTTCCCATTAAACACATGTTCAGGGGTACCTGGTTGGCTCAAGTTGGTTAAGGGACTGCCTTGGGCTCAGGTCATAATCCTGGAGTCCCAGGATCGAGTCCCGCATTGGGCTCACTGCTCAGCACGGAGTCTGCTTCTCCCTTTGACTCTCCCCTTTCTCATGCTTTCTCAGTCTCTCTCTCTCTCAAATAAATAAATAAATTCTTTAAAAAAACAAAAACACATGTCCAGTTCCCCCTAGTATTAACATTTTTCCATTAGTGCAACACATTTATTATAATTAATGAACCAATAATGATACATCATTACTAAAACTCACAATTTATTCAAAATTTCTTTAGATTTTACCTGAAGTCTCTCTTGTTTCAGTGTCCTAGCCGGGGTACCTACTCCATTACTTTGTTTTCACTCTCCTTAGGCTGCTCTTAGCTGTGACAGTTTCTCAGGATTTCATTGTTTTTGATGACCTTGACAATTTTGAGTAGCTCTGGTTGGGTACTTTGTAGAATGTCCCTCTTCTGGATTTTGACTAGTGCCTTCCTAATGATCAGAAGTTCATGGGTTATGGGTTTGGGGGAGGAATATCACTGAGGTAAATCGCCATGTTCATTACATGGTAACTCAAGGGTTCATACTATCAGCATGGATTATTGCTGCTGAAGTCGGCCCTGATTACCTGCTTGAGGTAGGGTTTGCCAGTTTTCTCCACTCTGAAGTTACTCTTTTTTTCTTCCTTTCCATACTATACTTTTTGGAAGGAAGTACCTATGTGTAGCCCACACCTAGGGCATGGAAAGTTAGGCTTCCCCTCACTGAGGACAGAGTAAGTACATAATTTTTAGGATTATTTTGTTTGGAATATGAGTCTATTCTCCCAATTTATTCCCTTATTTATTCATTCATTTATATCAGTATGTACTTACAGACCTTTCTGTTCTATTTTGGGTTACAAAACAATATTACTTTTTTTTTTAATTTTTTATTTCTTATGAACATATATTTTTATCCCCAGGGGTACAGGTCTGTGAATCGCCAGGTTTACAGACTTCACAGCACTCACCAAAGCACATACCCTCCCCAATGTCCATAACCCCACCCCCCTTCTCCCAAACCCCCTCCCCCCAGCAACCCTCAGTTTGTTTTGTGAGATTAAGACAATATTACTTTGTTTTGTTGCTCAAAGTGTTCCATCTTTGGTCACTGGGAGTACTTATATTTGGCTTTTGTGTCCTTATGACATACCCCTGTGTGTGTGTGTGTGTGTGTGTGTGTGTGTGTGTGTGTCTGTGTGTGTGTGTGTGTGTGTGTGTCTCTGTGTGTCTGTGTGTGTGTAGCATTCCCTCAGTTCTCAGCACTATAACATGCTCTAGGCTTGTCCTGTATATTCCCTGCTCCACTCCCAGAAGCAGCCATTTCTCCAAAGAGTCATGGTAAATGTTATTGGAGAATGATGTTAGAAACCAAGTTTGGGCAATAGGTGTTGTTATTGCTGCAGGGATATTATTTCTTTCCTATTAGGTCCTTTCAGCTGACAGAGCAAGGGAATATATGCGTGTGTTTACTGTTACTTGTATATACACAGATCTTAATCATATCATAAATATTTCCACACATTACCACCTGCATCTGCATTAAGCAAAATATGAGTTTATGCTCATGTTTCCCACACTAATCCACTAGCCCAAGGATCATCCTGGCCTTCTACACTCGATTATTATATTTAACTCGGCTCCCCAAATAGGCAACCTATCTTCTCATATCTGACATTTATTTAATTATTCAATTCTATGTACATCTGTGGCAGTGTCAAGCTATGAGCCAGTGTCAAGCTATGGCCAGTCTCCCCTTTGAGACAAAACTTTATCCCCTAGATTACAGGGATTAAGAACAATTTCTTTTACCTTAGTTTTTACAGACTCTAGTTATTTCCAAAGTTACTTAAGTCAGCATCTTTCTCCCCCGCCATCTTTCAGTGAGGTTGTTTTATGGATTTATGTGGTTATACTGTACAGTTATACTGTTTGGTCACATTCTGCATTCAATTCTGAGATTCCCTCAACCTCCTAAATATTTCTATTTGCATATACTCAAGTTCATTCTGTGCTATAAGTTCAACAGATTTGGGGGAAAAAAAAAAAAAAGCATCGTGTTATATAACCTCAATCACATTATCATACAGAATGGTTTCTTTGTCCTATAAATGTCCCTGTGCTTTTCCTATTTAACCCTTCTTCCCTTTCTCTCCCCCCAAATCTGGTAGCTATTGGTCATTTATTTTCTTTATAGTTTTGCCTTCTCTAGAATATCTTATAATTTGAATTATACAACAGGCAGCCCTTTAGACTGTCTCCTTTCACACAGCAGAGTGCTTTTAAGACATCCTTAGATATTTTTGTGATTTGATAACTCATTTATTTTATTGCTGCATAGAATTGCATTATAAGGATGTACCACTTCTGGTACTAATTGTTTATCCATTCACCATTCACCACTGTCCATAGCAGGACCTCTTCGTTGCCCTCCTTTTTGGCAGTCACGAATAAAGCTCATGCAGATATTCCTGTACAGGTTTTTGTGTGAACATAAGTGTTCATATCACTTGTGTAAAAACGGAGGAGAGTGATTGCTTGATCATATGGTAAGACTGTGTTTAGCTCAATAAAAAGATACCAAACTGTGCTCCCAAATATCTATACCACGGAATCCCCATTAACAGTGAATGAAAGTTCCTGTTGCTTCACACCTTCACAAGCATTTGGTGTTGGGAACTTCTTGGATTTTAGCCATTCAAATAGGTTTGCAGTTGTATCTCATTTTAATTTGCATCTCCCTAATTACAAATGATCATGAGCTTCTTTTCATATTCTTATTTGCCGGCTGTATATCTTTGGTGAGGTGACTGCTCAGACCAGTGGCCCATATTTTAATTAGGTTGTGTGTTTTGTTGAGTTTTAAGTCTTTCTGCTATATTTCGGATAAAATACAGGAAAAAAAAAAAAGAAGAGCTCTTTCTGCATTTTGGATAAAATATTTTTTCCAGATATGTTTTTCAAGTATTTTATTTCTGTCTGTGACTTGCCTTTTATTTTCTTAACAGTGTTTTTTTGCAGAGTAGAAGATTTTATTTTAATAAAGTATTTTATCAATCTTTTTAATGGATCATGCTTTTGATGTATTGAGAAAACTCATTAAATGATTCAAGGTCACATGGATTTTCTGCAAAGTTTTCCTCTGAGATAGTTTTTTGTTCCATATTTATCCATATCCATTTTGGAGTGAATTTTGGAAAGTCATGATGTCTTTGTCTAGGTTTATTTTTTCTCATGCGTACATCCAGTTGTTCTAACACCATTTGCTAAGAAGACTATCCTCTCTGCATTGACTTCCCTTTGCTCCTTTTTCAAACATAAGTTGAGTCTGTGTGTATTTCTTTCTCCTGGGCTCTCTATTTGGTTCCATTGATCTATGACAATACCATGCTGTCTTAATTACAACAGCTTTAAAGCAAGGCTTGAAATTGGTAGTGTGAATTCCCCAACTTAGTTATTTTTCTGCAGTATGTATTGACTATCCTAGATCTCTTTCTTTTCATGTAAAGCTTAGAATTAGTGTGCCTACATCTACAAAATAGCTTACTTGGGTTTGTACTGGGATGGCACTGAATCTATAAATCAAGTTGGAAAGAATTGCCTTTTTAACATTATGCCTTCTATTCCATGAGCAAGGAATATCCATTTACTTAGATCTTTGATTTCTTTCATCAGATTTTGTGGATTTCCACAAATTTTATAAGATTTACATGTAAGGGTATTTTTGTGCTAATTTAAATTGTAATGCACTCCAGTTTCAATTTCAAATTCTAATTGTTTAGTACAGGTGTATAGGATAGCAATTGACTTTTTTTTTTTTTTTTTCCCATGTATCCTGCAACTTTGCTATGCTCACTCATTAGTTCCAGATTTGTTTGTTTTTTTAACTGCTTGGGACTTTCTACACAGGCAATCATGTCACCAGCAAGCAAACCTATTTTTACTTCTTCCTTTCCTTTCCAAACTATAGTTTTGTTTTTTTCTTTTCTTTCTTTCTTTCTTTCTTTCTTTGGTCTAATTGCAGTAGATAGGAATTCCAATATGATGTTGAATGGGAGTGGTGAGAAGGAACATCCTTCCCTTTCCCCATCTTGAGTAAAAGAGTCAAGCTCTAACATTAAATATGATGTTAGCTATAAGTTTTTTGTAGATGTAATGGATTTCTGCTCTAGTCTTAGTTTGCTGGGTATTTTTAAAAGATTTTATTTATTTATTGTTGAGTTTTTCTTTTTTAAAAATCATGAATAGGTGTTGGATTTTGCTATTTTTAAGCAATAACTTGTATGATCATTTGATTTTTCTTGTTTAACTTTGTTGATGTTGTGCATTGCATTTACTGATTTTCAAGTATTCAGCCAGATTTGCATTTTTAGCAGAGTAAACCTGCATGGTCATGGTGTATAATTCTTTTTTATACGTTGTTTTTGCTAATGCTTGCTTTGCACATTGGCTTGCTGATGTATGTTTAAGGAATTTCGTATTCACATTCATATTGATTGGTAGCTTTCCTTTCTTTCAATGTTTTAATTTGATTTTTTCTTAAATATTTGATAAAATTCATATATGAAATAATCTGGTCTTGGTGTTTTCCTTTTTGTAAGATTTCTTGGGCGAGTTGGCAGTTTGTGTCACAATGAATCGGCCTGTTTTATCTAATTTATCAGATTTGTGGTCAGTTGTTCACGGTGCTCACTTATCACCCTCTTAATGTTCATGAATTAATATTGATAACCCCCCTTTATTTCTAATAGTTATAATTTGTGTTTCCACTGTTTTTCCCCTCTTGGTTGTCCTGCTTAAACTTGTATTAATTGTACTGATCCTTTTAAGAAATCACCTTTTGGTCTTATTGAGTTTGTCAATTGTTTTTATGTTTTTTTTTCAATTCCATTGATTTTTTTTATCTGATTTTATGATTTGTTCTCCTTTGCTTGCTTTTGTCTTAAATTGTCCTTTCTCTAGTTTTCTAAGATGGAAACTTAGATTATTGTTTTTAGATCATGTTTTTTATAACACTTTAACTTAAATTTAAATTTAATTAAAATCGTGATTTTATTACACTTGCTTTAATTTTTAAAATTTTTTGAGATTTATTCTCAAAATAAACCTTGCCCCATATATTACTTGGATGTGTGTTCCATGGCCTCCAAATATTTGAGGATTTTTCAGGTATCTTTCATTTATACTTGTCCTTTAATTCCATTTTGGTAAGAAAATATACTTTGTGGGATTTCTATTCCTTAAAACTTGTCAAGGCATTCTGATCACTGGGACAATTGTCCGCCTTAATGAGTGTTCCACGGGAGTTTGAGAAGAATATGTATTCCACTCTTGTTGGATAGAATATTCTATAAATGTCAATTTGATTGAAAGATAGTGCTGGTCAGGCCAACTATATCATTTCTGATTTACTGCCTGCTTGAACTGTCAATTACTGAAAGAGGGTGTTGAAACCTCAAACTAAATAATGGACTTCTCAATTTATTCTCTAAGTTCTATAAGCTTTTTTCCCCCTCATATGTTTGTGCTTTTTTGTTAGATCCACACATATTAGAAAATTATGTTTTCATGGGGAATCCATTACTTTATCAATCTACCTATAGATGTAAAGATTTTGTATAGATTTATAGATTTGATAGATAAAAATATAGATACAAAGATTTATTATTATCTATATACAGAAATGCAGATAAATGTACAGATACATATGTAGATATATATCCCTATCTATGGATATAGACATATTTATCTGTATCTCCCTCTGTACATCTGATGCTTTCCTCTGTTCTAAAATCCACTTCTTCTGGAATTTATATACTAATTAAAGTTTTTTTATTATTAATATTAACATAGTACATCTTTCCCATGCCTTTACTTTTAATTTATTGGAGTCTTTACAATTAACTATATAGTGAGTTATTTTTATATCCACTCTTACAATGTTTTAATGATTATATTTATACCATTCACCTTCAAAGTGATTATGCATATGTATGAATAATAGCTATCATGTTAGTCGTTGGTTTCTATTTATTGCTTCAAATTCTTCTACTGTCTTTTTGTTACCTTGCATAGAGCCCATGCTTTGTGATTATTTCATCTATAACGCACTTTCATTTACTGGTGTTTGGTGATGTGGTGATAAGGTGTGAAGGCGGGTAAGCGTTCTGTAATGCTATGATTAAATTCCAGTGTGTGATTAATCTCTTTTCATGACACTGTGTCCCTATTCTTTGACCCTCACAAGTATTTCTTAGCTCCTCTCTCCCCTCAGGTGAGAGAGAAACCTAGTGGGAGCTAGAGTGACAGAAATGCCCTTGTCTCCAGGTGGGTATGTCTCTGGTAAGGTCGCTCCCCTAGAGAGTAAACATGGAGCTAGGCCGTTCTGTGGACCCACAGAGAACATTCTGGGTATATGTTCACATTTCCTACTGCCAGAAATACAAGAAAACTTTTTTTTCTTTCCTCCCCTCTTCCTTTCCTCTTCTGGTGCTTTGGCCCTTTACCAGGAGAACCTGCTGGAATTCCAAAGAGCAAATCCACAAAAGAATGCGGCTCCCGGGGCTTTGTCTCTGCTCGGCAATCTTTCCCCTTACCTAGTCAATCCTCCAGGCGAGCAGATCAAGCTGTGCCTTATTGGATTCACCTGTCTGCAGATTCTCAGCGTGGCAGTCTGTCCTGCAACATTCCCGGCCATGGGGTCAGTTCTCTGTGTTGAAGAGAATTCAGTGATTTTTAATTTGTTCTGCTTTTGTTGCTATTATTGTAAGAATAGGAGTGATATCTTTGAAACTCTTTATACTTTGCTGCTTGTGCCAGAATCCCACCCCCCTGCCCAATTTTTAGCAAGGCAGCGGGGAGCATAAAATTGGCACCAGCTGGAAAGAAGAAGAAAGAAAAAATGGTGGTGCCCACCGGCTTCCCTCTTCGGAGCATGTCCACAGGCCCTGACCCTCAAGCCAACGCTTTAAGGTTAGCAAATGGGTTTCTTTCATGTAAATTTTGGGTGCTTTTCAAAGGATTCTCTGGCTGGGCCCTGGGGCGTCTAGGCCCTTTAAGAGAGGCTTCTCAGTTCACTGCTATTTTGTGGGTCTTATGGTGGTTTTCAAAGCTAGATGTTTGGGGGGCTTATTTCTTAGGTGCAGATCTTAAATGTTGGGGTGCTCAATATGCGGTTTAAGCCATTCACTGTTCGGGGAGAAGCTCTCGGTTTTGAGCTTCCTCATTCTGAGTTTCTGCTTTTCACTACTGTTGTGTTGTAATTTGAAATTGTCTGTGGCTCTTAGAGTCCTAGGCACAGCCAATAGTCCTATAGTCCTAGGTCAGCAAATCTTTCCTTAAAAGACCCAAGAGTAAACACAGCAGGCTTGCTGTCAGTATGGTTTCTATTGCTACTTTCAACATTCGCTTTCGTAGAGTAAAACAGTCATAGACAATACATAAATTAGTGGGTGTTGCTATGTTCTAAAAAACCCTATTTAGGGGAGCCTGGGTGGCTCAGTCGCTAAGCGTCTGCCTTCAGCTCAGGTCATGATCCCAGGGTTCTGGGATTGCATCGGGCTCCGTGCTCAGCGAGAAGCCTGCTTCGCCCACTCCCACTCCCCCTGCTTGTGTTCCTCTCTCATTGTGTTTCTCTCTGTCAAATAAATAAATAAAATATTGGGGGGGGGAACAGAAAAAAGAAAATGTTATTTGTAAAATCAGTTAGCTGGCGCACAGGCCAAAGTTTTCCAACTTTTGTTTTTAGGTAGTCTTTTGAAACCCACCAGGGTTTCAGCTATTATTAATACTTGACTGCTTTATGTAGTGATTTCTTTTCAATGTCCTAAGAGTTAAACAATATGTGGAATTTGCCTGGATTATGATGGCAGAGCAGGGTTTGTATGGGTTCTATCATGTATGAACAAGTAATTTAAATTCTCTACTTCAGTTTATTCGTGTGCAAAATCAAATATAGCCCTATCTCTCTGAGAGAAGAGGACAGGATGGAGAAAAACAAATTAGATCGTCATAACTTTTCTGTGCCAATTCCAGTTCTTTGTAGGAATTCATTAAACACCTCTACTTTCCATAGTTGGTTATTTTAAGATCAAATCAGAAAATGTATCTGAAAATATACTGTAATTATAAGATACTGGATGCTTGAGATTTATTATAATTATAATAGCAAACAGATTATGTCCTTTATATCCAGGTGAGTATTATCTAAGCTTGGAATTGGACATATTCAAAGGGATTGGTCCACTACTTGGTCTATTTATTGATTCGCAATTACTTTTTATTGTTGGTTCTCTGGTATTTTCATCCCTTGATGGAGATGCTCTTATAGCACTGGCTTCATTGGTCAGCTTTGCTTTAACTTGGCTTGGTTCAAAGAAGATTGTATGACTTTGAAATAACCTACATTTTCACATAGAACTCCACATTTCATCGATAATTTCTCCCAATACAGCCATTCTTTTGAATGGACACTTTTGGTAGAGTGATTATCATATACAGTACTTCCCATAAGAAAGTGATCTTCTTTCAGTAGTGACCCTCCCTGTCATTTCTTTAAAGCAAAAGCCTGTAGATCATTTTGTTCTTTTATAATTTAACAGTGAAGTGAGTTTAATGCTTTACTAAAGAATTATGGAAACTTTTCTAAAACATGAATTTGCCAGGATAGAGCTATAGTATATTTATGGGCAATTTTATTTTGAAGCATAGTCCGGGGTGAATCAGCCTTCTTAACAATCTCAGAATTAACACCAGTGGAGCATATTCCAAAACGGTTTTAAAGCCCTGTTTCCATCCATATTCACTTTTTGAGAAACTTGTAAATGCATAGAGAGTACATTTAGAAAAGGGATTAAATGCAAGTCACTTCATTTGCAAAGTCCCATAGCGACACTTCACAGGACATAGGAAGATATAGTGGTTACTTATCTTTTTATTTCTAGTTCACTTATATTTTTTTATTCATATCTGTTACTCCTTTCTGAATTGATCCTAATTTATCACACCAAAAAGTTATCTCTTTAATAATCACGGGGCAGAGTACAGAGTTGAGTGCTTAATAGGTCATCAATGAAATCATAAATTAGGCTCTTAGGATAGGTATAAATTATCCTTACAAAGCTCACTTATTCGATAGGAAGAATGGTTAAAGCTGGGCTAAGAGAGATGATTGCTCTTTTTGGGTCATAGATGCCTCCTATTTCAAGTTAATAAGAATTAAATGAACTGCTGCAGCCCGGATGCTCTCATGCATTTATATTACATAGATTTACACCAATATTATTTTTATATAGTCTTATGTCAGACATAAGAAAAGTGCCAAGCAGGTGAAAGATCTCCTGTGACTTCTTGTAAATTAAAGTTTTGCATTTGACAAGTGTCAAAATAAATGTAAGTAGTAAACTGGCTAAAATCACAAGGCAAAGACAATTTTTAACGGTATACAATTTATTCCTTCAGACTCTCGGTTTTGTGGCATCTGATGATATTAAAACAAACAAACAAAACAAAACAAAACAACAACAAAAACCCAAAACTACCTTTTAATTAAAGTCCTGGGCAAACATTTTAGAAGTTTGGGGTTCAATGGTCATCTATGAAAAATCACTACTATCACACGTTAAAGTCTCAACTTGTGAACTCTATTTAGAAACTCTCCTTAACAGGTAAACAAACATCTAACAACAAAGGCACAACACCCATATCATTCAGAGGAACTCATAAGACTATCATAAGAAACACTGTCGAGTTTGTGGTTGTTTTGTTGTTAATATCCAAATGCTTATTTACTGACTCTATGTCCTAATCTTGTAATCGTTAAATACAATTTATAGGACTAAGTGATGAGTCTATGGAGGTTTCATTTGTATCACTCTAAGTAAGTCAAAGAGAGAGAAAAAAGAAAAGAAATCGTTCTTTTCTGCAGATGAGTCTTTAGAGCAGACAATGTCATTCTTAAAATTCCTTTCGAGTGCCAGAGAGGACAAGGCCTGGAAAAGCATTCCTGACTCTCAATTTCCATCTAACTTTTTAGAAAAATCAGTAATTTGCAGAAATGCAAGGAAACTTGTGACAATAATAGTAATTGCCGATAGCAGCATGCAGGGGAATTTTTAGGGGAACACCAGAAGAGCTTTGCAAATTATGCTTGCCAAAGCCCTGGCTTATGCCTGAGACCACTAGGGGAGAAATATGGATTTTAATCGTCTTTTGCCTTCCAAATTGCCTTTGCTTTTCTGCCTTTCAAAGTTTCTCATTGGCAAAACCTCAAACCAGAATTGCACTGTCAGTGATTTCAGTCCTAATTCGGGGAGCGAAGGAAGATGATGAGGGTTATTGTTAGTTGTAATATATCATCTTTCCCATTTCTTACTCATCCACAATGGGCCATCATCAAGTTCTGTTGATTCTACTTCTTAAACAGATCTCAAATGTATTCACTTATCTCCACATTTATCATTATCTGCCTGTTCCCAGCCATTGTTCTTACCTGGACTGTGACAACTATTCTTATCTAGTCTCTAAACACTTCTAATACAGACTCTGTCTCCTTCAGAGTTGCTCAGCTGGCAGAGTCCTTGTCCTCAAGTGCTTGCTGCATCATGTCCCACCACTGCTGAAAATATGTCATGCCTGCCTTTGCATTTCAGATATAAAATCAAACTCCTTAAAAAAGTGCCCATAATAAGAACACTTCTTAAACATTTATTAGGTGCAATATTTGATATATGTATTTTATAGCCATATGTACCTTCTAGAGCCATCATTTCAGCTGTAGAGAGTGTGCTGTGTTTTTGTAGGGGACAGATCTAGAGATGAGTTAGTTTGAGAATCTCTTAGGAAATAGGTGTCCGTATTCACTGCAAGGAGACTTTATGGTGGTGTTTATTTCATGAGATAGCTAAATTTCCTTTTTTTTTTTTTTTTTTTAACAGGGAAAATAATTACTTATTAGTGACAGGCTTCAGGGTATGATCCTGAGAGTGGGTAGGCAAAGTGCAGAGGATCAATCATCTGTATTAAGATCTTAGACATCTATAAAGAAGGTAAGATTTGGGTAGAGAGAGAGAGACATGCAATGAAAAATGGGGGAAAATGACCACGTTTGATAGACAACAGTGAAAAAAAGGCGAGAGAGGTAAATAAGTCAAATCTCCACTCCAGAGAGGAACCTGGTATGAGCAGGATGAGAAAAACAAACAAACAAACAAACAAACAAAAAAACACCAAAAGAGCGACAGGAGAAGAGATAACATGACATATGGCCATTGTAGCGGACTCCCACAGAAGAACCATCCTTCGGCAGAAGGCAGATCTCACTGACATTCAGGAAGAGAGACAAAAGTATTTCTGAGCAGCTTGGTAGCAGAGTTTCTATGACACATAGACTAAAAGGAGACTGTGGACTCTCCCTGGACGATTTAGATATACCACCAATGGTCCGTCATCATGGATAACATGGATGTGAGCTTTAAAATAGATGTGAAATAAATGCTGGATAAGTAATGAATCAATAAACTTACACTGCAGCAAGGTTTTCCCCTTTAACCTAATAATTTAGATTTATTCCTTTTCTTCTCAAAATTATATGAGGTTATCTCCGTGAGAGTTGAACACTCTTTCTATAATTTATTAAGTATTACCATGGCACACATGACTGAAAGCGTTGGGAAGTGGCCTGACTTTAGAAAGCTTCTAAAAGTGCTACCTGGTTTGTACAGTAGTAGTGCTGACGATTCATATTTAAATTGGGATTTCAGTTTGAAGTTTGAAGTTTATCAGAAGTATGATATGCAAATTAATGAAAAATTTGTGACTTATTTAGCAGGATGAGCACATTCCTTATACCGTAGTATGTTATGGATATTGAAATGATTTACATTAGTGAGTAGTTTTTTTTCATATTTGCAGTGAAGTGGAAAAACAGTTGAAACTTGGAGTCGATCTTTATAAATTTCTCATATTCAAAACTTTAACGCACATGAGTCCCTACTTTAATCATATAAAAGGCATTGCATAAAATGCAAAGTCAACAAACATATTTCTTAATTTCAACAAGAAGCATTCCACAAGATGCAAATTGGAAATACTTTCTAGGCCATCTGTGAAACCTCATAGCCTGAGTGTGAACCCAGCTCAACTATTTCTGGCTTGAGCGATTCTGAGCTTCTCTGTGTCCTGGTTTTCTCTACGTAGGAGGGAACTAATAATAAATCTGCAATCATTTAGTGACTTAATGTATGTAAAACAAATAGTTCCTGGGGCTAAAACAATGTTTTATGAGCCTTGGTTATTTGATGGAGTCTTGAAAATGATTTATGTTTAAATTCACCTATATTATTATTTTATTTGTGTACATTGTTTGAATATTGTACATAAGGGACTATACTCCAAATTTACTCAGTAATGGAGCATATTTCATAAACATGATTGGACTATGTTGATTTAAACTAAATATTCATAGAGACTAACAGCTTGAAAGAACACTCAGTTTTAATTATCTGTGATACTTACCAAAATATGTAAGCCCACATGAAAATTAATCAGAACCACTTTTCTAGTGAAAATAATATTAAAAGTGAGAGATGTACACATAAATAGGGAAAAAGAGAACTAGAAAAACATGGGGATGGAATCTGAGTATTTTTTAGATCTTACGGCTATTTCTTTCAGTGATATAGAATATTTAATATAAAAGTTTCTTAGGTTTGTAGAAAAATTATAATAAAGACAAAAAAAACTTTTAAAAGTTGTATTATTTATTTCATATAAAAATTTAATTGAGGTCTGTTCTGAAAATACTGTCTAAATAGGCACACATTCCCTTCCTCTGAATGTGATAAATTTTGGTGGTGTTATTCAAGTATTTCTAATAAAAACTAGTAAATAATTCATGGTATCAACCCTGCCAACTTTCAGTAATTGTCCTTTATCTCGAATTTATTTGCCAAGATGCTGAAAAGTTTGAAAAATTCTACCTCTGCCAAATACAAATTCAAGAAACAACAACATTAATGATTATCTTTCTTCTAATTATGAAGAATAGAGCCAAAATATTGTCACCAGTACCAACACGTGAAGTTTGGATTTGGGACTTTCAGAAGCAAGGTGGTAATCAGACAAATGTCACCATGTTAAAACTTTGAAGGCCAACTGAGTTAATAAAACCCAGTACTACCTGATTTACTTAAAGGAACAGGAAGGCAAGTAGGTGGGCTGGGGCAGATTTTTGGTACGTCCTTGCCCTTCAGATATGTAGGTTCCACTGTCAGCTATCATATGCAATTTTCTCTTCAGATCAAGTTTTCTTTCCTGCTAATTAAGTGGGTCTCCTTCTCCAATCATTTCTCACAGACGAGTGTTTTGATACCCCTCTGACTCCTGTAAATGAACTGTGATCCTCTTTCTCTACAGTGTATTGTAAAAAATGAAACATGCAGCACAGGTATAATCTCATGTGTGGAAGGAGAAATGGAAGTAGCTTCATTCTAATACAAAGACGAAGGCAGACAAAAATCATTTTACTTTGTAGAGTCAGACTTATTGTCAATTATTTTGTTGTGCATGACAAGGAAAAGCACTATCTATTATTATTCCTGGTAGCACACCTAAAACACATGACACATTTAGTTGTAGGACGGTAATTAAAGGGAGTTAGAGTCATTTCTATTAATATTCTTAATACCCTTAAATATAATCCCTTTCTTATTATTTTATTCAATATATTTTTAAATCCCTTCAGACACCTTGTCCTCAGGAAATTTTCAGTATCTTCCTTTTTAGATGATACAGGAAAATGAAAATGAAGGCAGTCATCATAAAACTGTTTCTATTTGCAAATGGTGTGGCATTTCAGGTGGAAAGACCTATGAAATCTACAAAAAAAGCTACTGAAACTGAGTTAGGTAAAGCTGTAAAATACAAGATTAATACACACAATCAGTTATATTCTATATATAGCCATGAAGAAACAGAAATTGTTACTAAATCAAAATAATTTATGATATCAAAAATCAAATTTGTAGGAAAACTCTGACAAGAGTGAACACTAGTGCTGAGAAATACTAAAGGTGATCTGTGTCATTTAAGCAGATGTGTCCTATTAATGGATCAAAAGATCAGTACTATTAAGGTGTCAAATATGTAACAATTAAAATGAGATATATGTTGGTATCTTAGTCTGTTCAGGCTGCTCTAACAAAATATCACAGTTGACATGAATTACAAATGACAAAAACTTATTTCTCTCAGCTCTGGAGGTTTGGGACGTCCAAGATCAAGGTGCTGGCAGATTCAATGTCTGATCAGCACTCCTTCATGGATAGCTGTCTTACTCTACCCTCAGGTGGCAGAAAGGGCAAGCCAACTCTCAGGGGTCTTGTAAGGGCCCTAATTCCAATAATGAGGGCTCCACCAAGGCTCTAATCACCTCCCAAAGATTCTACATCTTAATACCATCACCTTAGGAGTTAGGATTTTAACATAAGGATTTTATGAGGATATGAACACTCAGTCCTTGGCAGATGGAAATATATGTCATTTCTTCAGTCTTGTATCCAGGGATCAGAATATCTCGCCATTATGTATCAATAAAATAATTTTTATTTGGATAAAATTAGTGATGAAAAAATATATGGCCACCAGAATTTTGAATAACAGATTTTGGAATGTTGAACTTTGAAGACAAGTTCATTGATCAAATATTGTTCTGTACCTCCATTGCCCATTCTTGCTTAACATTTATTATTATCATTATCATTATTTTTTTTAAGATTTTATTTATTTATTGAACAGAGATCACAAGTAGGCAGAGAGGCAGGCAGAGACAGAGGAGGAAGCAGGCTCCCTGCTGAGCAGAGAGCCCAATGTGGGGCTCGATCCCAGGACCCTGAGACCATGACCTGAGCCAAAGTCAGAGGCTTTAACCCACTGAGGCGCCCCGCATCATCATTATTTTTTTTTATTATTATTTTGAATTTTTAGGTGTAGGGAGGTTTGGTAAACCTCAAAAGGCTTGCTCTCATGGTGTTATATAGTCCAAGAAGAGAATTTACTTTTAATTTGGCATGGTATGTGTAATCTCTTTTCTTCTTCCTGCTTTTATTCCTTCATTTCTTCCTTCCTAAGGTGGGATCCAACTTTCTCACTTTGAAAAAAATGCAAAAAATTACATTTCTTTCTCCTAAAGGAGTAATATGCTTTGTGTGTGTTTGTGATTCATCCATATTGCTAAGGTTTTTAGAAAATCAAGCAGTGGGGCACCTGGGTGGCTCAGTGGGTTAAAGCCTCTGCCTTCGGCTCTGGTCATGGTCCCAGGGTCCTGGGATGGAGACCCACATCGGGCTCTCTGCTCAGCAGGGAGCCTGCTTCCTCCTCTCTCTCTGCCTGCCTCTCTGCCTACTTGTGATCTCTGTCTGTCAAATAAATAAATAAAATCTTTAAAAGAAAAAAAAAATCAATCACTACTGAGGAGGTGAGCTACGTCCTGAATGCCCCTGAGTAGGAGGTGACATACCCCAGATAGAATGCCTTTTCCTCTGAAATGTTACAAGTAGAAATCATCATCTTAGAAATGGGAGTAGCATTTGGAGAAACTGTTATCAATAGTCCATTTTATGCTTATGGCTAAAAAATGACGACTAAAACTGAGCATTTAAGTTCACATAATAATGTCTTCAAATTGGAATGTAGTTGAAATAACAGTGTTTTTAAAGAGATTGGTATGTTTTGTGTAAAAAAGAAGGAAATCACTGAAAAATAACAAAGGAAATAGTTTCTTCGTGTTTGTTGTTATTGTTTGTATTTTAACTCAACAGTAAGCCTTAGTGTATGGCAGTAATACGTATACCATTGTTTTGTGGAAATATTCCTTGTTGGTCTAATTTTTCCCCCTTATTTAGCACCATTCTTGTCTATAATTTAGTCTCTATCAAGAATTTTCTTCTGGGAGACAGTACCATGAATTAACAGAAACATGTCTCATTCTAAATTAAGAAATTAATCTTCCTTGAAATAAAAAAAAATATATCTTGGGATTTGGGTTCAAAATGCTAGTCTTTTAAAACACTATCTGGATAAAATTGGGTAAATGAAACTGCATACATGTGGATGGATCACACTTGATTTATGTTTGCCCCAGTATATGTATTCCTAATTTTTAAAATCTGCATAAGGGACCAAACTTTTCTCTATGTGTTTTGATATCCCCTTAATTCCAAAAACATGTAATGATGTAAATTAAAGATATCCAGCGATTTCTCCATATTGCTGCATTCTCATACTCCTGAGTTTATATTTGAGCTTTCTTCTCTTCCTCAGAATTAACTCACTCTGTATCTGTGTATGTGTGTGTGTGTGGGGGGGGGGTGAGTGTGTGAAGGGTGTGATAGTGTATATAAGGAAAAATAGTCACAAAGTTTTATTTCTTCTCCAAACTGGGTGACCTTGTTTCAATGAGATAGAGGTCATGTTTGCCTTCAGCAGAAAGGAAGAGGATTCCCTCTCTCGGCAGGTCATAGAGTAGATATTTCAATTTATTACCTTGTGGGATAAGATGGTGAAATAATAGTGCTTTTCGGGTACACTTAGTTTCTTTTACCCAGAATTCTGATGCTGACCCTTAGTTCATATTTATATTATTCCCATATTATATTGCCTCCTTCATAGCAACAAAAGCCTTTTAGTTAATTGCAAGAAAATTACCAGATAATTAATAACACTAGTTCCTTAATACACCTATTTGATTCCATCCCATATGATAAACAAATGAAAAGCTAAAAGAAATGTTTACATACTACTGAAAATTGTATAATTTTTAGTTATGGGGTTCATTATTTGTAAGCGAGGTTTTATGTTATTCAGCAGGGTCAATAGTTCCAAATGATGAAATTTGAATTGACTTACACATCCTAATTCTCTCAGATGAAAACATTAATTACTGAAAGAGCATATTTTGTCTCTTGAAGATTCAACTTTTATACCTCCTCCCCAAAAAACCACATTTGGAAAAAGAACTTTAAAATATTAGTTTAAAACAAGGCAAGTCAATTTCAATATATTTGAGACCTACCAGTCAATTACACTTAGGTTTGTTTACTGAGTATAAGTCTAGGGCACCCGTGCCAATGCGTCTTTGAACAGTTCATATACCATGAAGAGAAAATTGACAGTATTGAAAGTACCAGATGATCTAGGGCCCCATAAATATTTTGGACTTTGTGTGTTCTCTTACTTTTTCTTTTCTGGCTTTGATAGTATACTTCAATTGAGGTAAAACTTACATAATTATTTTCATATGTGTGATTAATAGAATATGACTGTAGGAGCAAATAGTTCGGAAAGAAACGTCTTCTTCAAGCACTTTAACATCAGGGAGCTTGTGTGTGAAATGTCACTTTCTAACAGTATTCTGTTTCTCTGTCCACCATCATGATTACCAGTTCTTTTTTTCCTCCTCTAGTATTGAGCACCTCAAGGATATAGATAAAGGATAGATAGGCAATGCTATAAAAATGCTCTTTTCAAAACCTTATGATCATTTCATATAAACCACTGGACTGAATATATGGATTATCGCTCTTGCCTCAGAAAATCCCCTTCATGGGGTAGTGTAGTCAGCTCAGCGTCCCACTCTTTATTTCAGCTCAGGTTATGGTCAGGATTGAGACGGAGCCTGAGTAGGACTCTACTCTCCGCACAGAGTCGGCTTCAGATTGTCTTCTTCCCTCTCCTCTGCCCTTCCCACTCCTTCTCTCTACGGCTCTTAAAATAAATAAACTTTAAAAAAAAAAAAAAGAAGCCCCTTTTAAAATGACAATATTGGGGAATTTAAAGAGATGTCTCCACAAATAAATGGAGAATATAAATGAAGAAAACAATAAAAGACCAGAAGTTGGGGGATGCCTGGGTGGCTCAGTCAAATGAGTATCTGACCCTGGTTTCAGCTCAGGTCATAGGGTCAAGCCCCCATCAGACTCCACATTCAGCACAGAGCTGTTTGGGATTCCCTCTCTCCCTTTGCCCTCCCCCTTGTGCGCTTGCTCGCTCTCTCTCTCTTTCTAAAAATAAATAAATAAATCTTCTAAAAATTTTCAAAAGTTGGGAGGTGATGTAATAGTGACAAATGACCTAGCAGATGCAAGAAAGTAGAACCTAAAATTCATAGAGAAACAAGGTCAAGGTGCTACCTCAGTGAATGAGAAAACTCACAAAAGGCTTTGGAATTGGTGGCCACAGGTTTCCCTATACTTGAGGCTAAAATTGTGCAGAAAGATAAGGCAAATATCTCTGAAAGTAGAGTTCAGGGCCTCAGATCCCTTGTCCCATTCGGCACCCTAAGGTCACTTCCCTGTACCCTGTCTGAGGACCAGCAGGTTTTTCTCACAGAACACAAAAAGCAGCCTCTGGATTGGAGCTCCCAGGCATGGTTGAGGGCAAAGTTACCATACTGTACAGAGGGCAAGGAGTGTGTATCTGTCAATTCAAATTCTGCAAGATAGGCCAACAGGCTGGAGACCCAGGGAGGAGTTGGTGCTCCCATTCTAGTCTGACGGCCGTCTGCCCGTCTGCTAGTAGAATTCTCTCTTCCTCAGAACATCAGTCTTTATTATACTGATTGATGAGGTCAACTCATATTATGGGGGATAGTCCACTTCACTCAAAGTCTACTGACTTAAATGTTAATCTTAACTTAATAAAAAAAAACTAATTAAATAGAACTATCTAGAATAATGTTTGACCTCGTGTCTGGGTACCATGGTCTGGCCAAACTGACACATAAAATTAACCATTCACATAGAGTAACACTTTCATGTTCAATGTTGTCATATATCATTGGTTTCTTGGGAAATTGTTTGAGGCATTATTCGAAGAAGCATATTTGTTAAAAATGAAAGAAAGCTATAAATATTTAGATTGAGAGATAATTATTTTAGGTTTCTAATAATTATGTATCCCATATGCTGCAGGTTGCTTACAGATAGGTACATTGTGAAATTGATGAAATTTATATTTGCCAATACAAATTTAATATATTTACTAACTGGCAGTATAACAGAATTAAAGTTGATGAAAGCTTCCTGGGTACCCAATTCATTTAGAAAATTTGAAATAAATATTTAAAGTCTTCATTTTTTTCTTGGCATTTTACAAATGGCATTTTGTGTAAAATTTTAATCACTATTATAAATAGCAAAGCCAACTTTCATAAAAACAGAACAAAATAAACAATGTTAGTTTAGTTTATTTAAGTTACTTTAACACTGACTAATGGTAGGAAAATAAAACCCTAATAAATAAAAGGCAAAATGAAGAAAACATCAATACATCTTAGCCATGACTTTCAGCAGTACTGAGTGTGAGGAAGTATTGTAACATTTTGTATTTATTTTTATAAATGAATCCATACCTCTAGGCTGTTTTGAATTTGTCAGTAATTATTTTTTCTAAATGAAAGTGTTACATGTATTATGGTACAAATCATTTGAATAAAGAAATACATATTATGTATATGAATATTTCTTGTTCCTGAATATTCCATTAAATATAATCATGAATTAATTACAACTTATAATGGGGTTTGATAAAATACTAGGAACTCATAATCAAAAGTTAATTGCTTAGAAAAGTTTTAGTCCATTTTTTTCTGTAGTTTTTAGAATATTATTTTGATACAGAATCTTCCACACCACAATTTCTATCCATTAATTTTAGCTCTCCCATCTGGGATTTTATTCTACACATCTAATAGCTCTCGCAAGACTACCCTTTTGATTACTTAAAAGCAATTGTTGTGGGGTGCCTGGGTGCCTGGGTGGCTCAGTGAGTTAAAGCCTCTGCCTTTGGCTCAGGTTATGATCTCAGGGTCTCGGGATCAAGCCCCATATTGGACTCTGCTCAGCAGGGAGCCTGCTTCCCCCTCTGTCTCTCTGCCTGGCTCTCTGCCTACTTGTGATCTCTGTCTGTCAAATAAATAAATAAAATCTTTAAAAAAACTAAATAAAAGTAATTGTTGTGCTCAGCCCCCTAATTTTTTTCTTCAACGGGCAAAATTAATTTCTCATACATAAACTTTTATTTTCTTCATGATCCCATTCATACTCTTTGTGGCACAATCTATGTTAGCCTAACAATCATGTTGCAGCCTAAAATTCTAAGAATGAACTGATTCTCGTTTCTGTTCTATCTCTCTTGTACTTTTGAGCATCGCAAGGACTAGGGGCACTAACCCCCTGTGGAGTTGCAGACCCACATAAAAATTCTGACTCCCTCTAAACTTAACTCCTAACAGCCTACTTTTGACTGGAAGCCTTACTGATAACATTGTGTATTAGTACACATTTTGTATGTTATATGTATTATACACCATGTTCTTACAAAAAACTCATCTAGAGAGAAGAAAATGTTATTCAGAAAGTCATAAGGAAGAGAAAATCATGAATAGTACTGTACTATATTTTAAAGAATATGCATATGAGTGGACCCATGCAAATCAAACCTGTGTTGGGCAAAGGTCAACTGTGTATATGTATATGAATATATGTGCACATTGATATCCATTATAGATACATATATTATGTTATAGTGTGTGTATTATATACTTTCACTCTCTCTATATTAAAAATAAATATTCCCACAGTTCATATCCAGAAGCTGAGGCAATGTATTCTTTTTATTAATTAGTAGAAACATTTTAGAAATTATTTAAATATCATTTTCCTTTGAAAAATTGTCTAGGAAGCTAGCATTTAGGTTGATACAGACTTCACACTGAAGTTCACCTTTATAGTAAAAGTATTTAAATATTTACATTGGCTTTGATCCTTTGATCTAGAATTTTAAGATTTCCACCTGTGCTAGAAGTGTCATTATCCTACAACAAACAGAATGCAGGGATGTTGTCTATGAGACACTCAAAAGCTATTTTATGACACCTTCAAATGACTGGGGATTGATTGGCTGATCATTTTTTGTGAGAACATTTAAGCTCTACTCTCTTAGCAAATTTCAATCATACAATGTTGTCAACTATAGCTATTATGTTATACATTAGATCCTCCAACTTAATTCATTTTATAACTGGAAGTTTGTACCCTTTTACCAACTTCTCCCTATCCCCCCCTACCTTCCATACTCTGCTGCTTTCTCTTTCTATAAGTTGAACTGTATTTTATTTTATTTTTAGATTCTACATATAAATGATCCTATGTGGTGTATGTGGTATTTGTCTTTTTCTGTCATATTTCACTTAGCCTAACTTAGCATAATGTCTTCAAGTTCTATCCATGTTGTTGCAAATGGCAGGATTTACTTTTTTTAATGGCTAAATAACATTCCATTGTTTATGTATACCACATATTCTTTTTCTGTTTATCCACAGATGGGCACTTAAGTTGTTTCCGTATCTTGGCTACTGTGAGTAGTGCTGCAATGAAGACAGAAAGCTGATAGTTCTTGAGGGTACTGATTTCATTTCCTTTGGCTACCCAGAAGTGAGGTTACTAAATAATATGGTAGTTCTCTTTTTAATTTCCCAAGGAACCCCCATACTGTTTTTCATAGTGACTGTGTCAATTTACATTCCCACCAACAGGGCAAAAGTGCTCTCTTTTTGAACAGCCTCACCAGCATTTATTAACTCCTGTCTTTTTGATAAAAATTGTTCTTAACCAGTATGAAGTGATATCTTACTGTGGATTTTTATTGGTGTTTCCCTGATGATTAGTGATGTCAAACTAGGTGTTTTAGAAGCCTGTCCCTTCAGTGGGAATCCTAAAAGTTGAAACACAGATGCAGGATTCAAACTCTCCACTCCTCAGGGAGAAGCTTGGAGCTGGGTGGGGGGGGTCCCTCCTAAGGGCACAGTGCTGTGTCAGCAATGGGGTTTATGGAAAGTGTGTGTCCTCAGCTTCCCCTGCTTCCTAGATGTGGGTTTATAGGAGTGGCTCCCTTCAGAGGAAATTGCTCCTCATGTGGCTATACATTTAATATGTTCCTGGCAGGAAGAGAGCAAAGAGTCTTCTGTCACGATCTTGGTTGACTCCGTGTTATATCTAAGAATGTACTTATTTAAATTGAACAAAGAACTTCTGATTAAAAAGTGTATATTTTCTTTGAAGGCACAGAAACACAATATATGTCTCTTTGAAACCACTTTCATGTCCTCACTTAATCCTTTGTCCCCCCCCCCCCAAGATAATTGGTCATTATCATGTCAATGATTTTGGCTGGCCACAGCTCTTCATACCATAATCATGGTGTTGAACGCATTCATAGTCTGCTCCAGACCTGTGCTACCTGCTGAGGTCACAGGCACAATCTGTCCTCTGGGAGTTGTCAGGTGAGCGCAGGATGAGGACATGAATGAATAACATCTGTATCACTTCATTTTGACATGAACGTATTAAGTAATTAATGCAATGAAATATGTTGGGATGGTATTTTCCCTTTCTAAGAAATTCCACTAATACGTGAAATACCAAACGAGAACATTTGTCACATTAGAAATCAAGAAAATTAATGGAGTGGTAGAGACTGTTAGCTGTCCATCAGAATTGTTTGCCCACCCCTTCATAATGGGCACGGAGATGGACTTCGTTCCTCAGACACCCTGCCATGCAGGTGTGACTATTGGAGAAGGACACAGAGTGTGGGCAGAAGTGTTTGTTTCTGACCGAGGACTTTGACATCAGCGGCAGGCTACCTCCACATCATTTCCATTTTGCCTCCTGTAGCCTAGACAAGGCAACCAGGTCTTAACCATGTAAATAGCGAGTAAGCCCTAGGAGAGTATGGAGTACCTGTAGAAAGGTCCTGAGTCTTCATCCACAAATGAGAAGGAATTGCCCACAGATAGAGAACATTCACGCTGAGGCATTATGTGTAAGAAAAATGAATGCCTATTTTTTAAAAAATATTTTTATTTATTTATTGATTTGACAGAGGGAGAGAGAGAGAGATCACAAGTAGGCAGAGAGGCAGGCAGAGAGAGAGGGGGAAGCAGGCTCCCCGCTGAGCAGAGAGCCCGATGTGGGGCTTGATCCCAGGACCCTGAGAGCATGACCCGAGCCAAAGGCAGAGGCTTTAACCCACTGAGCCACCCAGGCACCCCTGAAATGAACGGCTATTAAGCCACTAAGTTGTTTGAGTATCTCATGTCAAAGTAGCTTAGCACTCCTTCACTACTATAACATAAAAACAGCAGATTATAGGAAAACAAAGAGTAAATCTTATGATATGATTGTATGTCAAACAATAGTTTCATCGCTGGATTCTTGGATCAGTGGGTGACGTTAGCATTAGATGAAAGAACTGATTAATGGTAAGCGTGCACCAAGTACGGTTTCTCTACCACAGGGCCACATTTCTTAATGCGAACTTGATCATATGCACACATTTTGATTTTGGATGTGTGCCCAAAATGTTCTACAGGAGCACTACAGATAGGAAAACACAGGCAGTCCCATTTAGCCCAGAGTGAACAATGAAAGCCAGAGTTTGATATAGCAACCAAAGTGAAAATATGTAGCATTACACTTGTAAATAAACTAAAAATAGGAGTCCTCACAGTCCTTGGTGGGAAAAGAAATTCAACACACAAATATCATTAAAGTTCACACTAGGAAATCCAAATACAAAAATCTTTGTTAAGAAGTTTTTGATTACAACGTATTTTTCCTCCATTAATTGTCAGTATATTTTTTTCATAGTTCTCCTAAGATTTTCTTGTTAATGCTGTTTGAGGGATTGGATGCTAGAACCACCTTAAAGTAATTTTACCATAATTGTTCCCCTTATCTCTTGTAAGATTCAATTTCATGTTTCATCTGCTTTCTCAACTTCCTGTTGTTAAATAGAAAAATGTATTCGGATCTTCTGAAAAAATGCATGGAAATCGACTTCACCAAATGGATAGGTTTGCAGGATACAATCCATTTATTAAGGAAAAAATTCAAAAAGCTGAAGATGTTAGTAAAAGGTTTTTAACTGCAGTGGTTTGTGTCACTTTAAAGCAATTTAGATCGTTGAATAAATAAGTTTATCTTATGTTCTAGATTATGTTGCTTCCTATGTTATATGCTGATGTGAACTATTTTGTAAATATTTTATCTGGTAATTGACCCTATAGGTAATTTCTTCTAAAATTTTAAGTCTAGTTATTAACTATTTATGTTTAATTATTTATATTCAACAATTCATGATAATAATAGAGATATACTTTCATTCCAGGTGCACTCACAGCCATTTAGCACTTAGCACTCAAGCATCCCTGTCACAGATGTGACGGAAAGCTTAAAAAACTTACCCAACTTCACAGTTAATAAAGGGCAGATTCAGACTTCAAGACCAAGAGATTTGACTTGTAAGCGCCTAGTTTTAAACATTCTCCCATGGAGTTTCCCGAGACTGATCTAGGGCAAGGCAAATAATTTTACACAAAAGGAAATTAAGGCTCCAAAATGAAATATGACTTAGCCAAGAATAAGGAACAATTAAATAACAGTTTCTTTCCTTCTCAGGGCATTTCAACAGGTCTCAGGATCCTGTAATATAATTTTGAAATATTTAAAATATTTGACAAAATATTTTGATAATAATAAACAAAATGCTCATTAACATCTGCTGAATGAAATGCAGTATGGGAGATTTGATTGAAGTATAAGTATGATGTAATAACAATATTTGCACTAAAGAACATGTAGTTTACTGTAAAATATGCAGTGAGATGTGTCGTAAGTGAAAGGGATTTAACTAGCAATAGGTGTATGAATTTCTCTTTTCATGTATAATCATGTTATTAAATACTGAGTACATAAGATTGTCCTAAGAGCTAAGCAGTAAATGACTTAAGGTGGGTCATTAGAGAGCAGTAAGGTCTCACTAGAGGATAACAGAAATCATTCTAATGGATTTAGAAACAATATATTGCATTACTCAGCTAATGATAACATTTTTGGATTTTTTAAAACAATTTTTTTAAAAGATTTTATTTATTCAACAGAGCACACATAGGCAGAGTGGCAGGCAGAGGGAGAGGGAGAGGCTGGATCCCTGATGAGCAGGGAGCCGGAGGAGGAGGTTGATCCCAGGGCCTGAGTCAGGGCGGATGCTTAACCGACTGAGCCACCCAGGCGCCCCTTGAAAATAATTTCTTAAAACAATTATGACTTCCTAATTTCAGAGTCTTTTAAAAATTGGTAGTGATCTGGTTTACTTGGTCTGGAGGGACTTGGAGATTTTCAAAGAATACAAAGTATTTTTTCATTACAATTGTTAAAGTTTGGGGATGCCTGGGTGGCTCAGGGTTGGGCATCTGCCTTGCGCTCAGGTCATGGTCTCAGGGTCCTGGGGTAGAGTCCCGCATCAGACTCCTTGCTCAGTGGGGAGCCTGCTTTTCCCTCTGCCTGCCGCTTCTCCTGGTTGTGCTCTCTCTCTCTGATAAGTAAATAAATAAAATCTTAAAAAAAAAAAAAAGGTTAAAGTTTGAATCATTCAGATTGAGTCTCCTAAAAATCCTTCCCAAGGTGATCAAAAATTATTCTCAGACATTGATTTTGATTGTTGGAAGTAGAAATACTTAAAGAATCTTATTGATAAGTTTTGCCGACTTCTGTGTAAATAGGAATGCCTATGGCTTTATTTTCTTTGCTCTTGTTCCCGTTTATACTCTGTACTTTTGTAAATAAATACGCTTTTTGAAAAAAAAAATCTAGCAATTCACGTTTCCACAGTGAGTGCTTGGGAAAGTCTTCACTGTAAGACGCCATTCCACATCCTCGATGACTAGACACTACATCGTGTCCAGACTCGTGCTCTGTGTTTTCATTCACAAATGACCAACACAAGACTTTGATAGAAACAAAAAGAAAATATTATTTCCACAAAAAAATACACAAAATTTCTTGGCATTGATATAATATTTCCTTTGTCAATGTCTCTTCTCCTACCTGGAATGTTCAAGAGACATGGGTCCAATGCTTAAACATTTTGCTGGAGATGAACAGACAATCCCTGTGTTGAAAGTTTATCACTATCTACACATGATTCTATTTTAACTGGACCTGTTGGAACATTCCACTTCCACTCAACAAGAGAACGGTTTGGAAAAGTTGCAATATTCTCAACTTTTCCAAAATGTACACCTCTAATTCTGTCTGTATATTTGTTCAGTCACTCCCCTCTACAAACTAACTGCTCATGTACATGGGTCCAGGGGAAGGACTCCACAATGGACATCTGGCTGAGGTTATGGTTGGAGTAAGAGAGATAAATGACCTGCCAGTTAATAACCCTTGGAAAACATTTTAACTATTTGCAACTCTGTTTAGGATGTACGATTGTTAATGTTGTTGTTGTTGTTGTTATTTTTGGTATAGTCAAGGATCCCCTCTGCTCATGAACAAAGTCATACAAACATTCATCCTCAATAATTTTATTTTATAAGTTAGGACAAAACATCTTGTTTGAAGTGTTTTCTAAGATCAATACTGGAGCCACTGTAGTATTGGAGAGTGCCCCTGGTAATGATACATAAAAGATACTGGGCAGTGGCTGGAGTTGGTGGGGGAGGCTGTCTGGGTGGCTCAGTCAGTTAAGCTTCTGACTTTTGCTCAGGTCATGGTCTCAGCATCCTGGGATCCAGCCCACATTGGGCTCCCTGCTCAGCAGGAGTCTGCTTGCTTGCCTCTCCCCCCATTCATGCTCACTCACTCTCTCAAATAAATAAAATCTTAAATAAATAAATGAAAAAAAGAAATATGTATATACACACATACACTCAGGGTCTCAGGTACTTGGCTGGATGGGCTTTTCTTTGGCTGGGGCTCTGCTACCGGGAGGCTTCAGGGAAGCCCACCAGAGCAGCTCTGCTTCCTGACACAACTGCCTTTCCTGTTAACATACCACCGACTCTTTATTTTCACTATCTAAAAAGGAAACGGGGGAAGGAGAGAATTCATAACGTTAAAATTGATTCCATCCACATAGTCTCCCCAAGACGTCATCACGTGGATCCCAGCACGCCTTCCAAATCACCCTGCGCAGTCACCGCCCACAATGAAGCATCTCTGGGCTGTCATCGTCAGACGAATGTGTTTGCCCGTGTTGTTAGGCAACACATCAATCGGACCCCATCCCCAGTGCCTCTCTGACCTTCCAAAATCCTCCGAGGTTCACTCTCACAGTCACTCACAGTCTCTCATTTGGAAAATTAGCTACTCCCTGTGAATATTACTTCCTTTTCATAGCCCTAAAAATGCCTTTTTTTCCCTCTGTGTTACATCCTCTGCATCAGGTACCACAGGACATGGGATAAATGTCCTACTTGTTCTTCTGTGGGGTTCCCGGGGACCCTGTGTATTCCCTTTCCTCTCTCTCTCTCTCTCTCTCTCTCTCTCTCACACACACACACACACACACACACACACACACACACACACACGTGTTACTGGCGACGCCTCCTAAGAAGGATGATGTTTGCTGTATTAAAGATGGTAATTTTGTGTGTTGGGAATTGACCTGATTTTTTTAAAACCTTCTTTTGTCTTTTTCTATATTCCTAAGTTCTTAAACTTCCTCATCATCAACTCTTTTCTCTTACAAAATCAAGGCATCTGTATTCTTTCAAAAACTGACATAGTACAAACAAGCTCAATGACCAACTAGATCGTCCTTCTATGTGCTCTTGGGGGTCACTGGGTGCAATTTTTCATTCTGTGAGGGTTCTTTTTTCTTTTTTCCTTTCTGTGAGTTTTGAACAAATGAATGTTAATAGGCACAATGAAAATGAAGATTAATTATCTTAAAACTCACTGAATCTTCAGAGAATTCACGAGTCCCGTTGATTTATCCTTTGTGCTCTTTCATAATTTCAGAATGTCATGGAGCCTACCATATTTGCAAACTTCTATTTTTTCCAGTCCCATCCATAATGGGTCTCCGGCATGTTTCTATGTCACAGTTGAACTACAAAAGGTCACATATGTTAAAACAATTTTTTAAATTTTGATGTGCCTTGTGTAGGAATATTAATACTCGAGAGGCGCTCACGTTGGCCGCACGTGTACTAAATATTCAAGCGTGGATGATGGCAGTGCTGTGATCCGCACATGCCCGAGTTCAAGGGTGGGACCTGCGGCTGGACGTCTGTGCTTGGCACGCGGCATAAACATGTTTCACAACCACTGGAAGAGACTGACTCGTGCACTGACACTGACTGGGATAAATACACAGCTCCCAACTGCTTTGCCTCTGAAGCCATCAAGCAATTTTAAAATCAATTTGGTATTTGACAGGGAGCCATTGCGGTTCCCATAGGAAAGCAGTGACATGCTGAGGCCATTTAGTGTGAATAAAATTCTGACAGCAGCTTTTTGCTGAAGTTGAGCTTTTGTGGCATTTTTTCCCCCTAAAAGATCATTTTAAAAAGGGCATGGTGATAGTGTAACTTAGAGGTTAAAACAGCAGAATCTATTGTCTCAACATCAGCAGGAAGACAGTTGGTGGAGGCTTTCTATGTTTTAAGGCAAGGATAAAATTAAATTCTTGTCTGAGATCTGAAATTGTGATTCAGAGGCAAAGGTTGATTCCAAATGGAATGAGATGCCAATATTTGGCATAAGCACAATGACCGCTGCCTTTAAATTTAGCAAAGACCGGAAGCTTCAGGAAATGACATATATTAGGCAGAAATTTTAATTTAACCCTTCATACATCATTGTCTATATCATTTAATATATATTGAGTGATAATACTACATCAATGTATTTCATTTTACCTATACTCTAAAAAATCCATATAAATTTTATTTGCATTTAAACTGCCAGCTATATATTTCATAATCAATATTTTCTGTTAAAACATTAATCCTACTGATTGTTGGAGATTAACCCGACCTACCCTAACCTTTGTAGTTCTAGCATATATTGGATACCCTTTCTTTACCACTTCTGAGAGGACCATTGTATTTCATCATAGATGAATGCAGTAAAACTACAACAGTATAACCTTTTTTTCTATGGCTTTATAACCTTTGATTTTCATCCTAAATATTCTAAAACATTTTAAGATATAATTTTCTTTTGCAAACAATTTCTGATTTTGAATATAAATTATGTTTTCACTACACCAAACTAACGTTAATAAGTAGAATGAGATAAAGGGGTGTGTGTGTGTGTGTAGAGAGAGAGAGAGACAGAGACAGAGACAGAGAGGAGAGGTGAGGAAGTAATCAGAAGTGTCTTTTAGCTTAAAAAACACACAAGTCAAAAAACATCTCAGAATGAATTCAATTTAGCTAATGTATATATTCTACACATAAATGATTTATTTTCTAACATTTCTGTCTTGATGAAGCAAATGGGCCCTGGTGGGGAAAATTCAGTGAAAATAATTTCTCTCTCTTTTTTTCTATTTCTGCAAGTATATAGCAGTAACATGATAGGGGAGGTAGCTGTGGGTAGTCGCATGGTTGAATAAAAATGCATGCAGGTGAAATCAAGCTAAGATGGGTTTCTGTCCGTATACCTAATTAGAAGCCTACTCAATTTAGGGGCGCCCGGGTGGCTCAGGTGGTTAAGCGTCTGCCTTCAGTTCAGGTCACGATCTCAGGGTCCTGGGATGAGCCCTCCAGCAGGCTCCCTGCTCAGTGGACAGGCCTGCTTCTGCCTCTCCCTCTCCTACTTTTGATCCCCTTGCTTGCGCTCGCTCTCTCTCAAATAAATAAATAAATAAAATTTAAAACAACAAAAAAGAAGCCTCCTCCATTTAAAATGGTTGGTGCATGATGTTGGTTATCACTCCTATCCACTCTGAAGAGTCTGGTTGGTTCCAAACTGCTTAGTTAATTTCGGAAGATAAATATATTAGTTTGATTTTTTTATTGACACTGATTTATATCAATAATATTTTACCCTTAAAAATAACCCCTTCAAAGTGTAAATTTCAGTGACAGTACATTCACTGGATTGTGCAAGACACCTACATCAAGTTTCAAATCATTTCATCAACCCCCAAAATTCCCATAACCACTAAGCAGCCATTCTACGTTTCATGCCTCTCTGACCCCAGACAATCACCAGTCCCCTTTCTGTCTCTATTGCTTTACCTATTCTCAATACTCGTATAAATAGAATGACATGTGACATTTTTGTGTCTAGATTATTTCACATAGTATAATGCTTTTGGCCATATTGTAGCATATATCAGTACTTAATTCATTTTATGACTGAATAATATTTCATTACATGGATGTAACGGTGTGTTTATCCATTCATTTGTTGACGAATATTGGGTTTTTCCCCACCTTTTGGTTGCAGTCGTACTGCTACAATAACCATTTACGTTACAAAGTATTTGTTTGAGCACCTGTTTTCAATTCATGTGTTGTGCGATCATTTGTATATCTTTTCTGGAGAAATGTCTATTCAAGTCCCTTGCCTATTTTTTTTTTTTAAGATTTTATTTATTTGTTTGACAGGCAGAGATCACAAGTAGGCGGAGAGGCAGGCAGAGAGAGGAGGAAGCAGGCTCCCTGCTGAGCAGAGAGCCCGATGTGGGGCTGGATCCCAGGACCCTGGGATCATGACCCCAGCTGAAGGCAGAGGCTTTAACCCACTGAGCCACCCAGGCTCCTCCTTTGCCTATTTTTTAATTGGATTGTTTATCTTTTGGATGTTGAGTTTTATGTGTTCTTATATATTCTAGATACCAAACCCTTCTCAGATCTCTGGCAAATATTTTTTCCCCATTTTATAGATTGTCCTTTCACTTTATTAATAATACCCTTTGATATGCAAACTTTTAATTTTATTATTTTTAATAAGACATAGCTTGTCTATGTTTCTTTGTGGCATATGTTTTTGCTGTAATATCTAAAATCCATTGCTAAAGCTAAGGTCCCAAGGATTTACACCTATGTTTTCTTCTAAGAATTGCATAGTTTCAGCTCTTTCGTTTAAGTCTTTAATCCATTTTGAGGTAATTTTTGTTTGTTGTATGAGGTATGGGTCCAACGTCATTCACTGGCAGGTCAAAACCCAGTTGATTCAGCACATACGTTGACGAGACCATTTTAATTTGTTGAATTGTCTTGGATCCCTTTTGAAAATGAATTGGCCATATATATATATGTGTGTGTGTGTGTGTTTATTTCTGGACTATCAATTCTATTCTGTTAGTCTAGTTGTCTATCCTTATGCTAGCACCATTTTATTTTGATTATGATAACTTTGTAGCAAGTTTTGAAATTAGAAGATCTGAGTCCCCCAAATATGTTCTTGTTTTTCAAGATTGGTTATTTAGGGTTCCATGAAATAGCATATGAATTAGGGATTTCTACAAAAAGGTCACTAGAATTTTTTTAAAGATTTACTTATTTATTTGAGAGAGAGACAGAAGGGTAGAGGGAGAGAGAGAATTGCAAGTAGACTCCGCACTGAGAGCAGAGCCCAATGCAGGGCTCAATCTCACAAACCTGAGATCATGACCTGAGCCTAAACCAAGGGTCAGACACTCAACTGACCATGCCACGTAGGCTCCCTGTAGTCACAAGAATTTGGATAGGGGTTTCATTGAATCTAGATCCTTCTAGGTAATCCTGTCATCTTAATAATATTGTCTTTCAATTCATGAACATGGGATATCCTTCCACTTATTTGAACATTTTAAAATCTCTTTCAGCAATGTTTTGTAGATTTCAGTGTACAAATCTATTACTAGTTTATTCCTAGGTATTTTATCTTTTGGGTGTTACTGCAGATGGAATTTTTTTCTTGGTTTCCTTTTCAGATAATTTATTGCTAATGCACTGAAACACAATAGGCTTTTCTATATTAATTTTTTTTATCCTGTTACTTTACTAGTTTTAGCTCTAATGATTGTTGGTGGTATATATATATATATATATATATATATATATATATATATATATATATATGTAATCATGTTGCCTGCAAACAGTAACCCACAGACAGGTTAAAACAGAAAAACACAATTATTTGAGAATAAGGTCTGTTCCACTTCTTCCAGAATAAGGACGAGAGTCAAGTGCTTTATTTTTGCCCAGTGTACACATATATGCTGTAAATGTTTGAATGTTTTTTAATAAATCTTCCAAGTTTGATACTGACAATTTTAGCTCGAACTTGTGGTAATGTCTCTGGGAAAGTAGTGATCCTTAGACTACCTACCTTTGTTTGATTTTTTTATTTCTGACAATCCAGTTAAATTTGGAAAACAGAAAGCAAAATCAGGTGTTTTCTAGAGTATCCTTTGGTTAATCAAAGGAATTAATCTATGAAAAAAATGGCCCCACTAAATATCACAGAGAGGGAGAGCAAGCAGCTCTAGGAATCTGAAAAGCTGAAACAAGATTCATCAGGAGGGTGTTGTAATCATAATAATTCAGAAACAACTTCTCTACATCTAAGTATGTCTTTGCAATATTTAAATTCTAAGCATTAAGGATCTTTTTCAACTCATTCCTCAGAGGTTTTTGAGTAGTGTTGAATGATTGATTCTCAGAGTAATAACATGGACTAGAAGAAAGAAAGTTGTCTATAGGAAAGGATGTTGCTCAGAATTTTTTTTTTCTTTTTCAAAAAAGTGAAATGGTCCCTAAAATACAAAGGGATAGGGATAGGGAAATATAGGCTGCATATAAATCCCCATTTCAACCCAGGAATCTTCTGAATACATGGGTACAGTAACATATTTTTCCAGTGAGTAGAGAACTACTTTAGAACCTTCTTTGGGAGCCCAAGAAGTGAAGGCTACCATCCCATTAGATTCTGAAAACAATAATATTGTGGTCCTGAGACTCAGCGAGTACCTCAAAGCTCATAGTAAGCTCACAGAGTGATGGTGTAGCCTGGCAGCATTTTCCTAGTCTGCCCTAAAAACATCGTGTGTGTGTGTGTGTGTGTGTGTGTGTGTGTACCTAACAGAATCCTATCTGTTCCATCCTGAAAAGATTATTTTATTTTAAATTTTAATCCCTAAATTTTGTTTCAAAAGTCTGCATGTTAATCTCAACTATTTTTGTTATCAAATATAAACCCATGGTGCTAGTGTAAAGTAGAAAATAAACGAGAAAATATAGTCGTATAAAACGACTGAGAGAGAAGAATGTGGATTAAGGATGAAGTGTCAACCTTTACTTTGAATTTTCCTTCAGAATATCCAGAATTATCATTTAAAATGTGTTGAATTATTCATGGTGTTCTCATGCTACTTATTTATTATTCCAGTATTTCTTCATTATAATACATTATTTTGGAGATGTTACTATGTCTGCACATGGGGCCTCGTAGATGTATTTTTCTTCATACTTAGTACTTTTCTGTTAATGCTTACAACAATTCCAAAGAAAATGTTTTTCTTTGTCATAGAGAATAAATCAAAAATTTCAGTTTTTATGTGTGCTAGCTACAGATTTATTCCAGGGAAGAAAATACATTAGTTTCATGATGTTTGGCTTCAATATTTCACGTGTGTACCATCCCACCCTGGATATTCATCATCACATAATTCAAAATATAGTGAGAGAAAATGATATTATATTTGGTTTTACTCTGAATATATATTTTACCACACTCTTTGTACTTAGAACCATACCCACTAACATCTATCACCAATGATGATTATTGCAAAGATAATACAACCAGTATCAGTTATTTAAGGATTAAAATATATCAGACATACTAAGCAGTTCTAGTAAATAATAAACTGACTATTTCTTAAAAGACAAATTATGACTTTTATTTATGTTTAATTTACTCATATCATAGATATTTTTATCTACTTAAAGCAATTGAAATGCAAGTATTTATCTAGGGTAATACTTTAAGAATCTGATATTAGAAGCTAATCCAATGAAAAAAATGCAAATCTAGGAGTAAACTAATTAATCTTCTCTGCAACATAGATATTAAATGCTACATATTTCATGTGTGTTACTGTGTAGTATAATTGGCCTCATATTAAAGGACAGAATGTATTCTCTTGTGGTCAGCTCTTAAGTTGAGTATCTCAGGGATGTAGGAAAGATGTTGGGATTTGGAGCTGATGGCTAAGAAAGAATTCTTGAGATGTCTTTGATGCAGAAAGAAGTTTTATTAAAGCACAGGGACAGGACGCTTGGGCAGAAAGGGCTGGATTGTGACTCTGAGGAGTGACCAGTCATTTGGGTTTTCTATCCTACAGAAGGGAAGATGACTTTAGCGCTCCAGGAAATTGGATCTGAAGGCTCCTAGAAGTCTGATTATTACTAAGATGGCGTTTTTCTTGTAAATCATTAAGACAGTTACAAACTATAGTGGAGTTTCATGTCCTGCATGACTGGGATCTTTGTCAATCGACCATTTGTTTCTCCCCTGTCACTGTTCTTAGGCAGTCACTAGTTCCTGAGGAATGTTACACATATCCCACCTTAAGGGGGTGGTTTGTGGGATGGTCTGTGGGGTGTTTTGCCCTCACCTTGCCTTTTGCCCTCTCATCAATTAACAAAGGTCAATAAATCTTAAAAAAAAATAGTAAACTGAAGGTGATATAAATTACCAGAATAAATGCCAAAAAAGGAGAGTAGAAAGCATCTAGAAATATTTTGATAAAATACATTGGAATTCCATGGCAATAAAGAAAAGGCAATAGATACTGAGAGAGAAAACTAAAGATAAAAGGTGACAGCTGGACACAGACTTTCAACTGGATACAAGGAGACAGTGAAGTCAATTTTTGAAGTGTTAAGGAAAACAAATTTAATTCTATAATTTTGTAGCCATTATAACATTTCGAGAAGCAAGTGCAGCAAAGATCTCTCTAGGCATATAAAGGTTCTTAACAGGAAGACCAGCTGAAAACACCCTTTGATGAAGCAATCCAATAACAACAAATGGAACACTCAAGAATGCAATCATGTATATTGGTTGTAAAGGGTGATTAAATAATCTAGTTGTTCCATAAAGAAAGCAAAGGCCACAAAAGGAAAATGATGACATCACAAAAAAGTGGGGGAGGGGACTAGAAGAAGGAAGAGATCCAAGGTGTGCCATGGTACTTGCTTCTTTTGGGATAGCTGAGTGTCTTCGGTGGACTGTAGATACAATAGCAGAAGACTGAGTTGATGAATATGAATTGCCGTATGAGACCACCTGCAGGTACAGGCATCACTGAGCAACAGGAGGGTGTAGAATTAAAAGCAGAGGAGAGGCTGAGTGACGATAGATGGCCATGACCAACCAGCAATGGGGGTTGCAGGTTGGTCACAAGGATCTATCTCTTCTGAGTCTCCCCTGAGAAAGAGAGGTCCACCGGAACCTTGGAGGAGCTCCTCCCTGTGCTGGAAAGAAGATCCATAGATTGCAGCCAGAATTTTCTGACAGGAAATAACTTGTCAATCAGTTGTGATGAGTGCAGTTAGCTGACAGCCTCTGGCTGAGGAGCTTTTATTACCCATTGCAGCATTTGATCCTAGATCTTTGCAGAGAGCAGCATGGAGTCTCTCATGTCAAGCAGGAGCCTCTGTCAAGCAATGATGTGAGTAGTTATGGTTCTGCAGCGAGGAGAGACTGCCGGGACAGACGTCAGCTGACACCCCAGAACTGATAACAAGCAGAACCAGAGGAGGTCTGCAGGGACCCAAAACCAATTAAATCCCTTTAAAAAGGGAAGGACTTTGGCAATAACCGTCAGACCTCCAGACATGACCCCTGTATGTCTGATCACTTTAAAAAGGCAACTGCAGCCTGATTGATCTCTGAACAGAACCAAGATCCTTCCCTGCTTGAACATGAGAAACAGTGAGTGCCGAGAGCTGACCCAGACCAGAGCTAGGCTTTATCTCAACCGCGCACCCACAAACGCACTTCGTGTTGGGTTCGGTGCATTCCTGCACCCTTCTGCTCCCTGCTGGTTGTGCGGTTTGTCTTCTGTCCTACTTTGAGCGCCATATAGGACGCCAACTTTAACCCCATGGTGGAATGTCATTGAGTTTGGAATCCTGAACGGCTTCATACTTGCGATTTAACTTTGCTTTATGATCAAGTAAAGCTGATAACTGCGGAAAGACACAACTCCTCTGTGCGCCTTTGTAGTACGCTCACGACAGCCTTCCTTTTCCTGGTTAACTTCAGCCACTGCCTGAGCATGGCCACATACTGAAGTTTTAGAGGCGTTCCTAATGGTGTGATCCACGCCCTCACTCTTGAGAGATCTGCTTGCCTGGTAACCAGACCTTTCTTACATTAGGATTGCTGTACCTCCAATCACTTTGGGGCCAGGGAGGATTAGAGATGGCTAAGAGGTTTATCTATATTCCACATACAGTCCTCACCAGCTTCATAGGTAGCAGCAACCCTAGCTTTTTCCTGGTGATCAGAGTTACCCTTGCTAGGATGGTGAATCCTTCCCATGGCTGCTGGTCCCAGGATGCCATGAATCTAAAGGACTCAGCTGATGCTTGGTGGATGTTCATGTCTCCTTGGATATAGAAAGAACGTTTATTATTATTATTATCATTAATTTTATTTTTAAATTAATTTTATTTTTTTATGTGGGGTTCACCTGGAGTTCAACGTGGGGCTTGAACTCACAAGCCAGAAATCAAGACCGAGCAGAGATCAAGAGGAGGTCACTTAACTCACTGAGCTGCCCAGGACCTCTATTCTTAAATGTGAAGTTTGTTGTCTCCATAACAAAAGAGGCTTAATAGATGTCGTCATCTGTCTTTCCATGTGATAACGGATGCAAAAAGCAGGGGGGAGGACATCCCAGTATTCACCTGAATGTTAAAAATATTCCTAAAATGGATGGTCCCTGGATATTGATAGGGTTTATTCCCAGCTTCTGGGGCACATAGTCACTTTTTTTTTTCTTTCGCTTTTTTTTGTTGTTATTGTTTTTAAACCAAGGCCTCCAGAAAGCTAGTCACCTCTTTGTCACCCTGCTCAGTTAAAAAAAATGCTTTCAATATAATGAACCAATACAATGTTATGAGTAATACCCTGGTACTCATGACCTATCCAGCAATCATGACAGAGAGTTGTAGAGTTAAAGTAGCATCAGACAAAACCGTAAGTGTGTATTTTGTCTACTCCTTGTGAGTGCAAACTGTTTTTATTTTTCTTTCACATTGGGATAGGAAAAAATACATTTGCCCAATCAAGTGACCACAAACATGAAGCCATATTTATCTGGTCTAACAAAGATTCCACATTCAATGCTGCAGCTGCATCTCCCAGTTCTTGGTTGAACTTGAGGTAGATTACAGCCATTCTTCAGGATCCAGGAGCCAACTGGTTGATGAAATGGAGAGATAACAGGGATCATTACCTCTGCACCTTCTTCCCCTTCCTTTCTGTAGTATCTGGTTTGCATTGTGACGGGAGGCTTTCCCTGCTTGCTACTACTCCTTCTTCCCTCTACCATTCAGAGGAGTTAATACCAATACTAACGAGGTTCAGCCCGTGAGCACTAATGTGAGACATTAAGATTAGTGTACTCACTTCGCATCTAGTTAGGTGAATCATGTTGAGTGGTGTATAGAAAGTTAATACCACAGAACGCAGCATTATGTGTGGGAAACTCTTTGAGCCTGGTGTTTGGACCCTAAAAGGCTGCATCTTGGCTAGCTAATAATCCTGAATTAAACCATTCTTCAGAGGAAGTGACTCAAAACTTTAAGTCATCTCACTGTATAATTCTGAATCATGGATATTGGATTCATATAATTATGTATTGTTCTATTTTTCTTTCAAATACAATATCTAGGAAAATTTCAAAAGTAATGATAGAATGGTAGAGAAGGGCATGAAGACGATGTATTTTTTTCTTGTGCTGGATGGGAAATGAATGGATATTACTATAATTTATTAAGCTATATATCTGTTTCCCATATTGTATTGCATTTCTCAGTACAATGTTTTCAAGTAATAATAAATAAGAAATGTAGAAGAAAACAATATACATCTTTCCAAATGCCCATGTCTGAGTCATGAAGATTAATTGTATATTTGCTCACTAGAAAATTCTCAGTAAGTCCCCCAAACTAGAAATGACCATTTTTGCATCCAAAGAAAGAAAGAGTTGAAACTGAAACATAAATTTAGAAGCAACAGGTAATTTTATTGTGAAATTTAAAAGCTCTGCATAAAGTAGACAAAGCAGAAAAATCTCAGGTCTATGGGGAAATACAAACGGAGAAGCATGATTTCAAAAATAAAAAAAATAATAGTGAAAAGATCTCATATTAGAATTTCTCAGTAGAGCTAAAGCAGTAAGTGGCTTGAAACATATCATTATGCATGTGTTTGTTCATGTGTTTATAGCTTTAAACATTTTTTAAATGAAATACATGAATTATTTACCCAAAGCTAGAACATGTTTAAGAAAGCTGTTCAAAAGTAGAAGTAAATAAGAAGCAAATATAAAACGGTTATTAATGGGGGGCACCTGGATAACTCAGTTGGTTAAGTGTCTGTCTCTTGATTTCCACTTAGGTCATGATCTCAAGGTTGTGGGATTCAGGCCTGCATTGGGCTCTGTGCTCAGTGTGGAGTCTACTTGTCCCTCTCCTTGCCCCTGCTTGTGCTCTCTCCCACTCTCAAATAAATAAATAAATAAATAAATAAATAAATAAATAAAAGAAAATATTTTAAAAAATAATGAGTCAGAAAACAGAAAAACTATTGATATACATATAAATGTAAAAGTTTGCCTCTAAGGAAAAATCAGTATAAAGAAATATAATTCTCAATGACCTAATCTGGAGACACAATAAGAAATACAAACATACAAAATAAGAAGTTGCAAAGGAGGAATGAACATCAAAATAGATGAAACTTTAAACAAAAATTCAATTTTTCACTGGTCCATGCAAATGTGTACAAAAACCCAGCTTACAATGTAATTTACCAAAACTAATCTCAGATGAAGTAGAAAAGTCTAAGTAGATAATCTCCATTCATAGAATAGAGAAAGTTTTCTAAGACATCCCAAAATACTTAGCTCAAACAGTTCCTCAGGGGAGTTTTCCAAAAACCCTAAAAAAAATAAATTCAAAATTCATGAAGTTATTTCATATCATACAAAAATAAGAGAAATATAATTTTAATTAAGTAATTATAACATCATACTAATTATTTGAAATTTATATTAAGAAGTGTCTAATCAATCATGCTTACAGATATTAAGGAAATATCAAATGCATAAATATTGTTGCAGAAATCCTAAGAAAATATTTGTGGATAGAATCCAATGTCATCATCAAAAAGCAATACATCATACTCATTTAGAACTATTTGTAAGGATGTGTATATTATAAAAATTGGGAAACTATTAATATAACGAATCATTTTATTGTTTTTAAGGGGACACGTATCTCCATATATGACAATAACAGTGAATAACAGAGGAATGGAAGAATGGTTAGTTTAATAGTTTTTATGAATATAAATATATAGAAATACATATAAACACCACAAATTCCACATCTTCTCTATAAGGGAATCAGTAAACACATTCTTTGTATGATTAAGAACAAGAAGTCATGCTTATGACCACCACAGGTATTTATACTTAATTTACTTAGACATCAGTAGATAGGAATTTGAAAACAATTGGCAGATATAATGGCCAATTGGAAAACTATTGCAAGCAATAGGAAAATTCTTAATTTATAAGATATAATATTAATATACAGACCTAGACTTTATTTCTACCAACAAAAGACAGAACACATAAAATGCTAAAGAATTACTTTAGCAAATGCCTAAAACATAATAATAAATCTCAAGGTACTTTTGAAAGGCTTAAAAGTAAACTAGAACAAATAGGAAATTATATTGTGTTCTTGAAGTGAGGAACTCAACATCATAACAATATCTCCAAGTTAAATGTATTAACTTAAAGCAACTTGAATAAAGATACAGTCTGGTTTTCATTTACTAGAATCATATACGTTTCTAAGGTCTAACTATAAATATTAATGAACAATACTAACGAGGAACATTCCAAAAACAGAATAGTTGAGTCTAGACCATCAGATAAAACTGTTCTAAAACTCTAATAATTGAAACAATATAGTATTGGATTATAAATAGGTGGAGTACAAAGTAAACAATTCTGAAAAAAACCCACATATACAGAAATTTAAAACATGGTAAATGTGATGTCTGTAATCTGATGTATGTAAAATGGGCTTTTGATCAACAGTAAAGGCAAGCAGAGGAATCATTTCAAAATAAACATTGCATCCATTCCATACATGAGGCCACAATAAACACCAAATGCATTAATGACTGAAATGTAGAAAGGATTTTCTAAGTGTTCCAGAAGAAAATATTGGTTAATTTGAAAGTAAACTCGAAGTTAAGAAAACTGATTTTTGATTTAAAGTATTTGAAGGAAAAAGATCTGAACATATGTTATAGTCTTATCCATAGTGTTCCAAAACCATGTCACAAATCATCTGGGGATACACGTAAATAGGTGAAAAGAGAAATCCCATGTGGAGCTGCAAGTATATGTTTAACAAAATTCACAGGGCCATTTAACATGAGTCTTACACAACACATAATGACCCAGATAGAGCAATGAAATAGAAAATCGAACTTTCCCTACTTTGTGAGTTATAATCTAAAATATCAAAAATTTATGACTTTAAAAAATTCTGTTATCCATGTGACCCTTGAAGAACATGCATTTGAACTGCCTGGGTCTAGTTAGAGACAGACTTTTTCAATCAACAGACTGTTGCTGGTAACCTGTCTTTTCTCTTCCTTATGACTTTCTTAATAACATTTTCTTTTCTCTTTCTCACTTTATCATTAAAAATACAGTATATGATACATACAAAATACAAAATACGTGTTAATCTAATGTTTATGCTATTGGTAAGACTTCTGGTCAACAGTAGGCTAGGAGTAGTTGTTTGGAGAGTCAAAACTTTTCAGTTTTTCAGTTGCCTGGGGAATTGGCAGCCCTTAATCCCTGCATTGCTCAAAGTTCAACTATATATTTTTGTCATTTCATTTAGATGCAGCTTTCTCTATTCCTAATCACACTCTATATTAAAATTATTCTCAAATATTTGTAATTTGTATACTAATTATTTATACTTTTGTTCAAAACTGAAGTTTGCCATATATGAGTTCCGATAAGAGAAGGCAACTATGCTGTAGAAAAAAATACCTGGCTGATAATGAAGTCTTGGAGGATTTTCAAATACATGTGAAATAATGTATATCAGGGTAAAAATATGTGAGAGCATAAAAGAATCCAGACCAGCATTCTTCAGGGGATCCATCTATCTCCAGAGAATGGGTTTTCATTTTAATTTCAGCATATAATGTTGCAGTAAGGAGAGAAGAAAACTTAGTCTGACTCGAAAACTCAGTCTGACAGTGCCTGGGCCGCTGGGGTGGAGAGGAGAGGGCAGGCTGGAACAGGACATTGCCTAAGTGACTCAGCAGCTGCTGGAAAATCCCGGACCAGTCCCTAGTTGGGAAATTGCCCCTGGTATCACTACCACGTGCTTAATCACCAGCCCTGTTTGCGGGATTCTAAAACAATGATTCCAAATCTAGAGTCCGTTGATGACTCTGTGACCTTAAAATAAAATAAAGTTGATCTATAAAACTAACTAGCTTAGAAATTCAGTCAAAAAACACAATATGGACAAGATATTTGTGGTTCATGTCACAATGGCTTAACACATGCACATACATATATATGTATACACACACACATACACACACACACGGGGCCCTCTGGCTGACTCAGTCAGAAGAGTGTACAACTATTGATCTTAGAGTCTTGAGTTCAAATCCCATGTTGGGCATAGAGACGACTTAAATAAAAAACAAAAACAAAAAAAACCCAAACCCTTACATACACACACACAGACATAGAAAGAGATGTATAGATATGATATACATCTGTGTATACATATACAGCTAACATAGGTTGTTCCTAGTCATTGAGAATAGTTTAATGCCAATGTGGTATGTGTACAAAATGATTCATTTATCAATGATTATAAAAATAAGAGATTGGAAATAACTTCATATAAAAAACTGAATGAAATTTGTAATTTTGTACATTTAGAGAAAAAAGGCAGTTCTGAATATATGGAAATGCTGAGACCTTTAGCTTGTATTGATAGGTGACAAAAGTAAGGTTTCACAGAATGCATGTAAGATACTACCATGTGTGCAAAGGCTGACAGCTGGATTAGACAAAGTTTTGGTAATGAGACATCTTATATATATACTTTGTCCTAACTTTCTGATTTTTGAAAATTGAAATATTTTATCAATTTAGATATATAAAATTAAAAAAGATGAAGAAGAGAAAAGGAGAAAAGTGGGGAAATATAAAATTTAAGATGAATACAGTAGGTAAAACAGGTATACAGAAACAATGACCACCATAAACTACTGTTTACCAATAAATTAGGAAATTTAAATAAAAGTGCTGGAAAGTACTGAAAATCTTCTGGAAAATCCTGAATCATTGATAATAATGAAAAACACATAAATGATAAAATGCAAGTATTATTAACTAAACCATACCAAATACACCCTGTGTGTGTATGTGTGTGTGTGTGACATACGGCTTTATGGGTAAGTTATGAAAATATGTCCAGAAACCAATAAATTCTCTTGTAGGAAAGTTTTCTTCAAAATAATAAAAAAGCAATGAGATAACCAATTCATTCTGTGTATCAAAAAAAAAAAAATAAAATAAACCTGATGTAGTAGTTGATTTTATGGGTCAATTCATCTGTATGACAAGGTGGCCAGATATTTGGCTAAACATTATTTCTGGGTATGTGAGGATGTTTCTGGATAAAATTAACATTTGAATCAGTGGACTCAGTAAATCAGTTTGCTGTCTCCTGTGCGGGTGGTTATCCTCCAACCCACTGAGAGCTTAAATAGAATAAAATGTCTATGAAAGGAAGAATTTGGCCTTAATGACTGACACCAATCTTCTTTTCTCCACATTGCTAATTCTCAGGCCTTCAGCCTTGGATTAGATCTACATCACCCTCTCCCTTGGCTCCCCGGCCTTTCAGTGCAGACTGAATCACACCATCCACTTTTCTGGAATCTCCAGCTGGCAGGCAACAGATGAGGAGACTTCTTAGCCTCCATAATTGTATGAGCCAATTCTTCCTGCTAAATCTCTTCTTATAGACAAATGCCCATCTTATTGGTTCTATTTCTCTGGAGACCCCTAATACATTTGATTTCCAGAATGAGTAACAACAGTATGAGAAAACGAAATATATCACTTTTAATTATAGCTGTTGACATATCTTGAAGAAAGTAGTAGATCCATGTGTGTGTCCGCATAGTTACAGAAGTTACCGTAACCGATGTCCGAGTAATTCATGATATGCGTCAGTTAAACCTGAGATTAGACAAAGCTTTCTAGTTTGTTTATAAAAACAAATGTTTAGTTCAGTGAATTAAGGAGTAGCTTGCTTTAGGTGGAGGTTCCAAGAATAACAGAGCGACATCCTAGAATTAGTCCTCTGAGGAACCTGTTCCTTCTGCGGTAATTGTGAGACTGGAGAGGAAGTCTAGCTGCAGTCAGAATGTGCCCGCCTTGCTCACCATATGGAGAGAAGGAAGTTTCCTACTGCGTGGCCACAATACGTCCTCTCTGACCCAGGCACAAAGATCACATGGGGGGGCCTTGCTGCCTGACAGCCACAACGTTAGGAAGTAAATATGTTTGCTACCCGCCTCAGCCTCACCCTTTTTCCAAATCCTGTTCCATGAATCATCTGCTCAGAACCCAGTTGCATGCGTGACACAAACCATGAGCTACGTTGCAAGCGATCAGGGGACTGGACTGGAGTTGAGGAACCAATAATTTTTATATGCCCTCAGCCTGCCTTTAACGAGTCAATCTGTATAAACAAAATCACATCGTGTACCGAATCTTCACCTAATATGATTTAACTACCCATTTAACAAAAAACAAGCAAATGAATGAAACAGTTTCTAGTGCTTCCCTAAAGGAGAGTGGCGCAACCTCACTAATCAACAGTATCCGTTTCTATATAAAATCCTTTTTTTCTCAAGTAGAGGAACTTGAGAATTCTTTCTATGGCCTACTGGGTTAGTTGGTTCCAATCTTGGCAGCTGCCGGGTATAACATTCATACATGTTCAAACGGCTGATTTTGTTTACATCCCTTTGAATATGCACGTGTTTATCCGTGAAGAAGGATTGATTATAACAAAAGCTCCTTTGGTGAATTATAACACATGTCTCTTTTTAACTTTTTGTGATTATTCCTTCTAATGTCCAGATGATTGAAGTTTCCCCCTGCTGTCTGCAGAGAAATAGATCTACTATTCAGAAGTTCTTAAAGTGGATTTTTTCCAATTCAATTATTTTTTTATTCTGACTCATGATTCTCTTTGCTTCATGGGAGCCTGAGTTTCAATTACCATGACTATTATTTTTCTTTTTTCTGTTGAAGATTATATCCCTAAACGTCATAGGAAGTCACGCTAGGTATTTTCTTCTGTTACATTTTCATTGTACAGGGTGTTTTGCTGTCCAAGGAAGAAGGCTTTATAAGCCTAGTTTCCAGTATTTAAATTTGCTATGGCAGATTAGATCATTGTGATCATTGTTCTTTATTGATTCCCTCCTAGCTTGTTACATTGCAAAGTAAGAAATTGTCCAGAATGTACATTTGGCCCAGCAATGGGATTTTTTTGGTCAATAGAACTGGTAAAGAAATTGCAGTCTTACTAGTTCTGAGCTAAGACTTCAAGAGGTTACCCATGTTTCTGCCTTGTCTCCTGGTCTCCTGTGACGCATGATGAGAGAAATGCACACAAACTACTTGCTGAACCAGAGCTGATGTGGAACCAATATGGAGCTGATCTAAATGGATCTAAATGGAATTCAAAGCCTAAAGTCAAGGACAACTGACTGCAGGCCTGAAACAAATCTTCTCTATCCAATCCACAGATAAGTGAAAGAAAGAAACGCTTTCAGGGTGTTTAGTTATACAGCATAGATTTAGCAAAAACCATGTATTGGTTCTTCATTTGGAAATTTAGGCAGGAACAACCATTATAGGTGAAATTTTACACTCAACTGTGATAATAAATGGCCTAGTAACTATGTTGTCTGACGTAGTTGTTGTTTGGGAATCATAAATCTTAGCAATGTTAAGTCAAATTGTAGAAGAAATAATTTGAAAGAAAGTTGTTCGAAATCACTTCATTTTATCTATATGATTGGGTCATTTTCCCAGAAATATGTCACCAGTGCTAGGAACTATGCACACAATGATTATGCACAAAGTAGGAATAACTGTCTTTCTGTTACTGGTGATATTCTCCTATTTCAAAGGCTCTTAGTTCATTCAAAAACCAGATCATGAAGCAGCAAAAATGAACTTACTCCTAATAAAGAAATGGGAGATGGACTATTTTTTTTTTTTTTCCATAAAGTCTGGTTTGTCACAAAGATGCAATTTCTTTGTATTTTTAAGGTGGGAATGGTCTAGGTCAAGCTGGGAAATATTCTTGAAAGGTTTTCAATTTAATTTGTTCGTTTGATAATTTTTTCTGGTAAGAATTTCCTTATGGTCTGATCAATTCATTTAGAAATTTTAATTATCACAGAGCAGTGTACGATTTACTCAGGGAGTGGACATTCTCTGAAGGGTAGGTGATCTGATTTAGTAAAGGTATACTTGCTAAGATTTTAGGAAACTCATTAAGATGGTAAATGCTAAGGAAAAATGAAACTGCTGATGACAGGTGGGCAGGCTAACATTCTTGGTTCCACTTAGCTTTGCAATACAATGTATGTAAAACATCAATTCTTGGTGTCCTCAGTGTGGCCAGCCAGAGGATTTGGTGCAAGTCAGATATTGGCATTCAGGGCACATCACTTAACTGAAAGAATGTGTATCTAGGTAAATAGAGCACCAGGAAAGAAATGTAGGCAGTGGAAAGCGATCAAACAGGTATGTTTATAAAGGCCACTGATAGAGCACAGAAAAATCATTTGGCAAACTCCCATTTCATCAGAAAAGGATGAGTCTGTGAATTAGGAGTCCAGAATCTCAAAGAAAAATAGTCAAACAGAAAGTCACTACTTATTAGAAGGAGGATGAGTTCAGTTTCGTTTCGTTTATTTAATGTTATGCCCACCATCTCTTTGCTATGTTTCACCTGGACCCCGCTGGCCAGAGTAGCTGGTAGCCAAGGTTAGTAAGGGGTCTGGAAATATTTTTCTGATATATGAATAATAAGATTTTGCATTGTATGCAAGTTATAAGAACTTACAACATACTTATTATAATTTAAGGTATTACATAGAAGGAGAACTGATGAAAATAATCTGCTGGGTTTCCCTTCTCATGACTGTGTGTGGCTCAAATGAGTACTTCCTGTTAGGCGTTTGCTCTCATTCTCCTCAGGGCAAAGGAGATTGCCTCGGGTAACTAAATGGCATATTCTTTTTTTTTTTTTTTTTTTAAAGATTTTATTTATTTATTTGACAGACAGAGATCACAAGTAGGCAGAGAGGCAGGCAGAGAGAGAGGAGGAAGCAGGCTCCCTGCTGAGCAGAGAGCCCGATGTGGGACTCGATCCCAGGACCCTGAGATCATGACCTGAGCCGAAGGCAGCGGCTTAACCCACTGAGCCACCCAGGCGCCCCTAAATGGCATATTCTTTACCTAACATATATTATAATTTAATTTCTTATTCTTATGCATCTCTACTCTGTGATGATAGAAAGACTGAACAGATTTGAATCCATAAGAATTTTGTGGCTTATAAATTTCACATTGAAATGTATCTAAAATGTCTTCTATAAGAGATAATGTTCCCTTTCTACAAAAAGCTTAGACAGTTTGGGGGTGGAGGTGGGGGGAGTGAACTTGAAAGCAGATAATTTTATTTTTTCACAACATAGATTAATTAGCCTAATGTCCATTCGCTTGATATGATTTTCACACTGGAACAAGATCTAAGTTCTAGAAACAGAGATGGAAAGGAGTTCAAGATGGAATCTCTTTTTAGATTGTGCTCACAGTATTCAAACTTGACAAGTCCTTCATTTTTTTTCCCTCCCAGAACAGCTTTTGGGAGTGTTTGACAAAAATCATTTAAAACACTGGGTTTTCTAGTGTCTCTAGCTTACTGTATTATTAGACACACCAAAAAGTAAAATCCCATGAACTAGCTTTACTGACTTTCTTAGACTGACAGTTCCTCCCTTGATCCTGATGGTCCCACATTTTTTTTTCTTTATAATTTAGAAATGCTAAATTGAGGGCCATACATTTTGAGTCTGTATCATCCCCATTTTTTGACTGACAGCTTCCACAATGATCAGTCATCTGTCTCAGTTCGTGCAGAATCTCTGCATCTCAGCTCTGCTCACTAAAGTGATTTAAAATTGCCTTTGAACTTCTGGGTGGAGGCCATGGACAAATATGGCCCCGAAGAGCATTTTCTGTGGTTTCAATTCCCAAATGGCATTCAAATATGTTAGTCATTCTCCGAAGGTACTCACCTGCTCTTTCACCTTTGCTCAGTTTACGAATGTTTATTTTTGTTCAGTCTGACCTACTGGGCAAAATGCAGAAACTGCCTCTACCAATTTTTCTGAGACTGTCCTTACAAATTTCTATTTTCTAGAAAATTCGCTGTCCCTGTGCAGTCGGCTAGGGCATGTAGACAGCCCGGGCATGCAGTAGGCTTGTGCATGCAGTTTACGTAGTTTATCTGCTGGGAAGACAAACCAGAAAAACAGGTTGAAACCCTGCCAGTTGTGTTTGTAACAGTTATAAGCATGGAAAATCTATCATATATCAGAGAATTACTATGACTTCCCCCTGGAAGGAGTCTGAACTGGGACTCTGGACAGTTTTTGCCCATTTGTGAGCTGGTGGCTAACAGATCCGCCATGTTTTCAGGATCTGCTTGGCATTCTCATCTAAGGTGAAACTAGAATTTGGGGTCCCCTTTCTCAGAGTTTTTGTGTGCAGGGATGAATGTGGATTAGAGTCCCATGACCAAATATACTGAAAGGTGGTATTTGAGGGCTTTACACATAGAATTCAGCCTTGACTCAGTTTACAATTCTTCTTCAAGATCTAGGGCTTAGATTTTTAGTTTAAGATTAAGAAAGATGGGGGCACCTGGGTGGCTCAGTCGTTAAGTGTCTGCCTTCACCTCGAGTCATGATCTCAGTCTCCTGGGATTTAGACTCACATTGGGCTCTCTGTTTTGTGGGAAGCCTGCTTCTCCCTCTCCCATTCCCTCTCCTTGTGCTACCTCTCTTGCTATCTCTCTGTCAATTAAATAAATAAATAAAATCTTTATAAAAAGATTAAGATGGAGAAATTATGGCTACTATGTACTAACAAGTGCCTTTTTTAGGTATAATAACTCTAGCTTCTATGAATCTTTCATATTTCTAAATTACAATTCTGTATGTCTTTGACTATGTCCTATTGGTACAGCATCCACCCAACCTTTTATTTTATTTCTAAGATTTTATTTATTTATTTGAGAGAAAGAGAGCATGCGGGAAGGGCAGAGGGAGAGAGAGGGAGAGAGAGAGAAGCAGACTCCCTGCTGAGCAGGGAGTCCACCATGATGTGAGGCTCAGCCCCACGACCCCAAGATGATGACCTGAGCCCGAAGGCATATGCTTAACACATGAGCTACTGAGAGAGGCATACAAGAGAGACTGGGCTCCACTCCAAATACAGCATGGGTAAGTGGGAATTTATAGCTAAGAGTAGGGTGGGAATGGGTGGATAGAACATTACTAAGAGGAAACTTCCATGGTGGATTCTGGTTAAACTGACGGAGCAGGGTACTTACTAAAACTGGGTTTTATAAGAAAGTGCGTAGGTGGGCTTCAGAGAAATTTCCAGGGGCCTGACTAAAGTTTGAGTCTTTGCCAGTCTTCCCTTACACAGAATTGTAATGCCTTGAGATTTATTCTGCATTTCCTGCATGTTTTAATTTATGTGATTGTCATTATATATAAACAATTCAGATTTATTTTAGAGCTTTAACATGACGTCATTCTCTGCAGAAAGAAGTTGACTTTACACCCAAGTATGATAACAATACCTCATCATAGACGATGGGTACCTACTTTTGAATTTTTCTACTCTCAATCATAAGGATTTAAGAACAATTACTTAATGATTTGATAGCTTCCCAACCTAAAAACAGTTGTCAAATATGCTATTTATCAGTGGCTTTTACAAACTATTTTACTATGCCGAGGAACTTTCTATTTATAAAATCCCCCTGAATCTGACTGATTTTACAAGACAAACACACTGAGCAAATTCATAAACTTTTATTTAAAAGAGAACCACATGGTATCTTGGAAGTGGTGTCTTACACAAAGTACCATTCATAAGTCCTTTTCCTTCTTTGAACCTGTACTTGGAATTTCTGAAGAAAGTTGATAGTCTATTTTTGCTAGCATATGAGATCATGGACCAATTAATACTGGAGGCACAACTGAAGAACTTGCGTGCTCAGTTAAACTGTCTGAGTCCTGCCATTTATTGCCACGGTCAGTATTGCCAAGAGTCAATCAACTGTGTCCCCAGGGTCCCAAATGCATGGCACACTACTGTCTGTAGCCAGCCTTACAAATTAAGATTTCACGTAATAGACACAAGAAAATATGCACACTAAAATTTTAATTTTCACATAATATGCCACTAATATACACAATATACAGAAATACTCTTTGCAAAATCAGTATTTTCCATGATTTCATTGTAGAAGAGGGAGCAACGGACTGATTGGTTTCTTAAAATACTTTAAACTTATCTCTCCAACGTTATAGCATATTACACTGAAGTTAAGATGCATATTTTTCACAAATTTGTCTATCAGTAATCCAGAAATGTTTCACTATCCACAATTTACAACCATAATTTCCTTTTACATATTAGTACAAATTACATATTAAGTGGTAAATTGGAGTTGATAAAACATGGCATATGAATAATATTTAAATTATTGCACAAATAGTCAACCAAAAGACTTTGATATGGAATATATGGTATGCTGGCCAGAGAATGCTAAAAACAGATGAAAGGAAACTTCTTGGGAATTCTGAAATTTTTAATGGAACATTAAAAACATCATTGCTGTAGAATACAAGGGTCTCTCAGATTCTTAAATCCATGCATTTTAGCAGTATATATTTTTTCCAAGGATGATATATAAGGCAAACTGTGAGTCATAAAGCCTGGCATATCAATCATAATACCTATTAGCATAAAGGTTTTTTTTTTGTTTGTTTTTTTTTTTTTTTTTTTTTTTTTTTGGCTAAATCATTCATCTCAGTAAACTAAATAAGCTCCAGGACCTCAAAATAATAAGCAGAAATATGATCTTTGGATTGGATAGCTATGTCTTCCTTGCCATTGACAGAAGCATTTTAGAGACACATAAATTCAGGGGGTAGTCTCATATGCCTAAGGACTTTAGGGTCCCAGCTAGAGTGAAGAAAGGCCTTTGTTAGAAAAAAATCAAAAGCTAATATGATAAAATTCTGCATTTGTATCAATTTTCAGGAGAGACCCAGGGAAAATCATGACCTGGAGTAACAGAATATAGGTGTAGAAAAAAAAGACCTGACTCTGAGTATAGCTAACATGACAGAATCCTGTAAATTGTAAAATCGGCTTGTACAAGGCTTCAGGTATGTTTCATTGACTAGAATGTTGCATCTGATTGAAGCCCCAATATAAGTAATGTACAACTAACACTAAAAATAAAAAAATTTAAAAAAGCAACAAAAGAATCTTGCTTCCATTCATATATTGTAATGGAACATTGTCACTAACAAATTTTTTAGGAAAAAGAATTATAAAACATAACACACAAAAAGGTAAAAAAAGAAAAATAGCATTTCTATATATACATGTGACTTTATATTTAAATTGTGATAGTGTAGATTGAAACAGATTAGAGAAAATCTTTCTTCTTATGTCATATAGTTCTTTTTTTTTTTTTTTTTTTTTTTTTTTTTAAAGATTTTATTTATTTATTTGACAGAGAGAAATTACAAGTACACTGAGAGGCAGGCAGAGAGAGAGAGAAGGAAGCAGGCTCCCTGCTGAGCAGAGAGCCCGACGCGGGACTCGATCCCAGGACCCTGAGATCATGACCCGAGCCGAAGGCAGCGGCTTAACCCACTGAGCCACCCAGGCGCCCATATAGTTCTTTTAATAACTGCCTGATGGAGCTCTTCTCTTCTAGTATTTGCTTTTATCTGAGTAGTTATATATTTTTACTCTATTATTCGATGGGTTGATTTTTCCTTTCTTTAATAATAATATGGAAAGACTGCCAATTCTCATAAACAGTGCTAATGCTCTGTTCTGCCTGGGATGGCTAGACTGAGACCAGCCTCTTACTTGGGTGAGGCCCAGGGGCTGGTGTTTATGAATGGATTGTGGATAGAAGTGGGTCAGTGAAGAGTGGGGGTAAGAACTCACTTGCCCTTCCCGCATCTACCGGCTAGAGACAGAGGTTCCCCTGGACAACTCTGAGTCCATAGGGTTTCAGGGAGTACACCTGTGGAAGGAACCAAGGTCTCTGACCCAAGCTATCTGCTGAACGTTTACACTGGAATTTATTAGGGGAAAAATTAAAGGCTGATTTATTTTAGATTACTGGGAGATTTTTGGTAGCTTAACCCAACTAAAACAAACATTAACTTCAAGTAAGGCAAAAAATGTTATTAGTTTACAGATTGGTACTTTAGAGAAAACATATAGTTTCTGACTGGCAGCTTTTTAAGATTTTCTTTTCAATATTAAATTTCTGATGTTACAGTGAAATAGGCCTAGGCCTAGAAGAACTTTGGGGTTTTTGATAAGCCACTTGAAATTGAATCAAAGCAGAAATCTTTATAGACTTTTGGACTACAATAACTCAGAAGATTACATATAATTGTTTTGCACAGTTTTCTGAATTAATGCACAATTCCTTCCTCCCAAACTCACAAATACACGTTGCAAAGGTACAAAAAACAGGGTAACTATGTGAGGTGATGGATGTGCGAATTGAGTTGATTGTGGTCATCATTTCAAAATATAAGTATATGGCATTAAGCCATTCCATTCTACACCTTACATATATACCACTTTATTTGTCAATATTACCTCAATAAAGCTGGAAAAAAGGTAAGTCAGTGAAGGAGTTTAACGTCAGATAACTGTGTTCTAAATGCAATGCTTTTATTTTTTTCAACTTTATTTATGTTGTTTTCTCACCCTGACTCTTATGATTGCAGGACCATGTATTAGTTCTATTTGTAATTTTTTTTTAAAGATTTTTTATTTATTTATTTGACAGAGAGAGATCACAAGTAGGCAGAGAGGCAGGCAGAGAGAGAGAGAGGAGGAAGCAGGCTCCCTGCCGAGCAGAGAGCCTGATGTGGGGCTCGATCCCAGGACCCTGAGATCATGACCTGAGCCGAAGGCAGCGGCTTAACCCACTGAGCCACCCAGGCACGCTCTATTTGTAATTTTTAAAGGAAACTCTATTGCTTGCCATAGTGGCTGTACCAGTTTCCATTTCCACCAGCAGGAGCAAGGGTTCCCTTTGCTCCACATCCTTGCCAGCATTATTTACTTCTTTTCTCTTTGATAGTTTACATCCCAGCAGGTGTCAAGTGATATCTCATCATAGGGTAAATTTGCATTCCCCAATGATTAGTAATGGTCAGAAATTTTCATGTATCAATCGGTCATTTCTATGTGTTCTTTGTAAAGATGTATATTTAGATCATTTGCCCAATTTTTAAATGGGTTTTTGTAGTTTTGTCATTTGGTTGTTTGAGCTCTTTGTGTATTTTGGATTTTAACCATTTAAAGGATATGTGGTTTGCAAATATTTTCTCCTATTTCATATGTTGCCTTTGCATTTAGTTGATGGTTTTGTTTTCTGTGCAGATTTTTTGTTTGATGTAACCCCACTTGTTTATTTTGTTTTGCTTGTCTTTGCTTTTGATGTCAAATAAAAAAGTAATAATTGCCAAGACCAAGGTCAAGCAACGTACTCCCTAAGTTTTCTTCTAGGAGTTCAGTGGCTTCAGGTCTTAGGGTCAAGTCTGTCATGGATTTTGAGTTGATTTTTGTGTATGCTATGAAATGAGGTCTAGTTTCACTCTTTTTATATCATTGTTCATTTTTCCCAGCATCATTTTCTGAAGATACTATCTTTTCATATTGTATATTTTTGACTCCTTCATCATAATTTGATTATATATCAAATGCTGGAGTTTTCTTGTGGGCTCTTTATTCTGTTTCATTAATCTGTATGCCTTTTGGTATGTATATGTCCTAATTCCATACTTTCTTTATTACTATAAACTTATAATACAGTTTGAAATCAGAAAGTTAAATATCCAAATTTGTTCTTCTCTCTCAAGATTACCTTTTATTTGGGGGTTTTAATGGTTTTGTATGTATTTTGGATTTTATTTTTTATTCTTATGGAAAATGTCATTGGAATTTGATGGGAATTGTGTAGAATCTGTAGATTGCTTTGAGTAATATCATAAATTTTGGAAATTTTTAACAATATTAATTCTATCATTTTATGAGCATATAATTTGTTTCCATTTGTTTATTTTTCCTTTAATTTCTTTCACCAATATTTTATAATTTTTAGTGTATAGAACTTTCACTTCTTCATTACATTTATACCTAAGTGTTTTATTCTTTTGGATTCTATTGGAAATGGGATTGTTTTCTTAATTTTGTTTTTTAGTATTTCTTTGTTAGTATAAAAATAAAAGAGGTATTTTTTGTATGTTGATTTTGTATCTTGCAATTTCACTGACATTATTAGTTCTAATAGTTTTTTGGAGGAGTCTCCGGTGTTTCTACATATAAGCTCAGGTCATCTGGGAGCCCCTTTTCTATTAAGATGTCTTTTATTTATTTATTTTTTCTTGTCTAATTGCTGTGGCAGGGATTCTACTACTATGTTGAATAAAAGTGATAAGAGTGGGCAGTCTGGTATTTTTCCTGATCTTAGAGCAAGAGCTTTAAACTTCTTACCATATAGTATAATGTTAGCTTATCATACATGGTCATACTGATGTACATCCCATTTATACTGAATTTGTTGAAAATTTTATCATGAAAGGAAGTTGTGTTTTATTAGGTGCTTTTTCTGCACCTGTCAAAATTATATGATTCTTATCCCTCATTTTATTAATGTGGTATATCAGATGTGATATTTGCAGATGTTGAACCATTTCAGAATCTGTAAAATAAATCCCACTGACCGTGGTATAAAGTCCTTTCATTGTACTATGGAATTTTATTTAGTAATATTTTGTGAAGGAGTTTTATACTTTTATCTGTTTTCTTATTACTAATTGTTATCCTTCTATTTTATCTTAGAAAAACTCCTTTCATCATTTTTCATAAGACTGGTCTAAGTGATGATAAACTCCTTCAGTTTTGTTTTTTTGGTTTTTGTTTTTACTAGGAAACTATCTCCCCTTCTACTCTGAAGGGTAACTTTGCCTGGTAGAATATTCTTGGTTGGCAAGTTTTTTTTGTTTTTTTGTTTTTTTTTCATCAGTACTTTGAATATATTTCCTTATTCCCTTCTGGCCCACAAGGTTTCTGCTGAGTAATTCTCTGATAGTCCTATGGGTAAACCATTAATCTGTTACATAAATATTAGATTTGAAGGTTTTTCATGTTATTTTGTTTGTAACAAATTTTCTTTCTTTCTTTCTTTCTTTTTTTTTTTTTTTTTAAACATTCTCTGTTGGTTTCTGCACATTAAAAAAAATACCCACCTCTCCCAATCTTGACAGACTGTTCTTATCATCTACTTGGTCCTAGCTCCTGATTATCTCTCAAATCTTTTTGATTATTCATGCTTCCATCTGTTCTTAGTAGCTCATAGTGGTAGAGTGTGCCAAAACCTGTCAGGTTCCCGAGGGAAAGATTATAATCTGCACCCCATCTGCAGGCTAATTAGAAGTTGGACCCTTAAGCAGCACATGGGAAAGTAAGCACTCAAACTCCTTCCAGGGAAAGTTTGGAAGATGGGCATTTTGGCCAGTTTCCTTTTCTTCTGTGCTGAGCCCTGCACATTTAGCCATTGAATGTGTCTGTGCCCACTAAGAACTGTTTCTTTATATGCTGTAGTGTCTGTGGGATTCCTGAATTCAAGTCCCACTAGCTCTCAGATCTAGGTGCTTTGGGGGCCCCTCCCTCAGGTGGCAACCTTAAAAGTTGGGTTCTAGTTGTGTGGTTGTGTGGTCCAAGCTCGTTGTTCCTCAGGAAGAAGCTCAGAGATGATGGTTCCCTCTGACCTGGATGATACTGAGTGTGGGGTCTCTGGTGGGTATTTTGTCAGTCACCTAATATATAATATTCACTTAGCTACTTTTTGAATTTCTTTCAGAGAGAACTGATCCATGTGCAGCTGTACTTTCAATGCACCCACAAAAGGAGGGAAATTCAAGAGCTTCCTGTGTTGATTGTGGTCTAAGTCCCCAAATGGTCATTAACACTGTGGCAGGGTGCTTCCATTTCCCAGACTGTAATATAGATAGTTGAAGTATAGAAAGTTGTTCTAAGGTGAAATAAGATAATGCATGTAAAATGGAAAGTACCATGTTCAGTAAGTAGATTTTACTTGTGTCTACTTGACTTGAAACATAGTCTCTCTCAAAGAATGTCACAATTAAACATATAAAAACAATGTTTTAAGCTCTAATAATGTAGTCCATTTTTTTGAGTAACAGTTTTAGAATTTATCCAATCTTAACACTGTCAGTTATAATTAATATCATCTGACTTTATTTATGTCAGTGACTTTCCTAATTTGGAGAGACATGGAGACACAATTGCTTTCAACATCTGTCCAAGCAAGAGAAAGAAGACCCAAAGTGTCTTTCGACACTGTGAATATTTTGTAGCAGAAAAAAGATAATACTTCTGGTTTTGACCTTCCAAAGTCTGGCATTTGTTCCTCAATCCATGTTTAAACAATACCTCCTACCTATTATGTTATTTATAATTAAGAGAATTTCAATATTGTATATCTCAAATTTCATCATGTAGTCTTTTTCTCCTCCTCTGCAGACTCTCCTCTCTTTCAAGCTATGTTTCCTATTGCTGTAAGAAATATCCATTAATCTCTTTTTAAGATGGTATTAGCATATATTTTTTTTTAAAGTCATGGATCTGTTTTTATGCTTGGGTTTTGATCCTCCAGCATATTCAGAATGATTTCTAGTTGTCTTAGCTTAGTGGAAAATGCTATTCATAATCTGGTGTTAATTTGTTGTCAACAAACTAAAGTCAGTTCCTTCATTTCTTGAAGCATGATTGGCTCTTTTTAAGGTTTAATATCTACCAAAATATACTGGATCATTTAAAGGCAAAACGTTAAAAGAAACTACAGCACATGATTCTTGAGAAGGGTCCAGGAATAACACTTTGGGATTCCTGGAATTTGACAATAATAAAAGTGATATGAGTAAAAAAGAATCTAAGAAGGCAGGGTAGGATGTGCGGGAAGAATTTTAGTGAGGGACCAACATTGATGTATCAGGACATATCACATTTCTTGGACATTTTGGACATTTTTATAATCCAAAAATCCAATAAATCTATCCCCCAAATTGATGAGTATTCTTTCCTTGCCAGCTTTCTAGAAATAGTAAGGCATTGAATAAGTATTTGTCAGAATTTGCTTCAGGAAACATTCTTCTTCTACCGGCTTTTTTCTTGACTCTAGAACACTGGGTACAGAACCTTGCTGTTCTACAGAACTTTTTAATCTTTGCCCATGTTATCATAATAATTCAACAGTACATGTAATAAATAACTTATCTATTCTACAATGTGACCATAGGTCAGTTGGTCACTCATCTGAATGCCTGAGACGTAAAATTAAAAAACAAGCAAGGCAATAGGGGGGAAAAAAAGACTCATACTGAGGAGAATAATAAATGTATTGAAATCATTCCACAACTGATTCAATTTCAGAACTAGCAGACAGGGACATTAAATTTTGTTATAAATTTAGTGCAAATTTATGAAGATATTTGTTACATAAATTATAATTTGCCAAGAAAGGGAAGTAGAACAATTAAAAATTCAAAAGAAGAAACAAATTTCAAACTAGCTCATGATCAATAGTAGACCTAACTATAAAATATAATTCTGTAAATACTCTAAAAGAAAAATGGTAAAGGGATAGAAAGGATAAAATTATTATGATCTTAAGCTATGCAAAATTACTTTAGATGTCATGCAAAAAGCAATCATAGTTACTGGCATCAAGTTGGAATCCACTAGAATATAAGAAAAATGCAGGATAATGCAAACTATACTTAGAATATAAGGTAATAAGTTAAAATCAATTTAAAACAAGAACGGATGTTAGAATCAGTAGTAAAGAAACTTTAAAAACTTACTATAAATATGTTCCAGATATCCAAATAAGCAAAGACTCAGTAAATATAAAAAGTTATAGAAATCAAACTTTTAGAAGATGAAAAATAAGATGTTTCAGATGAAAATTTCACTAGATATGGTCAATAGGAAATTCAATATTTTAATTAGGAAATAAAAATAAGAATTAGAAATTATTTTAAACTGAAGGATCATAAAGAAGAATATGTCTGATTTTGATATTAAAATATGTTAGAAAAAAAGCATTTCTCAATTAAATTTGACCTCAATTTCCTCCTTAGCAAACTAGAAAAGAATATTAAATCCAAAATAAATACAAGAGCCAAAAGTTGATGCATAGAAAACAGAAAAAATATAGAGAATATCAGTGAAATCAAAGATTGGTTCTTTGAAATCATTAAAATTGATAAACTTCTATTCAGACTAACAGGAAAAAAGAAAGATTACACAAATAACCATTATTAAGAAGAGAAGAGAAACAGAATCAGTTCAGGTTCTAGAGATATTAAAATGAAAATAAGAATATATTATAAATAATGTTATGCCTACAAATATATAACTTAGATAAAATTGGAAGATTTCTCAAAATACAAAATGACCAGTACTCAGTAAAGAGATACCCTGACTCATCCTCTATGTATGAGGGGTTTAGATTAGTCACTTTCCCTGATAGCTCCTCCTGCAGGTCTGAAATGAACATATTATACAGATAAGTGAATATTAACAAATAATTGAATAATGCCATTACATCAATTATTTCTGCAATTTCAAATGCTGTCTTTCCCATCAGAGAAAATACAGCATGTTTTGACTGTATTGTTTACATAGGGAGCCACAAAAGAATTTCAGGTAATATAGTTATTATTTCTGTATCATAAACATTGCTTCTAACACATTTTTTGCAGAGATGTGAACCCAGGAATAAGGCTTTGTTACTATGAATAAAATATTCCTGAGAGAAAGGGCTAGCCAAAGACACATTATAACAGTTTGATATTTTATTATGTGTAACTGCTCGGAATATTTCATGAATATGTTTCAAATCTCTGTAGATGCATCATGATCAATAAGTGAATTTCAATTTTGAGGAGTAGTCATGAAGGAAAAGTAATTGAAACATCTCTGTCAAGAAGTACAGGTCAACCTGTTAAAATGGGCCAGGAGATATTTTACTTCTATAGCTAATGCTTGGTGGATATGAGAGCATGGGCAAATTCCAGTTATCGTATGATGCTGACACTAATTGACAGAAGGAATGTTCACAACTGAAGCAGCAACCAGAAGGTCAAATTGACTTGTGGGACTCAGACTGCACATACCTAGAAGAAAACATACCTATTAAAGTCTTCATTATTAAAGGAAAGTTATATATTTCATATCTTACTACTTAAAATTTTATGATGGTGTGTGTGGTAAGAGACAGTGTGATACTTCCTTTAATATCCAATGAGTAATACAAGAATGATGATTCAAAATCTCTCTCTCTCTCTCATGGGGCTACCTAAAGTCAATAGTGCTGTGGAATTCACACACAGAAACTGTTTTTCTAACACAACATGAAATTGTTGTATAGTTTATATTAGAATAAAATACAAATAATCTTATAAATTGTGCCTTATATAACTCTGATTCAATTACTCATGTACCATTTGACCCAGGATTTTCAATTTATAAATACATACCTCTCCTTAAAGCTCAATGAAACAGATTATATATATATATATATATATATATATATATATATATAAAATTTCTGATTACTGTTCACATAGGTAGTTATTTCTAACTCTAAAGTGGATATGCTTATTTACTTATTTTTTAAAAGATTTTATTTATTTATTTGTCAGAGATACAGCGAGAGAAGGAACACAAACAGGGCAAATGGGAGAGGGAGAAGCAAGCTTCCCCCTGAGCAGGGAGCCCCATGTGGGGCTCAATCCCAGGGCCCTGGGATCATGACCTGAGCCAAAGACAGACACTTAACCAACTGACACCCAGGTTCCTGGATATGTTATTTTATTTCATCATTGGTAATGGTTAATATTTTATTAGAAAGTCTAAATTAGTAGAAAATAATTTACAAAAAATAATTTATAATTTACATTTAACTCTGCAAATATTTTGGCTTTCTTTATCAAATTTACTTTTCATTACATCATTAATAAAGACTTTCTTTCTCTTATAAAAGTTTTCATTATTTTTGTAACTAAAGAAAACCACAATATATTTAAAATATATAGGAAACCTTAGAAATGAATGTAATGGGCCTTAGTAAATATTAATATTATGTTTATTTCCACTATTTTTAAAATATATATCACTATTGGTATAACTATAGCAATCCCCAAACCCTTTTTCTTTCATTCCTTTCAACAAATCTCAGGATAATATGTGTCTTGTATTATGTATAATTATTCTTTTGCATTAGATCTGGCACTAGAATCATAAGGCATTTTCCTTTGGGACCCTACATTAATTCCATAATTTATAATATTGCCTTCATTAATACTACATATAGATATAGCTCTCTATTTCTCCTTTGTTAAATTAACGTGCTTTTTCAATTAAAGGGAATCACAAATCCTACATTTGTGAGAATTATCTGAACAAATTTTACAAAAAAAAGTAGCCTTTCCATTACAAATGTTCAAAGTGTCTTCTTGAGTAAGTACCATTGTCCTATGTCAAATTTAATAGATTTTTCTCATTGCCCCCTGGTGAATGTTTAGATGAGACAACTCTTCTTCCAGCTGTTAATCCAACTCTGATGAAAACTCAAACCAAATTGACAACCTAATAGAAACAGAGATAGATGGTGAAACTCTAGTGATTTCTTCCCCTGAAAAAGTGACTGATAAAAAAATATAGGCTTCCTTTGGAGTTAAAGGAGAAATGATTTGGTGTTTTATTTCCCAGGGGTCAGTATGTTATGGGCTGGTTTCTTTCCCCTTTGAGAAACTATATTCTATTTATGAATAATATCTTTTGAAACCCTAGCATTCATTTGATATAAGAAATAAAGGCAGCGCATTTACAGAAAGGTTATGAGTGTGTCACAGAAATCTGCTGGCCTATATTCTATCCCTTTAAAATCGGCTCTAGTTGAATGAACATCACTCATCCAAGTAAGAACTTTATCCCACACTACAAATGTGCTTAAGAGCTTATTACCAAGCAAAATTCCCAATTCCCAGCTATATTTTGAGCATCAGAAAAGGCAGAGTCTCGTCACAGTTAGTAGCTTCATTTCCCCCAAACTTTTGGAATACTAAACATTGACGATTGTTTTCCTTTCTCCCCAGCGATACACGATATTTCCTTGCCTACTTAATGACTTGTGTATTTCTGTTACGCCTGGAAAAATGATTTTTTAAGAGCTATTAACCCCAGAATATTTTGAGACTACAGTAACATCCTTTAACATGTGCTTACCATCTATAACTTAAAGTTTCTTTCGAAGATCCTTTAGCAATTGGGCTTAACTTGAAAAATTAATTCCAAGATTCATTGTACATTTTTCCCAATATGAGATGGTTTTAATATGATTTTTGGGCTTCCAAGTTTTTTTTTTTTTAATCAACCTACACTAAAATGTTTTCAGTCATTATAGCAAGGCTCTTTATTTCTTGAGAAATACAAGATCGTAACATAAATATCAGATCAGGAAAAGATGAAAAATAAAGCTAATCATATTTAAATTAAGATGTAAGATTCAACACCTAATTGAGGTTCAGAAGCAAGCAACAATGGATATACTTAAGAAATACATTTCAGCCTGTTATTATCTCAATCAAACTTACCAAGGGGCTCCTGGGTGGCTCAGTTAGTTAAGCATCTGCCTTTAGCTCAGGTCCTGATCTCAGGGATTGAGCCCCACGTTAGGCTCTCTGCTCAGTGAAAAGTCTCTTTCTAACCCCTCTTTCTCTTTCCCTCTTGTGTTCTCTCTCTCTCAAATAAATAAATAAAATCTTTAAAGAAAAATAGTAAGTCGAACTGACCGAACCTCAGCTCCTATAAGAAAGATCTACCTGTGGTTAGAATAAAGATATAAAGTTAATTCAATAACAGGGAAAGAAGAAGACTTGGCAGAACAAAAGAGGTGGGAGGAAGTAGTGGAGCAGGTGGTGAGATTAACATCCACACTATTGATTAAAAGAAAGACTCTCACAGAGCTCTATGCATTGTAAAATTTAATTCCAAATGAACGTCCTTCTCCACTGTGATTTCAAAACATTTTGAGCATCTATTTTAGCATGCTTCACATTATATCCTGGCTATGTATGGCTTAACACCACATTGATATCTTACTTATTTTCTATTTGCAATCAAAGCTTATGTAAGGAATGGCCAGATGAGCAACTAGCTCAGGCATCCATTGTTAAGGTATACCGAACAAGTTCTGGAATAAGTTAGAATTGTTACCGTAGCTAACTCACCTAACTCATATGTCACCTTTCTGTAATAGTGAAATGTATATTGGTTCTATTCCTTTGGGGTCTTTGAGGAGCCAAACTATTTCTGTTTTGAATTTTGCAGCAAACAATAATTAAAGGGTGTGGGCATAGCCAGGGCCACCAAAATCTAAATCTGTCACTTGTAGTAACAGGTGTAACTAACAGGTGTAGTAACAGTAACTTCTAACAGGAATCAGCTCTCTTTTCTGTATCCACTGCAAGAACAAAGACCGTTCTCAGCAACTGGACCACGGACATTCCAGAAAATATTAACATCATTCTGAAGGGACACACAGTCATAATGAAGGTCTCCAGAGAATTTTAACCACATCAATTAGAACTCAGTCACCTCAGGAAAAAAAAAAAAAGGCTTCAGGCTGACAAAACTGGGGACATAGGAAGGAATAGGCTACAGTTCTACTTGTCATGGGAACAACATGATCAGGGGTCACATCAGGCTTCCTTTACACGACGATATCAGGGTATCACTTCCTCATCAACATTGTTGTTCAGAAGAATGAGTCTCTTGTTCAAATCTGTAATTTCTTGTGCGAAAAATAGGGTTCTGATCAGACCAGCTATTGCTTGTTCAGTTTCTCAAGCCTCACAAAGATGTGTTAATTCTCATAGGAAACAGCACTGAATATATATCAAGTTCAGGTGCTTTCATTTACCAGGCCAAAATTGTTAAAAACAAGGATTATTGAAATATTCGGATAGTACCTATGTCTCTGGAAAAGGAACAGTTCAGCAGGCCAATGAATAAAGTCTAAGGAATGATGGCCTATTAAAAAAAAAGCAAAATGTTAGATAATTCTTTTTTTAAACAATATTTTATTTATGTATTTATTTTAGAGAGAGCATGAACAGGAGCGGGAGAGGAGCAGAAGGGAAAGGGAGAGAATTCCAAGCAGACCGCACTGGACATGAAACCTGATACAGGGCTCACTCTCAGAACCCTGAGATCATGGCGTGAGCCGAAACTAAGAGTCCAGCGCTTAACTGACTGAGCCCCCCAGGTGCCCCATGATGTTAGATAGTTCTTAAGATCTGTCTGTGATATGTAAAGATGTAATAAAAACCCCCTATTGAAAAGTTTAAAAAGGAATTAGTGTTTGTTGCAATGTTACTTATCAAAATATGTTATTAGTTAACTTAAAGCATGTATGTGATTGTTCCTTCACTTACTCATCAAATATTATTGAATACTTACTATTCTGAACCCTTTCCAAGAATCTGGAGATGTCGGAAAACAAGACGTAGCACATGAAACTAATTGAAAGCAAACATATGAAAATTTGAAAGCTTATTAGGTATTTGTACCATCTTGGGGACATGCCTTGTCAGAAACAGGAGAAGCTTCTCTGAGACTGTCTCCTGGTATGTGGGAGGGGCAGCTTACAGAGATGAACTCCACCTTGGATCCTTGAATACTTCTCTTAAAAACAAGAAGGAACTAGGGCCAAACTTTGAGAACATCTCCCACCCAGGGTACCCTTACTAAAATGTTAATTAATGTCAATAGAAAAGTCTGAGCTAAAGAGAAGAAATAACTAAGAAAATGAGAGCATAACTACTGTGAAATAAATAACACAAATTAAACCAAATAATCTACATCATAATAGAATTTGATGATTAAAAATGGATCAAAGATGTCAAGTTAAATATGTAAACATTCCAGTGAGATCAGATAAAATATATATATTAATAATGGAAAAACTAGGTAGAAATACATAGTTTGAAAATAGACTGATATGGAATATTCAATACATCATAAGAAGTATACGGATGGAAAAGTAATGAAGAACTGAAAAATTGGGCCAAAGCAATTGGAAGGAGAGAAGTAATAGAAAATAGTAGAGACAAGAAAAAAATAGAGACAATTTTGAAGTCATTGGAAAAATAAAAACATCTACAACTGTATGATAAGGGTAAAAAATGTGAACGGAGTAAGCATTTAAAAATATATACTAACAGCATATAAAAATTCGAAGAAGAAACTTTTAAAAGTTAAAAATAGAACTACCTTATGATCCAACAATGGCATTACCAGGTATTTACACAAAGGATACAAAAATACTGATTCAAAGGAACACATGCACCTTGATGTTTATAGTAGCATTATCAGCAATAGCCAAATTATGGAAAGAGCCCAAACGTCCATTGACTGATGAAAATATAAAGAAGATGTGGCATATTCATATGTGAGGGAATATTACTCAACCATCAAAAGAACAAAGTCCTGCCGTTTGCAATAACATGGATGGAGTTAGAGTGTATTATGCTAAGCAAAACAAGTCAAAGAAAGAGAAATACCCTAGTACAGCACTCATACATGAATTTAAGAAACAAAACACATGAATCTACAAGAAGGGCGGGAAGAGAGGGACACAAACCATAAGGACTCATAACTATAGAGAGCAAATTGAGGGGAAGGAGGAGAGGCGGGTAGGGGATGGGCGAAATGGATGACGGGTATTAAAGAGGGCACTTGTGATAAGCACTGGCTGTTATAGGTTCCTGATGAATCACTAAATTCTACTTCTGAAACAAATGTTATACTATATGTTTACTAACTAGAATTTAAGTAAAAACTTTAAAAAATAAAAAAATAAAATAAAAAAATAAAAGCAGCTAGAGAGAGAGAGAAGAAAAAAACTATTCCAGAGAATGAGGTCTTTTATATGACTGATGAAATTGAATAAATGCGAAGCATTGCAACAGTAATGACTTTTCAGCCTTTTGGATAATTAATGTGTATTTAAGTATAAATCAAGTATTTTATTCCTTCTTAGAAGTTCTATTTCAGAGACTAAGTTACAGTGAAATTACAGTGACAGACATAACCCATGCATGTTCTGATTATTATTTGTATGTGATTTCTCTGATATTAGGAATAATTCAGCTTGGCTTACATTCATTTTTGTCCAAAATAATTGATCAGGAACACCTGGGAGGCTCAGTTGTCTAAGCTTCTGGCTCTTGATTTTGGTTCAGATCATTATCTCAGGGTCCTGAGATCTAGCCCTGTATCGGACTCTGCACTAGGTGTGGAGCCTGCTTGGGATTCTCTCTCTCCCTCTCCCTCTGCCCCTTGCCTGCACACACAGACTCTTTCTCTTTCTCTCTCTCTCTCAAAAATCAACCAATAAAAATTGATCAGATGTTAGAGGGGGAAAAACTCATCATTTTAGGGAGTTTTCTTTTAAGTTGGTGCCAGTTGGCTTTGAATGGGACTGCACTAAAAAACGCATAAGAGATTCCTTTTTTTTTTTTTTTTTTTTAAGGTTTTATTTATTTATCTGACAGGGAGAGCCAGACAAGGAAGGGAGCAGTAGAGGAGGGAGAAGCAGGCTCTCTGCTGAGCAGGGAGTCCAAAGTGGGGCTCGATCCCAGGACCCTGAGATCATGACCTGAGCTGAAGGCAGAGGCTTAACCAACTGAGTCACCCAGATGCCACATAAGAGTTTCCTATATGAAGCCATATTCAGAAAGAAGAAAAGCAAGAGGAGTTTTGAAGACTTCTAAGGTTGAATTCTAAGGTTAATACTGACAGAACCTTCTAAAAATATCATATCTCATGATATTTGATGCCTACCAGAATTTCTTGGTAATAAATTTCCAGATGATTACCAGTATATAGTGTGAAGTAGAAGTAAAGGTTTTTGTTTACTTGTTTGATTGGTTTGTTTTTAAAGAATCATGCCCCATTCATTCTGTGTTGATTTATTTCTTTCAAAGTTGTTTTGCAGTTTTTCCCATACAGCTCACACACACACACACACACACACACACACACACACACAGTTTAGATTTCAGTAGAAGTAATTAATGTTTTTGGTGTTATTGTGGGAGTTTTTTTGTTTTTGTTTTTTATAGCTTCAAGTTTCTATTTAAATTTCAGTTCATTAACAAACTGTAATATTTAGTTTCAGAAGTATAATGTGGTGATTCATCACTTACATACAGTACCCTGTGATTAAATGGTCTTTTTTGTTGTTGTTGTTTGTTTAACTTTGTGTTTTTAATTGTCTGTTTCTAGTTTATAGAAACACAATAAGTGTTGCTTATCGACATTGTAGTCTGTGAAAATGTTCTATTTATTTGATTTAGTAACATTTTAATAGATTACTTGAGATTTTCCATGTAGAAAGATCATATGGTCTGTGAACAGGAAGAATTTTATTTTTCCTTTACAATCTGCACATGATTATTTCCCCCTATTATTATGATGAGTTTTCTAAGAATGATGTGGGGTCAGGAAAATATTGGTGTTATAAATTTAGATGGGAAATTTCTCTTCTATTTTTGAAAATTTTGTTAATAGATATTTTTTGTGTAAAAACTTGAAACTACTAGAAAATTCTCTGGACTTTGAGCTTCTCTTTTTAGATACACAGACATTTTCTTTTTTGAATATTTTTTAGAGTCTACCTTTTCTGATTTAAAAAAACCTCCTTTTGGGCGCCTGGGTGGCTCAGTGGGTTAAGCCGCTGCCTTCGGCTCAGGTCATGATCTCAGAGTCCTGGGATCGAGTCCCACATCGGGCTCTCTGCTCGGCAGAGAGCCTGCTTCCCTCTCTCTCTCTCTCTGCCTGCCTCTCCATCTACTTGTGATTTCTCTCTGTCAAATAAATAAATAAAATCTTTAAAAAAATAAATAAATAAATAAAATAAATAAATAAACCTCCTTTTATTAGTATTGCATAATACATATTTTCAATAATTTATTTTTACATGCAGTATATGTAATTTTATTTAAAGTACGATTCCTGTAGACAGAATATAGCCAGGACCTATTTTTGTTTGTAATTTAATATGAATAGAACACTCGCACTTAGTGCAATTTTAAACTGGTTAGATTAAATGTCTATCTTGATAGACATTTAGACATTGATTTATTCCAGCTTTTCTTTTTTCCTTCTTTTTATGGATTTGTCTTTATCTTTATATTCCCTTCATCTAGTATTTACAATACAGTTATGCAATTATCACAGTGTAGATTAAAATATTACATATCTTCAAATGTAATATATAAATCTTACAACTATATTCCTAATTTTCCCATCTTTGTATTATTATTGTTATTACACACTTTATTTTTCATACATTTCAAACAATATGTTGCTACTTTTTTTGGCTTTAGACAAGCAATTTTCATCCAGAGAGATTAAAAAACATATGTTATATCTACCTTCATTTGAATCATTTATATTGATGATTGTTTCTTTTTTTTTTTTTAAGATTTTATTTATTTATTTGACAGAGATCACAAGCAGGCAGAGAGGCAGAGAGAGAGGAGGAAGCAGGCCCCCCGCTGAGCAGAGAGCCCCATGCGGGGCTCGATCCCAGGACTCTGAGATCATGACCTGAGCCGAAGGCAGCGGCTTAACCCACTGAGCCACCCAGGCGCCCCGATGATTGTTTCCTTTTAAAGATTCACATTTCAGTTTAGTGCTTCATTTCTTCCACCTAATGACTTTTGAACATTTTTGTAGTACATATCACTTGGTCATAAACTTGCTCAGTTTTAGTTTAGTCTACATTTTTAGTGAAATACACCTTCACTCTATTTAGAATTCTGTGTTGGCAGTGATTTGCTGTGATTTCATCACTTTGGAGATGTCAATCCATTATCTTATAATGTAAACATTATTCCTTTCAATGTATTTTATTCTCAACTGTGTTGTTTTTCTATCTTCAATATGCAGTAATGTGAATCTGGTGTGTATGTATATGTGTCTATGTTGATATTTATCCTCTCTAATTCACTTAGCTTCCTGGATCTATGGTTTAATTTCTTTCATTATTTTGGGGAATATCTTGACCCTGTGTCCACTGTTTATTTTCTACTGTGTTCTCTCTCTTGCTTCTAGGATTCCACTTATGAGTATGTTGAATGGCTGGAATATTTTCTACAGTTCTTAAAGATGCTGATTGTGTTTGTTTCCATTTTTGTACACTTTTTTTCTCTTAATGTTTGATTATGGGTAATTTCTATTTACCTCTTTTCACGGATTCTCTTTTTCAGGTGTGTTTGGTCTACTGATCAGTCCATCAAAGGCACTTTTCGTTTCTGCTGTGATTCTTTTCCCTTTTCCATTTGAGTCTTCTTATACTTTCTATTTTTCTAATAAATTCCCCAACTGCTCTTGCACGCTGGACACCTTTTCTACTACAGCCCTTACCACATTAATCATAGTTATTTTAAATTTCCTGTCTGTTCCGACAGCTAGATCATATCTGAGTGTGGAATTTTTACTTTGTATTTATAACTGCAAGTATGTTTGTATATTCTGCTAGCGTGTTAGTGGGCAGAGTTGAGTTAATTTCTTCAAGCATTGAATTCATGTGAGTTTTATTGTTTCAATGTACTATGGGCTTCAGATTCTTCCTCTGGTACCTTGTTCTTAGGGTGGCCGTTGGTTTATTGAATTCTTGTTTTAATGTCTCTTCCCTGCTTTAGACCTTCTCTGCACACCTGTACCTCAAAATAGATCTTTCTCTATGCAGGTCTTTCTCTGAGCAGCAGACTGTTGGTGCTTGCTATGCCGTTTTTGCTTGCCTGGTTAAAGGGAAGGACATTTCTCTGTTCTCCTCTCTCCTAGGCAGCCACTGTGTTTCTGGGTCTCAGGACTGGACTCGAGGATTTACCTCCTTTACCAGTGAGAGGAAAACTGTACGAGAGAGAAGGGCGTTTTCTCTTGTCCCTTTTCCGAGCTGTAATAGGTCTTCATAGTGCGCCGGAGGCAGTAGAGCCTGCTGCCCATCCTCGGAAGGCTTAACGCTCCTTTTCCTTCCACCAGGTCTACACCAAATAGAACGCTTTGTCCTGTCTTCAGCACCATGCCCAATGGTTCCCATGATCATCCCGCGAAGAGCCTGTGAAAATGTACAACACCCCCTGTGTATGTAGCTCCCAGGAGTTCTAAGCTTTCACTGGGATCCACACTCAGCATTTGCCACTTTGGGAATGAATTTTACTGTCACATCACTCACTTCACTCACATTCCGTGTTTACTGGGAACTTGCCCCATCCCGATCAGGAGGCTAGGTGCAGGGGTTTCAACCATAAGTAACGTAGATGCTTTCGATGCTAGTACCATTTCTTTCCCCTCAATTTTGTCTGCGTATTAGAGTTTTCATGTCTCTAGATATCACCAAATAGCATCCAAGATAAATTAAACCAGATTCTCTGGAAAGGGGATCCACATAATTGTATCTTGTAAAGTTCCACCAGGAGATAACAGAATACACCCGAATCAAACACTAGACACTCTGCACTCCTGCCTCCTGTTATCTCTGGGTCTCTTCAATTTAGCGCTGAGGGCCTTATCAAAATATGACTTACTATGTAATAGGACAGCTGCTTTAGGCATTTTCTCAATTGCAAATGGAAGGCAAACTTTTACAAGTAATTATTTCTTTTGTCCAACTGTGGTTCTGTGATATTTACCTGATAGGTCAACTTTTATTACCTGTTTTCTATTTATTTCAAATTAGGGAAAACTCTGCTTCATGTTTGGAATCAATGGGGTGATATTTATGGGACAGAGCATGATAAACAAATTACAGACATGATCCCTGATTTCCCAAGGTAAGGTCTAGACATTTCCTGTGAGGTGGATTTTTAAATGTATTGCATCTAGTTATTTGGAGACAAAAAAGTAAAAGTTGGAATCACAAGATTTCCAATACTGTAAATCCTGTGTTTGAACAGCAGAATTATTTCCCCAGAGGACTTTGAGATAACACAGGTTTCAAAGACAAAAGAAAGCACAGTACTGTTGTTACTTGCAAAGATATTGGTCTACAAGTTCAAGGTAAAATTTTAATGAGATGTAAAACCACTCCTTATTGGACTCTACCTTATTGGACCAAATTGACTAAAAAGAACAGCATTCTGAGTGCATTGCTTTGTCTGCGTTACTGTCTCTGGCTTTACCATTCAAAGAGGCTGCAGCCTAGGCCTCAGGTGGTGGTGGGGAAGGAAATGAGAACCAGAGATCTTACTGCCCCAACACATACTCATCGTTCATAATCTTTGGCCTTCTTTTCTCTACTTTTTAAATTTTTATTTATTTATTTAAAGATTTTATTTATTTATTTGACAGACAGAGATCACAAGTAGGCAGAGAGACAGGCAGAGAGAGAGGAGGAAGCAGGCTCCCTGCCAAGCAGAGAGCCCGATGCGGGGCTCGATCCCAGGACCCTGGGATCATGACCTGAGCTGAAGGCAGAGGCTTAACTCACTGAGCCACCCACACGCCCCTCTCTAATTAAAAAAAAAAAAAAAAATTAATATTTTTTTCTTTTTTAAAGATTTGTATTTATTTATTTGACAGAGAGAGACCCACACGTACAATGAGAGAGGGAACACCAGAAGCGGTAGTGGGAGAGGGAGAAGCAGGCTTCCTGCTTGAGCAGGAAGCCCCCTGTGGGGCTGGATCCCAGGAGCCTGACGAATGAGCACCCAGGCACTCCTTTTTTTCTCTTCCTGACTACCCTTTATCATTCAAAACACAGAGGCATTAACACATTCTATATTTTGTACATTTCAGGAAACTGGACTTTTTAATTATTCAGATTTACACATGCAGACAGGGCACATGGGATCAGAAACTTCCAGTCATTGAGCAAGAATGAAGAGAATTTTGATAGCGAAATTTCAAGGGAAGCTCATGTATAAAGCCAGTTATAGCTGGACGACCAGAGAGCCCTTCTCCCATCTGTCTGGATCTCCTAATTTTGAGGGAATGACCCTTCTTGGAGAGCAAACCCCAGCTTAAGATTAAATAACTTCACTGCCTGAAGGCTACGAGGCATAGTGCACAATCCCCCAAAACAGGAAACTGACCTTTAATTCCTGCCCTAACCCAGTCCCCATGTCCTCTCGTAAGTCAACTATATACAGGAAAGGTTATGAAGGTCTCAAAATGAGATTCATTTACGGAATTAAAAAGATGCAAGATTAACTCCTGTAAATTAAGTTTACCAATATTATGGAGGCAAAATAATCCGATCAATCTTCCCACTTAAATAAAGATCAATAAAGTAAGATCTTTTTTAAAGATAAATATCTTAATTCATTGTTGACCTGGCAAGGAAAAAATCCTCAGAGATCCAAACCAGTAAAAGTAGAGCTCTTATCAGTCAAGGAAGGGGCTATTAAAAATAGCCACGCATGTTTTGAGACACACCTAAATAGACCTTTTGGGAATAAATACATTATTGTTGAAATGTGAAGTTAACTGGGTTATTTAATAACAAATTAATTGCAAACACAACTAAACAATGAGCTGAAAGTAAAGCTAAAGATTTTTCCAGAGGCAGAGAGAAAAACCCATAGTAAATAGGGATTTTAAAAAAGGGAAAAAATAGTAATTCAAATAATAAGACTTATTTTTTAACCATTTTTGAATTCCAGATGAGAAAAGAGATTGAAAAAGAATATTGAGAATATTTTACAGAAGGATGAAAGATAACTCAAGAATTAGTATTCAAAAAAATTCATAGTCATATGAACAAAGCTCAACCAATACTCTTAGGTGTGCTAAAAGCAAACCTCCCTAGCCTTCCACCACCAACAGAAACACCCAGGAATATCAGTTATCTCAGATTACAAAACCCAGAGGAGATGTTAATAGCAGCTAGTAATTTCAAAGAGATGATTTATTAAAAAAAAAAAATAATCGCTACATTAACAGCAGACTTTCACCCAGGAACATGGAAGCCAGAGACAGAGAGAATCTTTTCTCAATGTGCTCCGTAAAAAATGATGCCAGACTGCCATCGCTATGGCTACCCTCACGCTCTTTGTGTTTCCACTTGCAGAGGATATCTTTTTCCATTCCTTCCCTTTGAACCTATGAACCTTTGACTCTAAGGCTGAAGTAAATTTTTTGTAGGCAGCATGTAGCTAGATTTTGTTAGTTTGTATGTATGTATGTGTGTTTGTATGTATTTCCAGTCAGCCACTCCATGCCTTGACTGGATCATTTAACCCATTTAAATTTACAGTAATTATTGATAAGTAAGGACTTACTAATGCCATCTAATTAATTGTTTCCTGGCTATTTTTTAGATTTTTTTCTTCCTTTCTTCCTCTTTTGCCGTCTCCGTTGTGAATTGGTAATTTTCTATAGTGATATACTTCAATTTCTCTTTCTCTTCTGTGTATCAGGTGTGGGTTTGTGTACTGGAAATTTTGCTAAGAGAGTAAACCTTAAACAATCTCATCAGACACACAGAAAAAAAACAAAACGGTAGTTATGTGTGATGGTGGATGCGTTAACTAACTTGATGGTGCTAATTATTTCACACAGTGTATGTAGGTCAAAACATCACACTGTAAGCTTTACAAGTATACAATATTATTTGTCAAAAATACCTCCATAAGTTGAGAAAACCGATACACCAAGAATTTCTTTCTTTTTTTTAATACATCAGCCTGACAGGGACACACAGTGAAATTATTTTTCAATGCAAAAGAAAAACAGACTCTAAGTCCCCATGTCCTCCATGCTATTTGTTATGCTCCACAAATAAGTGAAACCATATGATAATTGACTCTCTCTGCTTGACTTATTTGGAGGACATGGGGACTTAGAGTGGAGAAGGGAGTTGGGGGAAATTGGAAGCGGAGGTGAACCATGAGAGACTATGGACTCTGAAAAACAATCTGAGGGTTTTGAAGGGACGGGGGGTGGGAGGTTGGGGTACCAGGTGGTGGGTATTATAGAGGGCACGGATTGCATGGAGCACGGGGTGTGGTGCAAAAATAATGAATACTGTTATGCTGGAAATAAAAAAAAAAAAAAAGAAAAAAAAAAAGAAAAACAGAGATACTTTTAGCTTAACAAAGGTTGAGCTAGCATTTACCGGCATTAGGTAATTACTAACATAGAGCAGCCCCCTGAGTAAGCCTGAGCTCCTGGGGCCTCATGGCTCCTGAGGGTCTGGAAAGAAATGTAACTTCTCCAGGACTGTGAACAGGGGATGGCAGATGAGCTGAGGTGAGGACCAAGCTGGCACGCCACCTAGCAAGTCCCCCGGTTCAAAATGGGACAGACATTAAGAAGGGTGTACACTGCGTGCTGGTGAAAACAGTTGGGGAAACAAACAGAAACTGCTTTTACTCTGAGAGGCTCATTGTGAGAGTTGAAAAATGCTGGAGACAGTAGTGGTTGAGCCTACACTAAGAACAGCCTATAAATGCAGACTACTTTCGTCAGACTTATCCAGATAAAGAGCTTAGATACCAATCCTCCCCAATTCCCCAAACCAGTTGTGCCTGCTGCCGCTGCATGAGGCGTCTCTGGCAGAAAGAAAATGGATTTTTGAACCAGATTGTGACTGAAATAGTAATCCTAAATTACCAGCTGACTACTGCATTTCACTGAACACGGCAGAATCCGCCTTGATTAATTTGTACACTATAAAGAGGTCAGAGTCTTTTTTAAAGGTATTTTTGCTATAAAGTTTTAAGTATTACACGTACAATGCTGGGATTCTACATTTTGCAACTGTTATTATTTTATAAAGATACGTTCTATCAGAAAAGTGAAGGTATGGGCTTTTGTGATAAGATCAAAGAGGAAGTCTAAAGTATGGGGTTGAAGGAGAGTAGACCCGGCCTTTACTTATCAACGTGGCAGGTATCAAAGTTAGAGTTTGATTCACACTCTACTCAGGGCTTTCTAGCCCGGATCCATATGTGACACAATGCTTTGCACATTAGAGGCAATCAAAAAATATTGAGGTAGTGGTTGAATCTCAGAGTTGTCAGGATACATAAAAAGTGAAAAAAAAAGTGTTATTTGATAAAATTTATAGAAATTTTAATTGAAAAAAGGTATCAACCAAGGTTGAGGCACAGAGAATAATGTCTAGACATTAGTAATTAGGTCTGAATTATTACTTTGTATGAGTCTTCTCTCCCCAAAAGCTGAAAGTGAGGACATAAAGCAAACCAAGTGAACCCTGGAAATAAATTGAACCCACCAAATTTTAGGTTAGTTGTGCAGTATATTTTTATTTCAAAGTTATTTTGATAAAATATGGACCGCTATCAACAATTTATGAACTCTTATTTTAACTTAGGATTTACTATAACAGAATTGGCTGGGTTTTTTTGTTATAAATGGAGATCATATTAAATAAGTACATAAGTACATTCTACCTTTAAAATTCAACATGATTTTACTTATTAATGATTCAGTTCACTACTCAAAATCTCTATTAGTGCATGTTATGTTGAATATCCCAAAATTCTAAAATATCTCTAAATTATTCGTCAAGTGCATTTGTTAAGACAGTATACATTTTTGTTCTTACATTTCTAAATACTAGTAGTATTGCACAACATAGAAGCTTTTCTTAAGCCAATTAGGAAATCACCAAATGAAAAACACATATTCATTAGATTTTCTAGGAATTCCAGGAATTAGTTCCAAAAAAATAAGTTCTCATTCTGTGATAACCCAAGCATTGATATCGCTTGCTTTCCCGAAGAGAGTAACAAAACTTTTTTCTGTGTGTATTTTCAGCCAAATCTGTTGGCCCTTTTATAGGATTATTCTGATTGTGTCCATGCAAAAGCTAGTGAGAGGGAAAAACTTGCTTAAATTCAGGATAACATTTTTTTGCCCTTTTGCTTTACTCTGAACAAACCGCTTTCAAAGAAGCAGTGGTCTTTGGTTAAAACAACCAAAAGCCAAAGAAAACATGCAGTGTCAGTGGACTGAGGTTCTTGATACACATATAATTCATATTGCTGCAAGATAGGACAACGTAGACAGTGGGAGTTAGTTAATTCTCTAAAGGGTGGAGGCAGATCATCAACAGAAGGTCAGGAGGGAGGAGGAGGGAGATGTTCCCTTGTTCAGTCCGTGGTTCACACGTGCGGACAATGTTGTGTTGCTTAAGCAGCCGTAAACGCTTAATCATCATGAGCAACTTCAAGTACATTTTTAAGTGAAAAATCACCGTCGGCATTATTTCTCTAAACTAAACAAACTCTGTTATCTCCAGAATTAAGTCTCTTTCCAGTCTCAGGTCCCTTAATGTTTGTTTCGTTTCTTTATTCCCACGGATGCAGCTGAAGCTTCAGCACACATTTTCGGTCAGGATGCTGTTGACCTCACATATTGTGTCTGTAATTTCCACTCAATAATAGAATGTTTGCTTCTGTCTCTTTCCAAAATTGTCCAACTGCTGAGCTGGATTCACATCATTAGGTCATCAAACTGCTACGTAGAATAAATAGCAGTGCTTTAGTTTCCTCTGCAACCTAATTTTACAATTTTATTCCAAACCAGCTTGTTCTAGTTGTATCTTGATTGCTTTGTGAAATGTTGTGTTCATGCTCCATTAAACAAATGCCAACGCTATAATTCATCTAGCAGAGACGTGGAGGTGGGGAGTGACGCCAAAAGGTACTTCCCAGAAACATACTCTTCAAATAGGTCTTGCTAATTGCCATGGAGGGTTTTTCTTCTGATCCCTGTGAAAAAGAGTTATTAAAATAAAAAATGTTTTGCTCCTGAATAGCAGGCAGGGGTTCCTTTTGCTACCAAACACAAACAATTTTCAATGGGAACATAAATACAAATGTGAAAAAAAGGTGTATGTATTATAAATATATATATATATATATATATACATACATACATACATTTTTTTTCTGAATACATTTTGGACCAAGGAAAATAAAAAGGCAAATTTAGTAGAACAGGAAATATATTTAAAGGGTATTAATTGCATCTTAGAAATCTCCCATTTTTTTTCAGTTGGTTTATCTGAATATTGTCTATTTTAACACCATTATCCATTCACTAATATTTCCAATGTATTTATTTTAATGAATGACTATCTAAGTATATGGATTTTGTTTATCTATGATTTAACTCTATCTTATAAGATACCATGTAATTTTTTTATGTTTTATTATACTTGAATACCTCTTTCCAAAGTTCTATTTTGTTAAGTAACTAATCATTACCCAGGCTTGTAATTGATTTACTAATTTCATATTTATGTGGGATTTTTCCTTCCATCCCTTCCATCCAAACCAACCATATGTGTCACTCTCTCATGAACCTATTCGTTGTTGCTAATGTGAAATCATAGTAGTTCAAGTCACTTCACTCTTCATCTGACAATAAATACCTATTTAACATTTACTTATAACTTATACTGTATTTCTGAGTGTGGATGTAGGCAAAAAGAAAAAAAACACACCAATATGGTTCTAAAATTATATACAATAGAAAAGGTGAGAAGTAAATAAGAAGTTCAGATGTTGTAGAAGTCCCATATGAAGGGAAAATAAGGTACGACGTACGTTCAGACACAGGGCTCCTAGTGCACATGAGCTATAAGTGCAGCTTGACCTGATGAACCAGAGTGTGACTGTAGAGATGGAGGCAGAATATTCTAAGTGAAAAACAACAGTATGAGCCAAAGACCCAAGGCACAAAAACTTAGTTCCCTAAATACCTATTAATAATTTGCCCGAGGCATGCATGATTCAGCGCATGCCAGGAAGAGTATTTAAGAAATGTTTATCAGGGGCGCCTGGGAGGCTCCGTGGGTTAAGCCTCCAACTCTTGTTTTCAGCTCAGGTCATGATCTCCGGGATGTGGGTGCAGAACCTCCTGTGCAGCCCTGTGTCAGGCTCCACGCTCGGCATGGAGTCTGCTTGACCCTCTTCCTCTGCTTCTCTTCCTGCTTGCTCTTTCTCTGTCCCTGTCTCTCTCTCTCTCAAATAAATAAATAAAATGTTTAGCAACTCTGTCAAATATTTCGTTGATCAAGGAGGATGAGACCGAGAATGAGTGATGATGTGCGTTCTAGTGAGAGTACAGAGGATGTTTTTTGATTGAGGCTAAGGACAAAAATACTTTGTTTTCCTTTTATGTACAGTCTGTCTTTATACAAACCCAAGATATTTGTTCTCCTGTCTATTTTTCCTATCATGTACAACAAATAGTATGATTAGGAGTGGAACCTTATGCAAGATTTAAACACTATTCTAAAGGGCAAAAATATAGGGAGGATCTTTGAAACAGTCGACAAAGACACCACAGGCCACGTCCATATTTCCTTCTTAGAGGTGAACTTACTTTTACTCAGAAAACCAAATCATTTTAGCACTGCGCACAGGCTTTGTGGTCAAGGAGGCTAATGCTTTCTTTTCTCCTCGTGCTTCTTGCATTGAGTCTGGACCGAGATTCAGAAACGGCACATGTTACTATGTCAAATAAGTGCCTCCTCGGATACGTTTTTTCATTTACCCACTTACTCAGTCACTGGCTGACTCACTCACTGTTCCATTTAATTATTATTCACTCATTCACGAGACTGTGCACCCACCACCTGCCAGGAGCTGAACGGGGCAATGAGAACCCGACGCCAGGCAAAGACGGCCCTTGAGTTCACAAAATGTGGAATCTCACGCAGACGACATCAACCTCACGGGACAAACAAGATACCAAGGTGCTGGGAATAGATATTTGTGTTAATGATATTATTTATCTCCTCTTTTCTTCACCTTTTCATCCTTGACCCCACTGATCCATGAGGGATACACCAGGACTGACCTAATGTTCCCTCTGGGTTCAGTCATCGACTCTTCCACTCTCACCTTTTTTCTCCCATTTCTACCTTGGATTTTCCAAAATTAAAATGTTAAAAATAAAAGGGAAGTATGCATATTCATAGGCATATTATTGACCATATATTTACCCAAAATAATTTAGGATAGGGAGATTTTATAAGAACCTGGAAGATGTATATTATTTCTCATCCAGTAAAGGTCATAAATAGTACTTTCTGTATTCCTTGTGAGGATTCAATGGTTATCATAATGATTAATATTTATTGTATGTATATTATTAATTTATCAATTATTAATATTTTATTGTAGATGTACAATTTATGACAACCTTATTTATTATTATAAATTATAACTTATTGATTATTAATTAATGGCTTATTTTTCTTCCATTTAATTTCCATAACTACTCTCTATAAATATATGTAGGTGCACATTTAAAATGGAATAAAGTGAGGTTTTAAGAATAATTAACAGAAAAATATGTTTTATTATAAGTTTCCTAAAATTGCCTCTTATTGGCTGTCATGTTAACTCCTTTCACTTTCTTTAGAACCGTAAGGTACTCACATATCGCTGAGATGAGCAGAGGTTCCAGAGTGCCTAGGCATTTTTAGCATCAATATTTGCTTTATCTAAGGAAAACTGAACAGACCCAATACCACAAACTCAACTTTTAAAAGGAAAACAGAAACAGTCTATCCAGATATATCAAAACCCTGGACCAATCTAAGGGTTTAGATCCCAGCAATAAGTTAGAAACTGAAAAACATAAGACTTTTTGAAGGCTGGAAGTTGACAATGGAATGCATTACCTCAGTAATGCCATGCAGTCGATGGCCTGGAATTCTCTGCTCCACCAGCCCAGAGGGGAAATAGAGTGATTTTCAATAATGCTGCGAAGTAATGGACTCAATTCTCCCCCGCATCTCAGGGAATATGGGTTTCTTAAACACAAAGAAACGAATATCTGCCATTTTCATTCCCCTCCTATATCCCGCAGTTGAATCTTTCCAAAATTAGATTTAGAAAACAAAACAAAACAAAACACAAAAAAACAACTGGTGATTCACACAGAGCAGAACAACCCGTTCTGTTGTAGCTTGTCTGTATCTTTGTAAAATGTAGTACTGGTACTTAAAAATTTACATGCAAATGTTGAATTAAAAAAACCCTACATTGGAATAAGTTTCAATAATAAATCAGTAGTTAAAAATTTAATTTTAAAAATGAAATCATCAAATCATTAAAAAATGTATCAGGAAGATGGAGAAAACTTTAAAAAACAAGGCATACATTTTAATTTATGAATTGTAACATAAAGATAAAAGGGTAATAACATTACTGATGGCAAGACTTTACTGATCATTTCACATCTTTTAGCTAATATATCAATTACCTGGTTGTAGGGGCACCTGGGTGGCTCAGTGGGTTAAAGCCTCTGCCTTCAGCTCAGGTCATGATCCCAGGGTCCTGGGATCAAGCCCCGCATCGGGCTCTTTGCTCAGTAGGGAGTCTGCTTCCTCCTCTCTCTCTGCCTGTTTCTCTGCCTACTTGTGATCTCTCTCTGTTAAATAAATAAAATCTTTAAAAAAAAAATTACCTGGTTGTATATCATTTGATTCTTGCAGAAGCCATATAACATAGGTAATTGTTATTATCCTTATTTTACAGATGAGGAAGCCATGCTTGTAGTAATAGAATTAAAAATGGACTCTCTTGAACCTATATCTGTTTCCAAAGTCTGGAAATTTAAACACTACACAGTAATGGGTTGGTGCATCATGAACACGTGTGAATGTGGGTGCACACGTGCACACATGTAGAACATGGCTTTTCCAAATGACCTCATCACTTGTATATAGGTGTCCATAATATGTAAATTTTGCATACATATGTATATGTATACACAGACCCACACACAAACACGAACACACATTGCTGATGGGAGTATAAATTGGTATGATAACCTTGAAAAAATATTATCTTATAAAATGAGTATACAACCCAAGAATATACATATGAAATACTCTTGTATTCATACAATAGGAGATATCTATATATTATATATAGAGATATTAGATATATAGATATCTCCTATTGTATGAATATATATTCATATATATGTATATATGTATGTATATGTGTATATGTGTATATATGTATATATGTATGTATATGTATATGTATATATATGTATATGTATATATAGAGAATATATATTCAATTATATATATATATTTATATATATATGTATATGTATATATATAGAATATATATTCAATTTTATATATATTCAATTCTATATATAGAATATAGAATATATATAGAATATAGAATATATATAGAATATATTCTATATATTCTATATATAGAATATATTCTATATATATTCTATATTCTATATATATTCTATATTCTATATATATTCATACAATAAGAGAGAGATATTCATATATTCAGTGGTACCACTGTTGATAATAAAGGAAGAAAATTGAAAACAAGTTAAATAATCATTGAAAAGAAGATAGTTAATTGAATATGTTATATTCATCCAATGGAATATTACACAAAAAAACTGAACATAATACATGTCCATATTACGATTTGAAGGGATCTCAGTGACATAATACTTAGTAAAAAAATATAAGCCATGAGAGACTACAATGAATATAACTTTTGAAATATTAGGTTGATTTAAAACATATAAAAGTAGTTTATGTTTAGTTCAATACACACACACACACACACACACACACACATTTGACAGATTAGTTAATTACATCAAGGATGAATTTAGGGAAAAGAGTGCCTGATTGGCAGAGTGTAAAGAGGGCTATGTAACTTATTGGTAGTTTTAATTTATTGTGTTGCATGATGGGTCTTGCTTGTCTATCGCCTTAGTAAAATAAGTAATGCAAGATAGAATATAAGTGGGTAATAGCAATTCTAGTGCAACATAAAATACTGTTTAATGAAGCCATTATTATGATGCCTTTTTTTTTTTTTGTACATTAGACTCCACCCCTAAAAAGAGGAAAAAAACAGCAGAATCCAAATTTTCAGTTTGGTTGAGATTTATTTCATTCCAGTTGGATACATAGTATCTGTGACAAGATTTAACAAGATATATCCTGCTGGGTATATGAGCACTGCCCTATGAGCAACACCAGGTTTTTTTCTCAGCACACAAGTCACTTTCCCTTGTCTTATCGCCGGATCCTTGAATATCAGGATGCTGCTTCTAAGTCTCTCAGACTGTTTGAGGATAGTTTCTCAAGAAACAGATTCCGAGAGACAGGTTTGCAGGCAGGAAGTTGACTAGTAAGTGCCTTTAGGAAAAAACAAAAACAAAAACAAAAGCAGAAAAACGTCTACCAGAGTGTGGGAAGCAGGGATTGGCAGAAGTAGTAGTTTTAGCAAAGATAACCTGCCAGGAGCTCTGTGGCCGGATGACTGTTAGGAATTTTCTAATAGAGTTAGAGGGATTTTTTGTATTCTGAGAATTATGAGATGGTTCCCTCTGATCCCTGAAGAGGGCTTAGGAGCTGTCAGCAGCAGAAACTCGCCAGGCTTGGGATGCACACCTGTATCTTGAAGGGGCCTCTGGGCAGCGCACCCCACTGTCGGGCCAGGGCCCCACTGGATTTTAGTTGCGTTCAGGGACATGTCTCTTCTACCTCTCTATTCGTCACAGTAATGACAACAAATGGTTGGTTACATTATTACTCATTACAATCGTGCACTCGGTTTTTACAGTTCTTTTTTTTTTTTTTTTTTTTAAAGATTTATTTATTTATTTGACAGAGAGAGATCATAAGTAGGCAGAGAGGCAGGCAGAGAGAGAGAGGAGGAAGCAGGCTCCCCGCTGAGCAGAGAGCCCGATGCGGGACTCGATCCCATGACCCTGAGATCATGACCTGAGCCGAAGGCAGCGGCTTAACCCACTGAGCCACCCAGGCGCCCGGTTTTTACAGTTCTCACCCTACAATACATTATTGTAATTCTATCACATTTCTCTATCCTCAACAGATTTATTTTCCCAATTTTTAATATCACAAACTCGGTCTCTAACTGGTTAAGTAGTCTGCCTGATGTAAAAACATTGGTTGTGACAGAACTATAGCACTCATAATGATCTTCTATATTTAAGTCCAATGTTTCTTATAAAATAACATAAATTCAACTTAGATGGACCAAAAATCAAGATAGAGACTTCTGGAAAGCTCATGAGAACTAAAAGGTGAATTATCACCCACAAACTGTGTGACAGACAGTTCAGCATTAAGACCCAGGTAAACTTCTTGCAACCCTGTTGAAAGATACCCTTAAAGAAATGTGTTGAGTGCTTTTAGAGAAAATGTACCCGATTTCAAGCAGTCTCCTACCCTTCGTTTTCAACATGACTCACCATATATCCCTTTAGGAAGTCATATTCACAGGGGGGAAAAGTCCTGTTCTGGCAAATAACAATATTAAATAAAAAGCAAGGAATTAAAAGGGGGGGAAAAAAAAACCTTCAATAAACAAAAGCATATATACAGAGAATGAAAGAGAAAGGAAGGCAAAGAAAACAAGCATTCCCAAACAGCCATGCCAACAGAGAGGTGAATTAGAATTAAAAAAAAAAAAAAAAAAAGTTGTAAAAGATGTTTCCTTTTTAATCAAGAGCTAAAAAAATAAATAAATAAAATTTCAGTGAATTACAGATAAAACTATGGGTGGAGATAAAAAGTGAGCTGGCATAAACGAGGGTAGAAATGCAGAAGAAAAATATAATCAACATTAAAATGATTGCAAGGCAATAAAACAAGTCACTCTTAAAACATAAGGTAAAGGATAAGCAATTCTATTTGGAAAAAAGCAGAATTAAAATTATGTGAAGAAAATGAAAGATATTTGTTTACAGGCAAAAGTAGAGTCTAGATAAAAGACTAATTTCTCACAAACAAATGGGAGACATAAATGTTTAACTTCTTTAAAAGTTGCAGGACAGGAATTACCTGAATATTTAGATTAAAAGGACAAACATGAACAAGGTAATGCAACATAGAAAACTATGCACACCTATTCCATTAAGCCTTTTGATTTAAGAACACGGAAAAAATTTGAAGGATAGTCAATGGTCATCTTCTACAAATCACCTATAGTGGAAAAATTGTGATGAATTTTGGACATTATTTTAGTATCAAATTAATAGTGTTAAAAGATAAGCTGAAGCATAGTCAATTTTTGAGCATATTTGAGCAAAAAGGCAGCACCATCCTGGAAGTGGTCCACCACAGGAGCTAGGGGAAAGACATTTAAAGAGATGAAGCACAAGTAAAGCAATAAAATTATTTGGCTGTAATTAAGCTGACGCATTATTTGAGAAAGCCTGGTTGGGTGTTTCTAATTGGTTGTCCTTAGGTTTCAATTTCTTAACTTTATGGTCTGACCTGCATGGGTTTCCGTTGGCTTACTTGGGCTTCCAAGACATTAAAGCCACCTCAGTTTAAGGGCCTCTGGCTTTAATTAATTTAACAATAGGATTCCTACAATAAGTAACAACACTTTCAATAGCTATGTTGAGAGAGCGCAATTGAGAATTCCTAAATAGTAAAGGGAGTAGCCAGGAGTAAGAAATGAAATCATTTGTCTGTTGAACTAGTCAAAGGAGTGGTAGGGATTCCATAATACAACCGTTACGATAATGAAGTAGTTTTGCTTTTTGTTTTTCAAAATCATGGGAGTTCAGTTGTGCTCAACGTTATCTGAAGAGAGGTGGAGAAACAGGGTTGCCCACACGGTGAGGCAGTCACGGCCACGGAGTATCTGGTTAAGTCACTTGACTTGGGGGGCGCCTGGGTGGCTCAGTCCCTTAAGCCTCTGACTCTTTCTTTCTTTTTTTAAGATTATTTACTTATTTATTTATTTGACAGACAGAGATCACAAGTAGGCAGAGAAGCAGGCAGAGAGAGAGAGAAGGAAGCAGACTCCCTGCTGAGCAGAGAGCCCGATGTGGGACTCGATCCCAGGACCCTGAGATCATGACCTGAGCCGAAGGCAGCGGCTTAACCCACTGAGCCACCCAGGCGCCCAAGCCTCTGACTCTCGATCTCAGCTCAGGTAAGGGTCTTAGGATCCTGGGAACCTACCTGGGGTCCAGCACCCCACAGGCACTCCTCGAGGGGAGTCTGCTTGTCTACCTCTTCCTTGCCCCTCCCCCTGCTAGTGCTCACTCGCAGGCCCGCAGGCCCTTTCTCCGTAATGAATGAATACATCTTTTTTTTAAAACAAGTTACTAAACATGTGCAAATGAAACGGGCAGACACCCTCACAGATGTTGCCCCACGGATAAGCAAGGCAGCTTGTCCTACCCCTCAGATCTGCTGCACCACAAGGGCAGATCCCCAACTTGATCAAACTGTATGAAAAAAACACTTACCCAAGGGCTCCTGTCCCACAAATCCGTCCCCAGGACGGCAGGTCCCCTTCCTCGCGCCACCCCCCGCTCTCTCTCTCTCCCTCCCAATCCCCCCTTCCTCCTCCGCTCTTTCCCCCTTCAGGCGCTTGTTCATGCCCGTCTCTATCCCGCTTCCTCCCCGCGGCTCCCTTTTCTTCCCCTTCTCCCCACTCCTCTCCACACGCAGGAGTGAGTAATAAACGTTTCCACCGTCTAGGGTTAATAGATGAAAAGAACTTGAAGGGCATAAATGATGGTAAAATGTAAGAAAACTACAAATGATGAGAGTATTCATTGTCATTGTTTCAAAGTCATTTATTTTATCGTAATATAATGCAATTTTTAATAGTAGCTCTATTTAACAACCGGCTTGCACAAATTCTGAAAAACTAACAGTTGGTCCTCCCTTAGCCTGAAGGAGCTGTCTCAGATGTGCTTCTCTGTAAAGTGATGGGACACTAGCAAGCGGGGACACCAGGGCACAAGCAGATGGCTATCACAGACTACCAGAGAAGATGTAATGGTGCTTTTACCACAGTGATGTCACAAAGAGAGAGATTTGTGGTGTATTTTTGGAGGTAAAAAACAAGACTTGTTGATACATTAGATGAAATTAAGGAAGACTGTACCATATACAGTGTAATAGGAAAATATATCAGTTCCATAAAACAGATCCAGAATCAATGGGCCCAGATGTCTTTCAGATTTTTTAAAGAAGTAATCTTGTGCATACAGTATGTTATATAATACCCTCTTAGGATAAAGAGTACACTCAAAAAAAAATGCATGAATATTTACATGAGTTGGGTAGATAACAACCATAAAGAGGACTCCATCAATGCAGGTCATGTTTTCTTGCCAAAAAACCAAAATACTTGTTGTATAAATGGAGATATGATCTATCTTTCTGATGTAAAGATTTCAGAAATTAAAAAGATAATAATACAAATACTGTTGGAGTCCTAACAGAGATGTAGTATGTATGTATGTATGTATGTATGTATTAATTTAAGATTTTATTTATTTGTCAGAAAGACAGAGCACAAGCAGGGGAAGCAGTAGGCAGAGGGAGAAGCAGGCTTCTGGCTGAGCAGGGAGCCCAGTGTGGACTCGATCCCAGGACCCTGGTGTCATAACCCGAGCTAAAGGCAGATGTTTAACTGACAGACGCACCTAGGTGTCTGGAGATCTAGTTTTTATATATAAAGTAATTTCAAGGTTTACATTTAAATAGAAATGCAAAAGAAAACCAAAAACCCACAAAGCTCAACTCTTGTGACAAGGTGAAACCCAAACCAAAGTTGTATAGTATGAAGCAAAATGGGAAGGAAGAACCATAGAGGATACCATTGAAGGGAAACCTTTTAGAATTCAGGAAAATCTGGACTCAGAGATATTTGTTTGGCACCACAGTACAATCATCTAAAAAAAAGTTTACATAAAAATAAATTGCAGATAAAAATTAATATTTTAAAAAGGAAAGCATAAAAATATTAGACTATAACACAAAATCTATGTAATAAGATTAGCCTTACATTGCAAACAGAACAGATTCTATAAATGAAAAGATTAAAACATTTCAGTATATAAACATTTAAAAAATTGTACAGCAAAATATCTTATTCAGGTCCCCAAACATGTAAAATGTAGGAAATATATTTACAATATAAATTAAGGAATAATTTCCCCAACATAGCAAAAATTCCAGACATTGATAAGAGTAGCAATCATTAAAAATTAAGGAAAACTTCAGAAGTTGACAAAAAAAAAATAAATAGATAATTGCACAGGACATGTGCATGATAAATCTGGTCTCTTCACTCCAAAAACTCCTTTCTTACTTCAGTTTCTTCCTCTGGCTCAAAACCTCCGTGCGTTCCAGGACTCAGCTGATTATACCAAGAGTCCAATTTTCACCAAATCGGGAATCACCCTAGGCAGGCTGGGTTTCCATCCAGTGAGAAAGGATTATCCTGAGACATCGAATTCACATTCCGTGTTTTATCAACAAACACTCCTGGACCACTAGTTCTTGTGATAATGACATTAATTTAAGTTCATCCTTCACAGAGTACATTTTTTTCCCACTGGCAACATAATCTAAAACTGTATAAAAGGATCAGTGAATGCCCAGAGTCAGGGCAAAAGGAGGAATGAGTAATCAGAGCAGTAAAACTACTCAATGTAAACTATGGTGACAGTGATGTGTCAATGTAGGTTCATAGATTGCAACAAATGTAGCATTTGGGTGGGAGATATTGAGAGTGGGGAGACTGGACATGAACAAGGCCACGGGGCCATGGGAACTCTCTGTACTTTATGGTCCATTTTGCTCTAAATCTAAAGTAGCCCTACAAAGTAAAATGCACTTAAAAATGCTTATGACCTGTTAAACACTCATCCTTCAGTAAATGGCAGTGATTATTATTTCTGGTGCAATATTCTTCTACTAGCTACAGATTACAATGCAAAGGACATCACATTGTGTTTTTATGTTTTCTTCTCAATTTATTCTCTGCATTCATTTAAAGGTAATCCAATCCAATGGGTAATATTCCTAATTACACTCTACGTTTGCAAAAATCTCTAAGCTTAAGAATATCAGTATGACAGACATTATAAATCAGATGGCCTTTGTGCAAATATTTATAATATATGTATATAAATCTCAAATTGGTGAAAAATTTGAGAAATTATTGTTGGTGACATCATTCAGTAAAGTAACAACTTGTATATTCCAGAGTAGGAATAGGAGCTTTGCCTGGCCATGACTCTAAATGTGTACTTGAAGCTGAATAGGTCTTTCCTTTACATACTGACATACATGTTTTAAAATATGACACAAGAACAATCAATGTAGGAAAAATAGGACTAGCAGTCTCTACTCAATCTATCTTACGAAAGGCAAGTTTAATTTATTTAATTTATTTGAATTAATTTATTTAATTTATTTAGTAATTTAATTTATTTAAAAGAGATATAAATTATGTGTACTCCCCCAGTTTATAAGATAGCGCTTTTCTTCTTATAAACAAAGCAAAATACAACAGAACAAAAATTCTGTTGACTCTACATTGTCAACACGCTGAATTCCAAACTGATAGCATGACATTATGCAGTACTTCACAATTTAAGCCACAATCTGCCTTGCCAACTTCATTTCACACAACTACCCAGTGACCTCCATGGGCCAAATGATTTGGCAGCTCTGAACTTATATTTTCTCTGAAACAGGAATTATTATGTCTAAGCTACTGTTGGGGGTAAAAAGGATGAATTTTTCAACAAATGGTAGATGTTATCCCCCTGAAAATTAATTATTTCCTTCTTTGAGGTGTTAAAGAGTATCATCTCCATACAAATGAATCTTGCACTAGTAACTTTTTACTGCAAAAATTATTCCTAATATATGTATGTATTTTTCATTAACACTTAAGTGTCATGAAAAGAACTAAGAGGAAAGAACTAAGTTTTGGAATAAAATGTGTTCTATTTGAATTTGTTTCTCCACTAACAACTAAATCGCTTCAAGCCAGAATAATGCCAGTATCCTTTAACTTGTTATTTATTAAATCTAAGCTACATAAAAATAAAACTGAAATATAAAAGCACTGCAAATCTGGGGCACCTGGGTGGCTCAGTGGGTTAAAGCCTCTGCCTTCTGCTCAGGTCATGATCTCAGGGTCCTGGGATGGAGCCCCCCCGCACTGGCTCTCTGCTCAGCAGGGAGCCTGCTTCCCTTCCTCTCTCTCTGCCTGCTTCTCTGCCTGCTTGTGATCTCTGTCTGTCAAATAAATAAATAAAACCTTAAAAAAAAAAGGCATTGCAAATCTGAAGTGTGTTGCATCTTCTAAAATTAAAATTAACTTGATTTGAATGAGAATATAATGAATATTTATATATGTTCATTACAAAAGAAATAGAAAAAATGACAGACAGTTATCTAAACCAACAAGCAATCACCTGTTTACCAAGGGGTGATAATTGCTGTTTATGCTTTGGTAAATATTCTTCGATTGTTTTCTGTTAAATGAACTTATATTTAAAACATATGTAAAATATAATGTCAGAAAGTTACTTAAAGCAAATACTATTTTGCAATATGTTCTTTTGTCCCTCACAAAGTACTGAATAAACACCTTTGCATAGTTAAGTCATTCAGCTTAGCAAGTATATGTTAAGTGCCCACTATGTGCCAGATACTTTTCAGGCACTTGGGGTCAATAAGCAAACAGGTTGATGATACTTCTGCCCATAAATCGTACAGTAGGGAAGACAGTGCCACACTCTACCAAAAACTAGAGTGCGGAAATTGCCCGTTTTTAAAAAGTCCTTACTAACGAAAGATAAATCAGTTTGATAGATAACAGACAATGAGCCCAATGCATTTCTCTCATCCGTATATTTGGCCTAGAATTTTTATGTTTCTGTAGTAGAGAGAATCATAGATCTAAGTCCTTACATGATCCCGTGTTATTTCATTAGGCTGATTTTTTTGTTGTTGTTGTCTTGTTAGGTATATATAAAACGTATACATCAAAATTTTCCTTCAAAGACTTTTTGTTTCTTTTTATACTTAACTGCAAATTGTGTGTCCCTGTATTCTAATCCCCTCAAAACAAGTGGTGGGCTACAAGTATATTTTTGAGGAGCAAAAGTAGAGAATATTTATTCAGTTTTAAGAAAAATATCTATCATAGTTCCTGGGACTTAGTCAATGTCCCATAAATGATAGTTTTCTTCCATTTTTTTTTAACAAGAATGAGTAAGTTCCCATGTAAATATCACCAAAATAAATAAATAAATAAATAAATAAATAAATAAATAAATAAAATAAAAAATAAACCAGGCAACTCTAAGTTTAATTTATGCAATTGAAGGAATAATTTTGTTCTCATGAGATGACCAAACTATATAACAAAATGAAAACCAAAAATGTTGTCTTTTCTTTTAAATGTTTTCTAGCATTAAAATTAAAGTGATTCTAAAACTTCTTTTGGCATGCATATTTTTTATAGTATTGTATAATTGCTTTTTAAAAATACTCTTTGTTTTGGATAAAACTGCCTCTAAATTAGCAGTATGTATATCATGAAATACTTTTAAACAAGTAGTGTAAGAAACTTTTTCTTGTTCGGATTACTGCGTATTTCTATGCAGGCTTTTGAAATAGCATTATTTCTGTTGAATGGTTCTAATGTTTACCATTGGGATTTAAGCATGTTCAATTAGTACAAGAAATGTTTCCTTACTTGCATTATTTCATATTTTCCTGCAACATTTTTTAATAGCAGCAATATTTCTATTGAATGGATAACGTTCTTTACTGTTAAAAGTGTATTCAAGATGAAATCACTCATAAACTGGGACATCAACTCTTCCCTACATTAGAAGAGCCAACCAACCTTACACTTGTTGATTGAGTTAATAGTATGTTTAAAAATACTTCCATGCTGATGAGAAGTTAAGATTTGGATCATTGAATGGGAATTAGACAAAGAGGGTTTCAGAAAATTTCTAAGTTATAATTTTACTTTAAAATGGCTCTCTTTTATCTTTTTTTTTGGTGCTGTTACTTGTGAAATAGCACATCAAATTCTGTTCTGTGAATGTGTATATTTAAGTAGGTAAATTTTGTTTGTAATACCAGCCAAGGATGAATCAGAAATGACTGAGAATTGAGGGAGCAGAACTAAATGAAACACATACAACTGGAAAACAATAGGAAAATAAGATAGTGAATGACTGTCAAATAAATTCAAAGCTTTCCTTCAAGTTTATTTTTGTATAAAAGCCTTTCTTTGAGATTAAACTCATCTCGTTTGTTACTCAGGCCTAAGTTAAAAGAGAAAAATCACCAGATTTACATTTTTATTAATAATGTATTTTAAGTATCTCTTTGGCATTTTAATAAACTAAAATGCTTCTCTATTTCATCACATACTTAAAATTTTCTACATGGGGTCAGTGCATAGGTTTTCCACAAAAAGATAATTGAAACCTTAAATCAAACAAATTCAGAGGAGAATTTTTCTGTAATGGTTGGTAACACTTTGTTCAAAACTATTTGTCCTTTAAAAATGAAAACAATTGATCAATCTAAAATATTATCTAGGAAAGAATTTCATTTTCTAACTTTTCACATATTGTTATGCTTCCTAACTCACAATATCATTAGTGATTTGAAAATATTTATGAAAATTGAAGAAAAAAGATGACAGTAGGAATGTAGGTAGGATGTATATGTAACTATTAGATCTGTAAGAGTCGAGTTAAATCTGACCTTTTTTTAGCCTTAAGTACACATTCAGTATCATTAATTCCCCTACATCTCCAGTCCTTCAATAATGCCTAGAACAAATGGAAACTCTTAATGGTCAATCTGACTTAATTTGAGTAAACGTAGCTTTATAAAGAGCTAAAAGGCTGAAATAAATTATTCAAGTGAAAGAGTATTCTTTGGAAGTAAATATCACCTAAGAAGGACTCTTTCTCCTCATTATTTTTATTTTGTCCTCATCCAAAGTGACATTTGAAAACAAAAAAGACCAAATACACCAAGGGTGTGTAACTGTCCACTCCAGGCAAGCCCGAGTTGCTAAGTTTCTCTCAGCCATGGAACTAATTGCCCAGGTCCATTGATGGGTCATTTTTACACAGTAGCATTGGAAACTACGATAAGGGATGGTTTACTCATTATCCTACCTTCAGGAGTACTAAAATATTTTTCAAGAAAAACAGATATCAGACTCATGTGACAATTGACTGAATGATGCTTCTGTAACCACAAAAACACTAATACTGTTGTTTAAAGAAGGTTCTGTCTGGGATATAGGAAGCTTAATTAACCTCATCCCATGACCTAGCAAAGACATCATACAATTTAGGTACCAAATGTTGGGGAAGAAGGAAACTCCAAGAGCTGTGTTTATGAACATCCTTCAGGGCCATGTTCTGCCTTGTAATGAATGAATGTGCTCTCTGTGTCCAATCCAGCAAATTAAACTTCAATTTAATAAGCAAGTGTAGAAGCAAGCAGAGCAAATAAAAGCAAAACAAAATCAACAAAAAAGCATTTACAATAGCATCAAAAAAGAAATGAAATAATTAGATACAAATCTAACAAAATAGGTTTAGGATCTCTATGCAGAAACCATAATGACGAAATAAATCAAAGATAATCTAAGTAAACAGAGGAAGACTATACAACCATGGATGGGAAGACTTATTATTGTTAAGATATCAATTCTCCCCAACTTAATCATATCACATTTAATTAAACTGGAGGTCAAGAAGGGTAACTTGGCCATTTTGAGCTTCTCCTGCTCCTGAACCCAAGGGCAAAAAAAGGCAACATTCTAAAGGTCCCCTGTAATACTATCTGTTGATACTGTGTTGCTTCCACGGAATGAGAGGCTATTAACCTAACTCAAGAGACTCAGTAGGGAGCCTCCTACTAATTCCATATCTAACAGTAAATGTCAGTGGAGGATTAGAGCAACCCCATAGAGACAGAGTCCTTAAGAAGTTAGACATTTTAGGAAAGTTATCTCTCCTCAAGCCCAGCCAAAATAGTCCACAGCATGTTGGATAAAACGGAAAATCTTCAAAAGTCTCAACTTTTTTCCTGATCTGAGCTGATTCATCACATGCCCCTTTTCTCCCTCCTTATTTTACATCAGTGTCAGGAGCTTCCCTCTGTCCTCTAAGCTGTCAAGTCCATTGCTGTTCTTTTTGTCCATGCTCTCCCCGGGGATTTTCTTGACCTCTTGTCCTATAGTCCAACTTTACTTATTATGAAAATATGATTTTGTTATTTATTTTCTGTGAAGGATTTCCTAATCTTTGAAGTTGGCCATTATAATAATTATCATTATTCTTATTATTCTATAACTGATTATTTGCCACTCATTGAGTGGCTAGCCTTCAACTTTTTTTATATCTCTTCATGCATTTATTCTTCTATTAAGAATTATTTACTAACCGCCTCCTGTCTTAATTCATTGTGATGTCAATAGACAAATAATGCCCATCTCTAGTTGTTTCATTCCTCCTCCTCCAATGGTCCTGGAGTCCACTCTGTGTCCAGGGTAATTCTTAGACTAGGTGATTACTAATAACAGCAATCTCTCCATAAATTCATCCTCAGGCACCCCACACTTTGATGACTAACTCCTATTTCCACCTACTCTCTCTAACATCTGTGCTCTAGAAATCTGATGGTCCCTTTATTCCTACAAAGCTTCCATTCTACCTCTTTTCATAGATGTTCTCACTTTCCTGTTTAGCTGCTTAACTTCCATGGCCACCATCAGCTTCACTCTTCTCCGTTCTCTGTACTTTCCTCCTTCAGATGCTAGTTGCAACTGAAGTCAAACTGTCTACCTAATCAGCCTGAGGCATACAGCGAAGCAGGTCTAGAGAAAAATACAGAACCGCAATGACTGGTCTCACTGGAAATATCATAAAACTGAACCCCAGGTGTGTCCTAATTGGTTCATTCTCCAAGTCCCTTAATATCTCCAAACCTCCAGGTGGCTATTTCATGCCTGATCTCTACTCAATATGTTAGTATCATAAACTCTTCCAATCTCATTCTCCACTAATGTTACTTACTGTTTTTCCTGAAAAAAACGAGAGCTTACACCTCTTCCCACCATCTTTTCTACTTAATACCACAAGTATCTTAACCTATATGCTCGGCTTCAACTCCTCTGATGAGAAGTACACTTTCCTTCTGCTGTCTGGGACCAACACTTCAATTTACGCTCAAGAGTCAATCCCCTTTTAAACACTTAATAATCTTGCCCTAGAAGTTCTAACTTCTAAAACTCATACTACGTTTTTTTCTCCAATGGATCATTTCCAGCAGCGTTAAAATATGCTGCTACTGACACATCCTCTGTTGTAAGACTTGCTGAATTGATTTATTCGATGGCTTAAATTCCTCTTCCATTTTCTTTTATATGCATTTCATATCCCCGCTAATGGCCAAGTTTTATAGCTTGAGTAGGCTGAAGTCTCTAATTATTCGATTGAACACTAATTTAGATGTTGCTGTGAAGGTGTTTGTAGATGTGATTCATGTTGACTCTAGGGAAAGGACATTATCCTAGATTATCAAGGATTCAATTAGCTGAAAGGCCTTCAGAGCAGAACTGAGACTTCCCAGAAAAGAAGGAATTCTGCCCATGATTGCATCTTCAGCTCCCATAGGAAGTTTCAGCTTGTTCTGCCCAATGGCCTGCCCCATGGACTTCCAATTTGCCTAGCCCCCCTCGATTGCAGAAGCAAATACCTTGTACTTCCTTACTATGTATCTCCTGTTGGTTCTGTTTCTCTGGTTGTGTCACAAGTGCTACACCCACTATTCTACCAAAACTACTCTGAGAAGGTCAACATTAAGTTCAATGTCATAGAATCTAACCCTTGATTGCAGTCTTCATCTTGATTATTAGTCTCGTCTGTCTGGTCCATCCATCCTTTTCTTTGATATAACTTCATCACCTGCCTTCAGAACTTCCACATTCTCTTGATTTTCTTCCTTCTGTAATAGACACTTGTCTCCTTTGCAGACTCTCTTCAGGTGCCTGGACAGAGAGGTGATACACTTTTTTGTTTGTTTGTTTTTTGTTTTTAAATTTTAGTCATTCTGATGGGTGTGCAGTAATATCTCACTGTGTTTTCAGCTGTATTTTCCCAGTGGTTAATTATACTTGACATATTTTATATGTTTTTAAAATGCTTTCCAGTGGTTAATTATGCTTGACATCTTTTATATGTATATATTTGTTTAAATGTCTTCATGTATTTTCCCTATTGTTTTAGTTGTGTTTTTTTTTACTGCTAAGTTTTGAGACTTCTTCATATAGATACTTGTACTTTGTCAGCTTTATGGTTTGTAAATATTTTTTCTCACTTTGAATGAATGTTCAGTTTTTTCAAATGCTTTCTTCTACATTGGTAAATCAGATTGCATGATTCCATTTTTGGATTACATTGATTGGTTTTAGAATATTAATCCAGCATTGGATGTCTGGAATAACCCTCCTTGGTTATGGTGTGTAATTATATTTGTACATTTTACCAACTTCTCGTTGCTAATACGTTGTTAAGGGTTTCTGCATCTATTCATCTATCTGTTCCACCATTCAGCATTTTCCTATATTTGTTTTATATTTAATGGCTAAGCTTGTAAAGCTACTTAGTAGAAGGAGTAAGGAAAAGGGGATGTACCCCACCTTCCCAGGAGCAGAAGTACTATCGCAGCATTTTGAAATTAAAAAAAAAAAAAAAGTAGGAATGTATCTTCCATTTTTCTAAGTATATAACAGCAATAAAAAATATTCCTTGGGGGCACCTGCGTGGCTCAGTCAGTGAAGCATTTGACTCTTGGCTTCAGCTCAGGTCAGGATCTCAGGGTCCTGACATCAATCCCTGTACTGGACTTTATGCTGAGCGTGGTGCCCGTCTAAGATTCTCTCTGCCCCACCCTACCCTGCTTGTGCTCTCACTCCCTTTCTCAAAAAATATATATGTTTCTTTTATCTTGCATTTAATGTTTCATTTACTCCAACTGATATATTCTAAAACATATTGTTACTACTCCATGTATTAAGAAAATGAGGCTTTGGGGCACCTGGGTGGTTCAGTGGGTTAAAGCCTCTCCCTTCTGCTCAGGTCATGATCCCAGGGTCCTGGGATGGAGCCCCGCATCGGGCTCTCTGCTCAGCAGGGAGCCTGCTTCCCTTCCTCTCTCTGTGCTTGCCTCTCTGCCTACTTTTGATGTCTGTTGAATAAATAAATAAAATCTTTAAAAAAATTTTTTAAAAAAGGAAATGAGACTTATAAAAATTACTCTAATTCAGCTCACTGATAACTAGAGAAGATAGGATTTGAATCTAGAGTAACTGACCTCAGAACCTGTTTTATAACCACAATACCATGTTATCTTTCCTATGTAAATGATGACTACATTTAATATGACACTTATATTTCAATCAGAAAGCTGAGCAAAAAAGATCACTATTATTTTCTTAACATGCATGAGAAAATTATATATATAAATACAGACATTATATTAAAAATATCTTTGGAGACAAAAGCATTTAATAAAAATATTTGTGTAATATATACTTGTATTAGGGCTATGTTAATATAATTAAACCTATCTTGTTTGCCTAGGAATATATATAGATATATTCTCCTAAAATATAAATCTATAATACATTTAAATGCAAATGAAGTGATATAACCAGGCATAAAGCATGCTTTATATTAATGAATGGAGGTTACAATAAAGCTTCATTCTATGTTATTTTTATAAAACACATTTGTATTCTAAGTAAAACATATTGTAACCTCCAATCATGCTATATATTCTAATATTAAAATTTCATTTTTCAAAATAGAGCATTTTTCATTTACTCATATAATTATGTTTACTAGAAATGCCAATGACCTATTTTATCACTACATTTTTCTAAATTCATTTGGGTGATGAGGGTTATTATTTTCAATTTATAGGTTAAAGTTATTTTTTAGCATAAGCGAATTAAATAATATAACCCGCTAGAGTACAGTTCTTCAAAAATTAACTGTTAAAAAGCTGTTTTCGTTTTTCTTCATATTCTGGTTATTCTAAAAAGTCAATAACTTTGGTAATTCATAACAATAATGAATAGTGTTCTCACATATTCTTAAGAGACCACATTTGATCTTTCATTTTCCTTTTATTTTATCCTTCCACATTTCCCTTTTTTTTCTCACCGCATATATAATTTGATGAAGCAGATTTTTAAATTATAGGATACATAAAGTATAACATCTGTGTCTCGGGATTTGTTAAAAAGATTTTATTTACTTGAGAGAGAGAATGAACACAAACGAGGGGGAGGGTGGGGGCAAAGGAGAGGGACGAGCAGACTCTCCGCTGAGCAGGGAGCCTGCCCTGGGGCTTGATCCCAGGAGCTGGGATCATGACCTGACCTGAAGGCAGACGCTTAACGGACTGGACCACCCGGGCACCTCCTGTGTCTCATACTCTTGACATACACGTGCAATTTAAACCAAAATGTAGTCATCCTACTCTATGAGGCACATATGATTCTAAACATGGCACACAGTAGATTTATTTTTAGAAAAGAAGAGAAATCTTAAAGAAAAGGAATCTCATCTGAGTAATAATCCTCTTAATGTTATAATAACAATTAAGCATGCTCACTAATAGCTTAATATATTTGTATTCCTTCATTCGTTTACCAATTGATTGCTGTCAGAAATAAGGATAGTCACTGGGATATAATTGTAAGTAACAAATATTTCTATCTCTAAGCCTACAGATGATTGAGTCAAAGGTTTAGAGTATGCAGAAATATCTTATCTAAAGTATCTTTTACTTTTACTGGGTATGACTATATATTAAATGCAGCCCAAGGTGTTTTTTAAATTGTTTGTCTCAACTGGGAGTTAAAAAAAAATTAATAAAACAGAAAGTCAAATCTCTCCTTTCATCTCAGGTGTCTTTCTCTCTTAAGTTTGTAATCATCCTCTACACAAGGTTCCTCCACTAGAAATGGCAACAGGAAGAAATGGCAGACAGAATCCCACAAATTTCTCCCTCTATGTCCTTGCCTTAGTATTTGATCTTGGTTTCATGTTTTTCACCAATGATGCACAAAGATGTCATGGAGCACCATGGCATGCAAGGCCCATACCATCCAGCACTTCCTCCCAGGGTCAGGAGACACTCAGACTCACTAGGTGTTATATGAATTAGGCAAGAGCAGTTGACAATCTCTTCACAAGGAGATGGTTGGGGACCAGAAGTTCTGCACTATATATTAAAGAAATGAAGGAGAAATTTAGTTTCTACTCTATTTCCACCACAAAAAAATATAAAGATAGACATGTATTTCTATATATTAAAAATCTCACATTATTATATTACACTGTTTGTCTCATGTAACTATCAGAAGTTTAAGACATTCTTACCATCTTCCCAAAAAAGAAATTTCTCAAAATGCAGTTTTACGTATCACATCAAACTCCAAGTGCAGGAACTCTGTGTGATACATGTTGTTCTCCAGTCACCTGTGCCTTGGTTATCATGTGAATCTTTATTATCCAAAAAACAATGGCAACCTGTTTTATAAGTCCCTGACTCAATTCTCAGCTTTAGCAGAAAGTCCCCTGGACATTTGATTATCTGATCTCTAGTTCAGCCTGTGAGCTGGAGGCAGATACAATGAGGTTTCCAAATAAAGACATGAAGGTCTGTCAGAAAGAGGGCAGCCAGGTCCGAAGCCTATCCTTTTCATCCAGAAACTAGTGAACATGGCATGAAGAAACTAACATACTCCAACTCTTCATTTTTTTCTATCAAGTATCTTTTTTTTTTTTTTGTATATTTTATTTATTTTTTTTATTAATTTATTTTTTTTATTTATTTTCAGCATAACAGTATTCATTGTTTTTGCACCACACCCAGTGCTCCATGCAATCTGTGCCCTCTCTAATACCCACCACCTGGTTCCCCAACCTCCACCCCCACCCCCGCCACTTCAAACCCCTCAGATTGTTTTTCAGAGTCCATAGTCTCTCATGGTTCACCTCCCCTTCCAATTTATCTTAAAGACATACACTTGATAAGATGTGGCCTAAGCTAAAAATGAAAGCAAAGTATAATTTATAAACTTTTACTTATCATGCTTATCAATTCCAAACTTGCAGCCAGGGCCAATATGGTAATTGTTGCTTTTTTATTCCATTTATTTAGTCCATTTTTTTAAACTGTACTTCTGTTAACAGTTTCTGTTTGACAGGACACTATTGATGGAAAAGGATAGCAATACAACTTCAGCTAACCTGATTAGAAAAGAAACGATATTTTATAAAACTGTGAAGTCCAAAGATGGGTGTAGCTTCAGGAATGGCTGGATCCAGCAGTACCAACAACAGCAATAAATGTTTATCATCTGGGTCTTCTCAACCAAACCTGGATTTACTTTCCTGTAGATTCTCACCAGCCAGAAGGCAAGATTCCCCAGTTCAGCTATCCCAAAGAAAGAATGTTACTCTTTCCTAGTAGCCATAGACCATTAAAAGGAAAGTCTGTGATTGGCCCTGCTGTTATCATATGCCTGAATTCAACCTCTGTAGTTTTCAGAGAGCATGGCTCCCTCCCTCCTGATTCATATACTACAGAATACAAGAAAGGGGAAGATAGGATAGTAAGATCGAGGCTCAGCACAACCACTTGGAATGAAAGAGAGCAGGTACAGTACAAAAACAAGATATTGAGCAAAGAAAAGTACATAAAGAAGTATAACAATATTCACATTGAGATAGTTGAAAGTTATATAGATGTAGAATCCTATTCATGTGTATAAATTCATAACTAATACAGTATATAAGATTAATTTTGAAGGGTAAATATCAGTTTGCCAGGAAAAGAAAGGTGGTAATGGAGGTGGAGACTTACTTCCTAAGAAAAATGTGTTATTTATTATGAAATCCCAAATTGTGAAATCATGGTGCATTAGATAAAGTTGCCACCCTTATGAGCCCCTCTTCATCCTACCCCCATCTCACAACCATACTTCATATTATCTGTGTGGACCACACTCATTCATTCTTCTGTGCAATTATATGCACATTTTCCTTAGGAATTAAGTCTCTTCAGGTACGTAGGTACTCATATTTTAGCTGAAGGTGAGCATATCCGACCATATAATTGTGGAATGTTCTAAAAGCTATATTGGAATTATTTAAAACAATATTTAAGAATTACAATATAGTTGAAGATGCAGAAATCCAACAAATATTTTAAATTAGGGAAAAATGACAGAGAACCAAAATTTTATGAAATTATCCAGTTTGTAGCTTGATTATTTCATTAGAAATACCTGCTAAATAACAAGTGTTCTATCAACAGTTCCTGTGGCACAAAATAACACTCTGCACATGAAAGTGAAGTTTACTTTTTAACTTAGTCTTCCATAGATTTTTTTTCTTTTTCATGCTTACGCTGTACCTGAGCTTGGTTTCACACAGTGAATTTTAGGCTGTATGTTAAGACATAACCCTCTGATCAGAAATAGAACGTAGAAAAGATGTGTGGGAAAAATTAAATTATAAGCTTGACTGAACTTATATTGTTGAAATTTCAGAAACGTTTATTTGCTTGCTTGTTTGAATCAGTCTTTTTTTATATAAAATTACGAAGGTACTTAACACAGGCATTTCTCTCAAGCAAGAAAGGAAGGAGGCTTATTTCAATACAAAACAGAAACACAGTATAAATGTTTCATGCTTCTTTCTGTGAAACTCGAATATGATTTTCAGTGTTTATATCCCCAGAATATTTCTTGAAATAAAAAAAGGAAGGCTTACGGATATGGAGATAGGTACAAATCAATAAAATCAGTTATGCATTGTTTGAGATTTTCCTAATTGACATTTTAAACTTTGAAGTTAGACAAATCTTTTTTGGCCCTGTGTTCTTATGCTACTCTGTTATAATGAGTACGGCATTTCACCTCTGTGGACCTCAGGATCCTCATATGTACAATTTAGAAAGTAACAGCTTTCTTACAGGTCCTTGTGAAAATAAAACACCATAGCTCATACATTCAATCAACATTTTTTTCATTTTTTTGCAAATTGGACCAAAGATAAATAACTCCTGTAATTACCAAGTTTTAAATCTTAATATAGTTTCTTTCAAGCACTATTTACAGTTAAAATTACTTAAAATATAACCTAGAAATGTTTCACTAGTTTATGGATATATTTCTATTAGGAGGACGGAAGAAAATAAGACCATTCCTTGTCTTGATGTAACTAAAATTCAGTAGGGGAAAACAGAACTAGCACAAAAGGAAATAGGGGGACATAGAAAAAGAAGGTATGGCAACACTGAAAATTATTACATAATTAAAAGATGAATATTATGGTGTGTAACAGGACTTCAAAAAGATGCTTCAGATATTAGAGGAATAAAAACATTATCATGTTATCAACCAGGAGGCAAATCTATAAAAGAAGCATTTGGATATTTACAGTATTTATTTGGGTTTTGTATATAAATATAAAAATATTATTCAATTCCTGATATTATTTTCATCTCCATTGGCATAATCAACATTGAAAAATGATATTTTGCTTAATATTTAATAATAACAGATCTGACATTTACTGATACATTCACTAGGCATGATTTTAAATGCTTTCCATAAAATATCTTATTTAATCTCTACCACTACCTTTTATTTATTTATTTTTATTTTTTTAAAAGATCTTATTTATTTATTTGACAGAGAGAGAGATCAGAAGTAGGCAGAGAGGCAGACAGAAAGAGAGGGGGAAGTAGGCTCCCTGCTGAACAGAAAGCCCAATGCTGGACTTGATCCTAGGGCCCTGAGATCATGACCTGAGCCAAAGGCAGTGGCTTAACCCACTGAGCCACACAGGCACCCCTGTACAACTACCTTTTATATAGGTAGTATTTCTCAAAAAAAGAAATTGAAGACAGAAATTTTAAGTCAAACAAGGTTCTAGAGGTAGGAAACAGTAAAGCCCCTTACAAATATGATCAAGTACAAGGATGTATTGTGACTTGTGAATCATCTGTATATGTAATTACATGGGTGAGAACGGATATAGATGACTTAAATCCCCATTTCCATTCCATCCATGGAATCCCCAGCACTGGTCCACAAGTCACTTAGGAAAGTATTACTGAAAAAAAAAAATGGTGTTCTTTCTTTTCTTCTTCTTCTTTTTTTAATCACCGCAAAACATTATCAGCAAGTTCCTTTGGGAAAGAAACTTTGTCTTTATTTGTCAATATTTGTCAATATTTTAGTGGCTAACATAATGACTGGTATTTAGGGCTGTAGGATAAACACCTGTTGACAAAATGAATAGTTGTCTTCAAGGAAATACCTCTGAAGAGCATAGGAAGGACAAGTGCTATAGCATTCACTGATTACCTAATTGATATATATCAACAATGCATACACACACACACACACACACACACACACACACACAAACCACCGCTTGAAGTGTAAAAGAAAAAAAAACTATTTTGAGTTGTTTATGTAAAATACTAAATATGATCTTAGATACACCAATTGAAAAAAATTTTAATAGTAGATTATATCATGATTTCCATCAAATAGAGACCATCCTCTTCACCTCTGACTATGTCTGTGTCTAGATATATTTTCATCATAAAGCATAGTTATAGTGTAAGAGGACATAGTTTAGGGAATAAAACTAGAAGCAAGTCAGTGAAAGAAGCCCGTTTTGATTTTGGATAATGGGTTTCCTGGATTTATCATTCATTTGAAAATAGTTACAACATTTAATAAAACATTAATAGGTTAATGTTTAATGGTTAATGGTTAATGCTGTGTGTAGCTTGTTCTTAATTTTGACTCCAATCTATCTATAGATCTATCTAAGTTTTAAGAATAATATAAAACATTTCACCCTAAAATAATGTTGACATTTTGATATAGTTTAAAAGATATTACAAGTTTGTCTCCAGCCCCATGTTTTTCAAATATATTTTGAAAGAAGGATAAGGGATTTATTTATTCCGTATGTCATTGCCTTAAAGGCTTATGTTTAGATAGCACTATTTCTTTATTGAAGATTTTCAGATATTAAAAGGAAAAAAAAGAATAAATCCCTAAAGGACTAAAAATCAATGCTACTCACCATGTGGAATGGTGACTCATTCCGGTAATTACTTGTAACCTATCTGTTACAGGGCTGCAACATTTTTCAACTTTCTGTCTATTAAGCATTACTTTGGAAAGATTTGGTCACATCAGTGAAAAACAATCCTGAAATCATGCAATTACAGAACAGCTTGAGGCATATCATCGATGTACTTGAAAACAAAGGATTTTTAGCCCAAAGCGTGCTTTGCTATAATAGCAATGTATTTTCTCTCCAGCACTCTCCATTGAGGTATTCAAGACTATGATACAAATCTTAAATTCTCCAAATGTGATATATAGGGATGCATGTTTCTCCAAATTTGATTAATTAATTAACTAATTAATTAATTAAAACACTAGATATCCGAAACATCTTGAGTTTTTAATTAACTTAAAAACATACTCCTCTAGCCCTTACTCTAGACTCTCCTATCCCATGCTCTGTTCAACTGTAATCCCCAAGTGACATGACAAAAGCAAGCATGCTGGTCACATTTTGTCATGTTTATGCCATATATTGCCAGAGCCTGATGGGGGGCTTAATCTCATAAATCTGAGATCATGACTGGGGTTGAAATCAAGAGTCAGATGCTTAACCAACTGAGTCGCCCAGACGCCCTTCCTTTGCCATTTCTGCACATCCTCTTTAGCCCCTTTGCTTGTCTATCCTACATTCTAGTTTATGTTTAAGCTTAGTTATGCTTTATGTACTTCTTATACATTTCTTGTCCTCTGATCATGTGAGACGTTATTTAGTTTTGCTTATATATGATTTTTAACTGTTTTATTGGGGCATAATTAACATACAATAAATTGTACATATTTAAAGGATATTGAATTCTGCAATCTGCTCTTCAGTCAGTTGGTCAGCCATGCTGCAAGCACTACCGGTCTCCAAGAAGCGACCACACAACCACCCATATTTAAAGGATATTAAAGGATAAAATTGATAAATTGATAGGATAAAAGGATAAAATTGAATAAATTTATATATATGTACTCTTGCAACTGTGGCTATTCTTAATTTCTTTCTTTGTCAGTAAAATGAGTGTCATGATGCCACTTAAAGATTTCTTGGGGGGGGGGGTCAGGTGTTAAATGAGATTACCTTTATAAAGTGACGAGCACAGGTTTGGTGGCTCTTATATGTCTGTACACACCCACACACAGAATTCATCATCACCAAAACAGAAATAAAACACTTCTATCATCTCCCAAAGTTTCCTGGAACCCATTTATCATCTACTCCTCCTGCCCATTCTGAGCCCCCAACAAGGCAACCATTGAACTGCTTTCTGTCACTATAGATTAGATAGAATTTTGCAGTAGATATAGAATTGAAGTACACATTGTGTACACTTTTTGGTCTACTTTCTTTCACTTTGTGTGCTTATTTTGAAATTCATCTATATTTTTATGTACATTCACTTATATTACTGCAAAATATCCCATTGTATTGAATATACCACAGTTTTAATCCATTTTCCTGTCCATGGACATTTGAATTTGATTCAAGTTTGTTTATAACAATTTATAGCTATTTTAAGCATTCCTGTAAATTTTCTTTTTCTTTGATAAATACTCAAGAATGAAGGGCTAAACATGGTAAATGCATGTTTAACTTTTTAAGAATCTGACAAACTATTTTCCAGAGTGGTTGTAACCATTTTACATTGCCCCTAGTGATGCATAAGAGTTCCATATGGTCCACTATCTCAACAACATTTTTTTGTAGTTTAACTTTAGTTATTCTAACAGGCAAATAATGGTATCTTGTGATTGTGATTTGTATTTCCTCGTGCACTGGTAATATCATGTATCTTTTCATATACTTGTCAGCTGTTTATCTTCTTTAGTGAAATATTTGTTCAAATATTTTGCCCATTCTATATTGGCTTGTTTTATTATTGATTGTTCAGGTTCTTTACATATTTTGAATATAAGCCCCTTATTAGATATGAATTTCAGATATATTCTCTAGTCTGTACATTGTCTTTTTATTTCCTTTGTTCTTTTCTTATTTATTTATTTGATAGAGAGAGATCACAAGTAGGCAGAGCAGAAGGCAGGCAGAGAGAGAGGGAAGCAGGCTCCCCGCTGAGCAGAGAGCCTGATGCGGGACTCAATCCCAGGACCCTGAGATCATGACCTGAGCCAAAGGCAGAGGATTAATCCACTGAGCCACCCATGTGCCCCTGTCTTTTTATTTTCCTAAGAGTATCTTTCAAAGAACAGAAGTCATTATTATCATTATTGCCTTTTACTTTCATGAATTCCAGTTTATAATTCTATATATTATGCTTTTGTTATATTTAAAATTATTTGTCTAACCCAAGGTCACAAAAATTACCTCCTATGCTTACTTCTGAAAGTTTTATTTTATTTTGTATTGTTTTATTTTAGAGCTATAACACATTTTTAGTTAATTTTTGCATATGACACAATTTTGCATATGGCACAAGATATGGATAAAAGTTTATCTTTTGTATATGGATACAGAGTTATTCTAGCAACTCTTATTAGAAAGACTGTTATTTCCTCACTAAATTCCTTCAATTATTTTTTTTTCAAAAATCTTTTGACTGTATATATGAATGTCTATTTATAGACCCATGCTCTGGACTGAATGTCTGTGTCCGCTCAAAATTTCATTGTTGAAACTTAATCTCCAATGTGATGGTATTTGAATGTGGGGGCTTTTGGGAGTTCATTGAGTCATGAACGTAGAATCTTTATGAATGAGATTATTTATAAGAGGCCCCAGAGAGATCCCTGGACCCTTCCAGCATGTGGGATTATAACAAGAAGTCTGCCTTCTATGAACCAGGAGAGAGATACCTAATCTGCCCAGCACCTTGATCTGGATTCCCCAGCCTCCAGAACTGTGAAAAATAAGTTTACATTGTTTATAAGCTGCCAAATTTGTGGTATTTTTATTAGAGCCCACTGAAATAGACTAAGACAACCCTCTTGTGATACTGTAATTTGTAATAAGTAATATGTATTTGGTCTTCCTTCCCATTTGTGGCACAAAGCTCCTAAAACTTTAAAAATTTTCTGGGGCTCCTGGGTGGCTCACTGGGTTAAGCCTCTGTCTTCAGCTCAGGTCATGATACCAGGGTTCTGGAATTGAGCCTCACAGAGGGCTCTCTGCTCAGCAGGGAGCCTGCTTCCCCATCTCTCTCTCTCTCTCTGCCTACCTCTCTGCCTTCTTGTGATCTCTGTCAAATAAATAAATAAAATTTTTTTAAAAAGTTAGAAATTTTCTTTTCTTTTTTTTTTTTTTTTTAAAGATTTTATTTATTTATTTGACAGACAGAGATCACAAGTAGGCAGAAAGGCAGGCAGAGAGAGAGAGAGAGAGGAGGAAGCAGGCTCTCCGCGGAGCGGACAGCCTGATGCGGGGCTCAATCCCAGGACCCTGGGATCATGACCTGAGACGAAGGCAGAGGCTTTAACCCACTGAGCCACCCAGGCGCCCAAAAAAAGTTAGAAATTTTCTAAGAAGTGTGAGCAGCAAAATTTATTTTGAACCCCATAATGCCTGGTTGGCAGGGGAACCAACTTTGTAAGTAGATGGTTGAAACTCATAGTTCCACCTCCTGACCTCTGGGGGTGGGAGAGGGGCTGGATGTTGAAGCACTGCCATGGGCCAATAATGGACTCAACCATGCCTATCTTATGAAGGCTCCTCCCCAAAGGGCAGGATTTGGAGAACTTCTGGGTTGTTGAATGTATGGAGATTTTTCAGGAAAGGGCATGAAATCTCTCTGCACCCTTTCAGCACACCCGTGCTCTGGTCTTCTCTTCCATCTGGCTATTACTGAGTTCTATCCTTTTATAAAACACTGGTCATCTCGTAAGTAAAATGTTTCTCTAAGTTCTGTAGGCTGCTCTAGCAAACTAATCAAACCCAAGGCAGGGGTCACTGGAAATTTCTATCTGATCTATAACTGGTAGATCAGAAGGACAGGTGAAGATACGGACTTGGCAACTGGTGACAGAAGTGTGTGTGTGTTGGGCAGGGGCAGTGCAGTCTTGTGGATAGAAGCTTTAACCTGTGGATTCTGATGCCATGCCAGAGTAGGGAGTAGCAAATTGAGTTAAATTGTAGGACACCCAGCTGGTAGAGAATTGCTTTTTGGTATGAGGGAAACCTCCAAACCACATGCTGTAACTGGTGACCAGAATCTTTTGCCTCTGTTCTATTTTTCTGTTTGTCTACGGTGACAATACCACATTGACTTGATTACTGTAGTTTCATAATAAGACTTGAAGTAGTGAGAGGTCACCATCCTTATCATTTTTCAGAGGTGTTTTGGCTCTTCTAAGCTCTTTGCTTGTTCAAGTTTATTGTAGAATTAACTTGTCAATTTCATCAAAAATGCCCGCTGGAAGTGTTTTTATAAAGTTTCACTGAAGCACTGCCATGGGATTTATTGACATACTGTGTACAGCTATTTTCTTGCTTTAGAGGAGCAAGCTGAATTGTGATAGAGACTCTTGTGATTTGCAAAGCCCAGAATATTTACGATTTGGATTTACGCAGGTAGGTGTACGGATCTCTGCTGAAGAATGATTTGGAAGGAATTGGTATTTTAACTATTTTAAGTCTTTCAACACATGAACAACGAATATCTCTCCATTCATCTGTCTTTCATTTCTCTCTGGAGTATTTCATACTGTCAGTGTTACACATATTCATTACAGTTTGTTGGACATAATGTTTATAATTGGTTGTGCATAATATTTACATCTATGTTCTGTCAGTAAATGATCTGTCATTTTGTTTTCCTATAATATTTTTGTCTGATTTTGGTACCAGAGTAATGCTGCCCTCATAGTAGAGCCTGTAAATTTCAGTTCGTGCTGAAATTGGTTTGGTCTGTCACGCTCAGTACTTCTATCTCCTTGCTAACTTTTTGTCTACTAGTTTTGGGCACTAGTAGCAGAAATTTTGCTTTTTCAAAGAGGTATATAAAACATTCTAACAATAATTGTGGACTTTTGTATAATTTTTTGAAAGAAAGATTTTGAAATCTTTATAAATGTGGATTTGTCAATTTCTTCTTGCAGATCTGTTTTTGCTCCATATGTGGTTAGGTATATAAATATTTAGGTTTATTATTTTCCTTTGAATTTGATCCCTTGATAACTATGAAATATCTTCTTTATTTCTGACAACAGTGTTTGTTCTGAAATCTACTTTGAATGATGGTAATATGACACTCAGCTCTATTTAGCAAGTATCAATATGGTATATCTTTCCCATTTTTAAAATTCAACCTATTATATCTTTATATTCAAGGTGTGTTTCCATAGGCAGTATGTAATTAGGTATACTTCTCTTTCCCACTGTCATTGCCTCCCAATCTATTTATATCTGTTTTTTAAATGAGGATGTTAACACCATTTATATTTAAAGTGATTATTTGTATGGTGAGATTTAAGTATACCATTTTACTATTTTTTTTATTTATTCCATCTGTCCTATTGGTTCCCTTTTTGTGATTTTCTGATTTGAATAAAATATATTTTGAATTTTTTGAATTGAGTATATTTTATGATTATCTTTCATTTTGTATACAAATGTTTTTTTGTTTTGTTTTTGTTTTGATATATAGCTCTTCTTTTTAAGACCCAGAATTCTGGGTTGATAGATTTGTTTCTTGACCTTGAATATATTGTTCCACTCTCTTCTCACTTGTGTTCTTTCCAATATGAAATCTATAATTTTTCTCTTTGTTCTCTAGGTAACATGTCTCTTGTTCCTACTTTATTTATTTATTATTTTTTTGTCCCTACTTTAAATGTTTCTCTTTTTCACAGCTTTTGAGCCGTATAATTATGATATGATTTTGTTTAATATTTTTCAGGTCTTTTGTGCTTGGGAATGTTGAACTTTTTGTATCTGCTCATTAATGGTTTTCATCAAATTAAAAAAAATTGTCATTAATTTCTCAAAATTATGAGACATCCTCTCCAGTCTATCTTTTCCTTCAGGGACCCTATTTGCACATATATTATACATCTTGAAATTTTCTCATAGTTAACTCGACTCTCTTTATTTTGTAAGTTACTTTTGTCCTTTTTTTCTTTTTTCATTGCTATGCTTTCAAGTTTACTTGTCTTTTTGTCCACAATATAAATTCAGCTGTGAATCGTGACCGGTGTATTATTATAGCTTTCATCTCTAAGAATTCCAATTTGACTCTGTTTTATATGTTGCATATGTTTGTTTATTTTTTGGATATTAAGAATACTATTATGATGACTGTTTTCATTTACTATTCTGGCTATTTGAAGGTCTATGTAAATATTGTATCAGTTATGATTGGTTAAATTTTTTTTCTCCCTAATTATAAGTTATATTTTTCTGGATTTTGCATGCCTGGCAATCTTTGATCAGATGATAGACATTGTGAACTTTGCATTATTGGATATTATATATTTTCATATTCCTATCTACCTATTAATCCTATCTACCCCTTCTTGAATTTTTTCTTGAATTTAGTTAAATAAATAAAATGATTTTGATTCTCCTGGATTTTGCTTTAAGAAATCTTATTAGAGGGCGCCTGGGTGGCTCAGTGGGTTAAGCCGCTGCCTTCGGCTCAGGTCATGATCTCGGGGTCCTGGGATCGAGTCCCACATCGGGCTCTCTGCTCGGCAGGGAGCCTGCCTCCTCCTCTCTCTGCCTGCCTCTCTGCCTACTTGTGATTTCTCTCTGTCAAATAAATAAATAAAATCTTAAAAAAAAAAAAAAAAAAAAAGAAATCTTATTAGAGTAGTGCAGCATTTATCTTAGGGCAAATTACTCCCCACTACTGAGGAAAGAACTTCTGAGTACCAGATCCAGTGGTCCCTGAATTCTGAGCCTGACTTGTTTGCTTGATGGGAACAAGTTCTAGCCCATGTTGAATTAGACATGAGATGGCCCTTCTAATCCTCTCAGATGATTGTTTCAGAACTTGAGCTATTTTCTGCATGAACATACTAGTCAGCACTCTGCAATACTTGTGAAGGACTCTCTACTATTCTCAGAATGTATCCCTCTTGGCAGCTTTTTCCTCTCTAGTACTTTGTTTTGTGAATTCTACCTGACTTTTCTTCTCATTCTGTCAGTTTATTCTCCTCAATTCTGGCAGTTTTAGTTTGTTTCGCTAGTTTAGAAACTCCATCAAGACTGTAGGGACAAATAATAGTGGGACTTGCTATGTTAATTTCCCATTTCTGAGTGATTACTCTGTCCTTACCTCTTTTATAATGTAATGATTTTTTTTATTTTTGTTTATTTGATCCACTTTACTCCTTTTTTAAAGTTTTTTTTTCCCAGAATCATCAGTATCAAATTTCATTTTGTGCTTTCCAATTTATCAGGGGAATCACCAAAAAAAGGATTTCTACCTTAATAGAAAGTCTACCTTAGTTGATTTAAGTTTGTGGGAAGAGAACCATCTATTTTGTTCATATTAGAGCCACAGAACTTAGAAAAAAAATCTCATATACAGAAGATACATCTATAATTTATTTATTCATTCCTTGTGTATTTATGGGGTGAGGCTACAATGAAATTTGTATGAAGTATGCTATTTAAATTAGATAATTCTACTCTCATATTTTAGGTGTTATAAAAAATATTATATGATATACAAATATTTTTATCCATATATCTGTGACTATATCAATGCCACGATGAATGATATAAAAATAAGCTAAATTTATAAATTATAAACAAAATGATTCACATAAATACTAATATGCATGCTATGTTATGACAATAATAGTAGGTTACTAGAATTTAATTTTATTTAGCTTGACTCTCAAGGTAGATTCAAGTAATTAACCTAAACACATTATCAAAATTTTTCAAAATCAACTACCCACTTGTCTGATGTTCAAAATTTCTAAGAAAACACAATTCACTTTCTAAAAGTGAATTCACTTTCTAAAAGGAAGCTGCATCATTGAAAAAATTTACATGAGAACATTAGTGATGCCAGATGTCATCATGTTATTGCTCAAAAGATAAAATCTAGCATATATCCCATTCACCAACCATGTTGTTCTAATCCACCATGTCACTCTTTATTTTCTTTCCTTTGTAAGAGAACTCTACTATCCAGTTTTAGAGATATACACTAAACAGAAAACTACAGTGGTGCAGTTGCTCTTATAGAACAAATTCCAGCTTGTGTCATTGATGTGTTATTTGGGAAGGCCTCCATAAATTAAGTAGTAGATATAATTTGTAAATAAATTTGAACCTAAAATTCTAATATTATGTAGCTTGAAGTGGAAAATGAGGGAAACCCTGTAAGTTATCCAAAGGGAGATAGTCTTCTTCTGGGCAGTAAGATATATTAACGATAAATATTAAAGACCATATCATAGAAAAAAGCTCATGCATGCTTTCTCTTTTTCCCTGTCTCTATCTCTCTCTCTCATACATCTGGGCGCTTGCTTGCTCTCAAATAAATAAATAAATAAAGCCTTTAAAAAATATGGAGACTTGAGTTTGTAATAATACTAGAGAAAAAAATTTTATACCCAGTGCTTACAGATAATCAACTAAAGAACAGAAATTCTTATAGTTTTTTTCTATCAAAGCTTACATCTTTATTAAATATAATTTTCAAAATCAACATACTAATTACATTACATACTTATTTACAAATGAACATACTTTTAGTCTGTTACTGAGTGACAGAAAGGATTAATAGATGAATTGATAGATATCTAGAATTAAAATTTTAATTCTTTTTTCTCCTAAACATCATGATATAAGTACTATAGGGACATGATTAAAATGCATTTGTTGTATAGCATTCTCCTCTGAGGACATTGTCAGTGTGATTCAAAAGTTTACCTAGTTGCTATTTTTCAACTCTAGAGATTTCTTCCTGGTGATAAGCACATGAAAATGTCTACATCTGCAGTATGAAGTGTTTTCACTGGGAAATAAAAGCTACTGAAATTTTTCCTTACATGAGAATTTAAATAAAAGAGAAAAACATTATTTTTTTATTTTTTGGAAAACATTAATTTTTATTTTTTTTTAAAGATTTTATTTATTTATTTGACAGAGAGAGATCACAAGTAGGCAGAGAGGCAGGCAGAGAGAGAGAGGAGGAAGCAGGCTCCCTGCGGAGCAGAGAGCCCGATGCGGGACTCGATCCCAGGACTCTGAGATCATGACCTGAGCCGAAGGCAGCGGCTTAACCCACTGAGCCACCCAGGCACCCGGAAAACATTAATTTTTAAAATCAATATTATCTTCAAGCTATCAACTCTAAAGATAGTTATTTTTTATATTTTGTATTTTCATTAAGGTATAGTTAAATTAATATTTTATAAACAGATACTGTTAATCTGAATTTGGAAGAGGATATAAAATCTCCTATAGGTGACTCAATCAGAAAGATATTTAATGCAGAGAGTATGGAGCTTATAAAATTAGTTGGAAGTTGGAAAATCATTCTCTAGTCCACATACCTTAGAATGATTCTCGGAACTATATGGAGCTATTTCTTAGAATTTTATGCCAGTGTAGCCTCCGAACATGAAGAGGCTGGAGAAGGTCATCCAAAGCTACAATCCTGAGCCTCCTGAGTTATATGAAAGTCATCTCTATAGACACTATTTCACAAGATCCAGGATGTGAATCTCATCTAGAATGAACATTAGAAACTGCTGATGAAAATTCATGAGTTTGGTAAACAATGACACTTGCTACATTCTAGAATGTTCTCCCTTCTAAATCAGTAAGGATGTCTAATTGGTAAACAATAATTCTTATCCCAAACCTTATCACCTTATCAACAATGGAGTTGGTGAAATATAGTTTTGTTTTTGTTTTTTGTTTTTTTTTTTTTTAGTTTCTATAAAATGTGGAGGTTGGATAAAACAATTCCAGCATGTTTCACATGGTTATTTTAGTTTACATAATATATACAAAATGATGAGGTGTCTCTTTTTTTTTTTTTTTTTTTTTTTAAAGATTTTATTTATTTATTTGACAGCAAGAGATCACAAGTAGGCAGAGAGGCAGGCAGAGAGAGAGGAAGGGAAGCAGGCTCCCTGCTGAGCAGAGAGCCCGATGTGGGGCTCGATCCCAGGACCCTGAGATCATGACCCGAGCAGGAGGCAGTGGCTTAACCCACTGAGCCACTCAGGCACCCCTGATGAGGTGTCTCTTGAGAGAACTGAGATATCCTTTACAATTTAGGGCTAATGTAATTTTTGGTTGTTTAACATTCTTGATAGTTATTATTAACTAATTCTAGTTATATTAATAATATTAGTTATTATTAGTTAATATTATTAATATTAGTTAATATTATTAACTAATTCTAGTTATATTAATAATATTAGTTATTATTAACTAATCACTATAGGTAAGTAAATGGTGGCACTGTATTTAAAATTAATGAGCCATTCTAAGTGTAAATCTCATTTGAATATTGAAAGCTGAAAGCAATGCTTTCTTTTCTAATTAGACACCCTTTTCCTAATCATTGTAGTGTGGATTTCAAAATCAATCCACAGTGAAAAACCCTCCATAAGTCATAGTGCCAGGGAGTTTTGAGTTGTAATTGCAATATAGATATAAAATCCTACTATTACTGTCTGTCTAGACAGACAGTAGGACTCTTTGTTGTATGTTTTATTATTTCTTACTGGTACTATAGCTCCTAGGACTCCTTGTTGTATGTTTTATTATTTCTTGTTGTTACTATAGCAAAACAAACCTGAATTTCCTGATATATAAGAAAACGTATGTTTTTGTCCCTCTGGAATCTTTTTCACAAGTTGCCAGGCCACAATTTAGACAGTTCTACTGAACAACATAAATGCTAATGTTTCCATGGTGACTCCATTCACATGACAGTTACCAGATTTCTTTCTTTTAAGATGACATTTAAGTAATTCTGAAAATATTCACACTAGAGTCAGACAGACAGGGTCTATGTAATTTGAAGTTAATCTGAGCATATATATATTAACACGCTTATATAACCCTAATTGATTGAATATCTCCATTCTCCATAGTGGATGTGCACAATTGTGCTGATTTGTTAAGCAATTTTAAATGCATCAAAGATAACTATATGGATCATCATCAAAATATAAACCTTATTAATGATAATTCTTAAATGATTTTCAATGATAAGTGGCTATACATTTAAAGACACACACAAATATTTACTTATAAACTCAGAAGTACTCATCAAAAAGTAATGCTTTACTATAGTCATCAACTCTAAACCTAGAACTGATTTGTTATTATTCATTCAATTTTTAATTTAAATAATTATTTGAATCAATAATCAATGTGAACATTATTTGATCTGGAAAAAACTATTTAAAAAAACAAGGAAGACATTTTCTCTAGCATACCCTGATATTTTATTACTGTACTCCTTATAAATCAGATTTTAGGAAAATTTTCTTGAAAAAAAAAGTAAAAAGTTATAGTATTCAGGGATTCTTTATTAAATAATTGATTATTTTCCTTATTTTAAGTGTTTAAGAAGAAAACTAAGTATTTCATATTTTGACCAAAAAAAAAAAGACTGGAAGGAAATGTAGGAATCATGGAAGCTTATGAGAGTTCAATTAATCATCTCTATGTACCAGAAAACTTGGTTCTATCACTATAGGTTTTAGTTTACTTATTCACAAAATATTCAGATAAAGACTAGTTGTTTATATCAGCTCTAAAACCCTTTAAAGAAGAAACTTTTGTTCATGGTTTATTTTATACATTCAATATATTTTATTATATGGAAAGAAAGAAAGAAAGAAAGAAAGAAAATTTCTTTCTAAAAAATCTTTTATTATAAAGAAAGAAAGAAAGAAAATTTCATAGTATCTTTTTTTTTTTTTTAAGTTTTTATTTATTTACTTGACCCAGAGAGAGAGACTGTGAAAGAGGGAATACAAGCAGGGGGAGTGGGAGAGGGAGAAGCGACTTTCTGCTGAACAGGGAGCCCAGTGCAGGGCTCGATCCCAGGACTTTGGGATCATGACCTGAGTTGAAGGCAGACGTTTAATGATTGAGCCACCCAGGCATCCCCCCAAATTTCATAATATCTTAATCAAAGAGCAAATATTTATTCCAATTAAGAAATAAATGTGTCCGTTGTCATTTAAAAGTCACAGTACTTATTCCAAGTGCAAAATATTCAGATAAAGACTATATATCTGAACTTAAAAAAAATAGCAACATGGGAGAGAGCCACACGTGGGACTTGTGCTCACATCCCTATGATACTGGTGTCAGGCACATAAACACGATAAGTAAATGTGCACAACTACAATGAGGGAATTCAGTTAAGACAAGTAAAGAAGTCAAAACTGTCTTCTCAAAAACAAGTATAGAACTTGGAAAAGTTCTCAAAAACACAGTTTAGTACTTTAAAACAACAAATTTATGTGTAACTGTTAATGGAAAAATATCCATTTTTGGTTAAGAACAGCAGATGTCTTCAACCTTCTCTTCTGGGCCTGCTCCATCTTCCCACACCCTAACCCAAGAGGTGAAAATGATAATCTTTACCAGAGTGGAGAAGGCCATAACATCAGCAGCGCTCTTCCTAGAGATGGCTGACTGAACTTACAACAAAGGACAAGTTTGTCCCCAGCAACATCATTAATAATAGAATCGAATATGGTAGGAAACTGGGGAAACACAACCCTAGCCTGAGATGGAGTTACTGATTGAGGTGAGTAGCAGACGACCAGAAATTCGTTCATTGGAGAGATCTTACAAATAAGAGCATCTTAAAAGTATTAGAAAGAGGTCTCCACATATGCCTGGTGAAAGCTGCATCTGCACCGGGGAGACAACAAAACCTGACAGAGTTAAAGTCAAGCTATATTGGAGATTTGGCTGCAGGTTGAGTGTGCTTCTCAACCCACTTCTAAAAGAATCGAGAGAAGGTAGAAACCTTGCAGACTCCGTTCTAATCACTGGATATTCACTAAGACTACCTGACGTGAAGATGACTCCTGAAAAGCCAGCATAAAGACAAATCAAAATAAAACAAACAACAGCATAAAAAAGCAGATAGCCAATACACAATATGGGGGAAACAGAGTCCACAGTACTGGACAAGGCATTCTAAAGTTCCCAGTTCCAAGCAGAAATAGGGGATATGTAAATATGTAGGAAAAAGTGATCCATACTCAAGAAATAAAAAGCAAATGAAAGCTTGCTCTAAATGGACCAGATATTGGATTTAGCAGGGGGAAAACAAACAAACAAACAAACAAACAAACAAAAAAACCCTTGCAAAATAGTTAGTATTAATATATTCAAAGAGTAAAATATAACTAAAGATGTAAGGAAAAACAAATCCAACATCTCAATAAGAGGGAAATACTCATAAATATAAATTATAAAAAGAAAAAAATATAAATTTTAAAATTGAAAATTGTGGAAACTGAAATAAAATTACTAAAATTTAAGAAATGCACTTTCTACAGCAGATTTGAAATGGTAAGGAAAGACAATAGTGAATTTAAAGACAATACAATAAAAACTACCCAATATGAATACAGAGAAGAGAAAAAAAGATTGAAGAAAAAGAAACAGAACTTGAAAGACCTGTGGAACAATGTCAAAAGAATCTACATACATGTAATAGAAGCAGCAGTTGGAGAGGAGAGAGAGAAAGGGACAAAAACTGAATTTTTTTAAAAAAATGGTAAAAATGTTCTTAGATTTGATGAAAACGTTCTAATCCTTAGATTGAAGAAACTCAAAGCAACAAATAAAAAACAAAAACAAACAAAAACCAAAAAACCTCAAATAGGATCAATACTAACAGATCAACAACTAGACACATAAATTGCTGACATCCAAAGAGAAAATTTTAAAAACAGAGAGGAGAAAGAAATTTAAAAAGTAAAAGAATCCCCCATACATGGAAACCATATATTTAATTCTTTAGTTTTCATTAATTCCTTACTTTTTCATCAAAAACACTGGTTGCTAGTAGACAGTAGAATAGCATTCCCAAAACACTAAAAGAAAAAGAAAAATCTCTCTACCAAGAATTCTATGTCCATTGAAGGTAGCTTTCAAAAATGAAGGTGGAAGATGTTTTCCGATAAACACAAACTGTTACTTCATTCATAGGATACCTATCCTACAAGAAATACAAAAAACTTTCCTTCAGTTAAAAAAAAAAAAAAAAAAACCTGGGAGTAATTTAAAGCCAAGAAAGAACTAAAGAGCAGCAGATATAATTATGTGAAAGACTTCATAAATGTTCTCCTTTCTTCTATTATTTTCTTTAAAATATAAAAATTTCATAAAACAACAATTAAAACACAGTGTTGAAGTTTTTTTATGAATGTGAGAAAGAGAAACACAGAGACAAGTAATACAGATGATAGTAACAAACGGAGGTGGAGAGAATGAAGCTATATTGGAACAAAACTGCTGCATTTGATATTTAGCTCGAAGTCAGCATTTACCCAAAAGGTATTGGGATAAGTTAAAGGATTTTAAATAGTATTTATTTTATATATTATATATTTTATTATATAAAATATAATATGTTATAATATATATATATAAATATCTATCTATATTTTTTAAGATTTTATTTATTTGGCATATAGAGATATATATAGGGAGAGAGCAGGAGCACAAGCATAGGGAGTGACAGACAGAGGGCTCAATCCCAGGACCCGGGGATCACGACCTGAGCCAAAGGCAGAGGCTTAACTGACTGAACCACATGGGAGCCCCTAAAAATTTTTTTAATGTAAAGCCAGAACTTAAAAAAAAAAAAAAAAAGAGCAAGAAAATAGATATGAGAAAGATGGAAAATAAGAAGCCAAATGGCAGATTTAAATACAATACCAGTAACTATAGTAAATGTGAATGGGGTAAACACTTCAACTGAAGGACATAAATTATAAGACTAAATTGAAAATTAGGGTACAGGGGCACCTGGTGGCTCAGTCAGTTAAGCAGCTGCCTTGGGCTCAGGTCATGATCCCAGGGTTCTGGGATCGAGCCCCCAGTTGGCAGGCAAGCACTCTGCTCAGTGAGGAGTCTCCTTCTCCCTATTGCTTTGCCTCTCCCCCTGCTTGTGTGCACTCTCTCTCTCTCAAAGAAATAAATGAAATCTTAAAAAAAAAAAAAAAGAAAAAAGAAAAAGAGAGAGACACACTTAAATTCAAAGACACAGAGAAGTGAAAAATTAAAAGGATAGAAAATGCCATATTAACCCTATATTAAGTATTAGAGACTGAGGCACATGTATTAATTTCAAACAAAATATATTTTAAGATGAGACATGCCAGTAAACTATTATAGTACTTTTCATAATGTCAAAGGATTCAATGCATCTAGTAGATGTAAAAATTACAAATGCTTATGCACCTAACAATGGAATCCCAAAATAGCTGATGTGAAAATTGAGAGAATTGAAAGTAAGGAAAAAAAAAAAAAAGTCCATTGGTATTAGAGACTTTGACATTCTGCTATTGGTAATTGATATAAGGAGGCACAAAATCAGTCAAGGTATTAAAGAGTTGGAAAACATTACCAATCAACTTTGCCTTATTGACATTTATAAAATATTCTACTCCAAAGCTGAAAGTATATTATTTTTAAGTTTATATAGGATACTTTTTAGAATAGACCATATGCAAGATATTAGTAAAATAAAGGCCAAACCAAATGATTATCTTAATAGATATACAAAAATCATTTGACAAAATCCAATACCTACTACCTGTAAAAACACACAAAAACTAGAAATACAAAGGAACATCCTTAACTTATTAAAAGATATCTACAAAATAATCCAACAGCTAATATCATAGTAAGTGGCCAAAATAGTAATCTTCCTCTAAAATTAGACACATTGGGGCTCCTGGGTGGCTCAGTGGGTTAAAGCCTCTGCCTTCAGCTTAGGTTGTGATCCCCGGGTCCTGGGATCGAGCCCTACATCAGGCTCTCTGCTCATTGGGGAGCCTGCTTCCCGCCCTCTCTCTCTGCCTGCCTCTCTGCCTACTTGTGATCTCTTGTCTGTCAAATAAATAAATAAATAAATAAATAAAGTAGAGGTATGATAAATAACCTCTGTTGTCATTATTCCTATTCAAATTGTATGGAGTGCAATTAGGTAAGACACAAATTTAAAGGCATACAGATTGGAAAGAAAAATTAAAAATTAAAATCTATTTTCAGAAGTCATGAACTTGTAGGTAGAAAACAGTAATAAGTCTATGCACAAATTAAATCATACTATTAGAACTAATAAACTGGCTTAGAAGGTCAAAGAATATAGGATCAATTTATAAAAATCGAACATTTCCTAAATAATATTGCCAAGACAGTTCAATGGGGGAAAGGTTAGTATTTACAACAGATGGTTTGGGGACAATGATATAACCAGGTGCAAAACCAAACAACAAAAAAATTAGGATTATATTTTACACTGTATAAAAAAAAATTAACTCAAAAGGATCATAGACTTAAAATTAAGATAAAACCACTGAAACATACTGAGAACTTGTTTGACATTGTTCATGTAGGTAAAGATTTGACATGACTGCAAAAGCATGGTTCGTAAAAGCAACTGATAGATGAGAAAGTGGCTACCTGTGGGGAATAGGGCTGAGAATCTAGGCTGACCAAAAGGTAAAAACAGAAATGCAGACGTTCCTTAGTGATCTCTTATGATCATATCATTTTACACTACAGGCAGATACTAATTTGGCAATAAACATTGTTGTAAAATATGATGAGAATATTTCAATATTATAAACTCTACACTTTTTTTTCCCTCTAATTTTAGATATTTTCAAAAGTGAAGTGGGAGAACTATAGGTACTCCTCCACCCTAGCAATAGCAGTTGGTTAAAGACATAAAGAGAAGGAAGCTAATGTCTCAAAATAAATGAGCTCTTCCTAGGAGAAGAGTATCCAAAAGGTGAATTTCATTAGTAGGATTGATGGGTGAGGGGATGAAATCTCCACAGGTGGTGGTAAAAGGAACCAGATGATTTTTTCATAAACGTTTACAGCTGCATGTGAACAGATGTGAGGTTCTCACATTCCAGAAGAGTCTGCTGAAGGCTGGGGCAAGGGAGACAGAAAGTAATATCTAGTGGTAAAGCCTTGCAATAAGCTATTATTTGGAACCTGGTGGCATTCTGTAACACAAAAAGTGGTCTTTGGATTTCTGGTTACTCGCTGATGCCAAGTCCTGATCCTGTCTTCAAAATATTTGAGGTTGGGATGAACTGAATCTAACTTAAGGTACCACAGCAGACCTAGCTAAGTGAGAGAAATGGTGGTCACTGATCCCTCTTACCGCATCCTGACAGAGGGTAAATAAATACACTTATAACTCTACTCTATGTAACCAGTGTCCAAAATATAATTTAAAAAATATATAAAACATAAAAAGAAGCAAGAAAATGTGACCCATAATCAAGAGAATCACAGGCAACAGAAGCAGATGTGCAAATATCCCACATATTGGAATTAGTGAACATGAGTTTCAGAGTTACTATGCAAATTATGCATAGGGTATCTTTCCCAGACTTTTATTTCTAAACTCCCTGTGTTTTTAGCTTTTAAGTGTGCATATTTCTTATATTGTTTGTGAAATCATTTACTGCCTGGCAGGATACTATTGTAAGTCAAAGATGCATATCATAAACTTGTTTGGAGAAACGACTAAAATTTGACATAAGGGTAAATATCTAAAAAGTCAATGGTGGGAATGATACGTAACAGTAAAAAACATAATTAGCCCAAAAGAAGGCAGAAAGGGAACAATAGAGGAACAGGAAAAATTTAGGGAAAACAGAAAATGAATAGCAAAATGGTGGACTTTAACTTATACTTATTTATAATAAATGTAAATGCACTAAGCAGTCTGAAAAATGTTTAAAGTGTCTTATGCCTATGCCATGTACTCGATTAGATCTAACTGCATTCTCTGCAGTGGTTATTTATTATTCAGTGTTTTGTGATAGAAGAAAATACCTACTTATTATTTTTAGGTACTGGAATTTGTACATGTGTCTGCCTTTAAAACTTACCACGAAAACTAAAAATATCATGTCAATGTTATGCAAGGGAAATTGAGACTATTAACAATGATAAATTCATAAATAATAATAGATTCACCCAAGATCTTGCCCCTAGGAAATTTGGGAACTGGGATTTAATCTTCAGACTTTCTACCTCCAAATTTTGTATCTGTCTGTAACATCATGCCTCCTAAAAGTAAATGTATTACACTTGCATTGTGAGAGTTAGAGAAGTTATCTGCATAATATTGTAATAACTGACTTTCTAAACTTATAAAAAATGTCTCACTCATGAATGAAGAGCTGAAAGCCATCTAATAGTCAAAAATTACAAAGCATCAATTTGGGGATTATAAAGAACTAAGAAAAGTCTTTTTAAAATAGGCTGTGCATTTCCATTTTTAATTTTTCTAATTCCCCTTATCCATTAGGAAAGTTTTCAAATGTGATTAGATTTAGAGGGATGGTTATAATCAAGGTCGTTTATGTAAGTGTTCCAACTATACACCACTTATTGCTCCATATTAAACTATGATCCTAACATTTGCTTCAGGCCACATTCAAAACTGTGCTGAATAGTCATTTTTACCTGTGATGTGCTTACTAATTGGTAAAGCTTGTCTTTGGCAGTTGGGCTCATTCGAAACTATTTTTAATTCATTAAGTGAAAATATTGAGTTTATTTTCTTCAAATTGCCATAGATTTTCTTTAACTCATTGAAATTTAAACATATACATTTTCTTCTACGAATGGACATCCTCATTTCTAAATCTTATGGAGAATACTTTCAGTCTTATTTATCTGATAGTTTCAGGATGAGAGTAACACACTGAATATATAGGAAGAATCTAATTTTCAATATAATTTGTCATTTAATTGTGAGGTACATTCTTTTAAACTTCATACATTGTTAATTTTAATGAGATTGTTTTCTGTACTAAGGAAATATTTAACCTGTGTAAGAAAGAATCAGTTAGTCAAGTGTCATACAAGTTAGCAGAGAGTTCAGAAAGAATCAAAGATGTTGTTTTCTGTTCATAGATTGAGAATACTTTTTTTCTGTTATTAAATTTTAGCTATTTTTTTCTTTAGTTTTAATGTTGTTTTTAAAATATTTGACTTCTCTAATACTATTTTATAATTAATGAGCACTAGTTAAGTACCAAATACTGTCTTAAACACAGTACATGATCACATTTTATCTTCATAATAATAATTTACTTTACTAATTTGTACTCATTTTTGTGGTGACTGTGTTATGAAGAAAGGAAATAATTTCTCCAAAGTAAAACAATTATTAAATTACAGAGTTGATATTTATATACCATCTATTGGGATTTTAACCAGAAAGCTAGAAAACAACAATGTTATCAATGGCATTCATCTGTTCCTCATGTATTCGCCAAATACACACCAAGCACATTTTACAAAGCAGGCTCAGAACCAGAACTGGGAATAGAATTGATTATGACATGGAGGAACTCACTTTTTCTGGAAAAAATAGAAGACTCAAGAAATGAATTAAACATTATAAATGCTCAGATAGATTTGTACAGTTATAAAGTATAATAGTAATTATTTTTAGAATGATTTCCACATACTTACTGGATGCCACATAATGAGTTAGGCAATGAATTGAACACTATACAGAATTTAAATCCTTGTGCAGTGTACTGTCAAACTGGAGATTTGCAAGATGTAAAAAATAACTAAATTAAAATATTGAAAGCAAGAGATACGGAAACAAAGACAACCAAACCTGGATTGTCAGATAATCTTTTCAGGAAAACTTGTGTAGAAATTAGTACAAACAGTAGGGTAGGAAGTATACATTTTAGAATGTTTTAGAAAGAGTTAAGAGCACATGCAAGAAAACTTAACCCAAATAGAAGTTAGCACTAAAAGTTTATTAGACTAGTGCAGGAATAGGGTTGCTGGTTAGTTCAGAAATATCTCAAAAGTGACATTAGCTGGTGGCATACCAGACCTCAGAGCACACACTCATAATGTATCTGAGTCAATAGAAATAGAATGAGAATAGAAGTACTATCAAAGTTACAAATCCCTATTGAATCAGAAAATCCCCTAAGGATTTCCTGCACCAACACTGCCCAAGAGAACGTGTTACAATAATGGGAATGTTTTATATCTGGCCTCTCCAATACAGCAACTACTCGCTGTATGTGGCTAGAAAGCTTTAACAATGTAGATAGTGACTGAATAACTGGATTTTTAATTTTATTTAATTTTATGTCTACCACATCAAACCATATAACACTGTTTACAATGTCCAGCACTCCAGTGAAAAGACATCCAATATGCCTCTTCCTACATTTCCCACATCTTTAATGAATTTTCTGTATATTCTCTCCCTTTGTTATCATAAATGGTCCCCATAGATATTATTAATCACAGAATGACAAGTTTCTTTAGGTTTGATTTATTTCCATGAGCACAGCAGAAGTTGAATAACTGGATATATCTTCTTGGTTTACTTTTCAAATCATTAGCTGCACAATACTACTGAGTAACAATCAAGGCCTTAGAATTAAATTTTATATAGAAGTCTTTATAAGAAATTTTAGATTGCAAAAATGAACTATTGGGACTTCATCAAGATCAAAGCTTTTGCACAGCAAAGGACTGAGTCAACAAAACTGAAAGACAACCAACAGAAGGGGAGAAGATATTTGTAAATGACATATCAGATAAAGCGCTAGTATCCAAAATCCATAAAGAGTTTACCAAACTCAACACCCAAGGAATAACTAATTCAATCAAGAAATGGGTAGAAGACATGAACAGACATTTCTGTAAAGAGGACATCCAAATGGTCAACAGACACATGGAAAAGTGCTCCATATCCCTTGGCATCAGGGAAATACAAATCAAAATCACAGTGAGATACCACCTTACACCAGTCCAAATGGCTAAAATTAATGTCAGGAAACGACAGGTGTTGGCAAGGATGCAGAGAAAGGGGAACCCTCCCACACTGATGGTGGGAATGCAAGCTGGTGCAACCACTCTGGAAAACAGCATGGAGTTCCTCAAAAAGTTGAAAATAGAGCTACCCTACGACTCAGCAATCACACTGGGTATTTCCCTAAAGCTACAATGTAATGATCTGAGGGCGCACGTACCCCGCAATGTTTATAGCAGCAATGTCCACAATAGCCAAACTATGGAAAGAGCCTAGATGTCCATCAACAGAAGAATGGATAAAGAAGATGTTGCAGACACACACACACGCACACACACACAGATACAAACAGACACGGAATGCTATGCAGCCATCAAAACCCCTAGAATCTTGCCATTTGCAATGATGTGGCTGGAACTGGAGGGTATTATACTAAGCAAAATAAGTCAATCAGAGAAAGACAATTATCATATGATCTCCCTGAATGAGATTCCTCACTGTATGAGGAATTTGAGAAGCAAGACAGAGGATCATAGGGGAAAGGAGGGAAAAATAAAAAAAGTTGAAACTAGAGAGGGAGACAAACCATAAGAGATTCTTAATCTTGGGAAACAAACTGAGGGTTGCTGGAGGGGAGGCTGGTGGAAATGATGGGGTGGGGAGACAATGGATACTGGGGAGGGCATGGGCTATGGTGAGTGCTGTGAATTGTGTAAGACTGATGAATTGCAGACCTGTACCCCTGAAATAAATAATATAGTATATGTTAATTAAAAAAGAAATTTTAGATTGGACTTTAAAAGCTTTTATCATTTGCTATACTGTGGCTAAGAAATCAAGGTCCTAAAATTTCCTCAGAAATTTTTTAAAAATTTCAATTTTATCTACAGTATGTATAAATGAGGATAAAGTCCTTTCTTCTTGAGACTCCCCAGATTTGCTGAGGTTCCTGGCATGACAGGAGGTGACCTTGCTTACTTTACTGGGAGATCACAGTCCTGGAAGGTAGGTTCCATGCCTTCCTGTTTCCCAGCAAGTTTCTCTAACTGCTGGCACAATCTACAGTCAAACTTTGTATCTTAATAGCTTGACACACCTGTTCAAATAAGAATTATCCACAAACATGGCACCACAGCTATGGTCTTGATTGCACAATTGTTTTATCTAATTATATCCTGGCAGTAAGAATAGTTTTCTTATTGACTGTATGCAAATAATTATATTGCTACAAAAATTAAATAGATTTATATGGGTTTCTGAATTGAGGTGGGGAGATTTGTGAAAATCAAACACCATTTAAAAAATGTTTTATTTCAATTTTCAAAAGCAGACTTGACTACATCAAGGATTACAGATAGATTAAAAAGACATTAAAAAAGGATTTGCTCACTTATCTACTGAAAATAGAGTGTAAAGGCAGCATTAACTGTATTCTAGTGGCATGGTCTGAAATTTTCTCAGCAATTTCAACACAGGCATCAGAAATGTGCACCAAAATACTATTCTTTAACTTATCAGAAGTTCAAAATACTTAGTATAGTCTCTTATTTTTCATCTCTTAGGATGCTGTAGAAAGGATTCTTCTATTGGATTATATCCTCAGGTCTAGTTATAGGATTATGTGACATTTACTTCAATTATGTAAACATGTTGTTAATGAGCTAAACGCTTCTGTAAATAGGACTTTTAATAAAAAGTCTAGCAAATTTAAAATATTAGAAATTGTATTTTCTTGTATTTAGTGAGTTTGGGAAATAGGAGATTTAAGTATGACTTACAGAGTACTATAGAACAATTGAAACAGAGTAGGTTTGTATATAAGGGATGTTATAATCAAATTTTTATATACTTCTTCAGAAAGAAAAAAAGTTATTTACTCGCCAGGAAGATAGGACTGTGTTGATTATAGACACAAGACACAGACACATATAGACATAGAGACTTTTTAGCTTCAGTTCTATAACTATAGTCATTAGCTGCAATCAAACACAAAACTGGCACAGAATTCAAAGAACTGTTTTCCTATAAGGGAGGCACAAAATTAATTAATTTAAGTGCACTAACAAATAAATAGACTAACAATCTTGATTCCTATTTTGCCTCACCCCACTAAGAATATATTTCTAGTATCCATCTACAGAGATGGTCAAATAGTGAAGTCATAAAGCTACGTTCTCAAGAAAAGCCTGGGCCCAGACGTCTTCACTGGTGAATTTTACCAAACATTTTAAGAAGAGCTAATAGCAATTCTTTGCAAATATTTACAAAAAAATAATGAATAGAAATGAAATATACTTTCTTTTTTTTAAATATTTTATTTGTTTATTTGACAGCTAGAGAGAGAGCACAAGTAAGCAGAATGGCAGGGAGAGGGGCAGAGAGAGAAGCAGGCTCTCCGCTGAGAGCCCGATGTGGGGCTCGATCCCAGGACCCTGGAATCATGACCGGAGCCGAAGGCAGCCGCTTAACCAACTGAGCCACCCGGGCGCCCCGAAAATATACTTTCTAATTCATTAAATGGATCCTGTGCTACCCTGATAGGAAGGAATGAAGGGACGAAGAAGGGAAGGAAGGAAGGAAGGAAGGAAGGACCCCCAAACCAGACCAAACCAAAAAACCCAAAACAAACAAACAAACAAAAATCAGAAGAAAACTAAAAGACCAATATCTCTTATTAATATAGATCAAAAATCCTCAACAAATTAGTAACCAAGTCCAGCAGTAAGTAAAAAATGATTATATACCAAGACAAAGTGGGATCTATGCCTGGAGTGCAAAGTTGGTTTGTAATCCAAAAATCAATGAATGAAACATATTGCATCAATAGAATACATGTCAAACAACTCTTGATTATTTCAGTAGATACGGAAGAACATTGACAAATCTAAACCCTCTTCTTGATATAAAAATCAACAATTATGAATAGAAAAGGATTTCCTCGATCTGGTCAATGTAATTCACCAAATCCAACAGCTAACATCATAGCTAAGTTGGAAAGCTAAATGTTTTCTCCATAAGATAAAGACAAAATAGGGGCGCCTGGGTGGCTCAGTGGGTTAAGCCTCTGCCTTCGGCTCAGGTTATGGTCTCACAGACCTGGGATCGAGCCCTGCATGGGACTCTCTGCTCGGCGGGGAGCCTGCTTCCCTTTGTCTCTCTCTCTCTGCCTGCCTCTCTGCCTACTTGTGATCTCTCTCTCTCTCTGTCCAATAAATAAATAAAATATTAAAAAAAAGAGATAAAGACAAAATAAAGATTTCTGCTCTCTGTACTTCTATTCAACATTGTACTGTAGCTTCTAGCCAGAGTAATAAGAAAGAAAATAATACCAAAACATCTCTATTAGGAAGGAAGAGATACAACTATCTCTATTCATATGATCTTATATGTAGAAAATATAAGCAATTTATTAAAAAAAAAAGCTATTGGAATTGACTGATAAAAGGTTGTAGGATACACAGTTAATATACTGAAAACACTTTTTATATATTTGTAATGAACAACACAAATTTAAAATAAGAAAATTCCATTGATAATAACATAAAAGTAAATAAAATACTTTAACAATATTTAACAAAAGAAGTATAAAACTTATACCCTAAACACTGCAAAATATCTTTGAAAGAAAGACAGTGTAGGCTCATGGGCAAGAAACTAAGAAAATTATACCCCAAATTGATCTACAGATTCAACACACTCCCTATCAAACTCCCAGCAAACTTTTTTTCAGAAATTGATGATATGGCCCTAAAATTCATATGAATATTCAAGGATCTCAGAATAGCAACAATCTTCAAAAGAGGAACAAATCTGGAGGACTCACATTTCCCAATTTTGAAACCTTCTGCAAAGCTACAATAATCAAGACTGTGTGCTACTTACATAAAGTGGGCATGTAAACCAACAGAATAATTGTGAGAATCCAGGAATAAGCCCTCATTTACAGTCAATTTATTTTTGACAAGGGTGGCAATAGTACGTAATAGTAAAGAAATAGTCTCAAACAATAACGTCAAGACAACTGAATGTCTGAAGGCAAAATATGACGTTGGACCCCTAGCTCATACCATATACAAAGCTCAAAATGCTTCAATTATCTAAATGTAAAATACAGAACTATGAAATTCTTAGAAAAATACATAGATAAATATACATTTATTTTTGTCATCAGCAATAGGTCCTTAAATATTTCACCAAAATCACAAGGACCTAAGGAAAAAATATTGATCAATTGTACTTTAATAAAATTAAAAATTATTGTGCTTACAATGATGCCTTCATCAAAATAAAGAATACACAACAACCATCTGGTTGGAGAAAATATTGGCAAATCATATATCTGATAAAATACTTATTTCAGCAGGAAGAAGACAAATAATACACAATAAATAGGAAATATCTGATTAGACAGCTTCCCAAAGAAGGTACAGAAATGGCCAAAAAGCACATGAAATATTTAAAGCCCTCAAACTCCAGCAGAATGGAAATCAAAATCACAAGGAAATAATTTCATAGTCTCTAGAATGACTATAGAGAAAACGGCAGATAGTAAGAAGTGTGTACAAGGATGTAGAGAAATTAGACCACTCATACACTGCTGGCTGGTGGGAATGTAAAATGGAAAAAAATCTGACAGCTTCTCAGAAAATTGAACATAGATTTACCATATGGTCCATCAGTTTCATTCTTTAGTACATATTCAAGAAAACTGAAAATATGTATTCACACAATCTGTATGTGATTATTCATGGCAACATTATGCATAATAGCTGAAAAGTGGTAAAAACCTACATGTTCATCAATTGACAAATGGGTAAAAAAAAAAAAAAGGTGGTATATCCAAACAATGAAATGTTCTTTAAGTAATAAAGCAGAAAGAAATGCTGATATATTTTACAACATGGGTAAATCTCAAAACCATTATGCTAAGTGGAAAAATCCAGATTAGATAGATAAGTAAATATTTAGCTAGATAGATAAATAGATGGATGTAGATAGATATAGAGATGTACAGATATATAAATAGTATGATTCCATTTATATGAAATGTCCATAATAGGCAATTCTATAGATAAATTAAATTAGTAGTTATCTGTGGCTGAGAGGGATTGGTAGTAGGGAATTTTGGGATAATGACTAAAATATACTTTGTTTTCTTAGGGGTAATAAAAAATTTCAAAAAAGATTATGGTGATTATTGCAAACTCTGTAAAAATTTTTTAATAACTAAATTGTGCACTATAAGTGGGTATACTGTATATGATAATTATATCTCAAAAAATCTTAAAAATATGTATCAAAAATAAAATCAAAATAGATGAATGACCTAAGTATGAGACATACTCATACTTAAGTATGAGTCAGGAAGTCATCAAAATTCTCCAGGAGAATAGAGTTAGCAAACTCTGTGAACAAGGCCACAGCAACTTCTGACTAGACTCATTTCTAGAGGTAACAGAAACAAAGGCAAAATGAACTATTGGGACTTCATCAAGATAAAATGCTTTTCACACTGAAGGAAACAATCAACAAAACTAAAAGGCAGCCTCCAGAATGGGAGAAGATATTTGCAAATGAAATATCTGATAACGGGTTAGTATCCAAAAGATATAAAGGATTTACCAAACTCAACACCCAAAACCCAAATAATCCACTTAAGAAATGGTCAGAAGACATGAGTAGACATTTTTCCAAAGAAGACAGACAGATGGCCAACAGACATATGAAAAGATGAAAGGATGCTCAACATCACTCATCATCAGGGAACTACAAATCAAAACCATGAGATACAACCTCATACCTCTCAGGATGCCTAAAGTTAATAATAGGAAACAACAGTTGTTGATAAGGATGTGGAGAAAGGGAAACACTCTTATACTGTTGGTGGGAATGCAAACTCATGTGTCCACTCTGGAATACAGTATGGTGTTTCCTCAAAAAGTTAAAAATAGAACTACCCTACAACTCAGCAATGAACTATTAGGTATTTAATCAAAGGATGCAACAAATACTGATTCAAACTGACACATGCACCCTAATGTTTATAACAGCGTTATCAACAATAGTCAAATTATGGAAAGAGCCCAAACATCCATTGACTGATGAATGGATGCAGAAGTGATATACAATGGAATATCACTCAGTCATCAAAAATAATGAAATCTTGTCATTTGCAACAACATGGATGGAGCTATAGTGTATTATGCTAAGTGAAACAAGTCAAAAAAAGACAAATATCATATGATATCACTCATATGTGGAATTTAAGAAACAAAACAGATGAACATGGGGAAGAGGGAAAAAAGAGAGAAAGCAAATCAAAAGAGATTCTTAACTATAGAAAACAAACCGAGGGTTGCTGGAAGGGAGGTGGGTGGGGGATAGGCTAAATGAGTGATAGGTTTTAAGGAGGGCACTTGCTGTGTGGAGCACTGGGCGTTATATGTAAGTGATAAATCACTAAAATAAATCACTAAGTTGTATTCTTGAAGCTAATATTACACTATTAACTAACTAGAATTTAAATAAAAATATTAAAAAAACAAACATAAAGTAGACTCCACACCCAATGTGGTGCTTGAACTCACACGCGCGTGCACAAACACACATACACACACAAATTCAAAAGAGATCATGGTGATGATTATAAACTCTGTAAAATGTTTTTTTAAAACGACTGAATTGTGCATTCTAAGGTGCACTGTATGTGACAATTATATCTCAATAAATCTTAAAAATATGTACCCCAAACTCTTGTATTAGTGCAATGAGAGTAAAAGGCATGCAGAAGAAACTGTCCATGGACAGGCTCTATTTGATACCCAAAGAATTTGTGGTGATATAAAATTTATACAAGCTTCAAGAAAAGGAATTTGCTGGAAAGAAAAATTACTGCCAGATACCAAGGGAAAGATTCTGTAACTTGGATAGCTGAATTGTAAGCCACAATGAATTATGGAATAATAAAAACTAAGTAAAGGCTTGACTTTGAGTTAAAGAAAATGATGGATACAATGAATGAAGGTTTTTTTCCTTCTTTAAAATAAATCCGGTTCAGTAGAGACTACTTTCCTTTCATTGCCAATATTCTTCAATTACATTCAAAACTGACTAATAATTAGAAAGTAATCAACTTATAAATTATATAATTGAAAATTTGCAAAAATGGGGTTCATAGATAAGGGAAAATGAAGAAGTCAGTCGGAGAAAGAATAATGCTATATGATTTCACTCATATGTGGAAGTTAAGAAACAAAACAAATGGACGAAGAGAAAAAAAGACAAAGAAAAAAGTTTCTTAAACACAGAGAACAAACTGGTGGTTGTCAAAATGAAGTTGGGTAGGAAGATGGGTGAAACAGATAAAGGAAATCAAGAATGCACACTTTCCTTGCCAAGTAGTGAGAAATATATAAAATTGTTGAATCATTCTATTGTATGTCTAAAGCTACTGTAATGCTGTATGTTAATTATACTTCAATTAAACGACAAAAGATAAAAAATATATATAAGTGAAAAAAGAAACAGGAAGAAAAAACAAAACAAAGCTCTTTATTGTGCCAATGAAATTGAAGGGAATAGTATCACTGAACAAAAATAACAGAGAAATAGAAAAAAATGAATACTGGAAAAAAAAACAAACCTGTGAGGTGTTCAAGGAAGTTTTGAGGCAATAGATGCCTCCCATAAACAAAACTAAACCAACAAACAGCTAGTTGGAAAAATCTCAGAATAGAGTTGTTCTTCTTTTAATGAGAGACAAAGGAAAAGTGCATCAAAAGAAAAGAACATGAATGAAAATAAAAGCAAGGAGATGATAGACGTGCTTTCTAAATATCACGTTCAAGATTAAAAATTTAAAAAACACACACTGAAATTATTGTAGATAAGCAGCTGGATAGACAGGACAAGATGTGGGATATCCTGATATTACCAAAGAATAGTGTTTTGAAAAATTGTGAATAGAAATAAAATTCAATGAATACAGAAGAAAACAAATACAAAACAATATTGTAATATGAAGGCACAAAAGGGTTTACTATATGAGAAAAATTTGATTTAACATAATCGTAATACAACTGTATACACTCCCAAAGTGATTTCTCTTCAAGTGTAAAATAATGTTAATAATATGCAAAAAGCAAAAGCAAGGGAGACACAAAACAAAAATCTCTTTTTTTCGTTCTAATGTTGAGTCTTTCCTTTTCTTCCTCAAAAGAACCAAAGTGTATTCTAGTTAGAGGTTCGTTTAGTAAAAAGATTGCTTTTTGCAGACTTCCTTCTAACTGTTGTGACCTGTGAAATGTGGTGGGCACTGTGGGGTATGTATGTGGAGGTACTTTTAGATTGTTGGGTCAACTGGCCCATATGCCCTTTTTATTGTAACACTTTATTCTTTCCAGACATACAGACTTGGAGCTGGAAACCCGGAATCTATCTTGGACAGAGGTAACATTGAGATTAGAAGTCATGTTAATTATGGAAAAAAACAAGACAAAATAAAGCAAAACTCATATTTATCCTAGGTAGCTTACTTAGGCTGACTGTTGTTTGCCTGAGAAAAAATCGAAGCTCTACTTTGTGTAAACCACTTTGTAGGGATCGGGGGCTGGAATTCCTATCCTATGTAGGTGAATCTCATCCAACACTGAGTACCATTTGTGACTGTACCACCAGGAACAAAACACAGATTACCAGACTGGCTAACTGGAAGAGGTGAGAATATGTAAGATAGGGAATTAATTCTGTAGGCCGCAAAGTTGGTGACCATCAATTTGTAGTGGCAAAACAGTAGGTCAAACTGTTACCTTCAGCATCTTGGAAGGAAGAACTATGATTCCTGAGGCTGATCTATTATGAAATATATGAAAAATTCAGAATGTTAGTGTGTATTAGCTTGTTCTGGATGCTTTCAACAAAACCCTATCAGTGAGAAATAAATTGAGTCTGGAGCTTTTTAATCTACTAAAAGAGACAGAAAGAAATGCCATTTTGCCAAGGGACAAACTCTCTGCCTATGGCTTAGAAAAGAAGTTGCCAGGGAGTCTGTACCTTGGAACATTTTCAGGGTCAAAAATCCAATTGCTTCTATATGTATATTGGATCAGTTATGAACAGTGGTTGTAAAAATGCAGATATAGTGGGATATAACCCTGGTGCTTTGCCATAAAATACAGTGGAGTACTGGCAAAGATGGCAAGCGCTTCTGATTGCCTCCAGGCAGTGACTGCTGAGCTTGAAAGAGAAGGGATCTGTGAGATCTTAAAAGCCAGCAAGTACAAGTTTAAAAACTATGACAGCCTGGGTAGCTCTCCGTGCTATGTTCATAAAAACAGAAACAAAAGCAAATCGCCTCAGTGTCTACTATATTTTTGAATGACTATATCCTTGTGAAGGTATTGAATCCAAAGATCAGAAAGATGTCATCATGTCATTCATGTAGGGTTTCCAGACATAGGAGAAGCATATAGTTTTCTAGTGCTTCTTCTTCCTTAGCAATAGGCTCCAGTTTTAGTCTGTGTGGCAAAAAGCATGGCTCAGGGATTACATTTCCAACCTGCTGTCTTGCTGGCAACTAGAGGTGATCAATTAATATAAGTTAAACTTTTGGGATAAGCTTCTGGGAAGACTATATAAAAATAGCTCCTTTGAGCTACTCACATTTCCTCTTCTTTCTGCTAAGATTGTGGATTTTGAAGTCCAGCAGACATCTTGAATAATGTACTAAAGTTAGAGAAGCAGAAGACGGGGGTGTCTGCGTGGCATGTACCTATCTGCTTGTACTGTTTAATTTGGCTTTGTTTTGTTTAATGTGAGGGAAACATAAACATAAAAAATCAGCTGGGATATGGTCACTTTGGCTCTCTCCTCTCTTACTCGCTTTTCTTATAAAAGGTTCTTTTTTAAAAAAAAGATTTTATTTAGTTATTTGACAGAGAGAGATCACAAGTAGGCAGAGAGGCAGGCAGAGAGAGAGAGGGAAGCAGGCTCCTTGGTGAGCAGAGAGCCCAATGTGATGCGGGGCTCAATCCCAGGACGCCGAGATCATGACCTGAGCGGAAGGCAGAGGCTTTAACCCACTGAGCCACCCAGGCGCCCCTCTTATAAAACTTCTAACATGATAGCTGAAGTTTTATTAGCTATTCTGAACTATAAGGTGAACTTGGATTTCAAAGTCCTGCACCAACGTTTGTATAATAGAAACGCAAGGGAATTTGGGTTCTTGATAACCACAGAAAAGCAATTCCAGATACCTTTTATGGCTGGTTTTGTATTGGAGATACACACTTGCATCTTATTGATTTCTTTTGGCTTTATATTATACACATCTAATATTAATATAAAAGTGGAGAAAGTAATATACAAAAAAGACAAAATAACTTTAGCCCCAAACATTTTCATAGAAACATTTGATGGTACAACATAGCTTGAGGATTATTATCTCCAAAGAATTTACAGAAATAAAATGTATCCCAAGAAGTATATATATACAAATTTTCTTTTAAAAATCAACGTGACAGAGTCATTCTTGGTCATGAATTAATGTAGAGATTCTAGCACCCATGAGGTTTCCTTAAACAGAATTTTAATTAAAAAAAAAAGGTGGAACAAAAAATGTGGTTTGGAAATGAAGATAAAATAAAATGGCTGATGATTACTAAAACTGTACTTAAGCATAGAATTAGAAATTATATAATAAACAATGTTAAAAAATTAAGAATTATTAATAAGAAATTAAAAATAATGTGTATGTATATTCATATATATGTACATTCATTCATGCATATGTATATATGAAATAAACACGAATTGAAGAATTTCTACATATGCTTATATGTTAATATGGAAGATATAGTTTGTTGGAATATTAAAAAAGGCTCAATAAATGTGAAAGGGACTTATTTCAAAAAAACTTCTAATGATACTTGTTATTAAAATAAGTGTTCTAGTCAACAAAAATAATTTTCAGAAAAGGGAAACAAAACAATAACATATGTATAAATGGAAAGACGTTCAGGATGACAGTAAGGTCATGAATATTCTAGAAGATTTATTTAACTGGAAATGGAGATTATATTGTATAAGTATGTGCATAGAAGATCTTTAGGAGTGTAATAATATATAACTTGTTTTCATATAATGGATACATATGAGTATCTTGAAAGGGTAAGTAACCATTAACAGAGTAGAAAGCCAGTGTAGAATTATAAAATTGACAATGGGACAAAAAATAACAAGTAGCAATTTAATCAAATCAGCAGCAATGAGGCAAAAAGGATTGAAAGGAGTAAAATAAATAATAAATTAAGGCAGTTGGAACACATTAAGTCAAGTATGTCATTTATTAAAATACTTGTGAATGGCTTTTATTTGACCACTGGAACACAGACTATTAGAAAGGGCTAAAACTCCATACCCAATTATATTTCATCTTTTAAGAAACACATTTGAAATAGAGCTTCAAAGAAATGCTGTGGTAAAGAGATTCAAAACATTTCCAAACATGAGAAAAACAAGATATGACAATACTAATGTGCAAAACATTAAGATAAAAGAAATACATTCTAAGTCAAAAGCTAAGGTTCATTATCCTTAGTAGAACACATACTATAAGGCATGCTAAAAAAAGAATTTTAAAGCCAAATTAATGATATCAAATGGAATCAGAAATTGTAGGGAAGAATTAAGGAAGAGTAAAAAAAAGAAATTAGTGATATTGAGGGATAAATATATAATGACATTACATATACATATATTACATATAATAATTACATTGTATATAATTTATTCTTACATATTTAGATATATATACATGTAAATAGACAAATTCATCCACCTAAACAACATAAATTTATGAATTAGTTAAGATAAAAACAATAAAACTGTTTTTTGCAAAGAATAATAGAACTAGGGGCACCTGGGTAGTTCAGTTAGTTAAGCATCCAACTCTTGGTTTCAGTTCAGGTCATGAACTCGGGTTCTGGGATGGAGCCCAGCATAGGGCTCTGAGCTCAGTGAGGAACCTGGTTGGGTTCCCCCTTCCTTTTCCCATGTACCTCCCCGCCCCCCCACCAATAAATAAATAAATAAATAAATAAATCTTAAAAAAAAAAAAAGAACTAGACTGTTTTAAAGTAAAATATTTGAAAAAATACACACTGCAAACCTTAAGGGAGCTGATGTGTCGGTTTTAATCAAAAATGTTAAGATAATGGATATTACCAGATATTGAGAAAGATATGTTGTAATTTTTAAATGAAGTTATTCATCAAGAAGACATAGAATTATTTATAAATCTAAATATTTATTGTCCTAAAAGAAAGTGTTTGAAAATACATAAAACAATAATCAACATGATTAAGGGGAGAAATATAAATATCTACAAATACAGTTGCAGATTTTAAGAAATGTTATTATTAAATTACAGAAACAAGCAGAAAAAATACAGAATATCAGAGAATATAAAACAGAAAAATCAGTAAAATATTAGAAAATTTGAACACAATCAACCAACTTGGTCAAATTAACATTCATAACAGATCATAGCCAACAACTGCACAATATATACTTGTTTCAAGTGAATTTGTAATATTTGTAAGTAACTATTTAGCATCACAAACAAGTCTTAATAAATATTAAAATTTTAAAATAATTCAGAGTACACTCTCTGACCATAATACTAAACTAGAAATGGATAAAATGAAAATATGAAGAAAATTCATGAATATCTATAAATAAAACAACATACTCCTAAATAATCTGAGTCAAAAAGGAATCATAAAGGAAATTTTAAAATATTACAAACTGAATGAAAATGAATACAAAACATACTACAATTGTGGACGGACTTCCACTTAGATCAAAATATGCTTTAAAAAAAAGGTGCCTCTAACATGACAATGGGGAAAAAGCAACAGATCAGCTGTTTCAACAGTTTATACCAATTTTTATACCTATTGGAAAACTGAAGTTAAAGGGTGATGAAGGAATCTGAAATCCAAAGAGGTTTGAATTCGTCCAAGCAATGAAAGGACATAATATTTTCTTATCTGTGACAATCTGAAAATTTCCTGACCAGAATACAAGTAGGAAAACTCTAACTTGGCTAAAAGTCAAGTGGGAACTAATAAATCTGAGGTTGCTGGTGGCACTTAGCAACTGCCCTCACTCAGCCATACAGAACTATATCATTTGAAGTCTCATTCCCCATGGGTGCTCAGTGGAGAAATTGAGTGTAGGGCAAAAGACTACAGAGAGCAAATGTTGAGTGGCTCAGATGAGCAGGGGGTGATTGAGGGCTATTGGGGGCCAGGTAGGAAACTTTGCCTACTTCCCAGGTTCTTATTTTCACAAAGCAACTGCTTTAATCCTCTGGGATAGGAGCAACAAATCCTTTTGCCTACAAGAATGCAAAGGAGTTAATCACAGATAGCAAGCAGACGAAACTCAAAAACCACACTGCCTGCTTCTCTACGCTTGTTCTTATATAAAGCTAAAGATCTCCATCACTGGGGCGTGGGAAGAAATCGCTCTCTTATGCAGTGCTCCAAGGAGCTTGTCACTTGCTGCAAGAGAGATAGGCACAAAACCCTGCCAATTACCCCCACACTTCATTCCTGCAGAGCCAAAGATCCAGAGGAGCGGCGAGAATCGAAGATGATTAGCACTTGTGAAGGTGATAGGGTGGTCAGAGATCACTTCCTCCAAAATGATATTCTACACAGCAAATCACAACAAGTCGTGGGAAGGACATCAAGGCCACTCACTGACAAGGCATAGGTGAAGACTGCAGATGAAGGGAAGTCAAAGAGAAATTCTCTACAATACATGGAGAGGCAAGAATGTAAGGTTTAACATTCTATCACATGATCTGTATGATAGGATATATATTGAGGCGGTTTCTGCAGCTTGTGGGTGGTACAGTACATCTACACCCAACATCAACCACAGAAATAAGGATGAGTTTGACCAACAAAGGGAAGAGGGTGTAAGAATGCTCCTCTAAGCACAGAAGTTTCCTAAGACTGAGGGAGCAGAAGACTGGACCAGAAAAAAACATGAATTCCACACACCCCATAACAGGTGTAACAAGATTATTGCTGGAGAGGGCAACCACATAGAGATTCCTCCATGGCACAGTCAGTGGTGACTGACAGTGAGAAGGGAGCCCTGACTCTGAGAAAAACTTTCCAGCACTCCAACTGCTACTTTAAGCACTTAACCCGCTGCTAGAGATATTTGAACCTGTGACACTGGAAAGTAACCATAGCAACAAGAACCATAAACCATCACAACAACTATAACAATACAACACTATTCTAGACTATACTGGCTCAACTGCCCACTCTAATGGCCTGACAAAGGACCTGTGCGCTTGCCAAGCGTCAGTATTCCTTATTGTAATGACTAGCATTCAGTGAAAATTTGTGAAGATGCCACAGAGTGAAAAACGAAACCCCATTTCAGGAGATAAAACAACCAACAAATCAAGGCTCAGAAATAATCAAGATGTTGCAACGATCAGACAAGTTTTTTGAAACGACCCTCATTAAAATCTTAGAGTCTAGTGAAAAAGAGGCCAATACAGATGCACAGATGGAGAATTTCATCAGAGAGAAGGAATATTGATGAAAATTAAAGTCCTGGGAATTAAAAAAATGGTATCAGAGATGAACAATTCCATTGACTGGCTCATCCGTAGACTTGAAGCAGCTGTGGGAGGAATCAATAAACTTGAAGATGAGTTAATGACATTAGTCGAAATTACCCAAACAAAACGCAAAGGAGAAAGAAAGAGTTAAGGATGAAGAAAACATATAAGACATGGACCACTATCATAATGGTCTAGCATATGGGTAGATAAAATGCCAGAATGAGGGGAGAAAAGTGATAATGTGGGGAAGAAAAATAATTTGAAGTAATATTGGCTAATAATTTCTCCTAAAACAATAGTGAAAAAGTCTTGGCTACAACATCAGAAATACAACTTTAAAAAAAAAATGAGAAAAAAAATGATAAATTTGTCTTTATCAGTATATTTTTTTAATGTGTCCTCTTTAAAACACTATTGTGAGTAATGGAAGCCAAGCAAAGACTGGAGAAAATATTTGAAAATCACGTATTTGATAAAGAACTTATTTCCAGAATATATAAAGGATATTAATAATGCAATAATTTAAAAAATGAGGAAAAGGTTTGCATAAACCCTCCACCAAAGGTCATATTCAGGTGACAAATTAGCATGTAAAAACATACTCAACATGGTTCATCATTAATTACATACAAATTTAACAACAAGAACTGGCTTCATAATTTGGGGGGGTAGGGCACTATGCAAAATGAAAATTCATGGCCATTTGTTTAAAAAATTAGTAAAAATATCTAGATTGCCATAGCTGAACATTACATGAAATAGAAAATCCTTCTAGTTGTCCTATGCTGTGTGATTGCTCAGGGAAGATGGACACAAAACTTTCCCTGTATACTGTCACGTAGTTATTAGGATAACTATGACCAAATCGAAAAGACCAAAGATTGGTGGGGAGGGGGAACAATTTGAATTCTCATACTTTAATGTTGGGAATTTGAAATAGCAAACCATTCTGGAAAACTTTTTGGCAGTTTGTAACATGTTTAATATGCATGTAACTATAACTTAAAAATTATAATTTTTTCCTGCCTCTGTAACCAAAAGCCAATATGTCCGTATATTATATGGTACAACACTCTTATATGTGTAGAAATAACTCTTAGTGGAAAAAAACAACAAAAACCTCAACAGAGCAGAAGTTATCTCTGAGCACAGAGAAAGGGTAGATTGGGAAGCATTACCAAAAGAACTTTCTAGGTTCTTTTTAGGTTGATTGCAATATACTCTACCTTAATACTGGTGTGGTTAAGACATGAGTTTAATCTGTCATAATTTTCTCAGTTGAGATTTGTGCATTTTAATGTGTCCAAATTTTACCTTTTCTCAGTCTCTCAAAACATACAAGCAGAAGGAAATGAGCAAGAAAATAGAAACTGCTATAAGCTAGGGCCAACGTTTTAAGCATGGTTAAGCATGAGAGCCAAGTTCTGTTCCAAACTACTCTCAGAGGAAATGGCTTAGAGCTGCAAAGTCATCTCAAATTGTGTTCCATACCCGCAGAGATGAAAAACAAACAACAACAAAAACACTTTAATTTTCAAACTGCAGATATTTTAGGTGCATTCTGGTAACCATTGATCTTGGCCAATATGATAACTGAATTTACGATATAGATGTTGAGGCAAAGAGTCATAGTCACACTGATATGATATTGCCCAAGGAATTAAAGAACATGAAAATGTGAATGTCCCAATCATTGAGCAATAAAAACCAAACATTTGCCTGAGATACTGTTGCTGAATATGTTGAATTAATTGCACTTTGCACTTAGGAATTTAATAAAATTAAAATTTGAATAAAAAATAAATTTGCACTTAGCAGCTGACACAGAGATGAAGCTTGGGACCAAATAATGTATATCTTCCCCACCAACTCCTCTCCCTTAATTTTCAGTGACAATGGAAAGAGAGAGAATTGTAAGAATACTGTAATGTCGCCAACTCACACATCTGTCATGTTTTCAACGGTGGCGTTGGTTTGCTGGTGCAGTCCTCATGAATGCTAAAATTACATTTTTTCTGGCAGTACATCACTAGCATCTCCCACACCTACTTTATTTCATTTTTTCCCACCCTTATTTTAAACCACAGATCATTAGCATAAACCCAATTATTTGAAAAACTCAGAAAAACTTGAATTAAGAGTACAGTTGTAGAATTTAGAAGCATTCCTAATTATTTTAGATGTCTATGTGTACCACTCACTGAAAAAAAATTAGGTGAATTTCCTTCGGAATTACCACAATAAGTTAAAGTAAACTGTACTAGATCAAAAGTTACGTGTTTGTGTGCTTCTGTGTGTGTGTGTGTGTGTGTGTGTGTGTGTGTGTGTATGTAGGTACTTACAAAAAGAGAGTAGTGTGGTGGATACTGGAATAACATATTATAGTAGCTATGATCACCTCTATCAGAGCCACAAAAAGTTATTGAAACATACGTCTTGCTGGGGAGGAAAAATAATTTTTCCTCTACCTTTCTGAGTTCTTCAATGGACCGCTGTAATAAAAGTTTAACAAGAGAAAAATAAATAACAGTAGCATTTCTACCTCATGTACACATGGGACACACCCAGGGGAAAAAGGAACTCCCCAGGTAGGCTTAGAATTAAGGATTAAATATTATCTTAATAGCAGAACAGAAGAGAATTATGTACACCGCTTTGAAAGACCACGGGCTGTTAGGAGAAAGGATCAGATACGACATGATAGTGTTAAAAGATAAACTGATACATACTAAAAATTTTAGGAGTTTGTGGGAACCCAGTTCAGTTCCAGTCAACAGTGCCAAACCTGACATGGCGAGGAACACTCCACAGACAAAAATCAGGGGAAGTCTTACATAAAGAAAGTGCAGACCCAAGGGAAACTTTTGACTGGCTACAGCTTAAAAGTCTAGTTGGCTGTTTGTGATTGATTTTCCTTAGCATTTTGATTTCATAACCCTGAGGCATTTCTAGGCTTCAGATGTAGGTTCCTTATGGAGGCCTCTCATAGCATTAGATTCAAGTTCATTCTAAAGGGCTCCTCTGTTTAATTAACTTAACAAATGTTTGTGACAAAGTTTGTCTGGATGTGATGCCGACTTCTACTCTCCATTCCTGTGATAAGAGTCAATCTTTCTTGGTTGAGAAAGCTTTTCTGGGGAGGAGATTTATGACAATTCAGTTCTGTTTGAAGGATCTGTCTGTAGGCAGATAAGGAGAAATCTGAGAAAGGCTCTCCCTGCTTTTACTTTTTTTCAAGTGCTTTCAGCTCAAAATAATCAATATGCCAAAGCAGCATATTCTGAGGTGAGCCGCACATTCTGCTATCTCACAGCCATTAGGAAAAGGTAATTTTTTTTCCCTTGTGGGGTAGGGGATAATTTTATCACATATATGTTAACGTCTGATACTGCTTATCTCATCTGACAATTTTCTAGATGAAACATACAGTTGGACTTAATTATAAATATAAGTATTCACTAACAGTGTTTGATGCTCATTCTCAATTATGCCCCAAACCCTATTTTTGTCAAAAATGAAACAAATTAGGGTTTTCACCCTTATCCAACTCAGAGAAGATATATAGAGAACAGTAGGGTTTCATTCATTTATTCATTAAGAACTTTGTGCCCCTGTTGTGTACCTGTTGGGCTAAAGACACATGACAGAAGGAAAAAAAGGGGAAGGCTCCTGCCAGCCTGGAACTGAGAGGGGAAATAAATGTTAAGCGCAGCCGAAAAAAAAAAATGCGTAATTGTATTATGAAAAATGATATGGATAAAAAATAGATGGTGCCATGAGACAATACAATATGGGCTACAACCTCATTTGGGTGATGGGTAAGTGATGCCATTCAGGCTGAAATTTAACAGACGAGTTTGTGGGAGTTGTGCATCAGGTAGGGGTGAAGAGGAAGGGGCGGGCTCACAGAAGTCCCAATGGAGGAGTGGAAATACTCTGGAGATGAAAGAGAATGGAAAGGTTTGAGGCAATCAGGGCACTGAGTATACCTTTTTATATGTTGAATAAACAAGTAGATTGTTAGGCAATCTCAGAGAAAAAAACATCGGAAAGCTGAGACACGCTGCATTGCCACTATGTCCTTTGACCAAGAAAACAATGTATGAACCTAATGAAACTATGGCATGATGTCACTAAAAGCCAGTTTTTTGGTCCCGGACATCACAGAAGGACTGACTCTTCTGCCTTTTCAAATTCTTCTAAGGAAATTGCAGCCCTAAAAATGGTAATCAAAGCATATGAGCTTTCAATGCTAAATAGTTTTGAATTAATTCATTAGTATGTTGACATTCGAAACAAACGGACTTATTTTCCTTTTCTAGTATGTTCAAGCTTCCAGTGGATTTAGCTAGCAGTTGTCATGCTCATTAAGCACACATTTGTATTGTTTTTGCAAATGTCATCTAAATATTTAGAATTATAGAGGAACTGACAGTGGAAAAAGCAAGTGATTTTCCCCTGAAAGAGGAATCTACTGCTGCCAGGAATTTATCATTTTGACATTAGAATTGATGGATTGGATATAATTCCTGTCCAAAGCAATAGGCTAAGAGGTCAAGTATATTTCCCTAAGCCAATATACCACAGTGTCATAATGAAATCCCTTGGTTCTGGGCAAACAAGGTAACGATTTTCTACCTGAAACCTCATTTTTGGGAGATGCATTTTGATTCCTTCTTTATTTCATTTAATTAGTTCAATCTCACTTAGAAATGGTGATATACAATAGAAAAAAAGATGTAATAAACATGGCTATAAGATATGCACGATGAAAATGGGCATTTTATCGACATTAAGGAAAATATCAGAAATGATAAACTTCAACTTATACATGTGAAAGCATTGTGTTTATGATGCCCCAATGAGGAAGAAACCCCATATTTTCTTACCCTTTTTCTTCTTCATTATTATATCTCTTATGTCTCCATCAATAAGTGTTATTTACCACTTGCTGTTCAGCCAGCATTACTTTGGGTACCTTTAGGAGGTGAAATGATCCCCATACTCAAGACATTTATACCTTTGGTTAGGTGAATTAGACTCAGGTAACAATAGCATAGCGTAGGAAGCAATTTGAAAATCACATATAAGAATATGTAATTTAGCACTAGACAATTTACTATGTTATCAAATACTAAGTGATATAAAGGGAGATTTTTCTGAAGCATTGCAGAAAAGAGTACAGTGCACAGAAAATTATCTTGCGTTACAATAAAACAATTAGTCAAGTTGTACATACAGACACATGTGCGTATGGCCTCTGAATTTCAGAAATGCATCTAATAGCTGTTTGGAATGGTAAACAGCTCGGGACTGGGTGTCAGGGGAAATGTGATAAAAGTCCTAGCTCTGCAGGTGGGTTTGATGGGTATGGAAATGTTAAGAAAAGACGGACAGTATGTTATAATTTGATAGCTATGAAGGATCCTTGCAGATACCATGAATTAAAAAGGCTTCAAAATCAGTTTTGCAATGATCACCAAAGGTCTGGTACAGAAGGCAAACAACATGTGTTCACTACAAGATGGCAAGTGTTCGAGATTCCAAAAATACGAGACAAGGTGCACAAGCTAAGTAGCAGAAATTTAGAATCCAGCCTAAGAGACTGGTGTTAAGACCTCAGTAGAAGTTCGGCATAGCAAATCATCAGAAGGCAAAATTCCATAACTGCGGAGGTTGTGTCCTCTACTTGGCCTCTTCGTGGAGACAGATCTGTCTGCTTCCTCTCTCATGTGGCCATTATAAAGGGAGTAGGCATGCTTTGGTATGATAAATGAGATATGCTCCCCAAGACGACAAGCCTGTGTGCAACTCAGCATCACCTATCACGAGCTTTGTAATTGAGACAAACCCCCTTATTATCTCTAGATATGAGCCCATTTGCTGTCAGGCTGTGATTATACCTACCTTATAAGTTTGCTTGTAAGATTCAGTAAGAAAATGGGGGCGCCTGGATGGTGCAGTCGGTTGGAGTCTGACTCTTGGTTTCAGCTCAGGTCATGATCTTGGGGTTGGGAGATCGGGCTCTGTGCTTCACGGGGAGTTTGCTCGAGATTTCTCCCGCTCCCTCGCCCCCATCAAATAAATAAATAAATCTTTAAAAAAAGATTAAGTAAGAAAGTGCAGTGTTAGATAGTTGGGAATTAATAAATCTTTCCAGCTTCCCCCTCTTTCATTGTTTGTTTGTTTGGTTTTTCCCCCCAAGTGAAAAGATGTTCCCATCTGTCCACATCTAGGGTTTACCACCTTTTCCAATCTGCCATCACCTCTTGCCTGGAAAACTGCAAAAACATTCCATCTGGATTCTCTTGTATCTAGAATTTGACCCCTAAAATCCATTTACACAACAGCTAGAGAGCGCCTATCAAAACGGAAACCATACCAACCCCCTAACCTACCTGAAAGCTCCCCAATGACTCCACTTCGCCCAAAGAATAAAATACAAACTTCCCACCGAGGCTGAAAAGGCTCTTAAAAAATAAAATCTTTTCTTCTGCCTTTGAGTATACATATTTGACCCCCCCGGTCCTTACGATGAACATGCCAAGTTCCGGCATGAAGTAGGAACTTCATGCTCGCTCTTTCTTCTTGTTGGAATCCTTTCTCCCCACATCCTGCTTTCTTGACTTCTTTTTCGTCTTCCTCTTCTTCTTCCGTCCTTCTCCTCCCCCCTTTCCTTCTCTTTTTTCTTCTTTTTTCTTCTCTTCCACCTCCTTCTCCCCCTCCCTCTTCTCCATGTTCTTGCATTTTTTTCTCCTAATCAGATATAATTTCAAACATCAGGTCACTCAGGTTTTCCTTACTCCTCAAACCTAGTGAGCTGACATTATCCAAACATTCCTTATATCAATTTCATTTAATTTTCTCCATTTTTACAATCTGAAAGTATGATCTGTCCCTTTCTCTCTTTCATTCTCTCTTCCTTTCTCTTTTATACAATGTAAAAATGTATAAATGTATGCATCAAATGTATACGTCAGAACATTTGAACACTAATCTGTGTCACCTTGCTTCTCTTTCCTTCCTTCTATTCTCCTTTTTTCCTTTTCTTTCATTTCTCATTCACCATGTCAACAAGTAAGTATTGAGGACCTACTATGTGCTGTCCAGTGATTTAGATGTTTGAAATAAATCAATGAACAAAACTGATAAAGATCTCTGCTTTCACAGACTTTTCTTTAGAGCTCTATGAAGTTAAAACATTTAGTATGTTAAACTATAATGAGCAGCAGTGAAGGGAAAAAAAAAATAACCAAAAACCGGAAACAGCTCGCTGATCCCACAGTGGAAAAATATAAGTCGTTGAGGATTTGCATGGAGCCCAGTGTGGTGATTTACAGGAAGAGTACAAAAATTAATAGTCATCCAGACTGGAAGAACTGTGTGAACAATTTTAAGGATTTTTGTTTTAACCCTGAGAGCATAACAGTTGCACAGTTTTAAATAAATGATTGGCATGATCTAATATAGTTTGAAAGAAGCTTCTGAGATGTGATGTTCAGAATAGACTGTTGGGTGTTAAATGTAAAATCAAACGACCAGTGAGGAGACTTCTGGGGAATTTCAAGCAAAAAACTCCTTGGACCAACAGGCTGCCAGAGTAATTAATATAAGAAATTTCAAAAAAATAAATAAATAAAATAAGAAATTTCAAATATGATTGATAGAAGATACAGAGAATGTATCATATCTTTTCTAAGTAAACATAGTCTTTTTCTATTTGTGTTTTTTATTTAATGTATTGAAATTATCTTCTCACAACTTTTGCATTTACAATGCTATTTATTTACAAGTATAGTTAGCATAAATTATCTTCTAAATAGACTTTGTATGTGGAAGCAATGTTCTCCACCTGCCCATTTTCTGCATAAATTACTAGCCATAAACTCATTTCCAATTATAAAGGAGAAATTGTGGATCTTGTTTAAAATGAGACAAAAAGGCATAATTTCTCTCTCAAAGATTATTTTACCTATATAATATTTACCTAAACAACACAGAACTTGAATGGAATGAATAACTCGATCTTCATATTTTAAATAATATTGAATAAATTCCCCCTGGATTTATGATAAATATCATTTTTATTTTTAAGAGAAAAATCAGACTATTTGATGTTGTTTTTTAAGACTGCAGAGTTGCAAAAATAGACAAAGAATATATCTGTACAAACCTGACCAATGCATCTGACAGCTTCAATACAGTGCTGCATTCATGATCATTTGGGTATTATTGTTGCTTGTTTATTAGAAATACCTTTTATAGTAAATGTGCCAGTCATCAGGGTTTTGTTAAAATAATTGTTGAATTAGCATATAATGATCACAAGAGACCGATACAAAATGTCATGAACTATCTGAAAAGAATAAACAAAGGACCAGTACCATACCTCATCATTTGTGGTGTGACTGATAAAATTTTATCACAAACAACAGCAAAGTGGTTTGCATAAATTCTTAAGTCATATGCATAAATAAGAATTTGTAATTAAACAGGAAATTTTATAGGTTTTTTGTAATTAATTTGATAAAGGAAAAAAAAGTCCATTTATAATTCAGGTTCACTTTGACTTTATAACAATGTTGAGCTACTATTTGTTATGCTTTCACACTTGGCAAAGTGGAGTTGATTGTAGGATTGTGTTTTTGCAAGTATGTACAAGACTTGAATACTAAATTTACATATCCAAGGCACATAATATATTTAATACAAAATAATTTGGAATGGCTACAGTATACATAGATTTATTGCAATGCATTTTTAATTAAAGAATTTAAATTTTCACCAAGGTGACTTTAGTGTTTGCAACCCCAATATGTTTAATGTTTCTTCTATTAATGCTATTTAGAAGATGCATTTGCCTTTGTTTCAGTAAGCTTTGTTTTTGTAAACAACTCAGCCTTACAGTACATAATTCAACTTTTGAGGCAGATGCCATTTAGAATATTTTGTTTCCCATTGAGAAATAAACTAACAAAATTATAATTTTTATTTACATTGTATTCTGATACATTATGAGTTATTTAAATGTATTTTAATTTTTATAACCATATCTATTTTTTATGTTCTGATATGAAAATGGCTCTTTTCATATACTGCAATTATGAAAATGTTAATACATGAACTGTAAGCATATACATGCTATGCTGTGTATATTAACTACCTAGACTTGGTTCATTCTAAGAAATATTAGCAAATAATGCAGACATTATTACTATGCCTTTGAAAATGCGTATAATTTGCATGCATTTCCTTTTTGGCCAAATATATGTGAAAAATCGGTTCCTTTCTGTCAAGTTTTCAGATAGCCTATCTACTTCAAAATTGTATTTAGAAGTACTTATCATAAAATCATGTGTCTCGGGGCCCTTGGATGGCTCAGTCAGTGTCAGTGTCTCTTGATTTGGGCTCAGATCATGATCTCAGGGTCTTGAGATCAAGACCCATATTGGGCTCCAGGCTCAGTGGAGAGTCTGCTTCTCCCCCTTTCCCTCTCTCCCTCTGCTCCTCTCCCTGCTTGCAACTTCTCTCTCTCTAAAATAAAGAAATCAATCTTTAAAGCATAATCGTGTATCTATATCATATATTATATGATGTATTATATATATCATGCTAGTTAGAAAATAAAGGGAAAGGGGGACTTACATATAAAGGAAAGTTAGAACAAGTGAAATCTGTTTTTGAAAACTCTGAGCATTGTAATTACATAGAAGTTGGTAGTTCAAGTATAATGAGTTTGTACTATTAAAAGTATAAAGTTTGTTTAAAATTGTTTTTATAATAAATAAATAAGGCACATATATATGTGAGAATATATATTTTAATGATAGGGGTTTTTTTGTTTGTTTGTTTGTTTGTTTTTTTAGATTTTATTTATTCAAAGAGAAAGAGTGTGTGTGCATGTGCAAGTATGGGTAGGGACAGAGGGAGAAGGAGAGAGAAAATCTAAAGCCGACCATGCCTAGCCTGCCCAGCAGGACATGGGGCTCAATCTCAAGACCCTGAGACCATGACCTGAGTAAAAATCAAGCACCGGATGCTCAACTGACTGAGCCCACAAGATGCCTCTTCAGACATAGGTTTTAATGCATTTCACATGGGCATATGTTATCTTAGAATCTATTTCTGTGTACTGAGGCTAAACTTGCATGCAAACATTGACAATGCAATATAAAACACACAACGAGCATCGGAGTGAAAGACAATAAAGAGAATGCTAAGGGACCAGATATGATGGGGTAGAGGTAGAAATAGGAATATTTTTTTCGTTGTCAACAGCTATTTTCTTTTTTTATTTTATTTTATTTTTAAAAGGGAAGCAGACTCCCCGCTGAGCAGAGAGCCTGACATGGGGCTTGATCCCAGGACCCTGAGATCATGACCCGAGCTGAAGGCAAAGGCTTTAACCCACTGAGCCACCCAGGTGCCCCTGTCAACAGCTATTTTCTTACTAAATGGCAAAACCATTCTTTCCTTTGTTCGTATATTTAACATAGAGACATTGCACATGTGGTTAAGGATGGAGCAGTGACCAAGCTGATGCGAAGCCAGCTTTCACAGACACTGCAGTCGAACATGACATCAAATAAATATGGGGCGGGGGGCAGGAAGCAGTGTAATGAGGATAGAAATAGGAGTTATTCTCCAAGGATACGAATAGCAGACGAGGAACACTCTGGTTATTTTTAGTTCCTCAAATAATGAAATTACAATTATATAACAATTATTTGAACATGCTTAGTAAATGATTCAGAAGTAAGGATGAATCTAATAACCCACTTTGTCTGTTACATTAAATCTCAGTTCACTCGTTCTAGCTTAATGCATCTTTCTTTTTTTTTTAATTTTTTAAAGATTTTTAATTTACTTATTTGACAGATCACAAGTAGGCTGAGAGGCAGGTAGAGAGAGACGGGGAAGCAGGCTCCCCGCAGAGCAGATAGCCCAATGCAGGGCTCGATTCCAGGACCCTGAGATCACGAACCAGCCGAAGGCAGAGGCTTAACCCACTGAGCCACCCAGGTGCCCCTTAATGTGTCTTTCTATAGGTGCCTCTTTCCACAAACTTACATAAGTAGATATTCCCAAAAGAAAAACGTAATACTGTGTCATTAACATATATGATGTACTACATAATATCTGTAGATATCTCACATCAACAGTTTTTATGATTCAGAATAAATATAAATATATGCTATATATATCAAGATTCAGAATACAGATACATGTGTATAATACATATATACAGTATACATATGTAATGCACACATAATATATATGTATATATATTATATATAATACATATAAGTATGTGTATGTATTATATACATATAATGTATATATAATTATATTATATATAATATAATGTATTATATATAATAATGTATTATATATAATGTATATGTAATACATATAAGGTAAATGTATATGTATATATAATACATATAAGGTATGTATATATACATATGTATATATGTATATAAAAAATACATATACATGTATATATGTATATATAATATATAATATATATATAATACATATAAGGTAAATATGTAATGTATATACGTGCATACATATGTACGCACATATATGTATATGTATATACATATACATATATATGCATACATATACATGTATATGTATATACATACATATAATGTATATATACATTATAATGTACATACATATACATACATATAATGTATATATAATAAATATAAGGTAAATATGTAATGTATATATGTGCATACATATATTTTTTCCTGAATCTTAAAAATTGCTATATAATATTAAGAATAAGGGTATATTCTAATTGCACTGGATAATTTTTTTCCAGTTGTACTGTTTGTAAAAATGGAACAGCTTATTTCAATAAGGACATGCCCATATCTAATACAGTGGTGGTCGAGCAGAACTTTGTTTATAAAATGTTTTAATGTTTATATTTTTTTAATAAAGAAGGAAATGCTTTCATCCAAGAATCTTATCTTTATAGTATTAAAAAATGATCTTAGAACAAAAGGCATGTATTGCTTCATTTGGAAATGGATTTCAGTTAAGAAATAACATCGTATGTATCACTATGACTAATGTTTTTCCTAATATTTTAACTATCATAGAGGTGTAGATTACGAGTCACTAGCATATTATATTCTTTCTAAGATGTTTAATGTAAAGACTTCTTTATTTATACATATATATTGAGGAATATTCAAATGCTTTATTATTGGTATTTAAAACTGTAACATATGAAGAGCAAAAATTTTAAAAGGGGAATATGTGAATTATATACTGTTTTCCCATAAATTCCATACAGGGTCCCACTAGAGAGGACTTACCAACATATTGAACCTATTCTTGATCATTTGCGTTCAAGATGGAGACTCTTCCAGGGCATAACTCTATTTGTAGGGTTTTGTTGTTGTGTATGTTTTTTTGTTTTGTTTTGTTTTGTTTTTTTGTTAAGGCTTTTAGAGAATCATAAAGTCCTCCTGACTAGGGAAAGAAAACAATATTGATGTTAAATAAACACACTTTTTTTTTTAACCTATTGAGTTAGACGCTTCACATCCATCTGTATTCATGCGCGTACTCTGTTGCCTTCTACATAGAGATGTAGATATTTTGATGTAGTGGCAAGACCCATGGATTTCTTTTCATTTACATTTTAAGATGTAAACCACAATGCCCTCATTTTATGTGCACCTACATTCACTACAAACCTTACTTGTAATATGTCAGAAGACTCCTGAGGAGTGTCCTTGAACTTCTCTAAACAGGGCCCAGTGGCATCCAAAATGGTACTGCCCACATTAAAATGTAAATGAGCCCGCGGTAACTGCAACAAGATCATTTTATACAGGTGTTTAAATATAACAAGACCTTAAAATCGATCCTTCAGGGATATCGCATGTACCAAAGTTGCTGAATTGCATCTCGGCATAATGCTTCCTATATACGTGGTTTTATTGCTCTTGTGTGATACTCACTGAACTCTTCAAAAAATATTCTGTTAAATTAAACAAAAGGGCATCTTACCAAAGCCCAAATGAGTATCTATCTCAGCCCGCTTCAAAATGAGCAAATATAATTTTGAGTAATACTGTTTTACTTGACATTTGATTAGTATTTATTGAACAATTATAATAGTCATAAAATAAACATGTTTTCTGCCTTAGAACAATTTATATTTATGAAAGAAAAGATTAACATGTGGCATGTAGTTTTTCTGGCTAAGGGGAGTATTTTATCTTTTTTGTTATCTTATTGTTATTTTATTTATTTCTGATTCATTTAATATGTGGTCACATTGTATGAGCCTCACTGTCATATGTCACTACCAAGGTGAATTAAATGATCTCCTGGCAGTGTTATTTCTAGTGCATATTCATAATGCATGATGCATAAAGCACTTCCTAATCTTTTAAATCAGATCCTCTACAGGCACAATAAATGTAAATGCAGTCAACCTCAAATAAGATCTCGTTTCCAATGAATATAAGAAAAATAAGTTTTGCAAACGGTTACTTTATTATCAGGGAGAATGAATGAACCTTATTTTCCCTCTAAATAAAGCCTGGGAAAGGCAAATGAGGACAGAGGATGCCCAGGTAAAATAAAAGAGATTTATTCTCTATTATTTGATATATCACATTTAAAATGCTCATGCATTTCTGGGTCTTGTTACCTTATAAATGTCAAAGAAAGAAAAATAGAAAGTGCCTCTGAATTAGCAGCGCCTCTATTAACTAGAGGTAAAAAATGAAAACAAACAAAACAAAATGCTCGTTTTATTAAGCCCGTCATAGTGTATATTTACAGACTTAATTAGCTCTTTATTAATATATTTTTAAAGTTTCATTCAAAAATTGATGTTTTTAATTAAATATATACCTCTAAGAAACAATCTAAGGCTTTATAAAAGGTAGAAAATAAATATCAATAAATTCTTATCCTACTTTGTCTATCATCTACCTGTCATTTATTTCCATTATTTATCTACCCATATCTATCCAATTAACTATCCATCCATCCATTTATTTCCTTTGTTTCTGTAGTATTCCAGAATTATTCTTTAAGCAGGGGCTAGTTAAAATGATTGTTTCCTGATCTCTGGGATAACGAGATGCATTAAGGAACAATACCACACTGATGGGAATATTTAAATACACCTTTAACTTATTCATCAGTATCATACTACTAGTCAATCCCCCTTTTTATTAAACCTCAGGCCAATTTCTTATCTTTTTCTTCTTCTTTGTCTTCTTCTTCTTCTTTTTTTTTTCCTTAACAGAGCTATTGCTATGCTTAGTAATATTCTCAGAATGAAAAGTCAGAAGCAGTAGGGATAACGTAGTTTGGCACTGATCTGATTTGTCCCCTTTAGAATTACAGCACCTGCCTTAACACTGTGACCCCCTCCCCAACTCAGCCATAATTGGCAGGGGGGTTATAGACTTTGAGATAATATTCCTTCCCTCGGGTATTCATAAAGTATTCCAAGTATTCCTAAGAACCATTAAAATAAGTAATTCAAGCCACATGGTGAACTTTATCTGTTCCACACTCAGGGACTCTTTTTTTTTTTTTTTTTTTAAAGATTTTATTTATTTATACTCAGGGACTCTTTGAGGGGCTGTCCGACTTCTCGGTGGGCGGTCTCTGGGCACTGGCTTCCCAGAGCCAGCACAATCTGTACTAAAGTCCCAGGCTGAAGCCCCTGCTTCTGTCGCTGATGTGCTGAACTCTACCCAGGCTGTGCCAAGGCTTTGGGCATTTCTATGGCTGGATTTATATAAACACAGACATGTATAACTTTAGTCTTGGCCATATTTAAGGGTTTAGATTAGATATTCAGGGGAAAAAAAATAATAGTTCAATGTCTGACTGTGTAGCCTTTCAAGAAAACTCCTGAAATGTATGCTGACAAATGATACTGTATGATATGGTATCATAGGGGATGGAAGAGACTTAAATTGTACAGGCACGTCCATGTTCCTCCTCGGCAGTGTCATTCAGAGAGAGCCCCCACGAGATAATTACCATGAAATTAGAGAATTCAAACAGGACACGAATTCTCTCCAGAAGAGGAATCTTTCCATGCTGCCTTAAGGGTCCAAGGTCCTAAATCTAAACCTGAACAGATAGCCTTGACGTATATCTGGAAGCAATGGTAGTTGCATAGACTCCTCTTTTATTCCTTGTTTTATATTTGCTGGAATCCAGACGTTCACAAATATTGTAGAAGGGTGTGCTTGTCAAGAATAGAAATAAAGAAAAAGAACAACTTTTAGTACAACTTGGAGGAACATATAATCATATACTTTATTTTCCAAGCACTTGACAGTAACAACAACCCTATTAATAATTATACCAGGACTCTTCTGAATTAACCAGGGCCATGAATCCCTAAACATAACAAAGACAAAAAAAATACTTTGTGAGTTCTCTGCTTTGAATCTGCTGGTTTCTTAGCCTCCAGGGTTTTCCTGGGTCTGTTCAACCTGGCTTCTTTCTGTTTTCCCTCCTACCACTTCAGTTCTTTTTAGAGTCTATCATCTTTACTAAATCCAAGTTTACTGGGCTGGGACCCTGACACTATGCACTCATTCTTAATTATCTCTTAGAACAATGGATCAGATCCTATTTAACTCAAATCCGCTCACTGGTCATTGCTTACTGGGCACCACCAGTTTTGGAGCTCAGTGAAGGAAGACACAGATTCTGCATTTTGTGTTTGTTATTGTATCCGTAGTGCATCTTACAGTGCTTGTTAAGTAGTATGTATTAAGGAAATGAATGATGGAACGCATGCATGAATGTTAGTGCCTGGTAGTTTTGTCACTTGCCGTGCTCAATCTGTGCATCCTCTGTTACATCAGATCTCCTTTTAACACCGTGTTTGTATGAATCAGTCAATTTGTTTTCACTTTCAATATCTAAGATTTGCCATCAGCTACCAGTCTGTGATTATTTAATGTATGACCTTATAATTCTCTACTCCATTGGATGTTTTGGATATTGCTCAACCTGACATAGAGGAACATATTTTATGTCTGAGATCAGAGAAAATCTATGAGCTCCCATAGAAATGGGGATAAGGACAACATGGTAACTCACCATGTAGACATCTTGTTTTTATTTGAAACATCGCTTGGTAGGAACAATTTTCAGCATCTTGATGTAACATTTTCTTATCGACTTTCTATTTTAATTCTATATGTTGTTACTCTGCCATTTTATCATTCTGTTCATGCATTTATTTTATGGCTTATTCACATTTAAACAACTTTAAATTATCTGTGGATATAGCAGTGCATATAAAATGGAAAGCGTCTCATAATGTCTCGCATACAGTAAGTACACAATAGATGCTAGCTTCATTCTTTCCCTTCCCTTCCTATTGCTTTCACTAAAAATCTTCCTCAGAAAATATTCCCAGCTTGTTGCCTGGACCTCTTCATATGAACATGACCCGAAATGTCTCATTTCTGCTCATATATTGGCCATATCTTTCCCTTGACGTTTTAGTTTAGTGAATTAAAGGTTTCCGAGGTATTAGGATGAACTAAAGTATGTGACAAAATGATCTTTCTTTGTCCATGAATATAATTATAACAAAAGTTAATTAATGGCAGAAAATCAGTAACAAAAATGCTTACTTTTGAATTACCAGGCCAGATGCATCATGCCATAGAAGTCTGGGAAAATATTGGTTTGCTTTGCTGTGCATTCCCACTGGTGATGCTCTGGCTTCTGTTGATGAAGTCCATGGCTAGTAGGTCTGTTCTCTCAAGCTGCTTGAAAGTCTATGTATGAGGGACCCCTGGGTGGCTCAGTTGATTAAGCATCCGACTCTTAATTTAGGTTTAGGTCATTATCTTGAGGTTGTGGGATCAAGCCCCGCATGGGGCTCTGCACTGGGTGGGAGTTTTCTTGAGATTCTTTCCCACTCCCTCTGCTCACTCTCTCTCTTGCTCTCTCAAAGAATAAATAAATCAAAAAAAAAAAAAAAGTCCATGTGTGGTACTTGAGCTGCTACCATGGCTGCCCTTCGTTTCTCACTGGTTTTAGTAAAGCCCTCCTTCTCCCAGCCCCATTCGCAGTGTCATATTACGTCACACCTTGGCCACTCTAGGGAAAACCTACAAGTTATCAGTCCAGAGAAAAGTGTTCTGCCCCATCCAGTGTGAGCTCACAGAAGTCCCTGCTTGCTTTTCCCTTACATGGAATCTCGTTAGAGACAGCAAGGGTTGCTTTCTCTTTGACTGGAGAGCCTTCCCTCAACTCCTCCTGGATACACTGGGGAATGCAGGCAGTTTCTGAGATGGGCTGAAGTTTTCCTAAGTGGAAGTTAGAGAAATACAGAGCACGCATGCTCACCTCACCTTTTCTCACCAAACTATCTGTTCTCTTCTCACTCCATTTTTCACGATCTTCCCAGAAACATCTGCAGTAAGGAGAAGCCAAGACATGGAGGTCTAAAGCTTGCCTTTTTTTTTTTTTTTTTTTTTAGTTTTGATCATTCTGCAGGATAAAGGAAATCTTAATTCTTTGTTTTAAATAAGTGTACACTTATTTTATATATCATTTTAACTTTTTATTCATGTATTAAACTCTCAGTTTTTAGTATACCAGATTTCAAGATTTGTTTTATAAGATGTAAAGTTTAACACGGAGATCTCAAACGTACGGTATGAAGAGCATTAATTTTTCTATCACCCCAGAAGGCTCCTGAATGCCATTTTCCACTAAAACCTCCATGGCGTTCCATGTATGGGTAGCTGGTCCCTTGTCATTGCTGAGTAGAACTCCACTACCTGGGTATGCTGCAATTTGTTTCTCTGTTTTCCAGCTGATGGACGTTTGATTGGTTTCCAGTTTGAACTTGTTGTCAGCAAAGTTACTATAACAATCGCATTACATGGTTTGTGTGGACATGTGTTTTTCTTGTCTTGAATAGATGCCTACAATGAAGAATTATTTGGCCATATGGTATGCATATGTTTAAATACGTAAAAAACAAAACAAAAAAAGGAACAAAAACACCCAAAACCCTCCCAGATGTTTTCTTTCCCCAAAGTCGCTTTATAGTTTTCCACAGCAGGCAACAATGTGAGGAAATTCCAGTTGCTCAGCGTTCTTTCCAAAGCATCATAGTTGGAGTACATTTAATCTTAGCCAGTCTAGTAGACATATACTGGTATTTCTTTGCAGTTCCTGATAATGGTTTCAAGCAACATTTCTGGGGGGAGAAGGACTTACAGATCATTTGTCTCCTTTTGTAAAGTATACAGGAATGCACCCATTTTTAATTGGATAGGACTTCTGTGTGTATTCTGGATCTGAGAACGTTATGATACACATGTATTCCAATTTTTCTCTCCAGTTTATGACTTGCAAATAATTTTTAATAATACTTTAGATGAGTAGATTTTTAATTTTGATGAAATCCAGTTTATCAGTCTTTTTTCTTGCAATTAGTTTTGTTTGGGTCCTTCTTAAGAACCTTTATCTCCCATTATTACAAGATTTCTCATGTGTATTTTCTCCAGCAGTTTTAGGTTTCAAATTTTGTATGCAGGGCTATGAGTAATTCTGATTTAATTATGACAAGAGTTAAGGTCAAGGTTTATTTATTTCCATTCATATATCCAGTTGTGCCCAGATAGATTTTGAAGTCTTTTATTTCTTAATGAATTACAAGTTCATTAATTATAAATTAATCAACCAAGATTATATATGTAATTTATTTATATTACATATAATTTATTTCCAAATATAATATGTATTTATATATTACATATTTCTACCTATGTATATACAATCTATTTCTTGAGACTGTATTTTGTTCCTTTGATCTATTTACTAATCCCTTCAAAATTATCACACCAAATTACTGTCTCAGTTACAATAATTAATCTTGAAATCTATATTTTAAGTTTTACAAGCTTATTCTTCAATACTTTTCTTGACTATCCTAGGTCCTTTGACTTTGGATTTCCATGTAAATTTTACACTCAATTTATACACACCAGAAAAAGCTGATGGGGGCACCTGGGTGGCTCAGTGGGTTAAAGCCTCTGTATTCCGCTCAGGTCATGATCCCAGGGTCCTGGGATCAGCCTCTGCATTGGGCTCTCTGCTCAGCAGGAAGCCTGCTTCCCTTCCTCTCTCTGCCTGCCTCTCTGTCTACTTGTAATCCCTGTCTGTCAAATAAATAAATAAAATCTTTAAAAAAAAAAAAAAAGAAAAAAGGAAAAGCTGATGGGATTCTGACTGAAATAACTTTGAATTTGTAGAGTCTTTTGTGGAAAATTGGATATCTTAATACCAAGTCTGCATGCTAAACATTTTGTATATCCATTTATTTAATTGTATATTTTGAAAAATTATCTTAGCAATGATTTTTATTGAATTATTAACATTAATATATTAATATTAAATTTTAAGTTATATTTGACATTTGATGTATAGTAATTCTTGTATTCAATTAATATTGCAGAATAACCAATGACCACAAATTCAGCAACTTAAAAAGAACTCCAGTATTATCTCCTTGTTCTATAAACCAGAAATACAGTACCGTGTGACTGTGTCTTTTTCCCCTTTGGTGGCTTTGCAGCTTTCTCTTTATATTTGGTTTTGTGAAATTTGAGTATGACCTACCTAGTGGTCTTCTTTGTGTTCATCAAGGAATTCTCTGAAGCTCAGTGTATGAAAGAGGAAAAGCCAAGAAAGTGTCGTCTCATTCAGCGTGTTTACCTCTTTCCATGATCGTATCCCATCCTTTTCTTTCTGAATTTGCTTAATTTTAGCACTCTCATTTACTTTTTCTATTTTGTCCAGAGTTTACGATTGCTACACTTAAGAGGTTTTGACCAATAAATACTACCCAGACATTATCATAACAAGTATTTACAGCTTCCTCTTTGATATTTAGAATTGTTGGGGTGAAAACAAATTACTTTGCAAAATACTTGAATTTCAAAGCTATCTTTTTTTTGTATTAAATATCCATCTTGGAAAGTAACAGATAAAAAATGAATGTTTTCTGTCAGACTGTGACAACGATAATTTGGTGATTTCCTGTGATATTAGTTGTTTCTGGTTGAATAGAGGGAAGTAAATCACCCACAAAATATCCAGAAAAAAGTACATTCATTTATTTCAAAGTTTATTTTTATTACACAACAGACGCTTTGTCTATAGGGCAGAATTATCAGTGGCTATTGAGTTAGAAAAACAGTTAAATTATTGGTTTGGATCACTGTATTATAACAATTCACAAATGCATTTGAATTGAAATTATTTTTATAATATTGATATTAATTAAATGATACTACTGTATATTGTTATAACATGCTGATATTATTCACATTTTAAACAAAGGATAACATTATCTTTTATAACCAGTCTCAAGGGGCACCTCAGTGGCTCAGTTGGGTAAGCGTCTGCTTTCCACTCAGGTCATGATCCTGGGGTCCCAGGGTCAGGAGGACTGACCCCTGGGTCGAGCTCCTTGCTCAGCAGAGTCTGCTTCTTCCCCTCCCTCTGTTCCCCCTCCTTGTGTTCTATTGCACATGCTCTGCTCATTCTCTCAAATAAATGGACAAAAACTCTTTAAAACAAAACAAAACAAAACCTCAAAAAAAAAAAGTTTTCTTTCCCTAGATATTACTTTGAGTATAGTAGACAGCAATCCATTTTTTTTTAAAGATTTTTTTTTAAATTTATTTATTGACAGAAATCACAAGTAGATGGAGAGGCAGGCAGAGAGAGAGAGAGAGAGGGAAGCAGGCTCCCTGCTGAGCAGAGAGCCTGATGTGGGACTCGATCCCAGGACCCCGAGATCATGACCTGAGCCGAAGGCAGCGGCTTAACCCACTGAGCCACCCAGGCGCCCGCAATCCATTTTTTTAAGAGGGGGTCAATTTTGTACTCACATTCAGAACATTATCAGTGTTACTCTCTCTAAACATTTTAAATCAATTTATCATCTTCAGATGATCTCACTCTTCCTCAACTTTCACTATGTACCTAGTACCAGTCATAATATCTGCTTAAAATATATGAATGGCTATTTTCACTTGGAAAACTTACAACTCTGTCATGTAGAAAGAAATAATTTTAAATTTCACATCAGTTCAGGATGGAAAAGTGGCATCCTCAAAAATAATGTAAGGGAAAATTTTCAATAAAAATATGCAAATATATCTGCTTAAAAACACATATATACAAGTACTACATATAAATACCACATATAAACAAATACAAAAAAAACCACAAATAAACCAATACCACAACTCTGAATGTTTGAAGAAGAGTTAAAAAATACACCAAAATAAAATTAGAAATGCATATAAAATATATTAAAAGTAGCAGAAACAAATTGAAAATTTTATTAGTTGATTTCACTTTTGAGTATTTTAAGTTTCTGATATTATAATATAATTATATCATATGTTATATATATTATATTAAAATATAATTATATTATTGAAAATTTTTATGAGGAAGCATATTTTCTTCATGTCTTTAGACCTAATGATTGACTTATTTAATTCCTTACAATTTTTACATTTTGGTTAACTGTGAGTAGAGATGGAAGCAAATGGTTTGGAGATTAAAGTATCAAATTAAGAATTAAAACCATTTTACTAAAATCAATTCTAGAGTATGGATTAGGTTTGCATATATCACAGATAACATGAACCCACACCTATACACTAATAAATGTATTTCCAAAAATGATTTTACTCTCATGAAAAATAGCATGCTGCAAAATCAAATGCTAATCGTTCAGAAAGGTATCATTGATTTTAATAATTTTTTAATATGAGCTATCATTTTTGCAAAGAAATTATAATTTTTGTCCATTCAAATAACACTTGAAACAAAATGAAAATATTTTTAACATTTTCCTAGCACTGATAAACTACCAGAAAAATACTGATTTGAAATAATATTATTAAAATGATGTTAATAAAATGGTTCTTATTCATACTCAACTTGGAAAAAAAATCTTACCATCTTTTTTGTCCTCACCCCCAAAATATTGGAATCTATAAAAGCATAATAGTTATGTTTCCTTTATTTGATTTCTCCTCATATATCTATGGTTTGTAATGGTTTTAATGACCTGTAGATAGGATTTTCCCAACAGGTAATAATGCCTGTAAAAATTGCCATTTTTATAGATTAAAAAAATTTTTTTTTCTGCCAGGAAATAATCAATGCTAGGTCATCATTATTTAAATAAGTAGATGATTATATAGCTAAAGGGAGAAATAGGATATATGTGGAAAATTTTACTTTTTTAATAATTGAAGGATATTTTCTTCAACTAATACAGATGCTTTTTATTTGTCACCTCTTTATTGAAAGTACATTAGCCTAAGTTCACTGCTGAGTATATACCTAATGGAAGGAATAAATCTTTGAACACCACTGAGAGTACAAATTTGGCTGTGACCTGTGCAACATCTTAAGGTTAATGGATGGAAAAGTTATAAGTCAATACTAAACTTCTGTCCTTGACTTTTTCAGAAACATGGGTTTTATAGTAAAAACTGATTATATCTCTATTCTATTTACTGTTACATCTTTGTCAAAGTATTTCACAATTTGGGTAATAAAATTATTTTTCTATATAGGTTAGATAATATAAATTTTATAGTCATCTTTGAATTATGTTAATTATACAGAATCTCATGTATTTCCTTGAAATAAAAGTTCAATAGATGTTATCTTTCCCTTTTTTTTCTATCAGACTAATGGTCCCAATGTCTCCATTACTAATATTGACACCTAGTGCGCATAATTTAAAAATAATGTTTATAATATAGGTATTTTGTGATGGTAAGGACTTTATGTTTTTAGATATACTGATTGTCTTTGACTTTTTAATAATTATTTGTTGGTGGAGGAAATGAAAAATATAGATTGATGTTATGTAATGATTTAAATGTAATGACAAAGATTTATAGGCTGTTATATACTAAATGTTTGTGTGTCCCCAAAATTCACATGTTGAAATTCTAACCCTCCATGTGATGGTATTTGGAGATAGGGCCTTTGGGAAGTGATTAGGTCATGCATATGGAGTCATGAAATGGATTGGCCTTACAAGAGGAAACACAAGAGAGCTTCTTTCTTTTCTGTGTTGTCTACCATCTAATCTTTACAGCCAGGAGGCACCATATACAAACAAGAAAGTGAGCTCTTATCAATGTGCAGGTATTAGGAGGTGGAGCATCTGGAAGGTGCTTAGGTCATAAGAATGGAACTCTCACAAATGAGATTAGTGTCATTTCCTGGTGACCCCAGAGAAATCCGTCATCCCATGTAAGGACATGTAAGTCTACGATGTAAGCCTACCATGTAAGGACACTAGGAGAGAGCAGCTATCTACGTACCAGAAAGCAAGCTTACAGGACATCAGATCTGATGATGCCTTTATCTTTGACTTTCCAACCTTCAAAACTGTGAGAAATAAGTGTTAGTTAAGCCACCCAGTCTATGGTATTTTTTTTTATGGAAGCTAGAACTAAGACAGAAATGCTATCAAAAATTAGTACCAGGAGTGTTCTTTAAGGAGAGATCTCTATTTGGGCTCCATACTAAAGCATGCTTTGGACAGATCATGTGTACCAGTGCATTCAGAGAAGGAAGAATTACAATCACGTTTTAGGACTCGGGGCTTCTACCCTATGAAATATCATGGTACAAACTTGGCAGCTTCAGCAAACAGAGTTGGCATCCAAGTACAATACTCATGTGAATATCTTGAAAGAGAATTCTCATTTTTGCTTTTCAGCTTTCTTCTAACCATTGTCCTGTAGGTGCTAAAATTAGCCCATAATACTTAATTAAAATGAACTTTGAATCTATGCTCTAGGATAAAAATAGTTACCCAAGTAACCCTGTGTTGAGCAGCAATGGGAAAGCTGAGGTAACGAGTTTCCCACTTAACCTTCTTCCACATGAAAAACTCTATTTTCATTTCTGTGTACTCTGACATTCTTCATAAGGCTATTCATAGAGAAAGACTCAGACGCTACGAAAAAAAAAAAAAAAGTTAAAAGCTACTGTTTTAAAACATCGACTAAAACAGTTTATGAAAGTACATAGACCAAACAACTTGATAGCTACTGAAATAATCAAAGGGAACTGCTTTATCCTCATATTTTAAGATGCCTCCATTGTTATTACACCATTTCAAAAGAAAATGTTTTCAAATTTTTCATTCCAAAATTGGAAAATTATTTACGTTTCGTAGGAGTTTCCATCATGACCAAATACTATGATTATTAAATCGAGCCATCTACAGTTGCCATTTTTATAGATTAAAAATTATAGAATGTTGAGTGCTTGCTTCAGCAACACATACACTAAAATCGGAACAATACAAGAAAATTAGCATGGCCTGTAGGCAAGGATGGGATGCAAATTCAGGAAGTGTTCCATATTTTTTTAAAAGAAAAAAAATGATACAATGTTGATAATCTTCTATGACTCCTTCTGCTGTGCTCCACTGTGTTCCAGAACAGGGAGGTATGCATGCACGGAAAGGAAACATTTCAAACTGGATGGTGGGGCACATACACAGATAGGAGGCAATAGCACTGTAGCTACCCTTCAATACAGTTTCTTAAATAGGAGAATGGGAGAAAGAGCGAGACAGACCGAGACAGACAGGCCAGTTTGACTTTCACAGAGGTTTAGAAGAAAACAGTTTTGGATAGGATGTAAGCCAGGCTGAAAGTTCCTTGGAGGCTGACACAGAAAGTAAACTGGATGTGGTCGGAGAGAGAGAGAACTGGTGGAAACTTCTTAACACAGACACAGGTCCTGAACATATATGGATTTTATTTTGTATGTGCGCACATACATACTTTGGAGAATTAAAAGTAAGAGAGGTATGTGGCTGCGTATAAATTCATAGAGAAGCTGGGTATTCATTATCACCTTAATTTATAAACTTGTCAGCCACATAAATGAGGCAATTAGCCAGAGACATATCATAGACTCATCTCTGAGATAGAGGTCAGAGGAAATACTTTCTTCAAATTCTTTATCTTTAGGGGCTTGGTGCACATTAAAACACCATGTCATTTTTATCTCCTTTTTATGACATTGAAGCCCATCTCTATTAAGAGTCTTTAAATTGAGTATTGTTTTTAAACCAATCATAAAACGGTAGAAAATATATGCATTGTAAAGTTTATCTGAGGTCAACATTATAAACACAAAGAATTAATGGTTAAAAAGTCTTACTTTTTTAGTCTAAAGAACAAACTTCCCAAAAGAAATTTTGCAAAATTAGAAAAGCACTCTTTGAGCAAGAAGGTATTTTCTCCCTAACTTTCCAAATTTTAGTAAGGCTAACTAAATTAATAACAAGAATATTTTAGGGGAAGAATTGAAGCCTCCTCAAGGCAGTATTGTGCCTTTTTTTTTCCCCCCAGGAAAACAAGAACATTTTTTACAAAACAGAAATTATCCCTTTAAGTTGATCTAAATAAGTTTAAATCAAATAATGTATAGAAGTTATATGACATTTCTTAGTTTTCATTTGGAACACTGTATATAATTATGAAAAATCAAAGCCATTCCTTTTGTAATATACATTACATATTGCAACAGTTCTTTCTTTGTTATATTTCAGATTATTCATTTCTCCTAGTTAGCTTTAAATACGAAGTCTTTATGACATTCTGATTATTCATTATCTGGTCTCCCCCCCCCCCCCCCAGCCCCCTTCCATATATTCACATATTGGAATGTAAGAGTTCTCTTCAGGTTTACCAGTGATTTAACAGAAAACAAACAAACAAAAGTTTTTAAGATGAATTTTTCGGTATGAAAATGATGGGAATAGTGAGCAAATAAATGTCAATTATATTTGGACTTTTTTGTAACATGTGTATTATATTTATTTTCCCCCTTTGGTGTGGGATATTCTTATGAATAAGTGCACAGATGAATAAATGAACATCACCATATCTATAATAATTGTTAAAAACTACCACAGATACATTCAACAGAAATTCCATGCTATCTCCCCTCACATTAGAAAATCTAACGGTGTTCGTAAAACTTGCTCTTATATCTTGTTTTTGACACTAATGGGAGTTTTCAGTAAAGACTTCAAGTCCAATTGATGCATGAGCCTAGCAGTTCCCCTTAATTGTGTTTGTAAATTCAATAGCTATTATAGAAAGAGACATTCTTGGCTGTACTTTACAAAAATTATTATACCTTCTAGACCATACTTTATTCATTCTTAACTTCTTCATGTTTTAAAACTGTCTTGTGTTAAGAGTACCTCAGAAATGTATTCTTGACTCTCACAGACTTGGGAAGGCTTTTGTTCTGTCACATGTTCTTCTGATAGCTCAATACATTTTGTTTAAATCTAACATAATGGTGTTGAGAGTCTACCATAATAGAATGAAGAAAATTGTTTATAAATAAAATCACAGGAAGAGAAAGAGAACTGAATGTTATGTTCTGGAATTTTTTTTTAAGATTTTATTTATTATTTGACAGAGACAGAGATCACAAGTAGGCAGAGAGGCAGGCAGAGAGAGAGGAGGAAACAGGCTCCCTGCTGAGCAGAGGCCCGATGTGGGGTTTGATCCCTGGACCCTGAGACTATGACCTGAGCCAAAGGCAGAGGCTTAACCCAATGAGCCACCCAGGCATCCCTGTTCTGGAATATTTTTGAATTGAGTTCTTAGCTGAAAGAAATAGGAAAGCATTTAAGTTACTGTTATAAATTTATATCAATGGTATTTATTATTGAATATGAAATATTGACCTTTGTCCAATATTGGGGAACATTTTAAGTCTTAGATTTTCTAAAAGTATTTTCATTGCCCATAAATTTATCAGTAGTCAACACTGCAGTATGAATTATAAAGAAAAGTCTTGGTGTGTTGGAGGAGTTGTAGTGACTTATTGGAAACACACACTTCCTTTTTTTTTTTTTTCATTTAAATTCAATTAGTCAACATATAGTACATCATTCATTTTTGACGTAGCATTCAGATTGCGTATAACACCCAGTGCTCATCACATCATGTGCATACACTTCCTTTTGCTATTGCCCTCTGGTTGGTGTTGCCTGGTTACCTCTACGAGACTGACATTGCCCTCATGTTGTCCACTCTGTAAACTGACCCTGAGGGTATCCTCTTGGTCTTATATGATGAACATTTGGAAATAGTGGTTATCTTTTATAAGGAAACCAGCTGTGGAAAGTTGGGGGAAATTGATCAACCTTTCAAGACTTTTTCGTTTCCCTAAACATGCCACACTTTGATTTCTCCAACATGACCCAGGGAAATCTGCCAGGCAATTCTCTTCCAGAATTTGAAATCATAAGTGGTACTTTCAAGGCCATATTTTCTGGCTTTGTTCTGAAATATTACATGGTTTTCTATGACCTCCCACTTCAAGAGTCATCTAGAAGGCAAATGGGAACACTTGAGAATATTGTCATCTGATCTCTTGCCCTTTACGTCAGTCTTCCACTGTCTCATGGGTGGGATTTATCCATTAAGTCTATCCTTGTTTCTTTCTTTCATATGACTTTTTATCAGTTAGGAGTGCTTTTGGCTATGTTTTTTGTCTGAATACTCTAGAAAACAAAATCTAAGGTAAATATTTATGTGATAATTTTCTGAGGAGGATTCAATTTCAAGGAAGCAAGAGTGAGGACACAGGGAAGTGAGGCAAAGAGAGGCAATCTGTCAGAGAATTTGTTGTGAAGCTAAGTGCAGAATTAATACCCGCTAGACACCCATTCTTGACAGATTTCTACAGAGACTCCATGAGTATGTATTCATGGGGAGTGAGAAGAGTGTATTGTACTGCACATAAGGTGAGTTTTGCTGATGTGTGACACAAGAGATGAAGAAACATAATGACAACAGCATCCTTAAAAGTAGCAACAGACTTGGGAAAAATAGCAACCTAGATTCACAACATAGGATGGATGTTAAAATCCATCCTTTAAAATCCCAGTCTGGCTAGAAAGAAAAGATGCATGAATCTGGACTGACGCATCACTGAATCTTTTTAGTCTGCCATTGGTATAAAGCAGATCTACTTGTATACTCTGAAGATACTAGGATTTCTGCAGGAAATTAGATGCCCTGATCTTTTCCCCAAGAAGGAAGGAAAGATCAAACTCTTTAATGTAGTGGGTAGTAATTTTCTAAATCAAGTATTAGCAAGCTAGGCAGATGGCTAAATCGAACCCCAGGACTGTTTTTCTGTGTCTCTGAGCAAAGACTTTTACACATTTAAAGATTGTGGAGGGAAAAAAAGAAAAGAAAAGAAAAAAAATCTATGATAAAGACCCATAAACTCTAAAATATTTCCAATATATGTTTTACAGAAAAAATTCACCAACCCCTGTTCTAAAAACACTGTAAAAAGGGTGGCAAGCTAAGCTATGGACCCCATTATGACCACTAGTGCAGATTATGTAAGTAATTTTCCTCACATCTTTTTTCCACCTTTAGCTGGTCTGGGTTTCTTGTCTTGTTGGGTGATCCAGACCTTCATCCCCGAGAGTCTGACCCTGGTGTTCTCAATGAAGGAGCCACTTTCTCTGGAAGGGAAGTTCTTTGCCCATTGTCCTCCATGCTTGTATATGAATGGGAATTGGATGGTCAACCAGGAGAGTATCCTGTTCAGTTTTCATTGCTTTTTGGAGTAGATCTGGGAGCTTAGGGTCATTTTAGGGAGTAAATACACATATATATTTACTGTTCAGAATGAAATTTTTTATCAACATTGTTTTCTCACTTATTAAACTCCCAAATATTTACCTCTGGTCAATTTTAAAAGCTTATTTTAAAGCCAAATGTCTAGAAACAGTCTACAGGATTGATTTTTTTCTTTCTTTTTTTTTCTTTTTTCTTTTTGTCTTTTAGCCATTGGCTTCTGGGTTCTTTTACTCCTTTAGTCATTTGGTTAATAGCTTCTGCCCTGGACAATTCAAACAATTGTCTTTGATGGGGAAAAAAGCAACATTAATATAATTTAAATTTGCCAGTTTCCTTACCCTTTATGTGGAAGAGGATAATTAACAAGTAGCATGGAAGTTAATTAGGAATATGTATGTGTATATATATATATAAATTTCCCCCTTGAATTAACCAGAGTTTGGGATATAAAAAGTGGCTCTTGCTTGGCTTTTCTCCATAACATCAAATTCCCTCTCTTTGGGTCTTTCCCCTGAGGTTTCTATTGAGAAAGTCTTAGTTTTACCAGGTAGAAATTCATGTGAAAGTGACCTAAACAAGTAAAGGTTGTCTTTTCTCACTTAATTACTCTGTAGATTGGTCCTAAATGATGTTTTACTCCAACTTTCTGGTCTGGCTTATTATAAATACTGACTTTTTGGTTTAATCATATTGTCTCATTATGAAAATTTCCACATACAACAGTACCAAGAAGGAAGTTGAAGTATTGTGAGATAGGACTTTCTTCTCACCTGGACACAACCCAAAATTTTTCCCAGGAGCCCCCAGCAAACTATTCCTTACACATCACTAGATTGCTTCGGGTCACATCCCCCGTCACCTCCCTCAAGGAACTGGGGAAATGAGTTGTCGTGACTGGCCAGGACCAATGGTGACTTGCTGCCTGGGACAGACTTAGAGGCTGCCCTAAATAAAACTGAACTATTGTTAGTAAGAAACTAAGAGTGAGAGTCTGATACGTGGGATCTGCTTCAGTGAAAATTTCTTTCCTGAGTTCACTGGGATTACCTCTTGATATGTAAAGATAAGCTCTTAGAATTAGACAAAGCCTGTTTCTCTCTGGCAAAGCCTCACTGATAAGATTGTAATCACAGTATGAAATATGAAAGCATCGAAATCGACAACAAAAACTGAGCAAGAAATTTATTGTTGTGGCCATTATTGCCCTTTCTCTGATATACTAAAGCACCTTGATTTAGTGGAACTGAACAACATTTTGAATTAAAGAAAATAAGAATATTTCATTTTTTCAAAATATTATACCAATTACTGTGCCTTAATGACTGCCAAGTGACAGCACAACTTGAAAATGAGAATTATACTCGAGGATAATTAATTTAAGAGCTCAGTTAATTTTTCATCATTAGCACCTCCTTTGAGTTGTTGTCCTAATAGAAGTGAAGGAAATGCATTTATTAATTATTATAGTGTCACCTGGATACAGTCATAATCATTTCAAAAATAAATAAATAAGTAACAACAACAACAAAAGCCAAAAAAACCTCCCTGTGTATAACTAACATTCTGTGGACATGAAAGTAATATCATATACAGCAATTAAAATCTGACCTTGACTTTATATCATCAGAATTTTTTCGAAGTTTTTCTAGGCTACAGTAATACCAGATTTTAAGGGACTTGTTTGTGTTTAATATTTTAATGTAATTAAATTTAAGAATAGAATATATTTTGGAAGTTATATAACAGAATAATTATACCACATTATTATGAAGGTATCTACATTTAATTTGACTGCTTTCTAAATATTTTCCAAATACTTTTTAGTTCCCTGAATGTTAAAAAGTTCTTGCAATATGTCCTTAAACGTTTTTTCTTCATGTGTTTATGTATGTCAGAAGCATGTAACTTATGTGTGCTAATTGGAACGATTTAATTTGATGGGGTAGTGGAGGCAGAATTTTATGTTGAAGGAGAAAATTGAACAAATTTACAGTAAGTATGTGATATGGATGCTCTCATCAGGACTAAAGACCCAAGGAAATGAAACCTTCATGCTCTTATAGCAGGTTGAACAAAGAGAAACCATTATGGAAAAGTATCTAAACTGTGGGGAGACTAATGAAAAGAAGAATTACTCTAACAAGTTCTGTTTGTATAGAATTCTATAGGTTTCAACAGATGATGAGAATGTCACTTCCCTTCTGGTCTAGGGAGGATATCTTTCATATAGAAATTTCATCTTCTGTATTCAGGAATAAAAGGGAGGACCAGAGTAGCCTTCTAGTATCTGTGGTTTCTCAACTGACTTTAACTCAAAATAATCAATCTGCCAAAGGAGCACATTTTGGTATAACATACTTGGAACTCCTTCAATGCTTATGTTAGTGTAAGCTGTGATTTAATTCAAATGGGGTGACAGAGAACGCCATGAAATGGCTGGAGTATAAAACTTATATAATTTGCTTATTTGTGTTAGCATTTTAACCAACAATTTTATCTAAATTATGTCCAATTTTTATTCAGTAACTAATTAGATAACTGCTTTTCTCCAATTAAATCCACAAATTAATTCTGTTACATAAAACTCTTAATGTGTCCTACTAATATTATTGTACCAGATATTTTACCTTATAAAAATTACATTTTTAATAGCAAATAAGTATCCTATTTGTCACCATGGTGATTTAAAGTATTGGTAAGAACATTTTTTTTCCATTTTGAGAAGGTAAAACTTAGCTCAAATGAATGGAGAATAATTTAAGGGCCAATGGTCTATGATGCAAATTCTTTTCTCCATGAGATACAGGACAATTCGCTCATGGACTCTGAATATTTCTTGGGAAGTAATACCAGTGTAGTATATAATTTACACACCTTAAAAGCTAAGATTCTTCAAAATTGAATAAAAGTACTTTTATCTGTGCTATTATGTTATTCTAAATAGTATACACAAACTTTTTTTATTATTATGTTCAATTAGCCAACATATAGTACATCACTAGTTTTTGATGTAAAGTTCAATGACGCAATAGTTGCCTGTAATACCCGCGCTCATCACCACATGTGCCCTTCTTTATACCCATCACTTGGTCATCCCATGCCCAACCGTCCTCCCTTCTGTAACCCTCAGTTTGCTTCCTGGAGTCCAGAGTCTCTCATGGTTTGTCTCTCTCTCAGATTTCTCTCCCTTTGGATTTCCTTCCCTTCCCCTGTAGTCCTCTGTGCTATTGCTTATGTTCCGCATAAGAGTGAAACCACGTGATAATTGTCTTTCCCTGCTTGACTTGTTTCACTCAGCATCATCACCTCCAGTTCCATCCATGTCAACTCAGTAATATTCCATGATGGAGATGAACCACATCTTCTTATACAAAACCTTTTTTAGTAGAGATACTTTTTTTCACTTTCACTTCAATTTTGAAGTGACACTGCTGTCATTTATGTCACTCTGTCTTCCACAGAGGTGGACTGTCCAACAATAACAAACAATAAACATGGTATGGCTCTATAATGGGGAAAAGCTCCACAAAAAAAGGACAATACTTGGCATCATATCTGGGGGCATTTCTTTCTTTGTTGGGTTGGTGCTTTCTTTGTTGGGTTGGTGCTGCTCAGGATATTTGCTGGCACTCTGCTATACTTTAATATATTACAGCTTCTCCATCCAAGTACTAAGTAGGCCTGACTCTGCTTAGCTTCCCAGATTAGATGGGATCCAGCATGTCTAGGGTGGAATGGCCAGAAACTACAGTTTCTAAGACATATTCTGTAGCACTTTTGGCATAGATGCTTCAAACCACCCACTGCATACAAGCATATTGATTGTGTGTGTGTGAATTCATGTTTTAATGACTGTAAATACTTTGTGTTCCTCCCTCTGAGGGGTGGTAGGGTCATATCCCCTCTCCTTGAATCTCAGTGGGCTTTTGACTATTTTGAACACTAGGATGACTCTGAAGGGTTGCTGAGTGACTTCAGAGGCTGGAAGAGAAAAAGGCCACGAATCCTCCACCCAGTCCTTGAAAGGCTCACTCTGGGGCAAGTAGCCACATTATAAACCACAATATAAGAAGTCCAAATACTCTTAAGTATTAAGCTCCAGAGACCACATTTAGTCCTGTTAATCTAGCAGGGAACCTAGCAGAGGGGCCAGCAGATACCCAGTCCTGATTGTCAGCCTAGGGAATGAGCCTCATTGGAGGTTATCCCAGCCATGCCTTCAGATGACCACAGCATTGTGAATGTAACTCCTTCCCAAATTACGGACCTCAAATCCTAAGCAAATAATGCGGTATTGTTTTATATCACTAAGTTTAGGGATAACTAGTTAGCATCTTAATCAGTCCAGGCTGCTATAAGAAAATACCTTAGACTGGGTGGCTTTATCAAAATAAACTTACTTTCTCACAGTTCTGGAGGCTGGTAAGTTCAAAATCAATGTTCTGTCAAGATTCCATCTTTATTTAATAGTTAAGTCAACCTTATTTAATCATTAGTTAATTCAATTATGATTTAACACTATTAGGTGATCATATTGTTTCCTCCAATGATGAGGCATTCTCAATGCATTGATGGAATGAATGAGCTGATGAGACCATATTCACTAGGAATGAGCTAACTTACAAGTAGAATAAATACACTTCCCAATGGCTATAAAATGCTTGTGTAAAGAACAAAGATGTAAAGCATTAGGTAAAATAAGTTTAGGAATAAAATTATAAGGATAATTGTCTGGAAGCAGATAAAAGACATCCTGATGACTCAAACGATTCAAATGAACATACTTGTAATCCTCGGTCTGTTATTTCTTAGTGAACCTTGTCTACAGAAAAAATTAAAACAAAATCTTCCATTTTCACAGTAATTAGTTCATGCAAGATATTTCTAGTATTGATTCCTTTATCTTATAATGTAAGATTATTGAGGCCAAGTTTTCACTGTCTCTCTTAGGGAATTGCAAGCCATAATAAAAGAGAAGTGTAAAATTAGACTATTCAGAAAAAATATCATATTTTCTATTTTTCTTAATTAAAAATATATAAATTCAGAAGTAATAATACGAAACCAGGAACTATTTATTTAATGTTTCCCATCTATGCCAATGATCTGCTACTGACCAAATGTCGCCGTCAAGCTGTGAATGGTGGAAATATGAAAGAGAAAGATTCATGTTAACGTGTATTGATGTTCTTTTATAATTCAAATAATCTTATGAGAAAGTAATATATTTATTCTAAAAATAAAGAAATGTAGGGGTGCCTGGGTGGCTCAGTGAGTTAAAGCCTCTGCTTTCGGCTCAAGTCATGATCCTAGAGCCCTGGGATCAAGTCCCGCATCGGGCTCTCTGCTCAGCGGGGAGCCTGCTTCCTCCTCTCTCTCTCTCTGCCTGCCTCTCTGCCTACTTGTGATCTCTGTCTGTCAAATTAAAAAAAAAATAAAAATCTTAAAAAAAAAAAAAGAAATGTGTATCATATGGTATGTGAATTATCCAAATTTATGAAACTGCTAGATGATGGAACTAATTTTGATTCCCAAATTCAAAGTATTGTCCACTTTATGATTGTGTTGTAACCAAATGTTTATTACAAGTTGTTTATGGCTATATGTGTATGTGTATAACTTTATATATGCTTATAATTAACTCAAGTTTTTAGTTCCCAGAAGTATTTGTAGTTTACAGGTTATCTCCAACTTAACTAACATTTCAGGAATTTAGTGGGAAAGGAGGACATTTTCTTGGCAGGAAATAAATCCAATAGCTGCAAAATTACATTTAGTATAACCCTGAATTTTTTCCACATCTGTTCTTTGGCAACCACAATCTGATTCAGTTAAACTATATTATGTTCTCTGCTTATCACACTATTTTCACAGTATTGCTCTCAATACTGTTATCCTCATCAATAATAATGTTCATTGCACCACTAAAATATGCAGGAACATTTATCAAATACTGGAATATGAAAAATATCATTTAAATATTCTCTGTCTCAGGGACACCTGGATGGCTCCATCAGTCAAGTGTCTGATTCTTGGTTTCAGCTCAGGGCATGATCTCAGGGTTGTGAGATGGAGCCCAAGTTGGGCTCTGCACTCAGTGGGGAGTCTGCTTGAGGTTCTCTCTCTCTACCCTGCATTTAGTTGGCCTTTTAGATCACATACACAAAAATACAAGGTCCAGTTCAAAGTGGAAATTACTAGACTTCTCATAGGCTAGATAGAAAAATAATTACAGCTACTATTAGATGCAGTGGTAAATATAAGTGTTTGGGATAGAAGAGGAAGACTGGAAAAATGGTGATTTCAACTGGATCTCATTGGGCAACTAGTCATGGAAAAAGTAGAGTTTGCCAACAAAGATGTTCCTCATAAGGGAGATGAGAGAGCCAGAGTGAGTGCACTAGTGAGCACCTAATAGCCTTGTCATATTTATTTTACGAAAAATGCTATTTTGCTATTTTTTTATAAAAAATAGATAAGGAAATAATCATAAAAGATACATATCTATAATATAACTTACTTTACAATTGCAGTGTTGAACTTTATCTGTGCCCTGAACTCCTGAAAAACAAAAAGGAGTGACAAATTCACCATCTTTCTACGTTTCTGGAAACACTGCAAAGAATTACCCTTCCCATACGAGACAACTGAGACTTGTCTGTGGCTTCCTTGTTTCCTCCGACAAAGGCAGACACGGTGCTCCAAAATCCCATCCTTTGTTTTATAAATAACTCCTTGAACTGTTTATCTTCTCCCTAGTCTGGACAAATGCCTCCTAATTTGACTTGACCAAAATTTAATTAAGCTTCTCTCCTCCCCATAAGTCCTTACAGTTGGGCAAGCTTACTGGGCCTGCCAAGGATCAGGTGACCATCGAGAAAATCATTTTCTGCTCAACTGTCTGATTATACCATCTGCTCATCCAATATGCCCTGTGTGCCTGACCTCTGAGACTTACTGATCTTACGGTTGGAGTGTTCTCCAGAATGCAACAGTGTCTTCAAAGAAAGTCTCTCCTACCTAAGTTCAGATTTTTATTTTTACTTTTTTTTTGACAATGGAAAAGTCCTGTTGTAATGAGATATGCCAGGCTTAATTGATGACTTCTGTGTAGACTATGGAGAAGAAGTAAAAGAATTAGAGGTGAAATATGCATCATTACATACAGATAACATTTTGGAATGCTTTTAAGTTAGAGTATTTAAATTTGGAAGAATGTAAATTTAAATTTAAAACATGTCTTTCTCAAGAGTAATATTGAGAAGGCAGGGAGTGGTGGCAGTGCTTACAGATAGAAATCACTATTGACTTAGTACACCTGCTAATCTTGGGGAAAATACCTATCTGTGCATGTGCATTTCAAGAAGGAGCCATAATGTGAAAAAGTAATTGTTGTAGGCTTTACTGCATATCGGGGTTAATATATTTTAGAATATCGTGAAGATATCCCTTTCTTATCAGCTCAGTAAATCTTCTCCAAGACTCACAGGTTATTGCAAAATGATAAATTATTTTAAGTAGATTCTTATTTAAAGTATTACATATTTTTAAAATCCAAGGTTTAACTAGGTTGCTTTCCTCCATTTCTTTATTCAAAATCCGATAGGATAAAATTATGATAAATATTTTTATGGGCTTAGATTTTCTGGTGGACCATAGTGTCTGGGACCACAAAAGGAAATACTGGGAAGCAAATTGCCGCAAAAGCCATCTGGCAAGGGCCTCTGAAAACCCAGTTGCTTTGCAAAGTCATTATTTTTTAATCTCTATCCTGTGATAATTAATAGGGGTGCTCCCTCTAAAGGAAGTTTGTTTAATTGAAAGATTTTCAGAAAATTTGTCACTGCCTGCTCTTTCTCCTTTAGTCATAATAAATGTTGAAAATTACCAAATTATAGAATTGCCAAAAATAAGCCATCAGCAGAAGGGCAAAAGTGCTATTGATGTGGGCAGTAACTCTGTAAAATGTGTGGGTACGTCTGTTTGTGTATGCGTAATCTGTGTGTGTGGAAGAGGAAGCATTTAAAATCAGGAATTTAATTAATGAGACTCCATCCTGAATGTTTCTAATATAATTCTAACTACATGGATTTCTTTTTTTTGTGGAATTTTAAATATTTGTCTTATTTTAATGTGACTTGTATATTTGTTTTAATTTGAAAGGAAGATCTTTCACTTGTGAATTCAACTATTTTGGATAGAAATCTTATAATTTAGTGGTGACTGTATCATCACATTCTCCGTGGATATAAGATATCCTGTGTTGTTGTGCTACTTTATGGAGACAGAATGACTAGAATAAGATGAGTAAGAACACATGTCTATGTATTGTGATACATACTAAGAAAATTCTCTTTAAAGTAATCCTTTAGCCAAAATCCTATGACATGTATTCATTAAATGCTCCTTGCTTAGATCATACCATGGTCTTTTCATCACTCAATCTTTTTTCTGGAGGGAACTGAAAACTTTGAAAATAGAAAGGTAGGTTTTGAAAATTTTATTAAAAAAAAGAAGCTTGAAAATAAATTATGAGGCCAGAAAATCAAAATTAATATGTAGAGGAAATGAAATAGCTTTACTCTCTGCAGAGTTTTCAGGTTATGGTATTCTCAGTACAGAAGTCTTGAGCCTGATATAACCAATAATGCAACATACTTGGTATTAATCTTTAATCTGCTTCTTCCCTTTCAACTAATCAAAGATGTTGCTGAGAAAACTTTCCATTTAACCACACTTCAAAACACATCAGCCTACAAATATACTGACAATTCCCCCAATCTTAACCCTGTTTCTTTATTAAACTATTGTTTCATCTCTCTGTTTATAAGTTACACAAAAAGTGTACACTTTAAGTGTCCAAATATTTAAATGCACATATACATAGGCAATCTTGTTTGTAATCGTTAGAAGTGAATTTTCTCATAAAGTTAAAAAAAAAAAAGGAGGTTTTGTTTCCAGCTCCTGTCTTGACTCACTTTATTTTTTTTTTTCAGATTTTATTTACTTAACTGAGAAAGAGAGAGAGAGAGAGAGAGCATGAGCTGGGGGAGAGGCAAAGAGAGAAGGGGAGGGACAAGCAGGCTGCCTACTATGTGTGTATGTTGGGGTGTGGGGCGATGTGGGGCTCGATCCCAGGACCCTGAGATCATGACCTGAGCCAAAGTCCAATGCTTAGCCTACTGAGCCACCCAGGTGCCCCTTGACTACTTTACTTAAGCTTTTTGCTCTATCACTTTGCCAGAACTGGTTGTTTCTATGTCACCAGTGATCTCATTATCAAATCCACATTCTCAAACACACCCCAGTTCCATTAGTCAGCAACATCTCTCTGCTCTCCCTTGAAAGTATACATAGAATTGGTCTGCTTTTCACAATTTTCATTGCTGCTACCTAGGTCCATTTCATGCCATTATTATTTCTCTCATGGCTAATTGCAATAGCTTCCTAACTGTCTCCCTGCCTCTACCCTTACAGAAAATCTGCTACACAGAAACATGATTTTCCATGTAAATAAATAGCAATAGCAACAGAACATTAGTTATCAGATTGAAGTAAAATATGTTCACTTGCTAGAATCAAATTTATAGCTTAGAATATTATACAAAAGATCAATGAAATATAAAGTAAAGCAAAAACACAAATGGGTATAAATCAGGAAGGAAAAAAGTCTCAGTACATAGATATAATACATGTAATTTATAGGTAAAGGGAACTCCAGAAAGAGGAAAAGAAAAAGATGAACAAAAGACAAATGCAAAGTAGAATTTTTATCTAAGATAAGCAGATCGAGGTCTACAGGTTGAAAATTTTACCACATTCCAGCTTGGAATGATAAGAAACATATATCTTGATGATATAGATATAGATATAGATATAGATATATAGATATATAGATATTGGTAAAATAAATGTATTAAAAGAAAATTTTGTAATGCTTTTGACAATAGAAACAAGTTACAAATGTATAATGAAAATGATTTGATCTTGGGCTTTTTATGAGCAAAATGAAAACCAGAAAAGAATGGGAATGACATTTGTGAAAGACAAAGAGAGCACTGTACCCAGATAATGGTCACATCATTTATGTATCAAAAGTAGGGAAAAATACTACACAGTAGGCAAGAATTGATCCATGCGTGTACCCCATCTAAGAAAATAAAAAAGAGGACCATACCGGATCACAAATATTTTAACAGAGAAGTCAACGATGGGTCATCCTTCTTTAAACGATTAGGTCAACTTATATCTGAAAAATATTCAGAGACGTGCTAAATATGTAATAGAAGTTCTAAATAAGGATTCTTTAAAAAGCTACAGCTAACGTCATACCTAATGGTGAGAAACTAGAAGCATTCCCACTGAAATCATATATATATTTTTTATTTTTTAATATTGTATTTCTTATTTATTGATTGATTTTAGAGCGAGCAAGTGAGAGAGGGGGTGAGATCAAATGGGGGGAAGAGCAGAAGAGGAGGGAGAGGGAGGACTCCGTGCTGAGCAAGGAGCCCAAGGCGGGGCTTGAGCTCTAGACCCTAAGATCACGACCTGAGCCGAAACCGAGTGGGACGCTCAACCGACTGAGCCCCCCAGGTGCCCCATTCCACTGAGATTATAATCAAGGAGAGATGAATAGACATAGCAAAGGATTTTTAGAGTAATAAAACTCTTCTGTATGATACTCTACTGGCAAATAGATGTCATTATACATTTCTCCAAACCCATGGATTATGCAATACCAAGAGTGAACCGAATGTAAACTATGAATTTCAGGGGATAATGATGTGCCAAGGTAGTTTCATCCGTTTTAAAAAATGGTGATGTTTGGTGTAGGATGGTGAGAGTAGGGGCATCTGAGTATGTGTTGGAGCAGAGGGTATATGGGAACTCTACTTCTCAATTTTGCTGGGGATCTAAAACCACTATAAAAATAAAGTCTGTTTTAAAAAGTAATACGGTAGCAGAATACTGTTCATCTAAGACAGAGACAATATAAAAGTATCCCACTGCACTTCCATTTATTCTAAATAGCAAACTCCTCAAACCACTAAAGTTAAGTCAGAAATGACAGATGTATGTCCCATTCTCATCATTTGATTATTAGTGGAAGGAACCTAGTGATTGCAATAAAAATAAAACTAATGTATTTAAAGGCTAAAAGTAATGAACAAAAATGAACATTTATATTTTGGCAAACATGTAAGAAAACTAGAATTAATAATATCTTAGAGATAAGGTTAATAATAAAGAAGATCCATATGGAAAAAAATACAAATGTAACAGTTAATTTTAATTAGAAACCAATTAGTATTGTTTTCTTCTACACGTAGACAAACATCATAAAATGCACAAGAACAAAAGGCAGAGAATAAGATAAAAAGGACAAGGAGTAGTCAAAAGAATTTAATTTCTGTAAAATCTACTACAAATCATCTTAAATATCATAATTTCCCTGAGTTCATGCATAAAGCATTATGTTTTGGTTTTGATTTAGACAAAGAGACCAGTGGAACACACTAGACAATTCATAAATAGATCCGAGAATATATGAGAGTAGAATATGCAACAACAACATGTACAGGAATGCAGCAGAAAATAAATATGACATTTCATAAGTCGAGTGGAACCCAATCTCCTTTGGGGAAGCCAGTAGACTCATTGTAATGACCTCTGTGTGCCACAGTTCCTCAGAAAATGTCACATATTCCAGAGTTCCATTCCTCCAATTTACTACCCTCCAGAAATTAACTACCCTATCTTCTCCTATTCATTTCTTTATAAGACATTTGATGAAGTAATGTGCCAGATATATAAGACCTACGCAGTAGTGAACTGTGCAGTGTGTGTGCATATCTATATTTATATACATTTATTTCTGCTTATGCACACATGTATTGATGCCAGTTGATTTGGAGACATTTCAGTAGAATGGAAAGGTTACTGCTTGGGAAAGGTCAATGTGTGAGCAACTGTCTAATCCGACTTTATTTAAGACTTTCGTTACCTCATGGCCCCCAGATCGTATGATGACATATTGGCGTAATACCTTTGATACACCTGAAATCATGTGAAAGGGACAACAGCCACAAAGCAGAAATCATAGGGAGAGTTAAACATTCACTATCGTTTGAAATGACATGGCCCCTGTCATTATTGACAATGAAAAATAAATCAATCCCCTGTATGACTGGTTAAAACAAGTCACATTTTACTTTTAGTTCAACAATCCTTTTGGAATGCGACTGAATAGCTACATCCCTGAAGAATTAAATAATGGATCAAGATACCGCTGCCTCCAAGATCGTGTGTTCATTTAAAGCTGTGAGTGAAATCTTTGTGGAACAAAAGTGTTCTAAGTATCACTACTGGGAGAAATGGAAAGGGCACTGGGGAGGGCACTGGGTTGAGTGTCATGATTCTGAGGTTCTCATGATTTCTAAATATGAGCTTTTGCATTTGCATAATGCAATAAAAGCCACCTTTCTATCAGCGCTCTTATAAAAATTAAATAAATTAGTATTCTATAATTCATTGCATCTAGGAAGCTGTCAGTTTTAAAGAAGACCATCATTTACATATTACCCAGAAAGAAAACATGTCCAATTAAACTACAACAGAAACTTTGCATTTTTATATTATATATGAAAATTTCTTTTAGACTGAACAAATGTAGTAAATGCTCCAGTACATATACTGTTGTATATGTGTATATGTATACATGTATATGTATACATATGTATATGTATATATGTGTATATGTATTTGTATATATGTACAGTATATGTACAATACATATACTGTTTTTTGTTTTCATGGTTTTCTGCATATCTTGTAGCATTTCATTTTAATGTAAATCAGGATATACTATCTTAAGACAATTTAAACAACAAATGATTTCAGCATATATAATTTGAAAAGGCACATGATCAGTTGAGTTGCTGATAATATGAACAGCAGTCACCAGATTTGGGCATGTGCAATCCGTGACGACTACACCCATGACAGCCACGGGAGCAAGATCATTGGTCAGATACCAAAGGTTTTGGTTTCAGAGACAACTAAGGTGGTTCAATGATACCCAGAGTGTGAATCTAAAAGATTACCAAAGAGTTAGCTCGAGGTGTAATGTGGGCTTACAACTTTGAGCTGACTTTTGAATATTGCACTGTAACAACTATCTCAAATATTTATTGCAAGAATTGTGACATACTTTTATAGTATTTATTAAGGGCAATTCCAAATGTTGTCTTATTTAATCTTCCCTCAACCTAAATGAGTTCCTTCATTTATTTTACAAATGAGAAAACTGAGCCCTGGGGTCATTATACGACTGAGATCATATAGATATTAAGTAACAGAAATTTGCACAAATGTTTCTATTTCACCATTTACCTGAAAAATAAATAGATGACTCTTGACCAGAACAGGATTAGGGGTCCCTGCCTCTGCACAGTCGAAAATCTACATAATTAACTTCTGACTCTCTAAAAGCTTAACTACTAATAGCGTATTGTTGACGGGAGGCCTTTCTGATTGATAATATGAACAGCTGATTAACGCATATTTTGTTTGTTATATGTATTACATACTATAATCTTACAATAAGGCAAGCTAGAGGAAAGAAAACACTATTAAGCATAAGGAAGAGTATTATTTACCAAAAAATAATCTGCATATAAACGGACCTATACAGTTCAAACTCATGTTGTTCAAGTTGACTGTATATTAATTTATCCAAAATCTATTATCGTTGGAAAAATTTTGTGCATCAGTACAAAACTTGCATCATCTAGGAGACAGTCCTGCAGTTTGTCTGACTCTGATTATTGGGCAGTTATTCTGAAATTTGGGAAATTATAGAAAACTTTAAGCAATGCAAATAGTTCTTGTCTGTAGAAATGCAAATTAGGTCCTGCCCATAGAGGCTCAAGTGACTTCTCTCCCCCAGTGTTGAAAAAACTAATTTGTTTCCATTTGCACTTTCTTTTCAATATTCCTTATCTATAAATATGTCTTTTCTTTGGATTCTTCTTTGATTTGAACGGGTTATAGCATCCATCTGGTAGCCTTGAGTTAAACAGAAACATGTTTGTTTATATCAATCATTTTTTTTTTTGAAAATTGTCTTTTAGTCAGTAAAGATGTAAATAGTCAGTCAGTAAAATGTTATACTACTTTCATTTATTTATTGAACAAATAAATTCACTGACTTAAACCTATATCTGTCTTTCATCTACCTCAAAAATGATGATGATGACACCTTGCCTGAGGGTAGATGTGGGTTGGAAAATAGAGGATGAATATACGTCCCCACCAACTTTGTGACCTTGAAAACAAATGAAATATCTGTGAAACTAACTGCTAAGTTTTGCTGTTTTTAATTTTTACACTCTGAATGTTTAATGTGTATATTCTCAAAAGGTCAACTCTTTCATCCCATCACACCTTGATCAGGGTTACTTCCTTGTAAATCCACCTAATTATTTATATCTTTAAAATTAGTAGAAAATTAAGCTCAGTTCCTTGAAATTTATTAACCCTATTTTTATAAATAATAAAAATATTTGATTATCATTACCATATGTAGACAGTCTCCATGTTTCCAATGATAAATTCAAAATTTAGTTTTTGTAGAAGGGTTTAAACTTCAATGATCTTTTTTTAACTGAACAGGAGTGTGAAGTTTTAGCACATCATTGACTAAGACCTTTCTTCTTGACTTGCCCCTGTGATTTCAAGTTCAGCAAATCAACGTAACTTAGGTATCTATGAAATTCAGTCTAAAACCAAGGCCAGAAAGAGGTGAGAGAAAGAAACCTGATTTTTAATACTAAAACATGAGTAATTATACTTACCATGAAGTATTTCATTGAAATAAACACAGATAATCTCAGAGCTGTAAGGAAATTAGTGACCAAGCAAACTGGTGTAGCTAAACAAATAGCTACTTCTAGAATTACTATAATATTACTAACATAACTGTATGTATCAACAAAAAAGACATTGGACTTGCATTGGTTTCTCTATCCTTCTATCCTTCTATTCCTTCCATATTTCAATATTAACTTTCTTCAATGCAAGGGAAATTTTGGGATTAGTTATAAGCAATACTAAGCAAATTACTGAAGAGGAGAAATTTAAGTTTAATACTCCCTACTCTCCCTTTCTTTCTCTTCCTGTCTCACCTGACCAGTCTCCTATCCCATTTCCAGTGCCTCAGTTTACTGAGGTCAATTTGTTGCTTAAAGAAAAACAAGTCAATACAGCTTTTTATTGCTGAATTCTGTGCAGATATATCTATAAAAGGCAATTGCCTATGATTTATCACACTCAGACCAGTGTGTGTTTAGTAATGCCATCTTAATTTGTATTATGTTTTACATTATCAGACCATGTTGAAAACAAGAGTATTTTTACAATATTTCTAGAGCTTGACAATGTCAATGTCTTTATTTATAAGATCTTGATCTTATCCTCTTCTCTATGTGTTATATTTAATAGATTTTATAATGAATTATGCCTCTTATTCCTGGACTCCTATAATGAATTTTCATGATTCAAGAAAACAGGAAGGAATAATCTTGGACTGAACTCTAATTGTCTATGAAAAATATTTGCCTGGTCTTACATATCTTTAGCAAAAAAAAATTATGTAAAAAATATTTTGAGCCCCCTCCTCAAATAGCATTTCTATCCCCTTCCCATATACAATGAAATTCATCTTAAATTTTTTATGTAAATTGATAAATGCAAGGTACTACTTATCTTGAGGAGAAAGAAATCTTTGTTATACAGTAATTCTCTAAATCCCTGAATTTTAAGAATACAGTTCCAGATGAAAGATAGGCAAAGGATTTTCTAAGAGGAGCCATTCTGATTAAATAGCTCAAGAAGTAGCACAAGAACGTGTTGATGGTCATTACTGTTACAAGACCAAAGGACCCATAAATGATTTATCACTATAATACCTGTATCAGTGAAACATGCTGTTTGAATGCTTGAATATCCTTTCCTTTTCTCTTATAAACCAACCTCAGAACCTCTCACATGTATATATATATATATATATATATTTTTTTTTCCTTTTCTAGAACTGCTCACAGGCACAGAAACTATTGTCTTTCCTCATCTCTTTAATTGGAAAAGTCATGTCCCAGCATGTCAGAAACTATGTGTTAATTTCCCTTAGACAAGGTATAGGTAAAGCAACATTTTATGAGGTCACTTATTAACCCCTAAAATACTACCTCCATTATGTTGAAAAGGGTATTTTAGCCCTCATATTTTTCTAGTTCTAAAATTAGATGTTTTCTTTCATTTACTAAATTATCACATCAGTCAAGAGATGAAGTTAAGCTACTGAGTAACAGGCTGTCGAGGATGGATTATTTTAGGGCTACTTATCACTTTTCTTGTCATGGCAATAAGAACACTTACATAAGAATAGGACAAACGTGTTAACCTGAAAGCTTAGATCTAATCCAGTCTGGGAACTAAACACGTGATGAATAAGTAAATAAAAAGGGCAGGAGATAGTTTCCTGATGTATTTTACCAATTACTTTAAGGATAAAATAATTCCTAAACAACTTTTGATATTATAATTAAGGGGCAATGAGGTTCCGGAAACAAACAAAATATGCCAAGATATGGGAGAGGCATTGCTTCGAACAGAAGACTAGCACAAGGCTTGTGTGTTTTCTGTGAGTCCACTACAGCCCAGTAGTGCAATAGTTCATTTATCAGGAACGTATTATGGGAGGCTGTTTTAAAATATCCAAATGATATATATCCCCTTTCTGTTTTTAGAATAAATGGCTTACTGTAATGGTGGAAATTACAGCCCCTGCTTCAGAAACTTCTGGGAAAATGAGCCATCACAAGCCTTTAAACCCATTTATCTATTTCTTATGACTTTTTTTTTCCTGTTCCTCAAAATTAATTTTAGGAAAGGCTTAAGCATTTTTTAAATGTTAAAAATCACGTTTTTAAAACACAATTCCTGTGCAAGAGTAAAGATACATTTTTTAGTAATTAAGATACGCTCACATTCAATAGCTAAATTGACTAAATCTGGAAGAGGTGACTAGAGATTTGATGGATGTGGGAAAAAATGTCCATAATAATACTACTACTTACATTGAAATAATGACAGCATATGCTTCATATTTTAAGGGACATTACAAATATTAATTATATAATGCTGCTCTATGAACACATATATATTTATCCATCATCATTAAAATACTACATTGTCGACTACTTCACTGAATCAACTATACTTTTTTTAAAATGATAGATAATGATTAACTCATTGGCAACATTTAGTAACATTTACCAAACATTAAATAGTAAGTAGTAATAAATGACAGCTAATGTTCACAAAAAATATTCTGTGTAAAAATTGCAAAATTTTACTTACTTTAACTTAAATGATATTAGATTGATAGTATATTTACACAAGGGAATATTTATATGTAAAAGGAGGTTTTAATCCCAGATATGTGCAATTCCATATGTACACCAAGATTTATTTATAAGTACAACTATAATATTTTTATGAAGTATTTTTTTTTTTTCTATTGCATATAAAATAGTGAAGCACAGAGACGCCTGAGCGGCTGGTCAGTTAAGCATCCCAGTCTTGATGCCGGCTCATGTCATGATCGCAGGGTCCTGCGATCACGCCCCATAACTGGCTCTGCACTCAGCGGGCGTCGTCTGCTTGAGACGCTCCCCTTCTCCCTCTCTCTCTCCCTCTCCTTCTCTTTCGCCTTGCACACACTCTGTCTCAAATAAATATTTTTTTTAAAAGATTTTATTTATTCATTGACAGTCAGAGAACACAAGCAGGGCGGAGCAGCAGAGGGAGAGGGAGAAGCATGGGGGAGAGGAGGCGGGGCCTCATCCCAGGACTCTGGAATCATGACCCCCGCTGAAAGCGGACGCTTAACTGACTGAGCCACCCAAGCGCCCAATAAATAATTAAAAAAAAAAAAAAAAATACAAGTAAAATAGTGAAGCACATTGAACTTAAAAATAAAATGAACCAAAGAACTATAGGCAATGCAATGGCTTCATTCAGCAATTAAGTGATTAATGGTTGATTAAGTATTAGAAACAGTAATGGCTATTGGTCTAGTAGAAAAGTGAATTCTTTTGACCTATAATTTACCGAAAACGCTTCTTAGAAAAGCGTTTACTTTAGCTTAGTCTTACACAACATAATAAGCTTGAATAAATATAAATATTCTTAGTTAAATACATTGAAGTACGAACTACCAACTTGACAAGTGTATCATACAATAAAAGGATCTTGACACCTATAAAGTGCTAAGTTATAAGCAAACATTCTTTATTTTTTTTTAAGATTTTATTTATTTATTTGACAGAGAGAGAGGCAGTGAGAGAGGGAACACAAGCAGGAGGAGTGGAGAGGGAGAAGCAGGCTTCCCACAGAGCAGGGAGCCCAACGCGGGGCTGGACCCCAACCCTGGGATCACGACCTGGGTCAAAGGCAGACGCTTAACAACGGAGCCCCCCAGGCGCCCCACAAGCAAACATTCTTCAACACAAAGAGTGACACAAATTTGGGGTAGGGGGAACTTTGTATGTGATTCATCATGCAATTTTTCAAAATAACTACTGGACAATGACCCGACTGATGGAATCTCTTTTCCTAAATATCATTTATTCCTTAGTAAACTATATGATAAGAAATGCATTTTATAAAACTCCATGAAGTAACTCAGCTACTTTGTTTCTGATTATAAAGTGACTACATTTATCCCAGAGAAGTCTCTACCGAACTTTTCTCAGAACTCCCACCAATTAGGAGCTTGTTTGATTTGTTTGGCAGGCTGGGTCTCCCAGGAGGGAGTCGTTGGTATCCTGCTGAGGTCGCTGCTTTCTTGCTCAATCTCTGACGGTCTGTCGTTCTGTCGCACAGATGCTTCTTGATCGTCCCCTGGTGTCTGGAAGACACATCCATGGTGTGGAGGGCGACAGCATGTGTCTTCGTTACTGTGTGATATTTCACTGTGTGAATAGGTCACAATTTATCGGTGTTACCGATGACCATTTAGATTCCTTTCCGTTATTTTATTGTTTTTATTTTAAATAGTGCTGTTGCAAACATGCTCTTGGCAAACCGGCAGGCCTCCAGGAGAGGAATGGCTACACATACCTGAAGAGTGTCATCTGTTAGGAAATAATGCCCGATTGTTTCCAAAGCAATGGAAACAATTTACACGGCAACAGACAAGTGGAAGCCTGCCAGGCGCGCCACTTTTCTTACAGCACTAGTTCTCATCAGACTTTGTCTTTGTTGTTGTTGGTTTTTTTTTTTAAAGATTTTATTTATTTCTTCAGAGACACAGGGAGAGAGTGGGAACACAAGCAGGGGGAGTGGGAGAGGGAGAAGCAGGCTCCCTGCTGAGCAGCTTCTGGGCTGGATCCCAGACTTGATCTTTGTAGCCATTCTGGTGCTGGGGCATCGAAGCGCAGTTTTAATTCACATTTCCCTGGTGTAATAAAATCGAGCACCTTTTTATGTGTGTAATGAACATTTCATATTCTCTTTAGTGAAGTAAGTGTTCAAATGTATAACCGTTCTGAGGATGGGTTACTTTATTTTTGCTATTGATGTGTAGGTATTCTCTGTGTATTCTGGCTGTGAGTCCCTCCTCCGTTTTATCAATCGCAAAAAGTACCTCCTCCTCTCAGCTTTGCACTTTCATTTTCCTAACCGTCTTTTGACGAATAAAAATTTCTGAGTTGGATGTAATATAATTAATCAATATTTCCTTTATAATTATGGCCTTTTTTTTTTTTTTTTAATTCCCAGCTCATGCATACATTCTTCAGAAGTACCCCTTTTTCCCCCCTATCTCTTTTCTTTCTGCCTCCACATCTTAGGAGTTGCTCGTAGGGTAGTACTATTGTTTTCATTCCTTGGATTTCAGCTTTAGAGTTTTAGCTTTATAGATCTTTTATAGTTTCTCCAGTGTTGATTTTTTTTTTTTTTTGACAGAAAGAGAGATCACAAGTAGGCAGAGAGGCAGGCAGAGAGAGAGGAGGAAGCAGGCTCCCCGCTGATGAGAGAGCCCAATGTAGGGCTGGATCACAGGACCCGGAGATCATGACCCGAGCTGAAGGCAGAGGCTTAACCCACTGAGCCACCCAGGAACCCCTCCCCAGTGTTGATTTTTGAGGGAAGAAGCAGACAGTTTTGCTAAGTTGCCAACTTGGCAGAAATGAACACATATCAGTCATCTATTGCATATCAAATACGAAGGATAAATGATGAAGATATACAATCATTTCAAGAAATACTTTCATATCAGGGCACCTGGGTGGCTCAGTTGTTAAGCGTGTGCCTTCAGCTCGGTTCGTGATCTCAGGGTCCATGATCTCAGAGCCCCACATCTCAGAGCTCCCTGCTCAGCAGAAAACCTGCTTCTCTCTCTGCCACTCCTCCTGCTCGTGTTCCCCCTCTCGTGGTTTCCCTCTGTCAAATAAATAAGTAAAAATCTAAAAAAAAAAAGAAATACCTTCACATCAATATACTTATGAAGAAAGACATATAAATAAGAAAAGATAAAGATGAAATACAATAAAGCTATGTATATGTGAGTGGAAGTTTAGAATAGCATCATTTAGCCGAGCCTTGTTGAGGTTAGAATATTTGGAAAAAGACTTCTGGAAAATAAGAGTCTCCTTGACTTTAGAACTGATGACTTTTCTTACTATTAGTCTTCAAGCTGAAAAAACACATTGGTGGGGAAGCAGGTGGAGAGTTCACTTGAGTTGTCACATAGAAAGTTCTGGGAAAAAAACTGAGCTCTAAAACATCAAATAGTAGGCTTGATTCTTTAAATTTCTGTTGAAAATAAATGAGTTTTTGACAGATGTAATTAGCAATAATTCTACTAAGATCCAACATTCTGTTGCATTCCAGCAGATAAGAATCACTTAATTTCTAAATTATTATTCATTCACTTAATATCCACTAGATAACTATTCCTGAGGTAATTGTACATATTTTTGAAATTCTTATTCAGTTTAACTTACTGTGCAACCTACACTCACTCATTGTACATAAGCATGTTTATATTATTTCTCTCTCACTAATTAAGTAGTAGATAATATAAATTTACACTCATGTTTATGGACAACAATATATGAAAGGAGAAGCCGGGAAGAAAGTTATTTATTCTAACTATAAGAACTCATGGATACTCAAGTAGGGGCCATGATTTGGGGAATCTTGTCAGTTGTTAGGGTCTATTATAGCCCCAAAGTAAAAGCTACCAATCGGTAACCTAACTACTCATAACGGTTCCTTCTGGGGTAATTCGTCAGAAATAGTCTCTCACTCGTAGTAAAAATGATGCAAAAAAGACAAGTCCTAATCTATGAGTCTCCTTATTATCCCAGCTAACTGTTCTTCTGCTTTGATTTTGTCCACAATATCCCTTAATAAAATGAATGTAAATTCCAATCAAATCATGACATTTCAAAGACCCAGATACGTTCTCTAATATATATCTCATTCTCTCTCACAGAAGCAAATTTAAATAAAATAATCATTCTCTTTTCAATCTTAAAGAACTCAATAGAAGCGAACAATTTAATGGTAGCACAGTGATTGAGGTACAGGGCTAAAAGATGTTAGTTTAGAAGAACAAAAACTGTTAGAAATATGGTTGTGAACTTCTCCACTTTAGAAACAAAAATTGGATGTGAAAAGACATCAAAACATATATGAACACACCAGGGGTTGATTGTGTTCTCTACAATCTTCAGAAACACATCAAAGAAAATCTAACAAGCAACTTCAAAAGCCTGTTAGTCTCACTGCAAGCTGCAGTTCGGGGAGAAACGGCCAGTTAAAGGCCTTATTGAGGAAAATGACAGTATCCAGAGAGAACACGAAGAGATTGACCTACAAACAATTTCTTGAAAAAATATCACCAAAAGAGAATACAAATTTCACCTAGAAATAGAAATAACACCGAAGCATACTATGGATACAGGAGGGATAAAATACAAACCAGGAATATAAACCGAGAAAAACTCAGTCTATTCAAATTGTGTTCAGAAAATACATGAGAGAGACTTAATATATATGCAACAAAGAGAAAAGAGAATGATTAAAAATATTTAACTTGAACTGAAAAAGAAAGAAAAGTAAGTTCAAGTTGAATTACTTTAATTCAAAAGATTTGCTGAATATTTATGAATGTGTGTCTATGTGTGTATATATATATATATATCCTAATCCCTGGAACCTGTATGTATGTGTTTGTACTCACCAGTTATACTCACTGTTTTTTTTTCTCTGATTTAAAAACTAAAAACCTATAGGCCCCATGCTGTTTGGTAAGCCTCCAGAACCACTCTTACATAACTGAAACTTTAGACATTTAAACATCACCCTCCCATTGCCTATAGCTAATAATAATTTATCATATACTTAAAATTTGCTAAGAGGGAAGAACTTATGTTAAGTATTCTTTCTACAAAAAACAAACATCTCTAATAAAAGGGAGCTGGAGGAAACTTTGGGAGCTGATGGGTTTATTTATGGCTTTGATGGGGATGGTTTCATAGGTGTATATTTATCCCCAAATTCATCAAGTACATTATGTATGTATAGCTTTTAATATGTCAATCATATCTCAATAGAGTCATTAAAAAAAAACAACGAGGGACGCCTGGTTGACCTAGTTGGTTGAGCATCGGCCTCTTGATTTCGGCTCGGGTCATTGTCTCAGGGTCTTAGGATTGAGCCCTGTGTTGGGCTGCACGCTTAGCAGGGAGTCTGCTTGGGATTCTCTCTCTCCCTCTGCCCCCGACCTCAAATAAATAAATAAATAAATCCTTAAAAAATATCTAAACCAGAGACCTAAAAGCATACCAGGATTTAATGGAAGCCAGCACCTAACATACTGTATTATTTTTTGTAATTATTTTTTAACAGTAAAAACAGGTATATATGGCACTCCGATTATAAAGTCTTGCTCATTTTAAAAGAAAATGAAAAAAATCATACAGGATATAATGGAAAGCTTAAATTGTACCAGGTATCCAATTTTCTTGAAATCACTGTTACTAACATGCTTAAGCAAAATACATACATACAATAAGGCTTTTTGTTTGTTTGTTTGTTTGTTTGTTTTTTAATACTACCGATGTACCTTATCATTTGTTGAGAACATGATGGATTGGATATCGTAGTGCCCTATGTCAGGTATTTCTTTCAAAATCCTGGAACTTTTCTCCAATCAGGCAGAAGTGTTGCCTTATAATGAGTACATCCCCAGATATAAAAAATATATCCCATTGCTTTCCTTTTGAGGAAGCTGTTCCATTCAAGTATTTTTACCCACTCTCCAAGCAAGGGCTTCCACAGCCATCAGCTGTTTAATGTGCATATAGACTTTGGGAAGGGCCTTCCGGAGGTAAGCTTCACATCCAATCAGCAGAGGCCTCTGCTTTGATTCTACCACAACACATTGTTTCATTCACATTCTTCTTCCTTCACCTTTTTGTTTCTATTTCTGAGAGCAATTCCCCAAACTACCAGCATACAAGTTCTGATTCAGGAAGTGTCTTCTGAACAATCTACCTAGTAAGACTACCTACAAAGGTCTTTGGAACAGACTCTAAAATGGGATTTTTGAGGCCGATCACCTGCTTACCACTGGCCATGAAGACCCCACCTCTTGGGAATGTGAACCAAGTGCCGGCAGTCATTGGGAAATTAGCAGCAGGACTTTGTAAACATTCACTGGTGCTGAAGCCGTATGGAAGACCCTTGGAAGCTTCTACTTTGGTGGTATCATACATTGTGTCTTTGAGGTGCTAGATGGAATTCAAGTTTGAATCAAATGACTGGTGCTGGAGAATATTGATTCATTAGAAAAGACACATAAAGGCCAAGACATATTAATACTAACAATTTAAGGCAATGGTAGGGGCTTCCTTGACAGTACAGAAAGCAATGTTGGTCTCCTACAGTTATAGGATGAGGATTGTGCTCAGGGATAATACACAGGTCCCTGAGCTCCAGAGAACACAGAATTCTCCTATCACACCAAAAGGAGACTAGAAAACAAATTGGAACTCAGTCCCAAGTACAAGAGTTATTGAGTCCTGGGGACAGAAATTGAGAGCATTTCCTTCTCTGGCTATAGTGTAAGCCCCTCTCACTGCCAGATTCTCCTTGCTATCTTGGAGATTGTCCTTGTCCATTACCTCCCACTGCCATGACTGAGGTGGGCACAGGGACTATGCTCCCCTTTGGGGCTACAGGTCTTATAGTTGGTTCCCTTCCATGCTTACAGGATGAGCAAGTTAGAGAATAGGCATGGAGTTTCTTTGACAATGCAATACCATCTGAAATGTTGCTAATATCATGTACAAGAAAACTGCAGGTATAAAAAGTCTTTGATCATTTACCTAATGGCTCGTGAACTTGTATGACATGAACAGTAACCCCAAATATATGTCCATATTCCTATGTCTAGATCCTGTATACATTGCCTGACATGGCAAAAGAGAGACTTCTATGTTATAGGATGAAAAATGTGACTAAGTTAAGGATCATTCAGATATATCATACATGTGTCACATGCACTTTGTAAGACATAAATGGAAGGAGATGAGCTAGAACGAGAGCAGAGGACTGACCCCCAGAGAAGAGAGGGTGATTGTAAATCAGATGCAGAGATCGGCATGATGTGGCCACAAATCCAGGAATGCCAAGGAATGCTGCGCCGTCACTAGAAACCAGAACTGGCAAGGAACAAGTTCTCCCACTAGAAGCTCTGAAGGGAGCATGTCCTTGCCAACAACTTGCTTCTGGACTTCTGGCCTCCAGAACTGTGAGGGAATAAATTCCTGCTGTTTTATGCTACTAAGGTTGCATAATTTGTTATGGCATATCTAAGACACTAATACGGAGCTCGGCTTCTTTTCCTCTCCATCTTCCTCTCCACCTAATCTTGATCTGTCAAAAGCAATGGGCTTGTCAGATGTTATTGTCTGGTAAATGGAGGTTTCTTGAAATTATTTCAGTTTAGTCCTAGGCATTTCCAGACATGTCTGCTGCATGTGTTTGTTCTACCTTAGTGGCTTGGTATGTAATGACACATTGATTATGCTATTTCTTATATTCTAATATTAATTTAGAAAATAATCTTATCACTTGTCAGTTTTGGGCAATTCATCTACATTGTTTATATTAGTTGGAGGCAACGGAATTAGCAACTCAGCTGGGTACTCGTGGGGTAGCTAGGTGACCCATGGGCCACGTGACTTTGAGTAAGTACATTAATCTCACGAAGCCACAGTTTATTTATTTATAATATGGGGGTAATAAATGTGATATTTAAATTAGTTAATATTTTCATAAATTAGAAGCATTCCTCGCATATGCTATATATTTGCTAATCAATACTGGATTAAGAGCATGAGTTTTTCATGACTGACTGGGTTTAAATCTGTACATACAAAAGTGGTAGGCAGAGCAATAGTGTCCCAAAGATGCTCATGTCCTAATTCCCAGAACTGGTGAATGTGTTCTCTTATATGGTAAACACTTTGCAGATGTGAGTAATTAAGACTGAAATGGGATATTTATACTATATTACGCAGGTGGGTCCAGTATAATCACATGGGTCCATTGAAGGCGAAAATAGCCTAAATTTTTCATGTGACCCCAATGTAATCAGCAAGCTTTATAAAGGGAGGAGAGCAGCCGGAGAGTCAGAAGTAGGGGACACGATGATGGGAGTTAAGGTTGGTGCAATGCTGTCTGGTTTCGACGCTGGAGTAAGGCCATTCGATGAGGAGTACAGGTAATGTCTAGAAACTTGAGAAAGCCAGAAGAGAGACTCTTCCTAGGGCTCCCAGACTGGAATTCAGCCCTGCAGACACCATGGCTTTAGCCCAACGAGACCTATTTGTTTTTCTGAATTCCAGAGCTATAAGACCTAAATCTGTGTTCTAAGCCCCGGAGTTCGCGGTAATTTGTTACAGTAGTCAGGGGAAGCTCATAGAGAGTATAGAATGTTTAAATAAGTGTTTCCACCCCAATATCTTTTTTTTTTTTTTTTTTTAATGGAAGAGGATAATAGTGTGTGCCTTGTGAAGTTTCCTGTGCATTTTCTTATGCTTTTCTAAGGTAGCTCTCTGAAGCTAATACTGCTGGATAATCTGCAGCATGCACCTCTTATTCCAGAAGTCGGCCCTGTGTGTGTCCTCTTGGCATCTCACAGTTTTCCCAGGTGGTCCAAATCACTAGCCCCCAAGAATGGCAAAGCTTTACCCTTCCTTGCAGTAACAGGAAACTATGGTATACAGCATAGGTTATGAAAGCCTGGAAACTCTCTCAAATGTGCCCTCTCGAAGGGGTTGACTCTGTCTCTCAGACTCGAAATGAACCACTGTGAAAGGCAGAGTCAGGAGGCCTTTAAGGAGGTAGGCCTTCTGCACGTCCTCACCAGGGGGAACCATGACCTTTTGAACTGAGCCAAACCATAAATACTTCTGCCCAAACACCTGCAACTTGCTATAGTGAAGTATACAACTTTTTCTTGGTGGTAGCCTTAGCAACCAACTGCGTTTAGCCAATCATGATTCTTGGTAAACAACTGATAATAAAGTTTTTGCTTTCTCCTTTTTCCGATTAAAAAACCCCTAAATTTTCCTACTGATGGGACACAATGTGGTTGCTACCTGGATCTGTGCTCCCTGGATTGCAATTCTAAGACTCCAAACAAAAGCTTTTGTTTTATTTTTTTCAGTTCTTTTTTTTTCCCCATCAGTCAACACTTGTTGAAAGCCTCTTTCTCCCAGAAGTTTTATTCCTGTCTCTTGTTAAAGACTACATGTATTATTTTTTTTTTATTTTACTTTATTCTTGATGGTTACAATCACTTAAAATAGATTTGTACCAATGTTCCCATACCTGCAACAAAGAGTTGATTTTATGTTTTTGTTGGCATCCGTTCATTTCCTTTTTTAGATTTGGTAAGTACAGGATCCTAAGTTAAACTGAATTTCAGGTGAACAATGATGTTTTGGTATAGTACATCACATACAATATTTTGGACTTACATTGAACTGGCTTTTTAACATTTAAATTCAACTTGGAATCCTGCATTTTTGTTAAGTCTGCCAACTACATTTTTGGTACAACCTTCTGATTTTAGGTTTTGTTCTGCAATTTAGCTTTCTATAATGAAAATCTACATTAAACCACTTGTCAATTGAGAGAACAGTGTTTTTCCAAATTACTACTTACAGAAACTTAAACTTGTAAAAATATCCTTTATGACTACTACATTCCAGCTGTTAACTGCGATAGTATAAATAGTAATAATAACAGCAATAACCTTTGTAACAAAAACTATTAGCATTTCTGATTTTAAAACACTGGTAATTAGGAAAAAAACCCACTTGTAATAATTTGCAGGTAATTCAAATTCTCATCTTTGAAGACTTGTTTTTTAATGACTTAGCTGGCCTATCACGTATTGGTTTCAGGTGTATGGTATGATTTAATATGCCTATATATTGTGCAATGATCCCACAATAAGTAGTTAACCTCCATCACTGCATTCGTTATAAACTTTTTTCTTTGAGGACTGTTAGGATCTCAATAGCTTTCAAATACACAACACCATATTAACAATCGTTACCATTTTGTACTCTCTATCCCAGGACTGACTTATTTTATAGCTGGAACTTTGTGCTTTTGGGCCCCTCCACTCATTCCTCTGTCCATCCGCCCATGGACACTTAGGTTGCTTCTGTTTCTTTCCTATTGTAAATACTGTTATAGTGAACATGGCGTGGCTGTATCTTTTCAAGTTAGCATATTTTCCCCTTTAGATAAACACTGAAAAATGGAATTGTAGGATTGTATGGTGTTTCTGTTAATTGGTTTGAGGAATCTCCGTACTGTTTTCCCTAGTGGCTGCACCAATTTACTTCTCCACCAACAGTATACAGGTGTTTTTCTCCATATCGTTGTCTATATTTCTTTCCTTAGTAACCATTCTAACAGGTGTGAGGTAATAACTCTTGGTGGTTTTGGTTTGCATTTCCGTGATTAATGATGTCAAACACCTTTCCATGTGCCTCTTGACTATTACATCTTTAGCAAAATGTCTGAGTAGATCTTCTGCCCATTTTTAAAATCAGATTTTTTCCCCTGCTACTGAGTTTTAAGAGTTTTATATATATATATATATATATATATGTATATATATACATACATATATATATACACACATACATAAATATACATACATGCATATATATATATATATATATTTGGATATTAACCTTTTATCAATAAAGGATTTGCAAATATTTTCTCCTATTTCATAGGCTGCCTTTCCATTTGGCTGATGCTTTCCTTTAAGTAGGTAGGTTGTTTGTTTGTAGTCCCACTTGTTTTAGTTCTGTTTTTGTTGCCTTGGCTTTTAGTGTCAATTATAGTTTTGTTCAAGGGTGTTGAAATTAGAAAAAAAATAATTAAAAATATCTATTTAAAAAGGGTGACCATTGGAACAGTTTGATAGGTTTAAATTTAACTTGGAACCTCCTATATAACCAAATGAAACAAAAATTGTATGCTGAGCTGTAAAGGAGAAACTAATCATTGATTATGAAATGAATCCTCATATGGTCTCATTTTAATCAATCTTCAAATCAGTCATCAAAACTATCAAAATGTTTATTCTGACTTTTTAAAAATGGCACACCTTAATTTATAAAGTCTGCTTATGTCAATTAATATCAATGATACTGAGTAAAATTGGGATTAACATTTTTTGTGTATAAAAATATCCAAAAGCTTCAAAAATGTGAAAACCTTTACCTCAGAAAAGACTTCTGAATGAAGTTCCATTAAAACGAAAAGAAATCATGCTGAGGAACTCTAACTGTACTGAAGATATAACATCATTATACATAGGTCAATTCATAATTCTCCTGGTAATGCTGCATCTAATCATGCCTTATTCTCTAGGCATAGCTGTTGACTTTACCAAGCACCTAGGACTCTAGGTCGTAATAAATTAATTTTTAAATATAGCTGATTACTTCACAAAAGAGAAACTAAATTTAGGTTCATATTTATTAGCTTTAACTATGACAACTGTGTGTCAAAGTTCATGGCCTACGTATGAGTTCACCTCTAATATGTGGCCAGTTCAATCATTTTGAACCTCTGCATATTGTCTGTTAATTGGGTCATTCTGTCATTCAAATGAAACCAGATAGAATGATGATCCGTTTAAACACCTTTATACTATAAAATTTCTAACAACCGAGAAACTCATTTCTCCGATACGGATTTTTATAGGAGCCTTGAACAAATATTTGCTCCCATTTATTTGACATGCTTAAGTTCAAATTTAACTCTTCCTGAACGGCTGCTTCTCATTTCAAACTATAAAAAATAACAAGCCTGTGGCAGCGTAAGGAAGTTCTCCATACTGACTACAGCTGAATGATAATTCAAACTTCTAACTCAGGTGTTAATACACTTCAGAATTTCTCCAGTTTATATCTCTGTCTAGAAATATTCCGAGTGACAGCTATACTATCACAAGGCTTAGACCCCCCCCCCCAACCCTTTAAATGACTATGGCGATATTCTGTGCATTTTTCTGCTAGTACAAGTGAGTCTAGACTTTCCATCTTGCAGTTTCTCAAGGTGTCTATGATCTTCCAGATCAACACAGGGGAAAGTTTTATACTGCTTGCTGTGAAGAACCTGTATCTAGCATTATGCTTCTCTTAATGGCCTATTGTAATACTGGGGCCATATGTCTAGTGATAAATTGGATTTAATCATGTATTGTTTTATTCAGCAGCTAAATCTTCTCAGGACTTCAGCGATCCATTAATCTTTTTGTATTAAGATAGTAATATGGGGGTATGTAATCAGATGTACCTGTATTTTAGATTCAGATGCAATGCATTTATTGCTGAAGGCAGCTTTAGCAAACTCTATGCAATATTTTGCATGTTAATCAAGTTAGTAGGAAGCCATTGCTGTTAACTTTTATGCACCCAGCAATGAATCTAAGTATATTTATTACTGCCAATTTTGTTTCTAAATTCCTCCTTTCATTACGAGAGCACCATAAACCTGTGTGCCCATAGCTTTTTATGGAATCTTTCACTTTGTATTATCCAAGATGTGTCTTTTCCATTAAAAAAAAAAAAAAAAGTCCCATTTCTAAGTTTGGTAAAACATAGGAAAGTATACTTAGAACACTAAGTGAATAATTCTAAAACAAAACAAACAAAAAACACCTTAAAAAAGGAGTATGTTTTCCCTTTTGGAACCATTTGCATGTTAACTAAAATGCCTTTTTGGATGAGAAGGAATGGTCTCCCAATATGTTCCAGACCAGTCTCCATATAACATATTCTACCTTTGACCCAAAGATAAATTGGCTGCTTATGTGCTGCTATATACCGCTTTCAAATTTGCATGGGTTGAGCCTGTACCTTATACCAAGGTAGAGGGATGTTGAGTAGAGAAAGGGAACAAAGACTAGGGCTTAAAAATGAAAATAGGCTTTTGGAATTGGTCTATCTGGTTTTGAAGACCATATATTTGTGTTCTTAGCAAGCTCCTAGCATTTGGTTCTGAGACTTCCTTTTCCACATCATGGAGATAACTGCATTCCTCCAGAAAGCAAATTGTGAGAATTAAACAAAATTCTACAGATGAAGTAAACAAAGTTCCCCATCTCTCTGCACACCCACTCCTGCCAATTGTACTTCCACTGGAAGGTAATGCAACACTAAATTAAACCCTGTCACAAACTGTCTAGTGCGATGGACTGCTTCAGAGCTGGATGATTTCGGGCATCGACAATGCAAGAGATGGCAGTTCTTTTCCTTTACTGCTTTGTTATCTTCAGTTTGTGTCTGTTTTTACATATAGTATGAGTGAAAGCAAGTGACCGAAGTGTTTTAACTACTGGGGGACCTAGAAAAAGCTAAATGAATGTTGATAATTACTAGAAAGAGTTAAGAGTGAAGAAAAATGGTGTGTTTGAGAATTCTCTTCTCTAGGAACTGATTATGTTAACAATCAATGAGATGACACCTTTTTTTTTTTTTAAGTTTCTGATTCTTTTTATCAACGTATGGAATTAACTTTTTCAAAAATTTTAAGTATGTAATAATTAGTGAAATTTATTTTTGACAATGACTTGATAATTTAGAGTAGTTTAAAAAATATGGATTAAAATACAACATTTTTTTTTTTAAGATTTTATTTTAGAGATTGTAAGTGCACGAGTGGGGGCAGGTACAGAAGAGGAGGGGGAGGAAAAGAGAATCTCAGGCAGACTCTCTGCTGAGTGCAGAGCCCAGCTCTGAGTTTGAACTCACACCCTGAGGTCAGGACATGAGCTGAAACCAAGAGTTTGATGCTCAACCGACTCCATCACCTTGGCACCCCAATACAACCAAACTCTTGAAAACCCTAAGTATATAAAGACTTCTGGATCAATTTTTTTTTTAAAGATTTTATTTATTTATTTGACAGAGAGAGATCACAAGTAGACAGAGAGGCAGGCAGAGAGAGAGAGAGAGGGAAGCAGGCTCCCTGCTGAGCAGAGAGCCCGATGCGGGGCTCGATCCCAGGACCCTGAAATCATGACCTGAGCCGAAGGCAGCGGCTTAACCCACTGAGCCACCCAGGCGCGCTCTGGATCAATTTTTTATGTAAATATTATATTGAGGTAAACATTTAGCAACATAACATATATTTAAATGTTTGGTATTTAGCAGATTATTTGAATAAAGTAAGTTGTAAAGGTATTAAAATATCAACTTTAATGAGAAATTAACTTACAAAACATTGATAAAAATTTTTTCCTGGGTAAATAGCACTGACAAGTTAACATTGTATCATCTATTCAGGCCTTAAGAATTTCCTACATATGTGCATTTATATCTTTGAATTTGTAAACCACTCCATATTTTGTATAGATTTTTTTTTTTCCTACTATAGGGGGAAAATGGCTAAGTACCTGCATTCTGACTATTTCTAACTAGAAAACTCTAATAAAATGTCCTTAGAATAAACATTTACTATAATCTCAAAGACATAGAATATAAAATATCTTCTCTACTTGGATAAATACATTACTTTGGGTGATCTAGATATCAGTTTTGACTGTCCCTTACAAACTGAGTAATAGAAAAAAATAGATGAACAATTGATAAAACTTTTATTAAGTGACAACCTTTGTATTCTGAAATATTTCAATTTAAAAGGCAGCAACATTAAAAAGTACTCTGTATCTGTACTAAATACCCATGTTCTAATTATATATATAAATACATGTAAATAAATATATGTATAAAATATATAAATATAGGTTATAGGAAACTATCCTCAATCCAGTGTATCATGCGAGTTTGTATTATGGGATCGGCACTTGCTAGGTGGGGAGGACACAAGAATGAAAAAGACACAAATCCAGACTCTGTCTATAACTGTACTTTTTCAGTGTTTGATCTTGCTTGATAAAGTTGCAAGTGTGAATAAAAATGACGAAACTATTTTGATCTTTTTTTTTTTTTTCAGGCCGTTTGGATTGGGAATAAAGAACAAAGCCATCTTCAGGAGAGAACGGTTACCATGAAAGACTAAGTGTGAAAGGTAAGTCAATCGTTGCTCTCCACTTCTCTGCTGGGTGGAGGTAAGAGAATTACTTATTCATTAATGCAATTAATATTTGAGAGTCTTATAAACAGAATGCATTCTTAGAATGAGTTTATATCTCCGATAACATGATAAAATTGTTTAAGCATGAAATGGATTTGACAGCAGAGAGCCCTATTTCCTTTTTAAACAAGCAATGAAATCTGTCCTATTTGTAGTAAAACTCTTTAGAATGCTATAATCATTATCCAAATACAGACCAAAAATTACTCAATAAAAATGTATTCTTAGATTTCTTTTGTTTTACTATGAATACTGTAGAATCAAGCCCAATTTACTCCATATCTTTGGGTACAAAAATTCCTGTATTTATATGTGCAGTGAGCTCTAATTCGGGCTACCTGGAGCTAGGCTAAACCTCACAGGTTGGAGTAGGCTTCCACAAAGTGGCTCCCACTTCACATAACAGCCACAAAATTGGGGGTGCCCAGAAGCCACCCTCCTTTCTAACAGACTGAAATTCAGGGGTTCCCCTGGCTTTTCACTATCCACTATAATAATTTATAGAGCTTAGGAAATCTATACTTAATATTATAGTTTTATCAAAGTAAAAAGGCTATGAATTGGAACGAGTCTAAAGGAAAGCTGGTTAATATAAGATCTGAGAATGTCCCACATGAGGTACTCACATTGTCTTCTCCCCATGGGTATAGGCTATGTCACCTTCCCAGAACATTAACCACATTGATATGTAACAATATGCATGAAGTACTGTTAACCAGAGCAGACTACAATAGCTTCAGGTGTCCAGAGCTTTTATTAGAAGTCAGGATTAATTGAGTTGATTGTGAAATTGAACTCCATCCCTCCTTCCGTTCTTCAGAGGTTGGTCTAACATCATGTGACTCAAAGTACCAATGCTCTGAACACGTGGTTGACTTTTCTGGTATGGCCAGCTACCGTAGTGAGTGATTGCATCTTTGAGATCCCCATTCTGAGTCATCTCATTATCAGAGACTCCTAGGTCCCACCATGAATAACAAAGGCAGTACTATCAGGAAATGGCAAGGATTGAGAGGCTGCCTCCTGGAAATGTGAGATAAAGGACAGATAAAATATCTTGCAATAGTATCACTTTTAGCAGTTCTATCTAAAAGCCCAAACAGCCTCTGTCTCTTGAAGAAATCTTCAAATGATTTCTTGAGCTGTTCCAAGCATCTCCCACCCTCCCGATTTCCCCGATTCTTCCTGACCCTTTACACCGACTTCCTGGCCTGCAGAATACTTCGAAAATTCTTTGATCAGTCCATTAATAGAAACCTTAAAATATGCTTATGCTACAACTTTAGCTTCTAGATGTTATTACTACAAGGTAGGTACTTGTGCCTTAAAGCTAATTTGATGTTTTATATTTAATATATTTACTTATCTATTTATTATATATATTCATAATATATGTATAATATTTTATATTTGATATATGTATTTATACATGATATAATTTACTGTCTAGGGGTCCTGCATTTTTTTAAATTTACTCGCCTTCTAATACTTCACGAATATATTACCCATGTACCTAGAGTAGTGTTTGGCATGTGGTAATCCCTAAGTGTGCATGTCTTCAGTGGCCTAATAGCAAAACCTCAAGGACCAAAGATGTTTTAATTTCCATATTTGGGAGCATTTGCCAAGACTCATCATAATACAGGGTCTCTAAACATAGGAAAAGAATTGAGGTACTAAACAGCCAAAACGATAAATGTCCAATCAATCCACAATTGCTACTATAAACAATATACACCCATCTTTCCATATATATGGTTCCAGATATAAATAGCTTCACTTAATTCAGCTTTTCCTTAAACTAGTGAATATTCTCCCTTTTGCCCTCAGGCAGCCCAAAGTTTCTTTCTGTGTCACTGTATCACTTTCTGTATCTAGCTGCAGGCTGAGAGGAGTCCATTCCTTCCTATATATGTCTCTATAACCTTAAATGATTAAATGATACAGTTATCCAATACCAGCAAATCCATATGTACATATTGCAAGGAAAGAAATACAGAAAACTTCAGCCATGTAAGAAAAAAGAAATCATAAGTTGTTTGTTTCTGAAACTGGTCATGAGGATTTGCTAGCTTTTATGTTCTGTCTTTTTGTATTTACTTGGCATCTAAACTGTCTTTTAACCAACGAGTCTTTGGACATTCTACTTTTAATAAGTTTTCAAAACTTTTGCTTACATTTCAACATTGGGTATGATTATACAAGTAGGCATGCTGGTGAATCATCTGGATTCTATTCCTTTGTTGATTAGTATAATAGCATTTGAATTTCCCTTGTCATGGTCAAACACTGTAATGACCCTGAAATTTTTTGTTGTTTTTGATTGATCCATTGAAAAGAGAAACTAGAAATTGTGATGTGGCCTCTGATAAAAAGATACCTCTCACCACCATTGAAATGATAGGGTTTCTGAAACCATAACATCACCACCCGGTATTGGATCAAAAGAAAAGGCGGGGGGGCAGCAAAACAAAGCAGCCAAAAAAATTCATTTTAAAAAGGAGCCAGGGCTTTCCTAATCAATGTATTTGAGAAATGATCCTGATATGTAGCTCGCATCTATACATCCTTTATGAGTAGCTCTTAATAAAAATGTGTCTTCATAAGTTAAGTAGCTTCTTTATGGTACACCAAAGTTTTTGGTACTATAATATTATTGAGCATTCATTCTTTGATCTGTGTAACTAAACCACTTTTTAAGAAAATAACTGGTCCTAACTTCTTGATCCTGAAGTTCTATTCCATTCCCTAACTAGCAAGACTATATATATATAGTCTATATAGTTTTATATATATATATATATATATATATATATATATATATATATATATATATACTTCATTTCTATCTGGATTCAATTCTTCTCAATCCCAAATATTCCTTAGACCATTGCCAATTTAAATTAACGAATATCTGTAACTCTTCTAGAATAAAATACTTCTTATAAAGTTCCCCAGGATACTTTGTTACTTAAATCTAATCTGAGCCTACAAGACTTTGTAGACTATGCCTTGATAGGGACGGCAACTTGTTTTCCCTTACATGAAACCCATTTGTGTGGTAAATTATAGCACATCCGATCAAGACAAGAAATGAGCTGTCACTCAGGAAAGAAAGGACTTCTCTAGTTGCCAAGAAAACATTAGAGTGTTGGAAATAACACTACAAGTCCTAATCTTTTTTGTAATTCTCAGAGTCTCTTACCTGATAACTATCCAGATCTTCACGTAGGAGACCTGATGAAGCAGGTCACATATCTTCTTCCTTTGGAAATAAACTGGCACTGGTATTTGCATAAAGTGTTCTTGCTCTGCATAAAAAGTACGCTTCACATAAATAGTATTCTTACTCTGATATGTTATAAAAATTCTTTTAGAACAAATCTAGGAATGTTCTATGGGTTAGACTATTTATGCTAAGAATTGAGAGAGTTCAGTTTCTTCTTTATGGTTGTTCAACTACCTCATTCTTTAGCCATGTAATTCTTGATGGCTTTCAAAGTTTTGCCTTCGATGGAGAATTCATTATAGATGTCCCTGAAAAATGTGGTTAACCATCAATTTGTTGCATACATGTGTGCAATATTCTAATATTTGATTATTAACAGCTTTATAGTTTTCCAGCCCTAATTACATCAAGGACCCACTTCTTTGAACTTCTAATAATCTTCTGACTATTCAGGTAGTCCCAAATAAACTGATCTAGAGAATAAATAAATGTGTTGAAACTGGATACTTCCACAAGATGTACTGGAAGAATAGGGAATTGGCCTAAGGAAATAGGCAGGAAAGGGGAATGCTATGTGCCAAAAATTATGCCTAAAATACTTTACCAAAAAATGGGTTATTGTCTCTGTTGATAATCATTTGATGTTTCTAAAAGTGCCAACACCCTTTAACACAGTATCACTTTGTTGAACCGGAATGAATTCCCCCAAATATTTAACTTTCTGGTTCAAAATATTTCTATACCTACCCCTGTCATGCTTATGATATTAATAGCCTATTAACATAGGAGCAAAAAAGAAAAACAATGCTTTTTATAATGTGTTGGGGAAAACTAGTTTCAAAGATATAACCCAATGCTCAATTTTACTAAATGCTAAAATATTACAGAAAATTAGGAAACCTATCTTAATCTGAAGTAGAAAACAATCATTTAAATGTAAATTGTTACAATCTCTATAGATTACATCTTCTATCCTATGTTTAGAAAGCACTTAAAGGGCCTGCTGATCTGATGTTTAAATACTTCTTAAACCCCTTATATAACTGCCTAGAGGAAAGTTCTAATACTACTTAATAATATGGCATGCTTTTCAATATTTCACTAGAATCACCTAAAACTCCAGAGAAATCATATTCTTTATGGGTTCCATAAATGGTGTCATTTTTTAAGAGCACAATTTCAAAAGGCACATATGAGAATATAGTGATATGACAAAATCTGTCTGTGATATTCAAACAGACACCTAAATCTCCAAGGGGCTGGGTAGAGGTCAACATTTATACAATATTTATAATAAAAAGCCCAAGAAACATCTTGCCACTATTACATTTCATGTACATCACTACATTAACCGCCATGAAGCTGACACTTTTACTAGCTGAGCTATTACTGCTTCAAAATCAAACTTGAAATCAAAAGCTTTTTCCTGCTTAGAACAGAATACCCTGCAAAGACCATCAAGTATATTTCAAGTTGCTTGCTGCTTTGTTCTGCTAGAAATACTTCAATATTCAGGTGACATAAGCTAATTCTCTGAAATCAGTGATAATTAGCTAGCTGTTGTTAAATTATACACAACACAGACAAATCATCTTATCATAAAGGGGAGAATGGTTAGCATTTTAATGGAGCAGGGCGTAAATGGTGGGTGTGTGGTAAGTCAGGTGGTGGAGTAAAAACTGTATTTGTTGAGAAGCTGGAGATGTGAATTTAAACTTTAAGAGATCATCTTACCCTTGGGATCTAGGCCACATGTGTACATAGAGGTTCTCAACTCTAAAGTGCAGATTAGACCTATTCAACTCTGAAGTATTAGGCAAATGTAATTTGTTGAAGCTATACTAAAACGAGGATGGAAATTCTGAGTTCGAATTTCATGTTATGAATAGAAGAAATAATGTACCTCTCCTAGGATACCATACGGCACATAAGAGCTACCCGCTTAATGTTTTTGTCATAGAAGATAATGACAAAGTCCCAATCTCACAGATACTTGATTTTATTAACTGTTGTAGATAATTATGCATCAGTCACAACTTGCTATAAAGATAAAAAAAAATTCAAATATCAAATTCTAAATTATAATGACTCCTGAGAGGTGAGATATTATTGATCTTAAAGTCAAGAAATTATGGGGAGATGGTAGTGTAGGCAGGCCCAACAGCTTGTCTTCCTGCATGAACACTAAACAACTCATGCTAAATTTTCAGAATCTCTGTTAGGCTCTGGAAAATTGGCTACAGCAACCAAGTGAATGGTTTTCTGGGACTGGGAGGGTGATAGGGAATGAGTGCTTATTGAGCGTGTGTGTGTGTGTGTGTGTGTGTGTGTGTGTGTGTGTGTTTTGAGGGGGTGGTAAATAATATGAACTGGAAACTGGTAGTGATTATACAGCATAGTAAGTATATTACAGTCCATTGAATTGTATATTTTTAAATTGTTATGAGAAATCTTATGTATCCAATTATGAATAATAGGACAATATAAAACAATATGAATAACCAACACATTAAATTATGACAAACCCCAAATTTAAATGGTCTTTCTGGTAAGATTTAGCAAATATTTAAGAAAAAAATAGCAAAATCAGTTTTTTTTTCCAGAAAATAGAACAGTAGGGAAACAGTCAAAGCTTGTATTAATATGTGAGCTTAACCTTAATGCCTGTACTTGATATTGAAGGTTACCTGCATAGATTATCCCCAAACATGCCTCTTTTGAGGTATGGATTATTTTGAGTTAAAGACAAAGGGAAAATAGCAGAAGCAGGGAAAGCTATTTCTTCCCCTCACTGCCCAAAAATAAAGTATAAGATTCCCCTGTTGTTAAACCAAAAAAAAAAAAAAAAAGTTTCTACTTTTCTCCAGGGAAACTTCCATACTTGTAAAGTCTGTTGTGTCAGAGCTGATCAACTGAGAGACTCTGTGTTCATAAGATAATGCTTATTTACCATATGTTTTCTCTGCTCTCCTCCTAACTCGCCCCCCACTCCCATCCATCTAGAAGCTCCCAACAACCCCTTTTACTTACCCTAACGTGGTACATAAGCCTCAACCATCTCGCTGCCCCCTAAGACCACATTTCTTTGAACTTTCTCACAAAAACCTGTAAACCTGCCTTTTTTGTTCATTTGTTTGTGTTTTTGTTAATCTGTGTTTTATCAGTTTGGTACATGGGCAATATTACAGAAGGACAGAAATATCCCTTGTGAGCCTCTAAAAATCCTTAAATATCATCCAAGGAAATACAACAATATATACCAAGAATAATGTCTTGACCAAGGAGGCTTATCCCAAGAATAGCTTACTATTTGCAAGTTATTTCATGGAGATCACCATGCTAACAAAGTACAGGAGGAAAACCATGTAACGTCAGTAATTGCAGAGAAAAGCACATGAGAATATTGAGCATGGAACCAGGGTCCTGAGAAGATACCCCAAGGCTGTGATGTAGGCTACTCTGGTGTTTAATCTCCGGTTCTAGCTGGGAATGTGTATCTTGGGGGTCAAAAAGGCAGAGAAGACAATATTTTCTGCCTCCAAAATGGATGAGAGACAGCATAAGGAGAAGGAAAGCTACTAAGATATGAATCGCAAATACATATCTCTATCTTGTCACACCTCTCAGAAGCAGACTGATACCTTACATAAAACAGACAAAATGAAGGACCTAATCAACATTTGAGATACACTATGAAAGATAGTGACCAAAAGTAAACATCAGGCAAAATAAAAACTAAACTTAAATGAAAGAGGAGTTAAATGTACTAAATACCATATTTTTCTTTAAAGATTTTTTATTCATTTATTTGACAGAGATCACAAGTAGGCAGAGAAGCAGGCAAAGAGAGAGGAAGGGAAGCAGGCTCCCTGCTGAGCAGAGAGCCCGATGCAGGTGGTGGGGGGAGGAATCCCAAGACCCTGGGATCATGACCTGAGCCAAAGGCAGAGGCTTTAACCCACTGAGCCACCCAGGTGCCCCTCTAAATGCTACCTTTTGTGCAATGTAAGCTTTGTTAAAAATACTTAAAATTGTCCTTGATTTTGATAACTTATTGTATGGGGTTAATTTGAAATACATTAATCATGATATTCTAAATCACCAATCAAGTAAACTATAAAATGATAGTTCATATGTTAAATGCCATTTGTTACAATATTCATAAACTCAGTGAATAAGAACTCCAAATCCACAGATGGAAAAAAAAGTTAATATGATTACTATATCAGTTCTAAAAAGTAACATGCATTTTATATACAGCGTTAACTGTAAAAACCTCTTAGTAATATAGCACAGATCAATTGACAGAATCTCAGATATTGAGTTTCTTAATCATTCTGGCTAAGGAAGATTTTGAAGCCTGGAGTACAATGATCAAAGTACATAACGATTACAGATCTCAAAACTGTAAAACATGAACAAATTTATAAGACGAATACTAGCGTATCTCCATGTATCCATATGTGTAGACATACACACATACATTAAAGGTTCTATGCCTGCCTCTTACAATGAGTCGAGCTCTGTTACTGCTACCTTTACTTTCAGGAAAAAGAAAACCCTATGTTTTGTATATACAACTATGTATGTATTCCATACAGTGTATATATAACATATGTATATACGTATATATACAGATGTATAATTTATCATGCATATACATGCATTTATTCTGTCCTCTGTGATTTGTCAGTCTTACCATGGGTCAAATAGACAATATTTTCTGTCACTTTATGTGACTCAAATGCAATAGCTTTCAAATCATCATGAAAAGAAAAACCATTTACTATGTAAACATTCTCTGAGGTCAACTCCATTATCAAAAAAAAAAAAAAGTGAAGTGTCTATTGTTCTCTATAGCAGTCTCAGTCATAAATCTCTTCTGGTAAATATCAGTGATGCGTAGTAACAGCTTTCAGTTAACGGGTGCTACAATCATTATATGCAAATTGATTGCTTTTCTAATTTTCAAATTTCTTTATCTCAAATACGTTGTCAGTGGAAGACAAGCTGGGCTTAATCTCAAAATCCACATACTCTCACTAACACCAAGTACTTATCCTCTGATATTAACTCCTTGTAAACCCACCATTTGAGCTCCAGATTATTAGCAGACAAATTGTCTTCTTGTATGATCACTCTAAAGGGATTTATCTAGTCTATTTTTAGACTTTGTTTTCCATTTGGTGAGATGATATTCATTTCTGCTTGCAAAAGCAATGAGAATAATCCCAAAATGCAAAGTTGAGATAACTTTATTAAGTTTTAAAGGATATTGCATGTCTAAAGGCATTGGTTATTTTCTTAATCTTAAAACCAATAAATCTTTAATGTGCTTAGGTATAGGGTCAGCAGCGTATGAATTCTTTGCAACCATTGTCAACTGATCATTAAAAGCAGGGTGAAGAGAAGAAGTTTCCTATTTTATTTTATTTTCTTAAGATTTTATTTATTTATTTGACACAGAGAGATCACAAGTAAGCAGAGTGGCAGGCGGGGGGTGGGGGGAAGCAGGCTCCCTGCTGAGCAGAGAGCTTGATGTGGGGCTCGATCCTGAGATCATGACCTGAGCTGAAGGCAGAGGCTTAACCAACTGAACCACGTTGTGCCCCAAAGTTTCCTATTTTAATAATCAAACCTAATCTGACTGTGTTTCCAACTGATAAAAAATGTAACCTCGCTTTTCAGAGTAATATAGACATGGAAATAAATACTATCATTCAAAGGCACATGGCACCAACAAGCCAGGAAAATGTCTCCAGTGTAGCTAAATGGAGTCAGTTGGGTTTTTTTGTTTGTTTGTTTGTTTTTAATGCCGGTCTCCTAGACACAAGATCCCTTATATACCAACTAAGTGGTCTAGTGGCCGACAGTCTAAATTGCCAAAGAACATATTTTGTAAGACGTTGACTGTTCCAAAATAAATATGCACAGCTTTCATTCATTAAAATTCTGAAGTGTATTTTACCTCTCAGAAAATTCCTTTACGCTTCTATTATTACCTGGCTAAGTACTGGAAATCTAGCTGGTACAATTAGCACTTAGTGAACATCATTGTTCTGAAAGACACTGAGACGATTCACACACTTTTATTACATTTCAGATTCACAACTGCCTTGTTAACCCCATTTAACAGGTGAGGAAAAAAAGTCAAGAAAGCTTTAGTGTTCTAGCTTTGGTCTAATATCTGGAAGCTACCTCTGGCCTCCTTTGTTGAAGCCTGTTCGTCAAAGCACTGCATAATCATAAAGGCTATTGAAAGCACTGCCTGAGTATTTTCAGAAGCTCATCAGAAAGCCTATAATGTGTCCATATGCCGGAGTATGTTAAATATGCCTCAGTATCAATACGCTGGAAGAGCAGCATATGGTTCTTTGATGGAATGTAATGGAAAATGACAGGCTGTTTGAAGATGCTCTATCACCAATTTCATGAATAATGCATTAGAGTAACAGGTATAATCAGTGTCATTTAAGCCTCCAGCCTCCAGAGACACAACAGTAGCATGAGGAAGAACCAATTACCTGTTTTGATGTTTTAAACGGGAATTTTATTTCAAATATTATTCACTATTTTCTTTTTGAAGCCAGGTTCTATTTTCTACCCAGAAATTTAAAAAAGATGCAGTATTTAGTAACTGACTCTTTTGATTTAAATCTAGGAAAAATTTTTTTTTTAATGCTTAAAGATACACAATTTTAAGTAGCTAAAATTTAACTTTTATCACTCGAATGTTCACTGGAGAAATGCTTCACATTGAGGGCTTTTTTTTTTTTTTTTTAAGATTTTGTGTATTTACTTGACAGAGATCACAAGTAGGCAGAGAGACAGGCAGAGACAGAGGGAGAAGTAGGCTCCCCAGTGAGCAGAGAGTCCCATGTGGAGCTCGATCCCATGACCCTGGGATCATGACCTGAGCCGAAGGCAGAGGCTTAACCCACTAAGCCACCCAGGCGCCCCCACATTGAGTTATTGATGTAATTGTTAGAATCATGAAGATTTAACACTTTATAACAGGTATTAATCTGTTAGAATAAACCTTTCATGTAAGATACAGCAGAACTCTAATTTTATAATTATATCCATTTTCCCATTGATTGGTTCCATAAAACACCTTTCAGGAATCTGATGAAGTTAGTATGATTAGATATTTTAATAGAAGAGGAGATAACTGTTTTTAATCTAAATCTGTTAAGTATGAATCACAGATTCTTTTTCTAAGAGTGAGATAAATAATATTAACCTCACAGCAAACTAGGCACTAGCTAAAGCAACTCTGACAGTGAAAATTGTTTCTTGTTTGTATTTATTGATTAGTCAGAAGAATGAAAGTGTTGACTGTTTTAAATGGAGACGCATGCAATTTATAAAGTTAATCCCTTGGGATAAGAATCCCTGCATTCTCATTTCTAGATTCTCCTGCAAAGCATAAAACAAGACTTTGCACATAATAGTCTATAGAAATACTATTCTATTAGATCACATTGAATATAAAGGTAAATGTATCTGTTAAGTGTACTTTTTAAATTTCTTTTCAGCATAACCGAATTCATTGTTTATGCACCACACCCAGTGCTCCATGCAATACGTTCTCTCCATAATACCCACCACCAGGCTCCCCCAACCTCCCACCCCCTTCACACCACCCCACGCCCCTTCAAAACCCTCAGATTGTTTTTCAGAGTCCATAGTCTCTCATGGCTCATCTCCCCTTCCAATTTCCCTCAACTCCCTTTTCCTCTCCATCTCCCTATGTCCTCCATGTTATTTGTTATGCTTCACAAATAAGTGAAACCATATGATAGTTGACTCTCCCTGCTTGACTTATTTCACTCAGCATAATCTCTTCCAGTCCTGTCCATGTTGATACAAAAATTGGGTATTCATCCTTTCTGATGGAGGCATAATACTCCATAGTGTATATGGACCACATCTTTTTTATCCATTTGTCCATTGAAGGGTATCTTGGTTCTTTCCACAGTTTGGCGACTGTGGCCATTGCTGCTATAAACATTGGGGTACAGATGGCCCTTCTTTTCACTCATTCTGTATCTTTGGGGTAAATACCCAGTAGTGCAATTACAGGGTCATAGGGAAGCTCTATTTTTAATTTCTTGAGGAATCTCCACACTGTTCTCCAAAGTGGCTGCACCAACTTGCATTCCCACCAACAGTGCAAGAGGGTTCCCCTTTCTCCACATCCTCTCTAACACACGTTCTTTCCTGTCTTGCTAATTTTGGCCCTTATAACTGGCATAAGGTGGTATCTCAATGTGGTTTTAATTTGAATCTCCCTGATGGCTAGTGATGATGAACATTTTTTCATGTGTCTGATAGCCATTTGTATGTCTTCATTGGAGAAGTGTCTGTTCATGTCTTCTGCCCATTTTTTTATATGATTATCTGTTTTGTGTGTGTTGAGTTTGAGAAGGTCTTTATATATTAAGTGTATTTTTTAAAGAAGGGAGAGTCATACTTTTTATGCGTACTGAAAGTTAGGTCATTAGCATAAATATTCTTGCTATTAGCATGTGGCTCAAACAGTATTGCCATATTCAGTGTTCTAAATGGTTGTTCTAATTAACAACTAATTAGATCATAAAAAATAGGTCACATAATCATAACCATTTAAATCAGTTCCACAAAGGGACATTTTTCACCAAAGAACTTGATATTTATAAATTGGTAATAGATAAAAGAACTCACCAGATGTGAGGTTTTATATAGATCTTCTTGTCCATCCTTCCCACCTTAATATGAATCCCTTTTAAACTGTCTTAAAAAGAGACCAGTTAGTTGAATCTTTTTTTTTTAATTTTTTAATTTTTATAAACATATATTTTTATCCCCAGGGGTACAGGTCTGTGAATTGCCAGGTTTACACACTTCACAGCACTCACCAAAGCACATACCCTCCCCAATGTCCATAACCCCACCCCCCTTCTCCCAACCCCCTTCCCCCAGCAACCTTCAGTTTGTTTTGTGAGATTAAGAGTCACTTATGGTTTGTCTCCCTCCCAATCCCATCTTGAATCTTTTTAGTGACAGTTGCTTAAGCTCTTGGTGGCAATTTGTTACAGTAGCAATTAGAAACCTTTTACTGTCCAACCTAAAACCATTTTTCTTTATGTAATACATGATAGAATTCATCAGATTTAATATCATTAAGTAAATTTTATGTTCCTCCCTAATCAAGTCCGGTGCTAGAAGCAAAAGTAATAAGGTCAAAATAGAAATCCTGTTTTCCCTCATCTAGCTCATAATCTATGAATTTCAACTTCCAGAATATATTCCACCCAAATTTGAGAGGTGCTATTGTGTAGTCCTACCTCCTTTTCTACACCCTGTCATCCTCTTACTGCTGAGGCTACTGGGTAAAGCTCGAGTGAAGAGTAAGTTTTGTCAGAGTTGGTAGTACTGTTCCTCCTGGAGTTGGAATACACTAGGGGATTATTTATGGTCTGTTGGATAAGTGAAGAGATCCTTTTATTAAGCATGTAGTTAGTGACTTCTAGACATCACAGATAACAATAATAAGCAAAACACATGTACTCTATCAACCATGGAACTGTTTATTATCAACTTAAGTTATGCATTAGTGTCAGATGAGTTATTGTCTCAGAAGTTCTCAAAAATAAATCTCATTCCTTTTATTTAAGATAAACAAGGTAAAGACCTTATGGCCTATGTTTTCGAATGTGGGTTACATGGCAAAAATATATGTGTACGTTTGCTGCAGTATTGATTCATTTGATTAAATTATAGTAGGCAATGAACTGGATTGTTCTCGTTAGTGAAAAGCAATTTAGCATTTTTAAATTTTCCTAATACTTTGGTTAGAGTATGTGTTAGTTACAATGAGTTGTTCACATTCTGTGTTTCATAAGTCTTATCCATAGGAAATCATAGGTATTTCAAATTGTGATGAACTCTCCAGAAACTATTAAAAATGTGTGCCATCCTTTTGTACTTTACAACATTAGTCTTACAATTTGAAATTCAAAATATGTTTGAGATAAAGCTTACCAAAGTGGTGCTTTCTTTATAAGTAACCCTTGGATGGAAACTAAGATATCAGGTACTTATTGTTACTTTACCAATAACTGGTTGGCTTGGCCTCTACAAGATAAATTTTATAATTAAGAGCCTTATCAATGTTTAAAGTAAGAATTCTGGATTAAATAATCTCTAAGCAGTACAATTAGAGAATATTTTTACGATAAATTTAGTCCTCTAAACTGTATTATTCAGCGTCAGCCTGGTATCTCCTATTTTCTCCCACATGCTGTAGTAAATTTCCCTAACAACTATGTCAAAGAAAACTAGAGTTGATGTTGATCTTGACATTGCCTATGCATTTGTGAGTATATTCTCAGACAGAAAAATGTTGGTCATTATCAGTCTGGGAAATTGCATAACACTGTCCCAAACTGCCTTGTATTTACCAGTGACATGGACACAAAGGTCATTTACTTCAAAGATTAATACTGTAGTGGATCCCATCAATAGCTATTTTGATATAAACTTTTGACACATTGATCATGCAGTAGCCCAGGCAGATATAAAGCCTTTCATGGTAGTGAATAGTTCAGTGAGGCAAAAGATCCAGGCAAGATAGAACAAGCGCTTGCATTGTGTTGAGTATCTTCTAAGATTAGGAGAATAATCGCCATCACCTAATATAGGATAAACAACAGAGATACTGAAATGACTCCCAGCATCAACCCAAAATAGGTATTGAAATCACTGAAATGTCCTGAGATTTATGAATGAGTCAACTATGGTTGCTGTTTGATATTTGTGTTAAGAATGTTGCTAGAGTGGGGCACCTGGGTGGCTCAGTGGGTTAAAGCCTCTGCCTTCGGCTCAGGTCATGATCCCAGGGTCCTGGGATCGAGCCCCGCATCGGGGTCTCTGCTCAGCGGGGAGCCTGCTTCCTCCTCTCTCTCTCTGCCTGCCTCTCTGCCTACTTGTGATCTCTGTCTGTCAAATAAATAAGATCTTTAAAAAAAAAAAAAAAAGAATGTTGCTAGAGAAAAAAAATAACTGCTTTACCTGTGAAGTGGTGATTTTGATATATCCATCCTTAGTTTTGAAGAAAGAATCATTGTGTTCATGCCTAGGGCTAGGTACTAATGCCAAAAAAGGCTAAGACTTTGACAAATGATTCAACATTTATTGCAAAATCACAAGGTTAAGGACATTAAGGTCAAGAAGAACATCATCTCTATACAAGTGTGCTGAACAGACTCTCTATTCCAGTAACTAAGCCCATATTGAGATTGATCGCCTCTAAGAAGGGATAAACTTCTGCATCTCCACTACTAGTACTAAATTTGAAACTTGAATTCTGACCATTATATGGCACCTGGATCTTCTGGAGAAAGCCCATTGCAATATTCGTCTGGATAAGTTCCAGTTTAAGACCTCATCTTAGTAGGTAGCTAGTCTCAAATATCCGAAGTTTAGAAGCTCCTGCAGGAATGCTTGCAGGTTCTAAATTTGTAGCCACTTTATTCATTGGGTAGTTTTTAAAAAAAATACTCAAACAGTTGCATTAGTACATTGCTGAGCAATCGGAATGCGTGAAATTGTGTGTGGAAAGTGACCACCGGTTTGCATAATACTGCGTATAAACAAGTAAAAAGTTGTATGAAAGAATAAAGCTCTATGAAAGCTAGCCCGGTGAATTTTATTTGACTGTAAATCTAGGCTTGCTCTTTCATTTTGTGTCACTAAATATGCATCTGTTAACATCAAAATTTAGAGTATCTGCCTGAGAAGGGCTGTGTTCTAGTTAACTGTCCTATTACAACTCATTTTAATATAGGGAAAGAAAGGCAAGATTTATAGAAATTTTGACTTAATGTTCTAGGATTTATACATATTCCTCTTATCTGAAAATCTGAAGCTGACTCAAAGAAAACCCCTTTCCCCTTCACAATATAATTTGGATAACTGAGTCCCAGACAGAGTAAGCAACTTGACCAAGTGGCTGGTGACAGATCATATTAGAACCTTTAAAGTCATAGAATTTCAATGAAAAGCTTACATGAATGAACACCCAGAGTCTTACCGCTTTTGTATGTATGTGTATGTCTTATAGTAAGTCTCAGGATTTTCTCAAAGGAGACAGGACTAATTTTTTAACCTATGTACTTAACTCTCACTACTCTAGAATGTCTCTATCACCAGGCTCCTTTTTGTTACATTATTTGCTTCTTTCCTTTACATCTTGACCACACAAAAATTTCTTAGTTTATTTTTGTCTTCGTGAAAAAATTCAGTAACTTATTTCCTCTTTTTCTCAACTTTTTTTTTTAAACCCCATCTTCTTGCTTGATATTTCCTTTGACCTTTTCTATATTTACTCTACCCTCAGTGGATAGGAAAACAAGTAAACAGAAGTGTAGAGATTCCTTTTTTTTTTTTTTTTTAAGAAGCATAGAGATTCTTAAGGATGAAACTCAGGGAAAGTTTAAGTGGCAGTGAAGTTGTCTGTTAGACTGTCAGAAGAAAAGTGTCACATATGAGATATGAAAAGTAGGAAGTGATTAAAAAACATACAATTATATTGAAAATATAACCCAATATTTTCTTCGAACAGAATCTATTAGTTGTTGGACTTTAATAAGCAACAACATAGGTAGTACAAAGATCTATAGTCTCTTAAAATTAACTTTGTTTAGGTATAGCTTTAATAGAAGATATACACTTTGATTGTAGAGTTCAATGAATTTTGACATATATACACTCATCTATCTATCCATAACCACGATCAAAATATGGACTAGTTCCATCAACGCAAAGTTCCTGTTGTTTGTTCCATGTCAATTCCAAACGATTTCAGCCACAGCAAAAAGGGACATATTTTAGTCAGCATCTATTAGATTTGGTTTTTTTCTAGAGATAAATGAATCCTACTCTTTATATTCTTTGTGTTGGTCTTCTACTCCACTCATGGAGATCAGTATACATCTTCTGTTCAATGGATTAGTAGAAGGCTAGCATTTATTACTGAATATTATTATATTGTATGGATATATAACACTTTTTGAGTATTTGCTTTTTGATGGTTGTTCAGGTAGTTTCTAGTTTGGGGCTACTAAGAATAAAGATGATACAAAATTCTAATTTTGTGTGGAGGCATATTTCCATTTCTTCTTGGTAAATACCAGAGTGGAATTGTTGAGTCATGTGGTATGTATATGTTGAACTTTTAAGAAATAGTTATGATGTTGGATAAAATGGGTATGAAATTTTATATCAGGGACAGAAATGAGAATTTGTCTACATCTTTGCTTGTCCATTTCTTTTAATTGTAATCATCTTAGTGAGTGTGTAGTGTAATGTATGTAGTTTTGTTATGTGCTATCCTAATCAACGATACTGAACACCTTTTCATGTACTATCAGTCATTCACATTATCTTTTGGGAACTTTATCTCATTTTCTAATCAGATTATGATTTCAACAGATATGCATTGTGAATATCTTTGCCCAGTTTATGGCTTGTCTTATTTTTTGTCTGACAGTTTGTCTTACTTACAGGGAAGGGTAGAGTGCTCTTTTCCATCTGAGGAATGCCCCAAAACAGGGATTCCAGAGACGGACTCTGGGTCTGGTCGAGTAGAAAATCCTACCAAGGGTTAGGATTTGGGCCTAGGGGCTTTGCAGGCCTGCATTCGGGAATCTTTTTTTGGCCTCTGAGAGGGATTATTTGAACACATGCTCAGGCTGAGTGTCAAAAAGCTTGTTTGTGCCAAGGAGGGCTCTCAGGAATGGGAGTAGTCTCACTTAAGTCATACTTAACAGTGTCTTTATAAGGGCCAGAGTTTGTAAATTTAAAGGAATTTGTCAATTTTGCACTGTTCTGGTTCCCATTCATGCTTTGTATTTTACCTAAGAAAACTTTGTCCTAAGTTCTCAAGAGTTTTCCAGAAACTACGAAAGACATAAAAAATAAATAATGGTGCAACATAAACTTCTGAAAATCAAAACTTAATATGTTGAAGCTGGTGTAAAAGAAACCTTTCATACTGAGGAATAATGAAAAGTGATACTAAGAGTTTTGGATAGAAAATACACCATCAGGGATCAGTGGAGCAACATCTTTAAATGCAGCACTGTAAATGCAGATTTCTATAATGTCTGAATAGATTTCTCAAAAATACAGGCAAAATAAAGGCAAAATACTTTCTCACACAAGCATATGCTGAGAGTAGTCATTCCAGTTGAACTTTGAACTTGACTATAAAATATCTTAAAAAACATTTTTTATAGGCAAAAGGAAAATGATACCATATGGAAATTAGAACCTCTACACAGAAACAGAGGACAAGAGGTAGGAAATATGTAGATAAATTTAAAATATTTTTCTTAATTATTGAGTAAATTATTGGAAATACTCTGAAATCTTCAAAAAAGTCACCAGAAATAGTGAACAATAAGGTTATTTGGTTATTTTTGTTCTAATAACCATTCCTCCTACTTTTGCCTCTAATTCTTAGCAATTCTGGAAAAATTATTTACTGAGCTGAGTATGAAAAACAAGTATTTTTAACTTAATTCTTCTTTTTCTTTTTTAATAGAAGTATTTTAAAAATATATTTCAATGGGCAAACCACTTGGAAAAAAGTGTTATACAAAAGGAAAATGTGCCAAGGGTTTTTGTATCCCCAGACTTTCACTTGGTTTTATCATCCTCCACCCAATCCAGGAAAGAATGTCAGGTCTCAGATTACATATCAATTACATGGAAATTCTCACTGACCACATAGATTTCCCTGTGATAGTATCTGCTGTAGCATTCTGATAATTCCTACACTGCTAACTTCATAAGCTCTTATAAATATATTCATGTCTTATTAAATTCCTCTTCTCTTGATTAGTGTTCAAATTCCATTTTACTGCGTATATGCAGTATAATCTTGGACAATTTCTTTAACCCACCTGTGACAGAGCCTACATCAGAAAAGTGGGAATTAAAAATATGCCTGAGAATTACTATGAAGGGAAATGGGTTAATGTAGGTAAAGGGGTTAAATTGTTGCCTAGTTCATTTAACAGTTCGATGGCTGCTAGATGGTACCATTATGGTTATTGTTGTTTAGATAAGTTCTATGAGAACAGAAATTATGTTCAAGATTGTATACCCTATGCCCATCTGATTAGCATAGATATTTGGTTAGGTAAATGAATTATACATAAAACCTTTTCACTGTAAATGAAAGACTACTTGAACATGATTTTCAACAATTCTATTAAGAGCAAAATATATATAATAAAGCTGCAGTTAAATTGCTACTTAAATACTAATGCTATCTTTGTAAAATTGCACCAACCTTTCAGAAAACATGCTGCCATATGTATCAAATATTTTAAAAATGTACTTAACCATATAATTTAAGAGAACTCTACTATAAAAAAATGTTCATGTATGTATGCTCAAACAGGAAGGGTGAAGATACATTTGTATCTGCAAAGATTATATAGGTCTGTTTCATTTAGAAATTATTTGGTAGATACAATGACAACTATAGAAGCCATTTGGAAGAATATTTTCAGTCATTCTATATGCTGGTTATTAGGCTGTAAAAGACATATATATATGCATATATATATAAAATAAATACTAGAACAGTAAGTTTTAAAAGAGAAATCAAACTTCAAGTAAGATTAAGTTAACTATTTATTTTTAAATAATCTCTACAGCTAACATGGGGCTTGAACTCATGACCTGGAGATAAGAGTTGCGTGCTCTACCAACTGAGCCAGCCAGGTGCGCCTCCAGTAAGATTAATTAAAAACTGACAAAAATGTCAAAAGGTTATAAAGAAATACATCAGAAACACTAAAATAATTTAGAGTAGGGTTTTATAATTATATGTATTTTTATTTTTATAACCTTTTCATTGCACATGTATTTCAGTATGGAAGTGGGTAAGCATACTACACATGATTTATTTTAGTCAAACATCCTGTCAACATCTGAAAAAACTACAACCTATTTGACAATTTCTTTTCATAAATGAAGCACACTCCAAACACACTGGCTTAGTATTCCTTAATTTGACCCACAGGTTTGCACGGCCAGATTATTTGGCAAAAATCAAAGTGAGCTTTCTGTTTAAAGTAGCTGTCTCATGTGGAAGTTCCCTTGGTGTGTTTTGGCTGCTTTACTCACTGCTTCCTTGATTTTTGACTGGTGGTTATTTCTCAACTTCTATTTTCCTGATTATCCTTTTTACTAACTCTTTACCTGACTTAATCTCACTACTGTTTTGACAGTGAAATCTGCAAGCTCTCGGACCACTGACTGCTGACTTTTTGAGTTGCTGCTGCATTTAAACTTTGAGTTTGCTTTATAAAGACACTATAATTATGAATATAGAATTCATTTGTTATAGAAAATAGGTATTGAACACAAACTAAAATCACAATTATGCGGGTAGTTTTATAAATTTTTTCAGTTTTTTTCTAGAAACAGTTTCTGATATAGTTAAATACTTTAATATTTTCTTCTCAACTTGGTCCACTTCTGAGACTATAGTTATTTTCTAATGCTATTAATATTACTCAGAAACTTTTTAAATCCTGTAGTATATCACATGGGTATATAAAAATTACTAGTTTCCTTCTCTTTTTATAGGTTATTTCCAACCACTTTTATACCTTGCTTTGTAATTTGTGAACATTATGATACAGGATATTTTAGGAGAATTTGTAATTCTATCAAGAGGGTATTTATTTTTTAAAAGGCTATTCATAAGGGGATTTCTGGATTGTGATCCCTTAATATATGTAGACATAGATGTGTGTAACTGCTTTTTTCTTTTAAAAAAATTTATTTCCATGTGTTACCTTTTTTAAAACATGTTTCTAAATCAAAATATTAGTTTTTTATAAAACACTATTGATGCTGTATTTCTTTGAAATTTATTCCTTGTTATTACTAGTGAAGATCCATCCATTAACCACTTGGGTTTTTTCAAGTAAATCATCTATGAACTTATTTCATTGTTATAGGGGACTTTTATAACATTTATATTGGTTTATTAAAAAAAAATATTTAAAATGGTCAACTTTTAAATATTTTAATGTGAGTTTTAAATTTTAATGTAATCTTTTCAAAAGATTTTCTTCCCTCCTTTACTCTATGAATCCAAATTAAACTGACTTTTACATATGATGGGAGGTTAAGTATACACATTATACTTACAGGCAGCACTTCTTTCCACCATCATTTAGTAAAAGGTATGTCCTTCCCAAATGCTTGCTGATCTGCAAGCAATCTATATCTTTATAAAAAATTTGTATATACAGGAGTCTACCTCTACCAATGGGTCACTTTGTTCTCTGTCTTAGGCCAATATCATACTAACATTGTAATAAATTCATAGGAAGCCAAGATACTTTTTAGGGGAAGTCACACTATTTTATTCTTTGCAAGTATGACTTAGTTGCCCTTAGGTATTTGCTCTTATCGAGTTTAAGATCCAGGTAAAACTATGCCATGTTTTATAATTAGTTTATCTTATCATAGTTTTAAATGTACAAATTGATTTGGGTATTTTGTTAATTTGTTTTCCTTGAGATGATATATCTTTTATTTTCATATTAATAAAATTTTATACTTTTTACCGTAATGTTTTCTTCATCCAATACTTCTAAATCAGATTATAATATATGTGTTATCATATGTGATAGCAGATATTTTTAATTGCCAGTAATAAAACTTAAAATTATTCTACTTGATTTTATTTTATTTTAGCATGTTTGATATACTTTTGAAACTTAATTTATTTATCTTAAAATAATTTCATAGATCCTAAATTCACCTTTTGTTTTAGGAAAATCTTGCCCTTACATTTAACAACATTTTCATGTATGTGATTATCCAGTAATAGTCTCAATTTTATTTCAGAATCTAACTTATCTAGAATTTTCATATGATGCTGAAATATTTTTATAGAGTATATACCTAACGTCCCCCCATCAATTATTAAATAACTATGTTTCCTGTCTTATTACTTTTATCATTTGCTAATTAACATTTCTGGTATTTTTTTGTTCCTTTATTTTTGTTTTGAATTTATTTTAAATTTTATTAGCTTATTATAGTGTTTCTTTTTTAACATGAGTAAATCATTATTTTTAATACTACAAATTGGAGCAGTCAAAATTGTCAAGCCAAGTTGTCTTATTTTGGAGCATAATCTCCAGGAGCAGATTATGATAAAATAATTTCAGTTCAAGTAGTTTATTTGGTATATGAGCCAAGGAAATATGAGTAAATGCATGAACATGTGAGACAGGAGAAAAGGAACCCGTAAAGGGACTTTCACCACACGTTGCTTCTGGAAACTAGAGATCAGTTCTTTAGAGCACAGGATATGCCAGAAGGCTGAGGAAGAATTTTGTTTACCAGTTCTGTGGATGAGGATTGATTAGGGGGACAGTTACTCTCCAACAGATCTAGCTATCTCTGCTCACAGATTGAGCGTGCTCTTTTAGCTAGAAATCCCCAGGCAGAGAGGAGTAAAGTGTTGCTGTAGGCAGCCTCCAGAATACATAGTTTAGTGCTTAGAGGATACAAGATGCAAAACAGCCTCTACTTAAGTCCCACCCTTTGCATTGCTTAAGGTCACTCAGATCCCTGTCGAATCTAGTCTGTTCTTTCTCTGACGTTGCAAGGTAATGGCCAGTTGCAGTTACTATAAGATGACCTGAAGTTGGTTCCAGGTCGTGATTTAGATTTGCCACTCCCCTCTCCTACCATCCAATCTAGATTGCTCTCCTGCTCAACTAAGTACTTGTGTTACTTTAGGTTAGTTATTTAGAAGAATAAAGCAGACACCTAACCCTATCCCACCAGTAGTGGGTGCGTGCCAAATAGTGACTCCTCACCTCAACCCTCCAGTGCTTTTACCCTGATCAGCTATAGTTGCTCAAATGGTTCCTTGTACTATACCTTAGTGAATCTATTGTTTTTTTAATTAACATATAATGTATTATTTGCTTCAGGGGCACAGGTCTGTGAATCATCAGTCTTCTACAATTCACAGCACTCATCATAGCACATACCCTCCCAGTGTCCATCTACCAGCCGCCCTGTCCCTCTTCCCCCCACTCCCCAGCAGCCCCCAGTTTGTTTCCTAAGATTCAGAGTCTCTTTGGTTTGTTTTCCTCCCTGGTCCCATCTTGTTTTATTTTTTTCCCTCCTTACTCCCCACGACCCCCTGCCCTGCCTCTCAAATTCCTCATATCAGAGAGCTCATATGATAATTCTTTCTCTGAATGACTTATTTCGCTTAGCATAATACCTTCCAGTTCCATCTACATCGTTGTAAATGGCAAGATTTCATTTCTTTTAATGGCTGCATAGTATTCCTGTGTGTGTGTGTATGTGTGTGTGTGTATGTGTGTGTGTGTACACCACATCTTCTTTATCCATTCATCTGTTGATGGACACCTAGGTTCTTACTATGGTTTGGTTGACATTGACATTGCTGCTATAAACATTCAGGTGCACATGCACTTCGGATCACTACATTTGTATCTTTAAGGTAAATACCCAATGTGATTCCTGGGTCATACAGTAGCCCTATTTTCAACTTTTTAAGGAACCTACATACTGTTTTCCAGAGAGGCTGCACCAGCTTGCATTCCCACCAACAGTGTAGGAGGGTTCCCCTTTCTCCACATCCTCACCAACATCTGTTGTTTCCTGACTTGGTTTTTTATACAGGCTTGTCCATGTCCCCAGTGTTCTCATAATGAACAGTCAATCATCACTGCCAGAATGGCTATTCCTTTCTTTGCCTGAGACCTATGCAAAGAAGAAACAAAATTAGCCTGGTGGCAGCTTTACTTAGGCTCTAATCCAAATCTGTCAAATTTTAATGATTTTGCCCCACCTCCAGTATCCCCAGAACAAGGATATCTACTCTTCCAAATTATCAGATAAGAAGCAAAAATTCCCCAGGTGAGACAATGGATGTGATGGTTAGAGACATCACTCTACTTTTACCTCTTGGATCCTTGAACTGGGTACTTAAAATAATTAGGATTGTATCCCTATGTAACACCAAATCCTCCAAGATTATAACACGTTCTGAGGGACAATCTTTATCTCACAAGATGTTATCTTTAAACTGAGACTTTGGATAAGCTCTCAGGAGATGATTCAAAACTTCTGTTTCTGAGGAGGATAGAGTAGATTGAGTAAACTTAGTATTCCCACAAAAACACTTATAGTAAGACGTATGAATTACAAAAATCCTATTTATGAAAATCTAAAACAAGGATTAGATGCATTGGATTTCCTAATTGGAATGAGCTCTTGATTTTTCCCTTTGCTGAGGCAAGTGAGATTGTCCTCTCAGTCAAGAGCAGAGCAGGGTGGTGGGGATAGTGATATCCTAGAAGCTGACAGAATCCTACTAAAACTCAGCCAACCTCTAAACCAGATCCATCTCTGCTTGAATGGAGGCAATCAGCCTCTTATTCTAAATGTCTGAAAGAATGAAGATGACTACTGCTAGCAGAATATATTATTTAGGTTTCTTATGGTGCTTTTATACAAAATTCCTGGCAGAAAGGGATTTGTTTTTTTTGCTAGATATATTTTTAAAAAATGGATAATCAGGATAAAAACAAATAGTACATACAGATCCACAGATGATTAAGATTTTAGAACTAGCAGAATAGAATGTCAAAAGAAGCCTATGTCCAACAGAAGAAAAGGTAGATAAAAATGCATGAAAAAAGGTTTTTAACACCCATCAGAATTTATATATAAACATCAAAAGAATACAGAACTGTAAGATAAAATATGTAGAATTAGGAATTTGTTGAATAGGCAAGAAGCTACTTTTTTGGTCTCCTATATTAATTTCCTAACCTGAAATTCTGTCCTAAAGTAAATATCACTTATTCGGATATCTTCCGATTAGTATCAACACTTTTGTTAGCAAATGTTATATTCATTTTATCTTCAGCAGTGCTGCATGCCAAATAGCAACTCCCCACTCCAACACTCAGTGTTTTCAAACAACAAGTAGTTGAAGTGACCTTGGCAGGATAAACAGTTGTTCCACCCAGGTCTGCTCCAGGGTGCAGCAGCTGCGGCACCTCTGCTCCATGTTTTTCATCCTCTTCCTGAAAAGTATCAGAAACAGAATAGATGGGGCACCTGGGGGCTCAGTCCAGTAGATGTCCACCTTTGACTCAGATCATGATCTCAGAATTCTGGCGCCGTGCCCCGCACTGGGGTCTCTGCTCAGCTGGGAATCTGCTTCTCCCCTCTCAGTCTCCCTCTGTGTTCTCTCTCTTAAATAAATAAAAACTTTGGGGGGAAAAAAATGAAAGAAACAAAAGGAAAGAAAGTAGAATAGGGTTAAGGAAAGGGTATGGGACTTTGATATGTGATAAATGCAAGCTTTATAAATCTAGTTTGGCTATAAGGGTGGTAATTAAATAATTGAATAAATTAAGTTTAGAAAACTGTCTATATATGGAAAGTCTTCCTTAAATGAAAAAAATAGACTTCATATGGCATAAAGACTATGTGAAAGGAAATTTATACATTGGGTATTATGGAAGGCATGTATTGCATGGAGCACTGGGTGTGGTGCATAAGCAACGAATTCTGGAAACTGAAAAGAAATTTAAAAACATTAAAATTAAAAAAGAAATGAATGTTTCTATTAGGGGATTTTCTTAGACATAAAAATAAAAATGGTAATGAAAATACCTTTGAAAATAAATATTTGAATATATTAAAACTTGCAAATACATAGCACCAACAGCATTATTAGTAAAATAAAAAGGCTTGGCTCACTGAGATTCTATTTACAATAACCACAGTAATTCTGACTTCCTTTTCACATGACCACTCTCCTGACCACATTCTCTGGAGTTATCTCACTTCAGAACACAATCCCTATTTCAGCTCCTCTATCATGGGTTCATCTGAGCCAAATGTTGATTGGTGAGGACCGCTCTTGATTTATCTTCTGGATCTTTTAGTGGTTTTCTTTCAAATTCCTACTCAGGCCAAATTTTCTAATCCAGTATTTTATTGATTCCCTGGCTGATATCTTCAAGCCTCTTGACATTGTTTCCTATTTTTTTTTAACTAAGAGTAATTGTATTTCTATCAATATGAATATCTACCTTAAAAATCACTTATTTTAACTTCTTGCCATAAACTCAGTAACCAGAGCTTCCCATGTTAGAGGTAATGTAGAAATCATCAGACAGGAAGAGCGAGATGTCAACATATTCACTTTCATATTCTTATTTCCATATTTTGTCTGTATTCCTATTCTTCCTTTTCTACTTTCTATCCGACTGTATTTATTAGTTTTTAATGTGGATAAAAGTAAAAGGCAGGAGTTTGGGAGCCCATCTGTGAGACTTCAAACCATGGCTCCATTTCATGTCTGTTCTATGACCTCAGGTATTCTAGAACTCTTCCACACGTTGGTTAATCATTTATAAAATGAGCAGTAAGTGCTTAAAGCCAAGCTGGGGATTTAGAACAATTCTGTCAAAAGTAAGAACTTACTCTGTATGCTCTGGGGTCTTCCATTACGGAGTCCTGCGTGTGATATTGTGGGAGGCCATTCCTTGAGTCTGATGTTCATCCCTTATGCTTTAATCTAGACCTCAGTCTTAATTTTCTTCCTAGAGACCTCTCTAAATTAGTCCCTCTCTCCTCTACTGTTTTCCTTTTCTCTCTTCACATCTTTGTCATCAGAATTTAAATCCCTCCTTGTCACGATCTTTTCCTACTACAGAGAACCTCAATCATACATTACCTGCCAGTTTTCCACGTGATATCACCATTCCTTTCACCAACAGCTCTACATACTGTTTTTCCTTCTTAGTTTTCCCCAAACCATTGCACTGTTGCTTTTTATCTGATTATCCACTTAAATTGCTCCTATATTGTCCTCAATAACCTCTTGATAGATAGTTACGGGAGTTTCCATATACCCACTCAACAACTGTGGAATTCGTGTCATTGGCATAATGCAATGAAGGTAGAATTAGTAAAATTGGGAGATCTTTAAAGGATATGGAACATATCTTCCCAAGCGCAGCTTGGAGGAAACCCACTTCTTCAAAGGTTAAGTGGTCCAGCACCAACTCCCTCAATTACCATAACATCTACCCTGTAATTCTGTGGCATAAGGATTAACCACCTAGCCTAGCTGCACGTAGGGGACATGGTTTGCAGAGATAAGAGGAAATCTGGCACACTCTCTGACCGTAATAAACTCCAGTCACATTTGGTAATTGTACTTCCTCCCAAAGCATCCTGGTGTGCTATGATAGGAGTCAGTACTATTAACATTCAAGGATATGACACCGATTATAGTGTATGTATTCAAACAAATTTCAGAAACATTAAAATTACAAGTTACCCCAAAATGGATTTTTATAATTTTAGCCACCCCCCCGGAAAAAATTCCGCTAGTCACAGCAGTAGATCCAAGGGGGGAACAGAAATTCAGATAACAATAAATACATACATAACACACAGTAGTGATTTGGTATTGTTGTAGATACTTTACATATATGAGCTGTTTGTTCTGAGAGTTCACCTGCATGGAATTTTTTTTATATTTCTATACTAATTTTACAAATGAGGAAACTGAGGTACAGGCTTAAAGGATTTTTTCAAATCAAAAAGAATTCTCTGTTCTTTGAACCAGATTCATCTGTAGATGGCAAGATACCTTATGGTTCCCTTTATCCCCTTTTATTTTATTTTTTATTTTTTTATTTTATTTATTTATTTTTTTATTTTGCTCTTTTGTCAATGCTGTTTTTTTCACTGAAACACTCTTTCTTTGGCTTTCAGGACAACCCTATCCCTTAATTTACCTCTGTCTCTTTGATCTTTCTCAGAATGCTTTGCAGGCTTGTCTTGTCACTGTATCAGGAATACTAGTGTTTCTTAGGGTCTCCCCCAACTTTGACTTCTCACTCTTTCTCGTGGGATCTCATCACGCCAAAGATTTTGGTGACCATGATGTATGCTCCAAACACACTGCTGCCATCCAGATAGCTTTTCTGAGCTTCAGATATACATATTCAGCTCCCTATAAATAGGAACATAAGGTTTTAATCGACTCTACATGAACTTATTTTTCTCTTTCTCCTGTTCTGTGCTATCTCCATCTCACTGACTAACACCCTCATATTTCAAGTCCTAAAGGCCACAGATGTGTGCACCTTTGTAGATTTATCTCCCTCTATCTCTTTTACTCTTCCGTATATTTAATAGTTGATGACATCATATTAATTTATATGCATTCTCTACCATCTGTGTCGTGTTTTAACCTTTGGTTATTTCTGTCCAGATAACTCAAGCAATTTCCTTACTGCAATCCTTTTCTTCAGTGTGCCTGCCTTAAATTTAGCCTTATTAAATCAGTCACCCACAAAATCCATTAAAAATGAAAGCTTAATGTATTCAAAGCTGTTTACATTCTTTAGTGAATCCTTGCCATATTCAGGTGAGTGTTTAAAATCTTTAGTATATATAGCAGACAGGTCTCATCTCATTGTTCTTTTGAACTTTATGCTTCAAACTGAGTCATGTCATTTTTTCTGATTGTGTCCTTTTTTTTTTCTTTCATTTGAAAACCTTTGAGATCTTTGCTACTTAAAATATCAACTGTAACCTTCATTGCTTGCCAAGTTTCTCCCTTAAAGTTCATTTAGGTACTAGCCGATTATGAGAGATTTTTCAGATACTTCTAATGTTATTTAGAAGACCACATGGTATACTTTCAATAAAGAACTTTGTGTGTGTATGTGACTTTTTACTTACTAAAAACAGTGCAGTTGTGTTTTTACTTGCCTTTTTTTTTTCTCCAAAAGACTAAAATGTTAACACCTTTATAGTGGTAAAAAGGAAAATAATATTATCTAGAATCCTAATAAGCATAAATATCCTTCAAAATAAGGATGAAATGAAGATATCTTTTAAAGCTTTGGTTTTTAGAGCAATTTTAGTTCCCCCCCAAAATTAAAAAGATACAGATATTTCCCATTTACCCTCCTGCCCCTACACATGCCTAATCTCCCCCATTATAAATATTCCCCACCAAAGTATTACATTTATTGCAATTGATGAATCTACATTGACACACAAGCTCCCAACATCCGTAGTTTCCATATAGTTCACTCTCTATGTGAATTCTATGGGTTTGAAGAAATGTATAATGACATGTGAATTCTATGGGTTTGAAGAAATGTATAATGACATGTATTCATCACTGCAGAGTATTTTCACTGCTTGAAATTCCTCTGTGCTCTGCCTGTTCATTCCTCTTCCCCAATGTCTGGCAACCACTGATTTCTTTTTTTTTTCTGTTTTCATAGTACTGCCTTTTCTAGAATGTCATATAGTTGGAATTGCACAGTATGTATCCTTTTCAGATTGAGTGTCACTTAGTAATATACATTTAATATACTTCCATGGATTTTCATGACTTGAAAGTTCATTTCTTTTTAAAACTGAGTAACATTTCATTATCTGGGATATATCCCATTTTATCCATTCTCTTAGTGAAAGAGATCTTGGTTGCATCCAAGTTGAGGCAACTATGAATGAGTATAAACATCCATGCACATTTTTTTGTATGGATGGAAGTTTATAGTTCCTTTTGTGTAAATATCAAGGAACACAACTGTTGGACTAAATGGTAAGAGCATGGTTTGTTTTTTAACCGACTTTTAGAAAGTCTTCCAAAGTGGCCGTACCATTTTGAATTTCCATTAGTAGTGAATGAGAGTTCCTGTGTTATTCTCACCAGCATTTGGTGGTATTAGTGCTCTAGATTTCAGCCATTCTAATAGATATATAGTGCTATCTTATTTTAGTTTGCATTTCACTGACGATGTATGATTTGGAATATCATTTCGTAAGCTTATTTGCCAACTGTGTGTTGAAATCTTTGGCCCTTTTTTTTTTTTAAATAAAGTTTTAAAGATTTAAATATATTTTTTTAAGATTTTAAAGATTCATTTATTTGATAAAGAAGGTTCACATGTGCACAAGCAAATGGGGAAGGGTAGGGCAGATGGAGAGGGAGAAAATCCTTATGCAGACTCCCCACCAAGTGCAGAACCCTACACAGGGCTCAGTCTCATGACCCATGAGATCATGACCTGAGCTGAAACCAAGAGTAAAACACTCAACCAACTGAGTGACCCAGGTGCCTCTGGCCCATTTTTTTTTTTTTAAGATTTTATTTATTTATTCAACAGAGAGAGATCACAAGTAGGCAGAAAGGCAGGCAGAGAGAGAGAAGAGGAAGCAGGCTCCCTGCCAAGCAGAGAGCCCGATGCAGGACTCCATCCCAGGACCCTGAGGTCATGACCTGAGCCGAAGGCAGAAGCTTAACCCACTGAGCCACCCAGGCACCCTCTTGCCCATTTTTTAATTAGATTTTTTTTATTGATGAGTTGAAAAATTATACACATATATATGTATTGTGTGTGTACTTATATGTATATATAATAATAGTCTTTTATTAGACCTATCTTCTGTAAAAATTACTCCCAGTCTGTGGCTGGTCTTCTTCTCATTTTCTTGACACTCTTTTGCAAAGAAGTTTTTAGCTTTAATAAAGTCTAGTTTATCAATTAGTTTTTTCATGAATTGTACCTTTTGTGTTATATCTTAAAATAGCATGGCCATACCTAAGTTTATCTAAGTTTTCTCCTGTGATATATTCTAATAGTTTTATACTTCTGTGTTTTACATTTAAGTCTACGATCCATTTTTCAGTCAATTTTTGTGAAGGATGAAAGGTTTGTGTTCATGTTTGTTTTGTTGTTGTTGCATGTCCAGTTGTTCCAGTATTATTTGCTGAACAACTTGTCTTTGCTCCATTGTATTGCTTTTGCTCCTTGATTTTATGTATCTACTTCTGGGCTTTCTATTGTGATCTAGTTGTATGTCCATTCTTTTGACAAACACCATAGTATCCTGATTACTGTAGCATTATGATAAGTCTTCAAGTCTAGGAATATCTGTCCTCCAGCTTTGTTCTTCTCTTTAAATATTATGTTGGCAATCTAGGTTTTGGGGCACTCCATGTAAACTTCGGGATTAGTTTGTCAATAATCACAGAATAATTGGGATTTTAGTTGGGACTGCATCAAATATATAGATTAAGTTGGGAAGAACTGACATCTTGATATTATTAAGACTTCCTATCCATATACATGGACTATATCTTTATTTAGTTCTTTGATTTTGTTCATCAGCTTTATAGTGTTCCTGATAATGGGCTTTGTACATATACTGTTTGTTTTATACTTAAATATTTTACGTATGAGGAGGGCTAATTAACAATGAATCTTGGAACACTGATAAAAAATTTTTTAAAATTAAAAAATAAGCATAAGTATCAATTAAAGAGAAACCAACTTGAAAAATATGGTATTGCATTTTTAATTTCAAATTCCACTTGTTCAATATGTTATATAAAAAGTAATTGACTTCTTTATGTAACCATGTTTATTGCAGTGTTACTATAATCATTTATTGGTTACAGGAATATTTTTGTGAATTCTTTTACATTTTCTACATAGACAATCATGTCAACTACAAAATGGTTTTATTTCCTCCTTCCTAAACTGTATACATTTTCTTATCATACTAACCAGAAGTTCTGTATAATACTGAGAAAGAGTGTTGAGAAGGGATATTATTGGCTTGTACAAGATCTTAATGGGAAAGTTTCAAGTTTCTACCATTAAGTGAGATATTGCCTGCAGCCTTTTTTGTAGTCTTCATCACTTAAGTAAGTTCTTTCCTATTCCTAGTTTTCTGAGTTTTTATCATGAATGTGTGTCAGATATTGTTAAATGCTTTTTATGCATCTATGATATGATCATGTGATTTTTTATCTTTTCTTTTTTAGCCTGTTGACGTGATAGATTACATTAATTGATTTCAAATGTTGAACCAGCCTTTGGTACCTGGGATAAATCCCACTTTGTTGTGCTATATAATTTCTTATACATTGTTAGGTTAGATTTAGTAATACTTTGTTGATGATTTTTCCATCTATTTATCTGCATAGTTCCCTCACAATATCGTTGTCTGGTTTTGCTATTAAAGTCATTCTGGCCTCATAGGATAAGTAGGAAAGTATTACCTATGTTTCTATACTTTGAAAGTGATTGTAAAGAATTGCTATTTCTTCCTATAATGTTTGCTAGAATTCACCAGGGAAACCATCGAAGCCTGATGCTTTCTGTTTTTAAAGATTATTAATTATTTATTAAATTTCTTTAAAACATGTAGTCCTATTCAAATTCATAAATCTAATTTTATAGTAAGCCAAACACACCTGGGAATTTCCAAGGAGTGACAAAATACAATTACCTTTATTATTCATCACATTACATGAATATTTTGTAGTATCTCAAGTATAACACAAATTATTTAAATATTTCAGTGTTTAGGTAGGACACAATCTAGTTGAAATATCTGACCATATAATTAATATTTTTTGTGGTGTCAAGAAAAAGAACAAAATAATGATAGAATTGTTCCCACTTTTTGGTCCCACTTTTTTTTTTTTTTGTCTTCTGCTCTGACAATTTGACCCTGGTTTGGTTTTTGTTTGTTTGTTTGTTTGCCATGATGTAAGAAAGAGTATTTTTTGCACTGTTCTTTATAGCTTTACACTCTCTGGACTGGAAGCATTTTCCATTTATAATCTATGCTCTATTCTAAATAAGTTCTTGTGAGGGTATAAGGCAGGTGTCAAGTTTAATTTCTTGTCATATGGATGTTCAAATGTTTGAGGATCATTTACTTTAAATTATCATCTTGCCTTTGAATTTCCTTTGCATCTTTGTCAAAACTGGTAAACTATATTTGTTTTTTCTGGACTCTCTATTCTACCATCTATTATTTTGCCGACACCATTTTCCTGATTACTGAGGCTTTACAGGCAACCATTAAATCATACACTCTATGTCCTCTAAGTTTGTTCTTCATTTTGTGTCAGCTATACCAAATCCTATGCTTTCCATTTAAATTTGTGTATGTCTACAAAATAATTTGCTGTGATTTTGATTGGGATTGGATTGAATCTATAGATCAAGTTAGAAAGCACTGATATCCTAACAATATGAAATCTTCCAATGCAGTTCATTTGGAAAGAATATTTCCCCATTTACTGGTTATTTTGTTTCTTTCATCAGTGTTGTTAGTCCCACCTATAATTCCGTACATATTTTGTTAAATTTATACCTAATTATTTAGCGCTGTGCTAGGTGATGTCTTTGTAAAAATTTCAAATGACAGCTGTACATAACTGGTATATTAGAAAGTAATTGACTTTTGTATTTTAATGTTGTATGCTCAAATGTACCGTATTCAATGATAGGAGATTTGGTATAGATTCTCTTCAGATTTCTACATAGATCATCATATTATCTAAATTTTTTTAATTGCTTATCAGAAATTTTATTTCTTTTATTTTTATTGGACTGTCTAGAATTTTCAGTATAATGGTGAACAGAAATGGTGAAACAGACATTCTTGCCTTGTCTTAGGAAGAAAGCATTCAATTCTTACTATTTACTATGATGTTAGCATTGGGTGTTTTTAGAATTCTTCATCAAATTGGAGGTTCCTCTTTATTCCTAGACTGCTGTAATTTATTTTTTAATTATAAGCAGGTAATGTTCTTGTCAACTGCTTATTCTATTTCACTTTATATGATTAAATAATTTATATTCTTTAATTTTTTGATATAATGGATTACTTGATTGATTTTCAAATGTTAAACTTGTCATATGTGGCTGGAATAAGACACACCAAGTTGTGATGTCTAATTCTTTTTAGACATGCTGGATTTAATCTAATATTTTAAAATATTTCCATCCATGTTTATGAGAGATACTGGATTGTGCTGTAAATGAATGAAATATTTTTATTTACTAGTAATTTTTATCTGCTTTTGATCTTAGGGTAATGTGCATTCATAATGAGTTAGGATGTGTTCTTGCTGTTTTTATTTTCTGGTATAGATTGTATAAAATTAATAATATATATTCCTTTAATGTTTGGTAGACTTGATCTGTAAATACATCTGGGCTTTGGGTTCTGTTTTGGAAAGGTTATTTGTGGCTTCAACTTCTTTAGTAGATATTAGCCTATTCTGTGTGAGTTTTAGTAGTGTTTTCTTAAAAAAATTACGTTATTCCATTCAATTGTCAAAATTGTGAGCATGGAGTATTTATATCTATTTAATGACCATTTAATGACTATTATCTATTTAATGACACTCCCCTCCTTTCCCATCTCCTTCACTTAGACCACTAGAAGCTTATCAACTGATGTTTTCAAAGAATCTTTTGATCTCTTTGACTTTTCTCCATTTCCCTGTTTTCAATTTCATTGGTTTTTGCTTTTATTATTTTTCTTCATCTTGCTTTAGTAGTAATTCATTTTTTTCTATAGTTTCCTAGGCTGGTATCCTAGATTATCTATTTTATATCTTTTCTAACGTATGTATTTAGTGCTATAAATTCCCCTCTAAACATTTATTTCACTGCATCCCAAACATTTTCATTAGTGACATTTTTGTTTTAAAGATATTCAAGTTTCTCTCAAATCTTTCACAAATGTGTCATTTGAAGTGCATTGTTTATTTCCCAAATACTTGCAAATTTTACAGCTGCCTTTCTTTTGAGTTCATTTAATTCCACTGTTATCTTAGAATTTAGTTTGCATCATTTATGAAATTTTACATGTTTAGTTTTAAGGTCCAAAATATCTACTATCTCTGTGAATATTCTATGTGAGAAGAATGTGCATTCTGCTGTTGGGTGAAATATTCTATAAATGTCAAATTGATTGAGTTGGTTGATATGTTGTTCAGGTTGTATGTATTTTTATTGATTTTCTGACTGATTGGACAGTTCTATTGGACGAAACCTGTTCATGTTGCCAACTCTAATATTGGATTCCTATTTAATAATGACTACTTTTTCCTTTCTCCTTCCAGAAGTATGAAGGAATCTTGTATTTTCACTGGAAGGACATGGTTGATTGCTATGGGAGGTAAAGCCAAGAAAGTGTTGGGACCCTGCTAGGATGCGGTCCCAAATACTTTTGACCTTTCTGATAGTCCACACCCAGCCTCCAGAAGTTCATCACAATTACCACTTAAGCATTCTTATTAATTGACGCCTTAAGTGGCTTCTGCTCTAAGCAAGTCAGCAAGCTGATTTCGGTTATGTCTCTCTGGATGTTCATCTCTCAAAACTTCAGGATATCATTTTTCTCAGAAACAACGGTTTTTTTGATAGGCCCAAGACAGCTATTATTTAAAATTTTTCCAGCATTCTCTTGTAAAGATGAGGGTGACAACTTCCTACTTCTTTACGTGTTGTAGCTGAAACCATAAGTCCCAACATTAGAATTTTTCTTCTGTGTAGTATGCAACTTTTTTATTTATTTAAATTCAATTAGCCAACTGACAGTACATCATTAGTTTCTGATGTAGTGTTCAGTGATTCATCAGTTGAGTATAACACCCAGTGCTCATCACATCCATGCCCTCCTTAATGCCCAGAATTTTTGCTTTAAATTATCATGTACATTTTTAAACAAGTTTAGAGGGAAATGGATAATCCTTTGTATGTACCCACATATTTGGCATTTTGTATTCACTTAAATTTCCCCAAAAGTCCATGCTTTCTTCTGGTACTCTGCCCACCCCGCCCCATCTCTTGCTTCTTTCAAGATATTTTCATTATCTTTGGATTTTCAACAGTTTAATCATGACATGTCTATGCTTGGTTCACTTGGAATTTACTCTTATCAGTCCTTACTCTTCATTTACAATTTTCCCAAATTTTGGAAAATTTCAACCATTTTTCTCCAAATACTGTTGTGTTCCAATTCCAAGACACTCTGAGGCTTGCTCCAATTGCTCATTTATTAGAACTTTGGTCCCCGAGTTTCTGAAGTCTTTTCTTCTCTGCATTTTTTTCTTCTTCTTGTGTCTCTCAAAGTACATAACTTATGAATTTTGAAGTCCTTGATGTTTTTGTTTTCCATTCTGCTATTAAGCCCATCTATTATATTTTTAAATCCAAATTATAGTTTTCATTCCAGAATTGTTTTTATTTTCTCTCATGAGATTTCTTTTCACTTATTTTATGTGTATTCTTTTTTGCTTCAAAGAGCATGGTTATAGGAGTTGTTTCGAGATTTCTTTTTTTTTTTTTTCCTGATAGCTACATCTAAGTAATCAAGCATTAGCATATTTTGATTTTTTTTTCCTTAAGAAAAGGTTGACATATCCTTTTTATTTTTAGTTTACTGATTACTAAATGCTTTTAGATTGTATCCCGGCCATTGTAATTGCATGTTGTTTACCCTCTGGTTTCTGTTACAATTACCTGGAGCATGTTGGGGTTTCTATTTTAGCAGTCATTCTTGCTAGAGTCAGACTTAAAGCTATCTCACCTTCTCGGAGCAACAGCTCAAATCTCACTTTGACACTTTTTAATATGGTGTTTGGGGTCTCTCCTGTTCATGGATAGTTTGAGGATGAGAGAGAATTTTATGAATCCTTACCTAGACATCTGGAATACCTTTCTCTGATTCTCCCTTCTCTTGGATTCTCTTATCTCTCACCAGCCTGCCAGGGCTCTTTTTCCATTTTTCCTCAATCCAGAAAGATGGTGGAATTTCTATCCTGGTATCTTCTCAGGTTAGCAACTGAGGCTTGTGATCTTGGAGGAAATGTCACAAAAACAACAACAACAACAACAACAACAAAAAACCCACAAGATTTGACAATTCCCAGCTGGTAAACAATTCTCCATGGCTCCCTGACATTTTGTTATGTCTTTCAAACAGCTATGAGAGCCATTTTGGTGAATAAATGTAGAGGATTCTCACCTGAACGGGGATTTCAGATAAACAATGAATAACTTTTAGTGTAGCTGTATCCCAAATACTGTAGGGGACATATCATACTAAAATAAATTGTTTACCTGAAAATCATATTTAAGTAGGTATTCTGCATTTCATCTTGAAACCCTACAAGCAGATACACAGAGGGTTTGTATTTAAAACTCTTCATAGATGTTTATATAGCAAAAAGCTTAGGAATATGAAAATAATATGTCTCTCTAAGGAGGCAAGTATATTTGCTATCTAGTATAATAATGATAATATCCCCCTGTGCATAATGCATAGCTGTACTTGCATACTGTTATGAGATTCAAGTTCTCTCGTCTCAGGATTTCTTTGCTCCAGTGCAACCCTATCATGTATGTACTACCCACCTGTTCTCTACCTGCTGTTTTATTGCGCTACATTCTTTTATTCTGACCAGAGTTTATAGTTATTGTTGGGTAGGTAATCCCAACTGCCAGCTTTAGTTTGTGTACATACATATAGCAGAATGGAATTCATAATCTGGAGCTTTTAACATACTTTCTGCAATAATTCATAGTAAAAATAGAAAATCTATATATAGATATATATTATTTGAACAACACTATTAGCCAATTTATAATAATTGAATAATACACCCAAACACTGCAGAATACTATTTTAATTGTAAATAGAATACTCACTAAAGTCAAACATGTCATGAAAATCTTGATACATTCAAATGGATTAAAATCATGCCTATATTGTCTGACCAGAAGAGAATATAACTAAGAATCAATAACAATGATAATTAGGCAGTATCAAAATATTTCTTAATTAAATAACAATAATTGAACTTAATAGCTTATAAACTTCCCATTTTCTAAATTTTCCATTTTATTTTTACTAAAATAAACTTGACTTACAGATTTCTTCATTTCCCCCCATACTCAGAGTCATTTTCTTTTAAAAATAATTTTGAAAAATGTTTTCAATTTTTCAAATGCAGCATAAGAGTAGAAAACAAATTTTATTGTTAGATTGAGTAAACATAAAACTGCTTTGTTAAATGGATGTAAATGTTTCTAGAAGTCTCCCCTCATCTTCAGCTTTTACCTTGTTGGAGACCTATGACTGTTCTTGGGCCACACTATATTCACCCATGTTGGGTAGCACTGTTTCACATTATATTAGTTTTAGATTGTTGTTGTGTTAGGGCAGCCAAATACATTGAACAAGAATGGTTGGGGACTGGGGCACCTGGGTGGCTCAGTGGGTTAAAGCCTCTGCCTTCGGCTCAGGTCATGACCCCAGGATTGTGGGATTGAGCCCCACATCAGGCTCTCTGCTCAGCAGGGAGCCTGCTTCCTCTTTTCTCTCTACCTGCCCCTTTGCCTCCTTGTGATTTCTGTCAAATAAATAAATAAAAATCTTTTTTTAAAAAAATAGAATGGTTGGGGACAGCTCAAATAGTTTTTTTTTAATTCTCCATTGTTGCTTTCTATGCACACTTGAAGTTATTTTTTTTTCTGAAAGAAATGTTCTAAGCATAACCATACTTCAACATTTTTTCACTCAGTTGTGTTCAAAAAAACAAAAAAATGATTAGCTTGGCTTCAGGGGCTAGAGGTTGTTATTAAAATCAGTTAAGATATAAATATGTATTTAAATTAAAAAAAAAAACAGAAGCTCATGGGGAAAAAAAAGTAACAGTGAGAAGTGACCTAAGAAATTACATGTTGTTAGCATCTGTGAGGTTGAGTTTGAGTGTTGTTCTCTAAGTCTCCTGATTGTCTTGTCTGCTCTGCATTTCAATTAGTTCTCTGAAAGCGAAAAAACTTGGGAGTATTACAAATTGCCTAATATTCTGAAAGTGTGTCCTTCATTCTCAGGATCTGATTCTAAGCTGTTTTTATCTTACAGGTTTCTTTCAACTTTGTCAGATTACACTTGGAACATATGACCCACTGCACTTCTATTTTGAGAAGGCATCTATTTAGGGACTTTCTACTACGATATTTTTAAATACTTTACATTAAGGCTAACACAAGAAGAAATTATTCAGAAACCCTTTAAAGATGTGAAACCCTTGCCTAATGTAGTCTTAGAGCACCAAGAGAGAAAAGCATACCTTAATATGTGCTTGGCATATATTTAGAGAAACCATGCCAAACAAGCTTAATTTTGTGTGAATCTCAAGACTTTTACTGTGAAACCTCATTTCCTCCCCATCCATGAAGAAAAACTTTCCCATAGTTTCAGAGGTTATTATTAACTGTGCCTTTCCTATTCCAGTAGAAATGGTTGAAAATATTTTACCTCCTCACCATTGAAATAAGTTTGCTGAACTCTGTACTGTTTACTCAAATGTGCAGAATGTATCATTCATGCTCTGTTGATTAGAGGTAGTTTGCTCCAAATATTATAGGTTTTTATTAAGCAAAGCCTGCTTAATTCATGCTGTGCTAAATGAAGTAGGTGGCGGCTGTTCAATTTAGCCAATTAGTGGTCAGAGTCATTTTGGAAACACTAAAGGACCAAGAACTCCTCATTAAATTTTATTTATAACAAGGACAGGGGAGAAAAGGATCATGAAACATCCCACTGAATAAATACTAAAGATTTGGAATGCCTCAAACATTAAACAGACTTGGTTCATATAGGGATATAATGGATTTAAATTAGTGTGTGGTTACACATGTTCTAAGTTGAAACCAGTTGTACATACACATATTCTTTAGGGTTTATAAGTCCTAGTGTATTGATACCACTTAATACTTTAGTGATCATAGAAATAATACATTCTAGTTATTTATTTTGTATTCAGTCAGTTGTTTAATAAAACCCTGTAGAATATTCAATCTATGTCAAGCCATGAGACGAAAGACACACACAGTTTCTAACTCAAAGAAAGGCTTCCACTCCAGAGAGTGTAAAGCTATAAAGGACAGTGCAAAAAATACTCCTTCTTACATCATGGAGAAACAAAACAAAACAAAACAAAAACCCAAAACAAACAAACAAACAAAAAACAGGATCAAATTGCCAGAGTATAAGACCAAAAAAAAAAAAAATCACATTTAGATAAACTTATTTTAGAAAGTTGCTCAACTGGGGACATTCAGGGAGGTATTCCTGATGTTTGCACAGAAAACTCTGTTGAAATAATACTCCTCTTTGTCACCAAACTCATGGCGCCACAGTGCCAGGATTAGGACCTAAAGAATTGGTGAATTTGGTGAAAGGAACTGAACTTGACTCGTTTAGGTTTTCCCTCTCTCAGTGATAGTTGCCTTAAGAAAATAAGTAAGCATCTCTACTTGTTTACCTGAAGGTTTTACAGGGTGAAACCACTGTTTGCAGCTGGGTGACCCCTTGGTCTCTCAAGTGTTCCAAACTCAAGCCAGGAACAGGTGAGGAAATGCAACAGTTCCCCTCAAGTTTCTGAAGACTGTCAATGTGTCCAACACCTCTAGGTTCACTTTCTCCCTTGCCTGATGAGACCAGATTAATAAATTCAGCACTTGCAGAACAGGGCCAAATGCAAAAGGGTAGACTCGTGCTTCCTACTCTCACACAAGAGACATACATGTATTTTATCCAGACCATAAATGGAAGGAGGAAGGAACCAACCTCATTCTCTACATTTCTTCTTTATTCTCCTCCCTTCCTCTTACCGAGCTGCTGCCACCATTCTAATCCTTGAGCCTAAGCACCAACAGTGGAGTCCCTGTAGCGAAATGCAAAATTCATGTGGTTCCTTTTATTGTTGAAGTTTCTCTGAAGACTAAAACTTTTATGATGTAGGAGTTAGCAAGAGGTAGATCTCCAGGACTTAATTATCCTATAAAACTGAAGTTATATAACCTTCGACTATCAACTCCAACGTTTAAAACTGTGGCCTTAGTCTTTTTGGGCCGTCATAACAAAATACCACAGACTGACTAATTTACAAAAAGCAGATGTATTTTTCACAGTGGAAACTGAAAGTTTTAGATCAGGTGCTGGGATGACTGGGTGAGGGCCTTCTTGCAGGTTATAGACTTCTTTTTGTATCCTCACACGGAGGAAGGAACTAGCAGACTTGGTGGGGTCTCCTTTGTGAGAACATTAATCCCATTCATGAAAGTTCCACTCCCATGACTTAAGCACCCTCTAAAGTCTCCATCTCCTAATACAATCACATTGGGTATTAGGATTGAGGGGAGTGACAGAACATTCAGACCATAGCAACAGCTGAATCTATTATTGATTATCATAAAAATATTTTATTTTTTATGAAAATATTTTAAATTAAGAATGTAGATGGATTTTAGACTGTAGTAACATACTCTTGTCCATATATTTATATATCATTTTGGTGCATTTTAACTTTAGGATAACGTTGAAAATTATGTCTGATTGATAGGAAGCTAAGCTACAAAGAAAATAACTCATCAAAGCTTACAGTAAATTTCAGGTTTTTTTGTCATAACACCATGCTAACTTTTATCACATATTTATGGTACTATTTTTCAATTCTTAATTTTCTTTTGAAATGTGAAAATACAAAACACAAAAATACAATGGATGCTTCTATATGATCTTTATATCCGTATGAAGATACAGTAAAGCAAACACAAAACCAGGTGTTTTTCATTTATCACTGAAAACCAGGAAATATTCACTTGTTAGTGGGAGTACCACTTTTTTTTTTTTTTCCCTCTCCTCGAGAGAGTGTGAAGTCGTGGAGCAGAAAGAGAGAGAATCTTAAGCAGGCTCCACGCTCAGCACAGAGCCTGATGTGGGGCTCTGTCTCAGGACCCCGAGATCATGACCTGAAACAAAATCAAGTCAGAGGCTCAACCAATTGAACCATCCAGTCACCCTGGGAGTATGGCTTTTGACCGAATGTTTTCAAATAGAAAGAAATAAAATCAAGGTATCTGTAGGGTTTTTTCCATTATTAATCTTGAATAACTGTATCAACCATACTGAATGCATAATTATAATTACTTTTATAATTAAAATGCCCCCCTGACTCAGGACCCTTCATTCCTTCATCTTTCCTTAAAGCTAAGATCCCTGGAAAGAAATGTATACTATCAATATGAAAAACAAGTCAAAGTTAAGATCCCATCAATACTAAATTCTTCATGCAGAAACCAAGAATTACCAAATATTTTCAAATAAGTGGATTATGACCAAATGATAATTTTATGGCTGAAAAATTTATGGCTGACTAACTTAAAGATGGCATTTAAAAAAATCTAGCAATGAGTTTAAATAATCTCATTAATACAATACATTATTAGTTTTCTTTAACTTCCAGTGATTATTTGCAAGAGGGCCAGATTCTGTATATGTCTTTATTTCATCCTTTTTCATCGGGAGGTGTGTTGCCATTCAAATTTTGCTACTGAAGCTTCAAATATGCAGGAAACAATTGGACTTCTTAAGTGACATTCAAGAGCCATGTGTGAAGTATTCACTACATGCAAGGCACATTTTACATTAAAGGGATCGACCAATCAACAAAAGGAAGTTCTTTATCTTCTATAGTTTACATTGAGTTGGAGAAGAAAAAGATCTATGCCAGTAGTTGCTAACAGGAAGAAAAATAATATGGAAAAAAGAATATAGGGAAACAGAAGATGAGAGGTACTCCATTTTGGAGGAATTAAAAGCTCTAACTGATGAGGTGGTAGAGCGAGCAGAGATTTCACAATGAAAATGATGGATTTTAAGCTGGTAGCACTGAAAACAGGTACTATTGCCATCAAGTAGTAGATAATGTGAGGTGAGGAGAACAGGTACTGTTGCTGGCACGTAGTAGAATAATGTGAAAAAAGGCATTGATCTATTTTTGGATGAGACAAAAATATTTACAAGTTAAAATATACAGTAGTTTCTCTCCATTGAAATGCTTTTTGCACCTGTGTCAAAATCAGTTGGGCTTATTTGTGTGGAACAGTTTCCTGGCTCTTAATTCTGTCCCATTGATCTCTGTGTCTATATCTCTGTAAATACCATACAGTGTTGATTATTATAATTAGTCTTGAAATTGGATAGACTGTTTTCTTCCACTTTTTTTTTCCAAAATTGTAGCTATTTTTGACTTTACATGCAAATTTTAAAATCTTGAATATATCTTGACTGTATAGAATGTCTGTCTTAATGAGCTTTTTTAAAGATTTGATTTAAGAGAGCACAAAAGTGAGAGAGAGCACATGCACTCACACAAGTTGGGGGAGGGCCAGAGGGAGAAGCAGACTCCCTATTGAGTAGGACACTGATGTGGAGCTTGATCCCAGGATCCTGGAATCATGACCTTAGCCAAAGGCAGATGCTTAACAGACTGAGCCACACGGGCATGGCTTAATGAAATTTTAATATAATTTTGTTAAACTTTTGTATCTATTTTAGGACAAATGATATCTTTACTGAGTCTTTCAGTTCAAGAAAATAGTATCTCTTTTTATTTAGATCTTCTTTCTTCAACTTCTCATAGTTCTTAACATAGAGGTTCTATATGTGTTTATTACATTTGTACCTATTTAAATTTACAGCAATTATAAATGACATTGTAGCTTTTTCTGCTTACACTTGTTCACTGCTAGAATATATAAATAAAATTTTATGTTGACTCTATTCTAATACCTTGCTGAGCTTATTAATTCTGTTTGTAGGTTTGTTGGTGTTTTCTGTGCTGATGACCACATGAGAATAGGGACGATTTATTCCTTCTTGATTTGTATTCTCTTTATTTCCTTTTATTGCCTCAGTGCCAGAATTTCTGGCATGACTTTGAATTAAGTAATAAGAATGAATGTCTTTGTTTTGTTCCTCATCGTAGGGGAAAGCATTCAGTCTTTTACCATTCAGTATGTTAGCCCTAGGTTCTTCTTAGATGTACATTATCAAGTTGAAGTTACTGTCTATTCTTGTTTTTCTGAGAATTTTTTTCATAAATGGGCATTGAATTTTGTCAAATGACTTTCTCACCGGTAGGGTCATATGGTTTTCTTCTTTATCTCACTAACATGATAGATTAGTTCTCTTTCTTTTTGACTATTGTACCCACCTGAAAATAATGTTTATTTTCAGCATCTCTGAAATAAACATCAACTGGTCATGGAGTATAAGTCTCTGAGATACTGATGAATTCTATTTGTTAATGTTTTATTAAAATGTTCATATCTATATTGATGAAGGTTATGAGTCTGCAGTTTTCATTTGTAACACTAGCTTCATAAGATGAGTTGAGATGTGTTCCTCCATGATAATCTTTTGTTTACCATTTGTTATATAGGTGTCCAAATCTTCAGCTATAATTGTGGATTTGTCTATTTTTTTTTCAACTCTATCGGTTTTGGTTTTAAGTATTTTGCAGCTGCGATATTTGGGGCATATACACCTAAGATTGCCATATTTTCTTGGTGGGTTGACTATTATATAATCCCTCTCTGTTAATTTTTGTTGCTATATAACCTAGAATTTTTATCTAATACTTATTTTGCTTTCCTTTTATTAATGTTTGTGTAATTTATTTTGTCTGTCATTCATTTTATATTAACCTGCTGCTGTATACTGAATTGTGTCCCCCCAAAATTATAGTATAATATGTGTCTTGACTTGGATTTCTTTTGGTTGATCCACTATGGAATTTGTTCAGTTCCTTGAATTTGTGATTACATTTCTTGTTGATTGGTAAAGATTTTCAGCCATTATTTTTTTAATTACTTCTTTGGCCTCATCCATGCTTTCTGAGACCCCAATTATACAACTGTTAGAGTTTTGTTTCAGTCCTTCAGAGCCTTAGCTTTTTTAAAAATTTATTTTCTTTTTATATTGATTATTTTTTTCTCTTCTAATTTACTGATTATTTCCTTTGTCCTTTGATATATCACTCCTGATGTCCTTCTCAGTCTATGGATGAGCAAAACACTTTTTATTTTAGTTATGATATTTTTTATTTCTGATATTTCCATTTTGCTTTTGTGTTGAGACTTGCTATTCTTTTGCTGAGGCTTTCTATTTTATTTCAAGAATATTCATACTAGTGGACACCTGGGTGGCTCAGATGGTTAAGTATCTGACTCTTGGTTTTGGTTCAGGTCATGATATCAAGGTTATGGGATGGAGCCCTGCATCAGGCTCAACATGGAGTCTGCTTGAGATTCTCTCTCCCCCTCTCCCTCTGCCCCTAACCTGCCACACCACACTAAACAAATAAATAATAAAAGAAGGTTCATAATATCTTATAGAAGTATTTTGTCATGGCTTCTCTAAAACTTTGATTGCATAATTCTAACATTATCATCTTGATGTTGACATCTTTTTTTTTTTTGGTTATTGTTTTTCTTATTTTATTTTTTAATTAAAGTTTTCCTTGTTCTTGGTATGAAGCTAGTTTTCAAATGTGAAAATTTTCATATTATGAGACTCTGGATCTTATTTAAATATTTTGTTTTATCTGGCTTGTTTTGTCAGCTATGATGGGAGAGGGTAAAGAGAGATGCTCAATCATTACTGCCAGATGGAGATTTTTGCAGTTTTTCCACTTGCCCTCCATTGGCCCCTAAGTGGGGAGGTTCCTCATTTACTGCTGAGTGAGTGTGTGAGCTCTGACTTCACATGTAGCTCGCACTAGGTGGTGGTGGGAGGTTATGAGTCAATGGTGACTGAACCCCTGGCTCCTTACTTGACTTTCAATGGCACAAACAAAATAGGTGCCTTATTACACCCCCATGAGGTTGGAAGTCTAGGGTCCCCATTGACTCTTCATTGGCACAAATGGACAGAAGCAGTTCTGTTCTGTGATGCTTATCTGAATTATTGTCTAAAAATTTAATCCTTATATTAAAAGATATTATACAAAGGGCTGCCTCTTTCTTCCTCATGGCTAGAGATGGCAGATTTTCATTGTTTTTGCGTGTGCCCATTGACAGCATTTCTGGGTTGACCATTTCTTCAGATCTAAATATAACATTAAAATATGTAGCATTTATGACACAAAAAGGAAACCTAAGAACATGTCACCTAATCTTTGGTTTGGGATATTTCTACTTGGTTTATGGTCTTCTCAGTTTCCAAAAGTTTCTTAAATTACTTATAATAATGTTTTTAGTTGTGTTTAGTAGCAAGAACGAGAAAATATATGTCTACTGCTAAAAAACATGTAATAGTCTCAACAGATTTCATGGTCCAAATAAGTGTTGTGTTATATATATATGTATATATACATATATATATATATATATTTATATTTTCTGGAAGAAAAGGAAACCAGTTAAGTTGAAAGGGAAAAATAGTAGCACTTCAAAAGCAATTTTATACCCTCCCTTCCTCTCTTTCTGCCTGCCTCTCTGCCTACTTGTGATCTCTGTCTGTCAAATAAATAAATAAAATCTTTAAAAAAAAATAAAGCAATTTTGTACTTTTGAAAAATCTTCCACGATACATTTATTAGTTTTTGGTACCTGCAAGGTGGGATCTATTTGGTGATTATAGAATAAATAAATGTTACTTAGCAATAGAATGAAAGACAACTAATCCCAACAATTTTCTTTTCTTTAAATTACAGTTGCTCCATTGCCATAGACACTTATTGATATGTATGAGAAACTCCTAGAATTTTTTTTTCTTTTTTTTTTACTTCTACTACCATATGGTAGTTGACAATTTTGAGTCAAATTGTTTTAGTTTTTATGGAACAGTAAAAAATTGTGGTAAATCCAATATATCTAGTAACTCTGACAAGGTATATTTTTATCCTCCAAGATTGCTGTGATTTAAACTTGATGTAATATTTTGAAAGATCGGTACAACAAACGAAGTTCGGGACATTGCTGATGCTCACTGCTATTCCTAAACTCCTCTTCACCCCTCCTTTCGCCTCCCTTCCACCACACATATGGCTTATTAGTGAGATCATTTATCACTTTTAAATATCACATAACTTATTTTATGTTTGAAAGGTATTATAATTCTTCAAATGGTTGGAATTTAAATGATTTACATGTATTCTTCTTGATTCTTGACTATTGTTTTACACTAAAGTATTAGTAAAATGTTAACCCAATGTTCCTTAAAACTCTTAGATTTGTAACCTTGTACATATAGTTTCACCTCTCTGGGCCTCTGTTCCCTCTTCTATAAGATGAGAAAATCAGAACTGGATCATATACAAGGGTTTTTTTTTTTTTTTCTTCTTCTTTTTAATATGCTAATTCAGTTTAAAACCCTCCATCAAAAAGGTTATATATGAGAAAGTTATTTTCAAATGAAATTAATGTTCTTATGGAAAAATATTATGGATTTTATATTTTATACTTTTATGCAATTGTTCTCATGATTGTTTTCAGTTGATATTTTTTCAGATAAATAATGTAACTCAGTGTCTTTACATCACTCTTAATTATTCCATTGCATTTTGTATCTGATTCATCTAATTTTTTCAGAGTAATGTCACATTTATTGTCTCTGGTTGTGAGTGTGTGTGCAAAAAGAGAAGCCTGCAGGGAAAGAAAGAATAATGAGAGATACTAAAGATAACACAGATAACACCAGACTCAACCACTTAATTTATCAACTTCTGTGACAAAACAAGTAGAGATATGAATGGTGGGATCTGCTCCAAACATGGAGGAAGCATGGGTGTGGTCCATGAAAGGATGGTAAATATTAACACTTTATTTCTTTTTTATTTCTCTATCTTGTAAAGAATCTGGTAAGGTGATTTACTTTAAAATGAAAAACTGGTTATATAGGTGGCAGCAGATAATTTTATCCAGTTTTGTCATTTAAAATATATGAGCTACTGGGCTGCTGTGTTAGTACTCAGGCTAACATACCAATGTGCATACATATCCTCAAAAAATTATTTTTTTCTCATTGAGTGAAAAATTAATTTGATAAAAGTTAGCTACTTCACCAGTCAGTGGGCACTCAAGTATCCACTGAGTGAATGAATGAGTACCCCAATCCATAGCTTAGTCAGGCCACATATTTTTATTCTACACAAATGAAAACAAATCCATGCTAAAAATTTTAAGCTCACGCATACAGTCGTATTTCAGATTACATCAAAGTTGAAGTTGACAGCTTTTCAAATAAGCCACTGTACTGAAAAAACCCACCATTATCTTTTTATTCTACGTAGTTTCTGATCTCACTTAATTTTTCTGGAAACACAGCATTGTAGATCTAGAATTGTGAGGATGCTTTTGACGTACATTCACACTCTGTAATATAAAGGCATTGTAAGTTTGTCAGTTGTCAAAACCCTTTCCCCCAAGTGAATTAATGAGAGTTTAAAGTACAAGGACTGGGATAGGGTTCTTTTAGGCCTTTGGTAAGAATCACTTACTAAAAGGCATGTGACAATTACAGAGAGGAAGAAGGCCAATGATAGCATTTTAAAAATTGGTATTTAATCTCATGCACACATACATGAACATACATGCACCCACGTGTAAAATTAAAAATCTTAGGGGATCTACAAAATGCTATTATGTATGATTTCTAAAGGAGTTCAGCAAAGCTGTGGACCACAGGATCAATATATAAAAGTAAATGCACAGCTATAAACTAGCAATGATTATGAGATTGAGAAAAGTATTATTTTCGTTAGTACTGAAAACCTAAAATACCAAGGAGTAAATTTTAAAAATATGTATAATAGCTCTCTACTGAAAACTACAAAACATTATTGAAAAGAACTAAGGAAAACCTCAACTAGAGAGATACTCTGTGTTTAAGTTAGAACATAACCAGGATTCTACCCAATTTCATCTATAAATGCAAGGTGTTCGAAGTTAAAATCCCAACAGGTTTTATTAGCCCAATTGACAAGCTGATTCTAAAACTCACAGTGAAATGCAAAAGACCTAGAAAAGCCAAAGCAACTGTGCACAAGAACGAGTGGATTAACATAACCAGATTTTAAGTGCTGGTATAACTCAGCCCTGGAAAAGGACAGGGATATTTCACAGTCCAAACATTCTTTTGTTATTGAAATAAGCCAAGTTTTCACTAAGTCATACTTTATTCACCTGCCTTGCTGATGTAAATGGGCTTTGAATCCCTTGAAATTTGTTTCAGTAACTTTTTTTACTCAACTTTGTTTCCTTTATTTCTTTATGTCATTAAGATATATTTTACAGAGCACAAAGCACAGCTCTTAACACAGCTTAAGCTCTGATAAATGTATACACATATTAATACCAACAATGAACAAATCAAGATGTAAAATATTTTAGACACCCTAAAAATGTCCTTCAAACCTGTTCCTTTTCGAGATTTGGGAGGAGGGGATATTATATATATTTTTTTACATTGGCAATTTTATTCTATGGTAATCTCTACAAAAGCAAACCAAAAATCTTGGAATATAAAGTAGGTTGCACTGAAACTATAGATAAAGCTAAAGAAAGACAACAGCTTGATAATATGGTCATAAAATCCATGAGCATGGTCTATATTTCTATTTAAACCAGGACTTGGCAAATCTTTATATAAAGAGTTAGTTATTAAATGTTTAGGTTTTGTGGGACACATGTCCTCTTAGTTGTAAATACGTATGTATGTGCTCATGTGTCGTATATGCATAATATGTAAAATGATTTCTAATCTATCATGTTAAAATGATATATATATTAAATGATTTTATTACACATACACACACACATATATAAATGTTTTAGAATATAAGTGAGCTTCAGCGGGGTGAGGTTCAGAGCTGATGACCAAGAAAGAATTCTTGAGGCATCTTTGGTGCAAAATGGTGATTCATTAAGCATGGGACAGGACCTGTGGGCAGAAAGAGCTGCTGCTGCCCTGGGTTGGTGTAGGGTGGCTGATTTTATGGGATGGGATTGAGGGAGGACAGGAAAAGGGAAGTTTCAAAAGGATTTTCTTATGCTAAAGACGACCTACAAGGTGCCAGAGGCCTTGCCATTGCCAGGTTAACGTTGTTTTTCCCCTCTAGCAAGGTGATAATGTTAAGATAGTTGGGAGATTCAGAGAAAAATGTTCTACCTGTCCCACCCAGGGGTGCACAGTTGGGGGGAAGGGGGCAGAGGTTGCAGGGTGTCAGCTTGTGCTGTTTTCAGCTTGCCTTCTGTTCCCTCATCATATACACACACACACACACACACACACACACATATATGATTAAAAATTAAAACAACAACAACAACAACAACATCTCAGTTTGTGGGCTATACATAAACTGGCAATGGGCCAGATTGGTCAGTAAGCTGTATTTTGCCAAACCCTGATTTAGATCATTTTAAATTACAATTTACAATATTTGTACTTCTCAAAGAAAAGGTCTTGCATGTCATTGGCAAATGTATTTCTAAGATTACAATTTTGGCATTAGTACAAAAGACATTGTTTTGCATTCAGTTTTCTAAGTTTTTGTTGCTAGTAAATAGAAAAACAAGTAATTAATTGATTTTGTGTCCTATACCTTGCTAAATCACTTTAAGTAGACTTTTATACTATTCCTTGGCTTATCTGTGTATAGAATTAATTTTCCTATGAATAATGGCAATTCTAATTCTACCTTTTTCTTTCTTCTTAAATTATTGCTTTAAATAATACTATGGTACTAGCTGTGAGCGTTTTCAGATGATTTTTATTGAAGATGATTGGTTCTTCCCTAACTTGTTCAAAGATTTTTATCATAAAAGTGTATTGATTTTATTAAAGGTTTTTGTGAGTAATCAGGTGAGCATGTAATTTTTTTTATTTTTTTTTTATTTTTAGTGGTGAATTATGCAGAGATACTTTGTGTTATTGTGATAAACATTTGGTCTTGATTTATACAGAGATGGGTTTGGGGTCTAAGTTCAGGTGTTGTACACTATTATTTTCTTGTAATGTCCTTATGAAGTTCAATATAATTACTTAAATAATTTAAAATTTTTTAATTAAAAATTGGCATTAAAAAAAGGAGGCAAGGAATGCTACATTGAGAGCTTAAAAAAAAAAAAAAACCAAAACTTTGTTTTCTAAAAGTGAGTAATATTTTTCCCCCATAGATGTTAAGTACAATTAATCATTGGAGGCATCTGAGTCATGGATATTGTTTCTGAAATGTGTAGTTACAGATGATAATATTTTTTAAACATGAAGAATTCTTATCTTCAATTTTTCCTGAAATAATTTTCCAACTGATGTTTTTACAAGAAAAGTACCTTGTCAACTGGGTTGTCTTACCCATTCACAGAAAGTTGTTCATGATAGTTTTTATTCAGCGTTGCTGGAAGAGCTGTAATTTCCTGTCATTCCTGATATTTGTCATTTTTGGTCTCCTTTTTTTTTGGACTAGTTGACTTTAGAGGTTTATCAATTTTATTGATATCTTTAAAGGATCAAAAACATCTAGATTTGCTGATTTCTATCACTTTTTGAAATTCTATTTTCATTTCTACATATACTGGGCTTAAGGTACTGTACATTTTTAAATACTTAAAGTGGAAATTTTACATAATTTTTATTTTTTACACAATTTTACATAATTTTAGAGATTTCTTCATTAAGTGTGCTTATAGAGCTATAAAAATTATACATGCTCATATATTTTTATGTACTTGTTTTTATTTAGTTTGGGATATTTCCTATTATGTTTTTAATTACTTAGTTATTTCAAGGTTATTTGCTTAATTTACAAATATGGGGCCTTCCAGATATATTATTTATCAAGGATTTTTAATACCTGAAATATCTTATTTCTTTATTTTAAAGTTTCTCAAGGCAGTTTTATAACATTTTTGATGAATTCTTCACGTACACTTAGGAAAATGTGAGCTCAGCAGTTGCTTCATGTATTCTGTATGTGCTAATTAAGTTTAGTTGATAACCTATTCAACATCCTATGTTCATATTAGTTCTTCTATAAGTTGCTCAAAAAAATGTTAAAAACCATCAAGCTGTATATATTTATCTCTTAAATCCACCTGATTTTGTTCCATTAATTTTGAACTCTTATTGACATTCACATATAGAATTATGTTTTCTTGATAAACTAATCTCTTTCTATTGTGAAATGTCCCTTTTTTCATCCATGAATACTTCTTGTCCTGAAATCATGTAATGAAGCCATACTTGTTTTATCATCATTAGTGTTTGCACGTTATTTCTCCCTCCTGAACTTTTCCATCTGGCTTTATTTTTCAAGTGTGCCTTTTGTAAACAGCAGGTCATCATATCTTATGTTCACCTAATTTGAAAATTTCTGCTTTAAAGTCAAGGATTTAATTAATTTATGTTTAATGGAATATGATATGGGTTGAATTTTTTCCTTGGAACTTTATATTGACTAATCAATTATTTTTAGTTACATATTTCTACTTAATTGGATTTTTAGCTACTTTTTTTGTCTTTCTGTTAATATTTTCTCAACTTCATTGATTTTTCTATAACATTGATTCTCAGGTTAATTTAATCAATTTTTAAATTTGGTTTTTTCATTTTTCAGTTCTACAATTTCTTCTTTTTTTGTTTTCTTACCTTTTCCATTAAAATTCCCATTTCTTCAACCATTATAGTAACATCTTCTAAATTAGATTTTATATTTTTATTACAATATTATTAGCATACTGTGTGTTAATGTTCTGTTAATTTGGGGTGTACATCATAATGATCCAGCATTGTAGACATAGAGTACCCAGCGTTCATCACAGTAAGTATACTCTTAATCCACTTGAATTTTCCTCTCATCTCCCTCCTTGCCTCCTCTCTGGCAACCCTCAGTTTGTTCTCTTATTTAAGAGTCTTTTTTTTTTTTTTTTGGTCTCTTTTTCTTTGTTTTCTTATGAATGAATGAAATGAAATGAAAACATATAGGGTTTGCCTTTCTCTGACCGACTTATTTCACCTAGCATAATACCTTCTAGGTTCATTCATGTTGACATAAACAATAAGACTTCATTCTTTTTTCATGGCTGAGTGATGTTCCATTGTGTATATATACATCATGTCTTCTTTATTCATCAATTGATGGACACTTGGGTTGCTTCCATATCTTGGCTATTATAAATAATGCTGTAATAAATGTAGGAATGCATATATCTTTTCAAATTAGTGTTTTCATTTTCTTTGGGTAAATATACTATTATTACTGGATCATGTAGTAATTCTATTTTTAACTTTTAAAGGAATCTCCATATCATTTTCCACAGTGACTGCACCAATTTTTATTTCCACCAGCTGTGAACGAGGGTTCCTTTTCATTCACATCCTTCCCGATACTTGTTATTTCTTGTCTTTTTTATTCTCTCCATTCTGACGGATGTAGGGTGATATATTATTGTGGTTGGATTATCATTTCCTAGATAATGAGTGATGTGAGCATTTGTTCATGTATCTGGTCATTTGTATGTCTTTGGAAAAAATGTCTACTCAGGGGGCGCCTGGGTGGCTCAGTGGGTTAAGCCACTGCCTTCGGCTCAGGTCATGATCTCAGGGTCCTGGGATCGAGCCCCGCATCGGGCTCTTGGCTCAGCAGGGAGCCTGCTTCCTCCTCTCTCTCTGCCTGCCTCTGCCTGCTTGTCATCTCTCTCTGTCAAATAAATAAATAAAATCTTAAAAAAAAAATGTCTACTCAGGTCCTCTGCCCATTTTTTAAATTGGATTTTGGTTTTTTGTGCATTCAGTTGTATAAGTACTTTATGTATTTTGAGTATTAACCTCTTATCAGATACATCTTTGCAAATATCTTCTCCTGTTCAGTAGGTTGCATTTTGTTTTGTTGATGGTTTCCTTTGCCATCCAAAAGGTTTTTATTTTGGTTTAATCCCAATAGTTTATTTTTGCTTTTGTTTCCCTTGTTTGAGGAGATATATCTAGAAAAATGTTTCTGCAGCCAAAGTCAAAGTAATTACTGCCTATGCTTTCCTCTAAGAGTTTTATGGTTTCAGGTATAATGTTTAAGTCTTTACTCCATTTGAGTTTATTTTTGTGTGTGGTGTAAAAGGAAAAAAAAAAAAGATGTCCGCATTTCATTCTTTTGTAGGTAGCTGCCTTCTGTTCCAACACTAATTGTTGAAGAGACTAGGTTTCCTTATTGTATATTCTTGCCTCCTTTGTCATAGATTAATTAACTCAAAAAGCATCACTTTATTTCTGGGCTGTCTATTCTGTTCCATTGATCTATGTGTCTATTTTTGTGCTAGTATCATACTGTTGTGATTATTATGGCTTTTGGGTATATCTTGAAATCTGGGGTTCTGATATCTCCAGTTTTGTTTGTTTTGTCTTTCTCAAGATTACTTTGGCATTTCAGGATATTTTGTGGTTCCATACTAATTTTAGAATTATTTGTTCTAGTTCTGTTAAAAGAAAAAGCAGGTGGATGGGATATTTTGATAGGGATTGCATTAAGTCTATATGTTGCTTTGCGCAGTATGGACATTTTAACAGCATTGGTTCTTCCAATCCATGAACATAGGATATCTTTCTTTTTGTGTCATCTTTGATTTCCTTCATTAGTATTATAGTTTTGGGGGTACAGGTCTTTCACCTCTCTGATTAAATTTTTTCCTGACTGTTTTATTCTCTTTGGTGCAATTTTAAATAGGACTATTTTCCAAAATTCTCTTACTGCTATTTCATTAGTGTAGAGAAGCACAACTGATTTCTGTATATTAATTTTCTATCCTGAAACTTCACTAAAAATATCCATTCTAACAGTTTTTAGTGGAATTATTGGTTTTCTACATATAGTGTTATGTCATCTGCAAATAATGAAAATCTTTTTTATCAATTTGAATGCCTTTTTGCCTTTTTTTTTCTTTTCTGATTGCTGCAATTATGACTGTCAGTACTATGTTGAATATATTGTGACTTATTTTAAAGGTTTTTTTTTTTTTTTTTTTTTTTTGGCCAGTATATCTTTATAATCTGTACTCTTTATTGATTTTTTTTTCCTATTGATTTTTTTATCAGTATTTCCTAGTTACCACATATGTTGAAATTTGGTCCTATATTCTGGATGATCTTTTAAAAATAACAGGAGATATCAGCTTTAACAGCTTTGAGATTATGGGTTTAGTATACTCACAAATATGTGCATCATCACCATAGCCAATTTTAGAGATACCCATCACCTTAAAAAGAAACTCCTTCTCTTTGGTATCTTTCTCCTGTCACATACACCCAGTCTTAACAAGCACTTACATATTTTCCTACTATAGACTCTTCATAGATTACCTTTAAAAAAAATTCATATAAATGAAATAACTTAGTAAGTGGTCTTTTGACTGACTTCTTTAATGCAGAATAATATTTTTAAGGCTTGTCTATGTTATATCTTGTACTTCTTTTCTATAATTGAAGAATATTCCATTGAATCAATTTACCACACTTTGATTGTTTAGGTGGAAGCCAAACATGTTAATGTGGGAGATTAAAGATTTCTTTTTGCCAATGTTTTTCTACTCTGACTTCTGACTTTTATTTATTTATTTATTTTTTGGATAGAGAGAGAGAGAGATCACAAGTAGGCAGAGAGGCAGGGGGAAGAAGGCTCTCTGAGAGCTCGATGAGGGGCTCAATCCCAGGACCCTGAGATCATGACCTGAGCCAAAGGCAGAGGCTTAACCCACTGAGCCACCCAGGCGCCCCATCTAGAAAGTTCCAAGGTTGGAGAAAAGTAATAGTTGGGGAATTTTTAGGCTGCACCATTTTTGTACTTTAGTTTCTTCTAGAGCCTGACTTCCAACCAATGCATTTTATTCTTTAAAGTCCTTGTTACTCTCTTCTTGACCCTGCAAATCCTCATTCCACTTGTACTTCCTTCAGGTATTGATAATTATATGGCTCTTTAGTCAACTTTCAAGGGTTTGTTTTTCTAAAATTCAATTAGTAAAGCTTTACTTGCATCTTTGCTATTAAATACTTTTATAGAAATTTATGATATTCGTTCTGTTTATTTTATGCTATTACCTAAAGATCAAAGGTCTCTCATATACTACATCCTCATTAAGAACAGAAATTTCAGCCTCATGAAAAGATGTGCATTATGGTTTTGGGTAGAAAATTAAATAGTTTCTGCATCGAATATTATCTTATCAAACCAACCATGGTTACTTAATCATTTTTCTAAAATGGGCTCCTATGGGTATACAGATGTTTATCATACAAATATTGCATTTTAAGTCCATGTCCAAAGAGTCAATATGTAATTTTAATCACCTGGATCTAAACTATTTCCATGTGATTTTCTACATACTTCTGTTTTGGAAGGGTGCTGGGAGGGATAGGGGGTTTTGTTTCATAGAAGGAGGAAATACAAACAGGTATACTTTTTTTTCCTCCCTCTTATTCATGCAGGTATACTTCTAACAGACAAAAAGTGAGTTGAGAGAATCCTGGTAACTTTAACAGTACTGGAAATCCCAGGGAGTTTATCATTCAACCTTTTTTCTTCTTTTCTTTCCCCCTAAATCAAGATTATTTTTAAACCTCATTATATTAATTTTTTTCATTGGAAATGAAAATGAAAATACATACTTTGCTAATGCCACTACTTCTTGACAGCCAGTGTTTCCCAAATTTGATCCAATATTAAATGACAGATCTCTCAACTCTATAGGAAGTCCAGGAACCCAGAAAGAAATTCCATAATTTTTCTGGTTATTAGAATAGGGAATCTTATCACTATATTTCCTCTGTAATAGTACTTGCCATCTCTTAAGTGATTTCTACGACTTGAATTGACGATATATATGCATCTTGTAATAGTCAAAAAGTGCAAATTAGTAGGAGGCTTGTGAGTTTCATCTCCACCAGAAATAGTAACTATAACCAATGCAGATCTTGAAGTTAAGTCATTAATTGCTGGACAGTAGATGAGTCCCAGCTCTGGAAGCTATCCATCATGTGCTGTTCTTTGGATTTACTACTGTGTTTATAAAGCTTGGCCATTGCACCACCCACTTCCTTACTTAAGACACAAACTAATTCTGCATAGCATCTCATAGGGTAGACATGATCAGTATTTATTTTGTGGAACCAGTATCTACTTTGTGGTTATGAAGATCAAAATATGTGGAAAGATCATGAATTGAATAGGGTGACTGAATATTGCAATGCAGATAATAAAATCTGAATAAGTCACTAAACAAGCAAGAGGGGCAGAAGCCAAAACAGAAAACCAGAGAACAAAGTCAACTTTGGAAAACTCCCAAGTAAATGGAAACAAAGAATGACAGTTCAGATAGGCAAATGAAAATTCAGTTTGGGATGAATATGTAAGACAGTATACTGACTGTACTAAGATCTATTTGCACTATTTATATGATGCATTTCCAGGCCAGCTCTGATGAAAGAACCAGGTACAGGGTGTATGGAAATGAGTTGACATTGCAATAAATGACATTAAAGTTTTTTCTTGTTATCCTTGCTGGACAAATTTGCTGTACAAATTTAAATTATATAAGGCCATCATGAATTGATTCCAAAATTTTTATGTAGTGCCAAAAACTCATTAAGGACTTTTGGTATGAATCTAACCTGGAAACATTTAAAAGCATGGATGATGATGATGATGATTATTTTTATTTCTTTTGCTTTGGGTCTGAGACAAAAATCTGAAATGTGAAAACAGGAAAGACTGTAAACAAAGCATTTGTTTTCTGTAGGATGTTTCTCCTAATTGTTTTTCCTTGGGCCCCATATATTTATCTAAGAGAAATAGAAAAAGTTTCAGAACCTTCAGAAAGGAAAATAAGGCAGTATTGAGGCAGGTAAATTAGTGTTGTATGTATATCTTTGCTTTATTCAAAGTTGTTTTTATGAAATTGGCCAACTAATTGTTTCTTTTCCTTTCTTCTGCATTTTTCCTCTTCATTTTTCAAATGACATTTGAATGGTGTGATAGTCCATATGACAGTTTAGTGGGGTCTTTAGAACACAGTTTGAGATTATTGTCTGTGAGGACTGTCATAACTGCATTCTGGATCTAGGTAGCTAGATAGCTAAAGATATAGCATGTTCTTAATGTCAGATACAAAATAAACACAAGAAAAGTTTCCAAGTTACCAGGTGGTGTTTACAGCAGTAACAAACCTTTCCACTATAAAGCTGTTCTCCATTAAAAACAAACAAACAAAAAACCCAGAAAACAAAAAACAACAAACCAACCAAACAAACAAAAAACAACCTAAACCAAAAAACCTACTCCGGTACTGAGCATATGCTTCTAAATTCTTCCTCTTCCTTTTCCCTTCTGCGTACTCTTTATTTTATATGTATTATATATGTATGTATGTATATATGTATATCAAATAAAATAAGTCTCTTTTTAAAAACCTGATAAAATGGTCAAAATTCATATTTTCAGAGATTTGGAATTAATCAATTGGAAGAGTATTTATTCAAGAAAAACTAGAACCTTAAGAAAAATGGGTTTGTGTGGTCTTTTAACCACACAAATAGTGGTTAAATACCTTACTTCACGTAACTGTCCGACCTCCACAAGTACCTTGAAAACCATCAGCCGATAAGCATGAGAGCTGCAAACATGGCATCCTGTCAGCCACGGAAGGGGGCAGACCTGCCTTTGGGCCCCTCAACAAGTCCATACCCATGGAATGTCACTATTTGTCCTGTCTTGTAACTCCCTATAAAAGCCTGATGGCAGTTGTTACTTATCGGTTTTAGAGCTCACTCTGAGCATTTCTTGAAAACGATTGGCAGTTATTATGTAACTGTAACCAAACCAAAGGGAGTTCACTCCTTGGTGAGTCAGAAACTGCACCAGATTGAGTTGCCTCAAAAAGAAAACTTTATTTGCAGTAAATAAGGAGATCATGGGACTGCCTTCCAAATCATGACTCCCCAGCAAGGGTGGTTGGGTCCCTTTTGTTTAGGGTTAGGATGAATAGATAAGGAAGCCTCATCATTGGATGTAGAGGTAGGCATAAGCTCCAACATCCACCTTGAGGAAATATGTCTGCATACACATTGTATGTTATAGTAATGAGGTGTGTACTCCTCTTTGGGTGGAGATTTTAGAATTATAATGAGGTAAAGGGAGTTGTCTTCATTCTAGAAGTCACTCTAAATAAAGTACATCTGCACAGGTGTGTGTCGGGGCTAAACTCAAACTGGTCTGGGCCAGCTGGAGGACTGTAAGGGTACTACTTGCTATCTCTGGAGGGGCAGTTTTTTTTCCATTTGCCTGAGTTAAGAGATAAACTGGAAAGTAGAGCTTAAGGAAAAATGTGGAGAAAAGCTCAGTAAGTACAAGCAGGTAGGCAGTAAAGGCCGAGTCTCGGGGTCTTTTTTTTTTTTTTTTTTTAGATTATTTACTTATTTTTTTTATTTTTACTTTTTTTAAATTTCAGCATAACAGTATTCATTGTTTTTGCACCACACCCAATGCTCCATGCAATCCGTGCCCTCTCTAATACCCACCACCTGGTTCCCCCAACCTCCCACCTCCCCACCCCTTCAAAACCCTCAGATTGTTTTTCAGAGTCCATAGTCTCTCATGGTTTGAGTCTTGAGGTCTTGCTGGTGGTGTAACTTCATGGGAGCCAGTTGAAGAAAAAAACAAAAAACAACAACAAAAAAAACTTGTCCAAAATTTTAAAGGGAGGATATTGTGAACAATATGGGCGTAGGAATTTTTGAAAGACACTGACATACTCACACATTCCTTGACCTAGAAAGTAAAGCACTTGTGAAGGTTATTTACATATCTAAGAGAATTATAAGTGGACTCTGCATATCCTCTGTGGCTAACATTTGGAACCTACTCAACCCGGAAATGAAGACTAAGGCAGAGTGGTAAGTCACTGATTCTTGAAAGCCCAGTTCAGTACAAACCTACTCTCAGCGAACAGTGGAAGAATGTTCATTCAAGGCATTCAGTGATGTCATTGATCAATAATTAGCCAATCATTAATCTGAGAATCAGTAATCTAACACTGCAGGAAGTTGAGGAAGTTGAATTTTTATAGATATAGTCCAAATATTGATTAAATAAGTAGTAGTAACAACAAATAAAAACACCAGTAAAAACAGGCCTTGAAATAGGGGAAGAAAATAAGATTTCCAGGATTGCCACATTGTTACATAAAAGGTCTAGTTTTTATTAAAAATGTATTATACATACACAGAAACAGGAAAGTATAACCTGTATACAGAAAAAAAAGTCAACAAAAGTGGTCCCTGAGGGAGCCCAGATGTTGCACAAAGACATCAAATTAGCTGTTCTAAATATGTTCAAAGAATTAAAACTATGTCTAAATAATCAACACAAAGTATTAGAACCATACCTTGCCAGGGAAATGTCACTAATAAAGGGATAGGATGTATTTAAAAAAAATTAACTGCAGAAATTCTAGACTTAAAATGTACACAAAAAAAAAAATCACGAGAGGTTCTTAATAACAGATTTGAATTTTAGAAAAAGCAATCAGCAAACCTGATGGTAAGTGAATTGAAATCATTTAGTCTGAGAAATAGATGAAAAAATGAGGTAGAACCTCAGACTCTGAGAAACCATCAAGAGTTAAATATATGCATTATAAGAACCCCAGGAAAAGAATGAGAGCAAGCCAAAAATTCCACAAATGTGATGGAAAAACTTTATGTATCTAAGATACCTGCTCAGAATGGAGCCTGCTTCTCCCGCTACCTTTGCTGTGCTCTCTCACTTGTGCATGCTCTTGCTCTCAAAATAAATAAAATATTAAAAAATAATCTATAATTTAGGATTAATACTTGTATACAGTACACAGTAATAATTAGAAAATTTACAGTTAAAATCTAACAATTTGAGGTTTTGAATCATTGAAAAGTGTCACTTTTTAAGATTTTTGTATTTTTAAATCAAGTTACACCAAATAAAACCAACAAAATACATATTGGCTAAATATAAATGCATCAGGTGTTTCATAAAATGAACAAATTATATAAATATGTTTGTGGTTAGTCTAACACTTGCATAAATGTGATATCAACAAAGCAGAAATTTGATTCCCAGATAAACATAATATTGAAACAAAAATTTGTACTTTGGAGAAAAGATATACTGATGTTTCATAGAGAAAATCAGTGCTACACAAATTTTAGTCAAAGATCGTGTATCTCAAAATATTTAAACAAAGTTCAATTATATATTTAAAATTATATACTTTTGTGTTACTGTTCAATTCTAAAATTTTCAGTATACAACATTAGGTAGCAGTAAATAGATTACTATTGTGTGTATTGTACTGTTGAATATTTAAAAATACTGCTTTATTTGTTATGTGCAGAATTGTGTCCTTCGTCCACAATTCATGTATTGCAGCCCTACCCCCAGTACCTCAGAATATGGCTGTATGTAGAAGATCTAATTATTTTCCTTTGAATGTTACTAACAGTATTACTCACTTTGATGGGTAATAATGCTGCCATATCATATCTTGGTGTTCTGCAATGTACACTGAGACTTAATGGCTCATAGTAAAATTTTAAATCTATAACTTTTAAATCTAATATTTCAAATACATTCCCTCTTCCATGGCTTTAAAAGTTCTTTTTGCACGTGTGTTCTCTACTCTTACCCATTTGTAACAATTATATATATTATGTATAATAGCACATATATCAGAATATAAAGTCTCTTATTTATATCTCTTTTCTAATTGCCACATCATTCCTTCTCTCCTCTGTCTCCGTCTTCCTTCTTCCCCTGTTACTTCTGCCTGTGTGATATTCTGGCATTTTCTCCAGGTTGCTCATTCAATTTTCTGCTCAGTTCATTTTGCTTTTGCATCGTTAATTCAGTTGTACTTTCAGAATTGCTATGTCTTATCTCAATCTCTTGTATTCTGCAAAATATGTCACTAAACTGTATAGTATATTAGACCATGAAAAATTTAAAGATAAGGTAAGAAAATACTTTACAAAGTTAATTTACGATTTTACAAAATTGGTGTGGTTGATTATAATTTCTGATAAAATGATTAGGTAAATCTCACTGAGAAAATTAATTTTGAGTAAAGGCTTAGAGGAATTTAGAAACCTAGCTGTATTGGAGAGGAACATTCTATTTAAGGGAATTAACAAGAACTGACTCATAGATTGGAGTGGAAAAGATCATGCCTGTTGGGGACAGTGAGATCAGAGAGGAAGTCCTAGAGAGGGTAGGGAATCGAGGGAGAGGTTGCCGTTCCTGGAAAGAACTTTGGTTTTTATTCTGAGTTAAAAGGATTTTGAAGAAAGGGTTTTGAAGAAAAGAACATTATGTGATTTAAAGTTTAATAGGGCACTTCGGCTGTAGCATTAAGAATAAACTGGAGAATAATAACAGTAGAAGCAGGAAAGATTTTACTGTGAGAAATGATAATAGTGATAGATATGCAAAATATTGCAATATTTTTAAAAACTCTTTCTAATTTTCTAAACTTTTTTGGATTGTGGTAAACATGTAAGATTGACTGCCTCAATCATATTTACGTGTATATTTCAGTAGTGAGTCAATCCATTCACATTGTTAAGAAACAGGTCTCCAGAACTTTCATCTTGAAAATCTGAAGCTCTGTACCCATTAAACAGTATTTCCATTGTTTCACTCGCACTCAAGTTCCTGGTAACTACCATTCTACTTCGCTTTTATGTATTCGACTACTTCCTATACCTCAAATGATTGGAATTATAAAGTATTTATTTTTGTGTCTGAGTTACTTCATTAGCTTCATATTCTCAAGGTCTAACCATGTCATAGTATCACAGAATTTAATACTTCATAGTATGTGTGAGCCACATTTTGTTTATTCATCTGTCCATGTACTTTGGGCTGCTTCGACCTTCTGGCTGTTGTAAATAGTGCTACTGTGAGCATGAGTGCACAAATACCTCTACAAGATCCTGCTTTCAATTCTTTTAAAATCATTTTTTTTTTGACATCAGGAAGTGTGAATCTTCCAACTTTGTTGTTTTTCAAAATCATTTTGGCTCTTCAAAGTCCCTTGAGATTCCATATGAAATTCAGGGTAAACTTATTGATTTTTGTTTAAAAAAATACCATTGAATTTGAATAGGGCTTGTTCTGAATCTCTAGATTGGTTTCAGTATTATTTACATCATCACAATATTCTTTCAATCCATGAACATGAGATGCCTTTCCATGTACTCATGTCTTTCCTTTTATTGGACAATGTTTTATAGTTTTCAGTATGTGTCCTTCACCTTCATGGTTAGTTTTATTCCTACATATTTTATTCTTGTTGATGCCATTGGTTTCTTACTTTTTCAGATTGTTCAAAGTTAGTGTATATAAACAACAGATTTTTGTGATTTTTGTATGCTGTGATTTTGTTGAATTCATTTTAGTTCTGTGTGTATGTTTGCATGTGTGAAATTTTTAGTGTTTTTTACTTGTAAAATCTTGTCTTCAGAAAAAGATAAGGTTATTTATTTCTAATTTGAATGTCTTTTATTTCTTGCCTAATTGCTTTAGCTAGGATTACTATACTGTGTTGAATAGAAGCAGCCAGAGTGAGTATCCTTCCATTCTCGCTATTAGGAAAAAAAAGGCTTTGGTATTTCACCAGTGAATGTGCTGTTAGCTATAAATTTCATAAATGGCCTTTTTATGTTGTTACTGAGTTTCTAGTTTGTTTTTATTATGAAAGTTTTTCTGTCAACTGATATGTGGTTTCTGTCTTCATTTTGTCAATATGGTGTATTACACTGATTTTAATATGTTGAACCATACTTACATTCCAGGAATAATTCCTACTTGCTCAGGATGTATAATCCTTTTAGTGTGTAGCTGAGTTCAGTTTATTTTTGCATCAGTATTAGGGATATTAGTCTGTATTTTCTGGGAATGCCTGATACCCTGGTATCAGGGTAATACTGGCATTGTAGAATAAACTTGGTACTGTTCTTTCCTCTTCAGTATTTTAGAGTTTCAGAAGAACTGGTTTTAATTCTTTGAATTTGGTAGAATTTCACAACAAAGCTATCATTTTCTGGTCTTTTCCTTGTTAGAGGGTTTTGATTACTGATTCAATGTCCTCATTATGACTATCTCTTCAGATTCTCTATCTCTTCATGATTTAGTCTTAAGTGGTTATGTATTTCTAGAAATTCATTCTAGGGTATTCAGTTTGTTGGGGTGCAATTGTTGATTATATTTTTATGATCTTTTTTCTTAAGCATCACTTGTAAGTTCCCCTCTTTCATCTCTAATTTTAGTTATTTATGCCTCTCTTTCTTAATCTAGCTAAGTATTCATCATTTTTATTTTTTCAAAGAAACTACTCAGTGTTGTTTTTTTTTTTTTTTCTATTCTGTTCCCTATTTTGCGTATCTGGGTTCCAATTTTTGTTTTCTTCATCTGCTAGCTTTGGGTTTAATTTGTTCCTTTTCTAGTTTCTAGAGGTGAAAGTTGTTTTGAGATATTTTTTCACATTAAATGTATGCATTTATACCTATATACCTTAATCTTAGCTATAGCTAATACTTTCATCTTACAATGTTTAGTTATATCCTGTAAGATTTGATATGTTGTGTTTCATTTTCTTTTCTCTCAAGGTATTTTTTTAACCAGTTTTGTGATTTTTTCAACTCAATTGCTCTTTAAAAGTGCATTGAATTTCTATATATTTGAAGATTTCTCAGTTTAGCTTATTCTATTTCTAGTTTCATTACACTTTGGACAAAAACAAAAAAAAAAAACAAAAACTTTGATTTCAATTTAATTTATTAAGACTTGTTTTGTGGCCTAACATGTGGCCATATCTTGGAGAATATTCCATGTGTATGTGAGAGGAATGTATTTTCTTTTGTGGAGTTTCTTATGTCTATTTTGGATTTGAATGCTTATTATACATTTAATTGGAAGTGTTGAAGCTGTAGACATAAAGATCTGGGATTCAGAGAGGTGCTCTAAGTCTGCTTATAAATAGGAGAGTTTCCTAGAATATAGGAAGTATTTCATTCCAAAGATCTAGATGGGACATCTAAAAAGTGAGAACAAATAGAAAAAGAGAATGGTCCAAAGACTTATTCAGATATAATGTTCTGCCACATTCAGAGTTTGGCGCAGGGAAGAGGAATAGAAAAGGAGAATGAGTAGTAGGCAAGGTAGTAGGAAGAAAGCAGGTGAAACTGGTGTAATAAAATACAGGAAGTATTTTGAAGAGGAAGTAGCAGCCAAATGCTTATAATCAGGTAAGAATTAATTTATTACCTTGACATGGGTAGTTTGGTTGGATAGTATGGGCAAAACTAATTGGAGATAATTCAAGAGGGGAAAAGTTTAAAGTAACAGAATTTTTTTTTTTTTTTTGTTTTTTTTTTTTGTTTGTTTTTTTTTTTTTTTTTTTTTTTTTTTTTTGGAGAAATCTTGCTGTGAGAGAGGAAATGTTGGTGTATCTAGAAAATAAAGTTTTTTGGTTTTTTTTTTTTTTAAAGCCCTTTCTACCTGATGCAGTAAATCATATTCATTTTAATTTGTCTTTTGGAGAAAATGGTGTTGTTTTTAAACTCCAACCAAAGGAATGATTGTAATAATAGAAATTTCAGGTCAAGCAAATAGAGAAATCTACATGAAGGCGGTGAGGGAAGTATTTAAAATTGTGCCTATGACATGAGCTAAATTCTTGAGTCACTATGTGTGATAATATGATAGAAGTAGTTGTTTTAAACATTCTTATTTAGATAAGTAGACTGTAATGTAGCTGCCTTGCCAAATTTCTGACGCATACAATTTATCACTTTTAATTCATTTTAATTATCAAAACATCAAAGTTTTGTGATGTAAATTCATATTCATCTTAAGGCAATCTTAGCAACACATTAACATTTAGAGAAGTGATAGATATTGAGTACCTATTGAGTTGAACAGTGGTATATTTTGCTCTCTACTAAATGTCCACTTCTGTAAACTAACTGTGGAGCTTAGGATAAAATTATTGTGAATCACCTGAGCCATTCCTATTGTTATGTGCTTGTATGTTATATGCAGTGTGTTATATGTTCTCTTCCCCGTGTAAACAGCAGATGGAAGATTTTATCAATTAATAATACCAATGTAATCAGTGCACTGGATTGTCATAATTTAATTTTTCAGAATTATGGTACCTTTATTTTTCTAAAGTGTTTAAATACAAAGATAGAAGAAAAACAGTAATACCAAAAATTAAAAAAAAAAAAAGTCTACAACATGGTGTAATTTAGGTCCATTTGATGATAAATCTTTGTGTATGTGGTATTCCAGCAGGAATTCCAACCATCCTTATAACAAATGAGTTTGTTAATGATGGGTGAATACTGTCCCCTTACATCATGTGAGACCTGTAAGTCAGTTCTCAAAGAATTTATGTTTTCTTTGTTGAAAAAGACCTATTTTCTTACTACCCAGGAGATAAACTCTTATGTAAATTGAGTGTCTGCTCTAATTTGAATGCCTGCTCTAATTCTATTGAGTTGCATTGTGTTTCTGAGCTACTCTTTTGAATAATGGATTACTTGTGTTTGAAAATATTGATAGCATACAAGGATAGAAGTAACTTTTAGATATGTCATCCTTGTTCTATAATGTTCTATTTGTAAAATTTAAAACCTGTTACAATTTCAAAATAAAAGGGCAAATCATTTCAAAGGCAAGAATTGAAAAGGAAGATATACAAAAACCACCATTCAGCATGTCAATTCATAGCATGTATTTAGCTTCAGTGATGTAAGAGGTAGCATGGCCAATGGCTGAGTTGTGTATGTCCTGTAAGTAGGATTCACACATTTATCTTGACAGCCTCAGTCAGCTCTTGCTTGATTCTTTGTTCTTTTTTGGTAGATTAGGACAGCAAGACATGTAGGCTGATACACACCAGGAAAAAAGATATTTCCTTTGCCTTTAGCAACTCAATGATTTTGTCAGCTGAAAGGGAAATTCTGGAAATCAGTGTTTGGTGGTTATCCACATTCTACACTGTTGCTACAGCTTGTTAAAAACAACATCTGTAGACACCAAGATATTTGAATAGAGCAGTTTAAAAGTCTGTTCCATTTCTTCACTGCCCTTTGCATTTTCTGTTAGTAACTCCTAGTTTCTTCCAGTTTTCCATTCATTGAAAATCAATATAATGTCCTAGGAAGAATTACCCAGCAATTTGTCAAGACCTACACATTATTAGTGTTAAGATTTCTTAAATAGACTATACACACACACACACAAATACACACACACGCACACACGAAGAGGCCTTTTTATTGGTCACAGAACTTTTTCTCCTCTCTGAATCATAGAGAAGTAGGCAAGATACTATATCTAATCCTCATATGTGATAATGGAATTAAAAACCCTGAGGTTCTGTTCAAAGCCTCAGTGTTGTTTTTCCCTATTAGAGATGCTGAAACAAAATCTATTAGATGTTAAATTCAAAAAAAAAAAAAACAACCTTCAAAAGGTATGGTAGGCAGTGTCTGAGCTACTTAAAATCAATGTTTTTCACTCCTAGTCCTTAAACTGTCTTCATCCAGAGAACTATGTATGTAAAGCCTGGACTGCCCCCTCCACTTTTGTGCAAAATCTGAAATAGGTAGAAGGCACACCTACCAATCTATTCCCATGGTACTTCACTCAAAGAACTTTACGAAAGCAGTGCTATGAAATGATACATGTTACTAAGAATGTGTAGTGTGCTTGTCTCCTAAGACTATTTGATTACTCACATCTAATTTGGGAATAAAATATTTCTTTGCCTCAAAACAGTATTATAATAATTAAATGCAATAATTCAATTAAATGAACACTTAATGGGAGGCTTATCATGAAAATTGTAGTTCCAGGCCAAGTTGAAGTTTCAGCAGAGGGAGCTCACCGCATGGTGGGGGTCAGAGTTCTTACTCAAACTCTTAAAGTTTCATCAGGTAGAACTTTGATAGCCTCTAACTGCACATTCCCATGAAGTCCTGTAAAGCATATGAGAGACTAGAGTATCTGTCCTGCAGCCTACTTAAACAAAACCACTAGGATTTTAACTGGTGCTTCCATCTTTTTAGGTTTTATGTATTTTTTGCTTGTATATTGTCTAAAATATCCATAGTCATGCATTGCTTTAAAAATGACTATGTGTAATCTTTTAATATTCCATGACAGATTATGGAAAATTATTACTCTGTTATTAATTGGTAGGAGTAAATGCTTCTCAGATATTACACATCATAATCATATGTAGCAAGGTAAGTCTTTAATGCATGACTGTTTCCCACAATCACACAAGCCTGGCATTTTACAGACAATCACAGCTCTTTATTAATAATGAACACATGAATAATAAATGTGTAAGGAAACAAACGAATGAGTGGCAGGGTTAATCATAAAGCTCCAGCTCAAATGACAAGTGAGACAGAAGTCATAATGGAAAAAAATATATGTACTAGAAATATGACAGAATATTTCACAACCCACTTGTTAATGTAAGGGGAAGTTTGTATATTAGCAGAAACTGTTTTGATCTCTTCTTTGATAGGAGCTGAATCTGTATATTAGAAAAAACTTGAGTAAACGTGAAAACATTCTGTAATATATGATAGGAGAAAATAATAGTAATAATAATTATTATTTTTTCAATATCTAATGAACATAAAATTTCAACGAGACATGATCTGATCTTCATTTCCAGATATCCAAATGATGTCTGGTCATCTCCAATATCCCATAGGAAATAAGCAAAAGGTTTGGTCTGTCAGAATTAGACCTTAATATAAGGATTTATGTTAACATAATTCATTTAGGGGAAAAAAAAAAGTATCAGAAAAAGATGGTGACTAAGAAAGGGTGGAATATCAAGTAAAGTAGAATAGAGGAATAACTTTGGCTTAATCCTTAGGGAGCCCTAGAGACCTTGAAAGCCCCATCTCAGATTTGCTTTGCTTAGGTACAAGGCGGATAGAGTCTGTATCCTCCTGGATCTCTCAGTCTTTGGATGAAGGCCACCTCAAGACAAATGTGAATTTCAAGGCAATCTGGCTATCCGTAAGTGCCAACAAGAAGACTCCCATAGCCAGAGGGGTTCAAGGCTCTCTGTTGAATCAGTGTAATAAAGAATGTAACATTATACCAAAACTAATGATGTACTACACGTTGACTGGATTTAAATTTATTTTTTTAAAGATTTTATATATTTATTTATTTGACAGAGAAAGAGCACAAGTAGGCAGAGCAGTAGACAAAGGGAGAGGGAAAAGCAGGCTCCCTGCTGAGCAGAGAGGCTGATGCATGGCTTGATCCCAGGACCCTGGGATCGTGAGCTGAGTCAAAGGCAGAGGCTTAACCAACTGAGCCACCCAGGTGCCCCTGAATTTAAATTAAAGAGAGGGGGGGGGGAGAGAATGTCAAGGGACACAAGAGATTATGGGCAGAGCATTGGAAACACCTGTGTTGCTTAGTAACTTTTCTAGTCCTTCTCAACTTTACTTGCTTCAGTCTCTTACATTCAATAATGAAAAAGTCATTTCAATTTATTTTTCCAATTATACCTAAATGCAGACACTTCTCTTTCCCTCTCATACTGTCCTAGTTCAGCTCCCCTGTCCTCTTGCCTACACACAGCAAAGCCCTATGTTACCTATTGGCTGTCTCTCCCCAGTTCTTCGTACCACAGCCAGCTTTGGATTTCTCAACCAGAAGTGTGAACAGGTGACTTATCCATGAAAATTATGATTCTTTCCTCTCACCACCAAAGGGGTCCTGTTTGTCCAGTTTTCTTGAAAGACTTCAGTGTCTTTTATGATTTATTGTTGACATAACATGCTGAGCTCTTTCCTCAAAATCCTGGAAGCTGTAATAATGAATCAATCTCCATGTTGACTAAGGTCTTCCTATTTCACAACTGACCTCCCTCTCCCGCTCTGTGGCCTCACTTTTTCCTGACTGACTTGTGCACTATCTTAGATATAGTTTAAGAGGCTATTCAGTGAACATGCTCTGTGAAGACTGCTCTGATCATGCTTTCCCTCTACTTCTGTGTATCATCATATATAGAATCATACACACGTACCTACTGCCCATCATACAGTAGGATTAAGTGCTAGATGTATAGTTGAATTTTTATGTTTTATTTATTTTTTAAAGATTTTATTTATTTGACAGACAGAGATCACAAGTAGACAGAGAGGCAGGCAGAAAGAGGAGGAAGCAGGATCCCCGCTGAGTAGAGAGCCCCATGCAGGGCTTGACCCCAGGACCCTGAGATCATGACCTGAGCCGAAGGCAGAGGCTTTAACCCACTGAGCCACCCAAGAGCCCCTTAAATTTTTATTTTTTAAACTTCTAGATTTGCATTTGATAACTTGAACAATGCTTCTCAAGTGGGGGTGATTTTTGTCCCTGGAGGACATTTGCCAGTTTCTGGAGAAATTTTTGTTTGTACAATTGGGAGGGCAGTGTAGATAGGAGAATCTAACAGATAGATGCCCAGTATTGCTGCTAAATATCCCACAAGGCACAGGACAGACATCACCACAAAGGGTTTTCTGGCCCCAAGTGCCAGCAGTGTTGAGACTGAAAACTATGGCCTGAAATGATGTTATGTACCTATAGATACCCTGCTTACTCTAGCTTTCCTTAGAAAGTGGTATGGCTTGCTCATCTTTGAGTGCCTAGTACCTGATATAAGTCCTGGATCATGATTACCATCCTAAGAGAGGTTAGTATAATTTATGACACAAAAACTAACATATGAGAAAATCACATTAGTAGAGAAACATATGCTAAGATCTACAACCATACACAATGACTTTTTCCCTTAAATTTCAGGCTTCAAAGTTGTTGATTTGGACAAATCTAGAACCTAACTTTTAATTTGTCTTATTAATTGATTCTAAGATAATTCTTCCTTAAATCAGTATTTTTATTATGCTATTGGAAATATATACACATTTGTAATCCTTATTGCTAAATAATAAATAGAATCAGGAATCAGCTATATTTGCTGTAAGTATAAAACAACCGTGACTTTCAACCAGTGACTTTCACAATGGAAAAAAAAAAAGTTCCCAAAGCTGTCATCTCTACAAATGCTTTATTTTCAAAGATAAAGCAAATATATTTCTTCTACAAAATTTTAAAGGACCAACTCTATGTATTCTACAGTAATTTTCTTTAGCCTTTCCTGAACCTAAGATAAACATATATCCAGTTTGAGAAAATTACAAAATTTATAATGGAAACCATTCTTTTCTTATAAGAGACGTGGAACTTCAAAACTGAATTAACATAAATAGAAAAATATCAGTTATTTTATTAGAAAATACAAGATCGTAACCTATTAGAACAATATAAGATTGTTATAAGATTGAACACATATATACTATGAATATAATATATTCAACATATTGGCAAGAGAATCAAGGTAGGTAATCAACCTAGTGTCGGACAGATCAAAGGTTGGAATTTAAATATATTAAGGACCATCCTGAGAATTAATTTACCTAATAAAAATCTTTAACTTCTGAATTTATGTCTACTAAACAAAGGATATAATATTGAATCAGACCTAATTGTTTTTATTTTTTTTCTTAGCATGAGTCTTATTACACAAAGTCTTTATTATCCTGCATTCAAATTTGAGAACTCATCCCAAACTTCAGGACACTTATGGCAGAAATACCTTCCTTCTTTCCACCACAACATAACTTGGGTTCACAATTATTAAATAAATGAGAGAGAAATTTCATAATTTGCTCAGTCCTTAATTACTTTAATATTTAAATTCTGGCCTTATGAAAAGTCTCAGGTGGTGCAGTCAAAATTTATATTAAAATGCAAATGGGAAATTAAATAATTAAAGTTATTTAAATAATGCGTAGCATTTTTTTCATACCTGCCTCAATATAGATTGTAAAGACAAAGATAATTTATCCTAGGAAAATTATAGGACTTTTTGTTAAAAATGCTGTTCTCATACAGAAATTAATCATGTCTTTCTTCACCTGTCTTAATTTCAGACTACGTCATAATTCTTTTTTCATGACAGCCCAAATGAATTTAAATTTTCTCTGTAAATAACCAGCTAGGATGAAATTATGGAATTTTCATTTAAAACCACACAAATTATGAATGTATGCAGATAAGCTATTGCAAAGCTTATATATTTATCAAGAATAAGAATATTGGTATTATATGAAGGATATGTTCATATGTATCATATTAATATAATGGCCTGAATTTCCTCATAAACAGCTAATTACCTCCTCTGTAGATTAAGACCACTTCAAAACCGAGGTCTATAAAATTTTGTCAGAGGGATGATTAGATATCCCAATAATAAAAAGAAAGAATTTTTCTGAAAGGAAGATAGTTGAGAATGTTTATTTTAAAAAATAATTTTAGTATATCCAGATAAGTTGGGAATATACTTACAATTCACTTTGGAGAAAAGAATGAGTTTTCTTATACTGTATTAAATTTTGTCTAAAAGAAACTTTTATTTTTCAAGAAATAACTGTGAAAATGTATAATCCCATAATGTTTTTAAAAACAGTTAGTTTCCTTCATTTTCTAGAATCTGTGGCCTCAGCAAATACAGCAAAAATTACTTAGTAAATTACGAGAGTATTGAGCTATCTTTTTCTTCAGAGAAGGCCCTGACATCTAGATTTTTTTTTTTAAGGATCTGCCAGTTCATGAAAGTGAGTTATATATTCCCATCACTCTCCCATCAGCCAAAAGTTAAGAATAGCATCCCTGTGTCTCTGATGTCAGTCACACATACTAGACTGTAAGATTGTGCTTGGAAGGACAGATTTTTCTGTATGGTAACTAAATAACCTTTCCCTTTGGTTAACATTCATGGGAAAATAGAATGAGGTAGCTTAATTCTTGATCACCCAGTAATCATAGCTATACAAATGGAAGAAATGGTAATGGAGAGTGCGGTGTAAGACATTCACTCTGCGTTTTTCCTGCTTAAAATATACCTCAGGAATTGGTCTTTTGGGGGAGGGCAAGTCTCAACTAGGAAGACAGATATGAATGAAAAAAAAACTTGGCCTCCTCTCTTACATGAAGATTGTTAAATAGTTGTTATCCTTTTGATAAAATAGTAACCCAAAGAAAAAGATTTTCCTGGGGCTCATGAAAGTGTTGAAATTTCTTCTATACGGGCTGTAACTAAACTGACTTAAATCATCTATTTGGTCTTAGTAACATAAAAAAAATGGCTCTATGACTTTATTTTGCACATAAAACCTATCAGGTGTCTGTTATGGGCACTGAGGAAAACTGAGAATTCTTCTCTGTCTCTTACCTGTCCTTTTTCCTGCGCCTTCTAAATCCCCAAGGACAGGTCTGAATCCTGTCTGTTTTAAGGTGCTCTGTGAAGTTTAAAAAGAGATATGTTGCTGAGCTCAGGTGGGGTGCTCATGTACTTTTTGGATCTCCTTCTATGAACTGGTATGTTATAATTCTGTAAGAGAACTAAGACAATATCCAATTCTTGGCCATCCTGAGAAGATCCAGCAGATGAAACTGGCTGATTCAAACTGAACTGAGTGCATTATACCAGCTTAGCTATTCACAAGCTTTAAGTGACCTTGGATATGTTATCAGTAACTCTTATTAGTTTCAGAATCTACACTTATAAAATAGGGAAATAATAGCATTTCCTTTTGTAATGAGATGGGATACTTTGTCTGAAGTGTCTGGCATATAGAAGGTTCATAACCAATACTAGTTTTTCTCTCCATCAAATTGTTTTCTTCCCTTTTCTCTATAATTGAGAAATGCTACTAATAGTATAACAGTCCAAGAACATTATGAGTTCAGTAATTGTTTGTTTTCTTTTTGGTTGATTCAGGTTGGGCTTTCCATTGGTATCTACAACATTTCTTTGACAACATGTATTGCATTCTAAATAATTACCATACAGACATCTGGAACAAAATCTGTAAATCAATGATTTCTTCTTTTGCCTATTTTTTGGTATATGTTGCTAGTGGAAGCAAGAATTACCTGTATGAAATATTTTTCTGTTATTATTAGAAATGGAGTAATTAAAATGAGTCTATTATCACTATCCACAACATATTAAAATAACACAAAAGAAACCAAAGATGCTACTATTCTAGTCAATAACAAATGGAAGGGATGGATGAAGAATGTCATTATCATCAGGGCCATACAATGATTTGTGCTTCTAAGGGCATAGCATCCTTCACCCTGCCTCCCCAATTGCATTGTCTCCTTTGTGTAAGAACAAAAGAGAGGCTGTAGCCTGACCATGACTCATTCTTCCTCTGTAACAGAAAGAGATTCCTTCTATTCAGGGAACACTCAGGGCTCATCCCACACCATGAGGTATAGCCGTGGGCAATAATTAGCTCCTCTTTCTCATTCAGCTATCATATTGTCTACCTCACTTCATCCTTTCATTCTTGTGGCAGACAGGAGCACTAGATGAAATTTTTTCCTTCCAAAACAAGTATTTATGAAGATCGATGCCTCAAATTAAACTAGTTAAGTAAAGCTAACTACAAGCTCAACTTGCAGATGAGTACTGTCAAAGGAAAAAGGTGCATATATATGTCCATGTGAATTGAAAATACTTTATACAATCTTTTTCCTTTTCTGCTTCTTGCATAAATCTAACAGCTGCAAGACATAGTAGGCATGTCTACTATGATGGAAGGACTTTGCAAACGTAGAAGGCAAGCCTGAACTCTACTATTCAGAAAGAGCTGGATTCTGCAGGTGTCACCTCTGCTTGTCTAATTCTAGTTGTATAGCTACCTAAGTCACTGAGTACAAACACCCTGTAAGTTTCCCTGCTGATGCTGAGCCATTGTCCTGAGCCAAGTTTCTTGCTTTTGAGGTATCAGAGGTCCAGCCTCCTTGGAGTGTTTTGTTGTACCATACACCAGCACAAGAAAGAAAAGATATGAAGTTATTTACTGAAGATTTTCCAGCAGTCTAACATCTAGTGTGTTTGCAGATAAGTGTACAATGTTGGGCAAAGGTTGAGGCTGTACTTCTCAAGAATGAGACCAAAGGCAGTCACGTATCTTGAGCTGTGAAAAACTACATCTCTATTAAATCTCTCACACATTCATACTCAGCAAATCTAGATATAATGAGGTAACTCAGCACCATCATGTTGAAACTGAATTTCACTCACATGTAAGAAATATTTTAGTAATTACTTGTTGGAATGAAAAGTAGCAGAATGTGTGAAATGAAGAAGTTGGCTGCTTACACTGCACCTAAGTAAACTGGCTCCAACCCAAGAAAATTCTTGACATAAAGACACTTCAAGTCCCTGTATCTCCATGTCCAAAGACCCTTAGAATTACCAAGGTGTGTGTGTTTAAATGCAAGTATCTTGTTCTTGTTTCTTCCTCAAAAGAAAGCCCAAGAGAACTATGGAGTGCAGGTAGCTTATTTTGGGAATTGATCTCAGGAAACAAGATTTGAGGCTGGGAGTAGAAAAGGAAGTGAAGGGAAGGTCAGTCATGGGACACATTATGAAGCGGACCTTCTCAGTGCCCTGTCTACTACATAAGTACTATGCTTCGGTGACCTAAGAAAGTACGTATGCTCTGGTTCACATCCACTGGTCAAAGTGTTAATGTCCAGGTTAGTTCTTACATCAGAACAGCTATTAAGTTTCCGGCAAGTGTACCAAATAGTGATGTCGCAGAAGCCTGAGGTAGAAAGAGAGATTCAATGTAACAGCGATGAACTGCTCTTGGTTTATACCTGTCCTGTGCCCATGACTAGAATTCAGACTAATGACTAGAGTTCAGAATTCAAAGTTAAACTAAGCAGATAAAAACAAAAACAAAAACAAAAACAAAAACCATGACACTTCCACTCCCAGCACCATTCAGAGAAATTAAGGTCCTATGCAAAGTCTAGTCCATCACACAGTCAAAAAGTTGGTGGCAGCTGCTGCACCTAAGCCCAGCAGAGTGTATAGTTATGAGTGCGGGGAGAGACATTCTGCAAGTACTTCTTTGGCATTGATGGCGAAGGGAAAAATAATACTATCATCCCTGGATCAGGTCCCTATATTTTAGTTACTAGGGACACAGAGCCATACATCTATAGTGGAAGAGTGTATACACTGCCTTATGTAGGGTGCTTTCTGGGACTGTCATCCTAACCAATCATGTAAGTAGCCAAACAACTGGCTACTTCAAAGGGATGTCTTCTGGTAAGACCACTGAATATCATGGTCTTGAACTGAACATTGCACCTCTCATAATTTCCAATAAGCCCTTTGGTCTCAGGCAATATTATGAAGAATGTCTTATGGTAAATTAGATATACAATTAGCATATGGATAGTGGTGTTAGCAGGTCCATTATGCAAAAACTGTTCTGGCCAACAGGAGAGAGTAGCTGACCTCTAGTGGAAGACTCCTATCTATTTCAACACTTTCTCCTTAGTGGCAAATACTGTCTCATTGTTACAAAAATGAGATACAAAGATCACCACTCTTTGTGCCCACTCCCATAGATCATGTACTTTGCACCTTTGCTAAACACTGCTGGCTTCAGTCTTCTAATCTTGCTTCTTCTAGACCCCTAACTGAACATTGGAATTTCTTACTCAAGAACTCATGTATATTTGCACATCAGACGTCCTTCCTTATAAGTTAAATAAGCAAGCACACTGCTAACTGCTCTGCTCAGTGTGAAGATTTTCCTGGACCATTGCCCTCAAAGCCATCCTTGGTAGGCCTGTTGGGCAGCAGAATAAATATAATACACAATCACTGTCTTGCAGCACATTAACCCAATTAATTTGTGAACAAGGCCATTGTCCTTTATGAGATTATTACAGAGAAGTCCCTAAAAGGCCACATAAGTAAATTAAGAATAATGTATTGATGTAACTAAGGGAGGTGACAAAGGAATCTAAGTCACCTATTCATTCAACATACCTTTGCCTTCTGGACCTTCCCAGGCCACATCTATAATGTGTTATTTTCTGTGTACAATGGATTGCTACTGTGGCTGCCCAAGCCTGCCTGATGGATCTTGGAATGCTTAGGTCAAAATGGGCTGCTCTGATTGTATAGTGAGTTAGCAACTCCTCAGGAGCTTCCCAAATGGAATATGAAACTGGTATCCATACCACATACATTGTGGGAAGGGAGAGACCAAAGAGGCAGACCACTCCAGATTGGTAGGTAGCAGATTTAATGAGCACTGGAACTTGTGTAAGGGGCTTGTTTGGGGGTAATTAACTGTAAGATCCATAAATCTCCATGCCCACCAGAATCTTGAATTTATAGAGATCTCACCTGGGTTTAATCTTGCATACTCTCCAGGAAGTCTCAATACCACATCTCTATGTCAAGTCTGTATTCTTGGAGTAGCTTCTAAGAGTGGGGAAGGCAAGGAGAACACACATTCCAAGAATGAGCAGGCATGGGAGCAGCCTCCAATTGCCCCAGTCCAGCTCAGCTCATCTAGCGATCACATCTTCTCAATGGCCTCCCCACACACATAGTCACTTGTTTCATGGTCAGGTGTTTAGCCCTACTATGACTAGTGCCATACCAACACCTGTCTTTAAGTATTTTTCTGCTGGAGGATGCAAGACCTAACTTCAGTTCCTGAGAAGTCTGCTCTGTGACTCTGTTGGCTTACTAGGGACACCACACCGTACTTTATCTGCTCAGATACCTCCTGCAGTGTCAAATCTATGGAGTCACATGGCATGGGTGGAGAGACCGCTTATACTACAATTTAGAAATGCTGGAGACCACTCGTTTTGCCTAGGGACTTCTGAGTCACCTGATAAATTCACTGGGATAATATTTTATATATAACATATGCCACCTCCAGAATCCAATGAGACTCAGCAAGCTTCAAGTTAGGTGACACAAATGTGCAAGAAATGTCTGGCCTCAGAGGAAATATATAGGCATAGCTCATACCATCAGAGCCTAAAAAATGTTCTAGGTGTGGCAGATCCCTTCATCTTTGTGAGTCTTATGTCCCATCCTCTGGAATGCATGTGTCTTACTCAAGTACCTAGAACACTATCTCCTGGTCAATGTGACTACAGTGAGTATGACTGCATTGATATAGCAACCAGTGTGATATTCTGCATGAAAAAAGGGTGGTAAGCTCCCTTGCAGACGGTTTTGTAACAGTATGGAAAAGCAAACACAACCCTGGGGGAAGACAGAAAATGTATGTTGTTACCTTTTTCACGTTAGGAAACTTTATTAAAGCATAAAATAGAGAAAAGAAAACAGATCAGAAGTTTTCACAATGAAAAGTTTTCAGAGTGGACACATGCTTATAACCAGCACTATGGCAAAATTGAACATTATCAGTGGTTTTCCAGTGAAAACTGCTCCACTATCCTGGTATCTAACACCGTAGACTGGTTCTGGCTTTTTTGTTGTTGTTGTTGTTTCGTTTTGTTTTGTTTTTTTCAGTACTTGTTTGTATCTGTCTTTTGTTTAATATTTTTTGTGAGATTGTCCATATTATTCTATGTAGTTGTAAATTATTCTCACTGCCTTAAAGGATTCCATTTATCAATATTAGTTTATTCATCCTATTTTTATGCACATTTGGATCTTCAATTTTAGCCTTTTATAGTGCTTTTAAAAGAAACTCGTACATGTATTTTGTTAAATATTTGATTTTTCCTCTTGTATATACCTAGGAGATAAATCATTAGGTGGTAAGATTTGCAAATGTATAGCTTTAGTTTATACTGCTAAGCCATTCTCAGTTGTGGTGTCCCAGTTTATACCATACACACACACACACACACACACACACAGCATTCCTTTTGATGTACATTCTTCCAACACTATCATCTTTTCTTTTTTCACTTTTGGTAACGTTGGTGGGTGTTTTGAGATATCACATTGTGTGAATTTATCTTGCATTTCCTTGATAACTAATGACTTTAAGTACATGTTTATTTTATTACCAGTTGGATATCCTATTTTGTGAAGAACTTGCCCAATTACTGTTGCCCATTTTTCAAATGGGTTAGCTGCATTTTTATTAAAACACAGTTCTTTTTGTATTTGAATATGAGTACTTCGTTGGTTGGAATGATTACAACTATCATCCCTATGGGGCTTGACTTTTTTTTCACTCTTTCACTGAGGTCTCTTCATGGTAGTTCCTAACTTCAATCAATAGCCACATACCCCATGCTAGAGGCTGTGTTATTTGCATGTCAATACCATATGTGACATACCAGCTGCAATTGAAGTACCATCTGTTTAAGTTTATGATATTCCACAATTATCTGGCACAATTTTAGTTTTTCAATGCCCAGATTGAGAACTACGTGTGGATTTTTAGAATATACTACCATCACATCCTTTATTTTATTTTTATTTTTTTTGACGGAGGCATTAATCTGTTTAATTCATCCTAGTATGAGTTTGCTTGTGTGGCGAAGGGAAAGAAGAGTTTCAGGAAATTCCACTTAGCCTTCCCCATCTGAATAGCTTTCAGTTCACAAGTAAGAAAAAGTAATGGAGTCCTTTCACTATGCTCTATACATTCCAATTGTACAGTGAAAAAATAGTTGCATATTGAGTACCATTTTGGAACGTCTGAGAAAGATGTGTGCCAAAATACCATTCATCACCTGGCTGCCATATACTTTCACTCTAACCAGCACGATGTTTTGGTTCTGCTTGTGTCTGAATCCATTCAGACCTGGTACCCAAAAGCTTTTGGTTCCTTTAATGAAAGCATTTTAGGTCTGATAGTTGACTTAAATCTGGAATGGATCATTATTTACACTTGCTGTGGCTGACTGCCACATTTTTCTATCCATTGTCTCTCCTTTCTGATTCTGATATTCAAGCTGTTTTGCCACCTACCTAACTCCTAAAACCATTTATCTGTTAGTCATTGCCCAAAATCCCAGCAAGTCAAAACATCCTGGTTGTCTCTCCAGTCTTGCTATCTTCACCTTGCCTTGGACAGTTAATTACTACAACTGGGCCCCCGCTGATCTAAAATCCCATTTTACACAGCAACTGTAGGGAGCCTAGTTCCACAACAGCCTTCCCTACTATCAACTCCCACATAGAGAAGTCAATTATTACTTTCAAAGGTTTTACTATATAACTTCCCAATAACCTGCTTTCCTTACAGCTTTAACAACACAAGTAGCCTTGCGTCACTCTTGGAGAACACAGCTAGTGGGTATCCTGGTCTAATATAGTAAATGTATTTTAACATCCCCACATCGAAATCCGTGAGGCTTCTTTTATCTTTTACATTATCTACCACACATTATGGCTCCCACTGTGTCTGTCTATCACAAAACTATCCCAGCAGCATGTAAGGAATAGTTCCAGGTATTACTGGCCAAATGTTCAATCTCAGATCATAAGAGTATACACCTGTGTCAATAAATGCTCCCTTATCTGCCCTAAAATCTCCCTTTCTGGTCCAACACATTTAAGATTTACTGTTAACATATAATCACCTGTTTCCAGATCTGAAATCTCTTTGGTAAATAAGTTGTGTCTTCTCATAGCAGAGAAAGAATTTACTAGCTTGGGCTTTGTTGAGACAAACCCAAGTTATTGACCTAGAAATGATAATAATAAGGAAGATAAGGACAAATTTTAGGAGCCCTTGGAAAGCATCCATCTCATGAAGGGGAGGATTCAAGATAATCCAAGGGTTCAGGTTTATTCACCCAAATAACCCTATCTCAAGATTCAGTATCCCATTCTTCAGATTAAAGTCAAAGTCCTGACTTTGGCAGAGGAGACCCACTGAGGCTGAACATTCAGGGTTTTTTGTAGCTTGGAAGCTATTATCCAGTTGCTGATCTGTTAAGTTTATAACGACTCTTTCCCCACTTCCTTCAAGTACAACTGCTGACAACCAAACCAATGCTTCACTTTCAACCTATACCTTATCAAGTTCACCACCAATTAAATGACTGTGAAATAGTTACACATTAGTGGTCACATCTTTCGACCTACCCCTAGTAATAGGGTCATTATTGACCCTGATACCAATCATCCAGAGGATCCAGTTCTAAAGTTCCCACCAGAAATTATCCTTTCTAGAGCCAGATTCAATCTGGCTCTTAATCTAGGTTGCCCCAAAAGCGGAGCCTGAGGAAATATCTTGAATGCAAGGATTTTAAGTTTTGGAAGTAATCCCAAGCAAAGGAAAACAGTTGCAAAGAGCAAAACAAGGAAGGTGAGACAGTTAATACAAAGGTGAAATGTTGACCTTATAACCATTGTGGACAAATGGATTATATATTGCTGACAACTTTCTAAAGAGTCTTGTAGAATATACCTCAGAATTCTCCATCATAAGGACAGATTAAAGCATTTATTGATCGGGTAACTAGATAACCCCATTCAGCAAAAGTGGCCCCATAGGGATTAATTCACCCCCATTTTGTCATGATAGCTGACAGAGTGTCTGCAGAGGTGTTCTGAACAGCATCTGTGGTATATACTTAAGGAGGATGCTGCCAGTTTATAACTGCAATTGGCTGGTTTGGGCAGCATTGTTATGAGTAAAATGGTGGGCTGAGAAAATGTATGTAGTATATAGATGTTACAATTTTGATTTCAAGTTTTGTTTGATTCTCTGGTCTTAAATGCTGACTTTTGCTCTTTTTTTTTTTTTTTGTCTTTTTGATTTATATGTTCTAAAGACCTTGTAGATGTATTAATAGAAATGTTTTTCACAAAAATATTACAAGGGTGCCTGGATGGCTTGGTTAGGTGAGTGTCCAACTCTTGGTTTTGGCTCAGGTCATAATCTCAGGGTCATGAGATCTAGTCATCAGTTCCATGCTCAGTGGAGAGCCTTCTTGAGATTCTTTCCTCCTCCCTCTGCCTCTCCCCTGTGCACTCATTCACTTTCTCTCTCAAATTGTAAAATATATATATATATATATATATATATATATATATATATATATATATATAGGGGCATCTAGGTGGCTCAGTTGGGTAAGAGTAGACTTTTGGTTTCTGCTCAGGTCTTGATCTTATGGGTGGTAAGACTGAGCCATACCTTGGGCTCTGGCTAAGAAGGGAGTCCCCGGAGTCCTGCCACTTGTGTGTGTGCACCCTCTCTCTCTCTCTTTCTCTCAAATAAATAAATCTTTAAAAAAAAAAAAAAATTATAAATTGTTTATCAGGGTATGGTTAGAGTGTCACATAAGAGATACAAAAATAAGGAGTTTATTATAAAAATTCAACTTAATTTAGGGAGCTAGTAAAAAGTTACAAGTCCCCATCTGATCATCTCCATCTGATCAGCCAAGCTCATGGCAGGGAAGGAGAAAGGAATGTGATCTGGATTGTTAATAAAGGCAAACTAGAACCTACAAGAGTAAACTAGGACTGAAGAGAACAAAGAGAACACCATGTTTCCTGTCACCTCATCTGACATCCTTTAGAATAGTATTTTTCAACACAGAACTATTCACATGCATGGGTCAGTGCTCAGAAAAGCCAAGAGGACTAGTGTGCTTATATGTACCTCATGCCAACAAGATGACCAAGCCAAACCATGATAATTTGTAGGTGTCAATTAACATAGTTCCTAGCTCCAAATAAAATGGTTTTTCCTTCTTTTCTTTCAAATCTTACGTAAATTTCTTTCACAGATCATAGAAGAAATCAAATGTATGGTAAATTATTTCCAGTTCAACTACATCGACCTATAATATAGCCATCTCAGTCTACTTCTTGTTAACTTGTCACCTCTTTCAATCCTTATGAATTTCCAGAGAAGACAGTAACACAATCATGTGTGCACCTAATGGGAGTCAACCATCCCTTATAGAGCTGAGAGCAAATATAACTGTTCGCTCAAAGAGGAGGCACAGTTCCTTAGTCCATTATTGGGTGATGTGCATTCCTTTCCTAGCCAAATCACACTTGTCCTTTGATATATTATAATTTAAATACAGAAATAGAAGGTTTAATATTAACCCATCTTCTGTATTCCAGATGTTCTTCTTACTGATGTTATGCAGTAGCATCCCAATTTACCTTTTTTTAATTTTTTAATTTATTTGACAGACAGAGATCACAAGTAGGCAGAGAGGCAGGCAGAGAGAGAGGAAGTAAAGCAGGCTCCCTGCTGAGTAGAGAGCCCGATGCGGGGCTCCATCCCAGGACCCTGGGATCATGACCCGGGCCGAAAGCAGAGGCTTTAACCCACTGAGCCACCCAGGTGCCCCCCAATTTACCTTTAAAATCAGAATTGATCACCCAAGCCAGCACACTAACACCTTTGTTTACCCTTTGATTCATGGACATGAGAAAACCAAAGTAGCCAGGTGGAAGTTTCAATTTACAGTTTAATGGAATCACTGTCTTGCCCTTTGACAGAAGCATTTTCTCCTTGGAAATTAAGATTACCAGACCAGTAAAAGCAAAAGTCGTAAGAAGAGAAAACAAACATCTCACTAGTGGGTCACTAGAAGAATAATGAAAGATTCCATTTTCATTTTTACCTCACTGGTTCCCTAGAACTTTTAATCCTGGCTGCAGGACAAGCAACAACATATTTTAAATACTGACTCAGAATAGAGACTGCAGCTCCAAGCTTGTCGTACTACCCTTCAAGAGGTGGACACAGAGTTGGTAAAAGAACTAAGTCTTTAAAAGTCTCTTTCACTGTTCTAGTAGGCAAGCTGCTTCAGAATTATGGATAACATAAAAAGCAGTGATTTCCAAGAGAAAGAGCCCATGGCCATACTCTGTCTTCTCTAAAATGAGTTCCTAGTCAGAGATAATCTGACTGGAATACCATTGTGCTAACTATGGCATCCTGAAATCCCCCAGATGAGGGTTTTAACAGAAGCACTGTGGGCAGGGTAGATAAATCATAAAGCCACCCCACAGTTTGATTCTTATAGAATTTCTAAAGTACAACAAGAAGGCAAACTAGCCAATATTATTCCCTTCCTTAGTTTGATGACAGAGCATTGAATTAGGGGAAATTATAACATTTTTATGTTAACATATTATAAAACAATTTAATAATGTTGCATAAATTATTGCTAATTTAAATATATATGCATAGGTGTTTAGATACTTATTAATTTCTATTCAAAGAGATGTGTTAAATAGGTCCACAGTACATTAGCTTGTTAAATATGTTTCCCATTACCACAGATATGAAGAAAAAAAAATCTTATATTTTAGGAAAGCACCTACATACAGCTGTTAAAACAAACTACAATTATATTAATCATATACTGTCAAATATTTCCATATGATTTCCAGTAAGAGAGATTTGCTATGAGTTATGCTGTATTTTATGGCATTTTCTTTTGCAATTGAGTATTACTCAGAGATGATGCCTTCTTGACTCTACTTCGAATCACTACAGTCTGTTGCTTTATCTACAAGTTTATCCAGGATGATGTGAAGATGTAGGGTTAGAGATATCTTTCCTAGCCGCGTCAGGTTTGTATTCAAAATAAGCTTTGTAAATTATCAAGCTGATTTCTTTCTCCTGAGGGATTTTTGGGATGTTAGAAAAATGTATATTGTTGAGACCTTAAGAATTGTGAGCCACCATAAGAACAAAATTATGATAAATATTGTAAGAAGCACCAGTTGGGTAGTATCAAATCACTACGTGGTTGCTATAATTCACTGAAGTGACCATCTTTTGATCCTTAGGAGGACTCTTGGGTTTCATGTTTTTGTTTTCTTCTTGCTGGAACACTAAAAAAGAAGGATGCACAGGGGCTGTATTATTGGATGTAGAGAGCACATAGGCAAAGGATGTTTGCAGTTTATAACAACTTCCAATTTTCTGCTCCTAAGCTCATTGTGTACATTACAGGAGTAATTGATACCTGTGATCACTACTAATTATTTCAGTAACATATTTATAAATAATAGGGTCAAAATTAAAGCAGTAGCCAACTCATTGCTTCACTTCTACCCCATGGGCTTTGCTATTCTGGAACGTTCTGTAACAAATCATTGGGATTATGCGCCTGGAGGGACAATTTTCCTACTGTATGGATCTAGAGTCTTCTTCAAACACAAGTAATAGGTGACCTGTGTCTTCAAAATCAAGAGCTAAGTCCTCACAGTGGTGTTCTTGACCTTCCACTATCTGGCTCATAATATTTTTACGTTATTTATTACTCTCATTTAAACAACCATCATGTCAGACTAGAGTCCCCTTTTCCTTTAATACTTCTGAATTTACCTATGCTTCTACTTGATTCTCTTTATTTAGAATATTTTCCTTGAATGCTCACTCTTTATAAAAGTTACATAATTGAACATCTACTTCTAATATCATCTCCTCCTTCTTGATCCTTTGTCATGAATACTTTTAAGCTATCAAAAATACTCATCCTTGGGGTGCCTGGGTGGCTCAGTGGGTTAAGCCTCTGCCTTCAGCTCAGGTCATGATCTCAGGGTCCTGGGATCAAGCCCCGCATCGTGCTCTCTGCTCAGCAGGGTGCCTGCTTCCCCCCCTCTCTCTCTGCCTGCCTCTCTGCCTACTTGTGATCTCTCTCTGTCAAATAAATAAATAAAATCTTTAAAAAAAAATACTCATCCTTTTTTATAACTTCACTTTAATTTTCCAAGGTATCTGTATTAGTCAAATGTAATTGATATTTCACTAGGTGTTAAACTTAAAAATAAAGCTACCAGTTATTTTAACAGCAAAATTTGGGTTTATTCGGGAATAGCAGAGAACTGCAACCTAGGACAAGCAAAGAATGGCAAAATCAAAGGCAAGTTTGGTGAACAAGGAAGAGGAATGTTTTTTTATAGAGAAAAGAAGGGAGTTGGGTGGGGCTGTTATAAACTAAAAGTCCATTGGAGCAATCTGGGACCTGGAAGTATAGTGGCTCTTCACTGGCTGATTTGTGACTTCCTCCTATTGGCTGGGCTGTTGCTGGGGTAGGAAGAAAGCCTCCTTCTCCCTGCTGGGGTCCTAAAATAGTATTCACCTACAAGGTCTAGTTCTTGCTGTTGCAATTTACTGGTAGGACCCCTGGTGGCCTCTAAACTCCATTTCTTTTTAATTTTCACTTATGTAAACAAACTATAAAGTAGCATATCTAAATGATGTGACTTCATGAACTTTCTCTAAAAGAAACTACCAGAGTCTGTCAGTTCAATTGCCTATATTATACTATTAAAAATGTAAGTTTTGAGGCAATGTGTACCATGCACATAAACGGTCATGATGTGAATAAACTCTAGAATCTCCATTTTTAGGTTTGTATTTGAGAGTATAAACCTGGAAACAAAGATGCTATTATTTTAGCTATGTGGATATTTTTATGAAATGGTGCTCTTTAGAGATTACTCTCTTTTAATACAAAAATGAAGACAGTTCGAAAACCCTTACTATCATTCTGATAGAAAAGAAAGACACTTATAGCTGTTATAAGGAAATTAAGAAAGACTAAATGAAGGGGGAAAAACTCCAATATCTTGTAGTACTCACATAAACAAGATATATCAAGAGCAGTCATAATGAAAGATAGATGTTTTGCTGACAAAGCCACCATTGCTCATTATGAACTGCTATAAATATTGTACAGAAATTAAAATTGTTTTACAATAAAAATATCAATTTTTATAAAATGATTTAAATTGAAGAGGGGGTATGCCCAAGAGCACATTAAGATTTGAGTTAAGTAGCAAGAGAACAAGTCCTTAAAGTCACATTTAATCCCAGTCTCAGAATTCTACCATATAGTAGACGTTCTTGGTTTTATTGGGGAAGAAGAGTGCCTAAGGTGACTATTTAATTAGTTGTATGTCATTAATTCCACATGTGAATTCTCTTAGATTTTGCTTTTTAAGTAAAGTTCCATTATAAAAAATTTTCTTCAAATAAAATAAAAAATAAAAAAATTAATAAAATAAATTAAATTAAAAATAAATTTTTTAAAAAGGTTTTTTTGTTTAAAAAGATAAAACGTCTTTAAGGGTTTTGAATTCATTGTCAACAAACTCAGTAAACACATTAATAGAAAGATCTAATCAAGGCAAATAATTATTTGACTAAGTCATAAGCATAGAAATAGCTCTTCATGTTTCTTCTAATAACATGTTTGTGTCTTTGAGAAGATTATGCACTATGCTAAGAAATATTAGGCTACAATATATATCAATTATTTATCAAGATACCCTGCAGACCTTTACACTTTAAAAAATGGCTCTGAGGAGTGCCTGGGTGGCTCAGTCATTAAGCGACTACCTTTGACCAGGTCATGATCCCAGGATCCTGGGATTGAGTCCCACATCAGGCTCCCTGCTCAGTGGGAAGCCTACTTCTGCCTCTCCCACTCTCCCTACTTGTGTTGAGTCTCACTGTGTCTCTCCATCAAATAAATAAATAAAATCTTTACAAAAATAAAAAATGTCTCTGACAACAGTGGGAAAGGGAAGGTATATCTTATTGCCTTAAAGTGGACAGCTTATTTTGATTTAATAATGGAGAACTGTGTTATTTGTGGAACTGAATCACTAGATAGGCTACAGATATTTAGTAAAAGGAATTAAAATGAAGTCTTACCTATAAGGCAAACCTTATCCCCCATCCCTCTGACTCTACCTTGGAGTGGACTATGATAAATTTTCCTTGTCATTCAGGACTGGAAAGAGTTAATTCACTTGAAAGACTACCATAGTTGTTATAGTTTCAAAGTGTCTATTTTTTAAGTCATGAATGTAAGAGCATAAGGGGATGAAATTAGAATAGTAATATGAAAACGATGAGAATTACATTGCATTTTTGTCTCACATGAAATCAAAGGCCACACCCACATGTGGACAATAGTTGGAAATCATGCTGCCAAGTGATGAATATGCTTTTCTCCCTCTTCTATAGTGAATAAAGGATGTTCTGTGAGCTATGTATATGCCATACACTACTTCAGGAATAAAATCATTAGCAGAAATGTGCATCCATTACTTTTGGGGACCAATGAATGTCCCCTGATTTTCAAACTCAAGCTAATGTTAAAAATGAACATTTTCCATGTTTGCATTTCTTTGCACTTCTGAGAAGCAGCTGAGACCAGAAACAAAAATGCTAATACTCCATGAGAACAGCTGTTGTTATGGTATTTCTGGACTAGCTGCTTACAGAAAGATTAAATCTTGCTGTAAAGCTTGCATTTTCTCCTAGAATTCTCAGCTCAATTTCACAAACTCAAAAGGTTTGAGTAGGTGAGATGCAATTGCTATAAGCAACCCCTGTCCAGTTATTTCTCTGAACTAAAGCAAGCCTTTAAAATTTTCTCAGCTCTAATGCATCTCCATTAATAGTGTTAAAGCCAGGAATTACAGTGGAAGCCACAAATAAATATCTAATCTGCAGAAAATGAGAAATCCCAAAATAGGAAAAGGAAAATCTGGAATGAGGGAAAAAAGCCCTTGAACTTATTGTTACTTTTCAATCTCAGGATATATATGTATGTGTATGTGTATATGAATGTACATGTAGATACATATATCTACATATATTTAAATACACAGACACACACATTTTACATCTATTGAAAATGAAGATCGCTTACACCTCAACAAAAGATTGGGTCTACATACAAAAAACCTAGCAAATTAAAACAGTAAGCTAACAAAGGGCAAACCCATTCACTATGACCACCAATGACAACTGTGTTTTAACACAGTATGAGTAGACTGGTTGTTACATTAGCTCGTATATGGTTTTACTCATAATAAAACATTGGATAGAAGAATTTTGGAATCCATTATTTTCTCGTTCAAAACATGTAACTTTTAAGTCCTAGAAATAGCTATATTATATTTAAGTATTTTTTTTTTTTTTAAAGATTTTATTTATTTATTTGACTGACAGAGATCACAAGTAGGTAGAGAGGCAGGCAGGGACAGAGAGGAGGAAGCAGGCTCTCTGTGGAGCCGAGTCTGTTGTGGGGATCGATCCCAGGACCCTGGGATCAAGACCTGAGCGGAAGGCAGAGGCTTTAACCCACTGAGCCACGCAGGCGCCCCATATTTAAGTATTTTAAAATCTGTTATTATTTGAAATCTTTTTACTGCAATGTAAAAAGTATGAGAAAATACAACCACTATAAATGTGATATATTGATTATGTGATATGTATTTTTTGTGTTTGATACATATTATATATTGCTAAATTGATAAAATAAATTTTACTAAATAAATTTAAAAAATACATTGGTGAGTAATGCCAATCAATCAACTAGACTACAAATGTTAATTAAGTATCCACTCTTTTGGGTTCCCTGATGACTTCAAGTAAAAGAAACACTATTTTAAGAAGCGTTTAATCAATTCAAAGGGAAAAAGAAATGAAGGTCTCCCAATCACTATATAAAAAATTCTAGTCTTCAGCAGTTCTTTATTATAAGAAGTCCATGAGTTCATAGGTGAAAATGTCTAAATGTCTAATCTAGTTTATAAGTGCAAAGAAGAAAAGCTTCATAAGCAAACGATGACTGCTTCGTCTGAAAGGATTAAAAAAAAGGCTGAAAGAAGTGAGATAGCATGACCTCAAATGTGGGATAGATCTCTCTCTCTCTCTCTCTATATATACACATATGCACATGTTATTTACATACATATACACTCAAACATATGTGGTTGATAACAGATTAATAATAAATTGTGGAGTAATTGTTCCTGAATTTCTATTTCATATATACCTCCTAGCTAGTTCAATCATATATGATTTTTTGTTGTACAGATCGGAAGATGATTTAGGGAAGGGTGACTCTGGGTTTAGTCTCTCAAAGATCTGTTGTAATGAAGTAAGCAGATACCGATACGAGGCAGATGGGACAGTGGGTTTTAAGCAGAAGCACACAAAGTTCTTTCAGGTTGCGCTGTATTCTGTAACTTCTCTCATTATGCGTGGCATCTATTAGGTGCTCAATAATATTTAACTTATTCAACCAAAATATATTTTCACTTCATTTTGAATTTCCAAAATAGTTACTGGTACAAAAAAGCTCAGGTTCACATCAGGGAAAGTCTTGATCCCAAATTAGATGTCCGGAGTACTATCTCCATAAGAATAAAAGAAAAGGAAAAATTACAAGAATATGGTATAATTCTGAAATCAAAAGAAAAGGTTTCCAGAAGTAGGAAAATGATGAAAAGGAACAGAAACTTTTAAAAGAGAGAGGGTAAATTCTCATTAGCTAAAATAAATAACTATATCTTCTAATTGTTTCTCCCGTTTTCATTCCTATTAAATTTTAGAAAAAAAGGAAAGAAGTAGACTTACCTGGAAATTAATCAAATTTAATTGCTTCCTATTAGAATTTTACTCTAGTCACTGTATTGAACCTGCTATTTTAGAAAGGTCATCAATGACATACTATTGACCAATTACATTTTCGTGTTTGCACTTTTTATCTTTGTTCAATGTTTCACATTTCAGACTTCTTTGTGTCTGAATTAAACTGATTCTTTAATAACGTATTCATTCATTCATACATCTATGCATCAATATATACAATATTGTGTACTGTAAAAGTGATGATTGCAGGAGATAAGCACTTGGGATTTTAGAATCACCTAGTCTTGAAATCTCAACTTCAAAAGTTATTAAAATCTTCCTCTTCTTAATTGACCACTTATAATCATTTCCTAATACTTTTAGATTTTATTACCACTAGGAATCCCGTGCATTTTGATCTTCTACACACTTACCCGAGGCCAAGTGCTTTAGTTTTAAGTAGGTATCATTACTCTCAAGAACATTTTACATCAAAGACCATAGTAAGTACTCACCAGTAAAAGTTTGAGGCATATTCCCTTTGTCAAACAATAGGTTATAGTTGAGAAATTTCCTCAATATGTCACTAATTACACCTTTATTGTGGGCGTTCAGCACACGTACTCAAGAACCGCTAATTCCAAAGAAATAAAATGCCAAAACTTTTAAATTTGAAGGTGCATATTTTAAATGAGGTGCATATTAAATGAAATCATTTTTAATAATTCATAGATGTGAAAATAAGCATTATCTGTATAACTGAAATTAAACATCTAGATGACACATAAACAGAAGTAAACAGAGCTCATATTAGAAATTAGTAGAAGTGAAAAAATAGTTTCATTTTAGAAGTAAAAATAATTCAAAGCAATTTCTCATTTTTCTTTCCAAAAGAAAATCACAATCTTACTTGATCTGGTATAAATTCACTTGAATTTATATATATTATTTCCACATGAGGATCATTAGACAATTAATAAGATGCCTTTATACAAAAAAATATATTGAGTGAGTGATGGGGCAAATAGTAGAAAGGAAGAATTACTAATAATATGTCATGAACAAAGCATTAAACTTATATACATTTATAGAATCTATAGTATATGCTAAAGATTTTATATTCAGAATGCACAATGGTCTATGGACAAAATAGTACCTTTAAAAAATATATATTCTGGAGATTTCATGAGGATGTTTCAATCAAACATAGAAAAGGATTTAAGATTTTTTTAAAAATTTTTTTAAAAGATTTTATTTATTTATTTGACAGAGATCACAAGTAGGCAGAGAGGCAGACAGAGAGAGGGAAACAGGCTCCCTGCTGTCCAGAGAGCCCGATGCGGGGCTCGATCCCAGGACCCTGAGATCATGACCTGAGCCGAAGGCAGAGACTTTAACCCACTGAGCCACCCAGGCGCCCCTAAGATTTTTTTTTTACAATATATTTTTATTGAGGCATAACTGCAAAGTACACATACTGTAAGTATAGAGCTCCACTGATCTTTGTAAAAGTATATGTCAGCATCCTAAAGAACTGTATTTTTAGAACTTTTGCAATTTTGTAATTGTTTCTCCTCTGTTTACCTTATTTATTTGTGGTTATTCATATATTCTGGATATGAGACCTTTGGAAGATCCATATGTGCATGTATGTTTCTGTGAGTGTATATGTGTGTGTGTGTGTGTGTGTGTATATATATATATATATATATATATATATATATTTGTACAAATATCTTCTCCTAGTCTGTGACTGACAATTTCATCTTAATATTATCTTAATATTATTTCATATTAATATTAATTAGTTCATATTAATATTATGAACATAAGGTGGTGATTTTTAACAAATTTCAATTAATCCCATCTTTATGGGACACTTCTTATTTAATTTTTGACATCTAAAATTAAAAGTTGCTTTAATTTTTTCTTCTGGAAGTTTTATTATCTTACCATTCAATTTTAGTAGACCCCACTGAAAGTAAATTTTGTGTGCTTTTCTCTAAAGTTAAAGGATTTTTTTTTTTTCTGTATGAATCCTAGTTTACTTTCACATGTTCTATAAAGTGGTTATCCTTTCCACTGAATTTTACTGGTGATACATACCTAGGTCTCTTTTCTGTCCTTTCTATGTTCCGTTGATTTATTTGTTAAACTTGGTACCAATGTTCTGGGTTAGTTACAGTAAATGTAAAAAATCTCAATAGCTGATGGTGTTAGTAATCCATACTTGAACATTTTCTTTCAAACAAATAAGTACCCTAGGGTCTTTGTGTCTCCATTTACATCTTAGAAACCATGTTAAATTTCTCCCTCTCCCCCCAAAATTCCTTGAGATGTTTGTATTGAAGTTGCGTGGAACATGTAGGTAACTCTAGTATCAGGTATTCCAAACTGTTAACATAAGATCTCTCTCCATTGGTTAAAGTGTTTTACAGCTATTAGGAAGGTTTTATAGCTTTTATTTTTTAAAAGATTTTCTTTATTTGAGAGCAGGGTGAGAAAGAGAGCAAAGGGAGAAGAGCAGCAGGCTCCCTTCTTCAGCAGAGAGCCTGATGTGTGGCTTGATCCCAGGACCCTGGGATCATGACCTGAGCTGAAGGCAGACGCTTAAGCTTAACCACTGAGCCACCCAGACAACCTGGTTCTATAGCTTATAGAGAAGTTACCTGAACAACATCCCATAGCTATACTGCGATAATTCATTACTGCTAGTGTTATTGCATTACCAATAATCCAGACAAAATATGAGTGACTTGCAAAATAGAGGTGTCTATTGATGTATTTAGATATATTTAGAAGAAAAAACAAAATAGAACTTCTGAGGAAATAGATACAAATTTGGGAAGAAAACAAAAACTTGAAGGATTCAGACCTGCGCAATAAGAAGGATAGTATGGCCATTAAGTGATGCAGGGAAATAGTAGGTCAGATTTTGGAAGAAACTTTTTAGGATTTTAGTTTTGAGAATGTTAGGTAAAAGACATTTATTGAACACCAAGTGAAGGTGACAGGTACAGGTTTGAAGGTCACAAGAGAATTTTTCTGGAGGCACAATTTGTGGGCTATCAGGGTGTGAGTGGTAATAGGGGATTGCATTATATCACCACAAAAGCGAATGCAAATGAGGTAGAGAAATAGGTACAAGGATTTTCACTGAATCCAAAATTAAGGGTGAATATTAAAAGAATCACCAAATCACGAACGGCTAGAAGGGGGGAGGAATATGTGTTATGTTATGGAAATCACATAAAAATGGTGTTCTAGAAGGAAAGAACAGTGGCTAATGTCACAGTGATGTCAAGGAAGGTAAGAACTGAGCATTGGCTGTTGGATTTAGCAGGAGGAAGTTCACTGGTGGTCTTGACGTAATTTCCGTGATATGGTGTGTGAATGTGTGTAAGACTGATGGTCGTAGGCTTAAGAGAGTGGGTGTGAGGGAGGAAAAGAGACAATGAGCTTAACTCTTTCTAAGACATTAGCTAAAAAAGGTGAAAAGAATTTGATGGTCTCTAACAGGCCAGTACGGTCAAGACAAAATTTATTTATAAGTTTTAAAAAATAATAATGCATGCAAACTCAGATAGGAATCATCTAATGGTGAAGGATATAATGAGAGGAAAAAATAATACTTGACATAGTATTGTTCTTGAAAAAGTAAAAGGGAGAGGATAGAGATCCTGCATTGAGGTCCTTAACATTAGAAAAGAGTAAGACGGTCATCTTCAGGAGGAAGCAATGTATTAGAAGTATGTAGGTTTATGAGCGAGTGGGAACCTGGTGAAGTTATTTTTTCATTAATTCATTTCTTTCACTGAAACAGGTTAAATAATTAGCTGAGAGCTAATAAAAGACATTGAAGCTTGCTTAGAGAAAAGGCATGCAGTAATTTTCTGGAGGAAGTAAGGTAAATATATTTGGGAAAGTGTGATGACAGGTCAGTGTTAAGGATTTATTTTGTTTTATGGTTATGATTTTCAAACTAGACCAGTCTGTTCTGTAATTTTCTCCAGCTGAATTCAAATTTAACAATCATTTTGGCTTTTCCAAATGAGGGAAAGAGAAGAAGGAATAAGGATATGAAAGAAAAAAGACTGCTGAAGATCTATGCATTAAAGTTGTAATAATTTTTTTAGGTGATCTTTACACCCAACATAGGACTTAAACTCACAGCCCTGACTGATATCAAGACTTGCATGTTCCACTGACTGAGCCAGCCAGACACCTGTTCACAATGTTCTCTTCTAGTCCTTTTCTCTTCCTAAACTTGGTAGCAATGACCCCTCTTTCCTTCCTAATTTTAGAAATTTGAGTCTTCTCTTCAGTGATCAGTACTGCTATAGATCTGTAAATCGTGTTGATCTTTTCAAAAAGATAACTTCATTTTGTTGATTTCCTCTATTCTCAATTTAATTTTATCTGCACTCCAGAATTTATTGCTTCCTTATGCTAGCTTTGGGCTTGCCTTGCTCTTCTTTTCCTACTTTCTTTTCCTTTTTTAAAAGATTTTATTTATTTACTTGAGAGAGAGAAGAGAAGAAGCAAGCAGAGGGAGAATGAGAGGAAGAAGCAGGCTCCCCACTGAGCAGAGAGTCTGACGCGGGGCTCCATCCCAGAACCCTGATACCATGACCTGAGCCAAAGGCAGATACTTAACTGACTAGGTCACCCAGGGGCCCTTAAAGTTGTAATAATTTACCATGGGTTTTAAATTTTATGGGGAAGAAAGAAAACAGGTTAAAAGAGTTAGTAGATGGAGTGAGTTGGAATTCCTTTTAAGTCAAAGGATTATTGAAACCATGGCACTGGTAAGTACACTGGAAAGATGAGAGTGGTGACCCCAAAGAATCTTGCATGACATTGAGATTATAGGGGAATGAGGTGTAGTGAGTTCTGGGGTAGGAGAATGGAATAACTGAGTAATATGATCATTGGAAGAAAGAAGATGGGATGGTGTTTGTAAAAATGAGAAGAAGCTATGAGCTAAGGACCTCAATAGGAGGACCTAACTTCAGGGATGGAAGAGGATGACAACACAGATGTATAAAGGGTGACATAGTCTGATGATGTGAGGTACAAAGGTGGGTTTTAGGGAGGAGAGTAGGAATGATCTGGAGGCACCACTAGAGTAAGCAGTCCCTCCTCCCTTCTTTCTCCAAAGGTGCAAACGTTGTGAGGGGTAAAAAGAGTAGACATCAAGAGATGTTGGCAAAACATATTTAAGATCTAATTCTCTGTTATAATGAGAAGATAAACAGAATTGTTTGAGAAAATACAAGAAAAATGTCAATGATGGACCCTTAGTACCTGAGTGTACAGTGAAATGTTTTAAAAATTAAGGGGCAGAATAGAAGCTACGCCGAACATAAGGGAACAAAGAAGGAAATCTTGGAGCTCCGACTCTTCATGTGGGGGATGGGGTTAGACTCAGAGAGTGGGCTCGGTGGGATTCTCCTAAACTAATGCCAGCTAGGGGTGGTGGCAATTTTCCTGGTGGGGATGGAGGCATCTGGCTCTCTCTAAATGTTGGGCAGTATAAGTCTTGCTAATACAATGTCTAAAGAACTTCAGGTAAAAATTTCAGGATGGGGTAAGTTAAAGAAAATTTGGGGGAGGCAAGAAGCAGAAAGCCAGGAGGATCATAACACATAGCTTCTATTCAGGTTTTTTTTTTGTTGTTGTTCAAAGACCTCATCATCACTTTCCTTTGACCTGGAAATCTAGATTTTCTCATTTTCTTTTCTGCACTCAAGAGATTAGTATGGTTCCCATGAGAATAATATGGAAAGTGTTAAGAGTTTTCTACATGAAACTAAGCGCATTCTGTGTCTTGTGATGCCAATTTACTTTTTGGAAATCAATACGGTGATAAAGGCTGGTAAGTCATAGTTGTTGCTTTTGTTTGTTTTTCAAGGATTTTCTCAAACTTGTCTACTTTACACCCATTGATCATTTTATTTATATTTAATTTGGCTGCTATAATAGGGGTATAATATCTATGATGTTTTCATTTTTTCTCTGTCTTTCCCGAGGCTTGTTAACTCATTTTTATCTTTGAATTTGGTGTGCTATTGGCTAAATAATGTGGTATTTGCAGTTTGAGCTCAATAAACTTAGGTTTAGATTTATTGGCCTTGAAGCCTTAAGAGCAAATATTTCTGCTCTAGAAGTCCATTTCCTTTGTATCTGTCTATAGGAAGTCATTGTGGCTCACCATAAGGGGTCTTAAATAACCTTCATCCACCACTGTGACCTAGCAATGATGGCTTCTACTTTCCTCCCATGACTAAAATCATTGACAGCAGTCTTCTTGGGTGCTAGGGATTTAGTGCCAGGTTGCACAGCCTGGAAATATGTGACAATGCTCCTCTTCTTAAGTCCCACTCTGACTCATGGTCTGCAGTGTTCACCCTTCTCTGTTGGCATAGAACACTAAATCTATTGTAACCCAAGCATCATCTGGTGTCCAGTATTCACTTGACCTCTAAACAGACAGAAGCGGGTTCTATTGCTATCACTACATTTTGGCCCCAAATTTCCCAATATTCTTTCACACTTGTGTTTTCACGTTTGGACTGCTGGTGTAGATTTTTAAAGTTAAGTTTTATTTCTCCATTTTGTTTCTCTTTTTTCTTCCACATGAGTTCAGAGAAGCTAGGAGATAAAACTCCCCTTGCTCTGGCATCTGAAACTGGTAATATTTAAATTTCCGAGCTTTTAAATTTTAAGGAGAGAGTTTGGGGAACTCTGGCAGTCCCATCATATTATCACTACTGAGTTCTCTGCCAGTGTCTTCTCCCTGGATTTGCAAATTTAAATAAGTCACAAAGCTCTCTAGGAATTTTAGTGAGTGCCTGAGAGTGAGAGGAGATGAGCTGAGGGCTGAAGGGACTGGAAGGGAAGCTACGAGCATTGTATCCCAAGAGAGCAGTGGCAGCCCAGCCCAGCACCACCTGGCCGGCCAACTCTATTTGTGGCCAATGATTGGGTAATGCATTCACTTTACTATATTACTCATTGTACTTATTGATTCCAACCTCATTATGCAAGCATGGGAATTAAACCAATAAGACTAAAAGCATTTTGTATTCTATATAGTTCATAATCATTGGCTCTCTGATGGCAAAATTTTCAGGCAATGGACTGCATTTGTACAGATTTGAATTTATGTAATTATATCAAATATATAGCATAGCAAGGAACTAGGAAAGAAAAAAACTTCGCAACTTTCTTTATGACCCCAATGTACTTATTTCACAAAAGAAGTGTCTTTTTTTCTTTTATATCTAGAACCATTATGCTGTTTTTTTTGTCATGTCCCTGGTGAAAGTTGATAGCTCTTGCTCTATTACATTAAGGCTTTGATGTGTAAGGTCTATATACAGTCAGTCGAATAACCTGAATTGAAACAGCAAATTCACTCAGAATGGCTTATCTGGACTTTCTTGGCAGTGGATATTAAGTGTCCTGTGCTTAATGCCTGACCATTGTAGGGAAATAACGCTGGCTTGCTGAGACATACCACAGAGGAATTACTAGGACTTGAAATAGTGTTTTGGTCTGGTGTAGGCCTGTTGTCTTTGATGTCAAAGCGATTTGAAGTAGTATATACATTTCCTGGGTCCTACACAAAAAACACATTGGGAAATCACTTACCTTACTCATGGTATCTGAAAATTTATCTGATTTGTTAAAAAGTGCTTTAAGGAAAAGTTACCAAAGCCAGAAAATTAAATTTAATGAGCTCCAAGCCTCCTATTTTTATCTCTGCATCCTTTAATTCTCTGTATTACTCTTTAACATTGATTCTGTCTCAGAAACTGTATCATGCTATTTGTTTTAATGGCTGTGCTTTGGCAACCTGCTCTGCATGGTTACCATGTTTAAAAAGAAATAGTTCAGTCCATAGAGTTTGCATGTTCTGTTTTCCAACATGAAGAAATGCTGAAGTGATTGCATCATGTTGAGCAACAACAAAATTTTATCCTGGCCAATTTCAACTCCCATCATCAGGATTTCTAATGTCCTATTTCTGATTGGGTAGTCACCCTTCTGAGTTCTTCCTCTTACTTTTAGGAATACCTCACAAGACACTACTTTGTAATAATATATCCTCTCATCCTTACTGAATTACATTATGATTAACTTTTAAAAAATAAAAATTGTTAAGGGTAAATGTTTATTTTCTGTCTTCAATATACCATACAATTTAAGATCTCATTTTTATTTAATCATTAAAATAATGATTTGGCTTATAATGGCTCATTTTTCAGAAAATATAACTGAGACAAAGAAAAGTTAAAAAAAAAAATCTGGGGCATCCGGGTGGCTCAGTGGGTTAGGCCTCTGCCTTCAGCTCAGGTCATGATCTCAGGGTTCTGGGATTGAGCCCCATATCGGCTTTCTGCTCGGCAGGGAGCCTGCTTCCTCCTCCTCCTCTGCCTGCCTCTGCCGACTTGAGATCTCTCTCTGTGTCAAATAAATAAATAAAATCTTAAAAAAAAAAATCTTACCTGAGAACATGCAGATACATCAGATACCTTAAACTATTTCATGTACATTTCAAAAAGTAGCATGAATTCTTAGTCTTAATAGATTGAATTTCCTTTCATTTTAAAATGGCAACAAAATAAAGTACCAACATTTCAAAATAATTATTAGAAATATTTCCAGCGTGTAAGCTAATAAAATACACAAATTAAAGTAAGAACATCCTTAAAATCTATATCTATTATCACCTATCTGCTTCACTTTTATAACTGATTATCCCTGGACTAAAATATTTTTGTCTTTAGTAGCCAACTCAGATTATACTTTTGTGCAAATGTCTCTGCCAGTGATTCCCAACCACTATCTTCCCCTTAATTTTATTTAGTTCATGGGTTTTGTGTTGTCACATGAGGATTTACTTTCCTTGTTCTAATTTTTGCTGTGTCAGAATTTGGCCTTTTATTATCAATATTTGATTATATTTCAGAATTCTTATAATTTTCACTTGCCTGGTCACTCCAAATACTTTATGAAATAATAGGCTTGAGGGCAAGATCTTGTGTACAGATAGGATGTTTATTAAAGCTCTATTAGTAATTAGTTCACCTTAAGGAGATATGAGGAAAAGAATTGCTAGTAAATGAAAAGGTATACAGAATATTTTAATTTTGAGTAAGATAAAGTCATCTTGTATAGATACACAAAATGAATATCTTTCAGGATTCAATATAAAGTTAAAAATAACTTTGTATTTGTCCAAGATACAGCCACAAAATCACATAAATATTTAAAATTAATCTTTCTTCCCAAGATGGACCAAACAAGCTAGAAAATACCAAATAGATTGTCGGTCCTCATAATGGGTCTGAAGAAGTGGTGAAGTCCCGTAAATAAGCTTTGACTTTGACCATAACAACGCTAAAGAAGTTAACCTCCAGGTGAAAAAAGAAATGGAGGTGTGGAGATGGATCTAGAAAATGCCTTGTCCTAAAGCAATGAGACACGTTGTTTAGCTAATATTCCATTTATGACTGGCGGAAAAATGGAGGGAATTGGTTTGTTTGATGTAGAGAAAATAGATTATTACCAAAAGAAAAGTACTTAACTGAAAATTTTCCAATTTTTTATAAGGTAGTACAGATCCTTCTCTCTCAAGCCTCCTTTGCTTCTTCCTATTCCCCTAAGAGTGTTTGCCTGTCTCCATATATGACTGTCGAGATATCAAGTTATCTGATATCCAAAACTATTTTCTGCTTCTCTCATTCTGATGTTTTTGTCCTCCCCTTTTGCATCATTTTAAAGAGTTTTAGGAAAATCCATGGAAAACAAATGTTTAATACTCTTTTTTCCTCTAGTCTAGATGTTGGTACAGGGATGAATAGGCTGAATATTTAAGTGTTTTGTATCACTCCACTGTCTCCTATAAGAGCAGTTTTATCTGAATTATATCCTCTTTTTTTTTTTTTTCCCAAAGTGTCATGGAAAAAGAAAGTCATACTAGTAATTTTTATTATAATTCATATAGTAGGAAAAAGTAAATTCTCTGTAATTATTTGATTTGTCATTAATTAATCACACAGAAGCAATATCTCTAGCCTGATGAGAAAAATGATAAATACAGCTTAAATGTATTAACAGTAGATGCGTGTGAATATGAGAGCACAATATGTTGAAATCCACAGAGCATGATTTCAATTAAAGAGAACAATTTTTAGTCTTTCATTTGAAGACACATTCATATCAATTCATAGCTTTATTATTTCATGTCCAAATTTATACCTGAAAAATGTATGGTTTAAAAATCACAAACTTGGTGTGCCTCAGTGGCTCAGTGGTTAAGCCTCTGCCTTTGCCTCAGGTCATGGGATAGAGCCCCGCACTGGGCTCCCTGCTTAGTGGGGAGTCTGCTTCTCCCTCTTCCCTCCCGCTCCCCTTGCTTGTGCTCTTCTTTCTCTCTCTCTGTCAAATAAATAAATAAAATCTTAAAAAAAAAATCACAAGTTTGAGTTCAATAGCAACTAAACATCATGTAGAACATAATATTATCATGTACATGTAAGCAGTTGAGCAAATTTCTGAAATCAGGGATATAAATACAAGAGTTTCATTTTCTCCAGTCATTCCTTTAACCATGTTTTGTTGAATCTTTTCCGTCTTTTAATAAGTTCTCCAGTTAAGTCCATGAATCTCCAATCAATTTTAATCAAGTTTTTAAAATGTGTAGCCTCTTCTATTTGATCTAATCCAATCTCTAATCCTTTTCCTATGCCCCAATGCCTATATCTAGGGTTTGTTCTGCTGACTTAAGGGATAAGAGGTGAACACAGTACACTTTGAAATTGTTTTCCATGTCCCTTGTCTTTGGAGTGGCAAGAAAATTATAGGCTCTTATTCTTTGAATATGTTGGAAATGAGAGAGGGCTGAGGTTATCTTATTTAACCAATGACTGGTCAGTGCTGTGGAGATACTAGTGGACTGCTAGTGGTTCTCTCTGCTCCTGGCCCCTGGTTAGGCAGGGGCCCTCTACACACCCTGTGCATGGTTATTTTGAGGATCTTTTCAACCCAGGACACATTTCCAATAATAACCTCTTCATAGAGCATAACTTATATATCCTTTATATTCCCTAAACCCTTCCTGGCTGCTGATTTCCTCTCCAGAAGTTTACCTTGAATGGCATGCGCATGACTATGCATACCCATCCATTCTGCGTTTTCCTCGAATCTCCATGTAGAGCCACAGCAGCTTCATCCATGGCATTCAAGGGCACAGAAATGGTATGAAAGGAAAAGAGCATTCTCTTCCCAAGCCCACTGCACAAGTTTTCATTGTCTGCTAATGTGGTCTGCTCTAACAGGCCTAAGGACTTAAGAACTAATCCAGAATGAAGCACACAGGTTGGAGAACATGTGTCAAACTCCTCTAGAAATAATAAGAGGAGGGCCTAAAATTTCAGCTGCTTCATATTATCTAGAGATGATGTCCACTTACAGAGTATGGCCCCTCTTTCCTTTTTGCAAAAGCCCCAAATTTAACAAGTGTCCTGTAAATGTCCCTCTACTCAGGTATGGAGACAGGGCCCTCATTCATGGTGGAAAAGGGAAAACTAAAGCATTTCTCACTTTGCGCTCAACCAATAACTGATTTTATGATAATGAATCTTTAACTACTTTGAAAAAATATATATTTTATTTATTTATTTGAGAAAGAATGAGTGAGAGAGAGCATGAGAGAGGAGAAGGTCAGAGGGAGAAGCAGACTCCCCAAGGAGCTGGGAGCCTGGTGCAGGACTTGATCCTGGAAGTCCAGGATCATGACGTGAGCTGAAGACAGTCACTCAACCAACTGAGCCACTCAGGTGCCCCTTTTAACTACTTTTCATTCATTCATTCATTCATTCATTCATTTATTTGACAGGCAGAGATCACAAGTAGGCAGAGAAGCAGGCAGAGAGGGAGGAGGAAGCAGGCTCCCTGCGGAGCAGACAGCCTGATGTGGGGTTCAATCCCAGAACCCTGGAATCATGACCTGAGCCAAAGGCAGAGGCTTCAACCCACTGAGCCACCCAGGCGCCCCCCTTTAACTACTTTTTATTGTAATTCTTGACCCTTGAGTAGACTTGTTTTCCACTCACTTTAGAATGTGGTGAAATTGATAACTTTTTACCTTTAATTTTGGATCCTATCCTTCAACTCTACAGCAGAAATCATATTCAATATCTTTCTATTGATTGGCCAGTATTTATTTTTTTTTAACTAGTATAGAAACAAAGCTGAGGTTTTAGAAAATGAATGCTGAGATTTTTTTTTTTTTTTGAAAATTTATTTTCAAACACTTATTTAAGCATTTACTTTGGATTAGGCATTTCTGGGAAGAAAAAAAAGTCCTTTGTCTTTAATGAGTTTGGAAAGCAAAAACATAGCTACAGTATTGTGCAATCAGTTCCCTAAGGGAGATACAAAGGGATATTTAATTGAGCCATACCTATAGATGTGCAGATCTTTGTTGTTGTTTTCAGGTGAGCAGATCTTGAGAGCAGATGCAAAGGAGAAAGGGAGGGACTGGACTGCAAAAGCTGAGGACATTTTTATACCACACTTGGAGTTTAAATTTGACATTTTGTACATGAGTGTGCCATTACAGGTCTACAAGCAGGACAATTCAATAATCAGAAATTTATAAAAAGATTCATTTGTATCTTATTTTTATGCTTTTCTGGTTTCATTTTTTAAAGACCTTTGACCTACCTAGAACTTTATGAATGTTACAATATATTATAAAGCAAAACTACATAAATCTAAAACATTAGTTAATTCATTTTAGCATTAATGCATACTTCTCAAAGAACTTTAAAGACTTGAATAATATAACTTCTAAATCTCTTAAACTCTTTTTAAATTTTTAATTGCCAGAAACTTATCAGAATATATATTCTCACAGGAGTAGGAATAGTTTGAAACGTGAAACAATCATGACGTATAAGGTAGACTAAAGAGGAGAAACCAAAATTCTGTGATTTTTGCTTTTCAAGATAGTGAGAAAACTAAGTCACTACTTGAATGCCTCACTGTGTTAATTTTTGCCTCCTTTTTATTTGGTTCATTATAAATGAAACATTCAACAAATTATTACATGCAGAGAGCGATCTTAATTCTTTATGTGTGTATATCCCCATGGATGTCAGCATTAAAATATTTACTTTCCTGAGCTCAGTCAAGATATGATGCAGTGTAAATATGAAGACTTTATTGTCGTATAGGGCCACAACATAAATAATTTTCTGCCGGACGAGTAGTTCTTATTAAGTAGTTGCTTTTCTCTTGCTCTCCTGCATTGAATTTTAATAATATCCTATTTAATAATGCCTTCTTTAATAATGTCCTATTATTCCTCTGTCCTCCAATGACCAACCTCCCTTCTCTTTCTGAGGCCTTCTGGGAGAGGGAGTAGAAAGGCTATACACACACACATGCGTGCACACACACACGCACACATAAGGACCTCAACCACATGTGTCCAGCTGACTTATGAACTGCCTAATTGGAGAAAACCTTCTCATGATGTTCCTACTTGAATTATCAGAACAATCACTACCTACCTGTCGGGAGAAATTGGGAAAATTTAAATGAGTTAAACTGTGAGAGAACCACAAATGATTAAAGAAAGAAAGACAAGCAATGTGAAAATGCAGCTAAACAGCAAAATGAGACCTTTAATTCCAAGATCTGAAATCCCACACCAGAGCTCAAGGCACCAGATGCGGAGAGGAGAAAGAAATGCCCATAACCCATGAAAGTCCTGTTGAGAGGGCAACCATGTTGGATGAAGAAGCTTTCTAGACATGTTGCATATTATCTTTCATTTTCAAAATTGCTCTGATGGTTAATTGTTAAAATATGCAAACTAAAGCTGAACCATTTTTTTAGTGAATTGTACAAGTCACACAAGGCACTCGTGGTGGAATCAGGATTCAGTCCCTAATTTTGGGGGGAAGTATTATTATTTTAATTTAAATTCAATTAGTCAAAACATAGCACATCATTAGTTTTTGATGGTGTGTTCAATGATGGTTATGTTCCCCATAACCAGTGGGGAAGTAGGCTCCCCACTGGTTATGTATAATACGCAGTGCTCACCACATCCCATGCCCTCTTTAACGCCCATCATTCGGTTACCCCATCTTCCCAGTCACCTCCCTTTCCACAACCCTCAGTTTGTTTTCTGGAGTCAAGATTCTCTCATGGTTTGTCTCACTCTCTAATCTCTTCCCATTCAGTTTTCCCTCTTTTGCCCTAATGTTCAAAATCAGTCTGTACAATCTGCCACCAGCCTTTGATCTTAATGAATCATTAAAATATAGGCATGACTGTTTTTTTTCACTGTCAGAAAATTTTTTTTTTTCCCTTGCCTGAAAGACGAAATTCCAAATTATAAGAAAAAGCCATATTATTTAATTTTTCATGAACGTTCATACTTTCCAGCCTTTCCCTTTTCCATTATTTTAGTATCTACTTGATGGTGAGGTATTACTTTTACTACTCATTATATTTATGTATATCCCAGCCCTTGCCATTATATTACAAGTCCATATCTATGTCTACTATAACACCAGAGACACAAATTGTAAATTTAACTTAATCAATTTCCATTGGTGACTCATTCCTGACTTGAATAACAGAATGTAAGTATAAAGCCTACATTTTCATTCTTTTTTTTTTTTTTAAGATTTTTATTTATTTATTTGACAGAGATCACAAGTAGGCAGAGAGGCAGGCAGAGAGAGAGAGAGGAGGAAGTAGGCTCCCCACTGAGTAGAGAGCTAGATGTGGGGCTCGATCCCAGGACACTGGGATCATGACCCGAGCAGAAGGCAGAGGCTTTAACCCACTGAGCCACCCAGGCGCCCCTACATTTTCATTCTTATTCCTGTTTTTTGACCCATTTTTCTTCTCTACATATGCCCCCTTTTCCAGTTAAAGTTTATATCATCATGAGTTAACCATTTTATAGGAGGAGAATTTTACAAGTAGGTTTGCTAAAAGTTTTCTGTTCAACTTTTTCACTTGTTTTAAAACCAAATAATAAAAAAAGATGCAACAAATATATTAAGCCAAAGTGAAACTCACTGCTAAGTAAATGTAAATAAGAATTGTTTTTTGTTTTTGTTTTTTGCAAATTACTGAAAAACAATATAAGCCAAAGACAAAACTATCAACAACTATTTGGATATTCAGAATTCTTGCTTATAGTCAAATGTCTGTCAGTCAATACTGGAAAAGCATGACTTGCTAACCAGAAGAAATCACATCTATATCTATATTCACGGATTTAAAAACCATACTCTTTACCGACATTATTAATTCCCTCACATAATACTTTCAAAACCATTAAATTTGGTAGGTATAGTGCAAAAGTCTTATCTATATTCTACAAAACTTGACTTTGACAATGTAGAGGTCTAGTTTTAATATATACCTGTTCACTACATATTTTTATGTGCATCTTTTGCTTTATGTAAAGGATAACATCTCTTTAATCTTTTTTTTATGTTCATGTATTTATAATTTTTTTCTTTAAAGCAAAATATTAACAAGGAAGGTAATTTGGACTATATTTCATTAGGACAAGAATCACCAAATAAAACAACAGAGCAGAATAGTTGAGAAAAAGAGCAATGTATATTGAGAAATTTAGTATGTAATTAAGAATGGCATTTTAAGTCATTATGGAAAAGTTTTCTGGAAGGCTTTCTAAATATGACATAAAATGAACACTGTAAAGCACAACACTTAAAGACTTACATTTATTTCAAATACATATTTAATGAAATACATGAAGTAACATGATATGTTATAGACTATTGAAGATTTTTATGATATAAATATGCTTTAATGTACAGAATCTATGAAGAATCATATAATTTTTAAAATAGTCATATTATATAACCAGGAAATTCACAGAGGAAATAAAACAGTGAACAGAAATATTTTTAAATGCTAAATTCCACTAACACGTAAATTAAAATACAAAAACAAAGCAAAAGACAACTTAAAAAACATATATTGGGGGAAAAACCTTAAATGTGGTTAGAGGTTTGAGGGGAAAAGGGCACCCATGCCATTAGGTGGTTTACAAACAGGTTTAGCCATTTTGAGTTCTTGGGGGAATTCATCAATAAAATTATCATTAACATTTTTTCTATGTCCCTAGTGAAAATTTTGTGAAACCATTAAAATGAGGTATGTCTCTGTGTTTTGACAGAGAAAACAAATGATTGTAACAAGTACGTTATAAACAATATATATGGTTTCATTCAATTTAAGGAAGTGAAAATAAAGTAAATATATACATACATTGCTATATAGATAAAGATATGTACAAGTACATAAGAAAATGAAATACATGAGGAAAGAACTTAAAAAAAAGTGTCTGGGAAAAGATAATAAATGAACTTCTTTACTTCTCTATAAAGGATTTTAATAAATGATTAATGTATTTTATATTAATAAAGCAATGAAACTTATCTCTAAAAAGAATTTCAAAAAGGATCATAAACAAAGTTATAGAAGTTCTTAGAAAAAGACTAAGGAAGTTATTTGAAAGAAGTTTTTCAAGTCTCAGGACATACCCTGAATATGTTTTAGGTTTAGAATACGAAAAATCTATTGTGAGTAATAGGATCTTTTTAAACTATGCAAATTATTCCTATTTAAAAGAACAAAACTAGTATGTTTTATCTTTAACACTTTTTCTTAGATTGTACAACACTTTGAAACAAGCAGCTGCCATGAATTTTTGAAAACTAAGCTGCCTTCATTCAATATCTATGCAAAAGATGTTTAAAAGAATTTCGGATCAGTATGACTGTCAAGTGGGAGTGAGCCGTATCAGGAGATGATACTGTGAGTCATAGTCGAGAAGGTGAAATCAATTAATCACGTGTTTCTCTCAAGAGAAGTACTTCATACACAGCACGACTGTGGAAGAGAACGAACAGATGCTCTCTGAAAATGCATGAGATGATACAGAGGACATTTAAGATATATTAAGGAAAAAATTAAAAATTAAAAAAATATATAAAGGAAAAAATATATTAGGGAAAATAAATTACCATTACTAAAATTGAATGATAAAACACTGTTCTCTGAGCCCCAATTTTTTTATAAATATCTATTTTATACATATCTATTAATACTCTAAAATCAGGAAATGGTAATTTCGCAATAAGTTTATTAAAACAGGAAGCAGCAAGAACCATCAAAACATAAAATATTGCTTCTAGGATTAGAAGGACAAAACAACTAATTTTCAAAACCATTTCCTGTTAAGTAATTTAATGTCAAAACTATCAAGCTCTTTTTAATCCCTATGGAAACATATCTATAAAAATACTTAAAAAGTTTAGATTGTATTTAAATGTATATTTATTAATATGCACAGTCTTTAAAGCTATTAAATTGGCAAAGAGGTCAAGTAATGTATTTCATGAATGATAAAAAGTTTGGTAAACTACAATTCGATAAAAAGCAATAGATCTAGAAATTGCAATAAGACTCTTAATGAAAAATAGATCATAGACTCTTATTAATTTCTATCTACACAGAGGGAAACAATATATATGAATGTTAATCCCATCATCATATTCATATATACTTTCACAAGGCAAAATATGCACCTTCTCTTTAACCTATTCTGATGATAAAATAATGTGGCTTATCTAAGTTTCCTTGATTACCTCTGCCTAAAACAAACAAAACCAATCATTTTATTTGTTTCCTTGGGAATAGCATAGAGCATCACAACTGTAATTAATAAAATTATAACCATAATCTTGAGCTGTGGATCACATGGTAAGTCAGCTGGATCAGTTAAACTTACAATTCAAAACAAAGCCTGAAAGAGTCACCTGACAATGAAAACTGGTATTGGATTGGCACTGACCTTCCAATGTGTAAGAAGAAAAGAAAAAAATGGTGAATTTGAGATACTCATACCTCAGAGCTATTGGATTCTCAAAGAGAAGGCTTAGCAATTACGGTCTACGGAGATGCTGGGAGATGCTGGGATATGCAGCGCCTCGCACTCCCGATCCCCCTCCAGTGAAGTTTTGTTTCCCCAGCAGCTAAGGCAACCTTAATCTATTTGTCTTACTTTCAGCTTTCTCTATACTTACTTGCCTTCAGTTGCAAACTTCCATCTCACCAAAGTTCACCACCCCCCTTCTCTGAGTGGCCCACATCCCATCACTAATCTATATGTTGAGAGCAGGGATGAGTCCTGAAGACTTGGTAGTGTTGGACAACTGTGCAAGGCCATGTTAACTCCAGAACACCCAATGGCGAGTGGAGCGGGGGCAGTAGTTGGGCTGATACCCCATCCTGCTTCTCCCCCGTCCTTCCCTGCTTTCTCCTTTTCCCCCTTTCACAGGGTTTGCTACTAAAGCACTCCCTAAATCCTCACCTCAGGCCTGAAATAGCTTCCCAGAGAACCCAACCTGTTACATGTCCGTAATCCCTTCTAAGGATTTCCTGAGAACCCTCTACTCTGACCAGATAGATTAGATTAGATTAGATTAGATAAAATTTATCTAATAAAACTATGAGAAGAAAAACATTATTGGCATGCCCAAGAAATATACATGGAATATGACTTCTTTATTATCTTGTCTCCTACTTCTAGGGAGAAGACAGTCTAAATGTATCTGTTTTGTGAGATTTATCCACTGCTCTGGGTGACTTAGACCGCATATCTTTTATTTCCTTTGGGATCCAAACAAGTGTTCAGTAAATGGTGGTGGTGCGAACAAAGAAATCAGTCCCATTCCTGGGAACTATAGATGGCACTAACAATAGATTTATCTAACACCATGTGTGATCAAACTGTTTTTAAGTTTTACTGCTAAAGTTTAAATTTATCATAATCATCGTGGAGATTATTTCATGGATTTTGCACTCTGAGTAAGGTAGGTTCTTTAAACATGCAAAGAAAAGTGCAGTCAAAATTCTAGATACTTAGTCAGTATTCATAGATATGGCAGGGAAAACAGTAAAATTTTTCAACAAGGTAGACAGGAAAACTGGCAAAATAATTTTCATTCAATTTCCTCAGCTGTATGTCACCTTCCGCCTTGCCAAAAAAGTGACATTCTGAAACATTTTTTAAAAGGGCTTCAAAATATCTTTTTAAATCTTTGTAAAAGACATTGTATAACACATTTTTTGTTTTGAAAATATATGTAGAGTTGTGACTTTTATAGAACACAGATGTACACATCTATTTCTATCATCTATTAGTCAGCTGCAATTACAGTTCTTTTTAAAAACCATATAGTTTAAGGCATACTTCAGTGCCCCAAATCTATTCACTTTATGTTAGAAGTGAGCATAGAATACTGAAGAAGTAATGTGATAGTTCAAAAAAGGTACTTTAAATATTTCTAGTTACACAAAGTAAACACAAGATTAAAAGTCAACTAATAACCCATGCATATAACATATTTTAGTTTTAATATATTAATATGAGTCATCTATTAAATATATATGCTAGCATATTAACACAGGAAATATATTTTGTAAAATCCATTTTATAGTTTTTTTCTATCAGTCATCAAGATGGAAACAGTCTTTAATCATTTATTAATTAAATGCATTACAATTGCAATAAAATGGTTTTTGTATTTCCTATTTTGTGAACACATTCGATTAGAGAAATTAATTTAAGCTTCTAGAATGTAACAACAATGTTTGAATAGTTCATACCTAACAGAAAACTGAACATAGTTGAGAAAAATTATTTAACCAGGTAATATTTCAGTAATATTAATGATCATATTTATATTTATAATTAAATTAGAGATCACTCTTTAAAAAGAGTGTTTTCTTTTTTCTTTCAGGAGGCTATTCTAATGCTCTGCCTTGAAATAGAAATACATTGTCTTAACATATAAAAATATTTTGAATTCAGTGGGCTTTAATTTTGTTTGCTATAGAATTTAGAACAAACCTTAAGTCTCTGGAGGAAAAACTACAGTGATCTAGAGTCATAAAGACTTCTAAAAATCAAACGTAAAATTGAATTTGGTCTCAAAAAGACAGAAGTCAAGACAAAGATTCAACATGGCAATTAGATCTGTGTTTTTAATACATGGAGTTATGTCAGCCAAATTATTATTCAAGAAAAATAAACTTACTTGAAAACTACACTTCAGAAAGTAAAACCAATCCAGATAATTGGAAAAAAACGAATTTAATTGCCATATGTTGCCTTTGTAGAACAGTTCTTGCCCCTCTCTCCCAGAAAAGGATTTTGAAGGTAGAATGCATTAGAAATTCTTTGATTTGATATATGTATAATATCCCATTGATTGAATTTCAGAAAAATCCATCACTTTTCCCATCCTTACTTGTTGGAGGATCACAGCCAATTTGATACCATTTTTCACTGTCTGAGAATTTAGTTCCTGCTTTCTATTTGAATTATAAGTTCAGGTAACCTGGCTGACTCACCAAATGATCCACAATCCAATCAAGTTCATGTTTCAATTTAATAGTTGCCATTTTAAGAGACGATTTCCCTTCTGAGGTCATTCTGAATAGGAGGTTCAATTTGATTTCTCCGTACATAGACAATTCAGTTTTCCTAGAACAGTGAACAAAAATCATGGGGCAAAAAAATAAAATAAAATAAAAATAAAAAATAAATCAGATTTAAAAATAAAAATCTTGTGTACTGAACTTATTTGGTTTTCAGTTCCTAGTTAAATTTAGTCATTTCAGAATTCTCCTTTGTTTAATACATATTTTATCACTTTATCATTTCGTGTAGCATCAAGGCACTGGGGTAGGACTTACATCAGGTAGTGTGGCATGAGCTTGAGATATACTACTTCACCTACTCTTTAGTCTTTGGCAAAGGACTAAGTCTGTTTGGGCTGTGATAACAAAATACCATAGACCGTGTAGCTTATAAACAACAGAATTTTGTCTCTCTCAGTTCTGGAGACTGGAAGTCTGAGATCAGAATATCACTATGATCAGGTGAGGGCCCTCTTCCAAGCTGCAGACTTTTCCTTGTTTCCTTACATAGCAGAAGGGACTGAGGGAGCTATCGCAAGCATCTTTTATAAGGACACTGATTCCACTCATAACACCTTGGGGGTTAGGTTTCAACAAATAAATTTTGGGAACATGTTCAGATCATGGCAGGTTATATTACTGCTAGACACCTCTGAAATTTCTCTATCCCACCTATTGCTGTGTTTTTGTTTTTGTTTTTTTTTTCTTAAAGCTTGCCCTCTCGTGTTTATGATGCTCTTCTGTGGATTTGTATTCATACCTTCAGCACCCTTGTGAGATATTCAAAAATGTGTGTGTAGTACTCTGAGATTCAGACAGAAACGTTAGGCTGCTTCAGCTCTTTCTCCTTAGGATGCACACAAATATCTAAATTATTGATTCCATACAAATATGGCATGAGAAATAAAAGGACATTATTGACTTAAAATTATAGCCCAATGATTTCAGTAATGGTGAGAGGCGAGAAGATGTCATCTCCTATGCACCAGCTCTTAAGGAAGTTGGCCCATACTCCTTTCCACTTGCATCCTTTATGTTAACCAGAACTTAGACATATGATTTCATCAAGCTACAAGGGTGCTTGGAAATGTAGTCTTTATTTTGGTTGGGTATGTGCCTAGATGGAAGTTCTAATAGAAGGAAGAAGGATACTGGAGAACAACAAATAGTCCACCCCTTTGGTCAACTAAATATCCATGCTTAACTTTCTTACTGTGCACATAGAATACACATCTCAGAGGAGTTGACTGTAATGTCCCATCTGCTTACTGCATCTAACCTGACTTACTCCATTGCCAAGCACTTAGAAACTTAGTTCTCACCTGTAGCATTTTTTTTTTAAAGATTTTCTTTATTTATTTGACAGAGATCACAAGTAAGCAGAAAGGCAAGCAGGGGAATGTGGAGCAGAGAGCCTGATGGAGGACTTGATCCCAGGACCCTGAGATCATGACCTGAGCCAAAGGCAGAGGTTTAACCCACTGAGCCACCTAGGCACCCTTACCAGTAGCATTCTGTGGGCATGAGTCAGGGAGCCATCGTCCCAATATCCTAAATAAAGAGAAATATTAAATTCTTTAAGTTGAAGACACTTTCCATTCACTTGAGGTAAAGTGAAACACACTCCTCACCCCAAACTTCATCCCACTTTGGCGATACTGGGAATCATAACCCAGCTATCTCTAAGGTCACATCCTATAAAACATTTTACCCTTAATAGAAGTAAAGTGTGTGAAGTCATGTAAACAGTTTTATGTTTTTACCTTTTTTCAAGATCTCTAGGGTGATCTAACTCTTTTCTCACACACTTTGCTATCAGATGTCTATTATCCCTTAGTATCTTAGTTACATATTCCAGTATAATATCCTATTATGTATATACTGGTTTACAATTTTAAGACTTACCCCCCAATTTTTTTATTATTTTCTTTGGTATCCTTCATCGTTCCTGTGATTCAAGTAGCTAAGCATATTTTTCACCAGAAAAGTATTTTTAACAGCATAAAAATATAGCTACAGGCTTTCTTTTTCAAAAGCATCTGTTTAGCACTATTAAGTTCTTCAGAAATGACAGCAGTGTTCAACAAACTGCTTACTACCAGCTTACTACCTTTTCCAGCTGCTTACTACCTTTTCTAGTTCAGTTAGGCATGACCAAGGGCCTCATTCCATCCAATATTCTCTGAAATGAAATGGCATGTGTCCCTAATCAGCTGAAATGTGTCATTCATCAACTTGAACATTAAAAAATTTTGGACTTCTAACTCTCTCTTCCTCTCTTGGCAACTGAGGAATGTTTTCAGATTACACCGTTTAAGAGAATCTTGGGATGTTATTCAGCCTCTCTGAGCAACTTATAGAAGCTTATCCCTTATCTACTATAGTGAATGTTTAGAATACAAAACAAATTATTTTCAGTTTTAAGCCCCTGTAGGCTATTATACATAGCCTATTCTGATTCATATAATTTCTAAAAAAAAATTATTAGGACTGAAGGTAAGGTGGAGAAAAGCCTCTGTAAAGGTTTGGTTCTTAAGAAAAGCTCCTATATGATACCCCAACTATATCTTGACCAAGAATCCTTGTGACAGAAACTCCAGAGATTTGAAAACCCTAAGAGCAGAAGGTGATCTATTCCCAGAGAGAGATCAGAAAAAGTACCAAAACTCAAGAATTAAAATATTCCTGGGCAAACAGATCTCTTTTTGCTCCTCTAAGAAGCAAACATTAGGATGGAATTAAACACGTTAGAGATTTACTGGGGAAAAAAAGAAGCCTACAAAGGATAAAGGGGAAGAATCAGAAGTAGGCATGGAGAGCTTTTGGCAGTGATGCAGTTCTGCTATCTGTGAAATGAGAGGGAGCAGGGAGGATTGGGCCAGAAAATATTGGACTTAAGGACTACTCTAAGAAAAATTCTTCCAGTCTAACATGCAGTGGTTGAAACCAAGCTTCCCCTGGAGGATCGTGCCTCCTACAGGAATGGGTCAGTACTCATACCTGTGCAGTAGTACTCTGTCATTGTTTGGGAGCCTGGGGGAGTGGGGGAATCTCTGGTGTGGATGCTCTGGGGCTGTCAGACCTCTGTGCTCACTGCAACCAGTGATCTTAAAGGGTCTCTGAAAGGTTTGGCTCTAGGGTTGCCACTGTCTTCCCATTGTGCCAACAGAGTCCATGTCCATGCACATTCAAGAAGTATCTACTCTAGGGCTCTGGGGGTCCTTTTCCTGAAAAAAATTTATAGAAAAAAAAAATGTTTATAAACTCATCTATCTTCATTCTTGCAATTTGCATCAAGACCAAAATGTTCTGATTTTCTCCCTTCTCCACTACGCATGCTGAATTTTTCTGAGCTACTCAGCTGATTTTGATGGCTTAAACATTAATTTAACCCAGTATCTTATTCCTGGGAGATCTGAGCCCTAAGTAATCCTATTCTTCCAAGGTTAGGATTACTGCATGTCAATCCAAGCGGATCTCCTGTGCTCTATAACCTATTGGATATGAGTGACAGCATCCTTTGTTGAAAAGAGTCATTTCCTTGGAAGATGTTGACTCCTTTTCTCACCTGCGGTCTGTAGACATGAGCAGTACAAAGTTTTCTTTTTTTTTTTTTTTTAAAGATTTTATTTATTTATTTGACAGAGAGAGATCACAGTAGACAGGCAGGCAGAGAGAGAGAGAGAGAGGGAAGCAGGCTCCCCGCCGAGCAGAGAGCCCGATATGGGACTCGATCCCAGGATCCTGAGATCATGACCTGAGCCGAAGGCAGCGGCTTAACCCACTGAGCCACCCAGGCGCCCAGTACAAAGTTTTCTAATGGAATTCCAACCATGCAGAACCCAGAGCTGTGGAGATGGGCAAGCATCTGATGGGTCACTAGAAGTTGCAGAATGTAACTCACTTTTGCTTCCACACCCTGGTTCTTACAACCATGAACAACTTCTCTTGGAGATATAGTCAGTGATCTCTGCTTTAACACATATACTGCATTCTGGAAAATGGTATCCATGCATTCAGAGAATTTTCTCCACACTGGTACTTCAGCTGTGTCTTTATTAGGCTACTGTAACACTCCATGAGGTTAACTGCATCGGGATTTTTTGATATATGATAAAATGAGTGGATTTCATGATCAGGGCCCCCACCTTTGTTATAAAGTGAATCTTCTAGTTGGCTGTGTTATTGTGGGTCAAGTATACATAAGTCCTCAAATAATGGTGCTGGCTGAGGCTTTGCAGAAATAAAGGCAGATAATATCCAGAATAAATAACCCATGAAGGTACTAGTGGACCTTCTAGAAATGGGGAGGTTCACTGTAACTCACTACCAAGCAACCCATTGGACTATTACATCTATAATTCCTTTAAAAAAAAAACACACCAAAATCTCAAAGTAAGAAGTACAGTGACTTTGCAAAAACAAGAGAAATGAAATAGATGAAATGTAACCCAGGAAATAGTATTGTCAGATCACTGGTTTAATAATAGTCTCCCAATACCTCAAGGTGTTTTAACTTTTGTTCTTGTTGTTGTTGTTTGAGGGGGGGGTAACTTGTTGTTTTTTAAGTTTCATGTTTTTAGTTAAATATGTTGTTGTGGAAAATTTTGTGATGCAATTTTTTCCATGGGATCATAATGGTGGAGGAATTTCAATTCTCTTGGTCCTTAATTTTTTCTCTAGTTCGTAAATGTTGTATGTGGCTTAACTGTAGAATATCATTTTAAAACCTGAGGCCTTTTATAGTTTCTGGACTCTTCTGCTTCCTCCCAAGTGAAGACATATCTTTGTCTTCAGCTCACGGCTCTTCCAAGGCTATTGTGTCTAAGGGATCTTGCTGATGATTTGAGAACCTCTCTAGTGATGTCTGTCTGCCACCAAGTGGCTATGGCCTTTGCTTGATTCTTTTTAGAGACAGTTTTCCTAGGTCCATGGTTTCTTCTAGAAATAAATAAATAAATATAGATTTTTTTCTTTTCTTTTACAAAAAAAAAATTATTTTTTTTCCTTCAAATCCTACAAGGGAAAAAAATCCATTTCTGTTCTTTGGAGCAATGAACACCAATTGCCTTCAACCTTGCCATCAAGAACAAACCAAACTTTATTCTTCCTATTTCAAAACAAGATGGCTACTTACACAGTTTATCCTAAAACTAGGCCTCTACCCCAAATTTCTATGCTTATAGACATAAGTGATATTAAAAAAAACCTCAAATTATATTTTTTTCCTTTAACTTTTCATGTATATGTACTAATTTATTTATCATTTTCTTTTCATAATCTCTGTAAATAGAAGTGAGGTATGAATATTATATTTTTCTTTCTGGGCCATGACTTTTCTGGTAACTTTTTATTCACACTAAGTCTTTTTTTTTTATGATTTTATTTATTTATTTGACAGACAGAAATCATAAGTAGGCAGAGAGGCAGGCAGAGAGAGGAGGAAGCAGGCCCCCTGCAGAGCAAAGAGCCTGATGCGGGATGGGGGCTCCATCCCAGGACCCTGGGATCGTTACCTGAGCCAAAGGCAGAGGCTTTAACCCACTGAGCCACCCAGGTGGCCCACACTAAGTCTTTACTAAAACTTTATTTCCTGCAAATCTCATTTTCCCCTTTGGAACTGAATGGTAAAATATTTAATATAATTATTCCCTGAATAAAATATTTTTATGCCTTAAATAGCTTTGACTTATTTATAGCTGGAATGATTATTTAGATGGACAAACTGGGCAGGTACAGAGGATAGAGGTTTCTTAAATTCCAAAATTATCTGTGGAGGTACCTACATGGGTATAGTAAGCAATTGGTCTACTTTAATTCTTGAAAGAAAAATCCAGCTTTTTCTGAATTTCCGAGAGATATTCCCATAATCTTCATCACCCCTTCTGTGACTGAACCATCTTGACAGCATGTCCACCACTTGTAACCAAATGGTCTCTCACTAACCTAATGTATTACAAGATATATTAGGATGAAAAGAACACTTAAAGATGATGTACAAGGCAAAAATACCGAGGAACAGCAGAATTTTTTAGGAGATGAGTGAAAAAGGAAAAAAAGGGCAAATGAAAAATTTATAGCCACCATCTTTCCTTGTGAAATTGTATTTCATTTATTATTCATTACTGATTCTTAAAAAAACAATTTAGAAAATTTCAGTTCTTAAGAATAAGTTTTTGTTTAAAAAATATAAAGAAATACCTCAGAACATACCCAAGTTTGGTAAGCACTTTGTTTTCTATTACACTTGTTATCACAGCTCACTAGTTCTAAGTGACAGTGTAAGTCATTAAAACAAAGAAGATTCAAAAGGCAGGTCCCACAAAGGGGTTCGTACAAGTTCAACAGTCTGCAAAAACTTCTTGCAATTAGAGCTTAAAAGGTCAGATGAATCACCCTGTTTCCTAATTCACTGGAAGTTACTGATTACAGAAATAGCTAGAGAAGTAACATATTGCAGTTGCTTATACTGGTGTCTTACTCAAATGTACCATAAATAATCAGAGAACTTCAGCTGATGGGACCAATTAAAGGAGAAAACATAATTTTTTAGTTTCTCCATTTATATATGAAATATTATGTTAACATATATGTATCCTGTGTTACATATAATCTTTAAAATTTTCCACCTTTTTTATAGAAGCATTTAAAGGTTTATATTACTCAGCCATCAGAAAGAATAAACACCCAGCTTTCAAATCAACATGAATGCGACTGGAGGAGATTATGCTAAATGAAATAGGTCAAACAAAGAAAGTCAATTATCCTAAGGTTTCAGTTATTTATGGAACATAAGGAATAGCATGGAGGACATTAGGAGAAGGGAAAAATGAAGGGGGGAGAATCAGAGTGGAAGATGGACTGTGAGAGACTATGGACTCTGGGAAGCAAACAGAGGGTTTTGGAAGGAAGGGGGGTGAAGGGAAGGGTGAGCTGGTGATGGGTATTAAGGAGGGCACGGATCGCGTGGAGCACTGGGTGTTATACACAAACAATGAATCATGGAACACTACAACAAAAACTAATGATGTACGGTGACTAACATAACACAATTTTAAAAAGTTTATAAGCCAATAACTTATATTTTATAGTTGAATACACAAACCCTCCCCACTTCTATATTGTGCAGTTGTATAAGAAAATGTGTTCCTACTTCCTAGGACTATGATGTGGGTTAATAAAGGTGGAGAACAGTGCTTGATTAATGGCACATTATTTACTAAATGAGAGTTCGTAACATCTGAGAATATAATCTTTATTTGTTGGTTTGTTTTTGTGTGTTTACAGGAATAAATTCTTCTTTAATAATAAGGCTAGAAATTCAAGGCCAGATTTCTTGGAAGCCTAGAAATCCAAGCAGAGTGTCAGTTGGCTTGATTTCTTCTGAGTCCTCTCTCCTTGGCTTGCAGAGAGCCCCCTTCTCACTGTGTCCTCACAAACGCTTCGATCCCAACTGTGTGCCCAAATTTCCTCTTCTTTAAAGACCTTCCCATATAGACTTTCTGAGGTGTGGGTTTTGGGGGAACACATTCAAATCCATAATACCACCTGTGAATGGTAATTTATAGATCAGCCTTTCTGTCTGTACAAGTCTGTGTTCTTTTGGTACTCGTTTTATTGTGGTAAAAAACACATCCCATTTACTATGTCCACTGTTTTTAACAGTGCAGTAGTGTTAACTGTACTTGGTTGTGCAACACATTTCTAGCACTTTTCCATCTTTGCAAAACTGAAACTCTATACGCCTCTTCATTTATGATCAATCCTTTCTTCACCTTCGCTGCTGCATAGCTATACTTGGCAGAGCTCAATCAGCAACAATGCTCCTGTATCTGACATAGTTGTGGGAAGTGTTACTATGTATTGTTGAACAGCATGGCACAAGGAAGGCTGACGTGGACGCCATCCGTGGTACAAGTTAGTGGACCTCCTTCCAATCAGCTAAGGGAAGCGATAATGATTGGGTCTTCTGGGCTCATGGAGTAGGCAATCTCATTTTATTTAGGACTGAGATGATTTATGAAAGAGTTTATTCACAAATATCTGTAGAATAATTATATCACTAACAGTTTCCATTTCATATGTATTTGGGAAGTGAACAACAGATAAGTCAGGATAGCAGTGGTATTTGAGATTCGATATTGTGCAGATAAGTGCCACGGAACAAATTCCTGAAGGAATTTGATTTAACCAGTGCCCCAAGATGACATGTGATATTAAATAGATCTAACAAAAGTTTTATACATTGTAGAGTCCAACATCACTTTCATTGACACAAAAATCAACCAAGCACATACTGACTAGTATAGCTAACACAGCAGATGAATATGCATGCATAATTTTTCACAACTTTTTGAATCTCATATTTTGAGTATGTAGTAGGGCAGGAAGGAGGATGGAAGAGAAATAGGCTCACCCATGCTCCTGACAGCGCATGCATATTTGAAAATAATTTATATATTTTTTCTTTTAAAGGTTTATTTAGTTTAGAGATAGAGTGCAAGCAGGAGAGGGGGAGAGAGAACTCCAAGCAGACTCCATGCTGAGCATAGAGCCTGCTGGATCCCATGACCCTGAGATTACGACCTGAGCCAAAATGAGTGGGATGCTTTTAACTGACTGAGGCACCCAGGGCCCCCGAAAATAATTCATATTTGAGAAACAATCTAGATTGATTAGATTTCCCAATCTGGTCAAATTTTCTATCCCTTTCATATCTGTGACATATAGTTGACCTCTTAAAATTTTCAATCTGGGATGTGAAATTCTTTCTGCCACCTGGTTATAAGAGATTGTTTTTATCAGCACTGAAAATGTTACCAGGTTTTAAAATTTCAGTGCCTCAGGATCTATCAGATGGCAACATTTCTATACCCTGTTGTTACTTGATTTAAAAGCATTTTCCTTTGGTCATATCCAGCTGAAACCAAGTGCTCTTTAAAAGTAATGTCTGCAACCACAGCTGCTAAAAGAAGGCCTTGGGTAATGCCTCCAGTTTCTTACAGGGAGAAAATTTGCCATATTTTTCTTAATGGAATAGTCCCATATGTCTTTCAATCTGAAATAGCTCTTTATGATTTTAAGGTAGTGGTCACATGCAGAGGTAAATAGTGGAATGTATATATATCGAGGTAATTATTAAATGGGCTTTTGGGGTTCCTTGGTTGAGAAGTGCCTTTCTCATGCAGAGAGAAAGTGTAGTGGGTCAAAATGAGCTCAGTGTGACAGGCTGAAATTTTCCTTGATGCTTCTCTCCTATTTAATGCATTCCTTCCATTACCAAACAATGCCTTTAGCATGTGGCAGCGGGAAGAAAATCTGGAATAGCTTCTGTGAAGCCAGCCTCATCAAAATGAAGGACTAGGGTTTTTGTTGTTGTTGTACGTTTGGGACATCATGGGAAATCTAGCATATGTTTCCCAATCATCTGAATAAGCACCATGATATGTGAGAGAGAAAAAAAAATCATATTAATAAGGACATCCCTAGACACTGAAAGGAGTCTGACAGGCTCCCTGTGAGCAGATTTAACCACAGAGTACTTAAAGGCAGTCCTTCCACCTTCATTCATAATGTCTGTTGTCAGAGAATTCTGATGAGCAATATGGCTTCCTTTTGTAGAAGGGTTTCTACACATGGCAGTATGGCCATTTCCAAGGTAACGCAGGAGGTAGGATCACAGTTACAGCCCCATTACATTATATTTACTCATGACAGTAGATAATATAATGAAGGGAAACACAGAAGGATGACTTTTTATGTGCCTATAAATTTTTTATGTAGAGAATGGTCCTGATCTAACAAAAATTGGTGTAATTTGTTTTAAGGGTGATATGAAAAGTGCTAATGATATTCTTAAATTATTTTTCAAAAGAGGACACAAAAATGGAGCTAAAAGGAAGTTGTTTATTGCATGGCTGCCCTTTAAAAATTTATGTCAATAACTTGCATAATTTTCTCTTACAAATAATATTTTAACTAAAACCTAAAACCTCATGGGCTGTAGAATCAAAATGTAACTGGCTTGTTTTAAAGAAAGTGACAAATGATAAGAACAAATGCCATCTGGTTCCATCATGTTTACCTATATCATAGCCGGACTTAGTGAGTCTCTCTCTCTCAGTGTTCCTTATCATCTCTCCTTCACTTCCCCCAAGGACCTTGACCCAGACCACAGGGTGTCTCATCCTGGCATACGCACCTAAACACTACCTTTCACTTTGCATGCCAATCACATGGTTTTGGCCTTATGCCAGAAAAGGAACATAATTGCCAACTGATTGGCTCTCTGGCTTGGTAGTGGTAAGCTCTCTGTGTTCTGCTCTCCTTATGCTCAGTTGTGTCATAGTTTGCTCAGGTATAAATATCCCTTATATTACGACAGAGCTCTGACTGCCATTGGTGCTCAGCAAATGATACCGCCTGCCTTCACACCATTTCAAAATCAATCCCAAGCCTGCCTATTAGGACTTCCACTGATCATAATTATAACAATGGGAAAATTCCATATTAGATATCAGCTCATAAAATAATACTTAGGAATCTTAGTAAGCCAGCTGTTTTGGCTGGTCAGAGGTACAGTGATCAAGGTGAGGACATTTTGCAAGATGAGATAATCCTTTTCTGTCCATAATTCCTTCAACTGTCATGGGAAGAGATGGAAAATTTAGATATGAGCCAAAGGAGAAAATAAAGCAATGAAAATATTTGGGGGGGGGGGTGACTAGGAAATTTTGAACTCAGAAAAATAAAAATGACCTGTAAATTGAATGATACTACATAAAGCCAACTCTCATTTTTCATCAAGAGTCAGAAAAATGTAAATTACAGCAAATAACATTTATTTTCAATTTAAAACTTCAGGATTTATGGAATGTAAATTGTGGGATACTTTAATAAAGACCATTTCACAGTTTACTTCCCTGAAGACACAGACACACCAAAAACCCCAAAATACTCTTACATGCATTCAGAGGGTCTTGTAGAGATGCCAAAATAGGTGGTTTTAGCTTGCTTTCCTTCTTAGTGACCTTTATAAATAATACTGCACATAAAATCAATGCTTCAGATGATTCCAGTCTGATGATTCTGAGCTAATTTGATTATTAAAACATATCTGTAATACCGGTTCCAAGTTAAATTGAAAGTCATTGGATCTTCTAGAAATTATTAATTCTTAAACTTTAAATTTTTACCGTTTCAGTGTTGTAGTAATTTGTTAGAAAGGTTATTTTATTTATTTCTTCCTTAAAGAGTAAATACTATCACACCCTGACCTATAAACTATATTTAAGAGTTCAGTGACTCTTTAATGTTTCCTGAGACTTCATTAACCTCTAATAAGTTAAGCTCTTCTACTTCATTACATGCTGAGTAAAATAGTCTTTGAGTCTCAATAATTATAGAAGACACTGCAAAATTGTCAAAATTAAGGTCCCTGTGTAATCACTGAGTTTTGTCATCTAGCTGCCAGACATCAGCTCACTACGCGATACATTTTATTTTTGTGTTGACTGTTATTTTTGAGAACTGCCATTTAAATGAGTGGAAAACAAAAATAAATTTGGACAAGACTCCTAGCTTAAATCTGTTTTTCAATAGCAAATATTATGATTTAAATAATATTTTAACATTAATTCAATCTGCCAACATACATGAACATACAAATTGCATCTAGACATTATAATCCTCTACGATTATTGGCAGTACAAAAGGAAACTCTTTGATCAGATTGCCCATTATGACCCCACTTTTGCTTCATAAAATTTTAAGAGACATATATTTTGAACCTATTAAGGGAGAAAAAATTTCAATTTATGGGAAATGATAGGTCAGCAGAGATTTAAATTGGTTTAGACCTGTACTTAAAGGTACTTAGGCTGCAGCAGCAGATGACATAATCCTTCCATGAAGGGAAAACGCAATTACTGACCTGCTAATCAGAAGCTCCATTGGCCTCAGAGATGGATAAAGCTTTGCTTTAAGTTATTGTTGATAATAAAATTAAGAGAATTGTTGAGTGTTTTGTGCCTGTGACAGAAGGGTCAATTTTTCAACAACAGTATGTGAGCTTACCTCATACAGTCTTGTTAACGTACTCTTGACCTAAATAATAGGGTGGAGATAAATATTTGAGAGATAGATTTCAGTATGCTGTGTTCTTTTTGTGTTTATATTTATAACATAAATTGTGATTTTGTAAATTGACCAATTTTGATACCAATGGTATCAAGAAGAGGTGTTTCCCCTCACACACATACTAAACACTAGATATTGCTCAAGGAAATCATACAGTGCTCATAAGGAGAATTAAGGCAGGCTGAATGAAATTCAACCAGTCTTTCAAATATATGATTTCTTAAGCTGTTAGCATGAAATTGAAGGTTTTGTCAGAGAAGTGAGATTCACGCTTACCTTAGATGCTGGTATATTGTTTGAAACTTTAAACAGTTTTACCTTTGGGAGGAGAAGGGAGGTAAGAAAAGAAAAAGAAACTAAGGAAGACAGACTGCAGGAGATTAACAAAATAAGCCATTTTAAAAATTAAAATGTTAGATAAAATGTTAGAAAAAAGAACACTTATGAAGTTAAATGGAAAATAAATACTGAAAGAATTTTATATGTCTAATTCTACATGGTATGAAACTGAAGTTATATTATTGTCATCAAGCATATAAGAAAACTAACTGATGAGAGGAAAATCAAAGTCAGCAGGGAAATGTTTGTTTATCCTTATATGCTTCAAAATAATTGATTTCGACCCAAAACAGTCAGTGTGCCTAAGTAACTCATAATGCCTAGGGATCAATATGGGAAATAATATCATGAGGAAATATTTTACTTTCTAGAATTATATTAATTATATTTGTCTTTGAAGAGAAAATTCTTCATTTTTAAAAGACTCATTATTTTAAATTTAATGTATTTGTTGTGTTGAAAAATACACACACACACTCATGCACACACGCACTACATGCACACACACTATAATCAGAAGACAGTGATCATATTTTACTTGTCAATTTGCTTCCCCCACACCAAAAAACAATAATTTATCTCAAAATATGATATTCCACCCCATGGGGACTCCAGAATTCTGCAGAGATCATGTAAAACAATATAAACAATAACATGGTAGGAAAAAAATAAACACTGAAAATGACAAATAACTTTCCTTCCTCACCAAATGAGCAAACATCAAATGTGTTTGCAATTTAGGCTCAAATTTTAAAAATTCTAAATAGAGCTCCACCAGAAAACATGCTATATATATGCAAATGTCCTCCTTCCTATGCTGAGATGAGGCCACTGAATTGTTATCAGCATGGTTTGTGCTTTGAATCACTTCACTAGGGGATTTTTTTTTTTAACTTTCATATTCAATTTCACTTTGTAAGAAACAATAACCACGTTCAAGAAAGCTGGATGATCATGAAAAAGAGTTTGAACAAAGCAAAATTAATAGATCAACACCCCTCCTCCCTATGGGGACACTGCCTCTTGAGTTTTAAACTAAGTCTGCATAGGTGAACTTTTCTTTACTGACCTAACATCATACTAGACTTTATTTCTGCATACCATTGATTTGAATCTGTAGAAGACCAGTCAACTTTATTTGTTAAAAAGGGTGTATGGTGTATATCTATCTCTCTTGTTAGAGAGTGATCACTTACTGTAGTTCAGCCAGCTTTGAACTCTGTGCCACTGTACCTCACTAGGCAAATAATCTTCCCTGAAAGAAACATTAAAAGGAAAGCCATAGGAGAACACAGTGTCAGTCTCAAGAGTTCAGAAAACTTCTGAGCCACACAGAAATGTGCTCCTCCCCATTTCTTTTGTGTGACTTCTTACAAATCAGCCTCCCTGAACTGGCATCTTTTATCGATAAAAAAGGGGGGGACGGGATTTTCCCATCTTTCTTTTTTAAGGTTATTATAAGCATCAAGGTAGGTGATATGTGTAAAAAGACACTTCAATTCAAAAGTCCTACACAACCGTGAATCTTGCAATGGCAGTCACTATAGTTATTACTGACTGAGACAATCTCATTGCCATCAGCCACTAAGCCTCATGACCATACATGATGAAACCATAATGAAAATAATGTGTGACTCACAAGCCAAACCCAAAAGACAACTTATGAAAACATAATTTACTACTATGACAAAGATGGATATTTACAGACCTTTAAGCATCCCTAATGATATAGCACAAATTCTTATGGTTCTATAAAATCACAAAATAATACTTATCTGTTTTGCATAGTCTAAACTCTGTTATATAAAAATTCCAACACTGTGAGGTCAGAATTTTAATTCTCAGAATCCATGTGAACTGAGTTTAAGGAAAATAAAGGCTAACATACACTGAGCCCTGGCAATGGAGCCAGGCTCTCTTCTGCATACTCTCCATTTACCAACTCATTGAAGGCTCCAGACACCCCTATTAGATAGGTGCTATTGTCATAACTATTTTATGAATGGAGAAACTAAGGCATAAAGAGTTCAAGTAACCTGTCCAAAGTCACTCAGCTGGCAAAGAGGAAATTAAGATTGAAAGTAACACACTCTACCTCTGGAGTCCATAATAGTAAACACGACATGGTATTCCTTCTGTGAGATGTTACAACCTGTCAAATGTTACCAAAAAGCAAAGCAAGTGCGCTTGAGAAATAGGAATGAGAATTTTAAAATGTGCTAAATGATAGAACATATTTAAAAGTGATGAGTCTAGGGATCTACACATATTAGGTTTTTAATAAATGCCTAGTCTCTCTGAAATCTCTTTACCTTTCCCCCTCTCTCTCTCTTTGAAGAAGACACTGACCAGAGATTTATACCAAAATCTTACCTGGAATTATTGGGAATTGGAGACAAAACACATTGTCAATGATTCTCAAATTTATCAGCATAAGCTAGCAGAAATGCTATTTCCAGGCTCCCACAACTATAGCCGAAGTACTAAGAAGGGATGAGATATCATTTTTTACATCCATTCAGTTGTTCTACCAATAATGCTGTAAAAGAAAAAAATTTGAATAGATGGCTTTAAGGAAAGGCAAGAGTGAAATGTGTAGCTTGTAAGTTAGGAAACATTTCAGAAAACTTTCTCTGTATGTTGCAAAGGAATAGCATAGTCATATTCACAAGCAAGGGGCCATATAAAGGTCAGATCAAGAGCCAATATAGAGGCTTCAAAAACAAAAATAATAGCCCATTTGTGGAGCAATATCTTTGATATAGTAAGAAATACCAAGGTGAAAAATGAATGGCAAGTGAACATCCAGAAGGTTTTATCCTAGCGAAGAGAAAAATTGAGCTCTTGCTGAAAACTCCCAATCTAACAAACTGAAGGGTATTGCTGATGTATGATAGAACTGATCAACAAATACACAGGAATATGTGGGAAAAAAGAGCATGAGGGAGGGGTAGAGAAAAGAAGACAAAATTCCATGTCATTCAGAGAGAGGGGAGGGAAACGAGTGGAATAGACTGTATAGGTATTGTGTGCGCAAATTCAGTCAATGCCAGAGCTATGCACAGATTGTTTAAAGCCAGGGTTTCCAGAAATAAAAGTTCCCAAGTGGTGACTCTAACTTCAGGTTTTGTTGTTTCTATCTGTTGATATGTTCTTTCTTTGATTGGAGAGGGTGCAGTGCTTAGAGGAGCCTGCAGCTTACTCAAGTTCCTGTTGTCATCCGGATGAATAGAAGTAGCAGGATTTGGTTAAGAACAAGGTGTTCTGTGTTGAGCCTTCTTTCCAAATCATGCTAAGTTGTTTTTGCCCTGTGCATCTGGTAATCTGTAATGCAAAAACCCTTTTATTTCAGCTGTTCCCTTCCAAATCCTCTTTCATTCGCTTCATCTTTCATCATCTTTCACCATAGGTAACCAGAAGGCTTTTAAAAGGCTTAAATGCACAGGAGTGTGTACATATATTTTGTATTTCTTCAGGTGGAATAATGAGAAAATGTAACTACAAGCAGATATTATTTTATACAAATGTATATTTGAATATAATCTGTTCTTACTGACTTCATGTCCTTGTGTAAACTAAGCCTCAGTTACTTTATCTGCAAAATAATGATGAAATTACAAATCTCAATCACTTTGTTCTATGGAAGAATTATTTGATACATGTGTTGGTTTTGGAGTATGTGTGTTCACACACATTAATAAAAACATACCTTAAATATTCTGTGCATACACTGATGAAAATCCATGAATCATTATCATCGTCTTTACTAATAGAGTATTTTCTACACTCAAGGAGGTGTTCTAGATGTGTTAAAGTTATTAATTTTCCTTTTATAGTAATTCTTAATGACTTGTGGCAAGCCAATGGATTTGGGTTTGCTGACAGAAATGACCCATAGATTATCCAGAAGCTTCACACCCAGTCCTCAGAGATAGCCACAGAGTAAAAGAAGGTGGTAAAGACTGCATGAGATTCTGGGAAAGCAAAGATTCCTCAGCAAATACTGGCAGATGGCATCCCACGTGGGGCTGTACAGTGCTAGCATTTCAGGGATCCTCACTCTGGACTTGTACCCCTTCACCAAGACTCTCTCTGGAGGAGTAGATAGAAACAGTGCTGCCTTTGACAAGAGTTTTGAGCACATCCTGGCCAACCTCAAAGGCTGTACCTAAAAAGTCACCATTGTGATGCTTTAGACTTCCGAGTTGTCTCTGCCTGCCCAGGTGCCACTATTAGAATTTGGTTTGCTCTGAATGCCTCTTGCATAAGTTGTTTGGCCCAGAACTGCTTTGTGACAGTTCTCAGACTCCATACCAAAGGTAACTATCTCTGAAGCTCCTCTAGCCACCGGCCCTGAGCCATCTGAGATCCCCAGACAGGGCCCCTTCTCACCAAGGTGACAAATGAGACAACTGGCTGCTCTCTTACTTACATGCACTCCTTTCTGACAGACTCCCAGATCAGGATTTGGGACTTGAATGAACAAAGAGGCCAACTCCCATGGCCGCTCCAAGATGCAACACCACCATTCTCTTTTTCTGGCTACAGGAGCTTGACAACTCTTTTGCCAAGCTCTGAGGTCTCTGTGAGCTTAAGAACACTAAGAGGGTGTGGCTAGCGGACAACTTTAAGTCACTAAATTCTGGTGATACCTAAATAGTTCTTGGGAACACAGATGTCCACATGAGCATATGCAAAGAGTAGACAGAAATTCCTCATTCCAAGGACATAATGGCCTGACCACAGGGTTGGACTTTGGGCACCATACCAAGTACATCACTTCAACAGGCATGAGCAGGAGACTCAAGTTAAAAAGCTGTGGGCCCTGTCCCATCTCACAGAACTCATGTTCCATAGTGGGTTAGAGTTAGGGGGGAGGAGGCAGAGATTACTTGGCAAAGAGAGGATCTATGGAGAGAGAGAGTCACATCATTTCAGCACCAGATAACCTCTCAGATATGAGAAAATCATGTGACAGACACTGCAGTATGGACCACCCTAACAGAAGTGACCCCATAGGAGCATATGTATAAGGAGGAACTGTCACTTCTAAAGGCTCAGGGCCAGAGCCCAGAGCCTATCCTCCAATGTCACTCATTGTGCTGGCGGTGTTGGCTAGTCCATAAACACTTTGTTTCTATTCCTGAGAGACGGGGACAGATTGTAAATAAATCAAGGCTTAGTAAGACACAAATGGGAAGAGAAATTAAGACTGATTTGAATCTAGGACTGACTGCAAAATCTGAGATCCTAACTATTAAAGGTTTACATTTAATGTTTTTTTTCAATTCTAAGCATGTATAGTGAATGGTCATGTTGTGGTTGCTCTTGTCATAGTTACTCCTAATTTAACATGCCCTCTAAAGTACTGTTAGAAATATGTGCTGTTAAATTTCAATGTTAAATTTCTGTTGTGTGCATTTATATATCCTTCTTTGGGCACCCAGAAATTTAAACCTGGGCCTTAGACTGCCATGAAGGAAACTGAAATAACAGTGTAGTGATGTGTCAAATCCATAAACATACGTAATTTCATCATTTTCCTACCACTTCATTTCTACCTCCTAATCCCAGAAAAATTTCTGGGATTCAGTGGAAAGCTCATCTTTATTACAGTATTATTTATCAAATTCACATTATTTATTACATTCATATTCAACATAGGGACACACTGTGAAAGCCAAACTTTTAATCTGATGCATCATCTGTCTGCGTGACAAATATTTCATTTGCCCTTTCTAAATTTCACTGAGGATGCTGTTCTGATGGTGGTAAGAAATGTGCATTTCCACATAATAGTATGTGGGTTTTTTGCTCATTTTCATAAATCGTTAGCATTAAAGTGGATAACTTAATCAGAAGAAATATGTCCAGGTGATCCAAATTTATAGAGAAATCACTTTTTAAATCTTTTAATTGCATTATTTAAGATTGCTTTTAATACAGACTAAGCAGAAACTAGGATAGAATAAATCTTAATCCCAGTTATACCTAATAACAGCCAGCCTCCTGGGGGCTTCTGGTAGAGCTAAAATATAATCCATTTGTTAGCTCTCTATTGGTTTTTGTCCTCAAGGAATTTTATCTACAGTAATTTACAAATGCTTCCTTTTCCTATTGACATTGAGGGAGTTTTTTTTTTTTATTACATTAGTGGTTACAGTAGTTGTGAGAAGGGATGTATTGTCTCTCAAACCACTTGCTCTTGGCTGACCACTCATGCCCACGTATTTTGTATCTGAGTCTACATAACTAATTTTTTACCATTCTAATCCCTTTCTGACTTGGAAACTTGGTTTTAAGGTAACTACACTCATGACTCACTTTAATATTCCAAATTCCCATAGAAATTTCCATAACTGAGTGCACCAAAGTATGGTTTTATTGTCTATAAGGTCAGACTCACTTGCCTGGCTTTACAGAGAGACCACTGGCTATGGCCTAAGGTTCCAACTATTCAAACACTCCCCACAAGGGCTTGAGGCAGATTCCTCTCTACTGGTCTGTACTCTGCTAAGTCCCTCTCTTCCTCTCATCAGTTACCTTCTTCATGGCAAATTGCTTATTTACATATGATGATGTCATCTCAATCCAGAGTCCCACATGGAAAAACCATGCATGGCTTTTAGACCATAGAGCAATGAAAGAAGTGTGTTCCTTGGAGGCCTCCATGATTACCTGTGCCAGTTGTGAGATAACCTGTCCACATAGGCGGTGTCAGGAGTGTCACCAACCCCCAGGAAGAAGCTGGAAGTTATTTTTCACTTGAGCTATACTGAGGAGCTACCATAGGCAGCCTTTGACTACAACCTCCAAGAGTTTCCTGCTAGTAGCTGTATTTGAATTTTGTGTAAAACACCAAGCTATATATATTCATTTTGCATGTGCTACTAATGCCGTGTGGACAGTCAATTCATAGGAACCTAGCTGAACTGCCTGAGCCGCCATCCTTTGTAGAACTTAAGAGACTTTTTTACATTTCAGTCAGTTCAGCCTCCATTGACTTTCAGGCACCCTATTGTCCCTTGGGAATAAGCATCAGTAAAATTCCTAAATAAGCAATGTGGTTTCCTCAAAGTCTGAACAGCCTGCTAGTGTCTAAGATTGTTACTTAGTGACAGGTCAGCGAGAGAGAACTTATTTCTCAGAATTTGGAGAATGACCATGGTTGTTCCAGGAATTTCATGGGGTGAGATAGACTTGAATTAACGTTGTATTTATCAGAGAGCTTCTATTTGTTATATGGATGACTAGAACCCTCAACGCCTCTGGGCTCCTTTCTCTGAGGAGTCCGTTATCATGACATCAGTATACTGCTCCAACAAGCTACTCATGTTTGTCAAGCTACTCATGTTTATCCTGCCTTACTAGATATGGGAACAGGGTAGCAAATTCATATATCCTTGTGTTATTACAATAAACGCATACCAAGAACCCAAGTCACCAGAATGCGAATTGTTCTGGCTGGACTGCAGAATTACTGTGGAACAGAAGAACTTAAACGAGACTATAATGATATACAAGTTTTCTGTGGCCTCTTTCACTTCCTACATAGTCTTTCCTATATTAAGTACGGCTGAGGTAACTGGAGGAAATATCCTGTTTAATTTTTGATAGTCTATTATTAATATACATGAGCTGTATGCTTTACAAACTACCCAGACAAGACTCCTAAAAATTTTTTTTTATAAACCTTCTAATTCATGCATTGCCATAATCAGAAGAAATATCTTACATTTGTCTTATACCAATTATGCATTGTATAAATATTGCTTAAAATTGACAACTTATGAAAGATCGGGTAAGTCAAAAGATTCCTATTTATGATGGGTAGTGGTGTTAGTTACTTCTTATAAAAAGGTCAAAGCCAAAGCACCCAGTTCATATATTTATTCCCATTATACATTCAGGTAAATTCAAGGACCACAGAATAGTTTCTTCAGTCACACATTCTAACTTGTGACTTAATCTCCGTCTGAGTTCTTTCTTCCACTGCATCTTCATACTTTTCATATTTTATACTCTGAGTTTCAATTTTGGGAATTTCACATTGATATTCCAGAGTGGATGTTGAGCCAGATATCTGGCATCCTGACAAGTATATCAACCCAAATCTACTTTACTTAAATTATACTTAATGTCCCAAGATACCCTACCAAAAATTGAGCAAGCAGATTTTAGCCCTTCAAATCAATCATTCTCAGATATCATGGTTTTAAAAGGAAAGGAACATCCAGCAGTCTTCTTTTATTTCTTTGTTTAATTAAGGGCTTATATTTTTAGATCATCCTAAGGTTCAAAGCAAATAGAGGGTAAGATACAGAGAGTTTATATACAACCTCTGTCCCAATGCATGCATAGCCTTCTCCATTAACATCACTCATGAGAGGGGTATATTTTTTACAGTTAATAAATCTAAATTGACTTATAATCATTCAAAGTTTATAGTTTACATAATCATTCAAAGTTTATAGTTTACATTAGGGTTCACTTTTGGTGTTGTACATTCCATGGTTTTAAAGAAATGTATACTGACATATATCCACCAATATATTAATACATAGTAGTTTCACTGACTGAAAAAGCCTCTGTGTTCCTCCTTTTTATTCCCCCATTTTACTGGTCCCTGACAATCTGTGATCTGTTTCCTGTCCATAGTTTTGCCTTTTCCAGAATGTCTTATAGTGGGAATCATACAATGTGCAATGTTGTTAGGTTGACTCTTTTCACTTTTGAAATTCTTCCGTATCTTCCCATGGGTTGATGGTTCATTTATTTTTGCTAGATTTTGCTATTTTGCTAGTATTTTGCTATTTTGCAAAATATTATTCCATTGTATGTTGTACCACTGTTTATCCATTTACCTACTGAAGAGTATCTTGGTTGCTTCCAAGTTTTGGCAATTATGAATAAAGATGCTATAAATATCTATGTGCATGGGGCACCTGGGTGGCTCAGTGAGTTAAAGCCTCTGTCTTCTGCTCAGGTCAGGATCCCAGGGTCCTTGGATTGAGTCCCACATCGGGCTCTCTGCTTAGCAGGGAGCCTGCTTCCCTTTCTCTCTCTCTGCCTACTTGTGATCTCTGTCAAATAAATTAAAAAATCTTTTAAAAAAATATCTCTATGTGCAGGTTTTCAGATCCTTTGGGTCAATACCAAAGAATTTAATTGCAGGGTCATAGTGTAAGAATATGTCTAGTTTTGTAAGAAAGTGTCAACAGTCTTCTAAAGTGGCTATATAGTTTTGCCTGTGGTCCAGAGCTACGTCATTCCCGTGGGTGTGGAATTGTATCTTATAGTTTTAATTTCCATTTTTCTGGATGACAATTCATGTGAAGCATCTTTTAATGTTTATTTACCATCTGAATATTTCCTTTGGTGAGGTCTATTTTTTAATCCAGTTGTTTTCATATTGTTGGAGTTTAAGAATTCTTTGTCCTTAGATATCCTTTGGATAACAGTCCTTAGATGTATCTTTTAACAAATGTTCTCCCAGTCTGTGAATTTTATTTCTCATTCTCTTCACATTGCCTTTTAGATAGCAGAAGGTTTTAGTTTAAATGAAGTCCAGCTTATAAATTATTTAATTTAAGAATTGTGCCTTTGGTGTTGTATCTAAAATGTTATCACTATACCCAAGGTCATTTAAATTTTCTTCTATGTTCTTCTAGGACTTTTATAGTTTTGCCTTCTTCATATAGGTTTGTGGTCCATATTGGGTTAATTTTTGTGAAAAGTGTAAAGTCTGTGTCTAGATTCATCCTTTGAAATAAGATGTCCAGTTGTTCCAGCACCATTTGCTGAAAAGACTCTTTAGTCCATTGTATTGCCTTTGTTCCTTTTCTTAAAGATCAGTTAACTAGATTTATTTGGGTCCATTTATGGGCTTTTTATTCTGTTACAATGATCTTTTTGTCACTGTTTTGATTATGGTAGCTTTATAGTTAAGTTGTGAGGTCAGAGAGTGTTAGTCTTCTGATTTTGTGGTTTTCCCTTACTATTGTTTTGAGTATTGTGGATTTTATACTCTGTATATAAATGTTATAATCGATATCCACAAAAATAATTTTCTAGAATTTTGAATGGAATTGTGTTGAATGTACAGATCAATTTGGGAATAAATGACATTTTGATAATATTGAGTTTTCCTATCCATGAACATAGAATATCTCTTCATTTACTGATTTCATTCATCAGAGATGTGTAGTTACCTTGATATAGTTCTTATATATATATATGTTTCACTCATTGTATTCCCATGTATTTCAAATATTTTGGATGCTAATGTAAATGGTATTAGGTTTTATTTCGAATTTTGTTTGTTCCTTGATGATATATAGAAAAAAAGTGATTGAATTTTGTATATTAACTTTGTATCCTGCAAACTTGCTATACTTGCTTATTATCACCAGACATTTTTTTGGTCCATTCTTTCAGATTTTCCATATAGGTGATCAAGTCATCTGCACACAAAGAAATTTTCTTTCTTCTCAATCTGCTTCTCTTATATTTCTTTTTCTTATTGCTTTAGCTAGAACTTCCCAGTATGACTTTGAAAAAGACTGATCAGAGTGAACATACTTGTCTTATTTCTGATCTTAGTAGGAAAGCTTGGAGTTTCTCACTATTAAGTATAGTACTAACTGTAGGATTCCTGTAGATATTCCTTCTCAAGTTGGTTAAGTTTTCCTCTATCCCTAGCTTGACTGGTTTTGTCAAATGCCTTTTGTTGCATCTATTTATATGCTCATGTAATTTTTCTTTCTTATCCTCTTGATGTTATGGAATAATTGATTTTTAAATGTTGAACCAGTCTTGCATACCTGAGATAAATTCTACTTAGTTGCAGTATAAAATTGTTATTTTTTTTTTGAAGGAAGAAAATAATTTTTTGAAGTAAGAAAGTAATATTTTTTAAATTATTTTTTCATACATTACTGAATTTTGTTGAATTTTTATTTTGTTGAAGATTTTTACAGCTATGCTCATGAGATATTTTGCCCTGTACTTTTCTTCTAATGTTTGTGTCTGATTTTGGTATGAGGGTAATGCTGGCTTCATAGAATTAATTAGGAAGTATTTTCTTTGCTTCTATCCTCTGAAAAAGATTGTAAGGGACTGATATTTCCACCTTAAATATTTGGTGGAATTCACAGTGAGCCCATCTGGGCTTTCTGTTTAGAGGGTTATTAATTATTGCTTCAATTTTTTAAATAATTATAACCCTCTTCAGATTGCCCATTTGTTCTTATGTGGGTTTTGGCAGATTGTGACTATCAAGGAATTGTATTTTATTTAGGTGGTCACATTTGTGGACATAGAGTTGTTCATAATGTTATTTTATTGTTCTTCTAATGTCCATAGGATCAGTAGTGATGTCTCCACTCTTATGATATTAGAGATTTGTACCTCCTCTCTCTCTCATTCTTTTTTTTTTTTTTTTTTTTTTAGTCAACCTGGATACTTCATAGTTTTACTGATCTTTTTAAGAACCAGCTTTTGTTTCCATTCATTTTTCTCCATTGATTTACTGTTTTCAATTTCATTGATTTCTATTCTATTTACTTTCTTAACTTGGATTTTTATTTTCTAGTTTCCTAAGATGTAAACTTAGTTGATTGATTTTAGATCTTTCTTCTTTTCTAGTGTAAAATTGTAATGGTATAAACATCCCTGCTTTCATTGCAACCCACAAATTTTCATAAGTTTTGTAATTATTTTTATTTAGTTCAAAGTATTTTCAAATTTCACTTGAGATTTCTTCTTTATGTGTTATTTAGAAATGTATTTAATCTCCACATATTTGAAGATTTCCTACTTACCTTCTGTTATTTTTAGTTTAATTGCAGGCTAAGAGCACACAATGTATATGGTTTCTATTTTTTCAAATTTGTTAAGATGTATTTTATGGTCCAGAATGCAGTCTATGTTGGTGAAATTTCCATGTGACTTAGAGAAGAAGGTCCCTTTTCTTGTTGGATAAAGTCTATTGATGTCTATTACATCCAGTTGACTGATGTTGTTGTGGAGATCAACTATGTCCTTATTAATTTTCTGCCTACTAGATCTGTCCATTTCTGATAGAGAGCTATTGGATTCTTTGGCTAATATGGTGGATTCATTTATTTCAGTTCAGAATCTTAGTTTTTGACTCACATAGTTTGACACTTAAGTTAGAAAAATAAGTTTTGACTTTACCTTCACTAGTTACTTCTTCAGTGTTCTTCCTTTTCACATATAGATCTGAATTTCTGGTCTATATTATTTTGGTACTCTCTAAAGAAATATTTTAAATTTCTTACAAGAAAGGTGTACTGACAACAAATTCCCTCAGTTATTGTTAGTCTCAGAAAGTCCCTGTAGTGCTCTCACTTTTGGAAGATAATTTCACCAATTAAAGAATTCTAGGATTTGTTTTACTGTTATCATCTTAAATATTTCACCTCATGCTCTTCTTGTTTGCATCTTTTCTGAGGAAAAAGCAAATGTAATTCTTTGTTTCTCTCTACATAAGATGTCTAACTTTGGTTTCTTTCAGGATTTCTTTTTTTATCTTTGCTATTCTGTAATTTGAAAATGATATGCATGGTATACTGGGTTGTTGTTGTTTTTTAATATAAGTTTTGTTTTTTCTTTGTCATTTTGGTTTTCTCTGAGCTTCCTGGATTTTATTTGAGGTCTAACATTAAATTTGGTGAAAATTCTCAGTCTTTATTGCTTCCAATGTTGGTGTTGTTTGCCTTCTGGTATTTTTATTATATATGTGATGGCATAAGTAATACCTTAGCTGTCCCATAGTCCCTGGATATTCTGCTTGTTTATTTTTTCAGTCTTTGTTTTCTTTGCTTTCCATTTCCTAGAATTCTATTGATATATCCTTTAGCTCAGATTTTTTTTTCTCAGTTTTGAAGAGTCTCTTAATGTGCCCATCAGAAGCATTTTTTATTTCTGCTGTAGTGTTAGTTTATTTTTTTAATACCTAGCATTTCTTTTTTGCTCTTTCTTAGGATTTCCACCTCTCTACTTGCCTTGTCCTTCTGTTCTTGCATGTTGTCTATCCATCAGAGCTCTTAGTATAGTAATCACAGTTGTTTTAAATTCTTGGTCTTCTAATTCCAACACCACTGCCATGTCTGTTTCTGAGGTGTGCTCTGTCTCTCTAAATTATTATTTTTTTTCCCTTTCAATATTCCTTTTGGGGGGGTGTAAATCAGGCATGGTGTACTTAGTAAAAGATATTGCTGTAAATAGGCCTTTAATTGTATTGTAGTCAGTTTAGGTTTTGGGGAGGGGAAGTATTCTATAATCCTTAGATAGATCTCAATCTTTTAGTGAGGCTGTGCCATGGCACTTTAATCTTCATTTTTCCCAGTCACTCCCTCTCCTACTTATATGGAACAGAATGGGTAGTCTTGGCCCATTAGAGAGAGCTAGAATTTGGTATTTTTGTCTACTTTGAAGGCTAGAGCCAGTTGGACTCAATATTTAACTTTTCCTAGGTGAATTAGGCTCTGACAACCACCTAGCTCTGGCTAACTAGATTACCCTAAGGACAGGTCTTTTTAAGAAAAATAGTAACTTTTTGGGGCATCTGGGTGGCTCAGTTGGTTAAATTACAGCATTTGGCTCAGGTCATGATCTTGGAGTTCTCAAGTCCCTCTTCAGGCTTCCAGCTCAGCAGGGAGTCTGCTTCTCCCTCTGACTCTTCCCGCTTTTGTGCTGTCTCTCAAATAAATAAACAAAAACAAACAAACAAAAACCCCAAAGTTCCTTTTCTCCTCCCAATGCTGGAAGCAGGAGAGGATTTTTTTAAATGATACCTGGTTGAGCTGCTAGAGGTAAATCTCACAGTATTGTGGGAGATCCCTTGGACATGGTTCTTCTGGAATATTTAACTTTCAGATTTATCCATACTGAACCTCCAGGAATTTGTCAGTTATAGTTGAGGTTTTCTTGCCCTGGCGCTGGTTCTTGTAGAAGTTTTTGCTTGTGAACCTCTAGAAGATCCAGTAAGCCATGACTCTCTGAACTTTTTCTTCAGTCTCCAGTCTTATGGACAGCAATCTACCCTTGTCCTCTTCTCTCTTATGTAAAGATGACTGGTTGATTTTTTAGTCTGTTTAGCTTTGTATGTTTTATTAGGTAGGCGTAGTAACTTCCAAACTCCTTAGATGAACTGGAAACTCAACCTTGATATCTTTTAAAATATTTTGTGTTCTGACTCATGATAACTATGTTTTGATTAAACTTATACAAGGCAGGCTAATTATAGTAAATTTAGTAAATTTTAAGTAGGGGGAGTATGGTCCCAGTAATTTGTTCTCACTCCTAAGCATTGATTTGCCTGATGCATTCTCAGTGCCTTACTGGAAATGCTGGCAGTTTCATTCTATTATTATTATTATTATTATATCCTTTAAAAATTATAATATTTTACTGAGAATCATACATATAACTCTCAGTTCACTTGATTTAATTGTATATTTTCTGTATACTCATTGGTTGTTCAAATCTCACCAGAGTCTCATTTTAAAACATTCTTAACCCTCACTCTCCTTATTCCCCTTTTCCCCTTACCACTTCACAACTCCATACTCTCATCCTGCCCAGACGACCACTAATCTATTTTGGATATCTATAGATTTTCCTATTCTGAACATATATATACATGGAACCATACAGTATGTGATTTATGATTGGCTTCTTTCACTTAATATTATGTTGTCAAGGTTTATATATGTTGTAGCATGTATCAGTACTCCATTTCTTTTTATTGCCAAATAAAATTCCTTTGTCTGGATATACTACCTTTTAACCCATTCATCAGTTGATGGCATTTAGATTGTTTCCTCTTTGGGGCCATTATGGATAATGCTCTTACAAACATCTCTGTAGGAATTTTATGTGAGCATATGTTTTTATACACCTGAGGTAAACAACTAGTCATTATTAGATCACAGGAACACTCTATGATAAAATTTTAAGAAACTGTTAGATTATTCTTCAAGGTGACTACATCATTTTATATTCCCTCCAGCAGTGTATGAGGGTTCCAGTATCTCCACATCCTCAACACTTGTTAATATGGTTTTAATTATAATCATTTCAATGTATCTGAAGTGGTATCTCATCATGGTTTTAATTTTTATGTATCTCTCAGTAAAGATATTGAGATTTTTTTCATGTTATTATTTGTCAATTGTATATCTTCATAGGAGAACTGTGTTTTTAGTTCTTTTACCCACTTGTCCACAAATAATGCTTTTCAATTGCATTGTCTATCTTTTACTATTGAGTTATAAATCTTTTATTTAAATACAAGTCCCTTGAAATATATATTATTTGCAGACATTTTCCAAATTTTATGCATTTTTTTATGTTTTGATGATGTTCTTCAAAGCATATATTTTTAATTTTGAACAATTCCAATATATTTATTTTTTCATTGCTATGCCTTTTATACCATATCTAAGAAAACTTTGCCTAACCCAGTTACAGGGATTTATTCCAACATTTTCTCCTGAGATATATATATAGTTTTAATTCTTACATTTATGCCTATAATTTTGAACTTGTGTGTGTATGTGGTTTGAAGTATGGTTGCTACTTCATTATTTTCTATGTGAGTAGATAGTTATACCACTACCATTTATTGAAAAGATGATTCTTTCCATCATTTCATGTTCTAAACATCCTTGTTCAAAGTTAATTGACAGTAAATATAAGGGCATATTTGGAGGTGCTCAAACTATATTGATCCTTATGTTTACCTATGTGCCATTACCATACTGTCTTAATAATTTATTAAGTATATTTATGCATGTGTGTGTCTGTGTTTATTTAAAAAATGATTTTTACTATGTAAGTTTTGAAATTAGGAAGTGTAGTCTTTGAATTTTTTTCTTTTTCAAAATTGTGACTGTTCTCAATCCTTGTATTTCCATATGAAGTTTAGGGTCAGCTTGTCAATTTCTGCATAAAATCAACCTTGTATTTTGTTAGGTATTGCAATTAATCTGTAGATCTATATGGGGACTATTTCTATATTAACAATATAAGTCTTGCAATCTATGATCATGGGGTGACTTTCCATTTATTTAGATCTTTTATTTCTTTCAACTATATTTTTATTTTCAGTCAATAAAATTCACTTTAAAGTTATTCTTAAATACTCAATTTTTAAAAAATCCTTTTATAAATCCTTAAATTTCATTTTTCAATTATTTCTTTTTTTTTTAATAACAGTTTTATACCTTTATTTGACAATCAGCGATTAGTTTTCATCCACATTAACTGTCTGTAGATTTTTGAAAGTGGTGACAGGTACACAGGTGACCAGTGTGTAGAGCTTGTTTGGAGAATCTTCATCCTCGTTACGTTTTCTGGACAACCGCAGACGGATGCGGTACGGAACGTTCCTTATTCCTTTGACCCAGACAGCTTTGTTGAGCCTTGTGTCAATGCGCACATCTGGAGTTCCCATCTCCTTCATGGCAAATTTCCGGATCTCTTTGAGTGCCCGAGGGGCACGCTTCTTGAAACCCACTCCATGGATGCGCTTGTGAATGTTGATGGTGTATTCTCTGGTCACTACCTCATTGATGGCAGAACGGCCCTTCTTCTCGCCACCCTTCTTCGCGGGAGCCATTCTGCCGGGCCCGGGTTGGAAAGGAAGAGCGCGAGGTCTTCAATTGTTTCTATTAGAAAAATTTTTTGTGTGTGTATTATACATTGCAACTTTGGTGCATTGATTAGCTCTATTAATTTTTTAGGGAATTAATATTTTCTATAAAAAAGATTATGTAATCTTCAAAAAGAAATATGTTTATTTTTTAATTTGTATTATTTTTTAAGATTTTATTCACTTGTCAGAGAGAGAGTGGAAGCACAAGCAGCAGGCAAAGAGATAAGCAGGCTCCCCGCTAAGCAGAAAGCTCAATGCAGGACTCAATCCCAGGCCCCTGGGATCATGACCTGAGTTGAAAGCAGCTTTATGGACTGAGCCACCCAGATGTTCCTAGAGATATGTTTAATTGTCTTTCTCAGTCCAATTAACTTTTGTTTCATTCTCTTGCATTTTTGCCCAGATTACAGCCTCTACTGCAGTGTTGAACATAAGTGGGGAGACTAAACATCCTTGTCTTTTTCCTGATCTTAAGGAGAAAGCTTTCCAGTTATTTGCCATTCAGTATAATGTAAGCTGTGAACTTTTCACAGATGTCCATTATCAGTTTGAGGCAGTTATTGATTAGAACTAGGTTGTTGAGCGTTTTACCATGAAGGCATGTTAGATTTTTGTCCACTGTTTTCTACATTTATTGAAATGATTATGTTATCCCATTCTCACAAAGCCATCTAACAGCTACAAATGAATGAGAGCTCATTTTACCATTTTTTTTTTTTAAATCTTACATTTGTTCTGCCTTTATTTTGGGTGACATAAGTACTTTTTTTTAATAATGAGACAGATTTTATTGCATGCAACAGAAATATCTTTAAGTGGTATATTGAAAAATTGAAAGGTACCAGACACATACTAAAATAAAAGTTTACATTTATGTTGTGATTATAACCATTCTTATATTACATACAGTGTATATCTGTATGTATTTGTGTTTAAAAATGGTTGTTACTTAACCAATGAGTAGTTATGCTTGCTTGTTTTTCCATAGCAGTCAGATTAAATAAAGCAAACCACTGAATATGGTATGATTTTGGTTTCTCTCAGTATTTTCTTTTCAAAATACTCCATTCTACTTGTTATATTGTACTTATGAAATTTCTTTTAATTTCATATCTTTTTGTGAATTTTAAAGCTCTTTAGAGTTTTATAGGCCTATCATTCAAAAACACAAAACAAAACAAAACAAAAAACCCAAAAAACCAAAAACCCCTCACTGGACAATAAAGCATATGATATCAATGCACAAATGTCTCACTAGTCAAATATGGCTTTAAAAATGATTTCAAGATCATTCTCTTCTATCAAACGTTTTCAATATATAGTTTGTCCAAATTCCACATGAAGCTGTAGGTATGAAAAGTATTACATTGGGACAAGTATGTTCCAATTAGACCACTACTAATTTCACCTTGCTATTAGTTGACATGGATAGTGATATCACCGTAACACCTAGCACCTATGTTAGTTGAAAATTGGCAATATGTTATGTAGTTCCACAATCGATGTTTAAATCACTATGAGAGTCCAGCTATGACTTTTAGAAGCTTGATTAAGTGTGTCACTTCACTCAACAAAAGGGAAGGTGGAAAATAGAGTAGGTGAGGTAATGTTTTGGAGAAACAGAATTTGTGAGTGGATGCCATCAGTTCCTTCTTACCCCTTCCAAGAGGATTTGACTGACATTCAACCTCGTTCATTAAATCAAAACTTATATCTATCTTTGGATAAATCCTAGTGATCCACAGGACTATTAGAATGTCTGCTACTGCTGGGACATGGGGATGGAACAAAGGGATTGTGAAAGAGCTGAAAGAAAATAACCCCATTTCACATGGCAAGGATAATACAATTTTTCTTTTTAAATGCGTCCTGCTCAAAATGGTTGAAAATTAGTTATCTTGGCCCAAATGAGAACTATGTGTTGGAGAGGAGATGCCAAGATGAGGAGCAATCGTGACCACTGTGGGAGAGGACAGGAAGCTTACCAATGGTAGTCAACTGAGAAAACATCTTTATCTTTTTTCCCCAACCACAGCCTCAGCACAGTAAGCCCAGAAAAGAGAAAGGGACTAAAATAGCAACCCTCTGGTCCCCAGCCCACTGGAGAACCAGGTGTAATCTGTACCAAAGGGAAAGGGGGACTTTATTTATTTTTTAAACTTTATTTTATTTTTTCAGTATTCCAAGATTCATTGTTTATACATCATATCCAGTGCTCCATGCAACACATGCCCTCCCTAATACCCATCACCAGGCTCACCCAACTCCCCACCTCCCTCTTCTCCAAAACCCTCAGGTTTATTTCTTAGAGTCCAGTGTCTCATGGTTCGTCTCCCCCTCTGATTTCCCCCAACTCCCCTCTCCTCTCCTTCTCCCAATGTCCGTGTTATTCCTTGTGATTCACAAGTAAGTGAAGTCATATGATAATTGACTCTCTCTGCTTGACTTATTTCACTCAGCATAATCTCCTCCAGTCCCGTCCATGTTGATACAAAAGTTGGGTATTTATCCTTTCTGATGGAGGCATCATACTCCATTGTATATATGGACCATATCTTTTTTATCCATTCGTCTGTTGAAGGGCATCTTGGCTCAGAAAGGGGAATTTTAAATTGAATTTGATATTGAGGAATTCATCTGACTATGTTTTGATAAATTGAGAACATTAAAGAAAAAACTGTAGAAGCAGATGGAACTTAAAGATACGGTTATTCTTCTAGATATCGTAATTGTAAGTGATAATACAGAGCAAGGCCAGTAGAAAATACTGTGTAAATACTGCATTTATCTGTTATAACAATGATGATATTCATTTCTCTTATTTACATGCAGTGTAAAGAAGAATAATCTAACATATTTTTAGGCAAAATAAAGTCATTTTATATAAAAACAAGAGCATTTGTGAGGTATTGTACATAAGCTCTGTTGATAGAATAATTGGATGAATGCCTACATGGACAAAGCAAATAGATCTTATTTGCAAATACTTAGCCTTCTATATTTGTAAATTGTTTTGGTTCTGCTTGATTTCAGGTGAACTTTAAAATGTGAAATCAATTCTAGGGTTAGAAAACTTCAGTGAACGGAAAATATATTATTCCTTTCTCCCAGCTGACTCTTAGTCACCTACTTCTGCCTATATCCCTCTTGTTTCTATGATGCAGTTATGAGGGAGAAGTTAATAGGTTCATGTGGGGAGAAAGCAATGTGAAGCCTTGAATAACAGATTAAAATATAATCCTGGTGAATATATAATAATCTTGGTATTGGTGATCACATAAAAGGCATCTTAAAAATTCCCTGCCAGGCGTGCCTGGGTGGCTCAGTAGGTTAAAGCCTCTGCCTTCGGCTCAGGTCATGATCCCAGGGTCCTGAGATTGAGCCACTCATCAGGCTCTCTGCTCAGCAGGGAGCCTGCTTCCTCCTCTCTCTCTGCCTGCCTCTCTGCCTTTGATCTCTGTCTGTCAAATAAATAAATAAAATCTTTAAAAAAAAAATCCCTGCCAAAACATATTCTTAGATAATATTTATTAAATTCTATATATAAGATAATCAGGAAATTATTTTGTGAATCAGGTTAAATGATGATAGGTACATTTTTGATATATTTACTTCGAATATTTCCATATGCACTTTATTTTTATTTTTATTTTTTTTTAAAGATTTTATTTATTTGACAGACAGAGATCACAAGTAGGCAGAGAGGCCTTCAGAGAGAGGAGGAAGCAGGCTGAGCCGAGAGCCCGATGTGGGGCTTGATCCCAGGACTCTGGGATCATGACCTGAGCCAAAGGCAGAGGCTTTAACCCACTGAGCCACCCAGACGCCCCTGCACTTTATTTTTTTGTAAGAATGACCTGCATCTGCTATTAGATCAATGTTTTTTAAAATAAAAATAATAATATGTGTTATGTTCAAAACAAAGCTTTACATTATCTAGGTAAGTATAACAAGTACTGCATGTATGCTATTTCCAGTTTTCTATACTTTCATGTTTCAGTATAGTCAAATCTTAGCTTTTATCAGAAACTTTCTCCAATTCTCCTGAGATCTTCGTCAGAATGTGTTCTCATTCTGATACATTTTTTTTTCTTTCTTTAGAATGAATAACTTAAACTAATGAGAAATGATATTGCTGGGAAGATCAGTGAATAGGAAATACAAAGACTTGATTTATTTCCCTTATATGAGCTTACTTACATAACTTGACTGAGTTAATAGGTGTGTAGGGATGAGAGGCAAGTTCAGAGTATGTGTCTCTAAAAGGTAATACCTAAATTATGTTTCACCAGGGTTATATAATTCATGACAATTATGAAATTCAAACCCTAAGAGGTTTTTAATTCTAGTCTTTGGCTAGATAGATCCATTCTTGCTCCAGAAATATATCATGTGAAGCTCTTTAAGGATGGAGTTTAAAGGAACTTTGAGTTACAAAGTGGAGGTTGTTAACTGGAACAATTGAAGATGCCAGGTTCAGAGAAGCAAGTGAATACAAAAAGAAAAGAAAAAAAGAAAAGAGAGAGAAACAGGCTCCAAATCATAGGGAGCAAAGAGAATGAAGATCAAATTCATTTCCAGCCATAGACAGTGTCCAAAATAATGGGTTCAGAGAAATAATACCAAGAAAACAAGTCATAATTAAGGAGGAAAGGACAATATCTGAAATTTGAAATCTTGAGCAGTTCCTAGGTAGAATATTGGCATTTGGAGGGGGTGCCTGGGTGGCTCAGTTGGTTAAGTGTCCAGTTCTTGATTTCAGCTCAGATCATGATCTCAGGATTGTTGAGATTGAGCCCCACATTAGGGAGTCTGCTTGAGATTCTCTATCCTTCTCTGCCAAAATGAATTTTAATAATTGAACTATATAGGAGTTAGTTGCTATAGTATAGATAAAATACACAATATGTGAGCAAATATGTATTAATATTAAACCCTCCCAAAGTGCAATAATTTTGAATGTAAGTATTTTTAATTTATCATCTCAATTCCACATAGATTTGTAACATTTTTATTTGATAGAGGAAGAAGTTATTAAATTCATTGTTATTTTTTCATTTGGCTTCACTGCCAAATTGATTTGAATAATTTTTAGTTAAGACTTGTAGTTGGTTTGCAGAAATGCTGAAGTCACTTTACTCCAAAATGACTATCTTGATATATTTTACATATAGAAAACCGACATCTAGAGAATTTGTTGTAGAGAATTTGTGTTTTTTATTACTAAGTAACAAACTTGTTGAAGCATCAAAACTAAGTAATTTTTGTCTTTTCTAATTGCCCTTTACATACAGTATTTACTTCATAAGTCCACCCTTTCCTTTAGTATAATAAGCTATAGTTAGAATAATTTAGTATTATACACTTTAGTATAATATGCAGAAGGCATAACTGAAATAAAATAATTTCACCTGGATGGCAGATCTTATTTGGTCCTTAATTTTCTTAACATAAATTAGTTTATAAGGTTTAGCAGAAACATAACAAGCGTCTTTTTGGGTGGTTGTTATGCTTTCTGCTCCTCCTCTGCCTGGGAGGAATAGAACTTGGTGGGATTGTTAAATATGGTACTGACATTCTTAAGGTTGGACTGACTAAAAGACTAAGTTGTCAATATGGGAAGGAAGATGAGGTTAAAGGAAAGAAATTTTTCATCTATTACTTTTTTTTAATTGTTCTTTTCTCTTAAGTTAATAACAATTACTAAAAATGTCATATTTTAAAACAACAAAGATTTTTCTCTGTTCAATTTGTAGATTCATCACAATTAAGTTTTTAAAAACATAATTGCAAATATTTAGAGAATTTAACTTTAGGGAAAATGAAATCTTAGAGAACAGGAAACTCATGGGTTCAAGAAAGGAAATATGGGAAAAGGAAATATGAAGTTGACGTAAATACACCTTTTACACTCAGCACATATGATCATGTAGCAATTGGTGTTGCTTGGCCTTTTCCACAATTTAGTGCCCACAAAATCAAAAGTTTAAGAAGTTACTAAGATTTAATCAATCATGTTAATGGTACTGTTCAATAATCTAGATGTAGTATGTTTTCTTCCCCAAAATTGAAGGCACAAATGTCTAATGATGAAGTCTTCCTTGACGAATAGTTTGTCTTTGTCAAAATTCAATGGCAGAATTCCACTGATATCAGTGTCTATGTGATCCATCTGCGGCATAAAAGCTGGATGACTTAGTGGAAGTAGTCTAAGGGAATTCCAACATACGTAACTCTTTACAAGATTGAAGCTTTCACCCATGAATTTCAGTTGTATTTTCTATTGTACTTACTTTCCATTTAGTTAACCTAACTTGAAAATGCATTGAACATTTTAATGGAGATATATGTAAAGAATAAGCATGTCTCACACAGTCACTCACAAACACTGTTTTTTCCGCCAATCCTATGTAAATATCAGCATATGTTGAGCTTTTTTTTATATATTCAAGAAAATTGAGAACATTTATTTTGAATTTTATGTGATTTATTTTGTAACCAAAAAACCTCATTACTAATTATGGCTTTCCTTTAAGGTAGTCTGTAATAATTTGTTAGTCATAAATCAATTAAAAAGCCGCTGAGAATATAGTTTTAAGAAAGATGAACCAGGGACGCTTATGTGGCTCTGTTGGTAAAGCGCTCCCCTCGGTTTGGGCTCAGGTCATGGTCTCATGGGTTGTGAGATCAAGCCCCAAGCCCAGTGCAGTCTTTTGAAGATTCTCTCCCTCTTCCTCTGCTCCTCCCACTGCTCATGCTCTCTCTCTCATTAATTAATTAATTAAAAAAGAAAAAAAGAAAGATGAACTGGATAAGGATTTGGGAAAAAATTGTAATATTTCAAAACCAAACTGGAAACAAAATTAGAGATGTTAGTGTCTGACACTCCTTGGAAGTGTGTGTGGCTTGGGCTGGAGTAAAAGAAAGGTTGTTCTTCTAGTTCCCAGAGAATAAACCTAGGAATTCAGAGAGGTATCACAGGGCAAGGACTTCTATTTCATTGAATAGGGTTAGCTGTATAATCTCTCTTGTCTAGGATTGGAAGAATAGAAACTATAATCCAGGTTGCTAAGGAAGACATTCCTAGGCCTATTGAGTCATGTGATTCTCTACTTATAAATTGTCTTTGGATAACACACTCCTCATAATGGAGATACTAGTACTCTTTCTTTTCAGAAATATCCAAGCATGAATAAGAACTTAAATAATTAAATGTCGCTGAAGGCAGTTAAATTCACTATTGCTATTTTGTTAAATTATTTCTACTAATGATCACTTACAGTTATTCTTTTGTATAGGTTTTATTTTTTTTAATTGTTACCTGTGTGATATCATTTTGTCAAATTGTATAAAATTTGCCAGTTATCAGAGGATTCAGGTTCAATAATTTTGAGATAATGCAAAATTAAAGTTATAAGAAAGACCATAATACAAGTAGCCCTGAGAATAGAATTGCATTAATTTGTGTTTTACTTTTTTCATAGAAAAACACTAATGAAAACTCTTAGATGAACTTCTTTTTGGATACCCACTTAGTTTGTTAGAAATTTTTTAATTTTAAGGTTTTTACACATAAGTGCCTGCTTACATAATTAGCAAGACTGTTATTACTAAAGTTAAATGCTATAACATTGTTGGGTCCCCCAAAATTGGGTACCCCAATAATGGGTCCGTGATTAAAGGAGCAAGACTGATACAAAGCGAACGTCAAGCAAAGCTTTATTTCGCGCCAAGCATCAGGAATCATACTGATCATACCGACCATCAGATTGGTCGGGGCCGCCCCCCAGGGAGGACGACCCCTCCCTGCTTCCCAGACTAACTTTTATAGAGCAAAGGCCATGTGGTTGGGCCTGGGGAAACTCCACAGTGATGCTAGGCTACAAATTGAATTACAATTTACCCTAGTAGACACTTGAATCAGCCTATCACACCTTGGTTAGGATTGGCGCTGAAAGACTCCCAAAAGGGTGGGGGCCCATACTCCTTGGTATGCAAGAAGACAATATGCACACCCACTGATGGAATACCTCCACCTGGCCTGACCCACCCTTGTACTTGGACTTTGTTACCTGGGACTGGTTTCCCGGGCTTGCTTTTAAATAAGTTCCCCTGGCGGAGGGGATGGGGACCAAGGTCAACCCAAGTTTTACAACAAAATGGCAATTTAATCGGGGTGGGGCTGCTCTGGCTGAATAGGCCCTTACAACATACCTGTATTTTATTCTATATATATGCCATTTAACACTTAGATATGCTTTTCTAAGTGATAGTTAGATTATAATTGTTCTCAATTGTAATTTAGATGAGCTGATTCATATATTTACATTGAGTGATGGGCAGTACTGGGGTAGGGAGTACAGTAGAATAATATGGATTAAGAAAAAGCTGGGGGGCGCCTGGGTGGCTTAGTGGGTTAAGCCGCTGCCTTCGGCTCAGGTCATGATCTCAGGGTCCTGGGATCGAGTCCCGCGTCGGGCTCTCTGCTCAGCAGGGAGCCTGCTTCCCTATCTCTCTCTCTCTGCCTGCCTCTCCATCTATTTGTAATTTCTCTCTGTCAAATTAATAAATAAAAAATCTTTAAAAAAAAAAAAAGAAAGAAAAAGCTGGAACTGAATAAACAGAAATAAAATGAGGCAGAAAAATTAACGAAGAACTAAAGGAAGCCAGTAAAAAGATGTCAGGCAAAAAAGCAAATAATGCAAGAATTGAACAATTTATATGTTTCAAAATATTCCACGAGTTTAAGAACGAACGTATCCTCTAGCCTTTTCCAGATCACAGCTTCTACAAGACTCAGAAAGGATGATCTTACAAGTAAGCTATCCTCTTCAATTCATTTTCTCTTGTTTCTTCATTTTTTTCTCCTCATGATTACTAATTTGTTGCCTTGTTTCTGTTTCTCCTCATTTTGCCCTTTATAATTGATGAGATTCCTAATTCAGGGATGAAGAAACCAGGCATAAAAAGGTCTACTTATGGAGCTGGGACATGAATTTGCTAGTCCCAGCAAACAGCCTAGAGTATTGGAGGGCAGAAAACTGTCCCCAGAGCACAGCAGAAGGCCCCTCTCAAATGTGCAGTCGAGTTCTGGTTATTGTGTACCTGTCAGAAAAACGCCCAGATCCAGGGAAAGAACTATTCCAAAGATTTAGCAGGAGCAGTACCTATGCTCACATGGGATTGGAAATAGTGCCTATTCCCACCAATTAGACTGGACCTCTTAATTCATGAGGTATCACACAATACACAGAAGGGTCTTGCTTAAATAGGGGGTACAATGAGCTCTATAGTGAGAATTACTCTGGTCCCAGCTAATAATGTTTAAAATAAGATCCTCAAAATTCAACTTTGGTATAAGTAACTTAATTAAATTCTAGAACAAAGTTCATTAGTGTTTATAGGAATAAAAAGCAACCAGTAACCAACAAGGGGAAGTTCATAATGTTTGCCATTTAATATAAAATTGTAAGGCACGCAGAGATGCAGAAAAATACAATCCATAATGAGAAAAATCAAGCATTAAAACCAACTCAGGACTGGCACAGATGTTAGAATTAGAAGACAAGTACATAAAAAAATATTCCATATATTCAGAGGTAGAAACATGGAAGATATGAGAAAAACCCGAATTATAATTACAAAAATGAAATTTACAGTAAGTTGAAAAATTTACTGGATGGAATTAACAGAAGGCTAACTTTGCAGCAAAACAGATGGGAAAATCCAAATATCTGGCAATTATAACTATCCAAAATGAAATACACAGAGGAAAAAAATGAATACAAATAAACAGAGCAGAACATCAGTAAGCTCAAGGACAGTTTTGAATGTCCTAGTGTATGGGTAATTAAAGTATATTAAATAAATGTGGTGGGATAAAATCTTAAATATACATTTAAATTCATCAATATTACAAATATATACCTACTTTATTACCCAGTCTTTCTACTTCTACATTTTTACCAAAAGAAATGCAAGCCTATGTCTGTACAGCAATAATTTTAACCTTGTTTTCCACCTGTCTATCAAAAGGCGAATGGGTGGAAACATTGTAGGACATGCATACCATAGAATACTATCTGGCATTACAAAGGAATGAACTGTTGATACAATACCAACATGGAGGATTCTCAACATAATTACTTTGAAATGCACAGACATCTTTTCAGAATTTAAGATCATTTTTTTGTAGCCAGCCTCACTCTGCACACCAGAAAACAGCTCCTTACTTTTTATTGTTCCCCAAATAGCTTTGTTGTTGTAGATTTTCTTGTTTGCTTTTAGTTCTTTGTTTGTTTGTTTGTCTCTTTATTGCATTGACAAAACTAAAAAACTGGGTCCTCTGCCTAGAATGTCTGTCTTCCTTTTCTTCTTGATAAATTTCAAGACATGTATTTAAACTTAACTACATCGATCAAGTATCTCCCAACTTTCTCTTTCTTGGTAGATCATCTTCTCAAGGAATTCCATTAGTACTTCCAGGACTAGTAACAATTATCACAAGTTGTTTTAATTGATTATGTTTTTCAGTGCCTTTTATTTTAACACCTTCAGGCAAGGGTAACTATATTTTTGCTTCTCCACAACCAAGAGTACTGTTCACCCATAGTTGGTCTTAATAAATGTGTGATGTGAAATATTAATTTGGTAACATTTAAATCTCAGCTAAATTTATCTCATAGATTTAGTATCAGAAACAAATTGGAAGAATGTTCCTAATTAAAAAATACATATATTCCTAATAATTACTACCTATTCTTTAGAGGAATTAATAAACCTGTGGCACAGGAATCCTATCACAGAGCCCTTTTCTCATAGATAGAATAATGCTTCACAGATAATAGTTCTTCTTGCCACATCTTCACCTCGTTTGTTATTCAAGTATGTATTTTATTTTATTTATTTTATCTATTTATTTATTTATTTGAGAGTGTCCACACTCTTGAGTGGGGGGTGGGGAGCAGGAAGGGTAGAGGGAATGGGAGAGAGAATTTTAAGCATGCTCCAAACTCAGCACAGAGTGCCATATGGGGATCAATCTCAAGACTCTGAGGTCATGACCTGAGCCAAAATCAAGAGTCTGATGCTTAACTAAGCCACCCAGGCACCCCTCAAGTGTATATTTTAAATGTAAATTAATTTTATGATTTTTTTCCACTTAGTATAATGCTCTGAGTTCCAATCATGTTTCAAATGGCAAGATTCAATTCTTTTTTAAGGCTGAGTAATATTTCAGTGTATATGTGTGTGTGTGTGTGTGTGTATGTGTATGCATGTGTGTACACACCACATTTCTTCATTTATTAAGACACACAGGTCGTTTTCGTATCTTGGCTATCACAGGTATTGCAATGGACATAGGAGTGCATATTATTTTCAAGGTTCCCCCCCATTTTCTTTGGATAAATACCCAAGAGTGGAAATGCTAGATCACATAATAATGAAGATAAAATTTTTTAAAAATATGATGTAATATGAAATATAAAACAGCATTAAAATAAATGTTTTACTATTAAAATACACTCACCCATATACCACCTAAAATTCTTTTATAACCCCAGGTATACATATTTATACTTTGAGAATATTCTATGGGGTATACAAATATGGGAATCACAAAGTTTTAGTTGACCGGGGAGGGAGAAACATTTATTTAACTGACTGTTCATGATTTATGAGGGGAGGAATGCAGTTACTTCTTTAGAAGTCTTCATATTTATAATTTCTTTACCTTACTCCATATTTTTCTTTCTTGGAAAAAGGAAGAATAAGCAGGAGCTATAAGACAGAAATGATAAAATATAGAAAAGCTAACAGAAATACATATAATAAAATCTTAAAGTGTTGAAGAAAAATTGCATGGGACAGGTTAAACAGGCAGGGAAGATCTAATTGAAGATTACTGCAATAAGAGTCAAAACACTGGGTGAGACACTGAACTCAATTTCTCTGAAACAAAAGGCAAAAGGATTTTTAAATGCTGGAGTGAAATTAATAGAAAAGCACGGAAGGACAGGAGGAGGGAGGTTGGTCAGTGTGGCAAGGGCTATCTCTGCTTTCTAATCATCCTCCGTGGAAGGCAGGCTCTCACCCTCCCACAGAGATTGGAAGACTGGGGTTTATCTTTCTTGATGGTTATATTTCGAAGGGTTCACTCCCAGGTTCTTGAGAAAGACATTCCTGAGTTGTAAAACTGGCAAGAAGCTGGGAAAAGATTTACATTTCAAAGGACAAAGAAAGAATTTGCAATAGCCAGTTTTCCAAAGTAAATGCTTTAAGAAAAGGGAGGTCAGAGTCCTAGAGTCAGGAAGAAGCCTATCTAAGGTTTAGTCGAACTTAGGGGAACATCAAGGTCATTTTGATTAAGAGGCATTGGAAAGAAATGGATATTCAAGTTTTCCTGTCATTCATCAAATTATTTTTAAAAATCTTTTGTCTCTGTAAAAGTTTAAAAACTTCTAAATCCATCATTCAACTTAGCCAAAGTTTCAGAGTTCACATTAATGATGTGGAAAACTAATTTGACTGACCAGATCTGTTGAATTACTTTTTGGTACAAAAATGACCCAAAAAAACCAACCAAACAAACAAAAAAAAACACCCAAAAAACCTGAAACAAGTAGTTCAGAAAATATCCTTTTAAATAACTGTTTTGACAAGTGCCATTTGTTTCCATTATTTTTAACACTTGATGATATATTGTTAAAAAGTGTTTACTGTATTTAATGCCAGTAATGAATTCTTACTCTAAATCTTTACAGCTAGTTTTCTGCCATCAAATATTTGCTAGGAGGTGGGTTGAGACTTTCAGAATGTGTGAGAATATCCCCGCTCTCAGATTAATGAACTGAAAGTCAGTCATCTTGGCACAAATGCCTCCATACTGTACTGTGTGCCTTTCATTAGAAAACATGGAGTGACAAAAGAGGACTCCTCTCATCCATCACAGAAAAAAAGATTATGCTTCTTTTAGGTCTCTGTTAGAGACCTAGTTGACTTGAAGGATCTATATGTACTAATGCTGGACATTGTTTAGAGCCAAACAAAAACTGAAAACAAAAAAAGTCTAATCCATACTTGAAGAGTCATTTAAAATGCAAGCAGTGTATTTCAAATTGATCAGAAAAGGAATCGCAAGAAGGGCACTTTTATAAAACTAATTACCATGTCAGATGCTTAAAATATAAGTCAGGGTAATATGTGCAAACAATCCCTAAGGCAATATGCTACCATCTGCCTTAGGGAAGATGAAAATCTTTTCCTAAGCTTGCACACACACACACACACACACACACACACACACACACCCCACACAATTGGCAAAGTGGCTTTATAAAATCTTGGCCAAAGGGTCAGTTGAGATTAGATGAAATTAACAATGCTACAGAAAATATGTATTTCACTGTTTTCTTATATTTCACTTCCTTTAAATGAATAATCTTTGGTCTCTTTTTGTGGAGGGAGGTATTTGGGGGAAAAAAACATTGGAGAGAAAGAGGGTTAACAGAGCCAAGGGTCAAGAGAGGTCTAGAATTGTATATGCTAACACATTAATTCACTTCCGTTGAGGCGGAGGAAACTCCCAGCTCCAGCCCCCTTCCACCCATGGCTCCCCGTGGCTCTTGCTGGGGCCAAGGAAGGACCAAATAGCCATCCCGTTTGACTACAAAAACAAGTTATTGTTCCTGCTGAGACAAAAGAAAAGACCAGAGTACGGGTCTGTTTAAATATGAAAAGGGAGAGAAACAGCCCTGGAGGTGATTTAGCACTCTCCTGAGATACCTCCACAGAGATTATACTGCCATAAGAAAGGGTCATTTGGCCTTAAGGAATTGTGAAAGTGTCCGGGCCTTGAAAGACTCCAAAACACCGCGGTACCATCCCCCATTGCCTGTAACCATAAAAACTCACTCCTAACCCTGTTGGGTGCTCAGTCTCTGGGAAGGATCCCACTGAGCACGCGAGCATTAATAAAGCTGTCTTCTCCCCTCTCTCCGTGTGCCCTTTCGGTTTCCTCCGTCACCTCCGATTTTCCCCAACAACGTGACTACCCATTCATTCCTGTATGGTGTAAATGCAACTTATGGAGTAGGAAGCAAATGCTGCAAACCATATATTATGAAAGGGAATAAAAGGAACTCATACAACTCAATAGCAAAAGAACTAATGATTTGTTTAAAAAATGGGTTACAGATCTGAATAGATATTTTGAAAAAAAAAATGCAAATGGGCAAGAGGTACATCAGTTATACTCCGTGTCAGTAATCATCAGTGGGAATGCAAATCAAAATCACCGTGAGGCCAAACCTTAGGGGAGGGCACCAAGCTACCTAAGAGGTTCCTGAGCTAGCCTTCTGCAGATGAACACCAAACGTACACCTACACACACAGCAGTTCACTCAGAGAAACCCAGAGACCAGCTGAGTGACCCCTTCATATCAGGTAAATGAGAAAATACCCACATCTAAAGGTTAGGACAAACGAAGTCATACTTGCACCATAAATCCCAACCCTGACACAGAGCCACAAAATCAGGATAGAATGCTCAAATTCCACCTTCTCCCTAAGGAGTAAAGAATTTTCACTGCACTTCTAGCACATCAAGTTTTAAGACTATCCATTTCCCCCAAATACCTCACCTAGCTCTGAAAGCCAATTGGGCTTGCATCCAGGAGACCTACAGTACTACAGCAAAGAAGTAGGTTCTTAAGAGTATGTGAGCATTAACCTTGGCTATATCCCCTAGGCAAAGTGCAAGGGGAGCCAGCAAAATTGAAAGGAAATTTATACTTGATAAGCTTCTACCTGAGGCCCTATTTTCTAATTAACATGCATTTAAGGACTGGCTGTGATCCCCACTACCACCCCCTTTGAAACTCAAGCAGGAGCTGGTTGACACTTTCCTGGGCTTTTCCTTTTTCCTTGCTCTAACAGTAAACCAAATTACAAGTATCTTCCTGGAAGGAGTTATTACACACATCTAGTGTCCTAACTTAATTGCTACCTAAAAGACAGGCACCCAAATCATGTGGCAGGCAAAAACACCTATCTCCCAGTTTGTCCCTGCAAGGTGCTTAAGGCAGCTTTCCCAACTGCTGTCTGAGGGTCTAGCTTCTACTAAGTCAGCACTTAGGTACCGAATGACTTTACACTTTGGGGCACTGATGGGTCCTGGTTCACCCTAAACTGCTGGAGCCACTAAGAACAAATATAGAGACTTAGATAACCACAAACATCTGAGAGACACCAGGAACTCAAGCTGGGCCAATAAGGTTCATCTCCTATGACAGACCAGTATGTTAAGACTCAGAAATATGGCTATTTTATCAAATGTGCAGAAAGCAATAGAGAGTTAAAGAAATTGAAGAACCGGTTTGTTTGTTTGATTTTTTATGTCTTAAAGGTTAATTTATTAGCTTAAATAGACTGTTATAACTGTTTTGTGTAAGCTTCATAACCAAAACAGAAAAAAACTATAGTATATACACAAAACCTGAAGGAATCAAAGCATAGTACTATAGAAAGTCATCACATCATAAAGGAAGAGACAAGAAAAAAAAAAAAAAAAAGAAGCCAGAAAACAAATTTTTAAATGGTAATAGTAAGTTCATACCTACAGACAATTACTTTAAATGTAAATGTGTTAAATTCTCCTATCAAAACAGAGTGGCTGAATAAATAGAAAAGATGTAATAATATGCTGCATACAGAAATTCGTTTTAGTTTTAAGGACCCACAGAGATTGAAAGTGAAGGGATGGGTGAAGATATTTAAAAAACTAGTAAAAGAACAGAGGGGATACCTTTATGAGCAAAACAGACTTTAAACTAAAAACTATAACAAGAGAAAGTCACTATATAATATAAGGTCAACTCATCAAAAGGATATAAATTACAAATACTTATATATTCAACACTAAAGCCCTTACATTTGTAAGGCAAATATGTATTGTGTGTGTGAGCATTATTCAGGCTTCAGGAAGAAAAAAATCCTGCCATATGGATATACTGCTAGGACAGTTTGTTAGGTGAAATAAGTCAGTCACAGAAGGGCAAATAATGCATGATTCCATTTAGATGAGATATATTTAAAAAATAAAATTCACAGAAGCAAAGTATGGAATGATGGTTACCAGGAGCTGAGGAGAGGGGGAATAGGGAGTTTTTAGCCAATGGGCATAAAGTCTCAGTTATACAAAAATGCATAAATTCTAGATATCTGTACATCATCCAAATTATTATCAATTATTATCAATACATCATCTGAATTATTATCAATATTTAAAATTTGTTGAGGGTAGATCTTATATTGAGGGTTCTTACCACACAAAAAATGAAAACATTCAGAAATAGCATCTCCTTTATGACTGGCACTGCACTAGGTGAGGGGGATACATCTCCACCTTCTAGAAGATAGCATGGTGACAGAGTCAGTGTTCATCACTCAGACTGGAATAATCATTGCAATGAATTTAAGCAGAAAGATAAGGAACCAGAGGAGGGCATCTAACTAAATTAGAAACACTTCAGTAGGAAATTTTAGTTAGGGGAAAAATAAATAGCAAAACTGAACAACAACAACAAAATACTTAGATTGCAGGTCTGCCTTTTTCATTTAAGAAGACTGATACCTGGGAAGGTAAAGTTTTAATGACCAGCTCAGGTTTCATACTCACCTCAAAATTAAGTATAAAATCTCAGATAGAAAAATAGATGAATGTAGTATGATCACTGAGTTTTTCCTTGCTGTGTAACAACAAATCTGCTTTATATTTCAGTCAGGTGAAATGTTTTGGTGTTATTTTATTGAAACATTGACAAAAATTGAACTTGGGTTGACTATTCATAGAAGCACCATCAATAACCTCTGTAATAATTCAAACATCTTCCAGTGAAATCTATGTCATTTCTAAGCACACTGCAATTGCAATAGCTGTAATTTCAAACTCTTATTTTCTCAATGAGAATTTTAGTAACAGGGTTATCCTATCAGTCTTACCCTCTGTGAGATTGTTAGTAGATTATAAAACCTGGATATTTTTAAAACACTCATTTCATGCTAACACTTTATATTGAAAACAGACTAGTAAACTGGAGTTTTCATTATATTCAATATAAGTTAATTAAAACAAAGCAAAACAAAAGATTCCAGAACCTTTAATTTTATATAAAGTGTTTCTTTCTAGGCGTGGTTTTGTGTGTGAAAACAGCATCCTAGTGACCTATGTCAGTGAAGCATGCTACATCATAGGCATCTGGCAGGGAAGCAGGTAGCTCAGAGCAAATTTGCTTTTGCTTATTGGCTCTAATCAGCATGTTCTGTCCGGTTTTGCCATTGTCCTACCATTGCTTAAAAATGAGAATGAGTAACTCAGACTCCACCGCATTTTAAGGTGACAAATAGATTTTAGTCTTATAGCAGATACAAATCCTACCAAAAATGCAAGATTATTAAGCTTTGTAAACCAGGTACCAAGTGGCAATGATATCCTTTCTTACAGGATCAAAAATTGACCTTAAAATTTAAGAAGGAACTGTCAACATATGAGTAATAGAAACAATTTTCTTTGAACGTGAGTATTTTAGTGTACATAATTTTGGTTTATGGCCTTTATTTCATATGAAAAAATATCAAAACGTACTCAACTGCTCTATTTTTATGTTTCTTTCAAAAGGTCAAAGGTTAAACATATCAAATGCATTTAAAAGTATATTCTTGATTGAATTGGGTGTTTCCTGACTGAATTTGACTTTTGTGATATTTGGAACTGAAGTTTCTATTTCCTCTATACATGTTTTAAAAGCAAAAAAGAAAAACAATGATCAAGGTTGTTTGGGGACTACAACCTTTGATATCTTACAATAAATAGTAAAATTAAAAATTTACTTACTGTTACAGGTACTAGTGGATCTAGAAAGGTCAAGCAGGACAATATTACCACTATGGATGTGTGTGTGTGTGTGTGTAACATAAAATTCTTATTGGATTGATGAGAATACCATTTATTCCAGGTGCTGTGGTAAAGGCTTTTACATATGTCTCTTGTTAAATCCTTACAAGCATTCTCTCACAAAGCAATGAGGACACTAAGTCCCCCAAATTTAAATGAATTTTTCAGAGTCTCATACCCACATAATGGTCAAGCTGGGATTAAAAGCCTGTCATGTCTGTCCATAGAATCAGTGGTTGTCTTTTCATCACCCAGGCTGCCTTTGCTTATTTTTTTCCCCTGGCAATGCTTTTTCTGCATAAATTGTTAACATTCTAATACCAGTTCTGTGGAACTGGCCCCAGTGAGCTTTCTTACTTTGTATATTGTTTGAAACTTTTCAAAACGATACCCATATGGAAAAGCAAAAAAGTAAGCACTTTATGATTTTCATTTTATTGACTTAAAGGTCATTATAAATTCTGGTTATTTTCCCTGTAGTTTGCCTGTTTTTCTTACAACTTCCTAGTCATTATCGACCGTTGAGAAACATAAAATTTGCCATCATTTTTATCTGATTCCATAGTCTTTGAAGCATGACTGTGTTCTATCTTCTATACATATAACTAGGCTTTTAAATAGTTTGGACCAAATGTTCTCAGGTTTAAAACAGGTTGAGTAAAATTATTACCAAAAAAATAGATTTAAGTTGGAGGCATTACCTCACCCTTCAATTCAGCTGCTTTGACTGGATATGTACTGACTTAATTTGGAGGTTGCCTTTTACTAGAACAGTATTTCATCAATATGCAATAAATTGAAGAAAGGAATTTCGAAACTGTTCTGACAGAAATACTAAAGGTGCTCTCAAAATCATTGAGTACCTTCTGTATTTTTCTGCCATTTCGCTGAAATGCCAACTATGTACAATGCCAAGTGTATAGCAGGACCAATTTCAATGGCTCACTTTCTTGCTTTGGAAAATAGTGGCATATGTGGAGACTGCCAATCAGTATTGTAATTGAACCCAAGTCCCTCTGCCCTGTGGACAGCAAAGCCAATCACTGAGACATCAGGTATGCAGCACGGAGAGAGTTTATTTGAGAAGCAGCCGAACAAGGATACTGGTGAATGAACCTCAAATCTGCCTCCCAAACGAGATTTTTATAGTCATGGGGTTAAGATTACATACATATTGATGAAAATGGCAGGGGAATAGAGGAATATGGAGCATGGGCATTAAGTAACCATATATGTAACACATATTTCATACTCACTTTGGGGTAGAGAGTTCATAATAGAAGGCAAGATTCAGCTTCTGATACCAGGAAGTTATTGCAGGATAAGGAGAAGGGGCTCAGGATATGTTCTGAGAGCTAGTATAAATGGAATGGGGTCTGGGTTACTTATCTCTGATAAGGAATGCAGGGTCTTTTATATTCCTAGGCTGGAACCTATCAGTTGACCTTGAGTTCAGGTTCTACAGAGACAGCTAGTGGACTTGTTTGCTGGGTCTGAAAGGACACAATAGCTGACGATGGGAAAAGTTTAAAGAAAACTTTAAACTTTCTACCTCAAGATATAAGAAAAACCTCAAATAAACAACCTAACCTTATACCTAAAGTAGCTAGAAAAAAAAAAAAAAAAAAGAAACAGCAAAAGCAAATTGAAGCCTAAAGTGAGCAGAAGAAGGGAAATTATAAAGATTAGAGGAGAAATAAATGATATAGGAGATAAAAAATCAATGAAACCATGATCTGGTTTTTTGAAAAAATTAATAAAATTGATAAACACCTAGCCAGATTTATCAAAAAAAAAAAAAAAAAAAAAGATAAAGGACCCAAAGAAATCACAAACAAGAGAGGAAAAATAGCAACCAACACAATAGAGATACCAACAATTATGAGATAATATTGTGAAGAACAATATGTCAACAAGTTGAACAACCTGGGAGAAATGGGTAAATTCCTAGAAACATATAAACTACAAAAACTGAACAAAAATAGAAAACCTGAACAGACCAATAACCAGCAAAGAAATTGAATAAGTAATCAAAATTTTCCCAACAAACAAGTCCAGGGCCAGATGGCCTCACTGGTGAATTCCACCAAACATTTAAAGAAGAATAAATAACCTATTCTTCTCAAATTATTCCAAAAAATAGAAATGGAAGAATAACTTCCAGATTCAGTCTATGAGGCCAGCATTACCCTGATACCAAATCCAGACAAAGACTCTGCTAAAAAAGAGAACTACAGGCCAATATCCCTGATGAACATGGATGCAAAATACTCAATGCAATTCTAACATATCAAATCAAACAGTACATTAAAAGAATCATTTACCATGGGGCGCCTGGGTGACTCAGTGGGTTAAAGCCTCTGCCTTCGGCTTAGGTCACGATCCCAGGGTCCTGGGTTTGAGCCCCGCACGGGGTTCTCTGTTTGGCAGGGAGCCTTCTCTGCCCCACCCACCTCTCTGCCTGCCTCTCTGCCTACTTGTGATCTCTGTCAAATAAATAAATAAAATCTTAAAAAAAAAAGAGAATCATTCACCATGCTCAAGTAAGATTTATTCCTGGGCTATAAGAGTGGTTTAATATTCAGAAATTAATCAATGTGATGAACCGCATTAATTAAAAAAAATATGATCCTTTCAATAGAAAAAGCAGTGACAAAATACAACATCCATTCAACAAAGTAGGGTTACAGGGAACATACCTCAACATAATGTGAAAAACCTAAATGTGAAACAGATGTGAAAACCTAAAAAACTTAAATGTGAAACAGAAGACCATCAAAATCCTAGAGAACACAGGCAGCAACCTCTTCAAGATCAGCTGCAGCAACTTCTCACTAGATATGTCTCCTAAGGCAAAGGAATAAAAATAAAAAATAAACTATTGGGACTTCATCAAGATAAAAAGCTTTTGCATAGCAAAGGAAAAAATCAACAAAACTAAAAGGCAACCTATGGAGGCAATCTATCTGCCGAGGAGATATTTGCAAATAACATAACCAATAAAGGGTTGGTATCCAAAATTTATAAAGAATGTATAAAACTCAATACCCCCAAAACAGTCCAGTTAAAAAGTGGGCAGAATATATGAATAGAAATTTTTCCAAAGAAGACATACAGATGGCTAACAGATACCTGAAGAGATGTCCAACAGCACTCATCATCAGGGAAATACAAATCAAAACCACAATAAGGTATCACCTCACACCAGTCAGAATGGCTAACATTAACAATACAGGAAACAACAGGTGTTGGTAAGGATATGGAGAAAGGGGAAGCTTCTTTCACTATTGGTGGGGATGCAAACTGGTACAGTCACTCTGGAAAATAGTATGGACGTTCCTTAAAACGTAAAAAATAGAATTACTGTATAATCCAGCATTTGCAATATGAGGCATTTACCTAAAGAATAAAAAAATACTGATTTGAAGAGATACATGTACCCCAGTGTTTATGGCAACATTTGAATAATAGCCAAATTATAGAAAGAACACAAATGTCCATGGACTGATGAATGGATAAAGAAAAGTTGGTGTGACACACACACACACACACACACACACTGAAATATTACTCCATAAAAGAGAATGAAGTCTTATCAACAGAAGGACATGGATGGAGGTAGTGTATATAATGCCAAGTGAATTAAGTCAGCTAGAAAAAGGCAAATATCATTTTATTTTAGACACCTATGGAATTTTAGAAATAAAACAAATGATCATATGGGATAAAGCGAGGAAAACCAAGAAACAGACTCTTAACTATAGAGAACAAATTGATAGTTACCAGAAGGGAGGGGCTTTGGGATGGGTGAAATGGGAGGGTGTTAAGGAAGGTACTTACTATTGTGAGCGCCTGGTGTTGTATGTAAGCGATGAAACACTAAATTCTACACCTGAAATTAATATTAAACTATATGTTAACTAAGTGGAATTTAAGTGAAAACTTGGAAAAAAAAAAAAACTTTTTTAGTTTCAGCCTCCTTAATCCTATGGGGCATTGTTTCAGTGGGAAGAAACCTGGAGAAGAGAGTACATTAGACAGTTCCCTAGCAGCCCACAGTTTCGCTGTTGGTTCTAGGCTTGATGATACATTCTGGAAAAATTCACCACTAAAATGTTTAATTATATACCAGAAAGAATGAGGTCTCAAAACTGAACGGTTCCTCAATTATAATTCTAGGATATTAAAAAGTTGTTTATCTGTTTTTTCTTTGACTATGTGTTTATTTGTTTTGTTTTGTTTTGTTTTTAAGATTTTATTTATTTGTCAGAGAGAGAGGGAGAGAGAGCGAGCACAGGCAGACAGAATGGCAGGCAGAGGCAGAGGGAGAAGCAGGCTCCCTGCTGAGCAAGGAGCCCGATGTGGGACTCCATCCCAGGACGCTGGGATCATGACCTGAGCCTAAGGCAGCTGCTTAACCCATTGAGCCTCCCAGGCGTCCTATGTTATTTTCTTTTAAAGGGCAACCACAATACTTATTCTCGGGGGACCTCTGACCAGTGACATGTTCATTATGATTTAGTAGCTAAGACAAATCTAATGTTTTTATTTTTTTCCAAATCTGATTGATGTATTGAAGCAAAATACATTTTAAAATATTTGAAGCATCTCTAAGAATTTAGAAAATGGAATGAGAGCAATTGTGAGCTTTATTTATATACACTTTATTCAATTAATTGCAAAGTAGGTCTGTATGGAGTCAGAGGTATCTTAGCATTTTCATTTACACAATTTACTAATTTTATGGCCTTAGAAAAAATCAATTCAGCACTGTGATTTAGATTTTATATATGTATATTAGGAAAACAACCAAAACTAAATCAATGTATGTGCATCTTATTAATAAAGGTTCCAGATGTGGTAGGTACATGGGTCACATGTTTTTAACCTATTTTCCATGGCATCCAATACAATGTTGATTAAATTAACAGATTAAATATAAACCTATAACAATAAAAAGAATAAGAAGAGGGTTACCAAAATTAGATTCAATGACTATATGGTTGAGTAAAGGAAAACTAGTAAGTTAGGAAGACTTCTGAAGGAAACTAAAATCTAGAATGAGATTGGAGATATCAGTAATATCATAAAAGAACATACTTAATGATGATGTACTTTTTGTCAAGGACGGTTTTAAATGCTTTCTATTGACTAAGTCATCAAAAATGCATTCTACACTGTACACGGGATTTTTTTCCCTAAAATTAAGCCATCTCTCTTTATTGTGAGTAGTTTATTTACTGGTTCTTTCCTTCAACATAAGATGTAATGTCTCCCGTCTTCAACTATCTTGAGCAAATATTTCCATTTACTATCAATTTAAAATTTTGTCTAAGAGTGGTTTGTACTCTAATTCCTTTGTATAATTAATTCTTCGTTCTTATATAACTTGACAAATTTGGCTCTTAGGATTATTGTTTGTGTCTTAAAACACTTTCTTCCCTTACCTTGTACACTATTCTTCTTTGTAGGCCTTTGTATTGTCCCACTATTTACTCTTTCTCATCATCTTCTGCTAGATTTTTCTCCATTTTCTAAACCCCAAATAGTGGGTGTTAAATATTGGGTTCGTAGAGCTCAGTTTTTGAATCTCTTCTTTACTTTATGCACACTCACAACCTATGTGATGTCATTGAGATTCTTGGAGCTGAAAATATGTATATGCTAAAGACATTTAAATATGTCATGTCAAAATCTGAACTTGATATTTCTCTCAAAAACCTGTGGTTTTGTAGTTCTGCATCTCTGTGAATAGCACGCTTGTTGCTCAGCTCAAATAAAAGCTTAGGGACTTAACATTGTCTTTGTCTCACACTCTCACTCTTGCTTATAACCTACAGCCAAATGGTAAGAAAATCTTGCCAACCAAATATATGTTTAAAAGATGCACAAAAATCAGACTGCTCACCATATACATTCACTTAATACGGACAGTACACCCAGTCACCAGTGTTTCTTGCCTGAATTATTGCAACTGCCTCTTAGCTCCATTTTCTAAGTAGGCCCTAAACCAAATTTCAGAAGCTAAGTATAAAAAAATACATTAAATGTATCTGGGGAAGGAACTGTACCTACAATGTTATTTGAGTGCAATGACTTCTGAAAAAGAAAAAACTAAATTTAAAATGTGGTAAGAACTATGGAACATGTTAACACAGAAACAGATACATTTTCAGATATTTAACGACCCTTTTATTTGTGACTATTTGAGAAATCATATCAGTTTGTGCTGTTGTAAACCAAAGAGTAAAACCAAAGAAGGAAGAAGTAGTGGGACTTTGAAAATAGAAATTAAATCCATAAATAGTAAGTTAAGCTCTAGAGTGGCGCCTTTTCAACAGGGGTGGGAGACAACCACTCCAGGCAGGATAATAAGCACAGGGGTACTGGTACGTGGGAAAAACCTACAGTTCTTAAGAGGTGATTATGAAATATTCATAAATTTTGCAAGCCGAGGTTTGGTAGCATGAAATTGGCTTTGGTGGGAATATATACATCACTGATACTAGTCAAGGATACAAATCACCACATGCCCATGCTGTCCCAGATTCTTGGTCTACCAGAGCATCACTGAGGAGTCCCGTTAGGGGGAGGTTGTGGGAGCAATATACATATAAGAACTGTTTGTAGGGAAAATGTGGGAGATAAAGTACTAAAGTTTTTTTTTTTAATGTGCTTAAAAATTCTAAGGGAAGGAAAGTTATAGTAGAAGGCCCATACCAACAAGATGATTACTTGGCTCTCTGTAATAAACAGTTACCATAAAATATAAATTATAGCTTTACAACATTTAGAAAGAGCATATAGACAAAGCATGGAAGACAAATTAGGATTATAGAAGAACCAGTTATCAAACTTGATGTTGAGAATTAGCAAGACAAATAAAGGAATGACATTTTGAACATGGATCAAATGTCTCATGAAGATTATTCCACTTGTACTTTTCCATAGAACAGGGGTTCTCAAAAGTTCTGGTCTCTAGTCTAGCAGGTTAGCATAACCTGGGAAATTGTTAGAAATGCAAATGCTTGATTACCTATTTGACTTACTACTGAATTAGAAATTAAGGGAATAGAGCCTAATAATCTGTTTCCTAATATCCGATTCTGATGCACATTAAATTTTAAGACTATCTCTTAGAGTAACCATGTTCCCAATGGCTTATGTGGTCTTTACATTAAAAAGGAGAACTATTTCCTTGGCTTATCAGCTTCTAAGATTCAGTCTGGAAAAAAGTTGATGAAATGCTGTCTAAACTTCTTTATTTTATAAAAATTAAAATGAGAAATTTTAAGAAAATGTGAATAGACCCTACCTAGTAATTTGCTCTATGATCAAGATTATTATACAGTATATTTTGGATAGCTCTGTTTTAGTTCTTTCTACTTTTAAAAAGTAATCTCTGTACCCAAAATGGGACTTGAACTCATGATCCTGAAATCTAGAATCACATGCTCTATCAACTGAACCCTGTTTCAGGGGTTCAGTTTCATCCCTGTTTCAGTTCTTTCTAAACCTAAACAGACTTGAATACATAACTTGAAGATATTTAATATGATTTCAACTTTATTTTACAAAGATAACTCATATACTGTTCTATAAAAAATTCCCCAAATTCCAAGTGACATTTTTGTTTGTATTATCTTGTTAAAATAATTACAAACAACATTTTGAAAACTATCTCTTACACAAGTCACTCTCTATATCAGAACCCCAAAAGGGCAACATGTACACAAAGACCCCTTCATCTGATAATGCATAGTGGCTTCATCCAAGCAATTTCTACATTGATAATAAAATTTCATATCATGGGGCGCCTGGGTGGCTCAGTTGTTAAGCATCTGCCTTCAGCTCAGGTCACAATCTCAGGGTCCTGGGAAAAGAGCCCTGCACCAGGCTCCCTCCTCGGCAGGAAGCCTGCTTCTTCTCCCACTCCCACTCCCCCTGCTTGTGTTCCCTCTCTCACTGTCTCTCTCTCTCTGCCAAATAAATAAATAATAAAATTTTTATAGCGTGAGTTAGGCTTCAGGAGCTTTTTCCCTCTGCTTAATTATCTTAAGAAAACAAATAACCCAAAGCTCTTTGAAGAAAAGTCTGGGTATGTCTCTTCGCAGCACAGATCTGATCTGCTCTATTTTGTTTTTAAAAATTGCTGGTAACTGATGAAGCTAGGCCTTAATTGTTGTCCAAATATATACATTTCTTCCAACTCTTTCCTCCAAACTGCCATTGCTGTTGCTTGACCATCAAGAATGCTTCCTGAATATCCAAAGCCAAAGCGTTGAGCATGAGAATGCTTTGGTGAGTTGGTATGAATGAAGTGGGAGTGATTTTCTGTGATATGTGATACTTGTGGCTATCCACCCTTAAACTTAATCCAGTCTCTCCTTGAACTAACCTAGCGGAACACAGACCAGACTCTAGCTTTTGGCCCTTCCATAGCCACTATACCCAAGGAATATAAGCTAAAGCAGAATGAAACAACAAACAAAAAATCACTTTAAAATAACAAGTGAATTATAGATGCCAATCAGTGGCAAACGGTAGTAGCATAGAACTTCGATTTTAAAACAGGCACAATAAAGAAGAGATAAGAAAACATGTTAGCAATATGAAACCAAAAAAGGAAATAGAAATAATAGGTAAGAAAAAGTAATGGCTAAAATAAAGAGTACCATAGATGGGATACATGATACAGTGCACTAAAGAGAACACAGTTCTTTCAAATTCTTGCAAAAGGAAAGTTAGCCATCCAGCGGGGGATGGGGGGGAGATTAAGAAGGGAAAAGCATGGAAAACTTTTCAATTTGCCCCAAAATGTATCTACTTGTTTATATTAACCCATTAGCTTCTTCCAAGCCCCCTACCCATACTAAGGTCCCCCTCACTTCCATTATTCCTTAATATAACTTTGAGTTTTATTTCCAAACTTTTGCTTAGATCATTATTTTTCTCATATATATGATAAATATATATTTCTCTTTGAATATTTATATCTTTCAGTTTTTAACATATAAATTATAGACCTCTACTGTTTTGATTTGAATTCTTTTTAGAGCTCTTTACTAGCTTCTTTTAATGTGTTTTGTTATACGTGGATGTGTTTTAGTTCTATTGTGAACAGGTTACCCACACTGAAGAAATATTTCAAGAGTGATCCTAAAAGCTGTGTACATAACTATGAAGGGAAACTAAGTTTCTAAGACTTAATCAAGATAGAAGTCTTGGAGGAAAAATAGTCCAGGTAACTGTGACATGATTATGGAGGCAAAATGTTTAGCCTAAGAAGTAAATTAATATGAACAAACAAACAAACAAAAAACTGTATCTGGCATGACAGAAAGACTGATAGCTCTTATACAATCATTCAAAGGGTATTTGAAGAATTCATTCAGACATATTATAATGTAGGTAAGAATAAAAGCAATAATATGGTTATCCTTTATGCCACAAAAAGTTGGTCTTAAAGCCATCAACAACAAATGGACAATTTGACAATATAAACTCTTCCATTATGAATAGCTCTTCTTTCATAGGAAACTGAAATAGCTATGTCAGTTTCTTCTCAAGCTATCCCTTTCCTTTCCTACAAACTTCTTTAAAAAGAAGCATACAACCTCTGCCTGAATTTCTTCATTTCTCACTCACTGAACTTTGATTTATTGTTCTAGCCAAATACTTAAAATTTTTAGTTACAGTAACCAAGTACAACACAGTTCAGTAGTCTCTCAATATTTATAGTCACTGACTTCCTGTAACGGGTGACACAAGTAACCATCTTCAAATCATGAAAGTCTCTTTACCTTTAAATTTCAGGTTATTTCATTTGAGAATATTTTCTTTGCTTTTCTGATTCTTTTTTGCTCCTCTTTGGTATATCCTGCTACTTCTCCAACTCCAGAATGTCTTCCCAACTTAAAAATACCCATTACTTTATCTCCATGCTTACCAAAATAAATACTATCTGTACCTGTGGATTAATTTGATGGTGATTTTATGACCTGGGGCTCTATTTTCCCTAATTTTTGATAGATTAATAAATTAAGGGACATCACATAATACAAAGCACAGAATGGAAGAATATAGTTACATTATGTAGATCAGAATATAAAAAATAACTCCTGTAAGTCAGTAAGAAAAAGAAAAATTAATTTAGGGACGCCTGGGTGGCTTAGTCTGTTAAGCCTCTGCCTTTGGCTCAGGTCATGATCCCAGGGTCCTAGGATAAAGCCCCACAACCAGCTTCCTGCTCAGCAGGAAGCCTGCTTCTCCCTCTCCCACTCCCTGTGCTTGTGTTCCCTCTCTTGCTGTCTCTCTCTCTCTGCCAAATAAATAAAATCCTTTTAAAAAGAAAAATTAATTTAAAATATGCTTAAAATACTTGGGAAGGTACTTTATAATATGGGATACCCAGAGAGTCAAAACCTGAAAATCTGTTCAACTTCAGGAGTCATTAGGGGAAACGTAACTGAAATCAAAATGCAAAACCACGATACTTCTGCCATAACGGAGGACTAAAATGAAAAGGACAAATTTTTTATCCAAGTGTTAGCAGAGAGAAGGAGCAACTGAAAACCTCAGATGCTGTTGATGGGAATATACGTTTGTACTGCTTTAAAAAAAAAAATGGCTGTATTTACAAAAGTAAAATTTGCACAAAATTTGTGAACCAAGAATTCCACATTTAAATATATATGGTAGAAATATATTCCACATGTACTTGTAATGCATATGTGTTCACCAAAATAAATTACAAGAGAATTTATAGCAGAATTGTTCCTAATTTCTCAAAACTAGGGTAAACTATAATGTATATAAACAGTAGGATGGATAAATCAGGGTTTATTCATGCAATAAAATAATGAGAAGACCAAAGAGAACGCCCAGTCTATGAACACTGCAGAACATGAGTGAATTCCACAAGCACAATGTTGATATAAAAAGGCCAGACTCAAACTTCTGTATGATTCTATTTATATAACATTAAAAAATAGGCAAAAATAATCTGTGATATTGAGGGATTATTCTAACTCTTTAGGTGAAAGTATATCAACAAAACCCCAATTCTAACTCCTCTTCCAACTCCATTAAAATGTTTTGAATTTAAAACGGAATATATCTATCTTCCATTTTAAATTCAGTTTTAAATATGTGTGTGTATGTGTGTGTATATATATATATATAATAGGAAAGTCAAAATAGAGTAAATTTTTAGACTAACATAGGGTATATATATATATATATGTCAAAATATATATATATAAAGTCAAAATAGAGTAAATTTTTAGACTAACATAGGGTGTGTGTGTGTATATATATATGAAATATATAAACATGTATATATATAAATATATATAAATTTATATAAATTTATAAATATATAAAAATTCTATATAAAATTTATATATATAAATTTTATATATAATAATATATGATATATATAATAATATATAATATAATTATATATTTATATATACATGTTTATATATTTCATATATATATATACACACACACACACACCCTATGTTAGTCTAAAAATTTACTCTATTTTACTTTCCTATTTCTTTTTTAAGATTTTATTTATTTGACAGAGAGAGATCACTAGTAAGCAGAGATGCAGGCAGAGAGAAAAAGAGGAGGAAGCAGGCTCACCACTGAGTAGAGAACCTGATGTGGGGCTCGATCCCAGGACCCTGAGATCATGACCTGAGCCGAAGGCAGAGGCTTTAACCTCTTTAACTGAGCCACCCAGGCACCCCTGACTTTCCTATTTTAGATGAAATTATAATTCTATCACTCCCCCTTAAAATAATACATATTTTTGTTCACTTTTCTATCAACTTTATTTATTCTATTTCCATGGAAAATGTGTGGGAACAAAATGTCTTTCATTTTTTTTTTCTTTTCAAAACTGTTGGCCCTCCTTAGTCTTATTCATTCTATGCAAGATTACCAGATTTAACTTTCTAAAATACTATTTGATTATGTAAATCTGTATTAAAAAATATAAAATGGATTGCAATTTTATTTAATATTAAGAATTCTGTTTTTTGTCATTTAGGACTCATCACAGTGGGGTCCCAATTCATCTTATCTGCGTGATGCATGACTTGCCCTCCCCACCATGCACAGACACAGAGCCAGTGACCCAGGTCACTGGTCCATAAATATACCCTGGTCAATCATATATGTCATTCTGCTTACAATGTCTTATAGTCTTTCTCAATTTTGCTTTGGCAAATTCTCTGCATATGAATTTCAGTATTACATCTTCCAAAATAAACCATTTTAATGTTCTTCCTAACAGAAAATACAATTGGTCGTCTTTATTTCCGTCTGACAGTCTTGCTTTTCTGCAGTGTTTTGCTGTTCTTGTTGAAGTATAGTTGGCATACAATATTACATTAGTTTCAGGTATAAAACATAGTGATTTGACATTTACATATATTATGAAATGATCACAGTAAGTCTACTTACCATTCATCACCATATAAAGTTATAATAATATTGTATAATAATGTTTCTTACATTGTACTTTAGATCCCATGACTTTTTTTTTTTAAGATTTTATTTATTTGTATGACAGAGAGAAACACAGAAAGAGAGGAAACACAAACAGGACGAGCACTAGAGGGAGAGGGAGAAGCAAGCTTCCCACCAAGCAGGACCTGAGCTGAAGGCAGATGCTTAATGACTGAGGCGCCCAGGCGCTGCCCTCCATGACTTATTTTATAACTGGAAGTGTATACCTTAATCCCCTTCACCTAGTTCATCTGTCGCCCACTGTCTTCACCTCTGGCAACCACCAATTTATTCTCCGTATTTATGAGTCTGTTTCTGTTTTGTTGATTTGTTCTTCTAGATTCCACGTGTAAGTGAAATCATAGTATTTGTCTTTGACTTAGTTCACTTAGTACAACATCTTCTAGGTCTAGGCAAGTAGGAAATGGCAAGATTTTCTTTTTAATGGCTGACTAATATTCCATTATACATATATACCACATCTTCTTTATCCACCCATCTATCAATGACTACTTTAATTGCTTCCATATCTTGGCTATTGTAAAAAAGGCTGCAGTGATCTATAGGGGTGCATATATCTTTTAAAATTAGACTTTTCATTTTCTGGTTAGTTACTTGTAATCTTTGTTTTCATCTCATCTGTTATATTTGTTTTGAAAAATTTATCCTCTATCAGGTTCTCCTAAAGAGCTTGTTAAAAATTTATGGCTAGGTTCCATCCCCAAAACATGCTGATTTAATAGGCCTAGAGTGATGTCATGAAATTTTCATTTCTAGTAACTTCCCAACTGGTGTTTTGCTGTGTCCATGCCACACTTTGAGAACCACTATATAAGAATCAAAAAAGCATAGGTCATATCTTATTAGCCTTTCTTTTTTTCCAAATTTATATCATGGTTTTGGCTAAATTTAAGTGTCAATTTTAGCTAAGCATATATGTGTATGCAATATAAATATAGACAACTCAAATTATAAAATTGTCTTGTCATTTATTATCAAATATAATGATATTTAAATGAGATCACAAGAGTCTTGATAGCTGTGAAATAAGGATATTTTAATATATGTAAAACAATTAAAATCATATTCAATTCTATTTAATTTTTTTAAAGGTCTTTTATTTGTCAGAAAGAAAGCACGAGTGGGGATAGGGGGAGTAGCAGGCAGAGGGAGAAGCAGGCTCCTCACTGAGCAAGGAGCCTAATGTGGGACACAATCCCAGGACTCTGGGATCACGACCCAAGCTGAACGCAGATGCCTAACCAACTAAGCCACCCAGGCACCCCCAATTCTATTTAATTAATAAAGCATTTGATGAAATAATATACTCATTATAGGATTATCTACAATGGACTATTATAAATATTTCAATGAGAAAAAATTTAGCATCTTAATAAAAGTAGGTATAAAAATATAATGCAAACTTTTACTCTATTAGAGTGTAAGAAAAATTTCCAAATACAAATTTTTCTATACATATTAAAATAGTTTATGCAAATAAATGAGAATCAAAATGAGAATTAAGGATTCAAAATCAGGATTAATAGTGCATCTTACAATGTAGATATATCTTGTTAGTGTATATGTTAGTATGAAGTTATACCTTGCAGGGGCACCTGGGTGGCACAGGTGAGTAAGTGTCTGACTCTTGATTTCAGCTCAGGTCATGATCTCAGGGTCTTGAGATCAAGCCCTGTCTGGACTCCAAACTCAGTCGGGAGTCTGCTTAAGGTTCTCTCCTGATTTCCCTCCCCACTCCCCCACCACCATGTGGTCTTTCTTTCTCACTCTCAAATAAGCACTATTTAAATTATACTTTGTCGACTGCTTTTGTAATGAACATTCATCTCTTTGCAAGATCAGTATCAAAAGAGAATAAATAATTTTAACAAGTTATAGAAGAATGGCGGCAGGAACAGAAACAAAAATAGCAATGTTATACACAGAAGTAAGAATTATTGTAGGAGCTTTCTAAATATAAATATGAGGTGCTTGATCATTCAGTGAAGATAAATTACTTTTAAAAGTAATACAGCAAAATAAAGACAGACAACACTTTTGGAATTGTGTGAGTATTTGGGGAAGGAAGGGTGAAAAGGGGAATATGAAGAATAGTGGTACACACCAAACTTCAAAAGAAAACATATTTGAAACACAAAAGCCTTGCCCAAATTTACGTTTTACTTGAAACATATATTCATTATTCATGAATTATTTCTTAAGATCCTACTGTGTGTCAGCTATCCTGCCAGGAAAGGGGAAGACAATATTGAGGGAAAAAAGTCTGCATGCCTTTATCCCACAGTGGTACCTCCTGAAGAGACATTATAATGAGTGCTACAATAAGCAAAACCAAAGTTTCAGTAGTGGCGCTTAGAAGAATTTATATTAAGGTCTGAAGAATGAGATATTCATTTTCCAGTGCTTCCTTTTTTAGTAAATGACAATTTCATTAGAATTACCTAAGCCAGAAACCTTGGTTTTCTTAGCAACATCTCCTACCTTTTTATATCAATATTTGATATTTAATCCATCAACAAGGCCTATTTATTTTACTTTATATATATCTCTGCAATCATTCTATCTCTCTTTATCTCTCTTTTTACTACTCTGGAACAATTTTCTAGTGTCTTTACCAAGTCTAATGCAACAGCACCATTAAATTTTCATGTATTCGGGCTTCCCTCCAATCCTCTCTCTCTACAGGTGCAGCCAGAGTATTACTTTAAATGAAAGTTGACCCCATCGATGGCTTGTATGGCATATTTCAAAATGCAAGTCTGACCCTTTCAATAGTTTCCTACTGCTTTTAGAAAATGCTCTGCAGGGCGCCTGGGAGGCTCAGTGGGTTAAAGATTCCAGGGTCCTGGGATCGAGCTCTGCATCGGGCTCTCTGCTCAGCAGGAGGCCTGCTTCTCCTCTCTCTCTCTGCCTGCCTCTCTGCCTACTTGTGATCTCTGTCTGTCAAATGAATAAATAAAATCTTTAAAAAGAAAAGAAAAGAAAATGCTCTACGATGTCCTAAGACGATCATGGTCTACATAGTACCTACCTGATCGTAACTCTGTTCCCTGATTATTTTGGATAAAGCTGAAAGAGCTTATTCTTTCTTTCCAGAACATTTTGCCCAACATAATTTTGTTTCTGTTCATATGTTGGGGTTAATGTAGAGCAGGAAATCAGCCATAATACCTGGCTTGCTAAAATGTAACACGAAGCTGCTGGGGGAGATGGAAGATTTTGGAGAAGGGCATAGGCCTTTGGAATGCCAAGGCCTTTGTGACCATTGTGCCACTGCAATGGCCATGGGGAGTTGCCTTCCCTGAAGCTGTGTAGCCCAAACAGTTGCCCTGTGATCTAAGAGATGTATGCATTATGCCTTAGGCTATGTTTAGCAGCACTCTTAGAAAACACAGATTAGCATCTTGTATCTTTCCTGTAAACAGATCCCCTGAGTTTCAGTAAGGCCCCTTGTCACACATCACATGCTTGAGAACAGTGATAAGGATTTGTGATTATCCTGAAGGACCAATAAAAGCAGGAACAAGAAAAGCGAAGAGTCTTCACCTCTGAGCCTTGACCCCCTTGCTTTCTCTCTTTCACAACAAAGTTTGGAGTAATTTTTCATCCATTGGTACAGGAATTACTGGCCATTCCCAGCATTCATATTTTATAATGGTATAAATATTTGAAAAGTGATTTTTCCAGACATCTGGTTTTTAAGCTATTTTAAGAGTGGTAACCTCTAAAATGGGGCCATTGCAATGTGCTCCAGATTTTATTTTAAAATCTTAATTTTTACAACAGTTTGATGCACAGAAAAACTGAGGTAGTATGACAGAATTCCCATTTACCCCACACCCAATATCCCTATTATTAACATCTTACATGAATATGGGACATTTACTATAGTAATAACCAACATTGATATACTATTATGAACTAAAATCTATACTTCTTTTTTTCCTTCATTTTTACTTTTTTTTTTATCCTGTTTCAGAATCCCATCAGGATACCACATTATATCTAGTTACCATATCTCCTCAGACTCCTGTTGTTGGTGGTGGTGGTTTCTCAGACTTAGCCTATTTTTGTTGACCTTATAAATTTTGAAGAGTATATATTTGTGTGGACCGATTACTGGTATATTATGTTACATTTAAACTTTTGTTCATTCTTTTGACATTATCATGCTGTCTTGATTACAGTACCTTTATAATAAATCTTGAAGTTGGGTGGTGTCAGTACTTTGGCTTTATTCTCGTTTTATATTCTGTTGCCTATTCTAAACTTATTCTTTCTCATATAGATATGTTTTCTGGTGTTTTACTTTGTTTTGCTTCTTTCAGGATTTTCTGGGTTTTTTTTTGCACTCTGAATATAATATCACCATGTGTGTATTTTTTAGTATTTGTCCAAACTTGGTATCCTCTGAGCTTCCTGGATCTGTGGTTTTGTGTCTGTCATTAATTTCAGAAAATTTCAGGCATTATTATTTCAAATATTTATTCTGTCCTGTTGTCTCTTTCTTCTTTTGATAGTCCAATTATACATGGGTTACACTTTTGTGAATGCCCCAACACTTCTTTGATACTCCATTAATTTTCTTTTTTTTCTTCATGTTTCAGATTAGGAAGCTTCTATTGACTTATCTTGAAAGTCACTGATTTTTCCTTCAGTGGTGTCCAGTGTGTTGAGGACCCCATCAAAGGCAATGTCTATATCAGTTTTTTTTTTCCATCATTTCCAATTTTTTCTTAAATTTCTCATTTACCTGTTTACGTTAACCATCTGTTCTTGAATGCTGTCTACTTTTTCCATGGAAGGCCTTAACATATTGATCATAGTTACTTTACATTTCCTGTGTGATTATTCCAAAATCTGTGCTATTTCTGAATAGCATGCTGATGTTTGCTTTATCTCCTAAGTCTGTTTTTCTTAAAATTTAACAGACTGTATTAGCTTCCTGGTATTGTTATAACAAAGTACCTCAAGTGGGTGGTTAAAGCAAGAGAAATATATTGTCTCACAGTTCCAGAGGCTAAACATTCAAAATCAATGTGTCATCTGTGTCAGTCTCTCGTGAGAAAGGAGAGAGGAAGAATTCATTCCATGACTCCATCCTAGTTTCTGATAGCCTCAGGCATTCCTTGACTTGTAGATGATATTCTCTCTATATTTTTATATCATCTCTCCTCTGTATACATACATGTCTCTCTCTGTCCAAATGTCCCTTTTTATAAGGATAGAAGTCATATTGGATTAAGGCACATCCTAATGACCTAACCATAATTTGGTCATCTACAAAGATTTGCATTTAATCTTATAGAAGAACAAAATAGAGAAGGTACAAATCAAACCAAATTCACATATAATAAACTTAAATACAAACTTATCAGTAATAACATATAAATTGACAAAAAATCCTTAATCACATGTCAAAGATTATTAGACTTAAAAGAGGAAGATTTAACTAGATTATGTGTATTTTTAAAGATGCACTTTGAATAGGCTGATATTAAAATGGTAGAACAAGATTTATTTTTAAGTAAAGAGAAATTATTTAGGGGCGCCTGGGTGGCTCAGTGGATTGGGCCGCTGCCTTCGGCTCAGGTCATGATCTCAGTGTCCTGGGATCGAGCCCCGCATCGGGCTCTTTGCTCAGCGGGAGCCTGCTTCTCTCTCTCTCTCTCTGCCTGACTCTCCGCCTACTTGTGATCTCTCTCTCTGTCAAATAAATAAATAAAATCTTTAAAAAAAAAAAAAAAAAAAAAGAGAAATTATTTAAAAACCTATAAACACTATTGAATAATTTGATTAAAATAACTAATGCTTCAGCATTTTATTTATAAAATTAAAAATTATTTATAATGGAAGGAAACCCATTTTAAGTAAATATTAAACTTTTCAAGGTTATCCAGATCAAAAATATCATACTCAATACAGGTCAAAAAATTAACACTTACAGGATATATTCAGTAACTGCAACAGTATTAAATTAGGAATTTAAAAAAATACAAGTTTAAAACCTCCAAATGTTTAATAATTAATATATTTCTCAGTAACTGAAGGGTTAAAGAGGAGATAAGAAAGTATTTCAAAGTAAATGATAAAGAGAGGAGAACATTTCAAAATTTGTAGTATAGAGCTAAGATGAAGTTTATAGGGAAATTGTGATGAGTTTTTATGTATTTTTAATTTTTGGATCAAAAGGTATTTTTTTGAGAAATCCTTCCCCCCAGCTTTATAGAGATAAAATTAACGAAAAAATTGTATATATTTAAGGTGTGCAATGTGATGATTTAATATACATATACTTGGTGAAATGATTGTCATGTTCAAATTAACATCCATTATCTGACATAGTTATATGTATGTGTGTGGTGAGAACACTTAAGATCACTTTCTTAGCAAATTTCAGGTACATAATTCAGTTTTATTAACTACAGTTATTATGTCATTTAATTTTGAATTATTATTTTAGAAAGATAAACACATTTAAAAATAAGCATATATGAAATTTTCACCTTAACATAGAAGAGCAGATTTACCCCAAGGGAGTAGAATAGCAATACTGAAGATAAGAGTTGGTTATTGAAATAGAAAACAAACAAGAAAGTTAACAAAGCCAAAAGTCTGTCCTCTTAAAAGATTAATAAAGATGATAAAAGAACTAGCAGAACTAATTAAATAAAAAAGGAAAACTCAAATTATTAACATATTATGTGAAAGGGATATTAATACAAATCCTAGACACATAAAAAATAAAATATTTTGATCCACTATGTGAGAAAATATTAAATGGTTTAGAAGTAGAGAAATTACCTGAGAAATCTTACAAATATGGATTCAAGAAGAAATACAAAATCTGAATAGTCCTGTCTTTAAAGTTATTTAATTTAAAATTATTTAATTAAAATAACTTAATTAAGAGATATCATGTATCCAAAGAAATCTGCAGGTCCATGACTTTATTGGTGAATTTCATCAAACCTTAAACATCTTAAAATACTATCAATCTTGCACAATTTTAGAAAATATAAACAGATTATATAGCTAATTAGGAGTTTCCTATTTTTTTCTTTTAAAGATTTTATTTATTTGAGAGAGGAGTAAGGGAGCATGAGCGAGTGCCAGAGGGAGAAGAAGACTCCTGGGTAAACGAAGAGCTCAATATGGGGCTTGATCCCAGGAATCTAAGATCATGACCTGAGCCATAGGCAGCCATTTAACTGAGCCACCCAGGCACCCCTATTAGGAGCCTCTTATCACTTATTTTTATTGAATACTTTTGAAGGCATAACTCATTATGTATCTATACTAAAGTTATTTCACAAACTGAGCAGTGTTTACTCCTTCTGCAATCAAACTGATGTGCCTAAGTGCAAAGGATAAACCATGAAAATTCATTTCCTGCCTGTACATACTCTTGCAATTTGCATTCCAAAATGAAAGCACGTGCACACACACACACACACACACACACACACACACACACACCACTCTCTCTCTCTCTCACAGACAGAAACACACTTAACAAATATCGATTTTAAGAGTTGCAAACTTGCCCAAAGGAGCCAGCCAAGCACCCAACAAATACTGAATTCAATCTTTCAATTGATCACTGGTTCTATAGTTTTGGTTTTTTTTGGGGTTTTTTTTTTTTTTTGTCCCCCTATCTTTTTGAGTTTGTAGACTTAGTAAAGAGGCTATCCTGTTGTTGGGGTAAATGCTAATTGTTTATATTTTGCAATGATTTTTTCGAATGTCTGCAGAATTTCAATCCACTTCTTTAGTACTAAATACCCAAACAGAATAGAAGAATCTCTTAGATCATAAACACACTGGGATAAAAGTTATATTCTGTATTCACTGTGGATTTGAAATTACAATTAGGTTTCAATAGATATTAAATAATGTGTTGCAATATCACCTCAATTATACAAGCAACAAGATAGTGAAGGCTGCTATCTGGGGAGAAAAATCCATTGTTGACAGTATGTGCTATTTGTTATTTCAGAAACAAAAAAAAGTTATAAACATACCCTGAAGCTTTTTACCTTTCTTTCATTGATTAATGTAACCATATTTCACAGACAAAAAAATTGATAACATAAAGCACAAATTGGCACTTCAACATCACATTGGGTAATAGAGATACAATTCAGGTATATATGCATTCATGTTCATTCATTATTAGTATTTTATGAACAAAGATTTAACATCTATTAAATTCTTGGCACTGTGCTAACATGAAATTGTAATGCACCTTAAAGTATTCTTTACAGTTCATGATAATACATATAAAAATCACTGTTTTAATAACACATATTTCATTTAATCTTGCATGTGAATTTATGAAATGCAATGTCCGATAATCTATCCAGGAAAACCCACACTCCATGGTTTACTTTGGTGCCATATATTCTATGGAGATGGACAAATGCATAATGACATGTATTCATCATTGCAATATGATACAGAGTAACTTCACTACCCTAAAAATCCTCTGAGCTCGTTCTCTTTAATCCTCCCCACTCCCAGACCTTTGTCAACCACTGATCATTATGCTGTCTCCATAAATTTGCATTTTCCAGAATGCTCTATAGTTGCAATAATAAATTTTCCTTATCTTTTACTTGCCATTACTATTAAATATTTAACTCATCACTTCATGGTCTAAAAAAGGCTTCTGAGTGATATTCACATAGAAATCAAGTATTATACATATGGTTAGGGATGAAATAAGAATAAAAATTATAGGTATTTTATAAATACCACCCAGTTTAGGGGACTGGAGTATAACATACTCAAGGTTTTGCTTGTTTGTTTTTTAAAGATTTTATTTAGAGAGAGAGCAAGCAACCACTAGCCCAGGATGGATGGGTGAGCAGAGGAAGAGGGAGAAGCAGGCTTCCTGCTGAGCCCCACGTGGGGCTCGATCCCAGGACCCTGAGATCATGACCTGAGCCATGACCTGGGTGGGCAGCCACCCACCCAACTGAGCTACCCAGGCACATGGACTTAAGGTTTATTCGAGAGAGAGAAACGACTGGCTAGGACTTTATACTGTTATCACTTTGCATATGCCAAGGAAGAAAATTAGGTTTTCTCAAATGCGTTATGAAACAGAGCAACATTCAAAGAGAAAAGGAACTACATTAGCTGTCACACTCTGTTAGTGATGGGTAATGTTTTATGGTTTCCCATCCTTTGAATACTACAATAATAAGCTGTATACTATATTTCTGATGCTGAACTGGTTTTGAACATAACAAAGTGATGAAGTTAGATACTATTTTATATTTACTATAGTGGACAAGAAAGATAATTAACATGTAAAATCCAAATCTAAAGCTCTGATTCAACATAATCTTTCTTACATTATTCTGCTCTAATAATTTGACAATTATAACAGACTGAGAAATTTGCTATTGTAAGGACAATCTTTCATTAGATTATTTAAAATAGCCCTCATTTTAATCATTTAATAACTTTACCCTTTTCTGTCAGTTTTCTCATTTTAGAAGGTAGTACTCAGCCAGATCAAGAACCTTTATCCTAACTTAGTAGGGTCAGAATTATAATTTCAATCTTCCAATTTTAAAATCAGAGGTTAAAATATTATGTTGGGTAGTATGTTAAAAAGGTCTAAATGCAAAAATTGAGGTCAAAGACCTCAATTTTTCTTTATTGGAAGAGTTTCTCTATCTTGTCTGGTTGAACCTCAGTGACCCTTCATTGCAGAGATTAACCTATTAGACTACAAGCACACTAAATTCAGCTGATTAAGTCCTCCCCAGATTAAACCTGAAAAAGTAAGAGAGAAGCATAATAAATATATATATTGTTATAACTTTAAATTCCAGTCTCCTCTCATGTTAAGAGTGAGAAATGAATATGTATGCCACTAAAACCATCTATACTCCAGTCATATTAGAGATATTATGTATATGTACATATACATACTATGCACTGATAATTAAAGAGCCACATAGATAAGCAGTGGACACTTCAGCTTTAGGAGTGGAATTGAACTACTCTATCATCAAATCAACTCCTAGTGTCACCTCCCATTTCACTTCTACCAAATTCTTGGACTGGGGTATTTTCATAGGTTTCAACAGCTGGTTATTTTTATTTATTTATTTATTTATTTAAGATTTATTTATTCTTGAGAGAGAGAGAGAGAATAGGGTTAGGGGCAGAGGGAGAGAGACAGAATCTGAAGCAGATACCCTGCTGAGCTTAGAGCCCTACTTGGGGCTCGATCTCAGGACCCTGAGATCATGGCTTGAGCTGAAGCCAAGAGTCAGATGTGAACCACCCAGGTGCCCCCTAGCAGTCTGTTGGTTTCTGTGGTGCTCTCAAATAGTCTCTTTTCTTTTTGAAGTGATCCAAGGATTGGTGCCTCAGAAGGCCCGACTAGGATGAGGTATAGCTGTGTTTTTAATTTCATCTTCATTGATTTTATCATGGATATAAACACAGGTGTTCTGGATCAGACAGATTGTCATTATTCACTTCAAAAGCAAATAATGACTGTGTGATTCCACATACATTTCCTGATTGCTACCCCTGGGATGATGTGATGAAAGTGAAGCCAGGTCTCCTATGCTTTCAATCACTAGGTACAGAAGTCCTAAACTTTTAAACTTCTAATGCACAGAGTAGTGATTATAGACAACAATACTGCAGAGTTGCTAAGAGACTAGATCTTAACTGTTTTCACCACAAAAAAAGAAATTTTTTTGTGACATGTTAGAGGTGTTAGCTAATGTTCTGGTGGTAATCATATTGCATTATGTGTGTCAAATCAACACACTGTACACTTTAAACTTACACAATGTATTATGTCCATTATATCTCAATAAAGAACAATCTTGTGTGAATACAGTCAGTGCCTTAGACAGGAAGCAGATTTTTTTTTCTTCTGCTTATATTCAGGAAGAAGATTTGCCCTCCTTCCTTTTCTAAAGGGAGTCCTAGAAACTTTTGTTCTTTGGAAAGAGAATGGGAAGGATCTTGGATTCTTACTTTGACCTTTTAAAATGTAAATACATCTCTCCAAGGGCCAGATAAGTCCCTTTGTCATTGTTTAGGGTTTTGTGACCTAGAAATGTCTCCAAGATTGCAGGCTTCATTTTTCCTTGAAATAAAAACACACAATTTAGAGTTGGGTCAATCTCTGAGTTCTCTTATTTTCTGTACAGCTGTAAATTAATGTTCCAAGGCTTGAAATTAACCCAGGCACTCAAGTTTCAGCACAATTTATTCAGAAAGCTGTAACTTTGAAAAACACAATAGATTATTTTTATTTCAAAGGTAACTTGCCCAAGCTGATAGGTATAGAAATGAGTAGGAAAGGACATTTTAAAGAATGCTGTGGATACTGTACTACTTATTCCTACCAAGAAAGCTTGGGAATTATAGTTGCTACAAATCCTTGTTAACACTTGGTTTTTCAATTTTCAGTTTTCTTTCTAAGCCATTCTGGTAAGTATAATGATATCACTTCTTTTTGAAGTGAGTATCTCTCTAATGACTAATGATGGGCAGATTTCCATGGGCTTAATTGCTTTCAAATATTTTCTTTGATAAAATATTCATCTGAACCTTTTCCCCATTTTTTATTGGTGTGCTTATTTTCTAATTATTGATTCAAAATAACTGTATATATTCAGAAACCAAGTATATTATTAGACATTCAATTTACAAATATCTTCTACAAATCATTTGCTTGTCTTTTAGTTCTATTAATAATGTCTTTTGGATAGCTGTTGTCTAAATATGTTTGACCTGTATCTGGAATCTCTGTTCTGTTTCATTGGCTTATATGTCTATCCTTACACCAACGTCACACTGACTTGATAACCCTGGCTTTATAATAAATCTTAAAATTAGGTGTTATGGATTCTCTAGTCTTGTTCTTCTTTTTCCAATGTTAGTTATTCTAGTTCCTTTTATTTTCCATTTCAATTTGCATCAGCTATCTAGGAAAGATTTGGATTTTTAAGATTTATTAATTTTGGTGGTGGGGGAGTTATATGAATGCATATTCAGGAGGGATATTTTAGTTGAATTTACATTTTCTTGTAATAAATTTTCTGATTTTGTTGTTAGGGCAAACTAGCCTCATGAAATGAGTTGGAAATAGTTTCTTTTAAGTTTTCTGGTAGAGATTTTAAACATTAGTATTATTTTTTCTTTAAATATTTGATGTAATTTATCTGTGAAATCATTAGGGCCTGAAGTTTTCTTTGAAGACATTTTTTTTTAAACTACAAAGTCATTTTTCTTTTAATTCTTAAATTTCTTTCTTTTTTAAAAATTTTTTTAAAAAATTTTTATTAACATATAAGGTATTATTAGCCTCAAGGGTGCAGGTCTATGAATCGCCAGGTTTACACACTTCACAGTACTTACCATAGCACCTACCCTCCCCAGTGTCCATAACCCCACAACCCTCTCCCTCCCCTTCTCTCCCCAGCAACCCTCAGTTTGTTTTGTGAGATTAAGAGTCTCCTATGGTTTGTCTCCCTCCTGATCCCATCTTGTTTCATTTTTTCCTTCCCTACCCACCCAAATCCCCCATATTGCCTCTCAAATTCTTCATATCAGGGAGATCATATGATAATTGTCTTTCTCTGATTGACTTATTTCGCTCAGCATAATACCCTCTAGTTCTATCAACATCATTACAAATGGCAAGATTTCATTTATTTTGATGGCTGTGTGGTATTCCATTGTATATATACCACTTCTTCTTTATCCATTCATCTGTTGATGGACATCTAGGTTCTTTCCATAGTTTGGCTATTGTGGACATTGCTGCTATAAACAGTAGGGTGCATGTGCCCCTTCGGATCACTACATTTGTATCTTTAGGGTAAATACCCACTAGTGTGATTGCTGGGTCATAGGGTAGCTCTATTTTAAACTTTTTGAGGAACCTCTATGCTGTTTTCCAGAGTGGTTGCACCAACTTGCATTTCCACTAACAGTATAGGTGGGTTCCCCTTTCTCCTGACCCTTGCCAATACCTGTTGTTTCCTGACTTGTTAATTTTAGCCATTCTGACTGGTGTGAGGTGGTATCTCATTGTGGTTTTGACTTGTATTTCCCTGATGCCAAGTGATGTGGAGCAGTTTTTCATTTGTCTGTTGGCCATCGGGATGTCTTCTTTGCAGAAATGTCTGTTCATGTCCTCTGCCCATTTCTTGATTGGATTATTTGTTCTTTGGGTGTTGAGTTTGCTAAACTCTTTATAGATTTTGGATACGAGCCCTTTATCTGATATGTCTTTTGTAAATATCTTCTCCCATTCTGTCAGTCATCTTTTGGTTTTGCAGACTGTTTCCTTTGTGGAAAAGGTTTTGATCTTGATGAAGTCCCAAGAGTTCATTTTTGCCTGTGCTTCCCTTGTCTTTGATGATGTTTCTAGGAAGAAGTTGCTGTGGCTGTGGTAAAAGAGGTTGCTGCCTGTGTTCTCTCGAAGGATTTTGATGGATTTCTTTCTCACACTGAGGTCCTTCATCGATTTTGAGCCTATTTTTGTATGTGGTTTAAGGAAATGGTCCAGTTTCATTTTTCTGCATGTGGCTGTAAAGGCCACAATTTTCCCAACACCATTTGTTGAAGAGGCTGTCTTTTTTCTACTGGACATTCTTTCCTTGTCAAAGATTAGTTGACCGTAGAGTTGAGGGTCTATTTCTGGGCTCTCTATTCTGTTCCATTGATCTATGTGTCCTGTTTTTGTGCCAATACCATACTGTCTTGATGATGACAGCTTTGTAAAAGAGCTTGAAGTCTGGAATTGAGATGCCACCAACTTTGGCTTTCTTTTTTAACATTCCTCTGGCTACTTGAGGTCTTTTCTGGTTCCATATAAATTTTAGGATTATTTCTTCCATTTCTTTGAAAAACATTGATGGTATTATCAAAATATTGGGATTGCATTAAATGTGTGGATTGCTTTAGGTAGCATAAACATTTTCACAATATTTGTTCTTCCAATCCATGAGCATGGAACATTTTTCCATTTCTTTGTGTCTTCCTCAATTTCTTTCTTGAGTATTTTTTAGTTTACGGAGTATAGATTTTTTGCCTCTTTGGTTAGGTTTATTCCTAGATATTTTATGGTTTTGTTGCAATTGTAAATGGGATTGACTCCTTAATTTCTCTTTCTTCTGTCTTGTTGTTGGTGTATAGAAATGCAACTGATTTCTGTACATTGGTTTTATATCCTGATACTTTACTGAATTCCTGTACAAGTTCTAACAGATTTGGAGTGGAGTCTTTTGGGTTTTCCACATAAAGTATCATATCACCTGCAGAGTGATATTTTGACTTCTTCTTTGCCATTTGGATGCGCTTAACTTCTTTTTGTTGTCTGATTCCTGAGGATAGGACTTCTCATACTATGTTGAATAGCAGGGGTGATAATAGACATCCCTGGCATGTTCCTGACCTAGCGGGAAAGCTCTCAGTTTTTCTCCATTGAGCATGATATTCACTGTGGGTTTTTCATAGATGGCTTTGATGATATTGAGGTATGTACCCTCTATCCTTATACTTTGAAGAGCTTTGATCAAGAAAGGATGCTGTACCTTGTCAAATGCTTTTTTAGCATCTATTGAGAGTATCATATGGTTCTTGATTGTTCTTTTATTAATGTATTGTATCACATTGATTGATTTGTGGATGTTGGACCAACCTTGCAGCCCAGGAATAAACCTCACTTGGTCGTGGTGAATAATCCTTTTAATGTACTTTTGGATCCTATTGGCTAGTATTTTGGTGAAAATTTTCTCATCTGTGTTCATCAAGGATGGTGGTCTGTAATTCTCTTTTTTGATGGAGTCTTTGTCTGGTTTTGGGATCAAGGTAATGCTGGCCTCACAAAATGAGTCTGGCACTTTTGCTTCCATTTTTATTTTTGGAACAGTTTCAGAAGAATAGGAATTAATTCTTCTTTAAATGTTTGGTAGAATTCCCCTGAGAAGCCATCTGGCCCTGGGCTCTTATTTGTTGGGAGATTTTTGATGACTACTTCAATCTCTTTACTAGTTATGGGTCTATTCAGGTTTTCTATTTCCTCCTGGTTCAGTTTTGGTAGTTTAAATGTATCCAAGAATGTATCCATTTTTTCCAGGTTGTCAAATTTGCTGCCATAAAGTTGCTTATAATATGTTCTTATAATTGTTTGTATTTCTTTGGTGTTGGTTGTGATCTCCTCTTTCATTCATGATTTGTTTATTTGGGTCCTTTCTCTTTTCTTTTTGATAAGTCTGGCCAGGGGTTTATCAATCTTATTAATTCTTTCAAAGAAACAGCTCCAAGTTTCGTTGATTTGTTCTATCGTATTTTTGGTTTCTATTTCATTGATTTCTGCTCTGATCTTTATTATTTCTCTTCTCCTGCTGAGTTTAGGCTTTCTTTGCTGTCCTTTCTCCAGCTCCTTTAGGTGTAGGGTTAGGTTGTGTATTTGAGATCTTTCTTGTTTCTTGAGAAAAGCTTGTATCACTATATATTTTCCTCTCAGGACTGCCTTTGCTATGTCCCACAGATTTTGAACTGTTGTATTTTCATTATCATTTGTTTCCATGAATTTTTTCAATTCTTCTTTAATTTCCTGGTTGACCCATTCATTCTTTAGAAGGATGTTCTTTAGTCTCCCATGTATTTGGGTTCTTTCCAAATTTCCTTTTGTGCTTGAGTTCCAGCTTCAGAGCATTGTGGTCTGAAAATATGCAGGGAATGATCCTAATCTTTTGGAACTGGTTAAGACTGGATTTGTGTCCCAGAATGTGGTCTATTCTGGAGAATGTTCCATGAGCATTAGAGAAGAATGTGTATTCTGTTGTTTTGGAATGGAGTTTCTAAATATGTCTGTGGTGTCCATCTGGTCCAGTGTATCATTTAAGGCCTCTCTTTCCTTGTTGATCTTTGGCTTGGATGATCTGTTCATTTCAGAGAGGTGGGTGTTAAAGTTCCCTACTATTATTGTATTATTGTTGATGTGTTTCTTTGATTTTGTTATTAATTTGTTTATATCATTGCTCCCATGTTAGGGGCATAGATAGTTAAAATTGTTAGATCATCTTGTTGTACAGACCCTTTGAGTATGATATAGTGTCCTTCCTCATCTCTTATTATAGTCTTTGGCTTAAAATCTAATTGATCTGATATAAGGATTGCCACCCAGCTTTCTTCTGATGTCCATTAGCATGGTAAATTGTTTTCCACCCCCTTACTTTAAATCTGGAGGTGTCTTTGGGTCTAAAATGAGTTTCTTGTAGGCAATATATTGATGGGTTTTGGTTTTTTATCCATTCTGATACCCTATGTTTTTTGATTGGGGCATTTAGCCCATTTACATTCAGGGTAACTATTGAGAGATTTGAATTTAGTGCCATTGTATTGCCTATAAGGTGACTGTTACTGCATATTGTCTCTGTTCCTTTCTGGTCTACTCCTTTGGCTCTCTCTTTGCTTAGAGGATCCCTTTCAATATTTTCTATAGAGCTGGTTTGGTGTTTACAAATTCTTTTAGTTTTTGTTTGTCCTGGAAGCTTTTTATCTCTCCTATTTTCAACGATAGCCTAGCTCGATATAGTATTCTTGGCTGCATGTTTTTCTCATTCAGCGCTCTGAATATATCATGCCAGTACTTTCTGGCCTGCGAGGTCTCTGTGGATAAGTCTGCTTCCAACCTAATATTTTCTTACCATTGTATGTTACAGACTTTTTGTCCTGGGATGCTTTCAGGATTTTCTCTTTGTCACTAAGACTTGTAAGTTTTACTATTCAATGATCAGTGTGGACCTGTTCTTATCGATTTTGAAGAGGTGTTTCTTGCATCTCCTGGAATTTGATGTTTGTTTCCTTTCCCATATTAGGGAAATACTCTACAATAATTTGCTACAATATACCTTCTGCCCCAGCCTCTCTTTCTTCTTCTTCTGGAATCCCAATTATCCTAATACTGTTTCATCTTACAGTATGACTTATCTCTTGAATTCTCCCCTCATGGTCCAGTAGTTGTCTCTCTTTTGCTCAGTTTCTTTATTCTATGTCATTTGGTCTTCTTTATCACTAATTCTCTCTTCTGCCTCATTTATCCTAGCAGTAAGAGCCTCCATTTTTTATTGCACCTCATTAATAGCTTTTTTAAATTTCAGCTTGGTTAGATTTTAGTTCTTTTATTTCTCTAGAAAGGGCTTTTATTTCTCCAGACAGGGTTTCTCTAATATCTTCCATGCCTTTTTCAAGCCAGCTAGCACCTTGAGAATCATCATTCTGAAATCTAGGTCTGATATATTACCAATATATTGATTAGGTCCCTAGCCTTCAGTACTGCCTCTTGTTCTTTTTTTTTTTTCTTTTTTTTTGTGGTGAGTTTTTCTACCTTGTCTTTTTATCCAGATAAGAATATATGAAGGAGAGAATAAAATACTAAAACGGTGGCAAAAACCCCAGGAAAATGTGCATTACTAAATCAGAGGAGACTCCAAAATCATGGGGAGAACAAAGGGGGTAAAAGAAGTTCAAAAAATTAAAAAAAAAAAAAAAAAATATATATATATATATATATATATATATATATATGACTGGTTAATAGGTCAGAGCTACCCACTTGGTTTTGGATATATTTTGGTCTCTTAGAAGAAACTACCTCCCAAAATTTTTAAGAAAGAAAGAAAAAAAAATACATATATATATATATATATATATATATATATATATAATCTCCAATAATAAGGGTAAACACAGTGAGGGTTGGAATATGACTGTAAAGATGATAATTTAAAAAATATCTAAAAAAGGAGTTAAATTGGTATGGAAAAGAATGAAATAGCTAGTGGAGAGAATTTGGTCAGGCTGGAGACTAGAACACAGCCCTGTGCTAAATTTAGTGTATATTTTGATCAATTAGAAGTAGTTGTATACCAAAAATTTTTAAAAGTTATGTATATAAAAAATAAAGTTAGATACAATGAGGGATAAAATGTGACTATAATAATGAAGGTTCAAAAAATTTTTTTTAAAGAAAGGTATTGTTAAGATAAACTAGTTAAAAAACGTTAAAAGAGGAAAGAGTAAACGTTAAAAAATTAGAATAAGAAAAAATAAAATTTAAAAAATTTAATTAACTTTGCAAGACTAAAAAATCATGCGGAGAAAGCCATGCTTTGTTTTCCCCTCCTCTGGAATTCCACTGTTTTCCTTGATGAGGGAGCTTGGTCTTGGCTAGATGTTCTTGCTGATCTTATGGGTTAGGGGCCTGTTGTAGTGATTCCCAAGTGTCTTTGCCTAAGGCAGAATCACTGCCCTTGCCAGGGGCTGGACTAAGTAATATGCTCAAGTTCACTCTCGGGTGTTTTGTTCCCTGAACTCTCTCCGTAGAGCTCTGGAGGATAGGAATGAAAATGGCAGCCTTCCAATCTCTGGCCCAAAGGAGCCAAGAGCTCAGGGCTCCACCCCTCAGTGCACCCTTGGAGAAAAGCGCTCAATCACTCCCGTCTCCCTGGTCTCCAGCCATGCTCTGAGCTCACCTGGCCTGTGACTAGGCATTTTTGTCTCTGGCACACAGCTCCATTTGGGGTCTCTAAACCCAGCAGATTCCTGCCACTCTGCCCTTTCAGGGGGGTTTCTCTGGAACTGCCACTTGTGGGGTCCCTGCTCAAAGAGCAGTGGCCTGACAGTGCCACCGAGTGAGAGCTCACTCCTTGGCTCCCTCTCTGTAGCTGGCTTTACCTCTCTAATACCTGCAAGCTCTGCTACACTCAGACACCTCCGGATCCTTCTGTGACCCCATGACCTGAGACCACGCTGTTCCCACAAGGGCTCCACCCCTGCTTAGCTTCTAGAGTGATGTCCTTCAGTGGAGCAGACTTTTAAAAGTTCTGATTTTGTGCTCCATTGCTCCACCACTTGCCAGGAGCTGGCCCTTCTCCCAGCAGTCTATCTTCCTGTTGTTTTGGATTCACTTCTCTGTATGTCCTGCCTTTCAGAATGTGGTTGATTTTCTGTTTCTAGAATTACTGCTCTTCTCTTTGATCTCTTGTTGGATTTGTAGGTGTTCAGAATGGTTTATTAACTATCTTACTGAATTCCTGTGACCTGATGTCATCTCAGCCTGCTACTCTTCCTCCATCTTTACTCCTCTGAATCTGCAAAGTCAATTTTCCTAACAGATTACAAAACTATTTAGATGTTGCATTTCTTTTTGAGTGAGCTTTGATTGCTTGTGTCTTTCAAAAAATCAGTATATTTCATTTAAGTTTTTCAACTATGGACTGTTTACTCACAGTATTCTCTTGCCACCATTTAAATATTAATATTAACTGCAATAATGTTCCCTCTTTCCTTCCCAAATTGAAATTAGTTTCTTCTCTCTCTCTCTTTTTTTTTCTTATTTAGTTTGGATAGAATTTAATTCTTATTTTAAAGTTTTCAAAGGCCAAACTTTTACTTTCACTAATTTTCATTATTTTTCTATTTTTATTTTTTTAATTTTATTGTCATTTTTGTATCTTATGATTATTTTGGATTTTATTTGCCTTTTTTCCCCCTTGTTCATAAATTCAAGTCCTAATCTTGATAAAATGTATATTTTTTTATTTATTTCAATATATTTTAAATTTCATTTGGGATACTTTTTTGAACCTTGGGTGATTTAGAAATATTTTAATTTCTAATTGGGAAATGATTTTTATCATAGATCTTTCATTTCATTATACTTACAGACTATACTTCATATAGTTTTAATTTAATATTCTATGGGCTAAAATATAGTCTATCTTTATGAATACCACATACACATTTGAAATAAATGTGTTTTGTTAGGTTAAGTCATTGAAAAATGTGGTTTAGATCAAATAGATGAATAATGTCTGTAAATTCTCTATTATCTTTTCCTGCCTATGTTTTCTATTATTAAGAGAGGAATATTGAAATTCTCCAAAATAATTTGGATTTTCATAGTTCTTAACTTCATATATTTTAAGCCTTTAGTTGTATACACATTTAGGTTTCTTCTATTTTCTTGAAGAATTGACTCCTTTCATCATTATATAATAACACCTTTCATACTGGTCAATATTCTTCTGAAATATCCTTTTTGTAGTTTCAATATAGCTACTTCAGCATTCTTTTGATAAATAAGAGCCTGATATACCTTTCTCCACCTTTTTACTTTTATACTATAAGTTTCTTCATACTTAAAATGGATTTCTTGGAGTCAGCTCTTAGTTGGGTCTTACTTGTTTTAATCTAATAATATCTCTCATTTAACAATGTATTTAGAACATCTACAATTAAGATAATGATTGATATGTGGTTAAAATCTATCATCCTGACATGATTTTTTTATTCCATGTATTCTTTTTCTCATTTTTATTCCTAATTTGAGATTTTTTTTAAATGTTTGACATTGTGATTACAGTATATGTTTTTAATCAGAAACTATCTTCAAATGATATTTTACTTCTCATATGTGTAAGGACTTTAAAATTATATACTTCAAATCTCCTTCCTGTTTTTCATGCTACACAGTAATATTTTTTAATTTTATATTTGCTATGAATACACAACATTATTTCTCTTTATTCTTAAGTTATTCATGTTTTGGATTAAACCTATGGAAAAATGAATTTTGTATTTATCCTCATTTATTGATTTTCTAGAAATATTCATTTACTTGTATATATTCATGTTTTTCTCTTATCACATCCCTACTATGGGAAGAACTTTAATATTTCTTGTGGAGCAGGTCTGCTTGCAATGAATTCTCTGTTTTCATTAAGGAAGTTTTTATTTGTCCTTCCTTTTTATATTATATGTATGCTTTGAATAAAATTCTGGGTTAACAAGGTTAACAGGTTTTTTTTTCTTTTTATCACTTCAAAGAAGACTATTTCCTGCTGTGTGTGTGTGTGCATGTGTGTGTGTACATAGTTTATGATGATATCAGCTACAAATCTTATATTTCTTCCTGTTTGTCTTTTCTCTGTGTCTTCAAGTTTTTTTCTTTGATGTTAGCATTTTGAATATGTTCTGAGTCACTGGGTGGTGGGATAGAGACTTGTTTTATTTCTTTTTGTCTTTATCCTTCCTCCTCTTCTCTGAGTTTTGGGGATCTGTGGTTTGGTATCTGTCATTAATTTGGGAATTAATTTGATATCTCTCATTTTTTAAAATATTTGCCCATTCTTTATCTCCCTATTTTTTTTTTTTTAGGATCCTATTACATATTTGTTAGACTATTTGACCATATCTGAAATCTCTTGGATTTTTTTTCTTGGTTCTTTGATCTCTTTGATCTTTGCTCTGAGTCATTTTTGTTACTCTCCTGTTAAATTCATTTATCCTTTCCTTAGTCCACTGGTTATCTTGCTAAATGTATTTTTAACATATTTTTAAAATTTTTCATTTCAGGAATGGTCATATTTTCCTTATAGTTCAATCTCTCTTCTGGAATTATCCATTAGACCTTGCATCATGTCTACCTTCTAAAACAGAGCCTCTATTAATCATAGTTGTTGTAAATTTTCTGTTTGATTTTCCTAACAAGTGTCTAATATTCTGAAACTGGTTCTTTGGATTATTTGGTCCCTACCATGCATTGTTTTTTGTTTTTTTCCATAGCTGATAATTTTTTACTGAATGCTAAACATCTTCATAGGACATATTGGACATGTCCTTCATAGGATAGCCTGGAAATTGGCATGCTTTTCCTTCTGTCAGAACTTTAGGGTGAGTCATTAAGTTAAAATAGTTAAGTATTCCATGTTTATGAATAGGTACTGTTATTCTTGGTGCACTATATGCTTCATATTGCCTTTACCTTTAATGTTATCTTGTTCTTAGCTTGGGGACTATTTTGCCTGAATTTTTCTTTGTCCATCATCATCTTTAGGTCTTCTCTTAGGCTGCATCTGAGAGAGAGTCTGTCTTCACTTTCTTCATCATCTCTTACAACTAAACTATAATTTTCAACCTAACATATTTTAGCCTGATGGTGAGAGACAGGATAGGGCAAGTTCTAGGTTATTATCATTAGCCTCATTCATGCATAATCACTGTGTTTCTGGACCTTTGCAGTGTGGGATTCTCAGTGCTTTAACCCAACCTCAAGTGTATGTTTTGTCCCACTTGTATTCTTGTTCTCCCTCATAAAAATAGGAGATTTTCTTTTTCTCTTTCTTTTTTCCCAGTTGAAATGGGTTTTGACTGATTTCCTAGGCATGACACTGTATGTTGCCATTTCTCCAAGAGTGTATGCCTTTTTCTACATAGGACAACAGCTGGAAGAATGTGGAGAAAAGGCTCCATTTTTCCCTGTGGCTGTTCTTCCTCCCCACCGGCCCTGTACCATTAAAAATGTTTCCTCAGGATTCTTATCAGTGACTTTTGTGAGTACCTGCTGACTTTATAGAAAAAATCCTATGAATGAATATAAATTTTTTTAGTATTTTCTGTTACTGAAAGTTCTTTATTCTCTGGCTAACATACACTTTTCCTTCACAAATCCACTGAAAATGTTAGATAACTTCTATCACATGTCTGCCAGCATTTGGCATAACCAGGCAAGCAAATTATCATGGCTGTATTTGTCCTTAAATTTTTGATTAGTTGGTGCTCTCTGACACCAGGTGTTTGATGGGTTCAAGAAAAACTATAAGTTTTAAGATGGGTTGTTGTTTTTGTTGTTGAAGGGATGAGAGTGATAATATTTATAATATTCTAGAGCTCATGTAGCCAGAAGTTGATCTAGAAGAACATTACATTTAAAATAAAAGTTGATGTTGATCCCATTGAAATGAGAAAGTTGCCATATAGATTAGCTGGTTACAACTCTATTTTTATGATCTCCCCAAACATTCACTTAAGAATTGTTATCAGAATTTTAAAAACATACTTTTTAAAGAGTTTTTCCGAATTACAGTATAATATTGCTGACTAGTGTGAAGATAATACAGAGCAAGCGTTCAGTGTTCACTAAATGGGTACAAAGTAGGATGTCAGTTTAAAGCTCCATTCATTGCATATTCACATAGCTAAGCAGTGCAAATGTGATGATGAATATTTCACAGCCCCCAACTCCAAAGAATGCGTGTCTAGAGGGAGACAATCATAGCAACGAAGTGTAATACAGATATTGCAGGTTATAATCAAATGTAAAAAGCGATCTAGGGGAATAGGAACAAGGGCAACAGCCCCAGTGTTAAATGTTTCATTCTATTCCACTGTTGGAGACTAGTCTAATATTGGAGTCTACTCTAATATTGTGCAATTTAAATTGTGATAAGGCTTATCTTAGAGTAGTTTACAGGACATAGTTTAATTTTAGCCTCACATGGCTTGTGATAATTCCTTCCCTTCTTTTTCCTACTCCATGATGGACTCCCTTTCTAAGATGAATTCATAAAGGAACTGCCAGAAAGATGGGGGAAAAACAAAGAGAAAACAGTATCATAGAAGCCAAGCAAGGAAAATATTCTCAGAGAAACACAGTTCAGTGTCATTAGTAGCTTGTTCTAGAACAAATTTTATACTGTAGTTATATTCTCATGATTTATGATTTAAAAGTAGAATGTTTATCTGTTTTCCACCCTTCTGTAAAGTCAGAACTACCACCTGTCATTCTACAGTTTTCCAGATCTAGCAATCCCCTGATGTGAACTGCAGAATACTAACAAGATGATTATTCTAATATGAACATATAATGACACTTCCAATTTCTGTATGCTGATTATTTTTATTTGCTAATCAACACATTGTTTTCTTTCATTCACTAAAGTTCTTAATGAAAGGAGATTTTAAAAAAATTTGAATCCACCAAACCTTTGCAGATCAAGGTATTTACATTTCAGAAAATGCAACATTAACATAAAAATTCAATTTTCATGTATCTTTCTGTCAGGATAAAAACTCTGAGGAAAATTATAACTCTCAAAGGATAGTGAAGCACAGCAGTCTTTGAAGACCTCCCATATAAAAATCAATGTATGGATTGCTCATCATTTCCTCTTACATGAGAAATACAATCTGGATAGGTTATTCTTTTTTAAAACTTATTTATGAACACATTGTGAGAGAAGGAAAAATAAGATGGAAATCTCAGAAAGAATAGGAAATTATTTAAAACTTTTAGTGTGGTATGTATCTTTGAAGTATAAAAAATAGATTTGTGTGCATTCGGACAGCTAAGCAAAGAGTAGTTAACATTTTTTTTAAACATCAAAACTAGGAATAATCACACTAACACATTTATTGCTGAATTTGAGTTATAAGTAAGATAAATTTTAAAATAATATGCCATCTTATTATATAAGCTCACCATGCAATCTTCAGTTCATAGAATTAGCTTTAGAAAATATAGAAGAGCTTGGAGAAGAAAAATTATGCATAATTCCTATGCAGAGAAAAACATAATTGGTAGGATGTATTTGTTTTTCCCCCAGGTGTGTGTATGTAATATTATGTGTATACTCATGCACAGCATGCATTTATTTTTAATAATGTACTGTTACATGAACTATTTTATTTTTTCACCTGTATTGTACTATGTGTTTGTATCTATGTGTATAAATTAAACATCCATAGTTAATTGGCATTTTATTGCAACTATCATTTTGGATTAGCTTTCACTTAGCCTTATGCCAACATCATTCTTCGAATTATGGAATCATAAATGTTATTAAATGAATGCTTACCATTACATTGTATTATACTGTATAAATATACAAATTTTATATAATCATTTCCATATTGATGGGCATTCACTTCATTTTCCAAGTTACATAATATTTAAGGTGTTGCAATGAAAGTATATATATTTCTCTGTGAGTTTATCCAGTTATGTCCATAGAATGAATTATTAGAAATTAAATTAGTACATGAAGTAATGGATATGTATAAGGCACTTCATACATACCATAAATGTTCCAGAAACATAATAGTGATTTACACTTTCACTTAAAGTATTTGAAAGTGACTATCTGAATTTCATTTTAGTGAAGATTTGTTGGTTTACTTGAAAATCAAATAATGCTCAGGAGAAAGAATTGTATACATGTGATTTTTTTTTTTTAAATGATCATACCCAAATTATCTGTCTCCAACTCTGTGACAACAAAGATCACAGGATATGAGGCAATCAGATAAATTATAATAGTATTAACACAGACATTAATACAATCAGTACAAAATAGTACATCCAAGTTATTCTATAGATCCATATTGAGAAAAGGAAAATTAATGCATCTTGACTCATTTATTTTATTATTATTTTATATGAGTGGATTACAGGAAAAAATTATAACAAGCTCTAGTGAAGCATATGTTACACAGTGAATCCTTGGTGATGCTTTCTATCTTGAATTGGTTAAAAATGAGAACTTAGAAAAATCCATTGAAATACCTAAGCAGCTGAAGAAAAGATGGAAATTAAAATCTAGAGTGATACCAGAGATAATTTTGTTTGCTCAAGTGTAAGAGAAAAATTAGGTTGATGAATTTAGATGTTCTTTAGGCCTGTATTTGCTGATACGTACTAGATACTAAATCATGTTCAGGCCTGGGGAATTGTGAAGATACAGATAAAATACTTATTCTTAAGCCATGATCTAATGGAGAAGAAAGATAATAAGTAAAAAATGCACAAAAGTTATATAATACCAATGGTGATGCATATTATCAAGAACAAATCAAACAAGTACAGTTTGTTATGTGAACGTATAATAGAATGATCTTGACATGGAAAGGTAGGAAAGACATTTCCATGGAGTTCTAAAAGACACACACGAATAGGCACAGAGGAAGACAAGAACTTCTCAAGCACTGGAAAGGACCGTAAGGATTTGAGGCAGACAGGAAATTTGGAAAACTAAAATAACTGTAAATAGGATGTAGTAAGTTAGGAGTATAGGAGTTAAGATTGTAGCTTGAATTAGAAGTCCAATAATGGAAGGCCATGTTGAAGAATTTAGAATCTATATTAAAAAAAATATATATATATATATATGTATATATATATATATATGCCCATTCATAAAAGTTATTCAGGAAAATGTTAAAGAACTAAATAATCTGGTTGAAATTCCACAGAAAGTGTACAGAACTGTAAAAGAAATCTTTTCAAAGTGTAAACTCGTGTGTGTGTGTGTGTGTGTGTGTAATCACTACAAATAGAACTTTGAGAAGTAGAAAGGATATTTTTGAAAAATGTAGTAGTCTTCACATTTGCAGGTAATGTAACCCATAATTTCCTTCATGAAATTTAGAGTCATAGGAATAAACCACAGGTTTATCCATCTATCTGATTGATCTAAACTGCCATGAGAGTTGATGTATTTCTCTCACATAAACATTTTCCAATTACTTGGTATTAATTTCAAAAACTTCTTAGTTTTACCTTCCTTCAGTAACAGTAGTGGGTAAGTTTCTCCAAATAAACAATGCTTGTATCATTGTAAAAGAATACAGCAGATAAGAAAATGGATAGAGCTCCTGGATGGCTCAGTGGGTTAAGCCTCTGCCTTTGGCTCAGGTTATGGTCTCAGGGTCCTGGGATCGAGCCCCGTGTTGGGCTCTCTGTTTAGCAGGGAGCCTGCTTCCCTTCCTCTCTCTCTCTGCCTGCTTCTCTGCCTACTTGTGATCTCTGTCTGTCAAATAAATAAATAAAATCTTAAAAAAAAAAAAAAAAGAAAATGGATAGAGCCAGACAGAGCCTCCTGGAGATATAGACACTGATAGTAACATCACCCAGTTACATTTTTTGTAATTAAATTTTGTCTTCGTGAAATTATTAATTTATTCATGTTATTCTGAAAACCCCAATTATTAACCTATTAAATCTTAAAGTAGCTACTACTTGACTCTATTTAAAACTTTAATTTATTGTGACATATATACAAAAAGTGTAACAAATAGCACTTTTGTCTCTAGATTATAGAAGTTTATGACAAAACCCTATAACAATGAACAAAATCAGATGAGTTTAAAATCTTATTTTTAATTGATATTATATGATATCAATGATATTAAAAGAAATCCAAGAACTGTGGATGCAAATGAATTTGAACTAAAATCTAGAGAGGCACATGTCTTTCTAGGGAGCAGGAGCTAGGAGGCTGTGGTCTCTCTGGGAGACCCTGAGCCTCAGCAAGGTCTCGCCTTGGAGCCCCTGTCATAGTCAGAGGAAGTCTGGAAGAGGAAAGAGAACCAAAAAGACATGCAGAAGAGTTGTTGCCCCCCCCACACTCCCTGTACTCCCTAAATCTTAGACTTTTTGGCTCTCCTCCTCTGGGGGATAAAAGCCTCAACTTTAAGCTATTCACATATTATCTTTCCCCCTAATTTCTCTATTGTCTTCTGAATCCCCAATTCTCATTTTCCTCCATACATTAACCACTCCTTTAAAGGTGGGGACCAACTAATGATTACTGGGTTTTGTTCTAGGGGTCGTTATTTTAGGCCAGCTCTGTTTCCCTGGCGTTGTGCAGCTGTCCTATGTACGCTGTACCGGGATATCCCAGTACAGAAGTGTCTTTGCTCAGGTTTAAAGCCTACAGCTGATGCTTTACATACGGAGCTTCCCTGGTGGTCTCCCGGGCCTGCACAGTTTGGTGCTGAAGAATTTGGCAGTTTATACTCTGAATTGTGCACTTTCTCTGTAGCTCCCATTCCTCTGGGGGCTCTCCCAGGTAAATTTCCAGCCATGGTGTCTGTTTCCATATGTGTCATCTGGGACCCCAAGCCAGTAAGTCTTCCATTTTCTGCTGTTTAAGTTGCATGTGAGCTGGTAAATGAATTCAGAAAGAAACAAACAAGAAAGTCTTACTCAGTTCTGTCCTTCAAAAATAGCATCTTGTGTTTTCCTTGTGTCCTAGGAGTCTTCCCTGTTCACACACAATTCAGTGGTCAGCTAAGGTTTGCAGAGAGTTTATATTTACATTAGTATCTCATCCCTTCTTCTGCTAACTTGCTCAAGGCTGTAACTTCAGCACCTAAAATGGAAACCTAGTAACCTATACTAGGCACTCTCTAAATATTTGTTGACTGACTGGCTGATCCCTGTTGATACACTGCAAAAGCCAAAGTCTAAACCCAGTGTTCTCATTTGGATATTTGTGATATTTTATGAAATTGGAAAAAGTTTATTGGAAATGTTAGGAAAAGAATTTTCAACAGACAGGAAACAAGTAACCTACTTCACAATTCATGGGTATCATTTGATTAGGATATCGTGAATAAAATGAGGCAAAATACATAATTAAGAGTTATCCATTATAGGGGTACTTTGGTGGCTCAGTGGGTTAAAGCCTCTGCCTTTGACTCAGGTCATGATCCCAGGGTCTTGGGATCAAGCCCCGCATTGGGCTCTCTGCTCAGCAGGGAGCCTGCTTCCCCCTCTCTCTCTGCCTGCCTTTCTGCCTACTTGTGAGATAAATAAATAAAATCTTAAAAAAAAAAGTTATCCATTATAAATGTCATCATAGATGAGTTAATGAACATATTCTTCTTGCAGAAAACAAAGACACTTTTCAAAAATTGTCTAAGAAATTGGTTGGTCTGCAGTATAGATATAGTACAGTATCAACTTTCAATCTATTGTTCTATATCCAATTCAGTATTTAACTAAAAATTATATATGAAAAACGATTATTGTATGATATTGTATGGTTCTTTTTGTTAATATCACCTAGTAATTCTAGTTCAGAACGTTTCCTTGAAACAAATAAGGTATTGGGTTAGAGAATCGAATAAACTTATAGGTCAGTGAAAGAACAAAGCAAAATAATGTTTCATGTTTAATATGCATTTACAAAACAATAATTAGGGAATGATTATTTCTGAATCACGGATTTATTACGTTTCACAAGAGTTAATTTCATGCTTCTTCTAATACTTTATTTAAATGTTTGGTATAACATTATAATTGATTCACAATGTATGAAGGGCAGAACAAATTGGAATTAAAATATAAAGAGTCACTATTAATTATCAATTCAAGTGAAGGTGAAACAACTTTAAAAATTTATTAGAAATTAAACCAAAGTTATGATTTTGCTTATAAACACTAAATTCTTATTCAGGAACATAAAAAATTGAAAAAATTTCATATATATATGTGTGTGTGTGTATATATATATACATATACACATATACATATATATAGCATATACACGTGTGTGTGTATATATATAAAAGACATTTTATTTTATATATGTATTACATGTATATACAATTTATTCTTTGGGAAAGGAAATAACTACTCAAAATATTAGGAGACCCCAATTAAAACCAATTATTTTTCCTCAGTAATATTGTTTAGAATTTCCAAATCATTTTTTTCAAGGATTCTTGAACATTTGTTCAATTCAAATGGCAACAGCAGTATAATAAGTATTATGTTAAAACCTCTTTTTGTATAATTTATCATCTCTTTGACCCATTAAAAGCAACTTAATTTTTCTGATCTCAGGTTCTACTCATTAACAGGGACAGATGTCAGTCTCCTTGTCCATATGTGTGAATCAATTACATTCATTTTTATACTCAACAGTAGGTACAACCCATAGTGAGCACTGAGAATAATTTCATTTGAATGAATGAATATTTTATTTATGGCTCACAAAGTTATTCACATTAAAAAAAAAATCTCAAAAGTTCTAAACCTAAAAGTTTAAACTCTAAAGAGTTAAATCTAAGTCAGTTGGGAAAGCCTTTTACTGGAAACACAGGTGGCAGAGGAGTAATTAACATCAACAACTTGTGTTGCTCCAGATTGCAAAACTGAAAGATTACTTACATGTGCATTGGTATGAAAATAACTTGGTTTACAACGGTGAAATACAAGAAAGCAAAATATGGCTCAGATGATAATTCATAAATAACTCATTTATAAATTCAAATGATGAAACATCCAAACCAACATCAGTGCTTAGTACTGCCATAAATAAATTTGATAATCTAGACCAATGGAGCTCTCCACTTCTGGCTCAATCCTACTCTCAAATAAACCCCATGACAAGCCTTAGAGAAAAGGAGTCAGTCTGCAGTGCATTGCCTTTCTCTTTTGATTTTCAGCCTCTCTTGTGATTTATCAACACAACCATTCATCTTTCCTTCTTCATCATCTTCTTTTTTTTTTTTTTAGATTTATGTATGTATGTATGTATTCATTTATTTATTTGAAAAAGAGAGAGTATTGGTGGGGGAGGGTGGCAGAGGAGAGGGAGAAATAGGCTCCCTGCTGAGCAGGAAGTCAGATGAGGGGCTGGATCCCAGAATCCTGAGATCATGACCTGAACTAAAGGCAGATGATTAACCACCTGAGCCACCCAGGTGCTCCCTCTTCATATTCTTCTGTAATTACTGAAACTTGAGTGCTTTGACCCCAAAGTAGCATTGCTCTAGGGCTTTTAAGAAACATTTTCCTTCTCCTCTTACTCCATATCGGTATGAAATTGTTCCCCATGTGACAATTTGCTTCCACGTATTGTCTTCAATTTAATGCTTGAAAAATAAAAGTCCTTTACCTTCACTCCTTTTTCCCCCTTAAACAATATTTTTCATCTATTTGAGATCAATACTACTAAATTTTTTGTATTTCATCATTATTATGTAATATAATTTCACTTTTCAAATCTTAAGTACTAGATTAAGTCTTATAACGGGAAAAGCTTCTTTGGTATACTATGATGATTGATGGACTTGTGACTGGTCCAACCAAGACAATGTGGTAGAAGCAACTATGTAACTTCTGAGGCTAAGCCATGAGAAGTTTGGCTCCTCCTGCTGTGACTCATGTCTTCAGAGTGTTGAGCCAACATGTTAGAGGTCTGCCTACTTTGACCTCACCATGCTGAAGGAATCGTGCTGAAGGACCACAGGGAAGGCAAGCGCTGTCTAAAGGACATCTCTATTCCGGCTTGCAGCTCTTTGAGTTTAGCCAGCCTCAGTGTGAATCAGCCTTCAGGAGATTTTAGCCATCCAAATCACTGATGAATAGAAAAAATAAAACTGTCCCCACGAAACCTTCTCAAACTTCAGTTAGGAAACAAAATACAAGCTGCTGTTAGAGTGCCACTCCGTTTGAGGATGCTTGTAACACAATGTTGTGACATGAAGTTTGCTCTTCTAGTAAAGAAGATGAAAAGGAATGAGAAAATCAGAAATGACTGAGCTAGAATGAGATTCAGGTTTTGTCTTGCCATAGGCTGGCCCAGACCTCAAATGTATTAACTCTGGGGTATAAATTTCACTACAAAGTTGTCCCATCTTGAGGTAAAGAAGCTAGCCTAATCTGTTCCCATCAAAGTTAGTCAGTGACTGCAGCATGCAAGGTGTGGGAGACCTGTCAGATGAGGTGGCTTCAGTTGGTCAAGGGAAATACTTTGTAGAAGGCAGCTCTGTGAGCCATTAGCAGCTATGTTCTCAAAGGCTGATGGACATAGGTCAGTCACCAAAAGCATCTATTATCCTGAGAAACCACAAGATGGAGATAACTATCAATAGCCTAAGTGATAGTATCTTAAGAGTTCCTCACAGAAATAAAACATCAAAATAGGACAGCATGGCATAGTGAAAGGTGCACAGAGTCATGAGATCAAAACTTGAGACTTGGCTTCATATTAAGCTTGAGTAATTCACACACACTATCCTTTCTTCACTCATTAAACACCTATTGAGCATCAAAATCTGGCCCAGAATATACATTTACAATTCAACTACTTATTTGACCTAACTGCTTGAGAAGGCAAGTACCCTCAAATTGAAAATGCTGAAAAACAGTTAACAAGTAATGACTGAAGTAAAGATTGAAAACTCAGTCTTGCTCTGTTCTATGTTTTCAGTTGTACATGTTAGAAATACAAGAGATATTCCTGGCACTTCTCCTTTCCCAATTCCCTAAGTCCCATCTTCTTAAATATCTCTCAGATAAATTTCATGTTTCCTTCTCTACCATTATATCCTTAATCCCAATTTACTATATCTTACCTGAAGTGCTGGGATAGCTTTTTAAATTCATTCCTAGATCCCTACCTAGATCCTTTTAAATCTGATCCTATTGCTAACATGCTCCAAATCCTGAAAAGATGCTCTGTTAGTCTTTCGTGCATGATCATAATCTTCAGTATGCCCCACAATGGGCACATCTCTCTTGCATCTTGCATCTTCTGTTAGATCCAACCTCCCTTTTTATGAGCCTGCCATATGTCTTTCTTTCATTTTCTCCAGAACCAGAGTCTTTGCCTGGGATTCCCTTTGCACATTTATTTCCTTTTTATCCTTCAAATATTGGATCAGTGATCAATTTTCTCCTTTTTCTTTCAACATAGACTAGGTCAGATCTCCAAGTTATATCTGATATCATGTACCACCCCTTCGTAGTATGATTTTGTGATTATTGATCAATCTTTATTTTTTTCTGCCAGGTTGAAATAATAATGAGAGCAGGAATCAAGTTCATTTTTGTTTCCCAGAGTCTCCCCAGCACTTAATACTGTTCCCAGCAAATGGTAAACATCTGATAAATATTTGTAAAATGAATCGATCAATAAAAATGAAGTCATGTTTTCTGACTGTGGCTAGTACTACTTTTCTTTGAGAAAACTAAGGCCATTTATATTCACTGAGCAGTCGTTTTATCTTCAGAAAATCCTATTAGTTGTACATGTACTTAGGGCTTTTTCCTGTGCAAATGGAGAAAATAAAGTACAAATGCTTTGCAATATAGATTTCTTTCTCTTTCAAAAATGTATTCAAATGCTTTAGTATTATACATTCCAAAAATACTACATGTTAATAATTGAAAATACTTAGTAATGTAAGGGATAATTATCAGATAATCTGTAAAATCATGTAATTACTTTGTGCTGACATGACACTTGTAATTGCTTGTGGGGGATGAGTACTTGAGCACACATACGTAAAATTATAGAACATTGGCTTAAAAAAAATGACATGGAGGCTGTTTGTTCTCTGCCAGAATTAACAATGTCTTAGCAATGAAAAAGGAAGGATGAGACAGACAAGAGAACAGTCTGGGAAGAGTAGGAAGAAAAGACTAAGGACAGGAGAGTAGCCAAAAATAAGAAAGAAAAAAGTCCATGTGTAAGTTCTTAAATCTGTCCAATTTGAACCTCTATACTAGGCTAGTTCCTCACCTTTTTGTTTCTGAAAAAAATAAAGTGTATCATAAATGAAAATGGAAGTATAATCTTCCTGGATTGTCTTTAAATATGTATAGGCATAACATACAATATTTTCTGTATTTTGAAAAATCTAAATGGTGTATAATGGAAAAAAAAAATCAGATTACTGCACAATCCAGTAACCTTTAACACAGGCTAAAAAAAAAAATTGGCCTGTTGTGAGTCTTCCGTTCAAGTGAGCTATTCTAAACGGCTCATTAACATCTGTAATCCAGGAATGACACTGGCCCATCTATCAGAGAATGTGTGATTAGGCAGCAGGGTTTTACTCTAGGGCTTCATTTTTTCTAATTTTGGAAGGCAGTGGGAGTGTCTCATTTTTTCATATTGAATGATTACGATACTTGTTTAGATAGAAAATGTGATGTGTACTCAACGAATGGAAATAGATGACAAGCTAGGATCTTTTGAAAAACAAATCTGTCTGAAAATTAAAGGAGAAGTCTGCCCTCTTAAATACATTTCTGCATCTTTCTTGTTTGCCAATGCTTGAATCACCAACCACCAACTAATCTAATACGGTTTTTACTTTAGAGTGGGTGGGAGTTTCAGTTTGCTTACCTGGACTGTAGAAAGTAGAGATGATTTAGAATCAACGTATATATATATATTTTTTATGTTAGTCTGAATTTGGTAATTGTTACAAATTTTTCCCATGTGTTATATGCTTTTCAGTAAGTTGGGACATAACGCCTAGGAAAGAACATATTTTAGAAGCTTAATTCTGTCTATGGAGCTGCATTCAAAGTAATGCAGTGGGATGAATCTTAAGGCAAGTAATGGCCAAATTCCAGTGCTTTAAATGTTTTAAAATGTAAATGTCAAAAATTTAACGAAACCACGTATTAGCCAGGGTTTGTCAGAGAAGAGCTAATAGAATATGTGGGTGTCTATCTGTCTAAATCTATGCATCTATTTATCTATGGGCAGGATTTTATTTTAAGTAATTGACTCAGGATTGTGAAGGTTGGCAAGTCCACATTCTGCAGGGCAGGAGGGCAGGCTGGAATCCCAGGGCGGAAGTGACACCCCAGCACAAGTCTGAATGCAATCTGGAGGCTTCTCTTCCTTACATTCTCCCTGTTTTCAGTTAAGGCTTTCAATTGATGGACTGAGTCCCATCCTCATGATGGAAAGTAATTTTTTTTTTTTTTTGGAAAGTAATCTTTTGACTAAAATGTTTGTTTCTAAGTTCATCTAAAAATTGACTTTATAGCCATATCCTGACTGATATTTGACCTATGATCTGGATTTCATGGCCTAGCCAAGTTGATACACAAGATTCACCACTACAGACTATACTTTTCAAATTTTTAGGAACAGAAAAACAATATGCTAAGTTATATGCCTTATAAGCATAACCTAGGAAGAGAGGTGTGGCATTTAAAACAATGATCAGGTTACCATTTAAAATAAATCCTTTGATACCTAATGTTCTTGTTAGAGATCTTTGATCCCTACGTATATGGAAAGGGAAATAACATAAAAATGAAAACCGTCTGCTTATCCAATAACCTCTATATTATAGATGTCCACTGCTGACAGTACAGTTTTTGTTTCTATTTTTTTTTTCATGAGTTCTGAGTGGGGAATAAGCTGTAAAACAGTGAGGAAATGATTGAGAAAAAAAAATCGTGTAACAAACACATACCCATGTCAGCCATATTTAGCAGACTTTATGCTTTAGGATTTAAAATTTAAAATATGTACAGGAATAGCTGAAGTCCCATTTCAAACTCTGTCCTTTACAGAACTCCCATGCCACAGTGAAACACCATCATCTTTGTTGTGTTTCTTTCTATTTTATTTCATGCCTATTTATTCTTAAATAATACCTTATTTTGATTCATAAAAGTTATAATAGTACATTCTAAACTGAAGCTAAAGTTGCATGATCACTGAAGAGACTAAACACTATATAAGAGATATATCAAAAAGATACTTATTTGTTTCATAATTAAATAAGTTCATTTTTTATAATTACTCTTAAATAATCTATTGTATGCTGAAGCTGATTCCATTGCTACCACCCATGGAGAAGTATTACACCAGACTCTTCATTAGTATTATAAACAAAAAATAAATATGAGTATTTCATTGTTTTAGAAATGATAGAAAATTGCACATTGATCCTCATGGCAAAATTATAAAATAAACTATGGATAAGTAGATTCTAAGTCTAACAAAAAGGTAATATAACTTTCCTCTTGTTTTTGAATTATATTTTCAATGACAAGCACTTAATCGAGAGACAGGAAGAAAATAAGCAAAAATAAGAATGGCCAGTAGAAAAATGGATAAAATATGTGATTGAAAATAGAACAAATAAAAATGCAAAAATTATGTAATTCTGTTCATTTATATGTTGAAAATATTTAAAGCACTGATATTTTTACTTGACATAATTATTTAAAAATTTATATCTAAGAATTATCTCCTCATCATTGTATTATTATACATCTGTCTTACCAGATAAGTAGTTTTGATATGATATTTTAATATAATCTCCAAACTCACAGAAAATACAATTATTTTCCAGCCATAATAATTTCTTTTATAATGTTGAATCATAAAGCACCTTCCAAAGATGACCAAGAAGAGGGTCCTAGAGAGGGATATGGAGTGATGGCATAATTTATGATGTGTAATGTATGAAATGATACAAGAAGAGATAGCATGCTCCATGCTATGCACCAGACAGCCCGGGTTTAATTTCCAGCACTGCCACTTTCTAGCTGTGTCTAGTTCATCAAATTATTTAGCCTATATATGCCTCAGTTTCCCCATCTGTACTATGGGTATAAGCATAGTAATACCTGGTAAAGGTGAGAATAAAATGAATAGGCTTAGAGTGCTTAAAAGAGTTCCTGACTCACAGTAAGTCCTATAAAGTATCAGCTATTAACATTCTCAAAAGTAGCATTGGTAATAATTCCAGTATTTTTTTTTCCAACATAAATACACATTCCTAAAATGGCACTGAAGACTTTCCACAGGATTGCCCCAACCTAATCTTTCAGACGTGTTCATTATAAATATGCCTATAAATAAACTAGTGTTTAGTAGCATTAGTATATGCTTGAATTGTCACCAAAGCATCAAATTATAGTTTAGAATTTAAAACCACTACAGGAATTTACTGTCTAGGCTGAAAGTCTTTCTAAATTACCACCTTTTTCATATTTTTGAAGGCATGGCTAGTAATCTAGTATTTAATGGAGTCTCTAGGTTCTTTTGAGAAATAGTTTAACGTGATGATTAAACATATATATGTTTTCTCATTGAATCAAATCCACGCAGTAGTCATACTTAACTCACATACTTACCTCATAGAGCAAATAGTAGAAACAGATGGACTTGAAACTCTTCTGTCCCATAATCATTTTCATTTTTGGTGGCAAGTTTGGCAAATTTTTATTTATTCAGATTAGACCCCGTTCTGCATGGTAGTTCGGGACTGTCTTATGGTCTTATGACCTAAAACTGCAAAATGATCTTAATGGTCAATGGGGCATAAATGGTTATTCAGTGACCTTTATACACTTTGTCAAAACATTAGATATTTTGTTATAAATACATAGGGAAATGAAAAAAAAGTAATTACTTCATTCACTGAAGTTTAAAATATTAGAATGTTGAGAACTAGAGCATTTTATTCTTTTTAAAATCTTATCAGGACTAGGTGAACAGTTCTTGCTTCTTCCTCATTCTATAATTGACATTGGGAGAGAACTTGTTTAGAAATATTTAAGTATTTTTAATATTGCATTTTGTGACCTCACCCTAACTTGTTAGTTTTACATCTTTTGCTATTCTTTTAATGATTACACTACAGATTGCAATATACATCCTTGATTTATTAAGTCTAATACAATTTAGTTCTAGTACCATTTTCCAGAATAATTTTCATATATAATGTCCAGCATTCAATCCAGCATTACCATCCTTACCAGGAAATAAAGCTTTTTGCAGGACAAGAAACATGGCAATTGGCCAACCATGGGATGTGCCCATGAATCAGAATGATCAGGCACAGTTCCTAAAATGCGTGTGGTTTATATAAACCAGAAATTAGATGAAATGAAATGGAATCACATCAGAGAACTCCATACTATGAAAAATATGAATTGGGATTTTTAACTTAAATGATGCAATAATTGAAACTTGAATAATAATTCAAACTTCAATAATAATTTTATAATTAAAATGCTATATGATAGCATTTTAAAATAGGAGAACAAATTCATGAACTCGAACATCAGTACCAAGTTAGATTTCTCCTGGCGATTCAAATTTGGTTTACCATTCAGGAATCAAATACTCTAAGTTCCCACACTGGTAGAATAAATGAAAACCTATTTGCATTTCAATGCTTAATAAAAATAAAATTCATCCATGTATCCATTCTTGGATAAAATCTTAGCAAATTAAGAAAGGAAATTTGTTCAATATTGTAAAAAAAAAAAAAAAAGACGTATTTTAGAAATAAAATTATGGCAGGATAATTCAATTATGCTTTGCTCTTCTATTTGGCAAAAATATTATTTGGGTTAGTACCCAGTCCTGCTCTCTTTTGCCTTCTTTGCCTATAATTAAAGCCTAATTAGCAGGAGTTATTTGCGCTACAGTCTCAAACACTCCATCTGGTGGCTACCTTAAGGTAGGAATTTGTGCTCCTGTGAAAACCCAAGGACACACCAACTATACCTGTAAGTGGATTAAACTGCCAACCGTCCTCTTTCCAAATCGTATTTATTTATTTTTATTAATTTGTTCTGAGCTCAGAGGTAGGCCAAAGAGATATAATTTAGCACCATACCTAAATCCTAACAAATTATATTTATGAACTTGGAAAATACAATTTTCTTAAGACATCAATATCAGAATTTAAAAACTGAACAGTAATCTACTTGAAAACAACCAAATTAAAAGCCTTTGATGTAAACAAAGAAACAAAATGATAAATACTGCCTATCTTTTTGGAGGAAACATTAATGTGTTGGAATATTTACAGAGTGCCTAAAAATCAACGAGGAAAAATTTAAACAAGTAAGAAAATTGGCTAAGAACAATATTAAACAATCTACAAAAGAAAGCAGAGGGAAAATCTCCACAAGTCAGAATAAATTAAATAGAAACATATTATTTCTCACTCATCCTTGCAAAATTCAAAAGTCTGACATGATCAGTTATTGATGAGGATATGAAAAGGGAACTTCAGCACTGCTGGTGAACAGATAAAATGGGTCAGCCAGTTTGGAAAGCAATTTGGTGTTATATAACAATTGAAAATGCATTATCCCACTAACTGAAAATAGTTTCTTTTTGCTTAAATTGCATAATCTTTTGTGTAAAATATAAAATACAAAATAATAAGATAAAATGGGTAATCTCATGCAAAGCACTTGAAGTAAGATATTTTTATTGCAAAGTAGCGGAAACTAATACATATGCTATGGAGACATTTACAAGTAAACATTTCAGTATTGCCTGTGAAAAAACTGAGCATTATCTAATTACCTACATAATAATAATAATAATAATACATATAATAATACAAATGAGCTATACAAATGATAATACAATTAATGATTCAAATGAGCTATAGTCTCATTTTTAAAATATTCCTAGATATAATTCAACAAAAAGTAAAGAATTAATGAAGATGTGCCTTATATGTAAGGTACATATAAATGTACCTTAAACGTGCATTGAGCCTTAGATGGCATGTATTTCTTTATAGTATGAACTGCCCTTATTGTTTAAAAAAAAAACAAAACAGGTCAGTCCATGTTCAATATGGTACAGTCAGTGATAAAAACTGGAAAAACAAGATTAATTTTACTTATTCTATTACAATGGGGAAAGCTCCCCAGATTCTAAGATCAGTGTCTGGCAGAGTGGTTTTGTCACGGGTAGATAATTATGGGAAAGAATAGACAAGCTACAGATAGGATGATTTACAGCTGGGGTTATTTGGCAAGTAGGGCAAGTCAGTAAGCTCACAGTTTTTGAAACTGTGAAGTCCAAGATAAGGTGACAGGCAATGTGGTGTCTAGTTCAGGGCTCTCTTCCTGGTGTGCAGATGGGCTGCCTTCCTGCCATGTCCTCACAGAGCAGAAAATGAGAACTCTCTTTCTTTTCTAAGGGCACCAGCGCTGTTAGATTAGGACCATACCCATATGGCCTTATTTAACCTTTATTACTGCTTCACAGCCTCCATCTCCAAAGAGTGTCAAATTGGGGGTTAGGGTTTCAACATATAAATTTGGCAGGTACACAAACATTCAGTTCATAACATACCTTGATCACAGGTTGAGAACCATGAGATCTTCGAAAGTACAATGGTACATTTTCATCCTATTTTATCATTGTTGCTAGCACAATGTTTGGCCTGGCACTTAAGCTGGACTCAATGGCATTTGTAGAGAACTAAATGGAATCCCTTAAATGGGTTCTTTGTATAATGAAGTGGTTTCCTTGAAAGCCATATATAGCTGGGTCTCATTTCTTGTTTTGTCCGCTCTGACATATGTCATCTTAATTAGTCTTTAAAGATTCACATTTATAGTGACTATTCATATAGTGGATTGCTACCCACCATGTTTGTAACTCTTTCTATTTGTTGTATTTTGGGTCTCCTCTCTTTTATTCTGCCTTCACTGGTTTTGAGTGTTTTATGTGATTCCTCTCTGAGCATAGCAACTACACATTCTTTTCTTTAACTTTTTAGTAGCTCCCTCAAGTTTGCAATGCATATTGTTCATGAATCAAAGTCCACTTTCAAATAACAGTATCTGCCTCAACTGTAGTCTACATCATTTATAACATAATATTCCTGATTTCTCTTTTTTATAATAGTGCTGCTATTTATTCTAGCCATCCACATGCTATTAACATCCCATATATTGTTACTAGTATTTTACACACTGTCATTTGTTAGATCAATTAAGAATTTTTTAAAAAGTATTTTATTTCATTTTCTATCACTAATACTTATCCTAAGTGGAGATCCAAGTTTCTGAACTACCTTATTTTTCTTCTGCTTAGATATCTTTAAGCAGTTCTTGCAAGGCAGTTGTGCAGTGATGAATTCCCTCAATTCGTGTTTTTTTCTGGAGAATTCCTATCTCTCTTTTACTTTTGACAGGTAATTTCACTTAAAATAGGATTTTAGGGATTTATTATTTTCTTTAAATGCTTTAAATACTTCACTTTCTTCTTGCTAACATGGTTTCTGACAAAGGATCTACTGTAATACTCGTAACTGTTTCTGCATAGGTCAGGTGACTTTTTTTCTCCTATTTTCTGCAGAAATCATTGTCTCATTGGTTTTCGTAGTTTGAATATGAAATACCTGTGTGCACATGCTTTTGCATTTATTCTGCTTTGTGGACTCTATACCTTTTGGATCTATGGGTTGGTGTCTGTCATTGATTTGGGAATATTTTCAACCATTATTACTTCAAATATTTTTTTTTTTTTCTGCTCTATCCTCTTTCTTCTCCCACTATTCCAGTTATGCATGTGTTACCTCTTTTCAGATTATGCTATAGTTCATGTTTGGTTTTTGTTTTGTTTTGTTTTGTGCGTGTGTTTTCCAATTTTTGCTAGCTTTGCATTTCAGTTCTGACAGTCTCTGTTGATGTTTCTTCATGTTCACTGATTCTTTCCTTGGCTGGATATAATTTAGTGACGAGCTCATCAAAGGCATTCTTCATGCCTGTACAGTGTGTGTGATTTTTCAGCAATTCCTCTTGATTCCTAGTTTTCACCTCTATGCTCTGTGTGGCCCACCTGTCCTTGCATGCTGTATACTTTTTCTATCAATGCCTTAGTATATTAACCATAGTTATTTGAAGTTTCCTGTATAAGAATTCCAAAATCTGTGCCATATCTGAATCTGGTTCTCCTGCTTACTTTGTCTCTTAAGACTGTGTTCTTGCGTTTTATAGCCTGCCTTAAAGTTATGTGTTGTTGGTGAAAGATAAACATGGTGCATAGGGAAGTAGTAAATGTGGTTATAAGCCGTTAGTGTGAGTTTTATGTTGATCTTGTAGAGCTGGGCTGTGTTTAATGTTTGCTATAGTTGTCAGGTCAGAGGCTTCAATTTCTTCTTGTGTTCTTGTTTTTATCTCTCTTTGGGTCTAAGAACTCCTTAAATAGAATCTGTATTTTACAGTTTTTACAACTATAATCCACTCTTATTATCCTATAGTCCTGTTGATGTGCTAGAAAGATGTAGGATTACTTCTCTTACAAAATTAAGACTAAATCTCAGTATTTCACTTGGTCTAAGTTCCTCAGTTGTGACCTTCATAGCTGTACCTTAGATTTTTTTTTTTCACCCTTATATGAGGCAGGAAGGCTAGAGAGGAGTGGAGTCAGAGAAATGCCCTCTCCCCTGATATAAGACTGGCAAAATGTTTCCCCTTAGAAAGCAGGCATTGTTATGGTGAAAACTCTTGGTGTATCTCATGATGGTAACTATTTCTCTTCCCCTGCCACAGCACCAGAGGATCTTTCCTATCTCTTATGAGAACTTAGTGAGGTTCCTTAAAAGTAAAATATGTAAAAATGTGGGGCCTTACTGACAACTGTGACTCTGAGGTTCTGTTGTTCTGCTGGTTCACACTTAGCATCTAGCGATTTACCAAAATTAGCATTTAACCATTCCTATCAGTTTATGGTCCAGCAGTTTCTGCTCCAGGTAAGCTGATCTGGGCTGTGACACTCTGAATTTATTGTTTCTCCAGTTTTCAGGGGAGTGGCTTGTCCTGTGACCTCAACTTTTAGGTAGTTCCAAGAAAGTTCCTTGATTTTCAGGTTGTTTGGCTTTTTGTGTATAAGGACAGAAGAAAAGAGAGTTTATTCCACGTTGGGCCTTTATATGGGCTCTTAATATCTTGATGATATAAACACATCTTAGCCCTGGTTTCATTAGAAAAATGTCCTCTATTTGTGAGATTTGGGGAAAAAGATCAAAATGATTTTTAACAATTTGGCATGGCAACTGAAACTTTAACTATAACATAGAATGCTTTTGATGAAAAATTGCTGTAAGAAAGCCAGTGTTAAATGACAAAGTCCCACTGATTTAAAAAACTGTTATATGGCTTTGCTATGAAAGTCAGAAAGACATAGATTCAATTTGTGGACCTGAGCAATCTTTTTTGTGCTTCAGTCCATATAGGTTTAGTTTTGAATGCCCACCTTATGGGATATATCCATTTATTTGCTGTGAGCCTTTTCATTTGTATATTATGTTTCAAGTGTCATTTAGACACTGTTTTATGCAAAACAGGCAAAAATCTCTACTGTCATGATGTTTATTTTCTAATGAGAAGATAGAGAAAAATAAGAACAATAAGTCATCTAGCATACTAGATAGCAGTGAGATCTAAGTGGGGAAAGAAATGGAGAAAGGAAACCAGGCAATGTAATTCTGTAGCTTGACCATGAAAGGGCTCTTTTAAAAAGATGACATTTAGGACAAAGCCTAAAGAAGGTCAGGGGCTCACCCATGTAGGTCACTGGTAAATAGTATTGCAGGAAAAAGGAAGGGCAAGTGCAGAGGCTCTGAACAAGAACGGTCCCCAAATGTTAGGGACACCGAGGAAAGCAGTGTTGCTGGAAATGAGGAAAAGGATGAAGAGTCAGAGAGTACAAGCAGGATGGGCGGAGGAGACTCACTGTCTAACTGCACATTGTGTTGGCGCTTGTAGATCATCTTAATATTGCAAGGACTTTAGTTTTGAATCTGATTAAGATAGAAATCCATTGGGGAATTATGATTTGTCTTCAGTTTTAATAAGGATCCCTCAGCCAGCTGTGCCTGCATGAAAAGTAAAGAATTGAGAGAAATAATTTGTGTATTTCTTCCCAGCATTTGCTATGTATTTATCATGAACTAAGGAGAGCCTCATTTTATATAAGAAGCTATCATGGCCATGACAAATGGGGAAAGTAGTGGACTCTGGAACTTAATAAGATTTTGCTGGAAGAAAATGTAGGGAAGGAAGGAAAGACAGAAAAGAGGCAGACACAGGTACCCCACAACCAGTGTCTTGAGGGTCCCAGGAGTAGCGTAGTGACCTGGAGCGTGGTGACCTAGAGATCAGTGAAGGAGAAGAGAAGCCAGTGGAAGGGAAGGTAGAGTATTACAAAAGTAAAATATCATAAACTTGGGGTTTTGCTAAAATTCGACTCGGACAATAGCAATTTTTTTTCATTTAATTTTATTTCTTTTCAGTGTTCCAAAATTAATTGTTTATGCACCATGCCCAGTGCTCCATGCAATATGTGCCCTCCTTAATACCCACCACCAGGCTCACCCAAACCGCCTCCCCTTCCCCTCCAAAACCCTCAGTTTGTTTCTCAGAGTCCACAGTCTCTCATGGTTTGTCTCCCCCTCCGATTTCCCCCAACCCATTTCTTCTCTCCATCTCCCAATGTCCTCCGTATTATTCCTTATGCTCCACAAGTTAAGTGAAACCATGTGATAATTGTCCCTCTCTGCTTGACTTATTTCACTCAGCATAATCTCTTCCAGTACTGTCCATGTTGATACAGAAGCTGGGTAGTCATCCTTTCTGATGGATGCATAATACTCCATTGTATATATGGACCATATCTTCTTTATCCATTTGTCCATTGAAGGCTCCTTCACAGTTTGGCAACTGTGACCATTGCTGCTATAAACATTGGGGTACAGATGGCCCTTCTTTTTTTTTTAAAAACTGGGCAGAGAGGCAGGCAGAGAGAAAGAGAGAGGAGGAACCAGGCCCCCTTCTGAGCAGAGAGCCCAAGGCGGGGCTCGATCCCAGGACTCTGAGATCATGACCTGAGCCAAAGGTAGAGGCTTTAACCAACTGAGCCACCCAGCTGCCCCAAGATGGCCCTTCTTTTCACTGCATCTGTATCTTCAGGGTAAATACCCAGGAGTGCAATTGTAGGGTCATAGGGTAGCTCTATTTCGAACTTTTTAAGGGATCTCCACACTGTTTTCCAAAGTGGCTGCACCAACTTGCATTCCCACTAACAGTGCAAGAGGGTTCCGCTTTTTCCACATCCTCTCCAACACTTGTTGTTTACTGTCTTAATAATTTTGGCCATTCTAACTGGTGAAGGTAGTATCTCAATGTGGTTTTGATTTGATCCCTGATGGCTAATGATGATGAACATTTTTAAATGTGTCTTGTTAGCCATTTATATGCCTTCTTTGGAAAAGTCTCTGTTCATGTCTTCTGCCCATTTTTTTGACATGATTATCTGTTTTTTGGGTGTTGAGTTTGAGGAGTTCTTTATAGATATTGGATCTCATCCCTTTGCCTGTAGTGTCATTTGCAAATATCTTCTCCCATTCTGTGAGTTGCCTCTTTGTTTTGTTGACTGTTTCCTTTGCTGTGCAGAAGCTTTTGATCTTGATGAAGTCCCAAAAGTTCATTTTCGCTTTTGTTTCCTTTGCCCTTGGAGACATTTGTTGTGGCCAAGGTCAAAGAGGTTACTGCATAGGTTCTCCTCCAGGGTTTTGATAGATTCCTGCTTCATGTTGAGGTCTTTTATCCATTTCGAGTTTATCTTTGTGTATGGTGTAAGAGAATGGTCATATTTCATTCTTCTACACATAGCTGTTCAATTTTTCCAATTTTTTTGTCCAATTTTTCCAGCACCATTTATTGAAGAAACTGTTCTTTTTTTTTTCCCCCACTGTATATTTTTTCCTACTTTGTCGAAGATTATTTGACCATAGAGTTGAGGGTCCTTATCTAGGCTTTCTGTTCTGTTCCACTGGTCTATGTGTCTGTTTCTGTGCCAGTACCACCATGTTTTGGTGATCACGTCTCTGTAGGAAAGCTTGAAATCAGGCAATGTGATGTTCCCAGTTTTGTTTTTCTTCAACATTTCCTTAACAATTCGGGGCCTCTTTTAGTTCCATACAAACTTTAGGATTGTTTGTTCCAGCACTTTGAAAAATGCTGGTGGAATTTTGGTCAGGATGGCATTGAAAGTACAGATTGCTTTAGGTAGTATAGACATTTTAACAATGTTTGTTCTTCTGATCCATGAGCATGGAATGCTTTTCCATCTTTTGTGTCTTTTTCAGTTTCTTTCATGAGTGCTCTGTAGTTCATTTACTATAGTGTAATACTTTAGAATCATCCAAGTTCTCTGATACAGTCTTCATTTTTTCTTACGTGCTACCTAAGACACAGTTGTCTTGCTCTTTTGTCTGAAAGTTCTTTAGCTTGTTTACTTGACTCATATATAATTTTTATTATTCCCTGGTCACATCCCCAACTTCTTCATATAAATACTTCTTTCAGACACATTAAAATGTGACCTCATTTTCTGATAACTATGCTTCTCATGTGTATCATAGCACAGGCTGTTTAGTAATTCAAGAATGATGTATTTTATTCTTTCTGAATATAACTTTAATTTTCTATGGCGATCAATAAAAACAATATAAATTCCTTTAGGAAATGTGTCCCTAGGAGAGGATAGAAACATCAGTGAAACATGAAACTGACGAGAAATGAGAATCCAATAAACATTTGCACATTAACTTGAGAGCACTTTGCAGCTTGTTGCCGCATTTCTCTAAATTAGGATTTGATATAGTGAGGCTTTATGAGAGATTTTCTCCTGTAAGAGCATTATTAAAGTTATTCATGCTACATCTGAAGTCCTAGATTATTGAGAATCATCATCTCTCTGTCAAAGTGAGTATTAACTAATTGGTAACAGGGGAATAGAAGGTGTGAAAAAATACACAAGGTATTAGAGATAATTTATTTTTTGAAAGCAGTTGTTGACAGTTTGACATTACATTCGGTTAACACTTCTGGGGACTTTTAAAATTATTCTCTCTGCCAGGCAGGACACAAGTTCTATGCTTTTACAAGACTTATGGATAGACTTCTTGTTTGATTTTCTTTCCATGCATTTGAGTTGAAAATGTAACCCATTGCTTGCCGTCCTTGCAGATGCTAGATCAACATTTTTTAACAGCTGTAATGCCCTCTAGATACAAATTTAACATTTTGCCTTTCAAAATGACAATTATTTTCAATATTTCAAATTTCTCTTTGGTTAGAGAAGAAGATCCCAGAGTAAAGCTGACAATCTCTCCTAAATAAATTCTTGAAAGGAGGAAAGCTTAGGCAGTTGATAGTAAGCACTACCAGAAAAGGCTGTATTTCTTCAGTTCCTCTGCTGCCTAGTGGCGACTTTTACTGATAATGAAATTTTTGTAACTTAATTCTGACTTTTTAGGTTTAAAATTAGCTGAAACAGGTGATCACTGGAGTATTTTATGGGTTGTAAAAAAGTGCCCAACACTTTTACCTCCTCCTTTCCATGTCCACAACTATGATACCAATGTAATGTATAAAACCTTAAATGATTAAGAATGGAAAATTATTTTCTTCCTTAGAGATAAATTTATAACTGTAAAGTATTCATTGGCCAGATTTTACATTAAAAATTATTCTGATTACTTCCTCTAAGCACGTAAATTTTGGTAGATGGAAGGAAGAAACTGAGAGCCTAAAAGGGAAGAGAACTATGAAAGTATAAAAACAGAAATCAGGGAGAGGAAGTAAAGTTTAGCTGAAATGAGTGATGTAGATGATTTTAGATCGTCAAAGGAAAGTAGTCATATTTTATCACCATATTGTGAGGCATGCTTCTTACCTCATCTGCCTTAAGAAGGCACCATCTTCCTTTGCACATACCAATTTAGATTGATGAAGTACTTAGGTGTATGTGTAGAAATATATATATGTATATAACTCGTCTTATAAAATTTAACAGAAAGGCATAGTTTAAAATTAAATATTCACCCCCATAAATAGTAATCATATAAACACACAAAATTAAGATAGAGATTTAATTGTGGTGTGGCTGAATATGATGTTAGATTCAGTTTCTCCTCACTAAATAATAGTGGGAAATAATAATTAAGTGTGTTATGTCTCAGCATACTTGCTACATCTTTTGCTTGCTTTTGTGACTTCAACAATTTTTTCCCAAGAGACAAAGCCACATCACTTCATTGCATCAGAGCTTAGAAATCAAGTAACCATCAACTAGCCCATAAGAGCAGGAAACTAGGTAATCAAGCCTACCCTTGGGCTGACCTAAAAGGCTATGCCCTGGTAGTTAGAGGGTCAAAAGAGCTAGTCTCTCTGGACTATACTTTGCCTTTATGATTTATCAGTGAAGTTCAAAGTCCTGTACCATCAGCACTCAAGGGAGTGCAGCAAAAAGTAAATGAAAGTATTCTTTTGAGGAATAGAATATTACTGAGGACTCCTGTTATTTGTATCTGTTTTTCTTAAAAATAATGCCTAATGTAAAATCAGAGATAATCAGAACAAATAGATATATGACAAAATGACCAAAAAAAAAAAAAAAAAGCTATAATCAAACTTGAAAACCTCAGCAATGATCTAGAAGCTCTAAAATCAAAGAGACACATTTGAAGAAAAAAATAATTTCTAGAAGACACAAATATAGTAACAAATTAAGAAATCAAAGGATAAATGTAGTAGCAAATTAAACAGGACTGAGGACAAGTCAGAGAAAGTCTACCAAGTGGCAGAGAGAGGAGAGATAGGAAGAAAACGAATGGTGTTGAATACTAACATGTGTTTTAAAGGATTCTCAGGGAAAGGGGAACAAAAATGAGACAAACAGTATTTGAGTCATAGAATGTGCAGATTAAAGACATCAATTCTCAGATGCAAGAATTGCAATATATTCAATAAAAACTAATAGAAATAATACCTCAGAAATCCAAATAGAAAATATCTTTAAAATGAACAACCACCTCCAACACAGACTATTTAAAAAGAAACAAGAGTATAAAGTTATTTCAAGGGCAACAATGGAATCCAAGAGACAGTCTAGCCTGCGTTTGGTAATTAAATGCACCCAAATTCGTGCACTGATACAGTAAACTAATAAAATTTTATTTCTTGCTCACGTTTCTGTTCAATTAGGACGGGATAGGATTTTGAGTCTTGTATAGATTCCCCCTGGGGTGTGTATACACATATGGCTATACACATATACAGACACATATGTAGCCATATGTGTATCTGGCTACATAAGAGGGAACAGCAGGATTCTGAAAGATAAGTTTGAGAACTATGTTGTAAAGTACTTTTCTTCACCTTCACTTATATCCCATTGGCCAGAACCCTCGTATATTGTTCATACTTAATCACCAGGGAGTCTGAGAAATATAGAAAACCACATGATTTGGTGATCCCTTGCTGAATCTCTGGATATAAGGCACCCTTTTGTTAATGTTCTGCAAAGAGAATACAACTACTCTTTTTGGAGAGCGAGAACACAAAGTCACTCCCAGTCATCAAATCCTGAGCTTTAGTTTAGGATCTATATATAATACATAGTTCTATTTTCAGAAACCGAGAGTATTGAATAAAACGGTAGTTACTTTTCCACAACATCATTACAATCCTTAAATTAATGGATTGACAAGTTTTCCTGCTGTGGTCAGGAGGGGGTTAACTATTAATATTGTCCTATTCTTGCCTGGTTTTCTCTATAACCGCTTTCTGTGCTGTGTACATTACTTCCGATCTTTTGTGATTTATTCAACATCTGAAGTAGACATTTGGGATTAAGCCCTTCTGAGGAAGCTATACATCTATTTTAACCATCTCCTTCCGGTGGAAGGATGGGTTCCTAAAGGATGTATAAAGTTAAAGTTTCAGATTTAAAAAAAATCCAGGCTTGTGGGTTTTTTGACAATTTAGTTCTCTCAAAATATACATTGGCTTTGAGTTTTACAAGATTATTTGTTTTCATCTGCCAATAATAATTTCCAGAATTTTTTTTATATATTTGGAAAATGTGCTTCATTTTTTTTTCTTTGGATTTTGGTACTCTGTCTCTGTCTCAAGCCTACCCCAAGCTTATAATTCTGACACTTTCTTTAAGTTGTTTCATTAAACTGGGTAATTTCATTGGTTATGACATTCTGTTTATAACATCTTCCCAGAAGCACTTTATTCAACTGAGTAATTAGGCTAGGTTTTGTCTTCTAAAGTTTTTAAAAGTATCATCTATTTTGTTTTGGGGTTTCCAACTTTAAGGCCTTCATTACCAGGGCTCTTAATATTCCCATTCCCCCCCCCCCCCCCTTGGCTTTCAATCTGGCCAGAAGTTTTCTAAACTCCGGTCTTTCAACACCATCATAAGGGTAGTCAAAGAAGCCAACATCCAGTTCTAAGCTTTAAACTTGTGTGTTATCCTTTGGGGTTCAGGCTGACCTGTCACCACTGATGTTCCTGCAAGGCCATCAATGTTACTGAGTAGGCCACCCAAATTACTGCAGGGGCAGTTTAATTGAACATATTGTCATAATATAACATGGATCTCCAGTCTGTCAATGTCTAGCAGATTGTCTAGACTCTTACCTAGACAGAGAATACATGATACATTTCTTTCTTCAGCTACTTTCAATTGCTTTTCTTTTTGTGCAAGATCACATAGTAAACCTGAAACTTTAGCTTAGACTTAATTTCCACAACTCAGTATAGGCTTCCCCCACTATCTGAAAGTAGTGTGTTCTTTGAAACCTTTCATAAGCTGAAATGGCAGAAAGCAAAAATCCAAGTAGCATTAACTTATACGGAGAATGCTTGCTATCTTAAGACACCTCTTGCTAATGGATGCACTAAAGTTTGAGATAAAGCACAGATGCTCACAGACACAGTTCTAATCTGGTGGCTGGAGGCTGAGATGCCAAGTGTAATTCCCAGGGAGGGAGCTGGGCTGTGCTGCTCTCCCTGCTCAGGTGAGCAAAGTCTCTGTGTGGGCTTCCTGCCAAACAGGCGGAGGGCTATTTTTGCTTTTTGTCCTTTTACCTAGTCTTCAGATTTCTTTCAGATTACAAACACAGGTACTAACTTGGGTCTTATAAAACTGAAGTAGAGTAATGTGAAATTTTGAAAAGTGGGGGAATACCTGTAATTTCATCTGGAAGAAAAAAAAATGCATCCAAATTTGCACGGAAGTGGTTTTCCAGTGAGATGCCCCCTACACATGGAATCTCAGTATCCCAGTCCTCCAAACGAAGCAACAGAGGTAATAAGGATCATTCAAAGTCTGGTAGATAGATGACCAATTCCACAACCTCTTCATTTTCCAAACTGGTCATATATTCTGATTCTTTACTGGGAACAATTAAAAGTCTTTTGAGTCCTATTATACTTTAACCAATATTGAGCTCATCAATTGGAAGGATTGAGTTATAGAATATAAGAGGAAGTTATCTCACTCCTATAAGCAGAAAAGTTATTTTCACAGTTCTCAATGTAAAAATTTAGTCTTGCCCCTAGGCACATAAAGAGCAATCAATAAATTCTAGCTGATTTTTTTTTAAAGAAAAGAAAGACACATGGCTTATTTAAAGCCCATATATAAAACTAAGCCATCTGTATGGTTTTATTGCTCCCTGCGGTGGGGGAACTATCAGGGATTGCTAAAGAGATGGTTGTTTAAATATAAACATCGAAGGCCACTGCATCGAAATATTTGAGTGTGTTTGCATGTAAACTGATTAATACATATTTAATTTATGCTCAATAGTAAATTAGAACGACCATCAGGACACACTCTGCTGAACTGAAAATCAAGAGAAAAAGCTGTAACATTCATTTCAAGGACCAGCTTGCATTTAGAAACATGTCTAAATGGATAGCTATGCATTTAAAATGTGGACTCTCTTCATGTAAGTGAAGTAAAATAAACTTAATTAAGACCTACTTACAAAAAAAAAAAGACCTACTTACATACTTACTAGAAATGAGTTCAAGTTACTGATATTTTTACCAAGATCTCTACTATATCACCACCCAACATAATAATGTTGTGAATAAATATTGATAAATTTATCATCCTTTAACTATAGAAAGTAGATGCCTTTTTATACTTAAAATGTTATATATTTATTTCTGAATCCCCAAATGAGCAAGAAGATAGACTTTAACTTCAGGAACGTCTCTGAAAATTTTAGATTGTTATGTTTACATTCTTGATGGAACTGTTCATTTATCACTTATCATTTATTATATATGAGAGATATATATGATATATATGACTCAGTTACCCATTCTTTCTATTTAAAAAGTCCCCTTTTTATATTATTGACCATTCAAGCATCAATTTTCTGAGATATCTGAGGAGTAAGTAGAAAATCCATTTATATGATTCAATGAATGAAACCTCTGTCAACTAAAGAGATATCTTACAAAGTACAGCACATCTCAGTGGCTCATTTAGACCTCTTGTTCTGCTTGGGATTGACTCTATTAAACTGAAGACTACATGTAATTGGCCACAGATCTAACATAAAATGTAATTATAAGCATTCTATTAGGCATCTGCTCTGCACGTACAGTTTTATGATCTACATTATTTTAAAGCATGTTTCTTTGGTTAATTTGAATCATTTCAGTGAAAATGGAAATGGGATATTATAAATTTTTAACAAACAGTAAAAGAATATTTTAACAGAGAGATTACCTTTCCCCAAAATTCAACATATGATGATTTAGGACAAGAGATTGCCTGTAAATGACCAGTCTTTCTCTGCTAGAATGTAATTAATTAACTATATAAAACTGAAAGGAAGTATGATTTATATGCTTAGGCATATAACAGATACAAAAAATAAGACAAACTATAGAATAAGATATTATGGTTAGTCCAATGGGAGTGCTTCAGCATATTGTTAAAATATATGGGTTTGTTTTCACAGCATGATCTAGCATTACACTTAAGAATAAGGTGTTTAAAAAAAAAAAAAAAGAATAAGGTGTTTTGGGGCGCCTGGGTGGATCACTGGCTTAAAGCCTCTGCCTTCAGCTCAGGTCATGATCTCAGGGTCCTGGGATCAAGGCCCACATTGGGCTTTCTGCTTGGCAGGGAGCCTGCTTCCCCCTGCTCCTGCCTGCCTCTCCGCCTACTTGTGATCTCTGTCTATCAGAAAAAAGAAAAAAAGAATAAGGTGTTCTAAAGGTCTAACAAAACAGGGGCCCAGGGGGCTCAGTCAGTTAGGCGTCTGCCCTCTTCTCAGGTCATGACCCCAGGGCCCAGGGATTGAGCCCCGCATCAGGCTCCTGCTCAGCACGGAGTTTGCTTCTTCCTATTCTTCTGCTCCTCCCCTGCTTGGGCACTCTCTCTCTCTCTCTCTCTTAAATAAATAAAATCTTTTTTAAAAAGTTTGACAAAACAGGAATGGACTAAATTAGTTTGCTTAATCTGAAAAGATATTCTAAGAGATTAAAAAAAATTACCACTTTTGACTTTTTACAGTGTGTCAAGCTTAGTACTTTAAGAATTTCCCATTTAACTGATATTCAGCCACGTGAAGCAGGTACATGTGCCAAACTACAGTTGAGGAAGGTGAAATGCATAGACCTTACTTGGGGTCACAGTCAAAGAGCTGGGGCTTCAGGCCGGGACTACTATACTCCAGTCTTCAAGCACTTGCCCATTATGTCAGAGAGGTACTGGGTGAAGGTGAAAGAGACTGGTTAACTCCTATGAGAGAAACTCTAGCCCCAAGACAGACTTCAAAGAAGAGTTCAGAGATATGTACCTATTAGCTCTGTTGGACACAGACCGACTCATTAATAATTCACTGAACAAATATCTAATGAGCACTTCGGATGTGTCAGATGCTTTTCTAGATGTTGGAAATATTAGGGAGAAAGAGGCTAAGTCTTTTTCAGTGGAGAGCTACATTCTAGTCAGAGGGGCAGATATTAGATAAATAAACATACATTAAAGTATACATTATAATGCTATGAGTAAGTGATGAATAAAATGTTAAGCTAAGATTATCTATCATGTGCTATATAAAGGCTGAACAGAAAAAGCATTCTGAGGAGATAACATTGGAGCAGAGGCACGAATGGAACAAATGAGATAGTGAACCATGAGAACATCAAGAGGAAAGAAAATGTTGTAGGCAAGGGAATAAGTAATAAAAGTCCAAGGTAAAGGATACATGTAATAAGATACATAAGATATGATACCATAGTAATAATCAGAGGCCAGACAATGTATGATACTGAGTCTATGAAAAGAATTTGGGTTTTGTTCTGTACAGTTTGAGTAGCCAGTGGAGATTAGAGAGATGGGAGCCCATGATTTTATGTATATTTTAAGAGGTTCACTTTGATAGCTGAGTGAAAACTCAATAGTAAATGGTCATGACTTGTGGTAAAAGCAGCTCTTAGGGGGCAGAGGTTTCTATTAGAGGGATTAGGCCAATTAAAATAAAAGGATGTATTGGTATTCCATCATTTCTACATGTCATATGAGACTAGACAATAAAGATTAAAGTGGTGAGAGGTGGTCAGATTCAATATACTTTTGGTTATAAATTCAACTGTCTTTGCTGATGAGTTGTATATGGAGTGTGATTTTTTTTTTAAGTTGAGGAAAATTTCATGTTTTGATCTAAACATTCATCTTCTGATGAAAACAAAACAGCTCCAACCACAAAACAAAACTAGAGGAGAAGCAGATTTGAAGTGAGGAAGAGTCAAGTGTGGGAATACTGAATTAGAGTTGTCCAAATGGAGACGTTGAGTAGAAAACTGGATGTATGACCCTAGAGTTTTGAAAGAAGTGAAGGCTGGGGATTTACCTGTGTGTGATTCACTGAACCAATGTTGTTTAAGCAATAAGACTGAAAGATTTCACTTAAAGACTCAGTGCTCATTTAAAGACCAAGACTTGGGGCCTTATAATGCTTTATTTTGGGAAAGAAATGGAAGATTCAGTCATGGAGAATGAGAAAGATTGACAAATGATCTAAAAGTGTAGAGTGTGATGTGCTGAACATGTGAAATGTTTCAAGAAGGGGGGGATGTGTTAAATGTTGCTGAGGGAACACACAAAATGTGAGCTGAGATTTGCCATTGACTTTGGTAATATGGAATAACTAGTAGCTACCAGAGGGGAAGAACTCTTAACTTTCATAGTCCGAGCAGATATAAGGGGTAGAGAAATATGAAAAATTCTTAACCTGAGTTGTTTCAGAAGAAAAGAAGTTCAAAGAAGCTGCATCCAACCAGTATAGCAAAGAGGTGTTCCCTCTCCCAGAAGAGCAGCAACCCTCCTCAGGCTACTCAGAGAGGTCGCCCTGACCCCAAGCCAGCTGATCAGAGCAAGTTACAAAGAAATATGATGTTTGGGGATTCTTAAGGTGTCTGGGTGTCTCAGTTGGTTAAGGATCTGCCTTTGGCTCAGGTCATGATCTCAGGGTCCCGAGATTGAGCCCCTCATTGAACTCCTTGCTCAGCAGGGAGTCTGCTTCCCTCTCCCTCTGTCCCTTTCTGTGTGTTCTCTCGCTCACTCTCTTCCCAAATAAATAAAATCTTAAAAAAAAAAAAAGACAAAAACTGGGATTCTGAATTGAAGAATTAGGTTCAATGTTTAGTTACTAGACTTACTAATTGTGTTTACTCTTCATAATTTGCCTAAATTTTCTAAGCTTTATTTTCTTCCTATTATAAAATTAAGACAAAACAGTTCTTAACCATATAAACTTGCCCTTTAAGATCTCAGTAAACAGTATTTTGGTTATTGTTATCATTATGGTAACAATAGCAATAGGTGAGACCCACAGAAGAAGCATGTACACAGAGAGTGTTATTCCCCATGCACCAGTCTATTTTCTACTCTGAAGATAGAGCACATTTTACAAATTCAAATGTAGATTTTTTTTAAGATTTCATTTTATTTATTTGACAGAAAGAGAAATCACAAGTAGACAGAGAGGCAGGCAGAGAGGGAGAAGCAGGCTCCCCGCTGAGCAGAGAGTCTGGTGTGGGGCTTGATCCCAGGACCCTGAGATCATGACCTAAGCCAAAGGCAGAGGCTTAATCCACTGAGCCATCCAGGCGCCCCTGCAGATTATTTTTTAAAAAGTCAGTGAAGTCCCATGCTGTAAAAATAAATATCGACTTCCGTAACATGGCCTGCTTGACCTTTCAATGTTCTGGTCTCATCGAAGTTGGTAGTTTCATGGATATTATACTCCCATGTGCTCTAGTGCTCCAGACCCTGTGTTCTCCTTTTAATGCCTGATCTATGCAGATGCCACATGTCATTTGTGAACTCCATCTGGAATCTAAGAAGCCTACTCTTCTGTGCATCTCTAATATTCTAGCTTAAACATTACTGCCCATGGAAGACTTTCTTAACCTGAGTATTTGGGTTAAATCCCACCCCCTCCCTGATTATACTCCATTGTAACTCTTATTAGAATTGTGATTGAATATTAATTGGACTCAATCCCTGATTCTTATGTTCTTCTTCCATTAGGCTATAAGTAGAAAAGGGCCGAAACTGAGTCTATTTTCTTGCAAGTGTACCATTTACTGTGCTCTTAATTCTGAGAACTTAAAGGAACCCGGGAAGCTGGCAGTGCTGATATGTTGCTGTTTCTTCTTCTCTCTTCTTCTTTTCCCATCTTTTCCCTTCTTTCCCCTCTTGCCCTCGTTCCCTTATTGTCTCCCTCACCCACCTTGTTCCCCTGTCTCCCTTGCCTGCCTGCCTGCCTGCCTGCCTTCAAATATCATAGGTTAATTTATGTCCTCTTGAATTTTTTCCCCCCAGTTTTGGCAGAAAATAAATAATTTTCAAGGTTTCAATGGGTAAATATTGTACAAGTAAAGCAAAACTTAAAACTTAAGAATTTATTTGCTAAAAGAAGATGAAAGAAGTTATCAACAGTAACAGTTTTTATCGCTTGGATGTATGAAAAGTGAATGACAAGTTCTATAGTAAGGCTGGCTCTAATTTACAAACCTGATCAATTAAAATGACCAGTTTTATGTTATTATTTAAAAATTGCAAAAGTAGAGGCACCTTTGGCTCGGGTCATGATCCCAGGGTCCTGGAATGGAGCCCCACATCGGTTTTCCTGCTTAGTGGGGAACCAGCTTCTCCTTCTCCCTCTGCCTGCTGCTCCCCCCTGCTTATACTCTTTCTGTCTCTCTCTCTCTCTCACTGTCAAATAAATAAATTTTAAAAAAAATTGAAAAAACTAGAGTATCACTCATAATCTTCCAAATGTATAATTAGAAAATTCAGATATGGAAATGAAGCTAAAATATAACTCCATATCCTAAATTAATGTTATCTAAAGAAAGGTATATCTCATATGTAGATAAAACACATTATTCATTGAAGGTAGAATGTTATTGTGATTGAAGGTCATATGAAATACTAAAAAATATTTGACATATATACTAAATAAAAACTTTGTGATAGTGAGTTCAGCAACTAGTTAAGTATCAAGCAAGGTAGGGGTTCAAAATAAATACCTAATAAAAATACACATCCATAGAGTACTTTGTCAAGAGATAAAATTAGAGAAGAAAACAGTTTAGTATGTTATAAAAATTACAATTTAAATATGTTATCATGTTATAAAATGAAATTATCTAAGGTATCTTATGAAAAGAAGCCATTAAAAGTTTTTACTTCACCATTTAGAAATATGTCACATATTATTGATTCTGTCCCTAATCTACTAAAATTCAAATGCCAAAGGATTTTTATTGAGTTATTTACTCAAGAAAAAAAAATCTATTCCAATACCAATCTCTGAAAAAATACATTTTATTTCAATACAAAATTTTTGCACTGTACTAAAAGCATTTAGTTAATCATGTATGTATATCAAACTTATTTAAACATTCTCCTAGAGAAAAGCTTAAAGCATAAATATTGGTATTGTTTTATATGAGTTGCTATGAACATATTCAAGATAAGGTCTCTGGTTTAGGAAGAAAAGCCATCCTCTGGGTCAAGAAGGATGTTCCTTTCTAAAGATTACATAATAAAAACTTGAACTGTATTATCATTTTAAGAAGTGTGTGTGAGGATGTGTGTATGCACAAATTATTAAAAGGAAATAAGGCTGGTTCACCTCTATATTTTCTCAGGATAGAGACACTAGTAGTGTGGCCAGGGTGCAAGAGGAAGTGAAACATAACTTGGAAAATTGTAATTTCCACCTTGCTCGACCTAAAAGGATACTATTTTTATTGATATCTCTGAAATGCAAAGACAAAAATTAAAAAGAGAAATAACTTGTAAAATATTGTTACATTTTCCTCTTACTCAAGCTGCCACTGGATGTTGAAGAAAGAATCTGTTATTATTAAATAACTTCCTACTTTAATTATTCAAACGCCACCTTAATATCTTGAAACAGCTAATTCAGCTGGCTAAACTCACTGGGAGCAGAGAATGTTTTAAACACTATGAAACTCTATTATAACATTACAGCAACTGAAAATTATGAAAATAAGCTTTAATGGTCCATCTCATGAGAAATACCTTTGCTCTATTTTTTAATATGAATGATCATTAGCACCCATTGTAAATGGTATCCTGGCAATACAAACTTTAAAAAATTTAAATTCTTTGTAACGAGAATTTGGCTTTTTTAAATATGCTTCTCAAATAATTGAGGCTCCTGGCCTTGAAGTTCAATAATGTCCAGATAATACCACTAATGTATTTAAATGTGTAAAAATGTATCTCGTGACTTTCTGCAGACCATCTTTTTATTTCATGAATGTAAATGGCCTCATTAGCCAAGATTGCCATGGGCGTAAAGCACCAACCAGGTCTAAAAATGCATCTTTAAATGCTTTAATAATTCTTGGGCACCATTTGAGAATTTAATGTTTTCTTTTTAACTGTCATTCATGAAATTAACAAAAGAAAAAAGAAAATCACAGCATAGAAGGAACGAGGCAAAACTCAGAAATTCGTGTTGGAATGTACACTAGTTCCTCTGTCTCCTAACCAGAGATACTATTTAAAAATGTCTGAAAAGATTTTAGAGGGAAATGAAGAGACTGGATTTTTGAAGTAGCGTTTCTTAAGGGAACTCTTGAATAAAAAAAAAAAGCTCAAAAAAATCCTAAGGGAAATAGGAAAGTTGAAATGACAGAATTTTTACTACCCACTCCCCATCTGCCATAATCTTTTGTCATAACTTGTAATAAATAGCTGTGTTTCTAATTGAGATTCTAATGAACGCAAAGGAAAGCGTGAGTGCACGTTCAGTATTTAAAGGGGAAAAAAACATAAAATAAATGTCCTGAAAAATCTACAAACTGTATAATCAGTTAGTGTTCAATTTATAAATCAGTAACCCTCAATTATTATGAGTTTGCTTTTAAAAGGTATAAGTAGTGATATTCAAATGTTGGAATGAGATCACCTTTTTTTTTTTTTTTTAATTTAATTTAATTTTTTTTCAGTGTTCCAGAATTCATTGTTTGGGCGTCACACCCAGTGCTCCATGCAATATATTCCCTCTGTAATACCTACCGCCAGGCTCACCCCACCTCCCACCCCCACTCTCCAAGACCCTCAGTTTGTTTCTCAGAGCCCGTAGTCTCTCACGGTTTGTCTCCCGCTCCGGTATCCCCCATCCCACGTCTCCCTCCACCTCCCAATGTCCTCGAGTCAAGCAGAGAGAGTCCATTATCATATAGTTTCACTTCCTAGCGGAGCATAAAGAATAACACGGAGGAGATCACCTTTTCCATCCCGTGTTACATATTAGATGTCTTAGCTCCTCTCCTCATCTGCTAGTCTCTTTTAATGGATATGGGGACCAGACAATTTTACTGCTAATAAGGTAGGACCACCGGCCTCATCACTCAATTCCCTCATCTTCTTCACATTGCTGATAGCTAAAATCTCATTATCAAATTAAAGGCTGTAAAGAAACTTCTCTTTTTATAATAAACTATACAATCTTCAGGCAAATTATATTCTTACATTAATAACGGGCTTCTCTCTAAGTCCCAGGAAGTCATGACCTCCCTGGGGTCTAAGTCCTTGAAATAACTAGAAAGTTTTTGATGACAATGTTGAGTCACCATAGGCAATCTAATTAAGAAGGAAATGCTGTAGTCAGATCTTCTCTTCTGATGCTCATGTATTGAAGCCTGATAGGATCCTTAATATTTACTGAATCCATGATCCAGTCAGAGCGTGAGGCTGGAGAAACCAAGACATTTTTGCCTGACCTTGGGCTCTCATTTATATGTCACATACACAGCTGAGAATTTGTGTGACTCCCTTTTCCAAAACTGAAAATAATTTATTATTTCTTTTCTGCTCCCTAAATTGCTTTACCATTTTTCTTTATTCAATATTAATGATATAAATAGAAGTTTTATTTTGTAAACGAAATATATTCAAAATGAAACATTTCTTTATAAGGATTGTAAGCGTTGGGTTTGTTATAATCACTTTGGAGCGAAACAAAGATGCAATATCACTGAATGGAATAATGCACTATGTTCCTTAAATTGTTGCAGGAGACAAGAGCAGGTAGACTGTTCACAGAAAGCTTTGAGCACTTTCCCAGCTCTGAAGTTCTGACTCCACAACTGATTCATCTCTATCATGCCTTCTATCAAGTTTGCTTTCTTGAAGAATTCGTTCTTCATTTTGGAGGCTGGAGCCTCCAAAAAACCACAAACATTGTGGTTTTGGAAGGAGCTATCATTTCCCTCTTCTTAGTCCATCTAACCCAGTAGGACTGAATTACATGGGGGTTAAATGAAAGGGTCTATAGACCATCATGCCAGGATTAGAATTCAGGTTCTAGCACATGCTAACCAAGAACAAGGGCAAAGTGCTTAATCCCTATGAGCCCCAGTCTCCTCATCTACTCAAAACAGATATAGACCTGGATTATCTTAATACAAATATTATCTTAATATAGTATATTATGTATAATCTACATTATATATTATACATATTATCTTAATATCTATATTATCTTAAATATTATTTTAATATAAATATACTATTTATAATTAAATATAAATACTCTACAAAATGTTAATTTGAAAATATTTTGTAATATTTTGCTTCTATAAAGTCTAGTAGATAATGGGAATATAAAAATGAAGAAAATATTGTACCCTTCACGGACTGTTTGTTTCTTCTTTGGAGTTTCACACAAGTCTGTTAGAAGTTACCATGTGGAAAGAGTTCGATCAGATGTTACAGAAAGGGTAAGGGAGGGATCCCTTGGAAGCTTATGTGTGGGGCACACTGCCCGGTCTTTATGCTTAGTGTTTATTTTGGGAGCAGTGATGAATATTGGAGAACTAGGGACAAGAAGAGAGGAAATGAGGAGAGCCTTCCTGGGAGATCTTTGAGAATATAATCTTTGTCTATGAAAGTGATTATTTCTAGCCACGTTTCCTTCTTAGTGCAGCACTGTCTGTCTCAAAATGGAACAGAATTTTCTAAAAAGGAAATAACTGTGAATATTTTATTCAAAAAATGGGTAAAATATATGTAGAAAATTAAGTTTACACACTGCAGATTTCATTGGTAGTTGAAAAGTGCCAAGTTATCTTTCTCACAAAAGCAAGGTCATGAATCTAATGAAGAATATTATTAAGATAGAACTCCAATGCTCATTTTGTTTATTTCTTATTTCCTTAAAAAGATTTATTTTGGAAGAGTGAGCAAAAGGAGAGGGAGAGAGAGAATCTTCAGCAGGCTCCTCATTGAGTGCAGAGCCTGATGCAGGGCTTGATCCCACGATCCTGAGATTATGACCTGAGCTGAAACCAAGAGCCAGATGCTCAGTCGATACTCTAATGCTCATTTTAAACCCCTGGGGACTAAATCATTTAAAGGAGGTTACACATTTCAAGAGTTCTTTTCCTTCTTTACCAAATTAGCTCTCACATTCTCTTCAGGACAAACTCAAGCACCAGCTCTTTTGAAAGAGTCCTGAACTTTCTACACCTCCACTCATCTCTATTCAACCGAGTCTGATTTATATGCTCACATATTATGACATCCCATTATAGTTGTTGGTTTACTAATGGTTCCTGCTATATTTTCCTCCACTGAAGTGGTATAATTTATTTTTACCTTTTTGCATTTCCTAGTATAGTACTTGACTATAATAATTCTTAACAGATGTTTGTTGATTTAATTAGTGACAGTGTTAAACTAAATTCATTTTAATGAAATGCATGTCATGAAGATGCTGGATATTTAAATACTGCTTCCACTCTTGAAGATGTCCATGTCCTAATTTTCTGGACCTGTAACTATGTTAACATTACATGGCTAAAGGGACTTTGCAGGTGTGATTAAGGGTATGGAACATGGGATAGGGAGATTATCCTGGACTACCCTGCTGAGCCCCAGATGTGAGGAAGGGTCCTTACACATGGAATAAAAGACAGAGGAGGAGCATCAGGGAGAGGTGTCACTGTGGGGAAATGATCAGAGATGATATGTTGTTGGCTCTTAAGATGGAGGAAAGGGACCTTACAAACTGAAAAGGACAGGAAATGGATTCTCCCTCAGAAAATCCACAGAGATACTCAGCCCTGCTGAAAACTTGATTTTAGCCTAATAAGGGCAGTATCAGACTTCTAATCTGGAGAAATAGAAAATAATATATTTCTGTTACTTTAAGCCAAAAATTGGAGCTGGTTTGTTATGAGGTCAGTAGGAAATTAATAGAGTTAGCCACTCTGACTGTACCACATATACATTGATTTTAATTAAACAGAAGTTTTAACATTATTGGTAATCATCTATAACCACAAGAGTAATGTACACTGTGATGCTCTCTAATATAACTTTCAAGTCTCTTTTCTATAATTTTATTTTATTAAGTATATTACAATTGTCAAATGAAGGGCAATTTTTTTTTTTAAACCCAAGATTTTTTTTTTTTTATTTTTAAGTAACACTTGTCAGGAAGCCTGGGTGGTACAGTCAGTCAAGCTTTCAATTCTTGGTTTCAGCTCAGGTCATGATCTCAAGGACATGAGATGGAACCCACATCTAGCTCTGTGCTCAGTGCAGAGTCTGCTGAAGACTCTCCCTCTGCCCTTCTGCCCTGCTCTATTTCTTTCTCTTTCTCTCTCAAGTAAATAAATCTTAAAACAAACAAAAAAAAAACACTTGTCAAGTAAATTTTGATCTCTTTTTCTTAGACATGACAGAAATGCTAAAATAAAAAGTAAATTCCACGGATAATACCCATTACAATATAGGATGGCTTGCAATATGCCAAATATTTTTCTAAAAAATGGTATATGATTACTTCTTATAATGTTAAATTAAATGAATCAGGTGATAAGTCATGCTAATTTCAAAATTAAGCTTATTCTATTTATAAAACAGAATAACACTATTACATGACAAGTATTAAGTTCAATAGTATAATTTAGCATGTGCACATATGTTTCAGTGTGCACACACTTGTGTATATTCTCAATAATTGCGTATTGATTGAATTGCCATTTCTTAGTTATGCACTCCTATATAACATGACTTCTATAAATTATTCATCACACATCTAAATCACATTAGACAATGTAAGAACGGAACAATACACAGCACTTGTCTTCAAATCATGAAGTTCCACAATAAAAATGATGTACCTGTGCCAAAATATATGTGAATTATATCTGAAAATAAAATGAACAGTTGACGTTATTTCTAATAATGTCAGTTGTCTATCAAAAAATTGTCAGTTGTCTATCAAAAAATCAAATTACTTGAACACACGTGATATCTGTGAAAAATAAAAATATATCACTGAGAATATTTGTAATTAATGGTATTTCTTCTAATGAACAGAAACAGTTATTAGTAGAACATCTTAGGGTTCCATAAGAAGCCTCTCTATGATCCATTTATCAGAAAGCTTATATGAGGGGCGCCTGTGTGGCTCAGTGGTTTGAGCCTCTGCCTTCGGCTCAGGTCATGATCTCGGGGTCCTGGGATCGAGCCCCGCATCGGGCTCTCTGCTCAGCGGGAAGCCTGCTTCCCCCTGCCTCTCTGCCTACTTGTGATCTCTCTCTGTCTATCAAATAGATAAATAAAAATCTTTAAAAATAAAAAAAAAGAAAGCTTATATGATTGATGTTTACCTTCCACTAGACTGTAGTCAATCTGAGAACTGGGATTGGATTTGATATGCTTAATGTTGTATACCCAGCTTTGGCCTAGTAACTGACACAAGGCTTAATAAGAACTAGATGAAAACTTTTAAAATAAATGAATAAATTAATTAATCCATTGCAAAACAGGATATTGAGAGGTTATTAATTTTGAGAGAAACAATTCCATTAAACTACCCTGAAATTCTGGTTATTCACTACATTCAATTCTCTGGCACTTACCAAAATAATATGTTCATTGTTCTTGCCCTCCCCATTTTTGTTTTTGTTTTTGTTTCTTATGGAATGCACTTGTGTGTGAAGATTTAATTATAGTTCATTTATTTTGTTTTTAAAAATATTTTATTTATTTATTTGACAGAGATCACAAGTAGGCAGAGAGGCAGGAAGCAGGTTCCCCGCTGAGCAGAGAGCCCAATTCGGGGCTTGATCCCTGGACCCTGGGATCACGACCCAAGCTGAAGGCAGAGGCTTTAACCCACTGAGCCACCCAGGTGCCCCAATTATAGTTCATTTAAAAATAAACTGATGCAGAGTTGTTCTGTGACTCAGCCAAGCAAAACCCTAGAACTAGAACTCGGGTTTTTTCTGATTATAATAAAAATACATAGTTTTCTTTGAACTAGATGCATGTTTCAAAAACAGCCTGACTCAAATATGGACATGATATCTTTTGGTATTCTGGACTAGTACCCACTCTCTTTTATTTCTCTTATGGGACACAATCAAGAGCCGTCATCTTAAGATCTCAAGATTTGAAAGATCATATAAAATTAAATAAAGTGACATATTTCAAGGCCATTAAAAAGTTTATATATTAAGCTATACAGGGGCGCCCGGGTGGCTCAGTTGGTTAAGTGGCTGCCTTCGGCTCGGGTCATGATTCCAGGGTCCTGCGATCGAGCCCCGCATCGTGCTCCCTGCTCAGCGGATGGCCTGCTTCTCTCTCTCCCCCTCTTCCTGCCGCTCTGCTTACTTGTGCTCTCTCTCTAGCTCTCTGTCAAATAAACAAATAAAATATTAAAAAAGAAAAAAAAAGAAGCTATACAAAACCTCACATGGTGTCAGTTCAAGGTAGAGAAAGAAAGGAAATGTGCTGAGTTTATCTACATAATGCCAACAACATAAATACAATATTTGTATGAAAAAAGTTAACAGCAGGTAATAGAAGGTCAAAATGAAGACAATTTTAATGGTCTAAGTTAGACTTATGTTGAAATCTCAACATTTGTTATTTTAATAAGCTTCAAAATGAAGATATAGATTAAATTATGTATTTTTCCCCTTCAAGTTCCATGAGGCAATATGAAGTGTCCCTAGTAGATGGGGTACCCATGGTGAATGGTGTTAGGCTGAGGCACAAGGAGACACTATATCCATATTTGGTACACCTATACCTTTAAAAAGATTACCTAGTATGAGAGCTGCTATTGGAAGGGCAGAAACATGAGAGACCCATGGAGAATTGTCTCTGAACCATGTAGAGTTTCAAAATCCTCTCCAAAATGACTTCTTCAGTCTTTCAAAAATGGACCCTTTGATTTTTTCCTCTCCATGAATATGTGAAAATGTTATCAGAGTTTTTTTTTTTATTTAAGTGCATTTATTGCCTCATTCCTGGAAATTAAACTTTTAAAGTCTAAATGCTTCTCAAGATCTCCCCCTCTTCTGCAGTCTTATTTGTGTCCTACATTCAAGTCTGGTATTACTATCTGAACTATTATGGTAATCTGGGTTGGAGCTTCTCAAAGTGTGGCCTCCAGACCAGCAGGCAGGAGCATCACCAGAAAATGTAAGAAATGGAAATTCTGGGGCCCTCTTCAGATCTCCAGAATCGCTAGGGATGGTTTCCAGCACTCTGCTTTACAAGTCTCCCAGGTGATACTGATGGATATCAAAGTCCAAAATCACTCTTCTCTATTCTATTCTTACCGTCCTAAATAAATTCTGTTACCAGAGTTGGGGGGGGGGGATTACAAATCTGATAATATTACACCTCTTTAAAACTTTATAACATCTTCACAACCAGGGGATAAAGTCCAAGACTCAGCTTAGGTGAGGTCCTCCGGAAATCCCTTCTGGAAGTCTTAGCTTGTGGAGCCCCCCGACCCCATCCTGCTATCCTCAGAGCATCTGTGCATTTTTAATAACACACTTTAGAGGTAGAGCTTAGGTTCACATCAGGCTCACCTGGGAATGAATCTTTGCTTCACCGCCTAGTAACCGTGTATCTTTGATGAAGTGACCCATCGTCTTTAAACTATCATCAGTGTGCCTGGGTGGCTCAGTCATTAAGTGCCTGCCTTCAGTTCGGGTCATGATCTCAGCGTCCTGGGATCAAGTCCCTGCTCTTCAGGGAGTCTGCTGCTCCTTCTACTCCCTCCTGTCCTCTCTCTCTCTCTCAGATAAACAAAATCTTAAAAAATAAATAAACTAGCTTCAGTGTCTGTAAAGTTGGGACAGTAATGACATCCACCTCAGAGTAAGTGTGAGTGTGTAATTCAGCAACGAATCTAAACCATTAAGCAGAGTGCATTCCGCTTTATAAGCACAAATTTGTCTTTTCGTTACTTATTATTACTTTAGTAATTACTGTTTGTAATGGTATTTTTGCTACTATGACTAATCATTATTATGGCTGTTACTCTGACAATGTTTAGCATACTATGTTGAAAGTAGATACTTAACTAATTGTGCTCTTCCTAGCCTGACTGATGACAGCAACCCTGACAAATAGTGTGTTTTCAATTAATGTTTGTGAACTAATTCGGTTAATGTATATCAACCAAACGATATATATGTATGTATGTGTATATGTGTATCTATCTATCTATCGATAGATAGATATGTATATAGGAGATAAGCAAAATAAATTTAAGACCTACACAAATAGAAGTGCATTCACGTGAATAGTAATTTATAGGTTTAAGTCACCGTAAGTAACAATAAAATTATAGGATTCCCTCACTATACAAGAGTAGAGCAATTTATAGAAACTTTTGTGAGCCGTAGGGCATAAAACAAAGAAACGATTATCACAAGTTTTTATATATTTTAACATTCTCAGCCTCCCCCCGGCCCCCATAACCTTTCTTAGGTTTTCCTGGTATCTTTAGGCACGGATGCACAAAATAAATTGAGATAAAGCACACATGCTCACACCAGTTTGAAGCTCTGGCGACTTGATGTTGAGAAGCTGAGTGCAGTTCCCAGGGTTGGTATCAGGGGGCGCTGCTCTCACAGCTCAGGGTGTGTCTTGCCTCTTATCAGGGCTCCTTGCTGAACAAATGTGGAAAGCTTGTTTCCACTTCACCTTCTAAAATAGAAAATCCTCTTTGGATTTCTTTGGGCTGGAGAAAACAGGTACTAATGTGGGTCTTTTGTAAAAGCAAAGTTGTGTCATATGAATTTTCAAAAGTGAGGGATGGCTAAATTTCAGCTGCTATCAATTGGCCACTTACATGTTACCCTTGAGAATACACAGATTGATAAAACGTAATTCTTCTCAAAGAGTTCAAGGCCTGTGAGGAAAGTCATACACATAACTAGATAAATTACAATGATGTATTATATAAGGATAAGTGCTATTGAGGTGGCACAAAATAATTCGATAGGAGCACAGCTTGGCCAGGAAGAATTTGGGGGAATGTTATATCCAAGCTCATAAAATAAGGTACCATATATTGAGGACATCAAAAATACAAACTGGCAGCAAAATGTACGATTTAGTCTCTTTAAAACCTCTTCTTTACTGCCCCATAAAATTGGTGACAACAGCTTCCTATTGCATGAAGAAGAAATAACTCACTCAGGAAATATTTCTCATCCAATTGGAACTAAGGATTGATAAGGTCTTGACAAATGCTGTGTTGGGAGGTTTGCCAAGAGATATTTCTAACCAAGTAGCACCTCCAGGAAGTAGGACATGCGTCCATATCAAAATCAGGGCAAGAACATGTCTGCCCTTCCAAAAGTAGAACTCATTAGCAGAAATGATGTTGTGCTTCCCAAAGAGGACCTATTTTAATGTTCTGCTAATCACCTCAGATGAAACTGAGGCTGTCAGACATCATATATAAAAAATTATGACTAGGAACATTGCAAATTGAATCATCCATGAAAATGAATAAAATCAATGTCCCCAATGAAGATTTTAATCTTATAATTTCAAATATTCATGAAAATAAAAGGTTGGATTTTTCTGCAAGCTTGAAAATTTACTTAGTATCTCAGTTTATATATAAAGACACTTGAGATCTACGAATTTCACCAAACCCTTTCCCCAAAAATCACATGACCGTGTCATTGTAAACCATGTTAAAATAGTGATTTGTTTTATTAACACTTGAATTTTATAAGCATTCCATTTTTTAAATTCCAGACTGTTTTGCTTTGCATTAATTTTTAAGTTGGAATATTCATTTATTTTTATTTTTTTAAAAGATTTTATTTATTTATTTGACAGACAGAGATCACAAGTAGGCAGAGAGGTAGGCAGAGAGAGAGAGAGGAGGAAGCAGGCTCCCTGCAGAGCAGAGAGCCCAATATGGGGCTCGATCCCAGGACCGTGGGGTCATGACCTGAGCCGAAGGCTTTAACCCACTGAGCCACCCAGGTGCCCCTGGAATATTCACTTATTGACTATGCTTACTTCTTTTGAGAGTGTGGCTTTCCAGAGTAAGAATTTTCTTTTAAAGCTGCACATCCTTCTAAAAAATGCTATAGGGACAAACTTCAGAGTACCTGTAATATAGAGCAATATCTGCTCTTCTCTATCACCTTCAATAACCACACATTTTCTTATAACATTCAGTCTGAATTGTATTTTAAGGAGTTTATAAGAACATCCTGAAAATATTGGGACAGCCAGCTATAAGCGGTGTCCAACTGTATGTAAATGAGAGCCGTTGCCTGAAAATATTCCCCCTATGTGGGTTAGGACCCATGTCTGCTAAAGTGAAGTTTCCGGGTTTTCTTGGATCGTCTTGCGCAGCTAAATATGTTCCTGCATAACACTCCTGAATGCTTCAGGCCATATATTACTCGGCTGCCTCCCTCTGATGATATGTTACTGTGATAAATCATCACAGAGCACTGCTGCTCTGATGAGCTGTTGCTTCAGCACACCATTGAAGCTGTCACATGGATGATGTATGAGAAAGGCATACTGATGATGGTTTACGCAGAAGATGGTGCTGCCCGGGGAACAAAAGGTTTAGGAGAAGATTCAACATAATTACCCGATAAAAGTCAACTCGCACACAGCATGCTAGAAAATGCATTCATGGGTATGGTAAATCACTTCTCTTTAATGTGTGATGTTTCTGGTGCTACTGTCTTAAGACTCCTTCCCTGAGCTATACATTGATCTACTATAAACATATTTTTAAGTGGAAACAAAAGCTAAAAGGGTGAAATTAAAATTTACCTGAAACTCAAATGTATAGGTAAGCTCTGAGAATATGTAGTATGTTCAGCTCTAGGATAATTTGCCGAAGGAGTTAATTGCTGCTGCAAGTTTTCATGTATTATAGGAAAAAGAAACAATCCCTGTTTGTGATAACTATGCAGGAGGATTTTCCTGGGAAAATAGGAAATTATATCAGGTTTATACTAAGCCCTTGCCATGTAACATTCAAATGTCAGAGCTACTACCTATGACTGCTGAAACTGTATACCAGATAACGTACTTAATTTAAAAATAACCACCTAATCCTTATTCATCTTCCTACGGAAAAGAAACATAAGAATTTAGGGAAAATGCAGTTTTTTCAGGTTCTCCAAGAACTGAAAGATTGGCTCTTTCCATACCCAGTTCTCATACAGTCGATGCCGAATAAATAATTGCTCGTTTGAGATAAACTCCATAATTATCTGCCCATTTATGATCTCAGCTCTATCCCATGATGCAGTAGTTAACCAACCCAATCGAGTGAATGGGAGGAGCAGAGAGTATTCTAGACAAAGTAAGGGGTTTCTTGTTCTCAGTTTTAGAATTCTTTCTTTCTTTCTTTCTTTCTTTCTTTCTTTCTTTCTTTCTTTCTTTCTTTCTTTCTTTCTTTCTCTTTCTTTTTTATTTAATTCCAAAGTCTTGTAAAGGAAGATATGGAGAAATACCTTAGACTGTCTTGCAATCTATTAATTACCATTTTGCTTTTCTTTTCAATAAAAGTAAGTTGACAAGAAATTTAATATTCGTTCATATTCTGCTTTTATTTTCTGTGAAAACTCATCAAGACTGGTAGATGTGGTTGAAAGAGAATTGTCAAAAGATTTTTGAAGCTTCTATCTGCTAGAACTTTTACAAAATAGAGTCCAGTCTCAAACCACTGAAATTGTCTTTAGTGTGTACATTATTTTTATGTATCTGTCTGTCATCTGTCATCTATTGATCTAACTATCCATCTATCCATTCATCCTCCTGCAACATGCTTAAATGACCATTTCTCTGGAATGTTGACAACTTAAAATATCTTAGTTTTAATAGGGTTTTGGCAGCCTTATAATCCTTTAAAAACCTTTACCTATACTTCTCTGCAATATAAAACTTAGCTCAAACACCATGACATCCTGGAGGTATAACTAAAGAGCTGATCACTTGTTGGAATAAACTTCTCTTAAAACCATCTGTGCTCTGGTAGAGGCCAACCCATGCTCAAAGTCAGATATTAACTCCCAGCCTGGAAACTAACAACTTCTGGGGGTAATACAGATAAACACCATATGCCTCAATATTACTTCTGTTTCCTCAATATTTTGTAGCAAAAATGATGTTTAAAGAGTAAGTTTATCTAAGAGAAGCTGGAGACAAAACCAGTTGTTTGTACTTCTTGAGTCTGGCCTTTGTGTTTCAAAAGTTTTGGTAACAGTCCAAAAAATGTAGACTCAGAGGCTAACGTATAAAATATCTAGGGATTGAATTCAGTCTACTCTGATCCGTTTGGAAGGCTTCCTAAGTGTTGGGCATTGTTCTATAAGAAATAACATGCCATGCGATAGGTAAAAAGAGCCATGCCACACTGATGCAGTTTTCTTTTGTTAATTTTTTCAAGGTAGCTCTAGGTAAGAAGAGATACTAAACAGTATCCAAAGGGATCAGTTGATGCCAGAATTATTTGAGAAAAACAATATATCAGATAATATACTTGATAATATTTTGTGAGTAAAATAATCTAGATTTTATTCCATGCCATTTTTATATCTGTGAGATGCTATGATTGTATGACAGTTGAAAACCAATTTTTTAAAATTCTGCCAACTTTTTTTTTAATTATGGGAAGCATATGTTAGAAAAAATGAAGGAAAGTAAATTGGAAACATGAAAGGAAAGAGACCACTTTTTATAGTGACTGTTTGTAAATATAGTTCTCCTCTAAACTGTAGTTGCTTAAGACCAAGCATATGTTCTTACACTTCTAAAATTCTCTTCACCAAGTCAACATCAGGAAGCAGTTAAGTCTTGAGTAAGTGGAAGAAGAAAATCATTAGGAATGAAATTATGAAGCATCAGCATCTATACATTCAGTACTCACTTTGAGTATCGGATACAGATATCTACATAGCTAACTCAGATGCATACATCAGTTTAGACATCATATATATTTATACCATCATCCACATATAGGTGTTCAGTAAATATTGATTCTTTCTTTTTCTCAGAAAATGCAAAATAATCTACCCCATGGGGATACTTTTCAGAGAATGTAAAGCACTATAGCCAAAAAGCATCTTCATACTGAGAACTGGAACATGCTATTCAAATACTAATTAGTATAATATAATGGAAAGAACATGTACTTTGGATTCAGCTAGACCAGCTATTTGTACCTTTCCAACCAGTTTTCAGAGTGTGAATTTTCTTAGGATTTTAGCACTTATGATCCTCACTACATAACCAAAATAAAAATAACAGCGACATGAAACGTTTTCTATAAATGTACAGTAAGATGACTTTAGAAAGTATAGTTCTAGCTGGGACTAGGTACTCCATGATACTAGTTGCATCCTTAACTCAGTTAAGTTAGTTTTGTAGAGATTTATTGTATGCTTAGACAGGTGTCAAGGTATTCTGTTCTGAGACTTCATGTTAGGTTATTAATATGTTGTAAAAAAAAATACAGCTATATTTACATAGCACAATTGTTGAACTATCTAGAATGCAGTGACAATTCAGAGCACAGTACCAACCCTAGGAGGGAAAATGGTCATAATTTGAGTCTACAGGATTGGGAAATGGCTAAAATAGTTGTTAATACTTGGTCTGTCCAAATCTGAAACATAAACTCCTTCCATGATACTAGGTGTATGTATGTGTGTGTATAATTTGCCTTTCTGTACTTTGCAAGACCGTTTCAACCTATCAGAACCTACATCAGAATCAAAGTGACTAGCCTTTTACATACCAATAAAGTGTTCCAGATATCATCAACTTATTTGTTAAGGTCCAAAACCATAATATGAGTTATGTAAAAGTGTCCTGTTGTAAACTCATGAAAGGTAGATTTCCTATAACTTTTGTGATTATTAAAATATGAAAACTCTGTTTTCATAAGAAAACCTATGATATAGCATTTCTGCACAATATGGTGTATTTTTTAGGGGATGTCATTTTTCAGTACCCTTACATTTGGCCTTATACATAGGTAGTTTAGTAATTAAGCAAAAGCAAACATTAACAAAAATAATCCTAAACAGATTGCCATCTGAAATAGAAATAATGAAAATTGAACAGTGTTATAAGAATGTTATTTAGCTAAAGTACTAGATGATTAAAGTATTTTCAAAATCAAGGAAAGGCAGAGAACATAAACAGAAAATAACTTGTTATAATAATTCTAGCTTTTAAATTATAACAATCCATCAGCTTGTTATAGGACTAGTAATAATAAGGTATCTTTGATTTTAATACCACAGTAAGAAATACCTAGATATTTGTGAATACCATTAATACTGTTTTATATAATCTATATCTGTCTCCCTAATCAACAATACAGATATCTATCTAACTTGAAAAATATTTCTGATTCCTACCCTCATTCAATATTTCAGAAGACAATCATATCATAGTCCTTTTAGTATGAAAAATCACATGACTATAACATTGAACAGAGTTCAAGATTCACTAAAATGACAATTCATTTTCCAGCTTGATTTCTTTTAAGACCATCCTAACTTTATTATAAATAATCTGATTGATGCTTCTAGCTACATTACCTTTTTTCCCCTGACTTCAGTTTTTTTCTTTCACCAAATGAATCTTATTATAAATAACATGGCCCAGTAAAGTGCAGTCTAAGGTAGTACAGTATCATTTATATAACAAGATAACTTTGTTTTTTATCTAGAATATAGCTGTGTCATGTGGATTTCGAGTATGATATTGTAGCAATTTGAAAACTCACAAAAAAGGATTTTTGGCACATGTAAGAGTATTTTACTTTGGTGGAAATCTTGTACTCTGATTTATTTTCTCATTAAATAATGACACCATTAATACATTTTAGCTGATAAAAATCTCAACATAATATTTTGCTATAAACATGTATGTATTTATGTTTTAGAAGGAAAAGCAATGAAGGAGAGGCAGTCTAAATATTGCCTACTCATGCTGCATCTCAGAGCAGAATTTACAAATAGGACTATGGTTGCAATTGTTTTTTTCCTGTGACATTTCCCCTCTGCACTTACACAGTAGGGAGTCTACACAAAGTTCACCAACTTTTTTCTTTCTGAAATATTCTTCCATAGCAGTTCCCACCATCTACTAAAGAATTTAGTTCTCTGCTTTTAACTTTTTTATATACACAAAAAAGAAATGAGTGAACAGAAAACATGAAGGAGGCAGACTAAGTCCTGGTAAACAGTCAGAGTTTAGATTTAAACCAAAGGGGGGAAATAGGTGTACATAACCTAAAAATGGTGTTGTTACATGTCACATTGTTATTTGAAGTGAATCTTCATTGTAGAAGGCAAATATCGTGAGCCAGGAATCAGAAAATTTGGTTGCAGCTCTGATTCTACCACTAAATAATATATGATATTTAATAAATTATTTAATGTTCTTTGTTCTGAATTTCATTATATCCATAAAAGGGATACAGAGCTTGTGACCTTTATTATCCCTTGCAGGACTAATGTTCCATAATGTTGGTATGATTTCATAAGAAAAAAAAAAATAGAGGTAACCCATTTTTGTTTCAGCACAGTTTTAGATTGCGAGATTTTTCTGGCACTGTGTAGATAAAAAAAGCCCAAAACAAAACTAGTGAGTCAGCATCAGCTACAATACAATCTTGACTATAGGATAACAACCACTCAAAGGGACTATGAAATGCATCCATTTAATACTCTGCAATTTGTTCGTCTTCAGGGCTGTTTTTGAGCAAATCTATCTAATGCTTTGACCTTACCCTCTCATATGCTCCTGAGTCTCAGATGATCATTGAAACATGCAGCTATAATTTTTCTTTGTGTTTCTTTATGTTTCATGTTTTACTTTATTTTTTTTTTCTTTTTTGGCAGTAGTCAGCAGTATTTGCCTATTTCATCTCACGTTGAATGGTCCAGTATGCTCAAAATTGAATCTGATGGAAATTACCATACCAGTATCAAGCAAATGATAACACACACACACACACACACACACACACACACACATATCAACATTTGTCAAAGCAGGGTTTCTGACTCTAACTAGAAGAGTAGATGGTGTCAGACTGATAGTCTCACCAAAATTAAAAAAAAAAAAAAGGTACAAAAATAATCTATTTAAATCAGGGCTGCTGAAACAAAGAAGATTTTAAGGTGTTGAGATTCTAAGGGACAATGTGACTCAGAGAGATGAGCTTGGGGTAGTTCTTTCCCTGGGGCGAATGATAAGTCTTGGCACAGGGCAAGAGACTAAAACTTCGAGTTTGGCCACAGCAGGTGACTGTGACTAATGATAGGGACGAGTAAAGCCTTTTGCAATCACTGAAAGTTTGGAGAGAAAAACAATTAAAATTTGAGGTTTCTTAAAGTAGAATTGATAAAATTTACAAGGAGTTAGATACAAAGTCAAAAACAAAAAAAAAAAAAAAAAGAAAGAAAAAGAAAACATTTGTCAGTAACAAAGAAATAGTCTAATTTTAAAAGTGATGCTATTTGGGAAAACATCAAAATACTTTATACAGAAAGTCCAAATCTAAAAACACTGCAATTGTAATTGAAAGAAATTGAAAAAAATCTAAGTAAAGAAAGGATGTTGCAATGTCCATAGATTAGAAGCTTCAGTATTATAAAGACATCAATTTTCTCTGAATTATCTAAAGATTCAAACCAATCCCAACCCCAATCTCAGCACTGTTTTCTTCCCTAACCCCCCTTTTTGGTGGAAATTTATAAACTCATCCTAAAGAACCTATAGATACAAAAGTCCAAAAACATTCAAGAGGCCTCTGAAAAGACCAAAACAAGAGTACCTGCCCTACCATATGTCAAGGCTGATTATAAAGCTATAGTAATTAAAACAGTGTGGTGTGGGTCAAGGGCAGATAAATATACACATAAAATAGAGTCTGAATCAGACCCACTAAAATGGTCATTTAATTCATGACCCTTCTGAAAAATAAACATTAATCCACCTTCACACCACAAAAAAAGAAAAAAATCTACACTGAGCGTTGATTTATTTTGAAGGGTAGATGTAATAAAAATTTTAGAGGTGCACATGGGAAAATATCTTCTTGTCCTTCAGATAACAACATTTTCTTAAGTAGAACTCAAAACATACTATAATGGGAAAAATATAAATTAGATTGCATTAAAATTAAGAACTTTGTTGAAAGTCACCATTGAGTAAATAAAAATTGAAATCACGCAGTTGAAGGAAATATTTGAAAAATGCATATTCAATGATGACTTAAATGAATACATAATTCCTAAAAATCGGTCTGAAAAAGACAAATGTTTCAAAATAAAAAATTTTAAAAAATTGAATACACATTTCACAAAGGAAAATACCTAAGAGTCAATTAATACATTGAAATAGGCCCAATTTAATGGCTGTCAGTGAAATATTATGAGATAATCACCTGAAAGTCTAAAAGAAGAGAAGTAGAATCTATCAACCATCAACAAGCGTGTCAGAAGCAATCAGATTTCTCATATACTACTGGTGGAAATACAAACTGACCTAACCACTTTGGAAAACTGGCACCATTTAAAAATATGAAATATATTATCCTTTTTTTTTTCAATTTAATTTTATTTTTCAGTTCCAAGATTCATTGTTTATACACCACACCCAGTGCTCCATGCAATACATGTCCTCCTTAATATCCACCATGAGACTCACCTAACTTCCTATCCCCCTCCCTTCCAAAACCCTCATTTTGTTTCTCAAGAGTCCACAGTCTCTCATGGTTCATCTCCCCACCCAATTTCCCCAAGTTCACCTTCCCTTTTCCTTCTCCTAATGTCCTCCATGTTATTCCTTTGCTCCACAAGTTAAGTGGAACCATATAATTGACTCTCTCTGCTTGGCTTATTTCACTCAGCATAATCGCTCCAGTGCCATCCATGTTGATACAAAAGTTCGGTATTCATCCTTTCTGATGGTGGCATGCTATTCCATTGTGTACATGGACAATATCTTCTTTATCCATTTGTACACTGAAGGGCATCTTGGCTCTTTCCACAGTTTGGCGATTGTGCTGCTATGAATATTGGGGTACAGATGGCCCTTCTTTTCACTTCCTCTGTATCTTTGAGTTAAATACCCAGTAGTGCAATTGTAGGGTCATAGGATAGCTCTATTTTTGATTTCTTAAGACTGTTTCCCAAAGTCTCTGCACAAATTTGCATTCCCACCAACAGTGTAAGAGGGTTCTGCTTTCTCCACATCCTCCCCAACACTTGTCTACTGTCTTGTTAATTTTGGACATTCTAACTGGTGTAAGGTAGTATCTCAATGTGGTTTTGATTTGAATCTTCCTGATGGCTAATAATGATGAACATTTTTTCATGTGTCTGTTAGCTATTTATATGCCTCCTTTGGAGACGTGTCTGTTCATGTCTTCTCCCCATTTTTTGACATGATTATCTGTTTTGGAAGTGTTGAGTTTTAGGGGTTCTTTATAGATCTTGGATATTATCCCTTTGCCTGTAGTGTCATTTGTGAGTATCTTCTCCCATTCCATGGTTTGCCTCTTTGTTTTGTTGACTGTTTCCTTTGCTGTGCAGAAGCTTTTGATCGTGATGAAGTCCCAAAAGTTCATTTTTGCTTTCGTTTCCTTCACCTTTGGAGACATGTGTTGAAAGAAATTGCTGTGGCCAATGTTGAAGAGGTTACTACCTAGGTTCTCCAGGATTTTGATAGATTCCTGCCTCATGTTGAGGTCTTTTATCCATTTTGAGTTTATATGTGTGCGTGGTGTAAGAGAATGGTCATGTTTCATTCTTCCACATATACCTGTCCAATTTTCCAACCACCATTTTTCAAAGAGACTATCTTTTTCCACTATATATTTTTCCTCCTTTGTCAAAGATTATTTGACCATAGAGTTGTGGGTCCATATCTGGGCTGTCTACTCTGTTTCACTGGTCTGTGTGTTTGTTTCTGTGCCAGTACCATGCTGTCTTGATGATCACAGCTTTGTAGTAAAGCTTGAAATCAGGCAACGCGATGCCCCAGTTTTGTTTTTCTTCTTCAACATTTCCTTAGCAATTCAGGGTCTTTTCTGGTTCCATACAAATTTTAGGATTGTTTGGCCCAGCTCTTTGAAATATGCTGGTGGAATTTTGATCGGGATGGCACTGAAAGTATAGATGGCTCTAGGCAGTATAGACATTTTAACAATGTTTGTTCTCCTGATCCATGAGCATGGAATGCTTTTCCATCTTTTTGTGTCTTCAATTTCTTTCATGAGTGTTCTGTAGTTCGTTGAGTACAGATCCTTTACCTCTTTGGTTAGGTTTATTCCCAGGCATCTTATAGTTTTTGGTGCTATAGTATATGGAATCAATTCTCTCATTTCCCTTTCTATATTTTCATTGTCAGTGTATAAGAAAGCAACTGACTTCTGCACATTGATTTTGTATCCTGCCACATTACTGACTTGCTGTATGAGTTCTAGTAGTTTGGAGGTGGAGTCTTTGGGTTTTCCATATAAAGTATCATGTCACCTGTGAAGAGAGGGAGTTTGACTTCTTCATTGTCAATTTGAATACCTTTTATTTCTTTTTGTTGTCTGATTGCTTTTGCTAGGACTTTTAGTACTATGTTGAACAGTAGCAAGAGTGGGCATCTTTGTCGTGTTCCTGATTTCAAAGGGAAGGTTGTCAGCTTTTCCTCATTGAGAATGATATTTGCTGTGGCTTTTTCATAGATAGATATTATGAAGTTTAGGAATGTTCCCTCTATCTGTATACTTTGAATCATTTTAATCAGGAATGGATGTTGTATTCTGACAAATTCTTTTTCTGCATCAATTGAGAAGGCCATGTGGTTCTTCTCTCTTCTCTCATTGATTTGTTCTGTCACATTGATTGATTTGCAAATGTTGAACCACCTTGAACCACCCTGCAACCTAGGGATAAACCCCACCTGGTCATGGTGATGAATCTTTTTTTTTTGGTGTTTTTTTTTTTTTTTAAAAGATTATTTATTTATTTATTTGACAGAGATCAGAAGTAGGCAGAAAGAGGGGGGGGGGAGGAAGCAGGCTCCCTGCTGAGCAGAGAGTCCAATGTGGGGCTCGATCCCAGGACCCTGAGATCATGACCTGAGCTGAAGCAGAGGCTTTAACCCACTGAGCCACCCAGGTGCCCTCTGTGGTGAATCTTTTTAATGTACTGTTGGATCCTATTAGCTAGAATCTTGTTGAGAATCTTGGCCTCCATCTTCATCAGGGATATTGGTCTGAAATTCTCCTTTTTGATGGGGTCTTTGCCTGGTTTGGGGATTAGGGTAATGCTGGCTTCATAAAAAGAGTCTGGAAGTTTCCTTCTGTTCCTATTTTTTGAAGCAGCTTCAGGGGAATAGGTATTATTTTTCTTTGAATGTTTGGTAGAATTCCCCAAGGAACCCATCAGGTCTTGGTCTTGGTCTTTTGTTTTTGGGAGGATTTTGATCACTACTTCAATTCATTACTAGATATTAGTCTATTCAGGTTGTCAATTTCTTCCTGGTTCAGTCTTGGAAGTTTATAGGTTTCCAAGAATGCATTCATTTCTTCTAGGTTACTTAACCTATTGCCGTATAACTGTTGATAATAATTTCTGATGATTGTTTCTATTTCCTTCGTGTTAGTCATGATCTCCCCCCTTTCATTCATAATTTTATTAATTTGGGTCCTCTCTCTTTTCTTTTGGATTAGTTTGGCCAGTATTTTATTGATCTTATCATTCTTTCAAAGAACCAGCTTCTAGTTTTGTTGATGTGTTCTACTGTATCTCTAGTTTCTAATTCAATGATGTCTGCTCTAATATTGATTTTTCCCCTTCTTGTGCATGAGGTTGTGTTAATTTGTTGTTGATTTTCCAGTTCTTTAAGATGTAAAGAGAGCTGGTGTTTTGGGATTTTTCAATTTTTTTTGAGCGAGGCTTGGATGGCTATGTATTCCCCCACTTAGGACTGCCTTTGCCATATCCCATAGGTTTTGAACAAATGTGTCTTCATTCTCATTGGTATCCATGAATTTTTTAAGTTCTTCTTTTATTTCCTGGTTGATCCAAGCATTCTTAAGCAAGGTGGTCTTTAGCTTCCAGGTGTTTGAATTCCTTCCAAACTTTCCTTGTGGTTAAGCTCCAGTTTCAAAGCACTGTGATCTGAGAATATACAGGGAATAATCTCAATCTTTTGGTATCAGTTGATCCCTGATTTGTGATCCAGTATATTCTGGAGAATGTTCCATGTGCACTTGAGAAGAATGAATATTCTGTTGTTTTAGGGTGGAATGTTCTGTATATTTCTGTGAGGCCCATCTGGTCCAATGTTTCATTCAGAGTTCTTGTTTCTTTATTGATTTTCTGCTTAGATGATCTATTAGTGGTGTGTTAAGGTCCTTTACAATTAATGTATTCATATCAATATGACTCTTTATTTTTATTAACAGCTGGCTTATGTAGTTAGCTACTCCCATATTGGGGGCATAAATATTTAAATTTTTAGATCTTCTTGGTGGATAGACCCTTTAAGTATGATGTAGTGTCCTTCTGTATCTCTGACTACAGTCTTTAGCTTAAAATCTCATTTATCTGATATGAGAATCATTACCCCAGCTTTCTTTTGAGGCCCATTGGCATGGAAGATAGTACTTCATCCCTTCACTTTCAGTCTGTATATATCTTTAGGTTCCAAATGTGTCTTTTGTAGACAACATATGATGGGTCCTGTCATTTTGTCCAGTCTGCAACCCTGTGCTGTTTTATGGGAGCATTTATGCTGTTCACATTGAGAGTGATTATTGAAAAATACGTTTTTATTGACATCATGTTGCCTGTGAAGTCCTTGTTTCTATAGATTGTCTCTGTAAATTTCTCCTCTGTGTCACTCTTGGGTTCTTTATTCTTTTATAGAAATACCCCCCTACACCTTAATATTTCTTGTAGTGCTGGCTTGGTGGTCACATACTCTTTTAAGCCTTGCTTCAAGTTGTGCTCTGGCAAATTCAAAGGTAAACCAAGAAGTAATAAACAAAGAGTGGATCCATCCAATTTTGCACCAAAGCTCAGCATCCAGGTGTAAGGACTCAGAGCCCCATGTTCAGCTGCCAAATGATGAAGTTTTAGAATATAACTAATGGTCAGTGGGGTGGAGTCCGGAGTCAATGACCGAGAAAGAATTCTTGAGATGTCTTTGGTATGAAATGGTGGCTTACTAAACCATGGGGACAGGACCTGTTGGCAGAAAAAGTTGCTACACTGGGGTTGTCTGAAATATATATTCTTTATGAACCAGCAATTCTTAAGATACCAGGATATCTAAAAGAAGTGCATATGTATGTTCACTGAAATACATAATTATTTTCTTAGCACTATTCATCGCAGCCAAATAAGAAAGAAAACAATGTCCATAAATGACATAGTCTTACAATAATACCATGTTCCAATGAAGAAACAAACCATGCTGAACAACATGGATGGATCTCACACATGTAATGTGGAGAGAAGAATATCAAAACACAAAGAATACACAAATTTCATGATTTTATTTATATCTAGTCTAAAAATCACACAAAGTTGTCTGTTGTGTTAGAAGTCAGAATAGCCATTGCCCTGAGAGGAGGGGATCCTGGAGACCTGGGGACCTTCTGTTTCCTCTCTGGTTACCATTTATAATGGAGTGTGAGTTCTAAAGGGTTGTGTGTGCTGCAGCATGGAACAGGCTGGGAAAGTGACTCTGAGGAGAGATGCTTCCAGGGTGCACTTGGTGAGGGGGAGGGTCCACACCCTCAGGCACAGGAGGAGGAGGAGGAACAGGATGGGTTAGGGGGAGATGGTGAGCTACATGCAGGGGGGGACACAACAGCCACATGTGGGACTCCAAATCTGGAAGGGGACTCTCTGAAGATAGAGAACAGATCTCCATGCGGTGGAGGACACTCTGGGCGGGCCTTAAAGAAAAAGCAAGAAAGGGAATGGGTGGGAACATTAAACAATGAATATAGGAAGAATGTCTCCTACTTAACCATCTAATTCTCAGGGAAGTTCTTACCTAGAACTAATCCTAAACTCTCATGGAGCAATTTGAAATTTGTTTAAATTTGGCATCTAAAAACTGAAGAGCTGCTGGAAAACAGAACACTACTTCTCTCCTTTCAAAGCTAGCACTGTAATCTACAAGCCAGCACAAAAGATTTTAAATTGCTGAGCTAAACATTTCAGTTGACAAAGCCTTCTGCATTCTCTTGTAACTTGTAGAAAACTTTGAAAGAATTCAGTGGGGTAGCAAGCTTCTTTCATTTGTCATATTTATCATAATAAGCAATAAGACACAGTAGAAAACAGAAAAGTCACCTTCTTGAGCAAGTTAGCAAGTTTTAGACTTAATATTTTCCCCAATTCTAAAGTGAACACTTGGACTTTTTTGTTACAGCGTATCATGTGGCTATAATCAGAGTCATGGATGAAACTAATTAAATGACTATTATGCTTTGTTTCTGTAAGGTTGATTGAGATGGTAAGAATGCCTCAAATATTTACTTTATACTATGTATGCATATTAATTACTCTGCCTATTATCATCATAAATCATCCTTTCCACTAATGACATATTCTTCACACTAATAAGTGAAAATTACAAGAGCAAACAAACTAATCTGTAGCAGGAAAGCACTTGGTGATTTAGTAAATTAAATGAAGCTGAGCCCTAAGTATATCTCTAACAACCATCTGGGTTATTTTCTTCCCTACCTCTGTGCTGCAAATACCAGCAACATCTTTAGGCCACAAGGAAATTCTATTATTCTTAGATATGCTTAAGATACCACAGGAAAAGTGGGAAATCTGCTTTCACTTGTAAAAGGCCAGGCTATGGTGTCAGCAAATTAATCAAAGCTGAATAAGATGGAGCCTTGGTAAACTAAAGCATTTCTAGACTTAACATGTCCAAAATCATATCAGGTAACACATTCCCTTTCTTTGAAATGACGCATACTTGTAGAAGTCAAGAATGGCTTTCTCCATTGATGAATCCTTTCCATATATGAATGTTTCCATAAATGAACGCTTACATTTTGCTAGATACCATTCTGTTTTGACTTTGGCCAACCATTCAGACCTCCCATGTACCTATGGGATAGGTTTCTATTTTATCTTGTTTTAAAGATAAACTCACCAAGAAAAACGATCCCTTGCTCAGGTGTCCCCAGAACCAGACAGCAGTGGTAGGATTTACATCTGGGCAGCAGGGACTGTGTCAGTAGCTGATGAACAACACTGCCCTTGTTTGAAAAGTAGTCTGAAAAGGAGTCTTGGATTAAGTATATTTTCTGCCAGCTGGATTTTTCCTTTATGGTATTTCCACGTCATCTCGGGAGAGTAACGGACATGTTTTCTGTTCTTGGTGGTGGGAGAGGAGAGCAGCCTTGTCCTAATGGAGTCCTGCTGGTGAGGAGACTGGGGAACGCACACCCGGAGCCCCAGAGAGGCTTCCCCAGGCTTTTCTGAGGGGAGGAATGAGGGCTCTACCTACTCCTCCAGTGTCATGACCATCATCAAACGCATCGCGTTCTCCCTTTTCAAGAACACACCATCTCTTGGTAGGTGAAGGCCTCATGACTTTTAATCAGCTGGGCGATTAAATGCTCTTCAGAGCTCCTGTCCTGAATGGCTGCGGGTGATAGCACAGCTTGTACTTTTTCCGCAGCGATCGCTGCCTGCTGTTCTCCCCAGAGAAGGAAAGGAGAGGCCCTCAGATGAGCTGGGGCTTCATCAGATGCCTCTCAAATGAGAAATTCAGAGGCTTATTTATTTATTTTCTACCAAACCACTTGCAGCATGGTCCTCAGTATTCTAGGAACCTCAGTTTGAAAAAAGAAACCTATGGGAATTACTCTAAATGAAGACGTAATATTTGTTACGATTTTTTGGAAGGGGACAGGCATTAAAATTACCCTCCTACCTACTTACTGTCTCTGCTCCATCGTCATGGTCTCTGCGTTTCCAGGCTGGGCACATGTAATGAAGAAAGGAAGCTCACACACCAAACAATATAGAGTTCTCCCACAAGTAGGAAGAGTAAATTAATTTGATCTAGATTGAGTGAAAATCGTGCCTTTCTAGAAGGCTGAATTTTCATATTTAGGAAAATAATGAAAAATAAAAAGTCCATTTCATCTTCTTTCTTTTCCAAATTTAATTCCTAAGAAAAAATACTTCATCATATAAATCATCATGCTTTCCTTACTGCCCAGAATCTGAAGAATATCACAACTGTGTTAAACTGAGTCTGAAAACAAATAATAGTTTTGGGTAGCTTATTGGCATTCTTCACGTTTTTCTTTGTTCTATTTTTCTAAAAAAATGTTAGCTTCTTGTAAAAAGTGAATTTAAATATGTTTCAGAGAGAAGGGATAAATAAAAATACTTAGATTTAGGAAGTCAATAGGCAGAAAAAAATACAATACAGTACATTTTGGATATGAAAATTATACTTTGTTTTATGTAGAGACCATAATTACACAATGCTTATAATCATGTTCTGGAAGTAAAGTTTGCGTTACTTTAGTTGACATGCAGGTATAAATAGAAATATGAAAACCGTGCAACCTTGATTATGTCCATTATCCTTCCAAATATACCGCTATGTGTTAGCTGCCTATGCCAATTTTATACTGAAAATAAAGTCACTGTAGCTATAAAATAAATTTCAGTAGATGCAGGTTATTTCAGAAAACAAATATATTCTTTGCATATTAGATTCACCATAACTTCTAATCAAAATAATAATTTTTGCTTATTGTTCTGAAGAAGCATTAATATGTTCAGTGGAAAAAAGAACCTGACACGTAATAAAGCTAGTAAGGGAGAGCCATAGACTGTGCAGTGACACAGGGCTATGTTAGGGCGCTAAGTGTGGAGGCTTCCCAGCAGAGAGGGGTCCTTGTGAGCCTGGCGGTCCAAGGCTCTTTGGAGTTTGCAACTAAAAACAAGTGTAGAAAGTGCTCAAATTTTAAAGCAGATGAGATCAGCAACTTGGTCAGCAGAGCTACAGAAGTTGGAATGTCCAAGACTTGAACTACTCCTGTGAGTAGCTCCTTGAACTACTCCTGTGACAGCCCAGTGAGGGGACCAGTCTAAGTGATGTCCCCCTTAGAGAAGTGGCAATTACATGAACCAAAGCTCACATTTTTCTTAGCCCATACTTGCCTCTGGACCCAACTTGTTCTCTGTTCTGTTTTTACAGAGAAAGAGCCTCTTTGATTAAAAAGGCTAATTTTGTCCTCATGTGTTCTGTGTCATGGACAAGTGACAAACTCTTCCTCAGATATAAAATAGAAATAGTAGTACCTAACTCACAGGCTCATTGTGACATTCATATGTGTCACTGCGTGGAAAAGCACTTAGCACGGCATCTGGCATATAGGAAGCCCTTCATAAACCTTAGCCAGTATTAGGTCAGTACTAAGTAAAAAGAACCTTAAGCTCATATATGCTTGTAAGTACAGCAACCACTCTCTTTCCTCATTAAAGTTTAATGGTGTCTTTTGCTATTCAAATGTCTTCAGTTTTAAAGTTTCCGTTGTTCACTAGGATTTGTTCTTTGATCCACTCCAACATTTGTAGATTTCCTAGCTTCACTCTGCATGTGGCCGATTCCAGTTATCATTCTGTCCCACCATTGAACCTGGACACTTAGCTTCCTTGGACACGGCTGTCACTGCCTTCTTGGCTTCAATGAAACTATATGCTCCATGTTTTCCTCCTAGAAGGTTACTTTTTTACATGATCTTTAAATTTTGTGTATTTTGAGCCTCTTACATTTTTTTAAACTAAGATTTTTATTTTATTTTTATCATAGTTAGAGTACAGTCATATATTAATTTCAGGTGTACAATATAGTGACTCAACAATTCTATATGTTACACAGCTCAGGACAAGTGTGCTCTTTAATCCCCACCGCCTGTTTCACCCATCCTCACCTCCCTCCCTGGTAACCATCAGTTTGTTCTCTGTAGGCAGGGGTCTGTCTCTTGGTTTCTTTCTTTCTTTTTTCTTTACTCATTTGTTTTGTTTCTTAAATTCACCTAAGGGTGAAATCATGTGCTATTTGTCTTTCTCTGACTGACTTATTTTGCTTAGCACAATATTCTCTAAATTCATCTGTTTTATTACAAATGACAAGATTTCTTTTTTTCTTTTTGGTTCAATAATATTCCATTTTAAAAAAAATTTTAATTTATTTTCAGCGTAACAGTATTCATTGTTTTTTGCACCACACCCAGTGCTCCATGAAATCCGTGCTCTCTCCAATACCCACCACCTGGTTACCCCAAACTCCCACCCCCCACCCCTTCAAAACCCTTAGATTGTTTTTCAGAGTCCATAGTCTCTCATGGTTCACCTCCCCTTCCAATTTCCCTCAACTCCCTTCTCCTCTCTAACTCCCCTTGTCCTCCATGCTATTTGTTATGCTCCACAAATAAGTGAAACCATATGATAATTGACTCTCTCTGTTTGACTTATTTCACTCAGCATAATCTCTTCCAGTCCCGTCCGTGTTGCTACAAAAGATGTGTATTCATCCTTTCTGATGGAGGCATAATACTCCATAGTGTATATGGACCACATCTTCCTTATCCATTCATCCGTTGAAGGGCATCTTTGGTTCTTCCCACAGTTTGGCGACCGTGGCCATTGGTGCTATAAACATTGGGGTACAGATGGCCCTTCTTTTCACTACATCTGTATCTTTGGGGTAAATACCCAGTAGTGCAATTGCAGGGCCATAGGGAAGCTCTATTTTTAATCTCTTGAGGAATCTCCACACTGTTCTCTAAAGTGGCTGCACCAACTTGCATTCCTACCAACAGTGTAAGAGGGTTCCCCTTTCTCCACATCCCCACAACACATGTTGTTTCCTGTCTTGCTAATTTTGGCCATTCTAACTGGTGTAAGGTGGTATCTCAATGTGGTTTTAGTTTGAATCTCCCTGATGGCTAGTGATGATGAACATTTTTTCATGTGTCTGATAGCCATTTGTATGTCTTCATTGGAGAAGTGTCTGTTCATATCTTCTGCCCATTTTTTTTATATGATTGTCTGTTTTGTGTGTGTTGAGTTTGAGGAGTTCTAATCCTGGATATCAACCTTGTGTCTGTACTGTCATTTGCAGATATCTTCTCCCATTACATGGGTTGCCTCTTTGTTTTGTTGACTGTTTCCTTTGCTGTGCAGAAGCTTTTGATTTTGATGAAGTCCCAAAAGTTCATCTTTGCTTTTGTTTCCTTTGCCTTTGGAGACATATCTTGAAAGAAGTTGCTGTGGCTGATATCGAAGAAGTTACTGCTTATATTCTCCTCTAGGATTCTGATGGATTCCTGTCTCACGTTGAGGTCTTTTTTCCATTTTGAGTTTATTTTTGTGTATGGTGTAAGAGAATGGTCGAGTTTCATTCTTCTACATATAGCTGTCCAGTTTTCCCAGCACCATTTATTTAAGAGACTGTCTTTTTTCCACTGTATATTTTTTCCTGTTTTGTCAAAGATTATTTGACCATAGAGTTGAGGGTCCATATTTAGGCTCTCTACTCTGTTCCACTGGTCTATGTGTCTGTTTTTATGCCAGTACCATGCTGTCTTGGTGATCACAGCTTTGTAGTAAAGCTTGAAATCAGGTAATGTGATGCCGCCAGTTTTATTTTTGTTTTTCAATAGTTCCTTAGTGATTCGGGGTCTCTTCTGATTCCATACAAATTTTAGGATTATTTGCTCCAGCTCTTTGAAAAATACCAGTGGAATTTTGATCGGAATGGCATTAAAAGTATAGGTTGCTCTAAGCAGTATAGACATCTTAACAATGTTTATTCTTCCGATCCAAGAGAATGGGATGGTGATTAAAACACTTCAAAGTATAGGGATAGAGGGAACATCCCTGAACTTCATAAAAATCTATCTATGAAAGACTCACAGCAAATATCATCCTCAATGAGAAAAAGCTTGCAGCCTTCCCGTTGAGATCAGGAACACGACAAGGATGTCCACTCTCACCACTCTTGTTCAACATAGTATTAGAAGTCCTAGCAACAGCAATCAGACAACAAAGAGAAATAAAAGGTATCCAAATTGGCAATGAAGAAGTCAAACTCTCTCTCTTCACAGATGACATGATTCTTTATATGGAAAACCCAAAAGACTCCACCCCCAAACTACTAGAACTCATACAACAATTCAGCAACGTGGCAGGATACAAAGTCAATGTACAGAAATCAGTGGTTTTCTTATACACTAACAATGAAAATACAGAAAGAGAAATTAGAGAATCGATTCCATTGACTATAGCACCAAGAACCATGAGATACCTGGGAATAAACCTAACCAAAGAGGTAAAGGATCTGTACTCGAAGAACTACAGAACACTCATGAAAGAAATTGAAGAAGACACAATAATATTCCATTTTGTGATACAACCACACACACCACATCTTATTCATACATTCATCCATCAATGGACACTTGGGTTCCCATAATTTGGCTATTGTAAATAATGTTGCAATAAACAAAGGGTACATGTATCCCTTTGAATTAGTCTTTTTATATTTTATACCCAGTGGTGCAGTTATTGGATTATAGGGTAATTCTGTTTTTAAAATTTTGAGGAAACTCCATTCCATTTTCCACAGTGGCTGCACCCATTCACATTCCCACCAACACACAAGACTTCCTTTTTGTCCACATCCTCACCCACACTTGTTTCTTTTATTTGTGATTTTAGCCATTCTGAGAGGTGTGTTGTGCTATCTCATTGTAGTTTTGACTTGCATTTCCCTCATGATGAGTGATGTTGACCATCTTTTCATATGTCTGCTGGCCATCTGAATGTCCTCTTTGGAGAAATGTCTGCTCATCTCTTTTGCCCATTTTTAATTGGATTATTTGTTTTGGGGGTATTGCATTGTATCAGTTCCTTATATATTTTGGATAGTAACCTTTTATTGGATATATCATTTGCAAATACCTTTTCCTATTCAGTAGGTTGTCTTTTAGTTTTGTTGCTTGCTTTCTTTGCTGTGCAGAAGCTTTTCATTTTTGTATAGTTCCAGTAGTTTGTTTTCACTTTTGTTTCCCTTGTCTAAGGAGACATATATATATAAAAATGTTGCTACAGCCAATAACAGAGAAATTACTGCCTGTGCTCTCTTCTAGGATTTTTATGGTTTAAAGTCTCATCTTTAGGTCTTTAATCTATTTTGAGTTTATTTTTGTGTATCATGAAAGAAAATGGTCCAGTTTCATTCTTTTGCATGTTGCTGTTCAGTTTTCCCAACACCATTTGTTAAAGAGACTGTCTTTTCCCCATTGTATACTCATTCTTCTTTGTCAAAGATTAATTGGCCATATAATTGTAGGTTTATTTCTGGGTTTTCTGTGATGTTCCATTTACCTGTATGACTATATTTGTGCCAGTACCATACTGTTTTGATTACTGTAGCTTTGTAGAATATATCCATGTCTGGAATTATACCTCCAGTTTTTTTTTTTCAAGCTTACATTGACTATTTGGGATCTTTTGTGGTTCCATACAAATTGTAAGATTGTTTGTTCTAGTCCTGTTTGTTCCAGTCCTTCAAATGCTGTTGGTTTTTTGAGAGGGATTGCATTAGGTCTGCAGATTGCTTTTGGCAGTATAGATATTTTAACAATATTTGTTCTTCTGATCCATGAGAATGAACAGTTTATTTTTTTTTTTAAGATTTTTTATTTATTTATTTGACAGACAGAGATTACAAGTAGGCAGAGAGGCAGTCAGAGAGAGGAGGAGGTAGGCTCCCTACTGAGCAGAGAGCCTAACATGGGGCTTGATCCCAAGACCCTGGGATCATGACCTGAGCCAAAGGCAGAGGCTTTAACCCATTGAGCCACCGAGGCGCCCCTGGACAGTTTATTTCTTTATGTCATCTTCAATTTCTTTCATCAGTATTTTGTAGTTTTGGGAATACAGGCCTTTCACCTCTTTAAGTTTATTCCTGGATGTTTTATCATTTTTTGGTGCAATTATAAGTTGGATTATTTCCTTAATTTCTGTTGCTTCATTATTAGTGTATAGGAATATAACAGATTTCTGAACTTTGATTTTGTATCCTGAGATTTTACTGAATTCATTTATCATTTCTAATAGTTTTTTGGTTGAATCTTTAAGGTTTCCTATATATGGTATCATGTCATGTACAAATAGTTGAAATTTTACTTTATCCTTACCAATACAGATGCATTTTATTTCATTTTGTTGTCTGATTGCTGAGGCTAGGGCTTCCAGTACTATGTTGAATAAAAGTGGTGAGACTGGACATCTTTGTCTTGTTCCTGACCTTAGGGGGAGAGCTCTGTTTTCCCCATTAAGGATGATGTTTACTCAGAGTTTTCACATATGGCCTTTGTTATGTTGAGGTACATCGCTTTGTTGAAGGTTTTTATCATGAATGGATTTTATACTCTGTCAAATATTTTTTTTGCTTCTGTATCTTGTACTTTTAATACTCTATATAAAGTTTATTCACCTATTATTCCTTAGCTGCAAATCATTCTTCCCTATCCTATGAAAATGTGTGACTTATTTCGGTGATGAAGACATATGTCCTTCAAATAACACAATATTTATTACATTTTGTTTTGTGGTTAGTGGAAATAAAGATGTAAGGTAATTCTTGCTTAGCATTATCACTCAATGGCTTGCTCGGACAAAATCCATGGCCTTTCCTTTGAACTATAAGGACATGCATGGTCTCATTCTTGCTTTATGTCTTCCACCGCATTTTTTTTTTTAATTTTGATTTTTTTAAATTTTAAATATTTTATTCACTTATTTGAGAGAGGGAGAGAGCATGAGTGGAGGTGAGGGGCTGAGGGAGAAGGAGAAGCAGACTCCTAGCTGAGCAAAGGGCCTGATCTGGGGCTCGATCTCACGACCCTGAGCTGAAAGTGGACACTTAACTGACTGAGTGACCTGGGTGCCCCTTCACTAAATTTTTATTAAAGGTTATTAAGCCCCTGAAAGGTTTCAAGCTCATCCTGCTTTGAGAACCCATAAAACTTAGACCCACTCTGGGTGAGCAAAAACTGTCATGGTCCATGTTTCAAAGTATGTAGCAGTATAGATTAGTGTGAAAGAAGAGACATTAAGTGAATATGCCAGTACCATACTGTACTGTAGTATATTTGCAAGTATTACTGTGCTGGAGAGGTAGGTACATGATACCATGAAGGCTTGTAACAGAGAATATTAATTTAATCGCTTAAATTGTCAGGTAAACAAGAGAGATATTATCGACTCTTAAAGGTAATGAATCATAGATTGAAAACATATGGTCTTACTAGAAATCAAAGCAATGCAGATTAAAATAATGAAATACTGTTCTTCACCTATATAATTAGCAGAATTGGAAGATAATATTAAATGATGGAGAACCACAGCCACAGAACACTATATCCTGGAGTTGAGAAGCAATTGATTGCATGTATGGTAAACTTTCAAGCTTTATAGATGTCTAGCAGTCTCTCAAGGGTAGAAAAAAAAATGTGTGCAAGCATCCTGTATTTCATTGTCACTTACAATAGTACAAATTTGATAACTGAATTGAGTAATGGAAAAATGGTTAAATAAATTATACTCTATCTGTATGATGATTATTCACCTTTAAGTTTTAATATTAACTACTGAAAATAGAAAATATGCATTGTGTTAGGCAAAAACAAAGACATATTGAAAATCTATATACACAGTATAATTTTAGCTATGTATAATTATTAGACACAAATTTACCAAAATGATGGTGGTAGTTATCTCTAGGAAAAGAGATAATCCATTATTTTCATTTTTATTTTTCTGTTTTGAAAAATTTTTAAAGGTTTTATTTATTTATTTTAGAGAGAGGGACAGAGAGAGAGAGAGAGTGAGAAAGAACATGAGAACGAAGAGGGTCACAGGGAGAAGCAGATTCCCTGCTGAGCAGGGATCCTGGTGAGGGGTTCTACCCTAGGACTCCAGGATCATGACCTGAGCCAAAGGCAGATGCTTAACTGACTGAACCACCCAGGCACCCCTATATTTCAAATTTTTGAAAATAATGTATTTTTCATGGTGGATACAAACACCACATCCTATAAGTACTTGAAGTCCTATTAGTAGAGAAAATACACTTGGAGGACAGGTTTCTTGGATATAGATGGAGACCAGTCATCCAGTCAGGAAGCCACATTGAAAAGAAACTGATGTATCAGTGATGTATCAGGCTTATCCTGACAGATAAGCCCGCCTCTATCTGAGGTTCCTTTCTTTGTTATTTGGGTGGTATTAGGTCCTGAGCATGATTCTTAAAGATGCTGACATGAGATGTTTGAAGCAAAGTTTTTGAATTATTAGTGAAACTCCAAGGGCAGAAACAAATGATTCAATGGAACTCATAATCTTAGAAAAGACCAATAACGAATACTAAATTTTAATGAAGTCCACAGTATCACTGAAATGCATCATTTCATTTGCTGTTAACCTTTCTGATATGCTACTTGGAGGTCTTTAAATTCTTAGGACAGGGTGCCATTTAATACCAAGGACAGGCGACTCTCATTTACATGATCCACGCTAACTGAAACATGGTAGAGGAAGAAAACCAGGGAGGAATACATGTGCAGCAGTATGGAAAATTCAGAGGAAATAATCAGAAACAAAAGGGGAAGTGAAGGATGTTTTTCACAGAATTTAGCAAGGAAGGGATTCTCCTGTACATGTTTCAGATATAACACATTTTAAAAAAATAAGTCTTTTATGGATATCTGACAAGAAACATTATAATCAAGTCGCACAAAAATTTCTTCAAGTGTTTATTCAAATGAAAACCAAATCATTTAACATATCAGAAGTCCTGCAAAGGGAGCAATTCAGGAGTGAGGTCTGAGTTGGAACACAAATTGTCAGAAATTGGCAGTGTTCAAAAGAGTGATTTTGCAACATGTCCTCTAACACATTTCATGGCAACAGAATATTGTGAATATCGAAGTTACACATCGCAGCCTAGGTTCTGGATGAGCCAGGTGGCCAAGTAGCATGATAGATGAATCAAAAACACAGGGCACTATTCCACACTGAATTAGGAGTTTGAGTTGATTTTATTTTTAGCTTTGTAGTTATTGTAATAGTACCGAGAATTCAGAGGCAATGCATGTTCCCGTTGAGAGGAAAATAAGTGCAGTAATAATCCTCTGCTCTCTGCGACTCCCAGGCTTCCCCCAGCCAGGGCATCTGACTCATGCTGGGCCAGGCTCTTTGCAGAGTCCTGGTGACTTCATGTGATTCCTGCTTCCTGAAGCAAGGCTATTTGTTGTCTTTCACTGCTGTAACAACTTCCCACAAGATTAGGGCTTGAAAACAACACAAATCTCTTACCTCGCAGCTTGTGTAGGTCGGAAGTCTGGTAAGCTTGTGTGTGTCGTCTGTTTAGCATCCCACAAAGCCTGAACTCAGGGTGTTTGCAGGACCGGGATCCTCACAGGAGTTGCTGGGGAAGAATCTGCAAACTAGTTCATTCAGGTTCTAGGTAGGATTCAGTCATTGCTGAGGTCCATGATGCTTGATAGTTGCCCACCAGAAGCTTGTCTTTATTCCTGGAAACTGTCCCCACTCATTTTGGAGGAGCTCCCTGCAGGAGTAGGGGACAAGACCCTTTTGTGCTTCAAGTCTCTCTGATTCTTCTTTGCCACAACTTTCTGACTTGAGCCAGAGAAATTTCTCTCTTTTGAAGGGCTTCTGTGATTCCCTGTGATGGTCTCACTGTTTACAACTGGAACCTTAACTACATATACAGAATTGTTTTTGTTATTTAAGGTGATACATTCAGAGGTTCCAGAGATTATGACATCTTCAGGGGGCTATTCTACCACACAGAAATACTGGATGGGTGTCAAATAACTTATTGACTTTTGTGTGTGTGTGTGTATGTGTGTGTGTGTGTGTGTGAGAGAGAGAGAGGGAGAGAGAGAATACGTGCACATGCAATGAATTAACAAATAATTAAAGTGAGTTGATGAAATTCAACCAGTCTTGTAACGTTTTGAATCTTTTCAGAATAGCTTTAACTGGTTAGTCACTTCGGACTTACCACAAAAATTATAAATCCATCGAATCTGTCAGAATCACAGGAATTCAGAAAAAACTTACTGTATTTGTTCTGTTTCTTTTATTGGAATTTTGATAAAACCAACAAGCAAATCAGCTGGCAAGAATTATTCAAACTGCTTTACAGTCATTATTCAAGAAGTTGAGCACATATTAATAACCAACAGTTGACTAATTTCTACCGCAAAACACAAAGTCTTTTCCCAATTAAATATATTAAAAGAAGGGCTGGCATATATCTAGTTTATAAAGATTAAGTCTATTTTTGAAATATAGAGATAATTTCTGTTATGCCAGACCAAGTGCCTTGAGTTCATATATTACTCACATGATATCACACATATGGGTTGACATGGGAAGGTCTGGGACTGACCATCACTCAGGAAGAATCTGAAAACCTTTCCCCCAAGTGGCTTAGTATTGGTTCAGCCTCACTTACCACTCTAATCCTGTATTCTAACAGTGATTGAGTCCCTGCATTTTCTCCTCTTTGAAGAAGCTATGCCTTCAAATTATGAAAGACCAGCATTTTAGAATGTTTCCACATGTTAGCATCCTACCTGTATTAATTTCCCATTACTGCTTTAGCAAATGACCACAGACATAGTGACATAAAATAGTACCAAATTATTATCTTGAAGTTCTGGGGGGTTGAAGTTCAAAATGGGTTCCATTGAACAAAAAATCAAATTGTGAACAGGGCTACTTTCCTTTCTAGAAACGCTAGGGGAAAATCCGGTGATTTTCTAGGCTCAAGAAACAAACTACATTCCTTTGTTCATGGCCCCCAACCTCTGTCTTCAAAGCTAATAAAGCCCAGTGATGGGACTCTTTCTTACAGCACATGACTCTGACACTGACTGTCTCCCTCTTCCAAATTGAAGGACCTTTGTGATTATATTGGATCCATCAGAATAATCTAGAATGATCTCCCTATTTTAAGGTCAGCTAGTTAGCCACTGTAATGCTATATGCTGCCTTAATTCCTCATTGTCTTGTAACTTAACAAACACTTACGGGTACTGGGGATTTGGATGTGGACATCTTTGGGAGACCATTATTCAGCCTTCCACACAAATGTATCTAAACATGTGTAACAATGTATTTACATTTGTACATTTGTAACAAATGTATCTAAAGATATCACCATGAATAAGATAACTGCTTATAATAAAAACAGTGTATTCAAAGAAAAAAATAAGTACAATTTATGTTAAAAATCTACCATAATTCAATATCCTCTCTGTAATCATCACTTAACATTTTGCCTCATTTGGCTTTCTTTCACGCTCAGACCAACATCCTTTTTTACCTCAAATTATCCAGCTCAGTTTCCTCCCACACACTTGAGCGAACAATTTATCCACTCATAAACTCTGTAAATACATTTTTATAAGAAATAAAAACTTGGCAGTTTTTAAAGTATTACTCAAAATGATTAAAATTGAGCAACTCTCTTGGGATTTTCCTTATCTTCCTAGTTCCAGATATATTCCTTTCTCTGTCATTATCTTTTAAACACTGAACCATCAAGATGTTACAGTGATCCTCTCTTACATATTCCTGAAGCTATTTTAACTAATTCCCTCAGGGGAGGCAAAAAAGTCTTTTTAGAACACAGACTACACTTTTTCATTGTCTCATAGCGTAAGAAATCAGTCATAATAATGTTTTATACAGTATGTTTGGATAAGAAGACTGGTTTACAATCACTAGGAATAGAAAAGATTCATATTTGAACTTCCATTCCCACATCAACTAAAATCTACTAATTGATAAAGCATAGATCCCGTGTGTTATTCATAGAAACATGAGTTATTATGCATCGCATCAGCAAAAACCATAAAGACACCAAAGTTTTTATAATTATATTTAACCAATGACAATTATCACTTAAAGAGCACAAGTAGAAATGTTTTAATCAACACCTCAAGATTATAGTTACAGTACGTCCATAGGAGGAGTTCCTGAAATTTCTAGGGTTTGCCATCTAGCTATCCAGCCATCCATAACAAGAGCCACACCCTTGCTAATGATTGTATGGCAATTAAAATTCGTAGAAGGAAGCTGATCTGGAACCTTCAGTAAATGTATCTTTAAACACTCTAAAATTATTAACAGCTAATTTAAGTGACCTTTAAACTGATTTGCTTTGGATTTAGTAAAGCCAATAGTTATAGGAGGAAATGAGTTTTTCTGAATATATTCAAAAGAACAAAAAGAATGAATTCTTTTTTTTTTTTTTTTTTTTGCCACTTAATAGCATAGCCACAGGATATTCACTGCTGGCGGTGTGCAGGTAAACTGGTTCCCCAAAGTACAAAAGCCCTGATTTTCATCATTTACCTATTCCTGTGATAATATCGTCTTACCAGGGTCTATTTCATGCTGTCCAAGTGACATCATGGAACAGATTGTTGAAAAGACATGCACACAACCTGCTCTTGTGAGCTGGCTGGAGCCAACCTACAACCAGGTATCATACTTTGAAAAAATTCTGTTCTGTGGTTAATGTATATACATCACAATCAAATCACAGTGTCAGATAGACTGGATCATTAGTGTAACTCTTTTCTCTATCAAACAATTTAGCATCCTCTATCAACCAGTTAACTCATTTATTAAATGAAGATAATAATACCTTCTTAATAGTTTTGTTGTGAAGATTCAATTACATAACATATGTGAGACATAATGTCCACTGAATACATTAACAATGTTGTCACTGTTGCAAATCTGTTCCAGAGAATCATAGACTGTGCTAGATCGGATCTAGCATATCAAAGATATATGTTGCAAAATATGATTCTCCTAACAATATAACATGACCTACAGAAAACTCAGGTAGCTTAAAGACTAACACACACACTCACCTACATGTACAGCCCAGCACCTTCAGAAAAACCACTATGTAAATGCCTTTATTAGTTAATTTTGATAGAAATTATAGAAAAGGATGATAAATAAAAGAACATGGTTACTTACAAGCATCTTGTCTCAGGGAACCTGGGTGGCTCAGTCAGCTAAGTGTCAGACTCTTTGTTTCAGCTTACGTCATGATCTCACAGTCATGGGATCCAGCCCAGCAGGGGCTCTGTACTCAGCCTGGAATCGGCTTTAGATTCCCTTTTCCCCCTCTTTTCCTCTCTCTTCTTCTTTTTGCTTCCCCCCACCACTCTTTCTCTGCCTCTCAAATAAATAAATACAATCTTTTTTTTTTCTTAAAGCATCTTGTCTCTACATAGTTTGACTTGTTTTTCTAAAGTATGTGGAAGTTTTACTTAGCAAAGACATTTAGATTAAATGCTTCGAAAATGATTTTCTACAAGCCACACAAAGAAAAAAATAATCATAAAGTATTTTGAAAACCATCTTTTATACAAAGAACCTCAAACAAACATACTATTATGCCTGAAAAAATATAGTCTATATTTCATGAAATTGAATAACTTCTTTGCTTGAGAGAAAATGGCATTTTCTTTTATAAAAATAAGTGTGACATATATAAAAATGTTTAAATTCCAAATTATCTCAACTTAAAATCTGGATGTCATCCACATAATTACATATAACATTTATTATTAATCTATGTGCAATATGAATATATATTAATATGGATGCTATAATATACCATATTGGAATACAATAAGCATAAGAGAAACAAATTCTTATTTGTGTGTTGGTGAATAGTGAAAGACTATGTTAACATAATGAAATCTCATTATGTGGGTATAAATTCATTTTTTCCCAAAATTTCAAAAACATGATTTGTAAGGTTTATTTCCTTCTAGAGGGGCTAAGCCTGGTATTGATTAGTTGAATAAAGCTTAGTATCAAGCCATTACTAATTTTTCCAATACTCCTAATTGCAGAAAACATGTATTTATATATACAACTATCCAACACAGTCTGAATCTATTCCATTCCAAAGGCCAAATAATGAGTTCAGATGCTCTGTTTCAATTGCAAAGAACATTGTTGAATTTTCTTTGATTCCTGAATTATAAATAGCACATAGTGAGAGCTGAAGCTATCTACTAGTTCATCTAAAAACGTATTTGGTTCCAAGTTTGAATTGTGAATCCTGGAACTGAGTAATGATGATAATAACAGCAATAATAGCCCTTATTATTACTTGCTCTGTGCAAACACTATGTTAAATATGTCTTTTAATTCTCTTGGAAATCCTATAATGTCCTGGTTATTGTTATAGCTGTGTTATAGTTATGAAAACAATCACGAAGCAGGGTGAAGTAATTTTTCATTCATAACACAGACAACAAGTGGCAGAGCTATGTTTCAATCCTCAGGTGTGTGTAACTTCAGCATAAATAATATAGAACACTATGCTGTGTTGTGTCGAGTGTAATATGAGCTCTCTGAGTAGTCCTATTTTTGTGACATAATTTGAAAGATTCATGTTAGGTGCTAATATCTCTCCCTTGTGAACTCTCCTTTGAGCACCAACTATGCACTTATTATCCTTTAGTGCATTTGGATGGCTCTGCTCTTCAGATACTTAGAACAACATAGAGAATAGACACAATTAAGAAACAATCAAAATTCTGTATGAGAGAGAAAATCCGTTTGAATTGAGAACATCTTCATCAAGTTTATAAGAGGTTGTTCAGAAGTCTCCCTAAGAAAGTGACTTTTCAGCTAAGGTTTGTGAAAGAGAGAGAGAGAAAACAAGAAAGAAAAGTAGGAAGGAAGCAATGTAGTAATGATAGGGAGCCTCAGATAAAGGAAATCCGAGACAGAGATCAGAAATGTGTGAGATTAGATCACCTGAGTTGTCTGCAGATTTGCTTCTGTCAAGAAGCACAAGAATACAAAACATACTACAGATTTCAGCCTAAATATTTAGTATAAAGAAGAAGTCATTATAAAACTTTTGGACTGAGTTTCCAAAGGACAAGGATGACTTCCAGGGATATCAGAAACTTAGAATGTCATAATAATTGCAAGAAACTAACACCAGTGAATACAACACTGATATGTACAGGAGACCTTGTCATCACTATTCAATCTGTGCCTGTTTTAGTCAATATTAAATCTGTCTGTTTTCTGCTGAATTTCACACACCTGCCTGCTGGTGTCAGAGGAACACTGGTGCTTTCTGTGCCTATTCCACCATTCCAATCTTTTCCCAAGATCTTACACAGACATTTTCTTGAATTTGAACTCTGCTGACAATGGTGTTTAAGAAATGTGGTCTCCTGCCTGTGAGTTATAGAGGAAGGGTTAATTACAAGTGTGGGGATAATTCTGAGTAACAGCAGATGGCAACCAGCACAGAACTCAAGGGTGCATGTAGGGAGAGAGTGGAAGAAGAAATAGAGAAATGGCCAGACTCACTACCTAACGGGCACTATATACCTGATGGACACTATATACTAAAGAAGTGAGTTTCATTTTATCACAGAAATTATAGAAACCCTTGGAAGGATTTTAAGCAGGAAATTATCATGCCATGGTCAGATCAGCATTAAAAAAAAAATTATGGGGAAAAAATAATAATTATGGGAAAAGATTTCAGGTTGAATTGGTTGGGCTGAGGTATGGGGAAGGGGAGGCAGAAGAGAGATGAAGATATTAGTAAAGATACTATTATAGTAATTAAATAGGTACAATACTAAATTATCATTCATGGTAATAGCGAAAAAAGTAACAGATATCTCAGGTCTTATCAAGGAAGAATGTGCCCGACCTGGGGATTGGTGAATGAAGAGAAGAGTCCATGTGAGCTCCCGGTGTTCAGGCTATGTGTTGGGTTCAGGTATGTTTGCTGTGTCTCTCCTGGAGGTAATCAGGCTGACGGTGCTGTGGCCACTTGGGGCATATTCTTTTCTTGACAAATTACGTGACTCATACAAGCCTTTCTCAATCTCTGCTTGTAACCAGTCCACTCATATTACATTGGCTAAATGAAGCCACATGAGTAACCCTTTAATTAATAGGTGAGTCATATATGTTTTTCCTATCTTGTGAAAAGCACTGCCAAATCACTGGGCAAAGTTATGGGTATATAATTCTACCAAGAGAAATTGAAGGTTCAGAAAAACAACTTGACAAAGCATTATCAGTTTGCTCTATAAAATGACTATACCTTTCCCACAGTTACCAGCAGTGCTGTGGCCTCTATTTCCCCATATTTCTAGCAATACTTAACACATCAATCTTTTTTTTTTAACAATCTTTTTGAATCTATATGTTTTAACAAGCCTTTGCTGTTTGAAAATTAGTAGCAGTGACCTTTATATTCTTTTGAATCATTTAGAGTTAGCCCATTTATAAGTTTAGGTTTTGTCTCTTTTCTTGCTAGTTTCTAGGACTCCTCCTCCTCTTCCCCCTCCCCCTACTCCTCTTTTGTATTCTAAATATTAGATGTTCCTTTGCCTTGCATGTGTGCACATATCTTCTAAGCAGCCTTTGATCTTTTTAACCTTGTCTATTCTATGCTTTTAAACAAAACTCTTTAATTTTGATACAATCAAATCCCTTATTTTTTTTAACTTTATGTTGTATTTGTGTTACAGGGTGGTTTGGGGTTTTTGTTTGTTTGTTTGCTTTTTTTGGTTTGTTTTTGTTTTTGCCTTGTTTAGCCCGTCCCTTGTGGAGCACAATGACTTCCTTCAAGTAATATTAACTATGTGGGAATACTTGTCACATTGAGATTTTTAATCCATGTAGAGGCAAAAGTAAAAGTTAAGTTTGATCTATCTTTTTTTGACAAATTATTTTGCCCCAAACATTTATGACTTCATTCTTCCCTTTTGTTTTGGGGTTCTTTGTCATGAGCTAAGTTATTGTAAAGTTATATTTTCAAGCCATGTCATGACTTCACTGACAAAAACCTCCAAATCTTGCATGTACTTTAAATGACAAGTTGTTTAACATGTCATTTATCCTTTATTTATTCTGAAAACATCTGTTGAACTTCTCCTATGTGTTAAATACTGTCTGTGCCTTCAATGCGTCTTCCTGGCAGGTATGATTTCCATTGATTGAGTGGTTACCAATGGATGGTGTCAGGAGAAAAGGGGACCAGAGTGCTATCAGATCGTGCTTGGGTACTGATCTCTGGGGTCAGGGAAGACCACACTGTGGGAATGGTATTTTACTTGAGAGGCTAAGTAGGAGTAGGATGTGGCCAAACAGAAGAGCTATGAAGCAGATTTCAAGCAAATGAAACACTGTTTTTTGTTGTTGTTGTTTTTTTTTTTAAGATTTTATTTATTTGACAGAGAGAGATCACAAGTAGGCAGAGAGACAGGCAGAGAGAGAGAGGAGGAAGCAGGCTCCCTGCTGAGCAGAGAGCCTGATGCAGGACTCCATCCCAGGACCCTGAGATCATGACCTGAGCCGAAGGCAGAGGCTTAAACCACTGAGCCACCCAGGCGCCCCTGAAACACTGTTTTGAAGGCCCCTGTGCCTGGAGGTTGTGGGCTGCTTCTCTAGCATAGTTGAAACAAGGAAAATGACTGAAGTCTTCCATTTTACAGAAGTGAAGGATGTCTTCCACTCTCATGGGCTCTGATCTCAGTAATTCAGAGGTATTTTAAGATTATTTGTTTGAAAGGGAGAGGGAGTGGGGGGAAAGGAGGAGCAGAGGGAGAGGGGAGAGAACCTTCAAGCAGGCTTCCCTTTGAGGACACAGCTCCACATGAGGCTTGATCTCAAGACCCATGAGATCATGATCTGAGCTGAAACCAAGAGGAGGCTTAGCTGGCTGAGCCACCCAGGTGTGCTGGCTGCACTTTAGATCTCTGGTTACTATGGCTCATTAGGTATCAAACTTTCTCATTTCAACAAAAATTGATCGGGATTGAAAGGAATGACTTGAATTATGCTGAGTGATAACCTAATATTTTCTCAATACCCTGGCATCAGGTTATAGGTTCCTTGCATAGGTAAATCCATATTTATTTTGCCTTTTGATGTTTCATAGAGCAGTTAAAAACATTCGTTTTAAATACTGAGGTATAAGCCTATAGAATCATGAAAAGAAATTTTGAAAAATAAAGTCTAGTGTTGAATTACTTTTAAAGGAAGTTTACACATGGGTAACGTTTAGCCCTTAATAAATTCCTGTGGTGATAAATAATTAAATGAAAAAAATGGTAACTCAGAGATTGTAGACAATATATAATATTGATAAATATTTTATCCCCAGCCCAGACATAAACTAGGGCCAGTTATAAATCATTGTACAGTTCAATATACTATGTTTTTATAGTTTCGATTCTAAAGAGACAAAGCTAGATGACAGTCAACCATATGCATCCCTTTCACACACTGTTTTCTCCATTTTGATGCTGTCTTCTCAGTAATAAATTGATTGCTGCTCCATTCAGCCACAGAATGGAGCACCAAGGGACCATGACTACAAAGTGATGTGAGAAGGTCAGCATGAATCATAGCAGCCAATTTGGACTTCCATACATGAAAAAAGATAAAAGCGACAACCTATCCATAATTTTCATATTATTCCAGAGTGGAGGACTAAGAGATAGAGACAAACTATTTTTTTTTTTTTTTTTTTTTTTTTAAAGATTTTATTTATTTATTTGACAGAGAGAGATTACAAGTAGGCAGAGAGGCAGGCAGAGAGAGAGAGGAGGAAGCAGGCTCCCTGCTGAGCAGAGAGCCCGATGCGGGACTCGATCCCAGGACCCTGAGATCATGACCTGAGCCGAAGGCAGCGGCTTAACCCACTGAGCCACCCAGGCGCCCCTAGAGACAAACTATTGATGTCATGCCAAGCATTTATTTTTCCAAACCATGAAAGTTTATGTAAGCATAAGTTATCATTTTATGTTGCTATGGCAGTCTTTGGAGAATGCACACAAAATGTGCTGCCAAGCTGTACACAGGAGAATTGAACTTGTGCCTTTCGAGGGAGAGGAAATAGGAAATGTGGCAATTGGCCAGAATCAAGAGTATATAAGGTTAAAAATGAAACTACAGGATTGGGATTTTAGAAACTTAAGCGTCTGACAACACTTAGACGATCTTAATTTTGAAACAAGAGACTAAAGAAAGATTCCATCCAGTACCATTATTTATACATCACACTTCAAGGAATAGAGAAAATTTAGTAGTTAAAGGAATATTTGAGCTCATGTCAAACATGAAAACCAGAGGGCCTTCACTAGGGATGGGAAGGGGGCTAAAAGAATGTTAATTTTTATTTTCTTTTCAAATGAATGCAGTCATCCTACAATATAAATGAGTAAGAGAAGCAATTAGCATAAAGAATTTTCAACTGTTGTTAAATGATCTTAGTATTTGAAGGAGTCATAAAGTTTCGAACATTATATACAGCTCTTACATATTTTCAATGCACTTCATGGTCATTAACTAGCAATTAGCAGATAAAGTTTCTTACTCCAGGGAAATAGATGAAAATATGTTGTTTGCCCTCCTTACCATATGAAAATCTCCTATGTAACTTTACTTAGCTTGTAGTTGATTTAATTCCTTGGTTTTTTTTTTTTTTTTTTTTTTTTTTAGTATCTAGTGAAAGTCTAAACCTTTATGATTTGTACTGCCGTATTTACAGAAAGATTTAAAACATTCTTAAGAAGTTAGTGTTCAAACATTATTAAATATTTAATAGTAAAGGGATGTTAAAAGTTAGCTTCTGTTCTATAAGAACAACATTAAAGAACACAGCAAAAACTTATTAAGACCGCAGAAACCAAACACCACTAAAGTAAGAGAATCAGAAATTAAAATCATTGTCCCAGGGAAAACAATGACTAATGAAAACGTACTGATCATTGTTTTGCAAGTAAACTGCTTTTATTGACAACCACATAAACTCACTGTAGGAGGTAGTGAGGACAGAAAGCAACGTCAACATTAAATCTCACAGTAACCATCGAAAGTAAGGACTATTATGTTAACTTATAGACAATGAAACTAAGAGGTTAATTTAATAGTCTAACAAAATAGGGTAAGAAAATGTCAGAACAAAGATTCCAAGTTTATCGCTTTGAAATGGGCTCCTCTTCTTCTCTGTCTTCTTTTCACACCACGTGCAGGAACAGTGCTAACTGTGGGTCATGCTCTAAGGATTCTGGAAAACGTGGCATGTCTCCAAGTTCCTGTAATGCAAGCTTCCAAACAAATATCCTCCAAAATGAATGGGGTGATGGAATAAAAAGAAAAACCAAAGTTATATTGTTATTGAAAATTCTACCTTGTGGCAAAGCAGAAGGGATTTTCCTATCCTGCCCACCTTCCTCATACAGACAGGAATACAGAGGCACATTCAAACAGAACAGCAGAGTAGTGTATAGTGTTTTGGAAATAATTTGGGCAACTCTTAGGAGTAATTCACATCTATGAATTCTTGAACCTCAAATATGGCTTAACTTGAAGCCTCAAATATGGCTCAACTCTTATTGTCTCTGTAGATTCATGACCATCCATGTATTTAAGGGGATACTCTGATGGATTGATCAGAACTCCAATTTCTATTGCTATCACTTCTCAGTATATTGAAAGCTGCTAAGTATTGGAATCAACTGTACTCACATTACCACTTTATAACTAAATATTAAATTGGATTCTTTGAGTTTCTTGTTTTCTAAATAAAGGAATAAATATAAACTATGTGTGACAGATAAAGAAAAGATCAATAACTCATAAGATAACTTTGACATAAGATTATCTTAACAAAAATTATATGGAATGATTTAGCTTTGTCACCTTCACTAGGTAACATTTTTTAAAAAAATCTTTTCTCATTTAGGGCATATATATTAATAACAAATACATGCATATTAAATTAGTCAGTTTTCACTCTGTTATTTCTAACTCAGTATTTAAATGCACTCAATAGAGTTTGATAAGCAGATTAAAGGAATACATTTTAAGGGGAAATAGCATAGCTATTAGCAAATTCTTTTGCTTAAGTTTTTCAGAAACAACTATTTAAACTTATTTTACGAGATGCGGCATTTGCTGTATCCTTAGGTGTCTGTCCTACATTTGATATTATACAGTTTCATCTTTATGAAGCTCTGTTTCAACCATATTTTTAGAATGGTTTGTTACAAGGAGTTTTGTATAGGTCATCAGTTAAATAGACTCACAGGCTAATATTTGAATCAAATCAACTAATAAATAGTAGACATTTCCTGTGGTACTTCATTTTATGGCAGTTTCAAAATTGTTGAGTTACAAAGTAAGACTGTATATAGCAGTAGTTCTCTACCTTTGACTTGCTCAGAATCAACTGAAAGGCTTGTTAAAGGATTGTTGGGCTTTGCTCCAAGTTTCTGGTACATTAGATTTGATAGAAGATGCAGGGTGAGAGGGTTTGAAGCAAGAATTTGCATCTCTAACAAGTCCCAGCAGAAGACATTGAGAAAGAAACACTATTGTTGAGAAGAAGATGTTTAGCCATGAGAGTATTCCATAAAATATTTCATGACAAAATTCACCAAACTTATCAAAGTAAAGAAATTGTGAACCCATATTAGAAAAATGTGATTTTAATTAAATGAAAATTTACAATGTAATTCTCAAAAACCTTCACCACCAGGTGAAAACATTTTATGATGTGAATATATCAACTAAGTATTTCTTTGACAAGTCAGATTTGAGAGAACACATAGACGAGTCTTTTCAGATCTTGAGTTGACTCTTGTAAGCTAGACCTTTGCTTAAGCAATGAGATTAAAACTTTGCTATGCATGAAACCCAGAATCCCAACTGGTATTCTACTCAACCTTTAGTCATTATGAAGAAAAAAAAAAAAAGCCAGTTATTCTCTCTGAGATTTTTTAAACCTTATAACCGGACAGATTTTGGTCTTCGGTGACCTCTTGTATAACTCACTCATATCAGATAACCTCTTAAGGGGAGATAAAAATGGTGAAATACACAAAACAGATGAGACACAGGTGTTAAAACAGCCATTCACTCGTATGTGTTTGTCTATGATCAGTATGACACAACTTGAAATAAGACTTCTTAGCTTATCTTTGTTACAACAGAGGAGGTGACAGATTTGAACAAAATATTCTGGCTGCATTAAGGAAAACATTAATGTGATAAATTAAGGTGAATTTCTGTAACTGATTTCTGTAATTGATTTTTGTTTATAAACTCTGGGGTAGCAAATGAAGAAAGAAAGCCTGCTACAGCCATAACTCAACACAAAGGTAAATTAAAAAACTAAACATTCTCTTTGACCAAATAAAAGGCAAATTGTGAGTTAATTATCCAGGAACTAGATCCAAAGCGGAGAGATAATGTTTAAGGCCCAGAACATACCTAACATGTAGCTGATCGGTATCATGGGAAATATAATTTAGAATCATAACATATAATTAGGAAGTTTCTAGTTGATTTTCAACTGTGTTCCTCTCTTCCTGTTACTTGTGATGATAGCTTCTATAGTTTAAGGTTGTAACTATGAATTCATTTCACCAGAAAATGAATAGTCCCTTTTTTATATAGTCCTACAATGTGAAACAATTTCAACAGTGTAAAAATTATGGTAATAAGGGAAACAGCCCCAGTGTAAGTATCTGGGATTCACCATACATATTGTTTTCTTAAATTAAAGTGATCCATAAGCAGATTTGGCACAGATGCTAATTATTAATTCCCAATCATTTTCCTCTGTCAAATGGAAATACATCCAACTGTGCAAAACACCGAATTGTTCAACTGTAGTAGTTAGAGAAAATAATCAGTGACTTGAAACAAAGGCTAATGATAGTTCTGTGAATAGATCCAAAGCTGACATCTGGGGAAATGTCTGCAGACACAGTAGAAATGCTCACTATAACAACTCCAGCAGTATTGGAGAGTAAATTGCACATCTTTAGTGACAGAGAAATTTAGAATAAGTGTAGAAACCACCTATGAATTTATCTAGTTATATCTCATGAAAAAAGTAGAATACCACATATAGAAGTGTATGGTCCTTAGAGCCCTTTCATGGCAGGACTGAGAAGTGTGTAAGGGAGAAAGAAAATGCTGAAACATTTACTTGGACATAAATGACTGGTATGTAGGTAAAATGTATGTGGATTCATTGAAAGAAGGCTAAACACTTGATTGTGCAGATAAGAACTTCTACTTTGGCCAAGGTGGGACTGGATTTATTTTCCCACCTAAAACAATTCTAAAATCAGACAAAAAGGAAATAAAAGGTTTCACAACATTAGACATTAGGCAATGAGGAATGGTGATCTGTGAGAGACAGAAAACAAATTAGGTGAAACATACAATTTCCCCAGACATTTCACCCAAAAAGATAGAGAGATAGCAAAAAAAAAAAAAAAAAAAAAAAAAAAAAAGAAAAGAAAAAAGAAAAAAGAAAACAAAAACAAACAAAATGCATGAAAAATGCCTAAGGTCATTCATAATTGGATAAGTGCAGATTAAAACTATAATGAATTCCCACTATGCATCTCTTTAAATGCCTAAAACTAAAGAGACTGGCCATACCAACTATTGGTAGGGATACGGGGCACCTGGAAAGTTCATACTGGTGGCAATGTAAAACTCTAAAACTATTTGTTTATAAGTTGCCAGATTCTTATAAATTTAAATATCCATCTGCCAAATGAAATAGCCATTGTATTCTTAGAGAAAAGAAGGCATATGTCCATACAAAGACATTTATTCAAATATTCATGGTAGCCTTTGTTTGCAATAGCCAAAAAACTGGAAACAATTTAAATGTCCACCCATAGGATTGTGGTGTATTAATAATACAATGAGATAATACTCAGCAATAAAAGAAAGTATGGATACATACAATCATGTGGATGGATATTTAAATGTTTATGCTGAATGAGAGAAACTTGGTAAGAAAATGTGCTGTTCCATTCATATACAATTTTAGAAATGCAAACTAGTTTACAGAAACTGAAAGCAGATGAGTAGTTGCCTACAGGTTATGGAAACATAAAAGGTCAGGAGAACAAGATTACAAAAAGTTACAGAGAAATTTTGAGTACTGGTGGGTAGTTTCGTTTTCTTGATTATGGTGATAAATTCACACACACAAACATGTGTGTGTGTGAAAATATATTCTATACTTTAAATAACGTATATTGCAGTTCAGTGATACCTCAGAGCTGTAAAAAATGAAAAACTGGAGGATGTGGGGGCAATCTGGCTACAACATCTATCACCCCATTGATCTTCAGGGTTTGATCCAGCTGATCTGGCTGGCCAGGCAGGGGTCATCTTCCTCCCTCACAGCTCCAGGTGCACACCTCCTGAAGGTGTGAAGGTACACCCTTGGTCCAAGGGAACAAACCTTCCCCAATAGAGGAAGACAGATCTTGGTCAGGGGTATATGACTAGTGACACTGGGGAGTGCCACTCCCCAGTTGCTAGAACCTTCAAACAAGCTCTCAAGTTCCATTTGTAGGAGAATGTAGGGTGGCCAAGCTTCCAAGACTCCAAACACATCCTGGTGAGGTGCTGCATGTGGCAGTCTGTCTTTCTTTAAAAAAAAAAAAAAAAAAAAAAAAAAGTACTCTCATACAGAAGACCCATTTCTCCTTTTCTTTTAGGAGGTGACGACAAGTTGTAGGAATCCAAAGAGTTATAATCATAGCTCAGTATGTAAGAGACTTTGGTTCTATAGAACTCCAAAGAGTTCGTTGCCCAATGACCTACATTTTTAGATTCATAAAAATGAATCTTAGCTTTATGACTGAGAATGTGGAAATAATTTTTCAAGAATAAATGATATAATTTGAAGACTTTGGCAGGAAAAAGAATTAACAATAGCTGGAAAGCTAATAAGAAAATTAGATCAAAGTTGTCCTTCAGTTTTTTGGACTGACAAATTTTGCACTTAGCTGTGTGAAAAAAAGTCATGACTGGAAAGTTGCAATGTCCATTTGTGAAGTCCATCTCTGCATATTGGTGGTTTTGAGCTATTGTATTAAAGGTGCAATGGTTGAAAATCTCAGTGCCACGTATTACACAGCATTACTCGCTGTGAGTTAGATTTCTCTGTTCAGACTGAGAGTTGTAGTATCCCATTCTTTGAAAGGTTCGTAAAAAATCTATTACTGTTCTTAGGAATAACTTGTGGTATATTTGACAGTGGGAGAAAATAGAAAAAAAAGTTCTTACAACAGATGGTTTGATGACTGCCTAAAATTACTTTAAACATGTCTGCAAGGAAAATAACCAATAAGACTAATTAATAGCATGTGTTTATTAATTGAAAGATAATGATACTCTTTAGGAGTTCAAAATATCTGTGTTAAAATGTCCAAGAGTAAATATATTATCTTGATCTCAAAAAGCTAAAGTAAATTGGGATATACAAAAAGGGCTTGTAAATCAACCAAATTTTGGTCAAATGAAATAGAGTTTAAAATTTACCTATAGAGTTTTAAAAAAAGCCCAAAGAGTTTAAAATTTACAACTCCATGGAAAAATGTATAAAATTAATAACAATTTTAAAGGAGCTGCAAAGATTAAAGTACCCATTATGCTTGGCCATCCTTGGCTTGTGTCTAATAAGATGTCATTATTTTAATAGTCTCCTTATATTCACCTGGTTATCTTTTAAATTCTGCCTTAGGTAAAATCTCAAATGAAGATGCAATTGTGTATTAAAGGGTATAGCATACAATCTTTATAAATGACAGGTAGAACTGAGTGAGAAGTATTTCAAAGATTATAAAAAGTGAAGGGAGTAGAAATAAATATTGTTTTACAAAAATATATTGTTACTAAGAAATTCTAGGTGTATCAGACTTTTCTATTGCAGAATAAAGAAAGCCAGCTTCTCAGTAGCCCAAACAATAACAGCAAAAAGTTACAATCCTTTTCCTTATGGAAGAGGCACAACAATGCCTTGACTTGAGCAGTGATCATTTTAAATCCATGAGAATGCCTACAGATTCAGCTTTCTCTGCTTGTGCTTCCTGGGACACAGACTTCTTAAAAAAACCAAACCAAACAAAACAACCCCCCCCTAAAAAACCAAACCAAAACAGCAACAACAACAACAACAAAAACTCTGGTTTAGTTAATTAATCATTACTTAATGTTGTCCTGCATATAAAATTTAAAAAAAAAAAGAAAGAAAGCTTGGAGATAACTTGGCATTGTGACTCTTTCCTGTACATCTTCTGAATAATGAGCTAAGTAATCCAAAGCAGCAAAGAAAGAGGCCGACTCTCTTCTTGACCCAATTAATATCCTTGACCTCTCTTTTCTAGTTAGTGTACTTGAGAGGACAAAAGTGGTTTTTCCTAAGACTGGATTTACTTCTGTAGGACTCTCAGCAGAAGAACACCCAGTGGTCAATACTGGACTGTATTAAACATCTTCAGTGATTCTTTCAACTTAGAATTCAGAGCAGTAGACTCATTGGTAACTTTTAAGATTTCTTTCTGAATAAACTCAGATCCATATTTGGATGTATCCTCTTTTACTAGGACAATGCTTTTTCTCCTGAGTACTCTAATAAAACTATTAATCCCAAACACTCCATTTTATGTCAAAGTTTGCACCATTGTTACTTATTTTCATATATAGGGTATACTAGACATAGAGTCAAAATGATCAATTCTTTCTCCTCTACGTATACTGTGTGAGCTATGTGTGAATTCAGGCTCTGTATATGACTAGTTTCATCCAAGTGTGAAAAAATACATCCTAGCTCACAAATGTGACTGATTTTGTTCTTCTACCTGTATGACATCAGTTTGATGTGCATTCAGTACTGCCCTTTGACAAAAAACATTGCCAAAACCTCATTTCTACTGGTTTACAACTTCTTCCTCAATAGTCTCTTGTTTCCGTTCTGGCTATGATGTATGCCACTTTGAATGCACCTGTGCAATTTTGTCTATTTTTCTAACTTTTGCTGTTAATTAATTCCCTGCAGGAAGGGTATATTATTAAATCTCTTCTGGGGAAAATGTTATTGATTTATCCAAGATTCTGTAATTAATGCTAAAGTATTAATAGTCCAGCTCAAGCTATTTGGATGAAGTGTAATTTCTGGTACTTCCATAGGAACTAGAGCTCTAGAAAATCACAGGTCTTGATTATTCCCATTAATAGATTTAAGTTGTAGTCTTAATTAAAATCACTGAATTTATACTTCAATAACCCACTTTTTCACTAATAACCCAATTAATAAATTGAGGATTTAATAGAATGCAAAAAACAATAATCAAATATGCATGCTTAACAAAATAAAAAATGACAATGACACACACACACACACAAAAGATGTGAATCCTCAAAAATATACCTTCTATTATTTGAACATTAGCCAAGACCAGCTCAACAAGGCAGGCCACATAACATGATTATTATTATTATAAATGTAATAGGGTTTCCACAAAAGTTATAATAAACCTTTGATTTCATTCTGTGAAATGAATGAAAATTTTTGTTTCAAACTTGTTAACCCATCTAAAATCACAAAACTGCTCAGGGACCATAAGATTTTGAGAAACATTGCCTTTAAGAACCTGCTGATTTCAGTGTTAGAAACTCATCTTCTAAATGTAAGCCTTGCAATTATTTTTTAAAAATTCATTTTAGGGAAAAGATGATAGTAATCTACTTGCATTCTCAAGCTATATTCTACCTATATTCTGAAAAGATTTTTCCACTTACATATCAATATATATATGAAAATCTTGGCACCTATTCAGTTAAAAAAAAAAAAACTTGCTCAACCAATGGTCATATCAAAGAGGTCAATAATATCACCATTACCTGGAGATTGTGACCAAAAAAGACAAAAAAAAAAAAAATAGGAAAGTAAACATCAAAATGAACAGAAAGAATAGGAGAGACCTGTTTACCAAATGGTAAGATGAGGCAAATGTAGCCTATAGAAGTACAGCTCATCTTTTTTTGACAGTGAGAAATGAAGGCATTCTGTACTTTTCTGCCCTCATATGCTTATTATCAATAGTGGCATAGAGGTATTTGCATAGAGAATTTGCTAAAAGGAATCTGAACGGAGCTGATCTGACACCACCTTCACCTTTTGGGCTTAAAGCCAATGGAACTGAAAAACAATGAAAAATCGCAGTTCATGGCTGTGGTTTTTACATAACACCAGGAAAAATCATTGCTTTCTAACAGATTCTGAGATGTGACAATAGCCCCTATTTCAAATTAAATACTGATAGGGAAAAAGGAAGTAAAAATTAGTGGTTTTCAATTAATTTTGAATGCTTACATTTTGAATGGTAGTGTAGCACTCAGAATCTTTTTTTTTTTTCCCTCTAGATGGTGAAGAGACATAGCCACAAGTATTAACAATAGTAATTACTTCATTATTAGGATTTTTACAGTCTCTAGATTCTCTTTTGCTGCTTTAAAATAAAAACTTTAAGTGAACAATTTTCCAGTCTGTTTTTGTCAAAGGGTAACTGAAAACATAGAATAACATTTTGAAGCAAAATACTTTGTTCCTGGGGCGGAAGCAGGGGAGTGACTGTCAAGACTTAGAGTGCTCTAACCTCATCTCGCCCCAGGGTCCAGCAAAACCTGGCGAGGCAGATCACGTAGAACTACTAATCACACATGAGTTGTAGGATATTTGAAATTTGAGAGATTTCAGATTCATTAGTAGTATTTAAAACATAAATCCATACTTGATTTTATTAAGAAACTCTTGCTTTTCTTATAATACTTAGGTATGAAGCTTTAAATGAGAAATCCAATCATCTCTCCAAGTGATAGCTGACCACAGCAATGCAATGGTGCAATGGTACGTAGCTATTTTAGAAGCCATTCAGTTAATAAATTCCGTCTGATTTGTAGCACTTCTAGAATCAGATTGCAACTTAGACTTTAAACTGACATTTCCTTTTGGCTCATATTCTACGAAGTGTCCATTTTTACATTATTCTCCCAAACAGTACTTTTAGAGACCATAAAGACACAGGATAGTCAAGGTCCCAACTAATATTTTACAGTTCTCCAATGCTTGTTTGAAGTTAGGCTGATCCTTTAAAAATGATAGATTAATAGCTGCAAATCACTGTTTCAAAATTCTATTTTGATCAGTTCTTTAACATGAAAAATGTGAATATTACTAAGAGGCTATCTCTCCCCACAATATATATCAGTTTTTGAACTAATATGTTTTCCCAGCACTAGGCCATTTCTTATTTAGTACAATTATATGCAAACCATGATTATAAAAATAAGTATCATAAAAATACCAAAATGCAAATCATAGGATTTAGAAATACTGACTATTCTCTCACTCTGCAATTTACATCTTTCTCGCATGAAGATTTTGTATCACTCAAGGCGAGTGTAAGAATTGTAGATGCCTGTCCACATGCTAGTTTGGAAAATCCTTTACATTTGCAAGTCCATTATTTTTGAAAGTCCATAGCATATACCCTGAAGCATTACTTGCCCGAAGTTCTGCAGAGGAAGGAAAGAGTTTTTCAGAATAAATAAATAATGGCTATTGAGGGCTGCTATATGCTCACTATGGGCTATAAGCATTTTTAATGTATTAACACACTGATGCTAATAATGGTACAAGGTCATTAAAGAGGAACATTTAGTCATTAAAAGCACCAGGCAATAGGACATCTCCCGGGAATAACAGATTTTAACTGTTGAATTTCTAATTTCCATCTACTGGTTGTGTGTTGTTTAACTGTTGCCAGTTTTTAATCCTGCTGTCTGAACTGTAACCCTTCTCACTCCCTTAGGGAATCTTGTTTCTTATTTTAAAAGGTAAGAACGTATTTCCCTCTACTTCGAAATTTGTGTCTTTAAAGTCCTATTTAGTTATAGGCAGTGACTGACACGGCATTAAAGTTCTCAGCTTGACCAAACTTTCCACACAGAGGGGCTTTGATACCCTGGTACCAGTTCTTAAAATCTTTTTCTGCCCTTTGTTTCAGGACTGTTGAGCTCATACTGAGTTCTGATCTCTCTCCCTATCTCAATAGCCTTAACTACATTCTTCCCTACCTGTTTAAGGGCCTGACCAGCGCAATTTTTGTTTGAAACAGTGTGTCCTAATAACAAGGTAGCACATACTTAGTACTTTTAATTTTGAAAGCATTGTCAATGCACTTTCTACACTGCATCTTTCACACAGCTTGGATTCGAATAAGAAAAGTTCTTGGAAAGGACTGACTTTCAAGTGCTATGGTACTTGCCCAAAGTCACAATGAAACAATAGCTGCTATTTGTGGAGCTCTTCACAGGTGTTAACTAGAGGTGTTCAAGCTCCTGTCAGTGTCAAATTATTTAGTTCCCATTACTGCTCTGTAATGTAGGCGATTCAACTGCTTCAGTAGAAAAGTCAGTACCTTTAGGTGGGCCAGATTTCAGCTTTTGAGAAAGAGCAGAGAGTGTTCTGGAGAATAGATTTTCAGATTTTTCCTTTCATATATGTCTAGTAATTTTAAAGGAAGAGGAGATTAATATTTCACTTTGAGTAAAACAGATTGCCCTCCATAATGTGGGTACAAGTCATCAAGTCAGTTGATGGCCTTAATAGAAAATAGATGGACCTCCCCCTGAGGAAGAGAGAATTCTAGCAGAGGACCTTTAGACTTGAACTGCAAAATCCACTCTTTCCTGGATCTCCAGTCTACTGGCTTACCCTAAGAAATTCAGACATGGCCGCCTTCACAAACATGTGAGCCAGTCCCTTAAAATCAATCATTCTCTCCCTAGAGAGACAGAAAGATTGGGGAGAGAGATCTCTCAATAGCATCCTATTTTTCTGGAGTATCTTGACAATACAGGGCATTAGGACATTTTTATATTAAAATATTATTCTTTCTTTATCTGAAATCTACATTTTAACTAAGTGTCTTGTGTTTTGTTTGTTTGTTTGTTTGTTTTGGTTTTTTGGCTGCCCTAGTTTAGAGGAAAGTTCCAGGAAGGATCAGATAAACCAAATATAATGGATTGATTTTATTAATGTCTCCAATTCTTTGTTCTTTAAAGACCTTTATCATGTGATTTTAAGGCTGCTTTCCTAAGGACAGATCATATTACTCCCCTCATCTGACTCCCTTTGGCCAGTAGACTGTGGTAGAAATGATGCACCTGCAGTGCAGAACACAGCCTCAGGAACATGTATTTCTGTCTTCTCTCTGTGCTTCGTATATCACCATGAAAGCAGGGTGGATCACGAAAGAGAGGTGGCATCAAGCTGAATCCACCCGGTTGCCTCAGGTGAGGCCTACCTAGAGATTCGACAGGCTACTGAACCTCATACATGGCAACAATCCCACATAGGATCAAAAGGAGATGCCTAACCAATCTCCACTGAGCCCAGATTTATTACCAATGAACACTTCTATTTGGATGGTAGAAAAATTATGTGGTTCTTTAACATACAGCATTACTGCGGCAATAGTAACTTAGATACTAGTTGATACATTAATTTGGTCCCTTGCTAGAGACTGTGGGCGTCATCCTTTAAGTAACAAATCATTATGGTCATGGAGGTTAATAGATGGAAGGGACCACCACTTAGGAAGATTTTGAGATATTCCTGATGAAATGACGAGGACACAGTCTGGACTTTGAAATTCTAAAAACAGGCCTGAATAAAACAGGATCCGGTGACAGATTATGTAGGAGGTAAAGTAAAATTAGGAATTGCAAGTGAAGAAAGGATTTCTGCTTTGACTGTATGAATGATGATGATATTAAGGAGCTGTGAAAAACAGGAATAACAAGCTTGAGGCCCAAACTCTGAGGAAAGAGTATATTTTTCTTAGGTACTGTGAATTGGAAGTTTATTGAGGCATCTGGTGTTAGAAGGTGAGCTCAAAATGTGTGTCAAGGTCTCAGGATAGAGAATGAGATGGAGCCATAGATTTGAAAAGCTTCATACAGTTGTAAAAAATAAGATCCTTCCAAGAAAAGGGAAGTGATTATTGGAAGAACATTGAGGAATATTTTACTTAAAGAAGGAAGGAGATGAAAGTGAAACGAAAGAGAGTGCTAGACGTAACAGTGAAGTAAAAAAAAAGAAAGAAAAAAAGATAATGGTTGAGATGGTAAATAGGCATATGACAGATGTTCAAATTCTATGTCACCTGGGAGATGCAAATTAGGACCTGTACCTACCTAGGACAGTGGCCAAACTCCAGAACACTGACGCCAAATGCTAACAAGAAGGCTTTTGTTATATTTTGATGAAATTTTATCATTACAAGTGTCTGTTTCTCCTAAGACTTATGACTTTGAAGTTTGCATTTGCTGATATTGATATAAAGACAGAAACTTTGTAAGCAGAAAGTGTACGTTATGTATCTTTTTCTATATTATTAATTGTATTCTGCATTGTTTATACACAGCATAGAGCTGTTTCTTGTTTTTTCAAAATCCAGGATGAAAACCTCTGCCTTTTATTGGATTGTTTTTGCTATTTGTATTTAATTTAATTTCGATATTATTTGGTTTAAGTTAACCACCTTAATGTTTGTTCTCCACATACTCTCTTTTTGTTTCTCTATTATTTCTTTCTCGTCTTCTCTTGGTTTAATTGGCTATTTTTAGCATTTCATTTCTTTCATCTTTGACATTTTTAGCCATATCTATTGCTATAATGTTCAGTTATACTAGTTTAATAATCAGATTGCTTAATTTCAAAATTTAATTACTTCACACTTCACTCATTATGCTCTTTTTTTTATAGACAAAGAATTCTCTTTAATTTAATTTTACTTGTTTGTACCCTCAAATAATAACTCTTCACATATTTTCTATACTATTATCTGCAGGTTGATTTTTCTGATATAAGCTATTCCACTATTACCAGGAATGGAAGTCCTCATTTAATTTTATACCCAGCATAATTACTAGGATTAGAATTTTCAGAATAAATAACACAACAAATGTGTCAAATATCCCTAGCATGTTGTTAGGACTGCTCCACAGAGGTTTTGTTTTGTTTTGCTTGTTTTTTAATCTCCTATTGTGAGGTTTATGCTAGACCTGGGATTCAGGGCTTTGATACTGAGGATTGAATGAATCTTTAATCAATCACTTAGAATATCTATTCAGTCTATATTAATAACCTCACTTTTTTTCTGCTAATTTGCTTGTTCAAAACAATGAATTTTAGGTGTGTGTTACATGCAATTCCTCATGTTTATTGAGTGGAGAAGGACCAGAAAGGACATCTTCTCCTCCTTGGAGAAGTTTGCCATATAGATGAATATATCAAATATGTTAAACTAACCTTCATATTTTTTAACCCAACAAGAACATGTACAAGGAGAATACAAATTTATTGGTCATAAGGTTAAAGAAGGGAGATAATTTTTATTTTAAACACATCATTCTGGCTTCTCTTGCTTTAAATTAAAATAGCTTTTAAGCTAGGACTCATGAAAACCACTCACCAGTTAGAATTTTGATAAGTAATTTGGACCTATGCAAAAGGTATATTGAAAAAAACCCTTATTGAATTGAAATAAGGACTTTAACTCTTTTATATGCATTCCTAAAATATCCTCAAGATCACAGAATCAGAAGTTCACACTTTGACATATTCTACTTTTCTTTGCTCTGTGGGTATGTGTGCATCCATTTATATGTGTGTATTTGTGTTTAGAAAGAATGTGGTGTGACCTATAAGCTTTCTGGGTTTTTCAGATAATTAACAATTATCTTGATCTAAAACAAAACAAAACAAAACAAAACAAAACAGGGGTACCTGGGTGGCTCAGCGAGTTAAGCCTCTGCCTTCGGCTCAGGTCGTGACCTCAGGGTCCTGGGATCGAGCCCCACATTGGGCTCTCTGCTCAGCAGGAAGCCTGCTTCCCCTTCTCTCTGCTTGTCTCTCTGCTTACTTGTGATCTCTCTGTCAAATAAATAAATAAAATCTTAAAAAAATCATAATTTACTGTACATTTAATCTTCACACTATAGATAGTTAAATGTCATCAAATTATTATGATTATCAGAGAGCTAAAGCATTTAGCTTTAGGACAAATGAATTTGAAATATTTCATCCAGAATCGAAATCTATTTGGTAGATACAACCTTAATCTGAAAACCCAGTTTTCTACTCTAAATAATAAAGTGTCTGGGTACTTCCAAACTATACTTTTTATGAACTTTGTCATCATTCTCCAGGATGCTGTGTATTTCTTCTACATGATTATCTGATTTGTGTATAATATTACATCATCAAAACATAAGGGCAGTTTGAGAATACGATTAGCGTCATGCATCTAAGTTAGTTCCTTTTTAACACATTTTATACCATTAATATTAAACTTACTTCATATAAACTTAGCTTTTCACTGACTGGAGTGTGAACATCTCATAGAAAAGGTGAAAAGCACAAAGAGCAAGAGAATCATGGGCCATGTGAACCACCATATATTTTCTAGTTGCTAAGGGGACAAGCAGCCTTGTAAAATCAGCTATTGTGTTCTAACTTGTCTCTCTTCATCCCTCTGTGTATTTTATGCTTATTTTGGAGTCTGAAAAGAGCTGTATTTATTTGCTTGTAGAATACGGTTTATATTTTGGTCTCCTGTGCTCAATTTTACATTTTCCAAAGTGCGCTAAATTTAATAAATTTAAGTTAGCCGTTCTCCAATGAATACAGGCAATTGTCAACACAACATCCTATTTCTGAGCTGTTCAGAAGTTGTGGCACAGACTCTAGAAGCATGACACTAGGCCTTATGAACACATTATTCAAAATGTCTCTGTCGCTTGTAAATGATAAACAATTAAAAATTAAATCATTTGATTTTAGCTTCAACCATAAATCTTGAAATATACAGAACATTCAGAAATCAAAGATTGAAGACTATGGATACATGCAAAAGTATTCAAAGAAATACATTAATACATTTTCAGGTAGCTCTAGAATATGAATTTTTGAATTGTATCCTGTTGCTCTGCACAAAAATAATAAGTATGCTACTTGAAACAGTATGCATTTTATGTAGAAAGGAACTCTTTAAAAGTGAGTCATATCCCCATCTTCAAAACAGATTTGAGGAATAAAAATAGAGGAATTTCTTTCATATTAATTCACAGAAGTCACTAGAAAAAGCAAGTATTCATGTAAGATCTTTTTAGTGTGATGTAAAAGCTTATCCCAAAAGATATCAAAAGTTCTTAATAAAATAAAATGCATGCCAATGGAAGCCATTATATAAATATCTTTCTTTCCTATAGATAAAAAAAAAATAGTAAAATATCTTTAAGGATCTTTCAAAAAATATTGTTTACATAATGCCCTTTACCCTCATGTGACCAAGTTCAGTAAAACATTCAGTGTGAGTTTATTTTCTATGAAATCTAAGTAATTTAATTATACTAGCAAATTGCAAAGGGACAGTAATCTCTTGGCTTGCAAAATATTCCATTGCTTGTTACTCAGAATTGACTCTAGGAATCCAATTTGAGTATAATGGCATAATACATTATACATACACATATACATACACATATATATACACACATAAGGAGATTGATATTTGACAATAGCTACCTTTCTTTCATGAGCAATTCTAGTGGTGTTTAAAACATTAAAAAACTTGCTAAATCCCAGTGGTTTGCATCATCTGATAAGTAAAATAATGCACTGACTTTTTTATTATCTGTAGCCTAGATAAATAAACCTAATTTTCAATATTAAATACTTGAAATAAGTTGCCTTTATTTCTTTGTTCAGGTGATGTTACCTATTTTTAATTCGTTTTTCAGAAAGGTAATTTTGTATAGTTTAGAAAGATTTTTTTTCCTTAAAGTTAATATCCCAAGGTTACATGTTCCCTAAGTGTTTAAAGTTATTAAATATTTTCCTATTCCCATATTTCAGCCTTATTACCTAATTATGCTATAATTTACTCTATACATACAGAAATAAATGAATGAATAATTACAAAGAATTTTAAGATAATGCCTTCTTAATACATTTGCCATCATCTCTAGCCTTGGCAAAGGAATAGGCACAGAAGAACAGAAACAGACATTGTTCAACCTTTTATTTGTTCTTAGGAGAAAAGGAATGTTTTAATTTTTATACAATTCACAAATCCTTACAGTGTCCTTGAATGTAAAATGCAATGTAATATCACACAAAGTAACTTTTATTTCTCTGTGGGTATTGTTTGTAAAGCAGGGCAAAATTCTTTGAGAAGAAAAAGAAAAGCTTTGAACAGCATTTTTTAAAGTAAAAAGAACTCCATCACTAATACGTCCCATCGAACATATCTCCAATGAGAGTAGAGGATCAGTGCACTTAAATGCCCCATCGTATTTTAATAGAAACTTATTTCTCCTGGGTAGAACTCAGCTCTTCCTGTGAAGATAGTAGGCAGTTCTGAGACACTATTCTTTGTCTTAATGCTTCAGTTCTGATAGATGTGGATTTGGACAACTTTAGATTATTGCTAGCCCCAAGTACTTCATTAGTAAAATTACCACATAATGTTTTACTTCAAGAATGTGTAGATATTTGGAATGCCAGGATCAATAAAACCCCTAAGAGAAATCTTTTCTTTTAGAAGTCTGATTATTTGAATTTTTACAGATGTGAGAAATAATTTTCATTCGGTAGACCTGGTCTTTTAAGATCTCCTCAAACCTGTGAGCACATCTTCTTTTTAAGGAAATCTTTAACCATATAAAAATAAATATTTAAGCACAAAACCATTAAATAAATATCTCATCAATTCAAAATTTAGTATTAAAAGTGGAGCAGTCAGATAATAATGAGTAGTAATTAAGGCTCTTTGATATCTCAGGATAATCCCTAAGGACATTCCACTAAGTGGACACATTCAAAATAAAGTAATCTGTTGTTAAAAAGGCTATGTTTTGGTGGTAGGTATAGAGAATTTTTGGACAATACCATCATAGGATCTGTCTCTGGCAGAAATAAAGTAGGCAAGAATGCATTTTTCACCTTATAATAGGTTAAATGAATGTGTTAATGCACTTATAATTGATTGGTTCATTATCTGGAATTAAAATTTCCTCCAATTTTTTTTTATGATTTTATTTATTTATTTATCAGAGGCGGTGGGGGAGAGAGCGAGCACAAGCAGACAGAAAGGCAGCAGAGGCAGAGGGAGAAGCAGGCTCCCTGCAAAGCAAGGAGTCCGACGTGGGACTCGATCCCAGGTTGCTGGGATCATGACCTGAGCCGAAGGCAGCCGCTTAACCAACTGAGCTACCCAGTTGCCCCTTTCTCCAACTTATAAAAGAAGTTTCTATTATTGCTTCTCTAGACATAATTTAGAAAATGATGCAAGAATCTGGAGCCAATGGAAAGAGCATTTTCATTCATGAATGGCGTCAGAGTTCTATGATGTAAGTCACTCGAGTTGCCAGCCAGAATCTAGACCACAAAGACTGTCTCAAATGACTATCAGAAATAATCATGTTGCAAATACGATAAGCTACTTCTACTGGTTCTCCTATTGGACTTCGTTTTTCTAAAGCAACTCAGGAAAAAATGATGTAAGATTTAGTTTGATAAGGTTCTGTTTACTTTGCAAATGCAGTGCCTGCTGTTCTAAGTACTTCAAAAGTATTAACATTAATACTTTAAAAGTATTAACATAAATACTTTAAAAGTGTTAACATATTTAACTCACTCAGCATCCAAATGAAGTAGTTTCTTTTGCTAAGCCTACTGCATAGATGAAAATTTTGAGCCACACAGAGGCACGTCTCAGGTATTTGGCCCAGAATTACTCAGGTAATTGGCCCAGATCCAGAAATTTACATCGAGGAGCTGTACCTAGTGGTGCTATAATGTCCCTCCTAACAACTGCTTCTGAGAAATCCACTTAAAGATACATGTGTGTGTGTTAACAGCTTGATAACTCTAGTAAATCAGAAATTAGAAAGTTTCTAACCATCTTTATTTAAAAACTATATTGAGTGTGTTAGGATTTGGGAATGTAGGGACAATTTTGTTTGATTTCTGGTCATGGTCAGTAAGTTCACAGATCCTGAGCATTGCATTTCTCTAGTTTTTTCACCCTTTTTTCCCTGAATGTCTGCTTACCTTTTTTCTCCTTAACCATCAAGATGTCTTTCCCCTGATCACTTTCTGCTGATAATTGCCATCTAGTTCACCAAGAAGAAAACAAAACAAAAAACAATTAGAAGAGAACTTCCACATGTTCCCACTACCACATCAAGCGACCTTTATTGGTAGCAATAAGCTCTATCTTCCTTCATAATACTAGTTATGGACTATCTTTCTCTCTAAGGTCAACCATTAGGCACTAGATCCTTCCCCGGCCACCTCAGAGATCTCAAATTATCTCCCTTGCATCAGCTTCTAAAACTACTGTATTTGTGAAATACAAATCTGTGAAAAAAAGACCTCCTGTGACTCTACATCCTCTTCCAGCTACTTCATTTCTCCATTACTGTTGACATCATAATTGCTCTCAATGTCCTACAGCCAAAGACCCCTAGTAACAGACCTATAGGTCACCACAGTTGGATTTAGTTTCTCCTCACAGCAAACAAGAACACACACCACAGAGTAGCTGGGTATCTTAGTAAGATGTTAGAAAAGACATTATTGGAGCTTGTGTTAGATAATTTGGCAAAGAGTTCAAAAAAGTAGGGTTTTGCTATGAATTAGATGCTGTCAGGAAGTGAAGTACTTCTCTGATTGGATATCTTAATAAATCTTATCTAAAGCCAAAAGAAGGTAGGGAAGAGAAAGCCATTTAGTAAATCATACATGTTGATAGTGTAATCAAGGGTTAAGAGATAATTTAAGCTTCTTCAGAGAAAAATATTTATCAATATTAATAGTATTAATTGCATCTAAAATTATGGAGTAACTGCCACCCATTAAAGCAGATAAAGTAGGGATCTTCCCATTTTATTTCACTTTTTTAAAGCATATTTTGCCTATTTTATCATCTGCTTAGATGTAAAAATTTAAATTTATTAAAAAATATTAAGATTTTTTTTTTTAATTTATTTGACAGACAGAGATCACAGGTAGACAGAGAGGCAGGCAGAGAGAGAGGAAGGAAAGCAGGCTCCCTGCTGAGCAGAGAGCCCGATGCGGGGCTCGATCCCAGAACCCTGGGATCATGACCCAAACCGAAAGCAGAGGCTTTAACCCACTGAGCCACCCAGGCGTCCCAATTAAAAAATATTTTAATGTACAAAATGTTTCACTCACATGCTTTGACTTTATCACTTAGAGTTTTCAACAACAAATAATTCAATGTGTACTTAACATTGGGTCAAACTATTAGACCATTTATTATTTGCTTAAGTACAATGAATGATAAATAGACCACTTAAAAATTATATGTTTATTATAACAGTTATAATTCTAAAGTTAGCATTTTGTAAATGAAATTTCTAATCTTAATATAAAGATTTGCACTAAGTGAATCTACCCCAATCCAGTCAATTACTCTGTCATTCATATCATAGAAAAATAGTAATTATTGCTACAAACTTTATAGACACTAATTTGAAAAACTGATGGACTTCTGGGAAAATTAGCTATTACCAACTTGCATTTTGTTTGTGGAATAGAAATACTTTATGAAGCATCTCTTAGAATTTTATAACAACAAATATACTGGTATATGGAAAAAGAACATAATGATTAGTGGAAGTTTGGTAATCACCATAGAAACTGCATGCAAGCTTGAATTATATATATTTGCATTGCCATGTGAAAGTCTCATACTATGTTTTGCCTTATTATTCTAATTTATCTTGGGCATTAATAAGCTGCTATTTCTATGTAATATTCTACTTCTACTGTACTCAAAGATTCCATTTGTTACACACAAAATATAAAAGTGATTTCACATTGTGGTTTGACAGAGGCTAAGTTGGCCTTCATGCTATAGTCTCATAAAAATATACTTTGGAAAAAAAAATTCCTTCTAACTTTGGAAATAGATGCATTGCATTTATATCGCTTTAGTTTCCTTTAATCTGGAAATCCTCTAGCTTTTAAAAATATATTGATCTTGACATTTTTGAAAACTACACATTAACTATTTCAGAGGTTATTTCTCAATTTGAGTCTGTACCATGCATTTCCTGATTAGAAACACATTATACATCTCTTAGAAGAGATATACCACAGAACAGATGTTGTATCCTGGTCAGTACATAATGTCAAGAGGCATTTGACAATAATTTGTCCTAAGATTAGTGAACAGATCATTAGCTGATTGAGGCAGCGTCTGCCAGTTTTCTCCAACATAAAGCTATTATTTTCCTTCTGTAATTAGTAAATATCTTGTGAGAAGAAACCTGGAGAGTATATAAAGAATATGTTTATTATCAAATATTACACACTAGTTTTAATATCCATGGATATCTTCTTAACTTTATTATCCCTTCAATATTTATTGGTTGTCATTTGACTGCAAGGAAGTACTTTCATTTACCCCTAATTTGTTTATTTGAAGTATAATTAGAATAAAATGTTATTTTAGTTTCAGGTGTATAGTATATTGATTCAATAATTCTATACATTTACAGAATGGGAGAAGATATTTGCAAATCACATATCTAGTAAAGGGTTAGTATCCAAAGTTTATAAAGAACTTATCAAACCGAACACCCAAAAAAATAAATAATCCAGTTAAGAAATGGGCATAAGACATGAACAGACTTTTTTGCCAAAGAAGACATACAGATAGTTAACAGACACATGAAATGATTCTCAACATCACTCATCATCAGGGAAATACCAATCAAAGCCACAATGAGCTATCACTTCATATCTGTCAGAATGCCCAAAGATGATAACTCAGGATATAAGAGATGTTGGCAAGGATGCAGAAAAAGTCTTACACTGTTGGTGAGAATGCAAATTAGTGCAGTCATTCTGGAAAACAGTATGGAACTTCTTTGTAAAGTTAAAAATGGAACTACTCTATGACCCAGCAATTGCACTCCTAGGTATTTACCCAAAGGAAAAAAAAAAATACTGATTCGAAGGGGCACATGCACCCCAGTGTTCATAGCAGCATTATCAATAATAGCCAAATTATGGAAAGAACCCACATGTCCATCAACTTATGAGTGGATAAAGAAGAAGTGGTATTTGTTTATACAATGGAGTATTAGCCATCCAAAAAATGAAATCTTGGCTACTTGCAATTACATTGGTGGAGCTAGAGGGTATTATGTTAAGTGAAATAAGACAGGGAAAGTCCAATACCATATGATTTTACTCATATATGGAATTTAAGAAATAAAATAGATGAATAAAGGGGAGGGGGAAAAAGAGGGAAACAAACCATAAGAGACTCTTAACTGTAGAAAACAAATTGAGGGTTGATGAAGAAAGGTGGATGGGGAGATGAGTTAAATGGGTGATGTGTAGTAAGGAAGGTACTTTTTGTGATGAGGACTGGATGTTAAATTCTACGATACCAATATTACCCTATATGTCAACTAACTAGAATTTAAATAACAACTTGAAACAGAAAAAACATTAAGGAGTTTTTGTAAAAAAAAAATATATACATACATACATATATATATGTATATATACATATATATATATATAATTCTATACATTACTTAGTGGTTACCACAATAAGTGCAATCACCATACAACATTATTATAATATTGTTGACTGTATTCCCCATGCTGTACTTTTCTTCTGTGTGGCTTATTTACTTCATAACTGGAAGTTTTTATCTCCTATTCCTTTTCATCTATTTCACTCATCCCACTGACCTATCTCCCCTCTGGCAACCATCAGGTCTCTGTATTTAGAGATATTTTTTTTTGTAAGTTTGTTTGTTTTTTAGATTGTTCAGATTTCGATTTGTTAGATTTTTAGATGTAGATTAAATGTTTTAGACATGTAAATGAAATAATATGATATTTATCTTTTCTGGTCTTGTTTATTTTACCTAGCATACTGCTAATAAGGCCAATCCATGTTGTTGCAAATGGAAGGATTTCATTTTTTTTTATGGCTGGGTAGTTGCACACACATACATGCACACACATGAATTCTTTATCCATTTATCTGTTGGTAGACACTTGTGTTGCTTCCATATCTTGGAGACTGCAAATAATGCTGCAATAAACACAAGGGTAAATATTATTTTTGAACCAGTTTTTTATTTTCTTTGCATAAATACCCAGCAGTGGAATTACTGGACAATAAGGTATTTCTATATTTAATTTTTGAGGAAACTCCATACTGTTTTCTGCAGTGGTCACACAAATTTATATTGTTGGCAAAAATGCACAGGATTCCCTTTTCTCCACATCATTACCAATACTTGTTATTTCTTGTCTTTTTTATAATAGATAGTCTGACTAGTGTGAGGGAATATCTCAAAGTGGTTTTAATTTGCTTTTTTCTGATAATGAGTGATATTGAGCAACTTTTCACCTGCCAGCCATCTGTCTTCCTTGGGAAAACATTTACTCATGTGCTCTTTTCACTTTTTAATTAGGTTGTTTGTTTTTTTGGTGTTGAGTTGTATAAATTTTCTATAATATTTGGATATCATATATTATTTGCAAATATCTTCTCCCATTGACTAGATTGCCTTTTTTGTTGATGGTTTCCTTCGCTGTGCAAAAGCTTTTTATTTTGTTGTAGTCTCAATAGTTCATTTTTGCTTTTGTTTCCCTTGCCTGAGGAGACAGATCCATAAATATGTTTCTAAGACCCATTTCTAAAATATTACCACCTATGTTTTCTTTTGCGACTTTTATGATTTCAGGCCTCACATACAGGTCTTTAAACCATTTAAATTTATTTTTGTGTACGGTGTAAGCAGCAATCCAGCTTTCTTCTTTTGTAGGTAGCTAATTTTCCCAACACCATTTAGGGAAAAGACTATATTTCCCCATCTTGCCTCTTTTGCCATACATTAGTTGACCGTTTCTCAAGATTGCTTTGGCTATAAGCAGTTTTTTGGGCTTCCATACAAATTTTAGGATTATTTTTTGTTCCAGTTCTGTGAAAAATTCTCTTGGTACTTTGACAGGGATTGCTTTGAATCTGTAGATTGCTTTTGGTAGGGTGAACAATTTGAACAATATTGTATCCCTACTTTAATTTTGTATTAATTTATACTAGTATGGACTCATAGATTTTATTTAGTAGCTTATAATCCATATTCTTATAATTTGGGTATTCAAATTCTGAAAGACAAACTCATCTTTCTTATCCAGTGTAGAGACCATTATCCGATGGAGACCAGTTGGATCCATGGATATTTTTAGCATTAACATACAAAGAATTTTATTAGCTGGTCTTGGAGAGAATCTGACAGAGGCGCCAGTTTTTTATTCTTGTATGTTAGCTCTTGACATTTCAGGAGAAGATGATATCCCAAAATACAAAGGTTCTCACTTCTAGAAATTCTAATTTCATGCACATCATTAAGTCTTCAACGATAAATTTTCTTAATGATTTAGGTAATGCAGGAATCACATTCAGAGAAAGTTTTCTAGCAGATGTGCAGTAATAATATCAAACTCAACTATTGTATGACCAGAACCCATTTTACATTTACCAGAACTCTTTAAATGAGCACTTCTAAAACTAAGAATAAATGTTTGGATTTCAGAAAGCTGAATTGAAGAAGGGGGAGGGATTTTGTCTAGAAGTAGGGCTATTTCAAATAACAATTTTCAAACAATACTCTACTTTTAACCAGCATTTCTGAACATCTCCTTAAAAGTGGGTTCAAGAACCATAGACACATTTTCCTATTTGCTTGTTTATTAATAGACTTTGAGAAAATTTCAATTACAAACATTGTAGTAAGACAATTATTGTAACAAAACTATGTCTTGCTTATTACTGATACTGGCATTTGTTTTAAGTCTGTATGTTCAATACCGGATATTCATTTCTAAGGCATTGCTTTTAATTATAGCCCACATCCATAACACTTAAATCTTCTACACTTAAGATTCGCAACTGCCCAAATTATCTATTAGGATTTCCTTTGCAGTCTTGTTTGGTTTCCTTTGCAGCATTATCATGAAATACTATTTAAAAGTTAACAAAGTTTTGCCTACATGAATGTAACTATGACTCCATTTTACAAGTTCTCTCATTTAAACACTTTAGAGCTAAGGGATCACATTTTTATGGCTTTCCCCCCATAGGTACATGTTAAACCTAGAGGAAAACAGTAAGTTATAATCACCTATAATTATTGACCTATTGGATGAGCAATACATATATGCTTAATAGGTGAAATGATAGCAATGTGGTATTTAACTTTAAATTATGAGCAATCATAATAGTGATAAGAAAGAATAGCCTTAGCTTAGTTCAGGTTTTGGTCCATCATGATGTTTTTGGAACATTGGTCAATTCATCTAACTTCTTAGATGAATTAGAGTTACACTTTCCTTATAGGTGGAATGCTGATAATAATACATGTCCTCAGAATATATATGTACAGTAAGAAAAACTGACTTCAAATAAATGTTTTTTTTTTTCAGTGTTCCAAGATTCATTGTCTATGCACCACACTTAGAGCCTCATGCAATACATGCTTTCCTTAATAACCACCACCAGGCTCACCTAACCCCCTAGCCCCCTCCCTTCTAGAACCCTCAGAGTCCACAGTCTTTCATGGCTCATTTCCCCCTCCGATTTACCCCAATTCATTTTCCCTTTTCCTTCTCCTAATGTCCTCCATGTTATTCCTTATGCTCCACAAGTATGTGAAATCATATGATAATTGACTTTCTCTACTTGGCTTATTTCATTCAGCATAATCTCCTCCAGTCCCATCCATGCAGATACAAAAGTTGGGTATTCATCCTTTCTGATAGAGGCATAATACTCCATTACATATATGGACCAAATCTTCTTTATCCATTTGTCCACTGAAGGGCATCTTGGCTCTTTCCACAGTTTGGCGATTGTAGCCATTGCTGATATGAACATTGGGGTACAAATGGCCCTTCTATTCACTTCCTCTGTATCTTTGGGGTAAATACCCAGTAGTGTAATCGTAGGGTCATAGGGTAGCTCTATTTTCAATTCCTTAAGGAATCTCCACACTGTTTTCCAAAGTCTCTTCACAAATTTGCATTCCCACCAACAGTGTAAGAGGGTTCCCCTTTCTCCACATCCTCTCCAACATTTGTTGTCTACTGTCTTGTTAATTTTGGCCATTCTAACTGATGTAAGGTAGTATCTCAATGTGGTTTTGATTTGAATCTCCACAATGGCTAATAATGATGAATTTTTTTTTCATGTCTTTTAGCCATTTGTATGTCTTCATTGGAGAAGTGTCTATTCATGTCTTCTGCCCATTTTTTGACATGATTATTTGTTTTATGGGTGTTGAGTTTGAGGAGTTCTTTATAGATCTTGGATATCATCCTTTTGCCTGTATTGTCATTTGCAAATATCTTCTCCCATTCCATGAGTTGCCTCTTTGTTTTGCTGACTGTTTCCTTTGCTGTGCAGTAGCTTTTGATCTTGATGAAGTCCCAAAAGTTCATTTTCGCTTTTGTTTCCTTTGCCTTTGGAGACATGTCTTGAAGGAAGTTGCTGTGGCCAATGTCGAAGAGGTTACTGCCTAGGTTCTCCTCCAGGATTTTGATAGATTCTTGTCTCCTGTTGAGGTCTTTTATTCCTTTCAAGTTTATCTTTGTGTATGGTGTGAGAGAATGGTCATGTTTCATTCTTCAATACATAGCTGTCCTATTTTCCTACCACTATTTTTCGAAGAGACTGTCTTTTTTCCACTATGTATTTTTTCCTGCTTTGTCAGATTATTTGACCTTAGAGTTTCAGGTCCATATCTGGGCTGTCTACTCTGTTCCACTGATCTATGTGTCTGAGTTTGTGCCAGTCCCATGCTGTCTTGGTGAGGACAGGTTTGTAGTAAAGCTTGAAATCAGGCAATGTGATGCCCCAGTTTTGTTTTTCTTTTTCAACATTTCCTTAGCAATTTGGGATCTTTTCTGGTTCCATACAAATTTTAGGATTGTTTGTTCCAGCACTTTGAAAAATGCTGGTGGAATTTTGATCAGGATTCATTGAAAGTATAGATTGCTCTAGGCAGAATAAACATTTTAACAATGTTTGTTCTTCTGATCCATGAGCATGGAATGCTTTTCCATCTTTTTGTGTCTTCTTCAATTCCTTTCATGAGTGTTCTGTAGTTCTTTGAGTACAGATCCTTTACCTCTTTTGTTAGGTTTATTCCCAGGCATCTTATGGTTTTTGGTGCTATAGTAAATGGAATCAATTCTCTTATTTCCCTTTCTATATTTTCATTAGTGGAGTCTTTGGGTTTTCCATATAAAATATCATGTCATCTGTGAGGAGAGAGAATTTGACTTCTTCATTGCCAATTTGAATACTTTTATTTCTTTTTGTTGTCTGATTATTGTTGCTAGGACTTTTATTACTATGTTGAACAGTGGCGAGGGTGGGCATCCTTATCTTTGAGATTGTGTTCCTGATCTCAAAGGGAAGACTGTCAGCTTTTCCTCATTGAGAATATTATTCGCAGTGGCTCTTTCATAGATAGATATTATGAAGTTGAGGAATATTCCCTCTATCCGTATACTTTGAATCATTTTAATCAAGAATGGATGCCGTATTCTGTCAAATGCTTTTTCTGCATCAATTAAGAAGACCATGTGGTTCTTCTCTCTTCTCTTATTGATTTGTTCTGTCACATTGATTGATTTGTAAATGTTGAACCATCTTGCCACCCAGGAATAAATCCCACCTGGACAAGGTGGTGAATCTTTTTAATGTACTGTTGGATTCTATTAGCTAAGATCTTGTTGAGAATCTTGACATCCATCTTCATCAGAGATATTGGTCTGAAATTCTCCTTTTTGATGGGGTCTTTGTCTGGCTTGGGGATCTGGGTAATGCTGGCTTCACAGAAAGAGTCTGGAAGTTTCCTTTCTGTTTCTATTTTTTGAAAGAGCTTCAGGAGAATAGGTATTATTTTTCTTTGAATGTTTGGTAGAATTCCCCAGGGAATCCCTCAGGTCCTAGGCTCTTGTTTTTTGGCAGGTTTTTGATCACTGCTTTAATCTTGTTACTAGATATTGGTCTATTCAGGTTGTCAATTTCTTCCTGGTTCAGTCTTAAAAGTTTTTAGGTTTCCAGGAATGCATCTATTTCTTCTAGGTGGCTTAACCTATTGGCATATAACTGTTGATAATAATTTCTGATGATCTTTCTATTTCCTTGGCGTTAGTTGTGATCTCTCCCCTTTCGTTCATGATTTTATTAATTTGGGTCCTCTCTACTTTCTTTTGGATTAGTGTGGCCAGTGGTTAATTAATCTTATTGATTCTTTCAAAGAACCAGCTTCTAGTTTTGTTGATGGTTCTACTGTATCTCTAGTTTCTAACTCATTGATCTCTGCTCTATTTCTGATTATTTCCCTTCTTGTGCATGAGGTTGTCTTCCTTTGCTGTTGATTTTCCAGTTCTTTAAGGTGTAAAGAGAGTGGTGTTTTGGGATTTTTTAGGTTTTTTGTTTGTTTGTTTGTTTTGAGTGAGGCTTGGATGGCTATGTATTTCCCCCTTAAAAGACTGCCTTTGCCATATCCCATAGGTTTTAGACCAATGTGGCTTCATTCTCGTTGGTTTCCACGAATTGTTTAAGTTCTTCTTTGAAACCTGATTGATCCAAACATTCTTAAGCATGTTGGTCTTTTTTTTTTTTTTTAAAGATTTTATTTATTTATTTGACAGAGAGAAATTACAAGTACACTGAGAGGCAGGCAGAGAGAGAGAGAAGGAAGCAAGCTCCCTGCTGAGCAGAGAGCCCGATGCGGGACTCGATCCCAGGACCCTGAGATCATGACCTGAGCCGAAGGCAGCGGCTTAACCCACTGAGCCACCCAGGAGCCCCAAGCATGTTGATCTTTAACTTCCAAGTGTTTGAATTCCTTCCAAACTTTTTCTTATGGTTGAGTTCCAGTTTCAAAGAATTGTGGTCTGAAAATATGCAGGGAATAATCTCAATCTTTTGGTATCAGTTAAGCCCTGATTTGTGACCCAGTATGAGGTCTATTTTGGAGAAAGTTCCATGTGTGCTCGAGAAGAGTGAATATTCTGTTTTTAGGGTGGAATGTTCTGTATATATCTGTGAGGCCCATCTGGTCTAATGTGTCATTCAAAGCTCTTGTTTCTTTATTGATTTTCTGCTTGGATGATCTGTCTATTAGTGGTGTATTACGATCCCCTACATTTAACATATTCATATCAATATGATTCTTTATTTTGATGAACAGCTGGGTTATGTAGTTGGCTGCTCCTGTATTGGGGACATAAATATTTACAATTGTTGGATCTTCTTGGTGGATAGACCCTTTAAGAATGATGTAGTTTCCTTCTTCTATCTTTGACTATAGTCTTTAGCTTAAAATCTCATTTATCCGATATGAGAATCCTACCTCAGCTATCTTTTGAGGCCCGTTGGCATGGAAGATGGTACTTAATCCCCTAGTCTGGATGTATCTTTAGGTTCCAAGTGTGTCTTGTAGACAACATATGGATGGGTCCTGTCATTTGTCCAGCCTGCAACCCTGTGCTGTTTTATGGGAAAATTTAGGCTGTTGAAAATAATCGTTGAAAGCGATTATTGAAAGATAAGTTTTTATTGATATCATGTTGCCTGTGAAGTCCTTGTTTCTATAGACTGTCTCTGTAAATTTCTGTTTTATGTCACTCTTGGGTTCTTTCTTCTTTTATAGAACCCCCATTAATATTTCTTGTAGTGCCACCTTGGTGGTCACATACTTTTTTAAACCTTGCCAGTCTTTCAAGCTCTTTATCTCACCATCCACCTTGCTGGATAATGTATTCTTGGCTGCATGTTCTTCTCATTTAGTGCCATGAATATATCTTGCCAGCCCTCTTTGGTTTATCAGCTTTTCTTAGACTGGTCTGACCTTATTCAGATGGATTTTCCTCTGTACATAAGGAATCTCTTCCCTCTAGCTGCCCTTAAGAACTCTTGTCTAAAATTATGATTTGTGAATTTCACAGTCAAGTGTCTGGAGGTCTTTCTAGATTTGTTGATCTTGGGGGGTGACTTCTGCCTCTAGTTCCAGTCCCCAGACTGGGGAAATTTCCATCCAGAATTTGTTCAACTCTATCTTCTTGTCTTCTCTCTTTCTCCACCCTGCTCAGTGATCACAATAATTCTGATGTTGGAACATTTTGTGGCATCATTTATTTCCCTAATTCTGTTTTCATGGCTTCTAAGCTGTTTGTTTCAGGCCTCCTCCTGATCTTTTTCCTCTTTGTGTTTTTTAGATCACTAATTGTATCTTCTGCCTTGGTTACCCTGGCTGTTATAGTATTTAGATTAGATTGGTTCTCATTGATAGCATTCTTAACTTTTGCCAAGTGGGCCATCACTTCTGCCCTTAGAGTGTCTATGTTGTCACTAATGGTTTTCTCCAACCTAGTCATTGCCTAGATAATCGTTACCCTGAATTCCCTATCCAACATACTGTTTATGTCCATATCCAATAGATCTGTGGGAGAGGGCACAGACTTTGAATATTTCCTCTGTTTGGTGTCCCTCCTCATAGTCATTTTGGTGAGAGGTAGTTGAGGACGTATGGCTGAATATATCAACGACGATCCGGGTAAGGTACACCCTGGAATGCTTTGGAATAATCTGATGACCCCAACAAAAGGAAAAGGAAAAAAAGGAGAGAGAAAGAGGGGGAAAAAAAAAAACCAAAAAACAAAAAAAGCAGAAAACCCAGCCAAAATGAGTCCCCAAAGAAAGATTTATAAGGTATATAAACAAAAACAAAGAAAAGACCAACAAAAGTAAATGACAAAAAGAAAAAAAGAACCCATCCAAAATTAACCCAAAGGTTAAGATTTATATAATACCAGAACAAAAGCAAATACACAGAAACACTGACAGAAGAATAAAATGGGAGGGTGCTTATAAATCCTCGATGTGGGCAAGGAAGGTTATTTTGGTTCTTCCTGGGTGTATCTTGATATCTTTGTTAAAGGACTCAACTTTCCAGAGATAAAGGGAAATTAAAACTGATTTATATATAGGGGTAGTATTGAATAGGGAAAAACAATTACCTTGAAGCTTATATGTATATGATTATTAAAAGAGAAATGAAAAAGAAAAAGTTTATGTATATGTATGAAAAAAGTTTAAGTTAAAAAGTTATTGTAGAATATGTTGTATTAAACCTAATTGTAATGGTAAGGAGTTTTAAAAAATTAAAAGAACAAGAATCGTGAGAACAAATTTAAGGAAAAAAAAAAGTTGTATCTATGAAATATACAGATTTTGGGGAAATACAGTGGGCTTAAAATATTGTTTTCCCCTGATGTTGGGGTTTTACAGTTTTATGGGGACCCTGTGGTGGTTGCCCTCTCCTTCTTTTGGTTTGCCTTCTGGGGGCGGGGACTGTTGCATTGTTTTCTCATCAGTCTTGAGTCAATTAAGTCCAGTCCCCCTGGGTCATCAAGGAGCTGGGCTCTGTGGAAACTGGTTTTTCAGGCTTTTGTTCTCTGGAAACTTTTGTTCTTTGGCAGCTTTTCATGGCATTTCAGAGGTTCAGTGGAAAGCAAACTGTCTGCACCCAGTCCTCCGCCTCAGAGACAAGCCTCTGTCTGCCCCCCTCTGGGTGGTCCAGAACATGCAGACTCCCTCTCAGCAAACTCCACTGAACAGCACAGCCTCCCAGGGGTGGTTAGCACCTGGGGGCAGTGAGCACCCCCAGCTACCATCTCAGTTGTTACCCAGGGCCCCACTTGTCTCTGCACCCCCATGCCACTAAAGCCACAAACAATATTGGTCCAGGGAGCCCACTTCTGCTGGCTGTCCTTGTTGGGACTGCTGTCCAGAGTCCAGTCCCTGCTGTGTGTGGTCAGACCTCAAGGAAGGTTGTGCAGTTTGCAGAAGGCTGCTGTGGAGGGATTCTAACCAGAAATCATGCTGGGTTCTCTCAGGATTGGGTGGAAGCATTCAGACCCTTGGCTGGTTGTGAAGGCTGCAGTTCTAGACACCAGTGGCTGGCACCCCCGCCCCCAGGCTCTCCCAAGTGTGGGCAGAAGAAAGAGTGCACTCCCTTGAGTGGTGGTGCAAGCAGCAGAAAGCTGCAGGCTCAGGGACCACAGACTGGAAGCTCTGCCATACTTTCTCTGGCACGGATTGTCACCAGTGGTGGCTATTCTGGGAACATGGGCTCAGACCCCTGCCTATGACTGCATGTTTCCACCAGTTGCCCCTTAAGATCTTTTTCTCTTTTTGAGTGCTTTTAACCAGACTCCAAGTTAATGGTGGTCTCCAACAGGGCATTTTCATATTGGGGTATTACTTTCCAATGGGTCACTTCTGGTGGCTCCCTCCCCCTTCTGTTTATCCCTTGATATCAGTCAGAGTGTTCCCACTCTGCCTTAGCTCTCCACTAATGTCTTCTGCCCCCATAGAAATCCAGAAGTGTATAATCATACATCTCAGGCTGATTTCATGGGTGTTCAGAGTGTTCTTGTAGATATTTAGCTCATTTAAGGGACCAGTTGAAACAGTGTCTCCTATTCTCTGCCATCTTGGCCCTCCTCTACAAATATGTTTCTTAAGAAACATTTGTGTGATTTAAGCTTCACAGATATAATTATGTATAGTGAAAGTAGTAACAATGCATATTAAGAAAAAGAAGTACTTTCATCTTTTATTTTTATACACTATTTCACTAATTCTCTTCATTTTAGAGTATAGATATTAGCTACATTTCAGACAAAGGAAAATGAATGTGTACCATTTTTAGGCTTATACCAAGAGACTTTTCTTTGGTCTCCTCCACATGATCATAGATGCATGTATATTCCACTATCCCACCAGGAACTAAAAGACCAAGTTTTATTAATTTATTCTCTCTGGTGAGGGAAATAAGTGCCTTCAAATACAAAGGTTACAAAACCTGTGCCTGTCATAAAATCCTGACCTTGTTAGTTTCTTACGAGACCAAGTTTGGAATACCACAACTCACCTCTGACCATCTTTTGATGCTCAAAAGAAAAAAAAAAAAAAAGTAACAGCAATTTTTACCTGGAAAGAGCACTGAGAGAATCCACTTTATTCCCAAATGTGGGATGGCAGAGCATGGCTCAATTATATTTATGAAGTATATAAATAAATACATCTATAACCCCCTAGACATGGTACAGGGCAAAATTAGTAACTGACATATCACCTGAGAGCTGAAGAATGACTTAATCTTCAACTGGCTGTGTTTTCTTGCTGTAGAACACATTGATGAAAAGATTCTGGAGGCCAACTGGGGCAGGAAAGAGTACCTGGAAACAAAATGACAACCATCTGTATGTATGCCACTTATATCCTTATTATATTGAATCCTTCTGTCCAAACAAGCTCCTTCTATCAGAGGAAAGACATAAGGTTGCACTCTGATCTTCAGTAGCCACAGATGAAATCATCCAGACGCTCTTGAAAGAAAAGATAAATTAAAATATAGAGCCTACTTTTAATTACCTGGCTTTAATTCAAATTGCTTAGGCAACCTGTTCACTTCTCCTAGGTATGCCCCCAAGTTTTGATGGATGTACACAATTTATTTTCACTAGAATCGAGGCTTCATTTGTAACAATATTTGTTAAATGGATCACTGAGCTGAATAAATCAAACTGTGAAAGGCAGAGTGTGTACAGCTTGCTGTAAAGTCAAGGGCACAGGAGGCCTCTGGCAAAGTTAACCATCGTTTAAAGATGGGAGTCAAAAAAGGCAATTGAACATTGTGCTGGAAGTCTGAATAACAGATCACAATGGGTCAAGGCATGCTGGACCTTCACGATTTTATCCTCATCCCTTATGCTTTTATAGATCATAGCTTTTTTTCTTCTCTCTAAGCCACAACCAAGGTAATTTCTTCTGATCTATCTTTTAGTTTACTGAGTCTCTCTCATGCAGTATCAAATGATATATGTACCCCATCTGCTTTCTAGCTTCAAGATAATATATTATTCACATAGAGGTGTACAATTTTGTTCCTTTGCAAGCACACCTCCATCACTGGCAAGGTCTTTATTCATGTTGTATTGATTTCCTTTAATATTTTATGCATAGCTCTTTCTATATTTTTGATAATTAGTGTATCTGAAGTTCTCGGGAGTTTCTGTGAAATTTATCATTCATGATGGCTCATCCCCTGTATCTGGTGATTTTCAATTGTTTGTTCATATTTGATTGAAAATCATCTGGGACCTAGGGACTCAGCTGGCCTCAAATGATGTTAACACCCCTGTGGGTGCTGGCTTAATGCAGCTGCCACACTGTCTCCATGAGCTCAGCACTGTGTTAACAGCGTCCCAGAGCAATTTCAGTGTCCTCGTCTATTTACAATTCATCTTCATGGTATTCAGCTTTTTATTTTTTTAACTTTTTTTTCTTTTTTATAAAATTATAGGACCTTTCAGGATTTTCCTTACACTCCCAAGAGATAACAATGCAGTAAAATGTAGAGAAATCTACAGAGATGGGGACCCTCAGAATATTTATTTTGCCACATTGCTATGGTATTGTACATTCTTGAGACAATGGATCCCTCAGAGAGATAACAGGTGATGAATTGGAACATAGAGTTGAAGTGTGGGATTACTGGCAATGTAAATATTTGTTTTCTTACCACTTTGGAACATAAGTTAATGACATTTTTCCAGTTAGGATTCCTTCCTTCCTTCCTTCCTTCCTTCCTTCCTTCCTTCCTTCCTTCCTTCCTTCCTTCCTTTTTCTTTCTTTCTCTTTCTTTCTTTATTTTTCTTTCTTTATAAGAATAAAGTAGTCTTACACTCTTTGTAAGGAAATTAAAGCTTAATTAAGATCGAAGAGCTTAATTTTGAAAAGATTTTCAGATGTCTTCTTATCCTCCCAAACCCAAACATCATTTTTTTTGAAAGTCTACAATAATAGAAAATATAACAGGTAAATTATTTTTTTTCTTTTCTACCACTTATTCCACTTGACTCCTTGAACAAGTTATAATTGTTCCGAGTTTCAATTTTTTACCTTTGAAAAAGGTATAACAACACCTTCCTAGGGCAGTGCATAGGCTTATGAGAAGATTGAAATCACATATTAAATTTGATCTTTCTGAAACTTAAAGTGACATGTCAATGGAACATTTTTATTAAGATAATTTTGCATAAAATCAGTCACTTAGAAGAAAACATTGAACATTAATTACAACAGAATTCATTTTCTGTACCAAGTGGTCAGGAGGTACAGATTGGAAGCCAACTTGGTATTACCGTCACAGTTGAGAATGAGGACTAAAGAACTAGCCATTGCAAGTCTCAGGTGTTTTATCAAGAATTTGGGAAATTATTTTATTCTGCAATAAATTAATTTGCAACAAGGTTCTTAATATTTTTAAACACAACAAAGCACACATCAAGAAATCATGGCAGTAAACTGAGCTCTCATATTATCACTGGCTGGCTTTCCAAATTAATTTGCGTTCACTGTGCCCTTTGTATTCAGTCATTTGCTTGTATAGTTATGAAATGGTACTTTGCTTTATTTGATAAAAACAAACAAAAAAACTAAAATAGTTAGTACTCTAGCAGACTAGCTGCCTGAAAGATAGTGCTTGAGTTGAACAAAAATCATCTCTTCAGGTTCTGACATACATTCAGACCTCAAGGTTTTACTTGATGTCTCATTTCCAAGGCTAAATGGAACTACATTTTCAAAATTGATTTTTATAGTTAATTGAATTAGCATTTAAAAAACTATTTTATGTCAATTTATTCAAGTGACTCTTGTGTAAGTAAAAACATTGCAGAAAAAAAGGATCCAATTCTTTTTAATATAATAGGGCCTCTTAAAGATGCACTAACAGTTTCATTGAAAGTTATTCTGTATATTTTACTTATACAAATTGCTCATTTCTCTAACTTTTGTAAAAAAAATTCTGGAATCTATAGTAAAGAACAGCTTTACAAATATGCAGTAGCATTTTCAGCATTCTCATGTAATCTGATTTTAGAGATTGTATCTAGTAGCCATAATTATCTTTAAAAAAATGATAAAAGTTTCAGGTTAGCATTTAGCCTCAGATTGTGTGTGTGTGCATATGCTATAATACTCAATATATATATGCAACTTGAAACATAATATATATTAAATTTGTATAGTAAGCTCTTATTCCTTTTCAATTTTTGCCTTTAAAATCATTACAGGTAAAATGCAACTGCTGTATAGTGATATAATCTGCTTTAAAAAGATTACTTTTGAAGTATTGATCACACATTTAGCATACTACATATGTCAGATCTTGGTATTAAAAAATAGTGTTTACTAACAAAAAAATACAGCATAAAACAGGGGTGAAGCATATCATTTTTACAGCTTATAAAAATAAAAACCATTACCATTCTTTCACAAATTAATGCGATAAAAATGTAAGAGTTAACATCTTTGGGTATGAGTATGCTATACTTCTCAACATTCTCAATCTTTACATAGCTATTGCTGTATTTGTTTATAATTGTTCGGATGAGCATCAAATAATCAGATAACTAATATCTAAAGTTGAGTAGAAAGTTTATTAATACTCATTTTATGAGTAGATATCACTGACAAAGCAATAGTATCCTATCTATATTACTTTTTAATCTCTGATGGCATCTTCATTTATAAAAGGTTAAAGTAAGCTACTATAAGATATTGGAAGTACTTTGAAGTCATCAAAACAAGAGTACAGGATAGTTTTCATGTTAAGTCAATATTATTGTACTTAGTTCCTTGAAATCTATAAATTGTTAATTATACATCTGCCACTCATGACTGACAAAAACTTGGAACTCCCTAGGGTCACACTCTAGTTCCTCTGGTCTATTTCCTCCAATGTCTGGAAGATTTCTTAACTAACATTCATTATTGTCTTACAACAGATCTCCTCGGCTCCCATGAATTTGTTTTCTGTAACGAGGCTGGGATCAACTAAAGACCTTCATCTTCTACTCAGTCAGGATCAGGAGTGGGAAATAGTTGTTCCTTACTTGTAATCCCTCGAGCATCTGATATCCTTAATTCTGAATAGTGACTGAACTGGTTTGAATTAGACCCCAACGTTTAAAGACCTCATAAAACTGATTGTTTTTGAGTAGTGGCTTCACTCAATTATGCCAATTGTCTCTGAAAATTCTTTCCCAATTTAGGACACTAATTGCATGGTTTTTTTTTTCCTTAATGCACATTTCCAAAAACAGAAATTATCTGTGTTTACCATATAACAATACATATAATCAACCTTATTATATAATTTCCATAATTTTCCATAATAAAGCCTTACATTTTTTACAGCATTTTACAGTTTACACAGCACTTTCACTTAATCAGCTCACAAGCCTCTGCAACAGGATAGTAATTAACTCAATTTTAATCATGAAGATATAAAGGTTCAGAGAATTAGAATGGCATCCAGGGCATAGCAAAAATGTGCTAGAACTGGCTTATGACCCAGATTTTATAACCGCAGAGCAGGGCTACTTCGTGGTAACCACACTGAGAGTCAAGGCCAAAGCTCAGTGACATTCCATAATAAATAATTCAAACTCCATAGTCTGTGAGAACAGTGAAATCACATCTACACAATAAAAATAAAATAACACAATTATTTAGATAGTTCAGCTAAATGCTTTCCCCTTAATACCAAAATTCTTCTCCTTAAATTAAATTAAAATTTTAAAGCAAATATTTCTCCCTTCAGTCAATATCAGAGAGTCTGGTCTTATGGCGTATCCATAATTTGCCAAAGGACAATAATATATTGACATTCATAAGATAATTTTGGACCAGTTTTTTTTTTTTTTAATGTTGCTTTGGACATATTTTCCAATGCCTTCCCATCACACACACACACATACACACACAGGCACATGACCTTTTGCAGTTTAACTCTGCGCCTGTACAAGCTGACATAACGATGAAAAAGTGCCAGAATGCCATACATACTGGCTGCCTTGTTCTTGCTTGAAACATTGCCCCTAGAGTTGTACTTTACAATGGCTGCCGAAGCAGAGTCAAATAACTCCCATTTTTCTTGAGGACTTATCCCACTCCTCTGAAACAATTTCAATTACACTCAAAATGTATTTGCTATTACTCCTTCTTGCTCTTTTGGTTATGTTGATGATTAGCTAACATTTCTGCGTTAGTTGTGCCTGCCAGCCTTTCATATACCACCGTACATACAAATATACATTATTGATAATTTTTAAAAACTGTGTAATAACTGAAAATGAATTTCCTTCTCTATTGTCATATATACTGTATGTGCCTCCAGCCATCCCTGAACAGAAAGAGTTAAAAGTTGGAGCTTTCTTATTATCAACTTTAATTAGATCAACTGTAAATAAACCTTTGAATAGTGATTTAAAAACAATTAGGTTAATTAAAACAGTCTGTAAGTCAATCATGTCAAGATTGAAAGTTTGAAGATTAGTATTTACAGCTAGTGCTTAAAAACTTTAAAATATTTAGATTGCTTTTGCCTCTTGCAATATATCTAAACTTATTTTAAGCTTTTAAATTTTAGATTTAAAATTTTAAATTTTAAATTTGGATGTAACAAGTCTGTTTACATGGAAGTTCTTTGGGCACAAATATCACTCATATTTTATATAACTACAGTTTTTATATGAGAATAATTGCCAGTGCCTGTTCATCGTTAGTGTGGTAAACGTAATTGTGCATGAAGCTAAAATTTTAATTTTAAAACATCCTCAGAAGGCAGAGTGAAAAGGCAGCTATCATTACCTAAATATGATTGCTTCCTGTCTGTGTCCTTCATTTACCTAACCCCACTGTGGTCAGCCTCGGGTGTGAGCTTCCAGTCAAAAAAAGAAGTTTACCAGCTTCAGCTAATGGCTCACAGAAAGATCTACTCATTGCCTTCACAGAGGTGATCTTTTCTTGTTGTCTCCTTAATTTTGGTCTGCCACTGACCTTAGAGTATTGCTTTAACATAGAAATTGATCTGTGAATCTAGAATGATAATTTAGGCTTGATCTGCAAATGCCCACGTTCTTGATAAGATTTAGTTTGCATAGTCTTTATGCTGATTTAGAATTATGCAGTGATAATTCAGAATTGGGGCTTGGGCATACTTCCTTGACATGGACGGTAACAAGTAAAATGCAAACATTTTTAAGAAATTAGAGTGGCAAAAACATGCATTACTTTGTGCACCTTGTTTCTAATGGTGGCCCCAGATGGACAAATGGAAAATATTAAATTTATTGGCTTCCCATACTACAGTCTTCCCTGGAAATTATTAAGCCTTTACTTCCCACAATGAAGTGGAGCCTTTGTATTTGTAGCTCCAAGGACTTCATAATATGGAGTATATATGCATCTATGTTTAGGAGTAGGATAGAGCATACATTTCTTTGATGTCATTATTTGATATTCTATCGAATATCAAATATATAGTCCTACTATATTTACTGTCATGAGGTTTCCTTTACAAAGCAATACAAGGAGTGAAATGTTGGTAAATATTTAAAAACTGGCTCTCCAGGAAAAACAGGTAGTGTTTGCTGCTTTCCATGGTGGTCTCAATATTACCCCATGGCTAACTTCAATCCACCAAAATAATCTCTCTAGAAGGAGGGTTGAGAAGAGATGTAGGTCATTGGTTCTTAGGAGCTGGTTCTAGCTGGTTCGATACCACTGAATTTTAGTAACTAGATAAAGGTTTTTATATAAATGTTTTTAGAGAATGTCCTAACTAGGTTCAAACTTGATTTTATCAATCAGCTATTCCAGTGCCTCTCACATTCTGTGGAGATAATCATACATAGCATTAGATTTTAGAAGAAAAAGGAAAACAAAAATAACCAATTCACTTCTATTACCAGTAGGCTTAGCTAGAGTGCTTCATATCAATATCCTGTAAATTAGGGACATTCTTTCAGCCATCTCAAGCATTTTGAAAAAATACCACTGAAGCACGTTTATTCTGTATTGATGTGATTGTTCACACATAAAAGAGCAATGGGTATATGCAAGAATTTCAAATCTTTATTTAAATTTGAGCTTTTCTTTTCCCAATCTATGACCGGCAAATGTGAAAGAAAAAAAAAAAAGAAAAAAAAATATATATACTTGAAAACAAGAAAAAGCCAGGTGAATCGGTGAATGATGTGATGTTTCTTTTCTATAATACATTCAAACCTCCATTTAGTGATATGTGCAATGATCAGCAGTTTTGACATCATAATCCAAATGTACTAAACTATTTTATCTTCCTGCAGACAACAAGGGGATTATTACAAAACTGTTTTCTCAGCACCTTGTTGATTTAACACCTATATAGTTCCTACACCACACTCTGTTTTTCTTGAACTGGGTAAGTGTACTATGTATTTTTTTTTTTATTTGAAAAACTTACATATGTGACTAAAAGTCATGAACAGAATCTTTTACTGTTAGGAGTTTTTCATATATGTGCATATTAATTCATCAAGAAGCATATCTATCTAGACCTGAAACAATGTTTACAAAACTTTATTCAAATGAAAGGACTGTTTGTAGATAATCAGATTTATTGAATTATTTAGTTTGATGAAGCTGAAGGCCACGTTCACGTACTTTATTTCTAAAGATGAACTGAAAGTTTACAGAATCCTAGTTTCTCCTCATGTAATCAAAATATTGATATTCTGATTCCAGTGTTTGCCTTTCAGAAAGAAGCACTTTTAAAATGTAGTTTCCTATACAGTGTCCACTACCTGTAGATTTATTAGGAACCTGATAAATTATTTTTAAAAAGAGAAATGAAAGAAAAAAATCCATTCTTATTGAAATATATGTACACTAAACTAGTGCTATTCCAGGAAAAAAATGATAGGTGGAACTATTATAGTCATAAAGTTCTTATCCTAAGAAGCCTGTCTCAAATTTCAGCACGTGATCACTGGAAATTGCTCTTCTCATTTTGGCACATCTAAACCAGTACAGAAATCCTACATTGCTTGGTTAATTCTTGAGGAACAAATTAGCATCAGAATTTAAAGATGGATTTTTGAAATCTATAGCATTACATTGTTTAAGCTATAGTGAAAAAAAAAAAAGGTCTTTTACTCAATCTGTTTATAGTAAAGGAAGCTGGGGAAAACAAATTCTCAAAAGTCTTTGGAGCATATAGAACTTATGACCTTGAAAAATCTTGCATCAAAAAAAAAATCAATTCTGAAACCTTTCTAAAATACAAATATTTTGTTCCACTGTTTGGTACATTCTAATGGCTCAGATGAACGACTTCTATGTCCTTGTCGCTGCGCTCCTGTCTGAGATGTGAACAGCAGCAAAGCTCAACCGCTCGACTATTTTTTTCTCCATTTCCATGCTTCCTTTCCTTCATGTAGCTCAGACTGGAGAAAAATCAGCATGTTCTGACGAGTTGAATGCTATGAGGCAGTCAGATGGACCTGAATTCAGTGGAGATGGGAGCTCCAAAATAAATAGAACACCACGTGTCAAATAAAAAAGAAAGGAAAGATAGTCTCCTGTATAAATCAGAAGAGATAATCAACATCAATGAATAGACAGCAACTTTTTTCATACCTACACAAGCATCTCAAAATGATGGCAAACTTTAAGAATGATTGACCTTTTTCTTATTTGGAACACTTCATAATTTGTTTGCAAAACAACAGTTTATGTTGCCTTACACCAAATTTTATTGGCTTGTGTTGGAGGTTTGGGGAGATTTTTCTAAGAATTTATATATTGCTAAATGAAATATATTTGCTACCCAACAGCAATAAAATGCTGCTGGATTCTATAATCTAGCAAGCTAAAAGCATCACTGTAAATTAAATTTGTCCCAAGTTTTGATATGCAAGAAGTTCCAGGACTTTTCAATGGCTCATCGAGTTGTGTTCTTCTCATGGGCAGTGCCGTGAAGGTAGGTACAGGGTACGCTTGGTTCACGGACAACACAGGCCACTACTTACTCATCGAGGTTAGGTGCTTTGCAGGTATCTGAGAGTTGCTATCTATTCACAAACCACTGAGCATTTCGTTTTATCAAAAAGCCTTCCAATGCTCAGAGTCTGTGGTCAGTGCAGTCCCTTGGATAAGTCTAATGAAGTAAGTTATGCTTCACCAAGGCAAAAACCTAAACAGTTAAAAATGGAGAGATATTTACAACCGTTTTCTCTAGTAAGTCGAGTTCCTGTTTTCTTTATGGAGTGGGATTTTTTTTGTCATTTTTTGTTTTTGTTGAGTTTTTGTTTGTTTGTTTTTGTTTTTGTTTTTTTGCTTTTACTTTTTCTTCAGTACATTTCAAATTAAGGTCCCAGGGCTATGAGTACAAACTCTCCTGGCCGGTTCCATACATATCTGCAAGTCGTTTAAAGCGAGGCCCCCAGTCACTCAGGTAGTCATAATTCTGGTCAGAGTTTGAGCTGATGGAATCCAAGGAGCTGAGGGATTCGGCCACGGAGCCATTTCCTTCAAATGCGTACGTCTGCAAGGAATCGTAGGGGGGCGCACAGGGATCCACATCAGCTTCTTTCAGTCTTTCCCAGATAAATTCTCGAAAAATGACGTTGTCTGGGATGCTTTTAAAAGTGGGTCGACTCAAGAACTGAATTTCTGGAGTCACGTCCCTCCGAGTCTTGGTGTCTCTGATGACGTTCAGGTTTCTCAGGGCGGCCATGTCGAACGCTTCCGTGTCTTCCTCTCCGCCCCCCTCGTCGTCGTACCTCACGATATTTTCTCGGATGTCTCTCTCCTCGTCAAAAATGAGAGGCTCTTTTTTCCGTCTTCGCATGGTGACGATCAGGAGGATCAACACTAAACCAAGGAGACAGGAAAGGGAAAGTTTCAGTAAATCCCCAGCTGCCCCCCACCATGGTGAAATTGGGCCTATGACCTTGACTTACAGATTTCCTGCTCTTTAAAGGGAAATGAACTGACCGCCTCCCTGCATGGGAATTCAACAGCGGTAGATGTGCTAAAATTGCTAAAACGCCTTTAAAATAGGACACTTTTATACATCAAGAAACTCTTTTCCACACCTGTTCAGAACTGAGGTCTCCCTCTGTAAGGCAACCTCCAAAGTATTTGTTGGAGCAAATTGAAGGGCCATTTCAGGATAAATACAGTAATTTCAAAGCTGGGCAACACAAAGGTTTTTTTGTTTGTTTGTTTTGTTTTGTTTTTGTTTTTGAACTCCTTAATTGCTGGAAAGGCAAAGTGACATTCATAAATGTTTTAGGTCTAATTTAACAATTGCAATTTTGGAAGGAAATGGATTTTAGCATTTGGTCAGGTTCTTTGAAGAAATGCCTGGTACTTATCTAAGAAATTCCATTGTTAAATAAAACCCAGTATGTCAGGCCATATATGAAGATCAAAAGCTTTTCTATAGTAAATTGAGTCTCGCTTTCAGGATGAAATACTGAACATTACACATTCTTTACACATTCTACCTGGGGAGAGAAGTTGTGAGATTTTCAGCTTAGTCAAAGATAGATTTATCACAATTAATAAATAATAAAGCATATGGTTGCACTAGAAAACAACGGACACCAAATACACTGGCTTTTGGGGTTTAAAATATCTGAATATACTCTTGTATTTTTAGTTAGTATACACTACTAAGAAAGATTCTGTTTCACTCAGGCTATGGGCGACTGAATGCTAGCTGAATTGGGAACATATCAGATTTCATGGGCACTTGAATTAAGTATAAAAAAAGGTATTTTTGAATTTTAGAGTTCAAAATACATAGAGAATTATTGTTAATTTCCTTTTTGTTACATCAGCCAAATATATATATATTTTTGATGATCTGAAAGGCCCAGAGGGACCATTACTCTCAGCCTGCTTTTGAAAGACACTTAAAATATTTATATTTAAAATGTCTTATAAGGTTTTAATTTGGCATTAATAATACATTTGAGGGGCGCCTGGGTGGCTCAGTGGATTAAAGCCTCTGCCTTCAGCTCAGGTCATGATCTCAGGGTCCTGGGATCGAGCCCCACATCGGGCTCTCTGCTCAGCAGGGAGCCTGCTTCCTCCTTTCTCCTCTCTCTCCGCCTGCCTCTCTGCCTACTTGTGATTTCTCTCTGTCAAATAAATAAATAAAATCTTTGGAAAAAAAAATAATAATACATTTTAAAATAAAAAAAATAAAGCCAAAAAGGACATCAGTGTAATTCAGAATAATTAAAAACAAAGACTAGATGAGACATACTCCATCCCCTACCCTCAATCTGCTTTAAAAAAAAAAAAAAAGAAGTCTAAGCACTTACTTAAATAAGGCCTTTTTTTGTTGCAATATTCTGGCATGGGCCTTGAAAACAAATATATAGCTTTGTTGTCAAAATGGCCTTGGATAAAAGTTCAGCCTTTTCACATATTAGCTGTGTGATCTTGGGCCAGCAATTTAAACTAATGGAGCCTAGCCACATAAGATAATTATAGACAAATGTTTCCAGGTAAATTAGAGAGATTGGGGAATAAGGTAAGGAGAGGTATTAGAGTGACAAGTACTTGTTTGTGTGCCAAAGAGAACTTTTCATTGTTATCCTCTGACCGAGAACGTGAACTCAACATTTTTCCTCTGACCCAAGAAAAACAATGAAATGAGGTAAGAAAGTAGAAGTTGTAGCAAACATATGGCAAGGCACGTGTACTAAAGACTGAATGAGAGACAGAAAAGACAGTAAAGGTGAAAAATGAAGGTCTGCAAATAGGACTTATCATTTGGCCCTCAGGGTAGTTCTCTGGGGAATGTGTGTTCTTGTTTGACGGTGGTCTGAGGCATGTGAAACATCCTGCCTGTGGTCAATGAATAAAATGCAATAGGTGGGAACAAAGTATCCTCTACTTCCAACTGCCCCAAAGCCTTTGCGCTTTCTAGAACACTATGAGCCTAGTGCTCTGTATAAGGTCATTGAGATACAAGCTGAGAGCTCAAGTGACAATTTTCTAGTTCAGAGAAAGACACGCCAGTAAATTTTAAGACATATGGATAAATAATATTTTAGATTTATGTATAAATATAGCTTCTGAAACTTTTTATATGGTTCCGCCCAAAATAAAAGTCATTGCAACAGAGGGACAAGGTAATATTTTCTCAGAAGTCAGATAGAGATAATGGAAAGGTAAGCATCAGAATGATGGGTGGACAGGTAGAGGCAGGAATAAGAGAAATCTGTCACCCACATTGGAAGCAGAATTGAGGGGGAGCAAATATCCAAATGAGTGCAAGAGGATACAAGAAATGAATGGGCATCGGGGTGCCTGGGTGGCTCAGTGAGTTAAGCCTCTGTCTTCAGCTCAGGTCATGATCTCAAGGTCCAGGAATGAGTCCCGCATGGGGCTCTCTGCTCAGCGGGGAGCCTGCTGCCCCCTCTCTCTCTCTGCCTGCCTCTCTGCCTACTTGTGATCTCTCTCTGAGTCAAATAAATAAATAAAATCTTAAAAAAAAAAAAAAATGAGCATAAAAGTGAATGAGGCTATGAAGAGAGTAAGATATTATGTAATAATTAGTTGTTCTTTTAATTTAAAATCTTTTAATTTAAAAATTAAAAAATTTAATTTAAAATTTTAATTTAAAATTTAGGAAAAAATGTCAAAATTTCCAATTCTCTTTCCTTCATATAATTACAATGAATCTTTTCATATATATATATATATATATATATACACACACACACACACATTTTACTTATACATATATAGGTATATATATTTATATGTTACATTTTGTTTTATATGCTATTTTAACATAAAACATATTTCTTATGTTCTATTGTAAATATATTTTCATGCTACAGAAAAACTTACTTTTTAACACTCAAGCATAGTGCTCAGTAAAAGTGAAACATGAAAGAACCCATAGGTGTGTCAGCCCTCAGGTTCAGTACCTATTAAGGATATTAATATCTTATAGAGTTTATTTTATTTCTCAATCTTGCCTGAAGCTGAGAAAAATGAAGTGTTTTAGGAGGTTAGAAAATTTAACATTTCAATGACTTAGGAGAATATTAATTTCTAACTGCATGAGCCCATATAAAAAATAAAATTTAACCTTTACGTAGAACAAGTATTAAGTGCTCTTCAGGGTCTATGGAGATAATCCCTGTATTAAAAAGAATATTTTCTGCTTAAGTAAGCACAAGATTATATAGTTTAAGAGGTTTTTCTCATATGTCTTTTCTGTCATATGGATAATACTTATGAGTGAAGACAGAAAAGACCTAGTCTAGACAGCGTGGCACTTATAATGTGTTGTTCGTGAGTTTATATACGGTTAACAAATGTGTGTTAACCATTTATTACAGGCATTGGGTGTGATGATGTAAAGTTGCACACAGAAGCAGGCAAAGCACATTTCTTCATGGAACTTATAATGACATGGGCAGGCTATTAATCAAATAGCAAGAACTAAATGTAAAAGTAAAACGATGATAATTATTCCCAAAGAAGAAAATATGATCTTTTAAAGGTCTACGGTAGAAGAAACAGATCCACACAAGGCAGATTTACGTGCCCCTGCAGGCCGAGGCTAGGTGATACGGGAGATCATACTTGGCACAAACAAGCAGTCAGCAAAGGCTGGAGCTGACAGGGCTGAGGAGGAGAGAACGAGGTGGGAGATAACCAGTGCGGCTTAAGGACCGCCTCCGTGATTGTCTATGCTCTTAAAAAATCGTACTGACTGATCTCAGGAAGAAGGGGAAAGAAGATGTTAAGAAAGCAATTACAATGCTACTGCAATTCCTGTGTTGTGACTCAGTTCGTTAACATCCAGCATTTTCAGTCTCCCAGTCATGCAGACAATAGTGCTGGTGATTGGCAAAACTGTTTAACAGAGAGGATCTCTGCATCCAAACAGCTCAAACGTGGTAACCCTGTATTTACAAAGATAAATGTATGATAAATCATGATGTAATTCACTCAGAGAGAGGACACACATACACAGGTACACAGGTACTAAGGAGCCTGCAGACCAGAACAGCACCCTTCTCCCAAACAGAAATAAATAAAAGGGAAGATGAAGAAAAGCACAGATGTGTAAAACACACAGCACACTCTACAGCAGTGGACCCCTCTATTCTCAGCATCACTGTAGTCTGTGACAGATACACATCCATTTTTACTTAAATCCTCTTTAAAGTATTTCAAGTCCCACTTAACACACTTCTTGGAGGTTAACCATAGCATTATTGGTCATGATAATTAAGAGGCCCCCTCTCCAACAAACTTCCATCGTCAAATGTCTTACTCTCTTGAAGACAGCAGACACTTGAAAAGTCATTCGGGTTTGTTCTAGAAGTACTTATAGTGTATTCTCAGCTGCTGAATTCAATGCCCGATTGTTATCCCGAGTCCTCGGCAATGAATTATCTAAGCTTGCAATGTCTGAATGCTCAATATTCAGTTTTGGTCCCCAGAACATTTGCACAGATGTGGCACAAATTGGTACTATGGCTAGATAAGTCTTCTTATAATAAAGAAAAACTATTCCCTTTATTTCAAATTTTGAATCAATTCATTTAAAACCACTCAGTCATGTGAACTACTATCACAGTTCTTTTCCAACCTAAAACTCTATAAAAAGTTCTTGCTTTAAATCAAATTGCAAGACCTTAAATACTGTTAAATATCACTTTGTTGAGTTTAACCTACGGTTTAGAGACTCACCAAAAGTTAAAACCTAAATTTCTCTTAATTCAACATTTTTCAACATTATTTTCAACATTTCAACATTCAACATTGATTCAACATTTTTTACTGGGCATTGATTTTCAACTGTAATCCCTATAAGGTCAGTGATTTTATTCCCCACAGATATATCTTGAGCACAAAAAGCAATACTTGATAATAAATAAGCACTCAAAACATATTTGTTAAATATAGTATGGGTTGGAGATATGCAGGTAACTCTTGCCATTGTGAAGTTCAGTATTTTATATAAGAAAATATAACTAGTATATGATTATATAGCAATATAATGCATGCTAGGTAAATATGTATGGGAAGGTATGCTTTGGCCAGGTTGCTCAAAGTCTCACAAAAGAGATGACATGCAGTAAGACTTGAAGGATAAGCTACTGTCACCTAGAAATACCATTTTCTCTCTGTTTCTGTGAATAATCAGAATTTCTTATTAGTCAATAACATGGCTGTCTAAATCTTCACTATCCAACAGGGTAGCTGCTAGCCACACGTGGCGACTGAGCATCTGAAGTGTGGCCATCCCTATTTGAAACATGAACTGAGATGTGCTTTTAGTTTAAAATAGACATGTGATGTTCAAGACAATTGTTAATGTTAAAATTGTTCATGTAAACTATATTTTTATTGATTACATGTTAAATTATAGGTTTGTTAATACTGCATTAAATATCTTATTAGCATTTACTTCCTTTGTTCCTCTTTAGTTTTGCTAATGAGGCTACTTGAAGTTTTAAAATTACATATGTAGTTAACCCTTGTGAATCATAATATATTTCTTGGGACAAAATGAAATCTTAATTCTGTATGATCTTAAGGTATACTGCTCTAAAATTTTATTGCCAAATGACATATTGAACAGCAAAGTAACTATTATATGACAATTATTACTGTGTCTATTAGGTGTAACTGAAAAATGACCTACTTTAAATGAAAAATCTGCTAGTACAATCTGTATCCAAGTTGAATAATTTATTATAAATAATTATCCACATCCATGTGCGAGCAGAACTTAGCCCTTCAATACCTTTGTTTTTCAACTCCTCACTATCTTTTGATCTTGTTGATTTGCGTAAAGATTACTAAAAATCTGTTAATTTTCTCCATTTGCCACTAATTAAGTTTCTCTAACTTTCTTTAATTTTGAACTTGAACTTTGGTGGCTTCAGATCAGAAACAACCATGACAGAAATATTTCAGCTCTTTTCAGGGTCACTTCCAAGTTCCCAAAACTTTCTCCATGCCTGGAGCTACACCAGAGTTCTATATTCTCACCAAAAAAAATAGGTCATTGAGTGATAATTTTCCAATCCATGATTTATCTTCAACTACACTCAATGTTACTGACTTTTCTTTTTTATAAAAGTAGCCTATTTCATATTTCCATATTCTTATATCCTGATTGTCCTGAAGCCAGAGAATCTGAGTTTTTTGGAGTTATTCCTCCGAGACTAAGGTCATCAATGGTCTTGTTAACATCTGCCCAATCCAAAGGGCATTAGTCAGCCCTTAGCTTACAGGGCCAGTCTATCATATATGACATAGATCTTCAACCAGGAAAAATGATGCAAGTGAGTTTTCTTGAATTAATAGACTATTACAGGAATTCTTACAATTAAAAAAAAAAAGTTTTACTCTCTCCTCTCAAATCATGCTCTGGTGGCTGCTCTTCTCTAGGTAATACCTAGGGTAAATATTTCTCAAATTCTGTATGTGGCTTCTTTTTTTTTTTCACCCAATACTCTTTCAACATGAGCTCAATGAAATCCAAAAATTCAACTATTTTCTGTATATGACAATTGGTGAGGTCTCTGACATATAAATCTCCCATCTATCTTCATTAATGATTAGGCATAATTTTTACTGATAATAAAAACAATATGGGCTGCTCAGAATATAGTAAATACTTAATGCATGGAAACTGTAATTTTTAATTATTACTATCACTTATTTTACTATAACAACTTTCTGCCCAGGGGCACCTGGGTGGCTCAGTGGGTAAAAGCCTCTGCCTTCAGCTCGGGTCATGATCCCAGGGTCCTGGGATCCAGCCCCACATTGGGCTCTCTGCTCAGCAGGGAGCCTGCTTCCCCTTCTCTCTCTGCCTGCCTCTCTGCCTACTTGTGATCTCTCTCAGTCAAATAAATAAATAAAAATCTTTAAAAAAAAAAAAAAACAACTTTCTGTCCAAATATAGTTTTCCAGATTTTAACCCATTAACTTCAATCTGTTTCAATTTGTGTTTTCTCAAAATAATATCCACACCAGAAACTTCCAGGTCATCTTGGACTCTAACTTCACTTCCTCCTTGTATTTACCTCTTATTCATCTCACTACCTTAATGAACCAATTATTGCGTAGTGTAACTCCTGAAGTGTACCTCAAATCCCCCACTTAAACCCACATTTACACTGACTCACACCTGGTCTAGCTCTAGCTCCAGGCATCCCACTAAAGCAGCCGCAGCCCCGCAGCCCAGTATTCCCCAAGATCCCTAGTTTCCCAGACAAGCAAAAACTAAAGGCGTTCATCACCACTAAATCAGACTTCCAAGAAAAGTTAAAATGTCTTTAAGTGGAAAAGGCTATAACTAAAAATACAATACATGAAAGAAAAAACTCACTAATAAAGGCAAATATATAATAAAGGCAATGGATCGGCCACTTAAAAATCGTGTGTGCAAAATTAAACCAAAAAGATGTAAAATATGACATCAACAACATAAAATGTGTGTGGGGGGGAGGGAGAGTACAAATGTAGTACTTTTTCAGAATGCACTGGAAATTAAGTGACTATCAGCTAAAAACACACTGCTACATTTATAATGTTGGTGCACAGGAACCTCATACTAACCAAAACCAAACCCGCAAAAGAATCTAACAAATCCAAAGACCTACAACGGATACACACACACAAAAATAAAGAAAAACATCAAACCACAAGTAATCAAAAGCAGAAAGAAACAGAGAATTACAAAAACAATCAGAAAGCAATAAGTAATAGTAATAAACATATACCTATCAATACATTTTAAATGTAACTGGTCTAAATGATCCGATCACAAGGTATACCGTGGCTGAATGGATAAAAACAACATCCATTTATATGCTGCTTCCAAGAGACTCACTTTATATCTAAAGGCACATTCAGACTGAAGGTGGAGGGGTAGAAAAAGATATTCCATGAAAATGGATATAAAGCTGGATCAGGACTCATATCAGATGAAATATACTTAAAACAAAGACTGTGACTCCAAAAAAAGAAACAATATTAACATTTCCAAATACCTATGCAGCCAACATATGATCATGTAAATATGTAAAGCAAATTTAAGCAGACATAAAGGGAAAAACTGACAGTAATAGAAAATAGCGGGGGGACTTTAACAATCTACTTACATCAATAAATAAATCATCCAGACTGAAAATCAATACGAAAAAATTGGCCTTAAACAACACATTAGACCAAATGGCTTAACAGATATATAGAGAACATTTCATCTAAAAACTTCAGACTGCATTTTTTTTTGAAGTGCACATTGAACATTCTCCAGGAGAGATCACATGTTAAGCTGCAAAACAAGTTACAATAAATTCAAGAAGATTAAAATTATATCCAACATCTTTTCTAACCACAGTAGTGTGAAAGTAGAAATCAATCATGGAAAGATTTCTAGAAAAACAAAACAAAACATGTGGAGGACTGAAGCACATGCTACTAAACAATGTGTCAATAAATAAATTAAAGTTGGAAATAAATACCTTGAGACAAATGAAAATAAAAATGAAAACACAGCTTTTCAAAATCCACAGGATACAGCAAAAGCAATTCTAAGAGTAAAGTTTATAGTGATATAGGTCTACCTCAAGTAAAATCCCAAATAAACCATCTAACTTTATGCCTAAGAGAAGGAGAATATTGACAAGCAAATTCCAAAATTAGAAGAGAAAGGAAATGATAACAATCTGAGTGAAAATACATTAGATACTTAAAAAATAGAAAAGATCAATGCATAACTAAGAACTGTTTTTTTTGAAAAGATAAACAAAATTGATAAACGTCTAGCCAGAGTTTTCAAGAGAAAAACACAACCATACAAATAAAATCAGAAAAAGAAGTTAAAATGATACAACAGAAATAAAAACGATCATAGCAGACTACTATAATTATACACCAACAAATAGAAGAACTTAGAAAAAAATGATAAATTCCTAGAAATGCAAACTTTTGAGATTATGGAAAAACAGAAAATCTGAATAGGCCAATTACAAGTAATGATACTGAATTAGTAATTAAAAAACAAACAAACAAAAAAAACTTCTCCAGAAAATGAAGAGGAAGGACTGCTTCCAAATCCTCTACAAGGCCATCATTACTCTGATACCAAAACCAAAGATATTGAAAAAAAAAAAAATTACAGGATATCCCTGATGAAACAAATGCAAAAATCCTCAACAAACTATTAGCAAAACAAATTCAGCATTATGTTAAAAAAACTATACCCCATGTGGCACGTGAATGGTTCAGTTGATTAAGCGTCTGACCCTTGATTTTGGCTCAGGTCATGATCTTGGTGTCCTGGGATCCAGTCCTGTAATGGGCTCCCTGCTCAGTGGGGAGTCTGCTTATCTCCCTCTCCTTTTGCCCCTCCCTCTGCTCTCTCTCTCAAATAAATAAATCTTAAAAATATAAAAATTATACCCCATGATTATGTGGAATTTATGCCAAGGATGTTTCAACATCTGCAAATCAATCAACATTATATAACACACTAACAAAAAATGCTAAAAATCATATGATCTCATTAGATGCAGAAAGAGCAACTGACATAATTCAACATCCATGTATGATAAAAAACCAAGGTGAGTATAGAAGAATCACACCTCAACATAAGAAAGGTCATGTATGTCAAGCCCATAGCTAACATCATACTTAAGGGTAAAAACTAAAAGCTTTTACTCTAAGACACAAGGCAAGAATGCCCACCCTGGCCATTTTTATTCAACACAATTAGTCACCACAATTAGGCAAGGGGGAAAAAAGGCATCTAAATTGGAAAATAATGAAACTGTCACTTTTTGCAAATGACATGATACTGTATACAGAAAACCTTAGACTCCACCAAAAACTACCAGAACAAATAAATGAATTCAGTAAAAGTTGCAGAATACAAAATTAGAAATATAAATACAAAATCCTGAATACAAAATACAGAAATAGGTTGCATTTCTCTATACTATAACAAGCTACCAAGAAAGAGAAATGAAGAAAGCAATCACATTTACAATTTTATTAAAAAAAATTACTTAAGGGGGCACCTGGGTGGCTTGATGGTTAAACAGTCTGCCTTCGGCTTGGGTCCTGATCCAGAGTCCTGAGACTGAGCCCCACATTGGGCTCCCAGCTCAGCAGAGAGTCTGCTTCTTTTTTCTCCCTCTACTCCTCCCCCAGCTTGTTCTCTTTCTCCCTCTCTCAAAATAAATGGATAAAATCTTTTAAAAAATTGCCTAGGAATAAATTTAACCAAGGAAGTAAGAGACCTGTATTCTGAAAACTATGACACGGATGAAAGAAATTGAGGATGGCTCAAATCAATGGAAAGGTAAACCATACTCATGGATTGGAAAAATATTATTTTAAAATGTCTGTACTATCCAAAGCAAACTACAGATTCAATGTAATCCCTTGAAATTACCAATGTTAGTTTCCACAGGATTACAACAAAGAATCCTGAAATGTATATGGAACCTCAAAAGACCCCAAATAGCCAAACCACTCCTGAAAGTGAACAAAGTCAGAGGTGTCATGCTTCCTGATTTCAACCTATACTAGAGAGCTATAGCAATTAAAACCGTATGGTGCTAGCACAAAAACAGACACATAAATCAATGGAATAGAAAAGAAAGGCCAGAAGTAAATGCACACAACTATGGTCAATTTATGACAAAGAAGACATGAATATACAACAGGGAAAAGACCATCTTTACAGAGGATGGTGCAGGGAAAACCTGACCACTTTCTTAGAACATAAACAAAAATAAATTCAAAATGGATTAAAAGACTTGAATGTAAGACCTGAAACCATAAATCCCCTAGAAGAAAACATAGTAAGCTCTTTGACACTGGTCTTAGCAATATGTTTTTGAACCTGTCTCCTAAGGCAAGAACAAAAAAACCTAAAAGAAGCAATTGGGAGGGGCGCCTGGGTGGCTCAGTGGCTTGGGCCTCTGCCTTTGGCTCAGGTCATGATCCCAGGGTCCTGGGGTTGAGCCCCACATCAGGCTCTCTGCTCAGCGGGAAGCCTGCTTGCTCCACCTCTCTCTCTCCGCCTGCCTCTCCTCCTACTTGTGATCTCTCTCTCTGTCAAATAAATAAATTAGATTAAAAAAAAAAAGCAGCAATTGGGAATACATCAAAATTTTTACACAATGAAGGACAACATTAGTAAATGAAAAGGCAACCTACAGAATGGAAGAAGATATTTGCAAATCATGTATTTGATTAGGGGTTAATATCCAAAATATACAAAGGACTTACATACCTTAATATCAAAAACAAAAAAGCAAACAACCCAATTAAAAATGGTTACAGAACGTGAATAGTAGTTTTTCTAAAGAAGACATACAGATAGCCAACAGGAACATGAAAAGATGCTTAACATCACTAATCACCAGGGAAATCAGATTCAAAACCATAAGATTACCTCACACCTGTCAGATTGACAACTGTCAAAAAAACAACAAAAAAATAAGTGTTGGCATGGGTGTAGAGAAAAGAAAAGACTTGCACACTGTTGGTGGGAATATAAATTGGTGTAGCCACTATGGAAAACAGTACAGAGTTCCCTCAAAAGGTTAAAAATACCATAAAATCGAGTAATTCCACTTCTGGTTGTTTATCCAAAGAAAACCAAAGCACCAATTCAAAGACATACATGTCTTGAGGCACTTCCATACTTTGTGTTCCCTCTCTCTCTCTCTCTCTCTCATACATATATATGTATGCATGTATATGTAAATATACACCTACCTACACACAATGGAATATTATTCAGCCACAAAAAAGAATGAAATCTTGTCATTTGCAACAACATGGATGGGTCTAGAGTGTATTATCCTCAGAGAAAGACAGATACTGAATGATTTTTATATGTGGAATCCAAAAAAAAAAAGAAAGAAAGAAAACCAAAACCAGAAACAAATTGAAACAGACTCAGGAAATAAACTGTGGGTTTATTTAAACTAGGGAGTTACTAGGAAGTGGGCAAAATAGGTAAGGGAGACTAAGTCGTCCAATCCTTAAGTTATAAAATAAGACCTGGAAATGTAATGGATAGGGAATGTAGTCAATAATTTTGTAATAGTTTTGTATGGTGATAAATGGTAACTAGATTTATCATGAGGATCATTTCATATAAAAATATCAGATCACTATGATGTACACCTGAAATTAATAGGATATTGTATGTCAGGTATACTTCAGTTAAAAAGACAAAGACTAATGGTGGTGAGCTGTGCTTAATCTAATTAGTAGGTGAGACATTCCCCACCCCAAGTAGGTAAAACTGAAGCTGGTCTAAAAGGATAGTGTGAGCCCAACAGGTGAAGGGACTCAGGAAAAATCTTTTTGTAACAGGGAGGCATGTTTGAAACTAAGGGAAAGGCAGCGATGTGGCTCTTCCTTCAGGGTGAGTGAAGGATTAGACGGGCTGATACCTTCAAGAGGTGAGCAGGTGTCAGAACATGTCTTGCTTTGTGGGCCATGAGAACCATTTGGATTTTATGTAAGTACATTTGATGCTTCTGAAATGTCTCAAGCAAGGAAATAATCTATGTTTTAAAAAGTGAAATGATAGGAAAAAAACAGGGGTGCTACTGCAGTCTGATGATCAAAGACAGATGTCATTGGAAGTGACATCTAAGCTAAGATGTAAAGGGTGAGAGAATTCAACTTGTCATTTTGTCTGGATCTATGTGCTGCAGAATCGGAGATATATGCAGATCCTTAGTCACAAAAGGCCAGAATTTGAACTTGTACTTATGAACCTACTCTATTATTTATAGCCACAAAGAATAAATGAAAATTTATATTTGATACAATCTAAGCATGTGCATGAGGTAAAGTAGATAACAACTATAGCATTTTTGACTAAAATTTAAGCTGAATTTTAACAACAAATGCATTAACTTTGAAATACTGCAGTATTTTCTCTACCTTTAGATAGATTTGGAAAATCATATATTCAGATTTATTTTTTCTTGAGCCCTTGTAGATATGCAGGGCTATTAACTCAAAAATACAATGTCAGTATTTTAATTGTGTGCCATATCTACTTTATAGAAAAAAATAAAGAGGCTGGATTTCAGACAAAATGCCCTAAAATCATATAATCTTAGGAAATGAGAAAGTCTGGCTGTAATGGAGATACTATTTATGGATAAGGACAAAAATAAAATCAAACCCTCTTTCCTGCTAACGAATACATTCAAATCATCCATGGTCTCATTCAGAATGTAGGTGTAACATGCCCTCTCCATGTCACATCAGCCTTTTATGGCTATGTACATAATGATAAAATAATACTCAGCCCCTGGCTCCAAAAGCAGGAGTCTACTGGAGCAGATATACAAACTAATGAAACAGGTGAGTCAGCCATGAAGGACGCTCTGGTATACAAAAGGTGCTCTGGGGCACGCAGGAACAGCACCCAACCTGGACACTGAAGAAAATCGGGGCAAAGGTGTTCGAGGCAGAAGGAGCAAGTCACGTACGAGCAGGTAAGACAAAAGCAGGATGAGTCTGAGAAAGAGCAGCTCTGCAATGTGGCTGAAGGTTGAAATGGTAGGGGGCAGTTAGAGCATAGAAAGTCTGTGATTTTCATCTGTAGACCTTGGGGGCCATGGAAATCTTCTTTTAAGCTGGCATGTGTCACAGTCACATTTGCTGTGGAGAAACTCAGTCTGCCTGGGATGCTGGTAGATCGGATCTGGTAGAGATGGGCAGCTCAGGAGAGCAACGATAGACTTGGGTCAAAATCAGGTGCAGCATCAAGGGACAGCATGGCACAGATTCAAGAGTCAACAAAGTAAAATTTCATATTTTGGGGAGACTGATTGGCTGTGGGAGATGGAAGAAAAAAGTAAAGTGTGATTGATTCCCCTTCAAAAACATGAAAGTGGGGACTAAGTCGGGAGGAGAGGTAAGGGTGTAGGAAAACTGTTCAGGATTTAATAATTCTACTCAAATTTCTAATGTCAGCAGTCTGTTAGAGGAATGTGTCCATCCCAGAGTTCTGCGAATCATCTGCACAAAAGGGATGCTGCTTTCCATGTCTCGAGACAGGAAAACATTTCATTACAAACAAAACTGAGCTTCCCCTTGCCCCAGAAAAGTATCACAGATTTCCTCTCCATTAAATGTGGCAGTTAGAATGATTTGATTGTCAAGACAGACACAAAACTGACCTAAGCATAAAGAATATTGTGTGTCAAAAGAGAATTGGTATAGCATATATTTTGGTCGCAATGAAGTATAATCTCAAATTTATCATCTATAATTCTTGATGTGTTCTCTCAAGGTTGGAAGTAGTTGGAGGATACTGCAAATTAGACATTCAGAGCCAAAGAAGTGATCAACCTGCTTTGTAAAGCAGATCAAAGATTCTGCCGGCTCTACTTTGGCAGTGCTGGGCTGTGATACCCACAGATCAACAGGCATTTCCCAGAGACACACAAGTCTCTCCTATTAGAAAACACATACGGAAAAATACCTTATAAAGGACATTCAGCAGGCAGCCCCACTTGTGTTTGGGTCCTGGCTGTAACAACTTGTAACTTTGTACGTGTTTCCTCTAATTTAGTTTTCTCATATAAAAAGTGGGCATAATACTATTTAATACCTGCCTGGAAATACGTTGTGAGAATTAAATTAGACCATGCTCATAAAGCACTTAGCTAATGTCTAGCACTTAGTATGAGCTTATTAAATGTAATTAATTTTTACTTAGCTTATACCTGTTTGAAAGAGGAACATATGTGCTACCATAAATTAGCCACTTCTGTCCTTTAATATCACTAGGACTATCATTATAGATTATGATGGGGATCAATCTTGTGTGTGTGTGTATGTGTATGTGTGTATTAGTATTACCTATTAGTATAATAGGTATTAGTATACTTAGTATTACCTAAGTAAATATATATATATATATGTAACATACATATATATAATATACATATATATGTAGTACTATCACTTAGAGAACTAGGAAAATATTCTCCTGTTGAACATAATCATGAGTGGCCATAGTAACAGAGGAGCAAACATGATTCAGCACTCTGTGGACCAGGAAAGAAAAGAAAAGTACAAAGACGCATGACAGCGGAATGTCAAGCTGGTCACCCTGGACACACGGCAAGAACCTGAATCCCATGTAGCAAGCAGTGTTTTCCACAAATGATTTATTAAACCTGAAGTGGGGCCAGTCTAACTAATTCCAGTTGTGGCTAAAGAGCAGAGAGCTAGAGGGGATGTTATATGACATCAGTTACTTGGAACTAAAAGTTTAAATATGTAAAAACAAAACAATATAGTAAATTCAGTGACAATTTTAGTGTGCACCTGCTAACTAAGAAACTAACCAAGAAAACAGCTATAATAGTCTCTGGATCGATGTGCAATATTTAATATTGAAACATTTAAAACAACTGAAATTCTTTCTGCTCATTTCTCAAAATCCACTGAAGTAATGATTTAGTGTTAGTCATTCATACATTTTTTTAAAGATTTTATTTATTTGAGAGGAAGAGCAAAATAACTGGGGGGAGGGACAAAAGGAAAGAAAGAAACAGACCCCCTGCTTAGCGGGAAGCCTGACTACAAGGGGGCTTGGTCTAGGACCCAGAGTTCATGACTTGAGTGGAAGGCAGGCACTTAACCAACTGAGCCACATTCAGGTGCCCTGGATTTGTTTTTCTCTGAAGTGCATTCAGCTTGGTTGGAAAATAACCATGTATGTTCACAATTATGAATTCAATATGATAAACATGCAGAAAAAAACTGGTGTTGGCATAGGGCTCAGTCTGGGGGCTCAGTCTGTTAAGGCTCTGACTCTTGATTTTTGCTCAGGTCATGATATCAGAGTCATAAGGTGGAGTCCCATGTTGGGCTCTTTGCCGAACATGAAGCCTGCTTATGATTCTCTCTCTCTCCCTCTGCCTTTCCCCTTGCTTGCATTCTCTCTCTTCTCCAATAAATAAATAAAATCTTAAAGACTGGTGTCCCAGCAAAATATTTAGTTGAACATTAGAATACTAAAGTATCTTGCCATATACAGATGAAATGTTTCTACTTGCAAAATAATTTCATCTGACTGATAACTTTATCATGAACATTGACTATGACCACAATCTCTCCCATTCAAGTTGTATTCAATGTAAGTAAAGGAAACTTTGGGTTCTCAGTTTGGGATCATCTTCCATTTAGAGAATACAAATAAATTTGAAAGGGTGAGAACAAACTTGGGATGGGAGAAAACTCGGGAAAGGGTTCTAAAGTTAGAAGGAAACTAACATGAAGTTGACATGACCAGCTTCATATAACATGATTTTTTCAATTTTGAGAAAGGACTACATATGAACAATTTTGAAAAAAACACATTTTCAAGGTGTATTTTCTTTGTCATTTCATCTAAAAACAGTGATTGATGAAAAGGAGGCAACTTGGCCGTTAACTTGGTATACGACTTCCTGAAATCCTCCAACCCGGTTGTACTTCCTTTTCCCCCTCTGAAAAGTGCAGAGGTTTGGGCTAGAATTGATTTCTATGCCTTCCAGCATGAATATTCTGGAAACTTCAGGGCATTCCTTTCTCTTCTCTTACAAATAGCTTTAATTTGCAACATTACTGGAAAACAAACTTGGCATACAGGGAAGCACCTTTTCCTAGGGGTTCAAAGCCCAAGTTTCTCTAGTTTCATCCTTAGATTGAACTAGATTCTCAAGTAGTCCCTCCCTATTTCCACCCCTTTACATTGCCCCCACCTTTTAAAAAACCATTTTTTAATTTATTCTTTTGGGAGAGAGAGAGAGAGACAAAGACCATGAGCAGGGGAGGAGATTGAAAAAGAGAGGGAGAAGCAGGCTCCCCACTGAGCAGAGAACCTGATGTGGGACTCGATCCCAGGACCCTGAGATCACGACCTAGGCTGAAGGCAGACGCTTAACGACTGAACCAAGGCAGCCCACCTTGCTTTTTTCTAGCAATATTTATTTAAAAGCCTAAAAGGTTGAGTTACAAATCCTGTTATCTAGTGTCTAGGAATAAAATCCACCTCACTTCTTAAGGTATAAAGTATGAGTCCTGTGTACACTAGGAGTCATGACCCATGCGAGGCTGTGTCTCCCACCCAACCACCCCCACCCAAACACTCAGTCATGCTGGCTTTGGCACATGTTGTGTGAAAACCCAGAGTCTGTAATTGAAGAGACAGAACCTAACAAAAATGCAAAGTCCTGATCCTCTGTTTCTAAAGACTCAGGAAATACGGCATAAAAAGACTCAAATCTAAACAGAAACATACTGATTACTGAGCCAAGTCCTCACTGAGAAATGAAAGCCAGTAGTTCACAAATGAATTTAAGCACAGTAGGCTCTGTTTTGACTTATGTTTTTGTAGACTTGGAGAAACTTTTAAAAATGAGTAAAATATAAGACATAAACACCTTGTCCTAAGAAGTGGAAGAGATATTCCTAATCTGATATCTGTTGGAGGAAAATGCTCAAATATAACTAAATTTTGATGAAATCCACAAAAACCTATGATCATACCCTGAGACAAATGTGTACACACACACACACAAACACACACACACACAATCACATAGTCTTACATATCATATGTAAGAATGAAATCTATAAGACTATTTTACTTATTTTCAGGGACAGCTAAGTAATGATTCTTAATTAGAACCAACAAGCAACCTAACTTGCAAGGAATCCTTAGGTCAATGGTAAAAGTATGTTCTAACAATGAAGTAGGCGTCATTAGATAGACAACTTTAAAAGAAATCAAAGGTAATTAATTGTTGGGTATGATTAAATTGTGAGGAATTCAATTTTATCTTACTCATTTGAAGTACTCTGTAATCTAAATTGTCTGTGATAACTGGCCAGGTTAAGTTCAAAAAGTCATCCATACACCATCTGCCTTTGCAATGGTTCCATCTTTTTCAAAACTTACTCCAGTCTTTTGTATTCTATTCTAATCAGGCTTTAACTGAGAATTACTTACCAGTTCTAATGAGTTTGAGACTTTCTGCCACCTGTGTGAAGGTATTAGGAAAAAAAAAAAAAAAAGTTTTTTCCTTCCTAGATTTATCTGTTTAGCTGGTTATTGAAGTCAGTCATTTCCATTTGTAGGAATCATTTACAGTATATTAGTGACTAAGTCTTAGCTTGGTTAATAGATTGAGAATTCACTTCATCAATAACACTTAAAAGTTACTGTATGTCTGCTATATGGTAGGCACATGATTATCTCATTTAACTTTTACAACAACCTTACAGTCTAGTTCTATTATTTTACCCTTCTAGATTAAGTAGCCAGCTTTATAATGTTCCCCTGGTGAAAAGCTAGTGTATGTTAGGAGCTGTAATAAAAGTTAGGTTTACTTAACTTCATAAAACTTGTTTTTAAACATTACACAGTGAAGACTCACATTGCCAAATTCAGCTTTTACAAAAATATGTTATAAATGGGTTCACAAATTATATTAGACCCTAAGAAAACACACGATATGGTCTCAGATGTAATACTAAACGCTTGTTGTCCTTGATGTAAGAAGTTCTACTCTGAAAGACAATGTAGCTAAGGAATAAACCATAAACCCATTACCCAATGCTCGTGTTGGATGTCTCCCAATTTTTAAAAGGGTACTGCATAATCTCCTATAAAACTAATTCTAACATAAGTTATAAATCTTATTTACCCATGCAATAAAGTAATCATGGAGAATATAATTAAATATGTTAATTCTTGGGAAATTATAACTTTTACATTCCTAAAATTACAATCTTTTCAAATTTGTGAATAATTTAAAAATCTACCTTAAATCTTTTCTGAAAAGAGGGGGGATATAAAGCTATAATTTCTGAAGTAATCACATTATCAAAACAACATAGAAAAGATTCTGGTCTAATATATCTCCTTTGTAGGGTAGTTTAACACAAATAGCTATGACATGGTAAATTTGAAAAAAAAAAACAATCAAATTTAAACAGTCACTTATCTTCCCTATTGTTTTAAAAATGAAATTGATTATTTTTTCCGAGTTGTATTTTCAATATACCATTGGAAAGTGGGGCCAAGGAACATGGCTCATTGAAGGAAACGCCATCGAACAGAACACTCGCACATGTTCTCAAAAAGGTACCATCAGCCAAAGAAAAGAGAAGGTCATGCTGTATGGTCGGTGTGATTGCTCTCACGGCGCAAACCCTGGAAGCAGTACCTACCCAGCAATGTCAAGACACAGGCGAGTATGGCAATCAGGGCTCCTGTGCTGAGGCCGGCGGGTAGAACGTAGGCCTCGGCATTGCAGGTCTGAGCGATCCCGTCGGCATCACAGTCGCAGACGCGGATGGTGAGGGTGTTGGTGCTGCTGAGGGAAGGCGATCCGCTGTCCACGATGGAGATCGGCAGATAGTAAACAGATTGTTCTTGTCTCCGGAAGCCATTTCTCCTGGTGAGAATGGAAGCTGTGTTGTCTAAGACAGAGAAAATAAATGTGTAACACAAGATTGCTGATGGACTCAGTCCTGCCAAACTTACCTGATTTAAGGGGGTGGGGAGCTGGGCGAAATAGGTGAAAGGGATTAGAAACTTCTAGAAGAAACGCGCGTGCGCGCGCGCGTGCACACACACACACACACACACTAATTGAGATGATTTAAGTCATTTTGTTAAGTGTCTTGTCAGAGAGCTCTACTACAGAGTACTTGTTAATTTTAATACATTTTAATATTTTACATCATGCTACACAGTTATGACCAAAGGAAACAGATATCAAATAAAACTGAATATGAGATCAGACTTGGCAAGAGTCTGAATATGAAAATTTTTATTCATCACTTAACTGCAACTTAGTAAAAATCACATAGAGTACACCCTTTTCTCCTAAATTTCAAATCATACACTTTCAAAGAGGATGATTCAAACTAAAAGGATAAATACTTTTGCAGCATCATCAGATAGCAAAAATAAAAAATCCCAATCCATCCCCTCCTTGACAAGTTCCAAACCCAATATAGAAATAAGAAAAATAACATAATCCAGCTTTATCTGAATGACATAAACATAGATATTCAGGAAAGGAATTATTGTGTAGTTTTTTAAAAGTCCATATTGGTATATATTGTTACCCACACCCCATGTATATAAACATTTTATCAGTGATAAAATAGGTCATTTGTGTTTAATTTATATTCAATATTCTATTTTATCTAACATTGAATTATGAAATCTTTATCAGTGCTCAGTAAGTCTGTATCACATAACTGTGATTTCTATACCAGAAATAATTTTTTTTTGTCTACTAGCAATTTACCCAGCTACATCTTAATTAATTAGAGAATTTATGTGATTCTTTAAATTTACAGCAATTAAAACATGAAGAAGGAAAATAGGATCATAGTTTCATCTAGTGTACTTTAATATGTGCCTCCTTTCCAAGCTATCAGAAAGATATTTATCCAGTGTTTATCATAAAAGAATTAACAATGCTCCAATGAAAGAGCAAACTGAAATCTACCTGGTCCAAAGAGCACAAAACAGGAAGCTCACAGGACCCTGGAGAAAACATATAACCTTCAGTTACAGAAGTGGCAAGAATAAAACTGTTGATTTTCAGGTTCCATCTGGTTAAGTTTTTCTGTAAACAAATCTTTTAAGACTTGAAGTTGTGGTGTTCATTAAAAATCTACACAGGGAGTTGCTGGAGGATATTGTTTTCAGTATGTTTCTATACACTTAATAGTAATACACACGTCTATTTCTTTGCCTCCCAATCATTACGATACATGTATTCATGTTTTGATACACAAAGTTTTTCAGAGCTGTTGAATTGTAATCTAACATGACTGGTATCAAATAGCACGAATGCAGGTACACACACACACACACACACACACACACTGGATTGTGGAACATGTGCCTAAATGCCCAATATGTGAAAGAAAGCCCTATGTTTGGGAAGGAGATCATAAAATTCATCATGTTATCTACGCAGTTCCTAGCATGGAAGCCGATATAAGAACTGATCTTCTTTTTCTTCCTACATGTTTTCCTCCAAGGTACATGCTCCAGAGCTCTGGTCTTGACCTAGGGAAATCTTTCCATTGTGCAGCAGTGGGGATGTCCCATAAATCCATACATTTTAGTGCATGTGCTGTCCAACCATCGTGGTGGTACTGGATAGGATGACACATGGGGGAAATATTCAGACTCTTCTTGGCAAGGTCACAGAATCCCCTCTCTACGCTTGTGCTGGATGAACCAAAGTGCTGAGAATTGTCCCAAATATGATTAAGTCAGAGAGTCTGGGATTACCCACATAGAGAATGCTCTTCCTTTTATATTACTAAAGGGACAAGATAGTATTCTCATTTAAGCAGAGAGTGGGGTCAGGAAAACTATTATTTTCAGATTGAATTTTTGAGGTCAAAGTTGGATTTTCTGCACTAAAGAAGATGGCAGCTTCAGGCAAAAAGCACTTATAATATCACCCTTCTGAATAAGTCTTTTTTAGATGAGCCGGTGTTTGACTAGGAAATCTATTTCTACAGGTTTTCTTTTATCCTGAAAGCTGACTCACATATTCAACTCAAAGGAATTACATTTTCTGTATTGTTGGGGAATACTCCTCTCTCTGTATATTTTTCAGTTGCAGATGCCCTTTTGTTAAAATAAATACCTTGAATGAAAACACCTCTGAATATATAAATTAAAAATTATAGAACAGCAGGTTCTCCTACTTTAAAAGTTCTTATAATTGTCCATGTGTTGCCTATGATGATATATATATATAGATTTATTGATTATATATATATTGATGATATATATATTGATATATGATGATATATAGATATCATTATATATATAATTATCTACATATATTTATATATAAAATATATATGCCTATGTCAGTCTATATATATTTATAAAATGTAAATATTCTATTATGTGTGTCTCTGTGTGTGTGCATATAAATACATATTTAAGCAAAAATGTGTGTATGTGTGTGTGTGTGTGTTTGTGTTTACTTTTGAAGCAGAGAAATGAATTTAGGGTGACAGGAAATTCTTTTGTTCTTTTTTTTTTACTTCCCTGAATCAGGAATATATCTTTTAATTATTTGCATGGATTACTTCTATTTTTTGTTAAAAACAAAAGTATAACTGATGCTACTATTGAAAATCTTAAGTCAAAGTTGATTTAGGTTGATATCAAACAGGAAATACCAATTATTTTCCTAATGTCTCAAGTTATACTATGTAGTACAGTCTTATTAACAAATTTAGCTGGCTCTCAAAGGTCTAGAAGAAAAGTCAGAGAGAAATGGATCTGGCTTCTCCCCTATTTGGATTTAGGCCTGAAATGATTTAACTAGCAGCTGCTTCTTCATGACAGCAAATCCATAGATAAAAATTACTTGAGGGGCTCATTGCCCTTTAATTAATGTCCTTGCTAGTGTGTGTGTGTGTGTGTGTGTGTGTGTCCATAATCAGCATTCCTGAGCAAGAAAAAGTTGTTGCTTAGAGAGTCTGTACCTGCTGCCTCCACTGGTGATAATAATAATACTTTACCTTTGTTATCTTTCAATGAAAAGTTGTGGTTATTTGTTGCATCAGTTGTCAAGCTGAAATAAAACTGGTGTCCATTGGATGGCTCATCTTTATCCACAGCACTGATCTTCTGGATAACCTAGGATGGAGAATTAAAAAGCATGAAAGCATGTTGCTGTGCCCTGCTGTTCTGTATGACAGGACAGAGCAATTTTATACCTTATAACAAATACCATCCTCTTTGGGGGGAGGACCAGATGTACTACTATGAACCCAATCTAAAAAGGGCTCTGAAAAACCAATCATGTCCCTTTGAAATTTCACGTTTGCATTTACTTTTATGAACCTGAGAAATAAGCTGTACCAGCCCAGCACATGCCCCAAAACACCAAACAAAATGGATGAGCAGAACAAGCCACACCAAGATTAAACCCTACCTAGTTCTTAGAAGTTCAAGGTACATAACTCCTGCTGTGTAAAACAGGGGGCAGGCCAATCAAGCATCATATGCTAGATTTTTCCTTAAAGGAATCAAAGCCCTCCACCGTTTACCACGGCTTTCACCATGTTGCCCTTTCTTCCTGAGAAATTTCATCATCCCAATTAAACCAGAATTTTAAAGTTCCTTCAATATTAGTTTATGCTACACATCAAAGTGTTAGTTTTGCTGAGATGTGCTGATTACATTTTATCTTAAAGCTGGCAGAATTTCAAAGGTAACTGCTACTGGATATTTTTAAAGAAACCACAAGCTAGGAACCTGGTGTGCAGAAAGCTCTTACCTGCCCTGGTTGGGCATTTTCACACACAGTGGTCTCATAGTCCATAGCAAATTCGGGGGCGTTGTCATTGATGTCAAGTATAGTAATGGCCACATAGCCTCTTCCGACTTGAGATGGATTCTCTAATAAAGAGGAAAATTTGTCTTATCATGTACTCTGAGAGTAAAGCTATTATTCCATTGCTGTCTTCCTCAAGCAACTCCTTTGAAAAACAATTAGACTCAGCCGAAATGGTTTGCCTCTCTAAATCATGATTCTAATAAGAAAATGACCAAACCATAAATGAAATCTAGAAACATAACACTAAAGACTTCAAAAGGAGCAACAGAAAATTTGATCCAAACGTCATACATATGTATAGTACATGTGTGTCTTTATTTGAGTCCCTGATGAGAAAATCATTGAAAAGAGGACTAATAAACCATGAATTTCAATATTCTTTGAGGCTAGAGTACAAATTTGTATGACTATACACATATATACATATTATCCATGCACATATACTATATAGAGAGATAATATGCATAACATATCATTATGCATCCCTCTTCCAATATTTTTCTTATCAGGGGCTAAAATTAGTTCAATATCAATATGCATATATGTGTGTATTGTTAGGGATCAAGTTATTACTTTTTGTAAGCTACTGGACTAACTCTATACCAGCATAAATGCAGCTTATGAAATAAAACTATGAAACAATAGTGAGCTCCCTGAAGGTAACTCAGGTCTGTTACTTTATAGCAATCTCTTTTCCTTAACTTTGTGCGTATTAGCAAATAAAGTTAAGGAATATAAATATATTTCTCAGCTTGAAATTAAAGATTTTCAAGATTTTGATCAATTCAGATAGGCACGTAATAGAACTCAAGCAGAAATTACCACCTCAACGACAGCCCATTCTGTACTCCCAAAGTCCTCCATCCTCATTTAATGTTCAACCTTACAACTTACGGCTCTCCATTGCAAGAACTGTGATATTATGAACAGCATTTGTCTCTCGATCCAAAGATTTGGCAGTTGTAATAACTCCACTGTTGGCATCAATATTAAAGTATCTCTCCAAGTCTGTGTTTCTGTCAATTGAATACCTAATTGAACATTAAAAAAAGAAAGAAAAAAAAACCTTCAATATTTGTTTGATTACAGTTTGCTAAATTTATTTCATTAATTGCATAGCCAACCACCAAATCCTGCTGATTCCACAATCTGTCATATTAGTAACATAAATACATGCTTAGTTTAAAATTTCACCAATGTTATACTCAGTTCATAACTGCTTGTCAGTAAACTTTTTGCTTTTCTGTCAGTAAAAAATAAACACCCTAGTATAGTTATCTTCACAGTGGATTGTTGAACTAATAAACTTCAAATTTATTTTATTATTATTTTGACTCCGCAAAATCATTTACAATAGATTTAGTAGCCCTTGTCACGTTCATAGGTCCTTCTAAAATGAAACAGATATAGGCATCTTGCCCATTCACATACACTTAGCAACAGATATAGGCAACAGACAACATCTTTTGTCTTGACAACACCAGTCTGATCTTAATCCCCTAACTTTTAAAAAATCTCTCATTCAGGATCTTGACTGAGATTCCATAGATATGTTTCAAGGTAGAACCCCTAAAATTACATGAATATTTTGGTGTAGAGAAGCATTTTCTCAAAATATCTGCTATCCAAATACAAGTGAAAAAATGACTGTTCCACCTATATTCTAACTCCATTATGCTGTTATTTGTTCCATACACAAAATTCATCCACCTCCAATTAATGACTAGGTCAAACCACCAAACCCTCACCCCCAGTGGTTCTAGTTGAGTGAACAAATCTTATTTAAAAACTAACAAAAGAACAGATAAGCCAGGGCGCCTGGGTGGCTCGGTGGTTTAAGCCGCTGCCTTCGGCTTGGGTCATGATCTCAGGGTCCTGGGATCGAGTCCTGCATCAGGCTCTCTGCTCAGCAGGGAGCCTGCTTCCCTCTCTCTCTCTCTGCCTGTCTCTCTGTCTACTGTGATCTCTCTCTGTCAAATAAATAAAATCTTAAAAAAAAAAAAAAAAGAACAGATAAGCCAACACATACCCAGTTTAAGAATGTATTTTATGTTTCCATAGTTCTCCAACTACTACTATTAAATAGAAACATCTACTTCTAGTCTGCTGTATTATAAAATTCTAGACAGAGCAAACATAGCAAGGAAAGAGGAGGGATCAGAAAATATTAGAAAATTAACCATAAACCAACAACTACTGTCTTTGTCCAGCAATAGGTGTTTAGGTGATAAGAGTATTAGGAACTTATTTTCTGATGTTTCTACTTTCTTGATGGCACATGAAATAAGATTATCAGATAAGGGAGCAAAGAAGAGAAAACATTTTGAGAAGGAGGGAGAAGTCATTTATTAGAAGGGACAGAAAAATATATATATATAAATACACACGCGTACACAGACGAAGGGATGTATAATGGGATGGCTAAGCATTGTGAATTGCCAATTTGCATTTTATGTTCATCAGTTCAATGCGAGACCAGTCATCCTGCCTATCTGTCTTGTTCTGTTGTCATACATGTGTTTGAAGGTGCACAAAGAGCACAGGGTTGGATTTGACTAGTCATGGACAATGGAAAGGGGGGGTACAGATGATAGGGGCATGTACACAGGAGTGCTAATAATGAAGGCCCATGGTATGGTTCATGAGGAAGAGTTAAGGAAATAAGGGGAAAGAGACTGATATCGAGAGATTCTGATAGCATCAAGTTGCAGAATTGCTAGAGTGAGAAGTGGTAGACAGGGAATGGGATCCTTGAGGTAAATTCTCAGTAGTAGCGTATGTTAGATGACTGACAAGTCAAGAGTATGTTTTTAAAAACCTATGACTCAATCTGGGATGCCTGGATGGCTCAATGGGTTAAGCCTCTGCCTTCGGTTCAAGTCATGATCCCAGGGTCCTGGAATCGAGTCCTGGGTTGGGCTCTCTGCTCAGCAGGAAGCCTGCTCCCCCCCGCCCCCGCCTGCTGCTCTTGTGATCCCTCTCTCTCTCTCTGTGTCAAATAAAAACAAAAAACAAAAACAAAAACAAAACAAAACAAAACAACAAAAAATACCCTAAGACTAAATCAAGGCAGAAGAACAGATCACCAGAGTCAAGAAGACCAAGAAAGTGAAAGATAACATGTTTAATAAGTCATTGGTATAATTCAATCAGTTACCAATCACCATGTCAGGAGTTACTATGGGCAGGAATAAAATGATCCAGGAACTAAAATCTTCAATGAATTAATGTGATAACTGTATATTTAGTGGTTGATAGCAACATGGAAGATTCTGATGATGCATCCCACAGAAGAGTTGAGGGTTTTGAAGGAAAAACAAAATTAAATTGTTTGAAATGATAATGGCAGTACAAACAAAATGTACTCACACTTCTAAGATTTGTGGTATACAGGGTATGAGAAAAATAAATCTTACTTGAGTTCCTCTATACCCTCTTTTTTTCCCATCCTTCTATTATAGCTTACGTGTTTTTATTTGTATCAAAATCAAACTTATTCTGCACATCCCATCTGCTCTGACCTTTTCAAAATGTTTTTCCTTGGAATAAGATATTTTCCTCTGTACATTATTTGAATTGAAAGCAAGTATGTTTTCTACTTTAAAAAACACATTTCCTCATGTGTGTCTAGTTCACTGTTGGCCTTTATATCATCAAGTCCATTGCTCACCTCTATTCTTTTCTTACTCTCTCATTCAAATATACTATGACTGACCACAGACTCCTCCTTAACACATAGTCTCCATCTGCCTTTGTCAGTACCACATATTCTCTGTGCTCTTCCTACACCACTGCCCGCGCTTTACATTCACCTTGGCTGGTTCACGTTCCTCTTCATAACTTCTCTTTACTTAAACTCTCTGAAAACTCTCCTGTGCGGTCCTCCTCTCTTCTTTATATAAAAATGATTTCCCTCTGAAATTTATACAGTCCCATAGCTTAAGTAACCTATACTTTTGATTGCTCCCAAATCTACATTAAAGTTCCTTGGCCACCAGACTTATATATTGAATTACATGCTTAATATCACCGCGTGGTTATACAACATGAACTGAAATGTAACATGTCCCAACTGAAGTTACAACTCCTGCTGTCTCTCAAACCTTCACCTTCTCCACTCTTTCCAAGTAAATGATACCACCAATCACTTGATTGCTCAAACCAATAAGCTAGAATTGGTTGGTGACTTGTTTTTCTTACTTTTGCATCCAGTTTCTCCAAAACTCCCAAGGACCACACATTGTAGCCTAAATCTTGCATCATTTTATTCCTTATCAACATACGTAGGAGAAAACCAACAAATTGGTCTCCTAGAAATGATAAAGGGAGTCAGAGCAGATGTAGGGATAGAATAAGCTGTTCGTTTGAGAAGAGATGGGAGATTGGGCAAGGACATGGAGGACACAAATTGTCTAGAACATTCTGGAGGGTGGCTACGCTTCTTAATCCCAAGGACTTGGGGTCACCCAGAATTAAAGGAGTTCCCTATTTTCTATTTTCTATTTCTATTTCCCTATTTTCATTTTCTATGTCTAGTCCCTCTAGACATACAAAAAAAAAAAAAACTAGATCTTAGATATGAGGCATTCAATACTATATAAAGTTACCTGAGAAAAACAATCCCTCAGTCAAGAAAAATAAAGACTATGGGTACTCTTTAGAGTCAGAGGTACCACATGTCTCACAGGAGGACTGATGGAGCTCAAAGAAAAGTAAGACTCTAATGAAGTTTGGACGAGCACATTTATTGTACTTCTGTACCCACTGGCCTTGGCATTGAGATGTTTGATGGCCCGAGTCAACTAGAGGCTTAGCAGAAAGGGAGAGGATTGATGTTTCTCTAATCACATGCCAGAGTGAACATTAGTGCATCTTCTGGTACTGTGGACTCACAACAATCCCTCTAGTTTCTGCAAATTCCAGCCTAAGAAAAACTTGCCTCTGTATATATATATGTGTGTGTGTGTGTGTCTATATATATATAGAGAGAGAGAGACAGATAGATAGATATACTTATATATATATGTATGTTGGAGTAACCAACTAGAGAGGTCACCTCTGTATTTTTGTCACTACAGTATTAAAGCTTCTGGTCTACCCATTTACTAGTCAGGCAGCTGAAAATCTTAATATCTAGCCTCAATCCTGTTCCTGAGAGCTACCAACTGCTCCAGGTACCTGCAGCATCTTCAGCTCAAAGTCAATGTCCGTGTATCCGAAAGCCCATGCATCAGCCTTTCCCCAGTCTATCCCTCCTTCAGAACTTTTCCATTTTCAGAAGGACTTGAGCATTAAAGCCTAGTTTGCATTTTTTCCTGCATCCTCAACTATGGAAAGTCATGTGTGACAAAGACGTCTATTTACATATCTCATATTCATTTGCGCTTACTTCTTATTACTAGAACCTGCTTTTGTTTAGAGGCAGCATGTATTCAGCTGAACATCTCTATTTGCTAGTCTCCTATATAGATGTGGTATTGGTGTCCTGATGGTGAAGTGGTAGCAAATGAGATGAAAGTTGTTGAGTCAAGCCCCTTCCCCTCCATCTCACCTGGGACGTGAACACAACGGGAAGAGGTCCAAAAGCCATCTTGTAAATATGAGGTGATCAGTGCTTGATATGAGAAGCCAAGGCCCTTGATGACATTATACTGCCAAATTGTCAGTCCTTGGGTGTATAACTCCAGACTTCTCATTAGGAAGTCATTAGTGTTAAGCTTTGTTGCTACTAGCCAAGCACAATTTCTAACTAGGGCAAGCGGGTACTCTTATTATGGTATTTCAGTACTGGATACTAAAGTCTCACAGTTGGTTGTTGATGGAGCCAAGATTCAGAGCCGTCATCTGAGCCGTCCGTCCGTTACATACCATATTACCTATAAATAAGCTTTTGGTCCCTGCCACTTACGATTCTCCAATTCAGCTTCTTTCTACCTTTTCCCAATGCTCTCCTACCTGAAACTGTAAGTCAAACTGATGTCTTAACTGATGAATGAAAAGGCAATGTGTATCTTCATTTCTTATGACTCTCTTCATCTTGGTCCTCCTATACTCCATTTTTTCTCCTTTCCAATTATTTCAGTTCTGTGCTCCTTGAAGATAGTCCTCTGGCATTAAGGCAGTAAGCCATTCTAATTACATTAAGAAAAAAAAAAATTTTTTTTCTTTTCTTTACTTTTTTTTTTTTTTTTTCCAATACTTAGGGAGTCTCCAAGGTCCTGGAGATGGGGGGAGGCACAGAGGTTGTTGGGGAGGTTGTCCTGCCTTCTCTAACGCATCCCCATCTTTCCCATCTGTGAATGCCCTTAGAGCCTTACACCTGAGACTTAACTGCCATCCCGGGGAACTGCACTCCTGCCTAAGATCAGAGACCCTCAGGCCTCAGAGGGTCTTTGCTTGTGCAGAAGAACAAATCATTCAGAATGTGGTTGGTTTATTTGGGAGGAAAAGCAAGGCTCATGGGACACGGTCCTGCCACACATCATTTTGAAGAAAACGGGTAATGGTTTTAGAAAGAAAGCCTAAGAATAGTATCAGAAGCATAAAGATTTAAACCAAAAAGCTAAGATTTATACATTTTTGTCAGCCTAACAGTTTCTTCACCTTCATCCATCCACCTCCCCCACAGCCCCCACAGTATGGAGCTTCTCTTGCATCACACCAGGAATAATTTTGGAGACTATCATAATGTATTATGATGTGATGGGACTATGGGACTCCAGGATTTGAAGTCAGGAGATTCTAGGATAATAGCACCAAGCCTGCTCTGACTACCTGTGGGAGCTCCTAGTCATTTAATCCTTCAGCTCAAGTTTATTAATCAGTAAAGTGAGTTGAAATAGAGATCTCCAAAATTTTGTGTCTGATCTTAGCGATTACCCTACATTATCACAAATAGTCACTGCATATTTTTGTAACTGTAATTTCCCTAGGATCAAATAAAAAATTAGGGCACTTAGTACGAAGAAATCAAGGATGTACCCATAGTATATTGCTAAGAAAAAAAATTCTTAGTCAAAGGAAAATCTCTTAAAGTTTAGTTCATTAAAGCCATTCTGTTTTAAAAATAAAACACATATAATCCATAATTGTCCTTTCTTGGTTTGTATAAAGAATACAGGCTGTCACTGAAATTCTTTAATGTAGTGAACAGTTGGAGGACATATATTTGGATCTCCTTGTTCCTCAGATCTTACAACTTTTTAAAAAATACATTTTATTTTAATTTAAACTAAAAACAAAAACTAAAATGAAAATAAGTTACAAATTATGCCTTTTTAAGAAACCTGGCAGTATACAGGATCTGTGGGCTTTGCGCTCACTACTACAAACCACAGCGTAGGAATGAAAGGACAAAATTTATGGTCACGACCTGGCCCCTAACCTACTATACTTATTTGAGCTTTCTAGTCACCATTTATATTCTTCTGTGTCTTTAGCTGCAAAATGAGAAGGCTTTATGAGATGGTTTCTCATTTCCAGATTTAATATTAGATTTTTTTAAAAATAGGTTTTCGTATACAATATCTCCTACAGCTAGATGGCAAAGGCCTGGGACCACATCTTAAATATCTGTAGATGCTCAGTGCTCTGTACACCGCCTATAAAATGAATTCCTTAATAAGCACCTATTATCATTATTGCTGCTGTTCCGTAAGCTATGGAGATCGATCAAAATATCAAAGTGCTCTTCCCAAGTAGCGTTCTTATTGCCCAGCTATTGATATGCATGTCAATCCTCTGAAATAGGACCTCTGGGTGAGTGAGCCACATTAACACGAATGTATCACTGCTACTCCCCCAAACGGCAAGAGGTAAAGTGACAAATATACATTGACAAAGCTAAACAATAGACGCCACTGTTTACATCCTCACCCCTTTCTGATAATGGCAACTCAATATTCCGTTGGCAATTTAAACCTTCCCAATCTCATGCAATCTTGATGGTACTCACCATCAAGATGCCCAGAACTTCCTGGGTAAGAGACGGGACACACGTCCTAAGACAGGCCAAAAAACTTTCCAAGAAACCGTGAACCTTAAACAGAGGGCCACGAGAAAAGAAAAGGGTTGGCACGGGTTCGTCCCACTGCCGCATGCTCAAAAGATTATTTGCTCATTCTTGCTGCTCATATTTATAGAAAAAACTCATATTTATTAAAAGAAAAAACAAAACAAAAAACAAAAACCTCTCTTTCTTGAGGACCAGCTATTCAATTTTTCCTTTAACTCTGTGAGCTACCCCCAATTATTTCAATAAATTCCTTTTCCTTTTTTTCAGTTACCAATGCCAATTTCTGTTATTGTAATCAAGAATGCGAACAGTACAGTTCAAGATAAGTAGAGCTCCTTACTCCTTCCCCCTCGTGTATAGCTCCCAAAGACTCACACCACAAACATCATGGATTTTATATTCTTCTATTCATCATGCTTTTCAATAAGCATTTCAAACGTAGAAAATACTACAAGGGACAAATCAAGAGAAATGTAATCTTCACGGAATTCATTTTACCCAGAGTCTTCAAAAAAGCTAACTCAGAAGACCTTTGCTTGAGCAGAGTAGTAATTCCAGAATATAACAAAAGATGGAAAAATGGATCAAAGATCTTAGGAATTTCCTACTTAACACATTTTAAAAATTACCTCTGGATATTAACATTAACATTACTATAACAAAAAATACATTAAAAAAAAAATTCACCATACCTGAACAGAGATATTTATATTTTTTTCATTTTTAGTGATAGTTACATTAAATTGGGCAGCATTTTGAAGTGGATTATAGCTCATGTCTTCCTGATGGAATCGATTTCTGCTATTGTTCACATAAACCACTATTTTTCTCTATGTTACTGGCTCAGTTTCTTAGAAAATCAAATAGTAACAAGTAGCAAATAATTTAGATTAAAATAATAGGTACAAATGTATGCATGCATACCAGCTCCTTTAAAAACTACACACTGAATTATTCAAATGTGTTCTTACTAGTCACACTACATAATGTAATATCTGATACTATTTTATCACCTTTGATCTGAGAACATACAATACCAGGAGTGCCAAAAAAGCCTACAGGTAAGTATTATTATTGTGGTATCCTTCAGCATAAATACAAATGGAGTTCTGTATTTAAATTGCTGGAAATGCTGAAAATAATCCCCATTAATTTTTATGAAACCCTCTTTACATCTGATCTTATTTGTAGTAATATCATGTTTCAATTCATTGGCTATTTTTAGCATAGGGATTTTGGGCTTGTGCTGTCTATGGAAGCCAATCTGCTGATTTCATAAAACAGCACTAGACTCTTAGGCTATAACTAAATAAAACATAAACAGACTTTGCATAATGTTTTCTTGGTTTGTCCAAATCGTGCCACCCCTCAAAGCCCTGTTGATGCTCTCTCCCCTTCAAATGAAGCCTCCTGTCCAGTGAGCTTGGAGTGATTGCAATTTATCTCACAATTGGCCATGTTATAGTTCTGATGCTTTCTCCCCTCGCTGTGTTTAACTTTTCTGGGATCTTATGTCTTCAAGCAGATTGTAAGTTCCTTGAGGTCAGAGGACATGTTTTATTCATCTCTGTTTTTCCCGTCAATATTCTCCGCAGCACTGGGCCCAAAGCAGGTTCTTAATAAATGTGTGTTGTTGCACTGCTCCGTCTCCCAGCGCTGACATGAGGAATGAAGAGTGCTCTAGACTCTAGGCTGCTCCCACAGTGTCTGTCCTCACCGATGAGAAAGACGATCAAAATCATCAGCAGAACATGACCCATCCTTCGAAGTTCAATAGCTAAGCCCTGATATTTGATATTATTTGGGGTAAATATTTACATGAAACATTAAGCAACTACGAAAACATAAAGGTAGCCCAAAGATCGTGAGACCTCAATTACCTACTTTTGCTTTTGAAAGAGCCTCCTCTTCTCCTTTTTTTTTTCCCTGGCTAAGTAATCTCAACTACCATCTAATTCCCACTTTTGGTTTCCAGTTTCTATACGGGAAGAGGAAGATAATGTATATATGACACGGTGGGAGACATAACACACCTGGATGCTAGACAAGCGATCGTGAAGATATAACAGCTCACAATGGCGTTATATTCTGGCTGAGCACCGGGCTCTAAGTTTAATCTTTCCACCTACTGCTACTATGCTTCTTGGTGGCCAAAATGCTTTATGATGACATAGGTGCCTCAGTCCTCTTTTAAAGGAAGGGCAGATGCACAGAGAAGAGTGACTCATAGCTTTGGCTGGCATCAAAAGTAGGTAAAAATAAAAAGTGCTGAGCAAGGCAGAGATCATAGAGAAAAGGATCTCAATTTTGCCTTTCTGGAGGAAAGTAAATGTATTTCTTTCTAGAATTCTAGTCTCTCACTCCACATATTGGTAAATATTCCAATTATAAATAGCATATGCTCAATTTTAATATTATACTACAAAAAAAGTCAATAAACTTAAATATTAATTATCCAACTTCCCATCCTGGTTTACAATTCAAATACTATTGGCCTAATTTTAAGCCATTACAATGAAACAAATACTACTTTTCCATTCCTCTAAGAATCCCAATATTTCTAAAGGTGTGAGCATAAAACTCATAGCCCTAAGACTCTGTGGTTTCTATCCCAATCTGGAAATTCATTTATCTTAGGATCTCAGCAGACCATGTCCCCTGCCCATCCACTGGCCTTTGTTGAAGGAGGGCTTACATTTTGATAGGTACTTGAATGCCCAATGCAAGCACATATTTGTATCCATTAAACTATATAATATCATCTATATTTTGGAATATGGGTGAATACAAAACACAATACAGATCGCCAATACAGTTGCTTGTAAAGTATGCCTCCTTTTGCTGACTTACTGACCTTGAAACAAAAACGGGATGAAACCCAATAAACTATAATAATAGCAATGCACAATGATAATACTTTTTAATACTTAAGTCATGATTCTCACTTTAAAATCATTAGTTACTTTCCCTTTATCATTTAATTTTTAAAAAACTTGGGATAAATCAGGGATAGGGTGTGCCTTTCCTTTTTACTGGGCAGACAGAAACTTAGCTGGCTAAGGGGCATCCCCTAGGTCACTTGGCAAATAGCAGTGTTGAGAAAAAGAACCAGTCTTCTAGAAAATGTGCAGGCATGCATACCTACTCATCAAACTAGAAGACGAGGAACCTGGCCTCCTAAACAATATCACAAATAAATAGGAAAGGAGAAATATATCAAAGATAAACCCAGAAAAAAAAAAATCAGCCATGAATGACTGAGTGACCTTAAAAAAATAGTATAAAAATGTTTCAAGAGGGTGCTTGGGTGGCTCAGTGGGTTAAGCTGCTGCCTTCGGCTCCAGTCATGATCTCAGGATCCTGGGATCGAGTCCCACATCAGGCTCTCTGCTTGGTGGGGAGCCTGCTTCCCCTTCTCTCTCTCTGCCTACTTGTGATCTCTCTCTCTCTGTGTCAAATAAATAAATAAATAAAATATTTTAAAATAATGTTTCAAGAATACAAGTAGTAAATACTAAGTCACGAAATTAATTAAAAAAAATAAAAAGGAATATATATACACACACACCCCAACGATATTTTAGTCCCTTTGAACAAAGGTTGTACCTTTAATTGTGAGACTTGGGCTCAAAAACTGATATAATGGGGCACCTGGGTGGCTCAGTGGGTTAAACCTCTGTCTTCTACTCGGGTGATGATCCCAGGGTCCTGGGATCGAGCCCCGCATCGGGCTCTCTGTTCAGCGGGGAGCCTGCTTCCTCTTCTCTCTCTCTCTGCCTTGCCTCTCTGCCTACTTGTGTTCTCTGTCTGTCAAATAAATAATAAATAAAATCTTTAAAAATAAGTTTAAAAATCTGATATAAGTTAATACTAACTTGAACTTTTCAGGTCACCTTCATTAGCATTAAGAAAATGAAAATGAGGTAAAAATAAATTTTTCTTTCAGCTTCTTTCATTGACGAAAGCCACAGAGATCTTTACCTCCAAAATCAAGGGAGTTCACGTCTGACCCTTCCATCTCTGTGCGTCAGAGAGGAGACCAGGAGGCCACTTCATCTCTAACTCAAGGCACTTAGCTGCTTGGTCCTTCTCTTCCTTCCTCCCCACATTATTATGTAATGCTGCACTGTTTCAAATGAAATACTACAAAAAGTGAAATATTTATGTCAGAGGCTTTCACAGGATGAAGCACAGGAAATGGGTAAAGGAAAAAGAAGAAACAAGATTTCTTATCTTCTCTCATTCAAGTACTCAATTATGTTACGGAGCAGTGTCTCCTTTTTTTATATCCCCAATTTCATGAAAAAATTATCTTTTTCCCCATGAAATTAAATGATTTAAGCAGAAGTCAGACTATTCCCAATAGCTGATCTATGCATACAATCACGTTGTGTCTGATCATAAGGGGAGGAGACTTAACGTGTTTCAGTAAGAGATGTGATGCTATAACAAAACCTAAATTCAAGTGTTCGCAAGTCAGCAAGACTCACTGGATGGAGCTGAGCTTAAGCCAGGAAACTGTTTTGACGATGAAGGCTGGGCTATGACAGGGAGAAGGGGAAGGCTTGTTCTCTCTGGTACATTTGTGAATTTCAAATGTTCTATCACATGGAAGCTTATATTCTTAGGAATAATTTATGATCACTCTGTTAAAAATAATATAGCCACCCATATAACCTGAATTTATCACATAGATAGGGAAATGATGAGTATGACTTCATTTCTGAACAATTATTTTATGCAAATTCTTCATAGACTATGATACTAATGTCAGGCAAAAGAGAAGCAAAGCAGAGCAGTTACATATGCCTAAATAAGTTTATTATTTTAGGAAGGTAAAAGATTATGCTTTTCTTAACTAAGAATTATTGTCTAAATTACAAATACTTTTCATAACGTTTTGTTGTCAATGTCCAAACTTAGCTCAGAAGTTACCTCAAAAGCACTCAGCATTGCCAGATAGCAGTTAAATCTAAAAAGCTGTGGCTAGCTTTTAATTGAATATATCTGAATATAAAACATCCACTGATTCTTGTAATTTATTACTTTGTACTCAAAATTCAAAATGTCCCATTAAAAGTTTTACTTATGAGTGCAAATTAAGACATGTAATACAAAGTGATTTCAAGCATATTCTCTGTAGACTATTCACCTAAAAAGATGTCTCATGTGCATACACATACTAACACATACATACGCAAAAACATTCATGTCAATATCACGTTGTACCTTAGAAGTAAAACTGAAAGTGTGAAACTGTTGTGGTATTCTAAGGCTTACCTATCACCTTTCTGTTGGTCATAAAGAGATCGGTTGCTTAGAACCATGTGTCTCGTCTTGGTACAGGACTACTGATAAGACATTTGAAAAATAGTCCTTATATATAGATACAGTATTTTTTTTTGTAAGTGGAAATAATAAACTTAAAAAATATGCTATCCAAATAGGCCAGTGTGTAAAAAATATGATTTGTTTAAAAGTTAATCCCTAATTTTAATTGTTTATAAAATTAGCTTTCTCATATATGTCTGTATCTTACAACTAGGACATGCATCACTTCATCTTTGAACACAGTTGGCTTTGAAAGAGCTCAGGATAATTGGTTCAATAGGAACATCAGCTATGGCTTGTGGATGATAATGAGTGCCTAAGAATATCGCTACATGATAATGGCCTTGGATAATCAGGTGAAACATTTTTAAATTAGTAAAATGTCGAGTTGCTCTGATCCTGTTTCACTTCCGCTGCTATGGCTCAATACGGAGACAAAACTGGTCTTCATTTGCTATGAATCAAGAGCATCATAATATAGAAACCTGCTAGTTGTGAATAAAGCACATTGTTGCAAACTGCCAGAAAGAAGAGAAATGAGCTTTTTACCTCACAGGGCTGTTGGAAGAATCTGGGTCATGAGCTGCTACAGTGCCAATGATATTTCCAACTTGGGTAGCTTCTGACACCTCCATGGGGTACAAAGGTGAGGAAAACACGGGGGGCTCGTCCACATCCTCCACAATTATCTTCACCGTTGTCGTGTCGCTGAATGGTCCCAGGCTTAGAAAGCGAGGGTCGGCATCTTTGTTTGCAGCTTCTATCCGGAGTGTGTAACTTGTTTTGGCTTCAAAATCCAGGTCCTGTAAAGAAAGTTATTAGGGAAATTAAATTACCAATTAAATAGTCAGCTAAGCAGAGCCTTTTCATTTATGAATGCCAATAAGCATAGAAAGGACTCCACCATGAAAATGCACCATCAGCATTCACAAATAATAAATAATAATGCCAATCAGAATCCTTGTGGCTTTTCTGGCTCATAGACAATGGTAAGTGCTTTGGAGCTAACTTAATCCACTCGGCTGCCGTGCATTGCATGGGCAAATGCAAGTCTTTAGAATATTATTTGAAAGACAACTGATAAGATTGAAAACTCTTTCCAACAGGGACATCAATATAATATCCTTCAACCATGTAATTTAACTGCACTATCTAGGGTGTGCATTAAAAAGAAAGAAAAATATAACTTTCCACTGGATTTCTCATTTAAAAGGTCATCTTTATTGATTTCAGGGACTCCATTACAATCCTGAGCTGTTAGGTGGTCCAAGGCAGCCACACAGTATAGGTGTGATGTTGAGTGTTGTGCCATCTGAAAACACAGCCAGTTCTGGAAGAAGCACGCATTGTTTCTTTCTCCACAATTCCTCTCCCAGTATACACTGTGTCTCTGTGTCTGATGGCTGAGAGTTACATTCCAAAATCTCAGTCCTGCAACTTTCCAAGATGATTAGCATGCCAACACTTAACTCAAAAACAGTGACCCCAGTTAAACCATTTGGTAGCTTTAAAAAGTTGTAAGGGCAATTAAATGTTGTCCTAGGAAAGCACCATCTGTGAAAAAAAAAAGAATTACATACACAATATGCTGAAGTTGTTTGTGACAATAAAAATGCCTCTCTTTTTCAAGGAAGAGAAGAGAAAGAGAAACGCTTTCTCTTATTTGCAAATAAAGAGTCACAGATTTTTATGACTTTCAAACTCAATCTCACCACTGAAAAACTGTGCCCAAATATTCCTTGCACTCAAGGAGATAAAACAAAAATATCCTTTTTTTAAAAAGTAAAGAAATGGCCCGAAATGCTACCAAATATAAAGCATGGTTTACTTAATTGTAATTTTTACCTAATGGTTACATCACAAATATGGATTAGAGAAAAGGAGTTAAAATGTAATGTTGAGAATTGGAATCCAACTTCATCTCATGTGCATGGGCAGCTGTGTGCATGTATGTGGGAAAGCATATATTCCAAGCCCTCCCCAAAGGTGTGATGCTGACTAAAATAAACAATGTAGTCATATAAATAGAAAATAGGATATATAGATACACACACTATATGTATATATACACTGCATATACGTCTATATGACAAGCAGGATATATATCTGTACTGTTGATATAAAACATAACATGTACTCACAGAAACCCATGTACATACAAAATAAATATAGGTATGTGTGTGTTTGCAGTTATATGTTACATAAAACGTTTCCATGGCTCATCTCTGGTTAATACTGAGGGGAAAATATATAAATCAATACTCAAAAATAGGTTTATAATATCTAGATCAGGGAGCACTTACTGAAATTTTTACTGGCTTCACATCTGTCTCATCCAATAGACTGTAAGCTCCAGACTGTTTTGTTAATTACTAGCATTCCCAGGGCCCATTATGAATTCAGTAGATAGAAGGGGACCCAATAAATTCTTGTTGAATTAGAAAGAACTAGACCACAGATAACCAGGACACACAGCCTTAAAACTGAACTATATATTTGCCCCAGGGAATCCTGATCACCAAAAGGAGGGAGTGGGGGAAGGAACAGTCAAGTATATTGGTTTTCTTTACCACAAAAGACTTCTTAGAATTGCTACAGGAAAAGGCAGTTTTAATTCATTCTGAGATTTCATCTGAAAATACAGGGGCACGTGGTACACAGTGCCCTAAAGACCACCTTATTAACAAATTCACTGATGTTTTGATGATGCTACCTTTTTTGTCTATTACCTAAAAATGTTTCCTGACCAATGGTTCTCAACCAAATGTGGGGATCAGAACTACCCAGGGGTTTTCTGACACACGTGTTCCCCTTCAAAGATTCAGATTCAGCAGAGCCACGATGAAGCGTATGTATTTTTAAAAGGCTCATTGGGTAATTGTGATGCAAAGCCTCTTGTAAGAAGGCTGACCTCCGTGTTAACATTGTGTCGTGTCCATACATGTAATCCAATATTTAATTTGGGTATTGCTAAGAATAAAAATATATATATATATTTACCTAAGTGCATTCACTTACTCTAAACACACACATAGCTTGGATAGTAGCCTGTGTACTTTGTTCTTAAATTACTTATAAAACTGGCCAATAAGAGAAAACTTACTTTTATTTAGTGTGTTTCTGTTTATCACAAAATGTCTTAAAAATCCCGTTTACCATCTCCTTTTAAATCAATTCAAAACCACAACCACTTTTAAGATATTCATTCAGCTCTATCAAAAGGGATAACAAATATTTCTGTATTCAAGTAAAAGTTTGACTGGCATATGAAGAAAAATTTAAAATTTACTGCACAAATGAATGCAACTATTTTATGGGAACTTTTTTTTTTAATATGTCTAAAAGGCAACAACATGAGGTATAGACATCTGGATGCCACTGAGTCATAATGAAACACAATATCTTGCATGATGATTGGTTGCCTAAGAGCTATTATGAAAATAGAGCAATAAAATAATTCATATGAAAGGCTATGAATCAAGATTACAGACAAAAGAAATTGCTACACAAAATGATTTTCAGAGCAAATCAGAATCAGCCAGACATCTAGTTTTCAAAGAAGGGTGTGGTGTGACAGGGTTGTTAACCACATTGAAGAGAAAGCTTTTGCAATAAAATTTTAATTCTATTTCTCTTTCTTATTGACTTCTATCTAAGCAATACGTTCTATAACTATTAGATTTAATGAACGGAGTTTTACTTGGGGGAAAAGAAAGTTAAAATAACAACTGAGGAAACACAAAGTAAAAGGTAATGTCTAAACAGATTCTATCCCACAGTGGAACCACGTGTCCCTGGAGACGATATATAATTGGAAAGTAAAGCAAAACACTCTTCACCCCGTGGCCCACAATAGCAAGCAGTAGGTAGGGTGAATGAGAACCTGGATTCAAACGGGAGTCATGAGACCCAAGCCAGGGATGCCACAGAGCCATTCTGAGACCTGAACCAGGTGTGCTTTCATCTGTCCAGCAACATGCATGTCAGAGACTCTAAAAGAGAGAAGTGGCTTGTTTGGTACATATTCCTAGACTACAAAATAGGGCTGTTTACATTTTTTGCCATCAGAGATGATGAACGGCAGGATTAAAACAAAACAAAACAAAACTACAAACTGAGGGTCCACGCAGGGGAGGCAGGTGGGGGATGGGTGAAACAGGTGAAGGGGATGAGTAGGTCACGTCCTTGATGAGAACTGAGTAGGTCACGTCCTTGATGAGAACTGAGTAACACACAAAACCGCTGTGCCACTGTACTGTGCACCTGAAACCAGTACAATGCTATGTTAACTATGCTAGAATTAAAACAATTTAAAAAATAAGCATTGTAACTAAGGTAGGGGTGAACAACCTTTTCCTGTAAGGAAAGAATACTAAATAATTGGGCTTTGCAGGTTGTACATTCCCTGCCACCTGTAAATGAATCAGTGTGGCCATGTGCCAATAATGCTTCACGTGCAGGCAATGAAACGCACGTTCTACGTAACTTCCACATCTCACACAACATCCGTCTTCCTCCCATTCTTCTCAATCATTTAAAAATATAAAACCATCCATAGTCCTTGAGCTGTACAGAAACAGGCAGGTGTCTGTCTACCCCTGATCTAAGGAGCTCAAGTTAATAAGCTTATTTTTCCAGATTAGATGCTCACCCTTCTTCCTCCTATCCCTTTCAGCACAATTAAAATGAACTCTTCACTATAAGGAGCACACTGTCGTCCAGTTCTTATCACCTGATGGTCCTTCTTTCGTGTCATTTTGTCTTCCATTTGTCGTACTGAAATATGGAGACCCACCATCACCTTCTTTATAAATGTTCCCATAATCCCCTTGCCTAACGGATAATAAAACTTCTTTAAATGGAAAGCTAACCATCAATGAAGTTTTATACACATCTTTAACACGCATTTTAAAAGATGCAAAGCTGGTATTATTAATGGATGTGAAAATCAAACAGCAGAGAGTTCCAGGGAAAGTCCAAAGTTACATGTGTAGAGGGGAAAGACACACTGTGTGAAGTCAAGGCCATGTCCACCCACCACCCATTCCCTTCCTGCTATAAAAAGCAGAATCCAAGAGCAATTAGGGTCTTTTATTATATGGCATTATCACATTTAGGTACTGCCCACCTCACCAACATATAGGTTTGCTATAAAGTATTCCTAAATTTAAAACACTTAGAACATTGACTGACAGAGTAACTGTTATATAAATATTCACTTTGTTACTATTACATTATTCTTAGTGCCATTACTTCCTGCTAGATTGTACGCAAATCAAATGAAAGTTAAAACCATCCCTTCTTCCCCTATGTTTCCCCCATGACACCTAGGCCTACATCTTCAGCAAAGTCAGTTTATAATATGGTGGCTTGAATTAAAAAAAAACAAACAAAACAAAACAAAAAACCCCAACTATCATTAATAGTGGGATATGCATAGTTGTCCCTGCTATTTTTAGCCTTTTAAATAGTAAAACCTAAGTTAAAACGGCATCTTGAATCCATTTAATAAAATCACTGCACTGCATTTTTCTTTCTCCCTATCTCTTGGCTTCTGGTCTCCAGCCAAATGTGCTCTCATTAAGCTCAGTGGCCTCCTTTTAGATCTTGCACTTTTGGGCAATGCTTGTGTTGATGTTTAGGAATGGATCCAAGTTAAACTCTTCTTTTGGAAATTGTTCATTCTGCTCTTCTAACCATGGCATGGTACCAAAAGGGCTGATGGGAGAAAGAGAACGAGAGAGAGAGAGAGAGAGAGTGCGCACGTACACACACGTGCCTGACTCTACATTCAGTGTCTATGTTTAATGTTGATTTTATATAAAAGCACTAAGACTATTGTCATTTTTAAGAACACTTCTTTTTCTAGAGATTCCAGCTATCTTTTGGATCAAAGTATATTCTGTTGCTTTCAATATCTTCCCTCCTTGTTGATCAAACTAACACACATCTTTTCCCCATTAAGTAAATGGGCTTAAATGAGGCCATACCTATGGGAAAATAACCCTCAATTACAATTTTCCCTTTGCAATTATTTTACTCTAAATAAATCTACTGTCCAGAACCTTAAAAGTGACCTACAACCTTGAAAAAGCTCTCTCTGCTAGAATAATTTTGTACATTTAAATACAATAACAAGAGTTCTAAAGTGATTCCCCCAACTATTTTTTCAAAAGCAAAGCATACCTCCATTATGTGCAACTATGCGACTGCCTTTGTCTTCTCCCTTCCCTGGGTTGTGCCTGAGAAAGCCTTAAGGTTTCCCCCACTTGCCTAAATTTAGACAGGCTTCTGCTCCTGCTCTTGGCCCCTGACCTACCATTTCTTAGAGCAGTTAGTATAGAAAGCATGTATTGTAAGTTCATTCTCTGCCCCTTTGAGATGGAATTTTTTTTTTTTTAAGTTTCTTGCCATTTTTACAGCCTAGGAATGTCTTCCTCAAGAAACGGGGGAGTCATTTCTTTGAAATGTCATCATCAAGGAAGACAGAGCCTCTACCTGCGAGCTGCTGTGGAGAGTAGGGGCCAACCTTCAGCCTGAGTCTTGCTCCAAGTTGTAAAACTACCTCCTGTCATGAAGACACAAGAAAATTTACTTTGCCTTTAGATAATGCTGTTATCCCCCACCCCATCCACACACTCTAGCTCTTAACTCAACATCCCTCTGTCTCATCTGACTTCAGACTGAATTTGGTATTTTCTAACTTAAAAAAAATTCAAAGACCCGTCAACTAAAGGCATATAGGTTTCAGATTTTTAGTTGAACTTATCTACAAAGAGGCAGAACCATAAACTGCTAAATGTATTCCCCATTAACAATGCACATTTATATAGTCCTTCCCTTATGTAGGTTATCATTCAATGAGTTTTACAATATTAATTTATTAACTGTTATAACTCATTGGTTCTCACAAGATAATACTGTTAAGATAATATAGCTCTTAACAGATCTTTCTGACAAATCTGGAAACTGAGCCAAGGACAGACTGAGTTCCTAGCTCATAATCACACAGGGTGGCCTCAGTGTCTTTCTTCTCACAAACTAAGAATGAATTGGAAGTAGGAATCCGATAACCTAAAACAAACAAAAAGAGTAGTAGTGAATCTCAGTATGATGACAAAGGAAGAAGGTGGGATTAAACCATGTCAAACTGATGTAGGAAATAAGCAGTCCACACCGCAGTGGTGAGAGAGAAATTGAGGGCTCTCATCACCAGACTGTCTACTGCCATCACATAGTCTTTCAACTTGAGAACGGAACGCCTAAATCAGCAATTACCCAGATTCTTATCCATACCTAGTTAATGAATATCTGGCTTTCTTGTTCATGTTCTGTTGTCTGGATTAGCTTTCCAGCTCACAGAAATGTTCAACTAGGACTTCTGTATTAATTTCCTACTGCTGCAGTAGCAAACCACCACAAATGTAGTGGATTAAAAAAACCCATCAATTTATTGTTTTACCATTTTGGGATTCAGAGGTCTGAATCAAGGTGTTGACAGGGCTGTGCTCCTTCCCAAGGCTTCAGGGAAGAATCATGCCAGCTTCCAGGAGCCACCTGTAGTCCTGGCTCACAGCCACTCCTTCTATCTTCCTCTGGTTCTGTTACCAGGTCTCTACTCTTCCGACTGAATCTTCCTGCATCCCTCATGTAAGGACCTTGAGATTACCCTGAGCCCTAGGAGATAATCCATGACAATCTCTGCATCTCAAGCCCCTTAATGTAATCACGTCTGCAAAATTCCTTTTGTCATGTAAGGTAAACTGCTCACAGGTTCCAGGGATTAGCACATGGATATCTCAGGGATGGGGGAGGGGGCACATGATTCTGTGCACCACCACGTCCTACTGTGAATTCAGAAGGCTTTTTTTATTTCACAAGCAGAAAATAGAAAACAAGCCTTCCAAATGACTCTATTCCTGCCCAGTGTCTAAAACGAGGATCACACAACAGCTCAGGCAGAGGCCCCTATTTTCCAGCATGCACCACTGACTAGACCCAGTGACTTCCTGTGGAAAAGTCTCACACCTTTTCAGGCAGGCTGAATCCAGATTATGACCCAAAGGCAGTTTAGCTCCTATTTTCCTGGGAGCTTTTATCAAACAGCAGCAGATATTAATTTATTTCATTTTTTATTTTTTTAATTATTAATTTATTTTGATCCACACAATTATTTTGTGAGCAACGCTGAAACAGGACAGAAGACTAGAGTCTACAGTCAGCTGACCTGAGATTCTGTCTTACTTTTGCCATTCCATATAATGTGTAACCTGAAGACTTTTTAGTTTCTATGGAGCACAGCTGGGACTCAAAGTCTTTTCTTCTACTTTCCCAGCATCCACAGTACTGTACAGCTCCTCTTTTTTCACTCTCTTCTCAAACCTGGGGGGGCCTCTCTTGCTTTGATGAATGTAATGGGGCAGCAGAGATGTGCCCATTCTGGATATCGGCTTCAAGAGACCTTGTAGCTTCTGTTCTCACCATTCTTGGAACAAACCCAAGTTAGCAACTGGATGCTATGAGACCCATTTGTAGCCCCCCTGGTGCCAGCAGATAGCCAGCTACCTCCACGCGGAGGCAGAGCCGCCGAGTTGACCAGGAGCTGACCACTGATCCATGTGCAAGCCTACCTAGGACCAGCAGAAAAGTCAGCCGGCTGAACGCCCACCAAATTGTTCACCCACAAAATCATGATGTAAACAAATAGTGTTGTTTAAAGTCGTCTTTTTGGGGGGTGATTTGTTAAGTGGCAATGAAGAGCTGACACAGCTGTGGAGAGAAACAGAATGAAAGTTTGGTGGTTTTAGGTTCTGATATGTGATGGCAGCACCTCCAGTGAAAATGAACCAAAATAGACTCGAAATGAGCAAATGAAACAGCGAGAGAGGGGTCATATCTAGACGTGCGAATTTCTTTGAATTCCGGGCCCTTGACTTTTCTAATCACTCCTTATTGGTTTATATCCTGTATTTATTATCTAAAATAGATTCCAGGATCCACCAGTTCTCTCCGCTACTGATAATACATGCAATTCCTTTTCTTTTATTGATCCAAATATATTTCTATTTTAAGTTTGCTTTGTTGATCAATTATTTATAAACTCTCTTAAAATACTCCACCTAAAAGAAAAAACAATTTCCCTTCTCTGAATCTTTCCCTGCCCTGCTGACTTAAAATTTTCAGTTTCACCAAGTAATGTCGAAAGCATTCTTCCCCTCACTTTATTAGGCCTTTTAAGTGATCTCTGTGCCTAACACGGGGCTTGAACTTGTGACCATGAGATCATGAATTGCATGTTCCACTGACTGAGCCAGCGAGGCACTAGTTCCCCTTACTTTATATACATGCTTTAGTGATGCTCTCAAGTGTTCCTTTAGTTTTAATTATCATGCAGATGGTAATGCTTCCCAGACCTAAGTCTGTACTCTAGACCTCTGCCTGGGGCTGCTATTCCTTATTCATGACCTCCTAGATGTTATTACCCAGATATCACAAGCACCTCTTATTATTCAAAACCATATTAATCATCTGCACACTCCCATTCTAAAGAAATGACACAATTATTCATCCAGTTACTCATACTAGAAACATCAAGTTTTGTCCTTAAATTCTCTCTTCAACTTTCTTATACAATCATTAAATTTTATCTCTTTCTTAAATATCTCTTTCTTAAATATGTCTTTCTTGGAAGCTTACCCATTGAAACTAATTTAGGAAACAACACGCCATGGAAAAAAGAAATAAGGAAAAGATTGTACATTATCTGTGACTTGTACTAAGCAAAAAGAAAAAAAAGTGATGGACTCACTGGAAAATGTCTTTGACATACACATATTCTGAGAACACTGTTCTGGTAACTGTCAACATCAAAGCAAACAGAAAATACTCGTAAGCGAACATGGCCTTTGTCTCTTTGATCAAGACTATCATGTGTTGACATTTACATTACTATCAACTTCCTTCAAAGAGTGTCAATTTCTTATTTCCTTTCTAAGCCCTTAAATGCATCTATAATCTTGGCTATTCAAACACAGCTAAGTATATACCTTAATAAGCAGATGACCTATTTCTATGCATACATGAGCGTAATAATTAAAGTATCATAAAGATGTGCTAAAATATACACAGTAACAATGGGCTGGATAAATTGGAAAATACAGTCTGAAATTTACAAGTTAACTACATTCGAATTACTATATTAATCTTATCACAGTCAGCCTTAAAAACTAAAATAATAAATAAAATAATTCAAAATGTATGCCTTTCCACAGTCCGAGAGAAATATTTTTGTTCCATTTGAGAAATGTGCCTCCACAGCACCAGGATTAATTGAATAAAATCTCTGAAAGAAAAATGTAATGATAAGAAGAAAAATAAATTGGAAATGCTGCCAGTTCGACAGACCTCCACCACACATCAGTAGCATTTTATGAAATGTTGAAATACATACTTGACTCTGGGAATTAGCCCCTCATTATTGCAAGTCGTAGACAAAGGACCCATTTCAATAACAAGATAGTAAACCCTAGCACTTAGAAATCCTCATGGCAGAGAGAAAGCTGAAAGGAAACTGTATATTCTAACTCTTCCTCCTGCACAGTGAAGGGATGTGGGCCACCTTATCAATACTTTGATGATAATGTTCCATTATTTGATAGCTTTGGCCTCATTCAGAATTTTAAAGGTAGGAATATAAGGAGATTATAAAGATAGCCTAGAATCGGCCAGGAAAAGCTTAAATATGCTGTTTGACAGTGACAATGTGAGCCTCCAAACACTCCATATGCCAGAGATGAATGTGTACTTATCCTTCACAGGAAATGCATCTTGAAAATGTTCATTTTTTACTGTACTGTAACTTTATAGTAATGTATTTTATAAAAGCAAAATCCCATATTTAATCCCTACTGAGGTCTTATATTGAAAACTGAAGTGCATTAGAGGAAAGATTGTCATCTCTCAAAGGAAAAATAGGAAACAAAAGCTCCCACATTGTAAATTACGATGCAGAAATGTAAGCAGAAAAAACTCTAGGTAGAAAGAAGGACAGTTTTCGCTCACATCGGATAATACTTATGCTTACACTTTGTGAATTTGGAAGCCCCGTGTAACAGGTTGTCGAAGTTTCATTAAATCATTCATAAATGGCCAAAGCAGCAGTTTTCACTGTGAAACGCTGTATTGAAACAGTATTTAAACTACATAATCATGTTTATGATTCTGTAGTAGTATCTACAAAAACCTTTAGCCTTTGGGATTCCGCCTCTTTAGTCATACTTATAAACATTTTCTATATAAGACATTGGAGGAATAATAACATAAGTGAAGGTTATCTTTCACAATTCTGTACTAATTTTTCTTTTTCTAACGTATCTTTAAAAAGATTGTTTTCTTGTCTCTCTCTGCTCTGAAGTTCACTCTATGCAAAGTATAACATATGTAAATGTTTCAAAATACGGTAAGTTTGCTCAAACCAGAATAAATCTCATTATAACCATGACAGTGCATTGTTTATGACAAAGCAATGAACTAAAGTTTTATTATACTATAGAGTACGGAGAGAATAAGTTCACATGATTATCAAGCAAGGTCCACAGGTACAAAATACCCTATTTCCAAGAGAAATGATGATATAAATAAGCAGTGGAACAAGTACGTATGTCAACATCCTAGCAGTGCCTGGTGGTAAACATTTTCCTTTAGTTAGGAGACACTAGAAAACCCATCAAAAAATGTGTCATTTTTTTGGACCGCCCATAGCATTCTACTGTACATCTAAATGAAAATTCAAAAATATTCTAACAACAATGTAAGAATGTTTCATTTGTTTTCCTTCAGAATTTCTTAGTTTTAGTAGGAGTGCCCTTGTGACTCAGATTCAGAAATCCATTTTGGATTTCATAGATGATTCTACTACTCCCTAGTACAGAAAGAACACTGGATTTATGGGACTCATACATGTTTTTGCTGACTCCACTCGCTGTGAGAAACCCCTGGAAACATTTTACCTGGAATGAAATACAGAACCCCATTTCATTGAAATCGTGATACATAAAACTGAAAATCAAAATCCTGTCCTTGAGGACCATATGCAGTTGTTAGTTCTGACAGAGGGAATCAGAAAATCTTAAGGATAGACCTCCTTCGCTCTGAAAACAAAACAAAACAAAACAAAACAACAACAAAAACAGCTCTCTAAAGAGACTAATTAAATTAAAAGAAAATGTTAAGCAAAAGCTTCTGAAATAGAGACTTGGGTTCCTGTCTTCATGATGGAAAAACACTTGTATTTGGGGTTAAAGACTGCCCTTATGAGGCTAGTGGACTACACTGCCTTAAGATGGAATGTTTTAAGGGTAGTGGGCCAAGTATAGATATTCTATTTTTCATGAGTAGAAGCTGCTGTCCTTGGATTGAAGATGAAAGTTCATACAACAGTTCTTAGGAGCTACAGCTAAGCTACTGATATTTAAATTACTTTTGTAGCCATTATTATTGAAAAGTCTTGCTAACTCTAACAGTCCTTCCGTGAATTCTTTGGGAATTTCTAAGCATATAAGCTCATTCATGAGTATTTTACTGCTTCATTTTAGTTTGTGGTAGCCTTCTCTCTTATTCCCGTAGGATAAGGTAGGTCGCTTTCAATCTAGTTGGGAGTAATAATATTGTTGAATTTTGAACAGCAATTTAAAGAAGTGGTGGATTTGAGAGGCTAGAAACAGGTTGTGAACTCAGGAACTATTAAAATAGTTTCGGAGTGAGCCATGATAACCAACTTCAGGATAATGCTAAAGAGAACAGAAAAAAACATACAGCCAAGAGCTATTATGGATCACGGAGGAGCAAGAAAGTAGAAATGACTACAAAGCTGTAAACTTGAAAAAAAGAAAAAGTGTGCTATTTGACTGTGACCAGAATTAACAGTTAATTCCCTAAAACGTTAAAAAGTAACATTAAGAAATTGAAGATAAACTTTATTACTGAACTAAAGATATCAAATACATGTATTTGTGTATATGCTTCTTCCATGCTTTATGCTCTTTATAATATATGAAATGTATGTGTTCAATAAAAATAATTTCAATATATATTTACAATACTAGAATAGGAACAGACTGGTTTCAGATGAATCTTTGAAACCTTTGAGCAACATCGTACCTTATTACATTCCTTTTATTTTAGACAACAAAACAAAACGTTTGCCAACAGTTGGCCTATCCTAGCTATTAAAACTTTTTTACACAGATTGTCACCAGCTGAGCTAAAATAGCAGCTGTCCACTGGAAATAATTGCAGAAATGTTTTGCCCATTGGCCTAAAATCAAACATATGTTTTCCTGTAACAACTAAAATATAACTTTCTTTACGGACATGTGTTAATTATTGAGGAGTGTTAATTACAGATTTATACACCTGGATTGTCAGACTGACATAAAATTCCATTATTCAGGGGGTGGGGATTTTCCACATATTTTAATTTTTACTATTTCAAATAATTTTTTTAAATTTAACATTTGTCAAAAATCATGTCTATATGAAGCAGAAGGAATAAATAGCTCATTTTCCTCCTTATCTGATCAGTGTTGGGAGCTAATTTAAATATACCATGACAGAGTCTTTAGTTTGGATTATAGGGATTTTCTATCTCCTTTGCACTTATATTTAGGGGATTATGATAAGCTTCACAACTTTTCATGCTCCATATGAATTCCTCAAACACTTCAATTAGTATAAACTGTAAAAAGGAATAATTGATAACGTAGCAAGTCTTCAACATTTTGGTTTCTATTTCCAACTTTGCACTGATTTCACCTATATGGAGTGTTTGTCTAGCTTCCTAACAAGGACTTTTAGTTGATTTTAGGGGTTTCTTGCCTGGAATAGTCAACAAAGAAACATACTCACCTCTCCACAGAGGTCATTTAAAACAGCACATCTCCAGTGTGCCTTACTGTCTTAGCATTACAGATAAGGGCTGTGGGATTACTCGGTAGACTAGTCACAGCATGATTACAAATGTCATTCATGATTCTCTATGATGCTGACACCTCAAAATAAACACAGACCTTTTCTTCCTAAAGTCAAAATAATAATAGTTCCACACGGTCATTTATTTTGTCTAATACATTCTTCTATCAAAGCAAACATGGCTTTCTGTTTTGCATGTGCTGTGGTGCTACCTTCAAGAACTTAAAAGTAAAGGAAATATTACCTTCTGTATAGTAATGATGCCTTCCTGGGTGTCTTTATCAACAGAAATCTTGAAAATCCCCAGTCCGTCACCATCCACAATTTTGTATTCCATTTCAGCATTAGCGCCTATATCTGCATCAGCCGCTTTGATCCTGGCCACAACGGAGGCCACTGGCAAGGACTCTGGGACGTTATACTGGTAAGACCCTGTGAAATTCACATCACGAAGTGAACAAATTACACAAATGCTCACCCCAAAATACTTAACTATGTGGCCGTTTTGCATCATCTTTGCTTAATTTGGTTTTGTATTTTACTAAAAAAATACGCTAAGGCATAGGAGATAAAGGACAGGTTTCATATAGACTCCAGAAATTCCTTGGTGATGATCTAATAATAATTAATATATGACAGCAGAAAAAGCCTGAGAAAGGCATGATAAGTGTCTCCATTTCTGTATTTCTACTGGTGAGAAATAAGCTATTTTTAATAATAAGTAAATTTAACATAGTTATGCATAAAATTAAGCCTGTAACCATTGAATCTAAATAATTAAAATATAATTAATATTAACATTAATATTAAAAAATGAAAACAGCAGAGCTTAGGCTTCCTATGGGCGACAGAAGACTACATAGTTCTGGTTACTTATTGGTAGGATTTATGTAACAGTGTCTTTTACTGAGAAGGTTTCAGACAACCGGACAAGGACAACTGGCGAAAGATCAGATCAGCCTTGTTTTAACTCATAAATTCATCAGAAATAACAGGTATCTCCGTGGGTTATATGTGGAACTGATTTGGGACACAATGACACAAGAGCAGAGGAGATATTATTTGTACAGAGGAAAGAAAAGTAAGACAGAAAGAGAAGCTTTCTAACTTTCTGTTGTAAAAATTCCTCTTCACCATCCTGCAAGTCAAGGAAAAGAAAAACTCTGGAAAGCAGATGACCGTGAATCATCCCTTTGAAACCAGAAAACTCCTCAGAACCATTTTTCTCTAATCATCTGTTTTTTTTCCGGCTTCCTCCACCTATTCCATTCCCTTCAGGTTGTTAAATGTGGTATATTTTCACTTTCTTACGAAGAGAAAAGATCCTCTTCGAAGGAACTGAAGAAGGAAAATGTAACCATATGAAGGGACCATATTTTCAGCTCAAAATTATTATTGTTAGCAATTTTATAAATTTTGTGAACAGTCACTGATTTAAAAAAATAATGAAAAGATATGCTGATGACTTTCGATTGACCCCCTTCACACATCCAAAGCATTCTTAGTAAAATCCAGAAATTTTAAGGATAGAATATTAACTACACATGGTAGAGAGAATCCCGCAAAACTGAAAAATCCAATGACATATCCCGGCTTCCCTCACTTTAATAAGTAAGAGAGCATCTAATAAGCTAGAAAACCTGTACTGTATCTTATCAAATCATGACAACCGAAACAACAAAAATTCTAAGTATCAATTCTTACCACTCTAGGCTTAAAGAAAAATAGTTTATTGTGAGCCCAATATAATTATGTTATTATTTTTCTTATTCTACAACCTTCCTCCCCTCTCCCAATTAATATTAAAATGTCTGTTGTATAGCGATATCATATAACAGTATTACATATTAAAACTGTCTAAAATAAAAATGAAACATCCAAAGATGAAGTATTTGCAGGAAAACAGTGTCTTTCATGTTCGCAGAGAAAGCTTCCTTGACATTGTTCACTTCTAAGATCTGTTTTTGTAAGGAAGTTTTGTTACTCATGTCTATCAAACAAACATTTTAGAGACGTAACAGTCTATACAATTTCCTTATTTTCCTGAGCATTGTAAAGAAATATCACATATACTTACAAAAGGAAAAAAAAAAAAAACTAAAAGAGAGTGAGATGAAATGCTTTTCTATAATCAAGACATTTCTACCTAGAATTCCACCCCCCCCCCCTTTTTTTCTTGGCTAAGTCAAAAGCCACTTTGGTCATAGAAACTAAATTGAGGGCATGTGGTTTTGTGGTTCTTTGAATTGACTTCTTTTGAAACACTGAATGTTTGCACAAGAAAGAGATGGTAGAACTGCTAAAGGAATGTTTAATGTGCATGAAGTGGCTAAAAAAAAGTATGCAGTAAAAAATGAAAAAGTTTAGTGCTCTTCCATTTTTATCTTTAAAAATAAATCAATACTTTCAGAATGCATGAAATTTTTCTGAATGCTACCATTGGCAACAACCTTGTAACTTACAGAACATATACAAAGAATATCTTAGAATGAAAAGATGATTATATAAATGAACTTAATAACTGTCTGGTATTAAAAATATGAACCAAAGAAAAACCATATTATATTGAAGACAGAAGTAATACAAAGATCTGATTGCCTCTTTTCATTTTCAATACACTTTATATTCTACATTTCTGATTTAAAATCCATGACCCTCATGAAACAAAATTGTGAGAGAATGTAGTAAGGTCACTTGCTTGAGAAGTATTTGGAAAGAGTCCTTTCAAAAGACATTTTATAGACTGGCAAGGGAAGTTAGGGCACTTGGAGTATTTAACAAAATAACTTACTTCGAGGAAAGCGAGGTGGGTTATCATTGACATCAGTTAGGGTCACGGTGACTGACGTAGTTCCTGAGAGTCCTCCATTTTGACCAACCATATCCTTTGCCTGAATAACAAGCAAATACTGGTCTTTAGCCTCTCTATCCATGTTTGGAAGGGCGGTCTTGATGACTCCTGTAAAATTTCAAATCCCAGTAAAACGCATCATGAATCATTGCATTTATACTAGCAAAGAACACTGATATAGGTAGCAAGTCACTCCTGAGTTGTTGCCTTTCGTTGTCTTATTTTAAATAATCTTACCACCTACTAAAGACCAAAGGGACATAGTAGTTATGAACAATATTACAGAACACAGAGAGCGCTATAACAAGGGAAAAGTGGGGCTTCTCAATATTGGATAGAGAGGATTATCTTTTGGTTTTATGAAAATATGGCTCAGAAATAACAACTTATAAATAAATAACATGAAGTCCTCATCTAAAATAATGGGTTTAACCTGTGCAGGAACATGACAATGAAACGCTCCTTTTCTTCTCTTTCACCCTCTCTAACCACTTAATTCCCAGGTGATGTGAAATCACTGTAACCTTTCAGTTATGGTTCCCATTACCTCTCTTTGAGAAAAAATAGCTGAAATAGTCTACAAAGCAAAAAATGAGAGTGATTTATGTTTAATAAGAAAAACACCATTTTAAACTATGGCTATGGTTGTGATGGTCGTTATGACGCACGATGGTGTTACCTGTATCGACAGATCTGAGAAAAAGCACTAAAGATGAGAATGACTATGTTAATATAAATCAGCGATATTGAAAACATTCATGGGTTTTGTTGCTGTTTGTTTGTAATCAATTGCATTGAATACTGATCACCCTTAAGGCTTCAAATGCAGGAGAAATTGATTTCAGACTTTCATCTTGATTGATGGCGAAACTTGACACAGTAGTCATTGGTACAGTAAATTAGTTCTTTTATAACTATTTAATTACTGCCTAAGTATATTAGGCAATAATATTTAAAAATGGGAAGAAATTTAGTTTAACATCATATGTAAATATATAAAATGATATACTTACCTAATATACTTAGTACATGTACATAGAGGGGTTATCAGATAAGAATATATTTCACATTGATCTATATAGACCTTGAAACTAGCAATATGAGGTCATCTTTACTAATTAAATATAAAGAGCTCAGATTCCTACTTAATTATTTCTTGTAATTTCATCTTTTCCAGCAAGAACTATGTCTTACCTATCCACCTAGGACCATAGCTTGAAAGATGTCTAATCTATTTTATTAAACAGATTCTACTTTTTATGGGGAGGTCAAGAATTAAATCTTCATTGACTCAGACCTAAGGATGAGAAATTCTTGTATTATGGACTTTTCAGTAGCAAAACGACAGCAAACCCAGCTTGTTTGATAGAGGATGGTTCTTCGGGAATAAAGTAATTGCAAATAATTGTTTAATTTGGGATGAAGCTTCTTTCATTCTTCATGTTTAGCATAAAAATGTTATATCCTCCAGATTTATATTTTTTAAAAGCTGCTAATTTAAAGGCTGATGATTCAATGTACACAAGTCATAACGGTGTGCTATATTCTATTTATAATATGTGTTATATTTTACTTATAGTGCATGTTAATTTCAGCACCAAGAATAAGTCTACAGGAAACTATACAAGGCCTGTCCTATACTTCATAGTATTCGACAGTTTGGTAACTGTTCTAGGGGTGGGCAACAGATGAGAAAAGCTCTTCATTAACACAGGAAAAATTTAAGCAATTTGTTATTAGTTTCCAAGATTACAAGTTAAACAACACTCATCCTGTCTTAAGTAACTATATTTGTGTTTAGTCTGGGCACTCGCCATCAAACACAAATACACCCACACATATACACACATCAACAACACATCCGTATTTTAAGTGTTTGAGTTACACTTCCTTAAGTTAGGACAGTTTTGTTTTGTTTCTAAACTTTGACCACTTTTTCTCATCAGGCAGTGTTGCTACAAGTACAGCAAATATAGTTTAAGGAACTCCTTCCCTGAATTCTTTTGGCTATTTACACACTGCTTATAGTTAATATGTGAACTATCAAAGAAACATGAAAATCATAAGAAAGAGTCACATACTGGTCTGGTTGGTTGATCAGTGTCTACTACCTATTCTTCTTAGTGTCGTAATGTTTCCACATGTATTTCATATTTGCTCTTCAATACTTCTGTTAACTCTATGATACAATAAGTGCTGATCTCAGTAATGTTGCTACTGAGCATAAAATGTCTTTGTCTAAGAGTTCTGGGACTTACATCTCTCTTTTTCCTTTCTTTTGTTTCAGATGTTAACCATCCTTTATTTATTTGTAACTCCTTTTTTAAAAAAAATAAATTGAGGATTGGCTCTCTTTACTATTTGATCATTAAGTGTGTCATTAGATGACAAAATATTAATGAGCTGTGTTTAGAATCATTTCCTGTTCATTCACTTTTTTTTTTTTTTTTAAACTTCTGGGCATCTCTTATTTTTCCTTCCGAAATCAATAGGTCCAAGTGAGCTTTCATCCTTACGCCTTCATAATGATGGAGAGAGGCCTTAATATCTCAACTAATCAGCAAGGAAAACACGGCAGCCTCATCCTCTCAAGGTTTTGCTTGGTGGCATTATTTTTGTAAGGAAATGTAACATTATTAAGAAAGAAGTCTGGTAGTCAAAGTTACTCACTTATTTTTCACACTTCTAATTGTTTCTTTACAAGTGATCCTATAAATAGCCCTTTTCCAAAGTAAAAATCATCACAAAGTTTGCAAAGTAACCAGGTGGCAAAGGTAATTTCCAAATACCTCAAATATTAAACATATTTTTGACAAGAATGGGATAATTGGGAGAGAAATGAATTTAAATAAGGACATTCAAAAATAATAGATTTCCAGCCCCATGACTTTTGCTAGCTCTTTAGTTTTAAATAAAGCTGTCTACATTTGGCAAAGAGTTCTCAGGCAGTGGATGTGATTTCTCTATATATTATAGAGAAACACACATACAGCAAATTGCTAACACTACATCTCTGAAGTAGTAAAGGCCAGTTTTGTCTAGCCAGATCTCTATAGTTCTGTGAGATTTTCATGGAAGACAACAACATTATTTGATTTCAGTATCAGTCATTTTAAGCTACTTATGATAAGAATATTTCCAATAGCTCTTTAGAAAAAAGATTAGTTCAGATTTTAAGCTTCCTGAATAATAATTTTTCTATAGATGTATCATCTGACCTAATAACCCAGAACTTTCCATTTATGCATAATCCATGGGCACAAAAAATACTTGCATATGAAACATTAATTTATCATCACTATTGCCCAACAACTGTCTGGTTTTCAGATGATTCTTTTATTTCCTAACAGCCATTTATGATTGTTTTAAAGCATACTGTTTTACCATGGAACTTCTCATGAATGTAAATATGTACTAAATGTAACAGATAATAGCTGGTTCTGATATCCACCCCATTTAGGGATCCAAAGAATCCCTGAGGCCTGGCATCTACTCACTCAGGTCTTGGACTGGTATAGGGGTCCAGGCAACCACACAACCCAGGTAACACAGGTCTACGGGGCTTCATGCCATGTGGATCTGAGACACATTAGATGTACATGGTGTATCTCTTCCTATTAGTTTATATTTCTAAATTTGACATCTAAGCTGTGTTTATATTTGGTTTGTCCCTCTGTAAGTGAAGCATATGATAAAACCATAAAAAGTCAGAGGAGAACCAATGATAGCAAACATGGACGCTTCTAGAACACTAAAGAATTTCAGAGTTGGCATCAAATGAAGAGTCTCTGAGGAAGGGAGTCTTGTAATCTCTGAGAGGACATCCTCAGCAAGCCTGACAGGAAGGAGGGTCCTCCACACCACAGAACGGAATGCATTTCAAGGGCACATGGGGGAGGGGCTTTGTTATGACTATATTACTTACATAAACTTATGGTGTCACAAGTGGGTATGTAATATAGGACGCAGGTATTGTGTAGTCACACCTCTATGTTAAGAAGGAACTCCTAAATGACAAGTGGTGTTTTATCATTCAACCCATTTTTCAGGGCCAGCTTTATGGCCACGTGCCCTGTGCAGGGGTCACAGGTCCCAGGCTTGTTTCTCGCTCTGTTGATAATTCTTGAAGTCCTGTTAATTTTAGAAGACGGGCCCTGCATTTCCATTTTGAACTGCAAATTATGTAGCCAGTCCTGCCATATATCGAATAGACTGAAACACGGAGTCTGTTTGTTTGCAGGTTACAGAGTGGATGAAACCTCAGAATAAACAACCACCAGCTTCCCAGCAGTTGGCGGTCATTGTGGAGATGGGCGATGGGACGCTCTGCAGTCCTTTTAATGCTGCCTTATCGTGCTCCTAGTCCCATTGTGTTTGCTTATTAGCACAAACTGCTAACATTGGCTTTTGCAGCTACTCACAGTCTTGTCTTCCTGATGGAGAAATAAGGTGGAAAATGCAGCTACCCCCTGGTTATCTGGGCTGTGAGTAGTGCTACAGGTATAATAAGTGACCGGAAGCTGTGGCCATGCTAGGTTCATGATGTGTGATTACTAAATGGTAATAGGTATTAATATTAGAAAAAAAAATCAGAAGTTAAACTTATAGAAATGCACCTAACAGTAATTCCTTGTGCCTATTGTTTATTTGTTTGTTTTTTAAGATTTTGTTTCTTTATTGGACAGACAGAGATCACAAGTAGGCAGAGAGGCAGGCTGAGAAAGAGGGGGAAGCAGGCTCCCCGTTGAGCAGAGAGCCCGATGCGGGGCTTGATCCCAGGACCCTGGGATCACGGACCTGAGGTGAAGGCAGAGGTTTTGACCCACTGAGCCACCCAGGTGCCCCTCCCTGTGCCTATTTTTACAAAATCCCGATTTAGCATATTTCCAGTATTTTTCCTATCAAAAATTTTATTTTCTTTTTAAAAAGCTCTTAAAGATTTAGAAATTCATGTTATTTCTCACATAGATAAAAATCAACTGACACCAACTATGAAGACAAGTCAAACTTGACTCACAGGTATCCATGCCTTTAAGGGTTGAAAACGTTCCATTTTTATGAAAAAAATAGATTTGTTTTGCAAATAATACACTATCCATATTATAAATTAGCAGAGGACAAACATTTCCAGGATGTCTCTGCACTAATGACCGTACAAAGAGAAGTCCCAATGATTACCATAATTACAATATGATAAACTCTAAACAAAACAAAATTAAACTGACCTCTTCATCTTCTACAATACATAGTCCTTGAGATTCTGAAATTAGAATTAATTTGAAGTACTAATAACATGATCCCATGACATGGACGATTGTCGGCTTGCTCAGTCAGAGGCCTTACCTTACCTCCACAAGACTTTAAGGAAAAATGATCACTGTACCACAAAGCTAAAATCAAAAGCCAATCATTAGTACCAGCAAAATATTTAACCCTAGGGAGGAATGCCTGCTATTTCTGGACAGGTTATATAATGCAGGAGTGTATAATTTGTGAGCAAATTGTCAGAAACTTGTCAATGTCTTTGTAGGCTGCGAAGAGTCGATTTATAAGGGAATGGGTGGGTGGATTTATGCTTCTCAGATCTATCATTAAATCAACCACAAGCACACGTTCTACGTTCACAGGATTCATATCATAAATCAAATACTTTTGTTTATTTCTCCTTCAATACTTGCTTAATCAGAACTGTTTCTTCTCTGTTAGACTTTCCAGGTGGCTTCCAGACACTATATTGGTATAAAATATGCAAATATATCTCTGTAAAAACTCTATTGCTGAGGTAGGACTGAATTTATTTTTCCGTTCATGCACATTACTATCACCATTTTCAAAAGATGCTTAAAATATTTATCCTCCACAGGGATTTGAAAATGAATTATTACCATTTATGTGGAAAATAGTCTAAGTATCATTAAAATAACCATTTAAGGTCACAGGTCCTATCCAATAATCATAAACTTGGCTGTTTGAAGAATAATTTTCTTTACAATAAAGAAAAAATCGTTACAATATGGATAAACGCTGTATTTCACGGTGAAGAAGACCAGAGGCACAAGCCACCCATCTCCACACTCACCCCTCTTCCTCCACCCAGAACCAGAAAAGCAGAATAGATCAAATGTTACTTTATAATCATGCTAGCAGCGCTCTAGACTCTTTCCTACTTACTGGAAACTATTTCAGCTTTAAAGCAAAACAGAACACCTAGCCAACCAACTTATCCAGGCAGTGATGCAACTCATAGAAAATATGTTTTTTTCTTCTAAAATTAAATCACTTAATTTAGTTTTTCATTTAGCAGACCATCATCCTAATTGTTACGTTTAAACTAATTCTCCTGAGTAAACCTGACTTAGAGGATAACCTGAAACTTAACTACCTATCCTACTGCATGTCAGGGCGGTTCCTGCTTCAGATTTAAATTTAATTGTGTGTGTTTTCTACATGAATTAGTTAAAGTGAGACAAAAAGAAAATGATGTCAATAATATTTTCTTATACAGTCAGGAGATAGCAACCGAAATACTTTTTTTACACAGAATACTTTAAATTTGGTAGAAGTTCTGATAAGCCTAATAAAATACTCTTGGAAGATGCTAACGCCTCAATAAATAATGTGTTTATTACCACAGTTCACATATTGAGAGAAGCTCAGAAGCCATGCAGCGTCTATTATCAGCGTTAACTGTATCAAATAAAAATAACTAACTCTGTGCCAAGACACATGTGATGACATTATAAAAAGAGTCACATTTCAATGTTTACCTGTCTTTGGCTCCACTGAGAAGTATGGCTGTCCTTGCAGAATGCTGTAGACCACTCGGGCACTGTTACCATACGTAGGGTCATCGGCATCTGTTGCTGTCACTTGTACCACTGAGGTCCCTACGTGCCAATCCAAAAACCAATGAATTAAAAACTTCCAAATGCCACAACACAGAATGATTCACAAAACGCTGAACACACTACCTTTGTTTTTAATTACTTTCTTTTTTCATGTTTCAAGGCATATGAAAAATTGACATATTTTTCGTAAAAGACAAACCCAAAATGAAGATAAATGCTAATTAAGCCCTCAGAAAGATTTAAGGGCTACAAAAATATGTTAGCAAAAAAAAATAATAAGATTGATGATGGCCATTAGGAGGATCCTCAGAATTGGAAGGGACTCAAATTTTAGGCATCTCATCCATCAGGGTCAGGTAACAAGTTTTTATCAAGAGCAATTGCTATAAGTCTCCATTATTGTCCAGAAGGCAGTGTGACAAGGAACAGCATCTTGACACCCAAGTCACTGAAGGGATCTCACTATTATAGCTGAGTAGAGCCAGACAGAAAATGAAACTTCATTAACTGAGTAAGTTAATGATGGATCCACTTAACTGGCTATTAGGTGGCATCTCTTCAGGAATAGTTTTAGTTTTCATTTGTTTCTATGAATTGATTGAAAAATAAAAGCATAAAATGAAAATCTACCCCACCCTCCCAAAGGAGGAAAAGGATGACAACCTTAAAAATTACATTATTATTTGTTTTTGTATATTGCATGTGATAGAAAGCCCTATGGCTTCTGCATTTAACTATGTGTTTAGTTATTTCACATGGAGAGCATTTATCATGATGTGTTCTTTCTATTTCCATTTGGAGCTGAATCTTAAAAATGTTACTCGCATTTACTTAGTTTACATATTTTAAGCACAGGTTATTTTACCATTTATGTCCGATTGATGGGAATGGAACAAGTCTTTTTCTTTCTGAATTCTTCTAAGGTTTGGATTTGTTTCTAATAATTTATTGAAAATATATTTTTTTAAATATTTTATTTTTATTTATTTGACAGAGAGAGATCACAAGTAGGCAGAGAGGCAGGCAGAGAGAGGAAGGAAAGCAGGCTCCCTGCTGAGCAAAGAGCCCGATGTGGGGCTCGATCTCAGGACCCCGAGATCATGACCTGAGCTGAAGGCAGAGGCTTTAACCCACTGAGCCACTCAGGCGCCCCTATTGAAAATATTTTTAATATAACATCTCATTTCAATATATTTCTAAAGAGATTTCCCTAAGTCCTTTAAATAAGTCATTAATGTCCATCTTGTTACAAATCTATTGTCTTTTCAGAACTATGTTTTTCCTTACCAACCCCATTTTCTTTAAAAACAGGTGCGTATTATGAAGCTTTGTATATAGCACTGTTTTTAAAATTCTGATTTATTTTTTTTTTTATTCGACAGACTTAGTTGATTGTACCCTGTAGATGCCTGGTAGAACCAAATAGTAAATGGTGCATATTTAAAATATTTAAAATATTTTTAAAAATTAAATTATGATTATTTTAAAATATTAAAATTAATGGCATTAATATTCTCTATTTTCTTCACAATGTACCATCTTTACAGCAGTATTTACTCTGGTGACATGCTTAAGTACTGATTTGCTCCTTCATTTGAAAAGGAAAGTGCCTTAAACAAAATAATCAAAACTACTTTTGTAAATTGGGTTGTATATAATTTTTCCTGAAGTGTTCACTAAGAAATTCACCTTATATATACATACACATACACATGCACGACACACATGAACACATATTTTTAAATGACTTTAAGTTGTCCGTGCTTATCTACACTCGTCTGGAAATGAATGAACTATCCTAAGGGCTTATTAGTGTGTTTTCAATCTTGCAGTGAGCCTCCAGTGAAAAACATAGCCCTGAATATTAAACACTGAATGCTTGTATTATATATGCCATACTATTTAGTGGCTACTACAACTACTTGGTTAGAATTACACCCTCTGATAAACTACAACTCACTATAGGTCCACATTACGTATTTAATGTAGACTTCCATTGATCTTAGTTTAAATTTCTGTTATTCCAGAATTCTCAATTAATGTCAGTTAAATCCTGAAGGCCCCTGAAAATGATTTTCTAAAAAGTTCTGAACCTGCTGGAATTGATCAATTAACTAACTTGCATGTGTGCATAATAATCATGCTGTTTGATATCAGAGCAGTACAATTAAAACCCAAACTACAGTGTGCATCATTTCACCTCTAGAAGAACTAATTCACATTAATCCAGTTTGCATGGCTACATTCTGGGTAGCGAAGGAAAATGGTAACAAGCCGATGAAGAATATCCAACATGCCCATATGAAAGTTACGGAGTTGGGCTGACCTCCTCAAACACAACTCAAAGCTTCTTGTTTTTCTAAGCACGACTAGTTGTGGGAGGACCAAGTACCTTCCCTTTTTCTTTAAAACCTGCAAATCCTGTTGTGGCAGCTGTCTCCTAGTTGTTCTTGTTGTTAAGCAACAGCGAGCAGCCCTGAAGATGTGGGGCAGTACTGAGAAAGTGTGAATAAGCCTGTTTGGTCAAAGAAACACTCACTGAGAAGGTAGGTACAGTGAGATGCTGCCTCTGGGGTTCTGAATTTTTCCAGACCACAAGCATCCATTCTTCTGGTTCATTTTCTGTTTCTATTTCTGTTTCTATTTTCTTTCTGGCTAGAGCAATGGTACCTTAAATAATTTTTACGCTCCCATCTGTTAGGAATTTAGGGTCACTAAATTGTGGCTCTCCTAAAGGGCACACATAATACACGTCTTTGCAATTCCCCTTCCTAACACAGTCGATCTGTTGGCTGAATGCTGGAATGAATGAAGTGACCTTTATGTAATATAAAACAAATCACATTGGGTAAAATGTTCACCTGTTAAAATACAAATTCAATTATTACTTTAAATAACTGTCTTACTTCAGGACAAAAAATGACAGCAAATAAATATATAAATCAACTGGTCTATTTAAGCCCCATATTTTTTTGTTTTGTATTGTAAGATCATGTAAAATTACATACTGGCTGAAAACTATTCCAAAGACATCTGATTCAATTACTTAAAACTGACTTTTTATCATTTGATAGAAATAAAGCATATACCGGAAGTACTTTGCTTTCTGTGTTTCCGGTAATGGGGCAGGGGGAAGAGCCCTCTGAATAAAACAGGCCTCATGGTTCTTTTATATATCTCAAACGAAGTATCACTTTACCATTATCAATTCAATATAAATTTCCACACATGTTAAGTTTCTGGAGAAATTACAAAAAGCTTAGTGGTGGCATATGGAGGGACATTTGTGGGTTCAAGCCTACTCTACAAACAAACAGACCACCTCATCTAAACATTAGATGGGCAGCCTGATACCTTGGCCACTGAAGGATTCCTCAAAGAGTGAATCATTAATACTAATCAGGAGAAAGAAAACATTACCAACAGGCCAGGGTCTGCAAGGATTTTCTTTTTTAACTTCCCAGGGGTACTTTTAATCATTTTTTAAAAATTAAATATTACATTGAAAAGAGAATGAGCAATGTACTAAAGACACTGAGATCCCTGTGGGAAAGGAACATTTTCTTAATTTTCCATAGAAACAAAACAACGATCTGAATACTCAGACTTGGACGCCGGCTCCTAAGGCACCTCGAACTTCCCCTCATCCTCACTAGGCATTGCTGTAGCAACACCGAAGCGATTTTTTTTTTTCAGTACTTATGATGATCTGCTTTTAACTAACCCCCTAAAACCGGACAGTGCCAAAGCCTCATGTTCTTTACTTACCCACAGGAGACATTTCGGGAACTCCTGCCGTGTACGGGCCGTCCAAGAACTTGGGTTCGTTGTCGTTGATGTCCTGAATCTTGATAACAAACTCGGACTCGGGCTCCACAGGCTTGTTGCTGAGCCTGTCCAGCGCCTGGGCGCGGAGCGTGTAGTAGGCCTGCTCCTCCCGGTCCAGTCTCTTGGTAGCATGAATATCCCCCGTGTTCTCATCAATAATGAAAATGGAACTTGCCCCTTCGCCTGACAAGATGTATTTGATGGAACCATCTCCTTTATCAACATCAGAGTGAAGCTGGTGAAAAATTCATGTGACATGAGATTAACTTACAAGAGAGTCAGCGATATGGAGATATGTAAAAATAATTCTTATGTCAGGCAGCAGTACATGAAATTTTATTGTTCTTGGAAAGATAAGCTGGTGTTTACTGTGCACAGCAGAAAGGCTATTAGAATGTGTCAGTTTGCACTTGGGAGCAAGACAATTTCATTTCTTCCTGTAAACAGTCTCATTTCCAAAGGTATTTTCTACCATTCCCAAAGTTAGGAACTTGTGGAGGTGTTAATTTTTATTTGGTCTGTCCTTGCCAGTTTTAGCCATCTTCTTGGAACAGAGCATTCAGTAAACACGAATAATCAGTTGATTTGATCTTATTCCAAGCAAAGGGACTTGCTATAGAACATTTGCAAATTTAGATCTAATAAAGTATTTAATATGCTTAGAAACTCCCCCATTCTTTAAGGACACCCTTCCCTCCCACTGCCTCCCATGATTAACAAGTATGGATGGATGTCCACTCACTAAATCCGCCTCCAGATCCTGTGCTGTATTTTAAAATGTGAAGCCGAGAAAAATTACACTGCTCTCCGAAGTAGGAATTTTAAATCAGTATATGCCTGAGACTTCAACTCAAACCTTTCTTGAAATACCAAGAACTGCATTAGATTTGCATGATTAACCCCAGCAATCGGCAGCAGGGACAGCACCTACTGATTTGCATTTCGTCTCATTCCGTATCGAACTGTCCCTGCTGTATGTCAGAACATTATGTTGAACAGAGGAACCTAAGGAAACTCAGGCATGATTACACATTCTCCCGAACTTCCTAACCTGAAAAACACGGGACTCGACCTGTCGTCTCCACAATCGCTCATCCGCTATTACTGCCATCATCTGGACTTTGAGTAAGACGAATGCAAACACCCAATTTGCAGAATAGTAAAGGCTGCTCACGGTCTTACAGAACTGGGTTTGCATTCTTTAAAAGACGAGGTGCTACAAACAGCAAATACTGAACACGACTTAGGGAGGTGTGCCCGTAGAACGTTTTCTTCCTTCTGTGTTAGGTGTGGATGGCAGCACTCTTTACATCACGGTTTCTCTAAGCGCTTCTTCCCCTGCACGGTAACAGCTGTGTTTACACTCTGCTCTAGAACACTTAAGGACCTGATTTCTCCTTTAGTTTCTGTACTTTTTTTTTTTTTTTAAATCAGGGCTCAGTAATACAAAAAATTAGTTACTGGCATGAGTTATAATTTAGCTTTGTTCCATGTGGAATTATCTAGTGGATCACTTGACCCACCCATCTGGAAAGGGTGCGTTCTGGAAATATGGTGAATTGCTTAATTTTCTTAAGTCACTCTCAGAGTTACTGTTTCATCTATAGCTCCCTGAAAGAAGAAAACAAGCTGAAAGTCACTACGGCTTGGATTGCTTGAGTGATTCCTCTGTGCCAGGCACTAGTCTGCACGTTCTCTAGACAGCAGCTCATTTCATCCCCATATTGAATGAATTCATTATTTCTACCAACAGGCCAGGAAACTAAGGTAAAGAAAGGCTGAGTGCCTCGCCTGAGGTCACGTGCCCCGTGCTCGGTGGCTGCACCAGGATTATGAAAAACAGGGGCCGCTGGAAAGCTCGATCTCCATGCCCTGCTATGAGGTGTTGCCTCTGGAGACGTCTGTGGCCCAGCGAAGGGGGGACATCAAAAGCTGCAGCAGAGGACAATTCAGAGAAGGAAAGGTGAAGGAACCCTCACCCCCGACCACTCCGAGTCTTAAAGAAGCTCGGTGCTTTGAGTGGTTTCCATCAAATATTTTATAACTTGACAGAAGGGTCCTTTCTCAGCGTTAAGGAACAATAAAACACTCTGCCACCTTCAACAACACGGGGCAAAAAACTCGACCCCCGAGACAAGTGCAGATGATGGATGGAAACAAGCCCGCCCCTCCGCACACTTCTCACAGCCATCCTCCTGACCCCGTCCACGCCTCTCCCCATTAGAAGAGTCTGCACACTACCACTGACCGTGGTGTGAAACAGTAGGGGACGATCCAATGACCATAGGAATACTTCAATGACATACAGGTTGTGTCTTTAATCAAAGGCTTGCTATGTCTCTAAGTCTCATTAGGGACTACCATTTTTGGAACCAGCCCTTATAATTCATTTAACTAATCCCTATCAGCTAATCGCTGTTTCCAGCCCACGGTGATCCAGCGCTCCTATAGGATCCAGGTAAGGCAGAAGGACATATTCCTTTTCATTTCGTGACACACATTAAATCCTGAGCTGACCGTCAACCTGAGCTCTGACCCTGTATTTTACGTTATGTGGCCTTGCTAATTGTTCTCCATCACTGACAGCATGAGCGCTCAAAGAAAAAAAGAAAAAAAAAAGGTTCTTATTACTTGTTTCTCTAATAATTTGAAGACACTTGAAGATCGGGTTTTTTCTTTTCTACCCCTCATCACTACCACCACCACCACTACCACCACACACACATACACACACACACACACACACACGCACCCTCTGTCTCTGGAGCCCTAAACCTCATCTTCCTTCCCATCACTGACACTCTTCTGCCAGCGAGGACCATCACTAGGCTTGTAATCACTGTCAGAATTCACAAGCAGGAAATTACTTTGAGTGTCCTTGCAAGGTTAGTGCAAGCATCTGTATTTGAAAGTGGATGACCAGCTTTGAAATGCTAAGATGGATACCTAATTATCAGATGCATTCAGACATTTAATCTGTGAGACTATGCGCACTAATATTCTAATCTTAATAGACAGAGTGAAACCCATGCTGTTAGTGGATAACTATTATACTCCTCTGCTTAAAAAAAAAAAAAAAAAAAAATGTTCAGCAAAGAAAAACTTGCAAGTCCAGAACTCCCTAATAGCAACCTTAAGTGAAGCATGTCTGTGCAGGTGCACACACACACACACACACACACACAAGTACACACCATCTTTGTGAATGACTATGACAGAGGAGAGAAGCACTATTCTCCACAGTGAAAACTCTGTGCAAAAAAAAAAAAAAAGAAACAAGCATTCTATGGTCCCACCATATGGCAAATGAATAAAAAACAAATAAAATACTCAAGTGAAAACAAATATTTGTACTCTTCTCTTGGGCAGAGTAGAACTTACAAAGTTATGTCTAATTCATTCGCAAAGACCCTTGTAAGTGTGGTCTTGTCAGTCACCTAAACCGTAACAACGACAAAACCTTGGTTCATTAATCACCATACAAAACCCACCTTTACTGCACGGATTCCTAAATCCTCTTCAAAATATTTGATGTGACTCCAAAGTAAATGTTTACATCACCATCATCATCATCATTATTATTACTATATTTTGCAAGTACACACAACAGCGAGGAGCACACACACACCTCTTAGCTGGGTTAGCTCAAGACAAAAGAATCAGTAGAGAAGGAGATACAATCATTGTATGTTTCCTCTATGTCGCTATGAAGCACCGTGAATGGTAACAGTGTAAGGAAATATCACACCATCTTGCAATCTTCATCAGCTACACAGCCCAGGAATGTAAAGCACCCTTTACCCTTTATATGCACCCTAAAATGTAGTAGGTTTGTGTGTGTGTGTGTGTGTGTTTGTGTGTGTGTGTGTGTGTGTTTAAAGATTTTATTTATTTGATAGAGAGAGAGCACAAGCAGGGGAAAGCCAGAGAGGAAAAGGGAGAAGCAGGCTCCCCACTGAGCAGGGAGCCCAAGATGGGGCTGGAAAGGGGGCTCGATCCCAGGACCCCGGGATAACGATGTGAGCCAAAAGCAGACAATGAACCTACTGAGCTACCCAGTGCCCCTGTCGTATGTTTAGTAATCCACTATGGCTCTATCATCCCGTGCTTGACAGAATACCTACTCATGACCTCTAATAGAGCAACTCTTCCTTTTCAGTCTTTCAGAACAAGAACCCTAATCTGGGATCTTAAAATCTTTCCCTGGAACTATTATAAAACTCTCCGGTTATTCTCCATTTTTTGTGTGTCAGAAATTCCCTCGCTACCATGCACATTGAATTATATCACAACCCCTCATCAAATACGTTTAATTGCTCCCCAGGGTCTAGGGATTTGCTCCAAATTCTAAGCCTGGGGCTCCATGCAGCTGTCTGCTAGCTCTTTGGTCTCTCTTTTCCATCACCTCTCAGAAGCCATTCTGCGCTCCAGGCATGCTGGATGAGGACCACACTGCCCGAACACGGCAAGGTGTGCCATCCCTTCCAACACAAGTCTGTCCTCATCTTGCCTACTGACATCCAGCTCAGCTCAATGCAAGCTCCCTTGTACTGAAGTTTTACAACCTTCCTGTTCTCCCCCATGGCATGCTGTTTGCATTTCTCCATTAGGATGCATTTGATTCTGCTTTATATTGAAAATCTGGTTTCGTTGTTTTCATCCAACCTTTGAATTTATAAACTCCTTATAAGCCGCGTTCCTTTTTTATCCCCGTATTCCACATTCTCAATAAACAGTTCATTGTCTTAAATTTAGTAAACTTATAATCCAGTTTGTAAAATAGTAGTGCTTGTTTGCCTTCAATTTCTATCCTTTTAAGTTTTAATACCATCAGCAAAAGAAAACAAACTAAACAAAGTACATCCCATATCTCCGCATTGTTCTTCCTAACCCTCTGACCTGCGTAGACAGACCTCAGATACCTCATTCCGAATGCCCTTGGTAACATTTGGCACATTATTCTGAACTCGCACATTTATGCATCTGCGTTCCCCAGGAGACAGAAACCTGTAGGGGCACACATTCTTTCTTATTCTTCTCTGTTTCCTGAGTCTCATGCTGTAGGACACACACACACACACACACACACACACACACACAGGTACTGGTGGAGGGTTTTATAGACCTCTGGATGCCCTTGGATGGAAGAAATTGGATGTCCTTAACTTTGTCTACTATTTAGTTTTTAATTGAAGATTATAAAGAGCAAAACTAAAAACAGATCAATACACTGCAGTTCTGACAATTTTCTTATATCTATTTAATCAAATAGGGCCTGATACGAACTACCTGGTCTAGTACTGTCAATCTATCTGCTTAAAGAATCTGAATATAGTGAATAAATCTGTTTAGCAAAGAATAAGGTAAGAAAAAAAAAAAGTCAATATGTTGATCAGCTTTTCTTCCCTCCGTGACCATGTGAAATTGTTTGTTATTTGATTGTACTGATGACCTTGTCTTTTAGTCATCTCCTCTGCAAAATGGAAGTAAAAAATACTGGGACTTCGTGAACACTTACAACAACCACTCGAGGTGATGTAGTAGAACACAGTTCATGAAGGTAAAAGCACGATAATATCAGGATTGTACTTTGTCACGTAGCATAATGAATTTTCATCTGACCAAAAAAGAGTAAATCTAGACATAAGAGGAAGCTATTTGGAAAGAGATAATGTTTATCATGAAAGCTTTGACACTGAAAAATAAAACTAAAGCCAGCAAAGATCTCTATGATCCTCACTGTCCTACATACGGTAAAGATGAAAATAATTACAGTTTATATTCAATTTCCCTTGTAATGAGCATTTGAATAAGAAAGATGTAAAAGTTATCATGACAAAAATATAAAAGTTCGTACTACTACTACTCTGTATATAAAAATGGAGTAACGATGGCTGAGTTACATGTTAATCAGTCTGAGAATGATTTATATTGAATATAAGCAAAGATTTCTAAGGTGACTTTCCTCCCACTGGGTTACTTATTACAGATGCCCGATTTTTTAAAGTTTAAAAGTATTACAGATTTTTGGAACTCACGTGATTTACTAAACTTCTCAAGTTTCAAATTATAAGTACAGAGGACAGATTTAAACAATATTGGTTAAAATAAAATTGCTCGTATACACACATTCCATGCAAGTTTTATTTTCTCATTATGCTTTTTAATAGATATTTTCCACATGCCACTGGATACCATGTAATTATCAAGTTGCTGAAGAAATATTATAGATGAAAACAAGTGTCTGAGTCATTTCTTTCTGGTTGAAGTATTTCTAATTTATAATTATCATTGTGGTCCAGGGTAATGGAACACAATTTACTTGTGACGCATCTCTGATGAAGATGCATGGTTTAAAAAATAAAAGTATTTACTATGACACATCGAGTGATACAGGATAGTTGATACAATCCAGGATGTGCTTAGGTAAGGTTAAAACTGTCAAAAAAAAAAAAAAAGAAAAGTCTCATTGCTTTCTTTCTTTTTTTTTTTTAGCCAACAATAGGTAAAAAGGAGGAACTATTCAGATTGCTTTTGTTTTTTTCCCCCTCAGAAAAAGTTCACACTAATTCAGTGGCAATGAACATGCATTCCAGGGTCCTGGTTCACTTACTTAGTAGTTGAGGGGTACAACTGTGAGGTCACCAGGGCAAAGGAGTCAGAAACATGGCTACTGGATCTCTGCTCTGCCCTGGGTAACCCTTAAATCACAGTTCATTCATCTGCTATAGATCGGCACCCATAAAGGTACAGGTGGCCTTACACACTGAAGTGAGGATACAATAAAGTAATGCATTTGGGAATTTTTGCAAAAACTTAACTTTCTATCCATATTTATTAGTTCACCTATCGGGGCACAATAGAATTATCTCCATCCCCTAGGGAAGAGACTCTTGCTTTTATTTGCAACAGTTCTACATTTATGCCCATGGCATGGTTACTCAGAACTTCACACTAAGAGCTGCATCTTTGTCCCAGGGACCCAGTAGTAACAACTCAGAAAACCATTCTCTATTCCACACAGCTACGCATGCCTCCCTAAAGAAATCTCCACACTGCTCATCTCATCCTCTCTCTGGTTGCTGTCTCCAGGCCACATCCAGAACTTTCAGACAACTTAGGAAATCCGCCTTGAGTCAAATTGTAACTGATCAAAACTCCTCCTAATCAAAACTCCTCCTCGTCCAACTCCTCCTCATCCAGTGTCATTGTGAGCATGTCATGTTCCCTGCTTCAGGGCTCCCCCCTAGTACCTTGCTCACTAGTTCTGAACTCCAAGTAGTCAACCAGAAGCAGATAAAAAGCAAAGCCCCGGAAACATCAAGCTTTTTGCTCAAGAGGATAATTTTCAATCTTACTTTTTAAATGGGGGCTGGTTGAGCCGAAACCGTTACAGGAGGCTGACACAGGCTATTCAACATGGGGTCCAGGGATGGGGTACCACCTGCCCAAGTCCAGGTAAGTACAGAAAATTGAGAGGAATGGCTTAGCAGTTTTCATAGTCATTTTATAGAGCAATGTAATGTCTGTTGAGCCCAATAATAATGGAAAGAAATGAGGAGTGGATTTTCGAAGTAATTCATTTTTAATATAGTTGAACAGTTACTAGGAGGTTATAAAAAAGTATGTTCTGTGTTCTTTAAAAACCCTTACGTTTGCAAATAAACAAGAAAACTTGGCTCTTCGCTGCAGATGAGTTGAGAAACACTGTGCCACTGGTTAAAACCTATGTGAAAGCTCTTTTGAATACTTCTAAGCAATGAACAAACCAAAACTCTCTTCCTGCCCTAACATTAAGCAAAACATGAGGCTACTAACTACCAGGGTGGCACAGGGCAATTGAAGAGACCATCTTTAAGACTCGCACAGATACTCCGTACATGGCCTTTTGGAGAAGGCGTTCAGGTTCAAGTGGCAGAGGACAATAGCGTAGCATGTTTGCCAAATACTTCCTGAAGTCATTTGCACTGTATTGCCTTGTGCATTCATAAATACAACCAATAATGGTTCACAGAAATATAATTCTGGAGTCTACGTTGGGGGAGAAAACTTCGATGCATGTATAATTTAAAAAGAGAATTACACTATCTGAACCAATTCTGATACAAGGATTCTATATGTCCAGTGTGACCTGATAGAAGCCAGTGCAGGGACAAAGATACAAGATACAGAAAAACACAGTATTTCAGAGATAAATGAAAGTGGGAGGGTAAACAGAGAAAAGGAGCTAGTCCAAGAGCAGAACAGACATTAACTGGTCATACTCACGCTTATTAATAAGATATTAATAAGGGGGGCTGCTCCTTAAACTTTAAAACCACAGTAAGTATATAACTTATTTGTAATCTGTAATAAGTATTTGGTAAACTTGGTTTCAAATACTGTCACTGAGTAGTTAATGTTAGTCTAGCTAATTCCTTCTAGCATCTTTATAAAATCACAAGTATCTTTTTAGTTGTTATTTAAAGTACCAGGTGTGAAACAGCACTCAGGGGCACCTGGGTGGCCCAGTGGGTGAAGCGCGTGCCTTTGGTTCTCAGGTCATGATCTCAGGGTGCTGGGATCAAGCTCTCTGCTCCGCGGGGAACCTGCTTCTCCCTCTCCCTGCCATTCTACCTACTTGTGTTCTCTCTGTCATAAATAAATAAAATCTTAAAAAAAGAGAGAGAGAAACAGCACTTCAGTCATTACACCTGAACGAAAGGGATACGACTGGCATCATCCGGACCCTCAAGCTGCACCGTCCTGGAAAAAGAGGTTGGATCAGTCTGTTTCTGTCTCCATCTAGAAACAATATATATTAACCTTCTGTGAAAGGTGAGTACGGAGTCTCTCCTCAGGGTGAGACGGAAGGGAGTATATGAATGGGGACAAGAGACGCGGGGTGGAGAAGGGTAGCCTAAAGCTTGGAGCCACGCTGTGGCCATCCCATGAGCTCACTGAGAGAAAGGTTGTCTGCAAACCACGTTGAACAAACAATTGCAATTCTGATGACCATTAAAAAAAAAAAAAAAAGCACCCAGGGAATGCCAAGAAATCACCTGACAGGAAAATCAAACCGAGTTCAGAGGTTCAGGGAATTGCTTTTTAAAGAAATGATATTTAAGTTGAGACAAGAAACCTATTACTAAGAAACCGTCTGACGGACGGCAGAACTTGCTTTCCAGGAAGGCACCTGACTAAGGATGGAATAAATTCCTTTTTAGGAATCTTCAGGCTGAGTAATACACAGGATCTACTAATTTATAATAGAGAGTACTTTTTGCATGAGATATACAAAAAGAGGCTTTACAGTGTAAATATATCACAGTCTATATTCTGTAAACATCTATTTAGATAATTAAAAATTTTTAAAAGTCTACAGAACGGTTCGCTGATCTTAACCTGCTGTTTGGATACCAAAGTTATTATTTATTGAAGTTCAGAATGTAGGTTTCCTGCATCAACATTACCCGAGACGTTGGTTAAAAATGCCAATTTCTGGGTTTGGTCCTAAGTCCAAAAAATCAGAATCTCTTTGAGTTGGAACCAGGAATATAAATTTTCAGCCAGCATTCCAGATAGAAAACTCTGGCCTAACAAATATAACCAGTTACATACAAACCTCTTTAGGCCAATAACAGCATGGCTTTAAAATTGTTCACCACTTTCAACTAATTTGCATTTATAATTTATTCTACATAAGATTATTGAATAAAATTTTGTGTTGATTTGTTTATATATTTTACTCAAAAGGAACTGTCCCTTCTCTACCCAAAGTTATAAGGGAAAAGCAAACAATATACATTTCTATATCCATCTCATACCCTGTGATACTTATTATATTATCAAGATGCAGAAATGATGTTAGGCTCTGAGAATCCCTCTGGGCCCAGAAAGATAAACTAAGAATGACAAAACCTCCTGCTATATTCCACATGTTTACTTTGGTTGGAATCAGACATTCTGGTGGTATACTCTATTTTTTTTCCTAAAGAAATACTTCATGTCTGCTCAAAAAAATTAATAGTTTCGACTACTGTATGTTTATTATTAAAAGGTTGGATATATTAGAGCCAACAAAGAAATTAATGGTAGAAAGAACATATGTATGATTTCAGTTAAACCTCTGAGGTCATTCCTCCTGTTTCCCCCTAAGGGCTGAAACTCTTCCTCAGCTGCTGGAGATGCTGGGATCCTCTCTCAGCCCATTTCTACTTGCTTTATGAAAACTTGCTCTGTACTGGAGAGAAATGCCTCATCTAACGCTATAGAGCTTCCCTGGGTAGGTAGAGTAGATAGGCCAGGAAATAAAGCGGTGGGAGTGGGAGTGTCCATGTTACCCCTCCCTTCTCCTGCCCCACTTGTGCACTGTGGGCTTCCTAGTCCAGGTGATGGCACCAAGTTCATGCTCCTTCCTCATCTCTGAACTCCCAGCACCAGCTTTGCTCACCAGAAGGAGGTGAGTTTCTCCCACACAATGGGGAAGACTAGGTTTCACATCTGGACACTTGGGAGTCTCTTGATGCTCCCTTGCTCCATTTTGATGGTAAGTGGGCAAGTGTAAGTCCCCAGCCTACGGAAGACTGGGTGGTTAGAAGAAATGGGGTATCAGTCATAACCTGAAAAATCAACCATACATACCATAATCAACCTGAAAAATCAACCATACATACAACCATAGGGGGGCTGCACCTCATCCTTCTAACTTTCCTGTAAACTCCTCCAAGAAAAGAGGGTGACCTGTTTCCGTAAGAGCTGCTCTCTGAATGGATTACATGAGGGGAAGGGATCTGAGTGGGGTGGGGCGGGGAACCTTCTAGGGGTTGTCAAGGCAGCCCCACTCCTTTCCCAAACCGGTGAAACACTGGAAGTGTTGATGGCTGACATTTCTCAGCTAAGTCCTTCCCCTAAATTGTCACTTTTGAGACATTTACAAAGTTGGCAAGTTGTCAAACTGCCAAAAAAAGAGCCACATTTGCCAGAGGTAATATATTTTTCTTGGGGGCATCCCATATCCAAACTAGCACACGGTGGGGGGGGGGGGGGGCTTTAAAGCTCCTCCTTTTCCCCTAATTCAGGAAAACGGCGAAGATCCTTTCCAGCTCCACAGCTCCCCAAAGCTTAGCCATGATCTAGGCTACAACTGGTTGCAACACTTGTGTCTGCGGGATCCCACTTCCCTGCCTCCCTCCCTCCCAAGCAATGATTCCAAGAATGCTCTGCAATTAACGCCCTCCAGGCGAATCCCTGTCTCAGCGTGTTTCTGGGGACCTGCCCTGCTGCACGCACACAGGTAACGAGCTCAGTCACTAACAAGCAGCAGAGCCTGGCTCTCTGCGGACGTCCGTCCTCACGCACACCACGCGGTCTCCTGCAGAGGCCTCGGAGAGTGAGCAGCACATCTGCATAATTTGTTGAGAGCCGCGTACTTGTAGATCAGAAGCAGCGGCAGCTCAAGAAGCTGCTGGTGGCAACGTTAAGACACATAACCCTGAGCAAAGTGCTGCGTGTTTCCTTCGGTGGACACCTGATATTCCCCCCCACGCACTTTTTTTTTTCCTCCATGCTCCCAACTGCTTTGATTTCTAGAAACTTCATCCCATGAGTGATCCAGTCACCAGAGAGAGGAGGATTCACTGGGCTGGTCTCCTCTGAGAAGCAGCAGCAGCAAAATGCTCTTAAGGCAGTGAGCCCAGAGCCAAGTGCGTGTGCATTTCTCCTCATTCGACGCCCTTGTTCTCCGCACTCAGGGCCAGTGGCTTATGTTCACTCAAGTCGTGTGATGCCCAGACCTACTACAGAATGGTTCAATCAGAATAGGAGTCCATGGGCCCAGGCTTTTTTTTTTTTTTAAACAAAAACAAACTCTTCAGGTCCTACTATTATACACCCACTATTAAGAATCATGGGCCTGAAAGAAAGAAAGAGAGATGAAGCTGAGGGAAATGTTTTTGCATTTTACTGATAATATTGTTTTGAAGGACAGAGAAAAAATAGGTTTATTAACAAGCTAAAAAAAGAGAAAATAAGCATGTCTGTGGAGCTAAGCCAATAATTTGCTTAAAGGGTGCAGATTTTAAAATCATACCTAAAAAAAAAAAAAAAAAAAAAATCCCTGGCAGAATTTCAATAAACACAAAAGCTCCCTAAATGAAAAAATAAACCTGTTTCACATGACAGGTCTCTCCATGGGATATGTAATTGCCTCATCTGAAATATAGCAGGTTTAAGAAATAAAAAAGACCATATTCTGGCTCAGGTGACCTAAGAAGAGCTAAGCTATGTTTTCTTCTCTTAAGCAAGATATCATTTAGAAATACATGAGGAAAACAAAGTTCCTTCTCAGCCTTCTTAGCTAGTGCCCAACCCAACCACAAGTGACTGCAAAATCCTGACTTCCTAGGAATGACCACCTTGAGTACAGTGTTTACATGCCCTAAGGATTAAAGTTTCCATAAACAAATGCAGTAGGATTAGTAAATCTAGAAGGAAAAAAAAAAAAGTGGGGATGGGGAGGGGAGCAAGAGAGTAGAGGGGAACGGATGGGCAACAATAAAGCAGAGTCAATAACTAGTTGACACGAGAGTGAGACATCCTCAAACAGCTCTCATCGCGTGGAGGCTGGAAAGTCACCACTGGTTTTCCCAGGAGGACTGCTGGTGGCTGTCTAGCTTTGCAAACAGGTTATTCTGATATCACCAGCAGGACTCCCATAGTATCACCGAGATGCAGACAGACAGAGAGCGCGAGTGAGCCACGTTCCCCCTACTAAGGCCCAGGCAAAGGAAGATGGGTGACTATATTGCTTAAGAATGACTTTTGCAGTTCTGTTTAGCTTTTAAATGGATGACATTCTAATTTGGAAAATGTAATGGTATCTGAGTACTTTCTGAACAGCCATTTATTTCACACGATGACTCTCCCTTCTTCTCCAAAGAGTATCAAAGAGTAGAGCCCTACTCGGCTATCCATTAATTCTCAGAACTGGGATTTAAAATGAATAAAATAAGCTCTTTGGCAGCACAATCACAATTGCTAGAGGGAATCCGAATCATACTGAAACTGATTCACGTCTGTATCATGCACCCCGGCACAGGGACAGGACAAGAACCAGGGAAAATGGAGCCAGTGCTGTGGACACCACGCCCGTGTCGGACAACCCTGAAGGACTGGTATCTTCTTGGGACTTTAGTTCATTCATCTACAAAATGGATTGAGCTAGGAGGTCTTAAGAGCTTCCCTTTTATCCCTAAAACTCTATACATCTCCTTGAAGTAAACATGAGTGAACCACAGCCATCCATCCATATTGCCAGTATGTCCTGTCTTACTCCACGGACAGCATGCGACGGTGAGAGCTAACTTTTAGGTGTATGATAATGCCTTAGCTGGCACTAATTTATAAAATAACATATAAGAATTGTGTAGTCATGCCACCTTGAGAAAGTTGAGGGTGTTTTAGAACACATTCAGACCACTGTATCCTTGGAAAAATCCCATAGATTTATAAGATTCCTTACTATAATTTTAAAATGTCTGTTTTATAGTGGCCCATGGGGGAAAAACAACATTAAGACATTTATTTCTGGGCACTTGGGAGGATCTGTTTTGCATATGTATAACGGCTTGCAATTTGGTTAAAATAATTCAACAGAATTAGTTTTTAATTTAAAAATCTATGTTAAGAACATACACAAAGTATCTTTAAAGGGCATGTCAAAATAACACGCTACCTAAACACAACTGTTTGGACAAGTACACTTACTTAAAAGGAACTATTCATGGTACTTATAATTTGTCTGATACGCACAAATTCTATTAGGATCACTTGCAAATATACACACAAAGGAAACCCATTTGCTCTTTCTTTCCCTGAGATTCACAATGTTATACATTTTCTCTGTATTTCACCATGTCACATTACAGACACACGGTTCAGATGTATTATTATATTTCAGTTTGAAAGCGTACAAGGCTGTACTGTGACGATAATGATTTCCTGGTAGAAGCCTGCTGCTGACGGATCCTAATACAGAGGAACTTGCCTGGAGGGCGTCATTGCGGGTGCTTCTTTCCCCTCTTGCCTTCTATGCTGCTTCTATTAACTAAAACTTTCTTCACTGTGGACCCCAAAAAAAGAAGAAGGAGAAAAAGAATGCTGGCTGTATCTCCTTCCTTTCAACGGCGTGTGACTGAAATAAGCAAAGGATCCCGTAACAGAATACGCACGTGCTGTCGCATCAAATATAAAGCAGCAATCACTAGGACCAGCTGGGGCTGGCCTGCAACACTGTGTGAAATGGGACCAGTCCAAGCATGAAGTTATGACTGCATTTTCCTGCAGGCTTCATCCAGTCGAACTCAAAATCCCACCACTCCTGTTAAAGAACATAGCTCCTCCACGCCTTCCTGTAGGCTTATCTTGCTTTGCTTTATGCTTGCAATGCTGACTTTTACCCACGCTGCTTCACATATTGTTTCATAGCTCTCTTATTCAAAGAGCTAAGAGGGAGAACTAATATTTCTTGAGTGTAATTATGTGCCAGACACTGTGGTAAAGGGGTCTTTAATTCTCTCGACACCATCTGTGGTGGGCATGACTGGCCTAATTCTAACCGTGAGGAAACTATGCTTTAACGGGATTCAGTGTTTCGCCCAAGCTCCCGCAACAACGTCCCAGACTTGACCTAGGTCATACCGACCACAGGGCCTGTATTCTACCCATTCTTACCTACACGGCGCCGCACCCACCCATCTCCTCTTATGAGAGATGAATGGCCTGCGAGATCCGGGATCCTTGCATTCCCCCGCATGAAAAACCCAGCCATTAGTGAGTCAAAACGTGACTTTACAGCGACGGAATTTCCGGTTTTTGTTTCTGATCTCTCGTCCTTCGCCCCTCCCCAAGTCGTGGATTTCCAATATTCCACCCTCCATAGTCCGCCAATTTCGTCATTTTATCTGCCCATCAGCAGTGCCCTGAATTGCACTTCATTTCTCATATACATTAACAGCATGGAAATTCGACTTTATGAAAACTTCAGGGCTTTTAACTGTTCTCCCCTCCTTAAATATCGCTAACGCATAGTATTCCAAGGCTGTCATATATATGCCTCTTACTACACTGTGCTCATTTTATTGCTCTCCAGCTCAGGGGTAAGATGTCTCCCTACAACTTTCCATACTAACGATCAGCTTAGCATTCGATGTCTCCAGCGGCATGAGCTCAATGACTGTGATATCCACAATAATCATATATTCCAACACACGAACATAGAAATATCACAATTTCAAGATGCTATTAATTGTCCCTGGCATCCCAATTTCTGAGAGTAAAATGGGAAAACAGAATGCATCTTGTAACAGGCAGAATGTGCTGCCTTTTGGTTTTTGTCTCTTCCTTCCCACTTGGAACCCTCCCACGGTCTTCTTCTACCTCCCCCTTCTGAAATGCAACAGGCTTTGCAAAGCAAGAATACATGCCTAAGGCTTTCTACAGTCAAACCCACCGGATTCCATGCCAAAATTATCCATATTTTACATTTATCTAACATGAAAATCAAGGAAAGCCAAGTAAAAGTGAAAAGAGCACATGAAGCACTGAATATTATATGTGGCTCAAAGAAACGTAATGACAACAGCTTCAATAAATGACAGCATTTTGTTCCGTACTGCCACAGCATGCATTTTCTCTAGAACATCTTTTAAGATAATCTTATTTTTATTTTCTTTACAAAATCAAGTCTCCATTGCAATCACGCTGAGTGACAGTATATTTCCGTGACAAGTACAGTGGATCTGATGTGGTAAGCTCTTTACAAGTTACCACCATTAACGAAAAAAAAAACTGATCTAATTTCTGGGGTACCAACCGCAGAATGGACTGAGATAATACTGTGCTCGGGGCCTTTAATCCAGGGAAAATGTTTGTTTTGTAATGAAATGGAAGGAAGTGTATTCACTGGAATTTTTCACACATCTATTTATGTAGAAGAAAGGTCTTAAAATATTTGTGGGAAAGAGAGAGATAGCCACCCCTTCCTCACAAACACTCCACTTGTAAAAATAATTAGTAATTCCTTTGGTATAAATAAAAGAGGAGAAATCATAGCAGGTTGATCCATGGAGGAAGGGAGAAGAAAAGCTCTTCAAGCCTTTTGGCAGGGTCCAGAGATGGCACAGCCAAGGACCACAGTCCAATGAGGGGGATCTGTTAAGAAGAATCCTATATGGTACTCTCCATGGCCTCATTTAACTTTAAAAAAGATTTTTCTTTAAATGTTGTAGGATTTATTTTTATTTTTATTTTTTTATTTTTTACTTTTTTTGGATGGCCATTAGCAAAGAGCTGAGTTTTGAGGCAGGCCAAACAAAATCAGGTTGCGTGGATGAGATGTGTCCTGGAAACCGAAAGGCAATGGACCCAGTAAGGAGGGTCCTTCTCCTGTCTGCTGCAACATGGAGAGAAAATAAAAAGGCTATAAAATGTGTTATTCTAGAAGACGATAGTATATTAGTCATATACTATTTACCTTAGGAAGATGATACACATATTCTCCAATCTGTGTTTTTTTTTAATAAAAGGCAAGAAAATTGAAACATAAAATGGCGAACACAGAGCCCTAGAGTGGAATACTGCCTGCTGCTTCATCTACAAGCTTCTGGGACAGGATGACAATGGAGCTCTTTCAAGGTTTAGGCATTTGATTCTTCACTTGTACTCAACAGACACTGACCTCCTTTTGAGCCCTAGAGAGCACATCGATTCAGTCCTTGGGAGTACAAAACCCAAATAACCCTCCTTTTCCTTTTCGTCTGTCTTCCAAATTCTCCAAGAGGTCCTCCATATGCTTCACCATTCTTCAGAAAACACTGGCTTCGGCCGCCATGCTGGGGCTGCACAGAGTGCGACTAGAATTTCTTGGAGCCATTTTTTTTTTTTTTTGTGCCTAGAATATCAGCCTTAGGGGCACTTCAGAAAAATATGTAACATACCCCCATAAAATAAATGGTTAATGTCATTTTCAAACCTCAATATCCAAGTACCATATAAACCAATTGGCATGCTAAACAGAGAAAAGTTATTTAGTCAAATGTCATTTAATTAAAAGCCAGAGATATCAATTTAAAATAAAGGCCAAAGAGGAACAAATGAAGAAAAGGAAGACTGAAGAATTCATTCAACTCTTGGGGCAGAAGGAATCCAGACGAGGCAACTTGTATTTGTTTTCCCAATAATTCTGTCATATTCTAAACAAATTACAAAAACTAGTGATAGGATTTACTAGATAGACTCCCAGAACAAACATTAAATTACTATTATATATTATACCATTTAACATAGCCCCTAAGAATTCTAGCAGAATGTCTGGCATCAGTCTAAATAGTGACTAACAGTGGAAAGCAGAACACAGTCTGTGATCAAGGCTTGGGGCTAAGGCTTGCCTCTATCATTTATTAGCTATGTTTGTAACTTTCAGCTTTAATTTTCTCATATAAGGAAGTTAACTAGTGATATCCTTTTCCCCCAACCCCAAAGAGTTTTGGTAAGACTCAAGTGAGATAAAGTATTAAAAAATATGGCTTACAAACTATAAAACAGTAAATAAGTAGCAGTTTTTGTTATGTTAGTGCTATTTAAAAACTCCACATAGAGAGGATAATGTCTCAGGACCAAAATATCTTGTTGATTTCTGTGTGTGTGTGTGTGTGTGTGTGTGTGTGTGTGTACGTGTGTGTGTATGAATACAAATAAGCTAATTAGATGTGTACTACTGAAATATTCACATGCACATATAAGTATATGCATATATATACAAAAACACTCATATATAAACTCATATTTACTTTATGTTTCGAATGGAGATAGGGCTAAAATCTAGATAGACTCAGAGATGTTTCGTTCCTAAGTTTTCAGATTAGATTCTTTTTTTTGTTTTATTTGTTTTGTTTTTTAAGATATTATTTATTTATTTGACACAGAGAGAGAGGGAGCACAAGCAGGCAGAGTGGCAGGCTGAGAGAGAGGGAAGCAGGCTCCATGCTGAGCAGAGAGCCAGATGCGGGGCTCGATCCCAGGACCCTGAGATCATGACCCGAGCTGAAGGCAGAGTCTTAACCCACTGAGACATCCAGGTGCCCCCAGATTAGATTCTTCCTGAAGCATTCTGCAAATGTACAAGATAGTTGCCTCAAAAGCAAGAATATTAATGAAATTTAAACTTTTTCATAGTTCTGAAAGCACTTTAGTAAATAGAGTTACATGTTCCCGGTGTCTAAATAATACACTACATTACCCATAGTGACTCACTGTATGTACTTTACAATTTAGTGGGTGTGTTTTGAACCAATCAATCACCTTTCATAAAGAGTCCATAAGAGTGGCTTTTCTACCAATCATACTAAGATTATTTAATGCAGTATTAAAAAATATATATTTCTGACTACCTGGATGAACAGGAAAAGATGAGGAAGAACAGCGCGAATGTAAAAATCGGCATATTGTAGAGTACTTGCCCATACCTCCACTCCCAGAGGGCCCTTTTATGACCAAGATTAAAAGTCAGTTCTTCTTCCTGAGGTCATCAATCCTCCATGCTTCATCATCAACCAGGTTCACGAAGTTGTTTTTCTCACCCACCTCCTATGTTGAGGGACTTGAGGGTTTCATTAATGAACATCTCTATGGGGCTATCCCTCAGGCAACTTCAAATTCAACAATGTCAAACTGGCACTTAATCTGATGCTTCCTGTCTAGGAACATGGACTTACCATTCACTGTAAAACACTTACTACGTGGACAGTACCTTTGCTGATGCCGTAGAAACAACTGTGATAAGACAGGGAACCTCTCTTCTCCCCTTCTCAGACGGTCTCAGCAACTCAGTTACAATCAACGTCATACCTATTTCCAAATAACTGTTACTCATTTAATCCTTTTGATCCTCATTCTACCATATCTCAGTCCCCACCATCTCCTGGCAGGACTATTTAGTCATCACTGAATTGAAGCCTTCAGTCTTCTGACTCCCATCTTGCCTCCTTCAATTTAAAAGCCTTTAACACCGGCAGAGTTGGCCTTTCTGGAATCCCAGTTGGCTCAAAACCAACCTTTAAATGTACCAAAAGACAAGTAAAAACAAAAAAGAAACCAAACAAGTAAATTCTTTAGCAAGTACATTAACGTTTCACGGTGTGTCTCGTGATTCATGAATGCCACCCCTCTCTTGTCCTCTTTGGCATCTGAAACACTTACAGACCCCTGAAGGAATTATATTATCTCACAAAGCCATGCCTTGCACAAAATACTCCTTTGGAACAAGAACATCTTTTTCCCTTATCCCATTTATTTAGGGACCACTTTCTCATCCTTTAAGGCTCAGCTGAAATATTATCTTCTTTTTAAAGATTTTTGCCTGATCTCCCCAGGCTGATTTTTGTGTTCTTGCCTTTAATCTTTCATTGCACATTTATAAAATCCACTATCAGACAACACTGAGGTTATGTAAAACTTTCCTCATGTTATTGCGACCTGCAGAAAGGACAAACATCTTTCTTTGTGTATTTATATCGCCAGTATATAGCTACATGAATGTATAGCTCATGTACAAATGTTTGATCAAAGACCAAATTAATGCATACCCTGAAAAATCTCATGATGACAGGACTTCTTAAAGGACCATTACAGACCATGGATTGATCTTTCTTTCTCTCTCTCTCTCTCTCTCTCTCTCTCTTTTTTTTTTTAATTTCCTTATCCCATAAGTTTGGTTTCAACAGGCAAACCATCTTAGCTTCAGGTAAAATCTAAACTTGGATAGGGTGAAACTGTCCTGAATAGATTCCTTTTTTTTTTTTTTTTTTTTTAAGGTTTTACCTATTTTCTTGACAGAGAGAGAGAAATCACAAGTAGGCAGAAAGGCAGGCAGAGAAAGAGGGAAAAGCAGGCTCCCCAGTGATCAAAGAGCCAATTTGGGGCTCGATCCCAGGACTGTGAGATCATGACCTGAGCCAAAGGCAGAGGCTGAACCCACTGAGCCACCCAGGCACCCCCGTCCTGAGTAGATTCTTATTGAAGACTCTCACTCTCACTACCTAACGTCTTAGTGAAAGCACATCCAACTCTGCTTCTCTTTCTTCCCATTTCAGTACACACAGAAATAGCCTTCACTGTGCTAGCGTCTGGCAAGTAGCATGATGTGAAAAGTCTAGCTGGTCAGTGAGTTAGCGACTTCAGGAGGCTGTGAGCCACTAGAAACTTGAACTTTGTATTAGTTGAGCAGACAAGCGTATGGCCCCTATGAGTTCTGACCTGGAGCATTAAATACATACAAATACCTGCTCATACCGCACAAGATGGCTTACAGCTACGCAAATAAATTTTACCTATAATGTGACAGAGAGGGTCTCCTCAGTCATTCTTCCTTCCCGCCTTTCTTTCTCTCTCCCTTCCCCTGACACCTCTCTATAATTTCAGACACTAAGTGTGTTATATAGGATCAATGGATTCCAGAAGGCACCCAAAAGCCAGCTATTAAGTGATGATGATCCCAAGTAGTTTCTTATTTTTATGTTTTTTGGTCTTTAAACCTCTTATATGGTTTGAGCCAATACTGTAGAATTTGGCTCACGGTAGAAATAGCTGTAAGTAATAAAAGCTTCCACTGCGATCACGGATTTTTGAGGGGTAGGAACTGTGTGCATTAGTAGTACTTAATAAATGCTTATTGAAATAACCACCCATTATTCTGGGTGCCTTTTTTAGCTGATCCTCTGCACCTAACCAGCCACAGCCCAGATGGTTCAACTTTAATGCACTGTCCACTTAATGAATCTGGATCAATTCTTGATTATACAAGCTTATTTTCAGTGTGTTCAAAAGTACAGAGATCAGTAAAAAATATTGAAAAACAAAAAAACAAAAGTCCTTCCAGCTAATAGCTGCCTTTCTTCTTCCTCAATTTTAAGGCACGACTTCAGTATTTTTGTCCTGCCAAGATATATCCTGCTAAAAAGCAAATGTGATTTACTCTTCTCCATTCTTCATACTAACTGCTTACTTCTTTTGCCTTGAATTTCACCAACTTATTCAGGAAATATATTACCTATATATCTCCTGAGTGCACAGTCCTATTAGTCTCAGTCTACTTAGAAACTGTAGTTTCTTAGCTATATTCATCTGTGTAATGTATTTTAAAAATACTTACATCAGACCATCTGCTCAGTGCTGAGAAGGCAGAAAATGAAAGACACAGATCCTCCCTCAAAGAGTTCATCCAAGAGAAGAGCCAGTCCAATAAATAGATAATTATAGCTCTGCCTTATTACACTGTTGTTCCTGCCTTTATGTATCTGGACAGCATATCCAGTCTTTCATGGCACAGAATTCAAAACTGAAGAACCTCAAATTTTGTTTTTTTCTCCATATCCTGATTGCTTAGCCCAAATGCCCTGAAATTTAGATTATGAATTTCTTAAAATCTGTTGCTGATATTTGAAAACTACTCTTCTCCTTCATGCTTTTAAGCATACTCCTGTATATCTGGTAGAAGGAATGGCAAAGGCTCTATAAATTCTTATTAATTTACATTGAACTGACACCAAAACCACCTTTACCAGCGCCGGAGGCAGCGACCACTATGGTAACAGCCCCAGCAGCCACAGAAATGCAGAACGGTTGATAATGCCGCTCCAAATCCAAGTTTCCGTGATCCTTCTTAGCCCCAATAGGCACCTAAATATACGTGGCACAATTTAATTAATTCAAATATCAACTAAACAAAATGTTTTGCCAGAAAAGTTTTTTCTTTCTACATACTTCTATATACATGCATATGTATACAATCAAATCTCTACTAAAATTAAAAATAATTTTTGATAAAAATTTCCTAAGTATTTTATGCATGGCTCTCGATCTGCACTAGCAAAAAAAAAAAAATAAAGTTCCTTATGATAATGACCCTTAAATTGTTTTAGTAAAAACAATATATGACAGGCCTGTGTCAGAAATAATAGGTTTTCATTGATGGGCAGGAAACCGAGGAAATTATCTGACCCAGAGAGGTATCGATCCTTAAAGCTATCCTTTTACAACATCATTTTGAACAAGAAACCAGTCCCTTCACAGACATATATTAATATATTCAATTAAACATTTTTAGTAGAGATTTATGATTTGCTATGCAAAGGTGGATTTATTCTGAAGCTAATGCACCTTAAGATTTAGGGCTCTGTACTTATACAAGTCATTCCCAAGATGCATACACTGAGGAGAAGTTGGCACAGCAATGTAATCAGAATTTTGTAAAATATCCAAAAGCTATTTTAAACATATATATATGTATATGTATGTGTGTATATATATATGTATGTATGTATATATATGTATGTATGTATGTGTGTGTATATATATATATATATATATATATATATATATATATATATATATATATTCCCCCCCGCCCCATGAAGCTTTAGACCCCACAAAACTTGTATCTTTCTCCCGGTTATCACTTTTTTTTTTTTTAAGATTTTATTTATTTATTTGACAGACAGAGATCACAAGCAGGCAGAGAGGCAGGCAGAGAGAGAGAGAGAAGGAAGCAGGCTCCCCGCTGAGCAGAGAGCCCTATGCGGGGCTCGATCCCAGGACCCTGAGACCATGACCTGAGCCGAAAGCAGAGGCTTTAACCCACTGAGCCACCCAGGTGCCCCATCACTTTTTTTTTTTCAATGTTAGGTATGCTTTTAAAATGTCAAAGGTCATATCAAAATGTTTAGCTTGAAAATTATTTCCTCATCAATCCCCATTATACAAGCAGGTACACCCACAGTACAACACAAGCCTGAATATGTGTTAAACGTTACAGTGAAAACTTCATCATTACCTATTCATGTTATAATCATATTAATGGGCAGCTTTAACTCAGATTAACGACTTTATGCCAGGTCGTATCTCTGGACTTAGGGAACCAAAGATTTTGCATGCCAATGGAGGAGAAACATGTAGTTGCAATGAACACTACAATTATTTGTAGCACATTTTAACGTGAATGTTCAGTATCTTACTATAATGTGGTATTTAAAATTTTTGTTGCTCTCTTTATGATTACAAATTTTATTTTGTATACTTAGAAGTTAATTTTATTGTAATATCTGTTCTGGTTCCTTGTGGAGGAAATAAATCTGTTTTTAAAATTTTTTTAGAGGGACACCTGGGTGGTTCAGTGGATTAAAGCCTCTGCCTTCAGCTCAGGTCATGATCCCAGGGTCCTGGGATCGAGCCCCACCATGGGCTCTCTGCCCAGTGGGGAGCCTGCTTCCCCGCCTCTCTCTACCTGACTCTCTGTCTACTTGTGATCTCTCTCTGTCAAATAAATAAACAAAATCTTTTAAAAAATTTTAAAAAATAAAATTTTTTTAGAGAAAGTAATATAGGGCTTGTGAGCTGAGTAGAGAGGGGCAGACGGAGAGGGAGAGAGAGAATCTTAAGCTGCTTCCAGGTCTGGGGCAGAGGCCAGTGCAGGGCTCGATCTCAGGACTCTGAAATCATGACCTGAGATGATCTCAAGAGCCAAATGCTTAAATGACTGCGCCACCCATACACCCCAGATATAAACCTCCTTCGAAATCACAGGATTTCACCATCATAATTGTAACCTTTTCTTAGGCACTATCAACGTCAGAATAAAATTAGGTTCTCCATCCATGATATATACAAAGAACCCTAAAATGAATGCCACTAGGAAAATGAAATATAAGTTCCGCAAACACCCTTAGGTATTTCCTCAGCACGTTTGTCATTTATTCTCCTTCCCCAAGAGTTTTGTATTTTCTCCTATATATAATATCTACTATATTGGGTACAGTTTTCTTAAAATGCTGGCTAAGAATTTACTGTTGAGTTTTCTACAAATAAGTACTTTAAGTGAGAGAATGTGCTTATTAAATGACCAGATCTTCCCTTGACAATGAGACAGTGAATTTCACGCTCTCACTTTAACCAAACATATTTTAATTAAATTGAATTAAAGACAGTATATAATCTCTACCAGACTGGCAGCATATCTTAAGGAGATGATCCAATTTTCATGTTGCTTCTGAGAGAACTATATATGTGTCCCTTCAGTCCAAGACAAGTAGGTGTATTTCTAAATGACATATATATGACACATATGCTTATTTTGAATGTACTCAGGGTTTCTCTAACAATTAGTTTCACAAAAGTTAGATTACATACAACATTATTAGATTCAGTCAAATCATAGTTTAAATGGGCTGCTCTGCAATTGAGTTGTTGTAATAAATTAGCCAGATTCTAGTTAATCCAAAAGCCATTAATCAAACTGATGTTGCTGCAAATATCAAAAAAGAACACAAATTCAGTTTCCTTACTATCTATTTCTCTGTCTATATACTGAATACCTTGTTCTAGAAGAGACTTATGTGGCTCATAAAGATACTAGATACAATGAGATAGCATAAATGAACAGAAGGGCAACATAAAATACCAAATGTGCCCAAAAAAAGGGGGGATTAAATAATAAGGAATCAAAAGATGCTATCAAAACTTGATAACAAATTAAGCTCTAAGCATTCCGGAATGTCAAGGACAAGCCCCCTCCAGCAGGCACAGAGAAGGGTTTCCTAGGACTTATTTTCTCATACTGTATTTGAACTGCAGGTCACTGGTGTTATACCAAAGAACACTTAACAGGAACTATACAGCCAGCCAGATAGTCTGAGACCCCTTTCTTGTCTGCTGTCACATGCTGCTCACTCCGATCAGCCACACTGGCCATTTTTATTTCCTCGAACATATCAGCCACTCTCAGCTGAAGGTCTCTACTCTCGCTGTTTTCTGTTTGGAATTTACTTTCCCTGGGTGTCCACTGAGTTCATTCTGTATCTTCCCTTGGACTTTATAAAAAATACAAAAGTATTTTGTCAGTAAAGCTGACCACCCTTTAAAAAAAAAAAAAACCTCTCTATTGATACTCTTTATTGCCATCCCCTTGTGTATTTTTCTCTGCATGATTTATCAGTTTCTGAAACACTCTTTATTTGTATCTATTTGATTTTCCCTGTGTCCCCTACTGGGTGTGAGCTCCATTGTACCCTTGGTGTTTTACTCCATCTACAATTTCAGCTAATACTCCTGTTGCCTAACTTACTCTGCTCAGGATTTCCATCACAAAGACCGAACTGATAAAATATGACGACAGACATTTGCGAGGACTCTTGCAAGGTCTAGGTCATTGATTCTCAAGGTGTTGTCTTCAGCCCACCAAGGTTCTCCTGAGTGGCCATAAAGAGATAGGTCATAATTTCCTTAGAAATTTCTATACCATTAAATTGTGCCTAGAAACCTTTTGCACCACTAAAGATTAGTACTATCATCTAAATAGATTTGGTATTTATAAACTAAAGTTAGGATGTGGTTATTATTGGTGGATTCTAACTCAGCATTCAATAAGAAACATGGTTGCCATGAAACAGCACAGTATTTTTGCCAACCTCTTGTGCCATATATGTGCATGCAATTAACTGAAAATCATACCATCTTTCAGAAAGGATCTATACTGTCAGTGATGGTTTGAGCTTTTCAGAATATTCAATTATTGCTACTCATTTCACAATGATCTTACTGTTAATTTATCTTCATCACTATCAATTTACTTTTCCTCTGGTTTATTTACTTGGGGGGATTAGTTGCCTAATAATATTAAACTGTTTGGGGCACCTGGGTGGCTCAGTGGTTTAAAGCCTCTGCCTTCAGCTCAGGTCATGATCTCAGGGTCCTGGGATTGAGCCCCGCATCGGGCTCTCTGCTCAGCAAGGTGCTTGCTTCCTCCTCTCTCTCTCTCTCTGCCTGCTTCTCTGCCTACTTCTGATCTCTGTCAAATAAATAAAATCTTAAAAAAAAAATATTAAACTGTTCATGCATTGCGCTCAAAATAAGACCCACCTATTTCCTCTTTGCTAGAGTACATACAGTGGATCTTCCATCCCTATTTGTGAACCCACCTGCTCACTAAAATGTGTTTGTTCATGGTCATTCACGGACACGTGCAGAGCAGCAAAAAAATTCAGTCTCCTTGTCCATCCATACCCAACACTCTGCCTTCCTGTTTCAGCTCTCAGATGGTAAAATGCACTCTTCCAAGTCTATGTAATACCATATATTCACATTTTTATGCTTTTTATTGGCACTTTTGCTGTTAAAAGTACAGCCCCCCACACCCCATGTATTGCTGAAGTGCTTGCTCTCCACTATTAGCTAGAAGGCAAAGGTGGCTAAGGTGCCTTAGGGGGGAAAAAAAAAAAACAACACTTGTGTTAGTTAAGCTTTGTTAAGGCATGACTTACAGTGCCATTGGCCATGTGTTCAATCCTAACAGATCATGGCTCATCCATCTCTCTCTCTCTTCCTCTCCCTCTAGATCTCTTTAAACAAAAACACATAAAATTATGTGTTGATGACAGGATGGAAATGTGACCAGAGCCTAACAAGAACCGAATCCTTTATTTCCCCCAGGAGCAATGGCTCAGTATTTTCTAATTCAGTGTTCATGGCAATTTTATGGAATATAATTAGCATAAATAAGAATTAACTGAACATGCAAAACCACTCAAAAAAAAAAAAAACATGCAAAAACAGAAAATTCTGTCCAGTTTAAAACTTCTATTATCCTTAAATTCCATTTCTACCTACAGACAAAAATCAACCAAGAGAAGAGGAAAAAGGTCCTTTGCCCTATTGAAGAAAGTAGTTCTTCCTCTTAAATGTCAGATATTAAAATGTGGCAGAAGAAGTGTAAGGAAAAGGGGACTAGAGGGAAGAGAGAAAAGGAAGTGGGAAAAGTACAAGTAAAAAGAGCTTGAACTGCTTATTCTATTTTGTATCTCCTTCCTTCTGAAAACACCACCTTCTAAAACGTCTGAAAGGCTGACTTGTAAACACAAAATTATTTTTTCTCTGGCAAAATTGCTCTGAACTTGTACCAAGAAACCACATTCAAATAGTACATAAAATGCTTATAGTAAAAATAGTTATCATATGCACATTTGCATATATTTGCATAAAATTTATATGTATGGTCAGATTATATTAGGCTATTTTAGAGAAAAATTTAAAAGTTTTATTAACCTGACTTCTTACCTAAATCAATGTTTCTCTTCTCAGTTTTTTTTTTTTTTATCATCTACTGTCATTGCCATAAAATTCAGCACATCAGGCATATATAAGAAAACGAATGGTTGAACAGGGCCAACTGGAGTAAAGGGTACTAAATAGCACCATCAAATCTGAGGATTCAATGTCAATTTTCTGATAAAATGTCAATGGTGTAGGCATGAGAGAGAATTAAAGCTTGGCCAATGTTCCTTCCAGAACACTGAAAGAGGCTGTCAATTCTTCCCATTCTATCACATCTTAAGCAGTTCTTTGCTTGTACTTTCTTTTAGCTCCACTGACTTCCAGAAAGTATTGGTGAGGACCACTTGTGACTCAAATCGAGACCATACTAGTGCAGCTGAATCAGTATTAGAGATAGAGGGAAAGTTCTTATATTTGCCTCTGCCAAAAGGCTGTGCATAATGGAAAGCAAGTAAGGCAGTTAAGGGCATACAATGTAAGGATAAGCTCACTTTCAGTTTTAGGTAAGTACAAACGCTGTCCTTGGTTTCCCTGAGAGCAAGAGCTTCCCTAAGGATGAGGCACTGAGGGCACAACATTTAAAGAGGTACTCATGCTCAGTCACATGAGTTCTGATGAGTTGAGTAAAAAAAAAAAGAAGGATGGCACATATTCTCGGGAACCAAATTAAACCAGTTTTCTTTGTGCAGGTCTATGTTAATTCCATGTAATGTGCTATTGAATCAGCCCAGCACCAGTGCTTGATAAAAATGACAAACACTTAGCTATAGCATTATATGGTAGATCAGCATAAAGTAAATACAAAGGAAAAGTTATTGACTCCCTGAAAAATACAGATTAAAATCACTGAATGGTTGCTGACACCTTTCAGTGAGATTTAATCAAAAGCAAAACAAATATGAGTAAAGAATTGTTTCTCTAATCAGACATCGCTACAAATCCAACAAAAGGGACACTTGAATAGTCTTGTGTATATTTATTTTTACATTAATGTGTCATGTTTTATGTACTTATTTTTAAGTTGAATAATCACTAGACTCTGGTGGTGGGTAGGAGCAGGGTATGATTTACCAGAATTCTCGCATCATATATGGCAGGGAATAAAGGAAAAAGAAATTACCCTAGGGTATAAGGTCAATCTGTAGTGAAAAGCTTGTGAAGCCAGAATGCTATTCTCTCCACTCAACTAGATGCCTGTATTTGGATGGATAAAACATAAAACTTATCCATCTGAATGGATAAACTTGCTCCAGGCTGAGAAGTGTTTCTTTTCACCTATAAGCTAGCCTCACTGCAAACATCATACAATAAGCATCCTGTGAGTTTTGGGGAGGGTTTAGCATTCATTTTATCTAGAAACCTTGCGGTTTTTCATGGTCAAATTGTACAGAATTTGCCCTAAACTTCACACAGCTTTCATTCGGATGGAGTGAACAGACATGATTATTTTTGTACTTGAAAAAAATACTTAGCTACGGAAGCATTTCCTCAGCTTTACATTGTAGAAGTCTATTTAAGGACATCCTTCTCCCTTTGAATCACATATTCTTTGGATGATTTTTTTCAACATCTTGTCTTTCGTTTTTTTTGTTTTCTCATTTTAAAAAGGGGGGGTGGGAAATAACCTCAGGCCTTCATTTTCCCTCTGGGTTTTTTTTTTTTTTAATTATATTCTAGAATACCTGCCTGCCCGAACAGACTCCTTTGCAATAGCAATTCCTAAAAGCTAGCAGTATTTCCGAATATGAATGCTGTCTGTCCCACCTCTTGTGCATTGGTGAAACTATCAGAATTGTGAAATATTTGGTTTCTCTTTATTTATCTAATAACATGAAGGGAAAAATACCTGTTTAAATAAATACTGAAATTATACCAAGATATTCTCTCAAAGTGTCAGAATTTTACTACTCCAAAAATGTTCTGCAAGCAGCACTAATTCCCAATCGTTAGGCTGGCGATATTTAAAAAGAGTTCCATTTTTGGAACTAAAGTGAATTAGTCAAACTCAGTTTCTGAATTCAAAACTCGATGAGTACAGAATGCGTAAACCCAAGTAACAGGTTTCAGCCAAACTTCAGAGAAAATAAAGATGAATTTCAAACCTAAGGTATAGTCTTGGGAAAAAAAAAAAAAAAAAGCTAGCAGAGATTAACAAGCAATCTCATTTATTTAGTTCTATTAAGTATCACTGTTATTCAGTAGAATCCTAATGATACTGGAATCTCCTGGCTCCTTGGAAACTCTCAAAATGTCATTAGCTTTCTGGATTTAGAAAGCATTTGAGAATAAAGCAATCCTCTGTGTGTACATGTGTGTGCTCTGCCCTTTCCACAAGTGATTTGAAAAGATGCCTTATGTAATTTTAAATCTGGCTTGATCCTGAATGTCTAATATTTAAAACAACAGCGAAATCCTGAAAGCATTTTTATGGTACATATCAAAGTATTACTTACTAATAATTACCAAAAAAAAGCATATGTGTTCCAAATTCTGTTCCTACCCTAATATTTTATAAATATAGCTAGCAATTATTTTTCCCATCAGAAACAACTTCAAAGTTTAATAATTTATATATTTCAAAGCACTTTAACAAATGTCACCCATTGAAGGTTCTGACTCCCTCCACCATCCCCTTGTGATAACGTAAAACAATAAGGACAATGTGATGAATCCTGCTTAGGTTTTATCTTTGTTTTCTCCTTAGACTACAGATTGTTTTAAAAAATACATTCTTTAAAATGTAAACACCAGTCTCAGGTTACTTACAGAAAGTAGAAATTGAAAACAGAGTAAAAATATGCATCACTATTATTAACAATAACAGATCATCTTTAATGGATGTTTTCTATGCTACCAACAGGAAGCACTTTACCTTTATCTACAACTGTATCACATTATGCCTATTATGAAACCATGTGAACAGAGATTAAGCCGACAGAAACATTAATTTCTAACTAAATGATGATGCTGAGATTCACACTCAGATCTTCCTGATTTATGAACCTGAGGTAGGGTTTAACAGCGAGGCTAAACTACCTTTCCGTGCACTTGTGAAATCTACCAATTCATTACCATTCATACTAGGTAATATATCTAAACATGACCATGAAACATATAAATGGGGGCATCATTTCCAATTCCCTATGAGAAAATAGAACAAAAACATTTCCATCCTACTCTGTAAAGCCATTACTTTTAGGGTCTAATCTCAATTATTTTTTATTTTCTACATGTTTATCAGAAAACTGAAATATTCCTTCTATCTTTAGTACTGACCACTCCAGACAGCTCTAAAGTGGCCTATCTCCTACCCTCAACCTCTTTTTTTTCTTTCTTTCTTCCTTCTTCTGGGTTTATGGTAGATTTTAGAGCAGGGTCAGGCCATCTTAGGAATTATAGAGATGTCAAAATCCATGACCACGGGTCATCAGGGTGGGAGATCATTCAGATCAGGCCTGTCTCTCGGGTCTCACCTCCTTCCAGCAGACTGTATCCTGGAAATGGTCTGAGAATGGGTGGTATCTTTAGGCACTCCCAATGACAACCCTAAGGAAATGGTGCTCACTTGGGTGCATCAGATTCAGTAGCATGAGGAAAATGCCACGTCCTGGTACCATAGCTGTGGGGCGCCTTAACAATGTGATAGGCTGTCTCTCTGCCTGGAATTTAGGAAAGAGATTGTTGTAACTCCTATAACCAAAGAAGAATGCAGAGACTCCTCAAGGCGAAGGTACAAGAAAGCCGATATGGGCGACCCAAGAGGAAGTATTCCATGTGCTGTGAAAGGAGAGTTGCTAAGCTCCTCCTCTAACATTTTTCTGAGGAAAACATTATTTGGAGAGATCAATTTTAGCTTTTCTAGATAATATTCAATTTTATGATAGCTTCCTTATATGTATTCACTATTTTATGATCAGATATATTTAATTTCAAACCCCAAATTTTTGTGTTGTTTTCCTCAAGAGATGATAATAGTGCTATAATAATAATACTAATAATGATAAGTAATGTAGTTATGGCTCATGTTAACAGCAGAATTCATACCGAGGGAAATAAAAATCTCCATTTATCTTGTTTTGAAATGACTGGCTCAGTTATAAATTCGTGAAGTTTAATCCTGATTGTCATATTTTGAGACACTGAGAAACAAGCACAGATAAGTATGAGGAAAATTCTGGACATCATATCATAAATGAAATGTTTGAGATAAAGTTAATCTTTTTGCCATTATTTAAAATGGGGGGTGCAAAATACCTGCCTTCAAATATTTTATTTTTTAATGCTTTATTTTTTTATTGGGGGGAGTTCAATGGGGGTGGGGTTTGGGGAGGGACAGGGGAAGAGTAAAATCAAAAAGTAAAATATTCTTTTTTAAAAACTTACTTTTGATATTAGAGCAGCTTGGGGGTTTAGAGCTCATTCACTATAATCTCTTTCTGAATTAGGAAATTCTTACACAGTATCTATGATGGGTGATCAGGTGGCCCCACGTCTATTTTAGCTGGGGCAGGAATAGTGGAAGAAACACACATTTCTCAATCTTCTCAAGCAGACTCCCCACAGAGCACAGAGCTCAATGCAGAGTTCTGTTCCAGGACTTTGAGATCATGACCTGAGCTGAAACCTAGAATCAGATGTGTAACTGAGTCACCAGATACCCCGCCCTCATATATTTTAAAAGCCACATATAATTTAAGTTCCTAAAAGTTAGAGTTGTCCTGAAACTACTGTTTGTTGTCCTAAACTCTTCTCACCACACCTCACAGGCATGAGAGTTTCCTGTGCATTTACTGGCTACCAATCCAGTACATCCAGGCACCACGTTTGTAGTAGACGAGATCTCTTTCCGCATGAACCTCTCTCACTTTCGTACTTCATTTTACGCTTTCATATTAATTCTTTCTTTTCATGCTTGCAACAGCCTTATGAGGTTAACATCATTGTTCCTATTTTACAAGTGAATGAATGAGAAAATAAGTTATTTGTTCAGAGTCACACCACTCTCAAGTGGTACAGCCAGTACTCAACCCCAGTTCACATGACTGAAATGTGTGTTTCTTCCACTATTCCTGCCCCAGCTAAAATAGACGTGGGGCCACCTGATCACCCATCATAGATACTGTGTAAGAATTTCCTAATTCAGAAAGAGATTATAGTGAATGAGCTCTAAACCCCCAAGCTGCTCTAATATCAAAAGTAAGTTTTTAAAAAAGAATATTTTACTTTTTGATCAAAATATTTGATATTCACATAATATTTAGGCTTCCTCATTAAGGAAACATATGATTTGCCCAAAATAAAAAAAAAAAACTTTGTGATAATGCATATTTCATAACCAAAATTGCACAAAATTTGTTTTTGCTAAATTCCAAGCGTGGTCATTGCTTGAAAAAATAATAAAAAGAGCTATCCTCTGAAGCAGCTTGAACTCCTTCCTCGTCAAAGCTTCACTTTCTCCCACACATCCTTCAGCTCTGGGTAGAAAGTTAAAAATGGAGTACTGTGAAAAACTAGACTTTGTCAGTGTGCCCCGAGTTTACAGAAGAATCAAACTTAAACATAAGCCAGAAGCCACAGAGAGCGTGAGGAGAGTAACACTAAAAAATATATGTATGACACAAGGTTAATAATTGGAATATTAGTTCCCTATGTTTTTCACCATCAGTTCCACTGTGAAATCTTAATTCGCTCTGAAACAGAATGTCCCACTTCCTTGTCACCCTAACCCTGAGTCCTCATTCATTTGTATATATTTTCCACCATCAAGGGACTCACGGTTCCAACAAACGATCCCATCAAGGCGAAAAGCGGTCTTGTTTCAGATCATTACATTGCACCACTGCTCTCCAGATTCACTGAACACAGTGGTTATGCCACAGGTGAAGGTCTACTTGCAAGCATTACAATGATCAATCAAAAAGGTAACTTATCCTTTGCCATAAAGCTTGTATTTTTAATTTCAATGTCAAGCTTTCTCATACCATCCTATCATTTGATACTCATCTTTGTAGAAAGCACATTTCCAAGGCTGTGTATCTGCCATACAATTCAAGGTTCTTTATTTTAGATGTGGCTCTCTATCTCTCTGCAGACTCCGTGTGTGCCTAGCATGACAAATAACTTTCTCCATGTGCTACAGCCATGTGACAGTCCTCACCTAATTCCTTAGCAATCACTTTTAACTGTTGATAACTTCACTTTCCTCATATATAATTACACTGAATCCCAATAACAAACGCACCAGTATCTGCTTCTCCTGAATAAGCAAAATTAGTTAGCTGCCTAAATTCAGCTCTGTTATGATTCAGTTGAGAAAATTATATAAACTCTGTCAAGGATCGAGTGGGTGTGAGATACAGAACTGAGTTTCTCAAATATGTTATGAAAAAGAAAATGCTGACTTTTATTTCTTCTTCATTTCAAACCAAGTGCAGCATGTGTAATCTTTTACTCTCCACACACATTCTGCTCCAATGTGGACCCTTAAATGACTCACAAATCAGAAAAATCTAATTTAAGTAGAGTTTGACTAATTTCACGAGTGATCATCACAAATCTTTCCAACTCACATCTGTTGAGCATTATGTATGTGTTGTCCAAATCTTGATTGTGTGTTTTCAGTTAAATACCTTAAAACATGTCAGCATTTTAACTAAGAAGATAAGTAAATATTCTAAGGGAAGCATTCTTATCAGATAATTGCACACTGTTTACACACAAAACTTGCTGGGATGATGTTAATCATTTTGGTTCTTGTAATTACCATTCTGGTAACATAGCCCCATCTTGAGAAATTAGTCTTCTGCATTTATCTTAGAGAAGACAGGGATTCTAACTTGACTAGAAACGTAGATGGCCTCGCTCTACTGTCTTGTTCCTTTACTCCACCCCCAACACACACACACATCTTTGGAGCTCTCTATCTCTGTCTCCTGCACTCTTCTGCTTGTGTAGTGACAGCTCTAAAGATAACTCCCAGGCTTTTGGCCTGAGAAGACCCAAGGCTGGCTGAGTCCGACAGGAGTATTTTCCTGGCCATTCCTTTCCTCTACATGCCGCTTATTGGGATGTGTTCATACCATCCCTCACACTGAAACAGTAAGGCATGAGGTGCAAAAGTAACTTGCTGACTTAGAGCCTATCTAGCTCCAGGCCTACCTAAAGGTTCCATGGGCCCACAGCAGCTCAGCGGGATAGTGCACTGCAAGGTGCGGCCAGCTACTCACAAAACTCCTTGATCTCTTTTATACCTCCCTCTGCGACGGGCTACTGGTCATCCCACTTGTTGAAAGGTATTTTTTTTTTTTCAGTTAAAACTCCTTAAGTATATTGCATATTTCATATACCAAAGATGAGAATGTTTAAAGGATGGCAGTTTTTAAAAAATGGAATAAAAGTCCTAAATACTTTCTTTCCAGATGCTCAATAGTTCCTTCTTTTTGCACACCCTATTCTGAACATTTCAGTTCTACAGTTCATTTTTAATATTTTTGCGTCCTGGCTAAATATCAGTAATCTCTGCATTATTACCTCTGCTTATTATTCTGACCATATTCAGTTTCAAGACTTGTTACATTTTACTAAGTAGTATGAAATGATTTGAGAGCCCTGTAAATGTATTTGTTCTTTCTTGAATACATGCCATTTTAAAGGCAAAGGTTTCAAAAACTATGTTAAAAGAGCTTGGCAGTAACACAATGGAATCTGGAATCTGATACTTCACAAGAAAACAAACTATTTTTGTAGCCCTAAAACACCTTATTAACATTTTTACAGAAATTCACTTCTCAGAATTGATATAAGCATCCATATTTGCTTTCTCACTCTTCTGAATTATAGCTCTAATGATTGTTCCCTTACTCTACTTATTTTACTTCCAAATGTATCAATAACCTCATTTCTAATAAGAGAACAGCTCCTTTCTAACTCTGAAGATTTAATCAGTATTGACCATGAAACAGAAATTTTATAGCCTCTAAGAGGGATCATTAGGAGAAATTGTCATTACTAAATCTTTTCAAACACTAAATATAATTCTATTCATTGTTTAGATTTCAACTCTCCTGTGACTATATTAAAATGTATGACATTCGATAGCACTCTCTTGAGCTACTTCTACATTAGTGAACTGAGTATCTATTATTTTCTAAAGCAATGTTTATGTACAATTATAAGGTTTAAGTATTTGTGGCACACCTTCCAGTGTAAAATGGTTCATTATGTTTTGTAAACAATGGAGGAAAAGCTCTTGTTGTGATTCTAGATCAGTAAACATCTTCTTGGAATCCTGGACTTAGAGAATATTATTGCTTGGTTCAAAAAAAAAAAAATCAATTTCCTTGAAATATACTAAATTGATGTGCTTTGGAGAAATAAGATCAATTACTACATAAAATTATGGACATTAGCTGATGGTATTATAGATTTAAATCTGACCCACGTTTCAGATGAATCCACTCCCTCATCGCTAAAAATGGACAATGGACCATTAGCCAAGGAGCCCCCCTCAAATGAACTACAGTATTTATTCCAATTCATATTGACAGTTTAGCTAATTTTATGCTTCCTTCAACATTTCAAAATTTTCATATGTATTTTCAGCAGAAGAATCTAGCGGACAGCACCTTAACCAAGCGACCCAAGTCAGCATCACTACTAATGAGTATATCAACATCTGTACCTCCTAACAGAATGCACTGAGAAGTGCGCAGCATCCCTTCTGTGGCATCCTTGGCAAAACTACATCACCTAAAACGTCTCCATTAGGAGGAAATATGAAAATAAGCCAGATTGTAAAATTCGCTACCAAATGGTCAAGAATGACATGCAAAGGCCGAAGAGGTAGTCCAGACTGGATAAGACTAAGGAGACAAGATAAATATAAGATGTGGTACTGGGTAGGCTCCTATCAGAAAAAGGAATTTATTGTAACAATTGGAATATGTTGAATATTATTTGTTGGCAAATAAACAGTATTATACCAAAGCTCATTTCCTGGTTTAAATAGCAGGTGTCATCATATAACAATACCAGCATTTGGGGAAGCTGGGTTTGGGAACAGTACTCAGCAACATTTTGGAAGTCTGAATTTTTTGTAAAATAAAATGTCTTAAATGTTTACCTACTTGATCTCCAATTTATAGTGTAAGGATAAAATTTTATTATGCTTTAGAGCATTGCTCAAAATGAGAAACTTGTAAGTAGAACCTAGGGTTTCTGTTTACTGGTGCTTCTACTATATAAAATTTCCCCCAACACAATTTTAAAAGACTCTGTCCTACTTTCAAAGAAAGTGATTTTTTTTTTTTTTTGCTTTGATTTGAAGATTGTGTAAAAGGATTATGAAATCGCAAAGGTAAACCAGGTATCCTCATGCAACCATTTGTTCATGGATCCACGAATTAGCTCCCAGTCTTGTCCACCTCCACAGCTGTAGATAATTTGCTACTTCCCAATGTCATCTAGTTACCTGCTTGGCTTATCAAAAAGATTAAATCTTATGAAGGGGAAGAGGTGTTTTATTTTGTTAAACCCTCCTATCTAGCACAATACCTATCATAGAATAGGTCCTTGATAAGTATTTGGAAAAGAGAGAAAAGGAGAGAGAGAACTCAAGACAGCTTTACTGCAGAATGGGGGGGAGGGATATAACATTAAGCGTATTTATACAAACTACGCTTTCTCTCTGCTGATCGTAATCACTAGGACAGATAATCAATATAAATCGTGCAAAATGATTAGGATGAAATTTCTTCCAATATAGCTCTTATCTATATATGCTTGAACCAGCAAAGGCTCGGTGACTGTCCTGCTATTTATCTAATTCTGTCATTTATCTTGGTGAGTTACAGAGACTGCTGCAATTTCTGCAACTCCGTATCAGCGAGCTCTGCTTATAAAGCTTGTCAAACAATTACAGCGCACTTACTACAGAAAGGCCCGATATCATCCTTTTAGGTTATCTCCTGTCTTCTGCACTTTAAAAACAGAGCATGCGTCCAACGTGAAAACACTATGATATACAAGGAACATTACTGTAATATTTGCTTCTCCCACCACCAAATGTACGACAAGTACAATATGTACAAACAAAAACACATGTTAAAGATACAGCATTTTTAAATGCCTTTGATCAACATAATCAGAAAATGTAGGGCTAATCTATACTAGATAGTTTGACTGTAATTAGGTTGATAACTGTAAGCTAGCTCTCCTCCATCTTAAGCTCTGTTGTCTCACCTGATAATGCCTTTGGTAATTACAACCTTCATTTCTAACCTAAGATAACTTTGAAGAGAAAATGAGCAATATTAAACGGAATTAATAGTAGGGTTTTTTTCATTTTAGTGGCAAAGTCTGACATGTTTTAGTTCCATCTCAGTTTAAAGGAAATAAACAAAGACTTTGAATTATTGATTTCATGTGAAGAAAATGCACTTAATACTTTATAGTTACGTTGGAGTATTACAAGAACTAAAAATAACTGCCAAAAGAGTATTTCTAAAAATCTAAACTTATTTGTATCCCATAGAGCTGATCCATGTGCAAATGCTTCTTGAAGCCACAAGGGTTCCACATTTCTATCAGTAAAGAAAAAAATAGAACAAGGGTTTTCTGAATTTACTCTGGTTATAAAAATAGTATAAACACGGGCTTTCCATATAAACAGAAGGAAAATAAACTATTCGCTTTCTTCTAAGACTGGAGCCAGCTTTAAGTAATCTACGTATTTATGGGATACCTTTGCATTTCTCCCCTCCCAAATCTACAAAATAGAAATACTACCATGATGAAAATGCTTCTCCCTAAGAAATTAACATTTGTGATTATTTTCTTGTTGTATATTTAATATAAATTTGCCCAGCTAAGGAATCTAATTCAGAACTCAATTTTCAAACACAACCAATTTTCAAGTTGAAAATTTCTGGGGGTACCTGGGTGGTTCAGTGGGTTCAGCGTCCGCCTTCAGCTCCAGTCATGATCCCGGGGTCCTGGGATCAGGTCCCATATTGGGCTCCCTGCTCAGTGGGAAGCCTGCTTCTCCCTCTCTCTTGCCCCTCCCCCCATTTGTGTTCTTTCTCCCTTTCTCTACCTCTCATAAATAAATAAAATCTTTTTTAAAAAAAGGAGAAAGTTTCTGGAACACTGAGCATAGCTTCAGTTATCAGGAGACAGAGAATGTCTTGGTAGGCGATATTGCTGCGATGTAATTAAACGCACTGACAATGTTCACCAACACTTTCCAGCAAGCTTAAACTTTTCTTTCTTTCTTTTTTTTTTTTTTCCATCAAGCTTAGATTTAAAGCAGAATGAATCCCACACTGCATTTCTATATATTTGATTTTGACTGGGGTAACAGGTATAAATTCTCCCTGAATGAGGAGGGAAGAAAGGGGAGTAGCAGAAAAGGCAAGAGTGATGTTAACAGCTAGAGAAGCAGACCTCGGAAGAGGCAGGAAGCACACATTTCAGTGAAAGTAACAGCCCAGAGCGCAGGGATCAGCTGGCAGCCCATTATGGTAGGAGAGATGAAAAACACTTAATACCTGGAACAGAGGCCCTGTGGTTCTGTAGACAATTTTTTTTTCTTTTTTTTTTGTCAGATGGTTAGGAAACTTAAGTGAGAAATGCCAACGTGAGGAAAAGACTAATCTAGAAAAGTGCATTGTGATGCAAAGAGATGGCTAGAAGCTGCTACTTCCTGTGGACTTCAAATGGCCAGTTCAGGAGGCATTAAGTCATAAAGGGAAAAGCACGGACTCTCCGCCTCATTCTCCCTGTAAAAGGACAAGAAAACAGGCATGGTGGTAATTAAGAAATACTCTTAGGGAATGGTGCACTATTACTCTTTAAAACGGTACTCTGCACGGCATGGTGACTATAGTTCATAATCTTCTACTGCCTGTCTGAAAATTCCCAAGGGAAGAGACCTTAAAAAGTCCTCATAGCAAAAAAAAAAAAAAAAAAAACACGTAAAAATCTGAGTGTAAGGTGACAGGCATGGACTAGGCTGATTGCAGTGAACATTTCACCATATATACAAATACAAATGCCTAAAACTAATACAATGTTACATATCAATTATGCCTCAATTAAAAAAAAATATTCTGCCACAGTAATGTCTAGTGATTATTTCCTTAAGTGTATATGTTTCAATTCAGCAGTTTATTAGTTGATATCGTAAGAATAAGGTGGGATGCTCATGATGAATGTCAGATTCTAACATAGCCCAGAAGCGCATACCATGAAGGTCTCTTGGTGAGGGTTCTAGAAGACCTCCTGGTCCCCTTCAACAGACTGTTCTGCTTTGATCTTGACTTATTATGTTAGACAAACCTAGTAAATTGGCTAAAATAATAAGGGCACAGCATCTTCTGGCCTCATTATCTCTAACATCCTGAAGACCATATTTTATTTACTGTACCGTCATTTAACTGATCTTTTTGCCCACCAGCCATAAATATGATCTCCAAATTCAAAGGTCTTAAAAATCGCAGGTGTCATTTCTCTGACATTAGAATTCAAGATAGAATCATCTGCTTCCTAATCATATTTTTGCCATAGCCTAATCATCTACAGATAAAAACATGCTATATTTCTAAGCACACTCAGCACAGACCATTCTCCTAAGTAACCACAATAAGTTTAAATACTATTTAGTACATAAAATAATGCCTGTTTTCACCTGAAGGATCACAAATACAACACTAGACATATAACACAACAGATCATCCAAATGCGGTCATCTTATAAATATGTAGTAAAGTAGTAAACAGAATGTCTAAGTTAAATGAATGCATGTTCCGAATATTTGATCTCATCTATTCTCAGAAAGAGACTTGAATTATGGGTGTCATTGTTCCCATTTTAGAGATGAGGAAACTAAATTTTAGTAATATTTCACAATTTAACCCAAATTCCACAACTAGTAGGAAGTGGTAGAATCCACAATGAGATTGCAGTCAATTTAACACACACGATAATATCCAGTATGAGATCGAATTAAGCTCTCAAGTTTACCAAGGACATTATATATGTTTTCCAAATTAAATGACTGGATTTTGTCAGGAAGACTAGGAATCCCCCCATCTAATTAGTACAGGTTTAAATACATGACTATCAAAAGTAATGATTGCTTTCCTTCTTTTCTTCCCATGAACATCTGCCTCTCCATTTTTCCACATCTTCATCTAAAACTTTTTTTCTTTTTCTAGGTCTTGTGAACACTTTAAAAAAGGAAAATATATTTATTCTATATAACCCAAGTGACTGAAACTGTACTGAGGTCAAAGTCATTATTGTAACTATTTATACAGACTGCCAGCCTAAGGAGAATCATTTCATCATCTCATATATACAATCTAAAGTATTCAAGTTCTCTGTCAGCTCCTTCCGAGCAAATGTAAATTGTTCCTTTGAAGCCTTTTGTGTCTATAAATTCCCTCTCCATCTCAAATTATTTTACTGTCCTTTTTCTGGACTTGCATGTTTTTGTCTATCAAGGCTTTGTTTTTTGTTTTGTTTCGTTTTTAACCTATTTACCATCTTGGACATTCTTTTACTGTGAATGACAGTATTGAACTCCCAATATACAGCCTGCCAAGAGATAAGCACAAACTTGTTTCCTGTCACATAAAATCTACAAAGCAATGGTCTCTAATTGAAAGGAAAGCACAGAATATCTCTCTTACTAATCAAGAAACCACACAATTTCTCTTAGAAAAATAACAACAGCATGGTCTGGTAACTTTATATGCATTTGGAATTTAAGTCACCTAAAGATATCCATTTTTGTAATTCTAAATGGCATTAAGAGGGATTATTTCAACCTAAGTGTTCTCAATTATGATGAGAAAACTTTAAAATTTAAAATAAAGGTGTTCTGGGCGTCTGGGTGGCTCAGTGGGTTAAGCCGCTGCCTTCAGCTCGGGTCATGATCTCGGGATCCTGGGATCGAGTCCCGCATCGGGCTCTCTGCTCAGCGGGGAGCCTGCTTCCCTCTCTCTCTCTCTCTCTGCCTCTCTGCCTACTTGTGATCTCTCTCTGTCAAATAAATAAATAAATAATCTTTTTTTAAAAAAATAAATAAATAATAAAATAAAATAAAGGTGTTTTTTAAAATTTTAAATTATGGTTATTTCAAAATGCTGACGTCATTCAGGCAACTCCACTTAAAACTAAATTAACTGGAATATTCCAGTGGCCTTTAGAAAACTTTACATTCCCATAAAAGTGTGATCTCACCTCATAACTACTGACTCTATGAATTCATTGTATATACCTATCTACTAAAAAAAAAAAGTTTGATGACACTGTTAAATATGTATTAAAAATGAATGAAACTAAGGGCCAGATTCCTAGTTAATAACACTGTGTAATGATCATTGCTCTCACTTTGTTGACAAGCAAATGAATGAGAGAGATTGAGGGAGCACCGCACAGAAATGCACAGTCTCCGTGATGGTACTATTGATAAAGGTACAACGGCTATAAAAATCTTACACAAACCCTTGTGTGCTTACATATCCTTTCTTTGGGGCAGAAAATGCTATCACTGGGCCACAAAAACATGGTAATCCACACCCTAGAAACTCTACTGGTTCAGGTCCCCTTTGTTTATAATACAAACAAATGTTTGTATTATAATACAACAACAAAAATGTTTGTTTGTATTATAATACAACTATTTATAATACAGCATCAGTCAGTATTTATAAACTATAGGAACATCAAAGGAATATAATAATAAAGATTACTTTGACTTCTGTAGATACCCATCAACAAAAACAGATTTTTCACTCCTCCTTAAGATGTATTCAAATGAAACAATGACCCATGGAATGAACAGCAAAGATTCTTCAGGCATTCAAAGTGGAAAATTCACTCATGGATAAATGCACCACCAGTTTGCTGTGTTTCATTTTATCAGGAAGAGACGCGTAACACTGACCAAGGGAAGAGCAGAAAAGCAGAGAGAGAGATCTCACTGGTGTGTGCTACTTAGAAACTCTTAACCAGTACTCCGTGCCAATCTGAGAAATTTGGGGAAAATCTTTACATAATCAAACCTGAAGTAGATTAAAGACTGGGAACAGGATACAATGATGGTAGGGCCATGCTCTTTCAAAAGACCCTTCAGTGCAGAAAGCACGTGAGTAGAAATCCCCCCCCACAAATATTCAGACAGAAAGAAGCTGTGAAAGAAAAAAAAAAAATTCCAATTGGCCCCCAAACATGCACCAACAACTGCCCACGTTTTGTCTGATATCAATTAGAAACTGACTTCTGTTACCGTTCATTTTTAACCAAAAGGAAAATCTGAAAACAACAACAACAACAACAACAAAAACCATAAAACAGATCCATCAAAACAAGACCAAGACCACCACTAAGAAAAGCGGGTCAGAACTGCTCATAACTGAGGGACAATAGGCTTGATAATTTCACTTTGCAGTCTTTAAGTTGCAAGTATCAGAAAAGGATAAATAAGCATAAAGTTAGCATGTGCATCATTTAAATAGGACTCCCCCCCCAAAACATAAAGAAGCTAAAAAATCAACTGCCTAGACGTACCCACTACTCTTCATTATAGTGAGTATTCTCGTTCTAATTTTGAAAATAAAAGTTTTACTAATTTGCCACAATCATGGTAAACGAAGCATCTGTAGACTCCTCCTCTCTTTCTAGAAATAAACATCACTCCCTAAGTTATGGCTTCGATGTATGGAGAGCAATCTGGACTATAATTTCAGACTGGTTAGGGCCAAAAACTTCACGAACGATTTCACAGGAGTAATCGTTATGTTCTCCCCAAAGCAAAAAAAGCAGTTCTCCAGCCAACCACAAACATTCACAATAATCATTTGTGACTTTGAAAGGCCAAATGCCCTACCTTTCCTACATAGAGAGGGTCTGAACCCATGTATTCCTCCAGCACAAAGAACTGATTCCACACCCAGCTGCGCTTGGTTCGGGACCTCCCTGATTGGAAATAGGGCTTTGATCCGGACCTGGAGAGCTCTGCTTGACTCATCCCAGAGAAACACAGGACAAGCGCTATTAGCTGCAGAAAATGGCAGAACTCCACTTTGCCCAACTTCATCTTTTTTTTTTTCTTTCTTTTTCCTGTGTAAGAAAAAAACCTTGACAAGAGAAAAGGCACAGTTCCAGTTGGCTTAGGAGCTCTTGCCTCCGGCAGGGTGTCCGCTGGGAGTCCAGAGATAATAATTTGCAGAGTGTTCGATTGCGAGGGGTCACCGCTGCTGAATAACCTTCGCCAGAGAATGGTGTGATAGGTACCTAGCAGAACACAAAGAAGAGCTGGTGTCAGCAACCAAAACGCATCCTCACTTTTAAGTTTCCTTTACGAACTTACTGTTGTTTTTCCCAAGATATCATTATTTGCATAATCGTTAAACTATTAATGACAAACTTATACATTTACGGTAACTGTTGCCACATGTATAGATCACGAATACTGTTGGGGCAGAACTACCCTCGTTCCATAACAGTCTCAAAACTTCGCGTTTCTTCCAGGCATTCTATGTGAACATATGGTTTACTTAATACAAATGGAACGGCATCCGTTAAAAAATCATTTTAATGCTCGCCTTTATTATTTTTTGCCTTTATATTACAGTCAGTTGCATTCATTGGTATTAGAATATGAAAGCAAAGCAGCTCAAAGCAGGGATTTAACCAAATGGGAAGGACATATGCTGGTTTAAATCTCTTCTGTGAAACTGTAAAGAGAAATAAAGAGAAGTATGAGGTGATTCAAAACTGGTTGATTGATTCTGAGTCACAGAACACCAGCTGTTTTGATGTGTTCTGATTTGATTGTGATCAGCTGCAAAGCTCAGTAGTTTCCATTTTCCACCCTTCAGACCTATTGTCGTGTCTCCTCTGTAGCATGCCGTTAGGTCACAGTCTGGCTCAAATACCTATTGAATGTCTTACAGTATGGCCTGTGCATAGTAGGGCCTTCTTCCCTCAGGATATGGAATTGAAGAGATCACTAAAGAGGTGTGAACACTCAACCCTCTTTGTGAGCCCTGTTCACTCTGAGTGTGCACCCAGCATTCCTCTGCAGCAGCATGAAAACAAAACAACTTTTATTCTAAAGTCTACATATTTCAGTAAAGAATTGTTTATGCAAGAGATATAAAACCAGTTACAAAACAAACTTCCAAACATACCCCAAGACACAGAGGAATAAGAACTTATGGCAAAAATCTTGTTGAGATCACTATGCTGAACTTTGGTTTATAAATTCATTTGACTATAACTAAATCAACAATAGGATAATTAAGGTGAGAGTTCACATTTGCTCTTTTTGGGGGGTAGTGGTGGCAAAATACAGTTTTAAGGACATGAAGCCAAAAGATAGTTCCGCATCAAAGCAGCAAATAAACTGTCTTTATTTTATTAGCTTTCTCATCTTCCTACCTGTCTCTCCTGTAACAAGAGTGTCTGTGACTTATTAGATGATTTCTGACAGTAAAGTTGCTTATGGAAAATGCCTTATCTAATAGAAGAAAAATGAAATGTCTTAAACATGTAAAAATAGTCAACACAACTGTTAAAAAACAGGTTGCATTGACTTTGAGCTCTGTTCAAATGAACATCCACGTGTTAAAAATATCCCTATCAAGTTCTGAAATTCCAGAGGGCATTCCAGAATAATCCAATGTACAGCTGATTGATATATGCTGAGAACCACCAGAACAGTAAACTGTTATTGGAGCATATTACTGTAGTCTCTGCAGTGAACCCCTTCTTCTAAAATCCAAATATCTTATCTAAGCCTGGTCCAGTCTGGTCCATTTGGAAATCACTCTGGAAGGATTAGTTGTTCTAAGACTTAGAATCATAAACAAGGAGTAACTTGGGGTCATATCTTTGTGTTCCAATGTAGGCTCCTCCATTCGGTTGAAAGTTAATTGCAGGGAGGTCTGAGCTAACCCACCTGAGAACTGAGTTAAAGAAGTTGAAGGCAAGTAGGTACTTAGACTGGGAAACAGGGGGTAGTATGGACTGGTCTATAATGAGCTAGGAGTCATAGCCAGGAGCTTACAGTGAGTGGCCTTTGTAGGAATGGCTGACAGCATGCCGAGGGCCAAGATCATGGGTTCCCTTCATGCCAGTGGCAAATCACATTCCCGGGGGATCAAGAGGGATGACTTAGAGTTCTGGACTGTCTAGCATGTGAGGGCTGTGGCCGAAGAACATTTCAGTTTCATGGTTCTACTTCCTCCAAAGAGAATGTGTTTTCTCATAAAAACAAGTAAATAAATACGTTGGTCTCTAAGACAATTTTTTTTATTTTTTTTTTAAGATTTTATTTATTTATTTGACAGACAGAGATCACAAGTAGGCAGAGAGGCAGGCAGAGAGAAAGAGAGAGAGAGAGAGGGAAGCAGGCTCCCTGCTGAGCAGAGAGCCCGACTCGGGGCTCGATCCCAGGACCCTGAGATCATGACCTGAGCCGAAGGCAGCGGCTTAACCCACTGAGCCACCCAGGCGCCCAGACAATTTTTTTTTTTTAAATGTGTTGTAGTTATATTAGTTAATCTACTTTATGTTTCAGGTGAACTTGGTAACATTGTTATACGATGAAATGTACCCAAGCTCTAAGAAACAAAGTAACAAATGATATTTTGGAATTCAAAATTTAGTGAGTTACCAAAATTATACACTAGGAAAAACTATAGGCACCTGCATCAGGTAAAGATTCAAATGCTGACTCTGTCCTGTCTTAGCTATGCATTCTTGAACACATGACTTAAATTCTAATATAAGTTTCAGAGATGAAGCCTTAACCTCTAACTTACAAAACGAAGATGGTAATAATTGCATCTACTTTGTAGGATTAAATAAGCAAATCATGAAAAATTAAGGATGATGCCTGACACAATTAAAAGCCCTAATTTTTTTTTAAAGATGATGGGGCTATTATCATGATATTTTCTAGTTATCTTAAAGTTAGTTTGTGATGTTTTCATTTTAAAGTTACTTATAGGAAAACATTTTAGACAACTCTTGCACTGAATGAAAACATTCTTGGTAGTTCCAGTCTCAGTGGCAGAGAACTATATGGATCATGAACCCAAAATCCCATACAAATATAAACAATGGCACCAAATTATTTAAAAAAAAAAAAAAAAGAATGTAAAACTTTCTTTCCTAAAGGCATGTCTTCTGTGATTTTTTAATAAAAATATTATTTATTTATTTGATAGAGAGAGAGGACATCAAGCCAGGGACACAAGCAGGAGGAGTGGGAGAGGGACAAGGAGGCTCCCTGCTGAGCAGAGAGCCCGATGTGGGGCTCAATCCCAGGACCCTGGGATCATGACCCGAGCTGAAGGCAGACACTTAATGACTGAGTCACAAAGGCACCCTAAGTCCTCTGTGATTTTTATAAGTCAAAAACTGGCATCAGAATTGGAGAAATTTGAATTCACTCAAAATGTTCACTAATAAGAAAAAGAAATATAATCTGGACCGGGAACAGGATCAGTGGGGTCTTTGCTCTAAAACCTCCTTCATTTGCTACATGACCTTGGATCCTTCTGGGATTTCATTTTCCACATTTGCAAAATCAGAGAAATGAGCTAAACTTAAAAATCTTATTTTTTATATATGTAACTTCACTGTTTTGACAATTACACAGAATTGGTTTTGTTGGCTTTTTTAGACTGCAAAAAAGTGCACATTGTTAATGACTAAAGGGTAGAGAGATTTAAGAAAGTTATAGGGATGTAAAAGAAGCATTTTTCACATTTATAAAATTTAGCATGAATTTCAACATGAGATGTTTAAATTAGACTTGCCTCTTGAAGCCCCTTTCTCTTCCATATGAAAGTGTGAAGTTATCAAACCAGCCAGAACATAGAAGTCAGACACAGAACACACTATGGATTACTTTGCAGTCACTGAGTTAATGTTTGTGAAAGAGACCAGAGAGTTTTGTACTTTCCTGTTAAAATGAAGTGTTTTAAAAGCAGCTATTATCAACATTGACCTTGATAAATAGGCATGTCCATGCTGTCTTTGTATCACAGTATCTAGAACAGAAGCAGACACACAATTGACCTTTGGAACACATTTACAAAAGGTTTCTTTTCATTATGCTTATTTTTTTTTTTTAATTTGGTAAGTTAACCATGTAAGTCAATATATAAATTCCTTGGTAGCTCTACCATGTTTATGGGTGACAATCCCTTTGAAAAAAAAAATCCCATTATATTTCTCTGCAGTATTTGAAATACTTGCCAGGCTCTTGAGCCAAATTTTCTTTACCTTTCTTGAAGGTCTATGAGTGTACAAGGATATTTTAACTGGCCTTGTGTACATTATTGGAGGATAAAATTCTCTTTTATGTGGCAGATAAATGATCCCATAATGCCTATTGTAGAAAGCACTTAGAAAATCAGAAACTCATGTGTGAATGACTGTGATTGGAGCAGGGGGGTTTTATATGTGTTCATCACCATTTTTGATGGTAACTATCAACTCTCCGCTGGAAATGAACACCGGATGCAACAGGGGGTAGTCCCAGGGCGGGTGGCCCTTCATTGGGCTTCCCCAAACCCTTGCTTTCCTTCAGAAGCAGATCTGTTTCCAAGGTAAACACCGGTACAACAGTTCAACCCGACTCATCCTGACCTGAACTGAGACAGCATGAAAGAAATGAAGGGCCCTGACGCATTATGAAAAACCTTAAGTTATTTGTGGTCTTCAAAGAGAAGTCATCAGAACGGGAAGTTGAGATTTCCTACCACAAGTAGGCTTCCTATCTTCCCACAGATGTCCACACAGATCAAGTCACCATGATAACACTCTTCTCCGTATAAATTAACTTGAGCACACAATCAATCACAATTGTCATTTTTTTCACAACGGGTTAAATACTGACTTGCAAATCTGTGCCCCAAACCCAAGCCCTGCACCCTTCCCTGCTAGGGCCCCATATTGCTTATCTTCTCTTTTACTTCTGCCTCTTGAGTTTTATCGACAGGCGTTAATCAGGGGAAAGTCCTATCAGAAACAAGCAGAGACCCCAGCACCCAAATGGTGTCATGTGTCACTGTGTCCTCTGTGGGAAAGCTTAAGGGTGTGAACCACTGTAGGTCTGGAGAGCTGACCTGTTCACTATTAACTGGCTCGGGAAAAAAGTAGAGAACAATGACCTACTGATAGACAGCTTAGGTAACTTCTACAGATTTAAGTCAACTTCTAGACAATTACGAATGTGCAGCATTAAAGCTTTGAGGAGAAAAACAACAGGAGTATGTTCTGAAGAGGAAAGAACTGAACAGGAGCCAACCAGATGTTTGAAAGACTGTGCTGGTTGCTACTGGATTAATAACCTAAAATTTAAAAATACATATACTATATGTCTGAGTGAGACTTAAAAAATGTTCTTTCTCTGATATCTTAAAGCTAAAGCTTGTAGGGAATCAATCCCATTTACAACTGAACCGAAAACCATCATCTACGTAGGAATAAATCTAAGAAGTGAAAGACCTGTACTCTGAAAACTATAAAGCACTGATGAAAAAAAATTGAAGATGACAAAAAGAAATGGAAAAACATTCCACGCTCATGGATTAGAAGAAAAATATTGTTAAAATGTCTGCAGTACCCAAAGCAATCTACAAACACATTGAATGCAATCGCTATCAAAAAATAAAACTTGTGTTTTTAAACATAAAACATTTCTTTTTGCCGAACTAAAGATTCACGAAAATCACAGCAAATATTGTGATCAGCACAACACACCTTAATCCAGAAAATACAAAATGAACCCCCAAAAAAGAAATTTTAAGTGGATTGGAGCAAAATGAGGAGGTTGTGATGAGAATCAGTCAAACAGCATTGACTAAATCAACATCATTTATTTGACCTGAAATCACTTTAGCATGCTACTTTTTTGTTCCAATTATTTTTGTTCAACTAAGTGGCAAAGAATTATTTCCAAGTAGATAGTTTATTATTCATTTAACTTTAATAGCTTATATTATTTTACCCAAATGAATTCATTATTATAAAATTTTCTTGGATTTTCTGCTCCACTTAACATCACTGTGAAACCACTTTTAAAAATCAGATCAAGTGACTATCATACTCTTAATACAATCTTTCGTTCATACTTAAAAACAATGGCTAAAACTGCCTTAAAAACAAAAAATATATCGTATGCACCAGCATGCCAATGGCTAACCAGAAAAAGCATAAATGTTGTAGAGCCTGTTCCATCTAAATCAAAGGCAACATGCTAAACACATGACAAGTAGCGTGAAATGTATCAGATTCAGCCAGTCACATAAATATAGAACCATGAGAGTGGTTTTAAACACATGCCTAATTACCAATTAATTTATATATGCTAAACTGCTTCTTTAAAAGTGCTAAATGCCTTCTAGAAGTAACTCGAGCTATGAAATATGATTATCAATTATGTTAAAAGAAAATATATTGCTATTTTAGATCTTGTGGCAAAGTTAAAGTAGAACTTTTTTTTTTTTTTGCAGTCCAATATAAATAACTGATGGCTTATCTCAGTTAAAGACTATCAACATAGTGTCTCTAAAGGACAGGCAAGGGACAGTTGCTGTGTTCTCTGTGTCTGCAGTTGCATCAGATACAGGTCTGAAACTGTTTTGAAATATACTGAATGTATATCACACGAACACATGGTTTATTATCTACTGGCAATTTAAAGAAGATGGGATGAAGTTGTGCCTCACCTCTAAAAAATAAATACAATTCACAATTATGTGGAACATAATATCCCCAAAATACGTTGTCATATGCATTTTCTAGGAAAACAATTGTAAGAATGACATTTGAGGAGTCAGTGTACTTGATAGAAAATAATCAATGAGAATGTGAAAAATTCATAGTGGATGATTGCCAAACATCTCTAGTATCTAATTGATACTCCCTAAGATGTTTCGCTCATGAATTTATAAACCATAATAGTACCAAAAAATCACAGTTGTAACAAAAGCAAAACAAAAAGTCTTGCTGTTGGTCTTTTGGGAAAAAAGCTGTCATTTTCAAGACTGCTTTAAAGTTGAACTACATTTTGACAAGCAACATATTTTTCATGGATCCTTATAAAGAAGAACAATACACGTGTTCAAAAGCGGAAATGATACCATTTCACAGCAGTGGTTAGAAGGCCTGATGACACTATTACCATTGCTTTAAGAACAACCTTCCATATATTAGCTCTTTTGTACAGTCTGACAAAAGATGCCTTTTTAGAATACTCCCTGAGTATTTAATAGCATTATTTAAATTCAAAGAAAAGGCTCCTCCTGCTTCATCCAATGCCTTCTTTTAAGACTTTCATTTGTCCTTGTTTTCCCCAGGACAGCGGCCACCTGTCACCACTGAGGTCCTCACCTCACTGTGATTTATCTCTGTACACAAAGTTAGAGGAGTCTGCTTTGTAACAAGAATAATACTTGCCCATTGTCGTTTGTATTTATTTTTAAAAGTAGACCCACTTAATACATTTGGACAATGCAAAAGAGAGAAAAGATATTCTAATCTCCCACTCATGAATGAGCAGGTGTCATAACTCTACAATAGAGAAAATAATCCAAGACAAGGAGTATTTCAAGAGCTTGGACACACTCCCCCCCACCCCAACCACCACATACAAGCAGAGCTTTTAAAAGAATAATGTTTATGGGACAGAGAGAATGTCACATCAGTGCTGAAGAAGGTAATCATTTGGTTCTCCGGAGGGTTCATTTTGGGAAAAGAAAAACAAAAACCAAATCAACAACAAAAATGTAAAGATGTCCCTAAACCCACTGCTCCTGATGTTTGAATAGTCCTTGAGTGGCGGAACCACAGAGCTAGAACATTAGAAAAACCTAAGGTAAGACAGTCTTTCTTTCTTTCCTAAGAAAACCCAAATCTACCGAATTCTAGTGGAATGTCCAAGGTCACACAGCAAGTTCCTCATGGTACTGGGCGTGACTGGTTACACAGAAAACTAAAAATATTTGTTAAACATTTCTCATTCTGACACTAAAGATCTTTTTTTTTTTTTTTTGTAATTTATCATATACTCCAAAAGCCAAGAAAAGTAAGTTTATTCCTACTCAAATGTCTATAGGACCACAAGGTTGAATTCTCCAAGTAGATCATTAGGATTCCTATCCAGAAGAGTCAGGAGGATCAGGAGTGCACAGTGAGACTGGGAGAGAAAGGATCTGTTGTTTAGGACTGTAATTTATATGTTACACAAAAACCACTGTGAGAGGCTCCAACTTTAAAATCACCTCTCCCTTCTAAATCTGGTGAGTGATCAAAGCATACCTACTGCCCTGTGACACTACAGTAACTATTTCCACTGAAATGTAAACAATAGCTCATTATTTTAGAAATAGGGTACCAACCCAAAAAAATATCTTAAGATATTTTTGTAGATGCCTATGTAGAGTTATCTGGTTGTTGCTACAAATCCTATGTTTTGAAAGGACTGTCTACTCCTAACTTACTATAATCATTCTAGATTTAATACTATCATCTTTAGCTTCTATTTTAAAATATACTACCATTTGATCTGTTATATCTGTATACCGCTGAAAGTTTAGAATTAGCTTCAATAATGTTAATACTGATGAAACAGCCCTCGTCTTTTTTACCGAAAAGGTATAATTTTTTACATTTTAATTAGTGAGGTTGGGGACCCTCTGTGATATGTGACTTCTCATGTTAAGAAACTGTGATCAAATCCATTAGCTCCCTGGGCCAGATAACGTTACAACCACAGACCAAAGCCTCCTACCGTTAACTGGCCTAAATATTCAGGCAGGGGCCCTGGAAATGAATCACACAGCCTGTAGTGTGCATCTGGCTATCAGACATGGCATGAAAACTTCTGTAAGTGGATTACAGAGTCAATTTCAACTAAGCACAAATAACTTCTGTCACGGATATTAGGAATGCAAAAGAAAGAGGAGAAAGAGTTTATAATTACTGCAAGAAGCCCATGTACATTAAAAAGAAAACAAAAATGACAAACCATACCCATCTGAGCTATTTATATACTATCATATGTAGTATTATATATATATATATATGTACTATACATATGTATGTACAATTATAACAGTAAAATTATATTTAAATTGCTTTTCCTTTATTTTTCTACAACACTTCGTAGCTATATCAATTTTTAATTCACCTTATTCGTAGCTATATCAATTTTTAATTCACCTTAGCATTTACATTGAGCCAGGTATGATACATGTCACTTCAATAAAAGGAATTATGTTTCAATAAACGTTCTGCAAAAGAACCTAAAAGAAATTCTACCAGAATGAAAATCTAGAGTATCATCTGAGATGAATATACGGACAGATGTCTGCATAGTCATTTGCACTGATAATTTTGTCAGTGAGGGATCTTGCAGAATGACGAGGGGGAAATGTTTGCAGGGGTAGCTTTCTGCAAAACCAGCAAATCCCCAGAGGAGGCACTCGAGTATTGCTGGTTACAGCTAGATCTGCTCTGCTTGTCAGAGGCTGAGAAGATGGTCACACACAGGACTCTGATCACATGTCTTTTTTCCTTGTCCTCAGCTCCCCTTTCTCACTCCATTTAGAAGCAACTGATTCCTTCATGCCAAGGAGAAAAGCTTCCATCACAATCCCTTTGCAGTGCACTAATATGCATTAGTTATTTTAGAAGTTCCTGAAACTCCCATTTTAAACTAAGGCTTTGAAGCCTTCCAACCAATTTAAAAAAAAAAAAAAAAAAAACCAACAAAAAAAGAACATTTATGTGTATGTGAGCGAGAACTGTGATATGTTACAAACCACTAACATAATAAATGCAAAATCTTATAAAATCTGGGAAGGTTAAGATCACTCAAGCATAATATTCACAACACTGAACAATTTATGGGCTCGGTACTTCATAACAGATTTCCAAAAGATTTGACAAAGAAAGTATTTGACTCTCCACAAAGATGTATTCACTTCCTCATATCAGTATACATTCTGAGAAGTTTATAACAGCTTTGCCATCAAAACAACTAACTAAAATGCTGAATGATAGGTAGACCAGCAAAGAAATCACGCCTGAGGAGACACAGTGGGTTGATTTTTAGATCTAGGAAGGCTTAACAGTAGCCAAAACTCAGTATGCTCCCTACCCTCTCTTTTTCATTGGACATTAAAAACTAGAGTCAATCCAAGGGTAAACTGCAGGAATACAGATGCTTTACAATTATCCTTTTATTAAAAAAGGGGAAAAGCTCTGTGCTATTATATAAAAAGTAGACTTAAGAAGAGTTGTGAGTCTGTCAGCTGATTGTTAACACAATTCTAATGACCCACTGCAGCCCTTAATAACAATAATACCTCACGTTGTAAGCGCCAATGCCCTTTTATTAAAGCTGCACACTGTAATAGCTTTTAGCAGGGTGATGGTCCGTACTACTGATTATAGTTTTCTTTATTTTTCTAACCACAGACTTTACCAGATAAGACTATTAACACTGAGTGCTACCTAATTGTTTCTGCCACTCCACTCCATATTAAACACTAACATATAAGCAAGACTTTCACAAAGTTGTCAGTTTCATTACTTGCCTCATTTCTTTTGCATTTTTATTCATACTATTCCAAATATCCCTAAAAATAAAGAAAAGGATTCTTAATGTTTTTCCTTGAACATATAATAACAAGAGCTTCCGTAAACATAAAGCCTAACCAGTTCTTTGGTGGGGGGTGGGGAGTAATTTCTGGTGAGTTACTGAAAGCTTCCAACCTAATTACTTCTTTCCTTAGCTCCCCCCACCACCAATTTGTCTTTATAAAAACACACTTAAAACTATTTAGATGTTGCTTACAGTGAATCAATGCAAACTTTCCTTTTAAAAAGGGGGAGCTACTGCCCCTAAACTCTTAAAATGTATGCTTTTGTGCTGTTAACCTGATTTTTAAATGTATACTTGTCACTTAGTATCGGCTTTATACTCACATGTTACTTACATTTTTCTATATCCCTCCCTCCAACCCCCCATGAAGTTCTCTGTATGGAAAATGACCTGAACACCTGTCTGGTTACCGGGATTATGAAGGACGAGTCCTACTTAAAGATATTTCCTTTAGATGATCTAACAAAGAGAAAATATTTCTTGCAACATAAAAGGCGTTTTAAGTGCATTCATGGTTCAATCTGCAGATCTCCAAAGCCATGAGACACCCACTCCTTGACGATGTCTTCACAGGTTCCCAAAAGCCCACTGCTGGGTGAACTCACTGCCAGTCTTTACTCACCTGAACTATATCTAAGAAATCCGTACGGTTAACGATCTAAAACGTGAAAGCAATACAGCAATAGGTCATCTCTCATTAATCCACCCTCGGAGGTTGAATACCAGCAACTAGCTGTGTAGCAGGTGCACCCACGGAGAAGTCCACCACGCATTCAGAGAAACAGGGCGCCCTTTTCCCCCACGCCAACCTAAGGTAGAGCCAGGCGGCAGGGGAAGCAGGGCGCTGAGCAGAGGCAAGCCCTGCAGACGCACCGTAGCAGCAGAATACTAATGACAGGAAAAAGCAAAACACCCTTAGATGAGTTCCACCTTCTCCAAACGTAACGGGAGTCGAGTGCGGACGGTCACCGGGACTCCCGCACACGCAGGCACACACCCCCTTCCGGTCTCGGACCGCTGAGCCCGGCGGCCCAGCGGGCGCGGAGCGCGGCCCGCATCCATCCCAGGTGGACGCGGGCCACTCGCGCTCCTCTCGGAGGGGAGCGCCCCAGACTCCGGGTTTCCCACTCGATCCGGAGCGCGCTGCGATCGGCCGTCCCCCTGGACTCTCCGGCACTCGCCGCACCTGGGGTCTGCCCGCGCAGGCTCGCTGGGGCCGAGCGCCCTCGGCTCAGTAACGCACGTCTGTCCTGCCCCGCGGAGCCCCGTGTCGCGGCCACGCCGCAGAAACTTGGGGACGCCCAGGGAAACTCCGCACGGATCCCCCCGCCCGCTCTCCGCTCGCCGACGAGTCCGGCCTCCGACGCGCACGGCGAGGGCGCGCTTCTGCCCGGCGGCGCCTTAGCGAGCCCCAAGCCGGCAGACGCACTCACCTGGGGCCTCGCTGCCCTCCCGGCGGCGTCCGGCGCCCGCGACCCGGGTGTTTGCATCCGAAAGGGGCGCGCGCTTCGCAGCCGGGCGTCCGCGGGCACTTCGGGAACCGGGGCGCGCAGCTCGGCGCTCGCGGGGGACTGGCGGCGCCCGCTCGGCACCCTCTGCGGCCGGCCGCACGCGGGCTCCTGCTCCAATCACAGCCCTCTCCGCGGGGCGCAGGGCGCGGGGCTGCTGCCCCGGCCGCGGGCGCCCCCGGCCCGCCGCCTGCGCCTGCTCCGAGGGGCCGGCCGGCTCTCCCGCGCGGCTCAGACGCCAGGTCCGGAGCGAGCGGGAGCGCGCGTCCGGAGAGAGGGCGAGAGGGCGAGCGCCCTGGAGAAGGAAGGAGGGCGCCGGGCCGGGGCGGGAAGGCGCGGAGAAGGCGACGGTGGTCGGCGGCGACGGATGCCTGCTGTCAGCGCCGGGCGACACCGGCCCGGGGAGCCACTGAGACTTGGGTACCTCCTGGAGACCCAGCGAGGGCTATCGGAAAGGAAGCGGCTCCGCCGCCACGCGCGCACACACGCGCGCGCACACACGCGCACCCCTCCTCCAGCGCCCTCCTGACAGCTCGGCGCAGACCGAGTCCTTCGCGGGGAAATCAAGGGGAGCGCGGGAAGGAGGAGGGGCCGCAGCCCATCCATCTCTCCGCCAGGTATTTGCATCTGAAAGCGCGAAGCTGGAGGAGAGTTTGGAGAATTTTTTTTTTTTTTTCCCAGCGCCCTCCCCTCCCTCCCCCAGCCTGTCGTAGAAGCCGTGATCAATTGAGCTCCTGAGGCATGAAGGCAAAGTCATAAAACTAATCAGAACTTACAGTTTTCTTGTGTGATCGTTTTGCCCTTTCAATCTCCTCGGACTGCCCTAGTCCTACTTTCTTTACTTGCAGAAAATGTTCTCCCTGCTGGGTTCTCTAATGCAAAAGTTCTGAGGTGTAGGATTTCCGCGCAGGGGGCGGGGGTGGGGGGGGTGGAGGACCCTCGCGGGGTGGGGAAGGGGGTCTGGGCTCTGATTGCGCGCTGCAGCCCGCAGAGCCGAGCGCGCGTTCTTTCCCTCTGCTCAGGTGCTAGACTTCACCTGAGGGCGCGATGCTCTGTCCTGAGGGCTGGGGAGGTGAATGCCAAGTAGTTTGCTTTCATTTTTCTTCTTCTGCCCGTGGAACTTGCCCTGCTTTGCTTCTCCATCCTCAGCAGCGGCTCCCGGTACACCGGCGGCGTGGGAGTGAGGCTTGTCCGTGTCGGTGTCGGCGCCGCGGCTTCCCGCCGCTTCCCGCCACGCTTGCGCTCTCCCAGCCAGTCCGTCCTGCCCGTTTAGCCGGCTTGCCTTTTCCTCTCGTGCAGTTAGTATTGAACACTGAGTTGCATGCTCCTAATTCGGACAGCAAGTATTTTTGGAACTCCTGTTAAGTTCCAGATACCTAGCAACGCTGTTTCCTGAACGTTGCTTCATTTGTAAAGTTCTAGCTCCAACCCCAAGCCTCCCCAAGTCCAGGCCTGCCTGGGGGTCCCCCTGCTCTCCACTGTCAGTCATCACCCAAACCCAAGATGTTCAGATCAGACCCATCTCTTCCTGGATATCACCTCGGATTTCCCGAATGTTCTCCTCTCTGTCAGGGACACTATCATTCTCCAGGTACCTAGACATTAAACCTTGGCTACATCTTTGAGGCCTTTGGCACATTTTTCTGTATTAAAATCCTTAATTGGGGCACCCAGGTGGCTCAGTTGGTTAAGCCTCTGCCTTTGGCTCAGGTCATGATCCTGGGGTTCTGGGATCCAGCTCCTCATGGGCTCCCCGCTCAGTGGGGAGTCTGCTTCTCCCTCTCCCTCTGTTCACCACACACCCCCCCGGCCCACCCTTGGGCGCTCTCTCTCTCTCTCTCTCTCTCAAATAAATAAATAAAATCAATTAAAAAATAAAATCCTTGGTTATTCTGGCTAATATCATACAATCTAAAACGTTACATTTTTCTGATGGCCTTACATGCGTTGGTCTTGCTTTGTCTAATGGACGCATTGCTGGGATAAGACCAGTTCTTGTAATTGTTCTGAACTAAAAGCTTCAGAAAGAAAGATTGATATTGAGTGTGATGGAGAAACAGCACATATTTGGACCATAGTAAATATCTGTTAAGAGAAGAAGTGAATGATTGTATCTCATCCAGCAATTAGCACAACTCCAAGGACACGACGCTGTTTGTAAACCGCCCATTGATTGTCTGGCTCTTTCTTCCATGAGATCCTATGAGGAAACAAGGACTGCACCATATATGTTTTTTTTAACTTTTTATAAACATATAATGTATTTTTATCCCCAGGGGTACAGGTCTGTGAATCGCCAGGTTTACACACTTCACAGCACTCACCATAGCACATACCCTCCCCAATGTCCATAACCCCACCCCCTTCTCCCAACCCCCCTCCCCCCAGCAACCCTCAGTTTTTTGTGAGATTAAGAGTCACTTATGGTTTGTCTCCTTCCCAATCCTATCTTGTTTCATTCATTCTTCTCCTACCCCCTAACCCCCATGTTGCATCTCTACTTCCTCATATCAGGGAGATCATATGATAATTGTCTTTCTCTTACTGACTTACTTCGCTAAGCATGATACCCTCTAGTTCCATCAATGTCGTCGCAAATGGCAAGATTTCATTTATTTTGATGGCTGCATAGTATTCCATTGTGTATATATACCACATCTTCTTGATCCATTCATCCGTTGATGGACATCTAGGTTCTTTCCATAGTTTGGCTATTGTAGACATTGCTGCTATAAACATTCAGGTGCACGTGCCCCTTCGGATCACTACGTTTGTATCTTTAGGGTAAATACCCAGTAAGCACCATATATGTTTTAATTAAAAGACCACATACAAAGGGAAAAAATTAGGAGACCATTTTTTTAAGGTTTTTTTTTCCCCTCATGATTTATTCTTTTCTTTTTCTTATCTTGTGTTTCCCCATAAATACAGACCATAAATTTGGCTTCCAACCTGAACTACATGTTTTCATGTGAATTGCCTTCTTTAAAAAAAAAAAAAAAAATCCTTAAGCCATAACCTTTACAGGGATTCTAGGAAGGGTAAAATGGGTTCAGTTAACCAGAATACTAGTTCTGGTTCTCAGAAGTCACAAGACATTCATCCTAGACGAAGAGGTATGTGCCCCTCTACCTGGTTAAAAATGGGGTGATTCAGATGAGAACTGAGGACCAATCTTTTACTTATCTAGGACATGAGGGATGGCCTCTTTGCAGAGATGGCACTTAGGTTGAGAGCTGATGATGAGAATGAGTTGCATTTGTGAAAATCTGAAGGAAAAATAATCTGGACAGAATAAACAGGGACAACTCTCTGCAGAAGGCAAGAGCTGGGTGTGTTTGAGAAACCTGGAGTACTGTAGGAAGGAGAAAGTCAAGATGGAGTAGTAGCCCAGGGACAAATTTACAGAGCCTTTTGGTCTCTGAAAAGCATTTGATATTTTATTCTTAGGGGGAAGCCCAACATTAGGAATGACAAATAAAACAAGAGCTCCACAGGTTTAGGCTGTGGTCAAGTCTAGGGACAAGACTGGTTTTTCAATTTATTTAAAGATTTTATGTATTCATTTGAGAGACAGAGAGAGAGAGAGTATAAGTGGAGGGGAAAGGGAGAGGGAGAAACAGACTCCCCACTGACCAGGGAGCCCAAAGCAGGGCTGAATCCCAGGACCCCGAGATGATGACCTAAGCTGAAGGCAGACTTAACCATCTGAGTCACCCAGGAGCTCCAAAACTTGTTCTGTTTCAGATTCTTCTTCCCCCACCTTTTCTTTTCCTACAACTCTCGCTGATTAGAAAACCTAGTTTCCTGAGAAACACAAATAAAAATTTACTATGCTAGATAAATCCTAAGGTGTTGTCAAATGTTTAAGGTTCTGTGAAATACAAGTGTAACTCGTAACAACATATTCTTGCTTACAGAATTTCACGGAGTGTCCATGTAATTCTCAAATTTAAGTTTTAATTTTTCCATTCTTTTTAAAAATATTTTATTTATTTATTTGAGAGAGAGAGCGAGAGATCACAAGTAGGCAGAGCAGCAGGGATGGGGGCGGGGAAAGGGGGCTGGGAAGCAGACTCCCTGCTGAGCAGAGAGCCCAATGCGGGGCTCTATCCCAGGACCCTGGGATCATGACCTGAGCTGAAGGCAGAGGCTTAACCCACTGAGCCCCACCCAGGTGCCCTAATATTTCCCTTCTTATATATAGTAATCCTTTTCAAATCCCCTCAGTTGAAGGTTTTATTTCTTCTATGTCATGTGTTGCCGTGTACAAATTTGCTAATGTCCCGTTTTCTTTCCTATTTAAAAAACAAAACAAAAATAAACTGACAAAAAAATAAATAAATAAATAAATAAATAACCTATCCTGGGGCGCCTGGGTGGCTCAGTCAGCTAAGCATTTGATTCTTAATTTTGGCTCGGGTCATGATCTCAGAGTCCAAGATCAAGCCCTGTGTTGGGCTCCACACTCAGTGGAGAGTCTGTTTCTCTCTCCCTCTCCCACCTCCCCACCTCCTCTCTTTCTCATGCTTGTGCTCTCTCTCTCAAATAAATTTTAAAAAACCCTCCTTTCAATCGATGTTTACTCTTGATTAAATTGATTAAATCCACTGTATGAGAAATATACTTTGGAAAGGAAAAATCAGAAAAAGTCAGAGAACCCTTGTCATGCTTTCTGTCAGCATGGATGTTATTTCCCTACATGTTTTAGCTCTCAAAGCAGATTTGGTACAAGTAAGAAAGTTCTGATGAGATTACCAATTAGGTTATGTTCATAGCCATTCCATCCTGAACTTACCTTAAACCCAAAGATGAGTCTCAAAGATCTTGGAGCTAAGAGCAGAAGAGAGCTAACCACTGAGAACTAAGTAGTATTAAAATTGGGGGGTGGGCCCTATGGTCGGAAAACAAATGTGACAAGAGGTAAGAAGCACCCATATAAGGCAAACTGTCAAAAAGTGAGGCTGTTTATAGTTTTTTTCTATATAACTTTGTAGATAATAAAATATATATTTTTAAAGATTTTATTTATTTGATAGAACAAGAGAGCCCAAGCAGGGACAGCAGACAGAGGGAGAGGGAGAGACAGGCTCCTTGCTAAGCTGGGTGTCTGACTCAGGGCTTAGTCCCATGACCTGGAGTTCATGACCTGAAGCCAAAGACAGACACTTAACTGATGAGCCACCCAGGCGCCACCAAAATATTTTTTCATCCTATCATCCTTAGCTTTGTCCTGAGGATGTCTATGTTCTTCAATTAACTTTATCTAGTCAAGGATAACCCCATCTTTTACAAAATAAAAATCTTTTTTTTTAATTTTTTATTTAATTTTTTAAAAAAATTTTATAAACATATAATGTATTTTTAGCCCCAGGAGTACAGGTCTGTGAATCGCCACATTTACACACTTCACAGCACTCGCCATAGCACATACCCTCCCCAATGTCCATAACCCCACCCCCCTTCTCCCAACCCCCCTCCCTCCAGCAACCCTCAGTTTGTTTTGTGAGATTAAGAGTCACTTATGGTTTGTCTCCCTCCCGATCCCATCTTGTTTCATTTATTCTTCTCCTACCCCCCTAACCCCCCATGTTGCATCTCTACTTCCTCATATCAGGGAGATCATATGATAGTTGTCTTTCTCCGATTAACTTATTTCGCTCAGCGTGATACCCTCTAGTTCCATCCATGTCGTCGCAAATGGCAAGATTTCATTTCTTTTGATGGCTGCATAGTATTCCATTGTGTATGTATACCACATCTTCTTTATCCATTCATCCGTTGATGGACATCTAGGTTCTTTCCATAGTTTGGTTATCGTAGACGTTGCTGCTATAAACATTCAGGTGCATGTGCCCCTTCAGATCACTATGTTTGTATCTTTAGAGTAAATACCCAGTAGTGCAATTGCTGGGTCATAGGGTAGCTCTATTTTCAACTTTTTGAGAAACCTCCATGCTGTTTTCCAGAGTGGTTGCACCAACTTGCATTCCCACCAACAGTGTCGGAGGGTTCCCCTTTCTCCACATCCTCGCCAGCATCTGTCATTTCCTGACTTGTTAAATTTAGCCATTGTGACTGGTGTGAGGTGGTATCTTATTGTGATTTTGATTTGTATTTCCCTGATGCCGAGTGATGTGAAGCACATTTTCATGTGCCTGTTGGCCATCTGGATATCTTCTTTGCAGAAGAATGTCTGTTCATGTCTTCTACCCAAAATAAAGATCTTAATAAGAGAGATTCTAGCTCAAGATATTCATTTGCTAATTGGGTAATTATTAATTGACCCTCTTCTTGAAGATGGGATATGCAGCTGAATTTAAGATGTAGTTCCTATCCTTAAGAACCTTTCAACCTGTGTTGAAAATAAGGAGCTGCATCCATCTCCATATACCTTGATAAACATGGTGATGAAGCATGAATAAATGTCAAGTGTGGCAGCACACAAAAGTGGCCACATGACAGAAAGTCCTGGACGGGGAGAGAACATGTTTGGCATGCACCATGAGGGCAATGGGGCATCACAAGGAGTTTTATGAAGGAGAATCATTCTAATTTCAGTAGAAATTTCAGTAGAATGGCCTTTTAAAGCCATTCTTGGGCTGGAGGTGAGGAAATGTTTAGAAAATTATTCCAGAAATCCAGATAAGAAAAATCTTGGCCTGACCCTACTTGTGGCACTAATGTGTGAAAATCTCTTGGATATAATCAGAAAATTTATCTATATCTGTCTACCTCTCTACCTATCTTTAATGATTTCTTGACACCAGTTATCAACAAGGGAGTATAAATGAACTCTAAAAGAAGGTAGACGTGTTCCTACAATTAGTATTGTGGAATCATGCCCCAACTACAGCCCATTGACGACTGTATCCCTCACAGAGTACTGGACTGGAAGAACCAAAAGTCTGAGCTAATATAACAGTTTTGTTGCTTTAGGGTGTTTGCCCGGGCTCCTTTTCATTATCCAGAAAGTCAGTCTGTTCAGAAATGAATACTTGCCCAGTATACGACTCAGTTGAAGGGCCCTAAAGATATTCACAGGAAAGAGAGCTGCTACGTCCACACAGAATTATTTAGAAGATGCAGAGATGTCTAATGGGGTCGAAGGAAATCATTCCTTAAAAGTTTCTCTGTGTGAAGAAGAGGGCATCAGTCCTCACAGAAGCCTCAGCCCTTAAGATTGCAGGACGTTGGGCGCATGCGCGGCTCAGGTGGTTGGGCATATGCCTTGGGGTCAGGTCATGATCCCGCGGTCCTGAGATGGAGTCCTGTGTCAGGTTCCCCGCCCAACGAGAGTTTGCTTCTCCTTCAACTCCCTGCTCCTGCGCTGTCTCACTGGCTCTGCCTCTCAACTAAATACATAAAATCTTTAATTAAAAAAAAAAAATTTCAGGATATTCCATGATCCGTGGTCTGGGGAGAAGCAAGTGAAAACTTATAAGGAAGGTTCCCCTTAAGATTCTCACTTTGTGCTGCCAAAGATTCTGCATTGGCTCTGAGATTGCAGGTAGTAACTCCTCACGCAAACCACTTAGAAGAAACCCACCGAAAGAAAATGCGAACAAAATGACATAGTGGGACTGGAACCCAACAGTGAAGAATTCACCCTTCCCCTGAAGGAGGTGGTCCTGGCTATTATTCCCAGTTTCCTCCAGATATTTGGGGCTTCATCTCGAGGCTTGAGACGATCTGAGCTGTTGCAGGTCAATGGTTATGATTTGAAAGTAAAAATAGAATTTTCTCCTGCTACATGTCAAATTTCTTAGCATTTTCTTTCCGAAGAACAAACTCAAACAGATAAATATCTGATTTCGATTTGGTATTAAATGCCAAAGCAAGGAAAACACTTACTTATTTAAATAGCTTATGATACTACTGATGTGCAATTGTATCTCTGGGTTCACAATGGTTGGAACACAAATTACTTTTTAAAAAGCAGCTCAAATCAAAATTGTCAGAAATAATATAGCTAGGCCTGTGCGGTCTCTTGAATTATAGTTGTTCTATAAAAGCTTTCTAAAACCTTTAGAGGGAAAAAAGCAACAATGCAAATTTCTGCTGAACATTGCACTACATTCTGTGCTCAGCTCTAGAATTTTTTGAAAAATGTGGATTTTCTCAATAAACTCATTTCAAAAATCTTTATTGAGTGTGAGCTGTTTTACTAAGTTTAATGCCACAAGTTGCAGAAACCACAAAGGAAAGTTAGGCGACGATCCTACAGAATATTCCAGGCTTATAACAATTAAAAAAAGGGAGAGGGACATCTGGCTCAGTGGATTAAGCCGCTGCCTTCAGCTCAGGTCATGGTCTCAGGGTTCTGGGATGGAGCCCTGCATCGGGCTCTCTGCTCAGCAGGAAGCCTGTTTCCCCCTCTCCCTCCGCCTGCCTCTCTGCCTACTGGTGATCTCTCTCTCCCTGTCAAATAAATAAATAAAATCTTAAAAAAAAAAAAGGAGGGGCGGAGAGATGAGGCTGAACTCAGTAAGAGAAGCTTGCTCAGTGAGGTACCACATTTAAAGGAGGAAGATAATAGTTGCTCTTGGAGGGTCCTAAAAGCATCAACCGGTATGATGTTTCACTGGGGTCTAGGATATGATGAGTGGAGTGACAGTAGGATAAAGCAGAAAATCAGGAGAATATTCACAGGGCTTCAAATAATCTCCAGGGAGCAAAGGGATTTAATGGAGGATTTTTTTTTTTCAGATTAAATTCGATTTTTATACGTAATCCTCTGCTCACCTAGACAGAAAGAGGGCTCCCTCAGCATTCATTCAGTTGTCACACTTGTACTGGGGACACTGTTCCTCCACCCATGCCCACTGAGCTCCTCTGAGCAACACTAACCTGATTGTTCCCTGCACGGAGATCCAGAGCGCTGCTGTGCCCTGGGTTCTGTCGGTTTTATAGCTGGTGCCACTCAGTTATATTTAGTGCTCTCTTAACACACATAAAATGTGCATGTAGGAATGACCCTACTTCTAGCAGCTGCATGAAGCTACGTGACTTTGAGGCTAAACTCATATTCAGAAGGAAAATCCAGGAGGAGAAAATATGAGCCACTATATACCACAGGAAGAAAGATGAGATGAAATGAGCCAGTTTCTCTGAAGGTGAATTTGTAAGAAGGCAAGCATGCTTAATAAAGTCCTGGAGAACCACTGCCCAAAGATACTTATGGTTAAGAAGAGCAACAGTCTTTTTATGAACTTGAACTACTTCATGCACAAAGCTGATGTCTGAAGCCCTCATTGTCTTTGTGACATGCAAATGGTTCCACATTCTCCTTTTAGGCCCGAGTGATTAAAAATGACTAGAACAAGCCTCTCTCTTTTGTTTCATTCCCCATTGAACAAAATGGTTACTCTAAAGCCCGAATTAAGGGATGGCCCCTTCCTGCAAAAGATCAAATAAGGAAGCAACCCCATTCAGACTGACACAGTTATCTCAGGAGCCACATAAACAAAGAGACTTCATAGACACAATAAGGCACACCATTTGCTCAAGTATTCATGTGTTTGTGTGAGAATAGTGTTGGTTGAAATGAGTACTCATTATGCCATTTTTATTTAGCGAGGGCTTTTCACATTTAATAGCGATGGAAAAAATGTTGTAGTAAGTAATTTAAAGATTTCCTCGCAAATATATCTGTGGATAAAAATACTGGTCTGAAAGGGTTAATGAGCCTTGGCAAGCCACTCAATTACCACTAGTCACTGAGGATAATTGGACTCAATACCTTATGCATGAAATGACCTACATAAGACAGCTTTGAAGACATTTAAGCATATTCCCTTATTTTATCAATGATGAAACTGAAATTCAGAGACAGATTGGTTCATACTCTTATGATACATTTCAGGTATGGGAATAAGAATCAAAACATAGTAATAAAAGCATGCTGATTGGTACACACTGCAATATCCAAAACAGGATTCTTAAAGATCCTAGATATTTGGGTTTAATTATGTGATATTACGCATTTCAGATACCAAGAAGGATTGTTTGTTTAAATTTCATAGCTTTTCTAAGGCAACAGAAAAAATAATTGGTTGTAGCCTTTGTATTTTTAATATGATACTTTTTCAAAAAAAGATATATTTGTTATTTATTTATTTACAGAGAGAGAGAGCACACGCAGGGGAGGGGCAGACAGAGGAGAGGAAGAATCTCAGACAGACTCCCTGTGAAAGACCCGCGGATCCCCTTACCCAAGAATCCAACACTGCCACTGGATGCAAACAGCAAGAGGTTTATTGGGACGCAGGTACCGGCGGGCGGACAAGTCTAGAGAGGACTTGCGCGCCTGCCCTTTGTTCAGGGCCTTTTTATGGGGTTTGGGGAGGCAAAAGCGTACGTACAGAAGCAGAAGCATAGTTATTGGTTAAGTTGAATGTAAAGCATACCTGGTGCCTATTGATTGGTTTTGGGAGAGCCCGCGCGGGAAAGGGAAGTCAGGGTGGGGTTAAGCCTGCGTAATCCTGTGCTTGTAGCTGGGGGTCGGTTCTCTGGTATGTAACTTATCTTGAGCAAACATCCTTTGAGGTGGGGAGGAAGGGTGGGCGTATTGTTCAAACGACAGGAATTTGGCCTTGTGAGGCCCATCTCTCCGGAATGTCCTTGGGTTCTGGTTATCTCCCAGCCTGCTGCCGGCTGCTTGTCCTTAAAATTTTAACAGAAGCTACAGTTATAAGCCAAAGCTAAGCGGTTACAGAAAAGCAAGAGAGCAAGGTTAATTACGGGGGGGCTTTTCTAATGGGGGTCTTACATTCCCCCCTTTTTCTTGTTTATGGATAGAATCCTATATCCATTAGGTTTATTTACCCAATGGGTCAGTTAGCTTAACTGATTGATATTGCTGAGTTAATACCATGGCTAGAGCAAGGGAGATTCCTGTTCTGCAGGATTGCGATCCCTGCAAGTTAACTATTTGTCGTTTTATGGCGATCAGGGGTGCCTGAGGAATGCTACACATATGGAGGGGAGCGGGTGAAGAGGGGGTGCACGGCGCCAGCTTTTGCTTTGTCCTCAGCCAGCCTCCTGCTCCCTCATCATTCCCCCTGAGCAATTTTTGAGCCTTTAAAGTGGTTGAAGGTGGAAGGTCTCATCTTCTGTAACTTCTTCGTGCTGAATAGGGGCGTAGAGCTGTCCCTACCTACTGGGGTCAGATATTGATCAGGGTAGGAATGTATAAGGGAGTTACGAAAGGTGGAGGCAGCTGAATCCAGCGCTGACAGTGAAGAGGCGTCCTCGCGTGCGACAAGGATCGTCTGTCGTGGTGAAGTCATTGTAGCAATGGAGTCTCGGCACCAAGTAGAGAAACATGGAACAAAGCAACATATTAAGGTTAATAAGGCGATAAGAATGAGAAGGCCGAAGATTTGGCCATAGCCCTCCTCCAAGCCAGGAACTTAACCATTCACTGAGAGAGAGAGAAGGATCTTGTAGGGCCTTAATCTGGGTATTCATGTCTTTTATTAGTCCTGTTACATTTTTGTGATAGTCTGGAATGTACACACAACATTCTGTCTTGATAATTGCACATGTGCCACCCTGGGCTGCTGTCAGGACATCTAAAGCCATCCTATTTATCTCTTAAGGTAGGGGACTCTCCAGGGCAGGGGTCTTTCATTCCCCCCTTTTTCTTTATCATGGATAGAATCTTATATCCATTCGTCTTGTTCCTGCTCTAAGCTTGTCTGGGACTCTGATAGTTTTAGGAGTTGATATTGTTGAGTTAATACCATAGTCTGGATTACAGACAAGCGGTCCTTCGTGAACTGGACAAGCCTATTTAGGATGCAAGGGCCAAATGACAGGATCAATAATAAGATGATAAGGGGTCCCATTAGGGTGGATAGCAAGGTTGTGAACCAAGGTGACCGGTTAAACGAATTTTCGAACCAGCCCTGCTGGGATTCGAATTCCCTTTTACTTTGGGCTAATCTTTCTCTTAGCTTGTCCATTGTTTCTCTGACTACCCCAGTATGATCGGCATAAAAGCAGCATTCTTCTTTTAAGGCTGCACATAATCCCCCTTCCTTTAAGAATAAGAGGTCTAGTCCTCTCCTATTCTGTAGTACTACCTCTGATAAGGAAGTCAAAGATTTTTCCAAGGCTGTAATAGATTTTTCTATGGCTTCTAAATCATCATTCATAGCAACCTGTAACTGCATGAGCAGTTGAATTAAGGCGGAAGTCCCTGTTCCAACACCTGCTGTTATTCCCCCGATGCCCAATAGCAAGGCTATAGTCATAGATATAGGCTCCCTCCTCAACACTCAGCCTTTATCATTTAGCTGGATTTTTCTTTAGCAATCACTACTCCAAGCATTGGGGGAACAACTTTTAATCATACTCCAGTCGCTTCACAATGCATTCTAATAGCAGCAGATCAGAACAGTACTGCGTTACTTGCCGACAGAACAGACAGACCTGAGGTCAAGACCTCCATTAGCTCCTTTTATGAGGGCTGTTTTATGCTTGGCTAAAGCGTCTGTTTGCAATCGCATCTCAACAGAGGTGGGGTCATCCATTATCTCCACAAGTCCATAGTTAATCCTATGGAGTGCAATAGGCTGGCTTTTAGGCAATTTTATTATTCCAGTTGTTTAATCATGTGCCGTAGGGTCTGCTAATATCCCCACAAAACAGTAAGATCGACTAAAGAATCTATTGTGTAACTTCTCTGAAGTTTACCTCAAATTGTTTAGCTTAGGTAAACATTTAAAGATAATCAAATCTAGAATTTAACATCCATAAAGGTGTGTTACTAAAACAATTTTTCTCTCTAAAATAACCCTCATTTACAGAGATAGCCAAATCAGGACTAAGCACTTGTGAAACAAGTCCAGTTTTAACAAACTTGGCCCATTATTTACATAAGCTCAGCAAGAACAGTGAGTGTGATCAATAGATCTTTTAGAATCTGCTTTGCTGGAATTTCTTATGAGCAATCTCTAGGTTGAACTTTTAGTAGCCTCTCCGGGCCAGAAGCCAAGCCCTGTACTTGCCATCAGTCATGCCTGCAATACCTTTGGGCGAATTCCTCTTCCCGAGACTGCACCTACCAAGGAGTGACATTCTTTACTCACCTGGTGAGGCTGCTGGGAACTCTGTAAGCAAGATATCAGGCCAACAGTCCCAAGGGGCTTTATGGCTCCAGGTTTCATAACGTCAACCTTAGTTCCTTTAAACTGCCTGCTCATATCTGAGTCTTTTCAAATATGACATCCTAGTCAAAGCCTTGGTAAAATAACCCGTGTTTCCAATTTTTTCCTGTTACAAGGAGAACAGATTCTTATTGAACTTATGCAAATGACTGATTGCCATGGAAGAAAGAATACTTACTAAGACCTTTTGGTTTCAGAGGGTTCAGATAGAGAGAAAAGCTTGAATGCTCTGAGCACTTTTACATCTCTATAAGTTACAGATAACTAGGAGGGAGTATCCCTAGTCTGGAAGAGCAAACATTAGAGAGAACCAGCAATGTTTAGAGTAAGACAAAACATTAAGAGACACAACACTATAATCTTTTAGTTCATTTAGTCCCATGTTACTAATTCTGGTGAATGCGGCTTTAGTCAGTTTTGGAAATTCTTACCCATTTCAGTTTTAGGATTTTCAAGTATATCAAATATCTGTATTTGTACTGAAAGTCCTTTATAGGAATCTCCTTGAAGATAAAACTCATTTTACAAGAGAATTAAAACAATTATAAATGACAAAAACTCAGAATGGATATGGTTAGAGTTAAAAAGACACAGGAGTTTACAATTTAGCTGCAAGAAAATCAGGTTACAATTTCTGTGACACATAACATTCCCATAATTACAATATCAAGCGATGATCTCTCAAAACATTAAAACTTTAGGAAGTGCATAGAATCTCTAGAATAGTTATAGCATTTTCCCAAATGTAACCCAAGGTTTATCACTGGTTCAGTAGTACTTCATGAGCAACTTCGCATACCAAGGAAAAGCCTGAGTTAAAGAGATTTACGATTTAAATCTTGTCAACATTTGCTAAAATCTTAGAAAGTTTTAAAGCACATGCCTAAATATAATTAGGGATGTTAAACACCTAATAAAACTGAACATAGAAACTGGTTTTTCTGGGCAGGCAAACAGAAAACCATTTACATTTTCTTAACAGATCGATTGATCTAAGAAAACATTGTCCTTTTGAACAGAGACAATTTCAGTCTTGTACCAATGTACCTTTAAAACCCATTTATTTCAATCTTAGTTCATTCTTGACCACAGCTAAAATTCCTTTTCTGAAGATTTCCCTTCACAAACCTTCTACAACTTTCCTTTGCATTCAGATTTTGTCCCAAGCCATTTCCTTCCAAACAACCATCTCATTTAGGACAAAATTACCTTCCCTTACCTTCAACAAAATGTATTTCTATTTCTTAAATCTTTCTTACATATCTCCTACTTTCCTACATACAGAGTTTTACTTATTTCCATCAGTCTTAGTTACACTAAGCAGAACTTTGTATTCTTAGAAACACCTTTAGTTATTAACCAATTGTGAACTGTTACAACAGAATTCTTCAGGTGGCAATTTATAAATCAGTTAAGTGGAAAACAAGTTTACCAGCAGATTTAAATACTCTTAGTTTCTTTGCAGTAAGAAGTCAAAAGCATAAACCTACATCCAGTAATTAACGACCTAGCATTTTATCCTGTTTGGTTAAGATACAGATGTCCACAATTTAATTCCATTTGTCATCCAAGCAAAACTTTAAAACTTTCAGGTTACCAAAGACTTTGAAAGCTACTTCAGCAATTACCCATTAAAACTTTGAGACAGACAATTAACCATCAGTTTAGTCATTTCTTTGCTAACAAATTTTAACAAGTAACACAAGCTTATCTGACCTTCAGTAAACTTTGATAGAATAAAAGCTTCCCATTTACTGCTGTTAACTTCAAAGACAGATCTTATCTTAATTAAACCAACAAACTTAACTTAGTTCCAATAGTGATTTACGTTCCACCTGGACCCACTCCACTTTGAATGTTTACCTGAGACATGCGTGGGAAGATCTGGAGTGGGGAGTGTTAGGTCCAGGGGCTGCTCTTCTTGCTCCTTGACAGTGGAAAGAGAAGGAGCTGTGGTGCGTGATCTAGAGGCTAGTCATGCAGGCTGCACGCACCTTGGTGCAGAAACAGAAGGGGAAAACAGGAAACAAAGTGCTGCCAGGAGGCAGAGAAGGGATTCCCGGTTTCAGAGCTCATAAGCCCCAACAGAGGAGCAGACGCCATGCTTTCCCATCAGCCAGGGGGGAGGGGTTAGGCAGTCCAAGTCAGGCCAGAGAACACAGGGAAACTTCCCCGAAACAAAGAGTTTCGGCAGCTGCTTGGGAATATTCCTTATAGTCTCTGTCTCGAGTTAGACCAACCCCAGTTGGCTCCAGTTATAGCCATTAACACGGGAAGTGAGTGAGGGAGAAGCCCCCACATCTATTAGGAGTAACAGAGAGAATAAAGCCAGAATCCCCTTTGTTAGGGATGGCCCAGCAACCTGGGTTTACTAGAAGGCGGCTTATTTACGTAATTATCATCGAATATGTCAGGAGAAAGTTTACTACCTGACTCATTTGGGCAAACACATTCCGCAAAAGCCCCTTAGTCTGGGGTCCCTGATCGAAGACCCGCTCTTTGACCTGCAAAATAACATTAATGTTAAAGGTCCCCTCTGTGGGCCATTCAGAGGTGCAGAGAGTCTGCCATTTTCTTCTTTTGACTTCCACCGATAAGTTGTTGGCTCGGTTCTGAACATCTTTCCAGTGACCTAGAGTGAGGCTTAGAGGGGTGGTGAATGTTTGCCCCATCTCAGAGTTAAAAATAACACCAAAGACAATGAGTAGGACACACAGAACAAATAACAAAAAGGACACTGCGCGATTTCGGCGTAATACCGACAGGATGGTTTCAGATGGATAAGCAGAATGTGATCTTAATCAAGGCGCAATGTGAAAGACACATAAAACAATTAACAAGCCGGCAAAGACAAAAACCTTGCGGTGCACCGTACAAATTCCACTGGCCTACAAAAGGAGTCTCGAGACCTCCTCTCAGTGGACAAATTCCGTCCAGGGCCGAGGGGTTCCTCTGGAACGGACAAACGGTTTTAACCCTCGGACAAATGCGGGGCTTCAAGCCCCTTTGATCCCTGGGGCGTCCCCCTAGGGTGGCAGGGGAGAAGTCCGAGTTCGTCAACTCCTTCTCAAGCTGCCTACAAATACAAGCCCTCCTACGCGTAGAGGTACAATTCTAGACAACGGCCGAAAGAGAACACGAGACAGAAGAGAAGCAGAAGACGAGGAAACGAAGGGACAGTTTAGGGCTGGCCAGCTAGCTTACCTCCCGGTGGGAGTCCGTTGGATCCTTGGGCAGGAGTCCGATGATCTCGGTGGAACCTCCAAATGAAAGACCCGCGGATCCCCTTACCCAAGAATCCAACACTGCCACTGGATGCAAACAGCAAGAGGTTTATTGGGACGCAGGTACCGGCGGGCGGACAAGTCTAGAGAGGACTTGCGCGCCTGCCCTTTGTTCAGGGCCTTTTTATGGGGTTTGGGGAGGCAAAAGCGTACGTACAGAAGCAGAAGCATAGTTATTGGTTAAGTTGAATGTAAAGCATACCTGGTGCCTATTGATTGGTTTTGGGAGAGCCCGCGCGGGAAAGGGAAGTCAGGGTGGGGTTAAGCCTGCGTAATCCTGTGCTTGTAGCTGGGGGTCGGTTCTCTGGTATGTAACTTATCTTGAGCAAACATCCTTTGAGGTGGGGAGGAAGGGTGGGCGTATTGTTCAAACGACAGGAATTTGGCCTTGTGAGGCCCATCTCTCCGGAATGTCCTTGGGTTCTGGTTATCTCCCAGCCTGCTGCCGGCTGCTTGTCCTTAAAATTTTAACAGAAGCTACAGTTATAAGCCAAAGCTAAGCGGTTACAGAAAAGCAAGAGAGCAAGGTTAATTACGGGGGGGCTTTTCTAATGGGGGTCTTACACCTGCTGAGTACAGAGCTCTGGGGCTGGATCTCATGCCCCTGAGATCATGACCTAAGCCAAAATCAAGAGATGCTGGCTTAACTCAGTGATCCCCCTTAAAGTGATATTTTTTACAGCTCAGACTGTATTAACTTTATAATTATAAAAGTTAAATGTATATAATGATTTTGTTGACATAGCTCTCCATCACACCCTAAAATCTTATTTCAATACCGTTGGGTCCATGGTCAAAGGAGCTAGACTGATACAAAGCGAAGGTCAAGCAAAGCTTTACTTTGAGCCAAGCATCGAGAATCAAACTGACCGGCCAGGGCCGTCTCTTGCAAGGAGGCGACCCCTCTTGTCTTTACAAACTAGCTTTTAAGGGAAAAGGCCATGTGGTTGGGCTTGCCATGCACAGGTGACCAATGAGATTGTAACACAGAGAAAGCTGCACAGTCCTGCTAGGTCACACATAAGTGACCAATTGAATTACAATTTACCTTATAGTAGATATTTGAACTAGCCTATCACCTTGGTCAGAATTGGTGCCCAAAGGGCATCCAAAGGGCAGGGCCCATACTTCTTGATAGCTAAGGAGACAGTGCACCCCCACTGATTGAATACCTCCACCTGGTCTGACCCACCCTTGTATTTGGGCTTTGTTACCTGGGACTGGTTTCTGGGACTTGTTTTTAAGAATTTCCCTGAAGTGGGGGGAGGGGCAGGGTCAGGATGGAGCTGCTCTGGCTAAATAGGCCCTTACAATACTAATATAAATCATAATTCTCATAGTTTTAGGAGAATAAGAATTGAAGGAGTCACTTATTCCAGGGTAAAATGCCTATATTTTGGAGGACTAAAAAGGCAATGGCATAGTTCATGGCAAGCAAGCCATTTGCTTTTAGAATCCCCACTGATAATTCAGTACCCTTATCATATGAAATAGTATTTTCCACCTAAAAGTGGAAAACTAAATAAGTTTATTTAAAATATAGCTATGAATAAAAGTAGCCCCATGACCTTTTTAGAAAATTATTAGATACCTTTATCCATTCACGATCCCCATAGATTAAGACAAAACATATATTTCTAAATTTCTGAAAAACAGCTGACCTCGAACTGACCTTGAAATTTGCCTAGATTGAGTCTCCTGCTTAAGTGAAAACAAAAAGGAGCAAGATCAAAAATGTTTTAGATTTTTGTTTTTTTGTTTTGTTTTTTAAAGATTTTATTTATTTATTTGTCAGAGAGAGAGGGAGAGAGAGCGAGCACAACAGCACAGCAGACAGAATGGCAGGCAGAGGCAGAGGGAGAAGCAGGCTCCCTGCCGAGCAAGGAGCCCGATGTGGGACTCGATCCCAGGACGCTGGGATCATGACCTGAGTCCAAGGCAGCCGCTTAACCAACTAAGCCACCCAGGCATCCCTGTTTTAGATGTTTTAATTTGTTTAACCAAGGTGTACCATCTGAGTGCTGCTCTGATTATACCCAGGCTTCACACAAGTTCGGCTCACAGAGAAGGTTTTTGTTTGGGGTTTTTTAAAAAAATGTATATTCCAATATTTGTTATTGGAAGATTATGCATGCAAGTCTCTATTTCTAACTCCTCTGCTATATACTAGAATTCTGACCAAGCTAGGCTGCAACTTCATATTATAAAGTGGGATTGAATTTGAGGGTTTCTATATCCTCTTTTCAAATTTAAGAGGAGGGATTCCAAAACATGCACCAGGTCATTAAAGTATAGATATTGGAATTGACTTTTGTTTGCTTGTTTTATTTGTTTTAAAAAACAGAAGGCTGCAGGAATCATACACAGGATCAGCTGTATCTTATCTCACTTATGTGAAAGGATGCCATGGTTGGAATGAACAAAATTGCTTATGAAAAATACCTTGCAAAAAAAAAAATCTGGTAACTCTTACTATCTAAATTATCTAAATCCAATGCCCAACATAAGATAATTGGAGTAAGATGAACACATCAGATTCGAAGGAAAAAATAATCAGTGTCAAATGTTCATTTTGGCCAAATAAATAAATAAATGCCTAACAATTGTTCTCTAAACTTCTGGACTTAGTATAAAAGATTAATTTTTTAAAAGCTCAGAAGTAACAGATGTGAAAGAATGAAAAGCATAAATTCCTTCACATTTCTGATTAACTGAGCTTAAGATTGAGGTATTGAGAATAAAAGAAGGAGGGGGAAAAGGTAACTTTCCTATAGTTAAGTCCATTAAGCACTATTTGGGAAAGACTTTTTTTCCTCTAGCAGTTTCATCAGGATAAAAAAGACAAAAAAAGAAGTTTCTCCATATGCATTGGGACAGAAGCCACAAAAGGACTCAACTGTGTGGGGAAACATCTCCCTTTAGTGGAGAGCTTTTATTTTACCCTGGTCAACAGGAACTCCGTCCCCTTTTGAAACTTATTATCCTTAGCTAAGACACTTGTGAAAGGCAACAGATGTTGCTAAGATTATAGCAGCCTGTCTACTATGCTGTTTCATTTTTAAAGGAAGAGAGAGAGAGAGAGAGAGAGAGAGAGAGACAGAGAAAAGAGACCAACCCTTGCTTTAAATCATTGGACCATTTTGCACTTGAGCAAATCTGTTTGCACATGCTCTGCTGACCTGGCAGAAAGGACTGAGCCTTTTACATCCAGCTTGAGGTCAATCCTAATGTGGTGTTCAGTGGTCCTCACACCTTTCACATGAAGCAGCTGCCTGTGATTGCCAGAACAAATTGAGGTGATTCAAGCCACCAGCAGGGCACAAGTATAACTCCCATTCACTCAGATGGGAGGAAAGAGCTCAGAACACACCAACCGGGGCTGCCCACAATACACTGCAGGATTCGATTGGCTACACTGCGTATTAAGACACGGTCATGCTGAAAAGTAGGCCATAATGACATAAGACATTAGAAGATGGTTGCATGAATGGCAATAAGGAAAGAACAGTCCTTGGGCATTTATTAAGTTACACCTAATTATCAAATGCCTTATATTTCTGTGTCCTCAGGACACCTGAGGAATTCTCACGGTCAATTTCTAGATAATAAACTCTTCAGGGGCACAGACACATATAGAAGGCTGAAGATGTTTATTTAAAAAAAAAAAAATCCATTAAGGAGGAAGTGATTTTAAACAAAGCGATGGTTAGGCAAAGTTGGCTAGCTTGTCTCCCAACTTCAGCAAAAGAGTGTATAAGCAGCTTAAAAATAATAAAATGGATCTATCCCCAAAACAGAGAGTAAAGGAAAGTATTGTCAAACAATAACAGAAATTAATTACGTAAAATCAGCATAAATTGCTTCAAATGGCACTATCATTTTAAACCAGGCTTTTGAAATTAATTAAAAAAAGAAATTTTAAGAGGACATGTTTCAAAGTTCTCCTATTTACTCTTAAAAAAATGTCTCTGATCCATTCATTAGGTAAATATTATCTAAGAATAAGTGAAATCCTCTTCTTTTTTTTAATCTTTATTTTTTTATTTTTAATTTTTTTATAAACATATAATGTATTTTTAGCCCCAGGGGTACAGGTCTGTGAATCGCCAGGTTTACACACTTCACAGCACTCACCAAAGCACATACCCTCCCCAATGTCCATAACCCCACCCCCCTCTCCCAAACCCCCTCCCCCCAGCTACCCTCAGTTTGTTTTGTGAGATTAAGAGTCACTTATGGTTTGTCTCCCTCCCAATCCCATCTTGTTTCATTTCTTCTTCTCCTACCCCCCAACCCCCCATGTTGCATCTCTACTTCCTCATATCAGGGAGATCATATGAGAGTTGTCTTTCTCCACTTGACTTACGAAATCCTCTTCTTTTTTGATGGAATTATATTCTTTAAATTAATATTGCCAATTCCACACTTTTCAGTTTCCAACATTTATTGTTGTGTTAAAAGTTCAGGGTAATTATTCCTTGAGCCTTATTTAATGCCAGATCTCGCACCCGTAGATAGTGGTGAAATTTTTATATGTTAGAACTTTTGCTTCAGAATAGTGTTCTTCCTACCCCTGCTAGAATTGCAGTTACGGAGGATGAGTAATGGGGCCTGTTCATATTCAAAGAACTCAGTCGAGACTCTCGCATAGCATGCGTCTGTCAGTCCCTAAATGAATTATGTCTAAATGTTAAACTACATTAGGATAGAATAACATCACAAAAATAAACAAATGCAACTATATGAAAGACATTGCACATTTTTCCAGGGGTCACTAAGCATATAGTATATTTTTCAACCAAGGTAGTAACCTCTTAAATTATGAGGAACAAATTATTTTTGTCAGTGAGAAGTCATTGGCCTTTGCTTTACTAACGTGAATGCTGACCTTCAAGTAAATTTCATGGTCATTTAAATAGGGCTTGACTCTATTATTTCTGAAAGGGTGATCCAAATACTGAGTGGTATTTAATATTGAGTTCTTTCTTCCATGTGGCTTCTATATTTTGTTACTCTGTGTAGCTCTTCTCATGACTGACAATTTCAATATTCTTCAGCTTGCTCCTTTCCTAATAGATCTTAAAATTATCTTATGCCACGAAATTATGTCCCTAAGGTCTAGAATTCACATGGACGTTGGAATTTAGCCACAAGTTCTTTTGATGTGTGTTAATTGCAAATAGAAGTATTTCTTCAAGATAGACACACTATTAATAATGAAGATGGGGAATGATATCTCTGTTTGGGAAGTTAATTACCCTGCTGATACTGGTGCTAATAGCTCCATACCAAATATAAATTCAGTGTATTGATCTGTTAAAGTTGAGTCCGGAGGGTATCTTGTAACACAATGAAATTTACAGTGAAATTAGCAGCGAGGAAGTTAGTTCATGACTATAAATTGTCACGGAATATAAACAAAGACATTTGGCATAGGAGAAATGGAGACAATGATACATTTTGAGAAAAATTACTTTATCGATGCACCTTTCAAATCACGGGGGCAATATCAAATATAAATAGAACAGTTTTTCAAAAAAAAAAAAAAAAAAGACAAGTGACCTGTAGCTAGTGAAACAAGACAGAACAATGTATTAAACATTCATAAGCAAGGCTTTTCTGTTTTTTAGAATAACATTCAAGGATTAACAACATTTTTAACCTGTGTAACTCCAGGCAACCGGATGTGAATGAGAGAAAATGATCCTGAAGATAATTAGAGATTCATATGAGGAAGAGAGGCATCTGCAGTTACAGTACACTAGCTAGGGTAGAATTACACCAGCTATCAATCTTCATGCTTGAGGGCAGAAGCTGCTCACCAGATGGGTCAGGAAGATATTCCCCCCCATGGTATAATATTGTGAAATTAAGTATATTATGGGAGGTTTATTCCTCTTAGTGAAACATCTGGTATTGGCCACCAGATGAGATGCACCCTCTGTCTGCTCAGGATGCTAGCTCATATTTTTTCTCACACAAGGATTGCTTTATGCCAACTGAAGTCATATCGTCTTTACTTTCATGTCACAACCAACTCTTCAACCCCTAAGGAATTTTGGTTGCTGCTGAGCAACTGAAGGAACAAATGGGTTAATTTGGAAATGGTTTCCAATTATTACTGAATTTTTATTGAATAAATAGTAATAATAATACAAGGAAAGGATGAAAACTCCTTGAAGAAATAGTAATAATACTACAAGGAAAAGATGAAAAAATATCCACTATGCCTATGTGGCTAAGACTAGTAAATCCTCACCAATATTAATCTTTCTCTTATAGTAAGCATTTGAATGGGGTACATTTTTCAGCCTGCCTTGAACTATGCAAGGTCAGGAGCCCAAGTTCTGAATGGAAGGTAAGACCGATTTGTGCAACGTCCTTTTCTCTTGCATATGAGGAAAGCCCTACCTCTACTCCTCTGTTCTCGCCTTCCCGTTGTCTGGAAGGACTATGTCCAGAATGGCATTGGAAGCTATGTGGTAAATATGGCCGAGCCATTGTCAGCCTATGTCACTGGCTGGTTTTGTTGTTTGGAACCTGCTTCTCTTCCCTAAACATTACCTGAAAGACAAATAATCTTCTATCTTTTTGATCCGTGGCTTTTGGGTGCTCTCCATCATCAGTTTGCCTACCTTAATGCGTTAAAAATTTTCATTTTCACATGTTCTATTTTCTGTCATAGGAATTCATAATCTCTAACTGTAAGTATAGTACAAGTACAATTATTTATTTGCTAAGCGTAATATTCTTAAAAATGTATGAGGGGTGCCTGGGTGGCTCAGTGGGTTAAAGCCTCTGCCTTCGGCTCAGGTCCTGATCCCAGGGTCCTGGGATCGAGCCCCGTGTTGAGCTCTCTGCTCAGTGGGGAGCCTGCTTCCTCCTCTCTCTCTCTCTCTGCCTGCCTCTCTCCCTACTTGTGATCTGTCTGTCAAATAAATAAATAAAAATTTTTAAAAAATGTATGAAATACATGTAATATATTAAATTTAAATCTATCCTACCCAATTTGCTTCTAGTACTTCCTTTTCAAAGTCTTTCCCCTTCTTTAGAGCACTGCTAGATGGAGGTGTTCTTAATCTCATCACAAACTGTCCAGGATTGGGCACATATTGGAAGTCAGCAAGCTTGGAAGATCATTTATTTCACAGAAATTGTAGTATCTTTATTAGAAGCCAAGAAGACATGTATGCAGCTTATTTCTTGGCTGTGATCTCTATGATTTATGTTGTTGGAATCACTTACACTGGAGCTTTTCTCTTTGGGCTCAATCTTAATAATGTATTCTATATAATCATTGATATTATAACAGAAAGCAATCTTAAACATGGAGCTGATTTTAAGCAATAAAAATTTGTTGTTGAGTTTTAAATTGTTTTTCTATATTTATTCATTCACGTCTATGTTTTAATTTTAATTAATTCCATTTTAAGAAATTTAAAATGTACTATTTAATTCCACATGATTTATAGCAGCTGTCTCCATCTGTAAAGTGTGCTCAGAGGAATCTTTTTCAACAAATGAAGTCTGTACCCAGACATCTCACTTTACATACCATGAGGACTTCAGCATGACTATTCTCAGTGATAAACCTGAACTAAAGACTATCAGGAGAGAAAGGGAAACCCAGTATAGAAATTACACAGTAGGAAGTAGGAACACTGATTATGTATGTACATATATATGTATATACATATATACATGCATAAAATTACATAGTATATATAATATAGATAAAATATATAGACACACATTCACATCTCTATAACTAAATTAATAAAATAAAACTCTGTATATAACACATAGTATAATAGTATAATATGTTATACATAATATATTATTTTCTACAACATATATTTTTCTCTCTACTAGAGCCCTGAAAAAACTAGAGCCCTCAAAAAAATTTCTGCTTTCCTCAGAAGCATATGGGCCTCCAACGGGGGTCTTCATTGTACAGGTACACAAGTCTGTAAGAATTTTAGAAGCGGTAAGGTGATTTTTTTTTTTTAAAGACTATCATTAAAAGAAAATTTAAACAGTACAAAAATTGTAGCTAGAAAAATCAATCTTTCTCCTTCCTTTTGATTCCCATGTCCTCTCTCCAAAGAAAACCACTTTTAAATCTTTGATAATTTTGTATAGACCTGAACTTCATTTTTTTCTCCCTAGGGAACAGATTTCCTCAGCTAAGACACAGCAGTTACAGAATGATCTATGCACAAGTCAGGTCACCAGGTCTGGAGGTCATCCTAAAGGGTAAAGTTTGCTTGTGCTACAGAATGCCAAGTGCAGAACCCCCAAGGAGCTGTCCCAGGAAGTTCTGAGAGGGTTCTACGCTTGGATGACAGAGAAAAGGCTGTATCTTTTGGTAGTGGTTCATTATAGGTTCACAAAAGAATCGTAATGAAAGTCTCAAGTTCAATCTCAAGATTGGTCTAGCAACCTGAGTTGAGTAGGGTGGCCATATAACATAGTTTTCTTATGAGAGCCCCCTTTGAAACATTTTTTTAAAAAATTCTGTTCTCAAATTTGGCGAGTGCTCTTTTGCATTCTTGAATGTGATCTGCTATTAAACTCTAAATTACATGCTCACCCAGGCTATAGGACTGTTCTGGGTCCACCATGCTACTACGTGGTTTCTCTAATCCTGACCTTTGGTGTGCCAATAGTGACAATTATTAAAATTTAATTCAGAAAAGTTGTGATCAATGAGTGTTTAAGAGCCCTAAAAGAAGATATTTCTATCTCCAAAGAAGTTTCATTGGGAGACAGCCTTAAGTTCATTATGGTTCAAGGACTGGCTCTAAGTCTAGGTGGCTTGAAAAGCTGACGTATTAACATAATTGAAGCAGGAGTGATCTCAGATCATCCATGCTGAAAAGCAATGATGTACTCCAGTTTACCAATCTATAATGAACCATCTAATTGGAGAAACAACCAGGCACTCCACCTGCAGGCAAGCCACACGGGAAGCCACATCATTATCAGGCTGCTACTTGGTGAGTAGGAAGTCAGATTGAGGATTGTTAGTTCTGTGATTTGAAAGTGTAAAGATGGGGCGCCTGGGTGGCTCAGTGGGTTAAGCCTCTGCCTTCGGCTCAGGTCATGATCTCAGGGTCCTGGGATAGAGCCCCACATCGGGCTCTCTGCTCAGCAGGGAGCCTGCTCCCTCCCCTCTCTCTCTGCCTGCCTCTCTGCCTACTTGTGATCTCTCTCTGTCAAATAAATAAATAAAATCTTAAAAAAAAAAATTAAAGTGTAAAGATGTCTGGCTAAAATGGGCTCATGCAGATCTACCCCAATAGCTTATTATTTATTGCTGTGCTTCTTCTATTTCTGACTAACCTCTTTTTCATATTAAGACTTTACTTCTCTAGATATAGTGACCAGTTCTGTTTTGTTTTCTCAAGTCTTATCTGGGTATTGTTGTCTTCTCTTTAAAGTGCTTCTGTGATGTAGACATCTGACTCAGGCCATCCAGTGCTCAGGTGGGGAGTCTCCCCAGTCCTGAAGCCCTTCCTTCCCTACTACCCCTACCCAGAGCAGTGCCAGACCCCTAAGCAGGAACGTTTCCCAGCAATGGGTGCAATGAAGAGATGGTAGATCATTTGTTATATAAAAGCCCAGTAATTACAGACTTTAGAATTAGGCTATCACACAGAAACAAGTGATGGGGTCTGAGTGAGGGGCACCTGACTACTTCTGAGGAACAACAGTGGAAAAGGAAAATATTAACACTTGGTGTAAAACCTTGTGTCAGAGTGTTATCACCAGAGTGAGTAGAACAAGTGGCTTCTTAAAAGTGGTGTGGGAATGCACCTGCATATTAGTATCTGCTCTACTGGTGTGAATTCTGTTCTATCGTTCTGTATAGTATCACACACAGTGCCACAGCCCACCCCACATGGAGTATTGTCAACAGCTGTGTGTTTATTGGCAGAGGACGTACATACATGATACATTTTTAAATGGTAGCATTCATTCAAGAACTGATAGAGCCCACAGATAATACTGATACCTCTAGAATTCAATTTCCTCTTGTGTCAATCATAATAGAACCCCCTTCATATTTTGAATGACTTTTGAAACCAGCCCAGGACTGTGCCGTGAAAACAAGTTTATAATGTCTAGGAGGGAGCAGGACATTTTTTAATGTTGATATCACCTCTATTGAGAGCAAAGTTTATTTGGGGGGATACTCCGTGTCTTGCAAACCAAATCCGTTGTCCTCTCTCTAAACATCCATTCCTCCGGAATGATGTTCTCTCCTTCACTTATCTTTTTAAAGATTTATTTATTTATTTTAGAGACAGAACGCGGTGGGGCAGAGGGAGAGAGAACCTTAAGCAGACTTCATGCTGCAGCACAGAGCCTGATGCTGGGCTTGATCTTAAGACCCTGAGATCATGACCTGAGCTGAAATTCAGAGTCAGGTGCTTAATGGAATGAGCCACCCAGGCACCCCTCTTCTTCACTCATTTATATCATCCATATGAAGAGGCTTGAAGTCATCTTCTTCTCCTTGATTTTCCTTGCCCCCTTCACCCACAATTAGGAAATACCATTTTCTCTCCTATCTGCCTGCCTCCTTCCCATTCTTGCGTGAGTGCCTGGCTTCAGTCCTGCCACAGTAACTCACCACTGGATCACGGAAGACACTCTTCAACAGTCTCCCTGCCCCTTTTCTTTTTATTTGCTCCCCTTTTCATCCCTTACACGGCTGCCAGCCATTTCCCTAAACGAATCTGCGTGATGCCAACACCTTCTCCTCGAAACATGTGGGGTCTTCCTATTGTCCAAGGGGACAGGTTAAATTCCTAAGTGTGGGATTAAAAGCTTCCCAAGGTCTGGCCCTATCCTGCCTGTCGGCTCCCTCTGGAAGCACATTTCATTGCTCAGATTGACTGCTGCTTATTATTCCCTGAACATGGCCACATTTTTATGGCAATTAACTTTGTTCAGTCTGTTTGCTCTCCTACTCTATCAAAACCTCATTCGACCCGTAAGCCTCTATTCAAATGTTATTTCTTTCATAAAACCTACTCTGAGCACAGTTGTAAGAATTGTTTCCCTTGCAATTCTATAACATGTTATTTGTTTTCTAATACTACAGCCATGACTTAATGATTTATACTCACAGGTGTCTTTCTTCCCTCACAACCATAAGTATTACTTTCTTGAGATAGTGACCGTATGTGTCCTTTGAACATTCAGTTTCTCACAATGCATGTTTTCAGTAAATATTAGCTGAGCAGATTATTACGGGGTTTAGAAAGGTGGCAACACTGATTTCAGACTTTTTCGCCCATGTGTTCCTATTCTGTATATGAACAAGCAAAAAAAAAAAATCAGATGACCTGCTAAACTTAGGAAACTGGGAAGCTGGCTAATCAAGGCTGTAAAAAGATGCTGGAGCTGAGGGAGGCATCACTTGCCCAGCCTGGAAAGGGGCCTCCTCCCAGTTAATAATATGAGTTATTTTATACCAGTGAGCCTGACTCCTGTAACACTGAATTATTTCTTCCAGAATAAGTGCTTTATAATGGTCATTTAATATCCTGAAATGAAATTCATAGATAATAAACCCACCTATATACTTACAATAACTAAAAAAAAATCAATATGATGTTCCAACAAAAAAATAAATGAGACATAAAAGCAATTTATACTAAAATAATGTCTATTTCAATATATAAATGGCTGAGGTGGGGCAAAACTGCCCTTACCGATGTCCAAAGTGCCTGCACTGAAAATGATTGATTTAGATGCATTTTGGAAGAGTGGAGGGATTGTCTATTTTGGGATCCTGGCCTTTTGTGATGCATTCAGAAGAAAGAAAGTGACTAACAATTAATCTCAAAAACACAGTGCCCTCTCTTTTCTTGTATTTAAGAGCAGAGAAGGAGGTGATCATCACTTGAATAGAGAAAATGGGGTTCTCCCAGAGTTAAGAAAACCAGAAAATTTGGGAAGAACATATAACGTCCAAAAAATGTGGCTCATTTGCCTTAAAGAATACGCTGGTCCTAGTTTATGGAGTGAATGCGGTCCTGCAGATCATCCTCTAACTGGGAGTTGGGAAATCAAGGGGAGTCCTTAGCCTCCCATTTTCTTTTTCTTTGATCTATTTCCTCAGAATCTTCCCTTTTTCACCTGAATGAATTACAAGGAAGACACGTAGGGACAAAGTAGCAGGCTAACACTATTGCTGCCTGTTTTGAAGTTGATGCGGGCACCGTGATAGCAGGTAGAAGATATTCTGGGGCTTCTTCCTTCTCTGGAGAGACCATTGAGCTGTCGCCTTATCAGTGATAGCTTCCTAATGAAGCCGAAAATATAATAAAACTCTAGAGTCAAAACTTTTTTGTTGGTAAGTCCATTAGACCTCGTGTAACTCCACTCTCTCATCTTACAAGCAGGGAAAATAAGTCTCCAAGAAGTTATGGGGACGCCCCGACGAAGATCTTTCAGTCTGTGAGAGTCTGAGCTTGGTCTGGAACCCACAGCAGCTGCCTTCAGGCCCAGGGCTCTTCTCTTCATAACTCACAGCCTCCCTTAACTGCAGGCAGGGTTAGCTCTTCCGGAACTCTGCCAACACACAAAGCCTTTGTAAACCACCTTTATTTCCTCAAATATTTTTTCTTCCCATGGTTCTCCTCCAGGCACATTTCTTCTAGTAACCTGTAGAACAAGAATAAATATAAAAATCCATGAATCCTCATCTGAATTGGCCTCCGGAATGTCTATCTTTCTTCTCTCTCTACGCCTATATTCTTTAGTTTCAACCAGTTCTTCAGGCCAACTGGTTTGACTTGATAGAACACCAAACCCTTTCCTACCTTAGGCCTGGTGCCTTATTAGGCACGTGATTATTGTTATTTTAAATATTTATGTATTCATCCGTACAACAGGGGTAATAATATCTGTATATCCCAGAGCTCCTGAAAGGATCAAATAGCAGTATGATGACACTTGGTAAACTGTAGGACATTGAACAAGCATGAAATATCTACCTTCCCTTACAGTCAATTTCGCAGTCATAATAAATGCACTCTGGAACCTCCCCTCTGTCACTGAATTTCAGGGTAATCTTAGGCAAGATGCATTTCCTCACTCTGCTGCTTTTCCATCTGCAGAAAAAATAAACCCTTATTGCAGAATTATGGGGAGTAAAGTTAAGGGATATGTTTTAGTACAGAACCAGGGATATCTTTTAGTACAGAACCAGGCACATAGTTCAATAAATAAGGATTATTATTATTATTATTACTATTTCCCTAAAGCCTCTTTAATTTTCCGGTTTTTCCCTATCCATGCCTTGATACTTGTCGCATTTCCATGACATATTTGGATGGGTCATTTTGTTCCTATTTTAGAATTGCAACATCTTGACTCACAAAGCTATTACTGAGCTATCCTGTAGAATTACTTAGTGGCCATAAATGAGGCAGATGAAGAACCAAGTTATGACGATGCTTTACCCATTCAGTTGCAGCAGAATAGTGGACACGTTGAATATAGCATTTGATTGCTGAATGCAATTTTCACCTCTTTTCCCACACTTTTTATAACACATTTAAGCAAAAGGAGATACATATGGAAAAGCTGAATATCTTATTTGCTCACTATGCATACTGTTATTGATAAATCCTATAGCATAAAAAAAAAGAATTTAAAAAAGAAAGCAGAGGGATTTTGTCCTCAAATACTTCATCTTAAAGCTGGCATTCTTGACAATAAACAAATGTGAAGGACAATTTAAAAAGGAATGAAAAAATATCATTCAACATTGACATCTTCTGCTTTTCCAAATTAGATACTCCAAGTGGGCGTTGGTGGTATAGTGGTGAGCATAGCTGCCTTCCAAATTAGATACTCCAAAACTCCTGTATCACACTCCTCACATCGGAAAGAGAGTCTTCCTCTCTGATGGGAAAAAAAAAAAAACCCACAAATTAATAAAAAAATTAGAAATATCACTAACTGATGTTTCTTCATTAGAACATCATCTAATTATAATCTGATGCCAATATGTTTGCTGCATTATCATTTTTATTATTATTTCCACCCTTTTCCAAACATACATGAAAGAGGGGGAGCCTCCTCTTATATGTGCAATTCATTTTTTTTTTTTTTTTTTAATTTATTTCTCAGAGAGAGAGAGGGAGAGAGAGTGAGCACAGGCAGACGGAATGGCAGGCAGAGGCAGAGGGAGAAGCAGGCTCCCTGCCGAGCAAGGAGCCCGATGTGGGACTCGATCCCAGGACGCTGGGATCATGACCTGAGCCGAAGGCAGCTGCTTAACCAACTGAGCCACTCAGGCGTCCCTGTGCAATTCATTTTTAAAGCAAATTTTTCACATTGTCTATAAAACACAGAAGTCTGAGGGAATGGGACTTTCCTTTGTGCTGGATTTCCAGGCATTGAATCCCTTAAATAGACGACTATATAATGCTACATTCCACCTGAAAATAACATTTGTATAATGCACTCATTTAAATTCCTCATAGATACAGCATTTTCCTCAATCTAAAGAAAATCAGACTAGGCACAAATCCTGCAAGAGATCTGGAGGTAGAAAATGGCTCATCTGTTTTTAAACACTAAAGCTCCCTCTTTCCCTCTTTAAACACTCCAGCTAAGGGCTAATCCCCACGCATTCTCTTTAAGTGATTATAGATACGAAACGGCCACAATTATGTTGCTGCATATGAATGTGCTGTTTGATGAATGTAACTCCAACAATCACAAACCAACAGAAGCAGGGAGAAAAATGAAATAAACTATCTTTTTTTTTTTTTAATTGCCACACCGAAGCAGAATTAACACACACATACTCAGAAAGACCAAATATGTCCACCAAATAAGATCTATTAGAAAAAAAATTTTGTCATAAATGACCATGATAATAATAATATCATAAATGGTTCTACTTTCTATTATATGAATGAATGACTGTTTAGTCCTCGGACTGTGAGGCATGTACGTATGTGTGGGACACATTCTCCTTTACGTAAATAAAGATACATGCAGTGAATACAACATCGTAGAGAAGGTATGCTAGATAAGGAGAACGCAGCCCTTCACTGAGAATCTGAATTTGAACCTCTCAATTTGTTTCAAAATATGAACTGGGGACAACACTTTTAATTCCTCTCTAGCGTGCTTGTCAATTAAGTCAAGGGCCTCTTACAAAGCACGCACTTGTGTGCCACCCAGTGGCTACCTCATAAATAGCCACTGTTCCCATGAGTAAGAGAGTGGGCTCTGGTACTAGAGACACAAGGGCAGAAGCTGTCCTTGAGGCAGCCATTCCCACAGGAGGCTATCATTTCCATCAATAATCCGGCCATCTGCACCGAGCTGTGGGGCAAACTCACCAGAGTGCCAGAAGCTTCGGGGCCACCACCAGATGCTTCCTCATAGAAGAAGATCCACAAAGTCAGCTATGCATTCATCCAAACGATGATAGGAAGAGGAGACACACATCCAGGTTAATAAAGTTGGACTGGTGAGAGGAAGGGGGAAGAGGCAAGCAATGAAGTGAAAAACACTGCAGATGCGGAAGTTTTTACTCTATTCTGACTAAACGAATGTGGACACTTCATTTAACCCCTGTTTCCATGTCTTTAAAACAAGAATGGTTATGTTTTCCTTCCTCATACTTCACTGTAGGGAGAGAAGTAACACATTTTAAGTTTAATACAATAACTGGGAAAAGGCAAAGTTTCTACAAAAATTTGTGAAGATTTTGTATCTGTATTTTGCAAGCCACGTGGTATTTTTCCGTGTCCCTCAGACGCATGTATGCGTGCACAAACTCAGAGACCTAATTTTAAATCAATACAAAACCACAGGAATTTAAATACATACATACATACAATACATAAAAATGCAATGATAAAATCATCCTGTCAGAGGTTGGATGGAGGTGCCAGACATCTTACTGTAAGTTATATAGCTCTGTGACTGAACTGAATATTTTTTATTATGAAGTTTTTTTTTCTTTCTTATTTCTTCTATCATATTATCTCAATTTGCAAATACAGTTTTTTGTATTTTTTTTACATTTTTATTTATTTTTAAAAAGATTTTTTTTTAATTTATTTAACAGAGAGAACATGCACGAGAGGGAAAGAGAGAGAGAGAGAGAGACAGAGACAGAGAAGAAAGCACAAGCAGGGAGAACAGGAGAGGCAGAGGGAGAAGCAGGCTCTCTACTGAGCAAGGAGCCTGATGTGGGGCTCATCCCAGGACCCTGGGATCATGACCTGAGCTGAAGGCAGAGGCTTTAATCCACTGAGCTACCCAGGTGCCCCTAGGGAATTATTTTTAAATAGATTAAATTGTTTTATAAAATTTCTTTTCAGATTCTAAATACTAAGATTAGTGCTACCATTGAAACCACATTAAGAAACTGAAAAAAAAGATAGAGAGAGAGAGAAAAAAAAAACCCTGTTTTTTAACTGCCTAGGATAACAGCCAGAGGTCTGTAAGATGTCAAACTATTCACCACTGTAAACGAATACAATTTTCTCGCTCTCTATCCTTCTAAATCCTCTCAGAAATGGATACTTCTATTGTCTCCAAGTCTTACAAGAAGACATTATATTCCCTTTTAAACAGACTTTCAAATATTTTCTCTCGTCTACTTGTTCCATTATGCATTCATTAAAGAGTTATTCATTGTGCTCTTAACTTGTGGCTTGGTCCTAACTAGTGAAAGGACAGCATTTCTGATTCCCCACAAAAGTTGGCACTCTAAGGAGTGAGAACAGTAAGTAAAATTGATTATGAGAGTAAGGATAAAGGTAAGCCAGGTTTTGTGGGAAAACAAAAAAGACTTACCTATCCTGATACATGTGTATCTGAGATTGTTTCCTATCAAATGTGTTATTCATATTAAATTCTGGAGAATTAATATCAATCTAGCTAGAATCTGTATCTGCTATAAATGATGAGGATTTTTCTTTTTTTTTTTTTTTTTTTAACATGGTTTACAGATAGACTGATGGTTTCAAAGTGTGGCTAGAAGTCCCCCGAGGTCTCTGAGACTTTTTTGGGGGTCAGTTAGATCCTCCCTGTCTGGCTACAAATCTGCGTGAGGTTGGATTTTGTTCATATTCTTCAGGTAACATTTTTTTTTTTTTTTAAAGATTTCATTTATCTATTTGGCAGAGAGAGACACAGCGAGAGAGGGAACGCAGCAGAGTACGGGGAGGGGGCTTGTGATTGCATGACTGGGGACCGCAGCTTCCTGCTACTACCCGGTATCATGAAAGAGTATGAACCGCACGTTACTAGCTTGGGAAAAGAGCCAAATTCAAAATTAAAAGTACAGTTTCTACTAAATGTGTATTAATTTTGCATCACTGTAAAGTTGAAAAATAATTTGGTGAACATTGTAAACCCAGAACCATCTGTAACTGTTCTAATTTTTTTTTGAAACATCTAATAGTGGAGTTGAATTAATTAATTCTATCTTCAGTTTTTTGAGGCATTACTAAATTATTTTCCTTGGAAGCTATACCATTTTTTATTCGTACCAGCCACTTTTCCCTTTGTCTTTGTCTTTCAACAATGATTACAGTGTTTCCTGATGTAGTCCCTTTTAGTTCGTCTTACTTACAGTTCTTTGAGCTTCTTTGATAATTATATTAATTATTTTTATAGGATGTTAGCTTCTTGGATTTTTTTTTATTGTGTTCAATTAGCCAACATCATTAGTTTTGATCTTGGATGTTTATACAATTTGTCTTTCATCAAATTTGAAATTATTATTTGTTACAAATATCTTCTCTGCCCCTTTCTCTGCTTCTTCTCTTTCTGGGACTCCCACAACTTGTGTGTTGGTTGACTTGATGTTATCCTATAATTACATTAAGCACTGTTTACTTTTCTTCAATCTCTTTTTTTCCTGTCCCTCAGACTTGATAATTTCTATTGTTCTGTCTTCAAGTTCTCTGATTCTTTTTTCTGCCTGCTCATATTTGCTTTGAATGCTTCTAGGGAAATTTTCATTTCACTTATAATATTTTAAACATCAGAATTTCTTCTTTTTTTCTTTAGGTTTTGTATCTCTTTACTGATATTTCCATTCTGTTAATACATTATTTTCTTATCTTTTCTGCATCTTCCTTTAATTGTTTCAGCACCTTTAAGACAGCTCTTTTAAAGTCTGTGTCTAATAAATCTGCCAGGATGTCACTTTAAAGGATAATTTTTGTTAATTAATTAATTTATTTTTTCTTTAAATGGGTCACATTTTCCTGTTTTATTGTATGTCTTTGGATTTTTTTTGAACATTAGATATTTGAATTTAATAATTTTGTTTCTCTGGAAATCACATTGTCTCTGTTGTTTTGTCTTATTTTTTAAAAAATGTACATTTGTTTGGTTATTATAGGTTGTCTCTGTGCCAAGCATCAGTCTAAATATAAACGTCAGTTCTTCTTAGGTTCTTCTGAGCCTGTGCTTTTCTCTGGGCATGGGCAATCACTTTCTAATTTTTCCTGTATATGTAGTTATTTCTGAATGTCCTAGTCATTAAAGTCTGGCTTCCAAAAGGTAAAAAGATGAAAATTTAAGGGGCAGATAATGAGTATTAGCTCTTTGAATTCCCAAAATTCACTTCAGCAGAAGGAGGAGGGTCTTGCAACAATGGGGCAACTGCAACAAAAATGACTATCTACCTATTCGTTTTTATCTCTGTGATAAGAAGCAGCAATCACCAGTGAGAACATAGACTCACCACATTTTTAGGAGAGGGTCCTTTTGACCCACCCTGGCTCCTGCAAAGTATGTGCAAGCTGATTCAGGAACACATGTACAGTTGCCTGGCAGGAGGTTGAGAGATGGGAGATTGGTAGCTGCAACTGTGCTCAGAGCTAAAATGGACTAAAATTAACTGCAATTTCCCTTCCAAGACTTCCCCTGGAAGTTGCAAACCTCCAATACACTTCAGAGTCCCAAAAAACTTATATCAGACAGATTTTGCTGGTGCAATTGTTGTCTAATTGGGAGAAAATTCTTGCTCCTTCCTACCTCCCAGAACAATTTTATGTATGTGTTTTAAATTTTTATATTGTCTTGATAAATCAACACTTTTATCAGTGTATATATTTTTATCCATGTATAATATCCTTTTTCTTGTAACTATTTTCCCCCTCAAGCTGTTTTGTCTGATATTGATATAACCACATCAGCTCTCTTTTGGTAACTAGGTACATATAATGTTTTCCCATCTTTTCAGTTTTAATCTTTCTGTGTTTGAATCTCAAATATGCCTCTACTAGATAGAATATATTTGAATCTTTTTTTCTTTTTTAATCCATCTACCAACCCCTATCTTTTCATTAGAGTGTTTAACCCATTTCCATTAAAGCAATTACTGATAAGGATGGATTTACTTCTGCCAATTGCTATTTGTTCTCTTTATATCTTATAGTTGGTTTCTGGGGTCCCTCATTTCCTCTATTAATGTCTTTTTTTAAAAATTAATGATGTCTTTTGTGTATAGTTTTTTTAGTAAACTCTTGATTCACTTTTAGCTTCCTTTTGTGTGTATTTTTAAAATATTATATTGTGATCTTCATGGGGATTACATTTAACATCCAAATTTAATAATAGTCCAATTCAAATAGATAACAACTAAACTTCAATAGTATACAAAATCCACGCACCTATCTATAAGCTCTGTCCTACTGCTTTCTTTTATGTTGTTGTTACAAGGTATTCCTTTATATGCTACATACCAAATAGCATAACTTTTATGATTTTTTTGTTAGTTTATCTTTTATATCTTATAGAATTTTTTCTTACTTATACCTTACTTTTACTGGGAATGAAGTGTCCTATAATTTCTGTAATCTATTTTTTACAACATTCCTCTCTATTTTGAGAAGAATCAGAGTTTCTCACTGTGAACTAAATCTATAATGCTAATTGCCTTGTCATTTTTTATACAATCAGGTCTTAAAACTGAATTGGTCATGAAATGCTCTCTTCTCAGTTTATTATCTATTAAGTATAATTTCACACCCACTTTCAATATCACCTTATTATACACAGACAGGTGAACTGAATTATCAAGCACTATGAAAATCTAAATATTATCAAATAATAATTTTCCATTTTAGAGAAAAGTAACTTTAACTTATTTTTGCTAGTTATTAAATTGATAAGATTAAAGCAAGAATAGTGCTATTATGACACCATTGATAATTATATCACTGACACTCTGAAAGAGTGTTTTATGTTTTAGTTTCTCCAGATTAAATTTGTAATTATAATGGATAACTATTTAAAAGGAAAAATAGTACCATTTATAGACAGAGATAATTCTTTTATTCTAAAATTTTCTGATATATGTAACATTTTAACGAGATTTGAATATTATTATTGTATTGGAATTGATATTAAACATATTTATAAACTAAAAAGAAATTAAATGCTTGTCTGCTATCACTTTTATGTAAGTCCTTTTCCTTTTGTTTTCTAACACTAAAGGTCTTTTCTAAAAGATTTTAAGGCCAAGCCTAAGGCAATATTTAAAACAGGTGGGTTCTCTCAAGTTTTATAACCACAATGCAATACTCTCTTAGCTAGTTCATGCATCTGTTAGCTTCTATTTTTCTAGGTATGCAATTTTTAAAATTTACAGTGAATTCCTTTAAGTCTATCAACACACATAGGCTCAGTCAACTCAATTAACATGACAGACCACGTTAAGAAAACAAAAACTAAAAATATATGATTATTTCAATAGATGCAGAAAGAGCATTTGACAAAACCCAGCACCCATTTATGATAAAAGCTCTCAGCAAAATGATAGAGAAGGAACACATGTAAACTTAATAAAGGCCATATCTGACAAACCTAAGCTAATATCATGCTTAATAGTAACACTGAAAGCTTTTCATTAAGATCAAGAATAAGATAAAAATGTTCACTCACTGCTTTTATACCACATAGTTTTGGAAGTCATAGCCAAAGCAATTAGGCAAGAAAAAAAAAAAGGCATCTAAACTCAAAAAGAAAGAATAACATTGTCACTATTTGCAGATGATATAATGCTATAAATAGAAAACCCTAATGCCTCCACTAAAAAACTGTTAGAGTTAATAAGTGAATTCAATAAAGTTTCGGAATACAAAATCAACATGCAGAAATTTGTTGTATTTTCATACACTAATAATGAACTCTTAGAGATAAATCAAGAAACAATCCAATTTATGATTTCACCAGAAATAATAATTTCCTAGGAATAAACTTAACCAAGGAACTAAAAAAAATGTACTCCAAAATGTATAAAACATTGGTGAAAGAAATTTAAGATGACACAAATATATATTCAGTGCTTATGTACTAGAAGAATTAATATTGCTAAAATGTCCATACTTCCCAAGGAAATCTATAGATTCAATACAACCCCATCAAAATATTAATGGCATTTTTTACACAAATAGGAACAAATAATCTTAAAGCTTGCGTGGAACCACAAAAGATCTGAATAGCCAAAGCAATCTTAAGAAAGAAGAGCAAACTAAAGGTATCACACACTCATATTTCAAACTATACTACAAAGTTATAGTAATTAAACATTGTAGAAGTGGTAAACAAACAAACAAACAAACCACCCAGAAAAACAGAAAAACATATCAACGGAAGAGAATAAAGAGTCCATAAATAAACCTATGCTTATATGATTTTTTTTTTTTTAATTTTTTTATTTTTTTTATTTCCAGCATAACAGTATTCATTATTTTTGCACCACACCCCGTGCTCCATGCAATCCGTGCCCTCTATAATACCCACCACCTGGTACCCCAACCTCCCACCCCCCGTCCCTTCAAAACCCTCAGATTGTTTTTCAGAGTCCATAGTCTCTCATGGTTCACCTCCCCTTCCAATTTCCCCCAACTCCCTTCTCCACTCTAAGTCCCCATGTCCTCCATGCTATTTGTTATGCTCCACAAATAAGTGAAACCATATGATAATTGACTCTCTCTGCTTGACTTATTTCACTCAGCATAATCTCTTCCAGTCCCGTCCATGTTGCTACAAAAGTTGGGTATTCATCCTTTCTGATGGAGGCATAATACTCTATCCCCAGGGGTACAGGTCTGTGAATCACCAGGTTTACACACTTCACAGCACTCACCAAAGCACATACCCTCCCCAATGTCCATAATCCCACCCCCTTCTCCGAAACCCCCTCCCCCCAGCAACCCTCAGTTTGTTTTGTGAGATTAAAAGTCACTTATGGTTTGTCTCCCTCCCAATCCCATCTTGTTTCCTTTATTCTTCTCCTACCCACTTAAGCCCCCATGTTGCATCACCACTTCCTCATATCAAGGAGATCATATGATAGTTGTCTTTCTCTGCTTGACTTATTTCGCTAAGCATGATACGCTCTAGTTCCATCCATGTTGTCGCAAATGGCAAGATTTCATTTCTTTTGATGGCTGCATAGTATTCCATTGTGTATATATACCACATCTTCTTGATCCATTCATCTGTTGATGGACATCTAGGTTCTTTCCATAGTTTGGCTATTGTGGACATTGCTGCTATAAACATTCGGGTGCACGTGCCCCTTTGGATCACTACGTTTGTATCCTTAGGGTAAATACCCAATAGTGCAATTGCTGGGTCATAGGGCAGTTCTATTTTCAACATTTTGAGGAACCTCCATGCTGTTTTCCAGAGTGGCTGCACCAGCTTGCATTCCCACCAACAGTGTAGGAGGGTTCCCCTTTCTCCGCATCCTCGCCAGCATCTGTCATTTCCTGACTTGTTTATTTTAGCCATTCTGACTGGTGTGAGGTGGTATCTCATTGTGGTTTTGATTTGTATTTCCCTGATGCCGAGTGATATGGAGCACTTTTTCATGTGTCTGTTGGCCATCTGGATGTCTTCTTTGCAGAAATGTCTGTTCATGTCCTCTGCCCATTTCTTGATTGGATTATTTGTTCTTTGGGTGTTGAGTTTGCTAAGTTCTTTATAGATTCTGGACACTAGTCCTTTATCTGATATGTCATTTGCAAATATCTTCTCCCATTCTGTCAGTTGTCTTTTGATTTTGTTAACCGTTTCCTTTGCTGTGCAAAAGCTTTTGATCTTGATGAAATCCCAATAGTTCATTTTTGCCCTTGCTTCCCTTGCCTTTGGCGTTGTTCCTAGGAAGATGTTGCTGCGGTTGAGGTCAAAGAGGTTGCTGCCTGTGTTCTCCTCAAGGATTTTGATGGATTCCTTTCGCACATTGAGGTCCTTCATCCATTTTGAGTCTATTTTTGTGTGTGGTGTAAGGAAATGGTCCAATTTCATTTTTCTGCATGTGGCTGTCCAATTTTCCCAGCACCATTTATTGAAGAGGCTGTCTTTTTGCCATTGGACATTCTTTCCTGCTTTGTCGAAGATTAGTTGACCATAGAGTTGAGGGTCTATTTCTGGGCTCTCTATTCTGTTCCATTGATCTATGTGTCTGTTTTTGTGCCAGTACCATGCTGTCTTGATGACGACAGCTTTGTAATAGAGCTTGAAGTCCGGAATTGTGATGCCACCAACGTTGGCTTTCTTTTTCAATATCCCTTTGGCTATTCGAGGTCTTTTCTGGTTCCATATAAATTTTAGCATTATTTGTTCCATTTCTTTGAAAAAGATGGATGGTACTTTGATAGGAATTGCATTAAATGTGTAGATTGCTTTAGGTAGCATAGACATTTTCACAATATTTATTCTTCCAATCCAGGAGCATGGAACATTTTTCCATTTCTTTGTGTCTTCCTCAATTTCTTTCATGAGTACTTTATAGTTTTCTGAGTATAGATTCTGTGTCTCTTTGGTTAGGTTTATTCCTAGGTATCTTATGGTTTTGGGTGCAATTGTAAATGGGATTGACTCCTTAATTTCTCTTTCTTCTGTCTTGCTGTTGGTGTAGAGAAATGCAACTGATTTCTGTGCATTGATTTTATATCCTGACACTTTACTGAATTCCTGTATAAGTTCTAGCAGTTTTGGAGTGGAGTCTTTTGGGTTTTCCACATATAGTATCATATCATCTGCGAAGAGTGATAATTTGACTTCTTCTTTGCCGATTTGGATGCCTTTAATTTCCTTTTGTTGTCTGATTGCTGAGGCTAGGACCTCTAGTACTATGTTGAATAGCAGTGGTGATAATGGACATCCCTGCCGTGTTCCTGACCTTAGCGGAAAAGCTTTCAGTTTTTCTCCATTGAGAATGATATTTGCGGTGGGTTTTTCATAGATGGCTTTGATGATATTGAGGTATGTGCCCTCTATCCCTACACTTTGAAGAGTTTTGATCAGGAAGGGATGCTGTACTTTGTCAAATGCTTTTTCAGCATCTATTGAGAGTATCATATGGTTCTTGTTCTTTCTTTTATTGATGTGTTGTATCACATTGACTGATTTGCGGATGTTGAACCAACCTTGCAGCCCTGGAATAAATCCCACTTGGTCGTGGTGAATAATCTTTTTAATGTACTGTTGAATCCTATTGGCTAGTATTTTGTTGAGTATTTTCGCATCTGTGTTCATCAAGGATATCGGTCTATAGCTCTCTTTTTTGGTGGGATCCTTGTCTGGTTTTGGGATCAAGGTGATGCTGGCCTCATAAAATGAGTTTGGAAGTTTTCCTTCCATTTCTATTTTTTGGAACAGTTTCAGGAGAATAGGAATTAGTTCTTCTTTAAATGTTTGGTAGAATTCCCCCGGGAAGCCGTCTGGCCCTGGGCTTTTGTTTGTTTGGAGATTTTTAATGACTGTTTCAATCTCCTTACTGGTTATGGGTCTGTTCAGGCTTTCTATTTCTTCCTGGTTCAGTTGTGGTAGTTTATATGTTTCTAGGAATGCATCCATTTCTTCCAGATTGTCAAATTTATTGGCATAGAGTTGCTCATAGTATGTTCTTATAATAGTTTGTATTTCTTTGGTGTTAGTTGTGATCTCTCCTCTTTCATTCATGATTTTATTTATTTGGGTCCTTTCTCTTTTCTTTTTGATAAGTCGGGTCAGGGGTTTATCAATTTTATTAATTCTTTCAAAGAACCAGCTCCTAGTTTCGTTGATTTGTTCTATTGTTTTTTTGGTTTCTATTTCATTGATTTCTGCTCTGATCTTTATGATTTCTCTTCTCCTGCTGGGCTTAGGGTTTCTTTCTTGTTCTTTCTCCAGCTCCTTTAGGTGTAGGGTTAGGTTGTGTACCTGAGACCTTTCTTGTTTCTTGAGAAAGGCTTGTACCGCTATATATTTTCCTCTCAGGACTGCCTTTGTTGTGTCCCACAGATTTTGAACCGTTGTATTTTCATTATCATTTGTTTCCATGATTTTTTTCAATTCTTCTTTAATTTCCCGGTTGACCCATTCATTCTTTAGAAGGATGCTGTTTAGTCTCCATGTATTTGGGTTCTTTCCAAACTTCCTTTTGTGGTTGAGTTCTAGCTTTAGAGCATTGTGGTCTGAAAATATGCAGGGAATGATCCCAATCTTTTGATACCGGTTGAGTCCTGATTTAGGACCGAGGATGTGATCTATTCTGGAGAATGTTCCATGTGCACTAGAGAAGAATGTGTATTCTGTTGCTTTGGGATGAAATATTCTAAATATATCTGTGATGTCCATCTGGTCCAGTGTGTCGTTTAAGGCCTTTATTTCCTTGCTGATCTTTTGCTTGGATGATCTGTCCATTTCAGTGAGGGGAGTGTTAAAGTCCCCTACTATTATTGTATTATTGTTGATGTGTTTCTTTGATTTTGTTATTAATTGGTTTATATAGTTGGCTGCTCCCACATTGGGGGCATAGATATTTAAAATTGTTAAATCTTCTTGTTGGACAGACCCTTTGAGTATGATATAGTGTCCATCCTCATCTCTTATTATAGTCTTTGGCTTAAAATCTAATTGATCTGATATAAGGATTGCCACTCCTGCTTTCTTCTGATGTCCATTAGCATGGTAAATTCTTTTCCACCCCCTCACTTTAAATCTGGAGGTGTCTTCGGGCTTAAAATGAGTTTCTTGGAGGCAACATATAGATGGGTTTTGTTTTTTTATCCATTCTGATACCCTGTGTCTTTTGACAGGGGCATTTAGCCCATTAACATTCAGGGTAACTATTGAGAGATATGAATTTAGTGCCATTGTATTGCCTGTAAGTTGACTGTTACTGTATATGGTCTCTGTTCCTTTCTGATCTACCACTTGTAGGCTCTCTCTTTGCTTAGAGGATCCCTTTCAATATTTCCTGTAGAGCTGGTTTGGTATTTGCAAATTCTTTCAGTTTTTGTTTGTCCTGAAAGCTTTTAATCTCTCCTTCTATTTTCAATGATAGCCTAGCTGGATATAGTATTCTTGGCTGCATGTTTTTCTCGTTTAGTGCTCTGAAAATATCATGCCAGCTCTTTCTGGCCTGCCAGGTCTCTGTGGATAAGTCAGCTGCCAATCTAATATTTTTACCATTGTATGTTACAGACTTCTTTTCCCGGGCTGCTTTCAGGATTTTCTCTTTGTCACTGAGACTTGTAAATTTTACTATTAGGTGACGGGGTGTGGGCCTATTCCTATTGATTTTGAGGGGCGTTCTCTGAACCTCCTGAATTTTGATGCTCGTTCCCTTTGCCATATTGGGGAAATTCTCCCCAATAATTCTCTCCAGTATACCTTCTGCTCCCCTCTCTCTTTCTTCTTCTTCTGGAATCCCAATTATTCTAATGTTGTTTCGTCTTATGGTGTCACTTATCTCTCGAATTCTCCCCTCGTGGTCCAGTAGCTGTTTGTCCCTCTTTTGCTCAGCTTCTTTATTCTCTGTCATTTGGTCTTCTATATCACTAATTCTTTCTTCTGCCTCATTTATCCTAGCAGTGAGAGCCTCCATTTTTGATTGCACTTCATTAATAGCTTTTTTTATTTCAACTTGGTTAGATTTTAGTTCTTTTATTTCTCCAGAAAGGGCTTTTATATCTCTCGAGAGGGTTTCTCTAATATCTTCCATGCCTTTTTCGAGCCCGGCTAGAACCTTGAGAATTGTCATTCTGAACTCTAGATCTGACATATTACCAATGTCTGTATTGATTAGGTCCCTAGCCTTCGGTACTGCCTCTTGTTCTTTTTTTTGTGTTGAATTTTTCCGTCTTGTCATTTTGTCCAGATAAGAGTATATGAAGGGGCAAGTAAAATACTAAAAGGGTGGCAACAACCCCAGGAAAAAATGCTTTAACCAAATTAGAAGAGATCCAAAATCGTGAGGGGGGAGAAAGGGGATAAAAAGAGGTTCAAAAAGGAAGAAAGAAAAAAAAAAAAAAAGAAAAAAAAAAGAAAAAAGAAAAGAAAAGAATTAAAAAAAAAAAGGAAAACACCTAAGAAAAATGTAAAAAAGAAAAAATATATATATTAGATAAACTAGTAAAAAATCGTTAAAAAAGAAAAAGGTAACAGTTAAAAAAAAAAAAAAATTTTACCCGAAGGCGAGAAAAAATAAAAAAAAATGAAAAAGAAAAAAATTAAATTAACTGCAAGACTAAAAAAAAATCACAGGGAAAAAGCCATGAGTTCCGTGCTTGGCTTTCTCCTCCTCTGGAATTCTGCTGCTCTCCTTGGTATTGAAACCGCACTCCTTGGTAGGTGAACTTGGTCTCGGCTGGATTTCTTGTTGATCTTCTGGGGGAGGGGCCTGTTGTAGTGATTCTCAAGTGTCTTTGCCCCAGGCGGAATTACACCGCCCTTACCTGGGGCCGGGGTGAGTAATCCGCTTGGGTTTGCTTTCAGGAGCTTTTGTTCCCTGAGCGCTTTCCGTAGAGTTCGGGAGGACGGGAATACAAATGGCGGCCTCCTGGTCTCCGGCCCGGAGGAGCCGAGAGCCCAGGGCCGCACTCCTCAGAGCGCCCTCAGAGAACAGCGCCCAGTTACTCCCGTCTGCCTGACCTCCGGCCGCGCTCCGAGCTCTCCGAGCCTGCGACCAGTTCAAGGTAACACCGAGCTGTGAGCTTACTGTCGGCTCTGTCTCTGTAGCCGGCTTTCCCGTTCCAATACCCGCAAGGTCTGCGACACTCAGACACCCCTGCTCCTTCTGTGACCCTGCGGGACCTGAGGCCACGCTGAACCCGCGTGGGCTTCGCCCCGGTTTAGCCTCTGGAGCGATGTCCCTCAGCGGAACAGACTTTTAAAAGTCCTGATTTTGTGCACCGTTGCTCCGCCGCTTGCCGGGAGCCGGCCCCTCCCCCCGGGGTCTATCTTCCCGTCGCTTTGGATTCACTTCTCCGCCGGTCCTACCTTTCAGAAAGTGGTTGTTTTTCTGTTTCCAGAATTGCTGTTCTTCTTCTCTTCGATCTGCCGATGGATTTTCAGGTGTTTGCAATCTTTAGATAAGCTATCTAGCTGATCTCCGGCTAGCTGAAGCAGTCTCAGCCTGCTACTTCTCCGCCATCTTCGCTTATATGATTATTTAATCTATGACAAAGGAGACAAGAATATACCATGAAGAAAAGAGAGTTTCTTCAAGAAACAGTGTTGGGAAAATAAGACAGTGACATGGAAAAAAAAATGAAACTTTCTTACACCGTATACAAAAAAAACTCAAAGTGGATTAAAGATCTAAATGTAAGACCTAAACCATAAAACTCCTAGAAAAAAAACATAGACAGTAATTTCTTTGATATTGAATGTAGAAATATTTCTCTAGCTATGTCTTCTCAGGCAAGGCAACAAAAGCAAAATAAACCATTGAGACTACGTCAAAATAAAAAGCTTTTGCATAACAAAGGAACTCACCAACAGAACAAAAAGACAATCTATTGCATGGGAGAATATATTTTTCAAATGATATATCTGGTTAGGGGTTAATGTCCAAAATGTATAAAGGACTTAAATAAGATTTAAAAAATTCCAGTTAAAAAAAAATGAGCAGACACTTCTCCAAAGAAGACATACAGATGACCAACAGGCACATGAAAAGGCACTCAAATGACTAACCATCAGAGAAATGCAATCGAACCACAATGATATATCACTTCACATCGGTCAGAATGGCTATTATCCAAAGGACAAGAAATAACAAGAGTTGTTGAGGATATAGAAAAAAAAATAAATCCTTGTGCATGGTTTTTGGGAATAAAATTGGTGCAGTCCCTGTGGTAAACAGTATGGTTTCCTCAAAATATTATAAATAGAGTTACCATATGTTTCAAAAATTCCAATACTAGGCATATATAAAAAAACAATGAAAGAACTAATTTGAAAACATGTGTGCACCCTTATGTTTATTGCAGCATTATTTACAGAAGTGAAGATAGAAAAATATTTAAATATTCTTTGATTGATGAATGGATAAAGAAGTGGAATATTACTCAGTCATAAAAAACTCCAAGTCCAAAAGAACTCTTGTCTTTTGGGACAACATGAATGGACCTAGATGATATTATACTAAGTAAATAAGTCAGGCAGAGAAAGACAAAGCACTGTATGGTTTTACTTAGATGTGGTATCTGAAAAACAAAATAAACAAACAAAACAGAAACAAACTCATAGGAACAGAAGAAAAACTGATGGTTACCAGAGGGGAGTTGGGTAGGGGATGAACAAAATAGGTGAAAGGTATGATTAAGAGGCATAATCTAGTTATAAAATAAATAAGACTTGGGAATGTAATGTACAGCATAGGGTATATAGTCAATGATACTATAATAACTTTGTATGATGACAGATGATGACTAGAATTATTCTTGTGTTCTTCTCATAATGTTTCAAATCAAATAGACCTTTAGGTTTATCCATGTTGTCCCAAGCGGTAATCGTATTAAATCACTATGTTGTATACCCAAACTATTATAATTCTGTATGTCACTCATTCTATTAAAAATGAGTATTTGCCTGGCTTTTTATCTTATTCCACATTATTAGGTTGTACTATTTGCTAGGCATCATGTTATTGGGATAAGCAATTTGGTTTTTGCCTTTTTATTTAAAAAATACTGGACATATTCTAATTTAATTTATTTAAATAATATTTATATATAATATAATATAATATATATAAATATTATATATTTAACTAATATTCTACTATATTTCTCCATTATATTAAATCTGCTACAAGCTCAAATTGACAATTTGAATATTTTCATCAAATAATTGCATTTAATTTTTAAAATTTTAATTAATTATTTAACATTTTGTTAAGGACACTTAACACGAGGTCTCTCTAGAAAAATTTTTTTAAAAAGATTTATTTCTCTACTTTAGAGAGAGAGAGTGTGTGTCTGTGCTTGGTGGGGTGGAACAGAGGGAGAGAGAGAATCTCAATCTGTTCCCACTGATCGCAGAGCCCAAGGCAAGGCTCTACCTCATGATAGATCTCTGTGATGCCCGAGAGATCACAACCAGAACCAAAACCAACAGTCAGATTCTCAGCCAACTGTGCCATCCAGTCACTCCCCTCCCCCGAAAAGTGCCCAATACACTATTGTTAACCATAGGCCCAATATTGTACACCAGATCTTTAAAATGTATTCATTTCATATGATTGAAACTATACACATGTTGAAGAACAACTCCCATTTTGCCCACCTCCAGCCTCTACAATCACCAATCACATTTGTATATATACTACATTTTCTTTGTTTATCCCTCTGTCAGTGAACACGTTGGTTTCTTCCATGTCTTGGCTATTATGAACAATGCTACAATAAATGTAGAAGTTCAGATATCTCTTCAAGACCCTGACTTCAATTGTTTGGTTATATAACTAAAAATGGAATTACTGGACCATATGGTAGTTCTATTTTACAATTTTTTGAGGAAACTCCATACTGTTTTCCATGGTAACTCTAGCAGTTTACACTCCCACCAACAGTGCACAAGGGTCCACTTTTGTCCACATTTTCACCAGCAAGTGTTATCTTTCCACTTTTTGATAATAGCCATTCTGAGATGATATTTTTGATTTTTGTATTTACCTGATGGTTAATGATGTTGAGCATCTTTTCACATACCTCTTGGCTCTTTGTATGTCTTCTTTGGAGAATATCTAGTCAAGTCCTTTGCTCATTTTTTAATCAAGTCATTTGTTTTTTGTTTGTTTTGTTATTGAGTTGTAGTTCTGTATATATTTTAGATGTTAACCCATTGTGCGATACATTGTTTGCAGATACTTTCTCCTACTCTATTCATAGCTTTTTCACTCTGCCAATTGTTTCTTTTGCTTAGAAGCTTTTCAGTTTGATGTCATCCCACTTGTCTACTTTTGTGTTTATTGTTGGCTTTTAAGGTGTCATATCTAGGAAATCATTGCCAAGATCAACGTGGTGAAGCTTTTCTCTTATGTTTTCTTATAGGAGTTTTATAGTTTCAGGTCTAATGTTTAATTTTTTAATCTACTTTGATGTTGTTTTGGTGTATGGTGTAAGATACTGTTACATATTCATTCTTTTGTATATGTATGTCCAGTTTTCCAATATCATTTGATGGAGATACTATCCTTTCTCCATAATGTGTCTTTGGCATTGTTCTTGAAAATTAGTTAACCATATATGTGGTTTTATTTCTGGGCTTGCTATATGTTTTCTATCTGTTTATTCTCTTTTTGTGTCATTATCTTACCAAGGTGCATCTCCAAAACATTTAAATAGTTTAAATCATTCTGAACCTAGCAATTTTGGCAGGACTTCTGTGGCTTTTTAATTAAGATTGACATAATGACTGTGTATACTGTGGGAGATTCTCAAGGCAGTTTACTGAATTATCAAAAATTTCCTATGTTTCAGAAGGAAGTAGTGCCAAATTTGTATGTTATTGATTTCCCTTCCTTTTTTTAACCATTCAAGGACGCTATGAACAATCCACAAAACAAACACAACTCTGACAAATTCCTTGGAATTAAGCAAATTTAACAATACATTTGAAAGAAATGCAATGGCCTTTACCATACTACTTTATTTTTGAAGCTATTTTTTTTTTTTACTATTTGCTCCTATTAAAACTTTTTTTTTTTTTATATTTTATTTTATTTTATTTTTTATTTCCAGCATAACAGTATTCATTATTTTTGCACCACACCCCGTGCTCCATGCAATCCGTGCCCTCTATAATACCCACCACCTGGTACCCCAACCTCCCACCCCCCGTCCCTTCAAAACCCTCAGATTGTTTTTCAGAGTCCATAGTCTCTCATGGTTCACCTCCCCTTCCAATATTTATTTCAAAAAAAAAAGATTTTATTTCTTTGACAGACAGAGATCTCAAGTAGGCAGAGAGGCAGGCAGAGAGAGAGAGGAGGGAGCAGGTTCCCCACTGAGCAGAGAGCCCCATGTGGGGTCTGATCCCAGGACCCTGAGATCATGACCTGGGCCGAAGGCAGAGGCTTTAACCCACCAAACCACCCAGGTGCACCTACCATTTGCTCCTATTAATGAATATTCGCCTTTAGAAGGTTACATATGAAGGGATGTAAAGTTTTACAACTGATGTGTGTAACTAATCCAAAAGAGAGATCCCCCTATAAAGCAAATAGGAAGTATTTAGTAAAATTTATGATATTATGACCACATTTTTATAATGTAAGATACTGATATTTATTTCTTGAATAGTCAATAAAAAATTCATCATTTTATATTAACCCCATTTCCAAATGCTGTGTTACAGTTTAAAATCATATTGCATTCTTTATAGAAGTATCCAATTCTATTAATTTATTAATAAATCATTTATTGTTATTTATTATTTATTATATTTATTATTTATTAATTTTATTAATTAATATAAAACTTCATATATTATATGTAAAAATTAATAATGAGTACTGTCTAATTTGTAAACTAAGTATTATAGCTACAGAGAACTAAATATATACTTTTAAGCCATTTCCATGAATAAATATTCATTTATTATTTATAAAATAATTAGAATTGATCAAAAACTTTGTTTTCAAAATGTTCTCTACATGTCATTAGAGCTGAAATATATATCTTTAAGTAATTTCTACAAATTGATATTCATTTACTCTATCCCAAATTATGAGAAGTCATCAAAATATCTCTTAAATTTCTGAACATGTCAGTATCAAAATCTAAATATGTGCAAACTTTCATTAAAATAAAATTAAAAGAAATAAAAAGGAACAAAGAACAAGAAATACATTTACATATATATATATATATCACATCTTCTTTATAGAAGATATGGGGTGTGTGTTGTGTGTGTGTGTTTGATATAATGTAATATTTATTATTCAGCCATAAAAAAGAATAAAATCTTGCCATTTACAACAACATGGATGGAGCTAGAGAGCATAATTCTAAGCTAAATAAGTCAGTCAGAGAAAGAAAAATACTACATGATTTCACTCATATGTGGAATTTAAGAAATAAAACAAATTAGTGGAGGAATAAAAGAGCTGGAGAGAGACAGAGAGAGACCTCGAAACAGGCTCTTAACTACAGAGAACAAACAGATGGTTGCCAGAGGGGTGGTGGGTGAGGGCATGGTGAAATAGGGGAAGGGGATTGAGTGTAATAGAACACTGCTAACTACGCTGGAGTTAGAATGAATATTAATAAAAAGGGGAAAATAAATTTACATGTTAAAAAAGTACTACTCTTTAATGGGCTTAGTCATTTAGACAACTAATCCTGCAATTGCAGCTAAAACAGTCAATTAAATAAATGAAAAATAATGATTGAGAAGTAAGTCAGACGGAGTTTGAGTTAACCATTGTTTAACTCGGTGTCAGCTAAAACGCCTGGACCATTGTGGGAATACACAATGTCTTAGATTTCTTATTATTGATATGGGTACAAAAGACTCTTTAAATTCAACAAGCAGTTCTGTTAAGCTTGAACTTGAAATTACTCAAACACTGCTTCCAGTGTCCTTTCAAGGATTCCCTTCATTTCGAAGCCACTTGACTTTTGGAGATAACATGATCATATGCCATCAATCATTCTTGCATCTAGGGAAGATTTGACTTAAAGAATATACTACCAAGTAAGTGAAACGGTTAAGTAAACAAGTAAGAATTCATTTTAACCAATTAAAAATCAGTGATTACAATGTATAGTAAGGTGCTAAAATAAAATGACTAACACAAAGCATATCTAGTTATAATTTTCTTAAGTACAGTGCACTGTTGCAAAAAAATAAGTGTTTAAAGGTCACTATACATATGCACTGTGTATACACTGTACATTAGCCAGTAAAATATAATAGCGTGATGTTGGATAACTGAAAAAATATAAAGACTTTGGAAACAAAAAAATTCAGACTCCACTTTAAAGAAAATATATGCAACAGGATATAGCACAAATGACTTACAAACTTTAAGTGGTTTTAGGTAATGGTAAATATTTACGTGAAAATTGAAAATTTAATCAGTTATATCCATAGTTTTGTTCGTAAGAGGCCAACCACTAGATTAGACATTTAATTGAGCAGTTTGATGTTCTACAGACAATTTTAATAGAATTATCATTTATTATAGATGAAAGGTATGTTTTCATTCTGAAAGAAACTCATTTTGATTTGAAGGAGTGATCAGCTTCATCTCAGTTACAAATAGATTGCTACTTTTTTGTATTTAAAGAAGCATCTTTGCATAAAATTATTAGGCAAACTGTAAACTGTCTCTCTGAATCTCTATTAAGGCTCACAGAAGATTTTTTAGATTTTTTTTTAATTAAAAAAATTCTTTAACCATGATAAAGGAGAGTATTCAAGTTTGTGACCTCTCTTTTAGTACCATTATATAATAGACAATGAAACATTTCTTTCTTTTTCATTTTGCTATTCTTTTATCAATGGTCTACTTTGAGATCTTGTTTAAAAATCAATATACCCACACACTAATTTATGAATATTTATATTTTATTTCACAAATGACATCTACTTTAAGGAATACAAACATCCTTTGAGAAATTTTTACAGTGCTTACAAACATTTAACTGATGGGTAAAAATCAATCTTTTCTAAAGCAGATGGAACTCCTACTTCTTGTTTCTAAGACTTCATAGTGGGGTGCATTTTCCCCATTATTTTATGTCACCACTTAAGACACCCACAGTTAATATAAAATACAAAAAGCTAATCTGAAATTCAATCTTTATAGATATAAATAAAGTTCAATAAAATGTATGAAATGCAATCTTTAAAAATGTGGGATCTATTGTATAGTCTCAGTGGCTGTAATTTGTAAATAGTTTGCTCTTCATAGGTATAAGTAGAGGGTGCCTGGGTGGCTCAGTCCATAAATCTCTTGTTTCTCCCTCTAGCTCTCCCTCTGTGAGCTCTCTCTCTCTCTCTCTGTTTCTCAAGTAAATAAATAAAATCTTTAAAAATATCTGAGTAGGTATCCATTTATTTTTTTAATAAAAAAAATGCTGCAATAGGAGTAATCCTATTGGTTAATGAAAATGTCAACAGTATGTCTATAAACATTTGGTCTCAAATATTTGTAGTCTTTACATACTTAAGAAATGAAATATAATAACATATATAAAAATATCATACACCTATAATGCCTATAATATGAAATTAAACATGTAAGACCAAAACCAAAAATACAAATTATAAATATCGAATCAAATCCAATCCTGTAAAATAGAAGAAGAAAACTTAGGGACACTTGGGAGGTTCAGTCATTTAAGCATCTGACTCCTGATTTTAGCTCAGGTCATGAACTTGAGGTCATGAGACTGAGCCCTGTGTGAGGTTTGCACTAGATGGGGAGCCTACTTAGGATTCTCTCTCCTTTGGCCCCCTGCCAACTCACTGTCTTTTTCTTTCAAAAAAAAATAAATAAAATAATAAAATAGGAAAAACATATTGTTATCACTTAGACTTTAAAGCTTATGTAGAGATATTTTTTATTGCTCTTTGTAGTAAGCCAACAACTTCTGGTAACAATAAAAGTAGAATTTATATCTTATTTCTTTAAAGTGTATTGAACAACAATGCAATTACTTCATAATATTTTGTTTTTTAAATCAACATTTAGTTTCCAACTTTTCATTATTATATTTTATTGCAATTCTTTGACTAAACATTTTGGTATTTGCAGAGAAATCACATTTCTTGTGATGAATGATCTATATATAAAGATTCTTTTTAAGACATGCAGTGTTTTCACATCAAGATTATCTTATTAATTGTACCAGTAACAAGAGCTTTTATAGCTATCAACCCTGAGGCATTCATGGGCATGAGTTTGTGAGGTTACTACTAGTGACTATTCTTTCATGGGCATTCTTTAATTAATAAATGGATAACTCCATCTCCTCCTCAAATATTGGCTCAAAAGTCACGTTCTATTAGGCCTACCCTGACACCCACTAAAATTACAAATCTCTAGGATTCCTCACTCTCCTTACTTTTTTTCCCCATAGTCTTTATACTTTCTCACATATTCCATATGTGTTATAAGAACAGAATATCAACTCCAAAAGAAGTTGGTAAGCAATTTTTGGTAAATTTTGAACAAAACAACCCAAAATTCCCTTCGAGTTTATCACAGCTGCTACTTCTAGAACTCCCTGTATATATCACACCTGCAAAATGTGGTGGGTTACACCTTAATTGAAGTTATGTTCTATACTGTTATGCTGGAAATAAAAAAAAAAGAAGTAAATATACTCATATTATAAATGAATTTTTTACCTGTTGAACTCTAGAGAGACAATTGAAAGTCCTGGCAGGAGATGGGACATTTCAATGAATGGACTTCCTTCCACATTTTAGACCTTTTTTTCCACTGAGTGCCCCCCAGTGATTCACCCATCAGCATGACAACTAATAGCCATCCCCTATGTCCAACCCATCTTAGATATGGTGCTGCTCCTACTGTGTATCCCTGCTTGGACAGGAAAGAGAATTTTTCCTCTACAACAGGGAGAAATAAAGACCAATGACAATGTCATTTTTAAGATTGGTGATTAGAAAGTGGAATATGTTCTCATCTGATGAGCACTGGTTAATGTGTAAAGCAAGGTCCTATGATGAGAGGAAGGAAAAATTGGGATGAGTTTGAAGTGAGGTGAGAAAATATGACCAAACCACACCACTCTGTGTGAAAGAAGCAAGAGTGTAAGAAGACTAGGAAAATAAATATATACATATAATATATGTATAAGGTTACATACATATTATATATGGTATACATAATAAATATGGTATTTATAATTAGACATATATGATTTATTTTCACACTTTATATATGTATACATACTTTATTTATGATCTATATTTTAGCTGATATATATTTATATCTATATCATCTATATGTATATCTATATCTACAAAATCAAAGGCCCATCAGTTTAGAGAAGAGGTCATACTCTACAGATAGATAGTCTTTCTTAGCATAGATCAGCAGACCTAGTTTAGGCTTAGGGAATGCAAATATTGCATCTATCCAACTCTGAACATATTCCAGGTGGTTACAACTAATAAGAAAGAAGAGTGGAGGTCATTCACAAGAGTGAGGTCAAGGAAGAGACCCTGGAGTCTGCAACTGGATGGGAAGCAATAAAGGAAAACTAAGTTAGAGGAAGGAAGAGGAATTCAGGGGTTAGAGGTCTCAATAATGATGAAAATCAGGAATAAAGATGACAATGTTGCAGATGGTTGGAAGATCTGTATTATGTAGATGTAAAGGATAGAGGTCATTTCATTGTATGATTTCAGAAAATTAATCTTTGTATGCAAAATCTTTCTCTGAACCTTAAAGCTACTTTATTCCTTATTCATTGCCCTACACTATTTTTTTGCCCCACAAGTCTCATGTGGAGCATTGGTTTTGTATTACATTAGAATGAAGAGTTGCCGAGCACATTCAGAGATTCAGAGTTTCCAAAAAAAAAAAAAAGTGTTATGTCTTTTATGTTATGTGTTTTCTCACTGTCCATTGGGTATAATTCTCAGGTAGCATCAGAAAACAATTGCTGGACTAAAGCCTTATGTTTTCATATTCAAGCTTCAATTTGGCAAAGTTTTGTGTGGTCCAAGCCAGTGGAGTAAGGGAGACCATTTTAACATAAGCGACTTTGTAACAATCTTTTTTTTTTTCCCTGAACAGAAAGCTCACATACCAACCTGACTAGCAGAGAGGAAAAAAGCAACCAAAGCTGTGCTTCCTGGTTTGTATACATTAGATCGATGATAAAGTTCATAGGTTTATTTCCCATGCTAAAAAATATTTAGGTACTTTAATTCTACTCAACTGACGTATATGGTCTCAAAAAACCAGAACCTCTTCTTCTGTCAATATGCTAAAAGAATTCAGAATAACTTAAGTCTCCAACAGATACCAGGAGCAAAATACTTATTGATCTTTCCCACAAAATTAAACACATATTGTGTCAACACCTCACAGGATATACTTCATTAATCCTAGGGTTTCCCCTTCATTCTTGCTTTTGTAATTTTACATTATGCATAATGAGAGGTATTTGCAGCAGGGTAGCAACAGAAAAGCAGGTATGCTTCGGTCCCTGAAAATCTTATATCTGTGCAGTGGGAGAGAAGCTTCCAAGTTTTCCGTTGGCTCAAATTCTGGTCTCTTACCAGGGGGAGGTTGTGGCACAGAACCAAATCATATCTATACCATCTGCTCCAATTGGCAAGGCTCATGTCAGCTGCCAATTGTGATTCTCAATTCAGCCCCGTAGGTCTTGTACTGCCTTTCAGATTATTGTAATGCTTTATAGTTTTCAGTATCCTTGTGAGACTTGATGTTTGAATCCCTTTTGGTGTTTTAAAAAGTTGGTAGAAGCTCAGTACATTTTAAATTAAAACTTACAGGTATATCACTTGAAAGTATTGTTTCCCTCTTAGGGTTGCCATTATTGTTTTATATATGTTATTCATGTTTATTAAACATTTTTCCCCTAATTCAGTTTTCTTCAAGTCTTTCAAATAAAGAAAATTCTTTGCGCCACAGAAACCAATAAATATTTACCACTCCTTTACCTAAGCTTTTTGTTCATTTGAGATTTTTTTTTTCTGTAATGTTTAAGATCAAGAGGTCAAATAGCCTTGGCTAAAATTATATTCTCTGATTTATTATGATGTAACTATAGGCATGCTGCTTAAACTTTCTAAGTCCATTTACCCAAGATTATAAAAACCTAATAGCTCCTGAGCTTTGCCGGTATCCATAGTTACAACCCACCTTTCAAATTATTGGATCTGTCTAAAATTTTTGATAGAAGATCCCATCTATTGATGTTTGTGTTTCTTACTTTTGTCTATAATATAACATTTCACCCCAAGAGTTTGTTCTGCATGTACCATTCTGCATTCTCTTTTTGCTGTCCATTCTTTAAATACTAGCATTTCTCAAAGTTCTCTCTCTTCTCCCACTGCTTACTCTCCCTGCATAATCTGAGTTGCTTTTTTGGATTGAATTTACAATGATTTCCAAATCCATATCTCAACCGGAGTTTCTCATTAGCACCACAACCTGAATATGTCCCGAACTCAATTTACATAATCTAAAAAAAGCCTGCCCTTCCTCAGACCTTAATTTTGAGAATTCACCATCAGTGAAAAAGGCACTAATGTGGAAGTCATCTTTGACCACTTTCTTCCTCTTTTTCCATGAATTAAATCACTGGCTCATCCTGCTTTGATCCCTAAAACCTTATTTGATCCTATCTCTGTGCTTTCATCCCCATGAGCTTCTTACTTTTCAGCTGGACCATCCTAATAACATGCTTTCAGGTCCCCAAGTCTGCAGATGCAACCACATCTTTCCTTCTCCAACTAGCAAAGATTCTGAAAACATGGTTTAGCTATAGTTCCACGCTGATTAAATACTGTCAAAATGTTTCATAAGAGTAGCTTTTGGGTAGTTTTCTAGAATCTGTACATGAAAGATAGAAACTAGTTAGATAACAAAGAGAATGCTGATGTTAGTGGGAAGAATTATTTTCACTCTGTTTGGCTGGATCTACATGATGTGGAACAAATACTAATAAAAACAAAAATACTGATTAAATTTAAAAAAAAAACCAAAAATATGAAGTTGTAATTGTAGGTGAGAAAAGTATGTGTGTATTAATTCAAATTATAAGAACTAATTCATTCCAAGAGAATGTATAAATAAAAGGTATAAATATGTATAAATATATGAATAGGTTGCAAAATAATGAGGTTTATATTTCTAAAACGTAATGAAATCAATCCTACCTGGAGTTCAGTACAAAAGGAGGGAACTCAAGAAAACAAGTGTAAAATACAAAAAGAAATTAGTCACAAAAAAATTAATGAAGCAGAATCACTTCATGTATTAAGGAGCAGATAACCTGCAATGAAGTTATAAGAGACTGTTTCAATATAAAATGTATGTCAAACTGTAGAAGAATGTGTGATTTTTATGTTAGAGCATTAGTAGGTAACTCTATCTTCCTAAAAGCGTATATAGTGAAAATGCACCGGAATAGTGTGTTGGGAAGGATAATAGTTAGGTGAAGATACCCATGTTCTAATTCCTGTAATCTATGAGTATTGTAATCACAATGCCCCTGAAAAGTGGAAGCGTTGGTCAGAGAGATGCGCTGATGGAAGAAGAAACAGGAGACCTGAGCAATGAATGAGGACTCTGTTGTAGGTTTTGAAGTGAAGAAAGCCATGAGCAAAGGAATGTGAGTGGCTTCTACAAGCTGAGAAATGGTGTCAGTTACCAAGGAACTGGGGACCTCATTGCCAACAACTAGAATAAACAAGAAAATGGATCCTAAACTAGAGCCTCCAGAAAGGAACACAGTCCCACTACACCTTGATTTTAACCCTGTGGGATCCAAGTCACACTTATGACCTACAGAGATAGAGTGTCTTCCTCCCTGAGTTTATCCTAATGTTAACATTTATTTTAGTATATTGAAATTGCCTATTTACTTATGTTGCCCAAGTCTGGGAAGTCTAAACGTTTAGGTATATAGTATAATTAGGGTTTGTATCTCAATACATAGCACAATGGCTAACACATGGTAGAGTTTACCAAATATTCGCTGACAGAAGATGTGAATGAGTAATTGAAATAATAATTGAATAAGTGAATTCATATATACATATATATAGATCTAGTAACAATATTTTTCTCTTCTATGTTTTGTTTATTTTCATCAACAGATGAGATAACATCCTTAGGCCTTTTAAAAGATTGGATATTGGGACATCTGGGTGGCTAAGGCAGTTAAGTGTCTGACTTTTGATTTTGGCTTGCTCCCAGCGTTGTGAGATCAAGCCCTGCATTGGACACTGCTGGGTGTGGAGCCTACTTGGGATTTTCTCTCTCCCTCTCCTTCTTCTCTACCACCCTCTCTCCCCTCCTCTCTCATAATTAATTAATTAATTAATTAACATTTGTTATTTATTTGTGAACTGTCAATATTTTGTCCCAAGTAGTCTTATTGGCTGAAGGAAATTGGCTATGAGGAACAATAGAGGAAAAGGTGATTTATTATCCTCATCTGTACCCTATAATGAATTATTTGCCCAACAAATTTCAATTGAAATTTTAAATGTATGATCACTGATATTATTTGGTGACTATTAGTAAAGTGCTAATTATGTATGCCTAGCACTTGCTATCCTAACTTGATTGTCTCAATATGTGAATCAGTGAGCCCTGTCAAAGAAATCAGTAAGTATATATTCCTGGTATAGGCTATGCTTTAGAAATATAGAGGATATATTATCTTTAAATTTTAAAGATAATTTTCTCCCATACCTGGTCTGTATATTGTTTTTTTCTTAGAAGTGGTCACCAATTCACCTATTGAGACAAGTTAAATTCTGGCAAGAGATGGTACTCATACATGATTACCAATTTTATCTATCTAGCTAGCTAAATACATATGTACAGATATAGATGTAGATAGAAATATAGATTTAGATAGATATCTCCACAAAATGTGAAGAGTTGAATTATAAATGGGATCACATGTTGGCCATAATTTCTTGAGGCATAGCTCCAATAAAGCATCACCTACATTGTTGCTTACGGTGATATGTATATTTTTTGCTTCTTTGATAAAATAATTAGGAAATTTGAAAAATCAGTATTTGTGTGAAGGTTGAGTCGTTTTAAAATACAAATATATATTTTTTATTTTGAAATATTTTTTTATTAAATTTTTTATTTTTTATAAACATATATTTTTATCCCCAGGGGGGGCTTAAAATACGAATATTTTTATGACACAAATGTAAGTCTCTATCTTTTTAATAAAAGGAAAAGTATTGCTAATTTATCAAAGTCATCCAGCTCCTCCTCATCTATGTCCTCGACTGGCATCAGATTTTTTTCCCCCACCAATGGAAGCAGTGCATCCTAGATGCAATCTCCATGATTTCACCCATTAAAATGCTTCCTAATTCAGATTTAAAAAGAGAAGAGCTAGCTCACTCTGTTTGAATAAGCCCTAGTTTATTACAGGCAATGAGATGATCAAATAAAAGCCCAGCTGAATCTCAGTTACAGAAGAGATCTATTCATTTATTCTGTGCACTTAAATGAAAGCTGTGTCAGCGTATGATGGTAGTTCAATAATACTAATCTTGATAACCCATTATATTTTTATAACAATTATCTTTCTTTCTGTTAGACTTGCAAGTAGACTTGTTAATCCATGCCACATTAAGAAAACAAAACAAAATATCTTTTCTTTCCAAGAAGATTAATAAATTTGTACTTACTAGCTTTGTAATTAAAAGAGAAAATAGCATGTAACACAAATCAGATAAAAACAAACACTGTTTTAATTCAATTATATATAAATACAATCCATCCCTCAATTTCACCTCAGGATGCTGACCAGCAATTTTACCTCTATTTGTTAACTGAGGCAGTGATACTTGGTAAAAAAGATTGGACTTTCTATCCCTTTTGGACTTAATTTCTATGAACAAAATAAATCCAATAATGCTCTACTGCAATACATAAGGATCAATGAGTATAATTTCTTCTACAAGTCTGTGATTCACCTCTGATCAAGTGGTAGCCCAGTATTCCTCATTTATCAGAATTAATCAGTTCCTAAAAATTGACTGGATAGTGAATTTTCAGAGAGTGGGCATCTATGCACTATTCATTTAAATAGTAAATGGGATCATATATTTCCAATCTATACAAAACCTCAGATTTTTTCACATGTCTTAAAAACACTGTAAAATGTTGTGCAAAGCCCACAGAGGAGTTGTAAAACACAAATTACCCAGTTACTTATCAATTAATAAACTTTGGTAAGTTTTTTTTTTTTTAAGATTTTATTTATTTATTTGACAGACAGAGATCACAAGCAGGCAGAGAGAGAGAGGAGGAAGCAGGCTCCCCACTGAGCAGAGAGCCCTATGCGGGACTCCATCCCAGGACCCCAGGATCATGACCTGAGCTGAAGGCAGAGGCTTTAACCCACTGAGCCACCCAGGTGCCCCGGTAAGTTTGTTGTATGTGTGTGTGTATAGCATGATACTGTATACAATATCAAACATACATTCACTTTTCTTTCTAAACTACAACAAATATATGCCATAAATACTATGACTTTTTCACTTTACACACAGACCACACCAATTTTGAATATGATATGATATTAAAGTTACATTAGGACTATCATCCCGAACTGTGATGGATAGTCATCCAATTGCGGTGCTATTAAAAATCAAAATAACATAATAAAGATACATAACAAATTCAAAAACACCAAGCAAAATTGCTACTTAATGATGGTTGAATTGCTTAAATGAGGTTTGGTGATGATAAGAGAGAGATGAAAGAAACAGCCACTATGCATACGGGTGGCAGATTAAGGTCAGTGTCAGTGAAGGAACAAGACAACCAGAAGGAACCAGACAGTAGTAAATGCCAGATATCATCAATGACCTAATCCAAGAAACCTATATACTCAAGACTCTTGATAACCCCAAGAATCCTAATAGCTTAAATCCAGCTTATCATTACAGATTTTTAAATGTGATACATCTGCTCATGCTGATTATGTTCACTAAGATTTTTTCTCATTACCTAAAATTTCAACTAATTTATTGGCATCTAGTATTCATGACTACTCATATTGTTCTTCCTCTAGTCAATGATAAGAATCAAATTAAATATATCAGAAGTAAGTTCTTCATTATTTTATACTAACAATTTGTGAAAAGTGTTGAGGTTTTGATTGGATTGGAAATATTTTCACATTTCCCATTTAAACGAAATGTATATAGATGTTTACTGTCTCAATTCTTTGAGAGTAGAGTGGTCAGACAGTTCATCAACACCTTGGAAATCAAGAAAATAGGGGAAAAAAACCAAAATAGTTTCTCTCATTCTCTGACCTTTATTGTGATACTTTCATTTCAAGCCTGAAGTGTCTCCTTGATGCTAAAACTCTTTTGTAAAATTCGTCATTAAGTCAGTATCATATCTGTTTGTACCCAGGACCAAATGCCATTTAGAAAATGCTGTGAAAATGGTGAAAATAATTTGGTCCAAAAAGTTACAATGATCATAAATTATGAGGCAAAAAATTCACTTCAGTATTATCCCAATAAATCAATAACTCATTTTTAAATCAATACGTTCTTAAGGCTCTATTATCAAAGAACACAGCTTTGAGATTTTTTTTTCTTGTGTTATAAATTTCTTCAATGTTGAATGACCTCCCTTCTCACTTAAGCTTTATAATATGAAGGCTATATAGTAGGTTGTGAGCTCTGTAACATAGTTTAAAGAGTCTTACAGCTGTTGGAGTCATAGACCAAAAAAGTTTGATCTCCATCTTCACAGTTTGTACTCAAGAACAGGGTGAGCCTATCTTGGTCACTGAAGATGCCAGTACCTTCTTACATCTTCTGAGATGATCAGTAAAGATGTCATTTATTTCCAAAGACACTTGTCTTAACAAATTAGAATATCTGTTTTGCAGTAAAGCCAACTTAAGCTACTAGGAAATCATAGTGTAGCCTAGCTTTCTACATAAGCTGCTAAACCATCTCAAAGTTGCTTTGAAATTCAGTCTTTCGAACCTTTGTTCTATCCCCGTCCCCCACTACCCCCCCACCCCGCTCCCCAGCCCCCTTCATCTCTTCAGAGTCTTCCCGACTCCTTCTGCTGTATCAACAAGATGTTCAATGGTATCCAAACTGCCTATGGCTTTTCAATCTTCTTTAACAAGGTTTATCTGGTATTTCAAAAATATTACAAAGTGTTCAAGTATCCTAGTGAAAACATTTGGAACCAACAAAACTCTCATGAAAACTTGTGCATGGCTAAATTTTTGTAGGTACACAGCTCTTTCAATAAATTCCATTTTTAAAAATTATAGTTGACATACAATATTACATTAGTTTCATCTCAATAAGTTTCTTTACCAAATTTTCTTCTATTTAATTGGTTTTTCTAGGCTACTTTATTTGCAGGATTTTACACTTCATATGACTTTGTTGTTTCTTTGATTGTGGAGCCCAATGTGGGGCTTAAATAAACTCACAACCCTGAGATAAAGACCTGACCTTAGATAAAGAGTCGGACACTTAATTGACTGAGCAACCCAGGCACCTTGACTATGAAATGCTAATGCACAAATACAAGTAAAAGATGAAATTCCATCAGAAGTACAGGTGAGATGAGACTGTAGCTCACCTTACTACCTCTTTCTTGAATATATACAACTTAAATGATTGTCCTTGCATGAGTTGCAGATTTGTTGTAGCAGAGATTGAGTTTTGGATGAATTTCACAAATTATTACTAGCAACGGAAAGAGGACAGTAAGCAGTTCCTATGTCTTCTATTTCAGGGGTTGTAAAGTGAATTCTAAAACAAAGATGAAAGGCATTTTAGATGAAGTCAGTTTGGTCCATCCAAAACTGAAGCAACTATCTGTAACCTATATTCATATCATAAAACAAAAACAAAACCAAAAACAAATGTTCAATTAGAAGCCAAATGATCCATTTCAGTTCAGCCACTGGAAGCGTGTTGGCAAATGAATGGGGGTAACTAGGTGACCTGGATGATTTCTTCCAATCCTGAGAGTTTTAAATATAGTAACTTTTGATCTTCGTTAAACCATGTAATCTGATAACTTTAAACTGTGAGATCAGATTAGATTTCAAAATCTCTGACATTGTCCCATTTTCCTTTGTTTTTCTTCTTCTTCTTTTTTTTTTGGTAGCCAAGACAGCATATAAAAACACTTTCTCAATTACTAACCCTAATGCTTTAATTGTGAAATTAATATTGAAATGATTTAGGTTTGTTTAGCAAAAATTTTGCCTATGTTTGTCATTCATGTTCTTACAAATTAAATATATATATTATTTAAAATATTTTATTTATGGTATTTACTCACTTTGTCATGATTATATTTGACTTACTTAATTTGAAACATACCTATATCTGCCTTTCTGAATAGATTATAAACTCATAATGAAGAGGAATTATATAAAACTCTCCTTTCTGTCTTTCATAGTACATATCTCATTAGTGAATAGGGAGTCAAATTCTACAATCCTTGGTTTCTACATTTAAAAAAATGTGTTTTTCCCCCAACTATGTGATCTCCCCAAATAGAAAATTCAATGATTCTGTCAATTTTTTTAATCAATGGGTTATTTTTATGATTTTTTAAAACTTTATAAGATGAAGGTCTATATCATACAATATAGAAGATAAAAATAAATTTATGCTAAGGTTGAACATTTGCCTTATTTCTTAATGACAAAAGAACATGGCTGTTTTATGTTTATTTTACATTTGTTAGAGATGTTCTACATAAATCTCTTAAGGTGACTCACTCTTAGAAGTTAAAATATGCTACGCCCTTCTGTCTTCTATCCAGAAAAAGGATAGTTATTTAAAGTTATTAGGTATTATTTAAATGCTATTAGTATTTCATAAACAACATGGCACAAGGCTGATCATTTAATAACTGATGACAAGGAATATCACTGAAAAATCTTCACAATTCCATTCAGATTATTTCTGTCTAAACCAATTCTCTGTAAGAAATAATGCCAAACAATAACACTATTAAACATGATGGGATTCCTTTCAACCAAGGCTATTCAGGAATGATATTTTAGTATTTTGCAATTGAATATAGCAGAAATTGATTGAATTTTTCTCAGTGCCTGCAGTGCAACAACTCAGCAATAATTTGCTAAAGGTCTGCTGTGGCTCTTAAGAAGGCATTTTATTTAACAACAAATGTGTAAACTTGATGTTATTCTATGCATTTCCTGTGGCTTTAAACTACATCAATAGAGAGAACTGGAAGAGAGGGAAATGATTTAAAAAAAAAACAAAAAACAAAAAAACCCAAAAACTGTATGAATCTTTCAACTGATTTAGACCTTGCAAGCTAAATATTATGACCATGACTTAACTATTAAGGTTTATCACCCCCATCCAAATAATTGGTCTTACTCTCTATATTACACTTTACATACTATTATGTATTATTCCATTCTGCATGATTTAAGGGACAATGTATAAATGGAATTGTGTCTCTCCCAAAATTTGTTTTTGAAGTACTAATCCGCAGTATCTCAGAATGTGAGCTTATTTAGTGATAAGGTCTTTAAAGAGATAATTAAATTAAAATGAAGTTATTAGGGTGGGCCTAAGCCAATGCAACTAGTGTCTTTTTTTTTTTTTTTTTTTTTTTTTAGTGTCTTTAAAAGAAGAGCAAATTTGGATACAGACACATACTGTGAAAATGTGAAGATGGAGAAGATGGCCATCTATAAGCCAAGGAGAGAGGTCTTGAGCAGATCCTTCCCTCACGGCCTTCAGAAGAAGGCTAGTGACACTTTGATCTTGAACTTCTAGCATCCAGGATTAAGGGAAAATCAATTTCTCTAATTGAGCCCCTCAGGTTTTGTTTGTTTGGTTGGTTGGTTGGTTGGTTGGGTTTTTTTGTACTTTTTTGTAATAGCCCTAGCAAACTAATAGAGAAAATAAAGCAATAGTTATATAGAGATGTCTTTAATTTATGATTGTTTGACTTAGTTTTTGTTTTTGTTTTTAACTTTACAGTGGTGTAAAAGCAATACTCATTCAGTTGAAGCTGTACTTCAAATTAAGAATTTTGATCTTTTCCTGGGCTAGAAAGATGAGGTTCAATGTGCTCTCGTGACACTGGGCAGTAGCCATGAGCTGCAGGTCGGGTCAGCCATGCAATCATGAGAGTAAACAACGGATTGACTGACAACTATCTGCATCCATAAAACCATTCTGTTTTTCATTTCCAGAATTGTATTCAATAAATTACCTGAGATATTCAAGGCTTTATTATAAAGGAAGCTTTGTGTGAGATGATTTTTCCCAACTCTAAGCTAATATAAGTGTTCTAAGCACGTGTAAGGTAGGTTAGGCTAAACTCTGATAAGTTAAAAATATTAAGTGTATTTTCAACTTATGATGGGTTTGTGGCTCCACTGTAAGTAAAGAAGTTCTATAATTAAAAAGGTTCTAGGGCACCTGGGTGGCAACTGCCTTTGGCTCAGGTCATGATCTCAGGATCCTGGGATCAAGCCATGCATTGGGCTCTCTGCTCAGCAGGGAGCTTGCTTCCCCCTCTCTTTCTGCCTACCTGTCTGCCTATTTGTGACTTCTCTCTCTCTCTGCCAAATAAATAAATAACATCTTAAAAAAAAATTCTAAAAAATATCCAATAATAGGTGAATGACAAAAATCCAAGTAGGACAACTTATCTCTCAATTACAACCGAACATATAAAGCTTTGCAAGAAGGATTTCTGTGGTCAAAGTTGAACATCATTCATAAGCAGAAACTATGAGCAAATGATCAAAAAGAACACAAAAGGAAAGGCATGGCTAAAATAGGAGAACAAAAATAAAAGGGGACATAATGGTTATATTTTATTACAAAATAGGACATCATGAAATTGAACTTAAAATGAGTAGATGTTTTATAAGTTCAAATGGGAAAATGATCGATCATACATGGGTATAGACAGAGCAAGAGGAAGGTATAGGCATGGCAATACAAAGTCGTGTGGAGAGTAATGAACTAGAAAGTTTAGAGAAGAGTTAAGGTTGTGGGACAATGGTAGAAGGTAGAAATGATTTAAAAAGGGAGATTTGAAAAATGCCAAATCCCTTATATTTATTTTTGAAAGTACAGGAGACCTCCAGATGTTGACCTACTTAGACCTAGTTTTAAGGAAGACAATATCCTTGGCTCTTTAGACAGAGTTATAGTGAAGCAAGGACAGACTGGAAATAAGTCCTAAGATTCCTGTCATTGGGAAAACTGAATTTATTAAAACATGCAGTTGGGGACTTTTTCATCTTATTAATGTTCGCTTACTTGCTTTTTTCTTAAAATTTGTTGAATGTCAAATATAGGAATACACACTATTTTGTCATGTATTGAGTAATGTCTTGACCTGTTCTAGAGAGGGAGGGAGAGAGGGAACAAACACATCATATTACTCCATGTCCATTCAGCCTTCTAAGGAGTTTGGATTCTTTAAATGGGAACTGATGAACATGAAAAGGCTGAGGAATACATGGATTAGGTGGTCTGGATTAGAGTGGTGGCTTCTACTATCCATGAGACTGTCTTGGATAGTGTGCTAAGAAGAAAAAAAAGGAAAGGGAAAGGAAAAAAAAAAAAACAGGTTTCTGGGCGCTACTTCCAAAGTTACTTGTTCAGTTGGTGTGAGATGGTGATGCAGACACTGCTAGTTCTAGACAACACTGGGAATATCAGCTTAACAGAAGGGAACTAGGAACAGAAGGCACAGTGAGTGACCAGGAGAACTTTCTAAGCGATCAAATTCTGTTGTTTGTTTGTCTAATGGAGGATATGATGAGATCCGTTGGAGTCTCCACTCAGTATTGATTTAGGGATTACATCATTTTCTTCTTGCTTTTTTAAGTAATCACTCTATATCCTTCCTCCTTCGTTCTTTCTATTCTTCTCTTTCTTTTCTCCTCCCTGTTTTTCTTATTCTCCATATTTTCCAGATTTGTGACAATTAAAAGGAAGTTTCTTAAAAAATAATGTCCATAAAATAAGAATTTTTTTATAAAAACTCACTTTACTTACCTTACTTCTGAAAAGAAATGCACTAGGTGTATTATTCATATCTACTATGAAATTATTATTGATATTATTGGATAAAATCCAATAAACTTTTTTGATGATTACTTTCATTAGCTTAAAAGTTGCATATATCTAGATGTGTTCTTAAGAAACTGGTATGTAATTAGAAACAATATTTCAATCAAGGAAAATTATGCCATCATGTATTGGAATAAAATGCAGATTCTATAAGATATTTAACAGCAATTATTATGTATTGCTGTGGATACCTGGAAGTTCACTGTTTTTATGAACACATCAGAACATTAATGGGTAGTTATCATGGTCTAGTAATATGAATGATATTTGTCTCATGTGAAATTTTTAAATAAAATGTTGCAAGATCCAGTGGTTGCTTAAAGTACTTTAGTTTTTTTTTTTTTTTAAGATTTTATTTATTTATTTGACACAGAGAGAAAGATAGATCACAAGCAGGCAGAGAGGCTGGCAGAGAGAGAGGGGGATGCAAGCTCCCTGCTGAGCAGAGAGCCCGATGCGGGGCTCAATCCCAGGACCCCGAGATCATGACCTGAGCCAAAGGTAGAGAATAACACACTGAACCATGCAGGAGTGCCTTAAAGTACTTTAAATAGCTCTTTACTTCTGGTAAACTTCTGTACCAAATCACAGGAAAATAAAATAACATTATAGAAATTGTCTTGTTATTCATTTTTAAAAGTACTATCATATTCTATAATTTTGCTCTACAATACAAGATGACCTCTTCCAAAAGGTATTGTTTGAAGTATAGGCAGCACATTGTGTTCTCAGAATACTCTCTCTCTTCTTCCATTCTCATTCTCATTACTGCTTGACCAAAAGATAATAGCATTTCTGAGAAACAGTGAGCCTCTTGTAATTCAATTAAGTTCAATTAGTTATAACATAGTCCCATACGTTCTTTTAACAGGCAACCAGAAATGGAATCCATAGAAAACTCTATAATTCATGTCTCATCTGAAAGGAAATTTAAAGCAGTAAGAAATTATAGTCACATGTATTAAACTCTTAATTCTCAGACTATGTCTGTCTATGGTATTTATACCTAAATGTGCTAAAATATTTCTTAGTTTGAATCGCCTGCATTGTGTGATACCAAACAGTGAGAAAACATACTTTATTTTCCTTGCATGTATGTCATTACTGCTTGAAGAAGTCAGTCCAGGGGCATGGATAGTTACAGGAACAGCCAGCTTTCCAGTTATTATTTCTAAAATCCAACAAAGAGATTTAATTAACAATTGCAAAGAGAGCTGATAAAATTGGGAATATATATGGTGAACTATTGGCAAACTGGATAAATTCATGTTTAAGCATTTTTCACAAAATATTTCTGTATTTTTTTTCATTGTTGATTTGTGGCTATTCAAATTCAACATGTAAAATAACAACTGTAGCTTTACTATTGATGGTAGATCAACCTACCAAAAACTACATTTGTGTAGTATGGAAAATATTCACACAGAGATTTAACAGGAATTTGTAATTACTATAAACCATTAGTAAAATGTAATTGTGAACAAAAGAAATCTAACACTGAGGAGTCATTCAAGAGATTCGACTATAACTCACTGCCAAATTAAACTTGGGGCCCTTTACATGTAGCTATTAACTTCTGGAAAACAAACGAAGGAAAAATAGTTAAGTAAGTAACTTAACTTCTCTGTCTAAATCAATCTGAATTCATAGGGGAAATACTTGAGATAGTACTGAGGCTTGTTTATTTTCAGAGAGGATAAACTATTTTATGTGAATTTTATTGTTCTTGCAGTTAATGAACACTACAAAGATAATAGCAAATATTTCTAATTTACAGGCTCATATATGAAGTTTTCAGAGTATATCTCTCTTTAAGTAACCTTACCAAACTTTTTTGACCAGGAACCTTTTAGAAGCTGTTCCATGGGGAGTAAGATTTTTACATAAATCTATCTGTGCTTGGATATCAATCAATCACATCATTATAAAGAGAGATGTTAAGAAATCGTTTCAAGCATCTTGCAACAGTGAGGATACAGAAACAAAATGTCAGAATATGAAGGCAATTTCTCAAATTCAGTAGGATATTTGTACTTCGTGGTAGAGAGATTAATGCCACTAGAAGGATATCCATGTCCTATAATCCCTAGATCCTGTAATTATGTTAGTTTGAGTAGTACATTTGGTTTATACAGCTTCCATAAATAATTACCACTAAAGGGGGGGGGCGCTTTGGACAACAGAAATATATTCTCTCACTGTTTTGGAGTCCGGAAATCTGAAACCAAGCTGCTGGAAATGTTGATTCCTTCTGGAGGCTCTGAGAAAGTGAGAAAGAACCCATTCCTACCCCTTTCTACTCTGTCTCCATGTTTAAACCTTTTCTGTCATTTCTATGGACTTAATCTTCATTGGGTTTAAGGCCCATCCTAATCCACAGTGATCTCATTTTGTAAACTTAGTTACAGAGATGAAGATTTTTATTTTAAATAAAGCCAAATTCTCAAGTTCCAGTTGACCATGTCTTTTGAAGGCTACTATACAATCCAGTAAACATGACAAAAGAAACTTTGCAGATATGAATACATCAAAGCACTTGAGACACCGAGATTATTCTTTATTATCTTAATGGGCCCAATGTAATCGCAAAGATCCTTAATGGGAAAGGGTGAGGCAGGAGAATCAAAGTCAGAAAAAGAGACATGGCAACGGAAGCAAAAATGAGGCAGAAAAAGAGAGACAGAGACAGATAGATTTGAAGATGCTGTGTTGTTGGCTTTGAAGATGGAGTGATGGGCTCGGAGTCAAAGAATGCAGACAGCCTATAAAAGTTGGAGAAGAGAGGACACAGAGTCTCTCCTTGAGCCTTCAGGAGGAACACAGTCCTACTTAAGCTTTAAATTTAGGACTCTGAGCTGCAGAACTCTAAAATAACGAATTTGTATGGGTTTAAGCCTTGAAATTTGTGGAAGTTTGTTACAGCAGCAGGAGGAAACAAATACATATTCTTTCTCAAGTTCACATAATGAAGTATCTACACTCTACCTTCCCTACAAATTGTTAAGATTCAGGTTTTTAAGCTATAATGATGATATGCTTATAAATAATTAAAAAATAGTTACATACTGAATTTCAAAGTCATCTTTTTTTTTTTTTAAAGATTTTATTTATTGATAAGAGAGAGAGAAAGCATGGCAGGGGTCAAAGGGAGAAGCAGACTCCCGCTAAGCAGGGAGCCTGATGCAGGACTCACAATCCTGGGACTCCAGGATCATGACCTGAACCTAGGTCAGCTGTTTAACCAACTGATCCACCCAGGCACCCATCAAAGTCATCTTTACAAGGATTAGTTATTAGTAATTGCTTTCTAAATTAACCTTGTTGTTGATACAAAACCAGTAATGAATTATGAAAAAAAATTAAATGCTAAGTATAGATTCCATGTGAAAAAATAAACCTATTTTTATTTTATAAACACACCTGACAAGTTCTTACTGTCTGAGGATAGCAATAATATGTTTTATCAAATTATGGAACAAACTTAATACTAATTGTTCTATTTAACTCCATGTTGCTTTCTAATGTAAGAGTTTTACATTTAGACAAAAATCCATTACACTTTCACATCTGACAGGTTTTTGCCTCACAAAATTTTCAATTTATTTGAGCACTAACATTGCAGCTAACAACAATTTTGGGAAGTTTAATGCTAATACAAAAAAAAAAAATACCCTTGCAAAATTTACCACAATTGTTTACTTTCTGAAAATGAGCACTAAACCATTTGCATAACATCTGCACTGCTTGGAGGGTTGAAACACTAAAGCAATTAGCTCTGTATTCTATAATGCATGTTGCAACTCAAGCAACGTTGAAGTTGAGCTAACTTAATATTTAGTTAGAAAAGAAAGTCACTTTATTTGCCCTTTACTATTAGTGCTTCTTTAAACTACCCGATCATGGTTAATGTGTTAAGAATCTTGTTTTCAAGACCGTTCTAGGAAACACCATTTTAAGAAAAAAAATCTCTCAGGGACATTCATTTAGTCTTTCTAATACATGTTTGTTTACATCTCTTTTACATTCTTGAATAGTACAGATTTTACACAGAAGTTCTAGTAGAGTAAATAAAGCTGTGAGTCTATGATAAGAAATTATAAGAAATAATTTGCATTAGTGATATGACAAAATAACCATGTTATTTTTAGATTAGATGCACTGACCAGTTCTTTCCAAATCCTTTATAAATATCAGTATTTACAATTTTGTCTTAAAGAATATATGTTTTAACTAGACAACCATGTTTCATTTCGTATTTGAATTGTCATAAGATCTGACAATAAAATGTTTTCTGATTTGGAAATACATTTAAATTGACAATTTAAAATTTATTATTTAGCCACATTAAATTTTGTATTAAAATCACCATGATTAGATATACTATACCTGAAGTCTAGATATATCATTACTGTGTAGTTATATATATTCTACAGGTGAACTTTAGTAATGCAAATGAAATATAAATGAGTATTAAAATATCTGTTACATTAGAAAGGCAGGAGTCATTTCACAGCTCAACAGGGCAATGTTCAAACAATTCTGTGAAACACCTAAGAATGCTAATGAAATATCAAGCAGCTATAATAAAGTATATTGTACTATGTGGCTATGCTTACCAGAAAGAAAGGGAAGTTACAGGTATCAGACATGGAAAGGTCACTGATAGCAAGAATGGCAGGCTCTCAAGTGGATGAGGGCAGGGTAGGTAATCCTGATCTGGGGGGAGAAAGTCCAGGTGATACAGAACGGATTACTGGAGTTCAAAACTCAAAGCAGTGAAAAGAAAAGGGACAAGGATTGTAAGATGGGGAGTTAGAACCAAAACCTCAGTAAAACCTGCGACCCAGAAAAAAGGCTATGTGCCTTACAAAGAAAAAACTAACACATCCATCTACCAGGGGCAAAGAAGAAAGCTTGACTAAGCCCCGTGTCCATGTTCAAAATAGTAAAATATGGCAACATTCTCTTGAGACACTGACAACCACAGCCCCATATCTACCAGGATTGAAGTTAGAATTTCCAGTCCTACAGGGTCAGGGAAAGTTGTAACCTGAGATAGTTAAAGAGGAAGTCCAACATGCACAGGTCTGGTCATGTTGTTTGAGTGATTATGAAGTGCCTTTTCTGCATGTGGTGACCTTCGGAGGCACATAATCTCCCGTACTGGAGTGCACTGACATTCTTCGCTCCCAAGACTCCTTGTTACCAGTCATGTAATCTTGCTTCAGGTTCCTGAACATCTAGTCAAAAACTTAAGCCACTGTTGAGTTCATATTCAGGTCATCTCTATTTCCAGGAAAAGTGAGTAACTAGATGTGTGAATCAATGCTGATTCTTAATGAGGTAGTCATTCTGTTATTGTCATCTTGAAGCTGGTGCCCTTTATGAGATAGGACTTTCTCTAAAATCAGGCTTTTCAGGTGTTTTCCACTTCAGTCAACAGGTCACAGGGAAGTCCTCTGGAGATTCAAAGATTCATTTTCGAAGGAGTGGCCATCTAGTATTGTGACAGAAGGAGGCAAGTTGGGAGTTCTAGTACAAATTTATTTAGCTTCAGTACTTAGTTATAATTTATACTCTACAAGCTATTTCTAAAGCACTAGGGTCAGAAGCACTGCTCTGCACACCCGCATTTTTAATTTAAGTGGATCAAATGACAAACAATTGATGCTGAGCAGGTTTGCTTGCAAGGACACCTGGAGTTTCATAATTTGGCATTTAATCATTTGGGGAACTTAATAGCAAAACAAACAATGTTTCTCAAAAGTAGAGTAGTTCTTAGGAGAACAGACTTGGCTGGGCTCTAAAACTTTATGTGCAACCACTAAGGTTCAGATACAAATGCCTATTTGCATAAAATATTATGTCCATTGGCACATACAGCAACCAATTCTATTAGCTTGGTTATAAGGGCCAAATGATAGATCTGCTCATACTCTAGTGTGAACCAGCCAGGAGCTTTTATTATTTTCTTGTTGTCTTCCAATTAAAATACAGCTTTCTGGGGTGTCTGGGTGGTTCAGTTGGTTTTGTCTCAGGTCATGATCCCAGGGTTGTGGGATTGTGCCCCACATTGGGTTCTGCACCCACTGCAGAGTCTGTTTGAAATTCTTTCCCCCTCCTACTCCTTCACCCTCTGCACCTCTCCCTGCTCGTGATCTCTCCCTCTCTCAAATAATAAATAAAACCTTTAAAAATACGTATTTTTGTACCACTTAAAAGTACAATGTCTAAAGGACATTGGGGAGGGTATGTGCTATGGTGAGAGCTGCAAACTGTGTAAGACTGATGAATCACAGACCCCTGAAAGAAAAATACATTATATGTTAATTTAAAAAGTATAATGTCTAATATCCTTAATTTGAGTGTGTTTCTTCCCAAATCCAAAGAGCCCTAACAAGATACATGTGCTTTTAAAAAGGGTACTGTCACTTGTGATGAGTACTGGTATCACAGGTAAGAGATGAATCACTAACTTGTACTCTTGAAAGTAATATTACACTATATGTTAACTAGAATTCAAATAAAAACTTGAAACAAAATAAAGAAATAGATAAATAAGTAAATAAATAAATGGGGAGTGTCAGATAGTAAATATCTTTCTTTAAGATGTAAACATTTTATCTAGATACATTCCAGACTATTGTAAACCTCTTCTCTGCACAGAAAGTATATCAAGTCCCAATATTTTCATGGGATTTGCTTCTATTCCCTAAGCCCTGGTGCTTTCTGTTCTCTAATTTCTATTAACAGGCTATCATCAAAGAAATTTGGCTTGATGTTATTTTGATGAAGACGACAATTAAGTTTCGTTTGGACTAAATTGTAGACAGAGTCATAGGTTGATGTCAGCCTCTAAGAGCGCAGTGAACGGAGGTATATTGCTGCACTTGCCATGTGCAAACCTCAAACAACTTCTAGTGTGTTTGGTTACTAATCAAGAAGGAGGAAAACAAACATTCACCAGATCACTGGCTAGGCAGATGCCAAAGACATTTTTTTGCTTTAGTAAAAACAGACAGATAACATCTGGAATGGTAACTCCAACTGGAGTCGCCAGTTAATGAAGCTTACAAAAATGCACTATTGATCTCTATCCTCCTGCCATCTTTCACACTTAAAAAAATGGGCAGTTAAACAGAAATGGGATATCTCTATAAGAGTCTATCACTTCTATAAGAGTAGAAGTGACTATCTCTGAATCATTTTAATCCTTATGGTCATAATAAGATCTCTGATGCCCCCTTGGATACATGCTTTCTTTGCTAGGTAGGGCCTTTGGAGAGCTTGGGAATGAAGGACCTAATGAGGTGAAATTGTGGTTCCACTGGGAATACTATGAGTTGTATAAGGTAAAAGCTCCATTTCATTCCTGACATCAAATTGGCCTCCATTCTTACAGGTGAATCAAGGAGTTAGTTTTGGTCCTAAATTAACGTTTCAGACTCATAATCAATGTCAAGTAGTCCCCCAATAATATGCACATTTCTGTTTTCCCGGTTCATAGCTCCCCCAGTAAATGTTGCTAGGCCATTGACAAATGTGAGAAGGAAGGAAGATTCAGGGCACTTAGGAACTCTGAGGTATCTGAGCTTCACTGACCCTCCCTGCAAATAGAAGAACTACCATGACACACAGGCAGAGGCATCCCTGAACAACTTATGGTATAGAGTAGCAGGGAAGACCTGTTCCCTGAAAGAAGTTTACTTTCAAGAAAGAATGAAAGAAAAGTACTGAACAATGCACAATGGTGGAAATCAATGAAATAGTAAATAAGTTATAATATACAGCCTTAAGAAAATGCAAGCAAAAGATGTTATAAAAGAATATGTATCAGCAAGTACTTTTAAATTTATGAGAATGCTCTGTAACTACCTCAGTGCTATAGCTATAAAAAGTATAGTACAGTAGACAATTTTCTAATGACAGTATTACAGAACATGAAAACTGACTCAGAAATGAATAAAAAAATAAAGAGATTTGCAACCATTGGGAAAAAAATGGATACGTCAAGTAAATCACTTAAATTCTATCAACAAAACAAATGTTTTAGACTTTTATTTTATTTTTTTTTAATTTTATTTATCTATTTGATAGAGAAATCACAAGTAGGCAGAGAGGCAGGCAGAGAGAGAGAGGAGGAAACAGGCTCCCTGCTGAACAGACAGCCCAATGCAGGGCTCGATCCCAGGACCCTGAGATCATGATCTGAGCCGAAGGCAGAGGCTTAACCCACTGAGCCACCCAGGTGCCCCTGTTTTGGACTTTTAAAGAACATATAATCAACACCTTGTAAACATTGATACAAAGATTATGAATATACACATACACACATACACAGATATACACACATATTTGTAACTTACCTTGTGAATCTTGTATTATTTTTACACCAAAGACAGTAGGTAAAAGAAAAATTATATTCTACGGCAAAAAAAGAAACATAAGTATAAAAGTCATAAAGAGAATATTAACAAAATTAAACTAGCATATTGTGTTTATAAAATCTGATCATAGAGGATTCATCCCAGTTAAAGCATGTAAGAATTATTTGACATTAGGAAATATGTATTTTTGCCACATTAACAGAATAATATGCTGTCGCAATTAGTGCAAAAATCATTTAATAAAACTGAATGTATATTCATAACAAGCATTTAGAAATATGAAATACAAACTTCTCTACAGATCCAATATAACCTCTATCAAAATTCCAATGGCATTTTTTTCATAGAAATAGGACAAATGATCCTAAAATTTATATGAACCACAGAAGATCCTGAAGGGCCAAAGCAATCTTGAGAAGGAAAAACAAAGCTGGAGGCATCATGCTCTCTGCTTTCAAACTATATCACAAAGACCTAGCAATCAAAACAGTATGGTATTATTATAAAAATAGACACATAGATCAGTAGAAGAGAATAGAGAGCCCATAAATAAATCCACACTTATATTTTCAATTAATATATAACAAAGGAGTCAAGACTATACAATGGGGAAAGAATAGTCTCTTCAATGAATAGTGATGGAACAACTGGACAGCCACATAGAAAACAAAGCTGGACTAATATTTTGCATCATACCCAAAAATTAATTCAAAGTAGATGAAAGACTTGAATGGAAGACCTAAAAAAATAAAACTCTTAGAAGATAACATAGATGGTAAGTTCCTAGACATCAGTTTCTTAGATGATTTTTTAAAATTTTTTTGGTGTCACCAAAAGCAAAAGCGACAAAAGGAAAAATAAACAAATGGGACCATATCAAACTAAAAAGCTTCAGCACAGTGAAGGAAATCATTAGCAAGATGTGAAAGAAACCTACTGAATGAGAGAAAATATTGGCAAAAAATATTTCTAGTAAGGCATAAGTATCCAAAATATATACCTCATATTAATATAAATGTAATAAATATATGTATTATATTTAGATATACTATTTATATAAATATATAATATAATAACAACAAGCAATCTGATTTAAAACAGGCAGAGGATCCAACTAGACATTTTTCCAAAGAAGATATACAGATGAACAGCAGCACATGAAAAGATGCTCAACATCAATGGGCATCATGGAAATGCAGATCAAAACCACAATGAGATATCACCTTATATATGTCAGAATGTCTATTATCAAAAAGACAAGAAGTGACAAGTGTTGGCTCAGATATGGAGAAAAGGGGAACCCTTGTGTTCTGTTGGTGAGGAAGTAAATTTGTGCAGCCACTATGAAAAACAGTATGGAGGTTTCCTAAAAAAATTAAAAAGAATGACCATGTAATCTACAAATTCCACTTCTGGGAAAGAAGAAAACAACAACTTAAAAAAATATATTTATCCCTATGTTCATTGCAGCATTATTTATAATGCTATGTCTAAATATGGAAACAACCTAAATGTTCACTGACAGAGGAATGGACAAAGAAAATGTGGTATATATTTACAACGGAATATTATTAGGCCATCAAAAAGAAGGAACTCTTACCATATGTGACATGGATGGACTTTGCAGGCATTATGCTAAGTGAAGTCAGCTAAGAAAGACGGTATTGTATGATATCACTTTTATGTGGAACATAAAAAACAAAAAACAAGAAACAAGCTCATAGATACAAGGAATAGATTGGTGTTTGCCAGAGGTGGAGGGTGTGTGGAAGAAATGAGTGAAGGGCTCAAAATGTACAAACTTCTAGTTATAAAATAAGTCATGCAATGTGCTATTGTATGTCAAGTATACCTAAAAAAAGAAAGCTTCTTTAAATAAAAATTCTGTGATTAAATTAAATATCTACAGTAAGCATCAAATTTCACACTGAAACAGCAGAAGTACAGCAGACGCTGAACCTAGTTTCTGCCTCACATCAAAACTCACACTTGACCTAATATGTAAACCTGTGCCATTGCAATAATGCCCACATTGCACAATCCTAGTTTAGGGTTTGAGGGAGTTTAGAAACTATGTACTTCTGCCTCTTCATTTTACTGTGAGGAAACAGGTCCGAGCAGACTTAAGTGATTTGTCTAAATTCACTCCCCTAGTGATGAGAGGAATGTTGACTTAAAACCAGTGTCTGTGAAAACAAAGCAAAACCAAAACACTCAGCTGAAAGCTTGATGGTTTATGTCCTCTCTCATTAAAATGAAACAAAATACACGCAAAACAATTGTAACTAATCTTGTTTATCAATTTTGTGTTACTCATTTTACAATGGGTATTAAGTCCAGGATTAGATTTTGTCACTTTTATCTCAAAACAATAAAAGAGTAATTGAAATGTACAAAACATAAGTCTCTTTATACTAATAAGACAGTTTCAAACTATGCTAGTAAATGTGTTTTGTTATATGGGGGAAATGCAAAAAAAAAAAAAAATGGAAAAACCACTCTAATTTCTATATTAAATTTGAGTGGTCTAAAAGGTTATCAGTTTTCTTGACAAATTAGACAACCAGGGAACATAAAGTGTGAGTTTGTTAGGAACCAGAAACCCAAAATATTTTGTCAGAATTCAGTTAGAACTTCAGTCTTTGGCAGAACTTAACATAATACGTACTTAATGCAGTTTCTAGAATAAAGAAAAAAATAAGTTTAGGCACATCTTTTAATAAGCCTCGAGTTACCTCTAAATGAAGGCTGCTGTTATTCCATTTCCTAAGTTGATTCTGTCATGCCAGAATAGATATGTAGGGTTGAGAAATCATGCAGTTTGCTTAAGATGCTAGAAATCTGAAAGCTTAAATGAAATACCCTGATTTTTAACACCTTCAGTGTGTCAAACAAAATCCACACTGGGGGACTACTATCATATAATTTATAACGTCTCCTTTAGACTGAGAATATTAAATTAGTACTTATGACTTAATGAACTTCTTATTTATATATTGTATCCTTTGCCAAAATCATTTTGGAGGGCGCCTGGGCTCCGTCAGTTAAGATTTTGCCTCAGGCTGAGGTCATGATCCCGGGGTCCTGGGATCAGTTCCACTTTGGGCTTCCTGCTCAGCAAAGAATCAGTTTCTCCCTCTTCCTCTGCCTCTTTCCCCTGCTTGTGCTCTCTCTCTCTCTCTGTTAAATGAATAAAATATTTTAAAAAATCATATTGGATATCAGTCCTTTGTCTATAGTGTCATTTGTGAAGTCTTCTCCCATTCCCTGGGTTGCCTTTTTGTTTTGTTGACTGTTTCCTTTGCTGTGCTGAAGCTTTTGATCTTGATGAAGTCCCAAAAGTTCATTTTCACTTTTGTTTCCTTTGCCTTTGGGGACATATCTTGAAAAAAGTTGCTGTGGCTGATGTTGAAGAGATTGCTGCCTATGTTCTCCTCTAGGATTCTGATGGATTCCTGCCTCACATTGAGGTATTTTATCGATTTTGAGATAACCTTTGTGTGTGGTGTAAGAAAATGGTTGAGTTTCCATTCTTCCACACATACCTGTCCAATTTTCCCAGCACCATTTTTCAAAGAGACTGTCTTTTTCCACTGGATATTTTTTCCTGCTTTGTTGAAGATCATTTGACCATAGAGTTGAGGGTCCATATCTGGGCTCTCTACTCTGCTCCACTGGTCTATGTGTCTGTTTTTGTGCCAGTACCATGCTGTCTTGGTGATCTCAGCTTTGTAGTAAAGCTTGAAATCAGGCAACAGGATGTCCCCAGTTTTGTTTTCTTTTTCAACATTTCTTTAGCAATTTGAGGTCTCTTCCTGTTACATACAAATTTTAGGATTGCTTGTTCCAGCTCTTTGAAAAATGCTAGTGGAATTTTGATCAGGTTGGCATTGAAAGTATAGATGGCTCTAGGCAGTATAGACATTTTAACAATGTTTATTCTTCCAATCCATAATGGTCTTCCACCTTTTTGTGTCTTCTTCAGTTTCACTCATGAGTGTTCTGTAGTTCCTCGAGTACAGATCCTTTACCTCTTTGGTTAGGTGTATTCCCAGGCATCTATGGTTCTTGATGCTATAGTAAATGGAATTGATTCTGTAATTTCCCTTTCTATTTTTTCATTGTTAGTGTATAAGAAAGCAACTGATTTCTGTACACTGATTTTGTATCCTGCCACATTACTGACTTGCTATATGAGTTCTAGTAGTTTGGGGGTGGAGTCTTTTGGGTTTTCCATGTAAAGTATCATGTCATCTGCGAAGTGAGAGAGTTTGACTTCTTCATTGCCAATTTGAATAACTTTTATTTATTTTTGTCGTCTGATTGCTGTTGCTAGCACTTCTAGTACTATGTTGAACAACAGTGGCGAGAGTGGGCACCTTTGTCGTGTTCCTGATCTCAGAGGGAAGGTTGTCAGCTTTTCCTCATTGAGGATGATATTTGCTTTGGGTTTTTCATAGATTTTATGAAGTTGAGGAATGTTCCCTCTATCGTATACTTTGAATCGATTTAATCAGGAACAGATGCTGTATTTTGTCAGATGCTTTTTTTGCATCAACTGAGAGGACCATGTGGTTCTTCTCTCTTCTTTTATTGATTTGTTCTATCACATTGATTGATTTGTGAATGTTGAAGTACCCTTGTATTCCATGGATAAATCCCACCTGGCCATGGTGGATGATCTTTTTAATGGACTGTTGGATCCTATTAGCTAGGATTTTGTTGAGAATCTTGGCATCCATATTCATCAGGGATATTGGCCTGAAATTCTCCTTCGAGGTGGGGTCTTTGCCTTGCAATACCCCAGAGATACAGATGTAAGGAAAAGAAGGGCCACCTGTACCCCAATGTTCATAGCAGCTAAATGGGACTGGAAGAGATTATGCTGAATGAAATAAGTCGAGTAGAGAGAGTCAATTACCACATGGCTTCACTTACTAGTGGAGCATAAGGAATAACATGGGAGACATTGGGAGATAGAAAAGAGAACTGAGTTGGGGGAAATCAGAGGGGGAGACAAACCATGAGAGACTCTGGACTCTGAGAAACAAACTGAGGGTTTTGGAGGGGTGGGGGTAGGGAGTTGGGTGAGCCTGGTGGTGAGTATTATGGAGGGCACGTATTGCATGGAGCACTGGGTGTGGTGCATAAACAATGAGTTTTGGAACACTGAAAAAAATTAAATAAAATAAGATTTTAAAAATCGTATTGACATTTAATTGTTTGTCCTTTCCCTTTATGTCATTTCTATTCATTCATTCATTCACTTATCTTTTTTTTTTTAAGATTTTATTTATTTATTTGACAGAGAGAGATCACAAGCAGGCAGAGAGGCAGGCAGAGAGAGAGGAGGAAGCAGGCTCCCCGCTGAGCAGAGAGCCCGATGCGGGGCTCGATCCCAGGACCCCAAGATCATGACCTGAGCCGAAGGCAGCAGCTTAACCACTGAGCCACCCAGGAGCCCCCATTCATTTATCTTTTAAGAGATGCAGCCTACAAATCATGGTTCTTATTAGTTCAAAGCTTCTCGAACTATTGACATAAACAAAGGGATAAAGAGAATGATATACTTGTAGATAGTACAGAAATGGTAGAGAGAGAAAAACTTAGTAATTGATGTACAAGCAAAATTGCACTGGATCCTTGTTGAAAGTGTCAAGGAAGACTTTATTCATGACTACTGCAATAAGGGTCAAGACTAGACAGAGGAGAGACTATAATGGAGAAGAGAGATTGAATTCAACTTGATGGAAACAAGGAAGGGTTTTTAAATGCTGAGGTTAGCTAACAGAAAAATATAGAACATTAGTGGGGAAGATTTTCAATGTGATCAGGCCATCTGTGTTTGCTAATTTTCACCATAGAAGTTAGGCTCTTAGTCTCTCTCCCAGAGCCTGGGAGAGAGGGGGATTATCTTCTTAGATGACTACATTTCAAAGGGATAATTCCCAAATTGTAGAAGATTTACATCTCAGAGGGTCAGAGAAAGAATCTACAGTCACAGTTTTTCTAAAGTAAAAGTTCTAAGGAGGTCAGGGTCCTATAGACAGGGAGAAACCGGTCTAAAGTTCAGTCAAGCTAAAGGAAACATTAGGTCTTCTTGGTTACTGATAACTATAACAGAAAAGTAAAAGATGATGTTTGCCAAATATCTTAGGTGCTTTAAATTTCCAGAGACACTAATTTGAACAATAAAGTAGATATAGATGGATGGCCAAATATTCTGGTTTAGTGAAAAGAAGCTTGGATCGTTTCATCTATTAATACACCAGACTAGTTCTTGCTTGTGGGATCCTTGCTAGAGAAGATGGATCTTAAAACAGAACTGGAGTGGGGGTGGGGATTAGAAGACCAACAGAAGAAAAGAAAGAAAAAAAATTGAGTTTAATTTTTACTTACACTATTACTGAGCCTCCCATGGCTTCTAATTAGAGAATGATTCAGAAAAAAAAAATATATATATATGTATGTATATTTACTTGAGAGTTAATTGTTGAGTCTTTCATATTACCAGGTTGAAGATTTTTCCATGGGAAGTTTCAACTGACTCCACTGAAACTCAATTGGACTTCATCTCCCGCAGGACACCGTATGAAATGCAACAAAGATCCATAGTTCTGTACATGGTTTTCAACATTAAATGAGATACCTTGAAAAACTGACCCCTATTTTCTAGTTCTTGCAGTTATTAAACCCAAAAAGCCATAGCTCAATAAAATGCTATAACTAAACTCTTACTCGGCTTGACTTTCTAAGTACATAAATTCCTCCCATGAGTGTTCCTCTTTTTTAAAAGAGCGTTAACTTTTTCACACCACTAGGGAATGGGGCACTGCACTTCACAATTGATGTATTAAACCCCGGTGAATTAGGAGTGTTGCTGCACTTTTTAAAAGTACCATATTTGTTCCATTCAATAAATTGGGCATTGGGAGAATGGAGATGGAAAATTCAGCATTGATTTCCTGATTTCAAAGCTGAGTTTCTTTAATCAGGACAATCAGAAGAATACAGATGCTTTCAAAATTCAGATATACCTACTGTTGCGTATTAAATTATTTTAGTAATTACATTTATCTTGTATTAATATGCTGCCACATCTTTTTAAAAATTTTTAAGATTTTTTTTAAAGATTTTATTTATTTATTTGACAAAGAGATCACAAGCAGGCAGAGAGGCGGGCAGAGAGAGAGAGGGAAGCAGGCTCCCTACTGAGCAGAGAGCCCGATGTGGGGCTTGATCCCAGGACCCTGAATACATGACCTGAGCCAAAGGCAGAGGCTTAACCCACTGAGCTACCCAGGTGCCCCTCTTTTTTTTTTTTTTTTCATTTTTTAAGGTTTTACTTGTATTTCAGTTATTGTATAGTATATTATCAATTTTGTTTGTACATCACATTTTATTTATTTACGTACTTACTTATTAATATTTTATTTATTTATTTGAGAGAGAGAGAGAAAGAGAGCACAAGAAGAGGGAGGGTGGAGAGAGAGGAAGAAGCAAACTCCCCAAGGAGCAGGGAGCCTGATGTGGGGCTAAATCTCAGGACTCTGGGATCATGACCTGAGCCCAAGGCAGACACTTAACTGACTGAGATACACAGGCATGCTGCTACATCTTTTAAATAGTGAAACTTTTAAAAAAATTTACAAGGTATTTGTATAAAAAATTGTTGTAAAGATTTTATTTTTTTTCCTTTTAGTTGATAATATATATGCAATATAAATTTGATATAGCTGCATTTTATATAAAACAAAATTTTGATGTCACAAGAAATATAAGAGATGTAGTACTTGACTTTTTAAAAGGACCTCAATAGAACATCTTTTCTAGAAAAGTATTTCTTAGTGTAATTTCCATTGAAACCATTAGAACTGGGCTCAGAAGTTTAGTTCTTAGGAGGGACAGAGCAGAGAGAGAATCCCAAGCCGATTCCATGCCCAGTGGGGAGTCAAATGTGGAGCTGGATCCCAAACTCCTGAGATCAGGACCAAGAGTCGGATGCTTAACTGACTGAGCCACCCAGGCACCCCTCTAATTAATCTTAAAAGAATAATTTCTAAATTTATAATATTACAAGATCAACATATATGAGACTTTCATATTGCAGTATTTTTTAATCTGGGGATGTCTTCAATATTACAAATATCACTCCCCTCAGAAATAAATAAAATATTAGTCTTAAAACCTAATATATTGATAATGTTATCCAAAATGATCTGTTATCAAAATTATATTGATACTTTTACTATCAAACCAAGTTTATTTTATTTATTTATTTATTTTTAAATATTTTATTTATTTATTTGACAGAGATCACAAGTAGACAGAGAGGCAGGCAGAGAGAGAGAGAGGAGGAGGAAGTAGGCTTCCTGCTGAGCAGAGAGCCCGTCTTGGGGCTCCATCCCAGGACCCTGGGATTATGACCTGAGCCTGAGCCGAAGGCAGAGGCTTTACCCCAGTGAGCCACCCAGGTGCGCCAAACCAAGTTTATTTATTTATTTATTAAAGATTTATTTATTTATTTATTTGACAGACAGAGATCACAAGGAGGCAGAGAGGCAGGCAGAGAGAGGAGGAAGCAGGCTCCCTGCTGAGCAGAGAGCCCAATGTGGGGCTCGATCCCAGGACCCTGGGATCATGACCTGAGTCGTAGGCCGACGCTTAACCCACTGAGCCACCTAGGCACCCCAAACCAAGTTTATTTTTTAAAGAAGTTAAAGTTTATCAGTTCTTTTCACTAGGTTAGAATTTTTTTTAAGGATTTTATTTATTTGAGAGAAAAAGAGAGAGACAAAGATGGAGCATGAGCAGGAGGAAGGAGTTGAGGAAGAGGGAGAAGCAGACCACCTGCTGAGTGGGGAACCTGTGGGGGACAATGTCTCAGGACCCAGGAATCATGATCTGAAACAAAGGGAGATGATTAACCCACTGAGACACCCGGTTGTCCCTAGAATGATTGTTAATTTGAATTTATAGCTGCTCATATTGTTCAAATTATATACAACTAAAGTGCCATATAAGAAATTGTAAAGATAAAAAATAGAGTAATAGATAGTAAATACAGTATATTTTTATATTTTATAGAAATTTTATATAAAATTTTATATAAATTTTATTAGTTATATAGTAAAAATAGTAAATAAATAAAATATCTGTTAAGATAAAATATTCTTTATTTTTTCAAGATTTTATGTATTTATTTTACAGAAAGACAGATCACAAGTGGGCAGAGAGACAGGCAGAGAGAAGAGGAAGCAGGCTTCCTGCTGAGCAGAGAGGCCAACATGGGTTCCATCCCAGGGCTCTGGGATTATGACTCAAGCCAAAGGCAGAGGCTTTAACCCACTGAGCCAACCAGGTGCCGCTAAAAATACAATTTTAAGTAGGCCTAAGTTACAATCACTTAACACAGATATAATTTTTATAGGCATATCTGATTCAAGTTTTAAAATTGGTTTAAGAATTAAAGAAAAAAATAACATAAAGCTGAAGTTAATTTCAACAAAGTATTTGTTAAATTTTTGACTGAAAACTTTTAAATACAATTTAATTCCAATGGGCTTGGATACCAACAATATTATAAATATTGTTCTTTGACCAAATATGTGTTTACCACAAAATACACCATGCTTAATTCTTTAATAGAGTCTCTTTTCAAAATAAAAGAATGCAATGAGATTTCTTAAGAGCCTCAGCTTCTGAAAACACATTTTCAATAGTCTTGCCAGTTTCACAGTTATAAACAGCTGGTGTTAGAGGGCATTGTTGATATAAAGAAGAGTGTTGTGGGTCGTGTTTTCAATATTTGCTTTAGTTTGTTTTCTGACCAACAGCCTAACTTCTATTTAGCCTGACCTAATTTATCTCAGATTATAAATCAATACAGGTTTACATGTTTAATGCAGGAGACTAGAATGGAGAAAAACTAAAATTGTCAAATAATTCCATAAATTTACATTTACTCACAAATGTGCAGTTATAATTAAAAGCAGAAGCTACTGACAGATATTATAGAGCAACACATTCTGTCAGCAGGTATTAAATAATAGGGTAAAAAGTTAATAGCCCTTTCACTTAATTATGAAGTGATTTTTAAATTGTACAAATTGGAAGATTACAAGCATCTGCTAATTTTAGATTAACTTTTGATCATTCCTTTATTTCAGGATACAAAATTAACTCCCCTTTCATATAATTATCACCTTTATATGATAAATATTGTAATTTATATAATGCAAGGAGTAAAATAAATATATTTACTTTTCTTTCTCATGATCTTTCTCTATTCTGTACATTGTTTGGTTACCAGGCTTGTTAGGACATAGTTATTTAAACAGATTTCACCTACCCCAAAAGAATAAGGGAAAGTAGCGAGAGAAAAAAATATGTATGTAAATGCACTTGGGGCACTTTCTGGTAGCAGAAAGAGCTCATGTCTTCCAAGGGGAGCAGGAGAAATACAATTACTGAGCACATGGACATCAAGACACACAAAAATCAGGTCTTCTGTGGTAAACATTGCCACTTGAGGGATGGACTGCAATAAGGCTGCAGAAATAGAACAGTGTACACTCATTTTCCATAAGAAATTTTCAAACTTCTTTAAGAATTTTTGCCTTAACCACCTTTAACTTCACAGTAAAATATGCTTGAAAAACATATCATTCATCTTTACATATATTTATAGCTCAAATATGTATTTGGGATTTTCCATTAAGAATAATATACTATTCTTACTTTGCCTGAATTCACACAGGAGTAATTCTCTACAGAACTACACTTCATTTACTTTTTAAGTGTGTAACTCTGGAAATGATTTGAATATAATGAAAATGCTATTAAATGCACTTTTGTTGAACAGCATAATAAACCTCACTTTAATAACCAAAATGTAATCCAGTCATTTGTCTTCTTGGAGAACATTGCATGCCTGGTACAAAAGGTAAAAGAACTCTGAGTGTGCCTTTTGCTCTATTTTTATGTCAAACCAAAGCCAACAAAGAATTATAAATTATGACACATGCATTGTTTGTAAAGCCAAACCCATAGCACTGTATTTATGCCCCAGATGAGGAAATCCTCAATGGATAGAAGCTTAAGAATTACTTTATTTTACAACTCTACTGGTAAGAATAGCATAAAGGGTATGTAAAAAAAAAAATGGTGGAAATTCTAAGACATCTCGGGGAATTATAAAGAAAAGTACATAAAATTATAGTGTGAGGAAATTTGAGGCAAGTGTTTTGTGTTATTGAATTCTGGTAAGACACTGATAGAAGGGTAGAAGTACTCGTTCAGACCTCTTCAATTATAAAATAATAATTACTTTTATTTCCCTTTTATTTAAAACTCCCACTAAATATGCTTGGAGAAAAACATTGTTTTCAGATCACTACTGTGATTCGAAGATTTGATGGTGAGAAGAATGTGGAATCTATTGCAAGACAGGGGTATCTTTTATTTTATTTTATTTTATTTATTTATTTTTTTAAAAGATTTTATTTATTTATTTGACAGAGAGAGATCACAAGTAGGCAGAGAGGCAGGCAGAGAGAGAGGAAGGGAAGCAGGCTCCCTGCTGAGCAGAGAGCCCGATGCGGGACTCGATCCCAGGACCCTGAGATCATGACCTGAGCCAAAGGCAGCGGCTTAACCCACTGAGCCACCCAGGCGCCCAAGACAGGGGTATCTTTTAAAGAAGAACATGACCTCTCTATTCCATGGTCTACTCTTAATCTCTACCCAAATAGAGCATGTTGCTATGTAATATTCTCTTAATTTGAATATCATCTTTTAGAAAACTTCTCAGTTAGAGTTGATGATTCTCTCTTAGCATCTCATGAATTTTGATTGCTTTCATCTCAAAAATAATACAATTAATTGCATTCTTATTTTAAAAAAACACCTTAAATTTCTAAAATTACCTGATCACATCCATGTTAAATACTCCAGTGACCTTTAGTTAATACAAACATACAGATATCATTACACATAATACAGATTATTTGTAACTAGCTACACTTACATTCTCCATTGCCTGCCCAGACCAGAAACCACAGGACCAACTTTGATTTCACCTAGTCACAAATCTGTTGAGACCGTCTTCCTTACCTACTTGCATTCAGAACTCGACCATGTTTGACCTGGATTGCTTGGGAGGAGCCATGAATTTAAGGTCTTTTTAGACATCATGCTTGAAACATAAGAAATGGAATTATTATCTTGTTTGGGTTGTTGAATCTCTGTGACAGTGGCTTTCAACCTTGACTGCAGATTGGAAGCACCTGGGGAGCCGGAAAAGCAAATACAACAATACTAAGTCAGGTTTGGGGGCAATGGAACGTACCTCCACACTCTATTTCAACTCCCAAGTTAATTATCAGTGTCCCGCTTTAACTAGAAACACTTCATGAGAAATTTCATCTTTTTTTATCACTCTCTAAAGAAACTTGTAATGTGCCTGAGAACCAGCTAAAATACAGCAAAGTTTTGTTGAATAAATATTGAATAATGACCAAGTTGAATGAATAATTTAAGATTATTTTTGCAACTAGTTCAGTCTTTGTTAGGCAAAATAAACAAAATATTCCAACCTAGATGCTGACTTTTCTTCTTTCTTTTTTAAAAATTTAAGAAGTTTTAAAAATTAATATTCTCTTATGAAGTCTCAGATGTACTGATTTGAGGCCCATGACTCAGCTGGGGTCTCCTTTATTTTCTCCCTCATCCCTTTAAAGAAGCTTCTGAAATAGGTAACCTGAAAAGTGACATCAAATATAATAAATAATACTGTGAGCTCCAGGAAACATTGTCTTGATAAAGCTTGTCAGACTTAAGTAGTTCATCTTGGCTCTCCAAGAGTCACTCTGCTCTTGGGAAGAACCATATGATGTTAAAAGATTAAGGTAGGGAGGCAATAGCAGTTTATTTGAGGAAATATTCTCCTTCACAGTTAGCCCCATCTTCTAATTCAGCCACATATATGCTTTACCTTTGTAATTTGGAAAACAAGGACTTACCCTGACTGTTCCTGCTGCCTTCTACTCTACTCTAATATTTTCCCCACTGTTACATTTGCCCTCTTTCTCCTCACTCTCCCTTGTCATACTGATGAATCTTCTTACTCATCTCTAAAACCCACACTAACACTTGTAAAAGATTAATCATTTCACCCTGTGCTAAAGTCTTCTATTTTGAGTATCATGGATTCCAGCAGTCATCTTCTGGAGTCTACTGCTTTCAACTTTTACCTGAGAGTCACTCAAAACCACCTACCTTCTTTGAAGACTTTGGTAACAGCCTTCGTGCCCATGACAACAGCTCTCGTTTTCCTGTCCCACTGTTGCTACCCAGTTGTACCTCTGTCCATAATAACTTCTGTTTCCAATCATGCTTCAGGTAATATCTGATCACAAACTCTTATGTTTTAATCCCACTGAATTTGTGCTTTGATATAATTCAAAGTTCCATTCGTAATCCATTTATCTTCACCTTTTGTCCTATGGACACAATTGGCTTTATGTTATATGATTTCAACAACTGTCTTACTGTTACACTCAATTACCTCCATATCATGTCTTTCAATGAGAACCAAACCATCAGCAACTCTATATTGAACTAGATATTCACTATCTTATATGGCAACCAGTAGCCATATTGTCAACTGAGCAGATGAAATGTGACTAATTTAAATTGAAATATACTAGATGTGTGAAATACACCCCAGAGCCGAAAAAAGAATGCAAAATCTCATTACTTAAATTGGTCATAGTAATTAATTCACAATGTATATGTATATCAAATCATAACATTTTACATCTTAAATATATATATTTTTTGTCAATCATCCTTCAGTAAATCCAGAGAAAAAAGAACATTAGATACATGGTATGCATCTGTGGTTTGCATTATATTTCTGTTGAGCAGTTCTGATTTACATTTGTCAAGGTGTGTATGTCCTTCACTATTAGCTCCTGAACACTGAACTGGGTGAAAGAAATCATACAAATAAATATATTTCTGACCTAAAAGTGTCCATTTTTAACCTAAAATGACCATCTCTACTTCTTGGCCGGCCTTTAACTTGTCCCCAGGTAGCTCAAGCCCTCCATTAAGCATCACTATTTATACGGCAACTAGGCTTTGAATGTCTACTAGGCCAGTCATCAATTCAGGAGCTAAGAATGGAGCAGTGAACAAGGGGTAAAAAAAACCCTACCTTTGTAGTGGAGTCAGAGAGAAAACAAGACACATTAGGAAGATAGATAGTATGTTATATAATTGGAGTGGCTAGTCTGAACTGGAAATGTGACTCAGGCAATGAGAATAGAAAACATCAATGGAAGAATGCTTTAGATTTTTTAGAAATAGTGCCTTGACAGGGCCTCAATGGGATATGAGTCCCCCAAGGAGTGGGGAAGTTGAGCTGTGATTCTTGGGCAAGAGCTTTCCAGGGAGAGGGAACATTAAGGGCAAAATTCTGGGTAATAGTGGAGATCACTCAGCGGCTTCAAGAAAGGCCACTGTGGCTGGAGCCACAAAGCCCAGGGAAGAGAGTAGATGGATCCCAAAGCTTGGGAGTGAGGGGTTGGGTAGAGGGCAGCACATAGGCAGATCAAATAGGTCATTGTATAGACTTTGGCTTTAATGTCGAGTATTTGGAAAGTTTTGACCAGAGGGGTAATGTGAGCAAGCTTCATTGTAACATCACCCGGGATACAGCATTGAGAAAAGAGGGAAGGGGATGAGGTTCAATCAGGTAAAATGATGATGAGACAAATGCAATAACCCAGGTAGGAGGTAAGGGTGGGAGCAAAAGAATTAAAGTGCTTCTCCCACATAAGCAACACAAGCCTCTTGTTTGGAGCACTTCTCTGTTTCCAGACAATTTGCCTGCTCCCCAACTCAGCCACATCTCTTCCTTTTTCCCCGAGGAGGAATCCCTCATCCCCTATCTAAAGCTAATCCCCTCATTGTTTTCTGGATCCAGTGTCCTTATTGCTTGTCACTTTTTTCAATTAATTGTAATCTTTATGTTTGTCTCTAATTTATCTTTCCCTCTTGTTTCAACATCTCTAAACTTAATATGCTCTCCCTCAAACATTCATTGTTTTCCTATCCCACTGCTAGCTCTATTCTTTCCTCTCAGAAGTTTGCTATAATTCCTGTCTCCAAAATCTCACCTCCCCATTAAGTTTTCTGTCTACTGCCCAGTGGCTTTTGTCACACCATCACACAGGAAGTCCTATTGACCTTCCGATTTGGAACTTCTTAGATAATTTTAAGTCTTATTTATTTGACATCTTTGTGACATTGGATATTACTGCTTGTTCTTTCTGGAATTTGGACTTTCTTCTATTTACATTTTTGTCTCCACTGGTACATTAACTATGGAAAGCAAGAATCATATTCTACTTAACTCTGACCTTGATTTTATTAACTTAAATAAATTACTTAAGGCAAAAACAACGTGATAGGCAGAAAGGGAGGTTTCATCCAGGACAGACAAAAGAGGAAAAATAAAAATAGCCAACACCTAGTCATCAAACACCCTTACTGAGGAAGATGATATTCTTAGTTTTACTTTTGACCAGAGGACAGACAGACCATGGAGGTGATAAAGCTCCTAAGCCACAGGCCTTTCACATCCAGTGCTCTCAAAGAGGTCTTGTCCGTGTACTCACGTGGTCATATACATTCTGCATCATTAAAAAATAAAAATTACATACTTTAACCAAAATTAGTTAAGATTACTGCCTCTTTGCATTATGAGTTTCCTCTATAATATCCTTCCTTATTTGGAGAAAGTGGACCCAGCATCATGAAAAGGTAAATAGTCTGAGAAACCTACAATTTGAATAAATCTTACTGGGAAAGTTTTAATAAAATAAGTAAGAAACCACAAATTCCTGAATTGAAAATACACATGAATATTAAATTCACTTAGTAAAGATAAGAGAAAATGTAGATAAAATAATGCAAGGCAAAACAAAAATAAATTCAAATAATTCTGACATGAAGGAGCTAATTGTAATGAAAAATGATTTCAGATCACACCAAAAGTAGTAACTCATGTAAAGGAAGAGATAAGTTTTGAACACGAGTAATTAATAGGCTTTTGTGTTGTTTGATAGTCCAATTAATGAAGTGGCATAAATCATATAACCATATTGGAAAAGTATTTAAATTTCTTGCTGAGGTGGCATGAAATACTGATATGGACCAGGATAACATAAAAATCACAATACGACATTAAGACCAAAACAGTAGTGACAAATGGGTCATCGGCTTTTATCAGTTTGAACAGTGCTTAAGGATAGGTACTATAGAGGAAAATGCGAAGTGTCTTGAAGTCCTACAGCTTATATGCAAAAGACACTCAGCAGTTTTCTCAAATTTGACAAAAATTCTAGAATATACTTGAATTTATAAATAATGGGAAATAGAAATTATAAAAAACAAAAACTTCTTAAAATCTTCTAAGGTAAATTTTTAATTACCTTTCTATTCTCTCTGTAGAAAATATTACAAATTTTCAAGGAATAGTCAAGGAATATTCAAACAAAACAATTAGAAGAAAAGTGTTACAGAAATGTGCCAAGGATTAATTAATAAAAGTATGTTTTTCTCAGTTTGAGGATGTAAAATATTTGCTAACTTTTAATTTTAATTTGTTCTTATATACCTTCACAATCTATTCACTTTATTACTGGTTTTGCATTTATAATTTTCCATTCTTTTTTTTATAGAGTCTCCTTACCCCTGAATTGATTTAAGCTTCAGTGCTCACAAAACTGGAACTGCATTTGTCTTTGCCTATTTTTCAGGCTTAGCTAAGCATATTAAAAACAAGAAGAATGCAGTCAGAATATATAAATTTATAAAAAGACAACATTTTTCTTTAAACTATGTGAGATATTTTCAAACAAAAGATTTCACAAAGCAATACTGACTGAACCTAAAATGAGTTTTCTATTGGCCATTTGTTAAAAGTGGTAAAAGATTTTTCTTTGGAAAAGACTTTAGAAACAGGGAATGGTTGTTTTTTAAATGATTTTATAGCAATATACAGCAAACAATAGACGGTTCACAAATTCAGAACTACCTACTCTGTGCCAGGAACTCTTGAGGACTTTTAACTATAATGATCAATGATACCTTCTAATCCCTTCTTTCAGTGGGGTCTGGGAAGATATATAAGAATACATATAATTTTTGGTTGTATATGTATGTTCAGGTTCCTATAACAAAAATAACATAGTCTAGGTGGCCTATACAAAAAACACTTATTTCTTATAGTTCTGGAGGCTGGGAAGTCCGTGTTTCAAGGACTGACCAATTCAGTGTCTGGTGAGAACCTACTCCTACTCTTGGTTCATTGTGGAAAAGATGAGGGAGTTCTCTGGGATCTCTTCTTCTAAGGGCATTAATTTCACCCATGAGGCCCTGCCCCCACAATCTAATCACCTTCCAAAGGCCCCACTTCCTAATTCTCTCCTTTTGAGGGTTAGGATTTCAACATACGAATTTGGAGGGAACACATTCATTCCATAATGAAAAAAACAGTACATAATGAATGAAATGAACAGCCCTGTAATAAAGCATAATGGGAGAAAGGAATGTTATTTTAGGTAAGGAGGTAAGAAAATCTTCCTAGGAATGAGAACTAAATGTTATATCTAAATGATAATAAGGAGGCAAACATGAAAAAAAAAATGCCAGGAAGAAATTTGTGCACAGGAAAGAGCAAATAAAAAATCTTTGATAATATATGGGTACTTTAAGTTTTGTGTTTACTTCTTAATATACTTACCACGTATGTTGGTATACACCAAGTATATTGGTAAGTATATTTGGTTTTAATTAAACAGATTTTTATAATACTTCCTCTGTCTAATATAGTATTCTTCATGAACGATACTTAAATATGTTGTGGAATACCTAGTACACATCCAATTTTGCCCACCTACAATTCAATTAATAAGTCTCAAAAGACCCTTTGAATCCTGTTTAAAATTAGCTTCCATGCAACTCAATATTTGTCTTGAATTAATTATGAAGCAACAACATTTGATGAGGACTGACAACTAATTGCATCACTAGCAAAGGAAGAGTCCTTGTTAGGGCTGTGACAAGTCAAATCATGACCTTAGTGCTTTTTGAAGAAACTTTATACTCGACAGCTTGCTGAAACAGCTCTTTGTAAAGTAATGCAGCAATTCATCACCTTCATAATTGATAATATATCCTATAAAATGATTTCATTTAAGGACAGACAAATAAAGGATACCATTTGAAAGAATATAATGAATTTGAAAAATCAAAGAAATTTGAAATGGAAAAGCACACTAGGAGAATAATAGTCTATGTAAAGTCTATTAAAATGCACTCTGTACTGGTCATGGGGTACAGAGTAAGATCTTAGATCAGTCAGTCTGCTCTTTTACTTACTAGCTCTTTAACCTTGAATAACTATTTAAACTCTCTGTACCCCAGTTTCCCAACAATGAAACATAACAATATTTACCTCATAAGTTTATTGTAAACATGTAATAAAGATCTTTGCAAATAATAACTACTATTATTATTTTAATTGATTTTTAAATACTAAATTTTCTAATTTTTTACATGTTTTAGGCAACTCCAACAAGTGAAAACACATTATCTACTGGTAAACAGATTCGGTAAAACATACTGCCTTCAGGCTACCATCTTAATTATGACCCTTTTTCTTTCCTTTCCTTTGGTTGTATTTAAAGGTTTAGACTAAATAAAATAGAATGCAGTTATATAATAATAAATAAAATAATGATAAACCCTATATCTTCCATTAAAAATGGATTTCAGTGAACTACACTAACTGAAGTTTACTATCTTATTGAAACTCTACTCCTATGGTCCTTCTCGGTGATGAACACATAACATGTATGACCCTTCCAACACCCTATAGCCTCTCTTGCATATAAGCTCTCTTTCAATGGTCCTGTTCTTCTTCATTCCTCAAACTCTCAACTCCCAATCATGTTTTAGATATCATCAATATCAGTAACTGCAAGAACATGCTTTCTGGTCACCATCAGATTCTACTCCAGAGGTTTTCCTTGTTCTGATATAAATATGTCCCACCAGAAGTTAGAATTTATAGACTTGATTTTGCACTCCCTCACCCCCATCATTGCTCCACTTCTTCCCTAAGGAAGCTTAAAGTCAAATTATAATAAGCATTTTCTTGCATCTCTACCTCACTTCTCTTACCCTATTGCTAGTTTTGTCTTTGGCTAACCCTCAACTTCAATTAAACCTAACTTATCCACTCTGCATCTACACCAGAAACCATGTGGCTGAATGTGACAAAAAGAGACACAATCAACTGACTGTTCTTATTAAATTCAGGTTTTCAATCCAGTCTTCAATGTCCCTGACAATCACACAATATTTTCCTCGTTTGTTCAGACTCACACATGCCAAGAAAACTATTCTCTGGTGCATCCTGTCTCTTTAAATTTCCAGAACTCCCACTCCCCCCATCTTTTTTATCCACTGATTACTTAGTTTTCTATTTCATTGAGAAAATGGTACAATTGGAGTACAACCTTGATAAACCCCTTAACAACAACATTACCTACTTGTTTGCAATTATGCTAATATAATTTATGTTATCTCTTGATAATACGGATTCACTCTCTGTGCTTCTAGCAAGGCCAACACACCCCTCTGTGTTCTTGATTCTAATCCCTTTCAGTTACTCTAGGAGATTAAGCGATTTTTCCATATTTTTTAAAAAGATTTTATTTATTTATTTGAGAGAGAGATACAGGGAGCAGATATAGAGCAGGAGTGGGGACAGAAGGAGATGAAGAAGCAAGCCCCCTGATGAGCAGAGAGCTGAGACATGGGGCTCATTCCTAGGACCCTGGGATCATGAACTGAACGAAAAGCAGACACTTAACCTACTGAGTCACCCAGGCTCCCCTCCCTTTTTATAATAGATTAATTTTCCCCTTCTACTGGATTTTTCTCTTAAGACTATGCACTGAATTGCATTTATATCACCTTAAAAATCAATTGGCTTCTTTACTACTTTCAGCTATCACACAATTCTCCCTTGTCCTTCATAGTAAAATACTACAAAAAAATATATCTTCAGTAACTCTGTGCTCTTCTCTCATTCTCCCTGAAAAACTCCAGAGGGCTTTCATACATGTCAAACAGCCCTTGTCACCACCGCAAATCACCTCTGCTTTCCTGAAGCCAGTGGTAACATCTAAAGCTTCTATCTCCCTTGACACATCAGGACTTGACATTCTCTTCTATTTTAACTTTTTTTGTTGTTTGTTTGTTTCAGGACATGAAAATCTCTTGGTTATTATTTTATTTATTTGGCCTTTACTTCTCTGTCTCCTTTCTCTGTGTCTCCTTTCCCTCTGTAACTTTTTATTTCCCTGATTCTTTTGTATTATACATATACAGGATTCCACTTTTTCAATCATATTTCAATATGAAAACACCCCATCACCAAACTCATCCAGATTAATGGTTTCATGGCTTTCCCCTAAGTATGAACTCAGGGAATTTAATTTACTCTTCCTTCTGCTTGGAAAATCCTTCTTCTATATATTCATAGAGAAGAACCCTTCATGGCTTACAGCTCTTCATTCAAAATGCCACAATCCCTTAATTTGTCTTCTGTGTTATCCACCCTTTCATCTCTCTGTGGTTCAGTTTGGACATTTTTTTTTCCTGATACTGTCTTCCAGTTTACTGATTCTCTCTTTAGTTGTGTTTAGTCTATTAGAACTATACACTGTGATCTTGGCTTTGATTACGGTGTCTTTAAGTTCTATATTTTTTGTTTCTTTCTCATGACTTTTATGTTCTGTGACATTTTGAAGTCTTTATTGTTTTAAAGATTTATTTATTTTAAAGAGAGAGAGAGAGAGAGAGTTGGGGGGAGGGGACAGAGAAAGAGGGTGAGAAAAAATCTCATGCAGACTCCCCACTGAGCACAGAGCATAATGTGGGGTTCTATATTGCAACCCTGGGTCATGACATGAGCCAAAATCAAATCAGACACTTAAACAATGGAGCCACCCATGCTCCTCATCTTTCATTTTGTTTTAAGTATATTAAAGATAGTTAATTGAAAGTCTGGTCTTCAGATATAGACTACAATATACGGAATCCTATAGGTTATTTTTTTTTTTAAAGTGGTTCTTTTTTTGTGTCTTTGTTTCTCTTGTTCTCTTTGTTGTTCTTTCTTCATGCAGTTTGTTTGCTTGTTTGTTTCTTTGTTTATTCATGTAGTAGTCTCCTTTCATGCCTAATTAATTTTGAGTGAATGCTAGACATTACTTATGCAAAATCAGTGAAATAATTTGAGGCCTATTATTATGCTATTATCTCCAGATAGAATTTTTGTTTCCATTTGGGAAATGGCTGAGAGGATAGAATTTGGGGGTAATTTTAATCCAATTTAAAATACTAAGATCATTTGAAGCCAAAATTTAGTTTCTAAAAGGGCCATTTCTCTTTCAGATCACTCTCACCTTTAAAATGTATGCATTTGAGCTCTCAAACCAGAGCATAAGTGGGAGTTGTTACAAACACCCTCTGTTGATAAACCTGGTCTCTAATTTATTTACTCTTATCCCACAAAATTTTCAACTATGCCCCTAAATTTCTTAGACGCACACCAACTTTTCCAGATCAAGCAAATATACTTAGGGGTAAAAGTCCCCTGCATATTGGACTCACCTCTCTAGGTATCTTAGTCTTTTGTCTAGGTTTTGGACCCATAATCATTCATAATCTTTTTAGTTCTATAATGACACCAGGCAGATATTGAAAAATATTTTAAACAACTTTCCTATATGTCCATAGGAGTATCTGTTCAACTTACTCTTTATATATACTTTCTGTTATTTCTGTATCTCTTATTTATCTTTCCTCAATTTCAACACTGTCTCCCCTTATATCAGCCAAAAAACACATTTTTACATAACTGAAACATGAATGATGTTAAGTAAATATTTTAGAAATCATATCATTTTGGAGAAATCACATTTCTCTGAATTAGTATATTAAAGTATTAGACATCCAATAACTGAGTAAATGGAAATAAAAATTGGAACTGCAATCTTTTATATTTGTAGGAAATACAAATTTTACATGAAAAAAGAAAGTAGTTGAAAGCATTATGAATTATTATAACTGGACATCAGATACAAGATGGAATTGATTGTGCCAGGAAGAGTTAAACTAGAAGTTCAATAGGCCTGAACTATGTGCACAAATGTATGTGCACATAGGACTATGTGCACAAATGTATTTCCAAAGACAAGTAAAAGCAAAGATTTTTCTACTGGTCTTTTAGTCACTACTATCCTCCTCCTTCCCCTCCCTCTCCCCCTGCCCCTCCTCCTTCTCCCCCTCCTCTTTCTCCTCCTCCTCCTCCTCCTCTCTTCTTCTTCTTCTTCTTCTTCTTCTTCTTCTTGATTTTATTTATATATTTGAGAGAAAGAGAGAGACTTAAACAAGTTGGAGGGGGACAGAGGTTGAAGTAGACTCCCCTTTAAACAGGGATCCAGACACCTGGGGCTCTATCCCAGGACACGGAGATCATGACATGAGCCAAAAGCTGCAGCTTACTGACTGAGCCATCCAGGAGCTCCTACACACTATTATTCTATTTTCTTCTTCCCTACTGAATACTCTAAAGTTTCTAATCATCCCTCGAATTTGAGTAGAGGCCAACCTAACATTATCATTTATGGTCTCTTTGCATATATCGAAGCACATAGTCACTTAGGTGACATTGGATGGATCCAGAAACATATTTTGGGTCAACAGAATTAGGACAAAAATCACAGGCCAAATCTATCAAAATGAGGTTTACTGGGTAGAATAGTTTCATTGACTTTTATTTTCACTATTATGGAAAATAACCGAGTTCACACAAAATAGGCAATCTATTTGGAAAAACTTTAATTTTCAGGTCCTCTTGTATGCAAGAAATGCATATTGAAAGCATTTCTGAACTTCAGTAAGATGAATGCTACTTTCAAAAGCAAAAAAAAAAAAATTAAAAAGGAAAGAGGAGCAGTCTAAAAAACTTTGTTAAGAATAAGCATATCTATTTCTTGGAATCTCTCTTGGCAGTGTACTCTGTCAAACTGAGACCAAGGTGATGATAAAGACTGGATCCTCGTTGCTCTCAGTAATAGGAAAAGCAGAGACCTAGTGATGGTGATAAAAACAATGAACATTGTCAACTAAGGCTCATATACCTGAAAAATTAACATCATAGACTAAAATTTTATGCATTTTAGTCCTTCTTTGAGAAAAAAAAAACAAAAAACAAACAAAAAACCCCATCTGTTCCTGCTTGCTCTTACATGTTTCTTATGAATATGGAAAATAGAGTAGAGCTCCAAAATTCTCTAGCCCCTGTTTGTCCAAATTTGATCGTGGAAATTGGGAGATGAAGGTAAGGATGTTATAGGATACTAAATGATATTTTCTTGTGTTTTGTACTCAAAAGACGTGTATGTACATTTGTATGTCTTTTATTCCCATTGGTCCATAAAAGGTATCACCTATGTAACATTAATCATTACAGACTTCCTCTTTAGTATCCCCTGCTGTGCACTTAGTAAAATTAATTTCTTAATGGATTTGAAAAAAAAAAAAAAAGATCTGCCTTAAAGAGAAAATTAGAATTTCTGATCCTATATGAAGTGCCATCATATTAGGGGAAAAAAGTTTAGACATAGCCATAGTGATCTTCATGATCCAGTGTACTTTGACAATATGGCCAAATTTAACATATTTGTGGACCTCCAGCCTCATTATTTTGCATACCTGTTTTCCCAACTATGAAACTCTTTATCAGTTTTGTTTTTTAAATTTTTCTCTCAAATGTTTTTCAACTTCATCATTAATGCTGATGCTTAATTAAAATTTTAGGTAATTGAATACATTTATATATTTCAGAATAACTCTGGAATATATAAAAAAACACATCATCTTGGTTATGTTTGCTATGTAAATTTCACTAGACTGATTTATAATCCCCAAAAGTTTTAATCAAAATTTTAGGTACTGTGTAGATATAATTAAACAGTACACCTTAGAGATAGATTATCTTGGATGGGATACAATTAGTCAGTCAGGAAGCCTTAAAAGATTTCCACTTCACCAATAGAGAGGGACAGAGGGGGAGAGAGAGAGAGAAAGACACACACACACACACACACACACACACACACAAAGAGAGAGGAGAGAAGGAGAGAAACAGAGATGGATTGAATTCAGCCTCTAGATGACATCTCCAGTCCATGCTTGTGGGTTCCATCCAGTCTGCTATGAATCTTCCCTTGTTTGCTTTGTGGACTAAGGACTGTAGATTTAGGACTTGCCTAGCCAGACCCTACAGCTGTGATAGCCAATTTTTATAATCAATTTCTGTCTCTGTCTCTGTTTCTATTTCTCTCTCCCTCTTTACCTGTCTTTCTTTCTCTCTCTCTCTTTACCCCTTTCTTCTCTATAGGTTCTGCTTCTCTCTTTGAACCCTGACGCATAATTAGCACAAAACTTTTTTTTTTTTCATGACAAGACTTTTCTCTTTCTTCTCTTCCTCCTCCTCTTCTTCTTCCTTACTTTTTCTTTCTTTCTTTCTTTCATCTTTTATTTGGGAATATGCTCCATATTCAGGGACCTGCACCAGTATCTCATTGGAAATTTGTATATATTACGAATCTCCTGGTTGGAAGGGATGTTATTAGATGAAGTATTTATTTTACTAATTTCTTTTTTAAAAAAGATTTTATTTATTTATTTGGCAGAAAGATAGAGAGATCACAAGTAGGCAGAGAGGCAGGCAGAGAGAGAGGGGGAAGGAGGCTCCCTGCTGAGCAGAGAGCCAGATGCAGGGCTCAATCCAGGACCCTGAGATCATGACCTGAGCCAAAGGCAGAGGCTTAACCCACTGAGCCACCCAGGCACCCCTATTTCACTAATTTCTAAACTGGGAAAAAGGAAATTAGAAGAAAGTTGGTAATAGATGTTCAGTGAATTAACATTGTCAAATCCTTTTGTTTTGTTTTATTATTATTATTTTTTTTACTATTATGTAACAAACCATCTTAGAATCTAGTGGTTTAAAAGTGACTCTGATTTTCAGATTTTATTTTCAAAATTTTCTAAGGAATTTAGGAAATGGCCAATTGCTGAGTTTGTCTCTGATCCAAATGGCATGGCATAAGAGAGAGCTCTTGGAAACATGTCAGAAGACCACAGCACAGAGAAGACAAGCTGCTGGAGTTTCTGGCACTCTCACAATGATAGAGAAACAAAATATTGAGTTTGGGAGATGCCAAGGAGGTCCAAATGTGGAGGTCCAAAATCCCAGAGAGAATGAAGATGTAGAGAAGTAAATCTGACATTCCAGTTTTCCTCTGGATGCATATGCCAATTTCATAAGCTGCATAGGGCTAAGAGATAACAAGGAAGTAAAATGTTTCTAAAACACAGAGAAGAATTTTCATCAGTCTCAAAGTGCTAGGGAGACAAAAATTGGAAATAGAATCTGCCAAAAAGGAAAGAATCTAGAATATCACAGCTCTCAGATAGGATAAATGTTAATATAGGGATTATTCAGAAGAAGAATCTTATAAAAAGTCTTTATAAAAATCTTATAAAAACTGTACTAAAATTTAAGTGGGTTCAGTTCCTGCTCTCTCTATTTTCCTTTCAAAAAATAGATTATATTCACTCTAGAGGTAATAATGCTTTCAGAATTTTCAAAAACATTCTATAAATAATATCCAACTGGACTGTATTGAACTGTATACCCTAAAAGATATGTTCAAATACTAATCCTGGTACCTATGACATAATGAAAAAAGTCAACAGCTGTATAATTGGAGTCCCAGAAAAGCAGGGCAGAGAGAATGAAGCAGAACCAATATTTGAAAAGATAATGGTGAAAAACATCTCTCTTTATCCTCAGGGCACTCTTTTGAACACAGATAGGTGAATAAAAAGGAGGCTTTCTCAGATTTTTATATTAAAGTCAAACAGTTAAACTCTGGTAATAGAAATAATATATAAGAAGAAGAACACAGAAAGTCCAAGTTTTAAAATAGGCAAAAATCTTATATACTCATTTTATAAAATAGGAATCCAAATTATCATTAAATATACAAACAGCTGCTCAACCTTTTAAGTCCCTCAAAATCCACAAGTCAAAACCACAGTCTGATATCACCAATGTGACAACCAGTGTAAGAGCAAAAGGAAAAGCCTGACAATCAAGATTCAACAATGGTTAAGAACGAAGAGCACCCAGAATGCTCACATAATATTGGTCACTCTTGCTCATACCACTTTAGAAAATTCTTTCTCATATACTCTGTTGCAGCAATTTCCATCATTAGGTAAATACCCATCAACATTGTTTCCATAGTTAACCAAAGGATATACAAGGATGTTCATAGCAGTGCCACTCAAAATAAACAAAAAAAGTAACACCAAATGTTTATCAACATTGGAAGACAGAAAGAGGTGTAGTGCATTAGAGCAAAATGCCATACAACCCCAAGAATGAATGAGTGATTGCTATGCTCACAGAAAATTTGAATGTCACAAGTACACTGTTGAATAGGTAAAGACAGATACATGTATTACTGAATAACTCCATTTATCAAAAAACAACATCACAAAATATTTGGAGATAAGCCACATAGCTGTATTGTTAGAATTCATGATCATGGTTATTTTTTTATAAAGCTTTTATTTATTTATTTGAGAGAGGGGGAAAGAGAGAGAAAGAGAAGAAACAAACCAAAAGTATTTTTCATTGTGTATCATTGAAAATATTTTTAATTTAATCTCTGTGGCCAGTGCCAGTAACTATTTTAAAGTTCTGAGATACTAAATAGAATAATTCATAGCTGGGCATCCCATATTTTTATTTGCTTAATGTGGGGGAGAGGAGAGTGGGCCAGAGAGATAGAAGTCACAGCTTTTTGTAACCTAATCTCAGAAGTGACTATATCACAGCATCAGGTGATGCTATGTCACTTTTGCACATTTTGTTTATTAGAATAGTATAACTCAATGCCATGGATACCAAGAGGCAGGAATCTTTGATAGGTCCTATTAAAGGCCACCTGCTGCACCCCCTACAATGGATCTTCACAGTCAGGTCCTGGCTCTGCTCTGTGCCTTCACGTTAAAATGCTGCCTCTCACCCACTCCTCATCTGCCTCTGGCTCTCTTTCACTTTCCTTAGATTCTGGGCCTCCTGTCATAGTGTCATTGTTCATACTTTTACTTCTTCCCAGAAGGCCTCTCCCTTCCACCTTTGCTTACTTAACTCTCCTCATCTTTTGGATTTTACTTTTATTTCATTATATGCTATTTTTATCAATTCCACCTTAGGTCTTAGGAGTAGGACCAGATAAAACATAAGATGCCCAGTTAAATTTGAACTTCAGATAAAAAAGGCACTTATGATCCTTATCTAGAATTCGAATTTCACTGGCATCCTATATTTTTATTTGCAAAATGTAGCAACTTTACCTGTGAGGGGCATAATAAATCCCTGAGTTCCGAGGTCATGTCTGGCCTATAGGAGATACTCCATAAATATTTGTTGGGTCAGTAAGCGATAATTTTTATTCTTGTAGGTTTTTGGAAGAAATTAATTATGTAAATCAGGAGTACAATGCTTCTTATTTGTTTAACTTATGATTTGGAAAGATTCACTTACCATACTTTTACATAGGTCTCCTTTTCAGTGAGCTGATATCAACCATTCATAGTGATCTTATAACTTGTGTCAAATTTCTCGTTATCCAGAAAATCCTGACCTTATCATGCCCCAACTAGTAGAGAAGGTATTCATCTTTTAAAGTCATTTTGAGACAGAATTGTGAAATAAAACCTTGTAATTTCAAAAGAACAGCAGAAATAATTTGTGCCTTATTTGTTTTTCAAGAGACAGTGTGAGTAGGACTGATGTGAGAACAAATGGGGCTGATGAGAATGACATAGTGAGAGCACACGGTATGCACAAGGTACTTAATGAATCTCCTCTTGAGTCCTTCTTCCCTCTTCCTCAAATACATACCTACATTAGGCAAGGCAAAATATACAAATCATGGTGAAAATAGAAGCCTCTAACAATAATAGAAGACCTCAAAAGCAAAAGACATGTCTTCTTTTACATTTCTAATCCATTTAGAAAATTAGCCAAAGAGCAGTAAAAAAAGGTAGTTGAGACTTGAATTAAGTTTGACTTTTGCTTTACCTTTTCTTTTTTTTCTTTTTTTCTGATAGAGAGAGCACGAGAGGGGCCGAAGGGGGAGGAGAGAAATAGAGGGATAGGAGAATCTCAAGTAGGTTCCATTCCCATCGTGGAGGGCTTGATTTCACCATCCCGAGATCATGACCTGAGTCAAAATCAAGAGCCTGGCATCTAACAGGCTGAGCCACCTAGGTGCCCCTGCTTTACTTTTTAAAATTCATTCATCCATCCATTCACTTATATCAGAGCTGAAGTTTACAACAAATCTGCTTGGGAATAAAATAGGTATATAGAGTACAAAGAAATTTTCTATGCAATGATTTAAGCCTTGATCTCTGACAGGAAATAAAAATGAGCTTAAATAATGTCAGATTAGGGAACACAGAATCAGAAAGATCACCACGCAAGAGTAGGCAAGCTTGTGGTGCACCCCCTTCACACACAGACTGCATCGTTTAATTACTGGTTCAATGCTAGGTTAATAATCACTATCAACTGTCACATTTACTTAAGGCTTTTCTGAGAAGATATTAACAGTACACTGACATTGTAGCTTGAGATTTCTATCAAATAAGTATGCTAAGTAGGAAGTTTATGTGGAGAACTTCATTATACAGTATGCAGGCAAATGCATATGTTGGGGGGGTATTTTATTGAGATATAATTGACATATAACATTATATTAATTTAAGGTACACAATATAATGATTTAATACCTGTATATATTAGTAAAATGATTGTCACAATAAGTCTAGTTAATGTTCATGTTTTCCTTGTGATGAATACTTTTAAGATCTACTCTCTTAGCAGATTTATTGTAGTACTTTAGTTGGTATAAATAATGTTTAAAACAAAATAAAAATCTGTAATTTTTCATACTTTATACCTCCTAATGGAATCTGGTTAGGAAGACTGCCAGTAAGATAAACAAAATGCACCATAGTTAGAGATTAGATTTAGGTTAATATTTTTTTTTCAAAAGTGAATTAAAGATTTTTAAATAGAATATTCTGAATCATTATACTTAGAAATACTACAAATGTTTATTAGAACATTCATTTAACATCCTGTCTTTCAGTAAGTCTTGTTACATTTACGTTTAAACTACAGCCCAGCTGGGCCACATCTCTTCATGTTCACTGGTTAAGTAATACTCCGGCCCAAGCCTCCACTATGTGACGCTTGCCAGGACTACTTCCTGGATGGTCTGTATGCTGAATGTTCTTGACCTTCCTTCAGTCTGTCCTCCATTAAGCATCCAGAATGATCTTTTGTAAATAGATCAGAGCATGCCACTCCTCTAGTGAGAAAGACCTCATCTCATAAAGAGTAGTCAAGTGTTTTAAATGGCCTACAAGGTCTGCTACAACCTGGATACTTAACACTCACCTAATATTCTTCTTTCAGCCTCTTTATGCTACACTGAATTTATGCTGTTCCTAAAATATACCACATCCATTCTTGCCTCAGAGAATACGTGCTTTCCTCTTTACCTAGAATACACTTCCTGGATATTTTATAGTGTCTTTATTTCTTATTAGATGTGTCTAATCAAATGTCACCTTCTCAGGAAAAGTTTTCCTGACTACTTCACCCTAAATGGTATGAATTCTTTCAAAGCAAAAATCCGTACCAAAGTTAAGCAGGCAAGGAAGACCACATTTAAAGATACTGAGATAAGGGAGAGAGACTATAACTGCATCTGAATACAACTTCACTGAAACAAAAGCAATACAGTTTGCAAGAGCTGGTGTCAGGGAGGCAAATCTTGGGCCATTTGTGATTATTAATTGGCTTTATCCAAAGGAAAAATAAACTTTTCATATCTTTAAGACAAGAGCTAATTTTACAACTTGGAACAAAATCCAACCTTGATTAGGTTCCAACCCTATCTCCCACCGATGACATTGCAAAAGGATGGTTCTCAGGCCCTTGACAAATGAATCCAAGGGTTGTCAAACTGGAAAGAGGCTTTAACAGGTTTTACATGTTAAAGGGGGCAAAGAAAGTGTTTATGATTACAAGTTTTCTAAAGTAAATGTTCAAAAAAAGGAGGCCAATAACTTCCCTATATACTTGGAATGAGCAAATGGAATTTGAAATAAAAAACACAATATATTAGAACACCCCCCAACTGAAATAGATATGGCATAAATCTATCAAAATATGTACAAGACTTATATGAGAAAAACTACAAAACTCTGATGAACAAAATCAAAGAACTCAGTAAATGCAATATTTCTCAATATTCTATGCTTATGGATGAAAAGACTCAATATTGCTAAGAGGTCAATTCTTTCCAACTTGATCTATTTCTTCTATATAGTCCCAAACAAAATCCCGACACATTATTTTGTGGATACTGACAATTGACTCTAAAATTTATATGGAAAAGCAAAAGCAAAAACAAAACAAAACAAACAAACAAAAAACCCAAAAAACCAGAGGAGCCAACACAAATTGAAGGAGATATATAAAGTTGGAAGACTGCCATCATCCAACCTTAAGACTTACTGAAAGCTAAAGAAATGAAGACTGTGGTATTGAAGGAAGAATAGACAAATAGATCAGTGGAACAGAACAGAGGGTTAGGAAAAAGAGTCTCACAAATATGGACAACTGATATTTTTAAAAGTATCAAACACATTAATGGTGCAAAGATAGTCTCTTCTATGAATGGTGCTGGAACAACTAACAACCACATGCAAACAGATGACTGCAGAAACATGCTTTATACACATTTCACAAAAAATAGTTCTGAATGAATCAATGAATCAAACCTAAGTTTAAAATGCAAAACTATAAAATTCTTAGAAGATAATGTAGGAGAAAACCCAGATGACCTTGAGTACGACAATGACTTTACAGACACAGCATGATCCAAATGCACGGTCCACAAAAGAAACAAACTGGACGTCCTTAAAATTAAAAGTATTATCAAGAAAATGAGAAGATAAGCCAGACTGGGGAAAAGTGTATGCAAAAAGACATCTAGTAAAGGACTGTGATCCAAAATATACAAAACCTCTTAAAACTTAACGATAAGAAAACAAGCAACCTGATTAAAAATATAAGCCAAAGACTTTAACAGATACTTCACCAAGAAAGATACACAGCAAATATTCACATGAAAAGATACTCTATATTATGTGTCATCAGAGAAATGTAAGTTAAAACAACTATGAGATACCACCACACACCTGTTAGAATGGCCAAAATCCAGAGCACTGACAACAGTGCTGGTGAGGATGTGGAACAAGAAAAACTTTCTATTCACTGATGATGGAAATGCAAAATGGTAAGTCACTTTGGAAAAAAGTTCGGCAAGTTTTTTGTTTTTGTTTTTGTTTTTTTTTTTCAAAATTAAGCATACTCTAAACTGGAATCCAAAAATTGTACTCCTCGGTATTTGCCTGTATGAGCTGAAGACTTGTCTGCACAAAATCCTGCACAAACATGTGGATAGAAGGTTTATTCATAATTGCCAAAATGTGGAAGCAATCAAGATGGCCTTCAGTAGGGGAGTGTGTAAATACACTGTGGTACCTCCAGAAAATAGAATATTATTACGTACTTAAAAGAAATAGACTGTCAAGTCATTACAAGGCATGGAGGAAGCTTGAGTTCCGAATACTAAGAGCTATGTGCTGATGTGAAAAGGCCATGTACTGTTTGATTCCAACTATAAGACATTCTAAAGAAAAGCAAAACTATAGAGATGATGAAAAGGCAATGGTTGTCAGAGGATAGATAGAAGGAAGGGATGAAAAGGTAGAAAACAGAAGGGTTTTTAGGGCAGTGAAATCCTCAGTATGACAATGTATTGATGGACAAAGTGTCATTATACGTTTGTCCAGACTCATAGAATGGACACCACCAATGGTAAACCCGAGTCTACACTACCGACATTAGGTGATAATGTTGTATGAATGTAGGTTCATCCATCGTAACAAATGTAGCACTCTGGTGGGGGGTGCTGCTAATGAGGGAACCTGTGCATGTGTAAGGACAGGGAATATATGGTAACTCTCTCTGCTTTCCGCTCGGTATTGCTGTGAATCGAAATCTGCTCTAAAAAAATAAAGTCTATTAAATGATAGTATTTATATTTTGTGAAAAGGAAAAAAAGAAAGAAAAGAAGGAAGGAAGGATGGAAAGAAGAAAGGAAGGAAGAGATGGAAAGGAAGGGGGGGGAGGGAGGGGGAAAGGGAGAGAAAGACAGACTGGATTCAGGAAGAAGGCTGTCTAAAATTTAGTGACACTGAGGGAATGTTAAGGGTGTTTCAGTCCTATTCTTGCCCCCATCAACGTTACCCATATCCTTCCCATGTCACTTTCTTCCTCACTTAATTTTATTACTTTTCTTTTAAGTTGGTTATAACTTGATTTTTTCTCCATAGGCATGTGTTTTATAATAACAGTTTTGCCTGTGAGGTTCAGAAATATATCTCCATAATATAGGTCTATTTCGGGTACATAGTATTTAGTTACTTTTAAAATAAGAAAAAATACAATTAAATTAATTGATAATCACACCATGCAATCAGTTTATTATAAAAGCATAATGAGTTGAGAAAACAAAACAAAAAAAATGTTAAAGTATCACTGTTAAGGTTATATAGGATATCTACCAGACTTTATTTAAAATTAACTGACAATTTTGAGGTAAGAAATTAACAAAAAATGTTGACCTGTCATATTCTCACCATATTTACATATGATGAATCCCACGAGCTAACACAAGTTTTTAAAAACAAACTTTCCCTTTGCTTCCATGTCTCCATATCTCAATTACAGGCTCTCACAAAGGTGATGATAATACTGATCCTTGAACAAAGCTGAAGGGCAGAGTGAGAATGAGGGAAAAGACTTCCATGGCCAGGAGCTCTTAGAAATCAGAGCCTGAGGCAAAAGCTTAGGTGTTAATGTTTTGTGGTGGAGTGCACTCCCAGCGAAGCCGAAGAGTGATTTGTGATAAGCTGATTGCTCAGGACTGCTAGCTATATTCACTGAGGCTCTATAAAGCTATTGCATCACTGAAGTAAATCTGTAGTGGGAGAGAGGAAGAAGAAACCCGCTAAAGGTTATGTGGCATTGCAGGACTTGGGACCCTGTTGGGACCTGCCTGTGAGTCCCCTGAGAGACAGCTGCTGCCCCACTGGCTTCAAACTAATCCTCCTTCCCTTCCCCACACGCCGCACCCCCACACCCCCCACCGCCCTCACAAGCTCCATGGCCCAGAACTCTTGACTTCCTATAGAAGCAGCAGCGGCAACAGAAGTACGGGAGCAACACCAACTCTTTCTAGAGAATCCCCAGCCTCAATTCAAGGGAATTTCAGAGACCTTTGGATTTGATAAAGTTCACCCTGAGGGCCACTCAAACCACTTTGTGGCATCTTATAATATAATATCTAGATCTTTCCTGGAATAAAAAAATGCATCCCCCCCCGCCCCGCCTTGAAGTGGAGTATGAGGGTGGGGAGTAAAATCTCTCAAGGTGGTATCAGGCTGCCATCTCCTAAAAAGAACGAAGAAGTGCTTGCACATCTGCTCCTGAGGCTATCACTGATGACCAGCATGCCCCTCTTCTACCTCCAGAACTCAAGTTCCTGTACCCTGGACACAAATTCAGCTGGTCTAGTTTGCTTGTCTGGTCATGTAATCAAAATCATAAACTCTGAAGGCTTTGTGCCCTCAGTGGCCTTATCCCCACTGGGGCATAGTTGCTGAAATCCAGTGTGGCTGTCACTAGGTGTGGACGTATCAGGACACACCTCAGTAAACGCTGTTGGTTACAGACATTCTCCTCTCTGTTCCTGTGTGGCCGCAATCCTGGAGGTTCATGGTGTTCAGAGGTGATCATCCTTGTCATTTTTGTAACTATGTTACCTGCTTTCTGGTCTTTTGGCAAGAGGGCACTAAAGTAGTCAGATGGTAGTCATAGCTCTCAGCACAATGGAACCTGACAGAAGATTTCTGACCATAGAAATCAGAACTTATAACTGACAGAGTTCAAATTTACGAGCAGGGAAGCAGAAAGCCCACAATTAAACTCTTGAATGTGAAAGGGGGTCTGATCTATGTATATATTAAAGATATTGGGGATACAGTACTTTTTATCAGTCATTGGATAAGTGCATAAACCCATGATGGGTGATAGTGTTCCAAACCCACAGGTTATTTCCCCTGTTTTGGCAGTTTTCGCTGAGACTCCAGATTGGCTACGTGTGGCTAATAATGCACATAAGACCAGTGAATCTCATTGCCATCTGCCATAAAAAGCGTTTCTTTTTCTGAGGTGAGAGTTGTGGAATATTAGGTCCGCAGAGCTGCCACTCTGTGAACAGAGAAACCAATCTCTATTCAGAACAAGTATTAATTCTAGTCATGAAAAGTTGCTGCCTCCTCCCAGGAACAAGTGGACTGGGACCAATTTAATTGAATTTCTACCAAACAGTTGATGCACCTCAGATAGGTTTCATGAAGAAATGCTATTGAGGAATGCACTTTGTTCTCTGCTGTTGTCCAGGACTACCAACAGCTGTATCAGTCCTGATGAAATAGAACTATGATATTGGAGCCACGCAGGGCTGTTACCACGGACACTCCATTTGGGCCAGAGTTCAAGCAGTGGATGGCCGAGGGCTGAGGCTGGCCAACATCCAAAATCAAGTCATCCTGTCTACCAAATAGTTGGGAGCTTCCTCTTGGTTGGATGCTCTCTGGAAGTTATTGACTTATGTCCTATAAACTTTGTATCCTTCCCATACAGACATGCACAGAGCTCTTCCTCATACTACTTTGTTCTCAATTCCCCAGTCTTTTTTCTTCTTACCATCAGCCAACACATTCCCTACTGCACAGGGATTGATGCACACCCATACTCTGACTGATTCTTCATTGGTATCATATCAACAACCAGTGTACTACTTGTAGTTCTTTCCACAGGGAGAAATTCTCTCTGCAACTGCTGGTTACTTTGGAGAAGGTTGCAAATTGTTAGGCATCCAAAGCTGACTACCACCAACATAACACATCAACCACCATGTGAAACAGACCCAAGTTATTTGCTTATTTGCTCTTCTGTCAGTTGGCCATAAATGTGCATTGAGGGAGAGGCACCAATATAACAGATCTGAGGACGGATGTAACAAATTTGTGAGCCACTTTCTCATGTAATTTATATATGCTTTCTCAATCTTTCCTGATCCTTTCCAAATAAAACATTTCCACTTGACAAAGGAATACCAGTGTGTTTGTCTGACATTATTCTTGGTGGATCTGATAATCTGATAAATCACAGCTCATAATGAGTAATCACCTGGAGTTCCATGGTCAGTCTTTCTGAAAGTCCAATAGCACAATCAGAGGTATACATGTGTTAAAGGGGGAATAGTCCTTTGACTCAGAATGTCATGGGATACTTCACAACCTTATATGTCTGCTCTGTAACTTTCTTATAGGTGTTTACCAGAGACCCTTAACAATGAGGGTATCCCAGATACCACCACATTTGGATTTAGTAGTATGGTCTAAGAAATAGTTTACATTGTAACTCAGACTTATTGTAGAACCCCTTCTTTTTCAAAACAGCATTTAGAATTAGTCACCTCCTGTATTATTCAAGGTTCTCCAGAGAAGTAGAACGATATATATGGAGGTTTATTATGAGGAAATGGCTCACGTGATTATGCAGTCTGCGAAGTCCGATGATTTGTCATCTGTAACCTGGAGATCCAGGAAAAGTCAATGGTGTGATTCAGCCAGAATCCAAAGGCCTGAGAACCAGGAAACACTACAGTGTAAAATCCCAGTCTGAGGGCTGGAAAAGATGAGATGAAATGTCCCAGTTGGAGCATGGAGGCAGGGAAAAAAGAGGTGAATTCCTTCCTCATCCTCCTCCTGTTCTACTCAGGCCCTCAATGGACTGATACCTGCCTATACTGGTAGAGTACATTGATTCAAGTGCTAAACTTATCTGGAAACACCCTCAGAGACACATCCAGAAATAACACTTAATATGGGCACCAGTGACCAATCAAGCTGACATATAAAATTAATCATTATACCCTCTAAGGGACTTATAAACAGATTAAGCATCATTTCTGAAATCTAGGCATGGATGCATCATGCCTAATTTTCATGCTACTTTTGAAATTGATGAGTCCTACCAAGTCCTGTACTCTTGCTCAGGTAGGGATGTGAGGAGTAACATTTTATCTTTTAATTTAGAGATGTTCAAAAAAGTTTAAATTTTTGGACTAAAAATGTACCAATGTTGCAGGCGTCTGAATCTTTTTGGTGTTTCAGAAAGCAGAAGAGTTGCTCCACCATTTCTTATCTCCTTTAATATAAGTTCACTGAGGGAGGACAGTGGCAGTCTAGAACCTCAGTAGAAATAGAAGACCCCAAAAGGGAAGTGAGGTGTGGGGGTATAGCACTGACAGAGGCATCAGAGTCCTATCCCAAAGATGCTGGTAACAGAACAAGCCTTTGAAAGGGTTGCTCCCGCCAGAGAGTGAGGCAAATGCACTGAGCTATGACATGCATAATCTGGAACCCATATATGCATGTTTATGAATTTCCTTAAGTTTTTTAATATAAATCAAGGTCTTGTTGGTAATAATACATATATTGTATAACTAGTTATTAGCCATTAATTTGTTACCTATTAATCATCAGGGACTGTGAGGCAACTCTGATATGAAAGATAGAGGTGAGCAGAAAGGCAGTCACAAGCAAAGAAAGGATTATCTTTAAACATATATATATGTATATATTTATATACACACACACATACACACACACACGTACATGTATATACATAGATATATATAAAATATAAACGAGTGGCAAAAATGATAACATGTAGGTAAAAGGTTAAGGTAGAAAAAAGTAGAGTTTAGCCATTATTTGGAAGAATTTAATAGTTTTGATAGTAATTATTTATGCAATGTAATATGAAAAATAATAACGAAACATATAATAAAATTAGAATTAATTATCTGCAGGATATCATCTATGCCCTTAATCTTAGATACTTGAAAATAATTTTTAAATAACATTTATAGGCCCTATTGGGTAACATAGGTAACTACTTCTTATGATAACGCTATCTACTAAAGCAGAATATATAGATAAGAACAGTATTTTAATTCTAGGTGAGCAATTACATTATTTAGTAACTCTATTAACTGAACACACATGGCTGTGATTCTGTGTAAGAGAGACCCTAAAAAAGATTAAGGTGAAGATTTGTAAGGAACACAAATAGAAACTACTTGAAGGCTCATCTAATATACCAGTAAGTACAAATGATACAGTATTTCTAATCTCAGCAACTGCAATCAGACCCCAATTAAGCAAAATGAAAATGTTCATGGGTGAAATACAAATGGTTTTTAAAAATTTTAATTCAATACCAGGATTTTGACTGTGACATATAATTCCAAGTGGCCTAAGGATATCTTATAGATAGAAAAAGTGTCCTATATCCTTCTAGTCTCTCACACAATGAACATGCTTGAATTGGGTTTAAGGTATATACGCCTCATAGAATACTGAATTCTGTCCTTTTGTATCTGAACCACTATAACCTTGAGACTTCATTTGCTTCTCTTTGTGTGTATGTTTTGGATATGAAGGGAAAGATAAGAGTTTACATGTAAGTTTTAACTGGAACTTTTACCCTAGATTTAACACAGTATCTATCAATCACATGCCAAAAGCACTTTATAAGGAGACTAAAGAAAAGAAACTCATTTCTGAATTATTTAGTCCTTGTCACTCAGTACCTGACAGTATTGTTATATTCTCTCACATTGTCTAATTTGTATATATAGAAGTTACTTTGTCCTTAGATATTAGAAGATGATAGGCCACATAGAATATATGCTTCCTACACAAATGTGTTCGGAGCTTGAGGGAAAAAGAAAAAAAAAAAGAAGAAAAATGCATTCTTTTCTCATTCCTAGGGTATTATTTGGATGTGTTTCACTCTTTGTCAAGCTATTAAATCTCTTCCTAAAACTTCAATATTTGTTCGTAGAGCAAACATTTGACAAAAAGAGCAGCCAAGCTTCTGTGCTGTGATGTTTCTACTAAGCTTTATACCAAGAGCAACTTATGCAGCATCTCTGAGACCCACAAGGGGCAGCCTCCTCTGGGGCAGTCTGACTTTAGATACACCTCTTGTGACTGAGCACCCGCCAAGCTGTCCTGTTTCATAAGAAGCTCAGATTGATGATGGCTTGGTTTTTCTGAACATTCTCCATATAGAAAATCTCCTGCCTACAACTCCTTATCTTACTAGGCTATGTAGAACCATTCAAAGAAGTGTAAATCCATATGTCAGATAATACCTGACCGTAAATTTCCACTTATTGTTATCTCCTTTGGTTTCATTATGGTGGAAAATAAAGTAATTAAAAGGTCATTTGAAAGAACTGTTTCTTTTATATCAATAAATACTTTGGGTTCCATACAATTCAATAATCCTAAATATACTGCCATTTGATATCAGAATATTAACCTATAACCCAAATGCCCTTTGATATCTGTCCTAGTTTGAAAACATATACTTGTAGCCAAATCAAAGTATGACACTTTTTAACAGTAATGTAGAAGAGAACATCTCTATATAATTAAAATGTCTGTGGGCACTGTCTTTCCCTATTCCAACTAAAGATTAGCAACTATTTGCTCTTAATTTGCCTTCTTATATCATTGAGGGTATATCTTTCTCTTTTACAAGATGAGGCTGTGTTGACACCAGCAACACATGCCTTTTCCTCTTTGCCATGGTTTATAGCCAATAATTAGCTACAAAACTCCATAAGTCATTGAAATAACTAAGACAAGCATATAGAGGAACCCCACGTTCTTTATTAAGGAAGTTGACCTCATCATCCCATCTTTCAGACCCTCTGTCCCTTTTAGTCTTCCCTGGTTCTTTGCAGAAGAGTATCATGACATCTGGAAAGAGTCAGGCTAATTAATAAAGCTTCTTTCTTCTATGGGAGTAAGAAGGTGGACTTATTAATTATTTTCAACACCCATGAAAGATATGCTGCTTATACTAGAGACACAACAGGGATGAACAAGTAAGGCATAGAACTAGGATTTTGTTTTGTCTTTTTGTCTCACAAACACGTGCTAAAGATAAGCCTCACGAGACTTCCTTCACCAATGTAATGGCTATGAAATAAGACGAACTACCATCTGTGAAAAGAACAACAATTATAATCTTTTGTCAGTATGCAAAATAAATAACAAATTAAAAAACTTTTTTAAAAGGACAATTTTTAGTCTTTGGTCATTTTCAGCTTACATCTTACTCTACACAGCAAACAGAGTATGTGTTTTGGAGCACTATTTATTTATTTATTAATCTCTAAAAATTTATTTATTTAATTATTTTTTAGATTTTATTTATTTATCTGTCAGAGAGAAACAAAGCACACAAGTGGCGGGGGCAAGGGGGGGGGGCAGCAGGCACAGGGAGAAGCAGGCTCTCTGCTGAGCAAGGAGCCTGATGTGGGACTTGCTCTAAGGACACTGGGATCATGACCTGAACTGAAATCAAATACCCAACTGACTGAGGTACTCAGGCATCCCAGAGTGTTAACATTTTAAACTGCACATTTCCAAATCAGATTAAAGAGTTACAAATGGATTAGGGTAGAGGAGTCAAGACGGCGGAGGAGTAGCAGACCGAGATGACATCAGGTCACAGGAGTTCAGTTAGTTATCAAACCATTCCAAACACCTACAAACCCAGCAAGAGATCAAAGAGAAGAAGAACAGTAATTCTAGGAACAGAAAATCGACCACTTTCTGAAAGGTCGGACTTGTGGAGAAGTGAATCCAAAGCAACGGGAAGATAGACTGCAGGAGGAGGGGCCAGCTCCTGGCAAGCGGTGGAGCAGTGTAGCACAAAATTCAAACTTCTAGAAGTCTGCTCCACTGAGGAACATCACTCCAGAGACTAAGCAGAGATGGAGCCCTCGTGGGGACTGTATGGTCCCAGGTCCCATGGAGTCACAGAAGGATTGGGGTGTCTGAGTGTGGCAGAGGTGCCAGGTATCAGAGCAGGGAAGCTGGCTATAGAGACAGAGCCAAGGAGTGAGCTCTCAACTCGGGGCTACCTTAAACTGTGATCCGTGGCACAGTTAGACCACTGCTCTTTGAGTAGGGATCCCACAAGTGGCAGATCCAGGGAGACCCACCTTCATCTTCATCTTCATGCAGAAGAGCAGAGTGGCAGGAATCTGCTGGATTTGGAAACTCCAAAAGGGGCTGTGTGCCAGAGATAGAAATGCTCAGTCACAGGCCAGGGGAGCTCAGAGTGCGACTGGAGACCATGGAGACAGGAGTGATTGAGCACTTTTCTCCAAGGACACACTGAGGAGTGGGATCCTGAGCTCTCGGCTCCGCCAGGCCAGAGATTGGGAGGCTGTCATTTTGATTCCCATCCTCCAGAGCCCTATGGAAAGCATTCAGAGAACAAAAGCTCCTGAGAACGAACCGAGCTGATTACTTAGCCCAGCCCCTAGGAAGGGCAGCACAATTCCATCTCAGGCAAAGACATTTGAGAATCATTACAACAGGCCCCTCCCCCAGAAGATCAGCAAAAACATCCAGCCAAGGCCAAGCTCACTGATCAAGGAGAACAGCGGAATTCCAGAGGAGGGAAAAGCAAAGCATGGAATTCACGGCTTTCTCCCTAGGATTCTTCATTAAATTTTTTAAATTTTATTTTTTTCTTATTCTAATTTTTTAAAATTTTCTTCTTTATTCTTTTAAAATTTTTTTTTTAACTACTTCATCCTAACAATACCTTTCTTAAAAAAAATCTTTTTAGGGGTGCCTGAGTGGCTCAGTGGGTTAAAGCCTCTGCCTTCAGCTCAGGTCATGATCCCAGGGTCCTGGGATCGAGCCCCGCATTGGGGCTCTCTGCTCAGCAGGGAGCCTGCTTCCTCCTCTCTCTCTGCCTGCCTCTCTGCCTCCTTGTGATCTCTGTCTGTCAAATAAATAAATAAATAAAATCTTAAAAAAAATCTTTTTAAACCTTCATAATTATATGTATAGGGATTTTTTTTCTTCTAAAAAAGTAGCCTAAAAGTAGTAGACCAGAAAGGACCAGAGACAGTATACAGTAACAGTCATCTTACAGGCAATACAGTGGCACTAGATTTGAATCTCTCAATAGTTATCCTGAATCTAAATGGGCTAAATGCCCCAATCAAAAGACATAGGGTATCAGAAAGGATAAGAAACCAAAATCCATCAATATGCTGTCTACAAGAAAATCATTTTAGACCCAAAGATGCCTTCAGATTTAAAGTGAGGGGGGTGGAAAACAATTTACCATGCTAATGGACCTCAAAAGAAAGCTGGGTGGCAATCCTTATATCAGATCAATTATATTTTAAGCCAAAAACTATAATAAGAGATGAGGAAAGACACTATATCATAATCCAACAAGAAGACCTAACAGTTTTAAATATCTATGCCCTTAACATGGGAGCATCCAACTATATAAACCAATTAATAACAAAATCAAAGAAACACATTGACAATAATAGAATAATAGTAGGGAACTTTAACACCCACCTAACTGAAATGGACAGATTATCTAAGCAAAAGATCAACAAGGAAATAGAGACTTTAAATGGCACACTGGACCAGATGGACATCACAGATATATTCAGAACATCCCATCACAAAGCAACAGAATACACATTCTTCTCTAGTGCACATGGAACATTCTCCAGAATAGATCACATCCTGGATCACGAATCAGGTCTGAACTTGTACCAAAAGTTTAAGATAATTCCCTGCATATTTTCAGACCACAATGCTCTGAAGCTAGCACTCAATCACAAGAAGAAGGTTGGAAAGAACCTAGCTCATGGAAGCTAAAGAGCATCCCACTAAAGAATGAAAGGATCAACCAGGAAATTAAAGAAGAATTGAAAAAATACATGGAAGCAAATAATAATGAAAACACAACGGTTCAAAGTGGGACACAGCAAAGGCAATCCTGAGAGGAAAATATATAGCAATACAAGCCTTTCTCAAGAAACAAGAAAGGTCTCAAATATACAACCTAACCCTACACCTAAAGGAGCTGGAGAAAGAATAGCAAAGAAACAGTTAACAAAACCAAAAGACAACTAACAGAATGGGAGAAGATATTTGCAAATGACATATCAGATAAAGGGCTAGTATCCAAAATCTATAAAGAACTTAATAAACTCAACACCCAAAGAAAAAATAATCCAATCAAGAAATGGGCAGAGGACAAGAACAGACATTTCTGCAAAGAAGGCATCCAGATGGCCAACAGACACATGAAAAAGTGCTCAACATCAGTCAGCATCAGGGAAATACAAATCAAAACCACAATGAGATACCATCTCACACCATTCAGAAAGGCTAAAAATAACAAGTCAGGAAATGACAGATGCTGGAGAAGATGCAGAAAAAAGGGGAACCTCCTACACTGTTGGTGGGAATGCAAGTTGGTGCAGCCACTCTGGAAAACAGCATGGAGGTTCCTCAAAAAGTTGAAAATAGAACTACCTTACAACCCAGCAATCTCACTACTGATTATTTACCCTAAAGATACAAATGTAGTGATCTGAAGGGGCATGTGCACATGAATGTTTATGGCAGCAATGTTCACAATAGCCAAACTATGGAAAGAACCTAGATGTCCATCAACAGGTGAATGGATAAAGAAGTGGTACATATATACAGTGGAAAACTCTGCAGCCATCAAAAGAAATGAAGTCGTGCCATTTGCAATGTTAGCAGAATAAGTCAATCAGAAAAAGACAACTATCATATGATCTCCCTGATATGAGGAATTTGAGAGCCAAAGTGGGAGGTTTGGGGGTAGGGAAGGAAAAAAATGAAACAAGATGGTATCAGGAGGGAGACAAATCACAAGAGGCTCTTAATCTCACAAAACAAACTGAAGGTTGTCAGGGGGAGGAGGGTAGGGAGAGGATTGTTGGGTTATGGACATTGGGGAGGTTATGTGCTATGGTGAATGCTGTGAAGTGTGTAAGCCTGATGATTTATAGACCTGTACCCCTCGGACTAATAATACATTATATGTTAATTTTTAGAAAAAAGTTACAAATTGTAAAATGTTGTTAGCCCTTGGAAAATTGTTTCATTTAAAATTTCTTCTACATTGAAGATGTTGCTGAACAATACCAAAATTAAAGCTTTGCATAATTCAGTAAAGAACAGAAGCACTAAATTATCCTTTGGATATTTTTAACTAAGAAAAATGTGACCGATGTCGAAATGTGGCCTATGTTCTCTTCTAGGATTTTGATAGTTTCCTGCCTCACATTGCGGTCTTTTTTCTATTTTGAGTTTATCTTTGTGTGTGGTGTAAGAGAATGGTCAAGTTTCATTCTTCTACACATAGGTGTTCAATCTTTCCAGAACCATTTAGTGAAGAGACTGTCTTTTTCCCACTGTGTATTTTTTCCTGCTTTGTCGAAGATTATTTGACCATAAAGTTGAGGGTCCATATCTGGGCTTTCTGTTCTGTTTCTGTTTCACTGGTCTATGTGTCTGTTTTTGTGCCAGTACCATTCTGTCTTGGTGATGACAACTTTGTAGTAAAGCTTGAAATCAGGCAACGTGATGCCCACGTCTTGTTTTTCTTTTTCAACATTTCCTTAGCAATTCCTGGTCTCTTCTGGTTCCACACAAACTTTAGGATTGTTTGTTCCAGCTTTTTGAAAAATGCTGGTGGAATTTTGATTGGGATAACATTGAAAATATAGATTGCTCTAGGCAGTATAGACATTTTAACAATGTTTATTCTTCCAATCCATGAACGTGGAATGTTCTTCCATCTTTTTGTGTATTCTTCAATTTCTTTCATGAGTATTCTGTAGTTCTTTGAGTAAAGATCCTTTACCTCTTTAATTAGGTTTATTCCTAGGCATCTTATGGTTCTTGGTGCTATAGTAAATGGAATTGATTCTCTTATTTCCCTTTTTATTTTTTCATTGTTAGTGTAAAAGAAAGCAACTGATTTATGTACATTGATTTTGTATCCTGTCGCATTACCATATTGCTGTATGAGTTCTAGTAGTTTGGGGATGGGGTCTTTTGGGTTTTCCATATAAAGAGTCATGTCATCTGTAAAGAGAGAGAGTTTGACTTCTTCATCGCTACAGCAACTTCTTTCAAGATATGTCTCCAAAGGCAAAGGAAATACAAGTGAAAATGAACTTTTGAGACTTCATCAAGATCAAAAACTTCTGCACAGCAAAGGAAACAGTGAACAAAACAAAGAGGAAACCCAGGGAATGGGAGAAGATATTCGCACATAACACTCAGACAAAGGGATAATATCCAAGATCTATAAAGAACTCCTCAAACTCAACACACACAAAACAGATAATCACATCAAAAAATGGGCAGAAGACATGAACAGACACTTCTCCAAAGAAGATGTACAAATGGCTAACAGACACATGAAAAAATGTTCATCACTAGCCATCAGGGAGATTCAAATCAAAACCACATTGAGATATTACCTTACATCAATTAGAATGGCCAAAATTAACAAAAGAGTAAACACATGTGTTGGAGAGGTTGTGGAGAAAGGGGAATCCTCATTTACTGTCAGTGGGAATGCAAGTTTGTGCAGACACTTTGGAAGAGAGTATGGAGGTTCCTTAAGAAATTAGAAAGAGAGCTTCCCTATGACCCTTCAATTGCACTACTGAGTATTTACCCCGCAGATACTGATGTAGTGAAGAGAAGGGCTATCTGTACCCCAATGTTCTAGCAGCAATGGCCACAGTTACCAAACTATGGAAAAAACCAAGATATCCTTCAATGGACTAATGAATAAAGAAGATATATTCCATATATACAATGGAGTATTATGCCCCATGAGAAAGGATGAATACCCAACTTTTGTATCAAATGGATGGGACTAGAGGAGATTATGCTGAGTGAAATAAGTCAAGCAGAGAGAGTCAATTATCATATGATTTCACTTACTTGTGGAGTATAAGGAATAACAAGGAAGACACTAGTAGATGGAGAGGAGTGAGTTGGGGGAAATCAGAGGAGGAGACAAACCATGAGAGACTGTTGACTCTGAGAAACAAACTGATGTTTTTGGAGGGGAAGAGGATGGGAGTTTGTGTGAACCTGGTGGTGGTTATTAAGGAGGCAAGTATTGCATGAAGCACTGGGTGTGGTGCATAAACAATAAATGCTGGAACACTGTAATGAAATAAAATAAAATAAAATAAAATGAATGAAAAAACAAGAATAATGTGATTATCTTAATTAGATAAAACTATCATTTCAGCCAAACTTTATTTCTAGGATTTTGAGATGATTTTGTCAATATGATTTTGGAAAGAATATCAATCTATTATTCAACTTTCATTTTTCAATTTTGGCAATGTACCATTTTACAAAATAAATACTCTAGTGAGGATTTATTTTACAGTGTATGAAACAGCATATAAGAATATGCAAATGCACACACTGTAGAGTAAAAATGTGTATCTATATTCATGTTAGTGTGTATCTTAAGAGGGTGGGGAGGAGTAATTTAATGGAACCAGTAACTCAATAGCAGATCCTATTTGCTCATCTAGAAATGTTTCTACTATTTCATAGTAAAAACTTAAATTATTAAATAAAAATATAGACAAATATTTCAAAGTACAACAATTGGTTCCCAGTAAATATTGTTGAATTGCGTTTCAAACTATTACTTCACAGTATGTAAAGTCCAATACTGTGATTTCATAGTATCACATATACAGTATCACATATCACAGTATGTTAAGCCCAGGGCTTAACATAAGAATGAGATACACAGTGGTTTGGTGCATCTGCCACACCCCACAACACTCAATAGTTCAAGACCATCAACATAGGTAGATACATACAGTTTGCAAGTTTCTTTACAAACTCATAAGTACTGCAAATTCTTCACATATTCATAAAATTGGTAGTGAGATGACCTTTTAAAGAATAAGGAAAGACCCCAGTTTTAAATTCAAAATATTAGAATAAGCATCATTATTAAACACCATTATGGTAAATATTTATTAATTGTGTGTTACATGGAGGCAGGGTGGGGGACACAGAGAATTTTTGTTTGCACATGGAAATGGAATCAGACAAAAATCTCAACTAAAACAAGAGACCACCAGAAATGAGGAGAAAAATGAGACAAACAACATGTGCAATGAACAGAAAACATTGCCAATAGGATAAGATATTAATTCAACTAGATCAATAATTACTGTAAATGTAAAGGCTCTAACTACACTGACTCAAAGACAGATTTTCAGATTTGATAAAAAAAAAGACTTAACTCTCTTTTCTACAAGAAACCCACATTAAGTATAAAGACTCAGGTATGTTAAAGAGTAGAGAAATATCATATTCATAATAATCAAAGGATAGCTTGTGTAACTATTATAATTTCCAACAGAAGACTGAAGAAAATGGAAAAGTATCTAAAATAAATAGGGACATTGCATAATAATAAAAGGAGTAGATTCTCCAAGAAGACATACTAATTTTTAACATGCATGCTTCTAACAATATGTGTTGATAGTTTGCAGCAAAATTGATAGATCCTGCAAGGAGTGATTAACAAATCACTATTATAATTGGAGATTCCAGAACCACTCTTTCAGTCATGACAGATCAAGCAGGAAGGGGGCTAGACTCACCCACCATATATCTATGAAACCCTACCTTCATGGACTATAGATTTTAATGGAGAAAAATACTTAAAACGTTTAGTTTATCAAATGGTGACAAATGACTTAAAGAAAAAAAGCAGGAAAAAGAGTAGGAATTGGTGATTGATGCTCTGTGAATTGAAACAAAAACATTAGAAAAAGCTTTACAGGGATGGTGGTAGTTTAGGAAAGACAATTTGGTGGCAGGAACAGGCTACTTGGGTATCTGTGGAAAGGGTACTGCAGGCAGAAGAAAGAGTTCAAAGGTTATGTACCTTCTATTGTATCATCCAGGCTTTCCTTTCCTAAATGGAATCACCAACAGTTACTGTATGTATTCAACTTTCCTTCCTAGCCCACCCTAAAATTTATAGCAATATATATGAAGATATGGTCCAAAACAGAGAAGTCAGTGAAGCACAGGAAAGCTTTCTTTATAAAATGAAACACAGATTTAGTTCCTGCAAACTTGCTGAGCTGAGTGTGTCAGGTGATAGGAAGCCAAAAGCTGTGGTGTACCTTTCTTTTTTTCTACCTAATCCCAAACTATGAGACTATAATTATATGACACTTCAGCACATCAGAGAAGGTTGGATCAGAGGTTTTCTGCCTTTGACCAAATGTCATTTATTATATGACTTACTTAACACAAAACATTTTCAGTTTGATCTTTAATATAAATTATAGAGATTTTAACAGAATAAAGTTTGAGTTTGCACTATATTACCATTTGCAAAGGTCCTTGTAAAGTTGCCAGTGGAAATCCATAACTCATCTCTATGCTTCTTTGGAACACCTTTTTAGAATTTTAGTGAGAATAAGGAAATTGTAAGGGAATTAAGAATAATGAATACCAATACTTCAAATAAGAAAAAGTAAATTCTACTGAATGCATGATATATCACCAATACTATAAGAACACTTAATCAACATGAGGATGCTTACATTTTATATCCAAATTAAAAACTTTTTCATACAAAAAAGGCATGTAATAAACATTGTAGAATAAATCCTAATGAAGTAACTTTGTGAAAAAATCTTGTTATTCTAAAATTGTTACAAACTTCCCATTTCTAGTGAAACCTTCAAATAAAAACTAAAACCACTGTTCAGTTTATTTTCAAAATTATATTTTCTATCTTTTATGGATACAATTTATAATTATGCACAGGACCATGTCTACTAAATTAAGTAAAAATGTAATACGACTTGACAAATGAATGGATGAACTTCTAAAAATCTGAAAACTTTATTAATTTACTGACCATTAAAATATGTAGATTGACCAAAGATCATCTTTCATGCATCATAGGATTCTTTTTAAGATTCGAATTTTCTGTGGTCTTTATTTCTATTTCTTGAAATTTGGGAAAATTAAAATTGACTATTGCCTAACATTACAGATTTGGTGATCATAGATCATTTAATATTCAAGATGTTCTAACTTCCTAATTCACAAAAATGATATTCAGTTACTCCCTGGGGTAGGGTTTCATCTTCCTTCAAAATATGGATATTCTTTCTATTAATCATATGTAACTAACCTTGCATATTGGACTAAATCAAATCTGAATAGCTAATTATTAATTTTATTAAATATAAAGCTACTTATTGAATAAATAATTTCCACTTATGGAGAGGTTATAGTTAAGCAGGTATCTAATACATTATTTACCTCTCTAGTTATCATAAATGATTACACACACACATATATATATATTACGTAGAGTATAAATATACAGATATAATATATACATATATCCCATATATAATATATATATATAACTTCATAACATTTTATTAAATGCTGCGTAAGAAAACATATAATGTATAATGTGTGCATGTTTCTCTCTTTTTTTAAAGATTTTATTTATTTATTTGACAGATAGATCACAAGTAGGCAGAGGCAGGCAGAGAGAGAGGGGGAAGCAGGCTCCCCACTGAGCAGAGAGCCCGATGTGGGGCTCAATCCCAGGACATTGAGATGATGACCTGAGCTGAAGGCAGAGGATCAACCCCCTGAGCCACCCAGGCACCCCTGTGTGCATGTTTCGAATTGAGATTGATCTTAGATTTTCTTTAAAACTTACCAACTTGTGTGAAAACAACAGTGGCCTGATAACAGAATTTAATGACCTGCTATTAAAGCTTGTTAGAATACACAAAAGGAAGAGAAAAAAGACACTTGATCAAGGTCACACCAGGATTAACTCTATTTTTGTAAAAGAGTGCCAGGGGATGTTTAATATCCACACACGGCAGACAAGACCTTGGTTTTACAGTTTCACCTGAAAGACCCTCACATACTCTATTCTATAATTAATTTACTTCAGAAAGGATGGAGGTTAAGGCAGGTGGGATTTGGAAGGGAGTTTAAATTCTAAAACTGTGCACGGAGGAGAACTTCGTGCAGTTTACAGTCATGTATGAGCAATAATTCTTGACCTAATGAAAGTATCAGTATAGTTCACCTGTTTCTTTCTTTCATTTCCCCTAGCTTTATGACAGAAGGTACCTTTGGCTCAAGGCCTCACTCAGCCCAAGTGAGGCTCCTACCACCCATGAAAACTGAGGTGTCATCTTCTTTGATGATGACATTTCAAAGAGATGGTTCCCAGGTCTTTGAGGAAGATATTCCCAGGTTGCTAAGCTGGTGAGAGGTTTATTTAGCTTTTGAAATGATTTACATACATTTCAAAGAGACTGAGAAAGAAGTTATAATTACAAGTTTTCTAAAGTGAATGCTCTAAGAGAGCCATGAGAAATCTCTTCCCTAATTTTCAACAGAGAAAATAAAGCCTCTTTTTTTAAAAAAATTGTATTTATCTTGACAGCTGTTTTTCCTATTTTCTAATTGTTTTTCTATTGAGGTATAAAGCACATTGATTTATCTACATTTTTATGTAAATATAAGTCTCCTAATTTTTTGTAGATTTTCAGAAAACCTTGAAATCAAGTAATACAGTTCTACAAATCTGTTCATATTTTATTTATTTTTTTATTTTTTTTTAATTTTATTTATTTATTTGACAGAGAGAGATCACAAGTAGGCAGAGAGGCAGCAGAGAGAGAGAGGAGGAAGCAGGCTCCCTGCTGAGCAGAGAGCCCCATGCGGGACTCGATCCCAGGACCCTGAGATCATGACCTGAGCCGAAGGCAGCGGCTTAACCCACTGAGCCACCCAGGCGCCCTCTGTTCATATTTTAAAAAAGATTATTTTGACTACTAAGTTCCTTTTTACTTTTCTAATAATTTTTGAATATGATCATCATTTAAAAAAATTCCTGCTGAGATTTTGATTAGATTTTCATTAAAATACAGATTAATTCAGAAAGTTTTGCCAACCTAACAACACTAAATTATCCAATCACGAAGGTCATATATTTTCCGTTTGTCTTCTCTAATATTTCTCAGCAATGTTTCCTCATCTTCAGTGTATCTGCCTCATACTTTGTTACACATTTTGTATTTTGTGAGGCCAGGGTAAATGATACTTTTTAAAAAATATTTATTTATTTGAGAGGGAGAGAGAGATCATAGGTAGGCAGAGAGGCAGGCAGAGAGAGAGAGGGAAGCGGGCTCCCCGCTGAGCAGAGAGCCCGATTCAGGGCTCGATCCCAGGACCCTGAGATCATGACCTGAGCCGAAGGTAGAGGTTTTAACCCACTGAGCCACCCAGGCACCCCTAAATTCATATTTCTATGGTAACCATTGTTTATAACCCAAACTGAGTCACTCATATTACAACAAATGTGATTTTCTTCAATAACATGTATAGTCTTATGTTATTAGACAAACGTCCTTAAAATTATGAAAACTTCGTTATTGTAAAAAAAAAACCCCACAACTATTTGTTCCTTCAGTACATAAACTCAGATTGAAATTTGATTTATTAAGGAGAGTAAGTATTGCATGGAGCACTGGCTGAGGTGCATAAACAATTTTGGAACACACACACAAAAATTAAATTAAATTTAATTTAAAAAAGAATACATAAAAATAAAATAAAAAAAGAAATTTGATTTATAATAGTATGTTAAAAATACTTCATAAGGCAATCCCCAAAGACCCAAACTTGTACCAAGCAAAAATGAGCTCTGCTAAAAACTATGACGTTTCCCAAAGGGGCAGACTCCAAATGCCCATTTTAGACATGGAGGGAATGGAGGAGGACAGACAAAGTAGTTTATTCCAGAGGAAGGACAAAGAACCATGGAGGCAATGAGAAGAGATACCCAGATAACAGAACTGGTTAGATATGTTTCCATATTGGATGACCAATCGGACAAGTCAGGTTCCTTAAAAGCTTGTCTAACAGTATGACATTTGTGTTACAGACCAGTGTGGTTTCCTCTTCAGTTATAATTTTTACCTTATGATTTTTCTAAAACATAAGGTTGAGTTAGAGTTTTTAAGTTCCTTTTACTACTTTTATAACCTTAAAGTATATTTTATGTTTATTGTATCTCACGAATCTAAATCTAATCTAAGCCAGTGTAAATATTTCCCTCATGACTCTTTTTGTCCTAAAGGAGACACATGACTAAGCTGACTTAATCAGACTGAAGAGAAGGGTGGGTGTGGATTTTGCTGACAGTCATCCTAAATCATCCAAAAATAAACAAATAGACAAATAAATAAGTAAATACTACTATTTACTCATTTGAGCACTATTCCCACGAGATATACTCATATAAAATTTATATTTAATTTTTTTAAATTCAGTGTTCGCAAGGGCAATGCAAATTAGGTATTATCAATTCATTTATAAATGAGAAAACTGATGATCAGAAAGAAAATAAAATCACCCACATATAACCTTGCTATGAGTATATTGGTGGAGACAGTCTTTGAGAGCAAGTGTTTTTAATTTAATTTTTTTAACTTGCTCACTGATGCATCTCAGTACCTAAAAGAACACCTGACAAACAACCAGCTCTCATTTAGTGTTCGTTAAATGGACAAAATAATTTTGATGCTTAGTTAAGTTTCATTTCCATGGCTCCTTCTGCTGGTAATGGTAAGTATCCAATGACACATCCCATATGAAAATAATTGTCATATTTAGCAATTATATTTGAGACATATGGGGTTCTTTGTACTAAGATAAGGCATTAAGGAATGGTTCAGGACTATCCTTTACATTTGCTTTCACCTTGCAAGGCTATTTGGGGGCTGTGATATGCTGACTTCAGCTTGTGTTAAGATGAGGTAAAAAGCTCAATAATACATCTTGAGCCATAATAAATGTCCCCTAGTAGGTAAGGATGTTGTCACAGTAAGCGCCGTACTCATGATGCAGACCATTAGCATACTAGAATATTTGTCCATGGGCAGCAGATATAGATAAAGTCTTCAGGCTCAAAAGAAGGAAACTAGTCAATATTAAGCCAGGTTCTGAGAATAGAGACAAGAAGAGAATCTAGCATTAAAAAAAATAATAAACCTAAAGGGAGAATATAGAAAAAGGGCTATATCCTGAGGGACAAAAGTAAAACAAATGAGCAATGGTTCCTATGTCTTGGTTAAACCTAAAAAGACAGTAGCCACATTGTCCTGAATGAAGTTGTTGATAGTACTGAGTACTTTAAATCAAGACAAACCTTGCATCTGGGAGAAGACCGAATCTACAAAACTGGAACTCACTGAGTTATTGAAAAAAAAAAACAAAACAAAAAACAAAAAACAAAGAACTGAGTTTTGTCAGAAATAATCTTAGTTAAGATGGCCATTCAAGAGTATGTCTTATGTTTAGCATGGTGAAACCCAAGTTGTTCGTAGGGCTCAATTTAGGGTCTTTAAGCTCTACTGAAATACATGGCATACAAAATATATAATTGCTCCAGTATTTGGGGAAGCTAGAGTCTTGTGTGAGAGACATGCATTAATAAAAATAGTATCATGATTATGAATATATTATATATGGCTACAATTTGATATAAGTGCTCTAAAGGGAAGTAACAGCCTCTTCTAAGAGTATGTAACAAAGACACATGCCCTATAGTAATGCTTTTGGGATCTTTCCTGAGAAAACAGCTTTTAAGTTAGTTTAAAGATATAGATGACAATATTTCCTAGGAGAAATATAGAACAAGAAGACAAAAACATAGGGCTGAACACTGAAGAGCTCTAGGACATCATTTCCCTTAGAAAACAAAGAAGGGGCCAACAGTTAGGTAGAAAATAAGAGAATCAGTCCATGGAAGTCAAGGGAAGAATTATTTTCTAAAAATTCTCATTATGTGAGTTGTCCACTAGCACAATGACTCTCAGCATGGGGTTGGGGGGATGATTTTGCTTGAAACAAACTTGGACATATCTGGAAACACTTTTAGTTGTCACAGCAGGGGAGGGTACTTTTGGCATCTAGTGGAAAGAGAGACTAGGGACGCTTCTAAACATTTTACAATACAGAGGAAAGGCCCCCCATAAGGGATAGCTGTCTACTCCAAAATGGCAGTGGTGTTAAGGGTGAGAAACTGAACATTGGTGTGAGTTTAAAGAAGATAAAGTAGCCACAGGCTGAATTAGGTGTGAGGAAGCCCCAGGTAAGGGAAGGAGAGCCAGAGGTCAGAATAAGAGCTGTCATTGAGGAGAGCAGATATGGAGGGCCACCATGGCAAATTGAAGCTGAGCCTTAATGCCTTAGGGCACCTCTGACAAGGACAAAGATGCACAACTGTTAAGAAATACAGGCAACATGAGCCATATTTGAAATCTTAATGATAAGAGTCAGCTTGTTGGACTTAGCAGTCATGATTTGATATTTCTGCATTTTCTTGTTGACTTTTTAGGGAATCCTAGGAATCATTGGATCTATTCATTTACTCCTACTGAGTTTATCAAGTTAAAATATATTATAAAGATAGAGTGCCTGGTGGCTCAGTTGGTTAAACATCTGCCTTCAGCTTGGGTCATGATCTTAGGGGGCTATGATGGAGTCCCACATTGGGCTCCCTTCTCAGTGGGGAGTCTGCTCTTCCCTATGCCCCTCCCCTGGCTTTTGCTCTCTCTCACTCACTCACTCTTTCAAATAAATGAGAAATATTACAAAATAAATTACAAAGATAAGATGGTGTTAAAAGCCTTGAAACTCTAGAACAAAACTTTAACTTGATTCTAGAATGAGAAAGTATTCAAAATTATACCAGTTTATTTGGTTCATTGATTACATACATACAGAGCCCATCCTATGTACTAGGTGTTCTAGGTTATGAGGCTTCAACAATCAGCAATATTGATAATGGCCTTTTTCTCCTGAAGCATAAATTTCATTTGGGAAGAAAGAGACAGGAAAAAAGTAAATTGGTAAATAAGACAACATCAAGTAGGGACAAGTCACTGAAATTAAGTGGTGCAGAGGCAGTCCCTGATTACTGTAGCTATTGTCGTTCTCCATTGACTTCTTAAACATTTACCTGATTTGATTGGCATTTAACCTAAGATGGCAGGACTGAGAAAAATATAGCCATGGGGTCTCTAAAGGTAGAGTGTTCCTAATTTGTTTAGAACAGGAAATAGAAAGAAGACCAACGTCTTTTGATTATATTTGGGAGACAGGGTAGGTATAGTTGTAAAAGAAAAGACCATGAAAAGCTTGTAAGGCATGATAAAGATATGGAATTTAATTCTGAATGCTTAAGAGATCATAGGAAAGTTTTATGATCTGATGTACATTAGAAGGCCATTTTAGCTATTGTGTTGAAAGAATAAATTTTGAATAACTAGACTAGGGTAGCGATGGTCTAGATGCAGAAAAGTAGGAAAAGTTCATGTCTGCCTTGGAGATAAAGTTGGCAGGCTGTTCTACTGAGTATAAGAAAAAGAGAGATGTGTAAGGATTATGCCTAGGTTTTACCATTGTTGTTGAAAATGGCATTTTAAAGCAAATTTTATTAAAATTTGGTTTTATAAATTTTAATACAATTTTATTATATGATTTTTAATATATTTAATATATTTATAAAATAAATTTTATACAAAATGAAAGGAATGAATGATGACTAGATAGTACAATTACTGATTACTAATATGAAAAAGACTGGAAAAATAAGATTTTGGGAAAAATGAGTCATATTTCAGTAAGCTAGCTTATAGTAGCTTATCAAGTAGCTATTGAACCATATGTATCTGGATGCCTGGGAATTTTCAGTGATCAAACTATTGACTTGATAGTGAATGACCTTTAGATGGTATATTATATCTTGAGATTAAATGAATCTCCAAAGGAGATCTCTCCTAGAGAAGGTATGAAAGGCCAGACCTGAGTCCTGGATTATTCCAGCACTAAAGGTCAGACTAAAACAGCTAGCAGTAGCTCCAGCTAACACAGGAGACCTGAAAGGAGCAGAGACTGAGGTAGGAGAATCATGGCAGTGTGGTACATGGAAACAAAGAGAAGAAAGTATGTCCGGGCCAGAAAGTTCTTAGGGAGGAGGGCTGCTGTGGGTTTGACTTCCCTAGGAAGGAAAGTGGAGGTGGAATTTGGGAAGAGGCAGGTAATGATCGTCTAGACAAGACTTGTTACTATGAATTCATGGAGACTACTCCAGCCTAGAGTGGACTGAAGAGGCAAAAGGAAGTAAAGAAACCTAGTCAACAAATACAGGCAGTTGTGAGCTGTTTTGTTATAAAGGATAACAAAGAAATGGAAAGGGAGCTGCATGAACGCTAAAAATGGGAGGTTTTTATAATATTAAGATTATACACACACGTATGTATTTGCAAAATAGTGCAATGGTCACTTGATAACTTCATTTGGGTATTTAAATAAGGAGCTAAAACCTAGCATGACAAAATATGACTCTCATTTTCCTCCCTACGTACGTTTCTTAGCAGTCCTTCACCTCCGTTATCTTAGTCAATGACCTATCATCCACTGGCTTTTAACATCTTTTAAACTATAGATTAAAACATATTTTATGATTTTTTTTTTATATTCTCCCCTTTTTCTCTGTTTTTTTTTTTTTTTTTTCACCCTTATGCAGCATTTAGTTGAAACTCCTCTGGAGAAATGATATGTTCAATAGACTGGAAAGTTCTGGAGTTCCAGAGTGCTATGGTGTTGAGTCAAGAGTAACTGAGTTTGTGAGAATGGGGTGATATCTTGGCTTTTGGATTAAAACTATCAGACATAAAAGACCTATGCCAAGCTCATGCAAGTAGGTTGTTGAAGGAGGTAAAGAAAATATACAAGGAGGAACAGGAAGTATGTAGCCTGTTAATGGTTATGTTATCAAGAATGGTTAATGGTTAAGTTATCAAGAATAATCCCAGAAGTGGTGGGAAGGAATCCAGTCACTTAATCCATGAGGAGAAATAACTAGTTGATTTGGTAGCTAAAAGTAATAAATAAAAGTAGCAAATGGTATAATCTAAAGTCAAAAGATTTAAAAAATACACAGTGTTTGGAGAATGGAAGAGAAATGTTTCAGGACATATGTTAATTCATATTTAACACTTCTGATTATTGTTCAATTTGTCAGTATTGATGCAGAATTAGAATTGTCATTCAGGTATCCATTGCAAGTAAATATTTTCAATAAATATTGACAGGAAAATTTTGAGAACTGCATCACTCTGAGAAGCTTAGTTAGAAGTTTTTAAAATTATTTTTAAAGAGAGAAGATATTTTAATTTTTTAGTAAAAGTATTATTTTGGGATTCATCAAGCCTGATGAACCTAACTTCTTCTATAGTATAAATGATTTTATCATTATTGAAGCAAATGACTTGACAGCATAATAAGGTTTGAATTACCTGGAATTGTTCTGGAAATTTATCTCTAAGGCTAAATAGTGTGGCACCATAATTATTGAGTTTAGATGGGCGAAAGGCAACAAGGACACCCTTGAATAAATGAAATGTCAAAGCAGAGTTGAAGGCAATAGTCATGCCTAGCATGGAGGAAATCCTTAATGACACTTTTTACGGAGTTCAAAAAAATCATTGCAATTCCCTTTAACTGACAAGAAGAAGAGTAATCTGTCAGCTAGAACACTTAAGGCTAGCCAACTAAATTGGTTTGAGGCATCCTGAAGGAAACCAAAACTAATCTAATCAATAATACTGACACACCAAAGAGATGTACATAGGAATAATTTAAAAAACAAGGAATAATAAAAATTTTTAAAATGTGTAATAAATTTTCTTTTTAAGTTCCTAATAATAAATAAAATTTAAAGTAATATTTGTATACATTCATGTTCCTTTCAATTTTAGCAAGTAAATTATTTTGTTGGTGGTGTTCCCTTTGAGGGATAAATGACTTAACGTGTGGTGTGTGTGTATTCCTGAACACACAAATGCGCACACCCACACCTGAATGACATAAAATTTTACCCTAATAAACTACAGCATGACTTTTTTCCACTTGGTATTTTTGAGTCTCGATTAAAAACATTGACTTATCAGAACCTCAGTAAGTACTAAGCATGGAAAAATTCTTATCTTTTACTGACTCAGCTGTCTTTCAGCTTCCTTTATCTGGAATTTACAAATGTTTCTAATTGGGCTATTTGCCCAACATTTTCTCATTTCAATATTAGGATTGACCTTGAAGAAATTGCTATGGGATTCTACCCATACTAGTAATTATAGCTCCATTATGCCCCTTACTTAACGCAGGAGATGTTTAGACTTTGATCAATGTATTCATTGCACTTATTGATTGATAATTATAATGCATTACTTGCTGACTTTCCTGCCTCATTAATTGTCTTGCCACAGTCCAGAAATAATAGTTGCAAGACCCTTAACATGCATTTCGTCAGAACTTACCGCTCTATTTTTATATTTACTTTGTGTTTGATTGTTCACTTCCACTATTAAATCCTCAGTGTATTATTTATTGTAGCTTCCTGGCCCTATTGCTATGAATCCAAGCAGCCTTCGCCACTCTTTTGTCCCCTTGCCTACTGCTTGGTGTGCTCTCACGAACTTGCAATTTCCAGACTGTTACAAAGAGCCCAAAGAGACCTGGTCCTTAATTACTCTAGGATCTATAAAGAATTTATTTGTGTGCTTTATATTTTAAAGTGTAAACTAAGCCTTAAATATATTGAAGTTTGTGAATATTACTATTTTCTTTTGAGTCAAGGACTGTTAAGTAGGTTACCCCCTCTTCATCTAATAATGTAATTTGGGAAGGTAGTGGGAAACAAGACTTTCCAGTGTGCAAATAATATTTAAAGCTACATCTTTGAGCAAGGAAACTGGACACATAACACATTGTTCGCATTCAGTCATTTTATGTCACCCCTTAAACTATACTTACTAAATGGTGGTCTGGGTCAAGATAGAATGTTATGTGCATTTGTAAGAAAAAATATTAGTAGTCATCTGTGTATTCCTTCTACCCAATGGGTCATCCTTAAAACCTTCTGGAAATGTTTCAAATCATGCTTTTCCCAAGTGAAGTGTGTGTTTAATGTCTGATTTTTTTCTCATTTATCCATTTAGCCATATTTCCTAATATATTTATTGTTCACACACCCCCCAGACCATTCCAACCAGTTGGGGACTTCCTATGAACTCCCTAGTGAACATTCTTCATTCTTCATATTTTCCACCTCTTTACATATTTATATGTAACTATTTATTTGTTTGACTCCAGGTTCCAACTTGGCCACTAGATTCTAGATCTATTTCTAGCACTTAGCATATGGAAGGTTTTAATATATGTTTACCCATCCATCTATATGAAGATGACAAGGAAAAGGAAAAAAAAAAAACCGATACAAATGAATGGTATACATCAAGGGAGACATATATCAAAAACTGAAGAGGAGCACCTGGGAGGCTCAGTCAGTTAAGTGTCTGCCTTCGGCTCAGGTCATGATTCCAGGGTCCTGGGATTGAGCCCTACATTGGGCTCCCTGCTCAGCAGGAAACCTATTTCTCTCTCTCCCACTCCCCTTGCTTGTGGTCCTTCTCTTGCTGTCTCTTTCCATCACATAAATAAATAAAATCTTTAAAAAAAAAAAGTAAGTAAATAAAATGTTTGGTAATAAAATCTTTAAAAAAAATTCTGAAGAAGAGCTATAACCATAATGGGTATTGACAAAGGCAACTATTATTTTTATTTGGTAAAAATGTTTCTTTAACCCATCTACCAGGCTTCATTATTCTCTGATCTTACTACCTGATTTCAATATTTTTTCTTAATTGTAGGTGATCATTCCAATGTATAACCACTTTGCTGCCTAAAGAACTTGTATTTTTCTTTAAATATTTAACTTATTTATTTGTTCGAGAGAGCAAGAGCACAAGCAGGGGGAGGACAGGCAGAGGGGGGAGGGAGAAGCAGGCTCGCAGGGAGCCCGAGGAACATGTGGAGCTCGATCCTAGCACCCTGGGATCATGACCTGAGCCACAGGCAGAAGCTTAATGCACTGAGCCATCCACATGTCCCAAGAACTAGTATTTTTTCTTTTTAATTTTCGATATGCTTTTTTGTTTTTCTTTCAGTGTCTTCAAATGAGCTCTCAACAGCATGTTTTTAGCCTCAATATTGGCTTTTTGTATTGCCAACTGCCAATTGGACTTTTAAAATGAGAAAACGTAGTAGACAGACAAACTGAGTAAAGTTAAATCTTAAAGTTAAAAAAAGTAAAATACTACCTGAGTGACACCAATTTTGTTTCTTTCTTATGAATTTTATCGAATTTTGCCTTTCTATTTATCTATTTTTAGCCTAAAAATAAAGATGAAAAGCATTCTATAAATAGGAACAAGCAATTATTTCATACAGAACAGAAAAGGATTCATCTAGAAATACTAATATTTTTACAATTAGAATTAAAGAGTATTCTGTAATATTTTAAATCATGACACATTAAAAATAAAAATGTGAATTTCACAAATTTTTCTCTTATATTGTATAGAAATATATCTTTTAAAACGCTATTTGTAGGATCAGAGAACTGGATTGTTATAAAACAGACAGGCTTTTTTGACTGCCATTGAAATGACAGAAACAATGTGTAAATAACATGTAAAAAATCTTTTGATTATCTCCTATTACATCACAAAGTATCACCCCTTGTCAAATCCCTCAGTTTCTCACAGCTCCAAACAGCTTGGTGAATAAATCCCACCCACCATGACCCAATACAGGCTTTTAATTCTTAGCCACTTGGAAGGAGGGTGCATTATTTTTACACAAAACCACCGGGTATTTGGATCTTGAGAGGTGGGGAGGAAAGGAGAAAACAATGTTGAAGAAATTTAAATTTGTTTAAAAAAAACAGTTATTTAGAAGTCTGTTCACACATATACTGTCACACACATCCCAAGGGCTGTTTGCTTATTCATATGTATTTTCAGAGTTTATTTACAGTGTAGAAACTGCTACATTTTGACTGAGTGTGATCCAACTTAAATTAATAAACCTCAAAATAATTCATGATTTATGAGGAAAATGAAAGCAGTCCTTCAAGTGTACTTCCATTTGGACAACTGTTAATCTATACTGTGTCAAAGACAATTTAGTATTTTACCCAGCCTTACTGACTATTTGACATCATCTGTAAAGATATATTTTATTTGAAGATGCTCAGAATAATTATTTCTGGATTGGCATAATGGCTATTATCCATTATTATCTGTAAGTTATTAATAGCTAGCAAGAATAAATTTGAAAGAGAGTTGAAAGCTGATAAAAGCAAGTCAGTATTTCTAAACAACAGTTGTTATACAACTTTCACTCAACATGAGTCCTTGCTCAGTTGTAAAATTTGCTTCATAATCGTAAGCTTACAGTGAGAATCACTTGTTCCTACTCACAGACACCTTCAAACATATCTTAGTATCTCTCATCCTCTTTCCAGAATACATATGTTGAGTTAATGTATGGCTGCAATCCTTCCATTAGAACTGTGATTTTTTTTTTAATTTTCTGCCTCAGCTACACAAATTAAATATTTGATTTATTGGGTCATTCTGACAGATAGGTTATTTATCATTACCCAATAAGATGAAAAATATCCCAGTAAGCTTTTCTGAATCATGGGAAAATTTCAATCTTTGGTAATTGTGTTAGAATTTTTAGCTTTGCTACTAATAAAAATGTAGTTATATTTAACCCTATAAATTTTCTGTTGGTTTTCATTTTTCTATTTTATTACATAAATTATGTAAAAGTAAAGAACATCTTATAAATAGAAAAAAAAAACTTAGTTAATATCAGTCTTAGTATTTTGGAAAGATGTTTCCTGATTCTGACTACTTATATGTTAACGCACTTGCAATCACAGTGGAATACATTTTTTCTTCTGCTGTGTTTAACAAACATATACCTTATACAGACCATGGTTGGCAGAGTCTTGGCCCCCATGAAATTTGTCCTCTGATGTGTCTGCGAATATGTTATGATAGCTGAAAAGGACACTGTACAAATATAACAATGGTTATTAATCAGTTGAGTTTATGATGAAGAGATTATCCTGGATATCCTGGTGGGCCCAATGTAATCACATTAGCCCTTAGAAGCAGAAGACAAAGTTGAAGATTTTTGAAGTAAGGGTAAGATTTGATGTGCTTGGAAGTAGAAGGGACCATATACAAAGTGTGAGAGGGAAATACTTTCTACCCAAAACCACTGTGCTCATAAGAAGATCCAGAGCCTTAGGTGAGGGCAACAGCCTTGGTCAATTGATGTCTTGAGTTTAGCCCAGTGAGACCCCTAGCAGAGAATTTAGACTCACCATGCTGGACTTCTAACAAACAGGAAATATGAGATTTTAAGTAGCATTTTACATGACTAAATTTGTGGCAATTTTTTACTCAGCAACAGAAAACTAAAACATAATTTTTTTCTTCGTCTTCATTATGGTTCAATATACAGATTATTCATTCCACTGATATGTAATATGGACACTGATGCTATGAATAATGTCAAAAAAAGATAGGACATGGTTTGAGCCTTTAAGAAATCCACCATCTGGCCAGAAAGGTAAACAATCACAAAAGGAAAACTGAAAAATTCTTATTATTGGCCACAGATTAAAGCATTCTGGAAGAGTTGCAGCAGTAGAATGAACTGTTTTGCTCAGAGTCCTCAGGATTGTCTCATTAACTCTATTTTCACTATCACCATCTTGCTTAAGTTACTGCAAATAAATGAAAACTGTAAATAGACTATTATATTAGAGATGTTAAAAGATCAGACTAATGCCACTATCTGGGCAGTGTGATGTTACTCCACTAAAGATGGAAAAACATAAACCAAACTGCATATTTAAGATTTTCTGTAATCTCAGCATGACCAAAGGATCCTGTATTAATAACAGGTGTTACTTTTGGATAAGGTCATTGTTAGGATGTTAAAGGGGACACAATGCTGGGTTGCCTCACACGTACAATATCTAGGTTGTAGGAAGGGAACAAGCCAAGACTTACTCCAAGATTCTAGGCCAGACTACTGAGGGAAAAGATAGAATGAAAAAAAATGAAGTGCCGGTCAGGCAGAAGAGGGAATATTAAAGGGTTGATCTAAAGTAATGTCTAAATTAAGAAATCTTCTGTTATAAGTAGTTGAAGTCCTGACCAGTCTACAGAACATAGAAGTCCATCAGCTCACTCAAGAGCATGAGGGTCGGGAGATGGTACATCTCAATATTGTCATCTAGGACTCAAACTTGTTCCTTCTCTCTTTTTTCCTGCCCATAGCATCAGCCTTATTCGAACATTAATTTCTCCTGGTGGTTTTGGGATGACTGTCAGCAAAATCCATACCAAAGTACTTCCCTGTTCACATCCTCCATAAGATAAAGAACCTTTCTCCCAACTCATGGTGACCACCCTTCTCTTCAATCTGATTAAGTCAGCTTAGTCATGTGTCTCCTTTAGGACAAAAAGAGCCATGAGGGAAATATTTACACTGGCTTAGATTAGATTTAGATTCATGTGATAGAATAGACATAAAATATACTTTAAGGTTATAAAAGTAGTAAAAGGAACTTAAAAACTCTAACTCAACCTTATGTTTTAGAAAAATAACTGAAGAGGAAACCACACTGGTCTGTAACACAAATGTCATACTGTTAGATGAGCTTTGAAGGAACCTGACTTGTCAGATTGATCATCCAATATGGAAACACCCAGTTCTGTTATCTGGGTATCACTTCTCATTGCCTCCATGGTTCTTTGTCCTTCCTCTGGAATAAACTACTTTGTCTGTCCTCCTCCATTTCCTCCATGTCTAAAATGGGCATTTGGAGTCTGCCCCTTTGGGAAACGTCATAGTTTTTAGCAGAGCTCATTTTTGCTTAGTACAAGTTTGGGTCTTTGGGGATTGCCTTATGAAGTATTTTTAACATACTATTATAAATCAAATTTATTTTTTTAAAATTTTATTTTTTATGTATTCTTTTTTAAATTAAATTTAATTTAATTTTTGTGTGTGTGTTCCAAAATTAATTGTTTATGCACCTCAGCCAGTGCTCCATGCAATACTTACTCTCCTTAATAAATCAAATTTCAATCTGAGTTTATGTACTGAAGGAACAAATAGTTGTGGGGTTTTTTTTTTACAATAACGAAGTTTTCATAATTTTGAGGACATTTGTCTTATAGGACTATATATGTTATTGAAGAAAGTCATATTTGTTGTAATATGAGTGACTCAGTTTGGGTTATAAACAATGGTTACCATAGAAATGTGAATTTAGGGGTGCCTGGGTGGCTCAGTGAGTTAAAACCTCTACCTTCGGCTCAGGTCATGATCTCAGGGTCCTGGGATTTAGCCCTGCATCGGGCTCCCTGCTCAGCGGGGAGCCTGCTTCCCTCTCTCTCTCTGCCTGCCTCTCTGCCTACTTATGATATATCTGTCTCTTTCTCTCTCTCTCTCTCTCTCTGTCAAATAAATAAATAAAATCTTAAAAAAAAGAAATATGAATTTACGCACCAGCTGTGTATTACCTAATTCACAAACTATGACCTCAGTGATGTATTCTAGTTAACAGTCAAGTCTGAATACTGAAGATTCTTTTAGGATGATATATATTTATCAGCATTCCACATTGTGAAAGTCATTTTATAGACAATGCTATTCTTAAAGAGTAACTTAAAACAGAATGCATAAATTTGATTCTTTATCATACTTTAACACATTAAGAAGGGTACTAAAATGCCCAATGCCCCAGAAGAGCTATATAAGGTGAAATTGATACAAGATAAATGGGTATAAGGAATTAAAACCAGTAATCTGATAGAGTGCTTTCTAAAGAGTTGTTTTCTAACAAATTGTGAAAATATAAGCCAGAATGAAAGGAGAGAGTATTCAGGAAGTGCAAGAAGCTACATTGGCTGGCTTCTCCCGCAGGACATTCAATGCTGACAGGAGTAAGGGAGTGTGGGGGGGTGGTATCATTAATAGATTTTTTTTCTTGTTTTTTGTTGTTGTTGTTGTTGTTGTTTATTATATTATGTTTATCTTCACTTAGGGAACAATATATGTATTTATTCTTTAGAAAACAAATGCACAGTTTATAGAAAAGGCTGAAGGTATACCAGTGGAAGGAACACATTTATGGAGCAATGACCTGGGTAGCAGAACCTAAACTCATAATTCGTACATTGTAGATTATCGGTTTATGAGGACATGTTTTTCCCCGACTATGACTAAAGACACCCATTTGTTTTAGCAACAACTGGAGAAACGGCATCATGTAAAACAGGAAAGAGAAAGATGTCGGGTAAATATACTGAATAGTTTATTATAAAAACGAGGGAAGGTGAGTTCATATTGACTGATACCAGTTTTTTTCTGAGAAAGTACAAGTTAATGTCATCAGCTAAGAGTGAAGGGGCAAGAATTCAAGCCTTCAGTGTAGATTTTGATATTTCCTATTTATTCCGGTAAAAACAAATGCTTTATATATGATTAAACTTCTTAATTGACAAGAGATAAGATAACTTAAAACCAACCCAGAATTTGTGGCAGCGCAACCTAATGTAATCACATATCGTTTCTTTCTACTTCTAGTTTATATGGATTCCTTTACTGATTTTTCTTTTTTGTATAGCTTAATTGTGCCTGGTTGTAAAAGGTTTGACTTCCACAGAAACCAAGACAAATTTTGGTGATTTAGTAGAGAGGAAAGAGGTTTAAGGCAAAGAGACCCTTTAAAAAGATTAACTCAGATGATGATGTAGGCTTAAATTACATGATTGGCAATGTGTCTCGGTTCCAAATATTAGAAAATAATATGATCTCTTACCCAATTGGAAATGACAAATAAGGGAGTCAAACTCTGGATTACTCTTTCAGAATAAATAGTCATTAATTAAGGTAGTGATAACTGGAGGAGAAGAAAGGGGTTAAGAGGTAATCTGATGCTGTTACTCTGGGATATGTTGAGTCTACAGGACATACAAGTGGAAATGTAGTTTGTAGTTTAAAAGCAGTTCTGGAGCTTAGACAACAACTTCTGAGTGAGGTGTCATTATGTATTTGATTATTGAAGACATAGAATAAATTGATATTGACTGGGAATGACAAATGATTATAGAACAGGAGGTGCGAATCCTGTTAAGAAGGACGGGAAAGACGAGTCAGTAGAAGAGATAAGGGGGAATAGTTTTAGACGTTAGATTATTTTTCTGAGTATTCCCTGCAACAAGCTATTTGCATAAATTGTGTTTGTATTTGCTCTTAACTGTAATATTTTGGGGATATTACTGTGTACCTTTTATTAAAAAAGAAGCTGGATCTATGAGAGGTTAAATAATTTGCACAAAGTTATCAGTGTAGGACCAGCAATGGCAGAAACCCAGGTCAGCGGGTACCCAAAGCCATTTCTTTTCCCACAATACCATACTACATCTAGGAGACCACCTCAGCCCAAAACAACCTTTCAGGTCATTTATGTAAGAGTAATTTGGTGATTCCAGGGCAATGGGTGTAAAAGAATTTATGAACGAGTTTTCTGCTGGTGGTTTTCCTCCATTCAATCCCCTAAGTCCATTAGGGAGATGGCTATCCTTTTTGCTTTCCTGGTCTTCCTAATCATCTAGAAAGTCCCTGCTCTATTTCCTCTTATTCTTTGTTAGAAGACTTTTTCTGTTTCTCTCTCTCCAGGCAAAAGCAGAAAGAAAAAAGATCTCCATTATGTTACATGTCTGCTCATCAGCAGAACAAATTCCCGTGGCTCTGTGTTTCTAATCAGAAGGAAGTAATTCTCCCTTCTCACCTGACTGATTCTCCAACTTGGCTCTCAGAGCTGACTGCTTTTCAATGCCTTCCTCCAGGTATTGTTGCAAGGCTCAGTTAGCGCTAAAGTTCACTCATTAAACATTTCACCATTCATTCTCCAAGTTACATCCGCCTATCACCCAAGTCATTTAAAGCCATACCACTAATTTCATCAAATTTCAGTTAAAAATCAGGCTAACAATAGATAAACAACACTTACGTGGTTTCAAGACCTATCCTGTATCGACCAGAGTAGGTAACTCAAAGCCTGCTGATGTGATAATAAAAACCAGCATCGTCACCATTAGCATCATCACCACTGCTATAATTCATTGTGGTCTTTCTATGTGCCAGACAGTAGGTTATATAATTCCCATTGTTTCATTGAGTCAGTTAGTGTTGAAGCCATAGATGTAATTAGGCATTGAGATTCAATATATGTCAATAGATGCAGGGTTCACATATATCAATCTAGTTTAACAAATCTTCGTTTGTTAGGGGTTATCATCCCATTAGAGATAAGAAAATGAGTTTCAAATCTATACAGACTTTCCAGAAAAAAGCCAATTTAAATATGTTTATTTCTTTTAAGTTCTAAAGACATGAAAAGCTCAGGCCCAAATATGCTTCATCTACCAGAAATAACCAATAGACTCATATGCAGATTTGTTTGTCAACTAGAAAAATTCATGGTATGTGTAAATGCAAAATATGCATACATGTGTAAAGTAATAACAAGTGTCCATTCCCTAAAAAAATGAAAGAAAAGACAGAACACTTAAGAGGAAATGCTGTTCTGTTTAACTAATTATGATTCAAATCACAACATTTTCTTCACTGTTATTTGTTCTGTTTTAGTCTTGAATCTCAATTCCTATTACATTAAAACAGAACATTTGTGTCCAAATGAACACTCAACTTGTAAAGATAGACACAAGAGAATAAGCTAGAGGCTATCGCTCCATAGCAATGGAATGTATTTTGTTTAAACTAAGCATCTGATACTAAAAATGTGCCTTTGAACAGTTGCTAAAAGTGAGTCAGTGCCACAGATCACCTTGTCAGGGCTTTGACAGGAAAGCTGACGTTTAAAGGTGAGCTCCAACTGTTTCTTTAATTTATAGTGTAAGAATTCTGCAGCCACCTGTCTAAGGGAAGCAACCATGCAGGGTTTATTGGTCCCCAAGCACTTTTGTCACCCGTCTTGTTAGACCACTTGTACCAATCAGCATTTCTGGTAGAACCTAAGAGATTATAATTACCTATTTTTCTCTTTTCCCAATCTTTGTGTCAGATAATCTTATCTAAAACCTGAATAGGTAAACAAACAAAAATCCTTAATAACTGAAAAGTCCGTATACCTGGTTTGACTATTGTTTAAAGTATTACTTTTGTAGAAGAAAATTCACCCTCTCAGGGTTTTAATTATTTTCAACAGGAATAAGTATTTGTAGGTCCTTATGTAACATTTCAACTGATTTAGCAATTATATTTTGAATACCGTTAATAAATCCAGCATCATAAGCCCTGACTATAGCTTCATTCTCCTCCAATTGTATAGTATTTATCAGATATCTTTCCTCTCGGTGAACCTTTTGATGTCTTGCCTGTTACTAGCTAAGCAAGCAAGGTCAAGACTCAACAAAGTCTAACAAGGCTCGACTTAACTAAGGTTCATATTTAAGCATTAGAAAAATAGACCCAGTTACACCACCCTTCAGGGTCATTTGAAAGAAATAAATCCAGTTAAATATATAATCTCATAGCCAAGTGCCCTGCATATAGTAAGTGCTAAAAAAAATTATTTTCTGTCTCCTCTTTACTTCTCTCTTTCATTCATTGCTGAAGACAGAATAACCCTCGGGGTGGAACCAATGGGAAGTAAACAATTCAGTCTCATTCATTCATTTACTTATAGGTTGCAAGTTGATTCATTGTCATTTCACATTATTATCATTTTCTTCTTAGCAGTGGGAGAGCTTTTATTCCTTCTTAGGTTTAGGGGTCTTAGAGTTAGGTTCAAGGTTGTAGTGTTCCTTAAGAATATGTGCTACATTATCCTAGATATAGTTCCTAGTTTGTTTGCTTGTTTGTTCTGTTGCTTGGTTTATCTTGTCTTTGAAAAAAGATGGTTGCTAAGTAGAAAACAGGACATAAAAGAAATATTCAGTTTTGTGATGTAAGAAATAGAGGGAAGAAGTATATGTCAGGGTTTCTGAGTTACTAAAGATAACTTTTTCTCATTTAAAGCACCCTTAACTTACATGGCACACACTTTAATCTTCTAATACTTCAAGTGTTCGTGGTAAGATAGGATAGAAGAGGGGTGGAGAGTCTCATCAGTCATACTTCTCTTTAAGACTGAATTTCTTTAATCTACTTTATTTGACATTTTAAGCATGAAAGGAGTAGTTTGTTATATAGTCAAGTGGGATATCTTTTCATGAAGGCTTCAAAATAGTAAGAAGATATATATCTCCATTCAACTGAATCTCAATGTACTCTACATGAGAACACTTTCAGCAGTCTTCACGGATAGGTCGACTAAATCAAAGACGTTGGACAATTTAAAGCAGTGGAGACAGAGTTCTCCCATGGATATGTGATAACAGTGTTATATTATAACTACTTGGGCTAGAGACTACTCGGTATTAGAGAAATGAACTAAGTGATAAGAATAACATGAATGATTTGCAAATTGATTGACTGATAGATTGTACATAAAGAGCTCATATAACTTGGTTTCTATCTATAAACTGAGATAAATCATGCCGTCTATTAAAAGCAATCATTCCTAAATCAACTTGTTTTTGATATAGAAAAGTTGGAGATCCTTACATTATTTTTTTCAAAAGTGATCTTCTCTTATTAATAATAAATCATAATCTTCCAGAGAAAAATTTTAATTTGTCTCCTAAAGTAGAGTTATGAATGACTGACATTTGGACTAATTCTGATTTGTTCTTGAGGTACATACATTATTTTTAGAAGATTACTTCTAAGAATTTAGATTCATGGCAGATAATAATATACATAACAGCATAATAATTGGTACAATGAAAGGATTTAACAAAATGCATTCAAATAAAGCAAACAAAAATAAAAACTGATCTTTAAAGCCATGATTCCCCAGGGCAAGGAAATTGAAACCAGAAAGAAAATAGTGGGAAGGATAAAAGGAAACTGTCTTTTCATTAGTTTGCCAGTTCATTTCTGGGGACTATACTGGGCATTCCCTATATTTTGATCTAACTTAGCTTTTTAACTGCTCCACATATTTTATCTTGTTGAGCAAATTAAGGTTTATTTAATTTAAATAGTTACTTGAGGATCCACAATTATAGGATAGATCTGTGTGCTCAAGACAGTGCTCATAAATTCTTTGCAGGGTTCTTTGTTCCACTTTGTGTTATATAAAACTCTCTTCCAGAAGGATGGTTGATGACCAGGGAATGGTCTGCTTTTTGGCATCAAATTCTTGATAATGTAGCTTAGTCAGTTTAATACAACTAGTCTTTAATTAAGTGCGTGGTTTGTTCTCAGGGGAGTTGAGCAACATTAGTGAACAAAGCAGACAGATTTTTTTTTCCTCCGCTGTGGAACTTACACTGTAATGAAGAGGGGAAAATCAATAATAAACATACTAAGTGAGCACAGAATATAATATAAAAGAGGATAATGAGCACATTCAAACACATAAAATAAAGAGGAGTGGAAAACTCTGTGTCAGGCTCCCTGCCAAGTGGAGCCTGACACAGGCTTGAGATTCCTTTCCCTCTCCTCTCTCCCCGCTCTCTCTAAAATAAATAAGTACATAAAATCTTCAAATGTATATATTTATATTTATATATAGAAAAGAAAGAAAAGAATAAAATATCATCATCCTTTTGCATTTGACATTGAGTATTAGTAATGGTAGCCCTTTGAATTATGAATTAATTTAGAATTTAGAATTTATATAGTACTAGAAGTTAATTTAGAATTTATATAGTGGAAATTAATTTAGAATTTATACAGTACTAGGAATTTCTGTAAGCATTTTTGTTCATCTGTATCTAAAAACCTCATTTGGATGAGTGTGTGTGTGTGTGTGTGTGTGTGAAATTATATAATCTGACCTATATTTTGTCTTTCTTACCATCACAGTTTTGTCTGTTTGTTTTTGTGTACCACAATTTTTGTATCCAGCACCAATTTTATTGCTTTATTTAAACAATCAACATTCTAATATGCCAGACATTTTTTCTAACAGCTTTGATTGTATTAACTAATGCAATGTGCACAAAAATTTTCTAAAGAAGATATAGTTTTGGTACCCTTTTAAAAACAAAGAAGTTGGGGTGCCTGGTTGGCTCAGTGGGTTAAAGCCTCTGCCTTCAGCTCAGGTCATGATCTCAGGGTCCTGGGATCAAGCCCCGCATCGGGCTCTCTGCTCAGCAGGGAGCCTGCTTCCTTCTCTCTCTCTGCCTGCCTCTCTGCCTGCCTGTGATCTCTATCTGTCAGATAAATAAATAAAATCTTAAAAAAAAAACACAAAGAAGCAGAACCACAGAATGGTTATATAATTTATTGAAGTACACATAGCTATAAAGTAGAGGAGCCAGAATTTGAAACAAGATAGTCTGATTCCAGAGCAGTATTTTATTAGACTAGCTGCCCTTCAAAATTATTAAAAACATTAAATATTGAATACTAAACTCAATTTAGACAACCTATTCTTTAAATTCAGCATTTATATTCAATAAGTATTTTGATAATGTCCAAAGAATTTTTATTCATCCTATCATAAAAAATCCTAAACTGCATAATCTATGTTCATATAGTTATCTCTTTACATTGAATATGGTATTCCATTCTCTTTATATACCATCATTCAGTGAAAACTATATCTTGATTATTTAGCTAGCAGGTGGAATGATAGCTGAAAAATGGTCATGGTTACAGAAATTCTGCTTCTGCTCCTCATTCTTATTTTGCCAGTGGCAAACATCTGTTTCTACCTGTCATCACTGATTTCAGCTATTTTGTTAATTTTTCTTGTTTTAGTGTTCCCCATAGAACATTGTTGATCATGTGATATCTATCATAATTTGGTTCTGATGCACCTATATGGTGATCTTTTGTTTCATTTTTTCCTCATTTATTAGGGTCATTAGAGTGATGATAATTATTTTTTCACCAGACAACGGACCTTTCACTTCCTATCTGTCATAGTGTCATAAAATAAAGTTTTAGCAAAGCCCAAATTATGGTCTTTGTAAAAAGAAACAAGTTAAGACATTATAAAAATAAATTAGAAGACAAGAGAGAAAGAGAAAGGGGGAAAGAATTCTATTGGACGGCAAGGAACATTACATTCAATGAACACACGGTTATGGTGTAGATCGTGATAGTTATAACTAATAACACAGCTCAACTTGATCAAATATTTACCTCTTTGAGGTTCATACATCTATTTAAAATATGCAACCTACAAGGTGAGTTTTTGTTTCATCTTTTCATAGAGCTGTTCATGGATAAGTATTGCATTTAAATTTTAAAAAAAAATTTTGCCTCTATAGAACATTTAAGCATTTCTCAATGCTTTAAAACAATGAGCTACTATGTACTTGAATACAGATCAATCAAAATCCAAACATAAAGTTTTCTGTCAAATTTTCATACAGTCCATTAGAATTTACAAAATGATTTGAAGCAAAAAATTAGTGAATGTTTAAAAGGTATCTAAAATGTCATGAGATTTGTGTAACTCCAGAACATGCAAGACTTGTATTTTAACCTATTTCTAGGTTTCAACAGAAAAGAGAAACCTTTAAATTTAACCTGGGGACTTTTTTTCAGTTAAGATGCAGTAATAGAAATTGGATTTATACTCTCATCTAAAACACCAAAAAATAACACACAAAATATATCACACAGTGATTTTCATACATTGCACTCAAGGCACAAGGCAGACAAGTGATCGCTGAGAGAGGAGAAAGGGAAGAGCGAATCACTATGATGCCCAAGTTACTACCTTGATAGAGTTAGAGGCTGACATTTAGGCAGGAGAATCCAGGCCAAGTCCGGCAATCTCTCTGAGTTGAGGAGAGGGACCTCAGCATCTAGAGAAGACAGGAGGATAGAATTCACAGAACAGAGTATGAAAAGGGAGAGGAAAGCATGGAGAGACGCTTCTTTTAAGGCATCTGGTCAACCTCATTGTTCTGTTTCTGATGGGGAAGGGATGTTGGGGTCTTCAGGGTAGCATAAGATAGTGGATCCATGCTCTTTCCTTGTGTTGGCTGTGGGACACGACTTTTTGGCCATAAAGAACCAGTGCTGGCTATTGTGACTGATCTTGCCCTATATTTCCCTGTGTGACTAACATGCTAATTTATCTAGTGTCTGTGTGATTCCTCTCTTTCTTGATGAACTGGCACCTGAAAAACATGCAGTGGGTTGACATCCTGAGACTGCTGCTTTTGTTGGTAGGCAGCAAGTGTCACTTGCAAGCCACAACCCAACAGATTTAAAAGGTTGAGTAAGCCAGGAAGGAAGGCAACAAGGCAGGAAGTTCATGTAATCAGCTTGCTTAAAACCAATGGTAAAGAGACTATCTTGAAAGCAGCTGGATGGTTAGAGGTGGCTATTATGTATAGGAGGACAAAAATGGAATGCCAACCATCTTGATGGATACAATACTAGCAAAAACACAGAAGCAATATTAAAGTACTAATGTTAATTAAAGCATGTCTTTTAACCTAGGAAACTATACCAAGCAAATTATCTTTTATAAATGAGATGAAGTAAAGACTTTATCGAATATAAAAAGCTGAAAAAGTCAGAATCCAAGACATGCTCTACAAAAATGTTCCTAGCTAGAAAGAAATGATACCAAATGTAAAATCCAGTTTAGAAAATAGGTAGAAGTAAAATATCTGACGAAATAGTGCAAAAGACTGAGAGTGGGGAAATGGAAGTGTACTGTAGTAACATTTTTTATACTATATGTGAATATTACTTGAAGGTAGACTATGATAAATTATAAATGCATACTATAAATCCCAAAGCAATTGTTCAAATAAAAGTAAAAAATAACAAGTAACTAACAAAGAAAGTAACATAGAATCATAAAATATTTAATTAATCAAAAAGAAGGAAGAAAAAAGAACTAAGAACAGGTAGATAAATAGAAAATAAAGGCAAGATGATAGATTTAAATCCTCACCTATCCCTAAATATATAAATCCACTTAAAGGACCAAACTGCACCAATTAAAATATAAATTATCAGGATAAAAAAAAAACCCAACACCTAACTGTATGCTGCCTTAACAATAATTCAAGGGAAAAAACTCAAAATACTTTAAATATAAGGACACATGTAGGTTAAACATAAAATAATGGAACCCAGTATGTCAAGGAACACTAATCAAATGGCAGCTGGAATGACTCTATTAGTACCCATGATTGATGGACCTTAGGATCACCCCATGACCCCCACCCTTGATATTTGTATCCACCCCTAGAGTGTGGGCAGGACCTGGAACTTGTTTCAGCAAACGGAAAATGTCAAACATAAAAGAATTTGGCAGATGTTATTAATCATCACAATGTTGTCAATTGATTGTGAGATAACCAGAAGGGTGATCTTTCTGGGTGGTTCCAGCTCACAGTAGAAATACGCCTGAGGAGAGTGGCCCTCCTTGAGAGCTTGACGGAATGAGTGGACATGTTGCAGGAGCCTGAACAGGAACTATCAACTACCATCAGTCTCTAGGAGCCAAGGATGACCTCCAGCTGACAATGAACAAAATGCCAAAGATTACAGGAAAATAAATTTGGCCAACATCCTGAATGAGCTTGGGAGCAGATTCTTCCTCAATCATGCTTTCAGACTGGACTCTGAGCAGAGAACACAGACAAGTCATGCCTGACTACTGATAGAAGGATGAAGGTTGTATTAAGTCACTAAACATGTGGTCATTCCTTTTGTATCATTAGAAACTGAATACAACAGTAGATAAAGCAGATTTCATAGCAAAAAATATTATCAGAGATAAGATTAATTCATAAGGAGTTAATTCAGCAAGAAATCATAAAAATCCTAATTATTTAATATCTTAATAATAGGGCTGTAAACTGGATCAGGCAAAAACTGGTAGAAATGCAAGGAGAAATTGAAAACACATGTAATTATAGTTGGAGATTTTACCCATGAGAAATGAAAGCACATGTCCATACAGAGACTTGTGCATAAATGTTGATAGCAACTTTATCTGTAAAAACTGCAAACTGAGAACAATTTCAATGGACATTAAAACACATGAATGCATAAGCCACCTAGAGTATATCCTACCATGGAATTATTTTCAGTAATAAAAAGGAGTAAGCTATTGACACACACAGCAACAAGGATGATTTCAAAATAATCATCATGAATAAAAGAAAAAAAAGACAAAAAAGAGTACCTAATATATGGTTCCTTTAAAAGATAATTAAAATTCCTTATCCATTCATCCGTTGAAGGGCATCTGAGAGTTTTGAAGGGGGGGGGTGGGAGGTCCGGGTACCAGGTGGTGGGTATTATAGAGGGCACGGATTGCATGGAGCACTGAGTGTGGTGCAAAAATAATGAATACTGTTATGCTGAAAATAAATTTAAAAAAATTAAAATTCTAGAAAGTGAAAACTACTGAAGAGTTATAGAAAGGCTGTCAGAGTCGTTTGGCACTAAGTGGGGGTATAAGAAAGAAGGGGAAGGAGGCACCATAAAGAGGAAGGAAGAACGTGTTCACTATCATTATTTTCTTGATGGTTTCATGGGTACATACTTGTGTCAAAATTCATCAAATCAAAACTTTTTTAAATGGGCAGTTTATGGAATATCATTTATACCTCCATTAAGCCACAAGAATTTTAATTGGAGTAAATTTCATTGTAAAATCAGAGTGTACTTGTAAAGAATTAAATTATATCTTTCTAACCAAGTTACTTTGATGTACTTATAACTTATCCAAAATATTCTAGTTTGGAGGTAAAAAATTCAAAATGATAAAAATAAAACAAAAAAAAATAAATGAAATAGTAGATGAGATTCTCTGGCCAGTTAATATTTCAACAGAAACTCTTTTTTTTTTCTAGTTCATTTGCATTTTTCAAATACAGATAAAAAGAACCACAAATTTAAAAAATTCTCACCCTGTTTTCCAGTAGTTAGGTAATACCAGAGAGACTCTGCAATCGCTTGTTTTATTAGTAGATAACTTCCTCTAAAAATGTAGTAGTGTCATATTTTCTTGCAACAGAACTTTATTATTACTTTGCTAAGAACATGATTTATACATCTAATGTCTATAATCTTTTCTTGCTTATATATATTAAAGCTGCAAATAATTAAAAGCACCTGTAACACATGAAATAAGAAATTATCTTGTTCCATAAATGCAATCTTGAGTTATATTTAGAAACTAAGAAAGTGGATATTTTCTATTTAATGAAAGTTTATGTGACTATTCTAATGGGAGAAATTGTAAAAAGGGAACACCAGCCATCTCTGCTTCTGTGGTAGGAAAGAAGGCCTCACTCATAATAAGTGCTCTAAATCCTCCGCATTTCATGGCATAGACTTGAGGGTCAAGGGAGAGGTGGCCACTGGCAGTCTTACTGCTTTATCTGGTACATAACCCATCTTATTGCTTGATCTGGTACACAACTCAAGTGTAATAAAAAGGGCATTAAGCATCAGCTTTTCTTTTGCAAAGGAAAACTATGAAGACACAATATTGAGACTGAAATGTTTCTTACATCTATCATGGAAGAGCTACAGGGAGCCCATATAATGATGTGGTCCTAAAAGAGAAAGAAAACTTCATAGCTATGTGTGTTCCTTTAGAATGTTCCTTCAGAGGGCCTGATTCTTCTAACTGAGCTCAGGCCTCTCTGCTCATTGGCTGTGGGGTGAAACAATACCTCTTTACCCAACATGTCCCCTAGACTGCAACCCTAAGTATCGCACTATCCTCTTTCTGAATGCGTGTGGAGAAAAACTATTCAAAAGTCGCTATTACTTGGAGAGAAAACATCAGAAAGAAATAGTCTTTTCTTTTTTACAAGTGATGACTTGTGTTATATTTTTCACTCTAAACATTATAAAAATAAAAGCTAAATCAGTACATTGGGCAATATGATAGATCATTTTGTCTTTAAGGAAGTGCAGATAGCACTCCCTGACAATGTGCATTATATATAAATTGTCTATATTGGATCTTTTAAATTCTGGGCTTTCCTCTTATCCCTGTGACATACGAGTCCAGTAGACATTGTTTCAGCTAGTTGTCCTCTGGCCAGAAGAAAAATTAAAATATACACCTTAAATAATTCATCACAAAATACAAATGAGTATGTGATATTCAAGGTCATGCTCTGGAATATTGACAAAGGCTTTTCCCTAAATAATCATGACTCATATTCCCACAGGTGCATGAAAACCTCCAGTAGCCTTAATTGTTCAGCTGGTATACTTAGCTCACATGCAGTCATGAGGGCCAGATGTCCCTTCTCTAAGCAACTGACCACCACGGTCACTGAATATCACAAGCTGTGTATTTATTTGATCTCATTTAAGAACCACAGAGCTAGATCCATTTGTTAATATAAAATCGCTCAGTTTTAGAGTCCTTTTCTTACAGCCATGTTTCCCAGAAAAGACCTTAAAATTGCTTGCCAGTGGAAATAAGGGGCTATAATTAGTGAAATAAAAATAGTTTTCATAAACATTGATACATACAGTGATTCTTGCCTTTTAGTTCCAAAACTATATCAAACTATATCAGTTTGGGGATTTCTTTTAGGAAAGATAATGGTATCTTTAAACTTTTAATGTATCCTGTCTAACATGATTACTGTATATTGTTAGCTCAAAGTCAGATTAAGAACTAAACACCAGCTTTTGGTAGATCATTTCTTGGCATTGGCCATGCAAAGAGCTAGACGTTGCACTCAGTTACATTCCATAAAACTGGATTCTTGTCCTTCATTCTAGGTTGAAATGAATGAAGGACACAAGTCATCACTTGTAAAATATAACACAAGTCATCACTTGTAAAAAAGAAAAGACTATTTCTTTCTGATGTTTTCTCTCCAAGTAATAGCGACTTTTGAATAGTTTTTCTCCACACGCATTCAGAAAGAGGATAGTGCGATACTTAGGGTTGCAGTCTAGGGGACATGTTGGGTAAAGAGGTATTGTTTCACCCCACAGCCAATGAATGAATCACTGTATGTATCAATGTTTATGAAAACTATTTTTATTTCACTAATTATAGCCCCTTATTTCCACTGGCAAACATTTTTTGAAATGTTTGATAACAATGAAGAGATGTTGGCCCCTGCCCCATTTTGTATTTTTTTTCTAAAAGAAATTAACATGCTTTCCTCTTTTATGTCTGAATGAATATTTTAGCAGTTGATTTCAACATTACATTTAATTATATTAAGAAAGAATCAAGAAAATGTAAAAGCAAGAGTAGTAGAGAAATATGCTCATTGACATAATAAGGCCATAGTATTGCAATACAGTTTTCCAAACATAGAATATGCAACATATATGTTTTTGTATAACTTATTCCCTTTTGCATATTAATTGTGTCAGTAGTTTGACATAATTAAACTATGACTGCAGAATCAAAATAAGTTTATATTTAAGTGCATGGGTCTATTGCTATATACTTTCAAAATAATTTTTAAAAATATATTTTAGTTTATAAGATTTCCAGTGATATGTATACATGAAATTGTAGAGCCAAGAAAATTCAGTCAAACTCTTAAGCTTAAAACTTCCATTAAAGTTATCTGCATTCTAGAATTGAACTTATTTTTCATCCACATTTTTCTGTTTATCTACTCTGACTTCTAGTAAAATTCTGTGAAGGAGTATCTCTGGTTTTCCTCTTCTTTTTCTCTAGGAATGTACTCTAGTCAAGCTGTTGCTTACTCTACCCCTAACTCCACCAAAACTGCTCTGCACAAGGGTGACAGTTTCTTCTCCATGTTTCTAAATGCATTGGTCAATTTCCCACCTTCAGTTTAGTTGACCTAGCAATAGCGTTTGAGTTAGTGTTCCTACCTCCTTGGTATACTCTCTTCTCTAGCTTTCCAAGACCCCACTCCCTCTAGGTTTTCTAAGCACTTTTCCACTCACTTCTCCTTGTTCTTAACTGCTGATTCTTCCTCTTATCCCAGACTTTCTCTTTTTTTTTTAATTTTTTTTATAAACATATAATGCATTTTTATCCCCAGAGGTACAGGTCTGTGAATCACTTCACAGCACTCACCATAGAACATACCCTCCCCAATGTCCATAACCCCACACCCCCACTCCTGACCCCCCTCCCCCCAGCAACCCTCAGTTTGTTTTGTGAGATTAAGAGTCACTTATGGTTTGTCTCCCTCCCAATCCCATCTTGTTTCATTTATTATTTTCCTACCTCCCAAACCCGCCATGTTGCATCTCCACTTCCTCCTATCATCTTCTCCCAGACTTCTTAATGTAGGTGCCCAGAAACCATCTTCCATTTTCTTTTACTCTTGGTGATCTCGTCCAGGATCATGACTTACATACCAATCACCAATATCCCAACAGCACTGAAACTCCCTCTCTAATCCAGACTCACATGTATTCAGCCACCTATTTGATTTCTCCTCAGGAATGTTTAGTGTCACCTCAGATTTGACAATTCAACACCAAAATTAAATTCCTACAAATCTGCTCATCTGTAGTATTAATGATGAGTAATCTCAGTTAATGGCAATTTCAGTCTTCTAAGAGTTCAAAACAAATAATTTGGAATTTTTTTAAAAATTTTTCTTTGGTTCTCAGACTATGCCCAGCTCACCAAAAATCCTATTGGTTTGAACTCCAAGATATATTTAGAATATGACTATTGCTGTGAAGTGTGTAAACCTGGCGATTCACAGACCTGTACCCCGGGGGATAAAAATATATTATATGTTTATAAAAAAATAGAAAATTAAAAATTAAAAAAAAAAGAATATGACTATTGTTTACTGTTTCCACTGTTGCTACTCTATTCTGAGCCACCATTACTTCTAACCTGGATTTATGTCATTAGTTTCTCAGAGTATAGTGTTCCCTCCCTACAGCAGAATCTCCACTAAGTCCTCTAAAACCAATCCTATCCTGAAAATTCTGCAGTGGCATCTCAGTGAACTCAAAGTAAAAGCCAAATTGCTTACATGGCCTACATGGCCCTACATGGTATATATTCCCCACTTCCTCGAATATCTCTCTGATTTATCCTCTACCTTTATTTTTTAAAGGTTTATTTATTTATTTGAGAGAGAGAGATCACAGAAGCAGGGGGAGGGGCAGAAGGAGGAGGAGACAAGCAGCCTCCCTTATCAGTGTGGGAATAGGTGTTGTTCATTGCCGGGCTCCATCTCATGACCAAGAGTTGGATGCTCAACTGACTGAGCCACTCAGAACTCCCTTAAATATGTTTTTAATGGTTTCCAATAGTATATTCTCAAAACACAGAATCATCTTTTTAAAAAGATTTTTATATATTTATTTTACAGAGAGAGAGAGTGCACAAGCAGGGGAGCAGCAGGCAGAGGGAGAGGGAGAAGCAGACTCCCCACTGTGCAGAAAGCCGGACATGGGGCTCAATCCCAGGACCCTGGGATCATGACCTGAGCCAAAGGCAGCCGCTTAACCGACTGAGCCACCCAGGCAACCCTACAAAGTGGTCTTAATAGTTAAGGGAGAAGAGTTATGATTGCTTTATGACCTATGAAATTTTCTGTAAAAAAACATTAAGCACTCTCCTATTGCTGGTTATCAATGTTTAGGGAAATTAACAAAAATAATAAAATAATATATATTTAGTGTACCTTAAGGAAAGCATCAGAAACACTGAAAATTAAACTATTTTACATCTTTGTAAAAGAGTTATTAAGAGCAGTTTGAACAGTGCTAACCTTCTCGTTACATAACTTATGATATGAAGTAAGATAAACTGTCTGATTTCTAAGTTTGGATCAACATGTAGTATTTTATCCTTTGAACTTCTAATGTCATAAAATATCTCTGAGTTCCTTTAATGAGAATTTTTGCTCTGTCCCTTCCTCTGGGATTTCTAGATCCCTTTCTTCATAACCATCTCTCTCATTGTATCTAATTATTTCTGAATTTTATTATGTAATTCTTAAAGTATTGAAGACATCTTAGCCTCTCCAGCCAACCTAATAGTCTTCAAGTCTTAACAAGCACCCTTAGCCCATGTGATTGATTAAACCTTTCTTTCCATATCTATAGATCATGCAATCTTTCCTACAAAAGAATAGAGCCCTTCTGCACACCACCAGACCCTCTTGCACAACGGCACACAGTGCCTACCCATCCCCCTCCCACTGTGGTACCAGATCCCCTCACACAACCTCAGAGCACTGAGAAAATACTGGTAGCTGATACCTTCAAGTCTGCACCTAATCGAGAAATGTTACACTATACTTCCTTTACTGATTCGCTGCCCCTAAACTCCTAAAAAACCACTGGTCCAGGCAGAAACTGCAGAGTTAACCTCTTTGGACAAGAGTCTGCATTCTCCTCAGGTGGCTGGGCTCCTGAAAAAAGCTCATATTCCTTTCCAGTCAAAACCCACCACTTGAGTATTGGCTTTTCAAACGATGAACAGCAGAACTCTGGTTTTGGTAACAGTATCTCCATGTGTTAGGAACTATTAATATGCTGATTTTCTTAGTCAGAAACCTGAGATTCAGATACATTAAGTAAATACATACACACATACACAGAAAGAAAGAACTTACTACAGACTCCAGCAGTTTAACCCTAGAGCAGGGCTCCACCTGGCCATACTTCAGATAATAACAGGTGATTGAAACATTAACACATGGGACTTGCACTAGACCAATAAACTTGCAATTCCTGGATGTGAGTTTTAGGCATTGGTGTGTTCCAAACCTTCTCAGTTGTGCCTAACAGAAGTTATGGTTGATGATTACTACTTTTGGGTCTTTATGCATAATCAGTAACCCTTAGTAACATTAAAAACAAAAAATGAGGGGTGCCTGGGTGGCACAGTCAATTGTCTTGACTCTTGGTTTCAGCCCAGGTCATGATCTCAGGGTTGGGGAATGGAGCCCAGCATCCACTCTGGGCTCAGCATAGAATCTGTTTAGGACTTTCTCTCCTGATCCCTCTGCCTCTTCCTCAACTTATGTGCACTTTCCCTTTCCCTCTCAAATAAATAAATCTTAAAAAGAAAAAAAAGATGAAAACAGACTACAGTAGTCCGTTCTTATCAATGGGAGGATACGTTCCAAGACCCCCAGTTCTAACTTCTACGAACTAAACCTTATATATATGATATTTTTTTCCTATACATATGGACCTATGAAGAAGTTTAATTTATAAATTAGGCACAGTAAGAGATTAACAACAATAACTAATAATAAAATGAACTATAACAACATGTGATATGTGTATGTGGTCTCTCTTTCTCTCAAAACATGTTATGGTGCTGTACTCACCCTTCTTGTGATGATGTGAGATGACAAAATGCTTATTTGATGAGATGAAGTGCGGTGAGTTACATAGGCATTGGAGCCTGGCGTTAGGCGCCTTTACTGATCTTCTGCAGACAAGTCAGAAGGAGAATCATCTGTTTCCGACCGTGGTGGATCACAGGTAACTAAAACTGCAGAAATTGAAGCCCTTAATAAAAGGAGACTACTGTATTCAATAAGTGGTGTCCAAACAATTGAAAAGACTGAAGATTAGAGCTCTATCTGACATAATTCCCCTCCACAATTCCCAATATTTTAATAACTCAAGGTAAAAATTGTCACTATGTAGTTAAAATATAGAAGAAGAATCGGTATGGTTAGGCTAGGGCAGAGAGGAAAAAAACAAAACACAAGGTAAAAAAAGAAAAAAATAATAACCAAACCTCAACGCTCAAAATTTGCCTACAAAATAAAACCCAAATCATTGAGCACACACAATTTCTATTACTTACTGTCATTACATGTATTAGTTTTTTCATCTTTGTCTTTGGAGTTTCTGTCATAAAGACAGGTTCTAGGTAGAACAACCCTAAAACATGAGTCCTCTGGGGATTCATTTCAGCTAGCCCGAGTCATGCTGCATTAGCTTGTATTTAAAAGTTCTACAATTTGGCAGTCAATTTTAGAGAAAAACTACTTTTTTCTTCATTCTAAGAAGCCTCAAATGCTATTAATAAGACATTCCAATATTTGTTGAGTAGAAATGCATTGTGCTCTGTACTATTCTTTGAACAATCGTGAATTTTCAGCTTTTTAATTTTTTTTATAATACTCACTCTTGACAAAATGGTGCCCTTGCCAAAATCTCCAGCACAAATCAGTATGAATAATGAAGAAGAATATGTTCACTGCAGTTGCTGTAGTAAATGAAGGGTTTGGACCTTGTCTAGTGCAATAATTTCTCAATAATTAATAAGACAGCTACACATATTTGATATAAATAATATGTAGATATGCTTTTACCAAATATCACAGAAAATAAGGAATTTGTTTGTCTTTACATTACACTATAGAGTATAACTAAACAATACTTTTAAGTAAGAAGGGTGAAAGAAATCCTTTATTTTTATAATTTTGTTCTTAATTCCAGACAATACTGTGAAGGGGAAAAATGCTTCAGTGAGCTACACTCTATAACTAAAGCAGACATTTGGTTTATGAATATTATAGGGGCATCTGGCTAGCTCAGTTGATAAAGCATGTGACTTATGATCTCAGGGTCATGAGTTCAAGCCCTATGTCAGGCATAGAGCTTACTTTAAAAAAAATTATATTGGAAATTACCAGGTTTAACATAAAGGCAGTATTTTACATTGTTTCAATAACATTTTAATTATGTACTCTCTAAAAGATACCACATTACCTACTTTCGGTAGGGATTCAAAATATTTTTGTCTGTTTCAACACATCTACTAGCCATTAATTACATGTATGGTACACCTCAGAAAGTAGACCAAGATTTGCTTTTCAAGGTGGCAAAAAAGATAAAACAAACTTACGACGTAGTTGTGGGAAGTTCTTGCCCTACTAAAACCTAATGCCCTCTTCAGCTTCTGTCTCTGAGATTAAGAACCAAATCTTCAGGACACATAGGCCTGAGCAAGGCAGAGAACCTGTGGTCAAGAAATATATAAAACATCTTACAGTGCCTCCTAGTGATCGCCGGCAGTATTGACCCTTGGAAAGTATCCTACGATCCATTGGAAACCTCATAACGCTAAGGAGACTTCTAAACTGCGAGGTTTATCAACTTCCAGAAGAAGTTCGTGCACAGGAAATGCAGAATATGCACACAGTTAGTTATCATAAGATGATAAGCTTACAGCACCAAAAGCAATTCAGAAGACCAATTCATACCAAAATTTGTTTTACGAATAAGGGAAGCAGAACAAAAAGAGGGCAAATGATTTGTCCAAGGACATATTGCTAAATAAATGGCAGCAACAGGACACAAACAAGTCACATCCATGCAAATGCTCTTGTCATCAAAATTTCCCAACTCACAGCTACCCTGTGAATCACTCATCTACAATGGCAGTCATGCTATCTTCGGATCAGCAACCAAGAACAAAATGCAGCTGTGGAACATTAAGCAATTTTCTGCCCATCCCAGTCACTGGCAAAAGGCTTCTGCTTTTTTGTATCTCAATTATACTTCAATAAAGCTGTCTAAAAAAAAGTTTCTACTTGGTAGACTATTCCACATTATTCAAGTCTTCTACATTATAATATCAGACTTACTAAGATCAACATGGTACCGTGAGCTTATTTTATGTCAGATAATAACAGGGGAAAATTTTATATAAATGAGTACAAATCTAAAATTCTATACTAGAATAATTTCTATTTCTATACTGTAATTACACTTATTAAAATTATGTCTGCTTTCAGAATATACTTATATGCCTACTATTGCCAAGCTCTATCTACTGCCATTGGCAGTATTTTCCATAAATATTTGCAAAATTATTTCATGATCTCATCTTACATGAGAAAAAACTAAAACCTGAAGATGTCAGAAAATTCTCTAAAATCACCCAGATTTTAGTAGCAAGACATGGTTTTATCTCTAGGTTATCCAATTCCAAACTCAAGGATACTTTTTCATAAGATGGAGGTAAAGATTTAAACATATCTGTAAAAGATATATAGGAAAATTTTATGAGTGATTTAATTTTTCTCTATATTTCTAAGTTCTTTTGTACTAAATGGGAATGAAAGGAGATGAAAGGATTTATCATGTCAAAGAAACTTTGTTTTTCAATGCTATAATGGACACTTTACAGAACTTACCTTTTAAAGAACAAGTTTTTTTGGCTACTGTTGTTGATGTGATGATTTTTATGTTGAAATATCACTGTTCAGAAACTATTTGAAAGCAACAATGCTTTCTTTTCTGTCTTTCCTACTATAACCTATTCTTACTAGTTTTTTTTTTTCCACCTTACAGCTGTAATGAAAACCAAAATTATACTTTGCCAGGAGCACAAGAATAAAGATTTTGAAAAGAGACTATTATGTTTACAATAGGAGTGTAAACAAGTTATATTAGTACTAGGATTAGAAATTTTAAGAATTGGGATGCAATGTAAACATTAATTGTCAATAATTTGTACTTGGATATTCCTACAGCATTCTAGGATGATTACAGCAGTAGTGTTTTCTATTTAAGTGCTTTGCTATTTCCCTATCTGGAGTAATAATAATTTTGTATTATACACATGATTAACTGAATGAAATATCTGCTGTGTATCAGCTTCATTTTTAGCTACATCCTTGCTACCATATATTTGGTAATTGGTTAATTTTAAATACATTTTAATATATTGTTAAAAATACCAAAATGTATTCAAAATAGTACTCTATTCTTGTTCCTCAAAATAACTCATGTTTTCTTATGCTCGTATGTTTTATAGTATTACTGAGTTTCTAAAATATGTATAATTTACAGAGTGAGGGATTTGGTTTATGAGAATATGAGATCTTCATTAATCATGCATAACCTTGCTATTAGTGTTTTTTTCATGAAGCGAGCTCTTAAGTAATTCAGTGTATTCTAATTCTATAATGACAATAATATGGCTATAGGGATTTTCTTTAAAGGTATATTTTCAGAATACACCTATGATGTACTGAAAGATCTTTATGACACAAAATAATGGATGCCAAAAGATACTTTAGTATTGGTCTCAATTAAAATCATTTCTGCTGTTTTTTGAATATTGCTATTAATAAGTGAGTAAAACTGAATTTATGATAATATTAACACTTCACTGTCTAGAATAAATAGTGATATTTACCGCTAGGTAGGTACTTAAATGATAGTCAACATTCAAAGGATGTAGTCAATGAGTTAGAAAGACATGGAGGCAGTCATCACATGATTGCCTGTCTGTGTTGTAGCTGAGTTCAAGGCTCTAAAACCATAGGACCTTGTTTCACTACTTGTCAGTTGTGAGTATAGGTAACAACCTATAATCTATAACCTTTCTGTGCCCCAATTTCCTCATCCATAAAATTGAGCTAATAATCATAATGCCTACCCCAAGGACTGTTGCATTAAATAACTTGATATAGGGGAAATGACCTTACATAGAAAATATTCAATAAATGATTGTAGTGGTTGTTATTATTATAAACACAAAATATTTAAGAAGTCCCTTTTTAAGTTTAAATTGAATGATTAATATTTTGATCACTGTTTTGCACTGAGTTTTGGGATTTTCTGAATATAATATCTTCATGGGTAGGAGAGGCATTATAAAGACTGCTTTACTTGCGAAATATGCAACATGCTCTGCAGAGACAGTTTTAGTCACGTGTGCTATAGGAGAAAAACTTCTGTACAGTTAGAGGCTTATAATATATTTCACCTCTGTAGCTAACAATTATCTAAACTTGTAAAACACTCTTTGGTCATGTTTGGCAGGAACGTCCCCTGAAGGACATTAAAAAAAAATGCAGCGAATTCTAGAACACTTTTATTTTACTTCATTTTAATGTGTTTATACGTATTTTTTGTCTCACAGGTTGTTCTTAAGGGAAAGAGAAGTCTACATTTAATTAAAAATGGCCTTTAAGGCATTTTTTCAGAAATATTTATAAACGTGGGACACTGTTCAGAAGAGAGTCCTTTGTGATAATTATATTCGCCATGAATGCTGATTGAACTAATTAAAAATTGCAAACCTTATCAAGATTATTTATTGAAATCTATTTGGCAGCTTTCATTACTTAACATAGCTCAGTAGTTTATGCTTTTGTACTCATTTAAAAAATGGTAGCAGTAATTCAAGTAAAGAATGAAAGTTGAGAAATGTTTGATAAGCAGATAAAACCATATCTGATCCTTTGTACCTCCAAAAAATGACTCAATGGCTAAGTCCATAGAGTATAAAATAGCTTTTAAATCACCTAGTAATTTAATTTGTATTTTGCTTTTATTATCTGAAAATATGCATTAGGTAACAACTACTCAGCTTCCTATTTCAATTCGCTCTCAACAGTTCATGTTAATAAATAAAAATTGTTATTAGTGGTGGTCAGAGGCCATCCATTAGGGGCCTGCATATGGCAATTCTAGAAATAATTGTATTCAAAAGCAAGCACTACATCAATACACCATGAATAAATGCTTAGTATTCTCCTCCCAACAAGTGCCTTCCATATTTCTCTTGTGTCACTGTTAGCTCAAGGCATAGAAATTCACCCAGGGAAATCTGATCAGAGAACTAACAAGTGAAAATATGGAGTGAAGCAGAGTGGGATGGGAAATTTAACTCTGTTACTTACTAGTTCTATGAACTTGAGCAAGAAAATCAGTATTTTTGAATCTCAGCATCTCATTTGCAAAATAGAGTAATAAAACACATCTTGCAAAATTGTGGGAATAATGCATATCAAATGTATGGAAGCATTCTTTGGGGGAAGAACTCAACTCAAGTAGAATAGTTTTAACAAGTGGAATTATGTAAAAGTGCAATGGACTTCTTCATATATATGACCATTTATTGGTATTATTGTAAAGAGATTCATGCTTTAGGAAGGAAGGCTGTAGCTTCAGGAAGTCTCTAGCTTTAGGAAGAAGTTTTGTAGCTTCAGGGATCCTCAGGCCTGATATTAAGTTTTGGCCAGTGTGAACCATGCAATTGACTGAACTATTTATATTTGTGATAGAGGTATGGGTAAGTGTCATATATTATTGCTTTGAATATTTATTTCTCCAATTCTGCTAAAAACTAACCAGAAAATTAGAAACTCTCCCTTTTCATTCATGTAATTGTGACATTTCTAGTCTTATAAAAAAATGTAAAAATATCACTCTAGAAGATGTAATTGACAAATCAAGGCACAGATGGTGAATGGCTTAGGCAGTGAGACACAAGATAAAATAGGAAATAGATTGACTTGAATTCATTCTACAGTATTTGTAGTTTTCAAAGACCATTGCAACTGCAGAAAATGAATTAGTTTCTTGGATATTTTATTGACCTTACCTGCAGTCATCAGTGACATGGCATCTATTGATTAAACATAACTATTTCTTACCTTGAGTGTCTGCCAGTTGAAAAAAAAAATCTGAATTATCAATTGCAGATTCTCATGAAAATCAAATTAGAATGTCATTGAAACAAGTTTGGTCATGTCTCAAATTCTGTTCAAGATGTTTTTACAATTTTAGAGATTCACCTAGAACTTTATGCCAGAGGCTTTCAGACAACAGACATATGTAAATCCTCAGTTAATGAAAAAGGAGCAAGAGGCTCATTTCCAGGGAGAAAACAAATACTTAAGAATAAGTTTCTGAGTCTGAATGAGATAAACCAGTGGGAAGTTGTTGAAACTACCATCACTAATGTATACCAGTAAATGAGAGCAAAGAGATATCTGGACAAAGTTTTCTCCTGGCCACAACATTTCTGGAAAAAATATTTCTTTATTAAAGCTGATAAAGTGCAAGATTTTTTAAAATAGTCTATTGATAAATGTAATTGTATTGAATTTCATGGGAGAAGGTTTTGAGAAATCACCTGAATGGAATGACCTCAGCAAGATGGCGGGATAGGTGGTTTTCAACTTTAGTTTTCCTTACAGCAATACCAAAACACAGACAATATACCTCTGTGAAATTCTCAGTACCTGAGAGTGAGGCTGATGTATTCCTTTGGACCACAAAAATTGAGAAAAAGAAGACCAAAAAATGTAGTTTCCCTTTGATTTCATTGCCTTCCTTGAGTCCTGCACAATGCCTCACTGAGAGGCTTTCTCCAGGGCAAGACAGAGAGCCCAAGGTGAATAGCTAGCTTCCTCAGCATTATAGGATACTTCCTGGAAGTACCACTAAGAGACCACTAAGGTCTCTCCTTGAAAATACCAGTGGTGGAATAATCAGGACTAGAACCCCAGGGATCAGTTAGAGATGAAGAAGGGGGTGGGGCTTATAGCAATAAGTATGTGGATCTTGGTGGACTGTGTTCTTGTGATGGTGGCACATAAGCAGAAATTCCAGCCAGTGGCTGCCTATTTGTAAAGAAAACTGGATGATCTCAAAGGAACTAAGGAGAGAGTTGAGAGTTTTGCCAGGTTTGGGTCCTCAGCAAATGGGCCATATAGGCTGTAGAGCCCAATCTACAGTTCCACCCAGATAGCAAAGCAGATCAGCAGCACTGCCCATCTACTGAACATGACTTCAAGCCCCACCAGACCATGAAACCTGGTCTGAGACCCTAAGCAGCTGGGGAGCACAACTTACAAACCCTCTGGAACAAAGATTTTAGCCAGGAACCCCACCCACCTGTAGAGTACAACCTTTGGCCCCACTTGACCAGGATTTCATGCAATGATTCTTGAAGCCTCAGAGTCCAGCCTATGGTACTGCCCATGGAGAGCAGCATAGAGCCTTGCCTGGCAGCAGAGAACAGCATGTGACCCTGCCCAATTGACTCCTACCCAGTTAAGGAGTATACCTTGAACCTACCTGCTCATGAAGCACAGTCCATGACCACGTCATGGCCCTGCCTGAAGAAGAGTCAAACCAGTGGCACCATCCAGCTGGGTCCACAGCTTGGGGTCCTGCCCAAACAGGGATGATTGCAGAGTCCAGGATTTAGCCCCACACAATTGTGGAATCTAGCCAATAGCACTGCTGTAGTAGACCCCACCAGCCTGTAACTCCAGCTGGACTAAAGGAAATTGTAGAACAAAGGAAGCCAAACTGACCAAGGAGCATGGCCAGAGCCTCAGATTTTCAGAGCAAAAAAGAGATTTGACAAAATTCAACATCCATTCATCATAAAATATCTTAACAAATAAGATAAAGAGGGCATGCACCTCAACATTTTGAAGGCCATATATAGAAATAGCATGGCTAAGATCATTCTCAATGGTGAAAGGTTGAAAGCTTTTCCTCCGAGATCAGGGACAAGAAAATGGTGCCCACTTTCACCACACTTATTCAACATAATGCTAGACGTCCTAGCCAGGGCACTTAGGTAGGAAAAAGAAATAAAAGCCATCAAATTGGAAGGGAAGAAATAAAATAGTCTATGTTTGCAGGTGACATGATCCTGTACATAGAAAACTCTAGAGACCACATAAGACAAGCAAACAAAATCTGTTAGAAATAATGAGCAAATTCTATAAAGTTGCAGATACAAAATCAACATAGAAAAACTAGTTGAATTTCTGTACACTAACAATGAACTATCTGAAAAAGAAATAAAGAAAATAATCCCATTTACAAGAGAACCAGGAACTCTAAAGTGCTTAAGAATTAATTTAACCAAGAAGGTGAAAAAAACACAGAAATTGTAAGATATCTTAAGTTCATGTATAAGAAGAATTAATATTGTTAGAATGTCCATTCTACACAAAATGATTTATAGATTCAATGCAATCCCTATCAAAATTCTAATGTTATTTTTCAGGGAAATAGAAAAAATTCTAAAATTGTGTGGAACCAGAAAGACCCAGAATACCCAAAGAAGTTTTTAGATAGAAGGACACAGTTGGGGGTGCCACACTTCAAAGCATAGTTGACAATTGAAAAACTCATCTTTGAACTGTATGGGTCCACTTATATGCAATTTTTTTTGATAAATAAAGTACAGTTCTGCAAATGTATTTTCTCTTCCTTATGGCTTAACATTTTCTATTCTCTAATTTATCATATTGTAGGAATACAGGATATAATTATATAATATACAAAATACATGTTAACTGACTATGTTATCAGTAAGGCTTCTGGTCAACCACAGGCTATTAGTAGATAAGTTTTGAGGGGTTTAAAATTTCTTTTTTTTTTTTTTTTAGGATTTTATTTATTTATTTGACAGAGATCATATGTAGGCAGAGAGATAGAGAGGGAAGTAGGCTCCCCGCTGAGCAGAGAGCCTGATGAGGGACTCCATCCCAGGACCCCGAGATCATGACCTGAGCCAAAGGCAGTGGCTTAACCCACTGAGTCACCAAGGCAACCCAAGGGGGTTAAAATTTCTATATTAATTTTCTATTGAAAGGGGTTGGTAGGCATCTCTAACCCCTGTAATGCTCAAGGGTCAACTATATATTACAAAGCTCTAGAAATCAAAACAGTATGATATTGACACAAAAACAGATGCATAGATCAACGAAACAGAATCAAGAGCCCAGAAATAAACCCAGGCATATATAATCAACTAATACTTGGCAAGGAAGCCAAGAATACTCAGTGGGGAAAATATAATTTCTTTAGAAAATTAAGTATTTTTCCTAAGCTGAAAGTTTTATTCACACGCAAAAGAATAAAACTGGAGGGGTGCCTGGGTGGCTCAGTGGGTTAAAGCCTCTACCTTCAGCTCAGGTCATGATGGCCGGATCCTGGGATCGAGCCCCACGTCGGGCTTTCTGCTCCACGGAGAGCCTGCTTCCTTCCTCCTTTCTGTCTCTGCCTGCCTCTCTGCCTACTTGTGATCTCTTTCCTATGTCAAGTAAATAAATAAAAAATATATTTTTTTAAAAAGAATAAAACTGAAGTCTTATACAACTCACAAAACTTAAATTGAAGTTAAGGTGGCTCAGTCAGTTAAGTAGCCGCCTTCTGCTTAGGTCATGATCCCAGGGTCCTTGGGATTGAGTCCTGCACTGGGCAACTTGATCATGCTCAGTGGAGAGCCTGCTTCTCCCTCTGCCTGCCACCCCCCTGGCTTGTGCACTCTTGTTCTCTCTCTCTGTGTCAAATAAATAAATAAATAAATAAATAAATAAATAAATAAATAAATCTTATAACAAAACAAACAAACAAACAAATGTAACTCTAACCTCCAAGAAGAAAACATAGGAAAAAGGCTTTTTGATATTCTTCTTGGCAATAATTTTTTTGGATATGATCCCAAAAGCACAAGCAAGGAAAACAAAAATCAAGAAGTGGGATTACATCAAACTAAATAATTTCTTCACAGAAAAGGAACAATCTACAAAATGAAAAGGCAACCTATAGAATGGGAGAAAGTATTTGTAAACTATGTTTCTGATGAGGAGTAATATTCAAAATATACAAGGAACTCATACTACTCAATAGTAAATAGTAATAAAACAACAATCCAGTCCAAAGGACCTAGATAGACATTTTTCCAAAGAGAACATGCAAATGGCCAGTAGGTACATGAAAAGGTATTCAATATCACTACTCGTTAGGAAAATGTAGATCAGAACCACAGTTAGATTACCTCTTCATATGTACTAGAATGGTTATTATTAAAGAGACAAGGGATGAGTGCTAAGATATGGAGAAAAGGGAATCCTTATAACATGTTGGTGGGAATGAAAACTGGTTCAACTATTACAGAAAATAATAAATAATGGAATATTAATCAGTCCTAGAAAGGAAGTCCTGCTCTTTATGACAACAAGGATGAAACCGAAGGACATTAGTCTGAGTGAAGTAAGTAGGACAGAGAAAGACAAAAACTTAATGATCTCACTTACATGTAGACTCTAATAACGTTGAAGCCATAGAAACAAAAAACAGATTGGTGGCTTCCAGGAGCTCCTGTGTGTGTGGTGGAAGGAATAGGAAGTTTTTGGTTAAAGTGTACGGACTTTCTTTTATAAGAATAATATGTTCTGTGCATCTCATATGCATCATAGTGATAATAGTTAGCATTATTAAACTGTGTACTTGAAAGCTGCTAAGAGATTGGATCTTAATTTCTCTACCACATCAAAAAACAACAAAAAAGTAGCCTTATAGTTATTGTTTTGCAATCATATTTATAGCAAACTATCATACATCTTCACTTATACAGTATTATATGTTAATTATATCTTAAAAAGTGGGAAAAAATTATCTGAAATATTTTGTTTTCACACTTGTTCAGTGAATACCTCCTCCATCCCTACACACCATTTCTAAATTAAGCCTTTTTGCCATTAGGTGTAGGGCAACAGACTTAAATTTATTGCTTAAATGAAGGGGAGGGTGAATGCCACCTAAAACAAATCATTACCTAACTTCATCTATCAAATCAGAGATTTCTCTTAAATCCATAGTAAAAAAGGTGTGTTTTTTATTGGTTAGGGGAAAAGTCTAGTTATGCACTCTAGCATGCCAGAGCTTAAAAATTTTATTTCAAAAACAAACAAACAAAAGTCTAAACTCATGATGAGACAGCTAGAGCAGAACTTAGTTATTCAATGGAATTAACAACCCTTTTTAGAAAAAAGTTTGAACAATTTCTGAAAGGCTCAATGAGATTAAGTGACCCTTGCTGAGCTGGATTTGCCCAGAAAGCTAAATTTTAGTCTTATGAGGAGCTTAATAGCCTTCAGTTACACATTGATTTTTTTTTTTATAATACCTCATCAAAGAATGTTATCTAGTCACATTATTTTTCCTATAAAACATCCCCAACTGAAGGAAATGTTAGAAATGATTTTTTTTTTTTTACTTTTTTTATTTGCGTGGAGTTGACACACCATGTTACATTAGTTTCAGGTGTATAACATAGTGATTCAACATCTCTATACATTATGCTATATTTATCACAACGGTATCTACCATTTGTCACCATACAACACTATCATAATATTCCTGACTACATTCCCTATGTTGTACCTTTTATTCCAGAGACTTATTCATTCCACAACTAGAAGCCTATACCTCCCACTCCCCTTCACTCATTTTGCCCATTCTTCCACCTCCTTCCCTCTGGCAACCATCATTTTGTTATTTGAACTAAATTTATTAGAAGTCTTGTCTCTTGCAGAAAGCTCAAAATAAAGCAGTTGGCAAACACACGCAATCAAATGGGTGGGGGGGTAGGAGGATGCAGGACGAATCAAAGCAGTCTTCCTTAAATTCTATGAAAAACATTTTCATATAACATTCAAGCAGGAGGTGGAGAGATCCTGAACAGGTAAGTTTCAGGTTAAAATACTGATTGGTTCTTAATGTGGAACTCAAGGCCAAGGAAGAGTGAGATGCTAGAGATTTCAGACGAGTTGAGGGGGAAGCAGAAAGCAGGAGGAGCTGGATCTTTGTGTCCAATTTGGAACACTGTGGAGAATCCCATTGGAGGTGTTCTATGCCAACATGAGAGCAGCAACACAGTCATCAGGCTATTGTGGAAATCTGCAAAGATGACCCCAAAGAAAAGACAAGAGGATATTCCTTTACTCTGACAAGGAAATTAGCCACTATGAGTTGCCTTTGGCAGAGAGTCAAAGGCAGGCAGGGAAGTGTGAGGGGTTTATAGTGATGAGAAGGAAAGCTCCAGGTACACTCTGCTAGGATGTTGTTGCCATGGGGAAAGTGGAAGCAGTCCAACTCTTTTTGCACATCTGAGTCATAGTTTTGAATATCTAGCTACCTTCCCACACACATTGTGTGAGACAAAGTTGTGTATATAGGCTCCAATGAGTAATAAGCTACAGGATATAAAAATTTGACAGTTCCAACATAACAGATTGAGTGACAAGAATCCACACACATTATAGCTTCTACTAGAACCATAAAGAAGAGATCTAGGTTAAAATTTTAACATATGTGGATGACAATCTGCACAGTGAACAAAAGGTCCATTCCATTATTTTTGCAATACATGTATTTCTAAAGTTCAAGAGCAGGCATGGGGCAAAGTGAAGAGATCTGACAAATTCATTTCTTAACACACCACACGGCTGAAGACTAAACGCTTGTGTGCCAGAGAATTCCTTTTACTTCAAGAAGGAATTTACAACTCTCTGGCAACACAGAGCCAGCCATAAAAACATAAATGTTCAAACAAAAAAGTAATAATCACATCATCATTAATTAGACTACATAAGGGTGAAATATCTCACAATATAAAACATTAACTTTTCAATATTCCATTAGTGTATCAATGCCACATGAATGCATTCCCTATTCATATCAAAGAAGAAACTGGAGCAGGCATTTCTTAGAGACGCTGGTTATGAGAAAGTGCTAGAACTCCTAGCCACAGCTCTGGAGCGTATCTTGAAACCTGAAATTGTGATAGATCCAGCTTTGTTCTTTATTCTCAAGATTGCTTTGGCTCTTTGGGGTCTTTTGTGGTTCCATACAAATTTTAGTTTTATTTGTCTTTGTTCTGTGAAAAACGTTGTTGGTATTTTGATAATGTTGGCACTAAATCTATGGGTTGTTCCGGGAAGTATGGACATTTTAACAATATTGGGTCTTCCAATCCATGAGCATGCAATATATTTTCACGTGTTTGTATCATCTTCAGTTTCTTTGATCAGCATTCTGTAGTTTTCAGAGTACAGCTCTTTCACCTCCTTGGTTAAATTTATTCCTAGGTATTTCCCTTTTCTTGGTGTAATTGTAAATGGGACTGTTTTTTAAATTTCTCTTTCAGCTACCTCATCATTAGTGTATAAAATTCAAGAGAGTTGTCTACATTAATGTTATAACCTATAATTTTATTGAATTCACTTACAGTTACAGTAGTTTCTTGGTGGAATCTTTAGGGTTTTCTGTATATAGTACCATAGCATCTAAAAATAGTGCAAGTTTTACTTCTTCCTTGCTGATCTGTATGTACACTTACCTTGGTGAACACTGAACAAGTATAGAATTGTTGAATCATTATAATGTGTACCTGAAACTAATAAAACACTGTATGTTAATTATATTTATATTAAAAAAAGAAAAAATCTCTTTTTCCTTGTATTATACTAAGTGCATTTGAGGACACAAAAAATAGCATTAGACCCTGACATATTGATAGTCAGCATCATAAGTATTTCAATGACATACAAAAAATTAAAAATATATGTTTTAGTTTACCTAATAACTAACTTACCATTTTCTTGATACAATTTGTCTATTTAGAGACTTTCACTAAAGATTGCAACAAAAAAGCTTGAATTTCTTTTTTCTTGTCAGTCATTGTAAAAATTTAATGGTATTTTTAAAAATATATCTTCCTGGTGGATTCTAAGTAAGTGCATGGGGAGAGATAATAACATTCTGAAAAAGAAGGATAAATTTTAAGTAATAGATTACTAAAGATACTGCATATTAAAAACTACTCTACACTTGTAGGAATTAAAAAAAGGGTAGAACAAACTAATACACACACACACACACACACACCAATAGTCTGGTGGACACAATTATAGAAACAGAATGCTATAGAAGAAACGGTCCAGAAACAGATTAATGTACTTAAGGTATTTGAAAAATGATAAAATGTGGAACATCACAGACTATTCAATAAATGGCTTACATATATTTAAAAACAAAATCCACAAGAACATAGATAAGCAACAACAAAACAAAAAAGGATATCTGATAATATGCATGCACATTAATTCTGGGAATAAACAGACATCCTGACATACTACTAGAAAAAATATTTATGTTTAAAGGCATCTTTCATGAAAAGGTGAAATCATGATTGTCATAAAGATGCAAAAATGAACATGTGTTGAAAGATTGTTAAGTCATTCACTGAATGGACTAGGCAGACATAAATGATTCAAGAGAATTAAAAAAAAAAAAAAGATATCCTTATGCAGAGTTGTAAAATAGCTCAAAACCACTGAAGAGTTTGAGAACTAGATGATCCCAAAGTGTGCCGTATGTAGACAATAGGTGTAAAACAGCTCAAACACGGCTGACCTTGTATGGTCTGGACAGGGCAGTGTTTTGCTGAAACACATGTGTTCCCTAAGGTTTTCCCTCATTCAATGATAAACTGTCTCAAAGAAAGATTATTCTTAATTATGAAAGGCTTTTCTCATTAGATCTGCACTAAGTATTTACATAGCTGTAGTGAGAATGTAAATCTGCCACAGAGCCCTTTGCAAGTTTGTTTTGCTGGAAGTTTTATGAGGAATCACAGATAAAGATTTTAAAATTGTCTTATAAGTTATAGTGCTGCTAAGAATCCAAGCCAAGACACTCTCTCTACCAGGTTTTATTTGCTGTGCCCATACAGTTAGGTGAATTCTCAAAGTCCCCAAATATCCTAAGGTTCCTGAGCCTGTCAGGAAGTGATCTTGCTGTGTCACATAAAAGGCTGGGAACCCTGTAAGCCAGGTACCAGTCCCCTTTTCCAAGATGTCTTGTGTGAGCTTTGCTCTGTAAAGTTAGCCTTGGTTTCTGGAAAATCTCTGGCTGTAAGGGCTTATTTAGCGAGAGCGATTCCATCTGGTTAAACAGTGATTTTGTTGTTTATGCAGTAAAATTTAAACCGACCCCCCCCCAGGAACTTACTTAAAAGCAAGAAGTCCGGGAAACCAGTCCCAGGTAACAAAGCCTAAATACAAGAGCGGGTCAGGCCAGGTGGAGACAAGCAATCAGTTGGGCACACATACTGTCTCCCTAGCTACCAAGGAGTGTGGGCCCCGCCTTTTGGGTGTCAATTCTGACCAAAGTAATAGGCTAGTTCGAATAGCTACTATGGGGTAAACTGCAATTCAATTGGCCACCCAGGTGTGACCTAGCATGACTGTGCAGTTTTCTCTGTGTGTTGCAATCTTATTGGCCATCTGTGTGTGGCCAGGCTCAACCACATGGACTTTGCTCTATAAAAATTTAGTCTGTAAGGCAGGGAGGGGTCGCCCTGTCTGTAAGAGGTGGCCCCAACCGGTCCGTTTCATTCTCGATGCTTGGCACGAAATAAAGCTTTGCTTGAACTTTGCTTTGTATCAGTCTCGCTCCTTTGATTAGGGACCTAACATGGCCATGTCTAACCAAATGAGCATCACTCTCAAATATGATATTCCAGGAAAATCCTTGGTTGTTTAAACCAATTTTTCTAATTATGTCCTAGTAAAAAAGGGAACGGTTTCTCACCACATCTACAGAAATAACTGAACTTCTGTGAGAATTAAGACTTAATAAGAGTTTCTGAATCCTGAGGGGAGAGGGTCAGGCAGGAGAACATAAGTTATTGTTTTAAAATGATTTATTTTGGCTCATAAAGTCAGAAATTATTACATTATTTTAGGTTATAGGTAGCTTAAGAAGAAAGAAAGAGGGCTCCCTAATAAATCCAGAAAACAGAACATTAAGGCAACATTGACAATTCTCAAAATAAAACAAGAACTACACTTATCCCTCATCAGTTCACTCATTCCTATGTAATGCATCTTTATTTCATTGAATCATGGGTTAGAAGTTTTGGCAATTGTTTTTTAAAGATTTTATTTATTTATTTGACACACAGAGAGAGTGAGCACACGCAGGGGGAACTGCAGGCAGAGACAGAGGGAGAAGCAGGCTCCTCGCTGAGCTGGGAGCCTAAAATGGGGCTCAGTACCAAGACCCTGGATCATGACCTGAGACAAAGGCAGATGCTTAACCAACAGAGCCACCCAGGTGCCCCTACATTTTTTTTTAAAAATATTTATTTATTTATTTAAGAACAAGGAAGAGAGAGATCACTGAGCAAATGGAGGGGAGGGGGCAGACGGAGAGGGGGAGGGAGAGAGAAACTCCAGCAGATTCTGAACTCAGCATGAAGCCCAATACAGGACTTGATCCCAGGACCCTGAGATAATGACCCGAGCTGAAACCAAGAGTCGGATGCTTAATGGATCAGCCATGCAGGCACCCTGATTATGGCACAATCTTAACACATCTCATTGCTTCCTTTCATAGTCATTCAAACGTACAATAGCTTAAGATGAATAAAATTCCTTTGCATAAATCCACAACTTTCTGTAACGATCCAGGTTTTGTCCTTCACTCTTGTCTTTCTCATTCTGGAATGGCCGAACATTTTGCTTTAGGACAAAACTGCGTGGTTTTCCCTTAATAACAAAACCCATTTCATTATCTTCTATACAAACTTGGACCCTTCTGCTATTACTGCTCTTAGTAGTCTCATTTCTGTGTACTAATTATAACTTCCACTCAAAGTAACTTCTATTTCACAAAGAAAACTATAGAAGGAATCACTGTGAACACACCAGCACCTTAATAGACTAACAGAGCTCATGAATACACAAAACACAAGTTTCTATAGCTACAACTATCCTTTAAACAATTTCTAAAAAAAGCAAAAATGAACTTGTTCATTAGCCGACATTCTCTGTAGTGCAAAAAATAAGTTCTAAAGATAGAAATTCTTTGTAATATAGAAAAATAAAAACTAAATAGATATAAACTTAAAACATGGCTTAGTAATCAATATTTCAGTATTTTATCATGCATATAAATGACTAGGTATCCAATAAATATCAATTAGTTAACACAATTTAGTATCAGTACAAAGTATGCTTGGCTAAAATCTTGGAAAGGATATCTAAGCTGACACTCTACAAACATAATTAATATTGAAATCGCTTGTCAGAATAATAACTCAATTTGGTTAAACACAAATTTACGTTCTTTACAACCTTAAATATTAACTAAAAGCAGTACTGGTTCATTTAATCAGCAAACCTGTATAAGGTTAGGAATAAAATATCCAAGTAGAATATAAACATATGATTTATTATCCTTTAATACTGGCAAATCAGAGAAGACACTGATGTTTTTCTTAAACTAAAAATATTAGTGTTATTTGCCAAGTATTTACCTATGTTTTGTGAACTTCAATTCCAAAATAATTTCACTTAGTTTCTGTAAACATACATTTATTTCTAAACAAATTAGAAGTAAAATTTCCTTATTTTGTGGTAGTCTTAGGAATTTGTAATTTATAATGACATTTATCTCTATATGCTGATCAGACAGATCTCCTTTAATTTTAGACAATATACAATCTAATTTACAAAGACCATTTGGAGATAAGAAAATATTAAATGGTCATACAATGAACGTTAAAGGTCTTTATGAAACTTTAGACTACAAACCTAGACCAGAAAGAGTTTCTAGTATCCATTCTAAACTTGGAACCATGGGTAAAGATTAAATAGAGAAATAAATAAAGATAAATGAAGAAACACAAAACTTCACTAGTTTAGCTATGAATATGGTGTTTTCCTTCTTGGTGGGCACAAATTCTTAATTGTATTAAAATCAAAATCAAAAACAATAAACAAACAAATAGAAAAATATGCTAACAAACCAGATCCACTGTCACTTGTCACCCAACAGACCTCTTCATATATCTTTAATCCATTTCTAGAGACTACCAAATAGTCAAACCACAAAACCAAACTTTCCATCAAAGAGCAGGCATATTTATGCAGAGTTGGAACATAGCTCAAAAACAAGGAAATATTGCTAGAATAGAATAACCCAAAAAGGAGTGTTCTATGTAGGCAATGAATTTTTGGAAATTAGTTTAAGGTCAAAGAAAGGCTTGAGTCAGTTGGCCTGAAGGGTAGTTATAATGCATTGGTTTCTATTACAGTGAAATTTATCTCTATTTTCTTCATATGGGCAAGGTTTTCTCTGTGTCATATAATTCTAAAACTATTTAAAAAATGACAGAAAATGTTTTCTATGAAAACAAAATATGTCAGAATAACCAAAGACAGCATAATTAAATTTGAAGGATTAGTATATGATTAAAGATTATACATACATACACATACATATATATGATGCATAGATATTTACATATTTTAAATATAAGTGTAAAATATATATAAAGCATGTATATAGAGTACACATAATCATAACACTTATTTTATGAAAAAAGAATTCATATTACAAAACTTATATAACTAAACACTTCAATCCAAAGAAATAAGTAATAGCTACACAGGAAATTAATAGAAAATTAAACACAAATTTGAAAAGCTGTTTAATCTCACTAAACATCATTAAAAGGAAAGTTTGGGGCGCCTGGGTGGCTCAGTGGGTTAAGCGTCTGCCTACTGCACAGGTCATGATCCCAGGATCCTGGGATCAAGTCCCGCATCAGACTCTCTGCTCAGCAGAGAGCCTGCTTCCTCCTCTCTCTCTCTGCCTGCCTCTCTGCCGGCTTGTGATCTCTCTCTGTGTCAAATAAATAAAATCTTAAAAAAAAAAAGGGAAAGTTAAAGCACACAAAAAAGGTAGTTTCTTTTTTCCTTTTCAGAATTAAATATAATGACTAAATTCTCTAATATCTACATGTAATATTAGAATGATTCTTCTACTTATAGAGAAGAATTGAGCACATCTGTTCAACTTTAAAATGTGCATACCCAGTTGCTAGAGCAAATTTGCTTATAGAGAATAAATACTTTCCATTTTTATTCTCTTAAAATTTTTGTGTCATCTTGCTTTAAAAAAATAACAAGTATATAAACATATATTCATTTTGACATGAAATATACCAATACTAACTAATAAAATGCTAGCAGAATGAGAGCATGTGAATTACTAATATTGCGTCAACTCTAAGTATGACTCTAAGTGCAAGTCTTATTTATACACTTTTCAGCTGTCCTTATTTAGATCATTACTTGCATCACACAGAATTACTTGCCCAACCTGAATTTATGAAAAGGAGGATTCTATATAATATTGTATTACAGATTTTTGCAGTTTGTAAAAAATAAAATTCAATTAAAATTTTAAAATTATTTGCAATGGGAATCTATCTGACTATAATACTTCCCCCTTTATTCAGGAGCTATTCAAGGGTTAACTGAACCATATTAAAACCCAGAAACATGTCTTCAGACAGCAAGTACTAGTGCTGAGATGTGTGGCTCTCCGAAACACCCACCCTGAGCTATCTACTTTTCTAAGAATTTAAGAAGACTTTAAGAAGAAAATTGATAGAATTCCTATCCATGACAACACATTACATTTATCTCCTCAACTATGCCAGAAACAATGCTCTGCTTTTCTTAGCACAATGATCTGTTTTTGGTCTTTATTTCCTTATCTTATCAAAAGAAAACAGATGCAAGCACCCAGAACGTCACACTGTTCCCATGTTGTGAAGAAGCGGTTCCAGAAGTCCAGCTTTGAATGGGAGGACCACATGGTAACTGGAATATGAAAGACAGTGGTAGGTATAGGATGTCACACTCACTTGGCAACTATGTTTCTTTCTAATAGTCACTGAATTAAAAAAAAAAAAAAACTTGCGAAAGATCTCATGTAGACCTCAGGGTCCAAGGAATAAAGGGCAAAAATGAAAAGAAAAAAAATTTTTAAAAACCTGAATAAGTCAAACTTTAAAGAGAAGTATAGGGAAGATATGGGAACATCTGTTTCTGTCTACTATGTGCTACTTGCATATCAATGGAGGAATTAAAAATTCATGCCCTGTTTGTTGAAGGGTCTTTGTGTTCAGGTACTACTAGATAAAATTCATTTATTTCTTACTTCTAGAAAAAAAAGGTTCTTTTCTTTCTTTTTTTTTTTTTTTGTTTTGTTTTTTTGAAGATGTGAAATAAAGTCACCTTTATTGAGACTTCCAACCACAACATAAGGGAAGTCATCCCTAAGGAAAACTCTTCATTTTCAAAAGAAGCCTACTATTGAAATGTCATCCTTTTTGCAATGAACCATTGACAGCACCTGAAGTGATTTAAAATGGCATTCAAAGAATAATTCAGGAAAACAGACTATGTTTAGGTTTAACATAGATACATTTTCAGCAAGATTATCAGTAATCTTCAAACAGTGATATTACAATTTAAGGACTTAATTATATGGAGATATAAAATAAAAGTCCAGGTCAGCTATTCAAGTAATTCTGGGAAACAGTGACAGTTCCCATTTGAAACAATGATGAATAACTTTGAAAAAAAAAATGAGAAAAATAGGGCAGAACATTTGGTAGGTGAAAAGAAAGTATTTTCTTGGGGGATAACTAAGGATGATATTTGAAAGTCATTCACTGCAAGAAATTCCTACTTTTCAAGAGGAGGCATTTTATAAGACAAATCAGCTCAATTTAACATCTCCCAACCACTATGAAAGCTCAACTCCTCGTATATGGGAAACTTTCATTTATACAAACGAAAAACAAAATTAAAATTGCAAGTTTTGAGTATTAAGCAACTCTATAACCCAGGTAATAAGGTAAATAAAATAAAACAGAACAAAACAAAATAAAATAACATAAAATAAAATAACTTCTCCAACTGAAGTTGCTAACATTGTCCCTCGCTGGCTTGCTCCCTTTCTTGCTTTTACTCAGTTTGGAATCAATTCGCTTTACTCATCTTGGGTATTATACTTGTGTGTCCTAAAATCTTATTTTTCTTCTTTCATTAACCAAGTCTGATTCAGAAATCAAAAGGTCAATATCTTGAACAAGTCTTTTTTTTTTCCCAATATACTTTGACAATTTTATTATTTTTTTTCTTATCTAATATAAAAGTATGTGCCTCATAACTGCTGTTCTGAAGTGGACAGCTGTTTGGTGGATCATGCCTGAATGAAATTGGTTTTCAAGGGTCGATCCAAATAAATTAATACAAGATTACTTATTCAGGAAGTAAAACAAAGGGGTAGGTATGGCTGTCCATACATCCTTCAATATTACAGCTAAAGCTGTAACCTAGTATTTTCTTTCATTAGCATCTGTTCTTGGTTAGCAGAACGAACTAAACACATGATTTCAGAAACGAACCAGTAATACAGTTAAAGAAGGAAAAAAAAACAAATGAGAAATAGTAAGATTAATCTACATTTTTGTCGTGTGTGTGTATTGAGAAGTTTATGCATGTGGTTGTTTTTCCAGATACAACTTGAATATTCTGGTTCTTGAAAACATTTCTGTAGATAAACAAACTTATTTCACTGTATTCTCAGGTCTCACCTTTAGTTAATTTCAACTATCCTTCATTGGAAGATACTTGATGCTTCCCCATATTTCCCCGAATCCTTTTACTTAGGTGTATGTGACTTGTTGTGGCCAGTGGGTTTGGACAATAAGTGACATGTGTCACTTTTGGTTCTTTGCATTTATATTTGTGAGAACTTTTGCCTTTCTTTCTCATTCTGCTTATGTGGAGTGGAAGAGCTCTCTTCAGATCATCCAGCCACTAGAGAGTAACACGTCTGTCGGTCTGCATCCCTAAACTATGGATCAGAGCATTGCCCTCCGTGTTATATCTAACATGAGTACAAAATAAAAACCTTTTTGGGGATTTATTTCTACCAGCCACATTTTTACCTATTCTGATGGATATGTCTCTTAAGTCTAATAAATTACGCTATTTATGTCAAAAACTATACTTTAACCCAAGCCCCATCTCCATGTTCTCTTCTGCCTAAGAAATTACTTCATTTGAAAGATATTTTATCCTCATGTAAAAATCTTGCTCCTGCTACCCCCCATCCTATCTTCTTTTTTGTATTGTGTTATGACCTTCTGGCTAATTACTAACCTTTTCTTATTCTTTGAGGACATTGTTTCTCATTCACAGCACTTTCATTCTATAATTAACATCTTCTTTAGACTCTTTTATTTTCTTAACAGTCTCATTTCTAGTGATGTTCTTCTACTTCCCACTCCAGCCTCCCACTGTCTTGAACACTAAAATTTAATATCACTTGAAATAGGTCTACTTCTAAAATATTACTGTGTTCATTCCTGTATTATGCCTCCAAATGTTCTACTTTCCTTATCTCTTTACTGTTACCACAATAACTTCTTAAAATTATCCAAACCTTCTGTATCTAGACTTACATCATTTCCTCCAACTAACACGTTCCTCCTCCTTTTATCTAATTACCTGTTCAGCTAAGATACCATGGTCAATATCTTCAACTAATTGCTGATATCTTCTATATGCTCACCTACTCAGCCTGTCTATACATCTGCAATACACAGGAACACACACACACACACACACACACACACACACACACGTACACTCATACACAGTAAATGCCCAACATGAATCAATCTTTTCATCTTTATACTTTAGAGACCAAATTCATTATTACCATTGTCCCTGAAATAAATCCAGAGAGCATGTGAATAGCATTACCAGAAATGTGTTTTACTCAGATTAACCTAGTAGGCTCTGCTTCCTCTTTCCTACTGCGGTCATTGATTAATTTCTCGACCTTCCTTAAATATAACAGAACACCACTATCTGTCTACCTCATTTTGATGGAATATTACACTTTCCTCTTCAATTAAAAAAATAAAGAGAATTTTAAACCAAGAGGATTAACAAATTAAACTAAAATTGGGTTTAAAATAAGCTATCTTGGGATGCCTGGGTGGCTCAGTCAGTTGGGCATCTGCCTTAGGCTCAGGTCATGATCCCAGAGTTTTGCGATCAAGTGCTGAATCAGGTTCCTTGCTCAGGGGAGAGCCTGCTTCTCCCTCTGCTGCTGCTCCCCCTACTTGTGCTCTCTCTTTCTGGCAAAATAAATAAAATCTTAAGAAACTTAAAAAGTGAATAAAATAAGGTATTTAAAATATTCAGAGTTAAAAAAGAAATGCAAACAAAGCATAAAAACAAAATAGGATAAAATGACTTTTTAAAAAAATCAAATAGAAATTCTATTAATGAAATACAAAAATGAATAACATCAACTCCGTGAACAAGTTGAGGAGTAGAATAGACAGAAACAAAAAAGATAATTAGTGAAACACAAGTTGCTATTTTTATTTAAAAATATTTTGACCACCCATTGTTTGTCAGGGCAAGAAGTACTCTGACTGAGTAATGATTACACACCAGTGGGAGAAAGCAGAAACAAGTAAGCAAATAAAAATATACTATATAACACATACTGTTATGTAGTGATCAGTGATAGGAAGAAACATAGGGTCCTAAGAAAGAGAAGAACATGGGTAAAGGCACACCTTCAGGTTAGAAGGGTCTTGGGACTCTCTGAGAAGCAGCTTAGAAGTACATGCAAGTGAAATGGGTAAAGCAATGCAAAGGTCTGAGAAAAGGATATTTCAGGTGGAATAAGCAATAAGAGCAAAGGTCCTAAAGCATCAAAAAATAGGGCATGTTGGAAGAACAGTAAGAAAGCCAGGCTGAGTTAGTAAAGGCAAGAGCAATAGATAATTTATTGAAAAATTGGAGAATGATGTCACTTCCTAACCCCAAAAGTTAAACGTTTAAACATTACCAGGTTGTAACCTTTTTCATGAAAAATGTGTTGAAACGATCTCTCTGATGACTCAGACATACGAGTCCTTGCTCGCGTCCGAACCACATCGTCCTTTTCAGTCTCCGGATGCATCCGGGATATTCTGCCTGCCCTGCACTTCCAACTGTCCTTAGACGACCCGGAGGACCCGCTCTGCTGCCACTGTTGAAGTTTCCCTAGATGACATTTTGTGTCAATGTGAAAAAGGCTCAGGCTGTGCGACACTGATCCCACGGCGCAGGAACACTGACACACGTCTCGTCTCCACATTTAAGCTGTGCTTTGTTGGCTCTGAATCAAACTGCTGCTCAGAAAACTGCGTGTTCCTCATCGGCTCCTCCAGCCAAACATTGAAGCGACCACAGTAGCAATATACACGACACACATGCGTGCGTGCACACACACACACACACACACCCATCCTCCAAAGCAAATAACTGTTTTCCACGGATTATGGTCTTTATTCATACAAAGTAAAAAAAAAAAAAAAAAAAAAAAAAGAAAAGAAATACAAGAGAAACAAAACAAACAAACAAACAAACAAAAAAACCCACCAAAAACCCCCCATAAACCACCTCCCAGAAAATCAGCCCAACAGACTTTCTCAATTTTATAAAAACAATGTAGACAGCCAATTAGGAAATACATAATTCAGTTTTAAGAGAAGGCTGATAGCTTATGATTTCTTTAAAGAAAAGCCGATGGTTGTCTGCCCCAAGGTGGGTTGAAGTGTCCACAATTGGTACTAGAAGACTTCCTGCAGCAAAATTCAGATGATAACCTGGCTCCCATTACTCATAATTTCAGGCATTAAATTAGAAAAATAAATTAGTTCCAAACTAAATCAAGGCACAATTTCAATGAACTGATCCTCTTGTGTGTGTGTGTGTGTGTGTGTGGTAACACAGTGCTAAGTACGGTACAGGTGATCTCTATTGTGTATTAATTATTTAAATGGGTAGAAGCAAAAAACACTAACTGTAATTTATTTGCTCTCCTAGTGTAAACTGTATTTTGGAAGTAAAAACCAACTTCTGAATATTACCAAAGAAGCATCTTAGTTTAACAACTGCAGATAGTTCTTTAAAGATTTTCACTTTGTATCTCACAATGATGCTTTGATGGAGTTTTGTTATTTATCAACATTTGCAGAGTGATTTCAAGAAGGCTGGGTGTCAGCTTTTTTCTAGAGATGAGCTTTCAGGTTAAAGTCCCTTGGTTTGGAATCATTCCAATTGCAAAAGTGCCATGTGAAAAATCTGTGAGCAAATTGTAATGATTTTTTATAAGGATCTAAGCTTGAGTGGTTTTTTTTTTTTTTTAATCTCCCTTTCCAGAGCCTTTGTCATTTGTTGCCCTGTTGACAATAACTCAGTTAGCGTTAAAAGATCTTTTTAAATCTCAAGGATTTCTTCATTAATCTTCCCCACATACCCCAAACACTTTCTACTATCCCTGCCCCGTTTAGCACCAGGTGTAATGTTTTGTTTCAAGCATGCTATCTCTTCTCAGCTGTATCCATTTCAGATATGGAATAATATGTGTTTGAGTTCAAATGTCCAAAACTATAAAAATCAACATTCACTTCCTAGTCACCCTTAAGCAAACTGTAAAAGAAAACTTTGCTTTACAATATTGTATTTGGGTTTGTTTTTTTAAGTGTTACATTTAAAATATGATAATTTGTCATTGAAATATAGCATTTATACACAAATGTAGGAATGTGTTTTACAACTTCTTCTTGTTCCTCTAGAAATGCTGTGCTCTGCATGTCAACGTTTCAGAAACTGATTTATTTCTTTAAATGTCATATGGACACACTAGTAAGGAGATCTGCATGGGACACAGACCTCCCTTATCTCCCTGCTCTGTTTAGTAGGATAAATTGGGGGAAATTTTTTGAAAATTGTCTATTTGAAAAATTGGTTTATTCTAGGGATTTCTTGGGATATTTTATCCAATGTTTAATCTGCCATCTTTCTTCCCAGTTCACTAGAACAGATAAGGATTTGCATTTTTTCCTGTTCTTTAACTTTCTGAAGGATGTTGTATCAGAGGGAGCACAACTCACTTCCCCTCACCAATGCTTCCCAGTTATATTTCCACATGCTGTTAGAGATATCTCATGAGCTATAGACATTTTCAACAGTCTGTAAACTGAAGATTGGAAACTGCAATTTATTTGTCTTTACTTTTCCTACAGGGGCAGTCTTGTCAATAATTAGCTCTCATTAAATATCGTAGAATTGAGTTGAATCTTTGTTCTCAAGTCTCATGACTCCAAGTGGCTTCTGAGCCCCAGAATCCCCGGGGTTCCGAAAGATGGAGCAGGGTTAAAAGGGTGATTTTACTGTTTTGAATCTCCAAATCTATAAATCTCAGTTAAAGAAGTCTAAGAATCATAGGAAATAAGAGTTGAAAGTGAATTCGGAGGGCATTAATAGTAACAATCATTTTTAAGAGCAGCTAAGATAGACTGAGCTCTTTGCACCAGGCACTGATCAAAACCCTTATCATTTGCGAGCTCGCTTAAAAGCAAACCTATGAAGAGGCGAAAATATTATCTTCGTTTTATAGATGGGAGAGCTGAGCTAAGTGATTTATCCCAGGCCAGCATCTCCCAGCCACCCATCCGGGATGTAAATCCGGGCCCTGGGATCATGATGCTCACGGTCTTCCCCTGCCCTTCCACTCTGTCCAGGCTTTCAGGGAAATGAGATCCAGATAGACTGAACTTCTAATTGCACTAGTTTCAGATTTTAAGAATTTGAATTGCAGATTTTAATAATTTGAGAAAGTATAAATTGTCTTTTCTTATGTATTTTAATAACATTTCTTCTAAAAAAAATGTGTTATCAAAATTGTTAGATTGTAAGCAGCCGGAAGATTATGGTCTTAATGGCGGAAAATGAATGTGTAGGTAACTGGGTAAAATCTTCTGAAGACGCAGGCCTGGAGAAACCCAGCTTCGAAACACAGAGTGTTCCATAAGCCCCTCATGTGAACATTATTGAAAGCATAGGCCCGACAGTCATGTCACATGATTTGGCCCCTTGGCACTGTCTTGTATTCTTCCCTTGCTAAACAAACAGCCCTAATCCTTGTCTTTAGATGAGACGCTAAAAAAGTAAGTCTCTTCTCCACCCAGATTCAGTGATTTTCTGAGTACAGGTGACCTCTTACTCAATAGGATGCAAAACACAATGTCAAACGTTAACCTGTCTTCGACTAAAAAAAAAAAATAATAATAATAATTAATTAATTAAATAAAAAAATTAAAAAATACATACACATGTGTATATGTATAACAACTTTTATAATACCCAAGATTTTGCCTATTTCAACTTTGCTTACCGAAATTACCCAAATATTCAACTTTACCTTTTCAGCAGTTTATTATCACTGAAAGCAGAATGTCTGAAAGTGTTCTCACCAGCTTCAGGCTCATCAGGTGCACTTGTTAACTGCGGGTTCTTGGGCTCTCAGTCAAAAGCTTCACCAGACTTCCAAGTTGGAGCCTAGGAAGTGGGCAGGTAGAATGAATGGATGAATGGATGAATGAACAAATGAATGAACGAATGAATAAATGAATGAACGAATGAAGGAAAAACCAGTGATGGTTTTATGTATATATTCTTATCCCCAAACCCACTGATTTATCAGCTCGGATCATGATCCCAGCGTCCTGGGATCGAGTCCCACATCGGGCTCCTTGCTCAGCAGGAAGCCTGCTTCTCCCTCTGCCTCTGCCTGCCACTCTGTCTGCCTGTGCTCACTCTCTCTAAAAAAAAAAAATAAAATAAAATAAATAAAAAATAAATAAGTACATCATTTTACATGTCAATTATGCTTCAATAAAATGGTTTTGAAAGAACAGGAAATATCTAAACACCATGAAAAATAATAAGTCAATAAATATTTAAGCAAATAAGGCAAAGTCATTCTCATGTGAAAATCCCTGCCATGAATCCTCTCTTTTTCCCTTTATTCAGATCCTCAAGTCAGAAATGCATCATTTTTCTACCCAGATCACTATAACTTTCTGTTTCCAGAAAGCATTTTTGACTTGTTTTCTGCTTCTTCTCTAATATTGAGGACTTATTTGGAAATTTTCATTGTGATTGTTTAGGTATGTCTTCTTTCCTTTATTTACTGTGCCTGCTTATCTTCAGTAAAATGTTTAAAGCTCTCTACCAAGTTTTCTGAATATGGACATTTTAATGTTTTTCTTTTTAAAGTAACTGTTGACTCTTCTCTTCTAGCCTCTAAGTATGCCCACCTGTGACTCCTGATCCAAGCAGGCAACAAGGTAAGTGGTCAATGGGAACTTGTCACCATGCATATCAGCAACGTCTCACACAAGTGTGTCTGGTCAGGGGGAGCGTGACGATCAGCGAGAATTTACTGTCCGAAGAGGCTGTTCCATTTAATTCGAGCTCTATGATACTGCTCTAGTCACCCATACAACTGAACTCCCGTAATTTCGTAACCCCATAAATTGGAATTCTAGTACACCTAAAGCCCATAACAGGTTTGGATTAAAGGAGTTAATGCTTGTGCAAGTATTTGGCCAAGTGTCCATTTTTATATGAGACTTCCACTCATTTAAACTTACACTTGTTTTCTTTCCCTTATAGTCCATCTACTTGCATTAATAAAAATTGACCAAGAAAAATCTACATATTTCATAACTAAGAAAGCTCCCAAATTATAAAGTGTTTTTACAATTGTGGTATATGTGTGTGTAAATCTCTGCTTAAATTACATGCAAACTCAGACATGCAGGTGAAGAGAGAAAGCCAGCCTCTTTTACATATCTGTATTTTGCCAGGTATATAAGATGTACAATTCTCATTTACTTAGCAGCATTACTATTTTTAAAATGCAAACATTAAGGAACAATAATTTCCACATCGATGAGGATGGGCGATTCTGAGATTCTGACTCCAGGATTTGAAGAAAGGGGTAAAGGGTGAGGATCAGTCTGACAGGAGCCAGATTTTGCCCCCAGGGTTTTCTGCTGGGAATGCCCTGTGAGTCTAGACCAGGTAGGTCTCCCCCAGGCTTGAGCTTTGTTCCTCCAGCCATGGGGGTTTGCTTTTTGAGTTTTCTTTCCTGTTGCTGAAATCAATATTACTTTAGACTACAAGCAGAATTTAGAGTTCAAGGATTATATCTCTTTCCATTTCTTTGCTTTTTCTAGTACTTCAAATAGTACGATTTATATTCAATCATATTCTCTGACTAAGCTGATCCCTGAGGACAAACAGGGTCACTTACCTGGGACAAAATGTATCCTCTGCCTTTGTCTTTCCAGTTGCAAAGTAAGTAGTGAATATTACAAAGCATCTCGAATTGTTATTTTTGTTTGAAGATCGGCTTTTAGGTTGAAAAATATTCTCTAATAATGGATTTTAGTAATTGTACCACACAATGTATCTTTGTATAATTATTATTAGTAAGTATTGACTTTTCAATATTGGAAATCAATTGTATATATTAACCAGTATTTTTTTTAAGATTTTATTTATTTATGTATTTGACAGACAGAGATCACAAGTAGGCAGAGAGGCAGGCAGAGAGAGAAAGAAACAGGCTCCCTGCTGAGCAGGGAGCCCAACATGGGGCTTGATGCCCTGGGACCATGATCTGAGCCGAAGGCAGAGGCTTTAATCCACTGAGCCACCCAAGGGCCCCTCAATTGTATATATTAATGAAGAGCATGAATCAACAAATATTTATTTAGGGTCTTAAGAAAAAAAAAACTTGTTGAATTATAAACCATAATTTAAGAAGCCATTTTAAATGTATTTTGCTTTTATAACTTATTAGTCCAGGAAGGCCCCTCTCCACTCCATGAATATAAACTTAGAGTACTGTATCATTGAGTTAAAATAAGTTTTATTTTTATCTTCTGACACCACAGATATTAAACTGTTTTTGAAAATTACAAGGCGTTTAGGAGAAATAAATCATGTATGTCCTATGGCGTGTTCCTGAGAGATAACCCGGCTCCAGGAGTATTTGTACCACATCTCACAGTTCCTGGCTCTAACATGATCCAGTCATTAAATATTAAAAGGTGGTATTCAGTATGTATCTTTTTGAAAATAAGGCGTGATACAACTCTGGGGTGGCGGGGTACGTGAAAAACTATGCTCTGTAATGATAGAAGGGACATTTGAGAAACATGTTTAATTTTGTATTTCTGCACAGGTGACCAGAGGCAGCCTCGGAAGAAGCCACGTGACTGGCTTTTTGCCAAAGACCATAAAATGTCCGGCTTAAAGCCTCTAGGCACAACTATTCATGATAAATTATTTTCCATTTTAAGAAAGATACCAAGTGAGTAATTTTATGGTTTTCTGAGTTTAAACTTGGCATGATTGAATGAGTTTTTCCCATTGATCCAAGAACCATAATTCCACTCTATAGCTAGGGTGCCATATTAGTGAAGCACTTTGAAAGCCACAAAAATGTGCTCAGTGTGCTCTGCGACCTGCATCACATGTCCTGGATTGCCTTTGTATTCTTCATGGTGATTCATTTTCATCTGCAAAGTCAAGACTGCCCTGAATTTCTCAAAAACCGTTTTCTTCAAGGATGTAGTACACAGCAAAGAGCATAGCTTTTGGAGTCAAGATGAAGCCCTGGGCTTGCCCTTTAAAGTGATAAGTCTTTGTGTAATTCATTTAATTTCTTATTGGTAGAGGTGGAAAAATAAGGTGTTACAGTGAAATATATTAGAAAGCACCTCTAGAGCACCTACCATGATGATTTTCACAGTCGAGTTTTGCATTATTGTTCCCTGTTGCATCCTTTGCACTTCTTTTTCTATCTTATTCAAATACTATGTCATGTTTCGTAATTTTATTTCTTTTGCTGTCAGTTTAATGGAGTAATCATAGTTAAAATGAAGGTTAGTGTCCTTTAATTTTTTTTCTAAATTTTGTTGTGAACATATGGTCTTGTAATCTGGTTATTCCAGATCCAGATCTATTGATTTTGTCCCTGTATATGTGTGTCGGTAATCTTTAATTCCCCTAGCTTGATATTATAATTCTTTTAGCAACACAGACATCACCATAAAACATTAAAGGACAAACTCAAGCCTTATAAATAGGCTTTCTTGAAGGTAGACCCAACATCAATGTCTCTGAACTTAACATCCATAATCTCTATCTAAGGCCTAAATAAAATTTGGGCTTTACAAAATGGGGGAAAAACACTTTTCTTTAATGCGCAAAGACAGTATTTTTTATTTGGTCATTTTAGTCTAGGATATACTTTATAAGTCTGTTCTCTGGTATAGCTAATTCATTAGCTGTCTGTTGTGTTTAAGGATTCCCAAGAGTCAAAGGATATTTTAATTTTTTTATTATATTTTTAATGATACCTTTAGGTTGTACAAAAAGATAAATTCACTATAAATGGTGACGTTCTGAGATACATAATCTTTATTTTTTCTCTATTCTTTATGCCTTTCAAAATGCATATTTGAATTTCTGTGCTCAATTAGAATTTAGAATCCAAATTCTTTACATATTGGTAGCCAGATCACATTTTCCAATGAGAATTTTTAGGCTGTGGTTTTTAATTGATATTTAGCCCTGAGTTATATAAAACTATTACTTTCAAAGACTTTTTTTCTATTGAGTATAGCTGATTTACTATAAAATTTGGTGTAATAATGGAAAAGATCATCTATAAATAAATAGCTGCTTAAGAAAATAATGAATCTTAAGTACTCTTCAAAATTCTAGTGAGCTCTGCTGTAGCTAAAAGAGACATTAACTGATACTTTTTCTCAAAGATTCCTCTTGAGTAAGAAAATGTAAATTTTGAATATTTATTTTCTTCTTCAGATATAAACATAGAAGAAAAAAAAACTATTTACTCATAGTTTTACTTTTCCTTGAACATAGAAATAAAAGAGATGTTAGCAATGATATTAAAATGTCAATATAATTCTGCTTATGAGTGTTTGAGACAAACCTTTATACAAATACTATAGTAATAAAATGTTGAGTCATTGCAACTCATGTCCTTGCCTATGCTGATCTACAGAGGTTATTTTCACAAAGATATCAGCTCAAACCTTGGCTACACTACAAGCCAAATAGAATTAAAACAGAAGGTATCTGAAATACAGGCAAGAGTTTAGAACAACAAGGTCATTAGATGGTGCTGCCAAATTTAAACACTTGTGATCTTGACTGCTTCAACACAACCCACTCAGTCTCTAAAAAGACTGACACTATTTATGCACACACACACATACATTATACTAATGGCAAGCACATGTTAATATGGTATAATGTTTTGTCCTAGCAAATTGCAGGGTAATACCAACAAGAATTTTGTTAGAAACTAATTAAAGTCGGGAAATGTTATACTATGATACACAAGATTAAATAAGAAAATACCTTGTTCATTAATTTGGCAGCTCCTACTTGGTTAATTAAAGTGTTGAGTAAAGCACATGATCTTATTGAATAAAGAGTAAAGGCACTAATCTTATCAAATCAGATTCTGTGTTAGTCTCCGAGAATCCTCCTCTGTGGTCTAGAAAAGTCTACAATTTAAAAGCAATTAAATGAACTGAATAATAAGTGGCTTCACTTTCTCACAGTGCGGCTATAGATGAATAAGCACATCATCTAAATCATCTCATTTAATTCCACTTGGTACACATTTGTATTGCATAGTATTTCCTGACTGCATATTGGAAATGAAACAAAATGAACAGGTTGTTCCTTGTTCAGGTGGTCATGGTATTTGGGTTGTAAGTTAGCGCTGGAAAGGCAAGAAGTTCTAAGAAAGGACAGTGGTCTACCATCATTAAGGTCTCTATTCAGGAAATGGTGGGAAGGATCAAATTTCAAATCATCATTGTGGGAGATGTAGATCAGATAATCCAGGAGGTTCGGAATCCTAAAATTAAACCAACAAATTAAGCAGCTAAATCACAGTAGGCTGTTCACAAATGCAAGCTTCAGAAGAATATGGAGTGGAGGCAAATGAGAAGCACCCAAGGTAGAACAGAAAACACAGTCAATTTTCATATTCTTATCAGTAAAAGAATAAAAGTAAAAGTAAAATTGTCTTTTACAGGACTGCAAGGTCAGTAGATTAGACAGTTTCATCCAAAATCATGGTCAGCTCAAGATAATTTAGCAAAATGCAAGTCACAGATTTTTATTTTGGAGAAAAAATTATCATGACCAAACATTTGATATTTTATAAGTGACATTTGCTTTATGTTTATGTTGAAATAAATACATGGAAAGTAGTATAAGTTAATATTTAAATTAACACTTAACATTGAAGTTATAAATTTAAGTTAATATAAAAGTTAAGTTTAACTTAACTTTCAATTTATCTTAATTAACCTAACATTAATATAAAGAGAAAATGATCTCATTGTTCTTAAATAAAATTTGGTTCGTAAAATTTAGCACTTAATTTGAAAAAGTTACTGGTTTTAAGTCAACTTTCTCTTCTTGGAAGTGTCTAAAGATAAATTGTACAGAAGATGATATTTCTTTGAACGTTTTAATATGCTCAAAATCGTAAATAAGATCTAATTTCTGATAATACAGACTAGGTTATTCAGACTAATCATCCTTCTGAAAATAACTCAGAATTTTTGAGAACATCAAAAATCTGAAAAAATTATAATGAACTAGGCCAAATTAAAAAAGGATAAAAAATTGTATATTGATGGAGTTAGATTTATGCCAGAATGCAAATGATCAATTGATATATTCTACCATATTAGTAGATAAAATAAAAAATGTCCAGTAATTTCTAAACTGATGAAAAAAAAAAGAAAGGCAGATTGAAAAAAAGCCAGATTTTAAAGAAAATAATATTTTATCCAACTGGGAATATAAACAGATGTTCTTAATTAAATAAATACTCAAAGTGTATAAAAAATAAAGAAGGCTTATCCATGTGATAGACTTCAAATATTTTTTTCTCTACATTGCACCTGAAGTTCTAGCCTCTTAGTAAAGTGAGAGAGAGAGAGAATTGGAAAAAGGAAACATAACTGTTATTTCTTATAGATGAGATAATTGTGTACAATTGATTAATGGGATTGGAAGAGTTGCATGCAAAACGAAACAAAACAAAAACCTCACATTATCAGTACACCCTATATGACAAAGTTTAACAAATAATTTGTTATTGACCAGATAATAAATATTTTGGGTTTTACAATCCGTAAAGCCTTTCTCAAAACTACTCAACTCAGTCATTGTAGCACAGGAGTAGTATGGACAGGATATTAACAAAAGCATGTGGTGGGTTCTAATAAGACTTTACTTATAAAAGTAGGCAAAGGACCAGAGCTGGCCTTAGGCTGTAGTCTTCCAACTCTGGTACATACATACTCACAACAAACAGATAAAATTCACAGTAAGTAAGATGCCAGATGAAATAAATAGAAGTGTTACTAAATAGAAATATTTCTTAATGATACAAAGAATTCTAAGGAGAAAATATAAAATTCTATTGAAATATAGTAAAGAGGTTAAGTAAATGGAGGAACATAACATGATGCTGAGCAAAAATATAAGATAATGTACATTCAACTCAAAATTATTTATAAGTTTGATACAGACTATTCAGGTTTTAGATTTGCTTAGTGGACTTTGTTGCACTTGACAAGTTAATTCTGAAATTTATATGTGATATCAGAAGTTAAGGATAAATAAGTCTTATTAAAGGAGAAGGAGAAAGAGGAAGAATTTTTCTCTACTACAATGTAATTATTTTTAAATACATTCTGATAAACATAGCCATGGACAAGTAGAAACAAATGTACCGATTGTACAAAAAAGAGAAGCCTAGAGATATATCCACACATGGGCCCTTCTTTCTATGACAGAAGTGACATTGTAAAGCAGTACTAAAAAATAATGTGTATTTAAAATTCTTACCAGGGGCGCCTGGGTGGCTCAGTAGGTTAAAACCTCTGCCTGCAGCTCGGGTCACGATCTCAGGATCCCGGAATAGAGCCCCCCATTGGTCTCTCTGCTCAACAGGGAGCCTGCTTCTCCTGCTCGCTCTCTCTCTCTCTCTCTCTCTGCCTGCCTCTCTGCCTGTCAAATAAATAAATGAAATCTTTAAAAAAAACAAAAAGCAAAAATAAAAATAAAAGCCCTACCAGTCAAAACAATTGGATACTTTTCATACATATGTATACGTACATATATGTGAAATATTTATTTAAATGACCCAAAAAGTAAATATTTATCAAAGAAAAGTGTTGATGAACTTAACCACATTAACTCAAAGACATGATGAATATAGGCAATAGTTTTTTGTAGAATGGAAGTAGGTATTTGTAGTAAACATAACTGACAAAAAATTCATATATAAAATACATAAAAAGGTCCTCTAAGCCAGTAGAGAAAAAAAAGTTATGAAAATTGGACAATATGCTTGAATAGGCTCTTTATGGAAATGGAAATCCAAGGAAAAAATAAACATATATATTCAACATAATTATTCATTATATAAAATAGTCTAATTATATAAAATTATTTATATATATAAATTATTTATATACATTATATAAAATAGTTTAATTATTTATGATGAATTAGTGGGTTTTAAATGTTATGTTTGTTATATATTTCACATTTAAGGAGGAAGCTATAATATAAAAAAATATCAAAACATTTTTGAATTTTCTAAAGGTTAAAATTAATAGAATCTAAATCCATGTCATCTTTTTGCTGGAGCTAAATGTCCTCAATATGAACAATATACACCTGCTGATGCTGAAGACATTGTATGAGTTATCTTACTTAATCCCATTGATATACGTGCTTGCTCAAGAGAACTGAGTAACAAGATCAGGAAATTTATCAACTGTCACAGGTCTTCAGTGGCAGCCCCAAAGGCAACCTGTCCAAATTAACTAGGATGCACCTGCTGTAAAGTGGCGATTTAAAGATTGACTGCCTGCTGAAAGCTAGTGGATAACTGCCTCAAAATCTATGAGGAAGAGTAGGCAAATGGGAGAAATATTTGTTTGATGGCTTGTAGTATGCTGGAGAAGGAGATGCCCCAGCTAGGAGACAGAGACAAAGTAGATTGGGAAGTATGGAATCTGTGTTCTGCTTGGCCTCTTTGAACAGAATCCCATTCCCAATGAAAGGATGAAATAAAGGCAAGGTGCTGAAGGCGTTGTCTTCTTGAAGGCCATTTGTAGAATGTGTGCCCAGGGTACTTCCTTTAGGTTCCTGATGATCTTGAAAAACTTGGTGGGAATGGATCCTTTGCTCTTCTGTAAGGAACACAACAACAGCTGGCAGGAGAAGATAGAAGGTTTTGAAATCCTTTGTTGTCTCCCACCTGTTGTGGATACTGTCTTCTTGTGAGTTACAAAAGCAACCAGAGCAGAGAAGCAGCCCCAGGCAGCTCCCATAGTGAATTAGGATAAAGCAAAGAACAGGGAAACAAAGTGGGAACTCTCATGGGTACATCCATCTATGACCCTTCCATAACCTCCTCAGATTATCAGTGAGAATTTTCCAGAGTCCTGAAGGTCCTCTCTTTGCTGGTAGGAATAGAAACAGAAAACATGGGATACTGATTCTAATGTAACCTCACTTGTGTCAACAGATGTGAAGACCTTAGATGTTCCCAATGCAGGTGCTGCATGCGTAAGTGAAATATGGATTCAAAGATGTGGGTAAACTCTGTTTGAAGTGGCTGGCTTTCAGGAAGGGTCGAATAATGTAAAATGGTATGTTAATAAGAAATTTGGATTTTCAAGTGCAAAACATGTCTATAACTACTTATAAATATTTATTTTAATAAGTATCCCAAGCAAAGGTTAATTTAAATATTCACATTTTCAAAGGCAATCTACCTCTTAATTGATGATGAATAATAAACAGGTACTACACAAAAGTGGAAATCCAAGTGACAAATAAGCATAAAAGAAGATTGCCTCAACCTTACTATTAGTTACTATACAGATTTTAATGTCATGCCAGTATATTCTTTGCTTTTTTGCTGCTTTGGTGGATTTTAAATTATAAATTTTTTAAATGATCTGTGGCACTATTTAAGGAGAAACAAATATATAAAAATTGGTTCTGATTTTCCAAAATGCAAAAAGAGCAATAATGTAAGTAAAAAAATTAAAAGATTGAGGACAACACAGTTTATTTTTTAAATAATTTGTGAACTTTTATAATATTCTAGAAGGCAGAACTGGTGTTGCCCAATTGAACCTTATACTCTATTAAAAGTTATACACTGCACATTCTCAGTCTCCTTGCTGTAATCTAAACTTTTTTTCGGTAGCCTCTGTGAATGTATTTCATGATTTATTTATTATATTAATTCTTTACTATCTATCTTTGTTTGCTGGAATGTAAACTGTATAATTGGGAATCTATGTTTAATTCACTGAGGTACTCGGAGTAGTACAGAGAACAAGTACTTACTATGTATTGACAAAATGGTTGAAGAGTAAATTCATTACGGTATAATACTAAATGCAACTAAGTGTTTATGAAACTGATAGCAAGAGAAGTCATTATTCAGGGAAAGATTTCTACATTTGGTGGTTTTGCTTAATTACAGTAAAAGGACAAATGAGATGCTATTTATTTTCATTTTATAGTTTGTATACTTTATTTGTTTGGTGTTGGCATCTACAATGATATGAAGACAGACTCTTGAATATTTTTCTAAAGGTTGAGAGGATATGAGTCATGTGACCCAAAAGCTTTGCCATGACTACTCTTCATACCACGACACTGCAGAAAATGAACAATTGCTTTTTTTTTTTTAATTGGGATGAAATCTACATAACATAAAATTAATCCTTTAAAGCATACAATTCAGTAGCCTTCGGTACACCGCAGTGTTGTGCAACCAACACTTCTATCAACTTTCCGAACATTTTCATCATTCTGAAAGAATACCTCATACCATCAAGTCACTCCTTGTCAACATTTTCTCCCAGTCACTGGCAATCACCAATCTTTCTTTTTGTTTCTGGATGTAACTACTATGGATATCTCATATAAATGGAATCATAAATAGGTAATATTTTGAGTCTGGATTCTTTATGTTGGTCCACACTGTTCATCCACACGTAGTTAATATGCAACAGAACTTCATTCTTTTTTCTTTTCAGAGAGAGTGTGGGGCATGGAAGTGGGGCAGGTGGAGGGAGAGGGGGAGAGAGAATCTCAAGCAGGCTACACACCCAGCACAAAGCCCTATGCTCAGTCTTAGGACCTTGGGATCATGACCTGAACCGAAATCAAGAGTTGGATGCTTAACTGAGCCACTCAGATGTCCCAAAACTTAATTTCTTTTTAAGGCTGAGAATATTTCGTTGCATATACATACCACATCTTGTTTTGTCACTCATCTGTTGATAGACATGTAAATAGGTTGCTGATACGCTTGGCTATTGTGAACAGTGCTACAGTGAACACTGAGCTTCACATGTCTGCTAGAAACCCCTGGGTTCAATTCTCTGGAGCATATACCTAGGAGAGGGATTGTTGACTCATATGGTAATTCTACATCTACTTTTTGAGATACCGCTAAACTGCACCATTTTACATTCCCACCAGTATTCCATGAAGGTTCTAATTTCTCCACATTCCTGCTAACACTTACTATTTTCTGGGTTTTTTTTTTAAATATTATCACCATCTAGTGGATGTGAAATATCATTTGTTTCTACATATTTATTTTTGTCTCTAATTTTATTCCTTGTGGTTGTAACAGTATTTTTTTAATGATTTTAACCTTTCTATTTTTATTGAGGCTTGCTTTGTGATTTAACATATGGTTAATCATTGAGAATGTTTATGTACATTTGGGAAAAATCTATATTCTTGTGTTTTGGAAGGAAGTGTCCTGTATTTTTCTTTTAGGGCTAGTTGGTTTATAGTGTTGAACAAGTTTTCAATTTACTTGTTGATTTTTTTCTTAGTTTTTATCTTCGTTATTAAAAATGGGGTATTGACGTTTCCAGCTATTATCATAAATAATATCATACACTTCTCCCTTCAATACTGTGGTTTTTGCTTCATATCTTTCAGTGCAGTATTGTTAATTGTTCGTATATTTATGATTCTTATCTTCTTGACAGACTGACTCTATTATCAATATATAATGTCATATCCTTTTTTTTTTGATCTCTTGTAACCATTTTTGATTTCTAGTTTAGTTGGAATGATTTTGGTAGAGCCACTCTGATTCTGTCTGGGTTACTATTTGTGTAGAATATCTTTTTCAATACTTTAACTTTCATTGGTGTTTTGGGATATATATTGAGTCTTATATAGACAGCATGTCATTGAATTTTGCTTTTTATTCATTTGGCCATTCCTTTTAACTGGAGAATTTAATCTATTTACATTTAAAGTAATTACAGATAAGAAGTTACTTCTGCCACTTTCTTATTTGTTCTGCATGTCAGGTATTTGTTGTTCCTCGATTCCTCCATTACTACCTTCATATACATATATATTTTTAGTGTACCATTCTGATTCTTTTCTCATTTACTTTTTTGTATACTTTTTAGTTATATTCTTCATTGTTATCCATTATTCTTCTCTTATAGCTTTATAATATCCACCCCATTTTGGGGTCTTCTCTAATTTAACTGCTTTACTCAGAACAGAAGGTGTATATTTGTCTAGCTTGGAGGGTACAAGGTATATAGGTAGATCCTCTGGTGACTGTTCTTTGAGAAGCCTTAGAGCCAGGGCTAAGGAGAATGAAGAACCAGAATGGAAATTCAGTGGCCTTTATCTGAACTGATAAAGCTCCTCCCTCTGGGTTGATGTAACCCTGAAAGAATAAAATCTACTGAGAGAGAAGAGGACTGAACTTGACCTCCAAGTTAACCCCTCTCTACCTGGGCTCTGTGCACAGAAACCAGACCAAAGACTCTTTCACTAGGTTTGAGAACCAACTCAAGCCAATTTTGGAACACAAAAAATATTAAGTATTTCTTGGTAAGTATCAGTGTGCGGATACAGTTGCAGGTCAATGTAAATAAGCTACTCTTCTACAATCTCACTTCAACGTTGTAATGGGAAAAAATCTCAAACCAAATTATGCCCACATAAGACATTTTAGCTGGAAATCTTCAGTAGACACAAAAAAACTCTATAAGCTCCCTAAAGTCTCAGTGCTCTGCCTATTTTGTTACTCTGGGAGCACCTAGAATGAAGAGTCCCCATCGAGGCAAAATGGTCAATATTCAACCAATCTTCTAATTAGGCTCAGGTGATCAAGAATCAAGGGACTATTTGGGGGATCAAAGCTGGGCTGCTTTCCTTAAGGGTGAAGGTGAAAAGCTAGATTTTTATAGCCAATTCATGATACTAATTTCACCAGTGAAAACCATTTTTAATGCCCATTGGGTCGTGATTAACAAGACATTGATTACACCATCCAAAAGTAATGTTTAATATTTAAGCTACTAATTAGAAAGGCCTTTCTAATCTTGTTGATTACAGAAAAAGGAGAATGATGACATCTAACAGTTGCCACTTGAGTGGGGTCTTTTTACTGAACACTAGCTAGTCTTTCCTGTACTGTGTATTTCCAATTTGGAGAGTGGATATCCCTTGGGTAAACACAAAACAAAACAAACACATAATGTCATGCTGTCTAAATTAAGGTATTTTGAAGTCAACTAAAGATATTGAAACAAGCAGAATTATGCATTTTGACCATATTGTGAATACAGTGAATCAAAATAATTTATAACTGGCACTAAAAATATTTAAAAATCTATCAAAAATCACAGTTTGTTTGGCTAAATCCATACTAATTATATATAAAGTCTGGAAAAATATCTCAAGTAAACATTCAATTGATCTATAAAGTACACAACTTCCAAGTTCAGAGAGTGGGTTTATATTCAAGTTAAGTAGTATTTCCTACTCAGTATTAAGTTAGTAATTTCAATTAATAAAATGTAAGAACATATTAATTATGGTCACATCAAGTATTCAGCATAAAAATAATTCATTGTAGCTGCATAAAATACAAAAAATAAATATACAAAAAATAATTCATTGTAGCTGCCTAAAATACAATCTTATTTTAACAACATAAATGACAACTACATAAATTATTTTTATGTAGTTGTCATTTATGTTGTTAAAATAAGATTGTATTTTAGGCAGCTACAATGAATATCAACTACCCAAAGATAATAAACCTGTCCCAATACCACTTACAAGGCTATTTTGTTTATTCCTGATAACAACATTTGTATAATTCCCTTCAACCTGAGTTAGGATTTTAATCCTCTTTTTATGCCATTTCTCTTTGCAGTCAACAGATGTTCTCCACAACAAGGAGAATAATGTGCCTGGAGACTCTGGTCTCTAGCTTTTAAGTGAAACAGTTGCTATAAAACACTGTATCTTGAGTTTTGATCATAAAATTTCCAAATGTAGGTACCTCGATCAAGTACTAAAACAAGACAACCCTTTCCTTTATCATACTAAAATAGCTGGTTACTGCTTCCCTGGGGAGTCAATATACAACCTTCAAAGACAGAATTTCAGTGTCATCTGTTGCTGTAATAAATGCTCAATATTTTCCCTAGTGTTGAGTGAAATGTTGAGTGAACTTGAACTTCCTTCACCAATTCTGTAGTTGAAAATAATTCCTTTACTTTTTCCATACAATGGTTGTGGCAAAATAATTTTGAAAAGAGGCCAGTTTCTAAGTATTGAATGTTGAAATTAATTAGCATTCACATTTCACTGTGCACTGCTGTCCCTAAAGAATTACAGTAATGAGCATTGAGATTAACTACATACAACAGGACACCTTGTACTATTATGCCTTAACATCATAAAAATATACATAGTCCTTGAACAGTCTAAATATTCCACAGAACAAGTTATACCAACACAGCTAAGAGGACCTATCATAGAGGACATGGTCCTGTAATGATCCAGGGTGTACCAAACTATGCTGGTTCATCTCAATATTGTCTCAACTAACATTTCAGAGCGTTTGTTCTTGAAACTGGTGTAATATTAGCAACACATTGTTATCAAATAATCACATATAAAAATACACATTTGGTTTAATGACCCCCTTTTAATTAATTGCAAGTGTTGTGTTTAGAAAACTGTTGATTTATTAAAACAAAGCCAAGTGATGGATACATAATTTCAGTCAGTTTGTCTGCTTTACTTCTTTCCTATAATCTCACCAGGTGTTGGCTAAGTTTCAAATTTAGTCAAAACATTTGCTCCAAGTAGGATTTTAAAAATTAACCTACTTTAGTTTATTCACAGCCTGATTAAACAGATAATTAAAACTTACAGATGCAGATCCCTGTTAAATTACTGTAGCTTGAATGAATTTGTGGAGTAGGTTATTAGTTGTACACATGCTGGCATAAAATGAAGCAGTCACTGTGAAGAAGACATACCAAGATTCAGTGTTTTCTGACTTCAACCTATTTTTCTAAAAATAGTTGATTTGAAAAGAGGGGGAAACATGGAACAATTTTAAAATTTATATGATATAGAATTTTTTGGCTTCAACTTCCCTCAGCTTGCACTTTTGTTCATTATACCATTTCAGAATGAAATTGATCATCAAGGATATTTTATTGGCATTAAAATCCCTTTGTGACAAATGAAAATTGAGGTCATAATTATTTTCCTGAAAATGTTAAAATGGCCATTCATGATAAATTGTCACCATGCAAACTAGATATGTGGTCAAGTCTCTACTGTGAATTTTATTTATAGGACTAACTGTTTTTCTAACTATTTTCATTTTTTAATTTTTTTTAAATGGAGATAATACTTTAAGCATTGTTACAAAAGCTAAATGAGATGATGTATATGAAATTCTCTAGCACATTTCCATAAGCAAATTCTTGCGTGGTTTTTTTCTTTCATGCATTTGCACATGGAACAGTTTAAAAAATTCAAAACAAAACAAAACAAAACAAAACGCTTTGGACTTGAACTCTCTCATATGCTACATTAAATTGGAATAAGTTACATACTGACTTTGACCTTGATTCCGATTGTTCACCTTTAAAAAAAAAAAAAAAAGTCTTTAGGTAACCAAGAAAGCAAAAAGAAAATGTATATACAGCTTCCAGTAATATTCTTGCCATTTTGTTTTCACTCACTAATTGCTCTTTCCCTTAAAATTTTTTAATTATAATTCATAAATCTATTCTTATTAAATACTTGCTCAATAGTCTATAGTATTCTAATTTCAGATTCTTGGAGAAACAGAACACTGTTAATTCACCATTCTTTCCTAGTTAATCATAAAGCTGTTGAGAATCTACTATATACTTACATTTCTCTAGGCTTTAAAGATACTGTACTGTATAGGACTTCCTCAATGAAACTTACTTGGTCATACCAACCATTAACAATAACGAACACAATGTTAGGTGAGAAAGAGTTCCAAGAAGAAAGTTAAATAGGACACGGGTTAACGAATGGCATACTGAAGTATAATGGTTGTGAGTGCCAGTGAAACATAGATTAATCAACAAATGATAAGAATTCTTTCCATGTAAATTACAAATTTAAGGTAATTCCAGTAAAAATTCCAACGTGATTTTTACCTACAAAAAGTGATTGATTCCAAAAGTAATCATAAAGATAAAAAATGAGGATAGCTCTCTAGAATTTGTGCATTGAGTGATGTTACAAATCAATGGAGAAATAAAAGATTAATAAAAAAAATATTGCAGGTGCCTGGGTGGCTCGGTCAATTAAGCCTCTAACTTCAGGTCAGGTCATGATCTCAGGGCCCTGGGATTAATCCCCAAATTGGGCTCCTGGCTGAGTGGAAGTCGGCTTGTCCCTCTCCCTCTGCCCTTCCCCCTGTTTGTGTGCACTCACTCTCAAATAAAGAAATAAAATCTTTTCTAAAATGTTGCTGAGAAAATTATCTAAATTTTAGAAAATGGCTGATCTTTCTGTTATAGCATATAGCATAATACAGCCAAAATAAAGTTTTTAAATATTTATTTATTTGAAAGAGAGAGTGAGAGAGAGAGTATGAGAAGGAGGGAGAAGCTGAGGGAGTAAATTTAAAAAAATAAGACAATATCAATCATATAGTGAAATACTCGAAAAAAACTATAAATAAAAAATAATAAAGGTAAACTATAAATAAAAAAGTATAAATAAAAAATAAATATATACAACCAATGTAAATTCAAGAGGTTTAAATAAAAGTAAACTAAAAAATTAGAAAAGATAAAAAACCTAAAAATAAATAAATATAAGTAAATAAATTTGAGCAAAAATAAACTATGAATAAACTACAAAAAGTAAACTATAAATAAGCTATAAAAACGATAAGTAAAAATTATAGGGCTACTGGGTGGTTCAGATGGTTAAGCATCTGCCTTCAGCTCAGGTCATGCTCTCTGGGTCTCAATGTAACCCCACACCTGGCTCCCTGCTCAGTAGGGAGTCTGTTTCTTCCTCTCTCTCTGCCTCTTTCCGTGCTCCTGCTCTCTTTCTGTATCTCTCTGTCTCAAACAAATAAATAAAAATCTTTAAAAAGCTATAAATGAAAAACTATATTTAAAAAATACTCAGCTAGAAAGAACATTTTAAGTGTAAAAGCAAAGAAATAAATAAAAACATTAGAGTAGATTACATAAAATTTAAGACTTCGGAACATATAAAGTCATTAAAAGAGAATAAAGTATGGCTTAAAATATTTTAAAAGATAAATTCCTAATTTTACTGAGATAAGCCTGACAAACTTTATCTAGGTTATTTAGAACTGTGCCAGTACCGTAGCCACTAGGGACATAAGGATCAAGCACTTGAAATGGGGTTGGATCATTTGACCAGTTGGCCTTACCTTCATCTTTCATAGACAGTAAGTTAAGAGCCTTGGTTGTGCTGATAACTGTGGTGGTGATGAGGAGGAGGATTATTGTTACTATATATCATTTTGGCATATTCTTCTATCTTCAGACTGTACTCTTGTTTGTTTATTTTATAGACTGCTGCTGAAATTTGGGAAGCCAAATATCTCTGGTCCCAGAACACTGCAGTTTCCTGGCTTATATAACAGCTATGAAATGTTAATTGGCCAAGGCCAAATCACTCAAGAATGCTGAGTTCTATATCACTCAAAAGAAAAAGAAATTGAGCAATTAACCAAATAAAACCATCACCAAACTGGTTATAAAACTGGGCAGGGTAAAGAGGGAAAAATCTAAGTTCTAACAAAATTTTAATGAATAAATTCCCCTTATCTATTTTGGTTCCATTGGGAAAGAGTCATTTCTGAGATTTTCAACTGATGGGGACAGGTCTAGATAATATAAACTTCCATAAAGGCAGGTTGACTTGATATGCCTGTGGTTTGGGCAATGTATATCCCTAGATTCTGAAAATTTATGTCCCTCCTACTCCCATATATTGTCTTACTCATCGCAAAGTAGCCTCAGTGACTAATAGGACATCCCAGTACTGATAACATTTCAGAGATGGTAGAATAAATAATGAACAGATAATGACCACTTAATTCACTTTGATTAAATGATTGCATCTATGAATTTCTGTGACATTATGAAGAGAACTCAGATAGAGACAAAACTGTGCAAGAGGGCACCATCATTATTGGTGTTGTTGCTGTTATTTTTATTATATTATGAATTGAACAAAACCAGAAAATAATTGTGCAAATATTATAATTTTAACTTCAGGAATAGCTAGTGACTAAAGTTATTCATTAAACTTAAAAAAATTAGTCATTATCCCATTATAAAAAGTGACCACAGAGAGCATTTTCATTATGTAGATCTCCATATATGTGTGTTTATATTTCTATATGCACTGAGCCTATGTGTGTGTGTGTGTGTGTGTGTGTGTGTGTGTGTATCATTTGTACTTTCTTTACTATTTAATTAATGTGAAGTCTTTATTGTGCTGAGGATTAAAGGTGATGCAAATGAAGTACTTAGTGTCATTTTTCCCAGAGAATACATTCTCTGAATGTTAAGCTATTCCTATTGTTGTTTACAATGTTCTGTATTTTCTTATTTTTACATAACCAAACGTGTTTCCTTGATAACTTTGTTTGCTCAAACACTCAAAACTAAGAACTGTTCAATTAAAGTTAACTAACTCATTTTAACTCTGCTGTTCATAATGTCTGTCTTCCTATTTAATGTTATGTCCAACCATCTCTATGACTTTTGGCTGCATTTCATATGAACCTGAACACAATGCTCATTGAAACAGAGATAATATATTTCTCACTTAGGAAGAAATTCAGAGGCAGGAAGTGCATGGACTCATTCCACTATGTCACAAGGAATTCTGTCTTCTTTTCTTTCTGCCATCTTTAGCTTGGGGCTGTGTCTTCATTTCATACAGTTGCTGTGTCAGGCAATCACAATTGAGAAGTGGGAAGATGTCTGAACTGTTTTTACTTTTAAACAAGAAAAGGATAGCTTTTCCAGAAATCATACGGATTTGATTTAAAGAGTAGACTTTCATTATATTTAATTATCTGTCACTTGGTCAAAGGGCAATTGACTGCTATAAGTGAGTACTTGGAAGATATTTGTAAATGTACACTTTTCTAACCCCAAACAAAATGGGGTCTGTTGGAAAAGAAGATGATAATCTGAATATTAAGGACATAGTAAGAAGGTAGATTTGGATTTGAATCATGATACTTCAGCTTATTAACAAAGACTTTTTTTTTAAAGATTTATTTATTTGTTTGACAGAGAGATAGAGAGAAAGCACAAGCAGGCAGAACTTCAGACAGAGGGAGAGGGAGAAGCAGGCTGTCCACTGAGCAGAGTGCCCAATGAGGGTCTCAATTCCAGGACCCTGGGATCATGACCTGAGCTGAAGGCAGCCGCTTAACCAACTGAGCCACCCAAGCACCCTTACCAGAGACTTTTAATAGATTTTCTAGTCACTTTGAACCAATTTTCTCATCTACTAAATGATGAAATAATACCTATTTATCTGCATACTTATGACAAGTTAATAAGACCGTATCAATCATTTAGTGAAATACCTGAATCCTATTGTGTTGTCATTATTGTGCCAATTTACATGAAGAGTTAGGCTTGTGAAGATAAAAGCACTTAAGTCTAGAAGTAGCAGTAGATGAAGTTAAAATTAATAAAAATGAAAAAATATTCTAAAACAAATGAATGTTGTTAAAGGCATATGACTGATGTAAAAAAATATTTCTCATTACTTTTCCAAAAAACACAATTGAGAACCCATGCTAAATATATTGTACCCTTATTATGTTCAGTAAAAGCACAAGAATATAAAATAATGGCTTCTGCCCATTTCTTGACTGGATTTTTTGGTTTTGGGGTGTTGAGTTTGAGAAGTTCTTTATAGACTTTGGATACTAACCCTTTATCTGATAAGTTATTTGCAAATATCTCCTCCCATTCCATAGGTCATATTTTAGTTTTATTAACTGTTTCTTTTGCTGTGCAAAAGTTTTTATCCTAATGGAAGTCCCAGTAGTTTATTTTCGCACTTGTTTCCCTTGCATTTGAAGACTTATCTAAGAAGAAGTTGCTGTGACTGAGGTCACAGAGGTTGCTGCCTGCGTTCTCCTCTAGGCAATGTTCTCAAGAGCCAAAATATGGAAAGGGTCCGGATATCCACAGACAGATGAATAGATAAAGAAGATGTGGTGTATATATACAATAGAATATTACTCAGCCATCATGTATGAGCCTTAATTAAAAAGAGCATTTTTTGGAAACATGTCAACAAAGATGAAAGATTAAAAACCTCATTATATTAATCTACAGCATTATTGTATTTTGAGGAAGAATTATTATTTGAAGGCCTATACGTAGGATGTGCATATGAATCATGATAGGTAAAATCCACAGAGCATATCAGTTGCTTAGTTAAAGGCTATATTATAATTTGAATTCCAAATAAAGAAAGGAATATGTTTTCTTAACTACCTGTTGACAGAACCTTGGCTGTCTTTTACTACAAGTTTTTAAATCTTTAGAAAATGGTCTCCTATAATTGCAGCTAAAACACAATCCAGTGAGAAAGGACAGGAAATATCAAAGGTGATACCACCATTCTAAAGTGTAGAGCTCTTTATTTGCGTTGGTTATACCTTTTTTTCTAATCAGGTTAATTCAAAATAAAAAATGAACACAAGAAAGTAAAAAGGTAATATAGAATCAGAAAAAAAGAAGTGAGGTAGTTTCACTCTTTTGGCCTCTTTTCATACTGTCAAGTATCATTTGTGGTGAATTCCTTATTATACATTGTCTGAACTTAGAGTAGGGCCAAAACAGGTCTCTAATTCATCAATGTCCTTCATATTCCTGCCCTTCAAAATTCCACTAAAATTATTTTAAGAAATAATATATTTTGTATCTCTTATGTCAAAAAGTCAGATTTCCCCTTGAGTAATGAAGAATGATCTAGACCTTTTCTACTCCAAATTTAAAATACTTTATTGTTTATTTCCCCTTAGCATTTCTTCCTCTGACCTGAGCATGCACTGGGAATAGCTCCATGGTTTTCCTCATGGTATTCCATTTTATTCCAGCTAACTAGTATTTCATTCCACTCATTTCAGTCTATTGAAATCTTGTTAAAAGGTCAGGGACAGAGCATAACAAATAGCATGGAGGACATGGGGAGTTAGAGAGGAGAAGGGAGTTGGGGGAAATTGGAAGGGGAGGTGAACCATGAGAGACTATGGACTCTGAAAAACAATCTGAGGGTTTTGAAGGGGCGGGGGGTGGGAGGTTGGGGTACCAGGTGGTGGGTATTATAGAGGGCACGGATTGCATGAAGCACTGGGTGTGGTGCAAAAATAATGAATACTGTTATGCTGAAAATAAAAAATAAAATTAAAAAAAAAAAAAAGGTCAGGGGCACCTGGGTGGCATAGTTGGTTGAGTAACCAACTCTTGGATTCAGCTAAGGTCATGATCTCAGTATGGAGTCTGCTTGAGATTCTCTCTCTCTGCCCCTCCTGCTTGGGCTTTCTCTCTCTCTCTCTCTGAAATAAATAAATAAATCTTTGAAAAATAAAAATTTTTAGAAAAGCTCAAATTTCCTGTATTTGGGAGTCCTTTTATGACTTTACTAGGCTGTTTTTTTAACTCTTTCATTTTTGATTCCATAATACTTTATTTATAATTACATTACATAATTTATTATGACTATAATGTTTTCTAGTTACCTGTGAACTTACTCCCTTTTTTAGTAATCAAAAGTTCTTTGTTTTTCAGTGTGTTTTTTTTTTGATTAATCAGTACCAAATTTGAGGATGTATACATAGTACCCTCTCATAAATGCTTGTTTAACTAAGTTAATATCCATCAATATGTGCCAGACGGTTAATGTTTTATGCCATAAGGTTTGTTTTCTTTTAATATCTACTATCCTGGGATCACTGCCCATTTGCCTTTGTGACATATTGGAAAGAATATCGATGAAACATTTCCCCCCAAGTTCACCTTGCTGAACATTCTAACTACTACTACTCCATGCCTTCTGCTTGCATCATCTCTTTTCTCAAACAGTTCCATCATTTTCAATTACAAAATTGTAGGTCATTGCATAGAATTTCAGCTTCCTTCCAGAAATATCTTAGTAAAAGCCAATATGTCTTCTCTTAATTATTTTTATATACATTTAGTGACGAATTCTCTTATTAACCTCTCAATTCAAGTCCATCTTGTCCTTGTTGAATCTCTGTACACTCAGAATAGAGGTGAATCTGCTAACCTCATCAAGGTGGATTTTTTTTTTTCAGTAAGTTTTCAGTTGTAAAAAATGCAAAGAGAATGAAAAAGTCCACTGTCAAAATTAGGCATTATTCATCTTGACATTTTTCACTATGGTTCTAATGTGGCCAAGAAAAAGCCAAATATATTTAAAATCTTATATGAATAGAAGCATAATATCTAGATTAGAGTTCAGAATCCATTATTGAGGAAACTGGTGAAGTTATTTGCTTCCTTTGAGCTTTAATCTTCATATATGTAAAATGTGATAAATTTAGATAGTTTCTATGTGCTTTTCCTCTTAAAATTCCTATTTTTTAAATTCAGTTTTAACCGATTCAAGGTTAATACTAAAACTATGAAAATTCACATTTAGGATGCCAGCAGTGAATAATTCTCAAAGTCACTGACTTATCAGAATATCAGAATCAGAAGGAAACTTAAAGACCACTCAGTAGTCTTTCTGCTCACAGCAAAGACTTAACATCAATATCCATACTAAGCGATAATTTTTTTTTTTTAAGATTTTGTTTGTTTATTTGACAGAGAGATCACAAGTAGGCAGAGAAGCAGGCAGAGAGAGAGGAAAGCAGGCTCCTTGCTGAGCAGAGAGCCTGATGTGGGGCTCGATCCCAAAACCCTGGGATCATGACCTGAGCTGAAGGCAGAGGCTTAACCCACTGAGCTACCCAGGCGTCCCTAAGTGATGATTTTTTATAGTCAAATACGTTTTTCAATAACAAGTTTATTATATTGAAATCTAATCTGTTCCAGTATTGGACAAGATAACTTATCAGGACATTCTTAGATAGTATATTTGCATTTTTATTTTCTTCCCATCCTTAGTTAAAAATGCCTAGAGAACTCGAAAAATGTACCCCTAGAACTGTGAAATTTTGTCCATGGTCACAACTTTGAGCAGATAAGGATTCAAAAAATGGGGCCATATTAGCCAACCGTGTCATCTGTGGAAGACAGGATTCTGAAAAGCATGCCCCATCCGAAAATTCCAAACTTAATCCTCAATACTGTGACTATTATGAGCTATCACTCTGGTGATTCAGTTGTAACATACAGTATAGCTGATTTTTAGTGAGGGAAATTTTCAGTGTTGGTCTGACCTAATCCCCTGAATCCTTAACAGCAGAGAGCTTTCTTTGACTGATGACAGTAAAAGAAGTGAGAGGGACTAAATATGGGAAGGACTTGGCATGCCTTTGCTGCCTTTGAAGGAAATTTAAGATATTCAGATTAAAGTCAGGACAGAAAATTCAGTGCCTTTTCCACTTATACCCCAATACCCATAACACCTAGAAGCCTCCATAGAATCATAGGATGCCATAGAACAAATATTAAAAATCATTGTATTGCTGATATCTGGTATATGGTATATGCTGATATCTTTCCATCTCTCTTATTCTTTTTGATGTTTAAAGTAATATATATCTATGCTCTTGCTTATTACCTCTATATCTTCTTTTTAATTATTTCTTACTCAGTAGTAAATAGCTTGTGGGTTCAGGTATGTCCCAGTTTAAGAATCTGGGTAGAGGGCACCTGGATGGCTCAGTCAATTAAGCACTGGACTCTTGATTTCTCTCAGGTCATGCTCTTGGGGTCACAATATCAGGGTCATGATCTCAGAGTCCGGGAACCAAGCCCCACATAGGGCTTCATGGTCAGTGTGTAGTCTACTTGAGAGTCTCTTCTCTCCCTCTTTCTCTGTGCCTCCTTACCAACATGTTCATGTTTTCTCTAAAAGAAGTAAAAAAAAAAAATTTAGAAAATGAAAGAATTCAGGTAGAAAAACACATTTTCTTTATTGTTATTTATAGGTGTATTGAAGCTACTTTTTTCCAGGTTGATGAGAAATTCCATCCCAGTCATGACTGGGACTCTCATCCACAATCAGAGTTTCACCATTATCTGGGATAATTAGGTAACACAAAGAGAACTTGGGAAGAACTTCTGATCACTAGTGTTTAATAGCTTTATTTTAAAACTTGCCAAAAAATGGGCAGAAGACATGAACAGACACTTCTCCAAAGAAGATATACAAATGGCTAACAGACATGTGAAAAAATGTTCATCATCGTTAGCCACCAGGGAGATTCAAATCAAAACCACACTGAGATACCACCTTACCCCAGTTTGAGTAGCCAAAATTAACAAGATAGTAAATAGCATGTGTTGGGGAGGATGTGAAGAAAGGGGAACCCTCTTACACTATGGGTGGGAATGCAAGTTGGTGCAGCCATTTTGGAAAACTGTGACGATTCCTTAAGAAATAAAAATAAAGCTATCCAATGACCCTGCAATTGCACTACTGGGTATTCACCCCAAAGATACTGATGTAGTGAAAAGAAGAGCCTTATGTACCCCAATGTTCATAGCAGCAATGGCCGCAATCACCAAACTGTGGAAAGAGCCAAGATGCCCTTCAAGAGATGAATAGATGAAGAAGATATGGTCCATATATACAGTGAAATATTATGCCTCTGTCAGAAGGGATGGATACCCAACTTTTGTACAAACATGGACAGGACTGGAGGAGATTATGCTGAGCAAAATAAGTCAAGCAGAGAGAGTCAATTATCATATGGTTTCACTTACTTGTGGAGCATAAGGGATAACATGGAGGACATTCGGAGAAGGAAAGGAAAAGTGAATTAGGGGAAATTGGAAGGGGAGACAAACCAGGAGACACTATGGACTCTGAGAAACAAACTGAGGGTTTTGGAGGGGATGGAGGTGGGGATTAGGTGAGCCTGGTGGTGGGTATTAAGGAGGACACGTATTGCATGGATCACTGGGTGTGGCGCATAAACAATGAATCTTGGAACACTGAAAAAAATTAAATTAAATTAAACAAACAAACAAGCAAACTTGCAACATTCCCTTTAAATCTACCAGCAGTCTTTTTCCTGGCTTACCAGTCAGATACTAGAGGCTTTTGTTTTTGTTGTGCTTTTTGCTAAAGCTAGGAACTTTATACCTAAAGGCCAGCTTACCTGTAATCATGGCCCCCCTCACCAAACGCTGTTCCATAACACCACAGTTTCCATCCTTCTTGAAAGCCACAATTTCCCCTCATTCTATGGCATATGGTAAACTTTTGGGTTTTTTTTTTTTTTTTTTTTTTTTTTTATATTTTATTTTATTTTATTTTATTTTTTTTATTTCCAGCATAACAGTATTCATTATTTTAGTGATTCACAGACCTGTACCCCTGGGGATAGAGTATTATGCCTCCATCAGAAAGGATGAATACCCAACTTTTGTAGCAACATGGACGGGACTGGAAGAGATTATGCTGAGTGAAATAAGTCAAGCAGAGAGAGTCAATTGGGTTCTTTTTTAAAAAGATTTTTATTTATTTATTTGAGAGAGAGAGAAAGAGGGAGACAGTATGAGCTGGGGGGAGGGGCAGAAGAAAAGGGAGAAGCTGACTCCTTGCTGAGCAGGACTAGATCCCAGGACCCAGGGATCACAACCTGAGCTGAAGGCAAATGCTTAACTAAGCAAACCACCCAGTTGCCCCAACTTTTTGCTTCTTAAAGACAGTTAATTTTTCTTTAGGATAAGTAAAATAATTTCTTGAGAAATAAATGTTTATTTAGTATGCTTCTGCTTTATGTCTCATCAAAATGTGTAAGTGAAGGAATTTCATAAAATATCTGGACAGCAACTGATATGTGAGATGGTTTGAGGGTGGGGAGAAAACGTAAAGCTATATGGAGAAAAATATCACATATACATGTTTCAGTACATTATTCTGCTGAATGATCTATATCTCATAGTCTCAAAAATGTGAGGGTCCAATTCTCAACCCAGTTTTGACCATGATCAAAGATCTTTTCCAGACCCAGGCATTACTAGTGGAAGTCCCCAGGTCCTTTTTTTTGCATATCTGATGTGTCATATCTTGTTGGCACAAGACAACAAACGCAGTTTCCAGTTGGTAGTGTGATCACCTCAGTTACACACAAAAAGGTCTCATCTAGTTCATTTAGCATCTTCATTTTGTATTCATATAATTACATGGCTGATAGGATATTTTCCTGGGAGTCAGGCCCTAGAAACCATAGATTAATAACTTGCTTATCATAAGTATTCTAAAGAAACAGGTATATCCAAAGTAAATTAAAACAGGATATAAAAGAGATATCTGCATTGTCATGTTCACTTCAATATTATTTACAATAGTCAAGATATGGAAACTACTTAAGGAATGAATGGATAAAGATGATGTGATACATAGACAATGACATAGTTTTCAGTCATGAGAAAAAGAAGGGAATTCTGCCATTTTCAACAAAATGGATAGACTTTGAGGACATTATGCTAAGTTAAATGACTCTTTCAGATAGTAACACTTAAATATTAAAAAAAAATGTTTAAACTCAGAAACAATAAAAAAGTGTTTTCTGGTGGCTGGGAGATGGGAGAATTAGGGAAGGTTAATAAAAAAAGTACAAATTTTCAGCTATAAGATGAATAGGTTCTAACAATCTAAAGTAAAGCATGATAGTGCTGTATTGTATAACTGAATTTTACTAGGAGTATAATAGATGTTTTCACCAAGGTGGGGATAAAAAAAACCCTGCGGAGATGAATGTGTTAACTAGAAAGGAGAGAACCCTTTCAGAATGTGAATATCAGATCACCATGATGCATACTTTAAATATCTTATAATTTTATATGATAATTAAACCTCAATAAAGCTGAAACAAAAATTAAAGAATGAAGTATATTCTGCTAAAAACATTGCTTAGATCATGACCTTCCTATGAGCAAAATACATGGCATTTTTCTTTCAGGAATCCCATCATTCTTATTTTCCCCATAGTATTAGACCAGTTCTCTTGTCTTCTTTCTTTCCTGGAGGAGAACCATAGATAGGCTGCTTAAATCCTTGCTAGAAAAGGTAGCATCTTTGAAATGATGACCATATTCAAAAGGTATCAGTGGTGAAATTTTCAGTGGTAAAAATGACCTTAGAGAAGTTATTTGGGCATAATTTGGACTTTGCAAGCCCTCGACTCACTGCACAGACACAGGTGTGTAACCCATGAGATATGGTTCAGCAAGCAGTTGTTTGGTACAAAGATGAAGCTATACCAGTATTTAGAACATGCCATATTCATTTTTATAATCTCAGCACTGACACAGAAACTGGATCTTTTTTTCTGCTTAAAGATACACTGAAAACATATCCGTTGTTGTATTTTTCTACTTAATTGAGAGAAAATTTTCAGAAATGGTCGGTCCATCATCTTCTTGAAAAATAAAAGACTTCGGTTTTATCTTTCTGTGTTACTGCCTCATTCAGTCTGCACACAATGACTCATCATTCTTCATGTACATGAAGAGATTAGTTCAACGAATAAGCTGGTTTCGAGAAAAAAGGGTACCCCTTGGTATTTTCTTTTACTCACAAGAATGTTAGAACTTTACAAATAAGACACTTTAAATTCTATTTTACTTGCTTTGAAAACCTGGATACTTTTTCACTAAAATATGTCTTCATTTGGCAGTTGTCAGTTCTTCAAAAGCAAAATTACAAGGTGTCATTCCAAAGAAGTATATTTGTTGTTATTGCTACCAGACAAGTAATAGAGAGAGGACAGAAAGACTTGGAAAGATCTAGCCATATAGTCAAAGGTAGCCAATACATCCTATGGAAAGGCATCAGATTTGTATCTGTAATGCTGCTGACCCCCAATCAGTTTAACATTTTGAATATGTCATATTACTCATAATAATGACTGGGATTCTAATATGACTTATATCTCGACCTTCGGAAAGGCCAAGGTATAGTTTATCTAGATAAGTCTGATTAGAACTCATTTTACCATTATTTTAGTGTTTGTTATTTGAATGAGAGAAAAAAAAATGTACCCCTAATATATCAAAGGGTATGGCACATTCGTAATTCATTTCAAAATTTCAAAATAAGTTGCTTTCTCACTTGTGTTGGATGGGTTAAATTCACCTTTATCCTAATGTGCATTTGTCTGGTTATAAGCAGCATAGTTTTTTCAGAGAATTAATCATGATTAAGATTTAGAAAAAGTAAAGAGAAAATTTTGCAAGATTTTTAAGAGTTTAAACCCTGGAACTATACCCATTTGAGTCAGATTAACAGATACTAACTCTGTGGCCTTGAGATATTTGCTTTTTCTTTCTTAGTTTCAGTTTCCGATCCATAAAATTTGTGTAATATCAGAACTTAATTAATTAATTAATCAGCACTAAATTATTTGAAGAGATTAAATGAGAAAATACAAGGAAAGTATCTAGTATATATAGCAAGTACTCAATAATATGAACTCATACATACAGTATAAGTATACAAGTTAGGCCTCTAATTTTCCTAGGCCTACACTAATTTTTAACAAGTAGAGAACTTTATTCTCTGGACTTACTTTAATAACTAAAACTATTAATGCAGTTTTTAATTTCATTTTTACAACCTGACTTTATTTAGTTGCCTTTGATCTGCTACACCAGAGACCAAGGAAGTTCCAAAAAAAGCTATACCACCTCCACAATTTCTACTGACTTGTTAAAATAGAAATGGTAGAAAAATGCATATTTTTGTAGACACTCAATTCAAATCACATATCCCAATGCTTTTTAAGAGGATGGAACATTCAAAATATTTCCCCTGGCATTGGATTAAATGGAATCCTCAACTTAATGTATCATCCATCTTTTTTTAAAACAACTTATTCTTTTTGAATTAACAAAATGATTGAATATTATTTTAAAGACAAACCTATTAATACCACCAAACAACAAGTTTTGATTCTTACTTTTTTCACTTGTTAAATGATAAATGTGAAAATGATAAATACACAGTAAAGCTACTTGATAATTAAAATTGTTACATTTTGGATTTGTTTGTTTTATTAAAGCATTTAAAGGATTTAATTTAGGAATTTGGAAAACTACTATGCCTTCTGGAGATGGATAATTTGGTAACTTGATAATGTCAGATCAGGGACATTATCATTTCAACTGTTTTTGAACATTTTAACTTTCAATAAAGAAGACTAGAGAGCAATAATCTGCTAGATTAGTTCACCAATCAGCATCTCTTTGATGTAACACATAGCATTTCCTGAATGCCCCTAAATTTATCAGACTTTTGCAACTGTGGCGACTGGGAGATTTTCCTACAATTTTCTGTAGATCATGAGATCTCAAATTATCCTGATCCTTTTCCCTACCCTCTTTCTTCCACATTTTCCTCCTTCTTTTCACATTTTTTCCTCTTCAAAATATGCATGCTAAGAAAAATGGCCATTTAGTAACTCAGATGCATATTAACCATTTATTAAAAGGAAAATTGCTCTCATTCAATGGCACTGAAATCTCTTCAGATTTTATGAGGCAAAGGTAGAAGCCCTTTCACTTGTTACATGGTGGGGTCTCAGTGGGTGCTGATTGCAGATGGAGTGATAGAAAATCTGAGGGTTCTCTATTAGAGCTCATTCCCCTAACCCTGTCACCAAGCCTGAAGATGTGATGTAACAGCAAAATGCCAGCGTTGGCAAATAATTAGATTTCAATGATCTGGATATTTGGTAATACCCAGTGAACAAGAGTTGCAGTAGAAACCAGGATACCTAAGCCTGGATACACTACAAATGATTTGTATGACTTCAAACAAACACTCTTTCCTTGGTTTCTCCAATTAAAATGCAACAATAAAAACTGTATAGCTATTTACAGAGTAATAGGAGTATATATTAAGTTATTTTTTTCAATCATTTATAATTGTTTTACAACTCATGCTATCAGATTATATATTCTTAATTACCTGTAAAGTAGAACAAATTCAGCTCTGAATCAAACATTCTAAATACTTGTGAATGAGTTTAGAGTTCTAGATCAATATGTGGGCAACATAACATGCAACAAAATTCAATTGTTGACCAGTTTTATCTCAACCTGTTTTGTGAATCACAGAAAGCAAATTGCTAGTAGATATGGGAGCTAAAAAACAAAAACAAAACAAAGTAACAACAACGAAAAAACCTATGCTTGAAAAGTTAAATCAAAAACAAGTCAGCTAATTTCCCCCAAATGATCTATTTCTCCTTAATTAAAATATTTCCTCATTAAGATAATTTCTCTGTTCCTGCTTTAAAAACGTTAAAGAAGATAAGTGGGCTAATGAGGATAGTGTCATTTCCCAGGAAAAACAATTTCCATTTAATTTCTCATTAACACTTTTTCAAGACAGCATATGTTTCTACTTCTTTTCTTTTAGAGTTTGCAGTTACAAATATGTATAAAGGGACTTATAAAAAATCTACAATAACTCAAAGAGAAAGTGTTTTCCAAAATCCAAGAGAAAACTGTACATAGAGTCATAATCACCCTAAAATAATATGTCAGGGTAATAATTACAACAGTCTAGAACCATAGTAACAGTTTTATAGAGTTTTATGGAATGTGGGTGTGATCCCTCTACCTCCAGATTCGTATGTTAAAAAATTAGCCCCCAACATGATGGTTTTTGGAGATGAAGTCTTTGGGATGTGATTAGGGTTAGATGAGGTCATTAAGTGTGGGGTCTGTAGGATGAGACGTTTGTCCCTAAGAGATACAAATAGCTTGTTCTCTATTTCCCTGTTTCTCAGTCTCTCTTTTCCTTTATCTGTCTCCTATGTGGGGACATAAGTAAAAGATGACCATCTACAAGCTAGGAAGGGAATCTCATCAAAAACTGATTATTATGACACTTTAATCTTGAATTCCCAGCCTCTAGAACTGTAAGAAACAAATATCTGTTGTTTAAGCTTTCCTATCTATTACGGTGATTTGTTATGGCTGCCCAACCTGAGACAGCTGCCTTTCTTCCCTGTGCTATCTTCATCCTCATGTATTCTGTATTTTTCAATGATGCTATAAGTTCGTATAGATTTCATTCATTAGAGTTGCAATATTTAATTATGTAGCCACCAAATACATGTAGCACTTGAAATCAGTACTTGACATGCAGTTGAACTCAGATTTGCTCTAAATGTAAATACATATTGGATTTTGAAGACATTGAACAAAAAAATGAATGTTAAATATCCTTTTAGTAATTTTTTAATTTTAATTACAATTTTAGATGTACATTGTTTTAAATAAAATATTATTAATGCTAATCTCACTTATCTTCCCCCCCCCTTTTTTCAAAGTGTCTACCAGAAAATTTAAAATTATGTCTATGGCTTTCATTTATGGGTCATGTCATATTTCTTTAGACAACACTGATTTAGAATCTCTTCTTGTGGGCACCTGGGTGGCTCAGTGGGTTAAAGCTTCTGCCTTCGGCTCAGGTCATGATCCCAGGGTCCTGGGATCAAGCTTCACGTCGGGCTCTCTGCTCAGTAGGAAGCCTGCTTTCTGTCCTCTTTCTCTCTCTGCCTGCCTCTCTACCTACTTGTGATCTTTGTCAAATAAATAAATAAAATCTTTAAAAAAAAAAAAAGAATCTCTTCTTGTTCCTATTAAGCCCTGATAAGCTCTGATTAAGGAAGTAGTGTGAATAAGATCAGTTATATCTTGGCACTCATTAATTGTCACAACTTAAAAGATTCTTTCTAAAGAAAGCTTTAAAAAGAGTCATAATGTTGGAAAAGATCTAGAACAATATCAAGAGCAAGAAAAGAAGTTTACACACAAAAGGGTTCAAGGAAACTTGTTAGACTCACTTTGTTTCAGTTCATAGTAGAACACATGTTATTTAGTAGGTACTGCAATCATTGGTTCATAGCATGTTAGAGCTGGAAATGACTACATAGACTATTTTCAAATAAGGAAAAAAGGATATAATCTATTGCTCCTATTCTATTTATCTTTCTTTATCTTTTGTCAATTCTTCCAATGTTTGCTGAACTTTGTTTTCAGACATTGGTACTTAACTTCTATTTGAAAGGTGCAATATTATACTCTGTTCTGACTCATTTATCCTTGATACTGAGAATGTTCAAAATAGTTAAACTCATCAATTCCTAGTGAAAGAATGACTAGATTTTGCTACTCACCTCTTCTGTTTTAGAAAAGCTAGCAAAATTGTGTCATCCATGACTATGCTCAGAATTATATAATGATCGAGTAGATTACATCTTAACATTATAAACAAACAAAATAAATAAAGGTTGCTACATATGAGGGTAAATAATACATATCATTATTATCAAAATAATCTATCATTTTATAATCTAAAATGGTATTTTATAATTTAAGGTAGATGTGTATAAATGAGATTTTAAATTTTGTATACACAGGTAGGATTTGAAACCTAGATTATATATACTAACCCAGAGAGGTTAAAGGCTTTAGGAAACAAAGCAATGAGGCTATCATCCTACATTCCTCACCTTCCACTTTACCAAATTCTTAAGATTTCTTTCTTTCTTTCTTCCTTTATCTCTTCCTTCCTTTCCAGCTGTATTTTAAGATATAGTCTGTTTCTCTTCCTGTAGCTCTTACTACCATGTCTGTTAGATAAAACAAGTGAAGAGAGGCTTTTATTTCCTGGGTCTAACTAAAGATGTCAAATTTATGTGTCTGCTGTTAGAACATCCAGCCTTTTCTAGACCTTTCAGTGCCAAGAAACTTTCCAAATAGAGAAACTGAGTTTATTACACTATCAGATGGAGTAAAAGATAGATAAAACCAAATAGAGCATAACAGGGGAGGGAGCTTTATTTTTCTCTGCTCCCAGCCTCTAACCCAGTGAAAACTCTAAATCCTAATGACTGTTTATTGTTTACTCACATCAGAAATCCCCATTTTTTTTTAAGGCAGGGATGAGGGCATAGTGTATTTGAAGTTTCCATATCCATTCAGGGTGAACTTTAATTATTCGAAGTCAGTTATGGAAATGTCGTGATCTTACCATTGGTTTTCAGAAATCAGGCTTAAGCTAATAGCTGTGTGGTGTTCCCCACATTAAAAACACAATTTGGGATTAGCATTTGATTTAATCTGGGGTTATGGGGTGTGAGAAGTTTTCTGCTGGGTGTCTGCAGTATTGTCTTCACTCAGAATTGAGATGAACAGAAGGAGACAGTCTCTGTCTTTCAGATGTGCCACCTGGAATTTCTCCAGCCATTTTTGATGGTCTGTGATTAAGGCCAGGCACACTAAGGTTAAGACCAGGAATACCGAAGGCTGAGATGAGAGAAATGCGATTAAATGGAGCTTGAAACCTTCAATAATTTAGTCAACTGGAAAGGTAACTATCTCTGGACTTCCATTTATAGGAATCACTATTACATTTTCTTCTTTTTAAAAGCAATTTGAGTTGGACTTCTCATGTTATTATAGCCAAAAGCAACCTAATTTCTCCATGGTGTGAAGAAACTATCAAAGTTTGCTGCCACACAGACCAACCTATGTAGCTGACCTTAAATATCAAGTAATTTCTTTTGTTGCCAAAAGCTACATTGGAAGCCATATTACCTGGTCTAACACAAATACAATATGAGGTTCAGGGTCACTGAAAATCATCAAAACAAGCAGAAAGACAGTGAGAATAAGACCACGGTACCATCTTTGTATTTATAGTGTTCTTTTATTGCTGTTGAGATAGCCATGCTACCAGAATTCCTTTTATTTGAAAGCAAGAAAAGTAACATGTGTTTTAGTAAATGAGACACAGCTATGCTTGAGTCCATTATTCTGTCTCCTGGGGCCCAAGAAGTTACTCAAGCTGTGCATTTGTGGTTTATCCCACCATCTGCTACTCAAATGTTTCCTATTAACCATGACCACCAGTGGTTTAACCTTTCGGTATTTTTCAAATGTTTCATTGACAGGGAAAAAAAAAAGTAACTAGGATGGATGCACAAAATCCATTTGAGGCCTGTACTGTACAGGTAATAGATCTGTCATCAATTAAATGAGGGCATATGTTAGAAGAGTTACATGACCAGATACATTTCTCTGTTCTGAATCCATCCATCTACATTGCTAAAAGGCCATGAAATAGGTTCCTTGATATTTTATTACCACTGAGCTGTAAAATTTAACAGCAGAGCCAACATAGTCTGAAATCTACCTCTTAGGGAAGAAAGGGACAATGTGGAAGATTTAAAGCTTAACCAACAAAACATCCAGAAGTAGAAATGAATGCTTGGAGTGAGCCTTTGTTAGTTAGAACTAAAATCACTGCTGAATGAAATGACTTTCCCTTCATAAAAATAGTGTTCGACATATTTCAAATCCAAATGCTTATTTCTTCCTTCATAAGAGCACACACTTAATGTAAATTTGTTCCATGCTCTCTACTTTAGCTGAGGAAATGCAGCTATTGTCCCACAAATCAAATCCCTCCACACAATATCTTCCTTTCACTCATTTGTAGAAAATGCAAGGGATATCAGAGTTGTCAGAATAAAAAATTTTTTTTCCTTAGCAACAGCAGTCAGGAGTAGACTTTAGGGCCGTAAAAGGAACTTGGGAGGCTGAGAGAGAAAGCCCTAAACTGTTTATCATGGCTGTGTGGGGAAGATAAGACAAGTCAATCCTGAACCAGGGTTACATTATTTATGTAATACATTATACTTGTAAAGCATTGGTAACTATTACATATATTTAAAACTAAATGCAATTCTCCAGGCCTATTTGACATTCATTCTGTAGAAAATAGCATATTTTTCCAGAAGAATCTATTAGAGAGCATGCCTTTTGATTCTCAACCAAAAGTTTTATCCATGCTTAATTCTTACAAAGCGGGGCATTTAGAAAGAAGCTCAGATAACTGACACTTTGTATGCTGTATTACTGTGGTTACCAAATCCTCTGAGATAAAAGCTTAATTTAACAAATTCGGACCCAGTGGCTAAGGATTTGGGGGAATAAGCATGACTCTCCGAGGGACAGGCTACAAGGATGGACATGTATGATCTCAACTGAGAGAAGAAACGTAACTGAAATTGTGAGAAAGAAGTTGTTCTCTCCGACTTGACTTGGAATCCTTCTCTTGTCCATTTGCATTCAGAAGCCAGAATGTTTCTGTATAAACAGAAATCACATCATATCATTTCCCAATTTAAAATCATTCAAAGGCTTGTGATTGTAGTTAGAATAAAGTCTAAATTCCTTACATTAGTCTACAAGTCATGCTATGATCTAGCTCCTACTCACATAAAAAAATGAAACAAACAAACAAACAAAAAAACCCCACACAACTCTATAAAATGCTGAACCACAGTGGTTTTCCATACTTTGTTTGGCTCCATTAACTTTTTCTACAGTCTTTATTCACTGATCATTCTCTGCATGGTTGAATTTTTATCACAAATGGCCTCTTGTTAAATGACAGCTCAAGGAGCCTTCTCTGTCCCTCCTGCCTAAAGTACCCCTTCTTTTGTTCTGCCTTTTTTCGTCTTTTGTGGAAGTTATCAAAATTTGTAGCTATTTCATTCTTGTGTTTGTGATCAATTTTCACCCTGGTATCTGACAACTGCAAGGAAATGTTTTAGAAAGCATAAGAACTTCAATAAAAGTTAGTTTTCCAACTTATACAAAGGTCATTACTTTTGTTTTCATAAACTATGAAGTTATTAATTTATTTCATGAATTTTACTATTATTTGTTGAACATTCTACAGGATATAAGCTACTGAGTTGACATTTCATAACTCACACAAAACATTCTTACATTTAAAAACCAAAAACTTTGATGAAAGTGAATTACCAACTTTAACATAGTGGTAGACTTTTTAAGCCAAAGGTTAGAATCATAGGATATAAAAGAAGGGTATTTTTGTTTGGCTGAGAAATCATTTTAGATACTTGGATAGCTTGGGTTTTTAATTAGCTTTGAAAGTTTAGAAGAATATTGAATAGAAGTTTCACCTAAATTCTTTTGTGCAATGAAGTAAGTACGTGTGGAGGTAGAGGATTGAAGAGATATTGGACAAAATTTTAGTTAATTAAAGCATTAATGGAAAGGACATTCCAATTTTACAAGTAACTAGATAAATGGCAAAGCACAGGACATGTAAGTACAAGGAAAGCTGTTGGAAAAGATTTATTACAACTATAACTCCTTGTGAGAGTCGGTAAAGCCAGAAGAAAATGTATATAGTTGTAAACATTTGACAGTAGAGGGCCTCTGGAAAGAGCCAGATCTCCTGAATGAGCAAACAAGCAACTGACGAGGAACAAGCTCAGTGGGTTATTATGAGTTAAGTGAACTGGACAGGAGGAAAGCAGGGGACAGTCAGAACTTTCAGAAGGTTTTATTAATATCTGCCCTATGGCTTTAACAAAGCTTGAGTAGTATCAAATCCAAGTCAGCTGGTAGAAAAAGATTTTATTATGGACTAAAAATAACAATCAAAGCAGAATCAGTATTATACTTCTCAGAATGAGGGAGTGGTCTTGCCAAACTAATCCTCCCAGAGAGGATTAGTATAAACTCTGGAAAAATGTTTAAAAAATCAACTACTAAAGGCACAGACAGTGGAAAACAAAACAAAACAAAACAAGCAGAAGTCTGAGGAGACTTGATGCTACACAGAAACAGGAGGTCACCCTCCCATTTTCATGGCTTCCTGTGTGAAGGCAGACCCAAATACGGTAGAACTTAACACTCTCTTGAGAAATCATAACGGATATTTTAGGGTGAACTCAGTCTCTGGAATATGACAATAAAAATCTGAAAAAGGTGAAAGTTAGAGAGGTATATCTTCAGATTCTGAAAGTAAACTCTATTCACATCTTGGGATGTTCCCAAAAGAGTGCACACATGGAGCAGAGTTCAAGTACCCGAATAAGCCTAAGAGAAGTAAAAAACTGTGTTAGCTGCTTCACCACAGAAGAGGTAGAGCCTGGTTTCAGCCAAGTAAATTGGCCTCTGGAGTTCTTGCTTTATTTTCACTCAGAGATGATTGGAAAAACACCCTGAAGTATGTTTATATTTATGCATATCTTAGAGAAGTTGGATTTATCAGAGATAGATTTCAAATGTGAGAAAGACAGTCATTCGGGACACTGAGAAATAATAGGAAGATGAAATCAGCTAAAAAGGTAGTCAATGAATAAAAAATAAATGTTATTTCTCAAATTGATTTCCGTAAATAGTTCACTGCTTTAGCTTTGGTTCGTAGTGATGCATACTTAACATAGATTCTTCTCATCTGCATTTTCAAAATTACTTATGTGACTTCTCGGCTTCTCCCTGTTTGCCCAAGTACATTCTTCAGAAGCGTATGATTCTTGTGGGCAGACGAATATGACAAAACTTGTCAAAGTATATATATTAAATATATGCAAGTCTTTTTATCGCAATTAAAAAATACAATAAAAAAATTAAATACCTTTTGGAAAAGGCCACTTAAAAGATACACACAGATACATTACAGATAGTACTGTGAACTATGGGATAAAGAAAATTAAGATAATAAATGATTTTTCTTTTGGAAACTGAACAGTATGTTTATACTTTATATTGACATGTCTATCTATAAAAGCAGAACAACTACAGTTAAAACAGATTAAATAAAATGGACAAATCTCTTCTGGAAAAGAAAATTGTAGGTTCTTGTTCAACTACTAATTAGTATTTGCCCTTGAGTACCATGTAAATTTCAATTTTCTGGTTCTCAGTTTTTCACATAGATTATAAATTGGATGTAATAGTTGTTAATGTGTTTCTAGCTATGGATTCCTCTGACATTTCTATAAAGACAAGACAAAGGAATATCTCTAGATTCTGTTTAAAGTAATATTTCCATAAAACAATGGTCCATTATACAAATGTAAGGTATTATTTGGAAATATGTTGTAATTTAGTAGAACTGATTTTTCACCTTCGTTTCCCGTAAAACAGATGAGACAGGATCTGAATGCGGGTGGTTTCTTTGGGATCTGACTTCAGGAAGCATAAGAAAGAAAGTAGGGAAAAGAGAAAAGTCCAGAGAGGGTGTTAACGAAGAGGTTGCCATTGTGAGCAACTGGGGTTCAGTCTCACAGGGACATTCTGAGAAACCAGCTACAACAATACCTTAATCCTGTCCCAGAAAATCCTGCCCTTAATTGGTCCAAGCCTGCTCCTAGGCAATATTAAATCCAAGGTGCTTCTTGTCTGACCTAAGGGAAGATTGAGAAAACTCTCAGAAGACTGGAACAACCCTCAAGCAAAGACACAGAGAGAAATGACCTTTGAGGTGTCGTGTGCAAGAGTCGGTCAATGAGAGTGGATGTTACCTCAGCCTGTGGTAGATTGTTGGGATTTAAGTGTACAAAGTGTGTGTGTATGTGTGTGTGAGTGTACATATTGTTTATACACATACAATGTTATGAATGTGTAAACTATTTATATGAATATAAAGATTTATACAATGTGGTTTATCTCCCCAAATATTCTTTAGTCATTCTTCTAATTAACCAAAGGTAGAAATCACTAGTTACTTGAACAAAAATTGAAAAAGGAATTTTTAGAGTTTCCAGGAATTTTCATTAATTTACTCAGTTTTTCAGATTCTAAATTTTACTTTTTATTTCTAAAACATTAAGCTATTTACATTAATTTTAATGAACATTGACTTGCCCCTGTAGTTTGGTTTCTTTCTTTTTTTTTTTTCTTTTTACTTTATAATTTTGGAAAGAATATCTCAGTAAGTTTCTATATTTAAACACATGCTAAACTATTCAAAAGATATACCTCTTCATACAAATAACCCATACTCTAAAAATGATAAATATTACATATAAACACTATAGAAAAAGATTTCAATAGCCTCACCAAGTAAGAAATACAATTATTATATAACTTATTTATTCTAGTAACTCTGATATTCTCCTTCAGAGACATAAATGCTTTCAGATTTGTAACTTTATATTTAGTCAGTTGTAAAAAGAGCTTAAATTGTCCTCATGCTGTAGATTGCTTTCCCAACGGGATATTTTAAGTACAAAAATTCATCACTCTAAAACAAAGCTAATCTGGAGGAATTTTGAAGACTAACAGAAAGTAGTGAATTCAAGTGGCATATGTTATAACATGTTTTCTTTGAGGATAATTATAGAATTTATGGAGAAAAACTTCTTTTATTTAATGTTTAATTTTTAAAAATGGACATGGTCAAATCTATTCAGCTCTCAGGTGAATATCCATTCTGTAATAAGTCACAGGAGATCTGCTTTGGAAGACCTTCCCAGGGAGCTTTCAGTCAAAAAATAGACCATCATGCCCCTCAGCAGATACAGTAGATCAAATTCCAGTTGAAGCTTTTTAATATAACGAAACAACTCTAGTGAGGATGAAAATACATTTCATAGATACCCTTTAATCCATTTATTTTCACCAGCTTGTACTCTTCTCAAACTTCAAAAATCTTTGGGCAAACTCCAATATAAAAATCATATAAAAGCTCAGTTTCTTCTCCCCACATGAGGGGCTCCCAGATTGTGACTCTCAATCCTTTAAGACTCTGCAGAGCACAGATTGAAACCCACTGATAGAGTCTTGCTATTGTCTTCCAGATGGCAAAGCTGAGTGTTGCGAGGATTAACATATTTACCAAAGCTGGTGGCTTGATGTGTGGTGTTGTGGGTCTAGAAGCTGAGTCTCTTCACTCTAGCTCTTGTCTGCATGGAATACCACTTGCTTCATTCCAAAAGAGGACATGCTTGAGGTTGTAGCCAAATACAACCCACATCATGTAGATGTAAGGATATTACGCTAATAATTTTTCCTTTATTCTTCCCTACTGTATTAAAATGGGGTCCTCTTGCAGAATGGAAGTAATGCTGTCTGCATGGTTTAGATATCTCAGGGTGATATGTCTACATGTCAGCCAGTGAAGAGACCATGCTATTTTAAGAAGGAAAATGGCTTCCCAAATCTTTTCAAATGGTGTTCGCTTCTGTAAAAACTTTCTGGAAAGCTTAAAATTACTTTCCACAAAACTTACTTTTATTTTGGGTTTTCCTTACATATTTTAAATACAAAATGGCATGATTGACCTATGATAACATAACCATCATTTGGTGGATTATTCTTAAATATTACAATTAGATGAGAAGAGAAAGGTCATACTGAGAGCAAAAGATTTCCTTTCAACACTTTTAAAATTGTGTGGCACCTTCAAGAGAAGAGTATATTAATACTTTTATCACTATTATTTTGTCACTCGTAAGTGTTAACTCCTAAGTGCTATAAATCATGAAGGGCCATATCAATTATTTCTCTTGGAAAACAGTCCCAAATGTACAACATACTGTGAAATCAAAAACTGACTAAATCTAACAGACTTTGACTTTTCAGTGCTATACAATGTAATCATTTCAATGTTACTCACTCAAGTTTGCTCTTAATTCCTAAAAAAAAAAAATAAAGGTTACAGGAGACCTTTATGGAAAACGTTAGTTAGGGGCGTCTGGGTGACTCAGTGGGTTAAAGCCTCTGCCTTCAACTCAGGTCATGATCCCAGGGTCCTGGAATCAAGCCCCGCATCAGGCTCTTTGCTTGGTGGGGAGCCTGCTTCCCCCTGCCCCCGCCTGCCTCTCTACCTACTTGTGATCTCTGTATGTCAAATAAATAAATAAATAATCAAAAAAGAAAATAAAGAAAACATTTCTTAACAATTTAAATCTCAAAAGTAAAAAATGCTATCTTTTTCAGAACAACTATCATTTGACAAGGAAGAGTATTCTCTTTGTACCATAATTACCATCTCCGATGTAAATTTATTAGATATCATCACAATATTAAAAGATTGATTATTTCTCCCTATCTCTAACTATTTATATGATACAGTGTTTTATAAGATTAAAAAAACAAAGCAAAACAAAAAACCAGGACACTGGACAACTCATATACTAATATTATAAACTTTTTCCTTGGGTCTTTAAGTTATAGAGAACTCGTATATTATTAAATTCTTTAATCCAAGATTTTTTTGTACAATTGCTTCCTTTTATAAGTTGTTTAACCAAAATTCCTTTAAAAATTTAAATGCAAGTAACATAAATAATAAAGAAAAAAAAGAACAGCTAACATTTAAATTCCCAGATGTGTAAACATTATTAAAACTTATTTAGAAAGATTTTTCTTAATATTATTTTGAACAATTTAATTTTTAAACTCTTAATTTTACTATAATTATTAATTTACTTTAGACGTATTTTAAAATAATCTAAACTTATAAAATGTTTCAATGATTACAAAGCAAAAACAAACAGATTACAAAAGTATAATAAATTTAATATTTGCTTTTCTATACCTGCATTCTTTCAAATCACTACTATTACTACTTCCATTATTATTGTTATTATTATCACTTATTATTTTAAAGCTATATATCACTATTTATTACTTTAAAGCTTCCTAGATTTAACTTAGTTATTTTCGATACTTTCCTGTGTCTGGGGACATATTTATTAAGTACCTTTATAGAGTTTCAATCTTCTTGCAGAACCAAATGTAAGACAAAGATACCATCTTAGCCTCAGTTAGTTAATATGATCTATTGGACTGTGCCTATGAATTTTTACTATCATTTGTGTATATCTCCTGAGACATGAGGACTAAGATTTATGTAGTTATATTTGTGAATATTCACATCAGCTGATCAATTATTGACAACCTTTCTACATTGTTATTATTTGGGACTATTGGTCCTGTTCTATCCTCTTATGTTTTCTATTTCAGGACAATGTGGTTAATTAGTTGTTTTTGTCATTCCCTCTTTTCCATTTCCTGAGACAGAGAATACACAATCACATTTGCTTACAAGAAAACATTTTTTTTTCCACTTCAACTGTTTTTTGTTCTTATGAAGTTGTAATTTCAGTATTGCAATGTTTCTCTTCATTATAGTTATTTTGATTTTGATTTCTTTTTAATTTGGCTATTGATAATCCTGGCTGTTTTTGTACTTTAGGGTTATTCCTGAAAACTGCTAAAAGTATTCACATTACCAAGATATTCCAAACCAATGATGATCTTATTTTTTGTTCCAAGAAATGAAGTAGGCTGAAACCTAAATGTTCTTTCCTCCTTGTAATATTATAGAACAGGGTTCATGCCCTTAACTACTAGCTTCTAGTAATTTTAACTATCCAAGTAGAAATTTAACTAAGCATATGCTAAATATTTATTTGGTTACAATATCAAACTCATAGGTAAAAAAGTGAAATAAAAGTTGATCATAGTTTGTTTTTGGTCAATTTCATCATTTTTACATTTTTTTTGCATTTTGAATTGATCAAATGTTTCTAATAGGTACAGATGTAACATCATAAAACCTCTGAAATACACAATCTTCATAAATTTATATATTTTGCCATTTAAAAAGCTTTCCTATGTATGTTAATCTTCTTTAACAATATGGTGAAAATGTGTTTGTAGACTTAATTTCTTTTTCACACATATATCTATTTAATTTCTGCCTCAAAAATACTATTTTTAACTGGTGTCATCAATATTCAATATGTAATAAATCAAGGGCAAAGTGGAAATCTGATGAGAACTTGGGTAAAGAAAAGCCTTTACTTTTTCTAAATATTAGTGGATAATTTGGGTCTAAGTAAAATTGTCACCTCTATTTCAAGATCATTATATTTCTGTCTGTGATTTGCAATAAATTACACAGCTTTTTGAGCAGTTTATATTTTCAGCAATTCCTTTTTATAGTAATAGTTCCATGGTATTATAAAATATTGTTTTACTCTTTCACAAAAAAAAAATCTAAAGTGAATATATCTTTGGAAATATATGTGCCATAATGAAGTATATCGAGACAACATTTCCAGTTCTGATTTTTGGATATGCCCTTGCATTCCACATCCGAACTGAAAATGTAAGTAGCATCTCCAGAATTGTGCATTTTAAATTAGACTGCTGTGAGGTATGTGTCTGAATTTACTGTCCCAAGCCTTACGTGTTGCAGTTTGAGTAATTATTGTTTACACTTTATTTTTTTTACCTGCCACCTTATATGTATTTCTGTTAGTTCCCCAACATTTATGTAAATCTTTAAAAGAGAAATTTATAAATTTTTAAGTCTCTTGGCCTCTTTAAAATTGTTTCAGTTTAAATTTTAAAAATTACTTTTTTTTTTTTTTAGATTTTATTCATTTATTTGAGAGAGAGAGAGGATGAGATGGGGCAGGGGCAGAGGGAGAAGCAGACTGCCTTCTGAACTGGGAGACAACCTATGGCTCCATCCCAGAATCCTGGGATCATGCCTGAGCCAAATGCAGCTGCTTAACTGACTGAGCTACCCAGGTGCCCAAAAAGAATTTTTATTTTTTCTTATGTCAATAATTGTTACCAGAAAGATAAGATGTCTACCCATGTCAGTGTGTTTAGTTCAAAATTGTTATATTATCAATACATTCAATCTTTGTGACATAAAATCAGCTTGTGAAACTTAGTAAGGAAGAATTTAATCACAACAGATAGATTAAAAAGAATCCTTTGGATGGGAAAAGAAAAATATTTGTATAATACTCATAAATCAAATATGTCCTTTTCCCATCTAAAATAGTTTGGGCTCATTTAAGACATAATGACTTGAAGTCACATACCTAAATTATTTACCTGAAACAAACAATTAAATGAGTCCGGAAATCTCTTTATAGGAGTTTTGTGGTTTTGCCGTAGGCGGAGTTTCCACAAAAGTCTAGACCCCATACATTTGAAGAGTCTGGACTCAAAACAAAAGCAGGAAGGGTGGGGTCATGGTGGTGGTGCCTGGTGGTGGTACCTAGGTTTCAGCTCAGGTCCTGATCTCCAGGTCAAGAGGTGGAGCCCCGAATCACATAGGGCTCTGTGCTCAGCGGGAAGTCTGCTTGGGATTCTCTTTCCCTTTCCCTCTGCCCCTTCCCCCACTTGCACACACTCTCTCTCCCTCTTTTTCCAAAATAAAAAAAAATAAAATAAAATAAAATTTAAAAAAAAATCTTGAAAAAAAAAAAAAGACTCTTGGCTCATTGTTTCACCTTTGTCACTACTGCTTCACCACTGACGGCTAATAAAGAGCCACACTGCGGAGTCACCTGCTGCTGCGAGCTGATCGTAGAGACAGTGCCCAACAGCACGCAGCCTTTAATATATGCATCCAGAATACTTTTCATCTAGAGTATTTTCAAACTTTAAGTCATAACCTGCTGATGACTTTGAAATCAATTTATAAAACCAACACAGGACAGAATATAAGGTGAAAACTTGGAATTCATCATGTAAAGTCAGAACATGTGTCATCAGTGAATGTTTTTGTTTTTTTTTTTTTTCAGTTTTGTGTGTGTATTTGAATAGGGTCTTTATGCATACTATATTTCTTTTTTTAAAGATTGTATTGATTTATTTATTTGAGAGAATGTGCACAAGCAGGGGGAGCGACAGTTGGAGAGGGAGAAGCAGGCTCCTCCCTGAGCTGGGAGCCTGACCCGGGGCTCCATACCAGGACCCTGAGATCATGACCTGAAGGCAGAGGCTTAACCGACTGAGCCAGCCAGGTGCCTGACATATTTCTCAATATAAGTTGTGGAAAATATGCTCAAAAAAGCATTACTCTAAATGAATTTGATATATATCTGATGAACTCATTAAATCTAGAATAAAAATTGAATGGAAGTATGCAAACTATTAATGTGACTCCATATTCTGCTTATTGCTTTTCTCTTATAGTAGCATGTTCTATTACTTCCCATGTTTTGTCCATCAAAGTAGCATACTGCTTTTGTTTCTTAAATTGTATCTGAAAAGCAGGTTCCTTTTTCTCTTTTCTTCTTCTTCTTCTTCATTTGAAGTAGGCATATATCAGTCTTCTATGATGTGTCAGGAACTGTGTTAAGCAAAGAAAATGCATATATATATATATGCCTTTATATTCACTCTTAAGAACCTGACTATTGGAGACAACAAAAAAGTAAATAAATTATCGTTCAACTAAAAGTATCATTAGAACTTATTTGAGCTGATGACAAGTGAAAAAGGATTGTCAGAGTCCCCTTTATAAAGGAATTTAGGAGTAATGAAATTTTACCTAGAGACTAGGGAAATGATTTCCTGACAGAAAGGGATAAAAACATTATGAGGTTACTTGAAACTTGATAAATAGGAAAAGAAGCAATAATAGTACCTGGCCCATCAGTATTTAAGGTTTAAATGACATCTGAATGGCCTGTCTACTTCTGTGTTACCTGTCTCAGAGGAAATTCTTTCAGCTATATTGATAATATAGAAAACAGAAAATCTTATTCTTGCTACATGATTTACGCTGTGTGAGAAACAGTCTTTTGTGCTATTTTGCCATTTCTCTCTGTTGGTGACTGAACTATAAAATCTCCTGACTATTTTGTGATGTGAATTCAGTGTCCTAAATTTAGTGCTTCCTTTGGGAAAAAAGCCTGTACAGTCCCTAAAGAATCCTGAAACTACTCCAGTATCTACAAGATGTAATTCTTTCCACAAATATGTGTGTGTGTGTGTGTGTGTGTGTGTGTGTGTGTGTATACACGCATATATATGTGTATGTATATATATATTGTCCTTAACAATTCCTACTGTACTCTGGTCCTTTTCCAGAAGTGTTCAAACTTAAGAAAATAGATTCTTACCTGTTTCTTACCATATGTACTCCAGAACCCCATTTGCTTTTATAAATTTATCAAAAATGTTTCCAAAATAAAGACAGTCAGGGACAATGATTTCATTCAGCAGAATGTACTGTATACTAACACTCTGCCAGGCACTGGGGACGCAGGGATAACCAAGTAGTGGCAACATTTTTGTCTTTGTGGGATTTGCAGTGATAGGGACAAATACAGTATGGAGACTGAGGGAGATAGGATTGTCAACAATACATCCTGATTTGCACTTGAGCAGGTCTTTGGCTACTACGACAAGGAATGATGGAGAAAGACCAGGTTTGAGGGAAACAACAGGAATTAGTTTGGGAGCAATTAGCGTGTGTTTCAAGCTTCTATGTGGAAATGTTAAGTAGGCCGTTGGATGGATGGTCTGCAGTGAAGATGAGGAATCAGGAAAGGACACAAAAATTTAAAAGTCATTGGTTTGCTGAATGAAGCAGAATCATGAGTGAGATTTTCAAATAAAAAGAAAGTGAGAAGGGAAAATTTTCTCAGTTTGTGTTTTGAGGAACTCCAACATGCTTGTGAAAAGTGTAAAAAGAGATTTTAGCATGTGTTCCATTTGAAAACACAAATGTATAACATCCTCAAGTATATAATGGAACTGAATTGAGGGCTTCTTTTTTTTAGGCTTGTATTATGGCTATTTTCATGAGTCATTACCCTGTATTGTCCCTTTCTTGAGATCAGATGTCTTTTTTGGCTGCATGTGTCATAAAATCTGTGAGGGTGTTTCGATAAATATTTAATTGGATGAAGCAAACATGTACTTTTAAATTAGTTCTGAAATATTCTGGATCATAATCTGATCATTGTTTTTAACCCATAGATTCACCGGGAGAGCCAGATAAAGTCAATTAATCGTTATGTCCCAGTTTCACCATTTAATAAGAAAAGCATAAACAAAATACTAAATACATTATTGACCAATTTATATTACACAAATAATAATAGAGGATGATACTGTTGGGTAGTTGATAAAGAACACTTCTTCTATCCCCCTTAAACTGAGAACTATGGTTGATGAAAGAAGGCTACAGATGTGGTGACTTCTAACGACTCATGGGGGTGTGCGCCTCCTCCTGAAGTCTCTGGGTTGGCTTCTGGAACTATGTGATCAACAGAATATGGTGGAAGTCCCATTTTGCCATTTTCTGGTCCAGGCCTTAAGAAACAGGTGACTTCCTGGGATGGTTAATGATATGTACCAGTTTGACAGGATCATAGTTTGTCCCGATATTTGGTTAAACATTATTTCTGGGTATATCTGTGAGACTGTTTGTGGATGCAATTAGGATAAACCACTCAGTAAAGTGGTTTTCCTTCTCCAATGTGGATGGACATCATCCAATCTGCTGTGGGCCTAAATAGAACAGAAATGACCGAGGAAGGAAGAAGGAGCCTGAGCAGAGAAATCAATCTTCTCCTACCCTTGGCTCCCTGGTCCCCAGGTTCTTAGACTTTGGACCAAATTATACTACAGGCTCTCTTGAGGTTCCAGCTTGCAAATGGCAAATTTAGGGGTTTCTCAACCTCCATAAGAGTGTGAGCCAATTCCTTATAATAAATCTCTTCTAATATATATCTATCCTATTAGTTATTTTTCTCTGGAAAATCCCGAGTAATACACTTTCACTCTTAGTCTTGTGGAACACTTTACCATGGAGCTCAGCTCCCATGCTGTGAGGAACTGCCAGCACTTCTCACGTAGAACGTTGTGAAGAAGCACACAGAGAAGAACTAGCCAACAATCCCAGTTGAGTTCTCATTTGACAACCAACAAGTGACCATATCACCAAAGGTGTGAGACCATCATTCTGGGATTAGATTCTCCATTTTCAGGTGATGTTTTTTGAGCTGAGATGAACTGTTTACATTGAGTTTTGCGTGAATTACCAATTTGGAGGTGGGACAAGTTATTGTTGTTTTAGTTTTAAGACACAAGATCTTAAAGTGATTTATTACACAGCAGTAGGTCACTATAAAAAAGAATAAATTGAAATAAAAACAAAATCTTCGTGTCTGTTAAAGCTGCATTATTGATTGTGGCTTGGCTCTATGGTTATAGATTCCATAATCATACCATCCCCACAAGGTCTAGAGGTCGGAACAGCCCAAGAGAAAGTTTGGGTTAGCATAACAGATACACATATCTAGAATCACTAACTTCCAGGACTCCAGCCAAGTAGGAGAAAGAGCAGAGTAACTCTTTTTTTTTTTTTTTTAAAGATTTTATTTATTTATTTGACAGAGAGAGAGAGCACAAGTAGGCAGAGAGGCAGGCAGAGAGAGGGAAGCAGGATCCCTGCTGAGCAGAGGCCTGATGTGGGGCTCAATCCCAGGACCCTGAGATCAAGACCTGAGCTGAAGGCAGACATTTAACCTACTGAGTCACCCAGGTGCCCTAGAGTAACTCTTGTTAGAGTCACTCCCAAGAAACTTGGTGACAGATGAAACATTCTCCCTCAGGAGCTCATGATTGGTAGAAGTTATGCTAATTAAAGTAGAAAACAAAACGGCAAATAATAGAATCACAGAGGAATATGTTTATTGTATCATAAGTAAACACTCAGCATTTTATTTCCATAGCCTTAGATATAGCTCACTAAAAAAGAGACTAATCTTCCTTCTACTTTACTTCTTTTTTATTACTTTGTTTAATCAAAAATTATAAATATAGCCAATGGAGACTGGAAATAGAGAATCAGGATAGGGGGAAAAAAAAGAATGAGCATCTGAGTGTGTGTGTGTGTGTGTATGTATGTGTGTGTGTTTCATGTATGTGTGGTAAAATATTTGAAGATGAGTCCTTTAAGAAGAACACAGGTTTGAAAGAAAACTTTAGTTATGGTTTTTTGTGGAGGTTTCCTCATTGGGTATTATCTACACTTCTTTAAGGACTTAAGCTAAAATTTATTTCTGCATAATGCTTCTCCAGTTAGCTCTATCTTCTAACATGTATAAATAAGTAGGCATATATATTTTTTCACTTGTATCTCCTATTTCCAGTGAGACTAATCTGTAGCTATGCCTGCTCCCTTTGATTGCATATAAAGTAAGGTAGAAATGTTTTTATTTATTATTTGCATATTATTGTATAACAATATGCACTTTTGATATGTTTTACCTCCAAAAAGAGATTTATAAAAAATATTATTTCTTTCACCACAATTATGGTAAGATATATTCTTCAAGAGGCACATTAAAGTAGTCATATTTTAGCTGAGCCTGACACATCCTTCATAATTACCTTTGTTCTATTACAGCACCTTACAAATTGAATTAATTCACAGTATTGTAAAACCAAAATATAGGATATAAAATCACTGAGCACCAGAGAATTTAAGCTGATATCAGTTTTGCTAGCCAAATCAATCAAATAACACTCCTTTTTTTCAAACAAGTGACCATCCTTTCTCATAGAAAACATAAAGTAAAATAGCACGTGAGAAGACATTAGCTTACTCCAATGACCTCTTTTGACCCATTCACCTCTTTGAAACATAAATATGGCTTAGTAAATCATATCCAGCAAGAGTAACAATTTATCACTCATTAGAACTTAGATGATTTAAAGCAAAATAAATAAATTTAGGCCACGACTGACATTGTTGTATTTTTACTGAAAAGCTATTAGGTTTACTTTTATTGTGGAATTCAGAAGCAAATGCCTTGAAAATTATTTCTTGTGTTTTTCATGGAAATTATCCATGTCCGCCTATTTAAAGCTTATATACCATCTCAACTTGGGAGAAGTGACTATGATGACTCCCTCTGAATACCTCTATTTATTTAACTATTGGACTATTAAACTTAATTTCTTTTTTATTTTGAAATTAACATAGAAGCATGTCAGCTTGATAATAGCTTTTTTAGTGTTGGGTTCATTTAATCCCACCTATACTTCTGTAACTAGCTTGAGTGTGACCTGACCACCACCGCCACTTTCTGACACCCTCACTGATACAGTGAATAGTACCAGAAGTTGCACTAAGAAACAAACACTTAATTACATGTATGAGACACATTTGCTCACCTATTCAATGCCTTCCTTGCTGGGAGAAAACAAACAAACAAACAAACCAGACACAGAGAAGAGCATCTAGAGATAAAGAAGATACCACCCTGGGGCACCTGGGTGGCTCAGTGGGTTAAGCCACTGCCTTCAGCTCAGGTCATGATCTCAGGGTCCTGGGATCGAGTCCCGCATCGGGCTCTCTGCTCAGCAGGGAGCCTGCTTCCCTCTCTCTCTCTCTGCCTGCCTCTCTGTCTACTTGTGATTTCTCTCTGTCAAATAAATAAATAAAATCTTAAAAAAAAAAAAGAAGATACCACCCTGAGTCAGTTGCACAGATCAGAGTAAATGGGAGGATGGTAAGGTAAACTGGTTCCTTCTGTTGGCCTAAAAGTAATATAAAGGAAAAAATACCCAAATGATGACCTTGGAAGTCTAATTGAAATTATGAAGGTAGAGCCAGAAAATCTCTGTGAGGAAGGTAACACTGAGAGTCAGGCCCAGAGGCTGACCTCATGGACTGTGGAAGTACAGTACCAATTAAATGCTTCTCCCCACCAGGTAAGGTAGTGCCAGGTAGGGTAAGGGAAGTGATAGGGAACCCCAGAAACCCGGATATTGACTATTGATCATTTGAAGCTGAAAAATGGAACTCTCAAATTATGTGGGATTTCTTTTTGTGGTCGAAGCGTCTTATCCCCCTTCTGCCTGAGGGAGCTAGCTGTTTTTCTACTTGAAAAATCTTTAAATTACTCTTTCTCAGGAAGCTGCCTTTTAAGGGGATTCTCTCCAGAAGCCACCCAGACAACCCCTCATTTTCCTCCAACTTCACAGTAAGAATTAGTTCCTAGCCCATTGTCAATATGAAAGGACAAAAACTGGCAGAAAAATAGTCTATATACTGACTATTAGCTATATTTTTAGTGAAAATATATTATAGTCTGTATAGGAAAAATAGTCTATATACATGACATTGTCCAATGTGGTCAACATGAACTTGACAATTCTAATGAGACTGCATGCTGAAGGTGTTAGAGAAGGTATGCATAACGTGGTGCCCTCTCGTCTGGACTTACTGACATAGATGCACTTACTCAAGCCTCTAGATTTGAAGTGTTAGCTTGAACCCTGGGGAAGGCACTTGTATTCTGGGGGGAGGGACTAATTGCTTCACCTCATGTTAATGAAAAGGAATTATCAGCAGTGCTCTGGCATATTCTAAGGAAAGGAAGACACAGGCTAAATGTGAGAATATTGAAGTGGGTCTATTGTGTACGAACTGCTCACCTGGTCTTAAGCCTCACCTACTGGAATGGTTGACGCCAGCAAGGCATTATCTTCATGATATAAGTAAAACATACTCAGTGGCAAGGGGACACTTCAGGGGTGGCTCCTCTCTAGGTTACATATGAAAATGGGGAATACCACAGACAGTTTGGTTTCTTGATCTAAATGAGAAGAGGGGGATCATAGTAGGTTGAGACCATCTTATGGCTCTTAAAAACAGAGACAAAGTGGTCACTAGAATAAAGGGGTAGCAATTAGTAACAAGCATGGTTTTCAAAGTGTTCTCATCAGTGAGGTCTTTGAAGTAGCTAACAGATTCCAGAATTCCTAGGAATGAAATTATTAACCAGACTGCTAAGGTGTTTGACATATTTAAGGGGGCATCTGTTTCTGAATGTTGAAATGCTATCTATCATGGTAGAGGAGAGAAAAAAGTGGGATACTGGAAATGTCTTCCACACTCACATCAATGCGCAATAGAGGAAACCAAACAGCAAAATTTCCTCTTTGGGGAATGGCAGAGACTAGAACACTGCCCCCCCCACCCACCCCACCACCACCACACACACACAAAGTGATGGAAAATATAGGGATGCTGATTTCTCTATGATCCTCACTAAATTGACTGGTTGATTGGCCCACGACCAAAATAGATACTGAAAAGAAAGAAAAAAGACTAGTTTTAACTACCCTTCCAGACATCAGTCAGCATAAAAATCACCTGGGATTGTTAAAAATGCATATTCTAAAGGCTCCTGGGTGTCTCAGTCATTAAGCATCTGCCTTGGGCTCAGGGCATGATCCCAGGGTCCTGGGATCCAGGTCCACGTCTGGCTCCGGGCTCAGCGGGAAACCTACTTCTTCCTCTCCCACTCCCCCTGATTGTGTTCCCTCCCTTGCTGTGTCTCTCCCTGTCAAATAAATAAATGAAATCTTTATAAATAAATTAATATGTACATTCTAATTGAAAAGCTCTAAGAAGAAGTGTCAGAGTCCACATTTCTTTTCCTCCTTTTTCTTTTCTTTTTTTTTTTTTTTAGATTTTATTTATTTATTTGACAGAGAAGAGAGACAGCTAGAAAGGGAACACAAGCAGGGGAAGGGGAGAGGGAGAAGCAGGCTTCCCGCTGAATAGGGAGCCTGATGCTGGGTTTGATCCCAGGACCCTGGGATCATGACCTGAGCTGAAAGCAGACGCCTAACGACTGAGCCACCCAGATGCCCCAGAGTCCACATTTCTAACACATTCCCAGTAAAGAAATACAAGTGCTGCTGCTGCTGGTTGACTATTACATCTTGAGGAGCAAGAGATTATGGCAAACAGTATGGTATTAATGCCCTTGGTAGCTGTGGTTCTAGAAAGATTGTAGTTACTAGAGAAAATCAGCATGACCAAAAATTATTGTTCCCATTTATATTGCTAAATGAAAAGAGAATCAGTTGACCTCCCAAGCTTTTGTAATAAATTGATAACTGCTGTGGATTGTCTGTATGTGTTCCCAAAAAACTGATATATTAAAGCCCTAACCTCCAGCTCAATGGTCCTTAGACTGTGGGTCTTTGTGAGGTAATTTACGTTTAGACGAATGGGATGATGGAATTACCACCCTTAAAGGAAGAGGAAGAGAGACCAGAGGTCACTCGTGCACACTCTCTCTCTCACCATGTGAAGACAGAGCGAGAGAGTGACCATTTGCAAACCAGAAAGAGAACTCTCACTAGATGCTGAATCTACTGGCATCTAGATCTTGAACTCCCAGCCTCAAAATATTGTGAACAAAAGGTGTTTGTTGTTTAAGTCACCCACTTTATGGTGTTCTATTTTAACAGTCCAAACTGTTATCTTTATACTTATTATTCTTAATAATCTTGTCCTAATTATGGTTGGTGAGCAAGATATAGGCGATACCATAAATGACTTAACAAGACGCATACATCCCGGAGATGGGAGATAATTCCCGTACATGGACCTAAAAGCTATTGTACTATTGCCAGAGTATAACAGGCAACATTGCATCTGCACAGATGCATACCTTTCACACCAAAGGGTGTGAAAGGGAGGGTGCCCTGAGCTCACCCCCTTATATTGCCTTTTCTCATGCTCTGTCCCATAGAGATGACTATTTTTCTATAATGGTGAATTTGCTTCTTAAAGGCTCAGTTATAGGATCATCATTAGGAGACGACCCTTTGCAAGGTTACCTCTTCCCCATAACAGAAGGGGGTAAAAGTGGGAATGGCATCTCTCACTATTACTCCCATAAATTACTGTAAACATGTTTCTATCCTTTCTATCCTTTTATCACTAAGATTTTAGTTTATTTGAAGGTTCTAGTACCTAACGAGGGCAGAGATTTGATAATAATGCAGTTCTGTTAAATGGGATCAGAACTTGATAATGTTCATTGTACAGTCTTGGGGTGGGGGGAGAAAGAAGGAAAGGAAAAAGAAAAAAAGACAGTCTCTCCGCTGGTCGGAGTGCCCTATCTCAATCACTGAAGGGAAGCTGGACTATGGTAAAATAGCAAGAAGAACTATATAGAACAAAGGATATTCACTAAGACAGGTCCTGGTTCTTTTCTGGCCAGTGGTCTTAATCATGGAAAAACACAGTAAGCCAGTCAAGACAGTACCGATAGATACTGAAGGAATGAAATTTGGGCTAGCCAATCATGGAAAGAATCCTGTCGAGCCAAGTTAGTAGCAGAAGATAAGGAAAAGACGGAAAAAAGAGAGGGACCCATAGCAGCTATGATTTCTTTTAGTTCTTTGTTCATTTTCCTTTCCTTTTCCCTGTTACCTTGTATGATGAGTGTGGATAGTAATTGCACTGAGTTATCAGATCAGAGTGTGACCAAATAGACGTTGTTCTGAAAATATGCAGTAGCTAATGAGAGTTAGTATGTTGTCTGGTTGGGGAACATATTTTCTCTTCAGGGCAAATGACAAAAATGGCTTCTGATGGAGAAAAGTAATGATCCTTTTTGCTGCTCTTATACTCTGTGCTGTGTTGATCTGAACAGTGTCCCTGGGCTCACTCATACTTGGGATCAAGATGTGGAGGGCGTCCCCCCCACTAGGGGACACTAACCAGAAGATGGAAGTCCAGGACTGCTGTGTGTCGCTGCTCTGCTTCACCAAATACCACAAGAGCAGCTGAATGGCTCTCTCCTACAGATTCCGGTGAATACTCCTTCTTCTACCTTCAGACAAGTTGCTAGTGGCTCTGCACCATGGCCTTCCTTGGCACATTTGACCAAATCTTTTTGGTTTCCTTTAACTTTGTCCCTTTACTGAAGTCACTTCCTATGTATTTTACTATTTTGGGTGCAACCGTAAATAGGTTTGTTTTCTCAGTTTTTCTTCCTGCTGCTTCCTTATTGGTGTAGAGAAATGCAACAGATTTCGGTACCTTGATTTTGTACACTGCGATGCTACTGAATTTTTTCGTTGTTTCTAGCGGGTTTTGGGGGGAGTCCTTTAGGTTTTCTATATAGAGTTTCACGTCATCTGCAAATAGTGAAGTCTTAATTCCTCCTTACTGATTTGATGCCCTTTATTTATTTTTTTTTTATATTGTCTCACTGTGGAGACTCAGACTTCCAGTGCCATGTTGAATAAAAGTGGTGCGAGTAAACATCCTTGTCTTGTTCCTGACCTTGGTGGTAAAATCCCTTCATACATAACAATGGATTTTATCCTGTGCTTCTTGCTGGGACTCTGACTGATAGAGAGTGAAAGCCAGCTTTGAACACACAGACAACACAACACCTAAGGTGCCTACAAAGGAACAAGATAAAAGGAACCTGTGTCTACTCTTGAATTTCCTACTAAGCAGAGCTGCCTACCCTCCCAGGACCTTTGCTCACCAGACTGTTACATGAAATAGAAATATGTTGCCATCTGTTTGAGGCATTGCAGGTTGGTTTTGTTGTTTTGTTTTGTTTTGTTTTGTTTCCTATCTGTTCCAAAAGCTTAGCTTGTGCCCTAATTCATAGACCTACTGTGTGTTCAACACCAATTAAGTGATTTACACAGAATTTCTCATGTAATTCTCAAAAAAATCCTAAGAGGTTGCTATTCTTTTTTTTTTTTTTTTAAGATTTTATTTATTTATTTGACAGAGAGAGATCACAAGTAGATGGAGAGGCAGGCAGAGAGAGAGAGGGAAGCAGGCTCCCTGCTGAGCAGAGAGCCCGACGCGGGACTCGATCCCAGGACCCTGAGATCATGACCTGAGCGGAAGGCAGTGGCTTAAGCCATGAGCCACCCAGGCACCCCGAGGTTGCTATTCTTAATCACATTTTATAAATGAGGAAATTGAGCTTCACACACACTGAGTAATTTGTCTAAGTTTACATAGGTAATAAGTGACTGAGTTGGGAATTGACCTGAAATCTATCCTCCTCCAAACTGTGTCATCTTTCTCCCACAGTGCGCTCCCTCCTTAAGTGGGTTTGCATTGCTCCCTCCAGGTTCCCGTCTCTGCAGCTTCTTCAGAACTTCGCTTAATTAACACTTTCTCCCGTCCTTTCCTAATTTGTGCAATGTTGTGCTCTGAGAGAATGTTCCACAAGCCTGAACCCTAAGAAATGATAATTAAGCCTGCTCCCCACAATTAGTCAATCAATCTTTTGTGTAATACAGATTAAAAATAGAAAGGGATAAATACACTTTTTTGCAGGATACCTAAGGTCTTTAGGAAATTTATTTGCTCCTCCATAAAGTAAAGTAGAGTCAATAATGATAAGAGGAGCTACAATTAGATAACGATGCTTATCAAGGATCTACATCTTTTGCCGGAGCCCATGCGATAGAAAAAGATGAGATTCTGTTAACTTTGGCAGAGGCTTTTAAGCTGACAACAGGACCCTAATCCTTGAAATGTTTGACAGGAAAAAAAAATGTATGCTGGCCAAAATTATTTGCTTTACATTTCAAGGACGACATTACAGCCTGCTTTCCAATGAGTACAAGCTTAGATCAAGGAAAATCTTCATAAATACAGCATTATAAAGCTTTGGTCCAACTTTTCAAGCTCTCTTTCCTAGTCTCAGCCCTCATCTTTGCCATATTCTGTTCTCAAGTGTAGTTCAAGAATGTCTGCAAATATGGTACCTGTTACTAGAACCACGGAGAACACTGACACAGTGCCACCTTCAGGATTGGGGGAGCCGTCATGTCTAATCTGGGGAGCAGAGATGCTAACATGTATGCAGTTACTCTCAGGAATTATATGAAAAATATTAAAGCTAGAATTGAAATAATTAATTCTATCCTTTATGCTTTGTACGGCCTCGCACTGAACACTTTCAGAGATGTTTGGCCATCAGGCTAGAGCTGGTAGAATGGGCGGCTCACGGCTCTCACAGATCCAGGCTCTAAGTCTGCTGAACATAAGACACTATTCTTACATCTAAACTTATATTTTATGTATTGGCGTAGTATGTTTTAGATACTCCAACTCTTTGTAGACTATATTATGAGATTGAGAACTAGATTTTATTAGAAAGGCTGGATTCTGACCCAAACCTTTTATACATAGATTTTGTGACCTCTATAAATATCATTTTCTTGGACTAGGATAGAGGTGGGAAAACCTTCACAATATAAGTTCTTTTCCCAAATGGAAGGGTGTTTGACCCACTGCGTAAGGACGTGGGTTTAGGGTCAGAACATGCAGGTTCGAATGCTGGCTCTGACATTGACTCCAGGAAATTCTCATAGCCCTACTCTCTATCACTTTATCTTTACTTGAGCATGTCCCTCTGCTGTTACTGACAACACTGATACATAGAATCTTTCAAACACAAAACAGGCCTCAGAAAGTGACTTTAGGATATTATCTTATTTTGATTCATTTAGATTTTCAACAAATACTCTGTGAGTTACTTTGTGACAGATCCTGACATTGATACTGATCAAAACTCTAAAAGCAATTAGAATGAATGTCTAAAATCAAACCCTAGGAATTTAGTACCTTTCCATGCAAACATGGGCCATGTGGAAGTTCTTCCCACGAGGATACAGTGTTTTGATGCACACTTCAGTAACATAACACAAGATGCCTTGGCTGCTCTCATCACTTGGAAAATTCCAAGGGTTGTAGGAGTTTGTGCCAGAAATCAGATGAAGATCAAGTATGTATTTCCTGTTATAAATTATGATATCACACAATTGAGTCAGTTTCTTTAATAATTCTAGAATCATTTACTTTAAAATTTTTTTCTAGACATTGGTTTTGTAAGTTAATTTTTTTTTAATTTTCTAATTTATTGGCCTACATTTTCTATTATTCTAATTAAATTTTAATGTGTTAGATATGCACATGTGCCTAATTTTTATTCCAAATATAAATTATTTATAGTTTATTTCCCCTTCTCTCTTAATCAATCCTATTAATTATTTGAAACTGCCTACACTTTTTTATCATTTCAAAGGATCAACATTTGACTTCATTTTTGTTGTTTTTAATTCACATTTAGTTTTGCCTCTAATGTCTTAATTTTAGACATTTTGTTCATCATCAGCCTATTTTTCTCCTTTTAATATTTCAGATTACATATTTTCTTCTACGTGTTTTTTTTTTTTAACGGTTTTCCTCCCATCTTACTGTGCAGGGTTTTCAAGATCGTTTCATTTTCAAAAGCTAAATTTTAAATTTTATCACTTATCTTCTTTGACATGTATTATCTAGGATTATTTCTGTGATACCTAAATTTTATTTATGTTTAGTTACTGACATCAGATATAAATGATTTGTCTCAAAATATTGCATTTGCTCAAGCACTATTCATTGTCTACCACTTGGCAGAGACTTTTCTTCATGTGCACATATGCTAGTGAACAAACAAAAACCTTGCCTTCGTGGAGCTTACATTCTGTTGATATTGATTATTTGCTGAAGCTTGATTTTATAGCCTAAAATACCTTTAGTTCTTATAAATGTTCCATATGTGCCGGAAAAGAGATCATATCACTAATTGTTGGCTTAGGGTTGTATAAGAGTCTCATAACCCAAGCTTGCTATTGCGTTTTTCAAATCTTCTATTTGTGTAGCATTCTTTTTATGTTTGAAAGAGCTAAGTTGGACTCTTTCATTATGTTAATAATGTATTTAAAAATTTCTCCCTGCTGTTTTCTCAATTTTAGTTTTATGCGTTTTTAGGTTATTTTATTAGCTTCATGTTTTAATTATTTTAAAACTTTCTGGTTAATTGAAAATTGTATATAAATAATTCCAATTTCTAACTATATTCCTTTGTATATCTTTATTCTTTTCATTATTGCAGTTCTATGTACATCTTCTGGGATTTATTTCTTATAAACAACCTATGACTAATTTTTTAAAAATTCATTCTGACAACTTATTTTCCTCAAATTAGATCAATTATATTTATTGTGTTTCATAATAAATTTGAAATTATGCCTTACTCTACATATTTTAAATTTTTCATGTTGCCTTAAAATGGACTTTTCTTGCTTTTCTGTGGGTTATTTCGTTGCTTTTTTCTTCTTCTTTACAGTTTGGAAGTTATATACACTTCTAATTTTTTAATAATAATTCTGCAATTCTTTTTCTCTTGAGCTAATGAGATTATAAAGTTTGCATATTGTTAGGTCCGTTATTAAAGGAAACAAAACTGAGACAAAGTGAAAGTTATTTAAAGCTTTATTTTATGACAAGTATTAGAAGTTAGACTGATTGGCCAGGGGAATGAGACTGAGACAAGGGGAAAGTTATGCAAAGCTCTATTCTGTGCTAAGCGTTAGAAGTCAGACTGACCTGCCAGGGCCGTCTTGGAAGAGAGTGACCCTGCCCAGCCTTACAGACTAACTTTTATAGAGCAAAAGCCTGACCACACATAGGTGGCCAATGAGATCGTAACATACACAGAAAGTTGCATAGTCATGTTAGGCCACATGCAGGTGGCCAATTGAATTATAATTTGTCCTATAGTAGCTGTTTGAACTAGCCTATCACTCTGCTCAGAATTGGCGCCCAAGTTTGGTGCCCAAAAGGCAGAGTTTACATTCTTTGGTGGTTAGGGAGACAGTATGTGTGCTTTACTGATTGGATGTCTCCACCTGGCCTGACTCGTCCTTGTATTCTGGGCTCTGTTAGCAGGAACTGGCTGACCTGGCCTTGTATTCTGGGCTCTGTTATTAGGAACTGGCCTACCATATTCTGCTGGTTTCCCAGACTTGCTTTTTTTTTTTTTTTTTTTGGATATTTTATTTTTTTATTTGACACAGAAAGAGATCACAGGTAGGCAGAGAGGCAGGCGGGGGCGGGGGGGGGGGGGAAGCAGACTCCCTGGGGAGCAGAGAGCCTTATGAGGGGCTCAATCCCAGGATCCTAAAATCATGACCTGAGCCAAAGGCAGAGGCTTAACCCACTGAGCCACCCAGGTGCTCCCCAGACTTGCTTTTAAGTAACTCAGGGTTGGGGGGGGAGGCAGGGTCAGTTTAAGTTTTACTGCACAAACAACAAAATGGCTTTTTAACCAAGATGGAGTTGCTCTGGCTAAATAGGTCCTTATACATATTAATCAGATTCCTGAGCAATAAGTCCTTTACAATATGAGCTCAAGGCAGATTCTCATTGCTTTATATCCTGTTGTCCTCCATCATTTTAAGTTTTGCCTCCTTCTGAGGCCCTATTAATTACACATTATCTTTCTTATTTTGTAATAGTGATGTTTGTTTATATTTACATGTTTGCTTTTTGGTGTTTCTTTTTCTTAATTTTTCTTTCCCTTTCCTTTTCTTGGCCCTTTTGGAATTCCCTTTCCTTTCTGAAAGCCTAGTCATGCAATAAAAATATCATTTGATTCAGGATCTACTTGTATCAAGTCCTCCATATTATTGTAAGTGGAAATTGGATGGTTTCTGTTATGGGATTTCAAAAGAAGTACAAGTTTGCCTGGTTTATATACTGGCTACTAGGTGTTGTTAAAAGAAAAAGAAATAGTTATTGTTTAAAAATCATTGCAACAGGGGGTGCCTGGGTAGCTCATCATTTAAGCAACTGATTCTTGGTTGCATTTGGTTCAGGTCATGATCTCAGGGTTTTGTGATTGAGCCCCGTAGGGCTCTGCGCTCAGTGGGGAATCCCGCTACCCCGCCACTCCCCAACACTCACTTTCTTTCTTTCTAAAATAAATAAATAAATCTTAAAAAAAAAAAATTAGACTATTCTGCATATTGTCATGTGATTTGCAGTGGAAAGATGAAATAAAAGTGCATAGCTTCAAATGCAAGCTGTAAAGCTAAATTTTCTTGTAAAAATTAATTTGTTTTAAATTTCCATGGTACTTGTGGAGCATAAAGAATAACATGGAGGACATTAGGAGAAGGAAAGGAAGAGTGAATTGGGCGAAATTAGAGGGGAGATGAACCATGAGAGACCGTGGACACAGAAACAAACTGAGGGTTTTGGAGGGGAGGGTGGTGAGGGGGTGGGTGAGCCTGGCGGTGGGTACTAAGGAGGGCACGGATGGCATGGAGCCCTGGCTGTGGTCCATGAACAGTGAATCCAGGAGCACCGAACAAAATAGTTTCCGTCTTTTGAGCTTCAGTTTTAGGTGTCCTTAATTAGCTTTGAATTTCTGAAATCAGGATTATCTCTTTTCTTTTTTTCAGTTTTGTTGAGGAATGATTGACAAACACTCTATTATTTACACTGTGCTACATGATTTTTTTTACAGTGTGCAATGTGATGATTTAATATACATATACATTGTGGAATACTTACCACAGTTAAGTTAATTAACACATCACTGGCATAGCTACCATTTGTGTACGTGTGTGATGAGAAGCAACTTTAAAATACAAAACTGTTACCCTCACTTTGCTCCTGGTTTTCCTTTTCCTTTCCTCAGTTGGCAAGAACTGCGTGGACAGTGGGGTTTATTTTATTTTTTTTTAAAGATTTTATTTATTTATTTGACAGAGAGAAATCACAAATAGATGGGGAGGCAGGCAGAGAGAGAGAGAGAGAGAGGGAAGCAGGCTCCCTGCCGAGCAGAGAGCCCGACGCGGGACTCGATCCCAGGACCCTGAGATCATGACCTGAGCCGAAGGCAGTGGCTCAACCCACTGAGCCACCCAGGCGCCCCGACAGTGGGGTTTAAATAACTTTTTTTTTTTTTTTAAATAGTTAATGATGTACTTTTACCACAATCAAGGAAGTGAGAAGATTCTATTTTAAGGGTTTTTTGTTTGTTTGTTTTTCAGGAAGTTTTATTCTTCCCTCAGGGTGTAGGGAGAAATCCTTTAAACTTCAGAAGTCTTGACTTCAGTGCAAAGATTAAAAGGAAGGATGGAATGTCAGAGGCTTCGCAAAATAAACAACGCTCTTCCAACTGTGAAGACAATCTTAATCCAGGATAAAAGGGCCATAGATGGAATAAATAACTTTATATTTATTAAAATTGTAGAGGTGTATTTGTCACTGACTGTGGCCGATAATACAGCTTCTTTAAAAGTGAATCCATAAGCTTGGGTTTTGTTTCTTGTTTTTGCTTTTGCTTTTTTTTTTTTATTTTATTTTTTTAAGAGAGAAGAAGAGAGCTCAAGTGTGTGGGGGAAGCTGAGGGGGAGGGAAGGAGAGAATCTTAAGCAAGCTCCATGCTCCCTGTGGAGCTCAATGGGGACCTTGAGCTCATGACCCTGAGATCATGACCTGAGCCAAATCAAGAGTAGGATGCTTAACTTACGAGCCACCCAGGTCCTCAAGTATTTTTTATTTAGTGTTTTGGTAGCATTGCATGATATATACAAGGCCTATATTCAGAGAAGAGTCTGTTCTTCCTGGTTTAAAATAAATCTGAAAAAGTTTCAGCAATTTTAGTATCTATGTTTTTAGTTCCCTAATTGAGTGCCTCAAAAAGACCAAACAGAAAAAAGAAGAAGAAGAAAAAGAAGAAGAAGAAGAAGATCAATTAATGCCGCTTCCAGTCCGCGACGGGAGAAGAATTAGGCACCACCAAGTCAGCCGCAAGAGACTGGGAGCAGGGGACAACAGTCGGGAAGGACGGCGGCCACCAGCAACTCCCCAGTCTCACTTTTATTGGCTAGAAAACAATAGCCAACAGAGGACTGATGAAGGTCAAACGTTAATCCCGTCTTGCAGACAGGCAAGAAGGAGGATCAAGTTTAGAGTTAACCAAGCACAGTCAAAGGGCTCATCTAACTAACAATGGGCACTTCTGGGAAGAGAAAGGAGCGACAATGAAGAAGGGAAGCAGGCCATTTTCGTTCCACCCTGAGCTGACCCGGCGTTCCCGGGTGCTCGGCTTCCCTGAAGCGGGCGGCGTTCCCCCCTGGGCGGGCCGGGCGTCCCCAGCTGCCCAGCTGGTCGTACAGCGTCCTTCTCCCCAAAGACCTGTTGTCAGTATATGTATTTCTTAAGGCCACACCTAAATGTGCTTGGTAACTAGTACAATCCTCCAGGGGTTACAGTTTAAGTAACAAATTGTTCCGAGGGGCAGCAGCAAATTAATAATCCAAGTTAGTTCTCTTAAGAGAGAAATTTTAAAAAAATACAAAACCTATATTGCAAAAGCATTGACCTGAGAATCAGCGGACTAGTTGTTGTTGTTTTATAAACTGTCGTGAGAGAGTATTTATAGTAACTTAGAAAATAAACAAGTAACTTTTTAAAAAAATCTCCTACCACAGGCAATATTCTAGATCTTTATTAATTAGAAAATATAATCTAAAACCACGTCTGGTTAAGAAAACCCATAGCAACTCCTCTCACAATGCAAATATAAAATTCAATTGTTATGTTAGTATGAGGAAGAAAAATTTCCTCATAATGAATAACTTTTTCATTTTTAAAAAGTTTAGAGACTTTACACATTTTGAATAAACTTTTTTTTCATTTTTTCATTTTTAAAAAATTGAGAGACTTTATACATTTTGAATAAACAAAGACATGGATTAGGAATCATCTAACATTATATCAGTAAATTAACAGCTACACATTATGTTTGAATACTAGTATATCTCTAATATACTATTGTAGATCTTCCTCATATTTCTAAAATCCATCATGACAAATGTCTTAAAATGAAATCAACTTTTAATAACTTTTGCCAAACTTGTTGAGATTCCTGTAGGTGTTGTTTTCGTTATCTGTATTTATATAACACATATTATCCCCAAACCTCATTGCTTAAAACAGCAGTAATTAGTACCACATAATTTCTGTGGGTGAGGAGTCTATTCACAGGGTAACAGGGTCCTTTGGGTCTCTTTCATGACTTCAGTCAAAACACTGGCTGGTGATGTAGTCAAGTCTTGACTGGGGAAAGATCTGCCTCCAAGCTCACCCATGGGGATGTTGACAGCATTCAGTTTCTTATATGCCATTGGGAACTCAGTTCCTTGCTGGTGATGGCTGGAGGTCATCCCCAGTCCATTATCATGTGGGCCTGCCTCTCCATGGAAACAGCTTGCAACATGGCAACTGGTTTCTTTTTCTTTTCTTTTCTTTTTTTTTCTTTCTTTCTTTTTTCTTTTTTTTTTTTTTAAGAGAAAGAGAGGCAGAGAAAGAGAGAGAACATGAGCAGGGAGGGAAAGGAGAAGCAGGGTTCCTGCTGAGTAGGGAGACTCATGTGGGGCTGGATCCCAGAGTCCTGGGATTATGACCTGAGTCAAAGGCAGACACTTAGTTGACTGAGCCACAGAGATGCCCTAAGCAGCTGGTTTCATTAAACCAAAAGAGGAGCAACAGAGAGCATGTGCAAGAGAGATGGAAGTCAAAAACTTTTGTAATAAAGCCTGGACGTGGCATCCCATCACTTTTGCCATATTCTGTTGAAACAAGTCAACAATGTGGAGGGGATGACACAAAGACGTGGGCACCAGGAAACTGGTATCCCTGGCAGCCGACTCAGTAGCTGCTGATGATACAGAAATTATGATGCTTCCCCAGGCATTTCATAGGGTGTAAATTTAAAATCACTACACAGTTTGGTCTAAATAACACCCACCATTTTGATAAAAATAAAAATAGTTCAATAATCCAGATGTTACTGAAATAGCGGACTCTTAGTCCTGTGAAAATTTTTAACAAACTGACTGTTTCTCCTTTTACTAGGGGGACAGCTGGCAATTACCTTCAAGCATAGTGACGGGTTAACATTTAGGTAGAGCAGGATCACCAAATTCCTGTTGGAAGTAAAAGCTGGTCACAAATGCCTCCAGTTGGAGGGACTTGATTAAGAAAGACATTTACCCAGGATCCGTCGGTACTCTGATAATGCTCACTTGATGCATCTAGGGCAAGTCCATTTTTTTTCCCTTAGGTTATAGATCAAAGGGATGATGATCATAGTTGCTTCCTTTATGACAAAATAAAGGAAATTAAACTTCTCATTCAGTCCTAGGTAACAATTATTGCTATAATGGATTTAAACTGATCATTCAACTGAGATTTACTTGTTCCTCTCTAATGGTTATGTACCACATAGGAAGGTATTCATTTTTACATATCATAAATATATATTACCTATCATATGTATGTAATAACCTATATATTTTGCTCGTTTCTTTTTGTTTTGTTTTGTTTCCTTTTTTTAATTAACATATAACGTATTATTTGTTCAGGGGTACAGGTCTGTGATTCATCAGTCTTATGCAATTCACAGCACTCACCATAGCACATACCCTCCTCAACGTCCATCACCCAACCACCCCGTCTCTCCTACCCCTCTCCTCTCTAGCAACCCTCAGTTCATTTCCTGAGATTAAGGGTCTCATGGTTTGTCTTGTGGATGGAACTGGAGGTTAATATGCTAAGCAACATAAGCCAACCAGAGAAAGATAATTATCATATGATCTCACTGATATGAGGAATTTAAGAAATAAGACAGAGGATCATAGGAGAAGGAAGGGAAAATTGGAACAAGATGAAACCAGAGAGGGAGACTACCCTGTGTATTTGTAGTCCATTTCCATCAATAATGTTTTTGTGGTAATTCATTTGTTTTCTTTCATGAAATTCACTTTTGGCCTATAAACAGAATTACTAACATATTAAATAACAAATTCCGTTATTTATCCATCTTGATCTTCTGTCTTTTGCTACTGGTTTCTTTTAAATGAATCCCAAATCCCTTTCATCCAAATGTGTTCATTGACTCATACATTAATGTTAAGTAAGTTTACTTTTGTTTTTTTCTAATCTCAGTTATTACTCTAATTAGTTTAAACAAATTCACTATGGAAAAGTCAGTGAGGCCAACATTATATTTAGTTAATAAACTGTTAATAAACAAAAGGAAAAGCTTAGTTGGTGAATTGTGATTTAAATTCGTGCTTCCCATTGTTCCCATCAGAATAGCCTGTGATATCAGAGGGCAACAAGCCCCTCATGAACCACATGGTGACTGTAGTTCATAATACTGTATTGTGGACTTGAAATGTGCTAAGGCAGTAGATCCTGTGTTCTCCCCACAAAAAAATAACAACTATTATTATGGGAGGTAATGAATGTGTGTTGTAAACCTTAAATATATACAATTTTTGTTTGTAGCGAGTGGGGGGAAAAACACTCAACCGAACTCATAAATAAATGGCTACATACATATGAATCAACAAACTTTTTATTATATTATTAGTTTATTCTGCTAATGCTCTGGCAAATAAAAGGAACTATATTTGCATCTTATTTTCCATTATTCTTAGACCTTATACTTATTTTAAATGAAAGGATTTTTTTACAAATATCTGTCATAAGGTTATAAATTCATTAAAATATTTCGGTCCAATAAAAAAGTAAAATCAAGATGTGACTATAATGAAACATTTCAGTAGAATTATAATTTCTCATTGAAAGACTATCCCCCCAACCATGACCCATTTGTCAAGGATTCTTAGGTTCTGATTTTGTATTTCCTGTTCAAGTATTATCTCTTCCCTTGCTGGCACATAGCTAATGTACAGCAGCTTTGCTTTGGTTTTCAATAAACCAAGGATATTCCAATTGTAGTTAGAATGTATTAAGTTTCCCCTGGGGGAAAAAACACTTATATTGGGCAGTTTGTAATCTTATTCACAAAGTTAAAGGAAGTCTGGAATTTTGAGGTTGAAGGACTGTATAATGAAAAGAAAATTAAGATACCATTCCATTGCATATATCTACATAGTCACTTCTATATATACATATGTATATCACCTCTTTAAATATTCTTAAGATCCAAGTATAAGAACTTAGAGCAACAGCATAATGACTTATCGCAAAATGTATAGTTAACAATTAATGGGAGCGAAATGAGAGTGAAGTCTGAATAAATTCAGTAACGGTGACAGAAAGAAATGTTCATTTGAACTCTCTGCAGATAACCATTATGAAAAATTGCTAAATATTATTTAAAGCATCAAGAGCAGAAATAAAAATGTAAAGCTGATTTAAGAAATACAACCATCGGAAAAGCTAAAGATCTGAACTTGGAGTTTTCTGAGCTAAGTACACTACTTACCATCCGGGCTTTGGAGGTAAAACAGCGGAGCAGAAACCTACAGCTTTGTGATTTGATTTGGAAAAGTAAAAACAAAATAAAACAAAAAAACCCGAGCTTAAGACTGATGGATCAGCTGAAATAGAAAGGGAAAAATCCTGGTAGCAAGAGGACTACAGAAGGAATAAGACTCAAAGAGTGTAAATATGAAATTCTTCCCATATCATTGGCTGAAGGGTAAGCTAAGTATATGGGGGGAAAACAATCGGGGGTCTGGTGGAAAAGTAGGCAGAAACTGACATATAATCTGCTCTTGAAAAAGCAGCAAGATTTGTAAGTTTTCTGCTTCACAGAGTGAAGCTTAGTAGACAGCTAAAGTCATATGTGCTCAAACTGTCAGAGGATTTAGTCCAAGGCTGGTAAAGCAGCAGGAGATTAATTGGACATTCCTAGAAGCAAAGAAACAGAGGGTGATCCCGTGTATCTGAGTGTAATCCCTGCTCCAAACCTTGGCTGACCACCAAGGTACACAAGGACCAGACTAAAAATACAATAGCAGGAAGACAGAAGAGAGAAAAGGTATTTAATCCTATGGGAGAGATAGTTTTCAGCATCTAGGTGAGTTAATGGGTACTTGATAAGAAAGCATCAATCATTAGAATAATTCAAGACAATTTAGACTCACAAAAAATTATTATCAACAATGTCCAGGGGAACCTGCGTGGCTCAGTCGGTTAGGCATCTGCCTTTGGCTCAGGTCATGATCCCGGTGTCCTGGGATTGAGCCCCGCATCGGGCTCCCTGCTCAGTGGAGAGCCTCCTCTTCTCTCTAACTCTCTTCTGTCAAATAAATAAATTAAAAAAATTAATAATGTTCATTTTTTTCCGCCAAAATTCCTAGACATGAATAGAGAGAAAAAGATGTAGAACCAGATTTGGGGTTGTTGAAATAAGTTGCCTAATTTATAAGGCCACTATCGTATGCTTTTATAGTCCCTGAGTGTGTACTAGAACTCTGAAAAGATGGATCCAGAACTAGGTACTGGGTGATATTAATATAACATTCATGAACTGAAGAAACAAAAAGTACCACTAACAGATGATATCCAGCAAAAGTTGCTCTAGAGGATCCTCTTGCTCTGCTCAGGCAAGTCAGACTTGGTGGCTGCATGGAGAAGCAGAAAAATTGGAGGTGAGAATGTGTTCCATGGCAGGTTAAAGGCTTAACTTGTTCATTGGGTTGAAACGAAACAAGAACAGTGATTGCAATGCCTAAAGATTCCAGCACATTAAGAATTTTATATAAATAGCATTTGATGTTGTCCTTGATATTATTTTGGAAAATTTTAGATGAATCAGTATGGTTAGGAACACAGGAGGATTTTAACTTAGTCCGTACTACACGTGTTCCTTCTCCTGTAAAGTCGTAAGATGCATAAAGTTTCACGACTTTTGTCCTTGGGGCATGGACGTAGCTAGTCCTTAGGCACTCACTGCTTATTCTTCAGTGATTTGATTAAGGAAAATAATGGTTGGGTGTCAAACATCTCTGCCTGAATTCAGAATAAAGGATGGTAGACAGGTCAATACCCCCTCAGAAACAGTTACCAGATCTTGCCCATGGAACCCTTTGGCGGCTCTTCCCAAAACGGTGGGATTTCAGATGCACAAACAATCAAAACAACAGAGCAAACTTCACCAACAGGAAAATTTGAAATCAATGCAGGCAACTCATTCTTAGTTTTACCCTATAAAATGTTTACCATGGAATAAATACCTGGAGGTGTTCAGCACTGATGTGTTGGCTACTCCTGCTGTCTTGCCATATAGACCGGATAAACACCCTGGCCATCGGACTTTAGTTGGCTTGTGTGTCATGCTCTGGTCCATGGGATGTGAGTTTTGGTGACATACACCACACTCCACAGAAGCTCAATGGGTTGCCCGTGTTTGGAAGCTCTGTAAGCCTCGTTCCGTTCCCTCCCACCTGCTCCCCATCTCGGAATTCCCTCTGTCATGAGAATCACCACAGTCACCCGCAGCCCTTTGTAAAAGGAGCTGGACACAGATGTCTGTCGTGACAATCCCTGATTTTGAGGACCGATCATTGCCACAGTAGCGGTTCAGAGAAACGGCTTTACCTAAATCTCCATCACGTCATACCTTATGTTTTCTTTTCACTGTTCCTGCACATTTCAACTATTTAGAGCATGAGAAAGACAAAAGAAAGGCCAGAAAATTACTGAAAGCACACTCTCAGTTCTAGGAGTAAGAAGAAATAGACTTGGAAGCATTACATCACTCACAGCAAACTTACACTTGGCTAAACATTTAAACATCTGCTAGGGTGAATTGGCAGACATTTTGCACTTACTCTGCTACATCAGGTAAGGTCACAGGCAGACAACTGTCTCTCCTGGTCCCTCTGATCCTCCTGATAAAGATAGGTCCCAGAAATTCGTCTACCCTGGCGTTAATCAATCCCGTCTCACAGATGTGTGCCCATGGTCTACCTCTCTCCTTTCCTCCACTTTTGTCTGTCTCTGACTCTCTCTCTCTCTCTCAACATCAGGACCCACAAAGTCTTCTTGCCGATGGGTCCTGCCCACCCCTTCCCCATATGTCTGAATGAGTCATAAACATTTCAGTTACCTGTGATCCCAAGACTCAGTGCAATGTGTTTTGACATTGTTCTTTTAAAGGCGAGAGAGCGGCAGTTGCTGGTCTGACATAACACGATGTTCTTCTTCTCTTCCCCTCGCCTCTCCCAATCTACCGGAATCCATTCCTCTATCACGGCTGAAGCTATCCGGGGGACCGCCAAGAACACAGAAGTGAAACAAACTGCTACAGGGAGAACTTTAGATGTGAGGAAGAGAGATGTTAAAAATACCCTTCTCAGAAAAGCAGTGTTACCTATTTTGAATGTGTGTGTGCCTCCGTGTATTTGTGCATGCATCATATGTTTTTCTCTCTCTCTGTGTGTGTGTGTGTGTGTGTGTGTGTGTGCAGGCGGTACTTGTGTGCTTAAGAATGAAACCACTGGCATCAAAGAGCCTAAATTCAATTCTGGGCTCCGTGATTCCTCACTGTTAGAGTGCGAGTGTGTTATCCATGGCTTTGTCTTAGGCTTCTCCTAATCTGAAAAAGGTGAAAATAAAATTGCTTACTGCTTAGGTTTTTTGACGATTAAATAAATAAATCCATGTAACGCAGTTAAACAAAAACAAGGTCATGCTAAGCTCTATGTAGGTAGTAGTAACTATTGCAGGACATGTTCTGTCTTTAGAAATATTTATCTAGGAGTCACCAAATCACTTATGCAGCTGCTACCGGAAGAGCTAACGCACCCACGGAATAGAGTCACCACCTCCCTTTAGCATTTTGGGAGGACACAGAGTCACCCATAGAAGGTCATGAAATGGGGACCATATTGTACTGCAGGGAAACGCTGATCAACTTGTTCAGACTGCATTTTGTCTGGCCAAATTTGTATTTATAGCACGTCCTTCAACTCAATTTACCAAAACAAAAATCTACCTGGAGTTTTTTAGTCAGTCTCCTACTCATGGAAAGAAGATACATTTGGCCGGAGTACCCTCTGTTTGCAAAATATTTTTCAGGAAGCTGCAGGAGGTGACCCTGGATTCAAGCATTCAAGATCACAACTGTGTCCTGTAAGAGGCATGAAAAACATTTATGAATCTTCCTGTCTATGTTATCATCCAGCCCGCATTCCATATGGGGCTTATTAAAGACTTTGTCAAGTGCATTACTGGTTTAGAAATGTATCATTCTAAATGCTAATGTGGGTGTAGTAAGAAAGATACTTTCATATATTACTGGTGTACATGTGTAAGTGAATATGGCTACAAACTTTGGAAAGTACTTAGGCAACATGAGTAAAGGGTCTTAAATTATTCATACTGCATAAATTCCACTTCTATAAATATATTCTAAGGAAATACCAGAGAAATTGACAACCCTGTTAATAACATTATTTGTAAAAGCAAAAATGGGGGGAAAACTCAATGATAAATAATAGAGTGAATGGAGAGAATGCATTATGGTGTAGTATAAAATATTTTGGAGAAATATCAACTATAATTTAAAAAATTAATGACTTGGAAAAATGTTTATGAAATAATGGTACTTGAAGAAAAGAACCAAGACCAAACACAGATAAAGAGTAGTTTATATTTAAAATAATATACATAGTTTACATGATGCATTATCCAATAAAAGGAAAGATTTGGGCAAGTATTTAGAAGCAGATTATAAGTATTTATGTCTGAATTCCTGGATTCTGAGGGTTTTTTTTCCTTCTATTTCTTCCTGTTTTCCAAATTTGGTGGCATGTAATTTTTTTCTCAGAAAAAAAGTAATATTTTTAGAACTTTGCTGAAGTTTAGATAAACTCTGTGAAGGTGGGTTCGACTATCATTTGCAAGCAAACTATAATTTGAAATGAGGTTAATTCTTCAATAGGTAATTCTAATTAAATTCCTTTTGGTTTTTAGTAAGCCTTTCTTTCAAGGGCTTAATAACCAGTCACTTGAAATTGTTTACCCATGGTTCTACACAAAGTGCATTGGTGTGCAACATGTCTCCATTAAAAACATATTTCCCTGTCTACTCACACCTCAAATTTTCCTTAAACGAGATGGGTTTTTTTTGGTTGGAATTTTTTTTTATTTCTCCTTTCTTTTTTCTTATTTACTTGGCATTTTTCTTAGTTATTATTTTTATTCTATTTTTTTATAAAACATATGAATAAATATATTTACTTGGGATTGTTTGTCTAACTTTCTTTAATTAATTTATGCATAATAATCTTAAAAGCAACAGAGTTTACTTCAAATGTACTCCCTTTTCTCCAGGTTATTTCTGATTACCACCATACTTGTGGGATATTTAAAAATTCTAAAAGGTAAAATGAAAATGTTCCAGGAGATTGTTTCTCTCAATTATTTTTAACAACCACACGTTTCTAAAGAAATCTTAAGTTGAACTCCTGCAGACCAGGTAGGAGAACAGAGGGGATATTCTAACTGGAGAAAGAAGAATAATTTGGAGCTTAGCGCCCTCATCTCCTTAATTACGACAGCACCTACTGCTGAGATGCCCAGAGATACCACCAAGAAACTGCAAGTCTGTAAGAGCACAGTAGGAAATCAATATGCTAGAATATTCTGTGCATATGTAACACCAGATTTTTGCTATTTCACATTTGAAATTGTTCTGCTTCTTCTGTACCATCCAGTAAAGACATATTTCTCTCTTTGCCTCCTCCTCTGCTCATCCTTATTTCTACTTAAGTCCAAATGAATGATTTCGGCAGAAGCTGTGCAGTCAAAACACAGTTACCAAAAATTCGGCGTCACTTTACGAAGAGTTGTTTGATACACTGTTTCTAGTAACATGTTGTCTGCATAAGTGGGCATTCTACCATGATCAGAACCAGAAGTCTGCACAAAATTTCTAATAATATGCCTTTGAAATATAATTTTTTTATTAACTGAGTCACAGATAAAACCTTGAGAAAGTTTTCAAAAGAAAGAGATGTATTTCAATGCTTATAATCAATTAACTTCTTATGTTTTGTCTGAAAGAACACAGATAATAGGAAACAACAGAGAACATATATATCTCTTTATTCTTTTCTTTTTTTTTAAAAAAATGTCATTTACTTGTTTTAGAGAAAGAGAGAGCACATGTGAACAGTGTTCTAGCGGCGGGGGGGGGGGGGGCGGGGCGAGGGGGGTGTTTTTGTGTCTTGAGGCAGAGGGAAAGGGAAAGAAAGAGTCCAAAGCAGACTCAGCACTGAGTGGGAAGTCCTACACGGGGCTCAATCCCTTAACTGGGAGACCATGACCTGCGCCGAAACTAACGCAAAGGCTCAACCAAGGGGGTCACCCAGGCACCCCAAGAATATCCATATCACTATAAATGACTGTAGAATGACACGTATATGTCAGAGATGGTTATCCAACTGAAATTGCACAAACAGAAACAGTATTTAACTCTGCTTAGGAAATCTCTGGACTTTTACTAGAATGACAATTTCTTATATAACAAGTTTAATTCATTAATGTTCACAAGATGAGAGACCTTAAGTCATTCACAAATATTGTTTTAGTTTATTTGTAGATTTTAAAATATTTGTAGATATTAAATTTTTTTATTAAAATATTTGTAGATATTGAAATTAACTTGAAGAAAACTTCCTATAAAATGTTTGTTAGAGGCTCTACTACTATTGCAATATCACGTGAAAGCTTCCCAAATCGGTAGAATATATATTTGCATTTTACTAAAGAGTTTCTGAAGATTCCTGCAGCAATCATTTATTCTTATTCAAAATAGAGCCCCTCTGATATTACAAGACTTTAGAAGTCAAGCCTCAAGACTTTCTGAGGAATAACATGTATTATAATTTCATGCTGTCAGGGTTCCCACACCACCACCTCCAGAGTGAATTGGTCAAACCCAAGCAAGTCAGTCAGACACGTATATAAATATGATATACACATAAACACAGATAGATGAAGGTATGGATACATGCAGATGCTCTAGTATGTTTAAAACCAGTTAAAGAACCAAGTCAGATGATGGTCAAGTGCAGCCATTACCAAAGGCAGCTGACGTTCGTCTGTTTATCTGCCCAGCACATCCTCCACTCCTTTTAGGAAACTTCCCATCCCCTTTTCTACCTGAAATTGCCAAATCCGTCCTCAGAGTTACTATGAGAGTCTCACAACCATATAGGGGCACTCACGCTTTTGCACATACTTGACTTGTTGAGGAGTGGGAAACTGGTGCAGCTCACCCAACAACCATTCTTCTCCGGCAACAGCTGAGAAACGGGACTAAAATGTCACGCCCGCAGGGTGCTCTGAGCACAGGGAGTAAAGAGCTATTTATGGAGGACATACTTCTTCTTTCTGTGAACTTCAGGCCACAGCAAACAATCAAAGCAAAGTAAGTAAATACATAAATGTGAAATAAGGAATAAAAAATATAACAAGTAGTGTGGAGAGACCAAAAACAAAACAACAAACACATGAAATAAAAACAAATGCAAAAATCTCTTAAAGGAGTTTGGTTCCTGACTCCTGGTCCCAGCGGAACTTTTGTCCATATCTTCCATGAGACATACTGATACCCTTATAATAGATTCCTAGATAATTTTTATTTTAGCTAAATTTAGCTAAATAAATAGCTAGGTTTTGCTTTCTTGCACAAAAAGTTTTGTCTTAAAGATTATTTCTGAAAATTAGTAATAATGATGCTGAATATAGAATATATTTTTAAAATAAAATTCTCCATATTATTGTATAGAAGCAAAAGCAATGTTATCACTTTTCATTACTTAAAATTTCAAATGTTAACATTAGTTTGAAGAAAAAAGATGTTAACATACAAGCAAGATAGAGCATTGAGCAATACACGCTTGCCAATTTATTATGTATAAAGCAATGTTCACAGCATCGTTCTACATCACAGCAAAAACTGAAAACAATTCAAATATTCACAAATAGGAAAGGGCAATTAATGATATATGAACATAATGGAATATTAGGTAACAGTCAATACACAAGCCCAGCTATAAGCAATAATATGGATCAATCTTAGTGAAATAAAATTAGTTCAAAAACTCTTAAAAGATTATGACATAATATACTTCTGAAAATGTGAAAAACAACTAAAACATGAACCTACATTTGGGCAATTCATAGAGATAAAATAAAGCCCTAAAAAGTGGTAGGTATGAAAATGATAATCATGAGATTAGGGGAATGCTTACCTTAGGTTTAAAGAGGCAAAGCAAAGGGTTGGAAAGTATCTGATTAGTTGTGGGCTAGTAAATATCCTGCTTTAGAAGTTTTTACAGAAAGTAACATATTGAATAAGTGAATTAAGGCCCCTATCTGAACCAAAGACCAGTGTTTCAAGAGCTGAGAGTGATTGCTAATCTACTCTAAATCCAATCTTCTTAATGTATGCAAAGAATACATTATTACAAAGTGCATTAACAATTTTAGGTAAAGAAATGGGGTTTGCATGTTTTAAATAGTTTTCATCATATATTATGGAACTTAAAGCATGGAGATTTTTGTAAATGGAAAAGTCTCCTCTAAGTTATATTTTCTATTTCAAATAATATTTTAGAGTTGATTAACTACAACATCCCACCTGGTTTTGACATGGTCACGCATGAGCTTTACTCCCAAATAAAGCTTCCTGATGAGATGAAGTAAGGATCAGGTGGTTTTAATGAAAGGTGGGCATGAGCTATGAGAAGAGGGAGTGTCTCCTTTTGCTGGTCTATCTGGCTCCATTATTCATGACTGTGCCTCTGAAAATGGTTTTTCAGTTTAGATGGCTATAAAAGCCAACATTTTATTCAGCATAGATTGGATGATATTGAACACGAACTGTGAATTGGTAATTTATGCACTGGAGACATGCTTGAGAATTATGAGCAAGGTGACCCGGTGGTATTTCAGAATAATTGGCTCCCTCACTTCCCAGGAAATTTCACCTTTATTACCTCAGCATGATACTTTCCATCTTAGAGCTCATCAGAACCAGCCCACCAAGAAGTTTGCTAGTAGTTTGACACATATACCCTGAAAAAATCATGTGTTATTCAAGAAAAAAAAAATGATAAATGTATTTTTCATGTACCGAAAGTCTGTTAACATAAAACGATCCTGACTAAACTACTTCTCTTTTGATTGTGATTATAACTGTAAATAATATAATTTTATTCCTCCATTGGATTGGCTGTAAGCAGAAACTAGGGTTTTCTTTCAAACCACCATCCACTGACGGTAGGACTTGCTCAAAATTCTGCATTACTAAGACAGATTCTGTTCTACCAGAGCTTTAAAAATAGGAAAATGTTACATCTGACAAGTATGCTTAAGGCCAAGACTGTTTTGCAACACAATTTTCTATTTTAGGAGCTTTCTAGTTTACTTTTAGCCCAGTAACTATATGTTGTCTTTGTAATACATATTTGTGTGAAATTTAAAATACTAACAATGTGAACATGACATAGTCACCTTGAGAACTGTACGTAGTTAAATTTCCCTTTTCAAGTCATCGGCAAAAATACCATTAATTACAAACATACCTGGAATAGATATTCTCTAATTGCTTTTTTTTTTAAGATTTTATTTATTTATTTGACAGAGATCACAAGTAGGCAGAGAGGCAGGCAGAGAGAGAGAGGGAGAAGCAGGGAGCCCGATGCGGGCGGGGCTCCATCCCAGGACCCTGAGATCATGACCTGGGCCAAAGGCAGAGGCTCTAATTGCTTTGAGATGTAGGTATTTTCAGAGGACGAGCGTTGGAAAATAACCCTGATCCTCGCCAATGTGATCCTCTCCAGTGTGTCTGGGGTCATGTTGAATCCCGTGAGAACACTCCAGGAGACGGAGGGCAAGAGTTTTCCTGGGTCTACACCCAGAATAAATATGGGAGGATCCCTGGAGTGTTTTCCTGTCCTCCTTTAGAGGGATCTGATAAGTGTGGAGAATCATTAACTTGCTCTTGTCATTTAAAGTTAAGAGATATTGTCATTTAAGGCTAAGAGATAATCTTTGTTCACTTGTCTCACTTGATTGCCTGCCCCTAAATCACATCTCACAGGTAGCCCACACCCTGCACGTAAATCTATATCCTGTTTGTAATACGATCTTGTGAAAGGTATAAAGAAATGATTTTAAGAAATAAAGACATCTACGGATCATCACTCTGTAGCCCCCCCGCCCATGATTTCAGCTCTGATAACCAGGATTCCCACCTCACAAAGGTGACAGAGAAAATAACTAATGAAATTATTGGAAATTCCATCCATTGGGACGTTTAGACTGAAAATTCCTGTAACTCTTTGAAGAATTTCTGAAGCTTCTGGAAGCTTCTGAAGCTTCTGAAGCTTGCTTATTATTATTACATAATGTGATGCTCAAATATTACAATTACTTGGAAAATGCCAAGGCTGAAACCTCTGAAATGAATCAATAAAAATGTGCCTTGGATAGATTCAGATGAATCTATCCTCTCTTCACTGAAAAGACTCTTTCAACAAGGTAGCACCTACTTTGAATTAAGAGTATATACAATAATAAATGTATCTAGGGATACATAATAAAGAAGCACTAAGTGGTGACATTTTGCTTACTTCTGTGGTTCCATACAAAGTTATTTATATGATACTCTTCTACATATAATGTCAATTTCTCAGGCTAGCTTGAACACTCAGTTTCTTCTTCCTTGCTCTTTCATACCTCATTAGTGACCACTCTTGTTAATCCTATCCCCAGAATATCACTCATATGATTAACACTTTATTTTGCACATTTATAATGATACTAATATAGTGCCTCAGGTACCTGGGGTACCCAGGGTTCCTCATCCCGGGATTTCCCTGTCGCCCCCTGTAGCGCTTCCAAGATCCTGAGCCATGGGGCTTACTCTGAGAATGTGTCAGGCAGCAGGGCCTGACTCAGCCACTCTCTGAGATTTCCCTCACTCTGAGACTATCCCAACTCATGCACTCTCTGCCTCTCCTGCATTTATTCACACACACACACACACAGACATACACATACACACACACACTCAAAACCACCTAGCACACCCTATAGGCTCCAACTATACCCTGTCTGCAAAAACTAAAATAATCTTTTTAATTTAAAAATGTTTGAAGATAAAGTTGTATTCATCCCGTGCCAACAATACTGAATATGGTTCCTAACTAGTTCCCTCGCTTCTAGATTTTCCCCTAATTTGTAGAATATGTATTTGTTAGAAAAATCTTGTAAACTTATTAACTATTATTCATTCTTCAAAGAAATTATTTAATAAACTCTACACCCTTATATTGATGTCCAAATTCCTCATCTTACCATTCAAAGTCCCTGAACACTGCCCAGAAATCATTCCACAGCCATATTCCAAATAACTGTTCTCCAAGGAGCTTTCTCCTTCCTGTTAACTATCATCAAGTCTTTGTTATTCCAGACACCCACTACTGCCTTTAAATTATTTCTTTTGTTCATGTGTCTCAATATTATTCACTCCCTCCTTTATCTCACTTAACTGAATATTTTTATTCCTTAAGATTAAGCTATAGTCTCACACTTTCAATGGAGAATTACTAGACAATCTTGTTCCAAACACACTTATTAGCCTGAAAATACTTAGAGAGGAGAGTCTGGTATGCTTTTCGATTTTTCATAACATTCTGTTTCCCATATAAGTATTAGTAATTGTCTCTTATGTGTTCTAGATAGTCGTGTAGAAGTTACATTTATAGCGGTGAACAAAACTGATGTGGCTGCTTACCTCATTGAGCTTCTGGTCATAACTTGTTATGCTAGATAACTTTCTAGACTATGAAACAGATTTATTTGATTCATGCATGAATCTCAGATTGTTGAAGTTCAGGGTAATTCTCAGATTTGAAGTATTTTTATATAATAACATTCTGGTTGAGAAATTCACATTTTGTTCCAGCAACCTCAAATTCCAAAATAATAATAACAAAATAATAGGTAAAGTAATGGGTCATTGTTTTATGTACGAAATGTTTTCATGTGACACAAACTATGCACCTTTCTAGGTTTCTAATTTGAATTCATTACTTTGACTAATTTTTAAATAATTAATGATAGAACACTAAGGCAATAAAAGCTGTCTAATTTATGACAAATTTCAGCTACTCATTTTAGTTGCAAAAGCAATTTAGGTTTTAATATAATCTGAATTATGTATATAAAGGAACTTCTTGAAAATTAAACTGAAGATAGTTTATGACCATTAGTACTCTTTCTTGAAAATAAAATAATAGCAACAACAAATACTTGAGTGTAGTTAGGCCACATAAAACTCTAATCTAAGTTAGGAATCAGCTGGTACTTTTCCAGTGGAAATGGATTTGGTAATCTGGGACGTTTCTTCCTTGTTTGGTTTCAGTGATTGTGCAGCTAAGTCCCAAAAGCTGTAATTTTAAGAATAACGTTTGAAAAGCTTTTCTGACCTGAATGTCAGAAACTGGTCAAGCAAATAAATGCAACAAAAGGAAGCTGAGTGAAGGGGAAAAAAAAAAAAAAAAAGAATAGATACTATTTTTAAATAACATGAATGTGTAAGAGAACATTTAAAGTATGTGTATCTTTTCACATGCTTCTTAGCAGTGGAATATAGAAATTTATAGTTTCTGTAATTATTTATTTTTTCCCAAGTCTATCAATATAAGTTAGATGGAAATTTATCAATGATTCAAATAATATTGGTAATTAGAAAACACAAGATGAAATCAAATGATGCTTAAATTGAGACACACTGTCCAACTTTTGATTGACATTTGAATACCAAGAGGTAGAAAGATTTGTCCTCGTCAGGTCATGTAAAAAATAAATAAATAATAATAATAATAATAATATTACATGTCTTATCCTCTTAAAATTTTACCATTTTTTAAAACTAAGTAAATTCTCAAAAGTAATATAAAGAGTTATCATATGAGTGTATATACGATCAAATATTTCTCTGTAGCTATAAAATTTCTGATTGCCAATAAGATGAGTGACACCCATCACTAATGACATGTCTTTGAATGGATATATGTAACATGTGTGAATAAAGTTTCTGCCTTTGGCTCAGGTCATGATCCCAGGGTCCTGGGATCGAGTCCCACATCAGATTCCTTACTCAGGAGGAAGCTTTCTTCTCCCACCACCTGCTGCTCCCCCTGCTTGCTCTTTCGCTCTCTGACAAATAAATAAATAAAATCTTAAAAAAAAAATTCTTAGGAAAGTCACATTGTCCTATCATGTATACAAGATATATATAATACATACAAAAAGAAAAGTTTACCATTTACATTCTCACATCAGGAACAGACAGATGAAGTAATACTTCCATTAACTTGAATATTAGTAAACCACATTCAGTATAGCATTGCATCAAACTCTGTCATAAATCATCTGGCAACATTAGTGGTTGGTTGACATGTAAGTAAAACATAATATAATGGCAATAATGTGTTTCTATAATATGCACATAACAAGTAGTTTGGATAAGAATGAATTCCTTATTTTTTGGTCTTACCTTATAATAGTTTACGGTTGTGAAATGAGGAAAGAAAATGATTAATTCAATAGCAAGTGAGGACATTAATATCCCAAATGCAATGTGGTTAAAGAATTATATTCAACATGACCCATGTGCAATTTGTGGCTATGTGATCTTTTATTTGCATCCTGTTTAATTTAGAAATACGTGTGGTAAGTTTTATGAATTTTACCTCTTTTATCTACACAGTAAATAATAAAAATAAAAATAACAATATTGACAGAATTGGTATTTTTTAGCAATTGGGAAAATTATCGAATCTATGGGTCTGTTTCCTGATATGTAAAATGGAAATAATAATACCATGACTTTCTAGAGTCTCTATTAATGAATAGCTCCCATAAAGTCCATACAGTGGGATCTAGCCTATAAGAAAAAAAAAAACCAATAAATGTAAGAAGTTGAATATTTGATGTAAGAAAATGAAATTAAATATATTCAGGGTAGTCTTGAATGAAGCATCTAGTGCTTCAATCTGAGCTCAATGGCATACAGTGAGAGTCTTTCTTTGTCTACCAGATTAAAGGAAAGAAACTGAGTTATTCCATAGATATGTATTTTCTTTATATGTTCCCCAAATGCACTCTTTGGCCTCAAAACATGTCCTACAGGTTGTGTGTTTTTGCTACCTAGAATACTACTAGAAAACTAACATGAAAATCACAACACCATGCAAATATATCTTACATACTCTAGAATCAGTCTGATCGTGTCTGGGAGTCTATATTTAGGTAATGTGAAGTATATGAATGCTAATTTATACTTTGAGAATAAACTACTATTTTAAGGAGTGTCAAGGTTTAGCTATAAAAGCCTGTATTCACTTAGATTTTGTCTAAAATCAAAGTTTCAAATATGTCACATGAAATTTCATTCTTTAGGGGAATAAAATGTTTTACCCTACAAAAATTTTTTTCTTTCAAGTATTTTTGTTATTATTTTTCTTGTCTAAAGCCTCACTGTAGGCCATCTTATTTACTATTTCATGTAATGTAGGATGCCACCATTTAAGACTCTGTTGTCAGTAATGAACTAGGGCAAGTATCAGAAATACCCTCTAGCTTGTGGCTCCAAAAATAGCCAGAAAACTTTTTCTTTCTTTTTTTATAAATGATTAAATTTGACAGCTGCATAAATAGTTACAATATGTAATTGTATAATATGTAATACAATATGTAACTATTTGTACATCATGTGCAATACCACCTCTGTCAATAATATTTAAAATAATAATTGTAACAGTTTATTATTGTTTCTAACATATATAGATATAATACTAATACTAATACTACTAGTAATAGCATGTATGGGGAGAAGAAGGATATAGCTATACAGAAGCTATAACTCATTAAAATTTAGTTTAAATCTGATATCAGTTCTGATAAATTAAGATGTACATGTTAAGCCCTAGATTAAACAAAACACAGCGAAGAAGTCATTAAATAAACTAAAATGTAAAACTAGAAAGTATTCATTTAATGAAAAAAAGCAGTAGAGAAGGGATAGAGAAACCAAAATGCATGAATATATAGTAAAAAACAAAAAGTAAAATGGCAGTAATAAATTCAGTTATCCATTCACATTGAATGTCATAGATAAGCAACCCAATCAAAGGTGGCAATTATTGGACTAGATAAAAAACGAGATGCTATGTGCAGGGATCTAAAGGAGATACCCTATAGACTTGAAGATACAACTAAGTTTAAAAATAGAAGTATAAAGTAAAAGTAGAAGAATAGAAAAAGACATATTCAAGTAGAAATATAAGAAAATGGTAGTAACTATATTAACAGACAAAATTGTTTTTAAATCAAAGAAAAAATGTGTACATATATTATTGAAGATAGAGAGGGAGGTTCAATAATGATAAAAGGGTCAACCCATGAGGAAGACATAACAATTATACATAAAACAGGCACCCAACAACATTACCCAAAAACACATTAAGCAAAAACCAGATGGACTAAAGGGAGAAACAGAAATTTTAGCAATTAATATTTTGAAACTTCAAAATACTGAATTCAAATACTGAATTCAAAAATCCTATTTTCAGTTATGACAGATCAAGAAGACAGATGACCAACAGGGAAATAGAAGACTTGGATGTTATAACCCAACTAGACCTAAACGATATCTATAGAACACGTCACTGAACAACAGAAGAATACACACTGTTGGCACCTGTTGGGAGGAAGGAATAAATATGCCTGGAATAGAATGACACTGACATACAGAGGGAAACAGACCAGAAATATACTGAGGGGAAGGAAGAGGTTTTCCATGATGGCCACTGGTTTGAGGATTTTCAAATCCAGGTACTCCTGTCTTTACTGTACATTATTATATTACTCTATATAGTGTCTATTCTACTTAGGCTAGTTCCAGTCAAGTTGCTATCCCTTACTAACATATAGGTCCTGGTTCTTGTCTTGGTATTCAAAATCTACAGGTAGATCCTCAATAATGGTTTACTGATTAAATTCATAGATAATAGCCAAGGAAATAAATGAAAATTCTAAAGCTAATTGACAAGTTAAATGCAAATAATTTGATAAAGTTAAATAGTAAATGACACCAAAATAATTTAAAATAACTTAAGAATTTTTTAGTAAGAATTGGAAGATAGGCCAAAGAAATTTTGAGTGCCATATACAATGGGCATGAGGGTCAGTATATGAGCCCTGACTGATGAAAATCAGCATTACTGGAAGTAAAGGAGACTATGTAGGCACCCTTGCAAGGGGCTGAGGTAGGAAAGACCATAAGCATTTGGGAAAATTTTCACTTGTGTGAATGAGCAGCCTTTCAGGGCTATGACCCTTGGGATGATCAGAGTTCACCCAGGGGCCAAATGTAGTAAAAATACAGAAACATTGAATGGTTTAAAAATAATACTGCAGAAGACAGCAACAGGGAGGAAGAGGAGCATGGCCATAAATAGTATATTTCTTGAAGCCATAAGAGACTCAGAAAAAGATATATTCCAGTGGATCTTCCACTATCAGCTAGAATCATATGACAACAAGGTGCCTGGCGGAGTGTCAGTAGCTAACGACACAGCTTAGTGACAGCGAGATAACTGAGCAGTTGAAGATCAGAGAGGGAGATTCGAAGAGCAACGTTATAAACAGGAAGGAAAACCAAAGTGAAGATTGCAACCTAAGTGTGGTCAAGATCAAGCCTAATGTCTTTGTCCAAGTATAAGGAGAGTGCAAAAAATGTAATGCGAACAAAGAATATAGTACTACAAATGCAGAAGAAATATATGGGGGAAATAGAAGGAAAATCTAGAAAATGTCTGGTTTGTGCTTTCAGTAAAATTTCACTATAAATGTGTTATAAAAGAAGAGAGATGAGATATAAGAAGGTGATAGATTCAAATCAAAAGGAAACAAAAAAAGATGTAAATATGTACAAATAATTTTAAAATATCTCTATGGCAGAAAAAATGTTTAGGAAAATAAGAGTGCAGCTATAAAGCTGAAATCTTCATTAGAAGAAATAAAGAGCAGAATCAAAATTACAGAACACACGATCATTAATATATAAGACAAGATCCTCGAACATGAAGAAAAGAGCCTTATGAAAAAGTTGAATGAAGAATCATTGATTTAGAAGACATTGATTTAGAACACATAACAAAGAGATGATTTTTAGATAAATAATCCTGCTATAAATAGCTAAACAAATGTAATGAAAAACAAAATTGAACACAACTGGAACTAGAAAAAGACCAGGAGGCTTGAAATTAAAATGCCTAACTGGATATTAATAATATTCAATGAAAAGATGACCGACGTTGGACATACTCTGTTGATAATCTTTTTTTAAATTCAAGAATAAAAAAGGAAAAAAAATAGCCTCTTTTTCTTGGGAATCACTTAAGATTATTTAGAAGAAAACAATGATCAGGAACTATTTTTCTTGATTTGTTTTCTTTTCTTTCGATGTCAATACAATTCATTATTTGTTTTGGTTGTTGCCACTTTATTGTCCAGTTTATGCATTCTTTACATGTGGTTTTGGGGTTTTGACGTTTAATTTAAATTCACTATTAGAGTTAAAACATCTTAATTACAGCTTTCTAGCTTTCAAATATAGCAATGGTCACTTCTCTAACTTACTTTAATTTCTAGTGCCTTATGTGAATATTGTATTTAAGATGGCTTCCCATTTGTCAGAAACTTCATGCTACTATGTCAGTTTTTCTGTTTCCTTTGGCTTGCTAGAACCCTATAGTTGGAACTCTTTATTATCAAAACAGTCTTTAAGCCATAAACAAAACAGAAACAGAATGTATTTTTTTAATTCCCAAAAAGAAAAATTATATTAAATTGATACAGAAAAGACCTTGTTTTACATATCAATAACACTTACCACTTTCTTTATAAGAGTTATTATTTTACACAATGGAATCATTCTGCTCACAGATTGTGATATAATTTTTTAGAGCAATTTACTATGCATATAACATATTATGCATAAATTACTAGGTATATAAAGCAGATTTGTAATTTATACAAATTTATGCTTTAATGTAAACAGGTTTTATAAAATGTAAAGAGGTGTTCTTTTTTTTTTGGCTTTTAAAAAATGCTGTATTTCTTTGCCTCTCTTATTTCTTAAATAGTCATACTCTCTGTGATGATTTTTAGCATCTCTAATTGAATTCATTACATTTATTTTAACCAATGATTTTTTTTAGTTCATTATTTTTCAGGTTTACTCTCCATCTCTGCATCAGTTGAAGGTGAAACAAACTTGGCCTAACTTTCTCCAAAGTGTCACTTCCATCAGATAACAGCATTACCAATTATTCTATGCTCCAGCTCCAGTTTCACAATTTAATTGAATATTGTGTCCCAATTATTCAAAACATTCTTCCCAAATATGCCTGAGTGGAGGGGGCAGTTCAAAATTCCCTGAACTCCCCCATGATTTAGGGTATCCTCAAAGGTACTATGACCTCACTGTTTAAACACATGGCCCTCTCTTTGACTACACATTTGGAATTACGTCGAGGCGTGCTTCAGCAAGTCCAAGTGGTGTGGAACACTGGAGGCAGCAACAATAGCTTCCCTTGGTGCTCCAAACTGCTGCACTACAGTTGTGGACATTCACTTGTTTATTTATTTTCAGTGGAGTAAGGACTCTGAGTTGAATGTATACAGAGGTGTCTGGGGCACAGCGCGGACAGGGAATGGAGGATGGGAGGAAGCGGAGAGTGTCCTGGCTGTGACCACACAGAATTAAACCTTAAATGCAGATGAAAGTGACAGAGTTCAGTTTTGAGAAGCTGGTGACACTCCAAGCATGAGCTCTGAAGCCGAGAGGCCAATATCACAAAGTCTGACAAACATCAAAGACACATCGGAGAGGGGCTGCCTAGGGGTCTGTGGGTGACAGTGGTCTGCTGACCCCCTCCAATGCCTTGTTCATTCCCAAGAAAAGACAGGAGCTGATGTGCATGCACTGTTTTTTCCCTGGACACACACCAGATGATTTCTGTATAAAGTGAGTCAAAAAAACAGTGAGTCCATGATTCAGGAGCTAATAGTTGCAAGTTCCACATTATGGTGGAGGGAGATACCTGCCCAGAAGGTACATGTATTTTAAAGCTAATGATGAATCGGGGCTAATATTGGATGTTAATATTAACATAAAGGTAGAAGAACACAATCACAGAGAATGATGAGTGTAAGACTGTGAGACTGTAATTTAAAAACCCCCAAATCAGACAAACCACCATTTCTAGAATAGCCAAGCACTGTTATCCTGTGTACTAAGGGCATTTTCAGAGGAAAGAAACAATTGTATGAGTCAAATGTTATCTACCTAAGGTCTGGAAGGAGTTGAACAATTACTGTCTTGAATCCAAAGAAACATTTAGGAGAAATAATATTTTGCACCCTTGAGAATTTCCATTCCAGGCTTGCGCACATCCTCATTTGGTAAGATTACTGATAATCTAATTCCCAATGGTGTAACTTGTTACTTTCATATTCCTCCTAGTTATTAAAGATTTCCTTCATTTTATTTTTTTTTTCCTTTTGGCTTTTCTAAGTAGAAGAATGGAAAGCACTCATGGCAGCAAAAAAATCTATGGGGATATTCAAAGTGTTTGAATAACATATGGTGTGTTTGGATATATAAAATGAATCTAAATGTTTGCAAGGAGTTTTATGTTTCACGATTTCAAATGACACCAGAGTTTATCCAAATTCATGTCACATGAATAGATACTATATATTTCAAAAGTTTGCAGAATACACATTATCAGAAAATTAGAAAAGATATTCCAGTTTTAGAGGAGGAATGCAATTTACATGATAGTGGATAACAAATCAACCATAAAATACCAGGCTGTCCAGCCAGGTGGGAAAATTTCCAGTATCACACAGAATGCATCATGACATTTGTGAAGTTTTTGTAACAGAGAATAATTTTCTCTGTTCAGACCAACTATGACACTGTTGTTTAGTACCAGGATTTCCTATAGAGACTCACTAACGTAGAATGAAGTGCACCCAGGGAAAGGCTGTGCTGAGTAGAGCGGTAACAACCTACCAAGATATGCCCGCGCTGGGGAATAACTGGGCAGACCCCATGCAGACTTGAGTACATGAGCAAATCTCACCTCGTCTCTCTCTAAGGGACTGGCTGTCTTACTGAGTCTTCCCAAGAGACTAAGATTCTCCTTAACTATTATGAAAAGGCACAAGATACAAGGATATTCAAAAAATGACAGTAAAGAAAGTCCTAGAAGAGAACTATCAAAGACTTCCCCTTATTTCAGTCTTTGGTAAGGAGGCCATGAATTCTTACGTGTAGACAGAGTAGAAGAAAGGGGGAAAAATGGATGTATCATACAGTACACTTATAATTATACTTAATTATTCAATAAGCTCCATAATGCGGTTTTACCTATTTCGAATTGATCCTTTTATTGTTATTGTGGTTTAGATAAAAATCATGTCAAGGTAATTTTAAATTAGACATTTGGACCAGAACCAGAGGAGGGGGTTGGTATTAGAAGTACGCAAGTGACTGCTGTAATCATGATGGCTCTGGGGCCAAGAGTATGGATTTCTAAGTGCAGTCTGTCATATGATACTACTTATTATGAACAAACAATCAACTAATAATTTTATCTTTTGTCCATGTTATTCTGTGAGATTAAAACAATATCGTCCCATCTCCTTGGAAAGATACTCTGTATCAGTAATACTTTTTTTATATTATTGTAAACCAAGAACAATGTCATCATATGAAAATGTTTTATATGAATGCATAAAATAAATTTCCCGTTCTCTAAAACCTATCTTTTCTTAGTCATGTTATATGTCAGGTAATTACCCTTCCTCTTCTCTTGTATTCTTTAATATTTATACACTGTTGACAGCGGCAGGTTAACATTTGCTTACTGTTGTATGTTTATTTCTATAATATTTTTCATAAATCAGTATCTCCTGATATTGATACTGTTATATTTCCTAAATTTCCTAGATTTTATCTATTTTTTTAAAAGGTTTTATTTGAGAGCGAGAGAAGGAGCAGAGAAGAAGGGGCAAAAGGAGAGGGAGAAGCAGACTCCCTAGGGTTCGATCCCAGGACCCCGAGATCATGACCTGAGCTGAAGGCAGATGCTGAATCAGCTGAGCCCCCCAGGGGCCCCTCTATGTCTCTCATATAACAAGGTTTCTTACTCTCCAATTGCATTCCTTGATTGTTGCCAAAAAAGTATAGCTCTGTAACCCTCATCAGCTTAATTTCTTAATAGTTTTCTTATTTCCCATATCCTAGACTACTTTGCGATATGCTCACATGGTTTGAATTTGCAAAAAAAAATAATTAAAGGGGAAAAAATAATGAAAGGAAAACAAATTTTGTTTTTAAGTATAATTTTACATCTGAATAATGAGAATAATTGGATCTTGGATAATAGTTTTAATATGTACTTCTTTTTTTCTGTAATTAGGTAAACAATTATATTTTCTAGGAACTCAATTTACATAAATTTTGCTAGTCGTATTTCATTTTTTGAAAGCTTAAAACATGGGGTGCCTGGGTGGTTCAATCAGTTAAGTGTCTGTCTTTGGCTCAGGTCATGATCTCAGGGTCCTGCGGTCAAATCCCAAATCAGGCTCTCTGCTCAGCCGGAGTCTGCTTCTCCCTTTCCCTCTGCTACTCTCTCTCTCTGCAAGTAAGTAAATAAAAATCCTTAAAAAAGAAAAGAAAATCTTAAAAAATTTTATTTTATCAAATATTGATTAATTTTCCAAAGAAACAAAAAAAGTCCTTTGAAAATATTTTAATAATTATCAAAATAATTTTGTTTTGTCTGTACTGGAAATATTTGGTATTTTTTTCTCCTGGTACACAGTTAAGTAATTTGTTCTATTTCAATATTGTTTTTCCACTCTGACAATTTCTAAATTTTCTAAGTAATTTCATCATTTAATACATTTATTGTTACAAAGTTTGTTTGTTTTATACTTAATTTTTTTTTATCAATCAAGAGCCCTACAACTAAACTTTTTTTCTATGTTTATGTATTATGCTAAGTAGCAAAAGATATTACAGATTTGTTGGGTATGATGTCTTAAGTTATATTTCTCATACTTTGTTTTACTTTAAAATGTTTTACATTAAACTGTTTAAACTGTTACATATTGTTTACATATTGTTTGTGTTTGATAATATCCAGACCAGCATTTTAATGCTACCTATTATCTAACATACTCGTTTTCTATTTCATTTTCATTATAACAAAGTCATTTTGGATTTAACTTCTGTTTAAATAGTTTAAATTTCCAAAGTCTCTACCAGGTGCGAATGTGTTGATGCTCACTTTTTCATTGTTCTGTCCCAAATGAGCTGTGCATTACCAAATCCCAGTATCATTTATTTCAAGGCTTATTTTTTTCTGTTTTATTTCCAAATTCTGTCCCATGATCTGCTAAAGTCAGGAAGCATTAAGAAATGAAAAACTGTTATTTCCAGTTATTGTTAGGTTTAATTAGTTATGTATAAGTGAACCTATTTTTCATATTAAGCTATCAAAATTTTCTTTCATCTAAAGTTCCTGAGAAATCATAGTCAAAAAACCATATTATCTTCCAACCTCTGGTTGATACAATGACAAAACAAAGCTGAATCCCAATTATGGGAAATGCAAATTCATTCTGAGTTGATTTTGATTTTTTTTAATAAGAAGGGCTGTTCTGTGCAACATTTAAACTTTGTGTTTTCCCATTATCATCCAGCTTCATTTGCATATGTTTCTCAGTTTGTCCCTTATGTTTGTAAATGTTGCTCTTGTAGATTGCCAGAGTTTAGCTATATATAATACCTATTTTTTATTTATGTATAAATGACATGCAACTGTGAATTACAAGACTGCAGGAATGGAATAATAATGAACTCATTTGCAGTGAAGTGGACTCATTATCATGCCAGCTGCTGGTATTTCCCCACCCAGTATTTCTGGCAAACAAGGTCCCAGGGGAAAGTCTTCCGTCTGGCTAAAGAAAATCATCCTGTACTTTAAAAGTCTCTTCAAAAATCTGGTATTCATTGCTTTAATAATAATAATAATATTTCCTAATCCTGTCCTTGTTTTTCAGGAGGCAGCTGGTTTTCCAATGGATTCAATATGTACATACTTACCTCAATATTCCTATTATAATATTGCTTAGTCTTAGGTTAAATATTGCACATGAATTACACATGAAACAGAATTTCCCAAGAGAAGCTCATAAGTTTGTATATTAGCCACATAAAATATAAACTATCCGTTTAACACCAAAATATAATAAACTATATTGTGCATTGGTAAATTTAGATTTATATGGATATAGTGTATATGTACACTTTGGATGCATGTGTGTTCTTGGGTATATGCTGACATTGCAAAAATCATTGCAACCTACATTGAGTGTAGCAAGGAAAAGGAATCTTTTATTCTTTTTGCAGAATTCCATAAGTCTTATAGAATGGTAATTTTAAATCCTCTTAATAAGAAATCCTTGCTAAGTAATGATACAGGTATGCTGACACCACCATGTAAATAACCTAAATTCTTTTATTTTATATTTAATTTCAACATGTATGTTCGTAAACACACTTGGCATTAAATTAAGTAAGCTCCCCTTTTAATTTTCAATATCCTACAGGAAAAATAAATTGGGGGGTTTTCATATTTCTTTATGCTTTGCATTACCCAGTTACTATCTCCAACACAAGCTGCTATTATGTGGCATGTTAAACCCTTTCATTCCTCAAAATTCTCCCCAAAATAAACTTGCCACCTACACGATGAAATATTTTTGAGTGCATGAAAAAGATGTGTTTATAGAAAAGTGTCTCAGCTCTTCTATTTTGTATGAACCTTACCAAAGTGTTGTTCTGCTTCTTTCTAGTCCTTTTTCGCACTTGGCAGCGTGCTCTATAATATCTAAGGAAGTAAGATCTGTTTAAAATAAAAATAAGAGTTTTGAAAGTTTTTTCTATCTTTGGATAAACATATAAGCCAATAGTTTGAAAAATTGCGAACGTGTGGACAAACTTAGAAAAATAATAGTGTAGCCACTGCATGGAAGCAAAGGTAACGTTGTTTAAATTTGAACTAATACACTAAGAATTTTTACTTAAATCCACTGGCTTTGGTGGGAAAGACTATCATGCATTTAACACACCTCAAAATGCTATTTGGATAAAGGCAAAATATACTAGAAAGAGTATCAATAACTTTTAATTGTTATTAATATATCACAGCATTCTCAATTACATACAAATCAATTAAATAGTTCGTGCTACAAGTATTTGCCTCGGGATATGCCCATAAGATACTAAAACAGATTACAAATCACAAGCAGGTGCTTCTGTTTCTTTAGCCACCCATTACATAGCATATCAATATTTTAAACCCATGATTAAATTTTAACTCCAACACTTTGTTGGAGTCCCATAAGACAATTTTCAAAAAGGGGTTGAGCAAAGAGAATGTGTAAGTCGTGGTAGCAAAAACCGGCACCAATGAATTCTATGTCACTTTTATGTAATGCCCTGTAGTTAAGGGAAACAAGTCTATCTCCAAACGTATCATTTTCTTCTCGTGCTTTACCAAAATAAAGCAAAACAAAAGAAAACAACCCCCAAATCCCCACTGATTTCCTTGGAGAATAAAATCAATGTATACAGAACATTCACATTTGCCCCATAAGAAGCAAACTATTTTTAAATAATTAGCTCAAACCATATGGCGGTGTGGTGTGAGTGATACCTGTGGCTGTGCCAGTTGTAAGACGTCCATGCCAATCTGCAGGAGATAATTTAGCAGTAGGAGCATCTGGCTCCTTGGCAAGCTCTTTAAGCATTTTTCTTGGCACTGCTTAGTTACCTCCAGCTTGATCGCTTGATAATACATTTTAAAAGGTCTATGGATTATTTGGCTAACGTTTAACCTGTGTTTACCCCTTTTTCCTCTTTCATAAATGTTGCCTTTCTCAGGTCAAGAGCAGTGTGTGTGTGTGTGGGTGTGTGTGTGTGTGTGTGTACGTGCATGTAAGAGACGCAAAGTTTTCCTTAAGTCTGAAATGTGAAAAAGGTTTGGGGAGCATGTTTTTATAGAAAACTCTTCCCCAAATCTGTAACTTTATGAAACACCATCCCAAGTGATAATATCACAGATACCTTAAAAAATTGATCAAATAGTATAACACTGAATATATGCAGAAAACAGATACAATGTTGAAATCTCTCACTATCAAACTTGGGTACAAAAGAGCTCAGTGAAATAGAAGACCACCGTCTAGATTCCTGACCAGTACCTGGTTTCTGCCTATTATAATTGAACAGACACAGGTAAAACAAGTGGAGTAAAGTAACTGTCAGAACAGATATAAAATGTTACTTTCAAGCACAGAGGTACTAATTTCAGTCTTTGCAGGAGTTTGCTCTTTGGAGACGATCTCTAAAAAATATGATTAAGCATTTGGCATTCAACAAATTCTACCATAGTTTATATTATATTCCTAGGTATTTATGCTCATAAATATATGTATATATGAATGCAGGTGCATTTAGATATGTTCGTATGGATCAGATTGAATTACGGGCTATTTCTTTAGCCAACGCTGACCCATACACACTGCCTTGAAGCCTCGCTCCCCCAAAGGTAAAACTTTCTTCCTCACCCCTGAACTTGATTATCAGTCTCTGGCTTATTTTAGCCAAAGGGATATTTGTAAACCTAATGCTTGTGCAGAGAAATTGCCCCCTTTCACTGTGGTTGCTGCCCTAAAAAGAGCTCCACCTGAACCACAAGTAAAATTTAGTGGGTCAATCCATAAGCACACAGCCAAACCCAGGCTAAAGGAACATAGACTTTTCAGACAATGAAGATTCACAAGAAGAAAATGCTTATTGCCAAATGTTACTGAGAGTTTTTGTTTTTTTGTTTTTTTGTGTCCTCCGCCCCCAGGGAGCAATTGCTGACTGATGCAAAATACTTGATATTTGAGGGAGTGGGGCGGGAAGGAGGAGCAGAAGGAGAGAGAGAGAGAGTCTTCAGCAGGCTCTACACTGGGGCCCCATCTCACAACCCTGAGATCATGACCTGAGCCCAAACCAAGAGTTGGGCATTTAACTGACTGAGCCACCCAGGTGCCCTTGTACTTTATACTTTTAATACATTTTCTATGTGCTTAGAAGCATTGTGGTATATTCTTAAACATAAATCAATATAGTCAATATGCCTTAATAAGCCTTATTAATATAATTTCTACCTAGAAACCTTCTATCCTATTTGTACACACTTGGGGTTGAGAAGAACTTCTTTAGCAAGCAAAGGAAAATACACGTCATAGCAGGGAAGAAACTTTTAAGCCACAAGAGAAAAAAAATTGCGTCCATGTCTGCAGTTTTCTTATGTCTGCAGAAAAACAACTGGATTCAAATATGCATTATAGGGTGCCTGGGTGACTCAGTGGGTTAAGGCCTCTGCTTTCAGCTCAGGTCATGATCCCAGGGTCCTGGGATCTAGGCTTACTTCGGGCTCTCTGCTCAGCAGGGAGCCTGCTTCCTCCTCTCTCTCTCTGCCTGCCTCTCTGCCTACTTGTGATCTCTGTCAAAAAAAAAAAAAAAAAAATATATATATATATATGCATTATATATATTTATATAAAGCACACATAAAGAGAAAATGTCTGAAATGATAAAAAGTTAATATAACATGAAATTTTATAAATAATTAAGAGCAAATCAATGAAAATTAGTAAAGACTGAATAAGCAATTCATGGAAAGGTAAATATAAATAATTAAAAAACATAAAATTATAAATGGACATCACTAATACAAAGAGGTCTATAGCTTGTTTCACCATCTGTATTGGCATTAATAAAAGCAAATATAATTGACCACAGTTTTCATGCTTAGCATGAAATGATATTACATGAAAATTTCCCCTAAGCTCTATTTATTCCAAAAATCATTCTACTTTAAAAGAGATTCTAGGGAAGGAAATACATACTACCTTCCTCCCAACACTAAAAAAGAGCATCCTATTATCTACATTAAAAGTAGACCACAACAATGCTTAATACAACTATAAACACCTGGTTCTTAATATCTCGTTTATCTCGTGTGCATGTTCTTATCAGTTCTCTTTTATTGAATTATAAGATGATGAGTCAAGGTCCACTTTCTGCACTGCCTTTCCCATATTTCTCAAAATGTACTCCCCATTATTCTTTCCCTAATAATGTCACAAAGCCCATAATGAGACTATACATACATTAACTCATTTGATTATCAGAACAAACTTATAAGGTCCTATTTTTATGAATTTTTTATGAGTGATAAATTTGGGATATGGTAAGATTAAATAATCATCCAAGTTGTATTTGATAATTTGAAAAACAGGAGCATTACCAAATTCAGCTAATTCCAAAATTCAACTTCCCTCTCAGAATACCTTCTCCTCACTCTTTACCTAATAATTTTAAGGGAAAGAAAACATGCATATGCACAGAAAAACTCACATACATACACAAACAGGAACACAAAACTTGACCCAAAATATGAATGGAATTTCTTATATTATATTTAAATTCATAACAATATTCATAACCTTGGATATACATTAAATTCACCTCAAGAACACTGCTGAAATACCTACATCTGGTACCCACCACAGATCAAATCACATATACACTCAAAATCCTTGAGCAATACAGCCAACTTTGAGAATTACTATTACACAGTGATTCCATTTATACACAGTATTTTTTTCTAGTAATAACTTGCTGAACAGTTTTATTTTTTAACTAGAAAATACCTGATCTATAAGAAAGTTTTATCTCCTTTTCTCCTGAGATTCATTATCCTGTCCTTTAACTAGCCCATCTTCCCATCCAAAGGGAGCCATCTTGATTCAGAAGTGTTCTCTTTGCTGTGATTGTCAGAACCTTTATATCAAGGGCCTCTAAGCTTTACAACATCTTATGTTAATCCACTTCGTCTAAACGTTCTTTCTCACCTGGCTTAGAATCCAGCGTGGGGAAACCCTAACCCCTTTGTCATGCAGCAGTTCACAGATCTATGTGTTAATTATCATTCCTTTACACAGCTAAGACTAGTGTTAATGGATTACTAGAACTATAGTGAGTCTTAAAGGTCTCTTTATTCAGAACCACACTACTTACAAGTACTATCAGTTCCCTCCGTGAGAGTACCCAGGGTGCCCTCCTCATTGCCACCGCCTTTTTAATCTCCTTCATCTAGTGCATAATGGGAACTGAAAAGTGTTTGTTGAATGAATAATAAAACGTACACATTTTTCAATGTATTTGTTCCTGTTCATCCGGCCTATCATATGTAGACATTATCTGTTTCAATCTTATTTATATGTACTAGTTCAAGTTGAGATTGGAAGCAAAATGTGCCCTAGGAGTTCATTCTAAGTGCAATACAAATCCTTCAGAGTATACCTGCAAAGATGCAGAGAGTTAGTGCACTACGGGGATTAGGTCAAGCTGCTGCTCTTTAGATTTTTGATAAAAAAAAGTTTATATTTGATCATCACTACTGATTTTCCTAGCTTAAATATTGTTCCTTTTCACCCCTCCTTAAATATTTTATTTTCTTTCTCGTTAAATATTTGTATAGGATCCTCCTCAATTTTTCTGTGTTCTTTAAGAAAACACACAGCTATTCAAAATGACACACCAGTTGGAGCCTGCTCTATATCACTATCCTATCTTTTTCAAATTGCTTACCAAGTTTTGATTCAAATTATTTAAAAATGTGTACCCAATTCTTTCCCATCTTGCCTGCCTCCTTCTTTTTTCCTGTCTTTCCCTTTCTTTACTTTCTTTTTACTTCTTTCTGTGCCTTGTGTGTCCGTGTCCCCAATCAATTATTGTGTCCAATCTCTTAAACACTATGAGTCTGTTGATTTACGGAAGGGTTCACCATCCACAAGGCATGATATCAAGCTATGCCGCTATAACATAAAGCACGAAGCTTGTAGAGAGTCAAAAGCATGAAGTAGGGCAAACTCAGTTATTTTTGTTTCCGCATCTATTCTTCAAAGAGTGGTCATCCTTTTAATTTAATTTAAAACATCCCCTGTTGCAAATATACATTTTAATATATATTATTATTATGTCCTTGACTGCCATTTTTGCCACAAACTTAGATGCAATATAACCATCTACGGATGACCCCACAGTCATTTATCCCAGCATCCAAACAACTGAAAAAAAATCAGTAAGTCACAATCCCAGGCTATATGTACCCCCCAGAAGATGCCCTTATATATATTTTCAAATGAGTGGCCTTTATTCATCTCTAATACATTTAAAATTTTATTTCATGTCCTGCTACAATTAGACAGAAGTGCATTTCACATTCTAATTTTCTTTCCGGCAGTTATACTAGTTCAAGAAACCTAAATCTTTCTCTTACTATTTGTTGTCCCTCCATCTGCTCAGCCAGCTCACCAGCATGTGATTCTGCAGTTGTTTGTATTATGTATTAAGATATAATCAAATGACTGCCAATAGATCTTGTCAATCTCTTTACGATTGGTGGATAAAAGAACAAATAGCTTTTCTCCTAATTAACACTCTAGAACTAATCACTCGACTATCTTTGGTGGTTTCCCCAAGATGTTTCTTTTTCTACTTTATTTTCTTTTTAGTCAATTATTGATGAACCCAAGGTCTCTACACGCTCTCAGTTAGTAGAGAATGCAGGGGTTTCCTTTTAACCACTCTGCTGACTCTGATCTATCAACTGAGTAATACTTAGTAACACCCAAAGGACATAATTTCCCCCCAGAACTGAATGGCCTCTTACCTTTTTCTCAACTCCATTTCTCTAGGGTTCATGTTTTTCTTCTTTCAGAATCTTTGACTTCCCCTTATTAAGTGTCTGAGCCTGCCTGCCTCCCAGTCTTCAGTACTCTTGTCACATTCACATTCCCTTCATCTCTTCAGATCTCTTCTTTCCCATTCATGGTGTTTCTCCCTTTTAGCATTATTGCCCTCTTATTTCTAAGACTCCTTTGTTTCCTCCCAGTCTCTTCATCTATTCTCCTCCATCTTCTTCCCCTCCCCATTCCCCTTCCTCCTCCTCCTCCTCCTCTCCTTCTCCTTTTCCTTTTCCCTCTTCCTCTCCCTTCCCCCTTCTCCTTCTTCTTCTCCTTCTCCTTCTTCTTCTCCTTCTTCTGCTTCTTCTCCTCTTTCTTTTCCTCCTCCTTTTTCTTCTTCGCCTTCCCCTTTTCCTCCTCCTCCTCCTTGTTCTTCTTCTTCCTTAAGCCTTTCACACTATTTCCTTCAGCTGGTCATGGATATTTGCATCGTCATCTTTCTCTGTTCTTCACAGGGCTATTTCCTGTTTCTTACTTGGACTTGCCTTCTTTCTTTTCTCCTCATGCTCTTATCCTCAGAGTCTCTCACTTCCTTGAACTCTCCTCCTACCTCATCCTCCCCTCTCCCGAAATACGCATCCTCCAGGTTTTTTTTTTTTGTTTTGTTTTTGTTTTCTTTGTCACTGAGTGGAATATATAAGTGCTCTTCTGAGGCAGAGAATTATTAATACTTTAAAATATGTAATTAGATACACAGCTCCCTACCCCTAGGGCTTTGAACAATATTAACTAGTAGGAGAAGACAATGTCATGAGATTTAGATTGAAACCAAGAGCAAGTAAACCATTTGTGAAGAAAATAATTTTACAGGGTCATAAATAATCCTTCTCCAAATGCTCAAATCACATAAATTTTGGGATGGCCCTATATATGGCAGCCCTGAGATGATCATTTTAAATGTAACTACACAATAGGATGACCTTATTAAAAAGTTATAGAGCCAACATATGGATACCCTGCTTACTGAAAGAAAAAAAATGATATTCTTTTCCTTAATTAATTTAATTAGTAACAATCAGCCTCTTAGAGGAGCTCTGTATCACTCTAAGACAAGGGCATGCAGAAGTACAGCCCAGCAGTTGTTAAACATGGAATAATTCAGGGATGGTTGACAAGTTGTCACAACTCGCTGAGTAACCTTCCACCACCCCAGCCAGGTGGACCATGGCATACCATCACATCAGCCAGCAATTAAAGAACTGATACTTGGACCAGAGAAAGCCTCCATATCCCTGCTACAGTGCCCACTCCCAGCATCTATCCAGATCTACAGCTATTTTGAATTTTACCTTAGTAAACTGGAAATAAGAGAATCATCCTTTTTGTTAAACTCAAAAACCAGAGCATGCAGCTAGTGAATATCACATCAGAGTTATGCACAAGTTATGTGAAAGCATGGAGGAATTGTTTAAAAAAAATATATATATATATATGTATATATAAAATCTCCAACCTGCGCCTTGTTCTTTTGGTGTACGTCATCTCATTTCATTCTGGAAGGACTCTTCCATCTGGGCTTGGTTTTGGAGCTCCACAGATCCAGCTTGGATGCTACGGGAGGGGGGACTCCTCCTTGCTCCTGCTCTGCTCCTTCACATGACCACATCAATGAACAATGGATTATGCGGTGGTGTCCTGAGCTCTTAAAATATGTCAAGTCTCTTCATAACTTCGTATTTCCTTCTGATATTCTGTTTTACGTGTGGGTGGTTGTAACCAGCTGATGACCTCAGCTCTGATTCCTAAAGGCAATAAGGCACATGGACACCAAAAACAAAAATGGAAAGCTGGAATCTCAGTGGTGCATGTACTCTACACTTGGGTATAATAAATCTTTTTTCTTCAAACACTAAAATAAAATCACAAGATTTTAAATGTGAAAATGCCTTAAAATCAGCCTAAATGAACAACTTCCAAATAAAATTTAAAAAATATATCAAATTAGATGCCACATCACTTATGATTAATTTAATAAACTAGTTTGAAATATTTCCCACAGAAAGTAAGTTGTCTATTGTGACACACGCTGTCCTTCATAAAGAGAAGTTCACAGAACACTCATATGCTGACATTTGTTGTACACAGTCTCCAAATAATTATCTACCCTCATGTTGGCATTCAGTCTTACACAGTATGTCCCCAAACCCTATGAGTTCCATACAAATACTCTACCTAAAGCTCACATTTGGCTTATTCTAAACATTTGACATACTTTGATTCTTTATTAATGAGTTCCACCAGACCCAGAATGTAATATTCTTATATCTATCTATTCAAAGCTTACCTGTTCATCAGCACTGAGCTTGAATGTCACTTCCCCCCAGAGCCTCCATTCCTCCTTGTGGGTCAGATAGACCTGTCTCTTCGAAGCTCACTCTGCATTTACTGCCTACCTCCCTGTACGTACTTATCACATTCAGTGGGGCATTGTTGCTAATTGACACTATTTCAAATCTTCCCTTCTAAACCATGAGCACTTTGAGACCAAGGATTAAGTCGTTACTCATTTGTATAAGGCAACAGTGCATAGCATAATGTCATGTTCAGACGTGGTACTTAATAAATAATTAATGAACATAGTATCAACAATATTACTTGGCCAGAGTCAAGAGCGCCAGTCTTTTTTTTTTTTTAATAGAAAAAGCTTAAAATATTTTTTCTGTTGGATTGTAGCTTAGACCTTTGCATACTTAATCGCTCTGCTTGCTACTAGTGGCCTTGACTAGGATTATATTAAACACTGACTGTGAGAGATAGCAAGACATTAATAATAAACCAAAGGGGCAATTAGACACACAAAATTATGGCAATACTAAGGCATTCAGATAACTAAGTTGTGAATATTAGTTTATATTTTTTCTCTCATTTGTGAACTCATTATATTAAACTTAAAGAAGAATATTGGCTGATTTTGCAATACAGAATGAAATATTTCACAGATTTAATTATGCATCACCAGCTTCAGGGTTCTTTAGGTTCTTTATCAGAAGAGATAATTCATTTATAAAAAATGAATTATTTTGGTCAAAATTTTATGAAGTTACTTCAAGTCCCCCTCCTTTCAAATCTAATTCTTATACTGCATCATCTATATATTTTATGCTATCCCAAACATTAGGACTGCATTTTAAATAAGACAAAGCAGGGAGGTGAAAGACAGGAAAACAAAGATTTGTTTTAAAAATATTGGGGGTGCCCAGGTGGCATAGTCAGTTAAGTGACCAACTCTTGATTTCAGCTCAGGATGTGATCTTGGGGTCCTGAGATTGAGTCCTGCATCAGGCTCTGCGCTCAACATGGAGTCCGCTTGGGTTTCTCTCTTTCCCTCTACGCCTCTCCCCCACACTTGTTCTCTCTCTCTCTCTCTCTCTCAAAAATAAACGAATCTTAAAAAAAATATATTGACTTTATATTTAAGTATGACAGTAACTTCACTATCAGCCTTGGTCCGGTCACAGGAAATTTGGGACATCATAGTATGTCATCACCACATTGTTTCACAAAGGACAGGAGCTATTTCACATAGGAAATGGCATAGTAGTTGGTGTTTCTTGTTTTAATCCTTGTTTCTGCTTGACTCTTCATTTCCTTTCCAGATTGACAAGATTTTCTTCTTTGATTCCACAACCAGGAGTCAGTCTTTCTCTCTCTCTCTTCCATATTAATATATTACATATAGAATGGGATACGTAATTCATAATGTATGTGGAATTATATATAAAATCAGTGAATATATATATTGCATATATATTTGTGTATATGTGTATATGCATGTAAGTATATATACACAAGTATTTTTATACAGTACACAAAACCATAGAAATCCTCAAGCAGCCTATAATGGAGTTTCTTCAAAGGTATGGGTGTTAACTGAGGACATTCCGTCAACATTTATTCTTTCCTTTTCAAAGATTTTTTTTTTTTTTTAAGATTTCTTTATTTGAGAGAGAAAGGGAGTTCACCCACACATTTGGAGAAGAACAGAAAAAAAGACTCTCCAGCAGATTCCCCACTGAGCTGGGAGCTGTACACAAGGCTTGATCTTGGGACCCTGAAACCATGACCAGAGCTGAAATCAAGAGTCAGACACTCAACTGACTGAGCCACCCAGGTCCCCCATCAATCAGCATTTATTCTGTATATAGATTACATATAAGTCTATTATATATGTGTATTTTATATATTATATGTGAATAACATGTATATGTATATATATCTATATACACATGCAAGAAACGATGATTAAATGTATACGGAATATATATGTGTATTTATAACTTTATATGGAATGTATGTGGAATGTATATTCCATAGATGTATATGGGATATGTATACATAGAGATAATAAATGCTGATTGAATGTCTTCAGTTAACTTCTTATATCTTTGAAGAAACCCAACTTGACATTGCCCAAAGATTTGTAGGGTTTTGTCAATTATACTGCATAAAAATTTGTGTGTGATATACACACACACATATGTTTGTTTGTGTGTGTATATATATATATATATATATATATATATATATGCACATACTCAATCATGGACATAAATGTGTATATATTTACCTACATGTTCAAATGTTATGTTTTAATATTTATTTTTTTAAATGTAATGGTCTCTGTGCCTATGTTTTTTTCTCAATTTATTTGCACTTACTAACCAGGAAAAAAATGAATCATTTTTTTATAATTAGGCAATGGGTCAATGAAGTTCATATTTAAAGGATGGTTAAACACCATCCTTTTTGGGTAGAGAATGTCTACAGTAAACAGCCCTTCAGTTTAAGATATAAGAAGAGGATTTTAGGGGCGCCTGGGTGGCTCAGTGGGTTAAGCCTCTGCCTTCAGCTCAGGTCATGATCCCAAGGTCCTGGGATCGAGCCCCACATTGAGCCCCACATTGGGCTCTCTGCTCAGCAGGGAGCCTGCTTCCCCCCTCTCTCTCTGCCTGCTGCTCAGCCTCCTTGTGATCTCTCTCTCTATCAAATAAATGAAATTTAAAAAAAAAGAAAAAAAGAAGAGGATTTTAACTGGCAACTTAGTGAATCAAGAAATATCTACAGACCAATATTATTAAAAATTCCATATCTAGAACAATTTCCAAAGGAGAACAAAAATACATACATACACACATACATACATACCTTGACCTGAGCCATGAAAATTCTGTAAAAAGAAAGAAAGAAAAGCAAATGCAGAAAGAAATGGTGATGTTGATGGTAGTACATGAACGAAGTAAGTGTTAGAAAACATCTGTTTTGCATTCAATTAAAATTGCTGAAATGCGCTCTAGGAAACAAAAGATGAAAATGAGAGAATTCATGTTTATTTTGTATCCGACACTGAAAAGTAAGCTTGCTGAGTTTAAATATGATGAAATTACAGGGAAAATAAAGCTATAACTGTAGAATTAAAAATCTGTGTTTGAAGCAGTGAAATGTAAAATTGATACCAAAGAGAAAATTAAATTAGTGATGTAAGGAACAAACTTGAGAAAGTGCTTGCCAGAACTCACCAGGCCAAATGATGAAAGGAGCTGGGTACATAGGGGGCACGAACATATAAGGAAGAGACATCGGGATGAAAATCCATGAAGATGAGTCCAGTAAAAAAAAAAGAAAAACAAAATTAAAATAATGTTAATGTAATTAGAAATTATGGCAATAAGAACCAAACTTTTTAAAAAAGATTTTATTTATTCATTTAAGATAGAAAGAGACAGAGAGAGCACAAGCAGGAGGAGAAGCAGAGAGAGAAGCAGATTCCCTGCTCCCTCCCAGACTCCCTGAGCTGGGAGCCTAGTGCAGGAGCTCGTTTTCAGGACCTGGAGATCATGACCTAAGCCAAAGGCAGATGCTTAACCATCTGAGCCATGCAGGTGCCCCAAGAACCAAACTTTTGTTTGAGAAAGTGGAAAAGAAAAAAGTAATATAAATTTCTCCATTTTCTTCTGCTTGCATTTTGGATTTTATTAAAAAATAGCATCATATATATGTATATTTACATATATATATATTTTAAGATTTTATTTATTCATTTGACAGAGAGAGAGAGATCACAAGTAGGCAGAGAGGCAGAGAGAGAGGGGGAAGCAGGCTCCCTGCAGAACAGAGACCCCAATGTGGGGCTCAATCCCAGGACGGTGGGATCATGACCCTAGCTGAAGGCAGAGGCTTTAACCCACTAAGCCACACAGGTGCCCCTCAAATATATTTTTTAAAAACTAACTTGAATTATAAGTAAAAACAGTATACACATACATATAATTCCCTGTAGGATAAACTAAAGAAAATATAGCTCGTATAAGGATGATAGGAAACAGAATAAGTCCAAGTCAGAGGCCATTAAAAGAGTTACTAAAAAAAATATGTGTATCCATTATAAGGGAAATATGCATATGTATAAATTGTGTGTGTGTGTATTTAATGAGAGAAATAATATTTTTATGACCAACAAAAGGGGCAAAATCCATGAGACATAATTTGTTCCAATTCAATAGATCCACTGGTAGGCATGATGCTTATGTTATGCTACATGTTATTGCATCCACTCATTCAATAAATATTTTAAAAATGCCAGAGTTTACCTGACACTGTTCTCTAGTCTTGAACATAAGAAGGTGAGATACACAGGTCACGACCCTAGCAAACCACAAAACTCACACGAAAGATAAGTGAGCAAATCAATAATTGTCACATGAACCAGTCATTGCTATGAAGAGCTCTTAAAACAGTGGACGATGGGATGTCTGGGTGGCCCCAGTGGTTGAGGCTTCAACTCTTGAGGTCAGTTCAGGTGATGATCTCAGGGTCTTGAGATCAAGCCCCATGTCGGGCTCTGTGCTCAGCAGGGAATCTGCTTGAGATTCTCCCCCACCCCGCCCCTCCCCTATGTCTCCGCCCCTGGGCACTCTTTCTTTTTCTTTCTCTCTTTCTCAAATAAATCTTTTTAAAAATCTAATTAATATTAGAATGCTTGCTGTCCATCACATAGCTAGTCAAAAATGCGATTTTTAGGGTTTAGATTCTCTCTGCTTTATATTCAGAAGATTCTTAGAAGAGATTAAATCATCATTACTAACATGTAATACAGACAATATCTTCGAAATAGGACTTTAAACTTCAATTATCATAGAAATTAAAGAATATCAAAATTGGAAATAAACCCAGTTTCAAATAATTATTCCATAACTAAAGCGTAATGCATATTAAACCAATCCCCTTTTGAAAATTCTAGAGTAGAAAATGTCTTTAAAACATTCTTTTAAAGATGCTCTAAAATTAAAATGGCCCTCCTTAAAAACTTTGTTTTTAAAAATCATTCTTCTCCTTCTGGGACCTGAAAAGCTAAGTGGTTCCTTTTTTTTTTTTTTTTTTTTTTCTTCTTTTTGCCTCCCCCTCAGAGAGAAAGGACATTTTATGACTAAGTTGTAAACCATTAACAGGAGAGTGTTGTAATTGCGGGGCTGACACAGTCTTAACTATTATGGTACAATCTGCCTCACTATCGTCTCTTCGCTGCTACAGGATAGACAATCAAGAACTGAAGACATTATGATATTTTGGCAGGTAAGGAGGGGCGGTAATCTTGTTAAAACCCATACAAGCTGCGGTACCTCTAACGATACATAAACATTCTGTGTTTCTACATACGCATATTCTATCCATTTCAAAGAAAACAGAAATGTTCCATTCTTTCTTTAGACTTCAGAATTGGCCTCACAGATAACTCAGATGTGCTTCCCCCTCATACAGTCAGAAGTAACCAACTCAGTCTTTAAAAAGAACTGTGAATATCAAGATATAAAACAAGCAACCAAACATTACAGAAGAATCCCAACATTTTCGTTTCCAACTGCAGTCATACTACATACAGTATACTATGCTTGTACTAGATGTAGGTGGCATTTTGTTTCTTCATCTAACTTGTATTTTAGCTATTTCTATCGTCCCTGGGACCACTACAGTGTTCCTTCTTTTGAGGATAGAGGCGATGAGTTAATCCTCTACGCACTCCGTACAGGGAGAATTGGTCTTTATAAGCTTCCATAAATAATGCTACAAAAATATTATTTTTAAAAATTTTATTTATTTATTTTAAGAGAGAGCAGGAGCACAGGGAAAGGGAGGAGACTCCCTGCTGAGCAGGGAGCCCCATGTGGGACTCGATCTCAGGACCCTGGGATTATTCATGACCCTGGGATTATTCATGACCTGTGCCCAGGGCAGAGGCTCAACAGACTGAGCCACAAAGGTGGCACCACAAAGGTGCCCTAATTTTTATTATTAATTTAACTAACTTATAATATAGCCATGATAATATGTTACATTGTATTTTCTTGCAATTTTTTTTTACTGAGGGAAATTCTTTGCATCGTCTGGCACTTCGTTCCAGCTGCGCAACCTGAGATACGATTCCTTGTTACATCTGAGACTCACACCTTTTTTGATCACCAGAGCCTAATGATAGCAGAAGAAAATGTCCAAGTACGAGGCCTTCTGAGTGCCTCACTATCAACAGAGAGGGAAGTGTAATGTGGCCGAAATTATTCTTTAAACCCCGTCCTCTATTCTACAGAGAACATAAATTTCACAAAATGTGACTGCCCAAGCATCTGCTCGGTTCCCAGCTAAGGCTGGCCGGCGTTCTTACGAGCCCTGTAGCTGCCAGCAGTGCCCGGGGCGGGGGTGCGAACGGCTGGCTCCCGGAGCTGGAACGGATCCGAACGGAGGCCAGAGTCCGCGGGTTCGCGAAAGGCCCGGCGCGGGAGAGGAAAGGATGCCAAGTTCGCTCAACAATCACCTACATATGTCCATTCGCTTTGTAAGTGCAGTATGGTTTATTCCATTTCAGAGGGCAAATTAAACCGCAAGAGAGGGTTAGGGATGGTACTTCATCTCCACGGAAAATAAAATTAGGTACAGATGGTGGAGACCCGCTCGTCTTCTATTACCCGCAGTCGTAAAGGTGGTAGTTTGTCACTGAATCACCTGATTTGGCTGAAGTCTTACAAATCACAGTGGGTGGTTTTAATGCTGTAGGCAATTACTCTTCCCATCCCCTAATCCCCCAAATGATTTCCAGAGTAAAAAATGTCATTCTTACAGCAAGAAAATATAATTGTGCTGACTCAGGTTTGGGAGATAAAGTAGAAATTATTCATTCAAAATACCATCCAAGATTGAAAAAATAAGTATTGGAAGAGGAGGAGAAAACTTAACACTTTCACTGAATCTATAAAACTTCAGTAGATCTTTTTCATTATAGGGGTAGAGGACTAGTCCTTTACTACATGCGGAGGACTGATGAATAAAAATTATTATGTATATAATATAAAAATTATGATGTATATGTTGTACATCATAGACACTTGCCTACGGAAGAAACACTGAGGAGGGCTGGAATATGTTATCTCCCCTGACTTCATTCCTATTTCACTTATCCTTACATATAAAATAAAATATTTAATTAAGAAATTTTTCAAAAATACAGGACAACAAATAATACAGTAAATTACCATTTACTCAATGAATGTGAGGCCATATTTATATAGATGAAAATCTTGTGTGTTTCCTATTAATATAATAATATATTGCTATATCCATTGGGCTCCTGGGTGGCTTAGGCAGGAGATCTCCTGCATGGGGTTTCCTGCTCAGTGGGGAGTCTGCTTCTCCCTCTCCCTCTGTGGCCCCTACTCTGGCTCTTTTCTCTCTCATACTTACTCTCTCAATTAAATAAATAAAATCTTAATATATATATATATATATATATATATATATATATATACACACACACACACACATACATATATATATGTATATCCACTAAGTAGAAATAATACTGTTTGCATTTTTTACACAAAATATATATAAATTTTTTAAATTTTTATTTTATTTATTTTAGTTTTTTATTTGGCAGAGAGAGAGAGAGAGAGCACAAGCAGGTGGAGTAGCAGGCAGAGGGAGAGGGAAAGGCAGGCTCCCTGCTGAGTAAGGAGCCCGATGCCGCCGGGCTCGATCCCAGGACTCTGGGATTATGACCTGAGCCAAAGGCAGTTGCTTAACCAACTGAGCCACCCAGGCGCCCCTACACAAAATACATTATAACATCTCATAAAACAGTATTTTTACATATGGTTAACTAGTCCGTGAACTTTTGTTGCCATCTTTACCGTATTCTAAGCACCAATACATATATGGCCCTTTTTCTTTCTTTGCAAATTTTCTTTTATCTGTCTCTCTGTGCTTATGCCATTATCATACTGTTTGAATTAATGGCTTTATAATAAACCTTGTCTAATGCAGTGAGTTTTTACTTATTTATTTTATGGAAATTGTCTCCTGATCATTTCACCTTCTATATGAACTTTGGATCAGCTTGCCTGATTGCATTGCAATTATGAAATACTTTTGGGAAAAAAATGACTATCTTTGTGATTTGGGAGTTATGAATATTTTTATTTTTACTTAAATCTTTATGTGCTATGATAAATATGATAATTTTTACAAGACTCAAACAATTTTGTGAAATTTAGCCTGATGACTGTTTTGTTGCTATTAGAAATTAATTAATTAATTAATTAATTAATTTTATATTTTTTAGTTGCCAATATGGGACTTAAACTCAAGACTCGGAGATCAAGAGCTGTATATTCTACCAACTGACCCAGTGGCGGTGCTCCTAGAAATTTTTTTCTAGGAGCTCCAGGAGCTCCTAGAAATTTTTAAAAATAATATTTTATAATTTTTCTGGTATATAAGTTTTTAATTGTTTTCATATATGGATTTTTTAATTTCCAACAAACTTACTGGTCACTTTTATGATTTTTAGAGTTTCTCTGATGCTATATGCTACAAAAGATCACATCATTAATTTTCATGACAATTTCATTTGCTTTATTGTACATTTTTATCTTTTTCCTATCGTATTTAGCTGACTTGGTTTTCTGGTGTAACACAGAAAAGTGATAGCAACACTGACTTTGAATGAAATATTTTATATTTTCACCAAGTTCTAACAATGTGCACTGTAAAATTTGCTAAGTTTTATCTGGCAATACTTTGGATGGATCAAGTTTCTTGTATTCCCCCGCCCCACTTTTCACCCTTTACGTTTGGAAGCTATACATTTTATTTACCATTAAAACTTATAACAACCACTCTTGGCCTAATAATGTTTAATGTTTTCAAGAGCTCTAAAGCTTTTCCTTTACAAGGTGCTGTAAATCTGACTCTCATTTGCTGATTCATCTAAGATTTTAGTACCTCTTTTATAAGTAAATTACCATTATCTTTATATTGACTTTTGTAGTTAGTGTTTATTTAATTTTTTTAGAAGTTTGGTTTTCTTCTTACTTAACTACATCCCCTATGACTCATTAAAGTAGAATAGCCATTAGGGAAAACAGTATGGAGTTTCCTTAAAAAACTAAAACTGAAACTACCACATGATCCAGTAATTCCACTTCTGGGTGTCCAGTGAAAATGAAAACACTGCATGCACTCCCATGTTCACTGAAACATTGTTCACAGTAGCCAAGATATTAAAACAACCTAAATGTCTATCTGTGGTTTAATGGATAAAAAAATCACAGTGATGGATAGATGATACATAGATAGATAGATAAATAGACTATTGGTAGAAAGAGATAATGAAATATTCTTCAGCCATAAGAAAGAATTAAATCTTGCTATTTATGACAATATGCATGGACCTTGAGGGCATTATGCTAAGAAAAATAAGTCAGACAGAGAAACACAAATATCATGTGATATTTCTTATATGTGAAATATATATATTTTTTTCTTTTTTAAATACAAATATTCTAAATTGCAATAGTCTATGTATATAAAACCAAGCTCATAGATACGTGGTTAGCAGCATGGGGGGATGTGGGGTGGGAGGAACAGGTGAACTATTTGTTTTAGTTTAAATAAATTGAATAAAAATTAGTAAAATTAAATAATAAAAAAATTTCTTAAAGTCAGTTGAACATTAGAATACAATTAAGAAACTAATATTTGGAGTAGATGGTATGATATTAATATGTGTGTACTTGAATGTTCCTTGAATACTATTAAAAATCAGTGTAAACAGTATTGTCATTAATTTTACAGGAAAAATAAGTCTCTAAAATTAGATTAATCCACTAAACTCGCTCCAACCACATCTGATATACTTTTACTTCTATACAGTTTCATTTTCTAGTAAAATATGACTGTGTTCTTAAGAGAGGTTAAATAATAATCTTCCAGAAGATGTAATGCAAAATGGGCCCAGAAATCAGAAGAAACAATCCTATACCCTCATCCCCTGCCCCTTTAACTACCTAAATTATTGGTGACAAATTGCTTACATCTGCAGTGGACTGCAACTTGTGCCAAGGACAGCAATTTTCCCTCTCCAGCATCTTCTTGAGCAGGCCACAGACTCACACAACCACTTACATTGCCAAGTACATTTAGGAATATTCTGGAGTCAACTAAAACCCTGTAAAGAGGTCCAGCTACCTGAAAGTTCTTGGCACAAAGCAGAAACTATATTTTTAATTTAAACTATGCAAACACTAAAGATATAGCAACAGAACGCATTCTGAAGATTCATAGGAAGGGTTGTTGGATTTTGACAATTTAGGTCCTTTCCACAGCTTTGTAAAGCTTGGATTATGCCGTAGTAGTGTGGTTTTAGAAGCTGGAATATCTCATAAAGAAATCATTTTCTTCTACTTTATTTGACTAATGATTTATGAATCCCACACTTGAGAGAGAGAGAGATTGAGAAAGAGAGAAGGAGGAGCTGAGGGAAGTATATAAACTAGAAGACAGAAAAAAACACTATCTAGTGGTTTGTCATTGTTCAGATATTAACCACTAACTTGTGATTTGATTCACTGATAAGTGTGTAATTGAAGATTCTGAAAATTGTACTGACCAAGACCCTGATAAATGACTTTTATCATTTAGGGGATATATTTAGAGGTAACTTATCCCAAGACATTCACTATCTTGGGGACAATGAAACCCAAATAGTTTGATTTCTTCAGAATCACAGTTGGCTGCTAACAAAACTGGGATAGAACCCACATCTCCTACTATATTCTACATCTACATATCCTAAAAGATAGTCTAAAAATAAAAACAATAAGTATATAAAGTGATCAGTGCAGAAATTTGGCAGAAAATTTTGGAAAAGAATCCAAACTCTCAAGTGCCAATTACTTAGGAAGCAAAAACTTTTTTCAAGTTTAGCACAGAATGCTTAAAAATGTGATTTTCTTAGAAAATCATGGTAGTTTCCCATTACAGTGACTTACTATGACATTGTGAAATGAAATCTATTTCTAATGCATCTGAATTTGCATATGCAGTGGCTGTACCACCATGGCCCATGTTATTAAGCTTTTGCATACAGCAGTAAAATTCTGAATTCTCATGTACTTGAGGCTAAAAATTAATGACTTTGGTTTAATTGCAAAGTTGGCTAGGGAGGTCAGGAATTGAAATCTTTATCTATGATCCTGATTTTTTTTTCCTTCTCCAAGTTTCAAAAGCAATAAGGTACTTTTATCTATATTCTCTCTGCAGGTTAGTGATGACAATTCAAAAGAAATACTACAGAGCCATGTATGAAGTTGAGGTCTCTTTCCTAAAAGTTTTCTCCTAAGTTTATTCATCACCAACAAACCTTCCCTTTTATTTTCTAACATAATAATAGGTGCTGAAAGTGCCTTATTTTCTCCATGGTACTGTGATATATTCAGTAATCTCTGCCCCAGATGTAAATGATGAAGGGAAAACATTGGTGGAATATTTGAAATGTAAATTATAAATATGTAGTCCTTACAGAAACATAGTCCCAAACAAATGCATGAATAATGAAATCAAAATATACATAGTGACTTTAACCATATGAATCTTGCTATAAACTGAAAAAAACTATACTGTATAAATTTATTTCTCAAACTATTTTTATGTATCTGCTAAGAATACTGTTATGAATGTGTCTATGTCTTGAAGGTCAGAAGGTTGTTATGCGAAGTCTATCCAGATGCTGGTATCTGATTCCATATTCTAAACGAGCTGGTGATTTGCAGGAAAAAGACCTCCAAATCCTAATCTTGTCCTGCACTCAAGGCTTCTCCTACGACTAGCATCCTGAAAGAAATATAAATGGGGGACATGCTATTTCATAATCACACTTTATTACTAGTTTGGGCTTTCCCTCTTGTCCTTATCCAATCCTTCCAAGTGCTCTTGGCTGGATTATCTTTTAGTGGAGCCTTTCTCCTTAGACTTGAGGGAGGCCTCTGGTGCCTATTTAAGGCTCATTCACAATGTCCACTCTGGTTTCGACTTTTGACATTCATAGAGGTAATCTAATGAGAATTTCAAAAAGAGGAGGTACGAAATAATTCTTTAAATGTAAAAGCCCCAAATGTCCATTTCTATTACCAAAACCAAAGAACACACTAACACCTCGGCAGAAGTATTTCTTAGTTGTATCCACCTAAGAGGAAAAGAAGCAGAGGAGGAAGTAAGTAGATGGGCCATGCTCCCCGGATGCTAGTACCGACGGTCAATAGCAAAACATGGCTGTGTTATTGATTGGAGCCCACATCAAGACAGCTGGCTACAGGCAGCATTCTAAAATGCAGGTGTCATAAATACTTGAAAATGATTGCTAACAAAATGTTAATGAATTTGAGATTTTATATTATAAACTTTCACTTCCATGATTGCTGAGTCCAATAACCACACTCTGGAGGGAACCAAAAATTTTCTCTACCTAAATAAAGTTTCAGAATTCAAAAGTAGATTCTGTCATAAGTCTGGTTGGTGGATCCTGTTGGAAAGAATCTAAATATATAAGAAATCATCTTCTTTGGAATACAAACTTTATAGGAAATGACTATGGGTCACTAATTTTCTTAAATTTTTACTATGAATATTTGCCAGTGTAATACATGGGGTGTCTTATGGGAAAAATATTGAGTATTCCAGAAAATCTAATGTAGCATTAGATTTCCTAGCATCAAGGATGAGGAAAAAAAGGTATGCAGAATCTAGATTTATCATAGTACTCAAATTATAAGCCTTTTTGGTTATTTTGTTATCTTCTTGTACATGGATTTAACGCATACTGATTAATCTTTGTCAGTGGTCCTACAGTGTTTTGCTCTCCCTTTCATTTCCAAAATTAATTTTTTTCCTGCATTCCCATTTCATCCTCATTATTACAGATTTATTTTAACATCAACAGTTAATTTTGTCTATCCACTAATATTTCATTGGCATTTGGAATAATATTGGACTTTTTACCTGTGGGTTAGCTCAAACTTTGTGTAGCATTTTGTTGTTTTTTTAAGTATCTCCGCTTTCAGAGATGTGTAAAATACTTGTAATTTTAATTCAAATTCAAATCAAGTAAGTTTAACATTACACATTTTAGAAATTCTAAGCTTAAATTCAGAAAGTGTGTGAAAATAAAGCCCAGAATAGCCCGTGTTGGCATTTCTTAGTATCGATCTTTAAATTAGCAGGTGTCATTTTCATTTAAGTACTGAATACTGAAGACTTGAATGTTTCTTGACTGAAATCACATTAAAATCTAGTTCAATAGTCTGCAAATAACTGCATATTGTGTGTGTCTGTGTGTGGTGGGGGGTGAGAATGTGTGTGTGAGCGCACATGCCTACGCATGACAAAGGCAGAGACAAGAGGAAGATTAGCTTCCCCATTTATCTCTATAAGGCAATAGTTCTACCCAGATTATCTTCCCTCCATGGAGGGAAGAGTGGCCATGGTGGAGATGAGCTCCTCTGGAGGAGAGAAGTCAGAACTGAGCCGCAGGGGTGGGCTGTGTGTGTGTGGTTGGTTTGTTTTCCTGTTTCACTGAACACATTATCCCTCCTCCCTCATGAGGACTACATACAGCTTCCCAATTGCTCAAAAGTTCTTACCACAGGAGTAAAAATAAAAAGGCAAGAAGAGGACAAAGATAGCTCCTCCTACATAAGCTATATGCTGTTTATACAGTTTCTATAAACTTTATTATAACACTTGAGCCTGATTTATAACCAAACCTCTGTGCTTCTCAGTCGGCTATAACTGTCTTACTAGCAATATCAAGGGGCTGTTGCAAGACTCGATTGCACACTTTAAGACTTCGTCCTCCCCAGAGCAAATAGCATAACGATGCTACATCACCTACACATGTTGGAATCTATAATCCCTCAGACATGTCTTTTTTCACCTTAAACACAGAGCATGTTGACTTTAAAGATGAGGAAGAGAAATATTCTACAAGGTCATTAGTCTTCTTTTCCCATTGAATTTGAGATTCCTATCAACAGATGCGGAGATTTCCACTTGACAGAAAGTAGTGCTTATGACGTTTTCCATTTCAGAGACACAGCTCACTTATTAGGTGTCCATGGAAGTGTTTACATTAAAATCATATGGAAAATATTTTCAGTGAAAGGAGAGAAAAATCCTACAAAGTAAAATTTATCATAATCAAAACCACCCTGTACGAGCAATCAATCAGCAAACACCAGTAAGTAGGAGAGAACTGAAGAGTATATTTGGTCATATTTTCCCAAATGTGGTCAGTTAATCTCTACAGAGGGGAAGTTGTTCTTCATTTTATACAAGTGGTTTCTTTGTCAGTTCTCTTTCTCCTTGTTCTTGAGTCATTTCAGTAATGTCCATTATGAGGAAAGGAAATTAAAAGACCTATATTATTGCAAAGGTTTGACATCCAATAAATCATATTTATGAAAATATGCCATGTTTTATTCATTAATACAAGCATTAACATGACAAACTTGGAAGTCTCCTTGGTAGGAATTTTGACCTCAAAAGCTAGTAAGGAATAACCACATTGGTATTTTTTCAAACATTTGCATGTAATTACTAGATTTCCTAATTGAGTGTCTAGCTTTTTTAAAGAACTGTGAAAATAACTCAGATGAGTAAAGGGAGAGTGACTGAGAAAGGTTTATAATAATATTTATACACTAGTTGATTATTTAAGGGGATTGTTGATTTTTTACTGTAATTTATGTGATTAAAATAAAGGATCAAAATTCACTTCCCTAGAAACCTTATAGATATTTAAGAAAACATTAAAAATTTTTTTTTAAAGATTTTATTTATTTATTTGACAGAGAGAAATCACAAGTAGGCAGAGAGGCAGGCAGAGAGAGAGAGAGGAGGAAGCAGGCTCCCTGCCGAGCAGAGAGCCCGATGCGGGACTCGATCCCAGGACCCTGAGATCATGACCTGAGCCGAAGGCAGCCGCTTAACCACTGAGCCACCCAGGCGCCCAAGAAAACATTAAAATTAAGTTGTGTAAGAAAAGGTCAAAATTGGGCTAGATAATAGGATATACTCTTTTCTGTGATAATTTACCTTGGCAGGAGCCATGATACAGGTGACTCATTTCAATAACAGAGAGCAGGGAACAGTAAGTTTCAAAAAGTTCGTCAATGGAAATAGGTTTCATCAAGGTCAGGAATCTCCCTTTGAAGGTAGAAAACTGAAGTCCCAACTGATTAAGTGACTCCCTCAATGTCTAGGACTGGTGAGTAGCAGAGCCAAGGGTACACCTTGGTTCTCCTGATGATAACACTGGTCTGCAATGTTCCCAGCACAGGCTGTTACCTTGAGCCAGCCAGAGTAGGTACAAATATCTTTAAATTGATGGTTAGTAATGATCATTCAGAATAGACTGTCACACTTAAACTAAGCACATTTGAAAACTATGAGTCAAGCATGTAACTTTCCTGTGATTCCAGCGAAAATCTTGTTTTTTTTAATCTTAAGAATGGCTTATTGAATTATTCAGCATTTAATTACAAGTGCATTGGTGCACCAGAATTTCTGTGCAGAGGGAGGGTTTCAGTACCCATGAACTGTAAGTGACGCCTGAAGTTAAAATTCACATACTAGTGGGAAATATAGTGATTTTTCAAATTAAACAAGGTACATAGAAGTGGTTGGGGTTGGAGACTGGGAAGTAAATTATTCCAATCAGCTGCTTGATGCCAACTCTCAAGTGGGTTCTTTCCAGCTAGTTGAAGTCAGTAGGATATGGAAATACTATCAGAACCCATATTTGCTTCACCCCTCCTGTTTCTCCTTTACCCAATCTCTGCAATGCCACTCTTGACTCCAAATCTCCTCCTGATAGATACACACACACACACACACACACACACACACACACACACACACGGCTCTCTTTTGCCGAGCTTTATACACCTCTTTTTCTGGGGTCAAAAGGCTATCATTCTATCTTTTTCTCTTTCTGAACCAAATTGTCTATGTGAGGAGTGTGCAATTTTTACACCAGTTGCATTTCAAGGATGTGTGAAATCTTCCACGTAGTCTGGCATAAGATCAGTAGCAAGGCTACTCCGTTGTCAGCTTGTTCATGATGATTGATCTTAAGGAGAATTTCCTTTCATCAGCGGGAGAGGAGGATCATTTGGCTGATTTATTATTATCGCTCATCACCTTGGAAGTTTCCTTAAAAGACCTTTCTGTGTGACATGTAATCTCCATCAACAGATATATTTTACATGACATCTGCAGTTTGATACTTACCTGGAATATAAACTGTTTTAAGATTTTAGTTAATGTTCTACATTGCACAAATTGCTCTTTTAGCATTTATTGCTTGGTCTTTTTTTTTCTACCTTTATTGCTTTTGGCCTATCTAGGCAATGTGGCATGATGAAGTTGCTTTTCTAAAGCAATTCAAATGAAATCTGTTGCATACTGTTTTCAAGCCCTTTTGCATGGAGCGAGTGTATCTAAAATGAGGCAGAAAATAGGAAACTCTACAAAAATTAGGTAAGTGGAATAAATGGCCTGATCTTAAGAAAACAAAAAAATCTCATCTCCCTCCTGTACTCTCATGCCATTCTAACAATTCTCTCTAGGTTAAGAAGTCTTGGTATTTTATACATTGTGCTACATGATTCCATGTAAAGTGATAGTTAATAGATTTCTATTTATGTTTTTACTTTTTTACTATCAAAATACAGAAATTATTTTTAAATAAGTGCTTATAAAAGCTATTATTTTTAAATAATGAGCTCTTATAAAAGACTGGTACATTAAAAAATTTAACATAGAACATTTTAGCAGAAAGAATTCTTAGGAGTCTCTTCTTGCCACATGGACGGAGAAAGTGAAGACCTAAGTAAGTTCACACATGTACAGGATCACAAAGGCAGTGTCCGTCTCTTCTAAGCATTTTAATAAATTTTGCTATGGATAATATATGTGTCTATAATATACACATGCACATATAATATGCGTAGTATATGTAACATATTATAACACATGTTTATTATATGTAACATAATGCATAGTTATGTCATATATACCATTATAATATGTGTGATTATAAGATATATACTATATATTACACAAATATGTAAAATGTATATACCAGATACCAGATATCTATAATATGTCTAATACATTACAATATATAATACATATTTTGTATTATACATATATAATATAATATGTAGTGTGTGTGTGTATATATATGCTGCTCTGTATGAACACATCACACTATACATATAGGTTTATTCTCTCATTTAACATGTTAACGTTATAAATATATTAAAATATATGTATTGATTAGATATAGTATATATATTTTTTAAGATTTTATTTATTTTATTTGACAGACAGAGATCACAAGGAGGCAGAGAGGCAGGCAGAGAGAGAAGGAGGAGGAAGCAGGCTCCCTGCTGAGCAGAGAGCCCGAAGTAAGCCTAGATCCCAGGACCCTGGGATCATGACCTGAGCTGAAGGCAGAGGCTTTAACCCACTGAGCCACCCAGGCGCCCCAGATATAGTATATTTTTATATGGAGTTAATGTATTTCCATGGTACTAACACTCTATACAACATGAATAGGTTTGGAAAGGGAGCCCAAGCCCAGTGAATAAGCACTCTGTGAACAAGGTACCTACTGGAACTCCCTTACCTCACTTTTCGTTACTATTTCTGTTAAATATATATTTTATGAAATTGCCCAGACTATTTGCTAATGATTAACAGAAGTAATAGTATATTACAGAAATACACACATTAACTAATAGTTTGAGTTCCTCAAATTTTAATTTTGTATTTTAAGTCATTTTAATCTAATTTTGGTATTCAGCTGCACATTAGTTGCAAAGTCAGTCTCAATTTCATCTCTAGCTATGTTTGCTCTGCTAACAAATTTCAGGAATTGGAGTATCTCTTTGTAGGGAATTAGCTGTTTAAAATTTATTTTGTAGGGGAGCCTAGGTGGCTCAGTCTGTTAAGTGTCTGACTCTTGATACCAGCTCAGGTCGTGATCTCAGGATGAGATCCAGCCCTGCACTGGGCATGGAGGCTGCTTGAGATTCTCACTCTTCTCTCCCTCTGCCCTTACCCACTCAAAAAATATAGATAAAATAAAATTGATTTTGTAAATTTGATCTAAAATACTAATATGGCTCAAAATATAAATCAACTAAAGACAATGCAAAAAAAAACAGTCACTATTGACATTCATGGGCCACATTTTTCACAAAGGGAACAAAAATAAAAAAACTCTGGTCACTCTTCTGAAAACCAAGAAAAAACTCCAGTTGTTCCCCATACTTTTCAGACTACTCTATTATCTAATTTTGGGGAGAAGGAAGTCATATTTGGAAACCAGAATATATGGTCCTTAAGGGAACTTTGTGAAAAGCCAAATCAAATCTATTTACATTTGGAAGAAAAAATCCATATCATTAAAAGCGAGAATTCGATATCATGGAGAGATATTCTAGGAGAAGAGTAAGGACACTTTGGTGCTGATCTTGAAACTGAAACTATAAAAATGTGAGTAGTTTTCCTTCACACTTTTTTTTAATATTTATTTGTGCTAGGATTCCTTGAGAATATGTGTCAACCAAACAGACCAACCAACAGTTTTTCTACATTTATTTTTTCACATGATATTTTAAATTATAGTCTCAAAAACACATATGAATTTTGAAAATAAAGAAATGTCTCACAACCAGAAGTTTTCTTATGTACCCTTGCACAATAAGGATTTCATGAAATTTCATCAACTATAGTTGCCTTATTTTTTGGAATTTGTGGTTAAAACTAAGTTCAAGATTGTTTTTAAAGTACAACAAAATTCTGCTTCCAAAAATATATAATAATAAATCCCAGCATCTAATAAAAATTACTATCCGTTCCCAAATTAGAGGATTTAATGCTCTATGACTCTGATAAAAATATGAATAAATAGAAATAAAACCAGAAAGTGATAGAAAGATGTTCTTAGGAGACAAGGACAGTTAAGTATCTATTACAAACATACTCAATTTTTCCACTATGTTAAAAAGAAAACAGGAACATAATTAGAAGAAATGGAAATGGAATTGGCAAGTGTTTCTCAATATTTAAAAAAAAAAAAAAAGAAAAGAAAGAAAAAAAAGAAATAACAGGTAAATTAGATTTCATCAAATTAAAAAATTTTATTCTTCAGAAAACCGTTAACAAAATGACTGGATGTTTGTTAACATTATTTAATTCATAGTTTCAATTTTAAATTAATTAATTAATTTATTTATTTGAGGGAGTGAGTGCGAATGGTGGACTAGAGGGGCAGACACAGAGAACCTTATGCAGGCTCCACACCCAGCATGGAGCCCTGTGTGGTGCTCAATCCCACAACCCCTGAGATCAAGCCTGCAGCTGCAATTAAGAGTGGGATGTCCAACCAACTGTGTCACCCAGGTGCCCCCAGTTTCAATTTTACAATACTGTAAAATATGCTAATGATAGGACTTTTCAAATTTATTTTTTCTTCAATGCACAATTTTTTTTCACTGATATATCCATTTTGATCTTTGTAAAACTCAGGATTGGTATGAGTTTAAGTTTTTGCTTCTCAAGTAGTATTTCTCTGTGTATTTTTATCTGTAGGACTGGTCTGCAGGGTGGATGCATTTTATAAGTTTGCTCTTATCTATAGCATTTTTTGGACTGAAAGTTCTTGAGTATAGATCTTTATACACTGAACAACAAAATGCATGAAGAATTTCAATATCCGGAATGCATGGCTTCCAAATTTTACCATTTCTGCCCTGCCCACAGAACTTAATTGGTCAGCTTTTCCTCTTCAATTTAATGTATCATACCAGCAATTCAATCTTATTTCTTGCTCAATTACTATTCACAGTGACATATTCTAAAAGAGCAAAGGTGAAAGTTGAATCATCATTTGGCATCAACATTTTGGCTGATTTTTAAAATCTATGGTCACAAAGTGGAGAAACAGATGTTCAAAGTTCCACTTGATTCCACCTGATTCTTGGGAATACCGGATCAACGTTGGACAGGGGATCTGAAAGTTCAGAGTCATTTTAAACTAATTTCAGATGATACTGTTCCTGGATGCTGAACAACTTCATTTAACCAGAATGTCATTGACTTAATTCCTCCCTGATTCTGGGGACAGAACAACTTAAATCCTAGTTTCTGATTTTTCTCTCAGGAGTTTCTCTTGTCAGTTTTTGTGTGTGGCAGGTGCGAGGTGTGGAAAGGAAGGAGGAGTTTTGAATGGGTCTGCTGGCCAGGCATCATTTTCCGTTAGATGGTCCATCATTTTTCTACTGTTAAACAAAAGACATTTCTTTTAAATATCTGTTCTTTTTTTTTTTTTTTTTTTAGTTTAGAGTGCCATTATCATTGACAATTCTGTATTCTGTTAAGCTAGTCTTCAAACATTTTGCTATTTGTTTTAAATATATACTAATCTGGATCATGGCATTTCAGCTTTCTGACATAATAGTAAAAGGAATCCTCATGTGAAAAAGAATCACTTCATGGTTCAATAAGAATGAAATTACATTATGAAAAGTTTCATATGTACATATTTGTTTTATTTAATTAGATGGGCTTGTAACTGCTAATACATCTGAATACAGTATCTCAAAGAAAAGTCTTGCCTTCCAGCTTTGAGCTAAGTATGTATAATTTTTAAAATCAATTTATAAAACAAGTATATTTGGCATATAATTTTGGATATCAGACTTCATTATAGATTCAAGAATAACAAGTATTGTGCTGAAACATTGGTAGCACTATTCAGCACTTAATACGTCCCAGAAAAATTTGGCAGGAGATAAGAAAGCTTGATTTTGTTGAGTCTTATTTGAGCTGATTTTATGCAAAAAGCTTATAATTGCTTTTCTTTTCTTCTAATTATTTGTTTAGGCGATCTCACTCAAATTTATTACAACAAAAGCAATTGCATTAACAAAAATAAAATGACTTGTACTGACACAAATTTTGTCTCTTTGAGGGACCAAATGATATTAAAAATGCTTTCCTTACCCTATTTGTCTCATGTGACTGTGACTAGCTCTATTTTGCATCATTCCTAACAAAAGTGAATTTTATTCAAAATAGACAAAAAGGTAAAAATTGTTGTCACGATCCTCTCAGAATCATAACATGGAGATAAACTGTAAAACTTTTCAGTGTTTTACTCAACATAATTTTCTAAATTGAAAGCCCACTCTTGAGTTTTTTCTGGGAATTTCTCAAGGTTCCTCAAGAACTGAGAACAATGAAGTTATAACTGGCCATAACATTCATGCCCATTTGAGGAAAGAAGCATCCCCCCGACCACTGAAAAGCCCATTGCTGCCTGCAATGTGGCATCTCAGCCCTTTGGAAATAATAAATGGCTTTTATACAGAGACCATTTCAAATTTTTGCTTTATGTGAAGCTGGGACTTTGAACACTGCTCTCCGCTCCTGGTTTGGTGGTTTGATTTTATATTTTTATCCTGTGTATCTATCTGCGAGTAACTGCGATGCACAAGAATGGCTAATACAATTTGTTTAGGAGATGATTCTGATGGATTTCAAGTCTCACACGCAGAACAGACTGCAAGCCACATATCAGTTTACAAACCTTTAGCCTTGAGTTTGATGCTTCATTTATAACACTGCTACTCTGCCAAATGGTACTGTGGCTCCGATCCAGGTACCCGACTGGTGAAGCTGCACAGGGCATGGGATGTCTGGCTCATGTGGAAACAATATCCAAAGCATTCCAAAGCCAGATAACAACAGCAATAGTACAATGCCAGGTTCTGTTGGTATTAATCAAGTGTTTTCTTGTTCATTGTTTTACTTAATCTGCACAACTGTTCTTTCAGAGGAAATCATAGCCATCTGGTAATCTTATTTTATTTGACTAGGTAACGTCCTAGACACCTTCTCATTCAAACAGTTGAGTGTTTTCCATTTAATACTACCAGGTCAATAACTCCTTTTTCAATCTTTCAATCATGCAAGACGAGAGACATATTTCATCCCCACGTTGCCAAAGATACACCTTGGTTCTGATGAGCAACTTGAACCTAAAATCATTCCCCAAAGCCTCGGAGGAGGTTACATCATGGACACAAACCGTTGTACTTTCAGCCATTCAGGGAATATTTTCTTAACACTACCTTCTAGCCACAACTTAAAACATTAATCACAATGTCTTATGCTCCAAGGGGTGCCTGGTAGGTTCAGTTGGAAAAGCGAGTGACTCTTGATCTCAGAGTGGTGACTTCAAGCCCCGCTTTGGGCATAGAGATTATGAAAAAATAAAATAAAATAAGATAAAATAAAATAAAATAAACTTGAAAAAATTCTTACTCTCCTAAAGCTATCCAGGGCTATTTAAAATTATTACTAAAGCAAAGTTTATTTTTAATTAGCTTTCCTTATGTTTTTGGTCTGACCTTCAATCATCAGCTCCAGCAGAATTTCAAAGACAATTTGCATCAAGCATTTTAAAGTCAAACATTTTACTAAGTCTACTTACTTAACCAAATTTCACATCTGAAACTTCTGCAAAAGGGAAAGAGGTTAAATGTGCTCAATACTTCGTTATCTTGTGATTTCTTGGGAAGAAGTGATCACAACACTCACAAGTTCACAGGCACTGGGCAGTTTGGCCTAAACCCATACCTGGGACAAAACTGGGCCACATATTTATTTCTATTTATTTAGAATCAGAAAATGCTACTTAGACATTCAATTAAATAAAATTTTAATAATTTAGCTGTGAATACTTAATAAGAATTAAATTTCCACACTTAATAATTTAAAATATTACACTTGCAATTTTCACTTTTGTAACTTCTATTAATCATCAATTATTCATTGAATAAGAGATTTTTAATATTTAGCTCAGAAAATTTAAATAGTGCTCATAAATAAGGAGGTTTTTAAATAGGAGAATGCATATACTTTCCCAAGCATAGAATTAAGGACTGTGATACTTTTAATTAGCATCTGCTTTTTGAGAAATGAGAAAAATATACTAATGTACTTCTCATTGGCCTGATCCTTTTCAGTCTATGAAAGCTTTTCACACTTACAATTCAGTAAAACATGTCTCTGAAAAGACTTGTGTACATTTATATCTTCTCCTTAGCTAAAGGAATGATAGGTGAAAATGTCAGTTAAATGTCTTTTATTACTGTAATTAGAATTACTTTTCAGCAATGAAACAGATTGTACACACACTAATGTAATTCTATATTGATTTTAACTATCAGTCATGTTTCTTCTATTTTAAGGATTGTTTTAACTTTATTTGGATGAATATACCTAATGCAAGGTAACTAGGGCCTCCTAAAATAAATATCAGCAGATTATAAAACAGAGGCAACCACTTAAACTGAATTGATGTAATGACACTTAACATTTTCTTTCTATAAAACTTTATCCATGTGCATGAATTTAAAATTCCTATCATAAATCCTAATACTACAAATTACCTTTAACATTAAAAGGCAGGGCTAAGGGCGGCGCCTGCTTTCCCGCCACAGCGGACGCAGAGGTGGCCTCTCAGGAGAAGCTGGCTTCCCGCTCTGTGGTGTAGAGGTTGGACGCGTCTGGGGGAGGCGTTGACGGCAAGAACAGGACATCTGAAAGCAAGAAGTGAGACTTCCATTATGGCTTTGGGGACTGCTGATAGTTGGTGCAGGAAATGAATTCCATGAGTACTTCCTTCCTGTCAGGACTGAGAACAAGCAGCCCTAGAGAGCTGCCTCTTCAACTCGACATTGTGGAGAAGTCCCGGCAGGAGGAGTCAAGATGGCGGAGAAGTAGCAGGCTGAGACTGCTTCAGCTAGCCGGAGATCAGCTAGATAGCTTATCTAAAGATTGCAAACACCTGAAAATCCATCGGCAGATCGAAGAGAAGAAGAACAGCAATTCCGGAAACAGAAAAACAACCACTTTCTGAAAGGTGTTTTCCTTTTTTTTTTAATTCTTTTCTTTTCTTTTTTCTTTCTTTTTTTTTTTTTTTTTTCTTTCTTCCTTTTTGAACCTCTTTTTATCCCCTTTCTCCCCCCTCACGATTTTGGATCTCTTCTAATTTGGTTAAAGCATTTTTTCCTGGGGTTGTTGCCACCCTTTTAGTATTTTACTTGCCCCTTCATATACTCTTATCTGGACAAAATGACAAGACGGAAAAATTCAACACAAAAAAAAGAACAAGAGGCAGTACCGAAGGCTAGGGACCTAATCAATACAGACATTGGTAATATGTCAGATCTAGAGTTCAGAATGACAATTCTCAAGGTTCTAGCCGGGCTCGAAAAAGGCATGGAAGATATTAGAGAAACCCTCTCGAGAGATATAAAAGCCCTTTCTGGAGAAATAAAAGAACTAAAATCTAACCAAGTTGAAATAAAAAAAGCTATTAATGAAGTGCAATCAAAAATGGAGGCTCTCACTGCTAGGATAAATGAGGCAGAAGAAAGAATTAGTGATATAGAAGACCAAATGACAGAGAATAAAGAAGCTGAGCAAAAGAGGGACAAACAGCTACTGGACCACGAGGGGAGAATTCGAGAGATAAGTGACACCATAAGACGAAACAACATTAGAATAATTGGGATTCCAGAAGAAGAAGAAAGAGAGAGGGGAGCAGAAGGTATACTGGAGAGAATTATTGGGGAGAATTTCCCCAATATGGCAAAGGGAACGAGCATCAAAATTCAGGAGGTTCAGAGAACGCCCCTCAAAATCAATAGGAATAGGCCCACACCCCGTCACCTAATAGTAAAATTTACAAGTCTCAGTGACAAAGAGAAAATCCTGAAAGCAGCCCAGGAAAAGAAGTCTGTAACATACAATGGTAAAAATATTAGATTGGCAGCTGACTTATCCACAGAGACCTGGCAGGCCAGAAAGAGCTGGCATGATATTTTCAGAGCACTAAACGAGAAAAACATGCAGCCAAGAATACTATATCCAGCTAGGCTATCATTGAAAATAGAAGGAGAGATTAAAAGCTTCCAGGACAAACAAAAACTGAAAGAATTTGCAAATACCAAACCAGCTCTACAGGAAATATTGAAAGGGGTCCTCTAAGCAAAGAGAGAGCCTACAAGTGGTAGATCAGAAAGGAACAGAGACCATATACAGTAACAGTCAACTTACAGGCAATACAATGGCACTAAATTCATATCTCTCAATAGTTACCCTGAATGTTAATGGGCTAAATGCCCCTGTCAAAAGACACAGGCTATCAGAATGGATAAAAAAACAAAACCCATCTATATGTTGCCTCCAAGAAACTCATTTTAAGCCCGAAGACACCTCCAGATTTAAAGTGAGGGGGTGGAAAAGAATTTACCATGCTAATGGACATCAGAAGAAAGCAGGAGTGGCAATCCTTATATCAGATCAATTAGATTTTAAGCCAAAGACTATAATAAGAGATGAGGATGGACACTATATCATACTCAAAGGGTCTGTCCAACAAGAAGATTTAACAATTTTAAATATCTATGCCCCCAACGTGGGAGCAGCCAACTATATAAACCAATTAATAACAAAATCAAAGAAACACATCAACAATAATACAATAATAGTAGGGGACTTTAACACTCCCCTCACTGAAATGGACAGATCATCCAAGCAAAAGATCAGCAAGGAAATAAAGGCCTTAAACGACACACTGGACCAGATGGACATCACAGATATATTCAGAATATTTCATCCCAAAGCAACAGAATACACATTCTTCTCTAGTGCACATGGAACATTCTCCAGAATAGATCACATCCTTGGTCCTAAATCAGGACTCAACCGGTATCAAAAGATTGGGATCATTCCCTGCATATTTTCAGACCACAATGCTCTAAAGCTAGAACTCAACCACAAAAGGAAGTTTGGAAAGAACCCAAATACATGGAGACTAAACAGCATCCTTCTAAAGAATGAATGGGTCAACCGGGAAATTAAAGAAGAATTGAAAAAAATCATGGAAACAAATGATAATGAAAATACAACGGTTCAAAATCTGTGGGACACAACAAAGGCAGTCCTGAGAGGAAAATATATAGCGGTACAAGCCTTTCTCAAGAAACAAGAAAGGTCTCAGGTACACAACCTAACCCTACACTTAAAGGAGCTAGAGAAAGAACAAGAAAGAAACCCTAAGCCCAGCAGGAGAAGAGAAATCATAAAGATCAGAGCAGAAATCAATGAAATAGAAACCAAAAAAACAATAGAACAAATCAACGAAACTAGGAGCTGGTTCTTTGAAAGAATTAATAAAATTGATAAACCCCTGGCCCGACTTATCAAAAAGAAAAGAGAAAGGACCCAAATAAATAAAATCATGAATGAAAGAGGAGAGATCACAACTAACACCAAAGAAATACAAACTATTATAAGAACATACTATGAGCAACTCTACGCCAATAAATTTGACAATCTGGAAGAAATGGATGCATTCCTAGAAACATATAAACTACCACAACTGAACCAGGAAGAAATAGAAAGCCTGAACAGACCCATAACCAGTAAGGAGATTGAAACAGTCATTAAAAATCTCCAAACAAACAAAAGCCCAGGGCCAGACGGCTTCCCGGGGGAATTCTACCAAACATTTAAAGAAGAACTAATTCCTATTCTCCTGAAACTGTTCCAAAAAATAGAAATGGAAGGAAAACTTCCAAACTCATTTTATGAGGCCAGCATCACCTTGATCCCAAAACCAGACAAGGATCCCACCAAAAAAGAGAGCTATAGACCGATATCCTTGATGAACACAGATGCGAAAATACTCAACAAAATACTAGCCAATAGGATTCAACAGTACATTAAAAAGATTATTCACCACGACCAAGTGGGATTTATTCCAGGGCTGCAAGGTTGGTTCAACATCCGCAAATCAGTCAATGTGATACAACACATCAATAAAAGAAAGAACAAGAACCATATGATACTCTCAATAGATGCTGAAAAAGCATTTGACAAAGTACAGCATCCCTTCCTGATCAAAAGTCTTCAAAGTGTAGGGATAGAGGGCACATACCTCAATATCATCAAAGCCATCTATGAAAAACCCACCGCAAATATCATTCTCAATGGAGAAAAACTGAAAGCTTTACCGCTAAGGTCAGGAACACGGCAGGGATGTCCATTATCACCACTGCTATTCAACATAGTACTAGAGGTCCTAGCCTCAGCAATCAGACAACAAAAGGAAATTAAAGGCATCCAAATCGGCAAAGAAGAAGTCAAATTATCACTCTTCGCAGATGATATGATACTATATGTGGAAAACCCAAAAGACTCCACTCCAAAACTGCTAGAACTTATACAGGAATTCAGTAAAGTGTCAGGATATAAAATCAATGCACAGAAATCAGTTGCATTTCTCTACACCAACAGCAAGACAGAAGAAAGAGAAATTAAGGAGTCAATCCCATTTACAATTGCACCCAAAACCATAAGATACCTAGGAATAAACCTAACCAAAGAGACACAGAATCTATACTCAGAAAACTATAAAGTACTCATGAAAGAAATTGAGGAAGACACAAAGAAATGGAAAAATGTTCCATGCTCCTGGATTGGAAGAATAAATATTGTGAAAATGTCTATGCTACCTAAAGCAATCTACACATTTAATGCAATTCCTATCAAAGTACCATCCATCTTTTTCAAAGAAATGGAACAAATAATGCTAAAATTTATATGGAACCAGAAAAGACCTCGAATAGCCAAAGGGATATTGAAAAAGAAAGCCAACGTTGGTGGCATCACAATTCCGGACTTCAAGCTCTATTACAAAGCTGTCGTCATCAAGACAGCATGGTACTGGCACAAAAACAGACACATAGATCAATGGAACAGAATAGAGAGCCCAGAAATAGACCCTCAACTCTATGGTCAACTAATCTTCGACAAAGCAGGAAAGAATGTCCAATGGCAAAAAGACAACCTCTTCAATAAATGGTGCTGGGAAAATTGGACAGCCACATGCAGAAAAATGAAATTGGACCATTTCCTTACACCACACACAAAAATAGACTCAAAATGGATGAAGGACCTCAATGTGCGAAAGGAATCCATCAAAATCCTTGAGGAGAACACAGGCAGCAACCTCTTTGATCTCAACCGCAGCAACATCTTCCTAGGAACAACGCAAAAGGCAAGGGAAGCAAGGGCAAAAATGAACTATTGGGATTTCATCAAGATCAAAAGCTTTTGCACAGCAAAGGAAACAGTTAACAAAATCAAAAGACAACTGACAGAATGGGAGAAGATATTTGCAAATGACATATCAGATAAAGGACTAGTGTCCAGAATCTATAAAGAACTTAGCAAACTCAACACCCAAAGAACAAATAATCCAATCAAGAAATGGGCAGAGGACATGAACAGACATTTCTGCAAAGAAGACATCCAGATGGCCAACAGACACATGAAAAAGTGCTCCATATCACTCGGCATCAGGGAAATACAAATCAAAACCACAATGAGATATCACCTCACACCAGTCAGAATGGCTAAAATAAACAAGTCAGGAAATGACAGATGCTGGCGAGGATGCGGAGAAAGGGGAACCCTCCTACACTGTTGGTGGGAATGCAAGCTGGTGCAGCCACTCTGGAAAACAGCATGGAGGTTCCTCAAAATGTTGAAAATAGAACTGCCCTATGACCCAGCAATTGCACTATTGGGTATTTACCCTAAGGATACAAACGTAGTGATCCAAAGGGGCACGTGCACCCGAATGTTTATAGCAGCAATGTCCACAATAGCCAAACTATGGAAAGAACCTAGATGTCCATCAACAGATGAATGGATCAAGAAGATGTGGTATATATACACAATGGAATACTATGCAGCCATCAAAAGAAATGAAATCTTGCCATTTGCGACAACATGGATGGAACTAGAGCGTATCATGCTTAGCGAAATAAGTCAAGCAGAGAAAGACAACTATCATATGATCTCCTTGATATGAGGAAGTGGTGATGCAACATGGGGGCTTAAGTGGGTAGGAGAAGAATAAATGAAACAAGATGGGATTGGGAGGGAGACAAACCATAAGTGACTTTTAATCTCACAAAACAAACTGAGGGTTGCTGGGGGGAGGGGGTTTGGGAGAAGGGGGTGGGATTATGGACATTGGGGAGGGTATGTGCTTTGGTGAGTGCTATGAAGTGTGTAAACCTGGTGATTCACAGACCTGTACCCCTGGGGATAGAGTATTATGCCTCCATCAGAAAGGATGAATAACCAACTTTTGTAGCAACATGGACGGGACTGGAAGAGATTATGCTGAGTGAAATAAGTCAAGCAGAGAGAGTCAATTATCATATGGTTTCACTTATTTGTGGAGCATAACAAATAGCATGGAGGACATGGGGACTTAGAGTGGAGAAGGGAGTTGGGGGAAATTGGAAGGGGAGGTGAACCATGAGAGACTATGGACTCTGAAAAACAATCTGAGGGTTTTGAAGGGACGGGGGATGGGAGGTTGGGGTACCAGGTGGTGGGTATTATAGAGGGCACGGATTGCATGGAGCACGGGGTGTGTTGCAAAAATAATGAATACTGTTATGCTGGAAATAAAAAAAAATAAATAAATTAAATATTTAAAAAAAAAAAAAAAGGCAGGGCTAAGAAGAAATATCTTGCCTAATACTGATTATGGGACAGGAATAAAGTACTCATACTCAGGTGACTTGTATCAGACTTTCAACTAGTGGCTTAAAAAAAAAAAAAATCGGGATTGTTTTCACTTCCCAGAATACACATTACTACCCCTAATCATCCAACCTAATGTCATTCCTTAAACTCAACCTTCCCAGTTTTGTCCACTCTTCTGCTATATATTAAACCTTGTTTTCAATGTTTATACAAACATCTGACATTGTTTAAAATCCTAGACAATTTAATCATGCCTATGTCTCTTTCTTCCTGAGTGATACTATATGTTCTTTTTTTTTTCTTTCTCTTTTTTAAAGATTTTTTTTTATTTTAATTTTTTATTTTTTATAAACATATGTTTTTATCCCCAGGGGTACAGGTCTGTGAATTACCAGGTTTACACACTTCACAGCACTCACCAAAGCACATAGTATCTGAAATATCAGTCAAGAAGACGGCAATGAGGTGACTGAATATGATTCTTGCATCAAGGACCTTATTAATTCTATTTTTTTATTGGTCCCATTGCTTAGTTTACTTTAGTTTCATCTTCGGCTGAAGTGTTGATCTTGAGAGTCAGTGTTGCATTCTGAGCGTTGGTCAACATTTTTCCTGAATATGCGTGCTGCTTTTTGCAAAAAGAGGTTAAGTTCGTAAGTGCTAGGTTTTGGGGGTTGAAGAGAGGTCTCCCAAATGAACCCGAGCTTTCCATCAAATCTTTACAAATGGCTTTTTTATATTAAGGAACGACCCTTATTCCATTGTTTAATTCTGCTAGCATTTCTCCCTTGCCAAACTCTTAATTATATTTAATGGACTATCACATTACTCATAAAGAATAAAATAACAACATAATGGATATAATGCATTTTTGCTTTAGAGTCAGCAGGATGCTAACATAATAAACTGATCATCTAATTCTATAAACACATGCTTATAGGGTGACTTAAGCCACCAATATGTAAACTTGTGTTGTTAGCACTATTAAGTATTTGGTGTTTTAGATTAAATGGAAATAAATTTGTCTAACTGAAGATTCCATTTTGCATTTATGTAAACAGCAGCATATCTTTAGGGAATATAACTAATTTCAACCTATTACACTAATGTGAAGTAAAATTTTATATTTTCTGTAGCTTTTTGTAATGTTATTTATAAGAACAAGTTATAGATGACTATGTCTTAATTATTTTGATGAGCTATAATTTATATAAAATAACTTACCAATTAAAGGACGTAAGATACATAACAGTAAGAGAAAATGAACTGCAACTCTGGAAAATAATTCCATCCTTAACTGTTGCATTTTTAGCTTAAAAACATGCTGTGATATTTAAGCTTATCTTTCCTTATTAATGGTCTTAAATGTAAGGACTACGTTTTATTAATCTTTGTTCTTGATTTTTCTCACTTGTAGCAGTTAGTTGTGCTAATTTGTAAATCTATGAAAATTTATTAAACTAAACAAAATTAAAATAGAAAGGTCTCTAAAAGTTTTGAAAATTATCTGTGTTTGCTAAGGATGTTGAGTATCTTTAAAATTCATGTAGAAGCCACATTAACTTTTTCAGCCTCCAGAATTATGCAAAAATTTACTGATAGGTACTACTAAAGGTAAATGATATGGCACTGTGTGGTAAATGATATTTTGAGGTCAATTAATATGAGACACATTCCAAACATTTTTTAAAGAGGAACAAATGCAAATCACTGGCTGAAAGAGTAAAGACGTAAGCATTCTTGGCCATGACAAAGGAGAAGTTGCTTAACTGGTCCATCCACCTCTTAAATTTGAGAATCTATGATATCCCAGAGCAGAGTCACTGTAAGTCATGTGAAAAAGCAGATAGATTTTTAGGTTAGAGAGCTATCAGATAAAACATAAAATATCTCTGACAGATCCATTTATTATGAATACTATTTGTTTTTTCTTGACTAATTTAAGTTGCAACCAATAATGAATTAAAACAGGAATAATTTGGTTAAAAATCCACTCTTCTTATTAATAATACAAAATTAATAGTTATTGTAGATAATAATAGAAAAGCAAACAAAGGAAAAGGAAGAAGAGACGGAAGGAGAGAAAGGAAGGGCGGGAAGGAGAAAAGGGAGGGAGGAAAGAGGAAGATGGATAGAAATGGGGCTGAGGGGAGAGAAGAGAAAAATCACTAAAATTTCTACCATTGAGGAAGATGTGAACTTCTTAGTACATATCTTTCCCAGTAGTATCTGTATATGAAGATGTGCGTATTTGGATGCATAAATCTGCCTTACGCCTTTCTTGGCCATACTCTGAACATGCATGGAGACTTCGGTAGTCCCAGAGAATATGTCACAGCTTTATCGAAGTCCCCTATGGACATCACATTTCCTAGTTTTTTAAGGTTTTGTGTTTTGTTTTGTTTTGTTTTGGTCAGCCCCTTTCTAGTTCCAACTGATAATACCACCTCAGCAGCTGTGATATTCAACAATTTAGACTGATTATTTTAGGCAAAAGCCCTAAGGTATGGCTGAGTACACCAAGCAAATTCTGAGGCAGATCAAGGAAGGCAAACCCTGATAATGGAGCTTTTCCTGCGACATGCCAGACAGGTCAAACAGTGACAATTAGCTCAGGGTGGTTCTTTTGGAGTCTCCAAATCCATTCTTCTCAGACTGGGGCTCAGGCTACGGGTTTCCACAGCCTTCATGATTGTGAGACTGTTGGTTCTCAAGGCTCTCACAGAAAGGGAGAAGATAAAAAATGAGTCAAAATACCACAACGGTCACTGTTATCACAAATTTCCGCATCATTTCTAGAATAAACGTTCCTCCTACTGTTAGTTTTCAAAGTTCAGAATACTTTGATTTTGACAATTTTGGCCAGAGTTCACACTACTTTCATAGAGGAATCTATTATTGGAGGTCCTCACTCCACCGCCCCCTTTAAATGCTTCTTATCTCAATACGTTTGCAGGATGTGAATCAGTCCTGATACCAACACTATCAGAAAGAAGGTGGTAGATAAGGAAATTTTGTCTCCAAATAATTTTCAACATAGAACTTGGTGGCAGTTGTTTTTTCTTCTTAGCAAAATGTATGCTTTATTTAATATCTAATTGCATCCAATGATTCAATAATAAAACTCATAAGTGCAAAGATAGATGAAAACACATTAAGGTACAACTCTCTGTAACTACATAAATAAAATGACCATTGTAATTTGATCTATTGCTTTAGATAGTTTTTAGAGTATAGCATATTGATTTCCATTATGAATATCCAAAAAAGAACACTCATAAATCGTGATACATAATAACCTAAAATAGATCCTATTTCATATTCTACTGTAAACTATCATTTAAACAAGAATTACTGTCAAAGATAGATTGATTGATTTCATTCAAAATAATCTCAGCAGAAGCACTAGGGGTTTGGCACAGACACTAAAATTTAATTTGTTTCACTCCTGTTTGTGTAATCTTTTAAGTTCAGCATCAGTAGATGCTAACAACCATCCTTCATTATGTTATTGGAAATAACATTCTTTAAGCAAAACTGAAAATGATGCTTAATAATAAATCATATGAATTTTTGAATGATATTCTCTTATGCATATGAATACAAATTGTGCCTAATAATTCCTTTAATTAAAAATCTTTAATATAATATGTTATAAGGACGCCTGGATGGTTCAGTCATTAGATGTCTGCCTTCGGCTCGGGTCATGGTCCCCTGGGCCTAGGATGGAGCCACACGTCAGCTGCACGTCAGGCTCTCTGCTCGGCGGGAGTCCTGCTTCTCACTCTCCCACCCCCCGCGTGTGTTCCCTCTCTCTCGTGGTCGCTCTCTGTCAAATAAGTAAATAAAATCTTTAATATATATATACATATAAAATATGTTATATTAATATACAATATCTTATCATCAATAAAAATAAGTCTCTGATACGATCTAGAAAGAAGTATGAACCTGGATGTCTTACAAAATCTACTGACTGTATTTTAAGATGAATCGAAGAACTCTGATAATCAGAGTACATTGTGTTGAGAAAGAAGCCATCTGACAAATCACTGGAACATAAATAAACAAGTGCTAAACACTTGTTTGGAGGAGGCAGCACTCAATTTTGAGTTTCTGACAAAAGGGGGGCTTACCAGACTGTGCATTAAAAGACTGCCTTCTTGGTACTGTACCGTAATAATTATACCTAGGAACCCTGCATATTTTGTGACACCATGACAATATTAGCCACAATTTTTCCATTGAAGCCTTTCTCTGATATCGTGAGGTTTACGAAGAACTTGATGATAACAAAAGACTTAAGCCAGCTTTCAAGAGGATATGCTGTTTATCAGAATAGAATCAGAATATAAAATAAATGGCCCAGTGAAATCATTAGTACACCAGCTCAAATCACAATATAGGGTATCCTGGCTGAAAAATTTTTATTCATTCCTTTGTCCAAAGTATAGAATACAGTTCTCCAGGCTAGACAGTAGCTACTGTATATGATAGAATATGGGGATGATATAATCAACCTATTAAAGTTGACAGTATATACCTATACATATATATGTATTATATATACATGCATATATAATTTTAAGGTAATTCTATAGAGCATATTAGATTTATAATGCATTATAACTGTACATGTTGCTTTCAACAGGATTTGCATGTGTATTATGGTAACATCCAATTATTACAGAAATTGTTTTATCATTTGTGTTGGCATAAGATAAAATTACCTCAAAATTCATATATATGTGTGTATGTGTATGTGTGTGTGTGTGTGTGTGTGTGTGAATATATATAACTACATAACTATAACTGTATATAGTTAAGGCCCAACCCAACACTTCACAAATATTACATCTATATATCTTGCCAAGGGGTTTACATGTAATAAGTAAAAAGATAGAAGACTAAAACATGCAGATAATTTCAAGGCACCATCTCATACATAAATTTCTGTTTAGAAAATCAAGAAACCAATCAGCAAGTGAATAAATCACCAAAATCCTCAAAAATAATACCAACAACCATCAAAGTGATAAGACCATACACAAATTACAAGGAAAACAACATATTTAGGAAAAAAATATATATATATATATAAACTATATTAAGAAAAACAGGGTTAAGTTATTTAATATAACTCAATAAAAATAGACAAAGTATAATGAATATTTTATTAAAGAAGAAGGAAGATCTATAAAAATACGAATATTCAATACTATGGGTATTCTAAAAATATAAGTTAAAATGCTGGGCCTACCTGATTTTCTTTTAAATTTCAAATATTAGTACTGCTGATGCTATAAAGAAGAGATATTCTTTTATTTTATTTGTGAGCATGTAAATGTATATCTTAAGAGAAGTTTGACTATATCCATCAGAGGTCTATAAAATACTATTACAATTTGACCTAGGAGTTCTATTTTTAGAAAGGTGTAAGTCAGAAAAAGTATTAAGGTAAATGTGAGTGGATGTTTAAAATAAAAGGATATTTAGGAAAATATAATCAGAAATATGGAATGTTTAATATATTTTGATATCACTCATGAGAATATGAAACAATTTTAAAGATAATATAGATGTATATTTAAAATTGAAAGATATTATTTTAAGTAATGGAGTAGATGTATCACTGATTGAAAAAAGTCTTCAGTGAATGCAAATATTAATTTCCAAATTTATAAATATTTTAGTTTGTGTGTGTGTGTGTGTGTGTGGTTTTCTACATAGAAGCCTAAGAAATAGAGTTGCAGATCAAATTTTCCTCATTACCTTCTTGAGGGAAGATTTAAAGCAATGAGTATAGTCTTTTTATATTTGCTTGAATATTTTCTGAAAGGGAAATTAACTAATTCTTTTGATAAAAGTTAAAAATAATGGAGATCAGTTCAGAAATCAGTTTGTCATACTTCACTACCATGATCCCATTCACAGATAGTTTCTGGCTACAGTAAAGAATGATACTCACAAAATGTTATAATAATTTGATTCAGTAATTTTTAACCTAAGTTACTTTATATTTAATTATTTATTTATAAAGATTTATCAAAATTTTCTTTTACAAAGAATTTAAAGAGAGAAAATTATTATACCATTGTTGCTAGAAGAACATGTGAATGGGTACCTGGATATTTATTTTCTCCTGATGTGCAGTAAAATACCACAAATGTAGCAGCTTTCAACAATACACATTTATCACTTCAGTTTCTGTGCACTAGCAGTGTGATTATGGCTTAACTGGACTTTCTGTTCAGGAACTCACAGGGCTTCCACCATGATGCTGGCCAGGACTGTGGTATCGTCTGAGTCTTGCGATATACTATTACTGCTACTACTACTACTACTTCTTCTTTTTAAGATTTTATTTATTTGACAGAGAAAGAAAGAGCACAAGCAGGCAGAGCAGCAGGGAGAAGGAGATGGAGAGGGAGAAGCAGACTCCCCGCTGAGCAGGGAGCCAGGTGCAGGACTCAGTTCAGGGACTCCAAGATCATGACCTGAGCTGAAGACAGGCACTTAACCAACTGAGCCACCTGGGTGCCCCTTGGGATTCACTTCTAAAAACCCACTGGTTTTTGGCAGAGTTCAGTTCTGTGAAGTAGTAGCTCTGAGGCCTCAGTCCCTAGAGATAGCCTGAAGGTTACTTCCAGGTGTCATTCATCATAACACCACAGCAGTTGACTTCTTCAAAACCAACAGGATTGTTCCTCTGCTGCTTCTCACTTTTCATCCCAAGAAATCCTTTTAACTGATTAGGTCAAATACCCAAACTAATCTCCCTTTTGGTTACCTTAAATTCAATAACTAAGGATTTTAATTATATCTGTAAAAACCCTACCACAGAACATTATCTAACCAAGAGAGTACCACATAATATTGGTTTGAATCAAGTTATGGGTACTGCCTACACTCCAGAAAAGAACCCAATACAAAAGTATAACTCAATGGGGATTATCCCAGGATAGGTCATAAAATATACATGGTACTTAATAGAGATTCATAAAATTCTCAATGAGTATGCATGCTGTCTGCATCTGCTGAAGTTGACTACTCAATATATTTTATCCACTAGTTTCTATAAGATTTCTATAAAAGCTCTCTGATATTTTAATAGAATTACAATATTTATGGAGTATTCTTGATGTAAAATTTTAAACAGCTTTAAAAAATCTCATGACTTCATGAGTTATCTGTTTTTATTTATTTTTACAAATGACTTAACTGACCACAGTGCCCAAAATTAAATACTTTGCTTAGCTATAGAAGTATCTGAGGCAACTGACATTGAGCTCCAATATGTTTTGATGAAGCATTTTCATTATGGTTCAAGATAATTACTGATGCCAAAAGAATATGCTACATTGCATTGGAACATCAATTATTTTTTATTTATAAATAATAAGCTCTATAAAATGTTACTTTACCACCATATCTAAGTTCCAGCTGATATACATTAGTAAGAATCATGAAACTTGGTTTTAAAAAGCTTCATACCGAGGAACTTTAACCATGAGAAAATTATTTTAAAAGTTAACAGAATCCTTTTAGCTTAAAATTTCACCTGAGGCAAAGATGCTTGTTTATTATAACCTATCTAATTTTAGAATTTCAGGAGTAATTTATTTAAAACATATTAAATTATGAAATGTGTAGTTTGTAACTAAGGCCCAAAAATGATAGATAAGAGTACTCCTCAACAATTCAGTTTTTCATTATAAAATGTTTAATTTGTGTCAAGTACACTACAAAGTACTAGAAATTCAGAGATGAGGACTTCTGTTTCTAATAATGTGGATCGAGTTCTTCATTAGAACTAACTTTTGCAAGGAAAACAATAAAACTGCGGGTAAATAGTCTTAATGACCTAAATACATAGAAAAGCTGTCAGACTAATGGGAAACTGCCAGGACAATTTCTTAGGAAAGTCCTAAAGGAAGAGATGTGGGTAAAATACTTGAGCATAAAAGTATTTCTGTCCTATTAGTCCTGATAATTCAGGAAATGTAATGGTGAACAACATGTAATTCACTTTCATAATCTTTGAGCTCCACAAATCCCAAAAGACTTTTTGGGCATTTTTTTTTTTTTTTTTTTAAATCTTGAGACTGAGTTAAACAGGAAGAAAAAAAAATGATAAAATAATAATAATAATAATAATACCAGCTAAAAGCATTTATTCAGAATAGCCAACACAATACTGAAGAAGAAAAAGTTGAAGGATTGACACTACCTGACTTCAATACTTACTATGAAACTACAGGTATAAAAACCTGTGGTATTGGTAAAGAATAGACAAATAAGTAATGGGATAAAGTAAAAAGTCCAGAAATAGATCCACACACAGTCAACTAGTCTTAGACAAAGGGAAAAAGCAATACAGTGGAGCAGATATTTTTCCAGTAAATGGTGCTGGAGCAACTTGACCAAAAAAAAGGAATCTAGTCAAAGACCTTACACTCTTCACAAAAATTAACTCAAAATGGACTACAGACCTAAACACAAAATGCAAAACTATAAAACATCTAGATGACTATATAACAAAAATTTTAACTCTGTATGGTAGTGACTTTTTAGATCTAATAGAGAATAATATAACAAATAATTAGTAAGCTGGCCTTCCCTAAAACTAAAAACTTCTGTTCTTTAAGGACAATGTCAAGAGGATGAGAAGACAAGACACAGACCAAGAGAAAGTATTTGCAAAGAACCAATCTGATAAAGGACAGTTATTCAAAATATACAAGGGACTCTTTTAAACTCAATAATTATAAAACAAGAAACCTGTAAGATTTTACAGGTGAGATACACAAGACAATAGGCGAGATAGGCACAAGGCTTGAGGTTTATTAAAGGCACCCTTGGGGGAAGTCGCCTGCAGGAAGGGGTTGAGTGAGCTTTTAATGGGCCAGGGCAGGGGGGGGCTCATAACCATATTTGGTAAATTTGGGATTAGAAAGTCCCAAAGTGGCTGGTTTCTGTTTCCCGCATAGGTTTCGATTTGCTCAAGGTGATGTGTCCTTGGCAGATGTCCTTCTAGTGGGAAAGTCCTGGGTAGGGGAAGACTTTTTTTGTTTTCTTTTAACTGATTATATACTTTTAGACACATCCAAATGTATTCTCTGTGTCAAATATATTAAAAATATAACAGGAACGAAAGAGAGATGAACAAATGAAACTCTGAAGAAAACTCCTGAGAAATTTAACCTAAAGAGAATGAGAAAAAAAAAAAAAAAGGTAGAGTTTCTAGCAGAGTTAGAGATTAAGTGGCGATTTCCTGTATTTTAGCTGGGAAACAAGAAAGCAAGAGAGTGATCAAGAAGGAGCAAAAAGGGAAGATGTAAGGTTTTGTAGTGGTAAAAGGGGGTAGGAATTCAAGCACAAGAAGAATACTCCTGTATTTAACAGGAGGAGATAGAAACATTATCTGGAAAACAAAAGATGAATTCACATGCAGATAGATGTCTAAAGACAATATGAAGGCAATACAGAGCATTGCTTTCTCAAATAGACATATTAGGCTAACATATTAATTTAAACCTAATTAGGTTGCCATTTATTGTTTCACAAATAAAAATATAATTGCTAAAAACACATAGACGAAAGCAAAAAACAAACAAACAAACCAAAAAAAAAAAAAAAGAAAGAAACAAACAAACAAAAACAAAAATAGAAAAAACACCTAGACATCCTGCATTCTTCCTGCAGGAAAATCTATGTTGGAATCTTTGCATTAGTCAAAACAATACTTGCTGCTCCCTACAAATTAGCATTTGGGAATCTGTTTAGATAATCTTAATTGCTAATGACATTAAGCTATCTATCCAGTTATTTTAATCTTTAATTGATAGTTGTGCCAAAATTAAAAAAAGAAAAAGAAAGATCTTCTTGGTTATGTTAAACTGGAAATTGCTATATGAATACTGCCAAATTTTCTAAATCTCACTGACAAAATTTTAGGAAAAAGAATGAATTTCTAATTCTCCTCAGATAAGAACTATCGGAATTTGATTTAGAATATCTGCTACAGGTAAAATCTAGTAAAGATTTTAAAATACAATTATGACTCGCAACAGATATTATTCTCAGTATACTTATACTGACAATTTCATAATTCATTTTAAAATACCCTGAGTCAAATATCTGAATACAGAAAGAGCTCACTAATGCAACCTTCTTCTGTCATAATACCTGTGATTCACCTCTCACTTTGTGTATTTTATACTCCCCATTTTCATCAAATGGAAGTGACCGAGATTAAACAGATTTATCAATCTAAAAGACACCTGGTGGTAGTCAATAGCAATGTTTTTCACTTTCTAGCCTATATTTAAAACACAAAAGGTGTAAATTACTGGATAAACATATAAAAAGCACTCCATATTTTGTGTTATGCCCTTAAAAGCTTTTTGAAAATAAATATTAATAATGAGTAAGCATTTCCACACTGTTTTAAGTACAATTTATATTTAGAAACTTCAGGGAATCAATTCATAGAAATGGAAGAGCAGCAAGGAAAGTGGAAAGCTAAATAAATTATACACAAACTGTAGAAAGCCACTGAAGAAGTGAAACAGCCTTGCCATTCAGATTTAATGCTTTCTTTATCAGGGTATATAAATTGCACCTCTAATGGGTTGACTCACTTTAGCCCATCTACAGGCTATTTCTCTAGAGCTGGGAAAGTTGTTTAAGCCTGTTTAAGACTAAAGGTGCATAAAGAACATCTGAAGTCAAAAGATACTCAATGAAATTGATCAAATAACATAGTTTTTTTCCAGCCCATTATTCCAGCTGCTGGCAAGTAGGTGGTTTTAAGCGTAAATCAAAACACTTCCAAGCTAGATGTCCACTACTGTAACCACTCGCATAGTATTTCCATCAAATCTCATTTCACTCTTCCTTTGAATGGAATGATTGATTGATTGTTCACAGCTTGCATGACTCTCTGCTGCCCTAGATCCATCTCTAGTCTCCACACTCCAAGCTGAGTTTGCATCATTGACTTTCTGCCAGCCATTTGGCTGCCAGGACACAGAGTGACATTTAATGATCTTTCAACATGGCAATATCACATTCATCACTCTTTATCACCCATGACAGACCTAAATTCAAATGCAAACATGAAATGGAGACTGACTTCAACCCAAATTGGGATATACTTGTGAGTTGACATCTATCAACACAGATTGACAAGATACATGGAAGAGAAAATAATGTGTTGCTTGGACAATAATTAAAAATACCAGTTGTAAGACTATCCTGTGAAATCAAGGATATTTTAATTTCAGGAAGCAACAGTTCTTATCAAAAGCATTGAGGTGGAAACTGTATTATCTCAACTGTCATATCAACTAATATCAAATACCTATACAAACTTGGAAAAGACAATTTAATGTAATATTCTGCTTCCTGAAAGAAATACCATAATATCCATGTGTGCTCTTTGCAGAGTTCTAAAGGGCAAAGGAGCCTCGAAAGTTACAACAATCATATAGAAGAAAAGAAAAATCAGTGTATTATACATTTTTCTAAGCTTCTTTGTCCTCTGACTTGATTTACCCTTTTAAAGGCACTTAGATTCTGCACTGAGGTATTTTCTTTTGTTTTCTTAACCAAATACCTCCCTGATGCTTGCATTGTCCCAATAGCATAACACCAGCCCATACTTCACTGACATTTGGGCATAATGGACTATCAGTATTTTAATATTGTTTAAAAAGTTGTTAAAATATGTACGAAGAAATATATGTAAGGAATTCCTATTTTTGGAGCCCCTCGGCTATTCTCACTAGCATAAACTGTAAGTAAAACTTCACCTCCTTTCTAGAAACTAAGAGGTGCTTTGTTAATAGCAATAACAACAACCTTTAACAACAAAACCTTTAATTTAAAAAAATGCTAATTAACCTCTCCAGTTAAATCAAGAAGAAAAAATAATCTGCAAAATAAAAGGTTGACACTAACTTCATGAAGTCAGAGACTGAGTTTTATTCTGTATATTTCTCTATCTGCATGCCCTGATGTTTAAGAAATAGTTGTAGAACTCAATTGAATAAAACATCATAAAACCATTAATTTCACAACAAGGGATAGTGGGTTTTCTTATATGTCGCAATATCAAGAAATACCTTGCTATTATATTATGAACCCAGTGAAGTATTTCTCTAAAATAAATGATTCTTTGATCTAATCTCCCTTTACTTGAGACCTATGGCAATTTCCACATTTTGCCCTGCATCTTATAACTAGAGTACCTAGTTTAATCTTTTGTTCTACTGTCTAATTCCTTAAGAATAGAGAACTATGCTAAGGTAGGGCCAATTACAGAATTTATCATATTGTAAGTGCTCAGTAAACATTTATTGAATGTAATTGATGCCTTAAAAGCCTTAGCCTCAAGAACCACAGAACGTTCATGGTATTATACTTCCTGAAGGGGATGCTGGGAGGGTCCACCAAGTTCCCTCTTACCATCAAAAACATCTACCCCTTAGCCTGTTAGTGTTAACTGTTAAATATTCACAGCCGCCTCTTTCTCCAGAGAATTTACTTCAGCCGAAGGGTGCCAGACACTAAGGCCCTCAGACACCCCTACTCAGCCTGGGATAGCCTTTGCATACGATATGCAGGCTCCTTGCCTCAAGGCAGGACTAACTCTGTGGAGCAATTTCCCAAGTCCATTTCCCATGGAGATACTCCCACAATAAATCACTTGAACAGGAATTCCCATCTTACACTCTGTTTCTAGAGAAGCTGATCTAAGGCACTTTGTGCTATAAGTGCTCCTAGAAAACAGACTCAAAGGATACGGTCCTGGACTTGCATCACTTGCCAGCTAGTTGCAAGGAGTACCGCAACCCAGGAGGTAAGTAGAGTAATGCACATCTCTGACAACCATAGCAACATAATTCCAGTATGTTTGAACTAGGATCAGATAGAATTGCCAGTCTCCAGAACTTGAGAAGTATGGAAGAAATAGCAACTATAGAACTGGGTGCCTGTTTCTCAGCATGACCTATTCATTTAAGAATAGAAATAACTACCCTAGGTAACTAGATTAGCAGTTTAAAGCCAAGTGTGAGCTCGAGACTTCACAGTTTAAACAGATCCTCATCTTCTGAAGTTCAAAAACAGACACAGCTTTAAGTCACAACATTTAAGTCTGAGAGTGGTGCAAATAATCAGGAAAGGTTCACACATTAAAGTCTCATTGACAGGGAAGGAGTGGGGCCCTTCAACCTGATAAGAGAATATCTTGGTAGATGCACTCAAGAATATTGACTCTTCAGGTTCTCCTGTGTCATTTTATCTCCAAATATGCTCTATCCTCCCTCTAGGAACAGAGAGACCCTCTTGCCAAAAGAAAAGGCAGAGCATTCAAATTAGGCAGCTATTTTACAAGAAATGCTTTTCCACCACAGGGTTTGTCCTCTCTCCTCCTGACCATGATAGAGTAATTTGGATCAGATTGTAGCGTAAGTGCGCTGGGAATATGTGAAGACAATAAATGGAGAAGAAAGATTGTGTGTTAACGGTGCTGACACACCTTGGTGGTGGGTATGCCCAAGAATGAATCCGGTGGGTGTGAGAATAAGAAAGGGGAGAATATGAAGTTGGATAGAAGAGCTTGTAAACATTACACAGGACCCAAACGCTGGCAAGGCCTCTGTTGACAATTCTATTATGCTTGACTTTTGGAAGCTTAGAAAAAGTGACCAAAGTGATGGTTCATAATAGAGTACAGATGCCAGCACTACCAAGACAAACTAGCAGGAGAGATCTGAAGTCTCAGAGAAATGGGTACATTAGAATCAATCCATCATAAACCTACCTATATCATAAACCTACATCATAAACCACATTCTCTGAGCAGCCTCCAGTTGCCAAGGACATGTTAAATGCAATAGGGAAGAGAGATTCTTAAATCACAGAAAATCTCTGTAGTAGCTGTTTCATTAACATTAAAAAACAGAAATTCAACCGAGCAAATTTAAGATGAAATTGGCTTTATTTAATAATTCACAAATTGGGCATCATTCCCTCTAAGAACAGAAAGAAGCCCTGTCAAGCTGTAGAAAAGGATACGTTTTTAAAAATGGAGAGTGAGCAGGAAAAAAAAAATTATTAGGAAAAAATGCATCATTTCAGGCAAAATCAAGAAAGGAAGGGGGTCTATTGGGCAGATTATCTTGTTAGTGCTGACCAAGTGATTTAATTTGACTGATTAAAGATTACATTCCTGGAGGGTTGTATTGTAGTTGATGTGTAGTTTACTACAAGTGATTCCATTTTGGGCCTACTGTCTCCCCCAGTAGTAATAGGGACAATAAGATCTCAGAGAAGCAGAGGCCAGCTGCAGCACCCAACCCTCAGAAGCAAGGCAAGTATAATAGTGTTAAGCTGGAAACAAGCTCAGAATGTCAGTCAAGGATATGACCTGTAGGTGTCTATGGAGATGACTTGTAGCACTTGGTGTCTTTGTGAGTTACAGTGATGGGTGGCCAAAGTACTTAGTACTCCATTCAAAGAGATTAAGAGTAGAGGCGTCAAAGTCAACATTTTGTCCATTTCCAGGTCTAAGTCAGTCTCATGTAATGGAGGGTGCAGTCCCTTTTGGTAGGCACTTGTAACACCAGAAAAAAAAAAAAAAAAGAAAGAAAAGAAAAGAGGAAACAGGTATTATCATCACAGTCTTCCAAGAAATGTATGATCATTTCCTGGGGTACCCATACACTGGAGAAGTGGCCTGCCAAGTTCTTTTAAGTGCTGTTGGATATAGGATCAAATGATGATGGGAGTTTTTAAGGAGAACTATTCCAGAATTTGTCCATTGTGAACATGGACTCATGAGTCATTTCTTCAGATTCCACATATATAATTTAAATGGACATTCTTGGTTGTTTACAACACTCTCAATAATATAAGAGCTACTACAGTAGGAAATTCACGAGGAAGCCTCTGAAACTACTCCTTCCCCACTTGCAAGATAAAAAAAAAAAAAAAAAAATCGTATCCCAAGGGAATGACACAAGTTGATGTCAAACTCAAAGATTCAAAGGATGTATTAAATTTGTAAGTCTGGCTCCATGCCAAACTGGAGAGATCATGCCCCATGCAAAACTGGAGACCTACTGTAAATTTCACCACACAGTAGCTAAGGTATTTTTAATACTGCTGGTGACTCCTGATACGACTGTGTGCAATCAAAGTATGTTTCAACAATGAAAGCAAAATAAAGATGTTTAAACAAACAAAAAATCCAGAAGATCATCACCAGCAGACTCACATGATAGGAAATATAAGAGAAAGTCCTTCAGGCAGATGGATGTTAACCAGATATATTGTGGTGATAATTTTGCAATATATCCAAATATTGAATCACTATGTTGTATGTCTGAAACTAATGTAATGTGTCATTTATATCTCAATCTTACAGAAAGGGATAAAAACAGAGTACTTAAATATCAATGTAAATAAGTACAATTTCTCATTATCAAAGAAATTACTCAGTAATACTCAAGTACACAACTTACATTTGACCAGGAAAAAAAATGACTGGCTTTATTTGTATATTAAAATGTAAGAACCCTTGTATTCATTGCTATGGGATATCTATGAAAATATTTTACCTAGTTGATGATATTATTGCTGTAATTCTGTATGGAAATGTGATGATATTAATAATTTATGAATAAGCTAATCTATCATTTGTGAACATTATAAAAGGATACAACTAAATAGTCTCAAGAAATAAGCATACATCATTATATAACTTTTCTTGAAGGACAGATACCAATATTTTTTGAATCATTGTATCATATTTTAGCAAAACCATCTAACTTAACTTATGAACCCAATGGTATAGATTTGCTCAAGGACTCTTGCTGTGAAAAGTAATTGAAAATATTGTCAATTCTCCCACTTGGACAAGACATGTAATTTTAGACCAACCACCAATATTTTCAGTTACTGATTCATTCTTTATTCATTTAATGTGAGAATCTGAGAAATATGGGAGTTTTTAAATACAAATTCACTATTCATTTGAATAAGTCTTCTCATTTAATTAGTATACATGTAAAAGAAAAATATTAATTTCTGCATCACCAGAAGCTAAAATATTGAGGAGGAAATAATAAAATGAGTACAAAAGTATTTCATACACTACATTCAAAGAACTGAATCAACGGAGTTCATATACTGAATTCACCCTTACTGTGGGCAAAGGTACAAATTGTTTGAAACAGTTTAGTGCTTACCAACATATGCTTGACTTTTCTGAAGCCTAAGCCAATCTAACTTTATAAAAGCTATGTAAATGTCCCCCCCTCCACACACACAAAGACCTTGTAATTTTTTATCTTCCCATACATGTAAGAACAATGGATACAAAATACCAGCCTTTACCAATCCAATTGAATTAATTACTTTGCTCCGATAAGAGTAAAAATTTGTCATAATTTTATTTGCCAAGCATCCTTTGACTGTCCCGTCAGTGATGATTATCATTAATTTGAGAGTGTTTGTCTGCATTTCTTATTTAAAATAAAAATATATATATATAATATTCTGATATGCACTACTTTTGCTTGGTTTGGGAACAGGAAGTGTAGAAAATACACTGAAGTTAAAATAAACAATCCTATCCATGTGGAAACTGAAGTTTGATTTGGAAAGCAAACAAGCAAGTGCCAGTTTGATCAATTACATGTAATAATACGGAAATTTGAGTGAAAAAGCAAATTCTGCTCCAGGGATTCATGTCACAATTTAGAAAGAAGATACTAATTACTCTGGTTTCCTTTGCACTTATCCCCAGTGCTGGAATAATGTCGTTACATGTTACATGTAGTCTATACAGTGGATGATTCTCTTGGTTTCTAGTCACGTCTTACCTGATTTATTTACCACAATAGCTTTTTCTACATTGTAATCCTCTTTATTCTAGTCTTCCCCAAACAGCTATATTATCTTTTTTAAAACTATGTGAGGTTATGTCACTCTCCTTCTTAAGTATCAGTGGCTTCTGTTTAAGCCCAGACAAAACCCCAAGCAACTGTTCATGGTCTATGAGATTTTTTTTATGACTGGGAGCCCACCTACCTGGTTTTCCAATCTCATCTCATGTTATTATCTATAATACCCCATGATGCCCCAGCCATTTTGGACTTTTCTGAGATACTTGAACCATATTATCAAGACCTTAGTATTTTCTTTCTTTTTTTCCTGGGCTAATTTTCTTCCAAATGTTTGTGTGGCTGACTTCCTCTCAACATTTAAGATATTGCTTAACTGTCACCTGATCACCTGATTTAAAATGCTTCTTTTGCTGCTTTCAGTCTCTCCTTTATCCTACTTTATTTTTATAACACTTATGACTAATTTTGAGTAAAATGATGTGTTCATATTGTTTACTGTTTTTTAAAAGATCTTATTTCTTTATTTGACAGAGAAAGGAATCACAAGTAAGCAGAGAGGTAGGCAGAGTGGGAGAGGGGAGCAGGCTCCCTGCTGAGCAGAGAGCCTGATGTGGGGCTTGATTCCAGGACGCTGGGATCATTACCTGAGCTGAAGGCAGAGGCTTAACCCACTGAGCCACCCAGGCATCCCTATATTGTTCATTGTATATATTCTTTATGGTTTTTTTTTTTTTTTCTATCTCCCCAGCACTTAGAGCTATGCCTGGCAAGAAATATTTTTGAATGTCCATATCTTTTTAAAAAAAGATTGATTTTATCTATTTGTTTGTTTATTTTAGAGAAAGAGAGAGAGAGTGCATGAGTGGGGAGCAGAAGGAGAAGAACAAGCAGACTCCACGATAAACATGGAGTCTAGTGCAGGACCCAATGAGGGGCTTGATCTCATGACCCTGGGATCATGACCTGAGCTGAAAGCACAAGTCAGACACTTAAACAACTGAGCCATTCAGGCACCCTGTATCTATTTGTGAAGTATGAGTAGACTTTGAGAGGAAAAAATAACCATGTAGGTATAGAAAACATTATGAAAAATGCATGTAGATATACTAATAAAGCCAATATATAACATTAACATTGGGAAGGTTGCAGTGACTTAAAAAATAAACAATATGCCTGCTTATTGGTTTTTTTTTTTTTTGACTTGAAAAATTTGGTAGCAATTTTTGGGTGTTGGTGAAAGTCATTGGAAGAGGTAAGCATGTACAAGTTTATATGCTATTTAGTAGAGGCAGTGGCAAGCTGATTAATGGCTTCCTACAGATGTCCCCATCCTAATCCTCAGAATCTTTGAACATGTTATTTCATATGGCCAAGGGACCTTGAAAATATGATTCAACAAAGTGTCTTAAGAAGAAGAGATTATCCTGGATTATTCATGGGGGCTCATTGCAATTACTAGGGTCCTTATAAGAGGGAAGGAGGAGAACAAATCAGAGAAAAAAGGGCGACAATGGAAAGAGAGAGGGGCAGAGATTTGAAGGTTTGCTGCTTTGATGGTGGAAGAGGGAGCCATGAGCCAAGGAATGCAGGCACCTCTAGAAGTTGGAAAAGGCAATGTAACAGATTTTGTCCTAGAGAACATAGAATGAAACAGTCCTGAAGGACTTGAATTTCAGCCCAGTGGCACTGATTATGGATTCAGAAGTCCAAAAAATCAGATATCTAGAACCGTTAGGAGTACATTTGCATTGTTTGAAGCCACTGAGTTTGTGGTCATTTGTTACAGCAGCAATAGAAAACTCATACAGATGCTAATTCAGAAGAAAAAGACAAGCTGTGTTATGTTGAAAGACATTAAAAGAGAAAGTAGAGGAGTTAGCAGATTGGAAGCCTCTGCAATAATCCAGCAAAGATAGTTTTATCCAGGATAAGTGCAAGGATGGCAGTCATAGAAAAAGACAATAAATACAAAAAATGTTTCTGAAAATTGACAGAACCTGGTGATTTGTTTGATGTTGGGGAATTAGAGAAGTCATTGGAATAAGAAAATCAAAGACAAAGTTATAGATTTCTGGCTTGGGAAAACAGGCAAATGTGAATTCATTTGGGAAAGAGTTAAGAACGGAATGTAATGGAAACCTTTTTATATATTCTGTTTGAGATTTTTCTGGATATTCAAGAAAAACAGGTTTAGTAAGAAGATGGAAATAATTGTCCTAATTTCAGGAACTTAAAACATAGAGAACAAGTAATATTTACAAAGCAGTTTAAGCCTTGTGAATGTATCAAACTGCCCAAGAAGGAAATGTAAAATAAGAAAAGAAGGTAGGGGTGCCTGGGTGGCTCAGTGGGTTAAAGCCTCTGCCTTCGGCTCAGGTCGTGATCCCAGGGTCTTGGGATCGATCTCCATGTCGGGCTCTCTGCTCATCGGGGAGCCTGCTTCCTCCTTTCTCTCTGCCTGCCTACTTGTGATCTCTCTCTGCCTGTCAAATAAATAAATAAAATCTTAAAAAAAAAGAAAAAAGAAGAAGAAAAGGAGGTAAAGAGAAAAAAATAAGAAGTGTAATAAAAAGTAAGGACATCAGGGAGATACAATTTTTTTTAAAAAAAGAATGCTAACAGAAAGATATGGGTAAAAAACATTATACCAAAGAAATATCAAAGATTGATATGTTCATTGCAAGAAATGGCTGATGTCAGACATAGCAAAACAAACAAACAAAAAAGATAACTTGGGAGAAAATGTTGGGATATCTTGTAGAACAGAAGGAAGATTTAAACACCCAAAAGTTACCAAGAAAAGATAATTCAAAAGACTGAGGATACTCCAGGGTGAGCACTTAGATTTCTCTAAGATTGATTCTTTCTGCCGTCTCTCTACATCTGCACCAAATTTGAAGGTGGGACATCCTCTGATTTTCTGATTAAGCTTCAGTCATTGGCAGGTGCTAGGCACCTGGTTTTGTGTCTATAGTTTTACAAGTTCTTCTCCTTCCTCAGAGATGGAGTCTGTTTGTTGTATGTACCTTCCTTTTCCCTTCTATTCAGTTTCCAGAAGTCCTCAGTGTTCTTGTTCTTTCTTCTGAGTAATAAGGCTTTTGATCCAGTAAGGGGGACAGGACACATGGAGAAGGGTAGAGTTTTAGCGTGGCTGCTATTCCATCTCTCAGCCAGAACCCGGAGGGAAGCCTCCTCAGATTCCTCTCCAGTTTTCCTTGGAATTTGCTGGTGGGTTTCAGAAAGGAAAAGACTTTATTTAAGAGCAGACAAACCTTCTTGTGCCAGAAGCCCCTCGAGATTGACATTCTCCACACTTGGTCATTAATAATTCATTAAAAATATTTAGCTGAGGGGCACCTGAGTGGCTTAGTGGGTCAGCTCAGGTCATGATCCCAGAGTCCTGGGATCGAGCCCCGCATCGGTGGGGGGGGAGTCTCTGCTCAGCAGGGAGCCTCCTTCCCCCTCTCTCTCTGCCTGCCTTTATGCCTACTTGTGATCTCTTTCTCTGTGTCAAATAAATAAATAAAATCTTTAAAAAAATATATTTACCTGAGTCTTCTTACTGGCTGTGAGAGCATCCAGCAGCATCTGTCTCACAAATATACATGCTGAGATCTTTCCCCCATAAGGACTTATCTCTCCCCAGGTGCTGGGTTGTTTACCCTGAATTGTTTCAAGAAAAGTTATTAATTTTCAGGTTCCCCATTTTTTTTTCATTGTTGTAGGAGACAGAATGAAGCTTTCCCAACTCTACATATCCTAGATGGAATGTGATGCCTTGAGTAACATTTGGATTTCACATGAATCTTCGTAACTTTCTTACTATTAAATCTTCAAAAAACAAGGGATGACAATATAGAAATATATTATAATTTAAGATCTGAAAACTTGTTCCAATGGTTTAATGTCTCATTTTCAGATTATTCAATAAATGTGCATTGCATGTTTATTGTAGATGTCATGTGTAGTCTACCCAGATGGGAAAAGCCTCCTTCAGAAAGTGGTTTGTAAAGTATACTGATATATTTTCTATCCACTGAGCAGAATAATTTTGGCATCAATTGTAATATGTGAAATTTCCAAATATCACTTCTATTTATACATACATAGTTATATTTGGCTGCATTCCAACATATATTTAATAGCTGAAGGAGTATTTGAACTCAAGACAAAAAAAAAAAAAGAAAAAGAAAAAGAAATGAAAAGAAAGAAAAATTCATTGACAGTGCCTAAATCTACTCTCTATAATGAGAACAGAATGTCATTTTTCTAAAAGTTACCAAATAGAAAAAGAAAGAGAGACAGGTGGGCAGAATCCTATTATTAATGAGCATTACAGCTCTGTGTAAACGTCTCCTTCCTCCTCACAAGGGACAGGGAAGGACACTTCAGCATGTGGCTAGGTGACCTGTTCCTGTCCAGATCCTAAAACTGTTTTCTGGATTGTTGGTTAGATGTTCCCTGGTTCTCTTTTGCAACTCCATGTGATTCTACCTGGGGTGGCTTGTCTCCTTTGCGCTCAGAAAATTCCCACTGCTCCTTCTGCTGTCACGGAGCATCAAGGGCTGGCTACCATGCCCACAGTATCTGTGCTTCTAAAAGAGTCCTTGGTTTGAGACCAACCCTCTTAGAACTGCTGGTGAGGCTAGAACCCAGGAGTAGTTTCCTGACTGTTTCTGAGCCATGAGTAAACTAGGTCCACGTCTGTTAGAGGGGAATTTTTCTTCTTTTAAATTTATTTCAATTTTGTGATTTTGTCGGGAAAAGAACTCCTTTCTTTATAAGTAAAATCTCAAAAATAAGCTCCCCATAGCACAGAAGACGGGAAATTTCTAACAAGGCATCTTTCCTTCAACTGAGTACCTTCTGCTGAAGTTCCCTGCAACTGTCCCAGTTACTAGTTAGTTCATGTGCACTATGTGTGAACTGCATATTCATAGTGGATAAACACTATATTCAAATGTTTCCTAATTAACATTGTGGTGCTTGACCTAAAGTGTATGTGGCATTTTAAGAATTATTTAATATTAATGCACGAGACATATTTCTTCATCCAGCGTGAAGTAAACATTAAGGGGGAAAAAAAACCAGAATTCACTTTATTATTCAGGCATTAATTTTAAAATTACATATTTTTATATATCTTCAAGGTTCACTGAGTTACCATCTAGTAGACAAAGTCCTCCTTTCTTAAATAAGAGTCCAGAATTCTAAAATAAGCACCATTAGTACATAATTGCAGAGCTTCATTTTATCAAATTATTAATAGAGTAAACAAGAAAATTCTATAGAACAGTACTGGCTAATAGAAATACAATGCGAGCTACAAATGCAAGCTATGTGGGTAACTTCAAATGTTCCAGTAGCTACATTTTAAAAAAGTTTTTACAAATATGGGGCACCTGGGTGGCTCGGTGGGTTAAAGCCTCTGCCTTCAGCTCAGGTCATGATCTCAGGGTCCTGGGATCAAGCCCTGCATCAGGCTTTCTGCTCAGCAGGGAGCCTGCTTCCCTTCCTCTCTCTCTGCCTGCCTCTCTGCCTACTTGTGATCTCTCTCTGTCAAATAAATAAATAAAAATCTTAAAAAAAAGTTTTTACAAAGATAAAATTCATTTGCACAATATATGTTATGTAACCCTAAATATTGCCATCTTAATATGAATAAGTAATTATTAGCAAAATATTTTTCATAATTTTTTCATATTAAGAGTCTTTGAAATCTGACATGTAATCGAAGCCTAGAACACAATTCTGTCCAGACTAGTGAGGTTTTAAGTGGTCATTAATGTGGCTCTTATAAATGACAGTAGTGCTCTGCTCTCTTAGGAAGAAAGAGCTAGTCTTACCTAATTCAATGCATGTGCTGTGGTAAGGAGTATTTATCTAAAGTATTTTCTTCAGACCATTGCATGGTGGTCTGCATCTAATATTTACCCATCTGGGTTAAATCATGAACAATAGCTATTAAAATAAAAGTAACTTCTCAGACAAGTAATGCATAATGCCACTATTAAGCATTAAGCAGGTAAGACAGATAACTTTATCAAATTAGTTCACAAACCATGTATTATGGCTCTTAGAAATAGGCTAGTTAGACCTATAAGCTTGAAAACTTCCATTCCCAGCACCAGTCTTAGCATATTGCAAACACTGGTTACTCAAGTAAAAATGTGCATTGATTGTTTCATAAACCAAGGAAAGAAATAATGCTGCATATTTAGAATATGTAAAATATGGTATGATATTACATGATATGTTAAGTGTCCTGGTAGCTCAAGAGAGAGAGTGAATAGGAAGAAATGGACGGGAGAAGACCACGAACAACATAGTTTTAACTGGTCTCCTGGTAGGAAGGATGATCAGTAGGAAGTTTTCAGTGGCAGAACTATAAAAAGAAATTTTGAGAAGAGTGATATGTTGAATGAGAATGCATATTTTAATCTGGTTTCCATTTCTTATCTAAAAATGGTTGCATATTTTCCTATGTGTATAGCTATGCATTTTTATTCTGACACTTTACCACTGACCATTATTATAACACTTCCCCACTTCTCAGTATCAAATACTCATGATATTTAGATTACAGGAAAGCTATTACATTAAAGACTCAAGAATACAGTTATTTAAACATGAAAGATTTTTATTTCCATATTATAATGGTCCAAAGTTGGCATGGTTTCTGGCTAGTGTAGGGTACCCCAAGCCTTCCATATTCTTGCTCACCATGTGGACGGTATTTCCCATGATTGAGAAAGGCTATATCTACACCTGTGCATTTCATCTTCTGGGAAGTGAAAAATGAAGTGAAGAACAAGCTCTCATATATTGAAGAGTACAAGCCCAGTAGGTTAGTCCAGAAATGTGGATTTAAAACATTCACTCACATCCTATTAGCTGGAATCTATTTACATGGCAACCCATCAACAGCTTAGCTAAATCTTTTATTACCATGGAGTAATGCAGACATATGGGAACAGCTGTAAGCCTCTACCATTTGTGTAAATCCACACATATTGAATATGTAAATTTATCTATATATACAAGTGTGTACATATGTAATTCTACATGCATAAGAATAATCAAAGTATACTGCACATATAAATACATATATAGTTACATATCCATATGTAACTATATATAAGTGGAACCAAATCCTGTTATAAGAATATTCCCTTTTGTTATAGTTTTATGCTTTCAGAATAGAAATTATCATAATCTGGTTTTATGGTAATCATAATTTAAGAATTGAATGGTAAAGCGTAACATTGTATAAATCTTATCCTACTTTTTAAACATTATTTCAAAGAATTTCTAATGTGCAAAAATAGAAGAATAGTGTATGGAGGCCTTATGTATTCATTACCTAGATGCAACAATTGTCTTAATCGTGTCCAAACTTATTTCACTGTCTGTATTTACTTCTGTCATCACTGAAATGCTGTGAGGCAAGTCTCAGAAATCATATCATCCATAAAAGTACAGGTATAAATTTGAAAAAAAAATGATGTTTTTGTTATTAATACTACAATGACACATTGTCACAGCTTTGTGTTTTAAATAATTATTGTATCCAAGAAAATGAAGGCTCTAGAAAGCAGAATGGGTCATTTAAAATTAGCAAATACCATGAAAATTGTTGAAAAAGACCAAGAGCAAAAATTTACTTTGAAGTGACATAGATATGGATCTCTATTGAAGTTAAACACATTTAAGAAGGTTAAAGGATTTACAGGTTGAAATGAAATGAAATTGCCCTGAAAAATATTGTGTTTGCTTTGTACTTTGTTCACATAGCATAAGGTAGTGTTTCAAATGAGCAGGTATGTTTAGGTATTGAAAGAGAAATCTTAAAAATAGAATAAAAATATAGATTACAATAGATCATATATTCTATTTCAGTTTTTATTACTGCAACAACTTTTAAACATAGAGTTCCAAAAGTAAAGCATAAATGAATAAAATGAATAAAACTTAAAATAGTCAAAAAGGAGACAGAATATATAAAAGGGATGACAAGTAAGAGAGTTACATTTTAAAATGTCTGATTTCACAGTTTTGTTTTGTTTTGTTTTGTTTTGTTTTGTTTTCAAAAACGTGAAAGCTCATTTTTGGATGCCGTATTTAATTCTTACTAGCTTTTTAGGTACAGTGTGTTTTGAAATTATCAGATAAGAATTATTTTATTGCTGTAAGAATATTATATGAAGGTGGGCTCATAATTTGAAACACCAGAGGTAAAACAACAACAACAACCGGTAGCATTGTCTAATAATGTTAATTTTCACTAACAAATTTAACACCTAAAATATTTATCTTTCTTTTACTATATGAAATTTAGTTAATCTTTGCAGGAGATAAAAGGCCAGAAAGACCCACTCTCTGATTCAAACACCCTTATAATAATCTTATACAATAAGGAAACATCTACAGATATTTCAATATTTATATCCTATGTAATATAGACTTTCATTTATATTTACTACTTGTAAAGCAAGAAACTTTTTCCTTACTATAATTAGAAAAATAGGCTTCTATAAATCAAGCTAGAAATAATAAATTATAGTCATCATAAGTCTTTCCAAATACATATTCTATTTTTACATGTTCACTTTAATTCTGTTTCAAATATAGTTAAGTTCTAGCTATGAAGCAAAAGACATTAAGATGGAAATATTTTCAAAATTCAAAAGGCTAAAAACACTTTTTTACTAAGTCAATAAGACACTAAGGGGATCAAGTATAATCCATTTTAAAACACAGTGAATTCTTCCGAAATTGAGGTTTAGTTTTAATTCCGATGATATTTAAATATGTATATTCAATAAAATCGTTAACTAGAACAAGTAGATTGTGGTTTTATTAGAATATGAAAAGCCTGTGGAAATAAGTTTAAGTGTATATAGCTAAAGATGTGTGAGGAACCACAATAAGTCTTATCATGTTAAATGTAAGTTTCCAAATCAAGTATTCGTAACTTATTTATTTTTTTAAAGTTTTATTTATTTCTTCAAGAAAGTGAGCACAAGCAGGCTGGGGGACAGAAGGACAGGCAGACTCCCTGCTGAGCAGCAAGCCTGATGAGGAGCTTAATCCCAGGACCCCAAGATCATGACTGTTGGGTCCATGGTCAAAGGAACGAGACTGATACAAAGTGAAAGTCAAGCAAAGTTTTATTTCAGGCCAAGCATCGAGAATCAAACTGACTGTTCGGGGCTACCTCTTACAGAGAGGGTGACCCCTCCCAGCCTCACAGACTAACTTTTATAGAGCAAAGGTCATGTGGTTGGGCCTGGCCACATACAGGTGGCCAATGAGATTGCTACACACAGAGAAAACTGTATAGTCATGCTAGGTCACACACGGGTGGCCAATTGAATTACAATTCACCCCGTAGTAGCTATTTGAACTAGCCTATCACCTTGGTCAAAATTGGCACCCAAAAGGCTCCCAAAAGGCAGGCCCACACTCCTTGGTAGCTAGGGACACAGTATGCGCACCCCACTGATTGGATGTCTCCACCGGCCTGATTCATCCCTGCATTCGGACTGTTATCTCCACCTCACCTGACCCACCTTTTATTTGGGCTCTGTTATCAGACACTGGTCAACCATATTTTACTGGTTTCCTGGACTTGCTTTTAAGTAAGTCCCCTGGGGGGGTGTGCAGTGTCAGTTTAAGTTTTACTGCATAAACAACAAAATGGCTGTTCAACCAGGTGGATCCGCTCCAGCTAAATAGGCCCTTACAATGACCTGAGTCGAAGTCAGACATTTAATCAACTGAGCCACCCAGGTTCCCCTCAAATATTCAATATATATAAATATATAATATATATATATAATATATAAATATATAAAAATATATTTATTTATTCTCTTGTTTACATTACTCCAATAATTACCTGTTCCACCAGAATATATTTTATGATGGATCTGGGAAGATTTGATTTGAAGATTGTATTGCCAGTATAATGATATGGGTTCTCCTGTAAAATGCCAGACTTAGGTAAAACCCTGAAATTTGTTTATAGTGGGTAAAGAGCCAATGTGAAAGACACAGAAACTTTCTGATATCGAGGAGAATTCTTAGATTACACTTTGCACTTCTGCTTTGAAGTAAGGTTTATACATTCTAGATCTTGGCATCAAAGTTTCATGTTTTTTAATTTCTTCTCCAATTCTGTCATCAATTCTCATAGTCTATACATCTCTATCATATGCATGTATTTTGAAAACAGCATCTATTGATTTAGTGTTCTGATTATTTTCCTTATAACATTGTCGTAATGTCTGTCTTAGATCATAAGAAATTCTCTGGTAAGAATAAATGCATATAAGTTGGTCTTTATGGAACAATTTAAATACCATTTTTTTTTTTTTTTGCTTTTTCGAAGACAATGCGACATAAGTCAATGGTAAAATAGAACAAGTTGACATACATAATATTGTAATATTGTGGAGTTGGTAAATATATGTATGTTTCTTTTCGATGCTTCTGTATTTATGTAGTTTGAATACAAATTTTTGTTAAATCATAGAAATGATAATTTGCAAAATTATTTTCATGCTTTATTTAAAAATATTGCTAATTTTTTTGCTTTGATTTGAATCTAGAAATATATTAAGATCTTTTGTCTTTCTTTTTCGTTTTTTTAAATATTTTATTTATTTATTTATTTGACAGGCAGAGATCACAAGTAGGCAGAGAGGCAAGCAGAGAGAGAGGGGGAAGCAGGCTCCCTGCTGAGCAGAGAGCCCAATGTGGGGCTCCATCCCAGGACCCCAGGATCATGACCCGAGCCGAAGGCAGAGGCCTTAACCCGCGCTGAGCCATCCAGGTGACCCTATTTTTTATTAAATTTTCTTTTTATGTGAATTCAGGTCATTACATCAAAATTCATGCAAAGGCAAAATAATATTGTGCCTAAAGAATGAATTTTCATGTTTTGCATTTCAATCCCTCTGTAGACAAGGATAGTTTTTATTTTGTATTTCTACTCAAATTCATACTTTAATATTTTCCTTTCAAAAAATACAAATTTATATTTATATATGGGAAACTTTTAATGTAAATTTGTGATTAACATTTGGGGATTCTGATGAAAGCATATACTCTCTCTCTGCCAAATGGAGAACATAGGGACGAGCATAGAAATGTGATAGAAAATGTTTTTCAAAAAGATAATCTTTTTTTTAACATAAAATCAGTCATTGTTAATTTAGAAATCATCTGTTTTCTGAAGATACGTAATTGCCATTGGCCAGCTGGGCAAATCAAGTAATAGTCCTTATGGCAGGGTGTTCAAGGTTGATAATGAGCAGGTTTGCATGGGGAGGAAAAGGTAAGTCACAGAGCAGGAAGGAAGCAGCAGAGAAAACTGAGCTGGAGGGTTCATGCTCTGAAGGGTTTTAGGTCCTGCAAGTCTTAATGAAAGGCTTAACTCAAGAAAAAATGTAATGCGATTTACCTCTCTGATAATTAAAATCTAACCACCTTTGACTTCAGAAATCCACTCTCTCTCTCTATATATATATTTGGTTTGTGTGATGCCTTGCATGGACTATTTTTGTTTAGATTCTTCTTTATATCACTTAATCTTGAAGGGTTTTAAGTCTTCTTCTATATTTAGATATTCTATTTTTGAGAAATAACTAAGGTGCATAGAATCTTCAACTTAGAGATAAATGGGTCCTTCAGAGAGAGCTTACATTACAACTGCCCCCGCAAGGCTATGAAATCATAGAAGCTCAACGCAAAACAATTCACAGAAAATCTCTGCTCTTACAGATTACCTTTATGTTTCTTTTTCCATTATTACTTTTAGTAAACACTTTACTCTGAAGCCAGTGAAAAAACTATAATTTAAATCATTCTACAAGATACTTGCAGTATGACAAAGTTAAGGATACAAGTTAAGGGAAAAACGAATGAAAATTTAATATATTGCATTAAAATGAACGCTTTATGACATACATCAACTGTTCAGATTATATACAAAAATTAAATAAGCAATTCACATTGTGAAATAACTCAATAAATAGAGCATGGGTCAGCATTCCCCATGGTCTTTTTCTTTATCATTTTTAAAAATTTATTTATTTGACAGACAGAGATCACAAGTAGGTAGAGAGGCAGGCAGAGAGAGAGAGAGGAGGAAGCATGCTCACTGCAGAGCAGAGAACCCGATGCGGGGCTCGATCCCAGGATCCTGGGATCATGACCTGAGCCGAAGGCAGAAGCTTTAACCCACTGAGCCACCCAGGCGTTCCCCCATGGTGGTCTTTTTCAAGGAACACTATCCCTTTTAGATAATCTGTTCAAAATGGCCCATTCCATTGTCAAGCTCATTCCATTGGCAAACCCTGTATACTGTACCTTTTGGGGGGCTGATCTTTCATATAATCATTTTAAATATAACTAAGACAATTTTCATAGTAGAGACCTGTTAATTTATCACTCACTGCCTTTACCAAAGTCATTTATTCACCAGGTTATTTTTTCCTTCTTTAAAATGTATTATCATCCGATGAAATAAACCTCTTAAGAATAAACTCTGAGATATAATATCATTTATTATATTTATACATAAGTCAAATGAAAACCTATTTAATATAAAAATCTTAAGGTTATTAATATATTAATTATTAATAGTATTATAATACATATTTATGATTTTTTTTAGGCTCATAGTTGTGAAATCTTAGCTCCTAAGTATTTTATTTACATTTGTTTTCGATGTTTTCTTCCATATCCTGGGTTGTTTCTACATCTAATGAGTTTTGGGCTTTCAGGTTTTTTATCTTTTCTTTCATTTCAGAGGGGTTTTCTGTTTGGTTTTTTGTTGTTGTTGTTTTTTGTTTTTTGCTTTTTTTTTTTTTACAGATATTTAGTATTCTGTGGACACCTATTTTTATTTAAGAGAAGAGCATTAGATATTGTTTGGAAGTCCTGTGCATGTGAACAGGGCTGTGGGCTTTTTCAGCTGTATTATGAGGCAGTAAAACAGTCTTTTCTAGAGTCATTCGGTTTTACAGAGAATCATTCTTCGTCCCGTACGTGCCGAGATAGGACAGGCGTAAGATTCCTTGCCAGCATCAATGGAGCAAACTAAAAGGAGCTTGAGACATCTCCACTCTCGTGTTTGAAAGTTCAATTGATTTCTCTGTGCCTAGTCCTGAACATTAACCCTTTCTACTACCATGTCAGATAGTTATTCCAAACTTCTGTTTTTAACTTTCTCCTGAAATAAACTTGATATTTTGTAAGTCTGGTTTCATGCTGGGTGGAAAGTCCGTGAGCAAAAACATTTCATGATTTCATAAAAAGGTGGAAAGAAGGAACTGCTAAGGAGAGCCAAATGGCTCTGTCAAAAACTTCTGGTTGCTAACTGTAAGAGACTTTTAACTATAGAAGAAAAACTGAGGGTTGCTGGGGGAGGTGAGGGGGGGATGGGGTAACTGGGTGATGGGCATTAAGAAAAGCACATGATGTAATGATCACTGGTGTTATATGCAACTAAAGAATCACCAAATTGTACCCCTGAAACTAATAATACACTATATGTTAACTAACTTGAATTTAAATAAAACCTAAAAAAAAAAGCAATAAAAACTTTTGGTTTCTTCTTCTTTTTTTCTTTTTTAATATTTCATTTATTTATTTGACAGACAGAAATCACAAGTAAGCAGAGAGGCAGGCAGAGAGAGAGGGGGAAGCGGCTCCCTGCCAAGCAGAGAGCCCGATGTGGGGCTTGATCCCAGCAGCCTGGGATCATGACCCAAGCCAAAGGCAGAAGCCCCAACCCACTGAGCCACCCGGGAGGTTTCTTTTCTACTAGCCCACTCATTTTTTTTCAGTATAGTACATTATCAATTAAAAATAAGAACAGTAACAAACCAGCAATCATAAATGCTGATTAAAAATTCAAAATATTACAAAATCCTGAGTATTTTTAAAAATATTAGTATATCAAATTAAAATGGTTGAATATTGTTTGGTACTATCTACTTCAATCATCAAGCTTTTAAATAAAAAGTATTAATTTATTTTAATTATTTCTGTTATCTCAGGTATTTCATTCCAAATTGTTCATTACAGGACAAGGACATATCTGGGGCCGTATTAGGCACATGTGGGCCACCAAGGGTATCAGACATCAAGGAAAAGCATTCTTTTACTCTTCTGTAATCTGAATATTATTTTTTTCATCCAAAAGAAAAGAATTTTCACATGATGCTTTTATCATTTTTCCCATTTTTGTCCTGCTTTTAACAAAATAACTTTACAGACTTAAAAGCTCTCTTTTTCTTGAAAATCTGCTCCAAGAGAAGAGCCAATAGAACATTCATTTTTTGAAATGATCCCATAATTGTTTGAAGTCTCTTTCTCAACTATTCAGTTTGGGATTCCAGCTGTAGAAGAGCACACCCAAGATATTAGTTTTGATGTTTTCCTCAAATGAAGAAATATCTTTTCATTCAATCCTTGTTAAAAACCCATAATATTACTACATAATCCTTGCAATAAAAATAGCTATTCATAAAACCCATATCTACTCAAAATCACAAATGTTTCAAGCCTGGAAACGACTGTACTCTGCCAGTTATTATCAGTAAGTTATACCATGAATCATTTGACATGTAAGTAACCAAGCTCCTGACAGAATTGGCTGATATTAGAAAATGCCAGTTTATTCCAAAACCACACCATGTAATTGAAAGTGATCCCAGTATTGTGTTTCTCTCAGTGCTTATGTACAGCATTGTCTTCTCTGTAATATCATTCAGTCAACCTGTAGGATGTTTTGATGAAAAATCAAGGACAGGAAGGAAGATCAGGTGTAGACTAACAAGTGAAGATGATTTGTCTCCTTCCCTAAAAATTAGGCCAAATATACAGACAGAAGGATTGAATGAGTTTAAATGGAACTATTATATGTTTATTTTTAAAGGAAGTCTCATTTTAAAAAATAAGAATATCCAAATATGTAACAATACTGCAAAACACATGAAAATAAGTCTTGAAAGAATGATGTGGCCAGCATTTTTCAAATGTAAGGATACATGTAAGACTCTTCTGCAGTTTATAATTACACTATTTACCGAGGACGTTGTGATTGAAACTGACTCACAGAACAATTTCCTTAATTGAAACAATAACCAGTCTGTCTCAGGTGTACCATGGTACCAGTTTGTCTTAGTTACTGTTACTTCCCAATTTTATATCAGTTTCCACAGTGGCTCTTGGGGTGTTTGAGGTATAACTACCCAGAAAACAAATCAACCAACCAACCAACCAACCAAAACATGCACATCCAGAATTAAAGTTAAGCTCTTTTTGAAAGTTATTTAGTTTCCTTAAGAATTAGACTAGCAACCAATTAAAGTTTAGTTATAGACAATGTAAGTTTGGATTAATGTTATGAGGCTGTTTTCTGTTTTGTTTACTTTTATCCACATGCAAATTAATTTTGGTGGTTCCGTGTGACAAAACATTTTGCAAATGACAGTAAACATTTTGCAAACTGAGTATCATCCACACATCATGTGTTCTTTAACAAGAACAAAATAAGCATGCTCATTCAGTCATAATTATATTCAGTCAATCAGAAACATCACCTGCCATCTTTTTGGGGACAGTCCCACCAGGGAGTCTGAAAAGCCTTCAGGCGGGCAGACTGTGGATTGCCAGCTTCCTCAGCAAGACTGAGAATGTGACTTACACTTAGGTAACTGTAAGGTTTTCTTATATTATCTCAAGAATCCCATCCTATGCTTTTCAAATGACTTTAAGTGAAGTTTAGAAAAATTCCTGAAAATAAACTAAGTAGGCTCTTAGATTCAGTATCTTTTGAAATCAGTTCAAAATTTGAGGTATTTCATATACTCAGTCCATATAATTATATCTTCAAGTTGTTTGTTTCCCTAAACATCTCAGCTCTTAAAGAATAACTTGCTGGGTAAGAGATAAAGTACTTATTGCTTATTAGGTGAATTAATAAGTAAAGCAATTTTTATAAACATGTCCAAATAATTATTTTGTTTTCTTCTTCAGGTTCAAAAGGTATGGTTTTAAAGCATACCCTGTTATTAGATAATTAGATACTGTGATTAGATTATTTTCCATAAATAACGATAACCTAAAAGTGATAATGTGGCAACCTACAGAATTATCTTTCTTCAGATTGTCACGGGAGTATTTCAGAGAAGGAGATATTGTGAGATTTAACGTATGGAAGTTTCTTTCTGTTTCCTAAATTATATGTACAATTCAGTGCCCTGGAATAACTGGGAAGGAATCACTAGGATTTTTAAATCAAATGACTGTTCGAGGGGATTTTTGAGAAATTTGCAAGAAATGTCTTTCTCTAATCCTTCCTCAGATTTAAGCACAAATGACTGGCATAGAATTTAGATGCTAATATGAAAAAAAAAAATTATGCCAGTACAACTTATGGAATGATGGACAAAAATACTGTTTTCTAAAATGGTATATGTTCCCATATACTTACATGATTTATGATATTAGATGCTTTTTATTTAAGGTAGTGTATGTAAGTCTCCTCTATTTCTCTTATGTCTATGTGAGGCAACACATTTTCAGGGCCAAGACCACTGAAGATATCCTGGGAAGGGAAAGAGAACTTCTAATACCACATCGTTACCAGAGTACCACAGGACTGCTCCACTGGTTCCTCAGTAGGGAGCTGTAGTGGGTCGAACAGCATCCTCTTCAAATTCTTATCTACCCAGAACCATGCAAGGTGACCTTACGTAGAAGAAGGATATCTGCAGATCCAACCAGTTAAGTTAGAGTAAGTTCCTACTGGATTAGAGTGGGGCCATAAATTCATTGACTGATGCCTTTATACGATGAGAAGATACACAGACCCACACAAGGAGGAAGACCATGTGATGATGGATATGGACTGGAGTCACAAGGCTACAAGATGCAAGGAGAGAAGCATGGGACAGTTTCTTCCTTAGCCACTCCACAAGGAACCAATTCTGCTGACACCTTGATTTCAGACATCTAGCCTCCTGAACTGTGAGAGAATAGATTTCTGTGGTTTTAAGCCACCATGTTTATTATATTTTTTATAGCAGCCCTGGTATCGCCCTCGCCCCCCAAGGACGACAAGAACCCTGGTTCGGATGCATCTTCTCTCTCTTCTCTCTCTTTATTTCCGCAAGTCTACACACTTATATACGCTTACATGACCAATCAGCGAGCAGGGTACAGGAGGGAGCGAATCAGGCTGTGCACCTAAACGAACAACTTCGCTAGCAACCAATGCTGTTTACTTCCTCTTTGGGCGTTCCGCTTAGTCTCACGAGGCAATCCTAACCTGGCAACTAGCCAGGTGCCATCTTTTAATGGCGGAGGCCGCCCTGGCCAGGGGCCTGCCTCTGATATCTCCCCCTTTTTTCTTTTATGGCAGGGATCGTGCCTGTCTTAGGTTGTCAGTGGCGGGGAATATCCTTACCCGTCATCAGACGGCAGATATCAATGATCTGCGTCCTGTCTTAGGTTGGTATATTTCCCCCACCAATCTTACCCGTCGTTGACTACCGATCCAGCATACTTAGCCACACTTGGGGGGATGTTCCAGCCTCGATGGCTAACAAGGCCTGCACCATGGCTTGCTATTGCCTATGTTGCTGTTGCCTCCAAATTTGCAGTTTCCTTACTAGCAGAATCAAGCCCACTACAAGGATTATCATCAGACCAATTACGCTAGCCCATTGTTTCGTAAAGGTTAACACATCTTGCAATGTTTTGATTATCTCTGGGAGGGTTGCAAGCTCAACTCTGGTGTTATTTATCCTTGTTATGCCTAGAAGCAGGTGCTGAGTATAGTTTTGGAATTCTGCGGACTAATTCCCCCGCAAGTATTGGGAGAGCTGTCGGGAGACATTCTGTTAGTCACTCATATTAGTATAGGCTATGGGAGTTACACAAATTGCCGGGAAGGGTTCTATACATCCCAGTCCCAAATAGGGCCCCCCATATGTCCACTTGTTCTTGAACCAAATCCACTCTCTGGTTGACTATCAGGATTCCTGCTTGCAGATGTGCATTGATCTGAGTCTGTGTTTGAAGGGCAGCCGCCGTTCCTTCTGCAAGGGTGTTCACAGCTTCCGCAGTGGGTATAGTTGCAGCAAGCGAGACTGCTGCTGCCGTGGCAGCTGCTGTAGATATAGCCAATGCTGTCACAACGGCGGCTGTGATACCAAAATCTCTCTTCTTTCTGGATAGCACCACCAGTAACTTGTCCTCTGGAATGGAAACTGGGATAGGAACATGGGTAGGGATACGCATAATCACAGCCAGCTTGAAGGCCGTAACATTCCAGCACTGGGAAAGACAGCAATTCTTAGTGCAATTCAATGTATCATTCAACTCGCTAGCATTTGTTATGAGGAAAAGGAACGGTGGCCAGAAGCATATGGGAGTGGGCTGATAAGTAATATTATAGGGACAAGACACATTAACTGTTGTCTCAAAGGTACTAGAGTCATTTTGTTTATAAGAACAGTTGAGGAATTTGCCACCATTTAACATGGACACTGCCGAGATATCAGTACATGCTCCTAGCAAGTTGCAGACCTGCCATGCATCAAAGGGAGAGGAGGGAATATGAGAGAAGAGTTAGTCACTGGTAAAGGATATAGCCATGCTTTAACCACTGCTCACAGCTCTCTGGCTTGAGTCTGCCGCAGGAGGTGTAGCATCCCCAGAGTTATCATCAGCATCTTCAGCATCATGACTGGTGTTTGGAGGCAAGGCTGCACGCACCAGCCGCTCTGGGATCCAAATTGGAGCCTCCTTTTCCTGTGGAAAAACACATACAGACCCCCTACTCCATACTAACACTGGATCTGGTCCATTCCACTTTCCTGTGAGGATGTCCTTCCAAAGTACTAAAGGCTTAGGGGAAGCAGCAGCATCACTTGCATGTCTGTCTGCAGCTGATTTACCCGTTTTGTCCAAAGTTAAAAAATTCAAAATAAAGAGAATGGTATTGAGCTTATCTTTAGGGGACCTGAAGGTGTCCCCTATTCCCCCTTTTTGTTTATAAAGCACATTTTTTATTGTAAGATGCGCACTCCACAACACTCTGTTCTTGTGGGTTATAGGGTATTCTATGTATCAAGTGAATGTCAAGTTGTTGTAGGAAGGCTTTAAAGGGTTGTGAGGTGTAGCCTGGACCATTATCTGTCTTTAATTGGCGTGGCTTTCCCCATGCCGCGAAAGCCTGTAGGCAATGGGCAACCATATGCCATATATGATTAGGTAACAAACCCTTAGGATTAACCCCCAAGGACGGTGCAGGTAGTAAGATCACGCAATTTCTGCAGGAGACTACTATGTCCCGTACCTGTGCTTTTGTTATGTTAAATTTGAGGCGAAGAGTTAAAGCATCCTGTTTCTTCAAATCCTCCCCTAAGTGGTCCCATTGAGGTATGTTTAGCAAGCCTTCATCTAGGAACCATGGAGCCGCCTTTTCCACTGTATTCAAAAAGGCCCGAGTAGTTTTTGCTTTTAGTGGAGTTCCATTGGCTTTCAGCAGGTCTTCTAAAGACCCTTCCAACCACACTTTAGATACTTCAGATCCCATTATGAACACACAGACAAGAGACGTGGACGTTAAAGACTCGCCGCTAAATTCCGGCTCTAAGGCCGCCCCGCTTCTTATTGCGGACTTGTACAAGATTCCCACCACTTTGATCGTGATCCCTTCCCTGCTTACCTGCGGTTTCGATAAGAAAATCCTGGCTCTATGGCCGCCCTGCTTCTTGTTGCGGTCTTGTACAAGTTTCCCACCACCTTTGTCATGGTTTTACCCCGCTTACCTGCGGACTTCTCCCTTGCAAGGTTTTTCTATTTTACTCCCCGCTTTACCATGGAATTCCCACTTTTGAACGTAGCTAATGTCCCCGCTTACCTGCAGACCTTTACTCCCCGCTTTCCTGTGGATTACCTTGCAAGATTCCTTTATTTAGATCCCGGGTGCCGGCGCCATTTATCGCCCTCGACCTGCAAGGACGACAAGAAGCCCCAGTTCGGATGCATCTTCTCTCTCTTTATTTCCGCAAGTCTACACACTTATATACGCTTACATGACCAATCAGCGAGCAGGGTACAGGAGGGAGCGAATCAGGCTGTGCACCTAAATGAACAACTTCGCTAGCAACCAATGCTCTTTACTTCCTCTTTGGGCATTCCGCTTAGTCTCACGAGGCAATCCTAACCTGGCAACTAGCCAGGCGCCATCTTTTAATGGCGGAGGCCGCCCTGGCCAGGGGCCTGCCTCCGACACCCTGGAAAACTAATACAGAATCTCATGAGAATGTTAATGAAATAGAAAAGCAACAGAAAGAATAGGGTTGGTTTTCCGAACATATAAATGGAATCATTACAGTTCTCCTACTAAAATATTTGCTCTTCAATATCTAAAAGAATGCTGTCACATATTCTAATATTAATGAAGACAAGAGTAGGTCTACATGCAACCATAGTCACATATATTCCTATATAGGTAATGCCCTTTCTTTCTTTCTTTCTTTATTTCTTTATTTCTTTATTTCTTTCATTCTTTCTTTTTTTGACAGAGATCACAAGTAGGCAGAGAGGCAGGCAGAGAGAGAGAGGAGGAAGCAGGCTTCCCGCTGAGCAGAGAGCCCGATGTGGGGCTCGATCCCAGGACCCCAGGATCATGACCCGAGCTGAAGGCAGAGGCCTTAACCTGCTGAGCCACCCAGGCGCCCCTAGGTAATACCATTTCTTAAATTAATGCTTGTTTCTAATTTACATGAGTACATTAGTCAAGAAAAAATATGCTCATTGAGTTTTCTTGTATTACTTTATTGAGAACAGGAAAGGTGTGTGGGCCTTGGGGATTCTCTGGGCACAAGAACTACTTAGAGCCTGGCAAATCTCTTTGGTGTATGTTTCTAAGTCTGTGTAACAAAACTCTTGGATAATATGAGCTCTCACATACTATATGACCAACTAATCATATAATTTCCTTGCTAAACATGCTTAAGAGTTTATTTCTCTGAGAACTTTATTTTATTTTATCATGTATATTGCATATATATGTATACATATTATGTATGAATATTTCATTATTTGATAATGTAAAAACTTATGACTATATTTCATTCTAGTTGTCTAGAAGGAATGAAATACCATTGCTATTGTGAATGTGTACTTCAACTGATATGACAATTAACTATTTCAGATATATTAGTAACCTAATAGTGACATTCTGTAATGTCAAGGTGTCCATTGTGTTTAACTACAACAGAATGTTTATGTAAACAATATTATGAAACAATGTATTTTAGATTATGTGTGATTACATAATATAGTAGTTAGGTACTATGTGCCCATTTGTCAATACCAAATAATCATTTCAGCTCTGTACTTCAGGGGCATTTCCATTCTTTATATTTCACTTACCAAATCTCTGTAGGTTTTACTGTTATGCAGATATTTTACAAAGGGACCTCATTAAAGGGCAGTTGGTCAAGGCCATGTTAAATACTTTCTAATGCATGGTCCTGCAGTACAGGTTAGCAACTTCAGGGAGGAATAGGGACACAAAACACTGCCCCATACTGAGTCTGTGTTATGTTTAAAAAAAAAAAAAAGTGCCTTGTGTATAATTTGCAAAGCCTGCAATGAGGGGATTACTTGCATTCTTCTGTTCAGATGAGAGGGTCAAGATATTTGTAATTTTACTTTTTGGTTGACACAGGGAGCACCAACAGATAGGCCGATACTGGCCTGGTGAACACCAGCAATGAGAAAAGCTCTGCTGAGTCACAGATGGCTATGAAAGTTGTCCATCATTTTGTCAGCGACAAGGGACAGTCATCCCCCCTTACAGGAGTAGGATACCTTCCCAAACCACCAGGATGTCTGAAACCACATATGGTACCAAACCCTATATATGCCTTATTTTTCCTAGACATACGTATTTATTATAAAGGTTAATGGGGCACAGTGAGAGATTAACAAAAATAATAACAAAATAGAGCAATTATAACAATTTACTGCAACAAAAGTTATGTGTCTGTGGTTTCTCCCAAAATATCTTATTGTATGGTACTCACCCTTCTTCTCGTGATGCGGTGGTAAAATGCCTACTTGATGAGATGAAAGGAGATGAATGGACATAAGCACTGGGACATAGGGTTTGGCTACTCTCACCTTTTGAAAAAGATCATCCTTTTTTGGACCACAGTTGACCTCAGGTAACTGAAACTACAGAAAGCCAAATTGCCTTCTGGGTACAGTAGTGATGAGTATATACTATTGAAATCATTAAAAAAAATTAAAATTCTCCTTTTTGGTAGGGTCTTTGCCTGGTTTGGGGATCAGGGTAATGCTGGCTTCATAGAAAGAGTCTGGTTTTGGGACTTCATCAAAATCAAAAGCTTCTGCACAGCAAAGGAAATAGTCAAAAAAACAAAGAGGCAACCCACGGAATGGGAGAAGATATTTGCAAATGACAGTACAGACAAAAGGTTGATATCCAGGATCTGTAATGAACTGCTCAAACTCAACAAACACGAAACAGGCAAACATATCAAAAAATGGGCAGAAGATATGAACAGACACTTCTCCAATCAAGACATACAAATGGCTATCAGACACATGAAAAAATGTTCATCATCATTAGCCCTCAGGGAGATTCAAATTAAAACCACATTGAGATATCACCTTACACCAGTTAGAATGGCCAAAATTAACAAAACAGGAAACATGTGTAGGAGAGGATGTGGAGAAAGGGGAACCCTCTTACACTGTTGGTGGGAATGCAAGTTGGTGCAGCCTCTTTGGAGAACAGTGTGGAGATTCCTCAAGAAATTAAAAATAGAGCTTCCCTATGACCCTGCAATTGCACTCCTGGGTATTTACCCCAAAGATACAGATGTCATGAAAAGAAGGGCCATCTGTACCCCAATGTTTATAGCAGCAATGGCCACGGTCGCCAAACTATGGAAAGAACCAAGATGCCCTTCAACGGACGAATGGATAAGGAAGATGTGGTCCATATACACTATGGAGTATTATGCCTCCATCAGAAAGGATGAATACTCAACTTTTGTAGCAACATGGATGGGACTGGAAGAGATTATGCTGAGTGAAATAAGTCAAGCAGAGAGAGTCAATTATCATATGGTTTCACTTATTTGTGGAGCATAACAAATATCATGGAGGACAAGGGGTGTTAGAGAGGAGAAGGGAGTTGGGGTAAATTGGAAGGGGAGGTGAATCATGAGAGACTATGGACTCTGACAAACAATCTGAGGGGATTGAAGTGGCAGGGGTGTGGGAGGTTGGGGTACCAGGTGGTGGGTATTATAGAGGGCACGGATTGCATGGAGCACTGGGTGTGGTGAAAAAATAATGAATACTGTTTTTCTGAAAATAAATAAATTGAAAAAAAATTAAAAAAAAACAGGCCCAAACAGTATATCACATGTTGTAGTGCTCTAAAAAGAACTATAAGGAGATCATGAAATCAGTAAATCTTAACGATTTGTTCAATGGATAGCTATTAAAAAATGCATTTTATGGGGCGTCTGGGTAGCTCAGTGGGTTAAAGCCTCTGCCTTTGGCTCAGGTCATGATCCCAGAGCCCTGGGATCAAGTCCCACATCAGGCTCTCTGCTCAGCAGGGAGTCTGCTTCTTCCCTCTCTCTGCCAACTTGTGATCTCTGTCTGTCAAATAAATAAATAAAATCTTTAAACAAAATGTGTTTTATGATGAAGAAATCTATGTCTGATGATAAGTAAATACATCTATCTTCTATAACTCTTTACTTTTAAAATAATGTTACTCCTTTATTACAGAAATACTACAGATAAGAAAATAATTTGAGTAATTGACACTGGTAACATGACTATCCAGTACATATAAACAGTGTCTCACTATAAAACTTTCACTTATATGTTTATTCAATTATGAGCATTTACATTTAAATTTGGAGTCATTAAGTGAAAAGATATAATACATGAACAACATTTTGCCTCTTGAATTATTCTTTAGGTGACTGTTCATACGTAAAATATTAAAAATGGCTGAGAAGCTTTTTACTCTTTACATTTTTTACTCTATTAAAAATGTATTCTTTTTATGACTGTCTCCTTATGCAGGCTTTCTGGATTTTGGTATTTTAAATATCATAAATATGATGTAGGGAAATACATTCAATGCAAAACCTTCAATTATAAAACATAATCATCTTGCCTTGTGTGATTTTATTCTGGGTGTACATATGCAGTTTAAATTTATACATGCATGCACATCACTTGAAATTGTTCTCCATTTTTAAGGAAAGATAATTTTCCAGCCCTTCAAGAAATAAATATGAATGTTCCTTTACCCAACCCCCTGTTGCAAGTTATCAAATCCTAGGAGAATTAAGGACAGCAAATTTTGTATTAGTTTGTAGCTGTGGCATTTTAGAGCAGGAAAATTCAACTTGCAAATTGGAGCCCAGCTGCTGGTTTAAATCAGCTGAAAATGAAATGGGAACATCTTATTGAAATGTTCATTTGATATAGGTGAACATCTTTCCAAGAGGAATAATGTGAACTCAATTTATAGGGAAGACTGAGACGATAAGTCAGGAGCAGTGTCTAGATTACAAGAACACATCAAAAAGGACAAAATATAGATTATAAAACATTGACGTATCAAAGAGATTATGCTCTGATAGACTGAGAAGCAATCTAAAAGGTATTTGCTTTTTGTGTTCTCTCATCACTCATGAGTTAAGTGAGGGATGACTGGAGTGGAGATTCATTTATTTACCTATTGCCAATGAAGCCTGACTTCGTCGAACGATCCTGCTGCACTCACCTGGGAGGCATTCATATCTTTGTGTCTCATGACAACATAATGGCATGTTCTGTTTCAATGATCTCCTATTTGTCAGAATTATCATGTTGCTCAAGTTTCTAAGAATCTATGTTAACGTAGGTGCACTCAGCCTTTTGAAGGCACAGCTCAAGGAGAGGGTCCTGGGTTGTTGGCTGCAACGAGTCTAAAGGAAGTCACAAGATTTGATTAGAGGTTAACGTCATTGCAGAAAAAAAAAGTCTGATCATGAAATCATGTGCTAAATGCGTTCACTTGTCCATTCATGTTTTCACGTATTTATTGAATCCCTTTGATGTAAAAGGCAAGGCTATTAACAGGTACACATTTGGCAGGTAAGAGGTAAGAGTGTATTAGGGTGGGCACAAGATATGATCATTTGAAACCAGCCACTCCTTGACTTCTCCAGATTATTGAGGTCACAAAGAATGTGGTCAAGGATGCCAGGCTATCTTTATTGAGGAATGAACTTTACTGCTGGCATTCTGACATCCAGTGCAGATCGTGCCCTAGTGTCTCCAGGGAAAATGGGCCCCAGTTACCTGCACTGGAAAACTGTTCATTACTGCAACCTATACGTTTCCTCCCTCCTCTTGTCACTGTTGCTATACCTTCAACATGGCTCTCTGGGATCAGCTTTCCAATAAGTTACCTGCTCTTCTTCTCAGAGTCTCCTTCCCAGGATACCCAGAACAAAGATAAATACAACCCTCCATCAAGATCGTATCTCGGTGCCTTAATCTCTTCCCCATCAGTGACATTTATGTTATCTCCACTGCTTGATCACTAAGAAAAATGCTGCTAAGAATGTTCTTCTGGGTGTCTCCTCAAGTTCAATGTATGCTTACAAAGTTTTGAGGAATACATATTCAGCTCTTAGCAGTGGTGGGGTGTCTGGGTGGTTCAGTCTGTTCGGCATCCCACTCTTGCTTTCCCTCAGGTCATGATCTCAAGAGGCCTGAGGTTGAGCCTCATGTCATGCTCTGTGCTGAGCACAGAGTCGGCTTGCCCCCTCCCTTTGCTCCCTCCCCTCTCTCTCTTTCCCTCTGTCTCTCTTATAAATGAATAAACAAAATCCTTTTAAAAAGCCCAAGGTATTGGGGTGCCTGGGTGGCTCAGTGGGTTAAAGCCTCTGCCTTCGTCTCAGGTCATAATCCCAGGGTCCTGGGATCGAGCCCCACATCAGGCTCTCTGCTCAGCGGGGGACCTGCTTCCTCCTCCCTTTGCCTGCCTCTCTGCCTACTTGTGATCTCTGTCAAATAAATAAACAAAATATTTTTTTTAATGAAAAATTAAAAATAAATAAATAAATGTAAATAAAAATAAAAAACCCATAGTATTGACAGTGGTTATTTCTCCTAAGTAGGATTAGAAAGCATTGAACTTTCTATGAGAACATTTCTTATTTTGAATTTTTTACAATTACATGTATTTGTAACTAGGGTTTCATATATGGATATGGATATGTATGTGAATATGTATATAAGTAAATGTATATGAATGAATATTCCTATGTATTAATAAAAAAGAAAACTAAATACAAAATTGAAAGCTATGCAAATTCCTGAATATATATATATATTTTTTGTCATACAACTGGCAGCAAAGCATAGTGTTTAGAGGGTGCACTCTAGGAAAAGATTGCTTAGATTCAAATCCCATATTGGTTTCCCACTGACTGCATGATCAGAGGCAAAGCACTGAACTTATCAGTGCTTCAGTTTCTCCATATGTAAAGGAGTTCATAAGAACTCTCAGGTTTGCTATAGAGAATAAATTACATGCATGTAGCACTAACAATTTTGTCTAACACGTAGCATTACATGGTTCTGCTGTTAATATCTGATTCAATTTAATGGAAATATATGGAAAACTTAATTGACAGGCATAGAGATAAACAAGATATGGCTTGTTCCTTTGAAGATACTTCCTATCGACTCTGGAAGATATTTACTATCGACTCCGAAAGATAAGGCACAGACCCAAATTCATTTAACATACACAAGGACATACATGATTGATGCAGGGATAGTGAGATAGGGGTTGGAAGAGAACTTCTGTCCTGGCAGATTGACAAACACTTCAGTGATGATGTAAAATCGCTCAGTACCCAATGAAGGGGAATATTTTGAATGTGGAATCATCTCTGAAGAAAACCACCGCTAACTCATTTATAAATTATTTTAAATATTGACCTTGTCCAGGCAATAATTCTTATACTGAAGATTTTCTTTCTCATTGCTCAGTACAAGATCCAAAACGACTCTTAATTTTTTAATCTCTTACTTCAATGTAGTTATATTTTTCTAAATCAAGTAATAGTGAATTATTTAAACATATTTGCATATTTTTGTGTGTATCACACCTCTATCATATAAGATTACTGTTTTCAAGTTAGGAAACACAATCTTATAAAAATAAGAGCTAAATGGGAAAAGCAAGAAATTTGCCAATTTCTTGCAAGCATATTACCATCTCTCTCTCTTTTTTTTTTTTAATTACATTCTGAAATGACAGATTGAAAATCTTTAGAAATAACTGAAACCCTCAAAAGTCTTCCCCTTCTAGCACCATTCCTTCCAACATGTAAGATTATATCATACCATTGGTTCACAAGCTTTATCATACACCAATATCCCAAACGCAGGATAGCGTCACTGTCCATCTTTAACATCGTAGTGTTGAAGCTAATGTTAGTCTATCACTTGTGACCTGAAATAGAACTTCAGTTGGAAGGAAGGTGCTGTGAACTGAATGTTTGTCCTCACTCACATTTCATACGCTGAAACCTAACCCCATGGTGGTGGTATTTGGAAGTGAAGCTTTTGGGAGGTTATTAGGTCAGGAAAGCCCCACTCTTATGAATGGGATTAGTCTTCTTATCAGACTAGAGCTTCCCCTTCCACTCTGTGAAGACATGGAAAACATCTATTAACCATGAAGCCAGATTTCACCAAATACCAAAGTGCTGGCACCTTGATTAACTTTCTATCCTCCAGAAATGTAAGAAATACATTTCTGTTATTCTTTATGATACTCTGCTACAGCAGTTCAATCAGACTAAGACAGAGTATAAAAACTCACGAAACTTAGGCACCCAAATACAGTGGGACAACACTGGAAAGAGGTATATCCTGAAAGGAGATAAATAATTCTAGCCACTTCACATTCTTTGGTGTTGTTATCATCATGTTAATAGTGTATTCTGGTATAGATTTGATGCCTTTATTTATACGCTCACTTGATATATATATGTAATATTTTCATTGGAAATTATTATGTACCTGGTGCCTTACCAAGGGCATAGAATATAAAGGCTGACCTGATAGAAACAGTCATAATTTTCCTGTACTTGATTGTTTGAATTATTTTGATTAAAAGTCCCCAGTGGAGACAGAAACCTACTGATGTATCACAAAGATATAGGATTAAGTGTCAAGGTAGTTGAGACTATCCTGCATTGCCCTTTTTAATAAATAAGGGGAGAAAGGGAGAGCGAGCATGAGCAGTGGTTTCTTCTACTCAAATCATGAGCAATGCCTCCCAGAGGCATTGGGAGCACTTAGAGAATAAACATTTATCTAATATTTCTCCTTATATTATGACTTGTATGGCACCACATGCAAGAAAGTATTTATTTATTTATTTATTTATTTATTTATTTATTCACTTATTTATCAATGTAGTAGTATCGAAAACACTACCAGGAATTTTCAGACTGGAAATCGATTGTGACTTGCTTTATTTTTCTGTCCACAGGCATACAAATTCTAGAATATCAGTATTCTATTTTTAACATAGTTTCAGAACAACTAGGGTTTTGCTTACTATTATCATAGTAATATTAAGGTACAGATTTGGGGGGCACCTGGGTGGCTCAGTGGGTTAAGCCTCTCCCTTTGGCTCAGGTTCATGATTCAGGGTCCTGGGATCAAGCCCCACGTCAGGCAGTCTGCTCAGCAGGGAGCTTGCTTCCCCCTTTTTCCCTCTGCCTGCTGGTCTCCCTGCTTGTGATCTCTCACTCTCTCTCTGTGTCAAATAAATAAATAAAATCTTTTAAAGAATGCAGATTTTGACACATTTCTGCTAAAAAGACTTTCGGCTTTTGCTCTGTCCTATCTATTCTCCCAGCAGGTTTTGGGGAAAATGTTTTACTAAATTAGTAGTTCAGATTCATCAAAGAAGGCAAAGGACAATCAAAATAAAATGGAAAACTTAAACCAGCTTTAATTGTTTTTTTGAAAAGTAAATTATTTCTAAAATTGATTTGATACAATGACATATTAGCTTTGTCACACTTAACAGTTTATCAAGACATCTCAAAGTGTTGGCATAGTTTAGTGAGAAACTATTGGTCTAAAACTAATATAAGCTTTACAATTCTTGTCAACCTGATCTTACCTTTGCTTTTCAGTGATCTGTATCTATTTTCAGACAATTTGCATCTTTGCCAAGATATGCCACCTGCCATTTTCTAAACATTGTATGTGTTTCCACGTTCATGCCTTTGCTCACACTGTTTTCCAGGTGTTCATCACCAACACAGCCTGTTGATGAGATAAGGTTGAGTTTATTAATTTCCACAACAAAAGATTATCTCAGATTGGAGGAGGGAAGTCAGAGTTATTGAGATTTGTGGATTATTTTTTAAGATTTTATTTCCTTGACTGAGAGAGAGAATAAGCAGAAGAGTAGCAGGTGGACAAGAGGGAGAAGCAGACTCCCGGCTGAGCAAGGAGTCCAACGCAGGACTGGATCCCAAGTCCCTGGGATCATGACCTGAGCTGAAGGCAGATGCTTAACCCACTGAGCCACCCAGGTGCCCTAAGAGTTACTGAGATTTGGATGTGTGGTATAAAGTGTATCTTTAGAGGCACCTGAGTGGTTCACTGGGTTAAGCAGCCGCCTCTTGATTTTGGCTCAGGTTGTGATCTCAGGGTCTTTGGATCCAGCCCTGAGTTGGGCTCTGTGCTCAGTGCAGAGTCTGCTTCCCATTCTCACTCCCTCCCCTTCCCCGTCTCATCGCCTCTCCCCATTCATTCTATCTCTCTCTCTGATCTCTCCCTCTCTCTAAATATAATCTTTAAAAAAATTAAAAATAAAGTATATCTTTAGTTACTGGAACTTAATGATTAAGACTGGATAAAGATCATGACTGGATAAGAATCATAACAGCCTAGGATTTGTGAAAATGGTAAGGCTAGAATTCTGGCCAGAGTTTCAGATAGTTTTAGAGTATAAATTGTCTGTTGATGGTTTCCACCAAAGAGTTGTTGGGGCTGGCAGAAAGTTCCAGTAACCAACAATGAAACCAGTTCCTTGGGCAGGACGTTTCTGGAAGGGCGAGTAAATGTGAATGAAGACAGAAATAACAAAGTCATGTTGAAATAGACTGTAAGGTGTGGTTGGGTTGTCAGCATCTGGGCCAGGTGTGGGAGGGATGGGTCTGGTTCTCAGTTCTACTTGTCAGCAAACCTCAGAGAATGTTGTTAAGATATAAAAGGCTAAGTTCTACCCTTAGATATTTATCAAGTCAGTAAGTTATTAGGAGCTCTTTACATGTGGCCAAGAGAAGTAAATTTAAAAGTTAGACAAAATAGGAGCTCATGGATGGCTCAATGGGTTAAGTGTCTGCCTTTGGCTCTGGTCATGATCTCAGAGTCCTGGGATCAAGCCCCATGTCAGGCTCCTAGCTCAGAGAGGAGTCTGCTTCTCCCTCTCCCCACTGCTCATGCTCTGTCTTTTGCTCTCTCTTAAAAAAATAAATAAAATCTTTTAAAAAATAGAATAAAAGTAAGACAAAATACTATAGAGCTTAAAGAGTAACTGGAAGTGATAAGAATTTTATTTCTTTATTTCCTAGCCAATGGGAGAAATAATGATCATATTTACTATTTATAAAATGTGATCAAATCCTCCTACATAACTTTGTTACTTTAAAACAGGCGAGAACTAGGTGGAACTCTCAGCAGCGAAATGTCATAATAAAGTAGTACTCAAGTAGGAGAACAAGATTGTTGGAAAGCGCTCCTTGGATACAATTAAATAATACATTATTATATATAATCACAACTAATATACAGTATTTGGGAGTTTGTTTGTTTGTTCGTTTTAGATCCTGAATCAAGAATTCACATCCCAAGGCAAACTTTTATCTTCATAGGGCATAGAATCCCATTATATATTTTTCTTTGGGTACAGGGATATTATCTATTAATGGTCTTGATTCTGAAATTTTCACTTAATTTTAAGCTGGATGGGGGAAAAGGAAGAATTAGCAGGCATTTAAGCAGCCCCCTCCTCTCTTCTCATATCTGTGACCAAGAAAAGAGTTCTTCAGCTGCTTGGCAGAAACAATCATAGATATTAAACAGTGAGCATGGAAAGTAGGAATATGGTCCATTCATGAGCATTTTGCTTCCTCAGCTTCCAAGAAAATTAGAGCTTACTTCTTTAGGATGCTTATGAAAACAGTAATGAAATAAGTCAGTCTGAAAGACAAATATTGTAGGATTTCACAAAGAAGTAGAATCTAAAAAGCAAATGAGCAAACAAAGTAAAAATCTTCTTCTGTTCTGAAGAGAACAGGATGGTGGTTGTTAGAGGGGAGTCAAGAGACACACACTTCCGTAAAATATGTAAGGCACGAGGATATAATGTACAGCAATATCATACAGTCAATGGTACTGTGGTGCATACTTGAAAATTGCCAAGAGTAAATCCTGAAAGTTTTCATTGTTAGGGAAAAAAGTGCGTAATTTTCTTTGGTCCTGGATGGTAAGTAGACTTGTTGTGGGGATTATTTCCCAGTGCACACAAATCTCGAATCATTACCTTGTACACCCGAAACTCATATGCTATATGTCAATTATGCCCCAATTAAAAGAAAAGAAAGAGGAAAGGAAAGGGAAAGAAGAAGAAGAAAGAAGGGCTGCTGTCGAGGTGACTTCAGGAGAATGTTGCAGCTGGAAACAATGGCCATCAGTGGATCTGCCCTCTCTTGCTTAAAAACCCACTTCCTTCAGGGGTAGTCATTTCCATTCCTTTTCAGAACTGTAATTCCAGGGTCGCCTATGTGGCTCAGTCATTGAGCATCTGCCTTAGGCTCAGGTCATGGTCCCTGGGATTGAGGTCCTGGGATTGAGCCCTGCATCAAGCCCCGCATCGGGCTCCCTGTTCCAGGGGAAGCCTGTTCTTCTTCCACTCCCTCTGCTTGTGTTCTCTCTTGCTGTGTCTCTCTCTGTTAGATAAATACAATCTTAAAAAAAAAAAAAAAAGAACTATAATTCCCTCATAACAAAATTTCCTTGCAAGAAAGGATTTGATCTTAGTCGTTTACAGCATAGAATAAATATAAATCAACGAGCTAGCTCTCCGAAGTACTTGTATTTTTAGCTTCCACAGGTATTGTGGAATAAAATACTCTCTGTCCTCATTAAAGGGATTGCAGACCTCAGCTTTGCAGAAGAGATATTTTGCAGGAGAAATTTGTCTTTCATGTATGGATCAGGCCTCCTATGTAAGATGTGTGTGTGTATGTGTGTGTGTGTGTGTGTGTGTGTGTGTGTGTTTTATATTAGACACCATACAGTACATCATTAGTCTTTGATGTAGTGTTCCAAGATTCATTGTTTGTGTATAACGCCCAGTGCTCCATGCAACCCATGCCCTCCTTAATACCCACCAGGAGGCTCACCCATCCCCCCCCCCAAAACCCTCAGTTTGTTTCTCAGAGTCCACAGTCTCGCATGTTTCCTCTCCCCCTCCGATTTATCCCAATTCACTTTTCCATTCCTACTCCTAATGTCTTCCATGTTATTCCTTATGTTCCACAAGTAAGTGACCGTGGAATTTCACTGCTGTCGTTGTGTTCTCAGCATTACTTTTGGTGTGTAAATCTAGCCGTGGTCACCTTTGAATTTTACTTTAATTATCAGAAACATTTGAAATGAATCCCATCTTTAAATAGATGACCGCATCCAGTTAGGTCTATTACAAATTATAGAATATGGGATGGGGGGGCAGCCTGGAGACCCTGCAGAGGGGTCATTTAACTGTGCAACAGGCACACGGAATGGTGCCTCAGATGATACTAATAACAATGACAGGTAGAAGGCAGTGGAGAGAAAAGGGCAGTGATACCTTCCAAAGAGGATTTGGTGCATTGAGTTCATTCGCAACAGAATATGGGGCCAAGAACTAAAAGACAGCAAAAGCAAAGGGGGGTTCCTATTGCACAACATTTTAGATCACTTCTGAACAGGAATCCCATCCAAAATACACAGGCCAGTAAGGGAAGTAGTGAGAAGAACATTATTTTGATTAATAAATGTCATTTAGTAGTTGATGGTTTTAATCAGTGTAAAAGTTGAAAAGAATAGCCCCGAACAACTGACTGTTTCTCCTCCCACTGTCAAATTTACCTTTCTTTGAACATATTCCAAATTGGTTTCTCTTATCAAATCAGTAGTTGGAAAGCAAAATATTTTCATACTTTTTGACCGGTGGAACCCACGGCAGGAGTTACAGTCTGACAAAGCAAACATGTTTTGATAAACAACACATTTCAGTAAAGGAAAAATATGGTAGAGGTAAGAAGCTGGCATAATTGTTAAGCAAATACTGTGCTTGGCAAATAAAAATCCTCATTATAAGGAGAGCAGAGTCTGATTGTAGCACTGGGCATGTCTCTGTGATGTCCATCCGCCAATCCCAGTTTGTCTTTTGATTCCATGACTCAGTAGATCTATTTATGACATGTTCACCTTTATTCAGATCTGTTGATATAAACTTCTAGACCCAAGATAGAGTCACTTCTGCCCGGGACGCCACACCAGCGAACAGTAACTTTGATGACCGACGGAGAGTAGTCAATCAGCCAGTCCTCAGGCCCCAGGCCACCTGGACTCAGTGTGCATTTCCTTAGCCCTCATTCATTTTCTATTTTTCTTATAAAAGCTTCCTGCTCTCTGCCCTATTTTGCAGTTCTCTGGACCCTTGCGAATAGACTGCCCTCTTCATAAAGCATTTCATTAAAGTTGATTTGTACCACCTAAATTGCCCTCTTAATTCATTTTTAAAGGGACAAAACCTTTTACCCACATTCGGTTGTTAAATGTTACACGTATGGCTATGCCTTGTTACACAATGATACATGTACTTATTACACACACACAGAGAAGAGGAATTCAAAAACAAAAACTGGAAGGTGACATGTTGTTTGTCAGAAACTAGGTAATTCCCTCTTCTCTTTTTTTTTTTCTTTCTTTCTTTGACCACTCTATGTCTGGCCTAATTTTTGCTGGAGACAACTTCAGAAAGAACCCATTTGAAAATTTACTCTGTGTGAAGAATACAGCTTACAGAAAACCCAATAAGGATTCTGCCATACATTACAGAGGACAAGAGAAAAGAATGTATTATAAGAATTATAAGAATGTATTAGTTACAAGTGACATGTTACATTTCATAGCTATGTTAACATGATGCTACTTTCCTTAAGTGCCAGCCTTTTCGTGAAACTTTTTCTAAAAAGGTTTCTCCCTCTTCCAAACTTGGCCTTTCTTAGAGGTATTATTACTTGCATTGACAAAATTAAAAGTTCAAACTCATCTTTTAATTGCTTCATAAACATTAATTTTGTCTCTTTAATAAAGACTAAAATCTTTAGGGACAGCAACTTGTCTACACTTTAGAAACTTTAATTAAAGTACTTATGGTGTGGAGCACATACTGAATTCTTAATAAATATCTGTTAATGTAGATATGCTTAATGATTCTTAAAAGGGGATAGAGGAAGGAAAAGGAAAGGAAAAAGGGAAGGAAGAGGAAAAGAAAAAGAAGAAAGAAAGGAGATAAAGTAAAAGAGAAGGTGAGGAGGGAAAGAATAAAACAAAGAGAAAAAAAGGAAAGAAAATATTTAATTTAAAATTAAAGCCAGAAGCTCGGAGTTGGGGGGCAAAATGGGTGAAGAAGGTCAAAAGTTACCAACTTCCAGTTATAAATAAATAAGTCTTCAGGGCATAGCTTGTGTCATGGTGATTATAGTTAATAATACTGGATGGAATATTGAAAGCTGCTTAGACACAAAAATCTTAAAAGTTCTCATCACAAGACAAATTGTGGCTATGATGGTTACAGATGTTAACTAGATTACTTGTGCTGATCATTTCACAATATATACAAATGTAAACTCATTACATTGTACACTTGAAACATAATATAATGCTATATGTCAGTTATACCTCACTAAAAAAAAGTAACTAAAAATAAATTAAATAAAATCACAGATGTTGTGATTGGCTACTCCCAAAAAGCATTCTAAAGCATATTAGTAGAAAGTAATTCCTAATTCAAAATACACTAAAACGTGTATGGCATACAGAATATGTTTGTGTGTATAATATTGTTGAATGCTGAATTTTATCTCTAAATTTGTAGTTGATAATATATTAGCACATGAGAATTTTCTTTTAACTCTTGTTACTAAATTGGTATTAGTTAATTAATCATATAGGTGATTTAATACATTTGTTCAAAAGCACCATTTACCACCCTATTCTTTTTTTTTAATATTTTATTTATTTATTTGACAGAGAGAGAGAGTACATGTAGGCAGAGAGGCAGGCAGAAAGAAAGAGGGAGAAAGCAGGCTTCCCACCAAGCAGAGAGCCCAATGCGGGGCTCAATCCCAGGACCCTGAGACTATGACTTGAGCCAGAGGCAGAGGCTTAATCCACTGAGCCACCCAGGTACCCTTTACATCCTACTATAATATAATATAATACAATACAATACAATATGACATAATAAAGTTGGCCATTCAAATCAGTTATCTAGAAAAAGAATGCCCAAGACAAAGTAATAAATTTCTCTGCCAAAAATTTTGTGGATTTATAACAATTCTACCCACCTGAATTCTATGGGTTTATCTTCACAATATATCTGGAATCCCACTATTTTTCTCCATTTTCCCAATATTTCCACCACGTTATCAACATATCCGTCCTCCTACTCATCACTTACCATCCCTACCTGTTCCTGTCCCTAAGAAAATCCCCCTGAAGTTGTTTATTTCTTATTCCCTCACATCTTCTCAGAGACATCACCACAGCTAATCTTACTGCTTTCTCTTGCTTCACATCTATACTCTCTTTTTAAAGAACTATTCATATCAACGTATGAAGATACTGTTATTCTACTGTATTGAAATACTTTATCTTGATTTCACTTCATGCATCAGCTACTGCCGCATTTCTTTATCCCCTCTATTATTCATAATTATCTAAAGATACAGAGCAAATAAGATGTGTGTGTATGTATATAGGAAGAGGTTTATTTTATGGAATTGGCTCATAGGATTGTAGAGGCCAGGTGAGTCCAAAATATAATGAGGGAGGCAGGCAGGCTGCAAACTCAGGCAAGAGTTGTAGTTGGAATCCAAAGGAAGAGAGTGTGGGTCAGATGAAGTCAGAAGGCTGTCTATTGGACTGAAAAGAGGTCAGTCTTTTTTCTATTCAGTCCTTCCACTGATGGGATGAGGCCCACCGATATTATGGAGGACAATCTGCTATACTCAAAGCCCACCAGTAAATTATCTTGGGACCCATAAACCATCTCTTAAGCCATACTAATTTTCAAATAAAGGCAATAGTAGGTCATATTTCTATCTAATATGATACAACTATCTGATCTACAACCAAAAATGTACTGGTCTCTTTCCCATAAGAGGCAATAAAGCCTTTCAGTGACGTTTACTCTCCTCCCTGAAATTCCTTATCATAAATGTTGCAATAAAAAATTACAATACTTAAATACCATGACATAAAGTCAATACGTCCATGGTACCTACTAAAGGGATATTGTGTGTCTGTCTATCTATCTATCTATCTATTGAGAAACTCAAAGATAAGAAACAAAATAAGAAAAAACACTCAGGACACTTATAGTTCCCAGTTCTATAACTAGCCATGTGGTAGTGGCTGGTATTTATAACCACCTTATCCCATTATCCATTCCAAGTTCCCTTTACTATCTTCAGAAAGTTGTGTTTTTCTTTTTGTTTTTACCTGGTAGAGTGATTCCAAACCTTCTGAAGGTATGGGCCATTAGTATCCTGTCTGGATCAGATTGGTATGATTTCCCACTGACTTTAATCATAAGGCATGGTAATACCAGGAGATGCCCTAACACATAATCTTATAATGTAATATATAGTTTACTTACTTAGCAGGTTTCTTAATATCAGGCATCACTTTTTTTTCTGTTTTATCTCCAGTATCCCAAATAGTTCCTTCCTGTACATGGCAAGCACTCACTATATTTTGAATGAATAAATCAGTCAACAATCAAATAAATTTATAATTCTACTTTTGCCATTCTGGTTCGGTCCACCATCCTCTCACCCTGGATTATTGCAATTCCCTTGCAACCAGATTCTCTGCACACAGGCTTGCCCACTTAACTAAATTCTCACTTACACTTCTCTTCTGAGATCACTACCACACCCTCAGTGTATTCTTGCTTCTCTGGATTGGATGCTCCATAAGGCCAGAGAGTTTGGATTTTACTTCCTTCAGTGGCATAGTCCCTACTTGCTGGAACCGTGCTCGATGCATAACAAACACTGAGTAAGAACTGTTGAGTAGAAAACTATAAGGGACACATGGGTGGTTCAGAGAGTTAAGCATCTGCTTTCGGCTCAGATCATGATCCCACGGTCCTGAGATCAAGTCCCGCTTTGGGTTCCTTGCTCAGAAGGGAACCTGCTTCTTCCTCTGCCTGACACTCCCCCTGCTTGTGCTGTCTCTCTTCCCCCTCCCCTCTGACAAATAAATAAATAAAATCCTTAAAAAAGAAAGAAAAATGCAAAAATGACCCCCTTCCTCTAAATAAATGTCAATTTGTTCAAGCTTTGTCTCCAAAAAATAATTTCGAATTGGAGCAAGACTCCCGTCTTCTGCCTAGAGGAAGGAGAATGCGTGAGTGTATGCAGCACAACGTAGCCATCAAAATACAGAGTTTGAAAGTGAGCAGTTTTAACAGAAAGAATTAGAGGCTGACATGACCATTGAGAGATTAGGGAGATGGAGGTCAGAGAAGCTGTCACCAGTGATATCAGCCTGCTGCTCTAAAGGAGGAAGTTTTAAAAATCTCACCCAGCAATTGCTGAAAATCCAAGATCGTCTCAGCCCAAAGCCCTTGTCAATCGCATCAATCTCTGGAAAGCTCTACCTTCTACTTCAATCTCCATCATATACATCGGTGATGCTCAAGAAAATCTCCCACCAGCTATTTTGGACCTCATATCTGCTCGTGCATGCTTAAATCGGCATCTGGAGAGTGATGACCTCCCTTTCTCTTCTGCTCCCAAATCTTCTGTAATTGCCTATTGCTGGCAGGTTCTAACCTATTCTGTGCCCAGGAAAGGGCATCCTGGGGGATTTGACTTCTCTGCAATGCAGGGTGAAATCTTAATTTCTGAGTGAAATCTCAGAATCAGCGGTGATGCTGATTTGAAAACAAACAACCAAGCACAAATTCTTACCCAGAAAGTTAAGGAGTCTTGGAAAAAAAAAAGATACTGCTTTCCCTCACTCATTTATTTTCCTTCATGGGGTGTTGTGGTTGTTATTTTTGGTTTAGTTTTGTTTTATGATTGGCTTTCTACCTTATTCTGAGCATAAATCTTAGATGACTCTAACTTGGATTTATTGCCCACCAGGCATCTAACTCAATTATCTGGTCCCAGCTGTTGTGTTAGGTGTACAGTACTTCTAGAACACTACGCATCTTCAAGGAAAGTGTTTGATTTATCTGAAGTACTAACTAGGCTGTGTATTGTGAGAAGCTCTGAGCTTATTTTTCTCATAAAATCTTCTATCGTATCCGAAGAAAAACTGTAAGGCTTTCCTGTGGCAGTACATATTTTATCTTGTAGAAAGACAAGACATTCTTGTTAACAATAATACGTATGCAAAAATTATTAGGAAAATGTTAATTATAAAGAAACCGACAACGGTAAGCTTGGTACTGGCTGTTCTTTAACACAATTAATTTAGGGTAAACAAATACCTCCTGAAGCTTTTTCATTTTCTTTGTCCTGAACACAGTATTTACTTCATTTTAGCTTTATTTCGCTTTTCCCCACTGCCATGCTGAAAGGCCTGGAAAGAAAAGAAGAGGTTATTAAGTACGTGTTAGTAGGCAATTAAGAACCTCTGAAAACGACTTGTTATCCTCAGCAATACTTACATTTTATAGTTGCCAACAACTATTGTCCTGAGATCAAAACCACTCTGACCCTCAATGTTCACAGGAATCCAAAGTTACAAAATACATTATACATTTCACCAAAGGTGAACATTTATCACGACGTCCGTGCGCCCTTGAAGTGTCTTTCAGTTGCCTGCATAAATGCGGGGAGTATTTCCGATGAGGAAATTCTCCAGCTCTATTGACCATGTAAGTATTTATGTCTGGATTGAGAGGGAATTATCATCGGACCTCTGCCCTTGCCCCATTTTAAGGCAACCCCTCTGTATGCCATTGGCAATGACAACATTTTTGCTGCCCAGTTGTCAATAGAAATTATGCTGGCTGTGAAGAATAGAATAGGCTAGTTATCAACTACCTTTGGGCCTTTTGTAGATGGCATACAGAGAATGAGCAGTGTGCCCTCATATGCAGAGACAAATGAGGTTTTCTCTCTCCTGTCAATCTTTACAAGGGCTAATATACAAACTCGAGACTCCGGCTATATTTTCACATAAGAGAAAACCCCTGTGAGTGCATGCAATTCTGCTAATCAGCATGAAGCGAGAGCTGGACCAATGGCCACCTTGCATTGCTTCCAGGTGAAACAACCACAGGCTATATGCACAACGTGTCATCATAGAACGTTTTCAGACTTCATACTCTGCTTGGAGTATTTATTCACACCTTCCAGTAAAATTTTATTTAATAGTGTCTGCTTTCTCCTGTGGAAGAAAATAGAGGTATAGTCACACTTTGATTGTATGAATCACTGTATGTCACCGTGTGTCCCAACGTGACTGGATATACATTCACAAATTAGAAGTTCACAGGCCTATACAACACAAAGCACCCGTATGTACCCAGTGGTGAGATGTAACAACCAAACATCTCTGTTGAAACAAAGCCCTGGTGTGGCATTCGTTTAAAACTTAATTTGATTCATTTTGTCAAAATTCATGATTTCTCTCAGTGATTAACAGTGCATGTTCAGTCTCAGATGGAAAGATGATTGATGTTTGACGTCAAAAATAGTTGGGCACAGACCTTTCGGCGTGTCACTGGCTATGACTGTGATGTGAAACTCTAGTGCTCTAACCGGGAGGAAACGTGTCTCTTTGATTAAAGCCCCCACTGTTTAAATGCAGCGCATTGAGCACTAGTAAGGGAGACAAGCTGTCACCATCAAACAGGTTCTGATAATAAACTTTCAGGCATGAGGGTGAAAGTATTCTGTAACCTTAATTCATGTCATTGTTTCAAAAGCTTATGTTCACACCACTCATGGAAAATAACTAAGGTGCTAATATCATACAAACTGCATAAATTAAACTCCTGCAATAGGCGCTTGCCTTCTTGACAGTGCTGAAATGATATTAGGTAAAGGTGTGATGCTCTGGAACTAACTCAAGTGACCTTTCCAGGTGTGTAAATTCCAAGCCTGCCTATTGTAATTATGTCTGATGAGGGAACAAGTACTACACAGGCAGGAACTGAATGCAAATAAAAGTCACTGTAGATTTGATACAAAAATATTCTAGTCTCCCCAGCACCTCATTTGCAGAAACAACAGCTAGGCTTCCAGAATAAGACCATATAAAGAGGAAAGAATTATTTGGAGAAATGAGACAAGAAAAGACCTCATCAGAGGATCATGCTTATCAGTTCGTTGGTTGGGGAATCACTACAGATAGCACAATATGTATCAAACTGCCACAGTTCAGGAAAGGCATGAACATAATGACATTATCTTTTATCACCACAGCGTGTGGCAATTTCACCATTAACACCTCCCTCCTCCCATACTGCCCCCCAGGCCAGCTATGCTGGTCCCTAGGTAGGTTTGGCCCAGGTGGAGTTGGCACACAATTCTTATTATCTGAATAGATGTTGTGAGGTGCCCCTGCTTACAGACCTCACTTTGATTTCTGATTTTTTTTTGGGGGGGCTGAAGATTGAAGCTGTTTTCTTAGCCCATTACCCATAGAAGAGGAAGAGAAATAAAAAAGAGGGCACTCTACCACTTGACTTCAAAATAATCCAAGTTGACAGCTGTTACTAGCTCCATTAACAGGGGCAAACCAACAACCAACAACAAAAATGTAATAAAAGATAATCCCAAGGCTCATCTCACCTCCACAGACAAGATTTGTTGGACTAGAGATGGCCAACTAAACTCAAATAGCAGATTGCTGTAGTTGTTAAGCACTAGAGAAGATAACGGAGGATGAAGATAATTAGAGTGAAGGTTATTTACAGGTTTGTGGAAAGCACAGCCAGAGGGAAGCATGTTGTAAACAGTACTGTCCTACACAGAGGAGAAGTGAGAAGTGCCCCTAATTTTCCACAGAACCCGGAGCCTTACAGAGGTTGTCCCAGTAATAACACCCCACAATCCAAACACTGACGAGCCTGCACTCCGTTGAAAGATAAATTGAGGCATATGGAAAATTATAAGAGTTTATTGGAGGTCTTACCAGTTTGAATCAGGGAGCCTCATGCTGGAGGTTGTCAGAAAATAGTCAGGGGAAAAACTTATCTAAGGGAAGGTGGGAGTCAAGAAAGGGAATTATTTGATTGGCTATAGCTTAAAGCTTAGTTGACTCTTTGTGATTGGTTGGCCTTAGCCTTTTCATTTGCTAACCCTATGGCTTTAGAGGCTTGGATTTTGGTTTGTCACAGTAAGCCACCGGGACATTAGACACACCTCAGTGTATGGCCCCGTTGTTTCATTTAACAGCTCCCAAGCAGGACACTATTCCGGAGAGACCAGAAGAACCCAAGAAATGGTAACACTGAAATAGAAAATTGCTTAGGTTTTCAAACACATTTTGTTGCATAAGAAAGGATCCTAATGATTAGAAGATCGAGAGACAGGACTTCTAGACATTTTGAAAATCAAGACATGGAAGGTACTTTTGTTATAGGCATCTTAAGATATCTAAAAACACTGAATAAATTATGCCACATTTCTCTGGTATTACCATTCTGAATGTATATCTCTCATCACATATTGAATATGATTACGTCAAATATGGGAAAAATTGGACCGAAACAAGAATATCACCATATTTTAGGACTTAAAGGAAGCTTACATTTTAGTTATCTTTTAATTTCTCATAATAGTTTTTTTTTCTTTTTTAAAAGAAGTTTTTTGTGCAATATTATCCAATGGAACGTCCTTTCATTCTTAAATGTATAGGTGTATGTCCTTAAGGGATATATTTATTCTCCATTTTAGCACATTTTATCCATACATAATTTGCATGTATCATTTCTATTTAAATATGATAAGGAAGAAATTTGTGTAAAAACAGACCATCTCATAGATACATATTAAATTACAATTCCTTCAAAAGTAGTTTCTTAAAGATTCTTGAAAAAACTAGATATATAACGTGATAATTTACCCAATATCATTCTAGAAAGCATAGCAAAAATAAACAAACATTTTAAATTGTGCATTGAAGAACTTTTGGGGGATCAAGAATCTACTTCATGGTATACTCTTCCCTATGCAGCTGAGTAATTATACCTTTAAATTTATATCTCAGAAAAAAATTAGAATAACTGGCTTTCCCTTTCCTTTATTTTTTATTCCATTAAACTTCTCATTGCTTTTACTAGGAAAAACCTAGTAGTAGACTATAGATCTATAAAGATTGGCAGGATGATCTCATTTTGTGTAGCAACAATGAATGAACCATAAATAAGCAAAAGATTAATAAAAATAAGAAAAAGATAAATATTCATTGTATATACTACTGATGGGATAGGTTCTGGAACCACTCTATGTTATAGTCTGGTTATTCATACAGTAAAATAAAATTTCAAAAGTTATGCTCCTACAACATTTTTTGACATCACCAACCTGAAGCCACTGACAAAATGAGTAATTTCAAACAAGAATATGACACTTATAGAATAAAAGAACCCAAAGGCTGACAAAGAGAAAGAGCAAATGTGCTGCACCAACCGACTCCCTCTAAACGCCAGTGCCCCACTATCAGAAAGGATACAAGCCATTAGCTCTCAGGATGAGCACTTTGGGATTATGCATGATCCTACCATTTTAAAGTTGAGCACTACTCAATTACCAGATTCTTGAAAGTAGTACCAGGTAGTAGTAGGAGCAGTGGTAATTACAAACATGTGTGTGTAAAAATGTATGCTGATCGTACCTAGAGTTATTTTGCTTCCACCTATTCTGAACATTAATTCATTGAATTCATCAGCTCATATCACTTTTTTTTTATTAAAATGCCCCACATAAATCTGCATCAAATCAAAGTGAAATGATTTTCTAGTATGTCATTGACTAATCTTCCTATAAAAGTGACACTTACCTGTTATATACTCAGCACAGGATCTTACAGAACAGATATTCCAAAATCATCATCGAAAATAATGACATCATCCATGTGAATCGTACTATCTTCCCTAAATCTCAAAATAATTTGGTATAATATATGTCTTAAAGAGCAAGTTATTCACAGTGAGATTACATTTTAGCTGATAAAGTGTAAGGAGAGAAGATAGAGGTGGAGAGACAGAGAGTAAAGAGACTAGAATATAGGTAAAATGGAATAAGAAACGTATTAAAAATATCCCACTGAACCTCTGGATTCAAGCTCAAATATCCTGGCAGGGGCTGGGGGTGGGAATAGGCAAATACAGAAAGAAGAGAAGTAGCCAAGAAGGGAGAGAGAAGGAGGAGATGAGGTGATATAGAGAACATCCAACTATTAATTCTTACGATCTTTTCCATCAGAATTTGATTTTTTAAAATAATTTAATTAGCTGCCCACATCTCATCTAGTCCTCCAACTTACCCTGCACTAATTCCTCTACATAAGCAGCTGTCAGACCACCAGAGTATGATTTAAAAGTAGTCAGAGAGGGGGGCACCTGGGTGGCTCAGTCGATTAAGCCTGGGACTCTTTTATTTTATTTAGGATTTTATTTATTTAACAGACAGAGATCACAAGTAGGCAGAAAGGCAGGCAGAGAAAAGGGAAGCAGGCTCCCCACTGAGCAGAGAGCCCAATGCGGGGCTCGATTCCAGGACCCTGAGACCATGACCTGAGCTGAAGGCAGAGGCTTTAACCCACTGGGCCACCCAGGTGCCCCAAACCTGGAATGCTTGATCTCAGCTCAGGTGTTGATCTCAGGGTTGGGGTTCGAGACCCACGATAGACTGCAGGCAAGGCATGGCGCTTACTTAAAAAAAAAAAAAAAAAAAATGGAGAAAGCTCTTACAATTTCTGTCTCAGGTTTTCCAGGTTTGTCCAGGACCTTCTTGCATGGCAGTGTGAGACCCGACAGGCTACCCCCTGCAAGGAGCATAGCACTCCAGAAATGGATCCTCGATGCCAAGCCAACGTCAGAGAAGTGTTTAGCCAAGGTGGTCTGAAAAAGAGGTGGAGCGAATAGGAATCATAATCTGGGAGTAATACAAACAGGAAAATCAAGAATGCATTGCCAACTCTGTAGAAGGCATAACAAGGTTAGAAGCTAAATTTGTGTTTCGTGCAGCTGAATGATTTCCTGCCTTGGCATCCCAAGATAGCCGCCAAAGGGAAATGCCCACAACACTCTTGCCCTCCATGCTATCAAAGTAATCTTTCTTAAAATGCCAATTTGAATTTACCTCCCCTATTAAAATAAAACACATTGAAAATGCATTCTCATTGTTCTCAGGATATAGACCAAGTTCATAATGGTTATCTAGGAGACCTTGTGTGTGTTATCCTAGATTTCATTTTTTGCCACTTTGAACTTGGTCTCCAACAAAAATAAATCTTTCTCTAATACTAGGATTCACTTTTCAGTATGAACTTAGCATATACTAGTACATCTGCTTAGAAAGCTCTTCCTTACGTTCCTTATCTGAGAAATTCCTGTAATGATTATATGTTTTACCTGTTTAAAAATTTGTGATAATTAATTTTATGTGTCATCTAGACTGGGCTGATGAAACATTACTTCTAGGTGTGTCTGTGAGGATGTTTCTAGATGAGATTAGCATATGAGTTGGCAGACTCTCTTAATTATGATAGTTTTACAGTAAGTATGGAAGTCTGATAATTTCTTTTAACTTTGTCCTTCTTTTCCAAAATTGTGTTGCTTGCTTTAGCTCATTTTCTTTTCAATGAATCAGCTTTTCAGTATCTTAAAAAAACTGGAAGGTTGATAGGCTTTTGTAAAATTTAAAAATCAAAGTGGAAAAAATGTGCATTTAATGACATTGACCATCTAATCTACGAAGAAAGTTACCTTTCCTTATATTTATATTCTATTTTATTTCTGTCAGTAATGTTTTATAGTGTTAAGAATATAAATATATTTTGCTAGATTTGTACTAAATATTTCATAATTTGGTGCTATTGTAAGTGGTATTTTTAAAAAAAATTTTAAAAGCTTTAAAAACTTTTAAAAGCTTTATTTGAGAGAGAAAGAGCAGGAAGAGGGAGAGAGAAATAATCAGACTCCCCACTGAGGGAGGACCCCAATGCAGAGCTTGATTCCAGGACCCCGAGATCATGACCTGAGCTAAAATCAAAAGTTGAACACTTGACCAATTGAGCCACCCAAGCACCCCACATAAATGGTATTTTTAAAATTCAACATCTAGGGGTGCCTGGGTGGCTCAGTGGGTTAAAGCCTCTGCCTTCAGCTCCAATCATGATCCTAGGGTCCTGGGATTGAGCCCCATATCAGGCTCTCCACTCAGTGGGGACCCTGCTCCCCGCCACAACCGCTTGCCTCTCTGTCTACTTGTGATCTCTATCTGTCAAATAAATAAATAAAATCTTTAAAAAAATAAAATAAAATTCAACGTCTAATTGTTAATTTTTAGTATGTGGAAATATAATTGATATTTTTATTGACCTGTGTTTTGCAACTTTGATAAATTCATTTATTAGAAATAGAAGACTTTCTGTACATCACTGATATTTTCTATCTAGATGACTGTTATCTTCAAATATAAACAATTTTATTTCTTGCTTCCCAAACTTTCACCTCTGTCCCTGTTTCTGTCCTTGCCTTATTTCCCTGGCAAGGGTCTCTGGGAAAATATCTAAGAGGACTGATGTCCTCTTCTGAACCATTCTGAACTTGAAAACAGAAGAAAAAATAAACAATTTTATTGATGCTACTCTGTTTATTGATTTAAGTTACTTATTAGGGTTGTAAGATAGAGAGATATTGACTATTATCACATGGTATTTCGTCATCCATCGAGATCATTATATGATTTTCTTATTCACTATTTTATAGATAAATCACACTGATTTTTATTTTTATTTTTTTTAAGATTTTATTTATTTATTTGAGAGAGAGAGAGAGACAGAAAGAGTGAGAGAAAGCATGAGTGGGGATAAGAGGGAGAAGCAGTCTTTCAACTGAGCAGGGAACCTAATGAGGGGCTTGACCCCAGGACCCTGGGACTATGACCTGAGCGAAAGGCAGACACTTAAGTGACTGAGCCACCCAGGCACCTCAACACTGATGGATTTTTAAATGTTGAGCAAACCTGCATGACTCAAAAAATTCCCACTTTGTCATGATGTATTATTTTTTTAATATGTTGCCTAATACAATGTGGAAATATTTTGTTGAGGATGTTTACATCTGCATTCATGAAAGGTATTGGTCTTCTTTTTTTTGTGCAATATCTCTGTCCAGTTTTAATATCAGTTTAATGATGATCTGTTAGAATAATTTAGGAAATATTTCTAATATGTTGAAGCCAGGGAGAGTTTGTGTAGAATTGATATAATACCTTCATAACATTACTGAAAGTATCTGCCAGTGAAACTATCGGGCATGGAGTGTTCTTTCTTGAAAGCAGTTTTATATTTAACTTAAGTTTCGATTATTTTAATGGACACAGAAATATTCTGGTTTCCTATTTCTCTCTGAGTAAGACTGTAAACTTTACATCATTTAAAGAATTTGTTATTTGATCTAAGTCATCAAGTTGATTGTCATAAAGTCATTCATAACATATCCTTACTATTATTTCAAGGATTGATTGATTGATTGATTGATTGACTGACTTAAAGAATGAGAGAGGGAGTGGGGAGGAGCAGAAGGAGAGAGAGAAAATCTCCCACAGACTTCCCACTGAGTGCAAAGCCAAACCAACCAAGGGCTTGATCCCAGGACCCAGAGACCCAGAGATCAAGACCTGAGTTAGATGCTTAACTGACTGCTCCACCCAGAAGCCCCTATATCCTTACTATTATGTTAATGTATGGTCTGTAGTGATTTCTCCTCTTTCATTTCTAGCATTGATGATTTTTCTTCATTCTTTTTCTCCATCAATCTTGCTAGAAGTGTATACATTTTATCTTTGCAAAGACATAGAATTTGCTTCATTGATTTTTTTTATTTTTAAACTTTATTCTTTTATATTACCTTTAGTTTTTTTCTTTCTATCTGCCTTATTTTTTAAATTTGCTTTGTTTTTAGTTTGTGAAGATGAAAGCTAATATTGTAAAAGTTAGGCCTTTTTTCTAATACAAGCATTTAATTCAATAAGATCTATTGTATCACCTTATAGCATTTAATTATGTAAAAACAGCTGCTGTACCTGTTTACTAAAAATTGTGAAATATTGTGTTTTCCATTTCATTTAATTCAAAATATTATTTCTTTTTTGATTTTCTCCTTGAACATAGGTAGTTTTAAGTTGGGCAATTTTCATATTTGGGGGTTGTCTCTAGCTATCAGTCATTCATTTTTAGTACAATTACATTGTAGTAAAAAATACTTAGCATGTCTTTAATTTTTTTTAATGTTTTATTGTTTGCTTGATGAAACAGAATGTGCTCTATCTTATTAAATCCTCTCGTGGGTGTGAAAAGAATGTGTACATATCACTTATGATGTGTATATATTGTCTAAAAGACCAAAGGCAATACAATATGGGAAAATATTTTCTTTCTTTCTTTCTTTCTTTCTTTCTTTCTTTCTTTCTTTCTTTCTTTCTTTTTTCTGTTCAACAAATGGTGCTAGAACAACTGGACATCCACATGCAAAAACAACAACAACAACAACAACAACAAAACAAAAACAAAAACAAAAACTCAAAAACCAAAAACCAAAAGACAAAAAAAAACCTCAAAGTGTATCATAGACCTAAAAGGTAAAATATAGAACTATAAAACCAAATATAGAACTATAAAACCAAACCAAAAAAGTAGATAAAATAAGAGAAAACTTAGGAGACTTTGATAAAGCAATTACTTTTTAGATACAATAGCAAAGTCATGATTTGTGAAAGAAATAATTGATAAACTAGACATCATTAACATTAAAAATTTCTGATCTTCAAAACATAATGTGAAGAGAGACAGAACACCAGCCACAGACTAGGAGAAAATCTTTTCAAAAGACACCTAATAAAAATGAAGAACTATTACCCAAAATACACAAAGAACTCTTAAAACTCAACTATAAGAAAATAGGAAACCCATATAAAAATGGGCAAAAGATCTGAAAAAACACTTCACCAAAAAAAGTGAGCATATGAAAGATGGTTAATATCATATGCCATTAAAGAATTGCAAATCAACACAATGAGATAGTACTATAGTACTATATATCTATCAGAGTGGCCAAAATCAAAAACTCTTTGTAAACGCCTAAATGATAGGGCGGATGTGGAACAGCAGGAGATCTCATTCATTGCTGCTGGTGGGAATGCAAAATGAAAAAGCCACTGTGAAAATCAGTTTGGCAATTTCTTATAAAACTAAACATACTTTTATGATACAATACAGCAATTGTGTTCACTGGTATTTACTTAAATAAGTTGAAATTTATGTCCACAAAAGAACCTGCACTTGGATGTTTATTGCAGCTTCATTCATAAATGTCAAAATTTGGAAGCCTCCAAGGTGTCCTTGAGCAGGTGAATAGATAAACTATGGTACATCCAGTTAATAGAATATTACTCAAAGCTAAAAAGAAATGAGCTATAACGCCATGAAAAACCATGGAAGAAATGTCAATGCATGTTATTAAGTAAGAGAAGCCAATCTGAGAAGGCTACAAATTATGATTCCATCTATATGACCTTCTGAAAAAGGCAAAACTGCAGGGACACAAAAAGATCAGGGTGTACCAGGATTGAAGAGAAGAAAGGTTGACTAGATGAGCACAGAGGGTCCTAAAACAGTGAGACTATTCTGTATGATACTATAGTGGTGAATATTGTCAATGCACATGGGTCGAAAACTGTAGAATGTACAACACAAAAAATGAACCCTAATGTAAATGATGTGTGTTGGATAATAATGTTGGTGCAGGTTTATAAGAATAATCAATGGACCACTCTGGTGGGGGATGTTTCTATAGGGGGTGTGACTGTGCAGGCATGGGAACAAGTGATAGGTGGCAATTCTGTTCTTTATGCTCAGTTTTCCTGTGAAACTAAAATGCTTTAAAAAATAAAGCATATTCCGAAAAAAAGTGTTGATTTTGCTGTTATTGGTTGGCATTCTCTATAAATGTCAGTAGAGCTTTCTCAGTGTTTTTGCTTCTCCTTAATATGGGAGGTAGATTTTGTTATAGAAATGCAGCATGTCTTGCAGAGTTTTCTGCTCCTCTGTCTGCAGTAGGATTTCCCTCATGAAATTATCTAGGATCCTAGGCTTGTGAGTTCTCTTCTCCACTTCGTTTGGTTTTCTCCCAGATCTTTCTCCCACCAACACACCTGTCCCTCCTTGTAACCTGAAGATATTTGAGAGAATGAATCATTGTAGGAGGGGAGGGCTGTGCTTCCTGCTTCTCCTCTCAAGGCAGACAATCCAGCCTCCATGATCACCATTCTGAAAGACTCCCCTGTCTGCTGCTCCGTGCATCTTATTTCCCATCTGCATCCAGTGAGAAGTGTGTGGAGGAGATCATGCCAAAGGGTGAGGATTTGCCTTTACCTTGGACCTTTTCAACCACTTTTTTATATCAATTTCACTTTAGTTTTTCACATTTATAAATTCTATGTTCCTTATTTACTTCTAGTCAAATCTATTTTCCTTTGGGTACCTGGAATTTAGTATTCATTTCTGAGAACGTTTTATTTTTTTTCTTCAAATTATGTCCAGGGTTTTGTCATTTACCATATCAAATATAATTTAGTTTATGCCATATTTTCTGAAATCTTGTATTTGTGATACATTTTCCTTCTGTTGTATTTGCAATAACCTGTGTCATTGTTTTCTAATGATACTGGAATTTCATGGTACATCTTCTGTTTTGCTGCTGGATTTCTCCAAGTTGCTTCTGTCTACCATATTTATATATATATACACACACACACACACACCTTTTTCATGGTTTTGCTTTCTGTGGTATCCGTTACCCGAGGTTAACTGCAGTCTAGAAGCTGATGATCCTTCTTCTGAGGAGTCCCCATTGGAAGGTCAGAAGTAGGCTAACATTACATCACAACACCACGTCATTCACCTCCCTTCATCTCCTCACACCGGCATTTTAGCATCTCACATCATCACAGGAAGAAGGGTGAATACAACCCAAGAGATTTTAAGAGACAGAAAGAGCTAGTGACTACATTAACATAACTTTTATTAGAGTATATTTTATAGTTATTCTATTTTGTTATTAGTTATTGTTGTTAATCTCTTCCTGTGCCTACTTTATAAATTTTATCATAGGTATGTATGTATAGGAAAAAATATACTATATATACAATTTGATATTATTTGTAGTTTCAGGCATCTAGTGGGCATCTTGGAATGTATCCCTCACAAATAAGAAGGGGCTACTGATGTATGATGCTATATTATATGATATCAGATCATACCACATTACATTATAATCACATATTATTAGCTGTTATTTGAAAGTTATTTTCTTATTATATTTTTAATGTTTTGGAATTTCCTGAACTTGTGATTACCAGGAGAGTCTTGCAAGTAATATGGGGAAAGCAGTTTTCTTTATTATTTTCTTGAGCCAGTGGTTCACTGGTCTGTTGCTAAGGTGTAGAGCCCCTTCTTTATAATATGTTCCGTTCTCTGTGTGTGTTTGTGTATAAGTGTGTGTACAGGTGCAAGAGTTATGATCTATTTTAAAAATTCATTATTCATAGATATGAATTCTATATTCTATTACATATTCTTAGATTTTTGCATTGTTAAATAGAGCCTTATTATTGACCACTTTGTTATTGCTGTAGTTTTTTTTCCGTCCTTCACTAGGGATACTGCTTTTAAAAAATACTGCCTTCCAAGATGCTTCTCTGTGCGAGACAACCGTGGCTTATGCCCTGAACATTTCAAGATCCTACCCTTTTCATTTACTTACTCTGAGTAGCCAACTGTCCAACATAATTCTAAAGAGTTCTGTCTTCCAGTGAGCTCTCTCTTTGCTGTTATCCGGGTTCTCCTACTATTAGAATCCCTCTTCACTAGAATGCCTTCTTTACTCTGCATGCCACCCACAACCCAGCAGTGCTGTCTCACCCACAGTCAGTCCTTCTGGTCTTGCTTACATCTGTGTTTACTTGATCACAAGATCTGGTCTTGCTTACATCTGTGTTTACTTGATCATCTCCTTCTAGTTATACCCAAGACACCAATTTGAGGTGACTTCTATTTGGTCTCATTATTTTTTCTCTCTGGTTCTTGATAAGCTATGGAGTGATTTTAATATAGGTGGCTGCTTTTAACATAGAAAACTGGAAACCCTCCAAATGCCATCTGTGACTTATTTGCGTTCTTTAATTTTAAATAATATATATAATATATATGAAAGATTTAAAGTATTTTAATTTTAAATTATACATATAATATATATGAAAGATTTAAAGTATTTACTTTAGGGTTTTCCCTCAGTTTATAAACATTTGCGAATCTTCATGATTCTGTCTTTGCTACTGTTATTTGTTCATGTGAAATGCTTTTAAGTTCCATCACCATTATAAAAATACATTGAATCAAGTAAGATTATGTACAAATTCCTTGCAAAAATGCCCCACTAATGCTATTAAGCAGTACAGTGCTTGAAACACTGTAAGGAGATGGGTAATTTGTTTTGTTATTAGATTTACTTAAAAACACTTGATTAGGGATGCCTGGGTGCCTCAGTCATTTGAATGTCTGATTCTTGATTGTGGCTCAGGTCATGATCTCAGGGTGTGAGACTGAGTGTACCATTGGGCTGAGCATGGAGCCTGGTTAAGATTCTCTCTCTCCCTCTCCCTCTCCCTCTCTCCCTTTCTACTCTTCCCTCCTGTGGGCCTGCATGGGTGCGCTCTCTCTCTCTCTCTCCCTCAAAAACAAAACAAAACAAAACAAAAAACCCACAAGATTATAGTTTCCTCATAGAACATGTTTCTAACTCTGTCTGCAGCTAGTTTGTGCAATACATATGATGAATCCTCAAAACTTAATAAGTGAATGAATAAATATTATATGTTTTGTGTAAATTTCACAAAATGGAATTATAGATCCCTTTGAAAAACATGAACACAGAAAAGTTGTAAAAGGTTAAAATTTGTTAAAATGCCTCCAAGAACTGCTTCATATGGCACTTCAGATTCAGTATTTTATTTTCCCTTTAATTGAGACTGAGCGTCCTCTAAAGGAAGTATTGTCCCAAGAGGCCATGCCCCATTCACTCTGGACACAACCCCAGTGGCATCAGTATTAGAAGAAGAAAGCTCAAGGCAAATGTCATTTCATATCAAATGCAACATCAAAATTAAAAATGCCCTAAAAGGACCTCAAAGCAAACCCACAAAGGTGAGGTCATTGCCAAACTTACCCTGAGGTGGCTTCTGTTTTATCATGCCTCACAAGTTTGAAAATAAGCTTTCATATTAGCCTATCATGATGCATTAGGAATATGATGTTTTCCCAGTATAGAAAAGAAGGGTAGACAATATAGATTATCACTGACCGGGAAGATAGATCTGTAACAATTATTCACTGAGGTGTAATGGTAGAGCTGCCTTACTGTTTGCAGGTGTGAGTAATACAAAGTAAGGAAAAGTACATGGTTTAACACTACTTATTTCCACCTAGTTTCCAGGAAAAAAAAAATTCATATTCTCTGCATTTCTTAACTCAAAGAGAAATTTTCTGGCAGCCTCTGCAGACTAATTAGTAACCTGAGATAATGAGAGTAGATTATACTGTACTTTATTACCATGACTCCTTACTTGGACTCCCAAAGTCTTCCTGTGGATGTGTGGAAATTCTTGCTCCATTGAAGCTCTGAAGATTAACTGGCAATCTGATGATTTGAGGTCTTGCTATAATAAGGTGGAAGTAATCAATGAAAACATTTCCTGATGAATCTGGGCACTTTGCAGTTCATTCTGAATTGTGCAATTTTCTAAGAAAATAAAAAACTCAGTTCAGACCACCTGCACTTGGACAAGCCTGCTTAAAGGAGGTGTATCTTGGGTGGTTGGGGTATGGACATTGGGGAGGATATGTGCTATGGTGAGTGCTGTGAAGTGTGTAAACCTGGCAATTCACGGATCTGTACCCCTGGGGCTAGTAATGCATTATATGTTTATAAAAAAGTGAAAGAATTAAAAAAAAAAAGAGTAAAAAAAAAAAGAGGTGTATCTTGATCTTTTGTTACAGATTATCACACTGTTGCAAAAGTGTTACATATATTCAGGTTCTAACACACTGCCTGAGACACAGGAGAGACCCAATAAACATTTGTTTAGAAACAAACGAACACATGAATATACTGCATCTGAGAATTCATTACTGTGAATTTTCGGTTTCTTGTGTTTTGTCAGAACTCTGATGTACTTTAAAGACTCAAAATAGTTTAGATTATTTTACCCCAGCATGATGCATTTGCTCTGCTACTTCCTAGCCATTTTAATTGAGGCTAAAAACTTCAAATTGAATTCCAATGTGTCCTTTACTAGCTTACTGTTTTCCAAGCCAATCCGTACAGCGATTGTTTTTGCATTCCAATGCAATCCATTATTATCACTTGGCTAAACAAACACAGCTGGGTGGTAATGAATGAAGTTTCTACATTTATGGATAAACTTAGCTGTAATGCTACTCTACAGCTCAATCTCTAAAACAGAGGGAAACCACATAACAATCCCACCCACCAATTTAGCAACACAAAAGATATGAATGTTATGTTGATATAGGAGGGACAATTCCACTGGAAAAGTTCCTTAGCTTTTATTATTAAATGCAAACTAATTTAGATAGGACGATAAATGCAACACAGTCATTCCATCCTTCCACGGGTAATTTATTTTAACTTTGAGGAAAATAATACATAGTTTGTTACCAACTTAGGAAACAAATAGTATCAGGGACTTGCTATATTGAAATACATGGCATCCTGTTAATTGTCTAGATTTAGTTTCCAGTCACAAAAATATTTTAATGTAACAAGTCATCAAACACAAAGGGTATATTTCATTTTCATTATCTATGACTTTGATTCAGTGTAATCTCATAACCATATTTTTTAAATCCCACTGCACCTTGAGTATTAAGAAATGTTTGAATGTAAGTAAGTCAAGTCCAGAATCGATGGCTTCTTCACTGAAGACTGACCATAACAAAAGACTTAAGTTAAAATTTAAAACCTTTTTTTTTTTCCATTTAAAAATTGCCTGCCACTAGATATATGAGAAACAAGGTACAGGAGTCATGATTTTTACACTTTGCTATACATTAAATGCTTTCACCCCATGGAAGGGGTGAAAGCATTTCTAACATTGTAGGCAATTAAGTGTGCATGCTCAGTTAATGCTGGCACCTGGGAACTTGATAATTTGCGTGTACACAAAGCTCAGGCTTCCATTCACAAGCAATTTTCTTGCACAAATAAATCTGCATAACAGAAAGACCAGAAGAGATGTGATATAGCCCCCCAAAACTCAAGCCTACAATGTGTTCTCTACTTGTCAATTTGCAATTTTCACAACTGTTATCTATTAAATAAAAATACTAAGAAAGGCGCCTGCCAGGGAAATTCTTTGGGGAGCACCAAAAGATTCAGGAATGGTAATTGGCTCATTTTTGAGAATTCCCAAGCTTTTAAAAATTTTCTGTATTTGGAATATGTAGACCATGGCAGCCAGCTTTCCGTGGCTTTGAAGCCAGCATTCTTTCCTTGTACAATATGTAGTATGGAAAAAATAAGACTGACAAATAGCCAAGCAAGGTAAAAAACAATGAACACAAAGTGAGGGTTGCTGAAGGGGGAGTGCCTGGGGGTGGGGTTAGTCGGTGATGGGCATTAAGAAGGGAACTTGTAAGGAACACTGGGTGTTATATGCAACTGATGGAACTCTAAATTGTAGCCCTGAAACTAATAGTACAGTATAGGTTAACTACATTGAATTTAAAGAATTTAAAAATAAAATAACCAAAAAAAAAAAAAAATTGATCCAGTGTTTTTTTTTAACCACTAATCAGTTAAATAACTTGATGATTGCTTGATGATTTACCTTCACTTTTCAATGTTTTAAGATTCCGTTTTACAAATTTTAACCAACTCTTTCCTATATTGTTTGTATGTTATCAAATTTTGTAGATATAACAGGAATTGTCATGAATACTGAAAATAAAAATGTGTCTTTTTTAGTCATATGTATTGTACTGTCTTCCTTTCAGTCCTTCACTAAATTTTGCCTTTTTGAGCCCTCACTGGTTTTGATGAGGGAGCAGGAGGCTGGCTGACACAAAGCAAAAGCTGGTGCCTTGCACCCCCCCCTTTCATCCGCTCCCCTCCATATGTGTGGCATTCCTCAGGCACCCCTGACTGCCATAAAATAATAAATAGTTAACTTGCTGAGATCGCAGTCCTGCAGGACAGGAGTCTCCCTTGGTTTACAAATTTCCTTGGGATTGCAACGGGGAAGTTACCTTATCAATAGCCCTAATGTCACCCTCCCCTCCATGAAAACGGAGGGGGGCGGAGGTAGAAGGAAAAGTAAATAAAGTTGAATTTCTTCTAAACCTAAATCTCATTAACAAGGATGCTTGATGGCAGGAGTGTGACATTCCACCAGGAGACTCCCAATTGTCTTTACTTGATAAGTAACCAGGCCTTCAATATCCTGGTAGTGCTTTTTTTCGCATGCGTGGGCCAGTTCTGCTTCTGTTAAGATTGCTTTGTCTGCTTTCGCGCGGGGTCCCCTGACCCAATCCACTGACGCCAAGTATGCCTGTTCAAAGGATCAATCAATCAGCGCCGTCCCCACCCAAAACTTGTTTGTACCTGTCTATAAAAACCCCCGCTTTCCCCTCGGTCGGGGTGCTCGGTTAGCTGGAGCTGCCGACCACCCGCCGGTACCTGCGTCCCAATAAACCTCTTGCTGTTTGCATCCAGTGGCAGTGTTGGATTCTTGGGTAAGGGGATCCGCGGGTCTTTCAGTTTGGGGCAGCTTTGTTTTAGACCATTAAACGTAAACATCAGGGACGCCTAGGTGGCTCAGTGGGTTAAGCCTCTGTCTTAGGTTCAGGTCATGATCTCAGGGTCCTGGGATCGAGCCCCTCATCGGGCTCTCTGCTCGGCAGGGAGCCTGCTTCCCCTCCCTCCCCTGCCTGGCCTACTTGTGATCTGTTTGTCAAATAAATAAATAAAATCTTAAAAAAAAAAAAAAAAGTAAACATGGAATGTTACCTATAAACAATGTCTCCTGCTATTCATAACTGTAACCATTGCCTAGAGAGGAAAAGTAAAGGGACTGTTAAGAGAATTAAAAAAAAAAAAAATGGTGTGTTCAATGAAAAATAAATTCATTATGCTTCCAGTTTAAATATAATGGTTCTGAGACCAATAAACGACTTTGAAATCTGTGAAAGTAAGTAAGTAGCAGCATCAGGTAACAGAAAAATAAAGCACCTTATTTGAGACGAGTGTGCTTTTTATGAATAATAGCAATTCAATCTGTATGTGAAATTAACCTTTGTTTTAAAAGTGACATTAACCAACGATCTTATTTAGTACACATCCTGGGAAATATTGAATGGACGGATAACCAAAACAGAGTCAAAGCTCAAGTTGTAGTGGACAGCATTTAACAGGTGAAGACTTTATTCAAAGCTATTGTAATAGCGGAAGGAGAATTACCCAAGCAGGACTCAGTCTGAGTTGAATTCTGCTAAAACAAAAGTACAGAGAGTTTTTAAGACCTAGGATGTGGGGATTGGGTGCGAGGCCATCTGTGTTTACTAACTGGGGCTCATCAAATAGAGCTCCTACCCACCCACAGAGCCTGGGAGACACAGGTGCTATTTTTCTGGGTTCTAGGGACTTGAAAAAGACAGACATTCACAGGTTATAAAATATTTGCATCTCAAAGGGGCAGAGAAAGAATTTACAAAGATAAGTTTTCTAAAGTAAATGCTCTAAGCAAAGGGAGGTCAAGGGTTTAGAGTCTAAAATTTAGTCTGGCTGCAAAGGATTTTAAGGCCACTTTGCTCAGTAGAAATGAGCCTGGATAAGACAGAAGCGTGAAGGCCATTTTGCACATTGTCCTACTGCACTGACTGATATAACTGGAGTATAATGAGTGGTAGAGAGCACTGGGGACTTTAAGAAGCCTATGGCCTGCTCTGAAAATCCCTCTCCAGCTCCTCCTTCCACCACTGGGCATAGGTTTTCTTTCTCCTTCACGTCTCCCATCGGTTGTAAGGCAGTGGCAACACCTCTAAATTAAGACAAAACCCTTGTTCTCAGAATCTGGATAAAGAGCAACTTATCCCAGCTATTACGGTCAGAATGTGTTCCCTTAAAATTCATATGCTGAAATCCTAAACCCCAATGTTTCAACATAAGGAGGTGGGCTCTTTGGGCCTTTAACTGGCACCCTTCTAACAGAGGCTCCAGAGGGACCCCTATCCACTTTCACCCTGTGAGGCAACAGGGAGAAGGTGCTGGCTATGAACCAGAAAGAGAACTCTCAACAGACTTCAATCATCCTGGCATTTTGATTTTGGACTTCCAGCCTCCAGAACAGTGAGCAAAAAATGTCTATTGTTTATAAACCTATTCAGTCTGCAGTGTTTTGTTACAGCAGACCTAATGAACTAAGACATTGACACTCCATTGGATGACATTTCTCAGCTCCCGTGGAGACCCCTGGAGTCCCAGCACACGTGAAAAATAGCTCAGTCACGGAATGATAGTGCAGGAGAAAAATACCCCCAAATCTTTAAAGAATTGTAATGAAAAATCTTTATATATTAAACCCCTGAGATTTTGAATATGTTTATGACAACAGCTCATATGTGACTTATCTGAGAATAGAGGAGAATAGAGTTTAGTTGAATTAAGAGCTGGGTGGTTACAGATCCCTTAGATCATCTCCATTTACATATTCGTCCAACGACAGAAGGTGGTGAGCAAACTTCAAATAGAGCTTTCTCATACTTAACAAAAATTTAGTTACTTGAGTTATAGATGACATGTGGTTTATAAAAAAAAAAAAGCTTGTACTTTATAAGCTAAGTACACAGACTTCAAAGCTGACATTTTCTTAAGAAAAGTAAACTTTAGGCTTAGATAGAGGATCACCTTTTACCTGTAGGTGATGGCACACTTTCCTGGAGACAGTTCTGAAACTTCCCTTAAAAATAATGCCTTAAGCATGAACTTGGAGCATTGAGCATTGACTGCTCATAGTGGCTTGACTAAAGCTCCAAGTCCCGTACTACGACCGTGGCAAGGAAAATTTTGAGGACAAGAGTTACTATTCTACCTCAGTATGATAAAATAACCTTGGCCAGATTTATAAAAATGATTAGGCTGTGAGCAAAATGTCTTCAAGTCAGTGGTTCTACAGAGATATAAAGTACAAGATATATACTGTTAAAATCGGGGGAAATAAACTGTTAAATGGGATTAATTTATAATATCCATAAGAATACCAAAGATCTTCCTGAGGAAAAAAAATATACATTTGCTTTCACCTTATTGATACTGAATAGTTTCTTGAAGCAACTTTCTAAAGTAGAATATTAAGCTAAGGTTATCAAAATGTACACTTGTCTTCCTATTTGCCATGACAGGAGAACAATGTATCTGTTTCACGAAGAAGCTAGGTCAAATCGTTTAGGTATAAGTAGAAGGATTTGTACATTGTCATATAATATATAGAAATGCAAGTTGGTCTTCCACATACAGTGAAATAATGTGACAAGGATCTGGAGGATAATAGGGAAAGAAGAATCTTGGGGAGGGAGTAGGTCATGGGGACACTCCATGAATATCCCCCCCCTTAAGAAAATCTGCTGTGGGATATAGCTGATGGACAGGCTCCAGCTGCTATCCATTCCTTTGGGTGCCTCTTGTATTTTCACCCCAAGACCACACCTCCACTGGGCTGCTTCCAGCCAATGACAAGCAGGACGAGGAGGCTCGTAATGGACCATTCTTCCCCATCATTGTGGGAGTCCTCTGGTGGGAAACTTCTACCTCAAGAGGTAAAAGTGTTACCTGGTGAGCCTGGCTGAAACTTTCTCAGATCGCACTATGTCAAGGTTTTTCCTATCCATCCTGCATTCTTTCACTCACCTTGTCTGGAGATCTGACATGCAGCGTGCTATGAGAAAGATCGACTCTGAAGGTTTCTGCCTTATTCCATCATAGACATTTTCCCCAATAACTTTCTTGCAGATCTAATCCCATCCTGGCACCTTGATCTAAGAGGCCCTTACTGGTTTTGAGATCACACTACTCACCCCGGGGAGTACTTTTGTTTTCAGAATGAGACATTGTTTTGTTGTACTTTGTTTGTTTGTTTTTGTTTGTTTTTAAATAAGACATTGTTACTGAAACATGACAAATGTGGGGCGCCTGGGAGGCTCAGTGTTTTAAGCCTCTGCCTTCAGCTCAAGTCATGGTGTCAGGGTCCTGGGATCCAGCCCCACATCGGGCTCTCCGCTCAGCGGGGAGCTGCTTACCTTCCTCTCTCGCTGTCTGCCTCTCTGCCTACTTGTGATCTCTGTCAAATAAATCAGTTTGCCAATGTAGCTTATATCCCTGCTCAGCAGGGAGTCTGCTTCCCCCTCTCTCTACCTGCCTCTCTGCCTACTTGTGATTTCCTTCAAATAAATAAATAAAATCTTTAAAGAAAAAAAAAAAAACATTACAAATGCAGCAACCAATACTTATGGAGAAACAATGTGTTGAAGGTCAAAGATAGGCCCTAGAGTTTTAAAAAAAAATAAAAAACAAAAAGTCAGCATGTAGGGACGCCTGGGTGGCTCAGTTGGTTAAGCAGCTGCCTTCGGCTCAGGTCATGATCCCAGGGTCCTGGGATCGAGTCCCACATCGGGCTCCTTGCTCGGCAGGGAGCCTGCTTCTCCCTCTGCCTCTGCCTGCCTCTCTGTCTGCCTGTGCTCGCTCGCGCTCTCTCCCTCTGTCTCTGAAAAATAAATAAAATCTTAAAAAAAAAAAAAAAAAAAAAAGTCAGCATGTAGAATTGATAAGTTATGTAGTAGGTAAATCTTGAACACATTATCTTCTTTTTTCCATTTTGAGATTTTTAAACCATAAACATCTTAATACAAACTCACTCCCAGTTAACCTTCCCTTTTCAGGGTAGCAAATACTGTTCTTCTTGTTTATAACACAGCTCTGTGACCAATACAGCAGAAAACAGTGAGGATAAGGAGACCAACTCTCACATTTGAGAAAACAATGTGTGATATGAGAACTAACAGAGTAGGATAGTTTAGAAACATAAATACACTTCGACAAAACATCTTAAAGAGCTGAATATAAAAATGCATGGAACTTAGATATCAACATTTAAAGCTGATTTATTTTTATTTTTAGTGTTGTAATACCTACGTACAGTCCCAAGAATTGGTAGCTATCACATGGCTATCATAGCTTAAGTTTTCATTTCAAAAAAGCAAGAGGAAAAGCTCACTACAATAATGACAGGGACCTGGGCATCTCTGGCAAAATTCACAATAGAAACTATCTAACAAAAGTTTTAGCCTTCCACAAAGTTGTTTGTAGGAGCCAGATAGTCAATGACAGATTGGTTTAGTCTCAGACAAGCTGCACACAAAAAGATCTAATCAAGATGAGAAAAGCAGTGGAAGAGAGAGACTCAAGCCACTGCTCTTCCTCAAATCACTGAAAATTAAATTATTCCCAGCTGTATCTCAGCAGATATCTTTGTAAAAGATAAAACAAGTTTCGCCTTAAATAAATGGTAACACCTATGATTTGTCCAGACCATTTTAATCCACCAAAGAGTACAAAAAAAAAAGAAAGTTAGACTTAACCTTTAAAATAACCAAATGTTATGCCATGACCCTAACTCTATGAGCATTTTCTATGCACAAAATATTGAGAGATTAAGCTTTGTATGTATACCACATGATTCATGTCTTACATACCATGTGTACACCACATAGGATACTCCCATGTACGCAAATATGTTTGTTTTGTATGTGTCACATAAAACTTCGCCTACACAAATATGCAGAGGTATATAGGCACTTTCAAATTTTCCATGAATATTCTGTCTGGTAGCATTCTAATTTATATACAAACCTCAGAAAATTGTGATCTTCACTGAGTGACATAAATTGATTTTGTTGACTACTGTGTCTGCTTTGTGTTTTACAAGGACTAAGAGTCAAGAAGAAAGCCTGACAGATGGAAGCTGAATGCCCTCGCTGCCCCACAGGCGCTAGAGGAAACAATGATTTAAACTTCTCTAGATACCGCCATTGTGTGCTCTGCTCTCTCGTATTTATTATGCAGCAAGCACTATGTACTTATTACCTAAGAAATGCTTTATGCCTTTAACACCTAGCCATAATCAATGAGAGCTAATTCAATGATCTCCATCCTTAGAAGTAGTATCTTTTTTAAAAATTTATATCATTTTTTTTAATTAAAGATTTTTATTTACTTATTGGATAGAGAGAAAGGGATCACAAGAAGGCAGAGAGGCAAGCAGAGGGAGAGGGGGAAGCACGCCCCCGCCAAGCAGAGAGCCCGATGTGGGGCTCAATCCCAGGACCCTGAGATCATGACCTGAGCTGAAGGCAGAGGTTTAACCCACTGAGCCACCCAGGTGCCCCAATATCTTTATTTTTAGAATTAGAAATCACCCACAATTATGTTGCCAAAATAAGCTCCAGTATTTTCTGGGAAAGTCTCAGAATCACATAGACTTTGAATCATTTTGAGGCCATGTTGATTTCTTTTGAAAATAGATATATTCGATAAATCAATAGTTCAAAGGCACTAAGCTATTTCGGGAGTGGAAGGGCAGAGTGGTATATCAGCTAGAGATGGATTCTGCAGTGCATGATTCCTTCTCCCTCTTACAGAGAATTCCAGTTTAGTACATTTGTTTTATATGTCCATGATGACCTAGGTTTTCCCACTGGTAGGAATTAAAAGTATATTGCTACAGGATCTCTTATGTCAGCAGAACAAAATTTATAGTAACTGTATCAGAAAAAAAACTAGAAGTTAGCTTAACTAATTTTTAATGTTCTGCCTGAATCTAATGGTCTATACATTTCATTTCGTATAAAAATATTATTTTAAAAAGGATTTATGCAAAAAAACAAACACAATTAACTCTGGATAAACAAAAATGGGGTATTTATTCTATGGGGTGCCTGCTGGCTCAGTCAGTTGAGCGTGCAACTGTGTGGTGTTTTTTTTGTTTTGTTTTGTTTTGTTTTTAGTAACATATAATGCATTATTTGTTTCAGGGGTACAGGTCTGTGAATCATCAGTCTTACACAAGTCCCAGTGCTCACCATAGCACATGCAATTCCCAATGTCCATCACCCAGCCATCTCATTCTGTGAGTCCAAGCACCACGCTGGGTGTAGAGATAGGTGACTTACACATAAAATCTTTAAAAAAATAGGGTATTCTCTACAGAACATAAATGTAAAAAAGATATGAAATCTTATCAAATTTAATGGAAATTTGGCAGTATTATGTATAAGCAGTAAGTTTTTCTTTGTTTACCAAATAAAGTTTTTCCAGTTTAGAAGTATTGCCCAATTGCTTGAAATATTTAAAAATCCAGAGAATCTTCATGAATATTTTTATCTAATGAAACTAGGATTAAAAAATAATTTGGGAGCTGACCAACTTAGTAACAACTTAATAGCCGGAACCTGATTAAATCATTGTTTACTAAGCTCTGTTTTCAAGGTTCTTGGGGAAATACTCATGTGTATTTTATTTTATTTATTTTTGTTTGTTTCAAGTTTCTATTTAAATTCTAACTGCTTAACATATAATATAATATTAGTTTCAGTAGTAGAACCTAGTGATTCATCACTTATATGTAGCACCCAGTGAATCATATGTATTTTATATTTTGTTTGCTTCTCTTAAGGCCAAAAATGGAACATATGAAGACAATGTAGTTGAGAAAAATAATAGAAGATGAAAGACAAGAAACAGAGTAATAGGAGAATGGCTTTTGTATCCACGATATGTGGACAAATGAAGTATATGCTACTTGAAAATCCTGCTGACACTGTAAGTAGTTTTAACAACTAGTTTTTTTGTGTGGTTCTCTTTGACAGAGCATCTCCTTTTATTGTGACTCAGCATCCCATTCTGATGCATTGCTCTATTGGTCTCGCACCATACTCTGAGACATTAGAATAATCTGTTATGTAGAAGATATTCCAAAGGGGTTAAAAATTTTGCCTCAAAAAGAAACCTCTGCCATAAACTGGTATTTACAAGCAACACCATTTAATAACCAGAAAAGTCAGGAGAGAGATATTGGAAAATTTGCAGGACATCAGACCACAAGAGTTATGGTGCATGGCTGAGAACTGTGCCTTCAACCCAGAACTGTAAATGTTTTGTGCTTTTGAATGAGATGTTCAGTCAGATATTGCTGCAAGAGGAGGCAGAAGAGAGGTTCTGGGGGACAAGGTTAATTATACTCACAGGTCTTCGGAACAGGAGGCATGGCACATGAAGAACCACCTAGGAAAGCCACCAGCATGGTCAGGATAGGAGATGTGGGATCCTTTACTGAGAGTTCCTCAGAAAAAGTGGGACAGTCAACGGTTCAGGAATGGCTAATTTAAATACTGTTGATGGGTTCTCAGCTAGAGGGGAGGGTCATAGTTACCTGCCACGTGGTCCAGTGTAGTTACATGCAGACAAATATTATCTCCAGTGTGTAGGCACCAGTTGGAGGAGGAAGTATGGCTCTGGACTGATTTGTTTGCATGTCACAGATTTGCTTCTGCTGGACGCAATGGATGCAGTCTTTTCTTTTCTCCAGGCAGAAAGATTTTTTTTAACATTTCTGAGTATTGTGATACCCAGAAAATAAATTTAAATTACATATATTTAATATGTATTATATTATATATTATAATTATAATCTTACATATATAAAATAATATATGTGTGTGTGTATGTGTGTATATGTGTGTATGTATATATATATAGAGAGAGAGAGAGAATACAGTAGTAATAAAGATAATACCTATCATTTACTGAACACTTACTTTATGCTGGGCTCTCAACCAATCATTTATCTAATTTTGGAAGTTAGTAATGGCAAAACCATGATACAGACCCTGGGAGGACTCTAAAGGCTCCCTTTTAATTACTGTTCTTTATTAAGTACCTAGAACTGTATTACTGCCCTTAAACTTGCTGAAAGTACACTCAGAAATTATTCATTGTTTATTTGTCCCTACATTATGCTTCAATAGCTATGCCACAGGATTGATCATCACTTTCTCAAGAACGATAACTGTGACCACAATAAAGAAATGTAACAGCGAATTTGTTTTAAATTACTTTCATGTGTAGTAACATTAAAATTGTTCTTGTAATATGATGCAAAAGGCACATTGAGTAAAAATCTGTGAAAGGCAGGGCAGATTTTAACAAAATGGTCACATTACCATAAGGAGGTAATGGGGTCCACCAGAATGCAGAAGCGAGAAAGTAGGCTAGGGAAGACGACGTAGAAATATTTTTTTATGAAGAAAAACTTGGGGAAGATGCTGGATTTCGGTAGAATCGCAGTTGCTGGACCTGGATAGTGGTGAGGACAAGGGTTAAAAACAGAAATGCCAATGGTTTTTTATCTTAGTTTTATGGAACATAAACAATGTACATGAGTGCTGATCTGTAGAGCACTTTGGATTAAAGGCTTGCAAAGAAGGGAGGAGGAGAAGGAGGGGAAGGAGAAGAGGAAGAAGTTTAATACATGAACATGACATTGAATAAACAGAGAACAGCCTTGCCCAGGTTTGAAAAAATAGCCAGCATAAGAGAGTGAAACAAAGAAGGGAAATGTATACAATGAAAAGGTAATGCTGTGGAGTCCAAGGAAGATAGGCTTTAAGAAGGAGGTGGTCAATGACATTTATGCTTCAGAGAAACATGCAAAATGAGTATCTAGAAAAAATCATTATTAGTTAATACAATGACCTTTAAGAGTATAGCTATTTGTATTCTCTGAAAAGTTTTCTTAAATCATACTAAAAATTGGAATCTTATCTTTTGTGTGTATGCAAAAGACATATTTACGAATTTCTTTATTCGCATAGACTGGAGCAAATATTTCTAATGTTATAGTTTTAGTAGTTTTTAGCCAAATCCACTTAAAAAATGGGACTGTTCTGAATGCAACCCTGGCTCTTAGGCAAGGGAGAATGCTTTCTTTCAATGTAAGTTGCCTTATCTTTCAAAGACACTGAGTTTACCTGTCTTATGTTTCATTTTAGACTTCCAACACTGAAAGTCTTGAAGGCATTCTGCTTTCTCTAATATTTTACTGTATTTCCCCTACTCCATGTAAGCTCATATCATCCTAAATCAGCATTAACATTCCCAGAGATTCTAAGTTGGATGGAGAATTACAAAGTCAAAAAGTAGTTCTGCCCTGAAAGAGCTATGATCTGACCTAAAAGAAAGAACATATAAACTAAAAGAATACACTTTCTCAAGCTATAATTGCATTCATCTTAGAAAGTACACCCCATTTTTTCCATTCTTTTCTCCTACAATGAAGTTCAAAGGAATATTCACTGACCATGGGAAGATTAGAAAAAGCAGGTTGGTCATGGTAATGTTCGTATACTTTTTTTACTCTTTGTTTGTTTTCACCTTGTGGCAGTTTTTAGCATTAGCTTGGAATGGAGGGGTATTGCTGGTATATCATGAATTCTGGCTGTTCCCTTATTTTAACTATATCACCATGGTATGTCACATAGTCATATTTTAGAAGTGGAATAAAATATACATATAGGTTAGTCTCTTTTCCAAACTCATATGATCACCCAATATCACTGGTGAAGATATAAGCTACATTGGCAAACTGATTTATTTCCACCACTGTAGACACATCTTATCTGTCATACAAATTAAGCATATTTAATTGGAAGACTTGAACTTAAAGAAAATTAAATTTGTAAGATTGAAGCTTTAAACAGTGTCATCAAAACAGAATCCATGATTAACAGAGTAAAAGCCTTAGCAACCCTTTACATTGGAAAATGGTGGGTGAGGGTTATACTGAAATTTTGGAAATAAAATAATAAAGCCATACAACCCAAGACAGACTTTGCATCCCTTAAAGGCAAGCTACGTATTTTATTATCTTTGCCTAATGCATGAGATAGTTTTAGGCTCACAATATGAACCTAATATATATATTTGTGAAATTGATAGAATCCCATGATATAATGAAATGTAATCTGTTTTATCTTCTTCAACCATTTCATTGCCTAGAAGAGCAGAGTTTAGTTTTATGCACAATTTCACTAGTTTTTCTTGCTCTGAATTTTCTCATATACTTATTTCTTTCTTCTCCTTTACTACTATCCTCCCTTGCTCCATTTTTGCTTTTTTTCATTTTTATTTGATGCCTTATACTCTAAGAATGCTCAAGTGTTGTGGAAGGAGTGAAGAAAACAAATAATTTTTAAGCATATATACTTCAATTTTATGTGCTTCTGAAAAATCCATATTACTGCTATATTGACCAAAAAAAGACTTATCTCCTTATCTCCTAAAATTCCAGGTGGTAACATATTAAAAATTATGTCTTCTTCCCATCTGATTTCTAATACACATTTTACACAAGTTGCCCTTAAGTTTCACATTGGACCTGAATGTCACTGAATATATTTTGGCTTAGAACTTAGGTCTCTTTGGTGTGATTGCCAAATCCTCTTCCTCTCGTTCATCAAATCCTGTTCTTTATATCTTTTTCTAATAATTTCATAACCTCTCTGGAGTAACATAGCTGACTTTTTTCTCCTTGTGCTGTTCTTTCTCTTCTAGCCCAATTTCCAGTTCAGAACCACAATAAGAAGTTTTACTTTCAGTTGCCACGGCAATGATGCTGTACTCTTCTGTTCACATGTGTTTGCTACACAGAGTCTTCAAAAAATGCCTTTACTTTAAGGCAATTTAATATGATTGTAATTAACAGAAAACTCAAAAATGATTACAAGAACTGGATTTTTAAAAATTTGTCAAATACGCATTTCTTTGTATTCAACTTCACTGAGCTCATGAAAACACATTTACTCTGAGAATGGCAGGTTATTCTTTCCAGTCCATAAACTTTTGTGTTTTTTTAGTTGCGAAAAACCTGGTACCATAAAAAAGTGAGTTTATAAAAACAGAATCTTAAGACAGGATTAAGCAGCCAACAGTAGGAATATTGGCAAAACTGATGATATTATTTAAAGAAATCATTTTGGCTAAAGAATGTGGTTAAACCTGCAAATTTGTTTGTAAACTATGCTGTCATTTGTGCTGACATAGATATTATCTACAAAAGAAGGATCAACACAGTTTTGAAGGTTAAAATTCATATTGCATTTAGGAAAGAATATAAATGCATGTATTTCCTTTTATGTAATAGGCACTTAATTATATTTGAGAAACAATTTTTTTTAAATCTTAAAATTGTATTTTCCTGACTACCAGGATTGAAGTAGGAGGAAATTAGGATACCTGATCTACTTGTTATTTGCAAGAATTAGTAAAAAGAAAAAGAAGTAAATTTTACACATTTTTATTTTGGCACAATAGGATCATGAAGTCTGAGTTTCTACTTTCCAGATCCCAGCTTAATTTTGATGTTTCTCCATTACTTCTGTGACACACCTGTGCAAATCTTTCACTTTGTCATAGCTTCAAGAGAGCCCTCATGTATAATGTATGATTTTCCAGTGCTTAGAAATGAAAATAAATAGGTATATTTCCCCCCACTGCTTTCAGTAGTCTCTATTAAAGAGGAAACCAAAACAGTAAAGGACTAAAAGTGTATCTGAAGACTCAGTGAATTTAACATATCTAATTACTTCTTCTTTGAAATCCATATGTAATTGTTGTTCTATAGATACAGAATGCTTATATGATTATCCATCTTCCTTTAACTTAGAAGAAAATTTCTTTGAATATTGAGAATCAGTTTCCATTTTCTTGGAAACCACTTTTTATTCCACAAATTAAAGCAGAAAACAAACAGAACAAAATGAAACACAGTTGCCAAAAAAATGAATGAAAGTGTTTCTTCTTTTGTCTCTGGAGACATCTTTGAGGTAATTATTTTTCATATAATCTCAAATTTTGTTTTATTTCACTTTCAGTTCTCCAATATAAAAAAAAAAATTGAAAAAATAGAAACCAATATATGCATAGCAGTGAAAAAAGAATTAATCTGTGAGGTGAATGAAGAAAATGTTGACATATCCGATTGAAAGAGCTTGTGTTGAGTGAAGTCAGCCATTGCTCTTTGTTTAGCCCAGGAAAGAAGTCCAAGGAGCAGGAAGTGACTAGAGTGAGGGAAGAAATAATTTAGTATTTGGGAGCAAGAAGGAATGTGGAAGTAATGAGATTACTGAGATGATAGCTCAGCTAGAAACAGTTAATCCTATAAAGAGAATGAAAATGGAACTATATGGGGAATTAGTGAAGACTTCTAATAGAAAATGTACTAATCTAGTAAGACTTCCCAAGAATGGAAACAAATAACCAAAAGACCTTTAAAAGGGTTTTGGTGTTGTGAAAGTAATGAGCAAAGAAGTTTTAAGTAAGCATGTATTCAATTTTGCTCACAGTCTAATCTTGTTTTTTTTAAGGCTCATATGAATTATTACTGATGTTCAGTAAATTTACAAGCTTGTTTCTTTTGCAAGAAACTTTGGAAATATTCGTTCTTGTTTTCCACTTTTTTTTTTTTTTCAGAGAACTTATTTAGATATTCAAAGAATAAAAGTACCATATTTACTTTTCATTTAACAAAGGAAGCTCATTTGAGCCTGAGAATTACCTTGAGATGTACGTAGGGGAGGAAATTTATCATTTCTAGAAATCACTGGGCCGTTAGACTTTGATTAGGTTCAGGACTGCTCAGATCCCTACATACACAAGGAAGGATAATTTTGATTACATGGCTAAAACGAAAACAATAAACTCAGGGAGTAAATAGAAAAAGTAATGATTAGATCATGTACAAAACCAGGAATGGGAGCAGCTAAAAGCAAACAGGCACTGAGCCTCCAAGTGTGGAGGCTTCATGGAGACTCAGTCTCCCAGTCCTTCCTGACAATCTGGGAACACGTGTATTTGTTAATGGTGGCTGTACCTGAGATTTGTATAGACAAGAAAAAAAAAGGCAAGTCATGAATATTCATGAAGTATGTTAACATTTAACCTGACCATCAATATCTATTTTGTGACCTGCTCCCTCAATAAAACCTCCAAACAAGGAAGCTGCTGGGAAAGGCGACGGCTCAAGACTGAAATGAGTCAGAGTTGGTTTTCCCACTCAGTAATTGTCCATTCAGCAACTAAAATTTTAGATCAGAATGCATATACGTCATTGCCTAGCTTTTTTTCTGGAATTCCCAGTTGTCTTTTGTTCAGAATGACTCCTGAATGCTATGTGCATTCCCTATACCAATCTGAGATCCACAAAACTCATGACTTTCCCTGACCTTTTCAATTCAATTGTTTATAATTTATAATTGAACACTGGGTGCTGACAGTATGTTCTTTAGCTCCTAGAGGGCAAAACTGGTATCTAATTCAGTCTAAAATACTTAGAAGCACCTGATAGTGACAACACCTGTGGCAGACACCTAAGCCCTACGCCGCAGATGCTGAGTTTAGGAACAAGCAAAGTACAAATTCTTAGTTAGGAATTTTACATGCTTGATATTGGCTCTGAAAATATTAATGCCAAAATTATTTTTAACTCTATAGAGGTACAAAATAAATAAAACTCATTACCCAGAAAAATCAACAAAGAAATGCATTCATGTTAAGTGTAGATTATACATTTTAAAATAATTCTTTTGTCTGCTTGCCATGACTCTATCATCAGGTAATCCCTTTTTATTACTATGAAAGGTAACAACAGCAAAAGCATTTTTTTTTTTTACTTCTGTTCACATTAATACACTTCTAACTATTCCCCAGTTCATTGAAATCATAATAGTAAATGAAAGAAACATTTAGGTGCTGTCATTAATTCTCTGTCTCACACAAAGCGGACTGCCTACCTTCCAAATTATCTGTGTTTCTTCTGTAACGAATGGAAGAAAATTGCTAACCTGGAGTCCTCCCAAAGAGAACTTTCCATTGTACGACAGCTCCTAGGGTTTAAAATGGTACCAAAGTGAAACCGAAAAATCTAAAAACATTTAGGCTTCCAGAATCAGGCACAGGCAAGCAAATTGCCTCATTAAAAATGTTTACTAATCCCAGTAATCTGTCTATGGGTATGTGCTCAATAATTAATACTTTCTTTCTTAGAAAAAAATGTGTCCTCCTAAATGAATATAAATATAGGATACCTAGGATAATAAAATAATTTTGATGACATTTTGATATCGTTAAGGGATTGGAGTAAAGAAGTAGCTAACATTAAGTATTTCACTAGAAACTACATAATATAATAATTCCACAAAGCTAAAGCAATACCTTATCAATAATATCTAAACAGTTATTCCTACTTACTTAAGTAATAACAAGCATAAATTACAATTTCTTTGTGATTAGTTCAGAAAAAGGCTTGTAATACATAATGAATCAGTTTCAAATTTAAAAATTTATAATTTAATCTCTTGTACAAGTACGCATGTAACCATTACATAAAGAGCAGTATGTACAAACAAAGTAACCAAAGGAGTACGTAAATGAACTTAAGGAGGTAAACAGAAAGCTTGAGACTTCCACTAAGGGCAAAATTACATTCAGTTAGAGAGCAACGTGTTTACAAAACATTCCTTCCTGGGCTGTTGGATGAGAACCTAAGAAAGTCCATATGCCTTTAAGAAGCAGAAATCTGAACAATGAGATTAATGGCAACTCTGCAAGAGCCTAGAGTGGGAGCATCTGCAGGGTGCAGGACAGGCCATGGGACCTGATTTGTGATATAAAGATGCTGGGAAGTAATAGAAGAAAGTGTAGCAAAGTAGAGTAGAAGTTGCCTGGTTCCTTTCACAGGTCTTACGGGAGTTTTCGAGCATAGAGACGATACTACTGATACCGCGTAGTTATGAAGATTTTTCACATGACTTCTCATTTTCCGTTTTGCTTTTTGTTTTTCAAATAAAGTGGCAGCCTTACAGTGGCAATTGCTGTGATGGTAGAATAATATATAAAAACACTTGTAATACCAATATTACCCAAACTAAAGATATTTATATTTATATGTGTGTCTGTATTTTTGCCTGCATTTGGGGATTACAGGAGAAACTAAAACATTTTGTGGGTCAAATCAAAATGTAAATACCTAAATCTCAAATGTTTTCTTTCTTTATTTTCTTAAGATTTTATTTATTTATTTGATCACAAGTAGACAGAGAGGCAGGCAGAGAGAGAGGGGGAAGTAGGCGCCCTACTGAGCAGAGAGCCAGATGTGGGGCTCGACCCCAGGACCCTGAGATCACAATCTGAGCCAAAGGCAGAGGCTTAACCCACTGAGCCACCCAGGTGCCCCTGTTTAAATGTTTTCAACCAGAAGGTATACTAACCATCAGTATATTTTGAGTACAACAAATCATAAGAAATGGGTGAGATCTGTTCACTGCGATTTTCCAGCTTTGGGAGAAGGTGTCAATAATACCACATAGGTTGTCTGTTGCATTCAATCTAGTAGGTACAGATCAGAATTTTATAAATAGAACATATTAAACAGATGTATTGTCTTTGAGGTGTAAGGTTTATGGAAGAAAAGATTATTTCCAATCTCATTTCACTTGTAATTGAACAATTCCCCGCGAAGATAAATTTTCTCTAAATTGCATCATGACACATTCATGGCTTCAGCTTCCTTTAATGCTGTCTGAAGTAAGTGCATGAAATATTCTGCTTTATTCCTCTCTGGAAAGCTGAAACTTTATGTCAGATTTCCAAAGGTTAGAAATACCAAGGATGAAATTAACCTCACATTAGACAGGATCTTGTGGCCTGGCACTTGTTCCCAAAGCAAAGAGAACAGCATTGAACACACAAACGCCAGGAACCACACACCTTGGATGGAAGGTGAGAAGTTCTGCAAGAGATGAAATACGGCAGAAGCAAGTCAACCCAGGCAGGCTTACTTCAGGACCTTCATTTTCCCAGCTTTGACGGGAAGACAAATCTGTAAATTTTCTCTGATGTCATCTTAAATCGTTCAGTAAACTGTTACGTTTCATCAACACTTTCATATCTGTCATAACTGCTGCAACTGTTCTCTTTTGATGGTGCCAGAGAGAGTAAGAATTGGGATCGAGGCTTTTTCTTGTGGTTTTTCCCATCACATTAGCTACAGAATATTTCGAGGACAAAGAAGAATGCTTGTTTTGTTTGACTGGGTGCTCACAGGTGTGTGTGTACGTGTTCTTCGGCAATGTTATAAAGGGCGAAAATTTCTACTTTATCTTCCAAGGATAATAATTTGAGAGTCAAATATCCAAAGCCTGTCATTCTATAAAGAGCTGAATAAATAATGGTTGATTGATACAAACGCATATTTCCCTCCTACCACTAGCGTCTCTGTGCATATCTTCTGTTTATTTTTGTCAAGTGATTCAGTGTCTTCCAGCTCCAAAATGTTTTCCTCCAAACCTCTCTGAACATATTCCTTAGGTTAAATGAAGCTTCTTTCAAGGGCGCACCTTCCACTGCCACGTAAAAATCAATTTCCTTCCTTTTGCATAGAATGATTATTTTATTCTTCACAAGTTAAAAAAAAAAAGCCTTTTCCTTTTTATCATGTCACTCACAGTTCTCTGTTTACAAGATTGACTTTTTGTGGACTGCAGGGGTTAAGTGCCTTTCCCTCACTTTGTACAGCACCTAACAGTGATAGGAGCAGGCATGTGCTTCGGGACTGTGTGGTGGTGAAGGCAAGACTGTTAGCAGAGGCGGGGGTTATCAATAATTCAGAAGACCAGAAAAATCTGGGAAGCCTGGTAGTTAATGGGTAAGAAATTCATATATTTTTTATGGATCCCAAGTGAAGGAATCATTAGCATACTAAGGTTATAAAAGTCAGGGCCTATACACATAACAAGGTAATAACATAACAGCATAAACATAGAAAGAAATGCCTTAGGTTAATTTTATAAGTACTAAAAGAAAATCGTCTCTGAGCCATCGGATTTTTCTATCCTATCAGCACACTAGGGTGGTTATGATAACAAAGACCTGAAAAAAGACAGAAGACCACTTCCATTTTTTCTCGTAAATTTATTACTGAAATCCTGAAAGTTCTGTTCAATTTCCAAGATTTTTCTTAAAGTTTAATTCTCCAAGCCAGCCCAACTTTAGCATTTTCCATGATTATAGTTGAAAGGGTCAATCAGATATTTTCTTATTTTTTGTATTTAACATAAGTATTAAAAATGGTCTCTTATTCTTATCTTACTCCTTCTACTGCCCCACCCTGCTCCCTTCTCTTTCTCCCCTCCTTCCTTTCCATGGTTTTTACAGAAAAAAATTGTCTTCAAGTTATTTGCTCTATTGTGGTAGTTTTCAAAACTTTACTCACAAGTGTTTTCACTCAGCTATTGACCCAAACTTGCTAAGTAACAAACCAAAGCTCAGTGACACATGACAATGCGCTCTGTCTCCTTCGCATGAGAGTGGGATCACCTGGAGTGGTCCTACACCAGGTGGGGAGTCTGCAGTTCCTCAGCGATGGCTCTAGATTGTCGTTGGGTGCAGGTTTGTTTCACTTATTTCAGTGCTGAGACTCAGGTTGGGAAAGTAGCAGCTACCCCAGGAAGTTTTCCTGATCACTTGCCAGAGCTTCACCATTGAGCCAAATATAGTAGGTGCATTGAAGCTTCTACCTATATAATGTCTACTAAAATTCTGTTGGCCAAAGCAAGTTCATATGGTCCAGTCAATATCAAAGGATGGGGAACTGCTCTCTGGGAGAGGGAACTGCAGTGGGAGAGGGAGGGGGGTGAATACTTCCTTACTTCCCACATAGAGTCTTAACATGATAACTAGATTGTCAAGATACTTACTGATATGTACTAATAAGCTCAAGTTTAACATCTATTTATTGTAATGTTAATCAATACATATACTGAAATTGTCCTGATGGTTTGTCAAGTTGGCATTTGTTGGGTGGGGCCAGATGGGTGCTGGATGGTAAGTCTCAGTTCAACAAAAGACCACAAGAGGAACTGAAGTGGAGTAGGTCATGACTCACAGGTCCTGGAAAAAACACTGGGCAGTCTTCAAGGGGCTACACAGGGAGGTCAAAATAGAGTGCGGAGAGACTGTAGGACTTGGCATATGCTTTTCTTAGGGTTTGTGGGTGGAGTGCTGGCCAGATTGGTCAATTCAAACTCAAAGATTGGGGTTTTATAAGCTCTGTGGGGGTCTTATTTAAAGGACATGTAAGGTATAACGGTGCAGGGAAAGGGGGAACGACTACAGATCTCAAGGGCTGTTAGGAATCCTAGCAGGAGCTTATATTTTCATGAGACTGGGGTTGCCCTCCAGGGCATGCTCTTGCGCAGGGGAACCCATGTAGGTTTAAGGTCCCTGCAGGCTGCTTAGCCAGACAAAATGGACACCCCAATAGCAGTAACATGGAGTCTCTTTGCTAAACTCTCCACAGATAAAACAATTTGGAATTTGGGAAACTGAATTATAACTACACATTCATGAGAAAAGTCCTGTTTCAGAATTTGTGCTAAAATACATGCTATCACATATCAGGTCAGAAAGAAAACAGAGAAAGAGAAAGAAAAACTAAGCGAGTACAATGCTAAAATTTTCATAATTAGCCAAGCATTTTTAAAAAGTCTATATTCTGCTCAGTGATAGGAAAGGAGAACATTTATGCTGCTATCTGAAAAATAAATAAATAAATAATGTTTACTGGTGATTTGTTTGCTCTCTGTTCTAAAATATTCAAAATGTCCAGAGCAATCTTTGCAAAAAAAAAAAAAAAAAAAAAAAAAAATCTAAATCATAAGTATCTGGCATGCCTGATTTTTAAGGAAACCACAAATTCCAAGTAACAAAACGTGAGAATTTTATTCTTTCTTTGATTTCAAAAGCTTCTGCAAAACATGTTCAGAGGAATCATTTTAACCCAACACTTCAATTTATCAGGGAAATTCCTGGCTTTGAAAATAACTCTGTTAATGGAGGGTGTGGGGGATGGAGTGATGGGGTTTGCCAGAGAGAGGAGACAAGTTAAGTTTGGGTTCTCTGGTGATATTACAAAATGGACACCACTAGAGTTAGGATTATTTGGCTTCTTTATATCAAACATTTTATCATATTGTCTGACCCTATGTTAAACTATCAATCTAATGAAAGGACACTTATGTATAGTGACAATAGGACAAAATACTTAACATTATGATTGTCCCCAAAACAGTGGTATGTGATCACCATAATCATATGTCATTAAAAAAAGAACGTCTCTCTCTCTCTCCAGCCATAAAATGCCATAGGAGACCTAGAAGTAGCCAGATATTAGTGTGGTGATTAAAATAGGTATAGGATGTCACCTTCTTTTGACAAAATTCCATTACATTGTATAAGCTGTTGGGGGAGAATAAAAGGTATTGATCCTCTTCAAAATAATAAAACATCTAGAAGAAAATAATGAATACATTTTATTTTTAAATGTCGATTTATAAGCTTTCAAGTAAAATTTTTCCTTTGAGAAAATTTCATTTTACAGCTATTTTTGCTATTTGAATATATGAATGGATTTACTTTACTTACATTTTCATTTAAAGATTATCATTTGTTTGTTTTTTAAATATCACCATAATTTAGGAACTTTGGCATCAATTCTGTTAATCTTTTTGTAAAATACTAATTCAAATAAAAAACTTAGAAGATAAATGCAAATTCTATCTTAAAAGAAATCACCCAAAATACATTTGTCTTGAAGATTTTCCAACTTTAGTAGTTTTCATTCAGTTATGTCTAGAGTTTCGTATTCAGAAGGATATTAAGCCAAATGTAAAAAAGGAAACATGTCTTTAGTGCAACTACCTCCTTTCAGTTCATTGAACTCCCTCCCCAGACCCACCACTTCCACTTCTTATGAGAGTACTAATCTCATCATGGAGACTCCACCCTGGAGACCATATCTGAACTTGATTACCTCCCAGGCCTTGGCTCTAAATGTTACCATCTTGGAAATTAGGGTTTCAACACAAGAATGTTGGGGGCACACAATATTCAGTCCATAGCAACAAAGGTATCATTAATGATCTCAAGGTACTTATGTTTGGATGCAGAAATCACATAAACTGTTGCGCAAAACAGTGAATTTTATATCACAGAAAAGATCCATTAACAGTGAGAGTATAGAGGAGAATGAGAATATTGTTTAAGTCGTGCAACCTTAAGCAACATAGAAAATGATGAGTATATAATGAAAAAATTGTTATATCTTTCACAGATAAGATTTACTCTCTGTGGCTCCAGAAAAATAGAAATCCCAGAAAATCTTCTCAGTTTCCAATATATTCATTTTCTCTATGTCAGTTACTTATCTCTGCTGACACTATGTCTTATCCTTTCCCACAGGAGACTGAAAATGTAATTGTAAAGATGTATTATGTTAGCATGGAAAGATCACTGCCCTAGCTCCAGTCCTAAGAAGATGTGGTAGCCAAGTTACTTAACCTGTCCCGATATCACCCTCTTGAAAGTAACAGAACAGCACTGTCATGAATTAATATTTACCAGACTATGGATCATAAATTGGATGCTTTCTTGAAAAATGGGAGAAATTTGTTAGGGCAACAATAACCATCATACAACTAGTGAGATTTCCACCTAGAAACAACTAGAAATGCAGGTGAAATATAACAAAAACCCTAGCAAAGGACAAAACAACAACAACAAACAAACAAACAAAACACCTTCTTGAGTATTCTACATGGCCTTGATCATTCTTTCTCCTCTGCCTATCTGCGCTACTTTTCTCAGATCTTATTCTTCATGGCTGTTCTTTTTGCTCATTCTGTTCAGTCTCCAGACACACTGGCCTTGAGAGTGTTCTTTGAACATTCTAAGCATGCTCCTGCCTGAGGGCTCTTGCAAGGACTATTTGCTTTGCTGGCTGCACTCTTCTCCCAGATATGGACATGTCAACTCCCTTGCCTCTCTTTGGTCTCTGTTCAAATGTCATCTTCCTAATGAGATCTATTACAATCAACTCAAATTACTAAAATTACAACATGCCCAGTATAATTTTCTAATGCTGCATTTCACCTTCTAGCATGCTTGAAAATTCGTTTACTAATTGCTAAGGTTATTCTATATTGCACATCTCCCTGAACTATAATGTAAAATTAATAGTATAACCATAAGACAGTGGTAGGGGACCAACTTTGTGGCAGTGGTGGTGGTGGTGATGATAGTCAACGGATACACCCTAAGTGTCTGCTCCATAGTTTGGACTTTAAATATTTAAATATTGGTTAAATGTGTGATTATGTGATAAATGAATGGATGAATGAATGGATGAATGAATCATTATTTAAAATATGTTATTGAGCTCTAAAGAAAGTAAAGGCAACCTTTAGGTATTAAAATGCAGAAGTTGTTAGAAACCAGAGGTGGAGGCCTCGTGTTGGGGATCTGGCTACATGGGGGGAGTGAGAAGTGATGATCTCATTAACGGTTTGTTACCTTAAGAACTGTGCAGAGGTCAGAAAAGAAAGCCTATGATTGTCAATATATAGAGAATTGGGCCCAAGATGTTTATATAAAGTAAACATGGGCCAGAAAATAAGAAAGTAAAAATTGTTGACAAAGAATCTGATAAAAGTAAACACAAATCCCCTTTGGAAGGAAACAGTCTTTGTAGGTGTATTGGTCTTCATGGGCTGCTGTAACAAAATACAACAGGCTCCGTGGCTTAACCAACAGACAGTTGGCAGGAAGTCCAAGATCAAGGGGCCAATGTGGTCAAGGTCTGGTAACAGTCCTCTTCCTAGCTGGCTGAGAGGTGCCTTCTTGCCCTGTCCTCACATGGTGGGAAGACAGAGAAAAAGCTCTTCTTATCTTTGTTATAAGATCACGAATCCCATCAGACTAAGGTCCTTTCCCCATAATCCCATCTAACTCTTATTCACTCCCAAGAGCCATATCTCTGAACACTAACACATTGAACTTTGAGGAGACAAGTATTTAGTTCACAGCAGCAGTATCCCCAAACTTACTATTCTTATGGTACTTTCAGAAATAAATTCTGTAAAAATAAAATAAGTTTAAATATTTAATACATATTTATGCACATTCTTTTTTATTATTTACCCATTAATTTCAAAGTGTATTACACTTTGATGTTTGATTCTGGTTTTTATTGGTGGCACTGACATAGTCAGTGGTTTCTTTGGTCACCTGTTTTGTGATTTACTGCTGTTCAGAGCTCATATCTCTTGACATTTCATTTGGGGGAAAGCTTCATGTCCTTGCTTTAAGAATATCTGAGAATACTCTTCAGAGAATATATGTATTTGTCCCACCCAAGTGCCAGCATCACCACTATGCAATGACTGCTACCCGTTTTGCTGTGCTCTCGGATTTGTTGAGTTCCATAGATATGGTGATTACAGGTTGCATACATGCGTAAGGTTGGCTGCTTGGGATAAAACTATCACATGGCAGATATTTTCCCTTCTACCTAGAATACAGATTGAAACAAGCACGTTTCCACCCTTTGGTGTGTGGATTCTTTTCCAGTGTGCACACGGTATGTTTGGCTTTTGGGGGGGATGCCACTTTATACAGGGCCTTTGATAAAACTCATCACATTAAATGGTTGTCGGCTTTGTCAACTGTCCCATCCTTCTCCTTCTTCAGTCTGATAAATGAAAACTCGAACACACTGGAAGTCTGTCAATCATCATCAGCTTCACCACTTGTTTATTTCTCTGGGCTGACCTAATGGATGCTGTCCTTTGATATTTCTCTTATGTGTTGCTTACTCAGCTGGATATATTCTATATATCTATATCTATATATATATGGCTAAAATAGCTTTTTCAGGATATTCAGTTAGTCATATTTCCAGAAATGGAAGCTGTCTCATTAACTTTTTAAACTTACTTTCCTATTTTCTGAAACACTGAAAAACTACTCTTCACTCATGTCCTTCCTCAAGAAGAAAAGTTTTGCCCAGAGCCACCACGTTGAATGACTATACTGTTCAGTGGCCTTGGCCATACACGGTACTTACATCCTTTGACGTTAAAGGTCATACTAGCTTGAAAAACAAAAACAAAACAAAACTGCTATATGCTTGTTTGTCATTCTCTTTGCATTCTGAGGATGAAGCATCCTGACTTTGGGCAAGAAACTGAAGCCAGATTATATAGCTCTATCTCAGTGATCTCTCTGGGCATCATGGATTATTAGAGAAAAACAGCCTAGCAATTCCTGAATCCCTATAATTCTGGGGAGAAGAAGAAAGGAAAAGGAAATTAAGCTTTTATAATAGGTAGAAAACTTCCTGCTACCCTGACCCAATTCATGCTCTGGAGCCAAATTTAATTTAACCTTTCATCAGTCCTGGCAGCATGAAACACAAAACATAGTCCTAACTACTAAACACATTTTCCTTAGAAAAATCTATTCTATCAACAGAAATTGCTGTCTCAAAGCAGGGAGAAAATAGGAGAGGAGAGAGGAATGTAGAAAGCAAGTATGGGAAATAGGAAATGATATAGGGAAAACATCTTTTATTTCTTTCTCAAAATATAGGGGGGCAATAACATAAGGGCCATGTGTGTGGCTTATATTTAAGTTATGTTATATTAAAAATTCCTCTCCTTAGGAAGCAACCATATGTACATTGGGACACTAATATAAAATACTAATAATAAAAGATGAAATGAACACATTTTAATGTTTTAGGAATGGCATGCTATATAAAGTCCTTGAACTGTATGTGAGCATATTTGATTCAAAGAAGTAATTGTAGAGATGAGCTTTTACTGCTAAAGGCTTACTATCCTAATTAAGCAATATGTCATATTAACATCCCTTGATAGTAGCTTTATGCAAATTCTTAGTGCAAACTATTTACCTACATATCTGCCGATCTCTTTTCAAAAGAGCAAAATTCTCATGCTTGTATTTTAGAGAACAAAGAAGGAAAAACAGAAGAACACTTTCTTGACTAGAAAAATGTTGTCCTAGATAAGGTTCCAAGATATATAAGTTCAAGAGTGTAGGGATTGTTAGTGAAACCAGGCTTCAGATACACTAGAGTCTGAGAGGCCAAAGCCTGGGACCAAGAAGAAGCAGAAGCTACCAGATTAGTAGTTGGGAGGAGCATTTCTTTTGGGTGCAGAACCCCTTTTAGTTCACACGTAAGGGGTAGTTGATGAAGACCATGCTCCTTGGAAATCCACTTTGTAAATTCTGAGACTGCCAACATTCAGAAAAGCAAGTGTTAAAGGAAATGCTCTGGGCTCTGGAAACAGTCTAGGAAAGAAGGCACCTAACACAGGAAAAGAGAGCTTTAAGTACCCTCTGGCTTTTCAAGACCCTTAATATTTACAAATATTCCAACTAGTGATTCATGAATCCATATATTAAATTTTTGTTTTGCCTCATATATATCAGACACAGTGGTAGATGCTGAGTGAGATTGAGAATAAAGACATATGCAATCCAACCCTCCCAGAGGTTAAAGTCGGTTAAAGAAAGTGGGTAGATAAAAACAAAGACATAATAAAGAGCTTCCTATATGTTTATCGATCCTAGACAAGTGGAGAGGGAAGGCTGCTCCTGGAGTGGAATGCTGGAGGAACGCAAATGGAGAAGAGCCGTCCTGCCCCGGACTACTGCACAAAGACAACAGAGCTCTAATAACGGTATCCTGCTATTGACTGTCTGTGATGCACTAGTGGCAGGTCTCGGGGAGTATGGAAAGTGTAGCAGGTTAATTCCATATGAAAGGAGCAGAGTTATAATTTGGCAAGACTGAGATTGCTTTTTTTTTTGAGAGGTGGGGCTTGGAAAAACTCCCATTAGATACTTTGCATAAAGAGGAGGAGACTTTTTACTGATAGCTCCCTCTGTGGAAGAAGTAGGAGTTAATTCTACCCCATGGCTACCTTGGGCGTTCTTCAATATGCAAGTCTGATTTATCTATAAAGTTAATCAGTTAAACTTCGGTGATGCTCCAAACACATTTTGGCCATGGCTGATGCAGATGGGAAGTCAAATACAGGAGGTTGGGCTTTGTAATCAGGCATTGAACAATATCCTAGACTAAGAGCTTCTGGGTAATAAAGTCTCTTTAAGATACAACTCAGCTAGACAATCATCAAAAACTAAAGAGGTATTTTAAATTCTCCACCCGTAACCATGGAATTGATCCACTGGTATTTTTACTAAGTTTTTTTTTTTTTTCCCCCCTTTGGAAGGTTATTTCATGTACTATAGCTGCACAGATGGTGCAGATATATGGACACATATATCTTACATAATATATTATATATGGGAAATATAATAGAAATAAAGAGAAATGATTTTTTGTACTATACATATTTAAAGATTTTATTTATTTATTTACTTATTTTTTTATTTGAGAAAGAGAGTGAGAGTGGAAGGAAGAACAGAGGGAGAGGGACAAACAGACTCCATGCCAAGCACAGAGCCGAATGCAGGGCTGAGATCAGGACCTGAGCCCAAATCAAGAGTCAGAAGCCCAGCAGAGCCACCCAGGCACCCCAGTACTGCAACATATTTAGTTTTTAGCCATTAACAAAAGGTATCATAAGATCAGTTTGAAACATAGAAGTAGCTGATCTAATGCAAAACCTCAAAAATTAATAGTCAAGGCAAAAATAGATCAGTAACAATTAGTTGTGCCAGAGAAAGAGGACCCAGAAAGCATCTCAAGGAAGCTGTGTTGCCTTAGTCGCTCACCTGGGCCCTGAAGCCCAAGACCAAAACTCCATACAGAATGATGCAACTATGGGAAATCTGTGGGTTGTCCCTGTCTCAAATTCTTTACAGTAATAACAAATATGAAATAATAATTTATGAAATTAACAAACAAGTTAAAATGGAAAATTGCTTACAGTAATAAAACTTCAATGCTGCTATGAGAATCGATTAAACCAATACAGGTAGAACATGATGAAAGGTACGTGGCATGCCACTAACATTTTCTGACTGCTTTTATGTTAAATGATACCCCAAGTACCTACCAAAGACATAGCGTGTGCTTAATCTTGTTTATTAAAGTGAAGTTTTCTGGGATAAATCAGTCAGACATTTCCCTAGGTGTTACTGACCAAAGAGTTTACATGATTTTCTCAAAGTGCATCTTAAAGCCTCTCGATGTCCGCAGGCTATGGGAATAATCTGGCTGTGAAATGACTCTTTGCAGTTTATCTGGTCAACCTGACGTCCCCTTTCTATTTTCCTGCTCCATGTGCATCTACAAGGAAATTTATTTTTGTCAAAAACATATAAATAAAAGTTGGAGCATTTGAGCACACCTATTTGCACACTGATTTATAATCACAACACCCTCAGGACATTTTTTTTTTTAAGATTTTTATTTATTTGACAGAGAGAGAAAGGCGCACAAGCAGGCAGAGCAGCAGGCAGAGGGAGAAGCAGGCTCTCTGCTGAACAGAGAGCCCAATGTGGGACTTGATTCCAGGACCCCAGCTAAGACGATGCTTAACTGACTGAGCCACTCCGGGGCCCCAACACACTCAGGACATTTTAATAAATTTTGTATACTTCCTTTCGTTCATTCCAGAGTGTGGGGCTCAGAAGAGCATTTGCTGTTCCCCAGATCAGGAAATCCAGGTGAGGCTCACATAAATGACCTGAAGAACAGAACATGGAGAGTGGGATACCCGTGGGAGGCGCTCGCTCACTACAAATGCAAGAGAGTGTAGGCACTGCCCAAGTGGTGAAGGTCAGTGATGGCCGAAGACTCAGCCTCCATTGTCCTAAATGGTTCCCTCACAGCCAGTGGTCAGTCCAGTGTTTCCATATTCTTTCTGTAGGTCAGCCACTGGCAACTCAGCTCCAGCATTTGAAACTGGGCTCTGGTCTATTTCTGAGGCATTTCTTCTCTCCTCCTTGGTAATATTCAGCGTCTTCAGGAGCAGACGTGACAGCTGCTTCATCCCTTCCTGTCATCTGTTCCCCTCACGCTTCCTGCCCTGCAAAGTGATGTTCTGACAAAGACTGTGCTAGTGCTGGGGATGGGCAAGACGCCAGGACCATATTGTCTTGTCACTAGTTGTTGAGTATGGCTTGAGGAGGACACTAAATGCTCTTTTCAGTAAATGGCATCTGCAGTAAGTCCAAATTTTGCAGCCATACAGAGATGGCTTGGCACGGCGCCTCCTTCATCGCCCTTTAGTTTAAACTGGAACTTAAGGCTGTGTTGGTTTCAGAGTCAGCTTGTCAGCCTCCCCAAAGATGGGCTTGCCGCCTCTGTTCAGTCCTTTTCCTCACCCAACCTGACACAACACAGGAGAACGTCTCGGGGGCCGTTGTGACTCAGCACAATGCAAGATGTTCTTCCCACTGACTTAAGTAGGAAAAACAGCACCAAAACATTCAGGCAATCACACAGAGGAAAGCCAGGATGGTAACTGAGCATTAAAAAAGGATGCGGAGGGCGCCTGGGTGGTTCAGTGGGTTGAAGCCTCTGCCTTCAGCTCAAGTCATGATCCCAGTGTACTGGGATCGAGCCCCGCATCGGACTCTCTGCTCTGCGGAAAGCCTGCTTCTTCCTCTCTCTGCCTGCCTCCTTGCCTGCTTGTGATCTCTTTCTCTCTGTCAAGTAAATAAATAAAATTAAGGGGGGAGCTGTCTTTACGTAAAAGCAGCTAGAAAAGACTTTCTCCACTAGAATTCATTTTACACAAGTTTTGGACGTTAACATAAATACCATATGATTTTACTCATATGTGAAATTGAAGAAACAAACGAAAAGAGAGAAAAACAGAAAAATGACTCTTAAGTACGGAGTATAAACTGGTGATTGCCTCAAGGGTGGTGGGGGGGATGGGTGAAATAGGAGAAGGGCACGAGTCCTGGCACAGTGATGGGAACTGAGTTATATAGAGAATAAAAGGGGGGGAGGTGAGAGTCTTTATGTAAAAACCTTTCTCAATAAGAATTTATTTCATGGGGCGCCTGGTGGCTCAGTGGGTTAAAACCTCTGCCTTCGGCTCAGGTCATGATCCCAGGGTCCTGGGATGGAGCCCTGCATCGGGCTCTCTGCTCAGCAGGGAGCCTGCTTCCTCCTCTCTCTCTCTCTCTGCCTACTTGTAATCTCTGCCTGTCAAATAAATAAATAAATAATAATAAAAAAAAGAATTTATTTCATAAAAGTTTTTAACGTTAACACTTCTTCCTTGGAATCCAGAAAAATGACAGCAAAGGATTCCTCTCTTGCCAAAACAAATAGCTGATGGTTCCATTGTTTTATGTCACTGTTCCCTAAGGTCACCGGCATCTATAGGGGCATTGGGGAGGCTGGCGTTCAGAGAAGGGTCTTGGTCATAAGTATTCATATCAGATTCTTGGGTGTTAGACTTTGAGGAGTGATCCCATGCAGAGTTTAGGTCATACTTCAACATGTCTGATGATTCCAACAAAAGGAGAGAGGAGAAGCTTTCTAGGGGAAAGTGGGGTAAGATTATTATTGTTAGAGAGGACCTGGGGACAGAAGTTAACACACCTTCGCAGGATAGGTAAAGCAGTAACTAGGACTCATGCTTTGCTCACTTTTTTTGAGGGGTTTTGTAGTAGTAGTAGTAGCAGTAGTAGTAGTAGTTTTAGTTTTCCCTTAACCACACTGTGCTCTTAGTTCTAGGCTCCACCAACGTGCACATTTATAATTTGTGTCCTTGGGTAAAACTGATCATCCTCACTGATCAGGGCACAGACTGGTCAGGTCAGACAACTCATGACACTGGAAAGGACACAGACCAACTGCTGAAGTCAGGGTAGGAAAGATGTTTATCCCTAAAAAGACAGGGCATCAGGAAAAAACAAAAGGAAACAACAACAGCAATAAGAAACACTTCAGAAAGTTAACATTACTAAATATGAATAAAACATTAGGATAATAACAAAAGTTATATAAAATTATTTAATAAGAGCTTGTATTTTCTTCTTAGCCCCAATATTGGTTTGAGGTTTGAGAAGCAGAACTCTCTAAGGTGACACATTCCCATAGCAAAAGTCAATCATCCCCTCAATAAAATAAAATTGTATTTTTACTAATCTGAGTCCTCTTGACCCTGATCTGTAAAATGGGAAGATTGTAAATAACACAGATGTTATAAGGCTTACTTAGTGATAATAATGCATGCAAAGTGACAGAATAGTGCCTGACTCATAACAGACCCTCAGTAGATGGCAATTGATGTTATTATTATGGTTATTTTACTTATTTTTATATATTTGTTTGATGAGATTTTTCACTAGAATTGTTTACTACTAGAAATTGACACAGAAGGGGCCTTCACCTATGTCAAAAGTTTGAAAAATAAGAATCATTTCATTGACAAAACTGGATAATTAATAAGATTAAGAACAATTATTGGACATCATAGTGCCTTATTCATAGACCTTTGTTTCTGGCAAGTGTTCTAGATTATGTAACACACATTTTATCACCATTAAGAGCACCTATACCTACCCTTAATACTAAAAGCTAGAGACTTGGTGATAATCCATCTTTTCATCTGGCAATACACTGTGCTCTTTCTCTCAAATAGATTTTGAGACTTAGTCCCTTAGTCTTTGAGATAATCCAAATGCAGTCATATTAATGAATAAAAGATACTTGTTGGGGGGAAATCTGGCTCTAACTTCCATCAACACCACCAGTCACTACACTCAATCATCATCAGTTCTGAAACTGTTATTTGAAAAATGCAGAGATTTAAACAGATGTTTTTAAACCCTATATTTATAATTCCTTTCATAATATAAAAAAAAATTCTGATCATTTTTATTTTGTGTCTAGACATGCAAAGAGAGTAGAAACGTGTTTATTGTCTAGTTCAGAAGCTGTAGTGACATCCTCAGGGACAGCTTTTGCTGACTGAGAAAGTTCATATTAGGAAAAGAAAAAAGAAGATAGAAAGAACTCTGTGGCTTCCCCTTGTCAGAAATGATGAAGGTTTTAGATTTCCTCTCAGGCCAATATCACCTATTGGCAAGAAAAAGGAATTATGAGACCCATTTAGCAAGAGTGAATTTTACCATCTATGAAAAGATTAAGCTTAATTATGAATTCAATTTATAAAGTCTAGTGTCACCAAGAGATATTTCAGCTCTAGACTCTGAGTGTAGCAATATGCTTCAGTTGTAATTTAAAGTGACCGAAGACTCAACTGACAGAGGAAGGACACTCTGCACCACAGCAAATCAGATACGCCTTGGCTGCTATTCTAATTTTTTTCAACCTTTTTTTTTCCTTGTAAAATCTTTAAGACTAGCATTGTTTAAGAAGACTTTTACGCTCGTCCTTATGCCAAAAGGCCTCCCTGTAATTTCAAACAACTGAGAAACTTAAGTATGGAAGAAGACAAAAACGCTGTCTTCCAGAACATGCTCCTGCCCGCTCGGCCTCAGACTGAGGACCCCCGTCCGCTCTCTCCTACCCCTCAAAGTCACATGAGACAACAAAGCCATTCTGTGGGTATTTAGGTTAACGTATGTTGAAAGGATGCCGGCTGCAAACCCATGACATCCCAGAAGGTTTCACCTTACAGATGCTTTAGACCCCCAATTTCTGGAGTTCTCCAGAATCTTCCCTCTAAAAATAAAATCACCAGGGGGATGGTAAGGTTGTTATAGCTTGCTTCTTTTCTGGTTCGACTCTGAATCATTTTCCATTTCTGTTCTTAAATGCTTTACAACCAAAATGCTTTTCTTGGACAGAGACTGAAAAGCAGCAACTGGAAAAAATGCAACATGTGCTGGACAGAAATTGTGACAAGAGTCAGAGCTCAATACAGGGTTTTTCTTACACCATCTCCTTATTTATTTATGTATTTAATGTCAGGTTCTTTCAGTTTCTGCAACATGGTCCAAAACCAAAATGAGCAGAGAAGTCGACATCTCCATTCATCATAGAATCTTTATTAGAGTGAACTTAGAAAAGAAATAGCATTTTTTAGAAGGTTGTTTAGTCCACTTACTAAATGACGGCTAACGCAAGTGAGTGTTCTACCTCTTTCTTATTAAAATCCTTTTTTGTTTCCCTTTGGGTAGGTGACCCTGAGATGCGTTATCCAGCACACACACCCCAAAAAATATATTTAGGAGTGAGAGTGGACACTACTAATCACCATTCCAGGACACTGGGCACTAGCCAGGACTACCCTGGGCCCCAGGGGGTGGGTCAGGAGGGAGAGGGAGACTTTGTGAAATAAAATCATTTTTACGGTATGAGTCATACAATAGCCTTTATTTCCCTCTTTTAAAATAGGTTTTGGTATAGCAAAACCAGGATCAACTCAGCCTGTTGTTTGAAGACAATGACCCAGATATAAAAGATCTTGTAACTGCTGAAGGCACTACTGGCTGAGACATTGAGCAGAGCTTATGAGACTGGACCCATGAAACTCCTTCTAGCAAGATGTATCATCTTCAAGGAGACAACTGGGGATTTTTTATTTGTCTGCGCAAACTATTCTCAATGAAGATAATATATAAAGAAAAGGAGTCTTCTTGCCTGAAGAGAGGTCAATTCTTTTCAGTTTTACATTTCTAATATGGACTATAATTTTTGAGGAGAATAAGGCAATATATCATTTCAGTAATAACTTTCAATAACAGCTTACCATTCCTGGGGAGTTAAAAAAAATGTATAAGTATTTCTCATGAACATATTATTTGTAGTGATGGTTCTCAAAGCATACATTTTCTATTACCTTCCAAGTACTTCTTTCCAGGTAAAGCAGTAAAATTTTATCAAGAAAGCAAGTCTTTACCTGGAGCTGAATTGCTGTGTTTCATATTTGATTTCAGAAATCAGGAGTTAACCATTAAGCCAAGAGTTAATTTTGGAGTAAAGAAATATTTTAGGAAAACACTAAACATAGAAATGATGTTTGTCTCAACAAAATTCAGGTAAATTTATCAAAAAAAGAAGAACAAACCACTAGTACTACCATAGGGCAGATAAAGTAAAGCCGACATTTTCCAGAATATCCCACTGGAAGTCATATTTTTATTATTTGCATAGTTCTATGCAGAAGTAAAATCAAAGTGGTATTATTAAAGGACACACACACACACACACATATATATATGAATATATAAATATAAGCATCCACTTTATTTGGAAAGATTATAGAAAGAGTGCCTGAAAATTAACTTTGAAGTAAAGGACAGAAGCAGTAAGAAAGTGTTCTTGAAGATTCATTATCCATATATCATACAAAGTTGAGTAGAGTTAAGTGTAATAAGTGGTTCAATTGTTAGCACATAGTTTATTCATACTAAAGAGTCATTTTTTTCTTTATATACTTCTTTCTATTAGTTCTATGAAATTCTGATTGAAAAGCTCTTTTGAGTATTACCTTGGACTGGTGCTTGAGGTGGTATTTTTATCAGCTGATAGTCTAGTTTCCCAAGCAGCTGACAAAGTACTTGTTCCTTCTTTTTTCCCTAGCTGAAACACAGATACTAAAGTATCATGCATTCATGATCCTTTCCAGAAATCTTGAAAACACCATTGTATTGTATCTTAATTTTGCTTTTTCCATTTGCTCAGTTGAACATCAATGATGATGCGAAGTGGGAACATTAAGAAATGTGCCCAACTGTCTCTGTCAACAGTATATGGCAGAAGGTTTCTTGGCCAGGGAAGGCTAGTCTCTTTATAATTCCACATGGGATAAAAAAAAAAAAAAAGAACTGTAGGGGCAGGAACCATGTGTAGTATTCTAATGTGTACATGGCAGGAGATGAGTGCCAGTGCCTAAAACACGTGGATCAAAAGCTGCTTTTCTTCCAAAGAAAAGCATTTCCTACCCACCACAGCCTTTGTTAGAAAAGAAGTACGGGGCCTAATGTCTTTTCTCTTCTTTTTCCACAATAATGATATTGTCAGAGAGGCAAAATGTTGTAAACTGGAACTTTGATTTTTGAAGTACTGGAAAGTTTGATTGATTGAGACATCAAGTCTCTTGTTTCTTGAGAGCATTTCAGCCCTGGAGAATGTACAAAAGTCCTTTTACATTTTTTTACTAAAATTCCTGGTATTTCTTTTCCTCATCTGTAACACCCTCTTCTAAATCTCTCCTTCTTTCTTACTGTGTTGTGGCTTGGGTATGTTTGTTTTGGGTTTCGGAATTCCAAATGAAGAGACTGAGAAGACATACAGTATTGCTAGTAAGCAGTGTAACTGAGCACGCAGGAAGAGGTTTGGGTGTAAAATGGAAATTATAGATTCTTATCCCCAATCTTTTCCCTGGAGTGTGATCTCATGTGACTTGTCCATGAAACCTCATAAACTGAGTTTGCTTATTTGTTAAACAGATATATTACTTCAGTGGGACTAAGAAATAAATGGGATGATGTTCATAAAGCCCTTGTTACAATGTCTAAAACATATTAAGTATTCAGTTAGCTCTTGTTATTAACAGTTTAAGGCGACATAAAGCTGGTCACAGACTGTACTCTCCAAATATTGGCCCTACTGTAACTCATGGAATCCACGTTGGAATCAGTAGCCTTCTCAGGCAGGAGTGGGCACAACCTTCCTCCGTTTTACCCGTTTTCCTGCCTTGTTTTCACTCTGACACTCAAGGCCGTTGCTGGGGTGTGGAATAGGGATCAGAGAAGATAGGAAGACAGAGGTAACACCTAAAGAAGGAAAAAGCATTTTTTTTCTTCTTTTACTCAACATACTTATTTTTTTTTTTAAGATTTTATTTATGTACTCATTTGAGAGAGAGAGAGAGGGAGAGAGAGAGAGAGCAGGGTTGCAAAAAGACAGAGGGAGAGGGACTACAAGAATTTCAAGCAAACCCCATGCTCAGCATGGAGCCCTATGCGGGGCTTGATCTTACGACCCTGACATCATGACCCACACCTAAATCAAGAATTGGACGCTTAACCAACTGAGCCACCCAGGGGCCCCAGCAGATTCTTAACATGTGTATCCCACCGTTACAACTCAGACACCAATAACATCTATCACCGTATCTTCTCAGCCTTATATGGTTCAGGTTTTTAGCACAATTTCCTCATGACTGCCGGTCCGGTTATAAAGTGGTCACGATTGTCCTCTGAGTTTTCCTCTGAAACACAGATGAATCTTTCGATTGTCCTTTACACAAGCACAACAGTAACTCTGTCCAGAAGCTGGACGCTCCCGTGGCTTTATCTCTAGGAAGAGCTCTGCTCCTGAAAAATGTATCTTTCAATCGCAACCCTTGCTGCCCAGGTTGAACCTTTAACCAAAAAAAAATAATGTTGATTCTCTATATTCACCAGCTTCCTGCTTCAGGCTGATAAGCAGCACACTGAGAATGAATTTCAGAAGGAGCAGCAAGTGTAACGCCTGTAAATCTGATATAGTCAGTGCGACATGCTTGCCATTTTGTCTGACTTCATGGCACTCTCCTGAGAGAAACACACTGTACTGCTAATTTCAGATTTCAGTGTAGTAAGGTGTGAAATAGCTGCTTGTTTCTCAAATGGACGCGTATCATGTTACTTTGGATATCCCCAGAGATCTCCCCCACCATCCGGAAACAAACCCAGTGAAAGCTATGATCTCAGACAGCCCCAGACTTCTCCTGGCCCTATCTGTGGAAGAAGAAATAATTAAAATTCTTCAAGACTTTTCTGTTCCCACTGTCTTGATGCTCTTAGTTTCCTGAAATGATCTTTATATGTGTTTTTTCTGGGTTGACATTCAATAATCCGTTTTGTTTTCATTAAATTGGGATTTGAATAAAATAATTTATTTTTAGGAAATGACCTGAATTAAAATCAAAGGATTGCAAAAGTCAACATTGAATATGATGTCTCAGAAGGGGAGCATAATTGATGGTTAAAGGTATTACTATTTTGTTGAAGTCACAGCAATATTATCTCTCTAGATATGAATATATTCTCATCACTCATAATTTGCAGTTAGTTTTTAAAAAATTAACTTTGTTTTCTGTTGCTTCCTTATCATAAATTTTTTTCAGTTGATATTTGTGTTTCAGCTGAAATTATTAACTTCCACATCAGAATCACCAGTCCAGTTACTTCTTTGAAAGCTAAAAACTCCATATCCTATTTCCCTTTAGATTTCTCCCCTGAGGTACTAACCTGTACCTCAAACTCAAGATGTTAAAATAGTATTCATGAGCATGTTGTGCCTGATATTATTATTCCTTCCTTTGTGTTTTCATCCTGATTAATAGTAATATCATCCACCCATTTTTTTTTTATTTGACAGAGAGAGATCACAAGTAGGCAGAGAGACAGGCAGAGAGAGAGAGAGAGAGAGAGAGGAGGAAGCAGGCTCCCTGCTGAGCAGAGAGCCGGATGCGGGACTCGATCCAGGACCATGAGATCATGACCTGAGCCAAAGGCAGCAGCACAACCCACTGAGCCACCCAGGTGCCCCAGCCACACATTTTTTTTTTTTTTAAGTTTTTGTTTGTTTGTTTGTTTTGGGGTTTTTTTTGAGAGGGATGGAGAGAGAGAGAGAGAATGGTGGGGGTGGGGAGGAGAGGGGCAGAGCACAGCGCTTTATCTCAGGACCCTGAAATCACATCAAAACCAAAAGCCAGACCTCAACCCGCTGTGCCAGCCAGGAGTCCCTATTGAAGGATTTCTAAATGATTATTTTCAAAAATTAAAAACATCAAGAAACATAGTATTCAATAAAACCAAACCCTCAGGTTGATTAAATAGACTAAAAACACACTTAATTTATAACTTAATAGGTCACTGATCATCTTAAAACATTTTATAAAATACTAGGACATGGAAAATATGTTGGATTTAGAGCAAGAATGTCTGCTTACTGCATGGAAAAGTAACTATAGCTAACAGCTCCCGATAAAAGGAATGTCAGTAGTTTGTTAACTAGAGGAAGTTGTAGGATATTCTTTATTTTAAATTTTTTTAAACTAGAAAAGTCAAAAATGTTTCATCGGTAGGGGAAGTAATAGGAGAAAGGGAGAAGTCAAAGATGTCAGATACATAGGGTCAGATACAAAGGGTCAGATAAATAACTGAGGAAAACACTAGACGAAAGGAATCAGAGAAGACAGACAAATGAGCCTTGCAGGGTACACTTCCCCCGGTAAGGGGTCATCACTTACTCCAGTTATGGAGAAATGAAAAAAACAAGTGGGCCTACAACCCAGAGTAAAGAATTATGTGGTAATAGGAGTCAATTTATGTTTGATGACTCTCTTCTCTGTAGAAGGTGAATAGAGGATAAGGTCAAAGTTTGTTTCTTGATCTGTTCCTTGATTTGGCTGGAAGAGTATACCTTCCTGATTTCCTCATTATAATGAAATAGGTTGAACCCTTGACCCCTTAGCTGTGGGAGCAAGATGACAGAGATCAGTAAGGGTAAGAGTAGATTTGCCCTTCCCCCACCCCCTTGGCCTATCTGCAGTAAATACATGTCTACTTTCTACAGTCATTCATTCCCTATCCTTTGGGTAAATTCAACATCAGATATTTAACAGATCTCACATACAATTTCATTGCTTAGATTTGTGAAAATGAAAGAAGAACTTTTGATGAATTCAGCATCCAGTAAACAAATGACTACAAAAAATTCTAATATTTACTTTCATACCTGAGAAACATAAAAAGTTGCTATGGATCATAGATAGAGATAACACTGTGGAGATCTACTGGATTATGGAAACGTTCAGTGTTAGAAATAGAAAGACAACTTCTATATATAGAAATAGAAAGACAACTTGTGTTTTAATCCCTTGATAATATAGAGATGAATCCAAAAAGATAAGAAAGTTAAAGGGTATATAAGTCAAAGTTTTTTTCCTTCTTGGTTTCAACATACAACAACTGAAACACCACAGGGAAGCTAAATCTACAAGGACTCCAAAAGATATTAATGTCCATAAGGTTAATGATCCAAATCCCAGATGAAAATGATGTAGCGCATTGTAATTTTCAGCACCTAAAAGATAGGTCACAACTTGAAACTGATAATCATAGCCTCAGCCCAGGTTCTGGGAAATATGCCTATGTGGTAAATTTCTTTCAAAGCACTACAACAGGAAATATCAGATGAGATTTTAAAAAGGAAATTTTGCAAGGTAATAAAAATGTTTTATGATGGATCACTAGGATTAAATGTGAGAAACTCAACATTCAGTAAACTACTCTACAGAGACCTGGTCTAATTTTTCAAAATAATTTTGCATGAGATGCTCTTTGAATTGGCAAAAGCCCAGCTATCAGAACATTTGATATCTCTGCTACATCAGAAAGGTGGGATGCAAATGTTACAAATGCTTATGTTTAAGTTATGTTTAAGTTACCAAGAACAAATGAGAGGATTGAACAACTGAATAATAGTGTTACAAAAGGTTGACATTGTCTGTGATGGCTCTGTACTGCTAACAATTGGATGGGTTTTGAATCTGTTTGTGTACCATGCATCAGGGAAAATGTAGAATATCAAGGACAAGAAATCTGTCACTAGGTGTTCTGGAGATTCTAAATTACCTACAATATGGTATACAAGCAAAATTAGTCAGATTTTAGTAACCAACCTAAAAAAATAACTTTGACTCAGCTAAAAACAACTTCAACCCCCACACACTGATTCTTCTGACAGTCAATTTGGTTGTAAAATGATTAGCATTACATTGGTACACTGTAAGACTCAATAATGATAGCTACTGTTTCTAAGACTGAATTAAGTTTAGTGGTAATATAGGTAAGATTTTTGCAAAAAAAGAAAAAAAAATTCTGCATGTTCTTTTGAGACAGAAATATACTAGGAGAGAGAATTCTTGCCCAGGAAAAAATGTTACTGAAATTTTTATTTATCTGCTCTTTCTTGGAATGGATAAATACAGTTTGCATTTCATTAGGCATTGTGGACCATAATTTACTTAACTGTGATGAGTTTCAATTAGATAAAAAAGAATAGGTGAAACAGTCATAAAATTTTTAAAAAATGAATGCAGCAGTTCTCATGCATAATGCATTTAAAAATAACTTTTAGCATTTTAACAAAAGTATATGAGACTCAATCCTGTCAATAAGAGGACAGATAAGTGTATATCTAAACAAGGTATTTGGAGAATGCCAGAGAGTACCACTAATCATTCTCAAGAACTTTTAAGAGCAAAAATGCAAGGTTCTATAAATACATTTACTAAAACTGGTTAATACATCCTTCTACTTATAGATCTTTTACTACCATAAAGAGGAAATCAATTTACAGATTAAATCAATCTAAAGCTATAACCAATAAAAGTCTAATTAGCAGCATTGGTATTATGTGATTGATGATAGCATTTTACAAACTAAATTTGTGATATTGGCTTTGATAATAATAGATATAATAGCTTGTTTTATATCAACTTGATCCTTTTAGAGTTGAACGTGATGAATCTTTTGAGTCATCATTTTTAGAATTATTATTGTATTTTTCTTTTTTTAGTTATCATGTTGTCTTTTATTATCTTGGTAGACCAAAAACGTTAATAAGCTATCCTTTATGTGATATTAAAATAATTTTAGAAGTGTAAAGATAAATTATTCATCATAGATCTTGGCACAAAATAGACATTTAGGGTGTGTGCACCATATCTGCTTAGTCATGATGGCATTATATTGTAGTCAGACATATTCTGTCATGGACCCTGTCATCAGTCACTTCTTCCTTGCTTCTATATGAACTACAGAGAAAACATTGTAGATTGTTATTGTAACACCTTGCAACCAACTTGGAACCAAAATATTAAACACAAGTGAAAATATTGGCATCGTACTTTTGTGGCATATTTCCAAATATCAATTTATAAACTTTTTTTATAGACTAGTGTGATGGTGAAAACATATGACATTAATTGAGCTCACTGATACCATAGGCTATATCACTATGGTAGGCAGAATAACGGCTAAAAGTATAAACCTTGGGGAGGGGGAAGGGAGATAGGAAGATGAGTGAAGGGGATGGGGAGATACAAGCTTCTAGTTATGGAATGAATAAGTCAGGGACATAAGAGGTACAGCATAGCAGGTATGGTCAGTGGTATTATAATAACATTGTATGGTGACAGGTGGTGGCTACATTTGTGGTGATCAAAACACAATATCAAAGTTGTCCAATTGCTATAGTGTACACCTGAGATGAATGTAACATCCTATGTAACTGTACTCATATATATATATGCCTTGAAGATGAGGACATTATCCTAATCATCCAATTGGGTCTAATGTAATCACATGAGTTCTTACAAGTCGATGAACTTTCCCAGTGGAGATGAGAACTAGATACAAAGGAGGAAGAAGGACTTGACCCAACATTTCTGGGCTTTGAATATGGAGAAATGGACCATGTGCTAAAGAATGTGATGGTCTGGGGCACCTGGGTGGCTCAGTGGGGTAAGCCTCTGCCTTTGGCTCAGGTCATGATCTTCAGGTCCTGGGATCCAGCCCCGAACTGGGCTCTCTGTTCAGTGGGGAGCCTGGATCCCCCTGTTTCTCTGCCTGCCTCTCTGCCTGCTTGTGATCACTCTCTCTCTGTGTCAAATAACTAAATAAATAAAATCTTAAAAAAAAAAAAAGAGTTTGATGGGCCACTAGGTGTTGACAAAGACAAAAAAATAGATGCTCTCCTGAACCCTCCAGAAAGGAAATGCTTCCCACACCTTGACTGCAGACCAGTGAGTCTGTTGTCAGACTTCTGACGTAGAGAATTGTAAAATAAGAAATTTACATTATTTAAGCAACTAACTTTGTGATAATGTATTAAAGCAGCAAAAGAAAACTAATATAATGATAGCACGAGATAAATAAAATTCTTATTTTTGTAATCTAGGGTCTAGTGGTGAATGTGGTCAAATATCTCAATTAGAAGCAGTGTGATTGTTATTAATCTGGAAAGCAAGTGTTACAATGGACTTACATAGGAGAAGCATGGAAGTAGACTTTGATTTAAGCAGAGGATGACATCTAGGCAAATATGGAGGAAAGTGGAAAAATGAATAGGAGTTAGCAAGGGGGAGGTGTGGGGTTGGGGAGCTCTAGTCAGTATGTATCATGGGCAGGCAGCCAGAGAGCATAGCATGATTTAGGACTTAAATTAAGTAAAGCACTTCTGGAACAGTGTAGAATCAGATCAGGGGTAGAAGACAAGTGTGGTGGAGAAAAATGGCTCTACAGAGGTAAGCAGGGGTCAGATCATATAAGAACATCCACACCATTGTATGGAGTTTAGAATTTACACTGTGGGAATGTGTTTTCAGCAAGAGGTGACATTATCTTTTCTGGTTCAGCAGTTTATATTGGGGTCCTATTGTATGTTACCACACAGTGATGCCTGTTAACATCTGATTTACTTGGTAAGAACTGAAAAGCTCCTTTTTGAGTGATACTGTCATAATGGGGATTTTGTTTCTCATAGGACCAGAAAATAATTTAACTATTAGGTAAGAACTCCGAACTATTTTTTTTTCCTTTTGCTATTTTTCTTAATTTCTCACAAACCTACTTTGTAACATTGTTAAAATTTATTTAAAAGGCTTAATAGCTTATAATACAAGCTATTTTTAGACCTTGGCTCAAATAGAAATTATAATAGCTGTGGGAAAATTATAATAGCCTTACATTCATAACACATAATTTATATCCAGCTTAGAATGGCTAAAGAACTCTTCTCCCATTAAAAGGTCTCAAGTCAAATGTTACAAAGTTTGAGCTGTGTGCATTATCTCTCATTTAGGTCACAACAGGGCAGATAGCAGGGAAGGAAGCTTATATAATTGAGTACATGGAGACGCAGGTCCTGTGCCCGATAGTGTGCATATAGAGATGAAGAATTGAATCTTTCTCCTCAAAGAACTTTGTACGTTTAGAACAGAGACATAGATACGTAAATAAATAATAGATTATGGGTGCTAGCATAGGGCGTAGATGGAGTGGAGGAACAAAAGAGGAATTTTCCATTCTTCTTGGAGATTTCTTGCTAACAGAACTGGAAAAACCCAAACACCATGTCCTTTCACGGGGCCTGGGGGATCAGCAGGAAGCACCCCAGACAATGAGTGGAAAAATCCAGATCCTTGGTCTTGTTGGACCTAGACAATACTATTTCTTCACCTTGCAGCTTTAGAACATTATATAAGTTCTCTGTGTCTTGGCTTCTTCATCTATGCAAGGACAGTATTTGTTTGTTGAATTTGATTCTATGAGCTCTTGAAGTTTTGTAGGGGAGTATCAGAGGCCACTGGAGAGGGTGTTGAGAGGGCAAGACCCTAAACAGAGCTTCAACCAGAGAAAGTCAACCAATGTCTGTTACATTGACTGGCTTTTATACCCTTCAAAACACATGTACGTGCACACACACACACACACACACACACACACACACAGACACCTCTTTTAAAAACATAAACATTTAATAATCACTGAAGAACATTGATCTGTTACTGTCTTCTTGGCCTAAGAGTCTATAATTCAGGGATGTTGTTGTCTTGTTCTCTTTCTTAGCATATTCCTTCTGTAGTTTGTGTTTTTTTTTTTCTACTACCTTTAGAGATTCTGCTAATAATGGGGCCTCCCCATAAGTTGGCTTTCTACTTTGCTTGCATGAAAAGTCAGAAATAACTCTAAGAAGTAGAGATTTCTGAACTCAAGTTCTAACCACTGCAGGTAGAAAGATTATAGGCAGAAGGGAAACATGATACCTACACCATGTAACCACAATTATCTGGAAGTACAACGTTTTAGATTTCATGACACCTTCCTCTTCTCTCCTCCTCTGCATATATGTGATTACTCACTTTCTGATCATTCCACTGCTCGTTAACATTTACATAAAAATATAGGCCAAGAAAGGAGGAAGATGTATAATGAATACATTTAATGGCATTTATTATTAGCAGCTTTTCCTGAAAGTGAGAACGGAGAAAAGGTTGAAACTAGGAACTAATAGAAACTAATAGAACTTTGGGGTTATTTATCTTTTTCATTTGTTAGTGCCTCGCTACTCTTCAGTGAGCTGAACATGGATAATTGAGAGTCTGCCATCAAATAAGGGTCCTTGAAATTACAGTTTTAAATATAAATGATTGTGAAGTCAAAGCATACACACACTACTAACTTGTAGTTATAACAGATGGATTCAAAGATATTTTTACTTATTCAGGGATATGTCATTTCTTTCTACGCAGCCACCATTTATTTAGTTGCTAAGCAATTGAAGATATGAAGACATGTAAAGAAAGAGTATCTTGCCTTCAAGAATATTAAAAAGACATGAGAAAGAGAAAGAGAGGAAGAGGGAGAAAGAAAATATATTCATATGATCCACAGTCTAGAACTATGAAAATTCAACTTATAAAAATTGCACTTGATTGCAGGATTGGCGGAATAACTGAAAGTACGCTCTTAAAGGAATATAATAAACAGTTTTGTCAAAATACCACTCCACATTATTGGTAAGCAAATACCTTTGCTCTATATAGAAACCCATAAACCCCTTCTCTTTCCGTGTCAACTTAATATTTGTTAATAATTACATGAAATATACATCTGGAAAGTTTATCTTTCTTCCCCCTTTTCTCCTTCCTGTAGATGATTGTGTGCTATCCAGTTTTCTGTTTTTTGGTGTGTGTTTTTTTTGTTTTGTTTTGTTTTGGGTTTTTTTTTGCTTATTTGTTTTTCGTTTTCCCAGAAACTATGTAAGAAGGCTATATCTCTCAGATAACCCCACTTGCTTTCTTGGGGGCTTCTTAAGATAGCTATCAGCCAATTATCATATTATGGGGTTGAAGTTTATACCTCACCTTTCTCAGCAAAATACTGCGATGATCTTTATTTATATGATTTTTTTTTCATCACAGATCTATTATTCAGTGTTGGGATCATAGATACAATCATGAGACAGTTACATCTCTTATTTACTTTTTCTTGTTCAAATTGTTGTTTGCAAAACTATAAGCATCCACAAGAGAGGATTTTGGTGGGGGGGAGGACAGCTCTTTGGCTGCCATTTAATATGTTCTAAATATGGAAGTAAAAGAAATCTTTAAGCATGAGAGTAGTCTGCCATCCCTTAGATAAAGTATGGAGGTACATGTCTTTCTATGAATTGCCTCTGCTTTTGCCTGTAAGAAAAACATGCTGTTTCCTTGTGCTCCCCAGATCCTTCTGTCCTTGTGACCTGTGACAATCACCCCCATAGGTATTTTATCTCCTGGGTCAAGACTCCCTTTGGCGCTATTCTGAGTGACTTCTGGAGTCTTCATCTTCCAACTGTTGAAATTTGAAACTGTAATTTGGAAACTCAGATTCCATTCTGTCATCTCTGTTTCTTAAGTACGTTTTACTACAATGGAACTGAAAATTGTTATATAATTTAAACAGTTCTTTGTAGGAATTTCCATTCTCCCATTTTCACCTTTCCTGTTGTGAAAAGTTTAGCCAGCGTTTTCTTGTGCTGTTGCCTACAAGAGTAACATAATAGTCCATTAAAGGAGCTCTGTCTTTTGAAAAATAGGTTTTGCTCTGATGAAAAATACCATATACTACCACCATAATTTCCTATACTCTTGGACTAGAGTTCTCACCACAATAGAGAAGTAAACGATTTTTATTTTCAAAGGTGAGTGGGTAGAGCTGTGATATACATCCTCTTTTTAAACAAATATGAGAGTCATAGAGGGGCACTGCCTTCATTATAATCATATTACATTTGTATAATGTATACTGTTACCTAAGACAGAGTTACAACTTAGCACTTCTATTGCTAGAGAAGAAATAGTTGGGTGAAAAAAATGCAAAAATAATTGCCTCTAATGGAAAGCAGGGAAGTTGGATAACAGGAGAAGCATAAATAACCTTCTCATAACGTAAAATGATCTTCCAGTGGGCTTTGTCATTGTATCATATATTTTCCTGTAGTTGCCAATACAATTCTTAGTTCTCAGAGGGCAAGAGGCCATGGATATTAAATCCATCCACTTATTTTGCCATCTTTTCCTTTACCAAATAATGGCTAACTTTTAATGAACATTCAACCCTTGTTAAGATCCTTATCTACTGATTACTTTGTGTTGGACCTGAATCCTTCCGTGCCTGTTTCCTTGTTGGTAAATCTGAAAGAATAAGTAATTCTTTCCTCATAGTTCATAGGATTCTTGAAATGATTTATTCAAACACTATGCATAAAACATATAGAAGAGGCCTGGCACTTAGTAAGCGCAAGTAAATATTATCTTATAAATAAAGAAACTCATTTAATTTGCCCCAAAGCCCTACAAAGTAATTATTGTCTTCATCAATGCATCTTATTTCCAGATGCAGATATTAAAGCTCAGAGAAGTTATTTACCTTACTCAGTTTTAGAGCAGAAAAGCAGTGGTGTTAGGATTTAGTTCTTAGTTCAGTTTGTTCTAGACAAGGCTACTAAGCCACTGACATCTTCTCTCTCATTCTCTGAGTGGCCACTATACAGAAGCACTTGTCAGGCCTTAGGGACACATGTATAAAGTTTCAGTAGAATGACTCCAAGCTTGACAGGCAGCCAAAATATTTCAAATGCTGGCTTTGTCACTTCTACTGGGACCTCGTTAATTAATCTCCCCGAGGTTCAATTTCTTTATTTATTAAAACAGTGGAGATATTAATAACTATCTTCCAATATTAGATGATGCATGAGGAAAAAAAATTCTGTGGGGCACCTAACAGGTGTGTTAAAACTAAATTTAGGAAGTACTAATTATTGGTCATCAAAACAGCACTCTGCTAGGTGTAGAAGATGCAAAGTTGGCAAAACTGACCCTTATGGAAGTTGAACACTAGGTTTGAAGACCATTTTTTAAACGGATTCCAAAATGGACTCTATGAACCCAGTTTTGATAAAACTCACAAAGAAGTACAGATTGGTCAGCAAGTGTGCTGAGGGGTCAGTTTAATTTGTTGGCCCTGTGTTTGGGGGGGGGAAAGCATCGAGGTCATTCAGATATGGAGATGCCAGGTTTTTATTAAGGGATTAGAACATCAACTGTAAACAATTCTAGGCTTAAAACTAAGGGTTCCTCCACCCTTTCTCCTGAGAAACTGTTGGTAATTGAAGAACAGCCTGTGAAAGGGACCTTCACCTGCTAGAGGCATATTTTGATGCTTTTCTGGACTCTCAGAGATATTGACTTACAGTCGGAGCTACAGAAATTAGGAACTCCCTAATCATTTAATTTGATCACAATAATGTTCAAACCGTTCCCTTTGGAGTAGGTACACACTGATATTTTCCCTTTCCCATCCACAGAGTACCTCAAACAGCCTTTTCTCATCATTCAGACAATAAAGCAAACTCCTTTATAAATAAAGAAAAATATTTTTCCTTACACCAAGAAAGCTAATTCAATTTCCAAAATCCTAAAGTGGATGGGAGAACATGGAATTGAAGAAAAAATTTAGTTAACTGTTTAATAGTAATGCCTGCTAAAACAAAAGGAGGCTAGAGATGTTAAAACACCCCTCCTCTGAATATTGAGCATGAGTATTCTCTCTAAAATTGAATAGATATAATTTTTTTAGAGGCTCAATGAATTATATCTGTTCTACTCTGTGATGGGATTATGGCATAAGCTCTTAAGAAAGGAGCTATATTATTTGTCAGTTTTAAAATTTTAATAAGTGTAATTTAATCAGACTGTGCAATGGAGTAAAAAAAGATTCTCCTTTGTTTTCTTTGCACATGATTATGGTTGAATGAAAGAGAGTATAAATGATTTATAAGGTTTTATAACTTCAGTAACTAGATTTCTACATTACTAAAGAATGACAAAAGATAAAAATAACCACATTTGTTGGACCATAGAATCTTTTCTTGAGATACTTTATTTCTTTATTACATTTCTAAAGGAATTTGCGTTTTGAGATTTCCTTGATTGAACAGTTAAATTTCTCTAATGGTAAAAATGATTTGTAATACATAAAATCATAATAAAAATAAATCAGTGCATATCATTACTCAGCAGGAACCACTGTTAAATTTGGAGTAAGTTCAGAAAGTTCTTATTTGAGCATCCAAATACATTGTGATAACATTGCTTATACTATTCTCTTGGAAAACCATAGTATTTCTAGTCAGTATTATGTCTCTCCTTCTTCTTCTATTATTGCTGTTTGAGGCTTTCTCCTTTCTTTTCTAATGATCCTTGTTTCAGTTGAGTCTGTTCTATTAGCATTTTCCCCCCAAAATAGTATTTGGTTTTGTTGATCAGGTCCTTTTTAATAGCTTATTAATTTCTATTCTTGAAAACATTATTCCTTTTTTCATACATTTTTTGTATTTACTCTACCTTTTCAGCTAATTTAAGTTGAACTTCTAACATTTATCTTCAATCTTTCTTATTCATTTAAAAAAATGCATGCCTAGATATAAATATATTTCAATATAAGACTTTAATTTTATTTCACAACCTTTTGCTATTTAGTAATTCCATTTCCAAAAAAAAAAAAAGAAAAAAGTGATTATTTTTTCTTTAACCTAAGACTTTTAGAAGAGCATTTAGACTTTCAGAGATTTTTAAATTTTTATTTCAAAATTAAGTTAATTTTTAAATAAGAGGCTATGTTCTGAATCATACTTTGTCAAATATGTTGAGCTTTTCTGAGAGCTGATAGTGCCCTAACATAAAGGTGTGTTAATTAAAAATAATATATATATTAGTTGTAGGTTGATTTTTTTTTTTTTAAAAAGATGTATATTCTGTGTTCATTGGGCTCCATAATATATATTATTTAAATCTGGATCATTTTATTATAAGATTAAACATTATTATTTTCTAATTTTTTCTTATGAACCTATGTTTAAAACATCCACAATCATTGTAAATTTGTCAATTTATTTTGTATATGTAAGATTTTGCATTGCCATATTTGTTTCTATGTTATTATTGTTTAATATAAAAAGCATCAGGGTGCCTGGATAGCTCAGTTTGTTAAGGGTCATATTCTTGATTCTGGCTCAGGTCATGATATCAGGGTCATGAGATAGAGCCCTGTGCATTGGGCTCTGCGCTGGGCATAGAGCCTGCTTAAGATTTTCTCTCTCTCTTTGCTCCATCCTCCCAATAAAAAAATAAAATAAAATAAGATATATAAAATAAAAAGCATCAAATTGGTTAAAGGAGGACTCACGCTAATTTAAAAAAAAGCTATTTGACAAGAAATAGTCATATTCACAACTTCTGGAAAATACAATATTTTCTGATGGCAATAATGTCCTCCTGGCTTTTTAAATAGTATGCTCATGTCATTTATTTTATTCTATTTGTCTGTTTGTTTGGTGGGGTTTTTTTTCGTTTTGTTTTGTTTTTTCCCTCCACATTTTTATTTAAATTCCAGGTAGTTAATACACAGTATAATATTAGTTTCAGGTATAGAATTTAGTAATTCAACACAACATACAACACCTGGTGTTCATCACAAGTGCACTCCTTAATCCCCATCACCTGTTTCACTCACTTGTACCCCCCCCCACCTCCCACCTACTTCCCCTCTGGTAACCATCTGTTTTTTCTCTAGAGTTAAATTTTCATGCCATTTAATTGCATATATTTCTAATTCCTCTATTTTTGGTATAGAGTATAGTACACTATACTATGTAGAGGTGTTACTGAGCAGGATACATACACTGAGAATTTTTTATCCAGTTTGTAAATATGTGTCTTAAATTTATTATTTACAGATATATTTAATCTAATTTTGCATTTTTTTCTGCTTAGCGATTTCTGTTTTATTTTTTCTTCTGTCATTTTTAAATATTGCCTGTTATTTACTCATTGCTTCTTTAATATTTCTAGATTGTATTTGTCATGTAAATGCCTAATGATATTTTCCAATATTTTTTTATATTGTCTCTTATTTACCTTCTACTCTTTTGAAATCTCTAGATCGGTTTTGTAATATAAATGTCTAAAGACGGGCACCTGGGTGCCTCAGTGGGTTAAAGCCTCTGCCTTCAGCTCAGGTCATGGTCTCGGGGTTCTGGGATCAAGCCTTGCATTGGGCTCTCTGCTTGGCGGGGAGCCTGCTTCTCCCCTCTCTCTCTGCCTGCCTCTCTGCCTACTTGTGATCTTTCTGTCAAATAAAATTTAAAAATCAATAAATAAATGTCTAATAATATATTTTTTAACTGAGGTGTTTTTCTCCTACAAAATAATCTACCCAAATTTAACATTCTCCATTTACTTCTATTAGGTAGGTATCTTTTACTGTGGTCGAGAATTTTCTTTCACTCTTCGTAACCATAAAAACTACATTACAAAATTATTTTTAGGTAAAGAGTTAATTTGACTGACTTACATGATTTCTTGTACAATTCTTTCTTTTATCTTGGACTTTCTCTTGAGTTTTACAGTTTTGTTTCATTGTACCTGATTATTATTTTTTTAAGATTTTATTTATGTATTTGACAGAGAGAGAGAGGGAGAAAGCATAAGTAGGCAGAGTAGCAGGCAGAAGGAGAGGGAGAAGCAGGCTCTTGGCTGAGCAGAGACCCTGATGTGGGGCTCCATCCCAGGACTCTGGGATCATGAGGTGAGCCAAAGGCACCCACTTAACCGACTGAGCCACCCAGGCGTCCCTCATTGTACCTGATTCTTTCACAGGATTTTTATTTACTTTTTAAGAGATTCTGTTCTTTCACAGATCTCATTGAGCTTCTGCAATTTAGTTGTTTTAATGCTTTGTCAGACTGAATCAGAGAACCAACTTTTTCTGGAGTGATTTCTTATTTCAGTTGTTGATTTTATTGGCTCATTTAACATCTGATTTCTTTAGTTATGGAATTCAGTTGGGTTGTTAAATATACCAATGAACTAAAGCCTGAAATCATACAAACACAGGTAAAATTTTAATTTGATAAATATCTCTAGAAGAAAGGAGTGAAACATTAAAGGAGCTCAAAGACCCAAAGAAGAACCAAGTCTCCAGAAGTCCATGAAGAGTAAGGCTGGTCTGTGTTAGAAAGATGCACTTGTGGAGGAACGTGTTAGGTACAGCCAACACTTAGAGGAGCATACAATTATTACTTGTCCAAATGTCAACTGATGATATTCTACTCAATGCCTATAACTTGCATATACTCACAAAGGAATCTAAAATAGAGTTTATATTAATTTGTCTACAACTGACAGCTTTAAAAAACACTCCTTCCCCCAATTTCAGCATCGCAATGCCATAAAATTTGACATTTTGTTCAAATAAAGACCCAAAACTGATATTCTTGGAGGCGGGAAGCTTTCCTACACCTAGCAATGGAAGCGCACAGGTTCTTTCAACATGTGGCTCCACCTCCCCTTGGAAACTCAGTATGGCAGAGGCAGGATGGGGGAGCAGAGAAGACACAGCTGTCTTATACTCTGTGGTCTGAGAGCCATACAAATCCCATAAAAATTGCTCCCAATGCAAAGATGGCTACAAAATCTTATCTCTGACCGGACAGCTGGACAGCCTCCTAGTAACAACCACCCACTGTGAAAGTGGGACAGCCCTTTGCATTTGACAGCTTGCTGACTCTGCCACAGAACACTGAAAACCAAAAGATTTCATCCACAGACCTGCCTTAACGACACCTTTCTAAACAGAAACATGTTCACCCTCCCCATTTTACATGATCGACACTGGTGAATAGGCAAGAGTTTGTCCTTACCAATTCCATTTCCCAGGATCTGTTGTATTAGTAAGCTCTCCCTACAAAAATTCATTTTTAAAGACAAGTCCAAGATGCATTTACCTTTATCACTGATAAAGAAAAAGGGCTAAATGGTAAGGGGGACATTTTTACTTTGAGGAAAACTCTATGAATGCAAGCCAAAACTTCGACTCTTCTACCAGGAGATGATTTGGTAGGTGGGCAGACCTGAAAGGAACATTTTTAGGGATTCTGTCCTTCCCTAGGCGGTAAATTACCCCCTGATCACCATCATTACTTTTGTTCCCTTTAGGAATCCGTGTTTTGAGAGAATAGGGTTAATGACAAGACCGTATGTCAATTTCAGAGATATTAGAAATTTTTAGAACATATTTGCTCTTTTTTGTGATTCACTTAAGTTCATTTCTGGAAAAAGCATTTGAGGTAAGAAAGGTCTTACAAGAAGTCTTGAGGTTTATCCCCTAGGCTATTTGTTTTGTTTTTTTTGTTTGTTTGTTTGTTCTTAAATTAAATAGATAGCACAGACACACAAAAAGTGCATTGCCTATTTACATTTTTGCCATCTATCCCTAGAGCACAAGAACATGTACACACTGTTAATACAGCATGAAATGTTTTTTTAGAAATTGTTTAATAATTGCTAACTTTCCCTATGATTATCTTCCAAGCCTCAACATTTTCCTTCTAAGAGATCTATTGCCTGTTATGAACAGTTACTCTCTTCCCTTAGCTGTTCAATAGCAATTTAAGGGCAATTTAAAATTTAAGAAGTAATTATGAAGAAAAATTAAAAGAGTGGTCTTCACATTACTCACTATATAAGTTAATTTTCAAAGCAAAAAAAATATTTTTCATAGTAACAGTTTCTCTGACAGAATTTCCCAATATAAAATGCATATAAAATATTAATGCTAAAAGCTAAAGAAATGGTAATGGGAACTTTTGAGAATTTAAAGCAAATTATCATGATTAATTTAACTTCACCTCTAAGCAATACTGGAATGTAGCAAATGTGGACACCATTATCACTCATATTTTGTCTTTGCTAAAAGTTAATATTTTGAGTGCTAATGTCCTGAGTACCCTATGTTTCTATCAGATTATTTTCAAAGTGATACATTTGGAGGTGACTGTCTAAATGGAACAGCTTTATGCATGTAATTTACTTTTACGTTCTGATTTTTATGCTAATACAAGGTAGATACAGAGCTGACTTGCTATGTGGATATACATTTTACATGTATACATATTTTAAAATAATATTATAAAGCAGACCTCTGTCATATCCTAAACAATGGATGTATCAAAAAGATGTGAGGGGCGCCTGGGTGGCTCAATGGGTTAAGTGACTGCTTTCCATTCAGGTCATGGTCCTGGAGCTCCTGGAATCAAGTCCTGCATTGGGCTCCTGGCTCAGCAGGGAGCCTATTTCTTCCTCTGACCCTCTCCCCTCTCATGCTGTCCCTCACTCTCTATCTCTCAAATAAATAAATAAAATCTTAAAAAAAAAAAAAGATGGGAAATATACCCATACCATATGATTCAGAATATTCCAGGCTATTGAGACAGGCATCTACTTCACGTCTAGCTGATATAAGATGAAATGTGGAAAGTATAGGAAACTAGGAAGATCTGAATTCTAACTCATTTCTCTGAATTAGTTGTGTGTCATTAAGCTACCAACTCAATTCTCTGTGTCTCCTTTCCTTTGTCTAGTTTAGGTCAAATTCACAAGTTTGTCAAAATGATGAAAATTTGATATATATTAATATATACAACTGTCTATCTATTACAAATTGGGTTCTTCACTAACAGTCATTTGCAATTGTCCAACAATATCATTGCCATGCGTGAACAATAATTAAGCAGCCCTCCTCCAAGCATGCAGCAATTATGGGGGAGGTTTGTTACTGCACAGTTGTAATTATATTAATGTGATAATTTCACCCACTGATTTGTACAATTCTGGGCTGACTGATGCATCTGTGACACATTTCTTTCAAGACTATAGAAAATGACTGCACAATAAAGAGATAGCCAAAACGTTAGCAAAATACATAAAAAATATTGAGTTCTTTATGCCAGTGTCTCCCAAATGCAATCACGTTTAATCTCCACAGTGGTTTTATTAATTAGGTTATCATTAGTTTTTATTTGATTTGAAAAAATATTTCATGTGCATAAATTTTGATTAATTATAATCATTGAATCATGCACACACATAGCTTTCTTTTTAGTTTACTTCATATTTGGTTATTCATTAGTAGTGTAATAAGCACCACAAACTCACCACTGTGAAGAATACACCTTGAAAATAATCTCCACATATATGCACACATGCCCTTCACCCTATCTAACCCCTTTCAGAAGCAAGCATCCTCCCGAAATCCGTGTCAATCACCCATTTGCTTTTTTAAATATATATTTATTGTTTCAGGGGTGCCTGGGTGGCTCCGTCCATTAAGTGTTAGACTCTGGATCTCAGCACAGGTTTTGATATCAGAGCTGTGAGTTTGAGCCCCGAGTTGGGCTCCATGTTGGGGGTGGATACTACTTAAAATAATAATAATAATAATATTGTGTGTGTGTGTGTGTGTGTGTGTGTGTGTATAGTTTCAATATGCATCTCTAAAATAAAAAACAATATGTTATACATTTTTTTCAATATTTTATTTATTTATTTGACAGAGAGAGAGATGGCAAGTAGGCAGAGAGGCAGGCAGAGAGAGAGGGAGAAGTAGACTCCCCGCTGAGCAGAGAGCCCAATGCGGGGCTCGATTCCACGACCCTGAGATCATGACCTGAGCTGAAGACAGAGGCTTTAACCCACTGAGCCACCCAGGTGCCCATACATTTTGTTTTTAAATTTAATAAAATGTATTATCCTATCACTTGTTAAAATTATTTTTTTCTATTTTCCCATTAGGATGCTAAGATTCATCCATATTGTTGCATATTAATGTGTAGTCAACGATTTTGTATAATAGCCCAATGTATAAATACAAACAGCTTTTTCATCAATTCTCCTTTTGGTGAGTATTCTGGTTGTTTCTATGTTCTTACTATTGTGAGTGGTGTTGCTATTACTATTCTTTTCCATTTAACGAGTTGTAAACATTGAAATTATCACACAACTTGGCAGAGAATATCCAGCAACATATTTGAATGTCTAAATTTAAGAAATGATTTTTCTGAGGTAGTAGCTCTCATTTGTGCTTCCATAGTCAATGGAGAAGAAACCAAGTTCCGGCAACATGAACATTTGATTTTCAGACTTTGCTTGTCCATCAAATAGATAATAATGGTACTTCAGTATGGTTCAGATATATGTATTTCCCTAATCATTGATAATCTTCAGCATCTCTCCATATATTTAGAAGCCAGATGTTTCCTTTCCGCGAGACATGTATTCATACATTTTCTTATTTTTCTATGGAATTCTGAGCTTTTAAAAAAGCCACTTGCAGAAATCATTTTTTATGTATTTGGTTTTTTTAATGCACAGATGTATTTTACTTATAATTTGCCTTCTTACTTTCTTTAAAGTGTCTTTTAATAAGCAAAGTTTCACAATTTTATATAGTCCTAGATATCATTTTATTTTTTAATGTATTGTTTATACTTTTTGCATCTTGTTTAAAAATCTCTCCCTACCCTAAGGGCTAAAAAGACTATTTATCTAAAATACATTTATCTTTATTGTCTACCATTTTTTTTTTCATTTTTAAGATGTCTGGATTTTATTTTTGTATATGGTATGAAGTAGGAATTTGTTCATATCATTTATCCATAAATAACTATTTCTCCCATCTCTAGTTACTGAATAGATTTGTTTTTTCTACATCAATGACATAGAACTTTAGCTATATATCAAAATTCCACTGAAACGGTGTTTTGACTGCTCCTATCCCATTGTTCACATTGTTCTTCAACCACATGGCTAACATCTTCCGATTTACCATTATTGTGCTAAATCTAAGTCTTGGTCCTAATATTTTTGTTTCTGATCACGTTCACAGTCCCATTTATTAACTATCTTTTGAACTAATTTGCTCCTTGAGTGACTTTTGTTTTGTTTTCATTTTTGTTTTGGAGGGGTTTGTTTCTTTTTTTGCCATAGACCCACCCTGTATGGGCTACTCTTTCAAGCAGTGTTTATTGGGGATGGGCTGGCTCAGAAGGTAAGACCCCTAGGGAAAAAAACTTGATGTCTGCTGCTCTTTGCCCTACCCAGGTCTTCAGGCAAATATTTCAATCTTTGGTTTCCAGAACAAGCACCAGTAGGAGAAGATCCTCATTTGATTAACACTTATCAGCTCTGATGTTTTCGAGAGAAAAAGATGAGGAAATGACTTCTGGAGTATTTCTCATCTCCTCTCAGGCCTGGGGTTCCTGCTCCTGCCCTGTTTTCACTTCTAAGACGTTTGGTTGAAGATGTGTGTCTACGTGGGAATAAGAGAAGGCACTGTTTGTTCCAAGGCAATTTCTCAACAGCCTTACAGGACTGCTTCCTTATTGTAGATGAAAGCCACTACCTCAAATCCACACGTGTGCATTGATCCAAAAGTGCCCCTCATCCATACCAGGATGTCTTACCATTTTCCCCTCAATACTTTCACATTTCCCCTTTATATGCCCCTCCATAGCTGACCTGGCAGAGGGAGTCAGCAGGTCAAGTTAGTGATACATTTAGTAGAAGCAGAGCCTCTCTAGACATCAATTGCCATTTTACAGATGAAGAGATTGAGGTTCTAGAAGGTTGAGTTTGTTCCTAGTAACAGCTATCAAATAGAACAGCTGTGGAATAGCAGTGTTCCAAACTGACTGGCTTGGCTGACTCCACAGCTTGAAGTTCAAATACCTTTTGACATTTCCTTTCTAAGAAACCACCATTCTATAAATAGGAGTGGTAATTTTTTTCTACAGTATAATTAAAAGAACAGCATCCAAGAAACTTGCTGAAAGTGATGGTTATATTTTCAATAAGTAAGCAGTTGAATGCCACAGCCATGAATACATCAATGATTCTGTATTTTCAGATTTTTCTCAAATCTAGTTGGTTCTGCCAAAACTGAAATCTGACTTTCTTCTCCTTCACAAATGTGTAAAATGACAGGTGGCATGGATGATGATGATTTATTCTTTATGTTATTTATTTCCAGAGTTTTGTTGTTGTTGTTAATAATTTGAGACCAATAAACTAATAATAAGGAGGCTGAACAGTCAATGGTGCTGAGTGAGGATGGAGAGGCTATACTTTTGAAATTCATATAAAGGGATAATTAAGAAGTTTAAAATCATGAAAGTTCTCTCTGCAGTTCTCAGCTTCAGGGACTGAGATGGTATTAATGTTTGAGAAATACAGTTTTTCATCCTTGCTAGTTTCTTTTTCTTTCAGCTATAAAATGATAAAACAAAATAAAGACAGTAGAAAAGAAATATCTCTGTTTCTTAGGAAATAATATTCTTAGCCCTTAACCAAGACCCTAATTTAATTCTTATTTTTATAGACCAGAATCTGGAAAAGCAGTGTAATGCTGCAGATGGTGAGTGAAGAATAGGGCAAAGCAGAATTTTATAACTAAGTGTGGCCAACACAGACCAGTTGTCAGCATAGCAAGACTAGCAAGACACATAGGTACTATCTGTAAAATGACTAAATCCTTGCCCAGGGACAGTCCCTCCTGCCTGTGGGGTCTCATTGTAGGGTGAGGTGGAAAATGCACATGGAAAACATGCAATTTTGAAAGCAGTTGCTGAAGAGTATGTACATTTTTTTTTAATTTCAAAATCTATTGGGAATTCTATCACATGTATTCTTTCAAATACATTTTCAGAGCTATTTTTCTCCATTATATCATATGTTTTATAAAATAATTCCATGTATAGACTTAAAAACTTCTCCTAGGTTAAATTTATATTAAAAGCCTAAGAATATACAGGAAAATACTTGCAAATTCCAGTTGACATTGGCCATCCTAACTCAGAAAACTTTTGACACCAAAACGAAAAGAGCAATAGATCTAACTGTATCAAAATAAAAAAGCTGTGGGGTGCCTGGGGGCTCAGTCCATAAAGTCTCAATTCTTGATGATGGCTCAGGTTGTGACCTCAAGAGTCCTGAAATCGAGCCCTACCACAGGCTCCACAGTGGGTGTAGAACCTGCTTAATATTCTCTCTCACCCTCCCCTTTTGCCTCCTTCTGCCCTTCTCCCGGGCTCGTGTGCTCTCTCTCTCAAAAAATAAAAATAAATAAATAAATAATAAAAGTAAATAACAAAAATTTAAAAAAATAAAAAGGTTGATTTGGAAATAGATACAGCAAAAACAAAGTTAAAAGATAAACAGGGGTGGCTGGGTGGTCAGTCTAAATATCTGACTTTGGCGCAGGTCATGATCCCAGGCTCTTGGGATCCCAGGCTCTTGGGATCTTCTTGCTCTCTCCGTCCTCCTACTTGTGCTCTCTCTCTCTCTAATAAAAAATAAATAAAATCTTTAAAAAAAAGAAAGAAAGAAAGAAAACAACCAAATGTAAAAAAAGTTTGCAATACTCACGAAACACTCCTGAAAGCTGACTAAACTTCTCCATAATGATGGTGCCTCAGCACTATCTTATGAGGCCATGTGACCTGCAGAGCATTGAACTTTTCCACATTTTGACTTGTTAACTTTGTTGGCATCAGCACCTCCCAGTAGCACATGGCCTCAGTCACAGCCAGTAGAATCACAGTGAATGTGCTTTCTTGAGCTGCATCTCCCAACTACCTTTGAGATAAGCAGTCCCTTCTGTGCCCTTTAAGTAAGAACCCTCCAAGAAGCCAACCAAAACCCTGTTTTTTTTTCATGTGAATTGACCCACCTGGCCCAGGAACCCCAAAGCACTCTATCCACAGACCCTAACAGAGGCATGGGCCCAGATCCTAGGCTCTGTGTATCCACACTTTTCCTTGACCTCACAGCCTAGCCCCTTGAGTCAGGCCGAGTCCCTCCAGCAAGACTCATGAGTAATGAACACCTCTCTTTCACTTTCCTGGGCCTCTACTTAACACAGGTGAACTTAACAAAGATATCACAAACAAAAAGTGTTAATATCATTAGTACCAAAATCATGCATATAACAATAAAACAGCAAATAGCTTATTAGAAAAATCCTTGTTAGATAAAAATTTAAAAAGGTTGCCAACAGACAATTCACAGAACAGGAAACACAGGTGAACCTCCTGAAGAAGACACACAATGTCAGCAGGCAGCACAGTAAAAAAAAATGACAAGGAAATATCAGGGACATATTGTTACTTTCCAATGGTGTAGAGACATGGGTGTTACACAAGATTACTAGGGTTTCACATTTCTGTCAACCCTTAGAAAAATCACCTGGCCTTATCAATTAAAAATATTCAATGGTAATTAATACCTTTGAGAGAAATCCTATCAACACAAATATAATACCAAAGAATAATATTCAAACATTCATATATTACATCCTTTCATAAAATAAAACTAAATGTCAATCTAAGAAAAATTTTTCAGTGGATTATGGTGTAACGACACAATAAAATATTACATAGTTATGAAAATCCCGTGTTAGAAGAGATAAGTAGATCTGGAACTATATGCATGATTGATGTTGGCTGATATAAGTAAGTTAGAGGCTCCTAGGTAAAACGTGAGGATATTTATGTTAAAGGGGAATAAATATTTATATAGGCATAGAAAATACTGTGAGAGAGACACCCAAACCCTTACAAATTAAACCTCAGATAGATGGAATTGGAATGGAGTTTGGTAGGGATTACTAAATTTTAGTCTCTGAATTATTTGAATCTTGTAAGGGATTATAACATAGTTCCTTATCAGAAATAAAAGTGTATATATATATATGTATACATACATATATATGTAATAAAACACAATTTAAAAAGAGGAGGACGAGAGCATAATGAAAATCAACTTTAAAGCAAGCAGTAGGAGAGCAAAGGCAATGAGAGAAATTCTCTCCATGGAGGCTAAGGCACTATCTGGCCACAAGAGCCAGACACAGCAGAGAGAACAGACGTCCACATCTGTCTCTCTCCTTAATATAGCCTTGAGATATTTTTAGGATGGTGGATTTGAAAATTATATCTGCTTGCTTCTTATCCAAATATGGATATTAATGTTTTAGTGGTTAAGAATACTGTTCATTTCTTCAGTTAACAGTTTTCTGTGCAATAAAACACTACTTTGACTACTATTGCTACTAAATTTAATATTAAATCTCGTGATTTTCTGATCACTGTGAAGTGGGCACTGTCACTATGCTGTCATTGTGTCTTCTAATTTGAAAAGTCACCCTGTTGGTTGTGTAAGATCGTGAAGCCTGGTGTACAAACAAGTACCATCCATTAAGAGAGGTTATATAGGGGTGCCTGGGTGGCTCAGTGGGTTAAGCCTCTGCCTTCGGCTCAGGTCATGATCTCAGCATCCTGGGATCGAGCTCCGCATTGGGCTCTCTGCTCAGTGGGGAGCCTGCTTCCCTCTCTCTCTGCCTGCCTCTCTGCCTACTTGTGACCTCTCTTTCAAATAAATAAATAAAGTTTTTGTTTGTTTGTTTGTTTGTTTTTTAAAGAGAGAGCTTACATAACTCACGTCTAGCTGCACATAGCTAGTGCATGTCAGAGAAGTTATAAACTGTGGGTCTCCTTGGCTTCTGAGCCTGAACTAGAAAAATTTTTTTAGGTGGAAGGATTTTAACCAGCATTTCCTGCCTTACAGAAACATTGTCCTTCATCACACAGGAGCCTGAGTATGGTGTAATTTCTAGGCTCAAACCAGCAAGCTGTGACTGGTGCACTTAAGACAAACACCTAATGTAAGAAATCCTTTTCACAGCAAGGATGGAGAAAGCTCATGAGTAGAATACACCAGAGAGAAGCCAGACCAGAGAAAGACTAATTCTTTCCTGTCATGATGTCTGTGACCTGGGTTTACCCCAGGTCCTAATAACAGATATGGTTTGGGTGAGGGAAACAGGAAGGAATAGAACACACAAAATGTCACGGGGATCATAGATAATACTGTTCCATCTCTTTATAGCATTTTAGTCTGGAAAAGGACAAGTGCTCTCTCCTTTTACATCAGTCCACAATGCCATGGCTCTCAGGGGCTCCAGAGGCAGCAGTCCTGAGTAGAAACCCTCCTAGTAGGAATCCTGGCACTTGGTAGAAATCCTAGTCCCAGGCTGACATAGCACAAATGCTTAGGGTCTGGAAAACTTGGCAGGAGCCACCAAAAGAGGCTCTGATGTCTTGGGGCCCAATTGTTGGTCCTGGGATCCTATGTCCAAGCACATTTGGTATCCCCCACGGAGGCTTCTAGGAACTGACAGGGAAGGTTTTCTTCAGAGTCTTGGGTTAAGCAGAGAGAGGCACGGCCCAGAGTCAAGGACATGAGGCTTATTTCAAGAAAAGTGTCTCACAGAAATGTGAGATGTGGAGAAACTGAGGACAAAGCCACTCTCCAGCTCCCCAGGTTTTGCTTTAATCAACTGGAAACATGTCATTGTTGCCTTACTTCTTCTTCTTTTTTTTTTTTTTTTAATGATGGTAGTGGTTCAATAACATGTGACCTATCATAGACATATGAGCAAATAGAGGGCTTATTTTAGTACAACGACAGGATCACTTATGATCCTGTTTTAGTTTTGAACATATGTATTCCTTGCATATTGATACAACCCAGTGCACTTGTAAAGGCTGATTTTCATCTCAATTTTCATAATTAATAAAAGAAAAACTGAAAAGAAAACAACCTCCCTAAGCAACATGGAAGAATTAACAGCTAACTGTAAAACTCCACCAGAAATCATCCCCTTAGAATATATATTGAGTTGAGGGAAGATAAATAGAAGCCGACACACATCTTAAAAATTCTGTATAACCACTTGTCACAGATCAGATGTAGAGAAATACTACAGGAAAAATACATTCCTTTGCTCTTCAACAGATTGTCAGGATTAAAATCTTTGGTGTAAGACTGTCAAATTGAGACATAACTCCATTGCAACACAGTAGGAAGACCAACAGACCACTTCCATTTATTTGTCCTTTAAACTACAATTTCTTACATACAATTCTACCCCTATCCACGTCCAGTAGGACTTTTATTTCATTCTTATTTTAATTTAGAAAATATTTTCTCCAAAAATAGATCTTACCACCCACAACACATAGCAGCAGGGATCAACTGAGCAAACATTAGTCACCTCAAGTGTGGTATTAGTCTGTCATTCTCCAGAAAAAATTTTAGGAGGAGAATAGTTTATAAGTAAACATGTGAATTTTAGTCCTTTTTATAAGCATTAAAATCTTCTCTGTTCTTAGCACTCTGAGTAGCTGTTAAAGGACAGGAATGGATTTCATGTGAGCCCACAACAAGCTCAAAACTTAAATTAAGAAAACAACATCACATGAAGAAGAACAGCAAATACAAGCTGATAAAATTATAAAATACATGGCATGTTGAGATGTTAAAAGGAAACAAAAATAATTGTTAACAATCATATGAGTTTCGTCTTAAAAAGGTTTGAAGAAATGAACAAAGGGCCTGAAGAATAAGATACTTTCTTCTATCTAGAGCTTCCATGATTTCTGATAATCAGGTAGAGCAGGAATGATACCAGGAAGGTGCGTAGATGCCACATCTTTATTTAGGCACCTGCCTCTGTGTGGTTGTGTCAAATCTCTGACTGAATCAAACATCCATTTTTCCTTTTTTTAGAGTGGAAATAACATCAAATTTAAATAAATTTTCTGAGGTTCAAATTAGGTGAAGGATGTAGAATCTTCTTTTAAAAAGAGAACTGTTTTATAAATCTGTGCTGCTGTTATTACACCTATTGGACTCTAAGGTTACTAATCAAAATATTAAAAATATTACTCTAAGACCTCTTGGTTTAATTTATTTTTGATCTAATCTTTTATCATCAACCTTCACTATTTTCTCTTTTCTTTCTTTTAAAGATTTTATTTGTTTATTTGATGGACAGAGGTCACAAGTAGACAGAGGCAAGCAGAGAGAGAGAGAGAGAGAGAGAGAGAGAGAAGCAGGCTCCCTGCTGAGCAGAGAGCCTGACGCAGGACCCTGAGATCATGACCTGAGCCGAAGGCAGCGGCTTAACCCACTGAGCCACCCAGGCGCCCCACTATTTTCTCTTTAAATGTTATTCTACTTTTAATAATTTAGCAATATTTTCCTTCTACTAAATTATGTGTTTGGGGTGTGTGAATCTTTATGTTTATGTATTAGGGTTCTCCAGAGAAACAGAACTAATAGGATAACTCTTACCTATATGTATATCTATATCGATGTCTCCTGTGTATGTACAGATATGTACCTATGTGTGTATGCACGTATGTGTATATATTTCATATTTATATATAGAAAGAGAGAGATTAATGAAGAATTGGCTTCTGCAACTACAGAACTATAGGGGTAAAAGGTGCCATGGATCTGTAGTCTGTAGGTTGGAGACTCAGTAAAACCGTGGTGTGATTCAGTTCTGAGTCCAAAGACCTGAGAACCAGGGGACCCTATGGTGTAAATCCCAGTCAAAGGGCAGGAGCGAATGAGCTTTCCCAGTTCAATCAGTGAAGCAGGAAAAAAGAGGCAAATTCCTTCTTCCTCTGCCTTTGTGCTCTTCAGGCCTTCCTTTGAAGAAGGCAATTTACTTTAAGAAGACCGTGGATTCAAATGCTAATTTCATCTGGAAACAGACTTATCTAGACTAACATAGATAATTCGTGCTGTGCTCTGTTGAAGTTGACACAGAAAATTAGGCAGGACCATGTACTCTAATACTTTGCTTCACTGAAAGCAATAATTAAAATATTAGTTCAATAATTGTCTTTCTACTAAAGATGGTCTTTAATAGATGTTGGAACTAACAAATTGGACTGGGGACCCTGGACCTAAATTTTGCATGGGTTCCAGACTCCTAGTCATTTAACAGTTAAGTCCTGACCAGAGAGTGACTTGAAGAGGAATCCTAGTAAGGGTGGCAGAACAGGGCTTTCCTGAACAGGCATGAATGGTGTCATTTCTTTTTTCTAATGCACGTTCCTGCACTTATTGTCATTTTAATTTTCTTTTAAAAATCTGTAAGACCTCTACTCTACTCTCATTAACCTGGGATCACCTTATCTAAAATGTTTGGACAAGAGACCACAAAGATTTATAATGAAGTTGATTTAATTCCCTGTTCTTTCTAAATGTGGGGTTCGTAGGTCTGTGATATATAACTTAAGTTAATCAGCAAAAATATTTTCATGTCCAAGACCTTAGTTAGCTGTAAAAAAATAATAATGAAATTTTAAATGAAATATGATCTGCAGACTGGAATCTGAATGTAATATCTAATAACTTCATTTTACTCAGAAAGTGTGGTCCACTCATGTCCATTTTTTCCATTTTAAAATGAGAAAATGAGGGGAATCAAATACCTTACAAATAAATTAATCATCATTAGAGAAACAACTGAGTATTTTTCATACTGAGTAAATTTGTTCAGCTTTAAAAAGAAAAACAGATGTGGGCACCTGGGTGGCTCAGTGGGTTAAGCCTCTGCCTTCAGCTCAGGTCATGATCTCAGCATCCTGGGATCAAGCCCCACATTGGGCTCTCTGCTCAGCAGGGAGCCTGCTTCCCCGACCCCCACCTCTCTCTGCCTGCCTCTCTGACTACTTGCGATTTCTCTCTCTCTCTCTCTCTCTCTGTCAAAAAAATAAATAAAATCTTCAAAAAAATGTATCTGTTTTTTATTAATAATTTTTTTTATTGATTAAGGGAAGATGAATGTTTTTTGGTGAGTTGGTCAGATGAGGAGCATTGTGAAGGGCTAATGAGGAACTAGTCACTCCATAGAGAGTTGTGACCTTTAGTTCAAGAAAAATTGCATTTTCTTGGCCAAACAAATTTCCCACCTTTATTATTGCTTGTGTACTCATCTAACTTATCTCGGAAATCTTTTTGAAGCTCTATGCTAAATGTATGTGCAATCTGCACAACAGGGTTACCCACAATCTAGTCTAGCAGATGATGAAAATATACATAATATTAAGTCCTTTTTAATATTGGTCATCAATCAATCAACCAATCCCTGAAATTCATTTTTGAATTTTCTTTTCCTATTCAAGGAGAAATAGTAAAAACATACTTTGCTGTTTAAGTTGTTCCTTTTATTTATTGGTTTGTTTATTTTGTCATGTATGGGCATGTGTGTGTGTGTGCACACGCATATGGGTGTGTCTAAATATTTGCGTAAAAGAATGTGTCCAAACTAGCAGACTGTATTTTAGTAATATCACAACTAATATATTGGTCCTCAGAAGTAACTCCCTTCATATAATACAGCTTGGACCTGAATCTAGTAAATAAAACAGCAAACAAAATTGGCATAATTGATCTCTAAATCCTGTGGCAACAGAAGAATAGAGTCCAAAAAGAAATCTTTCCTAATCTTGCACTTGATCACACTTTTATATGGATATCCCTCCACACAGAGTGCCAACAAGAAAACAAAGATTCTAATTAGAATTCTGTTAAAATTCAGGCAGAAATATAGACACTTCATTACATTCTGAAAGTCCCATGAGGACAGAGAACTGGTCTTCATCTGGTCTGGTTTTCATCACTATCGAACCCCTGAACTGAGTGCAATGACAGTCCCTTTTCTTCCCCCCCCACAAAAAAAAACCTTAAATAAAATTTTTTTTTTGAAAAGTGAATAAACAATTATACTTGCCTTTAAACCTCTAAGCCAGGTCAAATAGGAAAAGGAGAATTTTTAAAAGTTCCAAGGTATCCGACATGTATAAACAGTATAAACAGTAGATAAGCACATTGCTTTATCAAGAAGTAAGTGCTACTAGTGTGTGAAAATACTATGGTGTCATGGTCTAACCACATCTGGTCAACAGTGCCCAGTCACTAGTGCTTTTGTGTTCTCACTTATCTTTGTATATTTATGCCAGTAAGAAATGATTTCTTGATGCCTAGGAGATTCTGCCTACCAGCATATCAGCTTCTTTTTTACTAAAACATCACTCTGCAAGTTCTTATCAGTTGAGGACACCCTTCTGAGTTTTCCAAAGGGACAATAGATTAATATTTTAAGTGATTCTGTGCTACTATATTTATGGCACTACAGTATAAATATTAATCACAACTATAATGAATAATATTACATATAAAATTATACTTTAAAAGATAATGTATAAATAATCCAAAATGAACATGATGTGATTGAATAGTAGTATTCTACCTAGCTCCTAATCAAAGTTCTTCCCACTGATGCAAACCCTCTCTCACTACCAAACCTCACAGAAACATGCTGATTCTACAGGGAAAACACATTAGCTGCTGAAAAGACTGGGCAGTGCAGACTTATTAACATGTTCCTAGAATGGAGACCATATCTCATATACTTCACTTCTGAAGCCACACATGAATATTTAACAGTACAGTTTTTTTTTTTTTTAAAGATTTTATTTATTTATTTGACAGACAGAGATCACAAGTATGTCGAGAGGCAGGCAGAGAGAGAGAGGAGGAAGCAGGCTCCCTGCTGAGCAGGGAGCCTGATGTGGGGCTCCAACCCAGGATCCTGGGATCATGACCGGAGCCAAAGGCAGAGGCTTTAACCCACTGAGCCACCCAGGCGCCCCAACAGTACAGTTTTGAAAATATCCCTGTCTTTGTTGTTTAACCATGTCCCCAAAACAGGTGGGTGCACTAATAAATGCACTTTTTTTTTTCATAGATTTATTTATTTACTTGAGAAAGAGAGAGGGAGAAAAGGAGAGAGAGCTTGAGTGGGAAGAGGGGCAGAGGGAGAGAATCTCCAGCAGATTCTGCTGTGACTGAGATGGTGACCTGAGCTGAAACCAAGAGTCAGATGCTTAACCAACTGAACCACGCAGGTGCCCAAAGACACTTCAAATTACACCTAGTAAACACTTCTTTACGCTTCATCCTTGTAGCTTCAGGCTTTGATGTGCAGGAGGTGATGGTGATCTTGTACAATCAAGTTGGGACTGGAACGTGGTGGTGTTGGCTCCAGGATCCTTCTGATCCAAAGAAGGAGGCTGTCGTGGAAGAAAGATTCAGGTATTCAGGGGAAAGTGATTTGTTCTGAAACATACTGCAAAGAAAAATCTGAGTCCGTGCAGTTACAAAAACAAACTTCCAACCAACCCTCTAGTTTATCAGCCCAAAACGTGATTTTATTTTCACTTGTACAAATGTCAGGAGACGGTGAGAGAGAAAGCAGATGTCAATTGGTATCACTTGGAAGGTGGTGTACATTGGAATGGAATCAGCATTGATGAACTCCCTAAAAAATGCAATCTCTATAAACAGGGAAAACAATTCTTTATTCTTTCTCATCTTTTTTATTCCTCCCACCTTTTGGACCACAGGAAGGAAAATGAACAATTGCAAACATTTACATATACTAGATTCTCCATATATCTCAGAAAATAGGCAGCTGATACATCTCCGTTAGATTTCTCTGCTTTGTCCTATCCTGTAAGGAAAGATAACCCATTCTCCTGTTGAAATTGACTCTGGCATGAGAGAGCATTTGCACTCTTGGTTTCAATCATCCAGTCTGAGCGAACTTCTATCCCAGCATCCAACATCAAGGAGACTTTTTCTTGTAAAGCCATTACCTTACACTAATTTCTCTCATATAGTTCTCATATAGTTCTAATTCTGTGTTTTCAAGTGCAAGGATAAACCTGTAAATGGACATGCATGAAACACATATAAATGCAATCAGATTCTTCAACAATAATAAAAGATTGGCCTGCAAAGTAGTTGTTATTAGCTTCTTCCTTTTAACAGTGAAAAACCATGGCTCAGAGTGAGCAACTTGCCTTTGGCACACAGGTGATGGTGACGGATAAGAAATTTTTTTTTTAAGATTTTATTCATTAATTTATTGGACAGACAGAGATCACAAGTAGGCAGAGAGGCAGGCAGAGAGAGAGGAGGAAGCAGGCTCCCCGCTGAGCAGAGAGCCCGATGCGGGTCTGGATCCCAGGACCCTGGGATCATGACCTGAGCCGAAGGCAGAGGCTTAACCCACTGAGCCACCCAGGTGCCCCAGATCAGGAATTTAAACACATCACCTTCGAAAGTCTCTTCTCTTCCATACAAACTATATGCTTTTACCTCTCAAGGCCAGTTTCCTTATATATGGTTATAAGAATTACATATATTATTGTGAAAAGCCTTAAAACTTAAATAAGCATAAACTCATACAAATCTAAAAATTAGTTAAAGCCAGATATTTAAGTTCATTGGTCCTTCATGGGTTTTTAGAATGAATGATAACCCCCCCCTCAAAATATTGAATTTTCAATTTGTTATTAATATTATTCCTGAAAAGTCACTGCTTCTCTTTCTCATAACTATCCTATTAATAATATTATCACTCACTGTGTCTTTAGGTTCTAAAGGAAAACAGAAACAAGCTTCAGTATTATAAATGCTTGAAAGATTGTTGTTTCCCACATGTTGTAAATACTGCTTTTTGAATTCTGCATCTCCTTGGCTTTCTCTTCGACTCTGTTCTCCGGGTAACTTCCAAATACAAGTATTACTATCCATCTATGTAACATTTTTGAGGTAAAATTGTGGATGAAAACATATTAACATTTGCCAGGACTTAAGGCTGGTGGGGCAAGAATACAACTGATGAACTATGAAGAGGAATTCTTTGTGGTGATATGATGGTTCTGCATCTTGATTGCAGAGCCAGTCACACAAATGTACGCAGATGAGGAAGTGGCCCTGAACTACACACACCCATTGAACCAATATCAACTTCCTGGTTTTGGTGTTGTATTGTGATTACACATAATGTCAACATTGGGGGAATCTGGGTGAAGGAATTTATTCAGTACTGTTTTTGCAACTTTCTGTGAAACTATAATCATTTAAAAATAATATTTAAAAAACTATCATCAAGATTACCTCAACCTTTTTGGTCTACGTACCCCCAATTTTTTTTTTTAAATACACAAACTAGGAACAATTGATTTGGTGTTTTAAAAGAATTCTAGAGATACATTCAGACATGTGCACAAAGATATAGCTAGAAAATGATTCATTATAGTTTTAGAAATATTAGGAACAGCTTGCCTACAATAGAAGGTTACTTCAATGACATGCTATTCACTTTTCAAATTATTCTATAAAAGGAAAGTCTGCCCAGTGACATACAAAAATACACATAAGTTACCTTTCAGAGTTGGAATGATTATGTTTTTAGCATTTTCATTTTGGCACTTTCCTGATTTTCCACTGTTCTACTTTTTCATCATGTAACTAACATGAGATAAAAGTTTATTAGATACAGGGCATATGGTAGCTGATCTAGGAGAATGAAAAACAGCCCTGAACTTCCCACTGCTCACACTTTCTAAAGGGATGTTTACTGGTGTTTCCCAGTAAGTGATCCTGCATGAATGAAGCATCCATTTTCAGTCCTGATTAATAGTCTTCCTATATAGATAGGATGCAGCCATCAGGGAAAGAAAGCACTACATCCAACCAAACAGAAAAACAGCTGACATCCTCAGACAGAACATGGGTCCAGCATACTCAGCCTAGAGACCATGAGCACAGGTGTTCCACTACACAGGCAAAAATGAAGACTCTACTTTTGAGGGAGAGCATGAGCTACGCCCACACCTAGTAATGGAGGCCCTCCAAGAAGCCATTGATATCCTACTCCATCCCAGGTGACCTGGCCAAGAGTTGAATGTGACTCTCTCTAAGATCATTTGCTTAGTGATTAAAGGCATTCCCTAGAAATAAGGAACTAGAGATTTATCATGACCCACACGACATACCACTGATGGTTCTTCATATATAATTAGATATTATACATATTTTAAAGTGTTCATAAGATTTTGTGGGCTGAATCATTTGGTCAAATTCATGGAAGCCATGCAAATATAATTCTTTATCGATAACTAGACTAAGGGGACACTCTTCACTATTCAGTTTGAGATTCGGATGTCCAAAGTCAAATCAAGCAGATAGGCAGTGGTCTTTTATTCTTATGGATGGAGAACACAGCATGGAGACAGACTTTTTCCATCACCTCACCATAGATAGGAGCCCGGGTGGGAAATAGTAGGACTTGGGGGAAATGAAAGCATCTTCTTTTTCCTCTGTTACACAACAAGCTTTTTTTCTGAGATAGCAGAAAATGTATACATAAAAGAATAGGCTAAATTGTTTTTAATATTTCCTACCAGTCAGAATTAAGAAGAGCTTTATCAGAGAAATTGTGTCAGATCATACATCAAAGATTCTAATATGATTAGAAAAGATAATGGAATTCTTCACTCTAACCAGAGACAATAGAATGAGAACACGATTGTTTATAAGGAGTAATGAGTGCACTCAGAAGAGCAGGGTTCATTGTGAGCAAGGTTAGTTTATAGTGTATTCAGATGTGACTTTCCCTAAAAATCTTTCTACTTTAAAACATTGGGAAGAAAAGCAATTGCAATTTTTACGTCAAAATAGCTAGTTTCCTAATGTCAAAATGAAGGTATATGAGGAAAAATACATGTGAGGAGAATGCCAAGCCTTGAATTTTGCATTAAATCATCTTAATATATAAAGAAAAAGAAAGTACATATGACATACACAAAGCCCTGATTCATAGAAATAACACCTTTTATTTCCAGAATCACAATGTGGTTTTTTTAATGAACAGAAACCAAGGCATTAAAAGAAAAAGGATGTGGAATGCTACAGTGAATGCTGCATCAATAAATGCAAGAACAGACTGGGGCTAAAGCCAGAAAATGAGGAAAATCTATTGGTAAATGTACTAAGAGGGATATTTTTTAGTTATATTGTGACTGGTAGTTTTGCTAACTTAAATGTGTGTGAGAAGAGATTTACAATTGTATTTCTATTATAATATTGGCTTATAGAATTAAGTATTCTATGATAATATTATTGTACAACCACTTTAAGAAGTTAAAGACACATACAGGTCAAATATACTGGAAATGTTGAACTCTTTAATTGATTTCCTTTATCACTATATAAGCAACAAAACATAGAAAAGCACACATCATATAAAATTAGATTACTGTTTACAAGTGTTTTAAAATTTTAGGAGGCAAATGCAGTTTTAAAAAGATACCCTAGAGTAATTATATTTTGTTCATTCTTGACTAATTTAAAGTCACTGTGACCTTTTCAAAGGTGGTGACATTTCTAATATTCAGAGAAAGACTGAAGAAGTAAAATTTATCTAATGCAAAAACCAAGCACATCTGGCTGAAAATCCTTAAATTTTCTTTTCTTCTTTTTCCTTCTTTTTTCTTTTCTTTTCTTTTTTCTTTTTCTTTTCTTTTGTTTGGAAGCAACCTGCCACATTTAGCTATTCTGTTATTGAAGCAAACTATTGTTCTGATGTGGGAGCACACGGAACAATAGATGTCATGGATGCTCATCCATTGTGGGTTAAGTCTTGTGCTCACTGACATCCATCCTATTTAATGAGGTGTGAAAGTGTACAACCATAAAAGCCCACAGAAGGAGTAGCCCCTGGAATGGGTGAAAACAAATTCACCCAGCCCAGTGGGCAAGCTGTGGAGGAGGGTTCCCACACTGAGACACAGACAAAACCTTCAGAGCAGGAAACTTCTGTCCTTGAAGTAGGTAATGGTAGAGGGTAGTATGTATATATCCAGAAGCCACCTTCAATCACCTTTTAACTTTGTCATATAGTACACTCTGTACTGTACATCTCCACCAATACCTGGCACTACCTGGATACCCTCTTTTGGGAAAGTAATTATCTCTTTGTTCTGCCATATCATGTTTATATGTTAACACCCTACCACACATACATGTAGACACAGTCTTACTCAGGCACCCACATGTACACACCTGTTCTTTACTTTTGCCAATGAGAATCTTGTAGGTTTTACAAAGTAAGAGAAAAAGGAATAAAATTTTATATCATTCCATACAGTCTTATCCAATATTCTAGCCGATGTTGAAATTTTGTTCTCTGAATACCCCTACCTTATGTTTACACCAATACATTCTGCACACGATCCCAGAGGGAAGGGCACTAGCAATGGTTGCACATGTGGCAGAAGTTGTGTCCCTTATATATATGATATAATAATATCCTCCAAATCCTGTGACATATTATTAGTTCCATTTTACCAGGATAAAGAAATTAAGTCTAGATATGATATGCAAAATGATTAAAGCCTTACATATGGTACGGATGGTACCCACGTTAAATTTCCCAGTGTTGGGGCTCCTGGGTGGCTCAGTGGGTTAAAGCCTCTGCCTTTGGCTCAGGTCATGATCCCAGGGTCCTGGGATCGAGTCCCGCATTGGGATCTCTGCTCAGCGGGAAGCCTGCTTCTCTTTCTCTCCCTCTCTCTGCCTGCCTCTCTGCCTACTTGTGATCTCTGTCAAATAAATAAATAAAATCTTTATAAAAAAAATTTCCCAGTGCTAATATAGTGATTTAGAATCATCTAGACAAATCAGAAAGCTAAAATAACAGTAAATATAATATAGTATAATATAATATAATATGGGGGCAACTGGGTGGCTCAGTCGTTAAGCATCTGTCTTCCGCTCAGGTCACGATCTCAGGGTCCTGAGATGGAGTCCTACATTGGACTCCCTGCTCAGCGGGAAGCCTACTTCTCCCTCTCCCACTCCTCCTGCTGATGTTCCCTCTCTCGCTTCTCTCTCTCTGTCAAACAAATAAATAAAATCTTTAAATATATATATGTAGTATAATATGTAATATAAATAATAAATATACCAAATGTAACGGAATATAATGTCTTAGTTTTCTGCTCCTATGTAAATATCTTGAAAGCTGCTTTAAGAAAGTAATACTAATGTACATAATATGTATAATACACTGCTTCATATTTGAAAATAATAGAGGTTTAGTAAATGATTTTTTTTTAAATAAGCTTTTTAAAAGCAGGCAGACATGGGATTAACTTCTCAGTTATAGTGTACTAAGCATTGTTGATACAGACGAATTTCCAAGCAGCATGTTATTCCTTGTCCATCTCCCCAAATGGGTTATATATTATATTTTAATATTACCTCCTATGAATGCACTTTGTATTCCTGACGTTGTGCCTTGGACTGTTTTTTTTTCCCCCCCTCCGGTTAAACTTCTGCATGCCTATCACTGACCCATTTCTAGCTCACGGAATGCTAACTGTGGTTGAAGGCCCCGTCCTTCTGACTCTCCACAAAAATTTATCAAGTATTCTCAAATCACCCTCACTGCCCTTGGAGGCTGGATTTTACTCTTACCACTTTAACCAAGCACTGATCTTAAACCTTTCCTGAACTGGTTACTTGAGGCACTCAGGTCTAACTGAAACAAACAAACAAACAAATAAACAGCAAGAAGACAAAAACACTCAGGGTTTGGCACTCTTGGATTCTAATCTTGATTCTGCCCATTCATAGCTGGCCAAACTAATTTTCTGATCTGTTTCCTCATCTATTACATGCAGGGTGTGTGTGTGTGTGTGTGTGTGTGTGTGTGTAAGTTTGTAAGTGTGTATTAAAGAAATACCCAGTGTGGGTCTGGGGTGCAGGAACAGAATGACCCCTGGGCTGCTTCTGCAGAACGATGTTGATGTTACTCAGTATGAGTCGTGGCACAGACAGCAGGGACTTTAATTGAACTGAGCTGCTCTAAGCAGTAGAGATCTAATTATGGCTCAGTTCTATCAGAGAAAAAAACATGTTAAGTATGTAAAATGAAAGTTTTCAAATAGAATAATATTGGACCACTGAAAACTATTATAAGCGGTATGTAAATGGTGTGTGTAAATGGACCTCACCAGAGCCAGGAGGGCTAGCCGGTTAGTCCCCTGTATTCTGGTTAACAAAAGACTTACTTAATGTATCTACTCTAGAGAACGATTTGTACCAGGGAACACAGCAGAGAGAGATTAGAGACACCGAAAAATAGGAAGTGGGGATAGAATTCAGCCCAACTGTGAAATTTTCTTGCTGAGAAAATCGCAGAGAATCCCAGTGGGTAGACAAAGGATGCCCAGGTTACAAAATCCTGCAGGATGATAAACACAGACAAGTCCATAGCCCTCATTTCACAAAGCTTTAAAAAGTGTGTTTTTTGTGTCACATTGGAGCATTTTCAGTTGCAGAGACCAACGAATCTCTGAAAATAATGAACCTTATTAACAAAAAGTTATCCTGTCCCCAAATGGAGTGGGAGAAATTGAGGATATTAGTTAATTGGGGAGCATGGTGGGAATAGAGGAAATTGAAGAACCATACTCTTAGAAAAACATCAGAATTAGAATACCGGGACAATAGGAGCTTGGCGTAGGTCAGATCAGATCATTCTTTCAGATATACTTTTTAGAAGCTGTCACCAGAAGAACTGGAGGTTTCTATCTTCAATGCATCATGACTATGCTGTTTATATGTATGCCTAAATTAGCTATATACTTACACATTTCAACTCCCACCCCAGAGTGTGCGCAAAATAGCTTGCAACAAATTCTTTCTAATATTTACACAGCCTGAAATTAAAGGACCCCCTCTGGAATAACCGCAAATATATGTGGGTATCATGGTCTTATCCAACTCTGTGAAGTATTCTCATGTTTAGAATGGACTATTTTAGATGATCAGTACCACTCAAAGAATTTTTTTCTTAAAAGTATAATTCTGAGTGTATCTCATTTTATTTAATCTGTTGCCTGATGGATGGTAACTCCTATTACTCAAGAACTCTTTTCCATTTAATGTGTATTAACTGTGGCATTTGGAGATTATACATATATATCTATATAGAGAGATATATATAAAGGAATTTAAGCTTTTTTCAAAGTTCTGCCTTTGGAAAAAAAAATAAATCTGTACCTAATTATAGTGTTGACTTTGTAGTAAACTCATAGTAATTATTTATTAAGTTACCTTATTTTTCACCTTCTAACTGGTACTATCTAAGCTGAAGGCAAGGTCAAGTTTTCATAGAATAAGTGAAAGCAAAATGACACCAAGGATGTTTACCAGCGTGGCATATTTTTGGGTGGTATATTCTGCAACCTTTCACCCCATGTCGTCATGGGAAAACATCAGAGAAACTTAGATTTATGGATATTCTACAAAATAACTGACCCATGCTTTCAAAAGCATTAAGGTCATAAAAGACAAACTACGATTAGGGAGTTATTGTAGACAGGAGGAGATTGAAAAGACAGGACAACTAAATGTACAGTGGGGTCCAGCAATAGGTAGGAAAAAAAAATGGCCATTAGTGAAAAAATTGGTGAAATCTGAATAAACTCTGTAGTTACAGCTTTACACCAAGGTTAATTTCTTACTCTTGATCATTTTCCCATGGTTTTGTCAGATACTAACATTAGGACAAACTGGCTAAAGAGTGTATTGATACGACCTGAACTATGTTTGGCAACTCTTCTGTAAGTCCAAAATTTTCTCAAAATAAAATAGGGAAAGAGAGAAGGAAAATTATACCTTTAAAGAATTGACCTTAAAAAACATCCAAATCAAATCCCTGATGTAAAAACCTACATTTTGTAATTCATAGGTATAATGTGAATATGAAAGATAGGAAGATTATGAATATGAAAATTCTTCATATTTTGAAACATACAAATATAACAGAACACTGTAAATACAGGTAAAATATTAATGGAAGGAATCCTTATGATTAAATAGTAAATGGAACCACAAGATATATAGAATGTAATTGGAGACCATGTAAAACTTATATATACTAGTCACAGTGCAATTAAAAAAAATAAGAAAGAATAATACCCATTGCCTCAAGAGATCTTAATGCTTGAAAGTGAAGAGAAAGAGAATAGGATGAAAATGTATATTATGTTTCCTGTATGCTTGATAAAGCCATTTCTGTATCACTGATAACAATGGTATGATGAGATAAAGTGGAAAAGTCATTGTTGAACTGTCAAGGTATAAAGACTACGGTATTAAGTATACTAAGTATAGCTATTAATAATCAAAAGATGTGAATTCTAATAGTACCCCACAGATATTTGAGAAGATATTAAGTTCTTTACTATAATGAGGCAAAAATGCCATTAATTAGTCTACAACGTACTGAACAATGTCATAATATAAATAATTTTAATCAGTTGTCAAAGTAAAGTATTTTTATTCAAATTATTATTCAAATCATGCTGTTCGTATTGAAAGTTAGGCTCAGTAAAGGCTAGAAAAAGAAAGATAAAAATCCATTAAACCATGCAGGAGATATTTTGTTTTCCTTTAGAAAGTGCATTTAGAGATGACTGAAAATTAATAAACCTAGATGACAGTGTTTAACTAATTGTGATTCTTGAAGTTTACAAAATCAAACTTCTCTTGCATAAGATCCACTTTCTAAAAGTTCATTAATTCCAAAAATAGAAATTAGGCTTCTATTGTCTATCAGAAATTGTCTCAGTATCTGAGATATATCAGTGAATAAATATATAATACCAGCATCCCATATGAAGCATATATTCTACTTAATTGGTTAGGGATTTTTAGTCAAAAACAACTTATAACTCAACCTTGAATTGGCTTATGTTCAAAGAGTAAAAGACTAAAGTAATCTGAAAATTCAAGGTATGGAATGGGCATCATCTAAGGCTGGACTTTCCTATCTCAACATTGGAGCTCTCTGCTTGCTTGTTGGACTCAAACTCCAGCATCATATGGTATGAGGTATGGCACGCAATGCCTCAGTCTCCAAACTGTCTTGGATATGTAGTGTTAAAAAGGGAAAGCCTTTTTCTGACAACACAAATTCAAAATTTAAGAGTGCAGCATTGGCTCTCAATGGATCATCTGCTGATCCTTGAACCAATTAGCTGGCTAAATAAATGTAAAGGATAAATTGGTTGACACCTGGATTTTGTGCTACCCCTAAGAGTGATGGATGATCACAATTTACAATAACTAAATGGACTGAGTTGTAATGATGGCAAACACAAAGTTACTATGAAAGAAAATGATAGTACAATCAGCAGATGAATCCCAAACAACTGTCTACTATAGTAACCAATTGCTTTTTCTTAAAATAGAATAAAATATCCATCAAATTCTTTTACTAATTTCAGTAGTGAGTACTAATGTACTTAATTATCTGTACTAATTCTCCTCTATTTGAAAAGCCTGGTAAAGTTTCTCTTTACCTAAATGGACTCTGGCTAATACATAAGTATCATGAACAAAAGAATTTCTACTAAGAATAATAAATTCAAAATCGCTGAAGTATTTCTAGGTGTACTGAAATTCTCATCAGCCAGGTCTATAGATTGCACAGTCATGTGGAAATGTGATGATAATAAAGTAAAATATCATTACTTGATTTTATTTGTTAATCAATTTTCTAAAAAATTAAATTTAAATTTAGTGAATTAATTCTAGCTAATGAATTTTTTAAAACACACTTTTCTGGGGCGCCTGGGTGGCTCAGTAGGTTAAAGCCTCTGCCTTCAGCTCAGGTCATGATCCCAGGGTCCTGGGATCCAGCCCCACATTGGGCTCTCTGCTCAGCGGAGAGCCTGCTTCCTCCTCTCTCTCTGCCTGCCTCTCTGCCTACTTGTGATCTCTGTCAAATAAATAAATAAAATATTTTTAAAACACATTTTCCCCCCCTAAAATTTTGACTTGGACTACTAAAATTTAACACACTATGCGTGTGTGTGCATGTGAGTGTTATCTTTAAAACCAAAAATCCTTGTCATGTTCCTGATCTCAAAGGGAAGGCTGCCAGCTTTTCCCCTTGGAGAATGATATTTACTATGGGTTTTTCATAGGTAGATTTTATGAAATTGAGGAATGTTCCCTCTATCCCTATATTTTGAAGAATTTTAATCAGGAACGGATTCCATATCTTGTCAAATGCTTTTACTGCATCAATTGAGAGGACCATATGGTTCTTCTCTCTTCTCTTATTGATTTGTTCTATTATGCTGGTTGATTTGCAAATGATGAACCACCCTTGCATCCCATGGATAAATCCCACCTGGTCATGGTGGGACATTAGGGGACATTGGAGGAAGGAGAGGAGAAGCGAGTTGGGGGAAATCAGAGGAGGAGATGAACCATGAAAGACTGTAGATTCTGACAAGCAAACTGAGGTTTTTGGGAGGGCCTGGTGGTGGGTATTAAGGAGGGCATGAATTGCATGGAGTGCTGGGTGGTGCATAAACAACGAATCTTGGAACACTGAAAAAATAAAATCAAATTAAAAAAAAACAACCAAAAATCAATTCAAACAGAATCCCCCTTTACTACTTTTTTTCTGCATTTAGGTAAAGGAAAAATAAGGAAAACAAATAATTTTTATATAGATCTAATTAGAAAAACTGCATATTCAGAAATATGAAGCTTTATCTCATTGAAAACATGAACTTGACTATATAAAAGTTATGATGGTGTCTCTGGAAATTTCAAAGGACATTTCATAGCAGAGGGTCTTTAACACATAGCATCATAGAGATTCATGTAGTTCCAACAATCCTGAGAAAATGATAGCTGTAGCTGTCAAATGATAGAAGTGGATTTAATAGACACTTGATTTATAAAGTTTGACAGACTAGTCGACGAAATCAGAAAATTTAAAAACGTAACATTTTATCTACTTCTTTTTTAGAAGAATCTGGACCGTAAAACTTCTTCTACTTTTGAAGAAATCTGAAAAGTCAGCATTTGTCATTTTTTAAAATGGACTGATTATTTGCTCTTTTGGCATAGATTTCTCATGTAAGTTTCCTTATATTTATAATTTTCCCCTTTAAGCTGAATAAAGAAAAAATATTTTTTTCAATTAACTGGAGATCCCCTTAATTGTGTTCCATTAATCAAAGTTTTATCAGGCTTCAGAATTTAAATGAGTAAAATGCATCACAAATAAAAAGATGAGATAATTTCCATATATCTTATTTAAGGATAAACAGAAACAATGGCACCATCCCTACCCTGCCCCTCCATTCCTAATTCAAAATAAATGAAATAGATGCTCTCTATATAGATGAACAATGAATGAAATTACTCAGATAACTATATCTGTATTAATTTTCTATTGCTGCCGTAACAAACTAGTGGCTTTACGCAACACAAATAGGCTATCTTACCGTTCTGTTAGAACTCCAACAAAGGTCTCTCTGGACTAAAACCAAGGAGTCAGAGGCTTGCATTCCTTTGGGGGGCGCTAGGGAGGAATTCCCGCCTTTTCCAGTTTCCAGAAGCCACATCTACATTCCTTGGCTCATGTCTTCCTTCCTCCATCTTCAAAGCCAGCCGTAATAAATGAGGTCCTTATCACATGCTGTCACTCTGCACTTCTGTCCTTTCTTTCTTTACTCTTGTAAACCCTTGTGATTCCAGTAGGACAACTCAGGTAATCCAAGATAATCTCTCTAATTTAGACTCACCTGATTTTTTTTTTTTCCCATGTGCAATCTTAATGCCATTTTGCCATGTAACATAACATATCTCTAGGTTCTGGGCACCAGGATGCAGACATCTCTGCAGGTCATTATTCTGATATGAGCAACAAACTTGATACCACATCACAGTGTCTAGACAGCGCACTCCAGTAGAACTTCTGAGATGACAGAAATGGTTTATATCTGTGATGTCCAATATAGCAGGTAAGATTTATATATGAGCTTACAAGGAGGTCAACAGTCACCAGCATTGTTTCAGTAAGCCATCTTCAATTCTAGTGTCATAGGATTTCCAGTTTTTTTTTTTAAACCCTAGCATTCAAACTTCTTTGCCTACTCTGCCTCCATTTTCCAACAAATCCACTTTGTTCTCTGATTTGAAATTCATGCATTTTAATTGTTCATGAAAACTTAACTGTGGCCTGAGTATATTGTATTTTAATGGGAATTAATGTCTTAAAGGCATAGAACATTATAGAAGTTGTAATATCAATCTGTAGATTGAAGAGTGGTGACAACAGGTAAAGGTATAATTCTGGTGATTTCTGAAATGACTTCATATTTGAGATAAATTTTAAATATTTAAAGCCAATTCTAATAATAAATTGTTAGAAATTATGTTTGTCTACCATGTAAGCACAAAATAAGAACATTATTATTTATTTGGTAAATGAACTACTAAATGTAGCAGAAAGTCATTACAAGAAGCTATTGCAGGGTCATAATATGATCATAAATTACTCAATTGATGGAATTAACTGTGTGCATATTCATTTAAAATACAGATACACTTATTTATACCTATATGCAGTCATGGAGTTATTAAAATTTTTAAAGGTTATAACAAAAACATTCTACAAATAAAATTAAAAGTCAAAATAAGTATTTTCCATATGCTTGACATTCAATCCAATAGTTATTTAACAGTTACTTAATACTAGACCAACACTATCTAATGGAATATAATGTAAGACATACATGTACATTAAAATGTTTTAGAATGCATAAAGTAAAATGAAATAAGTGAAAATAATTTTAATAATATATTTTATTTAAAATCATATATCCCCCAAATTATCATTTCAACTTGAAATCAATATAATAAACATATATATACACATATACATTTATGTGAAATATAAAATTAGGAGTTTATTTTCTACTGAGAACACCTCTCAATTAAGACTGGTCACAGTTTAAGGATTCAGTAATTCAGTAGTAACATGTGGCTTGTGACTACTATACGAACAACTCTGTAAAACAAATGAAGAATGCAATGATGAAAATCAAAACTCTACCTTTAGGGCACCTGGGAGGCTCAGCTGGGTAAGCACCCAGCTCTTGGTTTCAGCTCAAGTTATGACCTCAGGATGATGAGATCAATGGGGCTCTATACTCAGCACAGAGTTGGCGGGAGATTCTCTCCCCCTCTCTGTCTGCACCTCCTTCCTCTTATGCATTGTTTTTCTCTCAAATAAATAAAATCTTTAAATGCTCTACCTTCAGGTAGCTTGTGATCTAATAGACAAAGTCATGTACATATATAATTAAGATACCTAAATATAATATTCTAAGATAAAAATAAAGGCAGATGGTTGTAAAAATAGAAAGGGAGAGGCCAAATCCAAGGAAAGGAATTCCAAGAGATTAATAATTTTCAGCAACCCAAGTCCTAGCTCAAAGTTATTTTTTTCTACAGTAGAAATTCTGTTCTTTGAAAATGAGGTCAAAATTGATCATATTCAATCAACAAAGAAAGGCAGTTTGGTGAAATGAGAAGACTATGGGGTAAATTATAACTAACTCTTTTAATTTCAGTTTCTAGATATATATTAGCTGTGTAATCTTAGGTGAATTCTTGAATACCTATTTCTCTGTATACTTAGGGTGATTAGATACAATGCACAGTATTAGTACTGAATGACTTTTAAAAATTGTTGTGTGTAGTACCTCACACAGTGGGTATTAAGTAAATGATAGATATCTCCTATTATTTCAATGTATAAATACATGTTTAAAAGCTTATTTACATAATGTTCATTTCATGCCTACACTAATTTTGTGACTTTCAATTGAGGCAATTTTGCCTCTGAGAGGACTTTTGAAAATGTATGGATCAATACATTTGTATCTTTGGGGAAAATACCTAGTGGTTCAGTTGCTGGTCATAGGATAGCTCTATTTTTAACTTCTTGAAAACTTCATACTGTTTTCCTAGAGTGGCTGTGCCAGCTTGTATTCCCACCAACAACATAAGAGGGTACCCCTTTCTCCACATCCTCGTCAAAATTTGTTGTTTCCTGACTTGTTAATTTTAGCCATTTTTGGCTGGTGTGAGGTAGTATCTCATTGTGATTTTGATTTTCATTTCCCTGATGCCCAGTGATGGTGAACATTATTTCGTGTATCTGTTGGTCGTTTGTATGTCTTCTTTGGAGGAATATTTGTTCTTGCCTTCTCCCCGTTTCTTGAATATATTGATCTAAAGGGACATCTGCACCTAGTGTTTATAGCAGCTATGTCCAAAAGAACCAAATTGTGGAAAGAGCCAAAATGTCCATTGACAGAAGAATGGATAAATAACATTTGCTGTGTGTTTATACACACACACACACACACACACACACACATATATATACATAATGGAATATTACTCAGCTATCTAAAAGGATGCATCCTTACTATTTACATCAACATGGATGGAACTGGAAGATGTTATGCTGAGTGAAGTAAGTTAATCAGTGAAACACAATTATCATATGGTTTCACTCCTATGTGGAATATAAGAACAGAGCAGAGGATCATAGGGGAAGGGAGGGAATACGGAATGGAAAGTCATCAGAGAAAGAGAAAAACCATGAGAGATTCTTAACTATAGGAGACAAATTGAGAGTTGCTGGAGGAGTGATGAGTGGGAGGATGAAATAATTGAGTGATAGGCATTGAGGAGGACACATGATGTGACGAGCACTGGGTGTTATAAGCAGCTAGTGAGTTATTATTTTTTTAAAGTTTATATATTTTTTGTAATATATAATCATTTTAATACATGTAGTTACATTTATATATAATTCCTTAACTATATTTCCACATATTTACTTCCTTTATATGTCTATTTCTCTATTCCATATACGTATTTCCATTTTTTTTCTTTGAGATAAAGGGCAGGTTTGCTCTAGGGTTGGAATATAGAGATAGTATTTCCCTCTGAAGCAAAGGACAGACAAGTTCACTGTCTAGGGTAGGAAGTGAAATGTTTCCATCCAAAGCAAAGAGTAGATATGCTAAATGATCAGAGCTCCCTAGGCTCAAGGTTCCTCTCCTTTGATGTAACCCACCATATGTATGGTTTTCGATCTGTGTTTTTTTATTTCATTGCACTTATGAAGTTTGGCTGCAAATCATGCACTGATTCTCATGCTGTTTGCTGTGCTGGGAGTATACGGTTCTTCATCTCTGACCCAACTCTTGGGTTGTGCACCAGCATTTATGAAATTGTGGCATTCTAGCTGGCAAATAGGATAAAATCTCAGACCCTTGGCATTTCTTGACAGTTTTGGTGTGAAGCACTGTACACTCACAAAGACATTTTTTCTTGAAGAATGAGGGTCTGTTGAGCAATATACAGGACTTGAGGGCGTTCATGGAAATCAGTAGTGAATATGTAGATGAATTTTATGGACAGCTGGCATAAATAGTTCCAGAATTTTGTTGACTTTTATTGAGAAGGAGTTAAGACAATGACTATAGATTGAGTCACAGGAAATGGTTAAAAAATCAGCCTTCTGAATGGCCTGGTTGTTGCTAACTTTCCTCTCAGTGGGAGCACTTTGTTGCCATTTGGTTTTCAGCTCAGGTCTGCCCCACTGTAATAACTAGTACCAAAATTCATCCTGGATGGACATAAGTTTTTTATTTTTTATTTTTTATAAACATATAATATATTTTTATCCCTGGGGTACAGGTATGTGAATCACCAGGTTTACACACTTCACAGCACTCACCATAGCACATACCCTCCCCAATGTCCATAACCCCACCCCCCTTCCCTCAACCCCCCTCCCCCCAGCAACCCTCAGTTTGTTTTGTGAAATTAAGAGTCACTTATGGTTTGTCTCCCTCCCAATCCCATCTTGTTTCATTTATTCTTCTCCTACCCCCTTAACCCCCCCTGTTGCATCTCCACTTCCTCATATCAGGGAGAGCACATGATAGTTGTCTTTCTCCGCTTGACTTATTTCGCTAAGCATGATACCCTCTAGTTCCATCCACGTTGTCACAAATGGCAAGATTTCATTTCTTTTGATGGCTGCATAGTATTCCATTATGTATATATACAACATCTTCTTTATTCATTCATCTGTTGATGGACATCTAGGTTCTTTCCATAGTTTGGCTATTGTGGACATTGCTTGCTATAAACATTTGGGTGTACGTGCCCCTTCAGATCACTACGTTTGTATCTTTAGGGTTTTTTATTTGACAGAGAGAGAGAAAGAGAGAGAGGCAGAGAGAATGCGAGTGGGCAGGAGAGGGACAAGCGGGTCCCCATTGAGCAGGGAGCCCAATGGGGGCTCGATCCCTGATGCCTGGGATCATGACCTGAGCTAAAGGCAGATGGGGAGCCACCCAGGTTCCCCAGCTGATGAATTACTGAACTCTACATCTGAAACTAAAAAAAAAAGAGAGAGAAAAAAAGAAAATATAGAGAGACATTATTGGTTGTCACAACTGGGTAGATAGTTCTAACATCTAATGAGTGGAAGACAGAGATGGTGATAAATATCCCATGATGCACAGAACATTGTCCCCCTTAATGCGCGTGTGTGCACGTGTGCACACACACACACACAGACACACACAGAATTGTCTGGAACCAAATGATAATAAGACCAAGATTAAGACTTTTTAGTTACCACAGTATAACTTTTTGGTTACACTGTGGTAACCAAAAAGCAAATAAAACTTCATCCATCATCCACAAACTTTATCAATTTTATAATTATTTTTAGGAAAAAAATCAATACCTAATTGCTAAAATCTTAATTTCAAACTATTCTGCTTCCACTCTTCTTTCCAACACATCTTCATTTACTTGTCCAATTCTACCTCTCATGTCTTTTCTTCATATATTTCAAATTAATCTTTTCTGCACTTGGGCCAATGTAGTTTTCCTCCATAGTATTGATTTGAAAGAGTTAATAACTTTTATTATTTTGCTTAAAAATGCACATATAAAATAGTTATTTTTAACTGTAGTCCTTAACATTTTATAAACGGATTCTTCAATTTTTGCAAGAGTTAAAATGACAAATTCAGAAATGAAAATATTAAATTCTGAGACATCTCTCATGACCAAAGTAAGGGAGATTATATGCAACAAAGTTTAATGACCCACTGCCCTTTTCACAGCAACATCATTTATGTTCAGTGTTTTAAATGTTTCCTCTTGTAAACTTTCATTCCTTCTTTTCACAGAGCCGCTTCTGTTAATAGTGAGCTGAGGACAATGTCAGGTCGATGCTTCCGGATATTTCCCTCTAGTATGATTTTGATTGAGACAGATGCTGTCTCCCTACAGAGAAAGTAGGCATAGTACCATGCAATCACTAAATGTTTAACATTCTTGAAAGTTTATTTAATTGCTAACTAGCACACTTCCCCTTGTTTTAAATTAAATTATTTGATTAATTTAGGCTATCATTAATTGTTAAAATTATGTCTATATCTGCCAGTTTGTTTTTAAATATATAGAGACCATAGAGAACAGGACCAGGCTTGCCCTTGCAAAAAACCTAATTTAATTTAGGTCCTGGACATGAAGGTAAATCCGATTATAGTGAACTACTCAGAGGCATGATGTCTAAATTTTCCCTTTGATTGTATCAAAGAAAAGTTGCACTGAGCAGAGTTAAACAGGTGAATTTGTTCAAAACTTTTGCAATAGGGAGAGAAGAGAGATTGAAGTCAACTCCCCTGAAACAAAAAGCAAGGTTTTCAACTCTGAAATGAGCCCAGGGAAGATCTTGGAGGACCTTAGAGGCAGAAATGGATCCTTAACAATGGTTTGTATGGAGCACACTGGATTATTCCTGAGTTTGCAACTGTTCCTCTCCGTGATTAGACCACCTATGTTTGCTAATTCGTGCCTAGTTTTTCAGGAGAACTGAGAGAAAGGGTCCTTTTTTTCCTTGATGATTGCATTTCAAAGGGATGGCTCCCAGATCCTTGAGACAGACATTCCTAGGTTGTAAACTTGTCAAGAGGCTGGGAGATTTATATACATTCCAGAGGGGCAGGGAAAGAATTTGTAGTTACATTTTTTTCTAAAGTAAATGCTCTAAGGAGAGGGAGGTCGGGAAGAAGTCTGTGTGAGGTTTAATCGAGCTTAGGGGAGCTTTAAGGCCATCTCAGTTAATCAATCCATGCTGCTTCTGTCTGGTTGCAAAAATGGCTCCCATTCTCCACCCCTCCCTTGATTTATGGGCCTTGCTATGTAACTTACAGCTTTTCTCATTCAGAAGTGAAGTTCTTGTTTTCTTTTCTTTTCTCCCCCCCGCCTCCCATTCTTTTGAATATTGGCTGGTTTCGACTTGCTTTGGCTGATGTAGTGTGGAGGCAATAACTGATTGCTTCCCAGGCTTGACCTCAAGAAATGTTGCATGCTTCTACTTCGTCCCTATTGGCCCTCTGGCTCCAACATGGGAATGAGGCCACACTAGCCTGATGGGGCACAAGGCCTGGTGTAACCAATCAAGTTTTTCACCTTCTATCTGAAAACCAGACTACTAGCACATCAATCCTCCTGACTCATACACTTGCGAACAAAATAAAAGCTCGTTGTTGTTTACCAAATAAAGTTCATGATTGTTGTTCAACAGTGCCTAGCACACATACTGCCCATGCTGCCTTATATTCCTCAACCAAGAGCTTTGAAGGACTATGTGTGTTGACCACTGTGGAGACACAAAAGGTGAGAAGTCTCCAGAGTAATTGATACTTTAACTTTTAAATGCAAATAAAATTTTTAAAATCCATTAGTACAGTGTTTTTCATTTTTGCCATCTAGATAACAAATAAACACCATATTGAACCTCTGGTAGTTTTTTTGTTTTGTTTTGTTTTTTATCTCCTACCAAAACATAGACTCACATTTTTAAGAAATATATTGTAGAATAGCTATTAATCTAGGAAAACAAAAATTATTTAATCAGAAAATACTTTAGAAAATGTCATTCCAGGGGCCCCTGGGGGGCTCAGTTGGTTAAGTGTCTGCCTTTGGCTCCGGTCATAATCCCAGGACCCTGGGATAGAGTCTCACATCTGGCTCCGTGCTCAGTGGGGACCCTGCTTCTCCCTCTCCCTCTCCTCCCCACTCATGTTCTCTCTCACTTCTTCTGCTCTCTCTCTCTCTCTCTCTCTCTCAAATAAATAAATAAATCTTTTTAAAAAGTTAAAGAAAATGGCATTCCAGACTGATTACATATCGAAAGCATATATGTTCATTTTATTAAATCATTTTATATAAATCTTATCTGAAGAAGAAATTGCACCTTTTATATACTTAGTTTTCCAAAGCCTCCTCTACCCCCTTTAATCCAATCTATGTTGTATAATAAAATATTAGGAAAAAGAAAGTATTAAGATATAATAAAAAATGTAGGGTGCTCAAGTTCTGTTTCTTTTTTCTATGACCGTATTGAATTATAAATAATAAAATATATTTGCAATAGAAAGTCCAAGAAGATGTACAGTTACTAATTTTAGAACAAGAATTGCTGAAATATGTCTTATTTCAGAGGTGTTAAGAAAGGACTAGATATACAATACAATAATATATATTCTCTAAGAAAAGAGAGCAGTTAATTTGTAAGATTCACTTGACAAGTAAAAGAAACGTCTGGATAACGGTCCAAGCTCTTCCCGTATAAGAGTGACCTTGAGCTGTTTCCACTTTCTAGATCATCTCCTAAATCACTGTTAATTGCAAATGTTATTCTTCTCCAGAGGCTCAATGTAGCAATTTGAACAATTCCATGTCTATATCCATTCATTCTGACTGGGTCGTTCACCATTACCTAATTTTATAATTGACTTTCATATGCTATTAAGTAGATGTGAGATAATGGTTTACTAAAACAATTGGTCACATGCATTTGCCTCCATGTCTACTCTGAATCTGCTAGAAATCATTTTTCTAGCAGTGTTTTCTAGTGTTGTCTACTGACAGAAATGCAAGCCTGCCTATAAGGGTGAAGAAATAGGAATGTATGACTCTACTAGAATAAGGAAAACACGACAGCAGAAATAGGAATTCCACTTCAAGTACAAAATCCATTTAAATAATTAGCCGTTATAGTGAATCATCCAAATTTACATTTTTAATCATTCAAATATTAAGTCATATAAATCACTTTCACTTTACCTGTAAGAGAAATTAGATGATACACAATTTTCTATCAGGGTCTTAAAACCCTTATTTTTCCTCATCTTTCTTTTGTTACTTAATGAGTTTAAAAGAAACTCTGAAATGAGGCTAAAAATTTGACTGTACACTATCATGTGGCAGATTCCCTGTATTAAAATTTCTTGTCACGCATTATAAAAAAGGTGAACAATTTGCTACTACATTATATTGTTGCTCATCAAATACAAACTTTTATGAAAAATTTGTAATTGTAAGTTATAAATTGTAAGATATTTATGTACTTAACAGAAGTCATAAAGGATGACTACCATGGGAAATCATAATAATTAAAGACTGTGATTGCTGTTAATCCCTACAAATGTATTTGTACTTCATAAGACCTCTCAGATTTCCTGCCTGATGCTTAGTTTCTGTGTCCCAAACTACAAACAGAACCAAAAAAAAGGAAAGAAAAGCCATTTTGAGGATGATCATGATTTACTACAATTCTGAAAATGGAGTTTGAAAATAAGCTTGAAAGTAATCAATAAAAAGTGTTTCTGATAGTTTATAAACTTACTGAAATCATGTATCACAAACACTGACCCCTTATGTAGTCTCCTACTGGTTCCAATGAAAAATTTTTTCTCACCATTATTATTATTAGCCAAAAGTAGTTATTCACTCCGCTATGTTCTTAACCCTCTTTGAAGAATATACATATACATAAGATATTATTCATTTTTTCTAATGAAGAATACTCATATTAAAATTTAATATGGGAAGTATAATAATGATATATAATGTACAATCCAAACAACAAATGATACGGTTAGAATTTAGCTTTTGGCATTTAGTATAATTGTTTGGATATGGGTTTTATCTATTTATATTTACATTTTCCCTTGAGAGCAAATATTGCATTATTTATAGCTGTGTGATCTTGCGAGTGTTTTCAGTCTCTGTTTATTTTTTTGCAGCTATGAAATTGAAATAATAAAACATTAATCTCACTGGGCTGTTGTGTGAATTAAATGGTCACTTAGAATACAGACCAAAGTGATGGATGTTGAAGAATATATAAGTGTTGGGGCGCCTGGGTGGCTCAGCTGGTTGGGCGACTGCCTTTGGCTCAGGTCATGATCCTGGAGTCCTGGGATCGAGTCCCGCATTGGGCTCCCAGCTCCATGGGGAGTCTGCTTCTCCCTCTGACCCTCTCCCCTCTCATGCTCTCTCTGTCACTCACTCTCTCTCAAGTAAATAAATAAAAATCTTTTTTTAAAAAAAGGAATATATAAGTGTTGAATCACTAAATTGTACATCTGAAACTAATATTACATGCATATTAATGAACTAACTGGAATTTAAATAAAAACTCAAAAAAAACCAAAGACTAGAACATAGGAGCTAGTATTAGTGATAGTGGCACTCTGTCCATAAATCCATAATCATGAATCATGACTTGTACCTTACGGGTGCTCCATAAATTTGGTTGAATAAATAATGACAAATACCTTTGATGTAGAGAAGCATTAAATCATGGTTTTATGTGGTTCTGAGCCCAAACTCTGTAAGTTCAAGCATAGTTACCCATAAACAAGTTTTGTTTAAATAATCTTAGGAGCATTTTCCTTCTTTTTTAAGTGAAGGTTATAACAAAATCTGATTCACAAGTTTGGTATAAGATTTAGACAATTTTATTAATATAAAATTAAATAACTCTAGTACAAAGTATATATTCAATAGATGGCAGTAGATATTATAAAAATATTATTAGATTTCATAAGAATTGGAGCATCTGTCCTTGGTGAATTTGATGCTATATAATGTGGAAGATTCTATATGGTGCTGTTTATTTTCGTTGTTGTTCTTATTCTTCTTATGAATTGAATTTTTCAATTTCTGTTTTTCAATAATATAGCTTATGAATTGCGCTTTACTGTTGTTGCCAGTTGTTGCTGGGAGAGACATCAGTGACACCTAAGCGAAATTGGGAAAGCAGTGGAGACTTCCACTGCCCAGGCAGATTCTGTTAAGCCGACTTTGGTGATCAGTTTTTTCTCGGTAGACCCCTCTCCCTTCAGCTTTAGTGCCACAAGTGCCCAGGTACCATTAAAGGCTCTGAATTCTGAGCCAGCCTTATTTCTTTCACTCACCACCCACCTATAACAGCTTATTCTCTTTTCCTCACCAAGTTCCCTGTGAATCTCAGGGAAGTGTAGAGTTGACAGTGACTCTCAGATACAAACGGGGAAAAACAGAGAATATTTTTTTTCCCATTCTCAGGAAATTAAGTCAGTTTCAATGTGGTCTTGGGTGCTGGTAGGGGATAAACAGGGCATGGCATTTTAATAAAATTTTAAGATATTTAATTATGTATTTTTAAATCAATCCTTAAAGACATAAGTCTGCTAGTCAGAATTTTAGACTTGATGAGAGGAAAACTGGATATTCCTTGAGGTAAACATATTTGGGGTTAAAAGTAGGGTTCTGTGAAAAATAGACAATATGTGATTGGAAGTAGACATCTAAGTCATCTATTTCAAAGACAGTTCTATTAACTAAAAACATCTTTTAATTGTATGAGAACCCATGTTTGGTGACAATATCATCTCTACCAAGAATTTAGTTGTCTCCATGTTTCCAAGTAAAATACATTATCTAAGTTAAGTAAATTGCTTTACTCTCTACAGAATGTCAGACCAGTGTTATTAATGAAGCAAGAAGTCTGGGGTAAGTGATAATATTAATGTAAAAGCAACAATCAAATGCATTGATCTCTTTAACTTTCTGCAAATGGAAAATCACAAAATCCTCCTCATTCATTACTCCTGTGTCAGTTTATTTCATTACGAAATTTATCATTAAGTGCCTGTTAAAGGAAAGCTACAGTTTCTCTTAAGTGATACATTATACTACCCATCTTTGTTAAGTTAAAAGCTATACCCTCTGTATAGCTTACAATCATCAGGCATTGTCACTATTAAAAGTATTTTTCCTTCCTTCCTTATTATTTATGTATTTCGGAAAAATTGGGGTGTTTTTGTTTTTTACCCTGTTATGGAGAAGAGAATCTTTATCTTTTGGGGATGGAAAATTACCAAATTTCCTCAAATAAACTTTTATCTGAATATGAGTTTACCATAATGTATGATTACACTACCAATACTGAGGCAATTTCTACCTTCTAAATGCAACGCACCACAGAACATGTATGTCTAGGAAATGTTTACCAGAATAAATCATGAGTTACTGAGAAGACTAATGTCATTTCCATTTTCATTAGAAAAATGATACATTGGGATTAATGACCTTGGCATTATAAAATTTTGACAAATGTATCCTTGAACTTAAAATATATTTGTATATTATGATAATTTTTTTAAAGATTTTATTTATTTATTTGAGAGAGAGAGAGTGAGAGAGAGCATGCGAGGGGAGAAGGTCAGAGGGAGAAGCAGACTCCCCATGGAGCTGGGAGCCCCATGCGGGACTCGATCCCAGGACTCCAGGATCATGACCTGAGCCAAAGGCAGTCGCCTAACCAACTGAGCCACCCAGGTGCCCTATAATAATATTTTTAAAGCTCACAAACATTTATTAATTGCAGTTAAGCAGATTATTCAAATTACTGAAACACTTAGCATTGAAAACATAAATCAAAATTCACTTGAGGTCACCCTCTGCCACCAAGAAGACTACAGCTAACTATGCCAAAACAAATACTATTGTTTCTGAGAATTCCAGAGCTAATTCATCCCAACATAGGGCAACCCTTGCTATCAAGAAATTCATCATCATATCTCACCAAAATCTCTTTACAACGTGAAAAGAAAAACACCCAAGTCCACTGGTGATTTAACATGTTAAGTAAACTTCTGCTATGAAATCAATTGGTCAATAAAATAATTTCTAATAATAGCATAAGAAAATCTATTTGCTTGAAAAGAATAAAAACTGAAAAAAAAAAAAAAGAGAGAAAAGAGAAAAGAAAAGAAAGAGGAAGAAAGAAAAGGAAAGAAAAGAAAATTCAGGATGGAGAAAGGCCCAAGTATGTAAAGGAAAAAAATCACCAGTAGGAAGTTTTATTATGAAATACTCTCAAATAACCTATGAAGCTGTATTTAAAGATTGAGATACCTGTGTTTTTGTTATTTTTTTATTAAATAATTTATACATGTTATAAAATTTGGGGAATTTTTTTTAAACTAACAGAAAAAATAACACTCACTGATTATTAAAGTCTCAGATAAAATAAATTTTGATATTTTGGTGACTAATTCTCTACTAGTGCCAATACCTAGCATCTTTTAAAAATTTTTTACAAAAAAGGTGTATTTATGTATAACTGTAAATTCCTTTCATAAATAATGAAATATGTTGAAACTTTTCTTCATATTTTTTTAAATTTTTTTAAAAGATTTTATTTATTTATTTGACAGACAGTGATCACAAGTAGGCAGAGAGTCAGGCAGAGAGAGAGAGAGGAGGAAGCAGGCTCCCTGCCAAGCAGAGAGCCTGAGATGTGGGGCTCGATCCCAGGACCCCGGGATCATGACCTGAGCCGAAGGCAGAGGCTTTAACCCACTGAGCCATCCAGGCGGCCCTCTTCATATGTTTAGATCATCAAATATTCCTTCAACGTAAAGCTTATTAGCTGTATGTTTTTGCCTATTTAGATGATGAAAAATTCATTAAATAAAGTATCCCATATTTTTATTACTTCTGATTTTTTTCTTAGAAATAATATTTGGTAAATATCTTCATAACTAGCTCTTTAACATATCCATGACCAAATGGGTATGTCCTTTGAAACCTCCAATTTGCCCTCCAAAAATCTTATCCTAATTTATTCTCAAGAGCCTTTTATCAAAGTACCCATTTTCCTACATACCCTTGCCAATACTTGGTGTTAAGATTTGTCTACACATTTTCTTCCCCTCTATATTTTACAAGCTAGAATATCAGGCAAATACTGGAATACATAAATAAATTTGAAACATTTATCATTTTCTGTGCTTCAGATCAGACTAAAGAGAAGGGGATTATTTATTTCTTTAAGATTTAAAAAACATTGTATTAAACTATGAGAGGCTGATACATAAAAGAGCATGGTATACAATAATATTGTTATATTCTGGTTTATGCTTGATAAGCAAACTTTAGCCATTTATATATTCCCAGATTTTTCCCAGGTTTAATATTCATTAATGTAAACCTCAACAAAACAACTTTAACTATTTCTACCTTAGCCTGAGTATATTACTTCTAAAATTTCTTATAACATGAAGTTCCTTTATTTTCTTTTTTACTGAATTATACTTTGCAGAGTTTAGGGTTTTGGGTTCTTTCTTTCTTTCTTTCTTTCTTTCTTTCTTTCTTTCTTTCTTTCTTTTTTCCATGAAATCAACCTTACAAAAATATTGCTTGTATTTAACTATCAATTCTTCTGGATTTGTTGTCTTTGTACTTAAAATTATAAATTTGTTTGTTTTTACTTGCCCTTAATCATAGCAAGACCTGTACACACACATTATTTGTCTCAGACACAGACAGTATTTTCTTCAGCTGACTTTTGTTGTAGCAGACCTCATACATGCAGTTAGGGTGTTGCAAACAGCTTTTGGGACAACAGGTATATTCAAATTGGCAGTTCTGCCAGCTGTCTTGACCAAGTGATCTCCTTTTCCCCCATCCTCTTGTTCTGATTTAATGAATCTGACTGATTTCTTCAACTATGTCAATCTGGATCCTGAACTGACACAGGGTCCTTATTATCTCAGTGTCACATCACGTGTCATACGTGGGTTCTATTCTTCCAGGATCTTAATCCTTTTTCTATCTTCTTGGTCCTGATTTCTAAGATTTTCATTCTCTTCATTGATTTGGAAACTTGATTTGGGATGATGTGAGATATAGAAAGAAGGGGTACATGACTGGCTGCCTCCAACATGCACCCCATTAGGTGTTACTGATACTCAGGTCCTAACCTAAGGTATTGGTTTTCAACTAGAACTGCGAAGAATAATGCCCTAATGACCTACTGTAGTTAAGTTCTTTCTGATGAATTTAGACTGTTAGTGGCTCTGTACCTTTGTGGATACAGTTAAGAAAATAACCACCCCTACAGGTTGTATATAGAGCTTCAGAGAACCTTATTTGACAATGGCTGGTTGGGAGAGCATAGAGACATTTTCAACCTTGTGCAGCTTCTGTGGGGAAATCATAATGTGAACAGCAGCCGAGTTCTCTTGTTCTAGAAATCCTGGGTTTCTAAGTCATAAAGCAGACTTTGAGGGAAATAGAAAGCATCAGTTCAGCTTTTTTAGATAAACTAATTTTCATGAAGGAAAGTCTGCTTATGCCATCAAGTTGTGCCTATGTAGATTTTCTTCAGTTGAACTTTTTAAAAAATTGTCATTGTTGATCCTTTCCAGATTCTGGTTTTTAGACTAATCATTATTTTAGTTTTCTGTGGCATTGTGGTTTCCTTCTTTGTTACCTCTTCTGATACATTTCACAAGGAAATTAGGAAAAGCTTTATCCAAAATTACAGGTGACAATTTCTTACATAATATTTTGCAACTCTTCAAAAGAATGAGGACACGGGTACTCTTCTAGTTTCCACCATTTATCCATGTAGCCCCTAAATAAGTGAGAGTTTATTTCTTGAAATATTTGGCTGATTATTTCCTGTTCCAATTTAATTGACAAACGAGAAGAAATTCACCACTGACAGTTTAAGCCTTATCGTAATCAGCCGAGTATTATTTTTGAAGACCTGTTAATAAATTGACCAGTTTTTAAGTTTTTAATAAAGTCAGCCTGACCTCTTCATCTTTTCCTGCCATATACAACAATAGCTTCCCATCTTGTAACTGAATTCTTTTTTCCCCTCCATATCAAGTTCCTGACATATTTCTACAAATGAAAGCTTCCCAACCTGTAACTGAATTCTTTTTTCTCCTCCATATCAAGTTTCTTTCCATTTGTTTCTGACCACTCCATCTTTATGAAGCCATTTCAGTCTATGTGAAGACACACTGAGAACACCATTCTTGTATTCTGATGCCAAGATACTGACTTTTGATTGAAGGTCCAAATCACAACAAGTCAAAAAATATTATGTACTCTAATTTTCTTGGCTCAGAGTCACATAAGTTTTGCATAACAGCTCTACTCTTGCTATGTTAAAAACTTTCTATTTGACTTTCTCTTTTTTTAAGATTTATTTCTTTATTTGAGAGAGAAAGAGCATGAGCAGTAGGGACAAAGGGGGAGAGGGAGAGAGAATCTCAACCAAACTCTGCACTGAGCATGGAGCCTGATGCAGGGCTTGAACCCAGGACCCCAAGATCACAACCTGAGCTGAATCCAAGAGCTGAATGTCTAACTGACTTCACCATCCAAGCATCCCTTGACTTTTCTTAATTTAACCCACTCACTTTGATATTTTGGTACCTTTTGTAATCCATCAAAGTGGAAGAAATTTAATATGCACACAAAGTCACACAGGCAGTTCTGGAGCAAAAAGTGAGATACATAATTCAAAGGTGTTTCCTTTGCTGCAACTACCTGATTACTAGAAATACAGAGTCTGTCGTCATCAAAGTACATTCAACAATATTTCATTCAGCTGATAGGATCATTAACAAGTAACAATGTTATGACTCAAATTTTTATTGGAAAATTAATGATCACTTTGAATGTTTGTTAAGGTCATCATATCAAAGGGCTTCAGGATAGGCCACAAGTTCCATGAGATGTTCTAGCTATGTATTAGCTGCATGTCAATGTGTTTTGTAATTCTCCTTCAATCAAAACAGATTTAACTAATCCAACATCTTCTATGCAACATTTGACATGGTACGGGCTGCTGGGATACAAAAATAGAAAAGGTAAAGTTCTAGTTGACAAAGAGATCAAAGGGCAACATTCTAAGTTCTAAGATATAATGTGCAAATCAGTATGTCTGCTGGGGAATCAGCCTTGGTTAGTTCTTTACCCAAAGTGAATATATCACTTTTTATATGACCCTTAACCCTGGTTACTAGAATTAGTAAAATCTATGGAGAATGACTTATCTGTTGCTAAGGAAATGGACTGGCGTTAAGATTTTAAAGAGTGTGGTATTAATTTGCTAAGTCAAATAAATTTTCATGTTCAAGAAATGGGTTAAAGAGAAAAAGCTAAAGGACATCTGGAATGGCAGCAGGAAGCAGAGACGAAGGGGCAGGAGTAACCATAAGCAGCCACTAGTAAGCAGAAGCTGTAGACAGGGGATTGAGCCTGCACACTTGGCTGTGTGTTGCAGGAATATTACTATAAACAGAGATGGAAAAGAAAAGGACATCCGTGATGTCTTGACAGTAAATGTGTCAAGTCTGCTTTAGTTCCCTATTGATTCTGTAACAAATTACTGCAGATGTGGTGACTTACAACATTTTCTCATCCTTTGTTCTGGAGGTCAAAATTCTGAAATGGGTCTCACTGGGCTAAAACATGACTGTTTCTTTTGAAGTTTCTAGAGGAGAATTCATTTGGTTGCCTTTTCCAGCTTTTTAAGGGCATCCACATCCCTTCGCTCATGGCCACTTCTACTATCCTCAAAGCCAGCAACATTAGGCTATATCCATCTTGAGATTCTTAATAATAAGAAGATGGTAAAATTACTCTTTATATTTTTCTTTCTTCTTTTCTTTCTTTCTTCCATGTCCTCTTTTTTTTTTTTAACTTTTTTCAGCAAATGATTACTCTGAGCCAAGTGATATGATTGAGATTAGAGAAAGAACATTAACAAAGATATACTTAGTTCCTTCTAACCTCTGAAAGTTTACAACCTATAGAAAAAGACAGACAGGGAAACAAGCAGACAAAATGACAAAGGTAGATAAAATTCAGATGGAAGCCCATAACAATAGAAAATAACCCAGATTAAGGTTAATGGGTTTATAGGAAAAGAGGTATGTAAATGGAAAGATTAAGGAAAAAGAAAAGTTAGTCAAACAAAGAATTGGAGGAAATAATATGCATGCCTAGGGACAAGAATTCTAATCCTGTCAAGCTTCTCTTTCTGAAGTTCATGTACATCATCTATGGTAATGAAGCCATTGCTGTAGACATCCAATAACAAGATTTTGAAGCAAGGATGTTTTGGCAAGTGTGCTTTTTCCCACCAAATAAAAATTTGAAAGCAAATTGTTTATGTGCTAATCAGCAGATACTTCCTTTGCCAAAGTGTTCTGCAAGAGACATGGCGGAGAAGTTATTTAAAAGACACATGCACGGGGTGCCTGGATGGCTCAGTGGGTTAAGGCCTCTGCCTTTGGCTCAGGTCATGATCCCAGGGTCCTGATATCGAGCCCCGCATCCTCAGAGGGGAGCCTGCTTCCCCCTCTCTCTGTATCTGCCTGCCTCTCTGCCCATTTGTGATCTGTCAGGTGAATGGATAAAATCTTTAAAACACACACGCACGGCAATATTACCTTCAACATTATTAGCTTCATCCATGAGCTTCCAAAGCGACTTACTTTAGTTTCACATGCTTCCTTTGTGAGTAGACTCTGTTAATTAACTGGAAAATTTCTGGTTTTTATGGTTACTGTCCATCCTTAGAATAGCATTATAAAAAGTTTTTTTTTTTAATTTACTTCTACCAATACATTTTTGAGAACAATATTATTTTAAAGTTTATTTCAATTAAAATATTTTGCTGTCTATTCATTGATTTTATTTATTATTTTTTTTAAAGATTTTATGTATTTATTTGACACAGAGAGAGAGAGAGAGATCACAAGTAGGCAGAGAGGCAGGCAGAGCGAGAAGGAGGGGAAGCAGGCTCCCTGCTGAGCAGAGAGCCCGTCGCGGGGCTCGATCCCAATACCCTGAGATCATGACCTGAGCTGAAGTCAGAGGCCTAACCCACTGAGCCACCCAGGTGCCCCTATTCATTGATTTTAAAAACATCAAGTACAGAAGCACACACAGAAAGTTCAAAGTTATAAAGATCATTTTGTTAATTCATATAACATTTTTGCCAGGCAAAATTTCATGTACACTGATTTGAAATCACATTATATTTTTTAAAAATTAGGTTAGATATTTTTAACATGGAATTCAATTTAAAATTTTTGAAGTGAAAGAAAATTTTAATAAAAGCTATCTGTAGAAACAGAAATCTTGTTTTAGAAATCGCAGCTTCAAAAGATGATTATAACTAATTACCTACACAAATAACATATATAGTATAATCAGTTAAGTAGTGAAAAAAACGAGTTTTGGAAGAGAGAATACTAATGTTTATGTAGACTAAAGATTAAGCAGGAGAAGTTAGGTTGTACGGGAATAATGATACCAGTGACCTTTTTGATCTTTTAGTCTCATCATATGCTGCATATAAATCAGGAAGCAATAAATTAAGTCTATCTTATAGTATGTGATTCTGGATCTAAAATAAACCAAACATGTACTAGGAATTGCCATTTACGCATTTCCAACACCAGGTTTCAGAGGTAAATTCAAATCCAGCAAACTGAAGTTTTGAGAGTAGTTTTTAAAAAAAATCAGAAAGGTCACGAGTCAGATTTGTTAATAAACTTGAACCATATAGGAATGGAAGAATTAGAATATATCTAAGGCTGAAGGAATAATGTTACCTGTCCTTAGAATAAAAATCAAGATGTTTACTTGGGATTTTATGGTTTTTTGACACATATACTATCATGTAGTATGTGTTCATGTAGTGTGTGTTCATGTAGTATGTACTACTACTATCATGTAGTGTGTGTTCATACTTATGTATGGAGAGAGATTAAGAAAGAAGGAAAGAGATTATTAAAAAGAAAAATCAGAAAAGCTAGGCAAAATAGTAACAATCCAAACACTGTGATTATTTTCAGCAATTATAAACAATCTTAAGCTCTTTTGACTGCATTTGACTGCCCTGCCATTTTCTCGAACTAAAATGTCTACTCATTAATTTATGTGTTATAAATTCAAGCCTTAATTGGGAGTTAGTCCCCAAAGTTAATGTTTGCCTGTTTGTTTTTTCCTGAAACTTGTGTGGGGGTCTTAGTTGTCACTAGAGTTGGGGTCAGGCCTCCTCTAATGAATGTGAATTACGACTTGTTCACAGCAAAATATTTTGCAGTGTCTCCAGGTCCTCTCAACCATTCATGTACAAGACAAGTTTGCTTTATTTAGTTGAGTCTGGATCTTAACACATGTAAACCCCAAGTACATTTTTACAAGTGCTGTTTAAGTGTACATTGTTTTTTCCAGAAATACAATGAGGAGTTGCTCATGGTTTGGACAAAACTACCCCATCAGTAGCCATTCAGGTTCTGCACCCCTTAACAACATACCTGTGTCCACACCTGGGGCACACTTGTTTCCACACTTTGTTTTGACACTGGAGCAAGCTTTTGGAATATTTTAAGTTTCTAGCCTAGGCTCATGTGAGAATTTACTTGGGGAAAGATATTTTTATAACAAAGATGTTATTACAATCTTACTTCCTCATTTCATGACTAAATCTTGGTAATTATTTCTTTTAATTTTATTGTATAGCTGTTGAACAATAAAAATTTGTTTTAAAAAAGTTCCCTTAGGTCAAGGACCATGACTGTAATTACGTAGATGGAAAAATAGGTCTGTTTTTTAAAAAAATTAATGGATTTCATACTAACCTTAGAATATAGTTAAATTATTCCTTTGGTTAAAAGAAAGGGTTTCTGGTGTTACCTTTAACATGTATGCTGCCATAAAGCATATACTGCCATAAAACTGGTTGATGACATTTTGTAAACAATGAGTTCTCCGTGATATACTTAATCTCTCTCTGCTTCAAAGAAAAATAAGTTAAAACTCTCAGATAAGAGATTTTAGAGAAATATCATTGCTTTAATAGCTCAGATTTTTCTCTTTACTAAGAGAAATTAAAAGTTAGGTAAATCTGTGTTTAATGTTTATTTTAACTTGCTTTTGGATGATGGAGTCGTGAGAATATAAAATAAAGAGATTATTTACAATCATTTTGTAGTGTAAAATCCATTAACTTGTAAGCATTTCTTAGGTAAGCAATTGAATGAGTAAAAGTTGGTTGTACACAGAACAACCAGTATTCAAAACAAAAAGCTTACATTATTATATTTCTATTGTTGAAATGTGTTTTTCAAGTTAAACAACATAATACAATGGAACAACGCCACATATAATTTGGAAATAATTATTTTAAAAAATTAAGAGTAACTTTTAACTCACAATTTGTATATGCTGATGTGAAATTCAAAGGCAGATTATTCAGTCATGAATTCTTTTGGGGGACATGTGAAGTAGATATTTTGAAATTCTATTATTTTGGGGCACAAATATTAATGATCAGACAAAGTGGAGGGAAACCCACCAATGGTATCTTTTATATTTGAAAAGTTTATTTATAGTGTCAAGCTCTCTTATTTCCTACAAAAACTTTCTTCAAGTTTTCATCAAATTTCTAAGTCTGTTTTGTTTCTATCAGCTCACTCCAGTGAATTAACTTTCAAGGCATGATACAAAATATTGATTGTCTCTCAGTACAATCTAGTCCAAAACATTAACAGAAGTTTGGGAATTTTTTATCTCCATCTTGTGTAGCTTTTTATTTTTCTCATATCTTTTGAATGTAATGATAATAAACAGATGAGTAATGTCACTAATAGAGAAATAGACTGTTGTTCTTTCGTAGTATTTAAGTACTTCCTAAGTATAACACAAGTTCTAGTTCACTTCCACATAAAGTTTTTTTCAAAATATTTTTTTATTTATATTTGAGAGGGAGAGGCCACATGGGATGGGGAGGGACAGAGGTGGAAGAAGAGACGATCTCAAGCAGACTTCACTGCTGAGCATGGAGCCGGATGCCAGATGCCGGGCTCCATCTCAAGACCCTAAGATCATGACTGAGCTGAAACCAAGAGTCAGGTTCTTAACCGAATGCACCACTCAGGCACCCCTGCATAAAACTTTTTAACATGAATTTGTTATGATACTATGGAACCTAGTTTGGTAACTTAAAGACAGAAACTGAGGTTTTTTTGAATATTATTTTTTTTCTTTCAAGTTGCTTATTTTTTTTTATTATAATCCACATTAAAACTTCCACTTTTTGGGGTGCCTGGGGGGCTCAGTGGGTTAAGCCTCTGCCTTTGGCTCAGGTCATGATCTCAGGGACCTGGGATTGAGCCCCACATCAGGCTTTCTGCTTGGCAGGGAGCCTGTTTCCCCCTCTCTCTGCCTGCCTCTCTGCCTACTTGTGATCTTTCTCTCTCCATCAAATAAATAAATAAAATCTTTAAAAAATATGTATTCATGTAAAATAAATAACTTGTGGGTTTTCATCCAGTTAAAATGTATGTCAAATAAATAAAAAATAAAATCTTCAAAAAAATAATAAAAACTTCCACTTTTATATAATCCCTAAATACCTTGTAATTCCTTTTTTTTTTCCTGTGCATAAAAATTGTTTCTATACTTGTGCCTGTAAACTGTCATTAATTCAGCAATCATGCTTTGAGTAACTTGTATATTCCAGGAAGTAGTCATTAGGCATACAGAAATAGGAAACAAGCAAACAAACAAATCTCTACAATATTCTACGCCTGTTGGATAAATATTTGCACGGTATTATACAAAATGTTAAGTGTTATGAACACAATAGAGCAAGGGAAGGGGAAAACAAGGAACGAAGGTGAGTAGACAAAATATTATATAAATGGGGTGGTTGTGGTCATGTCTATTGTGAAGCAAATTCATAAGCAAAGATTTAAAGGAGGTGAGGACATGAAGCAAGGATGTAGCTAAGAGAAGGGTATCCCAGGCTGAGAGAGCAAGGAATTAAAAAAACTTTGAGTCTGGGATGTGTCTGGTGTGTTTAAGATGTGGACAGTGCCATTGGACTCAAGAGGATGGAGACTAATGCACTTAATTAAGGGGTTGTGGGGCCACCTGTAGAATCTCGTAGGCCTTTATAATGACTTAGGTTTTATTCCAAGAGAATAGAAAGGCCTTTTGAACAGAGTGATGCTGCAATCTGATAAGTTTCTGATGACATTCTTCTGGATGTTTTAGAACTGGACTGTGAGCGGAAGTCATCGAAGGTAAATCTGTTGGGAAGAGGAGATGATGTGGCTTGGAACAATGAGCAAGTTGTAAAAATGTGTGATAATTACACATTTTGTACCTGTTTCTATTATCATTATTATTACATACCAATTTCTCTTGTTGTACAATCTTGAAAGGCTGCATTTATCCATCTTTTGAATCACATTCTTATCACAGTGTCTGGTTTAATCAATTAATGTGCCTAATAAATAGTTATTAAAGTGAAGTGATTATTTCTAAATAAACACTGATACAGAAATTTGCATAATTACTCAAATACTATGCCTAGTTGTAAAATATTTTTGTTCTATTTTTGTGCACTCTAAGTACATACTTACAGTAGGATATTAATGTATGATTTTCAAACTGTGAAAATCAGAAATAAAATTCAAATATTGAAATTCCTGCTTTGTTAGAAACTTCCTATAAAACTTGCTGAAATCTAAGGAACATATTATAGTAATTTTAATATATAGAATTTTATTTATTGTTTATTTGAAAGCTATTGTAGGACTAGATAATATGGTCCCTTTTATACAACAAACAATGCATAGAAGCTCGCTCAAGATTAGTCACTGACAATCTTTAGAAGCAGAACCTAGGGACTTGTCCCATTTCTTTGCAATGTATCTTTCTCTATACCAAGATCTTCCTCATCTACTTATAAAACAGATTTTGCTTAAAGCAATTTGCCTTCAAAGCAAGAGCCATTTTACATTACACTTTTTAAATGTCTCTCAGAGGTGCTTAGGACTGATGTCAGATCAACTGATGTTAAACTATAAAAATATTTAGTGATAGAATAAGTTTATTAAATTCCTATTTGAATCATTTCATGGATTGAAAAATGCAACTAGTAGAATTATGGCTTGTAAATTACAGTTTACCATCAGGTGAGTGTAAAACCATAACGAACTCACAGAAACATATCTATATGCACAGATATGAAGGTGTACATTTGTATACACCTACAGAAGGAAAAGAACACCTGACCCCCAAAACTGAAAAACATGAATGCAGTGGACACAATGTTTCTGTTGAAATATTCCTTTTCTTCCTTCCAAACAATTTCATATTCACTAGTTCATTTAAGCCTCTCAATAGCTTTATAAAATAAGAAATACAACTTGGGGTACCTGGATGGCCCAATTGGTTAAAGTTCCACTCTTGATTTCGACTCAGGTCATGATTTGAGGGTTGTGGGATCCAGTAGTGTGACAGGCTCCCACTGAGCATGGTCCTGCTTGAGATGGTTTCTTGTCTCTCCCTGTCCCTCTAATTGTCTCCCTCTCCCACCTCCGCTCTCTGGGCCCCCCTTTCATTCTCTCAAGAAAGAAAGAAAGGAAAACCTATAAAAAAGAATGAAAGAAATATCCCCATATCCTTATAACACAGATGATAGAACTTAATGCAGGCCTTCAGATATTTGATTTTTATCAACATTTTCTTTCCTTTACAAATTGGCTTTTTTTGAGAAATAGCAAACAGTGCGCATTGATGAAATTATTTTACAGTATATCTTTCAAAATCAATAGATATCTTAAGTAGAATGATAAGTGAGTTTGGTAGTTAGGTCTAAACACTCAGACTTCCTAGCACAGTCTTCATTCCCCATACAGAAAGATCACCTCCTGTGAGAGGGAGGAAAGAGCGTACCTGAAGATTTTGTCATCCTTGAGGACTGGTTATTGTTCAGTCTGCAATTTTAGTTTTTATACTGTTCTATATACCATGAATGTTTATATATTTTTTTAATTTACACAATGTCTTTTCAAACATTTCTTTGTTTTAAATGCTGTAGGTAGAAACAAATAAATTTCAGTAATTGTCCAGGAAAAATTATGATATTTTCTAACCCTCTGAAAATATTTTTGGACTTATTATCTGGTTATATACATAGATATGTGAGGTTTTCCAAAGGTTAGGAAAAACAAAAAAATTTAACAGTAAAAGCCATACCAAGTTAGAGTAATAATTTACCCACTGGAATATGCTAATTGCGGTTCATTACCATGTATCCAGATTTTGCAAATTTAACGAAAAGGTTATTGGAGGGGGAAACACTATCAAAACTATTATATTTGAGAATTGTAATTTTCTTTAAATATTCTTGGGTAGGAGACCTAATAATTAATAATAGTATTTCAACCTAAAATGTATTTTTGAAAATATAGATAGTTTCTCACTTATCTAGTCTCTTTGTTAGCTTTATAAAGAGCATTTGATTTTGCACTCATTTTATATATGGGTTTTTTAAAAATCCTGTGACTTTTTCATTCTTTAAAAAAGTGATAAATAAAATCTGTATTACACCTAAACCTCTAAAGTAATATATCTAATTGATAACTCTGTTAAAATTTTTATATTGAGAAATCACCAGGTGTTCTTCTGTAATCTGGACCATAATACATTTGAGAGTAAATGAGATGTTTCTTATTTTAGTATGAAGCCTTGTCTTTGTTCCCGTCTTTCAAACTCCTGTTTGTCTGCTGATGGCAGATCTATACAAATCACAGAAGTCTAAACTACAAAGTCAGGATAAAACCTTGACAGTGCCCCAGTGAGAAAGCCCATCATCAGGCTCCTAATGATGCTAATGTGAGCTGCCACGAGCCGTCGTTCTAGAAGCCGTGGCAGGCCCTAAGCAGAGAGTGCGGAATAATGACACATCCTCAAAGCTGACAAAGGAAAACAAATGCATTATGGATATAGATATGAGAAAACAAACAGTGACATCTTCAAAGGAAGATGCCTTCAAACTTTACTATCAGACAGGCTTGTTGGTGACACTTTGAGGCTCATCTGGACAAGACCTACGTCCTCAGCAGATCCAGTCTATCTTTGCATAACCATCTGACAAACCCTGCAATGATCACAACACACGTTCAGGAGGACCCTTTATCAAATTCAAATGTGAAGTGGCAGATCCTGCGAGAATAGGACTTGGTTTCTCTTCCATACAGGATTTTTCTAACACTTCACAACAGTTCCCTTGTTCAATGCAGTTCTACATGGAATTTGAAGGAACTGACAAAAGCAATCATGCCTTCGATATAGCAAATGCTCTCATTTTCTCCTCTGTTGATGCCATGTTGAGTATGAGCACGCGTTGTTCTTGGGGGATTTTATTTGCAGCATAACTTTTAAAAAATCAGCAATAGTTAGAACAAATGGTATGTAAATAACATGGGGTGTGTGTGTGTGTGTGTGTGTGTGTGCATGTGTGTGTGTGTGAGAGAGAGAGAGATTGGGCACATGTGTGATTCCTTATCAAGGTATTAAGGGTAGAGTCAGAATCTTGCTTCAACTTCTGTTACACATGAGTGAAACTGGAGCAGAAAGGTTAATTGATTTACTCGGGTCCATAAAGGAACAACCTTAAACACCAGTGTTTTAACCTCAAGAGGCAAAGTCTTTGATCTGTTGCTCAGTCAGTTGAGCCAGTCTGAGACTGAAAATAATATGCTGTCTGTTGGCATCAGGACGAAAAATCAATACAATGTGGTGATTCAGACATCACATGATTTTATTTACATTTGACACCACTGTAATGAGGAAGAGGGAGGTCGTCCTTGTTTAGCAAAGATCTGCATGGCTAAGTGCTTGTTAGTTTCAGAAAAATGCCAGATTCTCATCATCAGAAATCAACTCCTCAGGTTTTATTTCCAGATAAAAGCTTAGGTTATGAAAGTGAACATTTTTGTACATTGATCTGTTAGTATGACTGAACCTGACCAAGAGAAATCACCTCAGAGTACAAAGAGATTATTTATTTTTGACAGTCTTCAACCTGTCCCTTGAAACTAGTGGCTTGGTAAAAAAGACATCCATGCTTTTGGAACTCAACCTAGGCATCCCCTTCATTCCGCAGAGCCCAACACATGTCATTAAAAAGTAAAAACTTCCATCCCCCCGTGTGTGATAGATCTACACAAGTGATTTTGAAATTAATGAAAATCCTCCAGGCTCTCTAGTCCCCTGGGAGAATTTGAGAGGAGTGCAGTCGATGGCAATTGGACATTTATCAGCCTTACCTTCCTATTTACTACTCAATTTCTGTGTGACCTTGGGAACACCAATTATAAGATTCATTTTAGTGATTTTTATTGATTGGGAACAGTGAGGTGACAGAGTAATATTATAACATGATAAATAATAAAAATTAGGAAAAATTCTTTGATGTCAGGAACATAACTGATATCATAAGTGTAATAGATTCTTTTTGTATTAAGTGTAATAGATTCTTAACATTCTAACTGAACAAAAGGAAGTTATAGATCATTATATCTATGCACCAATGATACTACAACTTTATTCAAAGACTCCAAGACTGTATTTATAAATAATAATTTTTTATACAAGTTCCTATGGCAAATTCAGTTGTTAATCATCAGTTCAACAACATTTAAAATACAAGCTGCACTTACAGTCATCCAGACTGTATCTTCCTCCAAATGACGTCTTCCTGGAGTTCATTTACGAGTAGTATCAAGTTTTAGACAGTATTAGTGTATTATAATAATATATCTTGACACCTTATTTCCGTTAATATTAGTATAAGAAAGTGGCAAGTAAAATTTTACAAAATTATTAAGGAGTGACAGGGAAACAATATGTTATCTGAAAATAGAATAAAAATTGAAAGTTGGTAACTCAAACATTTACTTTTTTTAATAAAATCTATACATAATGCTATAATAACACATGTTCATTTTAGAAGAAGAAAGTAAAAATAACTACCAAGAGAGAAATGACCACTTATGTTCTATCCCTCCAATAATTTTCAAAGGATTTATTTATTTATTTATTTATTTGGTGTTTTTTTGTTTTGTTTTGTTTTGTTTTTTTGGTGTGTTTCTATGAAGACTTCCTCTTACACACACATGGTAAGTGGTTTCATAGTTTTGATAATAAGAGATATAACTTTGTCTTAACATTTTACACTCATTAGTGTCAAACTTTTCAGAACTAACAGATGACATTCCATATGTTATTTTGAGTATAAGGCATAAACTATATATAAACAATTTAGGATATGTCACAAAGGAATTATCCACATTAAAAATAAGAAACTAAATTTAGGTTCAAACACAAAGCTCTGAGCTCTTAATGAAATTGTGCCATGAGAAATGACAGCAATTTTTCTTCCTCAGATTTTATTAACAATATAAGCAGCATAAAGTATTCTCTCTTTTCTTGGGTAGGGGGATCACTGACAGCTGTTTTTCACCATGCCAGCAGAAAAGCCAGTGTCCTCTGGAATGTTTCCACATTCAGAACACCTGGAACATCCAAATGATAAATCCCATGGTTTGAGTTGGTTCAAGGGATAAAGTGGTTTGGCTGTTATTTGGATGTCCTCAATGCCATATCTTCTCTCTCTATGAAGTTTTAACATTAGAGATTCACCCAAAGCCATGAAATGCCTTACATTTTCTTTTACATGTGTCTTGTCTGCTATATTAAGTGCAGAGTGCTTGGTAGTGTTGGTAGGTTCATGGTAGGTTCATGGCCATTGGTAGGTTCAGAAATGTGCCTTTTTCAATAGTGGTCTAAAGAAAGAAAATTCTAGAGTGATTTTCTTTTTCTGGGAATGCTATCCATTGTCCATAATTGGGATGAGGGAGTCTCACAAATGTGTCAAATGTGCTCTTCAGTCTGGTTTCCTGCTACTATAGACTGCCCTCATTACCATCCACAGCTCCTCCCTGCCCCTCACCATCACCATCCCTCCAGCCTATTCTTTTTAACTTTTCTTTCATTCCCTCCTACCTCTACATGTTCCATTGAGCTAGCAGTCAGCTGTCCTTTCTCATAGTTGTTGCATAGTCTTCCCATACAGATTTCCGATTTCCAACTCTGTCAACTGGCTTTGACCAAAGTTTGGCTAATAACGGGCATTGAAGAAAAGTCGGAAAGTAGAAGGAAGGAAGAAATCAGGGTACTTCTCTATCTCCTTTTTTTGGGTTGGTTTTCCAGCAAAGTCCACATACAATCTGTGGCTCAAACATCAGGGAAACAGGTCTGCCATACTTTTGGCTTCTGCTTAGTGAGCCCTTGACAAGGCTCTTTGGTGTCATTGCCTTCTAGATTTGTTTCTTGTTTGTTTTGTTTTTGTCTTTGTCCCCCCCTCCACCCCGCCCTGGGCAAAGTGTAGTTCTGATAACCTGCTATTGCTAATTTATGGGTTGCCTTGCTGTCTCCTAATCGGATTGCCAGCTTTGTCCATCATCAATTTTCCTAAATTAAATCCCTTTAATCTAGAATATTCAGAGAGTCGATATGCTTCCTGGTTTGACACTGATTGTTATAAGACTTTATCAGCAGTGGTCCTCTTATGATAGGATTCTAACACTGAGCTTAACTCGTATTTGAATATGAACACATTCATGATGCACTTTCAGATGGCAGAAGGGATAATGGTAATTTGTGGCATGCGGTGACATCATATTTTTTTTTTTTTTTTTTTTTTTTTAAAGATTTTATTTATTTATTTGACAGAGAGAGATCACAGGTAGGCAGAGAAGCAGGCAGAGAGAGAGAGAGGAGGAAGCAGGCTCCCCGCTGAGCAGAGAGCCCGATATGGGACTCGATCCCAGGACCCTGAGATCATGACCTGAGCCGAAGGCAGCGGCTTAACCCACTGAGCCACCCAGGCGCCCACGGTGACATCATATTTACTTAAATCATCATCTGCAGATGCTGAGATGGAGAGCTGGCCAAATTCAAGGCTTTGGAAAATCAAGTTGCTGTTGTAATGATAACGGTATTTTATGGTAATATGGATAATGACAAGTACAGAGAACTGCTATCCATTTCTAAAGGTGAAGAAGAACAGACAAAAAATTTTTTTACACTCATGTGTATGAAGTCTGCTCAAATCAGGTTTAGGGTACAAGAGAACTTCTATGATAAACATGAAAGAACATATCATCTCCCAGAGCTACAGGGAAGAAAGTTGTGGCTGAGGATTCAACAGAAATTTACATGTATATAAGCATAAATAAAGTATGAGTTGATTTCACAACATCATCAGCGCCTGTGTTAATACTGGGACATTACTGCTTTAGTTTACAGCATTTATGAAGAAGTACTGGGACCCTGACATTTGGGGTGAGGACAATGTGCGCATTTGGACAAAGCTGAGAAGCTTGCACCACCAAATTTTTCTCATCCTTTTTGCTAATACAATGGGCAAAAACTTCACTATTAGAAAAGTAGCCTTCCCTTAAATAGATAATATTTCCTTACCTCACCCAACACAGTTTGCTCAAACTACCTTGTAATCTTTCATTCTCTCAAGATTGATAACTATAGTTATTTCCAAGATGCCCCAGGAAGAGAAACATAGTTTTCCTCCAGGAGGATGTGACATACACAGCAAAGGAATCCCAAAATATTGTTAATTTTCATCTATACATAATTGGAGAAAAATGTATTATATTCATAGAACCTCTCAAAAGGGACAAATTTAATTTTGGATGAAGCCAAATATAATATAATGTTACCCTAAATTTCATTCAGAATTTAGAGAAGTAGGAATTTTACCTCTTTATTCATTTGGCTATTGAAGTCTGGGTTTAAGAGTTTATATTAACTAGAGTTCATGAATGCTGGGAGGGGCTTTCCTGACATAACGTAAAGGAGGAAAGTTAAGTGTTAGGGAGATGGTAGGGCTAGAGGGGATCTGGTAAGTGCAATTCACTCCCTCTCTCTTCACATGTATCCTGAGGATGCTCAGAAGACTTTCCCTTTACAAAGAATTGATCAGTGCAATTGTGAGGACAATACCAGTATTTCTGGAAAGTTCCATGGTGACATCCCTACGTTAAGGATAAAAGTGGAATATAATTGAGGTAGAATTGAGGTCCTTGATTTCATTGATAATAATTGGATCCTAGAGAGAGGAAGACTGGGGTTTGAGTGTTCTAGACCTTGTAATTTCAATGACCATACCAAGCAGCAGTGCTGAAATGGTAAACAAGGCTTTGACATACATAGGTCTGTGTTGGTAGTCAGATAAACAGAAGTCCCTAGTAATAAACAGGTGTGTTGCTTATTCATGTTTCCATGAAACCATGATCTAGGCTTGGTGAAGAGAAACCCAATATGTGTTACCACAAGAGGAAGTTAAGGTCTTTCCCCAGTTCCCAGCCAAAGTTAATTCACAGATAGGGTGACTGATCATCCTGGATCCTGACTTTAGGACTGAAAGTCCCATATCCTGGGAAACCCTTCAGCTCTGAGCAAACTAGATCATTACTCATTCCATCACAGGCTGTTACTTGAGTAAGGGTCTTGCATGAGAATATGCTTAAATCTTTCTCCAAAAGGACCAGAGGCCATTTGATATGAAAAACGGACACTGAAGAGAAAGCAATGTTCACAATTTTAAATATTTTATATTGGCTCTGAGTTGATGTGATTCCTAAGACACTGAAATGCCCTCTTGGCTCACGTGTCTGAAGGCAGAATTATGACACCCAGATAATAAACACAGATTTGCTCCACATCCATCTCCAGCTGGGACCAGTTGCAGCATTCATAATCAGAAACTGGCAGAATTCCCACCCACACCAGCTCTCTTACCTGTGGTGTGAGGGCCAGAGCAGGAGAGGCTAAGTGAAAATCCATGGAACTGAATTCCTCTATCTGCGCGGCCACAAGTAAGCAATTTATCACCCCCCTCAGAGAATCATCCTAGTTAATGCTGTCATCAAAGACTTGAAAACAGATAGGAATCCTATCAAGCCTACCTTTGATTCACCTCTTTGGCTGTCATAAAAGTCAGATACATCTTGACAATGAGTGTGGATTATTGTAAATATAATTAAGAGAGTCACTCCAGTTGCAGCTGCTGTGACAGATACCGCATCCTTGTTAGAGCAAATTAGCACGTGCTTTGCTTTGATATACCCCTATTGACCTGCAAAACGCCTTTCCCCCCATACCAACCATCAAAGATGATCAGAGCAGCTTGCCTTCAGCTGGGAGAGATACTATTACAATTTCGCTCTTTCCTCAGGGATATGTCAACTTTCCTGTTACTATTAAAATAAAGTCTCCAGAACTTCCGTGTAATCGACATCCCACAGAACATAATTTGCTCCATCTCGCTGATTGTCCTTGGTGTGCAGGAAGGGGAAACACCCAGATGTACTAGTTTGACATATGTTTGCCCAGAGGGAGAATAAAAACACAAAATGCAGAGGCCTGCCATTTTAAGAAAGATTTTAGGGAGCAGATGGTCTTTGACTTGTCAATATATCACCCCTAAAATGAGACGAGGTGTCTCATCTTGCACTAATGCTGACCAAATATATAACACCTGTGGGGATCCTTGGATTTTTTTTTTTTTTTTTTTTTTTTTTGGAGGCAACATATACTATAAATTTGTATGTCTTCTCTGGACCCTTTTATCAATACTCTATAAGGTTCCCAGTTTTGAGTGGGACCTAGAGAAAGAAAAGATTGTATCAAGTCTAGGCTATGTGGAAAGCCACCTGTAAATTAGGCCTCAAGACAGCAGAGTTGATGAAGCTCAAAAGGTAAGGGAAGGGGATGCCTGGGTGGCTCAGTTGGTTAAGCAGCTGTCTTCGGCTCAGGTCATGATCTCAGCATCCTGGGATCGAGTCCCACATCGGGCTCCTTGCTCTGCAGGGAGCCTGCTTCTCCCTCTGACTCTGCTGCCACTCTGTCTGCCTGTGCTCGCTCTCCCTCTCTCTCTCTCTGTCAAATAAATAAATAAAATATTTAAAAAAAAAAAAAGTTAAGGGAAGTAAATGAGAACATTATGTCAAGCCTCTGAAAAGACACAGTAAAAGTTATAGAATTGTGGTTTTTTTTCTTTCAATAAGTTGTTTCAAAAATTTTTTCCTAATTTTATAGTTATTTTTTCCTTAATTCATGGATTATCTATAAGTATATTGTTTAACTTTCAAACACTTTTTGTATTCTCAAATTATATTTTTCCTATTGGTTTTCAGCTTAATTCCACTTATCAGAGCACATTTTATGTGTGATTTTCATTCTTTGCAATTTCTATATGTGCTTATGATCCAATATATTATCTAACTTCCTAACGAGTTCATTTGCGTTTGAAGAAAATGTGCATTTTTGCAATTATCAGTTATAATTTTCTACACAAGATAGGCACACATTTATAGCAAGTTTGTAAATCTTGCTTTAAGTCTTTCAAGTCTTCCTGCTGGTTTGTTTTTCTTCATTGGTGTATGTCTGTATTTCTAGTAATAATTGTTTCATTGAATTTACTTAACCCAACATTAAGACAGAACACTAGCTTTTCTTTGGTTACTCTTTGCATGATATATATATATATATGTTTATACTTTTTTACTGGCAACTTTTCTGTACCTTTACATTTAAGAATTTATGTCAGCTTTTATTTATAATTATTATTATTTTTATAGAGGGAGGGGGGCGGACAGAAGGCGAGGGAGAGAAAGAATCCCAGGACCCTGGGATCATGACCTGAGCCTAAGGCAGAGGCTTTAACCCACTGAGCCACCCAGGCGCCCTTGTCATGTATTTTAATTCTAGGTACACTACATAGTTTTAATCTTGTTATGTTATGTAATTATGTTAAGCAACAACATTCACTTAGATTTTGTCAGATTTTTTACTGTTCTTTGGCTTTGTATTACTTAGTCCCCATCTCTGTATTTCAATCTGGAAATTCTAATTATGCCTGTATTCAAATTTCTCACCCTCTCTTACAGGTCTTATACTATTCGATTACATTCTTCATCTTTTCTTTTTTCTTCATGTATCAGACTTACTGTTTTTTCCTGACCTTTTTTTTTTTTTTTGGATTTTTAAAAAAATTTATTTGACACAGAGAGAGAGAGATCATAAGTAGGCAGAGCAGCAGGCAGAGAAAGCAGGGGGAAGCAGGCTCCCTGCAGAGCAGAGAGCCTGATGCAGGGTTTGATTACAGGACCCCGAGGTCATGATCTGAGCCAAAGGCAGAGGCTTAACCCACTGAACCACCCAGCTGTCCCTTTTCCTGACCTTCTAATTCAATAATACTTTCTCCTCTTATATCTAAATTTTGTTGAATTTATCTATTTTGACATAAATTATATGATAACTTTCTTCAGTGGCAGAACTCCTATTTATTTTTATTATAGTTTCCATTATTATTCATTTTTAGCTGGTCTTTGTAGTCTGCTTATTCATTTAAATTAAAACCGATGTCTATTAATTTCAATATGTGGATTTCCTATGGATATATTTCTATCTCTTTCTCTCTCATTCTCCCCACCTCTCTTCTTCTCTGATCATTTTGTCTTCTCCCCTGGCATATTGGTAATTTTGTTCAGATGTTAGACATTGTGAATGAAATACTTTAGAGATAATTTTCGTTCTGTGTGTCACTGTTTTTCTCCAGAGATTTTGTTTTTGGGTCTGGCAGGCAGTTAAGGTGGGGGTCAAATAACCTCATCCAAGCAGAGACTCCTTCATTATGGCAGAGAGCTTCAGGCTTTGTGAAGGTGGGATTTTTTACTTTTTCCTGCTCTTTTCTTTAGAAAAACCAACTGAAAACTTAAGGTATTTCCTAAGACCCTTACTCCTTGGTGAAGTTATTGACCTTTCAGCCTCCTAAGACTGCTGAAAGCTCTTCTCATTTATTCAGCCTCTCAGTTCTTTTGAGAATTACTCAATGCTTTGGGAGAAAAAAGCAGGGGCATTTTCAGGTTCACTTCTCTGCACTTCCCTTTTTTCTGTGCCCTAGGCCCCTTCAGTCTTATGCTGTTTTATTAATCTAATCTCTAATCTAATAATCTCTAGTGCCTTCAAACAAATTTTTATTATTTTGTTTAGTTTTATAATTACTCTTCGTAGAATGTTTAGAACTCCAAAAGTATTTCACCACAAGACCCACCTGGGTGTCTCAGTTGATTAAGCATCTGCCTTCAGGTCAGGTCATGATCTCAGGATCCTGAGGTTCAACCCCACATGGAGCCCCATGTCAGGCTCCTGTCTCAGCAGGGAGCCTGCTGCTCCCTCTCCCTGCTGTTCTTGCTTTCTCCCTCTCAAATAAATAAATAATAATCTTCAAAAAAATAAAAAAAATAAAAATAAATAAATAAAATCTAAAAAAATACATAAAGAAAGTATTTTGCCATGACTAGAAGTAGAAACTCATGATGGCTGAGACTTGAGTCTCTTCTTGTTACAAAGAGGATACAAGTGTCTTCATTATAATGGCACAAAGTTGCTTCAGCTTCAGCCTCAGCATAAAGCTTGTCTGATAAATTAAAGTTGATAGATGTCTGGGGAATGTTGTGACTAGTAGAACAGGTAGACAGTGTCTACTTGATCCCGTGTGTTCTTTATCTCTCTCTCTCTCTTTTTTCTCCAACCTTTCTCTGTTCTTCTTACAAAAGAAAAGATAAACCTTTCTGGCTACATTTCCCAGATTCCTGTGTCACTGCCTTTCACTTGCTTGGGTTAACAAGAGGCACAGACAGCAAATGGGGAGTCCAGAGAATGGAGAATTCAAGCATTTCTCTCTCTCCCTCTTCAGTGGCATCTCCAGCAGGACCATGTCCCTTCTGAACTTTCTGTGCTTCAGAACTAGCGTTGCCCCCACCCCCACCCCCAAGGCTCCTTTCAACACAGGATGATCCTGCTTCCTTCTCCGGCTTCTCTCTGGGTGACCTTCCTGTACGTGGTTTATTTCCTCACCTCTTCCATATATCTAATTAGTTTAGTGGATTTAATTCCCTTTGTCTCAACCAATAAAATAATAAGGGCAAAAAATAGAGAAATATGAAGAAATTCTGCAGTGCAATATAAGGTCAGCATCCAATTCCTTCAAATTTTGACATAATGACTTTTCTGTAATAGACTTACTGCAAGGAGGGAAACACAATTTTTGAAAAATGACTTTGTGTTTTCAACAACTTTCAAGAGGATGCTATGAAATCAAAGCAGCATGTCATGAAAAAGGACAATCTAGTTTTGATAAGGATTCAATGGGGAGGAAAAATAAGATTTCGGAATTAAAATTTTGATGGATGCAGCAAGTAGCAGATTAAACTTTGAAGGAATTTAAATTAATGATGTGGCTTATAAATGAAAGCTTCATTTAGGAAAATAACTCCCTCAAATGACTCTCAGATTGGATTAAAAAATAAACATTAAGTGACTTCATGTTTATGAGACATTTTTAAAAAATGACCCATCAAGTATAAATATAAATTGAGGGTCAAAATTATATTAGACAAACACTGTGAAAGAAAATAGTGATGGCAGTATTAATAACAAAACATAATCAAAAAAATCTATTGCATAGGAAAGTGATTTCATATGGATAATATAAATACCAGGTAAAATTCATAGCCTCAAAATATATTAAATAGATATGATAACATCAGGAAATTATACCTGGGAGAGAAAGAACGAGAGAGAGAGAGAGAGTGGGGACGGAAAATGAGCTTGTAGTGGTCATAAATCATTTGGTCTACCCCAAAATTCAGGGTACATTTTTTACATTTTGAGAATTTGTTACATGATGAAACATATCTTTTCAAGGTTAAATACACAGAAATTATGCATCTGAGGTTCAGTGGATGTTCAGTTATAAACATGAGGCTTATTCTGCCAGCAAGAGACACTTGCCTGCAACTCTGACTCAGAAAGTGAGCTACATGAAGAAATCCATTGATTATGAGCTATTCATTTTATTGATTCAAGTGATGGCAGAAGTAGCGAAGCTGCACAGTGAGCATCTACTTTGTCATGTCTGTGTGTGGTTCATGAAGTTGATCCTGAAACCTCAGCCTAGAGTCTTCCCTCTAGGACCTTGGGTGGTTTTATGGATCACACAAGACCCACTTTTAGTACAGTGAATCCTACAGTCTCTATCCCAAAATGCTGACAAGTATGGAATTTTGGCCAAAAATATGTGGAAAACACTTGAAGAAATGGAAACATGGGAGCTGGTTATCAAACTTAAATATCTTTATGTGAGTGAAACCTGTTTAGTCTTGCAGAATAGGACGCTAATAATTTTGTACTTATTAATTATAGTGGTTAATGTAGTCATTGAATTGTCACCTCTGGCCAATCACTAAATTTTAGGGTAAACTGTTATGCAGCAATAGATAACTAACATAGAAGGGAAGAATTTACTGATATATTCATGGTTTTCTTTGAAAGATAATGCGATTCTCTAGTGACAAAGGCCAAGTAGTAGCTCTGAATTGGCAGAAGCAAGTAATTATAGAGGTATTAGGCAACAAAGACTGAGGGTTTAATCAAAATAGATTGGCCCACAAGCATATTAAAGTGATTAATTGATCATGAGGAGACTAGAAGTGAAATACATGGACAATGGACAAAAATTCTATAATTCTATGCCACAAAATAGAAAACTCATTCAAGACAATGTGGGTGGACAAGGTAAAAACATCTTAAAGCTGAAATTCATTTTTTTATTTGTGATTCCCTTTACAAGGGTCTTTGCAATAGTTACCTGTCAGTGTTCAAAACACATAGCTCCTCTTGCAGCACTGACACAGGTGTACACAGTAGGCATCCCCAACTTCACACACCTTTGCTGGTGGCAATAACGGTGCCCCCTGAGGCATCCAGATATTCATGAGAGTGGCTATGTGTTATCAAGATGGTCTCTGTGATGTTGTTTTGCCTCCAGTCTTGAGTGAATCTTAACAGCTCCTGCTTCTATCATCCAAGCCCAGTTCTCCAACTTTCCAGAACATTCTGTGAACTACAATCATTTCAATGAACTCCAGTTAATGAATGCCTTTAAAGGAGTCAGAGTCCGTCTCTTTTTTCTATTTTTCCTTCTTTCTCTTTTACAATTAATGCAATCTCCTCACCATGATAGCAGCTCTATATGAAACTGGAAGAATATTCTTAAAGACAAAAACAGCACCAGTGTAGTAAACTGAAAAACTACCATGTGATATGCGATTTAACAATGGAATCAAATACATCGAGATACATGTACTGTCAGTTCTTGAACTGAAATTCAAGATTGGTCACCAGAATGATGTTAATCCTTGATTTGAGGTTTAGAAAATTTCCTATTAAAGTAACAATGGGTAGGGCGCCTGGGTGGCTCAGTGGGTTAAGCCGCTGCCTTCGGCTCAGGTCATGATCTCAGGGTCCTGGGATCGAGTCCCGCATCGGGCTCTCTGCTCAGCGGGGAGCCTGCTTCCTCCTCTCTCTCTGCCTGCCTCTCTGCCTACTTGTGATCTCTCTCTGTCAAATAAATAAAAATCTTTAAAAAAAATAATAAAAGTAACAATGGGTAGAAATATGCTAGTAGATTTTATAAAATACTATTAAGCCAATAATAATATAATCATGAAGTAACGATTCTGAAAGAGAATTGAGAGGCCAGAAATAACAACATATATAGTGGATTTCATAAAAGTAAATTATTCCATGAAAATTAAGCTATTGGGAAAAAAAAATTGTTTTTCAACTCACATCACTGACCTAAATAACATATTGAAGAATAAAGTTTAAGTATGAAAGTAGTTATTAAAGACCAGAAGAAATCATGGATTTATACCTTTCTTTATTTCCAAATGGAACTTGGAACTCAGAAAATATTAAAAATGCAATAGGTGCAGAGGTTGTCAGTGCAAAGTGGGAAATGGACACAGCTTACCAGCATTTTGAAACTGCTATTCTTTACAAGCAATGAAAAATACTCCTTAAGGGCACCCATGTGGCTCAGCTGGTCAAGCATCTGACTCTTGAGTTCATCTCAGAGTTATGGAATTGAGCCCCCAATCAGGATCTGCATTCAGCATGGAACTTCCTTAAGATTCTCTCTCCCTCTTCCACAGCCCTCCCCCACCTCACATGCACACATATACTCTCTCTCTCTTTCTCTCTACAAGGAGAAAGATTCTTTAAATCATTAATAAAAGATCAATTACAAAACTTAAATAGACAAAGGTGAATAAAGAAAATAAAAAGATTTTGCTTAAAACCCCTAAGAATGTCATGCTAAAGGTAAGCTTATATCTGGAAGACAACTCGTATAACATAGGCCACTTAGAAAAATATTTTTCAACATCTGAAGAATCTTAAAAATTTTAGGTTTCATTGACCCAGTGATCCCTGGCTAAAATCAATTTTAGGTAAATTTTTATGTAAAAATTCATATATAGAACATTGATCATATAAGACTATATGTAAAATAAACAGTATTCTAAGTATTCTAAGTGTGCTAAATAAACTATGGTTTATTATGTCAAATGACACATTAATTGGTAGTTTAATATTTTTCAATAATTTATGAAAATTAGTAATATATATGAAAATATGTATACATATCATTTATATAATTTCTATAAGTAAAAAGATCAACAAAAAGAATGAACTAAAAGATTTTTGAAAGAAAATATTTGCAGCAATTTCGAGGTAGTAGAGTTATTGAGAATTTCATTATCTTTATAAGTTTCTAACACCTTCATGTTTTCTCCATTAAACCTATATTAATTTTATAACATATTTTTATTAAATATGTTTGTATCTGTGGGTATACATCTACATATATTATGTATGTAGATGTACTTTGTTTTAATGCATTCTTCTGTAGACTGCTAACATTTGATTACAGGAAAAAGAAATAGAAAATAGAATACATTTTTTGTTTAAATGTAATTACAGCCACAAAAACACATTTATTTTTGAAAATATGCAACCCTGTTCCGTTCTAATCCCTATAATCTCTACTTAATTTGTCTACCTTTGACTCTACTTAGTTTTCTTAGGAACATATTCTTCATTACATTTAAAACCATCAGAAGGGCCAGGTCAGGATCTTCAAGTGCATGTAATACTATTCTTTCCAGACAGACTCATGCATGGATTTTTTTTTTTTAAGCTCACTAAAAGACAGACCTAAGGACATTTTTTTTTAAGTGTAATAAAAGAATACACACACAATTAAAACAACCTGGACTATAGTGTATCGACTTCAATACCCATCAAAAATCGGTGATTACAGGGGCGCCTGGGTGGCTCAGTGGGTTAAGCCTCTGCCTTCAGCTCAGGTCATGATCCCAGGGTCCTGGGATCGAGCCCCGCATCGGGCTCTCTGCTCCGCAGGGAGCCTGCTTCCTCCTCTCTCTCTACCTGCCTCTCTGCCTATCTGTGATCTCTGTCTGTCAAATTAAAAAAAAAAAAAAAATCGGTGATTATGGAAAAAAAAATCAGAGATTACAGTTTACCTAAGTGTCCATCTTCTTAGTCATAGAGCATCTGATAATCAGAAATAACTAAAACTCGACGTTGATGTCAGCTCCGGAGAATAGTACCGTATTCTTCTTTCTGATACCATGCTAAGCCCTTATTCTAACACTAACCCTTAGGGATGCATGTCATCTGGTGACCTTAGAAAACCATTCATGGTCATTTTGGAGTGTTGCTTGGAGGTCTTTAAATCAGTAACATGTCTTATGTGACAAATTTTTTTATTCAGTGGAACTGATTTCAAACACAAGCTGCCATGGCTAAAGGCAACTTTTAATTATTCACCAAGGGACAAAAAGGAGAGTATCATAGCAAAATGTTGGTCTTTCCTTAAGCTTTCAGAAAGAGTGCAAGGAGTAAAATGTGCAAGACAAAAAAGAATATGGGGAAAAACTATTGGATAACTTTGAATGAAGAGTTTTTTGGTTTACAATGATCTACAGGAAGTTTTTTGGATTTTTGTTTTTTATTTTCCCTGACATCCAGAAATGGTACACAATTCCTATTTGAAGCAAGTGTGGGTGTAACTTAATGCTGGAGATCAAAACATAAGGAAGATTAAAATACATTGCCTCCAGTTACTGAGTTTGATTTGTGTGTGTGTGTGTGTGTGTGTGTGTGTGTGTACATAATGACAAATTTTATAGAAAGTGTCACTGACATCTTTAAAAGACCTATGAGTCTGGTGATATACTTTCTTGACATACTAATGGTTGTAAAATGCCTCCAGAAGTATCTAGGAGATGAGAGAAAAACCATTTCAAAGGGGCAGGCATTCATGGAAGGTCCACTCTGCGTAAGGCAGCTTGCCAGGCACTGGGATGCATAACTTTTAGGTTCAAGAGACTGATAGGAGAGCCCACAGACTTCTTGGAGAGATATATAGCTACACAATTTCAGTAAAGTGTGAAACATGCACTGATAGAATTATGTACTAGGTGTTTTTGAGAATAGAAGAGTAAGACCAAATGAAGCATTTGAAAAATAGAGATTGACAGGAAGTTAAAATGCCAATAGGAAAAGAGCCTTTGTGAGAAAGGGGTGGAGGTTCTTTGGGGATCGTCTATACTTCAAAGTTTCTTTTTCTAGAATATGATGAAGACCTAGGATGTAGAGGAGTGGAAACCATACAAGAAAGTAAGGGCCAGATCAAACTCATCCATCCTATGAAGATGTTGACATTTTACATAAAGGCTCTGAAAAGTCATTGAAATAATTCAAGCAATGGAACCACATAATCACTTTCTTGTTTTAGAGAAAACATGTGTATTATGTGTATTATGTTATTATGTTACTTCAATGAATTGAAGTAGTCCAGGACAGAGACAGGATGACAATCAGGAGTTCTTGCAAAATCTCGGTTAAAATAGTAAGAATCACAACAATGGAAGTAGCAGGAGGAGAGAAGAAGGGACAGAGATAAAAGGAAGTAAAATCAATAGCAAATGCTATTTTATCAGGTATGAGATAATCAATGAAAAATTCCTGCTTCAGTGACAGGATTGGCGGTGGTACAATTTGTGACATGGTAATGAAGTAGAAGAACCAACTTCCGGAAAGAAGGTAGTTGTTTTAATTTCGGAAATGTTGAATTTAAGGAGAGTATGAGACATACATGTAAATGTATGTTGTCAGCGTAATATAAAGCTTGGAACTTGGGAAAGGTCTGGGCTAGAGAAATATTGTAGACACTGGTTTATAGCTTGATAATCTTCTTTCTTTTAATTTTTTTAAGTGTTGTAAATGAATGAACTCTGATAGAAGGTATGGATTCAGTGAAAATTTATCAAAACAAATAATGTAATAGAATTCATGATTATACATTAAATAAATTATTTTTTAATCATTGGATGACTATAAATTTTTAGATTTAAATGAGATATTTGGGTATCTAAAAGAGCCAGACATTAGCCGACTCCTCTCTGTATCTAATTTTCCATTTTAAAAGAGAGGCAAGTATCCAGTGACTTTCACTTCCTATTCCAACCTGAGACTCATGCAGGATATGATCTGTGCCAACACTGGAAGAGTCCGTTGTTGACTTGACAGTTGCTGAATCCTAGAACTTTGCCATCGGTTAAAGCACTCTAATCATTCTGCATCTTCTCTGGAAAAACAAGAAGTTCCACCTATGTGTTCATTCAGATCCTTTTTAGATCAAACATTTAATCAATTCATATTTTTCTGGTAATTACTCATCATTATTCATATTTAGTAATTATATAATGCAAAAATAAGACTGTTCTTTCTACTAAGTAAAATGTATCCACACAGTGATACCATTAAAGATGTCTGATTTGGGGAACACAGAATGGAAGCTCAAATATACTAACATATATTATAGTTAATTACAGAGAGTCCTCAATTTACGGTGGTTTGAACCAGGACTTTTTTAACTTCATGAAGGACTGAAAGTAATTAATATTCAAGTATTCAGTAGAAACTGTACTTGCTATTTTGAATGTAGATCCTTCCCACTGCCAGGGAAAAGCAGTGTGACCCTCTCCAGTGCAGCTGCATGGGGGCAGCAGGATTGGTTCCCACTCAACCAACACTGAGGGGCAATGACTGACACACTAACAACCATCTGTACCCATACACCTTTCCATTGTTCCCTTTCAGTGCAGTAGTCAATACATGACAGAAGATAGTAAAGACTTAATTATCAAATAGGCCTTGTGTTCCATGATTTTGCCCAACAGCAGCCTAATGTAAGTGTTGTGAGCACAGTTAAGGGAGGTTGGGCCAAGCCCTGATGTTCCACAGGTCAGGTGTAGTAAAGTTACTTTCAATTTATATTTTTAACTCACAATGGTTTTGTCAAGACATAACCCCACCATAAATTGAGAGAGATATGTATGAATATGAACTGTTTAACCGAGCCCTACAGGCCTCTTGGTGAAGATGAACTAAACTACAGTATGTTAACAAGTTGGAAATAACAGTATGTCTTCTTCTTCTTCTTTTTGTTTTTTTTCCCCTAAGATTTATTTATTTGAGAAAGAGAGAATGAGCACACATCTGAGCTGGAGAGGCAGAGAGAGGTAGAGAGAGAATCTCAAGCAGACTCTACCCTGAGTACAGAGCTGGACATGGGGCTCCATCTCACAACCTTGGGATCATGACCTGAGCCAAAACCAAGAGTCGAATGCTTAACTGACTAAGCCACTCGGGTGCCCCAGAGATATGTCTTCTTAAAGCCATATATGTGTTTAGTTGATTTCATTTATCCCTTTCTAGATAACAACATTAGATTAATCTCTGTAAAACAACTTGACCTTTCCATATTCAAGTGGTAGAGCAAGCAGAGAATACATGTGATGGCGGGGAAGGTGGAAAGAATGTGTTTTCTATCAGGTATAGTCAATAAAATATAAATACTCCAGCATGTTTAGCTGTTTTAAGATCCCAACTAGCCTGAATAGGGCTTATTTGAAATCAAAAGGATCAGGATCAGTCTGCATATATACATATAATTATTATATATTTAAAGACAGAGAAATCTACTCCCACGCCAATCCCTCCTTCTTTTCCAAAGAACCTCATGAAACACAGGGGTACCCAAAACAGAGAAGTTCAGAGAAAGGCAAAGGAGATCAGTTCACCCAACTCTAACAGGAAACATGATATCACAAGAGAGAGAGGATCCTAGAACAAAGTAATAGTGGGTTGGCTTCTGAATGACGTAGAGAAGAAATTCATGCTCCCTCAAAGCCAGCATCAGTTGGTCAGCAGCATTATGGTGGGCAGATGATAAAATTAGCACAGACAGCATTCAGACTTCAGCAAGATGTTTGCTAATTTTCATCATAATATACATTTGGGCAAAACAAAGAAAGATCACATAAATGTTATAACATATGGACAAATTAGGGAGTGAGTACTTTTTTTTTTTGAGGGACTTCAGTATTTGAAGTGAGCTGAAGAAAAAAATTACATGAACTAGGAGTTGTCATTTTTAGAAATATGAGATGAATAGATTTCTATGTATATTTATTTTTAGAAATGCATGTTGCTATTTTTAAGGCTATCTGACCTTGATCTATTTAAATAATGTATTAATTATAGGAATGCCTTTAGTGAAAATTAGAAAAACAATCCAGATGCAATTGAAAGTCTTTCAAGTATTTTTTTCCTCAATTATATACAGTAGTCCCCAATTTTAGGATGAACTCAGTTTGTCCCAAATATTACTGATGTGGAGCTTAGCTTAACTGTCTTCATACAAGCAGAAGTATTAGCTTTATTTAAATATATATGCATAAAGGATAATGTGTCAAATAGTTGCAAAGTTTATTTACTATTTGGTCAAATATATGGACCTCTTCATCTCTCAAATGGCATCTAGGCAAGCCTTGGAGATTATTTTGAAGCTATTGCTATTTTCCATTATTTCCTTAGAGACTCTTTCTGGCCAGATGCATTATGTTGTGATTTGCAATTTCTGTATAGAATAAATGCTGGAATCAATGCAATATTTTCCCACTTGAAACTACTCAAAGAGGAATGCTCAGATGACAAAATATATTTGGTAACTACTTAATGAACTTTGATAGCAAAAAGCATTCATAAGAGAAAATATTTGATGCTGCAAAGTCAAATATTTATTTATCTATGGAGAATAAAATGGGAAATTACCAAATTAAGGGAAAATATTGATTTATAAGCAGAGCCCTGCATTGACTGTCAAAAACATTTTATCTAGTGAGATGTTCCATTAACCAGATATAACTATAAGAATTCAAGTCTTTTTTTTTTTTGTCTTATGTTCATCTAAGGAATAAAACAGCTCCTTATTGATAAATGGTAGCTTATCATGGGTTTGTTTGTTTTTTTAAAGGTGGTTTATATTTTTCAACTTGTTCTATAACATTCAGTCTTTAAAAGTGAAAGGATTGGTATCGCCATTGTTCTAAAACTACATAGCCATGTTTTTAATAACTGTTCACATGACTGGGACCTAAAAGAGGAAACTGACCTTTTATATTTATATAGTATGTGTGGATATGGTTTACTTTTCTTTGATATTAGGGAGATCTATTTTCTTTATATACCTCTGTGTGTCTAGTTTAGTTTATCATTGGTTGTCTTCGCATAGTTGCCCACTGAAGCAAAATATGTACCAACATCTGAGATAGACATTAGAAATACAGAGATCAACAACAGACAGTCACAGAATTTACAGAGGAAACTGGATTTAAACAATAAATTATAAAGACCTACAATAATAGTCTCAAAGTATGGAGAAGGCACAGAACTAGTGTAAAGTGGTGAGATATTAACCCTACTTGGATCTATGTTAAGGAAGAGCTTTCTCATTTTTCAGATGAATTTTACATGATATTGAAACAAACTTCAGAACCAACCAGTGACTGATTCTTTCTTTACAAATTATAAACAAAAATCAAAGATTTCAAAAACCTAGTTATTTGTTTTCAGGATGTTAATGCATGATTCGACATCAGCAAATTTTATGACACTGCTTATTTGCCTGTTTTTAACTTCTTCCCGATCACCTATATCATCAACAAAATGATTACAACTTCAACTATCTGTGTTTGAGAAACTACTTCATGAACAAAATGATGGCCAAGGAACTTAGAAAGATCATATCTTTACACTTCAGTTTAACATCATTAAAATGATTTTTCTCACTTCAGTATAAAAATGCGGCTTGCAAAAAATGTACCAGAAGCACATATAAGGACTTACCTTGTCTCTGGGGTAAACTATATGTATCCTCTATGATAGGTTTCTCTAATAACTCTCAGTGATATAAAAGGAAATCAGAGGATCCAATGGTCCTTTTTCCCATAGCAAGAAGTGGGCACAACAGATGAGGCTATAGGTACCACACCCATATCATTCGTAGACTGAAGGTTGTTTAGTGGGTCCATCTATGATGTGTTGTGTGAAGACATACTTCTGATTACAGGATCTTGCCCCAGCTTTTCTACACATGCTCCTAAGAGCAAGTTTCAATCAGAGATGGAAATAGAAGTCTTCAGCCAAGATGGTACATAAATAAAATACCCCCGTTCCCTCACCCCTCAGTTGAGAGAACTCCAAGACACGTTCACTGCCCCTCTGTGTCCCCCAGGAGGATTGCACTGCAGTTGTTCCTGGTGGTAATTAGCTCCAGGCTGTGGTTCAAATGTGCTTCCTTCCTCTCCCTGGGTAACTTCTCCGTGCCACTATTGGCTTATTTGGGGATCAACTCCTAAATAAAATGTGTAACTTTGAGCTGTTTTATCAGGGTCAGTTTTTTAGAGAACCCTAACTAAGACGGAGTTATTGATAGTTGCATGCTTATTTTTAAGGAACATGGTAAGATATATTAATGTGTGATATGAAATATTCTATAATGGACAGTATTGCTTCACTAACTTATTTGACCTAAAAACTGATTTTATTTCTAATTTTGGGGCTGGGAATGGCCAGCAATTCCTGTATCACTGGATGAAAGATGACTTCAAACTTTTCTATGAAAGAGAGGACAAGGCAAGGGGGTCAATGCTCAGAGGGGAAGATCATTTGTTCTTCTTTGCTCCTGCTTTTATTGGTCCTTCAGGATAATTGCAAATCCTTATCACTGTTTCTCAAGCATGTGTTGTGCGACAATGCGTCTTACTGAAACTAGGAGGATCTATCACAGAAGGATAAGATATGCTAATCTGCATGTTCCACTAAACATAGCCTAAGGGACAATGCATGCATCTCTTAGATCAAAGGTAGCTGTTTTGGCTAAGAAAGCTAGGGGAAAAGAACTCTCCAGCATTCCAAAGGCAGAGAGGCTCAGGCCTCAGCATTCCAAAGGCCCACACCCTTACCAAAATCTTCCTGCGTGCCCCCAGCAGTCTCTGTGTTACATTTTAGCAGGCCAGGTATTATGGCTGATTTCATGCTCTACATTAACCCCAACATTTTTATGACTTTTCCACAGGACAATGTCTTTAAAGATCTGTGAAGTTTCTGTTTCCTCCTAATGTCATTACTTTATCCTCAGTCTTCAAAAGGATGAGCACTCAGACATACCTTTACCACCTTTTGTTGAGTCAATCTTTATTATGAAATGCACCAGTTAATGCTGAGTAAAATTCTGAGACATTTTTCTGTCATTTGTTCCACCTGTCCTTTTTGGTTCACCTTTACTTTGATCCCCTCATGCTGGCCTTAGTTCTGACACTTTCTCTCTCCAAGAAACCGGTCCTTCACAACTGTGTCGTCCCTGAGGATTTTCCTGGGGTGTCTAAAATTCTTCTGTCCACACTATCCCACATGAAATAAGAAGTTTAAGGGAACAATACTTTATTCTCGTTTAAAACGGGAGATTCTCCTCCCGATTTCATACCTTACCTCCATCCCCCACATCAATGCAGTTATCTTCTGCTATAGTTTAATTTAGTCTTCTTGAGGATGACTAATAATCAATAATTTTTTGTTTCCCAGATTGGTGCAAGGAACAGAAAGATACCTGAGGGGTCGAAGAAGGAAAATGTCCTCTTGCTTGTCTTCCTTCTCCTTCTCTTCCTTCCTCGGTAACAAGGGATAAGGCATTAGAAAATAATTCAGATGCTCCAGAACCTCTGAACAATATTGAGTTTGATCTCTTACATGCTATAAATCTAATATAGCTCAAACAAATAAATACAAACGATGCTTTGAGTGACAGCAGAAAATGATAACTCTATTGTTAAAATCTCATTAAATCCTTGCTACATTCAGTATCAACTGTCTCTGAGATATGTTAACAGCAATTTAAATGAAGGCCTTTTAAAGGGTTTTATATGCTTGTTATTTGATAGATAATTTGGCAGTACACCACTTGAGAATTTAGTTTCAACCTCATGAATAAAATAGAATACTTAACATTTTATGTATAAATAAATAATCCATAACATACTTTATAGCACCCCAACATTATATATATATTCCAGGATTTCTCAGTAAATTTTATTTCCTTCTAAATCTACTTATTCTTCCCCAGAAATAAGTAAATAACTCAATCTTTTCTTTTCTTTTCTTTTTTTTTTTTTTTGCTGAGAGCAACCAGCATCCTAAATACCACTTTATTCAAGGCTTATTCCTATAATAATTTATTTATTGAATAAATATATATCACTTTACATATTTATGCCTAGACTATGTTAATGTCCTAGGCTGTCACAGTGGAAATCTGGATTGAGGACTAGATAAAGGTGGGGGGGAAGACTGTAAGAAGTGTTAGATTTTATAAAGAAATTTTTAACAGATTTTGTTAGAAAAATCAGTTCTATAGTTGATATTACAGGTATGCAGTTGTATCACTGGCATCATACAGATGGCATAAGGAGTTAAGATTTTGAGAAAACGTCACATAGAATTATTTCGGAGAGCATGTGGGCAGTGAGTCCCACCACCACGAAGAATGATTCATGGAGTACCATCTCCCAGCCCCACATGTGCGGAGAAATGGTCCCAGGAGATGAGTTTAATAAAATAAGGGAAGGGATGTTGTTGGAGAAAACTGAATGATAACCCCATTCTACCTTCTTGAGTCAGGAGAGAGGAAATGTGATTAAATCACTAGGCAGCTTCACCTGAGCTGCCTATAGCTACGTTGCTTTGCCCTACTGGTTAGTCGGTACTGAGAAACTCAAAGTTTAAAAGTCTTGTTGACCTTGTCTGTGACAAAAATGGAGAAAACTGAAATTGGAGAAGCAAGTATATTTCCAGAATTTGTTGGAAGAAGGAGCATGAGAGCATCTCTCAAGGATTAGGTAGAAGTCACATGGGAAGAAGAAAAAGTTTGTGTTTTTGAGTCTCGGTCTAAACATGCAGCCTGGAGCACTGAGGGGACCTCAGCAGAGGGCTCATGGTAGTGAACCAAGAGTTTCCGAAATCCAGGGGGAGGTGGGAGAGGTGTTTCATCAACTAACCAGAAAAGAGTGTGATTTGCCTCTTGGGAAGGACAGAGGAGGATTCCCAGCAACTTGGTGGATTCCAAGCCACCTGCACACACGACCACTAGAGAAAAATTCAACTTTAACTATTGCCAAGGTATAGAGCAAATCAGTTCCAGCTTCCCAAGTCAGGTCTTGTCAAGAAAAAATCCTTGCTCTTTTCCATCCCATTTGCTCCAATCCTTGGAAATTTGGGGGCTGTCAAGATATGGAGGGAGAAACTGAGACTCAGAGAAGAGAACACGCTAACCACACCTCACTTTTTGAAAAGCTGGCTTTTTTGAAGGCAGGGGCAAGTTGGAAGTTAAGTAAAGCCTTGAGTTTAAATGGCTTCAGAGTTTGTATCATTATTAAGCTTTAAAATTACTAAACTGAGACTGTGTTCTGTGACTTAAAATGGCCATAGAATGTTTCATTACAAAAGATTGACCAGTAGACTTATGGGACCCATCCATGTTTCCATTCAAGTGCAGGGAAACACTAACTGTACTGAATAAATTTATGATTTGAAGGTGATAGAATCAGATCTCTCCCACAAGTCGTGAATTTTTTCTACAGCTTTTTATAATTTTCTATAATTTTGCTAAGCACTAAGTGGAGATATAATATCAAACCAGTTACTACTTCTGCTCTATAAATATCAATTAATATATTTGAAGATGTTTGGACCATTGTTAAACTAAATTATAAGTAATACTTACTGTAACTACAGTATGTGAGTGGTATACAGGTATACACAGATTCATTCTAAATTGTTGTAACTCTAATTGGATGAAGAATAGATGCTCAAGGAACCTCTCATTACAATGGTCATGATTGAATAAGGTTTTCCAGAATTAATAAAAACCGGGGCACCTGGGTGGCTCAGTGGATTAAGAATTAATAAAAATCATCTTTTTTTTTTTTAAAGATTTTATTTATTTATTTGAGAGAGAGAGAGCATGAGAGGAAAGAGGTCAGCAGGAGAAGCAGACTCCCTGCCGAGCAGGGAGCCCAATGTGGGACTCGATCCCAGGACTCCAGGATCATGACCTGAACTGAAGGCAGTTGCTCAACCAACTGAGCCACCCAGGCACCCCAATAAATACCATCTTAATGCATGTGATAAAGCAGGTAATCCAAGTATCATGTACAAAGTCATAAAACTCAAAGGAGGAAGACACTTTTGCAGAAATGCTATAAAGGGGGGGACCTGGGTGGCTCAGTGGTTAAGCATCTGCCTTCACCTCAGGTCATGGTCCCAGGGTCCTGGGATCAAGCCCCGCATTGGGCTCCTTGCTCACCAGGGAGCCTGTCTCTCCCTCTCCCACTCCCCCTGCTTGTGTTTCCTCTCTTACTGCGTCTCTATCAAATAAATAAATAAAATCTTTAAAAAAAAATGAAATGCTATAAGGTTTTGTCTTGTGTACTTCTCTCTCTCTCTTTCTTAATAGAGTACCTAATACTCCCCAGAAGATGTAATACTTAAAGTAATAATTAAAACCAGTGTAATATTTTAACAGAAAGAACATGATGCTCTGCGATATTCACCCTCCACCAGCCACCTCTGTAAGTTAGAACAATTTAGGAAATAATACTGGACCTTCATTTTCTCATCTGAAAAGCAGTCCAGATGGTCAGGATCTCATTCAACTCTAATTTTTTGAATAGCATCATTTCACTGTTTGTTTTATAAGGTAGGCTTTTCAAGAATAACTAAAGTTTTTTTTAGTGATACTATAAGAAATAACCTATAAGATACAAGGGATAACTGAAAAATATTTTATTTAAAACAATATCATTATCATTTATCGATAATCAGATCTGAGAACCATCAAAGGTGATCAAACAGATGATCTCCTGGGTTCTGGGATGAAGATTAGCAGGAACTACAATATTATGGACTTTAGGATAAAATTAAATGCCATGATGAATTTGATCAGGAAGCCGAACTAGTGTTAAACTCATCTCATACCCCTTATTTTCAGGTAAAAAAAAGAAGTCAGGAAACCTTTCTTGAATTACAAGGATAAAGTTAAAGAACAGTTTTTGTTTTTGTTTTTTAATGACCCTGTCTGGTTCAAAGCAATAAAATAATTTTATTTTATTAACATAGCAATAATATACAGTTTTGTAAAAATTCCCCAAAATGTTTAATATGTAGATCCAGTGATATGAAATTTATTTAGAGCTAACTTAATAGGGATTAATATACTTTCATCATAACAACAGTAAAGTCAACCCAGCTGTTGAAGATTAAGCAACTTCCTTCAAATGTTTGTTTTTCATTTAAGTATTTATTTATTTAACAATATGTTTTTTGAGGAATTACAATATGCATAGCCTCATGCTAGGCCTTGGGAATATAGTTGTGATCAAGACAAAAAAGTTCCCCGCTTTTATATAAATGACCTTACATTATATTGTAGGAAGACCAAACTACTAAGTATTTAAATGGATAAATAAACCTCATAAATGTTAAATTGATAAATGGTATAAAGAAAGTAAACAATGTGGTATACTTGGGGCTGGTGATTTGCAGAGGCTGTTTTAAAAAGTGTGCTGGGGGGCAGCCTTTAGGAAGTGTCATGTAAACAGAGATAAGCCAATCATGAAAAGAGCTGAGATAAAGCAGAGCAAGAACAAAGACCTATAAAGTAGAAACAGATCATAATGGAGACTGGGTTGCAGGACACTCTAACTTACCAGTACAGTCAGTAATTTAGTACTCTCTATTACTTTGAAATTGGCAATCGGAGATGATTAAAATAATTAAAAAAAAAAAAAAGAATTTCAGTATTCCATTCTATTCTACCAAACACATCTATAGTAAATTCATTCAAAATCTAGATTTTTTTTTTGTTTATTGTTGTCTCTAGATCACCATTGTAACCAAATGTTAACTATGTCATAGATTGAGATAAATAATATGAACGCATTAGACCTCAGCTGCCCAGGAACCGTCTCTATAGAAGAAAAATAAGAGTACATTGAGATGAGTTTTGTCACTGACCAGGTAAAACCACTGAATGCATTTTCCTTTCTCTTCCCAGCATTTGGATTCAGCTCTCCCGTGCTACTGAATCTGCCAATTTAGTTGTGATTGTTCCCAAACAACCTTCAGCAGTGTCATCTATGTTCTGAATGACTTAATATAGCTGAGCAACATTTACACTGGGTCCAGAGTAATCCTGACTTGAATAAAAGACTGCGTTATTACTAGCTATAATGAGTCCAGGGTGTAATTATATACAAGAGTCACAAACATATTTTGTAGTGTTCTGACAATAATAACCCGAGGTACTGTACATATGCTTGTAATTCTCATCCCAGTCAAGCTGGCATCCATGGCCGATCATTTGGTATTTAGATTAAAGGGCCAATTATGAAAATATAAGCTGGGTGTGGGATGAGTCACACGTACAATATATAACACAGATGGTCAAAGAAATATCCAGCTTTTCTAACTACTAATACTTTTTCTGTCGTTTTTATAAAATATTTATGATAAGAAGCACCACTTTTAAGATGGTTTAAATATATGAACAGGCACGAAAAGATCTGGCCAAAATCAGGCAATGAATAAAGGCGGTCTTTTTTTTCCCAAGACTCTTTCTGTTGCATTTATCAACACAGCCCACAGACTATACCACTTTGTAGGTTTCTTTCTTTTTGCTTACTTCAGAGATCAGTGACTTTTAAGATGTATTTTACTTATAATGCATGATCTCAGTCATTTTACCGTTATAGTGATTTTTAGTGAAGAAAATATTTTTTTAAGGAAACAATCACATTTTAGGCCTCATGGCTAATGTTGCAATAGATAGTTTTAGTAGTAGGATACAAATATTAACAAGCAACTAGAAGATAAATTTTGGGGTCCTTCTCAGGTCTATGAATAACCCATTGATGCTGATTTGAAGGATATGCATATTATGAAAATATTTCCAAACTATAATTAGGGTTTGAATTATAAATACTATAAACAAAAACACAACACCAACGAAAATAAAGAAACAGTAGGTAGACTCTTTCTTTCAGAGTACTCTGCTCCTCTTCAGAGAACATTTACAATTACAGGTATTTCTTGTACACGGATTTTTATTTTACAGCTGTTATATATATCATATGCCATTTTTTAGAGGAAAACAGTGGAGCAAAAGTCACTTGATGTAGGAAAAAACACTGATGAATATACAAATATGCACTCAGGAATGTGAGTATGTTCCTTTCTGTTCTCTTCAGAGTTTATTGCCATTTGCCGTTTGCACACGGCCCTTTCAAATTCTTGCCAATGTAGACACAACACACAGCTCAACATTATTATCCATATATCATCCAGTGACACTTTGAAACTCTTAATGGGGAGGAAAACAACATTTTATATAACACCGGTCTATAATTACTGTCATTATCATTGATCGTTTATGAGAAAGTATTTCGACATTTGAGTTATCATATTATACATTAGTCCTTACACAATCTTTTCCCCAGAACACCACTAAAAGTGTGTGCTGAAAGCTGGATCTGATCGTATCATGAAGGTTTCATTTTATCACTCTTTCATGTATATCCACACTGTCATGTTTCAGGGGAAGCAATAAGCATCCTTTTGTTAATTCTTGAGTTCCCACATTCTTATTTGAAGGGATTTAAGATCTGAAGAATCTTTAGGAAACATACCCTAACTGACCAGTGCAGTCTGATGACTCATCAACCTTGGGGGGAACAAAAGGCAAGTCCAAAAGTTGGTGATTGTTAGGCTACATTGTTTGGTTACATTGTTTGGTTAGATTACATTCTGAAATCTTTGCCTCTAATAAAATGTTTCAAAATAAACAAAAAGGTAACAGCATATTTTCATTAAGCTAGACATAAAAATTTTTCCACAAATCCCTACCCATCTAAGAGAATTTGCTAAATTTGTAAAGATTCCATATATAACTAAGGGGAGGCCAGAGTGCTTATGACTCTCAGCCATTGTCAGAGCGTTCAGTGCTCAATTACTGTGAAATGTGTGTGTGTGTGTGTGTGTGTGTGTGTGTGTGTCTATGTGTGATCCCTTTGAGTGACTAAAGAGCACTACTAGACCCGTAAGATGTTAGCTATTCAAATATTATTTCCAGACTGTACTAATGAGCAAGTAAAGGTCATAATCAGCTGTGGAGGGGATGTTGGGCTATGGCTTACTGCAGTTAGAGTACACTTATGACTTCAATTATTTTATCACTTAAGGCTTTTTTCTTTCTTTTATATTTTTTGTTTCTAAGATGAAAATACTTTCTGTAAGTGAATTGAGATCTTAACCCCTATAAGCCCATAACTACTACTTTTTAAAAAATAATGGTATCTTCTAATAATTTTAGGAGTATCAGGAGGAAGGTCAGAAAGGATAAGCATGCGGTACATCGTGTGGAAAATATTTCCTTGATGGTAAAAAAACAAAAAAGAAAGACGAAACAGTCACTAAGATCTGAAAAGAAAAAGTACGTCTTGTTCACAAGTTATCTAAAGTTAGAACCTATTTTTGAATATTTCGTTCATGAGTATGTGAGTCATTCAATAGGGTCTCTTCAGTTAACTAAAATGACACATAATTATATTCCAATTTAAACATTCTTTCATAGTTTAAATTAAGTATTCTATGTATACATTATGAATAAGAAGAAATTGAAGGGTAAATTTAGAAATAACTTTATGACCTATATTTATTCACCAATCCACAATTATGTCGTAAGCCCCCATTGTGTTCTGGGCAAATGTTTTGCTTTGGGGCTATAGCGAGCTTCGAGTTTACGGAAGAAGTCAGACCTTGACCTCCTGCATGTGGTAGAGAAGTTATTTTGGAAGCACCTGGTGGCTCAGTTGACTGAGCATCCAACTCCTGGTTTCTGCCCTCAGTTTCTGCTAAGGGCTATTTTGAAAGCCTCTTCCTCCTAAAGAGGGAGGACCAGTTATCACGAATCAACAACATCTATAACTATTATACAATAAACTATAATGGTCTGTATTTTTGCTGACTCTGGTCTCTCATTGTGAATTCTCACACCTTATTGTGACTGGAATACGCAAATGTCTCATGTAGGTAGAACTTCTTGTCCATTGGCTGTGAGACCTTTATTAATAGTGCCCGCCTTTCTCTCTTGCCATAACATCCTGCTCCCAATTGTGAGTCCTGGTTCTCTTTCTAGAAGCTCCAACAGTCCATCACCGTCCTCATGGCAGCTGAACTGCATCCTCCCAAGTAGCTGCATCTTTTCTGTTGAATACACTGTCCCTTGTTTGCATTTTCCTCTGTCCAATTTCTTGTGCTCTATCTAAATGTGCTTAAAAAAAAAAAAAGTCCCTCAGTATTATGGTATGTATTATGGTAAGCAGGCACTAAAGCATACTTGTTTGTCTTGGAAAATGTACAGGGACTTTAGTCAAAATCTATTCCATTTTTACTTATTTAAGCCTTTCTTCAAAGGACTCATCCAGGTGTCTGTGAGAGGGCTGGCTCTGAGACAATTTGAAAAGCCAAATTTCTGTTTCTCCATGTATAGAATCATCTCTCTCCTGAAAACACTGTATGCTGTGCTAGGGAGTGTGCTTTTTTAAATGCAAATTACCTCATAAGCAATGGGTAAAGAACAAATGATGTCCATATAACAACAGAGTTGTCCTGTTGGTCCATACCTGGTTTTCCCCAGAATATTGTTTTAAAGCAATCAAGTAAAAGCCTTCTCACAATTAAAGAGTAAGTAAGCAGGATTGAAGAGCAAATGAAGACGTTAATAAGAAATGTGAGAAGTTTGTAAATCTTACAGAGGTGTCCTAAAGCCCAAGGGGTAACTGGTTTAGTATCTTCAAGAAATTCTTCACTGCTAATTTAAATGGGGAAATTATGATTACAGATAAAGAAACTGTTATGACGTATTCTCTCTCTCTTTCTCAATATTTACTCATACTGAGAAACTGAACAAGTCAGGCAGCTTGGAGGTCCAGCTCTCAACCTGTTGATTAACAAATGTTAAATGTGAATATGTACTATGTTGAATGTGAAATCCATGCCAATACAGAATCTCAGCTCCAGAATTAGGCAGCCTGTACACCTACTCATACACACAATAGACTGGGTTTGCCTTCTTGTGTGTGACTTCTTGTGTGTGTTTGGGGGGGGGGTGTTATAGAGATGAGCATGGGACATATTAGTATGTTGAAAACAGAGGACAACTCTACAACTCTGATTCTTGACAGTTGGGCTCTCTCCTCGTAAGAACGAGAACTAAGACAAGAACACCTACTTTCTTCTTCCTACATATACCAGACAGGCAATGTAGGCTATAGAAAGGGAGTCTAATATTTTGTAAAACTTGCAGAAACAGGTGTTTAAACTACCTTAAGAGAAGACAAGTGTCTTCTTTCGTGCTGCCTTCTCTCTATCACACATTATCTTGTGCTGGATAATGTTGGCTTTGTATGAACTTGGTGTAGGATCCATCAAATGGGGAACTGAAGCTGGAGTTATATTGAGTTTAAGTTTCTTGGAATTAAGTATGCTGTTCACTTCTAGGCAGCTATTTTTTTGCTGGGCATTCTGAAGGAGGAATATAACCACGTTGGTTCCCCTGGTGTTCTGATAAGAAGGCAAGGTCAGACACTGTACTATTCCCCATCTCACCCAAAGCCAGACCTGTGAGGGTAGACAGAGAAGAAGCTAAGTTTGAAATACAGAGAGCCAGAATTTAGCCTAAAGAAAATCCTTTTATCTTACACCACATGGATGAGAAAACTTGTCAGAGATTTTCTTATATTGAAAATAACTTTAAATATATATGATATCATACCACAAGTTGTAAATGTGAAACTAATATTCCCAAGCTAGCAAAATAAGAGCACATTTTTATTAATAAATAAGTATGCTAAAGAATGGCAAAAGTGTCATTGTATTATCTCTATAAAAATAATATCAAACTTTTTTCTTTCTTTCTTTCTTTTTTTCTATAGAAAGAGACAATCAACAAATATAGAAGAAAATGGAGAGGAATCATGAGAGAGATGGCCGGCCGTTATTTATCAAGAAATATTTTGTATGTTTCGGGATTTCCATTATGTTTAAGGTAACTGCCTATCTTTTAAAATTTGAAATTTGTGTCAATCTCTTTCTTCATTCAAAGTTAATATTCACTTCTGTACATAGATTTGTGTTTTGTCTTTAAGAAAACCCACAGAAGTGAACAAACTTCAGGTTTCATGAAACCTGGACAGAGGCCCGCAGAAAGGTAGCTTCATTTCACCTGGCAGAGGACACACCCCAGATGCTGGCCAGGTGGGAGACGGGTTGGTCTCTCCCACGAGGCAGTATCAGTTTTGGAAAGGAAGTGTTCTCCTCCCGAAATCTCTGTTTTTATTCTCCAACCCACTGATTTTATTCATTAAGCCTAGAGAAAGCCAGAAGTATGGTGTCCCCCAGGGAAAAAAATCCGGACAATACTGTGGGCACTTCTGTGAGCCTCTGGTGTCTCTCTGGCACCCCTCGTGGTCAGTCGACTCGCTGGCTGGCTCTGACAGCCCATAACCAAGCTCAGATCAAGTGTACCGCAGGTCACCCCACACTACTGCGGCAAATTTAGTCTGTATGAAATTTTCTATGTACAACTGTATTCTAGCCTTAGCATCTTTCCCCATTGCCAAGGTCCAAATCTCTGACCACACACTTCTTATGTTCCCTGGCCTTACTAAATCTTCTAGTTGTGTTTTTGAGCCCTAATTTTTAGTTCCTGTCTTATTTTTCAACTTTCCTGGTCCATTCTCCGAATATGGATCCCTGACAATGATCCAGTCTCCTCTACCTGAGTTCTGACTAGATTGAAAAATAAAACAGAGTGAGACTGATGAAAGCCAAATGTTGATGATGATGACATGATGATATATTTATATGGAAAGATTTGTGTTTGTGTGTAAAGCATTATTCTAAGGCATTTATGGGCATTAACTAATTTAATTCTCATGAAGCCCTGGTACTAGATTCTGTTATTGTTTAGGTCACATGAAGAAGAAAACTAGACATATATTTAAGCCGTTTACTCAAAGTCACCCAAGAGCTAAGTGTTAGAGCTTTGATCGCTGAACACAGGTTCTCTGCCTCCAGAGAATGAGGTCTTCAGCAAAGGGTCCCCAGGATAGGCCAGGCTAGGGGTGTGGGAAAAAGCTATAGCTATTGTTTGGATGAAAGGAGAGAACCCATGGATGAAGAGCTGGGGTGAGTTTAGAGGACATTTCAGAGCAGGGGTCTTGCTACTGTCCTTGCAGGAGATGAGTGTGGACCCCCGCCAGTGTTTTACTATTTATCAAATACAATGAACAAACAAATAAAACAATCCTCAGGTTTGGGAGGATTAGAAATGTTATGGCTGTTTAAAATGCAGGAATTGTTTTCCTAGAGACTTAAGTGTTCTTTTATGTTTCTACATTTCTGTGCTCTGGTCACATGTTTTGGGATGTTTGTGCTAATTTCTTCTTGAGTAGAACATCTACACCCTCCAGCAGATATTGATGTACAGCTTTAGGTAGTAAAAGCATCAACTCAATACTGTTCCCAAATGCTAAGCTCATTTAAGGAACATTTTCTCTATCTTAGTACAGTTTGTAATATCTCCTTTTGTCTTAAATTGCTTTTTTGTCATTTACTCCTTTATTTGGGCTGTGTTGGGTGGAGGGGGAAGCCTAAACTCTTAATAGTATTTTCCTTCAACCAGCTAACACAACATATAATGTGAAGCTTACTCTGTTTTTTATTTCCAGGTCTGCTCTGGAACATTGCAAAAATAAGAGAGAAAACAAAAACTTGCATTTACTGAACCAATCACATACATTCATTAATAATTCTTTCTTGAATACATAAAATGTAAAAAGCAAAATACTAAGTTGAGTGAAGACCAATCAAACACAAAAAATGCAATGAAAAAGAACAGTAGGAAAATATTATGTCACTGCCACGTTGAAAAGCTGGATGTTTTCTCCCTTATCACAGACTTACTCTGGCCAATTGTCCTGTTTTATTTTTTAAATAATTGTCATCATTTACCAAATTAGCAACATAAATGTCAGAGATCTTGTGTGTTTTTTTCTTTGGGTAAGTCCTCAGTGCCAGAACTATGCTGAGGTTATAAATAAATTTTTCTAAGTAAAGTGTCCTTGTAGAAAGATAGCCTCAGCAAGAAGGGGCACCAGGGGATAAACTCAGTTCATGAAAGCAAGGAAAGGTCTTGAAAAGAGAAAACAACTGAACACTACTTCTTCTGTTTGGAACATCAATCTATCTACCTATCTGTCATTTATCCATTTATCCAAACTTTGATGTAAATCTTAGTTTATTTATTTATTCATTTGTTTGTTTGTTTTTTGTTTGTTTGTTTAAGGCTTGGCTTCATTTAAATGATCTGTGTCTCAAAAAATGGTCTAGGCTAGGGGCGCCTGAGTGGCTCAGTGGGTTAAGCTTCTGCCTTCGGCTCAGGTCATGATCTCAGGGTCCTGGGGTGATGATCTCAGGGTCCTCGGATCGAGCCCCACATCGGGCTCTCTGTCAGCAGTGAGCCTGCTTTCCCCTCTCTCTGCCTGCCTCTCTACCTACTTGTGATCTTTCTCTCTCTCTCTCTCTGTCAAATAAATAAGTAAAATATTTTAACAAAAATGGCCTAGGCTAGTAATCTTTGAAATGAGTTCATTAGTCAGCTTTTACTATTATCCAGTATTTTATATTTGAAAGCTTTTAAGTGAAATGCTGTCAGACAAGATCCAAGCATTCAGTTATTGGGTTAAGGACTTCAGCTTCATAAAGTACCTCTCCAATAATTTCCCAGATATCATGCTGTGGTTTTAAATCTGGGAGATTTAGTCATATACTCCATGTTCTATAACATCTTGGTGACTTCCTGACCCTATAACCTCTACAAAAATACAGGAAAATTAATGTTGCTGTGGCCTGTGCTTGAACTCTGGGGACAGGTCGTATATCCCAAAGGGTGTATCTTAATATCAGCAAAAGCTACATTGACTTGGAACCATTATACTCAGCTATTAAATTTCCAAGTTAACTACTGTGGTAAATATTTATGCAACTTACTCCTAAAATTCAGAGTTTCTGCACACCCTTTTAATGGCCAGATTTTTATTCACCTCAGTCTTAACCCACTTTAGTATGTAATCAGAATTTTTGGTTGAATTCAATGTCCTGTGTTTTTACGGGACTAAGATCTGGACACTGGATAAGATGCAGCTGGTCCAGATACTCCAAAAGAGACCTCCTACATAGCAATTGCTAGTGCCCGAAAACTGAACTATCTAAGTATAAGAAAAGTAGCATAGGGGAAGTTCACTTTCAAGGCCCAAGGCCTTCCTTGAAAATGTCTCCAATGTATTAATCTTGCGATATTTTAGCCTTCTAGAAAACTGAGCAAGTGTGGGTGCAGTGATCTGCAACCTTTCACATCTTCAGTGAGAAAATCATCCATATGCATCCATAAAAGTTAAGTTGTATTTAATACTGCGTGTGAAAAGCTGTAATTTTGCAGGAATTTCCTTGATATGTCCCATTTAGTCAGTTTCTACAAAGTAAATCCTCATGTGGAAATGATTAAATATGTTGAAGAGCAAAAGCAAGAAGGGCAGAAATGCTTAAGATTTTAAGGAATTATATCACCCATCAACTGAGGAATCTGCTTTCAAAGGTAAAGGTGACATATATTAACTGGGCACATGTCCACCAAAACTAGACATATCCATTTCTATTAATACTTGTCTATATGGGGCACCTGGGTGGCTCAGTGGGTTAAAGCCTCTGCCTTCGGTTCAGGTCATGATTCTGGGGTCCTGGGATTGAGCCCCGATTCGGGCTCTCTGCTTGGCAGGGAGCCTGCTTCCTCCTCTCTCTCTGCCTGCCTCTCTGCCTACTTGTGATCTCTGTCTGTCGAATAAATAAATAAAATCTTTAAAAAAAAATGCTTGTCTCTGGTGCTTCGTTCTTGTTATCAACTAGAGAGTAACTGAGGAATAATTACATCACACAAAAGCCAAAAATTGTTTTTCAGTGAACTTGAAAAGAATCCAGAGTTCTAACTGTTAAGAACCAGATTTCACATACCAACTGTGGCTATCCATGCTGGAAATCAATATATTCCTTCTTCCCTCCCTCCCTCTTCCTTCCTCCCTTTCCCTTACTCCCTTCTTGCATTTTAATTTCCAGTTTTTATTTCTACACAACTCATTACTACTGGAACCCAGAAGACATGCTTTAGAATCCATCCAAATATACTGTATCTGCATTAATCTCCTATAAAATATACCTAATGCACCTAAAAATATAGAAAATTATTTTTTTGAAGCTTTAGATGATTATAATACAAAATTATTTTCATACATATAAAATCTTTATCTTTTGCATATCATAAATCATGGATCATTGATCATAAAATGACAAAATAGTAGAAAAAAATTCTTCCAAATATAGCTGCACTTCTATTACCTTTCACATTGACAGGGACAATGAAACAAACAGTTGTTACAGGGACAGTTGAAACAAACAATCAATTTTTTTTAAGTTTTTTTAAAAAGATTTCTTATTTATTTATTGTCAGAGAGAGAGCAGGCAGAGTCACAGGCAGAGGCAGAGAGAGAAGCAGGCTCCCTGCTGGACAAGGAGCCCGATGCGGGACTCGATCTCAGGACCCCAGAATCATGACCTGAGCTGAAGGCAGCGGCTTAACCGACTGAGCCACCCAGGCATCCCTTAATTTTAATCAATGTACATTTTATGGGAAGTCTTTGGTTGTTTATGTCAGTATCTCCCTCTCTCTGAGGGAGATAAAGTTGAGCACATAAAGTATGTGCTCAACAAATGATTGATTACTTACATAGTCAAATAGTTTTGGAAATGGTATTTTTAAATACGATAGATTTTTTTATTCCCTGACAGTTTTGTCCAATGGAAAACTTATAGCTTACAATTCATTTTCCTGCCAATGTCTAGAGCGAGTTGAAAAAAAAAAATGCACAAATGCTCATGTGAGTCCTGTGATTACTCCTTATAACATCTTAACATTGTCCTCAGGATAAGTCTCAACTCCACAGTACACAAAGTCCTCTCCACCTAGATTCAGCCTACCTGTTGAGTTTCTTTACTATCTTCTTTTGGGAACACTATACCCCAGATAAAAGGAACTTATTCAGTTTTGTGAGGAGTTATATTCTGTTACATATTTTTAAACTAAATCCTAATTTTGATATGTTTAAATATATTTTCTGTTATACAAAAATAACAGTTATATTAACATGTTTGTATATATCCTTGTACTCTAGTCAATTATTCCAAGAGGATAAGTTTTAGAAGTCAAATCAATGAACAAGAACAACAAAAAAGATCTCAGTATTTTTGACACAACTTTTCAATTTATTCTACAGAAAATTATTACCACTTTATGCCCAGCCTCTGGGTAATGCTCAGTTTCTGTATCATAGTCAAATATTCATATTTTTGGGCAGTGTAATAAGATACTTCAAATCATCATTATTTTAATTAGCATTTCTATAGTGATTACTTCTTCACAGCTTTACTCCTTTTATTGGTTTTTGGTCAGGTCATTAAATTAACTTAAAAATGCTTAATTTTAGGGGTGCTTGGGTGGCTCAGTGGGTTAAGCCTCTGCCTTAGGCTCAGGTCATAGTCTCAGGGTCCTGGGATCAAGCCCCACATCAAGTGGGGAGCTCAGTGGGGAGCCTGCTTCTCCCTCTCTCTCTGTCTGCCTCTCTGCCTACTTGTGATATCTCTCTCAAATAAATAAATAAAATCTTTTTTAAAAAAATGCTTAATTTTATACTTCTGTGGTTTATTATTAGATCTAAATTTACTAAAAACTCATTTAAGCAAAAAAGCCAAAATGACTGACAAGTTATATACCACTTGTATAACTGATAGAATTTCTGATTGGCAAACTGTCATTGCATATATATACAGTTTGTGGATATATAAATTGAATGACATTTAATTATCAATTACTCAAAGTTTATTGGGCCTACAAATTAATAAAAGCATTAAAGAATTAGTCTTTGAATGAATGCTTTCAGTGTCGGGTAACAGGTGATTCAACTCAGGAAAATGAGATTCATTGATCCATCAAACTGAAATATAGACAGGCACATCCAGCTTCAGGTACAATTTGATCAGAGCTTCTGCTGTGTTTCTCTAACTTTGTTGCTGTTCATTTCTGCTTCTTTTCAGGTTGGCTTGCCTGGTGATCCCAGGAATTTATAATGAAACCAAAGGAAGTTTCCATTACACTTTATTCATTTAAGACATGAAGAACTTCATGAAGTTTAGCATTTCACTTATCACATGAAGGTTAAGATTCCTAGATCTTTCTTATAGCAACAAATCTCTCATTACTGACCTTGGATTTGCATAAAAATAGAAATTAAAACTTTGAAGAACTTTATTTGCAGTTAGCCTCATTGTGCATACTATGTATCTCCATACCAGAGCACATAGCAATATGCACGTTATATATTTCCATAGCATAGGAATAGTAATTCCTATTACTAAAGCCATTTCAAATTAATAAGGGGCTTTGCATTAATGCAGAAAGGAAAATGATCATCTAAGGAAGGAAAACAAACAAACAAACAAACAAACAAAAACACCTAAAGAGAAGAACTCAAGATTTTAGACAAAGCCAAAGGATATTTTCTTTCAATGAGATACTTTCAACATTAATATCAAGGTAGATACAAAATTTCTTCAGCTCCTAAAAAGATAAGTTTAATTTAGTAGGAGGCAAGAAAAAAATAATCTTAGCCTTGAAGAATCTAACACTTGGAACTATATAATTGCAGAGACACTTTATATTTAAAGTATTAATAAACTGTAGTAAAATTATTAAACTACATTGTATTCAATAGATCATTTAGATATCTTAAGCAGAATTATAGGATGACTTAAAAATGATTTTATTGATTACATACTTGTAATGGCTTATGGAAAGCTATGAAGCTGTGTTAATTCACAATTGTTTTATTTTTGCCTCTTATTTATTTATATTGAAGTTCTCAGACACTCAGAGCAGCTTCTGAGACTCCGAGTTGACAACACTGGATTATTGTTTTGGGAAGCTCAAATTTGGGGCCAACTGAAGTTGAATCAATTTTACATTTTTTTAACCTTTATTTCATATCATTTTTTTGGTTTATAATTGAGTATTTAAACTTACATTACTGGGCACTTGGGTGGCTCAATCAGTTAAGCAACTTGGCTCAGGTCATGATCCCAGGGTCCTGGGATCGAGTGCCACATCCAGCTCTCTGCTCAGAGGGGAGTCTGCTTCTCCCTCTAACCCTTCCCCTTTCTCGTGATCTCTCTCTTTCTAATAAATAAATTTTAAAAATTAAAAAATCTATAAAATAGACTTATATTATTATGTTACCATCAATATGATCAAAATATATCAAACATACCCTGTCTTAACCAGAAAAAAATTCCAAAACCTATATATGATGCTATGGCTTCTGGCATGATCACAGTTAAGAAAAGAAGAAATGAGCAGAAGCAGTCACATGAAAACAGAAATATCTGAGGCAGTAATTAAAATTAAGAGAGGAGTAACCAGGCTTTTCCTTGTATCCCAACCCCCTGAAGAGAGAGAGAGAGTAAATAATCAGGTCACATCATCAGTAAAGTATGTTTCTCTGGAAGTCTGACTTGCCAGAACTAAGGCATGTCTAGCCTTATTTAATATTTTTAGGAACACTGAAGGGGCATAATCCATGTTCTTTTCTTTATAGGGAAAAGAACTCTTCTGTTCTGTTTCCGTTCCTGCCTGGAATCAGTGTGCATCACCTATCACTCTTCTGAAGTTCTCAAGGCCCTGGAGGGCATTGAAATCTCACACTGAGATTTCCTGGTGCCTCTTCCCCTCAGGGCATGCTCACTGATGAGACTGATCCACTAACCAGACAGGAGGATTTGCTCACCCAGCTAATCAGCCAAGAGGATTTGCTCACAGTCATCCAGAGACCTGACAGAACCAGCCTCTCCACACGGGTTTCCAAGGGCTGAGGTGGGGAATGAGGCAAGTTGCCAATGGACTTGCAAAGATTTTCAGCAGGAAATAACAGACTTTACTTCTACTCACATTTTCCATTAGTAAAGCTAATCATATGCATGCTATCTTATCCTGTGACCAGAAAGAGAAGAATTGGGTGAGATCGCTAATCACTAACATATGTATTTCAACTATGTCTTTTTGTAGGATGAACTCCTCACAGGGTTCCTAGACCCTTTTACCAATAATTCTTTGGTCTGTTCACAACATATGTCATCCAGATATTTTTAGATATGTCTGAACCCATGGTTAAACACTACTGAGAATCAAACTTAGATTTGATCTGCTATGTTGTTGTTTTTGTTTATTTGTTTGTTTATATCTTTGTTTTTCTATTCAGACACACATTCCAGGGACATTTCTGTTCTTCTTAGGAAAGCGGTCTTCCCTCCCATTGAAGTATCCTCAAGTAAATTTTTTGATCAGATAGTTACAAATTTTTTTTTTCTGACATAATATTCTGGCTCTTGAAAAGTAAAAATAATGTCCATCATTCCCAGAATTACCTAGTCATACATAAAACCACACAGGGAACAATACAGAGTTTAGTTATTAATTCACTCATTTGTTCAAGTTACTAATTGGTTCTACAACGAAGTTTTCTGAGAAAATTTTATGGATGATGGCTTTTATGTAAATGCTGACAAAAGTGAACTGCCCAGCTGATCAATGAAGGATGCTCTTTCTCTACCAAGGAACTTCCTACTTGCTGAACAATTATTCATAACTGAATCACTGCAGGAAAATCTTTCCTTCTTACCTTGTATTTTTGAAAGAGAGCTCATGATTAAATACTTTTAAATACCAGTTGGGAAAAAGTAAAAAACACATTTGAAGGAAAACAAGAGAGCTGGCATTTCTCTAAACAGATCTGGGTCCAGTTTCCTAAACAGGTTGTTATAAACTGCTTTTCTCTTGGCTTTAGGTTCTTATGTTGTTAGATTTTTCCGGTATCACCAATATTTTTGTCGTCCTTTTCATCCGTAGGGACCTTTATCCAGTACATTTCAGCCAGAAGGGCAGGAAAGCAGCTGCCTCTGATGGAAAAACCGATTATTTGCCAAATGGATGGACTTCTGCCTGGATTCATTGGCTGTTTTCCCTAGAACCTCAGGGTACCATGTAGTCTTTGCCATAACCTAAGCATTGTTCAGATCTGAATCAGACTCATTCTCTCTCTTACAAGACTTAAAAGTCATGTTTATTTCTTCTTTTTTACAGATCAGTATGTTTCTGAATGAGGAAAGGAGTAACGTATGGAGATGGACTTGCTCTGAAGGTGACAAAGCCTAGAAAGACTAAAAATTATGTAAACTTCAGACCAGACAAAATTTGGATCTCTTCATGCTAATGCAAATCAAATTCTTATAATACCAACAGAATCTTCATAACCAGTTACCACTGCCATTTGATTTTTCTTTTAGTTTTGTCTTTATATTCTATTTGAGAGACTCAAAACGAAGAAAGAAAAGTGAGGATTATACTCATATAATGCAACCAAATCATTGATAATTAAAATAAGGAATATGAGTGAGTTATCTGAGTAGGGAAGAGTGATTTGCCCTGAAGGATTGATGTATAAACTTAATATAATAATGGATATAAAAATCATCTTGCACATTGCTTGGCACAAAGTATACATTTAATAAATGTTTGGTGAATAGATAAATAACTGGTTAATTTAATAAATTAGTCTTGTCAGTAGACTATATAGTCTCTGGATTATTTCTCAGTGTTTATGTCTTATATTCTACCAATCAGCCCCTCAAAAACTCTAAAGCCATCTTTGCTAAAAAATAGAATTTTTACTTTTCTAAAGCCAGTTATATTTATAGGCATATATTTAAAACCTCAGTAATTGTCATATATAAGTCTCTTTCACACTAGACAACAAGTACCTTTCATTGAGAAACCCTGAATGGCATAATCTCTCAATTAAACAAATACCTTTTCTAATGGCATAGTTTCAGTGGAAATTTCTTTTTTTTTGGACAAAAACTTCTGTGATATAGACACTAGTATTGTTTTTTGTTTTGTTTTGCTTTGTTTTGTTTTGTCTTTAAAGATTTTATTTATTGGATAAAGAGAGACAAACATAGCAACAGAGAGCACAAGGAAGTGGGGGAAGAGAGGGAGAAGCAGGCTTCCCGCTGAGCAGGGAGCCTGGAGCAGGGGCTCCAATCCCAGGACTCTGGGGCCATTATCCAAGCTGAAGGAAGATGCTTAACTGGCTGAGCCACCCCTAGACACTAGTATTGTAAAAAACAAAAAAAACCTTTTCACAATACTTCTAAAGATTTATGATAATCATACTCAGTGGATTAGTTTTTTTAAGTTTTCATTTATTATGCAAGCAGAAATTTTAGCTCATTTAAGCTTGAAATAATAGAAATATATATCCTATGTTTCTAAGATTTCTGTGAAAATTAAGTACTGATTTTTTAAAACTTTCTAAATAAACTCTGGAGATATGACCTAGGCAGATATGTAACATAAAGGGAGGAGCTTTGAGAGAGCTAACATGGAAAAATGTGATTAGATGAGAAAAAAAAGGCCATAACTTTGGATGTTGTATAATTGCAGAGAGCAGAAAATTTCCAGGCATTGTTTTGAAATATACAGAGAGTTACACTGAAATTGACACTTGGAAGAATCTGAAAACCATGACAATAGTTCTGTAAGGGGATGGTAATTTGGCTATATAATTAAATTGGAATGTGTTCCGTAAGCAGATGTGTTCAAATAAAGAAGCATCTAAGCTCCGGGTTTGCACTTCTTGATCTTTCTTTTGTTTGCCTTTTTATGAGGACACCCCATGGCTTTTTGTTGTCTCTGCCTTGTTGTTGTTGTTTTTCCTCCTCTCTCAATTAGCTTCTAGCACTAATACACTCCTTAGGTTTATTCGGGAGCTTTCCAGGCTGCAGAGTTCCATTGTGTCAACAGATGGCGTAAGATATGATTCTCCATGCTCAATGACTTCAAAACATTTTGCTATTGCTGTCCCAAAGTTGATCTGAAATGATTTCCATGCTCCTGTTGAATGGAAATGAACTTCTTTGGATTTCGAATGCCATTGAGAGATGTGACATTATTTGCAAAGAGTATAAAAACCCAAATTTTGTCTTGTTTTGGTTTTTAAGTCACCAAAAAGTGATTTAAAGAGAGAAAATGCCAGTATGGATTTCCACTGCCAACCATAATGTACGATCTACACTTACTACCACTCCTTATATCCCACAATGCACTGTTCCAATTGCCATGAAAATATGGTTGACAGTTCGTATTCAGAGAATTCCTAGCAAATTCCTGGTGACCATTATTTCACTTATACAAACTGATACAGTTTCAGTATGTTGCATTTTAGTGCCACCATAATAGTATATGGAAATTTGATTCAATACACATTTGGAAATAAACATAAAAGAGAAAACTTTCTATCATAGTAACAGAGGAGAGAGAGTAGATCAGAAGAATTTTAGGGGTATAAATGCTTTAGACATTATTGAGTTTAAACTGTCATTTATTGATGAGCAAACTGAAAACCAGTGATATAAGCTGACATGTCCAAACCACTCAAGAGTATCTCAATTTCCAGTGCTCTTCTGAGTCATATTTTTGGTAATAGAGATTGATTAAGTCTTTAGTTCTAAGATTTGTCCTGTCTCAGACTTTCCTGGGGAGCTTGAGAAAACCATACATAATAGTACTAGGGCAAGCAGAGTGACTTTTTATTAATACCTGGAGTTTCGACACCAAAATTGATTTTCCACATAAACTCTCAACTAGAGGAACGTTGCTGGTGATCATAGAACTGACAGACTTCTTTTGCACAGACTAGGAGGTTTAAATCCTTCTTCTTGAAATGTCTAACATATAAATGGTGGTTTGCTGGTGATGTTCTTATTGGGGAATGGAAGCGGTTTCCCCTTCCAACCAAGATGAGAGAAAGGAGAGAGGAAAGGAGAGAAGAAGACAGAGAGAATGAAGAGATAACTGCTATTTTGTGGTGATTCTTTAAACTGCGATCCTCCCTCTAAAACTGACTATCCCTTTGTTCATCACTGAACTATCTCACATAGAATTATAATTAAAACTGGTATTTCATTTTACTAACTCCTGTGACTTTAAACACCTTTTAAAATTTGTTTGTTATTCTTTTGTAATTTTCTGGAATTCTTACTGGCAGAAATTGACTTTATAGGAAAGAATAAATAACATTGAGCTTTGGACACTTTCATCAATGCCAAGAAAGTATTTATTTGTAATACGTAAAGTGATTTGACATTATTTTCATTTGCATTACTCTCCTACATTGTATATGCTACTTGCACTGCAATGTTTAACATTTCTGAATAACTTCAATTCATATTCTTCACCAACCTTAACGACAGCATTATTAACTCAACTTTTTAATGCATAAGCACAGCAGGAGGCTTTTGAAACATTAAATCGATAAAAATGAATTGTAAAAACTGATAAAATCAAGCAGCTCTTTTTCTGCACATAGGGTTGGAATACCTTGGACTCCCTGTGTTTTGTGGTCTGAGTTCTTATCTTCTTTCTCCTTATATTCTGACAATTCTGTTCAATGTTTGTTATATTCACCTTCAAGTTAAATGCATTTTATAAATAATCAGTAAAAGAATTACCTATTTATATATAAAATAATATAGAACTATTTTAGGAAGCAAAAGATTATAGGAAGATCCTCAAGTGTCTGAAGAGGGAATATCTAATCAGGAAGTCATGAGATGAACTTCAGAGATGTGTTAATGAATGTTCTAGAATCAATTCTGTGCATACACATTGAAAATAAGCAATAAGATTTAAAACATTTTTTCTTGAAATTAAACAGGTAACTTATAGTGTTTTGAGTGAATTGTGAAAAATTAAATCACATAATGAATACCAGAAAAGGATGAACGAAATTGAAATTTTTGTGGCCAGTAATGACTGGAATCATTCTATGATATTAAGAACGCACCATTGAAGCCCAAATGTGTGGCAAACACCTCTTCCAACCATGGAATGGAGAAGAGTCCAGCAGTTGCCAGATTGCTGTGTAGGAGTTGGGGATATTTTTAGTTTTGGGGCCAATTATAAAGGAGAAGAGAGAAATTGTAAATGCCTGAAGTAGAAAAATTATTCTGTTAAACAGTGAAAAACAGAGGGTAATATATGGAATAAAGTCCAAGTATAAGAATTCTGGACTCAGTTACATTTTGATCATTATTGTTTTTGTTTGTTTGTTTTTTCTCTCCAGGGCACAGGTGTGAATTTTGAGATGTTAACTACTCCTATCCTTGAAACATAAAAGCAGTACCACGTCCACATTTCATAAACAGTCGGCCCTGGCCAAAATCTCCTTAGCTTTCAGTCTCAAATGAGAAAATCTACCAGTATCACCTTACTCAGGTCTTCCTACAGAGGCAGTAAATTAACTTGATAAAACACATTTGAGACAAATAGATGAGAAAGCAATATGATATAATAACCTGATTATGACTGTGATTTTGATAGTTTATAAATTTCTTAAAATTGTAGATTTAGAAATAAAAACATTTAAAAAAGAAATTAAAACATTTGCACAAAATGTAATTAAGTGTTTTAACACAGAGCCAATCACTGCTTAAAATATACTAGATACTCCATTAATACTTGTTGGATTAATTTTTTCAATGAGGAGCTATGAGAAATGCCTACATGAGATGCTGTGGACAAATACCCCTTCTTCTCTGATCTATGGGATTGTATGTTATAAAACATTAACAAGTAATTTTACAAATCAGAGATAGACTTTAGATGCCATATTTTTGCAACAACAAGATGGATTCCTGTAGAAACTCTTCTATATTTTAGATTCTCCTGAATTAGCAAGATCAGTATTTTTCCTGTGACTCATTTTTAAGGCCAAAAAATTGGAATGGGAGGAAAATGATGTTTCTACCACTGGAGAGTGAGCAAGTAAAAATGTTACATTTTCTGTGACAGTCCCATTAATTTTCCAAAAAGATTAGCTATTATAAAGTAAATTTTAATGTCATACATCTTTGTGACTTTTTCCTATAGATTACTTCATTATTAAGAATATGCATCTGTTGGGACGCCTGGGTGGCTCAGTTGGTTGGACGACTGCCTTTGGCCCAGGTCATGATCCTGGAGTCCCGGGATCGAGTCCCACATTGCGCTCCCAGCTCCATGGGGAGTCTGCTTCTCTCTCTGACCTTCTCCTCGCTCATGCTCTCTCTCACTGTCTCTCTCTCTCAAATAAATAAATAAAAATCTTAAAAAAAAAAAAAAGTACTTTAAGAATATGCATGTGTATATATATATATGCATATATATATAGTATATATATATAAAGTATGTGTAGTGTGTATATATATATATATATAAAGTATGTGTAGTGTGTGTGTGTGCGTGCATATATATGTGTGTGTGTGTGTATATATTCCAATTCTTTATTCAAACATATCACTGAAAAGAAAAAGCTATAAAAGATATTTAATAATTTAGTGAAGATATAAAAGTCTTCTAATTTACCTGGTTGAAAGAAAAACTATTCTAACTTTTTTTTTAAGATTATTTATTTATTTATTTATTTGCAAAGATCACAAGTAGGCAGAGAGACAGGGAGAGAGAGAGGGGGAAGCAGGCTCCCTGCTGAGCAGAAAGCCAGATGGGGGGGCTTGATCCCAGGACCCCGAGATCATGTCCTGAGCCGAAGGCAGAGGCTTTAACCCACTGAGCCACCCAGGCACCCCGAACTATTCTAATTTTTAAACCACTCCTTTTCTTTAAGGTTTATTTATTTATATGAGACACAGAAAGAGAGCATGGGGCAAGGGCAGAGGGAAAGAATCTCAAGCAGAATCCCTGCTGAGCAGGGACCCCCCCAACAAGGGTCTTGATCTCAGGACTCATGAGTTCATGACTTAGCCAAAACCAAGAGTCAGAGGATCAACTGACTGAGCCCCCAAGCCCTCTTTAAACCACTCTTCTATTTGTTTTTGGTTTTTGTTCCACTTAAATACAAATGTTATGATTTTGCCTGTCCAACACCAATGTCTTCTTTCTTCTGGTAACAGAACAAATATATCTTGTAATTTTCTGCATTAAATCTATTTCAGATAACTTAAAGGGGACAACCCTTCCCACGGTTACTTAATTCAGATCTTGTCATGACACTACCCACAACCAAGTCAGCCTTACTGGCTCAAAAATAGTCTCATTCAAGCTCCTTCTTTAAAATATATGAGGCTTCCTTTAGACCAGTTCATCCACTTCCAAAGCTGGTACATCAGTAACTCAAGACTATATTTCATTAGCTTATTTCTTTTCTAGATCTACTCAGAATAAATACTGTACTTTATCATTATGAATGCAATTGATTTATTCATTGCAAATCCATAATTTAACACAAATGAGGAATGAAAATAGTCATGTTGCTTTGTTCATTGACCTTTCTTCATTAAAAGGCTCTATACTAAAAATAGTATATGTTAATATCCTAAAATATCCTAAACCCAGATATTCAAAATTATTTGTCTTGTCCCTTTCCAAATGAGATCATAGAATTAACATTTATAAGAAATCCTGAAGTATAAGTTGTTTCCTCTACCAACCCAGGTTGAGGTCCACAGTGAGGATACAATGTATCAGGGCTCTCAACACTTCACAATACAAGCTCTGACAGGCACAAGTCATTCTTCAGAGAAAACAAACTAAAAAGAGTTAGAGTATTTACAGCAAGCCCAAGTTATGAGACTCACCCAGTATTTATCCTTTGTACTTTTGACTTAAATGCAAGCAGTCCTTAGGTGGAGGAAGTTCCAATTGTTTTACTAGAAAAAAATTTTTAGACATGGCCATCTTAGTCACTATTTCTAATCTTTTATAAGGAAAAAGCTAATGTCCTTTTCTCTTTGACAGATGACCTCTGTACTTGGGAAGATACGTCACCAAAATATATAGCCCTACTATTAAAATTGATTAAAGTGAAAAGAAAAGTTGACATCAAACATAGACATTGTGATATACTCTTGAAATGGAAATATAAGGAATCATTGAACTCATCCCAATTACTGCTGAATCCAGGATGGCCTGCCTTTCTTTTGCCATCAGTGGCCAAGCTGAAATGGCCAGATGTCTCCACTTGATGGCTCAAACCTTGCTTTTTAATGGGCTGGCTCTGAATCCACTGAATTTTGTCATATTACAGTACATTCTGATGCTATTTCCCATCATTTCTCTCTCTCAGTGGCTTTTCCTGCTTCCTGGGCCTGGCCTCTTCATCCACTGATGCTGTACATGCATATAGGTTCATCAAATCCCCATCAACTGCAGGGCAGGCCAATCTGGCACCTGAAGAGTGTGTTCAGATGCTAAACCCTGAAGGTTGAAACCTTTTATTTAGTGCCAGATCTCTTATTAAGCCAACTGCTTTGTTCCAAAATATATCTACCCAGGGCACAGAAAGCTCGTTGTGAGGAATCCACATGACATTTTTGTATGATACTGAATTTTCTGCAATTTTGTTTTGCCTTTTATAATCAGTCTTTTTCCATGTGCCTACAACTGTTAACCTTCCCTTTAAAGATTTAACCTTGTCATAAATTGGGGATATTTACATTGACGGGAATGAGAAAGAATGAAAAAGTAAATGACAAAGGAGTTTGGAAAAATATTGCCTTGAATGTAAAATTAGGGGACTATCTGAGGTTTAATGGAGACTATTCTGTTGGGATTGTTTTTATTTTCATTTATATTTTATTTGGGAATATCAACATACAGGGAAAAATTAACAACCACTATCTACTGTGCACTTAAAACTGGTTGATGCTGTGGGTGACATAAAATATATGTAAAATAGACATTTTGTAATAGCTCATAGTCTACTTTTAAAAACTGTGCCAGAATTTGAGAATAGTAAAATAATGTTAATACAATTCAACTTTGCATAATGCAAACTAAATATACTACATTTGCTTAGAAGAAAGATACCAGAGATTACTACAGAAATCCCAAAGATTTCATGATGATTCTTGAAAGCATCTAGATTTCTGACCTATAGAACTTGAAGATAGTAAGTAGATGTTGTTTTCTGCCTTTCCAGTTGAGATGATTTGGTATAGTTCAATAGAAAACTAATACACAAACAACAATGTCAGTATGAGTTCAGTAGACACATGATATAATACCTGAAGTTATTTTTATTAAAATGGTTGGTATCATTTGAGGAAATACTACTGTGTGAATTCTTGATGTCACACATACAGATCAGTAAGTTGTTCTTCATTTCCATAAGCAAGGAGTGATACTGTGACACACTTAAAAAAGTCCCTCGGACTTTGTATCATCAATACTGTTATACAAGAAGTGAAAACATTTGGATCAGAACCACTGGTTATAAATTCCCCTTTGAATGTCTGAACTTTTTCGTCTCATTTAAATATTCCTTTTCTTCTTTAAACAATACTGTTTTCTGTTGCTTACAGCAGACGAACCATAGTATGATAGTGAGTTTCTCACAGGAAATGAAGATTTTGAAATTTAATCCTAGTCACTTAAATCACATAAAACAAGCTACCATAGAAATCATCAGATCTGATCCCTATTGTGTATGGCTTGGAGGACATTAAAATATGTGAGTAGAAATGAAAAGGAAACTGAAACATAGGAAAAAATCAAGACAACCTTGGGTATGGTGAAGCCTTTTTAGATACAACACCGAAGACATGGTTCATGAAAAAAATAATTTATGAACTGGACTTCATTAAAATAAAAACTTACTTTCTGTGAAAGCATCAAGAGAACTAGAACACAAGCCATAGACTGGGAGAAAATATTGTCCAAAGAGATCTGATAGGGTGCCAGGGTAGCTCAGTTGGTCAAGCATCTGCCTTTAGCTCAGGTCATGATCCAGGGAGACCCTGGGATTGAGCCCCACATGGGGTTCTTGGCCCTGCGGGAAGCCTGTTTCTCCCTCTCCCGCTGCCCCTGCTGTTCTCTCTCTCTCTTTCTCCCTCTCTGTCAAATAAATAAATAAAATCTTAAAAAAAAAAAAGACATCTGATAAAGAATTGTTATCCAACATAAACAAAGTATTCTTAAAACTTAACAATAGGAAAACAAATAATGTGATTAAAAATGGGTCAAGGACTTTAACAGATCCCTCATCAAAGAAGATAGAGAAGTGGTAAATAAACATGCTCCACATTTTATGTTATTAGGGAAAATGAACAATAAAACAGCAGTGAAAAATATTTACACACATATTAGAATGGCTAAAATCTGGAAGCAGAGAACACCAATGCTGACAAAGAGGAAGAGCTATAGGAACTCTCATTCATTGCTGGTGGAAATACAAAATGGCAGCCATTTTAGAAGACTAGTTTATGGTTTGTTACAAAACTAAGTGTACTCTTATCATATGATCCAGCAATCATTCTCCATGGCATTTACCAAAAAGAGTTGAAAATTATGTCCACACAAAAACCTGCACATGGATGTTGATAGCAGCTTTATTTACAACAGCAAAACTTGGAAGCAACCAGATTGTCCTTCAATAAGTGAATGGATAAACTGGGTTATATCCAGATAATGGAATATTTTTCAGTGCTAAAATACAGTCAGATCTAATCAAATCAAATCAATCAATCAACCAATCAGCTGTCAAGTTGTGAAAACTCATGGAGAAAATTTAAGTGCATATTACGATGAGAAAAAAGCCAATCTGAGAAGTCTACCAACTTTATGATCCCAACTACATAAAATCTGGGAAAAGGCAAGACTATTCGGACAATAAAGAGATCTGTGATTTCCAGGGATGGAGGGGAGAGATGAGTAGGCCGAGCACACGGGATTTTTAAGATGGTGAAAATACTTTGATATTCTAACAATGCATCATTATACTTTTGTCAACCTAATGAAAAGTAGGCCAGCAAGAGTAAATTCTCAGATAAAGTATGGACTTTGAGTGATTATGATGTATCAGTGTAGGTTCATCCTTGGTAAGGAATGTGACATTCTGGTGAGCAATGTTAGTAACGGGGGAGATTATGTGTTGTAGGGGTCGGAGATATTTATGGGAAATTTGTACCTTGACCTCAATTTTGTGTGAACTTAAAATTGCTCTAAAATAATCTGAAAAAAAAAAAAAAAGAAAATGCATTCTTAAAAAGATTTTATTTATTTATTTGAGAAAGAGCATTAGAAGGAGGAGAAGTAGAGGGATAGGCAGACTCTCTGATGAGCATGGAACCAGATGCAGAGCTCAATCCCATGACCATGAGATCACAACCTGAGTCAAAGTCAGATGTTTAACCCACTGAGCCACTCAAGAGCCCCAAGAAAATGCATTTCTGAATGTGGAAAATAAATCGTGTTGCCCATTTTCATATCATGTTTGGGTGCCAGTTTCTGTATTGAAGAGTACATGCTCACTCAGAGTAATTTTTTAATTGGTTAGAGTTTGTGCCCTCCTTGTAATTTTCATAATTTCCAGTTATCCAGATAATTCATGGCAAGTGTTTTCATTAAAGATGAGAAAACAGATTAAGTAGCTAGAGCTCTCTTCTTCTGATTCCTAGACTATTAGCACAATTTAAGATAAAATTCTAATGAACTATAAAAACATATTTGAGAAATTCCTTTTCTTTCATGGATCTTACTTAGTCATAGAAATTGTTTGGTATTCTTCTCATTCTAAATTCATATTGATAAATTTCCATTCACTGATATGAAGTGAAGGAAATGATGTGTTTCTAACTTTTGATGTGTATGCCAATGTGAATGTTCCAGAGTCAAAAATCTCTTTAATCACTGAGGATTTGCAAAAAGACCCGTTAGAAATATCATTGTCTCTCATAGGACAAGCCCAGAGTTCCTAATTTAGTACAAATTAACTTTATAAATCTGTGTAGATTTCCTTGTCTAGGGTATCTTCAAATCCCATGCCCACATAATTCATCTTTCCTGACTGTTCTTAAAAGAGGAGATAAGGTTACTCATGATTTGGGTAGCATTATTGTTCATGCTTGCTGATTATACATCCTAAACATCTTCATTTGGACTGTAGCTCATTTCATTTCATTTTATTTCATTCATCACTAAGTTTATTATACCAGTAAAGTCCTGCATACTGGTCTATGAAGAGCTAACTGTTGCAATCCTTAAGAGTAAACAAGAATCTCATTGTTGTTCTACTCCTCTAAAATCTTTCATGGAACTACAGTGATTCCATTTGCCCAATATTTAAGAAGAATAGAGCCATGAAGAAGGTGTAAATCTACATAAATCTACTACTAATTCTAATTGTTATTGCTTTTCTAGATCTTTCAGTGTGCGCTGAACATGTAATCCAAAGGACTTCTATGCTCAAATGGTGTCCTTAAGTGAAAATGAGAAGTTACAAACATTTAGAAAACAAACTCAGTTCTATGTGTATAGGATAATAAATACCCCACATTTTGGTGTAATGATAATCTATTGAACTCATAACCAGAAAATGCTGGGCTTAAATTCCAACTTCCTCATTTAACTATGTGATTTTGAACTAGATTTTTTTTTTTTTAAGATCTTTATTTATTTATTTGAGAGAGGGTAAGAGTGAAAGACATCATAGGGAGAGGGAGAAGCCAACTCAGCCCTGAGCAGGGACCCAAATGGTGGGCTCCATCCCAGCACCCTGAGATCCATGACCTGAGCTGAAGGCAGATGCTTAACTGAATCACCCACATGCCCCTTGAACTAGATTCTTAAGCATTCTGAACTTCAGTTTCCCAATGCATGTAAATGTGGCTACTAAAAATTTATGCTTTTTATCAGGATAAACACTACTTATGTGTATTCATTTGACTTTTTAAGCAGGATTTATTTCAGTACTGGCCTCACTAGAGTCGTATATTCTAGATTCTCATCCCTTCTGTGTTCCTCTGCTGCAGAGGAGAGTGGCTGTCTTATAATGCTCAAGGTCCATCCAAGCATGATGACTAATTTTAGAAAGAAAGTTAACTGAATTCCTTTAGAAAGAGGTATTAAAAAAGTAATAACAATTGCATCTGGAATCTTAGAGTTCAAGTACCAATAATCTTGGATTTGTTGTTAATCTTTCTGGAAATCGTCTTCCTTGTTGTATAGAAGATAAAATGTGGTGATGAATACAAAATCTACTTGAAAAGCAAAAGCCCAACATAAATTTAAGACCCAATTTTAGTGGTGATATTATTACCTGTTTTTCTTATATTCCTCAGCAGTAATTCTATCACATACAACTTCTAGGTTTTATTAATCTAAGTCATTAGTAACTGCTGTCCAATATTCCTGTCCTCCAATAATTCATTTTGTTTCCATAAAGGAAGAGTGAGTGAGAAGTGGCTGTCCAGATAGGGGCTATAGCTCAGAGGCTTAGCTCCCTTGCATCTGGATAGTTCTATAGTAATAGTTCCTGCTCATGTAATGTAAACAGAAATAATGTGGTTGGTTCTGGGCCAACAGAGTTGAGAAACATTTCCCTAATGCATAATATAGCCAGGCAACAAATGTGTATCCCCTGCATTAACCAAAAAATGACACAAACGATATGCAACTATTCAAATGAAAAGATCTAAGAAAAATCTAGCTTCTTTGTTAGTCCACAGGGTAACTTTGTCTAAAAAGGGCATCATGGAGTCTTCTCTAGTGAAAGATGAAAAGGACTTGCACAAGGGAAGGGCAGAGGAGGCTTGGGAAAGTGTGAGCTGATGGTGAGGAGGTATTTGCAAAAGAGCTTTGAGGCATGATGGGGGCTGGCAAGACTGATTAGCAAGGAAGGGTCAATCCACCTAAAAGGGAAAGCAGGAAGTAGGAAAGAGGGAAGTTGTAACAATGTGGTAATAACAAGTAAGATAACAGCTTCATTATTATTTCCTTCTGCAAACTAAAGCTAATATACCTTCCTAGAGCATTCCTTTGCTTTTTTTTTTTTTCTTTCCTACAATTAAAAAAATAATAATAAAAAAAAGAAACTTGTACAGGGTGCCTGGGTGTTTCAGTTGGTTAAGCATCTGCCTTCAGTTCAGTTCACGATCCCAGGGTCCTAGGATTGAGCCCCATAACCAGGCTCTCTGCTCAGTGGGAAGCCTGCTTCTTCTCCCTCTCCCGCTTCTGCTTCCCTAGTTTGTGCTCTCTCTGTCAAATAAACAAATAAAATCTTAAAAAAAAAAAGAAAGAAAGAAACTTGTAGAAAAATGTGAGTTTGCATAAGTACACATACCTGTATACACACATGCATATGTACATGTGAATCTTGAAACTAAACTAATATGAAAAATTTCTGAATTGAAACACTAGTTTTGTAAAAAGCTCATCATAAGCAATATTAAATTTGTAACTAGAGAGTCCCATCAACAATGATTGAGAGAGAGAGAAGCCCATAATTTCCTTCCAGTAAAGACAAGAATTTATCAGTCATTGTATTATATATAAACAAAATTATTTAGGGGAAAAAACATAATTGGACATTTTCATTGAAACCTATGGGATCATTCTGGAACACTAGTGGCAGTTTTGTTTTCCAGTCAACTGTCACTTTATTTCAGATGAACATGGTTCCCATTTTCAAACGCCAAATGATTTGGACACATCTTTATCTCCTAGCTCAGTCACATGGAAAAATGTTAAAATAAAACCTGCTCCATTTTTGGATCGCCGAGGCAGTGTTGAGATTGTTGTCAACACAAAAGAAACACTTCTTTATATACCGAGAGGACTATTTATTCTTCCTATGACAGAATAAGCGTAGTGGGGATTGCTCTCTTTCCCTGGGAGTCTCCAAGCCTCTCCACCGGTTTCTGGTTTGCTCAGTTAATGTGCTGTGGTCCCTTTACTTCTCATGTGATTATTTATTCTATAGCCTATTAGATTTTATTTTACAAAATAATTGTTTCAAAGTAGGTATCTTATTCCCATTACAGAAATGAAGCAATCAAATTTCAAGGGATCCAATTCTGTCAGGACAGGAATAACAATAACAACAAGAAGAAGAGTTTAAGTTGAGGGACAGCTGGCTGGCTCAGTCCGTCAAGCGTCTGCCTTGGGCTGAGGTCATGGTCCAGGGATCCTGGGATCCAGCCTCCTATCAGGCTCCCTGCTCAGTGGCGACCCTGCTTCTCCCTCTCCCTCTGCTGCTCCCCCTCCTTGTGCTCTCTGTCTCTCTCTGTCAAATAAATAAAAAAAATCTTTAAAAGTAAAATACTTAAAATCAGACGCTTCATGCCAGACAGTAAATGAGCACTCACGTGGGTTATCTCGCTTCATCTTTATACCAACAACCCTATGAAGTATATACTAGTCCCATTTAGAGACTGGAAACTGAGGTGCAGCCGGCTGAAGACCCTTGCCCAGAGTCAAGCCTCCTGGGAGCCCAGGCAGTGTGTCTCTAAAGCCTGTGAGTGAGTGCTCCCACCCTTCACTCACGGAGAAGAGCCCTCTCCTTTTGCAGAAGAGCGACAGTGCAGGGAGGAGAGAGGCATCTCACTGGGAAGGGTATTGGATTCTCCAACATCATTATCCTTCCTCGTCGCGCTGCAACAAAAAATAGAAGCACTGGCACCAAAGTGCTGGCCTGTTTTTAAATCCCAAAAGGCAGATGGTTATTTTTAATACACTGACCTAATTGCTTGTAGTGCTCCAAGGTCAGCATAAAACTCCGGAGAGAGCCCAAGTATCTGCGAAGTTGAGGTCGGATGGAGCGAGAACAGAATCTTCTTGAACAGCCTTTCTTGGTTTGAGGTTTAATCGCTCGCTCAGAGGCATCACCTGCTATCAGAGTAGACTGACGGTCTGTGTGGTAAGGGGCGAGGGGGGTTAGGGTGAGGAAGGCAGAAGAAAGGGACTGGGTTGCTCTACAAATACAGCACTTTTTTCAGAAGGACGTGGGCACTTAGAGTCAGCATTCGTTGCACAAGAGCCCCTGCAGAAATCTCCGTGTGGTGCTCTGTATTCTTTCTAGAGTGTTACAATGTGATAATAACGTATAATTTGGATTATGTCAGTAAGGTCATGTCATAAATTACTATATCCTATTGTAGTGGGATTTGGGGATGCAGAACAAGTTGCATGAGTTTGACGGGACACTGCTGGCGATCTTTTCAAGCACAGTTCAGCGCTGCGATGGAGAGGAGCTTGCGAGTCCGTCTTCCTACCCAGGGCAGGGAATTACTGCTCTCGTGGCAACAGAGACACAATAGCTCACAGGCAAAATACGTCAACTGCTAGAACAATGGCAGACAGCTATATTTTATCATATATCATAAATTATATTTTTTATATTTTGTCTGATTAAGTATGACCTTTTAATTTCTTTAGGATCCTGAAAGACAGAGTGTAATGTGGACGTTCTGCCTCTGTTATCACATTCAGCAAATAAAACTATAGAACTGAACTGACTCTTGTAATTATGATAATATCGGACAAAGCATTGGGCTCTACTACTTGGAGTCACTTGGAGTGACTGAAACCCTTCTCCATGCATGACATCTCCCCAGAAATGAGTTTCAGGATCAGATCCCAGGTGCATTCATGTTTGTTTGCTGTGTAGCTGTTATTGCTTATTCTAGGACACGGACTGGAAAGGAAGGGGAGGGAATAAAATGACGGAGTGAGGAGAAGAGTCACATTGATCTAATTTCATATTTAACAACATCAGCAGAATCCTCCTGGGGGTTTGGGAGTATTAACAACGGGTGACATTCCAGAGTGAGAATTAGAAGATCATTTCTGAGAAAGCATTGAGATGTGGTTTACAGCAGAGGTCAGCAAACATGTTTTGTCAGTCGCCAGAGAGAATGTTTCACATTGTGGGGCGTGCCCTTTCTGTTGTAGCTGGTCGACTCTGCCACAGATAGCACATGAATGAATAGAAATGGCTGTGTTCCATTAAAACATTATTTATATAAACAGGCAGCAGGCTGGATCTGATCCTCAGGACAGAGCATACCAACCGTGGTTTAGAGTCTGAAGACAGGCTTGAGTTTTGATGTGACCAAGGCTGGCACTGCATGAAAGTCAACGTGGGTGGAAGCTTCAGGGACAGAGCCCACGTGGGCATCAACTTAGAAGCTGGGCTGTTGGCTAGTGACACGAAGAAGATGTATCTCTGCATATGTATAAACTAGCTACAAGGCATGGTCGTTCCAATGATACGGGCAAATAATGGGAAAAAAATTGGGAGATGTGCCATGTACACAGCATTAAATGATGAGATGTTATAGCTGAATCTCCTACTCAGGTACTTAAGGCCAATTCCCCAATGGGAAGCTGGGGGAACACCTGCTCCAACACCTCTGCTGTTAACTGCTTCTGCGCTGCGGATATCCCAGCGGCACACATTATTTTACGAGTTTCCACTTACCGCTGATTCATAGCTCCTACTATTGGTAATTGACTTTCTCTATTGAGCCAGAATTTGTTTCCCTGTGACTGTTACCTAATCAACCTATTCTACATTACTAGTCTTTCAAATGTCTGAAGCACATTGTCATTCACGTTTTCCCTGGGTTTCTCTCCTTCAGCAGACTAGTTCTCCCTCCCTTCTTTTGGGATGAATAGAATGGAAGGGAGATACATACCCATGATTTTCAGGATGCCTACAATATACGCGCGCGCACACACACACACACACACACACACACAGGCACACACATACACAGCCCCACAATAAATTCCTGTGGACCTCTACTAGGAATCTCTCTTTTGCTCATAATAATTAATACACAACCATACATATTAATCAATTCTTTAAATAAATAACTAATGTCCTTTCCTTTGCAATGTAACTTGGTCTCCTGCTCAAATATGGCATTTTGTCAGAACAAAGAAATACCTAGACAAGCATAATGTATGGCAGGAGGAGCAGTCTGGGTTGAGAGGAGAAGTCAGAGGACGCCATGTGGTTATTCCTTTATCTAAACTAATATAGCTCCTAGATAGTGCCATATATATGGCAGGGGCTCCAGACACACATTGATGATAAATTAATTAGCTAATTAATAATGATATATTTAATAGCATTAATATATGCTGACACCTCCACTTACTGACCCAGGTCACCAGAACTCCTGCCCGCGTTGCAGAACCTCTCCAGTCCACCTGGATCTTGGTTAAATACGTTGGGGGAAGGCATAGATTCGATTGTGAATTATCCCACATATGCATGGTTCATGTTAATTTTAAAATACAAAAACATTTTTTGAGTTTTTCAAAATCGTTATATTCTTGTAAGTTTCTACGTCATAATATTATAAATTCTCTGGTTCTTTGCATTTGCTCCTTTAGAAACAACAGAAGCCTTTTCACGGTATCTCTTGTCCATTATCAACTCACTGGCATCCTGTTTACTTTTCAGAGCCTTGACGCTATTTGACTTCCTCCTCAAGGCCTTGTTTGGCACGTTCCATCAGAATTAATTGTTCCTTCCTCAGCACTCCCATGGCAAAACTTGTATTTAGCAAATTAATTTTCTCATGGTTTACTTAGTTATTTATATGCGTATGTCCCCCATAAGGCTTTACGTTCTCAGTAGCGGTGACTATGTCTAAAGCATCTTTGAACATTCCCTGGGCCTGATTCAGAACCTTGTAAAAGTAGGTGCTCAAGCCGTGTTCATTGGAATCAAATTGTCTCCCGACATATGGTTCCAGCAATATGACATCCCATGTTTGATTGCAGATATCTCGGCCATACAAAGTGTTGTACAGGATGTATTTTTCAAAATTAAAGCTAATTAAAATTAATTTTCTTCTGAGAGTCGTTTTAGAATTTCACAAGAGCCTGCATGATAATTAGGGACACTCAGGAGTGTCACCAAACCTGGAGTGGGAGTCACTGTTCCATCAAACAGGACCCCCCAAAGTTGCTCTCAGGAGGCTATTAATTTCACTGACTGCAAAATGTGTCAAGGTTTATTAAGTGAAAATCTCATAAAGGTTTGCAAATAAAGTAGCGCGTATGCAATATAGATAGTATGTGGTTCAGTTCCCTTAAGCAGAAGAGAATTAATAAACAAAGTAGAGCAGCAGTGTGTTTATTCTCAGGAGTGTCCTTCAAGGATGGTGATGGGAATATGGAGCACTTAATTCTTGCATTTAAGAGAAATACAGCATGAAGTGTAAGCGAAAGTGCAGTCGGTTTGAATCTTTTGGACTTGTAATGAAATAAGAAAGATAGCTCTGTGTTCACACATAAATTATACAGCAATCAATATTTTAATTTTAACTCTCCTGAAATATAATTTTTCTCCTTATTATCCTTCATTTCCAATAGAGTCGGAGGGTTCCTCAAACCAGCTGGAAGATGAAAGAGTGAATACCTCAAGGACCAGAGCCCTTTCCTTGAATGAAGGAGCCCTTGGAGGGAAGCCCTGGTGAGAAGAGGTCTTGGATTACCCAGGGTCGGAGCTATTATGGTATGGAGAGAGGTAAAGGATAACACTTCATTAAAGCTAAAAGGTGAAAAGCTGTGGATTTAATTGAATTAAATGACAGCACACATAGACAGAGCGAGAAAGCTTTCCCATAGAATCGGTGCTCTCTGGAGGGAGGGAGTTTAATTCTTACTGTCATCAGGCCGAGGGAACGTGTGGCCCCAGTTAATTTCATTTCTCTCTGGGGGACAAACGTATCTGGGCGGTGATGGGCATACGGATTAGTGGAAGGATTAGTGCTGGCTTTCTGAGACGCATGTGCACTTAGGAGACGGGCTGCCCTCATACCAACCCACAAGCATGAACTTTGCAGACAGAGCCTGAAATAGCCCAAAGAATGTACCAGAATAATGAGAGCCACTGCTGTTTTATTCAAGTGTTTGAACGACGGCTCCCCCAGTCAAGCCATAGACTGGCCATAGACTGACAAAATAGATGGTCCAGCAGCTGTCACCCCAGGGGGGCTGAACAAGGAAAGATTTTACTGAGTCTAGTCTAAGGAGCAGAGAGAGTATGTATGAACAAAGAAAGGGCAAATTAATTCCTTGAGGTTTAGCGCACAACTCAGTTTCAGAGGCTTAATTTTAGCTTGAAATATAACTAAGAGCAGAGAACAGCAAAAGCACCTTTAGAAATGAGAATTATTTACCCTAAGTCAAGAATCCAATAGTGTTTTAAAAGACTTAAGGGGCACCAGGGTGGCTCAGTGGGTTAAAGCCTCTGCCTTCAGCGTGGGTCATGATCTTGGGGTCCTGGGATCGAGCCCGACATCGGGCTCCCTGCGCAGCAGGGAGCCTGCTTCCCGCCCCACCCCCTGCTTGCCTCTCTGCCTACTTGTGATCTCTGTCTGTCCAATAAATAAATAAAATCTTTAAAAAGCCATTAAATTATACATTATCACTCTGTCTTCTAAAAAGAAAAAGAAAACATAAAACAATTCTTCCCATGATAAAAAGACTGTATTATTTGGCCAAACTTTTTCTAATTTGATGGCACACTTCCTCATTTCAAATATAGGTACTCCCTGCTTTTCAAAAGTTTGTGTTATGCCCTTTTGCTTTTATGAAAGACCTACGTTAGTATCAGTTTTCAGTATCAAAAACACACCCAAGAAGGGCTATCACCTTTCCAAAAAAAAAAAAAAAGGTGAAAAAAAGATTTTGAGCTTTGTGCATCAGATAGAGGCAGAAGGCTCCTAGAACAGTGAGCTTGGCCCCAAGTTCCTTCCCCATGAACTACACTCAGCATCTCAGCCGCAAGCCGCCAGAACTATGAGCACCTGGGCTTTGTCTGGATTTACTTTGTGTATCCATTAGCAAGATGTGCCCTAAGGCATCAGAAAAGTCCTAGACAGGTTATTTTTTGGGTCTGGGTGGGGATGTTAATTTTTGTTTGCCATTTATATTAATGGTAATTGCTACTTTGCTTCTATACCATTTGGCTTAGGAAAAATTTCAAAGGAACACTATACTTTTGGATAGTGGGAGAAACCCTACGAACATAGTACAATATTTTATATTTTAAACTATCTCAATGGCATTCAAGTCCCAACATGCTATGAATGCCTAATACACTTTAAACCAATTAATTTGGCATAAGTGAAAAAATTAGACACATCAAGAAAATTAAAAAGGTGCTAATTAGTTCCCACTATGTTTGGAGAGGAGAAAGTGGGAATCTTGAAATAAACTTATTGATACAAATGAGAGCTTTACTATGTCCCCTTTGAATAGATAGAATTCCAACTTGAATGAAATTAGGAAATTAATAATTTCTTCGAAGTGTAGCTATGTTTTCTTAAGTGTTTTATTACATTATTTACTCCTTTATTATTTACTCCTAGGTGTTACTCTTATTATTTACTCCTAGGTGTAGCTGAAACAGAGGATATCTGAAATATGTCAAGGTCATAAAGCTAAGCCAGACTTTTCAATGATCATCATCATCTTTATCATATAATCAAGTGTCTATCTTCATTCCTTGAAAATGATAAAATGCCTTTCCTATATGTAACATTGTCCCAATATGTTGTGCACATTAAATGTATATATAAACATGGAATTTTTAAGAAAATGAGAATAAAATTTCATAAATAATAATTTAAATACTTATACTTCATACATTAAAGATTCAAGTCATATCAATAACATTCTCTGAAAAGAGCAGTATGATTAAATATGCTTCATTGATTTTGAAAAAGAAAGCTTAATGATCTGATCTAAACAAGTTAACATCTAAAGGTGGGTAAGTATCGATATTCAGTTTTAATATCTACATTGCTTAGCTGTTCTGTTTTTTGATTAGTGTAATTCCTTCTTTCTTTCCTGATGTCCTTGTTCTTGTAAATTTTGTGAATTAGAAATTTTATATATATATATGTATATATATATGTGTGTGTGTGTGTGCACGCGTGTGTGTGTCTGTGTATAAAACCTTAAACTAATGGCTTCAAACCTATCAAAGTTTTCCATTTAGTAGATTTTCAAGCAGTTTAGATAAGGTGGATAGTTTTAAAATGTGCAGGTGTGTAGAGACACACTTTGCCATATGATCATCAATAAACCTCTGGATATCAATAAAATTCTTTCACAGCCACTTCCTCTCTGTGTAAAGTATTGAAATATTCTAAATGATGTTATAGTTATTGTTTTTGTAACATCATCAGTTTGACTATATCTTATACAGATTTATACTTTATATTAATATTTTTGTCAGGCTTTGGTGTATTTCCTATGAGGGCCTCACAAAATATATTAAGGGATATTCCTAATTTTTCTATCTTATGAAAGAGTTTGGAAAGATTGGTGTTATTTCTTCTATGAAAGTAAGCCATTGAGGGCATTACACTAAGTGAAATAAGTCAGCCAGAAAAGAAATACAGGGTCATATTACTTATATGTGAAATCAAAACAAAACAAAGTCATAAAAGCAAAGATTGGAATGGTGGTTAGCAGGGGCTGGGAAGTTGAGAGAAAGGGGAAATATTGGTCAAAGATTACAAGCTTCAGTTATTTGTTGAAAGAAATTCTGGGCATCTAATCTACAGCATAGAGATTCTGATTAATAATACTGAGGTAATATACTGGAAAGTTGCTAAGGGTGTAGATCGTCAATGCTATACATTACAAAAAAGAAATGGTAGTTAGGTGACATGATATAAGTATTAGCTACTGCTATGGTGGTAATTATTTTGCAATTTAAGAAAATGACAGAATGGGGGTGCCTGGGTGGCTCAGTGGGTTAAGCCTCTGCCTTCGGCTCAGGTCATGATTTCAGGGTCCTGGGATCGAGCCCTGCATCGAGCTCTCTGCTCAGTGGGGAGCCTGCTTCCCCCTCTTTCTCTGCCTGCCTCTCTGCCTACTTGTGATCTCTGTCAAATAAATAAAAAAAAAATCTTTAAAAAAAAACCATAAATGAAATTTTCATTTCACTTGTTTTAGTTTTTAGATCTTAAATATCCATTATCCTTTTTTAAGAATGTACCTTTCTTGCTGAGTTTCTCAGTCATTTTGCCCTAATGACCTATTTTCTTTTAATCCCAGGCATGTTTATTATAACCCCTTAAAATCCTTAAATGCTAATTCCAATACCTGGTCATTTTGTTTCTCCTGGCTGCTCTTCTTCATGGTGTTGGGTCATATTTTCTGGTCTCTTCACATTGCTAGTAATTGTTTAATATTATTCTGCACACTGGTTATGGTAAGTGTAGGTATTCTCTCTCTCTCTCTGTTTCTCTCTCTATATATATACAACATATTAATTATATATTAATTATTAATATATAGTAACATACATCTTAATTCAGCGATTTTTTGTTTGGAAGGCATCAAATTACTTTAGGTATACCATGCCTTTTCCCCCCTTTCCTAAAACAAACAAACAAAAAACTTGTTCTATAAGATCTATTTTCATTTTGAAGGTAGTCCTATGTGATAGCTCTTCCTCTGTTTCTCGATCTTGTTTCTGGAGTGTGGACGTCCTGGGATTTCGGTCGAATGCTCAGCGAGATGAGCCGACAGCTGGGGTGACTGTGCACTCACCACACGTGCTTCTCTTAATTATCGCAATCCTGAACCACGTAGGGTTCAACATTTGTAAAGAATCAACATATATGTCGTTTCCACTTTGTTTTTGGAAGCACATGCAGGATTAGTTACTTTGTCATGGCCAGAAGTGGGGGGGTTCTGCAAAAATCCATTAAGTAATTTGTTCATATTTTGAGGTAGTGTTTCCTATAAAGCCATGCAATCCTTCTTTGTGGAATTTCTTTGCAAGACAAACCATCTGACATACAGGAAAAGAGAGAATAGTTGTCAATCATTTATTAAATGTTAATAAAGCTTAAATTCTTTCTAATGTTAGATATGCAGTAAATATGAAAATCAGTTCTAATATTTTCCTGCCACAACCCAATGTACTACATGCTGTGAGAGCAGTCTACTCTGGAAGTCATTAGATGAAGGGATAATCCACTTTCATTTGCTGTGAATAAATTCAACCTCAGAATTTCAGATATGGAAGTTGGTATCTCTAATGCCAATGATTTCATTAGCTGTTTTTGTTACAATTTCATTACTTCCTAAGCCTTTATTGTTTCTCATTTCCTATTTAATAAGTTATCATGTTTCCCCATTATAAAACTTTCTTTAAATAAAAAAAAAGTTGAATTTAAAATATAAATTGTCATATGTTTGTTAAAGTAATTTTTGGAAACATTTACTTTTTAAAAACAAATAATAATTTAAAATAGAATTTAAATTTCCAAATGTGACATAATGTATGGAAGTACTTTGAATCTTTCAAATGTCCTTTCAAACTGACCAACAAGTCATCTTCTTAAAAAATAAGAATTCTTGGGCCACCTGGGTGGCTCAGTCAGTTAAGCATCCCACTATTGATCTTAACTCAGGTCTTGATCTCAGGATCATGAGTTCAAGCCCAGTGTTGGGCTCTATGCCCAGCATGGAGCCTACTTAAAAATAAAATTAAAAAATTAAGAATTCCAGGGCACCTGGGTGGTTCAGTTGGTTGGGGTCTGTCCTGGGATCCAGCCCGTCAGGAAGCCTCTCTGCGGGGATCCTGCTTCTCCCTCTCCCTCTGCCGGCCACTCCCCTTGCTCGTGCATCTGCTCGTTATCTCCCTGTCAAATAAATAAACAAAATCTTAAAAAAAAAAAGAATTATGTAAATGCAAGAGATATTTACTGAGTGCTTCTTTTTCTGGAAAATATCCAAGCCCTTAAACCCTATGGTTTAAAGAGATAAAATCTGACATACATTTTTACAATATATAGTGCATCCTGTCCAAGGCAGATGGGAAGAGACATAAGGACCTGTTGCAAACTTGGCTGGTCTTCATCTTTACCCTGTGATTAAGATGAGGGAAAAAAAAAAAATTTCTCTCTAACCCTGTTTCTATCTGGTGGCTATATATATCTCTGTGTTTTCTTGTATGTGAATCTAATTTTAGGAAGGTATCTACAGAGAAAGAGGGAAACAAAAAATTACAGAATTAATAAAAAAGAGCTTTAAGAATAAGCATGATAACTTTATCATGTGAGTTCATTCCCAAAAACTAATGTTTCTCTTAAATTTGATTTTGTAAAACTTTCTGATAGTCTATTAGTAAATTATTTTTACTGCTCCCAAAGCTTCCTTTCAGTTTTGTTCCTTTTAATTATAAAAAAAGAATTAATGATTCATTTCATTATGCCTTAAATTTTTGTACATTAGAATCAGCAGTTTTAAGAACTCACTGTCACTTTCTTTTAGCTTCCATTAGATAAAAGTAACACCTAAATCTATAAATAAAATAGTATTTTTTGAACTACTATAAAGGGGAGGGGGAAAAAACCTTTCATTGATTCCATTGATTTGAATTTTTGATCATGTATTATACCCATTAAAATAACACTCAATTTTGAGTCAATAAATCCTTTCCTCTTCAAGACTTGTTAAAAAGGTCACATTCTCAATGATTTCCCACTTTCTTCTTATATATACATAATATACCTTATTTTTTTCTCAAAAATAGAAAATGAATTGCATTCTTACATACTAAGCCAATTTAAAATCAATTAACACTTAATTTTTTAGGTTCTAATCAGAGAACTGTATCTGAATATGTTCTCCTTGTCCTTGATAAAAATATGAATAATAAAGGTAACAATTTACTCCAAATTCTGACATGTTTCATTCCCAGAGGATTTAATTGTTATTAATAAAATATATAATATTCTTATTTTTTAACTATGCTTAAATATATATTTATGAATATAGATATATGAAATATACATTATTGGTTGGCATGTGATTTGCATTATTCCTCTAGTATGTTTATAATTCTAAAGCTTATTGGAGAGTATAGATGTTACAGCCCATGTACATGGGTTTGAATTTCAGTTCTATCACTTAATAGCTATGTTACCTTGTTGTGACATACATAACAGGCATGTTACACAGGCTTTTTTACCTCCATTTCCTTGCTTGCATAATGGGATAAAAATAATAACTCTATGGTTGATTTGGGAGAGAAATAAATTAGTTAATATAGGTAATATATGCACATAATACTGTTTAGTTTAAAAATTCTTTTAAAATATTTTATTACATTATTTTACTTATATTTAAATATTTTTAGATTTTTTCATGTAAGACTATGAAGTACCTTATTATTCTTAATTAACACATGGTATGCCATAATTATGGATATACTATAAATTATTTGGCTATTCCCTAATTAATGAATTTCTAAAATACTTCCCATATTGTATCATTATTAATATTATTAGTATTATTATTTTATTTATTTATTTTAGAGAGAGAGGGTGGGTGCACATGAGGGAGGGAGGGACAGAAAGAGGGAGAGAGAGACTCTCCAGCAGGCTCCACACTCAGCACAGAGCCCAATGTGGGGCTCGATTTCATGACCCTGAGATCACGACCTGAGCTGAAAGCAAGAGTCAATAGCTTAGCCAACTGAGCTACCAGGCACCTTCCAGTATTGTGTGATGATAGACAATGCATTACTGACATTACATCTCATTGTTTAAATACTTTTTCTGTGATGTAGATACAAAATGAGTAGAGATGCTGTATATTACAGTATGCACATTCTAAATTGTAATAGATTATAATCAAATTCTTGTTATAGATGTAAGAGAGTATTCCTTTTCTCTACAATCATCAATACTTGATATAAACTTTAGTTTTTGGCAATCTCATGAGTTTTGACTTGTTGTTTTAATTTGTATTTTTAATTAACAATGAATTTTATGTTGCATTCTAATTTTTTATTTGTGTGTATGACATGTGCCCCTATTCCTGCCAATTTAACAATGGGATGTTTACTTAATCTTATTATTATGTAGGTTTTATTTATATATTTTAGAAAACAATCTTCTACCTGCTATGTGTGTTGCAAATCTTAGGTTCAGAGTCTACTTCTTAATTTTTAAGCTGATGATACTTTTAAATAGAAGTTACAATATTGATACAGATAACACCTAATTTTAATGTGTGTGTATTGTGAGTGTGTGTACTTACATGCATACACATACACATGAATATACATAATTTTTGTAATGTGTGAGTAATTGATGAAGAAGGTTAAAATGATCTGTTGCTAAATTTACTACCATAAAATGTCACACATGTCGATTTTTTATTTATTATTAATGCTCTAGTGATCTAGAAATATGAGAAAACAAAAATTGTTTTCTCCATTTGGACTTCTAATTAATTTCCCAAAAAAATGTAGTCATGGATTGATTTTAGGACTTGCTTATATCTACTCCTTAAATTTTATATACAAAGAGCAACTATCTAAGGTGTCATTGTAGAGAATTCTCAAATAATCTTCCTTTTAAGCAGTGATTATCTTTTCTGTAAATAAGTGAATAAAATACATGTTCAAGGTAAAGATTTTTTTGAATAGTAACAGAAGGAAAGTGTTAACATTTGCCTTAGGAAGTAAAAAATACGCCATATAAATGACAAATGTTGTAACCTTCACCTCTATTATGCTGGTCTTTCTTTTCCTTTTCCAGTCCTGCTAACTAAAGCACTAATTCAAATACTGCTTTCCAGAATTATTAGAATATGATATGTGTAATAGTAGACATAAAAAATGCAAGCCTGCAACTGCTCCCTATTTTTTCTTAAAATAGTTGCTAACTAGTTTTTGTATGAAATATATTTTGAGTAACTGTTTTAAATCATAAAAATAAGGATTTCAGACTTTGCATTAGAAGCACGGTATACTAATCATACATGTGCGAAGGAGCTTATTTTATAACCCTAAGCTAGTCACAGCATCATTTTGGCTCATTGCAGTTGTATTGTATTTGTGAAAAGAGGCATTTGAGAGAAAATTTTCCTTCCTTAGATATTTTTTGGAAGACAACAAAAATATCTGTTTCGTAAATGTGATTCTACAAAGTTTGGAAATGTTGGCAATTTTGCAGACACTAGGTTAGCATTAAATGTCATTTCATTCAGTCATTCTTACTCTCCTTCATTCATTCGTTTGTACCTTTAAAAGAAATGTACAATTACTTAATCAGTAGGATGTTTCATAATAGGTGCTGGCACTTAGCAAGGTGTAAGTTGGGCATGACCTCTAACTTCAAACATCCTAGTCCAAAGGCGTGATCACCACTAAATTAGTAATTAAACAGATGAACTCTTCTAGACAACAATAAAGAACTACAGACATTATGTCACCTCGTCGTAGGAGGTACCTAAATCATTCGGGGGGGTAGACAGCTAGAAGTTTCTCATATACATTTGAAAGTCAAGGGGAAGTTGTTCCCAGCAGACCAAATCATGTGTGTCTCAGGTCTGAGACGGGAAGCAGCTCGGGAAGCAGGTGGGACGCGAGAGAGCGTGTGACTTGAGGACAGCGAGGGTGGTGAGAGATGCTCCGGACAGATTCTGCAGAGGCCCAGGTGCTGGCTGCCTTCTGGACTACGCTTTTATGCCAGGGGAGATTGCAAACCATTGGTGTATTTCAAGAAAGGAAGTAAAAGGTTCACATTTCCTTTTAAAGGATCCACCAGGGTAGATCATTGAAGAAGCTATAGCCATGGTCTGTGTATGACTTGGACACTTTAATCATAACGGCTCACTCTCGTTTAGAACTAAATTTTTATGTGACAGGCAGTGTGTAAAGAATTTTTGGAGGGGGGTATTATTTCCACACAATAACATTAAAGAAGAAACTGCTCGTTTATGTATGGGGAAACCTGGAGCTCAAGAGAGGCTAAATAATTTGCTCAAGTTCATAAAGTGGGTAAATGGACAAACTGGGAGAGAACAATAAACTGTCTTCAGAATGTTTGCTCTCACTCAGACATTGTGGAGACCAGCTTTTAGGCAGAAAGATAGTGTGCAGGAGATAATTTGCGTTAGATTTATAGGCTGAATTAATTGATTGACCCACTGAACATGTGCAATAAAGAGGGCTCACATTTGGTAGCTGGGTGCACAGTGATAAGAGAGATGGAAATAAGAAAGCTCAGTGCAAATGTAGATTTTAAAAGAAAATTACAGATTATGAATTATGGATTGAGTTGCCAGTGAGATGCCAAGGAAAGGTGTGCGTGAGGCAGCTGGCCACCACAATCTGCTACTCAGAAGGGAGGCCCTCCTCAAGGTCTGACTTGGAACTTGGAATAATAGAGGTAGAGCTGCTCCCTGTATATATATATATTTTTTAATATTTTATTTATTTATTTGACAGAGAGAGAACACAAGTAGGCAGAGAGGCAGGCAGAGAGAGAGGAGGAAGCAGGCTCCCTGCTGAGCAGAGAGCCCGATGCGGGACTCGATCCCAGGACCCTGAGATCATGACCTGAGCTGAAGGCAGTGGTTTAACCCACTGAGCCACCCAGGCGCCCTGCTCCCTGTATCTTGAGGCACCGTCGAGATAAGAGAGTGTGAAGAGTGTCCAGGCACTACAGAAACACGGGCAAACAACACAGAGCCAACAGCTCGCTTAGGCATTCACTTTAGAGGGCCCCAAATTGCTTACTGCAATATTGCATTAGGCCCGTGACTCGAATCCCTATTCCCATACAGTTCTACAACTGTTTGCCCCTGAACATACTTTTTCTATGTTGCGTATCACCTCCAATTGCAAAAACAGGAAGTACCTCTCGGAACACATTTTACAGATGGTGCTTGTGCAAATTGAGTGCTGACCGAGCAGGAGTTCAGGATTTCAGTGTGCCGCACGCCCCCACCATTTCTCCTCTCTCTTAGGCTGATACAAGGAATTCGATTTTGACCCACCCTCGATAAATACTAGAGTATCAGTTTTTTTCCCCCACCATGTTTGCAAGAATCCATAGTAAAAACTGGTACTTCTTTTTTTAGTTTCAGAATAGCATGTAATTTCCGTGTATGGTGGGAAATGTTCAGGGAAAGGTTGAAACATTCGTGGATCAGTATGCTAGGACTGCCAAAACAAAACGCCACACACTGGCTGACCTCGACAATGGAGATGTATATTCTCAGAGTTCTGGAATCTAAAAGGCCAAGGTGAAGGTGACATCAGGGTAGCTGTTTGGTGAAACCTGTGTCCTTGATTTGCAGAAGGCACTTCCTTTCTGTGCTCATACCTGGCATTTTTTCTCTGTGCTCACCAAGAGGGAGAGACTTCGGGAGCTCTTCCTTTTCCTAGAAAGACAGTTGACCCAGAGGGTTAGGACCCCAACCCTGGGATTTCATTTAACTTTGATTGCCTCCCTACAGGCTCTGTCTCCCAGTGCAGTTACACTGGGAGTGAGTAGGGCCTCAACATGTGAATTTTAGAGGGACACAGTTTTGCACAAAATGAGTAACAATCCACTGTGGGTGATTCTGCTAACTGAAGAAATCTTTGAATAATATGATTCCCTGTCCAATTGCAATAAAAATGTGCCTAGATACATGCGTGTGAAGCGATTTCTGTTAACATGGAAACAAATTCAAATGATCAACTGTAGCGCATTTTCAATGTTCAGTATTTCAAAAAAGTAAAATCTTTTTGGGTGGCTGGGTGGCTCAGTGGGTTAAGCTGCTGTCTTCGGCTCAGGTCATGATCTCAGGGTCCTGGGATTGAGTCCCGCATCGGGCTCTCTGCTCAGCAGGGAGCCTGCTTCCCTCTCTCTCTCTCTGCCTGCCTCTCCGTCTACTTGTGATTTCTCGTTGTCAAATAAATAAATAAAATGCTTTTTTTAAAAAAAAAAGTAAAATCTTTTAGGAAAATAACTATCTGAATTTAAAAAAAAAAAAAACCCAAGCATAAAAATAGCTAAGAAAACAATGCAGTACAAGAAGAAAAATATCTCAGAAGTAGTTTCAAGAAGGCTGAGAACCAGGAAAATGATTTAAAAAATTAACGAAATCATGAATTTTGATTATAGGGAAGGTAAAATATATTAGGAGTGTTTTATAGCAATAAAGCAGGTAAAAAAAAAATTAACACCTGAAGTAACCGCTAACACTCAACATCAACTAAGGACATATGTTCCAGAAAACATTAGTTTGAAGTGGGGAAAGGCTAACATTTCTTCAGAGTCTGGCCTAGTTGTTATAGAACATGAATTCATTTTATTGTCACACAGAATATCGGTACTTCAAATTTCACAAGAGAGATGTTAAATTTATCTTTTGTTTAAGAATGACTATTATTATTTGCCTTATCAACAAGTGGGATCACCTTGTTAATCACCTTTAGAAACTTTGATTTTTACCATCAAACATTTATTTCTGTTTATTTATGCTTTCTCCAATTATTTCTCACTTTCTTATTTCCAGTGAAACTAGTTTGAGCTTAAAGCCTTGAGAGGGGCAATCGTGTCTCTTTGGAGAGTCATCAGGAAACCCTTGATGCTGTCAGTTCTCTGGTAGATGAAAAAAGGTGCAAACTCTTCTTTCCACTTTAGAAATTTCAAGACCATCATTTCTGCGGAGTCTCTCGTTACTGTCAGCCTTTGATATTAGAAGTGAAGTCCATTAGCAAAACCTGGTTCCCTTTTTCCAGCACATTTTACACACTGTGTAGGCTGGGGCTGGTAATAGAGGAAGTATTTTCATCAAATATAAATAAACCACATACAATTTTTAATCTAGAAATGTTATGATAACATACACACTATTTCTTTATATTTACATGAGATGATCAACATTTACAAAGATTTTCTACTTGTAGAAAAATTTATAATTAAAAAGGCTACTGTACATGTAATTGCTGTTAAGATTATCTATAGCCTAAATAATTGTATTATATACTCAATTAACATTTTGCATAAAAAGTATCAATAATAATAATAACAACATGGCTTATCTCCAGCAAAAGTAACCTGCATCAATTATTTGTGAGTTTTTAGGAAATATGCTCAAAACAAAGACTGCCAAATTCTTGACTAGCACACATAGTAGAAATGATGAAATTCACGACCTTCAAGTTTTCCAGGTTTATCAAATATTTATCATCGTGTCCCATGATGAAGCTGTCACATAATGCACGGGGATCATCAGCTCTCTTCACTTTAGTCCTTGTTTTCTCATTCATTTATTCCTTGTTGGTCAGGTTCTTTTCTAGCGATTTCAGAGAATTTGGAGTCTCTGCAGTAGTCCTATGGACTTTTAGTGACTATATTTAAAGGAAGCTTTCTAATAAAGATCTCTGTCCAATGCCCAGTGACAGGGCAGTGCAGTAACCTACTGGCCGACAGGAAGGACTGGGAGAAATGAGCTTTCGCTGTTTCCAGTTTTTCCCTGAGTGCTCCCGGACTGCTGTCTCTACTGGGCTGGCTGTTGAGGCAGGTTTTGTTGATGACTTCTTTTATCAGGAAATTCAGCAGCCCTCAGTGAAGATCGTTTACAGTCCCACAAGACCAAACTTCATTACTAATCCTTCACTGTTAGCGGCTAGAGCGGGGTGGGCACCTCTAACCATTTTCCTCTTCCTACTCTTACACAGGCTTCCTGTGCATCCTACAGCATAATTCACAGTGGGATCAATGCGAGCATTGCTAAACCGGCAAAGCCAAAGTGTAGCAAAGGCATTCATTTTTATGCCATTTCAAAAAAATTAAACATACTGTCTATCTAAAAATATTAGATACTAGAGAATATATAGTCATTTAATGTGTTTTTAAGTCACAGGGAACCACTGGAAATATTGGTGCATATTTTCCAGTCCATATTGTGTGTGTGTGTGTGTGTGTGTGTGTGTGTGTGTTTCGTAATAATATCACAAATTCCATATATATGTGTATTTGCTATAGTTATATCATGAGTTACATACATATATGTGTGTGTATCTTCTATAATTACATCACAAATTACATGCACACACACACATACATACATACTTCAAATAGATCATCATATTCAACACATTGCCAAAATACTGATTTTAAGGCTAAACTAAGGTACAAGTGAAGGGTTGTGCAATGGAAGATGCCAAAAAATATGGAAAAATACATATCTCCAAGGAGAGAATTCAGTTCAACCTGTTGCTAACAGCAGTTGATCAGACTTTTAGGTTTTGTGTTTTATGCTCGCCCCCCCACCCCCCACCGGGAGTTGAACAGCGTCATTTTGGACTTTGGCTATTATTGCTGCAGGTGCCTTGATTTCTCCTCCGCATTATAATTACCACAAAAGGAAATGGGAGGTGGTAAAGCACTATTCTGTCTCATTTCCTTTGATTTTCTTCTTCAGAACTTATTTTTTCCCTTTAAACCTTTGCTCCACATCCTTTATTTGTGTTACTGCACAAGCTGTGGGACATAATAAGCCGCGTTTTAGCACCATTCTGTTCTTTACTCATGGTGTATAAATCACAGCAGAGTTGCTAACAGCTTGTGACTGACAATCTTCCTTGATAGACAATCTGTGATCCTTTCAGCCTTTTACTAATAAGCTCATTAGGCGAGAATGGCTAGAAATCCTTTCTGGGATATAGCAATGAACCGCAACAAATTCAGCGCATGTCTGACCACTCAAACTTTAGAGAATCAATCTTTCCTCAATCAAAACTTTGTCAAGTCCTGCTGAATGTCTGCTGAAGGTTACTGTTTTTTTTTTTTTAAATAAAAGTTTTTCAGAAAAATCGAGGAAGCTTTCCAATCTAATAAAAGTCAAAGAAATTTTTCTGAATCATTGTTTTTTTAAAAAAAATTTTGTGAATTAACGTCTGAAACATGGTTTTTGAATGCTCAGAGTTGTCTCGACTTTCAAACTGAAAGTGAGAATTTGCTGCTCAGTAATGCAGAGACCAAAAGAGATAAGAAATAGGGTTTGATGAAGTTATTCAGATTTATATTATTTATTAGGCTCATTTGCATCTTGTAATAAATAGGGAAAAGTTTCCTGAAAGTTACATAATTACAATAAGAATTCTTTGTTTGGGCGACTGGGTGGCTCAGTGGGTTAAGCCGCTGCCTTCGGCTCAGGTCATGATCTCAGGGTCCTAGGATCGAGTCCCGCATCAGGCTCTCTGCTCAGCAGGGAGCCTGCTTCCCTCTCTCTCTCTCTCTGCCTCTCCGTCTAGTTGTGATTTCTCTCTGTCAAATAAATAAATAAAATCTTTAAAAAAAAAAAGAGTTCTTTGTTTTATGCAGAGTAGTTCATGATAAATATTCACTTATTGAAAATATATCAATGTAAAGTTTATGCACTCATATGTGCATTTAATACAATTATATTATAGTTTTTGGTTTTTTTTTTAACTAAACCTTATTCTGAGATTCATACCACAAAATAAAGATCTGGTCCCAATTTTATCACTGGACTGCATTGGTTAAAATCTATCCCTGATACAAATGATTTGCTATGGTGCTTTATTAATACAGCATTCTAAAAACAGGACTGATAGAAGCTATCAGAAAATGCACAAAGACTATTATCCTCTCCATTCATGGAGTTACTCAAATCTGTAGAATTTGGGAAAATATAGATCAGAGAACCAAAGCAGGTACAATGAAGGAAGGTTATGTTAAAGGGAAATCAAAGGAAGTGATAGTGGTCAATTGATTAGAATTTGAAATTAGATAAGTCCTGTATGTCCTTTTCATGTTTAATTTGATTGACATAGTCTTTTAGTATAATACTGATGGTCAGATTACATTGTGATCTGCAGTGTTCAAGTATTTTTTTAAATAAATCAACAAACAAAACAAAATTAAATTAAAACTAAAATGTCCTTTGGGAAAAAATAATAAATTCAAATATATATCAAGGTAGGAAGTAGTAAATATTGCTCACTTTAAAAAAAAAGATTTATTTACTTATTTTAGAGAGAGAGAGAGAGTGAGAGAGAGCAAGCATGAAGTGAGGAGGGTCAGAGAGAGGGAGAGAAAGAGAATCTCAAGCAGACTCTCTACTGTGTATGGAGCCCAACATAGGGGCTCAATTTCATGACCCTGAGATCATGACCTAAGCTGAAATTAAGAGTCCAACACTTTACCCACTGAGCTACCCAAATGCTCCAGCAATGTTCAACTTTTTAAGTATTTGAGAAATTAGAAATATTTTACAACTGTAACTCATTCCATTATTAAGACCAGAAGTGGTAAGTCTTAGATTTGTACTGTTTCAAAAGTAAATGTTAAGGAACTCTGTGTTTGAAATTCTAATTCTTATCAATCTCACAAGCAGAAATATGCCCAACAGAAGTGTATCAACAAATAAGACTTATCAACTGAAAGGCATGATTTGTAACCATTGTCAAGGTGACCTGACTTCATGAGATTGATGTTCTACTGTGCTTGTCTGTTCCCATTAATATTCAAATGCCTATATCATCAAACTTGGACATGATATTTAAACATCTCACCACCCCTGTTATTTGCATAGTTTTTGGCAAGATTCTATGTCTGCAAATAAGTAAAAACACAATATTAATTTGTAAGCTTACCAAACTCCAATAAATTATTGTGTTACAAATTACTAAAGTGATCACTCATTTTCATTTTTCTCTAGGGAATATAGAGGAGCAGTTAATTACTAAGTCACTATTATTTACAATGATGTTAAGACATTTTATGGCATTATAAATATAGTCTAAAATTCCATTTAGAAAAGCATATTATTTCTAAACACATAAATATCATTTTATTTTTATCATTTTATTATAATTCTAATTAAGTAGATATTACCTAATGTTGAAGTAATTGGTTGTATGGGGTACAAAGAGTAGTGGTAAAGTCCTTGGAGTTTACATAAAACAAATCTTACAAAAATTGATTAAAGCTGACAAATTAACCAACAGAAGAAATGAATTTAATTTGTTCAACAAACTAGAAATAAAGACTAAAGAAAAATCAACAAAATTAAAATTTTTATGACTTACTGCTCTATAGAATCTTTCCAAGCCTACTACTGAAAATGAATTTAACACTTCATGCCCCATTAAAAAATAAAATGAAATGCTCTTATTCTGAGACTCAAAATCACTGTATTTCTTCTGGTAGGGAAACAAAACAAAACACCTCCAAGAAGTGGAGAAAATGCATAGCAGAGATAACCTGATAAACACTTTGGTGTGTATGAAGTAGCTCCATGCAGTGGAAAGGTTCATTGGAGATCTCTCCACATCTGTTCTTCTACTCTTCCTTCACCCCCCAGACCCCTCATCGAGAAAGCATTCTTTCCTAAAATCTGCAGAGAAAGTCAAGGAAAAACATTTTTAAAGGTACTATTCACTCTTTCAAAATCTCATTAACAAAAATAAAAATAAGCTAAAACTCTCTTTTCAACAAGTAACTACACACACAGTAACTATTGTCATACTTTTGAGTCCCCTGAAACAGAAGAATCTAGGCTTGAGCAAAGACATAGCCTGAGAACTAGTGTAAAATAGTCTTCAAGCAGAAGGCACATGACCCTAAATTTGGGTGTCATGATCTGAAAAGTCCTAGACCAAAACCATGGACACAACAAAGTGATCATGGAAGAACCCAACATGATATTAAAGCAATTTGAATGGACACTAAACAATTTCAGAGTGTGTGAGCTCAAGGTAGCACAGGCTAGACCATACTCTTCCTAACATCTCACCTGCTCTCCAGGTACTGGATGGTGCAGAGGGTGGTGCAGAGGGTGGTGCAGAGTAAGGGGCACGGCTCAGGGAATCCTGTGCCCATGGCCATTATATAAACAAGGAGGAAATAATCATAAAGCACATAATTTCAATAAGGACTTGATTTCAAAATACATAAAGGACTCCTTATGTTCAATAATTAGAAGACATCGCACCCAAATGTACTCTAAAATTAGTGCTTTTAAAGAATTTCTTCGGGTGCCTGGATGGCTCAGTCTGTTAAGTGCTGGCCTGCCTTCGGCTCAGATCTTAATCCTGGAGTCCTGGGATGGAGCCCCAAATCAGGCTCTCTGCTCAGCCGGTTGTCTGCTTCTCCCTCTACCTCTCCCTGCCTGCCTGTGATCTCTCTCTCTCTCTCTCTCTCTCAGTCATGCTCTCTTTCGCTCTCAAATAAATACATCTTTAAATAAGATTAAATAAGGAATTTCATCATTGCTAGTCATTAAGGAAGTGAATATTAACACCACAAGGAGATATTATTTTATACCCACCAGAATGGCAACAGTACAAAAGAAAGAAAATAACAAAAACTGACCAGAAATAGAGTTAGGGAAATCCTCATATATCACTGGTAGGAATGCAAGTGTTGCAGCTACTTTGGAAACGAGTTTGGAATTTTCTGAAAAAACTTGAACATGTATTTGCCACAAACCCCATCAATTCTACTCCTAGTAATCTACCCAAGGGAAGAATAATGAAAACATACACCCTGCAATGATTTATATGTATCAATAATTATAAAATAATTATTCACAGTAGTTCTAGAGTGGAAATAATACAATGCCCATTAGCTGACCAATGGATAAACACAATGTGATATATCCAGGCAATGGAATAATATTCAGCAATAAAAAATGAATATGCGATGAGTTATAAGCTATACCACAGCTGTACCTAAATACTTTATGCTAGGCCACAGGGAGGAAAACATTCTGTAAAGTTTTAGGCTTGCCAGGCACATAAAATCTCTAACATTTTTTTTTTCTTTTCTTTTCTTCCAACAACCCTTAAAAAGGTAAAAATTCTTAGCTTCCAGGTGATGGGCTTTATTTGGCCCAAGGGCTACAGTAGAAGAAGCTACATACGAACAAGCACAAAGTTCAAAGGGAGATCTCAAGTGTGCTACCTTTTGTAAAGGAAAAAAGTTGGGATAAGAAATACACCTGTATATGCTCATTTGTGCAAAAAAGGAAACACAAGGGGGATGAATCTGTACCCGATGGGATCGGTTCTCTGCAGGGGGCTTGGGACAATGGGTAAAAAGGACGAGAGAGGGACACTGCTTTGAGTGTATCTTCCTATAGAGTTCTAACTTCTAAAATCATACACAAAAATCAAATCGAATCAACAATGAAGGTGGGCAACAGATGGACCACAAACACAAACAAATAAATCCTACCATATTTAAAATGAGTACTAGAACTATGATAACAGAGAGAAAAGACTAGACCAGGTATATTCTGAAAACCATATCTACCCTGAGGCTAAAGACAAAATGAACTATAAGCAAATATGCAGTTTTTCTGTGAAATGGAAAAAATATTTTCAAGTTTAAAAAATGATTTATTTATAAAGCATTTTAAGATTATTTTCAAAGGACCTGTCAGCCTCCTCCGTTGTTGGTGAGAATGCAAGCTTGTGCAACCACTCTGGAAAACAGTATGGACGTTCCTGAAAAAGCTGAAAATAGAGCTACCCTAAGACCCAGCAATTGTACTCTTGGGCATTAAGCCTAAAGATACAAATGTAGTGATCCAAAGAGGCACTTGGACCCCAATGTTTATAGCAGCAATGTCCACAATAGCCAAACTATGGAAAGAACCTAGATGTCCCTCAACAGATGAATGGATAAAGAAGATGTGAGATAGATATATAGATAATATATAGATAAAACAGATATATAGAGAAATATATCTGCAATGGAATATTATGCAGCCATCAAAACCCCCAATATCTTGTCACTTGCAATGACATGGATGGAACTAGAGGGTATTCTGCTAAACAAAATAAGTCAATCAGAGAAAGATAATTATCATATGAGGTCACTGATATGAGGAATCTGAGAAACAAGAGAGAGGATCATAGGGGAAGGGAGGGAGAAATGAAACAAGATGAAACCAGAGAGGGAGACAAGCCATAAGAGACTCTTAATCTCAGGAAACAAACTGAGGGTTGCTGAAGGGAAGAGGGTTGGGAGAGATAGAGTGGCTGGGTGATGGACATTGGGGAGGGTATGTGCTATGGTGAGTTGTGTAAGACTGATGAATCACAGACTTGTACCCCTGAAACAAATAATACATTACATGTTAATTTTAAAAATCCTAAAAGACCTCAAATAACCCAAAAAAAAATAGATAGATAGATAGATAGATAGATAGATAGATAGATAGATAGGGAGGTAATCAGCAAGTCACATTATCTGTACCCCCAAACAATTTCTTAACTTGTGGCACAGGCAGTTGTCAAGTTTTTGTGATAGTTTGAGAAAGGAATGGTAATAGATACAATAAGTAACACACTTATTTAAATTCATCACCTATTTTCCTCTTTTTTTTTTTTTTTTCCTACTAACAAGTCTTCTGTTAGGTATTTTGGCACCAGACAAGATGGCAGGGTGGTAATTGAAGACTTGGAGTAAGTCAAGCCTGGAAGTAAAATTTGCCTCCACTTATCAGAATCTGAACCCTAGAAGATTTCCAGAAACTCTCAGGTTCTCAGTTTCTTTTCTCCAAATTAAAATGAGCAATCTTCTAGGTTAGAAGCTGCAAACCTGAAGTTCGATAATTACTTTCAAGCACCAAAAATAAATCAAAGTTTCTGATTGGCTTTTGAGAAATGAAATGAAAATTATTTTCATTTATTTGTATTTTGGATTGAGTAGATTGCCTTTTATAACTCTTAGGGTGCCAGCAAATGGACAGACTAAGGGATTCTGTACAACTAATTCCAGGTTTCAGAAGCAGAAATGGAGAGGCTGTCTCTTTCAAAGTAGAGGTACTCTCTCTTGGATCTGTGGGGAACAAAACAAAACATTTGGGAGGAAAGAGAATGTGGGCAGTAACAGAGACACTGAGAAGAGAAAGTGTCTTTAAGTGAAAAATCTGTTGTGCAACTAGGAGAGAAAGCGATGTCACGGGATAAAGTAATGAAAATTTCTTTAAGCCAACAAATGATAAATTGCCATAAGAGCCTTTTAGCTACAACACTAGTTTTAATCATGTTGGAAACTAAAAGGATCCCAAATGCATAAAATTTTCCTTAACCAAAACGAAATTACACCATCAAACGTGAATGTTCCGTACGCAAGACAGTGCAAACTGGAATATTTATGAGACTCCATTTGTAAATGACACAATGTGATCGCTGGAAACGTGACTAAATATGCAATTCCAAAAAAAAAAAAAAAAAAGCCAAGTAGACATTTTAGTCTTGGGAGCTCGGGAGAGTTCTGAGGCATCTAAGTGCTCTGTACAGCCTAGGGAAATGGGAAGCGCCATTTTTGGAAGGAGAGGAATGACATAGTTCAGGATCTATGTCACTCATTTTTTTTCCACCTGTGAAATTGTAAGTTTCAAATAAAGGCCTCGCTCTCTTTTTTTCTAAAGGTCTAGTCTGTGTAAAGATAAGTAACTAATGAATTATGTAATATGCTATATAAAAATAAATCAAATTGATTTTAACAATGTTTAAAATGAATTTAGCATAAGAAATAGATAATAAAAGGAATGAACTGCTCAAGAGATCATCCTCCACAGATAGCATGATCACATTAAAATCCAGAAAAGGATTTTGAAAAGATACATGCCTAGATGCAAACCCTTACGTCCATGAAGTCGGATCCTTAGTGATATTTTATTCTACGTCACACTTTGTTCTTCTGTGTTTCCTCAGATTTTGTGTAGTGAAATATGTAGATTCATCCTTGACTAAGATCTGTCATCATCTGTGGTATATAATGTTGATGACCATACATTTAGGGTGTTTCAATAATGACACAAAGCAATGGATATGGAAAACCTAGAACACCTCAATATAAGTGTAGACATATAGTACAGGGGGTCCTTCTTCTGCTATTTGAAGCTGATTCTAGTTCTTTGTGAGTCACAAAGAACTACACAACCCCCGGAAGGCTTGCGATTCAGTCTTACATACACCTTCTGTTTCCAACTTGCCCTTACAGTCTGGCTGAGTCACAAGATGAGTGCTGGGAAGGAGTCTCTGCTCCAGCGTCTCTTGCTTTTCATAAACCTGGATCCGGTCTTTCTTTGCCCTGACAAGATAAACTATGCTCTGATGCATTATTCCACTTGTAAGAGGTACCAGAGTGACAAGAAAATGACCTACCTAATCTCCTTTTATTGTTTCCTAGTATGCAGGAAGATAAGCTAATACCCTAAGCTCAAAATAAGTTGCACACATAGTAAAAACCCAGGGAAAGATGGAGTCTGTTTGTCAGTATGTGCTTAGCTGTCTCCACAGGGTTGTAGCTTAACGGTGGATGTTTGGTCCTGTAGCTGTAGCAAAGTAAACACTCCAAATCCCCGCAGTGACTCTGGGAGGACTTATCGCATCTCTGCAGAACCACTAGGAAAATCTACCGCTGGGACCAAGGACGGTAAAGGAGTAGGGAGGATTTTCCTTTCATCTCTCATTTGCTTGCCACCTCCGCTACTCCCCAATGACTCTTAGAGGATCATGAGAAGATTATCTTTTGAATGAACTTTTTAGTTACAGTTTTTAAAATTATTTTTCACTTCTCATGTCACCTTTGTACATTCCGAGGGATTCATTGTGTGTAGACCATGTTTTTTGATAAACGCTTAAAACGCTAGCCATGTAAAACATTATTTTTAGGGGGCAGTTCCCTGATTAGTCTGTATTTTATTGGCCTGTGGGAAAATGGTCTCCACTAACCATGCACCTGTGAGGCCAATCACGTGCTGTATTACCTACTTTCTCGTTTACTGTGCACCGTCTGATGAAACGCTAACAAGTTGTCCAGCAGTTGGGAGTTTCCTTTTTGTTCTCGATGTCACGCTGGGGACAGCCTTTCCACAAGCCCTCCCCCACCCCTTTCACCCCCTACAAGAACTGGTCACGTGGTCAAGGGGTGCAGCTGGCAGGCTTCTCTGCAAGGCTCCTGATGTCTTCTGTGATAGTCCTCCCGGCTCATTGGTCACCAGAGGTAGACCAGTAGACTGGCCGGTCGACTGGCCAGGTAGACCCCAGGGAGGGGCAGAGCCTGAGCAGTGAAGGACCCTCCCTGCTCCCTGCCAACCTACCCACCTCTGAGCCACGTTAAGACACTTGTCAGGTCAGACACTGAGATTTGGAAGCTCTATGTTACGGCACTTAGCACATTCTACAGACATGTCTTCTGTCGGGCATGGTGTCAAATCATACAGGAGCTGTGCCTGCCTTAACAAATGTGTTCGAGGCACGCGGTTCCGTAAACCAGAAGCTCATGTGTCAACTTGAACTTTTAATGATATCATGGGCAACGAGCCACCATAATCAAATATGAGTCATTACATTTCTGATTCCATTTACATAATAGAAACCACTTGGGGTGGAGAGGTTATATCTGGAGCAGGAGAGTATGATTAGGTTTTTTTAAAACAACAAATTGCACGTAGAAAGTATAATCAGGATTGGATTGGCTCACAGAACAAAAAGGTCTTCTCCGCTGGAGGGTGGCCTTAGAGGTCTGAGGGAGCCTGAGGTTCGCTCTCCGTGGACCTTCCGCTCCTCCGAAGATGGTGTCCTCTTTCTATTTCCTTTAGAGGCTTAGGAGAATTCGTAATTTATTATTATTTTCATTTAAAGTTGCCTGCCTGTTTTCAAAAATACATTACTTACAGTAATTTGTTGACACTCTGAAGAGCACTAGAAGAAACAAACTATTCTAAGTAAATATGTAATCCAGAATGCATTGCATTTTAGAAGCTAACAGGTGTTTCCTTGTTTTGTAAATAGATACCTGGTATACCACAGGGGCTCTGTCCCTTACACATGTGCACGTTCACACATGTGCACACATATACACGCAGGGAAAACCACTAAAGAACAAGCCGGCCTCTCAGGCGGCTAATTTAGTGCTGAGGGTGTATCTCTCCCGGGGTGTCTGCTCCACTTTCTCTTATTCTAATGAAAATGACAAACAACAACAGACCAGCAGATTTAGAGGGGGACCCTTAGGGCACAATATGACCTGTGACAGGGGTTTCCCTCTCCTCACGGAAGCCCTCTGAATTACTTATAGAGAAAGGAAGAATTACATTTTGTGGGATACATGCCACATTGTTTTTTACAACTGCTTTCCAACCCTCTATCACTTACCATTCTCCACACTTATCAGCGAGGACTCGTTTTTGTTATTCACTGTTTTGAGAATATTAAGTCTATCAAAATGTACTTAACCATCCGCTGCCAGAGTGGTGGTCTGTCTCAGAGGAGCCCGGGGCGGGTCGGGGGGTGCCTCTCTAGCCCAGCCCAGCTCCCGCTTGCCCAGGGAGGGGGTACAAACATCATGGGCAGTTTCAAAGCCTCAACAAGTTATAGGTCTGCTTGTAGGTAGGATGTAAAAAAGCCACAGGAGAAGCTCGCTCCCATATGAAAGAGGGGGAAAATCACCTTTCAGATTCCATCAGAGTGAAGTTCACGGGGTGAACGGGCTTCTAAAGGTGATAAAAGGCCATCTGAAGAGAGACGGGTCGCAGGAAATTGTTTCACCTTTGGCAGAGCATTGGCAGAAGAGTTGGCAACCGTAAGACCTGGTTAGAAAAAATCAAATGAAATTTTAATGAATTCTTAAAGGACAAATGCGGGCGAGCATAAAAGTTTATGATCCCTGAGAGCCTCTGACGACAGAGGGGGGTCTGCCCTTGCTTGCCACTCTTTTCCAGGTGGCTCTAACAGGTTTTTATCAGAAAGATAAGATGAGCGATCTGAGAGACAAAAATGCGTAATCTTAGAAAAGATTACAATAATATTTTCAAAGAACTGGTCCTGATTAAAAATTTTAGAGCAGTCCATACAAACCGTAGCAGAATAGACATTGTTTTCAAGTGCACACAGAATATTCACCAACATGGAGCATACTGTGGGCCAAAAAACTATTTTCAATAAATTAAAAATGGTTACTATACTCCAAAGGGTGCCATTGGGCACAATAGCATAAACATATAAATCAAAAACAAAAATATTTTTAATTTCCTCAAATATTATAATATTAAGAAAGATATTCCTAAGCATAAAATTCAAGAAATAACCCATAGGAAATATTGGCAAATAATTCACACTAGATGAAAATGAAAACATTAGTATATTAAATATATAAACTTCAGCTAAAGTAGTGTTCAGATGCCTATAGCTTTAAATGTCTGTCTTGGAGGAGAAGGACATTCTCAATGAAAAGTGTAAGCTTAAACTTTAAGAAGTATTGTTTTGCTTTGCTTTGTTTTTAAGATTTTATGTATTTATTTATTTATTTGTTGAGAGAGTGAACAAGTGAGAGACAATCAGCAGGAGAGGCAGAGAGAGAGAGAAGCAGGAGAGGCAGAGAGAGAGGGAGAAACAGACTCCCCAGTGAGCAGAGAGCCTGTCGTGGGGCTCCATCCTGGGACCCTGGGACAATGACCTGAGCTGAAGGCAGACGTTTAACTGACAGAGCCCCCCAGGCAGCCTTAAACTTCAAGAAGTTAATAGTAAAAAGCAAAATAGGTCCAAAGTGAGCAGAATGAGGGTGTGGTAGATAGAGCACTAAAATGGTGCCTAAATGACTTATGCCATTGTATATACCATCACCCCTTCCCCCACCTCGAGTGTGGACTGAACCTGTACCTTGCTTCTCACTAATACAACATGAAAAGGTGGTGAGATATCATGCCTGGAATTATGTTATCTTCTGTGGCAAAGGCGAAGATTAACTAAGATACCTGATTAGATAGTCCTAATGTAATGAAAGAGATTATTCTGGTAAGCCTGACTGGATCAGGTGAACCCTTGGAGAGAGGGTCTAGAATTCATAACTCACTCCGGTTTACATTGAAAAGGTTAGCAGCCATGTTGTGAACTGGCTCAGGAGAGGGTTAGCTTCCAGTTGCTGAGGATCCAAGTCCTGCAGTCACAGGAAATGGATTCTTCTAACAACCAGAATATGTGTGGAAAGGGAGGCGGAACCACAGTTGGGAATACAGTCTGCCATCTTGATTGCAGTGTGGTGTATCCTGGACAGAGGACTGAGCTAGGCTCTACCGATAGCCCTGAAACCAGCAATGTGTGAGAGTGACAGCTTTGCCACATCCTCTGGAACACTTAAAATCATCTGAGCATTCATATTTGCTGCTGGGAGCAGAAGAGGGTAGAGCCATTGTGCAAAACAACTTAAGCGTTTCTTAAAATGTTAAACATAAATTTACCCTATAACCTGCCCCAACAATTTCACTTCTCTGAATTCACCGAAGAAAAATGCAAAACACATGTCCACACAAAGACTTACATGTGGATGTTTGCAGGAACGTTATTCACAACAACCAAAGAGTGAAAGCAATCAAAATGTCTATAAATTAACTGACATATCTATAATGGAATACAATTCAGCAATAAAAAAGAATGAGCTAGTGATACAAACAGCAACATGGATGACTGTCAAAATAATTATGCTAAATGAAAGAAGGCAGATGACCAGAGTGCACATAGCTGTACTCCATTTATATAAATTATAGAGGATTAAAATGAATCTAGAGTGACAGAAAGTGGATCCCTTTTTGTCTGGAATGAGGTGGTTGTAGGGAAATGTATTTTAATTTGAGGTGGTTTTTGCAGGTACATACATATATCAAAATATATTGAATTTAAAACTTGAAATATATGCAATTTAACATATGCCAATTACACCTCTAAAAACAGTGAAAATGTGAATTAACTTTAAAGATGTATTCGGTATATGACATGCCAAACATGGATAAGCAATAATTAGTATTGAAGAATGAAAAAAAAATGGTCTTGAACCACAAAAACTGTGATAGAATAAATATACATTGTTTTGTGCCACTAAATTCATTCGCTTAGAAAGCGTTGAAATCATAGAAGTTATAAATGAAACTGAAGATGGTTTGACAATATGAATAACTTCGGTAGAGTTTTACCTAGATGAATTATAAGAAAAGAAGAGATACAAATTAAGCATAGCCTATATGAACAAAGAAACTTCAATGTAGATCCCCCAGTAAATGGAAAATAAGGATGTATTAAGAATTTTATTCCCATTAAATTTGATAATTTGGGGAAAAACAAATTTGTAAGTTAAGATCTCCAAATTTCAGTCACGAAGAAATAAACTGAGTAGTTTTGTATCTTTTAAATTTATTGAATTTGTAGTTTAATTTCTTCCACAAACAAAACTCTAGGTTCAAATGGTTTCAATGGTGACATCAATGAACATTTAAAGACAAATAATGGCAATTCTACAATAATTATCTAGAAAATTGAGGAGAAAACATTTCCCAACCCATTTTGCAGAGTTATTCTGATATCAAAACATGACAAAGCTATTACAAAAAAGAAAAAAAAAAAACTATAATTTTTCTTCATGAAACAATCCAAATATTCTTAGGAGAACATTAGCAAAGTAAAGCCATATATGTGTAATATGTGTGTGTACATTGTATATATTCATGTGTATATGCATATAAACATATCACATGATGAGCATGATAACATCATACAGTTATATCCTGAGCAAGAAGAGTTTATTAGAGCATTTAAGGTTGGTTTGATATGTGAAAATTAATCAATCTGACTCACTATAGGAATAGAGTAGAAAGGAAAAATTATATGATCTCCTCCATATAGTCAGAAAAATATTTGAAAAAATTGAACCTCTCTTAGATGAAAAAGAAAAAACAAAACAAAACAAAACACAAAAATATTAAAAAACAAAAAAAAAGGGAATTTCTTTGACCTAATAAAAAACCATCTTTTAAAATCATAGAGCTAGCATCATACCTACTGATGAAGGAATAAAGCTTTCTTCCTAAGATAAGAAACAGAGAAAGAATACTCACTCATCATTTCTACTCTATGTGCTGTTGGAAGTCTTGGTTAGGGAAACAGGATAAAGAGGAAAAAAACAACAAAAAAGGTTATATATATTGGGAAGGAAATATAAAACTCTATTTACAAATATGATAACTTATCTAGCCTAAGGTGTCCATAAAAATGCTACCATAACCATTAAATAAGTTAAGGAAATTTGACAATATACAAAATCAAATATATTTCTACATACTAAAAGCAAACAATAGAAAATTTGAATTATAAAACAATGCATTTATTATAACATGAACAAATTGGAAATACTTAGGCATAAATATTAAAAAAAAACAGAAAAATTGACCAATTACAACCAAAGCATTTTTTGCTAAGAGGAATTAAACAAATAGAGAGATATATACCACATTCATGGATTGTAAGACTCAGTATTTTGAAGATACTATGTTCCTCCAAATAGATATAGAATTCCAATATAATTCCAGTTAAATTCCAGCATGTTTTATAAAATATAACAAGATGACTCAAAAATTTTTACAGACTTCTAAAATACCTAGAAGTTCCAGAACACTTCTCTAAAGAAAAATAAAGGAACTATTTAGATTTCAAGATTTAACACAAAATTACTATATGTAAGACAGTGAAATACTAACGTACCATTAGACAGATAGATAAATAGAAAGGAGTAGAGTCTAGAAATAGGCCTATATATTCATGATCAATTCATTTTTTTATCTGCAAAATTAATTCAATGGAAAAATGAATGGCACTAGGAAAATTGCATATCCATATCCAATTAAAAGAAAATGAACATAATCCCTTAATTTGGAGCTTTGCAATAATTATCTCAAAACAGATTGTAGTGCTCAGGTAAAAGAGCTATAAGAATGAGAAACACAGGGAAAATCTTGGAGATTTTGAGATAAGCAGATTCTAAAATGACTCCATAAGACATAATGTCCTGCATATATGCACCTTCTAAATTGATTAAACACTAATGGAAGAGTTGTTGTGAAGAGATTATGAACTTGTAACAAATATCCTGGATCTTATTGACTTAAAATACAAAAATTATCCTGGGAGGATTTGAACTAATCAAGTGAGCCCTTAAAGAAGCCTGGCTTCTTTCCGGATAAACAGACTTAAAGCATGGAAGCGATGTGATGTGAAGAGGATTCCCTGAAGATGACTTTGTAAATAGAGGGGGTCAGCAGCAGGAAATTTGGGCAGCCTCTAGAAACTTAGAGTGGTCACTAGCTTACAACAGGGAGGAAATGGGGTACTCAGTCCTATAACTATAAAGAATTAAATTCCACCTCAAACATTGGAGCCTAGAAGAAGACCACCAGCTCCGGATGAGAACACAGCACTAATACCTTGATTTTTTTTTTAAGGTTTTTTTAGTTCTTTATTTAACAGAGATAAATATCACAAGTAGTCAGAGAGGCAGGCAGAGAGAGAGGGGGAAGCAGGCTCCCTGCTGAGCAGAGAGCCCGATGCGGGGCTCGATTCCAGGACCCTGAGATCATGATCTGAGCCGAAGGCAGAAGCTTAACCCACTGAGCCACCCAGGCACCCCTAATTCCTTGATTTTTTAAAGATTTTATTTATTGATTAGAGAGAGAGAGAGAGAACTAGACTCCCCACCAAGTGGAGAGCCCAACATGGGGCTTGATCTCAGGGTCTTGAGATCATGACCCAAGCTAAAGGCAGATGCTCAATCAACTGAGCCACTCAGCCGCCCACCTTGATGTTTGTCTTGTGAGATCCTGAGCTGAGAACCAGGACAAAATGTGCCTGTACTTTTAACTTATCTAACTAACAAATGCTGTTGTTCTGAGCTGCTATGTTTGTGGCATTTGTTATTCATCAATAGAAAACTAATACAGTGACCTTTGGCTAGGCAAGAATTTCTTAGGATACAAAATGCAAAAATCACCAAAAAATGCTGTATTACATTTCATCAAAGTCAAATACCTCTGCCTCTTTGAAGACACTTAAGGAATCAAAACACAAACCACAGGCTGGAATTTAATATTCACAAACTCATGTCTAATAAAATTTGTTATATTAATATAGGAACACTTAAAAATCCAAAAAGTTAATACACAGCACAATAAAAAATGAACAAAGTTTTTGAAAAAAACACTTCATTGAAGAAGGCATGAGAATAACCAATAAGCACATTGAAAACTGACATATTGTTAATTATCATATAAATTCAAACCAAAACAACCACTAGGTACACATCCGGTAGAATGGCTAATTCATTTTTATAAAAAGAACACAAATTAAAAATATTCAATACCATAATAAAATTTCACTTAAGTATCACATGTTGATCCTCCAAGAATATAAGACTAAAAAACAATGAGCTGGTATGGCTATTTTATGCATTTTGAAAATCCCATGTTCTTTTATAATATGCCCAAAGATTCCTATGTTGGGGTGCTTCTGTTCTGCAGATCAACTTTGGATCAGGGTTCCTATTTGTGCATTGTTTCTGTTTCATAGGTCAAAACTCCTTAAAGTAAGTTTGTACAAACATTCATGAACATATGTATTCATACAAACATGCTCGCTGGAAACACTTGTAGCATCATAGATGACTAGTTGATTGGACATAATATAGAGATGGGTGAGATGTCTATATTTTAGCAATGCAGATAACCTCAAGGTTAATATTAGCTATCCCTGCTGTGGCTCTCCTAAGCTTAAGTTCTATTCCAAGAGTATTGACATAGGTTCACACCTGAAGTTAACTTACTCTCCACACAAGGAATTTGGTGTCTGCTGTTGAAATAATTTATCATGAGATTCTCTTGGAGAGTAGCTACTAGTGAAAGAAAACATTAGTGTTCGGGGTCCTGAGTCACTGAGCAGGTCAAGTACTCTATTACCCTTATTCCCATCTGCAGTTTGCTAGATCCTTGAGGGCCTACTAGAAAAACTAACTTTTCTGTAGAGTTATGTCTGAATACAGAGGAATGCATAAGGAAGGATTTCACAATGAAATGATTTGAGGAAAATCCTTTTTAGTAGGGTTTAAACAGATGGGAGAATGGATTGAAAGACATTCTTGCAATAGCAGAGAGCAAGAAAAGGAGGCTTTTGAATTGAGAGTTTGGCAGGGCATGAAAGTAGGTGGAGTCACCAGATGTGTCTGAGAACTTAGTGTGGGCAAGGTAATGGCAGATGACGAGGTTGAGTGTTCTGAAGGAGACTGTGGAAAGCCCAGCTTTGTAGGCAAACTAAGAATGAACCTTATCCTCATGGCAATGGAGGACTATTAAAGATGTTTCAAGTTGGTCGGTAATTTTGACACTCCAATTTTGCAAAGTAAAATCATTTAACAATGCTTGTACTGAATGAGACTCTATGTCTCATGTGACATAGAGCCATGTTCAAATTCATTTGTAACTTCTGGTCTCTTGGGCCACAAAAGTACATTTCTAATCTGATGATACATGTTCATCTCCATCTTTGCTCATAATTGAAGTGCATTTGCATTTTAATATGTCCTCAAAAAAATATAATGGATTTAAGTAATGAAATTATTCTAAATAAGGCAAATAACAGTATTGTGTAAATTTGTGAAGTGTGCAGTTTGGGTGTGTTAAGTATATTCACATTGTTGTGGAACCGATCTCCAGATCATTTCCATCTTGCAAAAATGAGATTTTTTACTCATTAAACAAAAATTTCCTTTCTCCTAGCTCCTCCTAGTCCCTGATAATCATATGCTGCTTTATTCTTCTATGAATCTGGTTACTTTGGATAACTCATATAAGTGGAATTATACAGTAAATGCCTTTTTTGTTACTGGCTTTCTCAGAATCTTGTGGGTGTTGTTAAATCTACTAATTTTTAGGAAAGTTCTTTTGATTTGATTTTAGGCTTTTGGACAAAAGAGTCATGTGACTCCAGTTAATAATAAATATTTCACTTCTATATTTGATAATGACATTTTTATCTTAGGAAAGTTTACTTAGTTGTAGCAGATGAACTCAGATTCTAAAATAAATGTAATATACAATGTTTCAGTGATATCTCTCCTATTATAGATTTAATAGGTTAGTAATTAAATAAAAAATATTTATCAGGTTTCTGGTATATTGTAGGTACCGTTTTTATGCTCTGACAGAGCTCCGATATAGCTATGACTACAGAAGTAAATCTTTGCTTTTATCAAGTTTACATTACAGAGGAGTATGGTAATAATTAAGATAGCAGGTTGATAGATATCAAATCACCAGGTAATAATAAATGGTATGAAGAGATGGTTTAAAACTAGGGTAGGCACTAAAAGGAAGACCCAGCTAAGAAGAACTAGGGTAGAAGCAGGACATTCCAGAGAGAGCAAAGAGTGAACATGAAGACCCTATGACCTGTGAGTCTCAAACATGAACTTACCTAGGAAAACTAATAACAATGTTATTGTTAACAATACTATTAAACAAAAATCTCTGTATTAGACTGATTAGACTAAATGTTCTTGCCTTCATTCTAGTGGTGAGAAATTTCCCTTGAATTGATATTACAGTGATATCTCTATCAGTTCATGAAAGTAGGGTTCAACAGCATTTCACCCGTTCATTCTCTTTGGCCTTAGACTCACTAACTCTGTTTCTTAGTCTTGCCGAACTGCAGTATTATTGGAACAATAAAATTAGATGATATCGATGAAAACAGTGGATACGCTGAAAATCAGGATTTAAAGAGGACGTTACATCATTGTTTCTAGTAGTCGTAGTCTCAGTAGTAATGGTAGGAGTAATAGTAGTCATAATTACACATTATTATTTATAGGTTGAAGTCTAAGTCGAAGCATCTATTAGCCTAGCATCGCAGGCTTTCAAAATGGAAAGGAAATCTTGAGACGATCTAATCACATTCTTGCGACTGGGACTAGATCAGACCAATCACATGAATGACTACATACTATAAAGGATGCTGTATTTAGGAGAACAATCATGGCATGAAGTCAATAGTACACGGTTTCTGCAAATGAGGGGGTGGCAGCTTATCTAGCTGTCTTACCTAGGCAGGAAAGCCGTAACAATTGAAATTGAGCCTCCTGCTTTTCCCATCCTTTATGTACATCACTGGGAATAGAATTCAGCTCTCCATAGCCAAGTGTTTCCTGGGAATAGCTGGCAGATTTGCTATGCAATTCAGCATAGATACCAGCCTCTGGAGAACGTGGCAGGCAGATGAACTTGGATTCTGCTTTAATTAAATCCCTGGAGGATCCCAATTACTAGGAGGAACCACTGCTCACTTCTTTTGGATATTTGCATATGTAGTCAGGATCAAAGGCATTTGTAGATGCAAATACCTGTACAACAAACATTACTTGTCTTTAGGGTCTCATAATCTCCCCAGAGAATATCCCAAGAATAAAGCTGGGAAAAGTACATGCGATCCTTTTAATACTTACTACTGGAGTCTCACATGCATATCCTCTCCGTGTTTATCTTGAATGAGATTCTGTGGCAAGGGGGCTAAGTACTAGTCACCTGGAATTTGGGTTATTTGGTGACGTTGACCAAAAGAAAAAGGAATAAGCAAAGACAGTGCAGTTGAAAGCTTAAAGAAACTTTATTCAGGGCATTATTATTAATTAACTATATGAACTCCGACAAGATATTTAATCTTTTTGAACCCCAGTTTTTTTCCTCATCTGTAAAGTGAAATATAATCACAACAAATTTCAAAGTTATAAATGTAAAATTTACTGCTTAACAGCTTTGGTTCTGAATATAGTTGGAATATAGCTGGAAACCCTGTACAAATCAAGTTAAATAATATTAAGGCTCTGAGCAGGCTGTTGGGCTTGTTTGTCTTCAGATTCATTCCTTAACCTTTCTGTGCTCTGCTCTCTAAGGCAGGAGCCAGAACAGCTCAGTCTCAGGCCCCACATTGCTGGGCCTGCTAGCTTCTGCTGGGTTAGGTCAATGGGTGGCACCATTAGAAAATTGGAGAAAAGAAGAATTAAGATAATTCTTGGTCCCTTTCTGCTTTGGGCAGCATAGCTGACAACAGCTTCTATCTTAGTGTCTCTAACACTTTCTGGACAGATGTGGCCCCTGGATATCAGTAATACCATTTTTCCTATCCCTCTGTTCTAACATTTGGGTGGAAACGATTTTCTGATGTTGCTAATCTCGGATTACCTAGAATCACTCATTGATAAACTGTTGAGAATTTTGTGGTTCTAATCCAGAGGAATAAGAAAGCACTGTGTTTCAGGGTGAAGATACCAGCAAATCCTTGGTGTATGAGGGCATGTACTTTAATCCACTTTCAAGCTGAATTTAGAAGGAATGTCAGTAGCTTGAGCAGATTGAGAGGTCAAAGAAGATAGTGTGTATTAAGCTGAGAACCCTAAGGAACAGCACCCTCTGTGGGCAGCTAGGAATAAGAAAATGAGATACCGTGCAAATATATGGCTTAGCCCTGACTCTTGATAAAGCAGAGCAAAAGGGAAAAGGGAAAAAGAGAAAAAAAATCTATGGTTCAAATTCCAAACATTCAAACCCTGAATTATTGTTACCTCAGTGGCCCAAACAAATCCTAAAATGCAAACCAATCCAAGTCCTAAAGAAGCCTCAAAGACAAAGCACAGAGAACCAATGGTCCATGAGCAAACCACAAAGCACTAGTAAACAAGCTTCCATAAACGAGAGTCAGTATACATAACTCTGATGGCTTTATAACATGCCAATTTTTAAATTTTTTATAATTTTTAAAAATTTTTTAATAAACATACAATGTATTATTAGCCCCAGGTGTACAGGTCTGTGAATCGTGAAGTTTACACACTTCACAGCACTTACCATAGCACATACCTTCCCCAATGTCCATAACCCCACCTCCCTCTCCCTACCTACCTCTGCCCGACAACCCTCAGTTTGTTTTGTGAGATTAAGAGTCTCTTATAACATGCCAATTTAGATAAGATGAAATAAAGGCCCATGATCCCCTTCTCTATACTTTTAGTTAGTGATGGCCACAGAAGAGCTTTCCATGAAATTTGAAAGTGGAGCAGTGGATGCTTATTCTCAAGAGGTCAACTACATAGTCTCACTCATGTTTGGTTATCTTCAGGCTAACTTCGGTTGGCAGAGGCAACAACCCATCCCACAGCTCCTGTACCCAAGGCATCTATTCTTCTATTCTTTTAGTTTTGGGGGTTTTGTTTCTTTTGTCTTTTTTACTTCTTTCTCAATTTCTTTCCTTCAATCTCTCTCTCTCTCTCTCTCTCTCTTAAATCCTGGTAAAGTGTCAATGAGTTTCTAAGGAAACAATGTCATTTCCTTACGTTGTGGGTCATTCAAAACAGCAAAGACAAACATTAAGAATAGGCTAGTGAGGGTTCCAGTTTTCTCTGCTCTTCCTTACTCAAGTTCATATTTTTTTTCTCTCTCTCTCTTAGCCACCGGTTTCGTGACATTAGGCTTAGCACCAGAACCGGAACAAATAGCTGAACTCAATGTACTTTACCAGTTACTACAATTTCAAAATGCCAGATTGCTATTATGAACCTCTTATTCTATGCAATTTCTAGTGGTTCTGCTTCTCTGAGTGGACTCTCAATAATGAAATAACAAATTATTAATTGGTCCTAAAGACATAAGGTGGATTCATTAAAGATCATGAATATTGTAAATTTAATGGGTTAAAAGTAATATGAGTAGCTATTGTAATTATGAAAAATTTGACCAATTAGATTTAAGATCAAAATAAGACTTCTAGAAATGAAAGCTGTAAAATCCCAAACTAGAAATTAAGTCTACATTTTAAACTAAGAATGTGTAAACAAAAAGAAAATACATACAATACAGTACAAAGAGATGATATTAATGTGCAAATTAAGGGAAAGGAAGGACAAAGTGAGAAATATAAATAATTTCAATCACATGTAACTTCTTTTGGAAAATGGAAAAATAGAGCACACATTCAAAAGTCAAACATGAGCCACAGAAAAAGAAGAGTGTATGTTATCATGATCATAGAAATAAAATTGTAAGTAAAAAACCTAAACCAAAACCAAACACAAAACTCCAAAAAACAAGTCAACAAACCTAGAGATCATTTTCTTTACATGCCCTACTGAATTTCTTGTTTCTGTGGGATAATGTCTTTCATTAAGTGTAGAAAAATCCTGGCTATTATTTCTTCAATACCGTGTACTCTGAAGTATCATTTGAGCTTTCAGATTCTTAGAAACCATTCTCTTTTTTTTTAAATTTTTTAAAATTTATTTTCAGCGTAATAGTATTCATTGTTTTTGCACCACACCCAGTGCTCCATGCAATCCGTACCCTCTCCAATCCCACCACCTGGTTCCCCCAAGCTCCCAACCCCCACCCCTTCAAAACCCTCAGATTGTTTTTCAGAGTCCATAGTCTCTCATGGTTCACCTCCCCTTCCAATTTCCCTCAACTCCCTTCTCCTCTCCATCTCCCCATGTCCTCCATGCTATTTGTTATGCTCCACAAATAAGTGAAACCATATGATAATTGACTCTCTCTGCTTGACTTATTTCACTCAGCATAATCTCTTCCAGTCCCATCCATGTTGCTACAGAAGTTGGGTATTCATCCTTTCTGATGGAGGCATAATACTCCATAGTGTATATGGACGATATCTTCCTTATCTGTTCATCTTAGAAACCTTTCTTGACTGGAGCTCTCAGAGTCCTGCCTTGAGTCTGTTTGTGACAGCAGTAGGCCAAGAATCCAAGGATGAGCATCCATAGAAAATTGGGGTGTACTTTCCCTCTAGCACTTTGTTTCCAAATTCCACTTTGTCTCAATTTCTTTGAGTCAGTGAGGTTGCCAATCTTTGTGCACATACACAAATGAAGTAATGTGGATATTTATATACACATACATGTTTGTATGTACAAAATATTAGTAAAGCACACTTTAATCATATCAATAAAATAAGTAGGACTAACTAATTTGTTAAGAGAAACATTCAGATTGTCGTACAAAGCATGACATAACATGATGGAATATGAAAGAACACAAGGAGTGTACCTGAGGACAAAGAAAGGGATCACAGGGACACCTGGTGGCTCAGCCGGTGTAACCACTGCCTTCGGCTCAGGTTGTGATCCCAGGATCCTGGGATCGAGTCCTGCATCGGGTTCCTTGCTCAGCAGGGAGCCTATTTCTCTCTCTGCCTCTGCCTGCCACTCTGCCTGCTTGTGTGCTCTCTCTCTCTGACAAATAAATAAATAAAAATCTTAAAAAAAGAAGGAAAGAAAGAAAGAAAGAAAGAAAGAGATCACATTTCATTAAAATATAATAGAAAAAGATATGTTAGGCAAACCCAAGGAAAAGAATCAGCCAGAATTCACACCAAAGAGTATGAAGAACCTTTTTTGCGAAAAAGCATGAATTGTAAGTATTTATGTATATAAAAGCACAGCATCAACTTTTATAGGAGAAAAAAAGTCGACAAAAGGAGAAATCAATAAAACACCCTAAAAATTGAATATTCCAATTCTCTACTCTCTACTCAAGATTTTAAAAAAACCAGAACGGATACGGATTGAAATTATATAATAAATAAAATAGGCCTTATATAGATTTGTAGCAATTTCTGAACATGTTTTTTAAGTATTAAAAAAATATTCATAAAAATTACCATATATTAGATTACAAAGAAAACTAATACTTTTCAAAAAGAAATAATACAAATAATGTTTTCTTACCACACTGAAATAAAATCAGGAGAAAGAAACACGAAAAAAGGTTTTTTGGGTTTTTTTTAACCTGTAATAGTTATTTTTTTTAATATGTTTGTTTGTTTTGTTCTCTTGTTTTTCATAGCAACCAGTGAACAACACCCAGTATTCTGCTCTCACAATGTCAGTAAAGGCATCCCTTCATTGTAGATGAATCAAATTCTTCTGCTTGGCTCTTGTATCAATGTCTCAAACAACTGCAGTTTGGTTAAAACAAACAAATGAATAAACAAAAGACTGTAATTTAAGAACCAGCTGAGAAAAAAAGAATCACTAGCTGTGAGTTTTGGAGACACACTTTAAAGAACCAAAGCCTATGAAGAAAATTGCTTCAGATCTTAGACACAGAAAGAGCTACTGTGGAACTAAATGAAATGAGTGGAAAATGGTGAACCTGGTAATGGGTATTAAGGAGGGCACAGATTGCATGGAGCACTGGGTGTTATACGCAAACAATGAATCATAGAATACTACATCAAAAACTAATGATGTATGGTGACTAACATAACACCATAAAAAAAAAAAAAGGAATTTAAGATTTTAGTTGTCATTTAGATCAGTGTCCTCTGGTTTTTTGTTTGTTTGTTTGTTTTGTTTTGTTTTCCAGGGCTTAAACTTGTGCCAAATTTGTGCAAGCAATCCATTTTTACCAAGTTTTAAAATGTCTTTTTTTGAAACTTCTAAAAAGTGTATTTTGTGCATTTTATCCAACAGGTCAGAGCTAAGTATTGGATGAGAAAGGGTGAAGAAATATTCACTACCCACAGTGTTAAGAGAGGACAAGAATGATGAGTGTTACAGGAATTTGAAACACACAAAGCAACAATTAGCTTGTAAGAAAATCTCTCTCTCTCTCTCTCTCTCTCTGTCCTGGTGGACTTGATTATGGGTAGCTCAGGGGAAGACTTCCTTATCAGCTAAGCTAAAGGTTCTGTTTAACACTGGACTATTCCCACATGTTGCCAATCAGCCAAAAGAGCAAAGGAGTTACACAGAATGGATAGGATGGTTATTAAAAACAACCCTTCAAGAAGATCTTTCTGCACGTTGTCCAAATCAATACATGTATCTATTTTTATATAAACTAAGGCAGTTACCTGATGTACAGTGAAAAGGATCAGCAGAAAAGGCTCACATATGTCTTCTTGAAAATGGAACACAGTACTTGAAAAGGAGACATCCAAAAGTCAACTGCCACTTGCAGCTTAATGTTGAATTATACAGTGGACATCATAAAACAGCATTGTATTCATCAGCAAATTCATGCCTGTATTTCTCTGCAGCTAAATATGCTAAAATTACTGTTTCAACATTTGTAAAACTATACATATACCTCTCTAGATCTCATGTAATCTGGCTGGATGCATTTGTAAAACTATACATATACCTCTCTAGGTCTCATGTAATCTGGCTGGATGCAGGTAAAACGTGGAACATGGAATATTGTTCTTCATAGAGAAGTAAACCATAATTTACATAAAAATTAAAGCCTTACCAACAGCCGTGAAAATAATTACAATTTCATAATTACATTTAGCTGTTTCTTAATAGTCGAAGACAGCCTTTCTCAACAGTGGCTTCAGGAGAGATTTAAGCTCTAATGCCTTAGATGGTATCAATTATGTGCAATGGAATAATTTTTTTTTGTATGAAAAGTCTGGATCACTTATCTCCCTTACTCCTGAATTTATTGGCAAATAAATTAACTTGCCAAAGACTTACGGTTTATAGAAACGAACACCCTTGATCGACTGGTTGAGAAGAACTGGACTCATAGATTTTATTTGAAAGTCTTTAAGTACTTATTAGTACAATGAACCACAATGAAACACCACTCATCTTTTCCCAAACCACAGACACTATTGAGTGAGGAAATAATCAGTAAATGGCATATTCGGAAATTAAATAAGCTGTGAAAATATTTAGAAATTGATATCAAAAGGCTTGCAATTTAAAAAGTTACAGCAGTGCAAATTGAAATACCATATATAATTGATTCATCCCTTCCATTAAAAAGTACTTATGTCTACTAAGAATTAGAAATTACGTTCTAGTTTGAGAATTTGAGACTAAGTCTGGTGTCTTCTCCTAAAGCGCTCATGATTGTTTCAGAGATAGCAATGTAAAGAAATAGTTACAATATTAAATATAGCATGGTACAATTGAGAAAAATGTGTTACAGTATTATACAAGATACAGTAAAAAAAAAAAGGTACTGCTATTAGCACTATTAAATTGGACCATATGAAATTGGAGATATTTGATTCTTTGACCTACAGAAATTACAATTGTATGTAACTCAATCTAATATTAGTTCTCATAGTGTTAAAATTGAGTTTGATCTTGAAAAATGATAAATTGGTTAGAATTAGGTTCTACAGCAAGCGACCTAAACATTATAGTGATTTAAACAAGATAGGAGGGCATTTTTCTCTGTATTAAATTGATTTTGGAAGTTGGTGATTCAAAGCTGCTCTCGGTTATGCACCACAAATTCCTGATGACCTTGGCACCTATTAACAGTCTGATGTCTCATCTGGTGTGAACCTCAGTTACCCTATTCTGGAGAGCCGTGGAAAAACAATGAAGTAGAGGGACGGAGGATGCATGTCAACTGTCACCACAGGAGAATTTTGAAAGGATGCCACATGACGTCAGAGATACCATTGTCTAGAATCTAACCACAAAGCTATGCTTAACCTCAAGGGAGGTTGGGAAATGCATTATTTTAAAGGCAACTATGCTTCACCTAATAATCCTAAATTCTAGTACTACAGAAGAAAAAGGAGTATGGGAATTGAGGATGAACCACTAAGGAATAGTAAACTAATGATCTCTACACTTAACGTGGGGCTAGAAGTCAGTGACCTCAAGATCAAGAGTCATATGGTTCTGGGAGTGAGCCAGCCAGGAAGGTCCCAGTCTACATCAGGGTAAATGGCAGGAGTTGTATTTGAAACAACAGGAGTAGTCTACACAGTGAAGAGCCTTCTATGTTGGGCTAAGACACTGGAATTTATATCATCTTCGATAAGTAGCTATTGAAGGATTATGATGTGGTAGATAAATGAACAGATTTGCACTTGAGGAAGATCACTCTGGCTACAGTTGGGAAGTAGGATTGGAAAAGGATGAGAGTGAGAGAGTCAACATTTGTTGGAACAGTGAGGAGAATGGGTTAATTTCCCAAACCCATTGCCCTTTAACAATATGGGTTAAAAAAATAAAGTAATAAAAATATAAAAGACAGTAATTATCATATGCTCAATTTATTCTTTTTTTTAAGATTTTATTTATTTGACATAGAGAGAGAGAGAGATCACAAGTAGGCAGAGAGGCAGGCAGAGAGAGAGAGGGAAGCAGGCTCCCTGCTGAACAGAGAGCCCGATATGGGGTTTGATCCCAGGACCCTGAGACCATGACCTGAGCTGCAGGCAGAGCCTTAACTCTCTGAACCACCCAGGTGCCCCTCAATTTATTCTTTAACTGAATTAAAATAGTTGTAACATAAACAAGCTTAACACAGAAAAAGTAAATGAAGTGGGCATTATAGTTATAGAATTGTGGTATAATTTAGATTCTAATATGGTGGGTAAATATATATATATATATTTAAATTTTTACAATTAAGTTTACAAAAATATCTAAAACCTTCAGATATAAAAATCACTCTTTTACTATGTAAAATGTTGCTGTTTAAAATCCTATTTATTTTTTTAAACAGATTTTTGTAAATATTTTGATCAGAATCTTATTTTGCAAAGTAAGTCATTATTTGGAAGTCAGAATTTTAAGAACTATTATAGTCTAGCTGTTTTATAGTTTAAGAATTTTCCAACATGCACTTTTTCATTACTTTTTAACTCCATAATCTAACTAGCTGAGGCAGGTCAGAAGAAAGTGCTGAAGGGGAAATGATCTAAAATTTGAAGTTATGTTGCTGATAGCTGTTTGGACATTTGACTCTGTTGTTGTATCTAAAAGCCAATAGAGTGGTTCATAAAACTGATTGCAGAGCACATTTCAGAACTAATAAAACAAATTGACTATTGATGATGTGCACAGGGCAAATCCAATTACATCTCACAAAGCTTTATATTGCTCTATTTCTCCTTTAATGTTTTCTATTCATTTATTTCAATTTAAAGTTTGGGTAACAAGCCCGAACAAGATGCAATGTGGGTAGACAGAGTGGCCGGAAATTTAGAAATAAAAGTCACAAGTGAAATTCTGGGTCTACCTTTTGTGGCTCTATCTCTGGACACATCATTGAAACTATCTTATTTTCAAATTCATGGAATTAAATGGACTGTCCTTTTTAAGTATTAAATAAAATAGCATAGGTACAAATTATGTAAATGAATAATTTATTGTAAGAAAAACTATTATTACTAATTTAAACAATAAATAAAACATATATATCTATAAGCACATACGTACACACACACACACACACACACACACACACACAGGTAACTTTCATGGGGCCTTCCTGTCTGACTCACTTTACTTTTCCCTATGGCATTTGGAAGAAAAGGATGGATTTTCTTATCATCCCTTTCCCAGAATTCCGGCACAACTCCACATGACTGTGAAGGCGGTATTTTATGTTTCATTGTACCCCTGCTACCTGCTGCACAGTTGACGAAGGCGACAGGGATATCAGGGCTGTTGTTTGGAACTGAGGAATGTAATTAGCAGATACATACAAAATACTTTAATGACAGCCCCCTTCTGAATGCCTACACCTGCCGGACACTGTAATAATGAGGCTCATCTGCCACTTGAACATTGATCAAATGTCTCAATGGGGCTTGAAAAATATGTGCTTCAGTTGTCATCACAGACCTGGCACAACCCCACTACTGGGATCAGGGATACTGTGAAATAGTCAACATCTGCTGCTTCACCAAGCAACATTTTGTTTTAGTCAATTCCATAGGCTTATTTGCATCCTCTTAATTTTCTTATGCTAGAGATTAATCATTCATGAAAATAATAATTACAAAACTCATTTAAAAGCTTTAAAAAAAAAACCAACTCCTTTTGATGGGCATTGCTTCTGAAAGAGGAGAAAAAAATAATCAACTCATGCTTAAAGGAACTTCAAAGCTGGATGTTCTAAAACTGGGATGGCCTCAATTTTTTTTTTCTCTAATATAGTAAGTCACGCTGGTTGTCACGTATACAATGACAGGTGAAGAGAAGATGTAGTAAGTATCCATCTCCTTGTATTGTATATTTGTAAGAAAATGGAAACAATTGGTTAATTTTTTAAGATTATGCTGAGAAGTAAAGTGTGATATAAAGAGCAAAATGATATAACAAAACACAAAAGTTGAAAGGAATTTTAGAGTTCCTTTGGCCAACTAGAGTCTGTTTCATAGAAGAACACCGGCACCCCCGACTTGTGTATTCAGCATGTGCTTTTAAAGTGTTACTTCCCTATGAAGAGACAGACTCCTTTTGTGGACAAATCTAACTTTTAGAAAATACTTCCTTATTTTGAGCTCACATGGATCTTCTTGCAATTTCCATTCTGTAATCCCAAACTGTCACAAACTGCATTCGGTCTTCTGTTTAATCATTACAATATTCAGAGAAAGCTACCATGTATGCATCAAGTGCGCTCCCCTACTCAAGTAAGCATGAATGGGGCCCTCATCTGTACTTAGGACCTTGTCCCGGACTTGGCTCCCTGTCCGTGGTGCTGACTCTTTGGACCTGAGTCATCCTCCCACGTACACTCTGTTTCAAGAGCCTGCCTTCCTTCTGACATTATGCAAATTGTGATGATAATACTCACATGTTTGCTTCGGGATTTCATTTTGTTTCAAAATAAAATACTTATAAACATGTTTATAAATATTTATAAACATGATTAAATGGCCATTTCAAAATAATTTTCTCATATTCTCTGAGGTAGGTATTGTTACCCTTAATTTACAACTAAGAATCAGACCAAATCTGTAATTTTCTAAAAAATACCTTGTAGCACTTGTTGAGCTCTTATTCCATGTCAGGTACCAAGCACTGTCTTTTTTAATCTTCACAAGGAATCTTTGAATGAGGTGCTATTAATATCCTCATAATAGAGTTGGCAGAGTGAGTCACAAAGTGGTTAGGAAATGTCCCCAGTGTCACAGGTGAAAACCAGCAAAGTCACAGCCATCTGTACAGCAGTTGTGGAATTTTCATAGAGCATCTCACAAGTGCTCATCTTCATCTGTGTCAAGTACCATATTACCCACCAGAGGTGTGCAAATTAACAAAGCATGGTTTCTGCAGCCAAGGTGCTTTAACATGAAAAGCAAAGAGGTATGCATACAAACAAATGCAGTAAATTTTCACTAAGACTATCATAGATGAATGCATATCTTAAGGAGTGTGAACTATGGCATAATCGAAACTGATGCTCAGTTTTGCTTTCCAAAGATGGGCCAGCTAAGGGTTTAGAGGGAAAAACAAAAACAAAAACAAAAAAACAAACTTAACCCCTGGTTTTAAAAGATGGGTTGATATTATGTTTCTAGGTAATCAATATAGAAGCAAGCATAGAGTTTTCTGCACAAAACTGAGGAATTGTGAACCTGGTGATGTGAAGGTGAAATTACAAAGGCTTCCGTGTCTTCTGTGTGTTCTATGTCTTGATTATAAGTCTAGGAACAAAGTGAGTGACACTAAAATTAGATAGAGGGGTGCCTGGGTGGCTCAGCCAGTTAAGCATCTGCCTTTGGCTCAGGTCATGATCCCAGAGTCCCAGGATCAAGGCCTTTGTTTGTGGTCCTCAGACTCTCTGCTCATTGGGGAGTCTGCTTGTCTCTCTCCCTCTGCCCCCCAACTTGTTCACTCTCTCTTTCTCACTTTCTCTCTCTAATAAATAAAATATTTAAAGAAATAAAAAATAAAATAAAATCAGATAGAATACTGAGAGATACTGACCAGATCATAAAGAACATTCTCAAAAAAAAGAAAAAGAAAACCAAGGCAATTCAATTAATAGCATTTATTCATTTGCATTAAGCCTAATTTATTGAATATAATGGATCATGGTAAGTGCTAGGAAATCAATAATGACAAAACCAGATAAAACCTTTGATTAGTAAAAAATAAAAAACAAACAAAAAAACGCTTTGACTTGTGAAGTTTTTTTTGATCAGTATTTTAGTAAGATAGTTTTGCAAATAGTGAAGAGATCATAACATGAGGGACAAGATTGGAGGCAAAGACGTTAATCTGAAACTACTAAAATTCTTCAAGTAATAAATATGGACCTGAATTTAAACATTTTAAGTGGGAAAGAAGAAAAGTTATATGGAGTTGAGATTCGCGGCCCTGGTGACTGCTGGAAGGTGAGGTTAAGAGAGAGAAAATCTCTCAATTAGGTCCAAGTCTAAATGCATGTTTACCTGTGTTCCCTTTGTTTTTCCAACTTGATTTAAAAACATGCTTTCTAACTTGATTTAAAAAGAGTAGGTAGGTAGAACTATGTAGTCTTCCGACAAATTACTAAATATTTCATTTCTCCTTGTAGATATTAGTACATTAAGCCACAGAATATGCTATATTTATTCCCATAGCTCTAAAAAAGCATACTTCACCAAAAAAGAGGGTGATACTGCTGAGTTATATATAAGTCCCTCCATACTCAAGAGGAGAAGATCACACAAGGGCAAGAAATACTGAGAGGTGTGGATCATAGGCCAACTTAAGGGGGTATGCCATAGTTATCTTTCACATGAGGGTGGGCTCTAGCTAGTAGTGAGGATGTCCTGCATATATTCATTTAGTTTTAAGTTTCTGTACACTTACTTGCATTAGTTTCATCCATTCGTGTGACTTCAGCCTTTGCCTTCTTCATATAATCTAATATATTCCGACCCAAAACTTTTCCCAAAATTTGGGCCAGGTTTTCACAGTGCTGTTATTCATCACTATTTGGATGCTCGACCAAGGCCTTAATAATAACATAAAAAATCATTTTAAATTATTCCTCTATATCTGCTTTTGCCTTTGTTGAATTTCCCGTTCTGTTGATTATGTCATCGTCCTCAATGATTTGGGATAATTATTTTTTCTTCCTTATTGTATACTGGCATATAGATTTCAAATTCTGCACAGTTTTTTGACCGTGTTCTGACTCAAGTCCTTACCACTCCTCATTCAACCCTTCCCACACAATCACTCTGTCCAAATTAAATCGTATAAAAATATTTGTGTCAGATTTTTACCCCTTTCTGTTATAATCCTCTTTACATTTGTTTTATCCATAATGGGTATTACTATTCCTAAACACTACTAAAGTTACACCAATTAATGGATTTCTGTTTAATGGATTTCTGTTGCTTACAGAGCATTTTTCTATCATTTAGTGTCAAGAAACAGTTCTCTAGAACCTTCCCACTCTGCCTTTTCAGGCTTATCACCTGATACTTCCTTTCACACACACAGTAAAATGCTACATATGGATTACCCTTTACTCTGTAGAGGTATGCCATGTTCTCCCATTTCATGCCTTTGTTTTTGTGATGTTATCTTCAAATATCCTTAGTGAAGGGACAGGTTTTGCCACCCCACAGTGTGTCTTTGCAATGTGAATTGTTAGGGGTCAGTTGCTTTTGAGAGGTAGAAAGTTTCAGAAGAACCTTTGACATTCACCCTAACTGCCTAAAAGAATTTAAATAGAATCTGCTCCAAAAAGGGAACTATCACCATAGATTACTATAGTAAAATATGAAGTAAGTGTAATAGACAGGGAAGTGTAGTAGATGGGAAGCGTAGCAACACCTGTTTCATAATAGTGTTCTCCATGTCCCATTATCTCTAGATGGCCCAGCAAACATTTATGTAGCAAACATTTACTCTTTCCATTCTTCCTATGAGTAATTTTCCTCCCCTTTGAAGCCCCACACCCCTACCCCTATCTCCTTAGTCCAGAATGACATATATACCTCATTTTGCCTATCTGAAGAATCTTTTACATTTTTAATGCATATAGTATTAAATTTTATGTTCTTCTGTTCATCTGTCCCATGTCAATTGAATTCTTAGACCAGTTCAGGAAAACCATAAACAGTAAAGAAAAATATTTGCTCCCCAACATCAATAAGAAGGAAGTACTTTTGAAATGTTATTTGTATTTCTCTTAAATATCAAATTCATGACTTTTATTATAGTTTTTATATGTTTATAGTGTATATGTTTATAGAGTTTTTTTCCTTCCATTTCCTAAGAAGAGAGGTTTGTATTGTTTGGAATCACCTATGTCTACTAATATTTTTGCCTGGCTAAAAATATCCAGTAGATACAAATTTATTGAATTAATAATGTGCTAATTAATGAGTTCATCATAATAATGTCAGAAACACACCTATTACAAATTTACAAAACAGACATTGTTTTCAAAATGTATGAGAACTGTTTGTAAATAATACATTTTATTATGTGCCTTCATATATATTTTAAATGTTTCAGATGTAATAATAAACTAAAAACACAAAGTCAGATCTTAATTACAACTGTATATTCACAGTTACTTTTTAATTTTCACTGGAATAGCTTTCAAAATACAATAAAATGTCATTTTTCTAAGATTCCCCAAAATAGCAAAGACCAACTGAGTGTATAAAATGTAAACTGAGATTGTAAGCTGTCTTGAGGGAGAACATTTAGTTCACCTGCCATTCAAAATCTGATTTAGAATAACCATTCTTTTTTTTTTTAATTTTTTATTTTTTATAAACATATATTTTTATCCCCAGGGGTACAGGTCTGTGAATCACCAGGTTTACACACTTCACAGCACTCACCAAAGCACATACCCTCCCCAATGTCCATAATCCCACCCCCTTCTCCCAAACCCCCTCCCCCCAGCAACCCTCAGTTTGTTTTGTGAGATTAAGAGTCACTTATGGTTTGTCTCCCTCCCAATCCCATCTTGTTTCATTTATTCTTCTCCTACCCACTTAAGCCCCCTAGAATAACCATTCTTAAAAAGGGGGATGAAACATTGAAATTACTTTTCTCAAGGGTTATAAGTTTAAATTATGTCACAAGGGATAAAAACAAAACCACAAACACCATTCTCTTACTGCCATAGAGCTCTGAGATGGAACACCAAGCTGATATACTTTTAATAATGTAACATGCAGTAAAATATCCACATACGGAAACTTTATATCATTTACTGCCTTATAAAACTGTAAGTGCCCTCTTAAAGTCAGTATATTCTGACACTTTGCTATCCACAGATCTCATGCTGAAATCCACAGGAGTTAGGCATTAAAAATTGAAAGCAGAATGCAGTTCTTTCAAATTGGATAATTGGAAGCTAGTGAGACATCTCAAATATGGGTGTAATAACAAGTAGGCTGCTGGAAAAACATGAGTAATCTGGGTGCTGTATTTAAATTTTTAACTGACCCTTTGGCAGACTGCATCATGAAAAACTAAACTTCAAAGAAACAAGAGCTTTGTTTTGCCAATCTTTTGTAGTTGAAAGACTACCAACAATCTGCTCTACCAATATTACTTTAAAAAACAACATTTTTTAAAAGGTTCATAAGAACAATATCCTCCTATACTCTTTCCAGTAATTGGCATGTTTTAGGGTTTCTATTCTACGCATAAAGTGTCATAAAACTTCCTAAAAACTACAGTGTAACAGTATGGTCATAGTTGATAACACATAGTGATATCAGGAGAATAAATGATACTTCCGTAAAATTTCATTTATTTTTTCCTGCCAAGAAACTACTTCTAGAATTCACTTTCTGTAGACAAATAGCTATGCTTCAAAACCAGAGATAGCTCTGCTGTCCTATCGCAGAAAACTCCCTTGTTTCCTGGCTGATGCTTAAATGTTCTTGTTAGAACATCACTCCTTCAGTGTTGTTTGTGTTCAAATATTAATAGCTGAGAGCACTATGCTTAGTCAGTAGATAAAAGTGCTTGGAATAAATAAAAATACTAGATAGACTTCAGAACACAACAGTGGGGGTGCTCTTTTGGTACAACATATAATTTTCCTAAGGTATGTGTGGAACAACATAAAATCACCTCTCAAATCGGATTTCTAACAGTTAAGACCCTGTGTGTGGAGATGACGCTTTGACTTGAGCAAGTATGATTATGGAAAATAAGTTATTTTAAATATGTATAAATGAGTCAACCTTAAAGAAGACAACCCAATACATCACTTTTAAGATAATTGTATTATTTGATTACAACTGAGAAGCTAAAGAACATATATTAATAAACATTTGGCTGTGTTCAAACAGGTTCTTGTAAGAATTTAGGATTTCCTTTTGAGGGATTTTTAAGACATTAAAACCTCATTTCAAAAGTTTTAGTTATGACCTATCTGAAATTGTCTTTCCAGGTTTCTGTGAGTTGGGAGATTGTCAATTTAGGCAAATCGGATCCACAGGTAGTAAATTTCTTGACAATAATTGTCAAGTTTCAGAAATACATTTCTGTATTATATGTAATATTAACAATTATATGTATATATTATATGTAATACATATGCAGATGTATATGTTATATGTAATATTAACAATTAAATTAACATTTTTCTAGACTAAAGGAAATTGAAATGCAAGGGACTTTGGGAGAGAAACAAAATATGGCAACATTTTAAATAGATATTTACAAATTTGTTAAAATTCGTATCTATTGTGTGTTATATTTTTAGTGTCTCCAAAAAAAGGAGTAGCATTAATTATTGTCTGTCGGCAATTATTGTCAAGAAATTTACTACCCGTGGATCCGATTTATGTTGCTAAATTTCTTGATAGGTGGAAATGATACTTGCAGAAGATGTGGAAGCTCTAAGACTCTGAATTTTGTTTTGTTTTGTTTCATTGAGTATAATCTAAGGGTTAGCTTTATTTAAGATTTATGTGCCCTTATCTGGAGAATAAACCCTGCTCTCAGTTGTGCACCCTGTTGCAGCTACTACCTTGTTTTTCTCTTTTCTTTTACGGTGCAATGCTCCTATAAAAATATGTTTTAATTTATGCAGTGCACATTCTCCCCGCAACTCACTTGCCTTGGAATTCCCATCCTATGGTTCTTGTGAAACTCTTTTAATGTGGGTTCCCAATTGCTCCAGGTCGTGAAATTCAGTGACCGCTCATTTGTGTTGCCCATAACTGAACTCCGGAAGAAATCTGCACAGTTCCCTCTTTGCACCTATTTGGAACAGTGATTTCTTCCATTCTGTGATGTTGAATTCTGGAGGAGGGGGAAGGGGCAGATTTTCTTTGCTCCCCTCCCATACCTTTCAGTCTCCGTTGCTGACTTCGTGTCTCCCTTTGGCCTCAGTGGTTCTAAAAGCCATCCGTGTGACAGTTGTTTCTCGGATATCTGTCTAAACACGACCTCCCCAAACAACAACTGCCCCGTTGACACCACCCTCAAGAGCCAACAGGCATTTTAGTGTGGACTTGACCATGCCAAAACTCTTTAGTTTACCTTCAACGGTTTGAAAACTTCTATTTTTCTGTTGTTGCTCATCCTCTGCCGAATGATTCTCCACCCAACAGCCAGAAGACTTCTTTAAAAATGAAATTCAGATCACTTTTCTTGCTCACTTGAACCTGCCACGTGTTTCCCACCATATTAAAGTCCAGGGCTAACGCGCTGCCGTAATGCCCGCTGTGCTGTGCGACTTAGCTCCTCTATCTTCATTTCCCCTCCTGGGGCCCCTCCTACTGCCCAGTCTGAGCATTCCTCTCCTTTCTTTCCCCTTCTTCATCAGCCCAACGTCACCCAAACCTGAGAGCCCAGGCACTGTTTCTTCTGCATGATGCACGATTTATGCCAGACCTTTCAGCGGAGTCTTTCTCACCATGAAGAGCTCACCTGAACTGGCAGTTTTCCAAAAGCTTTTATTATTGTCAAATTTAAGTTTAGATCCTTGCCTCAGATTTATTTTCTTCAATGTTCCTACTTTATTTGTACCATTATCTGAAATTATCCTTCTATTTATTTTAATTTTTTTTTCCCATCCCCCCACACTCAAGTGCAAACACCAGGAAAGCAGGGGCCTCATTCAGTCTTAATTGCTGAAGCCACAGATCCTCTTACAGTATCTGATAATAACACTCAATAAATACTTTCTCAATGAATGGATGAATGAATGTTGTTGAAGAGGCATATTTTTATTTTAGCTGGGTTCTGTTTTAATTAAGAGAAGTTATGAGTACACTGAAGCCAAAAGACACTCCTTGAGACATTTATATTCTTTTTGTCTTCATTAAACTCTAAAAATTTGGCATAAGCACAAAGAGCACCATAGCCCCTGTTGGCCAGAGACAGATTTTGTTCTTGTTTTTCAGCTTTATTTTACCTGCATCATACTACACAAAATAAAAATTATTATGCTGCTGGATTTGTTTTTAGATATTCCCATCTATTCTACCATTATCCAATTATGCACTTCAATAAGCTAGTTCACAACTAATGTCTTTATATTTGTCCTACCAGAAATGTGCTCAGCCTATGCACATTAGCTCTGATATCTGCTGTCTCCTAGCTGAAACTTTTGTGTGTACATTGTCTTTAGAACTACTGCAGTGGTCTACTCTGAATAGCATTGGTAAAATGTGTTACTTTACAGTTGATATGAGAAAACTGCTTCTTATAAATCAGAAGGGTTTGTTTTGAATGGACATACAGAGTCCTTGCCACCTTCCAAAGGAGAAGAGACTACAGGAGAATGGGGGATAGACACGATTTGATTTCTTCAAATCTTTAACACTCTTAAGTTCCATACCATTGCTGGCAACGAAAGTGCAATTCATAGACTTCTTGTTGGATTCAATTTCATCTGTGGAGTCGAAGCCTCTTTCATCTTTGTTTTCCGCAGCTCAAATCTACACTTACTGCAGTCTCTGCAAACAATCCTAGCTCATCCTCATCCCACAAATATGGCGAGGCACTCACAAGCTTATAAACTGGTAATCCTAACTCAAAGCTGTCTTGTTCTTCAATGAATATATTTTGAGCTTCCCATATGTCCCTCAAAATTCTCTCTGCAGTAATTCCTGAGAAATCAGTGACCTTCCTTCTCAAGGTCAGCAGCGTTAACTGCAGTCGAGTTTCTCTTAGGGAGAAGGACTTCCTAGAAAGAAATGGGATCATGGGCCTCACTCTAGAACCCCTGAATTTGAGTTTAAATTTTAATAATCTCCTCCGATGATTTGTATATACATTAAAGTTTGAGAAGCACTGCTATGTGACATCTCCCTGAATAAATCTTCCAGTAGATTCTTCTGAATTAAATTATTAAGTGAGCTCGCTTATTCTTCCTCTCTGAACATTTCTCTTGAGATTTCAGGAGTCTACTTATTTTCTAGCAACTCTGAACTGTTTGTAATTCTCCACCCCTCAAAAGTAGTTTCATGTTTCCACATTTTTGCTTATAGATAAATTAGTGCCACATTATGCTAAAAAGTGTGGGTGTTGGCATTGGAGAGAACTGTGTTAAATTCTCAGCAAAACATATTAATATCAGAGCGTTCTTTTTTTTAAAGATTTTATTCATTTATCTCACAGGGAGACATAGCTAGAGAGGGAACACAAGCAGGAGGAGTTGGAGAGGAAGAAGCAGGCTTTCTGCTGAGCCAGGAGCCCCATGTGGGATTCGATCCCTGAACTCTGAGATTATTACCTAAGCCGAAGGCACACGCCTAATGACTGAGCCACCCAGACCCCCTAATTACTTGACTTCTCTGAACAGTTCTTTTGTTTGTTTGTTTAGTTTTGTTTTTTAATCTTTTTTTTTCAAGATTTTATTTATTTATTTGACAGAGATCACAAGCAGACAGAGAGGCAGGCAGAGAGAGAGAGGAGGAAGCAGGCTCCCCACTGAGCAGAGAGCCTGATGCGGGGCTCGATCCCAGGACCCCGGGATCATGACCTGAGCTGAAGGCAGAGGCTTTATTTAACTCACTGAGCTACCCAGGTGTCCCTTGTTTTTTTAATCCTAAAGTGAGGATAATTGTAGTACTTACCTGGTAAAGTTGTTGCAAGGGCTAAATAATGCATAAGACATTCAGTCCCAGTGTCTGGCAAATAGTAAGCACACCATAAATATAGGTAACATTAGGGGCGCCTGGGTGGCTCAGTGGGTTAAAGCCTCTGCCTTCCACTCAAGTCATGATTCCAGGGTCCTGGGATTGAGCCCCGGATCGGGCTTTCTGCCCAGCAGGGAGCCTGCTTCCCCCTCTCTGTCTGCCTGTCTCTCTGCCTACTTGTGATCTCTCTCTGTCAAATAAATAACCTACTTGTGATCTTTGTCTAACATTATGATGACCTTTGGGAAAACTGCTCTCCTCATTCTTCATGAGTGAAAACTCCTCGGATGACCATCCTCTAATTAACTCTCTCACTTTCACTTGAATTAGGTGTATTTTCTTCACAAATCCTTTATAACATTTTTACCTATATTATTCTCTTGTTATTGTGAATTCAGGAAACTTGTTCATTTGTTAAGGTTTTAGCTTCGGGGGGCACCTGGGTGGCTCGGTAGGTTAAAGCCTCTGCCTTTGGCTCAGGTCATGATCCCAGGGTCCTGGGATTGAGCCCCACATCGGGATCTCTGCTTGGCGGGAGCCTGCTTCCTCCTCTCTCTCTGCCTGCCTCTCTGCCTGCTTGTGATCTCTGTCTGTCAAATAAATAAATAAAATCTTTAAAAAGGTAAAATAAAAATAGGTATTATTGGTTTAAAAAAAAAACGATTTTAGCTTCGGAAGGTGTAGTAATTCTTATCTAGGTACCATATATTCCAAAGAAGTTACCTAAAAAGTGACTGAAGAAGGATGAAAATATTAGCAGTTATTACAGAAACTGCCAGTTGTCTTCGATACCCATCCTTACTGTCATGTCTCCAAGCAGAATCACCATCTTGTGTGGAGCAGCAATATACTTACCTACAAGAATATGTTTCCTGGCTGTGGGTTTGTCCTAGTGACACAGTTCTGGCTAGGGAGTCTGCTTTCCACAGAACTTGGTCTCTTTCATTATTTTCCTTCCTGCTTTCAGTGCAGACCACAGACTGCACCCCTGTTGTGACTGCAAGGCAGCTGAGAGATGTGAGTCTCCTCTCAAAGACAATGAGCAGAAGAAAGATGCTGAGATATTCATGACGTAGACCCAGCTGGCCAGTTCTGGAATGTCAACACACACGCTTCCCAGAAGGCGAGGAGAAAGCACGTTTTTCAATAAACCACTATATTTGGATCCTTAGTGCAATCAAATATATTTACATACACACAGATGACATCTTAAATACTGTAAAGTTTACGAAAAAGTGTGTATTTGCTGAATTTTTCTGTGTATACACATAATGGAATAAAAACTTGAATATACTACAAGTGCTTAATTAGATATAAGGAAAAAAAAGTCTGGTTTTTTTAAGATGTTTTATTTGTCAGAAGATGCTAAAAAGATAGTTTTTCAATTAAATTTACCTTTGAATCTGTTTTTTTCCCCCCCTAAAGAACATCTTTCCTTTTATTTACTTTATGTTTTGATTGAGGGAAGGCTGTTTAACATATCAAATATTAAATAGCTAGAAATAATCCATAATGTCCTAAAATTGCACACAAGTTTTGGCATTCTTATTTACTTTTCTGTGGGGAGTTTCTGTGGCTTTCACTGGTTTCTCAACCTCATGTAAGAAAAAAGCCCCTTAAAGGAAGAGGTTATGACTCCAGTATTCTATTCCATTCCAGTATTCTGTTCACTTCTCAGAAATAAAATGGCTACATAAACTACCTCACGGAAACAAAACATGATGTATGTAAATTTAAGACTGACTCTTCAGTCCCCATCTTCTAAAATATTTGTATTAAGATTTTTTTTTAAGGGAGAAAATTGGTAAACCTAGATTCTGATGCAAACTCTTCATTTATACATATATACATCAAAAACTTACTTTGCTGATTCTGCTTTCATTCGTCTAAATTTAGACAGCAGTAACGAAAGCTGCAATTTTCCTTCGAAAATTACAAATCTGTAGCAATAATTGTATCTGCACCTACTCTCTGCCTATTTTTGCAGTGTTCAAAAATATTCATATGGCTAGAGAGCAGGTGTTCGCGATGGCATGTGTTTCATGACTGCCTTCCTGTGCAAAACAAGAACTCAGCAGCAGATTTAACCTGCACCCAGGTGCACAGGGAGAAGGGCTTCTCCAATGCCCAGTTTTGTGAAGCAAATGACATTCATATGGATCCTTAGCTCTGCCAGAAGAGACTCTGACTCCGTGATTTTGATAGACCGGGAAGGCCATAATTTATCTGTTTCTTTGCAGAGGATGAAATTTACAGTTAATATACTTGGCTTATTTTATTGTGAGATTTTCATTTCTATTTTGCTTTCATTTCACACTTTTCTGTTTCTGTGGTATTCTAGGGGAGAGTAAGCGGTGTGTCATCCGGCAGTGCTGAGAAGCCCTGTAGACATGAAGGCGCCGACTTTGACCAGACTGCAAGCTTCTGGAAGACAAGAACATCTCTTCATTCAGCATGTGGTGCTAAACCTAGCAATAAAGTACACTGAAATATTATGATTTGAAGTATTAAATCAATGGGAGTATATTAAGGCTGGAGATGGTAAGCACTGGGATACTACACTCTGGAAGAAAACATGGCAAAAAAGCAGCTCAGTAAGATTGTTAATAAGGCAAAATATGCTCAGACAGAGCCCAGAGAATGGCCATGGAGAACAAGAACCAACCAAATGCTCTAAATAAAAATTCTAGGGGTGCCTGGGTGGCTCAGTTGATTAAGCGTCTGCCTTTAGCTCACGTAGTGATCCTGGAGTCCCCGGATGGAGCCCCAGCATGATGGGGGTGGTCCCTGCTCAGCGCGGAATCTGCTTCTCCCTCTATCCTTCACCCAGTTTGTTCTCTCTCTCACACGCACTCTCTCAAATAAATAAATAAAATCTTCAAAAAATAAAATAAAATAAAAATTCTGATCATCCAAGTAACAAGTATGATGTTGTAACTAAGGTCCAAATATACAATTTATTAAGATGTAAGATAAACACAAACATGTGTATATCAGATCATGCGTTCTTGAAGCAAGTAATGGAGATTCAAATGAGAATACACAGCTCTAAAGAGAAGATCGGAATTTATCGGTTCAGCGGCTTAATGAAGTGAGTCATCAAGGTTCCAGATTTATTTTCCTCTATAACCACATGGTTGACTTCATTTTAGTCGAGTCCCCATGCTTGTTGAGGGATAGCCAACAGAAGCAGCCAGAAATGCAAGCACTCATGTTTGTGGACTCGAGGAGAGATAAAGAGGCCTGTCACAGGAATGGAGAAAACCTTCCCAAAATATTCAGAAAATTTCCATAAGTTTCTTGACCAGACTGGGTTATAGTTTTTTGTTTTTGTTTTTGTTTTCCCCCAGTAAAACCCAAATAAGGAAAATTAATTTGAGCTTGGTTTGTTTGCTTGTTTTGTTTTGTCTTTTCTACTGACATTCACCTCTGGACTATTATAGCGTTTATGTTCTGTTCCATGAGGTGCATTAGCTGCTCTGGAGGCAGCGTCGAGAGTAGGGGTGCGGGTACAGGAATAGGAACATAAGTTGGGGAAAAATAGTTTCAAATTAGTAGACAGAATAAAAGACATGCAGGAGCCACACGAAGGCTCCAGGAACCGTCCACCTGCCTATCTGCCATCATGCACTTTCAAAACCTAGTCTTGTGTTCCAATGATGCACAGACCGAACTGGAAGACCAAGGTTCTTTCAGCCAGAATCAGAATGGTAAGGAAGGGATCCTAGGGCAGATGCAGCTCAACAACCTGGGATGTGAGGCATATCGTTGGCAAGCAGAGCTAATTCTGCCCAGTCTGGTGCGTGGTCCACTGGGTCTATAAATGTTCCTTTGCTCTGTGCGTTTCTGTTGTTGCCAATCCAGCTGCGGTTTCGGTAGCTTCATTTCTCCGTCCTTTGTTTTTGCGTCTTCAGTTAATCGCAGCTCTGCACTCTTCCACATACCCATACACCATGCCATATTTTGTAATTTTGACTCATTATGTTTTAATGATAAATGTTAATTTTTAGAGAGGCATCTTAAAGAAACAGGGTCTTTAAGCATCAGGTCTTTAACATTCATTTGTACCACAAAACATGTCCCAAACTCTCTCTCCCCAAAGTATTCACTTGTTTATAACCTAGCTATATTTAAGCAACACTTGCTTGCACTCTTACCCACTATCAAATAGATAGGTATTATAAATTTTATAGTAGTGCTCCTAAACCTGACATTGCAATATGCGAGGCACCCTCATAGTTCTCTACTTTATATATTATTTTTATGGTGAGAATTAAAGCTTTTATGAGGCTGTAATTTTTGACATTACCATCGCTTCCTGGGAACTCAATGTTATCCTATTCTACAAAGAGCTAAACAGGAGAAAGAACACATTTTCAAGGTCAAGTGAATCTTCTGACTCTGGAAGTGAGAGGCCCCAAGCAAAAAAAAACACAAAAACACAAAACACCTGTGTGCTTGGTTGCAAATACATTTAATACATTAAGGAAAAGAAACATGGGCATAAGTTTGGATAACACAACTTTTATACATAAAAAGTTCTGAACATTAAAATGCTAATGTTTGAAATCTCATAATATATTTGATTACTGTAAATAAAGCCAAAATATTTTAAAAGAATATGAGTCATATAAACCCCATGATAGGAAGCTACTTGAGGATCATTAAGCCCTTAACATAAAATAATGTGTATCGATAAAAAGTAGCATTATTTTATACAAGAAATAGGTAGTGTACTGTGCCTTGAGTAGGCACTTTGGGAATTTAAAGAGAGATCTATCAGATGCCCCTCCTGGAGGAACCTGAAACACAGTAATAGAAAACACAACAGAAGCCAGCTGGAGGAACTCTTTGTTAATTTCAAATAAATATGGATTATGAAAATGTTGATGGAAAATAGAGGAAGAGCATATTTAAAGTTACCTTTTTTATATATTATTGACTGACCCATTTATTAGGAAACGGCTTAAGATTCATCTAGAGAAGCACCACGGTATAAAAGGAGTATAAGAGCTTGGAGCCCACAATTCATTTCCTCATAGTGTTGAGGAACAAATTATTTACCTGACATCAGGTTTTCTCATGTTAAAAGTTATCTTTAAAATGATCTCCCTGATATGAGGAAGTGGTGATGCAACATGGGGGCTTAAGTGGGTAGGAGAAGAATAAATGAAACAAGATGGGATTGGGAGGGAGACAAACCATAAGTGACTCTTAATCTCACAAAACAAACTGAGGGTTGCTGGGGGGAGGGGGTTTGGGAGAACGGGGTGGGATTATGGACATTGGGGAGGGTATGTGCTTTGGTGAGTGCTGTGAAGTGTGTAAACCTGGTGATTCACAGACCTGTACCCCTGGGGATAAAAACATATGTTTATAAAAAATAAAAAATTAAAAAAAAATACCTACTTTATAGCATTGTGTTGGATATTGGATTAGATCATATTTTCCCATAATTTTTAAGAAAACTCACATAACCTAAGATTCGCCATTTAAAATATTTTTTTAAAAGATTTTATTTATTTATTTGATAGAGAAAGATCACAAGTAGGCAGAGAGACAGGCAGAGAGAGAGACAGGGAAGCAGGCTCCCCGCTGAGCAGAGAGCCAGATGTGGGACTCCGTCCCAGGACCCTGAGATCATGACCCGAGCCAAAGGCAGCGGCTTAACCCACTGAGCCACCTAGGTGCCCCATTTTAAATATTTTAATGTTTATGATTCACTGACCTCCAGCACATTCACAATGTTGTCCAATCCTCACCACTGTCTAATTCCTGCACATTCCCATCACCCCAAAAGAGAACCCCCACTTTCCACTGCATTGCTCTGCATCTCGAAGCAACTGCTAATCTGCCTTTAGTGTCTGTGAATTTTCATCCTCTTGGAGATTTCAGATGGATGGGATTACACAATACGCGTTCTTTGGATTCTGGCTTCTTTGTTTAGCAGAACGTATTCAATAGCCACCCACGCCACATGTCCCTTTATCCATCGTCAGTAGAAGAACATACAGGTCACTTCAACTTTTTAGTTCTTGAATAAAAACCATGAACATTCATAGACACGTTTTAATGTGAATATATGTGGATTAGATAATATTTTAAAAGCCGAATAGTATCTGATAGCACCTTAATTTCTCTTTCCCTAGAAAAACTCCACAATAAATCAACGCTCAGTTCCCGGGTAACAAATGTCAGAAGCTGCCATCCTCATTCGTCTCCTCGCCTACAGGAAGTCAACCACATGTTTCCACATGACAGAGACTCTGGGCTCCAGAAGCATTCATCTAAAAGCAATTGTAAAGCTTTTCTGAAGTTTACGTCCCTTTTGAGCTCTGATCATTTCCTTAAGTCTATGATTTTTAACTGTGTACAGTGTAGAATTTAGAAAAGGACACTCCGAAGGTTTGTACAAAGGAGAGGTCAACGTTTTGCGACAGCTGTAGTTTCATTCGAGGTAAACCGTGCTCTGTGGAATGACACCTTTCAGGACCACAGGCATCAGAGGAAGGGGTTCTGATTTGGGATGAGGGTAACAGAGTCACAGAACACAGGGAAATAGCTTCACAGGACTTTCAGAAATAGTCATGAGATCACTTTTAAGAGCTAAATCCTTATGAGAACAGGTGAGAGCAATAATCATCACGGACTGCACATTAAAGAAAATATAACCCTACTTTGAAAAAATCGCCTAATGACCCCCGAACATGGTTGTTACATAACTGTTTTCAAGTTTGTGTCCTGTGTCATAAGTAGGTGGTAAATATAAAAGGGTAGAAATGTGATGTGTTTTTTAAATTCCTTTCCTTTTCCTTAATCTTCTTTTAAAAAAGGATTTCATTTATTTGAGAGAGAGAGAGAGCATAAATGAGGAGGGGGGCAGAGGGAGAGTGAAGAAGTAAACTTCCCACTGAGCAGGGAGGAAGGCTCAGATCCCAGGACCTGGGGTCATGACCTGAGCTGAAGGCAGAGGCTCAAACAACCAAGCAACCCAGGTGCCCTTTTCCTTAATCTTCTACTTTTATTTATTTTTAAAATATATATATTTTTTGGAAAGAGTTAGGGAGAGAAAGGCGAGCATGAAAGGGGCAGGGGAGGGTCAAAGAGAGAAGCAGACTCCTTGCTGCACAGGGACCCCAGTGTGGGACTGGCTCCTGGGACTCCAGGAACATGACCTGAGTCAAAGGCAGACTCTTAACCTACTGAGGCACCCAGGTACCCTTTCTTAATCTTTTAACAATTAGTTTTGGCAAAATTTGGGCCTGTACTATACATTCTTTCCAGAGATGAGAAAAATTAATTTCCCAATATCTTCACATCTTTCCCTATGATACTTTCACATTCTTTACTTCCTTTTTTAAACTTTTGGTAGTCCCTGGAATTGAATAACAATTGAATAACAAGCTGATATTTTCAGCTTACATCTGTCTTCTACATGACTTCATTAATTCACTCATTCATTCCACAAACATTTATTGAGCATTGTGCATGGGTGTATGAGGGGGTGTGTGTGGGTGGTTGGGTGAGTGGGTGGGTGGATGTGTTGGGATGAACAGGGTGAAGTGTTTCATGCCTAGATTCATTTATGATTTTGCCCAGCTTGCTCGCTTTCTCATTGGGACAGTTCTCTTAGTACTGTAGTCAACAAGGATGCCACAGGGTGTTATCAAAAGAACTTCGTAGGGGGATGCTTTGAGCCCTATCCTCACACGTGAACTTTTAAGCGTCATCTACTCCATACTAATCTTCCCTTTACACCTACATCTATGCCGTCTTCAGTCTTCAGAACTGTTATTTCTCCCAACCACCTAAATGCACTGGATGATTTATTTTTGTTTTCTTGCCACTGCTTGTGTCTACTTTCTTTTCACATGTACCTTTCTATTTCTATATACCTATTCACAGCTAAAGACCCATTTTTAACTGACTTATTATGTTTGCATTTGGGCGATAGTCCCAAGTAACATTTTCCTTTAAAAAAAAAAAATGATGTAAGAATTTATCCAGTGGTCTAAATATATTGTAAAGAAGCCAAAATCAAAAAGAATCAGGTTTCCTCTGCCATTGATTGTAAAATAAATAATAAATTAACTTCTCTTCATCTGCTGAAATCTTGGACCCACTTGCATTAAACCAGTGTCACCTGTATAAGTTTCAATTTATAACAACCATTTTCATGAGCTGTAAGCATTTGTGAACTACTTCACTTAGGAACAACACCTCATTTTGTCCATGTCAATCATGGGCATTTTGATTAAGCTCTAGGCTGTTTTAAAATAAACAAATTAATAAGTAAATTAATTAATTAATCTTTTAGACATAGGGTTACACACCCTCTGGATATCTTGCTATCTAGTTGCACCCTGCATTTGGCTTAGGACCCTAGAGCTCCACCTACATTACACAGCTGGCTGGCTTAATTGGCCATGATGTCTGGCTTTCTACTACCTGTGCCAATGCTCCTCTCTACCAGCCCAGATAAGAACAAATTTGTTGTCTTTTCAAGTAATTTAAGGAATAAGGGATATGTAGTAGTTCCATGAAATATATTTCCAATTAAACGTCTCATTTGTTTATCACCTGCTCCTATTTTAATTTGAGAAACAGGTGCCCTGTGTTTTAATTGGTTTGGTGTTAGTCTGCTGGTTTTTTTGTTTTTTTCAAAAGCTTTAGGCAATTGTACTCTTGCTTTAGTATAGTACGTAACTGAGATCTATTTAATGCATGTCTTCATTCTTTATTCATATTGTTTTGTGCAGAAACTGTGAAATATTTGCATCTGAGTTATTCCTTGTCAACATGAAGCATGGATCTTCAGATAAGATGCAATGAGCAGTACACTTGGACACATTTTCTATACATTTGCATATAATCACATGCGTAGGAAAATATATATGTTTAATCATGTGCTGTGAAGCAGAATATATTGATAAAATATGTCTTCATGCTTGTTCTCCACTCAAAATCTTACAGAAAATGCAAACTATTCTCAGATTCCCATAATATTTGAGAAAAATTGCATACTCTTTAATTGGCAATAATTGAAGTTACCTTATTTGATTTTAATGGAGTCATCCATTTAGCAAACATTACCTCATTTATCCAGCAATTCTGACAAAACTGGGAATAAAGTGGGATATCATGATGAATGAGACAGAGACCCTTGTCTCAGGAATCTTAAACTCTGGTGGAAAAACAAGATAATGAAAAATAAACTAGTGGAAAATTATAATTCACCGTGGTTTTTCCTAAGAAATTTCTATGTGATGATATGGGATCTTGAAGGGGAATAATAATCATGAGTCGTTCAGCATCGAGACGGAGCATCAAAAGAGGGAAGGCTTCCAAGGTGTACTTCATGGCCCTTGAAGGACAAATATGAATTGTTCAGGCTACAAAAATTGCCCAATGAGTACATATAATGAGAGGGAAGAGGCCATAATGAATACTTGGGGATGACACATTTAAAAAGAGAGTTCTGATAGAAGTAGGGAAAACAAGAAGAATATAGTGCTATCCACGTAAAGGAAGAAGAATTTCAAAAAGGGATTATTGGATAATCATTATCATCCGATGATAATGACAGTTCAAATAAAATAACACTGAAAAGTGTCCCATGGTTGGTTTGAATGCTCCCGTGACCAGTGAGAGGTTTGTCAGTAGAGTGGCTGCTAAGCAATCAGACTCAGGTGGGTTGTCTGGAAATTGAGGTTAGGAAAGCATAAAATGAGACCCCAGAGCAGCATTCTTTGGCATTAAAAAAATATGTAAAATATTCCAAACTGATTCAGAATCTCTCCCCTTCTGTCTCCCAGCTTCTGCTGAATGCTAGAGTTTTCCATTTTAAAGCTAAAATAGGTGTTGGTTTGAAGCTAAAACAGGCATCGATGTCACACTCATCCCAGGGAGAACACTGAACCGAACACATCCTACTCCATGTAGGTAACAGATGCTCACAAAAGGAATCTCTATGGAAACTCGTATAGGATAGGAAAAGACAAAGAAAATCAAAAGAAGGCTTATGTAGTTTGAATTTCTATGTTCTTGGGAACACTTTCATTTTATTTGGTGCAAGCTTATTTTTTATGGCAAAAATGATTTGCTCTTGCTGATATTCTTAGTCTACTCTAGACCTTTGGGTACTTTTCATAGACTAGTTTGTATAAGTTTACTCACATACTTGAATTAGGCTGATAGACTTACTCTTGAAAATCAAGCTCTTTACCTTGGACTTTAGTTGTTTTCTTAAAATCTACCTTAGTATCTGCCCTCGGTCAAGAGACAGATAACAACTTCCTTTCCTGGTCTGGATCTCTCCAGACAAAGTCTTCTGGTTGCACAGAATTATCTGCAGGAAGACAATGGCTCATTGCTGGCTGCCCAAGGGTAGTATTTCAGTCTTTCAACATGACAGGCCCTGGCCAACACAGGCATCTGCAGGAGAGGCCACCTATGCTCAAGAGAGCCAAACAAAACACTTGTGACTATTATATAATGGATCCTTGCCATTTAAGGAATTGTTGAGGAACCGCAGAATGTCAGGTTATTTCTAAGTGTGTGTAGTTTAAGATATATATGCCATTTTAAATAAGAAATTTTTAAAAGTCACTTTTTAAAAATTCTGCTATGGACATGGTACATAGACCTAGTGATTTAAAAAATCTTCTGGTAGATATATAAAAATGATAATTAACACGCATCATTATATCATTATCTGCTGATGTTTCCTATTTTAATACTTCTTTATAACCACAGTTTCTTTACTATAGAGACAAGTGCTTATCACCTTTAGCCACCAAGTGCCCAATACAGCCCCTGGATATAAGGGGCATCAATAAATATTTGAAGAAATTAATGTATAAGCTAAGAAAGTATTGCCAATATTTTTTTGAACGAGTAATATGTTTTTAGAAGCCTGAACATTGTGATTCTGCTCACTCATTTGCCTTGATCATGAGTCAGGACATTCATTTTTTAAACATAAAACATTTATCCTTACTATATGCTTCCCACGACACACACAGCCGTTGATCACTGAAGGTCAAATTCTTAACCATTTCTGAAGAGGGTGAAAGAGAGGCTTCACAAGTTTGATTTCCATGTTCAGTGTGGTCTCTGTTTTTCCTTGAGTCTCCCATACAAAAAGTTTCACTCATTCCCAAACTCAAATTGAAATTGTATAACCTGTTAATGCTTCATTTAGTTTATGGGTTCAATGTCTATGCAGTTGCTTGAATGTCGGCTTGCCCTTACATTTTTTTTTTTTTCCTCCTGCATCAGGTGTAGTCTTTCTTGATTGTCGTCACTGAGGATTGCATCTGTTTAACTTTCTTTCTGTTCAGCAAAGCTCACTTCTGTTCTGAGCTATAGCCCAAAGCCAGAGTCTGATTCTTGGAGCAGGTAGTTATGTTTTGTTATGCTTCAATCAGCTCAAAGGTGTGTGGCCTTGCACTTGCCAATGAGGGTGCAGAGTGGAAAGAAAAAGCACTTGCCCTTGTGAGCACTCTCTGGCTTTTTGAAGATGAGGGCAAAGCTGCGGTTTCTTTGAAATCATGTAGCTCTCCTTTAGTCTCAGGTTGTTAAGGGAAAATCATGTAAGGGACAGCACAGGTAAGACATTTTGCAATTGTTCATGGTTTTTGAAAGTTATGTTAACTTCCTTAAAAACTGAGATGAATTTCTTAGTTCATGCTAACTGACCGATTGCTGTTGATTCCACAGAACCCTCTGCTCGCCTGTAATTAGGAGGAAGCCAGAACATTCTAGACAAATCTGTACCCTCTTAAGGATGAAGAGCCAAAACAACACCAAAACAACACAAAATAATTGCCTCTCGTTCATAATGTTAGACTTTCTAGCCAATTTACTAAAATCAAGGGAACTAAAATTAAAAAAAGACAAAAAAAAACCACAATATAAATCTACTGCTATTTTCTATGGAGAGCCACAGAATATTGAAGACAAATCTTATTTTGATGTAACACCGAATTTAACAATCTGCTTGGATAAATCCCCTGGCAGACAGCAGCACATACTGAGACCCGGGGGGTGCCTGCACTTCTTCCATTAGATGTGATGAGCCCACACAGAGCCTGTCGAGACTGTCGTGTCCTAATTTCAGCTCGAACCCACAGCTGTATCGCATTCTCTCTTTCATCATCGCATCCTCCCACTGGTCATATTTTTACATGATTCTGCTTGTCTCCTCTTGCCAAACGCCTTCCTGTACACACAGGTACTTAATCAATGCTTCAGCATGATAATGATTTATGGTGTTGTGGTCATATTTTTTTTTCCGGCCTTAATGACCACTAGCAGGTAAAACTAAATCAATAAGTACTTAGCATCTGTGGAAACAGAAGGTATTTGTTTGCTAATCAGTGTGGTTTTGAGGTGCTTTGTATTTCAGTAAACTACATGGTTACAAAGGTTACTACTACTTTTGCTTGATTTATGGTATGTCAAAAAAGAAATGCTAATTTTAGAAGGTCTCTCTGTTGTCCTGAAGACCATTATCTAGAAGGTATGAGAAGCTTAAATAGCAGATTTCCTTCTTCCTTGTTCTGTAAGCCATTCATTGTAGATTTGCTCTGTGACTGCTAGATCACACCTTGATTTGCAGTGGTGATGGCTCTTTTTACCATGTCAGCTGTCTCTGTTAATGTCCCATTACAACAAAGCAGTCTAGAGTTCAACTAGAAAGGCCATCAATCCCACCAGCAATGGCGCCGTGTTAAAGGGAAGAGCGCTCTGCAGGTAAATGCGTCTTCATACAACAAGATGTTTAGACACATCAGATTTTGATAGCAATGGCTCCTTATAATAGCTGTATTAGAGTATTTTTCCAGGTGATTACAGTTTCTTCAAAAATATACAAAATATGTGGTGCTTGTCAATTGTAATTTCATGCATCCACATGCCCTTGGAGAACATAAATTAAGAGAGATTTTATTTTTAAGAATGATTACTTCTTTAATGTGTATGTATTTGTCACCTATGATTATTTGTGTACATAAGATAGCAACCGCATGTGATTATAGCTGTAATTGACCAATTATGAGTCAATTAGTCAATCTCATGTGGAACTGGATATTTAAATTTACAAGGCAATGTAATATTTTCTAAAATAATATACTTTCTTAAATTTAGATATTTTAGATGATAATTTTTAAATACTACAAGTAGACGATATTATTTAACAAAAAAAATTATCAACTTAGATACACACACACACACACAAACACACACACATATATATATACACATTTTAGAAGAAATACTACCACATAGCCCTAAGAGATTAAAATTGAGATAGAATTTGGAAATTTATTGGAATGAAATCAAATATAATAAATATGGGGAAAAGAATAAAAATGTGTTTTTATTATATTGTGTGCACATGTGTACATATGTACACACAATGTACAAATCAATCAGAGCTAATTTTTTTTAAGATTTTATTTATTTATTTGATAGAGAGAGAGATCACAAGTAAGCAGAGAGTCAGGCAGAGAGGGGGGGGAGCAGGCTCCCCACTGAGCAGAGAGCCCGATGTGGGGCTCGATCCCAGACCCTGGGATCACGACCTGAGCCGAAGGCAGCGGCTTAATCCACTGAGCCTCCCAGGCACCCCAGAGCTAAATATTTTTTAAGAATTTATTTATTTATGAGACAGAGATAGAGAGAGCAGGGGGAAGAGCACAGGGAGAGGCACAAGTAGACTCCACACTGAGTGCAGAGTCCTGTACAGGGCTTCATCTCAGGACCCCAAAATCATGAGCCAAAACAAGAGTCAGAGTCCGACGCTCAACTGACTGAGCCACCCAGGCGCCCCAGAGCTAAATACTTAATAAACATAATTTAGAGGACTAGAAACATGTCTGTGTATTTCTATGCCTTCTCTCTAACCAAATGGGGGCTACATGGTGGCTCTCTTCTAATATCAGATTTACTTTTAAGGTCATTTGAGAACAAGAGAGATTTATTTCATCGCACAGCCTGCCTCTTTAAGAAGGATTCATTAAGTGCTTCTGTGAGCCTCACACTTACCACGGGAACCGTTTCTTCTCATAGCTTAAACTACATGTGAGTTTCATGTAACAGAATACATGTGCCATTGTTATCATTGATGATTTTATGAGCATTATATTGTCTTTTGTTGCCTAGAAATGTGTGTACTTGAGATAAAATTATGTGAATTCATTTTGTAAAAATAGTCAATATTATCAAAGGAATATTATCAAAGTTTCAATAGAGTTGTCATCTGTATTTTTTTTTTTAAAGATTTTATTTATTTATTTGACAGAGAGAGATCACAAGCAGGCAGAGAGGCAGGCAGAGAGAGAGGAGGAAGCAGGCTCCCTGCTGAGCAGAGAGCCCGATGTGGGGCTCGATCCCAGGACTCTGAGATCATGACCTGAGCTGAAGGCAGCGGTTTAACCCACTGAGCCACCCAGGCGCCCGTGTCATCTGTATTTTTAAGAGTTGATACTTTAGAGGGCCCTCTTTTTTTTTACAAACATGGTCTATTAATATTTCAGTTATCACCCATTATTATCATTGAAATAATTTGTTAAAAAAGAATTTCTCAGAAATTCTCTCTCCTGATGTGCATTCATTCTGAATAAAAATTTTGCCATGTTAAAAGTTAAGCTTACTCTTAGTTTTCATACCTTGGGTAACATGAGCAGGGTAAGAAAATAGTTTAAAAATAATTTCTGTTTTGTTCTGTCTCAATATGTCTTTAGAACCTATATCATATACTATCAGGAAGCAGATCAGTAAATACTATGTATAATATGTGCAAAAACCAGCCCACATGCACATCGAAGTCTAATTTCAAAGCAAAGTTTTCACCAATAAATGGTGAAAATTTTGAATCTAGAAGAAAGTATAATACAATTAAATTAAACTCTTGTTGAGTTCACATTAATAGAAGGTTAAAGGTGAGTTTTAGGATATCATTAGCTGCCATTGGAACTTATCGTGAGAATGATGCTTTTTTGGTCAGTGTCTTTATTTCTACTGTATTATCTATTACTAAAATAAGTCCTTTGTTCTAGACTTTTTTTTTTAAGTAATGGACACCATTAGGTCAATGTATTTCTTGCCTTCTCAGACCTTATGTATTTATATCTAGTTATGTCAGCAACAGCCTTTTTTTTTTTTTAGATTTTATTTATTTATTTGACAGAGAGAAATCACAAGTAGACGGAGAGGCAGGCAGAGAGAGAGAGAGGGAAGCAGGCTCCCCGCTGAGCAGAGAGCCCGATGTGGGACTCCATCCCAGGACCCTGAGATCATGACCTGAGCCGAAGGCAGCGGTCTAACCCACTGAGCCACCCGGGCACCCCAGCAACAGTCTTTTGACTATCTAGAGCCACCTATAGGGAGTGACACAATGACTGAAAGCACAGTATCACCTGCTTACATACAGTAATCTATTTCTTAGATCTAGTTCATTGTCTCTAGTCTGTGATGGTTCAGTATGTGATCTGACCTTGGACCCTCACAGTTGCAGCAGGGGGTTGAGATCATTAATTTCTCAACTGGTAAGCCTGCTCAGGTGTCCCTGTCCTGAAGGAACTACAAATGATAGTAAGTCAGCAGACAGGTAGAGAAGGTTGATGGGGTGCTCGGGGCTTTTTACCCTTGAATGTGTGCACAGATCAACTAGGGAACTTGTTAATATGCAGATTCAGATTCAAAAGGTCTGGGCTGGGAGCTGGGATTCTGTGCTAACAAGATCCCAGGTTATGCTGATTCTGCTGCTCCAAAGGCCAAACTGACAAGCAAGGGAGATCATGGTCATGGATACCGAGACTAAATATAGTTAGGCCTCTAAAGGTAATTCCTGATCCACAAAATACAAATAGTTCTCACATTAAGACCTTTAAAGTATTCATTTATCTCTTCTGATGTGCACATTTCTTCAGTGGGCAATAATACAACATCCACAATGTTGACATCTAAGGCCTTCTAGGTATTTTTTTTCTCAGATAAATGTTTTATTTATATTGCTGAGTTGTGCACTTCTCATTTATGTTTATCTTTCTTTATTCTACGAGTGGAGACAATTGAAGGGAAAAAATAAGTAGGACTAAAATAGAAAATTAGAATATTAAGGCTAGATGGTGGCAATAGAAATTTGTTGTTTATTTTATTTAATTTTCTAGGCCATATGTCAATTAATACATTTTTGATTCTGTCTCACAATATTTTATTTATTTATTTAAAGATCTTACTTATTTATTTGAGAGAGAGAGAGAGATTGAGAGCATGAGTGGGAGCAGGGTGTGGAGGAGCAGGGAGCCTGATGGGGAACTCGATCCCAGGACCATGAGATCATGACCTGAGCCCAAGGCCGAAAAAATTTAACCAACTGAGCCACCCAGGCACCCCTCATACATACTCTTAGATAGAATTATGGCACTTAATCCCTCTTGAGGTTATTAGAAATAAAAAGAGAACGTATAACATAACACAATTACATTTCAGCTTGGAATCCTTACTGAAAGTAAGTTATTAGAATACTCATTATTGTTACAATTTTCAACCATGGGAGGTATTCAGAATCAAAAGAGAATGCAACAAGAACACCTCTGGTTTAAAATTCACTTGTGGTATTTTTAGGATAGTAATTAACATTACATTTTTAGTGTCCTTATGTGCCAAATAGAAATAATAATTTCTTTATCTATCCCACAATGTTGCCAATAGGGTTATTATAATGCAGGTGACCTTTCTATAGAATAAAAATGTATGTGTGTGTGTGTGTGTGTGTGTGTGTGTGTGTATGCAGTAATGTTCAACCTAATTTTATAAAATTTTGATTTCCTGATTGAAGTAATGTTGCTAATGAGATAACTAAGACATAACTCATTGAACAATTAATTTAATCTACATATTTTACATTTGTATTCATAACTGTAAAAAAAAAGACTTTATTTGTAATATATCTATTTAAGGTGGTCTTTTTTAACTTTATTCCTTAAAAAAGGAAAATTTCATGTGTACTCAAATTTCACTGTCATGTGATTTTTGCCTTTAAAATAGTTGTAAATAATTTATATCAATTACTGCTTTAAAATATTAATTACTACCATTAGCTTCCTTGATTTAAAAAAAAAAAAAAGTTGAGTCCCAGAAGTAATAAACAACTAGAAACCACAAATACTATCTTTAGCTTAACCTAAAATTCTCTTGAGGGGGTTGATTTATTCACTGAAAACAGAGGGTGCTTTCAAAATAAACATTTCCTTTGGGTAATAGATACATGGCTGTCATTTGGTGGGGTGGCTCTCACTCAAGCTGTAGAGAATATGATTTCATATTGATTGGATGACCTTTGTCAAAATAACTTGATGACTATGGCTTGTTAGTTGAGAGAATTTCTTTTTTTTTTTTTTAGATTTTATTTATTTATTTGACAGATGGAGATCACAAGTACGCAGAGAGGCCGGCAGAGAGAGAAGGAAGCAGGCTCCCCGCTGAGCAGAGAGCCCGATGCGGGGCTCTATCCCAGGATGCTGAGATCATGACCTGAGGTGAAAGCAGAGGCTTAACCCACTGAGTCACCCAGGCGCCCCAGTTGAGAGAATTTCTTTTTGCACCATTGTATAGACAAAAGAGTGGATATCCAGCTACATATTCTACCCAACCAACTTCCTTCAAAAAGAGATGTGTGGAGGACTCCTGAAGTAGGAAGGAGGAGGACACAGTGGGACAAAGATGAGAACGTCACATGGCTTTCTCTATACAAATGGCTGGGGGAAATCACTTTATGGTTCCAGGCCTCAGTTTTTTTTCCGAAAACCTTGTGCCTGGATTAACATGTTATCATTTCTCTTGCAGCCCAAAGATTTGATGTTAAAAAATTTTTTAAAAACCTTCGAAGAGTATGAATTAGTCCATTTTTTAAGATGACCTATGTTAGCTATTTCAAAGTTATAGAAGTTATTCTTAGCACTAATAGTTGAATGCCCCTTTTTGAGACATAGTAGGCTATTTTAAAATGCTCTCTACCCCTGCTTCATCATTATTCATATCCCCTCTATAGTTTGAGGGTCAAAGATAATGTCTAAAGCTATTATTTTCCCTTAACCTGAGAGAAAATATGCCATATTCTCATTAAACATGAAGTAAATGGTTATAAAATGAAAGGTCATAATACCAGTTTTCAAGGACAAATCCCCTACTTTCATTTTCCTTTGAAAGTTAGAGCTGTCATATTTGTCATAAACACCCTTTGTTTTATTTTCTTTTGTTATTTTCATTGAATACAGTATCTGTCACACCGTTTTCTCTGAATGTACTGTCACATTTATAAACAGATGAATCAAAATATGTACAATATATTCTATAAAAGTTTACATATTAATCAATGTGAAATTATTCAAGAAGGAAGTAAATAAAGGCAAAAAGCAGTAGGATATGTTTATGGTATTTTAGCATTTAAAGTATGTGGTGTTATCTAATAATTTTAGCCAGTACTGCTATGCAAAATAAGACAACCAACAAAGAATCTAGATAAAAACTCACCATAATAAAAATTAAATCAGTATTTTAAAAGATTCCTTATAATGAAAATGATAATCCACAAGACCACAACATGCATTACCATGGGAGTACTATTATACTTATAAATGTAAATTATCTACACAGAGGAGGCTCAAAACTATGGCCATTGCAAGTCAAACTCTATCTTTCATAAGTAGCAAAATTTATGTTTTACTTGAAACAGGTGGAAAAATGCATCACGATCCCAACAGTAAAACTCTCTGATGTTCATCTAATTTTATCTGTTTTTATTTTAAATATAAATATATGCATACGTTTGAACATCTGAAGGTACATGATTTTTTTTTTTTTAATTAAGTCCAAGAAGGGCACCTGAGTGGCTTAGTCAGTTAAGCGACTGACTCTTAATTTTGGCTCAGGTCATGATCTCATGGGTCCTGAGATTGAGCCACATAGGGGTTTCCGGCTCAGCAAAGAGTCTGCTTGAGATTCTCTGCCTCCTCTTCCCAGTCCCTCCTCCCAGCATTGGTATTGTCTCTCTCTCAAAATTAGTAAATAAGTCTTAAAAAAAAAAAAAAAAAGTCCAAGCAAAGTTCATTCTAAAATTATACTCAATAATACATCTTATCCTTTGGCATATTCATTCACAGTTACCTTAAAACTTATTTTAAAGCTATTATATTTATTCAAGGGTCAGGATTAAAAATCTGTCCAATTTTTCAACTTTGTCCTTTTTATGTGGTTTTACTTATATTTCTATAATTATTATGTTTCCTTTTCCCTTACAAAGGTTCTAAATTGTGGTATGGAGAAACAGTAAAAATAGTGATGACACACATCTTCAACAACACCAACTTATTGAAACAAAACATGATATTGTTTATGTCATTGGTAAATCTTAAACTGTATATATAATGAGCCAAACAAATAAATCAGTTTTTAATTCATAGTGCACTTTGTTTCTTCAGGACTTTCCTCCCCTACCATCCAGGGTATCATGTTTTTGGTAAGAGTTATCAGTGAAGAGAGGTCAAATGACAGCACTTGAGTTACTGTGGAATCCAAAGGGGGAAAAAATTGCTTCTTCAGTTTTCAGAAAGTAATAACTAAAAGCTTCTTTAAAAGTTTAAAATTGATCAAAAGCTATCATGTGTTCACAATTCTGTCATTATCAGATTCCTCAGGAATATCCCAAGATGCCTAATATAGGGATGCCATATATAGTTATAGGAACTTTGCCCTCTTAAAATATTTAGCTTATAACCTCAAATATGTTAACAAGAATCCATTTTTGACCTAGCAATATCTTAAAAAAAAAAAAAAGAAATATTCTTATGCATTCTCTGATGCCAATTGCTAGATACCAAGAGTACACAGATGAATAATGCAGTGTTTCTCTACTCAAAGAGCATACAGTCTAATGGGAGACTTGGCCTACCAAGCACTCCTATTCTGTGTAATAAGTATGTTAAAGTGTAGAAAGAATTACAGTCCCTTGAGGAAAGGTGGAGGCAGGCAGTCAAGAGTGTGTGATACCTAAATGTTGGAGTAAAAAGACTTAAAGAGGGCAGACCAATATTTCCACCAAAAACAACTAGCAAATTTGGATGAAATATAAAAATCATGCCTACAACATTAGAGAAATGCTGAAACTGGGATAATTAGAGACAGCAGAATTCCAGAGAGAGGAGAACCTATGAAAACTGAGCTGACTTTTGCAGAAGTGTTTTCCCTGAGGGAATCTGCTGATTTTGCCTTTACAGAGGAGGCTAGGAATGTAGGCCATGCCCCAGAAGAGGTCTGCTGCTAGGATGAGAAACATTTAGTAGAGCTTTTGGAGGTCTCAGGGGACTGGAGAGAGAAAATGGAAACGTGATGGTTCCTAAATACATGGCTATTTTCCCCTCCATGGCTTCATGGAAGATGAGGAGGCTAAAAAGACTGAACAGAGCTTTGGCAAAGCAAAATGGCAACTCCAGCCTTGCAGAGAAAACAATGCCTAAGTTCATTTAATGTCAGGAGAGGGTCATTGAGACAATACCAAATGGTCATTTGAAAGCGTGGAAGGGACCATGGCCATGGGGAGGATAAGTTAGAGGTGGAAATAAACATTACCCATACTGCAAGCCAGCAGTCCCTAAAATCCAAAACCAAGGGAGCAGGAGAGATGATTGAAAGAGACTCAGAGATGGTACAGATATTCACTTAGCAGAAGAGAACATTAAAAAACCTATGATCGAGCTGTTAAAAAAAATAAATGAAAAGACAGAGAGGATACAGAGATGAAGAACTATATCAGAAACTTGAAATGCAGAAAAGAATTTTCGTGAAATTTAGAACTGAAAAAAAAAAGAGTTTTAAAATTAAGAACACAATAGATTAACAACAGATTTCAACACAGCAGAACACAGGACTAGTGGTCTGAAACACATGTCAATAGAAGATACACACACTGAAGAAAAGAATGAAAAAGGGATGGAAAGTACAGAAAAGAGTGTAAGAAATGTTGAAACATATAGCATACCTATAATTGCTGTTCCAGGCAGAAATTACCAAGAGAAAAGGGAAGAAATGATTTTTAGAGAGATCATAATAGAGCAATTCCCAAAACTGAAGAAACACTTTGTGGTAACTGGTCTTCAAAATCAGACCCCAGGGGTGCTTGGGTGGCTCAGTTAGTTCAACATCCCACTCTTGATTTCAGCTCAGGTCATGACCTTGGGGTTGTGGGATGCAGCCTCTGTTGGGCTTTGTGCTCACCACTCAGCAGTCTGCTTGTCCCTCTCCCTCTGCTCCTCCTCCTCTCCCTCTTAAATACATACATACATACATACATACATACATACATACATAAAATCTTTTTTAAAAAATGGTCCTCAAAGTAGCTACATGCCCTTATATCCATGCCATGTGTAAAGATCTCCTTTATTGCATATGGGTCAGAAATATGCCTTGCTTAGTGTAACAACGTGACAGTAAGGACACTGTGCATAAAACATCAAGTCTGAGCTTTAAAATGGCTGGGCAGCTTTTGCTTTTGAGCCCTTATAGCCCTGGCCCAGCAGTGTTAATTCCAGCTATCCTGCTGAAGAGAGATCCTGGAGGAGGAGACACCATAGTCAAAGAATGGTTTTATAGAGAAGCCACACGTCACCTTATATGTGCATAGAGAAGCCATTTTGGACATCACAGATGGACTAGATCATTTTAACATCCCAAAGCCCAGACCTAGCCACTATCTGAATGTAATGACATGAGAAACCCTTAGCAAGACTTGCAAAAGAAATCCTTGCTGTAACCAATCAGCCCACAAATACATGAGCTAATAAAATTGTTATTATTTTAAGCCACTACTTTTTATAATGGCTTATAATGCAGTAAGAGACAGAACAAATATGAACCTATAGATCAAGAAGTTCATTGAACCCAAAGCAAACCACATTTAGGAATACATTAATTAAACTGCTTGAAAACAAAAAGAAAGGAGCTAAAAATCATCCTAAAAGGGGGCACAAATTATGTTCCAGTAAATGACAAAAGAATTAAAAAATGACAAAAAAGACTAAATCTGGAAGCCAGAAGACAATAAAATATCACTGTTAGAGTGTTGAAGAAAATAATCTCTGACCTAAAAATACCTTTCAAAAATAATAGTAAACTAAAGAATTTACAGAGAAAGTGAAAGAAAATTCTTGCCAACAGACTTGCATCACAAGAAAGTTAATTGTTTATATAAAACAATAATAGTCTCCTGTGTATGCTCAAACATTTGTAGAGCAAAAGTGCCTAAAACAGTACAAATGGAAGGAAGGGAGTAAATGTAAAGTTAAATGTTCTATTCTCAGTAAAGTGAAAAAAGTGACATTATTGTTCATGGGTAATTAATCAACTATTCATAAAGCATTTACATTTCAATCCACAGAATAAACACTAAGAACTAGTAAAATGTGTAAATAATAATATAAAGAAACCATAGGTTATAAGATATCTAATATAAAAGGAAGAAAAGAAAGAAGTACACATGAAATAGGTGGTCAAAGAAGAGTAAATAACAGTATTTAAACCTGAAAACATCAGGAATTACATTAAATATAAATAGACTAAAAACAATAGTTGTAAGACTGAGATTGTCAAAGTAAATTAAAGAAAGAAAAATAAAATCTACGTACGGCTTACAAGATGTACAAAAAAGTCAAAAATAAAAAGCAAGAAAGAAGCTCTATCATGAACACACTAACCAAAAAAAAGCTGTTATGGCTATGTTGTTACCAGCCAACTTAGATGTTAAAGGAAGAAATATTACTCTAACTTTCCAATAACTTAGCTTAAAAAATATATAAAGCAACATTTGAGAACTAAATGATAGACAATCTCACAAACATAGTGGGATTTTAACATTCCTCTAAAAATCGCTAAGAGAAATAGCAAACTTGCATACACAAAAAGAGTAAGAACAGATGCTATAAATGATGCATTTAACACATACGAAGAAATTGGCATATATAGAACAAGGCAACCAACAAAGACAGAATATATTTTATGTTTAACTGCATTTGTAACATTTTTTAAAAAGTGACTGCTTACATATTAAGCATTACAGCAAGTCTCAACAAATCTCAAAGCACTGATATAAGTCATATTAATTTTCCTGTATCCATAAAAAAGATTAGCTAGGGAATCTCCAACTAGTTGGAAAGCAAACAATATACTACTGAATAGCCCATGAGTAAAAGAAGAAATCACCACAGAAATTAGAATGATGGTGTGGATGTGACAAATTTAAGTTTGTGAAATTCTAAATTGGTACTTAGAAATATAATGCATAACACATACACACAAATCTCTACATAAGAAAATTTTTTTTTTAAGATTTTATTTATTTATTTGAGAGAGACAGTGAGAGAGAACATGAGCAAGGAGAAGGTCAGAGGGAGAAGCAGACTCCCCATGGAGCTGGGAGCCCGATGTAGGACTCGATCCCGGGACTCCAGGATCATGACCTGAGCCGAAGGCAGTCGTCCAACCAACTGAGCCACCCAGGCTGCCTGATTAATTTTGAGAATTTTTTCATGATTTATTATCAAGTCTTTTATTTCTATAAGCGGGATTATTGGAAAGTATATACAATTCTCAGAAATTAGAATGGAGTAATAAATTAAAATAGGAGTAGATATTAGTTAAATAGAAAATATGCATACAATAAAAAGCATCAAGATAGGCCAAAGTTTGTGATTTGAAAATATTAATAAAACTGATTTTTAATTAATAAATTAATAAATAAAACTATTTTTAAAATATAAAATAATAATATAATATAAATAATATATATTATATAAATAATATAATATAAAAGTAATAAAACTAATTTTTTAATTAATAAAACCCAAGCATGACAAATCACCAAAGGAAGAAAGAAAACACAAATTACTGACAAGAAAAAAATCACTACTTAGACGTCATAGTTTGATAAGGCAATAAACAAACAAAATAATCAAACAGTAGACAACAATGAGAACAAACAAACTGTGACTGCATCAAGAAAGTAAATTTCACAGGGACAGGTTACAGTAAAAAAAGACAGACACAAACATGCATATTGTGTGATTCATTTATATCAAATATAAAAATAGGCAAAACTAATTTATGCTGTCAGAAGTGGATTGTCTTTACCCTTGGGTTCATTGATAAGAGGCATCTTTGGTTAGCATACTAGTGGTGATGGTTTCTGGGGCCTTGGTATTCCGGGTTTTGATCTAGATGCTAGGTATATAAATGTGTTCAGTTTGTAAAAAGTATTTTGGATGCATGCTTAGAATTTTTGCACTTTTCTGTATACTTTTTAAACTTTAAGAAAATATTTGCATTAAGTAACAAAAAGCCTTGAGAAAGCATATATCTTGTAGGCAGATATTAGATACCCTAAAAAAATATTGATGTAAGAAGCTTCAGAGTACTTAAATACTTCTTTTTCTCAATCTAAAGTACACTGAGATATTTATTTATAAGATTTCCTACTCTATCTGAGAAATGCAACAATTTTTTTGAGAGATCATCTTTTCTTTTTTCTCACTTCAGAGTGTTTATTAACACAGAATATGCATGTCTGTGTGTGGGAAGCAAGAATGGTGGGACAGTAACAAAAGCTCTTTGTGCCATTGGGTTCCCAACATCAATTCATAATCAAAATTATGCTAGGAACCTAAAGTAAAAATGAAGAATTTATTTTTTTTATTTTTTTAAAGATTTTACTTGTTTATTTAACAGAGATCATAAGTAGGCAGAGAGGCAGGCAGAGAGAGAGAGAGAGAGAGAGAGGAGGAAGCAGGCTCCCTGCTAAGTGGAGAGCCCAATGCGGGGCTCGATCCCAAGACCCTGGGATCATGACCTGAGCTGAAGGCAGAGGCTTTAACCCACTGAGCCACCCAGGCGCCCTAAAAATGAAGAATTTCATTCAATAATTAATGTAATTAAATAAATAGATATACGTATTAAGTTAATAACTAAACAAATAAACCAACAGATGAACATACCAATAAATAACTAAGCCTTCTCCAAGGATGAATGGGAGGGGAAATGAGAGACTGCGGTGTTTCCTAAGAAGGCTAGCCATAAAGTGCCCACAATGGGAAGATCGAGGCTTTTCCTACTACATAAGTTTCTGATGCCCACCGTATGATTTCAGTGATAGAATTTTCAATTGGGTTTAATATTCTTTTGGTAAAATTGTGCTCATTATCACATAGATTGTCATATTTTTGGAGCAAGTGAAAGCCAAATGATCTCATAGTATATTATATAAAGATATTGATGGAGAAGTGCCTTGGCAAAATGCTGGCATATGGTAGTATAGGTGCACAGACTTAGAAGAATCATTGTCTTGCTTTGGCTATCACTAGCAGAGTCATATTGTAAATGGCAGCTGAATTACAGGACAAAACAATTTGTTGGATCACATTAATGTTGTAAACTTTAATTTGATTGGTTTGGTATTTTAATTTTGCTTATACTTAATGTACATATTGGTTTGGTTTTAAAGTCAAATAAACCTAAACCAATAAGCATAGAGACTTCAAAACAATTTTATGTTTAAGCATATATTAATTTAAAATGATAACTTAAACCTCACTTGATTAAAAACAAAACCTTTAAGCCTTTCAATAGGGAAACATATTTTAGTGAAGCTAAAACACTAGAGTAAACACTCTTCTGTTGAATGATGTATTTGCTTTTAATCTGTAATACCAAAGCAAAAATTGTGCTGGATATAGTTAAACAGGTTAAGAAGACTTTGTTCAAGGCTATTGCAATGGGCTAGAGAGGTCAGAACTCTGTCTGAGATTGACTATACTGAAACAAAAGACTAGAGATTTGGAAGATGAGGTTGGGTGATCTTAGGTTATCTGCATTTGCTAATTGTTTCTGCCCAAAGAAAAAGTAACCTTTCTCATATCTTTATAACAGGAAGTTAGTTGCATAAGTTGGATCAAGGTACCTGCTCAAGTTAGGCTCCTGTTCTCCCCTGCAAAATGGGAGGGAGGGGCATCTCCTTGGATGATTACATTTCTAAGGGATGGCCTTCTGGACATGGAGAAAGACATTCCTGAGATGTCAAATAGGCAAGACCTTTTAAAAGTTGTTGTATTTTGAAGAGGTTGAGAAAGAGTTTTCAACTGCAAGCTTTCTACAGTAAATTATCTAAGGAAAAGGAAGTCAGGGACTGGGAGTCAGAAAGAAGTCTGTATAGAGCTTGTCAAGTTGAGGAGAAAGTTAAAGCCGTCTTGGTAAGTAGCAGTAGATTGACCCTATATCAGCCAGTTGTTCATGGGCACCATAATGTACACATATGATTTCAGTTTAACCTGCTTATTTTCATGGCAATATCTCATGTTTAGAGCTCAAAAACCCTGTTTCAGCATATTAAGAAATGTTGTATAAAATAGCCTTTCTTGTAGTTCCGTGAATGGTGACTATCAAAAATACTTTGTAAATTTATCACCACAGTATTAATTACATGAACAAATACTTGTTTTATAATACTATACTTTAGGAAAGACATTATTGCAATAATAAAGTCCAAGTTTATTGAGAGAGAAAAAAATTTTTAAGATTTTCTTTTTAAGTAATCTCTATACCCAACATGGGGCTCAAACTTACAACTCTGAGATCAAGTGTTGCACACTCCACAAACTGAGCCAGATAGGTGTTTCAAGAAAAAATGATTTTTTTTAACCTAATTGTCCAATTGCAAGCAGGTGACTCACATCTGTGTAACTATTCAATGCACAAAATAAGTTTTTAAATCTGCCTAGATTAATCAAATTACATGTAATATGCATCTGTAAGATAAAAAAATATGTTTGAGATCAGGCAGGATTTTCAGTATTAGACCAATTCAATATCCTATGAGTATATCTCCTACAGGGCTTTAGAAATTGAATCTTGGAAAAATACACTCCACACTTTGCATGCACGCGCGTGTGTGTGTGTGTGTCTTAATTGTTGACCATATGCCAAAATGTGAATAATGCACTGCAATTAGCAGTTAAAGGGCATCAAGTAACTGAGTTTGTGTGGGTTGAAACAAGGAGGTCCTACAGGACTATATTTCATTAAGCCAAAGTGGATTTGAATTGTGAGGAGCAAATGTTCAAGGACAATCTTAAAATTTGCCATTCTAGACTTAGCATCTAATTTGAGGAAGCTTAATAAGGTAAAGGTGCATGCTTCAGCAAGATACATCAATAAAGTTAAACAAATTTGCATTAACAATTAATTTCTAGTCCATAAGCATTTGGTGATAACATGCTATGTGCCAGAGACATAGAGTTGACTAGGTCACAGCCTATTCCCTCAAGAGGTTAATTTCCAGTGCAGAGATATATTTTTTAAATTTAATATATTTTTAAAGATTTTATCCATTTATTTAAGAGAGAGAATGCACAAGTGGGAGGAAGGGCAGAAGGCAAGAGATAAACAGACTCCTCGCTGAGTAGGGAATCCCTTCTGGGGCCCGATTCCAGGACCCTGGGATCATGACCTGAGCCAAAGGCAGACGCTTAACAAATTGAGCCACCCAGGGGGCCCAAACTAATAATTTTTATTGAATAAGCTAAAACTAAAATTTCTTCCCTCTATACTTAAAATAGTTCACATAAGTACTAAGTTGGTCAATTTACATTTACTTGGGAAATACAATTTGTGGTATTTTGGTATTTGATCCAACTTCACTAAGCAACAGAACAAAGTAGAATTCAGAGTATATTACAAATTAATTACAAATTAATACTATTTTAAGGCTTACCTCTTACCATTTGAATGATATATAAAAGTGATATTTATCGAAATAACTGATTTACCTTCGTAGTTTACTGAATAGCTAATATCTTTTTTATCTGATTAGTTAATTCTTTTCTCAGACATCACAATCATAGTTGTCTACAACAATATGTGGGTCATACATATTGATGTTTAGAGTCAGGTAAATAATCCTCAACAGGAAAAGAGGGGGAACAGTTAGCAGCCCTTGGAAAGCCAAGGCTTAGCCAAATCTTAGAATGGTAGTGTCATATGTAGTCTAACACATTCACTCAAATAGTATTTAAATTTTGGAAAACAGAGCTATTCACGTTCATAACATACACTGTACAAAAATAATCCAACCCAGTCTTCATGACCAATAGATGTGGATGATAGATTAAGCAAACTTATATTCTTTAGGATGGTGTAAAATCCTAGGTTTCTAAGAAAAAACGCACTGGGATAAAGAAAGGAAAGTGCATGTACAATTAGAATTGTTGAATAAAAGTCCCTCCCATTTCCAGAGGAGAAGCCTGACTTCATTTAGGAGAAACATACAGAGAATACAGAGAAACGTATTCCTCCACAAGGCTATAAGCCCAACAGACTGAGAGCTTTTTTACCTCTTAGGAAGAAAGTGTGTCAGACCCAAAGCCCATTTTTAAGCAGTTACATGTTGGGCAATAAATGCATGCAAGAGATGCATAAGGATAGGAAAGAGGACTTTCCATAAGGATAGGAAAGAGGACTGGGACCACTTCCATTTTGGCCTCATAATGTCTCATTAGGTTCTTTCAGCTAATCTCTTGGCTCAGGTGGAAGACCCAGTCTGTTTGGGATCCCCGGAGCCAGGTGCTCCTGTACCCCTGCACCTCAGCTACAGATAAGCCATTATTTTATACAGTAATACATAAAATTACATTTTCTTGGAGCCATGTTCAATCGTGCTACACTAAAATTAGCTGTTCAAGGACAAACCACTTTCTATGTGGCTTTGAATTCCAGAGGTTTCTTCTTTGCATATGCTGTTATGTTTTACTCTGTCTTGTAAATTCATAATTTTTATTTACTTCCTGATTTATTTCCCAAATTTACTTCCCAACACAGCTTAGAATATGCGTCTTAAAATATGCCTAAAATTGATTTTACTCTTAAAAAAAATCATCATCTCAGCTCCACTAAACATTACCTAAAAAATGAAGACATTAAGATAATGAGAAACATCTTCCTTTCTTTTAATATGAAAGAGAATGTTAACATTGTTACCACATGTGGGCGTTTTACAACATAGACATGGAATATTATCAATGCTCACTCTTTTCTTGCAGAGGAGAAAAATCTCCACAGCGCTCCCAAATCCTGATCTGAGTACATTGTGGTGATATTTACATTCAAATGGAGATAGAATCATAAAGGGTTGAGCTGGAGCTATTTGCTCATCAGGACTATAGGCCCGTCAGGACTCATCCTTTTTAAGTATTCCATTTCTTTAGAACAGAATCTAATTGTTTCTTGAATGATCCTTGTGTTTTGCTTCAGCAATTGTGCCTAATAGGCCATTCCATATGTTTATTATGTTCTAAGTAGGGAGAAAAATCCTGCAAACATCTGTTATGGGTTGTTTTTTAAAAAAAATCCTCGTTTACATTCCTTGCAATTGTTACATTTCTGGAAATGGGCATGCTGCTGACATCACATATTAATAAAGTAGTATGTGGTAAAACCACTGCAATGTCTCGACTTTTATTTTTGTTACTTTCATGATATTAAATCCTATGCTATTAGAAATTAGAGTGATCTTGATTTTTTTCCCTCTACTAGAAAAGTGAAATAATAAAATAAGACCTAGGTAACAACTGCCCTCCAACAACATAAAGAAGTTTTTGTTTGGTTGGTTGGTTGTTTGTTTTTTTAAATGGAGCTAACTCTTGACCCATAAACCAATCTTTGGGTGTTACAGATTGCACAACTCTAGGGATGTATAAAATAGAGCTGTAGCAAAGAAACAAATAGGACAAATAAAACACTTCTGAAATCAAAGAACTTAAATTACCCCCTCTTTATTTCTTGTTAAGCTTCTATTAATAGTAATAATGTAATTATCTTAGTCTTGTCCCTCCGGCTTTTACTATTCTTTGTTTTGAATGTCTAAATATTATTTACATTTCTATGCTTTATTAGTATATTTTCATAAGTTGCTTCAAACTTTTATAGAGAAAGGCAAGGTATAAATAAATAAAACAATATTGAGAATAAGGAAAATGTCTTAAATATATATATCATTTAGCACATTTGCTTATATAGTCTCATATGACTTGTGTAACAATGTGCAGAAGATAGCATTATTATTTTGCTTTTCATATGCCATGGAAAAGGAGAGGGAAAGGAGAGAAGAAAAATTGCTTACCCCAAATGGCAAAATTGGATAGGACCTACCTAGACCTTTGAGTTACAGAACTATTTCAATGCATTGGTTTTCCATGTAACTTTTGTCTAGTTTTACATAGTTTGTTAATAATTGACTTATACATAGCTTCAAATCTGGTTGATAGCCCTTATTAAATATTTATTTATATATTTATTTTTTAAGAAAGATTTTATGTATTTATTTATTTATTTATTTATTTGAGAGCGAGAGCGCAAGCGGGCTGAGAAGAGAGGGAGAGGGAGACGGAGTCTTCCCCAAGGCAGGCTTGGATCCCAGGACCCCGAGATCATGACCTGAGCCAAAGGCAGATGCTTAACCCACTGAGCCACCCAGGTGCCCCTCATTATTAAATTTTTAAATAACTTTTAGAGAGTGTGTGTGTGCCTGTTCACCCACACCAAGATATCAAGATTAAAAAGTTTATAAGAATGTGAGATTAGGTAATACCATTTGGGGCCTGCAGTTTTCAGAATTCTACCCTCTTAGGAGCACCTAACGGGTGTAGTCAATGAAGCATCCGACTCCTGGTTTTCACTCAGGTCACAATACCACGGTTGTGCGATGGAGCCTGACACGGGGCTCCACGTTCAGCTCAGAGTCAGCTTGAGAGTCTCCCTCCCTTTCCCTCTGTCCCTCCTTCTCATGCTTTCTCTCTAAAATAAATAAATGTTTAAAAAAAAAAAAAAAGAGAGAGAGAGAGAGAGAGGGAGAATTCTGCCCTTTCAATCAACCCTCAGCTTTAACTGAGAGATGTGATCAAAATTTAGGGCATCGGCACCATTCTCAGTTACCGCTCTTTAGTTCTCCCAGAAGGTATTAAGCCTTAAGCTCACATCAAACAGCTAAAAAAGGCTCCGGCTGACAGCTGGTCCTATCCAAATGCTGAAGACCTCTAAAGTGGAAGGGAGGTAGCTGACATGGAGGTAGACTGCTTCCACCCAAAACAGCAGATAAAGACTTCATACTTTAATTAGTAAAACCCTTTCTCCTTTCCTTTATTCCGGTATTGGCCTGGAATGATAATGCACTCATCTCTGTCACCCAGCACTAATGGTGGGCATAACCTCTGGAATTTAGACCAACCTTTTATTTCAGGCTAGGAGAGAACCTACCCATGCCCCTAATTTTTCATAAGCAAAATAAGACAACTTATTGGTCGACTCCCCTTAATTTACATCATCAAATTAGGAAAGGCCTATGAGGAGGCTTTCATGGTTTAGGACTCACCCCTGTTGGCAGTTTCCTACTTCCATCGTTAGGGAAATGGAAGAGACAATGATCGGGAACTTCTTAATTCCCGAAATTTCAGAATCCATTGTTAAAACAAGAGCACCCCAGCAAAGATCCTTAGACTCTTTGGGAAATATTCCTGCTAAGAGGCTAGCCCTTGAGTACCTTCTAGCTGATCAAAATTTCTGTGCTGTGGTAACACGGCCTGCTGTGCCTGGATTAACACTTTTGGGGAAGTTAAACCTCAATTACATGAAATCAAGGAGCAAGGTACTTACTTGGCTTAAAAAGGTGACTCCTTTGGCAGGGTCTTTCTTTGACTTCTTTGATTTTGATTCTTTTGGGTCTGGGGGACCACGGACTCAAAGCACCTCCAAATGTTGAAAATTATGCTATTTACAGTCATTGTGATAAACTCCCAGGTATGCTGTATTCTCTCTGAAGCTTTAAATGTGTGTTTGCAACTGGTAATGACCAAGAGAATGATCTCTCTGAGACTAGAACCTTGGGATAAAATGAAATGACCCACTTAAAGAATGTGAACCAGAAGCTGTGACTTGTGAATAGCACAGAGGCTAAGCAAAAATGTCACAACCTATGGGCACACAACAGATCGACAAAACTACAAGGACTTCATGTTTTCTATATAATTTTTTCCTATACCATTCTGTTTATTAAAGATGATCCATAGCTTCCAAAGGTCACAGCAACCAGTAACTGGGTTTGATGAAAACTGGCAGGATTTATATACATGCTCTCATAGCTGATTTAGAATGGCAATGAAAACATTCACTCTTCATTATGTCCTTGAAGGTGGACAATACTATTTTGAAGGAGGCAAGAGTTTTGTTATTAAGTCAAGTTGAAGCACATGGTAAAATCTTTTGTCAAGTGTCTGCTGTAAATAATGATGTGAAATCTCCTTAAATGTTTTGGATTTAGATATAATAATTAATAACGGTATTGTATGGCATAGCTATAGGTACATGCTATATGCACCAGAATGTTCTAACTCTTGCACTCATCTCTATACTAAACTCAAAATTTTAGGTCGAGATTTAACATTTTCTCATCAAAATGTATTCGTCTTCTTACATCTCCTACATTGGTTAGAATTGCCACCATCCTCTTCCTCAAACATGTTTGGGATTTCTTAGCCATTTTACATTCGCTTTTCCCAGTATTAAGTGGCATGGGGCACTTGGGGCGATAGAAAGACCACAAATTTTGGAGCCAAGGTCTATATTTTACTCCCATTTCTGCCTTGTATTTGTTAGATGATTTCAACCTATTTGTTTAAACATTTTTTTAGACTGTTTTCTCAACTCTAAAATGAGAAGAAAATAAATCCCGTAAATATATCATAAACTTCCGGAGAGATTCAATGTAGAATTTCTAGCAAAGTTGGGATAGAAAAGTCACTCAATGAATTTTAATCCAGCTTATCTGTTCTTGATTGCTATACAGCTTTCCTTTTGTATACACTTTTATTCACCTTCTCTTTATCATGTTCATCACCACTAATCATGTAAATACCTCTTTCCTCAACTAGTACAATAGAAAATCAATGGGCTGTCCTGTCGTCTCCCTTCCCCAAACACCCTGTTTGTATAACCTTCCTAAGGCCCATGTTGCATCTGTACAAAATATGTTAAATATTCCTCTTGGTTGCATATAAAATAAAGGTACTAAACTTGGTATTTAACAACCTCCATTATCTGGCACAATAGTATTTTCTACATTGACTTAACTTGCTACTTTTAATGTCCTCTTATGCATCCACTATTCGCTGTTCAGGCCAATCTATTTGCTGTATTCCTCAAAGACCTTCTATCCCGGCAGGCGTTATAATAATATATAATATGTAATATGTAGTGTATGATATATAATATATATATCATACACTACATATAATATATATATATTATAATATATATTATATATATATAATAATATATAATATGTAATATGTAGTGTATGATATATAATATATAGATAATAGCATATATAATATGCTATTATCTATATATTATATACAATATATAATAATATAATTTATAATAATACAAAACTTATTTATTTATTTTAGAAAATACATACAATTATTTCATAGGCATGGTCTCATTTAACCTTCACAAAAAACATCCCATAATGCTGAAGAGAATGGGCACCGGAGCCCTACTGCCTCAGCTGGAAACAGAGCTTTGCCACTTCCTAGTCATGTGACCTTAAACAAATTACTTCATCTTCCATTTTACAGAACTTCAGAGCACATTTAATCTCAGAGGTGTTTTTAAACAACATAACATCTTCCAGAATCTAAATCCAATTTGATCAAGTGAGGCAGTATTTTCCTTCATTCATTCATCACAAATATTTAAGTATTTAATTGTCAACACTGGCAGTGAAAATTAAATAAATATCTTAATAAATATAATTATTTTTGTTTTCTCAAACAGTTTAAGGAAAGCACACACGCACATACAACGATCTATATGCACACACATATCCGTTTGGATATGTTTGAAATATATCCAAATCCTTTTGGCTCTGTTGAATTTTGGAGTATAAGAGTGATTCATCAAAGGCAGTGACAAAATATTTGACCTTGATATTCTTTAATAACAGGACAAAGGACAGTGAGCTCAAAGAAGAGAATGAAAAGCAATGTTAAAAACACCCCTAGGAGTTTATAGATGCAGAAGAGTTTCATTATGTATGACCTTGTGCTGTTGATGAGTAACTTTTAAAATCTTCCCTCAATAAATCTTACACCCATCATCAAATGGCCTACAGAGGGAAAACAATGTTAAAATATACATTTTTTGATGTTTCCGTAATTATGCTTAGATTCTTCTTGTAAGGATCAAGAACTCTAACCGAGGACATTTCTCCTCATAAGGAGGTGTTTTCCTTCTCATTGCTCTTTTCATCTCCCTTACTTTTTATGTTAACTTTAGAAAAGAGAGAGTCTCCTTCATGAAACACCTCAAGTATGGAATGCTAATGAGGAGATGTAGGGTGTAAACTGAGCTAACTGAGCTACTAAGTATCACAGCTTTGTGGGCTTTGATCTTTGGGATACAAATGTGTATATGCCCTTCAGTGACATTCACCTTGACTTCTCAGTTCTCCAAGCATAGGGACTCTTGAAAATAAAGTTCATTTTCTCTATATTAAAAAAATACAAACTTGGTGGTAAAAATGTGGAAAACAGAAAAAAAATAAAGCAAAATATATCTGCATATAGTCATACAACCCAGAAACTCATTCATTCATTGGTTAGCTGTACAACCATTCCTTTAGGAAACATGGGTAGTCAGTCTCTCCTGCACTGAGACCTGCACTGGAGGATAAGCAATTTGGTCTCCTGGGCCAGCAGAGCATAGGTGCCACTGCAATATTATATATATATATATAGATATAGATATATATATCTATATCTATATATATATATATCTATATCTATCTCATACACACCTATATATAAATACAATAGTAAATCATCTCTTCAATACCTAAATGCATTCTGCACATTTTAGAATGCAACATAGTACCAAATACATGAAAGTGGATAGTATTTGCTTTCAGTTCCTTTTCTGGTTTGTTCCTTTTGGAAACTTTCATGAGCATTAACCTATGTGTCAAAACTTAAATGATTTCAGCTACCTTGTATTTTCATCCTTTTTTTTTTTCCCTCAGTTCTCCGATTTTATTTTGAAACCCAACCCATATTGCACATTAAACATAAAATTTAAAAATCAGGATATTAAAAGACACATAGTAAATTCAGTGAAGCAGAGTTTTTAGTGTACTTACATTATTCAGAATATGGAAGTAAATAAAGTTATCTATCTGTAACTAAAACATTTGATCAACCACAACTGAAGCAAAAAAAAAAAAGAAAAAAGAAAAAAAAGAATAACAAGATCTGTCAAAATAAATTTGGTGTGTACATGTATATGGACTCAAATCATAGCATTTGATTAAACAACATATTTTCATGAGATTGTGAACTCATTAGAAAGTTAACTATTCAGGCCTCTGTGGTCTTCTGTTCAGTAACAATGCAGGCTACTCAATAGAAGTATTATTAGCATACTGGGAACTAGCAGTAGTTAACCTGAGTCCAAAGTTTAACTTCAAGTTCTGGCTATGTGAACTTGAGCAATTTTCTTAACCTTCAGTTTCTTCTGTAAAAAATGCAGTTAGTAACATTTCTCATCTGGTTGTTGTATTAAACAAGTATCTGTAAACCACTTAGTCCAGTGCCTGGTACTCAGTGAGCATTTCATGTCAGCCCTCCTTAATCAGTCCTGGCCCTGTTTTTCTACTCATGCTACGACACTAAAGCCATAGGGTTCCTTGAAAACACCATCTTATCACATTTTCCAATCATTTACAGAATGTGAAAAAGCCAAATTATGCTCTAGGCTCTCAATAAGAACATCAACAACCACCACAATAACACAATCTGGCCTACATTGAAAAGTGTGCTTTTACTATTTTTTTTTTTTTTTGCATGCATGCATGTACAAAACAGTCTTTTGTAATGGGAGGAAGTATATCATGATTTTCAAAATCCATGTGGAATTTGAGTGTGTTGGCCCAGAAATAAAAGTATAATTCTTCTTACAGAAAATCTAGTTTTGTTTCTTTCTTTTTTTGTTTATGATAATGCTTTACTCAAGGTGTTTGGTAATAGAAATTAAGGTTATCAAGAAAATGTTGAAAAGAAAGCTAATAGACCTATGAGAGAAGGGGGAAAACAAAGAGAGTGATACTGGAAATACCTTCTGTGGCTTTCAAAATAAAGACTGACCCTAGCCAAACTGAGTGTGGGGAGCTATCATGTTTGCACACATTTCACATGGAGTGTTAAGTATTTACCCCTTGAATCTAGTTAATTGGCAGCCTGGAAGACAGGTTGCTTGTTTTCAGATTATTTTTCTGTTTGAGAGCAAGGTGTTAAATTCGGTGTCTCCACTTATTCAAGGCTTTTTTTTTTTTTTTAACTTATAGTTAAGTTCAATATTAATAAAAATGACTAGTATTGGGGCACCTGGGTGGCTCAGTGGGTTAAAGCCTCTCCCTTCGGCTCAGAGGGTCCTGGGACCGAGCCCCACATTGGGCTCTGCTTGGCAGGGGGCCTTCTTCCTCCTCTCTCTCTCTGCCTGCCTCTCTGCCTACTTGTGATCTCTGTTTGTCAAATAAATAAATAAAATCTTTTTAAAAAATGACTAGTATTTACTGAGCTCTTATAACTACGAGACAATAGCTAAGTGCTCTATGCATATTATCTCATTCAACACTCACAAACCTGTGTTCCTTGGACATGATTTGCATCTCCATTTTATAGACCTGGAAATGGAGGCATAGCTTGTTAAGGAACTTGTCCAGGAGCCCCCAGCTAGTACATGGGAGAGATAAATTTCAAATCTAGGGTTCCTAATAGAAGAATCAGCTCTACTCAATGGTTCAAAGAGCAGCAGGAAGTGAAAAAATGCTTAAGAAGGTCATGGTAAGACTTTCCCAGCTCTCAGTCAGAAATCAGGAGGAGGTGCAGATCCCTGAACTACGCAACGGCTCTCAGTGCACTGGGAAGCCAGTCTCCCACTTTTAATGCATCTTGCCTTTTATTTTCTGTTGGATCACTTAGGGTAGCTATCAAGCGGGAGTGAAAAGGCATGCTCAGTGATGCATGCTTAAATTAGATTTGCTCTTATTGCTTTATTTACCCTGTCACAATAAATCATAGCATTTCCATCCTCTGGTTAACTGCGTATTAAAATGACATGAGATGGCAACACTTTAGTGGGCAGAAAATTAAAGGAATTTTTTTTTTTCCCTCAGTGAGAAACATTTAACTTTCAACTCTATCTCCTTCTGAATGTATATGAGTGGCATTAAGAAAAAAAGTCCCATTCTTAAGCCTTAATATCAATAGCCATTATCAGGTAAAGAAGTCAGTAATTGTTATGACAGTCCAGTGAAACAAAATATGAATCAACTCAGAGAAAATGGTATTTTAAACACTGTTTACTGATGAAATTTATGTTGTTGTGACAGGCCTTCAAATACATAAAGAGTTATTTTAATTCTCATAAGCCGGGGTCTTTCTATCTTTCCGAAGATGTCATGCTTACAGACATTCCTCTGTTAGTAATAACCAACTGTCTACACCATCCAGCCATGCGTCGTTCCTAACATGCTGGGGCAGAGGGCTATTTTGGAAAACCTACACACTACCTTTTGCTAAAAATTTCAAGTTGTTTTATTTCTCCAAATTTTCAAATACTTTATGGATATTGACATCTTACACAATAAATATTCCTCTGAGAAATTTACCTGCTATTCTTTTCTTTCAAGATGCTGGGTTTGTTCCCGTTTTTTTTTTTTTTTCCTCCAAATGGTAAACTAGCTATGAAGACCAACTTCTCCCTGGATAATATATTAACACTGAGAGTTTAAAAGACATAGCTCAGCTTTTGGAAATTAAAAAAAATATCTAGCAGAAATAACAGAAGCATCTGTGAGGTGAACAACAATGTCATCAGCATCTGCCTGTGTTTATCTGTATCTAGGATTCTAAAATTCGGGTCTTCGTAAACCAGGAAGAAAGTAGCAAATGTATGAAATGATGGTAAATAATGTAAATGTTAAACATAACATGAATCCAAATGACAAAGAAAACATTTAGGTTTTGTGGTTAAAGGAACCAAGGTAGAAAGAACTAAAGTCCAGGATCATGAGCCACTGTGTGTTATTAGGAGTAGGGAGGGGACAGTAGGGGCTTTGGAGTGAAATAATTTTCAGATCTTTGTATTGTCCAGAAAAAAAGGTAAAAATAGTTATGCTCAAACATTTTAAGTGAATATTAGAATTCCAAAGGCAACCACAAAATTTTGAGGATGTAGTAAGAATAACTTTTATATTAGTTAAGAAAAAATAATAAAATACTGAAGGGAAACTCAATCCAAATAAATGGCCAAAAATGAAGAAATAAAGAGTGAGAGAGAAAAAAGAAAATAGAAAACAAACATTATGGTAGAAAACAAATCAAGTATAACAGTTCTTACAATGCAATTTAAACAAACTGAAATTTTTAGTACACATACAAACACCTAAAATGATTTTGTTGCCAGGTGGACTGCGGGAACCTCAGGTCCAGCCAGTCCAAAAGATGTCGCAGGAGACTCTTGGTCTGTCTTATCAGGACAAAGAATTCAAGGACAGGCACAGCACAGCAGAAAAGCAGTCTAAGCGGGAAAGTTTATTAAAACCAAAGTATACTCTCGAAATGTGAGAGCAGATGAGCACAAGGGAGGGTTCTGCCCACTGGGTTTTGGTTTTCTGTCTTTTGACAGTTGTTAACCAAGGAGTGGAATATTCACCACTCAAGGTGGGGATTTCTTGGAAGTAGCGTGGTCTTTTCCAGGAAAGTGGGTTCTGGGGTTTTATTTTCTTCCTTATTTGGTCATAGGTTCCTGTCATAGAACCCTCAGGGAGGAGATTTTAGTATGGTACTATAGTCTAATGAGGGAATACTGTGAACTTTGGCCTACTCTGTCAGCCATCTTGGGCCCGCCTGGTTTGATCTGGGTTTTTTGTGCTTTAGTTTTAGAGTGTGCCAGGATGGGCCTCTGACTCCTTCACAGTTAACCATGCATCCCCCTTTGTTGGCCTCCAGGCATCCTGTTAGAACTTAACTAACTGCCTTTTCTAGCAATTTGAGGAATTTATGTATGCAAGCTAGAATGAATAGAGTAAAATGGAAGAAGATATTTTTATAACTAGGTTTAAAAGGATGTTTTAATTAAGATTAAGTGAGAAGGGGAGCTATTAATAAATTTCACAATCTTACATTTAAACACTCTTTTTATTAATACAAAAAGGACAAGAAATAAAAACAAAATCCTTAAAAAAAGAAAATACTTGCCACCCATTTTGCCTGCAATTTACTCATATCCAGATTATATAGAAACTCTACAAATTAGAGGGGGAAAAAGATAAACCAGATGAAAAGTAAATAAAGGTGTTAATATAACTTCATAAAATGGAAAATACAAATGACCATTAAACACCCTCAACTATCTCGGTAAACAAAGGAAAAAAAGGGAAAAGAAAATTTACACTTATCGTACGGCAAAAACTTTAAAATCTGATAATAACAAGTGTTTTCAAGGATGGGCACCCCTGGGATCACTTATCTACATTTGATGGGTGTATAAAATGATACAGCCACATTAGAAATCAGTGAGGCATTGCCTAGTAAAGTTAAACATGCACATATATACAACCCAATAGTTAAATATAGGCATTACATATATACACACATCCACACTAGACACACATGCGTGTGTTTATGTCCACATGTATACACAACTGTATGTATACACACACGCCACAGGACACACACATGTTCTTCAGATGAGATGTTAAATCATGTCCCTTTGGAAGCATTGCTAATAATAAACACACACATACACACACACACACACACATATGCACCCGGAATAGCACAAAACACTGGATGTCCATTAGATGTCCATTTAGAATAGAACAATATATTTTGGATTAATCATATAATAAACTATTATTTACTAGTAAAATTTATGAAATAAGACTGTCACATTGTAAAATCTTTTAGTGATAACAGCTATTTTAAGTGTCACACAATAAGAGTTTTAGAGGAAGCATCTTATTCTTCCAGTGAATTCATCATGTTACAAGTGTAAGAGGTGATTACATATGTGTGTTTGTGTGTGTGTGTGCATATAACAAGCACTATATTTTGGAACCACGCTTAATCAAGAATAAGAAGTTTGGTTGGTCATGAAACCTGCCAGTTAAAGGTGAATGATTCTTGACATTTCTAGTAGAATTTTTGAAGAAAAAAGGAAATATTTTTCACTATCTACTGATTCACAAGGTAAATGTCCTCCCATTAAAGGGACCAGAAGGAGCAGGGGAAGGTAGTGAGTGATTTTTATTCAGAGTCCGATAGAGTTCTCCATTTTATACCATGAACAACATTTTAATTGTTAAATAAAGTAGTACGAAAAAAAGCCAACACACCAGATATTAGGGGCACGTGGGTGGGTCAGTTGCTAAGCATCTGCCTTTGGCTTCAGCTCAGGTCATGATCCCAAAGTCCTGGGACCAAGCCCCTGACTGGGCTCCCTGCCAGGTGGGCAGCGCTCCTCCCTCTGTCGTCTCCCTGCTTGTGTTCCGTCTCTCCCCGCGTCTCTCTTTGTGAAATAAATAAATAACATCTTTAAAAACATCTACCAGATATTAATAGTCACGAAAGCCATTATTTCCACAGAAGCAGTAATAGAAAACTATTAGATTATTTTTAATGAGCAAATTTTGGTGCCGGATGAATTTTTTCCATTATTACAATAAATGGATTTAAGGACTTCGAAGTGATAATTTAAGCAGGTTTAAGTAATGCTCAGCAAAAGCATTTGCTTTGTTATTGTTAGGGCGGAGGCAAGTGGGTGTACAATTTCCATTTGTATTCAAAACTTACGCTCTTTCACTGGTAATGTATCTTTCTCCTCCAGTGCTGTCTGAGGATTTTACCAGCATCTTATCTTCCTTGGCTTGCCTATGGCTGGTGTCATTTCAAATACCTTTTTTTTTCTTTTCCACTTTATTTTATTTTATTTCTTTTCAGTGTTATAGCATTCATTGTTTATGCACCACACCCAGTGCTCCATGCAATCTGAGCCCTCCATAACACCCACCACTAGGCTCCCCCAACCTCCCACCCCCGTCCCCTCCAAAACCCTCAGTTTGTTTTTCAGAGTCCACATAGGAGGGGGAGACAAGCCATGAAATACCCGAACTTAAACTTCCACTTTTCCATTCAGTTAAGAGCAAATGTTACTTACGATTTTGCATGGTACCTTAACAAGAACAAAACCAAGGTCGGCGTCATACAGGATGATTTGGGATTCTACTGCATTCCATTATCACCTTTTCTTTTAAAACCACTGCACTTCTTGGAGTAGAATGATACGCACTAAGAGTCATTTTGAACATTTTTATATCATTGACCAAAAAAATACAAGTGCTGGGTTCTTAACTGAGTTACTTTTGTAGAGTATTAGAGTGAAATCTATGTTTCCTGTGGGGGAAGTCAAAAAGACTCCCAATGTTCAGATGCATAAAATGCCTTCAAAGGCTGGCAGAGGACTGAGAGCTGCACTAAGTGCCCAGCTGGCTCCTGGCCACGTGATAGGTGGCTGCGGGTTATTCAGCCTTCTTGCGGCCTGGGCTCTGATATACATTACAGAGCGAGCATCGGAGTGCGACTATTGATCAGAGATGATTTTCTCTAAGAGGGAGATGGGCTTTCACTACCTTTGGCCTTGTTAGCGAAACTAGTCAGTAAGAAAAATGTACGTTGTGTTTCAGGGTTACAGCAGAGAAGGAAAATCTTCCTCATTGGGCACCATTACTTTCTGGTGGGATGTGCTCAGAACTACCATTTCAGTGTAATTAATGGACGAGTTTGTGGCCTCTGATCACTGGCTTAGATTTCCCCTCCACCAGATATAGAGGTTCTATAATCAGTTTCATATCGAAGCACTAACTTCAGTTGGCAGCATAGTCTTCTGTATTTGAGAATAAACCTTACAGTGGCAACTTGTGTTTAGGCTAAGCTTATAGTTGTGGTGTAAATGTAGTGTACACGGAACACGGTCTTCCTCTCGAAGATCACGATCGAATCCTGTCCTTTTTAATATAACCGCCTCGTGCTAGTGGGAAACCCTGGTCCAGAAACTGGACACAGTGATGCAGAGAATCACACATGCAGGATCTAGCCCGGAGCCCTCCACAGAGCAACAACTTGCCTTCCCATACATACCCCACGCCCTTTTCCAACAGGGTAGTTTCCTAAAGCCAGATCAGGTCCTCTGACTTGGTGCCTTCAAAATCCACGAGCAGAGCCTTGGAATGGACTCTCTGGGCACTAGAGACCAATAATAGCCTTTAGAAAGCTCTTCCTTTGTATCAGTTTAAACTACTCTGTGGAACTCTGGCCAGATAAAATGCTGGATCTTTCCTTGGAGACGGGAAGCGAGGAAGAGTGAGCAGCAGTATTTGTGACAAACATGTCGTCGTTTCTATAGGAAATCGTATCTGAATGGAAAAAACAAAGCACAACAAAAATCCCTGACGTCTTTTTGTGTTTCCCATTTCTCTTTGCACCAAGTGCACACCACCTAACACACACACACACACACACACACACACACGTTAATTAGATTAATATTTAAATTAACATTCATATTAGTTCTAGGAAAACGATTGGAGGGTATGTTGAAGATCACCTGTTTGATATTATTAACAATAAGAATAACCTACTGGAATTCTTTCTTTTGATTCAGTCTCTGTACTACACATTTCACAATGCCTTACCCTCAGTAAATGTCTCCTTTATTAAGGAGATGCAATTGAATGAAATTATAGATGCAATTGAAACACATTGAGATGGTTAGAAGTTACCAGTGACCTTTCGCTACTTATGTGTATTCTCTTGTTTGAGTCTTCAGAGTGAACTTAAATGATTAGTCTTTACTGTTTTCAGAAACGTTGTTAAGACCGCTATACTTGGAAGAGTGGGAGAAGTTATTTCTATTCTATCTATGCTGCTGACCTAATCATTTCAGAAAACACAATTTTCCTTATTAACTTCTCCATATAAGGTCTTATGAAGAAATGACAACAGGGAGACACCATGGAATTAATTTTAAGTTTTGTGGAAGTAAAATAAATTTGAAGTCACACACACTCACAGGCAAACCAAGTCACTGTGGCACATTCACTCCTGCCCATCAATTTCCACCCTGCCCTAGAGAGATTTCTACTGGTCTTTAAGGCTAAGAAAAGTACATCAGTCTTGAATTCAATCCCCAAATGGAATGCTCTTCTCTGGTGCGAATGCTGCTAAATTCCTTCCAAACTTAAGGAAACACAAGGTGAATGCTTCGTTTCTCTTATAAAACACCATGCACGTGTAGATTGTTAGCAATAATGATCTTATCATTTGTCTACTAGGAAAAACATAACATTAAGAGTGTAAAGGAAGTGGGCGCCTGGGTGGCTCAGTGGGTTAAGCCGCTGCCTTCGGCTCAGGTCATGATCTCAGGGTCCTGGGATCGAGTCCCGCATCGGGCTCTCTGCTCAGCAGGGAGCCTGCTTCCTCCTCTCTCTGCCTGCCTCTCTGCCTACTTGTGATCTCTGTCTGTCAAATAAATAAATAAAATCTTTAAAAAAAAAACCTATTTGTTAGTTACAAACAGTAAGTTAAAATGGTGAATACATAAATATTAAATGTAAATAATAAATATAAATATATAAATATTTCACCTACTCCTTTACTCATATCTGAGACCATTATTGCAGTTTTAAATTTTCATTTATATATTTATATATGTATAAACACATAAATATCTTACCTACTATTTTATTCCTGAGACCAATTATTGGGTCGTTAATTTTTTTTTTTCAATTATTGGATCTTTAAATTCATATTGTAAAGTTGAGGGTTAAAAAAATAACCCAAAGTAATACAAAGGAAAAATGCCTGGTTCAAGAATAAAACAAGAGTAATGTGAATTATTTGATAGCAATTATCATCTAAGACAAACATTTTATTGAATTCTCCGGACATTTTTCCTCATTTTGTTTTGACTATTTTTTTTTCCTCTATTTCTTCCTGATTTTGTTGCCTCTTCCTCTCTACCCCTTTTACTCCACGGCTCTGTTCCTCTCTAGAAATTCAGTTTGGTCATGGATGTCCTAATAGGCATGAAGTAAGTAAATAAGACTTCTTTTCAACAGTTTTATACAAGACTGATGGAACTGTTGGTGCTCTAGAAAATATCAAATAAATAAACATTCTTCCTTTCAGACACTTTACATAGGAAATCTAGTATGGAAAATCAAAGTACTTTTCGAGGGGTTGGATTAGCTACCTATTCGAAGTGACAAATTACCCTAAATTTAGCAGCTTAAAACCACAGACATTCATTATTTCACAGGCCCATTGGTCAGAAATTCAAGAGAGCTCAGCTGGGTACTTCTTACTCGGTATCTTCTGAAATGTACTAAAGCTGTGGCCTTTATTACGCTGAAGGTGCACCCTCTCTTTATCTGTCTTGTTGAGAGATTTTATCATGAGTGAATGTTGCATTCTGTCAAATGCTTTTCCTGCATCTGTTGAGATAATCCTATGATTTTTATCCTTCATTTTGTTATTGTGGTGTATCACATTGACTGATTTGTGGATGTTGAACCATCCTCACATTCCTGGAGTAAATCCCTTCTGATTGTTATGAATGATACTCTTAAGGTACTGTTGAATTTAGTTTGTTAATATTTTCTTTAGGATTTTTGCATCTATGCTCACCAGGGCTATATGGACCTACAATTTTCTTTTCTTGTGGCATCCTTGTCTAGTTTTGGTATCCGGGTAATGCTGGCATCTAAAGTGAGTTTAGAAGAGTTCCCTCTCCTTCTATTTTTGGAAAAAATTGAGAAGGATAAGTATTAACTTTCCTAAATGTTTGGTAGAATTCAATAGTAGAGCTGTCTGTCTGGTCCTGGACTTCTGTTTGCTGGGACGTTTTGAATTACTGATTCAATCTCCCTACTAGTAATTGCTCTGTTAAGATTTCCTATTTCTTCATGATTCTAAGAATTTATATATTTTTTTCTGAGTTATCCAATTTGTTGGCTTATCAGTGTTCTTAGTGATCTCTTACTATCCATTACATTTCTGTGGATCAGTTGTAACTCCTTTTTCATTTTTTATTTCATTTATTGAGCTCACTCTTCTTTTTCTTGGTGAGCCTAACAGCTTGTCAATTCTATTTATTTCTTTGAAGAACCAGATCTTAGTTTCATTGATCTTTTCTATTGTCTTTTTGTATCTATTTTGTTTATTTCTGCTTTAATCTTTGTTATGTTCTTCCTTCTACTAACTTCAGGCTTCATTTGTTTTTATTTTAGTTCTTTCAGGTAGAAAGTTAGGTTGTGTATTTGAGACTCTTTTTTCTTGAGGTAGGCATTGCTCAGTATGAACTTCCTTCTTAGCGTCTCTTTTTCTACATTCCATAAATTTTGATATGTTGTATTTCCACTTTTAATCATTTTAAATCAAATATAGTTACACCTTTTTTTCCTGAGACATTTAATTTTAGGGGATCCCAGGCAATGCCTAATGGAATGTTTCTTATTCTGTATCTATATATTGTTTCTACATTGTATTTACTGTTTCTACAGTGTCTATATACTCTGTATTTCTGTAAATTGGAAATTAGATCTAGAGTTTTGGTTAATTAGCCAGCATATAGTTTTTGATATAGTAGTTAGCTTTCAATTAAAGATTTTTGCAAGAATACTTCATATGTTGTATATACTGTATAATGTATCTATGATATTTAGATAGATAGATAAATCGAAAGAAAGTATAACATCAGAAACACACAATGACTGGTTTTCCTAGTATCTTTTTAGGACTATTTGACTATGGAGCCTCAGTAAGTCTCAGCAAATGTTGCAGATAAGAAAAGACAAAACAAGCCAGCCAATGTACCTGCTCTCATGAAACTCTCAGTCAAATGGGAGGAGGTTAAAAAATATGCAAGCAGGATAATTTCAAATATTGTTAAGTGAATAAAAAGTACACTATTTTTATGATAGTATTTTTATGATGATAATTATGATAACTTTGTAGCAATTATGTCACCATGATAACTTTCTAGCAATTATGTCACCATGATGGTTATAACTTTAATCATAAATATAAGCAACATATAAGCTTATTGTGAAGTTTTGTTATGCAAACTTTTAATATAAACATTAAATAAGCAACAGAATGACATTTCTAGTCTCTCTGTGATTTAAAAAAAAATAAACAAACCCTCAAATACTTAAGATAAAATTTCTTAAATTTTCAAGTGTACTATTAGGCAAGCATGTAACAAGAATGAGTGGTTATTGTTATGTAGTTTATATTAAATTTTACAGTAAAACAGTTTATAAATATATGACTTATACATAAATTATATTTGCTCTGATAGGTAGAGGATAAAAGTAATGATAAAGTCATCTATACACATAGTTATTTCCTCCTCCTCTTCTCAGTGTTAATTTTACTTCCCCTTTGATTTAAGTGCAGTTAAGAGTTTATTTTAACCTGGAAAATAATTACTGCAGCTCATGAATTACTTGAATCTCTCTATTTTTGAAAGATAACCTTTTAGACTTCTTCTATGAAGAGAAAGTTGGTCTTAGAATTTTTATATTACGAGTAACTGAACACCTCTAATTAGGAGTCATGAGGTAGGAGGGGTGGGGACTAAATGAGAAGTCCACGGTGTCTCGCCTTCTTCCCCACATCCAGAGGGGCCTCAGAAAACTAAGACATAACTGTGGGCGAGGCGTCATAAATTAACGGAATCTCCCTCTCTTTCTTGAGTTGTATGGTCCCTCTTCCCTGCACACTGGCTCTATGACATCCTCTCACTCTAGACCTATTTTTCTCTGTGGGCCAGGTAAAACAAATTTAATGTATTATGAGCGTTTTCTCTGTTAGCTTCTCTAATGCCCAGCTCCTCCTGTCCTGCTCCAACCCGTGAGGACAGATACGCTTCTTCCGGACTTGTAACTTGCAGAGCTTTCCTTGTGTTTATTGAAACAAGGAATAAAAAGGATTTGGTAAAGTTTTGAGAGCTAGAGCATTTTACATATGAATGATGCTGCATAGAGAAGAATTAATAATGGAGCAACAGCCCTGTGGCACAGCATCGTCTTGGAAAATGATGGAGGGAGAGAGAGAGAGGATTGACTTGTAGCTATAGATATGATCAGTGTCACTTTGGGGAAAGTGTGGAAATAAGGTGATTAGAAGGTCTGTAAATTTTTTATGTAGTAAAATCCTTTTCCCCATCAGGCACCCACAAGGACCTGTATTAAAGTATTATATTTGTTTTCTTTGCTTTAGGGATTGGGTTTGTAGTATACATATATTTTTTTATTTTAGAGTGACACTATGCTGAGTCTAGTCCCAATTTGGCCTTGTTTTTATCCAGGAATTATTTGCTTCCCTCTGCAAATGACAAGAAAACAGCTATGTCTTCTCCCAGTTGAATCATCCAAAATTCAATAATGAAAGTCATTTTTTTGTAGTCCTGATTCCTAAGGAAGAATATCGTTTGGCCCATTTTTGTTAGTAGACTCTTCTTAGCATAATTGTTTGTTACTGGTGTTGCAGAATTGTGTGTAAGGCACAGGAAAAAAGAGGGAGAAAGAATTATTAGTATGATAGTACCAAAGGGACTTACTTATTTGGGTAGGTAAGAAGCCCAGTACTTAAAGGTCTTCTGTGACATCCCTATAACTTACTGTTTTTTTTCAACTGTGTCGTATTGTTTGATTAGGTAATATTTCCCATCACTTTCTCAAAACTCTTTATTATCTGCAAAACAAATGCTATAAACCATTAAATTTCAACCTTGTGGCTATTTTTACACATAATACTTGATAGCTTTTCTTTCTACTTCTTTTTACTTCTAGTTGTTTCTTCTTCAGTTGCATCACATTGCCCAGATATTAAAGTATCATTTTTATTTTCCTTTGGTCAGTACTCATTTCAAAACCCTTAATGATTCTCTGCCCATTACCATAATATCATCAAGATTTATCAGTGAAGTTCCGGCCTAATTAGACTAGACTAAACCCTCACTCTGGGCTAGATTCATCCTATGCCCTAGACACATTGTATTTCATGTCTTATAGTTTCCAGCTCAACCTCACAGTTTTCAAAGATTACTACATACAAAAATGAAACTAAAGTTTTTTTTTTTTACTTTGTTTAACTAAAAAAAAAAAAAAAAAACAACCCTCTGAGTAACCTAACCCAGATTCTTTCATTTTTCTTACAAAGAAACATTAGACTACAGTGTTTAATTGGCTACGCTAAGATCCCATGACATGAGAATACAAGTTTTCTGGTTCTCGAGTAAACACATCACAAGCATGTAGCACCAGTACCTCTAGTCTCCTCTTTTTGTTCTCAGCCCATGTTAAGCAGCTTTTCTATTTATTACTTGTGGGAGAAAAAGACAATACAAAATTAACTCAGAAGAACTGCACAGAGTCTTGATTTCATATTATGTTTAGATGACAGATATCAAGAAAAGCAGGCTATGTCTCAAGTCCCATGTGCCCTCATAGCAGAGAGGAAGACCTCACTGAAAAGTGAAGATTTTGATATCATAGACGGCAAGAGTTGAAAAGAATGTGGTAACAGTGTTCAAAGATTAAGAACCAAAATGTCTACCCTAGCAAAGAAGCAGCAGTATCACAAAGCACAAAAATATCAAAATATAACATTAATTAACAAATTAAGTGATCTTAACCAAAATCCTTAAAAGGTTCCAGAAAATGGTAATAAACTTGGACAAAGTAGACATCATAATTGGGATTTGCACCAATGACAAAAACATCTTGCTTATTCAAAGCAGTGTAAAAAGTTTCAAGGAATAAATAATGTCGACTCTATCAAGTGAATGAACATATTAAGCCCAACATTCTGACTATGCCAGAGAAAAGGGTTTTTGTTGTGTTGTTAAAATTGTATGGCATGCTGCACAAGGGAAGATATCACCTACTAGATTTAGTGTCCATTAGGGACTACATAGAAGCAGGTACTCATGAGAGATCATCCATTCAGAGAATTGTTTCTATTCATTGCATCAAGACTAGATAACTCATATGAGAGAATGAGAAGAAGTTAGACCAAAGAGGAAGTTTGGGTAAAGATTGTAAATTACTTTCCAATCAGGTTATTGTATCTTAATTATCAATGAGACTTTGGCAAGATACTTAGTTTCCCTGAGCCTCTGTTCATTTGTATATAAAATAGGAAAAAATCAGGCATAGTTTTCAGAGTTTTAAGGATAAGTTTAGGTGTAATATGTATATGAATAAGTTCATGTTATATGGCATGAAGAATATTAAGTATTATTCGTGAAAGAATATAGAACCACAAAAACTCTTTTATTGGTTTTAATAGTAAATTTAGTATTTTTAAGAACCCATTTTCATTGCATATGACAGAGAAAAAGTGTTCTCTCTCCTATGCCACACAAAATGACCCCCAAAATTTAACTTTTCAAGAAGAAAAATACCAGTTCATCACAATCCTGACCAGAAGTCTATAGAGAATAACCGTCAAATACAATACAACTTTGGCCAAATTGAAAGAAATCCCTGAAAGGTAAGACAATCCTCTTCAAATCTGCAAGAAGATACAAATTAAGTACCAGAGCTCTACTGCTTAAATTAATGGTTCTTTACTTAAAATGGGGGGATTCAAAGTCCAAGTTTGGTCATGAGACTTCAACTGAAATCTATTATACACCAAAGAGTGGCAGGCAAGATAAAATTTAAAAAGAAGGTGAGTGGTCATGCACTCTTTACAATAAGCAGCTAGAGAAATTCCTGGATAAAAAGAGAAAGCAACAAACAAACAAACAAACAAAGAAAGAAAACAAAACTCAGATAGGCAGAAACTGTACAAGGTTAGGTTACATAATATAATAGTAGTAATAATAATAATTTACTATAAGAAAAATGCACTAGGCAAAGGATTTCTCTGTGTGAATTCTGTGCTTTGTGGATGGAATGGACACATGGGTTACAGAGGTGATAAGCACCCAAGGAACAGATCAAAGATTTCCTGGATATAACACGAAAAGCAAAGGCAACAAAAATAAAAATACACAAGTGGGACTGCATCAAACTAAAAGGCTTCTGCACAGAAAAGGAACCAGTTAACAAAATGAGAAGGCAACCTACACAATGGGGAAAAATATAAGCAAACCACGTATCCAATAAGTGGAAAACATTCAAAATATATAAAGAACTCCTGCAATTCAGTGGCAAAACAAAACAAAAAAATAAAAATAAAAATAAAATAAAATAACTAAATTTTAAAAAATGGGCAAAAGACCTGAGTAGATATTTTCAATATACAATTGGCCAGTTGGTGTATTTAAAGGTTCTCAACAGGGGCGCCTGGGTGGGTTAAAGCCTCTGCCTTCAGCTCAGGTCATGATCCCAGGGTCCTGGGATCGAGCCCTGCATCGGGCTCTCTGCTCAGCAGGGAGCCTGCTTCCTCCTCTCTCTCTGCCTGCCTTTCCGCCTACTTGTGATTTCTCTCTGTTAAGTAAATAAATAAAATCTTTAAATAAATAAATAAATGTTCTCAACATCACCCAACACCAGGGAAATGCAAATCAAAACCACAATGAGCTATCACCTCAAATCTTGTAGGATGGATGTTATCAAAAAGTCAACAGGTAAATGTGGTGAAGGTTTGAAGAAAAAGGAAATCTGGTGCACTGATTGTGGAAAGGTAAGTTGGTGTGGCCATTATGGATAACGATATAGAGTTACCTAAAATAAATAAAGAAAAAATAGAACTACCGCATGATTCAGCAATCCCAGCTTTAGGTATATGTTCAAAGGAAATGAAACCCAAAACGGAGAGACAGTTGCACCCTCATGTTCATTAAAGCATTATTCACAATAGCCAAGAAATAACTCAAAGGTCCACAAACAGATGAATGGATGAAGAAAATGCGTTATGTACATGCAATTATGCAGCCACAAGAAAGAAGGAAATCATGCCATTTATGACAACATGGATGAAATGGGAGGACACTATCCTAATTGAGATAAAGCAGACAGAGAAAGAAGAATACTGTGTAATCTTACTTGAACCTAAAAAACTCTAGTTCACAGAAATGGAGGGTAGAATGATGGTTGCCAGGGTCTGGGGGCTGGAGGAAGTGGAGAGATGTACTCAAAGCAAAGAGTAAAAACTTCCAGCTGTAAGATGAATAAGTTCTGAGGACCGAATGTACATCATGGTGACTATAGTTAATAATTCCATACTTCATACTTGAAATTGGTTAAGATAGCAGATCCTACATGTTCTACACACACACACACACACAACTATGTGAGGTGTTGTCTAATTTGCTTGTGAGAATCATTTCATGATGTATGTCAAATATTATGTTGTACACCTTAAATATATATAAATATTATTTGCCAAAGATATGTCACTAAGCTGATAAAAACATCCATAGACGTGTAGTGGACTGGCAGTGATTGACAAAGGAGCATCTCGCTTCCCATCCATGGAGGCCCAAGAATAGTGGCTATTCTAGTTTTTGGGTATCATCAAAGTGCTCTTGAGCATGTCCCATGTGTGTTATTACTCCTGTATACCCCTTTGCCTTTTGATTATAAGTTACTACTAGTGTATTTCATACCAATGAAACATGCATGCATTAGTTGTGGGTTGTTTAGTTAAACTTACGGCAATGTATATTTACATGAACTATACCTACGGACACAAATTATTTAAACTGATGTACAAGCTCAATGCTATTTGAATGTGAGTAATCTGTATTTCATTAAAAGATAGAGGTAGGGGTGCCTGGGTGGCTCAGTCGGTTAAGGGTCTGTCTTTGGCTCAGGTCATGATCTCAGGGTCCTGGGACTGAGTCCCATACCCGGCTCCTTATTCAGTGGGGAGCCTGCTTCTCCCTCTGCTGTGAGAACCTGCTCCCTCCCTCCCCTGTTTTTGCTCTCTCTCTCTCTCTCTGATAAATAAATGAATACAATCTTTAAACATAAATGAATAAAAAATATAGATGCAATATGTTTACGAGGAAGATTCTTTTTAAAAGATTTTATTTATTTATTTGACAGAGAGAGAGATAGAGAGATCACAAGTAGGCAGAGAGAGAAAGAGAGAGAGAGATCACAAGTAGGCAGAGAGGCAGGCAGAGAGAGAGGGGGAGGCAGGCTTCCTGCTGAGCAGAGAGCCCAACACAGGGCTCAATTCCAGGACCCTGAGATCATACTTGAGCCGAAGGTTGGGCTTACCCCACTGAGCCACCCAGGCGCCCAGGAAGATTTTTTTTTTAACTGAAATGTGAAAATGGGAAGAAAAAGTGGATGTTTTTATTGCTCACCAAGAGGGCCCACAGATCAAAAGAAAAAAGGAAGAGAGACATTCATAAGTATCAACAATATATCCTATATCATATGAACAACTGATAAAATTGGGACAGATTGGGTAATCAATTCTTCTTTCAACTCATCTGTTTTCTTCCTTCTGATTCAGTTTACCATTAAAAAATATAACAACATGTTAGTATGAAACTCAGGATATTAAACAGATAACTTTATTTATTTTTTAACTTTTACAATATATTTAGAAACAGGCAGCATCAACTAGACTGTGGCACTAGAACCAGAGGGCAGGAACAATGTCTATATATTCTAATTTTTTTTGAAGTTTTTGTTTAAGTCCAGTTAGCATACGGTGTAATATTAGTGTCAGATATACAGTACAGCGATTTAACACTTCCATACAACACCCAGTGCTCATCACAACATGTGCCCTCCTAAATCCCCATCACGTACATAACTTACTCCCCCACCCTCCTCCCCTCCAGTAACCATGACTTTGTTCTCTATAGTTAAGAGTCTGTTTCTTGGTTTGCCTCCCTCCAGCTTTTTTTCTTTCCCTTTGCTCATCTGTTTCTTCTTAAATTCCACACATGAGTGAAATCATATGGCATTTGTCTTTCTCTGACTTATTTCACTCAGCAGTATACTCTCTAGCTCCATCCATGTCATTGCCAATGGCAAGCTTTCATTCCTTTTGATGGCTGCATAATAGTCCATTGGGTATGGACCCCACATCTTTTTTATCCATTCATCAGTCGATGGACACTTGGGCTCTTTGCATCATTTGGCTATTGTTGATAATCCTGCTATAAACATTGGGGTGCAGGTACCCCTTTTGTATCTTTTGGGTAAATACCCAGTAGTGCAATTGCTGGATCATAGGAGAGTTCTATTTTTAACTTTTCAAGGAACCTCCGAACTCTTTTCCAGAGTGGCTGCTCCAGTTCGCATTCCCACCAACAGTGCACAAGTGTTCCCCTTTCTCTGCATCCTCGATGGCACTTTTTACAGTCAAGCCGCAAAAAGGCTCAACTTAAAAGACCATTTACTCACACACACACACAAACTCCCTTAATGGAAACCTGCAAAACACAGGGCGGTGGTGATCTGTCTTCTGTTTTCTCATGGTGGTACATAACACAGACCCCTGCTGACTTCATTTTCTGTTAAACCCTTCTACGGATGTATTTTTGCTTGTGTGTTGCATATATCTTTACTCCTGCTCTCCTCACTTCCATTTTTTTTTTCTCACAACCGAATGGACTTGAATAAAATTGCACTTTTTCAGAGTGTAGCAAGCTGTTAGAAAATACTACAAAGCAGAGTTAAGGCAGAATTTCCTATGAATTACATTATCACTGAAGCAGGAGAAAGAGCTAAATGGAGCACTGCCCAGTCTCATTCCTGTTTAAAGAATAGGAACCTCTCGCCCACCTGCCAGTGAAGTGGAAGGCAGGGAAAATGCATATTAAAATAATATATTTCATAAAGATAGTTATTTAGAAGTACCCGTATCCCAAGCCTATTTATCGTAATGTGGAAATAATTTCTGATAGAGGTATAAATGTCCACATATGCCCTATAATGTGCAGTCTATGAATTCAAATCAGGCATTGCCAGAAAGATAGAGCTTTTTTAAACTCAGAATGAAATGTAAGATTGTTTTCTTCCTGGTTTTTCATAGCAGAATTGCTTGAGGTAACACAAAACAGTATTTTATTTTCTAATTACATTTCTAGGAGAGCAGTCTCCAGCTCATGACTTTGACTACTCCTCCCCGAGAGGGCTGTGCTGAAGAACCGGGTTCAGGATGGGACCTGCTCTCACCAAGGTGTCCACATCCTGGGGCTCTCTCTATGGATCCCCAACAGGCTGCTTTCTCTTAGACCTATTACTTCCATAATGGGATTCGTTGCTTTCCTAAGCAGCCCTTGTAATTTTCAGCAAGGTCCTTTAACTCACTTAATGTGAAACATTTGTTCATGCCTAATTTGTCTGCGCCCGGCCATGTTTGTGTTTTCCTTGAGTTGCACAAGGTTGACGGCGGGGGTAGAACGGCCTGCCTCCAGTGACTGCACTTCTGGCTGAATTACAGTAATTACCGGGGGTTGCATTTGGTTGCTGCTCTCCGCGGTGGCCCTCCACGACAAGGTTAACAAGCAGAAGGTAACTGAACATCAAAAGATAAGTGCCTCATCACACACAGGCAATTGTTGACAGTCTGATTTTTCCCTCCCGTAATTATGATAAGGTTCCATAATGGATTCTGCTGTAAAATGCCCTTGGAATTAAAATCCAGAATCCATAATTAAGGGATCATTTTCCTACAGTGGTAGTATTTTTTCTGTGAGTCCTGATATTATCCTCTGCATCTTTAAAATCTTGGATAACCCCACTTTTATGGAACCCGGATAAATCTCACCTTATTGTGAGCCAAATTCAGACTCCTATCTTACTCACCTTGGCTTGGTAGCTTGATTCAAAGTGAAAGAACATTTTCCGGCCACTCTTCAAAATGATGACTTAATTCTTTTTAAAGATTTTTTCTTCTCCTAACTTGGGACATCAAAACTGATCTTATTGCCTATGTACCATCATCGAGACCATTTATTTTATTTTACTTTGTATTTGTGTATGATTCAAATTAGTCCCTTACTGCCTCTGCCTCTTGTATCTGTCAAGACGAGAAGACCATTTTTTTTCAACTCTAGCATTATGATGACCTTAAACTCTTAGCTGTGCAATTAGATTAGAAAACTAACCTTTAAATAATTTTTAGATTGGTGACAAGTGCATAATAAGCATGCAGACATTTGAGTGTTAGCATAATCTTCCTTTGAAGTTTCATTTAAAAACTGTACATATATTTTATCATTACACATATTGTAATGAAGTATGATGTGGAATATATAAAATGTGCTTCCAGGGGAGAAAATTAACATATTTTTAATATGTATGCATCTGGTGCATACATATGGAAGATAGATCACACACTTTATTTATATTACTAGCTGTATACAGTCACATTGCTAGATATTATTTCTAATTTAGAAACAAAATCTTGAGCTGAGAGGTTTGAGTAAATGCCAACAGTAAATATGTTCCATAACCATTTTCCAAGCTTTAAAAAATCAACCTGATAGTGCTTTATTAAGGAACTGCGATCCTGAAGTATACTTTGGTGATGGGTGGTCATTCATCCTAAAGAAATGACATTTTATAGAAAAATGACTTGAGAACTGATAGCATATAGTTAAGCTAACAGGGAAATTATGTTTCACTTTCTAGTTTAGAAATCAGGGAATGCAACTTTATTTTGTTTTTGTTGTTGTTTGAGAGTGTGTGTGTGTGTGTGTATGTGTGTGTGTGATATTCCTTGAGGGAGGATCATCATAAATTTTGATAAAACAGTATAAAAAAAGATATTTCATTTCTCCTTGGCTTTAAAGGAATTTCAGTTGAACTATTTCAATTAAATTATCATGTAAAATGACATAGAACAGATTAAATTTCCACAAATGTATCAAATGATTCATGGACTAAGAAGAAATGAACTAAAATAGATAGTTATAAGAAAAAAGAAGCAATACAAATAAAAATTAACCACAGAAATGTTCAATAAGAACTACAACAAAAAAAAAATCAATATATACCTGAACACAATACAGAGAGAGTCCCTTATTTAAAATTTCCAGAAAACAGTCCCTGACTTTTTTTCTTTATAGTTTAACTAGTGACAGGTTCCCTTTGTTAAGAACAGATAGCTAAGTTGTTTGGTCTTTATAATTACAATCTATATTTGGAGTCCTTTTGCTCTGATATACTATAGAGGCATAAACAACATTAGGGTGAGGCTTGACCATTTTCACATACAAGACCAAATACCAGATTTCCATTTTACAAAAATAAAACCCTGTTGTCCTGTGTGTCGTAATCAAACCTATAAAATTGATTTTTTTCTTTAGCTTAGATAAAAGCAGTTTAACTGTGTGTGTAATTTTGAATAACAATCTCAATGTAAAGCAGAAACAGTCTTGCGGCTTGACGTCGCTTTGCTTTTGTTGAGATTTCTCTCTTAAGGAATACATTGTCTTCTGTGGAAGAATTTCATCATTAACATAGAAATCTTGTAAAATGGGTCAGAATGAAAAAAAATTAAAAAGTATTACAATTCAAGCAAAGTGGGCTGCAAACCAAACAGCAATGTTGTGATTTTTTTACAGGTAGTTTCCATTAAACTGTCCTTTACTAAAATTTATGAAGTAAAATCATTAAAGGAACATCTGGGTGGCTCAGTCAGTTAAGAGTCGGACTCCTGGTTTCAGCTCAGCTCATGATCTCAGGACCATGAGGTCCAGTCCCATGGAGGTTCTACACTCAGCATGGAGACCACTCGAGATTCTCTTTGTCCCTCTCCCACTGCCCCTCCCTTCCCCCCTAGCTGCTCTGTCTCTCCCTCTCAAATAAATAAACAAATAAAACATTTTAAAAGTCAGAATATCTTTATAGGTAGAATAAAAATAATAACAAAGTTTATATATACAAAATGAGTGATATTTATCATTACCTTACCTACATGGCAATAGATATTGACGGAAACATTTGAGTGAATATCTGTCAAGTCATTGAATTGGGAAGATATTGCAACAATTTTATCTCTGCTAAGCCAAGTGGAATAAAAATCAAGGACCTGGTACCTTCTGGAACTTTTAAAATCTATATCACTTATTCCTCAAAATCGTCCTGTTAAGCAGATATTTCTTTCTTAACTATGTGCAAGAGCGTGTGACCCAGAAAGGTTAAATAACGTGCACTATATCCCAAGCACTGTAATTGGAAACCTGAGGATTTCGCCCCAGGTCTATCTGAACTAACAGCATGTGTTATGTCCGCTCTCAAACATTTTGAGGATAAGCATAATTTAGTAATGAATACGTGTTTTCTTAGGAGAAAAGATAAGCCTCTGAGACATTATACTCAGTGAAAGAAGCCAGACACAAAACAGTCACACGTCTATGACTGTGTTTACATGAAATATCTAGAATAGGTGAATCCATAGAGACAGAAACTCAAGTTAGTGGTTGCTGTGGTTTGGGGCTGGTGGGGAGTGAGGAGAAACCACTCAGTGGTCTCGGCGTCTTACTGGGGAGGGACAGAAATGGTTTGGAACTACAGAGAGACTGTAGTTGCACAGCGCTGCAAATGTATCCAACGCTGCTTAACTGTCACTTTAAAATGGTTAACTTCATGTTGCGTAGATGTTATCTTAGCAAGTTATCTTTAAAAAGAAAATATGACAGAGCACATCAGATTCCAGTCCTACCAGTGTAACAGTTAATTCACTCAAATACATATAACCCTGCCTCCTTCCGCACATGTACATTCCCAAAGTTAGTAGCAACATTAGGTTTTTTCATAATAAAGCCAATACTAAGGAAGGAAAGACACAGGCTCCTCGGCAGGCCTGAGCATAGGAACTCTGCATGTGACTCATGGTGAACTGTGTCTGCAGTACGATTCCTGGGAGAACACTCTAGCAAAGTTTGGAGAATTCACTTTTGAAACTCAAAATCAACAGAGACTGTTAATTTTTACAAAGACAACATATATGTTTCACAGTTTTGCCAAATATTTTAGCAATGATGGTTAACAGCACATTTCTAAGCTTAACTCGAGATACAGTCTCCATACTTTGAAGATAGGAGAAGAGAGGGTAAATGGAATTAAAATTTGAAATATAGCTCTTCGGTGAAACTGGAATTCTTTGGCACCATCCGTCACATAATAGGCCATTTTATTACTACGCATGGGTTATTTATGCAATAGTTTATCTCAGTCAATGATGCCTTTTTATTTTAAATAGCCCTATAAACACCAAACTATTTTGTTACATATAATCACCTACACTTTGCTGCTTGATTAAAAACGAGATTTCATCTTTCATTGGATGACACTTTAATGAAGAAAAAGAGAACGTTGTTGTCCATTAGAAAATGCAGGTAACAAATAGTTTCTTGCTGATGCCAAGCCTTGGAGAAATATGAGCAGTCAGGAACAATTCCAAATGAGGAAGGGCGCCGCTCCACTCTCTTATGGGATTCGGCAGAACACAATTAGTTGTGTTTATGGCTTTTATTGGCCACAAGCAATGAAAGAATTATAATCTCTTTGACCTCATGTCAGACAGCTTTTATTCTTTGAGCCATTTTGTCACCTCTGGTATTGGAACTCCAAGTGTGAACCAAGCACAAAACATAAACCCATCAGTGACTGCACCCCGAAAACCTAAAGATCCCACAGATTTTAACCTGGAACGAATTCGACCTGTTTTATGAAATTAACTAAGGGAAAATAGGGCAATCCATGCAAGGTAGAATAAACAAAATGGAAAAATAAAATGCCCCTTCTCCAAATACACTCCCATATATTCAGAAGTCACTTTCCATCAAACACAACTTATTTACACACAGTGTGCTTCCTGCCTTCCTAAGCCAGTAATGATTTAGAGAACAGGTCGTCATGGGGAACAAGGCAAAGTCCTCCCTCTCCCGACATGCCCGGCTCCTTTCTGCCTTCTCTCTCCTCTTCCTGCTCGCTTTTGCTTTCAGCCATCGCCAGCCAATCTGTTTTGAACTTTTGGGATTGTCTGATGTTTCAGCAGGGTGGTTTTTAAACAGAACTTTCAAATCTTAGCTACATACCAACTTTAAAGGTCAATGTAAAAATAATTTAAAGTACGAAGTTTTAAAAAGGGGTAAAAAAATTCCCCAATTCTGCTCAGTCATCTCTGCAATAGTGCAAAAACACCTAATAAATAGCAAAACCTGGGAAAGGTCAAAATGGAAATTATTAATAAATGCTAAATAACCCAGAGCCAGTGCCAGCAATACATAAAATGATGAAATACCAATTTAAAACCACCATGTGAAGCAAAAAATCTTTATATTTAATTGAAAATGTCCACGAGAGGAAGAAATAAAACAAATTTTCCAAGCTACAGCTTTGCAAGGCTTGATTACTAGGTTGTTGTCAGGAATACCACTCCTGCTTACGAACTTGTAATGCTGAAGGGGTTTTTATCTTTCACAGATTGCTGTACATACCTCATTAAAATATATGAACTAACGCATCAGGTGACCTAGAATTTTTGCAAAATTTAGTTAATAAATGAGGAATGAAAGAATAATTTATAAAAAGAGCTTGGAAGTCTTTGTCTCTGACTCCAAACTCCTGGACACTGGATGCTCTCTGATTCAAGGTCATGAACACCGTAACACTACATACTCTGACTTTATTTTATAGGTTTCTTCAAAGTTATGCAAAAAGTTAAAAATTTATTATCTAATGCAATGGTGAGCTTCAGATGGTTTCTAGGGCTTTTTTACACATCATGCCTTTAAATATAATAACCCTAGAAAATGCTTACTTTTCTACTGAAAATACCTACTTGTGTACAAACTTATCATTAGTGGTTAGTGATCTGGTGTACTATTACTATTTACTCTATCATTTCTGTTTGTGTTTGTATTTGAAAATGGCTTAATAAGCTAAATCAGAATGTGACAATGGGTTAAATTGTTATTTAAAAAAATAACTCAAATTTAATATAGATGGCTCGTAACAGTATATATATAATATTTACATATATAATATTCTTGTCAGAGTTGCTCTACTCAAACTGCTATATTCTTATTTTCTGATTTTTCAGACTCCCTTTACTTCTTTATTTCATTCTTTGTTCTTCCTGAAATACTTTAATTTGTTGGGCAAATCATAAAAATCTCACCAAGATAGATAAAGCTCAGATGCCTGGAGAATAAATGAACTTCCCTATATTATAAACAGTAAATTAGATAACTGTAAAGTCATAAAAAATGTCCTTGGATTGCACATACAATGGTAAGTGGCAGACTATGAAAGTGTCTTCATAACTTTCAACTAAAATTTTTCTTTTTTGGACCCATTTTATTGTTGTTCTCTTCAAGCATGACTTTTCTGAAATGAGATCTGGAAGGAATAGTATTTCAGGAAAACCCAGAGTTTTAATGATGAATGTTTTAAATAACAACGATAAGAAGATTTACTGTGATTACATTTAAACACTTTCCACAGTGGGCGCCCTTGGGGGAAATCTGCATTCTGTGCATTAATTAAATGCTGCAGATGTTATAATGAATAAAACAATGTAGATATATCTTTTGGCTGCATAGTTGTAGCATCTATTTAGTGGTACAAAAATGTACTGTGAAAAAATAGGGTTAATCACTTAAGTGCTGATTCATAATTTAGAGAAGTGGTATAGAGGATAATGAATAAAATAAAAATAAAATGAATCAGGGCACCTGGGTGGCTCAATCGTTAGCGTCTGCCTTCGGTTCAGGTCATGATGCCAGAGTCCTTGGATCCAGCCCTGCATCGAGCTCCCCACTCAGCGGAAAGCCTGCCTCTCTTTCTCCTACTCCCACTTGGATTCCCTCTCTCACTGTGTCTGTCAAATAAATAAATAAAATCTTTAAAAAATATACAAATAAATAAAATGAATCAGTACTAATAATATAATTAGTAATAATATAGTAATATTAGCCTACTTTTCCCATCCTTAGACTATGAGAATACTGTAAGCATTTTTTAAACTACAAAAGCAATAGAGCAATATTACAAGTCAGCAAAATAGTTTTAAAGGAAATTAAAAAAAAAAAATCAGTTCCTTAAAAAAAAAAAAATCAGTTCCTGAAACAGTGCCTAGTAGGCGCTCAATACAGATATTTTGTTATTGTTGATTCAGATGAATGAATAAAACTATATTTCAGATCAAAACTTTTCAGTATTGAAATCAGGCCATATAAAAGTTCCAACGTATCATATACTACTTATGGGATGGAATAGGGAATGCAGTTGAGTTAAAACAATGCTCAGAGACCAAATGCAATTTGGGTGCACAGAGACAGACTTTTTAGAACCACTAGTCAATTGTAATACCTTTATGGGAAATATGTAAAAAATGACTAAAAGCTCATTTATGTTGAGCGTTATTTAAGCATGTACTGTAAGGGCCTATTCAGCCAGAGCGGCCCCACCCTGGTTGAACTGCCATTTTTTTGTAAAACTTAAATTGACCCTGCCCCCTCCCCCCAGGGGAACTTACTTAAAAACAAGTCCCAGAAACCAGTCCCAGGTAACAAAGCCCAAATACAAGGATGGGTCAGGCCAGGTGGAGACATCCGATCAGTGTGGGGGGCGGGGCGCATACTGTCTCCTTAGTTACCAAGGAGTATGGGCCCTGCCCTTTGGGCCCCTTTGGGGCACCAATTCTGACCAAGGTGATAGGCTGGTTCAAATGTCAACTAGGGTAAATTGTAATTCAATTGGTCACCTAGCATGACTGTGCAGCTTTCTCTGTGTTATAATTTCACTGGCCACCTGTGGGTGGCCAGCCCCAACCACATGGCCTTTGCTCTATAAAAGTTAGTCTGTGAGGGAGAGGTCGCCCTCTCTGTAAGAGGCACAGCCCTGAATGTTTCGTTAGATTCTTGATGCTTGGCGTGAAATAAAGCTTTGCTTGACCTTTGCTTTGTATCAGTCTCGCTCCTTTAATCACCGACCCATTACTAGGGAACCCAACATTGGGAACCCAACAGTATAAATATGACTTTTTGGTGTGGATCTCTTAAAGGAAGTCATTAATAAACCAGTTGTGGGGGCATCTGGCTGGCTCAGTTGCAGAGCATGTGACTGTTGATCTCTGGGTAGTGAGTTTAAGCCCCACATTGTGTGTGGAGCCTACTTAAAGAAAATTAAAAATAAACCAATTGTGATTGTTACTATGCTTAGAAATACATAAAAAACTAATGAAGTACTGTGTGGTGACTAACATAACATAATAAAAAAAAAAGAACCTCTATAAATCAACAAGAGAATGAAAAAAAAATGATACAATTAGGCTAATGCAAATTAGAATGATCAGCTATCTCTTTTAGATTCTTCATAGTCACGACATTTTTTTAAAAAGATAATGTTGATCAATGAAAGTAACAGTAGTCTTTTTGGAACAAAATTTAGCAGCATCCTATTAAAATGTAATGCACATTCCCCTTGGCCCACATTTTACTTTTACGTCTATCAGTCAGAAATATTGCCACATTTGCACAGAGTATATAAGAATATTTGTTTTAAATTTATAATGATAAAAGACCTGACTCACCCTAAATGTTCATGGATGCGAGAATGGCAAAATAAGCTGGAATACATCCATGTTATGGAATCCTAGTTAGTAATTTTTTAAACGAGCCATGTTGACATGGAGAAAAATTCAAGACATATTTTCAAGTGGGAAAATAATGCTGCAGAGCCATTCATTGGGCACAGACTCAGAGCGCAGGGTCTGGTCGCAGGCTGCCTGCTTACCTGTCCTCAGTGCCTCACTCACTGCCTTGGGCATGTCCGTTAACCTTCCTGGCCTTGGCTTTCTCATTCCTAAAACAAGGGCAATGACAGCACCTATGGCAAGAGCTTTTCCTGATCATCAAATGAGTAAGCCATGTTAAGTGCTTAGAAAAATCCCGGGCGTTTTACAAGTGCCAGCTATCTATGTAGTTAGAAACAAAAACATACAAACCAAGATAGAATGATTTACCTATCTATGCCGTATAACTTTTTGTAAATACAAAGGAGAAAGTATGGGAGATTACTCATAAACAGTGAACCTTGGTGCCGTCAGGAGAAAAACGTGGGAAGGGGAAGAAGGTGGAGAATTTGGTTTTTACTTTGTGGGAATTGCAGGAAATGCTGCCAATAAGGATGTAACTATGCATTTATTTGACCAATAAAAAAAGGCAAACAATAGTTTAAAAAATAATATAACTATTTTAAAAATGTTGGAAAAAAATCCAAAATTTACTCATTTTTATCGCATCATGTGGTATAGACAGACTTGCCTAAGACAAGCACGTAAACACAAAGTTATGTAAGTGATTTGGAATTACCTTTCAAATTACATGTAATGTCTAAAGCAATTAAAAACGAATGAAACCGTGAATGTATTTATGCCAATTCAGAGTTGACGGGCATATATTTGAAGGCTCTAGCAGCGGATGGTGGTTGTCAAGTCCAGTGACTGAAGAAGAGCTTGTTTATCAAGAAAGCGTTCCTGTCTCTTGACCTCATGTGTACGCATGAAGCAATGAAGGGGGAAGGAGACAGCCACCTTTACACTTGATCGGCCAGCCAGATCAGTTTTGGAAATCAGTGGAGTGTTAGCCATATTGCCTTGAGTCCAACGTTAAGGAGATGTTGCAGAAATGCTGTGTTTTGGTCAGGCAGTATTTTATTTAGTATGGGAGACCAAACGAGTTGAGTGTGGAAGGTGAGAATTCAGCTTCCTTCCGGTCCCTTTCTTGCTGGGAGGGGCACGATATATAAAAGAGTATTATACACACGGAAGAACTGAGAATCCTGTCAGTGTGATAGAGCTACTTGAAGCAGAGAAGTATTCTTGGTGATCTGTCTAGTGATGATATTAATGACAAAGAAGGAGAAGCTCATCTTTAGATACTGGAAAATACAGAAGTATGCTATGCTTTTTCTTGTAGAACTCAATGCAAAGATTTAAAAAGACAATATAGATAAAGGGAATTGTAGAAGAGGGAGGCAGAATACAACAAAATCTAGAGGTAAATGAAGGGACATAAAAACACAGTTAAGGAAAAAAAAATGTTAACATACTGTATTTCAAAGAGTGGCTAATTTTTAAATTGTTGACAGTACCAATGATATAACTCCATAATATAATTCCAGCTCTAACTGCTCTATAATTTAGACAAAATAACTAATGAAATCTTCATTTTAAACTCTATATTTTGCATTACAACTTTTGATACTGGCTATGATGAGATGTGATTTAGTGTGTATGTGTACACATCTATATCAAGATATATACTTTTGAATTTCATGATAAAGACTATCATCAGGGGCAGCTGGTTGGCTCAGTCGGAAGCATCCGCCTTTAGCTCAGGTCATGATCTCAGGGTCCTGGGACTGAGCCCCACATGGGGCTCTCTGCTCAGCGGGGAGTGCTTCTTCCTCTCCCTCTGTGCTCTCTTTCTCTCTCTCAAATAAATAAATAAAATCTTTTTCAAAAGACTGTCATCAAAAACAATAATATAAAAATTGACTTACATAGAGCAAACATTCCAGAAGAAAAATGCAAACTTTATCTTAATGGCCCAGAAAACTATGGCAGAAGGCCTTCTGCAGTCCTCTGGGTCCCAATCTGATCTCAGAACTTAAACCGCAGCCTTTCATTCTCCATCCTCTGGACCCGAGAAGCAGCCATTCTCCAGGGGCCACTCCTTGTTATGCTGTTCTCCTGAGACAGCCTCAGGGACAGCGATGGCCTCCCTAGTGCATCAGCTGTCCCTCCAGAGAAGAGCCTGCCTCTGTCACCCCTGACTGGTGATTTTTATAAACACAATCCTCTGCATTTTTTCTCACCCTGCTTAAAATACATAGAATAATTCCATTTCAGAATAAATGATTGAGATAAAAGACTTCCATAAAATATCTAGATCCTGAAGTATACAAAGTGAGAGAAACTTCTATTCACATATTTGAAATCCTATAGATTGTAAGGGACCATTTCACATTTAATTTTTAAGATATTTTAACATATAATGATGTTATTAATATATAATGTAATTTTAACATATAATAATGTATCTTTATTGTAATAAGTTTGAAAGCATGAAACATAAAAAAGGGTTAAAAAAGTCACTCTTCAGAAAAAATGTAGCGAGTTAATATTTTGGACTATTTCTCCTGTATGCATCTGTGTTTTAATTTATATTTTTAAGTACTTTGGATCACACTGAGTACACAATTTTCTAGTTTCATTACTAATATTCACCATTATAACATAATTACAGGCTAATATTTTTGAAAATATATAATAAACATTCTTGTAATTATTGGGTTTTTTATTCTATAGAGTATCCTAACTTAAACTCTTTATTTTATTAGTTATTAGGTAAGACTATTCTCTTTTTTGAAATATCTTCTCTACTTGGGAAGATGAAAAGGAGGAAGTATTTGTTATTTTAATACAAGATTTATTGAATTTTAGTGAAGTTGAACCTTTTTTCATATATACTAATTGTACTTTATTTTTTTATTATTTTTCTATTTGGTTTTGAGTCACATAAATGAAATTGCGGTTTTGGAGATATGTATTTTAATAATCAGGAAGCAATAACTGCTTTACATAAGCAAGCAGTTACAGGATAAACTGGAACTGTATTTATAATGACAAGAGCTAGCAAATTTTCAGCAATTATTGTATGCCAGGCCCCTTTCAGTGTGGTTCATGCATATTAATCATCTCATGTAAAGCTCACTGTAGCCCTATGAAACAAGGATCATCTCCCCGCAAGCAATTCCTAGATCACCTGGATAGGAAAGACTCAAGTCAGGGCTGGTCCAGGCTAATCTGACTCCAGATTTTATATTCATAACCACTAAATTATTTAAACTATCATATATTAATTATAAAGAAGACTCCTTTGGTTTTTGGAATCTGAGTCTGGAGCTTGGAGGGAGGGAGCCTGAAGTTAGAGATGTGGAAGCTAGACATGTGAAGCTAGAGATTTGAACTGCCTGTACTAAGTCCAGATCTTTCATGAGTCTTGGATCTGAAAAGGTTTCCCTGCAAATAAACAATTCTCAGCCATAATCCAAAAATTGAATCTTGGCAAACTGCTCAGGATAGAAAAAGGACTCCTCCCTTTTACCTAGAGTATCTTTGAATCCTATTGTCTCTTTCCTTAGAACTTATTCATATGTGTTATTCTTTATACCTCTTTTTGTTGAGTGTGTAATATGTATCTTCACTCTTTAGAAGATCAGCATCATGATGGCAGAATAAAATATCTGTGAGCTGTATCTTCAGGATTTAGAGAGTAGTTAGCATATATTAATAAATATTTGTTGAATGAATATGTTTCTTCTACTGTTTCTATTGTTTTTCTCTGCCCAGTATTCCCCCACACTTCTAGAAACAGATTTTTTTTTTTTTGGCCCAGAACTTTGCTTGTATGCTAAACATGTGGTTCTCCAGGGTGTTGTCAATCAGTTATCTTTCCTGATGCCACATTTAACTAATTGTGACTCAGATGGGGCCACCATACTGGTAAACCTTCCATAAAAGCTGAGGAAAGGGATAACTCACTGGTGTGGAAACTGTGAACAGTGCTATGAAGAGGATAGCAACTGTGCTGCTCATTACATGGTAGAAAGTGGCCTGAGACAGTGACGCCAACAAAGAGAGGTAGAGAGCAGTGAAGGATTCAAAACGTGTCCTGGAAGTGTCAGGTTCCAATTGTATCCCAGATGAACAGCATCCCTGTTCTTTCCATGGCGACCTGGGAGCTCTGGTAAATTTCTTCTCCCAAGCTAATGCAATATGGACTGCGTTAGTTGTACCCAAAAGGGTTGAGTATAAGCAAACCGGCATCACTTCTCTATTGCTACATAACAATTCATCATAAAATTAGTGGCAATATAATGATATGCATCTATTGTCTCCCAGCTCAGTCTATCACAGGTCCGGGCATGGCATAGAGAGGTTCTCTGCTCCGGGCTGTTTTCCAAAAGGGCATTCAAGTTGTCGGCTGGGGGTGTGATCTCATCAGTGGTTTGATGTCCTCTTTCAAGCACAAGTAATGGGCAGTATCAGGGGCTAGTAACAGCAAGCCTGCATTACTACTGCTAGATTGATGGTCCAAGGTGAACAGTTATGGGGTCCCATTCAGTTTATAAAAACTACAATATAAAGAAGCCATGATAGATAAAATGGGAATGTGTAGAACACTGGCTGGTTTTCTTCAACTCAGAAATAAGTAACACTACAAAATAAAAATATTGTCCAACATAACAAAGAACATGTTCCTTTTCATCTCTCTCTATATATAGGTATAGATAGATATATGGCTAGGTAAATAGATATGGATATAATATATGTGTATGTTTGTTTACAATACATGTGTATGTTTGTTTACATACACATGTATGTATTACATTGAGAGGTTCAGTGTTTTACACTTTACAAGATGTAGCCCATCATATTCTACAACACTGAACCATCTCATCTGCCTCTACACTTGTTACCCATTTATATCTCTCTTTAGAGGGAGAACAGGATGGCTAACTAGTATATTTCTCCTGAGCAACTGTAGAGAATTATATATATATATATATAATGCTTTTTGATCCTGATGGCTTTTTTTATTTACTCAATATTTATATCATTTAAGGTATTTACATAACACTTGTTAAATTTTTAACAAAATAAGCCCAAAATTAATCTTGCTCATACAGAAAAAGGATATGCATTTTCCACATTTTCTCCCCAGAGCTGAACTAGCATGACTATATAGATGAGTGAGAATGGTAATATTCACTTTCTCATGCTTCAGCTACAACACCTGGTGAGTGGATTTGATACTGCCTCTCTACTTGACAAATAAGCTAACATAGTATTAAACTAAGTCAAAATGAGGTAAAAAATATATCAGCACACTACTACTAAATAAAATTTTTTGAAAGTGTTAGTAATTAGAAAAATAACCTCTATATTTGTGTAGCTTTTTTTCAGAAATACATGCAGAGCAGTTGTGAGACTTATCATCATGCAGAACAACGTGGCTGGGTTCGGACTGGTAATATCACTGATTCAAGGAACTGGCCTAGAACCCATCTGTCACTTTCATGAAAGTGGGTTAATATCTAAACTTAAATGCTTTGATATATTGGCCCTTCAATCCACAGGCTTCAATTCTGGCCCTGTAACTTTTTGAAATATGTGCTTTATATTATCCACTCGTACAATTACATGGCAATATGAAGCAGATTCCTCACTATGTCCATAGTATGTTTACAGTGACCATGGGCTTCAAAATCCTAACCACGGTCTGCCCTATCAAAATCTGTAAACTCCATTTAAGTGTAATTAAATAGAATTTAAAATTTCATCCTTTTATTTAGCCCCATACTCTGAAGTAGTGGCATTTTAAATGTTTAATATATGGTACCATACAGAGATAAAATGATTATCCTATTTGCCAACTGAAACAACATTAACCTTGATCTTTCTTTCTCTTAAATGCAATACTATTTTTCTCTAAAACAAAATATTGATTGAATTTCTGGCCCTTTCTGTGTAAATGCAAACCCAGGTTGCACTTTTGTCTTATCTACAATAAGGTTTTTAGTGCTATTGTGCGTCATATGAGTCACCTGATATAGTTTTAGTCTCAGATTCCACTGTCCAGAATCTCACATGCAACACACACACACACACACACACACACCCCGAGAGTTCTATTTTTTTCTTGGCTTGTCTCCATCTTTCATTTTTTCTCATTGGATCCTGATCAAGTATACAATTAGATTTTAAGTTTAAGCTTATTTTTTTCAATATTTTAAACCTCTGTAAGTTTTCCCATGAATATTTACTGGATTTGAGGTCTTTACAAAGTGCAGTTTGTTGCTTATAGATTGTAAATATTCATATGGTATCGTGTTATGAATCCTCAAATTTCAAAATGATACGTCACTGTGTTTGGGGAAATCCTACTATAAAAATGAGATATGATTTATATTCTTTGGAATTACCTAAATCTGATAAGATAGACATATTTTAACAGTCTTATATTCATCCAAGAGTTTGTCTAATTCTTTAAATGTTTTTGTGAATTAATGATGATGGCTTATTTATGGTTGTATGTATAGAAAATGATTGGATAAATGTGTATCAAATAACTTTCAAAATGTCTTAAAAGTGTTAGTGTAGGGGGCCTGGGTGGCTCAGTAGGTTAAAGCCTCTGCCTTCAGCTCAGGTCTTGATCCCAGGGTCCTGGGATCGAGCCCGCATCGGGCTCTCTGCTCAGCAGGAAGCTTGCTTGTCCTCTCTCTCTGCCTGCCTCTCTGCCTGCTTGTGGTTTCTGTATGTCAAATAAATAAATAAAATCTTAAAAAAAAAAAAAAAGTGTTAGTGTAACTGGGTATTTACCCTAAAGATACATAGTGATCTGAAGGGGCACATGCACCTGAATGTTTATAGCAGCAATGTCCACAATAGTTAAACTATGGAAAGAACCTAGATGTCCACCAACAGATGAATGGATAAAGAAGATGTGGTATATATATATATGTACATTGGAATACTATGCAGTCATAAAAAGAAATGAAATCTTGCCATTTGCAACAATGTGGGTGGGACTAGAGGGTATTATGCTGAGCGAAATAAGTCAATCAGAGAAAGACAACTATCATAAGAGCTCCCTGATATGAGGAATTTGAGAGGCAAGGCGGGGGATTGTGGGGGGTAGGGAAGGAAAAAATGAAACAAGATGGAATCGGGAGGGAGACAAACCATTAAAGACTCTTCATCTCACAAAACAGAGCGCTACTGGGGGTTGGGGAGTAGAGATAGGGTGGCTGGCTTATGTACATTGGGGAGGGTATGTGCCATGGTGAGTGCTGTGAAATGTATAAGCCTGATGATTCACAGACCTGTACCCCTGGGGCAAATAATACACTATATGCTAATAAAAATAAAAACAAAAATAATAATACCTAAAAAAAAAAAAGTGTTAGTATATTGGGGCACCTGGGTGGCTCAGTTTGTCCAACTCTTGGTTTTGACTCAGGTCATCATCTCATGGGTCATGTGATCCATCCTTGTGTAGGGCTCTGTGCTCAGCAGGGAGTCTCCTTGCAGATTCTTTCCCTCTTCCCCTCCCCAGCTCATACCTGCACTCTCACTCTCTCAAGTGAGTAAATAAATCTTATTTTTAAAAAAGTTAGTGCATTATACTTATGATGATTTATTTCAACCAAAATTTCCTAACTAATCACAAATGTTGTATAACGTGTTGGATGAGGCCATGTAGGAGACACACATGAAATAAGAAAAGGTCCCTTTTAATGCCCTTCCCCTAGTTCACCTATCTCCACATACTCTTCCCCTCTAGACTGTTCTCTGCATCTGTGTCTGGTTCTGTTTTGTTTTGTTTTATAGATTCCATATACAAGTGAAACCACACAGTGTGAGGATTCAATGTACAGTATAGAAATGTAGTTAATAATATGTAACAGTTTTGTGCGGCAACAGATGGTAGCTAGTGATGGTGATTATTTTGTAATATATTGAATCTCTATGTTGAACATGAAACTAATATAATAATGTTGGCGAACTACATTTCAATAAAAGAAAGACAGAAAGAAAGAAAAAGAAAGAAAGAGAGAAAGAGAGAGAGAAAGGGCCCCCTAAGAGCCTCTGCACTAAATAAATAGTTTGAAAATTTTACACACATGACAAACATTTTCAAGGGCGGCACCAAACACAAGGTCCTAAGAGTTCAAAAGAGAGAGAAATCACTTCTGGATGTGGTTGCCTTTTCAGTGGGTCAGGGAAGAAAGCCCAGAGGAGGTAAATTTTGACCTTCTCCTTAACACAAGGGTGAGCTTTTGAAGGGAAACCAGAGGAGTGAGGGGGACTGTCTCCTGGAGGGAACTGGACAGGAGTGCATGAGTTGGAAACATTGAGAAGAGCAAGTGACCTTAAAAGCACTTAATCAAAGCAGGGTAAATTGAAAGTCATTCTGTGAATGTGTTATAAAGAACATACCCATATTTGATCCCGAAATACTAGTATCTGGGAGAAGGATCAAAACTCCTTGTGGATCATCCAAATCTCCCCCATAAAATTAAATACTTTTTAACCATTGCCAGAAAAATTTTTTGACAATATTTCTTTTACATGAAAGGAAATCAGTGCACAATCAGGGATCTTAAATAATAGTTTCAAAACAATGACAAGGAACATGCAGAAAAGTCTGAATTACAAATTCACCTCTGTTTCCTACCAAGAAAATGTGTGATATCACTTTAGAAAATTGTGCTTGCTGTTATTCTTCATATTTTTCCACTAAAAATCAGGGTATTTTGCAATAGGTTCTATCGCTTTTTTGAAAATCATTCCTATTTATTTAGAACTTATAATTACTAAAAATTAAATATATAACTTAAACTATATGACATGGTTAAATATATCATTAAGTACAGATAAAAAGTTTTGAAGGTAAAGTTATACATTTTATTAGAGAAAAAATTTTATTTATTTGAGAGAGAGAGAGAGAGAGAGAGCCAGTCAGAGAGAGCATGAGTGGGTATAGGGGCAGAGAGAGACGCAGGCTACCCGCTGAACAGGAATCAAGATGTGGGGCTGGTTTTCAGGACTCCAAGCCAAAGGCAGACACTTAACCCACTGAGCCACCCAGGCACCCCAAGAGCTATAATTTTTTGCTGTTGTTTTAGCAGAGGAAATATTTGGAATCACACTGAGAAGCAATATGGAGGCTAAGTTTGGGTACAAAAGGACAAATACATTGTCTCCTAGAACACACAAATGTTAACCAGGCAGTTATATTATAAAAGTATAGTTCAACATAACAAAGAACAAATATATATATATATATATATTTATTTTATATATATATCCTTTATTATTCTTATATATATTTATATTTATTATATAAGTGTATTATTTATAATTTATTATGTTATATATAAATATATATTTCTTTGTTATGTTGGACTATATGTATATATGGTATAGTCCAACATATATATCTTCTTTCTAGAAGAGTAAAAGGGATTGGCATCTTTTCTGGGAGTCTTGCATTATCTTACTGTACTTTCAACAAGTCCATGCACTGGGTTCTTTTACCCATTTCTTTTTCCAGATGAGGAAATCAAAGATAAAAGACTAGTGATTTTCTAAACTCATACTAAGGTAGCACTTGAACCAAGATATGTCTCGTTTTTGAAATCCATTTTATTCTTCTTGTGATGTTTTTTGGTAGTTCTGGTAGCATTTTAATATGTGTGCTGATTAGAAATGGCAGACAGGGCTGTTCATTTGTGCTAACTATTGGGTATACCAGACAGGATCAGTTTAGGTTGAAACTATAATGGAATTGTTCATTGTTTTTCCTTTTAATTTAGAGCTTAGTCTCTCTGAATAACCTATTCTGCTTGTATCTGTCTTAAGACCAACAGTGCATTCTGCTCTATAAAAGCAGTACTAAAATATTATATTTTTATGCTTATAATAGGAAAAAATAGCATTTTAAGGTAGAACTGATGCATTTATAGGCCTTTTTTTTTTCCTTCATCACTTTTTTTTTTAAAGGATTTTATTTATTTATTTGAAAGAGAGACAGTGAGAGAGAGCATGAGAGGGGAGAAAGTCAGAGGGAGAAGCAGACTCTCCATGGAGCAGGGAGCCTGATGTGGGACTCGATCCCAGGACTCTGGGATCATGACCTGAGCTGAAGACAGTCACTTGACCAACTGAGCCACCCAGGCACCCTTCTTACACTTTGGAAAGTGAAAGAAGGGATCAAGAGGCTCAGAGGAAGTGGTGGTTATGACTCCTGGTCCTCAAGGTATATAAGACTTCTGGAACCAAAATCATTGCTGCCTCTGTCCAAGTCATGTAGCCCATGCATAGAACTAAGAAAAAATAAGACAAATGGAAAATTTTCTTAAGTGTTCAGTTTTGTGATATTTTTTCAGACTACTACACCAAAAATGATGAGAGTATTTAGTTCAAATATCTTAATCTACTTTTAAGCCAAAACATCTTATTTTTGCAATGGATGTAAATCATTTTAAGTAAAAAAAAAATTAGAATTATTAAAATTTAGCACAGATTCCATTTTTTAAAATATTCTTCAATGTCACACCTGACAGACTGGTTAAAATAAAAAACACAAGAAATAATGAATGTTGGTGAGGACGTGAAGAAAAAAGAAAACTCTTACACCATGGTGGGACTGCAAACTGGTACAGCCACTGTGGAAAACAGTATGGAGTTTCCTCAAAAAATTAAAAATAGAACTCCCATATGACCCAACAACTGCACTACTAGTTATTTACCCAAAGGAAACAAAATACCAATTTGAAAGGATACATGCACCCTTATGTTTATCGGATCATTATTCATAATAGTCAAATAATGGAAGAAGCTAAATTGTCCATCAAGATGGTTGGATAAAGAAGACGTGGTAAACACACACGCGTGCGTATGCGCGCATATGCACACACACAGACACATAGACACACACACACTATTCAGCCATAAATAAAGAATGAAATCTTGTCATCTGCAACAACGTGCGTGGATCTGGAGAGTGTAATGCTAAACAAAATAAGTCAGTCATAGAAAAACAAATACCATATGATTCCACTCATATGTGGAATTTAGGAAGCAAAACAAGTGAGCAGAAGGAAAAAAAAAAGAGAGATGAACTGAAAAACAGACTCTTAACTATGGAGAACAAACAGATTGTTACCTGAGGGTAGGCGAGTGTGGATGGGTGAAATAGGTGAATGGGCTTCAGGGTGAACTGATCCTGACCGGGCACTGAGTAATATACATAACAGTTGGATCACTATATTGTAGAACTGAAACTAATGTAACCATGTATGTTAACTATACTGGAACTAAACTAAAAGGAAAAAAAGAGAGAAAGATAAATAAATACATAAATACATAAAAATGTTCTTTAATGCTAAAATGTAAATTAATCTTATAATCAAAACTTGCAGTCCAGAAAATCTGCTACTTTTGTTTCAAATATATCAATCAGCTCATGAAGCTTTGTAACTGGCTTTGCAAACTATTTTACAAAAAAATCTTGGGAATTTCGACTAGCAAATTAAATTTACACAACTTCCTGGCTAAAACTCTGCTTTAAAGGAGAATACGTGATGCTCTTCAGAGTTGAACTAACTCATTTTTAATTTTCTCTGTTATTTAAAAATTTTGTACACTCTATCTGAGCAAGTGCTTAAGAACTGAATCGTTGTTACATCATGGCCTAGAATCAACTGAACATCAAAACCATGAAAACACACAAATCTAATCTTTAAAGTAATATTTGCATTGTCATTTATATATTTTGAAATTATTTCAACATTCAATAAACATTTCTACCAATTGCATGTTTAAATGGTATTTCAATGATTTCAAAATATCTGGAATTTATCTTCAAATTTACAATTATTTTTGAGGTTGAGTTAGAATCTGAGGTTCTTGGAGTTAAAAACAAATCCCAACGATGTTTGCCTGGTTATAATCATAGAACATGTCTCCAAAGTAAATCTATATTAGCACAACTCAATGTGGTAATTAAGATAGAAAAAAGCAGAACTAAGCTGCATGTCCTATCATGTTCCTTGGGGACCAAAATTAACCGACGTGACTTGAAATGTGTCCAAGGGGTTTAGTTAGCCTCCAATTAGTTGCAAACTTCTGCTATTAAAATGCATAACAAATACCAGCGTCCATGTCCCTGAACCCTTCATTATTTAAATCCTAATTCCAAATGGCTCCTTCATTAGAGTCTATATCCCGAAAGCTAGCTTTGACTTTTAATTACACTATATCAGCACTGTCAGGTGACAAGTTGGAAGGACAACAGACTCCAAGGCATATCTTGGTGAACCTCAAGGGTCCAGCTCTTAACCAAAAGCAAACAACAGAACAAAGGCAAACATTCTAGGAACAATCTACCATGAAATGCAGGACGGACTGTCATCCCTGTTTAACCTTGCTGTTTGCATCTGTCATGAAATCCATGTAGTAAATTCAAGAGGAGGAGATGCTTTAAGGATGGAAAATTGGAATCTGTCTTCTCTCAGGTTCAAAAGCCCATGCTATGTTCTTCGATCTCTTTGTGTCTTCTCTGCCACTACCCTCTTCATAGGTATTTGGATTTATAAGAAATGCCTGTTTGCACTTTAAATACCACCTTGGTAATTAATATTCCAGGATGAATGACAAAGATGTAGACTTGCTAAATCTTTACTGAATACTTCTGAGATCACAACTAGTTTATTCCTTGGACATATTCATTTCTATAGAAAAAAGTCTAGTTGTAAGTCAGTTTTTTGGGAATCATGACATATTTTCTTTTATTGAAGATGTTTTAAAGTGTTCAATTCTCAGGATGGGTCAGAAGTAGCCTACTTATTAACCCATGGTATAATTTGAACTGCCTTTGTAATTCAATTTTACTCATTTGTAACAAAAGCAATATATAAACATTTTGTCTTAACTCCAACCTCATGTCCGAATAATACTCTGTGCCTCAGAGTAAGGCTATCTCAGAAAAGAGCTAATGCTTTGTCCATAACAGCACCTCTGACAATGTCAGCAGATTCACGAGATGAGTGATGGGAGGGATTTCCTATACGGAAGCAACTTTCAAAAGCAATGTGATTTCACAAGTAAAGGGATCTTTAAAAATTGTGTTAAGAGAAAAGCTACTCAGAGTCAATAATCCTTCAGTTGTCTTAGACTAGGGAAACATAAAAAAATAAAATAATTAATAATCTAAGAAACACAGTGTGTATGTGGGGGCAGGGGGCGTGGGAGTGTGTGTATGCATGTTGGAGTATGTGAGTGAGCATATGGGTTTGTGCCTGAGTGTGTGAGAAGGTGTGTGTGTGAGTTTATGAGCATGTGTGAATAAATGTGTGTGTGTGTGTGTGCGTGTGTGTGTGTGTGAGATGTGTGGAAAAGGAATGCAAGGTTTGTAGGCTGAATTTGACAAGGGAATCACATGGATGCAAGTTGAATGGTTATAATCTAAGAGCAATTCACAGCCATTCAACAACATATGGGAGAATTGCTAGAAAAAGCTGGTGAAGGAAAATGTTGAGCTTGATTGTTCAGATAATATTCATTCCAAGAACATAATTTCCACATGATATTTTTGTATTAAAGGTAAATCAAAAGCATCTCAATAACTGTATGCAAAGAAAGTGATGAATAGGTTTGCATGGAAATGGTGCCCTTAAGGTTGTAAAAAAGAAAGTCACAGAGGGGGAGAAGGTGTTTGTAATAACCAACAAAGGGGTTATATCCAGAGTGAAATCACATATAATTAAATTAGAAGGAAAAAAAAAAGCAGGCATTCTTTTGGAAAAAATTGTAAAACTTGAATAGCCACTTCTCAAAAGATTATATCCAAAAGACCAATAAACCTGAAAATTTTGTCAATGTCGTCAGCAGAAGCCATACAAAACCCCTAGTGTGATACCCACTACACACTGGCAAATGGTTAAAATAACCCTAACAACAGTAGTCCTTGCCCTGGGCACCATGCTTTACAAGATCCCACTCTGGTCTTTGTCTGGTCCTGTATCTTTTACAGGACACGAAATCTGTGAATCAAAGGTATGTATCCACCTAGAGTCTGCTAGCCTCCTGTTTCCAGACTATGCATTAGCTATCTGAGCCCCAAATTCTCTGTTCAAAGTGCCTGGAGACTGCTTTCAGAATAAACTTGGGGCTTTTCAGTGGGCTTTTCATCCAAAGTAGGGCTATCACCTATGGGTGCTGTGCTAGAACCAAAGGTTGGTTGATGATCCCGAAGTTGTGGACAGATCTTCAATGTGTGGACCGAGTTTCTTCAAGCCTCACTGCCCTTTTATAGCATTAAAATGAAAACCACAGGCCCAGAATGGTGGCACTTAGAGTTGTCAAACTGGGGATTAAAACCTAACCTAACTGCAATTTCAACCTCTGCCAGAAATGTAGCCTTAACTGGTCAGTCAAGGAATTTTTCCATCTGCTTGCCAATGAATCTGCCATCCCCCAAAGAAAGGCGAGGCAATCTGCACGAGGGTCCCTTGTTTCTTCCCCTGCAGGAAAGCTACGTTGCCTGGAGCAAACCTTTTGCTAATAACCTTCTTGCCCCACTGTCCTTCCATAAAAACCTTCCATTCTGTGCCACTCTTTGGAGCACCTTCTGTTGGCTGGATGAGATGCTGCCAGACCCAGGAATTGTTTAATAAAGCCAATTAGATCTTAAAGACTTACTTGATGGAATTTTTGTTATGTAGCAGTATATACACCATTTTCCCTCATGCACTGAGTCCTATTAATTTTATATTTGAATATTTCTAGTGTTTCTCTTCTTCTTTAGCTATACCTAAAACATCTTTTCTGTTTTTGTTCTTAAGTTGTCTCTTCCCCCCGCCTTAAACAATCCAATGGCTCAGTATTGCTCCTGAGGTAAACAAAACAGAAATCCTACACATTACAAGAACCTATGTATCTTCTGCACAAATAAATCACCATCCTCTTCTCACACAACTCGAAACTTCACTCTGTTTTACAGTTAACCTTAGCCTTCGTGAAATTCCTCAGTCTTGCTATTTCCCTTTTGTCACAAGAAACTGGTCCATTGTGTACGTCAGCCTAGAAATGACGCTTCTTAACACACTCACATTCTATCCAGTTAATAGCTACAAATTATTGGTAGCTCAGTTCAGATATAGTTTCCTCAGGGTAGCCTTATCTATTCTTCCCACATTATGGCATATCCTCCTTTGTAAACTTCTCATGCCATCCTGCATGACCTTAGCATTTACTACAGTTTTAGTAAAATAATTTAATTCTTTGTTTTTCAATAGCTGCCGCCTAAGCAAAAATGGAACTTATACGGGAATTTCCAGAACAGAAATTTTTCAAATATAAGTACTCAATAAGTAGTTGTTTAATAAATGAATGTAAACATTTACCTATGTAACTTACTAAAACCTGCCATATTTGGACTTCATGAAGGAGGGTTAAATACTAAATGCTTTAAATCGTACTTGAAAATCTTCAATCATCTGGGACACCTGGGTGGCTCAGTCAGTTATACAACTTTCTGTTGATTTCAGCTCAGGTCATAATCTCAGGGTGATGGGATCTAACCTGGAGCAGGACTCCAATTCAATAGGGAATCTGCTTGAGGATTCTCTCCCTCCCTCTGTCCCTCCACACCACCCCCCATCTTATCTCTCTATCTCCAAAACTGAAAAAAAAAGTTTAAAATCTTCAATCATCTGTTCACGAGCTATTTAAAAATAGTGCTCTTCCATATAATATATTAACTTTCAAAAAGTGAAATTTTAATTCTAGGAAGGATTACAGTATAAGCAAAATAAATGAAGATATAAATTCATAAACCTAAGTAAGGTTTATCATTTAATCAAAATACACACAGGTATCAATTTACAAATAATCAGCTTTTACATTCAAATAGAAATTATAATGTTCAAATACACATTGCAGCATAATATGCATTATGATGCATATTAATTAATAGCTATTATTATTGAGAATTTACCAAGCACTATACACTTTAACTATCTTATCTCTAATTTTCACAAAAAACTCCATAAACCAGATATTATTTATCCCCATTTACTGTTGAGGAAATGGAGATTAGAGTTGTTATAAAACTTGCCAAGTCTATGTATGTTCTTAGCCTCTGGAGAGCTGAAGTTGAAATTTTGTCTGGTTGTCTTTCCTTTTAAATCACTTTGTTTTTGTCAGACTTATATTTTTCAATCTCTAGATTGTTTTGATCAGAGCTTAATGTTTCTAAGGAAAACATGCCTTATCAAATCTATTAAATAGGTTAGCATCTAACACAAATTGGAATGCTGTACAAAACAGAAGAAAAAAAGGCAAGAGTAAACCAACTAAGCACAAACCAACCAACTAGCAAGTAAATTAACTTGTTAAACAACCATTTGAGAGGTAATTCAATAAATCCTTTCTTTCTAAAGTGGGAACCTCTAATAGTTCATTCTGCATTGATTAGAAGAATAGATACAAAATCAAAGTTAGAAACCAGTAAGTTGTTAACAGTGCAATGTTAATGTACAAGAAAACAACCACGAACACTACAGAATGGCTGCAATTTGCTAATTATTAGGGTGTGTTATGTTAATCTGCATATAACCATTTTCTTTCCATGATAAGTCAACTAGAAACTCCTGAGAATCAAGTCCAAGATAAAAATCAGTCATTGAACACTCCAGTTCATTTTATGCTAGACTCTCTGTGTGAAATTTATCTCAGTCCTGGTCCTTCATCTACAGATGAACGATATGCATGTGCATCATAATTTGCCAGATTGTTTCTTACATTTTCTTGGGAACTGCCATATTGAAGAGACAATTAACCACATGATGTTAATTACTGTAGAAATTATCATTACTAAAATGAGAGTTATCATATATAGGTATATAGAATTCTGAAATTGCACATAATGTGAGATTATATATAGGGGTGTGTGTGTGTGTGTGTGTGTGTGTGTGTGTGTGTGTGTCTGTCACCTTCAAGGGAATTCTACATCTATTTCAAACCAGTGAGCTGAGAATTAGCTGTACATCAGAATCTTCTGGAAAGTTCTTAACAAATCCTAACTCCCAGGCTGCACACAGTATTTAAAGCAGATTCTCTGGACATGAGAAGCAAGTTCGAGTACCATTTCATCCACATTTGCTCATTTCTGTTATTTGCCCATGAACACATATTATTTTATTAGATATTATATTTGTTCATTATTACATGAAAATGAAGACATCATATGCTTTTTTTAAATCATGCAGAAAAGTACATTGCAGAATATGTGTTGTAAAATGGCTGCACAAGCTCTGACAGTGTTGAGAACCTTGACCTTTGGTTCTTCCCTCCCCAGCATGGGAACAATCAGAGGCAGCTGAATATCCAAAGTGACCTTAGCATCTACAGCAAAGACTTACCAGCAGGACCCCAAGTTCATCAGCATCTTTCATTTACTTCCCTCCCACATTTTCACAACATCAGAAGCTATTTTTAATCTCTTTGAAGAAAAGTCTATTCAACAACTCCCACTTTTTTGGTAAATGCCCCAGTCGCCCATTTTGAAGCTAATAAGGTAGTTTTGTTTTAGAAATTTAAAAAGACAGCATTAAAATTACAAAATACTGTGAACACTCATTTCCCAGAATATCCTAGATTTTTCTCCTGTAAGAATATTGCACTTTTCATAAGGCATAATTAAGAATATGATTAAAAATAAAGGTGGAAAACTAAATTTAGGGAAACTAATCTTAGAGAAAGTCACATTTTTCCCTTCATTAAATTTAATTTAGCCAATTCTACACGGCTTCTCAACTCAAACATTCAGAAAACTAAACTTTGGGAGCAACTAGAGGAGGGGCAGATGCAATTTTCAAGTTAAATGAGAGAAAGAGAGAGAGCAAGAGAAAGCAGGGGAAGAAAGGCAAGAGGGAGGAGGAACACAGGATGTGTGGTGTAAGGCAATGCTTTCTGACAAGCAGGTGCCATTCCCAATGGAGAGGATTCTAGATACATATCTGTCACTGAAATTCTTTCTGAGTCAGAGTTGAAACTTTGTACCTCCTCTGAGAGGAAGGGCTATTTGCCTTTGCTGGGCAGATGGCAAATCAAAAGGAAAACACAAATCTCCCTCTTTGGAGGAGAGTTAAACAATATCTAGACCGACACAAAATCTGATACTAAATGTGGAGTAAATGCACACAATCCATGTTTCTTTAAAAAAATCCATTTTACTTACACTATTACTATACACGTGTCCCTATTATAGATAAATGATTTGCACAGATATATATCATTTCCCCACGACTTGAAGTTATTACCTTGACAACAGTCACCTAGAAACATCAATAGGCCTAAAATGTGCCGAGTATGGACACATGTTTCAAAGCTTTTAGCCATCTGGGAATGCGGAGTACTTCCTGGGAACTCTATTTCCCAAAATCTGCAAGTATCTTAGCTGCTCTTTTCATTTAGCATAAACTCACCAACCTCCAGCAACTTATTAACTATTTCATGTCCTGCGGGGGACAATTAACCCCAGTCATATTAAACTAGTAGATTAAAGAAGAGTCCCAGGTAATGTCAGATTAAAAAAAAAAAAAAAATGAAGACTGATGGAAAGAACAGACACTTTTTTGAAAAATTTTTTAAAGATTTTATTTATTTATTTGACAGACAGAGATCACAAATAGGCAAAGGGCGGGGAGGGGCAGGCTCCCTGCTGAGCAGAGCCCAACGTGGGGCTCAATCCCAGGATCCTGAGACCATGACCTGAGCTGAAGGCAAAGGTTTAACCCATTGAGCCACCCAGGTACCCCAAAAACTGACACTTTAATAAAACGTTCTACATATTTTCCTCAGTTTTTTTGACACTGAACAGAAACCTAGGTTGCAAAAGTGGCATTTATCATCAAAGGATCCTCTTTATTCTCTTATTACCATTGTATGAAAGAAAATTACTGTCATTTTTATCATGGCTGAAGATTCGTAACATCTACCCAGAGGTACGAAACTATGAATTTGTTTTTCATGCATTTAAATGACAAACTAAAAAACATTCAGTTGAAATCATCTAAATTCTGTAATATCAAAACAAATACCATGCTCCCCAAAGAATACAAAACTATTTTGATGTTTAAGAGGACTGATGGGCCTCGACTTTCCTGAAAATCAGTAAAACTTAGTGTGATTTTTTTTGCCTTTAATGGTATGCCAAAAACACATCCTGAAAATCAGTAAAACTTAGTGTGATTTTTTTTGCTTTTAATGGTATGCCAAAAACACATGTTAAGAATGAGCCCCACATAGCCTCCTTTTTAGTGTACGTATCATTGATAAGTTTGCTAATTGAATTGCCTATTGTCCCCCACCCTTTTAGGGTCTGTCCTAGTATTCATATCCCTGAACATGTGTGTACACCCATATACATATCCAAACACATATACATATGCATACCATATGTACACGTGCAAATACACACACACACACACACACACACACCCCTACCTTATACTGGATGGTATTATACGGTACTACAGAGGTTTTTGTATTTTTAAAAATTTCGTAATTATTTATTCAAAATTAAAAGTATGTTTTTCTTGATAGTAATTGACTATTTTTAAAAGATTTGTTTATTTCTTTTATTTCTTTTGTCTATATATTTGAGAGAGAGAGAGAGAATGTATGGTGGGGAGGGGCAAAGGGGAAGAGAGAGAGAGAAGCAGACTCCTCATGAGGAGGAAACCCAATGCATGGCTCCCTCCCAGGACCCCCATATCATGACCTGAGCCAAAGACAGACGCTTAACCAATTGAGCTACTCAAGCACCCCAGTATTTGGCTATTTTTGACATTAATTTCAAAATATAAAGTTATTTGGGTTTTAGTCCAATAAAGAAGGTGTGAAAGATAAATTATTTACTCTTTGTTCTGAGGTCAGAAAATATCTCAATAAAGCAGAACAAAAGGATTATTTGTGAGTGTCTGCGTTGGAAGGAGAGGGAGGAGGGAAGAGTGTGTTTAACTACAGGCACATAAAGTAACAGGAACGGTGGGGGGGACAGAGCTGCTGGAAGTTACCTCTTTGTTTGAGCTTGAGGACCTGCTGTTTCCTTCCTTTCCCTGTCTTCAAAACCATGCTCAAAGCTTGATTCTCCACTAAAATGTTTTTAATAAAATCCAGGTAACCTGATCACTTGTTTTGCTATGTGTGTTAAGAATTTGCTTACTTAGTATATAACTGATGGGGTTTAGAACATGGAAATGGCACCTTAGCGTACTGAATATTTTAAGCTAAAGAAGTTTGATAAAATGGCAGAAGCAGGAAGGTCACCCTGACCTTGACCTTTCCTTTGTCCTTCTCTCCTAAATTCAGCCAGAAAGACTTTATGTGCGGGGTGCCTCCTTAGGCCCTTGTCCTGAAGACAAGGGGACATTGAGGTGAATCTGAACAAACAGTCCCTGCTGTTTCTCCCAATTTGCTACACTTCCCTCATACCCTCTGACCTACTAAATCTCTCCCCAGGTGTCCACTCTTCATTACTCCTCGCATAGAAGTACTAAGGGTCAACCATTTCGTCGAGTCTTCATTCCTTATGCAGGCTCCTGTGTCATATAAATCTTATATAAAATAAACATGTATGCTTTCCTCCTGTTCATCTCTCTTTATCAGTTTAATTTTCATATCCATCCATAAACCCAAAGATGGCTGAGGAAAGTTTTTCTTCCCTTATATTTGCACAAATATATATTAATGCTTTATGGATTTTAATCTCTTATACTGGACTTTCTCAAGTGTCCTCAGTGATGTCAACTCTATGATGTGCAATAGGTTGAAAAAATTTTGCATCAAACTATGCAAAATGATGGATATTAGTGAAAATTGTGGGATAGACAACCTAGAATTTGCACATTATCATAGTGTGGTTACAAATAAGTTTGTCAAGACTACATCTGAAAACAAGGCTGCAGAACAATCAGGAGAAAGTATTTTTGAGGAAGTTTTTTTGTTTGTTTTGTTTTGTTTTAGTTTTACTACTGTGTTGTAAGCTACAAATATGCCCCTCTGCCCATTTATTTAAGTTACAGACTTAGAAGAATTATGTGGGGTTTTTTTGGGAGGGGGAGGGGTCAAAGTACATTGGATTCTAACATCCATCCAGGAAATAAAAAAGACTGGTTTACAATTTCACCTTAATTGCTCAGAATAACAGTTGCATGCATATGTATGTAAAGGCACAAATATTTGGAAATAAATAAAATGTATCAAGAAATCAGCATGCCTAGTTAGATGCAGAGTGAAAGTAACTGTAGAGATTGAAAAAAGCTAATGATAGGGACTATCATTTAAAAATCTCTAATCCCTCCCAGGCAGTTTCCATATTTTATGTCCATATTTTATTTCTATATTTTATATTTCAGTCCTGATGCTAGATATTTATAAATAATAATATTTGCCATGAAATGAATTATAAATTGAAAGGAAATAAGTATACTAATAAAAATTTGAAGTGATTGTATTCTCATCCCCTAGACTTTCAACCTCTTGCTTATTTCAGCTATAATCACAGAACATGAAAATTCTATGACCGTATATATATGTTCCTCTCTGCCCTTTGCCAAGTAACTAGTATCCTTCCTCAGGGAAAATCAGCTTCAGGAATCATTTATTCACAGTATTTTAGACTTCAGTGAATACTTTTCTCTGATATATTCGTACAACTGTTGAATTTTCTATTGTCCTTTGAAGCGGTGACATCATTTGGACACACATTGATTTTTTAATTATGATTTTTTAATTATGAGATTTAGTTTACTTTCTTTAGAGTAGCTATAGTTTATGAATTACGGAAGAGGAGAGAGTACAGACATTGTTCATGATTTCTCAGTTAGGGTTAAAAAATCATGACATCCTAAAATATTTTATATCCTAAACATTTTATTTGTAAAACAATAACACCACTAATAAAATAAGCTATAGAAATACATACTTAACATATACTGATATTTCCTTAAATGGGTGTCACTACAAAAGTTGAGGTCTTCTTAAGAGACGAAAGGGAAAGTGGGGTATATTCACAGAGAAATAAGAAAACTTCATCTGTGTTGTTGCCAAGGAATAAGCAGGCATTAATTAAATATCTACTCATTGGTAATGAATGCCAAATGGCATTAAGCAGTTAGTAGAATATTAATCACACGCTTAAGGACTAATTGTACCATATTATCCATTAATGACACAATTAAAAAACTAGATATACTATAATACATAACAGCCATTAATTGAAAGCTCTTCTAGAAGTGTGATTTCTCTGTTTTTAATGGGACGGTGGCACAGTATGCACATAATCATGAGTTTTTCCTTTTGTGGACATGACGGTTTGTACTTGAGTATGACTGATATGCCCATATATACCTCTATCACCATTAAAAAGAGATTATTACAAATCGTGCTCTTTCCCTTCTTGCCGCCCTCTGGTAAAAGGAAACCTCATTTCATGACTTAAATTACTTTTTACTTAAAATGGCATGATTATTTAGTTCATATGGAATCTTAGAGAAGTGAAGTGGGCCGACAGGACAACCTCCCTTCGTGCGCGTGTGTGCCAAGTATGCGGTAAGTGCACCAGACCAGGACCCAGATCTGGTGAAAAATAGGACTCTTCTCCCTCTTTGGAACCTGGCCCAAACGCTTCCCAATTCCATATACATGTGTACTGAAATGCCTATTAAACTTGCTGCCTTCATACTCTAAGAGGACATTGAAGTAGGGTTTAATATGAAAATAGAAGAAATTTTAGGCTATGCTTTGCCACTAAGAGCTCTTCTGGGAGACTGAGTTACTGACCACAAATATGGAACTTCCCTGGCCTTTGTCATGTAAATGTTCAGTTCTTCCTACTGATAGAGGAGCGCATGTTCCTGTCCCTTGACTTTGGACTTGACCAAGGGGATGCTAGCAGAAGTGTTAGAATGTGACCAAGACAAAACGTGCTCAGCAAGGGCTTTCTTTCTTGTGTTTTTATCAATTGACATACATCACAAAATAAAAACGGTCACAAGTTCTTAGATACTCTTCTTATCAGAGGAAGGCCTATCTTCTCTCTCCTGAATGTTGGCTGGTAGATAGAAGCTGAGAAGATTTGGGGGGATTGTTTTAAAAGCTGGGCGTGCTTTGAAAAGACTCAGTGGAAGCCGGGAGAGGATGGAGGAGATTATTGTGAAGAAATATTAGGATAGTGAGGAAAATGCCATTCGAAGCTAGAAAGAAGAGCAACATATAATAAGAAAAATGGAAATAGTATCTAATGATCTCTGAGAGCAGGCAATGATATTTGTGGACAGAATGATTTAAATTCCAAATGTCTTCTTCTTGCTATCTATGATGAATTATAAGAAAGTGATGAGCTAAAGAAGAAACTGTTCAGTTTTTGTGCACAATTTAGAAAAAAATATAGAAACACAGAATTTGCTGGGTACTGTGGACTGAATGTTTGTGCCCCCCCCCACACCCCCGGCCTCCAAATTCATATGTTCGAATTTTAATGTGGTGGTATTTGGAGGTGGGAAATTTGGGAAGTAATTAGGCAATGAGGATGGAGCCCCATGATGGGATTAGCATAAGAGGCAGAGAGTTAGCCCTTCTTCTCAGCATTTAAAGATAAAACAAGAAGACTGCCGTCTTTAAACCTGGACGAAGGCCCTCACCAGGCACCATACCATGCAGGCATCCTGACTTGGACTTTCGGTCTCCAGAACCATGAGAAATATATGTTTTTGTTTAAGCCACCTAGACTGTGGTTTTCTTTGTACTCACTCAAACTGAGTAAGACAAATGACTATGTTAGCCATGAACAGAATGAGATTTAGATGCACTGAGTATTTAACTTTTTTTTTTAAGTAAAAATTGGGGGTGCCTGGGTGGCTCAGTGGGTTAAAGCTTCTGCCTTTGGCTCAGGTCATGATCCCAGGGTCCTGGGATTGAGCCCCACATTGGGCTCTCTGCTCAGCAGGGAGCCTGCCTCCCCCAGCCTCTCTACCTGCCTCTCTGCCTATTTGTGATTTCTGTCTGTCAAATGAACAGAAAAAAATCTTAAAAAAAAAAAAAAAGTTAAAATTGTTATAGCATTATGCAGACCTGCAAAGAACATTTTGTGTGCTTTTTATCCATTTGAGGTAAGAATACTTGCATAATCTTTAGATTCCCAGCTTTTAACAAATTGAATGTCACTTAAAGGACTATTTTTTCCCCTTGAATTATTGAAAAAGAGTTTAAGACAAAAACACTTACAAGCTGAAGTCAGGATGCTTTTGAACTGTTGATGGATCTTTGGGTCATTTCCATATTCAGCTATTGTGCCTAATGCCATTATAAACATGAGTATACTAATATCTCTTCAAGATCCTGATTTCAATGATTTGGGGTATGTACCCAGAAGTGGAGATTATCATGAGGTAATTCTATTTTTATTTTTTTGAGGAACTTCCATATTGTTTTCCACAGTGGCTGCACCACTGTCTGCATAGGTGTTCCACTTTCTCCATGCTCTTGCAAATACCTGTTATTTTCTGTTTTGTTTATTTATTTTTTGATAGTGTCCATCTTAAATGATGTGAAATACTGTCTAATTATGATTTTTATTTGCACATTCCTAATGATTACTGATGTTGAGCAACTTTTCATGTGCTTACTGACCATTTATATACCTTCTTTGGAGAAATGTCTATTCAAGTTCTTTGTTCACATCTTTGAATTCAGTTGTTTGGGTTTTATTGTCATTGTATTGAATTTAGAAGTTCTCTGTGTATTCTGAATATCAATCTCTTATCAGATACATGATTAATAAATATTTTCACCCATTCCGCAGGCTGTCTTCTCACTATGTTGATAGTGTTCTTTGATACACAAAATTCTTAATTTTCACAAAGTTCAGTTTACTTATAATTTTCTTTTGTTGTCTGTGACTTTGGTTTCATATCCAAGAAATCACTTCTAAATCTATTTTCATGTAGTTTTCCCTTATGTTTTCTTTTAAGAGTTTTATAGGTTAGCTCTTATCTTTAGGTCTCTGATGAATTTTGAGTTAATTTTTGCATGTGGTGTTAGGGAAGGGTCCAACTTCATTCTTTTGCCTCTGGATAGCCAATTTTTCCAAGACATTTGTTGAAAAGACTGTCCTTTCTGCATTGCATGGTTTTGGCTCCTGTGTAAAAAAATATTTGAACACACACTCGAGGATTTCTTTCTTGGCTTTCTGTTCTTTTCCATTGATCTCTATGTCTGTCTTTCTATCAGTCCCATACCATTTTGATTACTGAGTAGTAATTGTAATAAGTTTTTAAAATTAGGAAGTGTGAGCCGTCCAACTTTGTTTTTCTTTTTCAAGATTTCTTTGGCTATTCAGGGTCACTTGAGATTCCATATGAATTTTAGGATGGATTTTTATTTCTGCATAAAACATCGTTGGGATTTTTGTAGGGATTCCATTGAGTCTGTGGTTATTTTGGGGCAGTACTGACAGCTAATCAGTATCAGGTCTACCTTCCTTAAACATGGATTTCTTGCAGGATAGGTCTAGTAGTTACGAACTCCCACTGTTTTTGTTTATCTGGGAATGTCTTAATTTTTCCCTCACTTTTGAAGGATGGTTGTCCGTTGCAGGATTCTTGTTTGACGGGTTTTTGGTTTGTCTTTTGTTGTTGTTTTTTCTGCTCTTAGCTCTATGAATCCCTGGGCCCAAAGCCTTCTGACCTCTAAAGCTTATGATGAGAAGTCTGCTGTGGAAATGATGCTGGTCCCATGCTAAAGATATATTCCTCCAGGACAGTGTTTATGTCAGAAAAACAATGGCATTTCCACCAGACAGTTTTAAGTTTAATGTGTTTCTCAGGAGTTTTTAATTGCTTATATTATGCCAAATTATACTTCATCATAACTAAGATTCTTGGTAGAGACTCTCATTTTTCAACCTGACTCAAAGTCTGAGATACAAAATATTTCTTGGGAACTTTCTTTGCCAGAGAATAGGTGTTTTTCTTACCTACATTACGCTAGGTTTCTGGTCCTACGGCCGTCCTAGTTCTACATGGAGGGTATCTCTGTTCAGATTCTCCAATATTACCAAACTTCTCTCTCACAATTAAACAACTTCTTTCACAATTAAAATCCAGTGTGTGATATGGACTTATGCTTCTATGGCCACCTGTGGTTTTTGTGATAACTTTCCTGTTTAAGCTTTTTTTTTCTTTCAACTTTTCCCCTCTAGGATTCCCTTTCTTTCTGATCTCATCTTTACCTTTAAAACAATGATTCCAGCTGTTCGTTTCTTAGGATATCTGAGCAGCCAAACTGTTAAAAGCAAAATGTTGGTGTTTTCCTTTGTTGTAGCATACAACATAGGTCTGTCTCCTGCTCATCCTTAAGTTATCTAAGTAATTACCTTTCTCCCATTAGGTTAGTCTACACTTCTCAACATGGTTGATGAGATCCATAATCTGTTTCCAATTTTATAGGTTCTTCTCTCACAACTTTTCTCTTTACTATATATCTTCCAGAAATCTAAAGTTTGATTTTCCTCAACACTATTTCCACATTCTCCAAAGACCTTTACATATGACTTTCCTTCTAATAGTAATATTTCTTTCATGTTCTGCAACGGCTATGTCCTGACCTTTGCTTCAGGTATCAGTAAAAATACCCTTGCTTGCTAAGGCATCACCTGAAACACAAACTAGGTTAAGGCTAGTCATATTTGTGATGAACTGGAAATGGGAGAGAAAAATTTCGGTTTTCTTTGTATGCTTTTCTATTGTGATAAAAAATTCTAAATGAGCAAATGTTACTTTATACTAAATATCTATAAGAAATACCTGATCATTGTGGGGTGTCCTGGAAGCTCTGCTGGTTAAGCATCCCACTCTTTGTTTCGGCTCAGGTTGTGATCTCAGGTCATGATCTCAGCGTTGTGGGATCGAGCCCCACATCAGGCTCCATGTTCAGGACAGAGTCTGCTTAAGACTCTTCTTGCACCTCCGCCTCTGCCTCTCCACCCCTCAAATAAATAAATAAATAGATAACATAAATAACCTCCAAAAAAAAAAAAACCAAATAGACTCATTATCGCCTTCAGGTAGAATTATATATTCTATCACATAGTTAAGAAGTATGATACTTTATTTATTTATTTAAAGATTTTATTTGTTTGACAGAGGAAGACAGAGCAGGAACACAAGTAGGGGGAGTGGGAGAGGGAGAAGCAGACTTCCTGCTGAGCAGGGAGCCCGACCCATGCGGCTCAATCCCAGGACCCTGGGATCATGACCTGAGCTGAAGGCAGACACTTTATGACTGAGCCACCCAGGTGCCCCAAGAAGTATGATATTTTAGATAGAAAAGTATCCGCTGCTTTCTTCCTTAGAAATAATAGTTGTAAATGTCTTCCTAGGTGCTTAATTCAAAGTTCAACAGAGTAATCCTTCTGAGGACTTGCCACTCGTCAGACTGCTGGCCCTGATTTCCAAATCTACTGATGCATGTTGCATTACATAGAATCCTATGTTATATGCAATATTGCTTTTTAGGAGTTATAAAACCCAAGATTTTTTACCACAAATTTTAACGTGTAGCACATTTAATTTCTTCTAAGACCTGATCAGTGATTTTGATAACAGTTTGTTGGGCATTTACTTTCTTGTGATAATGCCATAGTCAGATGTCTTTGAAGTGCGCTGATGATCTAAGCCAACATTTTTACCATGTTTGACATTTCCTTTGATCGCCCTGATGGATTTTCTCACTTGAATGAAAGAAACTGAGGAGATGGGAAGGATAATGAGTGTGAGAGCAGCAGATGTAACTGCCAGAGAAGGGGGAAAAAAAAGAGAGAGAGAGAGAGAGAGAGAGAGTTAAAATAATTTCTTTTAAAAATGACTATCACAGAACAAAAATTTAACTACATTATCAAGATTATAAAAAATGAGAACACACAAGAGACCTATCTCTTTTTCTTATTTATCATTCTTATGTTTACAAAGGATCAGTAAAATGGAAAATAAATAATAAGTAACATTTCACTGGAGGTTACAATTTAGAAAATAATTTCATGGACATCAGTAATAATAACAAGGAAAACTTTTATTTGAAGTTAGGATAATTGAAGTCTCAGGAGAAGTGACTTTCAGGGTCAAAAAAAACCTATTAAGAGAACTTAGATGTAAGCCTGGGTCTTTGACATCAAAGTCTATACAAGGGATGTGTTTGCAAAGTGTTGTCCAAGTACAAGTTAAGATCTAGAGTCCAGTTTGTTCTACTAACCCTTCTCCCCAAATAATAAGTTACAATTTTCTATTGGGATGAAGGTGATTCTATTAAAGTAATTTACATGAAATGAATTCTATTGAAAGAGTGTGATGTCAGTGTCAAAGACCAGATACATCAAACTCTAAAACAGTGGAATTCATACACGCTAATGGCAGTGACAAAACGTTTGTCTTCCAAATCTTTAGATTGATTAGATTGTTTATTTTGGTTTGGGAATTATGAGGTTCAACAAAGTGCTCAAAGCTTAAGGATAATCTAGCACCTCTATATACGAAAAAAGTTATAGAACTATAGGTTTATAAATCTTGCCTGGTTTTAATCCCTTATTTTTCAAAATCGTCATTAAGCATGCTGGTAACTAATATTCACTGAACTTTACCACACACAAGTTATTCTATGTGCATTATCTGACAAACTCTAAGAAGCTGATTCACAGATTTTATGGATGTATTAATTTTCTATTGTTGCTTAACAAATTACTACAAGCCTAGCAGCTTAATACAATGTACACTTATTGTCTTATGGGTTCTGTGGGTCAGGAGTTAGGACATAGTTTGGCTGAGTCCTCTTGGGTCTCCCATGGCTGCCCTCAAGATGCCAACTAGTTTTTTCCTTCCTAGGGTCCGGTTCTTTTCCTAGCTCATATGATTGTTTGCAGAAGATTCTGATATCTTGCTGGCTGGTATGCATATATCACTCTCCGCTTTTTGGGTTACCCCTCTCTTTCAGGTCTTGCCACATAACCCCACCACAGGCCTTACAACATGGCACCTAATATCTTCAAGGCCACCAAGAGAATCTGTCTGGTCTGCTTTGACGGGAGTCTCATACAATGGGATGCAGTCATGGAGTGATGTCCTGTCACCTTTGCCATAATCTATTAAATAATTAAATTGCACCCATCCTCTTGGGGGAAGAAGAGGGTGTATGTTAGTGAGTGTGACTCACTGGGATTCACCTTAGTGTGTATCTGCCACAGTACATGAGGGAGGTAGAAAAGAGTGAAACTCAGATTCACTCACAGATTTTCAGCTTCCAAATTCTCTGTGTTACCTATTAAAACTCACTTTTGATTTAATCTCCTGTTCTCTTTCCCAGGGCTATTTGTGAACAGGTACATAAAATAAAATGAGCAGACACCTTCACATTTACATTCTTGTAAATAGCCTGACCTTTATTCCAATTCAAGTTACTGCTCCCTAGAGAGTTCTCAGTATTGGTTAGAATTTGGCTTCCACCACTAGGTAATAATACCCTATAAATAGGTGGAGATGGGTGTTGGGGGAGCAGATGGGCGAGCAAGAGCTCAGGGCATCTCACCTGCTTTCATTTATGTTCCTCCTTGGGCCTGGTAAGGATCCTTGATGATACCGTGACCTGCAAGATTCCCACATCCTGGAAATGTCCAGGTGCAGACCAGTGCAGTACATCACCTTAAATAATTGCTTCCCTTTAAATGAGTAGGACAAGATATAGAGAGAATATCAGAGAAAAAAATACTTAGCTATGAAAGCTGTACATTGGATGAACTTCCACTGGGAGAAGCTCCTACTGAGTCCTCCTATAGGTCTCCTGGATGAGCCATCTTTGAGATTATTAGGATTTGCCAAAATTCTGCCACTGCCTAATCCAGACCACAGTTTAGATTACATATTATGTATTTCCTTTTTCAGATGAATTTAACAACAGGAAAACAAGACAATCATATAGAGACATTAAGCTTTTCAGTGAGATTTTTCCTCCAAAATTCTGGGGTAAGGACACAATTTAATTTTAATATTTTTTCTGATTAGATAACTCCATTCCTTATCTTAAGAAATGTATCTTTTGCTATTATATTAGTTTCTTACTGCTGTCGTAACAAATCACTACAAGTTCAATGGCTTAAAACAATAGACATTTATTCTCTTGCAGTCCTAGTGGCCAGATGACTGAAATGAGTCTTTGAGGGCCAAAATCAAGGAGGTAGCAAGGCTGCTTCAGTCTGGAGGCTCAGGAGGAATATCCATTCTTTGCCTGTCCCAGTTTTTGGTGGCTGCCATATTCCTTGGCTCTTGGCCACGTCACTGCAGTCTTTGTTGCTGTGGTTGCATGGCTTTCTGCTCTCCTGCTGTCAAATGTCTGTCTGCCTGGTACAAGGAGTCTTATGATTACATATTGGACCACATGCATAACCCAGAATGATCTCTCTATCTCAGCATGCTTAATTTGATCATATCTCCAAATTTCCTTTTACCAAATAAGAAAGCATTCACAGATCCTGGGGCTTAGGATGTGGGTATTTATTTCTTTGTGTGTGTGTGTGTGTTTTGTGGGAGGTGGTAGATGGTGGGGGAGCACTGTGCAGCCTACTGTACCTATATACGTACCCAAGCATCTAAGGGATGGAAGATTCTCATACCAAAATAAAGCTTAAAAATCTCCCTATCTCGCTTCTTCACCTTTCAGTCAGGAGAAGAAGATGGGCCAGCTTAGCGAATGCCAAATATTTGTAATTATGCAAATGCTTGGGTTTTATTCATTTTTTAATTCCTGTTTAGTTTTTTGACATTTTCATCCCTAAAAAAAGTGAACCCAAACAAGTAACCTCCTTAATTACAATAATACCCACATATAATTGTAATTTTATGGTTTTCTTTTGTCTCTTCCTATGAAAAATATTTTGTGTATACAGGTTAAACTTTTTTAATTTTATTGATGGGCATATATCTAGCAGTCACTCACCTTAAGATCTATGTTTTTGTTCTAATATTATACTGTACATTCAAACATTCCTTGTTTTTCACAACTTCATCTTACGTCTATTTTCCTCCTTTAAACGTTTGTATCAGCTTATTTATAAAATGATATCATTGCTGAACATATAGGAAAACGGCACAGAGTACAGTCCCTGTCACGGGCATGTTAGTGCACAGAGCTTCAGTGCCCTCTCAGCTACTCAGAGGAGGATGCTTATTTGTAGCAGATATTTTTTGAAAGGCATCAAATGAGTGTTTTACTCCCTGTTCTGGACCTATCAATATAGGCAAAATACAAAAATGTATTACCACAATAGTTTTATTCTTGCCGCCTAAAGAACATGGCATGCTTACTGAGCACTGAGTTCTTGTTTGGAAGCATTAGCACAGAACTAAGTCTGTTTTTTGTTTTTTTTTTTTTAAAGATTTTATTTATTTATCAGAGAGAGAAAGGTGGAGAGAGCGACTCCAGGCAGACAGAAAGGCAGGCAGAGGCAGAGGGAGAAGCAGGCTCCCTGCTGAGCAAGGAGTCCGATCCCAGGACGCTGGGATCATGACCCGAGCCGAAGGCAGCTGCTTAACCAACTGAGCCACCCAGGCGTCCCAAACTAAGTCTGTTTAAAAGAGGGAGAGACACAACGCACACAGGGAACTTCACTGACGCAGGAGTCAGAAAACTTGGGTTTTCAACCTGTTTCGACATTAATCAGTTTTGTGACCTTGGAAGCCATTTAATTTTTCTCAATCTCATTTCCGTGATCTGCAAATTAAAGCACATACATAAATTATCTCCAACATCTTTGTGATAGTGAAATATGTGACTTTAGACACTATGATCTGTCGCAATTTCCTTTTCTTGTGACTTTGCTAGAGACAGCAAAACTCTGAATTGTTTAGTGACACCAGGTGAGGGCTTAAAGATGTGGTAAATCATTGAGAATTGGGAAGTGTAAAACCATCCAAAATCAAACAATTCCTTTTTCTTTGCTTTTGCTTAGAATCAACTAGAAGTGAGCAAAGGAAATAAAACCAGGCTGGCTTTAATGTGTTATGTGTGAGGCAGGTCAAGGGGTTCTTATTTTTGCCAAATTAAATCCCAGTCCCCAACTCTGTATTCTCCGGAAGAAGAGATACGGGAACAACTGGCTTCATTTCTGATTTGAATTCAACAGGGCGCCCCAAAGTTCAGATGAACCACTTTGGTTAAATTTAGTCTTCCCTGATGATACCATAGAAATATTTTCAAAATGCCAACCAAGAATCTAAACACAATGCATCTCTAATGAGGCACTGAGACGCTGAGAGTACTTTCTCTCCTTTTATTGTGTAGGTATTCTCTAGCCATACTGTCGCTGTCTGCTGTGATGGTCACACAGATGCACTCTTTCCTTGGAATCTGGATGTGTAACCGTGAGAAAGATTCCTTGTGTCTATAAATCTCTTGCCATTCTCAGGGTCTCTTGCAGAGAGAATGCTGTTGGATTAATTGCCACAAAAAATAGAGGCAGATTTTTGACGTGTCTCTTCAGAGAGTGAGGTGACAGCCTTCCTTCTGCCTCTTCCTTGACTCAGCAGTGATTAAACTCCTCTCAAGAAGCCAGGCTCAGACACTATTATTCCAAGACTTCCATCCTGGGCGGCAGTGTCTTTTTGCCTTTACTTCTTGTTCCTTTCTCTTTTCTTTTTTTCTTTTTTCTCCCCAGAGAAAGTGATCAAGAGACAGCTTTATCTTGAACTACACTCTGTAGTTCCCTGATCTTTAGTCAGGTTTCAGACCTGTACGTGCCGTTTCTTGTGCTCGGCTTTGACTTTTCAGACGCCGGGGATGAGCTCTTCAGTTACCACTGAATACAAAGGTGGGAGTCACCTTAGAATCTCTCTTAAAAGACAAAAGACACACTTTCAGTAAAGAAGTCCCACCGTACACGCTAGAGTGCTTTATGATAATGATTATAACAAAAATGATGATTTAAAGGGAACTATAAATTTCCTGAAGCTGTTTCATGGATATTATTCAGCCTGATCTTCCCAAAGCCTCAGAGAGGTAGACAAAGTGGTTTTTATCCTTATTTCACACATGTGAAAACCAAACTCAAGAAAATTAAGGGAATTCCCTGGGGCTTCTCTGCTAGGAAGTAGTAGAATTGAGAGGGAAAACCAGAAGGTCTTGCTCTCGGTCCAATTACTTATCCATTTCACTCATTGCTTTATCCTCTCTACGCCGCCTCAACTAGCATGCTTTTTCAGACCACCTACCAATCTTCATTTCTCCACAGAGGACAAGAGTATTTCCAGCAAGGCCATCTCCTCTACTCTGCTTCAGAGACACTCTTACCTATTCTTCTTTTCTGTCAATCTACACGATTTGACCTAAGTGTTAATTGGGGATTTGGGTCACTAAGTAAGGAAGCCACCGTAATTTGGAGAGATGCCACAGGGAAAGGCAGAACAGCTGCTCATGGGACTCTACAAACAGGTGGTTCAATTAGGTAAGAACACGAAAAGACAGAGCCTCATTGGAAGACATCCTGTATCTTTCTCTACCACCAATCAGTTAGTAGGATTCAGCTATCTTCCATGTTTATTTCCCACGAATCTCTTGTTTTTTGTTGTTGTTGTTTTGGTTTTTGTTGTTGTTTTTTGTTTTTTTTTTCATCGTGTCTGGTCCACTTCACTTCAGTTATGTCATCACCTTCTCTTTACCCTTCGACATAATCACCTTTGACTTTAAATGACTTCTTCTGACTGGTGAGTTATTTTGGGGAAATTTTGCCAAAGATTCTTAAAAGAGAATATGGCAGAACAGATTCTATTTCCACTCATTCATTGGAGACTCTTTAACAGAGAAAAGTTGCTGTGTCCAGGCAGGGTTTCAGGAGTTAGGACTAGAGCACTAAACACACAAAACACATTCTCTGCATTCACAGTTTTGCATTTTTTAATTTCCATAATGTAAGTTGCTTTCCAACTCAAGCCTGATGAGAAGATCTAGACAGACATACAAATGCTAGAGTGTCATGATATTAAAGCTAAGGGAAGAGACTGTTTGTTTGTTTGTTTTTTAGTTCCCAACACTTTTCAAGCTGTTAGGTTTTGAATTGGCAAGACCATATGGAAGAAAATATGCAGAGATCATAGGTGGTATTCCTTCTATTAGAATAAGGTATTTATAAAGGATAGGTCTGGAAATGAATGATCCACTATCAATCATGCATACTCTGGTAGTTATGAAATCTTGTTTTATTTTTTCTTTGCTAATTTTAAGTTTGGCATAACTACAGTCCTTTATTTAATGTGGATATGCATGGTGTCCTTTGAGAAGTGGGTACAAATCTATCTATCCTAATGCTATTTATCAAGCCAATGGAAAAAATTTGTTTACACAAACTTGAAGAAACATGCTAGATTTATTAGACGAATGACAAAGTGAGAATTCATGATTACGTTTTAAAAATGTTTATTTGGCTGTTCTTTTGTGGGTTAGATTGATAGGGGGCAAGGTTTAAGTCCGGAATGCGCTAAGGATGCTGGCACAGAAATGCAAGCAATTAATTGTTGCCTGGACAGTTTACTGGCAAGAAAATTGAAGGGACACAGGCAAATTAGAGCTTCTTTAGGAGGTAGATTCCACAGGGTTTGGCATTTTATAGGATGGGAATACACAGACTAGACGAATTTAGCATAACTCCCCACTCCACGGCTTGAGCAATGGGGTATATGTAGTTATTCGTTGAAAGAGGGAAAGCTGGGAGAGGGAGATGTCCTGGTAGGACGGTGTTTAGGTTAGCAGCATATTGAATTTGAGATGGCTGTGAGGCGTTCCGGAAGAAATATTAATTATGGAGTTGGGCATGTGGGGCCTGGAGCTTCAGAAATGGTCTGAACTTGAAATATACAGAGATAGCTTGTGGATGATAACCAGAGGCTTGTTAAAGCAGCGGATTACCAAGGGCAATTCTGAAAACAGACATAAGTAAAAGTCTTGATTAATATCAAAACTTGAGGGATGGTAGACCCTACAGGGGGATGCTGAGATGATGCAGTCAGAAAAATAAGAAAAATGCAAAAGTGTAATGTCATAAAAGCTAGGGGGGAAGGGTGGTCTTATTTAGCATTCTTGACTTAATGCTTCTAATTTTTTTTTTAAATGTAAGTTATAACACATATAGATAAACATTAATAAAACACAAATGTTCCACTTGATAAAGTATTTTAAAGTGACATGTAACAAAATCCAGATAAAAAATAAAACACTTCTGGTACCCCTGGGAAAAAACCCTACATGGCCCTTACCAACATCAATTCATCTCACACTCGAAAAAAATGTTTCTCCTGAGTTCCCAAGCATAATATAGTTTCTTCTAAGTTTTAGTTTTAAATAACTGCAAACATATTTTGATTTTGGTTCCTTCCACTTAACATTAATGTTTGTGAGAATCATTATGTCAGTGCCTATAAATAAAGTTCATTCCTTTTCATTACTATATAATAGGCCATTGAATAAAATGATCACAAAAAGTAAAAGTAAAAATAAAATCACCACAATTTACCCTTTATCATTTTTTGAAGATTTATTTGTTCACTTTTAGAGGGAAGGTAGGGTGGGGAGGAGAGAGAACCCCCAAGCAGAGTCCACAGTGAGCACGGAGTTGGACACCACAACACTGAGATCATGACCTGAGCCGAAACCAAGAGTTGGCTGCTTAACAGACTGTGCCATCCAGGTGCTCTTATTCTTTATAATTTTGATAAATATTTGAATTGCTTCCAGTTTGAGGCTATTATGAGAATGTTGCCATAAATATTCTCGTGCAGATAGGAAAGCATTATGAGGAGATTCTTTTGAGAAGACAGTGGCTAATATAATCAAAGGTCACTGGAGATGAAGTAAGTACTGCAGACCATTGATTTATTCCAAGGGGATCACTGGTCACCTTGGTTTAAGCACGCTCAGTGGGGTGCATAGAGTTAACTGCAAATTTCAGTGGGGTGAGAAGCAAGACTCATGAGTGGAAAATAATCAAGGAACAGAGATAAATCTGAGAGGAGAGAAATAAGGAAAACCTTTCTGCCAGTTACAAGGGAACAGACGGTAAGTGTCAATGGCATCTCTGCAAGGCAGCCTTTGTCAATGATCTTTTCTCTCTTGATTCCTCTACTTCTCTCTGTCAGTATTTAAACATGCTTAATTTCTGTCATCTCAAAAGAGTTCTTCTCAAATCCTGTCTCCTTGCCCAGGCTGATAAATAGCTTTCTGATATAAGCTGACCTAATTCTCTGGCACCCACAAGTGCCTCCTCTATCTTCCCTGGTTGAGAGACTGTTGACCAAACACACTGTGTGTTCTTTCTTTTTCTTTTTTTTTTTAAGATTTTATTTATTTATTTGACAGAGATCACAAGTAGGCAGAGAGGCAGGCAGAGAGAGAGAGAAGGAAGCAGGCTCCCCGCTGAGCAGAGAGCCCGTCGCGGGGCTTGATTCCAGGACCCCGAGATCATGACCTGAGCCGAAGGCAGAGGCTTAGCCCACTGAGCCACCCAGGCGCCCCCACACTGTTTTCTATCTCACCTCCACGTCTATGCACATGGACTAATTCTAATTGCTGTTATTGAAACACTCTTTTTTGGATACACTTCTATCTCTTCTCCTGGATAATTTCTATTCACTCTTCAGCTTTCTGTCTAGATATTACTTTCTTTACAAGTCTTCCAAAGTCTAACTATATTCTCCATAAATGTGCGTGTGTGTGTGTGTGTGTGTGTGTGTGTGTGTGTGTGCCAACACACGCAGGGGGTAAATTTTGCTCTGGATCTCCACATTTTTGGCCTGGTCATGAAGTTTCAGACTTACCCTGCAACCTGAGATGCTGGCTACTCATGCCTCATTCTTTCCTTCTCTCCCTGCACAGATATCAGAACTATTTCTCGACCACAAGACTGCAAAATTCTCATGCAAGTGACTCGTGCATCGCATTTGGAAAATACGAGCCATACTATAATAGAGGGCTAACACATGGCCTGAAAGTTGCCAATATTTATTTGCTTTCATCTTCCTATTTTGGGCTTGCCATTTGGCATATCCCAAATAGATTTACCTAAGTGAAGTCGATCTGCTATCACGCATATCTGTAAGATAACAGGACCCAACAGGGAACACTTCTTTATTCCTACCCCAATACAGACTAATACCTGATTCTGGACTTAATTAAGTTTATTTTCTAGATGTAGACTTGTACATTTAGGGTGAATCCTAATAGCATAAATATGTTCAACCTCAAATGTGAGTTTAAAAAATATTGTAAAAATATTGGAGGAATGTTATACTTGATAACTAAGACATATGTTTCTCAATATAGTTGCTGGAAAGATGCATATGTTGGTATAAAAATAAAAGTGAATATGTACATATGTACATATGACTCTATAGCTCCACACACACACTCACACTCCATTGCTAAGGAATAAACTACCTCACATAGGAAACTTTATAAATAACTAATGTGTATCCCAACAAGTAAAATTTTATCAATCATAAATCTTTATAACCTTAGGAAGATGATGAAACTCATATTGCTTCAGTTTTTCATCTGTAAAATGAGGAACTATAGTTTCAGATAATCTCTCACGTCCTTCCCTGGTTTAATTCCTCTATGGTTCATGACATCTTTTAAACATTGATTATAAACTTCATGCAATCAGAGGACATCAAAGATAGTTTCATTCTTTTATCATTGCTGGAGATCCAGGGTCAACAGTAGTAAAACTAACCATACTGCTACAATTTTTTTTATAACTTTTCTTATTCTTTGATACCTGACTGCCAATTTGACATTTCTGCTATCCCTGAGCTGAGATTTTCACCTGTCATGATTCTCAAGCCCTTTGCGCTCAACTCTTTCTTACTTGCTGTGGATTGTGAGAAAAATAGCCCAAACTGCAAACAATAATATGTTGAATTATCTATAGTCAATAATAAGATTGTGAGTGAAGACAGAAACAATAGCATAGTTCTATAAGAGGGCTTAATAATAGCTATTTGAGGTGTTTGGCATTTTTTTTCATGTTTCACTGTGTTACAGAGAAGTTTTCTGGAAAACAAGCCACTGAGTAAGTGGCATAGCATTGGACACTGACCTTTTCAGAGAATGTATACAATATAAATTAGTGCCTTGACATTTTATGCATGTGGTAGCATCCAGGAGAAAAGATGGACAGAACTTAAATCAGCTTAGTTTCACACTTCATACCAGTAATGCACTAGACTCATCTCTCCATTAATTGGGCTAACTGTATTTATGTTTTTTACTAATGGAACTATTTTTTCCCTTTAGGCAGTATTCTGCCTTTGAAGTGCCTCCACTAAAATCTAGACCTATGTGAAAGAAAAATAGTTCACCTTTTACAAAATACAGAGGCAAAATGAAAGCAGGCATTTCCCAAGGTCACATAAGAGATGATGGACAGGAGCTTACAACCCAGGACTTCGGATTCTCAGCCTCTGCTTCCTGCACCCATCCTTAGCTTCCTGTTGTCAATCTGAGTTTATGAACCTTATGTATTTCCATGAAGTAATCTCATTTATCTAGATTTCAAAGAGCATTTGAAAAATATATTCTTAAAAGAAGTCGAGTTTGCATGATTTGAGAACATTAGATTTTTTTTTTCCCAATCATGATATATTAAAAGATGTGTAAGTTATATAAAGCCATACTCAGAATTCATTTAAGTCTGGCCTGTTTTCTCTGTTTGTGTGTGTGTGTGTGTGTGTGTGAGAGAGAGAGAGAGAGAGAGAGAGAGAGATTTACTTCTATTTAAGGGTATAGAAAAAGAGTACTTTAGTAGATGTTTATTTCATAAGGTAGTACTTACCTTGTACTTTGAGCACTGTGAGGCTTACAAAAACTACATGGAAATAATGAAAGATGTTTATGGACAGTAATGTTAGCTTAAAAAATGTGTGACTTTTTTGCATAAATAGAAACAATATCACTTTTTTTCTCTCTTCCCATTTATACTCTCAAAAAACTACAAAAATTCAGAATATCTTTACAAAAAACATGATAATCATACCGGACACAGCTAGTTCACAAGACGAGAGGTGGAAGTTAAATTTTATGTGGTATTTCAGCCTTAATCTCTATCAATCACTAATCAATGCCTAAGTGTATTAACTGCTGTGCACCCATTATACACAGTAATTAAATAAATTTTCAAATATAAATGGGAATCTATTTTCACAGACCCATGGCATCTATGCATTTAAATCACATGTAAACCAAAAGTGGTCATTAACACATTTACATTTTTATATTGTTGCTTCAACAGCCAATGTTACAAAATAAAAAGCATACCACTACTTTCTATACCTGCTGATGTTATGGAAAGTTAGCATCTGGAAATCACTGCCATCTTCCAAAGCCAGCGGTTTTTTACCCTGATTTGAGAATGTCAGGTCGTACATAAATATGGGATAGATGTGGAGGGCTTTTCAGGAAGTAAAGGCATACACGTGTTAGCATGCACAAAATTCATTGTCCCTGTAAGCCACAGATGATGCATCTAAAGCATGTTAAATAAGTATTCTCCTGTTAGCCTACTGTTACAGAGTTTTTTTTTTTTTTAACTCATTTTTAAACTCTCATGGGAGATTCATCATCAGTGAACAGTTACAACCTTTCGTTTCTCTTGGGTTCTTACATATATCACCAAGTACGCAAAGTGCTGCATATGAGAAAATCAATAAATGCAATGCTTAGATGATGAATGTTTACAATTTACTCTTTCATTGCTACTGTGTGCTAATAAAAACAACACCTAAAAAAGAAAAGTGAGTTACAAATATAGAAGAGATACCTGCCCCCAACTAAATATTTTCCTTGTAGTTAAATCAGATCACTTCCATTGCTAGCATTTTACCTCATTGCACATAAATTGCAGATTTTATATAACTCACCCACTCTATTCCAAAGGAAAATAGATAGAGTTTAGGGAAAACTTGGAATAAACTTCATTACACAGTTGGGTAAATCACTTATGCATTCAACAAAAGCAAACAGTGAATATGAATGAATGCAGTTGGGTTATCTGTAACTCTGTCTCAAAAAACTTTTTTTATGGATGAAATATTTCAAAAGTTAAATTACCCAGTGTCACAATTCTTTATGTGAAACAGCTGCAGAAAGTTTCACATCTTTTTGAAAGGTAGGACAATATCATATGCTTTTGCAATGTGACAAGGAGTTTTCATTACATATGAGTGCTTCTTTAAGCTTCCAAAGTCAATTCTTTTCTGCATTGGGAAAACTGTCATACAATTAAAATAATGAAAGCAATCTTATTTCTCTCCTGCTGAAAATATAGTTTTCTATAGTAACAAGACAGTCAGAAATCATTTCCCTTGTTTATACTTAAAGAGAGAGAGAGAGAGAGAGAAGAACATTTTCTTTTTGAACAAGCCTAAAGAATGTCCCAATAGATACAATTTTTCTATTTTGAAAACAATGCCATGTATAATGATTCTCTTCTCTATGCATTTTTAGTGCAAAAAAAAAAAAAAGAAAGAAAGAAAGAAAAGTCAAATGCGTACTTCACAGTGTAAAGCTGGATTTCTTTCCTTTGATGTTGTGTTTACTATTTGCTTAACCAGAAATGAGTGCAAGTGTCTTATAGAGTAGCCAAGCAGACCCTAAGAGCTCATAAATTCTTACTGCTTAAGGTCACAAAATGCTTGTGAGAACTTTTGTAAAGACCATGGCCCCAGGCCCAGGTCACTTATTTTGATATAATGACATTATTCCCTTTTCCCCATTTAAGTCACGATTTTTAAAATGTCATTTAACAGATCTCTATCCACTCTCAAGGGAAGACCGAATAAAATGTTTCGAGAACCAGACCTTTAAAAAAAGGAGCTTAGAACTGGTATATGTAATAGTGTACCATGCAATCCAGAGTTAAGTCAGATAAATTCACATAAGGAAATGATCCATATTTATTTTTATGATTTGTACTTGCCCATGGTTTTGTAAAGATGATCTCTAGTATTCAGATCATGTCTACAGTGAAGGAATAAATGATACAGAATTACAGGTCATATATTAGAAAAGATATAAGATATATACATATATATATCATTATATATCTTATATATATATGATATAAAAGATTATAAGTATATTCCTAGTCTCAGTATATGTCTTTTACTTTCAGAAAAAATATAATAATTTCTTAGATGTTCTAGAAAATTCTATGTCATTCTCAATGTTTGCTGTTAATGCCTAAATTATTAATTTATGCCTATTTACATACAAAATTATTATTATTATCAAACAATCTTCATGAATTTCTTATACTTTTATTACCATTTCCTTTTCATTCTTAGGTTTTCAATAAAGAGTAAAATGTTCTATCTCCCTATTTATCTCTCTATGCTTAAATCTGTGAACTTGAAACTCTTCATGTCTTCATTTATGTTTGGTTTGATTATTTTTTCTGATTCTTCCAATGAAGAAACATTATTTCAGTTGAAAATTTTACTTATGTATTACATTGACTCTATGGGATAATGATACTGAATGTTCACTGACTAAATAGGCATATTTTTGGAACCAGGTGTGCATCCGTATTTAGGCATTGGACGAACACCTGAGCTCAGCTGTCCACAGTGATGGGATCAGTAATATTCCACAGCTGCCAGAGTCTCTTCAGATAATCTGTGAACATCTGGCACACACACACACCTGCCTTTACTACTCACAGGATGTTAGTAGTTCCAGCAAGGGTGTGACGTTGGGTGAGAGGACCCTCCACAACTTATGTAAACCCTGTAGCAGCTGAGAGCTGAAGTGGATACCTCTCTGACAGCTCCTTCCTGGAAAGCTGATCTCAGTGGTTCCTGATCCGGCCCATCACGGAGAACTGAAGCTTCCCATCCTGCTTATGTTGGTCTTGTAAGATTCCTTTTTTCTTTCATACCTTGCATGTAATATTGTGGAATTTGTCTGAGATCGTGGCGTATGGTCAGATCCCGGTAGAAAGAATACCACCTGACTTGACATCTTGACTGGGTAATTTCTCTAAATGGGCTAGTGTACTTTTCAAATTGGTTAAGTTAGATATGTTAAGATACCAAGCGTGTTTGGTTTCATAAGGAATCATAGGAAACTACAATAATTGCATTGGCATTGACATTGAAAGATTTAAAAGAACATCCTTTGTAACATGAAAACCAGTGCTTGTGAACACTAATAGTTTTTCCTTGATTATAAAGCCTACAACTATTATACTAAAAATAACCAGGTTATGCTATGCTATGTATGTAGCAATTATCATGAAAGCACTTGATTATATTCATTCATATTAATGGTGCAGTCTTCATTTATAGGTTTGTAAACATTTCAGACTCTATTACCTAGTGGCATTATTTCATTCTGTTGACAGAATACATTACCATTTATTTTATGGCTGAAGTAGAGTGTAGCAAGTAAAGAAGCAGCAAAATGTACATAGTCAAAATACTTGGACTGCTGACTGTAAAATTATACTAAACACTGGTTGCATGATAGCAAGACTCACTTGTTTCTTTGTGTGTTATTTGTATTATTTTGTGAAGACAGGTCAATGTGAGAGTCTCTAAATAAACTAATAATCCCTTTTGCTTAGAATGTCAACAAATATTCAGGATAATAACAATGTAAAGGATTGCCTATGAAGCTAAAGTTAATTATCTGTTTAGACAGTTTAAGTATCAATGCTACTTTTAATATTTGTTAACATACAAATAATTATACTTTCAGCTATCTATATACTTATAACTATCTTGCTTATAATCAATTCTTATTATTTTTAAATAAAAATCACTTAAAATCAATTCTTATTTTTTTCTCACTAAAATATTTTTTAAAAATTTATTTAAAAGTGTCTTCCCTCAACAAAACTCTGTGTCTTGCAGAACAGGAAGAACATAATAGGAAAGCAAAAACTATTAACATTTTGGATAGTTGCAAACTTTTAAAGACATTTCTGCAATCACTTACTGTTAAAATAGTGTTAAACTATGGATCCTTTACTTGGAACATATCTGACTGCAATTTAGGATGTTACCATTAGATAGCACATCTCTAACTTCTGCAAGCACCTTATACATTCTTGCATCTACAGTGTACAGATTCATGATCAACCCAAAAGCATGTCTAAATTTAAACAATATTGGAGCTAATTTTTTTTCTGTTGATCTTGTTGTCTTCCATCTTCAGATATTTGACCTACCAAATTTTCAAGTTGTAACACTTTAAAATTTCCAGGCCAAAAAAGAGTTACTTGAGAGGAGAAGATACCAACCCTGAGATTGTGTCCCATGAAGCAGTTACAGTCTAGCCAAAGTTCACAAGGAATCGAAAATGCATTTTAATTGTTAATCATAATAGAAGAAGCTATTAAAGCCAAAACAGAGAATTCCAAGTATCTAGACTAAGATCTACTAGAGATCTTCCCCCTTCTACGAGTCCCATGGAAATAATCTGCTCTTGCTCTCGACTCTGAAGACCTATTTATATTATGGGAATCCCCCTCTTGTACATGTAACTGAATGAAGCATAGACAGCTGAACTAAGGTGGATTAATCCATTTTTTCAGATTAAGTCAATATCGTTTCCTTTTTTTCCCCTAGAAAATATGAGGGAATAAACAAGCGAGACTGCCTCAAGATAAAGAGCTTCCCACAGCTAAGGAAACAATCAATAAACTGAAAAGGTAACCTACAGAATGGGATAATAAATATTCATAAACTACAAGTGATAAGGGTTTAGTATCCAAAATACATAAAGAACTCATGCAACTTTATGGCAAAAAAGGCAAATAACTCAATTGGAAAATGGGCAAAGAATCTATAGACATTCTCCAAAATAAGAAGACAAACGGTCAACGGGTGAATAACTGGAGTCCTCCCTCCAAGGATGAAGACACGTATTCTCAGAGCTGCTGGGCATGAAGATTGCTCATGAGTCATGGCTAACCCCTTTCTCAGGAATTTTCCTTGAGAGCTACTTCCTCCAAGGTTACATGTTCTGTCTAGAACTAGACACAATCTGAAGTCTAATTTGATATGGAGAAGTAGGGGCCTGACCCACTTGTCTCAATCCAGGACAGTTATGAAAACTACTCCGTTTTCAGAGCTTACCAGGCAGACCTGTGTTGTCCGTATACTCAGTTCACCTTCTTCTGTACCATTCTGCACCCTCACCTTTTCACGGTTTGTTTTCCTACGACAGTAAACTTCCTATAAACAAATCTTGGTCTAGAATCTCCTTTCTAAGGAACACACCTACAGAGACTGTGTTAAGTTCTGTACTATGTTTTAATGTTTAAGATCATGTCCCCTTGAATAAAACTCAAATCCAAGTCCTCCATGCACCATTCCTTTAGCTGCATAACTTTGGAGACATATTTGACTCCTTTATGCTCACTTGTTTAAAAGTTATTATTAGAATATCTTACCCATGAGTTGTTTCTAAGATTAAATGAATAAATGCATATAAGGGACTTAGCATCAAAGCACTGAGGTAAAGGAACAAACAGTAGTCATAATTATTTAACTGATTAACTATATAATCACAATCATAATAATGTAACTGATAAGATTAGGACTATTTCTGCATGCCCAGTGATTCATTTAGGTACGTGCACACAGACATATGCATATACACATACATACTCACACACACAATCAAATGGTATCAATTATTCAAACATTTATCAATCATATTAATCATTATTTTTTTATGACACAAAGACAGCCTGTATTTTGAATTATGGAGTTGTGTAAGTCCAACTAGCTCCCACTCTCAGTCCCACCTTCCTGAAAGCCAAGTTAGAAGGCATAAAAGGATGCTGTTGGGTCTTCTGTGAAACCAATAAGCAGCCAGTTAATACTTACTCTGTGGCTAAGAATAGTGACTCTGATTTTCTCTGCAATTGCAGAGTGTTAGGATAGTAATCCTTGGTTAATGTTAGTCTTTGTCACTGTCCATAGCACAATGGTGAGGACCAAGGACCACATTGTCTCTGATTAAACCAAAACCGTCACTACTAATGATGGGATCAACAGTTGACACATCAGTGTGGGCTGTTACTTGGACAAAAAATTTACCATTGACTATAGTTTGGGTAATATACATTTCTTATGTAGTGTATTTCTAATATTACTATGTTTATGATTTACCTGAGTAGCTTGTTAAATTTAAGGTTCTAGTTCATGAGATTATGCCTTGCTTCCGAGACTCCCTAAGACGCAAATGTTGCTGCTGACCCCTAAACTATAACTGACTAGAAAGGTTTTAGGCAGAATCGTGATTTGTGTTTAGAAAATAGGGAAACTCAGAATGCTTTGTTGAACTTCCCAACATTATAAAGTCAAATAACTCCTATTTATATCACCCTCGCCACATGTATACACTCCATCCTTAGTCATATTAGAAAGCAATTTTAGAGCCCTCGACATTTAGATTAACTTGTCTTAATACCAAATAATACGATATGATTGATATCTTATTGATGACTGATACTAATGTAGTTCATGTAAATTAACCCATCTCTCTCTCTCTCTCTCTCTCTCACACACACACACACACACACACACACACACACACACACACATTCATGCACGAACACACAGTCACTCAAGGTAATGTCAATTGTGCTCAGATGTCAGGGCTGCTGTTTTCCTGACCAAGATGTCATTCTTTATTCAGAATAAAAGAAATGGGGTGATTAAAGTCTCATTAAAAGGGGACACCATGCCTTTCCAGGTGATGGTGTCAGTGAGAGCATATCATACCAAGTCTTGGGTCTTTTGGCCCAGGGTAAAATTAAAAACAATTTCCACTTGCTTAACTGTCCTGTTAAGAACAGTAAGAGAAAATATTCAATGTTCCTAACCTTATAAAATAAACCCTCATTCTAGCAGGGTGGTGCCCTATTGGAGGGCTATTGTAGAGCTCCTTCAGGGTCTTTCACTGAGAGGATACACCTGGCAGCCTCAAGCTCCTGAGACTCAGAAGATAGACTTCTGTACTCTTGTTTCTCAACTGTCAAAGGGGAAAAGGAATTTGATCAGGAACACTGTAACAATATCCCACGAGGAATCATGGACATAAAATAGTTCTTTGCTCCAGTGATCCAAGAATGAGTTTTATGCCACATTTGGGACTATGGATTGTTACCTTCAGTGATGAGAATATCTTCATTTTTTTTTTAATTTCGTAGAAAAATTACTTTCTGTTTAATTCATTATTGCTTGAAAATCAATCAGAAGATAACCAGAATATAGTTTTTTGTTAATTTTTTATTTTTTTATAAACATGTATTTTTATCCCCAGGGGTATAGGTCTGTGAATCGCCAGGTTTACACACTTCACAGCACTCACCAAAGCACATACCCTCCCCAATGTCCACAACCCCACCCCCCCAACCCCCCTCCCCCCAGCAACCCTCAGTTTGTTTTGTAAGATTAAGAGTCACTTATGGTTTGTCTCCCTCCCAATCCCATCTTGTTTCATTGATTCTTCTCCTACCCACTTAAGCCCCCATGTTGCATCACCACTTCCTCATATCAGGGAGATCATATGATAGTTGTCTTTCTCTGCTTGACTTATTTTGCTAAGCATGATACGTTCTAGTTCCATCCATGTTGTCGCAAATGGCAGGATTGCATTTCTTTTGATGGCTGCATAGTATTCCATTGTGTATATATACCACATCTTCTTGATCCATTCATCTGTTGATGGACATCTAGGTTCTTTCCATAGTTTGGCTATTGTGGACATTGCTGCTATAAACATTCGGGTGCACGTGCCCCTTTGGATCACTACGTTTGTATCTTTAGGGTAAATACCAAATAGTGCAATTGCTGGGTCATAGGGCAGTTCTATTTTCAACATTTTGAGGAACCTCCATGCTGTTTTCCAGAGTGGCTGCACCAGCTTGCATTCCCACCAACAGTGTAAAAGGGTTCCCCTTCCTCCGCATCCTCACCAGCATCTGTCATTTCCTGACTTGTTGATTTTAGCCATTCTGACTGGTGTGAGGTGATATCTCATTGTGGTTTTGATTTGTATTTCCCTGATGCCAAGTGATATGGAGCATTTTTTCATGTGTTTGTTGGCCATCTGGATGTTTTCTTTGCAGAAATGTCTGTTCATGTCCTCTGCCCATTTCTTGATTGGATTATTTGTTCTTTGGGTGTTGAGTTTGCTAAGTTCTTTATAGATTCTGGACACTAATCCTTTATCTGATATGTCATTGGCAAATATCTTCTCCCATTCTGTCAGTTGTCTTTTGATTTTGTTAACTGTTTCCTTTGCTGTGCAAAAGCTTTTGATCTTGATGAAATCCCAATAGTTCATTTTTGCCCTTGCTTCCCTTGCCTTTGGCGATGTTCCTAGGAAGATGTTGTTGCGGCTGAGGTCGAAGAGGTTGCTGCCTGTGTTCTCCTCAAGGATTTTGATGGATTCCTTTCTCACACTGAGGTCCTTCATCCATTTTGAGTCTATTTTCGTGTGTGGTGTAAGGAAATGGTCCAATTTCATTTTTCTGCATGTGGCTGTCCAATTTTCCCAGCACCATTTATTGGAGAGGCTGTCTTCTTTCCATTGGACATTCTTTCCTGCTTTGTTGAAGATTAGTTGACCATAGAGTTGAGGGTCTATTTCTGGGCTCTCTATTCTGTTCCATTGATCTATGTGTCTGTTTTTGTGCCAGTACCATGCTGTCTTGATGATAACAGCTTTGTAATAGAGCTTGAAGTCCGGAATTGTGATGCCACCAACTTTGGCTTTCTTTCTCAATATCCCTTTGGCTATTCGAGTTCTTTTCTGGTTCCATATAAATTTTAGAATTATTTGTTCCATTTCTTTGAAAAAGATGGATGGTACTTTGATAGGAATTGCATTAAATGTGTAGATTGCTTTAGGTAGCATAGACATTTTCACAATATTTATTCTTCCAATCCAGGAGCATAGAACATTTTTCCATTTCTTTGTGTCTTCCTCAATTTCTTTCATGAGTACTTTATAGTTTTCTGAGTATAGATTCTGTGCCTCTTTGGTTAGGTTTATTCCTAGGTATCTTATGGTTTTGGGTGCAATTGTAAATGGGATGGACTCCTTAATTTCTCTTTCTTCTGTCTTGTTGTTGGTGTAGAGAAATGCAACTGATTTCTGTGCATTGATTTTATATCCTGACACTTTACTGAATTCCTGTATAAGTTCTAGCAGTTTTGGAGTGGAGTCTTTTGGGTTTTCCACATATAGTATCATATCATCTACGAAGAGTGATAATTTGACTTCTTCTTTGCCAATTTGGATGCCTTTAATTTCCTTTTGTTGTCTGATTGCTGAGGCTAGGACCTCTAGTACTATGTTGAATAGCAGTGGTGATAATGGACATCCCTGCCGTGTTCCTGACCTTAGCGGAAAAGCTTTCAGTTTTTCTCCATTGAGAATGATATTTGCGGTGGGTTTTTCATAGATGGCTTTGATGATATTGAGGTATGTGCCCTCTATCCCTACACTTTGAAGAGTTTTGATCAGGAAGGGATGCTGTACTTTGTCAAATGCTTTTTCAGCATCTATTGAGAGTATCATCATATGGTTCTTGTTCTTTCTTTTATTGATGTTTTGTATCACATTGACTGATTTGCGGATGTTGAACCAACCTTGCAGCCCTGGAATAAATCCGACTTGGTCGTGGTGAATAATCCTTTTAATGTACTGTTGAATCCTATTGGCTAGTATTTTGGTGAGAATTTTCGCATCTCTGTTCATCAAGGATATTGGTCTATAATTCTCTTTTTTGATGGGATCCTTGTCTGGTTTTGGGATCAAGGTGATGCTGGCCTCATAAAATGAGTTTGGAAGTTTTCCTTCCATTTCTATTTTTTGGAACAGTTTCAGGAGAATAGGAATTAGTTCTTCTTTAAATGTTTGGTAGAATTCCCCCGGGAAGCCGTCTGGCCATGGGCTTTTGTTTGTTTGGAGATTTTTAATGACTGTTTCAATCTCCTTACTGGTTATGGGTCTGTTCAGGCTTTCTACTTCTTCCTGGTTCAGTTGTGGTAGTTTATATGTTTCTAGGAATGCATCCATTTCTTCCAGATTGTCAAATTTGTTGGCGTAGAGTTGCTCATAGTATGTTCTTATAATAGTTTGTATTTCTTTGGTGTTAGTTGTGACCTCTCCTCTTTCATTCATGATTTTATTTATTTGGGTCTTTTCTCTTTTCTTTTTGATATGTCTGGCCAGGGGTTTATCAATTTTATTAGTTCTTTCAAAGAACTAGCTCCTAGTTTCATTGATTTGCTCTATTGTCTTTTTGGTTTCTATTTCATTGATTTCTGCTCTGATCTTTATGATTTCTCTTCTCCTGCTGGGCTTAGGGTTTCTTTCTTGTTCTTTCTCCAGCTCCTTTAGGTGTAGGGTTAGGTTGTGTACCTGAGACATTTCTCGTTTCTTGAGGAAGGCTTGTACCGCTATATATTTTCCTCTCAGGACTGCCCTTGTTGTGTCCCACAGATTTTGAACCGTTGTATTTTCATTATCATTTGTTTCCATGATTTTTTTCAATTCTTCTTTAATTTCCCGGTTGACCCATTCATTCTTTAGAAGGATGCTGTTTAGTCTCCATGTATTTGGGTTCTTTCCAAACTTCCTTTTGTGGTTGAGTTCTAGCTTTAGAGCATTGTGGTCTGAAAATATGCAGGGAATGATCCCAATCTTTTGATACCGGTTGAGTCCTGATTTAGGACCGAGGATGTGATCTATTCTGGAGAATGTTCCATGTGCACTAGAGAAGAATGTGTATTCTGTTGCTTTGGGATGAAATTTTCTGAATATATCTGTGATGTCCATCTGGTCCAGTGTGTCATTTAAGGCCTTTATTTCCTTGCTCATCTTTTGGTTGGATGATCTGTCCATTTCAGTGAGGGGAGTGTTAAAGTCCCCTACTATTATTGTATTATTGTTGATGTGTTTCTTTGATTTTGTTATTAATTGGTTTATATAGTTGGCTGCTCCCATGTTGGGGGCATAGATATTTAAAATTGTTAGATCTTCTTGTTGGACAGACCCTTTGAGTATGATATAGTGTCCTTCCTCATCTCTTATTATAGTCTTTGGCTTAAAATCTAATTGATCTGATATAAGGATTGCCACTCCTGCTTTCTTCTGATGTCCATTAGCATGGTAAATTCTTTTCCACCCCCTCACTTTAAATCTGGAGGTGTCTTCGGGCTTAAAATGAGTTTCTTGGAGGCAACATATAGATGGGTTTTGTTTTTTTATCCATTCTGATACCCTGTGTCTTTTGATTGGGGCATTTAGCCCATTAACATTCAGGGTAACTATTGAAAGATATGAATTTAGTGCCATTGTATTGCCTGTAAGGTGACTGTTACTGTATATGGTCTCTGTTCCTTACTGATCTACCACTTGTAGGCTCTCTCTTTGCTTAGAGGACCCCTTTCAATATTTCCTGTAGAGCTGGTTTGGTGTTTGCAATTTCTTTCAGTTTTTGTTTGTCCTGGAAGCTTTTAATCTCTCCTTCTATTTTCAATGATAGCCTAGCTGGATATAGTATTCTTGGCTGCATGTTTTTCTCGTTTAGTGCTCTGAAAATATCATGCCAGCCCTTTCTGGCCTGCCAGGTCTCTGTGGATAAGTCAGCAGCCAATCTAATATTTTTACCATTGTATGTTACAGACCTCTTTTCCCGGGCTGTTTTCAGGATTTTCTCTTTGTCACTAAGACTTGTAAATTTTACTATAAGGTGACGGGGTGTGGGCCTATTCTTATTGATTTTGAGGGGCGTTCTCTGAACCTCCTGAATTTTGATGCTCATTCCCTTTGCCATATTGGGGAAATCCTCCCCAATAATTCTCTCCAATATACCTTCTGCTCCCCTCTCTCTTTCTTCTTCTTCTGGAATCCCAATTATTCTAATGTTGTTTCGTCTTATGGTGTCACTTATCTCTCGAATTCTCCCCTCGTGGTCCAGTAGCTGTTTGTCCCTCTTTTGCTCAGCTTCTTTATTCTCTGTCATTTGGTCTTCTATATCACTAATTCTTTCTTCTGCCTCATTTATCCTAGCAGTGAGAGCCTTCATTTTTGATTGCACCTCATTAATAGCTTTTTTGATTTCAACTTGGTTAGATTTTAGTTCTTTTATTTCTCCAGAAAGGGCTTTTATATCTCCCAAGAGGGTTTCTCTAATATCTTCCATGCCTTTTTCGAGCCCGGCTAGAACCTTGAGAATTGTCATTCTGAACTCTAGATCTGAACATATTACCAATGTCTGTATTGATTAGGTCCCTAGCCTTCGGTACTGCCTCTTGTTCTTTTTTTTGTGGTGAATTTTTCTGCCTTGTCATTTTGTCCAGATAAGAGTATATGAAAGAGCAAGTAAAATACTAAAAGTGTGGCAACAACCCCAGGAAAATATGCTTTAACCAAATCAGAAGAGATCCCAAATCGTGAGGGGGGAGAAAGGGGATAAAAAGAGGTTCAAAAAGAAAGAAAGAAAAAAAAAGAAAAAAGAAAAAAAAAGAAAAGAATTTAAAAAGGAAAACGGATAAAGAACAATATAAAAACGAAAATATATATATATTAGATAAACTAGTTAAAAAACGTTAAAAAAGAAAAAGGTAAAAGTTTGAAAAAATTTTAGCAGAAGAAGGGAAAAAAATGAAAAAGAAAAAAATTAAATTAACTGCAAGACTAAAAAAAATCACAGGGAAAAAAAAAAAAAAGAAAAGAAAAAGAAAAAAAAAATCACAGGGAGAAAGCCATGAGTTCCATGCTTTTCTTTCTCCTCCTCTGGAATTCTGCTGCTCTCCTTGGTATTGAAACTGCACTTCTTCGTAGGTGAACTTGGTCTTGGCTGGATTTCTTGTTGATCTTCTGGGGGAGGGGCCTGGTGTAGTGATTCTCAAGTGTCTTTGCCCCAGGCGGAATTGCACCGCCCTTACCAGGGGCCTGGCTGAGCAATCCGCTCGGGTTTGCTTTCAGGAGCTTTTGTTCCCTGAGCGCTTTCCTTAGAGTTCCGGAGGAAAGGAATACAAATGGCGGCCTCCTGGTCTCTGGCCCGGAGAAGCTGAGAGCCTGGGGCCCCACTCCTCAGTGCGCCCTCAGAGAACAGCACCCAGTTACTCCCATCTGCCTGACTTCTGGCCGCGCTCTGAGCTCACCGAGCCTGCGACCTGTTCAAGGTAACACCGAGCTGCGAGCTTACTGTCGGCTCTGTCTCTGTAGCAGGCTTTCCCGTTCCAATACGCGCTAGCTCTGTGACACTCAGATAACCCCGATCCTTCTGTGACCCTGTGGGACCTGAGGCCACGCTGACCCCGCGTGGGCTTTGCCCTGGTTTAGCCTCTGGAGCGATGTCCCTCAACGGAACAGACTTTTAAAAGTCCTGATTTTGTGCTCCGTTGCTCCGCCGCTTGCCGGGAGCCGGCCCCTCCCCCCGGGGTCTATCTTCCCCTCGCTTTGGATTCACTTCTCCGCCGGTCCTACCTTTCAGAAAGTGGTTGTTTTTCTGTTTCCAGAATTGCTGTTCTTCTTCTCTTCTATCTGCCGATGGATTTGCAGGTGTTTGCAATCTTTAGATAAGCTATCTAGCTGATCTCCGGCTAGCTGAAGCAGTCTCAGCCTGCTACTTCTCCGCCATCTTGACTCCTCCTCTCCAGAATGTAGCTTTTGATGATAACTTCACAGAACAAAGACAGGTGCCTTGCTTAGTTTGAAAGGTAAGTTTACCATCCTGAGGAACAACAGAACACATCCATTCATATATCACTGCTGGTAATTTCTTGACAAATTATGCACAGATATGGCCTGCTTTATATGGTTTTTCACATGTACTTCAAATGAAAGCATATAGGAATTTCTTAGAGATTACAATTGTTAGTTATTGCTCTTTGTAATATCCCTTTCTCTGAAAGGAATATTTTCATACCTTTATGTTTAGAATATTATTAAGTCGTTGATGGTCTGAGGACAAATTATGGTTTAAAAACATTATTAGCTAACTTGTACAAATTTTTTTTTTAAAAGCTTGGTATGTGGCCTGTAAGATTTAAATTAATTTTATAAGTCTGAATTTAATGATAATTTTAAAAATATTTCCCTTGAAAACAAAGGATCCAGTCTTTGTCTCCAACTGAATTATAAATTACTAGTTGCTATCTTTCATAAATAGTTTACCTTACAGTCTAATTTATCTCAATTAATGTGTTGGTTGCTTTAATAGATGGATGAATTAATTTTAACTGGGTAATAACTAATTGAATAAGTTCCACATACAAACTGTTTTACTTACTATAAAAAGCTCCTAAATTATACTAGACCTGCATGACATCAGGATAACCTAATCCATTTAAAAATATAAATCTGATTATATATTCTTTACATAAGATGTCAAAATTCAAATGCCAAAACATCACAATTACCCAAAATAATTTTCAGAGGGGGAAATTTCTATCAAAACTTCATTCACTGTTTCAGTAATAATGTGTGGCTGTATGTTCAGACTCTAGGCTCACTTGGGACTGAGGTGGACTCTTGAATGTTTGGTGGTAACTCTGAGACAGTCAGCATATCAATAAAATATTTTATAAGTTAGACTTTTATCTGTAAAATGAGAAACTGAATTGTACCTATCTTTTGAAGGTTTTGCAAGGGTTAACTGAGATGGCATGAATATAGAACTTAGCACTTTCCTGAAAAAAAATAAAGGATATTTGTAGGAAGGAAGTGTGTCATCAGAAAACTAGACATTTTATACTATTTTTCCGTGGTAGTACTTTTGGGAATCTATGGTGTTTACATTCTGGCTGCAGTTCCATGGCTTTCTTAAGAACCAAAAACACAGAGAAGTGAAATAGTAATAGAAATTACTATTTCATGTTTAAACCCAGAAGGCATCATATATGACTCTGATTCATTTTATAAATTCACTAATTAAGATGAGCTGTGAATTTATGAAAAATTAACATAACTCAATGATCCAAAGAATTTTTTCTGTGATGCAATCAGAATTCGATTCAAATTAGTAACAAATGTAAAACAAGCTTTAAAAAACAAATTTGTAAAATAATTTTTATAATATAAATCTAAATGTGCAATGATGTCAAATTTGAAGTTATTTCATATCTTTCTGTACGTGTGTGTATTTATAGTTTTACCTTAATTTTAAATAATGCTAAATACAACTAGGCATTTATATATTTTTTATTTCTTGAAATTAATTCTTACCAGTCTCATATATCTCAAAAACATATGATGCACTACACTCACATATTTATTTTTTTAATTACTTGCCTCCAATTGTCCCATTAGAATAAAGCCTGTTACCTAAATTTGAAGGATTCCCTAATTTTTCCATGAATCCCAAGGGCTTTATTAATTCAAAACATGACACAATCCAAATACTGAGGAAATGAGGGGTATAGATTCTAATCATTCCTGTTGCCCTATGCCACACAGTGTCACCAATGAAGACCAGAGCTGCAAGGACAAATAAACACTCTCCTACTATCTGTCGATGTTCTTATAAACAGAACCTTTGATGGTTCCATATTACTCTCAAGACCATGTTTCCCAAACCTACCTTTGCAAGTGGCAGGGCTCAAAGCAAATTCTAGGGCATGTGTTTTCTGAGTTTCCCCTATGTGGGCCCATGCATCAAACCTGAGTCACCAGTCCAGCTTACCAGCTTCTGTAAGACACTTAGACCAATACAGCAGATCATCTGTCTTTGAGTCTTAAAAACTAGTCATTAGATTTCATTCTCCAGTGACCAGTGTTGCATAAAGAGATCAAAACAGATTCATGGACTTTCTCTTTGATCTTCAACATCAAAAACACTTGGAAGTCATCACCTCCATTCTCACACCAAGAAAAAGTTACAGAAACTGAAAAGCAGTGTCTTTCCCTGGACATAGTAGAGAGCTAAGGTCACAGGGAAAACTACCCTTGTTAAAGAGAGAGGCAAATCCAGAGTCACAGCAAAGATCTGTTTACCAGTAATTTATAAATTACTGGAGGCTGTGTGAAGACTAGCCTAAAACTGAAAAAGTCCTGGGGATGTGGACCCACACTTTCATGGAGTTTACCCTCCTGTAGCCATAACAGGTTCTCACAGTGAAGAGCCAAAAAGATCCACTCGACTCTGGAAAGTGTAATGGAAGAGCAATCATGGAAAATACGCCTATAGAATTCTCCACAGTGAAAAATCTATTCTGCAAGGAAAAAGACTATACTAGTTTTAGCCATATGAAGCATGGGCATTACTCCCTCTTTTCCTTCCTATTAATACAAAGAGGGGAGAAAGAGTGGGAGAAGGAGCAGGAGGAGGGGGAGGAGAGGAAAAAGAGGAAGAAATGATTCTAATGGAGAAACACATGGAAGTTCATAGCCCAGAAAACAGACTCACTGAAAGTCTGTTACAATCATAAGACTACAGAATGGTTCTCCTCTCCTATACCTTGCTATAACACCGAGACCCCAGTTGCAAGTTGCTGCTAAAAGACTTGTATGATGCAGAATAAATTGAAGAGGGAGTCCTTAGGAAAACCCAAGGTCAAGAAGAGAGACAGAAAAAGAAAAAAGGGGGAAAAAAAGTGAGATAGAAGATACACAAGGAATTTAAGGCCTCTGATACATAAAATTTTTAAAAAATTGCAATTCCCTGCCAGATTAATATAAATTCTCATGTTAAAAAAGCATAATTATCACAATTCCTATTATATAATTCCAGTAGAAAACAAAAGCAGAAGTCATTCTAGTCTGAAGAGACAAAATAAGAATGAAAACTAGAATCACTTCAAATACAGATGTTGGAATTATCAAGCAGGAAAATGGTGTGAAAGGACACCTCACTGAAGAAAATATAGAAATGGAAAATTGACATGTGAAAATATGTTCATCATTTTAAATTATGTAATAGCAAAATAAAACAAGATACTCCTACACAGCTAAAATTAAAAGAAACAACTGACTACCATTTAGAAAGCTGGTGAATACCAGGAAAGAATGCAGTCTTTGACAAGAGAATCGAACCATATTAAAATGTATTAAACAAATTCAGTTAAGGAAGCATGGGCAGGAGAATGCTAACCAAACAACTTCAAAAACTGAAGACTGTAAAATTGAAAGCAAAAAGAATGGTTTGTAAGTGCTGAATTCTAGTTGATAAACTCGTTTCTCACAGGGTACTGGTTAACAATTTCGATAACACTATACATCTGTATATTGGAACAAATCAATTAAAATAAAAGGATGGCGGATGATGGGAGCCAAGTTTCCCTCTCTTGACATGGGAAAATACAGATAAGCCAGAGGAGGCCTGAGAAGAATTCGTGTAGTTATGGATTAGAGTTGGACACCTTAGTATGCATTCATGATTTGTTTAATATAGATACAGATATTTAAAAAAGATATATATATAGATAAATGAGTATGTATAGATAAGTACACACACACAAACACACACGTATGTAAACACATTCTGCCAGCTAAGAAGGCTAGAAGCTATGACAGCTTAGTAAAATAAACACAACTAGTACATGAAACTTGGTTTCTAACTTCATTCTATAATAACATAAATGAATGTTTCATGGAGAAATAGCTGAATCTTGGACTGAGGCAGGAAATGTTCAAGCTGATCTCAGAGCATCTTACCATAAAATAGAAAGCATTCAACAGTCCCCCCACTCCATAATATGGCCGACATTGATGGGGCTGTATTGATGGGACACAGGATCTAACTATGTTAATGTTCACAGTGATTAAAGCTGGAACAATATGAGCAACAAAATTAATGAAATGTCATTGGATTATTAAATAAATACCAAAGAAATGGGATAGTTGAGACAAATCTTCCATTCAAAAAAATTCCGCAGAATTTATATAGATACTCTGCCTTCAAGGAAATGGAACAAAACTTCCCACTCTTTAAGTGTGAGCTGTGCAGAGCCACTTCCTTCCAAAGAGGGCAGTTTGGGTAACGGGGATAAAAGAATACCTTTAAAGTGGAGAAACCTGACAAAAAGCACCTCAGTGAGGTGTTCACATTCAAAAGCAACAGTTACAAGTCTTGTTGATAGTATGTACATGATGAAAATGGCACTTTTCCTCTATGTTCTTCCTCAGAAAAACCCATAATAACAGACTAACCATGTGAGAAAATATCAGAAAAATTCTAGTTAAGGGCATTCTAATTACCCATCAGAATCCCAGAAACTGATCAAAAACAAGAACAGTTTGAGAAATTGTCACAGCCAAAAGGAGTCTTACAAGACATGATGACTAGATAATATGGTCTCCTAGATGGGATTTTAGATGGAAGACAGATAGTAGGTAAAAACTATAGATATGTGACGAGAGTATGAATTTAAATGTATGTTAATATATCGATATTGGTTTATAGTTGGAGCAAAAATACTATGCCATTTTAAAATGTTAACAATAATATTATGTATTGGGTATGGGATATATGAGAATTCTTTGTACTATGTTCACGTGGATTTTTCAGCAAATCTACAACTGTTCTAAAATTTTGAATAACTATATTGTATACCTGAAATTAATGTAACATTGTGTGTCAACTATACTCAAATTTAAAATAATTAAAAAAATAAAATTTTAAAGGGTTCTCTAAAAATAGATTTACATAAAGACAAAAAATTAAAAAAAAATAATGCAGGTGATTTTTGCAGTCCAAACCTTTTTCTTTTCAATAGCTAGTGGGATTTTTCACAAGACTGGCAGCCAGCTTCTCTCAAACAGACAAAAAAGTATCTGTACTCCTGCTATATTTGCAAATGGGAAATCATGTAAAATATCTACACTTGACACCTGAACACCCTGGAGATCAAGGGTGGTGACCCCTCATAGTAAAAAAAAAAAATCATGTTGACTTTTAACTCCCCCCAAACTTAACTACTAATAAATAGCCCTACTGTTGACCAAAGCCTTACCAATAGGCAGTCAATTAACAAATAATTTGTATAGGTATTACATACTAGATTCTTACAATAAAGGCAAGCTGGAGAAAAGAAAAGGTATTAAGAAAATCATACATTTGCAGCAATGTATTGTATTTATTACAAAGTGGCTGTGAATGACTCGATCTGTGCCGTTCAAACCTGTGTTGTTCGAGGGCCAACTGTCTAAGCAAAGGAAGAGACCTGTTTGGACTTGCATCTGTATACACACATTACATGAAACTGGAAATGTTCTGTAGATTGTAAATTTTGTTTGTTGGACACAATTAGCTGAGTGCCCAGAATATATGGAAGGCCTGGAATCATTTATTCAATACTGAGGCCTTCTCTGCTCCTACTTAACTCTGGCATTAAATACATACCCTGCTGTTTTCCTGGTCATTTTGTCATATACATTCCCATCAGCAAAGCTTCATAAATTAAAAACTTTGTTTTCCTAACTACATACATAGTAGGAATAACTGCTCACAATTAGATACTTTGTAGATGCATTCTTAAAATAGTGTAAATAAATCCCAGAATATTCCTATTGTGATGTTTTAATTCAGAAGTCTAAGTATGTGCAATTTATTAATACCTATTCTGCATAGTGAAAGCATACTGCTTATGTTTGCATACCTTTTTTCATTGCTGATAATATATTTAGTTCAATATAACTAAAAGTTATAGCAACTATAATACTGGAAAAGAACTATTCCTTTATTACCAAAATTTGGCCCCAATTACTAGATTACTAGGATATTCAATTGAGTATATGTCTCAATTTCCTTGTACAAAGAGTAGTCTTTTAATAACTACATGTATTCCATCTAGATTGGTTATTCATATTAAATGAGGTAAAATTCATGAAAGTATATATTTTTGTGATAGCACTCAACAGTATTAGTAGGACAGCCAGCGAACTGACTGACTACTGTGAGCTCCCAACACCTTTAAAAATGTATTTTCAGCATCCATGTCCTTTCTGGATTTCTATCTCATCTGAATAAAGTATAAAGTATAAAATAATAGATGCTATATTTTTTCTGCCAATATGAATCTATGCCAGTCCTAAAGGAAACACATTCAAAATGACACATGGTGACAGATTACAATAAAATCTGAAGGAGGCACAAAGTTATGCAAAGTCCAAACTTTGGCAGGTCTTCTGGTTTTACTGCCAGTTCCTTGCCAAAATCCTATTTGATAGATGAGAACAATTTGTCTTTTTGGACATTCATGAATGAGACACAGCAGACATTCAATTATACATACAGAGGTGAAATTCACTTTTCGTATTTGAATTTGGTGGATGAATATGCAAGTAGAATTAAATGTCCCAGATGTCTTGCCAATTTAAACTACAATAAATCTAAATGTTCAGACTAGTTCAACTAAATCACAGTATCTTGTTCACAGAAGCATTCCATACATGTTTCTCATTGATACTGATGATACTAATGGCTTCTTTATAAATACATATTTAGAATATCTTATTTATTATTGAACACTTTTACTCTGAGAGATAAAGTTTATATTCCCCACTGTAAACAAGCTCATCCAATCTGCAAATTTTGAGGTGTCTCTGGGATATTAAGCATTGACAAATACAGATTGAAATCTTGGGGGTGATTATAAGTGACATAACTATATCCAATTTTGTATAAGTGATAATGGAAGCAATAACAATTCTAAGATATTGTTCATGAAGCAAGACCATGAAGGATTAGGAAGACCACTGTATCAGTGGGAGTAAACAAACATTTAAATAAATGTTCATAGCACAAGGTGTAAGTGCTTGACAGAAATTACATATAAAAATCAGCGAAATCTTTCTAAGAGAAAATTTTATTTAAGGTGCTTTCAAAAAGGAAGCTTCTAGGTGGATAAGTGATTGATCATTCCAAGCAAAGGAGACACACAGTGATGTCTACTAAAGCTCATTGTGGCTTATATATGAAAAGTGTCTGTGAAATGAAATATAGAACATTATTTTGTAAAAACAGAACAAAATGCCTTGAGTATATGACTTTGAGTTTGACTTTTGTTCTGGCTGGCATAAAGATTATTCAAAGGATTTTAATTAGAATAATGACAAGATTGGATTTGTGTTTCAGAAGTAAAATTCTAGTCACAATATTGTGAATCAACTAGGAGTAAAGAAGAGACTTGAAATTCTTGAAGTGAAAATTATAAGATATTGAACTAACCTAATAACAATGAAATGACTCAAGGAAATAATTTGAGACCTATTTGAAAAGTAAAAATGACAGGAATTTGTGAACTATTAAATGTAGGGGATACATGAAAAATACGGAGAAATATTTGTTATAGGCACTTTCAATAAAAGTCTATAGAGCTTTTTAAATATTTTGAGCTTAGGTGTATCTACATAGTATCATGCAAGAGAGAAAGCATATAGGACAATTGTAGATTTAAAAGAACAAGGAAAAGTTCAGTTTCTTACATGTGATTATTGACATATCAGCATAACACCTAGGGGTTTTCCATTACATGTAGCAAATAAGGACTTAGCTTAGAAATTACAAATGTGTGTATACACACACACACATGCACACACACACTTTGGGATTAATGGAAGTGAAGTTGAAGATATGGGCATTTATAGAATGCTGTGCATGGAGCACAGCCATACAGAAGTAAGGTGAGAAGAATTTTAGGGGGAGTTTTCAAGTTCTTACAGAAAAATGCTATACAAGATTATCTGAGTGTATCGGTTTCTAGATGGAGTTACAAAATGAAATAGAGAAAAAAATGAAAGATGAGCTAGAGAAGTTATCTTTAATAAAGTTAGGCTTCATAGTCTCGTAGGGCTTTCTTTCTTCTTTTTAGATTGGACTCTGATAGTGAGGCTTACAATATTTGGAGGGTTGAAACAATGATTAACAGATAAAAAATGGCCTTTCTCCCTCTTTCTTCCCTCAAATCTGAATTTAGCAAAATGCAGCTTAAATGTCATTCTATAGCCTTTTTGTAAGAGGTTTTATATAGTGATAAGCTCAGCATTTCAAGATGAGTGAATTTAAACAATCTGCACATATTTTGTAATTTTCTAACTAGTCAAAAATATGTGTTCTTCAAATAACACTTTGAAATAAAATTTGCAATGATTTAAAGCAATTTACTGAGGTTTTGTATGAATGCAAAAACTGGTACAATAAGCATTTTTTAGTCTCCAGTTTAGGGTAGCAAATGACATAATGAAACACAGATGTGGCATTTCAAGAATTTTAAGCTTCCTAGGTATGTGATTCTTCTAATAATCCAAGAAAATAAAAATTTTCTGTCAATATTTTAACACCACAAGCATACACACATTAGAGGTATGGGAGCTTTATATATATATATACACAAAATATGTAAAATTTGTATAGAAATAATTATGTACATATGTAAAAATGTATACACATATTGAGGTATAGTTACATACTAGACATGAAAAATACAAAAATCTAAATAAATGTGTAGGGCTAATACTTAATAGTTTTAAAGATAAAACCAAATTTTGACAAATTTTTCAGAAAGCATAATGCAATATACATGTATACTAACTGTCCTACAAAATACTGTCTTAAGAGATAAAACTTATTCTCATTTTGCTGCAGTGGTTCAAAATCTCATGGGATCTCCTCTTTGGGAAACACTTTCAGAGACATTTTGCTGGTGAATTAAGAAAATCAATCTCAATTACTTTAAATTTATACCTAATTTTGAACTCCAAATGGATTTTCTCAATGTGTTTACTCACTTTATTTACCAGATTTAGATCCAAAGTGCTATTAAAAACACTTAAATTTACCCCCAAAATATGAAATGTTGCTTTAAAGGCAAATATTTGACAGCAAGCCTTAAAATATCTGAAAGTAGTTCTAGAAGAGCTCAGGTGTTTCCAAGATTAATATGTACGTATTAACTGTATACCTTCAGATAACCACAAATTCTGGACTTTTTAATGTATTTATTAAGATGCTAGCTTATTGCTATTAAACTCTAGTCTGTGATATTCTACCATAGTATAAAGAGCAATGCCTAAATATATCAGGTCATGGCTGTCAATTTAATGTTAAAAACATTCTGGCCATTATCACTGAATACACATTATGTTGCCTTAATACTAAAATATAGGAACAAAAGATATTAAATATAAGCATATTAAAAGGTAGCATGGTTATGTGTGTGTGTGTGTGTGTGTGTGTGTGTGTGTGTGTGTGTGTGTGTTTACCTTTAAGATGTTCTTTAAATTTTGGATATTAACTCTATATCAGATATAGGGCTTGAAATTATTTTCTCCCATTCTGTGCAATGTCTTTTTAATTAGTTGATTTATTTTTTCCGTGCAGAAGCTTTTTGGCTTAATGTGGTCTCACTTGTCTATGTTTGCTTCTGTTGCCTGTGATTTCAGGGTCATATCCAGGAAATTATTGCCAAGACCAATGTCCAGAAGAAATCCTCTCCGACTTCTTCTAGGAATTTTAGAGTTTCAGGTCTTCCATTTCAGTCTTTAATTATTTTTATTCTTTTTCTTTTCTTTCTTTCTTTCTTTCTTTCTTTCTTTCTTTTTTTTTTTTTTTTTGTTAATGTTTGTGTATGCTGTAAGAAAGTGGTCCAATTTCATTCTTCTGCATGCTGCTGTCAGTTTTCCCAACACCACTGTTTAAGACACTATCTTTGCTCCATTGGGTATTTTTAAAACATTTGTTGAAGATCAATTGATTACATATACACATGTATACGTAGGGGGTTTATTTTGAGCTCTCTGTTCTGTTCCTTTGGTCATTATGTCTGCCCATATGCTAGTACCATATTTTTAAATTACTATATCTTTGCAATATATTTTGAAATCAGGAAGTGTGATGCTTCCAGCTTCTCAAGATTCCTATGGCTATTTGGGGTATTTTTGATTCCAAATGAATTTAAGATTATTTTTTCTATCTCTGTAAAAAATGTCATTAGGACTGTGATGAGAATATAATTAAATCTACAGATGCTTGGACAGTGTGGGCATTTTAACAATAGTAACCTTTCCAGTCCAAGGACATGGGATATCTTTCCACCTATATGTCTTCTTTAATATCTATCATCCATGTCTTGTAGTTCTCAGTATACAAGTTTTTCATCTTTTTGGTTAAGTTTATTTATAATTTTTTTCTTTTTGATATTATTATAAATGGGATCACTTTCTTAATTTTCTTTCCAGATAGTTCATTGGTAGTGTATACAACTGATTTTTAATGGCTATTTTATATTCTGCAACTTTACTGAATTTGATTAAATGTGGGCAAAAGACTTAAATAGACATTTCTCCAATGAAGACATGCAAATGACCTACAGGTATACAAAAAGGTGCTCAACACCATTAGTCATCAGGAAAATGCAGATCAAAACCACAATGAGATAATCATCTCACACTTGTTAATGTATCCATTATAAAAACAAAATGGAAAGAAGGAAAAAAAGAAAGGAAAAAAGGAAGGAAGGAAGGGAAGAAGGCAGGAAGGAAGAGAAAGAAAGAGGAAAGAAAGAAATAAAGGAAGGAAGGAAGGCAGACAGACAGACAGCAAGTGTTGAAGAGGATGTGGAGAGAGTAGAACCCTGTACACCACTGGTGGTAAGGTAAAGCTGCAGCAATGAGGGAAAACAATATGGAGATTCCCCCCAAAATTGAATCTACCATATGATTCAACAATCCCACGTCTGGATCTTGAAGAGCTATCTATGCTTTCTTGTTCACTGTACCATTATTCACAATAGCCAAGACAGAAAACACCTAAATGTACATTGATAGATGAATTGGTAAAGAAAATACAATATGTACATACAATCCAACATTATGAGCCTTAAAATAGAAAGATCTGCTGTCATACATGGTAACATAAATGAACCTGGAAAATATTATGCTAAGTGAAATAAGCCAGTTCACAGAAGGACAAATACTGCACAATTCCACTTACATGCAGTATCTAAAATAATCAAGTTCATAGAAGCAGAGATAGTATGAGAATAGTTGCCAGGTACTGGGTGAAGGAAAAATGGGAAGTTGTTTAGTGGGTATAATGTTTCAGTTATAAAAGATGAATAAGTTCGAGAGATCTGCTGTACAACAGAGTGACTGTGTTGTACATATGTTGTTACTAATACACCATTGCACACTTATAGATTTGTTGAGGGTAGATATCATGTTGAACATTCTTGCTAAAATTTTTTTAAATGCTGAATTAACAATAAACAAATAGCATGATATGGAAAAACAAAACGGAGAAATTTTTCATAGTCATGTTTAAATCCACTGCCTTGAATGGTAGGTTTCATGGCAGTATTTCCCAAATATCATATATAAAATATACAAAGAAATAGAAAAAAATATGTATCACAGACCTGTACCCCTGGGGATAAAAATATATGTTTATAAAAAATAAAAAATTAAAAAAATAAATAAATAAAATTAAATTAAAAAAAAAAAAGAAAGAAAAAAATATGTAGGAGCATTGGAAAACAGGAAAAAGAGTGTTATCAGTAAGGCAAAATAATTTTTGCCAGATGCACATAGGGCTAGACAGAAGATAATACCAATTGTCCTGCAAAAGTTAATGAGTCTAGGGTGCCTGGGTGGCTCAGTCGGTTAAGTGTCTGCCTTCGACTCAGGTCATGATTCAGGGTCCTGGGATAGAGTCCTGCTCAGGCTCCCTGCTCTGTGGGGACTCTGCTTCTGCCTCTGCCTGCAGCTCCCCCTGCTTGTATTCTCTCTCCTTGTGTCAAATAAATAAATAAAATGTTTTCAAAATGTTAATGAGCCTAACCCCCCAAGGAAGCAAGTAGATAGGGAACACAATGAGGCGGTAGATAACTCCAACTGCATCGGTAGGTTGTAGTCATGAAATCTGGACATCACAGTGTTGGTAAGATTAAATCAAGTGACCTAGAACAGCATCTGTGTTCCATACATGCCCATAATGGCTTGGTATAACATTCACTGTCAACTTTAGTTCAATGTATTTGAACAATTTAAGAAATCAGTCTTTTTAAAAGAAAACCTCAATTACTCTAAGTGCTTCAAAAGTACTTCAGAAGTCTAAACAGGATGAAAGGAAAGCATTGAGATAAAAGGTCAAAGTGACACGCCTTCAAAGGCACCGGGTCTAACAATTCCATTACTGGCCATGATGGAGTAACAGAGACTGAGTTTATCCTCCTGCTTTAAATAAATCAAAAACTGGACAAAATATTTAAAACATGGTGTACCAGACATTGAACAGCAGTGGAGAACAGTGATCCTTAAGCAGAGGGAAAATAAGCAGGTGATCTCTAAAATTGCAAAGCTTCCTCCTAAAGAGATTTTCCTGGCTGTAGTGCAGGGGGCAGAACCCAAACAGAGACCACTAGTTTTCTTGAATTGAGACATGAAGATCATGTCTCAGTTGAGGTAGATAGAGTTTGTAGAGCAGTGTCAGTCAAAAGACAGAGCTCCGGGGATCCACAGAGGGTTTGTTTGAAGTCTTCAGCTGAGTAATAACATCTATTTGAAAAGACTACCAAGAAAAGGGAAGGTACTGCTCAAAAGAAGCCAGTGGAATAGTCCCTCACTATCACACTGTACCAGAAATAGTTTTACCACTAACCAGAGCTGGAAAAACTTTTAAAATGTGCATAAATGATTCTGGTCCTCTGTGAGCCCTGGACTAAAGGCTGCTTTTGTCCTGCTTTCACCAAAAGTAAACCTTCACAAGCTCAAAACTGTTTCAAGTAAAACAACTGCATCTCAGAACATAGCTTACTTATAATTCAATTTAAAAATAAATCCAACACCCAACACAAGGTTCACAAGATCAAGCTTCCAATTAAAATTATCAGGCATGCAAATAAGCAGAAAGATGTGATTCATAATGATGAGAAAAATAATTCAATAAAATATATGTATGATGAAAGCTATAAAATGCAGATGAAAGAAAACCAACTGATCTAACTAAGGGGAGAGACATACCATGCTAATGGATTAGAAGACTTAACAAACTAAAAATGTCAATTCTCCTCAAATTAATCAATGATTCAATACAACTACAAACTTCCTTACGCCAGAATCCAGCAAATCTTTAAAGAGATCTACTCTAGGTGCCAGAGTAAGAAGGGTGAAAACAACAGAGTTGCTATCTATCAAAGCCCTAAATTTTAAAATCCAATAGTTAAAATCATGTGGATGGGGAACTGATAGAAAAAGAAAACCTCATTAGTGATTACCAGTGGCAAAAGAAAGACCACATTCTTTGGATACCAGAAAATATGCAGGCACATGCATACGCACACGCGCGTGCACACACACACACACACACACACACACCCCAGCAAAAATACATATACTGTATAAATGAACTGATAAAATCTAATAGCAGAGGGAGGCAAGATGGAGGCTGAAGTACATAATCAAAATGAATGCCAAACAGATGAGCTGAATGCTAAAATAGAGATTAAATTTTAGGAAAATTCCAGAAATGATAAAGGAAATCATGGAGGACTGGGAGCGAGCCAATGTCCTATTTGTCTCAAAAAGAGACATTCAAAACATTCCTACGCTTGCTACCTACTGGTGCTTGGACGTTACTTTGTTTCTTTGTAACTGGACTGTAGTAGCTCTTTATTTCTCAGCGTACATAGTCGATACAGATGCTCTGGGTACAGAAATGTATTGGCACTCTGATAAGTTCATTGCCGTTACTGGTCTCTTCTAACAGAGTCAGCTAAGTGTATCTTTACTTTAAAACTTGCCAAAAAGGGGCCATTGGGAAGGAAAGTTATGTGATACTCTATAAGCTATTGCTGTATAACAAATTATCACACAATTAGTGACTCAAATCAACACGTATTCCTTATCTTACATTTTCTGTGGGTCAGAAATCAAAATTTGGCTAAGATATCTCTCTAATTAAGATTCTCCCATAGGCTGCAATCAAGGTGTTAGGGCTATAGTCTCATGTGAAGGCGCTGCTGGAGAAGGATTTATTTCCAAGCTCTTATGACTTTTGTAGAGTTATTTTTTATATGATGTTGGATATAGGCTGTCCTCAGTTACTCAAGATGTGGGTCTCTCCAGAGGAACAGGTCCCAGTTATGGCAGTTTATTCCATCAAAGTCAGCAAAGGGAGAGTTTACAAGATAGAGGTGATTGTCTTATGTATTCCACTGTATAGAAACAAGTCACAGGTCCCACCCACTGTGACCTTTAGAGTTCCCCAATATTTAATGATTTTTCTGAGGTGGACAGTGGTAAATTACATTATGTGAGTGTTCTGTATCCTATAGTGAAATGTGCCAACATCTGAGAGATCTTCATAACTCAGTGAACGATTATTTTCCAAATGTCCAATGCAGACACAGCAGACTTCTGTGTATATGTCATCCATCACTCAAGTAGCTAAAGATAATGAAGCTTCTCAGTTTTTCAGCTGGGAAGGGTACCACACAGAACAAAATTGGAATTTGGTCACTAATGAAGAATAGGTAAGTAGGGGAATCTAGCAAGATGCTTTATTGTGCCTCGAAGAGTCTTGCTTAGGAGAGTATCATGCACTTGTGATAAATTGTCACACTGATCTCATATCTGTGAGTCAAAGGCTGGAAGACATGGTCAACCATTTATATGATGCAGCAGCATTAATCTGGGCACAAGAAATCAATGGATTCAAAACCTTACCTCGATCTCAGCTTTCAAAAGGAGAGATATTTTTAATGCTTTAATAGCTATAATTGTCTGAATGCCCATTAATCAGACATTATGCACAACCACATTGATTTAATTCTCACACTAACCTGTGAGATGAATATTAATTCTTTTTAACATATGATTAACCTGATAATTCAAGAAAATATATATATGTCTGTGCCATTGGGATGTGAGATGAATATTTATTCTTTTTAACAGATGATGTATAACCAATAATTCAGGAAAATATATCTTTTCATATCATTGTATCAGCATATTAATGACTTAACCTCTGAATTTCTGATGTAATATGGTTAAATAAATGAAGTTTCTCCTAGTCTTTACTTAAACTTGTAGAAATTTGTAAAAGCGATGTCAACCAACATTTTTTTGAATGACTCTGAACATAAAGTCCCCAACAGATTTTAAAACCATCTTCAGTGAACACGAATTTAAGTTTTTCTGTAAGTCCTGTCTTATATAAGGTGTTCGCGTGTGTGTGCTGTCTATGCACATTGCTGGGGTTGTATAAAAACAGAAGAGTGAAATAATTCTATAATTGTTCTCCATGAGCTCCTTTATATTATAGGACTTACTGCATGCTAATCCATCTCTTTCAATCTTTTAGTTCTCACTGAGATATTTTTCAAAATGGATAATTAGTAGCATATACAATATTGCCTATAGTATCTCAATAAATAAAACTATTAATAAATCTTATCCTTAATAAACCTTAATAAGGAAATTATGTAGAGTTCCTAATATTGTATTTAAACTACAATTTACTTTAAAAGGTCATTAAATGAACTTTCAGTATATATAAGATATTTTCTTTTTTACTAACATATATTGAAAAATTAATATTGAGAGCTTCCTTTGACATTGACCAAAGTGAGATCCAAGACCTTTTGGAGTCAAAAGAGCCTTTTATTTCTTTTCACTGAAAATATACTTGAAGATTGTTCCAGAAGTCATTTCCAGGTACCATATAACAGAAATCACTTTCTTTGTGGGAGTTGTACTCTATATTGAAATATCTTCAAACATGAAAACACTGGTGGGGAAGGAGTTAATGTAGCCTTATAAATAGAGTACAATTCTAAAGATTCAGAGATACTTTTTAATACCAAACTATGAGCAATTTCACGGAATTGCTTTGTGAGGGTTTAGTACTGAATTTAGCAAATAAAGAGCTGAGGAAAAAATCCTGACTCAAATATCTCAAATCTGCCACGCAAATGTAGGAATTAACTCACCATTTATGAAGCACAGTAGTAATTGGCTGAAAAGATGTTCCTTTGTTCTGAAATATAATAAAAGACAACATTTTCTTTTTAAAATCAATTTGGGTAAATGACTAAGAATATTATTATTCCAAAAGCATAGTTCATTTTAGAGAAATACCAGATTGTCTCTAAATTATATTCTTCCCCAACACTTAAATTGTTGCTACTGTATTCATTTGATATTTCCATGCCATATTGGAAGAATATGGGAGTAGTATAGGATGGATGGAAGAATCATCCTAGAAAACATAAAAGATATCTTGATCACTGCAGCGGACTTTACTGTTAGTGTTAGACTTGGCAGGTATTCAAGGTCTTTGTGGAAGCTAGAATTACTCACATGTGCTCCTCCTTTTTGCATAAAAAAGAAAAACATGTGCTTATATTTGTCTAGGTATATGCACATTTTAGGAACTTTTCTGCGACCCATCTGGTAACTAAGAATGGTACCATAGATTCATTCCATTAATACTTAAGGGTGGGCTCAAATTTTGCTTAAAGATTTAACAGTATTTTGTGGGGTGCCTGGGTGGCTTAATGGGTTAAAGCCTCTGCCTTTGGTTTAGGTCATGATCTCAGGGTCCTGGGATACAGCCCCCTGCAGCAGGCTCTCTGCTCAGCCAGGAACCTGCTTCCCCCCTCTCTCTCTGCCTGCCTCTGCCTACTTGTGATCTCTGTCAAATAAATAAAATCTTAAAAAAAAAAAAAAAGAATTAACAGTATTTTGAGATGCAATACAAGGTAAAAACCTTGGGCTCAAGGGAGTTGGGGGAAATTGGAAGGGGAGGTGAATCATGAGAGACTATGGACTCTGAAAAACAATCTGAGGGGTTTGAAGTGGCAGGGGGGTGGGAGGTTGGGGAACCAGGTGGTGGGTATTATAGAGGGCACGGATTGCATGGAGCACTGGGTGTGGTGCAAAAATAATGAATTCTGTTATGCTGAAAATAAAAAAATAAAATAAAATAAAAAACACCTTGGGCTCCAGTATGGCAGAAAAAAAACATTTCCTAATCTCGTATTTGCTATACAGTCTTATATTATTTAAACATTCTGAATTTAAGTTTCCTTATCCTCATAATGGAGACTACTGACCAGTTGTCATAAGGTTGTTATGAGAATCACTTGGCAAAAAATAGATGATCAACGATGCTAATGGTTTGTGACATTTTCAAAATACCACTAAAGAAAAATCTTTTAGGTTTGCATGTGTGCTGTTTTATCAATCACTCCGCAGAGATTATTTTGTATAGCCATTCAGCAACTCAACTTAGGAAGCATTTTTATTTTTATTTATTTATTTTTTTAAAGATTTTATTTATTTCTTCGACAGAGAGAGATCACAAGTAGGCAGAGAGGAAGGCAGAGAGAGAGGAGGAAGCAGGCTCCCTGCTGAGCAGAGAGCCCGATGCGGGACTCGATCCCAGGACCCTGAGATCATGACCTGAGCCGAAGGCAGCGGCTTAACCCACTGAGCCACCCAGGCGCCCCAGGAAGCATTTTTAAAAATGCACGTTAATATTTGGAATGAAGAATGTAAGTGTAATGTATTAATATTATTAGGGCCATGACTAATTTTAGAATTCATTACGCAATTTTTTCTTTGTGAAATTCTACACAGGGGTCATAAAGTGAAAATCGTCTATTTTGTTTCAATTAGCCGTTTGGAGAAAGCAAGTCAAGAAGGAAAGAATCCTCACCTTGGAATCAGACAACAAACATCTTCATTCTGGTTGTAGCAGAAATAAATTTTTGTGTATTTGGAAGACTGCTTTATTTTTTAAACCTCAGTTTAAGTTAGTTTGGCCATCTATAAAATGAAGCTATTGGTATCACAGTGTTCTTGTAAGGATTAACATAAAATTTAAGGAAACATTCAACACAATGAACTTGGTCCTAACAGATACTGAACAAATATTATTTTCCATTCTTCAATCTAGTGGAAACAAGATAAATTTATATATTCTCCCATCTTTATATAATTTTCATGCCTGAGGCTTTTTGTTCTTATTTTGATTAATATCTATGGAAGAATTCTTGAAAAATAATATAAATCACATACCCATAACATTTATCAGACCAATGAAGCCCCACATTCTTCTTTAATGAAGGTACACAGATTATATTAGTGTTTTTCCATTTTATTTCTAAAGTATATTTCAAATACTAGATTATTATATAGGACATTTCTAAATATTGAATAATTTAAAAGAATAATATATAAATAAACAGAAATACAACATGATCATAACTAAAATCTTGCCTTGTCTATAAAATATTCATTATAAATATTCATTATATGATTATTATTAATTACTCACTTTTTTTGAGTATTTGAGTAAATCTATTTACTCCCCTGGTTATATTCTCATAGGTTGACAAGGCACAATTCATCTATATTCTGGTGATGGTGTTCTTTCTTAGGCGTGTCTTAATACCATTTGTTTCACAGAAGGGATTACCTCATTATAGTTTAAAACTGTGCTGTTTTCTTTTAAAGGTCCTGCCATAATAATTCTTACACTCCCCTGTTACAGAACTGAATTTTACATATTGATGAAAGTTCAGTGAAGTTTTTTGGGAGAGTGCAGGGCACTCCATGTGCTAAAATTGAAAAGAAAATTAAGAAAATAAAGATTTTATTATTTTATCATATGTTATTTATAATTATGACAGTATAGTAACATTTTAATTTTTATTCAGTAAGTATTTAAGGAGCAACTACCATGTGTGTTTTTTTGTTTGTATTTAAAAAAAAAAGCAGTGGGTATGATCCTTTTCATTGTGATAAAGAGATGGTGGAAGCAGACATCATACACAAATAAATGTATAAACCATCAGTGCAAGTTATAGCAAGTTCTATGAAAAATAGACTATTTGGGGGGACCTGGGTAGCTCAGTCATTAAGTATCTGCCTTCAACTCAGGTTCTGGTCCCAAGGTCTTGGGATCAAGTCCCATGTCAGGCTTTTTGCTCAGTGGGAAGCCTGCTTCTCCCTCTCCTGCTCCCCCTGCTGGTGTTCCCTCTCTCACTGTATCTCTGTCAAATAAATAAATAATTTTTTTAAAAAAATAGACTATTTTGAAAGAAGAGAAGAAAATAATTGAATTTGTGGGCTTAAGGAGAATCTCTCTCAGATAGTGACATTGAGCTTTGAACATTCCTGAGCACATAAGACAACGAAAGTGGCTAGAGCAGTGACCACAGAGAAGGCAGCATGGTGATGATAGTGGGGTAGGAGTGTATGGCAGATTATATCATGTGAGCACTGCTTAGGAAATAAACTTTTATTCTAAGGGTAATGGGGAAATTAAAGTATTTTAAGCAGGTGAGACACTTATCAATTTAAGATTTATTCATAACAAATGTATCTCTCACATAAAATAGATACATTTTATCCAATTTGAGATAAAGAGGCTTTCTGAAAGTTGATATTCATTTTTCACTGATAATTCTTCATAAAACAAGACATTTTCCTAAGAAGAGTTAATAGAGTGATTAAGTTTATTTGGCATCAGGCATTTTAATACAGGCTTGATTCCATTGTATATTGTTTTTTCTTCTCCATTACATTCAAATTTTTTAAATAATCAGATTCTTCACTTTTGATCTTTCTACAGCAAACAAAATATTGCACTGATACTCCATAACTCAAAATTTGCTAGACATGAAGCATATTTTGTTTTTCATCTCACAATATATAACATCATCTACTTGTAAATACTCACTCCAGAAAGTGACCTACAAAAAAAAAAAAAAAAAAAAAAATCCTCCCACGTCGAAATAAAGTGAGCATTGTCTCATTTGAAATTATACTGAAAAAAATATGTAACTAAAATTATATGTAACAAATTTATGGAAATGAAGAATAAGTATTTGAATACACTTTGTCAGCAGCTGATAATAGCAAAAAGTACAAGTGGGGAAATATCTTTTGCACTATAAATGATATATATTTTGCTTAATTCAGAATTGCATTAGCCAGTTGAATTCACAATTAAAGTAGTACATAAAAAGTCTATGTATTTTTGCTCTGTTGATACCCACAAATACATAAATATATAGATTGCGATGTATAAATAAAATATGATCACCTCTTGGGGAATAAATCTAGAAGTGGAGGTAAATTTCTAAATAATGCAAACATTTCTGGAATCTGATATATCTATGTTCAACTCAATGCCTTCCTGAAAAGAGACCAGCCCTTACCATTATACAATTTCCCTACACAAAGATGAGTTACTATCCAAACCAAAAATTAATTTGCACTTCAAGGAATGTACGTGAAGAAAGAGTTCCCTATCTGCCAGGTAAGAAATTGCTTTAAAATAGGATAAAAGTGTTAGCTTTCCTTAAAATTGAATTTACACCTTGCTTCAGTGGGATGGAGGATAGGTAATGAGTTCACTCTATTATGTGATTTATGGTGTCTGCACAATTTTTCTATATTTTCCCAGAAGATTCCATCTCCTAGTTTTATGGAAATATAGACAGACACCTGTAGGCGGAGTCAAATCCAGCACAAAAATAGCTATTTAGGAGTCCGAAAGGCAATTCAATCACTTTATCTGCTCTGTGCTGGATGTTTCTCAACCAATTGCCAATAAGTGAAACAATTAGAGAGCAATTTCTAAGTACTATCTTATAGGTGTTACCAAAAGATCACAATTTATTGCTCTTATAATTTGCTGCTGGGTTCGAACTGGCATGTTAGATCCAAACTATCTAAAACCCCTTTTCTGTAACTATTACTCTTTCCTATTTTTTTTTAATATTTTATTTATTTATTTGACAGAGAGATCACAAGTGGGCACAGAGGCAGGTGGGGAGAGGGTAGCACACTCCCCACTGAGCAGAGAGCCCGATGTGGGACTCGATCCCAGGACCCTGAGATCATGACCTGAGAGAGGCTTAGCCCCACTCTGTCCTATGGTTTTGACAAGGGGCCTAATTTTGACAAGGGGCCTAATTATGTGCTGGCTTAAAGCAAAATATTCAGTAGTTTGTAGGCAGATTGCCAGCTGTTCAGGACAAAATATATTGGAATGTTCTAGAAACAGTAAATATGAATTTTGGAGGTACTGGAGAAGCCAGTGGGGGGCAATTAGAGTACTCAGATGCACAAACCTACTTTATCCACAAACTGGGAGTATTCTCTGCATTGAGAACTAGCACTATCTGTACCCATTTCATTCCCTTGTCTGGAAATTTCTAAGATTCTACTTGCCTTGATGTATCTGAGGTGTGCTCATTTAATCAAGATATATTTGCACCTGTTCTATGTTTTTTGACACTGATCAAGGTGTCAATAGGGAAATAGTGACAATTTTTTTAAAAATTAAATTCAGAGTTTAGAGCAACGGAAAAGTTTAAAATGGGGATCTAAATATTATAACTTTTAAACAAGTAAATCAATATTATTATTTTTCATTATGTCATATTGGGGCTTTGGAAGGAAGGAAGGTAAGAAGGAAGGAAAAACTGCATTTGTTATCATCATCATACTATTATAAAGTAAAGAACATTTTAACAATAACAAAAATGTTTAGGAAGACTTAGGATAAGAACAAATGATATGAATTCTATCTCAAATGTAGCTTAACAGAAACCTCCTTAGGTTGCCTTTATTTTTGCATTTATCTTTAGAAAAATAACTTCTTTTTTTTTTTTTAAAGATTTTATTTATTTATTTGACAGACAGAGCTCACAAGTAGGCAGAGAGGCAGGCAGAGAGAGAGGAGGAAGCAGGCTCCCCGCTGAGCAGAGAGCCCGATGTGGGGCTTGACCCCAGGACCCTGGGATCATGACCTGAGCCAAAGGCAGAGGCTTCAACCCACTGAGCCACTCAGGCGCCCCTAGAAAAATAACTTCAACATAGTTTCTTACCAGTATATAGACGGATGTTTACAATGATCAAGAACAGACTCAGAAAATGGTGACAAACAATGTTGTGAGAGGGTGGTTTGGGATCACCCTGACCAAATGATGACATGGTCCAGAAAGTGATTAGCAGCTTTGACTTAAAGTCTGAATGTGAGTCAAAATTAAATGGTAGCTTGTAACTTTAAACAGAATATAAAAAGCAATGTGCACACGAAGAGGCACACACAGCCAGGATGTATTTGGGGAACTGTAGATAGTCCTATTGTAAGTAAGTTACAGGTTGCATGTCTGGGACAGTTGAAGGAAATGGGTGATTTGGTGATAAATAAGGATGGCAACTCATAGTACTGAAGATGTAGAATGACATGGAGATTCTATACTAAAAGGTGCAGGGAGTCAGTGAAGGCTTTTAAATAAGGGAAAGTTATATCAGGGAGTATGTGATCAAAAAGACAAGAATACAAAAATGTAAAGGAGAGTCTATCATTCTTTTGTGTTCTCTCAGGACACAGTTTAACAAATGGATGAGAAACACAAGGGATTGTGTAAGCACAGCACAGGATAATTCCTAAAGTGTGGAAAATGATAGCTCACACTAACTGATATAGAAATTCAAAAGTCGTCCTGACAGGTTGTGAGCAATAAGGTTGGCTGAGAGAAGTGGGTATCTTAAAACAAATACAGAGCATAAGGCCAAGGAACACCAAAGAGTCACCAAATACATAAAGAGTGTGCTGCATAAAGGTTAGTTCTGCTCTGTTAGCTAGGACTGGTGATAGGGAATGTTGTTTACAGCTGATACAGTGGGACTCCCCCAGGCAGTAGAGGTCAGGTATGGCACTTGAACATCAGGAGCTCCTTAGACAAGTTACCTAATGTGTGGTCACGTAAGGAGTTGTCAGGGGTTTCTGACCCAAAGACTGTTGTGGAGGTGACAATAGGACATAGTATCTTTTGGGACAATATAGATGGACAGCCAGATGGGTACTATTCAATCTGTATGACCAGAAAAAATTGAGGATGGCTGGTCAGATAGATGAGAGCAGTTGGCCCAATAAAGCAATGCAATACCCCCGCCCCTCGCCCCACCCCACCCTGTTTCCAGACCTGACCCAATTTTCAGAGAACTGTGGGCTAAAGAACAAAGTAGGTCCAGGAAGAGGAAACCTGTAACACTACATCAAATGTACATGGTAGTGATTTCTCCAGATCTTCAAACAGATCTTTGGACATCTTCTTAATTGTACACTGGGTAAATAAGGACACTCAAGGGATCTGAGGACTCTTGAAGAGGATCAGAGTTGACCTTGGGACTGGGAAGCAAGGATAGAAGGAGAAGTCTAATTTATCATCACTTACAGTGAGGTGAGTAGAGATTTTGGACTTCCTCACACCCCAACTCTATGTTCTGTGGGAAAAAATGATCATTTCTAAAAAGGAAATATCTCCATTATGAAACACATCAAGGATCAAGACTCCCATAGACTTGTAACAGCTCCCTAACCACTTCAGGATCTTGGTGGCTAGGGGACCATGGGTAAGAAGAGGGGTCACTACACTGGCAGAGGTAATTGACTCCGATCTTCATTCAGATGGAAGTAGAGTTGCTGGTAAAACTAGGGGGAAAGGAAGAACATGTTTTGCAAAAAAGAATTCACTTGGGTACCTACTGGCTACTAGTTCTTTGCCCAATTTTGGTAATAAAGGGAAAGCTCTGACCTGAGAGAGACATGATGGACAAGGACCCAGAACTCTGTAGGATGACAATATGGGTCACATTTCCAAGTAAGCAAAAAGAGATCAGCAGAAGTGGCAGTGATGAATGGAGAGTATCTAGAATTGACAGAAAAAGGAGCAAGATGATAAATACCAGTCATGTGCCCGCACGAGGGTAGCAGTAAGAGCATTAGTTAGTCCCACTAACTTTTAAAAATCACCTCCAGAAAGAAAGACTCATCAGATCCCGAAAAGTTGCTCTTAGAACCTGTACAAAAAGTGGCCTGTGTGGCCCCAGGGATGAACCCTGAGGGATGCTGAAATGAGCTCCCCAAATGTCACCTTGGGAATGAATACATATTTGTCAGCCATGATGCAGGCAGACGGCTCTTAGCTTTCAACCTCCTCTGGGATGGACTGAGCTGAGGACATTCTTCCCATCTACATCACACAGACTGATCTTGGTGTAAAAGCCTGGACATCTCACCTGAAATGAGGTGATCTCTGAAGTGTTAACCCATCTTCAAATCTCCCCACTGGATGTGCTGAGGCTTCTTTCAAGACTTTGCCAAGCTTGGCATCTCTCTCTGCCCAGTCTTTCTTTATTTTCCTTTCCTGTTCACCCAAATCCTCACCTAAGCTTTTGCTTTCTGGGGAACCTAACCTGCAATAGTATGAGGAAGTAAAAGAACTGTGTGCAGAGAAGGGCTGCACGGTATGGGGTATTCAAGGAAAGACACAACCTGATTTCAGTGAATGCAGAATTAAACTTGTTTGAGTCAAACATAAAACAACTGAACTACAAAAGTATAGACGAAATCTAGGGACCTTTTAAAATAGGTTTTATTACCTTTGGATAGAAAAAGCTAAGTATTATAGAAAATCCAAAAGCCATAAAACAGTGATAAAATCAATTGCATAAAAAGTGGAAAATAAATAGTCATAGGAAAAGAACTTTGGGAATTGAATAAAATTCAGATTAAAAAATAGAAATAATAAAATTCAAATAAAAAATAAAACTAAAATAAAAACGTTCCCCTATATCAAAGAAAAATGTCTTCAGTTTATCTGGAGATATTTCTGACAAGTTAATAAAATAAAATAAAGATGACTGATTTGAGACATTCTTAGGATTTTGTCTTGGTAATCTTGTTAGGAGAAAGAAAAATGGAAAGGCTAAAATGAGCCTATGCCTCTTGGGGAACCTGAGCGTCTCAGTGCGTTAAGCTTCTGCCTTCAGCTCAGGTCATGATCCCAGGGTCTTGGAATGGAGAGCTACATCAGGCTCTCTGCTTAGCAGGGAGCCTCCTTACCCCCCCTCTTTATGCGTGCCTCTCTGCCTACTTGTTATCTCTCTCTCTCAAATAAGTAAATAATCTAAAAAAAAAAAAAAAAAAAAAAAAAGAATGAGTCTATGACTCTCCTGCACTAATTAACAACTAAGGAAGGAAAAATTGTGTTTGCATTTTTTTTGGTAGGGAGAAGGGGGAGAACATATTGACAAGTTCCTTTAGTTAGATACTGGAGAGTAGATTTTCTAAGAAACAGTTAAATACACTGATTTGGAGCTCAGGAAAGAAGTATGGCTTTGACGGAAAGATCAATTCCATGGCAAAGATCATGAATTTAGTTCCTGAAGTCATATCCTGGCACCAAAAATCCATAATGCAATTTATGTAACCTCTCTGTGATTCAGAGTCATCACACTTAATATGGGGATAATATGAATGATCACTTCATAGTGTTAGGACAATTGAATGATTTAAGAGATGTAAAACACTTAGAACCTAGCACATAGTAAGTTTAGTACACACATTAACTATTACTAGTATTATTGATATAGATAGATACATATCAGAACAGAGAGTCATTTGATTATTGATGGTACTGTTAAGAATAAGGGATAATGGGGGCGCCTGGGTGGCTCAGTGGGTTAAAGCCTCTGCCTTCGGCTCAGGTCATGATCCCAGGGATCCTGGGATCCAGCCTCACATCAGGCTTTCTGCACAGTGGGGAACCAGCTTCCTCCTCTCTCTGCCTGCCTCTCTGCCTACTTGTGATCTCTGTCTGTCCAGTGAATAAATAAAATCTTTAAAAAGAAATAAGGGATAATGAAAAAAGAACAATCCCAGGTATGGAGACTTCAAGCAATTTATGAAATATTTGACACTTTCGAGAGAGACTGAGAAAAAATATGGCAAAGAACATGTTTAGAAAAGGAGCAAATATTCAAGTATCAAAAGCCTCAGGTTCTCATGAAAGGTAAGTACTGAAGTGCATTTGTAGGATTGAACAGCTATATATATTCTCAGTTTTAGAACTACACATAATCTCCCATAGGAATTTGGATCACTTTTAATAATACCACAGAGCAGGATATCCTTCAGATAGTTGAGTCTCTGAATTATGCTTCATATCCAAATTATAGTCATATTCACATTCCTCAAAACAGTGTATGAAGATTAGTAGAAATGGCAAATTTAAGTATAAAGGATATCTCCTAGAGATATTAAGGAATTATGTTAACCACTTTTCAATTCTGAAAGAAAAGAATTCACCTACAAAGATAAGTGAACTATTTTCTTTAATCCAATTGCAAGATATTAAGAATCATTTACTAGCTGTCTTTGTGAAAGGTCAGTACTTAAGACTCCAGATACAGCACCTACACTCATTTCAGATAATAAAGTATAGTGATTATATTGCATCAGTGAAATGCATATGCATATCCACTGCTTTATTCTCTTCAGAATCTAGTTTAAAGTAAAAATGTTGTGTCAAAATTGTAAATATAATTACATGGAAATTTCCAGTAAAAAGATCAATTATGTCCTGTGAATAAGCTGTGTGAAATCTCTTTAAAGATATCCTCACTAATTGGTCATTTCTAATTTAAGAGAAAAAGAACATTTTAACATTTTGTTTAAGTTTTTATTTAAATTCCAGTTAGTTAACATACAGTGTAGTAAAAGTTTCTGTTATACAATATAGCAATTCAACACTTCGTCACAATACCCAGAGCTCATCACAAGTGCCCTCCTTTTTTTTTTTTTTAAATAAATTAATTTATTTATTTTCAAAAAACAGTATTCATTATTTTTTCACCACATCCAGTGCTCCATGCAATCCGTGCCCTCCATAATACCCACGACCTGGTACCCCAACCTCCCACCCCTTCAAACCCCTCAGATTGTTTTTCGGAGTCCATAGCCTCTCATGGTTCACCTCCCCTTCCAATTTCTCCCAACTCCATTCTCCTCTCTAACTCCCCATGTCCTCCATGCTATTTGTTATGCTCCACAAATAAGTGAGACCATATGATAACTGACTCTCTCTGCTTGACTTATTTCACTCAGCATAATCTCTTCCAGTCCCGTCCATGTTGCTACAAAAGTTGGGTATTTGTCCTTTCTGATGGAGGCATAATACTCCATAGTGTATATGGACCACATCTTCCTTATCCATTCGTCCGTTGAAGGGCATCTTGGTTCATTCCATAGTTTGGCGACCGTGGCCATTGCTGCTATAAACATTGGGGTACAAGTGCCCTCCTTTATCCCCATCACCTATTTAATCAATTTCCCCACCGACCTCCCTAATCAATTTCCCCACCGACCTCCCCTGTGATGACCATCAGTTCTCTACATCACCAATCTCTTTCTTGGTTTGCTGTTGTTGTTGTTTTCCTTTGTTCATTTGTTTTGAATCTTAAATTCCACATGAGTGAAATCATACAGTATTTGTCTTTCTTTGACTTTTTTCCCTTAGCATAATACTCTCAGCTTCTCCCTCTGCCTGCCACGCCCCCTGCTTGTGCTCTCTTTCTCTCTCTCCCTCTCTCTCTGACAAATAAATAAATAAAATATTTTTTAAAAAAGAAATGCAAAATCCAGACATCAGCAGGGTTGGTTCCTATGGAGGAACTGAGGGAGATTCTGTCTCATGGCTCTTTTCTAGTTTATGGTGATTGCTGGAATTGCTTAGTGCTCCTTCGCTTATAGAAGCATCACTTCAGTCTCTGTCTCCACCCACACATGGCATTGCCCTTCTTGCATGTCGGTGCCTCTTCTCCTCTACTTATAACCATCATATTGGATTAGAGATCAACCCAATCCAATACGACTTCATCTTAACCTGATAACATCTGCAAAGACCCTACTTCCAAATAATGTCACAGTCACATGAACTGGGGACGAGGACTTGAGCATACCTTTGGGGAGGGACACAGTTTACCCACAACACTCAGTTTGTCATATTCTAACCATTCCATGATTTGATGCTGGAGGGCATATTGAACGTGAATGTGTAAGCCCTATGTTGACAAAGATGGAACAAGAAGTTTGTGTTACCATATGCTATGTTATATTGTTATATCTCGCTATGTTTACATAGTACTAAATTATATTTTTATATTACATTTTATTTTAAATTTTCCCCACTATCTCTCTTGAAGCAGCTGGCTTGACAGAACAATAGAATGGACTTTTGAAGACCCAGTTACGGTGCCCATTAGGTGACAATACCTTGCAAGGCTGGGGCATTATTCTCCATCAGGCTAGGGATGCCTTGTATTGGCACCCAACACATGTGATTTCTCTGATAGCCAAGCTTCACAGGTCCAAGAATTAAGGAGTAGAAATGGAAGCAGTACCACTCAATTTTATCACTAGTAAAAAAAGTTTCGTTCCCATACTTAGCTCTGCTGGCCTAGATGCCTTAGTTCCAGAGGGAATAAATTTGTAGCAGGAGGCACAATGATTCCACTGAACTAAAATATAAGACTGCCACCTAACCACTTTGGCCTTCTTCTGTCTCTGAATCAACAGGCTAAAAGGGGCGTTCTTTGGGCTGGGTGATTGATTCTGACTACCGAGGAGCAATGGACTGTTGCTTCTCAATGGAGGGAAGGTAGAATCTATGTGGAATACAGAAGAGTCCTTAGGGTGTCTCTTAGTATTACTGCAACCTGTGATAAAGGTAAATGAAAAACTAAAACTGACCAATCCAAGCTGAGGAGCTTGTTGAAACCTAAGGGAATTGGAATAGAATCTGAAGAAGTCATTATAAATACCAGCTATGACCATGTGACCAGTTACAGAAACAAAAACTGTAATTGTCATGAGTATTTCCTCGTTTTTTCTCCTTATTTTGCAATAAATACATCTGTGTATGTTTATCTATCCATATCTTCATTTCCTCTCCTCTCTTATTTCCTCATTATGTAACATAAGATGTATTACTTTTATATCACAGTATTTCAGTATCGTTACTTTTACAACAGGGCACTTAAGTAATGGGGTATTAAGGAGAAGAATAAACATCACTTGAGAACTTTACTTCTGGGGAAAGGATTATGCATTTTTGGTTGTACACAGGATAGTTGTATCATGTTATCATGAATTATGGCTTTGTTATAGCTTTTATTTGAGGACTCAGTATTGCTTAGAGGTATATGGATGCCATGTTGACAAAGGGTGGACTTGTAATAGTTAATTTTATGTGTCAACTTGATTGGCCATGGGTTGTCCAGATAAAGCATTATTTCTGGGTGTGTAAGTTTAAGTGTTTCTGGATGAGACTAGCTTTTGAATTGGTGAATTCAGTAAAGTAGATTGTCTTTACCCATGTGTGTGGGCATCATCTAATCTGTTAGGGCCTGAATTTTAAAAAAAAAAAATGTGGAGAGCTAGGACATCCCACCTCATCTTCTCCTTCCTTTGGACTGGGATTTACACTACTGGCTCCCTGGTCCCTCAGGCCTTTGGACTCAGACTGAATTATACTGAATTTCTTGGGTTCCCAGCTTCCAAATGACAGATTGTAGGGCTTCACGGTGTTCATAACTATGTGAGCCAATTCCTTGTCTCAGGATGTGTTTCCAGGGGAATGCAAATTAAAATAGAATACAATAAAGGAGATGGTCAATGCTATCTTTGGGGAGTTAGGACCAGCTTAAAGTTCAGGAATCACATACCTTAAAGATAAGCCACAGCTCCTGCTGGGCATTCTAGTGGGTTCTCACTATTCATATTTTAGGGGTCATTCAGAAAGAGATGACTGTAGAGGATTTGGATGATAGTGAATAAGCTTTGAAAGGCATCCTGGTGTCATCAGATGGAATATTCAGATGGAAAAGGCGAGGCATAGGAGCTTGGTGAACAGTCCTGATTCTTGTACTCAAATATAGCTCATAATAGAGAAATATAAGAAAGTGTAGAGTTGACAACTCATAGTCAACTAACAAATAGAAAATCCAATATAATTTCTCTGACTATCACTATGAAGTAAGATATTTAAGTCAAGGATGAATTATGCACAATAACACCCTAACATGAATCAAATTGGTCATTTTTCCTATTCTTGTTTTGGCACATTTAAGGATTGCCTAAATTCCCCTAGCCAGCCATTATCAGATAAAAAAATCTATTAGAAATTGAACACCGTTCTTAATAAAGTTCAAATTCCTAATTTTTTTAAAGAAATATATTTTAGGGGCAATCTGATTTGAACAAAACTATTTAAGTCATACCAATTTTGAAATATTCATAATATATTTGTTTTAACTTCCATCATGGTATCCATACTTCATACTGATCTAGATAGTGTACATTGAAATTGTATGAAGATGAAACTTCACACAAGAGAGGAAAAAAGAACATTTTTAATAAAATACATGAAATCAAAGAAGTTAGATATTGAAAAGAATTTATGGGCATTGTTGATATATCTTCTTAAGGTTATAGAACAAACTATAAAGCCTCAAAAACATAATAAATTTTATGTCATGTAAATAATTATGAAAAACAACTTCTTGACTTGAAACTAGAGCTACCCTATGACCCAGCAATTGCACTACTCGGTATTTACCCTAAAGATACAAATGTAGTGATCCAAAGGCGCACGTGCACCCAAATGTTTATAGCAACAATGTCCACAATAGCCAAACTATGGAAAGAATCTAGATGTCCATCAACAGACGAATGGAAAAAGAATATCTGAGATATATATATATATATATATATATATATATACACACACACATACACACATACACATACATTAGAATACTATGCAGCCATCAAAAGAAACAAAATCTTGCCATTTGCAATGACGTGGATGGAGCTAAAGGGTATTATGGTAAATGAAATAAGTCAATCAGAGAAAGACAATTATCATATGATATCTTTGATATGAGGAATTTGAGAGGCAGGGTAGGGGGATATGGGAGTAGGGAGGGAAAAAATGAAACAAGATTTTATCAGGAGGGAGACAAATCATAAGATATTCTTAATCTCAGAAAACAAACTGAGGGTTGCTGTGGTTGGGGGTAAGGGATAGGATGGCTGTTATGGACATTGGGGAGGGTATGTGCTATGGAGAGTGCTGTGAAATGTGTAAGCCTGACGATTCACAGACCTGTACCCCTGGGGCAAATACTATATTATATGTTAATAAAATTAAAAAATATATTTTTGGTAGAATTTAAGAGATAAGAAAGCTCAGAACATGATTTAAGTATAATGTAGCAATATTTACATTTAGAGCTTCTATTGGAAAGACATTTCCAGACACAGATTTAGAGTATAATGAGGTTGTCCAAGGCAAACTGTGTGCGATTTATTAGCATACAAAGCAAATTATTCTACATAGATAATTTCAATAAAATGTTTTATTCTTCAAATGCTATTTTTCATATGTAGAACATTTTTATCTCCAAAAAACTTAAGAACTTCATCGTTGCTAGAAAATGTAGGTGTAAGAATATTATAGCAGGATTAACATGCTTTCCAGCTTGTATTTCACTGTTTAAATCATATTAAAATATTATTTATCAGCTAATATGAGATGAAGGGGAGAATTAGTATAAGTATAATAATATTTTAAAGACAAGATGTAGGAAAACAAGAGCTAAATAAATGTCTTAGTGGATATAACAAACTTAAGAATTCATCATATAGTTTTGAAAGTTAAATAAGATACAAATAGTAATTAACTATAATTACATTAGGGTTGTATTTTTGTTTCATTTTGTTTTGTTTTGTTTTTGTTTGCAAATGGAAGTTATCAAACATTTTATTCCACAGCATTTATGTAATGTTCTCCGTAATGGCATTAGACTATAAACACTGTGTGCTCACTTTCTTTGTCCTAATCTAAGCCTCAGGGAAACAACCTTTCCTTGAAACAAAGGCTGTTTCTGATAGAGTCACAAAGACATTGTCTCTGTGTTAAAGAAAAGAAACATATGCCCAGGTACATGAAAAGAATACAAAGCTAGAGGCTTAGCATCAAAGAATATGATAAACAGCATTACATCAAGTTGAAGGGACACGCAGAGCAGAGCCACGGGTTTGGATTTGAGTCAACAGGCAACAGATTATAGGAACGCAAAAGAGGCAGCCTTAGACTTCAAAACGAGGTTGCCCACAGACAATAACAAAGTATTTTGGATACAAAGGTCTTTAAAAATACAAAATGTGTACAAAGCTTAAATTGCTTAAAAGTATGATTGTAAACCAAAGATTTTGGAAATTCCAATAGCTTCCCAAGTACTATACTGAATAAATCAGAAATGCATGGGGGGCTGTAAGATTATTATAGTTATTTAAACAGGGGAAGGAAAAAATAACAGAGTGTTAATGTTCCTACTTCTGCTTCTATGATTTAGTGAGTTCTCTTTCACTATGATTCTCCCACTCAAAAAAAAAAAAAATTATAAACATTCTTACCTTGAAGTTAGGTTAACTTATTTGATTTCTTCCCAAATTATACAACTTGGGAAGATCAAAATTTTAAATACTCAGTTTTTGTGAACAAGTAGTCAGGGAAACCTTCAAATTGTCTTATAGTTTGTCCTTTGCCCTGGGTAAAGGCTGATTAATCACACAAGAGAGATAGGATTTATAGCTAGGATATTTCAAAAGTGGTATAAGTGATTCGATGAGGGTCTCTTTGCAGAGAGGAGACTCTCTACATGGATACAGCTGCTCACAACCTTGAACAAGTTCTTTTTGAGAGGAAAACCCTTTATATACAGTGAAGTACTAATGACACTCCTTCCCTTTTATTCAGCACCTTATGGTATTATAGAATTGCCTGGCACCTTCAACAATTATATGTTATTGCTTTTGTTGTTCAATGAAAAACATCACATGTGCAAGAAGAAGTTCATCCATTCACTGGAAAAACATTTAGTGTGTTTTTATTATGTATTATATTCCATGGTGGTCCCAAATATATACCAAATCTCTACATGAAACATAATTGTCCAGTATCTAAATTTTGATAAATTCTAATTACCACTCCTGTTTTTCAGCAAAATACATTTTTGGTCTGGAATTAATCAAGTGTTTTGAAAATGCCAAAGAGTACATTTTGACAAAGTGTTAAATAACAATGTCTCCATTTGATTTAGACAACACATAGCAAATCTGTGAGATAGACACACAGGGTTTAAAACAGTCATGGCATCATCAGAAAAGCTAGAGTTGCTCTGAGTCCTCCCCTCGACTCACAAGCATGGGGTTCCTTGATATTGTGCTCTGATGCACTTTAGAATAAGGATGGAAATGGCATGTAGAAAAGGCAAAATCAAAGATATAGTTCTAAATAACCAGCAATTACATTTATGGGAATTGGATAAATAGGCCAATAAAAGGCAGATATTGAAAAAATTGATAAAATAATATGATCCAACTTTGTACTAACAGCAAGTGATACCTACTAGATTCAAATATATAAACAAGTGGAAAGTGCAAGAATGCAAAGTAAAATACCATGCAAACAGAAACAAAAGTGAGTTGTGTTGACTATCCAAACATTAGACGAAAAAATATTCAAGACAAAAATTTGTTATCAAAGACCAAGAAGGACACTTCATGATTAAAGAGTCAAAACATAGAGAAGACAGAGCAATTATAAACCTATGTGGATCTAAAAATGACATCCCACAAACTATAAAACAGACATTGATGGATTTAAAGGGAGAAATAAACAATTCATAAACAAAGGGTAGACTTCAATACCTCACTTCTGATAAGGGATAGAACAACTAGACAGAAAATCAACAAGAGAAGAGAAGACTTGAACAATCCTGATGACCAACAGGACATAACAGACACACACACAAGACTCCAATGAACAGCAGAATACACATTTCTCTCAAGTGCGCAAAACCCAGTCTCCATGATAGACCGTATATTAGCCCATAAGACAAGCCTCAATAAATATACAGGGATTGAAATCAAAGTATGTTCTTTCATCATAACAAAGGGTAATTAGAAATCAATTAAAGAAGGAAATTTGAGAAATTTGCAAATATATACAAACTAAACAACACACTGTTAAATAATCAATGGGCCAAAGAAGAAATGACAAAGACATGACTCAAGTTACTAAAATAACTTGAGAAATAGAAGAAGGGCTGTTGCTTCAAACAGAAAAAGAAAAGATTTTAAGGTAAAACTATATGAAACTGTATGTCCACAATTTATATAGTCCAGTGAAACTGACAAATTTCAAAGAAGACACAAATTACTGAAACCAAAATCAAATAAATAGAAAATATGAATATACCTATAACAAGTAAAGAGGTTGAATTAGTAATCCAAACACCCCCAAGTTGCAAACCTAAAACCACTCTATAGAGTCTACTAATTCAATATGTAGTATTTTAAAAAGATTTTATTTATTTACTTGTCACAGAGAGAGAGAGAGAGAGAGAGTGGGAGGGAGAGAGCACAAGCACGGGGAGCAGCAAGCAGAGAGAGAAGCAGGCTCCCTCCTGAATAAGAAGCCCAATGTGGGACTGGATCCCAGGACTCTGGGATCATGACCTGAGCCAAAGGCAGATGCTTAACCCACCAAGCCACCGAAGTGTTCCCAAAATGTAGTATTTTTAATACCATATTGTAGATATGAAAGTTGTTAAGAGAGTAGCTCTTAAAAGTTCTCATCATGAGGAACAAAATTTAAAACTATGTGAGGTGATGGGTACTAACTAAACTTAGCACGGTGATCATTTCACAATGTATCAAATAATTATGCTGTACACTTTAAACTTACACAATGTTAAATATCAATTATATCAAAATAAAATTGGTGGGGGAAAATCTACTAATTAGAAATTAATTAATGAATTAAAGTGGGAGGGAAACTTTGCACAAAGAAAAATCCAGAACCAGATAGCTTCACTTGTAAATTCTACCAAATATGTAAGTATCATAAATCTTCCATAAACTCTTCTGAATAGTAGAAGGGTTAACATTTTCTAACTCATTCTATGAGGTTAATTTTACCAAATTCCAAAATAAGACAAACACATGAGAAGAAAAGAAAGCTATAGACCAAAATCTCTTATGAATACATACATGAAAATCCTCAAGATGCCAACAGACAGAGTCCTGCAACATATAAAAAGATTACATACCATGACCAAATAGTATTTATTCCAGGAATGCAAGGCTCACTCCACGTACAAAATCAATCAATATAATAATAAAAAACGAAACACATGAACATCTCACTAAATACATAAGAAACACTTCACAGAATCTAAACTTTTCATGACAAAACCACTCAACAAACTTAAGACTAGACGGGCACTCTCTCAACCTATGAAAAACAAACAACCTTTCAAAATCATCAAACTTAATGGTGAAAGATTGAAAACTATCCTTCTAAAATCAGGGAGATATCAGACAAATATATCTACTCTAACCACTTCTATTTATTTTGTACATTGTATCTAGAGGTTCCAGTTGGAGAAAGTAAGCAAGAAAAAGAAGAGTATCCATATTGGAAAGAAGTAAAACTATATTGATTGTACTCCTATCAACTAATAACAAACAAGCCAAAAATGAAATTAGGGAGACAAGTGTATTAATAATAACTTCAAAAAAGTACTTAGGAATAAATCTCACAAAAGAAATGCAAGATTTTATGCTTGACAAACATAAAACATTACTAAAATAATTTTTAAAATACTCAACAAATGCATAAACATTCTATATTAGTGGTTGGAAATTTACTATTCCTAAAATGGTAATACTTCCAACACTGATGTACGGATTCAATTTAATCCCTATAAAAATTCAAGCTTGCTTATTTTGCAGAAATTGAAAAACTGATCCAAAATTCATAGGGAAATGCAAGGCTTCTAGGTTAACCAAAAAAGTATTCTACTTAGCTATGGAGGAAAATGAATAAGGAGGACAGGAACCTGGAAGTAAAGCAGAACCAGGGCAGAACCAAAGAACTTTCCTAGCTCCAAGTCAGGACATCATTGCAATGTCTGTCCAGGGGATGTGAGCCAGCTGTGGACCTGTGACTGTTTTTGCTGTTTTTTCTTTTTCTTTTTCCTTTCTCACCTTTTTCATTCTTCTTTTATTCCAAATGGAAAATTGGTGGCACCATATATATAGTGTTCATGTCATGATTCAAACACAAGAGAACTATGGCTGCATATGATGGGAAGGAGTGTGTATTACTTGGAAACCCTGGGTTTAAACCTAGATGGTGAGACTATCTACACTCGACTTCAGGAAGTATCCCTTTTAATGACTGAGTGTGTTCTGTGTGAGAAAGAAGGAAACCACTGTCCAACTACTAAAAAGGCAGATATTTGCACAATAAATGTTAGGCTTATCAACCCCATATTCTCTTTTTTTCTGGGCCCATATACTATCTCTCCCACACTGCCTTGCAGCTAAGACCACGTGACCGTGTTCTGGTCAATGGGATGTGGGTGGAGTATGAATGACACTTCCATAGCCCAACATAAAACCTGAAAAATCCTCCATAGCTCGTCCCCTTTCTTTAACTTCTGGCTGGATTCAAAGGAAATGGGAAGGTTCTGAGTCCATAGGCTTTGGAGAATCCAGAATGGAAGGAGCCTAGATAAGAGCATGGTGTAGAACATTCCTACCCTTCTATATTGCACTGTGACAGACAAGAGAAATAAGCCTGTAATGTCCTACGTAACTAATGGGATTCCAGGGTTTCACTATAGTCAACCAGACGGTATGCAGTGGTCTGGCTCTATCCCTTCCATTTTCTTCCTCCAATGCATGATTCCCGTTATCCTTTTCCTGACCATTGACCTGTTTGAATTAACCCTCTTCACCATTCGTTGGTGCTTAGAGGGAGATGTGAAATTCCTGCAGAAATATTTCCACATGAGGAGACTGAGAACTTCCATCTGTGTTGTTACTGGGCTCTAGATCCTTGTGTTAGAATCGACCTAAGACTAAATAGCTGTGGGAATTAAAAGTGTAAAAACTAAGGAAGAAACAGGGCTCATAGTTTTTTTGGGCAAGGCGATGGTAGTAGGAAAGGGAACATACAGGCAGCTGGGGGAAAATGCCAGAATTCAGATCATTTTGTTTTCCAGTTGACAAGAAAGGGAAGAGGCTTTGAGCCAGGCAAGGGCACACAGATATAGCTTTCATTTCACACTACCAGTGGAGGAGAGTAGGAATGACTTTCTCGACTTCTTGTGCCACCCTGGAAATTCTGGCTGCTCCACGTCCTCTCAGAGTCTGAGAACACTCCTTCTGTTTTCCACCTTTTGATGAAAATGATAGTGATCTGTAGAAAAAGGCCTGTGCTTCACAGCACCTCTGCCCCATTCCCTCACAGGCTAAGCTGTCAAGAGCACCATGGAATCCCCACCCATCTGTGAGGGTGAGTCCACTTCTCAGAACTCTTATCCTTTTCCAAGGACTCTTTCTTCCTTCCTTCCTTTCTTTCTTTCTTTCTTTCTCTCTCTCTCTCTTTCGTTCTCTCTCTTTCTTTCTTTTTCTTTTTTTTCAAGATTTCATTTATTTGACAGAGAAATAGCGAGAGAGGGCACACAAGCAGGGGGAGTGGAAGAAGGAGAAGCAGGCTTCCCACTGGGCAGGGAGCCTGATGTGGGGCTGGATCCCAGAACCCTGGGACCATGACCTGAGCTGAAGGCAGTCGCTTAACCAACTGAGCCACCCAGGCACCTCTTTTCACAGGATCCTTAACTCTACTTCCCCCATGGCATTTTTTGTCCATTATTATAAGCCTCTGATCCACAAATTTGTTAAAAGGAAAGATTATTGATAACTTTCCTAGGAGCTGGGGATGCAGAAGAAAACAAAAGAAAAAAAAAATCATGCCCTTGTAGTGCTTAACGTCTACTGGGCAGGATCTGCTATTACTTGCCCAAGAAATTGGACCCTGGACCTTCAGATTAAACATATTAACCCTCATTTGGACAAAGCATTCTGTGTATAATTGAACATACACTTTAATTCTCTCCTGAAGGGGAAAAAAAGGTTTAATTGGAGAAAAAATGTACTGACTTATATATATGACTGTATATATATATACATATATATATATATGTATATATATATATAGTCTAATATATATATATTAGACTATACACACACACACACACATATATGTAAAAATATATTTAATGAGACCCATAAATCATGCAAAACAGGGAGAAAATAATTATGCCTGGAATTCAGACTTACAAGTGAAAAGTGACAATGGACAGTTTGGACCTATGCTAGAGTAATATGAAGGAAAATGATCATATTGGAGAAATAATAAGTTGAGAAGAAATAATGCATAATTTTCTAAGAGAAAGCAGATTTCAAAAATAGCCATATCTGCTCAACTTGACATTTTTATATAACCCATCTGTGGAAACTGCCATGTGTTGTCATATCCAAGGGCGATTTCCTGCTAACGGAGCTGCTTCGTGCTCAGGCATCCAGATAGATGAGTCAACGAAGCCCCCCAGTTTCTTATCCACTTCTTGTATATCCAGCCAGATGCAAGTCCTTTCTGAGTGACGGGAGAGTTCCTGGGCACCTTCACTATCCTACAGACTTTGCCTCTGCTTTCTCAAGGCGGTCTTCCTCCCTGACTACCTGATTCCCATCTCATTGTCACTTGTGACCTTACTTCCCCCAGAACATACTCAGTTACCCTTTACACTGAGTTTAACTTGTGCCTGAAGTGCAAAAGCAATGAGAGATGAATCTCTCTGTTTTGAATCAATCACTTCTCAAATAATTCATGTTTTATTTATAAATGACATTTCATATTGTATTATTAACTATAAAAGCAATTAATTGAAGTCACTTAGAAAAAGTGTCCATTTTAATTTGTTTAAGAATTTTAATAGGTATTTTAATTTAGAGAATAGGAGAATACAGAATGAGGCAAAATCCACAGGGGAAAAAAATGTGTATGTGAAAGTAGGTGGAACATTTTGGTCCTTTCCAATTTGATGCTGTTATGAATAAAGCTAAAAGGTGCAGGGTGCAGTGAATATTAGTGTTTTTTTGTTTGTTTTGTTTTTTGTTTTTGTTTTTTTTTTTGTTTAGTAAATATAGGCACCCATTTTAGCTGGAATAGAAAGGATCATGGCATATTTCATGTTAAATTAAATTTAGTAATGGGATGTGTCACAGAATGTTTGCAAGTTAAATTAAATTTATTAATTCTTTTTATTTTTTAATTTTTTTAAAGACTTTTAAAATTTTATTTGATAGACAGAGATCACAAGTAGGCAGAGAGGCAGGCAGAGAGAGAGAGGAAGGGAAGCAGGCTCCCTGCCGAGCAGAGAGCCCTATGCGGGGCTCGATCCCAGAACCCTGGAATCATGACCCGAGTCGAAGTCAGAGGCTTCCCACTGAGCCACCCAGGCACCCCAAATTTAGTAATTCTACTAAAAGTTTTTCCAAAGTGGATGTATATTATTAGCATTATTGATAGCCTCTTATCAACTGAAATTCGGTTCCCTTCAGACAAACTGGGGCTTGTGCAGGGTGGTAAGGCAGTAGACTTGTTCCCTTCAGATGACCACACACTCGAGTGTGTGCCTCTCAATTACAAACTGAAATCACAACTTTCTGCTCCTTAGAGATGAGAAAAAGAGGTGGCAATATAATTTCTTCTCTCCGTCGAAGAATGCTTCAAGATCAGGAAACATGCTTTCTTCACCTCTCCTTGTCTAGCACGATGGGTGTCACACTGGGAAGTTATCAGGAAATAACTTTTAAATGGTTGAGTTTTGATCTCTAGTTTCACTGCCAGATTCAGCAAGTCCTCTTCCTTCCACCAGACAGTCTTGAGGCTAAAACACCACACCTAAGATTTAAGTACTAAGCTCATGGATTGACTACTTACTCCCATTATGATTAGCACATATGATTTAATCACTGCTCCACAATAAAATATTTGTCATTAGCAGATACAAATGCTTCTCAAATGCTTCTCAAAAACATCGATGGCATCTGTGTCTTGGACCTCACCATCATTAAAAGCACTGCCATATGGAAGATTTAAAATTAAGAAGGTCTTCTTCTGCTACATGTCTTCCTGATCTTCCACCTCCTTAAATTGCCTTAGTCTCTTCTTTGCAATCATCTTGAACTCTGGTTGATGTACTTCAAACTCTCAGTTCTTCAGCCTCTCTAGAACTTTGGCTTCATCTCTCTCTCTCTCTCTCTCTCGTCACCTGTCACTAAGCCAGGAAGCCCTAACTGTGCATCTCAGTGATGCCATGCTTTTTAGTCTTCACACTCTTCTGCTTCCACTCCCAGACAGCAGAGTACTTTGGAAAAAGACCCAAAGCCACATGCTCTGTGTTAATAAATTCACAGCAACCTAAACTTGACTGTCATTCAGAATCTGTAATCATCTTGTTCCTTTCTTGCTGCATCCCTGTGGCATTCTGCACAGGGAACCCTACCTTCCTTCCTCAGGCCTCATATCCAAAACACTGGCTCCTTGAGTCTCTGAGAACCCTTCTTTGCCAATATTCCTCATAAAGTGACCTGTGTGTATCAGTACACAGAAACTCTCAGCACGCAGATCTTTTGCTCCCCAAACTCAAACCCTTCTGTCATTTGTGAACTATTTATTGACTACCTATGACAAGCAAGGAGTCATGAAATTTACTGCAGATGATATGTAAATGGAACAGATGAAAATTCTCTCTCAATGAATTTAGAGTCTGGAGTTTCTAACACCCTTTTCAAGAGTCTCTCCTGCTTCAAATACAGTTAGACTTTGCTATCCTGAACTTCTCCATGTCTTTATGATTTTTTTTCTCATTCGTTTGTTTCTTTCATTTGCATGTTATTTTTTGTTTGTTTGCTTGATAAGCATATGTAAGACACTTATTAAGCTAGTCTATGGGTTTCTTTTCCATGTCTCTAAATTAAAAAAAAAAAAAATAGCAAGGAAAATACCTTACATTTAAGGTGTTACTTTAGTATCTGTCAGGAACTATTTTAAGCTTATTGATTATGTTAACCCATTTATTCTTTTATCTTCTCAAGTACTTTGCAAAGTAGGAAAATGTTTGTCCACTTTACAGAAGTAAAAACTGAGATTTAGAGTAAATGAATGAATGGTCCAACGTCTGAGAGCTAAGGGGCAGGCGGCAATTTGAAACCAGCAAGTCTGGCTCTGAAATCCCACCCGTTTTCCTTAAATTCCCATGTTTGTTTTTATATCCTTATCCACTGGAATATTTAAGTAATACCCAGGCAGTAGTTTTCTCTTGCTGGTATAACAGATTACTACAAAGTTAGCAGCTTCACACGACACACGCGTATTACCTCAGTGTCTGTAGGTCGGGAGCATAGGTGGGCTTGGCTGCATCTCTTAGAAGCAGGAATCGAGGTGTCAGTCAGCCTGGACTAGTACTAGCAAGCACTGGGGAGACACTTTGCTCCCAAGCTGATTTAGCTGTTGGCAGAATTCAGTCTCTCATGCTTGTAGGGCTGATACATCTAGAAGCTTCTCCTCAACTAAAGACAACTCGGGATCCTCAAAACCCTGCACCTCTACCTCCTACCCGGCAATAGCACATCAAGTCCTCCTTATACTTCAAAACTCTGTCACTTTTCCTGCTGCTGCATCTCCTCTGTTTCCAGCTGGAGAAAGTTTTCTGCTTTTTAGGGCCCCATTGATTTGATTGAGCTTACCTGACAACATAGTGAACTCTCTCTGTTTTAAGGTGTGAAATCTTAATGACATCTACAAAAATCCCTTCATAGTCCCTTTTCCAGGTGACATAACATAGTCACAGGTCATCGGGAGTCAGATGGGACCGTAGCAATCATTCCACATGCACATACTAATCATTCCGAACGTTTTATTCCTGGGGCAGCTTTTGTTCTCTCTGTTGTCTTCATTGTCCCTTATTGTCCACTTACTCAACCCCATCATTGCTGTTTGCTCAGAATTCCAAAGTGAGAAGCCGTCATCCTCAGTGGCCCCTGGTACAATGGAAAAAAGGAAGATAGTCCTAGATTGATAAATAAGTTTTAGGACATAAAAACGTACCAGGTTCTATTTGGGACCCGAAGGAGATTTTCCTACAAAAGGCCAATTGAATGTTTTCAACTCTAACATTCCACTGGAATAAAAATAAACATCAAGATTTTGAAAAATGAACTTAGAACATAGGCCGTATCTTGAACAAGTCTCATTCCCTCTGCTAACCTTATTGCGTCCATTGAATTTGGCTACTATTTACCCTTTAAGTCGGCTGTGGAATTTTGGGGGCTTCCTCAACCCTTCCTGTATTCGTTTCCTAGGGCTACCATAGCGAAGTATCAGAAACTGGATGACTTAAGACAGCGGAAATGTATTCTCCAATGGTTTGGGAGACCAGAAGTCCAAAATCAAAGAGTTGGCAGGTTTAGTTCTTTCTTGAGTAGTTAGGGGGAGCAGTCTGTCTCATGCCTCCTCCCTAGCTTCTGGTGGTTACAGGCAAGGCTCAGTATCTGTTGGCTGGCGGCTACAGGACTCCAAAGGCTGTCTCCAGAGTCACACGCTATCTTCTCTCTGTTTGTTTTGGGGTCTCTTCTCCTTTTCCTACAAGGACGCCTGTCCTATTGGGTTAAAGGACCACCTAAACCCGGCATGACCTCATTTTAACTTGATTATATCTGCAAAGACCCTATTTCAAAATAAGGCCTCAGGTTCTAGGGATTAGGACAAGTCCTAACCTTGTCTTTTGAGGAGATGCAGTTCAACCCATAACAGCTCCCTTGTTCTTTTTCTTTCTAAACGTCAGATCTCTTGAAAATCCTAATTTACATCTTTCCCGCCATTCCTACTACTAGTACTTGAATTTAGCTTTAGGTATTCATTTCCCCTTGTGATATTATCACTGGTATTTCTCTCACTCAATGTATTAACTACTTTCAGAAAGAAGCAGTAAAGTGTGTGTATGTTCATTTAATAATCAAAGTCATTTTCCTAGAATCATATTTATGAGGACCAAATATAAATTAATGCATGTATGAGGTAAAAGGCATTTAAAATACTAAGAGAAACTTTCTGATTTTTAATGTATCAATTATTAGAAATAGAAAATAATTTCATTGAAAACTATATGTTTTCCATATATTCTTACTATAGAACTGATCTAAGCACCAAGAGTGTATCATTTGAGATTTCTGTACCAGATTTAATAATAATGGATTAAGCCTTTTTCTTCATCATATGAAGGAGAGAGGTGAGGGGTGCCTGGGTGGCTCAGATGGTTAAGTGTCTGCCTTCAGCTCAGGTCACGATCCCAAGATCCTGGGATCAAGTCCCACATCGAGCTCCCAGCTCAGCAGGGAGCCTGCTTCTCCCTCTGCCTCTACCCCTGCTTGTACCTTCCCTGTCTCTCTCTCTCTAAGAAAGAAAGAAAGAAAGAGAGACAGAGGTGAAAGAAATTTAGACTGACTCTTCAAATTATTATAAACATATACTCTTATTTGTGTTCATGACCATAATCTCTGATCCTTGAATTTCCCAAACAAATACTGCAGGAAAAAATTCATATAATAAAATCTTCACTATTTGTCATAGATTACAACTCTAAAGTAAAAACCTGGAATTACAATTCCTAATACACTTTCTTTTTCTGCTTTGCTCTATCCCTGATGATACTCTTGCACTACATGTCTGTTTTGCAAATAAATGACTTTTTTCTATATCCACACCCTGTGTTAACATTGATATATTTAATTACAGATACACAATGCCAACATGTGATGGAGCACTAACCTGTGAGCAGGTGACATTTTACATCAGGCTGATAAACTGAAATTCCGACTTGGCATTTTATGGATGTAGCATGAGGGAACACAGAGAAGGTCTACAGGCTATGAGCTACTGTGCTCATCCTGGGCCGGATTTACATTATTTAGCAATATACAGGAACTTAGAATATATATGAAAATATAAGATTCTCTCCTAACTTTTAGGAGGAGGAAATAGGTAAAAGAGTTGTGAGTCAGTGTTTTAATTACTATCTTTGAAACCTTTAACAAACTTAGAGTTCTTTAAAAGTGATATGTATTCTGTAGTGTATATGGTAAAAGGAAATTATTTGAAATAAGATAAATTATTTAAAACCAATTTTTAATTAAAAGTTTAAATGATACTTTGGTGGTTAAAATTCTTTTTTTCTTTTTCTTTCTTTCTTTCTTTTTTTTTTTTTTTAAAAGAAAGAGATTGAGAGCAGAGGCAGGGGACGGGGCAGAGGGAGAGAGAGAATCTTAAGCAGACTCCAACCCCCCCAGGGCAGAGCCCAAGCAGGACTTGATCTCACAACCCTGAGATCATGACCTGAGCCAATATCAAGAGTCAGATGCTTAACCAACTGAGCCACCCAGGAGCCCCCAAATTGTTAAAATAGTTCTTAAACTCATTTTAAAAAGAAATATTTGTATATATATATATTTATATATAAATTAATTTTCTCTTTGTACTTCTATCTCAAGGAACAGGTTTTCCTGGCATATGAAAGGTCTTAGTGTTTTTGTTGCACAGTGAGTTTGAAACATTTTCATATTGATGTATTTATCATGTCAGCAACTGAATCAAGATTCTGGTGGCACATAAAGGGTTGCTCCCGATGAAGTTAAAGATGGTCATGCTTCCTTGAACTTCTGCCTTTTCTTTACCCTATACTTCATGCGACCATAGAAACTATTCATGTCTTTAGCTGCATACAAATACCTTTTTAAAATTCCTACCCAATAACTAGATTTTCCATTCAAGCGCCACAATAAAATTTTAGAAATAATTTGTCCAGCCTGGGTGGTTAACACCGAATTCTTTGTTCAATACAACAGAAGCATTGCATTGTTTTCAAGTGCTGGCCACTTTCCTGCAACAACCGTCACGCCACAGATGGGTTTCTGGTTCTGCCCTCTAAAATTTAGTAGCCTGTGCTGAAATGCATCTGACTCTTATTGAATCTGGTCATATTTCCCCACCATTAGTATCCCATTCATCATCAGCCCCTGCTGCGTCCACGCCACCTGTTTGTTCCATCTGTGCTCTCTCCATCTCGGTTGCGTGCACCCTTTCTCTGCTTACTTTTACATCTACTTACTCATTAGCTGCAAATGAAGCTTGTTGCTTCCCGTCTGCCAAAAGTGTACTGGGAAATCCCACTTCATTTTTTCTTTTCATCATCTTGCTTTACCTAGAAGTGAATGAAATCTTTAGTCTTTTCATACAGTTGTAATGCCTACTGACAGCGTTATAACTTCAATATTTAGAGGAATGCAGCTGGTTCAAAGTGGGTGCAGATCAGGACATACTACTCTGCCTTAAGCAAGAGATGGATATTTTGAAACTCCTGCAGTGGATAATTAAGAGACCTCCACTGGCATAAATGCTTTAATAAATTATTGCAAGTGCTACTGAGATAAAGAGCACATGTATGCACCCTTCTATATTAATTAGCTATTTCTCAAAAAACCCCAACTTATCTCTGAGGCCTAAACACTGCTCTTTTTCTGGAGAAAAGTGGTAAAAAGAAAGAGAGAGAGTGACCTTAGTTTAGATAATTTTTCAAATATAGATATATTTTACTGAGTCATCAGAAAAGAAGCTACAATTGCTTCACTATATCATTTATTTATACACTTATTTGTTCACTTAATTTATTTAATAATTATTTATGAAGTTTGCACAATGTGGAGTGTATTGCTTTAGGTGCCTGCTATCAGAGAACTCAGAATTGAATGGAAGACGGAGCAGCATAGTTGTTAAGAGAGAACAGAAGATCTGCTCTGACAGAGGGATCACCAGGGAGCAGTGGGTTCTCCCAAGCAGTGGGCTCTGACCTTCACCTGGAGGAGGGCCACATGTGGATTGTGTAATGAGGGAACCTTTGTGCAAGAGTTCTAGAATGCCGGTTCAATTGGCTTAGTGAGGCACTGCCTATCACTGAAGTATAGGGGGTCGGGGGGGAATCTGTGTCCCCTTTAATGTACTCTTTATAATTACCTTTTCCCCTCCAGGTGCGATTCACCTGTTGGCAACTTGGCCAGGTTTCAAAATGTTTCAGTTACCTACAATTATTCTCATAATTTCATTTCAGTATTTAATCCTTAGTCTTACTTATTCTCCTTTTATTTCATTCTACTTAATACTCTTTCATTAAACTACTTGGATGTTTAATAAATGTGCACAAAGAATACATATGAAAGTGTGGACATAATGTGCATCCTCTTGTAATCACCACATAGCTTAAGTACCTTAAACTATGCTAGGCTCTGAGGTTCTCCCATGCCTCTGGTCTCCTCCCCCTAAAATCCTACTCCTCGGAAGAAAGTCATTTTGTGTCTAGAAGCCCTTCATTCATTTCACTAGATTTGCCACCAGGCATGCATCCCCAAACAGTATATTTACCTTTAGGCTTTAGGATTTTATATAAATGGTATCACAATTTTTTTTCTTTTTTTGTTTTCAAGATTTTATTTATTTATTTGATAGAGAGAGAGACAGTGAGAAAGGCAGCACAAGCAGAGGAAGCAAGAAAGGGAGAAGCAGGCTTCCCACAGAGCAGTGGGGCTCGAACCCAGGACGCTGGGATCATGACTTGAGCCAAAGGCAGATGCCTAAACAGTGAGCCACCCAGGCATCCCAACACAATTTTTTTTTTCACTTGGTGTCATATTTGTGAGGTCACCCAGTGTGTGTAACTGTAGCTTCATCATTGTCCCAGTCATGTTGTACTTCATCCTTTCTCCTGGGTTGCAACTTTCCAACTTTCTGACCTCTACATTCAGATAAAGCAAACCATTTACATATTCCTTCATAATAGTAAGTTCTGAGATGATGTTCTGAGATCATGTGAATTTTCTGTTACACTTTAACCCTGGTAGTGCTTTCATTTTATTGTTAATATTTTTGTGCTCTTATTTCTTAGTTTACTATCACTATAACAAACATAGATGAATTCTTTTTTAAAGCTATCAAGGCTTTTTCTTTTTAGTGAGATATTTATTCCGAGGTTTACTATATATTTAGATTTATTTCTACCAACACCCTTTGAGCTTCATTTGTGCAGTTTTTCTTCTTCTGTAATGATTCATACTTTTTCTTTCAGTTTTCCTTTTTCCTTTACATTTTTGAAGTTAGTTTTTCTATCTTCAGATGTTTTTCCAGCTATTTTAATACTCACATTTAAAGTCTACAGTTAGTATGTTTTATCTTTCTTAACATATTAATACAAGGACCATAGAATGCTTAACGATGATTAACTTTCCCAATTTACATGATACTTTGTCCAAAGTTTTTATCCTAAACTCACACATACACTATCTTTGTTGTTCCCTGTTGAGTGAATGTTTATTTGGGTTTACTCATGTATTTTATTTTTCAGAATCGTTGATTATCATTCCATGTTACAACTCATATATTCTTATGATCATTTTGTTTATTTACAAAGACATTCTTTTATAAATTTTGATTGTGCAGTGTGTGATAAAATCTCTAAGGATTTGTTTATGTGAAAAATTATTTCACACATTTTCTTGAAATGCAAGTCTGCATTTGTACCTTGAAATGCAACGTACAAAATTCTAGGTTGTTATTTTTTCATGAAATTCTGAACGTATTATCTTAACGGCCAAAAGCTTTCAGTTGAATGAGTTCTTATGCAGCAGGTAAGTGCTCCTTTCTTTCTAGATCCCTTTTTTAAATATCAACTTCCTTTATTCAATATTTATTTATTTTTGTTTGTTTGTTTTGTGAGTTAAAGAGGTCCTGATAGGAAGAGCTTGGGAACTGGTGACTTAGGAACTGAGTGCAACATGATGAAAGCCTTTTTTTTTTCTTTTTCTTTTTTTTAATGAAAGAGAGAGAGAGAGAGAGCATGGAGAAGCAGAGGAAGAGGGAGAGAAAGACTCTTAAGCAGGCTCCACACCCAGCATGGAGCCCGAGATGAGGTTTGATCTTAAGACCCTGAGATCATGACCTGAGCCAAAATCAAGAGTGGGATGCTTAACCAACTCAGCTACCCAGGCACCCCTCAAACTTCTTATTTTAGAATAATTTTAGGTTAACACATAGTTGTAAGAAATAAAACAGAGATCTTGTGCACCCTTTACTCACTTTCCCAGTGGTAACTACTTGAAAATATATAGTATAAAACCACAACCAGGAAAGGGTATCAACATCATCATTGAGCATCTTGTTCAGGTTTCCTCAGTTTTACAGGTACTTGTGTACACATCTATATGTTTGTGTGTGTGCATATGTTTGCTTAGTTCTATGTATTTTTATACTTAGAGGTGTAGATTGGTGTATCCAACATCACAGCCCTGCCACCGTGAAGAGCCTCGTGTTACCCTTTTGTAAACACAACCATATCCTTCCTACCTCCTCCTAACTATGACCTCCCCATGTTGATTCACTGACTGCCACTAACTTGTTCTCAATCTCTATCATTTTCCAATTAAAAAAAAAAAGGAATCATTTATAAGGAATAGACAGCACCTAAGCCCTTAGGAGTGGCTTTTATCACTCAGCATAGTTCATCTTAGATTCATGGAAGTTATTATGTGATTCGATTATTTGTATCTTTATATTTTTTAGTAAGCTGTGGTATGGATATAGCTGGTTGTTGTTTGTCTTCTTCTTGTTTTGTTTTGTTTTTCACTAGTCAACTACTGAAGGATACATTGCTATTAAGAATTAAGTTGTCATGAATATTTGTGTATATGTAAATATGTATTTTCATTTCTCTGGGATAAATGCCCAGTAGTGGAATTGTTGAGTTGTATGGTAATGGCATGTTTTAGTTTTATAAAAAACAAAGACAAACAAAACAAAAGAAAGCAAAAAATTGGTTTGAGCTGCTGCATTATTTTATTTTTCCATTGGTAACATACGAGTAACCCAGCAACTCTGAATCCTTGCCAGATTTAATGTTGCCACCATTTTTTAAATTTAATTTTAGCCATTTAAATAGGTATGTAGTGATACCTCATTGCCCTTGTAATTTACATGTCCCTAAAAGCTAATGATGTTGAACATATTTTCATGTATTTGCTTTCCGTCCGTATATCCTCTTTGTTGAAATGTTCCTTAGGCCTTTTGTCCATTTTCTAAGTTGATCACTTTCTTAAAGATCTATTTATTTATTTGAGAGAGAAAGAGAGAGAGAGAGCTTGTGCACAGAGTGGGGGAGGGGCAGAGGGAGAGAGAGAACCCCAAGCAGACTCTGCACTGAGCATGGAACCTGTTGGCTCAATTCCAGGACCCTGAGATCATGACCTGAGCTAATATCAAGAGCTGGCTGCTCAGCTAACTGACTGAGTCATCCAGATGCCCCAATCATTTGTTGTAGTTGTTGTTTTTAAATTGCTGATTCAGAGAGGATGTTACATATACTAGATACTAGTCCTTTATAAGATACATGGTTAGCAATTATTTTCTCCCAAGCTCTAGTTTGGCTTTCCTGCTCTTAAGAGAGTTTTGGGGGGCACCTGGGTAGCTCAGTGGGTTAAAGCCTCTGCCTTTGGCTCAGGTCATGATCCCAGGGTCCTGGGATCAAGCCCCACATTGGGCTCTCTGCTTGGCAGGAAGTCTGCTTCTCTTCCTTTCTCACTGCCTGCCTCTCTGCCTACTTGTGATCTCTGTCTGTCAAATAAATAAAATCTTAAAAAAAAAATAGAGAGAGAGAGAGAGTTTTTGGCAGAGCAGAATTTTTCATTTTGATGAGATCTGATTTATCAATTTTTCTTTATAAATTGCACTTTTATTGTCAAGTCTAAGACCTCTTCATTGAGCCCTTGGTTCTGAAGATTTTTTCCTAAAACTTTTGTAGTTGTATTGTACACTTAAATTTATGATCCGGGAACACCTGGGTGGCTTAGTTGGTTAAGCATCTGCCTTTAGGTCAGGTTGTGATCTCAGGGTCCTGGAATCAAGTCCCGCATGGAGCTCCCTGCTCAGTAGGGAGTCTCCTTGTCCCTCTCCCTCTTCCCCTCACCCCTGCTTGTGCTTTCTTTCCCTTTCTTACTCTGCCCTCTCTCTCTCTCTCTCAAATAAATAAATAAAATCTTAAAAGAAATAAAAAAAATAAGTTTATGATCGATTTTGAGTTAATCATTGTATAAAACATGAGGATTAGTTTGAGGTTTGTATTTTTTGCCTAAGCATGTCCATTTGTTATAACACCACTTGGGAATAATGATGTCTACGGCCATACCACCCTGAATGCGCCCAATCCATCTGATCTCGGAAGCTAAGCAGGGCCGGGCCTGGTTAGTACTTGGATGGGAATAATGAATTGTTACACACTTTTGTCAAAATTCAGTCTAACAAATTTGTGTGGGTCTATAAGTTTTGTGCCCTGTTCTATTGATCTGCGTACCTATTGCTCCTCTAACACCGCACTTAGAAAAACAATTCGGTCCATTCCCACTGCTAATTTCCCTAAAAACTAGTGATGTCTAGCTCTCTCTACTAATTCCCTGGGATCCATGGACACCAGTGTCATCTGGCTCAGCAGACAGAGCTGCAACGTGACAGATGATATAGGAATTTCCTTAACTTCTATTACACCACGTTAGAGCCCCTTGACATCTTATTGGTCCATAGCACTCCAATATGTTTCCTGTTTTCATAAATCCCTGGACCAGAAATGCACACAGATATAGGTGTGCCTCCAAATGTTTAAGGAAACATGTCCTCCTCTCTACAGTACTGGAGGGGATTAAACGGGCAATGCTGATAATCTGTAACACTTGCCTGAAAACATGCTCATTTCATTCTTCTGTGGAAGCCATGTTGTAATAGGGCTGTTTTCTCAAGCATGGTAAGTCACCAGTCAGGGTAGAGATGCTTCTGTCCTTAGAAACACCAATTTAAGAGTCATCTTCATGTAGTTTCCCTTTCTAACCCCTCGATTTGTGAGAAAATAAAGTTTATTCTTGTGAAATTCTCAAATGACAATTAAGCCAGGTGCCTGGGCCAGAGACTGAGCATGAGCTTAGTGGTTATTGGTGGTTTCCTGTTCTAAACCATTTCCTGTCAACAAGCACAAGCTGTGCTGGCAGTGGGGGTGGGGGGAAGGGGGTTAGTCTACAAATGCTAAAAGTGATCTTTAGTTTGTGGAGACATGTAACATCTTCTGTTTTCAGAAAATGCTGGAAAAATGAAAGAACTCAAAAAATAAATCAATTTACTGTTCAAATTTAGGAGAAAATATAAAACCCATCATACTTGCAGCGGATGCTCATTTGTTTCATTTTTAAGAACTGATAACATTTGAATTTTTTTTCCCAGCAAATATCCGAGTAAATAGTCAGCATTTCATATATTTAAATAACTGCTTAGAAAAAAATACAAATAAAAATATAGAGAGACCTATAACAGTATTTATTTATATATTTATAAATATATAAGATATGTATTTTATATATTTCTAATATATAAAAGACAAATAAATAAGAATTTAGCTCAGTAACTACTGTAAGGTACATATCTATATTTATCATTTCTTTTTTTCTCTTATCAAATAGGATTCAGTGGAAAATAAAGAACTAAAACAGTTTTATCCCAAAGAGGCTTCCCAATAAATCTCATAAGCCATCATATGTTAAGATTTTGAGAAAAGCATTCATTGTAAAATTTCACTATATCATGAAAAATGTAACCCTTACAAAAGAAGATTATCAGATGATAAATTATTGGTCTGGCCAGAATCAAACAGGAGTAATCCTGAGGCAAAGCTCTTGACAAATATCAGTGATTCCTTCTCAAACATGTGTATTTGGCAGGTCTCTGTGTAGCATACCTTGTGGAAATAATCAATCTTGTAGACACGAGTATCTATCTATCAGAAGGTTAAGAGACACAGCCAAGTACTGAGTATCATTTTGAACCATCTTAGAGAAACTGAAAAGTCAACACTGTTTTATGAGAGTATGTCCACCAATAAGAAATGATTATTAAATAAATAAACTATGAACACATAGTAATCATGAAGCCTTTAACTAAATGAATTTTAAATGGTAATATGGGAAGTCTTCAAAAAACTATTATCAAATTATAAAATAAAGGTGGAGGACATTGTAAATTGTGATCCTTCTGTGTTTAAAATGATTCTTATGTGAAAGCAAAAAGGGAGAGATATACAAATATAATTAATACACACCATTGTATACGCAAGGAAATATGAAAAACAGAAAACCCATTTAACAGATGTCAACTTTGAGAATGACTAGGGTGGAGAAGAAGGCTTTAACATTTTAGATTATAGCTTTCTTTAATCTCTGTTTTTTTAACTATGTGCAATTACATACAATTTAATGTGAATACGTGGTAGGAATACTGGTCATTTTCATTTTCCTCTTTAGGCAACAGATAAACACATTGATGCACAGAAGACATTAAGGAATACGATATTTATGAATCTCCCTGAAAAAATTCCTTAACAATGAAATCTAGTCAAATGAGACTAAATACATTTTTTAATCAGTGAGTAGAAATAGACAAAAAATGAATTATCTATTTGAATACAGAACTTCTATTAAATTACCATCAGAAATACAGCTAAGTGTACTTATTACAGAAACTTAGGTAAATATTATAAACCTTGACTATGTAAAAATAGTACTTAGGAAGCAAAATCAAAAATTGAGAGTGGGCAAGTAGAAAAAAGTGTGGGAGAAAATCTTTCTCCTTTTTCATACCTTGCAGTCCACAAAATCTAAAATCAAAACATTAATTTTAAAATAACAAGTTCTGGATTGTTTGGTAGACTTTTCTTTTTAATCAGGAAGAATTTAGAGGAATTAGTATCTTTATTTTGTGAAGAACTATTTATTGTAATTTTTAGAAATTTGTGTGATTCCATTTTTATTTCTTTATGCTCATTAATAGAAAATTAATAATTACTGTTAAAGTTTAGCAAACTCTTATTTATGCATATATGCATGTGTCTATATCCTTATCTGTATCCTATTTTTTCCATTACATATGTATAGAAACATATCTATAATATTCTCTTAATGTTAACTTGGTCATTACTTCTAAATAATTGGGCTTTAGATGCCTTAAAGTCTCTAGTAATTAATTTTATTTTTTCCAATTTCTTTTGCTGAGGTATAATTTACATAAAACAGTAATTTTAGGGACGCCTGGGTGGCTCAGTTGGTTGGACGACTGCCTTCGGCTCAGGTCATGATCCTGGAGTCCCGGGATCGAGTCCCGCATCGGACTCCCAGCTCCATGAGGAGTCTGCTTCTCTCTCTGACCTTCTCCTCTCTCACCTTCTCACTCTCTCTCTCTCAAGTAAATTAAAAAAAAATAAATAATAAAAAAATAAAATAAAATAAAATAAAATATTAAAAAAAAAACAGTAATTTTATTGTTTTAAAGAATATCCATCTTCCAGAATACAGCACTATATTATGACTGTCAAATTTATGCCAAGATACATGTTCAGATTCTGAACATGCCTGATGTCATCTAATCTCAGAAGCAAAGCAGGGTTGGGCCTGGTTAGTACTTGGATGGGAGAAGGCAGACTTTCCTTCCACTAGGAGTGTCAGAATAACGCTCATATAAGAGTAAGGGAGTAATACTCCAGATCTTAAAGAGTACATAAATCAGTCGTAGAAAATAAAGTATCATAGGCAAATGGTCAAGTCTAAGAGATCACACACACACACACACACACACACACACACACACAATGTGTGTTGCAGAATGTATAGCAAATAAAAAAATCAAACTCACCAGCAGCTTCATTTAAAGAACTACGGGCTGATTAGGTAGAAAAATTGGATTGGAACAAGTTTGGCCATGACTTCTATAGGCACACAAACAAAAACAAAAACAAAAACAAAAACCAAGGCATCAAGAATTCAAGTCCTGGGTGTCTGGGTGGCTCAGTGGGTTAAAGCCTCTGCCTTCAGCTCAGGTCATGATTCCAGGATCCTGGGATAGCGCCCCAGGTCAGGCTCTCTGCTCAGCAGGGAGCCTGCTTCTCCCTCTCTCTCTGCCTGCTTCTCTGCCTACTTGTGATCTCTGTCTGTCAAATAAATAAATAAAATCTTAAAAAAAAAAAAAAGAATTCAAGTCCCTTCCCTAAGATTGTATTTTCAATAGCTGGTGGAGACACTAGCAATCAATTCATTATGTATCAATTAAAGGAACCACCTAGTATTCTTCAGGAGATAACAAGAGATTGAATAACCAGATGGGAAAACCAACCAGCAATGGAGGCCCTTTGGTAGGCACCCTGTGCCAGACTAGGGCACAGATAAAAAGAAAGAGCAGGGGCACCATGTGTGGGGGGGCATAGTCAAAACTAATGTGCATAGAAGGGACAAGGAAGGAGAAAACGCTGTAGCTCTGGCTGATTCTGAATCTGACCTATTCACAGATTTTTACCTGATATATTCCCTCTCACAAATTTAAGTCAATTTCAGTTTCTGACACATCATTAAATCCTTAAATGGACTAAGACCCGAGTCTCTAATAGCCATCTTATATTCTACTTAGAGGTGGCATGCAGTTTTTGATATATCCCAGGACTTAATATGCAAAGTGGCTGAAGGGCATAAGAAAAAGTTTGAGTTTGAAATTTAAATGCTAAGTTTAACTTACTCTGAATACCGAGGTATTCCAGCTTAAGAAAGCCTGTCAGTTATCCAAACAAGAGCAGCATTTCCTAATATGTATTGTGGATGTGTGTGTGGATGTGTGTGTGGATGGATGTGTATGTGTAATTGAATAAATCATCCATTTTCCAACTCCATTTTGCTACTGGAGAAAACGATATGAAGAAGTCACAAGAGATTTTTACCAATTAGACCATTATACCCTAGTGCCCTAATGTTTTGGTACCTAGCTTGGAAGCAATATCCCCTTGTGCTTTCCTCCAGAGCAAGATGAGAGAAGAAACAGCGGACAAAGGGGTGGGGATAGGGAGAGAGGAGTAGAGGAAGGGATAGAAATAAAGATAGAGGGGTGTGTGTGTGTGTGTGTGTGTGTGTGTGTGTGTGTGTGTGACAGAGAGAGAGAGAGAGAGAGGCGGGGGTAGAATTTCTAATTACTTCTGAGTTTAGTGCATTTGAAATCACCCTCAAGCCTCTTTTCTGACTCACTTTCCTTCTAATAATCAGACTACTTGGAAATGAGACGCACCAATAGAGTTAAACATGTGTCTGAAAAGGATTCGCAGCACCTGCAGGAAATGGTAATGAATCAGACCTTAATGCCTCACCCAAACTCCATATAATCCAAATGTAAGTGGTGTGAAATGAAGATAGACATGATGCTACTTTGGGTAGTTTGTTAAATGGAAGAAAAAGTCAGTGAGTCCGAAATAAGTATCTCCATGTTTTATCTTATGATTTTAAAGTAAAAATGACGATTGGCATGGCTGTTGGAGCTAGTCTGAAAGTTAGGTAACCTTATAAATCACAATTATTTAATGACTACAAGTAGATGCTTCTTAATTTAATATTATTGAATGAGCCTTTCTTCAACTTGGAATGTTTTGTTCCCATACCTGCAAGTTGGTAATCACCTTTAATTTGTTTTATTGAAAGAAGGCTGCCATGGCTTTTCAGAAATTTCACTTTAGTGATCCCAAACCGTGAGGATTTCCCATCATATATTTATAGACACCCTAGAATGATTGTTTTAGACATTGATGGCCACAAAAAAATCCAGAGGGACAACATGGCATGGAGCAGTGCCCGTTGTCAGAACAAAACCCCCCCAGGAGACAGTGTAGACTGCAGCCCTGGACTCACCCTGCCAGGGACCGCCCCCAGCCTTCCACCCCCTGGGCCTGCATTGGTCACATCTGCAAACACAAGACTATAAAGAGAGCAGCTGTTTAACACCCACTCGTTTAATGAATGTGTGGTGAGCATTATAGATTTTGTTTTCAGAATTCTCAGTATCAAATATTCACACATGACAAGTATTTCTAACTATAGCTTCTACTGCCGGCAGACAGTCCAAAACTGTGACAGGCCCAGTTAAAACATTAGCAAGTGTTAAAGGGATACATTAAAGACATATTAGTGTCTAAGTGAGATTTTTATCCTCATTTAGGAACCACTGCAGAAACGAGCTCATTGTAGGAAAAACGAGCCAGCAAACTGAATTATTGCAAACGTCTCTACCTGAAGAGGCATGTGAAACTTCCAATGAATAGTCAAGTGTTTTACTCTTCCTTAAAGGGCTGAAGGTGCCTGGTTGGTCCCTATATGCTGAACACCCCTTCTGCATATGCCCTTGATTCTGTTCTCGCCTCTGCACCCCTCCCCACCATTGCTTTGGTTTATAATAGGCATTCTATCTTGGACCATTGCAAGCACAGTCTAAATTGTTTCCCTTTGCAGCATGACTCTCTTACTATTATAGTGCCTTTATCCTTGTCACTCAAAGTGTGCTCCCTGGACCAGCAGCGGAGTTAGCTCCTGGTGGCTTGCTAGAAATGCAAATTCTTAGTATTCACCCTAGACCTACTGAATGAACATCTTCACTTTAGCAAGACTCCCAAGTTGATTCTAAGGAACATCGAAGTTTGAAAAACACTCCTCATTATCACTGTGGTGACCTTTCTAAAACATAAACCTCTAACTGATGAAAACTGGAAAATGCCTCACCACCCCATCCCACATCACACCCAGCAGGAACCACCAATAAGACAGTCCGCACTGAATAGAAAGGGCCTCAGACCTTTAGAGTCCATCTCATAATCTCCACCCCAATCTACAACCTGCACCTGTGACTAAATCACCTCCATTCTATTCCCTCAGCACATCTAGTTTGCTTCTACTTCCAGCATTTTTCTACCAGTTTAAAAGCCTGCCTCCAGGCCAATACAATACAATGCAATAGACTGCCAAGCCATACATCAGAAACATCTTGGAAACCAGAAATTAATATTTACCAACCCAACTGTCCCCAACCCAAGTCCGAGCCTATTAAACCTATAATGTGTTCATTCTCTGTTTGCTCCCGGACCCTTTACTTCCTCTCTCTACCTTCTTCCCAGTATCTCTAGGTTGGCAAAGTCTTGGCTTGACTTTTCCAAATCATGACCTCCAGCCTGATGTTTTACTTACTAGTCACTCCTGAACATGGCCCTAACTATCCACCTGGTTATTTTCTTGCCTTGGGATTCAGATCCTTTCTCTCTGGTCCTACAGGCAGAGCTGGCAGGCAGAGGCCATCATCCTGCTGCATTCTGTTCCTTGTATCCTCCAATGCTAGATCTCAGACATAGTATCATATGCCTGCTCATGAATAAGAAAGACAGAAGAGTTTACAATAGCATGGGCACACCTCTGTTTTATAACTTAAGCCTCACGAGGGTTATCAAATACCTGTTAAGGAGGTATCAGTGAGCACATAGGTATAGAGGCCTACACTCATTATCCAAAAAAATATTATCCTTGCTACTATAAACACAGCTCTGCCATGGGAGGTTTCAAGTAGTCATACAGGTTTTTTCCTACACTTAGAAAATTTTATAGATGCCCAAATATCTCAATTATGAGGCAAAGCAGACTGTATTCTTTTTGCAAAGACTGGGAGTGGTTTTTGGATGAGCACCACTGGATTTATTGAAGTTTGAATTGAAAAAGGATGGAAACCAAGATATCTGCAAATGAGAAAGATATATTCCATTAGGCATGGCATGGATGATTCTTGGGATGCATTTTGGGATTTGGCTAGTAATGGTAATTTCCCACATTTAGCAGAGCTGTTGCTAGACCATACAGCACCATAGTGTAAATTAGGAAAAAATATGAACTTAGTTACTCAAGATACTGTATTTCCATGTGTTAGAAAATTGACATAAATCACTGTATTAGTCTCTCATTGCTCTAAAAAATTATCACACACTCAGCAATTTAAAAACTTAAATGTATAATTTCACATTCTGCTGTTCACAAGGCCATGTGCAGAGGGGGTTGGCAGGTCTCTCTGTTCCAGGTTTAATAGGGCTGATAACAAGGAGCTGGCCAGTAGAGCTCTTCTCTGGAGGCTCTGGAAAGAATCTATTTCCAAACTCGTTGAAGTTGTTGCCAAATCAAATTTTTTACACTTGTAGAACTGAGGTCCATATTTTCATGATGGCTATCAGCTGGGAGAGCCCTTATCTCCTAGGGGTGTGTCCTGGTCCCTGCATATGGACTGGTCCATCTCAGAGCCAGCAACAGCACTTTGAATCCTTCTCATGTTTGAAAGCTGACTTACTCTGCTGTTGTGTCTCTCTTGCCTGTCTCTTTTAATACATTTCTCTGACTAGAATCAGAGAAAACTCTGATTCTAAGGGTTCCTGTGACTACATTGGATTGTCCACCAGGATAATCCAAGAAATCTCCCAGTCTTAAGGTTTGTAGTCTTGATTACATCTGTAAAGTCCCTTTGCCATGTAACATAACATGTTTACATTTTCCAGGAATTAGGGCATGGGTATCTTCGGAAGGCCATTCTCCATCTCATGTATTTCTTGTCATCTTTAAACAAGAAGGCCTGAGGGCATCTAAGAGAAAATTTTGGAATAAACAATTACATAGTAGCCATAATGTAGAAGATGTCTTCTTAGACATGGTGCCCTGATATACTTCTCAACCATAGACAGCAGCTCTCACCTACAAGCAGTTCAACAAAGTACTGGACATATATTTGAAGCTAGAGGTTTTGATTAAGGCCAGGTTCATACAATTACCATCCACATAGGTGCCAGTTCCCAACTTTTTTTCGCCGAATTACACAACCAAAATGGCAGAGCCAATATTTGAATCCAGGTAGCTCTCTTTTCACTCCATCAAACCATCTTACTCTTACCTATGCCATTAATAATGTTTCTTCCTTGCTTTTCTATGAAATACTGGTGAATAGTGAGGTAATAAGTTTAACTTTCCAAGCGCTCTTTGTACAAATGTGTAGTATTTATAGAAACAGAATAAATAAAATGACGTTTTGTGAAATTTCCACCAGAAACTAATAATTAAGGCAGCAAGATCATTTGCCCAGAGCTTACCAATTGATGATTTTAGTTCTCATAGAATGACATGTTTGGGTTCCACAATGAAACATTTAGTGTAGAATACTGAACTATTAGGTAAGCAACTACAACAAAATGAGATAATCATAAAGCTGGAATGCATAAATACATTCAGGATGGCACAAACTCATCAACACAGATACATTCATGCCAACCCACAAATTTATTTATTTCACACTTTCACAATATACAAATTATAGGCCATTTATTCTTCACTACAATCAAGTTGTCCTTACAATCTGTGTAAGTTCTGATTGCTGGGTAAGAGGAATTCTAATTTCCTTTTATGCATATTCAGAACTGTGCTTCCAAGGAAGCCATCAATTTTTCCTTTTTATGTAGAATAAGTCCGACCAAATGAAAGAATGTAAGAATGGATGTTGTCTATTTCTCCACTTATAATGGGATATGTTCTTCCCTCAAGGTGAGAAAAAATAAAATAAAAACATGGTAAATTATAATCACCAGTGAGCAATTAATAATTTGCATTTTTCCCTTTTCCACATAGCTACAACAAGCTGCTCATTTGTGTCAGGCAGTAACCCCCAATTTTGAACTCTTCAGAATTTTACTCTTTAATAAGCCATATTAATGCAAAATGTGGGGAAAACAATTTTACAAACTACTGAGCCATCATTGTTTCTTTTATTGGGAAATTAGTTTTTTGAGAATGCCTATGGTACATTTACATCTTAGGAGACCCAGATTAATAGAACAGATGTGTGTTTGCCTATTGAAATCCAGATAAAAGGCCACATTCTCCATGGAATCTACTTTGAACACCTGCCTTCTCCCACACCTACGTTACCCCAGACATAAAATAACTCCTATGCTTCCGAATGCCATAATTTTATATCCACTGCTCTGAAGTCATAGTAAATAATAAAGAGAGAATAGATGAGATATAGGAAGAACAAAAAGAGGGAGAGAGGGAAGGAGAAAGAAAGAGGAGAAAATCTAACCTTGTATCCTCTCCTGTTAGGTTTTGAAATCATCTTTTCCTGAGACCTGTTTCACGTCTTAACTAATTCATATAAAGCCTAACACACAGCAGATAACAGGGCTCAATAAGGACATGGTGAATATTTGAGTGCTTCTGGTTATCTATTACAGAGAAGCAAAATGCCTTGACTACAGTAACTTGTAAGAAAATACTTTGAGTAGATGAACATCAGTCATCATCATTCACCCTGTAGACTCACAGATGACTATAATGGATAAGGAATCGTCATTCTTCAAAACTACAGATGAACATATGGAGACCAGAGTGACTCAGAGAATTCTCTACGGCTTTCTCAATGGATCCACAGGAGTCAGAAGTCAGGTCTTTGTGTATTAATGAGTTATCAGGCATTCAACAATACCATCCTGTCTTTTCACTTAAAGTAGAGAATATATAAGATGTATTTTAAAAAAAAATTGTGGCCAGAAGATGAGCTTAGACTTTTTAGTGATTTTAATTTACTTCTAATATTTTTCTTTTTTTTTTTTTCTTAAAATTGACATCTGTATAGACCCTGGAGACAAGAGAGACTCTAGTGTGATATCTCTAGGAAATACCATCCCAAAACATCTCAGATGAAGCTTCATCTGTTAGTGCATATGTTTCTAAAAGTTGATGTGGAGTGTCATCAATTCCACAATGCTCCAAGGGTTGAGAGCATGAGAAAAAGGAAACTCGGAGATGTTTTACATCGTTATATGTTGGTTGTCAACTTTTTCAAATCACAAACACCTTTTAAAACTTTGGAGGAGAATCATAGGCACTTTGGATGTCATAAAAATCAAGTCGATTTGTATTCTTACTGCAAGGAATCTTTAGGGCCCTTGGGTACTGAAAATCATAGCATAACTACATGTTCCTATAGCTCAGTTAAGAATAAGTTCTGCCATCGATTAGTTCAATCATCACAAGATATTTTAAATTCAGTTTTTGCTGTTCAGACAGTACTCTTAGAAAAAAAAAGTCTCTCTTCATTAATCATCATTTTAAAAAGTGAATCTGTTAAAATTGTCTATCATTAAAATGTGACATGTTTTTGATGCATTAATTAACAATACTCTGGAACATTATTTATTTATTAAAGTGAATATTTGGGGGAAATACTGCATTGAACAAACTCTCATTTCCCTTGAATCTTGATTATTTAATGAATAAGTCAAGAATTTGTAGATTGAGAACTCAAAAATTTCATAGAAGTATGTGTTTGAGATATATTTCACTATTTAATACATTTAACAAATATTTAATGAATTTCTTTTATATCCTTGCCATTTGAAGTGTTAGAAATACCAAGATATGACAGAAAGACACAATCCCTTAGAAAGTTTATATTTTAGGAATGCCTGAGTGGCTCAGTTGGTTGTGTCTGCCTTCAGCTGAGGTCATGATCTCAGAGTCCTGGGATCGATTCCTACTTCTACCTCTTAGCAGGATGCCTGCTTCTCCCTCTCCCTTTGCCCGCTACTCACCCTGCTTATTCTCAATCTCTCTGACTCTCTGTCAAATAAATACATAAATAAAATCTCAAAAAAAAGAGAAAGCTTATATTCTATGTAGTGGAAAGAGACAGTAAACAAGCAAATAAGCAGAAAAACTATTGCAAGATTGGAAAGAGAGTAAATAAGGTGAAATTATATAGAACATCTGGGAGGAAAGATGGCTTAGGCAAACTCAGAAAGGATGATCAAGATAGACTTTTCTCTGAGAAGGTGACATTTGATATAGGAAATGGAGAATAAGAAGAAGCCAGTAATAAAGGGAACTTGAGAAAAAAGTATCTTAATTAGATAAAAAAAAGAACAGAGGATAAATTACAAAAGTGAATTATATTTCTAATGAGTATTTATCACCACTTCCTCAAGAATATTCTGTGAAATTCTATAAAGTCTGCATACACAGCACCATAATTGGAGATACTATCAAAGCTTGGAAAATACAGAGATTCATATGCTTAGCATAGTAAAAGATCTAAGAAATTTTGCAGGACAAAAACCTGATTATTTTTGCTAATGTTTTCAAAGTTTCTTGAATCCTTCTTTATCTTCCTCAATGTTTTTGTTAGTTATTACATTGTCAGTTTTCATAAAACTAGAAAAAAAATCTGGTATAAGTGAATCATCAACATCATCTTCGTGCCAAGAATATAGAAGTGTCTATACATGGTGGATTTCAGGTAGTGTGAATTTCAATAAAATATGAGTGTATAAAGTCCATCTCTATTCAAGTGTCATTATTCCATCAAGATATGCAGATTTTCTCTCCAAAAATTTTAACATATATTTCCCCACCAGTTAAGTCCTAGTTCATTCATTTTGCTTTTCTTGCTTGGAGTTCTTCAACAGTCTGCTAAATGGAATCTTACTTCCCCTATTTTTCTCAAATCTATCACCTACCGTTTTCTAGACTGAACTCTTTAAAAAGGCTCTTCTGTCCTCTCCTCTCTCTCCCTCTTCTCTTTTGTCTCCTTTGTCTCTCTTCCTTCTCTCTTCCCTCTGTCTCCATATATATATATAAAATATATATATAATATTTATATATAAATAATATATTTATTATATACATTCTATACAGAATATATATTAAATTATATATTTAGAATATATTATATAATTGTGTATGTATATATTTTATATATATATATATAAATAAAATATATATATATATAAACTTCCTCTGTGACTCACAGTAAACCTCAACTCCTCAACATTTCCATAAGAGCTTATATGAGCTTGTGGTATATGCCTCTCCCACAGGACCATTCCACCCTCCAGGGACGCTTGACACATACCACTTTTATGTAAATGCCTCTGCTCCTATCTGCCTCTGCTATTATTCTCCTGTTAGGAAAACACTTCACTATCTCTGTCCCCACCCATTTCCTTGATCGAATTAGTCCCTACTCATCTATCATCATCATCATCATCATCACCACCATCAATAATATATACCTTAGTTATGTGACAAGTTCTAAAGATGGAGTGATTCGATTTAAAAGCAGGCTCTAGATTCAGACTTTCTTTTGCTCAAAATGCAAATCTACCTTACATAAATTGCTTTTATTTCTTTTTTCTTAGTATGTATTCCTAAATTTAATGCCAATCTTTTAAGGCAATAGATGGATAACGTACTTGTTCTTTTCTTTTTAATAGAGAAGCTTTGGTTTTATAGCAAAATTGACAGTGAAGTACAAAGATTTGCCATTTACACCCTTGCCCGCATAGATACATGACCTCCCCCACTGTCAACACCCTCCAACAGAGTGGTATATTTGTTACAATTGACAAACCTACAATGACACATCTTAATCACCGAATGTTTACCCTAGGCTAACCTTAGGGTAATATCCATAGTTTACCTTAGGGTTCACTTTTCATGTTGTACATTCTATAGGTTCAGACAACCAATATAATGACAGGTACCCAACATTATAGTATCATAAAAGTATATTCACTGCATTAAGAACCCTCTGTGCTCCAACTTTTCATCTTCCTCCCAAACCCCAATCACTGAGAAGCATCTTTTACTATCCCCATAGTTTTTGTGTTTTGTTTTGCTTTTTGCAGAAGTTATATACTTAGAAACATTCAGTATGTAGCTTTCCCAAGTTGGTTTCTTTCATTTAGTAATGCATTTAATATTCCTTCATGTATTGTCATGGCTTGATACTTCATTTATTTTTAGCACTGAATAATATTTCATTGTTTGGAAGTACCACAGTTTACCCATTTACCTACTGAAGGACATCTTGGTTGCTTCCAAGTTTTGGCAATCATGAACAGAGCTGCTATCAATATCTATTTGCAGATTTTTGTATGAATACAAGTTTTTAACCCTTTTGGGTAAATACTGAGGAGCATGATTGCTGGATCATATGGCAAGAGTATATTTATTTTTATAAGAAAGTGCAAAAGTCCTCCAGAGTGCGGTGCCATTTTGTATTCTCAAAAGCAATGCAATGAGAGCTCCTGTTGCTTCACACCCTTGCCAGCATTTGGTGTTGTCACTGTTCCAGATTTTAGCCATTTTAGTAGGCGCATAGTGATATGTCATTGTTGTTTTAATTTGATTTCCCTGATGAATATCAGGTGGAGTATCTTTTTAATGCTTATTTTCCATCTAAATATCTTCTTTAGTACCTCTATCTTTAGTACCTACTTCTTTAGTACCTCTACCTTCTTGATTTGTCATATGGGACTAATTACACCTCCTATTTTTAGAAGTGTTGAATGAATTATTTAAATTAACTATGTAACAAGCTTAGAAGGATACATGGCCATCTTAAGTAGCTACCAATTTTTTTTTTTTTAACTAAGTGCTTTGCATGCTTTATCCATTTTGATCCTCGCTCTAGATATGTGATCTGTCAACCTTTGCAGAAGAGGAAATGGAAGTTTAGGATTGTGAAGAAGGTATTATAGGGACTACATCATAGAGCCAGGTTATGAACTCAGATTCTAACACCAAAACCTGTACCTTTTATTGTAATGGTGTTGTACTGTGACAGATGGGAGTTACACGGTGGCAAGCCTAGCCTAATGTATAGAATTGTTGAATCACTATATTGTAAGCCTGAAATTAATGTAACACTGTGTGTCAACTATACTTCAATGAAAACAAAATCCAAGTAGAAAAAAAAATGTATAAAAACTTGTACTTTTAACCTCTCTACTATCCCTCTACCTATCATTCAGCTTTAGGATATTGCTTTTAGAAAACTCTTTCTGATGTGCTGTGTTCTTGAATCCTGAAACCTTTGTCCATAACCCTATTATAGGACTGCATCATTAGAAACTGAAGTATAATTATTATCTTTTTTGAATGACAATTTGGAGTCTTGAGAGTAAGAGAAACATGTATTTTCCCTTTTTGGATTCTTAGCACATAATAGAGTGACTTTCATGTAGTAAGTAGTCAATCTACTTTTTAAATTGATAAGTAAGTGACTAGTTGGATGAAGTTAACAGAAATTAGCCCTCAGGATAAGTGATGAGTTTAACGTGTGTAAGGGTGGGGTGTGTAATTTGAATTTCTTAACAGAGATACCTTTCTGTGACAAAATGCTATTTTTCAAGTTGATGATGAAATGTTCATTATTATAGAAAGTATTATTTCTTTCACTAGTTTGTATTTAAATTCCTTACAAATATAAAGAAATTACCCTTTCTATTGCCTAAGGGTGTACCCTGGATACATTTTCCAGTACAGCAAATGATAATTTCCTGAACAAGTTTACTTAAAAAAAAAAAAAAAGACTAATTAATCATCTCTTTTTTAGCTATTTCAACTGATCCAAATAATAATCTTTTATAACCTTGACAAAACTATAAATGTTAATGAGTTTAAGAGAGGGACAAGGAAAAAAAAAACCTTAATTGAATAATGGAAAGCCTAATGATTTTGTAAATAAGAAACACTTTTTAGCATGGCTCCTCTAATTAGCTCTACTTCCTATGGATTGAGATGCCCCAAAAATATAAGAGTTACACATCATAAGTTTGGTTGCACTGTGTTTTTGCCTGTGGACACTACTATCAGCAGCAGCTCCGTTTCTTTACTATGCCTAGTTGCGTACATGCACAATGCTCACCCCTCCCCCACCTCCTTACCATGAGTGCATACTACCTATTAGGAATCTTAACTTCTTAATCCCTTCCAGAGTGAAAATGAAATTGAAATATTTCAGTGTCAGTTCACTTCCTTTTTTATGACCTTCATAATATAGTAAGGAAGGCATAATTTCAGATTGGTCAGTTATAGATAAATTTGTGCTGCTCAATTAATACCACCATTCAGAAATACCATGGAACAATGCAAGTCCGCAGAAAAATCACATTAATTCACTTACTAAAGAAGTCAAACATCTTTTCTAATCAATATTTCATGTAAGGTGAGGACTATCTGGCATAGATGTAAAACCCTAAGAGAGCTATCAGGGGCCTCAGATAAATCTGAGACTTCCCTAATTAGTGTAAATAAGGTATGGCATGTGTCCTGACTTTTTTCAGATATTTCTTCCCATGATAATAACATTGTGATATTAATCAGAGCAATAATATTGGAGAATGGTTGCCTAACCCAATACAAAAAGTATTTTTAGCTTAGCATACAAGAAATACATTATTTATATATTTGTAGACAATACAAAGACACATGAGTGAGTCAATTTTACTGACAAAGACATGACTTTTCATTGAACAAATCAATATGCCAGTTTTAACACTCCATTTATCTTTGTATATCATGCAAATCATCACTAAAAATACACACTAAAATGTTTAAAATGTTTATACAGACAAAAGCTGGAAGAAAATATATCCCAATAGTAGACAGTAGCATACTACACAAAGAATTAATGATTTAGCATCAACACAACAACATAGATCCATTTCAAACAATAAGCAAGAAAATCCAACCACAATGATTAAAAACTGCATGATTCTACTTACATATATTTTAAAAACAGACAAACCTAATTTTTAGTGTTAGAGGTAAGCATAGTGTCTACCTTTCCCTTTCACTGGGTAGTGACTTTAATGTAGTAGGAAACATGGATCATTGAAATGGTGTTTTCCTTGACCTGAATGAAGTTAATGGGTGTATTCACTTGGCAAAAGTTTATACAACCGTACATTTCTGATCTCTAAACTTCAAAGCATATATTCTATATTTTAGAAATGTATTTCAAAGCATAACACAAAGTGGAAGCTTTTAAACTTTCAATAATGTTGACAAGATACAGAAAATAAGAACAGAAGTGATGCACATTTATCTAATCATTAAGCTCCTCCATCTTTTGCCTTTTAGAAACTTGTGGTTTGTTAAAAAACAAATTAAGGAAGGGTGCCTGGGTGGTTCAGTGGGTTAAAGCCTCTGCCTTCAGCTCAGTTCAGGATCCCAGGACCCTGGGATTGAGCCCCGCATCAGGCTCTCTGCTCAGCGGGGAGCCTGCTTCCTCCTCTCTCTCTGCCTGCCTCTCTGCCTACTTGTGATCTCTGTCTGTCAAATAAATAAATAAACTCCAAAAAGGAAAAAAAAAAACAAATAAAGGAAATAATACTAACAAATGTAATGTTAATTCAATGGTATTGTTTAGATAAGAAAAAAGATTACTTATTATTAATATAAGATACAATTATCTGATTATATATATGGAATCAAATGGGTAGAAATTAAGAACTGTTTAAGTATTTTGTTTCACTGATTCTAAATAAGAAAACGAAAATTATTTGTTTTCGTATACATGTGTGTTGAACCATGAGATATGTTTTGTCATGTTCCACTCAACTGATTTGTGAGAGAGGAAACTGCTCTAATTTTAATTAGAAAACAAATATTTGGGGCACCTGGGTGGCTCAGTGGGCTCAGTGGGGCACAGTGGCAAAGTGGGTTAGACACGAAGCCTCTGCCTTCAGCTCAGATCTCTGGGTCCTGGGATCGAGCCCTGCATCAGGCTCTCTGCTCGCAGGGAACTTGCTTCGCCCTCTTTCTGTGCCTACTTGTGATCTCTCTCTCTCAGTCAAATATGTAAGTAAAATATTAAAAAAAAAAACAAACAAATATTTTCAAGGTGCATTGATTTTAATATTTTGTTAATTTGTATATTATTTCTCATTCATTACTAATAACCTTATTGATCTTTTTCTTGGCATGATGTATGTTTTATTATTTTAATGAGTAGTATTTTTATAAAGTATAATTTTTAAAAGTAATATTTTATTGAGTTTACTTGGCAATATTTTTGTAAGTTTTCTTGAATTTTATTGAAATAATCCTTTCTTGGGTATCTTATAGATTTTTGGTTAAATTTATTTTACATTCAAATATTGGGTTCAATAAGTAGCCTGAATAAAACATCTCTTCCTATAGAATGAAGAAAATGGACATAAAATACAAAATGTATATGCATACATTGTATATACACATATCTATTGTATTGTGCATACAACATACACACAGATAAACCGAGTTAAAAGTATCAGGACAGTATTATCAAAAGTGTGATGCCTGTGGCTCAAATGCCAGAATGTTCTGGGTTTCCAAATACCTATCTCTGCAGGAATATATAGTTCAGTCTCCAAATATACTCTCCACTTTAAGTAGGTAGTCAGTTGAGTGAATGTTGGTGAAAATTCTATTCCAAATTCTGTTGTTTTCATTATTTCAAAAGGATTTTTTTCACTTAATTAGCTTTAATGAGCTGTGCATTCTCTGTCTCTTCTTTTGATCCTGTTTCCACCCTCTTGTTTACAATGTGACCCATTGTTCCAAAAATGTGGACTGGTAATAAATCACTTACCAAAATTTAGTTAAATATGAGAATAATGAAATTCTGAGAGAATTCAAATATTTTAGCGGAAAATATGTCTCTGTACATTTTCAAAAAAATGGCAGTGCTTTGTATAATATGGGGGCCTTTTCTTGGTAATATTAATGCTGATGGGGGTTCTAACTCAACTTTCCAGCATAAATCACCCATAATTCACCATCTATAGTTTCTAATTCAGGGTTCTTTAATGTGGTGTGTGTGTACACTTTTATACTTTCATAGCTCTATAGCAAATTGGTTTAACAATTTTATATTCAGTGCCATGACTTATCAAGAATTCCAAAGGACTCCATATTTTTTATAGAAACATTTATTCTCTTTCTTTTTATTTGGTTCATGTAAGATTTAATTAAGTTATAGAATCGCAATAACAAGAACAGCAGGCATTAACTGGTTTGGGAACAAATGTGACTAATGCTCAGTAAACACACAGCTCAACTGGTAAGAGCAGAGGCCACCAACACACCAGAGAGCGGTCTCCAAGCCATGAGAACACAGCCTGCAGAGGCCACCAACACACCAGAGAGCGGTCTCTGAGCCACGAGAACACAGCCTGCAGAAGGCATCATTCCATATACTTCACAGAAGAATGGAGTGGATAGGTTGATCCAGTGAATTAGTTAAATTGAGGTCGGTTAGGACAAGTTTCAACTGTGCATGACTCCCATTTTCATTAAAATCAAAGCATACATTTTCTATTCTTTTTGATCACAAAATGTGACTGTTTTGCCTAAAATATACCTAACAGTCCTGAAAGAATAGCGAGGCCCCTGTAAGGTCTGCCAAGCCTCGTGTATTAAGTGACCATGGAAAATTTAGAATGACTACGAGATCTAAAGTCATCACCACCCAACGGGCAGATCTTCCAAGGGTGCTGTATAGATACTATCTTCATACTAAGCAGCACGAACACCAGGGCAATGCCATTGTAGTTCTAAGTAAGCAACACAATGAGGTCAACATGATCTGGAAAATGCAATTCCTATGAAGGAAACCTCTGCTTCCTCTGCTTTTTTTGCTGCACATAATAATTCAGAAGAAATGCATCCATAAACACAGAGAGTTAATACTAAAGGGAAAACATTATACCAGTCAGTACTGCCTGAAAATCTTAAAAAATATTAAAACAAATAACACAACAAAAACAAGACAAAATACTCTTTCAATATCTGAATCCTGGAGATCTAACTTGCCTGAGATCAGAGGGGTTGATACAAGTGATGATATCTGTGCATATTGATAGTCTAGAAATACAATCTTAGTAGACCTTAGATATTATACCCAGTTTGAAGCAGAGAAGCAAAATATCATTATTCCTTTCGTTCCACAGTAAATTCAGAGGTTCTTCCCTTTCACCACCTAGCAAGCAACTACTTGAGATTGGAAATTCTGTCCTTTCTCTTGTGTTTCCAGTATCTAGTTTTATGTAAAATAAATGCTGGTTTTTAGAATAAATAAGTTCATGTATATTTTTCAAGCAATTTCTGTAGGCAGAGACTAGGAATACTGCTTCAAGAGCTAGATTTGTCTTAATAGTTAAGGATGAATTAAAAACGTAAATGTCTACAGATAAAGGACTGACAATAAATTATAATCTTAAAATGTGAAAAATTGATGGAAAACTTCATTGTCAAATTGAAAAATTTTAAATTATAATGTTACTTAAAATATCCATGTATAAAAGCTGGCATTAGATATTCATGGCTTCAACTTTTATGCCATTATAAAACCAAAGTATTTTAAAAAATAAATATAACTAAAACTACAAAATCAATTAAATGTATTAATTTAATTCATATAATACCAAGATCATGATTTCAATTATTATTTAAATTATTTAATAAAATTAATTGGTTTAATAAGCCAATTGGTTTCAATAAAATAAACTTGCTTAATAAAAACATTCAAGACATTTATTCAATTAAAATAATTTAATGGAGTCAGTTTTACTATAATTAAATCACAAAGAACTAGTTGTGTCTTACGTATATGCATTTAAATTCTTTAATTTCACTTGCTTTTGACTTTTCAGCATGAAATTTATATGAACACTGTAGTCATTGTATTTTTTTACAATGTCATGTTTAACCACTAAGCCATTTATTAATGTAATAGTAGTTCCCAAAATATAATACCAGAATATATAATTTCTGATTAAAACCCTCATTTCATATTTATTAATAATTTTAGGTAAGTAAAATGGCATATATAAATGAATCATGAAACTCTTTAGCATAGATGTCACATTTCGTATTCATACATATTGTGAGAAGGTAGGCGTTACCCTGCCCATTTTACAGCTGAAAAACTAGAGTCTCAAGAAAGTAACTACAATAACAAGTACAGGAGGCAAGAATTCAAAAATCAAATTCTTTGACTCAGGATCGGATCTCTACACTGAACATTAATTGAGCTTCCCAATATCACACTGCCAATTAAAAGTAAAGTTGAAATAAGGAACTTTGTCTCTTGACTTTTACATCAAAACAGTTTTTCATATATCGTCTTCTGATCTAATTTATTTTATTGTGCTTTTATGGCAGTTGAGTTATGAATATGCCGTTTTTATTTGGTCTACTTGTTCTCATAGAACAGGAATTGTTTGCTAACTTTATCTAAAATGCCATTTGCAAACAGAATACTTGAGAAAGTGCTAAGAGAATGAAAAATCTGCTTTTGGTGGTAATGAAAAATATACTTAAGTTACAGAATATGTTTCATTATGAAATGTTAAAGTAAAATATCACAGCACACCAAAAATTCTTTGTATTTGATTTAGTATTACTGTCATTGGTGGTAGGCATGACTTATTAAGGTAGTAAAATAAATGTGTAAAACTTGATATGGGACATTATGTAGCATTTATTATGCTAAGCCTGTTTCTATGACGGAAACCATTATAGACGCACCGTCAAATAGTAGGGAAGACTATAAACACTGGATAATTATTACCATCTTATTAAAATGAATTAAAATCTGCAAAAGGAAAAGTTTTGAGGGGAAAATTCATTTCTGAATGAGGTCAAAAACATTACAGTTAAGTTTATGTAGATGGATGAATCAAGTAAACTTGCAGTGGAGGTTTAAGGATAAATAAATTCCTAAGAACCGATGCTATACGATATTCTGAAGAAGAAAAAAAATCAGAGTTATTTCTAGTTCCTATTGCAGAAGAAGTCTCAAGAAGAAGATGAGAAAGTGAGACAAGTAGGAAGCAGAGAGTGGAATGAAAAGAAACAATTAGGCATCCAAAACACTAGGTAAGATGCTTTGTTTACATTACCTTACTTAAGGGACGGTAATTAATCAAAGAGATTTAGATTTTTGTTATGCAGATTCATCTCACTGAAGACATTTACTTGTGGCTTCTGAGGGTTTTTTTAGTTTATAAAGTATTTTCATGTGCCTGCTTCATTTAATTATTGTAAGTCTTAAGAGGTAATAGTACAGATTATTTACTGAATAGAAACTAGTGCTTCATGAGTCCAGTGGAGGACGCCAGGTTTCCGAAGGCAGATTGTGCCTCTCAAAGAACTTTGTGATAAGGCAAACCTTCCTCACTAAAGCACCTCAGATGCTGGCGGGATAGTGAGAATGAGGATGGAAACTAAATCAGATGCAACCAAAGCAAGAGAGGGAAAACCCAGAAAGTAAAGCAAGGATAGTAGGTAATTGTGGATCTAACAATAGAGTTAGCTTCATTTACTAATTTTACTTATTATTTTTATAATAATATTGATTTTATCTTTTTATTTACATCATTTTTTTTCTTCAATAAATCATGCAACAAATATGCATTGAGTAATCATGGTGCACTGGCCCCTTTCTCGGCTCTGTACATGCAGCCTAAAATAAAATAGACACAACCGCTCCTGCTATGGAGTCTACATTATTGGGAAGATAAATAATCATAACAGAAAGAAAATAAATAACATGATGTCAAATAATGGTAGTGTAATGAAGAAAAATTCAGTAGAATAAGGGGACATGGAGTAATAGACATGTACTATTTTAGATAGGGTAGTGGTGAAGGCAGTCTTTCTGAAGTTATAATTCTATATTTGGTGAGGTGGCCAGATGTCAGGTCTCTAAGGTCCTACGATCCTGGTGACAATTTGCATTTTATTTTGCATTAAGAGAAAATTTGGAGGGGTCGCTGGGTGGTATAGTTGATTGAGGATTAGCTTAGGTCCTGGTCTCAGGGTCCTGAGATTGAGTCCCATGTCCGGCTCTTTGCTCGACATGGAGTCTGTTTAAGACTCTTCCTCTGTCCCTTCCTCCCTCAATAAACGTCTTAAAAAAAAAAAAAAAAAAGAAGAGAAAAGAAAATTTGGAGAACTGTGATAATAGCAGTAAAAAGAAAAGTTATTTATATTTTTATAAAAGTACATGGGCTACCCATAGGAAGAGTGTACTGTGGAATAAGTGTATAAATAGGGAAATCAGAGATTTCCTAGTAAAAAGTGTTTATCATTTAAGGATATATTTGCGGATTTAACTAACATAGTAACAGTGGAAGAAGTGAGAGGTGGTCTTATGTAGAAGATATTTTCAAAGTTGAGCCAATAGAAGGCATAAGGCATTGAATATTGGTTACTAGAGAAGAAAAGAGTCAAGGATGTCATTTTAGTTTTACAATCTGAGCAAACAAGTGAATGGTGATGCCATCCTTGAGATCAGAACCCTAGATGAGGTACAGATTCACAGAGGAAATTCGCAGATTTGGTTTGGGACGTGATAATTTTGTGATTTTGACCTGAATGAAAGCATGAGTTGTTAGACAGGAGAGTCAAGATTATTTACTAAAAAAAAATCAAATATTTAGAGCTCAGAAGAAGAAAAGTGTCCAGTAAAGAAAATTTTAAAAGAGAGGGCAGTGTGACAGGTGGAAAAGATAGGGAAGTATGAAAGGGAGCATAGAGTAAAGCAAGGAGGGGAAATGTCATTTCAGAAGAGAGTGATAAACTGCTAAATGTTCCTTGAAGTTGGGTAAAACGCTAAGATCACTGACTTTGGAAAGAGGAAATACAGGACAGAGAAAATGGGTAACATGGAAGGGATGGGAGTCAGTCATACACAGTAAGACAGATGCTGGAGCAAAAAGTGTGAGTATGAAGGAGTATTCAGAGTTGCTTTTCTGTAAGTGAAACAGGACAGAAGGCAGGGGTAATGCTAATTGTTATGAGACTGTAAAGGCCAGGGAGGTGAAGATGGTTTATTTTTCTGTTGTTATTTTTTGTTTCATTAAAGATAAACTGTAGGACTTTTAATATTTTCCATGGTTAGGATAAAGACTCAAAATGAATCCAAGTAGTTTGAATTTATTAGTTTTGAACTAGACAGAGAAGTAGAGAAAGGTAGGGGCATGCAGTCAGCTGTGGTAAAGTATGTGGTGTGTGGAAATAACTGCGGGAAAAGAGATGGTGAATAAATTTTAGGGATAAAAAGAAATTTGAACAAACTAGAGAGGTTTATAAAAATGACCATGCCTGTTGGGAAAAATTAAATTATAAATTACAAATGTTTAGTAGAGTACTTAGGACACAATAAGTGCTGAAAATTATAGGTATTAATTATGATGATGATTTTAAGATTTATCCACAGTTCTTTAATATGCTTTCCTCTAGAAGGTGGAGTTTAATTTCCCTTATGCCCTTCCTGAAGTGAAGGCTGAATTCACTCCTCACAGAGTATGGAAAGTGAAAAACTGTCACTAGACAGCGGCATCCTGCTTAACCCAGGGGTCACAGTTAGCCTGCCTTGTGAGAAGCCTAGCTGGCACCATGACCTGCTGGTGTGACACCATGAGGGCATTTCAAGCTATGTAGTACTCTCCCCCAAATTAGCCATCCTACTTTAATCATGACCATAACATCAGAAACCCAAATTAAGAGACCTTCTACAAAATACTTAACCATACTCTTCAAAGAGTCAAGGTTATGAAAGAATTAAAAGAGAGAAACTGCTGTCATTTGGAAGAGACTAAAAGGACATACCAATTAAATGGCTAGATTGGATCCTGAGACAGAAAAATACATATTAGTGGAATAATTGATAAAACCTGAATAATGTCTATATACTGTAGTTTAGTAAATGGTTTTGTGCCAAACTTAATTCTTAATTTTGGTCACTGTGTCATGATTAGATAAGGTATTAACATTATAGAAATATCTGTCAAGGAACTATGGTAACTATCTGTATTATCTTTGCAACTTCCATAAAATCTAAAATTATTTTAAAAATTAGATAGATAGAAAAACTCCCTCATGATTCTAGAAGTTGTCCAAGGTTGAAATCCATTGCATTAAGATGAGGTGTAAGCAATTAGGATTAAGCAATACAAGCACACTTAATACATTTTTCTTATTAAAAATAATTATTTTATTTAATTTCCAGCACCCTCATCTTCCTCATCACCATTATTGCCCAGATTAAAATATAGTCTGAACTATCTAATATAGACCATCCTTAATGAATTGTCACATATACTCTGTTTAATATTTGTAAGCTGCTTGGAAGAATGCCCAGCACGTATTAAGTATCGATCTACATATATTACTATTGAAAATGCCTGCAAGAAGTTTCCTTAAATGTCTTAGCAGTAGCTGTGGGATTTATTTACATATGTGTACTATTTTTGCTACTACATCAAAGTAAATCCTGCCATGAATAACAATTTTATAAATACCCTGATACTCCTAGAGTGAAAACTGAAAGCAAATATTCATGAGGATTCTTATTCCCTATTCCTCTTATCACAGTCTACCTTCTTGAGTTCCATAAGTTATTCACAAAGGAGACACAGGTCCAAGCTATAGAGGAGATTCTCTCTAAAACCAGGTCAAAGAAAAATTTATCTTCTCAGTCTATAGAACCACTGATTCTATTCAGCTTTCCATCTCCTTGGAAAGGTTTGAAACTATTCCTGTTTTGTGGGTTATACATGCAGTCCATTGATACAGCAGACTCTATTCTGTTTTCTAAATATTTTATATGAGTCATCTCTATTCAGAAACTAGGAAGTAAAGGGATATCTTAAGTAATCCTAGCCTACTTAAGTCCACTCAATAACTTGGCTTTGAGTGATTTGATAAAAGTAGGATTAAGTAGGTTTAACTGAACATGCCACTTGGCATACTGGATTAGGCATCATGGTCCAATATGAGTGCTGTCAAATATGACTAATGTTTTCCTTCTAAGGAGTTGCAGTAAGGGAGCTAACACCGAAGCCAAGAAAACTCAAACTCAAACTCTGACTTAATATCTTGCTTGCCAACATCGTGAATATTTTAAATGAAGAATGGCATTTATAAACATAACAGAATTAATCAGAGTGCTGAGAGAAGTATATCTTAATAGAACTGAAATATAGGAGTCACAGCAAAAACAATGGAAGAAAGTGAATTAGATATATTACTAAGAGAGATGTGTTTAGTGATGCATGATAAATTCAGGTTCAGTATTCATTTCTATGTGAAAGATTGCTCCCCGCCTTGACTTCACTGCTTAGTCCCAGTATTCCCGTGATTAAGCTCATCCAAGAAATCAGAGATCAGAAAGTAGAGCTGCCTCTCTAGAAAAGATCCCAAATATATACCTATATAAAAGGCTGGATTCTTTCTAGTTTCATCATCCAAATAATATTTTCCACTTATTTGAGTTCATAATCATAGATTAATATAGTCTTCTATAATAACATCTGCCACATGTCTTTTGTTTTCCATTTGATGTTTGGAATCTCCCCAATAGACATCAGTAATATGGAATTTTCAAGATAATGTCATATCCAATTGATGCTGTTATAGAATGGAAGATCTCAATGTAAAAGGATGCACTTCTTTCCTGAAATAATATGGAAAACGCTGGATTTTGTGTCCTGTATAAATGTTATCAATAACTGCTAATTTAGCTAGTTATAAGTAAGAGTTTATCTGGTCATTGAAGAGAGATTTTGGGGAAACGAACAAATTGTTATACTCTTCTATAAAAGATATAATTCCATTAAGACCCAATGTGTTTAAAAGGGGATACCCTCGATAAGGGCGTCTGGGAGGCTCAGTTGGTTGAACATCCAACTCTTGATTTGAGTTCAGGTCATGATCTCAGGGTCTTGAGATGGAGCCCCACATCAAACTCTGGGCACAGCAGGGAGTTTGCTTTAGATTCTCTCTCTCCCTCTCCCTCTGCTCTTCCCTCCCACTCTCCCAGTGTCTCTCTCTAAAATAAGTAAATAAATATTTTAAAAAGTAAATAAAAAACAAAGGAGGCTACAGAAATTATTGAAAATGTGATTTCAAAAATCTAGATGGAATCTCTAGACCTCTATCTTTACAATCTTAAAATCATGAATGCCTTGATCATCTCTACGTTCTAGTAATTCAGTTTATAAATGATGACAGATTTGCAGATATTACAGATTTGTAGTTATAGACTTTGGAGACTAAAGGAGGTGATTACAGCTGGTTACTTTGTGGTCCGGAAGTAAAATGTAAGGACAATATTAATCATCTTATACTTGTTTCTTACAAAAACCTCATAGTATAAAAACATTTACATCATAAGCCTTTCTATGAAATACGTATATGACAATAGTTTTCAATGCATATTTTTGGCAAACTGCTGCCAGAAGAAAGCCAGGAAACAGAGTTTTTAATTCATTTCATGTCAATTCAACCTTGTTCTTTTGTGGAGAAGTTAATTTTACCCCATTGTTATGTAAATCTATCTTTAAAAGACTCTTGGACTGATATATTACTCATTTTATGCCTGAAAATAGAAATGAATCTAAGCTTATTATTGATAATTTAGGGAAAGAAATCATGTATTCTGTAATTAGTGAGCTCTATGCCACAACAATAAATCAAAAACATTGCTGTTGTTATTGTTTTTGTTATTGTTTTATTATTCAACCCATCTAATGATATACTCCAAAGCACAAAGAAAGAAAGTATATCTTATCAGAGAAAACAAATCTGATGCTAGTGTTTGCAAGGCTTTCCTTATATATGGGTAAGTAAGATAAGTTGGTGAGTACATAGGCAAGTAGGTAGGTAAAATCAGTATTATTTAAAATTAATAATAATTGCATTATTATCATCAGTATTTAGCTACAATGTGCAAGAGAATACCATCATCCGTGTCTCTTTGCACTGACATACTTCATGCTCAAGTATCACAATACATATTAATTGTCATGCCCCTTTATCTTTCCCAACTAATGCAATTCTTTTCCTTTGACTTGACCTTGCATATACATTGTCACTTCATGAAGGAAGAGTCCAATTGACTCATAAAAGTTACTTTTAAATAATATAAGGTCTCCCTCAGAATCAGACACTGGGGCAAAAGAAATTAAAAATACAGAGCAAAACTATGAAAAAAGAAATGAAAAATATCTAAATAAAATGGCAATGTTTTCACTACAGTATGCATCTCAGCAAATCAGAATTTAACTGATTACAGATGAAAAAAGTCAAGAGATACGAATTCTAGATAGAAATTATTCCTAATGTTGCTTCTTTCATCATCTTTTAACTAAGATCTACTTGTATAAAATACTGTGACAAACATGAATTTGAATTGTGAAACATGATTGTAAAGTGTATAGAGGTTCGCTAATTAGTGAAATTCAAAAGGAAGTCTTTTGTGGTTGGTTCTCCAATTATTTAATTTTCTTCCTATTCTAATCTTCAATCCATTTCAGCATTCATTAAATCAGCAAACAGCATAATTAATAAGCAAAATAAACCATGGTAGATTATTGCTACAGAGCACAAAGCAAAAATGATAAGAAATGTGTTAATATGAGGATACATCAAGGTTTAATAGTGACATGTAACATAATGTTGTTATTTAATCATTTTTATCTGTATTAAATATTCCAATTATATACAAGCCATAATGACCTATCTAGGTATTGGACAGTGGCCAAATGCATCAAATCTGCAAAGCCCAGGAAGACAGTTATCAGGGTTAAGCTGGAGATGAGAACGTTTGTACAGGAAGTCATTCTTCTTGGCAGTGCAGAGGGCATTAATCCATTAAACTAAAATGTATATTAATGACCTCCTATGTGCAAATTTAGAAACTCTTAGAGAATAACCACTGGTTTATGTCATTCTTGCATTTAGAAAACAAGGCTATGCACTTCCCAAGCACTGTGATTTTGCTCTGTATAACTGATATTCAACCTATAGCACAGGGCACATCATAAAGTATTGGTTAGTAAATGTTTGTGAAATCAATCTAGATACTAAGGGAAAGAAGTTGATTCAAAACTAGGAAATCTGTGTGTATGGTGGGGGGAGGAATAAGAGATAAATGATAGGGAAAAAATGACCTGATTCTTTAACAGAGAGGTGTCCGGTCCAAAGAACTCTATATTCAGAAGGGAGGAACACAGTAAAGTCAAATAGCCCAGAAGGTATGCATACACCAATATAGCCCCGAGCTGGCTGGTTTGTAAATGCCCAACTGCAAGGAAATAAATTACTATTAAAACTTGCCCATCTCAAAGAATTTACATCTATGTGACCAGATTTGGTCCTTCAAGACAGAATCCAGAAACAAAGCTGCTGTTTCTTGTTATCAACACGTATCATAACAATGATAATGCAAAGGGTCTGGTGCTCAGTCACTGTCAGAGCTGGGCATATCTCCACAGCTGAAGCAGAAATATTATTGTTCTTTTTTTTTTTTTTTTTTGGAACTCTTACTAGATGACCTGTATCCACAGGATGGCTTTTCAGAGTTGTTGGACTGGTCTAGAGCCCTGCAGTGGAGCAGGGCTAACTCTCCAGGTGGGCTCTGTTAGCTGACTTCACAGCTAAGAACAAAACAGATGAGTTCATTCTATGAACAGGGTCTCTGTAAGCATGAAACCCAAGAAGACCCTGTTTTATTCAGCAAAAATACCTCTTGGGGTAATGCTAAGAAATTTCCATGAGACATTTTGTTTAAAATGCTGAAAAACCTAAGGAGATGTAGATTTCAAGATTTCAGAAATCCATGACTGCAAGACTTGAGAACAAAACATCATGCTTCACCAGTAAGAGAATTCAAAATGCCCATCCTATGCAAAGGAGTATGTGTCTCCATAACAGCAGGATGGCTGAAAGTATCCATAAGCCAATTAGTTCCCTTCATTGTAGATTTGCTCTGCGTTGCTATTTCAACAGCTCATTACTACATTAATGACTATGGCTTCAGAAGAAGGCATTTGTACAATTGGTGACAGTTCGACGACCTCTTCAAAAGTGGGCACCTAATTACTTCTTCATGTGGAGGACAAATTTAAAGGCTATCGCTCTGTCTCTAAGTTGGATGTAAAACTTCTTATTGATTCACCTGGATTTAGAATAACAATGGGGATTGTCAGTGCTCAATGACTGGATTCTTTTTGTTGTCAAAATATGTCTGTAATATTAAATTCTGACCGATCTCTCAATAGCAATATTTTATAAGCACAAAATCTAATATTTGCTCATTTGATCTCAGGAGTTAAAATGCAATTTTTAATGCCTGAGGCAACCAGTCATGAAATAAATATTTTTTGAATGGAATGGTGAAAGTTAAGCTAAAGACAGAAAAAAATCAAGCAACAGAAATAGAATTATCATGTGTATTAGAAAATGTATTTTAAAATGTTAGAGGTCTCCAAAAACTAAAAAATGAAAAATTTAATGGATAATTTAAGTTATCATTTTGATATTTCCATTGCTTAGATTTTTCAAGCTCAAAATGTTGCTTTCATAAATATTTTTTATTGTTACTTTTTTCTTTTGTTCATTTCATTTTGAAATTTGTTCCTTAGTCTTAGCTTAACTTATCTCTAAACCCAAATCTATGACCATGTAAGCAAGTTTTTTTTTTCTGCCATTGTTGATAGAAACAATAAAGAATTCAATGCAGTAAACTACTCATCAAGATGGAACACAATGTCCTTCTTAGAAATGCTTTGTAATAAACTCTTCAACAATAATGAAATCAGTATCTCTAAGAGGTATCTGCACTCCCATGTTCAAGGTAACATTTTTCACAGGGGCCAAGGTATGGAAACAACACAGCTGTCCTTCCATAGGTGAATGGATAAAGAAGAGATATGGCATACAATATAACATTATTCACAACAGAATATTATTCAGCCATGAGAAAGAAGGAAGTCATTCCATTTGTGACAACACGGATGAATCCAGAGGACATTATGCTATGTGAAATAAGCCAGACAGAAAAAGATAAGAACTATATATTTTCACTTATATGTGGAATCTAAAAGAAAAAAAAAAAAAGTCAAACTCATAGAAGCAGAGCAGAAGAGTGGTTAACAGGGGCCGGGGGAGTGGGGAACAGGAAGATATTGGTCAAAGTTGTGTAGGATGAATAAGCCTAGAGATCTAATGTATAGGCATGATTCCTATTGCTAATAATACTGTACTGACTACAGGAAATATGCTTAAAGAATAGGTTTCAGATGCACTCATCACAAAAAGAAATGGTAACTATGTAAGCAGATCATAAGTTAATTAGCTTAACTATAGTTGTCATTTCATTATATATATGTACATCGTATCATATTTTACACCTTAATATATACCATTTTTATTAAAAGTATATACAAAAAAACCCACTAGAGTTTCTGAAGGTTGGGGCAATGTTCTTCAGGGAATTTGTTGATTTTAGGTAAGTTGCCAAATTTATCATTATAAAGGTATTTGGAAAAAAATGTGTAAAGTTCAAATGCTTTCATTAAATGAAATTTCATTTTTTCATTATTGGAATTATTGGGATCATTAATAACTTAAAAGTGCTTTCTAAATCAATATTCCATCTTCTTAACTTGATTTTTTGGTGTTTCAAATGATCCATACAGAAGAGGACACTCACTGACCCTTAGTTTACCCCAAAGCCAGAGGCTTTAAAGGAATCAAGTCAGATTGCAGATTCCGAGTCAGTGGCCTTGAAACAGCTACAGCTGCGCTTATCGCCTGACACATCCATCAGGCACTACGTGTGATTGATTGCACTGTTTCTGAGGCTTTGGAACTGATCATCAGAATGAAGGATTTTTCCGTCTGCATTAAAGCACAAAGTCATTTTAAAGACCAATTTTAGGAAGGTGAGCAATAACTGTCATCAACAACGAAAATTTCACAACCACGTGAAAAGTGGCACAGGAGCCTCAAGTAGGAAAAGAATAACAGGCTTCAGGTGACTGCCTGACACCTTTCCTTTATTGGGAGTTCATGGTGCATTTATTAATATACTTTAAATTAAAGTGTCTTTTGATAATGACAGCTTTTCTTTGTGTGTGTGTGTGTGTGTGTGTGTGTGTGTGTGTGTGTGTGATTTTTGCCGGATTTTTTGTTTCCCTGTGGAAGTACAGTATATATGTATATATTGAGTAAGAAAACTTTTATAAAGCCTTGAGCTTTGCACTGGTGTGCAGGATTTAATATGATCTTCCTTCTTTCATTGTCCTCAAAAGTCAGACCTCTCCATCTGTCCCTTTCAAACAAGGCGAGGAGGTATGCCCAGTGGATGTAACCTGGCCCGAAGCATTCAGACTTGCAGATCCAACCCAGAAAAGAAACAGTACGGATGAAGCAGAGTGGTATCCAGCCCCAAGCTTCTGAACCCTTCTGCCAGAACTGCCTGTAAATAAACATTACTGCTTTTACTTTTCTCTTTGCCTTGACACTTTTCCGCTATTCTTATTGTCTTGTTCTTGTTCTTCTCTATTCCCATTCATAATCATTCATTCTGAGTCTCATTTGTATCTCTAATCTTTTTGCCCACCAAAGTGAAGAGAGTATAACTAATCTTGGGAATGTTTCAAGTTTTAAGGAGTTTTAAGGTGCTTGCAGAAATAACGAGGGAACCACTTCACCAGAAAAGTATAAAAGATAAAGAATAGAAGGAGATAGACTCCCCACACTGAATCAAGTGTCAGCATATAGAATAACTTAAATATATTGGAGTGATCCATTAGGCAAACAGACGTGTGCTTGGATTGGAGTTCGCATCACTCATTTTGACATCTCAAAGCAAGTTAGTTTACTTATCTAATCCTCAGACCTGCATCCTTAAAATGTGGAAGTAAAGCCGACTTACTATAGCTGTGAGGATTAAATGGCATAATATATGTGAAATAGCTGGTAAGTGGATTTGGGCCACAGTAGGTGTCCAATGATTGCTTCAATTTTGATTCCACCCATAAGTGTTTGAACAAAAAAGGTTTTGTTGCAGTTGGTTCTCTAACACCAAGTCAATCCGTTTCACAGCCCTTATGTATAGTATGTTATCATAAAAATATCTTTAAATAGGTAAAAATAGCCATAAATTTTGTTGTATCATACTCGTTCCTATATTTGGGATAGTCTATTTCATGCAGGCTAAGGTAGGTGCCTATGAAAATCTCTCTCTCTGTCTGTCTGTCTGTCTCTCTCTCTCTCTCTCTCACACACACACACACACATGCTCCTTAAAAGTAAATGAGATACAGATATCAGAAAAAAAAGTATGTATATTTATTCAGGGGCTTTCATAAAGTGACATTTAAATTAGTGATCCAGGGACGCCTGGGTGGCTCAGTTGGTTAAGCAGCTGCCTTCGGCTCAGGTCATGATCCCAGCATCCTGGGATCGAGTCCCACATCGGGCTCCTTGCTCAGCAGGGAGCCTGCTTCTCCCTCTGCCTCTGCCTGCCATTCTGTCTGCCTGTGCTTGCTCTCTCCCCCTCTCTCTCTGATAAATAAATAAAATCTTTAAAAAATAAATAAATAAATAAATAAATTAGTGATCCAATTACATGTAAACTCTAGAAAGAAACAGTCAATAAGGAAAATATATGTTTATATAATGAAAACTGAAACAGAAAGATAACTATGTGAACTCTAAAACTGGGTTTCAGGGGTGCCTGGGTGGCTCAGTGGGTTAAAACCTCCGCCTTCAGCTCAGGTCCTGATCCCAGGGTGCTGAAATCTAGCCCCGCATCAGGCTGTCTGCTTCCCTTCCTCTCTCTTTGCCTGCCGCTCTGCCTACTTGTGATTTCTGTCTGTCAAATAAATAAATAAAACCTTTAATAAATACATAAATAAATAAATAGGGGCGCCTGGGTGGCTCATTGGGTTAAAGCCTCTGCCTTTAGCTCAGGTCATGATCCCAGGGTCCTGGGTATGAGCCCCGCATCGGGCTCTCTGCTTGGCAGGGAGCCTGCTTCCTCCTCTCTCTCTGCCTGTCTCTCTGCCTCCTTGTGATCTCTGTCTGTCAAATAAATAAAATCTTTAAAAATAAATAAATAAATAAATAAAACTGGGTTTCACAATTCCTTATTTTTAGTAGTTTAAATACAGCTTTGGGCAACATACTAGTTATCAGTCACAGTGTGCATGTTGAAATGGTCAGAACCTCCTGATGCACTCAGAACTGAAAAGGCAATGTAATCATCATGTCTCCGACTGTAAACAAATGAGCAGCATGATTTTAAGTCTTACTGAAATATTCACCTAAATCGTTTGATATTCTGTACATACCACAGACAACAGTTAAAGTGAAAATTCTTCCTCATTCCTATATTTATTCAGAGAAGAAACATAAAAATAAAACTACTGCAGGAAAATTCCATCTTACATTATTAATTCATTATGCAATCACGGCTGTAAATATAGACTTGTCCCTTTTAAAAGAATGTCTGACTTTAAATGAACTCTTCCCTCTTATTCGTGCTTCATTGGAAACTTGCACAAATATATATCTTAAAAATTGTCATATTATCTTGCAAAGTCAATATTTTAAGTATAACATGAGCAGGGTTTGTGCAGTTGTACAGACCTGTAAAAAATTTTGTTGTTGTACAGTTGTACAACTGTAAAAAAAATCACACACTTCTACTATTAACAATTGGGTCACATCTCCTGTGTTTTTTTCCATTTGAATTAAAAGTTGCAGAGAGTGATAATCTAATTCAAAGAGCTTGAAGGAGACTGAAGTATTCAATCGAGGTTGTTCATTTATTTCTGACAGGATTCAAATGCAGTTCCAGAATTTTGAAAAAAATACTATGATCATATATGAAAACTGGTCATGGAAAAAAAATAACCACAATTTGCATGTTATTATGCATTCTGAAAAAAAAATGTGTTTCACATATGGAAGTATCAAAATCAACACAAACAAAATAGTCCACACAAACAGAACATAATGACTCTCCCTTATATATAGTTTAAAACTGCTTCCAGAAATTGTAGAAAATAATAATTTAATTTAATTTTAATTTAATGTCATACATTAAAGAAAAACAGTTACACTCATTCAAAACCTGAAGTTCAGTTCACTAAAACAGGGTGGGCTAGAATTATCAATCTAAGTTTGCCACAGATTCTCTCAAACTGAATAGAGGAAATTAGTCCATGTTTTAGGGCTTCACTTTTTGTATTTATAAAGGGCGGCTGAAAAAAATGCTTAGAGCCCATTTTAATCTTGTAATGATGATGTTACTAAGTTATAAAGTCACGTAATTCAATAATGAGATGGTGATGTTTTCTATCCATTGGCCTATCAAAGCAAGCAAAACTCACAATTCTATCTATAAATTCTTGAATATAAATTTAATACTTCTTTACAAATTTTGAAAACTGATTGTTTGATACCTTTCTTAAATGGAGGCATTTTGCTCCATCATTCTCATAGCTACTAGAAAAGTAAGACTTTCACCATCAGCTAGATGAAATTTATATCACTCTCCCTTTATCTAGGTCCAAGGAGTCCAACTCTCCCCTGTAAAATCCCCACTCTATTATAAAAACCTACCAAAGCAGTATTCAGATAAATCTGATTTTGAAGCCCATGTTATTACCATTTATTGTAATGCTTCCAATTTCTAAATTAGGTTGGACTTCATGGCTATCTAGAAATTCTTCGAATGTGAACTTGATTTCATTCCATCTTGCCTTTTTAGGATCCGGTTTCATCAGACATTTTTTTTTTTTTTAAAGATTTTATTTATTTATTTGACAGAGAGAGAGAAAGATCACAACAAGGCAGAGAGACAGGCAGAGAGGGAGGGGGAAGTGGCCTCCCTGCTGAGCAGAGAGCCTGATGTGGGTCTAGATCCCAGGATCCAGGACCCTGAGATCATGACCTGAGCTGAAGGCAGAGGCTTTACCCACTGAGCATCCAGGATCCTCTCATCAGACATTTTTATGCATGTTATTTCTCTTAACACTTCCATATAGCAAATAGCACAGTGCTAAATGCATACTAAAAACTCAATAATTCATTGTAGAATTTATTAGGAAAAAAATACACTGTTATTTCCCATTGCCTATACTGTATTTTAAAGGGCAATAATGATTGTAATAATATATGTATTATATATATGTTTGAGATATGTATATATCTATTTATATCTATATCAATTTATATCTATATATCTATATCTCTCTCTATATATCTATATATCTATAATAGAACTATCTATATACATATCTATATCTTTATCTATCTATCTATATCTTGAGATATATATATATCTTTCCAAAAAAGAAAAAAAAAAAACTTGCCCAAGGAGTGGTCTCTGTTTGATAGAGGTCTTCTTTTCCCAAAATTCTTTTTTTGGTTTGTCTCTCTCTCTTTTTTTTTAAACTAACATATAATGAATTATTTGTTTCAGGGGTGCAGGTCTGTGATTCATTAGTCTTACATAATTTACAATACTCACCACAATACATATCCTCCCCAATGTCCATCACCTAACTACACCACCCACCCCCAACCCTTCCCTCTAGTGACCCTCAGTTTGTTTCCCTTGATTAAGAGTCTCTTATGGTTTGTCTTTCTCTCTGGTTTCATCTTGTTTCATTACTTTCTCCCTTCCCCTATCTTCTTCTGCCTTGTTTCTTAAATTCTGCATATCAGTGAGATCATTGATAATTGTCTTTCTCTGATTGGTTCATTTCGCTTAGCATACCTTCTAAGTCCATCCATAGTCATTGCAAATGCCAAGATTTCTTTTTTGATGGCTTTGTAATATTCCTGTGTGTGTGTGTATCACATCTTCTTTATCCATTCATCTGTCGATGGACATCTGGGTTCTTTCCAAAATTCTAATTGCTTAATCTCTGACCATCTAGAAATCTGTTGCCATCATTCTAATAAGCTTTTTAATACACCATTGACTTTCAAGTGTTCAAATGACAGTTATCTTCCTCAGGTCTCATTTTCCTGACTATTCTACAAAAATTGCTTTAGTGAATATGCCTTCCTTGTTAAAGTGTTCTCCTCTCTTGCTTTCGTAACATAGCCCTGTTATAACATATGAGTCTCTTCCACAATTTATAGAACAGATATAGACATCATTCTCTCATTTCTCCAAGTGATTACTTAATTCTCAGTTGTGTGTAGTTAAGTGTGTCTCTCAGGTTTTGCTGTCATCCCCAAAGACTTCTCATGTAGCCCAGTGGCTTTGGGTATGGTCTTGCTTTCAAACATCAACCAGAAAAACATAGAATGTATGCTCATCATACTACAGTTTTAATCTCATCCTATCATAATCTTTTTACTGACAGTTTGAACATCTTTAGATCACCCACACTGCTTCTCTGTTGTTCCCAAAGCTCAAGCACTTTGATGGGGCAGCAGATCTGGGGTAACTCCAAGAACCTCTATGGCCTTAGATTAAATTTGGATCTAGATCCCTTTTCTTTGAAAACACAGCATCATATTTTCCCCCAACTGTTCTCCATTAGAAACATACAAAATTTCCACAGAATTTTCAATATTATTGAATCACAAAAGGGGCAATATTGATCCTATATCTTTCAAGAGGCTCCCTGACTTCTATGTAGACTTCTAACTCTAGTTCCTTCAACCAATTTCCCCCAAAGTCTGTTGGTGTGAGAAACACACACACATACACCACCACCAACAACAACAACAAAAACAACCTCTGCTAGACCAGAAAAATCCAGTGAAATGACTGATTACTAAACCTGGATTTACAAACATCAAAGTAACCATATTCTGAGGGTCATTCGGGTTTTCTGGATTTACTCCTATTTCCAATCACCAAACAGAAAAAAGTGTCTCCTCATCCCATTAATGATACCCTTCTTAGTCTAATCTAAGGCTCTAAGGTGATATTCTACAATATTCCAGACACAAAAGGAGCAGGAGAGAAAGAGAAACAAAGATATATAAATCATGTATGTAATATATGGAGATTTACATATATATGTATGAACACACATATATAGAAAGATATGAAGATATAGATTCATAGATTAAATAGATATATAGATATATGTCCTTAACAAGTATTGTCACATGAGTATTTTCCTCCATTTTCCTTTTTCCACACCATGTTTTCTTTCCTATCCCATTTACTAATGTTAAATATTTCCCAATATTCTATTCTTTGTACATTTTCATCATATTCTTTCTACAGACAATCCCATCCATTTTTCTTCAAACCATATGGATACAGAAAACTCCAAAATATTTATTTCTAACCTCCATCTGGCTCTAGAGATTTACATTTCCATTCTCTTCCTGGAAAATCCTAATTAGACTTTACAGTACCACTAACTCAATGTATTCTAAAACAAACTTACTGTACCTTCACTTATCAGAGCAAAGTATACAAAATCATCTTAGTGGGACAAAAGGAATGAATAAGTTCACACATCTGCAGGACTAGAATGTTATCTAATCAAATGGATTAACACAGCTATAGAAAGAAGGCTCCACTGAAAGGGAGGAGAGTAGTCACCCATGAAAGAGAAAGGTTAATGGCTGATAAAACAGTGTCCAAGAGGAAGTGTGCCATGAGCCGCCGGTGTACCTTGTAGGGTATTAACGACGGGCATATCTTTTTAGTGGACATGGCAACCTTGGGTTATTTCAGTACAGTGGTATTACACATTTGAAACTAGATGTTTTTACCTTACTTTGTCTCATTTTCATGTTCACCAGCTAGTTGTGTAATTGTCATTTATTTTCCCATGTGCCTATGGGGAGACAGAATACTACTCAGAGGACCACATTTGGTCTCCCTTGTGGTTTTCTTTCTCATTCTTAATTACATTACTGGTATTCTGATTTCATACATCAGTCTTACGAGATTGGTTAATTCAAATCTATTACTGAGAGAGAGTTCCAGTGTCTGCTTAACGGCGAAATTCAATCCCTAAGCATCAACATTGAGTTCCAACATGAACCATGGAAAACTCAGTAAGATAGCATTTCTTAAAATGAATTCTATGCAAGTCCAGGTGCAAAAAAAAAAAAAAAAAAAAAAAAAAAAGGAAGTTCAAAATATACTATGTCTACTTCTCAAATATCCCAATGTAAAGTAAAATTTTTTCAAATGTCTTACTAAAACTCCTAACATCATTTAAGCTATTGTTTCTCAAACTCATTGTTACCAAAGATTTTTTTTTTTTTGTAGTCCCTGGTTTTTAAGGTAATTATACCCTGTGAGGCCAACAGAGATACCCCACTATGAGACCTATGAGGCATATGTCTTGTCCCTCTAATACATATAAAATAAATAAACAAACAAACAAAAAACCCACGATCTCCTACCATCCTGTTCTTACTTAAGTGATTTGTAACATTTGACATCTCCAACTGTTTATAAACTAATTCATGTTTCTCTCTTTTCATCAATTAAAGAATAAAATCATTAGGAACAAAGATTAGGTCCAATATATTTCTTAAAGAATCTAGAGCTTCTGGAAACAAACTGGGCATAATATTCTCAGTAAAGAATTCTGCTTTTTTTTTTTATTCCTCAATTTGGAATTTTAATTATGTCCTATTGATTAGAGAATTCTACTCTTTAATGTTAAATTGTAGTCATTATACTCAGATTAAGTATTATACCTGCGATGCTAAGGGTGTAGGTCAGGAAGAAATATGTAGAACTACTAATGCCAAAGTATGGATTCAACAATGTCAGATATTAATAAGATAAGGTATTAACTCATAATTCTAACCCCCTAAATTTTCTTTCTCTCTTAAGTCGCAAAGAAATAGTTTTAGGAGAAAACATTGTTTTTCTCTCTAGTTACTAAAAGAAATAATGGAGTAATTTTACTTACCTTATATTTTAAACTATATTTTTTAGTTTCATCTCAACCCAGTTTTCAAAGCACAGCTCCTCAATATCTAGAACCAAGGTCAAGTGCTCAAATTACACCATCATATTGGTTCAAATCAAAACAAGAAGAGCCACAATAGACCAATAAATCCATCTTGTTCTTCCAAAGTTAAAAATTTTAGGGAAGAAATTGATTTTGTAATTAGTTGCTCAGTGATTCTCAGTTCTTTAGCATGAACTGCATTTTTTCATAAGTTACTTATTGCTTCCTAAATTAATGTAAGGGAGTTTTAGAACTTTTCATTTCTAAGTCATGGCACAGAAGTAGGAACAAGAAATCGAGAAGTTTGCTCCTGTCTTGAACATAATTACTTAAAATATAAAAACAAAAAGAACAGAAAAGCCCTACAGACACAAAGTCTGTCTTTTCTTTAATTCTTTAAAACTTAAATGTAATGCAGGAAAATGGTGAGAAAGTCACAAAAAATATCAGAAAATACTACATGAATAATTATCCAGTTCTGTTTTATAAACAATGCCTGATAAATCTTTTGAAATCTAATTATGTAAAATTTTAACTTGAAGAAGATTGTAAAGATTGGGAATCCCTTTGTATTTGAGATGTTCTTAATATTTAAGAGATACTTATCACATGGATTTAAATTATGTCTAACTCTCAGTGATTCCATCTTAGTAACTTTTCCTAAATATGTGCTGTGGGCAAGGGCTACAAAGAACCTAGCTAAATTAAAATACAAGCTATGTTGGTGTAGAGAAATGCAACTGATTTCTGTGCATTGATTTTATATCCTGACACTTTACTTAATCTCGCAAAACAAACTGAGGGTTGCTGGGTGGAGGGGGTTTGGGAGAAGGGGGTGGGATTATGGACATTGGGGAGGGTATGTGCTTTGGTGAGTGCTGTGAAGTGTGTAAACCTGGTGATTCACAGACCTGTACCCCTGGGGATAAAAATATATGTTTATAAAAAATATAAATAAATAAATAAATAAATAAAATAAAATAAAATAAAATAAAATAAAATACAAGCTATGCATAATTCTATTACGTAGTTTGTAGATTATGCAGGGCATTTGTCTCCCATTGAGCTGCTACCAAAATGAACAGAAGCACCAGGGGAAAAATGAGGTACTCAAGTCATGTATTTGGCAAGATCTTAAAACTTCGAAAGAGAATTTTGAAAAAGTAGTTTTGGCTATCAGTTTAAATTGGCTTCTACATTTTATGCCCCCTGACACTTTTTAAGTCTTGGATATAGAATGTATTGAGTACCTGATACACAGATAGGGATCTCAGGTTATGATAGATGGTATCAGAGAAAATTTTTCATAATAAAAAAAAACCCCTAGCTTCAGGAATTTACAATCTGTCTGGGAAAACTGACACAGTAATAAGAAGATATAGAACAGTTATGGAGACAACATACCCACAGGGAGAGAACCACATCCTCAAGTACCACATTACTGTCTTTGTTATGCAAGTGAACAAAAATGAAGCAAAAAAAGAACTCTGTACTTATGCCCTCAAGAAGAGCAAAAACAGGAAGCTGAGCATGGTACACAACGAACAGGTTGTAACTATTCAAGTCGGTGTTTTCTGTTTTCAAAATAATGTAGACAAACTATTTAGGGTAAATTTGGCTAAAATGATTTAAAGAGTACAACACATTTTGCTAAATTTAATTCTACCGTTAAAGCAGGAACTCAGAGAATGAAAAACAGCTGAAGAGTTTCTAAATGTGTGTGTACGTGATTGTGTATGTGAATTTTTGCTTATTAAAGGAATCTGTCCTGAAATCTAGATTTCACTTAATGTTCTGCAAATACTCATGTGTCTATTCCATTTAAATAATTGTGAATGTTACCAATATATTTTTTTCCATCGCTGTGGTATATTAAAGTTTGCCATTTAAACACTTTTGCCCCGATATATCAATGAAACAGGAATTAGATGGCTCATTTGTAATATATCTTACTTCAAATAATTGTTTATACTTCCCAGAACCAGCAAGTTTTTTTTTTTTCTTTCAGTCACCATAGAATATGTAACGAAATTTCCTTATTCTGGCTACTGCTCAATTGTTTTTAAAAACAATGTAAATATACATTGTAAATTATTTTAAATAAATCAATTTGTGTCTAGGTGTTGTGTATTTAATCTTTTTATTTATTGGGCTTTCAATAGAAAGTTACGGAATCAATAAGGCTAAATGATTCAATTATTTTACTTTAAATACGATAAATTATTTTAAATATAAGAAATTGGTTATTTCTTTTAGTTTTCTCTCCACATTTGAAAAGTGAAACTTCCTTTCCTCAGTGGAATTATTTTGCAGAGAATTCTATCCTATTGAGAATTAATATGACTCAGACATATCTAGTTAACATTAACATTACTAAACTAATAACTAAGTTTCTGTATATAATGTCACAATTGTGTTTAAAAGTTGGAAATCTAAGATGAAATAAAATTTTCAAGTAGACTGTTCTTTACACATTTTAATTATTAGCACTGAGTAGCTTAAGAAGTTTGGAGTGTATTGTTTTCCTTTCTTTTTTTTTTTTTAAGTTTTATCGACAGCTCACATCCTAGGAGGAACTTTAAATCTCCAATATCTATACCACAGAAACTTATTAGCATGGCAATAAGCAAAAATATGCTACAAATGGAGTTAAGTACAAAGACAATATTCTTAATATTAAAAGTAGTGTTTTCTACCTGTCTTGCATTGGGAAAGATTATATTTACTATCATTAGCCTACCTATAAAGTTAGGAGAATTCCTAAGCTTACTGACTGAATATTGCTAAATACTGGGGGTGGGCCTGGGTGGCTCAGTTGGTTAAGCCTCTGGCTTCCACTCAAGTCATGATCCCAGGGTCCTTGAATCTAACCCTGTGTTGGGATCCCTGCTCAGCAGAGCGTCTGCTTCTCCCTCTCCCCCTAACCTGAACTTATGTTTTTTTTTTTTCTCTCTCTCAAATAAATAGAATGTTAAAAAAAAAAAAAAGAGTATTACTAAATATGGAGTTGCACTACTTTTTATTGTCTAGACTGGAATTTTGAGATCCTCTAAACATCACTTCAAAATATACACGCATGTGTTTTGTGAATTCTAAACACATGTTTTTGCAGTTGATATGTACTTGAATAGTCATAAGATTATACATTTTATTGGGGCGCCTGGGTGGCTCAGTGGGTTATAGCCTCTGCCTTCAGCTCAGGTCATGATCTCAGGGTCCTAGGATTGAGCCCCGCATCGGGCTCTCTGCTCGGCGGGGAGCCTGCTTCCTCCTCTCTCTGACTGCCTTTCTGCCTACTTGTGATCTCTGTCGAATAAATAAATAAAATCTTAAAAAAAAAAAGATTATACATTTTATTTTATTTTATTTTATTTTTATTTGACAGAAAGAGAGATCATAGGTAGGCAGAGAGGCAGGCAGAGAGAGAGGAGGAAGCAGGCTCCCCGCTGAGTAGAGAGCCCGATGCAGGGTTCGAGCCCAGGACCCTGAGATCATGACATGAGCCAAAGGCAGAGACTTCACCCACTGAGCCACCCAGGTGCCCCAAGATTATACATTTTAAATGGAAGATTTCCCTGCTATTTTTGCTCCTTCAAATCTGCATTAGTTGATTAATATTGGCCTTGCCGAATCAGCAGCTTGACTATCTTTTCATTCAACTTGAATTAACCCCATGAATCATATTACTTTCTCTACTACTTTTTACTAAATTGAGGCTGGGGGGTGGAAAATCTCATGCGCAAATGTATAGTACATTTTGGAGTGATTTGCCATTTGTGTACTCATGCTATTTTTGCTTCCTTTTGGTTTTCTAGATTTTCATGGCATAGCTATTCAGTGGGATACTGATTTAACACATAACAAAATTAAGTTTCATATCCCCCACTACTGTCAATAATTATGTAGTATCTGCCCAGAATGCAGTTTTTAAATGATAAGGTCAAGCTCTAGTTCAATAAGAAAGACTGTTGTGTCCTTTTGAGTACAAGATCATGCCACAAATGTACTTGATGCAAGATATAATTCATTATTTTAAATACTTCTTAGTGTTTAACATACCCCAAGCACAGGGAAAAACCCGAGAATAGTGAGGTAAATTTGTAATAACTCTTTGATCGTAGACCTCAAGAGTGAATTTCTAGGTTCTAATAGTACATTTTAAAATATAAAATGTAACAGACTTTTCTAAATGTGATAAATTTAAAATAGGTAAGAAAAATTTTAGTAATGTTTTCACTTTTTAAAAAAAATTAAAAGTTAAAATGTATACTATATTTTTTTTAAATCACAGCATCAAAAATACATCAAACAGTGTTTCTATTTGATTCTGGAAATTAAGGAAAAAAATAGCCATTTGACCATTGTTATAATAAAGTAAATTGGTGGTAAAGCAGTACCGGTCAATTTTCCAGAAAAACTCTCACTCTGTGAATTATTTACACACTGGATGAATTTACTTCATTGTATGTATTTTCTGCTCCTCAGAAAAAAACAGATTTTGCCAAGCCAAATCCTAAAAATTGTACATAGCTCTCTGCTTCAGTCCATATCATATTTCATTGAAAGCTATTGGTCTTTTTTTATAAGCACACTAAAAGAGGGACAGATTAAGGATCGCTTTTATGGGATTTATGAGTTGGGTTCATTCATTTTTGTATGTGTCGACTGGTGAGAGAGAGAATGGGAGGAGAAGAAGGATAAGAAAGCTAAGAAGATTTACTGGCTCCTATTCTGTCTTCATTCTCCAAGCCCCAGCTTTGATAGCATAGCTCTGGGTCCTACTTATTAAATAAATAAGTAAATAAATAAATAGATAGATATAGTTTAAACCACTTAGTTTCAAAAACAGTTTTCCTGCATAACCGGTGGCAGCTCTCTTCATGAAGGGCCACCTTGGTATTCCCTCATTTCCTTGCGCTGTGATTAGAAGCCTGGCCTTTTTAGTTCTGTGATTAGGTGCTAGCCCACATTCTACCACATCAGCTGTGTGACCCAAGACCACTTTCACTCTTCTCTGAACCCCATTTTATCAAATTTGATACTAATATTGACTAATAACAATTGTTATTGTTAAATTGTTATTGTTACTGGTTAAGGTCATTGTTACTGGCTAAGACAGTCCATGTAGAATCAACAGCACAATTTGTAACTCATAAAAAGCTCTCATTGTATTCAGTTACTATCTTATCATGAAAAAGCATGTCTACCCCCTCTTTTTCAACACTCATATTCAGTCTTTTATCTTTGCTCTGAATGTCCACCATCAAGGCCTGCATATGGAAAGGGGCTTCAGCTCCATTGCCACCTGGAGGCTGGGTGAGAGGCAGTCAATGACAGGATGCTTACTTTCGAAAGTCCAAGGGCCACACGGCTTGATTCCTAGCTCAGTTAAGTGGTACTGCACATGTGAAGCTCTTTAGTAAAGCTACATACCTTCATGGGCAACTTTCATCAAACCAAAATCAAAACAAGATTCCAGCATCCTGATAGCTAGCCCTCTTACTGTGATAATGTGGCTTCTAACACTCCATTTTCTCTCTTTTTCAGTAAATTCCAAAATACCGAGTGTAGCCAAAAGGTTTTGTCAAACTACAAATCATTTTTTTTTGCTATAGATAAAACATTTTTGTGGGCTTTAATTTCTTACATTCTAACTTACCAACATATAATAACACCTATTCTTAAAGTAATTTCTATAAGACAAAATGGAATTGTTCAAACAAGGTCACAAGTATTTAAGACCATCTTAGCCTTATGCATAAAGGCATCTATTGACAGAAAATACTATGTCTCCCAATGTTGGAGAAGCGTAACTGAGAAAATGTTCATTTCTCTATGGTTATGTATCACTTTTATTATTTAACTCCAGTGTAATCTTATCAGTTTATAGCTCATTTATATAAAGCAGCATATAACCATATGTAAGGATGCTTACATTCACATAAGTTATTATGATATGGCACTCAGGCAACAAATAATCAAAAACATATTATCAAGAATTATGAAAGGCTCACTGTGCCAGGCTGATGGTTTAAGCAATTAAGTGCTCTCTGTCTGTATTTACTGCTTCCATATTTCAGTTAACATACAATGAGGCACATGCATATAATTCTTTTAAATGAGCAGAAAGGTATATGGTCTCATTATACTCTACATATCAACTCACATTGGCTAAGGGATATGAAAAATCAAATGATAAGCTTTTCTCATATTTCATGTGCACAAATACCTTAGGGAGATAGGAAAAATGTGTGAAATTTCTAAAGCCTTAAACATGATCGTTAGCATTCCTCTTTTTGGAAATACTTTTTTTAAACAGCTGACCCAGAAATTAGATCATTTAGCATTTTTACATATGGAAAATAAAAACAAGAATATAAAATTAGGATAACTGTCTCCGGGAAAGCAGCATTTCTTTCTTATGAAAACATCTCATCATTTGTCTGCAATTATTGAATTATGCTTTACTATGTACTAAAATTCTGTGGAGGATGCTGTGAGGTGTGTGAATGTAGCTACACACTCAGATTAGAAGCTCCAGAATATTAAAGCAAATCATGTGTTCATTCAACAAATCTACTGCACATGTACTGAGTGTCAGACTCTGCCCTAGGTGATACAAATAAGAGAATGAAAATTAACCCATCAACATCTACCCCCCTACCCTGAGCCTACAAGAGAAATAGATATAAATAAAACCGTGACTCAAATTTATAATTGCAACAGTGATACATGTCATTGGTTTTCATTCTAAGAGGCAGGGAGGACACAGACCGCTGAACATGAAGGTTATAAAATAGGGGCTTGCATGATCAAATTTATGTTTTAGAGGATTTCTCATATCTAACTCACATCGATAAAACTCAGGGACAGCAACTTCTTTGGATCTCCTGTGTCTTTGAAAATCTGTTAAAATAGGGGTACTGGATCGCTCAGTGGGTTAAAGCCTCTGCCTTCAGCTTGGGTCATGATCCCAGGGTCCTGGGTTCCAGCCCCATATTGGGCTCTCTGCTCAGCGGGGAGCCTGCTTCCTCCTCTCTCTTTGCCTGCCTCTCTGCCTACTTGTGAACTCTCTCTCTCTGTCAAATAAATAAAATCTTAAAAAAACAATTTGTTAAAGTATTTTAGCTGACACCCAGAAATGTGTACATTTGCACAGACATCCAGAAAAGAAAACAATTTCAGAGTCCACAGGGCTGCTAAAGCCATGGACCTTCATGTTAAACATTCACTACAGTGAAGTGGCATCTGTAGTTTAGGGCTATTGGTCAGACTGCTGAACATGAAAGTAAGACCTTACAGAACTGATTTTAAAAAGGAGGCTCACTGGGGCACCTGAGTGGCTCAGTGGGTTAAGCCTCTACCTTTGGCTTGAGTCATGATCTCAGGGTCCTGGGTTGGAGCCCCACGTCGGGCTCTCTGCTCAGGAGGAAGCTTGCCCCCCCCACACACCCTGCCTGCCTCTCTGCCTACTTGTGATCTCTGTCTGTCAAATAAATAAATAAAATCTTAAAAAATAAAAAAAGGAGGCTCTCAAAACCAAATAATGTCTGCTGAGATAAGAAAGAGTCTAAGGGTATTAACGCTACTTTCAGATCTTAGGGCAGAGTTTTAAGGGCCAGTTGGCTTATTGGACCTATTAGTTCATGGATAAAGTCTCAAGGAGACCACCCTCTAATAAAATGACTACTGGAATCTATTAGAGGTACTGAGTGCTCAGCAAAGGGTAGCAGAGGTGGAAATGCGGAGGACAGCGAAAATACAGGGAAATCTGAAAGATCTTGAATACAGAACAACCATTTAAGGTAAGCTGAAAAGAAGGATTGAAACTGTGAAAAGACCTATTTTGACATCATTGACACTGACAAATACATGGAAGAGGGTAGTTCATAGAATGAAGAACATGTATTTAACTTTGGATAACTTGAGTTTGAAATCTTTGTGTAAGGTCGTGGTAGAAACATAGAGCATCTGTTTTCAGTAAGGTAGGACTGCTGCTCAGGAACAGTGTCAAGGACAAGGATAGATACCGGAGTTATTATGTATGCTTAGTAAAGTGATTAGTAAAGCCAAAATACATGGTTTGTATAGGCAAGGAAAAGAGTACAGGTCAGGAGTAAAAAGAAGGTCAAAGTCAGAATCCATGAAAAGTTGGAAGAAAGCAGACTCAGGAAATAAATGGTGCAGTTCAGGTGAGAATAGTTGCAGGAGATCTGAATGTCACAGAAGTCAGCAGTGAAGGGTTTCTAGGAAACTGGGTTTCCATAGTGTCCAACCGTCTAGAAACATCAATGAGCACGGGCACTAAGGAATTGGGTTACCAGCACGTAATTGGGACTTTTAAAGAAGACCTTCAGTACAATAATGGTGATGGAAATGTTAGAGAATTAAAGAATCAGTAGTTTCAAAATAAATAGTATACAAGATAATGAGTATACACTGCTTTTGAGAATTTTTTTTTTAATTCGATATGGGAAACACAGGGAGGCATTGTGTGTTTTCCAGAATCAGTGAGATCTCAGTAATAGCTGAATGAAAATACTGAAAGGAGAGGAAGTGTTTTTAAAGATGAGAGCAAAAGAAAATAATTGAAGGATTAAGATATCAAAAAGCATGAAAGTAAGTGAATGGATCAAGAAAACACAGGGAAACACCAGCAAGAGAAGGAGAAGGTTGATATGTGTACAATAAATATGCAAATTAAGCACACCAAATAGCACTCACCTCGATGATGATGAAGAATGCAGGGAAAACCCTGGGAAAGCCCAGGAAGCCTTTCAGTAAGAATTTTAAGATCAGGTACTACACCGAATAGGCCCTTTTATTTTCTCTAGTTGGTGACCCAATTTACACTATTTTGATCTGTATTGATATATACTAACTTAAATAATGACTGCCTCAGTTTTTATCATTTCTTATCAAAGACCATGTAGTAAAATAAAACTCATGTAGGGATAGATAACTAGCGGAGTTCAAAGAGTCCATTATAACAGCTGAAGGGGAGAGGGGTGAGTACAGTATGTACCTTTTTAAATCATCCTAGGTATCTTTTATGAAGAGAACCAAAAAGCACACAATGTGGCAGGTCAGGGGCAATTCAAGCTTAAGTGAGTCAAAAGAAAATTTTAGGAGCGCCTTTCAAGGCAATACAAATCCCAATAATAAAAGGTTCTTTAAATACATCAAAGGGACTGATTCATTCAGCAAGCGTTTATCCACTGCCTATTTCATGAGCATCAATAGGAACAGGGGGTAATCACTGATTTAAAGGGCCCTAAAGAGGGGAAGAATGAAGTGAAGAACAACTGTGACAATTTGTTCCTTTTTTTTTTTTTTGAAGAAAATTACCAGAAGATACCCAACTAAATTTGCTTTAGTGTCACTGATGCATTTTTAAGCTTTTCTATATTGAAATAATTTTAGATTTTTAGAAAAGTTTCAAAGATAGTCTAGCAAGGTTCCATATACCTTCACCAACTTACCTAACATTAACATCTTACATAACCATGAACATTTGTTAAAATCAAGAATTAACTTTAGCCTAATACTATTAAATGAGCTAGAAATTTTATATGGATTTCATAAAGTTTTACACTATCGTTTTCTTGTTTCTATTTAATAAGTGGGAGAAGTACACCCCACAGAATAGACACTAAGAACAACCCACATATCCTTGACGATGACAGCAGATGGCATACGAATGAATATAAACACTAAGAAATTATCATTTGTATCACACTCTGAAGCAAGAGACTTGTGTATCTCACTTGCATATATTGTGAAGTTATCAAATCTATAATAAAGCACTGTTACCTTTAAACAAGGAAGAGGCAATAAAAATTTTATCAAAAATTAAATCTTATTCATTTCACTAAAAGACTCTACTCCTGTCTACCAGTGAATATTATTCAGAATTTCACAAAAGAGAAAAAAAAAAGATAATATTTCAGCCTGTTCTTCTGAATTTGAGCCTCCACATGTGGGCACATGGATCTTTGTCCAGATAGTGAGTATTGCCTCAAGTGACAAAGATGATAAAACCTTAAGGTCTGTTATAGAAGAAAATGCTCTGTATCCCTCACTATTGTTTACACACCATCAGATCCCATCTAATGTCCTCCTAATAAGCTGACATGAAGATATAGATTTTGTGGAACATTTTTTACACTAATATGGCCAGCCACATCAGTCCTTGGAGTTTGGCTACCCTTCTTTTCATGCATGCACGGCCCAGGTTCTTCTTGCTGTCCTAAGTTTTCTTTGAATGCATTTATATTGTTTGGTACTATATTGTGTGGTTTTTGGTTTTTCATTATTATTTGTTTTGGCTAGTGATTAAAATATTATTGACTGTCTCATTAATCTTGATGATATGAGGGCCAATGTTGTCCTTTTGTGTTATAATAATGAGCAAAACACATAACATAAAGCAAGAGGTGTAGTGTATGTAGTTTATTGTGTTTGACACTATTTTTTTATCTGCTACTAAGCCATTATGTTAGAATTACACAAGACAACTGTGGTCAATTCCTTCTTATGTTTTCTTATGTGTGGTTGTTTCCTAGCATATTATTGATATGATATGAAAAAATTTTTGGAACTTCTTGAGAAAAGAAGTCATTTGAAAATTAATCAAAATTTTGTGGAAAATATTGGAAAATATTCTATTTTTTACACCAGTTGTCTTCAAATTTTGTACTTGGGGATCACCTAAGAATTTATAAATTCAAATTCCCAGACTCCACATATATTTGCATATTTAACCAGCTCTTACAAGTAGACTACATTTGAGAACTAGTGAACTACTCACTGTTGATATTAGACTATGAAAGGGTAGTTGTAAAAGATAAAATGGCATTTTTTTCCAATTTCTGTTAACAAAAACTTAAACAAAAACTGATTTTTAAATCAGAGATAAGCATCTATTTTGAATAAGATTTTATTTGCAAAAGCCCTAAATATTTGTGTAACTCCCTCATGACTTTTTACAAAACATGCTTAAGCCATTATGTGAAAATGAGATTGTGATTGGATAAGGGGAAGATCATTATCTTGTCTTTTCTGCACACATCATTCCAAAATTAGGAAAGGCATGATTTAAATAAAATTCTTTGCCCAGTCCTCACATGTCTAAAACAATCTATCAATCAATCGAATGTGAAAACTTTGCTCAACAGGATAATAAACTGTTAGCCATTTAGTGAGGGTTGTACAGGCCTACATATATATCATGTTTCTCTTTCCTTTAAGTGTGTACATTAAATCCCTACTTTCGGTAATGACTAACTATTGTCTTGCTAATAACAATTACAAATTCTGTCTGAAAAAAAAAAATCAACTATCTGAAAGTACTAGACAGCACCAAGGGTAGAAACTGAAGGCCCTTAAAGGGTGGAATTCCGTGTTTAAGATTCAATTTTTAACTAATTGTTCCTTGGTCTTATGAACTCAAGTGAAACAGTTCATGCAGAAAGAATATTACTATATTGAAAAACAGAGATAAAGATTCAGGCCATGTAGACTGGCTGCAAATTTAGGCAAGAAATCCCCAAATAAACAGTGCCACAGGAGGGAAGCCCAAAGTTCCAAAGTACAAAATTCACTCAAAATCTTGACCGACTCCTCAACTGCACAGAAGGATAAGAATCCAAGAAGTCCTGAGTAAAGTAATAAATACAAGTCTTAAAAAACAGAGCAGAGATTTCAACAGCTTCTCAGTTCCAGTAACGGTACATTTTGAAGTTCAAGCACAAATGATTTGAATAAAGACTTTGGGATTTCTACTGAAACCATTAAAGAGCCATGCTTTAGAATGAACAGTTGTATCACAGTACTAACAAATTAAACAAACAAACAAACAAACAAAAACACAAAAACCAACCTCACCAGTCCCTTCCAATGAAATATGCTAAGTGAACAAAGCCTAAAACTAAGGTTCCACATTATCAAGGTCATCTGTCAGTAAGGAAATTCTTCTAGGACAGAAATCAATACTCTTTTAAGAGTAAGGCAAAGTATCAAGTTCTTTGCAAAGTAACATCTACAGTCTCCATTATACAATTAGAAATAATCACACATGAAACTAGTAATAGAAATGCAGAACCACAGATGATTCTTATGTTAGAGATAAAGATTTTTAAATGACCATAAAATCATGCTATAGAAACTATAGGAAATGATGTATATAATGAAATAAGAGGTGGGAATTTTAGGCAAGCTATGGGAAATAGAACCAAGCAAAATAAGATACCTGTAATTAAAACTACATTGTGTAAAACGAATAGGTAACTGATTAATCAATATATAATAAAGGTTCAATGAAGTAGACAGCAATTATTCAACTTAAAAACCAAATCGAAAAACAAAAAACAGAGAGAGAGAGAGAGAGAAAGAGAGAGAATGAGTCCAAATAAACACAACCTCAATAACCTGTAGCAAGAAAAAATAAATAAATAAAGTCATTTAACTTATACATGTTAGAAAAGGTTAGCATAAAAGCAGAAAAGGACAGACAAATATTTGAAGAAATATTGACTGAAATTATTCCAAATTTGTTTAACAACAACATGTAGTTCCCAAAAGTTTAACAAAACTATGGTAGGAAAAATAAATACAAAACTACACTTAGAGTCATCTTATTAAAAATGTGAAAAATTAAAGTAAAGGTAAGTATCTGGAAAGTATCTGGGGGGCAGGGACTATTTTATAAGAAGGAGTAAAACTAAGAGTGTCAGCTCATGATCAACACAAGTAATTGAGATCAGAAAAAAGATAAACGAACATTTTTGAAGTACCAAAAAAAAGATGAAATAAATACACATTCAGGAAAGCAATATCTGAACAGTTTCATTGACAATGGATTCTCTCCAAAAGCAGTCTTAGGAAGAAATAAAGAACACTGTAAAGCCAAATACGCTGGTAAATTTAGAAGATTATTTTCATTTGATTGCTACATTTTTTAAGAGACAATAGTAAAAAAAAAAGTAGTAAGTGTTTTGGGATTACTATATATATGTACCAATAAAATATATGGCAATAATAGCACAAAAGACAGTAAGCAGATAAAGAGAATTACATTATGGTAAGGTTATCTTTATTACATGAAGTACCTCAAAATTAAGATAGATAGAGATGAATTAATAAGAATATCTTAATCTTAATCTTAAGGAGAACCTTTAAAAATACAGAGGGGTGCCTGGGTGGCTCAGTAGGTTAAGCCTCTGCCTTCGGCTCAGGACCCTGGGATCATGTCCTGAGATCAAACCCTGCATCTTGGGCTCTCTGCTCAGGAGGGAGCCTGCTTCCTCCTCTCTCTGCCTACTTGTGATCTCTGTCTGTCAAATAAATAAATAAAATATTTTTAAACGTACAGATAAGGTATATAATCCAATTGAATATATAGAATACAGTACTCGTGTGTGTGTGTGTAATATACATTTAGATATATAAAAATATATATATTTGACTAACCCCCAAAATAGGAAAGAGTGAAAAAATAATGGGGCAGTGGAGAAAAAAGAAAACAAAGAGTCAAATAGCAAATATAAACCTACAACATTATCTAATACACTAAATGTAAATAGACTAAATTAAAGATAGAGCTTTTAAGACCACATATAGAAGCAAGAACCAGTTAAATTTTGCTTATAAAAGACTAATTTAAATATAATGGCACAGTTTGAAAGTAAAATAATGTAAAATGCATAGTGTCTAAACACAGCACAAGAAAACTGGTGTGGTAGATTAATATAAGACAAAATAGACTTCAAGGCAAGGAACATTAAAAAAGATAAAAATATTTTTAATGATAAAAGTGTAAATTAAACAAGAACTTAAATGTGTATGTCCATAATTATGGAATTTCAAAATACATGAACTGAAAATTGACAAAACTATAAGAAGAAATAGACAAATCCATAGTCCATAATCCTACTTGCTGTTTTAACAGCCACATATTACTAATTGAGTAAACACATGGATTAAAATGTCCGTAAGGAAGCAGAAGTATAACATTTTCATCTGACATGACCAAACTGCTATTCTTCTTTTTTTTTTTTTTCCTAAACCAACATTGATAAAACACTGCACCTAAAAACTGGAGAATGCACAATGCTTCAGGAATCTACAGAGAAAACAAACAAACAAACAAACAAACACAGACAGAGCATTCACTAAGACAGGCCACATGCTGAACTACAAAGAAAGCCTCAATACATTTTAAAAAGACTGACTTCATTTACAGCATGTTGTCTTGTCACAAGAAAATTAAAATAGAAATCAACCTATGTTTGGGATGCAACTAAAAACAGTCCTTAAAAAGGAAATGTATTCCTTTAAATATTTCTGTTAAGTAAGTGAAGTATTTACAACTAGTGATTTAAGCATCTGTCTTAGGAAACTAGAAAAAGAAACAGTAATTAAACATAGAAACATTAGATGAAAGGACATATTGGACTTAAGAATGAAAGAGAATTGAGATGTCTGGGTGGCTCAGTGGGTTAAGCCTCTGCCTTTGGCTCAGGTCATGATCCCAGGGTCCTGCTATGGAGCCCTGCATCTTGGGCTCTCTGCTCAGCAGGGAGCCTGCTTCTCCTTCTCTCTCTGCCTGCCTCTCTGCCTACTTGTGATCTCTCTCTCTGTCAAATAAATAAATAAATAAATAAATAAAATCTGGGGGGGGGGGTGGAGAAAATAATAGTGTAAGATAACCAAAGTTATGCCTCATGGTGTCTGAAATATCTCTGGCTTTGGGGGAGAAAGAAGTCCTTACTCCCTTTTATGCTTCTACTTCTTACTCTTATATGGTCATTAGTTTTGCCACCAGAAGAAACATGCTGACTTCCTGTGGCCCTTTTCATTGAAGATGTTACTGAGGGGGACTTGAAATCCCTTTTTTTTTTTTTCTTTTGCTTCACTTCAAAAAAGTGCAGGTGCTTAGAGATATGTTATAATAATACAGTAAGTCCTTTATTATTAAAATAATTTGAATAAGAGGCACTTACTGATTTTATTCAAAGTTTATTTAAATGTTTATTTTATAACTGCAAATATATTTTATATACATATAAACATATATATGTATATTATATATATATATATATATATATATATTCTCCTCTAGTGATAACAGAGTAAATATAATGCAGTTTTTGAGAATTCTAATTGTTCTAAATTCATTATTCTGAATATCAAATCTAATGAAGTAATAGATGGGACTAAACAAATGCAAATTTGTGTTGGGTTTATACGACTTTAATTTGATTTTTTTTCAAAAAGTCATGATATTGAAGTCTTGTACTGAAAGTCATGTGAGTGCTCTGGTTTTACTAGAGAACAGAAAAGTTTTCCTAATTTGCTTTTTTAATGCCCAGAGAGGTTTAATATTGTGCCAAGGATCCCACAACTATCTAATATAAAAGGAGAGGTTAATACCAGGACCACAAGAATTAATCAGTCTTCTCACCATGGAAATGTCACTCTTTGCTAGGTTTCCATTGGTCAGACTACTTTTCACATTGAGTGTCAGGTCTCAAGTAAGAACTGGCTTACATTTTTGGTTATTCAGTACGTTCGTTTCCAAAGTTTTGTTAATTGCAAAAATTATTTGTCTAAAATCAGGTGTTGTTTCCTTAGAGGCAAATAACCTTCCCATATAGTGTTTTGTTCATGGTGAAAAAGAAAGTTTACAGTCTTGTATTAATTAAAAAATGATTTAAAAGATACAATTAGAGTTTATAACAATTCATGAAAGTTCCCAATAAATTAAGATATACTAAGACAAACATGTAATTTATCACTTAAAAAAAAACAGGGGATGGTGATTATTTGGTGGTACCAGTTAACTGACTGGTCTTCATGCCTCTTAATTTTCCTCATACATAGTCTGAAGATAAGTCCAAGTTTTCTTATGTTAATTTTTTGATAAAAAAATAAAACTTTCATTTGAAAATGAGTAAGTAGGGATGCCTGGGTAGCAGCTGGTTGAGCCTCAGCTCTTTGTTTGGAGTTCAGGTCATGATCTCAAGGTGGTGAAATTGAGCCCCAACATCAGGCTCAGTGCAGAGTCTCCTGAAGACGCTCCCTTTTCCTTTGACCTCCCACCCCTACTAACAGGTGCACACACACGCTCTATCTCTCTTTCCCTTTCTTTCAAATAAATAAATAACTGTTTAAAAAAAGACAATTTAAAAGTAATTGTAGTGTTTTCTAATGCCATGAAACACTAAAAATTGGCAAAGAGACACGAAAGTCATTTTATGCTTTAAAATATTTACAAAGAAAGACCAAATGAAAACTAAAACTTCATTTAAAAAATGAACAGATTTCATTGTTATTTGACATTGATACAGAATTTCTGTGTCTTTATTATTTTATATATTTATCATTCAGCTTAATAGAATAATACCTTCAAAAGAAGTATATGACATGGTTCCTCTTTGATTTTCACTTCCTTCACTCATTTAATCAAAAATGTTAATTGAATTTTGGTACCATGTCAACAGAACAGTGCTGGATAACATGACCAAAGATGAACTGGATATAAATCTCTACCATCCATTCATTTGGCCTAAAATCTATCTAAATGAGTGTTTTCAAGGGTATGTTTTCAAAAATGAAGTAATCCATACATATCCATACAACACCTACACCATGAAATCATCACCAAACAATCATCACATCATGAAAACTTGATGTTTTTCAAGTAGAAAGAGTATGAATCCCTCTCTATCCTTAGATGTCCTCCTGGAGTTGTTTATCAGAATAGAGAAAAGTAGTGATTAACAGCACAAATGAATCAGAATTAGGCTTTGCATTCCCAAAGCTGAATTAATGTCACATCTAGGAACTGTTCAACATGTTGAGTGTGAGATTGCTTTGATATCTATTATGGTTATGTTTAGCATTGCTTCTGGCTAGAAAGATAAAATATTTTATAGGATGAAATCCAAATCCTCTTTTCTTGAATTGTCTTATTACCAATAAAAAATAAACAAAATAGACCAACAAACAAACAAACAAAAAACAAAATTCAACGATTATGCCCTGAGTTTAAAGATATGAAAACTTATAAACAAAGACTTGATTTATCCACTCATCAGTCGTCAGGTCCTGTTCCTAACTACTATGGCTTTTGAACTAGCCCTTTCCTGTACTCTTTTCCTGCATTTTCTTGGAGCTCATTCCTTTCCTTAAGGTCTTTTCCTAAATTTAGGACTAAAGAGCCCAACTGGCCAATTCCAGTCTAGGAAGGGGGATGGGGCACTTTCTCTGTAAGTCCAATTATTCTCTAGATACCTGTTGGGAGTCCTACAATTCAACTAACACTATCTACTGGAGATAGCATCAAATTCCACAGGTTAAAAGTTGTCTCACAAGGCATTCCCCACTCCATTTCAGAGGCCAGTCCTAAGTTCTGGTTGTCAACTACGCTTCTGACCAAATGGCTATAGAAAGGAGGTTCAGGAGGTTCCCACAACCCCATCCTTAAAGTCAATTAATTTGTTAGAATGGCTCACAGAACTTAGAGAAGTGTTTTACTTAGTAGATCACTGGCTTATTATTAACGAATATAACTCAGGAACAGCCAGATGGAAGACATTCATAGGGCAAAACATGGGGAAAGGGCGTGGAGCTTCCATGCTCTTTTGTCCTGCCACTCTCTGAATCTCCACATGTCCACAACCCAAAAGCTCCAAACTTTCTCCATATGGAATGTGGAGTTATATGGAGGCTTCCTTCATTACATGGGCCTGACTGATTAAATCATACATTGGCCATTGGTGATTGAATTCAATCTCTAGTCCTTCTCTCTTCCCCAACTGTCAGGGGGATAGGATTAAAAATTCCAACCCTTAATCACATAGTTGGCTCCACTGCTAACTACCCCTCATCTTAAGGTGAGTTCCAGAATTCACCTCATTAGCATAATAAACGATGCTTTTATAGTATTTATCACTTAAGAATTGTCAAGGGGTTTTGGAAGCTCTGTGCCAGAAAGAGTGACAAAGACTATATATATATATATGTTTTATTTATTTATTTGAGAGAGAGAGACAGCGAGAGAGGTAACACAAGCAGGGGAAGTGGGAGAGGGAAAAGCAGGCTTCCCACTGAGCAGGGAGCCTGATGTAGGGCTCAATCCCAGGACCCTGGGATCATGACCTGAACCAAAGGCAGACACTTAATGACTGAGCCACCCAGGCACCCCTATATTTCTTATTATAAATCACAATATGACACCTCCTCAGAGAGACTTTCCCTAACAACCCTATTTAAAATTATAACTATCTGTTCTGAACTCTCTAATATTTCCCCTAGCTTTCCCTCCACCTTTTATACTTGGGACCATCTGACATACGATATAATTACAAGTTTATTAATTTATAATATGTCTGCACGTTTGGAATGTAGACTTGAAGGAACTTTGGTCTCTTCTGTTCACTGCTACATCTTAGCCTCTAATGATGCCAGGCACATAGTTCACATCACATAAATATCTCTTAAGTGAGTGAACAAATCGTGTAACTTCAATAAATATTCAAAGATAATTTGAGGTCAAGACTTTGACTTAATTAACATTAATACACAAATTTATTTTAAGCCCCTCTTCATCCATGCATAATTATATATTTTTTAATTAATGAAGCATATGAAAACTGGAGGAAATAAAATTTTCACATATTGTAAAAACATTTCATTTGAGGATAAAAAGTAATTTATCACATAACTATATTTTTAAATGTTATACACAGATGACTTCTAGACAAAGAAAGCAAACACATTTATATTGAGTTTGAATAGAATATAGGACATATTACATTAATATGAGAAAAGGTAGCTAACTTATATATTGACTAGGAAAATGAGCTAATTATTAATATTTAGGTAATTAGTGGAAAGCAAATGAAATATAATTAATTTATGTAATATAAGAAAATAAAGCACAGGGAAGAATTTTTTCATCTAAATACAAATAAATATAAGATTATTTACATAGGTCCTATCAATATACTTTATACTTAAAGGTTCTTGATCAGGACTATAAAACATATTTTTCTTGTTTTATGCCCTAAAGGCATGTTGTTTTCTGAGATATGAACTAGACAAAATTTTAGTAAAATACAACTGTTAAGAATTATGTTGAGTCTATTCAAAATTATTTTTGTTGTATAGCAAATGCTTCAAATTATGAATTCAAGTATTTTATGTCATAAGTATTAAGAAGAAAAAAATCTATTTGTAGAAATTACAAGAAACTTGGAAAGAGACAAAAGGGATTACTGGGGGTCCTTTAGATGCAGTTTTGGACTCACTTCTTGCTACTAACTAGGCTATTTTATAATTCTGTAAAGAGAGATGTAACTTACAGATTCTATCTAATGAAAAAGGCAAATTTTTCTTACTCCCAAAATAATCTCAAAGTTTGCTATTACAACTCTGTAGGACATTAGCCAGTGTTGCATCTAACTCATCAAAGTTAACATTTCTTTACTAATTGCTTATAAATATTCAGCTCCTCAAATGCATTTTGAACTGATTTTAACATCTATCTTAGTGGTTCCCTTATTAATTAATGAGTTGAATAACATTCTGACATATGTTCATTTTATGTTTTCCTGAGAATCTTGCTTTTTTACCCTTTTTTCCCTGTGGAATGTATATTTGTTGTTAACGGTCATTTATCAACAATGACAAATACATGTATGCCTACACACATAGTTGTATAACTGATGTGCCATTAATGGTACTTAATTAACCATTAATGATACTTTGATCTATTCAGACACCCATATAGTTATAATACCATCGTCTAACTCAGTAAACTAAGTACACTCCCAACAGTTTACTGTTGTAAACTAAGTTTACTTAGTAAAACTCCCAACAGTTGGGGTTTAAGTCCTAGCTATTTGGCTTGCCAGCTGGGTAGCCATGGGTTAGCCCTTTAAATCTCCAAATTCAAGTTGTTCCCTATAAAAGAGAATAAATCTTGTACCTATCATAAAGTGGTATTGTGAGGAAAAGACAACTAATGTAAAAGTATAATGTGCCAAAAATATAAAAAGAGCATAAAGAATTAGCTGTTATTTGAATATAGTAAGTTCTTTAAAAACTTTCAAATTGGGCATCTGCATGGTTCAGTGGGTTAAAGCCTCTGCCTTCAGCTTGGATCCTGATCCCAGGGTCCTGGTTCCAGCCCTGCATCAGACTCTCTGCTCAGCAGGGAGCCTGCTTCCCTTCCTCTATCTCTGCCTGCCTCTCTGCCTACTTGTGATTTCCGTCTGTCAAATAAATAAACAAAATATTTTTTAAATGAAAAAAAGGTTTTAAATAATTCATGATAATAATAATAATAAAGCAATGATAACAACTAATATATATTTATATAGGTACCTAGTATTGTTGTAAGCACTTTATATATTCAGGCTTTTAACCAATTTAGTTCTTAACAACTAAATTAACCAATTTAATTCAATTTACAGATGAGACAAACAAGATACAGAGAGAATGAAAATATAGCTCTGTGGAATATAGATTTTTATCTTAATTCTAAGATACCTCAGTATTACATACATTACAGAGTCTCAAAAACATTTCTTAAAACGTATGATGTTGATGATATAATATCTAATTAAATACAGTGTTTAAAAAATATCAGTGCATATTCTCTTTCTTTGCATGAAATTTGTTTCATCATAAGATTTGATTCTTAATTCTGAAGGCAGTTGCCACAATCTTGACAACTGCTTTTCAGTTTTTATTTTTGTTAGACTATACCTTCGTGGATGATTAAAATTATTAGATATTCACATAAACCTGATTTTTACTTCAATAGATGTCATAGTTAGGTTTTCAGTTATATGATATCATTAAGTTCTAGAAATGCATCGCACATTATGCCTATAGGTAACAATATTATATTCTGTACACTTAAACATTTCTTAAGAGGTTAGAACTATGTTAAAGAAAAATAATTTTAAAAAGTAAAAAATGAGGTTAGAACTCATCTTAAGTGTTCTTAAAGCAGTATTTAAAAAAAAAAACTGTGTGATATGTAACTTTTTATGGCTGGCTTCTTTCACTTGGTATGTTTTCAAGAACCATTCACATTGTGACATACATCAGTATTGCACTGGATGGACATCTCACAGTTGGTTTATGTGCTCATTCATTGGCAAACATTTAGATTGGTCCCATCTCTTAGTTATGAATAGTGCTGCTATGAACATGTACTGGCTTGAGCATCTGTTTTCAGTGTATTCTTAGGAATGGAGTTATTGGGTTACATAGTAATTTTATGTTTAACTTTTCGAGGAACCACTGAACTGTCCATGAAATACTCAGAGTTGGTAATCCACACAGAAAGAAGGCAGACTGGTAGTTGCCAGAGGCTAGGGAGACGGAGGAATGGGCAACAAATTCTTAATGGATGTAGGGTTTTCTTTGGGAATGATGAAATGTTTTGAAATCAGAAGTGGTAGTTGTACAACATTGTGAGTGCAATAAATGTCATTGAAATGTTCACTTTAGAATGTTAAATTTATTTGTATTTCATGTCCTTAAAAAACGCTGAAGGCTATTTGATAGTAATTGTTGACAGGGTTATAGAAACAAAATTTAATCTCATTTTAATATGCTTGAATTTATGAAAACATTTTTATTTCATCTTTCCTAATAATAGAAAAGTTGTCTATGGATATATATATATATAATTGAAAACGTCTATTTGCTGATTTCTCTTTTTTGTATATAATCTAAATCTTAGGTATAATTTATTTCATTAAAAACATATTACTACTATTCAAGAAATATTAAACTGATCAAATTATTTATTAATGGGGTGCCTGGGTGGCTCAGTGGGTTAAAGCCTCACCCTTCAGCTCAGGTCATGATCCCAAGGTCCTGGGATTGAGCCCTGCATCTGGCACTCTGCTTGGCAGGGAGCCTGCTTCCCTTCCGCTCTCTCTGCCTGCCTCTCTGCCTACTTGTGATCTCTGTCTGTCAAATAAATAAATAAAATATTTAAAAATTATTTATTAATAAGTAAAAGTGTTAACATGAAATAAGCACACTGGATTATCTTAAATTTCTTTAAAATAATTTATTCATATATTTTCAGAAGGATATTCATATAATTAAAAATCAATCAAATAAGTAAAAGTGTTAACATGAAATAAGCACACTGGATTATCTTAAATTTCTTTAAAATAATTTATTCATATATTTTCAGAAGGATATTCATATAATTAAAAATCAATCAAAAGGGCTAAATAAATAACTTTTAAAGGAGTCTTTATATGTGCAAATAAAATTAAAATATTTTTACATGGTATGTCAGAGACCAACAATGCTTTACTTTTTTTTTTTTAAGATTTTATTTATTTGACAGAACAGACAGAGATCACAAGTAGGTAGAGAGGCAGCCAGAGAGAGAGGGGGAAGAGAGCCTGATGTGGGGCTCAATTCCAGCACCCTGGGATCATATCCTGAGCTGAAGGCAGAGGTTTTAAACCACTGAGCAACGCAGGCGTCCCAACAATGCTTTATATATGTGTAATCTGTATACCGAATCTGCAAACTGAAAATACATTACACATAATACTATTGGCTTTATTTCTTTATTTTTTGTGTATATGCTAATAATACTTCTCCACGGAAGTAACTATTTAAGGAAGACAAAATTAAAGAGCATCTAGAACAAAACTTCTCTATGTTAAATTATGTAGAAAACAGATGGAAATTTTTCCACATTGAATAAGGACACTAAATATACTATTTCCAAGTATTACATGCTTCTATATCTTGTTTTATCCCTCACTACATCCATGCAGACATGTTTGTTATCACCTTTTAAATCAACATGTTAACACAGAGTTCTTTTTAAAATGTGTATTAAGTTTCTAGACCTATTTTTCTACTCTTATATTCACAGCACAATAACACTACCTGGAAATAATTATACATCCCATTTCAACATATTCTGAATAATATCATCTCTTTCCAATCATGAGTTTCATGACTATTTATTTTTAAACCTAAATTGCAACAACATGCTGATAAGTTATCACAAAAAACTATATCAGAGCTATTAAAACATTACATTTGCTGCTGATTTAGGTAATTACTTGCTATGTCTTTCACAGAGAAAAATAGGTATTTTATACTTTTTGGTTCCCTGGAATGAATAGCTCAGTTAAAAGTCTGATCTAGGGGCACCTGGGTGGCTCAGTGGGTTAGAGCCTCTGCCTTCAGCTCAGGTCATGATCACAGGGTCCTGGGATCTAGCCCCGCATCAGGCTGTCTGCTCAGCATGGAGCCTGCTTTCCTCTCTCTCTCTCTCTCTCTCTATGCCTACTTGTGATCTCTGTCAAATAAGTAAAATCTTAAAAAAAAAAAGTCTGATCTAATGAAAGTTGCCAACACTTTGCATGTTTCTGTATTGCAGTCAGTGTATTGCTAGTTCTCATATGATTTTCCCTTTGATCAAACTATAATTATCCTAACCTACATACAGAGGAAAGAAGGAAAAAACACAAAATCTCAACATGCTTACAGGGATGATTGCAGAGTAAGCTGCAACAGAGTGGGTATGTATATAATAAACACAAAGGAGTAAATGGTTATAGGTTAACTCATGGCCACTTGGCAAGAGTCAGATATTAGTATGGGAAAGAAATATGCAAACATATTTAGTCTGATTGTGTAGTATTTAAAAGAAACCAGAATATGTAAGTTGGCTCCTTAATGAAATCTTATGACATTAAATTTCATTCCAAATAATATTAATAGTTTCCTATGAATAGTGGTCATCTTTAATTTTTAATAAGAATTTGGTTTTAAAATCAGAAAGAAGTTACTTTAAGTAGCACAGAGTTCTGAAAAAGGCCAATTGCTCAATTAATTCAATTTTTCAAAAACTAGAAAATTAGTTACTGCATACTAAATCTAAATTAGTCAAAGGACTATGGGGACAATAGAAAATTTACCATCTGTGCTCTACTACCAACAAAGACACTGATTTCATATATGAAGTCAAACACAAGAATTGTGACAAAGTTACATGATGACACCTAGAGATTACATGAATAATGGAACTCTAAAATTAACCTCCAAGTCACCAGCAAGCAGATGCTTCTCCATCCTGTCAGTCAATCTCAAATCAATTAAGATATTCTGAATAAATTGCTTCCATGGGGAGAATTCATTCATTTTAACATGTCAATCTCATTGGACATTTTTCACTGCACCCTAAAAATGCTTTTACACTGACACATGTTTAATTAGGACCAAATACAGTTTGTTTCTCTTCCTTATACTTAAAAATCAAGACCATAGAAAACTTATGAAATAAAATTAAAGTTTATTCCTTAATATTTAAAGCTTCCAGCAAAACAGAAAGTGACAGGATTGAAAAGAAAGAAGATAATTTATGTTTAAAAATGGAGATGGTTTGGATTTGATTGGTATCTAATCCTTAACCTCAAAACCGCATACTTATGATCCTTAAATCAGTTACCACCCAAATCAGTTAAAAGTAAGACATATTCAGTCAAGATTTTCAGAAATAGAGAAAGGATTATAATTTTAATGCTGTCTTCAATTATTGCCTATAATCCAAATATTAATCTTGTACTGCAAGTTATCAAAAGAAGTCATCAGAATTTTGGGCATGTTATGTAATTGGCCTACTTAATCTCTCCCGGAACAATCTTCTAAGGCAACTGTCATAGATAAGGACAAATTGGTGGTCTTGGCAGGCCAGGTTAGCCTGATTTCTTGCATTTGTCATGTAAATATAACTAAGATATCTTTTGCTGTTGCTTTGTCTTGAAGATCCCAATAAGCTCAGCTCCCATCTGTTGGCCTCATCATCTTGAACCACTAAAATTCTACACCAACTCAAAAATTCAGTGCCTGTCTTAAGATTTTTACAGGTGGACTTAACATTCTCACCATGACTTCTGGAGCACTCTTTCTACCACTACCCAATCAGGTTAGTTTATGGATTGTCTGTTCCTTGCATGTAAAGTCCCTCTTCTTATGTCCAGATAAGAAACTAGTCACATCTCTCTATTTTCAGACACACACACACAATCCTTCAATTTTCTCTGAAGATAATTCTCTGCCACAGTATTTACTGAGGACATCAAGGCAGCTGAGATGGAGTGTGACCATGTGGGAAGGGGAAGTACAGGGCTGGGAAGGAAGACTGAGTACTTATGGAGCAGGGGACATTCCACAGAAGCATAATGAAGTCCTTGTTAGACACCTCTGTTGTTGAATGTCTTTAAGGCACCCACCGGGTGAACTGGTCATCTCTCTTCCCTCCTTCCTCTCTATTTCTCCTAATTTCAAATGCAGAAATATTTAGCTTTTTTTCTTAAACTATTCACATTTTAGTGTTTTATTTTTTATCTCATTCACTAAGCTAAATCTTAGTGCCATGTCAAGAGGTCATCTTAAGAGTGACATCTTAAAAGAATTTTGGTTTTGGTTGTAAGTATAAAGGGATACATGATTCATTGCTTTCCCACAAATTTGAAGAGAATATTAAATTCTGAGGGAAAACAGATAAATATCAGCATTAAACAGGGGAAAGGAATCTGATAAAGGTTAATCTCTAAAATGCATGTAGAAAGGAAATACAATCAAGAAACTCTCAGTGGGGCTGCAGGTCTCAGGTAAAGCTGCATCTGGTTTCACTGTTAAAGTGGCCCATTTAGACACAGAGATAGCCCTCAACAAATATATTGAATTGTAAATGAATCAAATAAACATGTGCTTGTAAATTTCATTTATGTCCCTTATTTCTTCGTGTGGAGCATTTAATTGTGGTTGTGAGAGTTATCAGCAGTGTTTTGCATTACCATGTCTTTGGATAACACCCTGAACTGGAATTTGGAAAGTTAGTACATTTTCTATGTATTGGGAAACTACGAAAATAGACATATTTCATAGAGGGACATCTGATCTCGAAATGTTCCTATTAAAAAGAAAAATTCTTTCTGTTCATCTCTATTTCACGTTGTAAAGCAAAAGCACAATCCAGGATAGATAAAATATACGCACATTCATACTTCATGTGGATACACACATACATGTATTTGTAAATGTATATGCATGTTACTATATGTGTGTGACTAGATCACAAAAGAACAGGTTTTTTTTTTTTCTGTATGAGGGCATTGTATACATAATTTCAGAGCTGCATTATCAAGAAGAGATTTTATCATTTACCCCTTCATCTCTTCCTTCAATCTTTTAGCATAAACTCCTTCACGTTTGACTTTAATAAGCCATCAATTATGTCATCATTTTGTGAATCATTAATACAGAAAAAAAAATTGTGAATTCAAGTCTGGGAGAAGTTAACAATGGTCCTGTGTAATACATGAATCAGTTACACACAACTTTCAGTACACGAAGTTTTCTTTCATCTATTTCAAAGAATTTTGGAATTTTTAACTGCATCCAGTTTGCTTTCTGTGGCATGGGACTGGCAATCACTCTCCATGTACATTGATAGTTTGACATTATCTACTGCGTGTATTTTCCTTTCTTGGTCGCCATACAGCATTTGGATGTGGTTTTGCAAGACAATATGGAATAGCTATCATTTTCTCTGTGAAGATTACTTGTGTCATGATTATCAATGTGATGCCCCACTGCTCTCTTTCTTTCTCTTTCGTGAGCACAATAAATTTTTGTTTCAGTGGTGAAACATTTTGTAATCTTTGGAAGATTTAAATGGCAATAAAATCAACACATAAAGTGACAACAGTGCACACAACTTTATCAAAGTGATGATAATACCACCAGGTTTGACCAAGTTGTCACATGCACCAACAAGGACAACTGGTTAACATGTATCTCTGAGCTATGGTGATTGTAAGATGCCATGGATTGCAAAACACCATTGATTGCAAAGTAATGATCCACATTTCAGAGACGGCACAATGGGGGAAAAAGTCTTAAGAGACAACATGCTGTGATATTTACTGAATTTCACTACATGCTAGAAACTATGCTAAGGTATGTACAGGTTGGTCAAGACTTGTAATTGAACCTTCTTTGAGGTTTCCCCACCACTAGGATATGGTGGGGAAAATGTGCTTAAGGAATTCAAAAAGGATAGCCCTTGAAGCTGGGGAGACTGATGCACACTTCCACAGGAGGTCAGTTCATCTGAAGTTGGAAGAGACAGAATTGGATAAGTGGAGAAGCTGAGGGAACAGAAGCCAACGTCAAATTGGAGCAAAGATTTGGAGGCATAAAAATAGAAAGGATACTTAAGAGATGGTGAGAGGTTTTATCTGTGGAAGCTTACTCAGCATGTGAGAAGGAATCCTTATAGATGATACCAGAACAGACTCTAAATAGAGGAGATTCTACTGAATTCAGGTTGAGAAAACAAAATAAGTCTTGAAATTTTCTGAGGTCACTAACATGTGCTCAGAGTTGTTTTTCAGGAAGCTAAACCCGTGTTGTTGGCATATGTGAACCGGTGTGATAATTTCACAAAAGTCAGGTTTTTGGTGCATATCAAGAGTCTAAATTCTTTGTAAGCAAGTAGGAAATGAGATGATAAGGTGAAGGTGCTGTTTGTTTTTCTCCATCCCTGTCCTCAAAGACAGGTGGTGCTTAGTAATAAAAGTAAGTTAGAAAAAATCCCTTTTTACGAATGAATATTCCTGAAACAAACAAACAAACAAACAAACAAAACCAGAAAAGCCTGAATGAAAGAAATGCCCCCAATCAGAAAAGTCATTCTTCTGGCAGAACTGGAAAACTCATAGTCATATTGAGGAACAGAAGCTATGTGAAAGGAAATTAGGCAAAACCAAAGCACTCTAGACATAATGGGCTACTCCCACTGGGGTTGACTTCAGTGATTTTTATAGCTTTTATAAGCATGTCACACAAATTCCAGCATCCCCAAAACTACTTCTGATAAAGTAACCAACCACAAGGTGTGTGTTAAAGTAGGAGGAATATGTTTGTGCACCACACTTATGACACATCTCTCTGACTCAATGGTTCAAACTAAATTGACAAAGACACAATATAGCCATATAGAAGCAATGCAGAAAACACATTAGTAGCTGGAAAAACTGGAAACAAAGCTTGAGGTAGTAAAGTGTTTTAGTAAATCAATATGAAAATTAATGAACTGAAATAGGATAATATTGTGGAAAAAAAACAATGCACAATATATATGTTTTAAATACCTGTAAAAATCTTTGTATCACCTACAACTGGGCTCCACTGACCATGAATGCAGATAGATTTGAAATTAAGAAATAGAAGAAAAAGAAACAGTGATGGTTTCCCTTGTCCAAGGACTTGTGTAATGAAAACTGGGTTGTTGTTTGTCCTCAAAAAACACAAACTAGAAGTAGAAAAACCCCAAATGAAACAAATAAATTAATATGAAATTAATGGACTTCTCAAACCATTTCTCCATTCTGAAGCTTTCAAATAACTTAATATTTTAATTAAATAAATTCTAGTAAAAAAAAAATTCTAGTAAATAAAATAAAGGTCTGTGTTTTTTTCATTTTGTGCACAGACTCAAACACAATGGAATTTAGAACAGAAAGTAATGGTTATGCACTCCATGAAAATAAGTAGACCTGCTGTCTTTTACCTGCCAAGAAGTAGTCCTTAATTGCCATTCAAGAGCAAAAAAAATAATAATAATAAATAAATAAATCCACTTAAAAGACACATTGTACTTTTATCATCAATGAATTGAGATTTGATAGCCTTTTATAATTCTGATTCTGCATTCAATAGATCTTAAGGTCATGCTGTTGCTATTTATTAAAGAGTACTAGACATAATAATGAGTCAAGTAATACTTCACATTGAAATACTAAGTTATTCTTTCTTTATTGAAATAAACTTTATTTAAAATAAACTTTTAAATAAAAGTTATTCTTTCTTTATTGAAATAAACTTTATTGTTTTCTTTTGTTTTTTGTTTTTGTTTTGAGAGAGAGAGAGAGCTTGTGGGGTAGGGAAGCAGAGAGAGACTCCTAAGCAGGCTCCTTGCCCAGCACGAAGCCCCACATGGGGCTCATTCTTCAAAACCCCGATATCATGACCTGAGCCAAAATGAAGAGTCAAATGCTTAACTGACTGAGCCACTCAGGCACCCCTGCAGTGCTGTTTTCTTTTTTTTTTTTTTTTAAGATTTATTTATTTATTTATTTGACAGAGAGAGAGAGAGAGAGAGAGAGGGAGAGATCACAAGTAGGCAGAGAGGCAGGAAGAGAGAGAGAGAGAGGGAAGCAGGCTCCCCGCTGAGCAGAGAGCCCGATGCGGGACTCGATCCCAGGACCCTGAGATCATGACCTGAGCCGAAGGCAACGGCTTAACCCACTGAGCCACCCAGGCGCCCCTGCAGTGCTGTTTTCAATCTGCAATGCTTTCATTTGCTTTTTAAGACCCCCATTATTATTACCATATTTTTTTTCATCAGTTTTCAGATATTGTGGTCGATTACATGTGGCCATCCATCACAGAACATCCCTTTGCCCAGTCACAGGGTCTGTCAGGGCCCACCAGAGATAACCCGTAGGACCCATAGATCTTGCTTATAAATGATGTGCTTCTGTTACCAAAAAGTGCTAAAATGCAACAAAGAATTGCTTTAGTAGAAAATCTTTCATCTAAAAAGATAAAATGTCTGCAGACCAAACCTTGCCAAAATCTTTGGACATGGATGCAATCGACATGAATAGGTTAGGCTTTTAATAGCTTTTGAAGTGAATTAGAATAGTTCAAAAATCTTAGGAAATAAGTTTTCCAAAAACAAGTAGCCAGGATAAGGCCTCTAAGTTGACTTGGTGGACTGATTTATTCAAATTTCAGGGAACACTGACCTGAAAATGTGCTCAACCTCATTTGTCATATGGGAATGCCAATTAAATGTACTTTTTGCATTTAATTGTAAACACCGGAATGGTTAAACTGAATAAAGATAGAAAAAAAAGTTTTAGCATATATCTGGAGTTAACAAGGATTTCCATACACTGCTCACACTCTTTCTGTACACTGTGAAGTCATTTCTGAAAAACAATTAGACATCTAAACAATATAGAACATAAATCTACTCACAAGTCTGCACCCAAGAGGAATGTATACACTAATTTCCAAAAACATACAATGTACAATATTTACCCAGATATTCATCAATAATATAGTAGATATGTAAACGGTGGTTTACTCACATAATGATATACTATTTAACAAAGAGAAGGAAGGATTACAACTATTTGCAAATATTTAAATAAGCCCCATACAGTTACAGTATGGAATAAAAGAAGCCACTGATAAAAGTATCTGTGATACGATTTATATAAGGAAGAAAAAACGGGCAAAAAAATATCTATACTGTTAGAGGTCAGAATCATGGCTATCCTTGAGTCAGTAGTGAACGGAAAGGGCTTCTGGGATGTTGATATTGTTTCAATCCTTGATTTACATCTGGTTAAACTATTGGGTTCAGTTTGCAAAAATTTAATTTGCACACTTATAGCATCCATGCTTCTCTGTGTATATACTATTCTTCACTTAGAATGTTAAAATTGTTTAAAAAAAAAAAGATCTGTTACTATAGTAAAATACTCTAAATAACTTCACCTGACACTAGGACTAAAATTACATTTTCAAACCTTTAGAGTTTCTGTCTTTGGAGCTCCTAGAGAGAGTTAAAACACATATATCTTCATAGCCTTTCCAAACTTCCAGCTCTTTGTTAAAAATGAATAAGCATGACATTAATGAACCAAATACATTGGCAAAATATGTTTAAAGAGAAGGAAAAATGATGAATGGTAGCCTGGGGACAGGCATGTTGGAGACCTGGGTACACATTACCTCATCTTAGGCAGACCTGGGGGATAGGCATAAAAGTCAGGCTGACTCTCCGGGTAGATTTAAAATTTAAAACATACTCAAATGCAGAAAGAGAGGGAAGTTAAACTATTTTAAGCAAAGTTGTGGACTACAAAAAAGATCTGTTAAGAATCAGATTGTACTCCCAATCTGTGCTGATCTCACTCCATGATTTAGGAGTCAGAAAGTTTTACTCATCAATTCTTATTGTATTATATTCAATAAGTCTAAGTTAAGATATATTTATTTTACTTCAATTGTATTTGTCAAAGTAGTTCTTTATTCAAATTGAAGTATAAAAATTCTCAGTTCTATATCATATGGAGTGGAAAAAAATTATTTGCCACCCTAGCTAAATAGAGCAAGAGAGAAAGGGAAAATCAATTACTGTATTTCCAGTAACCTGGCTTTGTTGATATAGATACCCCTTCCCAGAATGTTGAGGTGTAGGTGTAGACACTACCTAAGCACAAGGGCTTCTGAAAAGAGTGTTAAGCTTTCATTAGTCTTTATCAGATGTTGTTATCTTTAACATTTCTTTGTCCAAGGAAGGACTTTAGACTAATTAGTCCTTCAGAAATGATTACTTCTCTCCCCACCAGGAAATGAAAATTTCCAATGAAGACAGAAAAAAAGAGGTAATACATACTCAGGCTTAAATTTTATTTATTTTAGCCTATGAATATAAACACAGCTAAAGCAATAAGGAAACAGTTTCAACAGTCCCAAATGATGAAAAAAGAAAGAACATTTTGACTGTAATGAGAAAAGAGGGACTATTATTGGGCTCAATTCCACAAAGTCATTTACTAGGAAATTGTTATAAAACACAGAGAATTAAAGCATCCCTTTATACTTAGTCAGTAGCAAAGGAGAATAAGTATTTAATAGTTGATTTATAACCTCATTTCACATTTTCCTTTATACTTGCATCAGTTGCTTGAACTCTAAGTTCATTTTGTCATAAAGAAATGGGAATATAATCACATCCTAATTACATAGCTTTGGGTTATTTGTACAATTAAGTTATCTGTTACAAAGTTAATGAATGTTAATAATGCAATTCTCTTTGGTGACCTAATTGAAACACTAACATTTTTTGTGTACTGCAGTCCATTAATTGAGGGACACTTATTGAATGAATACTTAATATTCAAGTATATATATTCAGTTATTTATGACAATTTTGTTTTTAAACAGTCTCTCAATTTTTAAAGTTCTAAATGAGAAAGAACAGCAGTGCTAATCCATTTATCTTATTTTACATAAGAACACTGGACATCAGGATAAACTAGTCTCCCAAGATTTGGGAGAAAATTTATTCTTTATCCCAAATAAAGCCCACCGTGGAGAAGGAAAATTAGCAAAAATATGTCTCAAATATTAATGCCCTTGAAATATGAGACAGAGAAAATTGGAAGTAATGGAGGATACAGGTGAAAAAAAAAAAAAAATTACACACATTTTAACACCAAGCATTCCAACACTGGGGAAACCTTGTTGCCTTTATTTCTTCTGTTTAGACACTGTCAGCAGTCACAAATCAAGTTAAGGTTTATATCACTGTGTGTTAAATTATATTTATGCCCTTGTAAAGCTGTGCAACATTGTTGCCTTGTGTAAGAAATCTTTAAACCACATGTTCTGCCAAGTAACTGCTGATGTTTATTTCCAAAATTCGATCTGGTTGTATTAGATACATTAAAGGATGACCTTTGAAAGAATCCATTTTTTAAAAGACTATCTTTAATATGCTTATTTGTATTTGTCACCACTGGTTTATACCTTCTTGTGATAACTTTGAAACTATTACCCTATTTCTTTAAATATCTTTGATAACTAAGATTTCCAGACTCAATTTTACAACACACATCTCCATAAAAGTGAAACATATAGTGCTTAGAAAAAAACAAACAAACAGAAAGTTCCTGGCATTGGAACTGGCATATTAAAGTTGCATCAGGATATAAAGTTGAAGGGTGTAGTAATTATAACATAAAAGTTATTTTCATCTGACGTATCCACATAATTGAAGCGAATGTGAATTCTGCTTGTGGGAATTATCTCCATTTTCCACTTCAGTTAGCTAGTATAAAGATAAATAATGACATTTTATATCCCCAAGCAATTAATACTTAAGCATAAATAATATACTAGTGTTGATTTTCCAGGGTCTTCTCTCTAGCATCGGAAATGCATACTACTTAAATGGTTAAGTAATATATTAGAGATATAGCTATCTTTTTTTTTATTTCTCAAAGTTAAAATGCATCTTAAATTAATTATGAATATTGAGCACATAACAGCTCACATAGACTATCTGTTCTCTTAAACACTTAGCATAAGGAAAATAGGTAAAAACATTCATACTTCCTCAGAAATTGTCTTTCTGAAATTGAATATGAAATGTTTTTAAAGCAGCTCACATGTCCTCAGAGTAGAGACATTGAGACATTATATAAGCTTACACTCAAAAATATTCCAAAAGTTCCAGCCTCTTATTGTTTCAAATTTATATATTTATATTATATGGAATTATAACTCAGAAAAAAATAAGATTCTGTCTCTTGCTAACTTTACCCACAAAATTCTAGTTCTAAAGGGAAGTGTTCACAAATGTCAAAACATATTGTTCACTAAATAGTATTAGAATTCCTTGCCAGAGCCATCAAAAGAAATGAAATCTTGCCATTTGCGACAACATGGATAGAACTAGAGCGTATCATGCTTAGCGAAATAAGTCAAGCAGAGAAAGACAACTATCATATGATCTCCCTGATATGAGGAAGTGGTGATGCAACATGGGGGCTTAAGTGGGTAGGAGAAGAATAAATGAAACAAGATGGGATTGGGAGGGAGACAAACCATAAGTGACTCTTAATCTCACAAAAAAACTGAGGGTTGCTGGGGGGAGGGGGTTTGGGAGAAGGGGGTGGGATTATGGACATTGGGGAGGGTATGTGCTTTGGTGAGTGCTGTGAAGTGTGTAAACCTGGTGATTCACAGACCTGTACCCCTGGGGATAAAAATATATGTTTATAAAAAATAAAAAATTAAAAAAAAAAAAGAAGTCCTTGCCAGAGAAATTAGGCAAGAAAAATAAATAAAAGCATGCAAATGGAGGAAAAGAAGTAAAACTGTCACTTTTGCAGATGACATAATTCTCTATAACAAAATTAAATTATTTATACTTGATTATATTTATATCATTAGATATTACTACATAAGGAAATAAATGTGTAAGAATTTATGAAAATGAGATGAAATGTTTTTCACTAGATCAATGGCATCAATGCTATTTTCTAGCAGAATGCCTATAAGCTACTGTTCAAAATATTCTCTGTAGATATATCAATATGTCTTACCATAGACAGACATGCCTAGTTTTTAGTGGAAATATTTTAGAATGTGAGGGAAAAAAGGTCTATGTTGGTTCTGATTTTAATTACTTTCACAGACTGGCTTATAACATTTATTTTGATTCATAAGGAAAATATTACTTAATCACTTAATTATTTTTTGGCTTATGCAAGGTGTGTGTGTCTGTGTGTGGATGTCTGTGGGTTTATATACATAAACTGGTAACTTTAACTTCATGATATAAATAGAAAATTATTTGGGTAAAAGAAAATTACCTAAAATGTGTAGACAGAAGGTCTTAGATTGAGCTTTATCACAACTTTATTGCATGAGAAAAATAAATCATTTTTAACCTGTATGTACACTTCAGGAAAGAAACAGCTATGATTGCTTTTACTGAGTTCATATATCAGATAGTCTCTTATAGCCAATAGCAGTAATAAGAATATCATAATTATGAATACTTAAGAAGTTATTCTGTGTGAAAAATATTAGAATTTAATACATAATTATGGAGCTTATTTCTCATCTTGCCTGAATAAAGTTCCACAACTTTCCAGTGATACTGAGGTAAAGTCTCCTCATGAAGATAAAGTCCCCTGAGCTACAAGTGGTAAGGCAGTAACACAGATAGAAAAATGGAGACATATCAAGGCAAATTTAATCCACGATGGTAAAATAATATACTAAATCTTAGAGGAGATTTTAAAGTGTGATGTAGTGCAAAAGATTAAGAAAACTGTTTTTAAGAACTGCTTTTGGTCACTGCTCCTTTCTAATAATATAAATAAGGTAGAAACTTAAATATTTGTCATTATGGCATACTACTGATCCTTCCTCAGACCATATCCCTTAGGTAATATTTCACTCCCCAACAGTGAAATAAATATAAACATCAAAATAATACTTAAAATTCATAAGGGTCAGCTCCGCAATTTTATTTATCTAACCATCTATCTCTGTTTTGATATGACACTTTCAATTTCTTCATACACTAATGAAGTTTAGTATTTAATGAATTGGAAATGAATTCTCTAATACAGATCTACCTCAAGAAGCAAGAAAAATCTCAAATAAATAACCTAACTTTACACTGAAAAGAAATAGGAAGAGAATAACAAAGTTAGCAGAAGGAATGAAATAATAAAGACCAAAGCAGAAATAAATGAAACAGGGGCTAAAATAAAAATAGAAAAGATCAATGAAACTAAGAACAGGTTCTTTGAAAGAATAAACAAACTTGACAAAACTTTAGTTAGGTTTCCCAGTAAGTAAGTAAGTAAATAAATAAATAAATAAATGAGAAAGAGAGAAAAGACTCAAATAAGTAAAATCAGAAATGAAAGAAAAATTACAACTGATACTATAGAAATACAAAAGAGCATAAGAAACTAACAGGAGCAATGATAAACCAGCAAAATGGACAAGAGAAGAAATGGGTAATTTTCTAGAAACATAAAATCCCAAGACTAATTTTTAAAAAAGATTTTATTTATTTATTTGACAGAGAGAGATCACAAGTAGGCAGAGAGGCAGGCAGAGAGAGAGAGGAGGAAGCAGGCTCCCTGCTGAGCAGAGAGCCTGATATGGGGCTGGATCCCAGGACCCTGAGATCATGACCTGAGCTGAAGGCAGGGGCTTAAACCACTGAGCCACCCAGGCACCCCCACCCCAATACTAAATTATGAAGAAACAGAAAATCTGATTATTAGTACAGAGATTGAATCAGTAATCAAAATCTCTCAACAGGGGGTGTCTGGGTGGCTCAGTTGGTTAAGCAGCTGCCTTTGGCTCAGGTCATGATCCTGGAGTCACAGGATTAATCCCCGCATCAGGCTCCCTGCTCAGCAGGGAGTCTGCTTCTGTCTTTGCCCCTCACTCCATTCTCATGCTATCTCTTATTCTCTCTCTCAACTAACTAAATAAAATCTTAAAAAAAAAAATCCTCTCAACAAACAAAAATTCAGGAAAAGACAACTTCACTGGTGAATTCTACCAAATATTCAAAGAATTAATATCAATCCTTCTCAAAGTCTTCTGAAAAACAGAAGACCAGGGAAGCCTTCCAAACTCATTTTATGAGTCCAACATTACCTTAATATCAAAACCAGATAAAAATGCCACAAGGAAAGAAATTTATAGGTCAATATCCCTGATAAACATAAGTGCAAAATCCTCAACAAAATATTGGCAAACCAAATTCAACAATACATTAAAAGTATCATACATCATGTCAAGTGGGATTTATTTCAGGGATGCAAAGATGGTTCCATATCCGCAAATAAGCCAATGTGATAAACTGTATTAACAAAATGAAGGATAAAAATTATATGATCATTTCAATAGATACAGAAAATGAATTTGACAAAATTCAACATCCCTTATGATAAAAAAAAATATTCAACAAAGTAGGGATAAAGAAAATATACCTCAACATAATACAGGCCATATATGACAAACATCACTCTCAATGGTGAAAACCTGAAAAACTTTTCTCTGAGATCCAAAACAAGAAAAGGATGCCTATTCTCTTCTACATAGTATTAGAAGTCCTAGCCAGAGAAATTAGGCAATAAAAATAAATAAAAACACGCAAATTGGAGGAAAAGAAGTAAAGCTGTCACTTGCAGATGACATAATTCCATATATCAAAAACTCTAAAGATTCCACCAAATAAATTAATTAAGTCATTCATTCTTTGGATTAACAAATGAATTCAGTAAAGTTGTAGGATACAAAATCAATAAATGTAAATGAGTTATGGCTTTCTACACTAATAACAAAACATCAAAAAGAGAAATTTTTTAAAAATCCCATTCCATTTACAATGTTTTTTAAGAAGAATAAAATACTTAGAAATATATTTAACCAAGGAAGTGAGAGATCTGTGCACTGAAAACTTTAAGACATTGGTGAAAGAAATTGAAGAAAATAATAAATAAATGGAAAGATATTCCATGCTCATGGATTGAAGCATTAATATTGTTAAATATCCATGTTACCCCAAAGCAATCTACAAATTCAATGCAATCTTTGATATCAAAGTTCTGATAGTATTTTCTATGTAACTAGACCAATCCTAAAAGTTGTACTGAACCACAAAAGACTCTGAAGAGCCAAAAAAATTTTTTTGAGAAAAAGGGACAAAATTGGAGATATCATGTTCCTTGATTTCAAAGTATACTACAAAGCTATAATAATCAAAACAGTATGATACTGACAAAAAACAGACATAAAGATCAATAAAACAGAAGAGAAAGAAATAATCTCACACATATATGGTCAATTAATTTATGACAAAGGAAGCAAGAATATACAATGGAGAAAGACCAGTCTCTTCAATAAATGGTGCTGGGAAAACTAGACGGCCACATGCCAATAAAAGAAACTCAACCATTATCGAAAACCACATACAAAAGTTGATTCAAATGGATTAAAGAGGGGCATGTGGGTGGCTCAGTTGGTTAACCATCTGCTTTTGGCTCAGAACACGATCCCAGGATGCTGGGATCAAGTACCGCATGGGGCTTCCTGCTCAGTGGGAAGCCTGCCTCTCCCTCTCCCACTGCCCCTGCTTCTGTCTCCCCTCTTGCTCTCTGTCAAATAAATAAATAAAGTCTTAAAAAAAAAAAAGGAAAATATGGATTAAAGACTTGAATGTATGACTAGAAACTATAAAACTCCTAGAAGAAAACATGGATGATAAGGTCCTTGACATCACACTTGGTAATCCAATATTTTGGATCTGACTCCAAAGACAATAGCAACAAAAGGAGAAGTAAGCAAATGGGAATACATCAACTAAAAAGCTTCTGCACAGCAACAGGTGACATATGGAAGTGTTGACTCACTATACTGTATACCTGAAGCTAATATTACACTGGAATTTAAGCAGAAACTTAAATATATATAGATATAGATAGAGATGATAGACAGATGAACAGATAGATAGATTTTTAAAAAGCTTCTGCACAGCAAAGGAAACCATTAACAAAATAATAAGGCAACCTACTGAATAGAAGATATATGCAAATCGTGTATTCAAGGAGGGGTTAATATCCTAAATATGTGAAGAATTCATATAATTCAATAACAAAAAATAAACCATCTAATTAAAAAATAAGCAGATGACTTGAATAGAATTTTTTTTTCCAAAGAAGACTTAGAGGTAGCTAACAGACACAGGAAAAGATGTCCATCATCACTTATCATCAGAGAAATGCAAATCAAAACCAAAGTGAGACATCACTTCACACCTCCAAGGATGCTTATTATCCAAAGATAAGAAACAGCAAGTGTCGGAGAGATAGTGGAGAAAAGGGAACCCCTGTGCACTGTTGGTAGGAATATAAATTGCTGCTACTACTATAGAAAACAGTATGGAGCTTCCACAAAAAATTAAAAATAGAACTACCATGTGATCCAGCTATTCTACTTTTGGGAATTTACCTGTAGAAAATGAAAACACTAATTTGAAAAGATAAATGCACCATTTGTTAAATGCAGCATTTTCTACAGGAGCCAAGAGATGGAAACAACTTAAATGTCCACTGATGGATGAAGGGATAAAGTTGTGGCATACACACACAACAGAATACCACTCAGCCATGAAAAAGAATGGGAAGTTGTGATCTGAGACAATGTGGATGGACCTAGAGGATATTATGCAAAATAAAATAAGTCAGACAGAGAAAGATAAATACTAAGCTTTCACCTATATGTGGAATCTACAAAACAAGAAAAAAACAAAATAAAACTCGAAGATACAGAGAACAGATTGACAGTTATCAGAGGCAAGAAGTGCTGGGTGTGGCAAAAAATGGTAAAAGGGGTCAACTGTATGGTGATGGATGTAGCTAGACTTGAGGTGATCATTATGTTGTATAGACAAATATCAAACTACTATGTTGTATACCAGAAATTAATAAAATGTTGTATACCAAATTTACCTCAATTTTAAAAAAGTGTAATAAACTCTTTGAAAAAAAAATGATTTTCTCCCTAAATAGATATAAATGTATACCTGTATATATAAATATATATTCATTATAAGAATTAAATATAAAACACCAGTGTAGTTCTAAGGAGTCAAATGATAGCTAATAGTTATAGAGTGTGAGGTAAGTGTGTTATCACTTTTAGAGATATGGATATTACATCTTTGTTAAGTAACTTTCTCTAGGTTACATGAACTCTAAGTAAGGAAGCAAATGTTCAGTCTAGATATGGCTCCAAATTCCATGTTCTTTTCCTACTGAATTGGCTGTTAAAAGTATATGCCAAACTTTGATTTCCAACATTTAACAGAAAGTTAAAATGAAACACATTTTAATTATCCTTTATTTTGATAGGGCTTTATTATAACTATAAATATGAAAGAGTGGGTAAATTTATTAAAAGTATGAGAAATTCATATCTGGGAAATAATAAAAACCTATTATTTCAAATGGTATCTATATCAGCAAGTTCAAGCAGGTAGTGAAAAATCTACATCTCTGTATCTATACCTATATCTAGCTAGATAACTATGTATCTGTATCTCCAGTGGATTTCATAATTATACCTAATTCAGGAATAGACTCATACACTATTCCTGCAATGCAAACTGGAGTATATGAAGTGAAAATAGAGTATGGGTATATACCTACTTGTTATATATGCATGTGTGTGTGAAAAAGAGAGAAAATGTGAGTACATGTGTGTAAATTTTCTCTGAAATCTCTCTCTCTCATCTATGTATCTCTACTTTATTTTTGTAATATACTGATTGGACATCATATCTGATGTTTCAGTGAATGGCAAGAGGTACTGAGTTTGTTCAATTAGTCTGGCTATAGAGCATATAGATGTATTAAAGGCAATATTTTGATTCCATCACAGAGCACTGGTATGCTGAAGATGTTCTAAATTCGTGACTATAATGTTAAGTAATTTTACAGATAGAAACCATAAAACTAGTTGGTTTTGCAACTTATCAGACGTATGACAGAACTCACTCACCTATCTCACTAAGAAAAGACAATTTCAATGATAATTTACTTAGACATATGAAGAGACATGAGAGATGTTTACAAATTTATCACTGCATTTGTCCATTATTGATTTGTGTTACTAAAACTTAACTAAAAACAGATATACACTAGAAAAAAATGATAGGCCAAACTATAGAATTTGCAAAAATATGCTCTCATGTATTTCTTCAGAAATTCATTTGGTTATGTAGCCATCAGGTGGCTCCTCTTTCTTGCTTTGGAAAGTAACACTTTGAGATGTGAATTTATTTCTGATTTTTTTTTTTTAATGGGAGGAGTTCCTGAAAATGACTTGATTTTGTTTTGATACTGATACTAATCGAAAGTAATAAAGAAACAAAATTTAACTTGTGATATTTTTTCTTATGGACAATGCAAAATCACTTTACAATCATTTTCGCTTTCATAAAACAAAGTTACTATGGTTTTTAAAATTAATTTTCATAATTAGGGAACTTGAGTAAGAAACCAAGGCTACATTCCTCTTTGGATCTAATTAAAACAGTATTTTATAGAGTTGTGCCTGGATTTCTTTTCTCAACCAGCTAAACAGGAAAAATTAAATTGCCCCCAATGTGGCTTTGTAAAGGGCTTCAGCTAATTTAATTAATCTATCTTGAGTCTCCTTAAATTCAGTATCAGGCAACATAGATCAGCAGGAGAAAGGACAAAACCATGCAGTGGTCTCTGAAAGGCAAGGGTCCATGTTGATGAAGGAAGCTGATAAATGAAAAATAACCTCTCCCTCACTTTGGAGATGTAAATCATTGCTTGCAAACTGTTAATCACTTTGATTTCATGGTTCAAAAGTTACAGAAGCCCCTAGAAATGTAGAGTCACTTAAATGATTTGTAAAGGTGTATGTGTCCTTTAATCATGCACAATTTTTATACTTAATTATATCAATAGAGCATGTCACTTTTCTTGCATAAGCAAGGAAATGACTCCCCGCCCCTTCCTAAAACTAGCAAAGTCCTACCTCTCCTTGGATACCTATCTGAAATGGTACTTCCTTTGGCAAATATTTCTTGACAGCCACAGGTAGCTTTTTAGATTTTTTCCTTTTCCTTCTACCCCCCAAATACTTATTTCTGTTATGTACACTGCAGCATTGAAATTGTTCACACATGTCTCAATTTTACAAGGCATTAATGGAAAAATATTTTCCACTTGTACACCTTATTTTAGTTATTTTATGTACTTTCCTTGTGTGAAAGAAGAGAAACTAATTGCAGTTATCTCAGCTAAAGTGATTTTATTTTAAGATACTATTTGGGTCCGTACACAATGATCTAGTTCTCTGTCTGGTACTGGTTTTTTGCTGTTATTGTTGTTGTTGTTGTTTTAATTTCTCTGTCAGTAATGAGACTGAGATTATCCATTTCTCTCTAGGCATAGCATATCATAATGTTGAAGAATCGATGTGGAGCCATGCAGATCTGTTTTTTTTTTTTTTTTGGTTTTGGTTTTGTTTTTTATCTAAATCAGTGCCAGCATTAACTAGCCCTGCAACTACAAGCAAGTTACTTAGGTACTCTGAAGTCCAGGTTTCTCATCCATAAAATGATGATTAGGAACGCCTCTCGCCCCTGGTAGTTTGGAGAGTTGGATATATGTGGAGTTGTGTGTGTGTATATTATATGCTTTTTGAAACAATTATCAGCAGTGGCCCCTCATCTTGTCCTCAGTGATTCCCAATTGTGGGGATTTCCAGTAATTCAATAGATTTTATAGAAAATAATACATTGTTGTCTGCAGGAAAAGAAAGAAGGGATACTTTTCTTTAAAAAGTGGTTTATTTTAATGTAATTATTTTCTATTGCTGGAGATGGAATACACTTTATGTCTGACCAAGTATTTGGATATTCTTCTTTTCTTTCTTCAGGCACCTAATTGTTCTTTTGCTTCCCGACAACATTCCCCGCTCTGAATCTCATGGACAGATATGAGAGCAAGAGAAACATGGACAGATATGATGCAAACAGATTCTAAACACAAAGGACCAAATCAACACACTTATAAAAAAGAAAGTCAAAAGCTACCACAATTCACTTCAGAAACACTAAATATGAATTTATTGTGTTTATTATATGTATTATAGGTTTATGACATGTATTATATTTCATTGAATCCATTGTTCATAGTCATTCTGGATTATTTTTCTCATTGTATGTCTAAAATTTAAGAAAAAGATTCTCTCTAAGCTTTAAATAATATTTGGATTAAACAAAACTAATTTATAATTTTAGTCATGATGCTAAATGTGGAGTGGGATGGCCACTGATAACTTATTTGGAGGGATGGTATCTCCGTGGCCACTGCAATGGTTTTCTGTATGCTGTAGTTTCCGCCCACGGATCTTACCTTATGCTGAGGATTTTACTTGTTGCTTCTTTTGAAAAACAAAAAGCAAGAAACAAAAAAACATATCATTGGAATCTCTTTCTCATCCATTTTGTGGAGTAATATGATCCTTAATATTTCCCATGAAACAGGATGTTTAGGTACTTCTTTTTGAAGCCATGTTGATTTCTAGGACATGCAATTATTTGGACAATGATTTATCTTTACAGACAACAGTTATTAGCAGCCACCTTTCACTCCAAGATCAAAGGAAGAATAATGAACCTACATATGTAAGAGCCAACTTTTTTAAAAAGAATTTATTTATTTTACTTTAGAGAGAAAGAGAGAGCACATGTGGAGGGGCAGAGGCAGGGCAGAAAATCAAGACTCTTAAGTGAGTCAGGGCCAAATGTGAGGCCTGATCCCAGGACCCTGAGATCATGATCTGAGCTGAAACCATGAGTTGGGCGCTCAACCGACTGCACCATCAAAGCATCCCTGTAAAAGCCATCTTAGGTTGCATTAAGGAATCCTGATATACCTCTTAGAAAATAGTAATGTACTTGGACATCGTCTCATGTGTTTTTCTTTTTTTTTTCCCCCAAAAAGCTTAAGCTGTTCCACATAAAAAGAGTAAACTAGAAAATAAAAGTAAGAAACTTCATGTGTTTTGAGATTTTTTTTCATCAGAATCACAGAAAGAGCTTTTTAGAAAAGCACTTAACTGTCTTCATCCATAATCCACTAAGTAATAATCCACTGACTAAGGTAGGATGTGGCCACGTAGCTGAAAAATACCCTTCTGCTCAGTGTGAGGACCGCTGAGGTTTGAAAACCACTACTCTTTCCAGAGGTACTGATGACAAAACACTGAACAGGTAACTAATTGTTCTTTTGCTTCCCAACAACATTCTGAATAAGATTCCAGATACATTCTTTTTTAGTTGACTCCAAGTTCTAGACATGTTTCAGAGCATGAGCATATGTGTATGTGATTTTACATTAAAGTTTTGACAGAAGAGCAAGTGAGGAGAATACCACATAGAGTCACAGTATGAACAGAATTTTCAGTAAGGTAAGAAGGTCTCAGGTGATTATTTTCATACAGAGGGAAAAATCAGTCCTCCTGAAATACTAACTCCGCTTTATTAGTAGCATGGTCTGGATTCAGGTTTACAATCTCATTGATAAGGTACAATAGGCTACACTGAGCAAAAAATATATTTACTTATATAAGGATGAATGGAGGATAGAAAACACCCTAGCACATCTTGAAACATCACAACAAGAATCATCTGAATCCTAGGCCCATCTTTTAATGCTCAAGTCATTGAGAATTTGGGATGTGCTTGGTCATGAAAAATGAACTGAGCCTGTGTCAACAATTCCAGCTCAGAGCTCAGGAGTCCCTTTAATGTTTAAATCTAATTAGTCATCTATTTTCACAGGTGTGCATGATGTGCCCTTAACACAGAAGACTTGCCCCATCCTCTGGGCAACTATTTTGTCCATATTTGTTCTTAATACTTAATAAACAATCCTGTCCAACAGGTGCAATGCTTGCTCAGGTATGTATTCCTGAACCAGAGTTTTTTGATCTTGAGTCTGCTATAGGTATGCTCCTAATAATTTATTGAATCTATGTTATAAGGTGAATGGACCACGGCTGAAAGCCTCAGGACACCCTGAGGCTACAGTAAGCCTTTAGAACCAGCTGTTACCCCTTCCACTCTACCCCAAAGCTAAATGTGCATCTACATCTTCCCTACTGGTAACATAAATACAATATAAAGACAACAAATCTTCAAAAAGGAAGGCTAGAAATAATTACATTTTCTAAAATGGAGAAAGAAATAAGTCCTGTTTATGCATACATTCTGTAACAAAGAACCTAGAATCTTATGTAATAGTACTTTTCATAAATGTTCTCATTTGGATATGAATGAACCAAATTTGTTGATAGTGAATTAAACCTACACTTTGTGAAATCAACAGCATCTTGAATAGCCAAGTTTTAATTAATATGACTTTAGATGTGCTTAAAGTGGTGATTTAGCTATCAAAATAATTATTTAATATGTTTTTGCCACATGTAACTCTATCCAGCTTATAAACAAACAAGCAGACAAATAAATCAAAATGTTTACAGAAGTAGTTTGTTCAAGGATAGGTACAGTATTCCCTAAATCACAACAAATGTACTTGGTTTTTATATGTTTTTGCAAATAATCATTTTGCTGGTTTTCAATGTGAAGAGTGCCCCTTAAGATGCCCCTTTAAAACTAACCTGTTCAGATAATGGCTTGAGTAGTTTGTACATTATCAATGAAGAAAAAGACCACTGTTTCAGGTTGAGCAGTAAATTTATATCTAAATATTCAGGATTCTGAGAGAATTTGTAGGATTTGGGATTTGGCAACAATTATTTTTTAGCTTTCTAGCTTAGTGAAATTCAATCATTTAAATAGAACATTGTTTTCAACTTGATAATTATTATATTATTACGTTTCTTTAAGGCCCAGAAATATAATATTAATTTCCTCTTTTTTTTATTGGAAGGAATGAGATTTGTCCCTGCCATCTCCAGTAGCTCAAATTAATTTCTCACGACTGGGAGAGGGAAATATCTAGGGAGAATTGTATTAATTCTAGGGACAGACACACCCAAACTACTTTGGGGAAGAAGGTGGGAAGAGTAGAAGTAGATAAGATCTTCAGTCCCAAGGTCTAAACTTGAACTCTGACTTGATTATGAATGAGATTTTAAGCAAGTAATTTAATCTCTGAGACTATGCTTTCAAAAACCACTATTACTAGATGATCTAATAATTCCATCTTGAAAAATGCCATACTCTACTCAGTCACATGCTTCACGCAGGTTCTGAATTATGCAATCTGTGTGTTCTATATGATACACAGAAATAGGAAATTAGTATTGTTTTATCAATATGTGAGCTTTGCCTGTTGCAGCAAACATTTAACAGCAATCTTATTTGGATATAATATGATATCATTTGAAGAGGGGGGATTCTCTTTGAAAAATTACAATTTCTCTATCAGAATGATTACTAAAAGTAATGATTACTTAAAGTGTAAAAAGCAACGTTTCATCTGGAAATTTTAGTAAAAGTTTATGTTATTAACTCATTACTACCTAGAGTCTCTTTTTAAAATATTTATTTATTTGAATACAGTTGACACACAATGTTACATTAGTTTCAGGTGTACAACATAGTGTTTCAACATCTCTATATTTTATGCTATGCTCACCACAAGTATAACTACCATCTGTCACCATATAACACTATTATAATATCCTTAACTATATTCCCTATGCTGCGCTTTTCATCCCTGTATTCACGCCGTAACTGGAAGCCTGTACCTCCTACTCCCTTTCATTCATTTTGCCAGTCCCCAACTCCAATGCCTCTGGCAACCATGAGTTTGTTCCAGTATTTAGAGGTATGATTCTGGGCTTTTTTTGTTGTTGTTGTTTATTCAGTTGTTTTGTTTTTTAGACTCCACATATGAGTGAAATCATATTGTATTTGTCTTTCTACATCCATGCTTTCTTATAGAAAAAGCAAATAGCCACTTTATTTTTTTAAGATTTTATTTATTTATTTAACAGAGAGAGAGAGAGAGAGAGAGAGAGAGATCACAAGTAGACAGAGAGGCAGGCAGAGAGAAAGGGGGGAAGCAGGCTCCCTGCTGAGCAGAGAGCCCGATGTGGGACTCTATCCCAGGACCCTGAGATCATGATCTGAGCTGAAGGCAGAGGCTTAACCCACTGAGCTACCCAGGCACCCCTAAATAGCCACTTTAAAATCATTAGCCTTGGTACACCGAGCTGGCTCAATGGGTCAAGCATCTGCCTTTGGCTCAGGTCATGATCTCAGGGTCCTAGGATCGAGCGCCACATCAGGCTCCCTGCTCAGCCGGAAGCCTGCTTCTCCCTCTCCCGCTCCCCCTGCTTCTGTTCCCTCTTTCACTGTTTCTTTCTGTCAAATAAGTAAATAAAATCTTAAAAAAAAAAACCTAAGAAAATAAAATCATTAGCCTTTTAAGCCTATTAGTATCATTGTATATATATATATATACATATATATGTATATATATATATACTTTTAAGTTTGATGGCCAAAAGGTAGAGTTTTCTAACTAACACAGTGATGAGACAGAAGCTGTGAAATCAAATATTTCTATGTTCAAATTGGTAGAGGCTTTCTTTTATAGTTAAATTCATGTTGCTGTGAAATCATTAAATTTCTCAGAAGATGGAAAATATTTTATGCTTCATCATATTGTTTCCCAGTTGCTCATCAATTACTTTCACAGAGTCAACTGTGCTTTTACACACGTGCACAGACACACCCAAGCTTACACACACATACACACATACGTACACACATTGTTTTTTCATATTTTCAGCTCTATTTGTAGTTGCAAAGAACTAGCTCTGTGTCTTTGATGGAGATGCCTTCTCAAGCTCCCCTCACATTAATCCACATGCAATTTTTGCCACATACAAAAATTTTGGTATTGTTAAGGTTGTCAGATTACTGCGCCTGTTCTTGTAATAGTCCGTTTATTATCACTCATCCTGCCGTATACTTGTGTGCTATATACACCAACTGTAAACCCCTTAAAGTCTTTTGTGTTGATGCCGTACCTTTGATAGTACTAGATCTAAAAAAGCCATAAATAAGTCTTATTCAACCTCGTTAAAAGGAAGAAAACGTTTATTTTCTGTGTCCTCCCACCTTCCATCTCTTACTCCGGGGAAGTTACTTTACAGCCTCTAATCAAAACATTCTGAGATGGAGCAGGGGAGGTTGGGAAAGGTTTCTGTAACTGGACATCAAAATACATTCTGGAAAGAAAACAACCTAAAATCAGTAATCTAATTAAACTGATCTGAATGTGAAGCCATGGTTTATATAAACAACAACTGAGATCTTGATGTGGGCACATGTTAAAGTTCTCTTCGATTAATGAGAAGGGGATACAAATATTCTAGTAATTTTAAAAAATTTAAGTTAAAGGGGCACCTGGGTGGCTCAGTGGGTTAAAACCTCTGCCTTCAGCTCAGGTCATGATCTCAGGGTCCTGAGATCGAGCCCCGCATCCGGCTCTCTGCTCAGCGGGGAGTTTGCTTCCCCTTCTCTCTCTCTCTCTGCCTGCCTCTCTGCCTACTTGTGATCTCTGTCTGTCAAATAAATAAATAAAATCTTTTTTAAAAAATGTAGGTTAAAGAGAGTGGTTTTTTTAATATCTTGTGTTTTTGCAGCATATAGCAGACTCCATATAGGAGATTCTCAGTAGACACATGTTGAATCTCCATTAGCAATGCCTAATAGTGTTAAAACTCCATTCTTGGTCTTTGTACTCAGATGCTGAGCTCTGAGTCCCTCACCTCTGTCCTTCTGTCTAGAAACTGTCTCCGTACCATATGCTATGCATATGTAGTGATCACTTTATTGGTTTTCCTTCTCTCAGGAATTATAGTTCTCCACTGCCTGTTTAATGAATGAAATACCTAGTTTTATATTTTTTGTCCATTTTTTGATTGTTTACTATGGAATACACACCTTGGCTGGAAGCATAATACATTCAGAAACTGTTGCAGGTGCCGTTCATAACAGCTTCCACCTGTAAATTTCCCTGGAGAAGTACCACTGGGCAAAGAGAACCCATTAGCCTGGAGAATTATGCTCTTCCCCAGGCCTGGCAGACCACAGCCAAGAACGGGTGAGAGGGGTTTAAATGTGCTACTTGCTGTTCCTCTGCTTCAAGGTGGGGATGACTGTTTCAATTTATGCTTGTAAGTATCAGGATGAGGACAGAATCCACCTGAAACCAAATCCTTCCTTAGGGTTGTTGCTGTTGTTGTTTTCATATTCCTATTGTACTTCCTTCACTCTCTCATAGATTTCGCATGAGGACACTTCCTTAATATATCACTTGCTCAAAAATCACTGTCTTGGGCGTTGCTACAAAGAAGGCCAATTTAAAGCATCTTTCTTTTTCCTTTATATTTGCTTTACAAATTTGAAAATTTTCAAACATGCTGAAAATTGGAAAGAATTATGCCACAATCCAAGTACCCATTGCTAGATTCGACAATTATATGTGTCTTTTATATTGTTCTCTCTGCATCAATCCACCCATAACCCATCCACCCCCCCATCTATCCATGTATCAAATCATCTTACTAAACCATTTGTAAGTAATGCTGATAACACGTTATCTATACCCAAATACTTCAGCATGCACTACCTAGGAAAAAAGCCACCCCCCTACTGAACCACAAAGCATTGTAGTACTTAAAATAGTAATAGTTCTTTAATACAATATGTTTTCTAGTTCATACTCACATTCTCCTACTTCTTTCCAAAATATAATTTTAGGTTAATTTTTGAACCAGGTAGCAATAAAAGTTCACACATGGCAGTTTGGTCATTGTGTCTCTAGTTCTTTAACCTAGAACTTTACAATACTTGCCATCAGGTTTTACTCCCATGGCAATAACTTTTTGAACAAATCAGACCAGTTACCTGTAAGAATGTTCTGTATTGAGATTTTCTGTTTGTTTTCTTGAGAGGTAGTTTAGCTTATTCCTCTGTCCTCTACATTTTCTTTAAACCATAGTAAATAATCCTAAAAGTTAGATTAAATTCAGAGTAAATAAATTTGTCAAGGGTACTTCATAGGTGATAATGTGCACTTCCCACGACATATGTTGAGTTGTATACTGATGATATAATTTCATTTTTATCATTTTCATAGTCTTATTGGACCATAATTTCAATACTATAAAATTGACAATTTTAAAGTGTATGATTCAGTGATTTTTTAGAATGTTCACAGAATTGTACATTCAACCATCATCTGATTTCAAACAGATTCTTCACTCAAAAAGGTATCCCACTATTAATTTTCTGTCTCTATGGATGTGCCTAATTGAAATATATAAAATAAATAGAATCATATGATAGCCTTTGTATCTGGCTTCTTTCAAGTAGAATAAAAATTTCTAAGACTTTTCCATGTTTTCACATGTGTCATTACTACATTCCTTTTCACAACTGAGTAGAATTCCATTGTATGCATTTGCTCCTCTGAAGAGTTTCCCAGTTTTGTTTTAGTTTTGGTAATAAAAAATAATGCTGTTGTAAACATTCACAAATGAATAAGTCCAAGTCTGTCTGGACAAATGTTTCAACTCTCTTGGATATATATATCTAAGAGTTGTATCACTGAATCACATACTAACTATGTTTCAATTTCTGAAGAACTGTCACTGTTTCCAAAGTGGCCCCACCATTATTCATCCCTACCAGCAATTTATGGGAATTCCAACTGCTCCACATTGGAAATGAAATTTATTTTTTGTTATTATTATTTGGGGATTGTTTATTTTAAATGTATAAATTACTACTGATTTCATATTGATATTATATTCTATAACCATACATCTTCTCACTTGTGTAATTGTCTTGGCAAAAGCTCCAGTACCTTAAATAAAACTGATGATAATGGACATCTTTATCTTGTTCCTGATGTGTTAGGAGGCAAACTTTCAGTCTTTCATGATTAAGTTTAATGCTAGCTTGCTAAAAATGTTCTCTATAAATAAGTAATGAAAACTATGTTTAACACCTCATTCTATTCTATGTTATTATCCCTCCATGAAGGAAGGCCATACAAAGATAAAACAAAAGCAAAAATAAACTATTGAGACTACATCAAAATAGAGACGCTTCTGCTAGCAAAGGAAACAATCAACAAAACTAAAAGATGACCTACTGAATGGGATAATATTTGCAAATGACTTATCTGATAAAGGCTTAGTATCCAAAATATATAAAGAAAATATACAAATCAACACCAAAATAACAAATAATCCAATTAAAAATGGGAAGACGACATGAACAGACATTCCTCCAAAGAAGACATACAGATGGCCAAGAGACATGAAAAAATGTTCAGCATTGCTCATCATCAGGGAGAAGTGAATCAAAACTGTAATGAGATATCACCTTATACCTTTCAGAATGGCTAAAATCAAAAACACAAGGAACAACAAGGATTGATGAGAATGTAGAGAAAAAGGAACCCTTGTGCACTGGTAGCAGAAATAAAAACTGGTGCTCTGTGGAAAACAGTTTTTCAAAGAATTAAAAATAGAATTGCCATGTGATCAGTAATTACACTACTGGGAATTTATCCAAAGACTATGAGGACACTAATTAGAAAGGATATATGCACCCCTATGTTTATTGAAGCATTATTTGCAATAGCCAAATTATGGAAACAGCCCAATGTCCACTGATAGATGAATGAATAAAGAAGATGTGGTACACACACAAAGTGTACACACACACAATGGAATACTACTCAACCATAAAAAATTAAATCTTGCTGTTTCAACAACATGGATGGATCCAGAAATTATAATGCTAAGTGAAATAAGTCAGTCAGGGAAAGACACATACCATATGATTTCATTCATATGGGAATTAAAAAAAAACAATACAAATGAACAAAGAATAAAAAAGAAACAAGCCAAAAATAGACTATTAACTACAGAGAACAAATTAATGGTTATTAGAGGGGAGGTGGGGTGGAGGAAGTTGGGGGAGGTGAATTAGGTGAAGTGCATTAAGAGTATACTTACCTTGATGAGCACTGAGTAACGTACAGAATTGTTGAATCACTATATTTTACACCTGAAGCTAATTTAACACTGTATGTTAACTATACTGGAATTAAAATCTAATATATATGATATAAAAAATGATGAAGTCTAATTCTGCTTTTCAAACTCAGAGAAGTAACACCAAGTATACACAGGAAAGTTTTTCTCCAGAATAACATTACATTACTAATGATTTTATGGTTTAGATCATTTATTAACTGAAGGTCCAACCCCAAAGTGTGAATTGATGTTGTCATCCTCTCCTACAAAATGATCACCGATCTGACTCCAAGTTAGTACCTAAAGAATCTACAAATCAAGCAGACACATGGGTTTCATTTCATTGTCTTTGAATTAAGAGCACTGAATTGAGTGTTTAAGAACAAGATGTAGCTTAATTTTTGGAGTTACCCAAGCCAGAATATGAAACAATGAAAGAAGGTATGGCTTCAAACCAAGCCTTAGCATTTATTCAACTTTCATCTATTATGTCAAAAATCTACATCCTCAAACAAAACAAATGAAGACAGCCCTACATCATCACAATTCTAGTATGAGCTATAGCAGTCATAGGAATGATTACAACCCTCACCTTCATTTTATTCGACATGAACATACAGTCTATTGAAAATTGGTGGCTTTATAAGGTGCTTAAAAAAGAGGGTCAAGGGAAGGCATAGAAGAGCTTCAAATTAAAGAGTGAAGAAGAGAAAGTAACACTAACAGAAATATGTTTATACAGATGGTGTAAGAATTTCATAATTTGGACTTGTTTAAATAGATTTGTATATATACAGGTATCAAAATTTATGCAGTAATAGGAATTAGCCTAATTACAAATAGAATTAAGGAATTATGTGTGTTTACTGATTGTAGGATATAAAAAACAGGCCAGCATCTTCACCTCACTTTCCTAGTAGACTCTTGCCCATATCTTACTCCTCCATGGATAGGAAAAGTATCAGCTCTTAGGCTGATGCAAATCACAATCTCAAGGAGAATTTTCTACACTCTTTCTCCAAAATTTCTAAGTTGAAATCGATACTTTTAGGATCATAAAAAATTAATTCTATCCCTTAGAATTGGTTATGCAATCATTTAGAAAGTAGAGAATGTCAGTATTAGAAATTAATATTCAATAATTAATTGAGAGAATTCTTGGTTTGAGTACATCACACAACAGTTCTGTGGACTGAGGTTGCCCTGAGGTTGTTAGACAATCATTTTGGGATAAAAAGGAAGACATTGATTAAAGACATGCTAAATAAATTTCTAAAACATAAACAAACCAATCTAGACTTCAGAAAACAAGCTATTCCTAGTACAGTCCAGCAGAAGTCAACGATTTTAATACAACAGCTCCTTTTTACTACTGTGGGCAATGCAAGGGACAATATGTGTCTATTATTTTTCCTATGAATTCAGCATCCAATGTCCTAGATACCAACCTATTTTCATGCTTCCCTTGCATTGCATGATTTATTCATGATTTGTACTATCAACCAGAATAGTTATATCATTTTTCAGGATTTTTTCTGACATTGCTCATCTTCCCTTAAAGACTGATTCTTTTCACAATTCCTGGACTTTTTTTTTTTTTTTGGTTGACATGGTAGTGTTGAGCTGCTGCAATCTCAGCAGTGTCTCAGTTAATGATAGCCTTCAGCTCAAAAATACTTCCTTTCTCCCCTTATCCTTTACTTGGAATTGCATACCTTTAATCCCCAAGCCTATTAGGCAAGAAGAGGAAAAAATGTCCTTTCCAGTAATGCAGTTCCAACATAAGGGTTAGAGAGTGGAAGAGCTGTGCATTTAGAGCAAGATACAATCTCGTAACAGAATATGTGTAAACTTCCACATCAGTTCCTTCCCCCCTCACAAAAATCATAATATGGGTGGGTAAAATAGGAAACCAAACCAAACCAAATGGCGCTACCAAATCTCAGCTACAGGAGGAAAGCACTGTCTTTGACATGAATATTTGGGTACAGTGATTTTTCTCACAGACACATGGAATTAGTACTGTAAGGATATCCTCACACACAGACACACACACACATATAATCTTTCATTTATGCAAGCCAGCATAATTGTGATTCCCCTTGTACTGAAATAATATTCTTTTAAAAAAAGAAATAATATTCTTCAATATTTGTAGATAGTTCTGGTGATATCATTAATTTGTGTTAAAGTCTATCATCAGTTAAAACTAATTGAAAATACAAATATCTCTTAGAAGCTGCCAAAAGAAATTATGAATTCTATGAGATTTCAAGCTACAATTATGAGAAAAAAGTAGCAACATATCTCAGTCAGTACCTATAAAAATGGAAAATATTTTAAGTTGGGAAGATTGTTGGACTAGTTTTCTCTATGCTAAGGCAAGATTCTAACTAAAATTACATTTACTGGTCAATCTAAAACTTAAAATCTATTTTAGAAAATAGTCTCTGTATTAAAAAGACAGAAAAGAAAATGAATATATTGACGATATTCTGTGGGTCATCAGTATGCAGAAGGTGTTAGTATATCAGAAAACCCTTTCCAGCAGATCTGGTGATGTTTTTGTAAAGACAGGAGGGAAGCTGATCTGTGTTCCAATGCATTGTCCCTAATTTTTAAGCCCTACGAATGGAATGATTAAGAATTCTAATTTTCAGGGAAGGATAGGTCCACTTAAAACTAATAATGATAATGTTTTCAGACATATATTACACAGTTGCCTTGCATTAGTGTAGGACTGAGCATTTTATATCTATTCTCACATGTCACTGCATATTCTAAGTGTTTGAGAACGTGTGAGAAATCAGAATAATCTTTTACATTACTTACTTGAATCGAGTAAAACAGTTTTCTTTTTTTAAAGATTTTATTTGTTTATTTGACAGAGAGAGATCACAAGTAGGCAGAGAGGCAGACAGAGAGAAAGAGAGAGATAGAGGGAAGCAGGCCCCCTGCTGAGAAGAGAGCCGGAACACAGGACTCAATCCCAGGACCCTGAGATCATGACCTGAGCTGAAGGCAGAGGCTTAACCCACTGAGGCACCCAGGCACCCAAACAATTTCCTTTTTGATTCAGTTATTTCTCTCAAAAGGCTTGAAATGAAACTCAGAAGTGATGGTTTTAAGTTAATGTCATCAGAGGGTGCAGGTAAGACTGAGACATAATTAAAAAGATGATATGTCTTCCTCTAAATGAAAACTCTGAAGTGTAATTGGCTTGATATATTTGAATTCAGAGTCTATTAGTATTAAATTATCTAGATAATTTTAAGATTCTATTTCATATTTTGCCTAACAATAAGATGTATTTGATAATAATACTAGTCATCATTTGTATAAAACATGGTAAGATGTTTTGTGTAGTGAGTATGGAGGGATGTAATTAACACAAATTATGTTAGACTTGTATCTAAATCCTTGCAATAATTTTGCATTCCAATTTTGTATTTCTATATTTCATGAGAATGCACTAAGCATACTTTATTTCAAATGTTTCCTGTTACCTTTTATATAAATATCTCATGGACCCACCATAATTTCTTCCATTTCTTCTAACTCTTCTGCTATGCAGAGAAAATTCTATGTATATTTATTTGTTTACCAGTTATTATATGGAATGCCCACTATGTGGGCAACACTGTGTTACATGTTTCAAAGACTGAGAAAATAATTAAGACCAGCCACTTGTCCTTCAAAGGCTTACAGTGAATCCAACTCTCTGCTTAGAAGGAAATAAAGAATAATGTGCATATTGTGAGGGTTAGTGTTGCTAGTAAGTGTCACACACACCTTCTTATTAGCTCTGAGTTTGTCTTCCAGGTGTGTGTGATTGTATTGTATAATCTTACAATCATCCATTTTTACATTATAGCCCTTAATACACTATAAGCTTTCAATCTGCTAAAGCAGACCATTAACTGAAGCATCAGCACTGCTTGAAAGGCAGTTATAAAACTCAGATATAAAGTCTTTATTACCCCAGTGGAATAAAAATAGAGGGGGAGAATAAAATCCTTTCCCCCAATTTCTAAGCAGTGTTATACAGAACACTTCAGAAGTTCCATGAGGTCTTTCAAAGTCAAATGTAATAAAAAATGCAGAAAGCTGGGTGGCTTAGTGGGTTAAGAAACTGACTCTTGATTTCAGCTCAGGTCACGAGCTCAGGGTCTTGAGATGAAGCCCCAAATCAGGCTCTGCACTCCACGAGAAGTCTGCTTAAGACTCTTTTTCCTTCTGCCTCCATACCTTCCCCTCTCTCATACTTTCTCTCTCTCTGTCTTTAAATTTAAAAAGCTTAAAAAAAAAAATGGGACAACTTGCATATTCTTCTTAAAATTGTGAAGTTTATCTCTAACTTGTATCCTTCAGGTGGTGAAACTATTGTGAATTTCATGCCCTCCATTTTTCTTCCTAATAACTTTTCAAGTTTTTAGATGCCAAGACAAATGATTTATCTCACTGATTAATCAGACATTCTGAGACGATTCTGTAAAGGCCCAGGATCAAAAGCTTGAGCCATACCTAGCATGAAACTGTTCTTCCCAAGTCTAGTCATGCTCAACAGCCTAGCATATCAAATGATTCAGACCACAACTGGAGGATTATAATAAGTGTGTTGAATAATGAAAAATAGTATAAATACCTAAAAATTCAAAAGTGAATCAGAATTTTTTAAAGTATTTTCTCATAAAAACATTGTACTTGGGGCACCTGGGTGGTTAGTTGGTTAATCAGCTGCCTTCAGCTCAGGTCATGATCCCAGGCTCCTGGAATCAAGATCCGCATCAGGCTCCCGCTTCTCCCTCACCCTCTGTTGCTCCCCCTGCTTGTGCTCTCTCACTTGCTCTCGCTGTCTCTTTCTCAAATAAATAAATAAAATCCTAAAAAAATCAAATTGTACTTAATTCAAGAAAAGAAATAGAAAAAATACATTATTTCAGGTCACTGTGGTGCTTTGTTAAAACATAGCTGGCTCAACATTGATTGAAATCTGAAGTTAACTTATTTTGAGTCTTGCAAATGTATGAAATAACTCAATTTGTAAGAAATTAATGGAGATGTATAAAGAACTTCTCAAACTCAACACCCAAAATTCAAATAATCAAGTCAAAAAATGGGCAGAAGACATGAACAGACACTTCTCCAAAGAAGACACAAAAATGACTACCAGATACATGAAAAAATGTTCAACATCATTAGCTACCAGGGAAATTCAAATCAAAAGCAGACTGAGATACCACCTTACACTAATTAGAATGGCAGAAATGTATAAGGCAAAAAACAACAAATGTTGGAGAGGTTGTGGAGAAAGGGAAACCCTCTTACACTGTTGGTGGGAATGCAAGGTGGTACAGCCACTTTGAAAAACTGTATGGAGGTTCCTCAAAAAGCTAAAAATAGAGCTAACCTATGACCCAGCAATTACACTACTGGGTATTTACCCCAAAGATACAAATGTAGTTAAAAGAAGGGCCATATGTACCCCAATGTTCATAGCACCAATAATCATGATAGACAAACTGTGGAAGGACTGAGATGCCCTTCAACAGATGAATAAAGAAGATGTGGTCCATATATATATATACAATGGAATATTACTCAGCCATCAGAAAGGATGAATACTCAACATTTGCATCAATATGGATGGAACTGGAGGGGATTATGCTAAGTGAAATAAGTAAAGCAGAAATTATTGTCATATTATTATCATATTGTTTATTATCATATGGTTTCACTTATTTGTAGAGCATAAGGAATAGCATGGAGGACATTAGGTGAAGAAAGGAAAAAATGAAGGGGAGAATCAAAGAGAGAGACAAACCATGAGAGACTATTTACCCCGAGAAACAAACTGAGGGTTTTGGAGTGGAGGAGGTTAGGGAGATAGGTTAGCCTGGTGATGTGTATTAAGGAGGGCATGTAATGCATTGAGCACTGGGTGTTATATGCAAACAATGAATCATGGAACACTACATCAAAACTAATAATGTGCTGTATGGTGACTAACATAATATAATAATAAAGAAAACATAAGAACAAAAAAAAAAGAAATAAATGGAAATCAGGAGCACCTATACAATTGGGGAATATACAGAATACAGTTGCTACTATAATAGTCATAATAGGCTGAAAGCTTATACTTGAAGAAGAGAGAGGAAAATAAGAAACCTCCTTCCTTACGTCTCTAGTCCTAACTTCTAACATGACTTGAGTAACCTCTTGTAATTATATTCAACAAGCATAAGCTGGTGGCTAATGGAGCACATCATGGGTTTTTTTGTTTGCTTGTTTGTTTGTTTGTTTTGGATAATACAATAATATAAGAAAGTAATAGTTCATTTAGACCAGGCAAAACATTTTATCTATTTCCCCACTGCTCCCAACTTTCCCTATTGTGTTATATCTGACATTATTACCTACTTCTAATATCTATATTTACATAAGTTTGCTTCTTCTCTATTTTCCATTTAAAATTCTGAATTCTACAGCTACTGAAGTAGCCCAAATACTGAAGCTTTCATTCTCTTTCATAACTGTGTTTTGTCTTATCCTTTCCACTATTTGAAAGTCTTTAATCCATTCTCAAAGTACTTACTCCAGATGAGCTGGGCTAACTATAATTACTTTTTCATTTCTCAGTTCAATGACTACACCAATGTGCCTCTGTGGCTTAGTTACTCTACTCTTTGCTACAGTCTGAATGTTTGTGTCCCCCTTCCCAAAGTCATATGTTGAAATCCTAACCCCTAAAGCTGATAATACAATGAAGTGGAGCCTTTGGAAGGTGTTTAGGTCATGAATGTGGAGCCATCACCTCATGAATGGAATTAATATTCTTATAGAAAAGACCCCAGAGATGTCCCTGCCCCTTACACCATGTGAGGACACAGCAAGAAGCCACCACCAATGACCCAGAGTGCAGGCCTTCACCAGACATAGAATCTTCCAGCTCTTTGAACTTGGACTTCCCAGCCTCCAGAACCATAAGAAATAAGGTAACCAGTCTCTGCTATTTTGTTATAGTAGTCTGAATGGGCTAAGATGAGATTTGCGTCCATAGGTCCTTACATTTAATTCAGAAAATTATTTGCAGTCTAATTTTTATATTTCTTGTATATGAATTTGAAATGTACATACTTATGCAACTTGTCCCATCTCTAAATTCTCAAAATCAAATATAGTATCTGGAACGCAGTGGATGATCATAAATATTGCTTTATAAATAACAAATATCCATTCATTCTATCAAATTCACTCAAGTCCTGATTTTACTCATCAAAATGTAAATGGCAATAAAAATATTAGGAACTCTCACAAAGAATCAAGGAAGAAAACAAAACAAAACAAAACCTCCTGGTACTAATAAGTAATTATAGAAAATTGTAGTATATAAAGTTAATAAACAAAAGTCAATTTCCTTCCTATATATTAGCAATGAAAAATTGGGATTAAAAATTTGAAAACATAGTGCCATTTATATGAGCAAGAAAAACAAAAAAAATGTTTAGGCATAATTCTAACAAAATATGTACAAGTTATACAGGAGAAACACTATAAAAACATGATAAAAGGAATAAAAGAAAATCCAAATAAGTGGAGAGATATACTATGTTCATTGATAGAAGACTCAGTACTGTTAAGGTATCCGTTCTTCCCAACTTGATCTACATATTCAAACTAAATCCCACCAAATTACTATTGACAAACTGATTTTAAAATTTATAGAAAAAACTTATAGGGACCTCTAATAGATAAAAGAAGTAAATCAGAAGATTAACAACAGCCAACTTAAACATACTACATTACAGTAATCAAGACAATGTAAAACTGGGAAAAGTACAAACAAATAGACCAGTGGAACATAATAGATAAAAGCAAAATAAACAAATACACATAATGTCAATTTATCTTTGAGGGAAAAAAAAAGGCTACTTAATGAAGAAAAATTATCTTTTTAACAAATGGTGCTGGAACAACTGGACATCCACATGCAAAAACAAAAACCAAAAAACCAAAACCTTGACACAAACTGTGTATCTCATAAAAACTAACTCAGTATGGATCACGGGTCTAAATGTAAGCCCAAATCTATAAAATGCCTAAAAGAAAACATAGGAGAAAATGTAGCTGACTTTGGGTTTGGTAATAATTTATTAGATACAAGGTAAAAAACACGATACATGAAAAAGAATTGGTAAGTTAAACAGCATTAAAATCAAAAAGTTCTCCTCTGCAAAAGATACTGTTAGGAGAATAAAAGGACAACCCAAGATTGGGAGAAAATTTTTTCAAAACGCACATATGATAAAAAAAAAAAAAAAACCTGATATTCAAGATAGACAAAGAACTTTTAAATCTCAACAATAAGTAAACAATACAATTTAAAAATAAGCAAGAGATTGGAACAGATACTTCACCAAAGAAGATATGCAGATGGCACATAAACAGGAAAGACGTTCAACATCACATGTCATTAGGGAATTACAAATTAAAACAAAGTGGTATCACTACATATCTATTAAAATTGATTAAAATCCAAAACAGTGTAACATCAAATGCTGGTAAGAAAGTAGAGCAATGGGAGGTCTCATTCATTAACATTGAGAACGCAGAAATGGTAGAGCCACCTTGGAAAACAGTTGGTTCAGTTTTTTTGTTTTGTTTTGTTTTTTATTTTTTGTTTTTTATATATATTTTTTTAAGATAAACATGCTCTGTGCAAAACCTCACTGGACTTTTTATTGGTGTTGTATTGAATCTGTAGATAACTTGGTTAGCATGGAAATTTTTACCATATTAATTTTTTCAATCTATGGGCTTAAAATATGTTTCCATTTATTTGTATCTGAAATTTCTTTCATCAGTGTTTTACAGTTTTCAGGATACAGATCTTTTACCTCCTTGGTTAAATTGATTTCTAAATATTTTATTATTTTTGATGTTATTATAAATTGGGCTTATTTTCTCGGTTTCTTTCTCCAATGGTTCCTTGTGGTATATATACACAACCAATGTATGTTGATTTTGTAACATGCAATTTTATTAACTTTATTTGTTTTAATTTTGTGTGTATGTGTGTGTGTAGTCTAGAGGGTTTTCTATATATAAGATCATGCCATCTGCAGAGACATCTTTACTTTTCACGTTAGAGTTTGCATAAATTTGATTTCTTTTTCTTGCCTAATTGCTCTGGCCTAATTGCTTCAGTACTCTGCTGAATAAAAGTGAGCACATTTGTCTTGTTTCTGACCATACAGAAAAAGCCTTTTACCTTTTTACTATTAAGTTCAATGTTAGCTGAGGGCTTGTCACATACTGCCTTTATCATTTTGAGGCATATTCCTTTTATATTCAATTTGTTGAGAGTTTTTCTCATAAAAGGATGCTGAATTTTGTTAGATGCCTTTTCTGCCTCTGTTGAGATGCTCAGAGGATTTTTACCCTTTATTCTGTTAATGTGCTGTTTTACATTGACTGATTAGCTATGTTGAACCATTCTTTTTTTTTTTATTAATTTATTTTTTCAGCGTAACAGTATTCATTGTTTTTGCACCACACCCAGTGCTCCATGCAATCCATGCCCTCTCTAATATCCATCACCTGGTTCCCCCAACCTCCCACCCCCCCCCCCTTTCAAAACCCTCAGATTGTTTTTCAGAGCCCATAGTCTCTCATGGTTCACCTTCCCTTCCAATTTCCCCCAACTCCCTTCTCCTAACTCCCCATGTCCACCATGCTATTTGTTATGCTCCACAAATAAGTGAAACCATATGATAATTGACTCTCTCTGCTTGACTTATTTCACTCAGCATAATCTCCTCCAGTCCCGTCCATGTTGCTACAAAAGTTGGGTATTCATCCTTTCTGATGGAGGCATAATGCTCCATAGTGTATATGGACCACATCTTCCTTATCCATTCGTCCGTTGAAGGGCATCTTGGGTCTTTCCACAGTTTGGCAACCGTGGCCATTGCTGCTATAAACATTGGGGTAGAGATGGCCCTTCTTTTCACTACATCTGTATCTTTGGGGTAAATACCCAGTAGTGAAACTTCAGGGTCATAGGGAAGTTCTATTTTTAATTTCTTGAGGAATCTCCACACTGTTTTCCGAAGAGGCTGCACCAACTTGCATTCCCACCAACAGGGAAGAGGGTTCCCCTTTCTCCACATCCCCTCCAACACATGTTGTTTCCTGTCTTGCTAATTTTGACCATTCTAACTGGTGTAAGGTGATATCTCAATGTGGTTTTAATTTGAATCTCTCTGATGGCTAGTGATGATGAACATTTTTTCATGTGTCTGATAGCCATTTGTATGTCTTCATTGGAGAAGTGTCTGTTCATATCTTCTGCCCATTTTTTTATATGATTATCTGTTTTGTGAGTGTTGAGTTTGAGGAGGTTCTTTATAGATCCTGGATATCAACCTTTTGTCTATACTGTCATTTGCAAATATCTTCTCCCATTCCGTGAGTTGCCTCTTTATTTTCTTGACTGTTTCCTTTGCTGTGCAGAAGCTTGTGATTTTGATGAAGTCCCAGAGGTTTATTTTGGCTTTTGTTTCCTTTGCCTTTGGAGACGTATCTTGAAAGAAGTTGCTGTGGCTGATATAGAAGAAATTACTGCCTATGTTCTCCTCTAGGATTCTGATGGATTCCTGTCTCACGTTGAGGTGTTTTATCCATTTTGAGTTTATCTTTGTGTACAGTGTAAGAGAATGGTTGAGTTTCATTCTTCTACATATAGCTGCCCAGTTTTCCCAGCACCATTTATTGAAGAGACTGTCTTTTTTCCAAATGGAATTGATTAGGGCCAAGCTAAAAGCGATGAGACAGGATGTTCACGATGTTAGGGCAGAGCTAAAAGCTACCAGGGCTGAGGTTCACAATGCTCTCAATGAGTTCCAATCTAATCTAAATTCTCTCAAAGAAGGGTAACTGAGACAGAAGATAGAATTAGTGATCTGGAGGACAAACAGATAGAGAGAAAGGATCAAGAGGAAGCCTGTAACAAACAGCTTAGAAACCACAAAAACAGAATCAGGGAAATAAATGATGCCATGAAACATTCCAATGTCAGAATTATTGGAATCCTTGAAGGGGAGGAGAAAGAAAGAAGTCTAAAAGATATAGTGGAACAAGTTCTTCATGAAAATTTTCCCAATCTCGCTAATGGAACCAGTGTTCATGTACTAGAGGCCGAACAGTCTACACCCAAGATTATAGATTCCAGAAAAACATCAAGACACCTGATAGTCAAATTGAGGAATCATAATTGTAGGTATAATCTCTTGAAAGCCGCTAGGACAAAGAGGCCCCTAACTTACAGAGGAAAGCCCATCAGAATAATGCCTGACCTGTCCACAGAGACCTGGCAAGCCAGAAAGGGCTGGCAAGATATATTCAGGGCACTAAATGAGAATAACATCAAGCCAAGAATACTTTATCCAGCAAGATTGACATTCAAAATGGATGGAGAGATAAAGAGTTTCCAAGACCCGCAAAGCTTAAAAGACTATGCAACCACCAAGCCAATACTGCAGGAAATATTAAGGGGGGTTCTATAAAAGAGGAAAAATCCCAAGAATATTATTGAACAGAAATATAGAGACAATCTACAGAAAGAAAGACTTCAAAGGTAACACGATGTCAATAAAAACGTATCTATTAATAATCACTCTCAATGTGAATGGCCTAAACGCACCCATAAAACAGCACAGGGTTGCAGACTGGATAAAATGACAGGACCCATCCATATGTCCACAAGAGACCCATTTTGAACCTAAAGATACACCCAGACTGAAACTGAAGGGATGGAGAAGCATTTTTCATGCCAATGGGCCTCAAAAGAAGGCTGGAGTAGTGATTCTCATATCAGATAAATTAGATTTTAAACTAAAGACTGTAGTCAGAGATACAGAAGGACACTACATAATCCTTAAAGGGACTATCCGCCAAGATGATCTAACAATTGTAAATATCTATGCCCCCAATATGGAAGCATCCAATTACATAAGAAAACTGTTAATCAAGATAAAGAGTCATATTGATATGAATACATTAATAGTAGGAGATCTTAACACGCCTCTCTCAGAAATAGACAGATCATCAAAGCAGAAAATCAATAAAGACACAAGAGCATTGAAGGACACATTGGACCAAATGGACCTCATTTATATATGTTGAACCATTCTTATATCCCAGGGTAAATGCCATATGATCATGATGCATGATTCTTCTGTGATGTTGAATTTAGTCTGCCAATATTTTGTTGAGATTTTTGAACCTATGTTCATCAGGAATATTGGACCTGTAATTTTCTTTTCTTATATTGTCCTTGTCTAGTTTTGGTATAAGGGTAATCCTGGCCTCACAAAATGAGTTCGAAGTGTTGCTTCTTCTGCAGATTTTCCACAGATATAGAAAGAACAATCCTAAAATTGATATGGAACCATGAAATAACCTGAGTAACTAAAGAAATCTTGAGCAAGAATAATGCAGCTGGATATATCATACATCCTGATTTCAAATTATATTACGAATCTAGAATAATCAAAAAGGTACAACATTGGCAGAAAAATAATCATATCAACCAATGGAATGGAATAGACAGCCCAGACATAAACCCAGGCATATATGATCAACTAACTTTTGAACAGAGATGCCAGAAATATATAACAGGAAAAGGATAACCTTCTCAATAAATGGTATTGGGAAGACTGGATATCCATGTGCAAAAGAATGAAATTAAATTATCTTCCATCATATACAAAATCAACTCAAAATTGATTAAAGACATAAACATGAGATCTTGAATTGTAAAAGAAAATATCGAGAGAAAAGCTCTTTGACATTGATTTGTTTTTCTCTTTTTAAAATTTGTTATATTTTTTTACGTTGCTCATGACAATGGTATTTTAGAATGACAAAGCACAGGCAACAAAAGCAAAAATATATAAGTGAGACTACATCAAACTAAAAAGTTTCTGTATAGCAAAGGTAACAAAATAACAAATCAACATAAAATAATAATCAACAAACTAAAAGGCCAACCAAAGGAATGGGAAAAAATATTTGCAAATCATAAATAAGGACTTAATATTCAAAATATAAAAGGAACTCATCAAACTTGACAGCAAAAGAACATATAAGTCAATTGAAAAAATGAGCAAACAACCCAAGTAGACAACTTTTTCCAAAGAATGCATATAAATGGTCAACAAGAATATGAGAAAAAGCTCATTATCATTAGTCATCAGAGACATGCAAATTATAACCACAATGATATACCACTTCACACCTCTTTAGGATGGCTGCTATAAAAATATCAAAAGATAGCAAGTGTTAAAGATAAGGAGAAACAGGAACCCTTAGACATTGTCAATTTGATTTGATACATCTGTTATGAAATACAGTATGAAATTCCCTCCAAAAAGGTACAGATATAACTACTGTATTATCCAGAAATCCTATTCTGAGTATATATTCAAAGGAAATAAAATCACTATCTCAAAGAGATACACATATTCACATATTCATTGCAGCATTATTCACAGTAACCAAGATATTGAGACAACTTAAGTGTTCAAAGTATTCATTAACGGATGAATGAATAATGGAAAACACACACACACACACACACACACACATAGAATATTATTCAGCCTTAAAAAAAGAAGGAAATTCTTCCATTTGCACATGGATGGAGCTGGAGTACAATATGCTAAATGAAATAAGCCAGACACAGAAAGACAAATACCGCATGATCCTACTTACATGCAGAATATAAAAAAGCCAAACTCATAGAAACAGAGAATATAATGGTGGTTACCAGGAAGAAGGAAGAGAAAGGAGCTGGTGGAGCAGAGAATATTTTTAGGGCAGTGAAACTATTCTGTAGAGTTCTATAACATTAGATACAAAACATAATCCATGTATCAAATACATAATGCCCAAATCAGAACTGTAAAACAGAAAGTAAACTATGAACTTTTAATTAAGAATAATGATTGCAGTCAAATGCTCTACCACTGAGCTATACCCCCAATTAAAAATAATGATTGATATTGGCTTATCAATTGTGACAAACATATCACTCTAACATAAGATAATAATAGAGGGAAATATGTGGGAGGGAGGAAGAAGTATATGAAAATTCTCTATATTTTCAACTTCTATAAACCTAAAATTGCTCTTGAAATATCTATTAAGTTTTTTAAAAAGAGGGGTCTGAGGCACAAAGAAATTAATATTCACAAGTGGAAATAATATTTACAAGAAATTAATACTAAAAGACATACTGAAGCCATTGCATTTTAAAGAAAGTAAGATCATTAGGAAATTGTGGTATTCTTGTAGGCAATGGGACAAAAATTGGTTCATGAGAATAAGCAGGGTTGTAAAACCCATCGAAGAAAGAGAAGGATGTCCCAGACACAGAGGAGAACATAAAATTTATTATTAAAACGATTAAATTCTAAAAAAAAATCATTTAGTTCTATATACTTTATTTTTTAATTTTTTTGAGTATAGTTGACACACAATGTTACACTAGTTTCAGGTGTACAACATAGTGGTTTGACAAGTTTATACATTATGCTATGCTCACCACAAGTGTAGCTATCATTTGTCACCATACAGTGCAATTATAATACCACTGACTATATTCCTTATGCTGTGCCTTTTGTTCCCATGCCTTATCCATTCCATAACTGGAAGACTCTATTTCCCACTTCCCCTCACCCATTTTGCTCATCCCCTCACCTCCCTTCCTACTGGCAACATTTGTTCTCTATATATAGGTCTGATTCTGCTTTTCATTTATTTATTCATTTGTTCTTTTAGAGTCCACATGAGTGAATTCATATGGTATTTGTCTTTCTCAGTCTCACTTATTTCACTCAGTATAACAACTTACCCTCTAAGTCTATTCATCTTGTTGTAAATGACATTATCTAATTATTTTTGTGGCTGCATAATATTCTTCTCTGTGTGTGTGTCTGTGTGTGTCTGTGAACCCCATCTTCTTTCTCCATCTGTCTAGCAATGGACACACCTTGGTTGCTTCTGTACCTTGGTTATTGTAAATGATGCTGCAGTTAGCATAGGGATGCATCTACCCTTTCTAATTAGTGCTTTCATTTTGTTTGGATTAATAACCAATGGAATTATTGCATCATGTGGTACTTCTATTTTTACTTTTGTGACAAAACTCCATACTGTTTTCCACAGTGGCTGCACCAATCTACATGCCCATCAACAGTATATGAGGGTTCCCTTTTCACCACATCCTTGCCAACATTTGCTAATTTCTGTCTTTTTTATTTTAGCCATTCTGATAGGTATAAGGTGATAGCTCACTGTGGTTTTGATTTGAATTTTCCAGATGATAAGTGATGCTGAGCATCTTTTCATGCGTCTCTTGGTCATCCATTGTCTTTGGGAAAATGTCTATTCTGGTCTTCAGCATATCTTTATTTTTGCTGTTGAGTTGTATAATTTTTTTTTTACATAATTTGGATATTAACCACTTGCCAGATATGTCCCAAAGAAAATGAATAGCTAAAGCAATCTTGAAAAAGAAAAACAAAGCTGGAGCTTTCACAATCCCAAATTTCAATGTACATTACAAAGCTGTAGCAATCAAAATAGTATCGTACTGGCACAAAAATAGACTCACTGATCACGGGACAGAATAGAGAGCTCAGAAATAAACCCACGCTTATACGGTCAATTAATCTATGACAAAGAAGGCAAGAATATACAATGGGGAAAAGAATGTGTTTAATATAAATGGTACTGGGAAAATTGGACAGCCACATGCAAAAGAGTGAAACTGGACCTTACAACATACACAAAAATAAACTCAAATATGGGACCTGAATCCATAAAAATCCTAGGAAACGTGGAGTAATTTCTCTGACATTGACCCTAGCAACATTTTTCTAGATATGTCTCCTGAGGCAAGGGAAGTAAAAACAAAACTAAACTAGTAGGACTTCATCAACATAAAACACTTTTGTACAGCGAAGGAAACCATCCACAAATCCAAAAGGCAATCCACTGAATGGGAGAAGATATCTGATTTGCTTTATTTTACGCATAGTTACGAAGCAATACACTCAGCCTAAAAATAAACCTGAATTTCAAAAGTATGCTTTGTTATTTTTTAGTCCCAATCTACTGGAACTGAATGTGTCAACAAAAAATTTTGCTCACTGTCTTTCTCCAGAGTAGATGTAGTACAAACATCTCAGGGTGTATACTATTTGGAATATTAGAACAAATTTTTGGTTTTTCCTATGTTCTCTTCTCTTGAGTGGATGGGATAGAATTTGAAGAGAACATCCATATATAAACATGGAAATAAAATGCATTACTGAGGAAGGTAATAACAATTTTTAAGGTGTTCATTAAATGTGTAGCTTCTACATAGGGGAAAGTTTGATATCAACACAGGTACCATAGACTGGTCATATGCTTGATTTAAATTAAACATTGAACTAAATAAATAGATGTGGAAATATAGGTTTAGTAAATATATTTGTATTCATTTTGGCCCTAACAATAGTACATTTAAAAATATTCACAAAATGAACACAATTAATGTGACTGCATTTTACCATTTGAATCAGATTAATGCTGGTTACACTAAAGAACATTTCTTGATCTAATGTAAAAATCAAACATGAGAGAAACTGCAGTCATCAATACTTTGCTATAATTATATTCCTTTAAGATATTAATAATATAAAATAACAAAATATTGTAAAATCAGGGACTCAGATGACAGCTAACATCATTTTCATTCAGTACTCTACTAGATATCCTAGCAATTGAAATAAGACCTATAAACTACAGACAAGGTGAACAATTTGGAAAGGAAGGAAATACTGTTGCTATCCATAGCTGATATGATTACTTACATTAAAAATAATCCATAAGATAAATTATTTAATTACAAAGAAAGTTCTAGCTCTGTTGCTAAATTAAAGATCAGTATGAAAATTTAATTATACTTTATATACCACCCACAGTTAGAAAATGTTATTAAAAATACATACCAATAACAATATTAGTACATAATATAAATTATCAGGAATGAGTCTATCAAAGCTATCAAGACCTTTATGTAAGTACTACAAAATTACTGTAAAATATATTAAAGGAAGCTTACATAAATATATGGTATTATATATGATTATTCCTGTATATTATATTATATTCTGTTACATATAGTTTATGAATAGGGAGATTCAATATACTAAAAACATTTCACCTCCCCAGATTCATTAAAAAAAATCAATGCAATCTCAATTAAAAAGGACATTTTTTGAACTTATCAATCTGATAATGAAACAGACATCAGGAATCTAAGGTCTGAGAATAGTAGAAACACTCCTATTATAGAAGAACTGGGAGGGGGGCCCTGGGTGGCTCAGTGGGTTAAAGCCTCTGCCTTCCGCTCAGGTCATGATCCCAGGGTCCTAGGATTAGCCCCACATCGGGCTCTCTGCTCGGCAGGAAGCCTGCTTCCCTTCCTCTCTCTCTCTGCCTACCTGTGATCTCTGTCTGTCAAATAAATAAATAAATCTTTATAAAAGAAGAAGAAAAGAAGAAGAAGAAGAAGAACCAGGAAGACAAACTCTTCTTGATTTCTAGAATTATGATAAAGTTGAATTTATAAAACATCTGTCTGATCTTAGCAGAGACAAAGAAAAAGGACCAGAAACCAGCACAGAAAGCTGAGAAATAGACCTAAATAAACTCAGAAGGCTAATATGTAAAGATCTGACACTGAAGAACAGGGAGTAGATTATATACCTTTTAATAATGCTGGGACAACCGATTATCTATACAGAAACAAGTTTTTGTTGTTGTTGTTGTTGTTTTTGTTGTTTTTGTTTTTTTTTTAAAGATTTTATTTATTTGTGAGAGAGAGAGAGAGCGCACAGGCAGACAGAGTGGCAGAGGGAGAAGCAGGCTCCCTGCGGAGCAAGGAGCCCGATGTGGGACTCAATCCCAGGACGCTGGGATCATGACCTGAGCCGAAGGCAGCCGCTTAACCAACTGAGCCACCCAGGTGTCCCTATACAGAAACAAGTTTTAAAAATTCCCCACTCTGCGTCTTTAATAAAGACCAATTCTAGATGGAACAAGGTGGGATTTATTTCATCTAGATTAGATAAATGTAAATGAAAAAAAACCACTCTGAAGCTAAGTATACAGGACATATTTAGCAATGCGGGTTGGGATGATTTTTTAAAGCATTATACAAAAATAAAAAACATTAAAAAAGATGTTTGATACATTGAAGAACTTCTTTTTATTAAAAATAAACAACATAGTAAGTGTAGAAAGACAAGCCCCAAACTGGGAGGTGATATTTGCAATACATTGAGTGAGAACGTTGAGTTCGGAATATAAAGAACCCTACAAACCAATGGGAATAAAGTCAGTCTACACCAAAAATGACGAAATGTTTTATAAATATGAGGAAAAAAACCCAAGAGGAAAAAAGACGCTCTGTTTTATTACTAATCAGGGAAATGTAAATTAAAACCACTTTTAGTTTCATTTCACCCACGAAAAATTGGTAATATTCAAAAAGTCAAACAATATTGGTTTATTAGTTGTGAGAAACGTACCACACTGACGTAACATTTTATAAAAGAGAAAATGGGAGGGGTGGAGTACAGAGCATTCTCTGTACTCTCTCTGCAATCTTCTTATTAATATAAAACTATTCTAACATAAGTAGTTTTTAAAAGTGGAGCAAAAAACCACCAATATGAAGGACATGAAGGCTTCCTTGTTTGATTCTATTTTCATTGAACATGAAACAGTTCAAACCATCACTTTGTCAGGGAAGCCTTTCCTGGCCTTGGAGGATTTCCACTTATTCTGTCATATCCTCTCATAGCACAGTATTTTCATGGTATACTTTCAGCTTCATATTTATTTCAGTAATCAATTGATTAATATTTGCTTTATCCACTAGATGGTAAGCGCCAAGAAATCAGACATAGTAGTTGCTATCCCTCACCATGAAAGCTTCAGGATCTGGCACAGACCCTACTTAATAAAGATCTGTGAATGAATGTAAGAACCCAGAAAAGGGAACAGAGTGATTTTAAGAGCAGAGGTTTTTGTCTTGTTCATTCAGACGTGTAGCAGCCGATGTTTCTAGGGAAGAGTACAAAGAGCTACAGAGAGAAAGTTTGTGCCTGTGCCAGATGAAGCAGGGCAAATGCTAAAATGATTTTCACAATTCTTTTGTCCCCTGTAGGTTAATTGACTTTTGGTATAGTCGCACTGATTGCCCTCAGACTAAAAAGTTGAAGCAAGAAATACCAGGTTCCAGGACATAGTCCTTGAGTGGGGAACTAATGCACAAGTAAGACACAGGTTTCCATTACATTCTTGGATAGATATTATTAATGGACAGGAAGCTATAACACTATAGCTTGTTGTCATCTCAAAACTAAAGGTTGTCACCTCCATAATCTTCGAGGAACCACCCTTAGGAAGCACAGTACCTATTTTTAGGATGCTTTATCCAAACATTCTAAAATTTCATTGATTAGCATTGGACTTTTTTTTTTTTTTTAAAGTGAGCACTGTATGTAAAATTAGAGTTCAAGAAACTCCTTTGTAGTGGACCTTAGGATGTAAACGGATGGAAATATAAATGTGTGATCCTAAAAAATACTATGTCTTGGTTTTGGTAGAAACTCTTTTTATCTACAGGCATGTTTGCAATTAAGTTGTATTTGAAGTCATTCTGGTGACTTCTCTTGCCGTTTATGGCTTTTAGTGTAATTCCGAAACATAAATCCATCCCCTCAACAGTACTTGAACAATCCTAAGAATTATTATGCATTTTCACTCTCTACTCATAAAAAAATGGAACATAAACAGCTACATTTTTTTATAATTCATAGTAACTACATGAGACTAGTATGCCTTTAAATTTAATCGGGATTCACTTTCTCCAGGACACCCTTGTTGGAAGGCAAGGAATTTGCATGTTTAGAAATGATACACTGTGCTAAAGCAGGAAGTGATGTTTTATGCCAGAAAATCATTCCAGAAGTGAACCGTTAAAGGCATTAGGGTCTGTAATACGAGTCATTGCCTGATGGATCTTTAAGCTTCAAAACCCTGTTTTAAAGTTGCGAAGGCAGTTTGTGGGTTTTCTTTTTCTAATCCTTGGACTTCAAAATGAATTCAGCTTCTTTGGGGGCTATTGAATTTGGAACTGTGTCCTGTTCCCGGGGCACACCTCAGTTCCTAAAGTGTCTGCACATACACACATGTGTGCATGACTCTCTGTGTTCCAGTAAAGATGCTGAGGATTTCTACTATTTGTGATAGTAGAAATCCAGGTCAACTCTGCTTTCAAATATGCACATGTAATCTTTTGAACAGGCATTGTTATTTGAGCATCACTGATTCAGAAAACATCAATTGAATGTTGCTGCAAAGCAAATCTTCTTGCTTTCTGTGTCCCATCAACCAGGAATGATTAGTTCTCCAGGTCTGCAGACTCTTAGAAATAGGATACAAATTCAAGGAGTAGGAATCTTCTTTTGAAATATAATCCCGATCACAAACCCATCTCTCCAGACAATATTTAGTTCAGTGGGGGTCTGTTAAATCTAGCTGTGTCTGCAAGGCTGCTCCAGGTTGAATTTCTGCTGCTTCGAAAAGAATTCCGATTAGCACTGATTTCCAATAACCTGAAAATCTATAACGCCTCCCTACAGGCTCAAGTCGAGGGTGGCAAACCTTGGTTAGCTTTTCTGCACCTGGCTTCTTTTAGAAGCCTAGAAAAGCATATTTCCATAGAGTGGGAAGAAAGCCAAATGCACCCTAAGCAAGTCATAAGGGTAAGGCTTACTATTTCCAGAGGATTGGAATTTTCTATGACCTGAAAATGAAAATCAAAATAACATCTGAGCATCCTCACGCGTTTGATAGTAACACTTGGCTAGTCTTTGATGGAATTGGGTCACTGCCCTTAAGGATTAACTCTAAAGTGGAGACAATATATATTCAAAGAACTTATATATCTTTTTTTTTTAATTTGTTTTTTTTGGGGGGGGTGCAGATTTCAGTGAAACTGAATCTATGGGAAATATAATTTTATTTCTCAGGCTTTGAAATCTAAATCCATACCTTATAAACTGAGTTCTTTAAAGTTTTAAAAATTGACAAGATTCTAAGAAATGAAATGCAGCTGAAACAAAACATCTCTCTTAATGCAGGCTTGGCCAAGGTAGTAGCAATCGATAACACCCAAATTTAAAAGCTTTCTTGACAATGTGTAGGACCTACATTTTATCTCTCTTATAAACTTGAGGTGCTATTTAATAATCCCTGTGCCAGCTTTAAAAATATCCATTAATATAGGATCAAAAGACTTTCTTGCTCTTATATATTTTTTACTTCCTTTCAACTATTTATTTTCCTTAAGAAATGTCTTGTGTTTCATCAGTGAATGTATTCTTGTCTGCTTTCCTCTAACAACACATTAACAATGAATTTATGACACATGAATAAATTCTAATGACTTCTTTGTTGTTGAATACTTTGACTTAAGTCATTTTATTTCAAAGACCATAATTTTCTGATACCAAACTAGGAAAAAAATGTTAAACTTTAAAAAAGAAAGATTTATGAAAATATATACAAAAAAAATCTTTTTTTTTTAAATTATTTTATTATTTTTTTTTATTTCCAGCATAACAGTATTCATTATTTTTGCACCACACCCCGTGCTCCATGCAATCCGTGCCCTCTATAATACCCACCACCTGGTACCCCAACCTCCCACCCCCCGTCCCTTCAAAACCCTCAGATTGTTTTTCAGAGTCCATAGTCTCTATGGAGGACATGGGGACTTAGAGTACAAAAAAAATCTTAATCCCGATCTAAACTGTAATATGTCCTGTGCACTGAAATCCAGACTCATTTTTCCAACTTCCAAATCATAATCTCCATACAAATGCAATTTATCATGTCTACAATAGAACTAGAGATTTCTAAGCCAATAGCTATTTACATTTACAACTCACTAAACGGAACCAGTATTCTTTGTTTGGAAATTTGGGGTATTGTTGTTGATTTCTCTTTGCTCTTTAGTCCTTCTCAAGTTCTGTCAAGTTTATTTTCAAAATGTATCAAGGTACCACCATCCCTCTAGGAGTGATGCAGTTCTCTTCCAGTTAGCATTTCTGCTTCTATCTCTTTTAGACTCCCCCTTATAATCCATAAAATCTGCAGGAGCCAAGTGGCCATTTAAAAATATAACTCAGATCATTTCTCTCCCCTAATTGAAATCGTGCACCACCTTCTCATTGTATGTGGAATAAGATCTACAGTCCTTAATCTGGACCCAGACAATTTCTCAGTCTACATCTTACCACAGTCCTCCTCAATAACCACTCTGCTGACCCCCCAAAAGTTTAGCTTCATTCTCAGCTGAGGGTTTGTGCTGCTGTTGCTTGGTGTCTAGAGCTCTCTTATCCCAGCATCATCCCAGGTGGTTACTCTGTAATTCACCCCACATAAAATAAACCCAGACTCAAGATTCAAATAAAAACCAGGGGTGCCTGGGTGGCTCAGTGGGCTAAGCCTCTGCCTTTGGCTCAGGTCATGATCTCAGGGTCCTGGCATCCAGCCCCACAACAGGCTCTCTGCTCAGCAGGCGGCCTGCTTCCCCTCTCTCTCTGCCTGCCTCTCTGCCTACTTGTGATCTCTCTCTCTGTGTCAAATAAATAAATAAAATTAAAATAAATAAATAAATACCACATGGAGATATCACCTTACACTAATTAGAGTGGCCAAAATTAATAGGACAGGAAACAAGTTGGAGAGGATGTGGAGAATGGGGAACCCTCTTACGCTGTTGATGGGAAAGCAAGTTGGTGCAGCCACTATGGAAAACAGTGTGGAGATTCCTCAAAAAGCTAAAAATACAGACCCTGCAATTGTACTACTGGGTATTTACCCCAAAGATACCGAGGTAATTAAAAAAAGGGTCATATGTACCCCAATGTTCATAGCAGCAATGGCCACAGTCACCAAACTGTGGAAAGAACCAAGATGCCCTTCAACAGATGAATGGATAAGGAAGATGTGGTCCATATACACTATGGAGTATGATGCCTCCATCAGAAAGAATGAATACCCAACTTTGTATCAACATGGACGGGACTGGAAGAGATTTATGCTGAGTGAAATAAGTCAAGCAGAGAGAATCAGTTATCATATGGTTTCACTTACTTGTGGAGCATAAGGAATAACACGGAGGATATTAGGAGAAGGAAAGGAAAAGTGAACTGGAGGAATTCGGAGGGAGAGAAGAATCATGAGAGACTGTGGACTCTGAGAAACAAACAGGGTTTTGGAGGGGAGGGGGATGGGGGATGGGTAAGCCTGGTGGTGGGTATCAAGGAGGGCACAGATTGTATGGAGCACTGGGTGTGGTGCATAAACAATGAATCTTGGAACACTGAAAAAAATTAAATTAAATTTAAAAAAAAAAAAAAAAGCCCAGACTCCTTCCCTGTCCCCCTCAATCACATCTTTCTGTTATATATTCCTCAGCACATTGCTGGCTTTCTAAAATTATGTTGTTGTTTTGTTTATGTGTTTATTTGCCATTTCCTTTCAGCCCTTGGAATGTTTTCCTTTTAGCCTCATTAGAACAGAATTTGTTTTTCTAGTCCACTGTAAATATGATATCCATGTGCCTAGCACAGGGTCTGACATATTAAACAATAAAAACATGCTTGCTAAATACATGATGAACTAATAGGATACCTTGTCTTTAATCCCAAGAGCAAGTGCTACATATAAAGGCCCTTAATTAATTTCAGAATTCACGATTCTGATTTGAGTAAATTCACAGTAACTTAAGACAATTTTCAATTAGCTTATGGGTGAACATTTTCTTTCTTTTTTTTTTTTAAGATTTTATTTATTTATTTGACAGAGAGAGAGATCACAAGTAGGCAGAGAGGCAGGCAGAGAGAGAGAAAGGGGGAAACAGGCTCCCTGCTGAGCAGAGATCCTGATGCGGGACTCAATCTCAGGAGATCATGACCTGAGCCAAAGGCAGAGGCTTAACCCACTGAGCCACCCAGGCGCCCCTGGGTGAACATTTTCTTAAACACTCTTTCTCCTGCTTGAAAACACTAATAAGTTTGAGTTCTCAAAATAACTCCCCCTCAAAATGAAAATTTAAGTAACAAGGTATTATAATGCTTACATAGTTTTGTTTTGTTTTGTTGTTTTTTGTTTTTTTTTAACAAAACAAGGATAGCATTAGATTCTGAACTTTCTTTATAAACCGAGAATTTCAGGTACTTAAGTTAATATCCATTAACTTAATGCCCACATTTCCCAATTTTTATTTTGTGGAAAATCTTTGTTGCCCTGCGTGTCTGGTTTCTGTCTGGAAGCTTGCAGAAAGCCCCCACTGGTGGTGAGAGGTGATGAGCCAGTCCACAGCCAGGTGACTAGACATCTAATGGTGGCCTCCACCAACCAGAAATAAGACATAGCTACACTAACAGAGTTTTGTATTTCCACTACACCAAAGAAATCAAAATACATTTTATTATCTGAAAATAAAACTCATATGGAAAAAAGTTTACAATAGAGAAAACTGGATATTGATTTGGTTTAAATATTGCCAATCAGGCTCTTTAAAACAGATATTATCAATAAATACCACAAACTAGGACTGTCACTGCTTTAGAAGATTGTATCTTATTCTTTGTTTCCTCCAGTCTACTGATTCAGGATTCACAGATGAAAGTTCCTAAGTTCTTAAACGTATATTGGAACAGGGCCATTTATGTTTCAGTGGCTGAGATATTGAAAGGGAGGGAGATTGTATGGGAGCAGGGGGCACATAGGAACTCTGTACTTTCCACTCTATTTTGCTGAAGCTCCAAAACTGCTCTAGAAAATGAAGACTACTAAAAATAATAATAAAATAAATAATAAATAAAATTCAAAATTAAAAAATAGATAAATAAATCTTGCAGATCAGTTAGATTTGAAGAAATAGCTTATGGCATATTGGAAAATACTACCGCCTCATACACACACATACACATAGACACACAGATATCTCTAATTTTCATGCCAAATTTAGCCTCTACCAGGACACTAAATTCTTACAAAACAAACAGAAGTTGGGTTCCAATTTCCAATTGATTCATACACGTACACTCCATTCTCTGCACCATTTATTCTTGAGATATATGTCTCAATGTCATTTATACCTGTGTTTTATTTCACGTAAAACTAATTCTTTTTACTAATTCTTTTTACTCTTCTTAGACTGAACAGATATCATGATTGCTTCTTACTCTGACTATTAAAAGACTAGCTTTCTGATTTTTTTCCATATCCTTTTTTAAAATTATAGACAGAAGACAGCAAATTTTTCATTTACACAAGATTTTTTCTTTAAGTAAGCTTCTTCTAACTATTACTGGGCCAAGACTCCAAGCTCTACTGTCTGTGTAACTTTTTTTTTTCCTTAAAAATGAGAGTTCCCTTTAATAGGCCATTTAGCTTACCCATAGAAAGTATTAGAATTTAAACTGTTGAACAAAAAGTAACTTTTTCAGAGAAGACTGACTGTAATATTACTTATGTTTGATCACCAAGGTGTTTTCTTAGGATTTTCATATCTGTATAAAGAGGCTAAAATAAAGTTTTCTCAAAGAAAAAATTAATGGGTAAAAATATTTCATAAGGAGGTGCTTTTATAAAATCTACTTGTATCATGAGAACAAAAGAATAAATCTTTACATAAAGAAAACATGTTAAATGTTTTAAACTCATTAAATTCATATCATACCTATTATAATCAGGCCAAGAAGGAAACTCACATGTTCCCTTGAGTGGATTGATTTTCTTATGATATTTAAATGAATGGGTGGTGTTTTATAGTCATAAATAACATCAAAGTGTACTATTCATGTCCTGGGATTAAAGTTCTGCTGTTAGTGTGAAGTTAATCATCTTCACAATTATATAATCAAATGAAGAACTTTGAGTATTTTTATATAGGGAGAAGAAAAACCCCTAAGGCTCCTTTTCTTCACACTTGTGAAAAGAATATCTGTGAAGAAAAGAAAAGGAACTTTTTAACTACACATCCTTAGGGAACCCTTTGGACACCATGGGCATTTAAGAATCACAGTGAAAATGAAGAAATTAAAATATCCTGGATCATAGACATGGGTTTTTCTTGAGGGTTAAATTGCTAAAGGAGGATAAAACCAAAGACAAGCAAAAATTAGTTAGGATAAGGGATCCTTACATTCCACAATATATCAACCATACATAGACTATATATTTCTACTTTTCTGATTTAGAAAAATGATGACTAAAAGGGGGGGAAAAATAAGTCTTTGTCATTTCCTCTCCTTCTGGATGATTAAGGGGAAAATAAAGCATAAAGTTGACTTAAAGGCTCATTTCCCATTCAGAGTTAATTCATTCTTCAGATAAGAAGGAACCGCTTTCATATTCAGTTCATAAAGTAAATGTCCTGGTGATACCAAATTAAAAAAAAGGTATATTGGATACTATGAATTATTCACAGGACATTCTAGAGTGCTGAAGAACACACTATTGAGTCAGCTTTAATATTGCAATCCACTGCAGTAAACAAGCATCCTTTGTCTATATAACTATGTGACCAATAACTTATCTTTAACAAAAGAATTTTCTCTAATTTAAAACTATTACTCTAATTTAAAAATTGAGGATTAGGCTGATCTCTCTAAACATTTAAAAAAAAAAAAAAAAGCAAATTACCAATCTGCTTGAACCATGTATTAAATTCTCTCTTCAATTTAATGCATACTCTGTTTAACATAGGATGTAACAAACATGGCCCTTTATCAAACCTACTTAAAGGTACAGAATCTGAAGCCAGGAGCAGTTGAGCTTGTCTACATGAAAACAGTATCTTTTGAATTCTTTCATTCCCATGTGCTCATCTTTTAAAAGAGTATTCGCTTAATTAAAATTTTAAGAACTGGGTAAAAAGAACAGTTACATAAGTACTCTGAACATTGACTTTGCCGCTGTTAATTCTTTGGGGTCAGATTCATTTCCAAGCAGGCTGAGACCCAGGGCAGGAGGCCTATTTGCATGCACCACTACAACACTAACCCTCTTTTCCTTCACTCCTTGTATTGTTCTTGCTCCCTAGACTCTTAAGTACCTTGCCAGCTGATTTGCAACCCAAAGAAAAGAAAGTGAAGAATTGTGAAGAGATGTATCACTAACAGGGTAACTAACCAGGAAGCGACTAGATACACTTGCAAAGGTGACCCTCTGTTGGGCAGTGAAGAAGTTCCATCTCCTAGCCCAGTGTTGCAGCGCCTCCCTTAACATCAGATGGAAGCATATGGTGGGAAATTGCCCAGGATTTCAAAAGATCTGTGCTTCCAGAACACAGCTAGTGATGCCTGGAAGAAGAGCCAAGTGAGACCTAGCTGGTGAGTCTCTTTGAAGACACCAACTCGTGTGCTGTCCATGCCAGTCATGTAAGGTTCATCCCAAAGACCTTCAGCTAGAGAATGTGCTTAATTAAGACCCACCATGATGGGGAACATTCCATTATTAAAATGAAACAAAAGAAAACAAACCAGAAACTAAAACAATGTATTTTCCTCTCATATCAGTAAGATTTTTATCGTTGTTCAGAGCCAAAGGATAACTAACTGTATGTATGATAACAAGTAGGAAAATAGGAGAGAGAATCATATATTGTGATTTTTTTCATTTAATTTATGTATGCATTTTTAATATAAATGTGGAGCCACAAAGCACTAGGATAAGTCAAAAATATCTTAGTAAATAAGATTGAGCAGTTCAACTTCAATAAAATTAGAAATAAGCCTGTTAAATTTGGGGAGAACAATGTCAGCATGTGGATTTTTAAAAGCAACCTAAATTTCTTATCGACTAATTAAATGGTGTTTGTAGTTATGTTTATCATTAGTAAATTGCATCTATTCATTCTACTATTCTGAGTAGTCCTACACAGAAATACATATTTTTGAGGTTTGTTTATCATCTATGCCCCTCCATTATTAAAATACATTGGACTACCAAAATACTTACTCCATACAAATACCCTATCAGGGCAATACATAATATACAATTATTACACTTCAATAGTTTGCTCACCTCTTTTGTCCTCTCCCCAATTCTCTGATTCCCAGATTTAATTCACAGTATATCTGCACAGTTCAAAACAATGCAGAGATAGGGAAACTGGTGGCTGATTCACCTAATATTTATTAAAACCATATGAACAGTACCCCACATCCGTAGTTGTAACAAAGAAAAATACACACACACACACACACACACACACACACACACACACAAATAATTTCAAAACTATGCTTAGCATAAGAGTTTTAGTCTCAAAAAAGAAAAACAAAGAGTTTTGCACTCAAAAGTTTACTTAATTTTTAGGGGCACCTGGGTGGCTCAGTTGGTTAAACATCTGCCTATGGCTCTGGTCTTGATCCCAGGGCCCCGGGAACAAGACCCACTTCATATTCTCTGCTCAGTGGAGAGGCTGCTTCTCTCTCTCCCTCTGCCTACTGTTCCGGCTTCTTGTGCTCTCTGTCAAACAAATAACATCTTAAAAAAAAAATTTTACTTATTTTTTAACAATATATTGTTACACAAAAATAGAGTTATATGTTGTTAAGTGCAAAATTAATTACATATATATGGTATTCAGAAGTAAGTGCTACTTTCTTGATAGGACTGGAAAAGAAATTTTTTTTTTTTTTGCAAAGCGATAAAGTACAAAAAGAGTTAAAAGTAAAGCATAGATTAAATAATTTTAATGTTTTTAAGATGAAGGATTTTTGCAACTCTTAACAAAAAAGGCAGCTCATCGTAGGGAATAATCAAACATTGGTTAATGGGATGTTTATGCTGTTAACATAATGGAACACTGGTTAAAAGGGAAATTGATGAGATGATACTTTAGTATGGACTAAAATTAGTTAAAAGGAATTTAATTTATTTTATAGTTATTTATATCCCTCCTTATTACATAAAAATGAAGTCTTTAATCTTGGATGTTCTACACAATAGACCGGAGACAGAAAGAGATTGTGGAACCAAAAAAACCCAAAAAATGCTAGAAGATAAAATTCACTTTACCCATGCCAGAGTTCTGGGTAAGATTCTCAACAGCAACAGTTATCATGGGAAGAGTAAAGCATTAATGAAGCCAAGTTTTACCAAGGGACAACTGACTCGACCGGAAGACTGGGCAGATATGAGAAACAAAAGAGAAAAATGAGCCAGGGATGGTGCTGAAGTTTCAAGCGTGCGTGATGATCTGTGGGAAGATAGTTCTATTGGCAGATGGGAAGTCATCCGGAAAGCCAGCTTAAAAAGGAACATGATGAATTATGTCTGAGATATGCTTGGCTTGAAAGAACAATGGAAAATCCAAGGGGATCATAGCACAATATTATCTCTGAGTTGCAATGGCCTTTAAACACTATAAGGCTCTATCCTCATCTGATACATAAATCCCTTTAAACATGATCCCTAACAAATTGTCATTCAACGCGTGTTTGACATTCCTTTAATGACAGGAAAATTCCCTATTTTCCTATCAATTGAATGTTTTTTGCCAAGTCAATTTTTATAAATGTCCTTCTTGTACCAATCCAAAAAAATGTGACTTCTTAAAATGCTAGGCTTTGGTGCTGGCTGTTCCCTGTGGAAACACAAAATAAATTTAATCCTTCTTTCACAAAATGGTCCTTCAAATAATTGAAGGCACTTTTCATGTCCCATTGAACTCTCTTCTCTAGGTTAAACAGCATTTGATGTGCTTTCAATCCTTTCACCATGTCTTTCTTTAAAGTATAGGGTGTAGAACTAAACCAAGATTTCAGAGAAAGAATAGAGTTAAGTGTTAAAAAAAAAAAAAAAAATTAGAACTGCTCCTTATGAAGATTCCTGAAGCTATGACACAGCAAAGATTTCTTGAGGGGAAAACCAAACAAACAGACACCAGGAAGCAGAGCAGAGGGCAGGAGGTTAAACCTTGGTAAATGACACAGAGAAGTAAAGGGAGGAGAATAAACAATCTGGGCAAAAGAGGGTAGGTAGGCACAAAGAAAGCCAAGGCAGGGCAGAGCCAGCCAACTAAAGAGGAGAGTTTCATGATGGTTGGAGTTTTTAAAAAATACAAACAGCTACAGAGGAACTGATGGTAAAAAAGATAGCTAAGCAAAGGTCATTGAGCCCTTTATTAATTAACCTATAAGTGGTGGGTTTTAGAACAATTCTGTTCAAGGAATCCAGATAGTAGAAGCTGAAATTATCAGAGTATTGGAAATTTTTGGCCATAAAGGAATGAGAAAGATAATGAAATGACTAGAATAATCCTGTTCATGTTTCACATTCCATATCAAAGGGCACTTGTTCAGAGCAATAGAAAAGCCCTCATACCCCTCTCCATAGTCAACTAGGATCCTTTCTTTGTGCTTCTAGAACTCTTGCATGGTAACCTATTTATAGATTTACTTGTCATTCTGCACATTTCTTGCTCCTTCTCTGTTTCCACTAGATTACAAATTGTTCAGTGACAGAAACTTGTTCTTAACAATCTCGGTGTCCTCAACATTCAGTGAAATGCCAGGCACATAGCAAAGAGTCTATAAATATGTGTTGAATCACAAAATGAAGGATCTCTGATCCAAGAAGTTCAAGGGAAGTTTTACTGGACACTCTAGGCACTCTGCCCAGCTTGACGCAGATCTCATGTCCTGTTCCTTTGTGAACTAGGGTCAATGGTCCCACATTACTCATGCTTGGAGAGCAGGAGTACATAGAATTTACATCCCCCATGGGTAATCCTTACCCTTTGAGAGCAGGTGCAGGAGCAAGAAAGACCTGAGCCATGGCCTCTTGAAGAAGTAACTCTGAGGCATTGGTTACACTACCATTTCCTTGAAGAATTAAACCAGAACTACCAGCTGTGGGATTTTGAGTGAAGTCACATCCAAGCTTGGCCTCTACCACTCCCTTGTCTTGCTTCCCCAACTTCTTAATAGTTGGTTTATACCATAAATATTTTCTCAATACCTCACTTGGACATCATTTCTTGTTCCAGATCTGCATCTGGTAAACCTGACCTAACAGAATCCCTTTTAAGACAGTTTATAACTAGTTACATTTAAGAGCAGTGTAGGTGGGTCCAACTGAGATAAATGTCCAAATTAAATATGCCATTGTGTAATCTTTGCATCAAAAAGAGTTGCAATTAAAGCCAATTACAAGGTTAAATCTTGAGGAAAAGGCTTTCCACCGAATATCCCAAGCACTGATTTTAAAACAGGAAAAAATAAAAGAAAGAATGAACGAAAGAAAAGAAAAGAAAAGAAATTGTTAATTAGTAGGAATATACCCTGTCATTGTTTGGGAATTTTGAAGGATATGAAAATTTCCCTGGAAAGACTCTCAGCATCAATTAAATAATCCCTTACATTCTGGTTCTCCCCAGGCCACAGAGGTTTAAGGATCCCCGGCCAATCATCATTAACCAAACTGTTATCTCTATATGGATTTGTACACCTTCAAAGCCAGTCACATCTCCCATACTTCCATGTGCTCTCTAAATGCTTCCAGAGGGTCGTCTGGAATATATTTGTCATCAGCTCATTTCCTAAATCCTTAAACTTTGCTCTGAACTTTCTCATCTTTTTTTTTTTTTTTTCCTCATCCCTAAAATGTAGGTATCTCTGGAGGCTGTTGTCACCTCTGAAGCCCACTAAAATGATCATCTACACTCTCTGCTTTTAAAAACATAAGCTCCTCTGAAGCTTGTGGCTCCAGAATAGACTCATCAGACCCTTCCTTGTATTATCTCTATTTCTCTGTTCCTTTATTTATTTTTATAAAAGAAAATGGTCCCTCAGCACTTTACGTAAGCTCTAGATCTACTCCAGTTTCTCCTAGTACAATTTTTAATAGTAGAATTTCTACTGCAGTAAAGAACTTAACTATACACCGTGCTTCTTGAACTTCCAGTAACCCTGTTCACCTATCCATACTAATACATTCGGTAAAGCTGATAATCTTGCTTCTCAGTTCACTGAGAATACTGAAACCATCCACTGAAATATCTCTCCTCCAACTCCCATACACCTACCATGGTTCTGTATAATACAATGACTTCGATCATGCCAAATCTAGTTAGCCATGTTTTGCTCTCCTCTAACTTCAACTTGCAGGAGTATCTAACCTCGTATATCACCCCTCCTTTTTAGAATGCCTTTCTCACTTGTCATTCAATTTACTCACAGATTATTCTAAATTCATTGGCTGATGCTACTCATTTTTTTTTGTCACCTCCTTGCTCTTTCATCTTTATGTTAGAGTACCATTAGGGCAGAATGCTAGACAATAATCTCCTACCTTATTCATTCAGTTGCATGACTTTCCATTAATAACTCACAGATATATACCGCTAGTCATGAACTTTCTCCCATATATCCTTAGTCTACCTGATATCCTCAATTGAATATCTAATAACCATTTCAACTCCAATACATTGTCTTAGTTGAACTAAAAAAATTTCAATATTTTCATAATAGTTTAATATTATTCATAATTGAATATTATAGTACATCATTACTCTAATTCTTATAGAAAGCTTTTTATTCTCTGAAGATTTTCTTTAATTTTTTAAAATTATAAAATATAACATATATTCAGTAAGTTACACAAAACAATGGATATTGCAAGCAATCATTTATCCAACCAACACCAAAGATACAAATTTCTTTGTGAGCCCTGCTTCTACTGTCCATACATTTTGGTATGCTGTGCTTTTAATGTTATTTATTTCCAAGTATATTCTAATTTCCTTTAAAATTTATTTTCTAATCCATTGGTTAGTTGTGTCTTCTTTAATTTCCACATTATTTATGAACTTCCCAATTTTCTTTCTAATTTCACACCACTGTAATCAGAGTATACAATTTGTATGAATTGAATCTTTTTAAAAATGTATTGAGCATCATTTTTTAAATGGTCCAGCATACTGTCCATACTAGAAAATTTTCCATATTTGCTTGAGAAGAATGTGTATTCCACTGCTGTTAGATGGAATGTTCAACAAATGTCTATTTTCTGAATGATGTCCCTTAAATTGTATTCCCTGTGAGACGATAAGAATTTTAGTTTTTATTCAGTCTGACAATTTCTGCCTTTTGTTTGGCTATGTAACCCATTCACTTTTAATGTTATTATTGATAGGAGTAGGTGTGACATCTCGTATCTTTATTACTATTTCTCCCATGACTTTTTGTGCCTATAGTATTCCTTTGGCACTTTTTTTTTTTTTTTTGGTAGGAATTAAATTATTTCTAGTGTAACATTTTAATTCTTTTGACTTTTTCACCCTATATTTTTGAGTTATTTTCTTAGTGCATCCTTGATGGCTTACCATAGTAATTTAATTTATGGAGTCTACATAAAATATATACTAATTAAATTCCAGTAAGATATGGAAATTTTATACGTGTATAGTTTTACTCCCACTTATACATTTTTGTGCTTATTTTGTTCCATATATTACATCATAAAATCACATAACTTGCTAATAACAGGGCAAGAAGAAACATTTGTTTATGTAGAGTTATATTCAAATCATTCAAAGCCATCTTTTTCAGATTATGTATCCTTACTTTCACATCTTTAAATTCTCATTAACTTTGCAGCATATCTCACCCTATTTATTTCTTAGTCCTATTCCCAATATAATCTAATTTGTTGTCGGGTGGCCAATTATCCCGGAAATTGAAGGGCATTTCCTTCTGAGCACATGCTATATTGTTGATTTTTCTAAATTTCCATCTTGGTAAGCCACTCCAAATATACTAAAAACACTGGGGGCACTGACAGATATTTATTTTCTCATGCCAAATCTGTTTTATTTTCACATGTGGTAAGTACTGCCAATGAAAATTAGCCATGAGTTGTTATTTCTTTATTTCTTACACAAGCATCAATATTATTCTAATCCTACCTAATTAGTTTCAATTTGTCACTCAGGATAAAAGCATTATAAACATTCATTTAGAGGTTATTATGTTTCCTACTGAAAGCTAGGCAATAATATGCTTAATTTTATGAAATAAAGACTGAATTTATACACATCTCATTTTTATGAAATAATTACTACTACTATCACCACCACCATCACCACTACTAGTCATCTTTGTAATCATCGAGATTATTTCGCTAAATCAGTGCTAAATCATTAGCACATTCCTAGACCATTCCCATAAGATATATATTTAATGTACTATTTGACCAAAACTAAGACAATTTTAAATGTCCAATAGAATATTAGTTTCTAAAATAACATAAATTATTTCATGGAAAATAAACATACTTAACAGGAATAATATTAGAAATAAGTAAATATAGTGATGTCCTATATTAAAGTCACCCTATAAAATTCATGGAATATTGTAAATATAGTCTTCAAGATCTTCAAGACCCCAAATGTAGCTAAAATGGTCTAGAATAAATGCTTAGACTATATTCCTAAACAAGTAGGTGGAGATCATGGAAAAATGTTCTTTAAAAAAAAATCCACATTTATTTCATTGTTAATTGAAATATTGACAGGAATAGATCACCTCCTGTTTTAATTCCTTTAATAGCTCCCCTATAAAAATACAGGGTGAAATTCAAACTTTTTAAAGTAGCAAAACCTTTCACCACCTGGATTCCCCTTCTTAAGGGAACCCACTGTCAATGTTCCCGTCATAAAATATTACTCACCTGGCTAAATACCATCTTTCATCACACCACTGTCATAATCTCCATGTGGGAAAAACCTCATCCAAGATTTTCATCTTTTCTACTTAGTGAACTCAAATATATTTTTCAAGATCCTTCCAGGCTTTTTATCCATTTATTTTAAAATGTTTATTTAATGCCTACACTATCTTAGGTATTATGCTGGGGTACACAGCTAAAGGGTGAATTCATGTTCTTAATAAACAATGATCTATTGACAGTGGTAAATAAAGGCAAATAATTTCAGTATAATATATGTGTTCTAAGTTTTTTATATACTAACAGTAAAATGGGAGCTCTGATGAGGGGCTTGTTCACTACCCTAGAAGCTCACGGAAGCTTCCAGGAAGAGATGATGTCTGGTGCCATGTTTTAAAGGGAGTGAAGTGCTGAACTAAGACGAGAAAGAAGTGGCAGATTTGAAAATCATTCTCCTGGCACAGTTTTGAAAATCATGGCACAGTTGACAGTTCTGTTTACTTAGCCACTAATGCATCATGAATGAATAAAGTATCTTTATTCATGCATCATTAATGAATAAATTATGCATACAACATACTTTTTTAGAGTAACCCTCACAGTGTAATTCAACTATTGATGTATGCTCCTGTCACCCTACAACACATAGTTGTGTCCTTTTGAAATTACCTTTAAAAAAAAATCCTACTGATTAATATTGGCACTGTCACATAGAATACATAGTAAATATTTATGAATGTATATGATTGAGACCCATGGAATACTCACTTCAACAGTAAAGTAACTTCCAATGTCAAAATATGAAATCTTCACTTTGAAATGTGGGGAGGATAGACTACAACCGGATAGCACATCACTTTTTGTACTATTTCATTGTTAACATTTCCCGTTCATTAATATGAAAGGAGGATGACCAGTGTTAAAGCTAGAAAACCCCTTGAGCAATGCTGTGAAAACAGTGTTGTTCTCTGTCACTGGAGTTTTCTGATCATAGGAAATATCACAGGTAACAAGAGAAATCAATAAGCAGGAGAGTAAGAAGAATACTCTAAGGACACAGAAATGAAGTAATAAAAACTGTTTTCTTTTAGGAAAAGCCCATGTCGCAACAGGAAAAGCAGTTGCTTGTCATCGTATGCGGACAGACTTTCTTTTCTAAGCGAAAGACTTAAGGATATAGTAGATCAAAATATAGTTAGAAATACAGTTAGAAAAATTAATTGCCAGATTCCATTCCATAAATAATAGCTTGATTCACTCTAGAACCCAAAGAAACAAACAGCAACAATGTTTTTTTGCAGTGTTGCTTACCTTTTAGCCCATAAAAGAGAGAGAAAAGGCTGATATTATAAATGAACTAAAGATAGCAGAATTAAAATTTTAATGAAATAGCCTTTCTAATTCTAAGACTATTTAGAAAGTCTCCTTTCCTACAGGTTTCAATTTTAAATGGAAATAATAGCTTCTCATTTTAAAATATACACTCTTTTAAAAATATCAATTCACATATGTGGTAAGTTCTAATTGCATTTGAAATTAGGTAGTTTCTTTGTGATGTAGAAATATGACTAAGAAATTGACTTCCAATCTTAAGTCCTTGGAGCAAAGCTCACTCATTACCCAGAAAATGCAAGTCCTCAATAACTATTTTGATATATTTATATTGTTTTTTGCTATATAAGGGATACATTCTATGTAGAAAATTTGAACCATTCATCAAAATGATAAAATGTATAAAACCATTCAATCCTAATCACACCTCTAGAGATAACCACTATAATAATTTTGGTATTTTTTTTCTATTTTCACTTTATTCTTTTGCAACTAATAATCTCTATTTTGATTGTTTCAAGGGTTAATTTTAAATTTTAAGTTGCATAATCAACACATTATTCATAAATATACTCTCCTAAACAATATGAGTCTTAGAATAATAAAATGTGATCAATCTTTTCCAAATTACATATTATGATTATGCAAGCTTATAATTTTAAAATGTTTTTGCCCTTCAAATTATATATATCTATATCTGTAGATATATAGATATATATATATATTTAAAATGTGGGACTTAACCACACATTTGCCAATTTGATTACTCATCATTCCATCTCAGACCTGGGACAATTTTCCTTCTTCCTGAGGACATGTTTTCAAAGTGCATTTATTAAAGATTATTTGGTAGTAAAATATCTCTCTGCTTTTGTCTTTTTTTTTTTTTAAGATTTTATTTGTTTCTTTGACAGACAGAGAGAGATCACAAGTAGGCAGGGAGGCAGGCAGAGAGAGGAGGAGAAGCAGGCTCCCCTCCGAACAGAGAGCCCGATGTGGGGCTCAATGCCAGGACCCTGAGACCATGACCTGAGCTGAAGGCAGAGGCTTAACCCTCTCAACCACCCAGGTACCCTTTCTATGCTTTTGTCTTAAAATACCACATATCATTTTGGTTCTTTTAAAATATGTGGGTATTCTTTTCATTTATCATTAAAATAACATTTTTAACTTCTGCACAGTGAAAGAAACCATCAGTGAAATGAAAAGGGAACTACTGAACAGGAGAAAACATCTGTAAATCATATATCTGATAAGAGATTAATATCCAAAATATATAAAGAACCCATATAACTCAATAGCACAAAAAAACAAATTTAAAAATGGGCGGGGGGGGGGGTAGTGCCTGGGTGGCTCAGTGGGTTAAAGCCTCTGCCTTCGGCTCAGGTCGTGATCCCAGGGTCCTGGGATCTAGCCCTGCATCGGGCTCTCTGCTCCGTGGGGAGCCTGCTTCCTCCTCTCTCTCTGCCTGCCTCTCTGCCTACTTGTGATCTTTGTCAAATAAATAAATAAATAATAATAATTTTTAAAATGAGCAGTGAATCTGAATAGACATGTTTCCAAAGAAGACATACAGAGAGCCAACAGGTACATGAAAAAATGCTCAGTATCACTAGTCATCAGGGAAATGCAAATCAAAACTAAGAGATATCACCTCACACCTGCTACAGTGACTACCACCAAAAATACAAAAAATAACAAGTGTTGCCAAGGTGGTGCACTACTGGTGGCAAATGTAAATTGGTATAGCCACTATGAGGAAAAATGATGGCGAGTGAGCACAATGTGTGAAGGCAGTCAAAACGTTCAGATTCCAGTTATAAAATAAATAAATAAATCATGAAATCCAACAGATTGGTGACCATAGTCAATAATACTGTACTACATATTTGGAAGTTGCTAGAAGGGTAGATCTTAAAAGTTCTCATCACAAGAAAAAAAATTTCTGGTACTATGTAAGGCGATGTGTTAACTATAGTTATTGTGGGGATCATTTTGCAAGATATCACGATGCATACACCTGAGACTAATATAATGTTATGTGCTAATTATACTTCAATAAAAAATATAACCATTCTCTTCAGCGTTTTGAAGGTACTCTTCTGTTGATATCTGGCTTCTGCTGTTGTTTAGAAATTACCTGGATTCTAATTGCTCTCATTTTTAGGTATTACATTCATTCAGGTGGTCAGTTTCTTGTAAATTGGATCATTAGTGGGTGCTACGCCACTTTTCCAAATTATCCGGATGGTGTATACATTGGGAACCTGTAAAGCAGTAAGAGTCCAGTCTCCATTCTCCTGAGAAAACAGCTCCGGATGTTTCTCCCAACCTCATCAATTGTTAGAACCAGATCTAAGCAAGGGTATCATTCTTCTGCGTTAAGGTGCTTTCATGAAAATAGTATGGTTTCCAATCCAATTTCACTGATGAAGGTCCTTTCCATTTGCTATATCCCCAACACTATTTTTTTTTTTAAGATTTTATTTATTTATTTGCCAGACAGGGATCACAAATAGCCAGAGAGGTGGGCGGGGGAGTGGGGGAGGAGGCTTCCCGCTGAGCAGAAAGTCCAATGCGGGGCTCGATTCCAGGACCCTGGGATCATGACCTGAGCCGAAGGCAGAGGCTTTAACCCACTGAGCCACCCAGGTGCCCCCCAACACTATTTTTATTTTTATATATTACCTGTTTTGATCCATATACCCTCTCCCGTCCCCCCATAATCAGGGTTACCAGATCAGGTGTATTGCTTAGCTTAAGGATAATAACAGAAGTTTTGCTAATGCTTCTTCTTAGCCCACACTCCAGACAGACACCATAGAATCTGACAGGTAAAGACTAGGAAGACTCATAGGAGTCTGCCACAGTCTGAGAGGTGGAGTGAAGTTATGACCTAATCCAAAGTACCTCACACAAAGCTCACTGCAAATATAATGGTATCATATAGGGAGTTTTGTTTACCCAAGAAAATAATTTATCCCATATCCTGAGAACATCAGGTCAGGAAAAAATAAAAGGAAAATCTTGTAAGTTTGTAGAGATACACAGCTATTTATTTGCCTTCTCAATATCTTATCGTCTCCTAATCCTAGAAAATCTCCCAGCATAGTCGTCTCACAATCACTCTAAGGACACATGTTATATAAAATATCTAGGCTGATCCCTAAAGTCTCCTGGACCAGAGGTTTGGACTAATGAGTGTTTGGGTGGCTTGGCCCGACGGGGGGACAGAGAAGGAGGCATGGTTGCGCAATGCTCCTTGCTCATCGTGCATGTCAGTAGCAGCAAATGCCCAGCTTGATCAGAAGTATTATGGCCAAAATGGCTGAATGGGAGAATCCACTGTTCCAAACTTCCCATTGTTTTCTTCAAAGTTGTTCCTGCTACAGGATAGGTGAATCTAAGAGCATAATCCTAGTTAACACTCATTTGTAGCTTCCAGAGGTCTCTGATAAAGATCCAATATAATGATTTGCTAATTTCATCCAGGCTCTTGTTCTTGGGTACTTTTACTTCCAGCCATTCCTAAGTGATTGTTTTTCCCTTGCTGTTGAATGCAGCTTCTTATCACTTTAGTCATTTCGTCGGGTACAACAAAAATGTGCTATGACTCCGCTCATTAGCACATGGCTGAACACCCACAAGCCTGCTCATTTCAAGAAATCAAGGACCTGGCTCTGGGGATCTGACGAAGGCCTCTGCCCTAGCATTCCTGCTCCCCAGAGCCCTTCCCCAGCTATGCGTGATTGTGGGCATCTACATGACCACTTTATTCCTCCTCTGAATTCATACAGGACTTTCCATTAATAAGGGCTTCATTCAAGAGTGTTCTTTATTGTCTAGTTATTTAGAGTTCATTTGTCCGACAACATAGCAAGATGTTTGGGTGAGAGGTAAAGGTATTTTGGATGAGGAAAATGAGCTTCTAATCTCTGGGCACTTTGTTTTTTGACAGGGGCTGTGACATAGCTACTTTTTTTCATCTTTGGAGTAATGTCCAGAATTGCCAGCAGCCCACGTAATTCTCAGACATTTCAAAGACTGGGCTCAGCTTTGGTTTTAGCTGGATGTATAAGTCAGACTCTCTTGGTCACACAGGTGATTCTGTTTTTTACTCCTTTGCCCTCTTTCCTCTGAGAGGGCAATTCTCACAATATCATCATGTATTTCCCTAACTTGGCTTCTAATGGTTATTAAGTTCCAGTCCTATTTTACTAGATTATGGGAAGAGGCTGGTGGCAAAACAGTAAATGTACATTGGCTCCCATTACGAGAGAATGTAAATCGTCATGGTATGATTTAGAAATTTGGACTGAAAATCAGTGTGCTGGTGGGCCTGTAACAGCATACGATACCTCCTTGGCCTCCTGCACTTCCTGCGTAGTCGCTTTCATATCGGGCGCAGCTGAAGCAATCAATGAAACTACTTAGTTTAATCCTGGACTGTCAACTGTTCACCTCCAGGAACCACCTGCCTTAAGAACTGGCCAAGTGAGAGATAATGAGTTACAGGCCTGCTGCTTAATCATTTCCTTTCGAACAGTCAAATCATATCATCATATCCACAGAGTTGGAGAATACAGGCTCATACGCGAACTGCTAATATGAAAACAAGCATTATATTGACAACATCAGGCCTTCCACTTATGTAATAAGGATTCTAAAGACGTTGATTGTATGAGCAAGACAGGGCACCAGAAGTTAAAGGAAAAGAAAAAAAAAAAAAAGCATTTCTCTCTCTCTTTAACTTTATATACATACTTTCTACATATGATGAGGTATTATCTCTGTAGCCAGGAATAGAATAGATTGTTAGTTCATTTTCTTAAACAAGAATTCTTAATCTATACTCTCACCAAAGTATTATCTCTGTCTGGGCTAAATATAAGTTTCAATCTTCTTCATTTCCTTCTAACTTGCATTGGCAAATTTATTACTAAAAAGTAAAGTATTTTATTTTATTATATTTTTAAATCCAACTTAAAATAGAGCTTGATAAATAGAAACCATTTCTTGGCTCTATTAAAGTATAAAGACTTACCTCAAAGAAAAATGCTTTTTCTTTTTTTTTTTCCCCCAGCAGGAAGAAGAAATGTACTTCTCTACCCAAACATACTTATGGTTTCACATTGGTGACAATTTTATGAGACTAACGTGATCTAATATTCTAAGCCCCTTGCAGCTTAATGAATTGACTGAAAACAAAAACCTGACACCAGATCTTTACTACTCCAGGTGCCCGGGAAGTATTTGAGGGCCAGATGTTTGTAAGTAATGTGATTTTGTAGTTATTATCTCTGGGGCTGGGAAAAGAGGTAAATTCAGTTTGGTTCATTTTTGTTTCAATGTTCTTTTACTTTTCACTCTTCTACACAGTGTCAGTATCGTTCACATTTTTTAAGGAGTGGTAAAATAATATCTCATTAACTTAGTGTCTTTGGCTTCTGCAGACATTCCTTTTATAGATCTGCCTTTGTTGTTTTGATCCAGAAAGCATTAAATTTAAAGATGTATGCTCTATTGCATCATAAATAAAACAGTCAGGAGGGAGAGCCCACTTTAAACATCTCTGCTGTCGGGTCATTTTCCCATGAAGAAATCAGGAGAAAGTCAGACATTTGTTTGGCATAACTAATTTTATCTTCAAGTGGGAGGCTGCAGGACCCCAAGTATCTTTGCGCTCTATTCTTCAAAAGCAATGGAGTGTTATCCCCTTTCATTCAGCGCTTTTGCTTCCATATGATCAGTTCCTAATTGTTCTTTTATAGAAAAAATAGAATTTTGATCATAGAACGAAGCTGATTTTCACTGAACTTTTTATTGCCTTTCACTCTTTTAGTCTGGCTAAGATTTAAAATGAAGAATCCTTTACTGAATGTTAAGAGTACTCCAGTACAAGTGTAGATAGATATAAAATGAATGTGTATATATACCCAAAGGAAGCATTTTATTTTGCTCCAAAATAAAATTTGGGGGTTTTTCCAATGTACTTAAGACACCCTGAGAATAAAGATTTTTTTTTTTCAATGTTTTTAAAGCCACGGCTATACTAGAAGAAAAGATGTAGGTGATGTTTGATGCGGCTGCTTTTCTCTGACGTCCGCATTTGAAAATGAACATATGCGTGTGCAGAGACAGGACACTTTTGAAATGTCAGATAGACAATCTCAAGGGTCTAGAGTCAAGAGCCACACTTGCATTAAATGGAAAATCCGAGGCATGTGTGATCTAGATAATGAATTTGGAGCCTTGACTAATATTACCACAATGCTTCAGTGATTTGATCTCTTTGGGGTAGCCAACAAGTTGAATTTTGCTAGTTTCTATAGTGAGCAACATGAAAGGAAGATAGCCATCCTCACGTGGGTCTCTCTAGAGAGGAAACTAGTGCTGCCAACATAAAGTTAACCAACATAAACTTCCCGTACCGCTATTATTAGGATAATATGTATCCCTGCATTTTCCATATAATCTTTACCATAATTCTCCTTTTTGCAATTGTTTTCTGGGCCTGCGTAATGAAATGGGCAGGGACAATTTAGGTCTCTACAGGGAGTTTCATTCATACTGGCAAGGGCCAGTATGTTGAACACAGCTGTTGGACTAGACCTGCAAGTGTCATATAAGTTTCAGTTTCTAAATAGTTTCAGTTTCTTCCTTTTTTTTTTTTAAGATTTTATTTATTTATTTATTTATTTATTTATTTATTTTTTTATTTGACAGAGAGAGAGAACACAAGCAGGCTGAGTGGCATACAGACAGAGAGGGAGAAGCGGACTCCCCGCAGGGGAGGGAGCCCTACACAGGACTCCATCCCAGGACCCTGGGATCATGACCTGAGCTGAAGGCAGATGCTTAATGGATCAAGCTCCCGAGACAACCCAAATAGTTTTAGTTTCTAAGGTATAGATACTCTTCCGATAATATAGCTATGCTGTTCAGTCAAAATCAAAATACACTTATTCAGTCTCCATGAGACTGAATTGGGGGGATTTTATGACGCTATTTTAAACTACTTCAACTACGCACATGAGAGGAATTTTTTTTTTTAAGATTTTATTTATTTATTTGACAGAGAGAGATCACAAGTAGGCAGAGAGGCAGGCAGAGTGAGAGGGGAGAAGCAGGCTCCCTGCTGAGCAGAGAGCCCGATGCGGGGCTCGATCCCAGGACCCTGGGACCATGACCTGAGCTGAAGGCAGAGGCTTTAACCCACTGAGCCACCCAGGCGCCCCCGTGAGAGGAATTTTTAAAAGATGATGGACAAATTCATGACAGAGGGGAACATATTAAGATAATTAAATGAATAAATAATTTATCTGATCATCTCTCTTGCAGGTAAAAAATATGTGTGTGTGTGTGTGTGTGTGTACCATTTGACTCACTCCCAAATGTTAGTTTAAAATTTTCATATACTTTTTGCTTGAAAAGCAAAATTGGTTCTTTATACTCCATGATGCTTAAGTGTTGCTTGCCTAAATAGTAAGATGTGTTGCTCCAATGACCAGGAAATAATATCATTAAGGTATTTTGGATTTTCACTGAGGGCCCGAAAGAATAATCCTTGTCAGTGAGAATGGGACAAGGGCATCCAAAGCTCAGAACTGACCGCGGCATGACTTGTGAAAGCGGGCGGAGCCCTGACCCACGATTCCTAAAATCTGTTTCTTCTCGCCCAGCCTCCTTTCGCCGGGGTCACGAGCCGGGGTGAGTGTGAAAGTGCAGAGTCTTCCAAATGCTGCGCTTCTGTTATCCAGTCTTCTCAGGATCCCCAGAAATCAAAATGCAGTAGCAAACTCGGGAAAACCCTGCCTTACCACTTTCTTCCCAAACCAAAATTGAAAAATTTCAAATATGTAGGTAAAGAAATGTCATTCTCTTGGATGCTGATGAGGACTTAGAACTCTGAATCTTATGGAGTTTGCCCCTCTCTCTGATCTTCTGGTGCACTGAGAAGTGTTTTTTTTGTTCGTGTTGTTTTTATTTGTTTGTATTTTTTTTTATCTATACTAGTCTAGGACTTTCATGTACTTACCTCTAAACAGGGAGAAAAGTTCTTTTCCATTAAAAGACTGATTTCTCTTTGAAGTACAGCTCCAGTCAAATCACGTATATTAAAAAAACACATGCACACATCAAAGCCTCAGCCAGGATTGGTACAGAATGTCTAGTTTGATGTTGAGAGCTACCATGGATTAAAAATCCCAGATAACAGAAGGTGTAGGTTTAACTCCATGTATGTTTTAAGTAATCCACACACATGTAAATAACATGGATCTGTATTTTTCGACGTACAACCTTTCCATTCACCAAGAAATGTGAATAAATAGTGTGATAATCTATGATTAACTCATTCCTATAATTTCTTTTCAGTTTGTAGGTTTTCACTAATATATTTTACCAGATTATTATTTAAATAGCAATCCATCTTTCCTTTTTGTTCCCAAATCCACTGTATCCTTTCATTTTTATACTTCCAACCAATTTATAACCAGTAAGATGAATAAATATTATTTAAAAATCTAGAAGATGTTTTGATCCATCAAGAGAGAGACTCTGATGCTTTGTTTACAGAACTGGATTTACACTACAAAGTTTTGTGTTATGCAAATATATGATATCTGATCCTCACTCTTTGCTACAATGTACTTTGGCTATCCTCTTAATTTCCTTTCACCTTTTCATCCTGTGTTTGGCCCCTAAATAGTAGAATTCCTGAAGTCTCCATTCCGAGCTGTCAGAATCCTTCTGGAAACTTTCTTCCAGGTGGTCTTATCCATTCCTAGGGCTAGAGTGAAGTCAACCTGTCAAATCCCCAAACTTAAACTGTGGTCCAGTTGCCTCGTTTGAGCTTGACTTATATACCTGATATCCAAAAGGCAAAACAGACAAACAAATAAACAAAACCCAAAACAAACAGAAAAAGAAAGAAAGAAAAAAGAAAGAAAGGAAGGAAGGAAAAGAAAGACAGTAGGCAAACAAACATATAAAACCCACTGCAAACTGGCCACTTCATCTTCTTGGGTAAATCTCTCTCTAGCCTTTACCAGATGAGTAAGGGGCACCACTGTCCAACCAGGCACTTTACTGGGATATTTGGAAGTTGCTGCTCATACTTTTCTTTCCTCTGCCATGACAATAATCCATTGCCCAGCACTGTCAAACCAATTCCACAATTTGGCTCATATCCCTATTCTGCTGCCAGTGCCTCGTGCAGACCCCCACGGGCTCTCGCCAGGCTGCAGTCAACAGCGTCCTTGCTCCCTACCTCACTCTTGCTTCTTCCGTTCAGCCTGTCTGTTCCCTGACTGATCTTTGAAGTGAATACTCGGGATGAAGACCCTCTAAGACGCCTGCCTGACCTGACCTTTGCAAACCTCCCTCCCTCTTCTTACAGTTCTCTATGGCTTCCTCACCAAGTTCCAGTCACAAAAAAATCGTTATTTAGTTTCACCAGGAGCGTTCTCACCTCAAGGTCTCCACTTCATACCCTGGCACAAGGGTGCCTGAGATGCATTTCCTGGATCCTTCAGTAGAAGACCTACAGTTCCTACCCAACACTCAGTTCTCAGATTAAAAATCACTTTGCCAAGAACACTTTCCCAATAACCATTCTAAACATGGACCTCTTATTTCTGTGTTCTCAGAGGACCAGCATTTAAAAAAAATAATAATAATTTTTCCTATTTAGCTATCTAGCTCTCTATCATCTTTTAACCTAAAACTGATCTATGCTTTAGCTTATTCTAGTTTCAACACAGGCTGTCCTCCTCTCCTTTTAAAAGAGCACAGAGGAGAAGGCATTGCCCTCAAGATTTATGCTGCCTCGTTCAGAAAGATGACTTCCTATGAGAAAAAGAGAAGTGAGACTGGAAGTCATTCTTAATAATCTATGCTCTATATGAGGGAACGAGGCAAAACTAATTCTTTTGGAGATTAAACATGGAAGAAAATGAACTGAACTGGAAGATGGAGATCGGGGAGGTCTGCGCCGGACGAGCAGTTTCCTCATATAGCAAATTACACAATGAAAAGGGCCTTGTGCAACCCGTGCCACCAAAGATTTTGTTCTCAATTTCAGAAGCCAAAATACTTTATGTTCCTCCATTATAGATTTGTTTTCTTGTTAAATAATGTATAAAGTATGCCATGAAGCAAATATGTATCTTGAGAGTTAAGGAAAAAAATAAGTGCAGAAAAGAAATAATGAAAGTGGAATTAAAGAAAATGCAAAGTGAAAAACACAGTTAGATTAAGTAGTACAAGTTAGAAAAATATTAATGAAATGTGGACAACTGACAAAGGTATTAAAAGGAACATTACAAAAGAGAAAGAGAAGGCATGGCAACTTAGAAGTTATTTTAAAAATACCATTAAAGAGAATGCATCTCAGTACAGTCTCTCAGCCTCAGCACTACTGACATTCTGAGTTGGATAATTCCTTACAGGTGGGCACTGGAGGGGGGCAGATTTGGCCTGTGCATTTTAAATCATTGAGCAGCATCCCTGGCTTTTACCCATTAGATGCCAGTATCAATCCTCTCCCAGGTGGCAACAACTGAAATTATTTTCCCACATTGTCGAATGTCTCAAGGAGAACAAAATCACTGCCCTTCCCACCCCTTCTCACTGAGAGCCACTGGTTTTGTGTAATTTCATGTGAAGGGAACATGACTTTGTATGAAAGCAGCCATTTTTAAATCATAGCTTAACAGTGAAATCTTAGATAATTCACTTAATCAACATATATCTAAAATCTTCTTCAGAAAAATAGAGATGTGTACACTGCCTACTTCACAGATCATATTACTCAAATGAAAATGATGACAAAGGAGAAAAAGAAAAATCAAAACCATGGGTTAGAAGACCTTATAAACGCAGATAAAAAGATCAAACATAATTGTTCTACTGCAGTTTCAAAAATTGTACTCTGATCTTTCGGCAGCCAAAGTGAAAAGAAAGATGATTATTTGCACAATTCTTTAACAGACAGGAGACAGAAAACCAGTTCCTCTCAGAACCATGAGTTCTCTTAGCACCTTCCTCTGAGACGTTCCTGACTACACAGATGACAAGGAAGGACATAGAGGACAGAGCCCGCACATTTCACTGCAAGTGTACTTGTGATTTTGATACAGTTGTCTAGATGCAATGTTCTCCCATAAAAGCTCTGGGAATGACATTAAAACATAATCTAGTGAAGGTGACTGTGTGATCAACTCAGGAGATAAAGTGTCGTTTGATCTACGGCTATGATATAGAGTATCAAGATTTGGCCGTACAGCCTTCAAGATTTTAGTAAGTATTACTTTTTTTCACTCTGGCTTTTTATAAGAGCTTGATATCAATCATTTTGAGATATTTTGAATGAGGTTTTATTATACAAATAAACTTCATAACTGAGCAATTAAAATTATTTTTTACCCTTTCCCACTCAAGTATATGAGACTTTACCATCTGAAACGCAAGACTTTTTCTGCAATTGGGGCAGGGTATCTATATGCTTGGGCTGAGCAATGGGAGTTGGGCATATAGTAGGTAGGAAAAGTGGTGAGCACAAACATATAAAAATTTAATCCAGAGAGCCAGACTAGTACCTTGAAAAGTTATTTGATAAATTTCTTTAATTCTACATTACCATTACAATGTTTATGAGTTTTGCCAATTTTATCTTTCTTCAGTATTCTCTTGGAATATAATCATATTTTTAATTACTGTATTTCTCCCATACTTAATCTTCCTAAGCTAATCTTTTCATATCAGTAAAACCGACAAACCAGAGGAAAGATTTCTGTGTGTTGATTTTGAAAACAATGCAATGACCTCTCCATAGCAAACACAAAAGCTCAGTCCACTGAAAGGCAAGAAATATTTCTTCTGTTCTGTTGTTTTATTTGGTAATGAATTCCTTATTAACAGTGTTTATGAAATCATTAAAATAATACTGTCTGCTGGGCCATTAGTGCTAAGGTTTAGTAAACATCTGAGGCATGACGGGTTAACAGTTAAGCTTCCTCGCTCCTAATACAAGATAGCCTTTGCTTCCTCTCCACACCATCAATTAATAAAAACAAAATAGTCCTTCTTCAATACAGTGAGTCCCAAAGGTCCCTATATAGGCCAGTTAGTTTAAAGACTACAAGTCTGTGTAAATCTATACACAAAGCAAAGGGATTGGCCCAGAAAGGGGGCAGTGTGAAAAATTTCCTAGAAATATAACACTGAGGCCCACTAAATATTAAATAAAGGAGAGATAACATGTGGGAAGTTGGCTATCAGCCAGGGAGAAATATATTCATAATTAGGAAGTCAGTAACCACGCGCCTAAGGGGATCGACATAAGTTATTTAATTGTTTCAGAACGAAAAGCACATTGCCATGTATGTATTCCTTGCAGAGTAATAAAATTATTCTTTTTGTTCTTTTTAATAGTTGAGGAACACTGATATGGCAAAAATGTTAAGTTTCCCAGATTAAGTATAAGTATTCCTTCCTGGTGTACATGTAATTCCTATTTGTTATCTGGTTATCAGATCACTTACATAATTTCACATGCAATTTAAGATGCTGGTCAGAAATCCCTGTGGCAAATTTTGGCAAAAGAAGGTGAAAAAGTTGAAAAATAAAGATCTTCCAACATGTGGGTTTCTCTTTTTATGAAGGCTGATGTGGCTGGCTTGGCACCTTGTTAAGCAAATCAGTGCTAATTGCTAACACTTTAGCAAATTAAAGAGGCGTGAGAGGGCAGTGGACAGTCTGGCAGAAAGGCAATAGTTCTGGAAGAGGCGACTAAAACCTCACGGGTCCAACTCAGTCCCGTTATAATGAGGGGCATCTCCTGGGTAAGCCAGTAAAGAAGGCAATTCTGTGCGGGCTTTCCCAGGAAGGAAATGAACAAAATCCTTCTAAGAACTCTTGGAGTGTATCACTTTCTGTATCAGGTCCAACCGATTACGTTCCCACAAAAGGAAGTTTGAGGAGCAGTGAAACTTACAGGTGGATTGCCCTGAGCCCGCTAGTTTATGAAGACGAATGAGAGATGACTACAGAGGGTAGAAAAGATAACATGAGAATGCATTCAAAGTGGGGAAATCATAGCCAGCTCTCTAAAATCACATCATAGTAGGTTCAAGATGAGAATTATCCATCCAGAGTTCCTTTTGCCGATCAACCCCAGTGTTCGCGTAAGAAAAATGAAACTTACTGGGGTCACAAATGTGCCATCACATACTGCTGGCGACTGAGATGGGGCTAGGGTCATCATTTCTCTCTTTCCTCGCCTCTCCACTGCAGCCCGATACAGCCAGATGCCGGCGAACACAGCATGCACACGTGAGAACAGCGAGGGTGAGCCAACGCATACAACGGGTTTTATGCTCAACTCGGGAATGATTCTCAGACATGTGCGGTGCACAGAGGACTGAAGAGCTCTGGAGACATCGGCATCAGAAAGTGGTTCGAAGTGCAGGCATGAAGCTTTGGATGAAGATTGGGGTTAGAAAGGAGAATTTTGGTCTCCTACAGAGCAATTTTCTGCATCCAAATAGATAAAACTTTCGCGAAAGAGGAGTGCGCCGATGACCATGACCTGTCTAGAGCAATTAGAGAAGCAGAGGAGTGGCAGGAGCGAGCAGTGCAGCACACCACGGACAGAGATGGAGACGCTGTCGAGTCTGGCAAAGAAAGGGGAAATATGCAAATGGGAAAGCCCAAGGCTCAGCCCAGAAATGGTTCCTGTGGACCCTGAAGGGAGGTGTTTCAGAGTTGAGCTCTCCAAACCGAGAGCACAATAGTGTAGGAGATGAACTGGAGGCCATCAGTGAGTGTGTTTTTTGGACTTTCTAATCAGTCCTGAAGGTCTGCCTGTATGAGTGTGTGTGTGTGTGTGTGTGTCTGTGTGTTTTAAATTGAGCAGAAGGACACCTACAAAAGGGTGCATCAACACCTTTTTCAAGAAAGATCTTAAACCCTAGCAAAACACAAACAAAACCAAAATAGTTATGACTTATCCTCTAACCATGCAGAGCCTCCCCATCACGTAACTCTCAGAGTTACCATTCACCAATGCAGTGATGTAAATGTTATTACCTAAGAATTTGGCAAAGTGCCTGCCTTGATTTTTCCATAAAAATTATATCAAACACATAGAAAATGCATTAGAGCAATAAGGAACAGCAATACATGTATATAAACATGCATGCATGAACCATTTTATCATTTCACTAAATTGTTATGAAATGTAGGCACGAACTTGCATTAGGATATGGGATGTCCCTGTGATGGCTTTTTCAGAATTGTAAAGAACAGCTATGCCAGAGCTATGAAAGGAAAATAGGTCCCTTACTTTACTATGGTTTCAGTCAGATTTGTTTTCCAAAATCAAATTTGCAAATCACTGTAATAAATAAAGAGCAAAACAAACAAATAAAAACAAGAGGATTAGAAAATCAGACTAAAGCTCTCTTTTTATTATGTTTATTTCACATTTCAACCACTTTATAAGAGTTAGAAATATATAATGAAGGTTAATTTGAAATTTGTACTATGTAAGAAGGGAAAACTGTTAACTAATAACCATTCGACTTAAGACATATTACTATCTGTTCAAGGTCAGTTTTGCTCACCCTTGGCTATACATTTGAATTACTGAGGAGTTTTGAAAACACTAATTCTATCCCTTGAGATACTGACTGAATTGGTGTGAGATGTGACCCGAGCACTAGTATTATTAAAAGCTCCCTGGAATTACTTTAATGTGTAGCCAAGTTTGAGAACAACTCTTCTAGGCCAAAATATCATCTGGTAGTCAGCTTCTTTTATGAAAAAGATTAAGCTTGTTCAGAAGAGTTGGCAAAGGGCATCCCAACAAGAGGCTTAAATTGAAATTTGAGGGTAGAAAGCAGGCTTGGGGACACAGTGGATGATCCCTGGCACCCCACTCAACACTGGACCAGTACCTAAACCAAAATCGAACATTCCAAGTGCTGATTTCTTATTGTTGTTAATTTTTAAAGCAAGATTAGAAACATGTTCTATTGTACCCACAGCCTTCAGAAAGGGTCCCCTATGTGATCAAGTTTCACAAATGGGAAGGATTGTAACTGAGTCACCAGGCATCAGAACCTAAACACCTCTGCTCAGATCCCTAAATTTGGTTTCATATATTCTGTTGGGGTGGTCAGCACAGTAAAAAAAAAAAAAAAAAAAAAAAATACTCCAGGATCATCTGTGAGCCAGTGTGTCAAATTATTTTCATCCAAAAGTAGCTGTATCTGCATAGTCACTCTCTATTTTAAGGCATATCCAGTTTGAAAACCAACTGGCATATGAAAAGTGGCTTGGCAAACAGGCAATCAGAAAAAGTAATACTCTCTGTGGAAGGGCCATGAGTATCTGGTAACCTGAAGAAAGGACACTTCCAACTCTAGAGATGTTTAGTCCAAAGAAGATTCTACTTCCTCCAGTCCTGTAGAATCACAGAATCATCTCTTTAAAATGTTGCTTAAATACTGCTAGTCTTTCCTATCCTGGCTCTACGTTGACTGCTACAATGTTCAGCACAAAATGTGCAATCTTATTAAAGCTAGGTACCTTAACCTCATTCCAATCCTTGTGGTCACAACTTCCATGCAGGACATCTTGGCCATCTTCAGTACACTGCAGGCTCTCTCACCCAGTGGCTAAGAGCATGTGCTCTGCAATCTTGTTGGCTGAGTTTACATTCTGATCCCACCATTCACCAGCTTGATTAATTACCTTTCTTAACCTTCAGTTGTCTCATCTATAAAATGCAAACAATAATGATACCAATCTCCTATATCACTCATGAGGACTACATAATGCATTCATTGCAAATAACATAGTGTTTGGCACTGACAGTAAAACTATTCATTATAATTATTAATAATTTTGCCAAAGCATCATCAGCAACATATTTTATTTCACTCCTACCACATGTTACTTAATTAGAAGAGTAAGAATATTTTAGAAGGGACAGTGGGTGAGGGGCAGAAGCACCTCTGAAAGGCAGCTCCTAATCCATAGAAATATAAAACTCAGACAAAAGAACCTCTTCCTTACAGGTCAAGATACTTCTGACTAAGATCAAAACATATCTACTTGGGGATCATGATACCTTTCTATTTAATGGTTAGCTCTCCTTCTGTTTTAGTGTCTAACTAGTGGTGTTATTTTTCCTAGTTCTTATTAAAAGGATTTCAAAGCATGTAATCCAAAAAGAACATTTTTTGAAAAACAGAAATATCTAAAATAGTCACCAACTAGAACACACATAAAAATAATATATTAATGACAAATATTAGCATAAGTAATCACTGATCACAAATGATTGGTATGATATACATATTCAAAAATAAATAATATTAGATATATTAACGGTAAAATCACTTTAATTTTGTGGTACAATCACCAACTTCAAGTGATTGTCAAATAGAAATATACCTGACAAGAGGAGAAAAGAAACCACCAGCTTCCCAACAAAAGGGAAAGTTTGACATGGTTTTGATCAGAGTTAGTATTAATGAAAGATTAATCACCTTAAAGATTATTAATGCCTAAAAGTGAAGAATTTTCTTTAACCTCTTTTTGCCTTTCTATCCTTTAATGTAGGTGTTAATGAGTATTGAAATGGACAAAAGGCAAGGAAAGGTGTAAGCAAAAAGGGGCACTGAGTCTTCATCCTTGAATAATCCAACATGGTCTTCACATCCTGCCCCATTTGGGCACCTTAGAAAACAGAAATTCTGTGCCAGGAATTTTCCATGGCTATTTCTACAGAGAAGTTAACATTCACAAAGTAAAATGTCGCTTAGGCATTTTATAAGATGATCTCTAGGAAAGTCAACATTCTTATGTGTCATATCTTGTGAGAGAAGAACAAGCCGTTCTTCTCAGTAAAATAAGCAGAGCTTTGTAGAAACTTCGTATTTGTCCTTCAGTTCCTAACTACCCTCGCGCCTTCAACACTCAAGATCTCAATGTTGCTTCTGGTCCTCCAGACACCTGAGTCATCCCTGCCAACACATAACAGGTGTCCTTCCTGCCTGTGACTCTGAGCTCCCTCCTGCTGCTTCTGTCCTGCACTGACTTCCTGTTCCCGGACAGTATCATTGCTACTGATAACCTATGTGTCACCTCCACAATGTGTAAGACTTTATGTTGTTTTTGGACACCTTGTTTCCTGAAAACAAATTTCATATCTTCTAGGCTTCTATGATACCTTTGGGTTTTTGTTTTTGTTTTGTGGGGGTTTTCTTGTTTTTGTTCTTGTTGTCTTATTTAAATTCATTTATCCAACATACAGGACATCATTTGTTCAGATGTAGTGATCAATGGTTCATCAGTTGCATGTAACAGCCAGTGCTCATCATATCCCATGTCCTCCTTAATGCTTGTCACCCAGTTACCTTATCCCCCTGCCCACCTCTGCTTCCACAACCCTCAGTTTGTTTCCCAGAGTCAAGAGTCTCTCATGATTTGTCTCCCTCTCTGATTTCTTCTCATTCTGTTTTCCCTCCCTTCCCCTATGATCCTCTGTGTTATTTCTTAAATTTCATACTTAAATTTCACTCATACATGAGTGAAACCACATGATGATTGTCTTTCTCTGATGTCCACAAGAGCCAAACTCCAGGAAACTCTGATTGCATTCTATGGTAATGAGAGTCACTGGATAGATGTATTACCCTTGGTCTTCTGAATGGCCCATTTTGTGCCAGGAACACAACATCCACATCTCAGCGATGGTATCCTTCCTTCTGGAAGTGCCAACCACTGGGACTGCACTAGCCATCGAGCTAGTGACCAACGTGAGCCATGTAGACTCAAGGCCCAGAGTGCCTCATGATGCTAGTCTTGCAATTATCCCACAGACCCTAGAGCACTTTGTAGATCCTGTTATTTCACTCTGTGGTGGCAAGTAGGGAGGGAATAGATTTCACTGGATATACTGAGACTGGGAGTAACAGGACAGAAAATCAAATTTCAGGGGTCTGGCACATATGGGTCTCAGTTTATTCTTGTAATCTGTGACCATGGGTAACTACATGCCTGGTAGGCCTCCACTTCCTTGGATGCCCACTTTACAGAGCTGTTGTGAAGGTTAACTGAAATAAGGGAGGTAGGGTGCTTCATTAGTCCTGAAACCTATAATGGATGCTGAGTAATGTCAGTAGCAGATGTGAGCATCTTTTATCAACCCTCCCTACCCCTTCACTATGACTTTGTACTCCTCACCTTCCTAAAAAAAAAGTGAAGTGATTTTGTTGTTGTTGTTGTTCACTTTTTATTTTATCAGAAACGTCTTTTGACTACCATCCTTAGCTATGGCAATGCTATCAAATACTACCAAGGAAATTAATACCCACTAAAAACAAAACAACAACAAACCTCTATTTTGTTCATATCTGGGTCTCACTAGCAGAAATAAATTAATACCTAAATACAAATAAATAAAAAGTGAATTATGTTAAGCCTTATCAATCCCAAACTGCATCCATTAAATCTACACCATATTAGCTAGAATAAACTAAAAATCTTTGCAATCATGTTTAAATTAAGACATTAGAAGATATACTGCAAATACTCAGATGGAATTTCACTGCCCTCAGTAGAGCCAGAAATACATTTTGCTACAATTTTCAATTATGTACAATAAAAACTAAAATATTTGTAAGCAATCTTAAAGACCAAGCATAAATTAAAAACCCATTTATAGCTAATGGCATTCATCCCCTCCTCCCAAAAAAAGGATATGAAATGAACAAAACAGCATGCCTCAACTATTTTCCACTTCTTAAATTTCTAGTCCTGGTTAACCTACATCCCAGTCCAAACTTCACAAGACAACTGAAGCATCTTAAATTTGGAGACTATAAAGAATAGTAAAGACACAATGTGTTTGTACCTAGTCAAGGAGGAGGCTCCCTGGATACGAAGGCATCCTGAAAGGAAAGATTGTTAGACATTTATAAGTTTGTTTGTTCTGTCCTAGTTACTACTGTTGTTTTCAAAATATTCTTGTCTTTCCATCTTCCTACCCCCTTTTGGATGGGCAAGCCATGTGGCTCCTTCTGTCCAATGCCTCATTAGCTATATGAAAGTGCCTATTAAGGCCAACACATTTAACTGCTACTGCAAGAACCTTCCAGGATTTCCCTTAGGAACTATGACTGTTATGATTTCTGCTCTCTAAGCCTGGGTCCCTGAATGTCAGCATGGGATCTACCCTACTGACTAGCAGTGGGCTTGTGTGAGTTGAAAAAAAGCCTTTATTGTTTAAAGTACAGAGAGTTGGAGAGACCAGGGAGATTGTGCTCTCTATCTCTCCCCTCCCTCTCTCTCATATTTCTTTAACTGGGAACTTTAGAGGACAACCCCCTCCTTCCCATCACTCATCCCACCACCCTTGACAACAGACTGCTACCAAGGTAAAAAAGAAGTCTGGCTCTGAGAAATCACAGTGTTGAGAAATCTATCAGAGAAGCTATGGAGGTACAAAGAATTCTATGACATGATACAAAAGCCAGGGCTGGCCAAGAAAGAAATGCCAGAAAGCAAATCATTAGGTCAGGGCAAACAGGGAAACAGGGAACACAGTAAAATTGCACTTAAGGAGAGAAAATATCCAGAACATATTTTATTCAAAAGCCTGTTAGCTTTAAAAATTATAAAGTAAGCAACAAACCATTGAATAAAATATGTTCTACCTTCCTACCCTGACAAATAAGCATTCATATGGACAAAACATACACAGCTATGTTTTCTGCTTGACAAAAATTTTGAAAAATATTAAAGTTGAATGCATCTATTTTGTACATCTCTCAGTTCTGTTGATGAGAGCTGGCTATGATGAGAATAAAGACAAAGATAATTCATAAATAACTATGTATGTATTCCATGAAATCTACTTGCATTGATTTCAATCTACAGAACCACTCATTTTCTTGTAATGATCAATGTGTATTTTTGTTATGCTGAGAATAATGATCCAGGAGAGGGTTCAATCAACTCTGACCCACAACACTTGTTTTTGCACAGCCCTTAAGCTAAGATTTTTTTTTTTGTATTTTAAGTGATTGAAAATACTTAAAAGAAGAATATTTCATAAAAAATATATGATATTCAAATTTCAGTACCTGTAAGTTAAGTTTTATTGTAATCAGAGAAGCCTACTCACTTATGTATCAACTGTAGCTGTTTTCCTTCTAAGATAGCAGAGCTGAAGAGCTGGGACCGAGGAAGGCATGGCCACAAGTCTACAATAGTTACCATCTCATACTTTACAGTGAAGTTTGCTAACCCCTGATCTAAAGGATCAAAAATTAAAATGTAAATGCAAATATAAAAATGCATATGTATTTTTTTAGAAAACTATAAATAAATATAACTTTAAAATTGAATAATCATTTTATATCTTCAAAATGGTTTCTTAAATTATTTATTAAAATTAAATGATAAAACACAAATTATATTAACTTGTATCAAAATCTAATAAGAAATTTTAATCTGGCCAAAATGTTACCCATTCTTTTAAATGTAATTAAATTATGTTACATATTTCCATTAAAATGAAACCATATTCATTAAAAGCAATTCTAGTATTTTATATCCATTTAGTTGCCAAGGTAAATAACCAGGAACGTATTTCCATCACATTGTGTCTAGACCTATATAAGAGTAATATGTAATGTTTTGGATTTCCGACCAGCCTTGACAGCCACATTCAATTGTTCAGTTAATGGAAATTCTGCTCTAATCATTTATATCTCCAACAAAATTAGAACAAAAAGAGAAGCAAGTAAATGGATTTGAAAACAGACCAGTTACAGAAAAATCTATTGCATTCCTCGTATCAAAGAGAAATGATTTGAGCAGTTAAATTTGTCTTTCCTCTCACCTAAATATATCACCATTTGAACTCTTCCCTTGCTCTGAGTCAGTGTTTCTTTCAAAAGACACTTTCTACAGTTAGCAGTTGTGCCCACCACAAACCTTCATGGTCTTCCTACAAAGTCACCTTTTATTGTAAAGATAGATTACTGAACAGTGTCAGTAATCAGAGAAGGGTTGATGGATAGATTAAGTAAGAAAGAGATCCCTGTGTGCTACAGGAAATGTGTCCCTGCTCTTTGTGGCTTGTCGGGCAGGCGTCTGTTTGCTTGATTGAGTCCAAGGGTGTTAGAGTTGTTCCAGTTTGGTTAGGGCCAAAGGGAATGAATATCTGGACACTGTCGTCCACCTCTCCAAGGGATAAGGACATACACGTGCTCTATCACTGATGCTAGAAACCATAAACATTTCCAATCTGATTAAATATTAGTTCTGGGAAGATTTAATTTGGCTCCTTGACAGTAGTGATGGCTTTTCTTTTGAGTCTGGTATGAGGATAGTCAGAACGCAGCTTTCCACGGAAACGTGGCTTTCTACTTTTAGAAGACGGACATATAATAACCCATTCACCCCATGTCCCCAGTTGTTTGACACCTGACATTCCCTGAAACTCCTGTTTAAAAAAAAAGTCCCCTCAAATGTACACTATCTTGCAACAAAGAATACTTTGCAATGCTTGCACAATTGAAAAAAAAAAAAAAAAAGGAAGGAAGGAAGGAAGCAAAAATGGATATGGTGGGCTGAATTATACCCTCCCTCTCAAATTTACATGTTGAAGTTTGAACCCCCAGTGTCCTAGAATGTGACCATGATCATATATGGAATCAGGATCTTGGCAGAGATAAAGTGAAGTCCTGGAAGTAGGCCCTAACACAGCCTGATCAGAATCTTTATAAGAAGTGGAAGTTTGAACACAGAAACATACAATGAGAATCTTTATAAGAAGTGGAAGTTTGAACACAGAAACATACAATGAGAATCTTTATAAGAAGTGGAAGTTTGAACACAGAAACATACAATGGGAGAAGACAGTCATCTACAAGCCATGGAGAGAGATCTGGAACAGAGCCTTCCCTCACAGCCCTCAAATGAACCAACTGCAACAACACCTTGATCTTAGACCCTGGGATCATGACCCAAGCTGCAGGCAGAAGCTTAACTGGCTGGGTGAACCAGGCACCGCCCCCCACCCTTTTTATTAAAGAGTCAAAATTTCTTGAAATCTTTGTCAAAAGTTTTGGACATCATCTTAAAAACAATGGCAAGTCATCAAAAACTTGTGAGTCAAAGGTATTAACCTTTTCACATTTTACATTACGTGTTCATCCAAATCTGTGTAATGACTGATTTAAATCCTGTTGATCTACTTGTTGTATTATTTGGATACTTTTGAACATTCCTCACAAATTGTCTAGTTTTCAGGGTGCTGAATGATTGAGCATCCAGCGGTAAAAATTTCTCAATTTATCTAATTTTAACTACAAATAACATCAATATTATTGGACCTCAAAAATAATATTTCATGAAATTTTCCATGAATTCAAGGACAATAGCTATAATTTGTAATACAAATAAACATCCATCTTTTTTCTAAAAGTGTTTGAGAATAGGGTTCCTGTTTCTTATAGCTGGGCATTTCACATGGATTCAGAGAAATTTGAATTAAGTTCTGCTGCTTTATTTTTTCTTTATAGGTTAAAAATAATATTCTATTGAATTTTGCCTTTTCTTAGAATCAGGGAAAAATTCAATCTATTAAGTTAACTATATTGCTGTATTTTCAAAAGATAGCTCACATGCAGTGTTTTCTAACTTTATCATGATATGCCATTGTTCGTATTTATTTTAACTTACATCAAGTCTATTGTAATTCATTCTTATTCTTGAAAACCTACATTCAACACCCAAGACTGCAGAGCTAATCCATGAACTTCTAAATGAGCAAACTAATCACATCTCTAGGGTATTCAATTTACCTTTGTCCTCCCATTTAATTGACAATAGATGTTATAGTATTTTGTATCTTGTCTATCAAGACAGAAACCATCTCCCTAAGTAACTGCTCTGAACTTGAAGATGACAAAGATAAAGTGACTCCTGAGAGGTAAATTTACAATAATGATATAGAAATCAGCTATGAAATAAGTTACTATTTCTCCACAGTTTCAGTTTTCAAAAGTTACTCCTGCTATCTCCACAAAAGCATGGCATTGGATCAGTATTTTAGCTCATTTCAGTGGGAAACTGCAGGAAAATAACTCCTGTTCACAGAAGACTTGCAGAAAAATTCAATTTTTCAGGTGATTCATATAATTCTAACTCTCAAAATATAGTTCTGGGGTAAAAAACTGAAATTACTAATTTTAAGTTTATATATATATATGGATATATATATATATATACATATTATATAAAAATATCCAGTCCATCTCTCTGTAATGTAGATGCACTAAACACATTATTAAAATGTTTACACTACATTTTGCTTATTTCTGCATGCCTACGGCCTTGGCTCCACATCTCAATGAACACCAACAAACAATATTCCAAGAAAGCCAGCAAGGGGTTTATTTTTACCACTTTCCCACGAAAACAGTAATGTAATTCTGAACAAGTGCTGGGCAGAAGTACATGCTGTGTTTTCCAACTGAAGCAACAATTAAATCTATGTTACAACAGATAACCAATTAAAAATAAGCATTTCTAAGAATCTTGTTTGAAACTGGGAATCCATGAAAGAGATTATCATTTAAAATATTAGCCCAGGTGCAATGAGTTCATATTATAGGACACTCTCTGAAGAACAACTAGGCCTTAAGAAAATCACTTGGTAGAGGCAGGAAAAATACAAGAAAATAAAGAACAAAGAAAAATAAAGAAACAGCTGGATAGAGATGGGAAAAAAATTAAGAGAGGAAGGAAGGAAGGGAGAAAAGGAGGGAGGAAGGGAGGAAGAAGATATTCAACAAAGACGAAACCACAGTGCACGGATAACCTGCAAGTGAAGATACTGGTAAAGTTGGATTTAGCAGTAATTTATTTAAGAAATGTATTCTCAACGCCAACCATGTGCAGTGCCCTGAGTTCTTCATACAGAACTCTCTCACACACCTGACCGTCTAATTGGGAAGACCCACATAAGCCAAAACTCTGCTTCTCAAAAGTGGTCTTTAACCACCTGCATCAGAATTAGGAGGGTTGCTTATTTAAGAAGCAGATCAGAGCCCCAGTGCCCAGTCTAGATCTACTGAATTTCATTCTGATCCCCTCCCCAAATCTAATACAAATACCCATTTTATTTAAATCCCCTAGTTGTTACAGATGATGGGTGTTGAATTCTGAGAAGTCTTCACGAAGAGCACATAAAGTAATTGAGGAAGGTACAGGAAAAAACACATCAGAGATCATAGACAAATGACCCCAAGAAGAGAATCCCCAAAGTCCCTGACTCTGTAGGAGTTACCCCTAGGAGGCCCTGCATAGCACAACAGTAGCTTCCGTGAGGACAACATTTAAAGTTAAGAAAAGTGCTAATGCAAGTTATTTATCACCAGATCTACGTGAATTCAAGATAATAAAAAGTCATTTATTTCATGTTGTCGACATTCAGAGTTTTCCCAAAGAAAACAAGACTACGAATTCTCCTTAATGAAAATCATCCCTACAGTCTGTGTGAACTGAGCAGGTTTCAGAGATCTTCTATCAAGGGGGCTGAGGATATCTTTTTCTGACTATCTACCAAGAAATCTCCAAATTGATTTCTTGTTAAAGGTAATATCCACACCATCGGTTTTAGTAATCTTTTTTCAAACAGCGTTCCTATTTCCAAAATAGTATCATTTTCCCCCATAAGGCCCTAGGGATTTGGAAAAGGGTTAAAGATTTAATAAATTAGTTTCAGGATATAGTAATAGCATAGAGAAATATTTTAGGGAAACCTTATGTATATTCTACATTTATAAATGTGCCTGGTTCCTGGACCAGGAATAAAACCTATACAAAGAAAAGAATCTTGAATCAACTAATCCAGAAACCGTATTCTCTAGGGATTGAGACTACATATATGTTCTTAAATACATGTTTCTTCTTGTATCATTAATTCTACTAAACAGGATTGGGAATGTCCTGTGGATAGAAATGTTAATTTTTTTTTTTTTTTCAAGGAGATGAATACTAATCACCAAATAAGAATCCCTTACACAGATTAAATTACCTACTGCCCTACTTCCAACAAAGTCAAGAAAAAGCATATTAGAATTGCAAAGCAACAACAACAACAACAAAAATCACTAACACATAAATCAAAAGGTTGATCCAATCGACATCTCAAAACTATTACAAATCAAAAATGCTTATCCCTCTGGTAGGACAATTCTAGAACAGATAAGTGACTTGTGTACCTGAGAAGACAAATCCCACTTATCTCTAAAAGTAGGATAGCAATACCAAGCTTCCTCTCGCATTTATGTGAAAACAATCAATGTACTTTCTTACTGATTGCCTCTCTAGGTGAAAAGAGTTTCCCAGGCCTTCAACTTTTTTGATTATGGAAGTCATTTTTTTCCCATATATCCTGAGAGAATGCCAATTGTTCATTATAGTTCACAATGTCAATAAAACAGCATTGTGCCAGTAGCCGTAGACACAGAGTTCCTTGACTATCCATAAATAAATAAACAAATAAATAAATAAAGTTCATGTGAAAAAAATCTAGTAAACTGAGAACACTTCGAGATCATTCAAGCAGAAAACCACGTTATGGAGGGCAAGTTCAATAACAAAGAGAGACAAGCGCCTGTAGAACTTTCCTTCTTCGTGACTGGGAGGAGGTCCTGCAGATGACACCCTCCCCCCAGGTTCACGGAGTATTCCTCCTGAAACACTGTGGGCCAGACAAGGGAAGAAGGGAAGAAATCTTGTTTTTGTGTTTTGCTGTTTTATAACTTTTATCTCTTCCTACAGAGAAATATGTTGAAGGAATACAGATTCCTTGGAAGGCAAATGACATAACTTCTACTGACTGTTTTGCTGTAATTTTTTCTATTCCAAAATAATCTTTGAACTAATGATTCAAAAAATTCGTAGTTTTCTTTGCCTCTAACATTAAAGAGTTCTCCCTAAGATCCAGTCCACCCAAATCTTGCTAATCACAAGTTGAACACTAAAAGCTGCATTAATTTAAAATCTGAATAGTTCTCAGTCTGTATGCATATTTACTCTTCATTATTATTCATTATTGATCTTTGGAATTTGTCTAGATTAATAACAGGGTGAAAAATAATACAAAAGTCTTCATTTAAATAAGCAAGGGGCAGTATATGTTCTATCTTATGGTCTGCTTTTCTCAAAGGCTTCAGGAAATAATATACATGTTCTATAATAGGAAAATGTTTAAATAAATTTGACACATTCATAAACTTCAATATTACACAGCCTTTAAATTTACTAATAATTTTAGTGGCATAGGTAAATGCTTACAAAATAATGAAACTATGAACTATTATGTATATTATATATCATATTATATATTAATACATATTTTTTATGCTACATATTGAGAAAATAAAAAAGAAGTAACAGAAGAGACTATTAATGAGTAGTCTCATTATGAGAAAATATTCCACAGTTAGTCTGTGGGTATGGCTGTGTAATTCCATTATATACTTAAAACCACTGAATTGTACATTTTAAATACATGGAAATTATAGTATATGAATAGCATCTCAATAAATATCTTAAAAATTCCAGAAGAGATTATTTTAAATAATTTTATTAAAGTATAATTTACATAAAATACCTATTTTAGGTATATAGTTTGATAAACTCTAACAAATGTTTATATTAATAAAATCATGAAAAAGAAGACTTTCCTTTGTTCAAAGTATTATCCTTATACCCCTTTCTAGTCAATTTGTTTTTTTAATCCTCAATTTCAGGAAAATGTTGGTCAGCTTTGTCACTACAGATTAGATCATTTTCTTTGGAGTTTCATATAAATGGAATCACACAATATGCATTCTTCTGCTTGGCTCAGCATCACGTTTTTGAGACTACATGCATCTGTTTTTGCTTCCGTACACTGATGATTCATAATCCATTCATCTCTTGATGAATTTTGGGGATGTTTGCAGATCTCTAGTATTAGGCCATTGTGAACAAAGTTACCATAAACATTCATACATATACATATATGGCTATATATTTTTATCTTTCTTGGGTAACTACTAAAAAGTAGAATTATTGGACTATGTGGTAGTTTTGTTTTTTAACTTTTTATGTAACTGTCAAACTTTTCCAAAGTAGTTATTCCACCACAAATCTCATTAGCCATATCTGGGCATTCTTTTTGAGTCACACTTTCTCCAACCCTTGAAAATGTCATTATTTATAATATTAGTCATCTAGAGAACTGTGTGATTCCAGAGAATCTAGTGATTTTTGTGTGTGTGGTCTTAATTTATATATTGCCATGAATAATAATGATATACACAAATACTATACTCTCTCTTATAATGATGAATATAATTGTCATTTCCAGACATTCTTGAATTTTCATTTGTGGAGTATCTGTTCACATGTTTTTGTTGGGTTATATCTTATAATTAGTAGGTTAATTAGTAGAAATTGCAACGCAGCTGTGGGATATCTGGTCAACAGACAGCATCCAGAGAGGATGCCTTAGCTCAGAGAGTTACCTCGTGTGAAGTCACACTATTTCTATGAAAGTTTCTTTACAAATCTTGCCTTCCTCTCTTCTTTTAAAGGAAGTGATTCCTGACTGACATTCCAACCCCCATCTCAGCATCTGCTACTAGAAAACCCAACCTACCATATGGTCTAAATATACTTCCTGTTTTATGCAGTTTTTCTTGTGTTTCTTTTGTTTTTTTCTTTATTTACAGCTGCATGAGTGACAACAAAATTAGGTGTTGTTTCTTCATAACTGGTTCTAATAGTTGAAAATCCTAAATCACTAAGAACATTGGGTAACCTTAGTATGCCAGATCCTAACTGAAAATATGTTCTTTACCCGTAAATGATGGGATTTAACCAGCTATGAACGAGTTTCAGTTTCCAAAATTTAAATAGCATAAAAACTGTAATAGCCTCTTTATAACACTTTGAAAACCTTGATTTAATTTTTTATTCAAGTAATAATCAGAGAACTCCTTCAATTGCATAGACTCCTTACCCTGGAAAGTAAATTAATTTAGGCTTTGACTATAACAAAAAGAAACAAACAAAAAAAGCTTTGCTGTTCTTTGCTTTATTTTTTGACAAAGCTCCAGCCTGAACTCTGGCTGACGCCTGTGCTTAGACCCCATTTCTCTTTATATGCTGAGAACGCAGCTTGGCAGTCTATCATCTACTTCCTAAGCCTGCTTCTCTAGCCTAATTTCTGTCTCTGGATTTTGCTTTACTCTTTTCTCCTCCTTGATAATTCCTTGGCTCAGGGCACCTGGGTGGCTCAGTCGGTTAAGCTTGTCTGCCTCAGGCTCAGGTCATGATCCCAGGGTCTGGGAATAGAGCCCTGCTCAGCAGGGAGTCTGCTTCTCTCTCTCTCTCTCCCTCTGCTTCTCCCCCAGCTTATACTCTCTTTCTCTCTCCCTCACTTTCTCTCTCATTCACTCTTCCTCTCTCAAATAAATAAATAAAATCTTACAAACAAATAATAAACAATAAGTCCTTGGCTCAATTCCTGGGTCCAATCCTGGTTCAGACTCCAGTTTTCCATAAGTTAGTAGTTCTGTTATCCACACAAAATGACAGTGAGCATTTATACCAGGAAAGATTATAGTCTTATTATATCATTTACACAGTCACACACGTATGCAGAAAGACAGATTTGAAAGAACTTAGTCACCAAAGATTATATATCGTATGTGCAGTATTGTTGTATATTAATTAAGTAAATGTTCCTCTACCTCGAGCATTATTTAATCTTACTAAACTTACTTTAATTGGTTCTCTAGCTCCAAGCACATCCTCTCCTTCATAATTAATGTCCACTCTTTGCAGCAAATTAATGACCACAATTGCAACAAAATCCAGGCCATAAAACCACAGAGAGCAGGACAGTGAAGATCAAAGAAGGTTCCAGAGCCCACGAGGCAAAAAGAAGAAATATAAAACAATTGTCAAAATTCCAATCACTGTGAACAGAAAACGCTGATAAACAAAGTCCCAAGGGTTCCCAAGATTTCTAATCACAACTACACATATAAACATATAATTACCCATACAAACACACGTTCACACATGCACACACACACAGATAAGTACACATAAATACATACACGCATTCTGTTATCTCTTTAATATCAAGGAAACAAGTTTCCTGAATTAGCTGGAAAGAAAATAGGATATTCAGAGGTGTCAAGGAGAATAATAAATAGGAGAAAAATGTATCTTGCATTTAAACACACTTTTTGTTCCATCTAGAGGAATATAAGAAAAATATAGAGAGAAAGAGAGAAATACAGATACTCTTCATGCAATGACCTTTTATAAGCGCACAAAGAGTTCTCAGCACCACCATTATTCCCTGAGTGAGGGTCTTTGGCACTAAATTACCATCTGAAATTCTCCTTTCCTTTATCCTCCCTCTGCTGAACCTCAGAGGGAATCTGGGTACTGCTGACACGGCAGGTATAATGCAGTCAGTAAAAATGCTTCACAACAAGCACTCTTACCATTGACCTTCATCCCCTGCTTTGGAGGGGAAGCATCTGGCAGCTTTGTATTACAATATGGGCAAAGCATTGTGCACAGCCCTAGGACTTCTCTCCTTCCTGTCAGAAACCCCCCTTAGCAAAAATTAATGAAAGAGGAAATGGGGCATGAGGCCTAACTATTCTGTTCTCTCTCAAACTGAGGATTTAGGGCTTTGAGTCATATTAAGCATAAGCATCTTAAAGAGACATTTCCTGTCATATATCATCATTTTAGTGGAACAGATTTTCATAGGGAATACAATCTAATTAGCCAATTAAAAGAGTTACTTTATGTATATGCCACAATATGGGGTAGACAGTGTTTTAATAGAAAAACTGCTCCTTTTCTACTATCATTTGCATATAAACCAAGTATTCCATTTCCTTGACTTCTGAAGTGTTATTAGTGAGCCCATGGCTTTGCTATGTAGATTTCTGAAATTTGAGATTTTATCATTAAAAAGTTCCCCCAAATACTAGGGCCATTCAAACTCAAATTCTGAAAACTCCATGTTCTTAAATCCCTTCTGCAAAAGCTGAGGACCCCTAGGGGAAACCATTAATCTGGAGACAAAATGTGTCCATGGAACCAAAAAGGACTTGAGCTACTGCGGAAGCTGGTAGGAGAAAAGGTAAGGTGATCAAACATACATTTTGTTAAAAGGAGAGCTTATGATCTGCTGATTACCTCTGCCAGAAGCATTATTTAGTCTTACCAAATTTACTTGAATTGGTTCTTAATTGAATTGTTCAGTGTTGGAAAGCAATTCTTTATGAGTCTTCTGCATGGCTGTATGTCTTGTAAGCCAAGCACTGACAGCTTTGTTCCAGACTATTTTTACAATGTTGTTTGTATAGCAAACAGCCTTTGGAAATAGAGTTAGTATACCCTTCCATAGCAAAGGGTGGATATTTTTATACTCTAACATGATGAAAGATAATCTCTCCCTGCAGAGCTAAGAACAATCAGGTGTATGCTATTTATAAAAAAATTGAAATCCTGACCCTCAGAGTTCTTCTCCTGTAATGTAATTTTGTGCAAGCATCCTCTGGTCCTTGTCTTATTTGCCATGTGAACTGCGGCTCAAGAAACGGTCATGAATATGCTGATACTCTCACTACTACTATGGCTGTGAGTAATAAGCACTCAGTCTCCTTTGACCTGGGTTTTGTGTCTTCAATCAGCATCCATGAAACTAGAGAATACTGTTTGCTTGAAAGAATAAAATCACAAAACTTTCCATTTTCTGGACAGATTTAATGATGAAGATGGGATATTAACAGGCATGGCTTTTTAAAAAAGGAAATATGAGGGTCTTAGGGGCCAGTTAATGAGATCTGAGGGAAGTCCTTGGGAATTGGTACTAAACATTTTGACAAAACTGTGTCATCTAGTGGTAAATAAATGGTCCTTTCTTTCTTTCTTTCTTTCTTTTTCTTTCTTTCTTTCTTTCTTTATTATAAAGAGGGGTACTTTATTATAAAGAGGGGAAGTGGTTACAAGTGGAGTGCCAGAGGGCTGCCCAAACTATGGTTCACACTCCTCTGGGTAGAGAACTTCCTCACTAATTTGCCCTATTGGCTAATAAACCCAGACAAAATTCAGGGACCTGGTTTAAATTCCCTGCAAAGTACTTAAGCCCTCTGGCAGTCAAGGAAAAAGTGTTATCTCCTCAGCAGTTGTAACAACTAATCCTAAGAGTTGTACTAGATGGGCAGAAGGTTCTTCTTCCTTTTGGACAATAGTTACAAAGACATGCTTCCACACCAAGCATAAAATGGAAAAAAATTGCGACAGTTATGAGCAGAAATCAAGTGAATCGTCAGAATTTTGTCTGGGCCATTGGTGAAACAAGGAGATGAGGCACACAACACTTAGAAACAGTGGAATGAGATGGAATGGAATGGAATGGAATGGAATGGAATGGAATGGAATGGTATGGAAGGGAATGAAATGGAAACAGATGGGTTGTCTTACAGTTCCTACATCTATGATGTCTGTCATAGCTATTTTAGATACGTTCAGAGAAGACAATAAGCAGTCTCAGAGCTTTTTGCCGAAGGTCTTGTTGTAAGGGAGCTTTGTCCCTATCTAGAAGATTTCCCTGGGACAGACAAACTTTTGCAGGAAACCATTGTTGAAGCACTAATTAGTATTCAGAGACTCTTAACTGCTCTAGATTGAGTTTTCTGATAAAGGTGAACCATTATAGAATAGAAACTGACACACACAAAAATCTAGATGAATTATTGAAATTATCCTTCGCATTCTGGAAAATTTCTCTCACCTGCAGAGAGAATTTAAGCAACGTCATCTTCATAATGGGGCAGCAGGTGCTTTGGATTATGGAGGACTCCTCAAAGAAAAGCACCCTATGTGATCCAAGACTGACTTAGTCAGAAGGCACAAAACCCTGTGACACCATCCAAAAAAGTAATGTAGCTATAAATGTTGAGTCAAGGTCTTTTAAGTCCAAAAGAGATGGTATCAGCTAGGAAGCTCTAACAGTCCAATACAGGGCAATAGGCAAGCCTACTGGAAGTTTGTTTGGTTGACCATGAGCTGCCACCACCCTGCGTAAAACAAAATGGGAAGGCTTGTTAAATGGGATGATGCCACTTTCTAAGTGTCACCAATGCCTCCCATGCTTTTCACCGTGATCTCAGTTATTTTAAGGACAATACAGATAACTAAAAGAAGTGCTAACATTCCCATTACTCCAAGAGGGATCAAAGATGATACACCTCCTCCTAAGTATGCTGGAGGACTTGGAGGTGGAGAGAGAATCAGACTTTTATGGTTTTGATGGATATGCATGCCCAAATCACAATCTTCTCCAGACCATAGGAGAAAAACACACCCATATTTAACTAATAGAGTTTGAGTGAGGTGGGGAAGAGAAGTGAACATGACCATGTGGTGGGATGCTTTGGGCCAATTAAATGTCATGTTATTTCTCCACTTAAAAGTAGGGCAAGAACCGACGTTAAATGCATATTCTTCCACAGTACATAAGTGACAGGGGAGACTCTCCAGTCAGGAAAAGACTGGAAAATTGTAACATGTAAATCATTTCTCTAAATCATCCTTTCATTTGCAATTGATGATTGGTCAGCATTAAGCATGAATGTCTCCACCCTCTGATGTTCAAAGGTTATATTCAAAGCTTTCACTATACACACAACATCTTATTGTTTAGCAAATCAGAATAATCAGTCTCAACAGCCCTGATGGTGACAATATCATAATCCCACATACAAGGACATAATAAACCCTGAAAAATTTCAGACCTGCCTGACAAATTAAATGTCTTGGGACTAAATGAACAGATTCAAAACATTTGATCCTCTGGCAGTCAAGGAAAAACATGTCTCATTAGCCCTTGCCACAACATAGGAGGCCAGTATCTTCTGGAATTCTGGGTACCAGAGACAATATGTGCTTAACATTGACATTCTTGAGACACCTGGGTGGCTCAGTTGATTAAGCATCCAACTCTTGATTTAAGCTCAGGCCCTGTTCTCAGGGTCATGAGATCAAGCCTCATGTTGGGCTCTGAGCTGAGCATGGAGCCTGCTTCAGATTCTCACTCTTCCTCACTATCTGCCCCTCCCCAATTCACCCCCTCCACTTGTGTGAGCACACATACATGCGTGCTCTCTCTCTCTAAAATAAAATAAAATAAAATAAAAATTTTTAAAAAACCACTGACATTCTTCTTGCTTTTTCATATTGATCAATGCACAAATCAGCATCGTTTGTGTGGACCCAAAGCAACAGTCTGCATTGGAAGTGATCCAGGAAACTATGACACACACTCTGTCTTTATGCCTCCACAAAGCACTAATGACATCTTTGAACCCTGTCTCTATGACTGACACCTCTGTCAACTGGACATTTGTCAAAGAGGGAAGCCTCAATGTAGAGGCAGCCTCTGGATAACAGCCTCATCCCTTCCACTACAGGATTGCCAGGATTAATCCTTTTGAAAGCAGTTATTGTCTTGCCATTGGGTTCTTGTTGAAACTGAATGCCTAATCTTGGGTAACTTGGACTTAACAACTAAGAAGGTAGGAAGGACACAACAGGCCTCACATTTTAAATAGAAATGTTATAGTCAACAACACAACTGGCACTGGCCCCCATATATCCACTTTACTTGAAAAGTGGCAACAACCACTTTGGGAGCAGTTTAATCCCCCACACCACTGTCTTATAGAAAGATGCTGTATTCATGGGGCTCTTAATTCATAGAGGTTCCCCTAAATGTCTGGGCCTGGTCCACTGATGGTTTGGCTAAGCCAAAAACTAATGGCAACCCCTGGGCTTCTGCATCTGTTCAACCTCAATGTTAGCAGTGAAGAACAGAAAATGGCATGGTCACTCTACCCAATGGACAGAACTCATGGAATTTTCATAACTCTGGCCTATGCTCACCTTGATGAAACTTGCTATAATTTCATTGGGGCTTAGGGATTTGAAAATAGCCAAGTGTTTGGTCTGCCACTTGGAAAACTACAGACTGGCAGATTAATACTCTGCTAGTTGGGGCCATGAACTGCAGAAACTAATCACAGCTACTGATCAAACCATCTGGATTCTTCATGCAAATGCCCAAGTTAAATGCCCTTTATCTGATGAAACCAACTGAACTCAAGCTGCTGTTTCAGCCTGTATCACACAAAAATACTACCATTTCTCCCTGAGCACAGCCACACATCCTCCATCAAAGACTATTTCTGATGCAGAGATACTGCTTTACACCAGACTCTTGACTTCTAGAAATGGCTGACCCCTTTGTCTCACACTGAGGGAGGCCACACTACCTAAGGTTCTGCCCTTGACTGACCTCAGCAGATTTACCACATCGTACTATAGACTTCTTCTCAGTATTGTCAGCAATGTCTTACCACAGCTGACACCTTTGTTTAGTTTATGGTGTTCCTGGTTGGTCCAATCAGCCAACTCAAGTCACACAATGGTGGCTCATGAAACTAATCTGGGTCATATGTCTGTCATAACAAAACATTTGCAATGCAATAATGATGCACATTTTATCACAAAATGCATGCAGCAATGGACTTTCCATTCTCCCAAATATCAATAGTTACCTCTACATCTATGTAAGCAACTAGCATTGTTGCTATTTTCACAATAGTGATTCTATTATTTGCATAAGGATATACCACTTTGGTTTTCATTTGCATGTCCCTAATGGCTTACAATGTTAAACATCTTTCCATGACCTTATTTGTCATCTATATATGCTCTTAAGTGATATGTTTGTTTGTGATTTTTGCCCCTTTTTAAATGAAATACTTCGTTTTTTTCCTCCTGAGTTTTGAGATCTGATAAAGATCTTATATATATGGGTTTCAAATAATTTCTCCCACTATACCTCGTGTTTCCATCTTCACTGGGTCTTTCTGAGAGGACATTTTTAAAATTTTTTGAAGTTCAATTTATTTTTTTTCTCTCTCCTTTTTTCACTCATGCTTTTGATGTCAGTTATAAAAGCTCTTTACATAGTCTTAGACTCTGAAGGTTTTCTCCTATTTTTTAACCGACATTTTATTATTTTAGATGCCCAACTATTTGAGCACCACTTATTGAAAAGACTATCCTTAACAATGAATTGCTTTTGCACCTTTGTCAAAAATCAGTTTTGTATATTTGTGTTGGTCTACTTCTAAGTTCTATGTGTTTCTTCTCTTCCTATATTTTTTTAAAAGATTTTTATTTATTTATTTATTTGACAGAGAGAGATCACAAGTAGGCAGAGACACAGGCAGAGAGAGAAAGAGAGGAGGAAGCAGGCTCTCTGCTGAGCAGAGAGCCTGATGCGGGACTCGATCCCAGGACCCTGAGATCATGACCTGAGCCGAAGGCGGCGGCTTAACCCACTGAGCCACCCAGGCACCCCTCTTCCTATATTTTTAAGCTGTGTTGCTGGTGCCTACACATTTAGAATTGTTATGACTTGCTGGTAGATTCTTTTATGATTATTTTATGTCTGTCTATGTCCCACTGATTTGTTCTAAAGTAGACTTTGACCATAATTTGATTTCATCTTCCTTAAACTTAATAGCTGCTGTCGTCTTTCCCGGATACCCTTCAATCTCATGTCATTATACTTTTATCTGAAGTAAATTATACAGTAGTCAATATTTATACAAATACAAATTTGTATGTTTTTGTATAATATGTCTACTGTTGCTTGACAGGATTTCAAATAATTAAAACATAAGTGTGTATATGTAAATTTTAAGTGATTCAAAAAGAATCAGTATTTCTCCAACAGCATAACTGCATTATTGATGTATATTACCACATGATCTGATTGATTTTTCTTAGTCCTACATAGATCATTCTTATTCTAATCAAGTCTACATTGAAGAAGTATGGTTACTAGGATACTTGGTATCTTATTAGGATAACACAGGAGCACACCAAAAACTACCAGCCTACTCTTAGTAAGTGAACAATGAAGATAGAAGCCAGGTAGGCTGTAGCTGAAAAAGCCACAGGTCAGACCTGATATTCTAGTTAACAGGAATTATTAATATTAGCTCCAGAAGAAATAATAATAATATTTGTATAATAATCTAGAGCCTGGAAATCATGTTCCTAAATTAACTTCTTAAATCTCTCCACTAAAATCTTACATTATTAACATTTTACAGCTCTAGGAAAATTAATCTCAGAGATATTAACTGATCTGTTATGTCACATCAGACCATAAACTAAGTCCCAGCTGGAATGCAGATCTACTGAAAGCCAAATCTACACTGATATCTATCTATATCTAGATATCTAGAGAGAAGAGAGAATTTCCTGCCTTTGGATTCTTTCTCCCTGCTTTGCTAAATAAAGGTGATCAAGGGTTTCCACTAGATTCATAAATGTCCTCCTTGAAACAAGGTGAAAAAATATAATTTGGTACATCATTCTTAATATTACTCAATATGTGAATAAGCAAAATCAAAATAAAAAGCAATGAGCATTATTTGTGAATAAATTCTTGGAGATAACAAGCTTTATGTATCTTAATAGCTTCAACTCAAAGATGGTGGTTAAAGAAAAAAAAAGTTTATTAAAAGTATTTCAGCGTAATTACAAAGCCTCACATTGCTAGGCTTATGTCTTTGTTCCAATGGAGAAGGGACAATTTCAAGTATTTGAAAGTGAAAATTTACCCTCTTGATCAGGAATATGATCGACCTGTACCTTTCACATTACCTTGATTATTAAATGGTTAAAAAAGGAAAATAACTTAAAATGCTTTTTGAGAGGAGGATCGTACAGAGAAGTTGCATTGTTTAGCTAAAAACAAACAAAAACTTGGCATGTTCTTAAATATTTAGCTTATAAAAACTAGTGAATTCATGAAACTATTGTATTCTCTAAAACTGACATTATCACCTGACAAAAGCTTTCACTAACCTAAGAAGTTTAAAAAATTCTGTTCCACCCCAAAATTAATATTTTTACATCATATCAGAATTGTTCCTACAGTATGGTTTGACATGTGCACAAATTCTATGAATGTACAAAACATGTAAAAATCAACTGTGCGTTCATGAGATATTACTATTATCTCATCATTACATAATGATGCCTTAATTTTAAGTGTATTTGCCCTTCAAAGTAGAATGTGAACATTTTCAAAGTTATCACAATTCAAATGTTAGAAGCAGGCAGTGTTTTCCCATCTTAAAGCAATAGTTTAGATGAGGATGTCTTATCACTATTAACAAAACATCTGTTGGAGGCTCAGCAATTAAGACAAATAGTTTCCTCTCTAATTCTTTGAATGTGAAATGAACACTCGGTTATTAAGAGCAGCTCAGGCCATGACAGATAAGAAGCTGACAGAGGAGGAAGATGCTGAGCGTGGGCAAAAGCGTCCTACCACTACTGAGCAGCTGAGAGGAACCCTCTATCTTTGACAGTGAGGTAAGGGTCAAGGCAAAACAGATCCAAGCATCACTAAGGGACTGCTTCCAGAAGGAAACAATTCTCTCTCTCAAGAGGAAAATGAGCTGATGCGGCACTTTTTCTGTTTCTCAGTAAACTCTGAGTAACCCCACAATGATGGATATACTAGTGATGACATAAACCCTTCTGAACTTAATGTCCCATTTGAGGTGATCCTCTTTTAGGCTTAACGATCCAAAAATATATTTCGCACATTCTTCAGCCTAAATCACCATCTGATTAAATTTTATCAATGATGTCATTCAATTATTTCAAACAATTTAAATCTTTTTTTCTAATAATTTAATACATGATGGTTTTTAAAGATAATCTCTCCTAAAATACCTCATTGAAATTTTCTCCAAGAGTTGCTCTGTTAGCACAGTGAAAACCAGGATTCATTCTGTGATCTCATGACAGAGAAATGAGCTAGATTTTTTGGCATATCCATACCAAACTGTTGAAAAGTCTTTGGGAGTTGTAATGCAGATCTAAGTTGGCAGTTTAAAATCTTCTGACCTCTTTGTGACTCTCCTGAAGTGAACTCCTTCAATGAGACCAATGACAAGAGAAATGGTCCATGCTGAATTGATACTAAGGCTCACCTCTTTTCAATTCTTTTTTCAGTAGTCTCAGAGGAGGGAAAGGATCAGACATGCTCCCTTAATTTCGTTTCCTGGCAATTAACTCCCAGAATAACACCAAATAATTACAACCATAACACTGCAGAGAAAGTTAGAGTAGCAGTAAATGTTGCTAAGCTGTGAACTTTGACAAACAAGCCCCTGTAAACGGGCAAGGCTGAAGGCTCTGCACCTGGTAACATCCTCTGTCTGCACTGATTCTCGGAAGATGGGAAGACAGCTCATCCTGCTGAAGGAAATCTAACTGTTTGAAGTATGACACTGTGTTTTGGAAGTAGAGGACAGAAAAATGACACATAGGAAGAATCCATGTAGAGTGAAACCAGCAGGACTTCAAGTTAAATATCTATTCATTTATCAATCTATTTCTTTATTCATCTTATTTTCTTTGAAGAAGGCAGAGGAAAAAATGAATAATCTTCTTGTGTTGTTCTCCCCAAGGGTATACAGCAGAGGGGCCCTGAGTTCTGGCTTTGTGCTATGTAAGTACAAAGTGAAACTCTCTGTTTACCAAATTGATGGCTGAGTATGTCTAGGTCCCCAGTGGAGCTCAGACACCCAGAAGCAGGTCAGTCAGAGGAACTGACTCCAACCACACAAGGACATATAGTGTGTCCTACAGTATGTAGGACAGTATGTAGGACACATACTGTAGGACACAAGGAGTCTATATTCTTTATTGGTGAGACCCTAAATCTGATAAGTGTTTTAACTTCAGCCTTGCTCCATTCCCTTTCAAATTATTCCTCTCCCTTTCCTCAGTGAATGTTCCCCTTTTACCCATAATCTCCCCACCCCAGCAACTCTGACCTTGCTTCAGATCATGTTGATGACCGAACTCTGCAGGCTGTGAATGTCCTATTACCAAGACCTTTCTCGGTTTTAACCATTCTTACACTAAATTTCATTCTATTAAGGCAATGAATAAAACAATTAATAGATAAAATTTGAGGTAAGCTTTTAAAGAATTCATATATACCTTCTCTACTTTATCTTTTCACTTCACAAGCAGATATACTACCTTAACACAAAAGAGAGGATAACTGGATCTCTCCAGGGTGATGCTAGAGATACTTGGGATTTTAAGCCCAGAATCATGCAATGGCTCCAGAGGTCATGCTTTTCACCATCATGCCAGGTGGCATAGGAGAGAAGAGTTTTGGCACGAGTCAATGGTGATAGTGTTTCCTTAGGAAGACTTGAGATGGAGTAATTTCTGTGGGCTCAAACTGCAAGACAATCTGGAGATCTCTGTGCCTTTGCAGAAATTGCAAAATAATTCAATTTAAGAGATTTTTTTGTTAAAGGCGTTTTTGTTTCTCTTCTAATAAAAGCAAGATCTTTCTAAATCTTAGGTCTTAAAAAAAAAAAAAATCTTAGGATCTAATAGTCTCATATAGTTTGGGGATGGTCATTCAGCAAAACATTCCCAAGAGCTCCAGGCTTCAAATGAAGAGTGAAAGGGGCAGTCACATAGGAGAAAAGCCCTTTCAGTTGGGAGAGGATGGTACCTATGTCTCAGGGCATATAATAAACACATGCAGGTGTGTCTTTCTAATCATGGAAGAAACAGATACTATCAATTTGACTACTTGGGCCCCTGTCTTGTCATTCAAAAACACACACAAAAAATAAAATTCAAAAAAACATTTAAAAAAATCAGAAACAGGGGCGCCTGGGTGGCTCAGTGGTTTAAAGCCTCTGCCTTGGGCTCAGGTCATGATCCCGGTGTCCTGGGATGGAGCCCTACGTCAGGGTCTTTGCTCAGCGGGGAGCCTGCTTCCTCCTCTCTCTCTGCCTGACTCTCTGCCTACTTGTATTCTCTGTCAAGTAAATAAATAAAATCTTTAAAAAAAAATCAGAAGCAGCAATCTAATAGCCATGATAATTGGAAAATGGCTTAATAATTAAAAAATAAGACAGTGAGAGAGCGAGGAAAAAAAAAAACCTAGGATTTACCTTGACATAAATAAAAAGAAAATTCACTAGAAATGCATCTATAAGCACAGGGGGGTGATATATACTCCCAGGATTTTTAAATGATAATAGATTGGTAAGAAAAAGTAAATGTAATAGAGATGTGAGGAAAATAATTACTTGGATATGGATATCTGTATACTCTGGAATATAACCTAGTTTTAAATATGATGTGCTAATTATAGTCATTTTCTTATTTGCTTGTTTTGATAGGGTGTTTATCTATTGATAGTGAAAATATGATTAATATTATAAATACCTTGATCTTTGACACAGTTAACAGGTCTGTGAGAAACCAGATTTTCAGAACATGAGGCTAAAACCCAGACAAAGGCATCCACCGTCATGTATTAAGTAAAAATATACAAGTTTCACATTAAATCTTGGACAGTACCAATCTATGTAGTATTATTAAATATCACAGTATCTCTTTAAACATGATGTAAACTCGGTCTATATTTACCTAAATTCTACAACATGCTTCTTTTTAAAAAAAAATATTTTATTGATTTATTTGACTGAGCGAGAGAGATCACAAGTAGGCAGAGAGGCAGGCAGAGAACGAGGGGGAAGCAGGCTCCCTGCTGAGCAGAGAGTCCAACATGGGGCTCGATTCCCGGATCCCAAGATCATGACCTGAGCAGAAGGCAGAGGCCCAACCCACTGAGCCACCCAGGCACCCCTCTACAACGTGTTTCTTAATCCAAATTTCCATTAGTTGTTTTTAAAAAGAGTCAATTGATAATAGAGACATAGGTTGGGGAAAAGTGCCAGCAATCCCAAGTAAATTAACTTGAGAATGACTCCTTAGATACACTGCTGAATCCATGTCCCCAAAAGTGCAGGATATATACAAACAAAAGAAAACATTAAATCACAGTAAGGCAGTCTCTTGACCTAACATTCTTCTAACCCCAAAGTTTTATTGAGTTCTAAATATCCCTAGGAATGTAAGCCTTTTTAACCTCTTGATATAGGCCTGGTATGGAGTCACAGACATTAAAAAAAAAAAAAAAAAAAAAAAAAACACACCTGGAAAAGACACTCCAATACTGAAAATACTTTAAAAATAAATAATTCAAAATTTTTATGTAATTTACCCAACATGTATAAAATTGATCCTTTTGTAAAATAACTCAAACTCCTTGAAACTTGTGTTCTCCGTTCTTTCTCCTTCCAAATGTGTAATATATGGATATATGTATGTGTGTATGGTATCCACTCTGAATGTGTATCTGATATATCTACGATCTATTTATTGAACTCTCTATAAATGTATGTAGGTGTATATGCAGATATATGTGCTAGTCTGTATATGCAGACTAACACTTATATGTGCGCGTGCGCATGCGCATGCGTACACACACACACACACATCTAGCGTATTCAGCAGCTGCCTTAGGCCAAAAATGTTCACCTATTCTCTCAGTACCCTCTCTCTCTTCATTACATAGATCAATTTAAACTATCATGCTTCTTTAACTGTTTCCCTAATTTACTCATTAACAGCACTTCTTTCTAATTTGGAGGGTGAGAATTGTAAAGATGAAGAAAGAATTTAATTTCTTTCCTTCTGTCCATTAGGTACTACTTCTTAATCAAGTATTTGTGACTCTATCCAACATTTGTAATAGATTCCACTCCCTAATCATTCACAATCCAATCAAATCCCACTTTTCTATGTCTTTTCTACCCCATTGGAGTTGGTCTTTCTCTTGGATTCCTGCACTGATAGGGCCCAATGCAAGATCATTCTTCCTAATGAGTGAGACACTTTTGGGGTAATACCAGGTCTTCCTACTCCCTCTTACCTCTGGTACAGGAATCTAAACAGATAGCCTTCAAAATAAGATACAGCCTCTCTATATTTTCTATTGTCTATGTACAGGAGTTGACAAGGAATTGACTTTCTTCCTAGAGTTAAGAGTGATCCCAGTTCTCTTGAGGTAAGACCACACTTTACTGGTTTATACTTATCACAGAGATGAGTCAAGAGGAAGTCTCAACAGCTGAAAACAAGACTCCTCCCATCTCCCAGGCCTCTGAGAGTCCATTTTTAGGGTCTATAACATGGTCTGAATCTATTCTACTTGACCCACCCTTCTATTCTCACATTTATAGCTTGCAAACACTGACTTCCCAGCTCAAATGGTTGTCCCTCTTCATTCCATGTATACAGTTCTCAAGAAGGTTGAGACTCCTCACACAAACATGGCTCATATTCCACTCCCTCCTTTGCCCTATCATAACTCCTGAAATCTCTCCATTGTACCATTTGTCAACAATCTCATGGATCATCACGTCCCCATCACTTGTGTGTAATTGTAGCTACTATGATTGTGGCTTTCTTCAACCCTACTTTTCTTGTAACTCTTGATTATTTCAGTACATAAGTAGATAATTGTCCTATCTCTCTAATTTCTACATCTGTGATGATCATGCCCTTTACTTCTCCTCTGCCACTCACTCCAATGGCTATATTCTAGACCAGTGGTTCTCAATCTGGAGACAATTTGCTTCTCCAGGAAATATTTGGGCATGTCTGGATACATTATTGGTACTCACAACTGAGTCTGGAAGGGAGGTGGGTTGCTCCTGACATTTAATGAGAAGAGTTTAGTGAGCATCCTGCTAAATATTCTACATTGCACATGGTAGCCTACACACACACAAACACACGCAAAATTATCTATCCCAAAGTGTTGATAAGTGCTGAGATTGAGAGACCCTGCACTAGAACTTTTCGTTAATTACCAGTAAGTGTAAACTCTGCAACATCAATTTAAAACATGTTACATTCAGACCATCTCCTGCTAACTTCTTAGCTTATTTCATCACATATTCCAACTCTAATAATTCTTCAACTTCACCTGGACTAAAATTTACAGAGTCAGCCTGATTTGCCTTTTTACTTTATACATCTGATGTTTATTTTCTCATCTCATACAAAATAAATTCTATGGACAAATATTAAAAATCAATTCCTTGTATATATGCCTGTCACCTTTGCTCTTCACTGGCTTTACTGAACTTCGATAAGAGACCCATTCTTTGACAAATCCATAACCCTAATATTTTTACATTTTTAGTACAATATATTTGTTGTTATGACACAAGTGGTGCTAAACACAGCTACAAGTGCACCTGCGGAGCTAAACACAGCTAGAGAAAAACACAAATCTATTTTGCCTGGCATTTTTTAAATCTGGGAGGTTGAATCTTAATGGCCAAGAATTATGCCATGTCTCCTAGTCCATTTATTCTGTCACTCTCCTAGATAGATAATTCATGTTTTTCTTCCTTTTTACTCATCAAACACCCATTCCATCTCCACAATCTCATATTTATATAATGGCATATTTGCTACTTTTCTATAAAATTGAATAATTAGAAGAGGACTTCCATAAACACCCACTACAGTGTTCACCTGTAGCCATACTCATATGATTTGTTTTTGCTCCTATTATTAGAGGTAAGTGCCCATTTCCCATCTAAGATAAAATCCCTATGTAGGCACCAGAGGTTTCCCACATGCTAATTCAATAACCACCTAATATCAGACTCTACTCTCTCCCACACCCTGACTTGTATGTTCTCTGCTGTGTCATTCTCATAAGCACATATAAAATTTGTAATCTCATCCCCCACCCACACAAAAATAAAACAAATCCCTTTTGGTTCTTCCCTTTTCAGCCATTCCAATATTTTACTGTGTCCCTTTTTAGTAAAACTTCCTTCTACATCCACTTTCCCCAACTATTCAGAAAGGGTTCAAATGCTTTAAGAAATCAGTGCTTTTGAGACTTAGATAAAATGTAGGTCTAACTTGTGGTTTCCCCATTTCTTAAAGTTCTTCCATTTCCATAAACTCACATAGGACATATTTTAATTCTCCACATAGTATTTTCTGGTGAAAACAGAATGTTTGAAAAATTATAATTTTTATCTCAGGGACTTCTGTTTTCCTCTATTTCTACTGTATTAGACTAAAAACCACTCACACATCATGTCTGAACAGCCTCAATCTCTTGGCATGACAGTTATGATAATGGAAACACTTGCTCCTAGGCTCAGAATTAATTTGCTAAATTTCAGGTGCAGATGAACATTTGACTATGGGTCCATATGTGGAGGTAAGAACACACAAAATAAAAGTAACCTGAATAAAGCTGAATACCTTGAGAGCTAATCCATATACAGAGTTATAATAACTAGTGTGACAACTTATATAAAGACAGAGACATATCTCCTGAAAATCTTTTAAAGAATGGCAGTGGTGAATGGAATTCCATAATAATTGAGTAGATGGAACTTTTTTCATCTTCTCTTTTTTTTCATGCTTTTCACCTTCATTTCTGTGTGTGCAGGTATGTATTCCTACACCCTCAAAATCTTCCCCCAAATCATCCCTCATGTTCTTAAAAATTCATCCAGAAAAGAACACTTTGCTCCCACTTCCTCTCCTGTACTAACATATTTTTATATAAAACAAGTTAGTTTACTAAGCTGTCTTCAATATTTTTATTTACCTGCCACCAATATTTGGTATTCAAAGGGATAATGCAAGATTAATCCAACAAAAATATATATATCCCCAATATCATCCCAAAACACAAGACAAGCATGACTGTCCCCTAGATTAAACACCAATTCTTCATCAAGCAAGTGGTGCCAATCATTTCTCATTTCAATTATGGCTAAGACTTTCCAGAAGAACACTGTTATCCCCAAAAGGCTGGACTAGTTTAATGCCTCAAAAATAGAGACTTCTAAATCCTACCAAAATGTGGTTACTCCAGAATAAGCACTGTGAAATTAGTTTGGCAGCTAAAGTGAACATCCGATGGGAGCTATTATGGACTGAATGTTTGTGTTCCTTCAAAATTCATACATCATTGAAATCATACTGTTTCCACAGCACAGAAGCTACTGACATCATCTGTCAGGTAAAATGGGAAGTAGCTGGAATGAGGTCTTGGTTTGATCTCCGCCACAAACATGAGCACAGATCTCTCTATATACCATAGCAGTTTTTAAACCTGCAAGGTAGGACCAGCTGGTTATCATATACTCACCTAAAAGAGTCCCATACCACAATCTACCCATCCAACTTCATATTCTCTAATTCATCTATTGCTTAGGGACACCAAATGGCCAGTAGTAAATCTGGATTTAGACAGAGGCTTGTGCCTGCAACTTTACAGAGCTAGTGTCAATATTTCTTTTCAAGTACTAAAAAATTTAGCTCACATCTTCTCCTTTGAGAAGATCTCATATCTTTATGACCTTTCAACCACGACATACCCATAGCTTACAAATACTTCATCATGAAAGAATTCAGGGTTATCATTTTCCTTTGGTGGAATGATGGATATAAGTAATCAATCTTTCATCATTTCTTAAGAAATTTTAATAAAAAATGAACAGTACACCTAATCTATTCAGTTTTGCCGATTTCAATAAACTAACTGACATAATTAATTGCCATGAAATATCCATTATTATAGATTGGTGCAAAGTTATGAATGTTCATGTTAATAGTTGAGTGTAAATTTATTTTTCATTTAGAAGCAAATGTTCACAACTGAAACACCAATGAAGAAAACAAGAATTTTTAATGTCATTTTCCTGACTGTGGAGTTAAGTATAGCTATTAGTGTGTGCAAAATTTAGTATTATGCTAACTACATAACAGCTAACTACAAATATTCTCTTTTGGTTGTATTTGAACAAAATATTTATTACTAAGTTTATTAAAGATGAAAATCATCACAAAATTTTAAAAATTTTATACATCATAGTAAATTGTCTATTTGAAAACAAGACTCTTATAAAAACAAAATGATTTAGCTAAGTATTTCTTTGTATTTCCCAATAACTCAGGATTTCTCAACAATTTCTGTATTATTTTCTCAGAGTTAAATGACACTGTAATATCTGTGATGTCAATATACTGACATTACAACAAAGTGTAAGTAGAGAAGTTAAATTTAGAGTCTCTTCATATTTATGAAATGGGCACTGAATATTTTTCATCTCAATATTTAATTTATCTGGGACTGTTAAGAATCAGAATAATCCTGAGAAGGTAGTGTTTTCACCTAGGAATAGTCAGTAAAAATATTATTATGATGATGCATTCACATTTTCCAAAGTTCTCAAAATTGGATTTTCCTCCTAATCATTCCACCATTTTTCTCTCTGTTTCCAGACAAGTTAGAATTTTTAAAAACTTAAGATTTCCAACTCTTATGTAAATCTTTCACTTTCATGAATTTGAAATTCTACCTTTGTTATTAAAGATAGACTTTTATGAAGTTGGTTATTTCATATAGTAAGTAAACCCTCCTGAAATTTATTTTCTTATTTTATATTGATTTGGGGCAACAAGAAAGCTATGGTTTCAGTATTTTTTAGTCTAATCCATTTCACTTTTAGTTTACAGTGAGAATTGTTTTCATTATTTATCCTTCCAAGCACAAATATTAGCTAATATAATCAGTAACAAACAAAGTAAACATGAAGTGATATTAATGCTACTTGGATACATCAATATAAATGATCTTAAATGAAATAGTAAAAACACAGAATAAATCAAATACATATTTGTTTTTATCTAATATCACAGAATAAATCAAATACACATTTTTTTCTGAAAGGTCTATTTAATTAACTATAAAAGTGATATTATTGTCCTTACTCAGTCTACAGAAATCTACTCCATATATATTGGGAGTAGGGATAGCTTCTATAAATGTATATAATTTCATAACACTTACCGTATTTCAGAAAGCACAGAAAGTTTTAATTTATTTGTATAAAAAAGGAAAATATCTATCATTGATGTTGTGATTATACTTCTTACATATGATCTTTAAAAAGACATTTTATTTTATTTTGTCACACAAAATATTTCTTGTTTGATAATTTACTTACTCTCTGACTCAAGTACTTGATCCTACCCTAAGTCTAATTTTAAACACAGCATCTCAATTACAACTATGTTGTCAGCTATGAATGTTCTTCTGTAAATTGTATATGAATGATTTCCACCTGAACATGTAATTGAATCTTTTTTCCTGTTTTATTAAGAAATAATTGATATATATCACTCTATAAGTTTAAGGTGCATAACATGATAGTTTGATTTATATATAGTTAAATAATTACAATAGGTTCAGTTAACATCTATATTTCTTAATAAAAAAAAAAAGGAAAGGAAAAGAGAAAGGGAAAAACATTTCCTCCTTGAGACAAGAACTCATAGGATTTTCTCTCTTAACCACTTTCTTATATATTATATAGTAGTGTTTGCATGCCAATATGTTGTACATTACAACTCTAGTATTTACCTTATAACTGGAAGTTTGTACCTTTTGACTACCTTCCCACAATTCCCTTCCTGCCCCTTCTGCCTCTGGTAATCACAAACCTGATCTCTTTTTCTGTTTTGTTATTTTTAAGATTCTACATATAAGTGAGATCATAACAGTACTTGTCTTTCTCTGACTTATTTGACTTAGCACAATGTTTTCAAGGTTCATTCATGTTTTCACAAATGATAGGATTTCCTTGTTTTTTTGTGGCTGAATAATATCTCACTGTATGTATACATCATATCTTCTTCATTCATTCATCCATCACTGGACACAGGTTGTCTCCTTGCCTTTGCTACTGTAAATAATGTTGTTATGATCATGGGGATGAAGTTATCTTTTTGAGTTAGGGTTTTCACTACCTTTAGATGCATTCCCAGAAGTGAAACTGCTGGGTCATATGGTAGTTCTATTTTGAATTTGAGGAACTCTATACTGCTATCCATGGTGGCTACCCCAATTTACTAAGCCACCGACAGTGTACAAGGGTTCCTTTTGCTCCATATCAACATTTGTTGTCCCTTACCTTTTGATGGTCTGTAACAGGCAAGAAGTGGCAAAACACTAAAGCATATCACTAATAACTAGTGTTGTTGAGCATCTTTTCATGTATCTGTTGTCCTTTCATAGCTCTTCTTTCAAAAAAGTCTATTTGGGTCCATTTCCCATTTTTAATTTGGATTTATTTACTTATTTGTTTATTTATTTATTTATTTGCTATTGAGTTTTATGAGGTTTTTTGTTTTTATAAAATTGACATGTAATATTACATTAGTTTTAGGTGTACTACGTAGTAACCTAAGAGTTCTTTATATATTTTGAATATTAACCTCTTATCAGATATGGTTTGCAAATATCTTTTCTCATTCCACAGGCTGTCTTTTCATTTTGTTGATAGTTTCTTTTGCTGTGCAGAAGCTTTTAAATTTGATGTAATCCCACTTGTTTATTTTTGCATTTGTTGCTTGTGCTTTTGGTATCATATTAAAAAAATAATTATGAAAAACCATGCCAAATAGCTTTATTCCGAGGTTTTCTTCTAAGATTTTCATAGTTTTAGGTCTTATATTTAATCTTTAATCTATTTTAAGTTAATTTTTTGAATGGTACATGATATAGGCCCAGGTTCATTCTTTTACATTTGAATTTACATTCTTTTACATGTGAATATCCAGTTATCTCAGCACTATTCACATCTTTTCTTCATTAAGTATCTTTGGCTCCCTTGTCAAATATACTATAGATGTTTGAAATTATTTCTGGGCTCTCAAATATGCTCCACTAGCCTACTTACCTGTTTTTATGCCAGTAACTGTAAGGACCTATTTAGAAACTGTCCCTGCTCCCCTTCCCCCAGGGGATTTACTTGGAGACAAGTCCCTGAAACCAGCTTCAGGTAACAAAGCCCAGATACAAAGGTGGATCAGGTCAGGTGGAGACATCCGAACAGTGGGGGGATGCAGACTGTCTCCCTGCTTACCAAGGAGTATGGGCCCCACCCTTTGGGTGCCAATCCCAATCAAGGTGTAATAGGCTGGTTCAAATGTCTACTAGGAACTCAATTGGTCACCTAGCATCACTGTGGAGTTTCCTGTGTGTGTTACAATCTCATTGGTCACCTCTGCGTGGCCAGGCCTGACCACATGGCCTTTGCCCTTAAAAGCTAGTCTGTGAATCAGAGAAGGGTCACCCTCTCTTGTAAGAGGTGGGGCCCCGAATGTTCAGTTAGATTCTTGATGCTTGGCGCGAAATAAAACTTTGCTTGACCTTCGCTTTGTATTAGTCTCGCTCCTTTAATCACAGACCCATTATTGGGGCATAACAGTAACCACACTATTTTGATAACTATAGTTTTCTAATATAGTCCTTGAAATCAGGAAGTACAATGTCTCTTGCCTTGTTATTCTTGGGATTTGCTTGGTTATTTGGAGTCTTTTGGGTTCCACATAAATTATAGGACTATTATTTTTCTACTTCTGTAAAACTCATTGGTATCTTTTTTTTTTTTAAGATTTTATTTATTTATTTGACAGATAGAGATCAAAAGTAGGCAGAGAGGCAGGCAGAGAGAAAGAGAAGAGGAAGCAGGCTCCCTGCAGAGCAGATGTGGGGCTAGATCCCAGGACCCTGGGATCATGACCTGAGCCAAAGGCAGAGGCTTTAACCCACTGAGCCACCCAGGCACCCCTAAACCCATTGGTATCTTGATAGGGTCTGCATTCAATCCATAGATGGCTTTAGGTAGTATTAACTTTTTAACAGTTTTAACTCTTTCAATCTATGAACATAGCGTATCTTCCCATTTATTTGTGTCTTCTTTGATTTCTTTTATCATTGTCTTCTAGTTTTCAGAGTAGAGATCTTTCACCTTCTTAAATTTATTCTTAGGTATTTTGCCATTTTTGATGCTACTAGAAATGGGATCTATTTATTTTTCAGAAAATTCATTGTTAGTGTTCAGAAACATTACTGATTATTGTATGCTAATTTTGTATCCTACAACTTCACTAAATTTGCTGATTAGATCTAACAGTTTTTTGGTTGAGTCCTCAGAATTTTCTAAATATAAATTCATGTCATCTTCCAAAAAAGACAATTTTACTTCTTCCTTCCCAATTCTAATACTTTTTACTTGTTGTTCTTGCCTGACTGGTCTGGCTAGAACTTCTAGTAAAATGCTGAGTAAGAATGGTGAGAGCGGCACCTTATCTTATTTCTTACCTTAGACGAAAAGCTTTCAACCTTTCACCACTGGGTATGATGTCAGATGCACGATTGTCCTATATGGTCTTTATTATATTGAGATAAGTTCCTTCTATACCTAATTTGCTAACAAATTAGGGAGGGTATATGCTATGGTGAGTGCTATCAATTGTGTAAGACTGATGATTCACAGACCTGTACCCTTGAAACAAACAGCACATTATATGTTAATAAAAAAAAAGACAACTTTCACAGTGGCATAAAAAATAAAAAATTAAATTAAATTTAAAAATTTTAAAGTTTTATCATTATTTTGAATTTTGCCAAATTGAATTTTGTCAAATGCTTTTTCTGTGTCTACTAATCCAATCATATGATTCTTTTCTTTCTATTAATGGGATATATCACATTGATTTACATATACTGAACCATCCTTACATCCCAGGGATAAACCCCACTTGATCGTGTATATCACTCTTTTAATGTGCTGTGGAGTTTGATTAGCTAGGATTTCACTGACATATTTTGCACCTATATCCATCAAAGATATTAGTCAGTAGTTTTCTTTTCTAGTACTTTGGTTTGGGGATCAGGATCATAATAATATTTTGGTATCTTTTCTGGCTTTAGTGTCAGGGTAATATTGGCCCTCCTCTTTGAAATTTTTTAAGAATGCAAGCAAATCTTTTATAAATATGTCTGCACAACACCTATAAGAATGAACAAGAACTAAAAATATTTCCTGTATTTTGGAAAAATAGCTATTCAACTCTAATTCTTTATCTAAATTTATATTGTGTAGTTTAAAAAAATGGGTATTTAAATTACATTCACTACTAAAAATTGTTAAGGATCAAATTATATATAAATACAGTAAAATTCTGTAATAACCCTCATAATAACAAATACTATGAGTTTAGACACTTAAAGTCATTGGCAATTGCCTTCCAAATACTGAGACCTGCGGGAAGTCTACCTTTGCAGCCATGCCTAAATCACTTAAAGTCTCAATAATACCATCCTGCATTTTAAGCAATTTCAGACCGTTACGTGTTACATGTTACAGAATTTCACTGTTTCATATAGTGTTGGTGTCTATGTCTGTATGAGTATTTGAGGATTATGGTTTCATTGTACATAATTGCTTTTATAAATTCATAAATTTCCAGTCTTTCTCAGACATTAAAATAAACAAAATTAAGAAGATAACTGATAAAGAATCACTTGGGGCAGCAGGTATTTAAAGAACAATTCAGGCTATATAAAGAAGATGTTAAATCTAGTGATTTTCCCACATTAATTCTTCTCAGTTTCACATAAGTTTTATGTACTTCAGTCACTTTATCTACTTTTAATAATTCAAACATAGTGTATCATCTGTAATTCATTTTTCTGATAGTATTTTACCCTTTTTATTTAACTGCATCTAAGCAGTTATGTGGAATTTACTTCATGATAGACAACATAGAGTGCAAGGATATAATGTGGGAGTTTTTACTCCTCACTTTAATGTTTAATGCTAGTTTTGGTCAATGAAGTCCCTGAGATTTGATATTCATATATGTAAAAATTCAGTAATGAACTTATTGCAATTCACAGATTAATGTAAATGAAAACATTAGTGAGCATGCATATATGAAATACTAGTTTCTGTTTGAACTATAAAAAAAGTTCTATCGAAATCTAAGCAACTACTTAAGTTCAAAGCATGATGTTCTTTGTTGTGCCTGTAAGTGAATATGGCATATGCAGAATCTGCCTTACGAAGTTCATAAGTTCATAGCAAATGTCACTCAGGTCCATACTTAAAACTAAGCTCATAAGCAATATAAATTGTCTGTGTTCTATTTGGAGCTATAGTCTATTTTGATAAAACACATATTCCTCTTACATGAATTAGTTCCTACAGGATCATTCCATAGGATAATTCTGTCAGTTTAAGTTGAGTGTTGGGTTGGTCCCTATGCAATTTGAAGCTAGAATAGTTTGTACAGAATTTTAATCTTCTGCAGGAAAAAGAAAGACCCTCAGTGTGGCTGCTGTACAGACAGGAGCACTTTTACGTCACCGAGGCCTCACCCACCCAGAAGCACACCATGCTGTCACCTCTGGCAGCTGGCACTTTCTCCTGTGCTCAGAGCTCTATGTCCAACTGTATTCTTTCAGAGCTCAGAAGCTATCACTTTGACACTATTTTTTTTAATGCATTTTAAAGCTCCTGACGCAGCATTCAGCCACACCAAGGTGTCTGGCTACTCTTCAAGGTACCTGTTGACAAATAATAATTGCTTTCGATAATATTCTGAATACAAAGTTGCACAGATTTTGAGTGGTCTGGCTCGAACTTATTTTTCCCATAGAACTTGTTTATTACATGGGCGCCTGGGTGGCTCAGTGGGTTAAGCCGCTGCCTTCGGCTCAGGTCATGATCTCAGGGTCCTGGGATCAAGTCCCGCATCGGGCACTCTGCTCAGCAGGGAGCCTGCTTCCTCCTCTCTCTCTCTCTGCCTGCCTCTATGCCTACTTGTGATCTCTCTCTGTCAAGTGAATAAATAAAATCTTTAAAACTTGTTTATTACAGAATGTGTGATTGTTTCTTCAGGAAAGCATACACTCTTTAACAGCAAAACTCCATTTTTCTCATTTGGGAGTACCTTCATTAGAAAATACTTATAAGTATACTATTTAGAATGTAATTAAATTTATTATGGAAACAAGCAAGAAGGATCGGTTTAAATAACATGAATAATGGTTACTTACTGTCATTAAGCATAGATTCATAAAAAGTGATGCTCTAAGTTTTGGGTTTGGGTACCCATTAAAAGGAAATATGACCTATTTGAGGCCTCATAATAGTAGAAAACAGCTTAGTAGCAGTATGTGGGTGAGGGTCAAGTCACTGTGCCTCATCTCAAAGGTCAGAAATGAAAAGGAAAAATGGGAACAGGACCTTCTAGAATGGAGCCACACAGTGGCTGATGTAAAGCGAAAGCTGAAGTTCTGGAAAGTAGAAGTCTCAGTTAAGGTTTCCACACAGCACCACCACCACCACCACCACCACCAAGACCTAGAGGTATTCTAATGTGATATGAATTCTTGTAAATAAAAATTAACTACTGATTAACATTTGCTATGTATTTCTTCTCTCCCCTCCAAGGAAATCCATTCCTGTTGTTCACCATCTACTGGCAGGCATCCATACTCCACAAGGTCTGCTGCTTTCAATGAGACAAACCACCACCACCAATTTTGCTAGCTAACACTTGTTCCCAAAGGGTCTTTACCTCCTGCTCACAAGTACTTCCAAAACCTTAACTGACCATTGCCAAGTCTGTGATGTGGTAGAGACTTAAAACTGCTGAAGCAATTTTTTTTCCCCTCTAGAATCTTCAATCTAAATCATAATCAGTCATGTACTAATAGATCTGTGGTGGGCATTGCAGTGTACCACACAGACACCCAACTTCAGGGAAGAACATTCGTTCACTGAGCTACTAGAAAGATTGGGTGGTACGAACCCAAAGTCCAGCTCCTCCCCAGGAACTGCCTTTACCCAAAAGAAGGAGCTTTGCTTGAGACTAATCCCTTTCCAAGTACAACCCATATTTGATGTTTAATTGATCTAGGGGTAAAAAATGCCTAATTCCTTTCTTCCATTCACAACTCAAGAATTATATGGACGTTGTTAAGAATCTGAAGATTGTCCAAGATCAGAAAATCCCCTCCTTTCATTTTTCATCAGAATAGTTTGTGTAGAAACACTACTTCTTTCAAAAGTGTTTGGTAGCATTATCCAGTGAAGCCAACTGGGCCTGGGGTTTGCTACATGAAAAGGTTCTAAACCACAAATCTAACTATTTTAGTGTTAAGGTTATAGTTACAAGGTACAGTGTTCACAGGGCATTAAACATAATGTTGTTTGCGCTCCAGTAGCATAGCTGTTTAAGGGAATAAGGGTTGTTGTTGTTGTTGTTGTTCATATTTAATCCAGACCCTTGTTCCACTATTTTACATGGCAAACATAGGTACAGTAGAGTCTAAATTGGGAAGTAAACGATGCTATTCTATAATCATAGTTTTTCCTTTAAACTAAGCTCTAATGACTAGGTTAATCTTGTCAATCTCCTTACCTTTCTTTGGTTAAGTTCTATTTTAGATCTAATCTAGAAAACGGAACTTGAGGCCAAACTCACATGGTAATGCTTTATTGAGAGTAGGGATCAACTGAAAGAAACAAAAATGAGGGAAAAAGGAAAGTAGGTAATAAAAAGAAAAGATACATAAATATAATGTTGTACATAGTCAATATCTCAGGAAAATATAACGTTTTGTTTTTCAGGATACCTTTAGGAGACCATGGAACACTGCTGTATCTTAGGACAATGCGTAAGTAGAAAAGAAAAGTGAAAAACATTGTCTCCCAGACCTTTATATCACTTCTCTTACATCAGCCTAAATTTTCCCAAGAGACAGAACCCCAGTGGAGACTGTATTTCTCCAACTCTGTGGGCCTTACCTGAGATATTCAGAGGTTCTGTGTGTCTTCTCACATTGGGATTTTGGAATTGGGAACTGCTGTGGCTTCCAAAATCTTGAAATTGCCATCAGGAAGTCTGAGTCACAGATCATGATGGGAAATGAGGTAATAATGGTGGTACGAAACTTCATGACCCTGCAGTGGCCCAAGGCATTTCTGGGTCTCTCATCCAGGAATCAGGGCAAGCAACCAAGAATAAAGTGGCATCTAGGGTCAAATACATATGGAAGGGCAAGTAAATGCAAACCAGGGTAAGTTCACTCTGACCGGCTTCTCATAAAAACAAGGTTTGCTGAGCCCCAAACACCATCAGTATTTCTTCTAGGTTCCAGATATATCTGCCCAGGAAATAGCCAAGCTACATAGTTCATGCTCAAGTTCTGATCAGAAACCTCTCTAAGATAAGATCAGGAACTCTATTGTTAATTTGGATTTTATTACTGCTCTAGTTGTCTAGGTTTCTTCCCTGTTTCCCAGAATCTTGGGAGAATCTTAGAGAATACCTATATTTAGGAAGGTTGCTCTGAGTCCTAGCTCCAGATACCCACCTGTTCCTGCTAAATTTTGGTAGCTTGTTTTATCTGTAGCCCAGGAGAAAAGCTGTGTGAGCTTACAAATAATACAGAAACTGTTATTTATATGGCTAGAGGATAGGGTGCTGTAGTGACTTCATAATCCCAGATGACTTAAAAGCAATGTGGCACCTTAGGTTTGGTATTGTAAAAACACTTGCATCAAGCATGGTTCTTCAACGTTGCAATCGTCTTTCATAAACTGATGTTTCCACATTTCTTGGTGTACTTTCTAGGATTCTGAAGTGAAGATCAAGTTAATTCCAGATAGTGCTTTTGCTTCCCTATTCTTAATGTGCCATTAAAATTCTTCAGAAGAATACTCCTTAGGATCGTTCCTATCACCACTCTAACTGATGTTGGAAGAATGCCTACTATATCACGACCAAGACTTTGACAAAAATAATGCCATTTTCAACCCTGATACAGATGCATACCTTCTAATAGAGAGAGCCCTTTGAAGCCATATCTATAGATACGTACCATGCAGAAACATCTATGAATCTTACCCTAAGGTAGAACAATGGACTTCTCGTTCTCTAAACCTAACACAGACCTTTTGTAAAGATTCTCCCTAAGTTAGATTTCTCTAAATCAATCTTTCTCATATAACCTCTTTGGAAGACTTCCTTTTATAATTTAAGAATTTTAGAATAGCATTCATTCCCCTCACCTAACCTGGCTTCAGATAGGGGTTTCTTTTTTCTTTTTTGGAAGTTTATATATTCATTTCAAGGATTTAAAAAAGATGCAGTAGACATAAACTTGTGTGTTCATTTTCTCAATTCTCAATTGCAGAAATCTCTTATGAGTGCTTAAATAAGTCATTTTATCTTGTAGCACCTGTATAGCTGAAGACTAATTCTCACAGACTTCAACAGAAGTCATTATGGTAAGTTTAATTTTGCATCCATTTTAAAAGCAGAGTACACAGCTGGGAACTCTCTTAAGGGCATCTGTAACACAAACTGCAGCCTTCTCCCTGTAGACTCATCATGTCAGGCCTAAGACTCATGGCCTATGGCTGCCACAAAAAGCTATGAATATATAATACAAACTGAAGCTCAAGAGCCCCCAATGAATTATGCTGTGAAACAATTTATTGTGCCTACCCAAAGATTCATTCTAAAGAAATAAAAAGACCAAGTCATTACTGGGTTTTCTTTCCTCTACTGATACTGACTCAATATTTCAAGTGGGATGAAAATGTATACAGTAATTGATTCATTCTTGATAAATGATAAAAAGCTGTGAAATTGCCCCTATTCATACATACACACACAACTGATTCCAGAATTTTGCAGGGTCTATAGATACTGGGCAGAACTCCTCCCATTCCATTACAAACCATCTTGAAAACTAAAAGATACCAGAGACAAACTCTCAAAGTTTTGTGCCCTCTCTCTTATTTCCAAAACAAAGGCAAGCTACCTATGGAATACAGATGGTCCTGATTTAATGATTCTTTGACTTTACAGTGGTGTGAAAGTGGTACTCAATTGAATAGAAACGGGACTTCGAATTTTTCATTTTGACTTTTTCCCAGGCCAGGGATATGTGGTGCAATCTTCTTCTGTACGTAAGCCGCAGGCCTCAATCAGCCGGTGATCGTGAGGGTCAACAACCAATACACTGACAACCATCTGTGCCTGTACAGGGTCTGTTTCTCACTTTCAATACAGTATTCAGTGATTTATAAGAGATATTCCTCACTTTATGATACAACAGGCTTTGTATTATATGATTTCACCCAACTGCAGGCTAATGTAAGGGTTCTGAGCATGATTAAGTTAAGCTAGGCCAAGCTACAGGGTTCAGGAGGTTACCTGTTAAATGCATTTTCGACCTCTGTTATTTTCAACTTATGATTAATTTATCAGGACATAGGCCCATCATAAGTCAGGTTAGATCTTTACTTTTTGTTGGAAGCTGACAGCCGCATCATTTTATTTTTAAGGTTTTTTTTGGTTTTTTTTTGTTTTTGCATCACTCATTTTTTTGCCATGCCCCTAAATGTATACCTCAGTGAGATGTCATTAATTGACGGAAATGATCTTGCCAGTCCCAGGCATTCTGACTGCTACTGCCATACCTAAAACCTATGGCTGGTATCTGATTTCATTATAAACACAGGAAAAAATATCTAGAAGCAAACAAATAGCAGCCAGATAAAAAGCATTAATTGAATTTCATTCAACCTGACTTAATTAATCCTTTAACCAGCAAACATAGGGTGGTAAGCAATTTTAATGTATCTATTATTATGAACTTAAATTGATGCAAGCAAACAAAAGGAAGTAACAAACACGTAGAAATAATTCAATTAACAACCACTGAATCCTTTGTTCAGATGATCTGCTTGTCAGAAATTCTTAATTATCCATAGCTCCAGAATATCAAATCAGGAAACACCTTCTAATTGAATATTATTTTATTAGTTCCACACTGCCTTGTTTTTATCAATGACTAAATTATACGTATATATTTTTATGTTTCCCCATTAGTTAATCCAATATATTGCTATCTTGATTTTAAAGATGAATCAATGTAGAAACAAAGGAATCCAACTTATGCAAAAACACAACTAATTAGAAAACCTATGGTCCTCAATTTAGAATTATACTACCTATTGCATTTCACAGTGAAAAATAATTTTTTTGCTACCTCATTTATCAGATGTCTCTCTTCTACATTGACTAAGACACTTTCCCAGACACTTTCTCAACCCTGAAATATTCTGCTTTTAAGCTTTATACGTCCTACAACATTTCCAGAGTGACAACAGAGTGGTCATCCTCAAACCTCAGACAGGAGCTTACATCTCCATTCTTCCATCTTCAAACAAGAGTACAATTTCCGGGTGCCTGGGTGGCTCAGTGGGTTAAGCCGCTGCCTTCGGCTCAGGTCATGATCTCAGAGTCCTGGGATCAAGTCCCGCATTGGGCTCTCTGCTCAGCGGAGAGCCTGCTTCCCTCTCTCTCTCTCTGCCTGCCTCTCCATCTACTTGTGATTTCTCTCTGTCAAATAAATAAATAAAATCTTTAAAAAAAAAAAAAAGAGTACAATTTCCTCTGATGCCCTATAATGATGTCAGGTTAACTCATGGAAGCTGCCAGTGGAACAGGTGAGAAGTTAATGCCTATCTCTATGGAGTTTGTCTAGAATTTTTTTTAAAAAAGATATTTAGTTAAAAAAGAAAAAGAATAAACTACTTCCTAGTGCTATTGTGGAAGGTAATATAATTATCAAATGTAAAATGTGTGCCCCACTTAAACATTGCTTGTTATTGTTGAAGATGTTTTTGTCATTACAGGTCATCATGAGGCCAGCATAGTCCTCTACATTCTGTTCATTTATTAAAATTAGACATGTAAATCATATTTCAGGTCCTCCCCAAATTATAGTTTTGAACAGAGGAGATATACCAGATGGGAGAAAAGAGCTATGCATTTAAAATATCTATGTGAGAAAAAAATAAAATATCTACTGAGATAATAAGAATCATTCAACTCCAAAATATAAGCATTACTTCCAAAAAGTAGTTGTGTCTTGGTAACATAAGGGAATATAATGGCTCTTATGCTTGTCCCGTTATGCAGCCAGGGGCACCGAACACCAACACATTTGTAATGGTCAATCTCCAGCCTATTCTCATCATTCTTCTCCATTTATTTTTGGGCCCAAGATTGTAAAACACTAGTGTTGAAGTTAGAGAAAAAAATTAAAACAATTCTGGGAACAACAACAACAAAAAATTTTAAATCTTCCCTAATCTTGTTGTTCTTGAATTTTAGGCACTTGTTTCTCTTTTTCTACAAGAATAATCTGTCCCTTCCTTCCTTTATTGAACCAACGACTAATGTTGCAACAATCATGGAAATTAGGGGGACTAATAGATTTAGAAAAAGTAAAAGAGAAAAAAGCTAATAATGTGTGTGGTAGAAAATTGTGTAAGGAAAAACGTTACTTATACATAATTGATTGAAATTCGATTATTTAAACTCATTCTGGAAGGCAACTGGCAATAAAATAAAAATATAAAGTATGAATTGTTATGAGCAATGTGTTTACTTCTAGTACTTCTAGTAATCTAGTCTACAGAAATAGAGGTTTTTGCTCTTGCAAGAGACATCCAACTCCAGCTTAGGCAAAAGGAAGACTCAGTGATTTATGAATTGAGGAATAAAATCTGAAGAAAAGTAGGACTGTTACTGTGAAAATTTGAGACACTAAGGACTAGAATGTTTTCAGTGCTTTCTCTCCCCAACCCAACCCCTTTTCTCTAGGTTTCAAGACTCTCCTCATTGTTTCTTAAACATAGAAGTAGATCCCAATCTTTTCACTTTGGAGTATCCACTGCCAAAGAAAACAGGGGTAATTTAGAACAAGCCTCCATAACTGATCCAAACAATTTTGGCAAGGAAACCTGGGTCTTATAAGAACATCCCACCTGGGTGGCACCTGGGTGGCTCAATTGGTTAAGCATCTGTCTTAGGCTCAGGTCCTGAGCCTGGAGTCCCAGGATCAATCCCTGAATCAGGCTTTCTGCTCAGCGGGGAGCCTCTTTACCCTTTCCTCCCAGCTCATGTGCGCTCTCTCTCTCTCTCATTCTCTCTCTCTCTCAAATAAGTAAATAAAGTATTTTTTTTTTTAAAGAAAATCACTAATTGTAAGGCTACCATTTACATGGGGGTGAGATGTACAAGAGATCCCTGTAGAAAGAGAAAGGATGAGGCTGGGCACAAAACATACATGTATTATATATGTTGTGTGTGTGTGTATGTAAAATACACATTAACATATGATGCATCATATATAAAAATCAATACACATGGCTTGTAAAGCTCACCATGGAAGACAAGCAAAATCCTTCCTTCTTTAAAGAGTTTATCTATTTATTTGAGAGAGAGAGAGAGAGAATGAGAGGGGGTTGGTGGGAGACTAAGGAGTAGAAGGAGAGGGACAAGTAGACTCTGTGCTGAGCACAGAACCCTGAGATCACGACTTGAGCTGAAATCAAGAGTTAGATGCCTAAACCACTGAGCCACCCAGGTGACCCAAGCAAAAGCCTTCTAATAATAATATAAAATATCTCGATTCACTTTTTATAGGAAAAGATTCCTTAAGTAAGGCATGAAAATACTAATTACAAATACAAAGCTTGAAAAACTAGACCACATTAAAATAGGATCTCCTGTTCAGCAAACCCATAGTTAAGAAAGTAGAAAGGCAAAGTGAAAGGATGAAATGATATTTACAGCACATATAAGTGATAAAGTAATTGTAACTGCTTTATAGAAAACATTTCTACAAATGAAAAGTAAAGCACACAATGTACAAGAATCTTCAAGTATCACTTTGTAAAAGACAAGTCCAAATGGTCAATAAGCACAAAATATGCTTTGCTCCATTAGTTATCATTGAACTTGCCTAAGAAGCACCTTCCATATCCCCTCTGTTTTATCTCTAATTTCAGTCATGTCTTTCAGTCTTGCTCAGAGAGCGTCTTGCCTTAAGAGTGTCACATAAACAATGAATCTTGGAATACTGAAAAAAAAATATGGGTGTGGTGCATCAACAATGACTCCTGGAACACTAAAAAATAAAATTAAATTTTAAAAAAAGATATGAAATGTAAAATATATGTAAATAAAATAAATATATTTTGTACAGTGTACCTGTGATGGCTAAAGAATCTATTTAATATATGAAATAAAATATCATTTATCAGGGCGCCTGGGTGGCTCAGTGGGTTAAAGCCTCTGCCTTCGGTTCAGGTCATGGTCCCAGGGTGCTGGGATCGAGCCCCGCATTGGGCTCTCTGCTCAGCGGGGAGCCTGCTTCCTCCTCTCTCTCTCTGCCTGCCTCTCTGCCTACTTGTGATCTCTGTCTGTCAAATAAATAAATAAAATCTTTAAATATATATATATATATAATTTATCATTTTATACAACTAATAAAAAAATTTAGTAAAAAAATTAAATTACAAAAAAAAGGTGTCTCATGTATTTCTGCCTGCTCCAGGGCTTCTCCAATGTTAAGAACACCAGTAAAAGCCTACTGAGCAAGTGTGGAAGTACAAAGAAGCATAAGTAATCCTCTACAAAGGAGGGTTATAGTCAATAAATTCTTATCCTCCTAGCTGATCCTTGGGCAGAGGATTCTAAATCACATTCTGTGCATTCTTCATTACATCCCAGAAAGGAACAAACCCCAGCTGCCCACAGTAGTGACCTTTCTAACACACATTTATACGGGGTTTTCATTTTTCAGTCAGTTTCTAAGGTTCTTCTTTCCTACTTCTTTGGACGGCATCCTGGGTATAACTTCTTTTCTTAGGCTCTGCTTTCAAGAAGAAACTCAACGTAAGACAACCATATAAATTAAGGCCACAGTAACATTCCTTTAAGAACACACCAGAATAAATTTAAACTAAAACCCACAATTGATAAGGGTATGGATCAACACTTACATACAGTGCTGGTGAAAATGCAATTGGTATACATATTCACCAACATAGCCACTTACTGGGCCATAAAACCTACCTTAACAAGTTGAAAAAGATAGAAATCATAAAATGTCTGTTTCCAATTTGAAATTAAACTAGAAATCAATAACAGAAAGATAGCTTAAAATTCAGAAACACTTGGGAGGCTAAACAACACACTTATAAAAATAACACATGGGGCAAGAAGAAATCTCAAGAGAAATTAAATGCTATTTTGAACTAAATGAAAATGAAAACACAACTTGACAAAAGTAGGATATACTGAAAGTAGTGGTTAGAGGGAAATTTATATCATTGAATGCGTATACTAGAAAAAAAAGAAAGATCTAAAATCAATAATCTAAGCTTCCACCTTAGGAAACTTGAAAAGAGAAATAGAGAGAGAAAGATAAAAAATTATTTTATATTTATTTTAATAAGCCGAGTAAGAAAAATAAGAATTATAGCAGAAATAAATTAAATTGAAAACAAGACCACTAGAAAAGTCAATAAAACCAAAGTTGTTTCTTTGAAAACATGGATAATTTCGACAAGTCTAATGTCAGGCTGAGAAAAAAAGGAGAGAAGACACAAACTACAAAATACCAGAAATGAAGGGACATAAATACAAATCCCAAGGACATTAAAAGGTTAATAAAGGAAAGCTATGAAAATTCTGTGGCCACAAACTTGATAATCTGGATGAAATGGGCCAAATCCTTGGAAGATAAGGTCTGCTAAAACTCACATAAGAAATCAACAATATGAATAACCCTCTACTTACTAAAGAAATTGATACAGTAATTATTAATCTTCCGAAACAGAAACCACCAAGTCTAGATGGGTTAACTGGTGAATTCCACCAAACATTTAATGAATGAATGGTATCAATTCTCTCCAGTCTCTTTCAGAAGGCAGAAGCAATGAGAATGCTTCCTAATTTATTCTGTTACGCCAGCACTACTCTAATACAAAATCAGACAAAGACATTATGATAAAAGAAAGCTACAGATCAGTATTTCATGCGAACAAAATGCAAAAATTCTTAAAAATATGTTATAAAAATGAATTCAGTCATGAAAAGCATGAATTATATACCACTCCAATAGGGATTTATCCATGTATGCAAGACTGGTTAACACCTGAAAACAAATTAATGTAATCTATCACAACAGGATAAAAAAGAAAAATCACATAGTCATATCAATAGACATAGAAAAGGCATCCGACAAAAATCCAACACCCATTTATAATAAAAACTCTCAATAAATGAGCAATAGAGGGGAACTTCCTCAAACTAATAAAGAACATCTACAAAACCTACAGCTAACATCATACTCAATGGTCAGAAATTAGAAGCTTTATCACTAAAATCCAGAACAAAGCATGGATGTCCCTTCAAACCACTCCCTTTTCAAACTGTACTAGAAGACCTAGTAACTACAATAACAAAAGGAAATAAAAAATAGAGTGGAAAGGAAGAAATAAGACAATTTTTGTTGCTAGATGGTATAACTGTTTATGCAGAAAATTCAAAAGAATCAACATAAATAATTCCTGGAACTAATATGTACTTATAGCAAGATTATAAGATACAAGATTAAAATTAAAAAATCAATCTAATTCCTATTTACCAGCAATGAACAAAAGGAATTTAAGTCAAGCAGAGAGAGTCAATTATCATATGGTTTCACTTCTTGTGGAGCATAAGGAACAACATGGAGGGCATTGGGAGATGGAGAGGAGAAGTGAGATGGGGGAAATTGGAGTGGGAGACAAACCATGAGAGACTGTGGATCTGAGAAATGAACTGAGGGTTTTGGAGTTGGTGGGGGAGGGCGCAGTTGGGTGAGCCTGGTAGTGGGTATTACGGAGGGCACACTGGGTGTGGTGCATAAACAATGAATTTTGGAACACTGAAAAGAAATAAAGGAAAATAAAATGGAAAAAATTTCAAAACAAAAGACTATAAAAATAAATAAATAAAACAAAAAAAAACAAAACACAATACCATTTACATTAGCATCCTCAAACCAGAATACTTAGGTATAAATCTAACAAAATATATATAAGATCATACAAGGAAAACTATAAAACTCTGATGAACAAAAACCAAAGACCTAATGTATGGAAAAATATCCCATATTCCTGGATAAGAAGTCTCAATATTGTCAAGATGTTACTTCTTCCTGACTTAAACTAACATGTGATTTTATGGAATTAACAAACTGATTCTAAAGCTTACATGAAGAAGCAAAAGACCCAGAACAGTGAACACAATATTGAAGGAGAAGAAAAAGGTTAGAGGACTGGCACTACTTGAATCCAGAATTACTATAAAAGTACAATAATCAAGACAGTTGGATAGTGATGAAAGAATAGATAAACAGATCAATGGAAGAGAATATAAAGCCCAGAAATGGAGCCAGATACATAACATTCCTTTGATCTTTGAAAAAGGAGCAAAGGCAATACACTGGAGCAAAATTATCTTTTAAACAAATGGTGCTATGTGGAATATGCAATAAAGTTTACACCTTTCACAAAAACCGATCCAAAATGGATTACAAACTTAAAAGTAAAATGCAAAACCACAGAACTCCAAGAAGATAACATGGGAGGAAACCCAAATATTCTGGGTATAGCAATGCCTTTTGAGAGAAACACCAAAGGCATACCCCATGAAAGAAATAATTGATAAGCTTGACTTTACTAAATTAATTGACTTTATCAATTCAATTAGTTGACTTTATTAAAATGAAACATTTCATTTCAAGAAAATGAAAATACAACCACAGACTTGGAGAAAATACTTATAATCTCATAGAAGACTGTTATCAGAACTCTTAAATAATATAAGAACTCCTAATACATAAGTTCTTGTGTATTACATAATACATAAGTTCTGATACATAAGTTCTTATAAGAACTCTTAAAACTCAAAAATAAGAAAATGAACAACTTGATTAAGAAAACGGGCCCAAAGCTTTAATAGACACCTCACCAAAGAAGATAAACAGATGGCAAATAAGCATATGAAGAAATGGTCCATAACCTGTCATCAATGAATTGCAAATTAATATAACAATGAAATATCACATCACATCTATTAGAATGGCCCAAATCCAGAACACTAACAACAGATTACATCAAATGCTGGAAAGGATGACATTTATTGTCAGTGGTAATGCAAGATGGTACAGAGACTCTGGAAGATAATTTAGCAGCACCTTATAAAACTAAATATATACTGACTATATGATCTAGCAATCAAGCTCCTTGGTGAGAGGAGTTGAACACTTGTGACTACATAAAAACCTAAGCATATAAACTAATGTTTATAACAGCTTTATTTAGAATTTCCAGAACTTGAAGAAACCAAGATGACTTCCCATAGGTAACTGGACAAATAAATGGCAGTACATCCAGACAATGGAATGTTATGTACTAAAATGAGATATCAGGGCACCTGGGTGGCTCAGTGGGTTAAGCCTCTGCCTTCAGCTCAGGTCATGACCTCAGGGTCCTAGGATTGAGGCCAACATTGGGCTTTCTGCTCAGCAGGGAGCCTGCTTCTCCCTCTCTCTGCCTACCTTTCTGCCTACTTGTGATCTCTCTCTCTGTCAAATAAATAAATAAAACCTTTAAAATGAGATATCAAGCCATGAAAGGACAGGAAGGAACTTCAGTACACTAAGTTGCACTAAGTGAAAGAAACAATCTGTAAAGTTTACATATTATATGATTCCAACAATATGACTTTTTGGAAAAGGTTAAAGTGTGGATATAGTAAAAAGATCAGTAGTGAGGCTCCTGGATGGCTCAGTCGTTAAGCGTCTGTCTTGGCTCAGGTCATGATCCCAGAGTCTGGGGATCAAGCCCTGCTTCACGCTCCCTGCTCAGTAAGAAGCCTGCTTCTCCCTCTCCCGATCACCCTGCTTGTGTTCCCTCTCTTGCTGTGTCAAATAAATAAATAAATAAATAAAATATTAATAAATAAATAAATAAATAAAGACTTAAAAAAAAAAGATCGGTAGTTGCTGGAGTTTAGGAGGTTGGGAGAGATGAATAGGTAGATCACAAAGGATTTTTAGGACAAGGAAACTATTATACATAAAACTATAATGGCAAATGATACCTGTCATCATACATTTTCCAATCACACAGGGTATAAAACATAACGACCAAACCCTAATATAAGCTATGGACTTTAGGTAATAATGATGTGGCAATGCAGGTTTGTCAATTGTAACAAATGTATCACATTGGCAGAGGTTCTTGATAATGGGAGTGACTATGCATGAGTGGAATCAGAGGATATATGGGAATTCTCTATGCCTTGGCTCAATTTTCTTGTGAACCTAAAAATACTCTAAAAAATAAGAGACTCTTAATCTCAGGAAACAAACTGAAGGTTGCTGGGGGTTGAGGGGGAGATAGGGTAGCTGGGAGATGGACATTAGAAGAAAGAAAGAAAGTGAGAGTTTGCTATGGTGAGTGCTATGAATTGTGTAAGACTGATGATTCACACACCTGTACCCCTGAAGCAAATATTACATTATATTTTAATTTAACAATCCTGGAAATGGGAAAAAACCATAAAGATCAGTATAGAGTGTGCATTCTCCAGAAAGAGAACGGTAAGTGTCTAGAGTGGAGCACTAGGAGGGTTTTGAGTGTATGAGGACCATTTCAAGTCTGTTTTTGACTTTGATGATGGTTAACTGGATGTTTGTTGTGCTGTAAACCGCTTATCTTTAAGTTTGTATTTTGTACACCCTAAGTGTATAATATTTCAAGGCAACAAATATTGAAAAGCAAGCAACAAAAATAGATGAGTAACACAAGACTTTATAGAGAGCAAGTCTACAAGGACAATAATTGCACAGTATCCCCACATGGAACTAATTAATTGCTCATTTATGTTCCCAAAATAAAGTAAGGCCACTCAGTTAAACTAACATGGTTTGTCTCTTGGCCCAGAACAGTGAATAGAGAAAGTCATACTTACTACTCAAGTTTGACTGCCTCCCAGGAGCCATGCAAGGTCCCCTCTATCCCAAAGCCTGCCCTCAGCCCACAATTTGTGTTTATGGACATTATTTTTACACTTGCTCACAACTGCAATAATGTTCCCTGAGGACATAGGGCACTAGCATCTAAATACAGGTGTGAATCCTGCCACCAGGACTCTTGCTCATGGCTGTCCTAAACCCTGAGGTTAATTTATGAACAGTTTCCCTTGGATTTATTAGGATTCTTTCTTTGATTTTATTCTTTTGTCCTTAATATATAGATTTTGATCTAAGACACTCCTGTATCATCTGCAGATTGTTTACTAAAAGTTACATGTCATAATCAGTTTTCATCATTTGAATTTTATCATCATTATTAGATTTATTTAACTCAGCTTCAGCACACTGGACCTACAAATTTATATTTTTTTTTAAAGATTTTTATTTATTTATTTGACAGAGATCACAGGTAGGCAGAGAGGCAGGCAGAGGAGAGGAGGAAGCAGGCTCCCTGCTGAGCAGAGAGCCCGGTGTGGGACTTGATCCCAGGACCCTGGGATCATGACCTGAGCCGAAGGCAGAGGCTTTAACCCACTGAGCCACCCAGGTGCCCCTACAAATTTATATTTTAAAGTTGTTTTTGGACAGAATTAGTCCTGTCTGAAATGATAGCAAACATAAATTGAGTCAGGTGGTTACACATAGGAAGGTTAAAGCACTAGGTGAAATACCAGACTTCCTGAACCAAACCAAACCAAACAAAACACAAAACCATAAAGCAAACTTTAAAAAGCACAGTGCTTCAAATGATCTGTTTATTTAGTGTTGATTCATCCAGAAGTCTTAAAATAATATTCAGAAAGTTGAAACCTCTGTTTACTACAAGTAATGATTACTTTAGACCAAAGGCTGACTTTTTTTTAATGATGTACCATTATGATGTGAATGATGTAAGAAAGTTTTAAGTCACTTGAAACATTATGAAAAGCTACGTAATGATGTAACAAAGTATTGCCATGAAAAGTCTTTCTCATTTCATGTGCAAGAAGGGAAGCATTTCTTGTGACTCTCCTTTCATTCTTCAGTAGATACTAACTTATAGTCAGTCTTCTGCATTGGCCCAGGTCTAGAAGGACGGTGATTTTCCACCATTCTTGCCTGGTGGTAGAATGGTAATCCATACAAGAACCAGAAGGCTAGCCTCTACATGGTCCCAAGTTATCTTACATAAGAATGATGTCTTGTATATCTTGCTTGATTTAGAAAGCAAATCCCAAGATTTTTTTAAAACTCTAAGAAAAATGTTAATAATACCCAGTAAAGGTAAGTGTGTGGTAAAGCATTTCTGTCCAGCAAAAATAAATAGATATAAACTATCCAGGAAAAAAGTCCAATATGTGCTTGAAAAAAAACTAGACTAATATACTTTGACCCATTAATTCTAATTCTAAGAATACTATGTAACATGAATGTGTACACAGAGATGTTCATGTTTATAATAGCAAACCAGTGGAAATAAACTAAATATCCAAGCATAATGGAATTATAGTTTTAAAGTATTAGTATTAAAATACAAATGATATATACCAAAAAAGCATTGATTTGGACCAGTATCTGCCAAAATGTTAACAAGCACTGTTTTTGGATTTCAGATGTGTAAAGGTGAGTCTTTAGAGAAAAGAATAATACTGAGAATCTCTTGTCCTTGAAATTCAAGTGTGCCCTTCCTTCACTGTTGTGTCCCTATAGATTTAAGAAGCATAAGTTTTCAACCCCACATGCAGTGCCAGTGTAAACTTATGCTTAATATTTCAACTGCACTAATCCTAACGTGCACTTGGGCCATCCCATGAAGCCAGAACTGTCTGAAATTTGCAACATGTTTATCTGAGAACCCATTTTCCCTTGCTTTCACACATGTATCCTTAGGTGACTCAATTAGGTTTTTTACTTTGATATGCAGCAACCAGGACACAGCATGATTGAATTTTCAGCTCTCCTTGCCCCATTATTGAGGTAAAGGTGTTTAACAACTGAACAACTGAACTCCAGATGACAACAGTGATTGATGGAAAGTTAAACACACAAATTGACAGTTATTTGGGGGTTTAATTGTTCTATAAACATATCTAGTATTTTAAGACAATACGTTGATATGAGACAGGAATTCTCTGAACCAATGATTCATTTAAAAAAAAAAATCTGGGTCTTGGGGTGCCTGGGTGGCTCAGTGGGTTAAGCATGTGACTCTTGATTTCAGCTCAGGTCATGATATAAGGATTGTGAGATCAAGTCCTGTCCAACTCTGCACTCAGTGTGGAGTCAGCTTAAAGCTCTCTCTCCCTCACCTTTTGTCCCTTCCCGTCTCACACATACTCTCTCTAAAATAAATAATCTTAAAAAAAAAAAAATCCAGGACAGTAGCATGCAATTTATATTCAAACAGAAAGGGTCTATTATTTACATTTGAACTTTGGTATATTTGGAAAATTCTGCCGTTTTCACACTTCAACATATGTGAAAAATAGAACAAGTGCCAGAGAGTTTATAGAAGGCAAGAACTCTGAGTTAAAAAAACCAAAAACAGGGGTTCTTTTGTGGCTTAGTGGGTTAAGCCTCTGCCTTCGGCTCAAGTCATTATCTCAGGATTCTGGGATGAAGCCCCACATCGGGCTCTCTGCTCAGCAGGAAGCCTGCTTCCCCCTCTCACTCTGCCTGCTTCTCTGCCTACTTGTGATTTCTTTCTCTCTGTCAAATAAATAAATAAAATCTTAAAAAAAAATAAACATAAAATGAACATTGACAACACTGGTGAGAACCTGCTGAGAGCAGTAATGTAATTCCTGGTGTTGATAGTACCATTACATTAAGCAAAGCAGTTGGACAGAGAAAAAATGCTTTGTTTTCAGTGACCCAGCCTTAGAGACATCATGTATGATGTCACAGGCTACCATGAAGGTAGCCCGACTTTTGCCTTTCACCTAGTGGACAAGCACTAAGAAATACGGATTTGGTCAGGATATGGGGCTGCCTTGGCACACAGACTCTCTGCTTGGATGGTGCTTTGTGGTTCAACCCAACTCTCCTGAGATAAGCAACTCCCTTTGGGAAATAAGCATTTTTTAAGCCATTTTTCCAAGAGGAGTCATGCAATTGTCCTCGATCTTCAGCCACCTCCACCCTGAAGGACAGTGCTGGCGCCATGATATTACAATGCCTGCTGTGGGTTCAAGAGTTGCAAACACTAGAGAACAGATTTTCTCTATGTCCTCTATTTATTCACATTTATTCACTCCAATAAATAAGATTATTTTTAGGAGACTGGTTCTAAGTGCTTAATTCTCAAGGCCTATGTTGACATAAATTGAATAAGCTATACCCATTATCTATTATTCCTCTATTCTACATTACTCAATAGATAGCCCAGATAGTCTCTATTAATTATCATTTAATGATTAAAATAAGCCTAAATGATGGGAATAAGCATTAAATCCTTACAATGATGGTATTAGGGGAAGAAACTAGAATGCAGGAGAGTCAAATATCAAAGTGAGGGATTGAACACAGGCTCATTAGACATCAGGGCCTTGTTTTAACTACTATTCATCTGAAGTCCCCCTTTCCTATTCTTACATGCAACTTCTCATATATCTAGAATGATAAAATGAATTCTCCATACTTGCTAAAAACAACTAAAACTTACAGCATGAAATAAATATGTAATATATCAATAATTTTTATTTGTTAAAGTTTATATATGGATCTACATACAGTTGGTTTATGTTTTGTATGTAATAAGACAGGGATAAAATGAAACAATTATTTTTATTTCATTATATTTATATATTTTATATATAGATTAAAAAATCTGTGGAATAAATAGACAATATTGAATGTATCAAACTCTCCCTAATAAAGTGCGGTCAATTGTCATGTAACCTGGCTTATTCCTACAGGAACTGAGTTGGATCCTATGCTTTATAAGATTCTTCTACTTCCTTTTTTATTGGTTCATCGTCAGGCTATTAAGCTATTTGTTGCTATTCTCAATAAATAGCACGTAAGTCACCCCTTCTCAATTTGTTCTTTCTAATTGCCTACAGTCTGAGATCTTGTATAATCTAGATTGTTAGACTTCTTTGCAAACTCAGATAAGACAATATATGTAAAGATCTGAGAGTTTAGTGTAATAGAAGCAAGTTCTATTTTTCATGAGAGTTTATATTATTGACTTGAGGTCTATTTTGGCTTCTTCTAGATATTTAAGTTTGTTAGTGACATAGGGAAGTAACAAAGAGTTGGAAAAAATGAAAGTAAACTGCAAAAGAGAGAATAGAAAACTGTTAGCCTTCAAAAAATCCATTAAGAATACAAACACTCAGGTATTTGTGCAATTTAAAAATCTCCAGAAGCTATCTCCCATTAATGAGAGAAGTACCCTATACAAAATGCCAAGACTTGACTATATTTCTTTGGTTCTGTGGGAGGAATACCAGCTTCCCTTTGAATACCAGTTTAATCTGGTAGTCAGTGTTTGCTTCTGCAGGAGCAATGGGGAGGCTCTCTATTCCAGAAAGAGGTCTTGCCTGCCTCTGCCACTCCCCACTCCGCCATTCCCTCGAGATGACTAAAGCATTAATCTATTATTTCAGACTATAGAATAGTATTTAAGGGCACATACAGCCATATGTAGAAACCATCTGAATTTACTAGCTTCCTTGCAAGATATGACCACCTATGTTTACCTTTATATAATGAGAAGACCCAAGAAGGACTTAACATAAAAACCACGCTCTCTTTCTTGTCCTCTCCTACAGGAAATAGAGAGATAAGAACGGGCCCCAGCCTACCATCCTCAGATATTTTGGGCTGTATTTTTCCCCGTTTGAACACTTACATATACTGGCAATTCCTTCAGGTTCCAAGATTATGCAGGCAACCAGAGGATTATATTTTCTCAAAATTGAGATTTAAACCTTAAGGGAGATAATGGCCCCTGCAGGCCTCCAACATAAAGCATGTGCCTCAAGCTGCTCACGAGAATTTGGTATCTACCCAGCCAGCAATAAAATGACATGCTCATTCTCACTTGCTCTTAGCTTTTTTATTCAGTTCCCTTGAGGATTTCATTATAAGAGAGATGATTGGCAGGACAGGACTGGGGAACCCACTCATTTGTTAAACAAATACCATCAGATATAACATATTCAAACCCCAACCTGGCTTCAAAATCCTCTAAATATATATATATATATATATATATATATATATATATATATATATATATATATCAGTTATTTTATTGAGTATCTACCACTGTGCTATTGAAAATGATGAGTGTGGATAGATTCAGAGTAAGAAATGATGAATAAAGGAGATTTTTACATTTCTCATCTCATTTAGAGAAATGGTAACATTTTATGAATCTCCACTTTAAGGATACAGGAAAGGAACCCATAAACTAAACTCTGAATGAGATACACTACACCTTCTAATAGAATTCGCTCAGTCCCTCTGCTTGTTCAATTTTCCTTGATTTGTTATGAAAAATAACATTTTCATCAACCTATTTCACAGTAAGTTGGAATACCTTCTGGCATAATATGTTTTCAGTTAAATAATAGCATTCATTAAAATTCATGTTCCCAGAAGGCAGAAACTTTGTATTCTATTTGGTCTATATTACACTTAATGTGTTTGTCTTTCCAGCACCAATGATTATGATGATAACACACGGTGTCCAACAGCAAAATAGCACATGTCCCAGTGAGGTTGTTTGGAAACTCGCAGTTGTAAGATTGTAAGAGTTGCCTGTTGGCATGGATATACTTCCAACGTGAGATAAAAATGAATCACATATGTCTTCCCCACAGTGATGGGCTTACCACAGAAAGAGTAAGGAATGTTTTACAGTCCAGTCACAACTTGACAAAAGAGAACCTAAAAATGGGTCCTTAAATGTTGTGAAAGCACAGGGATTCCAAAAGGGGACTTCTCTCCAAGAGAAAAATAAGTTATTGTATAGAATCTTGGTGTCCTCTAAAATCAAAAACTGTTGCTCTAACTACAGCCGGAGGTGGTGAGAAGATGCCAGAGCACAGACACCAGACATGGAACCAGGTGTTCCTCCAAGCAGCTGCTGCATAGTGAGTCACAGTTTGCAAAAGTAAATTTCTCAGCAGCAGAGACGCCTGAGTTCACCCACCGCCAAGAAGCAATCTATTTCATTTGAACAATTCTATGAGTGGGGAAACAGAGAAGTGTCTTTTCCAATCCAAAAGGCGACAGGGACAAACCAAATATATCTGACATGGCAGAAGAGACCCGACAAGGAAATTAGCTACTCCTGGGACTTCTGCAAACTGGTTAACACACGTCGTTTCAGTTCTCTACAGCTCAGTTCCCCAATACATAACATTAGAACATTAAATAAATCATCCCAGCTTTAGACTTTACAATTCTAAGCAACATAGTATAAATAAACACCCAAAACTCTTTAATATTTAATAAAATATATTCTTTCATGCAATGTCCATGTAATAAACAAGGGGACTGATACATTCAAAGTACTTGGACAAATAGATAATGACAAGAAAGGAGACAACCTCTCCAAATCCAAGAGTTACACTTTTGAAGATCATTAACAAAATTTGTTCACTGGGAAAACTAAAATTACTAAAAGGAAAAATGTAAGTAGGGAAACAAAGCGAAAACAAACCGTAGTGCCAAGTCTCCATGGAAACTCCGGAGAGTGAGCATGTATGCCACAATCATGCTGAGAAAAAAAGTGTTACAGGCATACTTTTTGCTAAAATTAAAAAAAAAAAAAATTAAAGATCCCAGCCACGCTATGCTAAATAGTAGTACTCTCTAAATATTTGATTGTTCCATCAGCATTATTATTTGATGACATTGCCTGTTGTTTCATTGAGATCCTGCTGATTCCTGAGCATCCTACAGTCCTAGAAATGGAAAGACATATAATGGCATGTAGTCCACTCCACCTGATACCTAGTATCCCTACTAACGGGACTTTATTGTCTCCTCTGTTCTTAATTGTATAGGGCATGCATGATACTCATGTATGACCAAAGTATAAGGTAAGGATTTACCTGACTCAGGAAGCAATGGTCAAAATAAAGAAATGGGAGCGTTTAAAAAAAAAAAAAATTCTCACGTTTGTAATGACACTTTTGATAAGAATGTGATATGGAAATTCCCCAAGTCGAGAAAAGTGTTTTAAGCCATGTCTCTCACCAAAAAAGGAAACTCCCAAGAAGATCATTTCACATACATGAGACCTCCATATCCCCGTGAAGAGCCCTTGGGAGAGGGGTCCTCAGCAGGTCAGCAAAGAACCAGTGTGAGAAAGCTATCTCACTGCATGCTAGAGACAATTTCTTTTAAATTATTTTAAAATGAGAAGAAACACTTTAACCCCAAAGTAGATTAAAGTTAACAGAGTAAATGAAAGACCTATGCTAACCAATTTAATGTGTTATCAGACAGGAAAAAGGAGGTGGACGTCAATGAAAAACATGTGTTGCACAAACACGAAGCAACTCATTTGTTTTGGTTCACAAGCCGTGCTCTCTATCAGTTCAAAATGTGGTCTGTTTTCCGTGCTACCCTACATCAATTTTAAGGGAATTGGAATTATTTATATTTATTTATTTATCAATTATTTTTCAAGCATAATAATTTGCCCTATTTTTCTTTCATAGAGTAGTTTCTCATATCCATTTAGGTTTCATAGTAATGAGTTTCAGGTATTTTTCTTCCTTGTGTTTTATCTTTTCAAATTTCTTTTTTTTTGGTATCCTTTCCCTCACATGATGAATAATAATTTAAAATAACAATGTGTCATCACAGTACTAGATACTAGGTAAATAAATATAAATAAGACACTGTCCCTGTCTCAGTTTTATAGTGGCAGAGCAAATGTAAATAAAACATTCTGTGAATTGTTAAAGATACAAAAATAAAAGTATAATACTGTAAACTTAAGAAATGCAAAAGAATGAGTAGGCATTGATAGATATGGGAGGAGTGGGGGTAAAAAAATCCACTGGAGGTATTTAAGCCCTGAAGCTGTATATTGAGCGAGAAATTAGATGTGGTAGTAAACTACTCTAAGCAGGCAACATTATTAGTTCTAATACCAGTCCAAAGACATACACATTACCTAGCTTGATACTGTCCCACAGCTGAAACTATTGTCTTTTTAGGTTTTCTTTACATGCTTTAATTTGAATAACCTATCTATATTTGCTTTCATTTCTTGGATTCTTTAACCTGTTATATCCAAGTTGCTGTTTAATTTCATCAGATGGATTCTACAGTTCAGTAATGTCCATTTGGTACATTCTTTTAAGACCGTAAAATATCTAAATATAGCAGAACATAGGCAAAGGACTAGAAAACAGAATTAGAAACTTTCTGAAAAGTCAAGTATTGATGTTTTTGTTATTTTCTTTGAAAGAATACATTGTCTGGTATAATTTCTAATGTCAACTTGGCTTTATCTAATACTTTTCCTCTTTTGAAGGAGAACTATGAACACAAAAATTGGAGATTTACAAGTATCCAACACCAGGTTTCACATTTCTATTTTTTTAAGATTTTTTTTTTTTTAATTTATTTCAGAGAGAAAGCACAACCGGGTAGAGTGGCAGTGGGACAAACAGACTTCTCGCTGAGCAGGGAGCACAACGTGGGGCTCCGTATCAGGAGCCCAGGATCATGACCTGAGTTGAAGGCGGACACAACCAACTGAGCTACCTAGGCACCCCCACATTTTGAATTCCTGATGTGACACGGACACTAGAGGCGCTGCTGCTTTTAGAACGGTATACTAGTAAGACCAGTGAACTATGTGTAGTCCCCAGTATAAGTACCCATTATCCCTTACACACGTCTTTTTCATTGCTCTTCCTCATCTCCAAAATGAGAGCAAGAAAGGTAGGGTATGAAAGGTGGCATTTAGTTTTTTCATGAAGTACTATTTTTAAAAGAGATTAACCCAGGAATTCATGGTTTTCTGTGGTTGCAGATCAGAAAATAAAATAGCCCTCATGACACAAACACCTTCCTTATTAACCAATCTACATCAATAATGAAATTACTCACACTGTAAGCCTCGAGCGAGCTCCATTCCCTGTTGCTCTGATGCAGGCGAGCGACACAGTGAAGTTCGACGGTGTTAGGAGCCAAACTTCTGCACATCTTAAGAATGAATAATGGAGAACTTCGAGCAGTCAGAAGGATTTCAATCACAGCAGAAGCCATTTTATATAGTGTAGCTCCTTTTCCCCATTTTAACTGATGAAAGTCATTCTTAAGAATACGTTGTCCCACAGATAAAACCTCTCAGGATTTGTTACTTGTCTGTGATTCACTCTGACTCCGGCCCGGTTGTCATTCAATACCCTAGAATGGCATTTGCTCTGAGGCCTGGATCCGGGATGCTTGTTCCAGGGTCAAGAACTAATAAAGAAAATAAATCTTGAAAGAGTCATTCCAACTCCTGGTCACACATGACCTCCAGTGCATCTAGGCTACAAAGGCAAAGGGCTTCTATGCCTTTTAGCAAAACCCAGTCGTTCTTGTCCACGAACCAGTTCTGTTGACAGAACTGCAAGTCGTGCTTGAGAAGCCCGCTTCTGTCTCTCCTGACCCGCAGCTGCATCATGTGCTCCGTCTCTGGAAGGGACAGAAAAGTGAGGAGCTTCGGGGACCCTTCCACCGACTCATCTTGCCGCCCAGTACTCAAATGGAATGTCTTCGGTCTACGCAGCCAAACTGCCCGCATACTCCACCAGACTTGCTCCAGTGGTATTCGTGGGACACAGATTCCTGTCACGTGTGGACGCGCTTGCACGACGTCGCCCAGCTCATCAGAGGCACCAGCCGGTCTGCAGGCAGGGCCCACGCCGCACTATGCCCGCGCCACAGTGGTTGCCCACTGTCGCCGGGAGGCCACCCGCCGGTGGTTCTGGGCCCGGGCCGTGTCGTCCAGCACCACGAGGCAGCCTCAAGTCGGCCCCTCTGGGAAGAGCCGCTGGTCATTAGCCGCCCCCGGGTTTTCAGCCGCCGACGACACCAGGCGCGCGGCTCGCATCTCGGCTCCTTGGTTTGCCGCTCAGGTCCAGGAGCAAGTGGCGCCTCCCCACCAGGGCGCTCGCTTCGTGGCAGGCTCCCGGGTAGTGAACCAGGCCGAGCGGCGCCTCCAGAGGCCGCACCTGAAGCCCGGCCGACGTTCTGAAGCCTCTGCGGACCGTCTGAGGAGACGCCCGCCCCGCCACCGTCGGGGGAGCTCCGGGAGCGCCATCTTCATTCCCGTCTCGGGCTAGGACTCCTTGAACTCTTGAGTCTTCTGCGCCCCCAGCAACCGTGAGCGCCCGAGTGGCACCACACAGCCCCAAGGGCAAGACCTCTGCGGGCCCTGGGGTGCCAGAGCTCCGGCCTGCCCGGAAGAGCAGTGACGGGGGCGCCGCCATCTTGGTGGCAGCACAGAAGGAACGCCGGGACCGAGTCGTCGCCCCCCAGACCGCTCAGAGCCGGCCTCCTACGCGACCTGGTACGTTCACAATACGGTTATAATCAAGTATGTGTGTAGTATTAAAGTTTTCAGAACGTATATGCATCCTGTATAAAACGATCCCCACATCCAAGACACGAAACATTTCTGTCACCTTCAAAATGTGTCTCCCTTCGTATCCCTTCCGCTGATAGATCCCCGGATAGGCTTTCTGTCACCACAGATTAGTCTTCATTTCCAGGAATTATCTGCAGATGAATCAGTTACTGTAGGCTCCCCCACCCCGTCTTTCAATCAGAATAACCATTTTGAGATGCGTCTGTATTTACCCCGAGTTTGCCACTCGCACCCTCCCCCCTTGCCTTTTTGGCGTTTACTGTTAAGTGTACCACAGTGCATTGATTCATCTGAGGGCGAACGCTTTCCAGTTTGGGGCTTCTGGAAATGAAGGTGGTATAACGTCGCTGTAAACATCTTTATACACTTTTTTTTTCTTAATTTCTCTTGAGTAAGTACCAAAGAGTCACAGTATGTGTATGCTTCCCTTTGTAAAATGATAGGAGGTATTTTCCAACATGGTTGCCCCACTTGAACATTTCCACCCATAGTCTATGAGAGTTCAAGTGGCTCCACATCCTTGAGAACAAAAATCATGGTAAGAGTTTTTCAAGTTAATTTTTAGTAACTATAATTGGTTTGTGGTTCTATGTCATTAAGATTTTAATTTGGCCGTTTCCTTCATACGTAATAATATCGTGCTTTTTTTTTTTCATGTGTTTATTGAACACTTGCATATTTTATGAAGTGCCTGAGGTTTTATCAGTGTTTTTCTTAAAGATTTACCTATTTATTTTAGAGAAAAAGAGAGTGCAGGCACACACTAGTGGGGGAAGGACAGAGGGAAAGATTCCCAAGCAAACTCACTGTCTGAGAGCAGGGGGGTGGTGTATGAGGGTGTGGCTGGGTCTCTGGACCCATGAGATCATGACCTGAGCCCAAAGTGCCAGTCAGACTCTTAACCAAATAAGCCACCCAACAACTGCGCCACGCAGGTGCGTAGATTTTATCAATGTATTAATATTGAATTGTAAGAGATCTCTATATATTCTGCATGTAGCCTGTCTGATAAATGTCATATCAGTACTTTTCTCCCAATCTAATTATTGCCTTTTTATTTTCATAAATGTCTTTCAGAAAGAAAACGTTTCATTTTCATGAAGTCAAGTTTATAGATACAGATGTAGATATGTGATTCTGACCTAGTTCTAAAGATATATATTAGCATTTCCATTATTTGTGTTCTGAGAAAACATTACCTACCCCAAATTTTTAATGAATTTATTCTAAGAAATTTATGATTTCTGATTAAACCTTTACATCTATAATCCATTTTAATATTTGAGCCCATTAAGATTTTAATTTGGCCATTTAAATATTTTAATATTTGAGTATGGTATGAATTAATAGTCAACTTTAAAAAGTATATGACAACCAGTTGATCTCATAGAATTTTTTTAAAAGTATTTCCCATTGGGGCTTCTGGGTGGCTTGGTGGGTTAAAGCCTCTGCCTTCGGCTCAGGTCATGATCCCAGGGTGCTGGGATTGAGCCCCACATTGGGCTCTCTGCTCACGGGGAGCCTGCTTCCTCCTCTCTCTCTGTCTGCATCTCTGCCTACTTGTTATCTCTGTCAAATAAATAAATAAAATCTTAAAAAAAAAAAAAAGTATTTCCCATTGAATTCCTTAAAGCCTTTATCAACAATTCCAGACTAATGATGTGCTGAATTACAAGAAGCATTGTCCCTGCATTGAGTAGAAGAAACTGCTGATGGTTTTTTCTAAACCATCAGAGGGATTGGTACAGAAGAAATTGATTAATGAAAAAGAAGCTACACAGAGGAATTTCTAAGGTTATGGAATTGTTCTGTACAAAACTTAGTGTGGCATATAGTGTTAATATTTGTCAAAACCCATAGAGAGTTAACTTCATGGAATACAAAATTTAAAATAACAACCATAATGTCAAGGGATCCTAACCTGGAGTACAGAAGGTGACATACAAATCTAAATGTATTACAAATATACAGTCTGACTTCAGTGAAGAAAGTGAAGGTAAAAAGGAACTGAGCTGAGTAGCTGGGAAACAATGTTTCTACTGAATATTTCTAAGGCTGCAGACAAAAAGAACCATATATAAAGATTGTAGTCTATTTATTAAATTGATTTCCCATGAGTATGGGTTACCAAGTCTGAAACTACTTTACATGTATGCCACAGTGAAAGCAGCAAGTAAATAAATTATAGTTAATGATAACCAGTTTCCTCACTGTCAAATAAAAAAGTTAAAAATAAACAAGAGAGGGAGTCTAGAAAGGAAGTGTAGAATGTCCTGTGGTACTGGATTAGCACTGGAAACACTTCACATGTGCGCATATGCATAGCTTTGTGTACACACACATATTTCTTAGCACTGTCCACTGACAGGACCTACAAACAATGACATATCTGTAGAAGTGAGCTCACCAAGAACTCAGCTCTTGCTTCCCAAAGACAATTCCCCAGTAAGTTTAACGAAGGTCTTTGGAAAAATGACTGATTCTTGGGGCTTAGAAAATATGACAAGAGTATTTGGGAGACCCTAAAGTGCCAGAAAGGAAGTTTAATGAAAGCAAAGCAAAGCTGGGGGTGTGTAAAAAGGGCACAGGAGCCCATTAAAAGAATTCCCAATGGCCACACCTAGAAAAATTTGAGCAAAAAAATAAATGATAATACGGTATTACAACCCAGAATACAAAATAAGTCTATATTCATCAATATTGATATAAAGAAAAGGTTAAATGAATAAATGGGGAAGAATGTGTCAGTCAGTATTCTCCAGAAAATAGTAACATTAATAGATAGATAGATGGGTTGGAAAGTAGATACATGGACAGTAGACAGTAGATAGATATGGTGCTACAAAGATACAGATATTTTTTAAAGTAATTGGCTCAGATGATTGTTGGAACTGGCAGTCTAAAACTTGTAGGGCAATGGAAACTCAGGCAGGGTTTGATTCTGTACCTTTAAGGCAGAATTCCTTCTCTTCCAAGAAATCTGTTGTTGCTCTTAAAGTTTTAAAATGTTGGATGACATCCACCCATATTTTTAGAATAATCTCCTTAATGTCAGTTGATTATAAATATTAATCACATGTACAAAATGGCTTCACAACAACACCTAAATTAGTATTTGATTAAAAAAAAAAACTGGGAGGGGCACCTGGGTGGCTCAGTGGGTTAAAGCCTCTGCCTTCTGTTCAGGTTATGATCTCAGGGTCCTGGGATCGAGCCCCGCATCGGGCTTTCTGCTCAGCGGGGAGCCTGCTTTCTCCTCTCTCTCTCTCTCTCTCTCTCTCTCTCTCTCCCTGCCTCTGCCTACTTGTGATCTCTCTCTGTCAAATAAATAAATAAAATCATTAAAAAAAAAAAAACCTGGGAGGGACACCTGGGTGGCTCAGTTGGTTAAGCAACTGCCTTAGGCTCAGGTCATGATCCTGGAGTCCCGAAATCGAGTCCCACCTCAGGCTCCTGGCTCTGTGGGGAGTCTGCTTCACCCGCTGACCTTCTCCTCGCTTATGCTCTCTCTCACTGTCTCTCTCTCAAATAAATAAATAAAATCTTATAGAAACAAACAAACAGGGGCACCTGGGTGGCTCAGTGGGTTAAGCATCTGCCTTTGGCTCAGGTCATGGTCCCAGGGTCCAAGGATCGAGCCCCACATCGGGCTCTCTGCTGAGCAGGAAGCCTGCTTCCCCCTCTCTCTGCTGCCTCTCCGCCTACTTGTGATCTCTGTCTGTTAAATAAATAAAAAAAAATTAAAAAAACAAACAAACTGGGAATTATAGCCCAGCCAAGTTGACTTATAAGGCTAACCATAGTAGAAGTATACCTCACTTTTGTGGTCTTTTTCCCCCACACCCATGATAATCTTAGTGTAATCATGAGAAAACATCCAGCAAACACAAACTGAAGACCTTTCTACAACACATCTGACTGGTAGTCTTTGAAAGTTTCCGTCATGAAAAGCACAACAGAGGAATTATCATAGGCTGAAGTGGACTAAAAAGTCAGAATAACAAACGGAATGGGGTATCCAGCATTAGATTCTGGAACAGAAAAAGGACATTATTGGGAAAACCAGTGAAGTCTAAATGAAGTCTATAATTTAGGTAATATATTGTACTGGAGGGAAATTCTTGTTTTTTTCAGATGTACCATAGTTATTTAAGATGTTAACATTGGCGGGGGGGTGCCTGGGTGGCTCAGTGGGTTAAAGCCTCTGCCTTCTGCTCAGGTCATGATCCCAGGGTCCTGGGATCAAGCCCCACATCAGGCTCTCTGATCAGCAGGGAGCCTGCTTCCTCCTCTCTCTCTCTGCCTGCCTCTCGGCCTACTTGTGATCTCTATCTGTCAAATAAATAAATAACATCTTTAAAAAAAAGAAAAAGGATGTTAACATTAGGGAAAATTAGAGGGTATACAAGAGCGCTGTTTACTATGTATGTAATGTTACAAGAAATCAGTTATTCTAAAATCAGTTATTCTAAAAAGTTACTTAAAAATAAAGCAAGAGATAATTGGAAATATTTTAATATGGTATAGGCAAAATCAATATTAATATTATATATAAAAACAGATAAATGTAATTTGAAAAATAGGTAAATGAAAAATAATCAATTACCTGAAGACAAACATTTAAATCCACTTGTAATAAAAGTGACTTTAAAAACCTGAGATAATGTTAAATGTTTATCAAATTTCCAAATATTTTCCTATTCATTGCTCCCCAGATAAAGGTGAAGAGATCTGTTGTAGATACTGTTCAGCCATATATATTGGTACAATATTTCTAGAGGAGTATTTGATATTCCACATAAAAACTTAAAAGGTAGCTATCATGTGATCTAGCAAGTAAAGAGTTAGACTTTTAATTTAAAGGAAATGATTAAAATAGTTTATGTACATCTATATAAAGATGTGAGAAACAAGGCATATCCAAAAACAAGGAATTTGTTAAATACATGACAATAAATTCATACAGTGAAAAATTATATGGGCATTGCATTTGAATTATTTGGTTGAGATACTGCTATGGAAAAATGTTTAAAATATGTTGACATTTGAGGGGTGTGTGGTTGGCTCAGTGGGTAGAATATACTACTCTTGATCTTGGGGTCCTGAGTTCTAGCCCCACATTGGGGTAGAGATTATTAAATAATAATGATAATGATAATAATAATAATAATAACAAATAAATTTTAAAATAAAATATATTAGCATTTCAGAAACAGTGTTACCTTTATGAAGGTATACACAACAGGTTAAAATATGCATATTGGATATGCAGTGAGGTCTCTTTAGCCAGTACACTCAAGTCAGGTCAGGACCCCTCTGTTAACTGTTACCAAAAAAGTTAAGCTTTCTAATTCTTGGAAACAGAGCCCTGCCCCACCCATGCAATCTCAGTCTCTTTGTGATTATTATTGTCATTTTAAGTTTCTTCACCTCCTTTTCTCCCTAGGATTAATCTGAATTTCCACAAGAGCTTAAGTGTCTGGGTCCCTTTAGGGAGGGTCATCTGGTCTGATTGCTGTCCTCCATTCTGGTAGGTAGCTCATTGCTTCTGCTTTTTGTTTTTCACTTAGTTCTACTGATGGCTCCCAACAGGGCTTCTAATCCTACAGAACACACTTCTGTTCCTAATCCCGGGTTTATCTAGATATGCAAATTTAACCTCAAGCACTTCTAGAGATATTCATGGTAAACTTTTTACCCATTACAGAGTATGTGTAGAACTGAGAAACAAGGGGTTTTACCTGTCTTTCAGTTATTGCTACTCTACTTTTTTAAGTACCATACTGGCAAAAGAGTTTCTCTATGAGGATAACATTCACCTAGCTCTGTGGTAGGGAAGGAAAGAAAAACACTCAAACCTCCTCAAAATAGTATCCCTTTAGAGTTAGTGACAACCCTTTCAGATGAGAAAAAATATATATATATACGAATAAAAAGAACAAATGGTTATATACCCAAATGCCCACAAAAATGACTTATAGATACCAAATATTAAAGATGATATCTACTTTTATGTGTATCAGTGTTTTCTAGTTTGACTAAAAAATATTTATTTTTTTAAATATTTTTCCCTCAGTAAAACAATTCCTTGGTCCTTTCCTTCAAAATTATAGTCTATTATTTTCAGAGAATTTTTTCAGCCAGGACAACTCAAAAGATCTTTCCCAGAGCTGTGGTGCAAGCTATGTAATTGTTTTAGAATTGATTGCTATACAAAATAGGTTTATGTGTTCTGACAGTGTGTTAATACAATAAAAGGAATTTTTAGTAGCAAAGGAGTTACAATTTTCCATTTGTTGTAATAAGTTTTTCTTTTTTTTTTTCTTTTCATTGCTGTCTCTTTGTAGATAAAATGGGATTTCATAAGTTCTTGTTTTTCAACATCGGTTTCTAGGAAATTTTTTCATCAGGATGCCTTGTTCAAGGCTAAATAAGGCTCAGAGAAAAATACATCCAAAAAAGCCTTAAAAAGATTTATTGTGTTGTGCTTAATGGGAAATATTGTTACCTTAAAAGTACATTGTAAGTTGTAACCTTGAATGTTTGTTTACCAGTATACTTGAAAGTAAATTTAACAGTCTTATTTTCCAAAATAGATAAGCTGCTTTTCCTCTGGTATCTATACAATAGTTTCAAAACAGTTTCCTAGTAATTAAGTACCTGTTTTAGCATCAGTCAAGTATTTTAAATTTATATTTATCATTCAAGTGTAAGCTATGTAGCTTGGAATATTCACCCTCTAGTACTAGAAATGCTTTTATTCGTTTTATGTGAACCATGCAGTTCCCATCCTTCCTGACTGGCTGCCATTTGTTTCTTTCCCACTTTTAATTTTATTTTAAGTACGAAATTTTCTATTTGCGAAATTTCATAGATATACAAACATGTACACCAGAGGGAACTAGTAACAACCAACCTCTGGCAAAAGCAAATAACTGGCTTATCTAGTGCCCCCTTGTGCTCATGAACTTGAATGTAGGAACAAACTTATTAGACATATATTAGACAATATTTGAAATGAAAACTTTCTATATACAATGCTTTACAAATGGAAACTGACATAGAAACAGGAAGCTTTGGGTGGCATTGAAAACCTTGTAAATATTTAATAGTTGGTGAGATAAAACCTGACATAGGCAGACCAAGAGAAGATAAATTTCTCCAGCTTACTACCTCACTTCACACCTGCTCATTAGGTGACCTGAGCAAGATAGAGCCCTCTGTAAGCCTCTGCTTCCTGGTGTAGCCCCAGATACTGGTTAGCTCAAGGAGTTTCACACAGGGCAGTGGAGAGAAGGCTATCAGGACTGTCTCATTCATCAGTAATTGTCGTGCCAGTCACAATCATAGGCACTGGGTATATAATTTAGAGCAAAATCATGTATGGCCCTTTTCTAATTGATTATACAGTCTAGTGAGGGCAATCATTAATAAACAATAGCTAATATGTGTTAATTAGCAAGTAGTAATACAATCACTATTAATAATCCTATAATTAATATTTAAATTAATCATCTTTACTTTACATATTCAGTCTGTAGTATTTTCCAGAGAAGTTTCAAGGCTTTATTCAATTCTCACATAAACCAGTGTGGTAAATACCATCATTACCTTCTCCTCACAGAGAATGTGGGGCACAGTGCAATTCAAGTAACACTGCCAATTTCCAATAGCTGATGATTGATTCTAAAAAGGAATCTGATACACTGAAAAGGAACTACAGGGTTAGGATGTTTGGTATATATGTAGTTAGTTAACCCAAAGAATCCCCTGTGAACTCTGAAGACTGAGAAGGAAGAGCGAAATGAAGAACAGAGAGATGGTTGCTTAAGGCAGAAGTAAGAGCAGAAGAAAAGATTCAGAGGCAGGGGGGAAAATGCCTGTGAAAGTAATTGAAATGAGGCATTTGGCTTTGAGAAAATATTCATGAGAAAGAACAATTAGATTGAGTCCAAATTGGGCAGGCATTCAGGTCCTGGGACCAATTTCCTTTACGCTCACCAAAACCCCTCCAAACTACACTGAAAATTCATTAGGTGTGCTGTATTGATGGAAGTGCATTTGAATCATGTGGAAGAAAAATAAAATTTGAGTCCATTTCACTGCTGCAATAATTCCTAAGGCTATTTCAAACCCTAGAATGTTTTCAAGATAATTTACTGACTCTATGCATCTTCTAGGAAAGTATAATCATATCTCACATCAAATTGTTACCCATACTCATAGCCTGTTTTGCCTTTAGGCAATTCTGGTTTCCCCTAAATACACCTAGCTTATTCCCAAATCCATACTTTTGAGTCTGCTTTCATTCATCCAGATATACTTATTAGTGCCTGCCTTGGGCCAAACACTGTACAAGTCCTGGGGATACAAAGATTATCAAGATAGGTGTGGTTGCTACTCTATTGCAGTTTGTAAGTTAATGGGTTAACAGTCAATTAAATACATAACTGAAATAAAATGTAAAGGAAAAATAAAGTTTTGGAAACACATGCAAAGAAACAAAGGCAAGTAATATCTAAGTTGATATCTAAAGAAAAAGAAGTTAGGGAAATCTTCTGGGAAGAATAATGATTCAGGCTATAAAGGAAATCTGGCCCTTTACTCTGTTTTACTTCTTTAAACAAGCTTTTATTGAGATACATGCATGACCATTCATTTTCATTTTGCCCGTGAGTGCTTTCATGCTACCATGGCAGAACTGAGAATTTGCAACAGTGACCGTGTGAGTCAAACAAAACCTAAAATAGTTACTGTCTGGTCCTTTACAAAGAAAGTTTTCTGGACCCAGCTCTAAATCAATGGGAAGGTGTAGAGATAAATGAAAATGAAGAGAATATGGAAAGGTAAATGCTGAAAGCCTGAACTAGAACTAATAAGGATGAAGATCTTCAACAACCACCCCCCAACCAAAAAAAGAAAAGGAAAAAGAAAAAGAAAGATGTTAGAATACAAAAGTGTTTTTGAAGTAGATGCAACAAGACTTAGTGATTCACTGAATCAAGGCGGCATAAATAAGAGCTGTAGACCATGGTGGGCATTCCAGTTATAAAGCCAATAAGGGGTTCCATTTGTAGATGTTGATTACAGGAGAAAAACATTGGCTTGAAGATATCGTTTTGTGATGTATATAGATGATAATTGAAACCATGGAAATGAATGTGATTTGTTCATTCATGTCTGGGGAGATCGTGTGTACATGAGGATCTAGGATGAATCCTAATATAGAAAACAATTAAAAGTTAGGTGAAGGAAGGGACACCTGGGTGATGCAGTTGGTTAAGCTTCCAATTCTTGATTTTGGCTAATATCATAATCTCAGGGTGGTGAGATCCAGCCCCACATTGGGCTCTGTGCTGGATGTGAAGCCTGTTAGGAGTCTCTCTCTCTCCCTTTGCCCTCCTGAATCACTTTTTCCCCGCCCTCTTTTTCAAAGAAAGAAAGAAAGAAGAGACAAGAAAAGAAGAGAAGAGAAGAAAAAAGCAAAAAGAAAAGAAAGAAAAGAAAAAGCTAGGTGAAAGAGAAGAGACTGTGAAGACAATCAGGGGATGTATTGGCTTCAAAGACAAGGGGACAGACTGTTTCAAAATTATGGCTGACAATGTTAAATGTTTTATGCAGGGTGCTCATTAAGGGAAACTAATGGAATCTAACTTTGGAAAAGAGGGGAAGGGACCATTATTAGAAAGAAAAAGAAGGAAAACTAAGTAGCAGGTTTAATGACAGCCTTGAGTCATCCCATAGGGAGCCCTGGAGCTAGAATGCCCCATCAGATTGTCCAGGGTCTGTATAGTCCTACTATGATCAGTCCCTGGGCTTGGTGTCTTGGTAAAGGTGGGAACTTGGCAGAGAGGGTCTCTGCAGCTGCGACCGACCCTGATGAGATTTCAGCTGCAGAATGTCTGGGAACAGCACACCCAGCAGCTTAAGCATCAGTTCCTTCCTCAAAGGGGAATATGGGAATCATTGTGCATACATTTAAGTTTATAGGGATGTGGAGAGAAAATTCAGGGATCTTTTTATTTATCAGCTTTGATCTTATTTTTCCTGCAAAGGAGTGGGTAAAGGCAGCTTTCTTATATGGACATCAAAAGAAGTGGTAGATTTGTGGAGAATGGAATTTAAATGATCTTTCTTTAAACTTCTGATGATAACATCAACTGTTTCAAAGCATGGCTTGGAAGAAACTTTTCCACAAACCTCTCCTCTTTACTCCCTCTGTGCAGGTCAAACCACGTCTTTAATTTATATCTTCCCCATACTCAGAATGCCTACTTTTTCTACAATCATATGTCCATACATTTTATGTTCCTTTAAATGTTTTTCAAGCCATCCACAGGTATAAATTTTTTCTTCCCAGATAAGTTTAATTCCATAAGGATAACAATAATCTTTCCCTTTGCTTACTTACAAATTGAAAACTGAATATTATAATCCCCCCCATAAAACCATCTACTGAATATCCCACATTCCACACAGAAAATGTTGAATTTCCCAGTAAATAATGAAAGTAACCATGTTAGTTTGAGCTCTATGTTCATGGATATGGCTACAAACACTCTCAATAGTGTGGATGTGGGTGGAGCAGAGTTATCTAATTTCTTTAAGATAATCATCAGCTTAACCTAACTTCTAATATTTTTAAGGAGACAATTAATTAGTTATATTCTTTTCTTTCTTTTAAGGTTAAAAAATTATATTTAAATACAAAAATGCATTTCTTATTATGTTCTTCCTTATTTCCTTGACCATCTATGAAAGAGCTTTTTATCAGATCAAGACATATAAAGGAAAAATACTAATTGTAAAATCCTGTTTTTATTTTCTCCTTAATTTTTTAAAATTTAGAGCTGGGGTGCCTGGGTGGCTTAGTTGGTTAAAGCCTCTGCTTTCTGCTGAGGTCATGATCCCAGTATTCTGGGATTGAGCCCCACATCGGGCTCTCTGCTCAGCAGGGAGCCTGCTTCCCCCTCTCTCTCTGCCTGCCTCTCTGCCTACTTGTGATCTCTGTCAAATAAATAAATAAAATCTTTAGAAATAAAATAAAAAAATTTAGAGCTAATCTGACACTATGTTAAGCAGTGTGAGGAATAATTAACCAAATGCATGATACTGTAAGTAGAAATTCAGTGTTTTTGTTTGTATCAATATCCAGATAACAAACATAAAGGACAAGAAAAGGGAAAAAATGGAAATTTGATGGAAGGAAGTTTTACTGCATTACTAAAGGGATGTAGGTTACTGACATGGTCTTACAGAGTCAATTAATACATTTAATTTACTCAAGTAGATTTATGTGTTTCATTATGACATAGCTTAATCTAACAGCAAGATGAAAATTTAGCAACTAGCAGAAGCAAATAAAAGATCAGTAACTTTATTTCTTCTGAGAATTATGAACTTATTACAATTAGCATAATTCTTTTTTTAAAGATTGTATTTATTTATTAGACAGAGAGAGACATCACAAGAGAGAGAAAGGGGGGGGGGAAGCAGGCTCCCTTCTGAGCAGAAAACCCACTGCGGAGCTTGATCCCAGAACCCTGAGATCATCACCTGAGCCAAAGGCAGAGAGAGGCTTAACCCACTGAGCCACCCAGGAGCCCCTACATTTAGCATAATTCTTAAAGCTAGAATCATTCTAACTCACTTGCCTTTAACACAAGGACAACAGTTGGAAGTACTCACACAGAGATAGCAGTCAATCTTTCTTTCTCTGTAATCTCCAGGATCACCAGCAGGTGAGTCCTGAATTTGAAGCCTGGATTTGAAGTCCTGAATTTGAAGTCCTGAATTTGAAGCCTCTATTTAACCACATAATCTTGAGCCCTAGTTCTCTCATCTATCCAATAGGGACACAGCAGTGCCCATCTTGAAATGCTGTAATGAAGACAGAATGAGTTAATGTATGTGAAGAACCGAAAACAGTTCCTGGCATGCAATAAATACTTAGTAAGTGTTATTATGCCTATTCTTATTCTTACTCATTGTTATTATTCATCACTCCATATGATGTTATAATTAATGGAATCCCAGTATTAATAGTGCCCTCTTTATTGTCAGAGACTGTGGCACTTGACATACGACTCAGGCTGCATCTCATTTAATCCACATAATACTCGCTATGGGAAAACCACATTTATATTCATTTTAAAGAGGAGAAAACTGAGCCTCCAAGGAATTGAGCTGGCTCAGAAAGTGTAGCTGGATGCAGGATCTCAGAGTCTTACTAGATCAAAAGTATCTAAATATCTAAATCCACCAACATCAACAAAATTACAAAATGCCTTCTCCTTTCTCTTCCTAAGACAATTTGTTTCACAAAAAAAATAAATCGCCTTTTATTTTCCTGTGAAAAAGTAAAGCAATGAACTGAAACCAACTTTCTAAATGAATGATAGGATAGCTCTTGTGTTGATAAACCAAAGTATCATGGCTTTGCATGACATTGAAGTTGTACTACCTTCCCTTCCACAGAAATAAATTAAACAATGAGTATATGTAATATATAGTTATTAGGAACCCTTCTGGAAGATCCCTGCTCACAGGCACTGTTCTCAGTGTTTGGGAAACTATGATAGAGGAGACATAGCCCCCCACCCCCGCAACAATGCAATAGTTTAGGTGAAAGAAGAAAAGAATTGTCTTAGAAAAAGAGGAGGAAATACTGTTATAAGTACAACATGAAAACCACATAGAAAATATAGAGGAACAAGGTTGCAGAAATTAACTTACTTTAGATGATGATCTGGGTCAAATTCCCTGGGTAAATTAGAACCAAAGTAAGCAGTACTCACTGTTACCTGCATTCTGGTGAATGATGGCTTTAGAACTAGCTTGCTTGATCTCATGTGGGTTTGCAGTACTCAGACTCTATTTGCAGGAAATGTGTTGTGTTCTCTTGAGAGTTTTCCTCCAGAGGAGTTTGTGTTTCCTGCCAGTCACATTGCTCAAACCCCAGGAATCAGTGGAGGGAAAATTGTAGTAACCAAATCATGAGTACATGCATTTCAGTATTGTACCTGATAGTGAAAAATTCGGATATTCTCACACTAAGGGTTACAAAGGAGATGTTAAAAAAAAAGAAGTTAAAAATACTGAGACTCTATGTACTAACATGGAAATACTTTTAAATATTTATGTTTTAAGGGTATATTTTAAGTAGGAAAAAAAAAACAACTCCTGGGAAAACTAAACCAAATAAAACATAATTTATTTAATGATTTTGTTTATATATGCAGATGTATATAAAATCTGGTATAAATGTGAATGAACACAAATGTTGTTTATGTGATAGTAAAATCACAGAATATATACCAAATATTTATGACCGGTTCCTTTGGAGCGTGGCTTCAAAAGACACAGGAAGAGAAAGGATACTAAAATATTTTATATCCTTTTAATTTTTTGAAAATAATATGTAGTTAAAATATGATTTACATATTAATAGTAAATCATTTTTAAAATATGTATTATATTTTATAAATTCCTGGTACATAGGTATTCAGCAAATATTTAGTAGATGATCTTAAAAAAGTTTTATTTTATATAAATATATATACACAGACACATACACACACACACACCACTCACACACCCACCATATTTTTATGTTACCATTACTTGATGGTTGCCTTGCTTGCTTCTTCTTAGAGTTATCAGGTCAAATTGAATCTGGTAGAATTTTATTGAACACTATTAGGGTAAGGGAAAGTTTAAGAAACAATTTAATACCTCTAAACAGCTATTCTGCTTTTTTCTTTGTTTTTAAAGCATGATGCTAGTAAACTTCATAATATGAGAAAAATAATTTCACAAAATGTAGAATAGTGTTTAATAGATACTGTTTGATCCATATAATGAAATTTGGTAGAACTTTGATTCTATTCCATCACAGAGGAAAGCAAATTATTGTTCCTATAAGCAGGCTTTATTTGTTAATGTCATCTATAATGTTAATGGAATGGTTGTTGAAAGCACTACCTTAAAAGAAGACAAATTTTCAAATGTTTCATCTCAATTGTATTTCATCTCTTCAATTATAAATATTTAATAAATTCAATGGAAATATGTATAATTATGAATGATAGGAGTTAAAATTAAACTCATAAATTTAGAAAATTCAAAAGCTAAAATCTAAGAAACAAGGCCAATTCTGAACATGCAATAAAATAGTACATATAAGTTTTAAAGGTTGATATACCCTAAAATATGTTTAAGCCTATGAAATAATACAGTAGATCCCCACAGTAAAGAATATGTCTGAGCTAATTCAAAGACTTTTCTTAATTATTAAATATCAGTTCAAAGAAATCCAGACTTGAAATATTTTCTCTACTCCTCATTACCAGAAATAAATACAGATTTTTATAGCAGGACATGTCAAATGATTAACTCATTTTGTTTCCAAACAAAGGGAAAACCTGCTACTGGGGAAAACATTAAAGCATATAGGTCAAATACAGAAGACACAGAAACCCAAAATGGTTTTATAAATTCAAGTACAAAAAAACAATGTTACTTGGTCAAGGGTAGGGAGGCAGGTAGTGTCATGGGATTTATATTCCTACTCTGCTGGTTTGAAGGCTATGAAGTGATGTCTATGTATCATTGTTCACTATGTATCCATAATTTCCTAGAAACATTTTTGAAAAATTTCTGGTCATTATCCTCTAACATTTTTGGCAAATATTTAAGTTTCTGTCTCCTTCAAGCATTTAATACTGCAAATGCAGGTCTTTCTTATGAATCAAAAGTAAGGCAGCAAAAGACATTTCTAGACCAATATCCAATTGTAAAGTGGTGGTAGCTTAGTTTATGATTCCTTGTAAATAATATTTGGTCCTGAGACTTTAGTTTCTATAAGAAGTGAAGGAATAATATGCCTAGATGCAATTTATTTTTTATTAAAACAAAAATATTAATTTCATATTTGTTAGGCATAAAGTAAATAGCTTTATGTGTAGCGCCATCTGTAATACTTAAAATGGGCAAACTGGGAATATTAAGAGTTTATATTCCCACTTACATATTGTATATCTGCATACAAAATGTTTGTTACAGATGTTTATACTCAAAAATTATACAAAGGGAATTATTAATGCCGAAAACATTCTCCAATAGTAAAAAATGCAAAAATAAGCTGTAAGCATGTAGAAAGTTTTATTACCATTCTTTCTTCAGGTTTCTAAAAATGTAAATTAAATATTTTAATATACCAATGCTGACCTTTCCTCCACTAATTCTTCTAGTGGATAACTTGTATTTCTGTAACCTACTTTTGACTATTACAGATATTTTGCAATACTGTATAAATTTTAGAATCAGCTTGTCATTTTCTACTCCTTCCTAAATAAATAAAATTTTTTAAAGATTTTATTTGTTTATTTGACAGAGAGATCACAAGTAGACAGAGAGACAGGCAGAGAGAGGGAGAAGCAGGCTCCCTGCTGAGCAGAGATCCCGATGTGGGGCTCAATTCCAAGACCCTGAGATCATGACCTGAGCTGAAAGCAGAGGCTTAACCCACTGAGCCACCCAGGCACCCCCTAAGTAAATAAATTTAACTTTGAAAGCCTGCTAGCATTTTGAATGGAATCCCCTTGGGTCAGCTGATCTGTTTGAAGAAAACTGTCATCTTAAAAACCCTGACACTTTTAATCCAAGAATAGGGTATATCTCTTCATTTACGTAGGTCCTCTTTTATTTATCTCAACAATATTGTGTAGTTTTCATTGTACAGGTTTCCCACATGTAGTTTTGACTTACCTCTAATCATTTCATGTTATTTTTAAGCTATTATAAGTGCTACTTTTTGATCATCTATTTTCCAAATCCTCATTGCTGGTATAAAGAGAAGTACAGTTGATTTTTGTACGTTGACCTTGTGCTTATAAATGGTATTTTCCAAGAATGGTCGTACAAATAGAGGTCCCATCCTGCGTGCTCTTCTTATAATGTAACATTGACGTTATGCATGGGATTTATTAAATAACTTAGATCTAATAGTTAAAAATTTTCACCAGATTTTGAAAAATATGACCCTTATTTATTTCATTTTATTTCTGGGCACCCTACTTTCTGGGACTCACATTCCATCTCCCTTGATATCATCAGATCTGTCTCAAAATTTCTGTTTATACATTTTAGCCTTTTTTTTTTCCTCTCAATTTGGATAGTTTCTTTGTCAATATATTCATTTTCAGTGATCTTTTACACTGTTTTAAAGTTTTGTCTTTGGGGCGCCTGGGTGGCTCAGTGGGTTAAGCCTCTGTCTTCGACTCAGGTCATGATCTCAGGATCCTGGGATCGAGCCCCGCCTGGGGCTCTCTGCTCAGCAGGGAGCCTGCTTCCCCCTCTCTCTCTGCCTGCCTCTCTGCCCACGTATGATGTCTCTCTCTGTATCAATAAATAAATAAAATCTTTTAAAAAAATAAAATAAAAATAAAGTTTTGTCTTCACCAATTCCACTACACTGTCAATTCTGAATCTCTCTCTTTTTCTTTCTCTCTCTCTTTTTTTTTTTTCCTTTTTGGTGGGTTTCCTTTTCATTTATATTCAATTTATTAACATATAGTGTATTGTTAGTTTCAGAGGTAGAGTTCCGTGATTCATCAGTTGCATATAGTACCCAGTGCTCATTCCATCAAGTGCCCCCCCTCAATGTACACCCCCCAGGTGAACCATCCTCCTACCCACCTCCCCTCCAGCAACCCCCCCGTTTGTTTTCTATGATTAAGAGTCTCTGATGGTTTGTCTCCCTCTCTGATTTCATCCTGTTTTATATTTCCTGGGTTTGTTTCTTTTAGTAATTAGCCTCATGCTGTGTGTATTGTTCTTTGATGTACGTGTTGGAGATGTGAGCAGCCTAGCACACTCCTTAATCTATTATATATTCCACAGAATTCGTGTCACTGTCTGGGAGGCTTCTTTCTGCTGTTATAATTATGCCCACTTTTCTGCACAAACTTGAGCACAGGGGCTAAAATTTGAGGGGAAGAGTGTCAGTTTGAGTCTTCATCAATCTGTGGTGAAGGCAATGTTGACTTGGCACCGAGTAGGTGGCAGGCTGTGGCAGGCTCACTCGGGCAGGAGGGCAGCTGGTTTGTGAATTTGGGACCCAAAGGCTGATGGGTGATAGGGACGTGGCTGGTTTTGCTTTTAACTTTTGTTTTTCTGAGAAACTCTACCTCTCTTTTCTATTCTAAATGAAAGCCTTGCTGGATAGAGTATTCTTGGCTCTAGACTTTTTTCCTTTTAGTTGTTGGAATTTATCATGCCGCTTTCTCTTGGTCTGCAGAGTTTCTGCTGAAAAAGCTACTGACAACCGTATGGGGTTTCTCATGTATGTCACTGCTTTCCTTTCTCTTGAGGCTTTTAAAATTCTCCATTTATCACTACTTTTGGCCATCTTACTGACTTTGTGTCTTGGTGCAGACCTCTTTGGATTGGTTTTGTTGGGGGCTCTCTGTGCCTCCTGGATCTGGATTTCTCATTCTTTCCCCAGATTCAAGAAGTTCTTAGCTATTTTTCCTTCAAGCAAATCTGCCCCATTTTCTTGCTCTTTCCTTCTGGGATCCCTGTCATGCAACTGTTATGCTTGACAGTGTTCCGGAGTTCCCTAGATCTATTCTCATTTTGTGTATTTTTTTCCCTCACTCATCTGCTCAGCTTGATTACTTTCCAAGACCCTGTCCTCCAGGTGGCTGATCTGTTCTTCCACTTCCTCTTGTTTGCTATTTATTCCAGGTGGTCTATTTTTATTTCCATTTGGTAAGTCCATTAGCTCTAATTCATTCTTTAAGGCTGCTCTCTCTTGGTGGAGGGTCTCATGGAAGTTTTGCATTCCTTTCTCAATTCCAGTGAGGATCTTTATGAATGTCATTTTAAATTCAGTATCAGACATATTTCTTATCTCCATTTCACTTAGGTATGTTGCTGTGATTTGTTTCTGTTCTTTCATCTGGGACATATTCCTCTGTATCCTCATTCTGTCTATTGCTGTGTCTGTTTTTCTGTGTTAGGAAAATCAGCGACGTCTCCCACACTTGGAAGAAGTGCATTTATGACAAAAAGGTCCCACACTTCAATGTCCCGTTCCCTAAAACCTGCCACTTCAGGGGTGTCTCCTACATGTTGTTACCCCAGGGGTGTCCCTACCATTGTGGTAGAGCTGCATTTGCCTTCACTCCTGCCTGCAATGGCTCTCTACCTGCTGTGGGCAGAGTCTGGTCACTGTGGTGTTAGTGGGCCAGTCGGGGGCTGCCCTGGGCTTGAGTTGAGTCAGACCAGGCATCTACCAGAGACGAAGTAGTCCCAAACTGCAGGAACTTTTCCTGTGTTGTCCCCTAAGAAGCTTTTGGTGGTGGGCAGGGCCTGCAGGCAGGCTGGTGTGTGGTTGTCTTCCACTCTCCCGGGGTAGGACTCTCTGGAGTGGTGCTGGCCCTCGTCTGGGCTGCTCACAAACTGTCAGGCTTGGGGCAGTGCTTTGAAGGATCTTGCTGAGAGCAATCGGAGAGGGTGGATCTGCTTCGCAGTGGCCTCTTGTCTATGTCAGGCTGCCGAAAGTCCATTCTCCCAGCTATCTGGTTGCTCTCCAAGTTATTTATGCCAGTGGGGCATAAATAAACCCCAGATTTGTTTGAAGCGACCCCAGTGGTCGCTTTCTAGGCGACCACGTGGCAAGAGCTGAGCCCGGGGTCCTCCTACTCTGCCATCTCCCTAGGAGCCTTTGCTCCCCTGATCTGCATTTCTTTATAATTTTTCTCTAAATTACACTGAGATTTCACTGTTTCCTCACATATCTTGATTTTTTTATAGGATGTTGAACATTGTGATAATTACATTATCAAGAGTCTAAGTTTTGCATTCTTACTTTAAAAAGGTAAAATAGAGCTGTCTTTTATTAGGCAGTGGAGTTTATTTGTTGGTAGGCTTATTAATTTTAGACTTTGTCAGAATTTATCTACATAGTCTTTATTCCAGGGCTGTTTTACCCTTTACAGTAAAGTATGTCCGCTCTGGTCTCTCTAATTATTGCCAGTGTTTAACAAAGTGTCTCCATTATTGCTTTGTTGGCACTTGAATGTCTCTAAGCACTTTTGAGAGCTGGGAACAGTTTATCTTACAGCTTCCTGATTATTGCTCTATGCTAGTTTTCCTAGAACTAGCTTGCTTCTAGAATAGAGCCAGGTTGAATAGAATCTTCTAGGACCAGTGTTTGCATAGCTTAGTATTCAGCAAGACTCCAGGTGATCCCAGTAAATATTCATTGATCTCCTTCTCTACATGCAGAGCTCCATTCTCTGTGCCACTGTGCCTCACAGTTACTTGCCACTTTGGTCTCCCCAGTGTCTGATCTCTAGCTTTTCAAGGCAACAAATTTCTGTGATCTCCTTGAGTTCTCCCTTCCTATACTAGAGCCCAGAAAGCAAATTCACAGTGAAAGCCAAGGCCAATCAGAAGACTCACTTTGTTTCCCTCCACTCAGAGTCAGAGCCTGGTTCTGTTATTCAGTATCTGAAAGCAATTATTTATATATTTCATTCTGTTTTCTAGTTGTTACTGTGGGATAGAGATTCCGGCATCCATTACTCCTCATTAGGTTTTGAAAGTGATGAGACTCAAAAAAGTTGGAAGATAATTTCAGAAGAAATCCATTTCCAAAATGGAAAAAAAAAAAAAAAAGAAAGAAAAGAAAAGTCAATATTGGAGGTGATAAGGATGAGGTATATAGGAATAATATTATTGAGGCTGAATTTCACTTTCTTAAATTTCCTGTATGTAGTCACATTTCCGTCTTAAGAAAACCTTTGTTAATGAGGCTGTAAGATGGTAAGTTCTCATGTGCCACTGAAGAATAACAAAGTAAATGGAACCAGCAAATACTGAGAACCATAAAGGAAATGCTCAAAGGAAAAGGAAATGTAATAACATAATACCGCAATTATTTTTGGCTTTTTAATATAGAAAAAGCAGGTAAAATTATAATGAATAAGGTCTATATAATGGTTGGAAGTATAAGAAGAAAAGAAATTTGAAAGTATCTTTGATTTAGGAGACACAAATCAAATGTAATTGAAAATCAAAATTTCTGAGTGTAATCTTTATAGAGCTATAAGATTCAGTTTAATTAGATTGTTTTCTATGTAGGGGAAGGGGCATGCAATAACTTGTTGGAGAATCCAGGTAACTTCTGCCACATCCTTCCACATAACTCCCTGTAACTGTTGTTTTATTTAATGTGTTGTAGTAGTGCCCTTTGCTTTAAAAATTCTTAAGCACAAGAAAACTAAAAGGTACGAGCAATTAAAATATTTAAATACACAATATGAAACACAATATGAAAATTATAAAAGATATGAAACTCAGCAGATGGCGCTTCTTTTGTGGAGAACATTTTCTCCAGCACTTAGGGAGGTGTTGATCCATGACAACGGTCTTTGTTGCAACAGCAAGATGCAAAGCCAAAGCAAAGTCCTTGAAATGTGGCTCCTACAGCTCAAGATTCTTAGCTCCTCCAACCCCTTCCGTGTCTTAGGAGTTCACTACTATCTCTGAAAATAAGCACTGCCAAAAGCTGAACATGAAGAAATAATTTCATAAAACATGTTTGTGATTCTCACTCATTATCACCTTGAAAAGACATCATTCGTGAAACACTCACTTTAAAATCATGCACATCGTCTTTTCCTTTCTCTCCAATAGTTTAATGTCTAGTATGGCACTTATAAGATATATGAACAAACAAAAATCTGTTAAGAACCAAAGAACAGAATCTGAAAAAGGAAATTTCCAGTGGGGAAGACTGACAGAGGAAAACACGCAGACTGAACTAGTGAGTAGAGTTTTTAAAAATTGAAAGTGAAAAAAAAAAAAAAAGAGGGCAGAGAAAATAAAAGCCTGCTAACAAATAAGGAGGGACATAAAAATCAATGAGCCATTGATAATGGGTTTTATATGGCTCTATTTTTTAAAGAGAAAAATGAAGAAAAGAAATTTGGGAAATTGGTAAATAATGACAGCCTGGTTAAAGTTGTTATTGATGAATTGTAGGTAAGTGGATGCTGGTCACGGGGACTGAATAAATAGCTCACCATACAGTTGGAGAGGAGTGTCTAATGAGGTACTATTAGGATAGATCATCATCCTTTTCCAATTCAGCATTATTCTTAATGACATAGAAGGAGTAACTAATACATGACGGAGGACTGCATAAGAGTTGAGTCAGTTGCTGCTGGAAATATTGCAAACAGAAAAGAACCATAAGCCCAATGGATTTAATAAAAGCAAGTGTAAGTTTATAAGCCAAAATTATCTCTGCCAAACAAATAAAAAAGACAGCCAAGAAAATTAACAGAAGAAGAAGGAAAACAAATATAACCCCACTGATATTCACATATAATGTGTTAACTAGTTGTGTACACATCTCCTTTGTCCTTAGACTCTACACAGAATAGACCCTGTACAAACACTGAATGTGTATCCACTGATATGAGAATAGTGATATCCCTGCAGATAGGGCATCTGCTCCAGACAAATGCAAGTCCAGCCCTCAGCTCTAGATAGTTCTGGATCATACACTTAGCTGTTATTAAATAAAGTATCTAATTAATCGAGGGAACCCTAGAGCTCTGTAAGATTCTTTAAGTAGTACAAATTGGAAGAGAAATTACCTAAGGAAAACCACCCAGAGATGAAGAAAGTTAGAGAAACTGGTGGCAAGAAAGTAAGTAGATGACAGTTTCAAGAAGGAGGTGGTAACTTGTGCCAGGTGATACAGAAAGGTCAAATAAGATAGGAAAGAAATGTTGGTATTGAATTTGGCAATTAGGACGTCATCTATGAGAATTGACAGATAGCTTTTGTTCATGGCTGGAAAGAGTCTGGATAGCTGTGATGGATGAGTGCTTGGTTGTTAGGAAAATAGAGCAGACTATTTTTTTAAGAAGGTGAGCCCTGATGAGAAAAAAAGTGAAATAGGATGGCAACAGAAGAAAGACATAAAGGATAAAAAATGATGTTTTAAAATCAAAGCTTTTGTCAAAAGTTAAGAGTTAGTAGACAGGGAAGAAAGAGTTTATTAAACTCCTATTAATTTTTCCTGACTCAGATCAAAAGCCAGCCCCTTTGTCAATTTTTCTGATGGCTCCCAACTCTACCCCCAGCTAATGGAGGGTCTTCTCCTTTTGCTGTGCCTTCTCTGCGGTGGCATATCACTTTGTCCAAACCTCAGTCCTAACACTCTCCATAGTGTATCCTAGTTCTTTTATCTACTTCACCAGATTGAATGTCTTCAGGGCAGGCAAGACTGCAGTCTACTTTTCTATCAAAGTGGATGTACATTATGTTTGAGTAATAAAGTTGTCATAATAAATGAAAAAAAATTAAAAAGAGTCAGTACTGTTTTCTAGACCATACAGAACTTTTGGTTAAAACGTCAACTTAAAACAAGGATGTGGAGTCTGGCAAAGCAATAACAAGAAACAAGCTGAAGAATCAGTAGGGCTTAAGATTGGAAACATAAAACTGAAAATGTGAATCCAAGATTAAGAAGGGAGCCACAGTGATGAGTAGACTAAAGCAAACCACCAAAAACATTATCGTATAAAACACGGAATCAAGGATCTGGAGGATAGAAGCTAAATCATAAAGAGAACTTTTAAAATTCTGGACCTTCATTTCCTTCTCACATCAAAACTCCCTAAATATATAAGGGAATGGTTCACAGGTCAACAATTGATATAATTCCATTTCCAGTCGAAAGAGCTAAAAGAAATTTGCTTCTTTAAATATTGATATAACTTGAAAGAGAAGTGGTGATTTACTGAGAACCTCTTTCCAGTGGTTTAAAAGGGGAGAGTTAAAGTCATATGGAGCACATAAATGGAGAATATTTTATTTGAAAAGACAAAGTTGGTAATGCTAGGAACAAAAAAAGACATCTGCAAAGTGGTTAAGATCAAGATGTTTAAGAGTGGGCTTAATGTAAGACCTTGGGATCTTTTCCATCCTGTGTCATGTGAAGTAGTGGGCAATGAAAGATTTAAGATCTCTGCTAGCATGAGAATGCTTGACAGACTGTAGTGTCGTCAACATGACATGTTTATGACCCTGAAGTCATATGCGGTCTGACTTCAAGTTCCTTAGGCTTTTATCTTCCTTATGGTGCAATAGACATGATTTGAAAATTAATGGTGCCAAAGTACAGATCAGCCATACCACCAACTGAGCTGATGATCAAAATCAACCACAGTTAGGGGTTGTATACAGTCCACTTACGAATGAGTTCCCCTAACATGCTACTTGAACTATTACCAAAAAAAGTGAGATCGTAAATCTTGTTGGCCACTCTGGCTAACGTTAAAAATAATCTGACAAAAAATTGTAGATGTGTGGTATATAGGAACAAAGACCTTGAAACTTCAACTTTTAACTCTATTTTACAATGTGTAACAAGCTAAGTGTCTTAGTGCAGGCTGCTATAACAAATTACTGGGTGGCTCAAAAGCAACAGAAATTGATTTCTCATAATTCTGGAGGGTAGAAACCTGAGGACAAGGTTTTGGTGAGGGCTTCCTCCAGTCTGCAGACTGCTGACTTCTTATAGCCTTTCATGGAGGAAAGGAGAAGAGAGCTCTCTGGGGTCTCTTTTATAAGGGCACTAATCTCATTCATGAGGGCTCTACCCTTAGGACCTGATGTCCCCCAAATGGCCCCAAATGGCCCTGTATGTTGTTTTGTTTTTTTATGGATAAAGACACAGGACAGTATTCCGAAGGGTCCCATGGTCTAGTCTCCTATCATCAGGGAATATTTGCCTCCTACAGGTGTTACATGATGTGAATTTAAGGAAAGAAGATTCTGTTAGCGATAAGGCTTACAAAGGATCCTGCCACATTCTCAAAAATCTCATGCCACATGGAAACTTATTACATTTTTTTCATCATGTAGGTTCAGTAATTTCAGGATGATATTTAAAAATGTGGGCAAACATAGTAAGCAGCATGTCACGGTTGAAAGTTAATTGTTAATGAAACATAAGGATTAACTTTGTTTTTGTTAAATTATAGGGAAAGAAAAAAAAAGAATCTTATTCATTGTCAGAACTGCAAAGTTGTAATCATTTTAACAAGTGAAATTTTCTCTTGGATTTTTCATTACTTACTAGTCAAACAAATTTTCATCTGAGTATTCCTTGATGTAGAGGTTACTTAGTGTTACAGATGGAATGTTTGCATTCCCCTGAAATGCATATGTTGAATCTTAACCCACAATGTGATGGTAGGAGCTAGATTTTCCTGGAGTTTGCTGTACTGATTGTGGGAAAACTGGCAAATAGCATTGCATTAGGATTGGTTTCCTGGTATCAGTAATTGTACCGTGGTAACATAAGATGCTCAGATTAGGAGAAGCTGGATGAATGATCTATAAAAATGGCAACTCTCTAGTAAGCCCAAAATATTTAAAAATAAACTGTTAAAATGAGTGTTACACACACAAAATTACTCATGCAGTTACTCATATGTTAGAAGCATGAAAACAGCATAGCCCGTGTGCCTGTCTAGAGGGAAACAGGTGAGAGGGACATCTCCAGTGACGTAACAGGTGCTGTTCCCTGAGCCAGCACCCAAAGCCACCAGGTTAGAATGCGGGGAGGCATGGCTTTGGCAGGCAAGCTAACTTATATATTTTTTTTATTATTGATTGATTTTGTTTGTTTGTTTTGTCAGAGAAACAACCTTTTCTCATCTGTTCTTTATGCTCTGCTTTCTATTTGGAAAGACTGGCCAGATCTGGTTCCCTTGTTCTCTTCTCCTGTTCCTCTTTACTCAGAAAACATGACTTTTTTTTTTTTTTTTTTTTTTCTGACTGACCCTCCTAAATCTCACATGTTCAAGTCTCTTCCTTTCACCATTATTATCCCCTTTACTCTGGTTTCTGCCATTCCAAAGTGACTCTCAGACTATCTCAGACAGGCTGTGAATATCATCACTGGGCGGACTGCCGCTGTCACTAGTACGTCTATAATGGCTCTGTGAGCCAACTGAGAGACACAAGCATTCTTTCTTTAGTCTCAGCAACATGAATACAATTTAGCTCGGAATCTGCAGGTTGATTAATACTTAAAGGGTCAGAACAGAAATAGCAAATGTTTTAACTTTTGTCAGTCTAAGAGCTTCACACTTGCTACCTGTGAGGTAGGTAATATCCCCGCCCTCACCCTAGAGACAGGGATGCTGGGGCGCAGACATGTTGACGATTTCTCCCAAGTCACAGAGCTATCCAGTCCTAGATTCTCTATGATTTGAGCTCAGTCCTGAGTCTGACTTTGTGTCCATGAGCTACTCAGTTTCTGTTGTCCATAGTTGTATACTGTTTCTGAAGTAGAATGGAAGCATAAGCTCCTGTACTCTAAACATGACATTTTCCTATTGAATTGTTTAAAAAGTCTACAACAGTATAAAGAAAAACATGTTGAATGTTTGTAGGTTTAACGGAGCACCTGAGGAAGGCCCTCTTTTTCATAATATTGTGGATTTTGTTTCTTGTTGAAAGATAGAGAATTGGGTCAAGCCTAAGAAAGGAGTGGATGTGGTAGGAAGAGAGGAGGGCACATTCTCTGAGGCAGAAGCTGTGCTCTTTAACCACTGAAAAATGGAAAAGAATACAAATAATACACTTAAGCCTTAGAACAAGCAAATTTCAAATTCCAGCAAGAGACAGCTTCACTCCTTCAGAACCTCTGAAGGAGGAGCTGTGGGAGCTCCATGCCCCCAAGAGGCAGGCCTGATTGGGAGAGTCCAGGGGACATCACCGCTCTGAAGGAATGAGTTTCCAGCAAAGGACTGCAGCCTCCGCCATGACGGGCTCTCTTCCCATCTTGCCATTGTGTGTGGACACCGAGGGAAGACAGACATGTATCGTAAAGCCTGGATCACCACTCTCAGGCTCGGATTTCCATCCTGAAGTAAAAGACGACACAGTCAGACTCATGTCAGAGCAGAATATACGCAGAAGTCTGGACCCTGCACTTTCCTCTCATCTCTCCTGTCAGTGTGTCACAGCATTTGAATTTGTTTGTTTTCCTTGGATCCACTTTTTGCATAAATCCTTCACAGGGGGCTCTTATGAGAAACTGTGACAGAGGAAGTTGTTATCTCTAATGGCTCTGAAAGTTGTTAACTTTAATGGATTCGAACTGGAGGCGTTTTCAACTCGGTGATTTCCAGGTAGCGGGGGAACTGGGAACCAAGCAAAAGACTTTTTAGGTTCTGGCTGGAACTTCAGAGTTCAAATCACTTTAATGCCATTTGGTCAGAGCTACTAAAAGAATAATCCAAGCACAAATCCTGCCATTGCCAGGCGCTCCCAGACTCACTGGCAGATTGACTCATCTATTTTTAAGTAGGTTCAGGTTTAGGTACTCTGATGGCAAATCAGAATGATTTTGTCCCATTGCATGAACACTGTTTGTATCATTTTATTTTATTCTCAAAAATTAACAAAATGGATTTTTCTGAATACACAGTTTTTCACCCCAATTCTGTGGTGCCTGAGGCAAACTCCCCACAGACAGGCATGGTTCTACAGTTGTCCCCTTCCCTCTTGATTTTGTCCAGGAGTGCTCTGGTCACACACTCTGCCAGCTGTGCTTGACTTTGATTCCCAGTAAAGGATTCCCCAAGGATTGTGTCAACATTTTTAAGAGAAATGGATTTTCCTGGGTGCAGGACATAACAGAGTATAACAAATTCTTTCCTGAAAAAAAGGAACTTCTGTTTATCCTGAGGTAGGAAAATGGGTGACTTCTGAGGACAGGAGAAGGTAGTTCCTCTGGTCCTGAGATTGCTGGGGTGCAAAGATGAGGAAGAGGAGCCATTTTTCGATCCAGTCTTTGGCCAACACCACAAACCCACCAAATGCAACCCTGCTGTGTTTTAGCGACCCTGCAGCCTCCTTAACCATCCTTGCCTTGACTCCCTTCCTCTGGGAAGGCAAGGGTACTAGTGGAAAGGATGGGTTTATGAGCCTTGGGGTGGATGGCTGTGGGTAGACATGAGGCTGAGCTCTCTGAAGTCCGACATTCCCCTGATCCTTGCTGCCAGCCTGGCCAGTCCATGTGCCCCTGTCTGAAGAAACAAACTGTGGTTTAAACCACCCCATCCGTGGCACTTTTTTACAGCAGTCCCGACAACTAGTACAACAGCACTGAGTACAACCATAAATTCTAGCAATGTGAAAGCAAAATGTTTTCACACAAGAATATCTCTGAATCTGCTCTACAAGCACAAAAGTTCGATTGATTCCTTCCTTTATTGCTTCAAGTGTGCTGAGAAGTCTCACAGGGGCTGGAAAGAGCAAAGAGCAACATCCAAAGCAGTCCCCTGACTTACTCTCAGGGACCATCTCACCCCAGCGGTGCTAACACAAATGGCTTCCCTTCCTCCAGAGATTTCAGGAAGTGCAAAGTTCCACTAGGGCCACAAAACAGGCATCTTAGGGGCTCCTCCACTGGCCTCTGTTGTTTTCCCTTTGTAAGTTGTTGCCTTGGGAATTGAGAAAGTATTTACTCTGAATTTTTAACTCTACATTTACTGCTTTTTTAAAGAAGCTATTGGGCAGCTCCGACAGTTTGTGGCAAAAACATCACATGAAGCCCTCATTCATGTCAAGAAAAGAGTGATGTATTAAAAAAATAATCACCCTTTAAACAATACATCCTTATCAAGATTCTTGGTAATTTCGTGGCATAGTAATAACATACTAAAAATTTAATCACTATTTGGGAAACATAAAAATGAAGTTATATTCAATTACTTCATTCCTAATGTCATAAAGTAAATGTACTTATAATGAAAGGAACATTGGATAATAAGTTAGGAAACCATGACTTTTGTCTCAGTTCTACTGCAGTTTTCCTTGAAACTTAGGCAAGTAGCTTGACCTTTATTTATTCTCAGGAGATTCATTTGTGTAAAGGATAAATTGTAAATAATCATGAGGTTCCCTTACTGCTTTAAAAGGTTTATATTGCCACGCTTATGCGTGTAGTGACATTATTGAATACCAGATAGTTCATTTATAGTAGGAGTCTCCCCTCCTGTTTATCACACAGAGAGGGCAGGATTTACTCTGGCAGATCATTCCTCAAATAACACACCCTTCTGATCAGAAGGAAAACCCCATAGTGGAAAAAAGTTTATACCTGAGGGGTGGCGTATATGCTGAGTGTCCTTCACAGGACAGTGGCAATCAATGTGTGTATCTACCGAGTCTTTATCATTCATTCACTGATTCATGCACACACTCATTTACTCATCCAACAGGCATTTATTGAACAGCTACTGTCTATGAACTTGAACAATCAGTGACCTGGGTCTCACTAATTTGAGACCAAAGGACTTGAAGATGTTATTCCTTACCATAAAGATGAACAGAACAGTCAAGGGTAAAGGAATAGGGGAAGGATCGGCTGAGTAGCTGAGTCTGAGTAACTGGTAGACCGTTCCGCGTCTTAGAACAAAACTGAATGCATCCATGGGTATATGCCTTAAATACATGATACCTGAAAGTTGGTTTATTCAGAACTAGTGCTGGGCACTGGGGTTAGATTGCATATCTAGCGGAGGTCCACCACCTGAGATATGTGGGAAGGAGGGATGCAGAAATCGGCAACTGAACAAAGAAGATATCTTAGGGAACATGACGATGGTCAGGGCCTGAACCCTCAATAACTTAACATCTCGTGTTGGAGGTTTCTGTGGCAGATAGATAATTCAAGAGAGAAGGTTACAAGACCTTGTTTTAATCCAAGATTAAAGAGTTATACACCTGTGGGATCAAGAGGGAAGACCTCTTAATGGTTAATTAGAACTTCGAGTAAAGAGTAGCATTTTTCCTGGAGCTTGCCCGAATAGGTTTTGACAAGTGCGAGAGGGGAGGTGATTGTCCCTGTGAAGGTAAGTGTGCTGTGTAGGGACAATCATGGTGGCCCAGACTGAGGTTATTGGAAAGTTAACACATTTACTTACTGGAAGGGCAAGAGAAATGTTAGCTAAAGCTAGAAGCACAGGCTTGAAGAAGGCACTGGAGAAATGATTAGATAGTGTAGTTTTATGTAGGCCAATCAGAAAGATTTTCAATGATGATAATATTTCATAGTATAAAATACTGAAAAATAATCAAATAGGTTAAGGACTGAGAATAAGCCACACAATGTCATTTAAAGAAGCATGTCTCTTGAGATAAATTGTGCATTTTTATTCATTGGAAAATGATGATAACTTAACCATATTATATAAGATAATACTTCCACTGCAGTTTCCATGATATTTACAGAGAATAGTTTTGGTGAATTCTAAGTTTTACTTCAGTTGTTGTGCATAATAATATTTCCAATTCCTATACTCCTTGATTGATTTTGATCTCGACCTATACCTAATCAATTATTGCTTTAGGACTGTGACCCTGCCTACCTCCAGCATAGCCTTAGCTTTGCCTCTATCCCTACTTCACACACATCCTATGTTCCATTAATTAAAAAGTAGCTATTATTCCCCAAACCTACTTCTCTCTTTCATATCTCCATGCTCCTCTACCTGACATACATGTCCCAAATTCTAAGTCTTATATCAAGTTGAGCATCACCTACCTTGAATGCTTTTCTAAACTCATATGCCTCAAATACCCGATAAATAAATGTATTTCCTTAACACTTTTAATACAAATTCTGTCAAATGGTTCTTCGGCCTCTATTGATATGGTTGTTATTCTTTCTCTTTTGATATATGTCCTTTTGATTCATTTGCAAATATTGAACCACTCTTGCATCCCAGGAATAAATCCCAATGAGCATGGTGAATGAGTTTTTCAATGTATTTGTGGTTTCAACTTGCTAGTATAAGGTATTATCATTAGTTTCATGATATAAGTTTATCTAGGTGTATCTAGGTATATGTAAAACCTAAGTTTACACTAGGCCTTAAAGCTACTTAACTAATAATATATACCAATTATCTAAGGGGATTAGAGTTAACTGTATCTGCCAAAATTTATTACTGACTCAGTAAATTACCTTACTCACACTATTACTATAAAAGAGTACCTCCCTCCTTACAAAGAGTCCAAGTATGCTTAACTGCTCCTTGTGGCAGGTGACTTTGTAGAATTAGTCACAGTCCTTTGGCATGTGCTTATGCATTATCTTCCTCAAGTGATGAGAAGGCAATTTTATTTATCTTTTGAAAGCTAACTAAAAATCCATTGTGGGAGTCAGCTCAGTGAGTTGTGTTACCTGTCCTATGTTCTCAAGACACCTGTTGCCAAAGAGCTAATAATGTGTGCAAATTTTGCATGGTGCCGCTCCTTAAACCACCTTCAAAGTAGACTTTTCTTTTCACGGGAGACAGGTAATCAGCATGTCAGCGCCCCAACTCTAGAATGCTAGAATAACTTTGAGTCAACATGGGAAATTTGGAGAAAATGTTTACAGCAATGCCACAAACACACATACAACTCAATATGCAAATGTAAGTTGTTTTCCTTTTTTAATAATACGCTTATTAGATTTCCTCTTGGACTAATATTTGAAAGTAATAAAAGACAATAATAAATTCCTTTGAAATCTCTAACCAGCCTTAGAACTTTCCTCTTCTATAAGATGTATATGCAAAAAGGGAGAGAGAGGATTTTTATTAATAAAAAATGTAGAATGAATTCATGAGCAAAAGAAAAGCAAATCTTCATTTCTTATCATTGCTTACTTTTCCTAATGTTTATTTTTCACAAAGAGCCCACCAAGTACCTCAAGCACTTGATTCCTAAACTCCAGGGAAGAATCAGAAGGCATTGCCATGCTCCCCAGTATTAGATAACAAGAAGCAACATTAAAATAAACAAATAAAAAAATCTAAAAAAATCTACTGTCTCCATCAGGAGGCTTTTGCTCCGATCCAGATTCTTCCACAAAGTATCTGTGTGCCCTCAAACACATTATTTCTCTCTCAGATCCCTTGTCTAGACATTAAACTATAATAGTTCCATATTTTCTTTGGATTCCCAAACCCTACCTACTCTCAAATTTATGGGCATCCTTAAATCTAATAAAATTTACCCCTTTTCTTATCAGACAATTTCTTGAATGTGAAATCATCTGGAACAAATGTTCCTGAAAGATTCTTCTCCAAGAACCGTCTCTAATCTGAATTCCTGTCCTCCCAAATCTCCCATGATTTTATACCTATCATTTCTACTCTGGTTGCAAGAAATTTAAAGATTCTTGATCCCTTTCTTCCTTTTCTTTCTTCCTTTTCTATCAACTCCTGCTGGCCTTTCTTCCCTCCCTTCCCATCTAGAAAGCAGGAGCAAACATCAATTCTACTTCTTTCCCCTCTGGTCTCTCAGTTACCTTGTTTTACAGCACTTTCGTAGTAAAACTCTAAATCAGGATCAGTCAACGCCTGCCTTAACATTCGCAGTTGGGGATGGGTAAGGATTATTGGAGGATATTACCCAACCATGCAGGTTGTCTCCCCAAGACGTTTGTGTCTTCATTCCAATGACTTGTAAACACTATCGTTCTCTCTTCCATTCCCTTCTATGAATATTCCAAGCTCTCACAGATGTCTTACTTAATGCTGGAACCCCTTGCCTACGATTATCAGCAAGAAACTTACTTTTTTTTTTTTTTTAGGGTTTCTTTTTTTTAACATTTATTTTTTATTTATTTTCAGCATAACAGTATTCATTATTTTTGCACCACACCCAGTGCTTCATGCAATCCATGCCCTCTATAATACCCACCACCTTGTACCCCGACCTCCCACCCCCCACCCCTTCAAAACCCTCAGATTGTTTTTCAGAGTCCATAGTCTCTCATGATTCACCTCCCCTTCCAATTTCCCCCAACTCCCTTCTCCTCTCTATCTCCCCATGTCCTCCATGCTATTTGTTATGCTCCACAAATAAGTGAAACCATATGATAATTGATTCTCTCTGCTTGACTTATTTCACTCAGCATAATCTCTTCCAGTCCTGTCCATATTGCTACAAAAGTTGGGTATTCTCTTATTAAATTAAAAAAAAAAAAAAGAGAGAGAGACTACTAGTACCAATTTACATCGGGTATGCTGTGCCCTTCCTACAAGCCAATCTACATCCACACCTAAGACCATCATAGTCCTCTGGCCTCTCTTGGCCCCTCCAGTTCAGCTCTTTATTCCACCCCTGAACGATGTTGTCCAGAGTGTTTTTCCTACCGTCGTTGCTCTCTCTACTACACCTTCACCATTCTCCTTTCTGCTTCTTCCTCTTAGCCTCTACATGTACCTAAGCCTCCTCTGGCATCTCCCAGCCAGCTGCTGCCCCCTGTATGACTCGCTGTCCTCTGCAGTTAATGACAGTGTTGTTGCCACACTTGACCACAATTTCAAACCCATTCAGCGCTCCAGGACCCTGCATCCTGCCTGCTTCTCTCTCCAGTGCCCTGGAACTGGTTTGGTAGTCATTGGTGGTCTCCTAATTTTGAATCCAATGAAAATGGTCCTTTCTGAGTTTGCTGAGCTTCTCTGCTGCTTTTGGGAATTCTGTTTACTTTCTCATTCTTCACACTCTCTAATCTCTTGGTTTGTGTCATACCGTACTATGCTTTTTTGGAGAGTGATCTCTCTGACATTTTATTCTCTCTATAAAATCATCCCACTTTCTATAAGTGTTCCAAGTTCTTGTTGTCAGTGTTAGTCATTGTGCCTTGGTTATTTTGGCTTTATATGTTATCCTGGGCTATCTCATTTATTTCTAAGGCTTAAATTTATTTCTAAGGCTCAGACACACTGAGAACTCCCAAATGTATTTTTCCTTCATACACTTCGCCAGCAAGCTTTATACTGAGACCAATATCCAGGATATATTCTTCTAGGTATCTCACATAGACACCAACATTTATCAGATGAAATGTTAATTTCTGATCTTTCTCCACTGATTTCCTCTAATGTCTCTTTATCACACAGTCTTTTGTATTTTCTCACTTTTTAAATATAATCAAAATTATTTTTCCTGAATTTTTCCTATTAAATATGTTTTATGTTTCTGCCCCTTCCCATTCTAACTAAGAAGTTTAACATAGGATACCATTGTCTATCATTTGGCTATAGTGTGCATTTCTAATTAGTTTCCTGGTCTCTGCTTTTGTCCCCCTCAAATCTATCCTATATACAGTTGCCAGAGAAAAGTAAAGCCTAAATATGCATAGATATTTATCCCTATTATTATGATAATCTGTATATATTTCTGTCTTATAGCTAGAAAACATACATGTCAAGGTAAGAAATCGGGCTTTATTCATGTTTGCATTATTAGCAGAATATCAGACACATAACAGAAAGAAAAAGCAACAGGAATATGTTGAAGGACAGATAGCAATGTGATTTTTCTTAAAAGAGTATTTAATTTATCCTTCGGAGGGGAGAAAGATTATAATCTCCATAAATTCAATTTACTGTATTCATCTAGTAAATGTTGGTTGAGTACCTATCCTATAGTAGAGTCTGGTTATTCATTGGGGAAGGGCATAATCTATGTTTTTGAAGTTTAAGGTCTTGATAGAGGATACAAATAAAAACAGGTGTCATGGAGAAAATATAAGCAATGGATTATAAGAAAAGTTGTAGAAAGCAGTTGCCATGTTAAACATTGCAGAGAGAATACCTTTCTTTGACATTTGACAAAAAAAATTCTAAATAAGATAATGAAGAGACAAGCCAACTTAAACAAATATTTGAGAATATGTTATAGGAAAGGGAGTAAGAAGTACTATGATCCCAAGAATGGCATTTTCCAGTGAAATTGAGGAAAATTCCGGAGACAATTATGGTTAGAGCAGATTTAGTGAGGGACTGGAGATACGTGGCCAAGGCAAATGGCCTTATAATCAATGTTTCAGAGTTTTAGGACAATAGAGGGCTTGCATCCTATAATTGGCAGTGAGGACAAAGAGAACACTTAGCCAGATTCAAGCCCACTGGGATGAGGGCTGATGGAGACAAAACAGCTTCCGCGTGAGTACCAGTGGAGGAAGCCACATCCTTACGGGAGATTTAAGTTTCATTGAGAGTGGATGGAAGGTAATTTTTAGAGAAGAGAGTAGGGAGTTTTATTTATGATGGACCATAAATTCCAGAGGGCTCACTAGAGAGGTTTTAGGAGTTATGGAAGATGGAAGAAAGAGACATAATAAAGGGTATGCAAAGACATACAGTGATTAAAATGTGTGCAGTGAGGGAAACCTGGAAGCCTGGGACTCCCTGTGGTGATTGACACAAACAGGTAATGGGCTTAATGACATTAGTTCTAGCTGGTCCCAGACTAGGCAGGGTTAGTGGGGCTGTGGGACTCGGGCTAGGTTTGAGGATAATGTTCTGAAGGCTCAAATGGGAAGGTTTTATCCTGAATGTGTGGTCTTAATCCCTGCAGATCCCTATGGACTTGTTGATAATTTGGGGAGGAAAAAAATGTGTATTTTGTTTAAGTATAAAGAGGAATAAAATATTCTTGTGTTCAGGATAAAAATTTCATATAAAATAAATTTATACTTTAAAATGTCTAATGATTTATTTAGAAGTCTAAGAAACACTTTAATTAAATTCATGTACTTGTTATAAGTGCTGAATTATTTCAAGGGTATTTCGGCTGTCTAAAATATATATATTTCCCCTTGCCTGCTAGAATTTCCACTCTTGAATCCATTCTCTCAATTTAAGTCACGTTCTCAGAAAAGAGAAGACCTCTATCATTTACTCAGTGGAGGCAAATTGTCCAGGTCCTCCAATAAGATGTCAAGATGATTAGATGTGCAAGAGATTATTGGGAGAAATGCCTGTGAGGGAAAATGAGAAGGCGGCCAGAGGAGGATGGGAAGCTATCAGCCTAGTGCAGCTCTCCCCCGCCGTGATGGAGAGGGATAGAAGGAAAGTTGGAGCCTGCAGAACAGTTTGAAGACATTCTCCCGAGACTTATGAGAATCCTCAAACCAAAGTCTCTAGCCAGAGGAGCTATGTGTCTCATAGGAAAGAATCGGCCTTAGTGTCATTGCTGCATTGTGTCATTGGTTGGGAGCAATCAACAGGAATGTCCACCTCAGTGTGGTGCAAAGGATTCAGCAGGATCTGCTGAATCCTGCAGCAAGGGATTCAGAGGACCCCAATGAGGACTTCAGTCACTCGTGGCGACTGCAGTAGGAAACAGAAGAGGCACACTCTCTCCTCTGCTACAGTAAATGAGTGGACATTTTCCAAATAAGTTCAGTGAAGTATTGTGCATGAAGGGCATGAGATAATGTTGCGAAGACAAGTATTGACATAAAAGAGGGCATCCTGAAATCGGAAAGAATCCATTGAGCAAAGAATGGTGTTGAGGTGAATTTGTGCCCCGTCCACATTCATTGGGTGAAGGCTTAACCCACATTACTGTACGAGGTGATTGTATTTGGAGATAGGGCCTTTAAAGAGGTGATTAAGTTAAAATGAGGCCTCCAGGGCAGGCTGTGATCCAATCTGACTGGTGTCCTTGTAAGGAGAGGAGTTGTGGACACAGAGAGAGACACCGGGGATGTTTCCACACAGAGGAAGAACTGTGAGGACACAGCCAGAAGGCGGCCATCTGTAAGTCAGGCAGAGATGCCTCAGGAGAACCCAGACCTGCCAACACCTTGGTCTCAGAGTTTCAGACTCTAAAACTGTGAGAAAATCAATGTCTTTTGTTTAAGCTACCCAGTCTGTGGCATTTTGCTACAGCAGCCCTCGCAAATTAATACAGATGTTTCAACAGTTAGAGCTCCGAACGATGGAATGCCTAACCCATGGCATAAGAAGCCATTGTCACTGGAGCTGCTGGAATTTTTTTTTTTCTTTCTTTCATTTATCAGGGTAAGTGTCTGAGGAAGTATTATCTGAGTCAGCTTAAAGTTGAGGCTCTACCCCTGCGAAGGTCTAAGTAGATCTTCTGCTTTTATTCTAAGCAGAGAGAAACACAAGAGCAGAGGCTCTGAGTCAGGAAGACTGGATGAGCACTGTCAGGCTGTTGCAGGAAGAATTCCTATGGTGCACTGGGTACTCCCAGGGCCTCTGTGTTCCGGCTACAGGAGTCACCATTAAGAGTAAGGTCCAGGGCTCCTGTGTGGCTCAGTGGGTTAAGCCTCTGCCTTCAGCTCAGGTCATGATCTCAGGATCCTGGGATCCAGTCCCACATTGGGATCTCCGCTCAGCGGGGAGCCTGCTTCCTCCTCTCTCTCTGCCTGCCTCTCTGCCTACTTGTGATCTTGGTCTGTCAAATAAATTTAAAAAAATCTTAAAAAAAATTAAATAAATAAAAGAGTAAGGTCCATTAGTGTCAAAGAAGGCACCATCTGCTTCTTCCCTGGTGGGTACAAGCAGGAACTGGAAACCATGGCTGGTCATTGTGTGTGCGCCTACATCATCTTAAGAGGCCCTTCTTAATTATATTCTGTAGAGTTTGGTTAAAATGCAATTTAGTGAGATTACAGCAGATTGGCAATGTATGTAATCCTTTTATTTACAAACAAACAGTGTGGAAAAATGTAATTTATGACATACCTGGCAGCTATGAAGATACTGTTTGTAACTCGTTCTAAAAAAAAAAAAAAAAGCATTCGATTCTCTCCAACTTTGTTCAAGAAGTAATGCCCTTAATCTTCCAAACTTATTAAAACTGGTATAAATATAAGATAATATGCTTGAAAGGGTTCATACACCTAATTTAGTAAGTGAAAAAATATTTAGTTTTTCTTTTTTATGATGCATACTCTGTACAAGTCCAATTAGAGACAAAGTTCATTCTTCATACGACAAGCTGAGAATTACCAAAATTAACACCTAAGGCCCTCGTTAAGTAGAAATAGGTGTAGGTCAGAAGTAGCCATGTAACAGCTACAGATTTAGAGACTAACAAATTGACGATATGTATATAATATGAATTATGTGATTCCCCATTTTGAGAAGAATAAACACAGACTTACATTTGGATACATATTTCGTAATCCTTTGGTCTAGAATACATGTGTTACAAAAAAGAAAGGTGATTGTCAGTGTCAGTTACATTGGTTTATTCCCCGTTTAAGCCGCACCCAGGTAGCAGTGTAACTGATTTGCTTTGATGTACAGATTCTGTCTCGATAAGTAGTGGACTAATTACATGTGTTATGGTGTGGTTTGACTTTGAGGAGGAAGAGGCAAATCATCTGACAGAGAATTGGAAAAGGGACACATTCAGGGGTTCAGGGATTCTGGAGGTGGAAAGAACAAAACAGGCTGCTTAACATGAAGAATTACACTAGTGTTTACCAATAATGCTCTGCCTTTACATGGGACTTTGACAATCCATTTCTCTTATCCTATTGGCATCAGTGGAACTCAAGGAAAAATGTCCTTTAGAAACAGTAAAAAAATAGACCATGGTTTATCTTGGCTGCTAGATTAGACTGTTTATGCTTACTTCCCCTGAGCTGTCTGCAGCAGAGATTTAATTCATCTAAGCACAATTCCAAACTTGAGTATTTATGCAATTTCCCTGAAAGTAGCATCAATGAGAAGGCTGAGATCAAGTCTTTGGTTTAACTCCTAGGCTTGAATTTCAACATCACCCTTTATTATCTCTGTAACCGTGAACCACTTAACCACTCTGAGTCTCAGTTATCGTATCTGTAAAATGTGAGTAATAATAGTAACTTATCAAGCAACTCTTATGAGGATTAAAGGTATTAATTCACATAAAGCACTTAAAGCAGGCATTGCCACTGATAAGTGTTTGATACATATTAACTTTCCTATTGCCTGAGCTACACAAAACATCCAAAGCGGAAGGGTACAATGGCTGGTATGCTTGGATATTTGATATATAGCGTAGCCCAGCCCAGGGACACATTCTCTAGTTTCTGAAGCTAGGTCAGAGACTAATTCTGACCAGAGAGTGCCCCAAAACTTGTGGAGGCTCAGAGCTTACTGAGATCTGCAGGCAGAGGGGCAGCTGAGTTCTGTTGAGCCTTCTGTCTCTCTTGACGTAAATCTTTACCAATGGGTCTTTCTGCTATACCTGCTATTTAACATCTTTAAAAATTTTTTTTTTGATTTAATTTTTTGGAAGAGTGAGAGCAAGAGAGAGAAACATGGTAAAGGCCAAGAAAGAAGAAGGAGAGACTCCCAAGCAGACTCCACACTGAGCATGGAGCCCAGCATGGGGCTCAGTCTCCTGAATTCTGGGATCAAGACCTGAGCTAAAATCAAGAGTTGGATTCTTAACTGGCTGAGCCACCCAGCCACCCTAATTAACACCTTTTGATCTCACACTATAAAGCAATGAAGCTACTAATATTCCATTTCTCCAAACAGTTTTTACTAAGTGCTTCCCATGCCCTCCCTGCTTCAAAGCCTGCAAGTGTTCTCCACTGAAAGAAAGTGACCAAACTCCTTCGTGAGATCTGTCATACTTATCCAACCTGGTCTGCCTTGCATTCACCTTTCCCCAGAATCATTACCTGTCATGGCGTCCTCTTCCCATAACTCTCTGCTTACAATGTGACTGACAAAAAAAATCACATGAGCGTGCTTAAAGGTGGACTTTTCTCCAGTGAAGCCTCAGACGGCTCCAGCCTTGACTCGCAATGCAACCACAACCCTGTGAAAGACCTAGAGACAGAACCAACCAATTTGACTGCCCCCAAATTCCTGCATTGTTTTTGGGCAACCTGGCACTGTGTTACCTGACACCTTTTTTGGCCACTTTGTTACATGGCAACAGGTAACTAGAATGCTAATAAAGAAAGAGTGAAGAAGTCATAGGTGAAGATTGTGGAAGTTGTCTCTCCATCCTAACAACAAGTGAAACAGGAACAGATTGAAAAATCAACAATTCTTCTTTGTGCATAAGAGAGAGGTGAACACAGGGCAAACGGCTGCCCCAGGACTGGGTAGGCTGAAGCTTGAGTTAGAGAAGTGAAAGGAAGAAGGGTGGTATCCACAGTTCTGCTGGCTTCAGGGATGACAGGCAAGGTGGCAGAGCAGGAGAAGCAGTTGGAGACCCTAGCATGCACTTCAGTAAAGCTAAGAGGGTGCAGGCTGAGGGGATTAAGGTCCAGGTGCTGTGACAAAGCCTGATTGGGACACCAAGGTTTGGAATCGTCACGAAAGTGAGGATAATGGAGAAAAAGATGTTGCGGGAATCGACCGTGGAACAGATCAAATGTTCCTGGCATTCAAGAAGTTAATGCCCTCGCTCAGGTAGGAACCCTAGCAACTGACCCTTCAGGAGAAAAATCAGATTAGCTGTGTAGGAAAAGTGACCACTGTTGTGCCCACTTAGGACAGTGTGTTGCCCAGGACCCTAGATTACCCTTGAAATACAGGGTTTGGGTAGTGCAGTAACAGCATGTCCTCTGTGTTCTAAACAACATCCAAGGCAAATGCCAAAGGAGTCTTGGGCCATCCACGGGAGTTTTCAATTGGTGACAGATTGGCGAATTGATTATCGTGTCCCCTGCCTTCAAATGACGGTTCTAAGTATACCTTTGTTTATGTAGACATGTTTCTGGTCTCACCCAAGATTTCCCCCTGTCACAGTGAAAATCAGGCTCTCACCGCAAAGGGATTAGAGAAACTGAGTACTGTGAATGGATACCCTCATCAAATAGTCAGTCATTGGAGGTCCCATTTCACAGGTCATGATGTCCACGACTGGGAAAAAAACATGCCATTGAATGGAGATTCCGTGTCTCCTGTAACCTATAAGCATCAGAGTTGGTAGAAAGGAAAAATGAAGTATTAAAGCAGCAGGTTAAATTTCTAACAGGTAAAACCAACTTGGCTAAGTGGACTCAACTACTGTCCAGGCTCCACTACATTTGAATGATTACCCGGTACAGTCTGTTGCCCCTTATGCCAGACTGGGAACACTGTCAACTCACCCAACACCTTAAAGGTATGGCAGTCACAGAAGACAGAAATTGGCCAGACTCTCACTACTGATCAGATCAACATGCTATGCTGCTGAGAATACCAGGTCCATCACTCCTGGGAAAGGAGAATCTACTGGAATTTGCAATGGGATGCCCCACTGGGATGGATGAGTTATTTCTAAACTCCTGGGTAAGAGGGCAACTATTCAGTCTCCACTAGGATCCCACTGTCCTGCTGCAAGCTGGACCTCTAGAAACACCCTATACCTAGAATAGAACATACACCATTGCAAGAGGGGAGAATGCAGGAGGGCCAGTCAGACATATCCCACCCCACCATCTCTCCTCATGCCTGAGATCTGCCTTCCCCAGCTAACATGTATGGATGCACAACTAGGTGAAGTTTCTAATGCTGTGGACATGTTAATGTCTAAGGATCACGCCACAGATACAATTACTATAGAAGAAGAGGACCTTCCCACACAAGTTCCTACTAAATATCTCTCTTTTCACCTTTGGACTTTTGCTCCTTCTGTAGTGTCTGATCCCAGGGTGGGCACTTGATGAAAATACTTTTCTACAGTAAGCCCAAAGGTTATGGTATGTTGGCAGCTGCCCCTCTCTAAGTTTGTCAGATTGCCATGGTGGATATCACCATGTCAGGGAGGAGACTGGAAAGTTTAGAACAGTACATTAAGGGAAACAACCTAGAATCTGTACTCCTAATTCAACTGATATTACCGGTTCTGATCCAGAAAACTGGCCTGTGACACACACGATCGGGAACATTGGGCATGGGTAATCCTTTTCTGGAAAACCACACAGGCAGCCCATCCCATTGCTGATTAGGAAGAACCTAAAACTACCACCATCAGAACCATGGGTGGTGCACTTAGCCTTGGGATAAGTTCTTGTGGCTCACCAAAAGGTTATGGTCATTTGAGTACCAGGGCTTTCCTGTGCTGGGAACAGAAAAATCGCTTTAAACAGAAACAACCCAACTGTATTAGGAATATAGGATTGAGATCACTCGAACCATGTAGTCATCCTGTCAGATTAAAGGATAGCAGGTGGTTTGGCAATGACCCATCACTCCTCCTCAGGTGTTGTTTGGTGACCCTGAATGGGACCCAGAGATTAAAGGATAGCAGGTGGTTTGGCAACGACCCATCACTCCTCCTCAGGTGTTCTTTGGTGACCCTGAATGGGACACTCCAGTTTGCCCGGGGCTATTGGAGGCTCCGGTGCCCTCTCAGTCTTTGAAGTGAGCAAATAGCGTCCCATTCACACAGCTGGCTGTCTTCAACGATGCAGCCTTGAGTGAGCAAATGCTGAGGCCATCTGAGCAGTATACGTGGTGGAACCCCATTATGGAACCTCTCTATAAACGTGTCAGATTCTGGGGAGTAGGTGTCGAGATACATGGGTCTTGCCACCTTACGAGGAACAAGCCTCATTAAGTAAGTTCCCTTGCTCGTGAAACCTGCCACCTAAGGGTCTGGAGAGGCAGCCTCTTTCTTAGGTCTCTCCTGCCTTCCGTGTAGGAAGCCAGTCTTAGGTTTTACCCAAGCAACTCCCGTGAACCAACATTTGTAGCTAGCAGACCTGCTTTGCCTGAAATGTGAAAAGAAGTTCTTTAGAGAGAAGAAAAGTAATATAGATTAGAAACTTGGAGCTACATAAAGAGAGGAAGAACATCAAAGAAGAAATAAGTGAAGGTAAAATAAAAACTTTTATTTTTCTTATTTTTTATAGTCACCGTGCTATACATTAAATTCCCAGAAATTATATCTCTTATAACTCAAAGTTTGTGCCTTTTTGTAGATTGACTTACATACAAGTAAAACAAATGACAATAATATAGGGACAGGAGGGAAAAATTAGGATTGTTTGGTTATTATAGGGAATGTGTTGACTTATTTATTTGAACAAATACTGATCTCCTCACCCCAGAGAAGGGAGTGGGGAATCCTAAAATTGCCTCAAGATTTTTTTTTTTTTAAGAGGTTTCAGGGGCCACCTGGGTGACTCAGTGAGTTAAGCGGTTCTGCCTTCAGGTCAGGTCCATGATCGCAGGGGTCCTTGATCTAGCCCTTGTCCCCAGGCTTCCTTGCTCAGCAGTGAGTCTGCTTCTTCCTCTCCCTCTGCCCCTCCCCACCGTGTGTGTGTGTGTGTGTGTGCTTTCTCTCTTGCTTTGTCTCTCAAATAAATAAATAAAATACTTTTTTTTAAAAAAGAGGTACCAAAACAAAAACTAAGTGAACCAAAAAATACATATTTTTTTTTTAAGTTGACAAATCAGGTAAAAGAGAAAATATATTTTAATTTTCTCGAGAATGAAATCTTAGCAATCAATACGTTCCCAGTTCCGCTTATGTCGAAAGCAGAAGGACATAGGGACATGGAAAGCTGAAGGCTGACGCTGACATATCTGGAAACTGAACTAGGAACACGGAGAAGTGGTCTCAGTCTCGTCAATTAGTGTTGTCAGTGGCTCCTCCCGTGTGTGCTGTGACCTTGTTGCGAATAGTTTGGCATTTTTGCAGATAAAATAAATATGAATAATTGCATAAGTATATAACTCCTATAAGATGTGTTCTAAGAAATAATCCATGTCAGAAATAAAAGAAGTCTTTAAACATGGAAATTTGATATATGTCCTAAGCCCTTCGAAAAGGACCAAATATTAAATTATTTGAATATTATCCAGTGATGTTTCCTGGAGTTTTTAAGTGTTGGACTCATCACTAAAAGCTAGAGTTCTTTGTAAATACTTTAACAGAGGAGTCTCAAATAGGAGATGTGACTGTTGTGTAATACTCTGAACACATAAAAGGATATAAAATCTAATTTAGCAAAAGTAATATTGATTTTACTAGTAAAACCAAATTAGAACAAGCACACAAATCTTTTCATTCTTAAAAACGGAAATGAGCTTGTATGACACCAATTAAAAGATGCTTTTGAACTCACCTTAACAATTCCATTAATAAAATTCTAAAATGAAAAACATTTTTCCTCACCTGTAATATTTTTCATGAAACAGAGATCAACTATCAGGGCATAGTATTTTTCTGTTTTAAAACTTCTGTTTTAAAACACTTTAAAAGTTAAGTGCAGTAAATTTTAAATACTTCCTTTAAATAAATACATTATTTAGCATTTATTTTGTGTGTATATATCAAGGAAAATTATACATTTCATTTTTGATGGTTAGTTTTATGTATTGGCTACAATACCCAATTATTTCATCAAAGCTAATCTAGGTGTTACTGCAAAGGTATTTTGAAGATGTCATTGAAATCTACAATAATTTGACTTCAAGAAAGATTGCCCTCGATTACGTGGGTAGATCCCATCCAATCAGTAGAATGCTTTAAGGGCAAAAACTGAAATTTGTCCAAAAAGAAGAAGTTGTGCCTCAAGATTAGGACCTTAGGCCTTCCTGCCTGCAGTCCTCCTGGACAGATTTCAGATTTGCCAGCCCTATCAATCACAAGTCGATTCCTTGAAATAAATGTCTCAACACACACACACACACACACACACACACACACACACACACCATTGATTTCCCCCCCCTCCTCGGGAGAACCCTCACTGATACAGTATTGAAAAATAACCTCTTACTACAGTATTTGTATATAATATTAATACCTGCTATTATGCTTCCATTTTTTTATCCAAAAAACTTCAAAATTGCTCGTTAACTCTATAATAGAAAAAAAAAATGACTTATCGCTTATCATTGTGATCATCTGTTATTTTTCCTGAAGATCAACATGTGGCAGGAGTTTAGAAACATGACCAGGCATTTAACCACAGAGAACGGAGTGGAATGGAACCTGAACAAGTCAAATCTGGTTAAGAGTATGGTTGGGGGCATTTTTCTCATGGTTTCCGTGGAGAGTTAGGGACTCCTGAGTGGGGAGAAGAAACCAATTTGAAGTGGGCTTTGTTCCCTATTCACAGCTTCCAGTCTTCAACTCTCTGGCTGACCTTGCCCTTGATTTATGTATCTGGTCTCTGACACAATTGTATTCAAACATGGGATCCCACTGCTCACGGTTTGAGCAGCACTGCCCTTAGGTAAGAGGGATAGGTAGGTAGCGGATGGATAATAGAAGTGAAGACATGGATATTGCATAAACAACCTCTTCCCTTTTTTTGAAGGAAATATCACAGGTTTTTGAAGACTGAGTTTGGAAGTTTTGGGTTTTTTTTAAATATTCTGAAAAATGGGCATTTTGGTTAGATAGAAAAGTTTTCTCAAGTTAGAAACTTAATTCAGAGTTTTCTTTCTTTTCTTTTTCTTTTTTAACAAATAGCTTTTCAAGCAGAATTATCAAAATTAATTTTACAAAGAGAAAATATAACCACTTTAGTGAGAAATCCATGAGTACACATAAAATTATTAATTAATGTTTTCTTCTCTCTATTGTCCTAATTGTTTAAAAATCTAAGAGAGCCAGTGCTCATCATAGCCTTTGCTATTCTGCTTCTGTGGTTATGATTCTGTCAGGTTTTCCACTCTAATAAAATCTCTGTTTGGGGATTTATAATTTCATTTCAAGTCTTCCCTACGGAATGACAACCTTTGCCTGGGAGACAGCTTCTTTATTTTAAATTCAGAGGATTATGCCAAGTAGGTTTTTCACTAATACATGTATAGTTCAGTTTTCCTTTAATAAGATGTTGTGTTTATTTTTTCGTAATTCAACAACTGATTTAATATTAGGCCTCTTTAGGAAATCTGAACTCAAGAGCACAGCAAGTCCTCAATCAACAATCATCAAAATAATGCACCGAGGTTTAGCTTTTTGATACAGTCAAGCCTTACGTCTCTAAATAATTTAATGTGACCTTACATTGTTGGAGAATGGAGAAATTTCCCGAGGCTAAGCCACTTAAACTTGCTTGGCATTTGTGCTATTTTGGGAGGTAATAAGCTATTCCCTCCTTGTTCAGTGTCACAGACCCCAGTGTTTACACCATATTATAAAACCTGATGACAGACAGCATAGCACCAGCTGGCAATGTGACCTTTCTTTCCCTCGGTGCTTCCACACAAGCAGGCACTTTCCTTTCACTCTGTCTTTCTGCATTCTCCCTCCTTACCGTCTTGGCCTCAGCTTTGGTAGAATCTGTGAGTTAAATGAGATTATACATATGAGACGTAGTGAAGTGCAGCTGGAAAGTATCTATATGAGTAGAGAGCTGCCTGACTTAACTCCCACCCCTGATGGCTCATGCCTACATTTTATTTATTTGGTTGACAGGCAACAGAGTAAAGTGAAAAGTGCATATGTTTCACAATAGGCAGATCTGGACTTGAATTCGTGTTGAAACATGAACTAGTGATGTGCAATGGCACAGAGGTTTGACCTCTCTGAGCTTCAGGTCCCCCGTCTGTAAACCGGGTATTAAAAAAAAAAAAAAAAAATGTTGCGTTTTTTAACAATCTTTAACAATATCTTCTGGTTGTATTTTTATGGGTGTTATAAACTGTTGGCAATCCAGCAGGCACTCAGTGCATAATAGTTGTAATAATAATCGCAAGGATTAATTTTTATGAAAAATAGTTTTGATGAAGACTTTAAATTTAATCATTTCAATACTTGTCCAGAGAGTAATGGGGTAAACTCGTTCATTCATCACCTGTTACTGCCGGAGGATGGAAGAAACAATCACCAGAGATAACCTGGAATATGGCCAAATGGAGAGCTGCCTCCTGAGAGCTGACTGGCAGGCACTCAAAGCTGTGTGTTATTTACACTCTTTTCTGACACTTGGTGGATAACTTTATGTTAATTCCTGTGTTCATCAGAGTCTAGACAGTGGCAGAAAGAAAAGAGAGGGAAAGTATTTTTATCAATTCTAGTTTAAAAAAAAACTAGAATAAAAACTAGTAAAAATAAAAATTCCTGGAGAAAAAAAAAGTTGTTCAGATTAATAAACGGCATACAGTTATAGTTTCTCTGCACAGCATGAGGCACTAGAGAAGTCACAGACTTAGCATCAAACAGGCCTGGATTTAAATTTCATCTCTGGGGACACCTGGCTGGCTTAGTTGGTAGAGTGTGTGACTCTTGATCTTGGGGTCATGAGTTTGAGCCCCATGTTTGATGTAGAGCTTACTTAAAAAAAAAATTGTTAAAAAAAAAAAAAAAAACCTTCATCTCTGCAATTCCTGCTTCCCTTCGTTTACATATGGCAAGGCACTGAACTGAAAAACACAAAAGGGGACAGAGTTTATGAGGATGATGGACAATTAGACAATCCTGGGAAGTGTGGTCCTCAATTGTTAACTGTTAAAACTTGGACCTATTGTATGCACTTGATAGACTGCCTTCACATGTCGTGATATTACTATAAAAATTCCTTTTACCCATAATATTAATGCTCAGACACCTTGTGGAACAGCAGGACAAGCTATTACAGGATCTGTTCAGAGTCCATTACAACCTAAGCTGGAAAAAATTTAAAATGAAACCCTAAATTCTCATTGATTCTTTCCCATAGCTTATAAATTTTAGAGTAATGCAGCTCAAATACCTGTTTGCATCCTGCTTTTAAAACCCTCAGTGCTCAGTGGGTTGGCTGCTCTCTTGCCTACTCTGGAAGCAACCTTGGCTTTCCATCTCAGAAGGAATCAATGAGGGGTGGGGGGGGGGCAGGAATCTTCTCAGGATATTTTGTTCTCTGAGACAAATACGCCAGTCATTCAAAAAATTAAAAAGTGTTATTATATACCACATGTTTTCAAATAACTAAATAACAATGAACTCAACATTAACTCTAAGTCTTTCAAACTACAAGGCAATATTCCTTCATATTTTTTTTGTTGATCTATATAAGGGCACCAAAAAATTCTAGGACACCAAAGATAAGCCAAAGAGTGGTTAAAAATCATTTATTGACTCTAGAATACATTAGTATTAAGCAAAAGAAGGAGAAATAATTTAATAACTACACATTGATTTTCTACAAAATGAAAAGCATTATGATAAAAAAAAATTATACTCCTTAAGTCTTTACCAGCAAAAAGCTTATAATCTAATAATTACCCTTTTACAAAAAATGCCATATTGGGTGTTATTCCTTTATCTGAAAAGGACATAAGCCATACTTTTAAAAGTGACACTGGTCACGTTTCACATTATTAACATAAGGACAACCTCACTATATGCCTGAAGAAATTAGTTTTTCTTAAAATTAGGTCTTCTAAGTGATAATTTTATCTTGAACATTTAAAACTTAGACGACTACCTGCACAACAAGCAATAGCATAAAGAACAGCCTTCAAACTCAAACACCTGGAGATTTCATTATCTGCTTTGTGCGTTCTCCCAATTCGATGTGCCTTTCGTACAGAGGAGTTTATTAAGAGCAGGGTAAACAAAAGGCTATTTTGCTAGGCAGGGAAAATTATTCAGCATCTTTGGGAACTATCCAGACACTCTATTGTTTTCTCATGTGCTGCATCAGGAAGAGTTTTGTGGGTTATCAAACATAACCCCATGCTCTCAATCGAATCACTCCCTCATTCATATGTAATGTCAATAATGTCAACTGCAGTGTTGTCTTTGAGTAATGTATCGATATACCATGATTCACGTAGAATTGAGGGAAGCAGAAATTGCTGATAATGGAAGTACACTGAATTGCTTTTGTTTCTAGTTCGTAGCAGTGGTGATTGGATATTTGAGGAAAGGGGGCAGAGGAGCAGAAAGACAAGTGCTCCTTTATCTATAAATCAAAAAGTGAAACTACAGTAATGCATTCAGTCAGAGTTGAGAAACAAAAAAGAGGGAGAGAAGTCAAGAAAAATTGGTAGGAGAGGCTAATTAACTACTCTGACTGTATACTAATAATTTTGGCAGAATAAAGAATGCTTATTTCAAAGTGAAAGTTACCGTTAAATTTATAGTAAATAATAAGATGAATCCATTAAAATCGGCACAATTAAAGAGATACCTAGTTTTGTCATCATTATTTATTTTTTTCTTTCTTTTTTTTTTTTTAAAGATTTTATTTATTTATTTGACAGAGAGAGATCACAGTAGGAGAGAGGAAGGGAAGAGATCACAGAGAGAGAGGAAGGGAAGCAGGCCCCCGCCGAGCAGAGAGCCCGATGTGGGACTCGATCGCAGGACCCTGAGATCATGACCTGAGCCGAAGGCAGCGGCTTAACCCACTGAGCCACCCAGGCGCCCCTGTCATCATTATTTAATATTACATAAACAATTCAGTGCAATGAGATTAAAAATATAGAGATCAGACTTACATATTGGAAATGAGCAGATAAATTTGCACACTATGATTATACATAAAATTTACAACAAACTCAAGTAAAACACTATTCAAATTCATTAAGTTAGAGAAAATGAGCAACATAAAATTAATACAAATAAATGAATGTAAGAGAATCCTAAAAAGAAGGAAAGGGGTACTGTTTATTGATATCAGGTGCTAGTGCCAGAGAAGTCACAATATACCAGTCTTTATGCAACGCCCATGTAGTATCCATGTATATAAGCCCAAATTAGTAGAAGTACAAAATGGGTCTGATAACTCTGTACCATAATTGGAAATTTTAATGTATTTTTTTCTGGCTTTTACTGCTTAAAACAGATATCATATAAATAATTAAATTACAGAGCAGAGGTTCTTCATAATGGCCAGTGGACATAAAGGAATCTATGATTTTCTTTCAGAAGAGCCAGGAGATATTTGAATTTGTATGTAATATTTTATGAGTACATTTTATGTATCTTTTACAAAAGAGTACCCACCACCGACTCTGAGATTCAGAAACTGTTAACTGGTATAAATGATCTAGATAATGTCATCAAGATGATATATGATTATATAATATATATAACCACTTTACCCTAAAAAGAAAATGAAGTACATGAACTGTGTGTGGGTAACCTATAAAAATCTATGATAAAAAAAACAATCTATGATGATGTACTATGTACTAAGTACATAGAAATACACAGGCAGAGTATGATTTCAACTCATTCTCTAACAGAGAAATTTAAAAAGACATGTTCTCTAACTACCATTCAGCAATCATAGAAATTAAAAGCAAAGGATCATTTCTAAAATCCAAACACTTGAGAAAATTAATATGCTCTTTTAAAGATTATTATGTCAAAATAAGCCATAAACTAAGAACATGTGAAATGTAATATAATAAAATGTCAGAAGTTGTGATATAATCTAGCTGTCCTCAAAGGGAAATTTAAATCTTTAAAAGCTTCTATCATTGAGATGATTTATGAAACTAAATAATGAATTTAAGAATTAAGAACATTTAAATTAAAAAAAAGGAAAACAGAAGATATGGAAAATGATGAGCAACAATTAGAAGGAAAATAAAGAAATAGCATTTATAAATGAAGCAAGCCCTGGTGCCTTCAAATGGACATTAAAATATCTAAAACCCTAAGAGCACAAGGGTGGCTCATTCAGTTCAGTGTCTGAACTGATTTCAGCTCAGATCCTGATCTCAGGATTGTGAGCTCCAGACCCGTGTCAGGCTCCACATTCATTGTAGAGCCTGCTTGGGATTCTCTCTTTCTCTCTACCCCTCCCCATGCACACCTTCTCTGTATCTCTCTCTCTAAAATGATAAATAAATAAAGTCTTAAAAAAAATCCAAAACCCTAATATATCTAAAAAAGGGAAGTGCATGATAAGAAATTCTTAAGTAAAGTCAAAGAAAATGCATAATATTCAAGGAATAGGAGGAAGATTTTTTAAATGGAGGGAACAGTGCTGTAAAACACATATATTTCAAAATGCAGAAAAAAATTAAAAATTTTCTATGAAAATACAAATTACTATTTTTCAAGGACATTAAGAAATGAAATAGAGCCATAACTATGTCGGATGGTCAAACAATGACTTCCAAAGCACACTAATCAAGAGTTGTCATAGATAAAAATTCTATCATCAAAGAAACATTATTCTGGTGCTATCCATATTGTTACCCAGCAAAAGAAAACATTACCATAGATGCAGATGTCCTAAATAAAATACTAGCACATGGAATCCATCAGACTAATATAGCCTTACACAGGAGAGTTTATTAAGAATGCAAGGATTACTTAACATCCAGAAATACATTACTATTAATTTTTTGTTATTATCATAACAAGGATAAATTTAGAGTCAAGTGATTTATTTCAATAGATACTGAAAGGTCATGATAACATGAATCATCCTTTCATAATGAAATTCTTTAATAAACAAGAGAAATGTATCTTCTTTCTTAACACTATAAAGTATACCTCCAAAACAGTGAACATCCCCTTTTAAGAAAAAAAAAAAAAAAGACAAGGCTACCATCTGTAATCATGGCTGTCAGTTAACCATCTTCTCTAAGTCTAATCACTGTATGAAATATATAATTTTATATATATTTATATAATATTTATTTATTTAAATATGTTTATATAACATATATACATATTTCCTCCCACTTAAGCTGTAACTCTACTCAGTCTCAAGACACAGCAGAAGAGAGTTGGAGAGGGATAAGATATCCTTTATTATATTTATGATAGACTAGCTGGGCTTCCCTATTTAATTAATTCTGCAACAGATAGTTAATGCCTGCTCTCTGCCTGTCACTTCTGTGATACAGGGATAAATAGCAAAAAGAGGATTTTGGATTTTGATCATCTCTATTATTTCCAATTTAGTGATCTAGAATCCAAAGACTTTTGAACAAAGTTGCTGTCAGCATGCTGCTTTAATGCTTCCCCCCTAAATGATGTCCTACAACACTTAGCCACCAAAGGATGTTTTACTGAAAAGGGGCAGAGTGTTGAAGAGCATGTTACCAAGCAACCCGGGAGGAATCACCACTGTGTCACTTACTCCTATGACTCTGGGCAAATCATTTACTCTCCCTGTGCCCCGTTTTCTCATCGGTAAATGAGGGTCATAATGATACTCCTGCTTTACAGGGTAGTTGTGAGGGTTAGGGGAACTGAAGAGCTAACAAACATTTAGAACAGCAATGGGGTCTGATAAAAATTGTCTAAATAAATGCTGCTGTTACTTAAAAACTGACCATGGGTAAGGAGCATGATCTCCTTCAATATTTTCATTATGGTCTTCATCAGAAATTCCTCCAATATTTTCACTGTAGTCTTCATCAGAAATTAGAGAACCCAAAGGGATTAAATAATGGTAATCATAAAGTATCCATTCTTATTATTTCTATGTACCCAAAGTACTCTTTCTGGGAATTTAAACACCTTAGTGATAATGTTTGAGTAAGAGAATATGAATGTATTCTAACATATCAGGAAAAGTTACAAATTATGGTATCTATTTTGTTCTTTTGCCCTATTCAAGAGATTAAAACACGCTCTGAGAGTCATATGTCAACATATATTGAAAGGTAATTCACAGGAAGCAAGAAAAACTGGGTGTGAATATAAAGGACCCATCGTATAGACTATAAATACTCCTTTAGCTTCTGAAGGCTCTTTTTAGGGTTTAGTCTTTTTGGTTTCACATGATTGCTTCCGTACCATTAGCAGTGAGTCTATTCAAATAAAAATAAAAAGTAGCACTTAGAAATGCTCTTTGGCACTTCAAAAGGCCATATATTAGAGAGCTAATTGGTATAGCTTTTACAACTTTCACATTGATTTTTTTCCCATTGATTTTTTTTTTCCCCCTTCTTTGAGCTGTCTTTTCATCCTGCCACTACTATGAATTCTGCTTTTCAGTTCTTGGGGAGTAGATAGCATGCAAGAAAAGATAGTCAGTGAAAGTGACAAGCTTCCCAAGAACTTCTGTCCTAATGTTCTCCATATTTTAATCTCGGGCAAGTAGAACCACTTGAGAGTGTACTGATTGGACGATGTTAGAAACCTTTCTTTGGAGACTTAGAAATTTCCACGAAAATGAGATATTCTGCCGATTCAGCCTAGGAGCATTGAATTTCTCTACTGCAGAGAAAGAGTCTCCCACCTTAAAAAAAATTGGGGAATGACAAGATTTATTTTTGAAAGCTAATTTTCTTCTACCTACAGAGTCAGGCACTAAATAAATGTATTACAGCATTTCAGAAATTGGTATTTATTCTATTTTCCATCATCACCATCACCAACCAAAATATATTATCTGACTATATGACTCCCTAGTTTTCTTACAATATATAACTTCCAGTATATTATAAGCATTTCAATAAAATGAAACAATAGCTGATGAAACACATGCCAGAAGGTCCTGGAAACAATTTGAAGAATATATGTAAGAAATGCTTCCAAAACTCATAGTTCCTTCTGACTTAGTATAAAATGTGGTATCCTCTCGTCGATGGGGAGTCCAAGTTTCTTCTGACTTCCAGATGAAGTAATCACCCTCCTTCTCTATTATCCTTGTTCTAGTCAATGTTTTTCCATTAAATAAAAGACTTAGTTTTTGCATTTGGCCATGCTTGAAATAAGGCAGGGCTAGCATACATGGGAATGATAGATCTGTTGAGGAGATTATAGATCTGTTGAAAAATCAACTGGTCTTGGTGACAGGTTGTGGGGAGAAACGGAGAAGAGTTGACCAAGAGAGTCCCCCAGTTTCTGGCTGGCTCTGCAGTGTGGTTGGAGAATCCATCCACCAGGAAGAAAAATGTTTGAGGAAGTCGTGGCAGGGGGATGGGGGGGGAGACAATGAATATCATGAGTTCCGTTTTGGACATGATGATTCTGAGGTGCCTTGGTGACATCCAAGAAAAGATGTCCAGTAGACAGTCAGCTGTAAAAGTGCAGAAGCTGGAAGAAATCTGAACAGGTTATGTCATTTTTATTAGAGACATTAACGATGAAGCTGGGTGGAGAACATTTCACATCAGAGTGAAATGTTGGCGCAAGTGGAAGGAATGCCCACTGCCCTCCTAACAGAGGAGTACAGGAACTAGAACATAAATTGTTCTGTTACTGTCTTTTCTCAGTAATTGCTCTTCGACCACTACAGAAATTTCCAGATCCTTAGAATGTTCTTTTCTTTTTTTTTTCAATGTATGTTCAATTTTTGAATCACCAATTTGTCTAATTATATTAATACATTCCAAAAAAAAGTTTGCTAATTTTATTGAAAGTTCACGTTTGTGAAATAATGCAAGTGTATTTTTATTTATTTATATTTTTATAAAGATTTTATTTATTTATTTAACAGACAGAGATCACAAGTAGGCAGAGAGACTGGGGTAAGGGGAAGCAGACTCCCCACTGAGCAGAGAGCCCGATGTGGGGCTCGATCCCAGGACCCTGAGATCATGACCTAAGCCGAAGGCAGAGGCTTTAATCCACTGAGCCACCCAGCTGCACCGCAAGTGTATTTTTAAAACACTAAATGTTTCATATAAAAATATTAATAATGGTTCCCTTCCCCATTCTTCCTAGTCTTGAGGTCTGACACACAGAGGCAGCATATTCATGTCTTTTGCTTGTTCTAAGTAATATGCGTAGCCTGACATTTCTTCATTTACAAAATTCAGATAGTTTCTCCTGAATTTCTTTCCTTATAGTTGAGGATTTATCTCTGTTAAATATTACTTCCATACACTTCCCTGAGTTCTATCTTTCCAACGTTTTAAACCTCTTGAATTCTTCTTTTAAATTTTGTATCCTTTAAAGTTTTAATAAAGTTTAATATTTCTCTTTTTGTTCTCTAATTATTCCCTTTTACTCTGATTTCAGGAATATAATATCTTTGCTTATCTGAAGTACTAATGAATTATTTTTAAAGATTTTGGTCTGTTTCCTTAACTATTTTTTTCTTTTTTTCTTTTTTTTCCTTCACAAACTTGTTTGATTTTTTCATTTGTCTGGTCTCCCTCCTCTCTTTTATTATAGAAGCTTCTTCCAAATCCTGATGATCTGAGGCTATCTATGCCTACATAAGAAAAAGACTTCCGGAAAGCTGGTTGAAACTCAGTATAGGGATCAACCTTGTAGACTGGTCACTTCACCTTAAGGTGATCAGATGTGTGCTGCCCATATAGGAAGGCTTTCTTAGAGAAATCAAAGGGTAATACTTTCACTCCCTGTGGTACAGTTGTACATGTGCATGGTATGATCGCTGGATTTCAGCACGTTCCTGGTTTAGAGAAGTTTGGCTCACTACTGTGTGGACTTGACCTGCATCTTCCTGTTTTTATCCTTGGCATTCATCCCTGACTTCCACTACGTTGGGCGTCCTCAATGTGGAACTTTGCCGCTTCTCACCAGTGTGCCCTTTGCACCCTATAGCATGTCTTCTGTGTGCAGTTAGTTACACCTCCCCTATCCACCTTCTTTAAAATATATATATATATATATATATATATTTAATTTATTTATTTTAGAGGGAAGAGGGGTAAGGGGGGAGGGAGGGAGGATCTCAAGCAGACTCCCCACTGAGTACAAGCCTGACCTGGGGATGGATCTCATGACCCTGAGACAATGACCTGAGCTGAAACCAAGTGTTAGATGCTCAACTGAGTCACACAGGTGCTCCTCCTCCATCTGACTTCTTCCTGTAAAATGTATTCAAATTTGTCATCCATTATTACCTTCAATCAGGTAATCATTTTCTTTGTCCATTTTAGAATGCTTTGATGGAGAGAAAATATAAATACGCACAGTCAATGCACCTTGGGTAACTAGATGTGTTCCTCTTTATTTGACTATGAAATCACTATTGTGTTTCCAAAGCCTAGCACGTTGTGTGGCATGTAAAAGGCAGCCATTACATGACCTGAAATGAACAGAACTCATGGTGGTTTTGATAAAGTTAATGGATTTTTTTAATGAAAAAATATTGCTCCCTATTGCCATGGATATTATAACTGTGCCCTCTTCTTATTTTAATTGTTCAGTAATTTCCTAGCCTTTTGAAATTGTGGCATCAAAGAATAATTGTTTTTAGTAAGTGATATGACACCACATCTATCTTGCAGGAAATTTGTTGGTTCACTGCATGGTCTCCCCCTATCCCACAGCACTACGAATGGAAAATAGTCTTAGCTTACATTTTTATATTGAGCTGAAGAACAGTTTTACTTTATATTGCATGTCACAACGGATCTTCAAGGGAAGAAAAATCTAAAATATATCCCAAATAGAGTTTTCAGTATGGGCAAAAATACTTCCCAGCTGTATGTAGGACACCAAAGGACAATAATTATTTCACATGGTGGCAATATTTTCCAATGGAAAATAGAATTTCTAAATCATATCTCACAGGTAAGAGGTCCAAAGAGAGGGCAGATCTATCTAGCTAATTAATAGCTGAAAGAGTCCATCTTCCAATTTTAGTCCAGTGTTTTTTCCACAATATCACATTATATCTACAATTCATCTGAAGGTCTTTTAGATAAGTTGTTCCATAATTTTATGAAATTTCCTGCGCAACTCTGTCCTTCTCCCAACATTGGCTTTGTGTAAAATTTTTCTTCTTACCACACCTTCACATGAGCGAGAACCATAGTTGTTTCTTTGGAAGAATTACTGATTTCACTTGCATGTTATTGTTCAGATAGCATTAGTAGAGCCATTTAAAAATTTTATGCTCCCACATTTCTTTGACACCATGTAATTGCATTGAGATATAAGTTTACCCTCTCAACCCTCAATCTTTTTTTTTCCTTAGGTGAGAAGATTTGCCACTAGTGGATAGACATTATAAGTGTAAGTTTATATTTTGCCTCCCTTTGTCTTCCAGAGAAACATTTAACAAATTATTGCAAAAGTATAATATTCCCTATTTTTTTAAAGATGTTATTTATTTATTTGACAGATAAAGATCACAAGTAGGCTGAGAGGCAGGCAGAGAGAGAGAGGAGGAAGCAGGCTCTCTGCTGATCAGAGAGCCTGATGTGGGGCTTGATCCCAGGACCCTGGGATCATGACCAGAGCTGAAGGCAGAGGCTTTAACCCACTGAGACACCCTGGTGCCCCTAATATTCCCTATTTTAAATAAGGAAATTTTCTGGCCAGCTCAAACTTAGAAAGTATTTTCTAATTATTACATTTTTATGTGGTCTCTAGTATCATAGTCTCAGAACAGACTGGCCAAGTTAATAAAGATACATAGCTTAAGTCTTTAAAAATAGGATTCAGAGAGCTTTGCAATAGAGGCTGTTATATTGATATTGTAGTTTCACTAATCAACTTGAAACATCTCTCAAATGGAAGGCAAGCTAGATATGTTTGCAAGTAAAATTCACTTTATCTAATCTTAGAGGAAATCAGTTAATTCTCTGTCCTTTCATTTGCACTGCTTAATAAACAAGTGAGCAGCATAGCCTACTTCCTATAGTTTGAAAGGTTATGTTTATACTTCTTTCAAAATATTTGGACATTCTTATATCTAGTGTTACATAAGATAATTATGTTACCTGATATTAGCTGGGAAATTTTTAATTCAAAAGGGAAGCAGTGATACTGCAACATTGAGGATTGTTCATTGAAATATGATCGTTTAGTTGGGGATTACTGCATATAAAATCCATTTTTGTACTGTATCCAACAAAACTATGTTAATAAACTGTATTACATGTGTAAATATGTACCGCAAACACATATTTCACCTACACTAGATTATTTTAAGGCATTCTTTTGATGATTACAGTAGGAGCTTCTTAAATGTATGAGGTTCGTGCAATATGGAAAGGCACACCGACAAAAAAGGAAATCCCCTGTAATCCCACCAGTTCAACATAGGCTTTTTTTTTTTTTTAATCTGATTAGCTTTATTTTTTATCCAGCCATTAATGGCTTGGGCAGCATCCCACCCAGCAGATGGAAGGAAGCTCCCAACACCACAGGCTCTTTTAATAGTTTAGTGTACTTCAAATTTCTCCCAAATTTTTTCCAAATTTAGAGATAATTATATACACTGTTATACTTGATGTTACACATTGAAACAAATCTCATTTTTTCATATTAATTTGTGTTTTTCCAGTCTTTAATAAAGGGATAGATGTTTTCCCAAGATATTTAAATATTCTCTTATAAGATGTTCTTCAGTATTTTGTTATTTAAATATGCCACAACTTATTTTACCAATCTTTGGGGATACTTTAGAAGCATTGTTTTACTCACAGGGAAACAACATACTCATTACACATAATTTTAATCTATTCATAAAATGGTTCCCTGAAGCATCTTAAAGTAAGAAGGGATGTTGTTGTTGGTGGTGGTGGTTGTGGTTGTATTTTTATTTTGAAGATCATTCAAGCTATAGTAATTAATTAAATTGAATCAAGCTCTTTTATTTTAAATATTTGCTTGAGTTAGTCATTAAGTCAGTTTGGATATGGCTTAAAATTATTGGGTTTTTTTTGCTCTTTTTTTTTTAAAGATTTATTTATTTATTTATTTTGACAGAGAGAGGTAACAAGTAGGCAGAGAGGCAGGCAGAGAGAGAAGGGGAGGCAGGCTCCCCGCTGAGCAGAAAGCCTGATGTGGGGCTCGATCCCAGGACCCTGAGACCATGACAGGAGCTGAAGGCAGAGGCTTTAACCCACTGAGCCACCCAGGCACCGCGTTTCATTGCTCTAAAGATAGAAAATTTTGGTTTATAAAAATTACACTAAGGAGGATATCTAGAAAGCTACATTTTTATTCTAACGCTTAAGTTCTCACATTGTTGTATGAATATTAGGAAAATAATTATTCTTTCATTTCCAGCAGAGAACGTAGAGGAAAAAATAGAGGATTTTCATGGTCTAGAGATAATTATCTTTTCCTATCTCCAGTTTTATACACAGAAGTTTCCATTTTTCTGGAATCTTCAAAAAGCACGTATTTGGCAATAATTCTGCTCAAATGATTTATTTTTTCAGAGGGAGGTTTCACTTCATATAACAGGAAGCCTGAAAGGACTCTCTCTAGGAAAAAACAGTGCACTGGACATGTTTGGAAGGGCAGGGAGTCTTTGGTTATGCTCTATGGAGTAGAAATCTCTTTTCATTTAAAAAAATAGATCTTTCTCGGGGAGCTCAGTTCTTCTTTCTGCTGAATAAAACAGCTTGAATTTCTGATGAGGATTCTTTAGAGTATATTTGTCTTCTGCTGACACTGAGATTCATGGGAATACTTGCCATTAACACAAATGGGAGCTAAACACATCAATCGCTTCATGTGAAGATTAAAATGCTCCTCTTCATTTGAACCCAATACATTATTGGTAATTACATTATGTGTCAATAATAATTACTCTTATTCTGTTTAACAGTGCTGCTTAGAAACAGGCATCTTATTGCACACAAGGGTCATAAAAAACATGAAAAACATGGAGATATTTTCTTTCAGTTTTCTGGGGCTTAACCTAATGACAGAAAGATTTATTTAAATCTTCTTTTGCTAATATAACTTGTATCTATCGCCAGAAGATACAAAACAGAATAAAATATTTAACATGTTTACATAAAATGACATAGTTACAAGATTTATGTTTTTCTCCAGATAGAATTCTCTTCTAATATGTACCAAAACCAATTTGAAGACGATAAAATATATTTTTTTTAAATATAGCATATTCGAACACCAACTTATAAAACAAGACCAATCCAAGCTTTTTTATGGCCCTCGTTTTCTAAAATAATAAACTATTTACTTAGTGGTAAATGAATGTGACTCTATAATTTTTCTGAAAATAGGAAGTTACCATTTTCCTTATAAGCATATGCATATACACATATATTAATATTTTGTCATATTTCCCCTTTTTGCGCATATCTCCTCATGAGTAATTCTAAGCAGAAGTATATTTTATTATGTCATATTTCATTGAATCTATGTTGTCCTCAATCTTAAGGCTCATCCTTATCCTGTATGCCATTATGAAACAAAATTGTTACTATTAGTAACAATATTACTGTTACTATTAGTTACTGTACAAAAACTATTACAAGATACCATCTTATCACTATTTTATTTTATACTTTTGAAGCATACTTCAAGACATATTTAGGCATTTTATTATTTATCATGCCAAAATTTATATACAGGAGAATATAAGTAAAATAAATTTATTATAGTTTTTCTAAAATACTCCTCACTCCAAGTCAAACCCTTCAGAATCACTTTTTGACACAGTCATTGAAGTTTGTTCTTAACCCTAAAATACCATGCTTCACTATCAAAAACTCTGGTGATGTGGAATTCCTTAAAAGAATGTTCTGTTATTGTTTCTGGTATTCTCTTCCAAACGAGTGACACACATTTGGCAAATTCTGATGTTTGTACCTTCTTGCTCTTATAAAAAGATCTGTTAGGAAGAGCTCAAGAGAACTTCTAGGGTCATATATGAGTTTCTCCTTTGTTCTATAATGGTTTCTTAATCAAAATATCAAGGAGTTGCCATTATCTATTCACATCACAGAGAAAAAATAGGTAATTTTTTCACCCACCTAGTCAATGTAAACCATGCCACCTGAACAAGAGTGATTAGTAAGATGCCACTAGTTATAAGATTTATTTTAATGAAGAAATGTTAAAAGATGAAAAACTGTGGGTTTTCTAATTAGTGATCTATGGTACTTTAATAACTTCAAATTTTAACCCCTTCCTTCCTCCCATTCTTTCTTTCCATCCTTTCTTCCTTTCTTTTGTTTTTCTTGAAAATATTAATGGATGTTTCTCTGAAGTTTCCAGCCAGACAACATTGGTTATTATTGCATATCACCTAATATTTATCTCCATGGCTAAAAAAAAGTTGAATTTTGGCATTGAAATTGTTTCTTCCCACATAAAAGGAGATGATAACTGAAGTAGTTTCTATTGACTTTGGGTCAGATGTAATTTTTAAAACTGAAGGTCTATGCCTATTAAGCAATAATCCCCTATTCCTTTATCCCCCCTTCTATTTTCTTTTTATGATTTTGACAACTCTAAGTTCTTCAGATAGGTGGAATCATAAGTAGTTGTCTTTTCATGATTGGTTTATTTCAGTTAGCATAATATCCTCAAGGTTCACTCATGCTGTACCATATGCCAGAATTTTCTTCCTTTTTTCCATATTGAATAATATCCATTATATATATTTGTGTGTGCCTGTGTGTGTGTGTGTGTGTGTGTGTGTATCTATCTATATATATATCACAGTTTGTTTATCCATTCATTCATCAATGGGCACTTGGTTGTTTCCACATTTTAGTTATTGTGAATAATACTACTGTAAACATGGATGTACAAATATTTCTTCAACATCCTGCTTTCAGTTATATTGCTGGATCATGTGGTAATTCTATTTTTAATTTTTTAAGAAACTGATATGCTCTTTTTCATAGTGGCTACACCATTTTACAATCCCACCAGTAATCACTAATGCACAAAGATTTCAATTCTCCACATTCTTTCCATGTTATTTTCTGTTTTGGAGAGTGTGTGTGTGTGTGTGTGTGTGTTTGATAGTAGCCATCCTAATGAGTAAGAGGTGGTATCTCATGGTACTTTTAATTTGCATTTTCCTAAACCATTCCTAAATAATGATCCAAAACTAAAAATAGATATCTGTATCTATATCTATATCTATATCTAATCTATCCATTAGCCATAAAATCGGACATACATATTATAGTATATTCATACAAGGGGTACTTTGTAGAGGATGAATGTACAAAATAACCTGGTTTTATAAACATTATATTTTTTTCATAAAAGTAAATCTAGACTCATAATATGAAAGAAACCAGGCACACATGAATATGTACTATATGGTTCTATTTCAATAAAGTCCAAAAACACACAAAATTAATCTACGGTGTTAATAGTTGAAATAATGGTTACTCTCGGAAGAAGCATAAATATATGTGCTAAAATATAAATATAAACCTGATAAATAAATATCATATCACTACATTTCCATAAAGTTCAAACACAGATGAAACTATTTTATGGTGTTAGTGCTCAGGGTAGGATATTTTATGGTGTTAGAGTTCAGGGTAGGATGCATTGGGGAGTATATAATAACTGGGCAGGTGGGGGTTTCCATTTTTTGATGTAGTTACTGGTTACATGAATATGTTTTTGAAAATTATTTGATCAATATAGTTATGATTTATGTACTTTTCTATTAGTGTGTTAAACTCCAATACAAACATTTTAAAATACTGTTACGCTTTCTTTTTTCTACTATTAAATCTTCTTTTTCCAACACATTAGTGATTTTAACAAGAAAACCTGTAAAAATCTATGTACGGTAGATAGCAAAAGGTTGCTAAGTCAAAGGCCATGTCTAAATAGAAACCTTTTTTGTCCTGTATTTCAGCCAAATAGACTCACTCAGTAGTAGAATTTGGAAAAAGGTTGTTTTATGATCCCACCTAAAATAGCAGGGAAGGGAACACTGTAGAAGCCAACTTCTAAGATGCTTTTATGTTAAAAATTAATTCCAAGTGAGAAAATGGCAACATCCAAGCAACCATTCCTAAACTAAAGTATTTATTCAGTGTTTATATGTCAAAATGGATTTTGCCTTATTATTGCTAGTGAGAGTACTTTAAAGACCTGGATTACTTCAGAACTAATGAGTCCTCTTAATTTTTGAAAATCAAAATAGAAAGTAAACATTAAGAAGCAGTGTATAAACACTCACAATAACTTAACCAAATAAAACTTACAGTACAAATAGTCTTTCAATAAATGAGAGAGAGAAAACAAGCAATATTTCGTCCATTTTAAAAAATAACCAAATCCTCCTTGGGGAACAAAATATTCACATTTACCAAGTTTAGGGTCATAGCTGTTTTCCAGCTAGCTACTATATGTGTATATTGACACATTTTCTCTCTCAGCCCCTGTTGCTGTCTTGTGTACTTTCCTCTTTCAGTAGTCTTTCAGTCAGACATACAATGTCTGAGATATTTTTCTGTTGTTGTTATAAAAAACCTTAGTCAAATTGCCTACCGTACTTGGTTGATATCATAGTCCAGTTATATACTCACAATATCATTATTTATTTCTATCATCAACTAAACTCTTCACTTAGGAATGGATTTTACTAGTTCACTTCCAAAAAGATAACCTATTTCCATGCTTTGTATTTTTATTATGCAAAAAATTAAGAATAGAAAAACATTTCCATGTATGCTTGATAATGATCATTTTTACTCAGTGTAAGGAAGTGTGTACACATTTGGTAATGTTTTCTTATTATTTTTTTCTCTAATCAGAGTTCATCACAGGGCGTTTTCCTTGGCACTGTCTCGAGTAGGGCTCATGCTCCTCGCACATCTTCCTCACTCTGAGTGCACACAGTTAGCCCTAGACCAGGACCCCTCCAGGCTGTAGGTCTGTGCTTTGAACAAGTACATAACTTCGAATCAAAACTTTCCTTGGGCTTCCTGTCCTCTAGCATCCCATCTGTCTCTCCCTTAGCATCCATGAGTAACAAATGCAACTACTTCCTATTTTCTTGCTTTTCTGTGTTTGTTTCTCCCCCGGGGAAAAATACTAGTGAGGAATATATTATTTAAAGGAAACCCCTGCAGAACTACACGGAAGGAAGCATATGAGAGGTAAGAACATTCTTTAAGCATTTGGAGGCAGGTAGGAGAAGAGAGAGCTGAGATAAAGTACTCTGGATGGACAGAGGGTATGAGAGCCCAGGGGCACAGGACACTTCTGTCAGAACCTCATGTGGTATACACGGCCTTCCACAGCTTTGCTCCTGCTCTCCTCTCTTAAGCCTCTCCACATATACTTACCTTGGATATCACAAGCACACTGGCGCCCTTTTATTTCCTTCACTACAGAGCTTTTGTTGTACCTAGAATGGGATCCCCCAACCACTCTAACTCTTCTTGGCTTGGCACATTTCCGCTCCTACTCCAGACTTCCATTCTCTTATCCAGCAGGTCAGCATGGATACCCCTGCCCTGACTTTCTTTGTCATACTCATCCTTTCATCTGAAGCATCACATTTGGATTAATGCTTGGATGCAACTTCTCACTTGGAGGCAGATCTCTGACTTCACTGTTTAGAGACTTACCTCTAGGATCTCGCACATAGAGCACTTATTCTGTAAATCAAAGCATTGGGCAGCAGAGGTGGGAATAAACAGGAAGGGAGAGGTTTTTCTAAGATAAAGTTATTTTCTAAGATAAAGCTATAAACCAGTGAAGCATTACTACTGCATGAGGGGCATACATGGCCATGTACATCTTCTCAACATTCAACTTTGCAGGAATTGGGCTTTTTTTTTTTTTTAATAGTCAGGAACTCGTGTGAGCTGTTGAAAGTATATGGAACCAGCATCAAAAATGTGCAGTTGCAGGCTGTGGTTCTGTACTGGGGCAGCATGGGTGGCTGTGAAATTATGGCCATCAATGACCATGCCCTCAACGTCGTTTAGTCCTTGCCTATTAACTGTGGGCTCAGTACGTGATTTTTTGACCACTGGGAATTTCGTGTAAATAAGACACAAGCAGAGGACTAAGTCCTCTGTTATGGTAGCTTGCCCTCTGGAGTATTCCTACCACCATGTTAGCAATGGAGCCTGTGCTGCTCATGGGACCACATGAAAGCTCCTCAGCCAAGAGCCCCAGCTAACCAACAAACATGTGAGACGACCTTCCAGAATCTGGCTGGCAAGGCTCCAGATGCCAACAGTCACATGAATGACTCCAGAGAAGACCCAACAAACATACCACCCAACTGATGCCAGCCCAAATTGCAGAATTGCAAGCAAATCAATGATTGCCATGTTGAACAAACACACAAGAAGAATAATAGGATTGAGCAGAGGTAGGTGACTTGAATAAACTAAGAGGGGGGAGGGGGTTGACAGAGAGAAGCTTTGCTTGGGGAAGATAGTTTAAAAGGGAAGGGAAAGAATAATGACAAGATAAAGAAATGAATCGTACTAATTTCACAGTTTTGCCCAGAATTCTCTCTGACTGATGGAACCACAGGATCTCCAAAGCAGCAAGACCCTATGACACCAGATTGACTATTTGACTGAATTTCCACAACCACAGACGAACTTTCTGATGGAAGTGACTTGTTGTCTTGGCACTTAAATTTATCAACTCCCTTTTCAATGATGGGAGGCTGAGGAGATTGCTGAGCTATCCCTGTCCCACCCACTGTATTACTGCATCCGAGAAGAGTGCTCCAGTTGCTTATTGACTGCATGAAAACAGCACATTTATAGGCGGGGAAGAAGAAATACAATTCTGTATGATTGCTACAGTAATTAACTTTATTTAGAAAAATAAGGAAAGCCTCTGTAGTACTCTTCTGACCCCAAGACATTACCTGGTCATCACAGATCCCCAAAGGCTTCTGAATTTCCTCTCATACATCCATGATTTAACTTGAGAAATTATGGAGACACCGAAACTATTGATTCGGCTATCAGAGATTATTTTATAACTCTTCTCAAGAATTATTCACCTTAGAATTAAGTTATTCCATTCCCAACACTTGAAAACTGAATGTAAAGAAATGAAAATGATCCTTGAGTCTATATCAAAATTTTCAAAATTGAAATATATGGATGAAAGTTTTTATTACCTTATACCAGTGCAAATAATAGTTATTTGAAGGCTATTTTGTTTTTATTGAAGTATTACATGTATGTATTTTAATACTACTGAACAAACTAATATTACACTGTAAGTTAACTAACTGGAATTTAAATACAAACTTGAAACAAAACCAAAAACAAACAAACAAACAAAATTTGCAAAATGTAATATAATACCACTCTTTTCACTGAATCCTTTTGTTTTGGAAAACATAGCTATTAGCATAAAATTTTTTTATAGTAACATGCAAGATTTTTAATGAATGGATAAATCATGTTTTTTAAAAAACTTAAATACTACTAAACAAAATATGGCACAGAAAAATGTAAAAGAAAAGCCACAGTCCCTCCTCCAATACTTCCCACTGAAAGTCTCATTTCTCAGAGACTATTGTGTGGAGTTATTCCACTGATTACTGACTACAACCAGTAATAGATACCTATGTGGGGTTATCAATTGGAGATGCTGCTGTTACAGAAGATAATTTTGTATACCCAGCCCACTGCCAGTTTCCCTTTCTTTCCTTTTTTTGTCATGTTTGATGTAATTACTTCATCTGACATTCAGACTTTTAAGGAAACTTATGGAAGAGTTGCAAGGCTACAACAAAAAAATCTCCATGTATCCTTCACCCCAGTTCACCAATTAAGAACATTTTGACACATTTGCTTTCTCTCTTTCTTGCTTTCATGCTCTCATTCACATACACATGAATATGTGTATATATATATATATATATAATATATATATAATATATAAATAATTATAAATAAATCTTATTTTGTATTCTATATCATGAAATACATTTAGACACAATCATAAATATATACATACATAAAACCATTAACAAGTAGTTGCAGATGTCATGCTCCTTTATCCTCTAAATAATTCAGTGTTCTTGTCGTTTTCTAGAAAGGAACATTCTTGCTATAAAATAATTAAAGTTAATAATTAAATAATTGTTTAATTACTATTAATTAATAAATATTAATATTTTGATTAATTTATTTATACATTCATATACTGTTTTTTTACTTTTTGACAACATTTCCACTAAGATATCCCTACCATCTGCCTGTTTCAAGATCAAATTCTCCCTTAATTTGGACAAGTTATCAGTTTTGAAGTTTTGAAAATTTATCAGTTTTGAAGACTACATGGAAGATGTTCTTGAGACCATCTCTCACATTGAATTTGTCTGATTAGCTTCAGATCGTGCATAGGCTATAGGAACATGTATGGGTGCCATGTTTTCCTTCTTAATGCACCTACATCAGAAGGCACAACTTTGCCCCATTATTGAGGACACTACCTTCAATCCTTTGAATAAAAATTTGTCAATAAAGTGTCTTTGACTTGCAAGTATTGAAGAGCATGTGGAGAGACACTATGGAATTATATAAATATTTTGTTCCTCATAAAATTGAATTCAATAATTTTAGCACCCATTGATGACTTTGCTTGAAGTAATTACTTTCATGATATTGTAAAATGATAAATGTCTGAATCTGTCATATCTCTTGCATCTGTTTATTGATTTGTTTGCTTACTTACTTGATTCTTTGTTGTCAGTCTGTAATTATAGGATTTTATTTTGTTAATTGAGTTATAATATATTACTATTATTTTTTCCACAAACATGGTCAGTTAGAAGTACTTTGTGCTCACTGGTTTCTTCATCGTTGGAAATACCTTCATCTCTTTTTTTCTTCGAACACTTTCTCTCTGGCACAACTTGTTGTTACCCTCCCTGTCACTGATATCAACCATATCACGAAACAGTCCTCATTTTCTTTGGAGCAGAACAGTATTTGGAAGTCAGTGTCCCTGGGTAACAATTTTTTTTTTTTTTACACTGCTATGCATTTAATGCATGTAGGGATAAAGGTGGGGGCTTATCAAGAGGTAACAAGGTGTGGAAACCAACCAACACAGTGGTTCTCTAAAGACTATTTTAATTGTTGCTCCTATTTGACTCCTGGTTCTTACTTCTGCCCTTGGGAAACCATTGACATGGTCTGAGAGCCCCTGAGAGGTTCTTCTGGCTCTTTCTATTTATTCTGAGTTGGTGCCTCTATTTTTTATTATTCTTTGGCAGGTGTTCACTTTCCATTAGATGTAAGTCAAAATCTTTTTTTTTTTTTTAAGATTTTATTTATTTGAGAGAGAGAATGAGAGTGTGAGAGAGCATGAGAAGGGGGAGGGTCAGAAAGAGAAGCAGATGCCAAGCAGGGAGCCTGATATGGGACTTGATCCCAGGACTCCAGGATCATGACCTGAGCCGAAGGCAGTCACTTAACCAACTGAGCCACCCAGGTGCCCCTGTAAGTCAAAATCTTTTGTGCACTGATGTCTTCAACACACTATCCTATTCTTTTTGCTTTTACAAGGGCTTAGGAAAGAAAGGAGAAAACTCCACAACCTCACCCCAATGTAAATTAGAAATACAAAAGAACAGTGTAAACTTATCTATATCTGTCAATACAGACATATACACACACATACCATAAAGGGTAGCTGCACTTAGAAACTTGGACATTGGTAATTTGGAAAGATGAGAATTTAAAAAAAAAAAAAAAAAGATTAGTTTTGTGTTATTTCCAATATAATAAATTTGAGGTCACGAGACGTTTAAATCAAAATAGTATCTATTAAATTAAAATAATAAAGTTAGGACTTCCGCCACTCTGCTTTCCAGAGTCACGGAACCTCGCCCAAGGGTGCCCACCTCCTCCCGGCGCAACTTTCCCGGCTCCCCCTTTCCTGAGCCCTGAAACTTCGCCCAGAGAGTGTTTTTAATAAATCTTGCCTTGCACCCAAAAAAAATAAAACAAAATAATATATAAATAAATAAATAAATAAAGTTAAATAATATCCTAATAAAGCTAAATTTGTGGTCAGTAGTTATAGAGGAGAAAGGAACATTGATATTATGCAGCTAATTCAATCTGATTGTTTCTAAAGCAGGTAAAGAATAGAAAAGAGGAATCAACTCAGCCACACATTGAACATTATCACATTAATTGTCTTACTGCTGAAAATTAATGGACAGAAGTTGACTAACTTTACATGTGTCTCTGTCCATTTAGGCTACTATAACCAAAGATCACAGACTGTACAACAATAGAAACTGTATACAACAGTAATTTGTTTCTCCCAGTTCTGGGAACTGGAAAATCCAAGACCAGTGTGGTAAAGGTCCTCTCCCTGGTCCACTGCCAGTGCCTAGGGTCTTCTCACATGTTCTCACCTCGCCGAAGGGGCTAGTGGTCAGTGGACCCCTTTTTATAAGGCCCTAATCTCATTGGTGACTTACGCACTTCTCGAAGTCCCCACCCCAGTATCATTTTTGGGGGTTAGGGTTTGAACATACGAATTTGGGAGGACATAAACATTCAAACCACAGCATTATGAAAGAAACTTTCTTAAAGATAAATATTGTTTAAAAAATCACAAATTATAATACTGATACTAGCCAGTGAGTTGATTTATTTATACATTTACCAAAATACCAATTGTACATCCTTTTATTTTAACTTAATTGAGCAGCTCAGCTCATCTGTGATGTAAAGCAAATCACATTTTTGTATCTAGGTAGCATGAATTGAGCTCATCAGCAAAAATGAAAGCCAATATATTCATTCCCAATTACCATTTTATAAAGACATATTTAAATCATAAAAATACTAAGATTCCTGGAATATTAAGACTTAACCTCCCAAATGGAATTACTGTCATTTTAAATATACAGAAGTTAAGTTAACAATAATTAGACTTCAGTTCTGTAGTTTAATGAGCAAAGTGGGAAGGAAAAATGTAACACTAGGAGGCTTGCAGTGGATGTCAATTCTTATAAATATAATTTAGAATAATGCAATTGATTATTTCCAGGTTGGCCATCTAGCACAATATTGCTGGAGAAAATTACTGGATGTTTCTGCTAGTCTGCAATTAGATACAATCATGCTTATTAGTGTTTGAAAGTGAAAAACTGTAATTTACTGGTAGCCCTTCTGAGAATAGTTGTGTACAAAGAGATTTTTAACAGACCCCAGGGTATAATGGAACTTGCCAGACCATACTAAGGAGAGTTGCATAGTTTTGTTTTTGTTTTTGTTTTTTTTCTTATAAAAGAACTCTGAACTGCATTTTTTATCTCCCCCCAAAATTCATATATTGAAACTGCAATCCCCCATGTGGTACTATTTGGTCATAGAGACTTTGAGAAGTAATTAGGACACGTGGGTGGGCCTTAATATTGGAATTATTTTCCTTATAAGGAAATAAGTTGCTGTCCCTCCCTTGCTCTATGTCTCTCTCCTTCTCCTTCCTACTCCTCCATGTTGCTACGTGATGAAACAACAAGAAGACAGACATGTGCAAGCCAGGAAGAGGGTCCTCACCAGAACTTGACTGTGCTGGCCTCCTGATCTGAGACTTCTTAGCCTCCAGAACCATAAAAATAGATTTCTGTTGTTTTAGCCACCCAGTCGATGGTAATCTCTCAGAGCAACACAAGCAGATTCAGACTTCAACTTCTACAATGTGAGAGACCACTTAAAAAGATAGGGCTTCAAGTAGGTGCAGAAGCAGGAATTGTTCTATACAAAATAAGTTACTAGTGGAAGCTTGTGGTTGCTATTTTCTACCAGGACGCATAGACTACTTTATAACTCTAGCCAAGAGCTAATGACAGATCTGCATCAATGATCCAGCTGTCCCCTGGCAGTATCTAATATGTAAGACGTGCCCTGACATTTCTCAATCTAAACTTGTCTTAGCAAACTTGGAGAAAAAAGTATGTATTTTCAGCAAATAAATTTAATGAGTAGGAAAAGACAATTTTATTGATCACCTATTGTATTGAGTAAAACAATAATTTTATTGAATGCCCACATATCGGCCTGTAGTAAACAATCTCGTAGAAGCAGTATCGACTCACTGATGAAAAACAGATTTGAATCTGACTGTGTGGATTTGAATCTAGCTCCACTGCTTACAAGCTGGACAACTTTTGACAATTCATCTATGCTGTTTGAACTTCAGGTTATTAATTTGTAAGTTGGGGATAAGCTTAACATCTAATAGGATTGTTGTGAAGATTTAATGAGTTAGTGCCCATAAAGCCTTTAGAACAATACCTGATACGTACTATAGTAAATGTTCAAAAATGTGCCCCCTGTTATGGCAAATAGTGGATAAAAACATGGGCTTTGGGGCTAGGCTGTCTGAAATTGAAGCTACACACCATGACTTACGCCCACTGTGCCTCAGTGTCCCAATCCATGAAGTGGGGTTGGTAGCTGCACTTACCTCGTAAGCTGGTATAGCTCTACAACCTCATGATAACATGAGACAAGGATGGCTTCATTGGCATGGGACCGGAGGCTCAGGGCACAGTTCTCCAAAAGGTCCCACACTTGGTTTAATGTTCTGTTGCTGCCATATTGAAATTCTTGTCCCTTTCATTTCTGAACTTGTGTTTTGTAAATGAAGCCAGGGGGGCGATGGAGCATGCATGTGGACAGAGAAAACAAACATAGTATCTGTGTGTGCTGTTCCTTGCCACCCCACCCATATAGAGCATTTCCAAGGCCCTATGAAGATGGAATTCTGGCAAAATTATGATGCATGGGAGTCTAGCAAGACTCAAAGTGAGAGCAAGGTAAGTGTGTTTTATCCAAGTAAGTGTGTGAGTACTGAACAACCCCCCAAAGCTACACTTCTATTAGAATCTAACTTAATTATAAAACAAAGAAGTCAACATGCTCTAAAATACCCAATGAATCAAAGAACTCTATCATAGCTTCTTTTACTAGGACCACTCCCACTGAAATCAATGCTATAGAAGGAGAGGGAAAGATAGGGCAACACATAATTCTTGTTCTTTCAATATTCCATTAGTCATCAGTAAGCTAAATGTGAAGGGTTGGTAAAATCCACAGGTATCAACAAGTGAAATGTAACAGTGGAGTTAGTATTCTGCCACGTTTCTATTAGGATTTGAGCAAAGGACATACGCATACACAAGCTACAGAACGCAAATTGTGGAATTTCAGTGATTTTTTGCATACAAGTCTCATGTTCTTATATTTGCACTAAAACTGGCAATATACAAAGATGAGTGGCAAAATTCACACTAATGACTTCAAAGTTTAAGTTTCCTTTACTATTTATTTTTTATTCCATTTTACTTACTCTTTTCACTATTTTTTTAATTTTAAAATTTCATTTCTACACAGCTAATCAAAGTGTTGGAGGGGAAAAGTATAAAAAGTTATTCTTGCATATTTGGGAACAGCAACCATTTAGTTTGAGAAATGAGGACTAATGTTCCATTAAGTAGCAAATTAAAAAACAAAGCACCATGATGAATTGAGAGAGAGGCTGTGAAGGAAAGAGAATTTTTTTTACATCTTTTCATGTTCATTTTTCCTTACTTTTTGAACAAAGTGGACCTCATTTTCATTTTGCATGGAGCCCCATAACTGTAGGCAGACCTGAAATGAAGTATGTGTAATACGTAGTACCTTGGCTAATATGCAATATATACAATAATGACAAGCCAGTGCAGCTTTTATTTTATTGCAAATTTTACGTTAATTCTCTAATTGGTAGAAAGGCTTTAACCAGCTTTAAAATAGAGAGGTAGAAACACAGATTTCTCACACACACACACACACACACACACACACACTCAAATCTTGCCCTCCCTTTAAAAGAATTTGGGTTCCATCTCTCTGAGTGTGCAGTATTCAGGGTCTTACACCAAACACAGTTTTGTATTTTCCATTTTTCTGAACACATTCAGTCACATTATCTACAATTCTAGAAGGTGCAGGATCTGTTGCACTCCCTCATTCTGTTTTCCCAGAACTGCACTCCGATCCCTTCTATGTAAGGTCAACTACACTGTCTTATTTCAGAAATTTATCCTATCCAGTTTCCACATTCAAAGCAGCGGGTAAGTTTATATATCCTGAAATCCTGGGAAAAGAAGCTGAAAATGGGAAATAAGAGATTCACTTCTATTCTCCAATAGAGAACCCAGGCTACCCAGAGTAACCAGAACTCTGTGATACCTAATATATAATAATATTGGACTGACTTACACACATCAATCTTATGTTCATGGATATCCTGTGACCATCTTGTTATTCCCATTGGTTTACAGATAAGAAAAATACTCAAGAGGTTATTTACTTTTCTCTTAGCAAAGTAACAGAACCAGGGTCTGATTCCTAATTGACTCAACAACAGTTCAGTAAACCTGGTGACTCATACCCTGTTAGGTGTTCATGCTTGCTGATGGGTTATATATTTTTTTCCTTCAAGTAAAATCTCCTTGGGACATATGCATATCAAATGAGGATCCTGGCAAAACAGAATACTGACCTTAAAAAAAAATGAAGCCTCCCTATTGGTTTTTTAAATAATTTATTTTCCCCTAATTATTCATTTGTCACCTAGTAGGTGATAGGCATTGTGTTCAGTGCTACATTTTTCAAGGTGGAAAGACATCATTTCTGTTTTCAAATACTTTACAATTTAATGGCAAGACACACATAGAAACATGAAATGTGTTTTTCAAACTCTAATTTGAATCAGAATAACCTTAGGGTTTATAAAACCATAGACTGCTGAAATTAGTCCCCAGAGATTCTAATTCAGTAAATCTAGGGAGGGCTCAGTGATTTAAATTTCTTGCAAGTCCTCACATGGTAACTGACATTAGAGTTGGCCTAAGGACACTTCATGAGAACCACTACCCTAGGGTAATCCTTATGAGGGGCATTCATGGGTTGAAATAGGTAACAAAGGAGAGCTACCAAGTCCTTAAGGTGAAATCAGGAAAAGAGTCACAAAAGAGGGGACATTTCTACAGAATATGGAGTGACCAAGTGAAGAAACAGAGGAATGGAGGGGAAGGGGTAAGGAAGTCCTTGCAAGTAGCAGAAATTCCCATGTCCTTTCCAAAGCTGCAGTGATAAAACCCTCAGGTTATACTGTTGATAACATATCAGGCTCCGGTAGTTTTGACCAAAGATTACAAGATAGTCAGTGACTGATGAACACTGTATCAGATAAAATGCTTTGTTCCAGAGTCATTCTTATGTATCTTTCTACAGAGCTTGTCATAGCAAATCCTACTTGCTGTTCTGCTTGGGCAGTTTCCCCAGAATATGGAAAGTTTTGAGAAGAGAGGTCACGCCTTTTGCATTTTTGTGCCTCTAATCCCCAATACCTTCTTGACAGAACATATTAACAAATGTTTGTTTATTGAATCATTGAATGCATAAGTGAGGTAATCTTAAAATAGAATTGCCATAAACACAAAACTTATCTGAGGATGACATCAACCGTGAACCTTCCATGCGGGGCATGAGAACATGTTCCGATCTGTAATTTATGGAGTGTGGTCTGTCTAGTCTTAATAGTTAGGAAATAATGAAGATATTAATCAATTTAATAACTCAAAATATACTTTGGTATTCTAACTGCCTCTCCACTGTTAATGCGATTGAAGATATGAAAACATTGGGTGGAATTAGTAAAAAGGAATATAAACAGCTTGAGACAGAATTCAAGACAGCATGCTGGGCAATTACCAATCTACATCAGAAATGATGGCCCTGATGTGAGCGCCCTCAGAGTCAGACTGTCACAGTCTGTCTGCAGCAAACATGAAGCCACACACTTTCCAGCCGCACATGGCCCCACAGCAGGCACAGCAGGAGAGCCGCTCACAGGTCCCTTCATCAGATGCTCTAGGGTTTTCTTTTGGTTTTGTTTTTTTGTTTGTTTGTTTTTCCAGAATGATCTCTATTTTGAAATGTTTGGATGGATTTATTCAAAATCATATTTATGGCAGGAGGATCAGTATGCCTACATAGATCCTAGAAATGTGACCTGATTTTGTTTTGGAATACGTGTTTCTTTCTTTTCTTACTCTTCAGCAATATTCCACATTTCTTACATATAATCTTGTTTACATACAATCTTCTTACGTAAAATCTAGAGGTCTTACATCCCCTGAAGTCTCTTGCTGCTACTACCTAAATATGTTGCTTAATTTATATCTGTTTTTTAAAATCTGCTTTGGCTGTGGTGAAAATGATCAGAGCATTTTAAAACTACTTCAACTGGTCCAAATGAGAGAGTGGGTTGTTCCGTGTTATTTGCTACTTTTTAAAAAAGTGTTTTCAACTTGGAAGGTCAGAACTGTGCTCTGGGTTTAGAGGAGAGGCTGGGTTTTTCTTAGATAGTCAGCAGAGAGTGGAGAGTAAGCAGAAAGCATTAGGAACTCAGAGCCAAACAGAGTGAAGGCAGATTGCCAAGAGCCTCTTCTGCAAGAATCAGTAGCTCGGTTTTCTAGACCCATATCTCCCGGTTGGTTTAATCCATCAGATGAGCCATTCTTGCAAATGTAGCCATTTTAATCCCTGTGATCTCAGTGTTTGTGTCTTAACAGTTAGAAAACCTTGAAAATATGCTCCTTTTCATTTTTACCCCATTAGTTGAAAATGATGAGACTATTCACTGGTGATGGATTCCGGCTAAAGAAGGAGCAGGCTTAGGTGTTAGGAAAGGAGCTGACAATTGGCCATCCATCTTCTCTACCCGACAAGTCATATTACAAAAATGTATGTTACTATTCTAACTGTCCCCCTTAGATATTGGATATTTTGTCTTCCACCTTCCTCAGGACATAGTACCATTTCACTAGAAATTATAGTATCCATTCTAACCGTTACTTGAGTTAAATTAGGATTCCATGGATTAGGTTGATGCAGCAAAGTCTGTTTCTTGGTTTTTGGCTCATATAAATAAGCAGAAATGACTTAAAATTGTGTGCTTCTCATATCTTCAAAAAAGGAAAGGCAAAAGTAAAAAACAAAAATAAAAACTCCCAACTAATTCTCTCACTAAGATTGTTATGAAATCTAAGGATGATAATAATGCCAGCATCACAGTTTTGTTAACATCCAGTCTGCTAATCACTAAATATTCTTTAATTGGCTTAATCATTGTAAAAAATGCCCTGAACTAGGCATCAATATACCCCTTTAACAAGTAAAGACACTGAGACTCAGAGATATTGCTAAAGTGGGGATTCATCCGACCCCAACAAATACGTGCTTAATGACAACTCTATACTTATTTTTTAAACTAATAATACAGATAATGCAAATATTGGCAAAATAAGTATCATTGTCTAAAATATCATAATGCTTTCACATGTCTGCTTTGTATGGAAAGTACTTAGTAATAGAATTCCTTGGGTATCCTGCTATAAAATTTTTTCCCTAATTGTGTGGGGTGAGAAGGAAGAGTTAACATTTCTGTCTGTTTTATTTTTTTAGTTTGGCAGCTTTCAGTTTACAACAAAACTGAGAGAGGAAGGTACAGATTTCCCATATACTCTTGCCTTCACAAATGCAGAGCCTCCCCAATTAACAACATCATCACCAGACTAATGCTCTATTCCCCCACCCCGCCCCACATACCAGGAATGAACCTACACTGATACATCATTATCACCAAAGTCCATACTTCTACCTTAGGGTTTACTCTTGGTGTTGCACATTCTGTGGGCTTGGACAAATGTATAATGACATATACCCATCATTGTAGAATCATACAGAGTATTTTACCTACCCTAAAATTCCTTTGTGCTGCTCATATTAATCTCTCCCCATACATACACCTGCCAGTAACTGATCTTTTTACTCTCTCCTTAGTTTTGCCTTTTTTGGAATGTCATAGAGCTGGAATCATACAGTAAGTAGACTTTTCACTTTGGCTTCTCTCACTTAGTAATACGGCATGTGAGATTCCTCTATCTCTTTTGTGATTCATTTCTTTTTACACTGGATAATATACCATTGTCTGGACATACTGTAGTTTATCTATTCACCTACTAAAGGACATCTTGGTTGCTTCCAAGGTTTGGCAATTATGAATAAAGCTGCTTAATATCTCTGTGCAGGTTTTTGTGTGGTCACGAGTTTTCAACTTCTTTATGTAAATTCCTGCCAAGGAGCATTATTGCTGGATCACTTGGTATGAGTACGTTTAATTTTGCCAGAAACTGCCAAACTGCCTTCCAAAGTGGTTGTACCATTTTGCATTCCCACCAGCAATGAATGAGAATTCCTGTGGCTCTACATCCTCGATAACATTTGATGTTGCCAAAGTTCTGAATTTGGGCCATTCTAATAAGTGTGTAGTAGTATCTAATTGTTTTAATTTGCATTTCCCCGAGGACATATGGTGTAGAACATCATTTCATATGCTTATTTGCCATCTATAAATCTTCTTTGGGAAAAATATCTATTAAGTCTTTGACCCAATTTTATTGGATTGTTTTCTTTCTTATTGTTGAGTTTTGGAGTTCTTTATATATTTTGGATAACAGGCCTTTATCAGATGTCTTTTGCGGTTATTTTCTCCCAGTCTGTTGGCTTATCTCTTAATTCTCTTGACATTGTCTTTTGCAAAAGAGAGGTATTATTGAAGTCTACCTTGTCAACTATTTGTTTTACTGATCGTGCTTTGGTGTTATATCTAAAAAGGCATCACCACACTCAGTGTCATCTACATTGTTTGCTGTATCTATTCTAGGAGTTTTATGTTTGTGTTTTATATTAAGGTATGTGATCAGTGAGGGTCATCTTTTTTGTTCATTTGAAGTGAAAAACCTTCAGCCCACACTTTAGCCATCCCCACCAAAGACAATGGTAGAAGCATTTAAAATAACTTGGATGAATTTGGGGAAGTGCATTTCCACTTTTCTGACCCCTTTGTCTTCACTCTAGGGGAGTAGGAGCAGGGAGTCTGATTGGTGAGGTCATGGGGTACATGAGTTAGATTCACAGGCCCAGAGCAGACCTAAGTTCAACCTCCAATTCTGCTTCTCACTCTTTTGTGAACTTGAATAATTCATCTAACATCTCTTTTTAGCTCAGTTTTCTTTACAGCAGAGAAGGTTCAGCCTTGTACTCCCCTCATAGGTCCGTTGTGAGAATTTCATGAGTCAATAGAGGCAAACTACTTGGAACTTCCAAGCCCATAGCAAATACTCAATAGGAGAACACTTAATGATTGCTATTTGGCTGTATTACCAGTGGGCATGGTCATTGTGCTTCAATGTTAACCATTGGGGCAAAAATAACATTTGACTCTATTAAGGTACAAACAGGTACCTGATCTTATTTTTTACTTCCTGAGCTCAAGGGAAGAGTTCTGCTGACTCTGGTATGGTAAGCACAAAGATGCCACCATCTCTGTTCTTTGAATGATCAGTATGGTGGGAAGACACTGTCTTTGATTAAAGGTTTATAGGAGAGACTTGTTTTGGATGTAGATGTGTCTTTAACTGAGGCATTCACCTAATGACAACAATTTGATTTTCATTTAACTGCCAATTTTTATGTATACTCTATTGGTAAAAAGAGCAGAAAGGAGGACTGGTTCAAAAGAATTAGTCACCTGACCCTGTAGACGTCACATAAAAAATCTGTAAAATATAGAACAGTAATTATTTCTAGTTGTTTTCCTCTCAATCTTTGGAGAAACAAAGTATCCTTTTATGGAACTTAAAAGGCCATGTGATGCTAGAGGTCAAAGGGACCGTTTTCACCAGCTGGCAGGGATTTCCAGCTATTTCTACCATGGATCTCTTTTTGCAGTATGAAGTCTATGAACGTCTTTACAGAATAATGTTTATAAATGCATAACAAAATATGTGGAATTATTTAAAAAATATGTTGAAATAAATTGTAATTTATCTGTAATAATGCATAAATGACAAGGTATATCAGTAAGTCTGATAACCATTGGACCTTTTGAAATAGGGATGAACTTAACCTGATGTTTTTAAAAGATCTAAACTATCTTGATGTGAAAAAATCTGTGATTTCTATTGTTACTCAAATTGCAGGTACTGCTAATACCTCTTTGGTTTAGTGTCTATATTCAATACTAAAAGAAATGCTCAATTTCAGCTGGAAGTTCATTAAAATCCAGTGGTTCCAGTTTTCTGCCTGAGACCACATTCTCTTGCCAACCTCCAACGCCTGTTCACAGGCAGGTAACTTGGGGTCTGTGGCTCCCACTTAAGAATCTCTTACCAAGTCCAACATGATTACCTAGATGTGGGAACTGAGGCTCAGGGAGCTGGAGCTTGCCCAAGTTCACATATTGTTAATTTCGGGCAAAGTTGAGTTCACAAGGAAAAGCCCCTGATGGCTAATCCATTGTTCATCATCCCTGCTGTTCTGTCTGCTGTGAAGCCGTTTCAAATGAAGATGAGGAAAAATTCTTTTTCATTATTTTCTAACTCTTGAATTAACTTCATTATAGACTGAAAATAATAAATACCCTGTAAAAAATGGGCAACTTTGAGAGAGTGGGGTCCAATAAAAACCTAGTTAAAAAAAAATAATCTCAGGAGAAAAGGGGGTCAGTTCCTTTGAGATTTTCACATAACCCTGACTTTTTATATCACCAAGTCCAAATAAACTTTTTGTTTTTGTTAGAAAACACTGAGCACAGCTAAATTCACCTTACTGAAAAAAAGTTGCTTGAGTTTAGGGAAAAGAACTATTTGACTCTCCTGGTTAATATATTTAATTTTGAGGTAGTATTTCCTGTCAGGTTATTAATTTTTCCCATTTTTATTTTTCCTGCTAGTACAGCCCTTTGCTTTATTCACTTGGACTCTTTTTCTTCTTCTAAGCTGATCCAAATTATGTGATTCCTTGAGTCTCTTTATTATTAAATGTATCAAATGCAGACCTTTGATTCAGAGCAGAATAATAAGTCTTATGTTCATTGAAAAAAAAGAGGGAAAATGTGGTCTAGTTAAACCTCTTGGAGCATTGTAAATTAGTTAACAACTGAGAATTGGGGTGCCTGGGTGGCTCAGTTGTTAAGTGTCTGCCTTCAGTTCAGGTCATGATACCAGGGTCCTGGGATCGAGTCCCACATCAAGCTCCCCACTCTGCAGGAAGCCCGCTTTTCCCTCTTCCACATCTCCTGCTTGTGTTCCCTCTCACACTGTGTCTCTGTCAAATAAATAAAATCTTAAAACAACAACAACTGAGAATTGAACTTGATGGCTTATCCTTAAGGATGCATTCTCGTGAGGTCCTATTTTGTTTAATTGACCAATGCTTAAATGGTATCCGTAGGTCACGGTGACAAAACTCTCATTGCCTTATGATAGAATCCTAGTGCAAAATTCCTGGGTCCTCTGGAGTGTTTACCATGGAGTCTAGGATGTACATATTTTGATGAAGTTCATAATTTGGTGACAATGCTCATGTGATATTTTTTGCAGAATAACAATATGAGTTTAAAATTATTTTTCTTTTCAGCACTTATAGCTTAAATCCTTGTTACAAATTCTCTGGCAACAAGTGACCGGTGAAAGCTATCAGAAAGCTCTTTTTTAAAAAATGGCATGTTTCTTTTAGCCTCACATACAAATTATATATTCTATACAATAGACAAGATTGGAAAACTTATAGGGAAAGAATTATAGGGAGTGAAAGAGTTGTGAGTACAAAACCAAAGTCAAGTGACAGGTCAACAGTCTGTACAAAAGTGTGTGAAGTGGGTGATAAGCAGTTGGTGAAGCAGGATGTAGAGAGTCATTGCCTAAATCCAGTTATTCATCTGGAAAATGTGTTGAGATGTCTAGCACTGCCAGGCAGCTCAATCCACCATGAACTTAAATGTTGCAAGTATTGGAATAAAGGATGCTTTAGTAGCAGCACTTATTGGAGTAGATGGAGGTGTTGGATACATAAAGATGCGATTGCTGGAATGTAGTCAATAGGCATGAATGTTTCAGTTTTCCTGTCCCTCAACTTCTTTCTTTCTTCCTTTTATTCCTAAGCACAACCTTGTTCCCCTCCCAAACACACAAAATACAGGCCACCATGCTAATTTCTTGTGTGTGTCTGTGTGTCTGTGTATTTGTGTTCTTCCAAAATGTGCATTATCTTTGGAGGGCAAATGTCTTTGGTTTTTACTATTACTATTACTCTTCACTATTAAATTATTATTGTTACATTGACTATCTTATTTGTTTCTTTACTTTTTTCAATAAACATTACATTTTTAAGGTCTGTCCAATTTTCTTGTGTTCACATAATCCTCTGCTGAATCTAGGTGCTGCATACTGATCGCTGGTGTACATTTAACACATGTTTCCCTCTCTTCTCTTAGCAAGGATGTAATCCCAAGTCGTTTCCAACTCCTTATCTCCAAAAATCATGCTGCAGTGCACATTCTTGTACATTTGAGGATGCTACTTTGTACGCACAGGTGTAACAACTGATATTTTTCTTCTCAAGGGAGAGTCCTCATAAGCACTCCTTTTTTCATCTGGGGTCTATTTGTAGTCATCATGAGGCAAGGCATATTGTAGGACCCAAGGAATGAATCACCAGGATTTAACTTGTGTTTTCAACTCTAACATTGATTAAAAGTCTTTTCTCCTCTTGATGATTGGGATCAATTACTCAAATCAGTTGGGTGACTCCTTCTTGCCTGTGGGCATCTAGATACAGTGAGTCTAAAGAGCTCTGGGAACAACCATAATTTATAGTTCAGTTAGAACTTAGATGTCTCCAGGCATCTGGATGGTTCAGTTGGTGATGCACCTGCCTTCAGCTCAGGTCATGGTCCCAGGGTCCTGGGATCGAGTCCCACATCGTGTTCCCTGATCAGCAGGGAGTCTGCTTCTCTCTTTCCCTCTGCTTGCTGCTGCTCCTGCTTGTTCTCTCTCTCTCTCTCTCTCTCTCTCTCTCTCTGTGTGTGTGTGTGTGTGTGTGTGTGTGTGTGTGTGTTAAATAAAATCCTTGGGGCGGGGGAGAACTTTGATGTCTCCTATGGCAGGTGTTATGGACAGAATTGTGCTCCCCCCAAACCCATAGGTTGAAGCTTTAACCTTCAATGTGACTGTATTTGGAGAGAGGGACTCTAAGGAGGTAACGAAGGCTAAATGAGGTCTTAAGATAGGACCTTGATCTAATAGGACGAATATCTTTTTAAGAAGAGAAAGAAACACCAGAGAGTGAGCTGTGTCTCCCTCTATCATACAAGGAGGGACCATGTCAAGACACAGAAGACAGATGCCTATAACCAAGAAGATAATTTTCAACAGAAAGCAATCCTGATGGCACTTTGATCTTAGACGTCTATGCTCCAGAGCTGAGAGAAAATAGATTTCTCTTGTTTAAGCTGCCCAGTACCTGGTATTTTGTTATGGCAGCCCAAGAAAACTAACATAGTAAGAGTGTACCGCTTTCAGAGGCCAGGACCCACAATCCTGCAGAATTCCAAGTTGCAAAAAATCCCTCAGAGCATAATGTAGAGTCATGGTTGGTTGGCTACTTCTGCTTCCATCCACCTCATGGTCCCTGGATTCTGTTGAGAACATTGTCCCATGTTGAAATCTTGAATTTGATATATAAACTGCATCCTGAAGGCTGACACCTATTCTATCAAAGTGTTGCTTTTGAGTTAGTGTTTTAGCTGAGCCATTATAAGGCCATTTTAGCGCTCTATGAGACTCGGTGCCTTTGGATGTTCACCAAATCAATGGCCACATACTGTATCTGAGGCCTCTTTAATCTTCTCTAGTAATGATACTGCATCTGGCAAAGCAGCTTGAACAGGCCTTATGCTTGGTTAAGTCTGCAGTAGCTTATAGTTATTCTTCAGGATTCATTCAGTTTCTGTGGCTACCAAATGAAAATATAATAGGAACTAACACCCTAGCATCATTTATGTGTGTGTGGTGGCTATCCTCCATGGATACAATGTAGTTTGTTTTTGCTTGTTTTAATTTATTATTTTGGCTGGGTGAGAGTTTGGAAGTGAGGGGGTTATGCTCCACTTGTCCTGTCCATTCTAATAATGCTTATCTGACAGGAAAGAGAACCAATACGGTGGATTCACCAAATGCCAAGCATACCAATTCCATTTATATTGTCAGAGACTGGAGAAAAGGATAATTAATGTGTGGACATACTGGGACCAACTCTCAATGGACTTTAGTCATGTATTCATAGGACCCCATTTTAATAGAAGGGGGTTCAAGATGATACTTTGGGACTCCAGGTCCCAAATCTTATTACCAGATTTTGTAACCAGTAGTCAACAAAATTCCCCAGATATACCCTTTCTCCACTGAGTAAATGGTTGTGGGGACTTTGTAGCAAGTGGGAGAATCCTCACTTGCTATGGTCATGAAAGTTCTTTCTCCTAGAGACTCAGTTACTTCCTCTGGCCATGGATTCTGAATCTGAATATTGATTTGGATCTAAGGATGAAAAAGAATTTTAATTTTTTAAATTGGGGTGATTAGACTTACTCTGCTGCCATTCCACTCTTGATTTTTGTTTGTTTGTTTTATAAATAAGAAGCAACACTCTCCATGATTCCCTGTCTGTCTCTCTTATTCCTGAAGATGCCATCATGATCAATGAAATCCCTCTACAACTCCATGCAGGTCAAACTCCCTGGCTTCCCTCCTGTTTGCCAGGCAGCTATGGCCTCCTGGCTTCCGGTAGTTAAGTGCTTCCACCTGTTCTCATTTACTTGGGTGGGGAGAGTGTCAAACCCAGTAACTGCCTGTCTTACTGTGGACCCTGGTCTTTAGAGGAAAGCCTTCATGCAACTTACCAATGCCACAGCTCTGTCTCTTACACTCCCTGCAGTCAGAACTCTGGCCAGCTCATCCTCATGGTCATCGTGCCTCTACTACCCTGAGCTATACAGACAGAATGAATCTTTCTCTTTATGTTCTTGGGATTAGTAACTCAGTTTCATATGAAACATCAACATAAAAGCAATAATGCATGGATTGAGGGAGAAGAAAAAATTAGAAAATACATATATATCCCATCTATTACCATCTGAAGTTATTTGTAGGATGAAATTGGAGAGTCCTAACAAGTGAGCCAAGTAAGGGTTTCAGCACTTAATGTAGGGAAAATGACAGGTGGATAACAATTTGAGGAACAAAAAAGGCAACTGTAAAACAATACTTGATATTTAGACATATATATTAAGGGGAGTGAAAAACACATAGGAAATGTAAATGGGAAACTGAATGAATGAAGTGAGAGAAGATGGGTAGATAGATAACAGACAGCCCCAAAAGGTCATTGCTTAAAAAAAAAAAAAAAAAAGGCAGATGGAACATGTAGTGGGATTTGAAGGCTAGGGTCAGAATAATATAAAACTGAATTCTCTGCTGATGAAAAGTTAATGTCATATTAATTATGCTGGTTGAAGCCCGCTGAAGAAAGCAAGTCTCCAAAACTAAAGTTGTAAACTAAAATTAACTCATGCTTGTTTCACACATACAGCATGTTCTGGTATCACATTTGTTAAAGTCACTAGCAGTTGAAAAGTGAGCCAGCTACACTGTTGCCCACCTTCATAAATGCAGGGTAATTATTCAGAGATTGGGAGTGCTTCTCATTAGTAAATTGTTTCTCACAGAATGTCTACAAACTTCAAATCAGCCTCTTTTAATTTGGAAGTTATGTGTTGTTCAACCCAGACATTAATATTCTTATCACTGATTCCCATTAATTTTTTAACCAGTTTCTCTAACCCTGACTATATCCTGGGCAGTGTTCTAAGACGTGGGGTTGCAGTGGTGGACACCACAGATTCATTCCCACTTCCCGAAGCATCAAGTGATCTACAACCTTCCAGGATGTACACTCTTCTGTGTATTTATCACTGCTGTATTAGATTAAATGTTCAGATTTACTGATATGTATAAAAAGTCATATATATTCAAATTCACATCAAAACATATGCAAAATCCCCAAGTGATTCTTGACCTCTTAAAAAAAAAAAAAAATATATATATATATATATATATATATATATATATATATATATATATATATATCTCCTGTTTCTTATCCATCAGCAAACATTGCTACCCTCACCTTCAGAATACATCAGGACAGAACCACTTGCTACTGCCTCCACTACAAACAGTGTAGCCCAAATAGCCATCATGTCCTGCCCAAGTTGCAATAACTTTCTAATGAGTTTCCCTTTTTTCACTCTTGCTAGCCCTCCTCCCCACAGCCTACACTCCACACAGCAACCAGAATTAAAAGATTACACTACACTTTTGCTCACATCCCTGATGACTTCCCATCTCAGCAGGAATAAATGGCTACTATGATTTTAAAGATGCATGCATACATGATCCTGTCCCTGGAAACTCCATTTATTTCACTTGAAATAAATCTGCCGTGCTGTTCAATCTTCTCCAGCCTCACGGGCCTTCTTGCTGTTCCTCAGACGCAAAAGCTAGTGTTCACCAAGGACCTCTGAACTCCTTGTTTCAGCTACCTGATTACTTCTCCCTAGATGAGGCCACTTCCCTCGCCCTCTGGTCTCCTTTCAAGTGGAGAACACCTAGAAAATGCCTTTCTGACTATCCTATTTTAAATACTGTCTCTCCCCTACCCCATTATTTTCTATTCATTATCCCACTTAATTTTCCTTTACGGCATCATTTGGCTACACACTTTTTAGTTTACTTCTTTATTGTCTCTCTTCTCCTAGTAAAATGTAACCTCCATGTAGGCAACTATCTACCTATTTAGTCCACTGGTGTCTCCAAAGCTTGATACATAGTATGGATTTAATAAAGAATTGTTGAGGAATAGAATAGAAGCTTTTATTAAACTGGTGGGCATAATTCAATTTTATTAGCCCCTAGATTCTAAGTAAGCAATCCTTGTAGTTTATTCTTACTACATTCCCCAAGCCATGAAGAAAAAAGAAAATCCTTTTCTAGGTGGAGTGGCATGAACCTTGGAGACCTGGAGAATGAAAATTGAGATAGCAAATGATGCCTAACCCAATTCAGGTTTTCCTCATCTTCCTCATTCTTTATCTTCTCTCTTTTCCTGTTAATTGTGATGTTTTTTTTAGCTACATCGTGCCTGAATTATATTTTATTATAATACACATCCAAAAATCATTTTTAAAATGTTTATAATAGAAGGATAAAAAGTGGGTCACCTGGGTGGCTCAGTTGGTTAAGCAACTGCCTTCCTTCAGCTCAGGTCATGATCACAGGTCCTGGGATCAAGCTCCGCATGGGGCTCTCTGCTCAGCAGGGATTCTGCTTCTCCCTCTCCCTCTACCTGCCTCTCTGCCTTGTTGTGCTCTCTCTCTCTCTATCTCTCAATGTCTCTCTCAGATAAATAAAAATAATCTTTAAAAGCAAAAAAGAATTAAAATTATATCAGTTAAAACAAGTTAGCCAAAAATTCATATGAATGTATGACACCCCTAGTATCTATATAACTCCTAATATCTATATGATAGTAATTAATGTAAGGAAAGTGATATTATCCCATCTAACTAAGGGGGACACTGATAGGATGGATTAAGGGTTCACCTAGTATATAAGGCTAGTAAACCAAGGTATGGGCATCCAGAAAAGGTTTTCAGCCCAAACATTTCAAATTATTTTATTGTTATTGGATAAATGGTTGTACAGTTAAAAAAAAAAATTCAAAACCCACTGCATAACACAATACCTCGTACTTCTTTACTTCTTCTCAAACATGTTGGTGTTATTATAGTGACTGATGATATAGCCTATTGGCTTTATGATGTTTATATATTTCTCATTCTATGCGTTATGCTCTGGACCTAGTATTTTTGAGAATGGCTAAACTTTGGGGGATCTCCATCATGTTGGTAATCACAGTTTTAATACATGTTGAGAAAATATGTGATGATAAGGTAAATTCAGTAACTCTTCTGCATGAGTGTGGGCTGAATTCATTTCAGCCCCCTCTACACACTGAGAAAAATACATAGATGTGTGAAATATTCTACTCACATATTGTACAAAATGTTCATTCATAGTTTTCACAAAGATGCAGGGACAACAGGTCTAGGACTACCATTTCAACTCCTAGAAAAGACGGACTTCGCTTTGTATTTTTTTGCTTAGTTCCTGGGTTCCTCTGCTCCTGATCAGGTCTCTGCTCCTGATGTCCAGGCCTCCAGGAGCTGTGGATCGTGATGGTTAATCGTATGTGTCAACCTGACCAGGTAAAGGATGCCCAGATAGGTGATAAAACATGATTCCTATCATTACTTCTGAGTGTATCTGCTTTTATTTTAACAGCCCTTTTGGCATATCACCTATACTTAAAAAATGTTGTAGTTGTCACGTTGGAATTTCCAATATACATTAACTAATATATCTCTACTTTCAAGTAATGCTATGCCACTTCGAGCACAGTGCAGGTCCCTATAACAAGGTGTTCCTGATATTTCCCTCCTATTCCTTAAGATATCTCTGTCATTCATTTCACTTATCCAGATGCTTTTATCACCCAATATGTTGTTGTTTTTATTAGTTCAAATGGTTATTCTTTACATCAATTAAGAATAAAAATAAAATATGTCAGTTTTAATTTACACTCTCATTTATCCCTTCTTTGTTTTTGTCTTTTTTTTATATATATACATCTGAGTTTCTGCCTCTATCATGTTCCTTGTCCCTGAAAAATTTCTTTTAACACTTTTTGTACAACAGGTCTGCTGATGATGAATTCCCTCAGATTGTTTTATGGACAAGTCTTTATTTTTCTTTGACTTTGGACAGATAATCTCACTATATATAATTATATATTGGTGTTTATTACTCTTTCTTTACTGGCTTCTTTCAAGAGACTCTCTTTGTCTTTGGTTTTATGCAGCTTGGATATGATTCCTAGGTATAATTGTTGGTATTCATTTGCTTGGTGTTCTCTGAACTTCCTGAATATCTTGCTTGATGTCTGTCATTAATTTCAGAATAATCTCAGCCATTATTACTTTAAATATTTTTTCTTCTCTATTCTATTTTTTTCTCATTTTACTGGTATTTTAACTAAACATATGTTACACCTTTTGAAATGTGCCCCACAGTTTCTGGATATTCTATTCTGTTTTTCTTTACTTACTTTTCTCTTTGTATTTCAAGTGGGACATTTCTATTTATATACTTTTAAGCTCGCTGATTCTTTTCCTCGGTTATACTGAGTTTACTGGTGTACCCACTGAAGGCATTCTGTGTTGCAGTATGTTTTATTTGTAGCATTTCTTCTTGACTCTGAGAGTTTCCATCCCTCTGCTTATATTATACATCTCTTCTTGTTACATACTTTTCCCAGTACAGCCCTTAACATACCAATCAGAGTTATTTTAAATTTTTTGATAATTCTGATACCTATGTCCTGAGTCTGGTTCTGAGATTTATTTTCTCTCTTGAGAGTATGTATTTTTTCCTTGCCTTCCAGCATAATTTGTAATATTTTCATTGAAAGTTGGTCATTTTATATTGAGTAATAAGAACTGAGTAAATAGATCTTTGGGGTAAGGATCTACATCGGTCTGGCTAAGAACTGGGCAGTGTTGAATGTCAGCTGTACCTGTAAGGGTCAGAAGTCTCAGATTCCTCTAGTGTCATCTTCTTTCTCTCCTCCTTGACTCTGGGTTTCCCTTGGCACCCCTCCTCTGAGACGGTCTGCATCTTGCTGTAGTGCACACTTACCAAACTTGAGCCTCGTTTGTTTGACAGCTATGTGTGAGAGAACAGAGGATTTCTGTTATGTTAGGATTTAATTTCAGTTTTCAGTAGGCCTCTGCCTCAGACTTGTCACACGTGATTCTCCAGTGGTAGAGCTCTTTCTCCTGTGAGGCAGGAGATCTAGAGGAGCTCAGAGTGGGAACAATATCCTTCCCAGCTGGGATAAGGCTTCCAGAAAGCAGGCCTTTCATGCATTTTACAACGGTTTCCTTTCCACTCCTCCACCAGGTCAAGGAGGGGAGTTGACTGTGATCATCACCATTAGAACCTAGGGGAGGTCCAAGAGGCAAATCCATGAAACTGGTGAGCACCCCGACGTCAGTTCCCTGCTTGAGGCCTACACTCAGCTTCCAGCAGCTTTTGTCAAAATTGCTGTTTCGGTCTTCCCACCAGTTCATGGCTCCAGCAACTTCTGCATCAGGGAGGCAGATCTGGACTTTGACTTTCTGCTTTCACTTCTCTCTCCAGATTGTAAGGTGCTGTCTTGCCTGGGAACTCAGTTCTCTGAAAGAATAAGAGAAGCCATTTCTTTTCATTTTATTTAATTTTACTCATTTTAAGGATAAGAGTGATGACTGCCAAACTCTTAATGTGTCAAAACTGGGATCAGAAAGCCCTCAAGATGTTCATATATTTTAGTTCATTTTCTCTCTCAAAGTTCCTGTGGGCTAGAGGGCAAATTCACCTCAAGGACAGGCCACTTCTTATCACAAATGTGGATCATTTAATTTCGAAGAACGTAGTGACTATGAATTTACAACAAAGAAAGTATTAGAATTCTATTTTCCATATTTCTTCTGTGATAGATTTTTATTACATTCTTTGAAAGTAAACACAGATTGGCTCAAATAGTTTGCTTTCAGTGAACCATTTATTCATTCATTTATCAAATATCTATGAAGGATCTACTATAGGCTTGACATTGTGCAATATCCTGCCAATACCACAGTATCATCCATGTTCTGGAAGACCCCAAGTCAAGTGGGATAGGCAGAAATCTAAACAAATAAATACTTTGAGAAAAGTGACAAAGCAGAAGTTTGTACAGGCTGCAATTAGGATTGAAGGTGGGAGAAAATATATATATATATATATATATATATATATATATATTTGGAAAATCAAAGTTGTTTTCCCAAAAGAATTAATGTCTCTTCTGCCCTGAAATAGTGCCTAAAATAGTGTCCTTGATATTTTTGTCACTCAGCAAATATTTTTTCTGTTTGTCACTAAAAACTAAAAAAAAAAATTTAACATCTTGGACTATTAGTGGAAGTACTGTTTTCAGTAGCAATTTAGTGCCTGAAGAATAATAATTTTATTTTTTGTTGGAACTCAGAGGTCTATCCCATTTTAGAAACAGATTATTATGTTTTAAAGGGAGCTTGAGAGGTCTAGGTGCACTGACACTGATATTTTTAACAACTCTTCCTGAATGTATATGCTCGAGTGACTTTTCCCCCCTTTAACACAATAGTCACCTTCAAAAGCAATTCCGTTATTTCAGTAATGTCACCATTGACCAAAAAATTACTGGACTGACTCTCTTGGAATTGCTTTCAGACTCTACAGCACATTATTTTGTGTATTGACAATGGTAGAAAATCTTCATCCACTGAGACTGAATGTGATTATAAATAACCAAAGTCAAAGGTAAGCTGCAGAAATAAAGGATCTAAAGGAATAGAATAAATTTTAGTCAAATTAAAATTTGCTTGAAAATAATAATTTTCACATAGCTCATAAAAACATTTATCTAGTATAAAACTTAAAAGGCATAGGTCAAAATTTATCATAGAATATCTATGAGGATTATTTTATAGACAATATTATTTGAATTGATATATTTTGAGACTTTTCAAAGCACAATACTATAATGATACATCAAGTTTAAACTTGTATCCAAATCAGAGTCCTAGAGTCCATGTTTAACAGATTACACACAAACTGGACAAATCATACCATCACCCCAAAATTATAGGTTTCAATCAAAATTGTTTTGAGTACTTAAAAACACAACGAAAAAAAATCATTTTTTTCTTCTAAGCCCTTGGTTAATATCAGAGTCCCAAATCCTTCCTTTTCTTAAAAAAATATTTACTATGAATTTTAAGAATCTCATCAGTTATCAGTTGTACTGACAGAGCCACTTAAAGAGAAAATACAGAAGAAAAAAATGACACATTAACATACTAGCAGATGATAAATACGTCTGGACCAAACAGAGGTGAAACCGGAGATGGGAGGGATTAAAATATGTGCTGTTCTCAGTCATTTCTTTTCCCATGGAATAAAATTGCACTATGGAATATCTGACATCGTGCACATTGCTTTGAAATTGTATCTTGTGGGTGTCTCCATAGTCAAGGCAATAAAATGTGATGGATTTCCAGTCTCTGTCGCTTCAGGTAGGATAAATTTAGGAAACAATCGGGATGTAATTGAGATCAATACCAGGTGCTGAGAAACTACAGTGATCTCACTGACTGATGGCGAATAAGGAAGAGCCCACAAGGAACCTGCCTCTATGCCAAAGCTTCTCTGTTTTTTTCCTCTGCACTTCAGATTAGAGAAGCACAGAGAGGGGAGGAATCAATTTCCTCTCAGTAACAAGAGGCATCCATGGTGTCAACACTCTTAGAAACCAGGATCTCTGTTAGACATAAACCACCACTTGTAAGTTAATGTGGTATGGAATTATAGTTTAAACTCTACATTCAGCGGAGTATGTTTGGGTAATGAAATGTGCTGAACAGCTTTATCTGTAACACTATTGAAAAATAAAGGCATTCAGAAAGAAAATCATCTTGCTGCAGAATATAATGAATTATAATACCTGATATTTATTGAGAACTTACAACATGGCAGCCACTTATCTCATTTATCCTCACAACCACCTTTCAAAACCAACCCTAATCCTATTAACCTTTTTTTTTTTTTTTAAATCCATGAGTAAATTTCAGGAAAGAGAAGTTAAATAAGTTGCCTAAGCTTTCACAGTTAAGAAGGAGAGATACCAGAAGTCAAATCTAAGTAAATGGAGTCCAAAGTTGAGTGTTTAATATAATCCTATACCAAGAAGTCATGGTGAGGACAGGAAGAACTACAAAATACTACCCCTCAAGAGTCATGACTTTTGACTCCATCAATACCAGATAGTGTTTTATTGGTTTCAGTGTGTTTGTAGGCATAAGCAAAAGTGTGTCTGCATTAATCATGTTCAAGCACATAGCCTTCTTGTTCTGAATGTTCGTACACAGCACTCCAGCTCCCTGGTTATTAGCTCCACAATTGCAAAGGATTCAACTCATCTTCCTGACATAAGTTGCCAAGTTCAAAGATCAGGAATGTAATGGCAGTGCCTTCAAAGGCTTCAGTGCCGTATATTCTGGTCTACCCTCTATTTCCCCTCCTTTCTGGAGTTCCTCTTTGATCTCAAGCTAAACATCAGAATCTGCCTTTTAAAAAGACTTGAAGTGCCTTTCATTTTCTCTCAGCTGCCTGAGGAGCAACAACTTCTGCATCTTACGTGAAAAAAATTTATTTCTCCCTAAAAGTAACTTCAGCTTCAAACACCCCCTGCAAAGAGGTGGAAATAATTTATCTTGAACTCAGAGAAGACAAAAGAAGGTAATTGCCCGGGTGAGCCATTACCTGCAGCAGAGGAGGCAGACAAAGGAACCATTACCAATCCCACAGAGGAAGTAACAGACCATTTCCGGCTTAAGGCTTTGTAGGAGGAGAGGTCAGGGCGCAGTCTCCTTTGGGCCATTCACATCCTTTTCGGGACTAGGAGCACTCACCACATCAACATACCATCCTGGATGTGCTCTGGTGGTTTTGTTCTTCTGTGGTTCTTTCCTTCCTCCCATTAATGCTGTAAGTGCCAAGAGTAGCAAGTGCTTGAACAATTAATCTCCTTGTTCCTTAGCTAAAAATAGACTTATTTAAGGGGAAATATATATGAAATTACAAATGGGTTTTTATATCAATAAGTTATGTATGAAACAGATAAAAAATGGAGTATGTGACATGACGTACATCCAAATACATGTATACCTTGTACCCAGTAATAAATACTCACTGTAAGTTAATTTTAAATATGAGTAAATAAACTAATTAGATTTATAGTCTGTCCTGTTTCAAGAAGTCTAGGATGTTCATAGGAACTCCATCTTTGAAAAATGTATTTTTTGTTTTGGTCTATTGTTTCCTCAAGAACTTTGTCGAGTTCAGACCTTTTTTTTTTTTTCTAGACTTCACTTAGTGACTGAAAAAAACAGTGTGCTTATGACTAGATATAGCATATTAGTCATTCATTGTAAACATCCATCTCTGAACCTGCCTGTTTCTTTTTTGTATAGACTTCTCATCCTGCCTCAACCCCTCAGCATTTATTTCATTCCCTTAGTGCATGAGGTTGTAGTGGGTATTTTGAACTTCTTACCACATGCTTCCCTGCAAAAGCAGTGATATAAACAATAGCCATATTCCCAGGCAAGCCCACAAAAACCCATCATAAACCTGAAATACTACATGTTTGCAATCGTAATTTTTCTTACTATTGTTCATTGAAAGTCATTTAGGCAAGTCATTTAACCTTTGTGGGCCTCAATTTCCTCTTCTATAAAATTAAGGGGCTGAGCTATATGATATCCACAGCCCTTTCAGCCTCAACGGTCTGTGGCGACACTTCTACTGCATTATGAATCAGATGATGGAGTAAACCGAGAGCATAACCATCATCTCCAACCTGTTTGTTTCAAGATTCATTCTGTGAAACTCTAGTTGACTTCACTTTGATGATGGAGCCAGTTTAGACATTTGGTACTTACTACCATCTGTTTCTTAAGTTGCCTCTTATGATGTTAAAGTAGGGTGAGTGAGGTATGGAGAGGAAGGTCAGAAGGCTGCTAAGCCCTCTTGGGGAGACTCAAATGTAAGTCAGAGTGAGAAGAGCATAGTGCTGGCATGTGCATGGCATTGAGGTCAACCCAAGCTCAAGATCCTGCATCATAACTTAATATCTCTGTGACCTTGGGCAAGTTATTTACACTGACTGTGCCTTCTCCATAAAAGGAGATAATGACACCACCCACCTGATAGGATTTTTATTAGGTTTTTATTAGGATGAAATGAGGAAGTGAATTAAAATACCCCCTGAGTACTTTTACTTAATAAACTATAGTTATCATCTCGAAAGATAAAACTTAGGAATCTGTCTTCTAGTTAAGTCAGAAATCACAGTGGTCACAGTGGTCTATCATTTTGGTTTTACCTTCAAACTTACACATTTTTAATACAAGTGACTTACTATGATACTTGTCTCAGATTTGCTCCTTTTTTTTCTTATTTGTGCTTTTTTTTAAAGTTTTTCAGCTTGAGACATAATTGACGTACAATATTGTATAAGTTTAAAGTTTGCAGTGTGATGATTTGATACATGTATACTTTGCAAAATGATTACAAATAAGGTTGACACATCCATCACCTCATTTAATTACATTTTGTTACTATTGATTTGGTAAGAATATTTAAAATCTACTCTTTTAGCAACTTTCAAGTATATAGTACAGTATTATTAAGTATAGTTAACATGCTGTATGTAGATCCTCAGAACATATTCCTCTTATAAGTGGAAGTTTATTTCTTCAACCAATGTAAGTAGAAAAACAAAAATTGATTGTTACTATTATTTTGAGGGTGTATTCACTTATTCTCATTAAGGATACTTGATAATACAAGCCTGATTTTCTGTTTGAATTTAGGAATGATATACATATTTCAGAATGAAATAAATATCTTTTTAAAAATAAAGAGAAAATATCTCTTTTCAATTAATTTTCTAAAAATATGTGCTCACTATATGTTGTTAATGGGATAAAATATTTAAGTATATGTTATTTTCCTAGGTCTATTGCTTCCTTCACTATTTCTCTAAACTGAGCTCTAGTATCAAAGTACAAACTTTGGGGATTAGGGTAGTGTATACATTGCAAAAAAAAAAAAAAAATAGAGACTCAGGCCTTGTATGATGGACTTGCTTCTACTCTGCCCAGAGGAAGCCAACACATGGTCATCATCCAGTAATGCTGATCAAGCATGAAAATGGTGGGATGCCTGGATAGCTCGGTTGATTAAGCATCCGACTCTTGATTTCGGCTCAAGTCATGATCTCAGTGTTACGAGACTGAGCCCCATGTCAGGCCCCATGCTCAGCAGGGAGTCTGCTTGAGATCCTCTCTCTCCCTCTTCCCCTCCCCCCACTTGTTCTCACTTTCTTTCTCTCTTTCTCAAATAAGTAAATAAATAAATAAACCTTTTATATTAAAAAAAAGAAAATTTAAGAGTAATTCATGGAGTATGCTTCTAGGGAACAAGAATCAAACTGCCAAATATAAAACACTAGAAAATAAAGACAGAAAATCAGAATTTCTGACTGGGAGGAAGTTAGGAAAGCTTCAGTATTTAATAGTGATATGGAACTGAATGAATAGGCGAGGCCAAAAGGAAGGAAAGGTATGATTCTGTAATATGACAGACATGTCATGTCTTTTAAGACAGGTCACATATGTCATCTCATTAATCCCGAGAACAACCAAATTTCCAGCTATTGGGTGAAGACATCATCACTCCAGGGAATTGAATAATTTCACCCAATATCACCAGCTGTTAAATTATGCAAGTGGAATTGAAATGCACATAAAGCCTGTGATTTCTACTATGTGTACCCTGGAGTAAAAAGGGAGCAAGAGTGGGCAGTGAGTAAATGTCACTATAGAGATGTTTTGTACTGTAAAATATTATGTACAAGATGATTGATTCCCAGGGCCAGTAGTTGAAATTACTGACAATTATTAAGTATCAAGTAGATGATTCAACCTGTGTTTATCTTCTTGGCAAAGAAAATGAGAAGACTTTTCTTATTTTTAGACTTACATTCTAAGTTTGCAAATCAAAATGTAACAAAATGTTGCTGTGATATTGGAATCTGTGTGCAAATTACTGCAGAATCACGGTGGAGAGAAATTTGAGTTCTGCTTGGCAGATCAGTAAATAATTTACTGAGGCAATATTTGACACAAATGTTGAAGAAGGGCTGATAGTTTCCACAGACATAGAAGAAAGATGAACATCACACAGAAAAGAAAAATTTGAGTTTAAAGGGACCAAATATCTTCTAAGCAAAATACAGAATAGAAAGTGTAAGGTAGGTGGGGGATCTGGAGAAAGTCAGGGGATAAAATGAGAACAAGAAGTTAGAGCTAGAGGTCAGCAGAGAAGGAGTAAATCTTGTCTGTGGCACAGAAAGAAGAGATATCAGCTGGAAGATTGTTAAAAGGATTTTACAAAGTTATGATAAAATCCTGAATTGGGTAAATTATCATGGAAATTAAGAGGAAGATAGAGACAGGCTCTATGATCTGCTTGGAGATGGCTTGGGTTTCTCTCTCTCTCTCCCTCTGCCTTTGCCCCCTGCATTCTCTCTCTCTCTCTCTCAATCTCTCTCTCTCAAATAGATAAATAAATCCTTAAAAAAATAACAAATAAAAGCTAAATTATCCAGGTTTGTTGGCAGATCAAATAGTGCTTCTGGGGAAGAAAGACTGGGCAAGAGGACTCAAAAGTTCCGGGGAAGAGTGGTTTTACCTGATTTAGGAAAGGAAGGAAATAACATGCATTGAATCAGAGACAGTTGGCTGGAGATGCCTTCCAGAAAATAAGAAACAGAGTTTGGAGCCTAAGATGTGGATGGAGGATTTTTCAGATACCATTGAATTTCAAAAGATTGACCAAACCTAGGTGAAAAAATCGAGGACAGCACTCGGGTGGGGCCATTCACACCTCCATACTCAGGGTGGAGGTGTGAGAAAGAGTCATTAAAGAAATGAGGGAGGGTGTTCATTTTTCCAAGACAACATAAAGGAAATTATAGATGTGTGATGATAGATGATGATTGTAAATGGAAGAGGTAGACAGTAAGAGAAGAATGTCACAATTCAGTCTTCTGAATTTCAAAAGAAATGGAAGTTCATATGAATGATGGACTTTGTGTGTCACTGTTGATTCCTCAGTGGTCACAGACATGCCTGCCGCTCGTGGGGGAGGTTGATGGTGGGACAGGCTGCGTATGTGTGGGGGTGGGAGGTATTCAAGAAATCTCTGTACCTTCTCTTCAATTTTGCAGTGAACCTTACTTAAACTGATCTAAAAATATAAAGTCTTAATTTAAAATAAAACAAAATAAAAAGTTAGAATCAGCCAAGTATGTGATTGGAAATACAATTGAAGTTATACAATTAAAGACATACAAAAGTGTAAAAGTATCAAAACAAATAACAACCCCAAACAGATGGGCAAGACGGTAGAGTAGGAGGAAATTGAGCTTTGAAATTAAAATGGCTTGTACTCTAACTCCCAACCTTGTCTTCTAATTAGTCATATGACTTTGGCCAAGTGATTTAACCTTTCTGAACTGAATAATAATATCCATCTTACAAGGTGTTATTATGAAAATGAACTAGCTAATACGCATTTTATATCTCAAAATGCCTGGCAAATGATCAATAATTAATAGACATTATTATCGCCATCATTGTAACACCCACACTGCACAACATTCACATAGCTTACATTAATATTCTTGTGGCTCTCTATCTGTATTTCTCTGATACCTCATCATTTCCTAGACCCCGAAGGGAAAGGGTGATGAGAAGAAACTCTTTCTGCCATTTTGTTATTATTACAGCCACTGAGATAGAGTAAAACTCAATTTAACTTAGAAAGTATGAATATCAGCATATTTTCAGAAATTTATTGCAGCCTGGGAAGAGGAACGGAGAAAAGAAAGGGTCCGGAACAGAGCACGGGGCTGTGAGATAGTCAAAGCGAAAGAAACGTTAAGTCGGAGGGAGTAAAAGATGAGAGCAGGGTCACGACCAAAGTGGCTTTATCCGTGCTTCTAACTGTGCCCGCCTTCCTCTGCAGATCACATCAGCAAAACAGAAGGGAGGTCACTGTGTAGTGTGGGGCTCCCATAGGAAGCTTAGGCTTTCTTTTTAACATACCATGGTCAAATCTAATATGAATGTCTGATGAGCTAAATTAAATTGACCATGTTTGGTGTGCTCGACAGAGTCCTGAGTGCCACGGACGATGGCAGAAGAGATGATTTCTGCTTTCAAGTAGCTTTGAGTTGAAATGTAGTTGCAGCCAAGATAAAGAAGACATTAAAAGTTGAGGTCTGAAATAAACATCAATATGGAATTAATATAGAATGACAACTAACAGTTATAATAATGATCATGATGGTGATGGGCAAGATTGGCTAGTAACATTTATGTTCCAAGCACTGTTAGACACTTTATGTATTTGTAGGCATTTAATTTTCACAACAGCAAGTGAGAAATCACCATCTTGATTTTAATGATGAGCAATTGCACTGAGGACAGTAAACTTGGATCTCACATGCACAGTATTCTTATAAAAATAACTGGCTGAGCAAGAGTTTATTATCAAATACCACAAAAACTGGAAATATTACTTTGAATAAATACACTCAATTGCAATTGTTTTCCAATGCAGTTCAAAAATATATAAGAAGTACAGAATAGTACTAGTTTTAATAACCCCTGGTACAAGGAATTTACTTTTTTATGGGCCCATAAAAATGTGTTTATACCACTAGTAATTTAAAATAACGATGCCACATGCAACAGCTATTATTGTAATACATAACTTAAGTGAACCAATAATTAAATAACACTTCAAGTTATTTTAACAGTTCTGTCATGTATTTCTACAATGAATTGGTTTATGTCATCAAAGCCTCACTTTTTTTCATTATTTGAACCATTTTCCAAGATGGGGATTTCCAATAAACATGTTGTAGTGAAAGTGCAGTGTATATTTCTCTCTCTTTCTTTCTGGCTCTCTCTCTTTAATGTCCTAGGTATTAAGCAAACAATGGCAATATCTAAAAGCAAGACTGTCTTCCCACAGTGCAATCAATTCAAGATCATGCTCTAGCAGTGATTAGCAACCTTCTTTGTTCATCATGTTCAGTTGAAGAGGGAGTTGGTTTGGGCAATGTTTTTCACAGGGATCCAGTCTGAGCATGGAAATGAGTACCCTGGCAAGTCTGCCCACAGCATTATCATTCAAATTAGAGTTAATGCTTTAATGATCACCTTATAAATATTAATATACTCATTAGTTCACTTTGGCAATGGTAACTTTTCATACCTGTGTTATATCCTACCCCAAGAAAAGGAAAAGAAAATGTCAGTAGGGGAGTCTGTATTTGACAGTCTACTGCTTCCTGAGGGGGTCCTTTTTCACTCTTTTTACCTAAGTTTGGGGAAAATATTTTTGGAAGCAATGAATGTAAAGGGGGAGCAATCTACTTGCCAGATACAGGCTTCTCAGACCACGCACAGGATAATGTAGTCATTTAGACTCTGAATGTTGGTTCTGAGAGTCAGAAAAATGTAGAATTCTGTGATTTAGATAGTGTTTTATAAAATTGCAAGGAATAAACTAAAAGACAATGTAAAGGTGGGGGCTAATTTGAAGCGATTAGAGAAAATGGGAAAGTTGGAAAGAGAAAAGAGGGAGAATAGAACCAAAAGAAAAAAAAAAGGAATGAAGGAGACAGGCAAGATGGGCAAGTGCCCCACTTTTGGTCCAGCTCCCTTTGGTTTGGCCTCCAGCTCCCAAGGACAATGTTGGCAACATGGTGATCTCAGTATAAAAGTCTCTGCATCCCGCTCGCCTTTTCATCCCCGTCCACAGTGTGGGTCCTGTAGCAGGAAGCCTCTTTGGTCAGGACAAGAAAAGTGAGTGGATTCTGGGGGCATGTTTTTCTAATAAAACAAGGATCTTCTGAGGGTTTGATGTGAGATATAAAGGGAAGACAGGAATCAAGGATAAATTTCATTTTTGAGAAATCAAGTGAACAGACCAGGCAAAGAAATGTTGGGAAATAAGAGAAACCGTGAAGTCTGTTTTGGAAAGGTCAAGCACACAGACCTGGAGATACAGACTTGACATGCTACTACTATCCACGGATTAGAAATAAAAATCACTAATCCAGTTTGATTCACCACAAGTATCTACAACCACACAGACATTACACAAAAACTCACATAGATTATTTAGTAAAATATGAATATCCCTTCAGATAAAAGTAAGAAGGAAAACAGGTTGAACCTCACGTTTAGAAAAATTCTTCCTAAAACAAAAGAAAATAATTAAATGAAGCCATCATCAAAGCCATAACTGGAAATTTCCTCAATTTGGAAAAGGACCAACTAAGCAGAACATATTTGAAACCCTACGTGAGACAAAATCAGTAAAAAGCAATGCCTTCTCCTGATCAGGCTTGATATTTTTTTTTTTAATTAAAAGTATGAAAAAAGTCTACAAATACTCAAGTAGAGAAAGAAAACAAACATAGGCTTATCCTCTTGTTTCCTCTGTCTTAAATTCTTCCTGATAGCGCATAAGGCCTTGGAATAACAGTATCAGTAACTTTTCCCAGGAAACCTCCCCCCCCCAGCCCCACCCCTTGCTGTTTTTTGTTTGTTTGTTTTCTTCCCTTTGCGAATACTCCCTCCTAAGAAGTGATGGCAGAAAAGTGGCTCCGATGGCAGAAAGAAAAACACTTTGGGGCAAGAAAATATACCGCAAGTGCTACCCAGTCGCAAGCAACATTAATTTCCCGATTATCGATTATCGGTGAGGGAAGTCATTCCCCTCCCTGAAGGCATCGGCCCCTGTCATCGGTGCTCTATGAAGTAAGTGCAGGTCTCCCCACACCCGCCTGTGCCAGCTGACTCTTCTGAAACCCTCTCTGTGAGGCAGATCACGGGGAAGATAGGAAAAGATGGCTCTGGAACACATCGGAGAGACTTAACATAATTGCGCAGTTCACATTGCAAAGATGCGTCTGCCCAGTGACGGTATACAGTGTTTGCTGAACATTTGTAGCGGATTCTAGAGCCACATTTTGGAGGTATCCCATGGCTGGCCACTGAGAGTAACTCTGCAAAACGGTGGGGGGAAGCTTCAGCAGCGGCCCATGCCAAAAATTCCAATGCTCACCAGGGTCCGTGTAGTCACTTCGCAAATAGCGACAGAGCACAGGGCTTTGACCATGGGCGGCGCAGCTGGCCTGCCTGAGCTCGAACCTTGCTTCTGCCACTTACTAGCGATGGACACTGAAAGCGTGAGTAACTGCCCTGGCCTCAGTTCTCTCCTGTGGGTAATAATGCCTATCACAAAGAGGATGCTGTGAAATCCAGACTGCGAATCTATGTTTATAGTAACATCCAGGGTTAGTATATATTCAGTAGCAAAAATTAAATGCTGTCTTAATTTGCATTAAGATGAATCTAGCATGTCAGTACCCTGTGCCAAAGGCGGAACCAGGCACCAGAGATACACAGATGGACAAAATGTGATTCTTCCCCTGTCCTGACTGTGCTCAGACAGAAGGGGTTTGCAGGATCTGTGTGAGCAGTGGGAGAAGACAGGCCTGACGCTGTCCCCGGTCACACTCGTTCCTCCTGTCTTAGCCGTCGACGCTGCAGACCGATCGTCCCACACGGAGTAACTCGTGGATCAGCTCCTATTTCTGTTGGTTGGAAGTTCCGCTTGGCTCAGCTGGTTTCTCTGGTCTCAGATTCACAAGATCAAAGTCAAGTTGCCAGCTGCTTGGGTTCTTTCTGAGAGGTGCGTGAAGACTGTGCATTCAAACTCCAAGTTACTGACCCAGTTCAATTCCCAGCAGTTAAAGGGACGAGGTTCCTGTCTGTTTGCTGCGTGTTGGCTGGTGTCGCTCTCAGTTTCTAGAACCACTGCATTCCTTGACTTGTGGCCCTCTTGCTTCTCCAGCGATTTCCCCTTCTGCCACATCTGTCCTTCCTCTTTTATTTCTTTTGTTAAAGATTTATTAATTTATTATTGGAGAGAGAGAGCCAGCGAGAGCCAATGGAAGGAGGGGCTGAGGGAGAGGGAGAGAGAGAATCTCCAGCAGACTCCACGCTGAGTGTGACCCCAACACCCAGCTTGATCTTGCAACCCTGAGATCGTGACCTGCGCCAAAATCAAGAGTCCGATGCTTAGCCAGCTGAGCCACCCAGGGGGCCCCACTCTCTCTGTCCTTTTCATCTCCCTTCAGCGAGCCACAGTTTTCTGGTTTTCAGGGTCACATGAATCTGCTCGTTTTGAATCTAAAGCAGGTTTAATCTAACATGAATAGATACACGCATACCTAAGTGTTTGTTCTAAAACCTTCATGCCACCTTTAAAGTTTCTTCCCAGTGGTGCCTAGATTAGCATCTGGTGGAAGAAGGAGGGATGACAATTTTAGGAGGTCACCGGTAGTATTTTGCCTAGCGCACCTCCCCTTGCTAGAAAAAAAAAAAAAAAAAAAAAGCCCTTCCTCACATAGACCTCCCAAGGCGTTGTTTTTTAAATCCTTCTCAACCCCACAGTTTAGCCCGAGGCTTGTGATAGCCTCTGCAATAGCACAGCCTGGCCAGAGGGCGGGGGAGGTAGAGGAAGAGAGGTCAAGCCAAGTCTATCCAGTGATTTGCCTGGAAAGCATGTCTTGAACTGATGTGCAGGTTTCACACCTGGTTCGGAGAGCTCCAGCCTCTGCTGTGCTCTGGCCTGGGGCAGCAGGGCTGAGGACATATCATCACTGTGGGCTTGGTCCCACTCCCATTTCTCTACTTCCACCAGGATCTTTACAGAATTACCTGACTTTACTATCAAGAGTGTGGCTTTCGTCTGTAGGGAATGAATAAAAACCACAACTTTGAACAGATTAGATGAGGCAGCTGAGGGAATATAACCAAGTTCTGTGTTAGGAAGAAGTTGCAGATTCTAAATCCAACTCAACTCACTGACTTTTACCAGTTCTTCTTCTAATGCCCATCCATCATGTCTGGCTTCCCCCAACACCCCAGGCACCCACGTTTATGATCAGAGAAAACAAAATAACTTCAGTGTTCTCATCTGTAAAATTACCAGACTAAGAGAGTAGATCTAGCACTCCTGTATCTACTTTTCCCTCTGTCCATAAACGGCTGGATGGCAAAGTTTCTTATTAGACAGAAAGCAACTTTGAACTAACAGTTCTCATTAAAAGTTGATTGTAAGAGGGGCGCCGGGGTGGCTCAATTGGTTGAGTGGCTGCCTTTGGCTCAGGTCCTGATCCTGGAGTCCCAGGATAGAGTCCCGCATCCAGCTCCCTGCTCAGCAAGGGGTCTGCTTCTTCTCTGATCTCCCTCCCCGCCATGCTTGCGCTCTCTCTCATTCCCTCTCTTTTTCAAATAAATGAATAAAATTTTTAAAAAATAGAAAAAATTTTTCAAAAAGTTCATTGTAAGAAATAAATGGAGATTTATAGAATTACACCAGCCTCTGCCAATCACACATGAAACTTATTCTAGGGATATAAAGTCGTTTGTATTTCACATGCTACCAGAAATAAGCTGTTTGTGGTGGCCAGGGACAGTCCTGCAAGAGGAGTCAGAGGTTCTAATGAGAAGAAAAGAAGAAAGAAATAGTAAGAACCTGAGCTTCAGTTATTTCTGCAATGAATCTGAATGTCCCTCCCCCGGTTGGAACAGGAAAAGTAGATTCTCTGAAATATACGTTAAATGAAGAGCTAAAGTCAAATGTGGCAAAATTCATAAAAATGCTGAAATTATAATAATAAAAAGATCTAGTGGCAATACATTTTGTTAACCAAGGAGAACCAGTATTTTGCTTTAATGGAAGCCTCTGAGTTATTGGAATACTTTTTGTACCCAACAGTATAGATGATTTTCTCTTTAAAGTGATCTGTTAAAATTTCTTCATAATACAAGTGTGCAGGATTTTGACGGCTTTCAGCAGTGCTGCTCATTTATTACCTGCTTCTTGAGCACCAACAATGATACTGATAGAAACAACAGATTTTACTCCTGATTAGATGGAGCTTATCTGATTCTCCCAAGTGTGGTCTCTGGACCAGCAGCATCAGCAGCACCAAGGACCAAGTGAAAAATATAGATTCCTGGGTGCCTGGGTGGCTCAGTCAGTTAAGCACCTGCCTTCAGCTCAAGTCCTGGGATCCAGCCCCACTATGGGCTCCCTGCTTAGTGGGGAGCCTGCTTCTCCCTCTCCCTCTGCCCCTCCCCGCTCCTGCTCTCCCTCTTGCTCTGTCTCTCAAATAAATAAATAAAATCTTTAAAAAATGTAAATTTCTGTCTCCACCCCAGAACTAGGGAATCAGAAACTGTCCACGTGAAGCATCAAGATCTGCTGTGACTTAACAAGCCTCCCAGTTGATTCTAATGCATCCTAAAGTTTGAAAGCTACTGAAGGGATATATCTGTACAAGAGCCTTGGGCTTTACCCCCTTATACCTTCCTACACAGATGTTTTGCACATACAAAATCTGATGCAGCAAGTGGGTTGCAGCAAACCCCTAAAAATCAATAATTATGTATAAGCTTTTGTCATATGATAAATCTCGGAGAACTATTTAAAAATTCAAATATTATTGTGTTTTTTTTTTTAATAAGTAGTAGTTCTGGGGACCCCTCAGTGAGTCAAGCCTCTGCCTTCAGCTCGGGTCATGATCCCAGGGTCCTGGGATCGAGCCCCGAATCGGGCTCTCTGCTCTTCAGGGAGCCTGCTTCTCCCTCTCTCTCTGCCTTCCTCTCTGCCTACTTGTGATCTCTTTCTCTGTCAAATAAATACATAAAATCTTTTTAAAAAATGTTTTTAAAGTAGTATTTGTCAATTTCTGCTATTATTCTTTCCTAAATACTAAAATAATAGTTTTCTTTGAAGTCACTTAATCAGTTATGCTAAACATATTACTCATTTACTAATTATGCATTTTGAAGCATCCCTGAAAGGGTAGGGATAGGCCAGGAAGATACAGCTGTCTGGGCTTGAAACTGCAGCTTCAGGTCCCTCCTCAGTGGAGAAGGACTCCGAATGCCTCTCAGCTTACCAATATTTTTTTCAGGCTGTCAGAATGTCACCCATTCTAACACCTGAAATTGACAGTGCCAAAGCATGTGACAGTAAAAATAAATAAATAAATAAATAAATAAATAAATAAATAAAGGAAAATAAAAAATTGGTTCAAAGAATCATGTTTTTTTTTTCTTTGTAATTTTAATTATATACTTGTTTTTTCTTCCCAGTGGTCTGATTTGTTTCAGAATCTAAAATTATAAAACCCATGTGCCATAGACCGTTCTTTACCACCCAGGATAAAAACACATAGAGAAGTAGAGTTATTTGTTCTTGACTGGAGCCCAGGCCTTTTGCTGCAATGTTGTCTTTACCAGTACAGGTGCAATGAGCAAGGGGATGGCTCTGAGGAAAGCTTGGGACCGGGTATCTTTGACTTTCCCGTCCTTGCTTACATATCCTCCACGATATGGCGCGTCCCTACTCATTCAGGCATGTGGTGAATGTATAGAGAGGCGTGCATAATTAATAGACAACTGAAGGTCTGCAAATAAATTGTTAAAGCTCATGGAAAGGAAGGGCAGCCTTGTGGCATGACGATATTTGTGCTGCTTGCCTGATAATTGTTCACTACTCAGAAGAGCACAGTAATTTTGTAATTAACGCTCGATACACATTACCTTTAATTACATAAGGCAGCTTTGCTTGGAGGAATCTGTGTAAGCATGAGTGTGTGCATGTGTGTTTCTGTGCAGAGTGATTTTCGCCTCTAATGAAAGAGTTTTCTTCCCGCTGATAAAGCGTGTGGCTGATCTAGTTCAAATTTCCTGTTTGATATGAGGGCAGCCAGAGCAGGAGAGAAAAATAAGACACAGGTTGACAAGTGAAACCTAAAGGTATCCCTGGATGCTGTTTAGGGAGAAATAATTTGATTGATAATGGACAGCCAACCTGACACTGTGTTGAACTCTTGCTAGAGAAGCAGTCTGTTTATTGCTGGACACCTGCTCTGATAAAGGGAATTCTACGAAGGTGCTCCTATCCAGCAAGTGATCACTGACCCTACTTTCAGGTCAGTATTTGTTTTCTCCCCGAGCATTTATCTAAGTGGCTCTGTAGGTGGTTAGAAATAATTTACTTTCTTGGCCTATTTAGTTTATTTCTACAATAATCTGTAAGCATTCAGGCTCGACTGAAACAGCAAGTTTAAAGCAAAGTTGTGGAGGGACGACGTTCGGTGTCAATGCCTACCCATCCTCCTTCAACCCCCAGTCACTCTTGCCATTTTTGGCTTTCTAGCCCCTCTCACTCAACCTTACCTGGGTCTGTGTGATTACAAAGTGGGCTGCTCTGGACCAGAGCACACAAACCCAAGTCATCGAAGAGTCAGTCGTCCAGTATAGAGAAGTGTTTCTTCCGCCCCTGGGGTGTTTTCTTAGAATTCTTTCTTTTTTTGCTCAGTTTTGTGTGTATTTTAGAATCGAACCAGGTACCAACAACTAATAATTGACAGAGTTCACATAAAAATCTAGATTTTTGGTTCCTCTTGAAACGTGTTCATTATCTGCCACACAGGCTTCCATTCCGCAATGGGACCACTGCGTGAGAAAAGCATCAGTTGCCCCTCGAGAGGGGGCTCCAAGTGCCGGATGCAGCCACCATATTCCTCAGCTCTCCCCCAACCCTTCCCCAAAGCAGCAGCCAGCAGCCATTTGTCACCAAGCTTCTGTTGTCGCCTTTCTGCCTTTCTTATACCGGACTCAGTTTATTCACTTATATTACCTACTGCCCTCTGTCGGCATTTGAGTTTTCTAGCACCTTCCATGCCATGAAGTATTTCTTCTCTTTCCTTCCAATTCCTGGCCCAATAATCTTTTTTTTTTTTTTTGGTTCATTTTGTTTTGTTTTTCTTTAATTTATTACTATTTTTCTCACCATAAGCATATACCCTTCCCAGTGTCCATCACCCAGCCACCCCATCCCTCGCATGCCCCTGGCCCCATAATCTTAAGAGAAAGCTAGTGAGCAGCCAGGATCCCATCCCAGACACATTGCCTCTGATTTTTGTAACCCAAATATCCACAACATAATCTCCAGATTTCTGGTTCTAGGCTTCTCTTTAATGCTCAAATACAATTATTCAAGCCACATTCCAGTTTGGTCATAATAAATTCTGTTCTAAACTTTTAGAAAGTTTCTGGAGATTCACAAAGGTGACTTGAACAGAGCCGGGTTTTTTGAGGACCCCGGTCTTCTCTATCATTGCTCACTCGAAACTCCTGCTCCCTCTCATGACCCCCAGCCTTTTTGGCATAAGCTGTTTCTCTAGCTCCTTTTGATACCTTTTTATTCTAAGAAATGCTTTTCCTTGCCTTGAGAAGTAGGTATCATGAATCTCACACTTAACTATGGTGCTTGACCAAATTTTTGCTATTGGCTTTGGGGTCACATTATGGAAATGATGAGAAGCCGCTTACAAGTGGACTCTGGCCTGTTGCTCTTTGGCTCCTCCAATAGCAATTTGCCACTAGGGTAGAGGCATATACCCAATCCACTGTTGTGTCAATGTTTTCTTCCTTCTCAGTTTTCCAGTAGAAATCTGAAAGTCTAAACATTGGAAAAACTGAGGTGAGAAAAGAAATATATTTTTTCAATATATAGCACAGAGGTAATTGTTTATTCATGAAAAATACAAAAGTCTGAACTCTTAGCTCACAGCACACATAAAAATCAACTGCTGGTAGGTGATATACACATAAAGCTTTATGAAATTACATAGGAGAACTTAAGACCTTAGGGTACATTAAAGGCATAAAAAATGTTCATTGTGGAGGAAAAGATTAATAAAATACAACAGCATTAAAATGAATAAATTATTTAATTAAAACAATGTAAGAAGGATGAAAAAATAAGCCAAAGAATGGAAGAGGATATATGGACACATGAAATTCATATAAACAGCACAAAGCTGATACACACATACACACACAGAATATATATTATTATAGGAGTTTTTTAGAGTGCTTCTGATAGGAAACCAAAAACAACAATGGAAAATGGGAAAGTAATTCTCCTAGAAAGATTTCACAGATAATAAATCTAAATAGCCAATAAATATTTGAAGTGGCTCTCGACCTTCATAGAAACTAGAGAAATACAAATTTCCAGCACAATAAGAAAATTACATATAGGGTTGCCATGTTAGCAAAGAAAAATACAGGATGCCCTATTAAATTTGAATTTCAGATGAACAATAGATAATTTTAATACAGGCATGTCATGAAATATGTGGGACATAGTTATACTACATAATTATTCTTTTTCTAGTGAAAATTAAAATTTAGTTGTGTATCCTGTATTTCATCTATCAATCTTAGTTAATTGCACATGTAACCAAAGGGAAAAAATTAAAATGTCTGATAATACCAAGACAAGGGTGGGGAATAACTAGAACCCCTTACTCCACACAAAAGGGATATAAACTGGTATGTCCACTTTGGAAACAAAATTTGGCACTATCTACCAAAAGTAGATAAATTTACCCTGTGGCCCAAAAATGTCCCAGCCAATATACACTAGTGAAATTTATTCACTTATGTATCAGGGTACATACACCAGTATGCTTGTGTCTATATTGTGAATAAAAGCTAAAAGCAAAAGCCAAAAAAAAAAAAAAGGGGGAATTCTACCCAGGTTGCTGGATTTGGGAGCGGAGGGATAGTATGGCTGCATGATGGACATTGGGGAAGGTATGTGCTACAGTGAGTGCTGTGAAGTGTGTAAGACTGATGATTCACAGACCTGTACCCCTGAAACAAACAGCACATTATATGTTAATAAAAAGAAAAAAATCTATAAAAAGTGAATACTACCCAAATGTTGATTTTCAATAGAATGATAAATATAGGTATATTCCTGTGGTGGTTCACTCTACAGCAGGAAAAATGTAGGACAATGGTAAAGTCTTGAGTGAAAGGAGAGGGTTATGTGCAAGAGATAGTGGGTAATTCTGGCATTAACAGGATGGTGCTCTGTTCCTAGACCTGGCTGTAGATTTATTTACATTTTGTGTGTTTTTCTATATGTTCGTATATTTTGTAATTTTGAAAGGATGAAAACATTCCCTGCAAATGATACGCAAACTTTATCTCAACCTTTCCCATCTAGACTAGGCATAGCCAAAAGGCCTATTCAAGTGTTCATCGAGCAACGAGTAGCTATCTCAGAGATTCCCAGGTATAAAGTAAAAGTGCAGGTATAGTTTGTAAGACGAGTCATAAGGAATCCCAGGCTGACATGAATCAGTAATAGGCTACAGTTATTTACTTTAAAGATTTTGTTTATTTGAGAGAGAGACCATGAGTTGGGGGGAAAGGTACAGCAGAGGGAGAGGGAGAAGCAGACTCCCCAGTGAGCAGGGAGCCTGACGTAAGGCTGTATCCCAGGACCCTGGGATCATGACCTGACCCAACAGCAGATGCTTAACAACTGAGCCAGCCAGGCATCCCAATGGTACAGTTAATTTTAAGGCAAATATGAGACCTGGCTGCAATATCCAAAGTATTGCTATGAAAAGAAGTTTTGGTCATTGGCCAGAAACCTGATAAAATTACCAGTCTGATTTTGGTCTTGATAATTTTTTTAATTATTTTTATTAACATATAATGTATTATTTGCCCCAGGGGTACAGGTCTGTGAATCATCAGGCTTACACATTTCACAGCACTCACCATAGCACATACCCCCCCCCCTTGTCCATAATCCTACCTGGTCTTTAGAATTTATAATAGGCATGCTCAAACTGAAACATATCTACAGGAAAATATTATCTATAAAATTTCATTAAACAACAGACAATAAACCTTTATAAGTAAGGGCCACGACGACTTTGGGATTCCCTGATGCTGCCTACACATGGCACTAAGTCACTATGATGACCAAACCCAGCCCAGCCATATTGAGTTCTAGGACACTGTTTTCAGTGCAACCAGCCTCCACTGTCCAGAGGCCCCACTAGGCATCAGCAGGAAGAGAAGAGAAGTAACTCCTGATTTCCAAAAGTACAGTCGCACAACAGCATCGCTGCTGAGTTATTGGAAGCAACAACCAGGACCATCTGGCTGGAAGTGCCACAGACCACAATGCAGCCGAACATTCTGTCGAGTGACTGCATTTTGGGCTAAGCTCTCAAATAGCCAGGCCTTCCAGAAGCAACTACAGCCGCAAACATCCTTTTTTCTAGGTGGACGAGAAGGACTGCATTTTTGTATGTCCAGATGCACCCATGCAAATGTACACAGCGATCATAATGAATTCTATAACACGTCTGCGTACATTAAAATTTAGTTAAACTACACTTGCATCTACCATTTGCTCCTGACTTTAAGACACTCCCCCCAAAACATCCCACCCACAAATCTAAGTCTTAACTTCCGACCCTCCAGCAGGACAATAAGCATGTTTCCCTTGCCAATACCCCTCAACAGTGTTACCGGGACCATTGCTCTCCGTTGTGAAGAAGGTAGAAGATGTTTGGCCAAGAATTGTTCAATTGCCCAAATTTCTGAAAGGCATCGATTTAAAAAAAAAAATAACATTAATCCTGCTCATTTTTATTACAAGAACATTCTGAAATTCAAAAGGGACAGTATATTTAATTATTGTGCAGACACATGCCTAGTGTCCTCCTGTAGTCACACAGTAGAGATGGAAATAACCCATCCTAATTGTTGGAGATAATTGGTGGAGCATATTTTCCCTGAGATCTCCTGCCTCTCTTCGTCCGTGTCCAAGCCCACTGCTGGAAGCAGTCGCCCTGGTGAAAGGCATGGTAGCACTATCCCCAAGCAGGTTTGCAACATGGCCAACAGCGCCGAGCGAAGATTTCAGCACATGCCCTCACACAATTAGAGGGAAGCAGAGACTACCCCGGATTCCCAGGTGTTAAACTTTCAGCTATTAGAGACCTTTCTGTGGGAGAAAAACACACAGATATCTTGTCTCCTTTATGGCACACCATCACATTTTCCCTTCCCCATGCAAGGCTCTCAGCATCACCAGAGAAGGACACCACTGTGAATTCTAGCAGGTTCGGATTCTTTCCCTGTTAGGCCTCTCACGGCTGAATGGCAGTCAGACAGCACCTGCATTCTCCATAAGACATTTGTGTTGCTAAAAAGAACTGTCACCGGATGCCTGGGCAGCTAGCTCTCTGTGAAGCATCTGCCTTCAGCTCAGGTCGTGATCTCCAGGTCCTGGGATCGAGCCCAGCTTCAGGCTTCCTGCTCCGCGGGGAGTCTGCTTCTCTCTCTCTTCCTCTACCCTACCCCTTGTTGATGTTCTCTATCTCTCTCTCAAATCAATAAATAAAATCTTTAAATAGAAAAGCCTGTCACACCGCCTCAAGGGAACTCTTCAGGAAGCCTTTCAAGAACCCTGGGATGGTTTTGGTGACCACCTTTGCAAGCCCTCAGAGGCTGGTGCAAATGCAGAGGCGAACATGCTGACCGAAGGGAGAAGTTACCAATAGGCTGCGTCTCCTTCCCCAGGGATCCAGAGTTCACTGGGGGTCTACCTTGTGCCCACACTTTGGGAAAGCAACTCCATAACCCAGTTTCTCCTTATGAATTTCATGTCTGGCTGGAGAGATTACCTAAGCATATAAAAGTGATGGCATAACAGGGATGCCTGGGTGGCCCCATGGGGTAAGCAGCCGGCCCTCAGTCGTCTCAGGTGATGATGTTGGGGTGGTGGGATTGAGCCCCGCATCTGGCTCCCCGCTCGGCGGAGAGTCTGCTTGAAATTCTCTCTCTCTGCTCCCCGCCCGCTCTTTCTCTCCTGTAAATAACTAAATAAAATCTTTTTAACAAGCGACGGTAAAACAGACACTAAGGTCTCAGCATTGCACAAGGCCATCTGTCACGCGAAAGGCATTTCAGGCCTTCCTGCTGCGGGTCCAGTTTGGAGGGCCCCGCCTCCCCAAGCTCACCTTCCAGAAGAACGCAGGCCTCCATGGTCATAGAGGGCAGTCCGCCTGAGTGGGGCCTGGGCGTGCGAACCAGCCCGAGGCAGCCACAGGAGCCACGGTACAAGGAGATGTCTAGGGTCACACTCGGATTTCATTCTTCACAAGATGGGGCCCCTTCCAACCCAGCAGGTCCTGCTCTGCTCTCAAGAAGGAAGAGGGATGAAGCAACAACTCCCTCCTCTTCCCAGGGTGTCCCCACCAGCCCTCTTTGCACACGTCCCCTATGGGAGCACCCTGTGCGTCTGAGCACCACAGCTGCATCTACCGTCTGAACAACATCTTCAATGCCCCTGAACTTCGTGACTAATTCACCTCAGGTGCCACGAGGTGAAAATTACAACAACTGCCTTTACATCATGGAAGATACACAAAACAAACTGATGTAAATCAGGAGAGCCAGGAAGAAAATACCCAGCTTTTTTGAATTAAATTGAGAATCTTCCTTGACATCTGAGGTTTGATATCTTTCAGCAGAGATGACAGCTCTGAAACTGCTCTCCCCGTGTGAGCGGAATATAAAGCGGTCAGGGCATCATTTACATATCACACAGACATCTCGGGCTGACAAGCTGGTTGCTTAGTAAAGAAAATACAAATAAAGTGGGGGGCTTCTGGGGGGGGTGCCTGGGACGCCTGAGTTAGTGTAGTAAGTGCTGGTTGGTTAATTAAGCAGTGTTTTGCCTTGGAAGGGTTAAGGCAAGGAGCAAAGTGGAGGAAGGAGCTGTTTTCCTACTCACTGTTCTCCACTTATCACCTCTCACCATGAGACAACGCTCTGAGCAACAGAAGCGATGATTGTGCAAATTATTTTCTTCCAAACATCGAAGTGGTGTTGAATCAAGGGGGGAGGCGGTAGGGATAGAAACCAGATCAAAATACGCCGATGTCTTAGTGATGCAGGGAAAAGCAGCTCTAAGAACTGTGGGAACCTCAAAGTCTCAGGCTCCCCCAGTGATAGGGTGCTCTGCTCTCTTCCCAGTCTCTTGTTTCTAAAGTTGATTCTTATTTGATTTGCTTTTCTTTCCTACATCCTATTATTTAATAGAGTACCTTGTCTTCCTTAGGCTACCACAGCATCCTCTAGTCTGAGCAGAGTCTTTGTTTGACACACAATAGATACTCAGTAAACATTTACAAATCAAATGTTAGTTAATTAAGTCCACACACAATGATCTGGATTTCAAAGTGAGATTCGCTATTTATTAACAAGGAGAAGGAGCAACGGAATTCTGGGAAGAGCTTTTTCTCTGGACTCCTAAACAGCTTGCTTCAAATCCTGGTTCTGTCACTTATTCAAACTTCAAGTTATTTATTTATATTGGAAGTGAAAAGGGAAGCGGGAAGGCAGGCTGGCAGGAGGGAAGGAAGAAAGCAAGGAGAGGGGGAGAGAGAAAAGGAGAGAGGGAGAGAGCAAGAAAAAGGAGGCAAAGAGGATGAGAGAGACAAGACAGAAGGAAGTTCATAACTATAATGAGTATTGATTGTTTGGTACAGGCACTGTTCTAAAATCTTTACATGTATTAGCTGAATACAACTGAAAACAATTATCCTCATGAGAACACTGAGACACAGAAGTTAAGTAATTTTCCTAAGGTCATGCAGATGCTAAGTAACAGGTCGGAGATAGAAATCCAGGCAATGTAACTCAAGATCCAGTTAATCTCTCTCTCTACACACACACACACACACACACACACACACACACACACCCCTCCCTCTCATGAGACTCTAATACACTAACTCTTAGGGCTGCTGTGGGGATTGAATTAAATGAGACATCTTGCAGAGATTGCCTGCCCGTGGTATTTTTAGTAAGCTCCTCTGATGAACGTGCACAAGAGGTTTTTTCATGCCACCTTGAGCCTGAGACCATCCTGAGTCATAGCCCGTTTCTCCCTCCCGCTTGCTACCTTCTGGAAGCACCAGCACGTCTCCCATACTCATTTTAGATCTTGTGACAAGACAGGATTTTCTCCAGCAATTCCCCTTCTGGGTATATATCCAAAAGAATTTGAAAGCAGAGTCGTGAAGAGATGTTTGCACACTCATGTTCACAGAACCATTATTCACAATAGCAAAGTGTGAAGGCAACCTAAATCTTCACCAATAAATGAATGAACAAACCAAATCTGATTGATACACATAATGAAATATTATTCAGCTTTTAAAAACAAAACAAATTCTGACACCTGTCGTATGTGGATGAACCTTAAGGACCTTACTCTAAGTGAAATACAAAGGGACAAATACTGTATGATTCTACTTATATGCGGTACACAGAGTAGTCAAATTCATAAGGACAGAATGTAAAATAGTGGTGGTCAAGGGGTGGAGGGGGCGTGGAAAGTTGGGTGTTACTGTTTAATGCATATGGAATATTCATTTTGAAAATGAACAAAAGTTGTGGATGTTGCTGTACAGCAATGTGAACATACTTAACACTACTGAACTGTACACTTAAAAATGGTTCAGATGGTAGAGTACCTGGGGGGCTCAGTTGCATAAGCGTCTGCCTTCTGCTCAGGTCATGAACCCAGGGTCCTGGGATCGAGTCCCGAATCAGACTCCCCATTCACTGAGGAATCCGAACACCTGCCTTTTCTTACCCTCCCTTCCCTGGCCATGTGACAAGCTGATGTTTTCCTCCTATTTTACAAATATTCCTTTCCCTTGCCTTCTTACTTCTTCTAAAAAAATAAAATAAAATAAAATAAACTGTTCTTTATGTCCATCTATGGGTCAGGCTAGTTGAGAAAGAAAGCAATTTGAATTAGCAAATTTATATTGTATGTGTGAATGCCTAATAACCACACACTCCTAAGGTTTTATATGCATTTTAAATTTGCACAAGATGTCTTAAAGGCAGAGAAAATTTTCTAATATGCAGGACTTCAGAGGCTATGGCAATATATAAATCATTTTCAGTGTAATCACTTGTAGAGCGGTCAGGGGTGTCTTGAATCACGTCACCTTGTTCACAGCCTGCTTCTCATGAGGTGGGGAATATTCTGGATGGATCCTAGTTTCACAGATCTTAAAGAAGAGCCTTCGCTGGAGTCCTGATGGAATTGGGTGGCTTTCTTTGAACAAAGTCTAATCAGGGCTCTACAAACAAGTCTTATCTTAGAGTAAGTGCAAAGGGAACTTACTTTCAATGTGAGAAAACTTAGCCTTCTAATACCCTTGCACCCTCTAAATCTAAATGACAGATGCCAGAGGTTCTAGAACATTCTCAAATTTTATGATATCACCGAACTGCTAAAGCAATAAATTATCCCCCAGCAGAATAAATTTTATATACACACACACACATACATACATATGATGATATATGATATAACATATTACATATAGGTCTACTGGGAGATAAGAAATAGGCCCTAGGGACAATGTTTACCTGCCAATTGTATTCAAAAGCTGAGATTCAATGAGATTTTGGAATACTGAAAAGAAATAAATAAAATAAAATAAACAAAATGAAAGCTGAGATTTCTCAAAGACCATCATTAATTAGATACTTAAATATAACTAGATACTTAAATATAAATATATAACTGTCATTAGATACTTAATATATCATCCAAGCAACTTAAAATGGACAAAGTCACTTTAGCCACTTTAGCCTTAAAACCCCTCCAAGGAACGAAGGACTCCCTTCTGACCTATGCCCTTCATTCTGGTTACTCTCCTGAGTCCTTCCCCCAACTCCACTGAGCTCTCCATTAGCTCCTGGACGAACCTGTTCTTCATTGCAACTCTAAGAGGCATGAAATTAAATCTTAGAATGATGTCAGTGACCAATAGAGTTAAATACTACACCAGGTAATGGGTATCTCAATTTTATTATCAAATAATAATAGATTTGAAAGGGCCTTCAAAGTTCATCTTGCTCATTTTTTCACCTAATTAAAAGAATTTTATTTCCAGCTTGCCCCTCCCTACAAACACAACACAGCCCCTACTTGAACTCTTCCAGCAGTTGGCTACCCATTATTTTATGAAAAGCGCTTCCATTGTCTGACAACTTTACCAATTAGAAGTGTAGCCATATTTTCAATGTCTTTATATCTGTTATTTTAGTTATCATAGTTTCTGAACTTTTCACATTACTATTACTCTCCTGTGAACATAGTAATAGTTATGTCTTGCATCTGCCAGGAACTAAGCTAGGGGCTTTAAATTGATTAATTGTACTTACCACAGTCCTGTGAGATAGTTCTAATGAAAAAAATAAGTAATTTTTCACCAAAAGCATGATTACTTCTAATAATAAAGGAAGGAAGGCATGGAGACTTAAGTACAGAGTCATGAATTCTTTAAATGGACAGAATCACAATGCTGTCCTGCCTCAAAGTCTATGATGCCTTCATATTAATATAAATTACTTCTTACTCATTCTTAGTAGTCAGAAATGTGCGCACTATGATGTACTTTAACTTTCTGCATTTTCTATTTGATTTACTTAATGTTTAATATTATTATAAATAGGGGCGCCGGGGTGGCTCAGTGGGTTAAAGCCTCTGCCTTCGGCTCAGGTCATGATCTCAAGGTCCTGGGATCGAGCCCCACATCAGGCTCTCTGCTCAATGGGGAGCCTGCTTTCCCTTCCTGTCTCTCTCTCTGCCTCTCTGCCTGCTTGTGATTCCTGTCTGTCAAATAAATAAATAAAATCTTTAAAAAATATATTATTATAGATAATATTTATGAAGTTCTTCCGCAGTAATGCCAAATGGATATGTAATTCAGTCACTGACAAATCAATGTGAATATTAACAAAGAGCCTTAATTGGGGATACTTCTAGAGACTAAACTGACATTCTAGCTCATTGTGGACAGTAAACTCTAGGATAGGGAGACTGGGCACGGAATGCCCCAGGGCTTTAGAAGCCTAATAGGAGTAGTGGGAGGAGCTAAACTCTCTGAGGTGATGCCAAATTAATACCAGCAGCACATGAGGTGGCCTTTGTTACTTCCTTAATAGACATCAACTGGCTAAGGTGGGGAACAGGTTGCTTCTAGGAATGTAGAACACAGAAACACACAGGTTCTCTCCATGGAGCTGGAGCTACAGGGGGGAGAGACCCTGACTATAGATCAGGAAAACCCAGGTTTCATCCCTTTTCTGCAATTCACTGCATGACCAGTCAAACCCCTTAGACATCCTGAACCTTTATTTCCCTAGGTGGAAAATGGATTGTTTATGTGCCTACCTCCTCCAAATATTGTGATAATGACCCAAAGGTTTTACATGATTAGAAGAGCTTTGTCAATGGACAAAGAACCTGTGGGTTCATGTTCTTGATCAACAACTATGACTGGCCAGCACCGATATTGGAAGCCATAAAACATTGTAGAACCAACAGCCTGGGACGAGGTAGAGGATGTCCCACCTACAGCCACCTACAGTGGAGCTCTCTGGGGAGGGCCACATATGTCAGGGGAGGTCACCCAAATGGCACAGTGGCAGCAGGAAGAGCAGCTGAAGGACTACTGCAGGGGTCCATGCAGCACCTGCTGGGGCCCATACAAAAGCACTTTAACTGCAGACAGGGAGAGGGGGATAGAGTTGAGCTTTATTATAGAGCCAGCGGTTATCCAGCTTCATGATTACTGTTTCTGATCAAACAGAGGAAAAAGCGGCAGAAGGGGGAGAAACTCAAGTAATTTCTGTGAATTAATCTCAGCGTGCGTGATTGTTCAGCAGGAGTATTTCAGTTGAGGTAGGAACTAATGAAACAAAGTTGTGGGGGAGTTTGCGGCATGAACAGATGTGTATATGAGTGGAGGAGTCTATGGTCCAGGGTCAGTACCCACCCTGAATTACATCTGAATCTCAGGAGGAAATTTGAGGTGGAGGTTTGAAAGTCATCACCTTCTGAGTGATAATTGGATCCAAAGGACAAGTAAATATGGTTTAAAAAAAAAAAAAAAAAAAGGTGAGAAGAGGCAGCAAGACCAGAAGCTAAGGATGAAATCTTGGGGAAAAGTGACCCTTACAAGTTAGGCAGAGAAATGAGTCAGAAAGAGAAAGTGAATAGTGACCAGAGGGAAAGGAGACCTGAAGAAGGCTGTGGGGGGTGGGGAGGTTGTCCCACAGATGTCAGGGATGTCAGGAGATAAAGAGTGTTCAGGAAGGGAGTGCTTAATTGTATCAAAGGCTTGGAAGATTTCTGTCGTGGCTATCTCAAGTTTCATAGTGAAATGAACCTGACTAATCATCCCAGCTTTGTTGGGTAGAAGAGCAACTTACACAAACTTTCTAAGATTCCAATCCGTCTTCTTTTAATTGGGGAAAAGCACTTGTCTCTTCTCAAGGGCTGAAACGCTCTACCCTGTGCTGACTGCATAGAAAGCCCTCACCAAAGTTACCTGCTATTATTAATTGTAACTACTATGTATATATATAAAGACGGAGAGGAAACTATCCCATGTTGGAGTTAGGGTGTTAACCAGTGCATCTTACAAGGGTACACTGGGAGTGGGAATAGAATGCTGGCTTTTGGTGGTTGAAAAACACCAGAGTGGACCAATTGCCATTTTGTGTATCAAAATCGGCCAATGGTCAGCAATTTCTTCCAATTCAACTTAATAAGGAGTCAATTAGTTATGGATCTATTAGATACACATTATTTATTGAAAAAGTGTTACCATAGGGTGATGTTAACAAGTGGGAGTTTTGGGGCTGGGGTGCTGTTTTTTATTGTGTCTTAGAGAAAGATTTGAGCATTTTTAGAGAAGAGTGAGCAAGTACAAAGGAAGAAGATAAAATCACACCAGAGGAATTTTTTTTTCCTTCAGAAAAGTAATCCAAGGGAGCATAGAGTGGTCCCCATGAGTAAGGCTCTTTCATGCTCTAGTTATTGGCCCTGAGAAAATTACTTAACCTTTCTATCCCCCAGTCTCCTCATCTTCAAAAATAATAGCTACTACTTCATAAGGTTATTATGAGGTTTAAGAATAATATCTAGTTTGTACAAGGAGTTCCCTAAGTAATAATACATTACTTTTATCATGATCATGTGATGATCCACAGGATCAGGGAGGACCCTAGAGGAGATGGTTCTCAGTGTGCAACCGATCAGCAAGGGGGATTGTGCCAGCAGGTGAAAACAACAGGTACATCCATGTCTAGGGATCATAAACAGAACCACAGTGTAAACTCTGAAACTTTACTACTAGATGGTCCATCACCTTTGAATCTTAAAGGCTTTTACTTGTCAAAAAGCTCAATTAAAATTAAAATATGGGGCTCCCAGGTGGTCCAGTCAGTTGAGTATCCAACTGTTGGTTTTGGCTCGGGTCCTTATTATCTCAGGGTCATAAGATCCTTGGTGTCTGTCTTCTCTCCCCTCTCTTATGAGGACGCTTGCTGTTGGATTTAGGACCCACCAAGAAATGTGGGAGGATCTCATCTCAAGATCTTTAATTACATCTGCAAAGCCACTTTTTGCAAGTTCTTTCACTTACTTTGCTTGGAGTAGGCCTTGCTATGTGCAACACTTTGGCATAACTGAATTTATTTTATATAATTCTAGGAAAGATACCACTATAGCTATCAGAGAAAATGAGAGAAGTGATAAAAAATTGTTCAAAATACAGAGATGCCTACTCAGAAAAAAATAAAATCATAAGATTTTGCAGCATTTAATACGTATGTATTTTCTAAAGATGTTTTACTTTATTACTCTACTTGGTACTAATGATTTTTTCACTGAAAATAAGAAGCTGCAAATACTTTATGAATCTGTATTTTAACATTGATATTCAAAAGATTTATATTATGCAGCTATTATGATTCATAATAATCACACAGATTATGTGTTATTATGGCTTTACAAGAAATAGATTTATATTAGGCTCATAGACCCATCAAATCACAAATAGAGTAATATATTTAAGTTTCACTGTTCCCTCTAAAATAGGACACTTGACATGCATCCCCAATTTTCCTACAGTTAAGCTAACTTGAGGTTGTCACCCTGAACCAAATGTTCATATCTGTATGGAGAGTAGTGTATCGACTTACAGACATCAGATCTATTATGTAAGTATCATAGCATTGCTTCTGCATTTTACGTGCTCTACCCATTACAGGCCATTCTTCTCTCTCAAAGATGATGTCTCTGAGAGGGCTGGAGGAGACAATCTCTAAGATCCCCCTGGCTTTCACACTCCTAAGTCTTCTGACCTACTACCAGTCTTTGAGTTATATTTCCCATGCCAAATCATGCTGACCCAGCCTTCTCCTGTCTCCAGCGTCTTCCTGTGACACATGACAAGCATTTACAAGATAAGTGATGATGACCCTACGTACAGTCTGTGGCCTTTGAACAGAATGAAGCTAATTGCTCCGCGTGAAAAGAGATCAGTGATTTTGTTAACGCAGCACTCTAGCCAATGTCTGTACACAACAGATTCAAACACTGTATAATCACGAGATAGATGCACACTATAAAATGTAAGACCCCTGAATTACAAAATCAAACCCAGCTTCCTTTTCATTGTCTAGGGCCTCTAGTAACTTTAATCAAGGTAAAGTTTCTTGATAGGCATGAGCATTTCTATGGTAACAAAAGCACATCAAATTCTGTATCTGTACTTGTATTTTTCATTCTTGGACAGAAGAGTAGAACCAGTGTGCGTGTGTGTGTGTGTGTGAGGGAGTTAATGTGACTATTCAGCAGGTTAAATATTTTACCTAGTAAATATTACATTATTACCTATGTGAATAATGCCACTAAGCAAAACAAAAATCTGTAATCAGTAGTATTTTCTTAATTTGGTTCACTAGACTTCTAGTTTAGTGAGAAACAAACGATGTATAACCGTATGCTCATTAATTTTATGAGGTCCATCTCAAGGATCCAACAGACTCTCTGATAAAGTTCAAAAAATGACATCTCAGTTTTTAAAAAGGCTGGCAAATATATTGCCTAGTAAATCTTAATCTTCTATCCAAGTCCAGAGGCTTCTCTGGAGCTCAGTAATCCAAACAACATGTCATTCCTAGAGGGTGAGAAATATTGCTATTTGAACACAAAACAATCTGGAAAAAGATGTTTTTCTGTGATGATATATAATAAACCACAAGAACTTTTGTTGACAATATAAGACATAAAGGAACTTTCACTGCCCAGAATGAAATCTTCTAGTACCTACAGATTCATATGAACATGGGTCCTTCTCCTTAAATTTGAGTCACAGACAGTTCTATGGACATAGTTACACAATCTTCCAGACATCTATTGAAATATATGACTTATATTATAACCCCCTGAAGAAGTTAGACTCGCTTTATCCAAACTTCCTTCTGCAATGTGAGTTTTCCCTGATATTTAGGATGCCACGTGTCTTACTGGCACAGAATTCCGTAATACTTACTATGTCTGCAGACTTTTGAAATTATCTTTTGCTTTTAATCATTTCCGTGTTGATTTGAATGAAATCCTAATCTTGATGATGTATTTCTTTGTGAACTCATTTGGGGAAAAAAATACCGCCCGCTGAAGGAGGTGAACTAAAGTGCATAAAAGAGAGATTTCATTATCTGAAGGCCCTAAGGAGCACAATCTGTTCTTTTAAATAATCTTTTTTATTTTTTTTTAAATAATAATTATCTCAGTGCTAGGCAGTTCATCTGGTGAGGGGTAAGGAAGGGTAATTTTTTGGTCCAGAGTATCAACAATTAAGGGACTGCATAAAGATGTGTTTAGTTCTAAGTCAAACGGGTTTCTTTTACCTATCCTAGTATTGTCTGATCTGCTCTCAGGATGGAAAGCAAAATGCTGGCTTCTTGGTGTGCTCCAGGTTTAGGGATCCAACACTGAAATTTAATACATTACACAGCCAGGCCCATGATGATCCACATAAGTCTGAATCATTTAGGCCACAGCCAGTGTCAGCTGGCCCATCTAAGAAACCTTTATTTTCTTCTATCTCCTGTCCTTGACACCCAACATCTATCAATAGACCACTTCATTTGTAGTGGATCATGGAATCTACTGTAGTATATTAGAGAGAGTTAGGTCTGTACGTGTGTGAGTATGTGTGTAGAGTCAGGTATGGTCATAAAGTATGGTCAAATATCAGGGTTCCTGGGTGGATCAGTTGGTTAAACATCTGCCTTCGGCTCAGGTCATGATCTCAGGGTGCTAAAATCGAGCCCCACTTCAGGATCCCTGCTTGGCAGGGACTCTGCTTTTCCCTCTCCTTACCATCTCCCATGCTTATGCACTTGCATGTACTCTCTCTGTCTCAAATAAATAAAATCTTTTAAAAAACAAATTTAATAAATACATAAATAAATAAAGGTAGCAAGTATAAAAACTATTCAACTACCCCAAAATTTTCTTAACAATTGGACTATACAGTTCAAATTCAGCAATATCTGAATTTCCAGTAAATGTTAATACCACTTCTTGAGATGTGGTCATTTTCAACAAGGCATAATAAACACTTTGTAGGGAGCATCTTACAGTTTGATAATATACCTCTCTGTGCATTATCCTGGATTCTTACACTGACCTAATGTTACAGACTGAATGTTACTGTCCCCCTGAAAACAATCTGTTGAAACCTAATCCAAAATGTGGTGGCATTTGGAGGTGAGGTCTTTGAGAGAAGTTAGGTCAGAGGGTGGAGCCTTTGTGAACGCAATTTGTACCCTTGTAAGAGGGCACCTCACAGAGCTCCCCACATCTTCTGCTGCTTAAAGTTAGAGTGAGAAGGCCTCCTGTGCGGGAGGGGCTCTCATCAAACACCAAACCTATTGGTACCTAGATCTTGGACTTCCAGCCCCTAGAACTGTAAGAATTGAATTACTGCTGTTTATCGACCGCTCAAACTATAGTGTTTTCTTATAGCAGCCCAAGTGGGCTAAGACATCCCAGAAGAGAGCTACTCTTACTTTTGTTAGTAGCTCAGGCTAAGAAAAAAATTCAAGGTGAAGGCCATACACAGCTAAGCACCTTCATCTAGGCCACAGCAATGTTGCAGTGTTAACAGAGCCAGAGTGAAAATTGAGAAGTGGACACAATTTGTCTTTGTTCCTTCTTTTCATTTCCTGACCTATGGCTTCTTCACAGCTCACTAACCAGAGATTTCTGCTGCTCTATAGGGTCCTCTAAGAGAAAAATGTCGGTATGAGGGACAGAGTAAAATCAGATTTTAAAGGTGTGCCCGGTGCCTGGCTGGCTCAGTCTGTAGAGCATGTAATTTTTTTTTTTTAAGATTTATTTATTTATTTGAGAGAGAGGGAGAGAGAGATGGAAGGATGAGGGACAAGTGGGGGGAGAGGGAGAATCTTGAAGCAGATTCCCTGCTGAGTGCTCAGTCTCTGGACCCTGAGATCATGACCAGAGCAGAAATCAAGAGTGGGCCACTTAACTGAGTGAGCCATCCAGGCATCCAAAGCATGGGACTGTTGATCTAAGTTTGAGTCCCACATTGGGTGTAGAGATTACTTAAAAATAAATAAATAAGTAAATAAGATCTAAATAAATAAATAAATAAATAGATGTCCATTAACAGAAAATATCTCTAATGAGAAATGATTTGTAATTTTGCAATATCTTTGTGGGAGACCTCTAGAAACAGTGTGGTGTGAGTGGGTTAACAAGTCTCTAGGAAGTGAGCTAATGTGCAAATGCTTACTGGGATCTAGGTTAAGGTAATATCTCACCATGTGAAGGATTGAATTTCTGGATGAAGTTCCAAAAAGTTTCTGTACAGCAAAGGAAACAGTCAACAAAACAAAGAGGCAACCCACAGTATGGGAGAAGATATTTGCAAATGACACTACAGAGAAAAGGCTGATATCCAAGATCTATAAAGAACTCCTCAGACTCAACAACACACACAATCACATTAAAAAATGGACAGAAGACATGGACAGACACTTCTCCAAAGAAGACATACAGATGACTAACAGACACATGAAGAAATGTTCATCATCATTAGCCATCAGAGAGATTCAAATCAAAACCATACTGAGATATGACCTTACACCAGTTAGAATGACCAAAATCAACAAGACAGTAAACAACAAGTGTTGGAGAGGATGTGGAGAAAGGGAAAGCATCTTATACTGTTGGTGGGAATGCAGGTTGGTGCAACCACTTTAGAAAACAGTGTAAAGATTCCCTAAGAAATTAACAACAGGGCTACCCTCTGACCCTGCAATTGCACTACAGGGTATTTACCCCAAAGGTACAGATGTAGTGAAAAGAAGGGCTATCTGTACCCCAATGTCCATAGCAGCAATGGCCACAGTCGCCAAATTGTGGAAAGAGCCAAGATGTCCTTCAACAGACAAATGGATAAAGAAGATATGCTCCATATATACAATGGAGTATGATGCCTCCATCAGAAAGGATGAATACCCAACTTTCATATCAACAGGGAGGGGACTAGAGGAGATTATGCTGAGTGAAATAAGTCAAACAGAGAGAGTCAATTATCATTGGTTTTATTTAGTTGTGAAGCATAAGGAATAGCACTGAGGACATTGGGAGATGGGGCGTAGTGAGTTAGGGGAAATTGGAGGGGGAGATGAACCATGAGAGACTGTGGACTTTGAGAAACAAACTGAGGGTTTTCCAGGGGAGAGAGATGGGGAGTTGGGCGAGCCTGGTGGTGGGTATTAAGGAGGGTACAGATTGGATGGAGCACTGGGTTTGTTCCATAAACAATGAATTTTGGAACACTGAAAAAAAAAGTGAAATGAAATAAAGAAAAAAAAAAAGATGGAATTTCAGCGGATTGACCTTTTCATCCATCCAGGTCATGTCTTACCATTACCATCAGGTGATAGGCCTGTCTGTGTACACAATTCTAGTGAATGTGCTACCTCCATTAGTGGATAAAAGTGAGTGAGCCTGTGCTTGCATTTCACAAATAGCCATCAGCTCTTGTCTACTCTCACTGTTCTCATCCAGGTCTAAGCCTCCATCACTAAATTTTACAAAGTTGACAGTTCTCATCCTGACAATGCATCTTATTGGGGTTAATAAACAATTACACGTCACAATAAACCTAAGGAACAGAAGCCTAATTAGTACTTGTGCTATTGACTGTTCTCGATTTATGAAGTTGAAATTTGATACAGAATCATAGTCATAAAACAGGGAAATCATTTGCATATTTTCCTAAGGAGGCATGCAATGAATTTCATTAGTATTTGTAAAATCTTTTGAGGGCCCTCATGAAAGAGCTGCTTTGAGGATTAATTGTTGACTTTAAAGCACTTATGATAATACAGAAATGCTAACTAAGAACTCAAAAAGGCAGCCTAGCAGTAAAAATGGTGATGAGTTGACATTCTTTAGCTCCCTGGTTTAAGGATAGAGGTTTGTGTAACTTCTGAACCAATGGAATAGTACACACAGATATCTGGAAATGAGCAGCCTTTGTGTTGGAAGACAGATAACTAGAAATCAGAAGCTTTATGTATGGCTGGGTGAGTGACTTTAAAATGCATAAAAACAGAATGTTAGAACAAGAAGGGATCCTGGGGCTTCCTGTATAAACAACATCTTTATTTTACAGAGAGGCCAAGTGTCTTATGCAGATCCTATGGTGAGTCAAAAACATTCAGATCTATTGAACTTCTATTCTGATTCTTCTTCTAGTAAAACATACTCTATCATATTTGACCCTAGATAAAATCTGGAAATCACCTGTCTTTCTCTGCTATTCTGTTTGTATTTCTGTCTCACTTTTTTTCTTTTTTAAGATTTTATTTATTTATTTGACAGAGACACAGCAAGAGAGGCAACAGAGGGAGGGGGAGTGGAAGAGGAAGAAGTAGGCTTCCTGCCAAGCCAGGAGCCCGATGTGGGGCTCCATCACAGGACCCTGAGATCATGACCAGAGCTAAAGGCAGATGCTTAATGACTGAGCCACCCAGGTGCCCCTTCCCTTTTTAAAGACTTATTTATTTATTTGAGAGAGAGAGAGAGCAGGGGGAGGGGAAGAAGGAGAGGAAGAGATAGAATCCCAAGCAGACTCCCCATAGAGCACAGAGCCTGATGCAGGACTCAGTCCCACAACCCTGAGATCATGACTTGAGCAGAAATCAAGTGTTGGATGCTTAACCAAGTGAGCGGCCCAGGTGCCCCTCTGTCTCACTTTGTTTGTTAGTTTTTCACTAGCTTACAATACATCATTAACAGAAAATCTTCAAGCCCAGGGCATTTTCATTTGGATGTTTACATTCTCATAGATTTACAAACTCCCATAAGTGGATTTTGTAAATGATAATTCAGTTCTTGTGATATCACATTGATGTCTGGGGAAAGGGCCCTTTGTGAGTCACCCCAAACAAATCACATAGCCGATGCTCTGGACCACATCCTGAATCCCCTCTGGAAGGTGAACAAGGTAATATGAAGAAAGACCTCAGTTTTTCAGAAGAAGGAACTTTGAGTGGAGTGCTCCTAATTAAGTTAAATACTTCAGTACTGCAGGAGATCTCAGAAGCATTTTAAGTAAAACATGGTAAAACATTTTTGTTTTTCTTAAAATTTTCTATTTTGCCCAAATTTTCAAACTTGCTGTCATAAACATTTTGTCTTCTAATTATTTTCTGGTTCTAGTATATCTGTGTTTATGGGTGCCCAATTTTATTTCCATATTTTCTATTTGAGCCTTTCTATTTTTTTCTATTTGAAATCTTACCAAGTTATGCTAATTATATTAATATTGCTTTAAAAAAACACAGCTTTTATATAATAAGTTTGCTTTCAGTTTAACTAACTTATCTTCTAACCTTAATATTTCATCTCATTTCCTTTGGATGAATTTGATTATCTACTTTCTGACTCTTACCTTGGGCACATATTGTCTTCATTTTGACCTATTTTCTTTTCTCCTATGAGCTAAATCTTCTATAGGTTTTTCTTTAGCTGCATCCCACAATTTTGATAAAAATATGTATTCATTTCCTAGTATTTCCTATTGGTTTCTTCTCTGAACCAAAGTGATTTGGAAGTATGCATGTTTTATGGTTATCTTCAAGTGAATAGTTTTTTTTTTTTTTTTGCATACTGATTTCCAACTTAAATGCATGTTACTCAGAACATAGTATGTATTATACCAAATATTTAAAATTTGTTAGGACTTGATATATAGCCTGCAAATGATCGATTTAAAAAAAAAAATTCAACTTGCACTACTCCAGTTAGATTTTATTTCTATATATGTCTATTGAATCACATTTTCAAAATACTAATACTTACTAAGTATTAGTTCTGAGACTAATACTGAGATCAAGCCCCTCAGTGGGCTCTCTGCTCAGTGGGGAGCCTGCTCCCCCCACCACCTACCTGCTGCTCTGCCTGCTTATGATCTCTGTCTGTCAAATAAATAGATACAATCTTAAAAAAAAAGGGTGGAGCCACTTTTTAAAAATTAAATAAATAAATAAACTCTCCCATTGTGATATGGATTAAAACATTTCTATTTGCAATTCCTTCTATTTCTGCTTTCTATATTATGAAGCAATGTCCTTATTGATTCAAGTTTGGGGTTATTCAACTTAAACTGTCTTGGTCTCTAGGGATAATTTTCACTGTTTTGCTTTTCGGTCTTATATTAATTTTCTACAGTAACATCTTCTTGGGTAATATTTACCCAGTAAATACTTTTCCAGTTTTGTTTCCAGATTTTTTTGTATACCCATATTTTCCAAATGGCCATAATGTATTAACAGCCAATAAATGTAATTTTTAATAATCACGTTGATGTTTTGATCTATCAGTAAAACTTTGTCTTTCAACTAGAAATTTGGTGTTTTTACATTTGTTGTGATTACTTTTGTGTTTAGATTTATTTCTACCATCTTATTTCATGCTTTGCAGTTTTTTTTTCATTTTTTTCTATTTGCTATTTTTATTTCTTACCTCTTTATAAGTAGCTTATTTTTTCTCAACTTTTTGTTATTTTTGTTGCTGTTGCTCTTCAATAATTTAGAAGGTACGCACTAGATTTCTTCTTTAGTGGATGTTAAGACTACACATTCTGTTTAGTATTAACATACAGTTGAAATGTAAATGTTATTGGTAATAAGTAATTTTATCCTCCTCCAAAAAAATATCAAAATCTTAACACAATTCAAATCCAAATTATATCATTTTGGATTACTTTTCCATCATGATGTATTTTAATTCAATCTCATTATTTGAAACCTCACATATTAGACATAGTTATTTTTTTATACCACCAGCTCATTTGTGAGTATGATTTTAGACTTTTAAATAATTATCAGGCTTTCATCTAATACTATTCATTGAGGATCATATTCCTAAAGCACGTCATTTAAAAGCAACATTAGCAAGGATCCATAGGGGTAAATTTGTTTACTCCATGGTTTATCTAAAATGTATTCATCTCATTCCCAAATGGAAACAGTGTTATGTGATATGTAATTTTAGATGGATAGTTATCTCAGCACTTGGAAGACAACTTTATGCTCTCTTCTGACTTCTGCTTTTGATATTGAGAAGTTAGGTATCTGTCTAATTGCCATTACTTTGTAGGAAATTGGTGTTTTCTTTCTGTCTAACGTTTAGATATTTTTTTGGTCTTGATTATGTATCTGATATACCTAGATAAATATACCTTTTTAATTTATGCTATTTGGGATTCATTGTGAATCCTGAAGTTGAGGACAGGTATCACTGGCCTTAATAGCAATTTTCTCTTCAACTATTATCATTTCTAATTCTTTCTATCTTCCCTTAATAGATCTTCAACTAGAAGCATGTCAGTTGTTTACATTCAGTCCTCCATGTCTTCTCTTCCCTTGTATGTGTTCCATCTATTTCTCTACATATGCCTCTTACTGTGTCATTTTAAAATATCTTTTAATTCACTAGTACCTTGTTCAGCTATTCCTGATTAATTTGCCAAGGAAGTTTTATTTTACCCTAGATGTTATATTTGTTGATTTGCTTGTTTCAGATCTGCCTGGTACTTTTTTTTTTTTCTAACTATCTGACATCCTGTTCTTATATTTATTTAGCCCATGCATTCATTCTTTTTTTTTTTAAGATTTTATTTTATTTATTTGACAGACAGAGATCACAAGTAGGCAGAGAGGCAGGCAGAGAGAGAGAGGAGGAAGCAGGCTCCCCACTGAGCAGAGAGCCTAATGCGGGGCTTGATCCCAGGACCCTGAGATCATGACCTGAGCTGAAGGCAGAGGCTTTAACCCACTGAGCCACCCAGGCACCCCCCATGCTTTCATTCTTTAAGTATACATTAACTTATTTCATAATCTATGTTCCATAGTCAGTAATTCCAAATCCACATTTGTTGTTTTTGTCCTACTGATTTTTGTTATTGATGTTTCTAAATCATAAATCTGATTTTCTTGTGGTTTGAGATTTTTTAAAATAATATGTTTTCTGGCAACATATCAGATAAAGGGCTAGTAACCAAAATCTATAAAAAAACTTATCAAACTCAACACCCAAAGAACAAATAATCCAATCAAAAAATGGGCAGAGGACATGAACAGACATTTCTGCAAAGAAGACATCCAGATAGCCAACAGACACATGGAAAAGTGCTCCACATCACTCGGCATCAGGGAAATACAAATCAAAACTTCGATGAGATACCACCTCATACCAGGCAGAATGGCTAAAATTAAAAAGCCAGGAAATGACAGATTCTGGCGAGGATGTGGAAAAAGGGGAACCCTCCTACACTGTTGATGGGAATGCAAGCTGGTGCATCCATTCTGGAAAACACATGCAGCTTCCTTGAAAAGGAAAATAGAGCTCCCCTATGACCCAGAATTGCACTTCAGGGTGTTTACCCTAAAGATACAAATATAGTGATCTGAAGGAGCACATGCACCAGAATGTTTATAGCAGCAATGTCCACAATAGCCAAACTATCAAAAGAACCTAGATGTCCATCAACAGATGAATGAACAAAGAAGAGGTGGTATATATATACAATGGAATACTATGCAGCCATCAAAAGAAATGAAATCTTGCCATTTGCAATGATATGGGTGGAACTAGAGGGTATTATGCTGAGCTGTCTTTCTCAATCAGAGAAAGACAATTATCATATCATCTCCCTGATATGAGGAATTTGATAGACAAAGTGGGGGACTTTGGGGGCAGGGAAGAAAAAAATGAAACAAGATGGGATCAGGAGGGAGACAAACCATAAGAGACTAATTAATGTCACAAAACAAACTGAGGTTGCTGGGCGGGAGAGGGTGAGGGTGGTTAGGTTATGGACATTGGGGAGGGTATGTGCTATGGTGAGTGCTGTGAAGTATGTAAGCCTGACAATTCACTTTCTCCCAAACTCAACCATTCTATAAATCCAATTTGAATGGGTTTTCTTTATTTGCTTATTTATTGAATAATTTATTTAGCATTTGTTGGAGTTTCTAGTCAAAATTTTTAAGACTATTTGGGCCACCATGTAGGTGGAGATAAAGTCTCTAAAATGTGTTTCTATATATAAAATCTGTCTTTCTCCTACCCATATTTCCAGAATATGGCAAATTCTGAAAATATGTAAAAATACATGCAGCACAAGTCATTATACCATAATAGCAATCCTGGATTTAAGAATATATATATCTTAGCAAGATTTTTTGGTCAATACCTCATATTACATTTAGGAGGAACAATACAGGTAGGAAGTATGTAATTTTTGCAAGGTTCTAGAGTATCAGAGCTTTTCTTACAACCCGTTTCTCCCAAATCCCAGCTCTGTATTATCTTTCCCTAAGTTTTAAACAAAAATTATGCATTTCAAACATAATATCAGCCTCTTGGTAAATACAAATCTACATCTTAGATATTTCATTTCTCCCAGGAAAATTATATCCTGAGTTCCTGATATCCTCCAGTTCTGTCATTATGCATCATCTCAGAAGACTGGAAAGTGTTAATCATAAGTGATTATGACAGATATAGGAAAGTCTTTCAGGTGAGACAGATGTGCTGGAGGGATATGTGTGTGTGTGTGTGTGTGTGTGTGTGTGTGTGTGTGTGTGTCTGTGTTTTAACCACACGCAAATGTCCCAGTTTTCATCAAAAGTAGAATAAAATCTCCTAACTATAAATCTAATACTGAAACAGCAACTAAGTATGGCCAGAGAGAAAACTGTAGAGTAGAAATAGCATACCCTAGTATATTGAAAGATCTTTTCCATCAGCATCTTTGATTATTCTTATTGTTCTATTTCCCCCTAATGAACTATTCTATGATAGGGTCTGGTTGCCATCGGTTACCAGTTAGAGCAGCCATACAAACTGGAAGAATTTGAAAAAGTTTGGATCTCAAAGAAACCAGGAAAAAGTTAAGAACAAAAACGTTATGACATCAACTTCCTTTGACACCATATTGCATCAGGATCCTTGGATAACTTATATTTATTTCAACTCTTTGACATCACACTAGTCCAGAAGCGTCCATTAGAAATTTGAAAGACCTCTCTAGGACAAGAGATTTATAGAACCAAACTGGAAGCTCCTGTTAAATGCCAAACTTTTGGAAACTTAATCAATCCTTGCTGCAAAGAGGCCCAAGTCCTTAAGTGTTGGCTCTGGGGAGATAAACAACAATGATGACAACAACAAAACACATTCTGCTTCTTTATCTTAAATTTTTATGTGAATCAAATTGAATCTACCCTTTGATATTGCCTTTCATGAAATTTAAATGTGAAGTTAAAGCATGAGTGCATTAAGAGAAAGAGAGAGAGCCAGAGAAAAAGACCTAGGACTGCCTTCTGCTTGCTACTGCTGCTTCTTCTTCTTCTTCTTCTTTTTTTTTTTTTTTTTTTTTTTTTGTCCGTAGGTTGAAATTCCACTTAATTTATTCATTCTTTGCTTCATTCAACAAAAAGTAAGTGCCAGTTATCACCAGGTACTGCCTCAGGTCTAGCAATGCAACGGAAGGGAACCTGATCTCATGGAACTTACATTCTAGTGAAGAGGTGAGAAACAATCCACAAATATAAAATTAGTTAAAATTTTTATTCTTTTAAAAAAGCTGGCCAAGATAATTGAGTATCTCAGAAACCACCTCGGAGTGGGTGATCCTACAGCCTCTTAAAGGAGAAGTTGTTTAAACTGATGCCTACCTATAAAAAAAAAAAAAAGTCAAACCAAATACATACACTGTGCAAAAAACATTTCAGCGGGAGACATAGGAGGGCAAATTCACTGAAGGAGGAATGAGGTTAATGTGTGTGAAGGACATGAAGAAGGCAAGTGTACCTGGACAGTAATGATAAGGAAACCTGATATAAGACGAAATCCAGGAGAAAGTTTAGGCGGGGATCCAGTAAGGCCATGTAGGATGTGGTGAGGATTTGAATTCAATCCAAGATGATGGGAAGACATGGATGAGTTTCAAGCAGGGGACTGCTGCTTAACCATACCCTCCTTGTTATTCCTGCAGGTCCAAGGAGGTTGAAGATGTTTGATCTGTAAATTGCCAAAACAGTATCAACTCATCTTTAGTTTTATAACACATACACTTTGACTCCCAAGGTATAATTTGTAAACTAAATGATATTATTCCTATACTGTGACCTGGGGAAAAGAAAATATTCAGTGCATCAATTTCAAGTGCCTGGATATGAGAAGAAAATCTAATGTACTCTAGCTGGAAAAATTACAGTGCATCTTGTAAATATTTCTCTAGTGTATAATTCCCTCCTTGGATGAGTTTTTACCTTGAATCAAACCTCAGTCCATTATAGCCAACAGAAAATGGAATACAAATTATGAATTCTTTCAAAAATAAAGGAAAATGCTATTCTACCACAAACGCAGAGGTCTGCGCTCTCTCATCGTTCCCTCATCCAGAGATCATCGAGGAATGACAGCTTTGCTAACGGGGCATTTCTTGGTAAGGCCATGGACTGCTGAAAGGGAGCTATTAGGAAAACAAATGATTCTCTTTAGCATCTTGGCGCTAGCTTCAGTTTTATGCAGCTGTATTATACTGTAGCCTCCACTGATGTACAGGCACTCTTCTGAAGTGTGTTAAAGACAAACCAGGGGCTGAAGTCATCATTCTCTCGCAACACTCAAGATCAACCAGAGTCAGCGATTATCGCCGAAACTGCACTCATTTGCCCAACATCAAAAACTGATATTTTGATGCATCTCTCTTAACTCATTAGAATCATTTATCTGGTGAATAAATTTTAACTGCATTAAAATACTTAGCATGCATGGAATACATGTTTATGATTCCTAAGTTTTCTGGTTTAGATCATTCTACCTTCATAAACAAATTAAGGTATCTGCATGCTGTCTAACAAAGGAAAAAAAATCATCTCTCAGACTATAGTAAGATTTACTCTAAAATTATCACCTGACATGGCTATTTTCTTTTTCTTTTTTTTTTTAACATTTTTATTTATTTGTCGGAGAGAGAGAGCGTGAGCACAGGCAGATAGAATGGCAGGCAGAGGCAGAGGGAGAAGCAGACTCCCTCCTGAGCAAGGAGCCCGATGCGTCACTCCCAGGATGCTGGGATCATGACCTGAGCCGAAGGCAGCTGCTCAACCAACTGAGCCACCCAGGCGTCCCTGACATGGCTATTTTAAAATAAAATGAATATTCAGAATAATCTACCTTCACAATTAGGGAATTTGAGAAAGAGAGAAAGAAATTAGTTATAATGGAGGCCAGGATTTATGAAATGGACCAGAAATAATAAGCTAAATTGAAGCACACAAATTAGCTGTGACCAGCATACATTCTATTTATTCACACCTCTTACCAAGGCAACGATCCAGACAGTAGTAGGCTTAGGTCAAGCTGCTTGTAGTATTTAAACCAAGTATGTTTTTCTACACCTGAGAGGTTTCTCACAGGTTTTTAGCAAACATTCCATGGGCATGGTAGCTGCTTATATAGGAAAATTTCTATAGAGAAGCAAACAAACAAAATCCAGATTTTCTGATATAAAACTTTCCACAGTGGAATCTAGGAATATATGCTTCAGAACATACTCCTCTAGGTGATACTAAATCAGTCTATCAGTCTTTCCTTGAGGATATCCAAACTTACCCTTCCTTAAAAAAAAAAAAAAAAAAAAAGTTTGTTAAGCAGATACTATTCTTTATCTTATTCTACAAATTTTGTTATCAATGCTTTGCTCCATGTATAGAATAGTCTATCTTAGATTTCTTAAAAACCAAGTCCTTTTGGAATTCTTATAAATAAACTCAAGATAAATCTTTCTTCCAATTGTGACTTTTATTTTCCTTAGACACCTTTAGAAATAAGGAAAATTTAGAAATAAAGGATATAATTGAAAATAAAGGCAAATAGACTCTCAGCTGTGAGATGTGCCCACATTTTTGCTTGCTGTTGTTTTCTCTTTCTTACTCATATTTTGTACTCAGAAGACTAAAACATATTTCATACTCTAGGCCCTAAATTTAACCATAATGAATGCAGACATTTTCCTCTTTAGGGATCTCAAAACATAATGGTACATGCTTCTTTCTGTTTTCAAGATGAAGCAACCTTTTGTAGATGATTTTTAAATGGTACTCTGGTCTAACTCACTGCTGAATGGGATTGTAGCAAGCTCACCATAGCCTTCAACCTCCTGCATGCTGATGACTCTGAAACCTTCCATCTGGGTTCAGCCAAACACAGCAGCAGGACCCAACCATACAAACCCATTTCTACTTGACAGCCAGGAATGCATACAATTTCACACAGTTAATTTTAGAATGTAATTCATGGGGCTCTTTCCCAGATCCTCAGCACAGCATCTGTTCAGAACTGGTCCATATGACATAGTCTGACAGCTTTTTATTGCTTTTCCAAGAGAATCTCTTAATGATGTCAACTTCTTGGTTGTCTTTTGAACAGATAAGTGCCATCTCTAAAGTTCAGCTTTGGAATTTCTGGATATGAATAGTGTTACACAGTGTCTATTACCAATTACATTTCCTAAGACATTCATTCAACAAATATTTATTAAGGGTCTACCATCTGCCTGATGTCATGTTTATGAATAGCGGTAAAGAAATGGAAAAAATGGGGGCACCTGGGTGGCTCAGTGGGTTAAGGCCTCTGCCTTCAGCTCAGGTCATGATCCCAGGGTCCTGGGATTGAGCCCCACATCGGGCTCTCCGCTCAGCGGGGAGCTGCTTACCTTCCTCTCTCGCTGTCTGCCTCTCTGCCTACTTGTGATCTCTGTCAAATAAATAAATAAAATCTTAAAAAAAAAAAGAAATGGAAAAAAATGCATTGTTTCTGCCCCCAAGGAACCTTAAACTGGTGGAAATAATAATCAAAAAATATGGGAAGGGACCCTGAAGTTTACTGTCTCCATCTTTGGCTTCATACCAGAGGTTCTTCAAGTTCATATAGACCTGCCCTTTTCTTAAAGGTATGCAGTAATCCAGGAACAGGAAGGAGACTAAAGCCCATGCCTCCTAATGTCCACTTGGGTGCACTTTCTGTATACAACTCACAATAACATTTATTTAACTACCCTTTAAATTAAAGTTTCTATATTTTCATCCTTATTTCAGCCATTTTTAAAAGACCAAAGACAAAATACCGGCAAAAAAAAAAAAAAAAAAAAAAAAAAAAAAAGGATGTATAAAAGGAGATATACACTCCTTGTTTATGAGCCAGAAGTTTAGTTACAAAGAAGAAAATTGCAGTTGCACCTGTCTTCTGAGGAGCTCACCATATTTTACAGATAGCATTCAATTATTCCTTGCAGTATGCCTATGATGCATTGTTACGAGATTACCTGTATTATGTATAGCACCTTTCCTCCTTGGACCTTGAAGGTGTCTTTTACAGAATCGGACATAAAAGAAGGTAATTCTCATAGTGCTCCAGGGAGATGGAAAAATATATTAAAAACCATGGAAAGACCAAATTACTATTGGTGACTAGGGAAATAAGAATCACTGACAGTTAAAGGGCTACACAACAACTATTGGGAAAAAATCTTTATTCCCATTTCTTAAAGCAACAGACACTCCTACAACATATACATACATATACATACATATAAGTATGCCTGTTCAGAAAGCCTAACAGAAAATGGAAGAGCAGATGTAGTGAAGGGCAAAGAGAGCCTCACATTGGTTGAAAGTCTTTAGGAGTTAAGACAAGTGGAGGAAGGGGGATGCTGTGTTGCTCTCACTATGCACTACTAATGCTGTTCATTAATAGTGCACTCACATAACCTTGTTCAGTGTATTGTATCATGCTAGGAAAAGGGATGCCAGAAATGAGGAGGATAGTTCCAGGTCTTCATATCTGCAAGCCCATGCCCTACAGCAAGGACAACAAAGAAAGTACATGTGAAATCCATGAAGAAAGTGATGTTTACAGCAATGTCCAAATGACCAGGCCCACTGTAGGCAATTCAAGATTTTTTTTTTTAATAAGTGAGTGAGTTCTCTAAAAAAAGATTCAAAGGAGAGAAATTTTAAACTAAGCTGCTAAAACCCTCTTGAACATCTCCGTTTCTACAAGAGTTCAAATTTTTTCAGTCTATGGTGGTTTTCTGTAATCTGATTGAAACACACACACACACACACACACACACACACAGGCACACACACCATTTTGTAGATAGGAGAATTAATTTTAAAATACTTGCTCAAACTCACACAGGAAGCAGAGAGGAGACTTTGCAACATGCTATCATCACCCACAGCTTAGAGGTTTCTATATTAGAAGAGATGATTACAAATTAAATAATTTGTTGCCTATTTGTACATCTGCTCCCACCTCTGACCCAAATCTTCAATAGAGCAATGTTTCTTAGTTATCAAAGACCAAAAATGTTGCTGCCTGGCGTGATTGATAACTGTAGCTCTGCTCTTCCAGTAGTACCTTGGTATCTTCCATTCCTGCAGAGACAGAATGAACCTTCACAGTCATCTTTTACTGAGGCAACCTAATCAGTGTCTGATGAATCTTGGTGATATTTTATGAATGTAGACACTGAATTTTAACTGATTTTCAAATCTGCAGTTTCTTTCTTTTTAATATACATTGGCTAGAAATTATCTCTTCTTCCATTTTATTCTTCCAGACATTTTCAAATGTGCCTGGCTTGGGGTTCCCATTTACAGGGTAAATCTTTCCTCCTGAGACTATTTTAACTTTTGCAAAGATAACTGAAGGTTGCTGGGGGGAGGGGGGTTGGGGGAAGGGGGTGGGGTTATGGATATTGGGGAGGGTATGTGCTATGGTGAGTGCTGTGAAGTGTGTAAACCTGGTGATTCACATACCTGTACCCTGGGGGATAAAAATATATGTTTATAAAAAATTTAAAAAAATATTAAAAATTTTAAAAAATGAGGATAAATATGGACCTTCTCATTTCTGAAGAGATACCAGATCACCATAGTGTCTAAATTTCAAGAAAAATAATATCTGGAGATGTCACCATTCTGGAAATTTAGAGTGTCTAAATTTCATAAAAATAATATCTGGAGATGTCACCATTCTTAAACATAATGGAAAATATCTCTAGTCACAAGAATGGAAATAAGTTTCTGAGGACCCATCAAAAAATTTGTTCACAGAGGACCAATGGTTTAATGAAATATTCAAGATTTACGCTTTGTATAACTGGTTCCATTAATGACCTCTGATTTTAAGGAAGAGAATATAAATAATATGTGAGGAAATAAAATAACAAACAGATCATCAGACCAGTCAAAACTGATGCATCACCAAGATCAACTTAAAGACTAAGGCAGCAAAAATTCATGCTGGACTTCCTTTCTGAAAATATTAGTGATAAAATTTGCAGTGATAACTCATGGAGGCATTCATTTTTGCAGTAATCTGTACACAAAGCATAAGTGATATGTGTAATAGTTAATTATTAGTCAACTAGACTGGATCACAAGATACCTAGATGAGACAGTTGGTTAAATGTATTTCTGGTTGTGTCTCTCACAGTGTTTCTGAAAGAAAGAAGCATTTGAATTGGCAGACTGGGTAGAGTGGATTGTCCTCACCCAGCCTGTAGAGATCTTCCATAGAATAAACATGGGGAGGCAGATTAAATTTGTTATATGTCCAACTGTTGCTCTGGGACATCTGTCTTCTGCCTGTGCCTTTCCTTGTCCTCAGGCCTTCAGACTCAGACTGAAATCTATACATTGGCTTTCTAGCTCCTAGATCTTTGAACTACATTAGTGTTTTTCTTGGGCCTCCAAGTTGCAGATGGCAGATCATGGGACCTCAGCCTCCATAGTCACACAATCCAATACCTAAAAGTAAATTTCCTTCTTAACTATCCATTCTGTTTCTCTGGATAACCATAATACAATATGATTCAAGCTGTAAGAACGAATTTGTTTATTATTCATTTTAGAAAAATTATCTGGGATAAACAGTAGTATTAGCTAAACTTGCAGGAATAACTCAAAATTTAATATATGCACATATATAGTAAGAGGTTGGAGATGACCAAAGACGTATTGCAATTCTATACATCAACAAAGAAGATAGAGGATGCTTGGTGTGATGTCACTTATAATTTAAATGATTATGTCAGAGAGATTTCGAAATAAATCATCTGTCCAAAAACACAGCATATTTGACCAAAAAAGGAAACACCTGGTGATGGCATACTTGTCTCTATTTGACAAGTAGTTATGTATGTACCATTAACATGATTAAAAGTCTATTTTTTAAGCAGAGATAATATTTTTCTTTTTATTTTTTTAAAGATTTTATTTATTTATTTGACAGACAGAGATCACAAGTGGGCAGAGAGGCAGGCTGAAAGAGAGAGAGAGTGAAGCAGGCTCCCTGCTGAGCAGAGAGCCCAGTGTGGGGCTCGATCCCAGGACCCTGGGATCATGACCTGAGCCAAAGACAGAGGCTTTAACCCACAGAGCCACCCAGGCACCTCTTTTTCAACAGAGTGTAAAATTTTAAAAAAAGTACTACTAATTGGCATAGATTAAGGTGAGAGCACTGATGTGAAAAAATACAGACAAGAACACACACTAAGAATGAAAAGCCAGTGTTTCCAAATATTATTTTTGAGGGAAGCTTATTGAGGACCTAGCAATAAAACTAAAGCTATAGCCAATTTATGATAAATAATCGGCTACATAGGGATATTGCATGGGAAAGGGAAAGGAGAAATTTAAGTCAAGAAAGGAGCCAGAGAGAATTAGAAGAAAAAGAAGCCAGGGAAACAGCAGAAAAAAATAGCAGATACTAACAATAAATTATGCTCCATAACTAACACAAGGTGGGACAAGGAGAAATGACTGTCTAGAAGGGGAATTGGTGTCAGTGGAAATTAGAGAAGCTGAGATTAGGTTGATAATAACAGGCTTCACAGTGGTTAGAGAAGGCTTTCAGGTGAACAGGAAATGTAAGCACACCTTCCTGAAATCAGTGACTGTGAGCCAAGTTGCCCTTCTGCTAAGATTCACTTCTGTGCAGGGAGATCCCACCTGGGGAATGAAATGTGGTGGCAGTGATACACGGGCCTATCCATAGATTCCTGGCATCCAGATGTGGCCTTCTGTTTCTCTTCCCCATCCCCATAGAAAACTGTATCATGATTCAAGGCAGTTGGAGGGATATATTCCATATTAACAGGTTCACTGAGATATAATTAGCATTCAACACACTGCACATGTTTACCTCACATAGAGTCATCATAAAAAACAAGATAACAGCATCCATCATCCCCCCCCCCCCCGATATTTTCTTGGCCCATTGTAAGCATCTCCACCACTGGCTCATATTCCCCAATCCATGTTTTTCTAACTGCATACTAGTTTGCATATTCTAAAATTTTGTAAACAGAATCAAACAATCCACACACTTTTAGGTCTGACTTCTTTCACCCAGGTTAATTTTTTCAAGATCATTTCTGTTGTTGTATCAATAGTTTAGTCCATACATTTTTCCTGATCATTCTAATTATGGGGTTATTAATTTTATAGAGCTTCTGATGGAACTAGCTTTTGTTTCATTGACTTTCCTTTACTATTTTTCTGTTCTCTATTGCATTGTTCCACCCTGATCTTTTTTATTTCATTTCTTCCGCTTGCTTTAGGTGTCACTTCCTCTTCCATTTGTAGTATCTTAATATAGAATCTGAGTTCCTTGTTGAAAGACCTCTCTTCTTTCTAGTGCATGTGTTAAATACTATGAAATCTGCATTAAATGTTGCTTTAGCTGCTTCAGGAAGTTTTGAGATGTTAGATTTTCATTTTCATTCATTTCATAAAACTTTTTAATTCCTCTTTGGAGTTCTTCTAAGGCCCATGGTTCATGTATAAGTATGTTTTTTAGTTCTCAAATGGTTGAATACATTCCAAATAATTTTTCTGTTATTGATTTTTAATTTAATTATGTTGAGATCAGACAACATACTTGGTGTGATTTAATTCCTTCAAATTACTTGAGATTTTTCTTATGCCCCAGGATGTGGACTGCATTGGTAAACAATCAATGTACATTTGAAAAGAATATATATACTGTTGTGATTAGTGGAGTAGTTCATAAGTCTTGATTTGGCAAGTTGTTTGAAAATATTAAGTCCCTTATATGCTACTGAAATCTTCTTATTCTATTAATTTTTGAGGGATGTCAGATGAAATCATCTACTCTGATTTGTCTATTTCTCTTAACATTTGTTAGTTTTTACTTCATTGTTTTTGAAGTTTTGTTATCACATGCATATGTGTTTAGATTTATTATTTTCTCTTGAGAAACTGATCTCTATATCATTACTAAATGACTCTTTATCTTTTGTAATGTCCTTTGCACTGAAATCTACTTTATCTACTATTAAACTAGCCACTCCAGCTTTATTTTAACATATATTTTATTTAGTGGTTTCTTTTTTTTTTCTATCCTTTTCCTTTTAAACTATTTGTTCCTTTATGATTAAAGTGGGTTTATTGTCAACAGCATGTAGTTAAGCCATGTTTTCGTATCCAATCTGACAAATTCTGCAACTTGGTTGGGGTAGTCAAACCATTTATTTTTCATACAATTATTGATGTGGTTGAACTTATATCTACTCTCTCTAGTTTCCTGCTCTTTGTTATTCACTCTTTGTCATTCGCTCTTTGTTATTCCCTTTGCACTCCGTTTTGTCCTTCTTTGATTTAGTGGCACACTTTTGTAATATTTTGCTATTATTGTTGTTGATGTTCATTTACCAGCATAATCCTTTGTTGTGTTCTTTTAATGGTTACTTTAGGGTTTATAGTGTACATATTTAAATTATTACAGCTTGCCTTCCAGTAGAATTGTACTACTTTGTGTATGGTATGGTATGGCATGGTATGGTATGATAAGGTATAGTATAGTATACTATAGTATAGTATAGTATACAACAGTGTAGTTCTATTTCTGTTACCCTGGCCTTTGAGCTCTCTGATCATACATTTTCCTTTTACATATGATAAATAAAAATTTAATAGAAATAATTTTTAAAAGTTATAAGAAAATGTTTTAATACTTATCCATGTAGTTATTGTTTCATTAGTCTCCACTCATTCATGAAAGCCCGATTTCCATCTTGTATCATTTGTGTGAAGGACAAACTCAACCATTCTCTTACACCATACACAAAGATAAACAAGATGGGTGAAAGACCTCAACCTGAGACAGGAATCCATCAAAATCCTTGAGGAGAACATAGGTAATAGCCTCTTTGACATCAGCCACAGCAACTTCTTTCAAGACACTCTTCAAAGGCAAAGGAAACAAAAGTGAAAATGAACTTTTGGCACGTCATCAAGATAAAAAGCGTCTGCACAACAAAGGAAACAGTCAACAAAAATGGGAGAAGATATTTGCAAATGACACTACAGACAAAGGACTGATATCTAAGATCTATAAAGAACTTCTCAAACTCAACACACATGAAACAGATAATCACATCAAAAAATGGGCAGAAGACATGAACAGACACTTCTCCAATGAATACATACAAATAGCTATGAAAAAAACATTTAAAACAATGTTCATCATCATTAGCTATCAGGGAAATTCAAATCAAAACCACATTGAGTTACCACCTTCCACCAGTTAGAATGGAAAAGATTAACAAGGCAAAAAACAGCAAATGTTGAAAAGGATGTGGAGAAAGGGGAACCCTCTTACACTGTTGGTAGGAATGCAAGTTGGTGCAGCCACTTTGGCAAACAGTATGGAGATTGCTCAAAAAATTAAAAATAGAGCTACCCAATGACCTGACAATTGCACTACTGGGTATTTACCCAAAAGATACAGATGTAGTAACATATGTAGTACATATGTACATATGTACATGAGTGTGTGCATACATATGTACATATGTAAACATGTCTACATATGTAGGTGTATATGTACCCCAATGTTCATAACAGCAATGGTCACAATAGCCAAACTATGGAAAAAGCTGTGATGCCCTTCAACAGACAAATGGATAAAGAAGATGTGGTCCATATACACAATGGAATAGTACATAGCCATCAGAAAGGATGAATACCCAACTTCTGCATCAACATGGACAGGACTGGAGGAGATTATGCTGAGTGAAATAAGTCAAGCAGAGAAAGTCAGTTATCATATGATTTCACTTATTTGTGGAACATAAGGAATAACATGAGGATATATGGAGAAGGAAAGGAAAAGTGAATTAGGGGAAACTAGAGGGAGAGACAAACCATGAGAGACTGTGGACTCTGAGAAACAAAATGAGAGTTTTACAGGAGAGAGGGATGTGGGGATGGGTGAGTCTGGTGGTGGGTATTAAGGAGGGCATGTATTGCATGGAGCACTGGGTGTTGTATAGAAATAACGAATCTTGGAACAGTGCGTCAAAAACTAATGATGTATTTTATGGAGACTAACATAACAGAATAAAAAAAAACTCTATAGTGTGATAAATTCTCTCAACTTTTGGATGTCTGAAAAAAGGTTTTATTTTACCTTCATTATTCAATAACATTTCACTGGTAAGTAAATCTTGATTAACAAGTTTTGCCTGTTTTTTATTTCACTTTCATTACTTGAAAGATTTTACTACATCTTTCTACTACTCTCTTCTCACTGGAATCCTGTCCAGTGAGAAACTTGCTACCATCCCTGTTCCTGTTCCCTTGTACTGAATGTGCTCCCTTTGCCCTCCAGCCACTTAAGCTTTTCTCTTTTTCACCACTTTTAAGCAATCTGATTATAACAGGAACTGATCTGTGGGTTTATAGTTTTAATCATATTTGGAAAATTTTCAGACATTGTTTATTTAAACTTATTTCTTTCCCTTCCACCTTGGAGAGTCCAATTACACATATATATGTCTTCTTAAAATTGTCTTTGTATTCAGTGATGCTTTGTTAATTATTTTTAGTACTTTTTTCTCTATGTGTTTTCCTTTTAGATAGTGACCTTTGCTGTCTCTTAACGTCCACTTACTTTTTTTTTCTGATATTCTGAATATCCATTGTTAATGTCATCAGTGCGTTTTTCATCTTTGACACTGTAGCTTTCATTTCTAGAAATTCTCTTGGTCTCTTTCAAAAATCATCCACATACCTTGTTAACACGTCCAACCTTTCCTCTATCTTCTTGAATACATGGAATACATTCATAGTTACTGCTTAAATGTTCTTGTCCACTAATTTTCTCATGGGTCATTTCTGCGTCTGTTTTGATTGACAGTTTTTCTCTTAATTATGGATAAGGGTTTTCTGCTGCTTTTCAGTCCTAATAATTTTTAATTTTATGCCAGACTTTGTATGCTTTACCTTGCTGAAGAGCTAAGTGTTTTTTACATTCCCCCAAATTTTCTGGTACTTTCTTTCATGATTACCTGGAAAGAAATTGATCCTTTTAGGTCTTGCTTTAAGATGTGATAGGTGGGGATTCAAACAGGGTTGGTACTGTGTTACATTATCTACTACTGAGGCAAGACACTCCTCAGCACTTTATCTAATATCCTATGAATTATGACATTTTTGGTGTGGCTGTGAGAGGCACTGATTTGATGCCCCCTACTCTGAAGTCCAGAAACTTCCTAGTTAGTAAGCTAGAGTAATCAGAGAGCTTATCTCTCTCTCTTTTTTGGGGTGTGGGGGGAGTCAATGTTTCTGTCCTTTTTTGCTGCTATCCAATTTCTAGAGTGTTTTTGATTCATATATTTTATCTTATTTATTAGTTGTTTCAACTAATAGGATAAACCTAATCCTTCTTATTCTACTGTGACCAGAACTGACAGTCATGAGAGCCATACTTTAAAATTGATTTTACTTCACTGAATTTTTTGAAGAAAATTACTGATAAGTTTTGGTATTTTTGCTGCTAGCTGTAACTTGTCCTTAATAATGAACTGTAACCTTCTATTATGTTGTGACACCTGTGCCAAGAGAATTTAAAGAATGTGTTGAATTAAATATATCCTCCTGAGAGAAAACTCATTAGAAATGTCAGGAGTATCTCCACACAAGTAAACTTTTATAGAGACATTAGCACTCTAAGACTGAGAACAGAATTTTGAAAGATGGGGCTGGACTTTGTTGGAGTACTAATAAACTTAAAAGTGGGGATGGGTACTTTATCACCAAGGGAGGGTTTTGGAGGGGAGTTTCTCTGAATATTTCTGGTGTTTTCCAACATGTCAGCAACAAGGCTGACTTAAGGGCAGCAGTCTTCAGATAGAAGCAACACATGGTCAGAGTCTGTCACATGCATCATATGACCTTTGGAGACTGCTCAGCGTGGAGGTATAAGGTCTATCAAGGAAGCCTATCACCTAGGTGTAGCTAGAGTTCTATAACATGGTGATAAGGTACCAAAATCTGGACAAATCTGAGATCTGAGCCACTGTCCAGGAAATAGACTGGAATCATAAGTGCAGAGGAGAGGACTATGAAAAGAGGGCAAGAGAAACATTTTTGTGATCTGACCATTTAGGAGAAATTCTCATGAATATTAATAATATCCCTGCACTCAATTTATAGACATGCAGTTGTGGCCTTAGGACGCAATTTAATCTGCTTTAAAAACTTTGATTTTCCAAATCCAGTATCTGAAACTCTGCATTTTAAATAAAAAATAAATTAAACCTATCTTCCTTAAACCCATAATACTCCTAGAGAATAAGCAAATGAAAGGGGAAATTAGAAGCTATGTGAATAAAGCCAATTCACACCTCTACTTCTAGACTGTAAATAAATGAAAATGTGCGCGCATGTGTGTGTGTGTGTGTGTGTGTGTGTGTGTGTGTAACTCACAGTCAAAGTGATGCCAAAGGCATTTAGGATGGTAAGAATGGCCAGAAAATAGAAAAGTAAAATGAACAAAAATTCACAAGAAAGGCAAACATGGGCTGCAATCGGGAACTCGTTAACAGGTTTGAATCAGAGGAGTGGTGTTTAGATGCTAGAAGGAAGGAAAGGATGGAGGACAGTCGGGGAGAATGGGAAGCTGAAAGCGCGCATTGGAAAGGGTCATGATGGGAATAATAGCCTCATTCATTGTGCTGTTTACTTGGCCTCTTTCAAGATACTGCATGCTCTTCTTTCAAGGCCATCTTTCATCTCCAGAGGCAGGTGAACAGCAGCTGGAGGAAAGCTACAGGAACTCTTCAGCTCTCCTCCCAGCATACCTGGCTAGAGGAATGAGCACAGTGCCAAGAGGACCTGAGATGTGCCTTTGTCCTCAGAGAGCAGCTTTCTGTATCCTCCAGGGCACAAATATTCCATATAGATACACTTCATAATTTGTGGTTTATTCTTTTATCATAACCCTTAGAAAACTGATTCTAGAAAAAGAAGCAGAAAGGATGTGTTATTCTAAGAAATAAAAAAGAAGATATATTTTCTCTTTCTTTATCTAGAGTTCCTAAACACCATATCCTTAACTCTATAACCATTAAGCACTTCACTTAATGAAGAAAAGACACAGAGGCAAAACTAGGGTAGAGTACCTACTAACTAGCTAGGGTAAGAAAGAAAACAAATGAAATGTACTAACTATTGAGACGATTCCCCATTCTGGATATTTTCTGAAGCTAATTGAACATCTTGAGCCTAAAAAATTGACCACAAATATGCTGGATGGAGAGAAGAAGAAAGAGATCTGTGCCGGAGAAAGAGGGAAAGCAAGAGAAAGAGCAGAGAAAACACATGGCCTCTCCCCAAGGAATCACCCAGCAAATCCAAATTTATCAAATTAAAAGGAAAGAGGAAAGGCTAATCAGGCATCCATTCAACACACTTTGGCAGGTCTTTGACACAGTTGGACTTTCAGACAATTGAGAGGTGAGGAAGAAAAAGGAAATCACAAAAATGTAAAAATTCTGAATGTGAGCTCCAAATTATTGGTAAAGTACAAAGGTGGGGAAGAATTTATAGAATTTCAATCTGAAAAGATGGAACATTTAATTGATAATTTGCAGGTGGCTCATGAAACTATACCTGTCTGAATTATAATCATAATATACAAAAACTCTAAAATTAGAATAAAGGTATATCCCTGGTATTTTAAACTTTTCTGGGTCTATAGAAATTGAGCAAAGGGGGAAATATTCCATACTAATCCATAGTTAAAGCTTCCTTGGTGGATAAAAATTATTGCTCTGGGTTTTAAAAGCTAGGTTTGGGATAATAGAAGAGATTAGCTATGGAAATGCAAGAAACCATATTTTTCCCTTATGGTTAATTCTGCTTTTTACTGAAATGATGGAAGAGAGACAGGATTCAGAAACCAAAAGCCATATAATTACAGTTAAATTATTACCCATGTACTGGTCTCATAAATTAATTAAACATTCATGTTTATCTTATTATAAAAACCTACTTTTGTTCCTAACGTATATAATTCCTTTTTTTTTTAGCTAACTACAAGAATAAAAGAGCTTAGAATTACATTTAAAAGACTTTCACCTACATGAAATATGTCACTCTGTAGACTACATGGTAAAGTGGAGACAATTTTGCCTAACATAAAACCACTTCTGCTAATGTTCTTATTCTACATTTCTTTATAAAACCAGATCCAATATTCTGTGGGTTTTGTTTTTTGTTTTTTGGTTTTTTTTTTGTACCATTCTCTTCCTCCAGAATTCTGGTTCAAGCATTAAGTTACTTTAACTCATTTTGAAGGATTTGTTGTATCTGAATTGCCATCCTTCATATCCCCAAGACTACACATAAATAGTAAATGACAATCAGGCATTGAGAATGAGGAAAAAACCATGCTCGCAAATGTTCCTGTATTAAAGTATCATTATCAGCAGGCTATCAAATGTAACCAGGGCAAGGAAAAAAGGTACTACATCACATACCTTTTTTTTTTCCTAATGAAGGTGAGAATTTTATGAGCTCTACACACCCCTTTCACCCCAAAGCACATAAGATTTAGAGGTCAGTGTGACATCAGCAAAATTAGTATTGTTCTTTGCTAGAGGCAAAGAATTTCATAGCTGGATAAAAACCCAGAATCCCAAGTGTGAGGGAAAAGAGGCACTTGAAAAAAATCAAAGAAGCATCTCACTAAATAGCCAGAAAAAGAGAAAAATGCCAGTGCTGGAAATTACATCAGCAACACACTGTGTTGTATTTTCTAACCAGATCTGATCTTGCAAGACTTGACATTTCCACCCAAGTCACTACCTCCCAGTCCCACTTCCAATGTGGCATCACTGGAAGAGCCTCCATGCCTGATTCCACCACAGGGAAAGTGATCAGAGTAGATAACCAATTTGGAGAGTGATTCCAGGGTTTCTCCCTCTCCTCACCAAGAAACAGGATACAATCACAAATACACTCACACCTTTAGACTCCTAACTCTTTTCTTTGAACTAACAAAATTGAAGTTGGGATTATATTCTTGTTTGTTTTGAAAGGGATTTCAAGATGGGGTGCTAAGTAGTGTTTGCAGAGTTTCACTTGTGAGCACATGGAGTTTCTCTGTTACTCCATCTTCCCTCCTGTTTTCCCTTCCTTAACTTGACTTCATAGCAACCTCCCACTTTCTATGAAGGTAGGAGGGAAATTTGACAGCAATTACTTGTTCTCCATTCTTACAAATATCCATACGGCATCCTATTTATCTTGTACACTGAATGTTAATACGTGCCCACAGTATTACATGATCTTGGGGCCATAATCTTTGAGAAAAAAATTGCAAGAGTTAACAAAGATAAGCCCCATCAGACCCTGTCACCTTCTTCACAGACACCAGCCTCTTATGATCTGACACCCAAATGTTCTCCACAGAGTATCCCTGTGCATTGTGTTTCTTGCTATACTTGAAGTCATGACATGCAGTGGGTCCCCAGCCTCACCTTCATTTTCTTCATACACACATACATATCTGGATTTGGCCACTTGGAATTATGTAGGTTTCTAGAAACATATACTTAGATTTTCTTAAGTTTTAATATGAATGATCATTCCTTGGTCTGTCTAAATCTTCAGATTTGCAAACATATCATGTCTGATATAAACACTGACTGTCTGTGAAACTGAATGGTCTTACAATCTAGTAAGGGAAATACAACATTCCTGTAAACAATTCTAACACAGTATGGAATAAAGTGTACCACGGAAAAGATTTGCCTGCAAAATGTTATTATAATAAAGAAGTGCCTAAAGTTATGTCAAGTTGGAGGTTATAGGGTATGCCATAAAGGAAGCATGGAAAGAAGAAAGTAATATCTGAAGCAGGCATTTCTCAATCCTGCTTGAGGAGTGGTTGGGAAGGTAATGATGTTCAGACTTCAGCCTCAGATTCATAGGTTTCACTATGCACAAAGTCACCAGGATACAACAGATGAAAATTACAGCTATTATAATTCTTCATTTCCAAATAAGTTGAAAATATTTCTTCTCAAAACTATATCTGGCATTTCAATATTTTAGCGACTCCATATCAAAAGGATCGGTTTTATTCTTTGAACCACTGGCTGAAATCAACCTTATTGCACTACTAGGCGATGGCAAAATAACAAAAAAGAAGACAGAGTAATGAGTTTTTGTTTAAAAAAAATTTTTCAAGAATTAAATGAAGTGTTTATATGATAAGAAATATAGTCCATTCCTTTTTATTTTATTTTTTTCACACTTAGAGATTTAATTTTTTTAATTTTTTAATCTAATTTGTGTGTGTGTGTGTTTTCCAAATTTCATTGTTTATGAGCACCCAGTGTTCCATGCAATACATGCCCTCCTTAATACCCACCATCAGGCCCACCCAACCCCCACCCCCCCTCCCCTCGAAAACCCTCAGTTTGTTTCTCAGAGTACACAGTCCCTCATGGTTTGTCTCCCCCTCCGATTTCCCCCAACTCACTTCTCCCCATCTTCCAATGTTCTCCATGTTGTTCCTTATGCTCCACAAGTAAGTGAAACCATATGATAATTGACTTTCTCTGCTAGACTTATTTCACTCAGAATAATCTCCTATAGTCCCCTCCATGTTGATACAAAAGTTGGGTATTCATCCTTTCTGATGGAGGCATAATACTCCATTGTATATATGGACCATATCTTCTTTATCCATTCATCTGCTAAAGGGCATCTTGGTTCTTTACACAGTTTGGTGACTGTGGCCATTGCTGCTATGAACATTGGGGTACAGATAGCCCTTCTTTTCACTACATCTGTACCTTTGGGGTAAATACCCAGTAGTGCAATTGCAGGGTCATAGGGAAGCTCTATTGTTAATTTCTTAAGGAATCTCCACAGTGTTTTCCAAAGTGGCTGCACCAACTTACATTCCCACCAACAGTGTAAGAGGGTTCCCCTTTCTCCACATCCTGTCCAATTCTTGTTGTTTACTGTCTTGTTGATTTTGGTCATTCTAACTGGTGTAAGGTGGTATCTCAGTGTGTGTGTGTGTGTGTGTGTGTGTGTGTGTGTGTGTCTTTTTTTAAGATTTTATTTATTTATTTGACACACAGAGAGAGATATCACAAGTAGGCAGAGAGGGAGGCAGAGAGAGAGGGGAAACAGGCTCTTGGCTGAGCAGAGAGCCTAAGGCAGGGCTTGATCCCAGGACCCTGATATCATGACCTGAGCCAGGGGCAGAAGCTTAACCCACTGAGCCACCCAGACACTCCCCTCAGTGTGGTTTTGATTTGAATCTCCTTGATGGCTAATGATGATGAACATTTTTCATGTGTCTGTTAGCCATTTGTATGTCTTCTTTGGAGAAGTGTCTGTTCATGTCTTCTGCCCATTTTTTGATGTGATGATCTGTTTTGTGTGTGTTGAGTTTGAGGAGTTCTTTATAGATCTTGGATGTCAGCCCTTTGTCTGTAGTGTCGTTGCAAATATCTTCTCCCATTCCATGAGTTGCCTTTTTGTTTTGTTGACTGTTTCCTTTGCTGTGCAGAAGCTTTTTATCTTGATGAAGTACCAAAAAATTCATTTTCGATTTTGTTCCCTTTGCCTTTGGAGACATGTCTTGAAAGAAGTTGCTCTGGCCAATGTCAAAGAGGCTACTGCCTATGTTCTCCTCTAGGATTTTGATAGAATCCTGCCTCACATTGAGGTCTTTTATCCATTTCGAGTTTATCTTTGTGTGTTGTGTAAGAGAATGGTTGAGTTTCATTCTTCTATACATAGCTGTCCAATTTTCCCAACAGCATTTATTGAAGAGACTGTCTTTTTTCCACTATATATTTTTATTAGAAATAAAAATCCCAATAATAAAGCAAAGCAGAACAAAAACATTTATTAAGGCAAATAACATTATGTATTTAAATTTAAGTAAATGAAAATGTATATTTAAAAAATAAATCTAGTGATTTAATTTAACCAAATCAGGTGAATTCAATTCTAGTTTGCTAGAAAATTAAATTCAGATATTTAGATACTTTCATTTTGTTACAAGATATCACTGACAGACAGTAACAATGTACCACTTTTCAAAACTGGTTGTTAATGTCATTGCAATCCCAGCCAACTCATCCCCTTAGCATAGAGCACTGACATATCTTTTTGCAAATAAATAGTAATATATGTCAGAAGAAATATTTAAAGCCTCCTAAGTTCAAAGAATTTGAATTACTATATATTTTGAAGCATTAGTAATATGTAAATTAGAGACAGCTGTGACCATGTAGGCTGTTATTGAGTATTTTTCTCGCATTTTCTGTTATTTTCCACAGACACAGCTCTATAGATATTTACTATCCTATTGAGAGGCATTTTAATCTCCCTGACCTGTTCATTCTTTGTTTGAGGACAACTAGGGGGTGGAAATTGTTTTTATTTTTCCTCAAAAAGAAATCTCTGTCCCTGAAGACCTTGACACATCACAGCACATCATTTCCAGACCCAGGTCACATTTGAAGGAGTGTCTGGTACAGTACAGCATCAACAAAAATAGGCTGAAGTTTCCCTAAATCCCAGTCACTGTAACTCTTGGTGACAGATTCACGCTGCTACTAATCAGTTTCACACCAGGGAGATACACACCGTGGAAACATGCAGATTGGGAACGGCACAGAAGTCACTTGGAAAATGTCTGAAAACCAGAGCTTTCCAGCATCACCTCTCTGTGCCAGAAACTCAAAAAACATATGCTTCCTCCTTATTTTTTGCTTTTTTTTTTTTAATGTAGAAAAATTAGCTTCTGGTAGACTGTTGCTTACTCAGAGACCTACATCACTGGTAATGAGATTGAGTTTTGCCATTTCTAAGGAGAGTTGAGAAAGAAATATCACTCTGTTTGCCTATTACCAAGGCAAATTAGAAACCATTTTCAACTCAGTTTTCTTTCTTTCTTTTTTTAAAATACAGTTTTCAGAGTGAAAATCGGCTATCTGAATTATTGCCATTACTGGTCTAAACTTATGTTGCTCTTTTCAGCTCCATATAAAGAGATGCAGGAAAGAGGGTAAAATCCTAGATCTCAGCCAAGTTTGAAAGCTGGAACTGCAGAATCACTGGACTCACATGTATCAATTTTGTGTAACATGAAGAGCTGACCTCTTTTGTTAGCTTCATTTATGTGAACAAACCCTTAGATCTTTCAAACCCATTTATTAGAATTAAAGTACAGTATTTTGGATGAGTTTAATATCTTAGATAACTGATAAAAGAAGAAATATTCAGACTCTGTTTTTCAGGCAAATTTTCAGTGGTATGGATGAGAAGTGGATCAGGTTCACTTCTATGTATAGTGGCTGTCTGAAGATTCATTTCTTGGGGTGAAGGAAAATGAAAACTGAAATTAGTGCCACAACACACGGAAAATAGATTGAAATAGCCAAAATCCAATATTTTTATCCAGATGCAACAATAAAACAGAAAATGTGTGCTCCAGGATCAGTTATAATTAAAATCATCTAACTAAATTGTCTCACTTTAAAGAGTAATGAAATCATAGGCAAATCTCAATTATTGGGTTTGATTTTATTGTACTAATTGATGCATCAGATAGATCAGCAATGGTTTAATTATCCAATCTAGGAGCATGTACCAGGTGTGTACAGAATGCTGACAGAGGTCTGTTTAAGAAATAGCTTCATAGATTTGTCAGGGAAATACCAGGGCCTTACCACAGGAATAGTGAAGGAGAGATATTTCTCCCCACTCCCTACCCATGTATGAGAACATATGACACAAAAAGTGACACATAAGTTTTGGCATAATGTAGGAGGGGGGCTGCATGTCTCTTTTCTTTCCATGTAACTTTGCCTGAGGGGTATAATCAATATGTATGTCATGAAGATTATCTCGGCTATCTTATCAGAACATGTGAGATCATGTTGTTCTAATGCCTTCCTCTGCTGCTCTTTTTGGACCCCATGAGATGCTCTAGCTATACAAACCCCTGTTTTTTTTTTTTCACTGTATTTTAAAGGTTGCAAAGGTCATTCACCCTTCATTCCACTGCCTTACCTTGCCCATCTCCAAGTCCATGTGTCACCATTACTGTCTGAGTTCTTTGTGCTGAAGACAGGAGGATGTGGAAATTTAGGAAATGTTGTTTTCTCTAGTTATCAGAAAAGTACTCCATAGATTTCATGGGAGCATCTTGAATTGAATACTCCTGGATAGTCTTTCTGTATTAGTAAGCATTGACTTTAATAATGCTTGAGACTGAGTTTAAAGTAACACCCAGGGGGCACCTGGGTGACGCAGTCAGTTACACACATGTCTGCCTTTGGCTTGGGTCATGGTCCCAGGGTCCTCAGATCCAGCCCCATATTGGGATCCTTGTTCATCAGCAAGCCTGCTTCTCCCTCTACCTGCTGCTCTCCCTGCTTGTATTCACTCACTCTCTCTCTCTCTGACAAATAAATGAATAAAATCTTTAAATATATATATATATATGCATGTATATATATTATATTATATATATGTATGTATATATATATTATATATATCTATGTATTCTATATACATAGATATATATAATTTAAAAATAAAGTAACTTTATTTTTGTTTTATATCAATTTTTAAAAAATGAATCCATAAGACCCAAATTATCTTGGCACTGAGAATATACAGTCAATCACTCTAAACAAATATTAAAATATATCTTAAATTCTAGAAAAAAACATTGAGATAACCCATCCAGGAAATAACATCACCTTATCACCAAAGTGAAAATTGTATTTTTTACTTAAAACATAAACATTGCATGTTATTTTAATAATTTCATAAATGCACAAGTTGTCCCCATATTATACACCAGACCCTAGACAGGTATGAAGGAGTAAGATTTGTTTTAGGACTACTACTGATTTACAATCTATTTACAGAAATACCCATGACCAAATTGAAGGACTTTCTTTTATTCAGTGAATGTTTTTGAAGACCTATGCCATTAAACAGAATTTTTAAATGTGTCATAATCTTGGTTTACTTTCTTTATTTGGAGGAATGGTGGGTGGGAAAGTAGACTAAATTGTTGAGTTTTTCCTTTTCACTTTTCTAAGCTAACAGTGGATTCCATGTGAGATCTAAGGTAGATACATACATGTCTCTTGAAATATCTGTATTTTATTTTATATTGTTATGGGGATTTTTTGTTTTGTTTTATTTTATTTTATTTTACTTTACTTTATCTTTTTTTGGTGTGGGGAAGTCATCCTCAACTGCTTGCTGAAGGATACCAATTAATTATGTGAACATTTATTTAAATTATTTTTACTCCAAGTCATGTTACAGCAGCTTGAGTAAGAAAAACTTTGTGGTTCTAAAGTGTTAAAACACACAATAAAGTCGTGATTTGGGAATGGTGTGTTTAGGGACATTGATCTTAAGTTCTGTTAATGGAAGTGTTATCTAAATCTCATTCATGTAATGAAAATTTCTCCAGCTGTTAAACCACTGAATCTTCTGTCACTTTGATATAGAGGTTAGACAACAAAATGGATTACCTTGTCCATCAAAAATGTGCTGGAAGAGAATATCCTAGTCACATTGGGAAGAAGAATGACAGAAATATGGGGTAAAGGTCATAAGGAATTTGAGAAATTCAGGAAAACACTAATCACTTGTGAAGGGGACAGAATGAGAGGAATTTGATACTAAAGGTGCTCTGAGAATTTTTAAGAGAAAAATAGTGCAGTGTTGAACTTTAAAATACTCACCTCCGGTATGCTTTGTTGAATAAGAGACAGTAACCATAAATCCTTATGGTTCTTTATTTTTTTCTAGTATTAATTTAGAAACACCTAAAGGTTGTCTAAATTTAGAAACTGATCTGCCTAATTTCCACAATTGATGCCTGTGAGCTTAACTTGATGTCAAATGTTATTGCTGGTTTGGATTTCAACTTTATTATTTATCTCTTGCTAGATTTTGTTCTCATGACAGCAAGAAATTGAAAAAAAGAAACAGATTTAAAGGATGGTTTTCCTTATAAACACTGTATCTAAGTGTTCCAGGAAATTAATTTTTGTAGGAATAGAAAATGTTAATTTTCTCTCCACAGAAGAGGCTAAAATTAGACATTGATATCACTGGCAGAATTTATTTAAGAATCATGGTAAATTTACAAAATTCATGAGTTATAGTTCAATTGCTTTTTTTTTCTTTTTGCTTAGAAAATGTCATTCTGGAATGAAAAAGGGACTTAGCCAATACAGTACCTATTTAAGGAAGTCAAAAGGAAACTAGAAGCTCACTATCATATGTCATCAGAGAAATGCAAATTAAAACAACAATGAGATACCTTTACATACCTATTTAGAATGACTAAAATCCAAAACACTGACAATACTGAATGCTGGCTAGGTTGTGGAGAAATAGGAACTCTTATTCATTGCTGGCGGGAATGCAAAATGGTACATCCACTTCAGAAGAATGGAAGTTTCTTACAAAACTATGTTCATAGTCTTAGTATATGATCTAGCAATTACACCCCTTGGTATACACTCAAAAGAGCCGAAAATCTATGTCCACAGAAAAACCCTGCACATAAGTGTTTATAGTAGCTTTATTCGTAATTGCCAAAACTTTGAAACAAGCAAGATGCTCTACATAGACGAATGAATAAATAAACTTTGGTACATCCAGACAATGGAATATTATTCAGCACTATAAAGAAATGAGCCATCAAGCCACACAAAAAGAAATGAAAGAAACATAAATGCATATTACTAGGTGAAATAAACCCATATGAAAGTACATATTCTATGATTCTAACTATATAATACTTTTGGGAAAGGCAAAAATATGAAAACAGTAAAAACATCAGTGGTTGCCAGGAGGGTGGAGGAGGAATGATTAGACAGAGCACAGAAGATTTTTAAGACAGTGGAGATACCCTGTAGGACCTTGTAATGGTGGACACATGTCATTACACAATTGAAGGCAAACTATGGACTGTGGGTGATAATGATATGTCACTGTGGGTCCATCAATTGTAGCAAATGTGTCACTTTTCTAGGGGAGGCTATACATGTGTGGGGGCAAGGGACATATGAGAAATATCTATACCTTCCTCTCAATTTTACTGTGAACCTAAAACTGTGAGAAAAACATTAAAATCTTCAAGTATTAAAAAAAGCAAAACACCACTATCTTCTCTGAAGGAAGATGAATCTTCTTCCCTTATATTCGCAATTAACACGATCTGCTACATAACCTCATTATATAAATAGAGATATAATCTTTTTTTAACTTTTCAAATTGACTCAAATACTCTCCTCCATTACTGGCAAAAGATATGTTGTCTCCCACATAGACATACGTTTTTTAAAGATCTATTTATTTATTTTAGAGAGTGAGAGATTGAGCATGGGTGGGGCAGAGGGAAAGGGAAGGAAAGAATCTTCAACCATACTTCCTGCTGAGTGCAAAGCATGAAGCCTGATGTCGGGCTCAATCCCATGACCTTGGGATCATGACATAAGCCCGAATTAAGAGTCGGTCACTTCACCGACTAAGATACCTAGGTACCCCCACATATGCATGCATTTTAATTATCCAAAAACCCAAGGAGTCCCGTTCTTTTTTTCCAGTTACAGGAATTGTAAATATTGGCTAAGTTATCTACAAATACTTTCGCTACTCCCAGCCAAATAGTGTGACTAATAAAACTTGGTCCTCTCCCAAAGATATTCACCCACTTAAGGGCACTATTCCAAGTAAGTCCCTTTACATGCAACCATAATGCACTATATTGTTCTCCAAAGTTGTGTCTTCTTTAGTTCACTCATTACATACTCAATGTGGGACAATGCATTTCATTTATTTTGCTGTGATTAATTCAATGACATGAATAGTATTAGCTGCCTTCATATATATATTTTAGTAATACAGAGAAATACTACTAAACAAGGAACAGTACACTTTCCTTTTTCATATGATGCTTGCAAGGATTTATACTTTTACAGTAGTCTTTTTGCAGGAAGGCAGAGAGTGATATGAATATTGTAGTGTGAGTACATCACAATAATGGCTCTAAAATACTTCTAAGTAGGAAAAGCTAAGACTAAAATACATTTATTTTAAATATGAGGCATGAAGTAAATTAAGTTCAGCACAATAATAATATTACAAAGTTGACAATTTATTGTATTTAGAGACTCTGTGTGCTATCAAACATGACCAGAAATAACCCTCCTCCACCAAAAATAAAACTTCTAGGTACTTGTATCCACCTGTTCCCTTAGCCCTGATTCTCCCTTCTTTATGAGATTTTCCCTAAGGGCCATGGTGTCCTTTACTTTCTAAATACATTAATTATTGTGATAATAATGGTTAGAGTCTGTTCAACCAGTTCTATTAGGTCAGGATTTACAATTCTCAAATTTCAGATGGTACTGTTTGAATGTCTCTGTGACAAACATGGTGATAGAATGACAGATCTCCTTTTGAGGAAGGACCTGGGGTCAGCTGTGGGCCTCCAATCAACAGCCAGCCTCCAGGATCAGCTCCTTCAGGACCCGCTTGAAATGCAAAGAGCCATCTTGCTCAATGTCACACCTTCCTGTGGCAAGCCATATTTGGAGCAGAGTTAAAGTAAAAAGGTAGGACCGTTTCAGATGATACAAAGTGGAAATTTTGATCCAGAACCCCTGCTAGGGTTGGTTGGGTTTTTGTCAGTTTGGCATCATTCACCTTTCTCTCACCAATCCTCTTTCCTTCCTCCTATTACATGCATCCATTTCTAATAAATATCTTAACATCCCAACTCCATCTCCACCTCTGATTTTAAAGATTCCTTCTCTTACAGGGTTGCATTCTTTTATTGCAGAAAAGAACACCTTAAACACATTGGCCCATCTCTTCTCTGGAACTGTACATAAAAATGATCATTGTCTTTGGAGACTCTCAATAACAATAATCAATGCGGACTCCCTCATTAACTCATGAAAGGTTACATTTTTGTCTCCCCTCTGGAAACCTATTAGCCACATCTAAGAGAAGAAATTTAAATGATTCTCCTCTGAACACAGTAAGTGTGTTGCATACTTGTTATGTCCAACTATGAAGAGAAGTAACTATCACAATGTCACTCTAGTCTACATCATTGGATGCACCATTAAGTATAATATAAAATGAAGTCAGTATATGTTTGTGGGTCACCACAGGAAAGAATGGAATAACTTAAAATGCATTACCAAAGTAGAAAATATTCTAACCTAGTCCTCGAATTGATAAAAATTGTTGATAAAAATAACTAATTTTTAATGAGAGCTTACTATATGATATATAATTCACCTGTATTATTATATCCACTTCTGAAACCTATGGAAGTTAAGAAACTTGCTCAGGATCCTTCAGCTAATAAATGGCCCAACTGCACTTAGTATCCTGGTATGGCAGACTCCACAGTTGAATCTCAGGACCATTTCTTTCTCAGTTCCTGAATTTGTTACTGGTTTCCTTCTCTTTCTGCTCCTCCCTCCCTTCTCCTTGGTATCCTTGATATCAATGAAATAGTAACAAGAAGGAAAGAAGGGGAAACAAAAAAAGTCTGAATCTAAAGAAAATAAGCACACTGTAAAACCATATTTGGGTATCTAACATAAAATTATTCATTTTCTTTACACACAAACACACCTCTGTTTCAGAGTAAAAGTAAATAACTAGACTATCCCTTTTTTATAGTCTTCCTTTGTCCTGTTCAGGATTTTCTTTTTCTCAAGTGGCCTAAAATGTTCTCCTGAACCATGGAACCTTTCAAATGTTGTCAATCCAGTGTGCTTCAGAAAATATTTCCTCAAAGACAGGTTGTTTGGCTTGAATTAAAGGGTGTCACAGTGGCCAGATGGAAAGCTCAATTTACATTTAATTTTGTTTTCACTGATTTATCAACTATTCCATTGACAAAGAGAGGTGTGACTTCATGGAGTGAGAAAATGCTATTTTCTGCTCATAGTTACATTAAAAAAATCAAACCACAGCATGTTCAAAGTTAGCATTTGACAAAGATTTTTAATCATGGTTGCCTATCTTCTGAGCACCTTCTGCCCCCACCTCTAGGAGTTCACAGAAGTTGAATTCTGCTTGTAATTCATTATGTGACAACCTACATGAAGAGCAAAAAAACAAGAAAGAAAGAAAATGCTTCCTCTGGTTTGTCCTGTGCTGTAGGAAGACAGTTCTGTAAAGTATGCTTAAATCTTTACAGTAGAGTTTTTAATCCTGCACTACTTTCTTTCCTTCCCATATTTCCCTAAATTGAGTAGGTTGGGTCAAGTCAAAACTGATACTGGGTAAAAGGGAAAAATAATTCTTGTTTATAGAAAAGCAAATCGTTCTTTAAGAAAATTTATGCATCTGTTACACCTCTGAGTAGAGTACCTATTTAAGTTGCATCTAATTGGGTCTTAAGTTTTTATCTTTACAATGTTGGAGGTACTACGATTTGGAGAAGGATGCTGAAATTCATTCAAAATGTGCTATATATTAACAGACAGGTATGGTTATGTACCTTTAAAAAATAAGGAAATTAATAGTGTTAAAGCATAAATTCTTGCACATATCTTCACAGCCATTAAATGACAGAATAAGGATTTGAACTTCAGTCTCTTTGGTTTCAAAATCCACACTCTCTCCATTATATTGCACTGCCCCACGGAGATGTTTTTACCTCACCTAGTAAATACTGATGTAAAACATCTGGGGCATCATTTTATAGCAAGCAAGATCAGGGTGTATCTAGAGTGATTAAAACTTACTCAAAAATGTTGTTTCCTAAATAAATTCTAGTTCAGTTACATATACAATGAATATCTGAGTTGTGCTTTCTTTTGTTCCTTGAAAAGGTTACATGTTGATTGTAAATCCCTAGGTTTTAGAAAATTGAATATAGTGTCATTGGTAAAAATATAGATTCTGGATCTTCCTAATCCCCACATAGGTAGTAAAGTTACACATCTATGGCCAACATTTAAAGCAGAAATAGGTGCAAAGATACACAGAAGTGTCACAAAATATGCGATTAGGGAAAACCTTGTATGTTAGCAACATCTGAATTAGGGGAAACAGAGAGAAGTAGCAGGGCACTATATAAACCAGAAAATAGAGAAATCCCTAAATTAGCATTGAATATTGCTGGAAAGTGGAATGCAGGCCAATCTGAGAATGATAGCTAAAAATGGGAGAGGGTTTTCCTTCTCCAGGTGTGGGTGAATGAGAGCACCAGAATAAAGTGTGAAGAGGCTGGAGCCATTCAGACCATGTATACTCTTGAAAATATCCTGGCAGGGCTTCCCTCCAGAACAGGGACCCACAGTGAAAAGAAACTGCTAGAAGTGGATTCAAAACTGAAGTACAATAGAAAAATAAATGTTAAAAAAAAGAAAGGTCAAAATAAAAGTTGGGCAGGACCTGGAAACATCAGAAGAAAAAAACTGCATTTTTTTGTTTTAAGTAAGCTCCATGCCCAGCATGCAGTCCAACACAGAGGTTGAACTCACTACCCTGAGATCAAGACCTGGGCTGAGATCAAGAGTCAGACACCTAAATGACTAAGCAACCCAAGTACTCCAAAAATGCATATTTTTAAGCTCTATCTAACAACAGCAGAAGAGGATACCTGTGAAATTAGAAATGCTACCTGAACTTTGAATCCAGCTTCCTACAAAATGTTAAGGAAAACTAAGCTCACACGAGAAAGAGAGAGAGAGAGAGAGAAAAGAAAGAGAAAGGGAGGGAAGGAAGAGAGAGGGGGAAGGAGACAAAGAAGGAAGGAAGGAAGGGAGGGAGGGAGGGAAGGAAAAGAAAAGAAAGGAAGAAAGTAAAATATTTGGGTAAAATCCCACACAAAATTACCATAAGAAAATAGAGAACAGGAGTGTGGTGGGAGGAGTCAAGATGGCAGAGAAGTAGCAGGCTGAGATGACATCAGGTAGCAGGAGATCAGCTAGATAGCTTATCAAACCATTCTGAACACCTACAAATCCAACAGGAGATCAAAGAGAAGAAGAGGAGCAATTCTAGGAACAGAAAATCAACCACTTTCTGAAAGGTAGGACCAGCGGAGAAGTGAATCCAAAGCCACGGGAAGATAGACCATGGGGGAAGGGGCCAGCTCCCGGCAAGTGGCAGAACACAAAATCAGAACTTTTAAAAGTTTGCTCCACTGCGGGACATTGCTCCAGAGGCTAAGCCAGGGTGAAGCCCACATGGGGATAGCATGGTCTCAGGTCCTGCGGGGTCACAGAAGGATCAGGGGTGTCTGAGTGTCACAGAGCTCACAGGTATTAGAGCAGGGAAGCCGGCTACAAAGACAGAGCTGAGGTGTGAGCTGTCAACTCAGGGTTACCTTAAATTGTGATCCATGGCACAGGCTACTGCTCTGGGAGCAAGGACCCCACAAGATCTGGGGAGACCCCCCTGAATAGCGCAGGGATCTGCGGGGTTTGGAACTCCAGGCGGGGCTGTGTGCCAGAGACAGAGATGCTTGGTCACAGGCTGGGTGAGCTTGGAGTGCAGCCGGAAGCCAGGGAGATGGGAATGATTGAGTGCTTTTCTCCAACTCACACTGAGGAGTGGGGCCCTGAGCAATCAGCTCTTCTGAGCCAGAGATTGGGAGGCTGCCATTTTCATTCCTGTCCTCCAGAACTCAGCATTCAGGGAACAGAAGCTCCCGAAAGCAAACCGGAGCAGATTACTTAGCCTGGCCCCTGGTAAGGGCAGTGCAATTCCACCTCAGGCAAAGATGCTTGAGAATAACTATAATAGGCCCCTCCCCCAGAAGATCAGCAAGAAATCCAGCCATGACCAAGTTCACTTACCAAGAAGAACAGCGGAATTCCAGAGGAGGACAAAGCAAAGCATGGAATTCATGGCTTTCTCCTCATGATTCTTTAGTCTTACAAAGCTAATTATATTTTTTAATTTTATTTTTTTCTTATGCTAATTTTTAAAACTTTTACTCTTTCCTCTTTTAACTTTTTTAAATAGTTTATCTTAACAATACCTTTCATTAAAAAATCTTTTTTGAACCTTCACTATTATAGTCATATTTTATCATAGTCATATTTTATCCTTCACTGTATCTAACTTTATTTTTTGTACATGCATAGGGTTTTTTCTTCTAAAAATGTTTGGGATACAACTTCTTCTAATAGAATAAAATATACCTTAAATCTAGCACAGGCGTTTGTTCTAATCTCCAGCCTGAGCAATTTCTCTTCACTTTCTTTTTCTTTGTTCTTCCGAACAACTTATCTTATTAACTCATTTTTTTAGAAATTAAAAAAAAATTCATATTTATAGTCATATTCCATCCCTTCATTGTATTTACCCTTATATATGTTTTTCATTCCTTAAAATTTTGGGAGGTAGTTTCTTCTAAGAGACCAAAATACTCCCAAAATTAAGTGGGTGGCCCTGTTCTAGTCACCAGTCTGGAAAAAAAAAAAAAAAAAAAAAATATATATATATATATATATATATATATATATGTTTATATTTTTTTCTTTTTTTAATTTTTTTTCCTCTCTCTGAACTTCTTTTTACCCCCTTTCTTCCCCCCCAGGATTTGGGGTCTCTTCTGATTGATTAAAGCACATTTTCCTGGAGTCTTTGCCACACTTTTAGTATTTTTTTTGCTCCTTCATATATTCTTTTCTGGATAAAATGACAAAGTGGAAAAACTCACCACAAAAAAAAAAGAACAAGTGACAGTACCAAAGTCTAGGAACCTAATCAATATGGACATTGGTAATACATCAGATCTAGAGTTCAGAATGACAATTCTCAAGGTGCTAGCTGGGCTTGAAAAAGGCATGGAATATATTAGAGAAACCCTATCTGGATAAATAAAAGCCCTTTCTGGAGAAATAAAAGAACTAAAATCTAACCAAGTTGAAATAAAAAAAGCTATTAATGAGGTGCAATAAAAAATGAAGTTTCTTACTGCTAGGATAAATGAGGCAGAAAGAGACTTAGTGATATAGAAGACCAAATGACAGAGACTAAAGAAGCTGAGCAAAAGAGAGAAAACTACTGGACCATGAGGGGAGAATTCAAGAGATAAGTAATACCATAAGACAAAACAACATTAGAATAATTGGGATTCCAGAAGAAGAAGAAAGAGAGAGGGGAACAGAAGATATATTGGAGAGAATTATTGTAGAGAATTTCCCTAATATGGCAAAGGGAACAGACATCAAAATCCAGGAAGCACAGAGAACCCCCATCAAAATCAATAATAATAGGTCCACACCCCATCATTAAATAGTAAAATTTACAAGTCTTAGTGACAAAGAGAAAATCCTGAAAGCAGCCCAGCACAAGAAGTCTGTAACATACAATGTAAAAATATTAAATTGGCAGCAAACTTATCCACAGAGACCTGGCAGGCCAGAAAGAACTGGCATGATATATTCAGAGCACTAAATGAGAAGAACATGCAGCCAAGAATACTACATCCAGTTAGACTATCATTGAAAATAGAGGGAGAGATAAAAAGCTTCCAGGACAAACAAAGACTAAAAGAATTTGTAAACACCAAGCCAGCTCTACAGGAAATATCTAAAGGGGTCCTCTAAGCAAAGAAAGAGCCTAAAAGTAGATCAGAAAGGAACAGAGAATATATACAGTAATAGTCACCTTACAGGCAATACAATGGCACTAAATTCATATATCTCAATAGTTACCCTGAATGTAAATGGGCTAAATGCCCCAATCAAAAAACACAGGGTATCAGAATGAATAAAAAAAACAAAACCCATCAATATGCTGTCTACAAGAAACTCATTTTAGACCCGAAGACACCTCCAGATTTAAAGTGAGGGGGTGGAAAACATTTTACCATGCTAATGGATATCAGAAGAAAGCTGGGATGGCAATGCTTATATCAGATCAATTAGAGTTTAAGCCAAAGACTATAATAAGAGATGAGGAAGGACACTATATCATACTAAAAGGGTCTGCCCAACAAGATCTAACAATTTTAAATATCTATGCCCCTAACGTGAGAGCAGTCAACTATATAAACCAATTAATAACAAAATCAAAGAAACACATCGACCATAATACAATAATAGTAGGAGACTTTAACACTCCCCTCACGGAAATGGACAGATCATACAAGCAAAAGATCAACAAGGAAATAAAAGCCTTAAATGACACACTGGACCAGATGGACATAACAGATACATTCAGAACATTCCATCCCAAAGCAACAGAATACACATTCTTCTCTAGTGCACATGGAACATTCTCCAGAATAGACCACATCCTGGGTCATAAATCAGGTCTAAACTGGTATCAAAAGACTGGGATCATTCCCTGCATATTTTCAGAGCACAATGCTCTGAAGCTAGAACTCAATCACAAGAGGAAATTTGGAAAGAACCCAAATATATGGATACTAAAGAGCATCCTTCTAAAGAATGAGTGGGTCAACAAGGAAATGAAAGAAAAATTGAAAAAATTCATGGAAACAAATGATAATGAAAATGCAACGGTTCAAAATCTGTAGGACACAGCAAAGGCAGTCCTGAGAGGAAAATATATAGCAATACAAGCCTTTCACAAGAAACAAGAAAGGTCTCAAATATACAACCTAACCCTACACCTAAAGGGGCTGGAGAAAGAACAAAAAGGAAAGCCTAAACCCAGCAGGAGAAGAGAAATAATAAAGATCAGAGCAGAAATCAATGAAATAGAAACAAACAAACAAAAAAATAAAATAAACAGTAGAACAAATTATGGTAACTAGGGGCTGGTTCTTTGAAAGAAATAATAAGATTGATAAACCTCTGGCCAGACTTATCAAAAAGAAAAGAATAAGGACCCAAATAAATAAAATCATGAATGAAAGAGGAGAGCTCACAACCAACACCAAAGAAATACAAACAATTATAAGAACATATTATGAGCAACTATACACCAGCAAATTTGACAATCTGGAAGAAATAGATGCATTCCTAGAGACATATAAACTACCAAAACTGAACCAGGAAGAATAGAAAACCTGAACAGACCCATAACCAGTAAGGAGATTGAAACAGTCATCAAAAATCTCCCAAACAAACAAGAGCCCAGGGCCAGACAGCTTCCCAGGGGAATTTTACCAAACATTTAAAGAAGAATTCCTATTCTCCTGAAACTGTTCCAAAAAATAGAAATGGAAGGAAAACTTCCAAACTCATTTTATGAGGCCAGCATTACCTTGATCCCCAAACCAGACAAGGACCCCATCAAAAAAGAGAATTACAGACCAATATCCTTGATGAACACAGATGCGAAAATTCTCACCAAAATACCAGCCAATAAGATCCAACAGTACATTAAAAGGATTATTCACCACAACCAAGTGGGATTTATTCCAGGGCTGCAAGGTTGGTTCAACATCCGCTAATCAATAAATGTGATACAATACATTAATAAAAGAAAGAACAAGAACCATATGATACTCTCAATAGATGGTGAAAAAGCATTTGACAAAGTACAGCATCATTTTCTGATCAACTCTGCAAAGTGTAGGGATAGAGGGTACATACCTCAATATCATCAAAGCCATCTATGGAAAACCTACCACAAATATCATTCTCAATGGAAAAAGCTGAAAGCTTTTCCACTAAGGTCAGGAACACGGCAGGGATGTCCATTATCACCACTGTTATTCAACATAATACTGGAAGTCCTAACCTCAGCAATCAGACAACAAAAAGAAATTAAAGGCATCCAAATGAGCAAAGAACTCAAACTATCACTCTTTGCAGATGATATGAGACTATATGTGGAAAACCCTAAAGACTCCACTCCAAATTTTCTAGAACTTGTACAAGAAATCAGTGAAGTGTCAGGATATAAAATCAGGATATAAAATCAATGCACAGAAATCAGTTGCTTTTCTTTACACCAACAACAAGACAGAAGAAAGAGGAATTAAGGAGTCAATCCCATTTATAATTGTACCCCAAACCATAAGATACTTGCAATAAACCTAACCAAAGAGGCAAGGAATCTATGCTCATAAAACTATAAAGTACTCATGAAGGAAATTGAGGAAGACACAAAGAAATGGACAAATGTTCCATGCTCCTGGATTGGAAGAAAAAATATTGTGAAAATGTCTATGCTACCTAAAGCAATCTACACATTTAATGCAATTCCTATCAAAATCCCATCCATTTTTTTTTCAAAGAAATGGAACAAATAATCCTAAAATTTATATGGAACCAGAAAAGACCTCAAATAGTGAGAGGAATATTGAAAAAGAAAGCCAAAGTTGGTGGCATCACAATTCCAGACTTCAAGTTCTATTGCAAAACTGTCATCATCAAGACAGTATGGTACTGGCACAAAAACAGACACACAGATCAGTGGAACAGAATAGAGAGCCCAGAAATAGACCCTCAGCTCTATGGTCAACTAATCTTCAACAAAGCAGGAAAGAATGTCCAATGGAAAAAAAGACAGTCTCTTCAACAAATGGTGTTGGGAAAATTGGACAGCCACATGCAGAAAAATGAAACTGGGCCATTTCCTTACACCAGACATGAAAATAGATTCAAAATGGATGAAGCATCTCAGTGTGAGAAAGGAATCCATCAAAATCCTTGAGGAGAACACGGGCAGCAACCTCTTCAACCTCAGCTGCAGCAACTTCTTCCTAGGAACATCGCCAACGGCAAGGGAAGCAAGGGCAAAAATGAACTATTGGGACTTCATCAGATCAAAAGCTTTTGCACAGCAAAAAAAACAGTCACAAAACCAAAAGACAACTGACAGAATGGGAGAAGATATTTGCAAACAACATATCAGATAAAAGGCTAGTATCCAAAATCCATAAAGAACTTATCAAACTCAACATCCAAAGAATAAATAATCCAATCAAGAAATGGGCAGAGGACATGAACAGATATTTCTGTAAAAAAAGACATCCAGATGGCCAACAGAAACATGAAAAAGTGTTCCACATCACTCGGTATCAGGGAAATACAAATCAAAACCACAATGAGATATCACCTCACACCAGTCAGAATGGCTAAAATTAACAAGTCAGGAAATGACAGATGCTGGCGAGGATGCGGGGAAAGGGGAACCCTCCTACACTGTTGGTGGGAATGCAAGCTGGTGCATCCACTCTGGAAAACCGCATTCGGGTTCCTCAAAAAGTTGAAAATAGAGCTCCCCTACAACCCAGCAATTACACAACTGGTTTTTAGCCTAAAGATACAAAAGTATCAATCCAAAGAGGCATGTGCACCTGAAAGTTTATAGAAGCTATGTCTACAATAGCCAAACTATGGAAAGAACCTAGATGTCCTGTCCATCAACAGATGAATGGATAAAGAAGATGTGGTATGTATATGTGTGTGTGTGTGTGTGTGTGTGTGTGTGTGTGTGTGTGTATAATACTATGCAGCCATCAAAAGAAATGAAATCTTGCCATTTGCAATGACGTGGATGGAACTAGAGGATATTGTGCTGAGTAAAATAAGTCAATCGGAGAAAGACAACTATCGTATGATCTCCCTGATATGAGGAAATGGAGATGTAACATGGGGGGTTTAGGGGGTAGGTGAAGAATAAATTAAACAAGATGGGATCGGGAGGGAGACAAACCATAAGAGACCCTTAATGTCACAAAACAAACTGAGGGCTGCTGGGGAGTGGGAGGGAAGGGAGAGGGTGGTGGGGTTATGGACATTGTGAGTGCTGTGAAGTGTGTAAACCTGGCAATTCACAGACCTGTACCCCTGGGGCTAATAATACATTATATGTTAATAAAAAAAATTTTTTAAAGGAAAAAAATAAGAGAGCAAGGGGCAGAATACCTTCCTTATAGATAGTGAAAATATACTAAAGAGGTATATTTCATAACAGATCAGAACCATAATATAGTAATTTAAAATGAGCTTAAAATATTTAAGGAAATAATACATCACATGGAAGAAAAACACATCTCAGAATTAGAAACAATACCTAGAAATTAGAAGGCAAAAAAAAAAAAAAAAAAAGAAAAGAAAGGAAAAACATTTTAGATATGGAGAGTAACCTAGAAGGAATGCAACAGTGAAAAACACATCATAAAATTTACTCAGCTACTAACCTAGAAGGAATGCAACAGTGAAAAACACATCATAAAATTTACTCAGCTACTCCCTGATATGAGGAAGTAGCTGAGTAAATTTTATGATGTGTTTTTCACTGTTGCATTCCTTCTAGGTTACTCTCCATATCTAAAATGTTTTTCCTTTCTTTTCTTTGGTGATGCAACATGGGGGCTTAAGTGGGTAGGAGAAGAATAAATGAAACAAGATGGGATTGGGAGGGAGACACACCATAAGTGACTCTTAAACTCACAAAACAAACTGAGGGTTGCTGGGGGGAGGGGGTTTGGGAGAAGGGGGTGGGATTATGGACATTGGGGAGGGTATGTGCTTTGGTGAGTGCTGTGAAATGTGTGTAAACCTGGTGATTCACAGACCTGTACCCCTGGGGATAAAAATATATGTTATAAAAAATAAAAAATTTAAAAAAAAAATTTACTCAGCTAAAAAGAGGATTGAAAGGCAGAAAATTTTTAAGATTAAAAAGAAAGAGGGGAACATGAGTCTATCTAGATCAATGCATATTGAAGATAGAGAAAGAAGACCTAACCTACAGCTAATGGAAGGCTCTGAAAAAGGAAACAACAACAAAAACCAGAAAAACAGTAATAATTCAAGAAAGCTTTCTAAAATTAAAAAGAAAAGGAAAAATCCTTTTGTAACTAGACATAAAGATCAGTTATATATAAAGGTTAAATAATTATATCATTAGAATCTTTTATAGCAATTTTATTTCCAAAGAAAATGGAGTAAAATAATTAAAATACTCAAGAAAGAAAAATGTGACCCACACTTTTTTATTCAGAAATACTGACCTCTAATATAAAGGGAACATACAACATGTAATAATTCAGGAAAGATTTTTCCCTGAGAACATTTGCATGGAATCTATTAGAGAGCAAGCTTCAGACAACGAAAATTACAAGAGAAACAACAACGTAAAAACTGGGAGTCTATATAGTTTCTTGTAGAATTAGAACAAATTGAGAATTAAAAGCGAGGGACCATATATTATAGAGGGTATAGTATCAGATAGTACAGATACAGTATAACCACTCAATTTTTATAATGGGGAAGAAGAAATGGGATGGTATATGAAAAGAATACATAATTATTTCAAGCAGTCATAGTGGTGATGGTGAAATAGTATTATTCTTCTGAAAGGCTTTTATACATAATGTGGGAAAAACAAATAAATATTTATGGCACATTTTAATTCTGTCATCTTTATGCCCTGAAAATTTAGGATTCTCAGTGTCAAAAAATGCAAACATTATTTAGACAAACAAAGAATGAAAGTTTTAGAGTAAAATAACTCCAGTGTTCAGATTATGACTTACCACATACTATCTGTGAGTATGGCAAGTTCCTGTCTGCGCCTTAGTTTCCTCCTCAATAAAATGTGAATAAAAACAAGTACTCATCCTCTGGAATTGTCTTAAGAATCAAAGGCCAGGGGCGCCTGGGTGGCTCAGTGGGTTAAAGCCTCTACCTTCGGCTCAGGTCATGATCCCAGAGTCCTGGGATCGAGCCCCACATCGGGCTCTTTGCTTGGAAGGGAGCCTGCTTCCTCCTCTCTCTCTCTCTCCTGCCTCTCTGCCTACTTGTGATCTCTGTCAAATAAATAAATAAAATCTTAAAAAAAAAAAAAGGAATTAAAGGCCAAAGGTCTATACCCAGAGACTGGTTACTCTGCTGATATTGCTTCCCTTTCTCTCCCCACATAATTCTTATTTTGCTTTGACATTGTATTTTCTTTACCACATATTACTGATACTTTTTTGTTTAATGTGATAATAATTTCCAATACTGTAATAAACTGCATGCTGCTTCCATAGGTCTATTCTAAATAACCAGAATGTGCCTTTTCAAACTGCAACTGAATCCTTCTAGCAATGACTAGTACCCTTGCCAAAGGGGCTGATTTCTACCCACAAGTCAAATCCCAGAGCACTTCATTAGAGAACAGTGTCTCTTAATTCTGGTTAAAAAATAATAATGATGATTAATATTTTGTGGGGCAATAGATAATAATTAAATTTTTAATGATGACATGTCATTTATCATAAAAACCATGTTCCTTTTATTGAGTAGGTACTCAATATATTTTTTAATGATTGATTATGTAGCATTGACTTTAATAGCTTTTTAGTAATGATGGAAACAATCTGTTGTAGAAAGCAATGTCTATATAATTGGGGGAAATTTTCTGGAAGAATTAGCTTCAAGCGGGATTAGAAGAGAGTATGCTTCGGCACTGTGGTAAGATCCCCTGTCCCCATTCAGGAAATCTGAGTTATCATCCTGGTTTTATTTCTTTTTTCCCTGGTTTTATTTTTAACCTGTGTTGGGTGTGAGTGTTTGCCATATACTGGGCTAAGAGCTTTCCATTTATTAACATATTTCATCCTTGCAGTAATTCTGTGAGATGGCTATGTCTCCATCTTACAGATGAAGAAACTATATCAGAAAAATAAGAGGCCATGTGTCTAGTACATTGGGGAGCTGGAGATTCACAACCAATTTAGACTGACTCTAAAACTTATATTTAACCAGGTGATTTCTATAATCCCTTCCAGTGCTAACATTCTATGATTTATGATATCTCTCCTCCAAATGAATTTTTCATGATCTATTAACCCAGCAGTTCCCTTCAATGACACATGTCTTCTTTGTTTAGTTTATGTCCTTCACTGGCATCAGCATCAGAAGACCTCACTCAATCTAGGAGCACAGAAGCTGGGACGAGGTCTCACCCACGATGACAACATGCCATCATCCATGGAGAATTAGAATTTGCGGATCACAGTTGCTTATAGCCAGAGACCTTTCTCAAGCCCTCTTCTGTTTCTGGGAATCAGGCTTCTAGTATTGAACTTGACTGTAACTCTTTACGCTGTTTACTTAAAGGAAATGAAATACAAAGTATGTTGCAGGGAGACACAGCAACAATTACAGTTTAAATTAGTCACAGGCTTATCAGTTCCTGCAACTTCTTGTAATGGAAAAATAACCCAGAGGATGCTGTCATGTAATATTAGGATAACAGGCTTTGAGGGAGTGACATGTTTATATTGCATGACAGAACTGTTTCATTTTCTTCATTATTTTCTGTGTGGCAGTTCTGAAGTTACCTAGAATTATTCTATTCAGTTTGCCAGAAGGTCTCATGTTTCTGCCTCCTATTATCTAATGAAAACTTATTTTTCTGGGGTCAGGTCCTTATTACCCCTTGCCTGAACTTCTAAAGTCTCCAAGCTGATAGCCTTTCTTTTAAAATATTTTCTGCCATCAACACAACTCCTTACGGCCAAATCTATCTTCCTGAGGAAGAGCTCTAATTAAGTCACCTACCTCATGAAAAACATGATAAGTATCATCTGCTTATAGAAAAAAAAAATCACAATTGTTCATAGGGTCTTTAGATGAACCTTATCTGGCTTCAACTCTCTTTTCAGTCTCGTTTTCTCCTATCATCATAACACAACATAGGCCAGATTGGCCAAATCTCTATTTTATTTTAAGGAAGAACTCAGAGAGGTGCTAGCATCCTTCCTTTCATTGTGATTTCTCCACATCTTCAAAAACCAAAACTATACATCTCTCAGAGTCTTGTTCAGTGGTTCCAAAACTAGCAGGATATTAAAAAAAACAAAACAAAACAAAAAAAAAAACCCTCCTGGGAATCTTAAAAAAAATAAAGTATGGATTTTGGAGGTCCAGGACTCTCATATAAATGGTTCTCTTGAACTTAATTAAAAAAAAAAAAAGCCCCCATTTTTTCAAGTATTATGGTCTGTTTGTTATAGTTTTCCTCAAACCTTATTGAAAATATATGAGACCTTCATGGAAGAAACACATCCACCTTCAAAGCTTTTGGTAGCTCTGGTTGTTTACCAACAATCAGAAGGGAACAACGCAGAAGGGAACTAATATGTCCTTGGAACCCTTAGAGCATTTTGTAGAAGTGGAAGGTAAAATAATACTGCTAGGAAGCCCTAAGCACACTTCCTCTTGAGCCTGGCATAGCTTTAATAATGTATTACAAAAACATGGTGTTGGCCTAGAAGGAGCAACAGGGGGCATTTTATTAAGTGAGAAAAGAAGATTTATAGGTAAGTCACTAAAGAAGAGTTATAGTGAATCATGCGTTTGCTAACAAAAGGTGTCGAGAACAATATTTTTTTCTCTGCTTTGTCAACATCTGATGTCCATTTATCTCTCTTATACAATTCATACATAGTCACCATCACCCTACAAATTCATCATGGTGGATTGTAAAGCTTAAGACAAGGTCAGAAAGCTCACAAAAAGCATCAGTAATCTATCCCACAGAGAGTTGAGAAATGTTAATGGTGGTAACCTGGTGCACAGGAGACCGATTTCTATTACAAAAGTGACTGACCATCAGTCATCATCTCAGTGGGTCATCCTGAAAAATGCCATGTGCTGGGGTGGCTAGGAAAAAAAAAACAAAGAACATAAACAAAAAAAAAAACAAAAACAAAATAAAACAAAAAACACTGCACAGATCAAAACTGCCAGACCAGAACACAGCTGCTTCTGAATTTTTGTGCTAGAACATCAGGGAAAGTGAGTTTTCATAAGAATCCTAAGACCTATTCCCAAGAACACAGACACCAGAGTGGCTTGCTGGCTGGTCACCCGCTGTGGGTACTGTGACAGCATGTAAGAATGAACAGCACTTGTCTTTGTTTCCTGTATTTGGTACAGTAACCTTGAGACACAGCTCCATGCTCTGTGACTTCTATATGTTGTCCAAAAAATGTTGTATAGTAGTCTTTTTTTTTTTTTAGGTCATTCTGCAAGTTCAACAAAGACCATTTTAGCACAAGGAATGAGATTCTGAGTTCACATTTAGCTTTAATTTCCAAATAAAAGAACTTCAAAACTCTTCCACATTTACTTCTAGATATTTTTTTCCTTGAATTTTTCTTTGAATCTGGGTGTTAGGGGTAGTGTATATTATATATTATACCCTATAATCTATCAATCTTCAACTCCATAGCCTCTGGGTCTATCACACAAGGTCCTCTGACTGACTTATGTCCTGCCTTCCTCCAAACTATGGTCATGTTCCTCATGTCTATTTTAGGCAGAGATAAGATGAGGCTTGCTCCAATTTTTAATGGTTTAAAATAAGTCTTACCAAAGACTGAAGAGGTGATAGAAAGGAAGGAGAAGTAACAAAAGAGAATCAAATTCAACATCAAGATAGGATAGGATGTCAACCACCACTGTTCCCAAAGTTCATCTATTTCATCTAGTGTCTCAGAAACCCCCTTTGTGACAACCTCTCCTCATGTCTTTGTAGTCTGTCTTTTTTCTTTTTTTAACTATATCCAGTCTCTGAACAAGATTAACTTTTTCATCTCCCTTCTCCCTATCAGTTTTAAGGGCACCAAACACCCATTTCTAGGCCTCACTCACTTATATAGAGCGCTCTCTCTCTCTCTCCCTCTCTCTCTCTCTCTCTCTCTCTATATATATATATATATATATATATATATATGGTAACCTGGTGAGAGAGAGAGAGAGAGGTAAGATATATATACATATCTTAAAACCAAAATAATTTCCATACTCAAAGAAAACAGAAATTTTATATAAATTTTCAGAAAAGTTTTAGTATTGTATTGTCCCAAATCTCGTTTTTCTTTTTCTTACTTTTACCTAAGGTCCATTTATGTATTTTTTCCAAATCAAAATCTCTATAGAAAAGTGAATTTAGGTTTTCAAGTATCAGATGACAAAAAAAATAAATAAATAAATAAATAAACCTATTTCATCCAACAGTTTTAGAATGAGTTCAAGAATTAGGCAGAAGTCTGGTCAAGGTGACTTCACTGACCTCATCATCAGCAATTCTTCAAGTGGAAGGAAAGTAACTTGATGAGAAAAAGTGGAAAATCTATTTCTTCTTTTACCCAGAAAATCTTTCTTGGGTGTTAGGATTTATTCCCACCCCCCTTATATATGTACCTTCCCACTTTGAAAATAAACCTTATGAGGATATTATTTCTTTATTCATTTAACATATTTGTTACCAGTCTATCATATGTCAAGCACTATATATACACTTAGCAGGGTATGACAGTTATAGAGAAAGATAGGGGTCATATCGTTGACATCACTAGAGGACATGTTACAGATTTTGATCTTTATCTTGAAAGCCATAGCAAGTCATTAAAAATTTTATCAGAGAAGTGGGAGAGCAGAGGCATGTTCGTACAATGATGCTGTGTCAGGACTGGATAGGATGGACAGGGACAAGGACAGAGAAGGCAAGAATAGATTCAGGAGGCACCAACAAATTCTACCAGAGTCCAAATAATGATGATTGAGATTGAGAGGAGATGAGAAATTGGTAAAATTGACAGCACCTAGTAAAACATTGTCTCTCTGTGGAGGTTGATAAAAAGAAATTATATCTAGATTCCTGGGATTCTAGTTTCCTCTTGAATTGATGGTGGGGCCATTCATGTTAAGCTTGAGGTATCAATGAGACATTCAAATTGTAAAATTGAGTAGACACGTCTATGTGATCCTGGAGCTTAAAAGAAATATGGAGCTGGATGTTAACATTTGGATGTTACAAATATGTGATAGCAGTGGAAGCTGGCAGCAACATGAAATCATCTATAGAAAGAGATAATTGAAAAAAAGAAGATAATTCAGAACTCCACTATTTAATGACTGGCTATGAATTACATCTTGTCCCTGGTCCCTACCCAAGATTATCGGTCTTTCTAAAATATTTTGTACTTTTTAGACTCTTTTCTACCAAGGATAAGGATAAGTTAGGTAAATTGTCCTTTCCTCAATATAAAGAAATATGTATCCACTGACCCATATGTCTCTACTGAACTAAAACCTCTTCTCTTTTTTGAGCAAATATCAAGTTATGTAATTTCTGTTGTGTCTTTTGAAGTATCTGGTATGGGGCTATCCATGAATTATGTAATCTCTTTCTTCATTTCCATGGTAATACTAACATTTGTTTGATGTCAGCTATAGCCAAATATTATTCTGAGTTTTTTTCACACTGATCTTTACAACACTGTAGTGGCCATGTCATCCCATGATGGTTGCAGATAACAAGAAACAGAAAGCTGGGGCACCTGGGTGGCTCAGTGGGTTAAAGCCTCTGCCTTTGGCTCAGGTCATGGTCTCAGGGTCCTGGGATCAAGCCCCGCATCGGGCTCTCTGCTCAGTGGGGAGCCTGCTTCCTCCTCTCTCTCTCTTTCTGCCTCTCTGACTACTTGTGATCTGTCAAATAAATAAATAAAAATCTTAAAAAAAAAAAAAAAGAAAAGAAAGAAAGAAATAGAAAGCTTAAATAAGTTTCCCTAGGCACCAACGAGTAGGTTGCAGAACAAAGATCCAAGTTCTTGCCTGTTGAGCTCCAGTGCTCATCCTCCTACCAATGTACAATGTTTCCTCCCTGTCATCAAGATATATCCCCATTTTCCATAACAGTTCTATGAGGCCGTTTTTGTGAGTTCTTTTACCTATAGATGCTGTTATGTCATTGGTTTCAGTCCTTGGCCCTTTTTTCTTAAGTGTATATATTCTACTTACATGGCATCTTCCTGAGAAAAGAGTAATACCCAACTTCAGCACATTCTAGCCATCCTGTTCTGCTTAAGAGATGCAGTACTGAGAAGCACATGTAAAGTTCATGAAACAGAGGCACAGGCTTGCCAAAAGGTTAAGACCCAATCATAGTCTATACGATGTTACCCCTACCATATACCTTACCACCCTATGACCAAAGACCTATTTACAGTAGTTCGTGTACACAGGACTTCATCTCCAATTATCAGGAAAAGACATAAGGCATTCTAAAATGCAAAAGCACACTTTGAAGAGTCAGAAAAAGCATCAGAACAAGACTCAAGTATAGCAGAGATATTAAAATGATAGGACCAGGAATTTAAAATAACTTTGATTAATATGGTAATAATTTTAGTGGATAAAGTAGACAGCAGGCCAGAGAAGATAGGCAACGTAAGCAAAGAGATAGAATTTCTAAGAAAGAACAGAAAGGATGTGCTAGAGATAAAAAACACTATTATAGATATGAAGAATGCCTTTGATGGGCTTAATAATAGACTGGACATGGATGAGGTAAAAAAGTCTCTGGGCTTGAAGATATCTCAAGAAAAAGTCTCAAAAACCAAAGAAGCAAAGAACAAAGACAGAAAAGACAAAAAACAGGACAGAATATCCAAGGACTGTAGGGTGGCTACAAAAGCTATAGTGTACATGTAGTGAGAATATGAGAAGAGAAGAGAGAAAAGAACAGAATAAACATTTGAAATTATAATGACTGAGAATCCCCCCAAACTAATGTCAGCCACTAAACCACAGATCTGGAAACTCAATGAACACCAAGAAGATAAATGATCAAAATCTACACATAAGCATATAATTTCCAAGCCACAGAAAGTAAAGATAAAGAAAAATCTTGAAAGAAGCCAGAGGTGGAAAATTGTCTTACCCATAGAGGAAAAAGATAAGAATTATATAAATATAGATATCTATATATAGATATATATAGATATCTATCTATACCTATATCTATATATTTTTTCTATTTTGAGGAAAAGATATAGATATATAGATAGATATATAGATAGATATCTATATCTATATCTTTTCCTCAAAAATAGAAATATATATATCGATATATATCAATATCGATATATATATATCAATATAGATATATATCGATATATATATTTCTATTTTTGAGGAAAAGATATAGATATAGATATAGATCTTTTCCTCAAAAATCATGAAAGCAAGAAGAAAGTAATGTGAAATATTTAAAGTGTTAAGAGAATAAAAGCACCAACCTAGAATTCTGTATCTTGCAAAATTATCCTCCAAAAGTGAAAGAGAAATAATTTTCTCAGCAAACAAAAAATAATTGTCACCACTAGACCTGCATTGCAATAACTGCTAAAAGAACTCATTTAGAAAGAAAATGATATAAGTCAGAACTCAGACCTATATAAAGAAAGAAAAAATAGCAGGAAAGGAATAAATGAAAATAAAACAAAAATGTTTAATTTTCTTATTCTTAAATGATATAACATATAACAGTTCATTCAAAATAGTACTAGCAAAAATGTATTCAATTATACATGCTTGTGTACATATCTTGTATGATGCAGTGAAAGTAGTGCTTAAGGGGAAATTTATAGCATTGAAATCATATATTAGAAAAGAGAAAAGATCTAAAACCAGTAATCTAAGTTTCCACTTTGTAAAAGTGGAGAAAAGAAGAGCAAATTAAATTCAAAGTAAACATAAAACAAAAGAAATAATAAATGAAATTGAAAACAAGAAATCAATAGAGAAAAATCAACAAAACCAAAAAGCTGGTTCTTTGAAAAGATAAATAAAATTGATCATGAAAGAAAGAATTGATAAGCTGGACTTAATTGAAATTTAAAATCCCTGTTCTGCAAAAGACATTGTCAATAGAATAAAAAGAAAAATCACAGAGTAGGAGAAAATATTGTAAAAAAAATGTATCTGATAAAGAACTGTTATCCAAAATATACAAAGAACTCCTAAAACTTAACAGAAAAGCAAACAACTCAGTTAACAAATGTGCCAAAGATCTTAACAGACATTTCACCAAAGGAGATTTGCAGATGGTGAATGGAGCTTATGAAAAAAGATGCTCCATGTCATATGTCATCAGGAAAATAGAAACTAAAAGAAGATACCACTACACATCTTTTGAGTGGTAAGCGTATAAACCAATAGGAATCCTAATTCATTCCTAGTGGAAATAAAACATGGTACAGCCACTTTGCAATAGAATTTGGTGGTTTCTTACAAAACTAAGCATACTCTTGCCATATTGTTGCAGGATTGCAGGGTTCTTGTCTCACAGAGTTGAAGAATGAATCTCGCAGGCACAAAAGGGTGAAGTGAAGTGAAAATCTATTAAGTAAAGGTAAAGCTCTCTAAAGTGACAGGGCTTCCAAGTGGTTTGCCACTGAAGGTTTTCAGACCAGTCCTTAATTGAAAACTTAACCAGCAAGCTTGTGGCCTTGAGGTTCTTATGCCTTCTGGTTTGAGCAAGAGCTAGTGCTAACAGCCTTAATAACTTACTTCTCTGAGGTTTGGTCATTTTCTGTGATTACACTGTAGCCACTGATGAAAAATTGTCCCTAACATCTGGGGCCAGGTGGTCTGGTCTGTTCCCTTATCTCTTGTTGACTCTGGTTTAGCACTTTTGCCTTGCAGGAGTAGTTTCAGAGCCTAGTCAGAGCTCCCCTACCTCTCCCTTCATATAACTATTAACCCTTTCCTTATTCAATATGATCCAGCAAATGAGATCCTTGGTATTTTTTGAAAAGAGTTGAAAATGTGTGTCCACACAAAAACTTTCATGGGATGTTTATAGCATCTTTATTCATAATTCAAAACTTGGTAACACCCAAGATGTCTTTTTTTTAGGTGAATGAAGAGATAAACTACAGTACATCCAGAAAATGGAATATTATTCTGTTCTAAAAGGAGAGAAACTATCAAGTCATGAAATGAAACAGAAAAAGCTTGTATACATATTACTAAGTGAAAGAAGCCAATCTGAAAAGGCTATATACTATATAATTCCAACTATATGACATTCTGGAAAAGGCAAATCTAAGGAGAGATTAGAAAGATCAGTGGTTGCCAGAGAGAAGGAGGGAAGAAGAGTCAGAGTACAAAGGTCAGACTACTCTGTGTGATAATATTACACAGTATACTTGCAATGAATTTGTCCGATGCATAGAATGTACAACCCCAAGAGTGCACCTAAGGTAAACTACATATTTAGGGTATTAATGAAAATGTCAGTGTAAGTTCATCACTTATAACAAATGTACCTTTCTGGTGGGAGCTTTGATAATGGGGTATGCTATGCAAGGGTCGGGACAGGGTATGTGTATGAAATCTACATCTTATACTCAATTTTCCTATGAATCTAAAACTGCTCTAAAAACTAATGTCTTTTAAAAAGAAAATTATCTTCCTCTAGAATAACCCTTGATATTACAATCTGTATTAGGATTCTCCAGAAAAACAAAACACAGATGATAAATGTATAAATATAGATACAGGTATAAGGAGATTTATATGCAAAAGAGATGGATTATAAAGAATCAGCTTATACAATTACTGAAGCTGAGATCTCCTGCAATCTTATGTCTGCAAGCTAGAGACCCAGGAAAGCTGGCATAGTTCCAGCCCCAATCTGAAGACCTGAGGACCTGAGGAACCAATGGCATCAGTTGTGAACCACATCTAAAAGCTGGAGAATCATGAACACCAATGGTACAAGACAGGCCAACCCTGTGATCATGACCTGAGCCAAAATCAAGAGTCAGATGCTTAACCATCTAAGCCACCCAGATGCCCCTCATGTTTTATCTTTTTAAGATGAAGGCAAACTTAGAGTAGTTGATGTGGACATTGAATAAAAAATAAAATGAAAACATTCTGCTAAATGAAAGTCAAAAGAAAAAATACATCAGATGATTTTTTAAAAGAAGGAAAATGAATTGCTTAATAAATGTAAAAACAAAATATTTCAGAGGAGAGTACAATGTACCATCAATAATTGGACCTTGAACAATTTTTTCAACAACACCAAATTGTGGGAAATCTGGCAAGGATCCATTATCCACTTCAGAACATACTAGTAATGTATGGCAAAATGGAACTGGACCTGAGCACTCTTGAAAATGTATCATAATCTATGCTTGTTTAGCAGGTGAGACACCATCTGTATAGTGCTCATGTATTATTAACTGTCATGCTGTAATAAATTATGCAATTAAACAGTTTTGCCCAATGTATTTTTGCTAAAAAATTAATTCCACTGATGATGCCTAAAGATGCTACAGGATTGATTTTGGCATTCGTCCTCAATGTTGATGAATACAGGCATAAAACTGTCCCCATTCACCACACGTTGGGCAGGCTGGGGTGAGGAAGACAAAAGCAAGCACCAAGTCATCCCCGCTAACCTACAAAGACAAATAGGAGATTTTACAGTCCTCTCTGTATACAGGTGTGCAACATTACTGCATCTTTATTTTCCTGCATCAATTCAACCTAGCATCCAGATCTGTGTTCCAGTGTTAGCAGGATAAAAACAACAGTATCAACAACTTAAACTTGCAAACTTTGCCATTACTGGTCTTAAATCTGTTCATGTACGAATTTCAATCCAGTTGTACCAGTTTTCCTGCCTCTTGTCCACATCGTTTCCTGTTCATGGTGCCAATTTTCACATTGGTGGCTTAAAGACATCTGACTTAACTTCATGGACTTAAGTTCAGGTTGTCTGGTTTGAGTGATGTCCTTGAGTACTCACTCGCCTCCATGGAGATACAAATTTTTCCCACTTAGGTCTGAGCATCTGATGACATTTGCCTCTAATTTCAATTTCTCAAATTATGTCTTGTGATCTGTTCTTTTAGAACAAGGCATTTGTTACTGCTTTTGGAAGTATAATTGTTTGTCTGCATCACCCCCTAATTCCACCGCCAGCACCAACATTGACCTGGTCACCCCTCCTTGGCTTTTCCTGGTGTGGCTGGTTCTCTCAAAATCAACTATGTGTCCCCACTTGCTCTGCATATGTATGTGCTGCCCAGTCATAACCTCTGCCAAGGGGCTCCCTTTCTCCTTCCCCCTCACTAGAGCAACAGCCTAAAAAAGCGCACAGGCACCAAAATTCTCATCTATATTCTTTATGTCCTCTTGTGTGTGTATCTTGGCTGGAGTGGGAGGGCAAAAGATCTAGAGAATGTACGATAGTTCTGTACATCTTTCCATTCTACAGAAACCAAGAAGCTCATGATAGTGACCAGTGCTGTCCCAAGTCCTCTATGCCACATGCAGCATGCTACCTTTTCTGTTCTAGTACAACTGTCACAAGTTAGCAAGGGGACTTAAAGAAAGTCACCTCATCCAAGACATCCCCATTGAAATCACTTACCTGACTTAGATTATTTCTCCCTATCCAGAAGGATAAAAGGAGCTCTCAGTGATGGAAGATGAGTAATGCATAAAAGAAACTAAAATATCTCATAGTTTAACATAAAACTATGACATACTCTATGACAAATATCACCTATCATTACCACTGGTATTATTGTCATCATTTTTTATTACTCTTATTATTTTCTTCTACCTCCTTCCCAGCATGGCATTTTGGGGGGTGAGAGCAGAGACTCACCAAAGATGCTGTCAGCTCCCAGGGTCACAGAGTGGGGAAGGCCTGGGCCCACCGCCCCCTCCTTCTGGGAGAACCCAGAGAGAAAGAACAGGACATTAAGCTCCACACACGCATTGAAAAAATAACTCCATTAGAGGAGTAAGTTAAAATAGTAACACTTGACCCTCCTAAAGGTCATGTACTGAATGTAGATAAGTCAGGACAAAAAAAGTCTGTGTGTGAAAAAAAAGTATTGTAGAGCCTACAAATTTTGCTCATAAGACAAGTTGAAGTTCACCTGAGACAAGAAGGTTTTGAGTTACTCACAATATAAGATGTCCTGTCTCCTAATTTCTTCCCAAAGTTTACAGAGGACAGTGGCATATAGGTTTTTATTATCCTGGTACTCACAATTCTCCAACACAGCAACTGAAGTATATTAAATATTTACTAAAAGTCTGCTGTTTGGTTTTAATTGAAATGAATTGAAACTTAGCTGATAGAAACTAGCAAATTACAAGTGAACATAGAAAGGGATAGAAGAAACAGGAAAATCATCAGCAGGAAGCATTTCATCCGAAGTCTTTTAATGTTGGAGGAAACAGAGCTTCACAGATGATAACTACTATGTTATAGGACTGTACAATAAATCACATCCAAACAATAATTCTGAGTTGCCAAGAAAAAGCACAATTATAAGCAAAACTCTAAAAGGCAAGAGTGCGTGACAGAGATGTGAAAGGGTTTTTTTTGTTGTTGTTGTTTCTTTGTTAAATATGCAATGGTTGAAAATAAGAAGTTCAGTTTCTGGACGGCGTGCTTTAGCTCCCTGGAAATTTTATTTATGTGTGACAGTTCATTCTCTGAAAACACTAGACAGACAAAATCCTATTGCACTTATCTGGAAGGTAATGCCAATAGAAGTGGGAAATATTATTCAGGAGAAACTCCCGTTTATAAGAGCCCTGATGATAATTGGTTCCATGACATTTATAAACCAACTATTTTAAATAAGCAATATTTTATCATTTGTACTTAATGAAGCAATATTCTAGTAGTCACATGTATGGGGGGAATGTTCCATTGATGTGACAGCATTTGGCAAATAAAGCTGGAGCTCTCTCATGCAAAGAGGAGGATGAGTTACAAAGTTGAGTTGTGCTTTTAACAGACTAGAGAATATGGAAGGTACGTTTCAATGTGAAATGCAAAGGATATCTCACATATAAACTGTCTAAAATGTTTTTAAATTATCAGTCTATTGATCAGTAGACTTAGAAAACAACCAGAATTTAACTGTGATCAACAGGAATATACATGAAATGATGAAAAAAAATGGTCTTTTTTCCTAAGATTATTATCATAACTTACCTTTATTTGCATATTAATTATTTTAATACATGTCCTTTTGAGGCTGTCCTGTGATAGGTACTGTGTGTCTTGTTGCATATAAATAAATCAACAAGCTATAGCATATGGTGACTGACTACACTAAGAGAATGTCTGACTATTCCAAAGACATTATTTTATCAGGTACCCTGGACTCGAAAATACAGGGAATACTCCATGAGAGGATTTTGAAGTTTTCTAGCAGGTTTCTTAATGACTTGAACCGGAGTCCATATAAAGGAGAATAATCAATCCCGCAGATCAGTCCATGGGACAGCACCTCCATCGTCATCTGATGTCCTGAAGTTAATATGATTTCTTCTTCCCACACAGTTTTGTCCCTGGTTTTATGCCTGGCAAAACTGACTAATCCTTGAAGGCTCAAATCATCTATAATCTTTTCTCTGAAGCTCACTCTGACATTCTCTTCATCAGGACTAATCACATCATATCACGCTTCTTTATAGCATTCCACACATGCCTTCTTTATTAAAAGCTCATAACAGCTTGCAGTGATTTGGTATTAGTTTGTGTTCCATATGAGTTCATGGAAGCTAGCAATGGTGTCTTATTCATTTCCATATCACTATCTTCCAGATCTATTCTAGCTTACAAGAAATTCTCAGTAATATGGAATTAATTATGAGAATGCACCCTGGACCAAGAGAGCATAAGGGTCTGCTCAAGTAAGGAAGTTTAAATTTCTTTCCCAAGGAGGCTCCCAAAAGCTGATGAGCACCAAGTTCTCCTCAGAGGAATGAACAGAGCCTGGATTCTCTTTAACAGGCTTTCAAGGGTGAAGACAAGGCTATTTTGTTCCCAATGGGCCCATAGATGCAAGAAGATCCACACAAAACCTCAATATATTGTTGGGTTCCCCCAAATTGGGTACCCAATAGTGGTTCCATGATTAAAGGAGTGAGACTGATACAAAGCAAAGGTCAAGCAAAGCTTTATTTTGCTCCAAGCATCAGGAATCAGACCGACCGTCAAACAGACCAGTCAGGACCACCCCTACAGAGAGGACGACCCCTCCCTGCTTTCCAGACTAACTTTTATAGAGCAAAGGCCATGTGGTTGGGCCTGGCCACACACAGGTGGCCAATGAGACTGTAACACAAACAGGGAATGCCACAGTGATGCTAAGTGACCAATTGAATTACAATTTACCCTAGTAGACATTTGAACCAGACTATCACCTAGTTTAGAATTGGCGCCCAACAGGTGCCCAAAGGGCAGGGCCCATTCTCTTTGGTAGCTAGGAGACAGTATGTGCCCCCACTGATTGACTACCTCCACCTGGCCTGATCCACCCTTGTATTTGGACTTTGTTCCCTGGGACTGGTTTCCAGGACTTGCTTTTAAATAAGTTCCCCTGGGTGGGTGGGGGGGGCAAGGTCAATTTAAAGTTTTACAACAAAATGGCAGTTCAACCGGGGTGGGGCTGAATAGGCCTTACAATATGATGGATGTAGGATAGGAAAAATGATTCAGCACTGACTGGACTGAGAGAGAGAGAGAAGCCCTCAGCCTGCAGAAGTGAGAAATGGCCTACGGGACTCAATAGAGGGTTCTCTGGTGGAGGGAAAGAGCTTTAGCCAGAAGGCCCACTGTATTGTATTTGAGTGAGTGGTGTAGAGAAACAAATACTGCAACTGTAGTCAGTTAAAAAATAAAATTTAAACCTATTTCAAATCCTCATTTAGTAAGTTATTTTATAAGTAATTTAGGGAAGATCGTTTACCTCTTAAAGTCTCCTTTTTTTTTTTTCATGTAGAAATGCTGAAGATTTTCTTACATGATTTTTGTGAGGATTAAATCAATATATATGAACGTTTTGGGTGTACAGCCCTAGTAATAATCTTGAGTAATTTGGCAAAGATGAGAACTTTTTAAATCATTGCATGGAAGCCTTGTTGACATGGAAGTACCTAAAACCTAGCTAAGGATTCAAAATGCTTCCAGAGACCTTGAAACGGGCTCCTCCCAATCATATACTGAGCGTGGTTGGGTCTCCCAAAGTTAGGATGAAAAGGATGCTAACCAATCTTCTCTTTTAAATATAATATAATTAAAGAAGCACTTACTGAGAGTTTTGCAGTTCTTTGCAATGAACTGTGATCACCATTTTCCTACAATAAGACTACCCAGCCATGTCCTTCTATTTCTTATGCTGTTGGAAATCTTCTTAAAATGCATTAGTCCTCTTTCCTGCCTTAGCAGATGCTGTCCTGCAAATATAATTGAATCTTTCTATGATGAGTGAGCATCTTGCACTGCCTTGGGGGGATCATTTGGTGTCTACAGAATTACAGTATAGTGTTGTAGTTGTAAACGTAAAGAATGAAGAAGATGGGTCTGTGTCTATTTGACCTCAGGACATACCTTGGTAGTCAGTCTTTTGAAACAAACAAACAAACAAACAAACAAAACACCTTTCTTACAGCTTAATTTCTTGTGAATTTCCTCTTTACTAAAATTAAGCACAGAAGAAACACAATCCTAGTTAATTGAAACTTTATTGGATTCCCATTGATGGGCGGTATAATGTACCTTATTTTGGAATAATAGCTTTGGGATGGGAATGTGGGAAATGGTCTTGCAAATGCACCCATGGGTTCTTGATCACAGGGAGGAATTTCATATAAATGTTTTCTATTAACTGTTAAAGGCTTGGAAACACTCAGGGAGTTGCTGGAGAGTTTTTGATGAACATCTTTCTCAAATGCATTGATAAATGCCCGTGTCTTTCATAAGGGGCTGGCATCTTTTCCTTGTTCTTCTGAAAATCTTTGATTCAGAATACGAAACTGCCACGCCATGCTTCATTTATCTCAGCCTATTGTCTACTAAGTGTGACTTGATAATTGGAAAGCCCTTGATCTTTAATGATTACTCTAATGCCTTCATGTGCTTCTCACAGCCCCTCTGAGCCACACAGCAGTCCAGAAAGCATTAAATATAAGCAGCAGGGCCATTTTAATAGAAATGCTTTGCTACAGTGGTTTTGTAATGTGAACACATTTTTACTTTAAAAATGAGGCTATTCAGAAAGATTGCATTTGCTTCAAAACGAATTCAGCATGTGCAATGTCTTTACACTAGGAAATGACCAAGCACAGGTGCTGCAATTAGTAAATAAAAGACTAGAGTCTCTGCCATAGTGATAGGTAGCCACTGATTTGATTGATTAATTGATTGATGATTTGCTACGCAGAATCTAGATAAGCGGGTTAGAAACTACATTAACTTGAAGCACTGCTCCCCACCTCACCCTCCTCATGAATCATTTAGTTTGCTGATGGTTATGCACTTGATTAAATTATGCACTTGATTAAATGATATTCTCTAAGTCTAAAGTTTTAATACAGAAGTGTCTAACTTGCTTGAATGTTGCTTCCCTAACAAAATGAAGGCTTCCATTTCTGCTATGACTCACATACAATTCTGTAGGGCTCCTTCTCTCTCTTTTACTGGCATTTGTAAATGGTGCCTCTGCACCTAAAATTCTACTGAACATGATTTTACATTCTACTGCATTTCACTCTTACCTCATAAGGGGAATTCATTTAAATCACATACCTGAAATCAGGGTTATCTTATTGGATCCTTGATTTCCCCCAAGGTAGGCCTGGCCTCAATTCCGTCTCCTGTGAGCCCAGAGAGAGCTTACAAAAAAGGGCGATTATGTCCACACTTATACACACTCCTTCACAGACGTTACACACCAGCAGGACATCCCAGTTAGAGAGGTGGAAATCTGACCCACTTTGCGATCATTTCTTTGTGACTTGGTGCGTTAGCGTACCCAAGTGAATTTGAAAGATCTGTGGTGTCATACAGTGGCCCCAAACTCTCTTCCTTCCCTAGTCCCTCACAAGTAGGATGTCATGGTGGGTGACTTCCCATATTCCCAGAGCAATCAAAAGTAATTAGTAGCTCCTTTTCTGTGCGGTTGAAATTCTAGGTTTCCCTACTATTCTCCACCTCATAAAATAGACACAATGGGGAAAAGTGGCATTCTTTAGATTTTTAGGCCACTCTTTGTAGAGTTTAGGATAGTGAGCTGTTGTATGAAAAATTTTACAGAAGGCTATCCATAAAGGGAGTAGGCTTATGATTCAGAATCAAAGCTAAGGTAATCAATGCAGGAAAAGACATCCTTCCTTTGGTAAAGCTTCACTCACTATTCTGGATCCTGAGTTGACAAAGCACTCAGATTTTTGTGAGGAAACCTGAAAAGTCACAGAGAAATCAAAAGAGAACTAATTGCCAAGTGTAAAAATCACAATGCAAATTTGGCCTTCAAGGTAGCCTAGGGCAGTGTTTCTCAAAGTGCGACTTTCAGTGTTCAGCATTAACACCACCTGGGAGCTGGCTGCAGGCCCTACACCCCATGGTGTCTGTGTGCTGGAGGTGAAGCCTCCCAATCTGTGTTGAGCAAATCCTCCAGGTGATTTCAAACTACCCAAAGTCACAAAACCACAGCCTTTGTGAAAACGCCTTGCATTGTTCTATAAAAAAAGCTGCTCCTTTAGCTCTGGGGAAAACTGTCAGGATCCTTAGCTCCCTTAAGTGCACCGTTGGGAAGACTCAAAGCAGAATCCTCTAACAGGTGAATTGTTTACAAGCTAGTACCTTAAAGGGAATGGGGGAGGGGGTGCAGATTTAGGAAATGAAGTTCAACCGTTATAGGTGGGAGTAACTAACTGAAATTTTAGAGCCATTCTTTTCCATAAGGAGGAAAATAAAGTTGATGGAGATACTACACATTTGGAATTAAATTAAATACATTCTTTACAGTGGAAGACACTATGCACTCTTTCTTCCTGTAGAGAAAGTTAGAAAATGGTGAGCCAGGTGAGAAAATAAGTGTTTTTCTTTGAAATGTCCTTGCTAAGAATTTCACCCTGTGGGGTGATCCAGAAATGATTTCCGTGTAGGGAAAGTTTAATCCACCTCGGGAGTCTCATCAGTGTTGTAATAGAGCCAAGAGAACACGCTGGCTTTAGTCAGAGCCCATGAAGCAGAATTTTAAAGTTATTTTATATCTTAGAACTTCAGATTCTTCCTTGAATTCCTTTCATCTGGTGAAAAGCACTCTTCGTAGCTCTCAGAAAGTGTTCCTTAATGATAATCATAATACATCTAAATACGGTGAAACTTTGGGGAAAGAAAGGACCAACTACTATTAAATCTGCAAATTGCCTTAAAATTAATATTTAAATCCTAGAGATTACATCTTGTGTGGAATGTTGGGAACCTTGCGTATTGGAGGGAGCAAATGTGTACGGCCTGAGTGTTCTGTTGATGGGTCCTTTACAACATGTTTATTGACCACTGACTTTAGGAAGCTATTTTGGCCCTTCAAGCATGGCATTGAACAAAACAACTTCCCTGAGCTCCTCCTGGAAGTTAATTCTAATGAAAGAGACACACAAAATGAATATATACATAATACAATATCACGGGATGATGAACACAATGAAGGAAGCAGAAAGTAGCACAGTTTTACTGATCTTGTAAGGAAGATCTTCTCCGCGTCCACCATTCTCAGATTTCTCCTTTAGAATTTGGCAACCTCGGTTTGGAAAATATTACAAAGCTTTTTTTTTTTTTTTTTTTTTTTTTTAATTCTTACTCCAGTAACTGGTCAGAAATGGGCATCCCACCCAAACAAGGAGCTCCAGGGGGTGGTAAGCAATGGTGGAATTGTCTGACATGAAAATCCTCTAAGGCAATCAGGCTCCTTCCCTCTCCATAGTAAAAATAGTGTTGTAGTATAGTGTTGTAGTAAAAATAAGTGTGGTTCTTTGTCACACCTCTTCCAAGAATGAAGAGATGGACCAGACTAAGAGTGGTAGGCAGCAAAGCAAAGTTTATTAAACAATAGTATAAAGCTCCCAGAGATGGAGGGGGACCCAAGAGGTTCCCCTGGAGTTTGTAAGTTTAAGGGTTTTTATGAGTTCTTTGTGGAACTGTCCTAAGCAGTCAAGCTGTCCTGAGCCGTGCCCACCGGGGCTTTGGTCACCTATCTGTCTACCTATTCAGTTAATGTCAACGTGCTGATGGTCTTTTTTTTTTTTCCCCCTGACATCTAGGGGCTTAGGTCTTTACTGCATCTTGGCCATGATAGAGACAAATGCTTTGTGGTTAATCGTCTTATTTAGGACATTTTGCAGAAGTCATTTCTGCAGAGGTGGCAAAACAGAATGTCGGTGCCATCCTAAGTTGCAGAACGGAATGTCAGTGCTGTTTGATCTTGGCTGTCCTGACTCCATATTTTCTTGTTGGGGACCCTGGCCCTGACTATCTAGCTGTCCAACTCACTCCTAACAATATGAGAACTTCCCAGTCTGGAGTTTAAGAGATAGCCAACCAGGAAGAGGCCATTAACAGTTATTCCTGGGAACAAGAAGAGCCTTGGAAAACCTGTGGAGGTTTTGGTACCAGTATGGACAATCAGCCCCATTCCTGAGTAAATCTCCCCTAGGATAAGACACCGCAAGGGCTTCCCCCATTGCCCACCATTGGACCTGGAACTATCTCAGATGTAGAAAGAAGGAGGAGAAACGTATCAATCCGGGTGCCCATAGGTAGCATGGAATGGAACTAGGATGCTTTCTTAACCCTGGAATAGGCTAATTTCCTCTGTTGCAGGTTCTCATAGCTCCTTAAACTTCACTGCCATTTAACATCACAGCAGAATGTCTTGTTCTATGCCTGTACCCCTGCTCTACTGTAAACTTCACACAGTCAAGTTCATTGTTCTGTCTTGTCAATCCCCATATTTCCTGTCTTTCATAAAATTCCTAGAAGATAGTAGATGCTTAATAAATAGGCTGAAAATGTATTCAACTAAAAGGAATTTAAATGTGGAGCTTGTTATTATTGTGATAAAAATTATCTCTTTACTTTTTCTTCCCTTTTTTTCTCTCAGAATGAACAACTAATTCAGTTTGGGATTCAGATTCATGCCCAAAGGCATTAGGATAATATCTGAATGCACTGGAGTGTCTAAGGTGTGGTTGGAGTATGGTTGGAATAAAAAATTTTTTTATGCTCTTCAGTGCACACTATTGCCGAGCTTTTATATTCCTATCTACTGCTATGGATTCTTTATTCCCTCTGCCTCCTTCATTTATATGCATATATGTTAAAGGTACTTATATTTTGAAAAAGATAGGCCCAGGTATTTATTCAGTGGATATGCTAAAATTAGCTTTAGAAACAATTTCTCAGTCCAAAATTTCCAGTTGAAAAATCTCTCAATTTCTACTGGAGTAGAATAGGCACCACTGTCTAAGGAGTAGCAATGAGAACCAAAGCAAAAAATATGACCCCGTAATCATTTAAGTTAGTGACCAGACAGCCCCCATACCCCCCACAAAAGTACTCTAACCACTCTCTGAAGGAGAATACTCTCGTACATCCACTCCGTTGTTTAAATTTCAGAATAAATGTAGTATAGCTTGCTCCTGTAATTTTCTCAAAAATTGTATGTAGGGAAAAACAACCTGAGTGGGGTATGACAATCCTTTTTGGGGTCAATGTGCTTTAGAAAACATAAAATAACAGAGGAGTTTTTCTTGAGTACTAGCTTCTTAGGGGACAAGTTGTTGGCAATATTTAGCATACATCCCACACATCCTGCCCATGCAGCAGGAGCAGAAAACCAGAACGCCACATCCCACAATTTCTGATATGAGCAAGTACAAGGACAGAAGTCACTCAGAATGGCAATTGCAAGGCCTGTGTTTCACGGGAACTTGGGATTCAGATTCATGCACAAAGGCATGGGGAGTTCAGTCAGTTCTGGGAAGCGAGGGTACATGAAGATGTTTTTCAACTGACTGAGAAATATAATTCACGATAGGGCACTTCCCAGTACGGGTATCCCTCACTTTTCCAAAAGTTTGCATATGCCACTTGGCTTTTACAGAAGACCTCCACTGCATACCTTTCTTGCTAATCAAAAGAACTCCCAAGGAGATTATTGCTTTTATGAAAAAAAAAAGGGGGGGGGGTGAAGCAAAAATATTGTGCAGCATATGTTTTGAAGTGGGCCATGGTAGAGGCAGTAGGCACCCCAGTAGTGAAAGGGGCACAGCCAATCTCCTTCCCCGGGAATGACACTGAGCTGCTAGAGCTTTGAGATGTGTCTGGGACCATCTGTGCTTTCTCTGATTTATTTGGTACATCTGTTAGCAAGTTGTGTCCTAAGGTATCAGAAAAACCTAAGATAGGTCATTTTTTCAGGTCTGGGAATGCCCCCCAATTTTCCCACATAAATTAATGGTAATTGTTTCTTTGGCTTATGAATAGGAACACTCTACTTCCAGATAGTGGGGGAAATCTGTATTGCCACGTAGAAGTGATAACTTTACTCATGCCTATCTAAAAGGAGCTTGCAGGGATGCCTGGGTAACTCAGTCAGTTAAGCATCTGCCTTCAGCTCAGGTCATGATCCCAGAGTCCTGGGATCAAGTATCCCATCAGGCTCCTTGCTTGGCAGGGAGACTGCTTCTCCCTGTGACTGCCTCTGCCTGTCTCTTTCTCTGATAAATATATAAATAAAATATTTTTTAAAAATTAAAAAATAGAAAGAGCTTGAAGATTGTTCACACTACTAGCCTTTCTTAAAGGTTAACAAACACACAAGTATGACAAATGCACCTTCTCCTGTGTGCCCCCTGTGCTTTGTGGTAGCGACCCAGCTGAAGGAAGCATACCAGTCAGAAACTACAGGTCTTTTGATAAAAACAACTTGTATGCTATGGCTCTTTGGTTAATTATCTCATGTGGGGCAAGCGATTGTAAAAGGCAAGAATGTGAAGATACGGTCTATGCTGGGCTCAGTGGTAGCAACAAATGTTGAGAGGTCCCTGATTATATCTGTCTGTCCCTCTCTCCAATTTCAGCTCCAGACATACATCAGAGCAATACCTGAATTAGAGTCAAACCTTAGAAATGTCATAGCTATACTCTTCAGTCTAACAGGCTAACTGGACTCTTTATAACATGTTATGGCTGAAATATTGCCCCCCAGTATCCACAGATTGAAATCCTAACCCTCCATGTGACTGTTTGGAGATGAGACCTTGAAGGCAGTAATTAAGGTTAACTGAAATTATATGGGTAGGGGCCCTAATCCCATAGGTCTGTGTCTTTATAAAAATAGGAATCCCAGGGATGTAGGTGTGCAGAGTAAAGGTTGTTACTGTGCCCTGATGCTGCCCTGGTTGCTTTAGAAAATTCAAAACTTTCTGGTTCCTCCTTCTACTGTTCCTTTCCTGGTCCACCTTTTTTTTTTTTTTTTTCCTTCTCAGAGTCTCTTTTCCACTGTATCTTTTCTACCCAAGAAGAATCCACTCCACATTTCCCTTCCCAAGCTGGTTCCTGATCTTGGCTACTAAGTTTGATCTGTGGACAAACACCAGCTGGCCTCTGAGTGAAACTCAGACACTGAGCAATAATGTCCCAACCTCTATTGGTAAGTGATAGTTTTCTCAGTTCACAGTGACCATCTACCCCCTACTGAATTGAATGAATCTTCACAATATCTGTCCATGTGGGTCTCAGAGTTCTGAAATAATAATAACTAACATTTATTAAACTATGTCTGTGTTCACTGAAATATTTTAGCATGTTTACATACATTAGCTCAGTAAACACTTATAATCACCTCATGAGGTAAATTTATGATAAATGTGAAAATTAAGACACAAAGAAGTTCAGTAACATGCCCAAGGTCAAAGTGAGGAGGTTGTCTGACCTTCAGGCAAACTGTGTTCAAAATCTGAACCTCGTGCGGAACAGTGCTACCCTAGAGTCTAAATCTAGACTTTAACCACCACTTTTTACTTGCTCTAGGAAGCCATCTGTGACATACAGAAATAGCAACAAGGTTTTCAGTCAAGAGGCTTAATTTCGAGTATCAGCTGTATTCCTTATTATTTGTCAAATCTTAGGAAAAACACTTCACTTCAATTACCTCGTCTTTCTCAGAGAGGGAAATTACTATCTATTTGATAAGGTTATCATGAGGATTAATTGAAATAACATGTGTGAGACACTTTGTGAACACTAAGACACAAATCTGAATGGTTATTAGAAAGTATTGTGCTAAAGTTAAAGGAACATACAATTTGGAATTCAAAGACCTGAATTTGAGTTTTTACTCCTTTATAAACTTCACTGCACTTCACCTATTAACTAGAAATAGTAAATGATGGGTTTCTTGAGGACACTGCTGTGTTGTGGTTATGTTTCTATCCTCACAAGCTAGCGTAGCAATTTCCCTGGCATACGTTAGTGTTTAATTCATGTCTCTTTGGTGAAATAATACATGGTGTTTAAAATGATGTTGTGAGAATTAAATGACAAATGGATTTTAATGTACTTTGAAAAATGTAAGGGACTATGGACATGTTATTTGAAGGATGATAATCGACATCTAAAACAGGACAGCTAGGGGCGCCTGGGTGGCTCAGTGGGTTAAGCCGCTGCCTTCGGCTCAGGTCATGATCTCAGGGTCCTGGGATCGAGTCCCGCATCGGGCTCTCTGCTCAGCAGGGAGCCTGCTTCCCTCTCTCTCTCTCTCTGCCTGCCTCTCCATCTACTTGTGATTTCTCTCTGTCAAATAAATAAATAAAATCTTTAAAAAAAAAAAAATAAAAAAAAATAAAATAAAATAAAATAAAATAGGACAGCTAAACACTTTGGTATGACCCTGACCACCAAGCTTTAAACTAAATCAAAGAAAACTGATAAGATAGATATGATCTACAAGACAAATATTTATGATAGTATTAAGTTATTCAGAGTCTGAACAAGAGAAAGATTACTGCTACTATTTCTTGATTCCTAGAAATAGCATTCAGCAGGTCATTCTTCAGGACGCCAAGTAAATGAGTGATTACCCTGAGAAAACACTCAACTTCCTTTTGTAACAAACAGCTATAAGAAACCAACTATCTTGCAAATTAGCCTGATGATGATTCTACAAGATAAAGACTGTTTCTTGTTCATGGTTTGGCAACTTAAAAACTCTCCACTAGTGTTCTGGTCATCTATCGGCTGTGTACCAAACCATATAGTATGATTTAGTGTCTTAAAAAAACCATTTTATGTACTTATGATTTGGGGGTCAGGAACTTACCAAGAACTCAACTGAGTAGTTGGTCTTAGATCTGCATGGGGCTAGTAGAGCCAGAGAACCCGTTTGAAGATGGACACTTCATTCACCCATCTAGCACCTCAGTGTCCCTTGGCCTATCTCTCCACCCAATCTGTTAATTATAATCTGCCATCATCTCTTCGTCAAGGCAGACCCAGGGCTTGCCCAGGTTCCGGGGGTGGAGAAATGGACTCAACCACACGTGAGGGAATGGCAAGATCACATGAGCAAAGAGTATGTGGGCTGGGAGTTTGTTGCAGCCATCTTTGGAAATTAAAGTCTGCTCCACCTGCCATGAAAAGTTTAATTGAAAGAAACAACCCAAATAACATTATCATATGCTATCGCTTTGAAGCATGTGATTACTGACTTGTAATCTAACAAAAAGCAAATTTTCTGGTATTGATTCATACATTTATTCATCAAATATTCATGGCATACCTGCTGTGGAACTGTGTCCAGCTCCTCAAGATAAAAATAAAATAAGACTCCGTCTCTGCTTGAAAAGGCTCACAGTCCAGTGAGACTGCTGACCTATTCAAAGTATAATACAATATCACTTGCATAAATGTATATATGTAAAACTTCCCTAGTAGTTACTAAACAGTAAATAATAAGAGTTCAAGAGTGAAATTACGCTCCTTTCCATGATACTGAATTTTTACCCATAGTGGTCTCTGTTTCTAAGTTATTCATAGCTACTAAAATCAGAGAGTTAAATTTAACTGCTTTCTAGTTACTGTATGTACTTTAGCTCTACTAATAAATACCTTTGAAGTCAAACAGTGAGGCCCTGGATAACTCTATCATAATTATGGGCACATAAATTGTGATCAACAAATATTCACATTTTTAAAATCTGAGCTGTTCTTTAATACTCTGATGTATAGATACCAGATTACTCAAAGCTTGGTGAAAAATCTGATATCTATAAGCTCTTTTTCTTTCTTTCTCTCCTTCTCTCTCTCCTTCTTTCCTTCCTTCAACAAACTGAATAAAGGTCACATCTGTGACAGAGAAGCACAGAAAATTTCTACCAAATCACACATACACACAAAAGAGGAAAAGGCTTCAAGGATATTTCTAGCATTAAAAACACCCTCAAGGGGAAAGAGAAGCCCACTTTTATGCTTCAGAGCAAACACTCAAAGACAAAGCAAAATACAAAAAATGTTTCAAATAATTACACACACAACTGAAAAGTATCCAAAATGCAATTTAATGGCAAATTTTCCCAGAGAAAAGTCATATTTTCAGGCATGTTCCATTTGTGCATACTGATGGTAAACAGTTTCATCATTATTTTAGTGAACAGGTGACAGAAATCATGGGTGAGGAGACAATGGGTCATGAGCTTGAGCCATTTTTTTTTTTCCATAGTTACAAGTATCTATCTATGTGAGAGTCAGTCAAGAAAATGAATTTAATTACATATCAATGTGTCCTTATTGTAAATTTATTTCCATCTTCTTTTGCACACTAACAAAGCAATGAGTTTCTTGTCCAAACAGTGAGCTTAATGGACACTCCTGGATGGTGTGTATAGTAGCATGGTTCTAACAGTGTCAGTTCTCTCTGTGCTTTTTTTTTAATTTTCCACAAAATATTTTATACACGTTTACATAAAATGATGTTAAGAACGTTAGATTTGCAATTACATACAATGAAACCATTTACATAGCTTATTTTAAATATTTTGATAGTTTAGCACTTTTTGTACAGGCACGTCTTCCTTTTTCCTTCAGAACACAGGGCCCTGGGAGGCTGACATGCCCCCAACCAAGTTATACCTAAGATTTAATACTTTTTTCCCTTTCTTTTGCACTAGAACTGTACACATATTATTGAATATTAATTTCTTATTTAAGAAGCATCAGAGTTTTCCACTTATTATTTATCTTCCTAAATTTAAGATGGCTTCCAACTTGTCTTAGAATTAATTTCACTCTCTTATGATAACAGAAAGGTCCTGACTTCAAGTTAGAATAAAAGGGGCCACTCTAAAATATCAGTGGAGAGCTAGAGAGAATAGTTCATATTTTTTTTTTGGAGATAATACAGTTTCTCCAAGAAATAAAATGTGTCTTCATATCTGAAATCTAATCAGTAAGAGCCCAGGATGTAAACCAACATCTCTCTCCATCTCCACCTGGCTCCTGTCTCCCTGGCTTTCAAATTCGCCCAGTCAGTCCTCCTAAACATTACTGTCTTTACAACAGCTTTATTTTCTATTTCTCCACATACAGATTTTCTAGAATCAAGTGCTTCCCTCTCTCTGCTCTAATTCCACTGGTTTTAGTAGCTGAGGTTCTTTGGGAGCCACACATTTTGGGAGACAAGGGCAGGGTAAATCTTTGGAGCCCTTTTTATTGTTGTTGTTTTTATGGCTCTCTTATTTAGTATCTTTAAATTAATACATCCTCCTCCCATGATCCCTGTAATAATATGCCTTTTTACATCTGAAATCAAATAATTAAATTCCTTCCATCAGTCCCTGCTGCATTCTGAAACTCAGTCCTCATGTTGGATATTATAAATTGAACTTCTAACCCCAAAATAAAACAACATAAAAGCTTAATTAACTAGTGTAATTTAAGATGGTTTATTTGTCTTTAATACAGTGTTTAAAATGATTATATTTTCAGAAATGAAACATAGGAAACATTTTGTTCAAAAACAGACTGACAGTGTGAGATGTGAGTATATATTGGTGAATTGTGCATTGTCTCTCTATATATAAATTTACCAGCATATATACATACATACATGTATGTATGTATGTATCTGTAAATAAATTGATGCCCAATCATTGACTCTCTTCCAGACTTACATTGACTTTAGTGACTATTTTAGAATCTCTTTATGGCAGGACTCCATCTGATTCCATCTGATTGGAACAACAAGCTTGGAGGTTTATCTAGAGCTATATTTTCTTAGTAGGTTCACTTTGTACTTCAACTTAATGTTTCTTTGGAATAGTTGGTCAGGGTCCAGCATAGACAACAGTAGGGAGCACACCAGGAAAATTCTATTCTTGGTATCATGATCCCTTGATGATACACCACTGATTAAGGTAGAAAGAACATCTCTTCAACATCCTTACTTTGGTATCACTTCCCCTCCTTCTCTTCTGCAATAATTTCTAAACTATTGGCCAAATAAATATGTGTTCCCATTACTTCCTTCCTTCCCCTGCCTTAACGTTTGCATCGTGAGCCAATTCATAGAAGATAGAGTCCCAATCATAGCCTTCTGCACCTCTTTCCCAGCCTCCTCCTCTCTTTTAGTGTTCTGGCTTCAAGAAGCCAGATCTTTGAAAGTTCCCACAACACCTCAAGAAAACTCCTTAGGGTACCCACAGAGATCTCATTCTTAAGCACAGAAAAATGGAATTGGTGAATCTAATCAGGCAAGTAGATGAATGAGACTTCAGTCCTTTGTCTAACAAGCCCACCTGGGGTTTTCTCTGTCTTTCTTGACCCACAATACTGAGGTCCTTAACTTCCAGAGCACTGTTTCAAGTTTGTTTCTCTGTGTTATTGGAGAAGGGAACCAGAAGTCAGGAAACTTCATGACACTGGTGTGCACATGACTCTGAGGAAATAGGGTAAATAATGCAACTCTTAGATTCTGTTCTTTTTCCATTGGAAAAATACAGAATGCTATTAAGTAGCAATGAGTGGTGCATGAAAAAAGATTGCATGACCAATCCTTGTGACCCTTTGATGACAATGAAGTAGCCAATTAAGAATGAGTTTGCTCCAGGAAGTATCATAGAAACCTTAAAACTGACAGTGTGTCAAGCCTCCCTAGACTCAGTTCTTTTCTGGTGCCCGTTGTTACCTCTTCCCCTTTGTTCTCATTTGTCTCCCAAAAAGTGTCTGCCCAGTTGTGTGAGCCACTCTCTTGGAGACTTACACCTAGCAAATGTAGGAGGTCTGGGAGGCACCTTGTGAGAGGAAGACCCAGGTCCCACGTCCATGGCTAGAGATGTTACCCTGTGCAGCCAAGACAAACCAGTGAGGAATATAACACACCAGGGAAAAATATTGACTTTGGGCTCCAGCAGACTTCAGTTCAAATCCTGACTGCCTCTTTCAGGTTGTGTTCCTTTGATAATTCTTCTGAATTCATCTTGGGGTTCAATATTATTCATCTGTAAAAGAAGGATAATAATATCTTAGTATTATTGTTTTGAGAAGTATAATACTGGGTATGATGTTTTTGTGTATTATAAAAGTTCAGTGAATAGCCTATTAAATAATGCTACCATCATTTAATAAATATGACTATACTTGCTCTCTGTCCTTTATCTCTGTCCTTTCTATTCTCTGATCCATTACTACCATGGTCTGAAGAAAACAGGAGAAGGTCAACCACAGAATTCTGTCCCAATTCATTTATGCTTTGAAATAGCAAAAGACACTATCAAAGAAGATTTTTTTGCTGAGTGAACTTTGCCCTTGCTAAAAAAACCCAAAGATTAAGTTATTGAAGAAAGAGATCTTCTTCATTAACCAACATAGGGAAGAAGAGACTCTTCTTTCTTTGTGTAAAAAAAGAGACAATGCTCCATTTTTATCATAAACCAGGTGCTTTGCTAAAGGGCCACTTATTTTGCTCTCATAAAAATGCTCTGTTCTTCTCCATCATCTCCTTCCTCTTTTTTTTTTTTTTTTTTTTTTTTTCCCAGCCTCCTCCTCTCTTTTAGTGTTCTGGCTTCAAGAAAAAGGAAAAGGGAAATGTAAAGAGATTTTAATCATTTAAAATAGACAAATGATAAATTTTTAAATTTCTTTTCAGTGGGAGCCAAACATCCGTATTTATTAAGGGTTATTAACAGAACATTGATGATTTAGTGAATTTGTTTTTATTTTCTTATTTGGCTTCTTTTCTAGGTGGACTTCTTATCATCATACCTTCAATCCCATTATGTGACCAAGGGCTCTAACTCTAATTAGTGTTCCCCCTTTCCCCTGGGAGCAAAGATTCCTAAGTTTCAAATATGAAAGGAGAAACCTAAATGGGGAAACAATGCATAAATTTTAATTTTTTCACTGTAAAAGTACTTTCCTTTCCCATTCACCCCTCCACAGAGTATGTGTTTTTCTGTTCCATTGTATTTCAAGTTTAGTCCAAATAAATTATTGAAGAGAGAAATGTTAGAAAATGTGGATTCCTGGTTTCACTCTGGCACTGGTTTGATTTGTCACTACTTTCTGTCAACAGCAGAGTTGGTTGGTAGAGATGAGAATCTTAAAAATTAATGAGGGCATAAGACCTGAATTTTCACTAGATCCTATTTAATTTTGAGTAAAAATCATCAAAGAAAGCTTTGATTAGCAAACTCCTATGGAGTTTGTTGAGATATGGAGCCAGTGTTGAGATAATAAAAAATAGAGTTGTATATTCAGGACTCAATTTGGGGAATAAAATGCCCATCTCTAGAGTTCTTACGATGATGGTGTCTGGCTCAGTCTTATCCTGTTTATTTCTGGCCTTCACAAGAACACCTATGTTCATGCCAAAAATACAACTAAACCATAATGTGGGAATCAAAATCATAAACACAACATTCTCTCAAAGAGCACCTGTTCCCTGGAGAATTGACATCAAACCAACATCAACCCCCACTGGAGGCTGATTCCCTGATGCCCAGGCAAACCTGATACATGAACAAGGAACAGTCTGCTGGCTCTGCATCTGGGCTTCTTTAGTATTCTCCTTATAGAATGTATAATTCAGAACATCTTGACATGTTTCATTGCAATGGTCAGACTGGAAAAATATCCTTTTCCATGGGAATTAAAATTCCCAACAAAAAAAATGTACAAATTTAATATTTAAACCATTTTCACCAATGCAAGAGAATCCTTTCTTTATTATGAAATCAAATTCCTCAAACAAAGGGAGATGCATTAGCCAGTACTGAATGTAGAGGTAATCTTCTTTCTTGACATTCTTATTTGGAGTGTTTTTAGTGGTCTGTCTGCCTGCTCCTAGCCATCAAAAAAAAGAAAAAAAAAAGTGCTAATATGGGGGCAGGGGAGATGGGGCAAATTGGAATTGGAAACTAGGAATTATGATATGGTTCAAATCCACCCCAGATTATTATGGAATGAAAAGTTTCATCATCTGACAACTGTTAAGGAGTTTTAAAAGAGCTAGTGGCTGCTTTCCAAGTAAAATATTATTAAAAATATATACAGAGAAATGTCAACCTAATGGAATTTCTAAAGACAATGTTGGTGCAAAATGGTTTCAGGCCAAGAGTACAGGTCCCTGATGATGAAATAAAGGGAGCCTACAAGAGCTGTCAATCAAACTAGGCCCCAGTTCTATTCACAGGGCTACTACTTAATCCCAGATTCAGCACCCTGGAGGCACTGGTGAACACCAATATCCTCACTTCCCAGCACACTGTTGGTTGTAAGAAAGAGGTACTAACCTGTAGCCAACCCATTTTCCTTTTCTAACCAACCTTATAACAGACTTGAAATGAGAAGGAAGCAGGGGTGGGTACCAGTATGGAGGTAGCTTTTCCAACTGGCCTCTCGTGCTACTCAGTTATCCAAAGAAGGCAAAATGCACAGACTTTAGAATCTCTGAGTTCACAGATGAATTCTAGATAATTGTTTGATTCCAAAGATTTGGCCAGATTCCTCTAAAAGTTCTGGTTATTGATGATCATAAACCTTGTAGATCTCTGTGGTCAGGGTCCCATAGTTTTCATGGGTTCTGACCTGATGAGCTGTGCAGCTGTCCCCTAGATACCCATTCCTATGAAAAAATATCCTACTAGACATACTGAAATAAATCCTCTCTGCAAATAGTAGGAATCTGTGACCCCATGGAAAGTAATCTGGGGTTGCTTGCAAATGAATCCTCAAGTCCTAGAAGGCAAAGATACTATATTGTACATTTTTGAACATTCCTAAACTGTCCTAGAATTTGGTACAGTGGTCTGAGAAAATGGGTGTACGATACATGAATCCATGCTACACATATTTATTCGACCCAACAACCAAGTTCTGAAAAATTCTGGGGAAATATACCAAAACCAACATGAGATTAAAATTAAGTAATAATAATATGGGGAAAACACGTTGCCCCTCTGGACATTTTGAGGAAACAAATTAATTCACTTCAGAAAAATAATCAGTCTTCACCTCACTCATAGGTGGAATTAAAGAAACAAAACAGAGGATCATAGGGAAAGAGAAGAAAAATAAAGCAAGACAAAATCAGAGAGGGAGACAAACCATAAGAGACTCTTAATCATAGGAAACAAACTGAGGGTTGCCGGAGAGGAGGGGGTGGGGGATGGGGTCACTGGGTAATGGACAATAAGGAGGGCACGTGATGTAATGAGCACTGGGTGTTACCTAAGAGTGATGAATCACTGACCTCTACCTCTGAAACTGATAATACATTTGATGTTAATTAATTGAATTTAAATTTTAGAAATTTCAAAAAAATCATCAGTCTACTGAACCCAGAAAAGAACAATAAGTGATACTGCAGCTATGACTCCAGGGCAATGACGAAATAGGAGATTTTATCACTGAAGCATAAGAGGAGGGCCCCACAGGGAGTTCAGCACCAGCATTATAATTTGAAGCCAAACTTCATCCATCCTTCCAGATTGGACCATCTTCCTCCAGCACGATCGGAGAGGGTAATACTTCCTCTGCTTTCTATGTCTTCTGATTAGTTCCCAGAGTAAGTGGCTCCACCAAACCATCAATTTTAATCAAAGGCTTTTGCCTTGAAACAAATAAGAGCTCCATCATTTTCACATACGACACCAAGCCAAGAGGAGACAAGAAGGGGTGGTGTGACTATGGAGCAAAATGTACGTATTATATGCTTTTTTCCAGTAACAAAGGAAAATTGAGCATAAAATAGTTATGAGTCACTGATGATAGATAGCCCTGAAACTCCCATTACCTCGGAAAAAGAAGCATTGAACTGCATATTACCATGAACGTCTGTTTTGTTCATCCATATAGGAAAATGCTTTTGAATACAGCATCATCAGTGATTGGCAGAGAATAATTATATTGTTCCTGCATAGTTTTGAAAAGATTAAAAGGTAGATTAAAAAATAATTTAAAGGTAATAGTGTACCTAGTTGTTTCTCTTCAATTTGTGTAAATAATCAGTAACCAGAATGGAAAAAAGAAAAAAGCTCTCTTTGATAACACACATTGTTATGCAGGGTGTCTGTCATTTCAGTATAATCAGATGAATTTTTGTTTGCAAATTATAAATTATTCAGAAAGCTTCTTATTACAGTTATGTGGCTGTTTACTGGGGGAGGGAGGGAGAGCTTCCTTCATTTTCCTGATGTACACTCTAAAAACGGAGACGAAAATAAAGTGTTTGGCACATTTAGTGGGAGTGCCTGTTCCAAGCTACATACAAAGGGAAGACAAATGCAATAATTACGCTGCATTTATGAAACCAGAATATAATTGCATCGGGGGCTTTTGCAGCCGGTTCTTCATATGTAACTCTTTTTGCACAACAGACTCCAGATAGTGTGCTCAGAGACTCGCCTTTGGAGGCAGGGTCAACGTCCTTTCTGAAGGTCACAATACAGATCTGACAGGAACAAGTACAATGTCCAAAGGCAAACTGCCACTTTGAGAAGCAATCAGGCAGTTTCCACGGGGCTGATTGCCTCCAACTCCACCTCGAGGCAATTAACAAAGTGGCAGCCAGGTCTTGATTAATCAGCAGAGGCACTAATGAACCAGCCTTGCCTGAGGTTTCCTGCGCTCTCTGATTCCTAACTGCCTCTTTAGTGAATGACTTGGGGCCTCAAGTGAGCCTCATGCCAGCAGCCCCGATTCCGCTTGGGCACAGACTCTGATGACAGAAGAGAAAGTCCTGCTAAGTGGTGTGTTCATGTTTGTTGTCTCTCAAAACCCTCCTCATATAAATATTTGACTTGGGAGAGTGAAATGCAGGAAGATGGGGTTAGGGTTTGGGCCAAGAACCTGATTTGTTCAATGACTGTGTTCCATGGCCGAGGACCTATGAGAATCACAAAGACTAACTCGCTAGCTGACCCTTGAACACCATGGGGGTAAGGGGGGCTGACCTCATACACAGTAGAAAACCTGGACTCCCCCAAAACTTAATAGGCTCCTGTTGACCGGAAGTCTCACTGAAAACACGAACAGCCGATTAACGCATATTCTGAAAGCTATATGTACTATGTACTGCATTCTAACAGTAAAACAAGCTAGAGAAAAGAAAATGATACGAAAATCATAAGGAAGAGGATATACATTTATGATAGTGTAAAAATAATCCACATATAAGTGGGCCTGGGTGATTCAAACTCTTGTTGTTCAAGGATCAAATGTATGCACTAATGCATACAGCAGAAATTCTAAGCGCAGCTCTGAACACAGTTTGGGCACACAGCAGGCTCCCAGAACACAATAGCAAAATTTGTGTCAACATGTGCTTCACTGGCTTTCTAAGCATGGCAAGGGATTAGAAAGTGGAAGATGACTGTTATCATGGATTGGGCACTCTAGAACACAGACTGAGACAGCATCCCAGAGTGAGTCTTGGATTTAGAAGATAATTCCTGGGAAAGGAGCAAGGAAAGGAGACAGAAGAGGGAAACACAACAAAAGTTTGCATCATCATCTAAGGTGCCACGGTGCGCAACTGAAGCTTCATCCCAGCAGAGCTGAGAATACTGGTGAGGACATGCACGTCGCAGTTATCCCCAGGGGAGGATTGCTGGGTGTCAATCTCCCAGCTCCTTCAGTCACTGATCAGGAGCTCCTGGGGTGGAGGTGGAAAGCCATCTCCTACCATGCTGACTTGCTACACACATGGGCAGGGCTGTCACCACAGCAAAACCTCAGGCAAATGCACTGGAAGTTGGTTGGACAAAGAGAATATAGTCAGGCACCACAGAGTCTGTTTCCACTACAAAACCAATGATTATCTACATTTAAAAAGCATTTATCTTCCCAATTGTCCCTAATCCCTTGGATTAAATCCATATTGGTTTCTGAGCACTCTCTGAGTGGTAGCTGAGTCCACAGGAACAAGTTGTTTGTGATTTTAAAGTATCTCCCTCTCCCAAAAAAGATAAAAAAATAAATATCTAAGCATTTCCCTAGGTAATCCACAAAGTACACTCACGCATGGCCCTAGATACTTGAGATGAATGGCAGATCGTTTAATGTATGCTTGCAATAACTTTAATAGTCTTGGTTCAGGCTACTATAGATAAATTTTATGGTAGCAGATCCCTAGCCAAGTCACATAAGCAAGCAGGTTATCACAGGTGGGCCAAGACCATTTGGTCTCTGCTTGGACCGGACGGTCTGGACACATACATAAGTGTCCATGGTGGACAGTCCTTGTGGACACAGCCATGTTTGGCCCAACATATGCAAACCTGACCAAGTACAAACTCTCCATGTAAATCAACACTTCAAATATCAGTGATGAAGAGTCCCCCAAAATTCTTAGCTGGCATCCCACTGCTCACAAATTACAGTGATTTTTCAAATAAATTATTTCTATTTAGGACAGTAAAATAGTTCATAGGAAACCATTACTTGCTGTTATAAACCAATTATTTCATAATATTTTCTACTGTGTACGATTTTACAAATAAGGCTTATATCACATGTTTAGTATGTCAAAGCTGTATGTGGAAATAAACTGTGAAATTCACAGTGAACATCTAATTGATGTCAGTCATCAGAACCAAAAGAAACTACAGGAAGTGATGCCTCATACTTCTCTAATTATTGCTTTTGCAGTTGGAATTGGACTCAGTGTTTTTCACTTCCTGTTCTTAATTGTTGTTTAGAGGTGCTGAGGTCAATTAAACAGCTCTTGCATTTCATTCTGGAAGGGGCTAGATTGGGTAGTAGTTAAAATGTTAGGATCCCTTAAAGAAGTAGCTTCCTGTTTGTGTTCCATCAGGATGCAAGTACAAGTCTGAATCTATAAAGATCTTGGTGGTCGGTATCCTAGCTGCCTAATTGACTCTCTCTCTCTCTCCATATGCTGCAAGCAAATAATTAGAACAAACAAAACATGTAACATTTTTACCTCCAAACCACCTGCTTCCTGAGCCTCCCTGAGTCTTCCTTGAGAAGTTGGATAAAGGAAGCACTTCGAAGTTGAGGGACTTCCAAGATCAAACAGGTTAAAAAGAAGTTCCTGCCACAAAGTCTAGAAAGAGAAATAAGACCATTTCTCAACAATTCAGATACCCACTACCTCTGCCTACATTGTCCATGTAAATTACTTACAAAATGTGATTGCTTTGAACTTTCTTGGAATTGTTTAGATAAAGGGTGGATTTCTAAGGAAAAAAAATTATACCTCAAATGCTTCACTTCATATCTTGAAGAGTTGATGAGTATAAATGTGGTCACATACTCTGCAACTCCCAGTTTGGATGCCCTGTACCCTGTCACATGAAGTTCAGACTACTGCACATTTTCACTTCCTAAATGTTGCTATGGATTTCCAGGGAGGGGTCCTGCGATGTAACTGAATATCTTGAGGACACAGATGCTGCATATGGTTGCAGAGAATGTAGACTGCTGACCTGCAGGGAAGCCATTTCTGGGTGTGGTCGTGCAAAATTTATATACTTTCCTGCAGATAGCATTACAGTGTTGTGATGGAAGAAGGACTTTTTCTCACCAAGTAGCTCTTGGAAATACTAGTGAGATATTTACAACCAATTATGATGTAGACTCTGGGTTTATTGAAATGCTTTTTTGCCTTGTGTTTTGGCTGGATTCTAGGTCCCAGTTCTGGCCATAGTACCTTGAAGTAGTTTCAGTGGTGTCTCCCAAAAATTCACCTGGAACCAAAAAAGTCAGGTTATGAACCTTATATGAAAATAAGGTCTTTGCAGATATAATTAGTTGAGGAAAAAGATGAGATCATACTGGATTGGAGGAAATCCTAAATCCAATGACTATTGTCCTTATTAAGAAGAGGAGAAAACACACAGAAGGAAGAAGGCAATGTGAAGATGGGGAGTCTCCATCCTCCTTCTGGTGTTTGGAGTGATAAAGCCACAAGCAAGGAATGGCAGGGACTGCTGGAACCACCAGAAGTTAGAAGAGGCAAGGAAGGATTCTTCCTTCCAGGCTTCAGAAGGAGCATGGCCTTGACAACACCTTGATTTTGAACTTCTGGCCTTGAGGATCTTCTCAGTTCCTTAGCATCGTTGGAAGATTCACTAATGATATAAAAAGAATTTGCCATAAATTGTATTATCATGATTTCTTACGAGGAATATTTTGAAAAAGGAAAGGGAAATGTAAAGAGATTTTAATCATTTAAAATAGACAAATGATAAATTTTTAAATTTCTTTTCAGTGGGAGCCAAACATCCGTATTTATTAAGGGTTATTAACAGAACATTGATGATTTAGTGAATTTGTTTTTATTTTCTTATTTGGGGGTACCACCCCTTCCCATATGCTCTATTGAATGGCCTTCTAGGCTTAACTTTTGTGCTTCTATTGCTCTTTCATTGGAAGAAATTAGCAGGCCTTTCACATTTTCTGAAGGAACCATCCGCTAGGGTCCATAGGAAAAGTAATGGCTTAGAAACCATGATGAATGCCAGTTCTCCCAGGGCACATCAGCTCTAAGTGTGCCTGTGTGTGCATGGGGAAAATGGCAGATTTGAATAAACACCCTGAAACATTTTGATAGAATTCCAGAATCTGCATTTATCGTGTGCTTTATTTGTGCTTGATCCAGCTCTTCCAATAATGAAGTTAACCCTTTCACTAATGGCATTAGGGAGAAAAGGTTCTGTAAAAAATGGTCCAGTTGTATTCAGTCAAAAATTATTTATTCAGCTATTTGGACAAAGCATGATATAGACATTGAGGTAAATGCAGAAATGATTTCTTGCTCTCAAGGATCTTATATAGTAGCCAAACAGAAAGACAAGTAAACAATAAAACGTAACGTGAAAATGAGTCATAAAGTAATCTTACAGGGCATCCCAACATTTATAAATGTCTGGGCATAACTTGAAGACAGGAGAGTCATTCTGCCAGGAATCCAGTTGCATGCATGGCTAAAAAGCATTTAGCATAATAATAATAATCTCAAGAAAAAGGGTCAAAACACACCAGCTTGGGGCACCTGGGTGGCTCAGTTGGTTAAGCATCTGACTATTGATTTTGACTCAGGTCATGAGCACTGGGTGTGGAGCATACTTAAGATTCTCTCTCTTTCTCTGCCCCTCCCCCACCTCTCTCACTCCCTCTCTTTTCTCTCTCTTTCCCTAAAACAAAACAAAACATAAAATGTACAAGCTTGATCTGAAAACAAAACCTGGGGATCAGGCTTTACTTGCTATGAATAAAGTTCAAGGAACTGGTTCAAATTATCACAAAATCCAGATATGTGCGGATTGCTTATACAAAACATGAAATATTACAAAACAATGTGTATGGAATAATCCAATTTATTAAAGACTAGCATATACACATTTTGTCTGGCCCTCTGTTCTTACATTATCCATCTGTCTGTCTCTTAGATATTACCCAGGAAAAATAAGGAAAAGAAGTGGGTGGGATTGGGGATATTCTTTATGTCATACTTTTGCATGTCTTTGTTGACAATTTTCCTGTAAATATAATGTATATCAAAAGGTGAAAACTTAAGCCATTAACATTTCATTTTAAACAAAAATTGTAATGATTGTTTAATAGACCATTCTATGAATGTCTCACAATTTATGTCAATATTTCCCCATTGAAAGCCTTTAGACTGCACCTTGTTCCTTTTAACAACCCTATTTATTATCTCTATCGATTCTCTAATTTAGAGTCTTTTTGTATCACTTTCTCTTTTATCTACTGTATTCGTTCCACAGTGCCATAAATCGCTAAGCCTACTTCAACGTAAGCCAGGACACTCAGTGTCTGCTAGTGAAAGAATTAATATTAATGAATAAGAAATCCTAGTACTGACCCTGAGGGCACCAATGAGAGAGTAGGCTTCAATAATAGCTTCAGTAAGTCTATGATATATAAAGATCAAGTTGGACTAATGTCCATAAACAAGAAAAAGCATTAATTTGAGTTTCGTTTGTACTTACTACAAAGAATAACCATTTATCAGCTTAAGTAAAAGGGTCTGTGACTTTCCAGCTATTCTTTTTGTGTGAACATGTTAAATATGGCAGGCTTTTGAAATTAGCTACCAAAAAAGAATAAGCAATTCCTCTAACATGAATTTCCAAGCGTTTATTTAGCATTTCTTTATACCAAGAAATAGGCTTCATGCAGAGGGGATAGAGACACAAATGAACAAGACATTCTTTCATCATAAGAGGCTCCTTATCTAGCAAGGAAGATAAAAAAGCAATGTGTTTTGAAAAAAAAATATGTTAGTGGATTGTTGGTACTTTTCAGGCATTGTTCTACATGCTAAGGTGATCCAGGCATGTTCAACTTGATACATATCCTCAATGTCAACACATATCTACAATGTCAATGTAGTTCCCCTGATATGATATGATGAGAGGATCCTTTACCTTATGAAAATTAATAAAACTAACCTCATTTAAAATGGACCTGGAGTAGATGGAGCTCTCACACCCCAACATTCCTGGCAGCCCTTCAAAAAACTAATAGGAAGAGATCTATTCTCCTCAACTAGACACCTATACTTGACTACCCCAGTAGGAGGAGGAAAGATTTTCCCCTGGCCTGGCAACAGCTCAGCCAATGAGAGAATCTCACATCTCAGCCAATGAAAAGCCACTACACTTCAAACTTCCAGGTTACTCCAATGGGCTTTTTGTTTAAAACAATCCCTTCCAACTCCCTCCTTTCCCTTATAAAAAACCATTCCTCTCCTTTGTTCTCCAGAATTGCCTATGGTTTTGTGTAGTTAGCATATCCTGAACTGCAATTCTCCGCTATTCCAGAATAAGCTTACTTTGCCGATGAGAAAACTGACAATTTTATTTTTAAGGTCAACAAACTTTGTGGTATTTTTTCTAAAATACCATAACCTTGGGCTAATCGTGGAAAAAAATAAACAAACAGACAAAAAACATGGAAAGCAAACCCAAAATGAGGACTAATCTACAAAATACCTGGCTGTTCCTCTCCAAAAGTATTGAGTTCATGTAAACAAGAAACATCCTGAGAAATTGTTATAGTCCATGGAAGACCAGAGAAACATGATGACAAAATGCAATACGGGATCCTGGAGAGGTTGGAACATGGTGGTGGGGGGCATGGAAAGACATTATTGGAAACTCTGATGAAATCAGAGTAAAATCTGAAGTTTAGTTAATAATAAGATACAAATGTTGTTTTCTTAGAGTTGACAGATACATCACAAAAATGCAAGAGAATAACCTCAGGAGCACCTGTAAGCAATGAGGCATATGTAGGAACTATACTGACAACTATAAGGTTTCTAGGTTTTCTCTTCACTTTTATAAAGTTATATACAAAGACCAAAAGGAAGATCAGTATAACTAGTTATACCTCAGGATGCAGGAAGAACTTCACCAATGAGATAAAATTTGAGGGGAGGCTCCAGGGTTCACTAGGGATTGCCACCTACTGAGAGGGTACAAAAGAACAAAAATAGATTAGTGAAAGAACACTGCCTGTTTGAGAGACCCACAGGAAATCACGTTGTCTGCAACTTTAGGAGTCAGGGTGCTCAAAGCCAATTTACACATCAGGCCCAGAACCAAGAGCCAAGAGTCCATGATAATTTTAGGGATCCATAAAATGTCCTAATTTCGTTGAAAATTTAAAAAAAAAGCACTTTTAGATCTATGAACATATTTTAATATAACTGCCTTTATAACAATGTAGTAAAAAATATTATTATTATTATTTTTTTAATTGCAGAAGAGACCTAAAAAATTCATGATGTGTCCTGGTGGTATTTATGTGTATCATTGTACATTAAGAGCCCTGCCTTTTTCCAGAATAAAAAAAGCAAACCTTTAGGTCAATGAAAATGTTTTAATATATAATTGCAACACATTTGTCTTTAAGAGGTATAAGCTATAATTCTTGATATATTTTTTTGAGGAAAGTGCCCATATCTGTGAAGTGCCAAGGACCCACAAAAGCAAGAATGTGTCTTTGATAGTATTTCATGTATACCACTCTTTATGGACAAGCCAGCCTGGTAATATTAAATTCAGATTGAATTAAGTCAACCTAATGAGATATTTTAGTTGGTAATGGAAATATAAATGTAACACAACTAAGTAAATCATGTTCAATTTTGAGAAATCAGATCTAACGAACATCATATATATGAAATATATGGAGAGAGCATATAATCAAATATATATAAATAAAATGTAAATTTTAAGGAACTTCTCTATTCTTTATATTATCCCCCTTTTCTTTGACTATTCTTCTAATCCTCATTGTAATTATTCTATGCCTCTTTCTTTACATAGCCACCTTAAAAATAAGGAGGTAGTTAAGGATTTAAAATTAAATGAATATGTGAGCAATTTGCTTGATTTAAACTAACTTGTATCTAATTTATTAATCAGTAAACACTAACACACTTAAATATGTATAAGGGTTAAGAGAAGAATCTAAAATAGTTTACATAATTTAATCTTTCCATTTACTTGTTCATGCGCAGAAAGCTAATACTAACCCCAGTTATGTAACTCCCTTCACTAAGGAAAGTAAAGATTATGCATTCTGTGTTAATCACACATGCCCTTAAATTATGGTCTGAAAACACTGACACCTCCCAATGTATGTGTGAAGTGGAGAATTTTACCATACTGTTACTGGTTTCTGTGCTAGCTTATATAAAGCAGACTTCATTATTTTTAAATAACTTTATTTCTATCTCACTTAGAACTTCTACCTCTCCTTATTTTTCTAAAGTGAAGTACCTGGCACCTCAAAGTTGGTCCTACAAATAGAATTAACAGATAAAAATGTGTAGGGAAGGTTCTATGGGTCCTTCCATCTTCTCTAAACACACACACACACACACACTTACTTCTTTTTGCTAAGGTATTGTCTCCAATTAAGATAAAAGTACTGCTTATAAGGGAAAATATCCAGCCTCGATATTTTGATCCCCCCCTTTCAGTATAAATATAGCCATGCTTTTTCTTGTAAAAATGAGAAAAGTAGGGTGCCTGGGTGGCTCAGTGGGTTAAAACCTCTGCTTTCGGCTCAGGTCATGATCCCGGGGTCCTGGGATTGAGCCCCACATCTGGCTCTCTGCTCAGCAGGGAGCCTGCTTCCCTCTCTCTCTCTCTCCCTGCCTCTCTGCCTACTTGTGATCTCTGTCTTTCAAATAAATTAAAAAAAAAAAAAAAAAAAGAGAAAAGTAGGAAGAGACACTAAAGTCACCAGACACCTGAAGGGTTTCATGTGATAAAGAACAGATGGAAAATTGTAACGAGTAGTGGGAAACCTTATTCCTTTCAAAGTTTCTTTGTGACTGACCTGAAGACGATGTTAGGTAATAACAGATAAGCGGCATTTTGCCAAGAAATGAGCACAATATAAGTGCAAAACACAAGAACTCGAATCCTGGCTTAGCCACCTACTAGATTGTGCCACCTTTGGACTTGGCCTCTCAGAGCCTCGGTCCCTACTTTTTGAAAATGAACGCAATTATAAATCCTACCTAAGAATCTTATGAGGCTTAAACAGTTGAAATAATATATACAAAAAGCTCTTTAAAAACAATGCACACAAAAAAATATTATTTTGATAATGTCTATAATGTGTGTATATGTGTATATGTACATACATGTTACACATTTGTTCTATGAATATTCTTTGAATGTATGTGTCTGTAGATTACTTACATCCCTGTCACACATTCTAAAACATCTACCCCAAAACCAAACCCGGTCACACATAATGGTGACCTGGCATGTGACTGGCCCTTTTGATCCCTAGCTATGCCTAAGTAAGAAGAGGTAAGTGAAGTAATTGAGAAGGTCCTGGAACCAGCAGATATTTGGGTTTTGTCCAGACCCTGCAGATTCTCCACTGTGCTTGGTCATCATTCTTTTCACCCCTCATTAGCCTTCCCGTTGGAAGGAAGAGCAGCTGTTTCCGAGGCTGGCATGAATCTTATAGGTTCTAAAATGTTTTCACCCAGCTCAACTTTGATACTCTACAAAATCTGTTTCTCTCTGAAAACTCTACAGAGCAAAGCACAACCACAACTCAAAGCCTAGTTTTGCATTTTGTTTGCATGTTCAGTCAACACTTAGACTGGCAAAAAGGAGAGGCTATGCAGGCTTCCCATTCCTGTTCTTAACTCCCTCAACAACTGCGTGGGCTAGGAAGCATTGATCCTATTCTATGATGACTTGCACTCTTCCTTTTTTTTCATTCACAATGTTTAAGATCATTTACGCAAGTGTTCATATATTTAACGAATTAAAAAAAATGAGTGCTCTAGCTAGAGTCTCATTTGTGTTGCACCAAAATATATATTTGGAAATCCTAATGCCCAGTGTATTGGTATCAGAAGGTGGGGTCTTGGGATGTGATTGGGACATAAGAATGGATCCCGCAAGAATGGATCTCTATAAAAGAGACTGAACAGAGCTCCCTTTATCCTTCTCCCATGTAAGGACATAGCAAAGACAGCCATCTACCCACCAAGAATCAGGTTCCCACCAGACACCAATTCTTCTAGAGCTTTGTTCTTGGACTTCCCAGCTCCAAAACTGTGAGAAATAAATACTGTTTACAAGCCACCCAGTCTACGGTATTTTTGTTACAGCAGCCCGACCGGACTAAGACAGGAATGCGTTCACATGTATCTGGGACTGGGGGTGAACTTCAGAAATATTTTAAATATTTGAATATCTTTCTTTGCTCTCTGGTCATTCACGTTTCACATTTTCCCCAAGACAGAAAAAATGAAGGAGGAAAGAAGGGAGAGCTTTTCTATTCCACAGTTAGAGGGAGGAAATTAAGAAATGAGTGATCAAAATGAAAGCATTCCTATTTTCTGATCTAGAACTTAATCAAACTTGACTGATTATTTGAATCATCTGTGATCATCATTAGGACAGCTGACCCCAGTTCCTCTTTCCCTCAAAACAATTTAATATCATAACCTCAAGGGGATGGGCCTGGACTTGTGTGTTAAGTTTGTTAAGACTTTTAACAAGTATCCTAGGTGATTTTCTAATCAGGCAAATTTGGGAAACTGCCCCAGTCTGAAGGATGAAGAGCTGCTCAAATTTGTTGCCTGCCTGGGATGGCAATAGTGACAATATTGTATACATATTTTTAACTGATCTGGAGCTAACAAGTTGTGTTTGCATTTCTAAAAGAGGGGAAGTGGGGAAGAGGAATGAGATATCCAGGACTATTGGTGAAACTCAAGTTCCTCAGTCCTGCAGGCAGAGACATGGCAAATAGCAGTAAGAGCCTCTTGATGTCTGAGTTTAGACAATGCCAGAAGGGAGGGATGGGGTCCACATATTATGGTCTGTAGAGCAATCCCTCGGAGAGCCCACCCTCCACCCACACTGGACAAGAGAGAGAGAGAAATGTGGCTGTGTGTTGAGCTATTATACTCATTGTTCCCCCTCTAATACTTTGGGGAACTTCAAGAATTTCCTTGAAAGGCAAGATATTTTTAAAACATCACTTACTTTTGAAAAAGCAGTATCTTCCCTCAACGGACACTTGAACTCTGCTGACTGAATATAGCCACAAGATTCGTGTGGAGGGGAGTAATCCTGGATGAACATCAGAAACACCATACATTTTAAGTAGGAATTTCTTGGAACAGTCACCATTATCAGCCCAAGATATTCCAGGAAGTTGCTGCCAATAGAAGTGAGAGAAACTGCTGAGAGGAACTCCCTGAGCTCTGAGCAACTGCCAAGGGGGGCGGGGAGAGGTCAGAGCTTCCAGTATGTTGCACTTTGGGGCTATTAGCAGGAGCCCATGCAGAGCACAGGCACAGTTCAAAGGCACAAAAACATCAGAGCCAGAGGATCCGAACTGGTATGATCGGGTCTCTCCCATACTATTCCCAGTAACTCTGGACATTCTGGAGGAAATGAAAAATTCAAGATAAACTCTACATAACTGTATAATTCTACACATCAGTCATCTATCATTTTTCAATGATCAGATACTTATAAAGCCCCTAGATGTTGCCAAAACATTTTCTAGATCCTGAAGATAAGGCAGTAGGAAAGGAGTTGATAGTTGCATTTTTACCAGGATGGAACTTCTAGACAAGCACAGGAGAGTGTGTGAGGAGAGGAGCAATTAATTTTAAGTATGGACCATGCCATAGAGCTAACAAATGATTAGGAAAAAAAAAATAGAAACAATAAGCTGAAGGTCTTTTGAAGGTCTTTTGGAATGAGGAAATTAGGGCAGGATGGATAGAAGTCAGTGGTCAGTGAGTGGGATTCTTAAAGTCGAGGTCTAGAAGTCATGAATTTATTGTGATGAACAAGGATGTGACCACAGCTGAAGAATGCAGAGTAGAAGAATAATTTACTGAAAGTAAGAAGGTCAAAGAATGAAGAAACTAGAATCCCAGATTTATTGTTCATGTGGTTACTAAATATTTCTCCTTCACTCCACCCGAATGGGTCTGACGGTTCTAGAATTCTCAGTTACAGTCTCAGTCTGAGTCTGTATACCTGAGCTCCTAGTGATGGATGCGAAAAAATTGTGTCTAAAAACAATGAGTAATAGTCTGGAAACTATTATAAGGTTCATTAATACACACATTAGAAATGTGCAAATGCCGCCTCATGAAATATGTTCTCAATCCATCCAAAGAAAGGAGCGTGGAAATTCTCACCATGGAGTGTTTGCTTTAGATAAAGATACCCTGTCTCCAGAGGACTTGTTGCAAAATAAATGGATTATGTAGCATGTGGAAGTGTGTATTAGGACATTAACATTCACAGGACATTAAGTCATGACAATTTAACAGATTGACTAGTTGTCACATTGTCTAGAGCAAGACTGAAGAAAATGAAATAACTAGAAAGCAACAAGAGGGCGGCTAAAGGAGGCTGGTTAGGAACGGCAGCTCACTCCTGAGAAGCCCTGATTATCCCATCACCCGCAGGTTAGGAGGAAGCTCTGGGGGGCAGCAGGACTTGGCAAGGAGTGAAAGGGAGGTAACACCTCTTGGAGCTTGAGATTTAAGTGAAAGACTATATGTCAAACATCTGGTGCACATTAGGTAGTAAATATCAGCTCTCTGGCTCACCTGCTTTTCTTTCATAGAACGCATATTTGTTTTTCAAGATGATTTTATAGACACACACACACACACACACACACACACACACACGAATATTGCCTGAAAACACAGACAAAAGAATCCATATCATTCATTCCTATGCATCCTATGTATGTAACTATTCATTTGGGTCTGTATTCGTAATTTGGCTTCTTTTTCAAAGCTCCTTTGTCTTCAAATAAGATATTTTGCTGCAGTGTGTTTCAAGGAAGGAACCTTAAACAAATGAGAAAATAGTGCATAATTATATTTAAAGATTTCTTCATATATTTTAGAAAGAGAGGCAGCAGAAACAGGAGGGGCAAGGGAAAAGAGGAGAGAATCTCAAGCAGACTTGGTGTGAGTGTGGTCGGAGACGTGGGGCTAGATCTCACGCCCCTGAGATCATGACCTGAGATGATACCAAGAGTCGGTCGCTTAACCGACCGTGCCACCCAGGGGCCCCTGCCTGATTCCATTTATATAAAATTCTAAAACCACTTAAGCCAGTCTATGATGGAAATAATCAGAACCGCAGTTACTCTGAGGTGGGACTAAAGAACGGATAGAAAAGAGCACAGGGGAACTTTCTGAGATGGTGGTGATGTCTACATCTTGGTAAGGTTTATGTTGTAAAATTCAGTCAATGTACATTTGAGATTTAGATTTGTCAGTTTCTTTGTGTATAAATCCAAAGAAAAACTGTAAACAAATATTCAACTGTAGTTGCTGGTATCCATGCTCAGGTAGTTGAGAGGAAACAACCATCAGCAACTTACTTTGAAATGCATCCCAAAAGAAGATGGATAGATGGGACACCTGGGTGGCTCAGTTGGTTAAGCAGCTGCCTTCGGCTCAGGTCATGATCCCAGAGTCCTGGGATCGAGTCCCACATCGGGCTCCTTGCTCTGCGGGGAGCCTGCTTCTCCCTCTGCCTCTGCCTGCCGTTCTGTCTGCCTGTGCTTGCTCTCTCCCCTCTCTCTCTCTGATAAATAAATAAAATCTTTAAAAAAAAAAAAAAAAGAAGGTGGATAGAAGGGTGTATAAATATGTGATAAAATAATGGTAGTAGAAATTTATTGGTAAAATCCAGGTGGTGGGTATAAAAGTGTCTACTGTAAAATACTTTTAACTTTTCTGGGTACTTGTACATTTTCATGATAAAATAGGAAGTATATATATGTATAATATAACATGTTACATATAATGTAATATGTAATATATATTATGGTGTGTGTGTATGTATGTATATAGATAGATAGATAGATAAAGTAATCTCTCACTTGACCTTTCCTGGTTTATGTCCTGGTTTTTGAGCAAAAGGTTGAAATTATCTCTTTATAATATTTAGTGACGAACATTTTAGAAATGGCTACATTTGAGTTGAAGCAAGTGCATTTTCATCAATAGAGAAACATGCATTCAGCCCGTAGGTAGTATGTGTGAAAAAACGCTTAATATTTCTTGTCACTTTTTGATAGCTGTCAGCTCCACATCCCAGGTGCTCAGCAAACTGTAATTTCCAGGCTCTCTGACTGAGGGTATAGAGAATTATACAGCTGACCTCGCAGAAATATTACAGAAACCTGCCTTCCTTAAAACACTAAGACTAGGAAGACCAATATTTTAGCTGTTTAGGCCGTCAGGCTCCCACAAATACATTTTTATAAATATGGAAGCCCTTCTCCATCCAATGTGTACACCAATGAGTCTTGTATTACAAATATTCAAAATATTCCATGTAATAATCTCTGTTCCCAAAAGTTGTTTTTAATCGACACCCCCCAACTTGTAAAGGTAAAGAGAAAAGACGCGATGTACGATGAGTAGAGTTCGTAACTCCTTATTACTGCGAACGGTATCTCCCACTCTCCTCTTCCCTTGTTTTTCTCCTTATTTCTCCCAGTCTTTTACTTTGGGATCGTGCCAAGGCTCAGTTTTGGGGTGTCTTCCTTTTCCTACTTATTGGCACATGTAGTTTTCTAACTTCTTAATGTCATCTAAGTGCTGATGGTCAACATAGATCTTTTTAGCCCAGACCTCTCTCCTGATTTCCAGATATGTATACTCAGCTGTCTACTTGGTGCATCCAAGTAGACTTAATATGTGAAACTAAGCTCCCGATCTGTCCCCCCAAATCTGCTTCTGCTAAGGTCTCTTCCACATTTATAGTAACTGCAACTGAAGACTCCCAGATGCTCAGGCAGAAACCTGTCTGTGGAGCAGTTTAGTCTTGCCTGGCCTTTTTAAAACTACATACATCAGGGTTGGGGAGGGGGGCAGGGGTGTGCCTGGGTGACTCAGTTGGTTAAGCATCTGCCTTTGGCTCAGGTCATGATCTCAGGGTCCTGGGATCAAGGCCCACATTGGGCTTTCTGCTCCGCAGGAAGCCTGTTTCTCCCTTTCCTTCTGCTACAACCCCCCGACCCGACTTGTGCTTTTTCTCTCTGTGTCTCGTCTTCTCAAATAAATAAAATCTTAAAAAAACAACAACAACAAAAACCCTACATGCATGGGTCTCCTCCTCCCAGGGCTTCCTACCCCACGTTCTGTTCTATTTTCCTCCATAACACTTGACATCATCTAACTTATTACCTATGAATGTACCTATTTTCTGCCTCCACTGCCACATTAGAATACAAGGTTCACGAGGGCAGGCATTTTTGCCTATTTCATTCCCTGCTATAAATTTATGGATTGAGAACTTAACTTTACAAACAAGATATCATTTTAAATTTGTCAAGAATAATCAAGTGGCACTTGAGTAGCTCAGTCGGTTAGGCATATGCCTTGGGCTCAGGTCATGATCCCAGATCCCGCAGGTCCTGGGATCCTGCGCCAAATTGGGCTCCCTGATGAGCAGGAAGCTTGTTCCTCCCTCCCATTGTGCTCTCTCTCACTCTCAAATAAATAAATAAAATCTTTAAAAAAAAAAATAATCAAAAATAGGATGGAAGACCACAAATCTCTTTCTATTTCAACCCAGTCAAATCTATCCTATTAATTTAATTTAGTGCCACCTTACTTGGAATAAGAAAAGATCAAGAAGAGAAGGTTATTCACACACTTTCCTTAACTCCCTATCTTTCTTTATTTTTTTGTTGTTGATACCACTGGTAACAAGTTTATCTTGTTTATCTATCCAAAGGAATATCTGGCCTCTCTTTCCCTTCATTTCAACTCAAGTGATCATAGGCAACTCCAAATTCTCCAGATAATTTATTTTCCTTTACCACTGTCTGAAACTGACCTAACCCAATTGGATAATTAGAATCTTTGGTAAATATCAGTAGCTTTCTATGGAAAAGGGAATTCATAGCAACACACCTGATTCTCACAACCCTACCAGATGGTGTTTAACAATGAAAACAAGTCTCATGCAACATAAGTGTGTAATAACCCCAATATACAGACTTTTATTAGCAAAAAGGCCCAGCCCTGCACCCTGTTTTCAACCAGAAAAGGTCTCTTTCATTGATGACACAGCAACTCACAGCTTATATGAAGGCTCATCTAACTGGCCCTAGCAGGCATTTGTGTCTATGGCTTTTATCATTGTAGCTTTTAGCACTATACTGTAGTTAACAGTATGCAGAGAATTCTGGGTGGGAATCTTAACCCTTCCAAGTGCTATTTCTGGGACCTTGGGCAAGTTCTTAACCTTTCTCTGTTCTAGTTTTCACACTGATAATTGTGGGGAGAATGACAGTAACAACTACCTCAAGATACTCTTTTGAGAACTACCTGAGGTAATGCACTTAGAATGTTCTCGCTGTGTTAATATCTATTGAGCTTTTATGATATGCCAAGCACTGCATTAAGCAATTTACATGCATTACTGTCCTTATAAGGTAAATATTATCATCTTCATTATATGCATAAGGAATTGGAGACTTAAATTTGTACTATTATGCCAAAGTTTCCACAATTAGTAAATAGTGGAGCCAAGATTTGAACCCAAACAGTCTGACATCAGAGCTCAATTCTTAATAAGGTATGCTGAGCCCTCAGTCAATTTCACTTAGTTTTAACAGAGTTGGATGATATTATTCAATCCCTCATGTATTTCCTAGACGTGTGACTTTGATTTTCTAATAGTTCTCTCTGCTCATCAATAGCTGCAAAGTTATTGTTTTGTTTGCACCCTTTGCTCTGTTTACAACAGCTGATAACCAAAAACTTCCATCTTATTCTCAAAATCATAATTTTTTCTCTATGAGTTCTTTCTTTAAGATCTAGGTAGTGGGGAAACGTGTGTTTAGGTGTCAGGACTGCCTTAAGGCACAATGTTTTCAAATAGTCTTCAGACTCAGAAAGTTTTCTCCTATAGAACATGCCAAGTCTCTCTTCTTCAAGTTTCATAAACAAAGATTCAAGGAAGCAATCCTACCGAGTCATGCAGACATTGGGCCCAGTAGCAGGAAAGAAAGCTTGCTATCAGACAAAAGTCTGGAATTGAACTTCCACAATGGCAGAGCTGAGAGTAGAAAAGAATATTTTAAAATAAAATGAGTATCATAACCCGAACAAGCTTGAAAACTCTAGCTCAGAGCTTCTATAGTCTCATTACATAAGGAACTTAGTGTTTGTCATCTCCAAATTTTTTCAAAAATGTCATGTTTACATAGTTTAAGGAAAATATTCTCCCAATGATTTACACCTGTGCAATCAACAGATTTATATCCAGAAAGATAAAAACCTTCCATTTTATTTACAAACCCAACTGTTTATAAATCAGAGCTCTCACACTGCATGTTCTTTACAAGGTTGAAGAGCCTGTTTCTGTCTAACTTATGGACCATCTGACTTGCCTCTTAGAATATCTTTTGCTCCCTAATAGCAACTTCAGTTTTCTTGATAGAACCCATATGTAAGGCTTATTCCAGCTTCTTCTCTGTTTGCAGATCTCAAACTGGCCTATCCTAAATTCACACTGGAGGTGAGAATTCCCCTATGTTGCAAAGTCACCTTCCATACGAGTTTCTTCCAATATCTAGGTGTGGTTCTTAGGAATTCTCTGGGAACCAAAAATGACATAGAGGTCCACCTTCCACATAAAAAACATGTTATTTTGGTTACTCCCAGATACTAAAGGTCACTCAAGGACAAAACAGGGAAAAATGAACAGCAAGTTTTACCTTGTCTTCAAAATTAGGGAATATCTTGTCCTTCAGCCTAGGAACATTGAAGGGAAAAGGTAGAATCACAGAGCAGAGCAGCAAAGGTGCCTCAAGAGACCCTGTGATGTGTTTTCCCTTGAGGTAAGCAAGCTAGTTTCCCTGAAACCCAAGAGATGAACAGGCTTGTTGAAGGTTACATGGGCATTACACAGTCGAGGTGAATTTGAACCTGTATCTCTGGCTTTTAATATCTTCTGGCTCATCACTTATTTTCCCCCTCTACATTATGCCCATGTGACTTGCTTTAGCATATGATCTCTCCAAAGTGATATAAATTAATCACTTGCAATATCTATCTCTATGTCATCCATGTCAGTAAATCCTTTACTACATCGTTAAGTACTGGCACTTTTTCTGCCTTTAATTGGCACTGACTTCCAACTGCTTATGGACACTTAAAAATAAAAGCTTTCCATTGCTACTCTCTGAAATAATAAATTTTAAAAAGGTTTTGTTTCTAAAATATTTTTGAGACCATCAACATTTAAAAAATCATTTTAGGGTGATTGGGAAACAAAAGACGATAATCCTCAAAGAACAGGTTTGAAGTTCATGAAGTCCTTTAAATGGCTCTGAGAATTCCATCTGCCCATGTTTTATTGGTGATCTTGGAGGCAGATTTGTTTCTTTACTTCAGCCGGCTTATTGCTATTCTGGGTTAACATACAGGTGATATAAACTAATGCCTGCCTCCCCAGTGAAATAAACTGGAGATGTATACATATAAAATTTTTCAGTACATACTTTGATTTTCATCTAGGGATATTACCATTATTACTGTCATCATCATCATCATCATCATCATCTTTATTATGTTTAGGGGAACTCCATAACTTATAACAAAGTACACATGAAAAGTTCCAGAAATGAAAAGGGAAAAATGATAGGTTTTTATATTTCTAAAAATAAAGTTTTACTGTTAGACAAAGTGCCTTGGGCCGTTTGTGTACACTTTCCACTTTGTTTCTTTTTCTTATAGTGTATTATTTATTCTTTAGATGAAACCTAAGTTCTTTCTTTATTTTCAAAGTCTGTAAGGTTTAAAATATTTCCATGTATGCTTACTTTTTACTGAACATCTAAAATCTATGCCATCCACTTTAGTTTTCTAACATAAAAGTTATACCTACAAAAAAACCTTTTTACAATTTTTACTGCTTTAAATATTCTCCTTTTATTACGGTTTTTGATATATTGTTAATATTTGACTCAAAATACTTAATATTCTGTTTTGACCTTGCTTTTTATGAGTTCAAACAAATATGTGATTATTCTATTTTTACAAGGATGTTTTGCACTATCCAGAATAAAGTGCAATTATAATGATAAAAGTATTGAACTTTCACTTCAGTTTGATAGTCAAAATACCTCTCATGACATCCTGACACATTTGAACAAATAAAGGTTAAAAATACAAATGTATATCCAACAATAACCTCTGGACTCATCATGGAAAAATCAAGCATGGAAGACACGAGATCTAAGAAGCCTGTGTTCCAATCATTGTTAGGGTTTTATATTATGTTAATATTTCTTCTAAAACTCTCAAAAACCGCCCATGATCTCCGCTTTCTACTCTCTCAGATGCTGATGATAATGCTTGCCTTAATCCTCACAGAATTTGTAAATTTAATTTATTAAGCACTGCTGAGATTCCTGGTATATACCAGATTCTTCTTTGCATTCATTCAAATATATATTAATCACAAGTAGGTTGTGTTATCTCTGCATCATAGAGGAAGTGAAAGAGCTTCAGAGAAGTTAGTTTTATTGGTAAGTGGCAGCATCAGGGCTTTCCTTGATTGATTATAAGTCCTGGTCCAGCTTATAGTGAAGAGAAAAGAAAACACCAGTGTTTTTGGCTTTTATCTTTTTTTTAGTCTTACCAAAAAAATTAAGTTTCCTGAATATGAATAAGAATTTTCTGAAAGTATTTCTCATACATTGAAAGACATTGACCCACATTTGAACATCAGTAGGTACTTCTTATCCTACAGCTTGATGTTCTGACATAATTTTGAAGGATTGAAATTTACCATGCAACTGAGTGAGCATGCGAAACACACATCTTCTCAATGAAGAATTTCTGTTCAATATCCATTCATTATGCACTAAACATTTACTCTATACCTATTATGGCCAATGCATTCTGGAGCTGTTTGAAACATAGTCTTAACATGGAAAGTTTGAGAACTAGAATGTTCCATAGTGATCATTTAGCTTAATTGTTTCATTCAACAAATGACAAACCTGTTTTTTAACGTCATTTATTCAAAGTCTTTCACACTCTAAGTTTCCTACATCAGATCAGAAGGGCTTCACAGGAAGTCTACCTATTTTCAAAATATTTGTTGTTTAATATTTCTCCTTTATAACATGAAGAACTCCAGCAGGCCACCATACATATGTTCAATTCAAAGGTAAAGAATCTTGTACTCAGCCAGGTGATTTTTCAGGTAGGAAGGCCACAGAGAGGCACTTTTAGACACTCAATTGTAGAAGGAACATCTTTCTTAAGACATAACTTTCTTTATACAAACGCTTGAGGACATTAGTAAACCTAAGAAAACATGAATGACCACTTTATTTTTTTATTTTGTTTATTTATGCCCTTACTGTTTTGCTATCTGTAGTATTAAAAAAAAAATACCAATCACATGCATTTCACATTGCCCATGCTTCACGGGGAGACACATTCTCCACTATTGCATGCTACTTTCACATTGCCCAGTCACCCTCCTATGCTGTTCCTTGGTGTGTGTATTATCATATGTAAAAAGAATATATAATCACATTATGCCCATAAATAATGAGATATTGGACACTTACCAAAAGCGTATAAGGGCTATGCTTAATTCTCTGTCTTATACAAAAGCTTCTTTCTTAGACTTAGAGCTGAAATATCAAACTTTTGTTAAAAAGCCAAATTACTGGGGCACCTGGGTGCCTCAGTCATTAAGTGTGTGCCTTCCGGTCAGGTCATGATCTCAGGGTCCTGGGATGGAGCCCCAAATAATCAGTAGGGCTCCCTGCTCAGCTCAGTGTGGAGCACTCTGCCTCACCCTCTACCCCTCCCACCACTCATGTTCTCTCTCTCTCTCTCTCAAAAAATAAAATCCCTTAAAGAAGATGTGGTATATATATACGATGGAATACTATGCAACCATCAAAAGACATGAAATCTTGACATTTGTGATGACGTGGATGGAACTAGAGGGTATTACGCTTAACGAAATAAGTCAATCAGAGAAAGACAACTATCATATGATCTCCCTGATATGAGGAAGTTGAGAGGCAATGTGGGGGTTTGGGGGTAGGAAAAGAACAAATGAAACAAGATGGTATTGAGAGGGAGACAAACCATAAGAGACTCTTAATCTCACAAAACAAACTGAGGGTTGCTGGGGAGAGGGGGTTCAGGAGAGGGTGGTGGGATTATGGACATTGGGGAGGGTATGTGCTATGGTGAGTGCTGTGAAGTGTGTAAACCTGCAATTCACAGACCTGTACCCCTGGGGCTAATAATACATTATATGTTAATTAAAAAATTTAAAAAATTTTTTTTCTGGGAAAATTTTCCTTGTTTGAAAGTTAAATAAATTTCTTTAAAAGTTAAAGATTATCAGTCACAAGTGAATTTTTTTAAGATTTTATTTATTTATTTGATGGACAGAGATCACAACTAGGCAGAGGGGCAGGCAGAGAGAGATGAGGAAGCAGGCTCCCCACTGAGCAGAGAGCCCGATGCAGGGCTCAATCCCAGGACCCTGGGATCATGACCTGAGCCAAAGGCAGAAGCTTTAACCCACTGAGGCACCCAGGCTCCCCAATAGTTATTTTTATTGTATGTTCTTTTGAGTTTTGTTTTTACATCTTTTGACATTTGAAGACAGCATCCAGCAAACGGTCAGTAGCTTTGAAACACACTGCTGTTCCTTTATGTTTTAACATTTTAGTTATTGCTCACCAAGTCCCGCTTCCATTATACTCAATCCTGTCCTGCACATGGCTCCATTACGACCAAGGTGATTTCATCCTCTTCATTTCCTCGAAATGCAGGGTTACTTGTATTAGATATCCCCCTTTTTAAAGAAATGGGACATTCTGGAATCATTAAATGACTGATGGAACTTAAAAATTTCATTAGTGGCAAAGTTCAGATCAGATAGAATTCTCTTGCTTCCATAATTAATATCCCATCTGCTCATGAGATGAGCCTTTTATTCGCCTTAATTTCCACCCTTAAATCTCCCTTTCTGTAGACAATCTTATTTGGGTCATTATCTTTATCTTACCTTTATCATTGATCCTGCTTGTTCTAGGGAGAGTGGAAGCACAGTCTAAAAAAAGAGAAAATCCTATGTCTTGCACAGATGCAAAATAATCCCATCCAAAAGATTTTACTGAATTCATTAGTTAATAGAGAATCAGTGAGATGTTAGGACTGATTTGGAGTGCATGTGAAAAGCTGGGGTTTTTGTAGGATGGTTAAGATTCCCAGATCAGATATAGAGCTGGTACATGTCCCACAGGGCCGCAAACTGTTGGGCTGATCTATTCCATCACATGTTATGTCTATGTCCACTTGCCAAAATTTTGCAAGTTAGTGTTCAGCTGCACTAAGTCTGGGGCCTTTTGGCAAGAATAAACAGCAGGTTAAACTGTCCAAACCATCCCCAGGTAGCCTCCACCTCCATGAGACACTTAAAGCACACGCCATGTATCCTTTTTGCTTTATTTTCTACTTTCACATACTTTTTCTGCCAGAGGGAATTTCAAAGGGACACAGTTAACTCTCAAAATGCAGGAACACAGTTCTGTGTACGGTCATGAAAGTATAGGTCTCTAATCTGAAACTAATGATGTGCATTTTCAGTTCAAATTCCCGCCATCTTCCTGGTCAATTCCTTTCAGAATCTGTAAAAATAGGGCAGGCAAACTGGTTGAATAAAAGTCGTCATTAGATTTTACAGAAATGTCACTGGAATGAACTTGAAAATATATGTAGCTGATAAATCACACCTCCTCTGTAAAACATTAAGATGCAGAAGAGACACGTGGAGAGACTTGGTCTCTGTCAACAAAGAGGGATATTTCCCTTAGAAAGCTCACAGGAGGAATACCAGTCCTAACTACATGTGAATACTTCGGGCAAGAGGGGGCTTTCTTTAAAGGCCAAAAGATGGCTTAAGACTCTTTATAATCATTTGTATTTCTCTGATAAAGTTCAATTCCAAGAAAACTTACAGGTAATTGCTTCCACATTTGAAATTTGTGTAATGAACTGCTGATTGAAATTCAATGACTTTCGCATGTCTGATTTTTTTTTTCCCATGCCAGTTTCTTTGAAGATGTATTGATGTTGAGAAAATGATTCAAAGCTTTGAATGCAATTCAACATAGTATATGCAATTTTCAGTTCATTGAAGCAGAATTGAGCTCAAATATGTGGATCGGTGTTTGTGCCTATAGGCAGGGGACGGTCTTCCGTTCTCTTTCAGGTTTTAATGTACAAAGTAGTTTGATTACTTAGAAGCATTCCTTGTCATCAGCTTTGAAGATAAATGAAATCAGAAATATTTGTTCAAATTATTGGAAACTTTCTTTTTAACCACTTCTGATAAAGAACTTGACTTTTTAATGGACATCCTCAGAGGAAGAGAGAATACTGGGATTCTTTGTGCAAAATGTGGGAAATGTATTTGTAAACAACCCCTCCTATAGTTCAAAATACATGTAAAAATATATATGTGGACATATGTGAAAAAGTTTTATTCATAGTAAAAAGAGTCCAAGAGAAAAACCCTCAATGACTTTTCTACAGTCTTACAGAAAAATGCCATGAGTGGGTGAGGAGGAACATGAATATTACATAGTAAAATGTTATTAGAAACACCAGCCTCATTATTAAACCCCTCAAATGGAGGGTTGTGATTCCACAACAATCTTCTGCTCACTTCCAAATCACCCACCCAGACTCGCACCTGCTTTGCTCCTCCCTCAGTCTTTCTCGATCTTTGTTTCTCCTTCCAACAGTTCTCAGTGTGCTGGTTACCCATGTACATAATGAGGCTGAGAACCAGAGGAAGGGGAGTTGCTGGTGGGTGGTGTTAGGGCACCCCTTAAAGAAAGGAGGGGAGTTATTATTAAATTATGTGTTGTTTTATACCATATTGTACTATATTATATTTTTCTCGTAGTTATGAATTATCCTTACTTCCTCCCATGCTATATGTTGTCTTGTGGCCCCTGTCTTTTTGTGCCTAGAAAACTTTTCTACTTTTTTTTTTTTTCTTGCACACAGCTATTTCAAACCTATTCTTCAAGCCTTTAAGTTACTTCCTCCAGAAGCCTGCTTTGGTTCCAGCTTTGTGCCTGTTCTGGATTCTTCCACAGTTAAGTAAATTAAGAGTCATTTGGGGATCTTGAGAGTATGGCCAATGGTCTCTACAAAAAATAAACAACAGAATTTTGTTAAAATTAATTAATGACAAAGCAAACACCACATTCTGTCATTATCAGTTATAGCCAAAGTCTAAAAAAAAAAAAAAGATACATGCCTTCTAACATTATTCAAAATAAAAAACTAAAACCATAAGATAGTGAAAAGAACATGGGCCGTGTGCACTGTCTTGACTTCTATTCAGCTCCGTCATTTGCCAACCGCATGACCCTAAGGGCATATCCAGCATCATTACCATTTTTTTCAACTTTTTAGGGAAAGTAATACACATCATATAGAATGGCTGTAGAAAGTAAACGCAACACCACCTATATAAAGCAAATTACTCTTTTCTTGACACAGGCGGGGTGTCAGATAAAAATTGCTTCCTCCCGCGACACCAATGTTAGAAGGGGTTTCAGTAGGTGTCTAGAACCTGCTGAAGTAATACATCCATTTAAAGAAATACTTCTCCAATTTCAGTCTTAAAAAAATTATCAGCGATACGTCATTGTTTGGGGGGAAAAAAGCCCAACTGTCATCCTGAACATTTTCCCTCTCCAGCCATTTGTCCATTATTGTGCAGATGCCACTGCCGTGACCTTTGTGGGGTTATCCTTGACCTACAGTTACACATCCGCATCTTCAGTAGGATGCTAAAATAATAAAAGCAAAAATGGGATTTTCTTCCGAGAGACCTAATTTCAATAAAAGTGTAGACAGAGCTTTATATCTGCATCTTGTCATCTGCAATCGCCTTTATTTTCTCAACGACTGTCTGGAGTGCCCTCAGCCGTCCCCATGGTGCCATAGCATTTCCTCGCTGGCTCACACAGGGGACCTTTATTTCTGAATCACTCATCAAGGAGTTAACTAAATACAACCCAATGTGTTTGTGACACTTTGAAGTAAATGTTTATTCTGTTATATGCCAGCTGTCCAAGCAGATATTTGCCTCAAATTAATTTCAGTGACAATGTTAGGTTTGGATTTATGTTATTTTTCCTGGAATTTACTTATATAATTCAATATTTATTAGAATGAAAAGAAGGGTGACCGAATCACTTATTTTTTTTATAGATGTCTCTCAGTCTCCTTCGAAGATAAAAAAAAAAAAAAAAACCACTCTCACTTACTCCTCTGTAAATATTCTAATTTAAATTTATATTGGCAAGAAAATTTTCCAGGCAATTTTCTTGTTAATCCATTAATGAATACGCCTCTGACAGATGGAGCTTTTCTTGTAATTAATGTTATTTTTGCCTACAAATAATATCAAGTCCTTTCACAAAGCAGAATGTTCTTGTTGCCTACTCAGGCTACTATCCCGTGACTTCATTTCATTACCAGATTTCTTAGAAGAGTAATTTCCAGTCTCTTCCTAGCCCTCGGATCCAGTCTTCAGCCTAAAGATGTTATACCTTCATCTAGGTTGACTGCACATGGGATCCAGAAGGATTTGTAGGATTAAGGAAAAGGCCCCCAGTTGCTTTCACATGAAATAATAATACATTTCAAAGAGAGATAAGTGTGTGGCTCTTCTCCCAATCCTGGAACATTCCTGCCCTGAACCAGACGTTCCTCACACCGCACATCGCACAAATGTTCTACCGATGTCTCAGGAAGGTTCTCATAGCCCCAGTGGGCACCAGATAATTGAAGAGAAATGTATTCTTCTCTCCTTTTCTTTTTCATTGGGAAACATTTCAAGCACACAGAAAATGTATAGACAAATCAAAGAAGGACTTAAATGCTTACAGTCCAGCTTTATTCAATCTTCCCGTCGTCCCATATCTTATTTTATTTTTCAAGGAGCTAACACGTCGGACACAGACGCAACCCTCCGTGTTCATTTGCTAGACCCATTCCCTCCCCCTTCGCCTCCTATGCTCTGCTTCCTGAATTTGGTGAGTATTTGGCTTCCATGTTTCATGTGTGTGCAATATAAAGATAAATATATATATGATTATTTTGTATGTTTCAAAACGTTATATAAATTGTATGATTCTAAAGGCATCATTTTAACTCTTTCTCAACATTATGTATTTTTAGATTTATCCACATTTCAAATGCTGTATGGTATTATATGGTAAGAAAACACTGGAACTCACATGCCCATTCTCATGTTGCTGGGGACTTGGTAACTTCCTATTTCTGTTATACTAACAATGCTGTCGTGAACGTTTCGTTCATGTCTTCATGCATGCGGCATGTGAGGATTTTTCTGGGTTATATTCCTAGAAAGAAGATTTCTACCATACATTACGCACAACTACAATTTCTAAGAGTGAGGGAATTCTTGAGAGCAGTCGTATAAATCCCTCCCCCCACACAATATTTGAATTCTGGCTTCCTCAACTACAAATCTGATTGTCCAATTTTTCTGGGTTTTTTTTTCAATTTTATGTTTATGCTCTGGTAGCAAATTATATTTGCAATTATCACTTCTCTGATTATTAATGATTGTCAGCATTTTTATTATTAATTGATTTGAATTTCCTTCATATCCTTTGTCCATTTTTCCAGAAATTTCTTTAAATATTGATTTTTAGGATGCCTTGATATGATCTGTCAGAGGCTCTTCTGCTTTTCTCTTGCCCTTGGGAAAATTGCCACTATTGGGAGTGGCAACAAAAATCGTACCTTTTGTCCTATTGTCCCTGTTTCTCTTCACTGTTTCTGCTCTTTATTAAGAGAAGTGGACATGGGCAGAGAGAAGATGATTAGAATAAAATCACCCACTGGTATTTACTAGCCCTGTCTTTGCCTTCTTTCTGATTCGTGAAAATTATGAATATTTCCGAAGTCATGTAATACCCTTTTGTCTGAATGTAGTGATTAAAAATGACTGAAAAGCTCTCAAGTGAACAAACTCTCTTTTCCCCACTACACCAAGGAATCAGAAAATGATATAGTGGTTGCCTGGGTGACTCAGTTGGTTAAGCGGCTGTCTTTCACTGGAGTCATGATCCTGGAGTCCCAGGATCAAGTCCCGTATTGGGCTCCCTGCGCAGTGGGAAGTCGCTTCTCCCTCTGACCCTCTCCCCTCTCATGCTCTGTCTCTCTCTCAAATAAATAAACAGAGAAATCTTTTTTAAAAAATGATATAACAAGAAAGGACCTTAGAGTTCATTTAGATTGAATGAGTTTGAGTTGAGTTTGTTTCAATAAATCAAATTTCTAATCCGCCTTCTTCCTTTATACTCTACCACTTCTCTGTGTTTTTCTTGGTAGTACTTATAACTAATGATTCAAAATACACTCATTATTTTAGCATATATTAAATCTTCTTGGCTCTTTTCTGCCTCCCCCGCTGTAATGCAAACTTTATGAGGATAAGACACTATCTTGTTTGATGCTGAATTCCCCACAACAAAGAATATTAGTAGGTGCTCACCATGTATGCTTTTCATGGATTGACTGCCTACTATGTGCCAGGTAATAAGAAAAAGTTCTTGTCCTTAAAGAATTACTGGTAACTGGTCTACATTCACAGTTAGTTACAGTTTGAAGACAAGAGTTTAGTGCTCCTATCCCTGTATTTAAGAGAGGTGCCACAGTGAAGGAACAAAGGCAAGAGTATATAAATGGCAGAGGGTTGGGAAATAGGACAAAGTATTAAATGCTCTACATGTATTCAGAAATTAACAACACTGAGACATTCAAGATCAGAATTTGGGGATTGCATTAGGATGGGATATAGGTAGGAGTAGATTTTCCATTGAAGATGGCCCACTGGGGTGAGCCTAAGTGATGGCTTCACAAGCATTAGTAAAATTTGCAAAAGTTGATTGGTTCAGACCAATACCTCTTTCCCCTCCTCCCTGTTACATTACCCTCCTCTTGGTAAACTGATAGAAACCACAGGATTTCTTGGATTCTACTAGGAAATGTCTGGATTTTTTCACTCATGCAAGATTTTTATTGGGTTTGTCTACACTTTAGTATATTGTTCTGAAGTAGAGGAAAGATTCCTACAGATACAGTGCTCTGTGCCCCCTTACCCGACGTGCATGCAGCCTCGACAGATCTCATCAGAGCCTCACAATGACCATGTCTGTGAGTCTCATCATTTCTACTGGGATTTAAATTTTGGACCCAAACAAGAAAACTTGGAATGCCTGAAGTCATCCAGTTTATCCACAGAAGTAACATGATACATGTCTTCCTAGATGTGATACCAATCTCAAAAATTTACGTGGCAACACCAACAAGGAATTGTGAAACTAAAATTTGAAACTTTTTCAAACCATTAAAAATTAAAGTCAAAGATAAACTTTTCTGTAAAAAGCACCCAACTATATTTCTAATCTCTCTGTAGAAAAATGATAGAGAAGTACTATCTTAGGAAGCCACAAACGGAACCCAGCTGAAAAAAATATATAGAAAAAAGTATTATGAGTGTTTCAGAGGGGTAGATGAGAAAATGAGAGTGCTGACCTTCTGGTTTTCTGATGTTTGTTATACTCAATTTGTTTGTTGTTGGCTTTTTAATTTGTAACTTCTCATGTTAATTAAATATTTACCTTTAACCTAATTCTTATTTGTAATTTGCAATCTTTTCTTTTTTAAGACTCCTCCCTCCCCCACCCTGAGCCTCTGCCACCACTAGGTGGTCACCTGCTTGGTCAGAGCTGTACCCACTGCATTCTGTCCTCAGCCTGAGGGAAGGGAATTAGGCAGTCTGGTGGCTTAAGGGCACAGCCCAGAAGTGGAATATGTTAGTTCTAATCTCATGCCACTGTCAAGAAATTTCTCCAAATTGTTCTGGGAATGTAGTCTTTTCCATAAGATCATATTCTCAGCTATGGTTCTTACCATGAGAAGGATTTTGATAGATAATTAGCATCCCCCATATATGGCCCATTGAAAGGGATGACAGAGACTATCTCCTTGATGTCCTAATCTTTTTCCCTGCCACATTTCATATCCCACAGAGGGGTACATCTTAACACAGTCAGACAAAGTACATCTAGCCTACAGTCCCTGAGCTGTGTGCTTTAGCCCTGTGACTTATTCATTGGATAATGAGAAGCCTGTATCTCCCCTTCCCCTTCATTCATTTTGTCCATCTCCTGCCCTTCCCTCTGACAGTTTTCACTTTGTTCTCTGTATTTGTAAGTCTGTTTCTGAGTTTTGTTTGTGTATTCTTGTTTTGTTTTTCAGATCCCACATATGAGTGAAATCATATAATACATGTAAATCTTCTTCATAAGTAAAATGTAATACCATGAAACTTGCTCCCCGACCAAGTTCTATTTCTCTGAGTGTAGAGTTCCTTCAAATATTTCTCATGAGATGGCTCTAGAATTGTTACGTCTATGGATAGTCAACTCCCTTCTGAATAGAATTATTTCTTTCAGTTCCCCTCTTGAAATGTGAATGTGGTCTGAGAGTATGTACACAGAGGATAGCTCCTCCATCCATGCTGGATGCTTTTATTTCTCTTTATATTGCCCAAATGTTTTTTGTTTGTTTGTTTTTGTCTTTGTCTTTGTTTTGGTCAACCCTCATCACTGTAAGTTCTTTCTAAGATTGTAGGAGCAACTGAAGTGCTATGATCTTTCTTCAAAAAAATTCAGGTGAGCTGGCATCCCCACCGTAAGGAAATTACCTTTAACCCAAGTACAATAGCTGATATATAGTCTTGTTAAATTTCATTTTACCAGATTTGGCACATTCTTTCATCATGCCAATATGTTTTCATGTCAGGATTCAGAAATCAAGGACATTAAATCTCAGAAGAGGAACGATATAATTGCACTAAATTTCTCCATATTCTGACTTCACAGTGTTGCCTTCTCTGGCATTTACTATCAGTATTCCACTCCTGCACCTATACAACCATGAGACACAGAAGACTTGAACAGTATATCAACCAACTAGCCTTCACAGATACCTACAAAACACTCCAGCCAACAACACACTCCTCTCAAATAGACCTGAGACATTCTCCAGGCAAATATTAAGCAATAAAACAACTCTGGATATATTTCAAATGCCAGAAATGATACAAAGCGTATTCTCTGACCATATTAGAATAAAATTAGAAATCAACAATGAACAAAATCAGGAAAATAATACATATGACAAATTCTTAAATAACTAAAAGAACAAAGGCAAGAAATCACAAGGTAACTTAGAAATTACTTCTAGGTGAATGAAAACAGCACAACATACAAAACTTACAGGACTCAGTGAGAACCATGCATAAAGAGAAATTTATAGCTATATATACCAATTTTTAAAAAAAGGAAGGATCTCAAATCAATAACTTAAACTTCCATTCTAAGAAGCAAGAAAAAGAAAGGTAAACTGAATACAAAAAAAAAAAAAGCAGAAGGAAGTAAATAATGAAGATTAGAGTGGAAAATAATGAAATGGAGAATAGAAAAACAATAGAGAAAAATCAACAAATCCAAAAGCGGAGTCTTTGAAAAGATAAGCAAAACTGATAAAACTTTAGCCAGACTAATGAGAAAGAAAAAGAGAGAGAGAAGGCTCAAATCACTAAAATCAAAAATGAAACTTGAAACATTGCAATTGACCTTACAGAAATTAAAAGGATTACAAGGAAATCCTTTGCACAATTGCACACTGACAAATTAGATAAACTGCAGCAAAGGACAAGTTCCCAAGAAGAAATCTTTTTTTTTTTTTAATTTTTTATTTTTTATAAACATATGTTTTTATCCCCAGGGGTACAGGTCTGTGAATCACCAGGTTTACACACTTCACAGCACTCACCAAAGCACATACCCTCCCCAATGTCCATAATCCCACCCCCTTCTCCCAAACCCCCTCCGCCCAGCAACCCTCAGTTTTTTTGTGAGATTAAGAGTCACTTATGGTTTGTCTCCCTCCCAATCCCATCTTGTTTCATTTATTCTTCTCCTACCCACTTAAGCCCCCATGTTGCATCACCACTTCCTCATATCAGGGAGATCATATGATAGTTGTCTTTCTCTGCTTGACTTATTTCGCTAAGCATGATACGCTCTAGTTCCATCCATGTTGTCGCAAATGGCAAGATTTCATTTCTTTTGATGGCTGCATAGTATTCCATTGTGTATATATACCACATCTTCTTGATCCATTCATCTGTTGATGGACATCTAGGTTCTTTCCATAGTTTGGCTATTGTGGACATTGCTGCTATAAACATTCGGGTGCACATGCCCCTTTGGATTACTACGTTTGTATCTTTAGGGTAAATACCCAATAGTGCAATTGCTGGGTCATAGGGCAGTTCTATTTTCAACATTTTGAGGAACCTCCATGCTGTTTTCCAGAGTGGCTGCACCAGCTTGCATTCCCACCAACAGTGTAGGAGAGTTCCCCTTTCTCCGCATCCTCACCAGCATCTGTCATTTCCTGACTTGTTTATTTTAGCCATTCTGACTGGTGTGAGGTGATATCTCATTGTGGTTTTGATTTGTATTTCCCTGATGCCGAGTGATCTTTTAACAAGCTATCCAAATCTGTCATGTCCCTGTCGAATAAAAGCGCATCCGGTTGTAAGGGAGACAGTACCCTAGAGGATTACCTTTGGGTAATGGGTGGAAGGCCTGTTGCCATGGGGAGATCGCTCTGACCAGGAAATCTGCAAGGGTGGCTAAGGTCAGGCAGAAAAAGGCTTTTCTTGTCTAAGGAGGAGTAAACAAGGCCAGAAACAACAGCACGAGAAAGTGTGAAGTATCAGCCGGGCAGATCAGGAAGTCTTTTACCCTGAGCTCAGGACCTTCCTGGATGGATCTTTAAGGAGGGTCCTTCAGCAGCTCAGGCTCAGGGTGGGTGAAGTTCAGAGACCAGGGGAAGGAGAAAAGCTCAACCAAGGTTTGCTTAACAGTCTTTTTATTCAATTTGGTTAGGAGGATAAAACAGTTCAGCCAATCAATTAAGAGGCAAGAAACGGGAATTTGGAGGGTTTGACCTTATAGGCGAACCAGGGTGATATCCCTGGGTCTTACCTAAGCCATATGTTTAAGGGTGATTTCTTGCACTAAGCCAACTGCTGAACACCAAGGGATTCCTGAACACAAATCCTCACTGTTTTCCAGGATCACAGGCCTCAATTGAAGTTCAATATTGTCTTCAATCTATCCCATCTCAACTTTAGTTTATCCGCCCACCAAAAAAAAAAAAAAAAGGAAAGAAAGAAAAGAAAAGCTGCACCTGATTGGTAGTTTACTAAGTTCTTTCAGCAAGAAACTCTTCTTAAATTAAAGTTTACATGGAAATCCTACATGCAGCACAGAATAAATTGAAAATCCTCTGTTCTGGTGGAAGAGAGAGGTGGGAGCCTCTCCAGCGGACACAGTGAGCGATGTGCTCCAGGCCCTGTACCCTGCGTTCCCATAAGGGGCCTAGAACTTGGTCAGTCAGCTAGAATTAACTTGAAACCGGTTCCCTCCTGACTCTAGGTCTTGACCTTCTTTTACTCTGAGCATTGACTTTAGACAACTTAGAATCGTGAATTTTTTCTCCACCTTTTAAAAGGGTAAACATATCTGCCATCCTTTCTACCAGGTTTGCAACCCAGGGATGTCTTTCTCAAGGAACTGGGAGTCATCCATTTGAAATGTAGTTATCTAAGGAGACATTGACCCTATTTCCCAGGATCGTCTAAGGTAGGAATCTAACTTCAGTAAATGCCAATTGGCAAACACAGATGGTCTGATCCATTGACTAATGCCATCCCTACTTGTCCTCTAGTACTTTTCTTCCAGTAGCTCACCCAGGCACTGAAAAATCCTCCCATCTTTCCTTTCAAAGTAGTTGGTTTCACGCTCTCTCCACTACTACAGGAATCTTGAATAAAGTCTCCCTTGCCTGTGTAACTGTCCAGGGCAATTTCCCGTTGACACAACTCCTAGGTTAAATTATTGGCATGATTCTTTTCTGTACTGAAAAATCAGTCATAGGCCTGAGTTCTGGATTCATGAAAATATGGAAATAGGTATTGTAAATTAGTTTTGCTGGTAAGCAGAATCTGATAAAGAGATCTTAAGTGACCAGGGAATCAAGATGATATCCTCTTCCCCTCTTTTAATTCTGAGATTCCTAGGAGTCCATAAATTCACACTAGTTTTTGCTTGCAAACTCTGCAGATAAGCCTCATGGTCCCATTTGTGTCTTGCTCCCCTGAGTTGAAACAGGGAGGCCCAGATCCTTACTGTAGTGTTCTGTCCCCACATGCAGGGTGAAGTTCAGCAAACTCCTCTTAAATGTTCCTTTAAAAATAGGAGCAATTGCTAAGCAGGTTCTAAACCATACACAAGGGTCTTTCCACAGCCATATTTGGGTCCAGTCCTAGGGCACTAAAAATGGATGCATATCTAAATAAAGCAAAACAAACAAAGCAAATCAACCTGCAGCTTCCACAGAAGGCCCACTCCATTCCCAGAAGGAAAAAACAAAATCATCTTTTCAAGTCTATTTAAAACAATGCTATTTCTTTATTATCCCCTCCTTTCTGCACATTGTCTCTCAACTCCCATTCACCACCTTTGAGATTTGCATATAAATGGCACTCTTTTTATTTCTCCAGAGTTCCTCAGCTCCTGGTTGCTTATTCTCACACCTAAACCTAATCCTTGCTTTGCTTCTCAATTGGTTGGTTACTGTGGAAATGATTATGTTGTCACAAACAGAGGGTGGAGAAGCAGCGGCAGAGAGCAGATGAACTCCTAATAAATAAAGGTTCTGGTATCATGTAAATGCACCTAAGTAACAAAAAGACCTGTCATAGGTGGGAAGGAGAGAAAAACGGGGGAAAAAAAAATCAAAAGAGGATGCTCAGGCATTTCTAAACTAGAAAATTGTTAGCATTTACTCACAAGAAATCATTTTGCCATGAAATCACGAGTCCAGAGTTAAAATAAAAACACTCTGTACATCAGTAGGAAAAGATTGGGTTCCTCTGGATTCAGGGACTCTAAATATAAGTGAAAGATGGAAAGGAACAAATAAAGGCAAGAAACGGAGCCTGATGCATAAAGATGATAGCAGTTCCGATCCCTGAGATAATTTGCACACTCACCAAATGTCAGCATTAACATCAAGATTGTCACTGTCATGTAACAATATTACCCGGAAAAGTCATTGCCAAGGTCAGGCAACATCTGATTAGGTATTAAATGCAGCGCGTTTATGTAGGTTTTGAGTTGCACCCTCGACCAGTGAAAATATAGAAGGCAGGTGTTTCTTCACTCTACTAACCAGACCAACCAACCAGAGAAGCTGGAGAGGAAAGCATTTGGGGAGCTTGATTGGCTGGTGAATGGCATAAGGTCAACCAAACAAGTGAGTTTGCGAATTGTAAGCCTTTGGGCGCCCTCAATCTCCACCGGAGGTCACAGAGACTTTCTTGAAGAGATTGAGGGCAGCATATAGCATTTGGACTTGTTTTCCCTTTCCCTATTACTTTCCTTAACAGTGGTGCTTTCTCTCATTTTCCACTAAGTTTGTAAAGAGGATAAACACCCGCATCATATAATTGCTTTCGTACTTTTCTGTGGGAGTCCTTCCAAGGGACCGGGGCTGTTGGCACTTGATCCACTGTGGAGAGGAACACATTTTTCCCATAACCATAACTGTTTGCCTGGAACATTCCTCTCTTTCCGTTAGGCCAATGTAAAATAGCTCTTGTTTTCTTCTCTTTGAATAAGACAACAACACTGCCATCCACTCAGAGAAAAAATTTCAGTACTTACTGGAATGTTCAAAAGCATCTGTGAAGCTGTATGTCCAGCCATAAAATGACATTTGAAGCCATCGAAGATACTGGCAAGTGGGAATCCAAGGAATAGACAATTACAGTCATTATTGGCCCTTGTGCTTGAAAACATCAGTTCTCTTTTTCTTGCCTGAAATGTATAATCTCTTTACATGTGAGATTTCTAGGATGCATTAAAGAGAGGAGCTCCTTGTTAGTAATTGGATAATATTCCTTTTTTAAAGTGGGGAGAATGGGACAGAGAAAGAGAGACTGAGAAAATCATCCCTTTCTCTTAGCAGCCTTAAAAGAAAATGTTTCTGCTATATGCTTTGACTTCCAAGGGGTCCTATCTCAGACTTAAGCACTGGATAGACAGAAACCTTTAACCTTTGGTTCTGGGCACCAGAAGCTAATGTCTCCAGGTCTGGGCTTCTGGTACCTTCTCTAGGATCAGGCCTGAGCCTCAGGGTGAAGAGTTTGTCAGTCACAGGGCTACAGCTTGGGACAAGAGAAGGAAAGAGGGTGGAGGGCAGATGCACCCCACCTGAAATCAGCCCATGACCTTGGAGTTGTGAGCCGTTGCCGCTGATGTCTTGCCTTCATAGAGGTATTCCAATGCAGTCCTCTGACAGATTTGGGTATGTTATTTTTCCCCCCAACCCAGGTGGCCTCTCCTGAGAACTCTGAGTATAGTTAAACTCTGAACAATGACAAATGTAGAGAGGAAGCAGGCTCAGTCTTCCCATTTCTTGAGGAAATTAAGGACATTTAAAACGAAGCAAGGAGAAGACCAGGACCTTGGCAGCAAGCTAAAGATACAGAGGGGAAGAGGAGCCTGGTGTTGTGTCGATCATGGTGGTGTTTTTCCAAGGAAAGGAAAAGGTCCTTCCTGGGGTTGTACGAAATCAGAAAAAAAACACAACAACTATGTCACCCGACACAGAACAGTAAGAACGACTCGGGGCAGCTTAGATGACAGAAAACTGACAGTTCCTATCCATGTGAAAAAGCAAGTTAAACTCATTTACAAGGGTCAGTCCACTCCTTTTCAAACCAACTCAGGAGCTGTCTCAAGGAGTGGAGTCCCTGCACGGGCTTATTAGCATTTCTAGCAGGAATGTCAGTCTTACGCGGAGCAGGGCTTTTTGTCTCCATGCTTTCCTCTTTGTATCCTCCCTGCCAAACATGAGCTGGAAACCGAGGCCCTTTTCAATAAGAAACTTCAAAAGAGTCCGATTAAAGTGTAGCTCCAAAATTAGGTTCTTCTCTAAGACATTTACGATACAGAATGTTTCGCAGGGAAGTCAAATCATCAGCAGCAGGTATCAATGCCCTTCATTCACTCAGCAAATATTTATGGAGCCCACTAGGCTGGAGGAGCCCAGATGAGGAAAATGGAGCCAGGCTTTGTGGGTCTTCATCTGAGCACAGGACCCTGACAGCACCATGCAGAGCCACAGGGGTTAGCACAAGAGAGTTCCAAGTCATGAGAAAACTCCATGTACTAACTCAGGACCAGCAGTTGGCATCATGCAAGCACCAAGTGCTCTCAAAGTCAGAGGTTCACTGAACTAGAACAGATCAGGAGCCCACTATAGAGGACTCCTCCTTCTGCTTCTACACGTAAGCAGCAAGGAATTTGGCAATTTTCTCTGGGGCACCCAAGGGAACCAATTCCTTTGCTGAGACTTCTGCCACCATCTGCACCATCGACACCTTGCTACAGATTAATCTGCTAATATTAAGATGTACTTTTGGCAGTCTGTGTTTCCCTCTTCAAGTCAAAAAGAAATAATTTCATTATGCCCTCTCTTTATCCTTCCTATCCAAAGAATTGAAGTGATTTCTTCTCCCCCATCACCTCTATGATATGATGTCCTTATTTAAGACAAGAGAGGGCATTATTGTGCTTCAGGATGGTGTTGAAGATGTGTGTGGGTGTGCGCGTGCACGCACATGTGTGATCTTGCACACTCACATACAGCTAAGATTTCCTATGTAATTATATCTTTACAAAGAGCTTAAGAAACAAGGACAAGAGATACCCAGAAAAAATATTCCATTTGGGAGAAAAGAAGTCTTACAATAAACAACACTTTCTATGCCTCTTCTTTTGTTCTTTGTCATTGAAGTCACTGACAGGACAACCAGATCTCTCACAGTCAATCTGCTCTGGCTGTAGTTCCCTTGTGGACAGTTTTCTCTCTGATGCCTCCCATACCTGACTAGAATCTCTGTGGATGGCCTGTTTTCCAACACCGCCCCTTACCCAGGGCGAGCCCAGAGCACCAGTCACTCAGGACTCCGCACCCTCTAGAGACATACATGCCAGGTAGGAACGTGCGCAGTGAGCAGGCTTGCTCATCCCAAGTTACCAGACAACCTTGAAAATCCAAGCTTGGAATTGGGCTAAGCCAAGCTTGGAATGAGATCTGTTGGCTCCTCTCTCCACACTGACAGGGCAAGCACCAGCCGCTTCTTGAAATGCCAAAGTTTGCTTCTCTGACCTCAGCCACCGCACGACTTTGGGAGCCATTCACCTAGACTAGGAGGTCCACCACAATCGATGGGGGTCCTGCCAACCCAGTGTCTTCTTTGACACAAATAGCGTCACATCTACCCCACATCCCTTTGTTCTCTTTCCTTGACCTGGTCTTGAGGAAGGATCTGATACTAGAATTTTACTGCAGAGAAAATGTAAGCTGATGCCAGAGTATTCAGGGACATTCCTGAAGCCCTGTAATTGAGACCAAAAGCTGTCATTGTCATTCTCTCAGTAAACATTATTGCATTCCCCCTAAGCATCAGTCACCATGCTCCTTTCTGGAATTAGAAACACTACATTTGTAGAGCGCTTTACAAAACCTTTCTGTAGTTTGGTTCAAAATAACAAGGGTCACAAGCTAATATATGCATTGTCCTTGCTTTGTTCCTTTTATTATTTGAGGACAATGATCATTGTTTTATATTTCATAAGGATGTTTAAAATCACAAGATTGTTTCAATCAGATTTCCAATGCAAAGAGATTTGAAATGGACAAAAATAAGTATTCCCACTTAACAGTGACTCTGGGAACTAGAAACAACCATGAGATCAATTGTTCTCCAGTGAGTGAAATGAGGAAGGAAAAGGTTGGTATTTTCCATCAGTACAAAAAAAGCTGAATTTTACGTGAAAGATTTTTTTTTTTTTTTTTGCAAATGGCAATCCTATATACAATATTATTATATTGGAAAGTAGTTTTTCAAGAACAAATTGTGTTTGCTATTTCCCAAGCCCTGAGATCAGCACTCTGAATGTCAACTTAAAACCATCATCCTGGATTGTGAGAAATTTAGTAGTATACATCGCTGTTTGATTTTGCAATAACATATGATTGACTGAAACATTCATGTTAAAGTAACTCCCCAAATATCACCACACAGCCCTAATTAAGGAGTGAGGAAAACACCGCTGGCCATCTTTAGAGTGTCTCAGAAGAGAGAATTCATAAGTGGGATAGTTACTAAACCTTGGTTCTGGTCTCAGATCATTTGAAGGAAATCTTTTAACACAAGAAATTTATTGGGAGTGGGCACAATTTCTGACATAATTTAGGATTGGTAGACACAAGACCAAGGAAGCTGTTTGTGCAGGTAAGAAATATTATCTCTAATAAGTTCATGTATAGGCATATCCTGAAGCAAACGCTGAAGATATTTACTGGTTGGTGGTCTTCTCTTTCCCAGGAAAATATTCCTCATGCAAACAACAAAGTTTTGTTATCTAGGCTTTCTATGGTCTCATTGACATTATATTAACACAGGTAATCTCATTTCACAGATAATCTTTTGGGTTGCAAAGATACAGCTGTTAAAGTAACAGACATTCTTTCTGTCACATATTTATTCATACCCTCAAAAATTATTAAATCCTGCTACATGGAAGTCATTGTCTGTAACTTAGGGAATGCCAAGATAAGAGTCTGAACCCTGAGAAGTTTAGGCATTAAGAAATAAAAAATTAGGTAAAATACAGATAAAATTTGGTGCCATAAAAGAAAAAAAAAAAAAAGATGAATTCCTGAGGGAGACGTCTGAAGAGCCAAGATTTTATCATCTGGGAGATTGGAGATAGTTTTGCAGAAGATGTGATAAGCTCTGAAGGAAGTGAGACTGGAGCATGTAAAGATGAGGAAAGAGAACCCCCCCCAAGAGGATAGATGAACCTGAGCAAGGAAAATGGACATTTGTGAGAAATGAACAAAATTTGCCTAATGCGAACATGGGTGAGAAATAAAATCTTAGACAAATGCGGGAATTATATACTGGAGAAAGTTGAAACGTAGGCTAATTATTTTTATGCTTTTATTTGATTGCAAATAAGTGATGGTTGGATAATACTTCATAATTTCATACAGGCCTGTGTTCCAAGGAGACTCATCTAGACGCTGTATGAAACGTGGAACTGCCTTCTGTTTCTAGAAAAGTACATGGTAGACAATCTGCAAACTGTCTTCTGCAAAATATACAAATATGTTTACGAAAATACAGCAAACATTCTCTCAAATATCCAGCTTGCAGGAAAGTGAGGGAAATCAACAGGGTCCAAAAGTAGATTAGGCTGAATCAGCAACCATTTACCCCTCGAGAGAGCTTGATTTACTACGGGTGTTCCAAGGCCAGGAGGAAGCCTTGTGACCCTTGCAAGCTGGTGACTTCCATACTTGTATGGAAAGCCTAAAGAATTGAAGGCTAGTCTTTCAGTAAAAAAGCAGATTAACGAAAAAAAATCCATCTACCAGTGAAGGGTGACAATAAAAAAACAGAACTAAGAACGGAGAAAGTGTAACCATACCTTATAAACCATTATTTTTATAATAACACACCATGAGATTTTCACTGATATTTGTAAAGTAAGTTAGGTGAAGTGTATATGGTTGATGATTAAAGTATTATTCCTACCTGCTTGTATGCCTCAGTTCTCTAACTGCGGAAAATTCTAAACGTCAAAAAATAAACAAAATATAATAATAAGCCTCCATAAAGCCATTACCATGTTTCAACAATAATCAATACATAGTAAATATTGATTCTTCTAAATTCCTCTCACTCTCTTCAATCTCAGAATATTTTAGGCAAATCTCAGATCCTCTTTAGTTTTATTCCACTAAAACTTAGTATGTGTATCTAGAAGGAGAAAGACTTTTAAACTATCAAAAATTACTACTATAAAACATGAAAAATTAGCAATGATTTCTTGGTATTATCAAATCAATGGTCGAAATTCCCCAACTATCCCACAATTTTGTTTGGTTCTGTTTTTGCTTAGTTGGCTTGATCATGCTAGAAGGCATTTGGTTGATAGGTCTCTCAAGTTTTTAATCTGCGGTTTCTGCTCTTTATTTCCTGAAAATTTGTTGCAGAAAGTGGGATATTTGTCCTTCAGAGTTTCTCACATTCTAAATTTTGCTGATTGCATTAATTGATGTTGTTTAAGGTTAGCTTGTTTGTTTCAAAAAGAACATTCCATAGGTGGTGGTATATACTTCCCATTGAACCCCATCAAGAGTGGCAGAGTGTCTGTCTTTTGTTGAGATTAATCCGTTGATTTAGGAGTTGTCAGGAGTTGATTCATGCATTATAAAAATCTCCCCTGGCTTTTTAGCTTGTTGATCATTTCTTGATTCCAATTTTTCATTAATATTCTACTAGCTGGCCTGTCTTTTAAAAAAAGAGCTTTTCCATCAATGTTTTTCATTACTCTAAGATACAGTACCTATAGTAAGATCAAATTTTTTCTTGATTACTTCCATTTATTTGCTAGTTTTCAAAATAATAAATTGATTTTCTATGATCCTCCATAGGTCACCAAAGAGATTATTTTGACATGTCACCCATCCCACTTGAATATGTGGTAGTCACACTGTTGATGTGTTTTCATCTAATGGCGGTGGAATCCTTTCGATTTGTCTTTGATAACTTTCTTACTTTTTGGCACAACAAGATGCTCTAGGCTCATCTGGTCCTTTTCTTTTGCAATACTTAAAATCAGTAACTTCTGAGAATTTAGAGAGTTTGCATTCCCACCAACAGTGCATGAGGGTTTCCTTTTCTCCACATGCTCACCAACACTTGTTGTTTCTTGAGGTTTTGATTTTAGCCATTCTGACAGGTAGGAGGTGATATCTCATTTTCATTTTGATTTACATTTCCCTGGTGATGAGTTACATTGAGCATCTTTTCATCTGTCTGTTGGCCATCTGGATGGCTTCTTTGGAGAATCGTCTGTTCATGGACTTGTTGATGTTTCTAGACCTTTTTAGTGGTCAAGTAGAAAATACAACTTTTTTTAAAGAGAAAATAATATTATGAATTTATTCTAAGGGGGGCATGTGAAGTAATGAGCACTAGATGTTGTATGCAACTGATAAATTATTGAACATTACATCTGAAAAAAAGAAAAAGAAAGAATTTTCTATTCAAATTTAGAATTCAGCATTTCTACTTAACTTCTTTGATTTTTTTGTGTTGCATTTTCTGTAATACTAGAAACCTTGATTATTTATATATGTTTGAAATTTCACAAAACACAATCACACACAAATACACAGAAAACTAAACAGAGGAGGAGGACTACAGACAGAAAAATCATTAAGAATACTGTTCCTTAAATGTTTCCCAAAGTTTTTTTTTTTTATCCCAGTCCCAGTTTGAGAAGGAGAATATTTTCCTATTTTTGTTTATTAGAACTTTCATGAGTGTTTCTGTAGGTCCTTAAGTACAGATCCTTTACTAACTCTTTGGTTAGGTTTATTACCAGTATCTTATGGTTTTTGGTGCTATAGTAAATGGAATCGATTCTCTAATTTCCCTTTCTATATTTTCATTATTAGAACTTTTAAAATAATTTGTTTTTGACCAAATGACAAGCAAAGATATTTTTAAGAAAAAAAATTACATCATTGAATGTAACATAATACAAATTTTAATCATATGCACTAATCTGAGTGATACATTTGCTTACTTGAGGCAAGTTTTTCTGTTTAGTTGGTGAAGGACATTTGTCTCCAGACATTTTCTTCATGCATATTTTGGTAGAAAGTTGAAGTCTACCTTTAATAAATTTACTTAATATATACTATATATTTTTTTCAAATACAGAAATTAAAAAGGTTAAATAAACAGTATTCCAAATAAGTATTTATATATTTTGATGGTATAATAAATCCTTTACTTTCAGTATAATAAACACACACACACACATATATAATTAAACGTGTTATTTGGGCTTAGTTCTTTTTGTTCCTTACTAATCATGACAGCTCCATGTTATCTTTAGCTAAGACCCAAAGGCACAATACACACTTAGGAGAGCTTTATCCCTAACTAAAGAGGAACTTTAACCAAATATCAAATAATCTTTTTTTCAGAGAGTTTGAGGCCCACTTCTTGGCTATTGGTTAGATTATCATTTTGTTGTCTTGCAATGTGAATGACAAAAAGCTTATATTAAGAATAGGAGAAGCACTGTTTCTGCCATGGTTTTTTGGTTTGCTTGTGCTTAATTACTTACATTTATTGTAATTTTCCTGGAATTTTTAAGCATTTTATTTTGTGAGGGTTTATTTATTTAGCACCAGATGAAATAATCTGTAGCTCCATTATTAGCATAGACCTACCTGAGATACAGGGCATTATGTGGCAAAAAAAAAAAAAGCGTAAGTGAGGGCACCTGTGTGCCCCTGCTGAGGAGCTCCCACTTCCTGCCCTCACCTGCTAGCAAGGGAGCCCCCCCATAGAGCAAGGGTAAGGGCCAACGTAGAGACATACATTAGGTCCTAATAATGCCTATCTTCTTTTTCTAGTTTGTTTTTGAACACGGAATAAGTATCCATAGAAAATGAACGATCTAGATTGTTCTTCCTCCACGTGGGTCACTTCCTGTCCCCTTAGGGCTTATTAATTCCTAGACGCAGATGAAGAAGAACAACACAGGAGGCCTTTTCATGTCCAAGTCTCATAAAGCACCTTGACCGCACACCGCAAACATCCCCCTTCCACGGCCAACAATATCCTGACAGGATATCCGAGCAGGACACGCTCTGTCCCTTATGCCCCACCCCATTCTGCCAAAGCTCACCCTTGAAAATCACTGAACCCGAGGGTACCTGCAGAAATCCAGGCAAGAAATAAAAAACAAAAAGCTATTAAAAGGGAGGCGAGCAAAAATTAAAGTATCTGACAGCATATCTGAGTTCACTTGGCAAATGATTCCATGTGGGATCAAAGGAAAAATTTTTTTTAAAAAGTATTGAAGTTTTGTGTCCAAGTGCCTAAGAGGTTTAGGGTAGGTGGAGACTGCAGTGCTGTGAAGACACTTGGAGCAAGTGATTCGGCAAGGGGTGGGGGGCAGGGGTGGGGGGGACAACAAGCCTTTTGAACACTAAGCCTTATAGCTGGGGATCCTCTGAGTATTTAGTTGGGAAAGTAAAGCTGGAATTTTGTGGATGGCCTGGTCTGGAAATCAATATTTTAGAATTAGTTCACAGATTTGCAATCCTGAAACATATGGTAACTAGGATAAACGATATTGAAAAGAAAGAAAACAGAGAAGAAATTATTGCCAGGGAATTATATTTTATAGGTTGGAAGAAGAGTGGAGGTAAACAGTTATAAAAGGAGAATCCAGAAAACCATGTCCTCAAGCAAAAAAAAAAAAAAAAAAAGGAGGAGGGATTTTCCACAAGACGATGCTCAGTGATGTCCAATGGGAGAAAGGAAATTTAAAAACGTGAGAACTAATAATCCATTATAAATTTGATACCTTCAATATCCCTGCCTTGTCTATTTCTCTTTGAGGGAGAAGGAAATTTCCAGTTAATGGTGCACTTGTCATGGGTAATAAGCAGGAAGGGAGAAGGCATATGCAGATTTACTTCAAAGCAGTTGGCAGTGGTAAGAAATGAAATGTAAATAGGCTTGATTTTCAGTTGATATTAGATGGAAACAGGATGACATATTGAGTTTTAGACTTAAAAAAGACCCAGAGGGATACACAAATTTTAAATATAAAAAATATATACAAATCGTTCATTGCTAGTGGAAATGCAAAATGGTACAGCCACTTTGGAAGACAGTCTGGTGGTTTTTTATAAATTAAATGTATTCTTACCATACAACCCAGCAGTCGTGCTCCTTTGTATTTACCCAAAGAGCTGGTACTTATGCCTACACAGAACCTGCACAGAGATGTTTACAGCAGCTTTATTCGTAGTTGTCAGAACTTGGAAGCTACCAAGATGTTCTCCGTAGGTAAATGGAAAAGCTGGGTTACTTCCAGGCAACAGAATGTTATTTAGCACTAAGAAGAAATGACTTCTCAAGCAGGAAGGACACTTCAGTGCATATCACTAAGTGAAACAAACCAGTTCGAAAACACTACATACTGTACGAGCCCAACTATATGACATTTTGGAAAGGGTAAAAACTTTGGAAATAGTAGAAAGATCATTGGTTGCCAGGACTTAAGAAGAAGGGAGGGATGCATGGATGGAGCCCAGAGGATTTTTAGGGCAGTGAAATTACTCTGTATGACGCTATAATGGTGGATACGTGTCATGTACACATTTGTCCAAACCGGTTAGAACCCAAAACAGCAAGCATGAACACTAATGTCAACGATAGACTCCGAATGATGATAACACACCAATGCAGCTGCATCAAATGTAACAAATGGACCATGCTGGTGGGTCAGTGGTGATATTGGAGCGGGCTATGCATATGTGGGGGGACAGACCTAAGGGAGATCCCTGTATCTTCCGCTCAATTTTGCAAGCCTAAAACTGCTCAAAAGAATCATATCTATTTTTTTTTATTTCTTATAAACATATGATTTATCATTAGCCCCAGGGGTACAGGTCTGTGAATTGCCAGGTTTACATACTTCACAGCATTCACCATAGCACATAACCCTCCTTGATGTCCATAACCCCACCCCCCTCATCCTGACCCCCCTCCCCCCAGCAACCCCTCAGTTTGTTTGTGTGAGATTAAGAGTGTCTTATGGTTTAATTCTCCCTTTTGATCCCATCTTGTTTTATTTATTCTTTTCCTGCCCCCAACCCCTCCCATGTTGCATCTTCACTTCCTCATACCAGGGAGATCATATGATAATTGTCTTTCTCCAACTGACTTATTTCACTAAGCATAATACCCTCTAGTTCCATCCACGTCGTCGCAAATGTCAAGATTTCATTTCTTTTGATGGCTGCATAGTAGGGAATCATATCTATTTTTACAAAAATAAAGAGAAATTGTTGGTAGAGCATTGACATAATATACATATATTATTTGCAATTTGTATTCATATATAAGCTTCCTAAAAAGTAAAAGTGTGCTGCTAATCTGGGGTTTTAATATATTATACGTGTTTTGCAATCAAGACAGCTACATATTGACCTTAAAACTTTCTCTACAAGTCATGGGAATAGTGCACAAGCTGAGAAGGGCCTCTTTGCTTTCCAGGGAAAGCAACCAGGTCTTATCATATACCTACTTCTCTTTTTGTCTGATAATCAGTGGCTTGAATCAAGAGTAGCCAACATTAGGGGGCTTGAGACGGAGGGTTAAGAAAGGGATTTGTCTCAGCACTGGATTAACTGACCAGGAGCACCTTTGTTTCACTGTTGCTCATTTTGGGGTTTTGGGCATTTACAGTTTTTTAAAGATTTTATTTCTTTATTTGGACTGAAGAGTACAAGCAGGGGGAGCAGAAAGCAGAGGGAGCAGTAGGCTGCTGCAGAGCAGGGAGCCTGATGTGGGGCTCAATCCCAGGACTCTGGGATCATGACCTGAGCTGAAAGCAGACGCTTCACTGACTAAGCCACTCAGGTGCTCCTGGGCATTTGTGGTTTAACAGTGATGGTAAGCCTCTTGCCCTGAACTAGACCCTTGAACAGGATTGTTTAATCCTCACCAAATCTATGTGGGACTGTCTTTGGGGACCTTATGTACCTTGCAGATTATACATGGAAATCTTACCATAAGACTTTTAAAATAATTAAGCAATAGAGATGTTACAAGTGTTTGTTAACTAAATTTACTCTATTTTCTTGTTTTCACTTTCCAGTGCTTAAAATCTAAGCAGTTATATCAGCTCAGGAAAAGCCTCTTCTTTTATCTTAAATGCAAGTCCAAAAAACAGAGGTCCCAAAGACAGAGGCTTAGAGATTTGAAGAGCAGAAAAGAGACATAATAGATTCATTGACATTTTAGACCCAAAGTAAAAAAGAGACCTTAATCATAGAACGTTATCCCTGTTCAGAAAATACTAATGTAGCGTATGTCTGGCAGACAAGATGCCAGGAATTATGACTAGGACCTAATATTTTATGAGATACAGAGAAATGAACTAATGTAGGTGTTTAGAAAATAGAATATATAACAGGCTGGTGATAAGATGACTTAATTAGGGACAAATTAAATCTAGGAGTAATAAACCAACACACATGCATGTTTTAAAGCAGGTGATAATTTTGTGTGTGTGAACCTACCTCTTAGACAACTGAAAACTCTAGTCATTCTAATTATTTTCCCAGAGCTACACATTTAGGCAACATATGTCTGCAACTAGCCTTCCCCATTTACAAGCATGAAGTCTTAGAAGGACAAAAATCCTAAGGCTAAGCCACACTGGCTTAAACAGAAGGAAATGTTCTTAGAGATCTCTGTGTGATATAGCAGAAAGTAAAGCACTCTCAGGAACTCACAGGACATTGTTGGTTCTCACTCCGTCTCCTGCCTCTCTTGTTTCTCTCAAACATTCACATTCTTTCTGCCCTTGACTCCATTCCTCTCCCTAGAAGGAGTTCACTCAGTTCCCATTAAGAAGTTTCTGCTTTCCTCTTTGTTGGAGGCAAGGTGAGAGACCCAGAGAGCCCATTCTACATACCCAGTCTGATGCTGGAGAACACAGATGGACTGATCACCCTGGCTTGAGACTCATGACCTTTCATGAACTGATCAAGGAGATCAGGTGGATAATATCTATATTGACCAGAGCTAACAAAATAGACATCCACTAAATATATAACGATTCTTTTCTAATATGTTAAGCTTCTATTAGTCATTTAGAATTAGTAATTCATCATCATTGGGTAGTGGCATTTTTTAATTGTTTCTTGGTGGCTTGATAAGTTTAAGTACTTCCTTCGTGTTTTGAGGAATTATTTGCCTTAGGGAGAGTGAAACTTTCTTTCTCAGCCTCCCTGTAGCTAAAGTTCAGTAAAGCAACCAACCATCGCAGCTTGCCCTGAGCTGAGAAGCTCTCTGGAACGTGAGACTTCTGTCCTGAAATCAGTATAGTCTCTAGCAGACTGGGACAGTTGATCACCCTAGAAACAGAGTGACCTAGTTTCTCTTACTCAAACGTACATATAGGACTCTGATTCAGAGGAGGTCTGGTTTGCAGACACAGGTGAGGCGCTGGCTTCATCTGTTCAGGTTGTTATAATAGAAGGCCATAAGTAGGTGGCTTATAAGCAAAAGAAATTTATTTCTCACATTGGAGGCTGGGAAGTCCACGATCATGGTGCCACCAATTAGGGTCTGGTGAGAGCCCACATCCTGGTTCACAAATGCCATCTTTTCACTGTCTTCATATGGCTAGAAGATGAGGGATCTCTCTGGGGTCTCTTCCATAGGACACCATTCCCATTCACAGAGGTTACACTCTCTTGACCTAATCACCTCCCAAAGACCCTATCTCCTAATACCATCACCATGGGGGTTAGGTTTTCAGCATATGAATTTGAGGATCACATGAACATTTGGTCCACTGCAAAGCTCAGAATTTTCCTAGTGTAGGTGATGTTGAAGACATTCAGCATCCCAAAGCAGCAAGTTTTTATCAGGCCTGCTGGGGACCAACCATGTCTGCCATCATTCAGGCATGAAGAGATAACTATTCGTGTAATCTCAATCATGCATCGTCATCACTAGAATTTTCTGTGATGTAATTTGGGCAATGTTTTGGCTACCTAGCCATCAAGACTGAGTCTTAACCACCTCAGAGACTCAAGAACTATTAAATGTTCTTAATACATTCCTTTCCTTCCTAAGAGTGGAAAGAGAGACTCTTGTAAGCATCAAACTTAATACCCTCTGAAAGTTGGAAAAAGAGTCCATTTTTTCCTCAACTTCATCATCTCCAAGATGAGAACAGTAATGTCCTCTCTGTCTACCTCAAAACATTGCTGTAAATCTCAGAAAGGATGACGTATGTGAAAATACAACATTGTGAAGCTCAGTAGACGTATTAGATAATTATTAAAGAATACTCTAGACAGGATGGAGACATCTTTAAGTACTCTGGGAAATAAAGGTTTCAACTTCTCCACAAAATGGATCTTGAATATTCTTAGGTGTTGGGGTAATACATTTTATCCTGATAAATGGGTTTTGGTATTTTGATTGTATCATCCCTTATAAACCTAGCATCAAAGAATAACATATCCAGTAGCTCCTCCTTCTCTGTGGTTTTATTTTCCATCGTCTCAGTTGCAAGGAGTCAGCTGTGGTTGGGCAGCAGAGTCTCCTGATTTATCGTCAGAAGGTCAGTAGTAGCCTCACACTACGTCATGCTGCTCTATCGTTCTCCTAACTTTATCTCATCACATAGGCATTTTATCATCTCACATCATCATACGAAGAAGGGTGAGTACAATACAGTAAGATATTTCAAGAGAGAGGCAGACCACATTCACATAACTTTTATAGAATATTGTTATAATTGTTCTATTTTCTTAGTTTTGTTAATTTCTTACTATGCTTAGTTTATGAGTTAAACTTTATCAAAGGTATATATTATAGGAAAAATATATATGTAGGGTTTGTTACTACCTGCAGTTTCAGGAGTCCACTGGGGTTCTGGTAGGGGGGGGGTCTTGGAACATATCCCTCACAGATAAGGAGGACTACTATATCTAGGAACAAAAGAGAAAATGTTACTGCTTTCCGTCAAAGCACCTGGAAAAATCCTCATCTCTGATAGAGAAGTTGCAATGTAACTGTCATTTTCTTATGAAATGATAACATGGATAGTTGACCATCATCATATTAAAAAAGTTCACCAGTTTTAATATTGTGACATAAAGATAAAAACAGGAAGATGCCCATGTTAATATCAGCAGAGCTTATCTGGACAAGGCCTTTTATAAGATAGACCCTTAGGTGATGTTTATGGTGAGGTCCGTGTTACAGACTGCTTACTGACCACGGCATCTGCTTCCTTCATTTCTGTTCAAATGGTACTCTCGTGATTCAGGCCATGGAATCTCAGTCCTAAATGATTTCTTAATAGAAAGAATGCTTATGCTAAGTGAAATAAACCAATCAGAGAAAGACAATTATCATATGATCTCACCAATATGAGGAATTTGAGAAAGAAGACAGAGGATCATGGGGGAAGGGAGGGAAAAATGAAATAAGACAAAACCAGAGAGGGAGACAAACCATAAAAGACTCTTAATCTCAGGAAACAAACTGAGGGGCTGGGGGAGGGAGGGATGGGGTGCTTGGGTGATGGACATTGGGAAGACTATGTGCTACGGTGAGTGCTGTGAATCGTGTAAGATTGATGAATCACAGACCTGTACCCCTGAAACAAATAATACATTAATAAAAAAAGAAAAAAAATAACAATTTAAAAAAAAAAAGAAAGAATGCATACAGTGGTTACCAGTGGGTTGATCTGATATCTTTTTTTTTTTTTTTTTTTTAAGTAGAAACTGTTTTTCTTTCCATCCACATATTTATTGAGGGAGATTCCATGTTAATTAGGTGTGACCATGCCCTCCAACAACAGAGGTGGGCCTGACCCAACTGTTCTGCTCCTATCAGACACTGCTCTTTTGCCTAGAGTTCATTGGTTTAGAGATGAATATTGCGCCTAAGTTGGGGAATTATTAATCCCCCACAGGATTTTTGGGGACATGTTATCTGGTAAGTATCTAGTGGCTGACAAAGTAAGATGCAAAATTTGGATGTTGCCAGTAGCCATGATTACCAGGTATCTGCAAAAGTAGATCTTTATGGGTGGAAATGACTCCAAAGTATAGAGAGAGGCACGAACAACCTTGCAGTCCTCAGCCATTGAGGCCAGAGGTTCCAAGTGCCCCCCTGTAGCCCAGTCCTTTCCAATAACACCAGCAGTCTCTAGAGTCAGAGAGCCTGAGATTTTAACATCATCTTTGTTCTTGACCATCTGGCCATTCCATTACCGAGATTCAATCCTCTCACCTGTAACACTGAGTCAATATGTCCTCATTAAAGGATTATTAGAACTAAAACTGTGATGTTGGTAAAATGTCTAGTGCAGAATCTTTCCCTGTTGGGGGCTTGACAAAATTTGTTTGTTTGTTTTTTTCTCTTTTCCTTCATTAGAATTAGAGCAACTGTCCTTAGTTGGCTCCGCACTGCCAATGTCTCCTCTCCCCGTCTCTCCTTCTCACCCTAGATAGATCCTTCCTTTTGAATAAGCTTTGAGCCCACCATTCACTGCATCAAACACCAAGTGGCCCTTCTCCGTATTTCCAATGAAACTGAAACTCCTTGAACTGGAATTAAAGGCTCCATAATTTCTTTCTGCAACCTCTTAACAGCTACCCCCATTCCATACACTGTGCTCCAACGAAAACCAATTACTGAGTATTACATAAACATAAAACATTATTCATCCCATTTCGTACATTTAATTTGCCTAAAAATGTCTCCTCTTTCCTTTGTCTTCTCTCAAAAATCTACCTATCCCTCAGGGCAAGCCCAAAGATCAACATATATGTAAAGCAACTACCTAAGCCAGTTAGGACCATCTCTCCTCTGAACTGTCATTGTGCTTAGGTTGTTTTTCTTTTCATACAGAGTTATGTGTTACACATTGAATAGATTGAGGGTAGGCAATATAATGTAGTGATCAATATTAGTAGCTCTGGAGTCAGGCATCTCAAGATTTAAATCCTGTTTTTGCTAGTTCTTACCTGAATGACGTCAGAAAAAAATTTGTTAATTACCATAAGTCTCACTTTGCTCAGCTGTATAATGGGATAATGATTTCTATACTATAGTCTCCACATGAGGAATCCATTAGATGGAGTCTGTTAGTAGAATATCTGAATGTAAACTGTTGCTTGTTGAAAGAACCACTTAATTTTTAAAAGATATTTTAATGAGGGGCGACTGGGTGGCTCAGTGGGTTAAGCCTCTGCCTTCAGCTCAGGTCATGATCTCGGGGTCCTGGGATTGAGCCCCGCATCGGGCTCTCTGCTTAGCAGGGAGCCTGCTTCCCCCTCTCTCTCTGCCTGTCTTCTGCCTACTTGTGATCTCTCTGTCAAATAAATAAATAAAATGTTAAAAAAAAAAAGAGAGAGAGATTTTATTGAATAATTACTTTCTATTTCTGTTGCTAGAGCATAGTGGCTATTGGGAAGGTTTGTGTTAGTGACCGGCCACAGATAGAGCCGGGTGCCTGACAGGCACTGTGCAGAGCAAGCTAGCATTCATTTCTTCCTTTCTTCCCTTGTGTATTCTTTCAGTAGTTGCTTCTTTTTGGAAACTAAGAGTCAGCAGACATTAGAGTATAAGTTACTCAAAACTGCACTTAAAAAAAAAAAATCTAAAATTTGGGGTGCATAGGTGGCTAGTTGGCAAAACCATCTGCTTTTGGCTCAGGTCATGATTCCAGGGTTCCAGCATCGAGCCCCAAGTCCAGCTCCCTTCTGTTCTTCCCAGCAGGGAACCTGCTTCTCCCTCTTCCTGTTGTCCCCCCTCTTGTGCTCACTCTCTCTCCTTCTCAAATAAACAAATAAAATCTTTAAAATGATGGAAAAATAATCTAAAATTTTCTGCCATAATTCAGAACCTAGCTATTCTGCAATGTGGCTGGATCATTTCTCTGGGTCTAGAGGGAATGATTAGACAGATGATGAGAAATGTAGTAAAAGTTACCATTATCAACAGGGAGTTGATGGCTTAATGTTCATTATTTCTGTTAACTCTCATAACAGATCCTCAACTCAATATTTGTATCTTTATTTTACAAATGAGGACACTAGAGATCAGAGTTTCAGTAACTTGTCCTATGTCATTGAGTTAAGTACCAAGTTCAAATATGGTGGCAGCTCTGTCGGCTCCAGTGACTGGCTTCTTCCTCTCTGCTGCACCGCATTCAATTTGGGGACAGTTTCACAGCACGGAAGAGGTCAGGGATTCCAAAGTACCCCTTCCTCTTTTTATAGGATGAGAAAAATAAGCTCCGGCGGAGTCACTAGGGTTGCCAGAGGTCCCCAGCCAGCCAGCAAAATTTTCAAATGATGCTGCCACCCCGGATGGACTAACAGCACATTCATGTAATATCTGTGGAACGGTGTTGGTCCCTTCTTCGGCTGATATGTTCCCTACCAAACCCATCCGCTGACCCCACTCTCTGTGTTTATACATTAGCCATTGTCAGCCGTCCTCACGCCCCCCAGGGAAGAAGCCAGCGAGCTTCCCCATTCATGAAACTCAGGAGCCTGTGGACTTCCCTCGCTCTGCCCTGTGGACATTCTACCTGAGATGCCCCCTGAGAGGGGAGTCCAGGACCCATGTGCACCTGACGTCGCTTTAAGTAGATTGACCTTTATAAAACGGAGCTTACCTTTCTCTTTCAACCTTTCTGTAAGAGGCCTTTCCTCTGCACTGGGAAAAATTATTCATTTGAAGGCTTAAGACTCCTTCAGCCTCAACAGGAGTTAGGTCTTAAAATGTTTAAATACAAAAGATAGGGACGAAGTGCTACCACAATCGCTAGTCATCTGATGTTTTTAAAGAACACCAGACGTCGTCCTGGTCATTCTCCCGGCTGCTCCTGTAACACTAGGCTGCTCACCAGAATGTCTCACCGCTTAACTGGGTAACGGCAGTGACTCGCTTTACCAGGAGGAGACATTTCATTGCTGCTTCGTTCCCTCCTGCCCTAATCTGAAGATCGCCCCTCGGAAACTGTGTCTCCTGCCATGCAGACCATCTCCTGGGCCTGATGATATGATGAGAAGAAATAGACTTATTTAGAGGTGAGCAAGTCCTCACATCTCTGAAATGCTCATTTTCTAGGATTCTACACATAAAAGTTTGAAAAAGTAGTTAGATATAAGACACCCTCTTAGAATTGAATGAGAGCTAATCATCTGATTAGCAATTAATTGGCAGGAGTGAGGGGGCAGGGCACAGTGGTCATAAAACCCACCATAAAACCCAACCATAAAAGAAGATTTGTTGTTTTATTTAAAATATGATTTAACATGTGTTCACTTCAACAGCACACACACTAACATGATTCTGCGGAGTATATTGAGAAGAAATGATTTTGCCTCTGCTCATGCACTGTGGAGCGATACTACCCATCCAGGCATCACTTCCCTTAACCAGCAAACGTTTTGTGGCACTCCTGGGTTCTGGGAAAGACTGCCTCTGGCCTACCAATGTGGCTCTCCCAGTGTGACTCAGAGCATGGGACTCCATTTCCTTATCAGTCATATGGTCAAATGAAAGCCTCCTGAGCCACATAGGATGTGGTGAGGATCAAGTCTGTGTATCAGTTTCCTAGGACAACTGAATGAATTACCATGAGCTAGGTGGCTTAAAACAACAGAGATTTGTGCTCTCATAGCTCTGGAAGTGAAAATCTGAAATCAAGAAGTCAGCAGGGCTATGTTCCTCTGAAGCCTGTAGAAAAAGACCCTTCTTTGTCTTTTCCAGCTCCAGTGGTCCAAGTCATCCCTTGGCTTGTAGATAGATCTCTCGGGTCTATGTATTTTCTCATGGTCATCATCCTTCCATGGCTGACTTCTTACGAGAACGCTAGTCATACAGAATTAAGGGCCTACTTAAACCAATGGGACTTCGCCTGAACTAATTATAGTTGCACCAGTTCTATTGTCTTTTTTTTTCTTTTTTGTTTTTGTTTTTGTTTTTGTTTTGGGGTTTTTTTGTTGTTGTTTTATTTTGTTTTTGTTTTTTGTTTCACCAGATTTATTTTCAAATAAGCTCTCATTTTGAGGTTCTGAGGTTAGAACTTACACAAATCTTTTTGGGGGACTTAATCAAACCTATAATGGTAATAGTTAGCTAGTATATGTATCAGGCCATTAAGGTGATTAGCATGGTAAGCAGTCAGTGATTACTAGATCCAACTACCGTTGATATGCCTTGGACCTTACGTCAGGGAGTAAAGATGTAGAAGGAGATAATTTGCAGGCTCTGACTTCAAGAAGCTCACACTGTTGTACATATAGTTTCACTTAAACTGCTTATTTTGCAAATTAGAGGGGAGAAAACCATAAAACACATAAATTATTATCTCTCTGCATTCATTATCAAGCATTACAAAAACTTAGATGTGTGGTTTCGAACTCAAGTACAAATATTCTGAGCTCCTTTCCTTTTGGTTCTTTTCGGCAGAGCTGGGGCTGGTTTTGACTCTGGCAAATTCTTTCCACAAATGTGTCTGGATCCTTTGTCCTGGGGCCCTTTTCAATTCTGACATCCTGTGATTCTGATGTAACTTACAGTGCATATGAATATGCTTCTAAACTTTCCAAGTAGTGTTTAATGTTTTTGCCTGATCTTGTTTTGCTAGCTATTCCTATTCAAATTTCCTTAAAATGCATTTGAATATCTATATCCTGACTATATTTTTAATCCCAATAAAATTATGCCTGTGCTGGTATTCATTTCCTGGTGACTTCTATGAAAAACAAATGCCTTTTGAAAATAATTGCTTTTCTCTTTCACTACATAACCTAGCAGAGCAATTATAAGTCTGTTTTTGGTTTAAAAAAGATAAGTATAAAACCAGAAACCTCAAGTTTGATCTTTTCTGCCTTCTTATGTCATAGCATAGATGCTATCTGAAGAACTATGATTTCTACTTATGTGAATAAAATAATACATTCTCTTAGAGATGTATTCTTGAATTTTATCTCTTAGCTCATAAGATGCAGTATTTCCATTTGAAGTTCCTTAAGAAGAAAACATAAATTTAGGCATCCAGCAAGACTGTTTTAAAGGCAAAATTGAAATGATGTGACTGGATTATTGTAGGAAAAAGGAGTTTCTATAATTCTCCAAATGGCAATTTAAAATTTATGTTATTTGGTTTTGCATCCAGGCACTTACTTCTACATTGCTCCCCACCCTCACCGCCCTTTTTATCCCCTTTTAAAACACACTAGAACAGAGGAATGTGCTCAGAATGTCATTCTTTTTCTAAAAGCCTATCAAATCTTTTGTATTATTCAAACAGCTCTGGAAATTCACCTTTTCCACAAAAGTATCCTTAATTGAGTTAAATTCAATGAATATTATTGACCGCTTGCTATTTTCTAGGCAGCATGCTGGGACACTGAAGACACAAAGACGTCATAGTCTGTCCAGGCTGAGAGGAAAAAAAAAAGAAAGAAAGAAAGAGAGAAAGAAAGAAAGAAAGAAAGAAAGAAAGAAAGAAAGAAAGGAGAAAGAAGTTACCATGGGCTTGCCGCTGTCCAAGGTCCTAAATTCTTATTTAGCATCCTTTAAGGGTTAGGCCCCTGAGATACCAATAAATTAATAATACTCCCAGTATAATTAAGAGTCACATGCTCCTATAATTTAAAAAAGTGGATAAAAAGATGCAAGACCACTTTTCAAGTCCCAGATAGTCAGATCACGCAGAAAATATGGCGGGATTTCAGAGACTTGAGAGAAGGTATCCATGGTGTCTCAGGCAATTTAAAAAGCAGAGCTTTGAAATTTGAATTCTTGTCAGTGACATGGAAATAGGAATTTGGTACATCCTGGGGCAGAAGCATTTGGTAAGGGGCAGTGAGGTAGCAAAGGGACAGTGTGTAAGGTGATCTTGGGAGCAGTGGAGATCGCAAATTGGCTCAGCCTGTAAATTCACATACAGAAGATAAGATGGGCAAAACGATGGGTTTGAACCCCTTGTGGCAGAAAACATCGATGAATCATTGAACAGAGGAATGCAAAGATGATCTGGTGATTTAAGAATTTTCATTGTCTCTTCATATCAGAGTGAATACAATTACACCCCTCTATGAAATATTCATTGGACACATTATATACACATTATTTAGAGTCAATGTAAAAATACCATGCTTCCTTAAAACTTACTTCTGAACAAAGAGGGCATGGCAGGTGGAAATAAATGGACTTCGGGGACTGACAGAGCTTGGTCCAAATCCTGGCTATATAGCTTCCTAGCTGTGTGATTTTTCTTAAAATTGCTTAATCTTTCAAATTTCCCAAAAGAAGAAACAAATTCAAAGTCCCAGAGACTCTTTAAAGGAAGAGGAAAAAAGAGTGCAAAATAGTGATATAAGAATAAATATCTATCTGGTCTTTGTCTCCAGTTCCTGGCACAGAGCTTCTGAAACCTTTAGAATTTCCTCAGTGATAAGGGTCAGAAGGGCATCTGTTATTATTCACATTGAGTCCCTTTTGACCATACCTATGTTTATGTTAAAGACATGACTCTTTGGGGATCAGGCTGGTTGCCAGAAGAACCAATCCTGTGATGAGAGGGTTGCACTATTCTCCCTTCTCCAAGGAGGAGAGAGGGGCTGGAAGTTGAGCTCAACCACAGTGGCTAACAAACAAACTAATTATGCCTGTATCATGTAACCACCACAAAAACCCAAAGCAAAGAGGCTCAGAGAGCTTGCAGGTTGATGGACCCATCATGGTGCTGAGAAGATATTGTACCCAGAGAATCTATGGAAGCTCTGTACCCCTTCCCATACGCCTTGCCCTATACATTTTTTCCATTTGGCTTTTCCTGAGTTTTATCCTTTATAACAAGCCAGTAATACTAATGTGTTTTTCCTGAGTTCTTTGGGTCATTATAGCAAATTATCCAACTGCGGGAGGGCATGGTGGGATTCCCTGATTAATAGCCCATCAGTCAGAAATTCGGAAGATTTGGACTCACTACTGGTGTCTGACCTGGGGGACAGCCTTATGGTCCTGAGCCTTGAAATGTGAGGTCTGCACACATTCCAGGTAGTTTGTGTCAAATTGCTTGGTGTAGAAAACCCACACATTTGGTGTCAGAAGTGCTGTGAATAGTAGAGGAAATAGAACTGTTTTTTTAATGACCTTAGTGCATTTGTGAATCAGAAGGAACATCAGTGGGCTGGAGTATGCCAAATGGATATGGATGGAACTGGACTCAGAGAGAACTTTGGGGCCAGGCCACTGGTATCATGGGGAAGAGTTTAGAATCTGTTATTGATGGCAATGGGGCAGCACAAAAATGTTTAAGAAGGAGAGGTTAACATACTGGAAGTTGATGTGACTACAATGTGGAAATGGATTTAGAGGGACAAAGAGACATTGTACTGGTGCTTGGCCTCATGCCGGCTTAGATGCCAGGCTTCTAAGGACATCCATAGAGAAGTCCATGGTTGCTTAGCCATAGGGTTCAAGTTGAAGGAAAAGGAGGGAACAGGAAGAAAATTTGAGACTCAGCAGTGTGGAGTTTGAATCCAAAAGCCATGAGACTAGATGAGATTGGAAAGAAAGCACACAGTAGGGCAGAAAAGGGTAGAGGCTGTGTCCAGAGTTCCCCATCATGGCCAGGTGGACAAGTGGAGACAAAAAAATATGATGGAGAAAGAGTGTCTAGGGAGAGAAAGGGCATACAAGGAGAATGCAGTATCATAGTCTGGGGGACAAACATTTCAAATAGGAGATGGTGGTAAAGAAAATGCTGCTCAAAAGCTGAATGAGATATCCGACCTTGAAAAGAGTAATTTTGACAGTGTGGGGCTGTGAACACCAGACTGGAGGGTTTCCAGCAGAGAAACAGAGGTGAGGAAGGGGAGAAAGGCAAATACAATCTACTCCTCCTTTCACAGAGGAAAGAAAGGAAAAGCCTGAACCCAGAGGCTTCATTTCAAAAATAAATTTTGGGAAGGGAACCTGGGCAGCTCAGTCGGTTTAGCATCTGACTCTTGATTTCGGCTGGATCATGACCTTGGGGGGGTGGGGGTGGGGGATCAAGGCCTATGATTGGGCTCCAAGCTCAGGATGGACTCCGCTTGGGATTCTCAACCTCGCCCTCTGCCCCTCCATCCCTACAATAAATAAATAAATCTTTAAAAAATAGAAGAAAATAATAATAAATTTGGGGACAGCTTTAGAGAGGTTAATAATCAGTCACAGTTGAGAAATCTGTTCTGGAGCTGCTGACTTCATAGATGGAACCCGACACAGAAACTCTCCTATTGACTCTTCCCCCACCCTGACTCTCCAAGTACGAACAATGCTACAGACATCTCCCACCCTGCCTGCCCCTGCTGATTAAGCAAACTCACTCAGAAATAGCCTAACATTTTAGAATACTTTACCTTTATTTTCCCCTATTTGATTGGAGGATCTATGTAACTATGGCCTTTGTTTGTTCTATTAATAATGGTTTGGAGGACAAATTCCTTTATGCAATAAGTAACCAGATCAGTGGCTTTAGGCAAATGCCATCCTTCAAAAATGCCAATAGTTCATAAAGAAAGATGAAGATTCTCATGAATACAAAAGCATTTGAATTAGGGACAGTTCGGAAGCAGTGGTGTTTCTGACACCTCTCCTAAGTCCTCCTATTGTTAGGACTATGGTTGGCTCCTGGACCACTTGGAGCATTTGGCAAGGGAATATCATGAAATATAGCAGTGAGAGAGATGACTTTCAGGACTCCTATAAGCCTTGGTTAAATGTGCATACTTGTGATCGTGTGTTGCTTGCTCCCAAGTTTCACTGCAAGTTGAATTGTCCAGCCAAACTTTTGGAACCATGAACACTGGAGAAAGTCCCAACACTGCCACCAAAAGCATTTATTTTCTGATTGTAAATGTTATTCTTTGCTACAGAATAACAAGAGCTAATCAAGACTCCAAATAGTTATTGAGCCATTGAGTTCCTAATATAAGAGTCCTATATTTAATATTTCATTTAATAGTGTGACCAGTCTTGAGAGATTCGTGCTGTTACGATCACAGTTTTACAGGTGAGAGAAGGAAGAAGCAGAGGGTTTAAGTAATTTGCCTGTGATTGTTAATTTTCTGTGTTAACTTGGCTGAGTGACAGTGTCCAGATGTGTGGTTATCCCCTGTTTCTGTGAGTATGTTTTTGGATGTGATTAACACTTAAATTGGTAAACTTTGAATAAAGCAGATTGCCCTGAATAACGTGTATGGGCCTCATCTTCCAACTGGTTGAAGGCCTGAATAGAACAAAAGACTGACCTCTCCTGAGCAAGGAGAAATTCTGCCAGCAAATGGCCCTGGGACTTGACCTGTGACATTGGTTCTTTCCTGGGTGTTTAGTCTGTTGGCCCACAGAAGATTTTAGACTTGCCACCCCCCATAAGTAATTTCTTTTGACAGGAACAGACCGAAAAGAAGTTCACTGGTTTCTTCTCATGATATCCCCTCAGCATCCCCACTTTCTGCTCTCCCTAAAGTTTTCCTTGAATTACGTAGACTTTTCCATATTTTACCAATAAATTTCATTTTTTACTTAAGTTTGCTCAGACTCTTTATTCTTTTGTCATTGTTACTGGTATTGCTGTAACCAGAGAGTCATAAATGACAGAGAAATATGTTAAGAATATTCTACATAATAAAAGAATCCCAATAGAATACACTTGAGGCTACATAAATTATATCAAGGATATATAATGTATTTAACCAGTTCTCTAGCATGGGTCATTCATGTTGTCTCTCCTTTTTCCACTCTTGTACACACATACATCTCCCCAGATGTCAACAATTTTAAACATATAAAGGAAGAATGGGGAGGATTACATTAATTTACATTTTTCCTGCCCTTATCTATTTATGCAGAGTCAGAGCCACCTGCTCACTGAAATCAACCTCCCTCCTCATTCTGTGTGAATGCAAGTGTTGTCTCATGTGCTCTCGCAGTAGTTAGTCCTGCTTGTGACACAGAGTGTTTTCAGCATCCCCCTTGGTGCTCTAGCTCTGCGTCAGGAAGGATCTCCCCTCAGGAGTGATCCTCCCCAGTGAGGTAGTCCACCATCCCCACACACATAGTGGCCACGTTCAGAACACCCTTGGGCATTGCAAGGGTGCCTCGTGCTTGTGCTCTCAAAGCCATCAGATGGCGTTCAAATTGCCAGAGTGATCCTGGTGCCCATGCTAGAGCAAAGACACTATACAAACTCTTGAAATGAAGATGCCCTACTTGTAATGCTTGGGCCCAGAGTTTCCCAAAGTTGACTAGCGACAGGATTCTTTTCATTTTTGCCTATGATTCAGTTTTTCTCAGGTTGAGGTAGGGATACAGAGGGAGAGTGAAATATACATACATGGAAGACAGGTCATTTCAGAATTGGGGTGGTTAGAGGTGTGTGCACTTTGAAAAGCATATTCAATATTACATTACCATTCTGTATTTGGAAATTAATACACATCACCTATTATTTTCTTAAAATACACCATGGAGAGTAAAGCTGGAAAAAAACGTATTAGCTACAAAGAAAATATAATATAATACCACCTGGAGACCTAATTTTAATAGGACAGCTAATTGGAATCTCCAGTTGGAGCATGAGCTATCTGGTTTAGGAAAAACGCTGTGTTTCTCCAACCCTTCTCCATCAAACTCAACCCCAGCCAAGGGAAGTGACAGCCAATAGATGCCCACCGTTCCCCCAATCCAATTCCTACTTCTTCCTCAAAGTGAAGGGTCTATATATGTATCAATACATTTGAATAGATGCAAAAAGAAGATAAGGCCCAAACAACTAAACTTTAAGAATAAAGAACACAAACTTTTGACATTAATGAATGAAATTGGAGAAGATGCAAATAAATTCCATGCTTGTGAATTGAAAGAATCACTGTTGATAAAATGTCAATTTAAAATATCCAAGCGAATTTATAGATTCAATGCAATTCCTATCAAAACTCCAATGTTTTTTTTAAAGAAATAGACAAATAATAATAAAATTTGTATAGAACCATAAAACACCTGAATAGCCAAAGCAATCTTGAAAAAGAAGAATAAAGCTGAATATATCTCTCTCCCTTAGTCAAACTATAATACAAAGCTATAGAAATTAAAACAGTATGATACTGGCATAAAAATAGACATACAGATCAATAGACGAGAATAGAGAGCCTGGAAATAAAAAGAATAGAGAACCCACACATATATGGTCAATTAATTTATGACAGAGGAGCCAAGAAGATACAATGGGAAAAGGACAGTATCTTCAATAAATGCTATTGGAAAAACTGGACAGTCACATGTAAATAAATGAAATTCAACCACTACTTTATACCATATATAAAAATTAACTCAAAATGGATTAAAGTCTTGAATGTAAGACCTGAAACCACAAACACTCCCAGAAGAAAATACAGAAGGTAAACTCCTTAGTATAGGTCATAGTGATGATTTATTGAATCTGATACCAAAAGCAAACTCAACAAAAGCAAAAATAAATAAGTGGGACTATATCATACAACAAATCTTCTGCACAATAAAGGAAACCATCAACAAAATGAAATGGCAACCAACTGAAAAGGGAAAAATATTTTCAAATCATATATCTGATAAAGGACAGGTATCCAAACCATATAAAGAATTCCTAGAACTCGGTAACAAAAAAAAGACAAAACAAAAAAACAACCCAACCAAGAAATAAACAGGCATTTTTCCAAGAAGACATACAGATGGCCAACATCTCTCTAAAGAAGACATATATGAAGATGCTCATCATTGGTAGTCATCAGTGAATTGTAAATCAAAACCACAATGAGGTATTCACCTCACATCTGTCAGAGAGACCATTACCAGAAAGACAAGAAATAAGTGTTAGTGAAAATGTGGTGAAAAGGGAACCCCTATGCACTATTGGTGGGAATGTAAAGTGGTGTAGCCACTATGGAAAACAGTACGGAGGCTCCTCAAAACATTAAACATAGAACTACTGGCATGATCCAGCAATTCTAATCTTGAATATTTATCTGAAGAAAATGAAAACACTAACTCAAAATGGTACATGAACCCCCATGTTCATTGCAACACTATTTATATAAGCACTATTTATGTAAGATATAGAAACAACCTAAAAGTCCATTGATTGATGAATCAATAAGAAACTGTGAGATATATATATAATGAAATATTATTTGGACATGAAAAAGAATGAAACCTTGCCATTTGCAGCAGCATGAGTAGAACCCAAGGGCATTATGCTAAATGAAATAAGTCATACAGAGACAGAAAAATACCCTTGATTTCTCTTATATGTGCAATCCAAAAAAAAAAAAAAAAGCTTATGGATACAGAAAACAGATTGGTGATTGCCACAGGCAGGTAGTATGTGACATAAATTTATTTATTATTAAAAAAAATTGTTAAACAAATGGGTGGGTTGCTTTTATAATCAATAAAAGACTGAACTTTGGGGGAAAAAAAACACACTAACTTTTGCATTTTGTTTTACTGTATTCCAAAAGTAATTTAAAACAATTTAAATGACCAAAGGATACAAAAACATTTATAAGCAACAAGCAAAACTTCCACTGACCCAGAAAGCTAGTCACTTTTAATAGCTCTGTATATATTTTTGCAGTTTCTTTATGTAATTACAAACATAACTTTATCTTTCATCTCCTTTTTTAATACAAAAGAGAACACATTGCACAGGTGACTACATCTTGCATTATTTGGTGAATAACCTTATCTTGAAGATCTTTCCATATAAGTACACATTGTTTTTAGGGCTGTATAGTATTCTACCTAATGACAATTAGGTACTTATTTACTTGTACCTTGGGTTTTAATTTTTTGGTCATCTTTAATGGTTCCAAACCCTGAACCACTATGCAAGTATACCTGTAGAATAAATTGTCACTGAACCAATGAGTAAGGGACCATTGTGTATATTCACATATAATTTTGATACAATTATCCCTCTATAAATGTTGTACCAATTATACACCAATCAATGTGAGAGGCCCCCACAGTTTTCCAAGTTGAGTTGTCAAGTTTTTCTGTTTGCTAACCTGGTAAATTTAAAAAAAAAATTACCTAATTTTTTAAAAAGATTTTATTTATTTATTTGACAGACAGAGATCACAAGTGGGCAGAGAGGCAGGCAGAGAGGTGGAAGCAGGCTTCCTGCTGAGCAGAGAGCCCGATGCAGAACTCGATTCCAGGACCCTGGGATCATGACCTGAGCTGAAGGCAGAGGCTTTAACCCACTGAGCCACCCAGGCGCCCCCAATCTTCTCATTTTAATTTTAATTTGCATCTCTCATTATGAGTGAGGTTGAACCTTTTTTTCATCTTTTAAGTACGATTTGCATTTCCCTTTCTGTATCTCTCTGTTTAGACACAGATCATTTTGTTATTGTATAGTTGGGCTTTTCTTTTTGACTTATAAGAGTTCTTCACATATTAAGAGTACTAATTCTTTGTGGTGTGAGTTGCAAATACTTTTTACAGATTTGTCCATCATCTTTTGACTGGGCTTATGGTGTTTTTTGTTTTGTTTTGTTTTGTTTTGTTTTGTTTTGCTTATGGTGTTTTTGTAATGCAAAGTTGCATTTTTGTTTTTGTTTGCTTCTTTGTGTTTGCTTTTACTGCTACTGTTGGTTTGGTTTGGTTCAGTTTTTTGAGGATCACTCTCTCTGCATATTCTTTAATTTCATGACATTTCCTCTGTTTTTTCTGGCTGCATATCTGAGACTCCTATAATCAAAAAGAACATTTACTGAGGCGTCCAGAGGAGTTGGCCACTCAGTGGGAGTGGGCTTCCAGGGAACGGAAGGTTCCTTAGGCTGACCTTGCAAAATGCCCCTTGCTTGCAGTTCCCCCTTCCCCTACGTGCTCTGATATGGTGCCTCCAATTCCAGAGGCCATTCAGCTCTCTGTAGGGGAACTTAACTTGAAGCCCATCAGTGTCTCCCCCACAGACATTTGGGATTGGCCATCCTCCATCTCCCTCAGTCATTTCCTCTCTTCATCCTAGGTTCGCTCCCCTCATGTACTGTGAATTGGGGTTACAGATGCCTCCCAGGTTCATAGAACACAGACTCCTTATTTCAATTTCTCATTCTGTTTCATCTTCCTGGGTGAGTTTCAGGAGAAGAAGGGAGAAGCAAGGAATCTTACTCCTCTATTTAGGGACACTTTTTGGCTAATAGTAACGATGCTTAAACCAAGATCCATTCATCAAACAAAAAGAAATCATACATTCGTTTTCTGCATGTCTTATTTAAGATACTCTCCCACTTCCTGAGAAAATTATATCAATTCTGGGACAATTTCCTTTTATAAGAAATCAGTTTTAATCTCAGCTATTAATACCCAGAGCTCTTAAGAAAGTTTGTGTTAAAAATGGTCACAGCACATTTTAGTCAGAAGCTAATTTCCTCAAGGGAAAGTTGTCTCAATAATGTTATATATATATATATATATATATATATATATATTTTTTTTTTTTTTTTTTTTTACAACTGGACATGGAGAAATGGCCAGTGCCCCTCCAACTAGGGATGGTATAATCACCGCACAATAGCACTGAAGTGGGAAATTATGTTACAAGTTCATTATAGAAATTTGCCTCCTGTTGCCACTGATGAAGAAAAGAAAAAAAAGTAAAAGTAAGTTTTTTTTTCTTTGAGTTTAGAAATCTTGATCATAATCTTCTTTGTGAACCCAAGTAGTTTGTTCCCAAGAAAATTATGTCTGCCTTGTAATAAGTCTCATGCAAAGTAACTTATATGAGTATCTACTCTGCTTCATTGGATAGGATATAAAAATTAAAACTAAGCTCCATAAACCACAAAATTAGCAGCAATAATCACTAATATGTGGCCTCGTTGTTGCTTCTTATACAAACTGCCTTCAGTTGTAAAATTAATATTGCACATCTAAACTTGGCTTTTGTCCAGGTTTACCTCTCAGTTTCATTAATAAAGGGAATTCTATCATTCCTGTTTGGAATTGTTTTGAAGATCACCACAGAGACACTTATGAGGTTGGACAGAATATTTGACGTCATTTCCTAAACACCACTAATAAGTAATTGGTTTTGCTTAAGGGTGCATACACTGAGACTTAATTATTCATTAGCACAAAGCATAAAATAAGTAGTCCATTAAGAGGTTTGATTCACGTAAATTCAGACCCTAACACGTGCATTAACCGATTCACCCTTCTCTAGTAGATTTTACATTACTTAACAAACCGTAAGGTTTATTTGCCTGTTAACATTGATAAGCTATCCATGCATCATTCCCCTCAGCATTTATGGGAGTTGCCCAGGATAATCCCCTGCACTGGCAGTGAGAGTAATAGAATTTAAAACATGCCAAACTGGAAAATGTACATCAGCGTTTCATCTGCAAGACTCCTCCTAGTTCCTTGGGTGCTCCTGTTCTCAGTCAAGAGATCTTATGACCAAAGTGGATCTGTGTGATCAATAAAGGTAAGAGAGGTTGGAAAATGTATCAGAACAGGATTTTCAAAACATTTCCCAACATAAAGAAAGTAAGGCTTTGATACAGAGCAACAAGTTGTTCCAGGCAATGAGATCATCACTCAAAGCTATATCTCCACATTTTGCGGGAGGTTCAAACATCAGAACTAAGAAAGGACACTCATTGCATGAGTTTTAAGAATGTTCGATGCCTGCTAATGGCACCTGTGTCACCTGTGTTCAAGCCCTGACTTGGTCTGTCTAGGGGCTGGAAGGGAATTGAAATGGAAAACTAGGGAGCTGAGAACAGTCAGCAAAACTAACAAGACTTCTTTTTTTTTTTTTTTTTAAGATTTTATTTATTTAATTGACAGAGAGAGAAAGAGAGATCACAAGTACGCAGAGGAGCAGGCAGAGAGAGAGGGGGAAGCAGGCTCCCTGCCGATCAGAGAGCCTGATGTGAGGCTGGATCCCAGGACCCTGAGATCATGACCTGGGCTGAAGGCAAAGACTTAACCCACTCAGTCACCCAGGCGCCCCAAAACCAACAAGACTTTTAAGAAAAAATGATGGTGTTCTGTTCCAATGACCTAAATTACATGGGATCAGATGCTTCTCCCCATTTGTTTGTTTGTTTTACCCCCAACAGGAAGACAACAAACCAGTACCATGAGCTAATTGGTGTCAAATGGAAAGTCTGCTTTCTAATTTGTAATTTTCAGTCATTATCTGGTGGTCCTTATAACAGCAGTAATAATCATATTTTGGGGATGGAGTTTGATTTGATTTTGGAAAGGATAAATTTTTCTACCTAATCTAAGTTCTTGCTCTAACAATGACAAAGCTTCCTGAGTGCAAGGCAGACAGGAAGGTAATAAGAAAAGTAGAAACCATACTGGGAACAGTCTGATAAGAATACAGACAGGCAGCAGCAACCAGTAATTGTCCTAGTGGTCAGGACCTTATCAAAACGTGTAACAGTAAGCAAAGGAAGGTTTAAAAATAACATTTATGGTCAGAGCAAGGGCTGTCAGCTCTGTTAGAAGAAAGGGCAGCTAAATCTGGAAAGGCATCTCTATCTGGAAAGGACAGTGCTTGGGGGAAGATTTGATGAGAGAGAGATGAGGGAGCTTCAGTTGCCTTTAGAACGTTGTCAGCCCGTACTGAAAATAACACTAATTATATTAAAGGATTACAGCCCCTTGTACATGGATACAACATTATCCAGGATTTTTACTCACATTGAACAAAGATACATGCAATAATGCTGTATAAAATGGTCAAACAAACTTTAAAAGTTCACCTCAACTTCTAAACCAACCAAACGTCTGGAAATCTAATTGTCTAATCGATGCTGTAACAATCCCTTCAAACTTCAGCAGCAGAATCTTACTTAGGAAAGATCAGAATGCTTCAATGTATATATAAAAATATATAATTAAATATAGATCTATCTGGGTATGTATTTACCCGTGAATGCATGTGTGCATGCATATATCTCCTTCTAGCCTCAAGAAGACAGATAACTAATAATTTTCCCACATAAAATGACACTTTGGACAGTTCTTAGTACAGTTATAAAATGGAATAAGACAAATAAATCTAATTTCTTTCTTCCAAATTGCTGTCATGATAAAAAAACAAATTTGCAAGAAAAAAATTGCTGTTACATTTTATTCTCTGAAGTACCTTCATAGTTTTCTCTATTCCTAGGTTCTTTCAATTTTTCCTAAGGACTGCCTGGGCTGTTAGGTAGTAATTTTAAAGTAATAAATAAAGTTATTATTTTAGTATTAATAAATACAATTAAAAAGAATTCTTTTAAAAAATAAAAATCATAGTATATTGTGAAATTTAAAACAATCGGACCCCCTCATCTGCCTGAATGTACATATTTGAAAATGTATAAATAAAAATAATCCCTAATAAATGGTTTCTTTCAAAGGACGTGTTGTTAAATAATCGTCCAGTATTTGGGGCCACCTGAGTGGCTCAGTCAGTTAAGTGTCTGCCTTCAGCTTAATCATGATCTCAGAGCCCTGGGATCAAGGCCCACATTAGGCTCCCTGCCCAGCAGGGAGTCCGCTTCTCCTTCTCCCTCTGCCCTTCCCCAGTTTGTGTTCTCACTCTCTCTGTCTCTCTCTGATAAATAAATAAAATATTTTTTTAAAAGTAAGCATTTAGGGGTGCCTGGGCAGCTCAGTGGGTTAAAGCCTCTGCCTTCAGCTCAGGTCATGATCTCAGGGTCCTGGGATCCAGCCCCACTTTGGGCTCGCTGCTCGGCAGGGAGCCTGCTTCCTCCTCTCTCTCTCTGCCTGCCTCTCTGCCTACTTGTGATCTCTCTCACTTTGTCAAATAAATAAATAAAATCTTAAAAAAAAAAAGAAGTAATCGTTTAGTATTTGAACTCAATGCTAGTCTCATATACAAAAATATATTAACGATATATTAACATTATACATTTACATATACAATATTATCCTTTCAGTTTTCAAGTATTTCACCAGCTTCAATCTTCAGAACATCCCCATCCCTCAAACAGGAAAAGCATGACTCATGTGGAAGCATAGGTTAGAGAAGTTAAATAATTTGCTAGAGATTAATAAGTGAATCTTTGGACAGAATGGATATAATAATTACTGTCTCATGAGTTCCTACTTTCTGAATGTGAATGTCACTCTCTCATTTAAAAAAACATCTCATGTTCCAAAATGTGGTGGATTTTTGCAGAGTACATTTAATTCTCTTGGGAAGAAGTTTATACTCATCTAGCATCTTTACCTACATATCGTACTTGATTTATATTTGTGAAGAAGGCATTATTTCCATTTTATAGTTCAAGAAACTGAGGTTCAAGGAAATTAAATATTTTGCTAAGATCCTGTAAATAGAGCATGTAGCATATCATATTTACTGATTTTTGTAGATTTAAAAAAAAAAAACAGAAAGACTCGATTTAGGTGTAGGTAAATAATTGCCAGAATTAAGCTATTAGTACTAAAGTTAATGATTCTTTGCATCTTCTTGTTTATCATCTTTAGTATTTTTTTTATTCCTTAAATATGTTACCTCATGATAGGACAGTGACTGCTGTAAATCCAAGCACCCTGATGACCATATCTGAAGAAAGGAAAAGGAAAAAGAGATAGGGGAAGGAGACTGGCAAAAGACTCAAGATCAGAGCTTTCTCCTTTTGATCAAGGAGAAAGTAAGTATTTTCTAGACACTTTCCTAAAACATCCTCTTATATTTCTCTAGCAGAAAACCATCTCAAGATCCCCTCCTGATTAACGGGCATGTCCCCAGTTCCTTACCGGCAGATGGGCAAGGCAGAATAGGGCCAGGACTGGTGTCTGGGTTATTGACATTCATTTCTTCTTTTTCTTATCCCTATCTCATCCCTTCTATTTGACCTGAATGATTTGTTTCCTAATTCTTTACTGAAAATTTCATCTCTCTATGGTGTCTTGTAGATCATTTGCTAAATTTCTTCTTTATTTGACAGACTCTAGAACTCCCTGTCCATGGGATTCCATTCAACCTATCAAAAGCAATAGCTCTCAGGTTCCTTCACAGACATCTCACCGAAGGCTTAGAGGTGTTCATCAAAATTAAATTCCTGGAGCACGCAATATGTGCTACTAATGGAGATTTCTAGCAGGATTGTGAGAAGGAGGCCTTTGAACTCCATAAGGAATTCAGATACAGCCGTCATCCATTTTGGCTGACCACAGACCTAAGGCACTGTGGCAAACACATCACAGGAGTGCCAAGGAACAAGGCGTTTTTTGCTGAAGTCAGTGGATGGCCTGCTGCTCCAAAATAGAAAATAATCAATAACGTCTTCCCATTTGGGGACACCTTTTTTGCCCAAATTGACGCTCATTCTGTAAGTTATTTCCTTCTAGTCATAGAGTAGACTATAAATGTCTGTACCACACCACAGATCAGTGATCCACGTAAGAGAGAAAGAGACAAGAAGGTAGAGAGAAAGAAAAATTAGTGAGAGCTACAGCAGACTGTCTAAAAGGGAACATTTATACATTTCCAGAATAATAAACAGTGGATTTTTGCCAAAGCCCTCAGAAGTCAATAGCCATCTTAGTGTCATTGTTCCATCAACATTTATTTAAAGTGCCTTTTCTCTGTCAGACATTGATTCACAGCCAAATTATATATAATTTCAGCCCTCAAAAAGCTTAATCTGGTAGAGGAGATATAGACACATAAAAAAGCACACTTATTCAATCCTCATGATGACCTAACTCTCTGAAACTTGGCATATGGATTGAGAGAAAGTAGAGAATATGGAACATTTAGGCCTCCCTTTGCTGTGGAAGAAGCCTGCCCTCCCCAGTCTTACAAACATTAGTATCCTCTTACTTAAATACAACATTACAACCCCTCTTGGAGCAGTTGTGTTCCAGTAGATGCTTACTCTTCTCAAGACTCACTCCATTGACCACATTTTCCCACAGACCCACAGCTAGGATCATATATCAGTGTGCCTCAGGGAGAAAAGTTCAAAGACTAATATGGAGAGACATAGTTCATGCACCAAGGAACTGTAAGCTTTTGCTAACTAATATTGTTTGTTTATTTTATTATTTTTGGCATAATCCCAGGAAATAACTATAGGAATGAATTCTAAGGGAATGATACCTAGGAGGGCAGAATATTTATTCACCAAATTTATTGATATGTGAAAAAAATATTATTGGTATGTACACACTTGCTAGAGGTTTTGGATTTAATGCATTGGCCTGTGTAGCTGGTTGTAATGCTTTCCTTAGTTAGTTGACCAAAACCGGATTTTAGAGTGGGTTAATTTTATTTGGTTGAGATGCCAGACCGTCCCTGGCATAATATAGATAGAGAAGGAAACCCAAAGCTTTAGGAAGATAAAAATATAAAGGTGGACATACTGTGCTAAGTCATCTTTACACACATACACACACACAAATTCCTAGAGGGCCCAAAGAACATTCTCTTCATTAATTCACTGAGGAATATACCAATGAGGAAACACAAGCATCTCCACAAAGCTCCATGCATCTACTCCCAAAGGCAGGTATGATGCTGACAGTTAGACCCAGAGTAATTTCCCTGGTGAGACTGACTCCCTGAATCACAGAGAGTAAAAGACAGTGTATCCCAGCAGGGACAAAATCTTGTTCATGATATTTGAACAAGTAAGGATCTTTGATGGACTATCTAACTGATTGACTCATCCTAGGAATGAAGTGGATCAGGAACCTACTAAGACGTAGACCTATAAAACAGGTCTGGTGGTCATAAACCTGATCAATATTTACCAAATAATCATCTGAACCAGCACAGAGGGAAAACAAGGAAAAGGAAGGCCACACGTTGTATTGAGAAGATGACTGGATTTCAGGTCAAGAATTTTCATTTCACCTCTGCCAGTTGCTTGTGGTATTACCTTGGACAAGTCACTTAGCTTCTCATGCCTTAGGCCTCTGACTTATAAGGTAAAAAATCAGAGTTTAACTTGATGCAACCAAGCTCTAAATACTGTGCACTATATGTGTACACCAGAGATTAAGTGATTCTCATTCTTGTGCTTTGCACCGACACACTCAGCTGCCTCTTCTTAGGAGACACCTAATCACTGATTTTCTGTTGGGGTCACTCTCTAGCAATTCTCTGTTCCTCCCCAGTCCTATTCTTTACAGGCATATTCAGCTCACCAGTTTTGGAGTCTTAATCTCAGGTAGGGTATCTGCTGTGGTTTGTTCTTTTTTGTAAATCTCATCGTGGCCCTTGAAATCTCCTTCTTGGGTGACCTGTCTTGCGGTCAGATTTGCTTTGGGAATAGCTCAGGTTCACCATGTCTGTCCCTCCTCCACAGGCCCCTGTCCTTCTCAGTTCCCCTTGAAACTGCAGTGACCTGTGTTTTCCCTGAAAAGAATTTCCATTTGGCTTCTAAATCTGTTCCCCACACTATAACAGTATGTTCTACTAGTATTACACAGGTTGGTATTAGAATAATTTACAATTTTGCCCTGCTTTCAAATGATGTATGGAGGATTTCCTGAATGAACAGTGACTGTAATTGCTGAGGATATTGAGCTTTATCAGCCAATTACTGAGCACAGATGATTGCTTTCAAGTATTCCTCACAGCATACTTGAAATAAAAAGCAACTGGCCCAGTTATGTCAGTGAATTTCATTGCTTCTACCCATGGGCTTGAAGGGGAGAGAAGGCAAAAAGCGTTTGCACCGGAGAAGATAAATTCGGCATGAACAGTCTTTGCTTTCCAATTCCTATTCCCCATGACCAGTATTTTCACAGAACCTCCAGGGCTGGCGTTTTCCGCTCTTTTATAATCCATTTCTTTAATGGCAATGTCAGGCAGAGGTCTTAGTAAGGGGCCTTTGGCTTGTACTCTTTAAAAGGGCAAAAACAACGATATGGTTTTTCAGAGGAAAAAGAAAATAATTTCCACATGCTTATCCTTTTTGGATTCTCAAGTTTGTTTCCTTCCATTGATTTTTTATGATTGGAATAATTTGGATGTATTTCTCCCCCTGTTTGCTATCAGTGTTTGACAGGTGAATTATTCCTCATCTTGGGCATAGCGTTTCCTCCATGTACTGGTGATGGAGTTTAATCATTCATCTATAGCTTGGTTGTAAGTACTGTAATCAAAGTGGCTGAAATCAGTAGATCTTGCATTTTATGACGGCCTAGCCCTGCGTCATACCCCGTTCATCATCTCGTCTTAGAACTTCCTGCAAAATATTAAACCAGAGGATGTGCTAATAGGGAGGATGAATAAAGGACTGTGGGTTTAACAAAGAGTTAATCAACCAAAATCCAATTATCAAAAGGTTGGAGATTAGGAGCAAAACTGCATGGGGGGGGCGGGGCGCCTGGGTGGCTTAGTGGTTTAAGCCTCTGCCTTCGGCTCGGCTCGGGTCGTGATCTCAGTCAGGTCATGATCCCAGCATCCTGGGATCGAGTCCCACATCAGGCTCCTTGCTCAGCAGGGAGCCTGCTTCTCCCTCTGCCTCTGCCTGCCATTCTGTCTGCCTGTGCTCGCTCTCTCCCCCTCTCTCTCACTGATAAATAAATAAAATCTTTAAAAAAAAAAATAAAAAATAAAAATAAACAAACAAACAAAAAAACCCAGAGTGGAGCTGGGCTGCCAGGGAGGCTTAGTGGTTTAAGCCTCTGCCTTCGGCTCGGCTCGGGTCGTGATCTCAGGGTCCTGGGATCAAGCCCCACATCCGGCTCTCTGCTCAGCGGGGAGCCTGCTTCCCCCTCTCTCTCTGCCTGCCTCTCTGCCTACTTGTGATCTCTCTCTGTCTATCAAGTAAATAAATAAAAATCTTTTAAAAAAAAAAGAAAACACTGCATTGGGGGTGGCAGCAGGTGTTGGCGGGCAGAAGGTGGCCAGACATCCAGAAAGCTAATCTCTAGGGGGAGCTAAAATTCACAGGTAATGTAATGAGATAGGGAAAATGTATTTGCCAGGAAGTCTCTGAGGAACAAGACTCTTTTTGGAAGGAATGCTCTGGTAGGCACCTGGGATGAAGCTGGAACCCTTAAGACACATGCTAAAGGTAAAACAATTGAGAATTAGTCAAGAAGGTATGTGGAGTTAACTGCAGCTTTGACCCTCTTGGCCCAAGTGCAAAACTGTGGGCCAGAGACACACTGCTTCTAAAAGAAAGTGCTGTTATCAGCACAACCCCCTTTCCTGGATTCCTCCTCCTGTGTCAGATCTCTTTATAATTGACATATCGAAAAATACTTAGAGAATAAGTTTGAACTTCAAGACCAGCTTGCTTTGTCTTGCCTTAGCTTCTAGGACACTTGTAACCTTGGGTTAGCTTCTGCTGATTAAAGACAAATCTACATTTTCTGCATCTACAAAACGCTATAAGGGCCAAAACTCTCTTCTCTCTACTTAGAAAATTATTTAAAGGAAAGTTAAGAAGTATGTACTTGGTGTGGAAGCCTTTTAACTCTTTCCACATGGATATACAAAAACGCACACTTGCACATTCCCTTAAAGAACAGACCTCTCTTAATCCCTTTGAAGTGCAGCCTCTTAAAAGAGCTGTGCTCAGGGCTGTCTGGATGGCTAGCTGATTAAGCACCTGCCTTCAGCTCAGGTCATGATCCCAGGGTTCTGGGATCGAGTATCAGGCTCCTTGCTTGGTGGGGAGCCTGCTTCTCTCTCTCTGCCTGATGTTCCCCCTGCTTGTGCTGGCACTCTTTCTCTCTCTCTCTCTCTCTCTCTCTCTCTCCCCCCCTCTGCTTAGCAAAGAAATAAATAAAATCCTAAAAAAAAAAAAAAAAAATGCTGTGCACATTAGTTTATCCCTCTATCCTCTCCTGTTTACTCCCCACCCAGCCCACTGAACTGGCTTGCATCACGTTAATCTTTTGAAAGTGTTCTGGAGACAGTGACCAATTGTCTTTAGATAGTCAAATGCGAGGGACATTTTCTTGATCTTGGTGTTTTCTCCCCTCTTATTAATTGCTAAAGGTCTATTGGATTATTTAAAAAATAACTCGCACATTCATAAATTCAAGTAGCACGAATAGATTTATCCAAAAATCAATAGACGTCAATTTCAGAAGCAAATAAATGTTGCCCCAAATTGGACAACGGGATCCATCTTCTTTGCATCAAGACATGGTGTTCACCTCTATCTCAGGTTGTCGATATCAGTACACAGCTTCTACCTTGACTATGACAGAGCCACTCCTCCTGCCACCAAAAAAAGAATCAGTTTCAAATCTGGAATTATAAATTCAAATGACATTTGCATCCCCCTCTGTCATATCCAGATATCATGGTCCTAAAACCAGTCTGTCTTCCAATCACTTATGAAGCTTTTTCCTTTAAGTATATAGCACTTTTAGGATTTCCCATTTTCTCTCCCAGAGCAAGCAACCTGCATGATACATATATACATTTCTTAATGATACAGAGGGTACAGCCCAGCCCAGCTTCCTTTGCAGGCTCATTTCCTTAGGATAACAGCTCAGTACATTTCACCTTCTACACAATATATTCTCTGTCCATTTCTGCAGCCTCTTCATATGGCCACTGTGTTCTTTTTATTTCTTCTTCTTCACTCTTTTGAACCACTTCTCTACATTCACCACTGTCCACCTTTCCCAGGAGCCAAGCCACACTCTGCTGAGCTGGTACAGATTTGCCTCCCAGTTTCCTCCCCATGGCACTTAGGAATTCTTCTGCAAATTAATTCATTTCTCTTAAAATTTTCTTCACAAATGTCTTCCACATTTTCTTCCCTGGTAAATCTCCTCCTATGCTATGTCCATTGCGTTTCAATCTTTATGCCCTCCTCTTCCTTGTCCCTTTCATTAAGACCCAATTTTGCGGGGCACCGGGGTGGCTCAGTGGGTTAAAGTCTCTGCCTTCGGCTCTGGTCATGATCCCAGGGTCCTGGGATCGAGCCCCACATCGGGCTCTCTGCTCAGCAGGGAGCCTGCTTTCCCCCCTTTCTCTGCTTGCCTCTCTGCCTACTTGTGATCTCTGTCTGTCAAATAAATAAATAAATAATCTAAAAAAAAAAAAAAACAATTTTGCACAGAGCTACAGCCACACTCTGGCCCCAACATGTGCTTTTAGGATCAAAATTAACATTTTTATTACTACAAAGGCAATACATGTTCATCATGAAAAACAGTAAATACAAAAAAAGAGAAAGCAGAAATTAAAACATAATTCTATTGCCCATATAGGTCTATAAATATATAGATTATATATATATATATATATATATATATACACACTTTATTCTATATGTGTATATGTATATGTATAGTTTCTTTCCTGTAGCTTATCACCTATAGTCCAATATGGCAGCATATCATGTGTTTGGTAAATATCCATGGGATGTCCCATGGCTATGATGCATGTCACTTCTGGAATGAAACATGAGATGTAGTGCATGACCTTCTGACTTCCTCCTTTGCAGATGATGGAAAGCTTCCATCAGTCTGCATTTTTTAACAACTCCATGAAATGCAGACTCTTTGTGGCATCACTTCCACCATTGACCTAAACTGGGTAGAGGAGACTGGGGTGCAGGAAGATGTTTGGCTGGAGTATAAACTTTGGAGATATATTAGAATATAGATGGTATCCTGAACCACAAAACTGGATGAAGTTGGGGAGGATAAATGTAGATAGTATGGACAAGAAGACCAAGGGCTGTGGGGCATACCAACTATAGGAGATAGGAAAAGATTTTAAGAACCAGAGAAGAAAAATGGGAAAGGGTGATGGAGGGGTGGGAAGGGAGCAGTGTCCTGAAAGCCAAATGAAGAATGTGTAGCAGCAGCACAGAAGGAATGAACATCAGTATAAAATGTTAGTGGATGCATCCCATAAAATGAGAGCCAAGATAGTTCATTGGACTTATTCATGGGATAGTTCACTGGACAAGATAGTTCAATGTGGAAGTCATGTTCCCCTGTGTCATGCACTGGTGCAGCCAAAGCCTACTAACAATCCCATCAGAGGTGTTCTTCATTTCTGGCACAGTGTTGTTGATCTCTAACATTGCTTTTTGCTTCTTTCCTAAGATTCTTACCTCTCCCCTTGCATCACCCATCTGTTCTTGCACACTTACTTTACCCATTAGAGCCCTTGGCATATTAATCATAGTCCTTTTCAATTCTCAGTCTGATAATTCCAATATCCCTGTCAGGTCTGCTTCTGATGTCTGCTCTGTTTCATCACATTTTGCTATTTGTCTTGCAATTTTTTTCTTGATAACCAGATAGGATGTACTGGGTAAAAAGAACTTCTTTCAGTCGTCCTTTAGTAATATGGTAGTGAGGTATAAGGGAGGGTAGGAGTCATTTGGTGTCATGAAACCTTTCCTAGTGGGCCTGTGTCTCTGAACTACAGACAACACAAGTGTTTCTCAGTTAAGATGCCCTTAGGTGGGACAGGATGATGAGAGTGAGCTGGGTTGGGTATTTCCCTTCCTCAGGTCAACCAATTCTGTTAACATCCCAGCAGGTTAGGCTCTGGTTAACTGGTCTGCCCTGCAGCTAAGTCTTGTTAAGAAAAATGGAGTGCTCTGCTATATTTCAAAATTCCTTCTACCCTCTCCCCTGCTAGAAACAGGAGATTTTCCCTGGATATTGACTGTGGGAACCTGGTTGAGTTCCTGGAGGTAAATCTCACAGTGTTGTGGGAGCCAACCTGTAACGGGGTCCCTTGGAGTTTTTAACTCTCAAGGTATCTACACTGAGATTCTAGCAATTCACCAATTATAATTCAGGTTTTTCTACCCAGGTACTTGTTTCCAAGATGGCTTCTGCTTGTGAGTCTCTCTGCGTTAGTAAACCATGACCCACATATTTCACTGCTTTGTCTCTCCTATCTTGGGGGCAGTGAATTGCCCTGAGTCTGCCGCTCTCTTTTATGGATCTAAAAGAAGTTATTGACCTTTTGGTCTTTTGCCTTTAATTTGTTTTAAGATGGAGTTACAACTTCCAGTGTGGAACCAGAGAACACCTAGGTGGAGTTTTTAATCCTTTTCTGTGCCCTCATAGACATTTTAGTAAAACGCTAGGGTAGGTTGCCTCTGGGTCAGGTAACCAGACAACATTTGGCATCAGAATTTACCATCGTTAATTCTAAATTATTTGTTCAAATTTCTGTTGCATCCAAACAGATTAATAATCTCAACAAAGGAATTACATTTTATGTGTGCATTAGTGTCATTAGCAATAGAGCTCTTAATTTTTTTTAAGGAACAGAATTCTTTTTTCCAGTGCCAGGCAACAGTATAATAAGCTTTATAAACAGGTTGAAACAAGAGAGCCAATTGAAGCTGAAAAGCCCAACTAAAAAACAAAATAAAAAGCATTTAATTCCCTAAAATTTGGCAGGAAACATAAAACTCATCTATTTCTCATGGCTTGGAATAAACCCGAAAGCCAGCTTGTGATATTTGACCAGCAGCAAATGTGACCCTTTGGTAGGAAATACCTAAGAGGCCCCCAGAGCCATCTTTGACCATATTTCTGTGGCCTTGTTCACCACATTGGCGACAGATAGGCCACACAGCTCAGTAACTCGACCGTGGGTTGGCCGGTTGAGTGATCATTTAGCCAATAATCAAAATGCATGGGGGAGGATCTCTGGGACATTCTCTGTTGCATCAGAAGAGAGGCCGTAGCCAATTAGCAAAGACAATACCCATGCTGCTGGATTCAGAGCACTAGCCTGGGGCAGACAAGGGAAAAATGAGTTTATTTCCTAATGCAGCTAAGTCTTACCTATACAGGCGTAAACCAAAGAGGAATAGAAAATAAATGGCACATAATTTTGCATTTTTATAATAAGTTTGAAACTAAACACTAGGAAACCTTGTCAGCCCCTGCTAAGCTGATTCCAATTAAGGCTTCTGGCAGCATTCCAGCTGTTTTACTCCCTCAAATAGCACAGAGCATAACAAGGTTTATGAAGCATTCAAAAGTCAAATACCCTATTAACATAAACATGTAGTGAAATCAACTCTTCTACCAATTTTCAGCTTGCTTTCTTTCTTTCATTTAGGGTGGGCTGATAGAAGATGATGTCTGCCTCCTTTGTGGGGCTTTTTTGTGTTTGCTAGAATGCAAAGTAAGGTTTCCTTTTGGAACAGTCCCGGACTAACCCCGTGTACCTACTCACAAGGGCACTTTTCTTACAATGAATTCCTTCTAATACTGATTCTGGTACCAAAGCCCTGGGCTTTTATTTGCTGTAACAGTGTTGAATCTAAAAGCAAGAAAAATAAGAGTCAGTGGTTCAGGCTCAAATGTTTATTGTGATTCATGCTTCCCTCCTGATGTGCTTGGAAATGCATTTGTTAACTTACTTTGCCAACGTCAAGATTTAATGTGAGAAAGGGTCATTTTCTTTGCCACGGAAGTCAAATATACCCCAAATTGAAGAACGTAAGCAGGTAGAATGTTTAAAATGAAAGAAAAACAAGGAAAAATGGAGGTAATAATTTTTTTGTAGAGATTGAGTGTAACGAATAAGGAAGAAGGCTATTTTTGTCAAAACCCAGCATCCATTTTGGCAACCCCCTTAAAAGGTGGTAAGTTAAATGGTGAGTAGGTCTGCCTTGGACAGTATCCCAGATACATCTTCCTTTTACATTCAACACAATTCAGTAATTTAAAACAGGAACTAACTAGGTAAATGTTGTAGGTTTTCTTTCTCCCGTGATCTATAGTGGACTTTTTCTTAGAGAATGTGAAAATGGCTTTGCAAATGGAATAAAAAAAAAAAAAGGAAGGAAGGAAGGAAGGAAGGATGGTACATATAAGTGTGTTTGTATGTGATTGTGTTTATAAAATAAATAGAAATAAGTATGTGCATGTGAGTACTTAATATGTGTTATAGATTATTATAATAAAATATTATCAAATACTTATTCATTTGGTTAAGAAAAATGTGATTAAAAACACAATGCTGGATTTTTAATTTATAGCTGCCATGTCCACACTGAAGTGCTAATATATTTCCATGAAAATAATCTGGCAACTAAGTAATCAAGAGTAGCTTATGAATTTGACTGAATCATTTGGAGTTCTCATTAAAATACAAATAAAACAAACGTATTTAAAGGTTTATCCACAACCACCCCTGGCATTTCTCTACTGAAACTTCCTGTACACACTACCTTTTTTTAGGACTGAATTATATATCCCAACGAGACAGTAAAATCCATAGTCTTCAAACTAACTTATTCAATAAATGTCTTTAACCCCTGCTATATACTACGCACTTCTCGGAGGTATAAGCATTCCGTAAGACCTCAAGGAACATATCACTTTGTGAAGGAGATAACCACAAATCATTCCATAATGTGACAAATGCAACAATAAAGTTCCACACAAGGCACAATAAAGCATAAGAATGCTGGAGATGAGTGGGGGTGGTGGACCGCAGCAGAGCATTATGGTCCCACAGGTAGACCTTGTAGTCATACAGCCTGGTCCCATGCTCCATTTAAGAACTGTGTGACTTTGGCTGAGTTTCTGTCACTGATGAAATGGGAATGACAACACCTACCTCATTGAGTGTTGTGAAAATTGAAGGGTTTAGTGCCTGTGAAGCTCTCAGACTGCTCCCTGCTACCCAGTAGACACCAGCAGACATACTCTAGTGGTGTTGATGGAACTTGTCACTGAGACGGTCATGTCTACACAGAGTCAACACAGAAGCAGGAGGAGTCCTAGCGTGGGCTAAAGGAGGATCATTGAAAGAAGAAAATAAAAGCAGGAGTAGACAAAGGACAAAGGCAAAAATCATTATGATATATTTGGAGAATGTGTAATAATTTGGATTTATGTAAAATTGGGAGAAACTGACAGTCATAGATTGCCACCCAGAGAGTGAAATAATGCTGAGATTATTCCATATCTCTTTTATTTTTTTTAAGATTTTATTTATTTATTTGACAGAGAGAAAAAGAGAGAGAGAGAGACTACAAGCAGGGGTAGCAGCAGGCAGAGGGAAGGGGAGAAGCAGGCTCCCTCTGAGCAAGGAACCCAATGCAGGGCTTGATTTCAAGACCCTGGGATCATGACCTGAGCTGAAGGCAGATGCTTATCCGACTGAACCACCCAGGTGCCCCTCCATATCTCTAAAAACAAAATGAAAAAGCATGCACATCGAGAGCAAAGTTCTGACATCACTTTCATTAATGAGATGTTTTCTTTGATAGGTGAACTACTCCCAGGCCAAAACCAAACATATCTTATGAATTAATCTTCTGTAAAAACTTCTATTATTTACGATTCAAGTATCACTTATCTTAAATATTTTCAGACAGACTTGGATTGAGTGATATTCCCCTAGTCCATGGACTTTCTTTTTGTAATTTTATGCAGTTAAGCATAAAATGTCTAAAGAATTACACAACTGACACCCATACATACTCCCCCCACCAACCAGTATAGAAAATAAACTACATTTCATCTTGAAGCTTCTTGTGTACTCCTTGCTGATCCCAGCCCCATCCTACCTCTCTAGAAGGGCTCAAGAAGGCATTAGCCCAGCAGAAGTGTAGCTGCTCAGATCCTACACATTCTCAAGGAAGGCTTGTCTTTGGGATTGGCCCTCAGCTGACTCCTAGATGAGCTTTGAGCCCTTGGAATAGTCCACTTGATAAGAGTGCTTTTGTGTTGCTGAAGTCTTTCTTCGGGTAGTGCTAGTTGATCAGCAGGGCCATTTTTTACTCTCAGGGCTCACATCTGAGTAGCTGAGGGCCAGAGTCTCACTCAGACTCTATGGCACCTAACAAGACTCAGGTGACTTTTCTGATGGGCAGTGCTTTACATGTTATGTCACCCGTGGGAGAAGACACAGGGCAGCTTGCCCCTGGGTTCTCCTAGACTTCTCCCCATGCGCCTTGCCCTTTGTTGATTTTAATTGGGATCCTTTCTCTGTGTAATAAACCATAACCACGAGTATAAAGCTTTCTGTGATCTGAGTCTTTCTGTCAAATCCTCAAGTCTGAGGATGGTTTTGGAGTCCTCCAACACAAGCAGCAACGACTATCCTGAGTTTGGGTGTGTTGTTAACAAACATTTATAATAAAAGTGATGCTATTCCTGTAAATATAATACAACAGAGCATATTTGAAATATGTAAACCTTACTCTTTACTATTCTTATATAATCTGTTTTTATCATCCAGGATTATTTGGTGAGATTTACCTACAGTGATGCAAGTAGCTCTAGTTCACTGATTTGAACTTCTACATAATATCCCTTTGCTCAACGTACCATGATTTAATTATTCATCCTGTTGATAGACATTTAGGTTGTTTCTCACATTTTGCTTTTGCAAAGATGCAAAAAAAAAAAAATTTGTGTATAGGTCTACTTAAATATGTATGCAAGAACATCTCTAGTATTATATTTTGCCAAATCATTCCTCAGGTGGATGGTATGATTTACATTTCCTCCAGCAATATATGAGAATTCACATTCTAACCAGTGTCTGTACTGTGAAACTAAATTTCCCATGCTGATAGTTAAGAAATGGCTTCTCACTGCTTTTGGCCAGTAGTGAGGTTGAGCATCTTTTTAGGTATTTACTGCATTCTTCTGGTCTTGTTTACATTAATCACCTGCTCGTGTTCTTTCTCCTTTTGCCCCGTTAAAATTTGTTTTGCTTTTGGAGAGTTTTTTTTTTTTTTTTTTTTTTTAAGTAATCTTTATCTAGTAGGCTTTTTAGCTCTTGCTGGTTACGTGAAGTGAAAGTGTTTATCTTCCTTTTTGCATTTAACCATTTGATATATAGAGGTGTGTTCGTTTTCACTTTAATGCTGCCAATTTTTTATCCTTTGCTGTAGGGTGTGTGTTTTCCTTATTGTTTAAGACATTGTCCATAGCTCAAGGTTAGCTTATATACTTTCCTCTAAATTAAAAATTACATTTTTTATTTTACAATTAGCTTTCTAATGTTATTATAGTTTATTTCTATGTGTAGAGTGAAGTAAGGACAAATTTATTCTTATCTATGTCCCAATACCATCTGCTATATACTCCATCTTTTCTGTGCACTTTATAATTTCATTTCTTTATTTTTTATATTTTCTTGTGAAACTTTTGTTTCCTATTAGTGTGTGTATATTCGAAGATTGGTATAAAATATATTTCTTACTGTGGGTTCCATTAAGAAAAAGTTGAAAACCATCACACAACTATCACACCACACTATATGACTAAAAGATACGGTGTTCCCTATGTCTCTGGGAACTTTTTATTTAGCTACTGAAATCTTTCTAACTGACTTTTAATTTAATAGTGCCTCCTGCCCCCGCATTGTCTGGCAAGATTTCAAACGTAAACCTTGTCTTGGTTTGGTCAAACTTGCGTCCTCTAATGAAAGGAGGTGTGATCCACAAGTCTGAGAGTATGGTTTTGTATTGGACTGACTTGATGATCCTAAACATACACTGATATCTTGATATATAATAAATATAATAATATATAATATATAATAAAATAATAATAAATATTATTTATTGTTTCTGTAATGGACTCATAGGAGAGACATTACCATGTAGGTGGTATTTTTCATTATTTCTAACTTTATTTTAATGGACATATGTACCAATAAGCTGCCTTTGCATGTATGCTGACTAAATAAGTTAATCATAAAAATTTTAATCAGAACTGTATTTTTTTTTGAGGGGGGGAAGCATGAGCTGGAGGAGTGGGGGAAGGATAGAGAAAGAGGGAAAGAGACTCTTAAGTAGGTTCCATGCTCATAATGGAGCTGGCAGCCCAACTCCAGCTTGAGTTCATGACCCTGAGATCACGATTCAAGCTGAAAGACTGTGTCACCCAGGCTCCCCAATCAGAACCATATTCTCAATAGTTTTATAGGAGTAAAGAACTATGTCTGTTCTGTTTATATTGTAGTGTCAGTGGACTGCATACTTCCTGGGACATGCCAGACATTCATAATATGTTTAATGAGTAAATAAAACATAACCCAGCCAATATTCCTTCTTAGAGCCAACTATCTACATTCTCTTTCTTCCCTACATACTGTTTTCCTACCTCTCAATTCAGCAGTCCAAGAGAAGATTATGCTTTGTCTATATTAAATTTGAAATCTTCTACACATGCATTCCCACAAAACTAACCTCAAGAAATAATTTCAGCAGAGAATATTGCATTCCTCACATGACCATATTCCTCTTTTTAGATGGACCTTTCCTTCTCTGTTCTGTACCCTGTAACCCTGTAATCCTGTTCATCAGGATAACTCCTTCCATGTGCTTTCTTAGCCATTTGCTAAGGGCCTGTCCACTGGTCTAGATGTATAAGAACATATACCTCTTCGCTGTTACTTGTCGTTTCATGAGTAAGTCCTAGTTTCAGATTGTTTCCAAACTCCATGATGACCATGACCATGACGTTAATCCTCCTCTGGGGTCTAAAACTGTACCGTGACTATCAGAGGCGTTCTGTATATGCCTGGTGAATGACTAACAAAAAACAAGTGAATCAAAGCCTGATTTCCATCAGTTCACTAGACCAGCCAGAGAGGCACTGCTTCCTTTCATGACAATGTTGGGGAATGATTTGATTTATATACGAAATTACAGCTGTGTGCTATCATTAACATCATCCTTTGGCCCCACTGAGAGTTGGAAGAAGTTGAAATTTTAAAATATTCCATCTATTCATCTCTTTCATGAAATTTCATTTTTTGTTACGAGGCAGTTGTAAGGCCTATTACCATTTTATTTGAACATTTATTTTGACCAGATTGCAAATTTTCTGTTAATTGAGTCTTGAATTGGCCAATATGCCATTGTAGATTTGCTCCATAGCTTCTGCACATGGAATTTATCATAGACTTTTCATCCACATCTGCTCATTTAGTTTGCTTCATCTAGTAGTGTGTTTCCCTTACATACAGTAGCAGACGGTGGGGGAGTGAATGTTGAGTGAAGAGCAAAGAAAACCAAACTTAAAAATATTCACACTTAAAGTGGTATTTCTATCCAGGTTCTGTAATAAAATATTAAAGGAACTCTGCTTTTCTTCTTGTTGTCATGTGATAAATGTCCCATATTTTGCAAAGCAATAACACATGGTAATCAGAAAAGTTGAGAAAATGCAGATAAGCAAATAGAAACAAGTTACTTAAAATCCTATTACCCAGAGATAACAAGTACTGACATTCATTGTATATGCTTCCAAACTTTTCTCCGTAAAATATATATAAATAATTTTTAACAGCTCATACTTGTGATTTTTATTACAAATATTTTTCAATTGACAATTTTCCCAATGAATATTGTAAATATCTTTCTATGACAATAAGTATATGTCCATAAATATACAATATACAAATATGTAGATAGATAGATGGATAGACAGATGATAGATAAGGAGATAGATAAAGATAGATCGAGTGCAAGGTGGACCCATGGACCCACATAATATATGTAGTAGATCGATCCTATTTTAGGAAATTTAGTTACTTAATTTTTAATTAGGAAATTTAGTTAAAGTTTAGTTCAGTTTTAATGAGTTAAATTTTAATTTTTAGGTTTTCAATTTTTCAGTATGTTACACATTTTAACAATGACAGTTTCTGTACAAATGTATTTAGAAATGTGTAATACTTCCTAAAGACACATTCTAAAAAGGGGAACAGCTAAGCCCATATTATGACATTTTTTTCTTCAAATTTTGGCACAACACACCAAATTATCCACCAGAAAATGTACACCAATTTGTGCTCTTGGTTTTACTCTCCCTAACAAGTACGAGGTATTACCCTTCACTTTTCAGGTTTGCAATTTAAGTGTAGAAAAGGGCATTTTCTTCTTTACATTTTTTACTATTTTCAATTACTGGTGAGGTTGAATATCTTCTCATGTGGTTATGGGCCAACTTTATTTTTCTACTAGATTAATACCCTTATCTTATTGATTTTTCAGAATAAGTTTCTCCCAGAGTCTGGCAGGCTAAGTTCTTAATCCAATAAATAAAATATTACTTTAATAAAATTCTTCATTCCTTGAATAAGATCCACTCCCCAAAATATTTGCCTGAATGTTTCCAGCGAGAAATTGTTCACTGAACTCCCGTCTTGCTCACCCCGCTTTTCTATTGTATTCTTTAACCGCCCATAATGAGAACCATGTAACTTGTGTTATTTTCAAGATTAATAGGCTCAGGGTGCAAGAGATGCAACATTCCGAGCATGAAGAATTATTAACAAGAAACAACATTTTGAGAAATGTTCTTGCATTTCAAATGCTTCATTGCTTCATTGAATAGTGAACACAGGAGCTCACTTGGAGACAGATGTTGTGCTAGCACATATTACAAATACAAACAATTATCCCCAAAGTGAACAGAGAGGAATAAAGAAAAAAATAAAAACATAAAATTTTCTCATGGAAAGAAATATTGCACCACATTTGAAAAATGATTTCTGTCTAGGAGGTGTTCTCATGATCTAAGGCAGCTGTGCAGTAACATAAATGCATTGGCGTGGTCTTCAGAGAGCAAAGTCACAGGGCCCACATCCTGCAAAAATGTGACCTTGCTGTAAGTGGTAAATCAAATTTAAGAAAAGATTATAGGGACATCTGGGTGGCTCAGTTGGTTAAGCAGCTGCCTTCATCTCAGGTCACGATCCCGGAGTCCTGGGATGGAGTACCACATCAGGCTCCCTCCTCAGCGGGGAGTCTGCTTCTCCCTCTCCCTCTGCCCCTCCCCCTGCTTGTACTCTCCCTCTGTCAGATAAATAAATAAAATCTTCACCAAAAAAAAGAAAGAAGGAAAAGACAAGACTATAATGCCCCTGAAATTATACAGTAAACTTTGGGTGGACATAGATATGTGCATTTTTCTGGGGAGAAGTTATCTATTTTTCTAATCAGATTCTCAAAAGGGACAAATAGGCTGTTTCTTGTCATCACTCAGAAATCTTCACTTTTTTTTGCTTTCTTTCTAGAATGATCTTTATTGCCTCTTCTCTGTTTCTTCTTGTGTCAAAAAACTATTCTTCTTCAAAATTCAAGTCAACGGTAATCTTGTTAATAAAACCATTTGAACTCAACGATCAGAGTACATCGCTGCTGTTCTGGACATGAGTGGCACTATTTCTGCCTCTATTGATAAGAGCAATAAAATCACAGTATAGTTGATCTTTCCACGTGTTGGTCTCCTCTAGCTGAGTGAGGTCAGAGCAATATTTTATTTTCACGCTCTGTCCAGCACCTCCATAACCTCGTGTTTCGGGTTCTCTGCGTTCAAAGTGCAGGTGCTGAGAGCAATTACTATCTATATGTGTGGGTGAATGAAAGATCACAAAGATAGGTGGCCCTTTGTCATGTGACTAAAGCTCAACCTTCCATTTCCTTTTACTTTTCTGGAATCTGTACCCTTACCCACATCTGTCCAGGGACCCCATCCTGTGGCTGCTTCCTGGGATTGGGGCTTGCTCTCATAAGTTCTCCCTAGAGTCCATGCTGTCTCGGTGTTGGGCCTCTGAGAAACCTCCAGATAAGACTGTCTGCCCTGCTCATCATTCTTTGTCTCCTTGAGCTTCCAAAGCAAAGACTAGTTGGGTGGCCCATTGAGTCTGTTCTCTCCACGAGTACCTACCAGTGACCAAGTTGCTGAGAGATAATCCTTTGGATTGGATATAAAAATAGTGTCCCATCTGCAAATATATATTGTCATTTACCCCCTCAAATTAACACTTATTCCAAGGTGGTATTTCCTTAAAAAATTAAATATTGTATTTGAAGCAGCTATAGATAGCCAAATGAATTGTTATCACCCCTATAGTTTGGATAGAACCTGTGATTTTTTCCTATTCACTTATTATTAAGTCAGCAATAAAACGTAAACTAAGCCAAGTCCCCACCTTCAGGGATTTAAATTGACATTCTAGAAATCAGCTTGGATAGGGGCTCCTGGGTGGCTCTGTCGGTTAAACATTGGACTCTTGGTTTTGGCTCAAGCCATGATCTCATGGGTCAGGAGATCAAGCCCCGTAACAGGCTTGGGATTTTCTCCCTCTGCTCCTTCCCTTACTCATTCTCTCTCTCTCTCCCTCTCTCTAGAAAAAAAATAAAATATTTTTTAAAATAAGGAACATCAACTTGTATACAAAAGAAATCCTATGCCAATGGCTGGATGATACCATTATATGTTAATGTATTTCTCAATTCCAACTGACCTATGGTATGTGAGTCAGAAAAAGGCATTGACTTTAAAAGGATAAAGTGGATATTGTATTGCACACTTCTTTAGAGTAGTCTTGCCCTAAAGACATTTTTCCCCATTTTGTAGTAGGTATGACAGAAGATTCAGAGTTCAGATACCTTTAAGACTCTCCATTTATTGCCTTGACAATTTCAGCCAAGTTCCGAAACACGTCTGTCCTCTGTTTCCTCATCTTTACAGCACGGGTTACTCCATCACCTCCAAATGTTATTCATGAGGATGACATGTGAACACATTTGATATAATTAAAAAGAACAGACTGGTGCTGGCACAATCAGCAACAATGACCGTGATCAACTTTTTTGTCTTCAGATACTCACTAATCTCTTCTATCTGGGGCAAAGTGGTCTGCCTGGACCCTGAGTATTTGAAATGAGTCTAAAAATAGAGTCAGGAGGCAAGGCATTAGAAAGTGACTGTTTCCATATTGGTCCTACCACCTCAGCCAACAATTAATCACCTTGGCTTGTTGAGGGAGTTTTACTCTGGGGAGGATTAACCTCTGACTTCACAACTCCGCTCAGTTTCTGAAATCAAATTTGCCACACTAAATGGAATCATCACAATGGTGATAGCCTTTTTGTATATCCCAGGCTGTTTAATTTACTCTGTGTAACTAGCCACGTTCTCCCTCAGGGGAAATTCATGGACGATCTCAAGCCTCTAATCTTCCCTGTTAAAGTGGACAGAGCACAAAAAGTCACGGTCAAGGATCCTGATGGGGCTCCAGGAGGCAGCGCCTGCAGAAAACCCGATTTAAGGACTAACAGAGCCCAGCATCTGTGTTTCGCGTTCGTAAACTGTAATGAAAAAAATGCATTGTGCATCCCTTTAAAAATTTATTTTGGTGTGAAATCTTGGTCTTTCTTGTTTTATTTGCCTTTCTTTTTTTCATCCGTGAGCTGCCCTGGGTCACATCACACTTTAAGAAAATAAAAAGGCTTCGTTAGTCAGGCAGTATCTATAACAGATGTCAGTTCAGACTGAGCACCCTAAAGAGAAGCAAACTACACCCTTGGCAGCCAGAAATGAATACATCCTGAATCCAACAAGACAAACATGTCCAAAGGGCTATTCTAACAGATTTGACTCCACATTGTGAAGTGCTTGAGTGGACGTGGCAATAAAGAGTAGATGTATATTTCAACACCCTAGGAGTTCATTTCTGTCAATCAGTGGCTGGAATTTACTTTGAGGATATTACCTAAAGGTGTTTTTGAATCACTGGACATTTGGAAGCCCGGTTTGAAACATGCATTTAAATGGAAGCAGAATGTTTTAAAAGCTTTCTAACCATTTGAAGCTGTTAGTCTGAAAATAACATTTCAGGGTAATACAGCAATGCCATTGGACTTTCAGAGGGGGAGGATGAAGCTGAGTGAGGTTGAATGAATTGTTCCACCAATGTTGCAAGGAAGCAACAGAATGGAAGTCCAACTGCCTATTTTGTGTTCTGCCACTATGTGATACTTAATCATGAAGGAATTGCATTAAGAAGGAAGGCTACTTTCAAGTTTAGAAAGGTTTCCAAGACAAAAAAGAAATAAAACCTGCAAGAAAAAAAAAATTTTTTTTTAAACCTGCTAAGGGAACTTCTTTTGTTAGGACTTAGTTAGGGTTGGGATAGAGAGAAGAAAGGGAGACAGAGGCTGCGGTCTTTGTCTTTGAATTTTTATCTTCACTATAAAAAGAAGAATTGCAAATGAAAAGGAAATGATAACCCAGTCTTTGATCATAAGCAGAACAGTGGAAGATGGATAGAAATGGGTAGGAGATCTTGAATGCAGAATCCAGAGAGAGAATTTCAGATTTCATTCTTACTCCTTTTGGGACTGTAGAAGAAGGTCAAATTCTCTGGAAACCATGGTTCCTTCATGTGTAAAATAGGGAATTCTTAGTCGTATTTACAATTTTAAATTCTATGTTGACATTTCTAACTTACACTGATTCCCTTCTGAGTTTTAAATTCAACAATGCCCATTAAGGAGCTTCATAAGCTATAAAATGCTATGTATGTTTTAATGCCAGTATTGCTTTCCTAACTCTGGTTGATGCTTTCAGGCCAGGGAACGCTACCGCCAGGCTCCCAAACACAGAGGAACTGTGAAGACGCAGTGTATTCAACATGTCCCAATGTACAACATACGCTGTCTCCAACCTCCTCTACAAACTTCGAGGTAAGCGTTTGTATGAGATTCCTATGACGGCTGCCACAAATCATCACAGACTTAGTGGCTTAAAACAACCCCAATTTATTACCCTAAATCCATGGAGGTCAGGAGTCTTAAAATCAAATTGTACTCTTTTCTGGAGTCTCTAGGAGAATCCAATTCCCTGCCTTTTCTGGCTTTTAGAGGTCCCCAGATTTCCTTGACTCATGGTCTCTTTCTTGTGTTTCTGACTTCAGCTTCCCTCAACGCATCTCTTTCCCTTTCCATTTTATAGGCCTCATGATGACAATGGGGCCCATTCAGATAATCCAGGATAATCTTCCAATCTCAGGACTTTTCATTTAATTGTATGATAGTAACATATTCACAGGTTCTGGGGATTGGGATGTGGACATCTTTGGGAGAACCCTCACTCTGTCTACTACATTATTAACTGCATTTGGAGATAAGGAAACCAAAAGTCATGGTGATGAAATAATTTGACCAAAAGGTGAGTCAGGCATAAGGGACCACTACCATGTACATTGCCGGTAAGGCTCACCTAGACTCATCTTAACGAATTGAGCTGACCTGTAGGAAATGGTCTGCCGGAATAAAACTTAACAGTCTCTAAAAGAAGAAAGCAAAATCCAGCCTGGGCTCCAGAGCCCAGCACACAATCAGCAATTACAAACAAGCCAAGAAGCAAAACAATATGATCCATAAATTGGGGAGGGAGGAACAGTCAACAGGAACAATCCAGATAGGAGAAAGATGTTGGAGTTAGCATACACAGACTTCAAAACAGCTGAATGAATACACTTTTTTTTTTTTAATAAAATATCCAGCTCTAATATTCTATGAAAAAGAGTGCTTGCTTCAGTGAGATTTAGCAAATTATTTACCGAGTGCTTTAAAATGTGCTGGATATAGATCTGAGAATAATAAGTAAGAAAAATATCCTCTCTGCCTTCATGGACAGAATCCAGTAGGGGTTGAGATTAAATTTGCATTTTTCTCTGAATGCCATGAATGCTGGGACCCAGTGAGGCTGGGACCAATGCAGAAGCAATCCAACTTGCTTGGAGGAAAAAGAAAATTGGAAGTAGAAAAATAACTAAGACTTTTCTAGAAAGCTACTCTCAAATTCCCATATTCCATACCTGTAACTTGTTTTGAATTTACACCCTAGAGTTCCTTCAGGGAGGGAAACCAGTTCCTTCTCCCCCAGAGGGCTATCTCAACATACTATTTCTTAATGCAAAGTGATAGAGAAAACAATTAAAGGGCTAGGGCTGTTTTCCAGAAAGTCACCTGATGAAGCAGCCCCCAAACTCTGAAGAGGACGCAGCATAAGCCATCCTGGGTTAACTTGGGAATAGAATAGTATAAGCCATCTCTCTGAGATAGAAAATAGGAAATCAGAAGTGTCAGTCTCGTCCAAAGAAGAAAATTATTTTGAATTAAAAGAAAACTGTTTTAGTGCAGGTGGCTGGCTCTACAAAAAATTACCATAGACTGAGTAGCTTCTAAACAAAAGAGATGTATTTCTCACAGTCCTGGAAGCTGGAAAATTCCAAAACACTGACAGATTCAGTGTTTAGTGAGACTCCACTTCCTGGTTCTTCTCGTTGTGTCCTCACGTGATGGGAGGGCTGAGGGAGGTCTCTGGGGTCCCCTTGATTAGGCGCTGATCCCATTCATGGGGGCTCCTCCTCCATGACCCGATCACTACCCAAAGGCCCCACCTCCATGTACCAACACACTGGGGATCGATTTGCAGCATAAGGAATTGGAAGGGACACAAATACTCAGTCTAGAGCAGAAACTGTGAAGGAATCACTTGAGTCTAAAATACTTGATTTATTCAAGTAATGCTTTGTAAATTGCCTTCTCTGTGCTGATGAGAAAGCTGAAGCATGTAGGATATCTATGACCCAAGGCACTAAACAAATTGCCTATTCTCTGACTAATCAATTTGAGGCAAAGATAACAAGTAAGATTAAATTTGAGGGTGTTCTGTCATTTATCACAAGTTACAGAACTCCTCAGTTGAGTTTTCTGAATTCAGTGGAAGGAGGTAAGGGCCTTTGTTTCAAATTAGTTGACTGTAGCTCTTCTCTTTATCTGAAAAATGAGTCTTTAAAAACCATTTTTATATGCATTTAAAATGTTATGAAACTTTAAAAGAATAAATGAAACAAGATGGGATTAGGAGGGAGACAAACCATAAGTGACTCTTAATCTCACAAAACAAACGGAGGGTTGCTGGGGGTGGAGGGTTGAGAGAAGGGGGGTGGGGTGGGGAGGGCATGTGCTATGGTGAGTGCTGTGAAGTGTGTAAACCTGGCGATTCACAGACCTGTACCCCAAATGTTTATAAAAAATTTAAAAAAAATTTTTTTAAATTATTGACATAGAACATACATAAGGAAATTGTGAAACTCTGGATGATTTATAGCTGTAAACATGTCTACCTAGAAAGCAGTGGTGGTTTTCAAGCAGCAGACAATCTTTTGTCCCCATCGTTTTTCTTTTTTTTTTTTTTCCTAAGATTTTATTTATTTATTTGACAGAAATCACAAGTAGGCAGAGAGGCAGGCAGAGAGAGCGGGGCAGAGGGGTGGGGGGAGAAGGCTCCCCGCTGAGCAGAGAGCCCAATGCAGGACTCTATCCCAGGACCCTGAGATCATGATCTGAGCTGAAGGCAGAGGCTTTAACCCACTGAGCCACCCATGTACCCCTCTTTTCTTTTTTTTATCACATCTAGAAATATTTCTTTTGTTTCCATATAAACCCCATGTCAGGGCATCTGGGTGGCTAAGTGGGTTAAGTATCTACCTTCAGCTCAGGCCATGATCCTGGGGTCCTGGGATTGAGCTCGGCAGAGAGCCTGCTTCTCCCTCTCACTCTGCTTGCTGCTCCCTCTGCTTGTGCTCTCTCTCTCTCATCCCCTCTCTATCTCTGTGTCAAGTAAGTAAATAAAATCTTTTTACAAAATGAACAAAATTAACCCCATGTTGTTTCTAGTACATAAGAGTGCAGTATGCTTTTTTGGGTTTCACTCTGCAATGGATCCAGTAGAGCTCTGGTCCAACACCCATGTCTTTATTCCTTGCAAAGCATCCTGTGAACCTGCAGGATTCTACCCCCACTGAGTCCTGCGATGATTTTACAAAGCATCATTATTTAATGTGAAGAGATAGGTGAGCATCCTTTATACCCTTCGTAGCACATTTTTTTTTCCTAGCCTCTTCAGCCCAACCCTTCCGGAGACATCTCTGCTCCACAAAATTTTCCATTCTTTCTTTGCCCTGCACGCTATTGTGTGGGCTGCTTGGGTGGTTAATCATTACAGTCATCTTTTTTTTTTTTCTTCACAAGAAAGAAGAAAACATTTCAGAGGCCTACCTCTGTCCCTTGCTCACTTGTGTGACAAGAGGAGTATGGGTACATGTGTGGCAGAAAGAAAGAAACGTTCCTGGAATCCCTGAGAACTGGGCTCTGCACTTTCACCTATGAAAGCAGGGGTAAGAATTACCGATGAACCTGTGGGGCTCTCGGCTGAGCTCCTGTAAGAGGAAGGGGTTTGCAGACAGACAGGACCTCTGGAACTCTGTGGCTTCAATTTTCCAGGACCACCACCAGCTTCACTTGCAGGGATGCCAAAAAACCCAAACCTCTAAAGGGCTCGAATATTCAGGGGGAAAAAAAAAAATGCAGAGAGAAAAGCCATATATTAACAATGTATTTTCCTCAGTGTCTGTCTCATGCACACTTCTTATGAGGGATAAAAATATTACGTGGTGTAAGAAATTCACCCACATTTGTGCCCAGACTTCCAGCCTTAGAACAAGGTTTGAGGAAAAGCGAGCCTGAGCATCACCCCCTTCTGAAGCCGTCTTCACAGGTTTGCAAAGTGGCACCTGAAGGGCCTTGGGAGAGCAATGATTTTAAAGCATATTAAAACCACAAATGTCATGCAAATAGATGTTATAGGAAAACAGAACACTGGGAAAACGATTGACCTCCAAGCTTGCAGGTCTCAAGTAGCCTCTGTAGAAGGTCAATTAATAACAGGAGGGAGGGTGATGGCCAGGAGCTGCCTCTGCGTCTGCAGGTGAGCCCAAGAAGCAGCAGCAAACGTCAAGCACCTTCTCTCTCGGTGCCAACACCAGCTCATTCGTGATGCAGCCCAGGCAGCAGATGTCAGAGGCATGTCTTTGTAAACATCTCTACTTTCTAAAAGAGAACATAATTCTGCTCCCCGGGTGTATTTCTTCACTTATAGCTGTCTGAATTGAAAAGGCAGATGTTTTATTTGGGGAATTGACTGCAAGGGTGATTGCTTTCAGGTGAAACAGTTAATAAATTAAAATTTAGGGAGCAAGCGAAGTGTAGGTAGGGACCGGAGCTCCACCAGCTAAATGTGGGGAGCAAAGAGCTCAGCCTGTGGTTCTTGGAATAGTTCTGTGGATAATTACATAATCAGAAGAGGAGGGGGAGGAGCAGTCGTATTGATTAGCTGTCTAAAAATTGCCCTACTGCTAACCTGAAGCCAGACACCGTGGTACTGAAATAAAATGTGCTGGACAAGGCTTGAGCCCGGGTGGAGGCCAACGTTCCAAGCCTTGCATTGTTCCCGCGGGTGCCCCACTGAGCTGGGGTCTGGGCTTCCTTGGAATACAGTGAAATCCCTTCCATTTGAAGGCCTGTCTGCTTCAATCCTACCTCCGCCCCAGCCACTTTTCTATTGTCCCCTTACCCTGCGGGGAAAGCAATCCTCAAAGGAACCTTGACTCCCGATTTGCAGAGCCTCGTTCCCCCCCTGACTTGCTCTTCTGCTTCTGCCATCTCACTGCAAAGTCTCCTGCGGAAGCCCGGGGGGCCGCTGGAGCATAGTCTATCCTCACACGCTGAGACCCCCTCCTCCCGCAGGTCCTCCCCTTCCCCGGGGCTCCGGGAGCCCACGTCTTTCCAGCGTCGTTCCTGTGTTTCTGGGAATTCTCCCTCCGTCCACCCCAGCTGCATCAGCTATCATCGTTCTGAATAAATGCGCTCCATAAATGAGACATGGATTGAGAGAGGGAGCAATGAGAGGAGAGAGTCAACTTCTAAAGGAAGGATGGAGCGCAGGGTTTGGGGAGGAAGCTTGGGGTGCCGTGTCTTGATAAGCGGCCATCCGGAACATTTGCAGAAGGGGGGGCAAGGTCCTGTTGGGGTTTCTGGTGGTGGGACTGGTTTTCCCCATCTTCTGCTGCTGTAAGCTGAAGGAACGGAGATACTTTTTTGGCTGAACTTAAAAATAAAAAAAAAATCAGAATCAGGTTCAGAAGCCCAGGAAAGCATCTCACCCATTGTCAAGGTGCGTTCAAGAACTTGGGGTGCTCTTGGAAGGTCCATGCTTTCTACTAGGTCCTGGCCCCTTGCAGTTTCTCTACCTTCTGTATATTCTCTTCTTATCCTATTGAATTGCTTTTCTGATCATTTTTTACAGTATATTTTAACTAAAAAAATAGATGATGTGTGCAAGGAAGAGACCAGACAGTAATTAAACAATATTGCTTTTCACCCTGCTTAGAGGCTGCTTTAGGACCAAACGAAGAAAATTTTACAAGCAAAGGTTGTGGAAAAGAGATGGAGAACTTAATCAGACAGAGGTTTAATTAAAAACTAATGAAGTGAAGAAGCTGGGCTTACCCAGGATGAAAATTATTTCATTGTACATTAGCCTGTTTGCTCATTATCTAAGCTAGTATTTTCAACTTACTCATATGCATCTAGAGAAAAATAATACTTTATTTAGCAAAAGTGATCATGTATACAAGCACCCTGTATCTGTTTACACACATGCACTCATTCATTCCCTATCATAGAATGGCAACGTTCAGGAACGTTGTATATGTTGCCTATGATTTGACGTTACTAAATGTGAATATTTATGATGAAAATGCAACAAGTCAATGCGTTAGACTTGAAAGGATCCACAGACTTTGAAAAATCATGCCACTGTAGGCCTGGAAAAAACAAAAACTCTTGAAGTGGCCCCAGTTTTCCCCCTTCCTTCCGTCTCCAACCACACTATTGAGTTCTACACCACCCCTTGAATACAGCAAGCATTTCTATACCTCTGTGCTTTCACTCATGTTCGTCTCTGCAACACCAGAACGTTCTTCTCCCTTTGACATTGGAGAAGATTGTACTCCTTCTTCAAAGCACAGATCTAATCCACCTTACTTGTGAATTCTCCCCCACCTCCCGTGCTCCTGCTTAGAATCGATCACTGTCTGCTGTGTCTACCCAGCATGAGGTAACTTACAACTCCTTACTTTCAAGTACCATTTCCGCCATTTGCTACCTATGTGATTTGGGCTAATTTTGTCCCTCAATTTCTTGACCTATAAAGTGGAAATAATGATAGGATATACCTCAGGAGATCGGAGGTTTAAATTAGCTACAATAAATAGGTAAATAAATAAACAAACAAACATAGGTGAAAATTTAGAAACAATGTCCAGGATATTATAAGTGCCCAGGAAATGCTAGTTGTTATTATAACATTGCTTTTTTTATAATACATCATATAAATAAATGACTACAAAATCTGTCTACTCACTAGTTTCTCCGAACTTGGTCTCAACACTGGGTGGTTCAGCCGGTTAGGCATTTGACTCTTGATGTCGCCTCAGGTCACAAACTCAAGGCTGTGGGATCAATCCCCACATCAGAATCCACAGTCAGTGGGGAGTCTGCTTGAGATTCTCTTTCTCCTTCTCCCTCTGTGCACCACCCTGCCTTGCCTCTTACTCTCTTCACGCACTCTCTCTCTCTCTAAAATAAATAAATGAATCTTTAAGAAAAAAATTAGCTTTGCCTTTTTATTCCCAGTTCTCCAGTGTTTATCATGAAGTAAGCTTTCAACAAATTTTTGTTGACTGCAATACAGTGACCTTAAACTTCCTTATGCTAAATAGGTTATATTTTATAGGACAATGAGTCTTTTTCTATGAGTTGTTTCTTTTATCAAGCAAACACAAAATAATCTTACCAAAATTAAAAACTACTTACAACTCAGGAGCCTGGAAAGATAGCTTGAATTCACAAAGTTTCTATTGTACACTAGTTTTGTTAAGGATCAGTAACATATCTGCTTAACCAGGGATTAATGGTGATTCTGAATGATACAGTTACTAGTTTGTATAATCCAATATTGCCTTAGCAGATTTCCCTAGCATTTTCTGCAGTCATATTTTACACTTCATACTTTACAATATTTTGAAAGAAATTCTTTCAACCAAGTTATTCTTGGAGATATATACATGTATTAGGATATTTTTCTCATTTTTGTAAAATAAATGAAAGGCCTGATCTGAGGTTCTCCCAGCTAGCAGACTGAGGAGTCAGAAGACACAGTATCATTTGTTGGTAGATAGTTTGTTATGTTTTAATAACAGAGTGAAGATGTGAATGCCTCATTTGGAGATTTTCCAAGTAATTTAGCAATGGATAATTTAGGTACTGGAAATCTTAGTTATATGGAAAGTTCTGCTCCATGTTAGGACAAAGTACAAAAACACTTAGCCATTTACATATATAATACATAGACATGAAAACAGTGTTTGTCTGTATACAGCAGAGAGTGAACAACAATGGCGTCTCTGTACGTGAATGGAGGGAAAGAGAAGGACTCCATCTAGTCACATTCCTAGAGAGTAGGAGCAGAGTCCAGAATTTAAAATTAAATGACAGCATTCGTGAAAAAAATACTTTACATCACAAGCACAACTGTACTGTCCCCGGAGAGGCTTCCCTGTTAATCCTGGTCCAGAAATGGGCTTCCAGGGAAGGAGTTGCTGAGGGCAGAATGCTTCCTCCCTTCCCCACCCAGTACCTGCTGGTGTGTTTCTGAGAAGAGGGGCTCTGTATTTGCTCTCATTGTGGAGTCCTCAGATCTATATCTGCTGAGATGATGGCATTTTCTCTTCAGCCAGGGTGAGACCTGGTTTAACTGACATGTATGTGTCCATATCTGTCTCTGGAATGAAATGAGAGGCTTCTCCACTGAGGTCATTAATGTGTTGCTTAAACATTCCTGGAGGTAGGGCATGTGGGTGGTTCAGTGGGTTAAGCCTCTCTGCCTTTGGCTCAGGTCAGGATCTCAGGGTCCTGGAATCAAGCCCTGCATCGGGTTGTCTGCTCAGCTGGGATCCTGCTGAAAAAAAAAAAATTCCTGGAGGTAACAGGGCGGGGGTGGGGGGTGGGGAGAGGGGAATGGATAGTGGCTTAATCTCCTTGGTTTTCCTCTTCTCTGACCTCTCCGAGCCAGTGTTTCTTCTCACAGATAGGAAAACTCCCACTGCTTCCCACCTCTAAGGTGGTACCTTGAGAATGAAAGAAATCGTATTTGTAGACATTTTTGAGTTATAAAGACATGAATAAAGCTGTGCTTTCCCACAATGGGTGGAAATTTTCACTGGGAGGAAATCCTCAGTCAAGGGAAGGACTAGATGGAACCACTGTGATGCAGGTTCTGTGGATCCCTGATCTTTGGAAGACTCAGTCAATCTCACCTGTAAAATGGGAATTTCTTCTTCTTTTTTTGAATCCTTTAGAAAGAGGCACAAGGACAGAGAAAGGGTGTGAGATGGGAACAGAAGAGAGAAAAGAGGAGAAAGTAGGTGGCATGAACCCTTGCATCATCACTAAATCCCAGGGGAAGTGGGAATGCTGATGAAGAGTGTGAGAGGGTTTGTAAGGCACGTACAGGTATGCAAACAGTGACAAGGCTGGGAGTCACCTCCTAGGGACAGGCTCAGGATGTGCTGACAGAGATGATCCTAAGAAAGTAGCTTCTCCAGAGTATATGGGAGTTATGATGGTGATTTGGGGTGTCATACACCTGGACCTGGGTCCTCAGTCAACGAGACTGTGATCTCTGACCTGAGAGCCGTTGAGTGCTGGTGAAGGGGAGGCCGGGTCTGGATTTCAGGAAGCAACACTTTCCTAGCAAAATTGACTAACGGGGTCGCAATGTGGGGATAGGCTCCACACTCCCTAGCGTGTCATCTAACATTCTAGTCTTTGAGTTGTACCGTTGTGGTACTCATTGAGAGCCAGGCAAGTGATTCGTGAAATGTTTGGCTTGTATATATTTTGTCCTCCAGGTTTTTCTACACTTAGATGCTATGATTGAAGTTAGAGTTACAAACATCCTTTTCTTATGAAATCCACTTTTAAAACTGCCTATCTCTAAAACTACTGCAAAGAAAATTGGCTTTCCCCCATATTCATTCCTTAATGGCCTTAAAACAATTATCTACAGCTATTAAAATGCATGTCAACATCAAAGATTTTATACTTTGGTACATGGTTCCTATTATAAGCTATCACTCTAAGCAAAGAATTCACTACTGTGTGATGTTGAACTTGACATTTTTTTTAGCAACATTAAAAAAAATAACGCAACGCATTGAAGTAAATGCCTGGGTTTTAGATGAACATGAGGAAATAAGAAAACTTTACATTAAAGCCTTGCTTAAGATAAAGCATCATAACTTGCATTGTCTTATTCTGTTTACTATATGTTACCAATCAGATACAGAATGGTCTGTAGTAGTTCAAAACAGACTCTCTAGCTTCAATCATTGCATGACAAGAAGCCATGAAAAGGGCCCAATAACATCAGGGATGAAGAGTCAGGCTGAAAATGGCTTATTTTGACTCTGTTTTGCTTCTGCTAAGTGAAGGCTTTGCTGTCCAGGAGGAGTCCTCACATGTCCTGGGGTATGCAAGGCAGCAAGGATGGTCACTGCCCACAGTGTCACAGGAGTAGAGGTTTCCCAGTCAGCCGTGGGAAGCAGGGAGCCATCCACAAGAAAAGCCATCTTCTGGGGGCTTCTTCAGCAACAGGCTTTCCTGCGGACCCTAGCTTCATGCCACGCCCCCCCTTCCAGCTTCCTCTGGGCCCGTCTTTCCTCATGAGTAGAAAAGATCCCGCTTCTCCCCCTGACCCCAGTCCCCACGATGGTGCACAGGATTAACTGTTGGTTTTTACAAATTACACTCTGCCTTGATCCTGGGGTTGAATAAAAGATGTTTTAATTAAGATAATTATAAAAAATAAATCAGAAATTAACAGTAAGTCAAACAAAGCACAGGAAACAGAACACCATAGAGGCGAAGTAATGACGCTTAGGAGTCCCAGAATGACTAAATTAATGACAAACCAGAGACGTTCTTTTTCAACTGTATTCATGTGCTCCCTGTTTTCCTTCACTGATAAACACCTTGTTTTTTGCAACTATCTGTTAGAATTCCTCTGATTCCTTCTTCAAATCGCATTCTTATTTCTTACACAGGTTGTATGTGGTTAAAAGGTTATTTTCTTTTGGCCGCCTGGGTGGATCAGTCATTAAGCATCTACCTTCAGCTCAGATCATGATCCCAAAGTCCTAGGATCAAGTCCCACATGGGACCCCCCACTCTGCAAGAAGCCTGCTTCTCCCTCTGCCTCCCCTTCTGCCTCTCCCCTGGCTTGTGTTCCCTCTCTCGCTTTATGTCCCTCTATCAAATAAATAAAGAGAATTTTTTTTTAAAAAAAGTCATTTATTTCCTCTCTGAGAAGCTATCAACTGATAATGCATCCAAAATACCTTCTAACCTTGGTAATAGTAAATTGTTCTCTCTAACTGGAAGCAAATATTTAATTTTAGAGATTACGGTTTTACTCATTTAATTCCTCTATTTATAGCTCTCTTTAGCGTTTGAAATTGTTGAACACTCTTCTCCCTGAAACTTTCTTCTTGGCCTACATAATTATTTCCTCTGCCTTATTCTCCTTCTAAGTCTGGCCGGTCTGGTTTAACTGCAGGGAGTAAGTGTGTCAAAGATTCTTAAGGACAATGTAGCCAGCCAGAGGGGGTAGCAGACAGCAGATGTACAGTAACTGTTTTAGAAAAGAAGAATGAATTAATGAAAGAGGGAATGAATGAATGAATGAATGAATGAGTTGGGGCACGCATGTATTCCAGAGTTTGGAAACGTTTCTATAAATCTTATTGATAAAGCACCAAGGGGTTTGAATCTGGATTTATGAGACTTGGACAGAGTTGGATTTATTTGGCCTTATCTGTTGTTTATGATTTTGTCAGACATGTAGGTTATGAAGCCACTGTCTGGCATTCTGAACTCACCCTTCTGAACTTTGCTTTTAATGCCGTGTTGGAACTCTGCAGAAACCCATTTCTCCTTTGCCTTTGGGCCCCAGTCAGTGGCGGGAAGGCAGCCAGAGGCTGGGGGAGGAAGGGGCACATTCCTTCCAGACTGCTCACTGTCTTGCCAGCATTGTTGTAGCAAAGATCCTCTGTCCTGGAAGCTCGGTTGGTCGATTTACAGACTTTTTCTCCACCTTCTCAAAACCAGCCTCAGAGATATCAGCACTGACCCTTCCTTAGAGATGGAAGTCCCAGCACCTCCGTGCCTTCTGCATTAGAGCACACGTCACCATTCACAATGCTTCCCTTTAGCACATGGCTCAGCTCTCATAGACTGTGGTGGGAATGTGGGATATCATGTGATCATCCAAATGGATATACTTATCCTGAGTGTGGAATGTCATATCAACCAACTCACAGGGCAGAACAGGTGCACTGGTATGTCATAGGCAATAGACAATTCTGCATTCAGGCCAAGCAGATCCACAAAACACCAAAAAAATTAAAGCAAACCAGTGTCCTGGATCCCATGTTACCCACCTCTCTTGAACTGACATCACTTCTTTAGCTTTCCTTTATGGCCTAGTAGGGGAAGGGGGAAAGGAGCAATTCCCCATGCTAGAGTTCACCATTAAAAAAGTAAAAAGATAATAATTTGAGCCTTGTTCATGGATGGATCAGCCTGAAATATTGGTACAGGCTAAAAATGGACAGTTGAGAAAATCCAAGTCCACTCACTGGAAGCCATGAAAATCACTACATTGGGGAAACTAGCCTGATGGGCACAGCTCTGAGGAATTCTCCTAGTCGTCAGCTTTGGGTGAGGAAGACAGTCTCTGAAGGAGGTATATATATAAATATTCCTGGCCAAAAGCAAATGTCTTGGAAGGTGAGAGGCACTGAAGGAGTGATATTTTAAGAGTGGAATCACGGACATTGGAGCAAAGGGACTTTGGATGGAACTACAGGATTGAGCACCAGGGGTGGGCGTATGTATTCATGTCTCCTACCAATGTTCACCACAGGATCTCCCAGGGATGGCACCGCCCATCATGCACACAGAATTCCCCATCCAGAGAGATCAGATACTTTTGTCCTTGCCACACCAGAGCTATGTGAGGGCCCAGGGATGATGTAGTCATGGGAACAGGGATGGAGTAAAAACAAAGCTCAATCAAGATGAGCTGTCTCTCTCCAAAGTTTCTGGTGCTGATGAACATTAGACCTGTCAGCACCAGACATAGCCTCTTGAGTCCTCAACACGGCATCATCTCTGGAGGAGACCAATCAGCTACTTGATCACAAGTTGATTGCCAACAGCCCCTTTCAGCCTAGTGGGAAGGCTGATGCAGTCTTACTAGGATTGATACATATTCTGACTAGGATTTTTCATCCCTGTTTGCTGTGCCTCTGCGAGGGCTCACAAACCACCTAATTTCTTTTCACCAGATCATGTATAATAGATCCAAACACGAAGAGACTCACTTTATGTCAAAAAAGTGACACCAGACCCATGAACAACATGCAATGCTCTGGTTTTCTTACACACCACATCCTGCAGAAACTTCCGGTCGATTTCACAGTAGCATTACATCTTCTGTCTCAGCTCAGGGGCTGACCACCTCTAAGGTTGCTTTGCTGTCCTTCAAGACACAGAACACATTGAATAAAGAGCTATTATACCAACTCTGTATCCCTCAAAATAGAATGGAGAGAACAAGGAGCAGGGGTAGAACTAGGAATAGGTTCCCTACTAGAAAGTCAACAAGAATCAAGATAAGCCTAGGATCTCTTTCCAAGCAGAAATGAATGTGCTCTCTTCCCTTTTAAAATCTCATTCAGGGGTGCCTGGGTGGTTCAGTGGGTTGAAGCCTCTGCCTTCGGCTCAGGCTATGATCGTGGGGTCCTGGGATTGAGCCCCGCTTCGGGCTCTCTGCTCAGTGGGGAGCCTGCTTCCTCCTCTCTCTCTCTCTCTCTCTCTGCCTGCCTCTCCACCTACTTGTGCTCTCTCTCTCTGTAAAATAAATAAATAAAGTATTTTAAAAAAAATCTTAAAAAAGTAATAAATAAAATAAAATCTCATTTCATACCCTTATGGGCCGAATGTTTGTGTTCTCCCCAAAGTCATGTGTTAAAATCCTTGTGTTCAGTGTGAGGGTATTAGGAGGTAGGCGCCTTGATGTCTTGAGTAGGTCATGAAAATGGAGTCCTCATAAATGGGATTCATGCGCTGATAATAGACACCACAGAGGGCTCTCTCCTTCTCTCTGCCATGGGAGGATATGATAAGAAAATGGCTGTCCACACCCTGGAAGAGGGCTTTCCCCAGAACCCAACCATGCTGGCGCCCTGAACTCATACCCCCAGTCTTCAGAACCGTGGGAAGTAAGTTTCTGTTGTTTATAAGCCACCCAGCCTGTGGTTTCCTGGTGTACCAGCCCAACTAGACAAATGCTTCACTGTATTTGAATGGTCGTGTGTATTTCTCATGAAAACATTTTTGCACAAACACGTGTAAAATAGAATGAATACCATAGACCTGAAGCTTTGTAGATAATGTCTGCTGCTGCTTTAGTATGCTTTCATTTTGCCTCAAAGTGATCATGACCACACTTAGACACGGCAGCCCTAAAGCAAACAAGAGTGGAACTGAATTTCCCCTTTCTTCATGAACACCTTTCTAATTGAACAGTGGGCTTCCGCCGGAGAGGGAAGGAAGAAGGCAAAGAGAAGCGAGGCTTTTCCCAGCTCAGCAGTGCCTGCGAGGGAGTAGGTCCCCGAGCTGCTTTGACATTCTTCTCGAAGGTTCTTGATTTTCCACTCAGTCCCTCCAGGATTCTTTCCAACAAACATTACGCTTTCCTTAATGGTGCCTCATCAGCGGGGCTGCCCGTCTGTCACCTGTAAAGAAAGCTATCATTTGGTTTACAATAAAGTAGAATAGATACCTTTGAAATGATGTTCAACAATTCATGTGCAATTTAAGCAAAATAACCCCACCCTGAAATGGAAACAATACCCAAGACAGTTGAGCATGAATTTTCTCACAACAAACTTTTTTTTTTTTTTTTTAAAGAAACATCATTTCACCAAAGAAAAGCCGTCCATATATAAAAGGATCTCTGTAGGGTTGTTGGCTCCCTGTGTGTCTGAGTCTCAAGCAATCTCAGCCCATCTTTTCTTTTGATACCTGAAATTCAAAGGGATTAGTGCATTTACACAAAAGGGGCAGGGCTTGGTAGGTTTTTCTAAAGCAACATGACTTTCTTTTTTCCTTATATGTCTTTCAGAAACTCCTTGTTGATTTTGACAACGTGACTCTGGAATGAAAACACAGTGCTAGTGATTGAAACATTCCAGTGAATTCTCAGAATCTCCAAATACAGAATCAGATCAGGCACAAGGTGACACAAAGGTTGCGAATTTTGAGTTCTCACTCTCCCTTTCGGCCACCAAAGAAAGGGCGTTAACAATCACTTAAAATATCTAAAAATGATAGGGACATTTGAGAGATAAGCGTAGACACAATCTGTGACCAGTATAAATAGATCATCCTGAACAGACATGATGCTAAATGGAATGGCTTGACAAGCAGAAAGTAGGACACCCCGAGCAATGCAATCTCTTGGTCAGGTAATGTCAGGTGGTCATGGGGAAGTTTATATGCTACAGTGAGCAGGTGATGGTGTACCTGACATATTCAAAGTATATATTTAAGATGAAGGAACACTTTGATCATACACTGAAATGTCAGCTGTGTACAGTTCTTCCTAACCTTTTAAAAATGTAGGTATTAAGGTCTTAAATTCTCCCCAGTGCAAAAGAAATAGGAGTTGTAATTTTACCTTGTCTGGAAATAATAAAAATTTAATACACTGGGGGGTCCTCACTGCGGCCTCTTTTACCTTTCATACCAAAAAAAAAAAAAAAAAGAACTACTTTGGGTATAAAGTTATAACTTTGGGGAGAGTCATCCAGATTGGTTCTTTCATTAGACGTACATGATTCTGAACTGTTCAGTGTTGAAGAAACACCCATTCATTCTGAACACACAGCTTCCTTTCTATCAAGCAAACATGGGCAGAATGAAGGCCACACGGGCACAGGGTCAGGGGAGGGAAGGGGTGGGACAGATGGATAAAGAACGGAAAATGAACAGGAAGGAAGAAGGAAGGAAGGAGGAAAAGGAGGAGGAAGGGAGGAAGGAAAGGAAATGTGAATGTTTGAAAAGCAAATATAATCACCTTCCATCGCGGTGGACATAATGTTTCTTAGCTTGCCCGAGACAGTGTAAGTCATTGTATTAAGATATTAAAAATACATTAAAACTGTTAAGAGCATCAATGATCCTTTTTAAAAATCACCCAAACTAGGTAAAGCTACCAAAAAATAATTAGATTTATATGTTTATAAGTTCACCTCATTCATAATCCCATATCAAAAATGTTCTTCTGAGGGCTCCTATTTTATAAATTCTGCTCGCACACCTCCCCATACCCTCAGCTTGCTCCTTCACTGCAAGGCCCAGGGGGCCCCAGGTTTCTCCTGCTCTGGGTTCTTTTTTTTGCCCCCTTCACTTGGACATCATGCGTGGACTTACTGGGAGTGAAAAGGGCGGGTGTGCTGCCCACAACTACATCTCTCTTCCTCTTCTCACCCTTGGGAAAGGATGCTCAGGGAATATCTCTCCGCAGGATCTGAAGGGGCCTGGGCAGGAAGGGGCTGGTGACGTCCCAGTAGGTTCGCCCAACACCACTTTCTGCATATTGTGTGGGAAAAGGCTGGTCTTGGCTGCCGGAGGGCCGGCCTCATAAGTTCCTGACATCCTCAGTTTCTTTCTCTTTCTTGCTTGCCCTTTCTGCCTTTTCATTCCCTCTCCTTTCCCTCTTAAAGAGGTTTCCGTTTTTCTTCTGTGGGTCTGGAGGGAGCAGGGAGCTGTCAGCCTCTATCAGCCCTCTGTCATTCTCCCTTGGTTTCCACAGGGTTTCGGAGCTGTCTGGAAAAGATCCACTTTCCCTGAGGCTTCTGGGCCTGATATTAGGTCCGAGGGGAATTCAGATGATCACCTTTATCCACCACTGAAACTAAATGTAGAAGAGTCAGAAAGCCACAGCAACACAAGCCGAGAGATAAGACTAAAACATGAGCACATGTCACGTGAAGGGAGGCTTCCATTAGGCATTAGAAGAAATGTTTGCGTGAACCAGCACTGAAGAAGGCTGTAGGGCCTCCATTATATAGGGACAAAAACAAGAACAGGCTTAATTTAGGCTGCAACTGGTCTAAATTTAAGTACTTGGAAGCCGGGGACGAGTCTAGATGACTTCTGACATTTTCTCTCTCAGTATTGTATTTTTAGGAGCAGTCAATCAATCTCTTGCAGAAAAACATGAAATGTTCGTATCTGTAGTCCTCCAAGTTCACTCTGAAATTCATCCAGGCTGTCAGAAATACATCACGGAGCGTGCAGGAAATAATGTTTTAAACTGGCAAAACTAAAAGTAAGTTACATGTTTACAGCAACAAGGCTTCTCTCAGTATGGAACTAGAGGGTATTATGCTGAGCGAAATAGGTCCATCAGAGAAAGACAATTATCATATGATCTCCCTGATATGAGGAATTTGAGAGGCAGGGTGGGGGGTTGTGGGGGGTAAGGAGGGGGGAAAATGAAACAAGGTGAAACCAAGGAGGGAGACAATCCGTAAGAGACTCTTAATCTCAGGAAACAAACTGAGGGTTGTTTGGAACTGGGGGCTAGGGATAAGGTGGTTGGGATATGGGCATTGGGGAGGATATGTGCTATGGTGAATGCTGTGAATTGTGTAAGACTGATGATTCACAGACCTGTACCCTTGAAGCAAATATTATATGTTAATAAAGTAAATAAATAAATAAATTATCATACACTAGCCTTATAACACATATCAGTTATAATCATGAAAATACAGACTGTCATCAAAGTAGAAAATCTATGCGCGCGAGCACACACACACACACACACACATTTCCAATCATTGTCAACAGGACATTAGAGTTGATCATAAAAGATGCAGTTGCTAAATATCCCATATTCCAAAGTCATCACAAAAGATTCTGGAAAATGAGCACTGCGATTCTGCTGCTGCGGCCCCCTGCACACCCCCCCACCCACCCCCACGAGGATACAAGAAATACAGAAGACTAGAAAAGCATCATAGGGTATTGAGAAAAGATTGTCTTCTGAGTGAGCCGAGTTTGTGGAGCACCAGATAAGGAGGTTCCGTCTTTTCTCTAAGAAGAGGAGATGCCCAGAATATTCCACGGGAGCGATTTTTCTCTTGTCTGAAAATGGCGAGCCCAACAATCAGCAGACTGCCAACCCCAACCTGGAAGCTGCAGACAGTGAAGAAAGATATTTGAGGAATTAGAGAGTTGAAAAGTCAAGTGCTAAGAAAGTGCTCGTCTTTAGCTAAGGAAACCTGGAACAGGTGGTCTGGCTTCCGTACCTTGACAGTGACTCCCGAGAGAGATGAAGGGCATAAGGAGACTCCAGGAATAAGAGACGATGACATGGCCTTCGGCATTAGGAAAGTAGGCTCTGAGAGGAGCGAAGGCAGGGCACCCTCATCGACAAGGAAGTTGGGGTGATACCTAAAGGTGGAGCAATTACACCAACCCAGAAGAGAACACACAACTCACTCCATGGAGGCACAAGTAAGTGTCTTTTCCCTTTTCCCTTCCCATCACAACCGGAGAACTCTATACCACCCACTTTAGACAGCTTGAAACCAGATCTGCTGGTGTGGCCTCTGCAGAGATAGGATGAAATCTTGGAGTCTGAAGTTTTAGGATGGAGTTAAGTTAGGGTGCCTGGGTGGCTCAGTCAGTTGAGCATTCAGCTCTTGGTTTCAGCTCAGGTCCTGATCTCGGGGTCCAGAGATAGAGCCCCACATCTGGCTTCATGCTCAGCAGAGTTTCCTTGAGATTCTCTCTCTCCCTCTCCTGCCCCTCCCCCTGCTCGGTTTCTCTCTCTCTCTCAAATAAATAAATCTTTTAAAAAAATTGATATAATTAAATAAATGGTCATAGCCAAGATAGAATATTTTTATAAACTGAAGAGACTAAAAGATCAAGAAACTAGCTGGGATACCCAAAAAGCATACTACTAGAGGTAAAAAGGGTTTTCAACACAGTGGGACCCATATTCAGAAAAAATAAAAATGTTCCATAGAGAGAGAGAGCATCGTCATGTACAGTGAGGAATTTACTAATTCTTTGACTACTCCAAACAAATGTACTGACTTAAATACATGCCGGTGACAGATCCCAAACTTCACTGTGGGTTTAACAAAAACGAAGCAAACCAACCCACTGCAAGTCAATGTGAAAAGTTCTGAGCCAGGGCCATTTCTTCTCACTGACTTAGGAGAGTCTCTTACGCTTCCTTGGCCCCTCCTCCATCATTGATAGAATGAGAAGGTGGTGTTAGCACCTAATGGCATCAAGGCCTTGAAGGTTTGGGTCTTCTGGTATCTATGGCTTTTCGTGTCTGAGCAGATGTGATGAGCAGAGCCGACCAGCCCCCATGGTGGACCAGAAGGAAGCATCCCATAAAAAGCAACTGTTTCGACCATTACTTATTACAGATAGGAAGATAATGGTCTTCTCTGGGCCCTGACCATAAAATATATGCCGAATTTGATAGAATAGTCCCTGGTGTTGACTTCAGGAGGCACTGCGAACTGAATGTTTGTGTCCACCCCCCAAGTTTATATACGGAAGTCCTAATCCCCAGAGTCATGGTAGGTGGAGGAGGGGCCTCTGGGAACCATTGTGAATGGGATCCGTGCCCTTGGAAGAAGTAAGAAGAGACACTAAAGAGATAATCTCTCTCTCTCGCTCTTCACTACATGAGGACACAGCAAGAAGGTGGCCAGGTGCAAATCAGGACGCCAACCATCACCAAGAAACTAAGAAATCGGGGTGCCTGGGTGGCTCAGTCATTAAGCATCTGCCTTCGGCTCAGGGCGTGATCCCAGGGTCCTAGGATTGAGCCCCACATCGGGCTCCCTGCTCAACGGGAAGCCTGCTTCTCCTTTTCTCACTCCCTCTGCTTGTGTTCCGCCTCTCGCTGTGTCTTTCTCTGTCAAATAAATAAATAAAATCTTAAAAAAAAAAAAAAAAGAAGAAGGAGAAGAAAAGAAAAGAAACCAAGTAACCATGCTGGCTCCCTAATATCAGCCTTCCCAGCTTTCAGAATATTACATTATTACAATAAAAATAAACTTCTATTGTTTAACGCATGGTATATACCCTGTGGTATTTGGTTAAAGCAGCCCAAATGATGAATACAAGAGGTCAATAGTTACTCTCTTCATTTTTGCAAAGCACCAAATTTTGCAAAGCATAAATCAACATGTTCTTCTTCCCATTAACCCAGCCACTGAACTCCTGCCTGGGAGCTCAGAGCTCCTGGTAAATAAGGTCAACAGAGTTTACTGCTGCGAGCAAGTGTTTTCTGCTCTCTTCTCCTGAGAACTACGTAAATCTTTCAGTGGTAGGTTTTTCTTCAGGAGCTTTTGTCAATTATTTTTCCTCCTTTTATAAAACCTCACAATTAAGCAAGGGATGGTTCCTTAGAACTGCAAAGTGGTGCAGACCTCTCGCTGCCCCAGTGGTGAGTCTCAGGAGGCTCTGGGACCTGCAAAGCTGACTGAGTTTTCTTTCTGCAGCTTCAGGTCCCTAGCCATTCAAGATCTTCTCTATCCGGCTCTTTAAGCATTCTTCTCAGTTGGGTTTATGTTTATTTGAACTTCCTCTGTCTTTGTTTACACATTTGACACTTTGCCTTCCTCAAACTTCAGATCATCCAGTGTTTCCTCACTTTTGCAAGCTGCCTCCCTCACTGTTTTCCTGCAGACACCGATACTTGCTTTCTGGCTTTCTTTGGAGCTGAAATTTTGAGTGAATTATGCTTGACATTTAACATATGCACATAGTGAATATTCAGATTTCAAAGAGTGCCAAGAAGCAGACTCTTCTGCCTTCTATTGTTTAAACAGGCACAAACTCCACATTTTCTTTGGTTTTCAGTGTCAACCGCCTTCCTCCCTGAGTCACTGAATGAGCTCGTCTTTGCTGGGGGCAAAGCAATGCTTACTGGCCCATTGATGTATATAAATCGGAATTCAATCACGACACAGTCTTTGTCCTCTAGGAACCCAGAAGCTAAATTCAAACTATAAAGGCTGGAGGTAATGAGATTGAGCCTCTTTCCACTCTTCTAGGAGGAAAGTGAAGTATGAGTTCATAAATACCGGAGCCATCGCAGAGGGGGCTGCCAGAATCTGAAGAAAGTCCCCAGGGCACCTGGAGGTTCACAGATCAAGAAAGCAGAGGATGCAGAGGAAAGAAGAGACTGACCACTCCCAGGGAGAGAGAAATGAGAGTTCTACTCCTTCCTCACAAAACCAACAAGTATTTAGTGAAGGAAACCAGGACCTCAAAGGGAGTGGACGGGCTTCTCCAAAACAGCCTTCATGTTCCCTTCAGCTTCAGGAAACTTGATGGACTTCTTCCTGACTCCAGGCCCCTGACCTCCCTTCTCTTAGAAAGAACATTGACTTTAGAAAACTCCTAATTGCAAACATTCTCTCTGTCCCTTTAAAATGCTGACGGATCTTCACCTGGCCCCTGCCAGTTTTGCAACCCAGGAATTTCTTCCTTAAGGACCTGGGGGCGATCCCTTTGAAAAGTAATCATCAAGGAAGAGGGAGCCCCTGTCTCCCAGTCTTTGTGGGAAGGGAGAAGCCTAAGTTCAATATGTGCCATTTTAGCCAACATGGATAGACTACTCGCCCCCCGTCCCCCGCCCCAGCCCCATAACCTTCCATATTTTCCACTGGCTCACGCCAGTGCTGAACAATCCTCCCATTTGCCTGGTTCCAAAGGAGCTGCATTGAGTTTCAAGAGCCTGGTCTTCATAGTGCACAAGGGCTGGGACTGAAATGCCTACAGTTCTGTTTCACTTATAAGGCAGGAAGATTGAATAAGGGTTTTGTGATCTCCAGGAAGCAGGTGAGAATAGAAAATAATTAAAAGCCATAAAAGATATCTGCAAGTGAGCCGGGCAGCCTCAGTGTCTCCTAACGGTTAACATGATGACTCTTCGAAGCTGACACGTTCAGACCCAGTGATTGCTGCCTCCGGGCTGAGGCGTCGCTGGCGCGGGAGCAGCCCAATCACCCACAGCCAGGAAGCCTAATCAACAGCTAGCAAGGGTCTCGATGACAGATGGGGACCCGGCGGGACCCGTTGCATTAGTCCTGGCGACTAATAATCACAGTGGTAAGCCGGCGGCCGTCACATCCCTTCCTCTGTGTTTTCAGCCCGGGCTCAGAGAGGCCTGCGGAGGCGGCGGCATCTCCTCTACAAGGTTTTCCTGGGGTAGCCAGCAGCAATGGAAGGGCACCACTTGAAAGTTACTAGGCTCCTGGAGGTGGGGACCAGTGGGGTGGCATGGAAACAATCAAGAGAGGAGGAGGTGGCGGTGTAGGAAGTAGGGGAGGAAAGGAATAAAGCAGGTTCCGGGAAGCCTGGGTCTTTAATCAATTTGCTATGATTCTTGCCAAGGGCTAGAAGGATACTTGGTACGCACCAGGTCCACCCAAATACTTAGAGAGAAGGAAAGTGAGGAAGACAAGGAAGAGAAAAGGGGGAAAGGAGAGAGGGAAGGAGGGACCAAAAGCATCAGGACTATATTTAGAGAGCAGAGTTTCCCACAGCTGGGGATCACACTCTGTATTTCTCGAAAGGCTTTTGAACAGGTTCAGATGCACACACGACAAGCGTGCTGTCAGGTTTGCTGGCATCTACGCCACTTTATTCCAAGAGGTGGGAATGGAAGGCTCTGTTTACACGAGTTTGTACGGCAAACGTCATCACCCTTGCTTTCTCTCATCACGTTCAAGTCTTTATCTTTAAAGCTTAAAAACGGTTCCTTCTTGATGCTAAAGGATAGAACACTGGTCTTTCTGCTGAATTGATTTTGACAGTTCAACCCAGGGTAAATTGCAGTAGCGTAAACAAGAGCGTATACGGAAATACTCATAAAGTCAAGAAAATACTAGATAGCATTGCCAGTGCAGGCACGGAGCTTCTGAATAAACATGAGCTTTGACTATATTCTGAGACCTCTGCAGGAATTACTTCAGATTTTGCTACCTGACTGGACACAGAGCAGTGATACACGATGAGATATGAGTTCATGGGCCTTAAGACCCCTTTCTCTAGTGCATGCTTCTAGAATTCCAGATAATTCCAAAGTCCTGAGAACAGGTTTACACGATATCATAAAGCAGATCAGGACGTTTCCCAGGGAACATCAGCCAGTGTGACTTTTCAGAGTCAGTGCACAATCGTATTCTGCACAGAAATATGCTGGTGGGATCCCAGGCTCTGGCCAGCCTCAACACGAAGAGCAAAGTGTCAGCCCACAAACCAAAGACACCTAGTTACAGCCCCACTGTGCCAGCAAAGCTGTAGCTCACCCAAAGGATTACAAAGCCGTCCAAGCATGCGTTACCCTCTTGAATGGTCCTGACAGCAACGCCAAAGGTTAAAACCGATGGGAAAGATGTTGGATTTTAGTGCACTGAGTGAATATAACTTTAAAAAATGACATCCACAGAGGAATAGAGATGTTTTTTAGGTAGTGTACAACCTGGAAGTCATTTCCCCCAGGCAAATACAGTGGTGACCCATATCATTCCACCCACTCTTCTTCTGTACAGCAGAGAGAACTCGGGGCAAGGGGGCACAGAAGAGGATGTTAAGAGCTGGTGGGGGAAGAGGAAGAGAAGCTTCAGCATTTCAACTTCACGCAACAATGGTGAAGCTTCCAGACTTGATATGAAGCATTTGCGGACCGTGAAATGGAAGCTTTTTCTGCAATTAGCAATAAAGAAGTAAGGTCTAGAATGCAAAAGGATGTGGGGCTATAGAACAGCACAGACAGTGCTTGGATTGGTGGATCATACGGAAACAAAATAAGAAACAAAAATTGGAACTGACAAGAACCAGGACAGAGAAATGCCCATATTCTGATTTTTTGTTGTTATTAAAAGATCTAAGTTATGAGAACCCCATGGGTAAATCGAAAAACATGTCAAGTGAAAGGAAGTAGAGACAAGGAAATGCTTAACAATTCTATTTCTGTGAAGTTCATGAAGAAACAAAAGTGCTTCACGGAGACAGAAGTCTGACAGTGGTTAGGTTTGGAGTGGGAAGGATTGACTGGAAAAGAGTATGAGAGAGCTGAGTATTCACCACGCTTTGATCCAGGTGTGGTTACACAGGGTCACATATGCATTTAAAAGGAAAGAGGGGTATCTGACTTTAGTGGATCCCATCACCCCCATCAGCTTTTGTTCAGATTAAGCACAATGGTTAATTTTAGGTCTCAACTTGGCTTTGCCGTGGTGCCCAGATACAAGGTCAGACCCTATGGATATTTCTGTGAGGCTGTTTTGGATGAGATTGACATTTCAGCTGGTGAGGCTTGAGAAAAGCAGACCACCTTTCATAATATGAGTGGAGATCATCCAATCAGCTGAAGGCCTGCCTAAAACAAAAGACAGACTTCCAACAAGAAAGAAGGAATACTGTAGCAGGTGACCTTCAGACTTGAACTACAGCATTGGTTCTTTTCTGGGTCTTCAGCCTACCAGCCTACCATAAAGATATTACCAGTGCCCGTAATCACATGAGTCAATTCCGTAAAATGAACAAAAAATAAATACACACACACACACACACACACACACACATACACACACACGTTCTATTGGTTCTCCTTCTCTGGAGAACTAGGTCAAAAGTTTTTATAGAATAATACTTACGTGAAGTCTGTTCCTAACCAGAGAAGCATAGATTCTACTCCTACTTCCTAGGAATTAAACAGCATAAAGTCATCCTTGAACATTTACTCCTATTAGCACCATTTGGTCCTTATCACATTATGAGTCTCCATAAATACTAAGAAGGCTCTCCAGTTCAGGCCCTCATTTAGTTTGAAAGATACACTAGGGAATAAAAAGTGTTCATTCAGTGCTGGTGTTAGAATGCACTGATGTGTTAAACAAAACATATTTAAGACATGTTTGAAAGGTACTTTGGAAAGTATAGTGTCAATACTGTGCTCAGCTCCCTAAACACACAAAACCAAACACAAATACACACAAACAGTGGAAAAGCCACCATTTGTAAAGCTTATTAGCACAGAATCATCTCTCAGTAAGCCAAGCCTCTAGGTAATGGACGTAAGTCTCAGAAGCGGGGGTCGGGGGTGGGCTGAGAGAAAAGATTCCAGCTTTCCAGCTTTCCAGGCCTTTCTTCTCCATCTGTTTCTTGATTAATGGAGTAGGTTTGCAATCACTGCAGTAGGTTTGCCCCGCAGTCAGAGGTAAAGCACAGTAATGATGACCAATAGGGAGAGAAAGAAAACGGGGAAGAGGAGCGTTGGTGATACTTAGGGGAAGAGCTGGAAATCATCCGTCTCTTTTAACTCAGACTCTAAAACTGTAGAGAAACCTATTTTGATTTCTCTTTGCTCACCGCTGAGAACTCATGAAAAGTTTCTTTGTTTCCTCATTGTGAACAATCAAGGAAAGAAAATTAGAATTTTGAGCAAGTGTGCTGTGTGTGTGTGTGTGTGTGTGTGTGCACGTGTGGGTGTGCAGGGGATCTGTTTGTGCCTGTGAGGCTGGGCCTTCCAGGGACTCTCCTGCCACGTTCATTCTCTGCTTCATTCATTCTTAGCTGTTTGCTTTTCAGCTAACCTCCTCAGTGACTACAGTGAAAATAACCCAAAGTGACAGCTCGAGACCAGCAAAAAAATCGGTATGTGCCCATAAAAACAATTTATATTGCAGGCAAACCTGTCCCAGGATACTTTTTGTCAGTTTTCTTTGTTCAAATCCCTGTTATTTCTGCTTGAAACCACTGCTGTCATAACCATATTTTAAAAATGGAAACTAAGAAGATGAAATGGGTTTGGTGGGAATAAGGAAGAAGGGAAAGGATGGCAGAAGGGAAAAGAGCTTGACGAAATGTGCCTCACACTTGTCTTCAGTCTGTCAACTTGCCCCTACTGCGGATATGGACTGCAAGGTGTTGGTGGGGGCTCCGTGGGTCTTAACCTACCGAAGTCTCTTGGATCAGCTATCTGGGGGACCAACATGCTGTGAGCTAGCAAAGTCTACACTGGGTGGCTTTAGTCAGGGAAATTTGATCCTCATGCTAGTCACCTTCTTCGAGAACCTGCCACCCTTTCTGTAGGACTGTGTATGCCTCAAGAAATATGGTCTTATTTGACGCAGCATCTGCCCTGAGACATTTGGAGCCAGTGCACTCTTGAGAAAAAACACCATCATTAAGCTTGGAGCAGGACCATTCCCAGGGCGACCACCTCTTAATTCCTGGGCAGCTTGATGAGGAGGTCCATGAGGAAGAAGAAAGTCATGTTGGATTCTCACTGATGAGATGAAGCCATCCCAAATGGACACTGACACATTTTTCCTCAGAGAAATCAAGAGAAACGATGGTTTTGATGTCTGTAATACGCAGAAAGCTATTGGTTTCCAATCAGAATAAGTGTTGGTTCCCTCCCCTTTGACTGTGGATCAAAATGTATGGTGGTCCTATTCGAATGGGGCTCTTTTATACCCAACTGTTTGTCCATGGCAATGACTGCAGACAGCATGTGCAAGGAACACCAGGGCCAGAGGAGTGTCAGCACCCAACTACATTTAAGCCTACCATAAAATGAGCTTCCCCAGCAGCTGCAGGGGATTATTCAAATTACCCATAATTGGTAGAGCTATTCCCCTAGATCTCTATTCCATGGGTGCCAGTATGCTGTGGACAAAAACATGCACCCCAAGACTTGACCACATACAAAGGAAGACTACTACAAAATGATTACCTTATATTAACTTCATTAGCATTTCCCTTTCGCCTTCACCCCAAAATGAAATTAAAAGATAACTTCACTTTTTAAAAATATTTTACCATTGAAAGAAGGCTACCACTTGTTTGAATAAGCTCTATGTTAAGAGCTGTGTGAAGAAAACTTTATAGATCCACCCCCTTGCCTCTAGAAACATGTTAATTTTACACAGACACACTGACTGAATCAATCTGAACATGACAGTAATAGAAGCTCCAACTTTAAAAGTACAAGTGCCTCGGGCCTTTTAGGAAACAGAAAGAGACCCTAAGTACCTCAATGGAAGGCATGAACATGTTACACATGGTAATGAAACAGTTAATATCCAAGATGTCAATTCCAACTCCTCAAGAAAATATTAAATTATTATGTTCAGAATAGTTTCTTTAAGAAAGCAGAGAAATGTATAATTTCCAGTAGAACATGTTCTTCGCTGTAGAAAATGTTCCACCGAAGACTTTAATTTTTCAATGTTACAACACATATAACAAACCTTATCTGGAAAAAAAAATTTATATGTACATTTGATTACTGGACTTCTGTGAACCCAGAGAGAAGATTGCAGCCATGAAATGTATCCCAAATCCATTGCTGACACCCTGGAGGCCTCTTGGATAAAGGATCACCTGGTTGGAGAGTTTCAGTGGTTCCCTGCAGAGGGGGAAAGTAAACAGATGGGGGCAGTGAAGGTTTCGATTTGCAAGTTTGAGAACTATAAGTCATTTAATTCTGTGAGTGATAGCCATTGATGAGATTGGTAGAGGGCACCAAAATACAGACAGCAGGACATAGTTAATGGTTGAAAATGGTGGAGGAGCAGAGCATGGGGGTTCTCCTAGGTTTCTGTGGGGAATTCTATAGAGTATTTACTGATCAGAGGGACCCTAGGGGAGAGTGGATTGGGGTCGGGGTAAGCTATGGCTGGCTGGTTGTGGTGGGGAGGGCTCATGTTCATTCTCAGACTCGCTTGGTTTGTAACACCCTTAAAACACCCAGGGCAAGGTGCAGAATTGTGGTATCAGGAACTCAGCTGTAGTCTTGACCAAAGACAAGTGGCTTGGTTTATCAACCATGATACACAACAGAGAGATGAAAGGGAGAGGAATAAATGGATGGAAAGACAAATGGATTGAAATATGAAGAGGGATGGCTGGAGAAAGGGAGAGAGGGCTCAAGAGACAGAGACAGAGACCTGCACAGAGGTCGCTAGCAAAGTGTGCCTACGCCCCAGCTCCTGATGGAGCACTCTTCTCTGTCACTGTACATAATTTATTTGTTTCTGACTGAGAGGCTACCCCCACAACCTGTCTCTGAATCAAAATTTAGCTTTTAATTTGCTAAATTTTTAAATTCCTTAAAAAGGAGCTATCCATAAATAAATAAATAAATAAATAAATAAATAAATAAATAGCTGGAACTGTCTTTTAAGGGAAATGGGAAATATTTATAAGGTTTATGAAATATCAATTCAGGCTTTTATTGTTAACATGTCTATAGATGTAGTAAAACCCTGACTGAAAATAGTTAAATCTAGTTTTGTCACAAGACTACTAAAATGACTTTATATGTCCCTTTATTACTTTTTCTTCCTAATGGAGTATATGGTTCAACACATTCTGCCTCATAAAACAAGATTTGAAACTTTTAATCACATCTCTTTATGTTACATGCAACCAAAATAGTTCAGGACGGAAATGTGTTTGCTTAAGGGACTGGATTCAAATGACATTTCAAATACACACACACACACACACACACACACACTCCAGTTTCCAAAGCAACTTAATGTTATATCGCTGTTTTTCTCAGTGTGAGTTTGATAAATCATTTACACCTACTCTTGATGAAAAGGGACGGTGAGGTGGCAACATAATGTATTGGGTTAATAATAATCAGATTCCCTTGTACTGACATAACCCCCTGATTCCAAGGAGCTTTAAGTACCTTATAGATATTATCTCATTAATCCCTCCAACATCAGTGTGCGATGGATGGCAAATAGTGTGCTCCGCTAGGTTCGTGAGAGATAGAGATGCTGATTATAGTAATACATCGTGTTTGTAGAACATCCTGTGCTAAGGTACTCAGAACATTCCACAGATGCTATCAAATGAATTGCCCGATCTGCGTAGGAGATTGGGACCTGGCAAACATCACCTTCCTTCAGCTGAATGGGGAAAACTCAAACATATACGCCATGACTTACTCCATTTTACTGGTGGAGACACAGCCCAAAGGATTGTTTTCTCCTAAATGTGCACTTGGTGTTCTGAAAACGTAACAATTGTTATTTTTTTGATACTAAAAGTAGAGAGTAAATGATAATTGACAGATAGACAAACAGATGGACAGCCAGACAGGTAAATAGGTAGGTAGATGATAGATAGAGAAACAGGGAGACAAAGGAGACAATGCCGTTCCTAGCCCGAGCACGGTGATAATTACCACATCATGGTGTCATATCAGCAGACCCAGAGGGGCTGAGGAAAGAAAAGACCAAGGCTCTAAACTCAGCACATTTTTAGAAATTCTAATGGACTCCATTTCCAAAAGCTAATCCCAAGCCTTTCTGAGGTAGGCATAGGAGAGGCGATACAAACAGCAAGGGATTTAAGAATTCAAATAATGATCCCATGATAAAGGTTTGAATGCCCAAAGGCATAAAACTCCAATGACTGCAACGATTCTATTTAAGGGGACAAAATGACTTTTGGAATGGCCTGATGTATCATTAAAGTTGAAAAAAAGTAGCCTGTCCCTGTAACCCGGCGGATTATGCGGTGATGGTACACTCTGCTTTCCCCTGAAAAAAGCTAATAGAAAGAAAGTTGTTTTGTCACGTTGTACAAAAGATGTCAATGAGGAAGAGGCCGGGGCGTTGAAGGAGTATTTGGAGAGAGCGTGGCTGCAGGTGCGAGTGGACGGTGGAATCCAGGGCACAGCCATGGGACTGCTCAGAGATCAGGTTTTCAAGGGCTGTGAAGGCATTGGAAAGAAATGCCTGTATTTTTAAGTACAATGGAAATAATTGGAGGGTTCTGAGCAAACGCTTGATGTGAGCTGACTTGCACTTAGAAATTACTGGATGTTTTGAAGATACTGGGTGGGAAGGACGCGGGGCTGGGAATAGGGGACCAGTGAGGAGTCTGTGTAGTAGTCAAAGGCATGACAGCGCTGTGAGAAGAATATTCGACAGTGAGATATTAGAGAGAATTGTAGGTCAACTCTGCTATTTGATTAACCAAGATACGGCATTCCCTACCTGTGATAGACCACAGAGGCTCTAAATTGCCTGACACAATGGCAGCAATTGCAATGTGTTCTAATGGCCACCAAAATAACTCACACACGTTGACTTGGTTATCATGGAAAGAGAGAGAACAAGTTGAGTCTGTTCGTTTAGAATTGTTTCTGTTCTTCACTGAAGCAGATGAAAATCGTGTTGAGTGCAATTTGCTTCATACACAACAGAAAACCAATAACAACCAATAACTTCCCGGATCATAACAAAGGCAAAAACACATTCAACACAGATGATGGGAAAAGGAGTGAACAAGAGCCACATTATAGGCTCTCCCCTGCTTCGTCTAATAGAGTTGGACGCCAGTGGGCCATTGTTTTTGCCCCATTTGTCAGGCTCCTCTCATTACCCACTGGTTGATTTTTAAGCATTTGAATGTGAATGAAAAGCCAGTTCACTGTGTTCGATATTCTTTACAAACAGAGAAATGTACAAGGACCCCAAGATCTAAAGTTCAATTCTGAACCCCAAAGCTGGCTTTACAGTCCTCACCCACCGTCAACTCCTGCCTGGTTCTTACCACACCTACCACCTTCACTGACCATTACGTCAGCTTAGTTATCTCTGCTAGAACACTGCTGTACCCTGAGTTGAAATGTATGTCATCAATGTAATTACTTACTTACAGAATCACTTTTTAATTTCATTCCAGACAGTAGTTAGTATACTTCAAGCAGAATGCATAAGAATGTCTCCCCAACCTAAAATCAGAAATTTAAAATGTTTCACTTACTTGTAGAGCATAAGGAATAACATGGAGGATATTGGGAGAAGGAGAAGAGAAGTGAGTTGGGGGACATGGGAGGGGGAGACAAACTATAAGAAACTATGAACTCTGAGAGACAAACTGAGGGTTTGGGAGGGTTTTGGTGGGGGGTTGGGCGAACCTGGTGGTGGGTATTAAGGAGGGCACATACCACATGGAGCACTGGGTTTGGTGCATAAACAATGAATCTTGGAACATTGAAAAAAATTTCAATTTAATTTAAAAAATGCAATAAAAGAAGTTTAAAATGTGGTTCAGTAAAAGCAGAAAAGTCCCGCTGTAATACCAATATAAAGGTGAAGCTGGCTAAAAGAAAGACACAGTCGGGCTTAACATCCATTGTATCACTTGCAGCATCCCACAAAACATCAAATTGGCCAAGTGTAGGTTTCATATAAAGTGCCATGAATGAAAGTGATGCCAGATCTATTTCAGTGTCAAAGAAGAACGGGAATTATGTTACCTCAAAGAAACAGGTGCTCTTATCCTCAAATATCTCTCTCTCCTTCATTAATTTTCTAACTCTTAACACATAATCCCTCCAGGCAGCTGCAGTCCTTCCCCAGGACTGAAGAGGAAGAATTTGCAGGGTTCTGTATTAAAGTCTACAGACTGAAGGAGGGCAAGACGGAGTGTTTTGTTTTGTTTCATTTTGTTTTAATGCCACTAAGTCCATCCTTCTTTCCTTAACTCTGATGTATTTTCCTGTGCTGCTGAAGGATCTATCACTTGGCACTGGTAAGGCTTTGTCTCAGCAGGAGCTGGGGAGCGCTAAGTGGTTTATAGATTTGAATGTGGAGGCAATTTGTAAGCGTGGGGGGAGGAGCGGCCCAGATTGGTTAATGCTTTCACTTTGGCTTGCCAAATATGCATTTCATTTATAACCTAATGAATTATTTACTTTGGTTGAAATAATCTGTTCTTATTAAGGCACATCTGCTGATAATTATCAAGTGTGTGAGCAATTAAAAAAAATGTATTTCACACCAGTAAATTGAAATTTATCAATATCGGTGACAGCCAAGTTAAAACTACAGGCCCTCTCTATTGTTATCTATATTTGAAATACCTAAAACACACCTTATTATCTTGACATATATTAATATGCAATGTAAAGGGTCTCTTAATATCACATTTAATTCACCATTCTTATTAAAATCTAATTAGAGTTCCCCCAAAGGAACAGTCTGAATTGAGTGATTAGGCTCATACAGCCATTGAACTCTCATTATTACTAAGGGGATAAACTCATAACATTTAGGGAATATAAAATGATTTAAATTTACATCTAACCACCAATCACACGTAAAGTATAAAATTTCTTCAGAAGAACAAAATCACAAATAAATAACTTCACAGAGAAAATTCTAATGATCTCTTACACAACGCTCATATTATTTCAGTATTATATTTTTTCCCCATTGGTCTTGAAATATAATGTCTTAAGCTGCAGGAGTATGCTGGAGGATTATCAGAAATAATTGCCAAGTAGTAGGTAAGAAGGTAAGACCATGCCCACACCTTTGTACGTGTAGAACTATTCCACCTTGTTTCTCCAGCTCCAACAAACAGAGCTGAGTGGAAGAAAGAACTCAGCCCTGTTCCCATGCGATGTCTGTTACAGTAGCCAGCGCAAACCCCTTCTAGCTGCCCTCTGCTGGGTTGCAATCATCAGGTGATGTCAGTGTTTGGTTCTCAACCAGGAGCAAGAGCACATGCCCTCAAGTTCCATCTCAGAAACCCAAGGGTGCTGTGTTATGAGAGATTTGTGTTAGCAAAGTTGAGGAAAGTGGAGTTTTCCAAAGAAGCATGAAGTTTCCAAAGCTGGAAAATCATTGGTTTATTTAAAAAGAAACCAATGCGTGTGTCTTTCCCTTCTCACTGGTCTATGGTCACCTCTCAGCCATAGTTAGTCTTACTCATCTCTGGTTCCCCAAGTCTGGCCTGTTGCCTGACATACCGGTAGGCTCCATGACCACTTCCATCCCTCTCTCTGCCTGCCCTCACTCCTCCGAGTCACAGAGTTTCCCAGGGATCTGCAAGAACAGTCAAGGACAGTCATGGACGGTCATGGACAGTCATGGCAGTAGAACCGTATCTTCTCCTTCAGTGTCTCCCCAATAATGCTCTACCTAGCAGCAATCTCCCCAAATGTCAAGACATGGAGAAGGCATCCTTCTTGCCACACCGATGTGGCATTCTAGGACAGCATGGAGTTTTATAGGCAGGAGGTACCCTTAATATCTACTTAATATCTACCCTTAAGTACTACCTTTGGTACTACTTAATAGTACCAAATATATCTTAATATGTTTGATTATTTCTCCCTTTCTTTTGGGGAAACAAATGAAAATAACTGGTATTTCCCAGGTAAGTCACAAGGCAATGTGTGAAACATTGCAGAATAACACATTTCACATCATTATGTCAAACTGAGCATGGAATGTTTGGGAAGGTCCTCTCAGAAAATCTGAGCAATTTATTGGTCTGAACCTTCTGTTTAATGTTATAGTTAACAAGGAACGTCCTATAATCTTAGCAGAAATTAGGTGATAGTTTTTTTCTTGAGGTCATCAAGCTAATGTTTTCAACCCAAAGATTCCAGAATAGGTGGGTTGAAATTTGAAATACATGTCTAGTTTGGGGAGGGTTTGTTTTGTTTTGCTTTTTAATGTCCTTTATCTCTCCTCCCAGAAAACTATGCAGTGAGGATTCCTGATAACTTTCATTTCATAAGGCAAGGTTTGGAAGTATGTAAACAGAAGACTGAAGCCCCTACAGGATTTTCAGAACATTTTGCCATATTGTGTTAAGCAGAGATGAAGAGGGCCTTCAAGTCTTTCATCATGTGACAATTTCTTCATCATTGCCTATCTAACAATAACTTAAAATTCGGCCTGGCTCAGAGAAGGGAGTGATCCCTAATTTCAGCAAGGAGTTTCCCTGATTGAACATTTGATTTGTCAAACTCCAAGAATCCTAAACATTAGGGAAAGAATTCTGCATCCATCCTCTCATCATAATTTCCCCAATCCCATAATAGTAGTAGGGTTCACTTATCATTCCAATCCCATAATAAATATGTCAGCATCAGCTATTCCTGTGTTCATCTAGAGATAGAGGAATGAGTAGGACAAACACAGTCCTTGCCTAGTGGAGCTTTTAGACTTCAGTAAAGGAAGACAGAAAAGGGGGCAAGAAATTACAAAAGACCTTTGAAAAGGACCTTAACAGTGCTGAGTTCAGCTCTTAATTCAGAAAAACAAACCAGACCACTTTAACAAGTTTTCAATTTTACCATTTTAATTGACTAGGTTCTTTCCTCCCAGGAATACCATATGCCATTAATTCTTTAAAAATACTTTCATCGATGTTTTACCAGTGAGGGCTGGGAGATTTAAGGACCATCGAAACATCATTTATGGTCTGTGCTTGTGGGGAATGGAGATGAAGCAGTGGTCAGGAGGAAATCTCTGGAGAGCTCTCAAAAGAGTTGCAGTTACACAAAACTGTAAAGGCTTCTCTAATAAGATTCCAGACCTCAAGGACAGGGTAGATCACCTGGAGAGTCCACACTCCCTTTTATTCTATTTTAATACGAGAGAATGTAGGGTGAACCCATTTCTGAAGAATGGAGATTAGTTATTCTTCACCTTGCCCAGAAATTTTCCTTCTAGCCAAGTAAGTTTCTAGCTTAAGGGAGAACTCTGCATTTAGTTTCCCAAAAGCCTTTTGTGACAAATGATAGCTATATTAACGTGGTGGATAGGTATGCTGAAATAGAGAATTACTGCATCTACATTGCATTGGATTCTGATTTCTTTCACTCTAGGCAACTCCGGCTGCCTCCTTTGAAAGCTTTGTGGGCAAATTGTATCAGGAGAGGTTTTTAAGTCTATGGCTAGATCATGATTAACTGCTATTGTGGCTGCTTCCTTTCCAAATTACAGGGAGAGAATGAGCTAAAGCGTGTCTCAAGCTTTGGAAGACACATTGAAAGTAACACTTCACTACAGAAAACGCAGCATTGATCACAGGAATCCTTTCATCGGACAGAGAATCATTTGCTTAAAAGACTCTTACGGCTCATGCAAATTTTCCCCAAGTAGCATATCTAGTGATATTCAATCTAGACTCTCCTTAGACTTCTGAAAATCCTTGCTCTCAGTGTCCATGTGATTATGTGTAAATTAATTGATGGAATCGCTTTGATTCCATCTGATCGGATGTCTCCACCTGGCCTGACCCACCCTTGTATTTGGGCTTTGTTACCTGGGGCTGGTTTCCGGACTTGTTTTTGAGTAAGTCCCTTGGGGGAAGGGGGGCAGGGACAGTTTAAGGGTTAAACAACAAGGTTATTCTTTAACCTGGATGGGAGTGATCTGGCTAAAATAGGTCCTTACAGTTCAAACATTTTATTCTCTCTGTAATACCTTGGCAAGGACATTCCTTGTCTAATAAGCGAAGAGAGAAAGGGGGAGCAAACATGGCCATGGTTTGTCATTCTTGGTGGACTGAGGTTTTAATTCTTATAGGTACGTGTCCTATAAAAAAAAAAATTTCCTTTTAAGTTAATTTTGGGATAGAATGGTGGAGTTTGCATTCTTCTGGCAAAATTCTTTGGCTCTTGGCTCACTCTGGGGCCATAGATGTGTATGTAATACCTGTTGTGGAAAATCTGAGCTTTATTATCACGGCGGGCCCAGTGGGATCACTACCCAAGTCTGAGCACCTCACAGGGTTAGGAATGAGTTTTTGTGGTTATGGGTGATGGGGGATGTTAAAAGGACATTTTCACAGTCTCTCAAGGCCGATTGGCCCCTTCATGTGGAAGTATGATCTATGCGGAGGCATTTCTGGAGAGTGCTAAGTCACCCCAGGGGACTTGTTTCTTTTTCTTTTCTTAATCAAACAGGTCGGGCCTCTGGTCTTTTTCTCCTGCCTCAGCAGGAGCAATGATTTGTTACCTTATCTTAACCAAATGGGGTGGACATTCGGTCTTTTCTTCTGCCCTAGGAGGAGCAAAAGGGAGCAGGAACAGGAAGGGGCTGGGGCTCTGGAAGTCTCTATCTGCCTCATACCTAGCAGAACTATCTTAAGTCAACCCTAAAAGTGATATTTCATCCAAATAAGCTATAAATTAGCTGGTCAGAGTCAGCCCGAGGTTTCAGTGGACATTTCCCATCCTCTTTCATGAAAACTCAGCACTTCACTTCTGAAAGCACTAAATGGTCATCTGATTACTAGCTTTGCATAGATATCATATATGAATCTTCCTAGTTCTAATCGGAAACAACTGGAGTTTGATTAAAGTCTGTAGGGGAGGTTTCCAGTCTGGTCCTTAACTTTACCCTGCAGGGGAGGCGAACACTGTCCTCCTTAAGAGCAACTCAAAAATTATTCTTTATCATAAAGAAACAAAGACATAGTTTTTGAGTTTCTTGTATTCTAAATAGAAAACATTTTAAAATTTAGTATGCTAATATAAAATGCCTTCATTTCTTCACCATATCTTTTGAAGTCAGAACACAGGGTAAAAAATGCTTGTAAAGCTCTAAACTGATGCGAAAGTGTTTCTTTTATTTGCTTCATTTATATACAATCTAGGTAATTTACCAAAATAATTAAAAATGATCCTTTTTTACTCTAAGGATTATACCAGAATCCCAAATCAAAATATAGAAATTTTATGATTAAATTACCTGTTTCATATCTAGATTGCATTGAATTTTAAATTAGTGATTCAACATTATTCAGATCAACATTGCAATGAGTTTCCTTATCACATCTGATCTATATATAATACGTTTTATTTCCCCAGCTTTATTTCTTTTTAAAAGCCCATATATTCCATCTATTCACAAATATCTAAAATTAACCACCAAGGGAAACTCTTTTCCTGTAACATCTTAAATTCCCCCTTTTACTCCTGATAAACAAACAAGAGGGAAGAAAAAAACTGAACCAAATCATATAGCAAAACTATAAATGCTTGTCTCTTGAAGGCACTACCTCAGAGCCTGATTCTCAAAAAGTAAAAAATAAATAAACACTTATGCAGCCGTGATGGGAATTTTCAAGGCATCTTTTATGCATGAGTAGAAATGTTCAGTGCACTAAGCTCAAAAAAGAAAAATTGAGGATTTGTATGAATATATAGCCATTTAAAATATAGGGTAGGGAGTTGAGGGAGAGAAGAGAGTCCAATGAAAGAGGAGGTGAGATTACCACTGGCAGTCAAAAACACATTTTCATGAAAAAGAGTGAGTGAACTCTCTGTGCCGTAATGTTCCACTTCCTTCTCTGTTCTGCTGGTGCCTGTATCTCCAGCATGTGGACACAGTGAGCTACATTTATTACTTCTGGGTGAACAAAGGGCACATGGCCTTGATTCTTCATCCATCAGACCCAGACATGACTGAATACCAGGAGATGGGGAAGGTCCTTCACACGCAAGTCAATGAAATCAAGATTTCTGGTGCTACCATGAAGGGAAGATTAGCAATAAGGTAAGAGAACTTTATTTCTTCCAAAGGCAGAGTAAGTGGGGCCACAACCAATCTCTTCTGAGTAATGAATTCCAGGGCAGCCACAGACTGGCTCATCAGGGTCGGAGATGAGATGCAGTCATGGCAACCAAGAGCTTCAGGTTCCTGGGATCAGATTTTCTCAATCTCGAATCTGTAAACACACATTGTTCATTACATTGTGCATTCCAGAAATGCAGGCATTTTATGGCTTGAGGACAAACCAATTAGTGTGGGTCAAACACTGAAACACTGATTGTTAGAACTGAAAGGAACCTTGAAGACCACTGAGTGCCACCATTTTACCCTACACATGAGAAAACCAAGACCCAGATGTGGGATGACTTGGGCATCACCAAGCACCAGAAATGTGGCATGGCCAGTGAAGGCCATTAGAAAGCAGTGAGTGAGCAGTGGAACAGGACACTTACTTGAATCTATTGGGGTCACTTGATTTGTTGTTGAAATATGCAGTACAAATAGTAACAGGACCATAAATTCCTATGAATCAGGACTAAAATTTTATACCTGAAGAGACTTTGTCCACCTTCTATCTCCTTGACAGTATACATGCAAAAGGGTAAGGATTACTGAAGCCAATTCTCTTCAGTTGCCTACAGTATACTTCAATTTGAAAGACACTGTCAGACCTGTGTCCCAAAAATGTTTGCCCCACCTGTTGGCCAGGTGACTCTAATGTCAACATCAGATCCATGTTTTGATATTAATAAATTATCTGAAGAATATCTCTATTAAAAAGCAATTATATTATCAGAAAAATAGCAGGTGATCTGATTAGCACTTGATAACACACCAGCATGGATTCAATGATAAGGTTAGCAGGCTATCCCCAGCAGCACCAGGGCTCTGAGGAGAGAAGTTTTGACAGAAAGGAAAGGAATTGAAAGCCCTCATAAACACAGGGTATGCACAGGGAGCCCTGGGGACTTCAGACACGGGTCAGAACTCTATTCAGACACTGAGTAACCCTCTGACTTCACGCTCATATGCTGACTTTCCCTGTTACTTGAAACCAATCAGGTATAAGTCAAAGTGTTTATGAGAGGATTTAATAAAACAATGAGTAACAAATCCAAAGTCACAAAGTAATTCATGGAAATTTCAAGACACCTCTCACTAATGTCTCTTTGCCTACAAGGTCATAAGCTGATCATAACAAAAACTCAGAGCAGAACACCACAAAATTTCTTCTTATTTTGGCTCAATATGCTTTACATGGAATTCACCACCAAGAAGAGACCTATGATTTATGAAGGTTAGAAGTAAGAATAGCTAACACCTCATACCATTCTACTTTCCCAAAACTTTCTCAAAACTCCCATTCCCAAACAGTGTTCCTTCAATAAGCATAGACTGCTTTCAAATGAGTATTTAAAATACGACCTTTAGCTAAAGCAGCGTCTCTTCCCAAAGAATTTACAAAAGAAACAATTGTGAAAACCTTCAGGGGTACAACAGGACTATCTTCAGAATTCCCTTAAATTTAGAAAATGCTTTTCTGTGGGTTGAACCTAGGATCTTTGAGAGTGGTTCAAGAAGCCCCAACCAGCCCTCTGAGCGTTGACATTTCCTTCTCACGATTATTAGTCACCCCCAAAGTATAGGAGAAAAGAAAGACATAGGAATCATTTTCACAAAAACAGATGTGAAAAGTATGAACACAGGAAAAGTTAGGTGACTGGAAAGAATCCAGAAGGGAGATGCAGGGACCTTTGATCACAAACAAGAAACCCACCTGACTGAACTCTTGAGTCATTTAAAATTAGGCATTCTGGGTTCTCTGAGAAGAGACAGTGTCACTTATGTCATTTACTACCAGTGGTCCTTTCACTTGTTAGTAAACTCACACAAATGAACCCACTGATCACTAGGACTCTAGAAGCAGTCAAGCTGTGGGGAAGTCCATCATGGACCATGCTCAGTTCATACACATCGGAGTATCTTTGCTCTCAATCCCAGAAAGACAAGGTCTTAAGACAGAAGCTGTATGCACAAATTTTGACAGATGTAATTATTCATAAGTTCCAGGAAATGAAATATAGAATGATTTCTCCAAACTTCCCAATAGGAAGATGACTTGAAAGGAAAACAGATGATAGATGATTTGCTCTTTAAGTAAATGTGCAGGCACCAATGCTTTGCCAATTATTTCACTTTATATTATTTAAATAGGATTCAGTTCTTTCAAAATGTATTTTTGAACATTTATTGAGGGTAAATCTGCTCAGAGCTATATATTCTGGAAGATAACTATCTCCATCCCCACTGGATGTTAGGAGTTGGTGATTTTAAGTCTCAGCTGGTTTATAAATGTTTTCTCACATTTGAGAATCTTACAGTCAATAAAGCCAACATTTGGTAAGTGATGATATCTACTCTACTGGCTCCATTCTCCAAAAAATATTTTTACCACATTGTTTTTAAAAAGTGTTTGCACTTAAAGGAACTTTTCTGAAGTTCAATCCAGAATCAGCTGGTGTGATTTGAGAACCCGAGAGAAAAAAATCCATGTGCCAAAGTAATTCCTTTCCAAATGACACCTCTACTTAATAAATTCTCCTTACAGAGGTTTGAAATTAAATTTAATCTGTAATACTAAAGAAATATTTTGCTCTTTATAAGAAATGTGGTTATAATTGCAATATTTGGGCATCATTTAAATTCACAATTGGTCCTATTCTCCTTCCTTGCAATTTAACTTATTTTAAGGAAAAAATCCATTTTTTATCTGTCTCTTATGGGAAATGGGATTATTCATTTTATTTATTTATGAATTCATGTTCTGGGCCTTTTCTCCATAGACAATCTTTTACAAGTAATATTCTCAAATTTTAATCAACTATAACTTCTAACAATACTCTGAGGAACTTTCTACCTTATTTTTTATTCAGTCTTATACTTTTCCTATTCTTTGCAGCATGGGGTGATGTTGGAAAAAGGAAATAGGGAAGTTGGAGGAATTCTTTCTGCTCCCTTAAGCCTAAGAGACTGAACAGAGCAACAAATCTTAGATGTACTCCAGCCATGAAGAGAAGAAAATGGGGAGGCAGATGGGAAGGGGAGATCAGAAGAGCAAAATCTGATAGCAAATATTCTCTACTAATACCCTAGAGTGATCTGATCAACACAAATACTTACTCAGTGCTTGTCACCCCACTGCGGGGTAGATGGAGAGAAAAGGACCCAACAGTCCAAAAAAATCAATAAATTAATTGCATCTCTTCAGAAACAGGAAAACCAATATCTTCTTGAAAGTGAAAGGAAAATAAGACACAATTCACTCCGTATTATTTAAATTTCCTCCTGTCTCCTTACTCATGCAGAACACCTGGCTAAGTATCTTGCACTTAATAGATTCTAGTTCCATTCTCTCTCCTCTCTTTGTTCAAGTGACACTTAGTGAACATTTAGCATGTGCTTGGCAATGATAATATAAAGATAAATAAGACATAGTCTTCGCTCTTGAAAGGTTTAGCCTACAGAGGAAGATGGGCATTCAAGCAGATGATTTGCATACAACATGGAGTTCACCCCAGGACTTCCTCACCCCCTGTCACATAAAAAGGCTTCGGAGGGGAGAAAATATGCAGTATGGGGAAAGCATTACAAGCCCATAGAAGAGATAACTCTAGACATGTTCTCAAAGCACAGTATGGTATGTCCAGAGAACCACAAGCTGATTGACGTTACCTAAATATGGGATTCAAAGGATGCGGAATAGGAGAAATGAAGCTCAGGTGGAGACCAGTACAAAGTTTCCCGTCAAGGTCAAAGAAGCCAGAGTTGAACTGGGTAAATGTCAGTGTCACTACCTGAGATCACAGATGTTGCTGGAAAAGCAGGTGGCAAGTGACAGTCCCAGTATAACAGCAAGGAGATACTGGCTGCAGTTTTTGGACATTTCAGCCTGAGGTTTGCTTCTTCAAATATATCAGTCTAGCCCCGGATGGGCAAGAAAATCAAAAGCATAATAGAGAAACCAGAGTTAGAAACATAATTTTGAGAACCATCTGCATATACGGAATACTTAAACCATAAGTTAGTTATTACCGAATTGCTCAAAGAGGCTCATTTTATAGCAGAGAAGACTTCCAAAATCCTTTTTGTAAAATGTAAGGAATGTATTGAAATTTTTTATTAAAAAGCCAGGGACAGTGAAGTGTGCAAACCTGGTGATTCACAGACCTGTATTCCTGGGAATAAAAATACATTATATGTTTATTAAAAAAAAAAAAAATTAAAAAAAAAAAAAAGCCAGGGTCAGACTTTAGGTTTTCAGTCAAGCATGCAGGGACCTTGGAAGTAGCCTGTCCATTGTAACAATAAGTGAGAAAGCCAAACTGAAAAATCAACAAGTCTCAGCTCCAAAAGAGAAGCAAAGTCACAGGAAAAGCAGCAGACCCCAAAACTGGAGAGACAAACCGATAAGAGAATCACAACTTACCGGAGCAGAAATTCCTATAAGAACTAAGCCAAGACTGCAGTTGACTAATTGCTGAGGGTTCCAGGTGGACTGGTCTGAGAGACAAAAACTCCAGGACATTCCCATGGTTCTGTGGATTTACCTCCAGAAGCTCAGCAAGGTTTGCCCAACAAAGATCAAAGAAAAATCCCCTCTGAAGGAAGAGGAGAGAAATGTAACAATTTTGACAAATGCCAGAGTATTTTGTTCGTAATAGGGCCTGCACTTAAGAGAAACTGTGTTACCAAACCCTAAACCATTGGGTTATTAGCAGAGCCGAACTGACCTGGGTGGGGAGGAAAATAGCCAACTCCAGCCCCGCCCTGGTCTGTCTGTCCTACCTGAGGAGGGAGGAGACAGAGAAGAACTTGTGCCATTCACAACCGAGAGTCACAGGCTCACTGAAAGACAGACCTAATCACATGGTTAGAGAACATGTCCGCTCCTCAGATCCCTCACGGCCACATCACTAACGGCCCCTACGCAGGTGTTCCTTCCACCCAGTACCTCATGTCTGGCATTCAACAACAACAAAAAAATCACAAGGCACACTAAAAGACAAAAGCGCAGTTCAAAGACACAGAACAGGCATCAGAACCCAACTCAGCTATGGCAAGACATTGAAATGATGAGATGGGGAATTTATTTATTTATTTATTTATTTATTTATTTATTTTAAATTTTTTATTCTTATAAACATATATTTTTATCCCCAGGGGTACAGGTCCGTGAATCGCCAGGTCCACACACCTCACAACACACAAGATGGGGAATTTCAAACAACGATGATTAAGATGCTAGAAGCTCTGAGGGTAAAAGTAAACAACATGCAGGAAGAGATGGGCTGTAAGCAGAGAGATGAAAACTTTTAAGAAAGAAAGAAAAAGAAATGTTAGAGAGCAATAAAACTGTTAAAGAGAGAGGTAAGAAAAAAACCATGTGCGCCTTCTCTCCTCCCTCCACACCCCTTTTTTATCACGACCGTCAGGGTTAAGCATCAATTACGGGGGTGGAAGAAGGAATCCTGAGCCATCGTATTGAGCAAAATCTGGTCCTTTTGACCAGGACGGAAAGCACTGCATCCGAGTTCCTATAGTCCCCACATCACCTGCCCTGTGCCTTCATTAAGCTCTACCACCCAGAAAATTGATGGGAGGGAGGGACCAAGTACAAGCACTCTGCTCTGTGAAGCATTTCATAACGGCTGCTTGCACACTGTCCAGACGAATGACACCATCCATTGCGTGAGCTCCTACTTATTACCACTAATTGCTGCCGAAAGGCTGGTTCTGACCACTGCAGGGCAGCTGCTGACAAGAAAGGTAAAGGCCGGGAGGGCCTAATGGTTTATTGGGACCATCGGGAAAGTCTGTGTGGAGAATCAATTTCGCTGTAATTCTCAGCCTGGTAACAGCAAAAGGCACTCAGATTTTTATAGTAAATAAAGGCCTCCTGAGTATGAGTCGTTAATTCCTCAAAGAAACTTGCCCTTTACAGTCAGTTATTTATCATATGCTCCTGTTCATCCTCACACGTGCTTCTCTGCTCCCAGATGAATTTTCCAAAGCTGGGTTCCTGTAAGAGATCCCAATGATTTAAAGATATTCTTAATTCTTCAATTATTTGTCTGAACGCTCCTCTGAGAGTCTTCACGGGAGACTTAAGGCAGCTTGTGTTCCCTTTTGGGGTTGTTTTTGTTGTTCTCTTGCAAGTGGACATTTTTGCGTGAGTGTTAACACAAAAGTGAACCATGAAAATAGAAGATGAACCCCATGATCGGTGGCATTACTGGGATTTCAGGAAAAGGAAGAGAGGATTTTTTTTTTTTAAGATTTTATTCATTTACTTGACAGAGAGAAATCAAGAGCAGACAAAGAGACAGGCAGAGTGAAAGAGGGAAGCAGGCTCCCCGCTGAGCAGAGAGCTCAATGCAGGGCTTGATCCCAGGAACCTGGGATCATGACCTGAGCCAAAGGCAGAGACAACCCACTGAGTCACCCAGGCACCCTAGAAGAGAGGATTTTGAGGTAACAAGTTAACGTGCTACTTGCTTGTGTAACACGTCTTTTAATGTATGACCTTCATGCTTTGGAGTAGGAGACTCTACTGAGAATCTGTTGGAAACATGAGAATCTCTGCTGAGACAAAAATGCACGAAGGTGCATGCACACAGTTCTACTTGCAATGCTAGGGTTCATCTACCTCTCGTTGCTGTTGAAGGTTCCCCAGAAGTTAGAGGACCACAGGTAAACACTAAAGGGCTCATGTCGTGGTCCTTTATTTACAGATGATATCTTTAGTGCTCTTGCCTCCACTGGCAAGAAATCCATTTCCTCCACTTCCCAAGGGATGGTGGAAACATTTTATAAGGCACTTCACCCATGGATTCCCCCCCCCAGTGGCTACGAAAGTGAATATGATCAAATTATTTTAAGCTGAAGTAGCTTCTTGCTCCATGTCTGTTCCTTGAACCTCTCAAATATTCCCACCCCTTCAACAAATAGCCATCCAAAGCCCACCCACTCTACTCGTGAGTTTGCTCTGGGAATGACACAACTTAGACTTTATGCTCCCCACCTCCGGGAACCCATTGGCAACATCTCCTTCAATGTCCCTTCCTGTGACTTAGCTTCTCCCAGTGATGCCTACCTTGTGGCCCATTGCCCTGTGTTCAAGCCAGTCTCCAGGAATCCCAGAACTAGCTGAGATCTTGGTGTCCAGGATTCCAGAGATTCTTCCCTAGAGAAACCCGTCTGCCCTATACAAGGTAGCTGTAAAAGTACCCTCCCACTTCTTTCCCACAATATTGAAGGTAAAGAAAATAAAACAAACCAACCAACAGCCATGATGTGGCCACTCTACGTGCAAACCCTCAAATCTGATTCTAGAAAGTAGAATATGTCCAGATGGATGAAGAATTTTTTCTTCCAACTCTTTAGCAGGAGCATAAATTTGGACCTCCTCACCTCCTTGGCTCCCCACCTCTTTGGAGGCAGTCTGGAACAAAGAGAACCTGGCTTGGCTTTGGGCTTCTCCCTAAACATCCTTATGTTCCTCTATAAGGAAAGAGTTGAAAGCCTGGCTTGGTTGGTGGTATGTGGGAAGATTATATAAAGAGCAAAAAAAAAAAAAAAAAATTTAAAAACCTTTTGCATATTAACAGCAAAGCTTACAAATCTGAGCATGATTTTATAGTTAGTTCTAGTGAAGAGATGTCAGAATATCAGATAAGGTAAAGATCAGGAAATTTTTCACCTCACTGGAAGAAATGCCTTCTGGCCACTGTAGGTCCTGGCGCTGGACCATGAAAAGGAGGCAGGAGCTGAGACTCGACTCTCCTCTACCTCCTCACCCCTCTGAATTGAATCTCAGAGGCGAGAATGCAGTAGAAATCCCTGGTGTGGGTGGGGGGGAGGTTTGGGAGGGATGCAGATACTCGATAGGATCCAATTTACTTGTAGTGTTAAAAACAGAAAAAAGAACAGATATAGCTCTGTGGAGTTACTTGGGGAAAATGATACATGTACGCAAATACTTGTAAATTTCCTCATACTTTAGCTCACATAAACTCATTCAATACACTTTATTCACCTTCGCCACCACTGTAGAACCGTAACTACCACAAAATACCACCACACCCATTTGGTATAATTCTTTATATGGTATCCAGTTAGCTTGAAGGTATCCATGGGTTTTTACTTTCTGAAGGGAATGAAGGATGCTGAATCTCTAGGTCCCATTTAAACCATTAGTAATATCCCAAAGAATTTGCAATTGATGTTGAGGATTATTCAAAATTATTGAGCTTCAAGTAAGTTCCTTTACAATAACTACACAGCATTCCATTAGGCAAGTTGTATTTGTATTTTTCGAAGAAGAAAAAAACCTAGAGAAAACACCACCATAAAATAATTGTCTTTAAAGCCATCTGAAAAGCATACAAATGGACCTGCTAATATGTGAAGCTGAACTAAAAGCATTGCCTTTCGTTTTCCACAGGAGGCTCACTAATTATTAATTTAGCAGTGGTTTAATATAATAAACACACACACACTTAAGCCTCCCTTCTCAAAATAAGTTCAAGTCTGTCAGAGAAATTCTCAGCACTTCTATTGCTCTCTCCCCACCCAGAGCATGTGTTAAAGCATGACTCTGCTGAAATAGCACATTCTATTTTTGAGTTTCACAAAAGATTTAGACATTTTAATGTTTTCTGGTTGTTTGTCCATTTATGGCTATTTCAACAGCAACTTAAGAAAGGCAAATCAGTTTGCCACTGGAAACTCATCTGCTGGGTCTGCTCAGGTCTGTTCTTTGGCATACACTGGGAATGCCATGCCACTTCCCTGCAGGATAATTATCGGAGCACAAGGTGCAGTCCAAACCCCTCACATCTGTGCCATTTTGTTGATCAATGTCTCATTATTCAACATTGAAGAGATACTGGTCACTTAAGATGCTTCCTTCACCCATATTCACTGGACATAAGGTTTCATCATATGTTTACACAACATAAACAGTCCAATTAAATTTAAAAATGGTAAATGTAGAAAAAAATCATAATGGGAGCCATTCTTGGGAAATTTACATCTTCATCTTCAGACATACTGTGTTCAAAAAAAAAAAAATAGCTTTCTTTATAACAGTCTCTGCTATTATTGATAATAATACCAGTTCTAAAACTTTCTTACCAAGACAAAAAAACATTGTTTTGGTTGCTATATAATTTTGGACAAAATTATTCCAGGGCTGACTAAAACTTCATAATATTAACTTAAAATAAAAAGTTAATTCTCCTTTAAAACTTTTTCCCCTAATTATCAAGAATAGCCTGAGGTTTGTTCTTTCCATGAAATATTAATATTTTCCATTGACTTTTTTCCTCATTTTGGAATGACTAATAAGTACTCTGTATTTTTCAAATAGTTTAGTCTGAAATCTACCTTCTGAGTTCAAAAATTTATGGCTTTTAGGAAATAGTGGAACCTAGAAAAAGAGAAACGATATTCTCAGCAGGTACAAACAGCTTAAGTTGAGGGCATATTGTTATATAGGCCTATGATTATGCCTGTAGAGCAACAAACATACAAAACTACATTAATTTTCTGTTGCTGTTGCAATAAATTACCTCAGATTTAGTGGCTTAGAGTAACACACTCTCATAATCTACAGTTCTATAAATTAGATATCTGATACAGGCCTCCCAGGGCAGAAATCCAGATTTCAGCAAGGCTGCATTCTTTCCTGGGGGTTCCGGAGAAGAATTCATTACTTGCCTTTTCCAGTTTCTACCTTCACTATGGCCCCCCATTTTCCATCTTCAAAGCTGCCATCCCTGTATCTCCATGACCATTCTTCCGTAATAGCATCTGCCTCTGATTCTGAACTCTGCCTCCTCCTCTATTTTTAATCACCCTGTGATTACATTGGATTCATTCACCTGGTGAGTCCAGGATATTCTCCCTATCCTGCATTCATCTGATCAGCGACCTCAACTCCATGTTCTTCATACCTTAATTAATATCTTAATTCCATATATACATATATATACCATCAATATTTTTCAGGTACTAGGTCATCTACAAATTACCATGTAATGCCATCCAAGGTATCCAATTAGATATCAATAGGTACCTAATATTCTTATTGTACTGATCCTCCCATTGTTATCTTTTAAAATCTATCTGATTTGGTAAGCAAAGAGAAGGAATCCTGTAGATAAATAAAGTGGAAACAAGTAGATCATTTTAAAATAAAGGACGTGGTGGGGGACGTGCTAAATGGGGGATGGGGATTAAGGAGGGTTGTGATGAGCACTGGGTATTGTACATAAGTGATGAATCCCTGACTTCTACTCCTGAAATCAATATTGCACTGTGTTAATTAAGTAAAATTTAAATTGAAAAAATAAAAAATAAAATAAAGAATGGAACTATAGTACAGCCACATAACCCAAGGCCGAATGTATGCCCCTACCTTCCGTCTTATCAGTTTTCACAGTGATCCGTTCTCAGAGTTTCAATCCTACTTTCTCCCCCTTCTGCTTGTGATGCTCATTTTTCTTGGTATATATTCATGGGTATGTTTGATCCTTTAAAATCTTTAGTGTTTTTATTTCCATGAACGGTAACTATGGATTTTATTCTGCTTCTGATTTTTCCTGTTCAACATGATATTTTTTTTAAAAAATCTGTCCATGTTGCAGAATATACATGTCATTAGTGGTTTCCAACCGCTTTGTGTTATTCCATAACGTGTATCCGCCCCTGTTCAATTTTTCTTTCTCTTCCTTTTGGACACTAGGCTGCTTTCCATGACTCTGACGCTAGCATAGGTTTCTCTGGTATATACGAAGGGTGAGGGGTGGGGGGTAAATGTAAAAAGCCATCTCTATTTCACTAACCACTTTTATGCACCACCCACAGGAGCCGCTCTGATATATGTTCTTACCAGGGATGCACAGGGGTCTCTGCGATCCATACTCTAGCTTACCCTTGGTGTCCAGAGACTCATCAAACAGCAGGGCTCCGTTCAGAAATGGTGAGAATAACTGTCTCCTCGACTTTGTGTCACTGTGTCACTTACTTGCGCCAAGCGGTTCACAGTCCTCTGGTAAATATAGTTCCAACAGCCTTGGACCTCGTTCCTGCGATCATCCTGAATCCAAGAGCCAGACTGGAATGCGACACCATGCTACTCACTCCATTGCATCAATCTAGCCTTCCCCCCGTGCGGCCTCCATCCCCAAGCAAACTACATTCTCTCCTGCCAGTTACAGAATTAAACTCCCATACTGATCAATAACTGTATCCAAAGTATTAGGGAAGATGTTGAACCACCCCCCACCCCATAACACATACACACACCCAGCTCCACACCCAGCAACGCTCAAAGACATCCGAGTCTGAGCTGCAGCTCAGCCAGCAAAATGCCATTTCTTATGCTTGCTCGTATACAAATATGAAGATATGAGAAAATTTCATTCCAAGACCTTTATAGCTCAATAACATACATCCTATTTTAGCTTAGAAACTGTGAAACAAATCAGGTTTGTGAGATCATAAGATTAATCAGCCTTAAACATGCCATAAATATTTTGAGCTAGCTTCTCACCCTAACATTAATCATGAAGTGAGAATATTCCCATTTTAAGTATGCAGATAATGCTACAGCACATTGTTTCATATGCGTGAGTATCATACTGAAGTGTTTAGGAAAAAATGCACTTCTGAGAAATAAACGAATCTCAGAATAGAATAGAAATCTTCCAAAGACACCAGTTCCAGTACATCCAAGAGAGTTATCATATTTTAACAACTTATATTTTAGGATCTTTTTACCATTTACAAAACATCCTTATTTAAATAACGTCTATGGCTCTTCACAACTCCCCTGAGGTAGACACTATCATTATCTCAACTTAAGTAGCTTGCCCAAGGTCACCAGGCCTAGAATGAAGAAATTAAGACACAAACACTAACCCAAATCTTCTCAATAAAAGAGAATCCAACTCTTTCAATAGGAACCTTTTTTTAAAAACCTACCCAATTTTATAACATTTTGCTCTAAACTTTCTGTACAGCCCTTGCTTTGTACTTCCTCCATGTAATAACGGAGGGAGATTCAAATCAAAACCACATTGAGATACTACCTTACACCAGTTAGAATGGCCAAAATTAACCAGACATTCAACAACATGTGTTGGAGAGGATGTGGAGAAAGGGGAACGCTCTTGCACTCTCATACCGTTGATGGGAATGCAAGTTGGTGCAGCCGCTTTGGAAAAAAGTGTGTAGGTTCCTTAAGAAATTAAAAATAGAGCTTCCTTATGACCCTGAAATTGCACTACTGGGTATTTACCCCAAAGATACAGATGTAGTGAAAAGAAGGGCCATCTGTACCCCAATGTTCATAGCAGCAATGGCCGCAGTCGCCAAACTGTGGAAAGAATCAAGATGCCCTTCAGTGGATGAATGGATAAGGAAGATATGGTCCATATATACTATGGAGTATGATGCCTCCATCAGAAAGGATGAATACCCAACTTGTATTAACATGGACGGGACTGGAAGAGATTATACTGAGTGAAATAAGTCAAGCAGAGAGAGTCAATTATTACATGGTTTCACTTATTTGTGAAGCATAAGAAATAACATGGAGGACATGGGAAGATGGAGAGGATAAGGGAGTTGGGGGAAATTGGAGGGGGAGACAAACCATGAGAGACTGTGGACTCTGAGAAATAAACTGAGGGGTTTGGAGGGTAGAGGGTGGGAGGTTGGGTGAGCCTGGTGGTGGGTATTATGGAGGGCAAGTATTGCATGGAGCACTGGGTGTGGTACATAAACAATGAATTCTGAACACTGAAAAGAAATTAAAAATAAATAAATAAAAATTAAAAAAATAAATAACAGATAACTTAAGTAACCACTTAATACTTTCTCTTTGAGATATTAAATTTCAAAACCCAAAATACACTCTAGGCACTATTTTTATGCTTCTCTAATTTTTTATTTATTCTTCAATTTTTTTATTCACTTGGATTAATTTTTTGCTCCTCTAAACTAACAAAAGATAAAACAGGTACAGTTACCTGATTTAAAATCTGAAGCCATAATTCTATTTTTAAATAATTCTATTGTTCAAAAGCCTGATTGAGGTATAATTACTCTACAAATAAGCACACAATTTAATATGTACGATTTGATGAGTATGGACATATGCAAATACCTGTGATAATGCCACCACAATCATGGTAATAAACAAATCCAACCCCTCCCAAAGTTTCTTGTGCCTCTTTTAGTTGTTATTTTCTGTGGTAAGAACACAACATGAGATTCAGCCTCTTAACAAACTTTGACATATGCGACACTGTGTTGTTAACTATCGGTCCGTTTTGTACGGCAGATTTCTAGAACTTACTCATCTTGCTTAACTGAAAACTTATACCAACTGAACAACCCCCCTTTTCTCCCTGCCCCCCACAACCCTGGCACCCACTACTGTCTTATCTGCTTCTTTGAGTCTGATTATTTTACATACCTGCTATCAGTGGAATCGTGCATTATCTGTCCTATGAGCAGCTTATTTCACTTGTTATAATGCCTTCCAGATTCATCCATGTTGTTGAAAATGACAGGATTTACTTCTTCTGTTTTTATTTTAAATACTATGTTTCCTTTTGTTTAGTTTTGGTTGACTGCTGCCTATGGCCTATGGTCACAACAGGGGAACAGAATGCAATGTTACTGTGCACACAGCTATAAATAGCACATCTGTCTTTTCTTAGAAATGTATGCTTCCCATCAGGCACTTTTCCTTTATCTAAACAAATTATGGATTTCTCCTTTATGCCCCATCTACCAGGGGACAGTATTCCTCTTGACAATGTCTCACCTTCCAGAAAATTCTGCTCTCCCTCCAGGCATGCTTCTCTGTAAAGATCATGCTCTAGACCACGAGTCACAGACTACAGCCAAGGAGCCAAATCCAACTCACCATCTGCTTTTGTAAATAAAACGTTATGGGAACATGGATACGTCCATGCGTATAGGAATTATCTCTATATGGTGTTTCCCTCTCTAATGGCAGACGGGAGTACTTGCCACAGAGATCGCATGGCCCAGAAAGCTGAAACTACTATTTAGCCCTTCACAAGAAACGTCTGCTGGCCAACCCCTGTTCCAGACCAATACTTGCCCCAAATTCACCTGTGGAGGCATTTTAAAATACAGGTGCTCTGGCCTCATTCCAGACATTCTACTTTATTAGGCTTAGAGAAGGCTCTAAATATACTGACTATTACATCGTCCAAATACTGCCCAAGTTCCAGAGGGGATGATGAGGCACACCCCTAATTAAGGCAGAGTGTTGACAAAACGTTGCCTTAGCTTCCCTAGTCCACAGGAGGCTCTGCTCTAAAACTCGGACATGCTGACTCCTGAGCTATTGGCCCCTGCACAGGACAGAGGGCAATTTTGACACATAGCATTCCAGAGACACCCATCTGCTATCAAGATAAAATCTGGTGCTCCTGTGGGAATCATATGTTATGTTTCTGCCTAACATTCACCCTCCTCCCCTCAGGAAAGGAGTCCTGTGTGTGTTTGGAGAAATCATTCCTCCCAACCTTCCATCCAGATGGTTCCGGGAATAGACATCTGAGTCGGGCCCGGCCCTTTAGGCCACCCTGTCTACTGCAACTTGAGTCAAAGACAATGTGTCACCCAGCCAGGACCCCTCATCTCAGGTCACTAACTCAGCCCATCAGATGAACTGACTGACTACCTACGGTATCGGTTCCCTATTGCTGCTCTAACAAATTCTCATCAACTTGGCAGCTTAAGACAGCGCAAATATACAACTGCATCGTTTTTGTAGATCAGGAGTCTGGTGAACTCATCCGGGTCTCTGCTTAGAGATTCATGGGCCCAAATCAAGGTGTTCCCGGGGCTGCATTCCTTCCCAGAGGCTAGAGGGGAGGATAGTTTCCTCTTTAGTGCAGGTTATTGGTAGAATTCAGGACTTTGTGGCTCTAGGATGGAAGTCCCATTTCCTTGCTGGCTGTCAGTTGAAGGCTGTTCTCTGTTTCTAGAAGCTATGGAACTTTTAGATCAGGTGCTGCTGGTAGCCATCCTGCTAGGGACCTTTGACAGATGACCTATAACGATGTCTGTACCTTACCCAGCACTCGCTTCACTTATTTTTGTGCAACCATGCCATTTATTATTGATCTGATATCGAGTTTAACTTTTTCACGCAATTATTTAAATCTTTCAAGATGAAACACACATATGCACATTTTTGTTTTGTTTTGTTTTGTTTTGTTTTGTTTTGTTAGAGGGAGATTCTTGAACTCGTTCAACCCAAAGACAAGGCGCATGCTCAGAAAATGCTGGACTCCTTTGGGAAACTAAGCAAATGTACCACTCAGACCTTGCAACTAAAAGCAACAGATTCCTAGGATTACTCTGCATATCGAACCATAACCCAATAGCACCAAAGTTGCTATCCTAGGAATTTTATCGGCTTCGCCTGGGATCCTAGTCATACAATGAGATTACATGTATGATGTCATCTCCGTGCACTCCCCACCTGGTGTCATTTTGTTCTTAATGCCATGAGCAGGCACAGTGGGGGGCTTCGAGGAAAGAGAGAAGAAAGATGACCTTGTTCAGAGGCTGCTGCTCTGAATCTGTCCTAGGTTGAGATTTGGTTCCTTAATTTTCAGGAGATTAAGAATTCAGTGGTTTGCTGACAAGTATTTCAGCCTGCCGATTGGAATTTCAGTTTCTGATTGGAGGGGGAGTGCCTACAGAGGGAGAATGTTTGGAGGCTGGTGAGGACAATGTCACCGAAAGAAACTGTTTGCTGCCGAAGTTCTATTAGGAGGAGTCGCCTGTGGCAGTTCTCAGTGTTCCTCCCGGGGAGCTGACAGCTTTTACTGATACTGTCTTCATGCGCTGGTTATCGCCTGCGCCCTGTGCATAGTGGTCTCTGCATTCGGATAGGGTCATTTATTGCAAGTTTATTCAAGTCATTCCAGGCTCACAACCCACATTATCTTCAAAACGCAATGAGTGATGGTTGAGCTTTTTATACGAAGAAAACCCAGAGAGAGAAATGGAACTTGACAAGCATTGGGGAAAAGTCTGCCAGAAATTAAGGACTGAGGATGCCGTGGCCAGGGGTGAGAATGCAGCCCCAGACGCACCCAACTGGCTGCTGAAGAAGAGACGCAGACGAAAAACGAAGGAAGAGGTGAGAGAAGGGAGCCAGCAGAGCTGGGACTAGAAGGAAAGCAGCTCTGTATTTCCACATGCCAAAGACTCTAATTAGAAACGAAATTGTGAACCAACAGTCAGGTTGTTATGAACCGTGAAGAAATACACAGCAACTTGAGAAAGGGCTGTCCACAGTTTTATAAACTGTAACACAGCGAAAGCAGAGTGTGATACAAATAACATTTCCCTGGGAAGGTGCTTGAGGTTTTACTTCTCACTTGTGTCCGCTGACTTGAACTAGGGATTTTATAATCAACCTTGAAACATTTCCAATCAAGACACCATTATTCTTGGGTGGGTTGGATTCAAAGGACAGAAGACAGATGGAAAGATTAGAGCACAAATTCTGGACTTTTTTTTTTTTTTTTCATTTCTGTTGGAAGACGGAAAGAAGGAGCTAAGAACTGGGATCACCCATTGCCCATTTGTCTCTTCCTTCCCAGATGGCTACCATTTCCCTCACGTAACCAGCAAACTCACTGCCTTCTCCATGGCTCATTATAGCACCCCGTTTCCTGTTCTCTACTTGATCTGCAAACTGCTTCCCTGACAGCATTTTTCTTTTTCTTTTTTTTTTTTTTATTTTTCAGGGAAAGCCCCATACCACTGACAGAGAAGCCATCTGAAGAATTTCAGGTGAGGAAATTGATACGTCCCATCCAAATCAGACAATACTCTGAAATTAAGAAAACACCAAGAGCTATAGAAAAAGAGAGAGAGGGAGAAGATGGATAGAAGATAGAAGGAAAATGGGTATTTTAAAAATGATTTGTGTTTGTATATTTTACTGTGAGTTTTAATGACATATGTCGAACTGTCAGAGAAATTTGTAGGAGTAAATACAACCTTTAACATGGATTTTCCTCTCTGAACAACGTGTATTTGATCTCAACCTTGAAAGTCGAGACTATCTGACTACACACAGGTATAAACTAGGAACTCCCTGAGTCTGACTGGCCAGCCCCCAAAGAGAGCGTTATAGGGAGCAACACTCCTCACAAACCTCCACGTCAGAGTTTTAATACTGGATTTTAATTAAGTGGCTTAGCTCTACTTCTGAAACAAGTCATAAACCTCTGCGGAGTTATATCTATGTCCCAAATTGCTCAAAACTGAAGTATGATGCCTGCAGTGGTTTCTGAGGGCTGTCCTCACAGATTACCCGAGTGCCACTGTAGTACATTCTGTGGAACTGCCTCCCCCATGAAGCACCACACTCCTGGGACAAACCCGCTCCCTCCCGGCCCACCTGTGGATCCAGCACAGCCGCCTCCTTCCAGGGGCACAGACAGAGGTAGCACCTGATCCAAGCAGGGCCCTCGGGTGGCCATGCACTGTGACTGTCTAAATTCCAAGGAAGAGAGTTAGGCAAACCTCTCCCTCCCCAGGTCCACCCTTGGAAGCTTTGTAAGATGCCAACAGTTTCGTGTTTTGTTTTGTGAGAAGTCAGTCTATGAAGAAAGAAAACAGCTGATACAAAGCAGAACTGAGCCAATGGAGAGAGAATCCTGACAGCATTTCAGGGCCTGAGCTGCGTCTCTGGCACTTCATGTTCTCTGGATTCTGTGAACTAACAAATGCTTCTCACTGAGTTGAAGCCAGGTGCATTTGTGTTTCTCTCACTAAAACAACCTAAGAGGTAGAGATTAGGACAAATATGGCCTTGACAAAACATTAAAGCTGAAAATAAAAGGCTTTGGGATGTTTTTATAGATTGAGTGTGTCCTTACTTGGAGATGGGATTTTCGGAGAAATAATCAAGTTAAACTGAGGTCATTGAGATGGACCCTAACCCAAAATGACTGGTGTCCTTATAAAAAGGGGACAGTTTTGGACACAGGGACACACAGAGGGAAGACAACATAAAGAGACATGTGAAGAAGATGGACTTCTTCAAATCAGAGAGGCCTGGAGCAGATCCTCTTCTCACCAGACACAGAAGGAACCAGACCTGATGACACACTGATTTCAGAGTTCTAGCCTCCAGAACTGCGAGACAATGAACTTTGGTTGTTTATGTCACACAGTTTGTGGTATTTAGCCCTAGAAGAAAAAATGCTACAGACATTACCTATTAACTCCGCAATTAACAAGCAAGGAAACACGTCCAGAGAGGTAAGCCTGCTCACTGTTTCAATGAATGTTGAAAAAGCTACAGTTCCAGTCCAAGATGGCGCGGGAGGAAAACCCTGAACTCACCTCCTCCGCAGAGCATACCAAATTACACCTATTCATAGAGCGATTTCTCCCCAAGAAGAACTGAGGGCTGACTAAAAGGCTCTGCACCACGAAAGATAGAACGGAAAAAGAGAAAAGCAGGAAAGACGAGACAGGTAATGCTGAAAGAGCTAGAATCTGAATGGATATCTCATAATTGATCATTCAGTGTACATTTCCATCATTTCACCCTAATTTTTAGCACAAGGTTTTCCCAGAAACTTCAAACACACGCTTTCCTTTCAGGAAGGTATTGAAGATAAAAATAATAAATCTGGAAGGTAAATAAATTAGAAGAAAGAAGGCAAGCACGGCCTGGACAGCCATATTTATAATAGCTGTCATGATATTAAGATCAAATCGTTTAGTTAAACGTTCTCATTTAAAACCAATTTACATAAATAATGAGGAGTCATTTCACAAAGAAACAGCTCAGTAAGAGAAATAAGATTGACTGGAAGGTATGCAGAACCCATCAAGAGTGCTCTTGTCTACCATGACTCTAGGAAAACAGGAAAAAAGAAATCTCACTCAAACTAACGGAGTAGAAAAATTACATTTTCTGAAGAGAAGAGAAACAAATCTTGAGCAGCTCAAGAAAATTTCTCTATGTTATGGGAAAACTGGATATAATTATGAAACTCTAATTCACCTGCTATTTTGTTACTAATACAGGAGTTTATTTTTTTCTTCCCCTGCTAACGCTCACCAGCTGTAGAAAGGCTCCATGATCTCCTACTAAGCCCGTTTGCCGAATTTTCCATCTATGAATGCCCCGAATATGTTAGTTTCACCTTGGTGTTTTAAGTGATATAATGAGTTTCTCTTCCATCCTGTTTTTCACAAGATATTTGATATATTTATGTTGAAATAATCCTCCATATTCTTCAAGAGTCTAATATAGTTCAAAATAAATAAAACGGCTTCTTAGCTGAAACCTCAACCTATTTAATGCCCTAAAAACTATAGGTAGTGTCTCTTTACTCAGTGAAGCAAATAGTTACTACACAAATATTAATTTTTTTAAATATTCTGATAAATGCTTATTATTCAAGTATTTGCTATTTTATGTGAGGTTGGTTTTCTTATGGGGTTAAGCTCTGCCTTATATCCTAAGAAAAGAGGAACCAATGAATGTTTTAAGACAGAGAAGAATAAGATTAGATTTGGATTTTGAAGTGTTATACTAGAAAGCACGAGAATGACATGTTAAATGTCCTTTTTTTTTTCCTTGTCTAAAATAAGAAGATCAGGAACAGCCTCCCTGTGTGATTTCTGCTGCTCCTGGAGGGATGAATAGAATTTTAACTGTGGGATACAGGAGGAAAATGTGCTTGCTGCTGCCTTTAGGGACCAGTTCATGCAAGACACTGCAGCGGAAAAGCAAAAGATACCCATGCAGAAAACCCGTGGTGTGTGGCTAGAGATCGGGTTGGAAAGGTGGAAAGGAACAGTGCTTGAGAGCCTACCCATGATCTCCTGGAAAAGTTAGATTTTATTCTGCAGGTGACTTTAATCAGGACTCAAGCCAGAAACATCATCTGGCCTCTGAGTCAAAGGTGAATTGGAGAAGAAGAGTAAGTCTGGAAGTTGAGTCCTGCATATCTTTTTGCTCTCAGCCCTAAATCCTCCAAATTCATTTAAAACCTCAAACATCCCTCAAATCTGGCTGCTCTTCTCCATCCGCGTCAGGTCTGGATCCGTATTGTAATACACATGAAGGAAAGTCAACGTGGTAGATTCTTTCCTTCCCAGTTCATACATCTGCTCCAATCTGTCCCCTATGGTGGCCAGAGTACAACACAGCTAGAAATGTGAGCCTTCAGTACCCCCGATGGCTCCCCATCTCCTATAAGAGCAATTCTATCTCTTAGACTGTTCTCCTAGACCTCCCAGATGATGAGCAATGGGACGTAAGTAGCCCCAAAGTGGCAACACCAACAAGAGTAGGTTCTGGCCAAGCCCCTGCAGTGTAGTGACCTGGGTCCCAGCGGCCCAGGTCCTCCATATACCTACAAGCATACTGAGGACTCACCCATTCTCTCCACTTAACTCATCGGCGCTGTTGGCAACACAGCCAGAGCCTTCATCTCTCCTAACTTTATCCTGGGAGTGACATCTTGCTGGGTCAGTGCCATCCCCAGAGAAGTACAGCAGACATCACCCAGAGAGCCCCTCAGTGCTTCCTGACCCCACTCCTTCAGCTGCTCCCCCACCCATAATGGTACCCAGAGCAAGAACCTTCCCCCCTCTGGCAGGAATGCATACCTTGTCTTTTCTGCTTTCCCCAGTCCCAGAGACCGGACAGAAGCAAAAAGAAACTGGAGCTGGGCTAAACTCACGAACTTTAGAGCCAGGCTACACTGAACTCTAATCCTGACTCCGCCACCCAGTGGGTATGTGGTCTAAAGCTAACTTTACTGAGCTCCAGAATTTGTGTTCTGTTTTGTTTTTCTCATGTAAGAACGGGAATAAGGATATCAACTGTAAAGAAAAGTTACCTGAGATTTATAAGAGATGACGCATATAAAGAATTCAGCAGAGAGCCAGAAACACATCATTACTAAATACGTGTAACTAATTGATATAATGAAGCACCCTTTTCTATTATCACCTGCATATAGGTACAAAGAACCATGGAGAAGGGGAAAATTCTCAAGCTGTTAATGATTATCTATTTATCTATTTAACAATAGATCTACTGCTAGTTGCTTTGTTCATGCAAACACCATAGAATAATTCTGCCTATTTTTCTTTGGAGAGATCATTTAAGAAGATACCTTTTATGTCTGAATGCAATGAAATGCCTACAGAATATCGACAAAACCCTGACACTTGCCCACTTTCCTTCATTTCCTTATTGAAGTAAATATAGCAATATAATACTATGAAGAAATAAATTTGCATTCTATATAAAATTGTCATTGCCCCTTATTATGAAACAAAATTAAATATTTGCCATTGCAAATGCAAAAAATATCATGAGTAACACCTAATATAATGGACCCCACTGGACAAAGTACTGGGCTAGGAAAATTGGTGGTTCTTTAATTTGGGGTGGAAAATTTACTTCTTATATGTTTCTTCATTCCGAATAGGACAGGAATGCCAGCCATCTGGGCATTATTAATCCCCATTTCTGATGACACTGCTGGGACTGTCTTCACACAGTACATTGCCTCGTACAACCCATGCCCCTACTGCAGCCTTCTCCTGGGGTCCTCCCTGACAAGCTGATACCACAAACTTTCTAGCACTTTCCAGCAATCATCTGATCTATAAATTACAATCATAGGTTATCTCTTATTCCACTGAAATATTGTGAGAAACCATTAGGTGGATGTTGTTTGAGCCCTTCATGGACAGTTGCTATATATAAAGAAAAATTACTAGCTTTGTATTTCAAACATGGCAGACCAACAATACAGAAGCAGGCACTTTCCTCTGACATAAATGCCTGATTTATCATCTCTTCCCCACAGCTGACCAATTCAATCCTTTAGTCTTTTCTATCTGAATTTCACTTTTCTACATAGATTTAGCCCTTCCTATCTGAATGATCTTTGTCAATGGGTAATTTAGATCTCTCAGCAGATGTCACATAAGCCTAGGATGAATATTTTTTAAGTGCAAGTTAAATTTGTGGCAGAGCACATAAAGGCCAATGTTTCCATTATAATCTAAAATGATAAAGAAATTACCACCATACTTTTTGAATAAATAGTAGCACATAGTTCCCAAGGTTTAGTCAGGAATATTATTATTTAGAGTTCTTGAAAGAGGAACGCTTTCAGTCAGACATATCTGTTGAAGAACGTACTACTTCTATATTCGTAATGATAAACTGCCATATCTTTGCAGCATGCTTTCCCACACTAGCAAAGCACAGTAGGGCTAAATGAGTTACAACCAAAAATCTAAGGGAGATGACCCCTATTGGTCCTTGCAGAGCAGCACAAGTCAATAGTTGCAACTTAGATGCTTGGCCAATGGTCTCTGTTAGCTATCCTTTACCTACCAGCTAAAACCTAAGTTCCTTAGTGTGTGTTATGGACTACACTCTTTTGTTCCCCTAAATTCATATGTTGAAACCCTAACCCACAATGGGATGGTATTTAGAGTTGGGGGGCAATGGGACAAAAGCAGAGGTGAGTAATAAGGTCATGAGGATGGAGCCCTCATGATGGGAGAGCTGTATCTTACTCGTTCCCTCTCTCTCTCCTCTCCTCTCTCCATCTCTCCATCTCTTCCTCGCTCTTCTCACCATAGGAGGACACAGCAAAAAGACACCCATCTACAAGCCAGGAAGAGGGCACTCGCCAAGCACTGGACCATGCCAGCACCCTTGCCCCTGACTTGCAGCTTCCAGAACTATGAGAAACATAGTTGTTGTTCAAAGTACAGAGTCTGGTATTTTGTTACTACAGCCCAGTCTGAGGCAGCAGGAAGGTCCTTCGTGACAGCCCTTCACTGCCTCTCCCCACCGTGCCACTTGAACATTTCAAAGTTTCTTGAATAAGCCAGATGATGGAACAAGGTGTTCACTCCATCTGGAATGCCACTGCTTACTACATTTCCTTTGATCCAGGAAATTCATATCCGTACTTGGAATCAGAACACAAATATCAACACCTCTGAAGATCTCCCTAAATTTCTGAGGACAGAGTCAGTCCATCCTCTCTGCTCCCAAAGCACTTCCACAAAACTCCATTTCAATTCACCACATTTAACTCCACCACAATTAACTACATGTAGTTACTTACAAATCTGTCTTCTAATGTGGAAGGTAAGTATATACACTGAAAAAAAAAGTCTTATTACAGAGATATCCTTTTAGAAACATATTTGACACCCAGTAAGTATTACATTATTGATTGATTGGATAACTGGAAAGGTAAGACAGATGGATAATAATAATTATTCATCTGATTGACAGAAGGGCAGAACTTTAAATAAGAGATTTAGTATGCACAGAAACTGTGATAAAAAGAAAAGGGATTTGTTCCTCACTGAGCTAAGCACACAATGCGTACTTTACAATAAAATAAAATTGAATAAACATTCACTGAGCACATATCACGTATAAAGTCTTGAACAAAGAATGAGATTGACAAAGACTAAGATGATTGTCTCTAAATTCAGGAAATGCACAGACTACTGAAAATAAATAGAAAGTATTAAAATAGGGCAGGTTTTCATTTTGGCCTATTCTGTGTGGCATATGTGATAAAAAAGAATGTATTTGAAAACGACATGCACATAAAATTCAAAACCTGTATTCATTCTAATTGGTCTCCTCGATGTGTAACTTTTCACACCACTTTTTCTTAGACTAGCTATGAATCACCTTTAGTGAAAATGACTACTTAAGCTTAACTTCTTTCTGCCTTCACTAATTCTACAAGATAGACGTGCTCATGTGAAACAACTACAAAGAAAAGAGGAAAAGGAAGCAACTGGAAGGATTATAATCATCCATGAACTAAGTAAATACCAAGAGTGGGATCCACACTGGTAGAGTATTTTAATGTATAAGGCAAAATGTAAAACAACAGCAACAATAATAGATGGGATAATTTGTAAGTTTCCTTTTCCATTTCCGACTAGGTCAACTGCAGGGGTACACACATCTTAGAGAAGGGCTCAAGTAGAGAACATGATCAATTACATGTGTTTTCAGTATTTATTCCTACCTACATCGTCCTCAGTGTTAACAGTGAGTTCAGTTCTTAATTCAGGTGAAGTGTGTGGCACGGATGTTGTGAAATGCAGTGAAATGCAGCAACATCCCGCCACTTGTGGTAGGTCAGAGAACATGCTCCATTTAGGGTTCTCTCTTAACCACCTGTCACAGCCCCCACCCCCACGAAATTCTGATGCAGCTTCAAACATTAATTATATTAAAATAAATAAAATTTTAAAATCAGCAAATTAAGGGCACCTGGGTGGCTCAGTGGGTTAAGCCTCTGTCTTCAGCTCAGGTCATGATCCCAGGGTCCTGCGATCCAGCCCCACATCCGGCTCTCTACTCAGCGGGGAGCCTGCTTCCTCCTCTCTCTCTGCCTCCTCTCTGCCTACTTGTGATCTCTCTCTGTCAAATAAATAAATAAAATCTTTTTAAAAATAAAAAAATAAAATCAATAAATTAATCATTTAGAAAGAGAGAGTTTCTAAGTACTCATGTAATTTTATTGTTGAACTGAGTACTCATTTTAATTCTGGAATTGCTGAAAGACAAAGGAAAAAGAGAACTATATTGTAATGTATTCTTCCTGCCTGATTAAAAGGAACAATAGATATCCTAGAGACACAAATTATACTCCCAGAAAAATAGGCGCCGCCAAACAAACTTAAAAACTCAGCACATGAGTTCTCTAATAAGAGGCAATAGATGTATAACAGATACTATCATCCACTGCAGTTTTGTTAAAAAGATCCAAAGAATCCTACAAAAACGGTGTATGTTACACTGATGTTGCATAAAAGCCAGCCCACTGAAGTTTTCTACCTCTCATTTCGTGGGCAATATTTATAATACTTAACAACCAAATGGCACAGGGCTCAGTATTGGTGCAGACCCCAAGCAGAGTCCTGTAATGTCAAGGTCATTTCCTTTATTTGCTGGATGGGGGGAAAGACCAGGAGTCCTGAGGCAAGGTCTTTGATGGGAGAGCATTCCCTCAGGGGGCTAAGGACAGTGATTATCTATCCGCTGGTATACAAGTATTTTCCTATTTTTGCAACCGTTATGACCGTATCTGTACACACAGCTCTGCATGTAAGTCTAGAATGGGATCCCAAGCAATACCTGCCACCAGAGAGAAATAAGACATGCATTAAAAAAAAAAAAAAAAAAAAAGAAGGAAAGAAAGAAAGAAAAACCCTCTTTGTTTGAAGGTGATGGCCAGCTGTGATTTTCATCTCAGTGCCCCGCTGCCAATCACGTTGAATACCCCCATGCAAGGATGTGGTTGTGCAGTTTGAAATAAAATAACATTTTGCAAGGAGGTAAAGGTTCACTGATTTCTTCAGTTTATGTCAGAGAGCAGCTCGGGATCCTGACTCGGAGGTGACAGGTGACAGGTGGCAGGCGGTGGTGTCGCCGTCTAAGAATACTTGTCTTCTCTTCTCCTCATTTGGGTCAAATGAGCCAAGCTGATGAACAGCTAGGCACTACCTCTGTTGCACAAGGAGCTCAGGAAACTTGAAAAGATCACTCTTTCAGGGAATCAACTTTTCTATTTAAATCCCTATGAAGTGGAGCTACATTGAATGTAAGTGACTTGGGTTGTTCATTTGCAAAACAATTAGACAGACACTGTTATTTGATTTAATCTGACACTTTACATTAGTATCAGGCAGTGACATTGGATGTCATTGATAGCAACTTGAGAAAAGAACAGCCCCGAAGAAGCATATTTCTTCCTGGAGTAACCTAGTTCTGCCTTAAAGAGAGCTCAGTGTGTGAAAGTGAACTCAGCCTCCACTGCCCCCAAATTCACTCTGTTAGCAAAACCCCAAATTTCTCATATTTAGAACGATCGGGTCACTGCAGTTGAGAATCAAATGGAGAGAAGAGACTAACATGTGAGAAAGACACGCCCCTGTTATTTAAGGAGGCTGAGGTTGCATGGGGAGACCATTCAGAGACACACATGCACAGGCACGTGTTACTAATAATAACATCCCACACAACAGGCGGAAGTTTACAAAAAGACTGGGTCATGGCATTGGCTTCCGAGAAATTTATAAGGCGTTGCATCTGTGATTTATTTAATGTGAGCTGGGGGCTGATCCTTAGGCTGAAAACAGGTACACTCTTGCTAACTTGTCTCTTAACGGAATACACGTAAACCAAGCTGTCAAGGATGTTTTAAAACCCTAGCAACCCTTCAGCAAAAATGAAACCACCACATGAATGGGGGTGCTGGGACAGGAAGGGACTTGCTTGTTGGTCTCTCTGGCTCTAGTGTTCAGTTTCCCCCCAGCTGTGGGTCTTTGGTGAGGCGCCCCATGACTTGAAAGCCTCCGTTTCATCCACAAGGTGGGGATGATAAGAAGTTAACTACTTTTTGTAATTATTGTGAGAACTTAAAGAAATAATGCATAGGAAATGCCTACCACAGGGCTAAACACATAGCATGTGTTCAATAACTTCTACAAATCAAGTATGGGGTGCCTGGGTGGCCCAGTCGGTTAAGAGTCTGCCTTCAGCTCAGGTCATGATCCCAGGGTCCTGGGATTGAGTCCCGCATCAGGCTCCCTGCTCACTGAGGAGTCTGCTTCTCCCTCTACCCCTTCCTACTTCTCATGTGCTCTCTCTCTCTTTCTCAAATAAATAAGTAAAATCTTAAAAAGGAAAAGAAAACAGGTATCATAGCAGAAATGTAGAAATTATTTTGTAATACATGTAATACAGCAGCACATTGAAGAGGGACCCGAAATATTAAGGTGAGGGAGTAAAAAGGGATCAATTATGGGGGTCTTTTATATTATTTCGGACACTCGGCTTCTTACGTTGTTTCCAAGTGGTTGCCGCTTGACTATGTGTAGCATGATGTTAACATAAAACCATTTTTCCTTAAGCTAAAAATTTTAAAAATCTATGAAATATGTCCCTTGCCTGACTAGAGGCAGGAGGTTGAAGTAATTCTACTAAAATATATTGGCAGTTTAATACAGTAGGTGGGTAAAAATCCTAAATCAAAAGTGGATCTCTGAAGTGTCTATCCTGTGCTGGGCATAGAGGGGTTATAAAGTCTGTAAGCAACAGGAAGTCGAGCTGGATTTGCAGACCATCGTTCACTCACACCGTCTTCACATGGTGGTGAAGAGTCACCCAGTAAACGCTCGGGGAACAGAGGAAGTGGTCTTGGAGTTCTCGGCAAAGCAGGAAAGGAGGTGAACACGTGAAATATTAAGGGTCATCCAAGCAATCCCACTTCTCAACGAACGGCTCTTCATTCACAGAAGCTGGGCCAGAGTCTGAATCAGCCGTCCTATGGGGATGAGAGGCTGAGAAGGGCACACCTGATGCCAAAGTTAAATAAGAAAAAAAAAAAAAAAAAGATTTTATTTATTTATTTGACAGGAAGAGAGGGAACACAAGCGGGAGGTGGGATGTGGGAGAGGGAGAAGCGGGCTTCCCACTGTGCAGGAAACCCCATGTGGGGCTCAATCCCAGGACCCTGGGGTCAGGACCTGAGCCGAAGGCAGACTCTTAATGACTGAGCCACCCAGGCACCCCCTGAAGTCAATTTTATAGGAAAAAAAAAAATCAGTCCTTAGAGTTTTTATGAAGTAGCGACAATTATGATTTCTTGTGAAAAGTCTAATCACGGCAATTGTTTTGCCTAAAGTGTGGGGAAAATATAGACAAGAAAGGAATTAAAATCATCCGTAATGCTACCACAGAGATGATCTTTATTAAGATTTTGGTGTAATGACTTCGAAAAATGTGTGTATATATGTATGAATGGTGACAAAACAGAGGAAGGGAGAGGCCATATGGGAAACTGTCCCCATTCCAATGGCAGTGTAATAAGGATCAGACTCAAAGGAGAAGACCCGAGGAAAGCAGAGCAGAACCAGAAGATAAATTTAAGAGCTACAGATACCCACATAGATGCAGGGATAGGGATAGATAGAGATGCAGACAAAACATAGATGATGCCGATTTAAGATAGATATGTACACAACATGCACACATACACACAGATAGGTATTTTTCTTTTTAAGTGTAAAGGAAATTATCACTGGGATATTTCTAAGATTTCTCTGTTACAGAGACTAGCCATTCCAGAGAATAGCCATTACAATTTCTTAAAAATTAAGGAATAGTAGTATTTGAGAATCTGACTCAAGATGGGAGTGATACTCTTCATGTGTTTCCTTTTTAACTGGAAAAGAAAAAAAATCAACCTCTGTTTTGGAGACTTGCGGCAGAAATGTGGGTAAGGAGAAGATGTTGGGGGTATTAGTGGTAGCCGATGGCCAGGGAACAAGGAGGCCACTGAGAATGTGTGTGGCCAGGCAAGGTGAAGGAAGAGCAGACTTGTAGGAGTTAGCCTCAGAGGTGGAACTGTGAAGGAGCAAACCCGCAAGCAGGCAGGAAAACATTCCTTTGTGGAAGCAAGACCAACAAAGACTTCAGTGTGTGGGCTACAATTGCAGGTCTTAAAAGATTTCTCTAAGTTATTTACAAGCTTTTGATTGAAAATGTTCTGCTGAGAAATGGGGGCAGAGCCAGGGTATCCATGGTTAATGGAAAGGAGGATGGTTAGGAGGAAAAACAATGCATTCATATCATAGGTTCATTAGATCAAAATCTGTTTCCATCAAAAAAATGAATTCAGAGTCAGAGAGCATAGGATTTGGGGCCTGACGGCCCAGGACAAAAGCCCAGTCATGTTGGTGACAAAGTGCCTGACCTTCCAGGAGTAATGATAGAACCACATCAAAGGGTTGATGTGAGGTTTAAGTAAGTCTATGTAGGGTGCCAACACAGAGTAAATGCTACGTCCTTGTTTGGTACCATCATCATCGTCATCGTCATCCTCATCATCTGTTGTCAATTCTTTAATAGCAAGATGTCAGTAGGGAGGAGAGCTCCAGTTTAATTCAACAAATATTTCTCGAGTACTTTGTGGATGCAATGACTCTAAATATTTTGGGGAAGATGGTTAAAATTGGTCTTGGGCCTCAGTGCATTTTTTTAAAGTTCATTCCATTTGCCAATAGCTTTTACCAAATCCCTACATATGTCCGACATTCTACCTGGCAGAGCATAGACATCCTAGCACAGTGTAACTTCAGCACAGTGTGATTCCTGCTGGCATAGAGATACACAGGAGGGGCATATGAGTCAAAAAGAGGTCTGTGGACTCTTCCTAAAACACTTGAGGGAAGCCAACTGCGAGATTCTAAACCCTGCAGGCTGACCATTCCATGAGAACCTCCTGAATGTTTCCAGCCAGTTAGGTTCTGATCAGTGGGTAGCCAGGCTGTGCAGAGGGTAAATATCATGAATGCCATTCCTAGAGAAGTACAGTCTCAAGGATAATCTGAGGGTGTGTAGTGGGGGGGGGGGGGATGGGGAATATCCAAGATGGCTTTTAGGAACAGGTAACATTTACATAGACCTTAGAATAGAATGATAAGACTTTAACATACAGAAATGTGGAAGACAAGAACATAAGAACGTTCTAGGAAAAAAGGACAGGGTTGGGGGTGAAGGTAGCATCTCGAATACATATGAAGGTGTAGATAGTGTGTGACTCTGTTAGAGCAAGGGGCAGAATGTGATAAGAAGAATGGGGATGCCGTTGGGAGGGCTGGTGGTATAGGACATTCTTGTAGGACCTGAGTCATCTGACGTGTTTCTGCAATTTGTAAGTCTTAAAAAGATCTCTTAAAAAGGGATGTGCTTGAATTAGAACCATCATAGAGAGGCAATTTTAAGTTCATCATGAAGGAGCTGGTAGAAGGAAAGGGGTGTGTTGAGCTGTGGCAACAGTTCAGGTAAAAAGGAATGGAGAGACCAATGAGGGCGGGTGCTAGGGGAGACCAGACAGGGGTGGTCAGCAGGATCATAGTGAAGGTTCCGTGATTTGGGGTGTTTAACATTATCACACCCTGTCATTCAAATTATCTTGTGTATAACATGAGTGTTCCACTCTAGGGGAATATACGAATCATTGCCTTAGAGAATATTACTCTCACTTTTATTTTATGTTTTATTTATCGAGTCTTTAAAATTTTATTTTATTTAAATTCAATTAATAAAGATACTGTGCATTAATAGTTTCAAAGGTAGGGTTCCATGATTCTAGTTTATGTTTTAAAAGATTTTATTTTTGAAAGCAGTTTTAGGTTCACAGGAAAACTGAATAGAAGGTACAGAAATTTATAGTATACCCTTTGCCCCTACACATGCATAATCTTCTCCATTAACAACATCCCCCACCAGAGTGGTACAGTTGTTACAACTGATGGACCTCCACTGATGCATCATTATCACCTGAAGTCTAGAGTTTACATGAGGGGTCACTCTTAGTGCACATTCTATGGGTTTTGACAAAAAGACTATAATGACATGTGTCCACCAGCGTAGTATCCTACAGAGTAATTTCAATGCCCTTAATACAATATACTCTTACAGTAATATAAAATTTTTTTTAATTTACTGAAATTTTGAACACACATCTCTGAGTAATTTCAAAGTCGAACACACTCCTAGCAATTTACAAGAAAGTTTCTGTAGAAACACATTTTCCAGTAGTCTATAATCATCCACAGTCTGCTTTGTATAGTGCACAGAAATATTTAAATGTGTTGATGATATTCATTTTCACTTGCAATCTGGTTTAACTGGCAACTGGCAAAACCAGTTAAAATTAAGAAGATAGATATTTTGAGCTAAACTACAAACAATTCTGCCAGAAATAGAATGTGGTAACTAAATTGCTATCATTCATGCCTTGGTCTCTAAAATCTGAAAAATGGAGGATTAAAGAAGCTACAACTTCCCTGCATGGAACAAAACAAAACAAACCAGTACACTGGTTCTTCCTGCGTGTGTGAGATGTCCCCCAGACGTCTCACAGGCTCACAGAGGAAGTTAGTGCTGAAACAGAAATTATTCTCCATCATCTCAACCACTAATACGTTAAGCAGGAATTTCTCTCCAAACTGTACGGAGTCTAAAAAAAAAAAATAGAAAAGAATACCCTAGTTAAAGCGCCCATTTAATTGATCACTGTGTGCACTTTACACAGGAGTACTAGATCGTTAATCTGAACCAGTTTTAGCAGTTAATAGAAAGATTTGGTGTGTCAATCAAGCAGAGTGTTTCTCTAAATTTAACTATCATTCAGACTTTAAAATCAAAAAAATCAAAGCCATCTCAGAGAGAAGATGGAGAAGGACCATCTATTCTGTGAACATCCCACCATGGTTGACTAGGTTTCTCTGCAAATTATGCTCCATATCAGCTTCGAACCTTTTAAACAACCCACCTTTGATTACTCACTTCCCAGGTCTCTCTGTAGGGAGGTGCCCCCCCACAGCAGCCATAAATCTCTTTTTAAAGAAAAATAATTAGATATAACTGCTTCTCAACACCAGGGGGTGGGGGGAGAAGCCTATAAAAATACTAAAGACCCAAAGCTTCTTGCTCATGCATTTTTTTTTTGATCACATGGCTGTTCTTTCTGTAATTTTAGTTATTTTCATATGCATGGAAAAGGACCATCACTGTCAATTTTTGTATCTATCTGACAGATGGTCCAAGCATACCCAAAAGCAAAAGCAAAATTGTGTCCCAAGACTGTAATAAGAAATTTAAAAACAAAACAAAACAAAAACAGCCATAGAGAAAGAAGATTTTAGTCATTGATCAGTCTTTGAGGTAGAACAACCCCAAAAATGTTTAGTTTTTTGCCTACTGACAAAGAAGTTCAAGAAAATCCATCTCACCTCTGCAAGAGGAGATACAGAGAAAGTGTCTTGGGAAGAGCTCAATGGAAGAGGTAACTCTTCCATTCATTCACTCTGAGGAATCATGTTATGGCAAATTTCCATGAAAACAGGAGTAGAAAAGTATCATGAATTTTGTGTCAATAAGGCAGAAAGTCAACTGACTTCCTAGCAACTGAAAGTCAACTGAATTCCTAGCAGTTCCTACCATATCCTGTTCCATAGAAATACCTGCATCCATTTCATATCACCTTTTCGTCCCTACCATGTTTGGCCCAGGAATACTCAATATGTAAATAATTGGATATAATTATGATTAATTGCAATTAGTCAATAAATTCATTAAAAATTACACTAAGTGAAATCCAAGTCCTTTTCCAATATGATCTTCATGAAATTCTCAGAATTTCAATTTAACTACTTTCTAAATGATTTCCCACCAGCCAAGCAAACTTCAGCCTTTACTCATCCATTCCACCTACTTGGAATATCCCAAATTCCTTCTGTTCTTACTCTTAGTACACTCAGGGTTTACTGAAAATCCCTTCTCCTCCAGGAATTTTTTTACCCACAGGAGGCTACGTCTGGGTCTGCATTCTACAGAAGTTATTTTATTATGTAGTTCTTTTTTGTCACTTAACCGTTAATTGACAAAGATTCCTAGCTCCTCAGCTAAACCACACATTCTTGAAGATCAGAACCTAGGATTCATTTTGTCTACACTTGCTCTAAAGTGGCATTTGCTAAATACGTACTTCACATGTCACCTAATGAATTAATTCTATAAATAAAAGCATACAAACCAAACATCTAACAAAGCCTATTCACTAAGCCCCTGTCTTGTACAAAATGTGGTCCTGTATGTGAAGGAAGATATAAATATATATACATAAGGCTGGGTCTCTATCATTTATTTTGTATTTAAGGAGATAATCCTTATGTTAACTCAAGACAGACAATAATGCATTAATAGTTAAGTATAAACTGAGCCTTGCAAAATTATGGGCTAACAGAATCTGGGTTAGAGTAGACAACAATAGTTGAATGGAAATGTCAAATAAAAACAAATCTAGACTTACATAAAGAGAAACTTTATTTGAAAAGACCATTACAACAGGACTGGGGAGGCTATTGCAAGAGGAGAGGGGGAACATCCCAATAGGGTAAGGAGACCAGTTTGAGTATGGGGGAGAGACTATTATAATAGGAAGAACATTCCTGCTGAAAGGCTTGCAGGTGTCCAAACGCTGGACAGGAGTGCTCTGTCTTCTGTAGGGACAAGTCAATAAGCTAGAAAGAACTAGAGTTGGGGGGCAGAGGGTCTGGGGCTGAGTTGGTACTGAGACCTGATTAGAGACCTTTCCTCCTTGAAGTCAGCTGACTTTTCAAAGGAGCTGTTCTGTGTTCCACTGATCAGGGGTGGGCAAAGTTTGGGGGTCTGGGGAAGGAGAGAAGCCCGATGAGGCAAAGCATGAGGATTTGGGCACTTAGCCTAACATTTCAGTTTCCTAACATCACAGAATCTTGCTTTTTCTTCATCTGTAAAACAAGAACACCAGAGCAAGTTAGGACTGAGTTTCCTTTAAGCTGTATTTATGCACATAAGTACCAGAGCACCCCTCCCCCACCCATCCCCAGCCCAGAATCAGATGCCTCTGTTCACACCCAGTAATTACTTTTATAGAATGCATTCAGTCTGGAGAACCCAAAGCCCCCTGAGTTTTTCCTCCACCTAATTGTTGGAACATTTCCATAAGATGGGTGTTATTCTCACCACCTTATAAGAAACAAAACAGAGGCTAGAGGCTTAGAGAAATGGCGTTCCTTATATATCGAAGGGCAAAGAAAAGGGAAGTAGGCAGAGTCAGGAATGAGCCTGACATCCGTGGACAGTTTCATTTGCTACACCCTATAAGCCTCTCAAGAAGCATTTGACTATAAATATCACTTTTCTGAATTTAGAGGGGGATAAAAATGCTTGGATACATGCAAATGAGGGCTGGATTTGCTGACTAGAGAGACCAAGAGCTGCCCTCTAGCGAGAACTATGTCAATTGGTACCACTTACATGCTCTAGATACCCCCTTAAAAGTTATCCTTTAAAAAAAAAAAAAAAAAAAGGCTAAATCTCTCAGAAAAGAGATTTCATTCTACTGCCTTGAAAAACCTGGAATTGTATGTACCTCTCTGGGTCCAAGAAACTCACCAAAAGTCATAGTTCAAAGTCACAAATTTCCAAGCTTGGAATGTAACTTGGCAGTTACCAATTTCCCCATTTTATAGGTAAGAAAGTGGCCTAAGGCATAGAAAATTCACTGATTTTTGAAGCCAACCAGAATGAATTTCAAAGTACAGTTCTTCCAACTTTATTGGGAAATCTGGAGTATTATACATAACCTCTTGGTCTTTTCTTATCTGCAAGACAGAGCTAATGATGTGATACTCCTATGACTGTTATAAACATTAGATAAGGGGCACCTGGGTGACTCAGTGGGTTAAAGCCTCTGCCTTCAGCCCAGGTCATGATCCCAGGGTTCTGGGATCGAGCCACACATTGGGCTCTCTGCTCGGCAAGAAGCCTGCTTCCTCCTCTCTCTCTGCCTGCCTCTCTGCCTATTTGTGATCTCTGTCAAATAAATAAATAAAATCTTAAAAAAAAAAAAAACATTAGATAAGAGCATTATACAAAGGGTCTACTGTAGTAGGAATGCTTAGTAGGCATCTAAGTATTCTGACCTGGAGAGTGATGGAGACATGGAGGGTATTTTACCTAAGTCACATGGATCCTTAGGGACAGGGCTCAAGATTTCAAGTCTAGTTCTCTCATTTCCCTATAAAACATGGTCTATAGAAGGACTACAGTTAGCATTTTGTTACTAATCCCAAGAGAGTTCTAAGGTTTCTCTATAAACACTCAATTCATTGAAGTCAGCAAGGACTGAGAGCCTGAAAAAATTGCTATAAGGAATAAATGAGAAAAATGAAGCTGTTATACAAACATAGATTAAAAACACGGTCTTGTGAATTTTTTTGTTTTGCTTTGTTTTAATAAAGGAATCAGGTGTGGGGGTTTCAGCACACCACCGCAGCAGTGGCCCTTTCCCTGCCTCAGGACTCTTTTTCATCAAAGGTCTGTGGAAAACCTAAAGCAGCTGGTGAGTTTACCACTTATTGTTGTATAAAAAGTGTGTAAGAAGGAAGGGCAAACAATTTCATGCAACTATCAAAGCAAACATTGCATCAGACACAGTTAAGTAGGCAGGGAAGACTTTATTCAAGGCTATTACAATAGGGGAGAGAAAACAGAACTCACTGTTTGTCTCCCTTGAGTACAAAGGGCTGGAAGGTTTCAGAGCTGAGGTGGGGAATCTTAGGGCATCTCTGTTTGTGAGTTGGCCCTCTCCAAAGGAAAAGTAGATCTTCTATTTTCATGATGAAAAGTAATTTTATAACTTGGAACATGGTAGGTTCCTACCTTCCCACAGAACCTTGGAAATAAGGGCGCCATGTTCCTTGATGACGGCATTTCAAGGGGATGACTGAGTCCTTGAGAAAGACAGTCCTAAGTGATGAAGTTTGCAAGAGGATTTTAACAAGATTTACATCTCAAAAGGATAGAGAATGAATTTACACTTGTAAGTTTTCAAAGTAAATGCTCTAAGGGATATCAGGAGCCTGAAGCAGGAAGAGTGTATCTAAAGGTTTAGTCCAGCTGAGGAGAACATTAGGGCTTTCTTCGTCAGACTCTCAAGAGGATTTTATAAAGAAAACCTGGAGTTTGCTGCACTTAAAAATGTCCTACAGTACTTCGGTACCTAGAGCGTGTCTTTGGGCCCTCTTTCCACGGCTCTCCGCTCCTCCCTCCTCCATTACAGACAGTCCCCCACCCAAACACTCCTGGCTGAACTTCTTTCCTTGCCAAGTCCTTGACCTGGAAAACCCAGTCTGTTCCTCAGTGAGACCATGTTGCTTCACGCACCTCTGTGCTTTCTCAGCAGGATGCCTGATGGCTCATAGGTAGATCAACGCCTCACCCCTATAAGGATACTTGCATATGTAAAATATACAGTGGACATCCGGGAACACAATAGCCTCCCGCCAGACAGACACTCCAGAAATGAACAAAATCGGTCCTTGTGAAATGTGGCTCAAGCAGACGATTTTGGTCTGAGGAAAGGTAGGGGGGAGTGTAGCTCTCACAGACGCAGCGCACTGCTTTCCTGGATGACAGAGCACGGTGTTCTTTCAAAAGCACTCACAGTGACTGGCTGCAAGCTGGGACGGCATCCCAGCCCTACCAGGGGATGGGGCAGGGGTGGAGAAGGGCATTTGGGAATTCCTGGAATGTTTTCAGACTTGCCTCCTCCTTTGTATTTCTCTTATTATCATCACTGTGCCCAATAACTCCTCATATAAATTCATCAAAAAACACAAGACAAGGGACGACTGGGCGGCTCAGTCGGTTAAGCGTCAGACTCTTGTTTTCAGCTCAGGTCATGATCTCAGGGTGGAAAGATCACCCCCACTGGGCTACACACTGAGCGTAGAGTCTGCCGGTCCCTCTCGCTTCTGCTCCTCCCCCCACTGGTGGGCACCCACTCTCTCAAATAAATAAATAGATAAAATCTAAAAACACACACATAGAGAACAAATAAACCTTCTTAGGAATAAGCCCCAAAGGAGATACCAGAAAGTTCCTGTACAGACTTGGGACTTAGGGTACAAAATGTAAGGAATCAAATCACTGTTCCATTCAGATGCTTAAAAGTCTGGAATTACGAATGAGGCACCTTCGTCTCCCAAGAGTGGAGCTGTGAGACATTACTGAAGAGAACGGCAGGGAGGACCGCTTCAGAAATTTTCACTTTCAGACTCTGAAATTTACATTTTCTCCCATTTGTCTACGCTTCTCGTTAAATATCCTGAATTTTAACTTCAGACTTGATAAATAGTTATTTGCGAATATGTCAATGGAATGCACATTGGCAAGAATTATGAATGTTGGTATATCATTGGAAGAAGCCAAAAGAGTCTCCAGAGAGATATCCCAGGAAACTACGGCTTCTTATGACGCAGTGGTTCCCCAGCAGCAAAGGCCAAGGTCAGGACCAGACACTGTCTCATATGTCCTGGGTCCACACACACTCCACCCAGGGCTGAAGTTGAGTGTTACTGGCGCTTCTGTTCCTGTGGATAGAACATGGGCTGCAGAACCACGGGACCCACATGCCCCCTGGCACTCTCACTGCTCCCTGGGCCTGGGAAGGAAGCTGGAGGCGTGAGTGTCTCCCCACAACATGGCCAGTCTGGAGGCGCAACACTGCAGGTCCTCTAAGAAACCTGGAAGTGCTTGCTTTCCACTGGGGCAGAGGGAGTGGGGGGAAAGGGAGGGGTGGAAGTCGAAATTTCAACATTAAAGAAATAGTCAAATGAAGAAAAGTAGTGATGGCTCTTTTGCAGGACAAATAGGCACATTGTGTTTGGGGTAATAATTACAATCATCTTGGGTCTGGGCTCCTTCAGCTAGGCGTTGTGCTACATTGTCCGCTAGGTTTTCGTTTTAATTTGGAAAACGGACCCCGAATACATCCAGAAACTAAGTCAACGGCTAAGTCTGTCCGTGGCAAAGCCGGGTGTGGCTGCGGGTCTGTCTGGCTACACAGCCCGGGCTCACGCTGCCTCTGGCTCTGTTCCGTCAGCATCTGTCAGAGCCGATACATAGGAGCTTGAGGGTCAGAATGAAATGATCTCGAATGCCGATTCTGCAATATTCTCTGTATATAAGCTTTCGACAAGGCTTTTACCACCTCCCAGGGTCAGTTTTCCGTTCTATAAATTACGGGAGATTGTCATGACAGCTCTCAGCAGAAGGCTGAGAATGTATTAATAAGCTCACAGGAATTATGTATTCTTGGCATATGAAGCAACAAAGACCCAACCAAACCCAACCCAAACCCTGTTGTTTTCTCACCCAGGATTTGGGAAAAAAACAAGTAAAATTGTTGGCATCTCGGGAGAGAACAGTATATTCAAATATGAAGCTAACACCGTGGACTGGGAAGTAAAATACAGAAGGATCTCCTGAAAGAGAGATCAATGGTCAGAGAAAGACGCTGGCGATAGAGGAGGATGGAGAGAGGCCAGATTTATGGATACGTATTTATTAAACAATGGAGAAAGAGGAAAAAATGAAACAACTAATAGCCAGTTTGACAAAGCACTGGCCAATCCTTAAGTATGGAATTTTGCTCATCAAAGGTAAATGAAATTGCATCATTAAATTCTACTTAGATTATCGTCCTCTCAAAAAAAAAATTGCTCTCCAATGGGGGCGCCTGGGTGGCTCAGGTGGTTAAGCATCTGCCTTCAGCCCAGGTGGTGATCCCAGGGCCCTGGGATCGAGTCCTGTGTTGGGTTCCTCGCTCAGCGGGGAGCCTGCTTCTCCCTCTGCCTCTGCCTCTCCCTCTCCCGTCTCTCATGAAAAAATAACTAAGATCTTAAAAGGAAATTGCCCTCCCTAAAAATAATACCAGAAATTCTTTTCTTCTCTGAGAAAAATGCACAGGCTAACTTTAAGTCGAGCCACATAATTTATTCTAGGGCAAATATTAGTATTTGCCTGGCAAGTCTGACTCAACACTCCATGATCAATGTTCCCATTGTTCTTCAGGAACAAACAAGCTTGGATGTTTTAAAAGTAATGTGTGAAAAAGGAAACGCTTGAAAAATAATTTCTTAAATAGCAGTGTGTAGTTGCTAATGGGCTATGACAAGCTATTTTTCCAGTCTTCCATTTTCAATCCATATTTCTGAATAGCTTTGTGAGATTTTGCATTAGTTTCACAGATTCCCCCGAATGATTATGCGGCCGTAACAAAATAAGCAGCATCTGCAGCAAGCTGATTGTATCACAGTGTTTACTGAGAACGAAGAACTGTCACAGGCAGGCTGATCGGAGAAATAAGCTCCCAGATTACTATTATTAAACAACCAACTGTTAAAAGACCCACACAACATATTAAGGGGAAATACAGAATAAGTTGGTTTTGTTGCTTAAGCCAAATATTTTGGAATTCATCCACATTAAGCTCTCACTTTCTCTCACCATGGTGCTTGATTTTGTGATGTTTGCATACATTATTCTTCCCTGAGGTACATTTAGTTTAATTAAATTTTACTATTAAAAAGTATTAGAGCCTGCTTTTCATAATCCTGCGGAAGCCTGGCGTGGAAACACATTGCCTCTGTAACATTTCCGTGAAGGAGCTTAGGCCACTTTCTGGGAGCAGGTTTGGCGCCAGGACAGCAGTCCGGGGAGGACAGAGGAAAGGACGGCAGCCTTGCTCACGTCTCTCCCTGGCACTTCTTCCCAGCAGAAGCCCATGGGAAAGAGCTGGAGGTCGCAGCACTTGTGTTCTGCATTCAAACCTACCAGCTGACCTCAGTTTTTTTAATATTCCATTTGACAAGGTTAGAATTATTTCTTTTCCTTCTCTGCTACTGACCAGAATTCCCATTCCAAACATCAGAGAGGGAGGGGTGTTGGGGAGCTGGTTTTGCATCTGAGCCTGGGTGAGACCCGAAAGCTATTCCCCATTCTCAGATCCAGCACTGACCCGGAACCTTCTGTGTGCCAAGTGCCGGGCTGGGGTCTGGGCGTACAGAGCTGAGGAGGGCCGTGTCCTTTCTGCCAAGGAATTTGCAATCTTGTAGTGAAAACCCCCTGCCTTAATTCCTATCGCTCGCTGGCAGCTGGTCTTGGAGAGTTAGCTGCAAGCTCTCTTAGTCATTCTCAAAAGAGAGGAAATGGGAAAACATGATACGCCGTAATAAGGAAGCCATCCCAACTCACTAAATGCTAAGGAATTAGAACTATGTATTTGAGGGTCATTTGCAATATTTTTTCCCACATATCTTTCCTCTGATAGGGCTCATTGGATCTGCAATGTCCAATCATGTCCGCAAGATTTAACAACTAGGAGCCCCACTCCTTTCTCAGAAAGCAGCACATGGAGAATCTGCAGCACAGATCAGCATGGAGAAAAACACACCTGTCCCCCTCCATCAGAAACCCAAAAACGCTTCCGGGCTCCTATTTCAAGCTACGAGGTCATTAGTGGGGCCTCCATCCACAGCAGCGTGTTTTGCCACAGGTAATAATGGTCATAGTTATTCCTAGTGTTTTCGAGCGTAGCATGAACGAATGAGCCGGTGCTCGTGTCCGGCCAAAGAGAAGGGTCTATCGTAGTTATTGTTTATATTGTCCTACGTTCCCTACTTGCCAGCAAGGACCTTTTTAGACTTCTGAATAATTCATAAGGAAAAGAACGTAAGCTGCAGGCCCAGATACAAGAGTCTAGACAAAACCAAGCCCCTCCGAAACAAGGGTTCCCAAGACTTCTGTGTCGGGAAGTTGAGATGTCACCATAAAATAGCTCAAGAATTTCTTCATCAAAACATGTTCATTTCTACCTCCAGAGACTTTCCACGTGGCTTCTCGAAGTTACCATTCCTCTGTACTGCTGTCGGTCCAATATCAGTTAGCTGGTTACCTTATCCATACTATTTTGCTATCATCAGGTTTTGAAGATAAAAATAGATTCATTCTCCAGCTCAAACATTTCATAAGCAGTACGGGGTAAGTGTTCTTAGTTCTCTAGGCCTTAGTTTTCTTGTAGGTAAAATGTAACTAAGATGTAAATATACTTTGTAGAGTGAGGAGAGGCTAGGTAATGCTGTGATAACAGTCCCACACAAAGTTTTGAAACAATAGACTTTCTTTCTTTTTTTTTTTTTTTTTGTGTATGATTCTTTTATTTCCTGACACACACACATAAATGGATCAAAAAATATGTTCACCTAGAAAAACTGACTTCAACCAGAAATGCAAAAACAGGTATCTGTGAGCTTAGATTTAAGACTTTATTTCTTATTCATGCCAAGTCTTCCGTGGGACCAGCAGGCTTCTTAGCTATCCAAACCACCTCATTATTTTGACCCTACCCCTCTGGACACAAAGCTTCCCCCAGATTTCCAAAACAGGATGGAGCAGAGACTCTCCCACTGGCAACTGAGTGCTTTGACTGGAAAGTGGCCCATACCATTTAGATAAGGGAATAAATAAAATCTTCAAAAAAAAATTGTTAAGATTTGTGAGGTAACCCAGAAATTCTTTATGACAACGGAGCAACAGGGGAGTAAATGTCAGAAAGAGCATGGCACAGGAAGTGGGTGCCTGAGAGCATTCGTCACAGGAGCCTGAAGCGTCTAGGGAGTAACCACTCTGCGTTTGCGGAGGTGGAAGAACAGTGGCTTGGAGTTGGGGAGTGTGGACGCCATTGCCAGGGTCGCCGGGACGGGAGTGCCGTCTCAGCCAGCCTGTCCCCATGCTTCCAGGCAACACGCACACGTGCCCGGATCTACGGAAACTCTGGGAGAAGCTAACCTCAAGAGCAAGGGGATTAGGGAGCTCAGCAGAGGTAAGTAACAGGTCACTGGATAGAACATATAGAAAATTCTACGCTGACGGGTAACCTAAAAACACTGAAGTGTTGTAGCATTAAATAAACCTTCTAAAGTTCAGGTGCCAATCAGAGTTACAGCTTGTAAAAGTAGAAACCTCAGAGGCTAACTGTTGACAAATTGCTAGCCTTTCCTTCCTTTGACTGGGCCAGAATGTCATCAGGAACCATGTTACATGCATTATGACAAACTAAGGTCCAGGCATAGCTAGTTGCAGAGTATAAGAAGGCACAGGCAAGGAAGACTTTTTAATTATATTCCTTCAATGTCCTGCAGAATTGCCATTTTCCCCTAATTTGGCTCATGTAAAAATAACTGCGAGCTACTGAAAATCAGGCTGCATCTCTCACCTCCTAATCCAGGTTCTTTTTGGGTAATGTGGGAAATTCCTACCACGGTGTGGATACCCTCAGGATGGGCTGTGGCCTCTTTGAGAAACGTGAACAGAGCATTGGCATGGATTAAAACTCCATTTGACTAAAGATGCTGGGGAATTGGACCATCACCACTGTATTATCCCAGTAGGCAAGAGGTGGTTTATAAAAAAACTTAGACATATTTTGTGTTTACATAATTTTAGTGGGTTCTGTTCTCCATTTCTTTTTTTTTTTAAAGATTTTTATTTATTTCTTTGACAGAGAGATAGAGAGAGAACACAAATGGACAAAGAAGCAGGCAGAGGAAGAAGGAAAAGCAGACTCCCTGCTGAGCAGGGAGCTTGAGGTGGGGCTCAATCTCAGGACCCTAGGATCGTGACCTGAGCCAAAGGCAAATGCTTAATGACTGAGCCACCCAGGTGCCATTTGTTCTCCATTTCTTTTCTTTTTTTTTAAATTTTTTATTTTTTATAAACATATATTTTTATCCCCAGGGGTACAGGTCTGTGAATCACCATGTTCTCCATTTCTGAATGTTAGATTTCACTAGACAACATTTTCTGTGTTGGATTGTAATTCTTGTCCCTAATTTCCTTCCCCGCCAGCAGGTGGAAGGAACTGCACAACCTTACTTCCCGGAAGCTGCGTGGAAAGATAGAAGCACTAATAACTGGGACTTCTTTCTTCTTTCTTCTAACTTTTTGGGTGGGTCCAAGGTTTGGGGCCACCCAGAGGGTGGGTGAGGGAGGTTAAGAGGTTGAGGCGGTCAGGGATGGGACCATGAACAGAGAACCTTAGAGGTGCTATAGTGATTGCATGGTGAGTGTCCAGGCAGGTGGGACCATGACAGCCTTCCAGAACGGTCACTCACTGGAGGGACACACACAAGCTGGGGAGAGCAGCCACTCCTGATGGAGACATCCAAATGCAACCCATCCTTATCTCCCAAAGAGGTTTTTTCCTTATAGGTTACCCATCTCTCAGTAAAAGAAAATAAAAGGTTGCCCCTAACAGTCAGTCCCACTCCAGGCCCTCACTCACCTCAGTCATTATGAGACTCTGAACCAGAGCTCAGATTAACGTAGAGTGCTGCTGGTAGTCTCCAGAGGTAAGGAGAGACACATTTGAAGCTGCAAACCAGGTGCCTAAGCAGGACCGAGAGTCTGTGATGAATGTTCATAGGCTGGACATCCAGATACGCTCTCCTTCTTCTCTGCCTCAAGCTGAGTCTGGAGCCCACATTCGTAAGAAATACGCCGCCCATCAGCATTTCTGATAGCACTTTTAGAAGAGGATGGAAGGGAGAACACAGGGAGGGTACAGACCTCAGGGACCAAGTTAATTTCAAGGAAGACAGGGAAGACTTCATACAGTTACTCAGCAACCCCCAATACCTCCTCACACTATGCATCCAGAAGGGTCTTTCTGGAAGAATCCACCACCTGTCACTCACAATATAAACTGAGTTCTCACCTTTGCTGTCTACTCTACATGGTATTAGGCAGTGAGTTCCAACACTGGTACCATCTACACCCAAAGGCTCTCACCATGAGGACCCAACACTACAAAGGCGGAACATCTTAAATGTCTTAAAACATGCAATGACCCTTAAGAAAAGTTCATGCATTTGGTACCAGTTCTGGAAGTGAGAAGAGAGAAAAGGAGGAAGATATAACATTCTAGAATACAACTAAGAATGAAGAGAGACTTATATTTTCTAATTATGAAATAAACCACAACTTGGGCAAGATAGATAACACCAAATACAATTCTTTTTTTTTTTTAAGATTTTATATATTTACTTGTCAGAACACAAGCAGGAGAACAACAGGCAGAGAGAGAAGCAGACTCCTTGCTGAGCAAGAAGCCCCATGCGGGCTTGATCCCAGGACCCTAGAATCATGTCCAGAGCCTAAGGCAGATGCTTAACTGACTGCTCACCCAGGCATCCCAAACCAAATTTATTTCCCAGTTTACTGAAACTGGAGAAAGCGGAAGACAGAGAAAGCCACCAGGAAGAGAGGAAAAATCACTGACAAAAGAATGATAATTACAGGCTTTCTATTAGTAACAAGAGAAACAACAAATAAGGGAACAATAACCTCAAGCTGCTCAGGAAAAAAATATATATATCACCCCATGCTGAGCTGAACTTTCAGTTCAAGAATGAAGTGGATTGAAATAAAGAAATTTACATGGAGACTGAGTGAGTTCTATTTCAGGAGGAGAGAAATTGATAAGGAGAGGGTAACATAGAAGCAAAATGGAGCAAGGAAATTGGCACACACATTTGTACCATTTTATGTTACGATTTTTCTTGTTATTCCTGTGATTCCAGAAACTGGAAATGGAATGTGACAAAGAGAGTAGGTCACCAAGAAGAAAAAGAAGAATAAAGCACATTAGAGTGCAACCAAGAGCTGCTTCAAGTTTTGGGAATTATGAAAGCAAATCAGTTACAGAATATGCTTGTCCTTTCTGTCTGTGACTACCAGGCAGGGTCCAAACACACATCGGTCGCTGGCACGCCCACCCACACTAAATTTAAGCATTTTTTTTTCTTTTCTGCTACTTGGTTGAGAGTATACTTTTATTTTTTCATAATTCCTTTTTTAAATATTAAATAATTAAATGCCGTCATATTTTACCCCTTATATTTACCTTCTCAATACGGAATGATGGACTTGTAAACTCAGAGTGCATGTTCCCGAATGCTGACAGCTTGAATGTCTATTTCATATGAATCTAAAAGTTGCTGTGGAACTCTAAGAAAAGGTGACAGGCAAAACTGTTCAATTTTGTGAATTTTTTCATTCCCTGAGCATGAGGATATCTAATCACTAGATCATGTAAAATAATAGTGAATGAACATAGCAAAGAAGGGGTCATCGAAGGAGTCTCAGCATTCTCTCATGAAAGCATTTGGGTTGGTTGTCACCAAGGGTTTTGTCCTTGTGTGTGCTTCTGTGGCTAGAGAGAATGGTTCAAGTGTTTCTGAAATGAATGGCAGTCACTCAAGTCCTCTGAGCTTGGGATGCACTGTCAGTTTATCCAACCAATTGGGTACCGTGATTTGTAAAGGCACAAGTTCCTGTGTGGGGCTGTGTGGGGGAACTTTGGAAAATGTCAGGGGAATCATTTTGTGCTCTAAAAATACGGTTTGATAAATTATACCCAGTGGCCTAAAAGAGAGAGCCACATGCAAGAAGCCAGGTTCATTTGCAGCATATAATCCACATCTCGGGAGCATTTCTCTTTATACCTGCACCATACTCAAGATGGGCACCCTTTCAGATAATGATGCTGGAAAATTGTTTTTACTTTCTGTAAGGATGCTCCAGGGAACTGAAGATGCTGAATATACTGGAACTGAAGTAACAGGATATACTGGGTTGAAGAGTGTCCTTCAAACGTTCATGACCACCCAGCACTTGAGAATGTAAGCTGATTTGGAAATAGGGACTTTGTAGAGATGTAAGTTTTTCAGATGAGGTCATACCGGCTTAGGATGGACTCAAATCCAATGACTGGTATCCTAAGAAGAGGAAAATTTAGGGGCACCTGGGTGGCTCAGTTGGTTGAGCATCAGACCCTTGGTCTCAGGTCTTGATCTTAGGGTCATCAGTTCCGGCCTCCCAGTGGGCTCTGCCCAGGCCATGGGCGTGGCAGCAGTGGAGGAGGAGGAGGAGAGGAGGAGCGGGAGAAGGAGGAGGGGGAGGGGAGGGGGATGGAAGGGTAGGGGAAGAAGCAGAGGAAGAGGAGGAGCAGGAGGAAGATACAGACATACATAGAAGGAAGACAGTGTGAAGACCGACACAGGGAAAGTACCATGTGATAAGGGGGCAGAGATCGGAAGAACAGTCCACAGACCAAGGAACACCAAAGACTGTTGGCAACCGCAGAGCTAGGAAAGAGGCAAGGAAGGAATTTCCATGGAGCCCACAGAGAAAGTGCGGCCTTGCCAATGCCTTGGTTTCAGACCTCTGGCTTCCTGAACTGAGAGCATCAACTCTGTTCTGCTGAGCCGTCCAGGGTGCAGGGCTTGGTTCTGGCTGCCCTAGATATCTACAACCCCCGATGGGTCTCCTTTAGGAACACAGGCTCCATTCCCACTAACCAGGCATCGTCCTCTCTTCCCTCCACCCTGAGTTCCCCTCAGTGCTCCGCTTCATTTCATTCTGAAAAATACAGCTCCTCCAACCCTCCTTCTCCACTGAGGCAACTAGCAAACGGGGTCACTGACTATAAACCCACTGTCAGACTCGAATTAGACTGGAGACGACCAGCGCTTTGCAACAGCAGAGAGCATCCTCGAGGATGTCCAGATTTATGCCCCTGCTGATCAAAGGAGCACTCTTGCCATTTGGATGGTTCATGGGACATGTTTGCAGAGCACTCCTGGAAAGAACTTGGAAAGCCAGCCCCCTGCTCCCCCGCGTAAATTGAGCAGAGACTCAAGTGCACTCTATTTCAAACAAAACAGTCACGGCACTCTCACCAGCAGCCTTCCGTGGGAGGTTGTCGCTGTCCCAGAGCCGAGTGGAGCGGGAACCGGCTAATGGATAAAACAGGCAGCCACCGGCAGGCACATATGTGCACGGATCGCTCAAGCACAGATGTGAAACTGCAGTAAATCCCTGGAGAAATGCACACACTATAAATACAGAGGAGATCACTTGGCAGGTAAGAAGAGAACATTTATTTTTGATTTCTGATAAAAGGAGAAAATCAATTTATTCCAAGACTGGATGAGTCGTTTCAGTTATTTGCTCTCACTTGCTTAAGGATGTGGGTGAAGGTCGGTGAAACTGACCTTCCACTAATGACTGCTGATGAGGGAGGACTGAGTCTACAGTCCTTGATCCGACTGCTTCCAGTGGTTCTGGGAAGTTCCCGGAGGAAGAGCAATGCCTGGAGGGTCAGTCCCGAAGTCCTGGTGCACAGATCCCTGCCCTCCAGTGACATCCGTTGACACTTCCAAGACAGGCTCACAGATGGAAGAGCTTCACTTTATTCTGTGTATTTAATTAAGTGAAATAAATACCACGCTTGAGTAGCTTTGTGGGTATTGAAGAGTAAGCTCATTATTTTATATTCATACGGGCAGAGAATCCTATCATAACCACCTCCCCTGTCAAAAGAAAAAAAAAAAAGAGGTTTAAGAAAAAACCCCTAAAAACTAAAAGTTCAAGTTAGCCAGTGAGCTATATTATAAGAATAATTAGATATTAAGCCTTCCTTTAAAGCTTTATGTTCTGTGTCAAAGCAGGGTTGCATCATAGGTAGACGCAGTGACGAATTCAGGGTCCCAAACTGTAGCTAAGCATTCTCTTCCGTCAACACCCAGCACGACGTGGAATGTCCTGGAACTTGCACAACTTTAACTTACTTGTGTCCTGAATTGCTGCATGCATCCCAACAAGGAACCGCAGAAAAAATGTTTGTATGCTATTTGGCGGACTTTGTCGTGTAGAACATATCAGGAAAGTCATCAGGAGAGGGCCGCTAATGACTTGAAAGGACGAGACCACAAAACCAATCAACTGCAATCCCGGAGGAGGATCCCGGGATCTCACAAAACCATCTGGCCGCCTCTGACTCTGGGTGCAGAGTTCTTCCTGTTCCCAGTTGAACACTCTTTGAAATCCTCCGGCCAGAAAAAGGAAAGGTAAATCAAACAACTTCAGGTAATGAGCTCGCCAAAGATGTGTTTTCCCAAGAGAGATGATTTTGAGGCTTAGGCTCAACTGTGTCACCTCAGGCCTCTCTTCTCTCCTGGTGCCTGGCCCGGTCTCCAGGATTCCCTGCGACTCGCTCTTGAACCCGGGGCCCGTTGTCGTCAGTGTTTAAATGTGTGAACATGTCTGGCTCCCCCACCAACCAGCCTGCATGCCTCTAAGGCTGTGTCTCATGCATCTTTGAATCCACCACCCTTCACCTGAAGTCTAGCATGAGGTCAGGGCTTCATAAATGGTGCTTTTAGGGGAGGCTGAGTGACTTAGTCAATTGGGTGTCTGCCTCGGGCTCAGGTCCTGATCTCCGGGCCCCCAGGATCAAGCCCTGCCTTGGGCTCCCTGCTCACAGGAAACCTGCTTCTCGTTCTCTTATCTGCTTATGCTCTTTCTTGCTATCTCTCTCTCTTAAATAAACAAAATCTTTAAAAAGTGAATAAATAAATGGTGCTTTTAAACAAATGTTTATTGTCACAGATTTGGAGACCACACAGACATACGTGAAATGTGGCTATATTCATGGAACACATATCCGTGGCAATAGACCAACAAAAAAGCAAAAACAATGTCCCAAAACAATGCAGTAAATATACTGCATTTAAAACAGAAGAATTCCTTGCTCTACTTCTTAGGAAGTTTTCATCTCTTAAAACAGAAGAAGTGGGCGCCTGGGTGGCTCAGTGGGTTAAGCTGCTGCCTTCGGCTCAGGTCATGATCTCAGAGTCCTGGGATCGAGTCCCGCATCGGACTCTCTGCTCAGCGGAGAGCCTGCTTCCCTCTCTCTCTCTCTCTGCCTGCCTCTCCATCTACTTGTGATTTCTCTCTGTCAAATAAATAAATAAAATCTTTAAAAAAAAAAAAAAAAAACAGAAAAAGTACAGGAGCGCTTAGTGATAGGAAGAAGGTAAAGAGTGAACTAGAGAGACAGAATGTCTTTTCTTCTCAGCAATTTGAGTAACAGTTTCCTCTCTGCCCTAACACCAGACTCTCCCTCCACGCCTTGGATGTCTGAGATTCCTTCTCTCTCCAGTCCTCTCCTCCTCCCTTATGGTGCAGGAAACTTCAACTGTCCTTGTCCCTGGACTTAGTGCCGAGAGCCTAACGAATAACGTTGTAAATTAAATTAGTGGCACACATAAATTCAGGGAAAAAAAGGCTCTGGCTAATCTAAGCCAGTCATACGCAAATAAAAGGACGCATTTAAGGTTGTTCAGGTCCAGGCTTGGTGCACCTGAAGAGTGGGAGATGCTTAAACTCCCCCTTACCCAGTTTCATTGTTTTTGCAGTGTTCGTTGAAACTCACAATTTACAATCTTTTTTCACTGGTCGGATGAAAACATCTGGTCTCGCCCTCTGGGTATGATCAACCTTCATATTTTCGAAAAGTGTTGAGTAAGCATTTCAACTTCTCCCTTTAAGATAACTAACCTAAGAAAACAATAATGCTAGTTCTTGTGGTTGTCGTATTTTTCCCAAATTTGAATGCCACTTGCAATGTGTGCAATGAACTCACTTCAGATTTTCTACTTCTCTCCCAAGATGTAGAACCAAGGATTGAAGGCTGAACTAGAGGGCAGTCAACACTAATTTAAAAAGAATTATCCTCATTGCTGTTGCATCCTGCACTGTAGGTTATACTTCCCATTAACACGGTTGTTATGATAATAGAACTCACTTCTGGTTCTCAGTGTGCTATAGTTTACTGCAGAACCTCCAAGCATGGCTGAATTTATAAAGAGTTCACACACATACTGGAAACAGAACACTAGCTTTAAACTCTGAATGCTGATATAGAAAAAAGCCTTCAGTTAGATTGATTTACTTTCAATTTTTATATTTAATGAACTATTTTGAAGGAGAACTCTGCCCATGTGTCTTCACTAAGTAGCAGTTAATAAATCTTGAATTATTCAGTGGTTAGTGTTCATGACTTCTGCTGTCTGCCATCTTGTCCCTTGGCTCCTATACCAACCACACTACATGCAAAAGAGAAAGAGGTAAAGCAGACAGGAATACACCTCAATCGCCAGGCTTTTTGTTTGTGAGCAACAATTACAAAGGTCAATGGTGCCCAGCAGAAGGACAGACATTAGGGTGAAATGAAATTCTCTTGATTAAGAATCAAGTTGAGGGGGGAAAAAAAAAAAGAATGAAGTTGAGTTTAATGTTTCACTTAATCGTGAAATAAAACAAAACCGATTTTTTAAAGCTATAATAAAGAAGTATTTCTGTGGGTACATACTTTTTCATTAGTTTTCAATATTTGGACTCAAAATAATATTATACTTCTGATAATAGAGTGCTTGGATTGTTGCCCTTTTGTTTTTGCAATCTACAAGCTCCCTCTTCTGACTATGTGATGTAATTCATCATATGTATATGTCCTCTTTACCTTTTAAAAGCTCTTGCAGGGGCACCTGGGTGACTCAGCAGGTTAAAGCCTCTGCTTTCAGCTCAGGCCATGATCCTGGAGTCCTTGGATCCATTCCCACATTGGGCTCTCTGCTCAGTGGGGAGCCTGCTGCCCTTCCTTTCTCTCTGCCTGCCTCTCTGCCTACTTGTAATCTCTGTCTGTCAAATAAATAAAATCTTTAAAAAAAAAAAAAAGCTCTTGCAGATCCTCCTATAAACAAACAAATCTGATGTGATATAAAATAAATACAGTTTGTGCCTGAACGTTGACCTGAAACTGTGGAGTTTGGTGTGTGTGTGTGTGTGTGTGTTTTTAAAGATTTTACTTATTTATTCATTTTTTTAGAGAGCAAGAGAAAGAGAGGGCAAGCAGAGGGGAGGGAGAAGTAGAAAGGATCTCAAACAGACTGTGCTGAGTATGGAGCCCAATGCAGGGTTCGATCTCATGACACTGAGGTCATGACCAGAACCAAAATTAAGAGTCAGATGCTTAACCAACTGGGCCACTCAGGCGCCCCTTGAAACTGTAAGTTTTAAATTAAGATTTTTTTTCCTCCAGAATTGTAAGTGGTATTTCTGAAAAATAAAACAAAACAAAACAAAACAGAATTCATTGTCTTAGTAAGCTGTTTTTTGCTGCAAATAATTGTGTTCCTGAATTGCCATTCATAGGGCAAACTCCTTGGTTTTGATAAAAATAACATAATTTTATAATACATAAATAAAATAGCTTACAAAAATTTTTGAAAATATACAAGATGAGTTTAATTCACAGCATATTAATTTAGGTATTAGAGTCTTTGAAAAAATATATATCATGGCTGCATAATATTCTATAAGTACATACCATAAATTCTTTAAATAATAGCATAAAGGTACACAGATTATTCCCAGTTTCCACCATTATAAATAATCATAAGATTATTTATTTTAAATAAATATTTTCAATTATTTACTTAAAAAACAATTTAAAAAGGATCTCTGGTCCAAATCATAGAAATATTTCTAAAAATATTGGCAACCAACACATCTTTCTAAACTCCCTTCCAGAAACATAACAAATTTACAATTCCATCAACAGTATGTGGTAGTTCCCTCCATGTCCTCAACAATTCTTAGTATTTTCAATATTCATCAGCTTCATAAATGAAAGAGGTTATTTTAAAATCATATTTTATTAGAACCACGTGAAAATCTTTCCCCTCTAATTTTATTTTGTGGTTTTGGGGTGATTTTTTGTTTTTATTTTTGTTTTTGTTTTTTTCTATCCCCAACATGGGGCTCAAACTCATGACCCTGGGATCAAGAGTCACATGCTCTATGGACTGAGCCAGCCAGGTGCCCCCATCCCTAATTTCTGACCACTATTATTTTTCCTTCTTTATAAATCAACTTTAGATGTCCTTTAAAATTTTTTCTAATAGGGTGTTCAAGATTTTCTTATGGATTTTAGGAGTTCTCCATAGGTTGATTAAAAACTTGCTTCATATGCTTTTGCTCTAATTTACTGTGTTTTATAACATAAAGAAGATTTTAATATGCCATGTAATCAAACCCACATTCATGTAGGAATACTTTACGAGTTCCAATATAGTTTTAAATTCCACTCTCACATCTTTGATTTCCTCAAATCATTTTCCTTTTCTTTCCTTTGACTTTCAGTTAGCTCGTGTTTTACTTCAGCCTGTGTGTTTCTGTGTCATCTTTTCACTTCTTATAAAAACGCCCCTTTTGTCTTATATTTTACTGAGATCATAAAGCAGGTATGGCCCAAATATAATTTATTTCCCATAGTAAATCTTTTCAAAACCAGCTCTTTACCTGGATATTGAATCCCTTGTCCCTCTCCTTATTCGGAGCTGTAAAATCTTTCCACAGGCCTCCTGTTGGCTGTTTTCTGTTCATGCATCCTTGAGAAAGGAGCATCTCTCCTAGCCTCCTATTTGCAAGTAAAAAGAGGGGGAAGGGTTCTCTCTGTGTCTCCTCACTGTCCATCTGCTTGCTGTTAGTAATCTCCTCTCAAATTCTGAAGCCCAAGAGATTTTGTTTGTTTGTAGTTAAATTTGCTTTCCAGGTTTAGTGAAACCATCAGTCTAAAAGAAACAAGGAGAAATCAGAACCATGGGCAAGCAAGGCCAGCTCTGTGAGGTCTCTGTCAGCGTGTCCAGGGGTCAGCCATCTGTGTCTGACTCTGTGTTCACCCTCATCTCCAAGGAGGGCCCACAGATCCAGGCTTCTCCTTAGGAAGCGGCTCATGCAGACAATTTTTGCTTCATCAGGGGGAGGCCCACTGCCTGGAGGAGAGCCTTGCCCCACTCCTTACTCTGTTGGTGGAGCCCCAGTGGTTGAGAGCCCGGGACTCTCACAGGGGCTGCCTGGGATGGCTCCTTAATTCCCAGCAGCAGAAGGGACTCCATGGGTAGGGCCTTCCCTGTCTGCCTCCAGTCTACCCTCTGGGCTCCAAATTAAGGAATATCCATGGAGTTCTGCAGGATGTACTCTCCTTAATTGCCAGGTTTGCCCCATCTTCTCAGAAGGGCACATGGAGCCAGCCTTCAGTGTCTCCCCAAGTCGGGCCCCAGTGGCTCTTTACCCAAAAAAGATGTTTTGCAATTTCTCTCAAGTGATGGGCTCTCCTCCCTGGTTTTCAGGAACCACAAACAACATTGGTTCCCTTTGTTTTTTATCATTTTAGCCATCATTACCAAAGGGCCACTCATCTAGTTTTCTCCCCCAGTCCCAGGCATATCAAGGGATCTGTACTCCGTTGGCCCCAAATCCTTTCAGCTGGAAATCATTGTTCCCACCTTGCAGCTAAGAGTACTTTATTTTTATTTCTCACCTTTCATGGGCTCTTCTCTCGTCAATTCAACTGTAACTTTTTTGAGGGCAAGAGGAGTGATCAGCTTCTCCTGGTTTGCCCAGCACCTCTAGAGAGTTGACACAAGAAGGCCCAGGAATCTCCCTGTCCCTAGACCAGGCAGTTGCCCAATCAAGGTCAAGGTGGGCTGTATCTTTAAGCCTCTCTCCCAAACCCATCATCTAAAACTATCTGGCCCAAAGCAGATATTAGTGAGGTATCTATAGAGGAGTGATTTACCTTGCCCCTAGACCCCACGCATATGTTTATAGGGTTAAGGACAAAGTTTACGGCTGCTAACCAGAGAAGCTAAGAAATTAATGAGCACATCGGGCCTATTTGTGTGGTGAAGTTGAGAACTTCTCATGATAAGTGACATAACCTGGTTCATGATCTCTAGATACTTACAAATTAAAAGAAACCTCATCACGGAGAAGTTTCAGACATAATTACAAAGAGTAAAGTATGGCTAGAATGATTCCTCAAAGACTAATATTTTCTGAAACTAGCTATTATACCATTCAGTAGATATGCAAAATCTGTTTCCAAAAGCACTAGTGCCCCAGGCTGCCCTCCACAGCCATTTAAAACATTATAATTAATTACCTACTGGATGTGCAATAATATACCAATGGTGCTTCAAGACATGTCCTCTGTCCTAAAGATTTTGTTCAGAAGGAATAGTTGAGAGCTGTGACTGTTTACCTTTTCCCTATGGCCAACTCAAAATCATGCCAAGTACAGTCCTTATAAAAATAGGTTCTGAACACTTACTCTTTTCTTAAATTATTTAAATAAAGAGAATGAGTCTTGCTTGCGGCATCACAACAGCCTTCAAGCTCAGTGAATTCCATGAAGCAGAGAGAACCCTCTTGGGTCCTTGGTGGAGATCCAGCCAAGCATCAGCCACATTTAGTGTCTAAAAGGGTTCTAGAGGCATCCAAGGCCAGGAAAGGGGGGGGAGGACCTACCATGCTTAATTTGAAGAATCAAATAACTCATCGAGGGTTTCCAAACCACAACAACATGGCAGAGGAAAAAAAAAAACACAAGAGCCCTAGCAATCATGCATTAGAAACTAGAAAAATCTCTTGATGAAAACAAAACCTGTAAAGAAATAGCAAAGGAGGTGAAATTGATGCCAGTTTCCCATGGGAATTTTAGCTTTTTTGTTCATATTCAAGTTTCCTGAGGGCAGAGATCGCTCCTTGTGAACTAAAACCATTTTCTCTTTCATATGTCAGTGCTTACTTAGGAAGTGGTTTTGTGTGGAAAGAAGAGATTGAATTTAGATAAATACCAGTCCCAGAGCAGATGTTCTCTACTTGGACAAAGATATAAAGCACAGGGAGAAAAAGTCATTCAGAAATTAAAATTAAAAATCACGTATTGATTGTGGAGTGACTAATCATTGGACCACGCTACTGATGACTGTGCCATCTGTCTTCAGAGATCTCCAAATATAGCCACCGGAGGGCTGAGTGTGCTGAAACAGAGCCGAGCACCAGGCCTGAGCCTGGGATCTGGCATCCACTGGCCTCATTCAGCTCCCAGCCCGTCACCTTCCACGTGAGTGACCTTGGGAATTACTTGACCTTTCTAAACCTCCGTTTCCTCATGGATAATAAATACCCCTCCCTCATAAGGTGGTTACATAGAGCAACAAATGCCTCGTTAGAAGAATGAGGTTGTGAGAGATGATATCACAACATTCTATTATTTGATTCGTAGGATTTGAGTCGATGCTTAGAAGTTGTCCCAATTGACCTCTAAAGTGTAATGGACCCATGATATTTGTCTGTGTTACTAAAGAGTGCACTGAATGCTTTCTGCTTCCAAACATTTAGTGATGTGATATAAAAACTCTTTCACCTCAGTTTAAAGATATCCCCCCAAATGCCCTCCCTGATTTACTGAGACATTTGTCTCTGTACTCCCAAATTCACAGGTTTCCATGTCTCTCCCAATCCAGATAGGTTCTTCATTTTGCCCTCTTCATACCCTGTTTGTTTCCACCATGCTTACACCCCACTACATGCCCTCTGAAGGATCTTGCCCTGTGCCAGGTATATCCCTGTTGGCTCTGAAAACTCCATTCCCTGACCTTCCCCACTCCTGACTTCTGCCACTGATATTTCTCAAGCTGCACTGACAACTGGCTTCCCCCCAGGAGTCCTTGCTCACCACAGAGAGCCTGTCCCCTCATCCCTGGCAACACTATCTTCCCTCTTTGTCCCTCTAGCCCTACAGCTGGTCCACTCCTTGTGGATGCCAACTTTTGAGTTGAGCTCGCTATTTCTTTCTTTATTTCTTTCTTCCTTCCTTTCTTTCTTTCTTTCCTTTTGGGATTTTATTTATTTTATTTGACAGAGAGAGAGAGAGAGAGAGAGAGCGCACACAAGCAGGAGGAAGAGCAGAGAGAGAGGGAGAAGAAGGCTCCCCAATGAGCAAGGAGCCCAACATGGGGCTTGATGCCAGGACTCTGAGATCATGACCTGAGCTGAAGGCAGATGCCCAACTGAATGAGCCACCCATGCACCACTGGGTTGAGTTCTTGTCCCTTTTTCCTCCTCTGTGTGTGTGCGTGTGTGTGTATGTTTGTGTTAAAATACACACAGCATAAGATTTAGTATCTTAACTATTTTTAAGTGTAGAGTTGAGTGATTTTAAGTACATCCATGTTGTTGTACAAACATCACCACCATCCATCTCCAGAACTTTCTTCATCTTAGAACACCAAAATGGTGTATCCAATAAACACTAACTCCCTTTTTTATATATTTAGTCTTTCCAAGACTTTTTCAGCTAATTCTCCTTGTTAAGTTTCCTTTCTTGATGCACCTGGTATAAGCTCTGCTTTTCTGATGGGGTCCTTCACCTTCAACACACAAGATTTCTAAAATTATCAGATTGCTGTTGAGTATCTGAATAGGGCATGGTGCCAGCAGTAAAGAAATAAATAAGACACAGTGCTGCTGTTGTTCTTGAAGAACTTACAGTCTCATGGGAGAGAGGCAAATCAGATTGATTACAATCTCATATTTTGAATAAGCACATGAGCTCTGGAGGAAAAGCACATAGTTGTGAGTCTTGCTCTCCCACTTGCTGGTTCTATAACATGGGCAGATTAGGAACCTTTCAAGAAGGACTTCATGCATTTGGCTCAGGGTCCAGACTAGGTGGTCCTTATTGCACAACAAGGAGCTGTCAGGAAGACCAACAAAGCAGGATCACTTGGGATGCATTAGGAGTGTCTGGTCAAATGCAAGGCTATCATCTAGAAAGGTACCACCAGTTCAGGCTGCTGGCAGGGTGAATGAGGAGATGGGGGCAGGAAAGTTTCTTAGCCAGAAGGGAGGGAAGGGTTGAAAAATACACAACAAACTTTCTGATCAGTTACGAAGCCTTCCGTGACTGTTCCAGGCCAGCCTGACCTCTTGTCTCTGAATCTACCGCATCAGCGACACTCATTCCATTGTCTCTAATTCTCAAAGGCATTCATTCTTGCCCTCCTCTAATCCTCTCATCCAGACTGAGTGATGGGTTATTAAAGGTAAAAGCAACAACTTAGTCTTTTTCTGTCCCCCAGTGTTCTTATAATATATCGTATATCAGGATATTTAACAGATTTCTTTGAGGACTCTCATTCTTCAAAAAATGATATATTATGACAAGCCAGATTGAGTGATAATTCATGAATTTAAGAAGATAACTCTAAATTTTAAGCTCTCCAAAAATAACAACTTACTAAATATTAATTATCAAATGAAATAAAAATGCAATCTTACTTTTAAGAGTTTGATCGTCTATGGTTTCAGCTTAATCTTGCTAACCATCTTCAGTAATGAAGAGTTAGTAACGGCTTGGTGACTTGAATTCAGAGACCCAATCTGATTAGATTTTCTGATTAAGAGAACTAATGTTAACTATGAAATATGATGCATAATAATATATGAAGCCCCATTTTGGGGTTCTATTTCAACAGAGGGCTTCCTGCACGATTAGAAAATGAAAAATGCAGTTTTTCAGGATTCATTTACTGTAAATTGACTGAAATCAAGTGGAAGAAAATCCAAGCCTATTTGCCTTATTGATGCTCTTTCCATGTATATAATAATCATTTCTTAATATCGATTTGAGAAGCTGTAATTTGTTTTCACAATTAATCAATGAAGAGCAAAATTTGAATCGGAATCTTTCTCAAGTAATCCCATAATTACCACATTATAGAGCCCTCTATCTTTCCTTTCTCTCGCTAGCAATTTTAGATTTCGGTTTCCTACCAAACCATTTAGTTTGTTTGGAATTCATGCGACATTTTACATGGAAAGAAGTGTGAAATGCCACTTTCCATACCGCTTCCTTATAAATTATTCATCCCTGCTGTTTATCAGGCAGCTTCTGCACTTAGATAAGAAGTCACCTCCCATGTGCCGCACACATCACAGGGACCTAAATAATCAAAAGTAGTGTGTAGCCTGTTAAAAGAGTAAGGAGAAATTCCAAGCAAGCAGAGTCTGGGATGAGACCCTCCCATGCTGAAACCAGCCCCACCAATCTTACTTGACATGAATAATATTATTTAGCTTGTGAAGTGTATGGTTGGGAGAAAGATCTACACTCTCAATAGCAGACAGGCAAAAGAGTGTAAATGTTCTCCACCTTGATGGGTAGTTTTATTGAATCAAAAAAGCAAATGAAAAATCGTTGTCATCCTTACAAGTGGCCTTACAAATTGCCAAAGCTGTAACTATCAAGAGAATCTTCTTCTTCTTCTTTTTTTTTTTTTTCATTTTTGAAAATGGGGGCAGCATTCCCATCTACATTATCCCATCATCCACTCGCTTTTCTCCATGGCTTTGTAATGCCCTCCACCATGGTTGCGTTTGATCTGACCTATATTTTGATCTGGAATGTCCATTTTCCACCAACTTATGATAATGAATCCACTGATAATGTTCTAACACTTGAGAATTTAGAGGATAACAATTTGGTCTTAAGAAGAATGACTTAAGGTTATCATGATTTTAGGTGTTGATCACGGATAAAAGATCATTGAACTAACTATAACATTTCAGGGTCAGCTCAACTTTCCCCTTTGAATAACTTTCTTTACTACACTTGATTCAATTCTACATTTTCTTCCTTTTTTAAGATTTTATTTATTTATTTGCCAGACAGAGATCAAGTAGGCAGAGAGGCAGGCAGGGGTGGGGGGAAGGGCCAGTCTCCCTGCTGAGCAGAGAGCCCAATGCAGGGCTCTATCCCAGAACCCTGAGATCATGACCCGAGCCAAAGGCATAGACTTAAGCCATTGAAACACCGGGGCACCCCAATTCTATATTTTCATACAGTTAAGGTTAGAGTCTTATTTTGGATGGGGGGTACTCACATATCTCATTGTGCTTGTAAAATAACTATTTGTCAATCAATAAGAAACATATGTTAAAAATGTACCCAGTACCTGACAGTATGCTAAGTGAGATGCTATAGTAAACTGAAAAGAAACTTAAGATACAGAGCGGAGTGCCTTCTAGGAGATACCCTCTGCTCTAGCCCCCACAGTTTAAGTACAGCATTGCATTGACACGGACTAACTCGTTAATGACAGAGTCAACACCAGGACTCACATCTCCAGTCCTTGAAGTTGTTATAATTTTCCCCCACTTCTTCAAGGAGCCTGCATTTTGTGTGGACAGTTGAGAATTACACACATGTAATGATCACAGACACATGAAGCTGAATTGGATCCTGCTTAGATCAACTGGCCCCAGCAAACCTCCGATGTCTACGTTTGCCCAGCCAAAATCAGTAAGAGCCCTCGAGGCAAACCCAGCCTGGATGGGATGAACCCCGCAGATACAGGAGAAATGTTTGTTAGGCCATGTCCCTGAGGGTTTGTGGTTGTTTATTACTGAAGGAATGGTAATTGATACACCATGTAAGACGCTGCTCTAATAATGCATTCTCCTCCTTGTATAATATATAAATTATCCAAAAATATGGAGCCCCAAAGAAAGGAAGTCATTAACATTCTACCTGTCCACTGTGTCTAGCTTAATGAAATGGATACTATGGGAGAGCAAAAGATAGAAAGCATTATTGCCTTTATTTGAAGGAAGGTGACAATTACACTGATATTACATGACATACATATATGAAAAAATGACAAGCAAAGTTACTCAGCTATTTCAACGTAGAAATTGCCTTTCTTGAATCACTATCTACATGTAAACTATTGCTCAACAGGTTAGGAAAAATAGGAAATTCACTTAATGGTGAGAGAACTTTCTTAAGAAACACAGGATATTGGGGAAGGAGGTGTGTATAATTCAGGTATTTCCATTAACAACCTGAATGTTGATCCTGGAGCTTCAAGGACTCTGCCCAGCCCTAAACTCACATGTCCTTGGAGACGAAAGAAGCCCAGCATAGGAAAGAAGCCTCCTCCTTGTGAAAACTTGTCTGGAAACAAAGTTCCCATCTAAGAAAATGAGCTTTTCTCCTCCTTAGGTCAGGACACTCCAGGCAAGTGTTAACAGATGAAGAGGGTCATCAAGTAAGCCTATAATTGTCCCTTAAAAAAAAAAATTACTCTGAACAAACTCTCTCCAAACACTATAATGAGAGTGGCGAATTTAGGAAGAGCTCTAGGAGATGCAGAAAAGTCAGATCCCCTTCTGCTCCACTAGAGGAGAAGTGGGATGAGAGGAGGTGAGAGCATTGCCGGCAGGCCTGTGTTCTTTCTCCCTACGTACCTGTCCACACGTCAAAACCTCTCTGCTCACTAGGAAGGACCTGCCTTTCTAAACAGGGATTTTGCCTACAGTGTTGCATCTCTGGTGTGGCTCTCAATGCAGTCACCTAGGATTTTCCTCTTGGTCATTTATCTCAAATTCAATAAACATATACATAGCATACAATATACATACCATATACAACAGACAAAAGATTTTAAATAGATATTGTTTGGGTAAAGATCAGGAGGGATAAGAATTTAGAAGAAACATGACTCTGGGAAAACAGAAGGGTCCAGCACACAAACAGAAGATAGGCAGTGGGGAAATGGGGGGATCCAGGTGAGGTTTTTAAAGAGACATCCCTAAGTGGGTCAAGAACTCCATCGGCAGGAAGAGGGAGCACATGGCTCCCACAGCTCCGGTCTGTGGTGAGGAATGTCTAGTGATCATCGCTTCTCTGACAAAATGACCTCTAGGTCATTTTATAATTATTAATGGAGAGAGAGAGAGACAGAGACAAACAGGAGAGGGGCAAAAATAGAAAAAAATTAAGGTAGAGAGACAAAGGGAGGGCAGCTGGGTAAAAGGGTAAAGGTAAATTTTAAGGACAGGGGAAAAGAAAATGAAATGAAGAGAAAAGGTTAACGCCAACACTGGAAAAAATAATACTAAAAAGTAGTTTTAAGAATCGAATCACACACAGCTTAGGAAGTGGTACATTTTTCTATGGGGCTAAAATAGAAGCATTTTTTTTTTTCCAAATGTGTTGAAAACAAGAATTTAAAGAGAAGAATAAATGTAAAAGAAAGAGCAAGAAGCCTAAAAAAAAAGAAAAGAACAGATGAGGTTAACTGAAGTAGAAGTGGAAAATAAATGTAAATAATTAGCATAAAGCAAGGGAACGGGAAGTTCTAAAACTGTGCTGAGAATAAAACAGAGTCAAGCTGTGAAGATACAAGAATATACAGTCCATGTGGGGAAGAGGGAGCAAAACTGGAAAAGCAGGCAGGGACGGAGGAGGAAATCCCAGATTCCCACAGAAGCCAGCTCCAGGTACCAGTGCCGAGGATTCTGGCTTAGGCTTCATGGAATCTGTGTTCTGTCTTTGCTGAGACAGATCCTTCCCAAGACCTCAGCATGGAGACATAAAGGAAGCCCCCTTTCCTCTCAGCTCACATTGTGTCCTTACCACCTTTTACCCCAATTTCTCCACACAGCCTATGGGGTCATGTCCACTCAGAGGGGGCACTCTTCTTCAGCTGTAGCCCAGCTGTTTCTCTTAAACTGACCCCACAATCTCACATGATAGTTTCCAGCTTAAGCTTCTCAAAAATCTGACTTCTCAAAAACCTAACTGTTCATATTCTTTCTAAGATTTACTTATTTATTTTAGGAAGAGAGGGTGAGAGTTGGAGGAAGACCGAAGGGGATAGAGGGAAAGAATCTCCAGCAGCCTCCCCACTGAGCACAGAGCCCAACACCAGGCTTGATTGCCAGACCCTGAGATCATGACCTGAGCTAAAACCAAGAGTCAGATGTTCAATGGACAGAGCCACTCAGGGGTCCTATTCAAAGTCTTCTAACCTAATATGTATATGATTCACTTTTAAATTAATCAGGAATGAAATTCAAACAAGTATGTTGAGCAAAGGTAACTTACATTTAACAACAAATAACTATCTTTTTGGCAGCAAATAAATCTAGGTCACTACCAATGTTATCTTTGAGAAATATTTTTTCCATGAACCATGGTTGGTTCATGCCAATAGCTATCTCTTAAGAGCTCACACCCCAACACTACTGATTGATGCCTGGTGATGGAACAGTCATCTGGATATATTTCCTTTCTTTCTCTTCCCATCTGACTTTGTTCTTGGATAGCTTAATCCTGACATTAATATTTTAATCTAGGTATGATTGCCGTTGAAATGAACAAGAAGATTCACCGGGATCTATCTAAAGAGAGTCTGTCTGAGTTCGTTTTGCTGCATTAGGATTCTGATATAGATACATTTTATTAGCAGAGTCTATCTACATCTGAATCAAGGGTCTTGCCACAAGACAAAGTGACATGAAAGCTTGAGATTCATCAAAAACAGCTATTTGGTTCAGGAAAAATAAAACATCTCCCAGTTAAAATTGCTTTTCAGTTAAACAAAATTGCTCCTTTTTTCTAGATGAATTATATTGAACAAACTTCTTTATCCCCATCTTCCATACACACACACACACACACACACACACACACACACAAAATGTGGATCCTGAGACCAATTTCTTCATCTGTACAATAAAGGAATTACACTTGATATTTTTTCTTTTTCTAAATAAAATATTTTTTATTTTAAAAATAATTAATTGCTATCATAGGAAAGAAGAAGTTTTAAAATACGTGAAGATTGTCTTCCCAGCAATAATAAACACTGTTAATATCTTCATATGTATTCTTACAGGCATGATATGTGTATACATGTATAAAATACACATAGCATATATTTTAAATAGTCTATTACATATTCTATTTGATAACATCTTCCACTTATTGCAATTTCTCTGTTGAGATTATCCTTTAATTTGATGAACCACAAATTATACAAACTAGCTTTAATCAATGGACTTAAAACTATTGTCTGTTTTCTGCTTTATGAATAATTCTGTGATGATCATCCTTATATAGATATCTCTGAATATTCATTCAATTATTTTCTAGAATAATTGCTTATGAGTAGAATTTCTATCTCAAAAAGTATGGATATTCTAAATTTTAATATGTATGAATTTTTAATCATTTGATCAAGATTTTAAAATCCCTTGGGTTTTTTACTGGGATCTCACTGAATTTGTAGAGTAGGTTAATGAGAACCCATTCATCTATTCATGTAATGAATAGGAATTGGGCTGCTACAATGGGCCAGAGACACCAGCACAGCAAAGGAAAAATCAAAAAGCCTTCCCTATGGCACATTTGCATGAAGGAGTCAAATGATATGCATGATAGTTTCCAGCTTAATAAACAAACAGATACATAACAGAAAGTCACAGTGTGGACAATGCTAGAGGTTAAAAGCTCTGAAGAAAAAATAAAGCAAAGTAAAGATGATAGGGGTGATACAGTATTTAAGATGATTAGGAGGGTTTCTGAAATCAGTATTGATCCAGACCTGAAGGATGAAAGCAAGGAAGCCACGTGTTTATCAAAGGGAAGAGGCAAGAAGCAAGGAGCCAGAGAGTGTCAAGGAAGGGAGATGAAGAAGACAAGATTAGAGAGAGGTCAGAGGTTCCACCAAGAAGCCCCTTTGGATAGGTGGTGGAGGATTTTACTGTGAGTGTCAGAACCCACTGAAAGATTTTGGGCATTCCACTTTCTTTCTGAAATAAGGTATGCTCTCCAATTGTTTGTCTTCTTTAATGTCTCCCAATAGAACATGTTAGTTTCAGTTCCGTTTTAGTCAATGTTTCATTAAATATTTTAAGGAAGAATTTATTGTTATTATTTTCATAATTAATATTTTAGCTTTAAAAATCTTATAGGCTCCCACAATACTTAATTTTAGGGTTCTGTGAACGTGGTGCCATACCAGTGAGTCATAAGTCTCTGCAGATCCATATAAGCATAAATGCTTCTTAATTAATTGCTATCATAGGAAAGAAGAAGTTTTAAAATACGTGAAGATTGCTTTTACTCCTGGTCCCAGAAGATACAAGAATAGAGTCAAAGACATCAGAATCAGAGTGGTGCCTTCTGGGACAACTATGTCTCCTCCTACCCACCTCTTTTACTGGGGTTGCTTTTACTCCTGGTCCCAGAAGATACAAGAATAGAGTCAAAGACATCAGAATCAGAGTGGTGCCTTCTGGGACAACTATGTCTCCTCCTACCCACCTCTTCCGGTTCTCTGGCTTCTGTGTGATTTGGTTCCCAGGCCCTTCTACCTGTCCTGAATTCAATTCCCTAGAGCAGCGTTTTCCAAAAAGTGGGCAGTGAAATCACCTGGGCAACTTATAAAAAATACTTCCCCTACCCCATTCCTAGTGATTCTGATCCTAAAGTTCTAGATTCTAATATGTGACAATATCTAATATCTACATTCCTGCAGATTCAGGATTTCCTATCACTCTGCTAGCAGTGACCATGACAGACCTTGGAAAGCAAGGGACCAGAGTGGAGTTGTTCAACATGAAAGTGTCATACAGTTATGCTCTTGTTTCTGAGAAAAACAAAATGCAGGCACACTTAACATCTGAGTTTAAACTAGGTCCTTATCCATGTGTAAAAGAAAAATAAACCTATGTTTTGGCTAACAGTCATCTTTTTATCTTTACAATTTTCCAGGAAAGACTCTATGTAAAACTTAGAATATGATGTAGATGGATCCACAGCATACCAGAAAGGCTACACTATGAAATGCTGCTCCTATGGATAGACCTTCCCAAGAGAAGGAGAGTAGTTTGGATTAGAGGAATGAGAATGAGTTAGGGTGGCAGGGTCCCAGTTTCAAATCTCTAATCACTTAACTTGATAGAGGCTTGGTTTAGTCAGCTTTAAAATAGAGAAATAGGGGTGCCTGGGTTGTTCAGTGGGTTAAGCCTCAGCCTTCAGCTCAGGTCATGGTCTCAGGATCCTGGGATCAAGCCCTGCATTGGGCTCTCTGCTCAGCAGGGATCCTGCTTCCCCGCATCTCTGCCTGCCTCTCTGCCTACTTGTGATCTCCATCTCTGTCAAATAAATAAATAAAATCTTTTTTTAAAAAAAAGAATAAAATAGAGAAATAGCACATCTGTTTTTAATACCATTACTTTGAAGACCAAATATGAAAATATATATTAAAGTATTCCATTAAGGGCTAAACATATACTAACCATCATCTACTTAGGTTTCTAGAAGCTATATACAACTGGTTCACTTCTCAGGAGTGTTCATTCTCCACATTCATCTTTGGGATAGAGACTTCCAATTCAAACATTGGGTGAAGGACGCTTCAGACCTAAATTTCCTCCACATAATTTAAGTTCACAAAGCAAACATTGAAAAAGACTGAAATCTATTCATAACCCAAGATTGATTTGGTTTCTTTTCACTGAGTGCTGCCATCATATAAAAATAATAATAAAAATTAAAGTTAAAAGCCATTGGGAAATAACCCAGTTGCCTTTTTCATACTCTACTCAGAGCAGGGGAATCCCAGGATATCTGCACTCTGTGAGATGGAGCTACAAGACTTGTAACCTTCCAAGGAACACAGAGAAAGTACAGAGAGCAGATGAAATAGGAAACTCAACATTATTATTTATTCAACTAGTGGTTATCAAACTGATCACATACTATATGTAACATATTATGTTAAGCACTGCAGGGGATATAGAGAAGCATTAACCATCAAAGAGCTGACATGTGGAGTAGGAAAACAAAACAGACACTTGTAAACATTTAGGTAGTAAAATGACAGACTGAAGAGCAGCAATACCAGAGGATATTATAACAGAAGCAACCATGAACATGACTCAAGATACAGTGAGGACAGGAAGAGACCACTCTGACTTCTTCAAGAATGACATTCAAATGTCCCATCTGAATGAAATTTGAAAAGGATAGTTTTCAAAAACGGGGAAATCATGATTCTCCTACAGATTTGAAGTGAATACAAAGTAAAGATAATATTTAAGAAAACAGTCAAATGTTACAATCAGTTCAAAAGAGAAGCAGAAGAAGCCCAAATTTACATGTAGTAAAAGACTGCTGAAATGAATTTACAAACTGGAAGCAAACTGACTATCTCCATGTAGTGGGGGAAGTCAATTGAACTACCAGACAGAATTTTTCACATGTGTATAAACAAAAATTATTTTGCATTGCTATCAGTCACAACCTTCACAGTTGTCAAACATATTCAAGGAAATAGAGACCCAGAACCTTCACAGAATCATTCAGATGACCCAGAATATGCTCAAAACATGTTTGTTTTCCCACTGAAGCAAAAAATTTACCCTGCTAGGCTCAGTCTAAATCTAAACCATCTTTTCCACACTTGGGTTTCCAAGGTGACATTTATTATGAAGATATTACTAATATGAGATTTATTAAGGGTTATTACATATTTGTACCATAACTTTAAAGGACTTTAGTTAGTAATGGACAGAGTTAATAAAAGCTACATATTTGTACCTCAATATGATAAAGTATGATCTGAACTATATTTATTGAAATTACATCTCACTTAATGGAATTAAATATGAAACAGTAACAGAAGTTATTACATATAAAAATTTCAGGCATTATAAGATAAAGTTCTCACCCTCATGAGAAATGCTCAAAGGGATAAAAATGGTGACTTCACTAAAACATCTCAAGACAATTAAATCATTCAGTAAATACTATTTTCAAATTCATGCCAAAAAAAATGCATCTTTTTAGAAAATTCTCTTTTGACTGCTTGAAGGAGCTTCTCTTTAAGTTCGTTTTCTGACAAAATCTTTTATATCACTGATCTTACACTCATTACCTAAAGTAAGTATGTCTTGATCCCTGAGGAACCCAATGTTGGGGACCTTTTATTAATTTAAATCAAATTTTTCCTCCCAAAATAATGTGTGTCAGTCCTGAAGTAGAAAGTGTGTGTCCTGCTGAGTCATAATCTCCCTAGTCACCTTGTCTCCTGTTTTTCTTTTTGTCATTTAATTACAAGTCTAGGATCTACTAAATATAGGTTTGGCTGCTTTTACCTCTTCTAGGGGTTATAGGTGATTTATAGGATGACACTGACATGAGCTGGCTGACTCACAGGTATTCAGCTTTCAGACTGATGCAATAGACTCTTCTCTGGGCTCTGAGCCCTAAAACCTGGTAGGATTGATTGCTTTATGGACAACTCTTATGAATTTCAATATAATGTTTTCTCTTAATTTTCCCTAAACTTAAAACAGTATTTTAAGGAGGCATTAAATCCGAAGCTTAATTACAAACTCATGAAGGTTGCAAAGGTGCTGCTCCCCTTGAAGGCTAAGTGATAGACTTGTCCAAACCTAAAAATAGATCAGCCCTGCCTTCATCCCTTCCTGCCACATGTCTAACCAACTCCATTGCTGTAGAAAAGAGCACCTCCTGCTAGAAACACATGGATGAGGACCTTCGTTTACCTCCATACTTGCTACTTCCTACAGAGCTGGTTTCTAGAAAACATTGGGAATATGCTACACTAAACCTGATCTGCGCCTCTCCAGAGAGGTGGGAGAGTTTGATCCCAGTGACTGCGCAGCCCCTAGTTCACCAAGTAGCTGCACATGCGTGCTGTCCGGATGCAGCCGCCGAGCAGCAGGGCAGGGAGGACTGCTGCAGCGTGGGAGTAGAGCTCTTCTGGGTTCAGTCCCTGCTTCCCCCCAGGTACGCTCTGTGTTCCTTTGAGCCCCAGTTTGCTCAGCTATAAAATTGGAAACAAGCATAGCTACTTTATAGTGCCTTGTGCAAAGCATAAAAATATATGGGCATTTAGTAAGTTTTAATAATTTTTTCACTTTTCTTCAGGAAATGAATATTATAAGCACAAAATCACGGGTAAAGGGGTTTCCCCATGGGCTTCAACAGCGCTGGTTCTTCATCTAACGTAGGCTGGGGAGTCCGAGAAGAAAGTGGAGTTTTTCATAGTCACTTTCAGGCTGACCCAGCCCCTGACCCCCTCACATCACTCTCTCAGAAGGAGAAATAGCTGCTCCTGGGGAGGAAGAGAAAAAACGGCTCCGGTTCTGGTCAGGCAGAGTGAAAAAAAGCACGCCCTTGGGAGTCAACAAGACCCGGCTTTAAATCGTGGCTCCTTTACTGTCTTTACTGTCTTATGGTCACTTTGAAGCTTTGTTCTTTTATCCTATAAATAAGGAAAATAATATCTTCCTTTAAAACTCTTTATAGATTAAAGAACATGTATATGCCAGAAGCATATTGAGCTCTACTTATGTGTTAATACCCTTTCTCTTCCTGCCAGACAGTGACTATTGTTTCCTAACCACTGCCAAATGTTACTTTGAAAATAGGTCTATTTCCAAGAAATCAAGTTCCATCAGGAAATGAGGCAGAGAAGGAATGAGAGACCAGATGAAGAGGATCAGCCTGATGCCTCTCCTGTAGTGAAGAACTAACCGACTCAAGGAGAGATCTGGCCTTTACCTTGGGAGATCTGGTTGGTGATCTCCCATCCCAGGGAGCTTCCTTCCTGAAGGGAGTGTCTTTATTTTCCAGGGAGCTTTGGCCTCCAGACAGTCTAACATTGTGAATTATGATGGGGCTCTGGACACACCATATCAGTTCCAGCCTCCAAAGGAATTGATGGCTAAAGGTATTAACTGGAACTCCAGGAAAGCTGGAGAGTAAAATTTGACTACAAAGGCAGAATGTGATGGGTCCCAAATAAAACTCCGCACACAAAAGGCTCAGAAGAGCTTCCCTGACTGACAGTACTCTGTGTGTGTTGTCATACATCATGGCCAGGAGGAGGCGATGCTGTGCAGGACTCCTTGGGTAGAGCATGATAATAACGCCATGTTCGTACCTCTCCCGCACTCTGCCTCTGCGCCCTTCCCTTGGCTGACTTTAATCTGTATCATTTTGTGTCAAACGACTATAACCAAGAGTATAACAGCTTTCTGTGAGTTTTGTGAGTCCTTTTTGACAATTATCAAGACAGAGGGTGGTTTGGGAACCCCTCACATCTACAACTGGTGTCAGAAGTGAGAGCAGTCTTGTAGGGACTGTTCCCTCTAACTTTGTGGTTGGTCCAAATTCCTCACACTTCTAAAAAAAAGGAAAAAAGTCAATAGGGAATGTCAGCCCCATCACCACCCAGCTTTTATTCTGAATCAACCATTTCTGGATGAGCAATCCTTTAGGACTTCAGTGTAATTAAGTATTGTGTCTCTTTGCTGATCAAAACCACCCCTGCTGCCACACTTTACAGCCTTGCCATGTAATAGAAGAAAAGCACCCCGTCTGTGAGTATTCCAAACCCAGCAACGTAAAGAGTGTGTGTAGATATTTTTAATCATATGTTTCTTTTTTGAGCATACCAGTTCTTCTCATATAAATTTCTGCAATTAATCCCACTTCTTTGATACAGAATCTTTCACAGGCTCTGTATACCTCTGACACTGAGTCTGAGGATCCATGTGGCTGGGACAAACTTATAAGGAATGCTCTTGGCAGGCCACATGGTCCCAAGCTAGCCCAGATAGTCAGGGTCGGCCCCTCTTGCGGGCTTCTACCAAAGTCCCTACTCATCACTCATTAAATAAAATCCAGCCAAGTAGCTCTTGACAGAGAAAGAAAGTGAGTTAACCAGTAGAAATTTATTTATGAACATAGCTTTCTTTTCCAATAAATTATCCATTAAAACAAAAATCTCAGAGGAAAGAAACAAAGCTTTTTTATATATATTTGAGCCTTTTCCTCTTTATTGTTCTTAGTAACAGAGTAGTCTTCTGAATAGCCAAGGTTCTTTAATTAATTATCACTTGTTGAATAAACATCTTTTGAATATCTACCCTGTATCAAGTCACTGCTGGGAAGTATGACAGATACAAAGCTGTTTAATCACAGAGCCATCCACCTTCAAGGAACAGAGACTAAACGTTTGCATAACTACATAAAAAAAGCAGAACAAATAGTAGCTGGAACTCTAAGAAGGGAAAGGTCACTTCTTCCTGGACGGTTGTGGAAGATTTGTGACCCATCAGCTGGGCTGAAAAGGCTGGGAATATTTGGGTAGATGAACATGGTTGAGGGAATTTTAAGAGGATGCATGGTGATGGGGGGTGGGGGGGGAATCAGGTAAAGGAAGGACAAATCCATTTTTTCTAAAGAAATGATATATGAGGTGCAGTAATGGATAGCAAGATAGCAAAGTTGAAAAGGTATTTTAGGACAGTGCAGGGCTAGACACATAAGAATCTGTTGGCAAGCTTTTTAAAAATAAAGACTCTAGGATCATACCTCCAGAGATCCAGATTCAGTAGGTTTAGAATCAGGGCTCAAGGAATCTGTAATTTTTAAAACACCCTGGGTGGTTCTGATGCACAGCCACATTCAGGAACGACTAATGTATGGGCAAATTATAGAGGACTTTAAATGCCAAGCTAAAGTGAATGAACAATTTTTTCTAAGTGCCTGTCCCATAGGTCCTTTCTTCTAAGGTCTCTGTTTTGTTTTTAACAACTAACAGAGTTCTTTATTAAAAATTCATTTATGATTTCCAAGTATGCCACATTTAGCAGTGCAGGGAGAGTGTCCTTCAATTTGAGATCACTTCAGGAGGCACAGAAAGCATGCTTCAAGCGCTTCCCAGCAGTGCCTCTCTTGATACCTGTCTTACCATTATTATCCTTCTTCCTAGACAGGACAGCTCCACGATACAAATTTAGTCGCTCTAAATCAGAGGGCCCTGCAGTCCTACACAACAGAGCAAAGCTAGTAAGTTTGAAGTGATCGGTTTTCCATTTCCATGGGATCCAACCTGGGAGGTCCCCCGACACCTAAGTATCCGGGGATCTCATCTTACCAATTAACTATTCCGAGTCTCCCTGCTTTGTAGTACCTGCCCTATGCTTCAAAATTCCATTGTACAGTCTGGAAGCAGTCACAGTTTTAAAAAGAGCTGTATTAACCTTTATGACCTCGAATTTGTATGATTGCAGGAAGTACTATTAGAATAATGGATTTTAGGCAGAGGTCAATATTTTTGTTTTTGGCTACTTTTCAACATTCCATAGAAGACATGGGACTCCTCCCCCATGTGTAAGTAAGGCATGTGGAAAGGAACAAGAGGCTTACAGCAGGGCTTGGTATCAAAATTTTTCTGGAAAGGGCAAAACAGTAAATATTTTAGGCTTTGTAATCCAGTGACAATCTTTGTCTCAACTACTGAACTCTGTCATTGTAGAGAGAAAGCCACTATATATGATATGTAAACAAATGGGTATGGTTCTGTTCCAATAAAACTGCATATACAAAATCAGGTGGGAGGCTAGGTTTGACACTAAGATCGGTGTAGACTAAACCCTGGTATACAGAAATGGAGAAGGTAGAAAAGCTTGTGAGAATCCATAAGAAAACCATTAGAATTAATAAGAGACTCGGACAAGCCTGCCAGATACTGAGTCAATTACAAGAATAATAGCACTTTTGCACATTAGCAATAACCAATTTGAGAATGAGATTCAAAATAAGATACAAGAGTGACAAAAATTATAAAGAATCTAGAAATTAACCAAGAACATGCAACACTTCTGTGGGGAAAAATGTTGAACTCTAATACAGAACATAGTGACTGATCTTTATTAAAAGAGAGGTAGGCTTCCCTAACTTCTCCCCAGAGTTACCTATAAATGCAAAGCAGTTCTGTGGTAGGTAGAACAATGACTCCCCAAAGATGCCTGCCTTCTAATCTCCAGAATCTGCCAATATGTCACCTTACAAGGCAAAAGGATTTGCAGATGTGATTAAGGTTATTAGCCTTGAGATGGGGGATTACCTTGGATTATTTTGATGTAATTTACATGAATCCTTAAAAGTGAGGGACCTTTCCCAGCTGTAGTCAGAAGGAAAGGTGACAGGTGAAGTAGGGTCTGACAGATGGTATGCTGCTGGCTCTGAGGAGGAAGGCAAGGGGCCAAGAGCTAAGGAATGTGGCTGTCCTGGGAAAGCTGGAAAAGGCAAGGAAATAAGAATCTCCCCTGAACTCTCCAGAAGAAAATGAAACCTTCCTGACACTTTGACTCTGGCCAAGTAAGACCATGCCTGATTTCTAATTATATCACAGAACTGTGACATGATACATTTGTGTTGCTTTCAGCTACTGAGTTTGTGGTCATTTGTTATGGCAGTAAGAGGAGGAAAATAATGCAGGTTCTTATCAAAGTTCCAGTTGGGTTTTTTGAGGAATTTGCAAACTTGGTGCAAAAATCTATAATGTCCATAAAAAATTCAGCATTGGACAGAAAGAGTGAAAGGAGGAGTTCTACATTGCCCAGTACTGACATAGGATGAAGCCATCATGGTAAAACCTGTATGGGGTGTATGCTAGAACCAACTGGAGAGCTCAGAAATACCCTCATTTATATATACTGGTACACTGTTCTAATCAAAGTTTCCACAGATCACTGGGGAAGGTATGAGTTATTTAAAAGAACATATTTGAGAATATAACCTATTTTAAAAGAAAAAAAATGGGATTCCTACCTTATAATACATACAAAATGGATTAACAATGCGAGAAACCAAAAACAAAAAAAAATTAAAGTTAATATTAAAATAAGATTTAAATACAATTAATAGAAATATATTTGTGAAGGAAGACTTCTTAAAATTTCAAAATAAATATTATAAGGGATATACATAATAAGTTTGGTAGTATCAAAATTAAAGATTCCTATTCAAAGACACATAGCATGGACATATCCAACAGATGAGAAAAATGGAAGAAGGTCCTTGCATTCCTTGAATAAACAAGGAAATAATATTTAGAAAACACCATGTAACACTTGTTAATACAGGAAAAGGAAGAGCGATCACAAGAGAAAAATAGGCAGAGTATATGAATAGAAACCCAGAAGTGAAGTAGATGAATATATAAGAGACGCCAAAACCCACTAAAAATCAGAAATGTACAAATTAAAAAGGGAGAGAGCGAGACATCACTTTACATCTCTTAGATGAGCAAAAATTGGAAAGCCAGATAATTGATGAGCTCATGGAGATGGGGACTGGCATCACTGCTGGGGGGGTTTGTAAACGGCGGCGGCCCCTATGGAGAGCATCTGGTACATTCCGTTAAATTTTATATAAGCCTGCAGTGTGATCCAGCAATTCACTCCAGGGTTTATATCCCAATGAATTTCTCACACACACTCCTTAGGGGACACGTATAAGGATATTTATTGCCGCATTCTTTGAGGATGTGTGGAGTTCCAGGCAAGACTGGGTTTGTTTGCTGCTAGAAAGTGGATAAAGATTGATGGTTAGCCAGTAAGGAGTACTATAGAGAAGAAAGGGGCAACAGACCAGCAGCTCAGTTAGCAACACAGATGGAGCTTATAAACATAATGCAGGGTAACAATATATTTAAAAAAAAAACATTTTTAATAACATATTTGATATGTGACCCAATAGCTTTCATGTAAGTTCAGAATGCATGAACACTCAAAAAAATAATATACCTTTTCAAAAGCACATATGAATGAAAAGACATTAAAATAGTTGCTTAGGTTGGAAACGGGGAATCCAAATGGGTAGTGGTGATAAAATGGAATGAGGAAGTAATTGCACATCAATCAATAATTGAATGAATGGAGGGGATTTTACTGGGCAAATCATGATATAGTGCCATGGAGTCAACTCTGTATTTGACCAGAAAAAATAGGAACAGGAAATTTGAATGGAAAACAGGGGATTGAGTAACCTCTATCTTCTAAATACAGGTCGTGTGGTTTGAGGTATGGGTGACAAATGAGGGGGGAGTGTTTTTGCAATGCTTCAACTTTTAAATCATAACTTTGAATTATGATCCAAATATATGATATCCTCAAATATATGATATCCTTAACTATGAGATCGCATTTTAGCAAAAACAATAATCTCCTCATATCCATATCAATTCGATCTGCAGAGGCAAAGAAATGAAAAGCAAGACTTTAATTAAACATTTGTACTGAAATTAACTGCTGATCGAATTTTCGTTCCTCAGATAGATTTGTCTTTTGAATGCTTACCCTTTATGACACTAATTGCTATAGGAGACTACAGAATTTTTTCCCAGTGCAGAAATCAATAAGAAATCACCTTAACCTTAGATATTTCTTCAGAAGTTTGACCGATTTGTTCTATTTTATTTTTATATAAATTCATTTTCTACACAGATTTGTACTGTGGAATATATCACTTTCTTTTTTTAAAAGATTTTATTTATTTGAGAGAGAGAAAACGAGCAGAGGGAGAGACAGAGGGTTAGGGAGAAGCAGGTTCCCCGCTGAGCAGAGGGCCCGATGCGGGGCTCCATCCCAGGATCTGGGGTCATGACCTGAGTCGAACTCAGATGCTTAACTGACTGAGCCACCCAGGCCCCCCACTCATCATTTTCAATAACAGAAAAATCATGAAACGTCTGTTCTTGAAGAAGACTAATCCTATCTGGTTTACTTTTTTTACTTCTTGAAGCAACTAACCTAGTGGCTTCCATATTGTAACAGCTCAAGCAGTATATGTTGAGTTAAATTGAATGGGTTTTAGTCATGATAAATAATTTGTTTCAGATAAGCCTTCTTGGAACACACTGCTTTTCTTCAGAAATAATAGGAGTGTTTTACTTAAAATATTCGTGTCTCAAACTAGTCATGTTTTGAATATTTTGAGGTATTTATTTTTCACTAGTGTTTAATGCAATTTTTTTTCATTTTAGTTATTTTCAGTCATTCTCATGAAGATGAATTGTGATAGGGGCTCACCAAAATGAAAATGAATGACATCTCTTAAGGACAGAGGACAGTCTTGTCCATTAAATTAGAGATACCGATTATACAAGGGAATATCAATTTATCCTTTAAATGTGATTATTTTTATTACCGAGATTTAGTCCTTAGACCATAAGGAAAAACATTTGTCAATGAGTTTTCAAACCTCTATACTTCTGTTTTCTTCTACACATATCTTGGCAGAACCCTCTGGGAGCAAAACATCTAAAAGTATAGAATCTCTGAGAATGACAAATTCCCACAGTTACATACATAAAGGCTAACAAAATAATCAGCAAGAAGAAAAAAATAAATCCTTTTCTGCCAAGCTACAGTTCAGGATCTATCCTTAACAAGTTCACTGGAATCTCTCATTGTGGTAAAAGAGGGGGATGTGGGTTTTTTCGTTTTTTGTTTTTTTTTAATTTTTTTTAATAAACATATAATGCATTTTTACCCCCAGGGGTACAGGTCTGTGAATCGCCAGGTTTACACACTTCACAGCACTCACCATAGCACATACCCTCCCCAATGTCCATAATTCCACCCCCCTCTCCCAAACCCCCTCCCCCCAGCAACCCTCAGTTTGTTTTGTGAGATTAAGAGTCATTTATGGTTTGTCTCCCTCCCAATCCCATCTTCTTCATTCATTCTTCTTCTACCCGCTTAACCCCCCATGTTGCATCTCCACTTCCTCATATCAGGGAGTTCATACGATAGTTGTCTTTCTCCAATTGACTTATTTCGCTAAGCCTGATACTCTCTAGTTCCATCCATGTCATCGCAAATGGCAAGATTTCATTTCTTTTGATGGCTGCATAGTATTCCATTGTGTATATATACCACTTCTTCTTTATCCATTCATCTGTTGATGGACATCTAGGTTCTTTCCATAGTTTGGCTATTGTAGACATTGCTGCTATAAACATTCAGGTGCACGTGCCCCTTCGGATGACTACGTTTGTATCTTTAGGGTAAATACCCAGTAGTGCAATTGCTGGGTCGTAGGGTAGTTCTATTTTCAACATTTTGAGGAACCTCCAAGCTGTTTTCCAGAGTGGTTGCACCAGCTTACATTCCTACCAACAGTGTAGGAGGGTTCCCCTTTCTCCACATCCTCGCCAGCATCTGTCATTTCCTGACTTGTTAATTTTAGCCATTCTGACTGCTGTGAGGTGATATCCCATTGTGGTTTTGATGTATATTTCCTTGATACCAAGTGATGTGGAACACTTTTTCATGTGTCTGTTGGCCATCTGGATGTCTTCTTTGCAGAAATGTCTGTTCATGTCCTCTGCCCATTTCTTGATTGGATTATTTGTTCTTTGGGTGTTGAGTTTGCTAAGTTCTTTATAGATTTTAGACACTAGTCCTTTATCTGATATGTTGTCTGCAAATATCTTCTCCCATTCTGTCAGTTGTCTTTTGGTTTTGTTAACTGTTTCCTTTGATGTGCAAAAGCTTTTGACCTTGATGAAATCCCAATAGTTCATTTTTGTCCTTGCTTCCCATGCCTTTGGCAATGTTCCTAGGAAGATGTTGCTGCAGCTGAGGTCGAAGAGGTTGCTGCCTGTGTTCTCCTCAAGGGTTTTGATGGATTCCTTTCTCACATTAAGGTCCTTTATCCATTTTGAGTCTATTTTCGTGTGTGGTGTAAGGAAATGGTCCAATTTCATTTTTCTGCATGTGGCTGTCCAATTTTCCAAACACCATTAATTGAAGAGGCTGTCTTTTTTCCATTGGACATTCTTTCCTGCTTTGTCAAAGATTAGTTGACCATAGAGTTGAAGGTCTATTTTTCGGCTCTCTATTCTGTTCTGTTGATCTATGAGTCTGTTTTTGTGCCATTACCATACTGTCTTGATGAAGACAGCTTTGTAATAGAGCTTGAAGTCCGGAATTGTGATGCCACCAACTTTGGCTTTCTTTTTCAATATTCCTTTGGCTATTCAAGGTCTTTTCTGGTTCCATATAAATTTTAGGATTATTTGTTCCATTTCTTTGAAAAAAATGGATGGTTTTTTGATAGGAATTGCATTAAATATGTAGATTGCTTTAGGTAGCATAGACATTTTCACAATATTTATTCTTCCAATCCAGGAGCATGGAACATTTTTCCATTTCTTTGTGTCTTCCTCAATTTCTTTCATGAGTACTTTATAGTTTTCTGAGTAAAGATTCTTAGCCTCTTTGGTTAGGTTTATTCCTAGGTATCTTATACTTTTGGGTGCAATTGTAAATGGTATTGACTCCTTAATTTCTCTTTCTTCTGTCTTGTTGTTGGTGTGGAGAAATGCAACTGATTTCTGTGCATTGATTTTATGTCCTGACACTTTACTGAATTCCTGTATAAGTTCTAGCAATTTTGGAGTGGAGTCTTTTGGTTTTTCCACATATAGTATCATATCATCTGTGAAGAGTGATAGTTTGACTCTTCTTTGCCAATTTAGATGCCTTTAATTTCCTTTTGTTGTCTGATTGCTGAGGCTAGGACTTCTAGAACTATGTTGAATAGCAGTGGTGATAATGGACATCCCTGCCGTGTTCCTGACCTTAGCGGAAAAGCTTCCAGTTTTTCTCCATTGAGAATGATATTTGCAGTGGGTTTTTCATAGATGGCTTTGACAATATTGAGGTATGTGCCCTCTATCCCTACACTTTGAAGAGTTTTGATCAGGAAGGGATGCTCTAGTATGTCAAATGCTTTTTCAGCATCTATTGAGAGTATCATATGGTTCTTGTAATTTCTTTCATTAGTGTATTGTATCACATTGATTGATTTACGGATGTTGAACCAACCTTGCAGCCCTGGAATAAATCCCAGTTGGTCGTGGTGAATAATACTTTTAATATACTGTTGAATCCTGTTCGCTAGTATTTTGGTGAGAATTTTCGCATCTGTGTTCATCAAGGATATTGATCTGTAGTTCTCTTTTTTGATGGAATCCTTGTCTGGTTTTGCGATCAAGGTGATGCTGGCCTCATAAAATGAGTTTGGAAGTTTTCCTTCCATTTCTATTTTTTAGAACATTTTCAGAAGAATAGGAATTAGTTCTTCCTTAAACGTTTGGTAGAATTCCCCTGGGAAGACATCTGGCCCTGGGCTTTTGTTTGTTTGGAGATTTTTGATGACTGTTTCAATCTCCTTTCTGGTTATGGGTCTGTTCAGGATTTTTATTTCTTCCTGGTTCAGTTTTGGTAGTTTATATGTCTCTAGAAATGCATCCATTTCTTCCAGATTGTCAAATTTGTTTGTGTAGAGTTGCTCATAGTATGTTCTTATAATTGTTTGTATTTCTTTGGTGTTGGTTGTGATCTCTCCTCTTTTATTCATGATTTTATTTATTTGGGTCCTTTCTCTTTTCTTTTTGATAAGTCTGACCAGGGGTTTATCAATCTTATTAATTCTTTCAAAGAACCAGCCCCTAGTTACCATAATTTGTTCTGCTGTTTATTTTATTTTATTTTTTGTTTGTTTATTTCTATTTCATTGATTTCTGCTCTGATCTTTATTATTTCTCTTCTCCTGCTGGGTTTAGGCTTTCTTTCTTGTTCTTTCTCCAGTTCCTTTAGGTGTAGGGTTAGGTTGTATACTTGAGACCTTTCTTGTTTCTTGAGAAGGGCTTGTACCACTATATAAGGAAATTCTCTCCAATAATCCTTTCCAGTATACCTTCTGCTCCCCTCTCTCTTTCTTCTTCTTCTGGAATCCCAAATATTCTAATGTTGTTTCGTCTTATGGTGTCATTTATTTCTCAAATTCTCCCCTTGTGGTCCAGTAGCTGTTTGTCCCTCTTTTGCTCAGCTTCTTTATTCTCTGTCATTTGGTCTTCTATATCACTTATTCTTTCTTCTGCCTCATTTATCCTAGCAGTGAGAGCCTCCATTTTTTATTGCACCTCATTAATAACTTTTTTTTATTTCAACTTGATTAGATTTTAGTCCTTTTATTTCTCCAGAAAGGGATTTTATATCTCCCAAGAGGGTTTCTCTAATATCTTCCATGCCTTTTTCGAGGCTGGCTAGAACCTTGAGAATCATCATTCTGAACTCTAGATCTGACATATTACCAATGTCTGTATTGATTAGGTCCCTAGCCTTCAGTACTGCCTCTTGTTCCTTTTTTTGTGGTGAATTTTTCCACCTTGTTATTTTGTCCAGATAAGAGTATATGAGGGAGAAAGTAAAATACTAAAAGGGTGGCAAAGACCCCAGGAAAATACACTTTAACCAAATCAGAAGAGACCCCAAATCATGGGGGGAAGAAAGGGGATAAAAAGAGTTTCAGGAAAACAAAGAAACAATTAAAAAAAGAAAACGATTAAAGAAAAAATATAAAAAGAAATATATATATATATTAGATAAACTAGTTTTAAAACGTTAAAAAAGAAAAAGGGTAAAAGTTTAAAAATATTTATTAGAAGAAGAAAAAAAATTGAAAAAAAAATTAAATTAACTGCAAGACTAATGAATCATGGGGAGAAAGCCATGAGTTCAGTGCTTTGCTTTCTCCTCCTCTGGAATTCCGCTGCACTCCTTGGTAGGTGAACTTGGTCCTGGCTGGATTTCTTGTTGATCTTCTGGGGGAGGGGCCTGTTGTAGTGATTCACAAGTGTCTTTGCCCCAAGTGGAATAGCACTGCCCTTACCAGGGGCCGGGCTGAGTAATCCTGGGTTCGCTTTCGGGAGCTTTTGTTCCCTGAGCGCTTTCTGTAGAGTTCCAGAGGACGGGAATGAAAATGGCGGCCTCCCAGTCTCTGCCAGGAGGAGCCGAGAGCTCGGGGCCCCACTCCTCAGTGTACCCTCAGAGAATAGCGCCCAATAACTCCTGTCTCCCTGGCCTCTGGCCGCGCTCCAAGCTCACCCAGGCTGCGACCGGTTCAAGGTAACCCCAAGTTGAGAGCTCACTCCTTAGCTCTGTCTCTGTAGCCAGCTCCCCCGTTCTAATACCTACAAGCTCTGCAACACTCAGACACCCTTGATCTTTCTGTGACCCTGTGGGACCTGAGGCCATGCTGACCCTGCATGGGCTTCACCCCAGTTTAGCCTCTGGAGCGATGTCCCTCAGTGGAACAGACTTTTAAAAATCCCAATTTTGTGCTCCGTTGCTCTGCCGCTTGCTGGGAGCCAGCCCCTCCCAAAGAGGGGGATGTTTAATCAAATCTGGTAATGATACAATTGTTTCTAAATGAAGTATAAAAAATGTGTAAAATATTAGGCAAATGTTGAAAGGTATACCAAATAGGCACAGCCTGGTCATACAATGAGACAGTCTTCTGTCTCTGTCTCTCTCTCTTTCTAACATTTACAGAGGGATTTCTTTGTCTGTTAGGTTTTATGCATAAATTTTGGGAGGACACAAACATTTGGTCTATGGTAAATGGTGTGGTGAGAAAAGACCAAAATTGTCCCCTTAGATGAGCCTCAGATTACCGTGTATATTTCCCATCTCTGAGAGCTTGGGAGACAGCCCCTAGGGGTCATCGTGGATAATAGTGGGGAAGAAACCTTGAGGGTGGCCCAACTGTGTGCAAGTACATGAGATTCAAAAGGCCATCCAACTTCTCCTTTACACAGTAAGGTGACCTCCTCTACACACTCACCAGCAGAGAAGGACTAGAGGAACTCGGGACTCGAATGGAAAACACTAACCCAAAGGCTGGCAGGTAGTAGGTCTTCAATAATAAATGTTTGTTCTCTTTCCCTTGAAAGAAAAGATCTTACAAGTAAGACATCCTTGCAACTGATTTCTCAAATCCCTTTCATTAGCATCCTGGATACAGGGCTCACATCACCTTCAAAAGGAATCCTTCCTGCAGAGTCCGTAATTAGGATACCAGGGAGAGCCAAGCCCCTGAAAAGCACAACGGTGCCTGCTTATTGTCTTAGGTGCTTCTCATCTCTCTGGACCTGTGGTACCAGAAACCCCCAGTACAAATTACAGACATGAACACCTGACCAATCTCAAAGTTAGCTAATTTCCCATTAGAAATACTGGCTCTGCATGTTTCTTGAAACTGGAATGTAAGAACAGCACATCCAATAATTAGTGCCTGATTTTCTTTTCACTAGAGCGTTCTCTCTCCCTCCTTCTCTCTCTTTCCTCCTCTCTCTTATATTTCAGCAACTGAGTGTTGAAAGTAATAATGTCTCTAAGTGTGATTCATTTTTCAAAGCAGAGGGCAGAGTCCTTTCTTGATGTAAGCTTCAACCTTTTAATTCAGATGAAGGGAAGCTAAATTTATTTTGTTGGAGAATTTGAACCGGTCTGTGAGGCACATGGTTCAACATTCAGGCTTCCTGTAATTAACTGTCAAGCATCCAAGACAAAGCAGTGAAATGCAACTGGGTCAACCTCAGAAGGGTTTAAATTCTGATGAAATTTTGTAAGAATGGCCTTTCATGGAAACATTCAGCCCAGTCAAGAGTTCACTGGATAAGCAACAGCAAGCATGGGCAGTTACTAGACAGGCGCCTTGAACTCCCATTAAGTTCCAACTGCCCTTTCTGGTTATCACTGATGCTCCTTTACTAGAAACATATTCCCACCAGAGTGTTTATGCACCAAGAGAGTAGGGCTTTAGGGACGTGAAGGTTGAGGGGCTTACAAGGAACTCTTCAATTGCTACTGTGCATTGAGTAACAGGAAACCTCCCGACCCACTACCTGAGCCGCAAAATGTCCTTTTTCTCCCACATACGTAGATGAGTTACTGAACTGTATCCCAAACTATGAAACTCACAAGTGTTCACAGACTCACACTCACAGTGGAATACAGGCTGGGTGAACAGAGTGATCCATTTCTTGTAGATTACTGTCATAATATGAGCAAAACAGAGTCCTTGTCCTTTGACTCAGAAATCAACAGATTCCATAACAACAGAACGCTTTCCAGCTCTGCAATGACCAGGAGCAAAATCTCTGATCTCTTGACATTTATAATCACAGAGCATAATGCAGTAGGCAGGCAACTTGCATCCCTGGAACCTGAATATCATATTTACCAAACTGTACAAAAAGGACAAGAAAGTTTGAATTTTTTTCACACTTCCATTTTTCAGTGATAAATAGAGTCAGAAATAAATATGATTTATTGGCATGAACAAGAGAGAAAGTTGGTGAAAAATAAATTTATTTCCAATTAAATTTTAAAGGCTTAAGAAAAAAGTATTCACCTCCAACAGTATTAGCTAAGGCAAATTTTTGCTCTTTGGTGGTTCCCATAAATGCTTCATTCCATCGGTTAATGATCAAATTTTACTATTTCATTACTTCCATCTAGTATATGCCAGCTTTTCTCCCTCACCAGATTTTCAAGTCCCTCCTACATAGTAGGAATAAAATGAAATTAAGTGTTCTGTATTAAACAAGGGAATTATGCCTTAATCCAATAAATTGCTTTCTTTTAAAAAGTTAATTTTCAGAAACTATAATGGTGACCACAGGTCACTGAAAAATACAAAATGAAACGAGCTCCTTGTGGAAGAGGAAGTTCAGTTAAAGTGCGCAGAAGTTGAAGTATATTAACATAACGTTAAAGAAAATCTTCATATAACATACATGTACTCACTACATCTAGCATAAGTGTGCTTTTAAAAAAGTAAGAAAGGCAACGAACCCCTCCACCACCTTAATTCCTAGTCTATAGTTAAACTGCAGAAGGTGCAGTTAATTTGGGATTTATCAATTTGATACAGATTTATGGTGACTTTCTCCTCTTAAAAATCTTAGCTGCTTTATTGGAGAATAACTGAGAGTACATTGCACACATGCAGAGTATCTAACTTGACAAATTTGGACTTAGGTATCTGCCATGAAAAGATCATTACCTCAAAATAATGAATATATAATAGCAACCCTCTAAAATAAGCCCTATCCCTTTGTGAGCCTCCCTCTTGCCCTTCCTTCCCTCCTCAGGGTACTGATCTGCTATCAATACAGATTAGTATTTTCTAGAATCTTGTGTAAATAAATCTTTTTTTTTTTTTTGAGGGGGCTCTGGCTTTTTTTACTAAGGAAAATTATTTTGAGATTCATACACATTGTGGCATATATCAATAATTCATTGCTTTTACTTCTGGGAAGTATCCCATCACACAAATGCATCACAGTTTATTCGTCCGTTCCCTGGCCGGAGGACATCTGAATTGTGTCCAGTGTTGGCTCTTACAAATAAAGAGGCTACGAACCATCGTCGAGGTTTTTATACGGGCATGTGCTCTCATTAATCTCGGTAAATTTGTAGAGTACAGTAGAATAGATAGATCATATTTTCAGCATCTGTTTAACTTTTTAAGAAACTGCCAAATTGTTTTTCCAAAGTACTTATATCATTTTACATTCCAACCATCCCTGAATGAGAGTACCAGTTTTTCTATACCCTTGCTAATACCTGGTGTGGACAGACTTTTTAACTTAATGTGTGTATATATACACACACATATATGTATATATATTTACATAAATACACACATTTATAATCTATCTATCTATATATATATATGGCAAAGGAAAAAGGACTGTGTTTAGCAAGAGAAACAGAGAATAAACATCTCAGTTTTCTTAATAAATTAAAAATGCAAATGTTTAATGAAGAAATAAAAATTAAGACCCTTCTCTCCAATAACTGCTTTACAGTCAGTAGAGAAATTGGGGATGTTTGACCCTCAGACAAGATACATGATATGATACCACTAAGATTTAACAAGAGAGAGAGTAGTAGACCCTGAGGCCATAGATTAGTAAACATTCAGAAGAGTTTTAAAACATGGGATGCCCAGGTGGCTGAGTGGGTTAAACCTCTGCCTTCTGCTCAGGTCATAATCTCAGGGTCCTGGGATCAAGTCCCACATCAGGCCCTCTACTCAGCAGGGAGCCTGCTTCCCCCTCTTTCTCTGAGAGAGAGAAGGAAGAAGAAAGGGAGGGGGGAAAGAAAAAGAAAAGTCAGGAAGGCAGGAAGGAAGGGGAAGAGAGTATTTACACCTTTCTTTTGTATCTAAGGTAACCAAACCTTGTGATCTTCCAATTCCACTCCTAGATAGGTACCATAAAGAAATGATTACACACATGACACAGGATTAATATATAAGACTGTCCATAGCAACAATATTTGTAAGAGCCACAAGAAGAAACAGCCAGATATCTACCAGTAGACTATAAATAAGTGGAGGCTATTCATTCAATGGAATACTTCACAGTAATAAAAATTAAGACAACTATAGGCAACAGTGTGGATTGATCTCAAACACAGCTGTGGGCAAGAGTGGACAGCCTAAAATAATACTTGCTTTCTGTTTCCATTTAAATACAATTCAAAGCTAGATCAAATTGAAAAAAAGGCTTAGGAATGCCCACTTTGATGGTAAAGGTATAAAAAAAATGTTTCAAGAAAAACAAGGACTGGATTAGCAGGAGAGTCTAGATAGTGGTTACCTCTGATGAAAAAGGGGGCAGAGATTTGTATAAGAAAGGGCATGCAAGGGCTCAAGAAAGTGTTATATAATCCATCACGTGTATGGTCAATGCACGGGTATGTCAAAGAAATTGCACCGATGGAGTTAAATGGGCAAAGAAGACTTTATTTAAGACTACTGCAATATGGGAGAGAGACTGCCTTCAACTCCACTGAAACAAAAGGCAAGAGGATTTTTAAACACTACAGTGAATTCCTGAAAAAGTACTGAATTACATTAGTGGGGCGGCTGGTTGATGTATCAGGCCGTCTGTGTTTGCTAATTGACACAACAATTAGGCTCCTGTCTCCCACCTGTCTTTCTTGATGATTCCATTTCAGAGGGTGGTTCTTGGGTCCTTCCTGAACTGACATTCTTGGGTGGTAGAAGATTTCCATGTCAAAGGAGCAAGAAAGAATTTACAACTACAAGTTTTCTAAAATAAATGCTCTAACAAAAGGGGGATCAGGGGCCTATAGTCTGGAAGAAATGTGTCTTAAGGTTAGTCCAGCTGTTGGGTTTGTTAAGGCCATCTTGGTCAAATGTTACCCATTTAGCTCTACATTTACATTTTATGCAATTTCCTATACACCTTGAAGAGCAGTTTAGAACAAAGTCCATATGATTTAATATCAGATTTGTTATTTATTTATTTATTTATTTATTTGACAGAGAGAGACCACAAGTAGGCAGAGAGGCAGGCAGAGAGAGAGAGAGGAGGAAGCAGACTCCCTGCTGAGCAGAGAGCCCGACGCGGGACTCGATCCCAGGACCCTGAGATCATGACCTGAGCCGAAGGCAGCGGCTTAACCCACTGAGCCACCCAGGTGCCCCTCAGATTCGTTTTAAAAGAGATAAATATATCAATAGTTATGAAGCATAAAAATTCTGTTAAAAACGGGTACAAAATATAAACTGATTTTTTTCATGAATGATAAAATATCAAGTGATTTAAACTAATTTTTATTTTTGCTTATTTTTTTAAAAATTCTTCTTTTCTAGCCTCATAAGGTTCAGATAATCTAAAATGATAATACAGAAAATAATATTTCCCCAAATGAAATGCACCTGCCTCCATTCTGCTCATATAAAAGCTAGACGGTTTTATAATTAACACTGTTGAAATATAATTCACCCCAAGGAATCTTAGGTTCTCCTTTGTTTGTTCAGAAACCAAAACAAGAAATACGGTTAACTATACCTACCCTTCCTCTCTCTTCCTCCTTTCTCTCCCTTTTCCACAAGTATGAAGACACAATGTGGAATTAAGCAAAATCAACTGGGTTCTCCCAAAGAGTGGGCTATTTTCTGCAGATACTTTTAACCCTACTGGGAGAAAAAATGCATTAACTCACCCAAAGACCATCCTGGTTTTTTAAAGTGGAAATTTTCAGACCATATGTGACTTGAAGAGCATCCTATGGACCTAACATCCTCCTGGGGAGTAATTTAAACAGAGGGAAAACCAGAGTTTCTATGCATTAATTTAACTTGAATTCCCATGAATTCAGAATATGCTGAGGTTGTAGTGACTGTGAAAAGTACCTGAGCCGATTCTTGTTGCCTGTGAGAAAATTCAATCTAATAACGCATGTTGAATATTTACATCTTTATACAGTTTATAATATCTTTGTTTTCCCCAGCCTTTATTATTACTTATGTATGCTTCTCTATGCAATACTTACCAAACCCTGAGGCTACCCAATAACACTGTAATGTTCTTCACTTCAGTCAATGAACTTTAACAGAAACCAATGCATTTTAACTGAATTTTTGTTTATCTCAAGGAGCACATTTTAATGAAATCAATACATTCTTGCTGAAAGCCACATGAATCCATTGGAAAGAATACATTGTTACCGAAACCAATATACAGTTTTATAATGTCTGTATGTTTTAGCGAAGCATAACCATACATTTTAGCTGTAACCAATATATTTCTGTAGGGCTGATACTGAGAAAGCCTTATTTCATAGTGAAGTCAATTCATTCTTACAGAAAGCAATACTGTATTCCATATTCCTGAACCAGCAGCGTCAGGCTAAATGGAGACTATGATTTATATTGCTGAAAAATATAAATACTCCCAGAAATGACATTAAAAAAAAAAAGTAGTTTTGAAAGTGTACAAAGTACTTTAATATCTTTGTTAAAGTTACAAAAGCCGCTGGAGAAAAGTTTTTTAGTTGAAGTTTAAGGGTCTTGTTGGTAATTTGCATTTAGATTAAATACACAAATATATTTATCATTATATTTCTATATTAGCCACTGAGTTTTTAGAATTTGTGTTTACTTCATTAGATGGCCACGAAAAGTGTGTATCCTTTGGGAGCAATCAGAGTTTCAAATAGTTAGAAATTTCCAGTCCTAGATCTTTTCATCTAACCTAAGAATGACAAAACTCCTCTCCTGCTCCCTCCAGATTCCTTCCTTCCCTCAAAAATATTAATATTAATGGAACCATTGTAATCAAAAAGCAACAGGAGAACACTGAAGGAAATAAATTCAAACAATATCTCAACAATGAAACAACCAAAACTATTTTCAAAGGGTTATGCAAATTTTTACCTATGTACATATGCACACATATGTTTGTATAAGCTTGTAGATAAGTGTACAAAAGTCTCTTGGCTTGGATTTCCCACACCCACATTGTCCTACTACACTTTATACTTAGCCCAGATATTGAAAATGTATCACCTTTTAAAAACCTTTCATTTTAAAATTCAAATGTGCTTGTTTTTAGAAAGTGACTGGTTATCTCCCAAGACATTATCTAATTGGGAGAGTAACCTTGTTGTATAATTTATCCAGAGGAAAAGCAAGGACAGCTTGCTTCCCCAGATATCTTCATTTGCCTTTTTAGTTTTTACCACTAATGACATTTCCAGAAGATGAATAAAATGAAGGGAAGACTTATACCACAGTAAATGTAAGAAACCCAAAGTCAGTTCTTTTAAAAAGCACCTTTCAGGAAAACATGTATTGAAATGCCAACAGAGTATTACTCCCATCTTAAAAGACCACCAGAGACCTGAGTCAAAGCCAAGCAGCAAGGGTCGTTTATTGCAGGTTCGATCCTGGACCTCTGCACGGCTCCTTGCCCATAACGCCCACAGATCCAGAGCTGGGTTGGTGCAGGGTTTTTATAGACAGATACAAACAAGTTTCGGGCGTGGCTGAGCTGATTGGTTGACAGTTTGAACAGGCATACTTGGCGCCAGCGGATTGGTTCAGGGGGCCCGCTCCCGGGAAACAAGCAAAGCAGTCTTACAGAAGCAGAACTGGCCGGTTAGCCCGCGCGCCCGAAAAAGCAAACGTTGGTACAGAAGGGAAACTAGCTGGTTAACAGGATAAAAATGCACTTCTAGCCAGGGGGGTTCTTTTGGTCTTTCAGTATCCTAGTGAAAATTAAAACATCATGTTTAACATTCATATAAACAATAGGAAATCTATAAGCAGAAACAATTCTCAAACCACCTAGTTGACTTCTCTAATGGGAAAAGTAGACAAAACAAGATTTTAAAGGAACAACAACGTTCACATCAGATAAGTAAGTAACAAACCAGCAAATAAATAAAAAGAAAAAAATTCTATGGAGTACATGCTCACCCAGAAAATAGCAGTGAAAACTTTTTCTCTTATAAAAGCAACCCTCAAAACCATTCTGAATTCTTTGGCTTCAAGGCTGCTTTGTAAACTTGCTCCCCTAGGGCTGTGTCCCTGTCCCTATAAGGATCCCAACTCCTTCACAGCTCTTTCACTCCCGGTTTATTTTTAATGAGGTCCAACTCGGAGGCAGTGTTCTCTCTCACACATCACTCCTTACAGCAAATCCCAGGAACGTCCTCATGTGTTAGGATGCCAGAAACTGAAGTCGTTGGTGGATCTCAAGAAGCACATTTAATACATTTAATGCAACCTGGAACTTGACACAAAAATAAGAACCAAGTTCTTTTACTTGTGTCGGAGAAACCCAGGAGCCTCCGTGATGACAGCAGGTGGTGGTTATCATTCCAAAGGGCGAAGCCGAGCCCAGCGGGCCACACACCGAGGTGAACAGCGAAGCCCAGACGTCGTCTCTCCTGGTTTCGTCGCGCGTGGCGGGGCTCCGGATGCCCGACGAGTGACACGAGGGACCGCACAGGTGCGCGGGGCGAAGGAGGAGTCCAAGTGGGCAGATGCAACGGCCCCCAGACGACGAGCGATCCCAGTCCCGAAGGGGATGCCGAAAGGAAGCCTGCCTCCCCACACTCTGCCATTCTCCGCCAAGAAGACGGGGGTGGGATGAGCAGTCAGTGATGCTCTTTCTTCTTCAAGTAACTCCCGCAGCTTCGTGCAACCCACCATTCACTCCCTTCTGCACGGGGCCTGGGCTGCTGCTCCGCACCTTGTCCCACTTCGACTCTTGGCTCCCCACGGGATCAGCGGCCATCGTTTTCATCATTACCCATCTAGGAATCATTGCGATTATTTAAGACAGGGTCTAGCTGGGGCACCTGGGTGGCTCAGTGGGTTAAAGCCTCTGCCTTCCACTCAGGTCATGATCCCAGCATCCTGGGATTGAGCCCCACATCGGGCTCTCCGCTCAGCAGGGAGCCTGCTTCCTCCTCTCTCTGCCTGCTGTTGATCTCTGTCTGTCAAATAAATAAAATCTAAAAAAGAAAAAAAGAGAGAGAGTCTAGCTAATCACGTGCTCTACAGATCCTCTGCGTATCATACTACTTTTTTTCTTTTGTAGTAACTTCCAGGCACTTACTGGTTCCCTCCTTGCACTTGCACACGCACCTCGCACCCATCAAGGTCCTTTTCTTTGCAAACTTACTCCCTACCTGGCCTCTCTTCCCCTGGCTTCACTTGGTCAAGCCCTCAAGCTACTCTTCAGCTGCAACACCTGCTGCGGCGGGTTAGGGCCACCCGCCAGCCCACCGTGATGGATGCAGGGACCACATGCGGAGTCTAGATCAATCTAGACAGTGTCTTATTCAGAGGAAGGAAGACCTGGGTTTCAAGTTGGGATTGGTTGGTCCCCCCTGTTCCCCCTGTCCCATGGAGGCAAGGCAGATGAGCCTGCCCACATAATGGATTGTGGTCACACTTGAGAAACTCCAGACAAGGAGATCTTGATCTTCTGTAGGACCCACTGACAAACCTGCCACTCTCCCCCTCCACAGAGAGACCTTATCTTCATTCCTTGTAACCCCTTGCCAAGGGAAGAACTCAGCCCCTGAGAGAAAGTTCTCGGTCTCTATGTGGGGAGTCACTATCTGTATTTTCTTTTTTTTTTTTTAAGACATTATTTATGTTGGAGAGAGAGCAGCAGCAGGGGTGGGGGCGTATCAGGGCGTGGGGGGTGGAGGCATTGGGCAGAGGGAGAGAGAGAAGCCTACCCATTGCTTACAGAATAAAATGCAAACTCCTTAGCTTGCGTATGTGAACCCCCTCATGCTCTTGGCCGCCTTCATCTGGCGTAGCTCCCATCAATTCTACAAATGCACTCCATTGCAAAGGCTCACTAAACCCTTTGGACTTCCCCCACACAATGGCACTTTACTCTTTTTTATTCTTTTTAATCCTGTGCCTTCCTATCTCTGACTGTGTAGCGAACTCCTACACACACTCGAACTCAAAATGGCACTAGCATCTCTTCTGCAAATGGGCCAAGAGACAGAAGCTCCCTCCTCCCTAATGCCTATTAGAATATAGATATACCTGATGATAGCAATGACTACATTGTTTTGTAACTATTTCTATGTCTGCATCCCCTTCATGACCTGTGACCTTTGAGGGAAACCAGACTTGGCTTCTGTGTCTGTGTGTTACCAGGAGTACAATACAGAGGAACAATTTTTGAGCCAAACAAAACAGAATTGAGCTGCCTGTTCTGTAAAGAGCTCTGAACACTTGTGTTAGAGAGTTAATTTCTCTAATCCTCTGGTCTTTAACTTTTAAATGGGGCTAAAACAAAATGGAAAAATCCTGATAAGTGCCAGGCACATAAAAGGCTCTCAACGGATAGTACTTGCTGTCCTTAGTTGTACGATCATCATTGTGACTGTGAGTTCCCAGCATTCTTCTCAATGTCGGATACCCTGTAGATACTCAGTAAGTGGATGACAAATAAGTAATTAGTAGCTGTGATGTATATACATGTATGATCACTTTAAGTGACTGTCTTGTTGACAATGGCTTTATGTTTTTTATTGCTGTTCTTCTCACAACTTCTAAAGAGATCTTTTCAAGTAGTTTTTCATTAAATGTTTATTGACTGAATTTCTCAGTGGTCTTTTACTTCTTTGAGAGGAGAAAGAATAATTATTTCTCTTCTTTTTTTAGTTCAACTTATTTAGTTTTATTCAACTTCCTCACTACTGGTACTCATGATTTTATAGACAGTAATAAGTGTATAAAGAGTCTATGTTTGGATTTGACTAAAATTTCCTTGCTATTTAAGAGACTTTCAAGAAGAAATTAAAGGTTGAACTTTGGAAAATAAGCCTGGTTTAATATACTCAAACCTCATGACCATTTTTCAAAGCTCTCGAGAAACAACTTGAAAATATCATATACTATGTACAGTCTAAGATGAAATCCCCAGTGTTTCATTCCTGAACTCTTCTGGATTATAAAACATTCAAGATTTATTGATTAAAAAGTAAGTGGCATATTTGTAAATTTAGTTAATTAAGAAAGAGATTATAGTAAGGCCTAAGTGTGCTAACATCACTTTGTGTTCTGTAGATATTATAAAGTGACTCAAATGCTGTCTAGGTTGTTCGAGACAGCAGATTGGCCTCCTCCCGGGGTTCTTATGGCATTTCCCACCATGCTGGGTGGCCAGTGTTTTGCTGACACTCTCTGTAGCTCCTGTATGTGATAATGATGGTGAGCTCATGGACGTCAGGAGACACATACACCAAAGACATTCTGAAAAACACTCTTTTCTAAAAGCATCGCAAATGCCCCCTTTTGATCCTGGAGTTCTTAAGTCAAGTCAACCACACAATGCCAAAAGACCTCTACTCGCTTGAACAAAATCATCACAGACACCAAGGCCTGAAAAATGTTGAGTTCAACAATTTCAAAACCCACTGTTTTTTTTTTTTTCCTCCTGCTTGTGTAAATCCAACTCTTTGTAAAGGCAACTTTTAAAGGCTGCATATCCTTTCAACCCCTAGGGCATCATCACATAATGAGCAAGAGTCAGAAAATTCAAAGTTAACTGATGCTGCTTCACCAGAAAGAATAATCAGCAATTAGGGGAATGGGATTATCAGGAAATTTTACTAAGCATATAACTACTGCTTTGAAGATACAGATATTTTCTTTATTTTGCAATATATAAAGAAAATACCCTTTATCCTCATGGCTTTCTGGCATATTCCTCCTTGAAAGAGAACCTAAAGAACTCTGAAAAGAGAAACTTTTGCATGCGAAGGTAACACCAGTCCTTGGAAAGAGAAACATCCCGGCTTCTATTCACTCTGCCGTGCATCCGACCCGTGTCCATTTTCATATCCCAAGAACTATATTCTCCTCCCTTTGGCTACACAACGGACAGCGCTCAGAGTTTCCGAATTTTAAAGGCAAATAGAGTAAACCTTGACAGGATTTTGGAGTTTTAGAAATAAGGCAAAACATTGCTGTTGTCAGGAGATTAATCCTGGGGTGCTGGAGCTCAGATCCCATGTGCATTGGAGTCCCTGAATTTCAACTGTGGTGGTGGGGGGGATGGTGGTGGTAATATATACATATATATGTTTTAATATAAAATGGTGACCTCTGAAGGTGATTTTTGTTTTATTCTACTTTGCTTGTCTTTCCTAAATGTTATACCAATGACTTTGAAATGACAAACACAAAAGACATTTTTAATGTTAGTCTGAGTACCAAGTAGGACCTTCCAACTGGGCACGTGAAACTGGGAAAGATGACCTTCAACATACTGGCATTTGTTCCTTACTTACCCTTCAGTCACCCACTAATTTAAAAGTACTTTTACTGTCTCTTTACTCTAATGGCTGTGAAAAAGATTGGAAGAGTGGATATTGATTTACGCCCATTGTGACCCAGTTAAGCATCTCCCATAATCATTTAAAAGCAGTCAATTCATATCTATTTACCTATCCACAGCTAGATTATCATTAGTGAAATGTGTTTGTCAGGTATTTTCCTCCATTCACCTCTCAAATACACAAAATCGTGCTTACTGGTAAAATCTGGTGACTATGGAATACATGGCTTTATTTTGTGTTGGCACGCCATTTGGGAAATTCAGTCCCAATTTTCGTATTACTTGCACGCTTGAGGCATGAATCTAGTCTATGTCCCATGCTTTGCAGAATATGAAAAGTAGTGTGAAATTCACAGCTGCACCACCCATATTGATAATGACCATTGGTGACCCCAGTGACAGCTGCATTAGTTAAGTTTCACTCAGCAAACCTGGAAGTGGGCCCCTCTTATATTAAAGAAATAGAATAGTGTCAGTGTATCTGAATCTAAATTTTAAAAAAAATCTAATCTTGAAAAAATCTTTAAAAAACTTAAAAGAATCTTTAAAATCTTTTTTTTAAAAAAAAGGCAGACTTTTTCTCATATAAATTTTGTTTTATTTTGGGAGCAATCTAATTTCTAATGTTTGAGTAATTTGGAGATGTCACTAAACATCTGTAAGTCATAGGGGTAAAGAGATACGGAGTTGTTCCAGGTAAAAAGAGGTGTGCTCTGGACAGGAACTGTCTTTTTAATATTTAACATGTGTATAGAGACCAGAATGATGAGCAAACCCAGCCAAAGGAAAAGCAAGGAGAAAGACCCAAGATAGAATGTGCTCACTTAATAGGGGGACAGTAGGTCTGTGGCCTAGGGGGTCAGGTAGGACATTGAAGAAGTAGCCATGGATCAGAACACCTAAGTTCCTATAGACCATGTGAAGAGTGAGGATTTTATTCTAAGTTAAAAATGGAAGCCATTGGAGGGTTTAAATCAAGGGATCATGTGATCAGATTTAATTGTTAAAATTTCTATTCTGGAAGCGAGAGAATGGTCAGGAGATTATTGAGGTAGGTCAGCTAAAAGATGAAGGTGCCTTCATCTTAGCTGCCATGACATAATTAACAACTACATATGGGATAAATAATTAATAACCAAATTCAAAATGTACTTTCAAATGAATAATCCTATTGTGTGCCCCCAATAGTCCCAAAGTAAAAATAACATTTCCTTCCCATTTTTCAGATGAGTAAGCAAAAGCTTTGATATTAAATGATGTACCCAGTGTCACAAAACCATTGGGCTACAGATCCAGAATTCGAATCCAGGCTTTATGGCTCTGTGACCACTAAACCCTTTGCTCTATAATAACACTTAGCATTGACTGAACATTATTATTAAGCCATGGGCTGCTTTACAGAATTACAGATTTTATTCGTTGGTAGATATTTTCAAGACGATCTCCTTCAACACTGACTGTACTGTTAAGGAAACCATGGATTTCTTCAGGTTAAGTGACTCCTGAAGCTTGCTCATCTGACAGCTGACCAGGATGGCAATATGTTGGTGTTACTTGGCTCTTAGACTCATGTTCTTTCCACAGCAGTGTAATAAATCCACCATGTTATTTCCATGTTATTTCCATGACAGGAAATAAATAGGTATGCTGAGAGTACAGAGATTTCGCCCAGTTCCCAGATATATCTAATTTACCTTGTTCATTTTTCAGACATCCATCGAATATCCATCCTCAAGCACAGTAATCAACTATGGAGATTTAGAAATTAATGTTATAGTCCCAGGCCTCCGGAAGATTATAATCAAAAGGGAAAGCCAGAACTAATGTAAAAACGTATTTCATTATAACATGGTAAAGGCCAAAACACAAACAGGAACAGAATCAGGGGAGCACAGAAAATAGAACAATCCGTAACCACGCCTGAGAGACTGAAGGAAGATTAAAAATGCGAATTCTTCGGAAACCTCCACCAAGGAGCTAATGACAAACTTGGGAAGGGTATTCTAGATGGAGGGAAAAGCATGCGCAAGGCTTCGATTTATGAAAGGTGGCATGTCTGAGGGACAGGGAGCCCGTCGGTGAGGACCTGGCTGGGGTACCGGGGTAAGAAGGACAAGAAGTTGGCATTGACTTCACAGCTTCTGTAACTAAGCCCTGGGCTTTGTTCATACCCTGTGGGCAGTGGATGCCGGACAAACGAGAGTAAATCCCTCTCTCTGGACGTTCTCAAAAGAGAGAAATAAGTGTTTCCAAAAAAAAATTGAAGGAGTAAAGCTTATCTGAAGCCTCTTCTATGGGATCACACAGGAAGGAGGTCACTACAGCAACATTCTCAGGTTATGGGGTGGTAACGCATTCTAGATTCTTTTATAATGTGTTACACTGGGAATAGTAACTTAAGATATCTTTGGACATCCCCCAAAGCCTTATCATTCCACAGCCAGTAGATGCTTTGATTCTATCCTTGGAAATGAAACAGCCCAGACGGACAGATGGACGAGTGAGTTCCAACTATTGTTGACTATCCTTTGCTTCTCTTTTTTCCATCATCCCTGATCCCAGAGTAAGCTCACGCTTTCCCATTACTCCAACCTCACCTACACTACTAAATCACAAATCATATCTCCAGGGAGATTTACCAGTCTGTTTCCTTTTGGGTGGCACAGAGGAGCATCCTTCCCCTGAACTGCTATTTGCGGAGCTGATATCCAGAACTGGTTCAGAAAAAGCTAGGGGCTGATTCCAAATGTTCAAAATCAAAGAGAGGCCAGATAACGAAGCAAACAAGCTATTAAATCAAAAACAGAAAGCACTGATTACCTCCACGTGTGCAACCCATTACACTTCATGGAGTCTCTGGGACCCGGTAGCCTCATCTGTGAGACGAAGCTAGTAAGATGCCCCCGGTGAGGCTGAAGTGCGGGTTCACTGGGATCACGGATGGGAAGGTTGACCACAATGCCCAGGACGTAACAATGGCGATAATGTTGAGACAACAGCAAGGTTCCACTGAAGAACTCAAGTCTTCAAAGCTAGATGGCACTTTAGTGATCACTTAGTCAAAGTATATACACACTGAAACTCTGAGGGAACACTGGTTTCTTGGAGTCGTCAAGCGAGTCAGCACGGGCTGCCTGTTCCTCAGATCTCTGGTCCTCCCAGCAGTCCACAGGGTCCCCCAAGCTTAGCATCTCCTCACATAAGCTCAGACCCAAACCCGGTGGCAAGGCAGCCCCAGGCCCTTAGCTTGTCCTCTCTCCACTGTGAGGGGTGCAGGAGAAAGAAAAAGCAGGGCCTACTTCCTTCCTCATGCGCGCTCTCTCTCTCTCTGGTGTTCCCTTCACATTTAATCGCTAACGACAGTCACATGAAAAATAAATCCTCACTTCTATGGGGTCCGTCTACTCCCACCACTCACCTGCACATGAAAGATGCCGCTCATGAATGCATCTCAATTTTAAATGAAGAGTCAAATAAAATCCTGCCATGAAGGCTGCCCCGCAGGGGGGCGGGAGTAGGAGTCTCGATGACAGGGTCCTCCTGAGGCAACAGGCTGCTGGCTCCCTCAGGTTTCAGCCCTGCTCCTGTTAGTGAGGAGGGTAAAAAGAGCCTGTCAAAGCTGCTCGCCCAAGACATGGGGCCCTCAGGCAGACAGATGTGCTGAGTCTGAAAGCTTTGCAAAAGGCTTCCTCGCTCCCAGCCCGGGGCAGAGCAAACAGGGCTGAGACCAACCCGCCAGAGTTACCAGCCTCCAGGATTTTAACTTCACCTTCTGAATTTCCCTTGCTGCTGTCACTTCTGCTTTATGTTTTTTGTTTTTCATTTTAATACACTTGTAAGATTATTTTTCTTGGATCTTCCACATCATGGCTATGTGCTGCTGTGCCACAGAATGAGGAAGGTAGGCTCCTGCTTGTCCTCAGTGAAGAACACAGAAGATGGGCAGGAAAGGTCTGGAAAGGACCGAACCCTGTTTTCTTCATGGCTCCCACTTTTCTTTACATCATCGTTCAATTTGCCCCGTCTAAACAGCAGAGTCATGGGTGAAAATCATTCCTCGAAGATTCGGAATTTTCTGTGGGAAACCACATCTCCCCCATTTCAACCTGTCTTTAATGCTACCATGGGCATGGGACTCTCTGTGGCCCATGCGAACAAACAAGGTAGGCACAGCGATGGGACCCAGGCACGGTCTCTTGGCCACATAAGGCTTGTTTTGAGACTACTGTAAAGTTTTCTGCTCTCACATTGACAGACTTGAGTCTGGACATGTATGAGTCAAGCCGTGCTGGGGACCACCACAGTCTCTCAACTGAAGGCTACTCAAGAGGAGTCAGAGGCCAGAAATGGAAGAAAAAACTAAACTCTGATGAAGTCCATCAAGAGCCTAGATCAAACAGTGAGTGAAGCTATAAATTTTCCTTCTTGACAGATTCTTATATTCTGTCATTAGTGAGTAAGAGAGAACTAACAGATACAACTTCACTTGGTGGTAATCTCCATTCATAAAGATTTTGAGAATGCAGTTTCGGTGTGAAGATACGCAAACTTGTTGGCGCCAGATGTTGAAATATAAACTTTATGGCTTAGTTCATAACATAATCTGGTTTCTTTGGCAAACACGACACGAGAAGGAAAATATCAGGGGGGAATAATCATTTCAGTGATTTAGGCACTGACATGTCTCAGGCAGTACAATGAATTGTCCCCCCACTATTCAATGAATTAAATGTCTCTGAACTCCATCCCGCTTGGTAACCATGTCTTTCCCAGACATTTAGCACCTTTCTTGGGTTCCCTCAGATCCACTGAGTCCATCTGACAGATGGCCGTCCAAGAAGAGAAAATGAAAAGCATGCCCGGTGCCAGAGGACCCCGAGTCCCCCACTTCCAGCTCTGTCTGACCCGCATGGCTAAAAGACTCCCCACAACTCTGGCCTGGAAAGAGTTTCTCTAGATGCCAGAAGGAGAGAATGGTCTTTCTTCCTCATGATGAGACTCGAATCTTGTCACTGCATGCTGACATAGACATGAGCTTCCCAGGCCAAAACATTCTAGAATCTTGATCCCCTTGACTTACACACACATTCATTCCTTGAGGCACACCCAAGATGCCGGGGGTGACTGGATCAGATAGAATTGGGCCAGGGGCACCGGGTGGCTCAGTGGGTTAAAGCCTCTGCCTTTGGCTCGGGTCATGGTCCCAGGGTTCTGGGATCGAGCCTCTCATCGGGCTCTCTGTTCAGTGGGGAGCCTGCTTCCTCCTCTCTCTCTCTCTCTCTCTGCCTACCTCTCTGCCTACTTGTGATCTCTGTCTGTCAAATAAATAAATAAAATATTTAAAAAAAAAAAAAGAATTGGGCTATGACACTCATATTGTATTCGGAGATAACCCTCACCCAACGTACACAGAGAAAGCCCCAGAGAGACTAAGAGGGGAGAGGGGAGAAAAGGACTTTATTGGGTTCAAGAGGACCGTTCTGGTTTCTCTCACTGATCACTGACAAGGCTGAGCAGGGTTCTCTAGGTACATGGTGGGGTCACCCTGGATGGAGGAAGCCTCAGAGATGCTGTGCAGTCAAAACATCTCCCCTTTCCAATAGCCCCCCAGAGACCACCACCACATGCTCTCATAACAGCCTGGCATTTATATTTTTCCTAATACAATTGTCTTAAAACTAATTCAAGTTTTTCTTAAAAGACCCAGAGCAGGCTATTATTTTCTATGAAAAAATCAGCTCTCTACCGCATTATACACTGGTTTCCACCAACATTAGTCTCCGCATCTAGTAGTACTTTACGCTTCATCACCAATAGAGCTTTCCTATTTTAGAACAGCATTGACATCCAGCGTGTGCATGAAATACCTAACCCACTTTCCTCCCTCTGGTATCTATGGAAATAACACATCTGCCCACCACTTTCAGATATTAGGAGCCGTCAGACAAATATCCTGCCTGCCGCCCTAGGTGTGCCATTTACCATCAAATAGGTATTCAAGCTCTAACAGACCACACAGCCCCTCCCCACTGTCAGGAAAGGGCTGGTCTCACCATGAATGGCTATAATTCTGTATGAGAAACAGAGACCCAAAGGGCCAAGCCCCAGCAGCAGTCAACTCGGATCAGAAGAGCCAAACCTCTATGCCTAGACTGGGGGCAGTGGGAGTCACCTCGTCCACGCTGAGGTTCGCTGAGCTTCCAGATGAAATGCTCTGGGTAGGATGTAAATGACTGTAGAGTTTCTTCCAGGATTCTTCATTCCACATTTGGGAAGCCAGGGGAGAAGGGTGAGGGAGAAGGGGGCCCGAGAGCCAGGCAAAAACCAGCCGTCAGCGGCAGTCAACCTGCCATCACCGAGTGGCTGGCCCTGAGGAATGGCAGGGCGCTCAAAAGCTTGAGGAGAAGGGAGAGAAAACACCGCAGGGCTCTCAGTGAAATCTGGGATTTCAGTGCCCAGGGGCACTGAAACACACCTTCAATTCAGATGGCCTCACTCTGGACACCCCGTGTGCCCTCAGGACTCTGGGACCAAAGTTGTCCTTGGGACTGTGCCACCTAAAGAACTGGGCTTGGAGCAATGGGTCAGAGGTGATAGTGGGGAATGTGGGGCCAGGGGACAGGAGAAAGGGGTGTGTTTAAACCCATCAGCAAGTTGAGTCTTGAGCGGCTGTTGAGTGAACAACTGAGAAGACAGTGAGGGCTCCAGCAGCCCAAGCTGTACTGATCACGCGATGCACGGAGCTTTCCAGAAACACGACAGGTCCAACGCGCAGGACGGAGGCTTGGATGTGGCCTGCGTGGTGCCCTGGGAGGAAATCCATTAAGTGTTTTATTTGTTTGTTTTGTTCCTAGTTCGGGGCTTTTTTATTTGTTTTAGTGAAACTGTCAATTCTTGAGAGAAGCTGTGAGGGAAGCAGAATCTGCTCCTCCAGATGGAAAGGCTGGACCAGGCACCAGGACGTCCGTGAGCGTGAGAAGGAGGAGAACGAGGTGGGAGGCAGGGGTGGGGGTGGGGGGCGGTGGCGTGGCCAAGAGGCCGGCCGGGTGATGAAGATCGCCGGAACAAATAGAAATCTTGGGGCCCTGGGTATTCTGGCAAAAGCACTGGGTGAGACCTACTTTTGACTTGTAGCCAAAAAGGGGCATGGATCTGGGACCCCAGGAGGGAAGGAATCTTGTGTAGGAACGCAGAGCCATCAGCCAAGGCTTGAAATTGCAGATAAGGTACTGGCCCCAGCCTCCTCATTCATAGTTGATGAGACGTAAAATTAACATAGGAAAAAAAAAGTCTCTTTGCTTTATCATCATCTGCTTGTATTCTGCTTTCAAACTTCTGATGTTTCACATCATTTTTAGCACTATCATAAAACCTATTGATGGCCACTGGAACTTTCTGGAGACACTTACCTGACATGGAAAGCTGCACTTTGGAATTTGCCGGGGTCCAGCCTCAGAAGGTCCAGGTGTCCCCAAAGGAGGGGCGGTGTCAGCGAGAGGAATGAGCCACACAGCGAGTTCTGGTCAGTAGTCAGGCATCTCCATCTTTATTCTGATTTTAGAGCTTCTTGTATAGGCAGTTTACTTGGGGGAGGAGGTTACATTCATGCAAAGGACATCAAAGGACTCTAGTACTCATCAGAAAATTTCTCTCTGTTCAGCTCATGTTATTCTAGTTAAGCTATAATGGGTAGCTTAACTAGCTACCCAATGGATATAGACTGGTGCCGGTGCCGGGGATAGGGGACAGGGTCTTGCTTCTTGAGTAATTGTGTCCCTCAGAAAGCCATGGGAGGTAGCACAAATATGTGCTTTTGGTAACTTATTCTGGGGTCTGCAGGAAAACAGGATATAGGTTAATGGAAAAAGAGAAACTTTAGGGATGAACTAGATAGTAAGGAACTACAGGAAAACAGGATATAGGTTAATGGAAAACGAGAAGCTATCTGGAGAAAGTAAAGTATATAGGAGAGAAGTAGGAACGAGAAGGCGTTACCTTTGCGGGAGGCAGGGTGTATATCAATGGCTCAGCTGTGAAAACACTGGACAGACATCAACCCAGGGAGGAAACCGTCTATCGGGGTACACATCTAAAGTTCTCCAGTGTCCTACGTACAGAATGATTTCCCTCCTTGAATTTGCTCTGGCCCACAAGCCTGAGAGATATTTGCAGCAGATTAGCAAGGGGCTCTTAATTTGAGAGAGATACGGGGATCAGAGGAAAAGGCTAGAGACTGTCAGACCATACTTATCTGCGGGGGCTCTCAGGCCCTTGGCAGGATTAGGCCTGCATCAGTTCAAACCTTAACCTAGTGGGGCAAGCAGCCCCACGGCTCCCAACAGGAATTCAGACCCTGTTCCCTGCAACGTTCGATCTGTAAGAGTAAATTGCAGGTATCTATTAAATTCAAAATGGTCAATCTTTAATTTTTCCATATTAGAATTCATTTTGGAAACAAATATTAAAATGAAGGCAAAAGTTACTGATGAAGAAACTTGAAATACCAAAGACTAAAAACTTTACATTGAGATAAAGAAAACTGACTCCGTACTTTTGTCATTATTGTTGTTCCTTCTGTTTGCCTAAGCACTTTTAAAGAATTAAGTTGTCACTACTTACAACCATATTTTCTTAGGTGAGTGGTAAGATAATCCTCCAGCATGGATGCTAAAGTAAACCATCTCTCTTTGATGGGTAATAGGATATGTTTAAAGAGAAGCTAGGTGAGTTACAAGCTTCAGTAGCTAAACCTGTTTAATGCTTTATTTAACAAGAAGTAGAAGAAATGGTACCTGCATAACTCTTTTAATGAAGGAAAAAACCTTTATTCTCAAAATGCCTTATTTTAGTTATTACGAATTATGCTAAACACACACACAAAGGATTTTCTTAGCTGTTCCCAAAACCAAAGGCAAAATATACTGGAATGATTTAAATCCTGTAATAAACAAAGGATATAAGATATAAAATCAACTCTAAAATAGCAGGGAAAATGAACTCATTTTAAAATTGGTCTTTAGCAGGTGTAATGAAGAAGATAAATTCGAACAATTAGGAACTAATGAAGACTTTGTAAAAATTGCTATTTTCAAAGAATAAGTGAAAAAATGCTTGGAAAACATGGATGTGTATTAAGCAATAGGTCTGAATGACAAATGCCCTAGGCTATTAAGGAAATTAGTCAAGAAACTTAATTAACTTACAATGATTTTTCAAAACTCTTATAATAGATTGGATACTGGCAACATGGTACCCATCTTCAGAAAAAGATTAGAAAGAATGAGCTCAGAAATTAACAGGTGGTAATTTTTCCACTAATCATATTAATTACTAATAAAATCATCAGGTTAAAATTCAGTGCATGAGAGAAAGATCGTGGCATCAGAATCATAATAATCATGAGCATATTAAAATAGAAAAGTACACAAAACAAAACAAACTTTATTCTTTTTTCCCTCAATATTACTGAAATACAGAGGGGGAAAAATAAAATTTCCATTGACTATTGAATATGTATTTTGTTAATAATTTTGGAATGTGAGAAATCAAACATTCCATTTCCAAATTCCTTTTAACTGACTTATTCAGAAGTTCAGCTAGGTAAAATGATGTGTCATCAGCAAGGGAAATTGATCATTCATCTTCATGGAAATTGATCATTAATCTTCTCTAGTGAGAGGTCACAATACTCGACCAGTCTATATCCTATACTAATGATGTCAAGAGTAAACATTGTGAAATTTGGTTGTGTCTCAACAGTGAGGGCAATTCTAGGATTTCAATGTTTGTTCCATTGGGAATTTGTGGTTAGCATTGGTTTGAGCAGAAACAGAGTGAATCTTAAAACCTCAAAGCCAGGGGAAAAAATAGCTTTAAATGGGAAAATTGGAGGCCAGTATTTGAAAAGAAACAAAGTCTTTAATGAAGATAAATGGGTGGATAAAAGCAAGTAATCAGTGGAGAAGGATGTTCCCCAGCCAGTGGCAAACCTAATGAATTATTCACTAGATCCAGGCGAGGGGCTGCTGGGATCTGTCCTCTTCTCCCTCTGTGGTTACTGGCAAGGCAATGGCTCTGCCCAGACCTGACTTACTGCACCCTGAGCCCAGCCTTCAGGCTAGTCAGACTGTGGCAGGTTTGGGAAATTACCTTCATATTGTCGAAATAGACAATATGTCCACGTATGTAAGGGGAAAATTAGAGCCGGATGGCACGGACTGATTTCACGGTGTCACCTTGCATAATGGTAAATCACATTGAGGTTCGAGACTCATAGTAATTTTCTTCCCACCTCCAAACCATGAAAAGTAGAAGACTTTCTCTACAAAAAAAAAAAAAAAAAAAGACAAAACAAAACGAACCTGAATATGTTGTTAATTCATCCTCTAATCTTGGACAGATCTTTTCATTTCAATGAGCCCTGTTTTTCAATTGTAAAATAGAGACAATTCTTTGAAAGACCTTCTTAACAAGGTGAGTGAGGAGATTAATTGCATCAGTAATTTACATAGTAAAGTCATTCATAAATTTTCACACGCAATACGCAGTATTTACTATGCTCACATTCTGGCTAGATCATATATGTACCCCTCCTCAGAGTATTAACATATACACGGACCTGTGTAACAAACATTGTGCCTCCCAGTCCTGTAAAGAACACTTCTTTGCCCTCTAACTGATATTCCAAGTGAGTGGGTGATAATACAGCACAATATGACAGTGGATCTAATCTTTTTCTTTAGTGGGTGCTTGGGAGATCACTTATTCCAGTCTTAGGTCAAGGAAGACTTCCTGAAGGGAGTGACATCCAAGATGAGAACTAGAGGATATATGAAGTTTACAGAACTGAGAGAAGGTTTTGTTGAAGGAGCGTAACCTGGACAGAATAAACAACATATCAAAGAGCTAGAGGAGACCTTCACAGAAGATTTCTGGAGCTGTGCACCATCCAGTTGAGATCAAAGGAATAGCGTCTCCCGTAGGTAAGGCGGGATGACATGGGAAAGGCTTATGGAAACCAAATCTTGAACGGTCTTCTACAACATACAACAGAATCTGGACTTCTCCCAGAGGGTGACAGCCGCTGTTAACGATTTTAAGTGCCGCCACAGTGCTATGCATGATCAGATTAGCATTACTAAGGACTGGATTAAGGATTTAGATTAGAATGATTGTGGGAACCCAGAGGAAATACAGTAGCCAAATGTTCCTGAGGTTTTATTGGAACACACCCACACTCATTTACATATTGTTTAGGTCCGTTTTAGCGCAGCAGGGACAGAGCTGAGTGGTCAAGACAGAGACTTTCCCCCAAAGCCAAAAATATGATCAGTCAATGACCAAAAAATGTTTGCCAACCCTTGATCTAAGGAAAAAATATTAGGAATGGAAAGGAGGAGGCATTGCAGAAATATCAAGGAGCTGAAATTGGACACATTGTGACCGATGAAACATGGAGTAAGAAGACAAGTCAAAGATGTTTAATGTGAGTTGAATGAACAGGTGATAAATGAGCTCTATCTGATACCTTATCTTTGTGAATGTTCAACTACTATAAAGGACTCATGCTCTCTGAAAATCACAGCTCAGGGTAGAATACACATACCACACTACAGTATCTTCAACCTACAAAACTCTCATTCATATGGTTCAACACATAAATAAAATAAGCCAGTATTTTGTGTTGAATTGAAGTTGGAATAAATACTATTTTCCAAATAATGTTGAACTCGTGCCTTCAAATTTGATTTCATTTTTCTTGAACGAATCTCATAGCTGTTTGTGGCACTAACTAGGTATCCTGGGCAAACCCTTGCAAGTCTCAGTTTTCTCACTTGCAAAATCACTACTTGTATTATCCTAACATCTAAAGGTTTATGCATTAATGATCTGTATCCTGAGGATTTTTAATAAATTTGCAACAGAGGAAAATAGGGGAAAAAGATGCTTGAGGTGGCTGTTCATCTGACTAAGAAATAAAACATCAAGAGGGGGACCCATATTAGAAGGGAAATATTAGTGAGCTGAAAAGGAAAATTCCGAGACTAGATACTTGAGAGGCATGTGTCCAGTCTAGTCTATTAACTGGACTAGATACACACTATGGTTACTTGGTTTATGCTTTTAAAAGGAGGAATGTGGAAGCCTCTTTCATGGCCTATTTCTGGATTTTCTAATATTTCTAATGCCATGCTGATTCATCTGTATTGAGAAGCTCAATACAATTATTGATTTGTTTCAGTGTAGTTTCCTGTCAACTGACCAGTAAGTATATTGGAAAGACTGGGTCAGTCAACTGAGATATAAACCTTGGTAAGCTGCTTTGATTTTTGATGTTCTAAAGACTCTTCCTTCTGGAAGTTTCTTTTGCCTTATTCTGATAGAAGGAGAAAGAAGGGAAGGATGTTCTGTGGTATGATACACTTGGTTGGTTCTAAAGGCAATTTTCCTCTTTCAGAAGAGGAGCTGGGAGTGAAAGTTACATATACATAGGAGCAGGGTTGTCTCTTGTTTGTCTATTACTCCAGCACTTATGCATTTGCATTTAAAACCCAGAGCACAAACATTCTGAGTCAGGATCAATTTTGCTGTAAATCAGTTGGGTAGATCCAGAGCCAAGGCACACTGGCAGCCAAGGTACCTGTTAAGGGAGATGATAAATTGAGTCCTTAAGTCCTTGGCAGAGGAGCTGACTTAGAGGTAAGAGATAAGAAAATGAGTTTGCAATAGAATCTCTAATGATTCGTTGGGATGGAAATCAGAAGGTCTTTGGCGGTCTTGATTACACATTTTTTTTATTCTCTTGGCAACTTATTTGGTACATCAGCATATTTAGCAACTTCCCCCACCCCAGTCCCTTCGGTTACTCCTTTTGCTTGAATGGGCAGTAAATAACAAGGAGAACTAGGGACAATTAACTATTATTGTAGCCCTATGACTAATGAAAATTCGTACATTGCACTTTGGGGGAAAATGTACTTATTAACATGCCTGTGGGGGGTAGGTTAATGTTGCTATTTTAACGTTGCTTAGGAGAAACCGAAGTAGAATAACTTACCCAAGGTTAGCCAGCAGTCTGTGGCAGTGAGAACAGGAGCAGAGTTTCTCCCAGCAATGGCCCCAAGCTGCCTTGGGAAGAAAGTCAAGGGTACCTGCAGCAGCCGCTGGCCACCCCCCCCCCCCGCCCCCAGACTCCAAACCCAGGACCCATCTGCGCCCTGAAGCTGCTTAGCTGGCTAACCAGAAAAATTCACAGATAGACTAAAAAAATTACATCTTGGTGCTCCCAAGCCTTTTCACATGCATTCACACATTTATTTGATCATTCGTTTTTGAGGATTTTTGAACCTAATAAAAACTTCACAACCCCAAAAAGAAAGTTTTAATAATGATGTGACAATCGGCAGGTTAAGGTGAAAGTCCATTAGCCATCCAATCACGGTGTCACTTATCTCTATATTAATTCAACCAAAATTGATGGAACACTTGCTGGGGAGTTCAGCGTAGCTGTGGTACAAGACTTAACCGGTGCTGTGCTAGTAGAGAGGGAGTGGATTTTATATGGCATGGAAAGAGGATTTCATCAGGGAGTTAAGTGTTAGGTGAGACTTGATTCACTTTTCTTGACTGGTTCTGGCAACAGTGTGGAGGGGAGGGGAGTAGAGAAGCTGGGGAAGTAGCCTTTTTCTGAGAGAGATGAAAAGAACTTGAATAGACCCTCAGCCATGGATATGGAGATTTGAAGAAAGATTATGAGACATCAGTGTTCACAGAACAAACAGATAAGAAGGCATAAGTGACTGAATGTTGGAGGCAAGAGAAAGAGGGGCTGTAGGGTGACGTCTGAGTTGGAGAACGCGGTCGGAAGGCAGTGCCATCTGGTGAGACTGGAATCACGCGAGGGAAACCAGGAGGGTGCTGGGTGGGTGCAGCAGATCCAAGGATGGAAAATGTCTTTACTGTGAAATCTGGGCAGTTTGGATTCCTGCAGACATCTGAGAAACCATTTCCAATAAGCAGCTTACTCTACGGGTCTAGACCTCAAGGTACAAGAGGTGTAACAAAGATTTGATGGTCGGGGTGTTTAGGGGGCTCAGTCATCGAGCGTCTGCCTTCAACTCAGGTAATGATCCCAGGGTCCTGGGATCGAGCCCCACATCAGGCTTCCTGTCCAGCGGGAAGGCTGCTTCTCCCTCTCCCACTCCCCCTGCTTGTGTTCCTCTCTTGCTGTCTCTCTCTCTCTCTCTCTCTCTGTCAAATAAATAAGTCTTTAAAAAGCAAAAACAAAACAAACAAAAAACAAAAAAGTGAAGACCAGATGGTCGTCCTAATGCAGTGGACACAGGCACCTTGGCCGACCTTGATTCTTCACCCAGCAGGGGATGACCCTGAGTGAAGGTTATAATTCTCCAGTCATTCATTTGTTCTTTCACTTTATGGGTCTTAAATGTTTTTTTAAGCCATGAAGAAATCTAATGATCTTAGCAAGTACTGTGGAAAACATGCAGTCCAGTATCAAGATGTGCCTAATAAACTCTGATATATTTTTATAGGCAACTCACAGATGCTTCCCCATCTTTCCTTTATTTCTAATGGTTTCCCTGAGTAATTTTGACATTTGCCCTCCGCCTCACGGGGGTCATTAAGATAAAGTGCCTTACAGGCTGCAGAGCGATACACGAAAGTAAAGCATTTAAATGGTCGCAGTAATGACGGTGATTAGACTTTATACACTTTATAGACTTTAGAAATCATTTAACACAATGTCTTCACGCCACAAATATTCAATCAATATTATTTGTCTTAGCCATTTCAATGGACCCAACTGCTTCCAGCAGCCCCAGCACAATAAAACCAGAGTGGCGCTAATAATCAAATTACTAGTTGTAAGAAATCAATTCTAAAAATTCCATTCACTTTGCATTGATTTGCCCTTGACAGTATTTTAAGGGTTTCTTTCTGGTTCTGTTATTTCTGTTCAGTGTACCAAGATGAGGCTTTTTATTTTTAATACGAGATTTGTTTGTTGGAGTATGTCCACTGAAATAAACCCAAAGTTGCATAATATTAAGTTTTGAAAAATAAAACTGAAAATCCAGAATTTTAGTAGAATTCTGATAGGTCTATTCCAGTTTAGCCCGGAAGTTCTTCTTTAAAATAAACAAGCCCTCATTTGTCTAGGAGTCCTGAAAAGGAAAGGGCTCGTGGGTCAACTACATACAGGCTCATAGCGACACCAAGTGGTACCATATTGGAAATGTTTTTAGACTTTCTCAAACTTCTGTGAGAAATTACCTGGGAAAATGGTTGCCGTGACCCGCATAATCTGGAACCTGGCTCTAAATGGATGGAGATTTTTCAATTATAATTACCACCAGTGCTTCCGCATTGAAAATCTTATCTCCAGCCCAGACCCAGAGTCAAAAAGAAAATTCCATATGGACTACCATGATTAATATAGAAATGAGCATCATTAAGATAGCTTGTCTTTTTGGAAATGAGACGGCAGGTGTTTGTGCCTTCCTTCCACAGGGGCAGCTGCTGCCCCTCGTGATGAGTGATATGATGGGAAGGTTAACTGAGTAACGTCAAATCCTTCTTTGCTGCTTATTAGGTATATGATTTGTAGCCCATTATGTAAAATCTCTCATTAGTAAGTTTTTTTCCCATCTCTAAAATGGGGAGACTTAAACTCAATGGTACTAGGGACGCCTGGTTATAGAAGGATCCATTACCAGCTTCAGAGAGCTGGGCTCCTCTGGTCTTACCTATCCCCCGGGATGCCCTGTCAGGCTCTCCAGGTTGCAAGCGCTCCAATGAGCGGGTACTGGAGGGCAAGAAACAGAGAGGAAACCCCGCTTGACCAACATCCACAGGTGCATCACGGAATATAAATATGACGCATGACGCATCACGGAATAGAAATCAGATGATGGGGTTCACGTTCACGTGAGACAGAATGGGAAGCAATGTGAATAAAGAAGTGGCGAGAGGAGAGACCCGAAAAGGCCACATCACTTGAACTAGATTTGATCACGAAAGCCCTGAAAAGTGCAGCACGGTATGAAAGTGCTTGCTTTTTTTACATTATAACCCTAATAACAGTGTAAGGATTGGGGAGGGAGTGGATGAGCCTGGAGTGGGGGAACAAGGAGGGGCTGAGCGGACTGCAGGGGCAGTGCAGGGTGTTGGGTTGCTTGAATGTGGGGGCAGAAGAGAGGTGGACGCGAGGGATGCTGGTCAGGTTTCTCCTGTTGGGTCTTGGCGATGATGTCCTGTTAGGCGAAGAAGTCTCACGGCCTAGAGCAAGGCTCAGAACAGACCAGGGAAGGGATGAGTGGTAAACATCGGAGACTCTTCCCGGCTCTCACGCTCCCTGGGCTTTCTCTGAGGACTGTAACGACCTGGATTTGTGCCACCGGACCCTTAATCCAAAGCTGTTTAATAAACTGTTATAATGTGTTAGGCAGTGCTCTAGGTGCTGGACAAGTCATAGATTCTTGGGTCTTGGATTCCACAGGATGGAGGTGGCATTTAGAATATGCCTAAATCCCTCCTATTCAAATGTTGAATCTCTATGACTTTCTAATAAATCCCTTCTTAATCACTTGTCACCCTTACCAATAACAAAATTTATTTATCCCTCATGTTCATCACCCATAATATTTCTCTCTGCTCCCTACCTAAAGTAAGAAAATTATCCTTATTCAATCTCCCCCTGAAAGCAGAAGTATCAGAGGTTCTGGGTATTCTAGAAAAAACCTGATTTCAACCAGAACAATCCTGACTTCAAACAGGGTGGGGGTGGAAAGGAACTGATCTCAAACCTGTTTCTCAGAAAATACACTTGCCCGGTTCAGTGTCTGGGGGGAGATGACCTATGTGGAGACAGCTAGAAAGACGTCTTATGTATCTTCTGGAACAGTTTGTGACCCATTGGATCAGCAAAGCCTCCCCCTGCTGAAGGACTCTATGGCCTGCTTCACTCACCAGCGGTGCTTGTCAGGAAGAGATGATCAGGTCAGCTGTCCCTTCTGCCTCCAGACCTAGGACCCCCAGGCCTCTCCTGGGGAAGACGCATATAAGGTCTGTCGAATATAAATAAGCTTCTTTCCAAACAGAGGCACTAAAGCAATAGGAGAAAAAGCCCCAGGGCAGTTTTTCTCCTCCAAACCCTGGTTCTCTAATTGAATGCTGCTCTATTTATGGGAGAGTGGGAGACTGCCCAGAGACCTTGATTAGCCCAGGAGCAGCCTTGCTGAAACCCTTTTCTCTGTCAGGAGCAGCAGCCAGGGAGAACTGTTAGCAAAGGCCTTCATTCTGTTGAGAGAAACTTCAAAGACCCCAAATGAGGAAAGAAGTGTCACTGGGAAATGTTGAAATGACAAATAGCAATATTTCCGCTGACAAAAGATGAAGATGAAACAAATGTTAGAACAGAAAACATGATTTTATTTTGCCATGCTCTCTCTGGAAAACTGTCATCAAAGTCTTTAACTGAAATGGAAAAAGTGTCGATATAACGAGCACACGAGAGCCAACTTAGATTTCTAACAACGAAAGTCATCTTTGAAATAACAAAAGCTTACAAAGTAATGAAAAATCTCAATGAAGAAAGTAAAGCGCATGGCCGCCAGTAGTCTTGGGCTGCACGTTTATTAGGCAATGTTCCAGCTGGAAGGTACTTGAGATCATCTGGGCAAACTCTTTCTCCTTACAAAGGAGGAGACTCTGAACCCAAAGGACTCTAAATAACTTGCTCAAGGTCATATAACTAGTTAGTAACTTCTGAATTGCCAGCAGCTGCTTCCTCCCCATCCACGGAGCCAGTCTCTGAAGTCTTCTCTCTGCAAATTCATCTTTGCCCAGTTATTGAGATGGCCCCGATCAGAGCTGAAGGTCAAGGTCACCAGATGCTGGTACCTAGAAGGGGCATCGCTGTCTTTGATCCACTCTGCGTTGTGCTTGTGAACTGCACACAGACTGGCCCAGACAGGCTTGGTATTGTGAGTCAGCAGATGCTGAGGGACAGGGCCCAGGGAGACAGTGGTTCCAGCTGGCTCCATGTCCCTCGCCTTTCTGCTGCAAAGTGATAAGCAAGCGAGAACTGCTCTCTGAGGAATACAGAAGAATGTGAACTCCTTTGTAAAGAAATGTTGAAAATCTGGCCTGAGAGAGGAGATTTTAATGTGGATGCAAGAGTCCAAGAGGAGAACTCATCTGGTTCTGAACTTTGAGAGTTAAGGTAGGAGGCAGAAGAGTGGAGTCTGTGGTAAACGGGGCAGCCAGGCCAGACCTGTCTGCTTATCTGCCCTCTGGGACAGATGCAAGTTGACACACTTTTCCACAAGCATGAGTCATCTCAACTAAGCACACTTTTTGATGGGAAGCCTACTGAAGACACATGTAACAGTAGAGATAATTGAAGCGAGTTGCCTACGCCAATAACCAAAATTATGCATTACTTGATAGGAATGGACAAACTTTACAATGAACTTTGAAGAATATCATTGGTTTACTACAAAGAACAGTGCTGATCAATTCTCAGAAGACCTGATCTGGAGGGAACAATTTAGACAAGAACATTAAAAATTCCAATCAGTATTGTTCGCTAATTCCAGAACTCATCACACATACTCGTGTACACACGTGCACGCACATACACATACACTTACAGGCTGATACAAAAAAGAAATTACCAAAAAAAGGCTAGAAAGTATATTTGTGAAATTTAAAACATAATTATCCAAAAAAATCAATAGACGGAGTAGGAGAAAATATTCAGAAAATCTTTCTGGCCTTAAGAATAACAAACAGAAAAGCTGAACTATCCATGATCAATTCAGAGACTTCAACACTAGATGCTGATGCCCTTTAGACAGGAAGATAGGATAGAAAGAAATAATCACATCGATTGTACCACAATCCATCAATTCTAAAATGATCTCAGCTCTAAAATGCATTATTATTTCATGTATTGCTAAGGAAATAAAGGCTGTGCCAATTGCATTAGGATACAATACCTTATTTCACTTGAATTTTTATTTTATAAATATGTAAAGAGTTCTTTTGGGTGTATTTACATATATATTTTATTATATCTTATACTTGTTCGAATGTAAAATTAAATATTTGCAAAATAAATTACAAAATAACCTTGAAGCCTGTTCAGAATTTGTCTCTTTAAATAATTATGAAGCTTAAAAGCATAGATGCTCCTGGTTTTTTGTCACAGTGTTTAGTGGGCCATCAAGAACTTTGGTATGTGGCCATTACCAAACACCACCAAACGTGAGCAGACAGAGCATTAGCTAGCTAGCCTCTATAGGATTCTCTTCCAGGCTGATGACACCCTTTCTGCAAGCTACAATGCAGACAGGTGATGGGTAATCCTATAGCACACCTTATTCTACTTGCCCTTCCTTAGGTTCTATAAATCGTGGTCACTGCTTTGCAACAGAATGGGAGATTTTTACTCATTCCACGAAACGTAAGGGTTTGCTTCTCTGAGATCAGATTTTACATCACTGTTCCACTATAATAATTTTTGGCATGCACAGTAATTTTTTCATGCCAAGTATAATATAATCTTCAAAAACTAATGGCAACTATACACAACACATATAGCATCAATAACTTGAAATGAAAAAATAAAAAACTGACTGAACATGAGAACAGAATGGCAATGACGTCGAGACACATCTTACTTTTGGAAATGTAAAGATGTACAAAAATGGCTCTTCCTGTGAAGTACGGTGTAGTATTGAACTTATCCGTCTAGTTTTTCTTATTTGTTTTTTTCTGTGTCCATTTGTCCGGTATTGAAAGAGCCACATTGAAGTTCAAATTTATCTTCACTGTGAACTGTACCCTTTTCTGTATCAAATGACAGCATTTCTTCCAATCATTTCCTTAGAGTCTAGTTTTTCTGATATTAATAGCTTGACTTCTACTGTCCTTTTATTTAAATTTGCCTGATACATTTCTGCTCACTTTATGTCACTTTGAGATATGATCATTGAAAACCACATTTGGCAAAATACTGCTCTTCATTTCCAATCTGAGAGATTTTTGTCTTTTAATAGGGAAGTTACATTTAGTTTGATTATTTAACTTAACAGACCTGCTTTCTTAGCTGACAACATTTTTATCACACTATATTATACCATGATTTCTCTATTCTTTTGTTAAATTTCTTTTCACTGTGAAACATATCGTACACACCATGGATATACCAATGGATATATTTCACAATTAGTAGTAAACTTAATAAACATCTAATATTCATCACCTGGCTTAAGAAACTGAGTATCATGAAAAACTTTGAAGCTTTCTATTGACCTAACTGATCACATTCTATTCCTGCCCTGAATTTAATAGTATCCTGTATTTTGCATTGAAAATTCCTCAATTTTTTATAGCTTTACTACGTGTATATATCTCCTAACAGCGAAACGATCAGATTGCCTACTGTTTAACTTTGTGCAAATGCAATTGACATTTGTTATTTTTGCTCTGCATTGTTTTATGCTGACAGCTGTGATTAACTCATTTTCCCCAATATATCGTATTCCATACAAATTTGTACAACCTCCAGAAGACATCAGTGCATTACGATCTATAAGAAAGGTGCTAACAATGTGAATAGTGCCCCAGAGTTAAGCAAGGTGATGACCCTGATTCCAGTGTATGAATACAACATGACTTATTCATTTAAATAATTCAGCGTTTTTCCTAGGGGGTTTTTCAACATTTTTTTTTTCTTGCTCTGAGCTACAATATTGCTATGAGCATTATTTTATATGTCTCTTGAACATTTCATTTCTCTAGCAGCAACCTGAGACTAGGGTATCTGGTCGTAGCATATAAAAATGCTTGCAATAGTGAATTGTGCTTCTCCTCCTAACCTGTCTTTTTGTTAAAGAGTCTCAGTGAAAACCTAAGATGGGTAGAAGTCAAGTTTTCTTGCCCTCCGAAAGCATAAGATGGACTGGACTTCCATTGCTGGCTTGGAAAATGGAAGAAGGAGAAAGAACCCAGTGACCCCTAACAAGGAAATAGGAATGTGGTATTTGCAACAACGTTGAGCTCAATGCTGCCGGTAACCTGAATGTCCCCAAAATGTATTCTCCCTCAGAGCCCTCTGCTGGCGCTCTGACTTTGACCTTGTAAGACTGGTCAGAGCCAAGTCTACTGACCTACTCAACCATGAGCCACGAGACAACAAATCCACATTGCTTAAGCCTCTGAGTCACTGGTAACCCACCAAGACAGCAAGAGGAAACCAAGAGAGTAGGTGAGTTTTGCTTGTGATAATTTTATTGGTCCAGATCCTTTTAAATAACTGGATTGATGTTATTTTCAGTTGATTTTTTTCAGTTGATTTTTTTCTAGTTGTGTTTATCTTTGACTAATGGAAGTAAGACCTATCACTGCTTGATTAATGCCAATACAGGTTGACAGAAAACAGACACATGACGCTCTTCTAAGCTTCATATTATCACTTCCTCTGGTTTATCCATAGGGTTTCACAAAGAGCTAGGATGTCAGTCCATCCTAGTTCCTTTGTCCTTGTTGTTCATTCTAGGATAACTAAATGATAAAAGGGTCGATCCAAGACAACAGTTGCTGAGTGGAGGGGTAGAGATCCACCTCAAGTTCTGTGGGAAAAGAGAAGGAAGCTAACACTCAGAGAAATAGCAAAGCCAGAAATGGAGAGTTAGCCTAAAGACACTTGAGTCTACATTCCTAGTTATTCTTCAGGTACTTTTTTAAGCGTGAGATGATAAATTATCTTCATTAGTTCTACAGAAATGTGTTTCTATCATTTGCAAAAGAAAAGCATCATGCCAAATATTAGTTTCTTCGTGATGCTGTGACAAGTTATTGCAAACTGAGAGGTATAAAACATGAATTCATGATGTCAGAGCTCTGCCGGTCAGTCATCACATAGAATCAGGGAGCCTGTGGGGCTACGCTCTTCTCTGGAGGCTCTAGGGCAGAATCCATGTCCCTGCCTTCTTTAGCTTCTCCATCCACATTCCTTGGCTCAGGCCCCTTTCCTCCATCTTCCAAAGACAACGACATTGCTCTGCCCTTCCTCCATGGTCACACCTCGCTCTGATCTCTAATGTCTACCTGAATTTGCTTTCTTTCATTAATGTTATTGAGCATCTTTTCATAGGTTTCTTGCCTTCCTTCATTTTCTTCTTCATGAAGTAGCTCAAGCCTTCACCCTTTTTTCCACTGGCTTACCATTTTCTTACTGAATTTTTTCATGAAAGTATTTTATTTTTTGGATATTTGTCTTTTAATGGCTAAACATGTTAAGCTATCATCTCCTGGGTTGAACCTTTATTTTTATAATTGTTAATGTGTATTTTAAATGTATTTTAGTGTAGTTGATTTTGTCAATTGTTTGCCTTGTTTTGCTTTTTATATATTAAGATATCTTTCCCTTCCCTAAAGTCATAAAATACTCTGCTATATTTTGTTGTAAAACTTAAAAAATTTGGTTTTCATATTTTGGTATGTAACCTCTCATAATTAACTTCGTTTCCTTTTATATAAGTTGTCCCAGCATACTATATGGAGTTGTCATTTCCCTAATGACTCCAAGCCCAATTCTGTCTCATTTCCCATTTTCACATATGAATAAGTATGCCTCTGGGCTCTCTTTAGTACTATTAATCTGCTGGTCTGTCCCTCTGTAAACACCACATTATATTATTAAAACTTAAAAATAAGCTTCCATATCAGGTAGAGCAGAATTCCGCAACTCCCTTCTTTTTCCTTACAAGTATGCTAGGTATTTCTGGCCTTTTGCTTATTCATAAAAACTTTTAAACGAATATAATTGTCAAATCCCAGATAAAACATTACTGGAATTTGGATTAAAATTACATCTCTAGGACAGTTGAGGGAAAACTGATGACTTTTCAACTCAAGGTCTCTCTTCATGTTATGAAATATCTCACTTTCCTTTGGCCATCTTTAATGACTTTCAATAGCATTTCTTAATTTTCAGCACAACAGTCTTGCTCATCTCAAATTATCATACTGAGCACATTATATTTTTTAATGTAAAATTAACTATACTTTCTAACTATTGCTTTTAAATGCAGGAAAATGCAATTGAGTCTTGTCTAATAATTATAGTTACCAATTACATGCTGGGTACTGCTACACTAGGCATTGTTCCAGCCTCTTTATATAACCATTAAGTCCTCTGGACAAGTCTAGGAAATGGGTCCTGTTATCATAATCACTTTTCATATTAGTTCCTTTAGTGTTATGCCTGGAATGCAGAGTCCCTCCTAGGACTTTTACAGTTCTGACCCCCATCTGGGCCAGGTTTCAGCTATACAGAACATTTCTACTTCACTAGAGAACTCCTGCTCTACCACCGGCCCAGAGATTTTGAGACCACTGAACTCTGACCTTGACACAGAGGGATCTCCCCCTAACCCCTAGTCTCCTTTACTTGGAAAGACAAGAGGTCTGAGTAAAGGTTGACAGGTCTTCTTAGCTCATGGTCATTTTTCAGACTTCAGAGGGCTGTCTGCTTCTGATGGGCCTCCCATGGTCTGGTACCTGCCCACTGGTCCCTTGGTTTCATGGGTGTTACATGTGTCAAAATTTATCAAACTGAACATGTTAAGTATTTAGTTTATTCTGTATGAATTATATCTCAACAAAGGTATAAATTTTTTTTTATTTATTTATTTATTTTAGTATGAGGTGGATATGAGATTAAAAGTAAAAGATGCAGACTTTCTAGTCCTGTGGATTCACTTTTGGCCAAGTCTTCTTTGGAAAGTAGGATCCCTGAGATGAATGTGGCCTAACAGAGAACATATTCTAAATTGATGAATTTTAAGTAAAAACTGTAATATAGGGGTACCGGGGTGGCACAGTTGTTAAGCATCTGCCTTCTGGCTCAGGTCATGATCCCAGTCCTGGGACTGAGCCCACATAGGGCTCCCTGCTCAGCAGGAAGCCTGCTTCTCCTTCTCCCACACCCCCCACTTGTGTTCCCTCTCTCGCTGCCTCTAATAAATAAAATCTTTTAAAAAATAGCAAAAAGAACTATAATATGAATAATTCACGTGACTGTGAACTGTGAATCCAAAACAGAGTCAGGATATAACACTCATAAAAAAAAAAAGAATAGCCAGCAGCAGTTAGCAGTAGTGTAAATGGTCATGTTTAGGTGGGGAGGTTGTAAACCAGGACAACTTTCTGGAGACCAATTTGGAAGCAGTCTCAAAATGTCCCCAACTTTTATCTTGACAGTATCATTCAGAATATTTCTTTTAAAATATTAAAAATGCGAGCAAATATTTAATATATTCATAAGAGTATATAATTTTAATTATCTGAATTGTCTAAAAGTAGATCCAATAATAGAAAATATAGAGAGATACAATTTGACATATCAAATTATGACATAGATAATTATCTTGAGGAGAGTTTATGTCAAGTAAGGGTAGAAATAGCTACAGAAGTCTGTAATTAACATGCTAAAATGTTTATAATGTTTGTATTTGCATACACAGAATAGGATTAACTATAATTAGTACTGATTTCACAGTGATAGAATTGTGGGTGACTTCAGTGTTCTCTGGTACTTTTCAATAGTTTCCAAATTGCTACCAAAATACAAATCCTTTTTTAAGCCAAAACAAATACTGTAGGGGAAAAAAAAAACATACTGTAGGGAGGGCCATGCTGGAGCCACACATGACTTGTATGTGGCTTACCTAGAGGGTCAGCTGTCCTGACAGGTGCTTCACATGAAGGTCCTGGGGCAGGGAGGGGGCGGTGCTTCAGACGAGGAGGGCATGGAGGAGACTACAGGGCATGGCTTGTTCAGAGCTCTGCCTCCTAGCGCAGGCCTGAAGGTTTATGGCAAGAAGATCTGAAGGAGTTGTCTCCATGAGGGACTGTGTGAGATTGGGACATGCAGGACAGTCTGTGGGATCTTGACAGGGCAGAGACAGGGTGGCTGCAGGCTTTCCATCAGGGCGTTCACCTCTGGCTGTGTGTGCAGTGGCGCAGGGCTCTGGCATTTCCACGGGAGCCTGGCAGCGGAGGGGGGACAGAGCTCTGAGGTCACTGCAGGATGGGAATGCGTGGAGAGGGTGGGTATGTGGATCCTTGACGTGCTCCTCCAGATGCCCACAAACGACAAGAACAGATTCTGAGAGGAGCAGGCTGTCCTCTCACAGGCAGGTGAGGGCAGAGCCAATGAGAAAGAGGAGCTGCCCAAACCCTCCAGAACACACACAGTCTTCTCCACCCCAAACTGCACACATGTGATGCCTCAGTTTCCTCAGCAGCTGTGGAATCCCCGGTGAGGACATTCACACAGACTTTCCAGATGCACACTCTTCGTTTGGGCATCCAAACCACCACACCAGTTGAGTCCCAGGAATCTGTATTAAGACAAGGTTGGCAGAAGCGAAAGGAGGGTGTTTATAATGACTGCACCTCCCTATGGAGAGCAGAACCTGCCACAGAACAAAATGCTGCTGGTGCTGCGGTGTGTGATGAAGAAAAGGAAAGGGTGGTCTGCACAAAATCTTGGTTCGGGTCTGATGCTCCGAGCGTTCCTGACCACGGCTGTGGCCCCCGCCGCCTCCGTACCTTCCTCGTTCACCTCTACAAAGCACTTGTGTGCCACCTTGGACACGGGCACATTCTTCTTAGCTGACATTCCAGAAAAGTCTGCCTTGGCTTCCTCAAACGCATCAGTCATACCTAAACTTCGAAGAAAAGATTCCAAGTCGTAACTCTCCTCCAGCTTCAATCGGGGAAGGAAAACTTGAACTTTATCCTTAGTCATCTTCTCTGGATTTGTCCAGTCTCTGAACTTCTCATACGTAAGTGCTTTTTCCACCTGAAAAAAATAGTCATTGAATCTTAAAATATAAATGACAAACCTGGTGCCCTTCTCTCCACTCAGCTCCCCACCCGCCCAGGACATACAATGACAGGAGTTCTGGTCCTAGACAATCTACAGATTTTCCCTTTGTATACACACTAAAAATTTTCCCTCAAATTCTCATCTTTTTCGCTGTTTTATGGATATAAAAGGAAAACAGCTTAAAAAAAAAATGCAGAGAGAGAAGAGATTTTTTAATTACCTGTACCAAACTCACTTCAAATGTTTATAGTTTGGAAAGTTCTCATAACCAAGAGATTGTATTCATGTGATGCACATTAGTGTGAATTAGAGATTGTTTGACCAAAAAAAAGACAGAGCACGGCTCAGAACTCTGACAGGCGAGCAGGAAAATCAGGGATTATCCAAACAGGAAGGAGGATGTGGCTTCTGGGGAGAGGAGAGCGGAGATGGAGAATTCAACAACGCTGCAGCTCCCCGCATTCTTGCTCATCTTCTGCCTTCCCTGGCGTTCACTTCAAAACTTCCAAGACCCACCACTCTGTCCGTCCGTACACAGTGAAGAAAGAAAGGAAGAAGGAACCTCCACTGCCTCTCCCTCTTCTCTTCACCACCGGCAGCCCAGGGGAAAGCTCTTCTCCACGGATGGCTATCTGGATATTAGCTCGAATTCCCAGACTCTTCTCATTTTGAGGAGCCATGACAGATCTCACCCTTGACTTATGCCAATAGCTTTCTGATTCCATAGAAAAGCAGGGAAACTGGCCAGGTCCTACCCTTGACATCCTGTGCATCCGTGTGCTGGAGCTGGCTGTACCTCTGGCAAGAGCCACTTATTAAACCCTCAGTCGCCTCACTCAGCCAGATACCACGACGAAGGCCGCTCTCCAGCCCCAGAGAGCCCACCAACAAGCCCGCTACCGGCCCTGACCCCCTTACAAATTGACTTTCTCGCACCCTGAACTTTGTTGTTTTTCTGTCGTGGGAAGAGATCGCTCTCCTCCTGTCTAAGGAATATTCCTCACCTGTGCTTGACACTCTTGCCACCCAAAGTGTGTCCCTGACCAACAGCATCTGTACCACCTGGAACGTGGGCAGAAATGCAAAATGCCAGGCCCTCGAGGCCTGAATCAGAAACTGCCTTTTAACAGGCCACCTGGCGGAGTCCTACACACATTACTGTTTGAGAAGCACCGCCCAGATCCATCCCTCTCCTTGTCTAGCACTTTTGTTCGACCATTATTGGGACTCGACCAGCCCCTCCCGTCAGAATAAGGCACAGTGTTCTTAGAAGTTCGGAAGTCTGTCCTAGCGTCATCAGGACTGGGGCTCACCACCAGTTCCACTCCCGGATGCCCACTCACCGGAAACGCAAACCCATGGTCACCCCAGACATAACATGCTGCTCACCCAGACCTCCTAATAACCCTCAAGGGGACATTCCTCACGTGCTAGCGGACAGACGGACAGGAAAACATGAGCTGAGCCCGTGTCCACGGACTCTCAGACGCCCAGCCAGGGCTTACCACGGCAAGCTCAGTGTCATCATCCGGCAGAAGAACCACCAAGCTGAGCTCCTGCCCCGCGTAGGGCAGCTCCAGTACCTGCATGTGCGCCTCAGCCACGTACCCCGTTTTAAATTTAGCTTGCTTGAACATCATCTGCACCGTCTTTTTCTCCTAATGAAAAATACGGAATTAAAATCAGCTGAGAAATGAGCACGGCTTACAGAAAATGAGCTAAATCTCATTTGCACAAGCCCTCGGTCCATGTGAGAGAACTGTTATTTCCGTGTACTCTGCTGACAGAGGCGAAATGCTCAGTGTGACATATTAGTATGGAATCCCACGTGCTCTTGTCCCAGCAGATCAACCATGACCCGGTGAGCGAGAATAAAACTGACGGACACAGACATAATACCCCACATTATTTTTGGAAGAAGCTGTGGTTTTCTCTTCTGAGGAGATGTAGTTGGGAAGCACTCCCAGGGACCTTATAATTTAAGATTATTTATCCAAGTTAAATGGAGAACTAACTAATAGGTTTGGGGGCTGAAGGATACAGTAAGAAGAGATGGGTAGGCCACAGAGACTTCTATTTTTATTGTGAAAAGTTGCTCAGTTATATAACTGGCTATATGGCTTTGGTTTTCTTGGAGAGAAGACCTTGACAAGATTCATAGTGTCCACTGATCCTAGAGCTTGTGTCAAATGTAGACTTTTAAATCTCTGTGCGACATGCCATCATCAGGTTGATGGAAGTCAAATTTCAAGCTAAGTGCTCTTGATGCCAACCATCATCATACCCTAAAGTGAAGGGACAAAAGCGTTTTTAAAGTTAGGTTCTAAGTTTAGAAATCTAATGATTTCTAAATCAGTCATGATGTCCAGCATGACAACTACAGTTACTAACACTGTAGTGAATATTGGAAATCTGCTAAGAGAGCAGGTTTCAGGTGCTCTCATCACAAAAATAACATGATAACCATGTGAGGAAAATGTGTGCTAACTGGCTGGACCAAAGCTATTATTTCTACGTGAATTATATCAAATCATTATCTCGTGCACATTATATACTATTTTTATTTTTAAAAAAGATCCAAAAATAAAGACAAAGTTTGCCTGAACATCTGTTAACACTTTTTTTCTTGTGTTCAGAACTGTATGGCTATAAGTTAGCAGGCAATATATACACATAGTTGTCACTGACATTGCAAGAAGGTGTCTGTGTAAATAGAGACAGCAACAGTACAACAGTATAATTCCAAGGGTTGGAAGAAATTTTCTTTCAATCCAAATAATATGGCCGAAGATGCAAGGACACAAACACACAACTGTCTTTTCTCTTCCCCTCTCCAATAAAAGATACATAAGGAGCATGAAATTCACTCATAAATATAGTATGAAAACAAATTATTTTTTCCATTCATTCATAATCCTTCCCAGCATATTACTTGAAGTTAGCAGTACTCCTGAACAATATTTCCCTACCTGGTTGACTTTAAAGGGCATTCCCCTTGTGTACTTCCTGTCAAACTGCTCGTTCCACTTTCCTTTGAAATAGATGGCATTCACGAGAACCAGCTTAGTCAGTGGATCCACGGTCCCAGCACCCAGGATCTCTGAAATCTTACCTGCAAAGAACATGAGAGAGGTTTATTGCCACGTGGGGGAGAAGGGAAGGGAACAGATGTTTTTTTCCAACAACTCTCCTGACACCTGAAGCTTGATTTGGTTGCCAGCCAGACTGGAATCCTGTTTTCCCAGAGGCCTGAGGAACAGGGCGTGGGCTGTAATGCTGTGCACGCACGCGGTGTGGATTAGCCCGCTGGTCCCTGAACAGCAGTCCTGAAGCAGGCAGGTCAACTCTCATTTTACCCTCAATTTACAGATGTAGAAATTCAGGTCAGAGCATTTGGCTGACATTTTGCCAATGTCACACAGGGGGCAAGCGGCTGAGCTGAGACAAGGGCCTGCGAGTCTTACTTCTTCTAACTGTAAGCTTCCCAACCTCAGTGCCATAATTTTTCAACCATGTAGCTACTGGCATTTTAAGCCAGATCATCCTTTGTTGTGGGGCATGTCCTGTGCGTTGTAGGATGTCCCACCAGTAGCATTTCCCCAACTGGGACAACCACAGTGTCTTCACCGTTGGCAAATGTCACGTAGGGGCTGATTCTGGTTGAAAAGCATTGCTCCACGCCAACCTTCAAATCTCATTTAGGTGAGGAGAAGCTTCGGAAGGATGAAGGACCACAGACCTGTAAATGGGTGAGGGTAGTCCTCCTGAAGGCAGCGAATGCGGGAAGGAATTCAGGGGTACAACAGAGGGGCCCAAACTGAGTTCTCCAATGAGACCAGGGACAAGGTGACCCCCAATGTCCCTTGTGGCTCTAATATTTTGGGGCAACATGCTGGCAGTCAATCTGATGAAGAGGAAGCGAGTGACGTAGGGAGAAGCTTCGGGCTTCCCTGGGGGCCCCAGCACTGCTGGATCGACTGGAGAGCGAGGGACGACTGCACATACAATGTACGAAAACATGAAAAGCTCTGCCCTTCCGAAGACCATTACTTTACTGGCTTTCAGTATTATCGTGGGCGTTGCTGAGAGGGACACAGGGTGGGTGCACCCTAAAGCCTGAACGGATGTCCTAAAGCGTGCTAGGTGAGCACAGGAAGAAGAAAGAGATTTAACTCTCCCCCCACCCACCAGCACCACAAACACATATTTCTGGAAGTCTCTAGATTGTATTAGGTACTTTGAGTGCTTAAAAGCATGCCCTTCTCAGTACCCCAGTCAAGCACTGGCGGAAATATTCCTGGAGACAGAGTGTGGTCCGGCCCAGGGAGGCTGCAGGCTCCGTTTCCATTCTGGAAATGCAGTTCCAGAATCTGGAGCAAAGGTCACGCTCTGAGGGCACACGCGGCCGCAGCCGGTGACCGAGGGAGGCGAGCCCTGCAGATAAAACCAGCTGCGCTCGTGGCCACTGGGAGCTAACGGGCAAGGCCGGGCCACCTCAACCACAGCCTAAGTTGAAAGGCTGCTCTCAGGGCATGACCAGAGCTCTCATCCCCTCCCCTCAGACAGAAGATTGCCCAGTCCCAAACAGGAAGCCTTTTGGGGGATCTTCTAGCACATTCCAGAGGGAAGGGGGTCTGAAAGCCTCAGAGTCGGTTTACGTAGCTTTTAGAAATCAGCACTCCGTGACCTCACGAACCCGAGCGATAGAAGCGAACGGCCTCGCTGGCCTGGAAATCCGGCCAACACCCACGGGCCGACGCCGCGGAGGTCGCGCCCGCACCGATCCGGGCTGCGCCCCGCAACGCCCCAAGCGCGGCGCAGCGCACGCGCCTCACCTTCCGTCTTCTCGGTCACCCAGTCGTTGATGTGTCTCCTGCTCGCCTCTGTGTCTTCAGCGAACGACAGCTCCTCCAGCTCGGCCTGGTAGAACTCCTGACAGGATTCCCTGAAGGCCTGCGAACACAGGCGGGCCCTCTTCAGCCAAGTTCGCACCGGAGCGAAAACATTTCCTCTCTGAACCCGTGCGGGGTTCAAGTGCGGGGCGGCCTGCACTTGAAGACTCATTCAAGCGAATGACAACAACGCGGCGACCGCAGCCACCGAGCTGGACCCCCGTGTCAGGGCCCGGACACCGGGGGCTGAAGACGCGACGCTGGCCCTCAGGCGGCTCAGGGTCCGCGGAGAGCAACTGCGCAGAACCGCCCCCTCCCTTTCTGCCCAGCACTTCCGCTCCACGCTGACTTCCGGTTTGATTTTCTGCGTCTGCCCCGGACTCTCGCTTTGACCCGTTTTGGTATCGCCAACACCAGCTATGATGTCTGAGCTTTGTGAATGAGTGAGAGGCTCCCTGGGGGAACCAGATCATCCAGAAATCCTATAGGTCCCTCCAGCAGTGGAATGTGATAGGCCTGGATCACATGGGAGGCTGTTGGGGTGTGGGGGGGATGGTTTAGGGAAAACAGTGGCCTGGGGTGAGCCTTGGAATGTCCTTTGGGGTCAAGTCAGTAAGTGCCTGTACCCAGTACATGAAAACCCGGATAACTCACCTCACAAAAACTTGGTGTCAGATATAATGTGCCTGGCAATTGGCTCCCATCCTCCGCCCATCTCCTGTTCTCAAATATTTTAGCTTCTACAGAAGAAAGAAAATGTAGAGAGAAAGAGGAGCCAAGCAACTGAGAAAATGGGAAGGTGGCTCCTTGTGTCCCCAGTACCCCCAATGACAGTCCCCAAAGATCAGGCTGACATTCAAAAATGAACATCAATTAATCAAGATTCCTGAGATCATTAATGCCTGTCCTAGAAGACCCAGAATTATCTCCAATGATATTCAAGTCCAGAGCGAGTGACTTCCATGGGGTCGCACCCAACAGGAGCCAGAACAGGGATGTATCTGAATCTCACAGAAAAATCCTTGGAATTGCCAGCCAGGAAGATAGCTGGGTTTGCCCAGATCTCTTCGTTAATCTGAGGTAGTGACACTCTGCATGGGTGCAACATATTTGTTTGGCCTTCACTCCTTGCATGATAGCAGGCTTTTACTAGACCGGAGAACTTGAGAATTATATGTTTTAGTACTTAGGAAGTGCACAGATTTAAAACGGCCAATTTTAATTTTCAAAAGACTATTCTGTCAGTATTGTGGAAGAACCTGGCTGGACTTGGAGAGATCCATCAGGAATGAATCAAAATAATGATGTAGGAGATCCAGTGAGAGTCTGGACCCAGGCAGTGGTGGTGGTAATTCAGAAGAGGGGACAAATTTAGGAGGCCTTGAGAGACTAGCTCTGCCAGAATCACCCAATAACCAAAGGTGAGCTTGGGGACAGCCAGGTAAACACACAGGACTATGTGGTCACTGAGGCTTAGGGGATCAAGGTGAAGAAGCAGATCTGCGTGCAGGTAGATAGACATACTGAGATTGATATCTGGAAAGGATCTATCAAAAACAACTTTAGGGGTGACTGGGTAGTTCAATCAGTTAAGCGTCTGTCTTGGGCTCAGGTCATGATCTCAGGGTCCCAGAATCAAGCCCTGCTTTGGGCTCCCTGCTCGGCAAGGAGTCTGCTTCTTCCTCTCCCTCTGAACCTCCTCCCTGCTTGTGTGCTATCTCTGTGTCTCAAATAAATAAAAACTTCTTAAAAAAAAACAAACAAAAACTTTAAAAAGGATATACTTCAGAGGCAATCATAAAATTCAAAATTAGAATTATAAAAGTACAACTCAAAGCACATTTTTTAAGCAACAGAATTATACTTTATCTCTGTTCTTCTGCAGTTTCTACCTTATTTGCCATTTTTTTAACATGAGTGCATGAGGACAACTTACAGGAAGGAAGTCACACGTCTTCTCTCCAAAGAGTCTGTTGGCAGTTCTGAGCAAGTACTGAGTGCCAGACTTGTTAACCTCCTTGAGCAGGGACCGGAAACCTTGGTGAATTTCTCCGCCTCTGTTCAAACAAAGCGCCTGGTAACAGACAAGGACACGACTTGTAACTTTGCCATCTTGCTCCCACAAAGAGCTATTTCCAATGAGCCCTGCGCTAAAAATCACAAATGATCCCATCTTGAAAGGCAGTGGCATTGGGTTTAACCATCCTACAGCACCTTTCCACCTGGGCACTGCTGACATTTGGGGCCAGATACTCTGTGGCAGGGCCTAGGCTGTGCCTTAGACATTTTGCAGCATTTCTGGCCTCTGGCCACTAGATGTCAGTAGCACCTCTCAGACAATCAAGCTGCTCAGGACAGTGGCAAATGTCGCTCCGCTGTGTAAACCCACTTAGAAAGGCAGGTGTGAAAACTCAGGAGGAAGACGGAACAGAACAGAACAAAGAGGTGGCTGGAATGAATCCAGCACAACCCGTGGAACACAAGAATAAGCAGAAATCAAGAGCAAATACTGAAGTAATTTCACAGAAGTCCTGTAGACCAGACTGGGACTTATACGTCAAGTTAGAGTGGAAATTAAGGTTGTTCCTCTGTCTTGCAATGGCTACAGTCCAAAGCCTCTCTCTGCCAGAGACCTGGAAGAAACCACTGCCCCCCCCCAAGCTGCCATCCCCAGAGACACTTCCAAAGGACACCCACGCACCCCTGCTATCAATGGAGAAGTCATGTGCATTGGCAATGTTCTGGGACACTCACAAGACCATCAGAGAAACTTAAGATAACAAAGAGGTTAAAGACTACGTCCCTAAGGTACTTGTCACTACTTCCTTTGTAGCTTAAGTCCCACAGAACCCGTTTTAGATCAATCAGATTATACAATTCCTCTCAATAATTCCGGAGATGGAAGTCCACATTTGTGTTGCTTTCTTCTAGTGTATAATCATACACTAGAACCCATTTAACAGCAAGTTCGTTCAAACAGCTACATTTCAATTTGCTATTTAACGTGAGCCAAAATTTAAAATGTAACAAAGGTGAAATTTGGGGACTTTTTTTTTGTGGGGTTTTTTTTGTTTTTTTGTTTTTTTTTTTTTTGTGGGACAGAATGCTAGCATGCCTACCTGGGACATCTGGGCAGCGGTGTTTCCTTTGGCCCCCATGAAGACCATAGCCAGGGCTGAGGAGATGCTCAGAGGGGAGAAGAACACATTTCGGGAGCTGTCCTCTTCACCCAACATTTTCAATAAGTTGATGGCAAAACTGCCATTTGCTTCATAGAGATCGTCCATGAGGGAAGGTCTGTGAGGAAAGCACAACACGGAGGCACATCAGTCATGCCCCCTGTTACGTCACTGGGGCCATTAGCACCCGTCGGTAGACACAGCGTGTGGTCAGAAAAATAACTGCTCCCCCCGCAGACGCCCACGTAGAACCTCCCAAAACTCTGTTATCTTGCTCGGCATGAGGCACCTTGCAGATGTAAGGGACTGCATTAAGGGTCTTGAAATGGGGAGACTGTCTGCAGAACACAGGTGGGCTCAGTGTAATCACTGGGTCCTTAGAAGAAGAAGGCAGGAGGGTCAGAGTCAGAGGAGGAGATGGAACAACAGAAGCAAAGGTCAAAATGGCGCGAGGCCAAGGACCAAGGAATGCAGGCAGCCTCTGGGAGCTGCAAAAGGCAAGAGCCTGAATTCCTCCTCATTCCACAGCCACACTCTTGCTGCAAGTTCTCCCTCAGTTTGGTGTCTCTGGTATAATCCAGAAACAGCGTCCTACTATAAAGAAATCTTCATAAATAAAAACGACATGTCTGTCACCGTGTCATGTGGAATCAACTGGATGGATTTCAACAAATTTTAAGGGCGGGTTTAGGATGATCTGACCTAAAATATGGGCTACTGGGAAAACAGCTCATTTTGAATCAGGAGGACTCTAAAAAGATGCACTGCTTTCCATGGAGTGGCTGAAACAGGGCTGGCGAGCAGGCACGGGAGCCCATAAGCAGGGAAATAAAACATGAGGTTCAAATCTCAAGTCATCGGGTGGGCACTCTGAGTCAGAGGCATCAATTCCAAGATCAGCCTGACCGATCCAGCCTTGACCTTCCCCCAACTTGAAGAGACTTTTTTTTTTTCTAAAGATTTTATTTATTTATTTGACAGAGAGAGATCACAGGTAGGCAGAGAGGCAGGCAGAGAGAGAGGAAGGGAAGCAGGTTCCCCGCTGAGCAGAGAGCCCAATGTGGGACTCGATCCCAGGACCCTGAGATCATGACCTGAGCTGAAGGCAGAGGTTTAACCCACTGAGCCACCCAGGCACCCCTTGAAGAGACTTTAGACACACTCCTTCCTGCCTCTCGATGACCTCCCTTTCCTTAGAGCATTTACTTTAGACAACTTGTCCCTGTAATTGTTTCTCTGCTCTTTTGAGATAGAAATATTTTGAAAGCCTCTCTCCTGTTTTCAACCCTCTCTCCTCAATCACTCGAACCCTTTCCTATAAAAATGGAATTATCAAGGAAGACAGCGCCTTTAACTCCCAGTCTCTATGGGAGGGCATGGGCAGAACTTCAGCGGCCCCCTTGCTCCAAGATGAGAGAAATTATTGCAGCTTCTTAATTATTATAATTTCAGCAAGCTGTTACAAGTCCTGCATTAATTGTTTATTTCTCCTCTGCCTTCTAGAACCCTGGACTACTATTCAGTAAATTCTTAAAGTTCATCAACTCCTCTTGGTTTCCCTGAGTCTCTTTGCCATTCCAGGTGAAAACATTCTAGAAAATAAAATATAAATCGTCACCCATAATCCCATGACTCTGCAAGCTACTTTTTTTCTATGATGTTATCCTTTTCTCCCCTCTATTTGCATATATGTTTTTAACTCTCAAGTTTTAAAGCTACACAAGAAAAACAGATTCCAGTTTGGAAAACCAGCAAATAAGGAATACCAAAAGTACTAGAATCTCTGCCTCCAGTAAGAGTCATCACACATCTGGGCAGTTTTATCAACCAGTGGATGGTCATGTGGTATTTTTTCTTTCAGTTTCACAGAAGATTGGCTGTGCCTCCTAGAGCATTCTTGCGTCTGTATCTCATTAGGCCTTCCTTGGGGGAGGGGGGCGGGGGCACGTGTCCTGGATTTCTCAGGGGCAGGAGAGGAAAGAGGAACTCAGTGGGTGGAAGAGGACAGGGAGACAACTGCTTCAACCAGAGCCTCTCCGATTGCTGACTGGTTCCTTGAAAGCTTCTTCCTAAAATATTTTTTTCAAGAGAAGACATACCATGCCTCTGATTTAGGAAGAAAAAAAAAAAGTGATGTCAAACAAACAAGTATAAAGGCTCTACTCTAAATACAGACTCTACAACAGCTCCAAGCAGGGCAAATTCAGGTTTAAAAGAAATGATTTAAAACATCAACCAAGGGGTGCCTTGGGGGCAGGTGTTACTCAGGAGGTTAAGCAGCGGACTCTTGGTTTCCTTGGTTTCGGCTCAGATCACCACCTCCGGGTCCTGGGATTGAGCCCCACGGGGTCTTATCAGGCTCTGCTCTGGAGTGAGTCTGCTTCTGGATTCTCTCTCCCTCTGCCCCTTCCCCTGCTTGTGCTCTCTCGATCTCAGAAAAACGGGTAAATCTTTAATAAATAAGTAAGTGAGTAATAAAGCATTAACCAAGAGAGGACAGTAGTGACAAAGTTTACCCAGAAGCATGCTATGCTGGGCCGGTGGTTTCGTGCACACGATCCTCACGGCCCTCGCTTCCAGAGCTTTCCGCGGCAGGGCCTGAACCGGCAGGCTGCGGCTGTGCAACAGCCCATGGGTCTGCAGTGGGCAAGTCCCACGAGAGAGCAGCGTGCAGCGTGCAGCCTGCCTGCAGGCCACCTCCGGGCCCCAAGTTTCCCTGCCTTACACTGGAGGACTTTTCAGAAAACAGCGAGGAGCCAGAGGGATGCAAACTGCACGGCATTCGGCCCACCACAAGGTGGCACCAAAGAGACCCAGAGGAGGAGAGAATTGGGTAACAGGAGGTGACAGACACAAACACATCTGGATTTGATCCTACCTGAGCCTAAGGTTAGGCTGCTCAGTGTGAGTGGTGTGTGTGTGTGTGTGTGTGTGTGAGAGAGAGAGAGAGAGAGAGAGAGAGAGAGTGTGTGTGTGTGTGTGTGTGTGTGTTGTCCTGCCTGCACAGGCAAAGGAGGGTACTAGAATATCACATCAATTTCAGCTTAACAGTTTAATGCTCTTAATGTCAAATGCCTACTTCTGGTTTCTTGCACCGTTCTTCTTCCTTCAGTTCATTTCCACAGGGGCAGGTGCTGGCCGTAGCACAGTGATGCCCATCAGCGTCTGCCTCACAGCAAGGACACCCTGGCTCACGCTCACCAGGCGGGCACCTCGGGAGTGTGTCCCAAGTCCCACCCATGAAGAGGCAGGAGCCGAAGCAGGATAACCTATGACTCTCTTTCCCCCAGTCTCATGTGCACATTAAACTTTCAAGGGGGCTGTACCTGAAACAAAGTGGAACTTGCCCAATAAATCTAAAAAGAAATGAATTTCGCGGCGCCTAGATGGCTCAGTTGGTTAAGCATCTGCCTTCAGCTCAGGTCATGATCCCAAGGTCCTGGGATCGAGTCCTGCATTGGGCTCTCTGCTTCCCCCTCTCCCTCTGCCTCTCTCCTGCTCATGTGCTCTCTCACTCACTCAATCTCAAATCAATAAAATCTTTTAAAAAATAAAAAGGACTTTCAATATGATACAAATTTCAATATAATACGAAACCATACCTCTGGATACCAGTACACCATCCCACTGTTTCATAAAAACACAGCAATGTGGAAAGGTTGATTTCCAGCCTATAAAATGAATTGGCCCTAAACTAGTTTTTCTTTTAGTGTGAGTGAAGTCCGGATCATTAAAGACTGTCCCAGGCTCTCACTGTGAGAGCAGAAGAGTCAGCAGCAAACGCAAAGCCTTCTGCTTCCAAGGAAGAGACACTGCTGTCCTCCTGGGGCCCCGACCGCCTGTGGACTCCCTGCTCCACTCCGCCTTCCCACGGACACCTCCAAAAGTGAATCTATACAAAGAACATTTATTGTAGAACTTTGCTTACATGGTTTAGAGAAGAAAATGAACACTAAAGACCATAATTGCTGATGGGGCGCTCCTCCTCCCCACCGGAGACACGCAAACAAACGTAAACGTGTGGTTTCAAGCCAGCCTGCACTCGGTCACCTGGTAAATTTACAAAGTGCTTCGGAAGTCCCCAGAGAAAGAAGCAGAATTAATTCTCCTTAGAAGCTCAGGAGATGGGGCGCCTGGGTGGCTCAGTGGGTTAAGCCGCTGCCTTCGGTTCAGGTCATGATCTCAGGGTCCTGGGATGGAGTCCCGCATCGGGCTCTCTGCTCAGCAGGGAGCCTGCTTCCCTCTCTCTCTCTCTCTCTGCCTGCCTCTCCTTCTACTTGTGATCTCTCTCTGTCAAATAAATAAATAAAATCTTTAAAAAAAAAAAAAAAAAAAAAAAGAAGCTCAGGAGATGAGGGGTGGCTGGCTTTCACACATTGGACCAGGAATGCCTGTGCGGTGGTGAAAGGGGAGGTGAGTGCTGCGGGTGCAGGGGTGGGATTGGCAGCAGAGAGAGGGTGGTGATGGTGCAGGTCTGTGTGTGGCAGAGGGACCAGAGGGACTGGGTCACTGCCCCAGTGAGGTCACCCGCCTGCCAGACCCCTGCCATCCGCTAAAGGAAAATAACTTGGCAATACCCAGCCCTCTGTTTTGCTATAACTTCCTTGTCCCCACTCCCTTCTGCTTCTAAGTCTTGGATTTTTGAAGAGCTCCTCAGAGCTCCTTTCTACCTGCTAGACTGGGTGCCGCCCCACTCCAATTCCCCTGTGCTCCGATGAACTGAATTTTTAAACATGCCTCCGTTTATCTTCTAACAAACTCCTAGGTCATGGATGCTTGGGGCGGCCGTGACCCACTGGAAATTTATATGAGGAGCCAGATGGAAGGAGGAAGGTGATACATTCTATTTGAGACGTGCAGACTAGGTACAGGGCTTGGATCCGTGCAACAAAGAGAGCCGAGGGATGTTTGTAAATCCAGACAGGTTACTGAGTCGGGCACAAGTCCCGGAGCAAGAGACTGGGGGCCGTGAGCACCCAGGTTGCGGGAGATCCTAGGCAAATGGGATGAAATTACAACGTACAGAGAGGCATAAGAGGAGAAACTCACCTAGTTTTTAAGAATGTCTGGTATTTGCAGGTAGGGAAGAGGAAGAGACAAGGGCGGAAGCCCAGGGCAGCCCCAGGGCTGGAGGACAGACAGGCGGCAGGGCCCGAAAGAGGCTCGCCAAGCCGCGGGAGCAGGAGCTGGGGAGAACCCGGAAAGGGGGAGTCCACTCAGTTACCTGCTGTGGCTGCGGGCCAGGTGGAAACAGCAAGGGAGCATATTCGCAAACTGGGGAAAAGCAGCCAATAAAGAGCAGGTGAAAGAAAGAAAAAGAGAAAAAAGAATATGGAAGAAAAACAGGATAAAGGAAGGAAGGGGAAGCCTGGAGAGAGGGAGGAGGCAGAGGGAGGGGCCTGCCCTCGCGGGAGGTGGCGCGGGAGGTGGCGCTGACCCAGCACCTCCCCGGAACTTGCCCAAGGCGCCCTGGAAATTCCAGGCGAGGCGGCCCGCGGCGCCCCGGTCTCCCTGCTGCGCCGTGCGGCTGCTCCCACGCACCCTCCCCACAGCTCCCGCCCAGCCGTCTCCGCACCAGCACCCCGGGCTCGGGCGACCCGCCTCTCCCTCCTGCCGGCAGATCGCAGCGCGGTGGCGTCAGCCGGCCGCGGTGTCACTCCCCCTCGGGGGACACCCCCCCCCCAAGGCGTGTCTGCGCTCCGGCGCTCGCCGCCGCGGCCGGCCGCGCCCTCAGTCACCTTAGAGCCGCGCGCACAGCTGCCCCGGCGCGGTCGGGTCCGATCACCCCCCACCAGCACCCTGCCCACAGCGCCGCGTCCTCTCCTCCTGCTCCGCGCTCCGCATCCGCCCCCGGGCCGCCTCCCTCCCGCCCCGCGTCCTGCCGCGCTCCCGGCGGGGGAGCCTCCGCCCGGGGAACCTGGGGACCCGCGCGCTGCCCGGCCCGGGTACCTGGGAGATTCCGGCTCCGGCGGCGGCGGCTGCGGCTCCAGCTTGCTGCGAGCTTCCCGGCGGCTTTGATGCTGGGCGAGGCTTCCGGCGGGTGACTCAGAGCCGTCCGCAGTGCCTGGCACCCAGCGCGTCCGCGGGAGGGGCCCGAGCCTCCCCCGCGGCGCTCCCGCCGGACCTGCGTGCACGCGGCCTGGTGAGGCGGGGCCGCGACCTCCCAGGGCGTCGGCCGAGTTCCTCCCCAAAGGGGACTGGTTTGTTTTCCCGGGTTAGTCCGCGCAGTGTTCGTGTTTGGTGCGTGTGCGCAAGGGCAGTGTCAACATCGGGACTTCACTTCGGAAATTAACTAAAAGCAGGAGCAGAGTTTAAAGGTTCTAAAAGCCAGTGGCTTCCAGACGGTTTTGGTAGGACACCCACCAAGACAGGTTTTGAGCACGATCTCCGGTTTCAGTGTTCGTGTTTAGATGGGCTAATACGCTAAATACTAATATATGACAAACGCTATAAAAAAATAAAAATTTCAAAGGATAAAAAATACTATTAGAAATACATTCTTTTGCACTCAAAAAAATTATTTCAATATTTGATGAGGTCACAGTGATTGAATAAGTGTTTATTTTAACCTTAATTTAACGCTTTGAAGTACAATAATTTAAAGACCTGCTTTTAAACTCAATTTATTTCTAAAGGTGGATTGGAAGCTGTCACAATGCTTCCCAGGAAATGGGTTGATTAAAGTAGAATAAAGTCGTCACCATTGGTTCTACTGACTAAACGTTGACACTTGATTTTCATTCATATAGTAACTGTACAAAGATTTTTGGTCGAGATCTAAATATTAAAAATCTATATATCCTCTTGAAAATCATTGGCTTTTGCAAACCCAGATTTTTCAGCGTGTACTTTCAGTATTTGAACAGTTAGAAGCCCACTAAATCTTTTTTTTTTTTTTTTGGAAGGTTTTTGTGAAGTTTAGAAAATTATATTTTGCAAGTTTTTAAGTGTCCATATTTGAGAGTTTTAACATCTTTTTCTAATAATGAGATCATACAAGTGATGAGGGAGCAGGAGGCTGGCTGAGGACAAAGCAAAAGCTGGCGCCTTGCAGCCCCCTCACCCCACTCTCCATCCGCTCCCCCTCTGTCATATGTGTAACATCCCTCAGGCAGCCCTGACTTCCATGAACAATAAGCAAATAGTTAACTTGCAGAGCTCACAATCCTGCTAGACAGGAGTCTCCCTTGGCTTACAAATGTCCTAAATCTCACTAACAAAGACGATTGGTAGCAGAATTGTGACACCCCACCAAAAACTCTCCCAACTATCTTAATGTTAATGGCTGGTCTAAAGACAACATTGATCCAGCCGCAAGGGCAAGGCCTTCGGCAGGCCTGGAACATCCTGGCACCTTGTAGGCCCTCTTTAGCATATGAAAACTCCACTGAAACCTCCCTTCCCCTCACCTTCCCCCAACCGCAGGGTATATAACATGCCTACCCTCACAACCTGGGGCAGCCGCATCTCCGCCTGCCCACGGGCCCTGTCCCCGTGCTCTAATAAATCACCTTTTGCACCAACGACGTCTTAAGAATTCTTTCTTTAGTCATCAGCTCCGAACCTTCTCACCCCACCAAACCTGACTTAGGTTCTGGGACTTCATCACAAGGACGGAAAACATGCCAATGGATGTTCTCAAATGATCCCTTTACAATCCTTCAAAAGTGGTTGATTGCACATTCATAGATAAAACACACCTTTACCTGAAGGCAATCAGTCAACAGCATTTTTTTTTAAAATACTTGCTAGGGGTTCTACAGGTAACAGCCACTTAGCATCACAGAAAAGGTCAGCACATTTGGAACACTAGACTTTTTAAAAAGAAAATAGTAATTAACTAATAATAATTAACTATTGTTAATTGATTAACTAATATTAGTTAACTGATACCTAACTTCCCACCAATGCCATGTGTTGTGACCACCGCCCAGGAACCCTTTCTAGTCCCCCAGGCTGCTCTGCTGTGAGCAACAGACAGGAGATTGGAAACTGTGTGACTCTGGAGTTCACTGTTTTAATCACTATGCTACACTATGACCTCCCAAAAAGAAAGTAGTGGTGGAGAGCACATTAAAGTTATCATTTTAAAGCATAAAATTCACAAGTATAAAAACTGTCGGTTTCCTATGCTGGTAAGGTCAGACAGGCATGACTTCTTATTCTCCATAAGCAATGCTGAAAATTGGGTGCCAATTACTTCCAGAATTGTTTAAAGAAAAAAAAAAAAAGAAGAAGAAATGAAATGAAAAGAAAAAAGAAAAGAAGCATGGGTGGGATAAGAAAGAAAAAGAAGAAATTGCTGTGAAAATATACTTTCTGAATCAAAATTGCATTTCAAGGAATTTCACTGAAAGTAAAACGCACAAACATGGATTAAATATTATGCGGAATGATGACCCATCATCCTTTTTTCATGTGCACAGAGAAAATCAGCAAATGCCCAACAACAGAACAGATCGGATTCTATCACATCCATGATAAGATATTAATGTAAAGATTAGAAGAACAAAACAATGTTGTCACAGGGAGCATGAGTTATTAAGTATAAATTAGGAATGAAGTTACATATGAGCATAATCTGGATAGATTAGAAGGAAATAAATTCCATACATGACGAGTTTTTGAGTGACAGGTAATTTTTATGTTATTTACCTTTTTTCTGAGGTTTTGAAAACTTTTCCTTTCATGAAATTAATGTGCATACATTTAGCTGAAAAATCAAATAATGCTCAAGGAAATATTTGAAAAGACAAGAGGTTCTGGGGCGCCTGGGTGGCTCAGTGGGTTAAAGCCTCTGCCTTCAGCTCGGGTCATGATCCTAGAGTCCTGGAATCAAGCCCCACATCAGGGCTCTCTGCTGAGCAGGGAACCTGCTTCCTCCTTTCTCTCTGCCTGCCTCTCTGCCTACTTCCATCTCTATCTGTCAAATAGATAAAGTCTTAATAATAATAATAATAATAATTGTTAAAAAAATAATTTTTTAAAATTAAATAATAATTTAAAAATAATAATATTTTTAAATTAATAATTTAAAAATTAATAATAATTTTTAAAAATTAATAATAATTTTTTAAAAAGAGGTTCCTATCCACTCCTCCCACCTCCCCAGAAGCAGTCACTCTTTCTCCTCATACCTGCCTCCAGATTTGCAAATAATACGGCTATATTGCCATTTTGACCTAACAATTTGAGACATTATCTATTGCTTTCCTAACTTAGGAGCTGAGGATTGGGTCTTCTTACACCACTCACACTATCTCACTTGCCCTAAGTGTTAACATGATTACAACAAAATAGTATTTATTGCTGAGTTAAGGAGTATACTACAAATGCATTAGTCATTTCTGATAATACCATTTTTCTTATGTTCCTACTGCCTTCTTCCCCATTTCTTCAGTTTGCTGTGTACTGATGGCAAATGTGTCCCCAAATATTGTACAGATCAAGCAAACCTTGTCAATATTCTTTTGCGCGCGTTCTTCCATATGAGAAACTCATCAATCCCGTTTTTCTTCTCCTAGTCTGCCACCCTGCTGGTAAAGGCAAGGTTCTTTAAAATTGTGGGATTTTCCCTCCCACAGGGTAATCTCACAGATAGGGTAAGACTTCCGCTACTGTTAAACCTTAGTTAGCAGGTAATTTATTGCTTGTCAATTGAGTGAAAATAATTTTTTCTAGACCATTAAAGCACACTGCTTAAATAGTAAATAAATTATTTTTCTTTTTTTTTTTAATATCTATTTATTTGAGAGGCAGAGAGAGACAATGAAAGAGAGAGAGAGCAGGAGGGAAGAGAAGTCAGTGGGAGAAGCAGACTTCTGCTGAGCAGGGAGCCCGATGTGGGACTCGATTCCGGGACTCCAGGATCATGACCTGAGCGGAAGGCAGTTGCTTAACCAACTGAGCCACCCAGGCGCCCCTAATTATTTTTTTCTTAAATGTTTAGGCATTGATTACACAACATGTCAGATTTTTTTAAAAGCTTTAAACACCTTAAAGCGAACTTACAAAGATCATAAAACACTTTTGCAAACATTTGAACTTCTGTAAATCCAATAAATCGACTTACATGTCTAGTGAACTAGACTCTCCTAAGACTCAATCATGTAAAAAAAAAAAAAATACACGAAATAGCACAATGATTGCAAGACTTACCCTACTAATCTCATTCCTACTCATCTGACGTTTCTAGTATCAACCTTCTTCCTTTCTTGTTTGTTTGAAAAATATGTTTAATGCTGTCAGACTCTGAGAGTGTTACAACAATTTTCCTTTATAATATTTAAGGACTTATAATTTACCAGAACACAGACACAAAAGGATTTGTTTCACTGCTATTTAGTGTGAGATATTATGGATGGAGGCAAATGTTTCATAGAGATATGATAAAATGTTACATATATTATAATTTCTTTCTTTGGAGCTAAAGCATAGCTATGACAAAATTTCATATATATTACAATTCCCTATCTTCGCAGCTAAGGCATTGTTTTATCCTACAATACTGAGCCAAGATTTAATACAGAATACCCACTTTCTGATATGAATTTATACACTGTTCATGTCAGATCTAGCCTTTCCTTTTGTTAGATGAATATCAAAAAAATAACCTAGAGTATATAATCAGTTTCTGAAATCAGAATAACAGGGGAAGTTGGATGGTTCAGGCAATTAAGCATCTACTTTTGGCTCAGGTCATAATCTCAGGGTTTTGTGATAGAGCCCAGTGTCCATAGTCTTGGAGCTCCCTGCTCAGTGGGGAATCTGCGTCTCCCTCTCCCTTTACCCCCTCCCACACTCATCATGCTCACCCTATTAAATAAATTTTTTAAAAAAATCTCTTTTTAAAAAAGAAACTTGTTCTTCTACCCCATACTTTTTTTTTTTAAGATTTTTATTTATTTATTTGACAGAGAGAGATCACAAGCAGGCAGAAAGGCAGGCAGAGAGAGAGGGTGAAGCAGGCTCCCTGTTGAACAGAGAGCCAGATGCTGCCTCAATCCCAGGACGCTGAGATCATGACCTGATCCGAAGCAAAGGCTTAACCCACTGAGTCACCCAGGTGCCCCTACCTCATAATATTTTTAAAGGCAGGGATGTTAATATGACTACACTTTTACACAATAATTATTGTGTTTATTTTTGAATTATTTTAGATTCACAAAAAAGTTGCAAAGATAATCCAGGGAATTCTGTATACTCCTAACACCTTTTCCCTGGTGCTAACATCTAACATACTCTTTCTACATTTGTTTAAACTAAAAATCCACATATTTCCTTTATAAATATTTTTCTTCTCTCAAGGAGGCATGTGAAATATAAGTAACAATGATAATACAATGACCAAGTAGTTGAAAAATTGTAAGGCATTCGACTGAATAACATTACTCCTGAAATGTAAATAATAGTCACATTAAGACAAAATGTTAAGTGGTAAAAATAAAATTTGCCATTCTCTCTAGTTTTATAAGTATGATAAAACCACTAGGATGCATTATTTCAAGTTTATTTGCTAACATTCGAATGTGGAAAAAGATACAAGCTGCAAACTGGTTTTTATTATAATTGTGTTTCTCCATCTTTTCGTACACTTTTCACACCAGAAGTTGGTCTCTTTTAATGAGAGAGATCCATTGTCTAGGGGGAGCAGAATCTCCCGTAAAAGAGAAGGTTACCAGTTTTGTTGTGCCTGATAAAGAAGAGGAACGGGTGGTTTGCATTAAATTCAATGGAAGGGAGCCTAGTTCGAGTGCTCACCACACTCCCAGTGCCAGCTGTAGCCTCCGTACCTTGTTCATTTATTTCTACAAAAGCCTTGTGGAAAACATTGGACAGAAATAAGTTTCTCCCCATAGACATTCCTGAAAAATCAGCTCTGCTCTGGTTAAAGGCATCGCTCATCCCCATACTGCTCAGGGTTGACTTGAGATTGTAAGTCTCTTCCAGCTTGAACTTGGGGAGCTGTAGCTGAACCTCGTACAACTCCATCATGTCTGCGCTGGTCCACTCACTCAGCTTTTCGTAGGTGGTGGCCTCTTCCAGCTACAGGTGTGGAACGGGGAGGAGAGAGTCCGTAATTCCATAAAGAGTGGTTGAGTGAGACCTGGATACTACATAGATGAATTACCGTCCCTCCATTAACCAGGATAATAAAGCACACACGTTTGGAAATTCTTTGTGTAATGAGATTCTTCACCTTGTTGACCTACAGAATCTTTGTTTTGTAACTGACTAGCTGCCGGGATACCGGAGAATTAGACCTTATTTCAAAATGGCGTACTTCTATGCCAGCATGCAAGACATCAACTACACACGGAAATGGGTCAACATAAATATGCCTTATGTGCTGTCTACACAAAAGTATAAACTTTAGAACAAGTTATGTGCCAGGGTACAAAAGGATATCTGTTATATTAACATGAGAGACAGCCCTTTGAAAACAATATCTGAGATAAAATAAAATGTCTATATAAACACAACAATATGAAATTAATAACAATAAGCTATGCCCCCAAAAAGGGAAGGAAGAGTAAAGAAAGAAAGATCTCCAAATCTTAAAAATAATGGCTGTTTTTCAGTATAGTGTTTTAGAGTGTTTTTCTCCTCTTAATCTTTTAAATTTTTTAAATAATAAATATATATGTATATACATAACCATATGTATATAGGAGAAAAAATGTGCTTGATTTTTTTTTTTCAGATAACATGTTTGTTTCAAGATGCATGTTTTTGTTACTTTGAGAGTTTTCTAGACTCAAGCTGTCAGTGACATACTTGTAGATGGTACACATTAGTAATCTGACAACATATTCAGCTCAGGAGCCTGCACTTTTAGGAAGAAAGGGTTATCTTATAAAGCTGTGATGCTAATAGTTTACTGTACACCCTTGGTCTTAATTTTACCATTCTTTCCAGTTTCACAAATTTTATGATACCATTTGGAAATCTCTTCAAAATTCTAGCAGGACTATGAAAACTTACAAGTATAAAGAATCTGGAACACACAAAAAGTTATGCACAGTGCAAGGAAAGCCAGGCCACTCACTGCATGGGAAACTAATGTTCAATTTAAACATAACAGATTGCTCAGAAACATGGTCTGACCAAAGTTATATCAGGCTTTATAGAAATTTAGCTGATAAACAAATAATATTTGAAGGTAGTACTGATACTTAGTACAGATATAGCCTTTTCCTCCTGAAGACTTTATTTAATTAAAATAGGGGTTTTTTTCAAGTTTTGGAAGTCGGAGTCTTGTTGAAAAATATATATCTCAAGCTAGATTAATGCAAATGATTAAAAAATTAACTTTGATTAAGTAGGCCCTACCAGAGGGAGAAGAAAGAGCTAGACTGAGGTCAGCTCTGTAACTGACAAAGAATATATACATATCTGTTGCTCCTGTGACTGTTCTTTCAGCTACTTAAACTTTCTGAGGAATAGTGTGACAACTTATAGAATTTTATAAAACTTAAATGACACTGTGAAGGTAAAGTCTTCAAGGCTCAAGGTATGTTGGTCGTCTTCCTCTACAGGAATCAAAGAAACAAACAGGGAGACCATGTCTTGTTTCTCCCGAGAGAGGTAAATGCCAGAACCACCTTCACAGTGGACAGACTATACCTGATCCAGGCCATCGATATCTTCTGGCAGCAGTATGAGCAGGCTGAGGTCACGGTTTTCATAGTAGAGTTGTAGGCCCATAGCTTGTGGTTTTTCAATGTGAAAAACTTGGAGTTTTTCTTTCATGGACATCATTTGCACTGGTTTGCTTGTACTCTATGGAAAGGAAGTAGCAAAGTCATTGAGAAAGTGTTCCACCAAATCCTTAATTTTGTTTTATCATAATTGGTTCCCAGTAGTCTGGGACACTGGCAAAACTGATGATTCTCTGTAAAATGCTGAAAAAAGTTACACAGACCTTGTTTTCTGAAATAGGTGTTCTACTGGATAACATTATTGATAAGTAATGTGGAAGTTGCCTTTTATAACACTGATGTGGCAACCTCTAATAAGTGACAGCAAGCTGGATCCTACTGAACACTTTAAAAAGTATCTTATCTCATGCAAACTATGCCAATGTCAATGATTCAGAAATGGCATAAAGTGGATTTCACATGCAAACATTTGAGAAAGTATTTTAGTATCATAAACACTGACATTTACTAGGAGAATAAAAAGACAATAAGCTAGGAGGACATATTTGTAAAACACATATTTGATAAAGAATCAGTATCAAAATATATAAAGAACCTTTAAATACTCAATGGTAATAAAAGAACCCAATTTTAAAAATAGGCAAAAGATATGAACAGATACCTCACTGAAGGAAAACTTACAGCATATGAAAAGATGCTCAAGCATACACCATTAGGGAATTGCAAATTAGAACAATGAGCTAGCACTACAGACCTTTTAGCATGGCTGAAAATCCAAAACACTGACGATATCAACTGCTGACAAGGATGTGGAGCAACAGGAACTGTGATTCCCTGCCAGTGGGAATGCAAAGTGGAAGCCACTTCCAGAGACAGTTTGGCAGGTTCTTACAAAGCTAAACATGGTATTACCACATGACCCAGCAAGTGTGCTCCTGAGTATTTACCAGAAGAAGTTAAAAACTATGTCCACACAAAATCTTGCACACAGATTATTTATAGTAGCTTTATTCATAATTGCGCAAAGTTGGAAACAACCAAGATGTCCTTCAATAGGTGAATTGCAAAACAAACTACAATATGTCCAGATAATGGAAAATTATTCAATAGTAAAGTGAAATGATCTATCAAGCCAGGGAGAGACAGGGAGAAAGCTTAAATCTATTGTCTATTGCTTAGTGGAAGAGGCCAGTCTAAAAAGTCTACATACTATACAATTCCAACTACCTGGCCTTCCAGAAAAAGCAAAACTATAGAGACAGTAAAAAGATCAGTGGTTGCCAGGTATTTAGGAGGAGGGATGAATGGGTGGAGTACAGTTAAACTATTCCATATGAAAACAGAATGGCAGATACGTGACATTTTGCATTAGTCAAAGCCCAAAGAACTATACAGGACCAAAAGTGAACCCTAGTGTTAACTACAGACTTGAATTAATGAAAATGTATGAATATTGGCTCATTAACTATAACAAAGGCACCACACTAATGCAAAATGTTAATAATAAGGGAAATTATGTGGCTGGTGATATATGGGAATTCTACTTTCCTCTCAATTTTGCTGCAAACCTAAAAATGCTCTTTAAAAAAGTGTATTTATAGTAAGGCTAATAGTAATACAAAAAGAAAACCCTGCAATTCAAATGTTGTAGACACTTTACTTATCCATTCTATAGGGAGCTGTTAATCACAGAGTTCCACCCGTCTGCTAATGTAGTGGTCATATGATTAGGGTTGTTCATTCAGGATACTTCAGGATACAGTGATTTTTTCAGGGATGAACACATGAATCGCATAAAACAGAGCCCTCCTTAAGGAAGGAGCATTCTGTTAGAGCTAGCAGAAGGACTATCTACCAGAGTTGTGAAGCTCAAAGGCTGACGATGGGGCAACCAAATTCTCGGGTCATATAGAGAAATTGTATCTTTAGTATTAGAGAATGAAGGTGATAACCAGAGGGAGTAAAGGTGATGGGAGTGAGGGAACAGAGGGACAGAGAAGTGAGATTATGTCTTGAGACTCCCTGGATCTCTCAGTTCCCCTTCATTATGTAAATAATGCTAATACATTTTCCTGAAGCTATTTTGGAATGTTATCTTACCACTTGCAACTGAAAATTCCTTGTGGATGTACTAAGCCAGGTAACTATCCAGCTCTGCTTAGTCCATTCAATTACATGTTTGGTTCCTTCCCCATTTTATCCCACTGATTGAAAGCCACCTACTGCACATACCTGCGTGCTTACTGTATTAGGTCCCTGGGAGCACTGGTTATGTGAGAAGACCCACCCCAGGACTAATCAGCTTTAACAAATGTTGGCTAATCAATTCCTTTCCTAGGAATTTAAAATGAGATCTATTAGACTGGTCTCTAAAATGGAGGCAATGTTGTGAGTAGCATGTTCTGCCACTGTGGACTGGGAAGAAGAGAAAGTTAGACTTCAGCCTGAGGGAAGAATGATGGGAGAAACAGAATTGCAAAGATAGAGACTGAATCTTGACTACATTTTAATCCTTGTTTCCACTCAAGTTCCAAGGCCCAGACATATTCTAGCCCTTGGATTCTAGGGGATCTATCTGTTGCCTTATATTAGTCTCCCTTTTTGAGGTAGTGAGTTCCTATCTATCACAAAAATGAGTGTGTTGTATACTAACACAAAGAGAAAACAATGGAAAGCATGAGATTTTAGATGTGTCTTTCTTTTTTTTTTTAAGATTTTATTTATTTATTTGAGAGACAGAGTTCACAACTAGGCAGAGAAGCAGGCAGAGAGAGAGGGAGAAGCAGGGTCCCCGCTGAGCAGAGAGCCCGATGCGGGACTCAATTCCAGGACCCTGGGATCATGATCTGAGCCAAAGGCAGAGGCTTTAACCCACTGAGCCTAAATGTGCCCCTAAATGTGCCTTTCTTTTATTTATGGCAAGGTAAGGGTTTGGTAGAAGAGAGTACTGGTCTAATAGAAAAAGAACAGAACTAATAGTGAAGAGTCGGGGGTTGCGGTTCTGGTAGATTTTTAACTTAGGCATGGCTCCAGTCACTTTGACAGCTGGGAAATAAATATAATAACTATCTTACCTACTCCACCATAGTCAAAGCAAGAACTAAGTGATAAAATATGTGAATTGTCTCTCTTCAGAGAAGAAACAATGAAAAGAGGAATCCCCAGGCAGGATGGACCTGGCTTTTAGCTTAGGTATCCCTGCCCTGGCAATAGCCAGACTTTCCAGAAACATATATTCAAAAAGAAGAATGATTTCAAATAGAATCTCCTTTAAAATATCATGTAAAAAACATGCTGATTATTAAAAGTTTCCTACCTTATTTATTCTGAAAGGTTTTTCTGTGGTGTTTTGGACTAAGAACTGATGTTCCCAGATTCCTTTAAAGTAAAGGGCATTCACCAGAACCATTCTGGTTTCAGAATCCACTGCATCATCAGGTAGGAGATTCTGGATTTTTCCTATAAGAACAAAAGGACAGATTACAAATGGTATAGTTACACCCTGGCAATATGCCACACTTATAAAAATGATAATTATGAAATACTACTGACTGATATCTTATATCCACCAATGATCCAAACAGGGAAGTTAGCATTAATAGAATATTACTAACAGGTCCTATGTAAATTTCATCTGCTGTTCCAGTAAAACTCTTCTTTTGGATCAGAAATCAATCCAAGATCTCAAGTTGTAGTTATGTCATTTTGTCTTCATGCCTTTGAATCTGGAATAGTTCCTCATTCCTTCTGTCTTTCATGAATTTGACACTTTTGAAAAAGTGTCAAATTCTCGTTTCAGATTTGTCTGATGTTTCCTCAATTGTATCCCACCAGAAAGATATGTTAGGTCCTAAATACCAGTCCCTGTGAATGTGCTCGTATATGGAAATAGGGTCTCTGCAGACCTAATCAAGTTAAGATGGAGGTCATCCTGGATTAAAGTAGCTTTAACCTAGTAATGATATCCTTACAAGAGGAGGAAAATTTGGACATAGACACGCAGAGAGGACAAGACGATGTGAAAACACAGATACAGGACAGACTTAAAGAAGAAGATTATGTGCCCACAGAGGCAGAGATTGAAGAGTCCACAAGCCAAGGAATGTCAAGGATTGCCCCCAACCACCTGAAGTTGAGGGGAGGCATGGAACAGTGCCTTCCCTAGAGCATATGAAGGAAGCGTGGCCCTGCTCACATCTTGATTTCAGATTTGAAGCCTCCAGAACTGTGGGAGAATACATTTCTATTGTTTGAAACCATCCGGTTTGTGGTAATTGGTCATGGCAGCCCTAGGTCACAAACACAACCACAGAAACAATGTTATGTGCTTCTCAATGAATCATACCAGGAAACAGATTGTGTTCTTATTTCCCACTATGGGTGATGTTAACTTTGATGATTTGATTCCCACACGTTTCTCACTGTAAAATTACGACTTTTTCCCTTTCTAATTCATAAGTGTCATGTGGGGAGCTACTAGATGACCACATAAATTTCCTCTTTCTAATCAAACTTTTGCCCACCAATTTTAGCATTCGTTGATCTTGCCTGAAACAATGATGACTGTGGTGTTTTGCCAAATGGTGATTTTCGATTTCCACTATTCCTTCTACATTTATCAACTGGAATTCTACTATGAGGAAGAACTCTCCCATCTCCTCCTTTTACTTAGGTATTCAATAATTTATATCAGTATAGACTCATGGATGTTTGTTTTACCCTATGGGTTATAATTTATTACTATCATTATCTATTTTGTTGTATAAATTGTCCCAGATTTGGCTATTAGAAACATCCTCAAGTTGGCTCCTACATCCATTGGACATGTTCTCAGATATTTTGGGCATTTACCTATATTCTGGTACCACAGTATGTCCTAAAGTTTATCTGGTGCTTTCCATGTCCCAGCCCTAGAATTGGCATTTCTTCTAGGAGCCTTGGTTATGTTGTTTTTTGTTTTTTGTTTTTGTTTTTGTATTTGAACGGTGGGTTTTAGAAATCAAGATGTGGATGTTAGCTATGTTCATTATTCCTGGGGTGTCATTGCTCAGCAGAGAAAGCTAGAAAATACATGTATTATACACACATCTGTAAATATTTCCATATATATCTAATTCTCTGCTTATATATTATAGATGAGGAATTCATATTGATATTTCCTATTTCAGTCCAGCACCATGGGGTTCATGCTCATCTTTGCTTTTCTTTATTTACAATTCCTTTCCCTGTCAGTGAAACACCTGAGCCTTATTATTTCCAATATATTTACTCATTTGCTCAGTCCTAGAATATACATAAAATAGTTTCAGAATGGTTAACCCATTCTCCTATGAAAAGCAAATTTGATAACTAAGGTACAAGATCTGTGTACAGTTCTCTTTTTAAAGCCTTAGAGTACATAGTCAAACTATGTTTTTCTAGAACAAATATTTGTTGAAAAGAATAATTCTGAAACAGGAATGCAAACTAAGAAAAGATGCTATTGAAAGACATTTTGAAGAGAAAATACAGATGGATTAGGTGAAACCACAGCGAGTGCACCCGTGCATGTGCGCACAGGCGCGCGCGCACACACACACATTCACACACACACACATCCCAGAGGGCTGCTGAGCAAGGCCAAATGTTATCCAGGGAACTGGAACCTCATAGGCCATGAGCAGTGGAGCTCAATGGGAAAGGGGGAGTGTTAATAGAATTGAGGGTATTATCCTATTCGCAATAATTATTCTTAGCCTTGATTGTCAATTAGAATCACCTGAGGATTTAGACAATACTGATGCCTGAGCCTCCCTCCTAGAGATCTCAATTAATTCATCTGGGGTTGGACTTAGGAATTAGTAAACTTAGTTTCATGTGTCGTGAGAACTGAGAGCCACTGGTTTGGAGCCATTTGGTCTAATGGTCTTTAATATTTACCTGTGTGCCAGTAATGGGTAGCAAATATGTCTGCCTGCGGGTTATTGCAATGAGCAAGGACATCTATACCACAGTGAAGTCAGGACTAGTGGGGTTGCTGACTTACCTTTTTTTTTTAATAAGGACTATATATAACACATGTGCTAAAACTTTCAAAAATAATTAAGAACAACTAAAATTAGGTCTATTTAACTTCTAGATTTCCCTATTTCCTTTTATTGTTACAAACAAAAAGTAGGGGGTGCCTGGGTGGCTCAGTGGGTTAGTCTCTGCCTTCGGCTCAGGTCATGATCCCAGGGTCTTGGGTTTGAGCCCCTAATCAGGCTCTCTGCTCAGCAGCTCTCTGCCTGCCTATCTGCCTACTCATGATCTCTATTTGTCAAATAAATAAAATCTTAAAAAAAAAAAAAAGTAGGTATGGAAAAAGGTCAGTGAAATATAATAAAATGACAAATGAAATCCAGAACTTGTCTTTCCATTTCCAGTGGTTTGCTGGTAAACTCTCTCCAGGTAGGGGTGGGGGAGAAGGAAACTCTTGATTTATAGCCCATTTCTGGGGTGTAAATATTCTCGCCATATTGATTTCGAGCTACCAACATGGAAGTCAGGGAAAGCCAGGTTGGGCACGCAACATATGGGCTCCAAGAGCCTGACTGCGCGTGCGCACACCCCGCCTGCAGAAGTCCTCACCCGACATGCATGAGAAGCCCCTGTGCAGCTTTTGAAAAAAGCTTTGGGGTCAGTAACATTTCTAGAGATTCCAGCTGATCTGAGGTATGACTTGGACGTGTCTCTTCAGGTTTCATCGGTCTCCTTCACCGATGAAACAGACATTTTGGTTTAACAATGAACAATTAAATGATGTCAGAACACTCTAAGTCATTTTAGTTTTTGCCAATCTTATTAAAGACAGTGTATTAAACTTAATTTCTTTGATGATTCATCATGGGGAGGCCGTGTACATCATTTCTTTAATCTTTATTTTTTGCACAGAAGTTTTATTTTTTAAAAGCTGTGTTATTTTTAATCAAGTATTCTATCCCTCGACAGAGTTGTAGATGCAAATAGAAAACATATAGAGGACTGAATTTTGCACAAACTTATCTCAGGTTGGTTGAGATACAGATGATTTAAGTTGTGCCGCATTATTCTATGGACTCATATGCTTTCAGAGAAACTAACCTCTTGAACCCGCAGCTGTTTTAGGTTATGTAAAATATAATTATTGAATAAAGGATGTATAAAGTGTAGTCAAATATAACTTAAAAGTAACTGAGTCAAATTTGACCATGATTTTGCTGTACTCTTTAGAGCTAAAGTGCCACCTACTGGCTGGTTCATTGCACACACCCCTGGTAGTTCGAGGTAATGAATGGGAAGGACAATCTTCCAAGATATTCAGGGTAAGTCCTGCTGAGCACAGTTATTAATGTGACACTAGAGTGCCCAGTGTGCCAAACACATGAGAGATTTTGAGATGACAAACACGTAGACAATAACCTTCTCCAACACCCACTTTCAAGTAGTTTATAGACTATAAAGAAGACAATCAAGAAAAAAAAAATTGCAACATGTAACTGACACTATCGAAACTTTTGACTCTGAATGCCGTGTATGTCCCAGTAATCCACATGGCTACTTGAAAGAAACTCTATTTGAAAGCTTAAGGAAAGAAGCTTCTTTCAGGTGTTTCAGATGGAACGTATACATGCTGAGGAGTTTCTAGCAACTTTTTCTTAAGGGTGTGCAGAATTATGCCTTGATGAAGTCAAAATTCCTGAAAAGCTGTTTAATTCCTTAACCTCATTTGGTTTTGAATAGCCCTAAATAACCAATTTGTGTTCAGTACATAAAGAGAAAGTACAGAAAGATTACAGCTTTCTGCCTCTTTGGAAGATAGCACTTCTAAGAAGTAGAGCCAGCCTTGCCAGCTGGAACAATGAGGTCATAGGATGCAGGAAACAGGGGCTCAATAAAAGATTCTGACCATGCCCTTGGTTAACTTATTTTGGAGGTCTCTCATTTTAGAAGTCGCGTGACAACAGAGGATTTTTCAAAGCGTGTCTGTCCTATATCTCGACCCTATAATAACTATAATCTGAAGTCTACTCGTTCCTCCATAATTTAAGATTAGTTATTCAGTTCTTCCTCAAAATCAAAACTCCTGCACTGTCAAATATGGCAGCCGCTAGACACCATGGCTGCTTAAACTTAAATTACTTAAACTGAATTGAAGTAAAAAATTCAGTTCATCAGTAACATTAGCCACATTTGAACCCATCTATAGTTATGTGTGGATGGAACATGTGACCCTAGCACATTGGGCAGGGCAGACTTATGACACATTTCTGTCAACACAGGACAATCTCCAAGGAGGCTGTGTGACCTAGACAGTTGGGTCTGGTCATGTTCCTTAAGGGTGGCAGTTTATGCAGGGGAAGCAGGGCAAGGATGGGAAGAAGCCAGCTTCCGCAACACGGGACCATGGTTCTCCTCTTGGCTCTGAAAAGCTTTGTTCTTGTGTAAAGATGGCAAGTTAACTGCTCTTAGCCTTCCTATCTGTAGAGCTCCCCTTCTTTTCCAGAAAACACGACAGACACTGGGTTAGGAATCTGACCTAGGAATCTAAGACCTCAGGAATCTGAGGAACACTCTAGAATCTGAGTGTTAGGAATCTGAGGACCTCAGGGTTAGTTCAGCCCCAGATTATTCTTAGAGTCACATCTGCCATGTTGAATTTGTGTTGGATGTTACAGCAGGCTTTTGCCTGTGCGGTCCCATTTGGTCCTCCTTCTGACTGAATCCATACAAGTGCTCAGTAAATGCGAGCTGGTCTATCATTCTAAAAAGAGGCTTGCTTTTGAATGAACCCAAGTCAGGTATAAGTTAAGTACAATGGTCACTCTTACCTCCCCATGGCTTTTGAGTCACTATTCAATGATAAAGGAACTGAGAATTAAGGCTGCCAACTTCCTCAGGGCATTTCAGTAAATGTTAATGTTCTGAGCAATGACAATTAGCAGGCCTGCTGTGTGTTAGTGATTTGAAGCTGAAACTCACATCAGGTAGCATCATTGTACTTGGGCCCTTGAGTCTAGCAGGGGAGGCTTCAGTGGTTAACTTCAATAACAGTGCGGTACCTATCAAAGTGAGCTTTCACACTGAGTGCTGTGTGAGCAAAGAGAGAGACAAAAATGAACTGTTGGGACTTCATCAAGATAAGAAGCTTCTGCACCACAAAGGAAACAATCAACAACTAAAAGGCAGCCTATGGAATGGGAGAAGATATTTGCGAATGACATATCTGATAAAGTGACATATCTGATAAAGGGTCAGTATCCAAAATAAATAAAACCTTATAAAATAATAATCCAGTTAAGAAATGGGCAGAAGCCATGAATAGACATTTTTCCAAAGAAAGCATCCAGAAGGCCAACAGACACATGAGAAGATGCTCCACATCACAGATCATCAAGGAAATAGAAATCAAAACTACAATGAAATATGACCTCACAGCTATCAGAATGGCTAAAATCAACAACACAAGAAACAACAGATGTTGTTGAGGATGTGGAGAAAGGGGAATCTTCTTGTATTGTTGGTGGGAATGCAAGTTGGTGCAGCCACTCTGGAAAATAGTTTGGAGTTTCCTCAAAAATTTAAAAATAGAGCTACCCTACCACCCACCAATTTGTGCCACTAGATATTTACCCAAAGGTACAAAAATACTAATTCAAAGGGAGACATGCACCCCCATGTTTATAGCAGCATGATCAACAGCAGCCAAGCTACGGAAACAGTCTAAGTGTCCATTGACTGATAAAGGGATAAAAAGGATAGACACATAGACACACACAATGGACTATTACTCCGTCATGAAAAATAATGAAATCTTGCCATTTGCAATGATGTGATGAAACTAGAAAGTATAATGCTAAGTGAAGTAAGTCAGTCAGAAAAAGACAAATAGCATATAATTTCACTCATGTGGAATTTAAGAACAAAACAAGTGATCATAGGGAGAAAAGAGGACGAGAGAGGCAAGCCAAGAAACAGACTCTTAACTACAGAGAACAAAGTCAGGGTTACCAGAGGGGAGGGGGAGGGGGAATGGGATTAAGGAGGGCATTTGTGATGATCACTAAATTTTAGTGTTGAATCCCTAAATTTTCACCAGAAACTAATATTACATTATATGTTACCTGGAATTTAAATAAAAAATTTGAAAATTAAAATTTAAAAAATTAAAAAAGAAATAGAACACTCAACTTTTAAGTGAGTGTGTAGCTACCTAGCTACAAACTACATCTTAAAGATGGTTATTACAGCAAGTCTAGGTGACCAGCTATCCTGGTTTGCCTGGGACTGAGAGGTCTTCAAGTGTTAAATCTAGGAAAGTTTCAAGAAAATCAGGACAGGTGGGTCCCCAGAGCCTAAATGGGGGACCATGTAAAACTCAGCCATGTAGTTGAGTTTAAGATATGGGTGCAACTGATGTGTGAAACCTTTGGGTCATATCTCCTTAAAAGCAAAGAGGCTTTCTTTTCACCATTTCCTGGTGACTTTACAATGACAAATGCAAAAATCATCTTAGACTTAAATACGAAAGCCATGTTTTGAGGATGGTGGAGCTAACGCACCAGTCTGGGTCTCTGCATTGCCTCAGCAAAGACAATGCTTATCTGCCTTTTGACTATTATGTAAAAGAAAAATAAATGTCTGCCTTATCATTAAGCCACTGTATTCCAAGTCTCTCCGCTATAGCAGCTTAGCCCCCTACCGTAATATATGACCTCATTTTGAAAATTACTTAAGATTATATAACACATTTAATGCCACAATTTCATTACTAATTGCTAGCTATTTTTCATCAGAAATCACAAATGTTTGCAGTATTTTTACTTTCCTCTTTGCACTTTTCTGCTTTTTTGCCCCTGGGCTCCTGTCTGGAATTATTGGGATACAAGAATTTTCTTGTCCTCTTAGTAAAGTGGGTATCTTGACTTAGAGGTTTTAGATAAGACTTGCTGGGAAAGCTAGGAATCTGAAAATCATGGGCATGGATAGAAAGAAATGTTCTGCATATTTAGAATGTATCCACTGTTCTCGTTCAGAAATACACATTCTTACAAAGCAAATTCAAAAAAATACAAAAATGCTTGGAGAAGATACTCTGCCGAGCACCTTGGTGAAAACTTACCTTCAGTCTGACTTTCAACCCAAGAGTTGATCTCCTTTCGAATTTGTCCAGAAGCTCCCACAAAATTAACAGACTGTGGTTCTGCACCAAAGTATGTTTTCATGTCTTCTAGATATCTCTGGAAGATAGAGGTAAAATCTTCTTTTGCAGAGTTTGTCCAAAACCAAGACATCAAGGCTATCAATGGATCATTGCAAACCCCCACCCCATTGCCCCCTCTGTCTTTCCATACTTCCATTTTGGTCAAAAACTAAACACTCCCCTCTTTAAAGTTAGCTGGGCACAGACTAGCCATGAAGAAGTCCAGGTGTGGAGGAAGGTCTGCCTCCCAGTTCTGGGGCTCCCACACCCTCCCTATTTTTTTTTTTTTTAAGTAGGCTCTACACCCAGCATGGAGCCCACCATGGACTTGAACTCACAATCCTCAGACCAAGACTCAGATGCTTAATGGACTGAGGGACCCAAGCACCTCTACCCTCTCCTGTGTTTATCCATGCCTGTGAAATGGGGCTGGTATGAAAAGGGAGAGAACTCTAGAAACCCCAGGACTATCTCCAGGGACAAAGACCTGTTGGCAGTTGCACTTTGCTTTCTCTAGCAGAGCCAGCACCAAAGTGAAGCCTGTGGGTCCGGCAGCCCCCTGCTATGAACACTAAGCACCAAAAACCTGTGGAGGGCCCCCGAGGAGAGCTATACACTGCTCTGAAAATGGATTGCAAAGTGTGGCCAAAGGTTCAGCAGGCTGTCTGAGGGAAGAAAGCTGGCTTAGTCCTCTGGACCTTTGATGTCCCCCCTGGTGGCAGTCATCAGAAGTGGGCTTATGAGGGCACCTGCATTCTCAGGAGCCCTGTCATACTCCTTCAGTGTATTACTTGGTAGAGGAATTGTGTTCAGCAAAAAGTGCTGATGTAATTCAGCCTCAGGCACTGGTTTGAAGATTAGGAAGTCTAAACTATGTAGAAATTATGATCCAGTAAAAAAGGAAGGCTTAAAATTTCACAAGGCACCATTCCCTGTGTTGACTCATAGGTTCTACTCAACCTCTCCGAGCATATCCAGGGCTTGTGGACATTATAAAAGATGTCTCATTTTGTATATCTGTGTCCTTTTCATCTCTAAGTGCCCGCCCCACTCAGATACCTCCTACTTCCGGACCAAAGCAGAATGCACAGGACTACCAGTACCAGAAATGTCTCTAAGGCTTCATTTGGATGCTTTTCTGCCTTTAGTCATGACCGAGCCCAAGTGCTGACCTCCCTGAATTCACTGGCTATGGGCAGGGACAGCCCTGTTTGATATCACAAGATCGCTTTAATCTCCTATTGCTGTCCCTCTATCCTACCCAAGTTCCTTGCCCTTTGCCCGCTGGGCACCTGGGTCCTCCTACTCTCTTATGTGTTGAGATGTGATGCACTAATGGGAAATTCATTGCTTGGCTTCGTTCAGGGTGGCCCACTGTGGGAAGCCCTTGAATCTGAATTGAGAATGAAAGTATGGTCTGCATTGTGGGGTCTCAGTCACCTGAGAAGGGGAGAAGGTGATATTATTCCATGTCGAGAGTCTTTCCTAAAGTCTCTAAAGTCATGCTGTGAAATGACCCATCTGATCCCCGAGTCAGCTTTGCTCAACTACAAGCTCCCAGTCCAGCCACGCTCCCAGGACCAGCTCTGCCCTCTGCTCCTGCACATCGACCCTACTGGGTTACCCTGCATCTCCTGCCCCATTCTCCATGAAACAGATGCTAACCTGGAGATGACCCAAACCACATCTCTTACCCATTCACTGGCTGAGGTGGACCCCTTTATTCTGAGCATATAGTGTGGCTTGAGACCCACTGTTGATTTCCTTTACACCTAGCCACTTACTGGTGCTCTAAATGATTGTTTCCCAGAAGTGCTGACCCCATACATGAATATCGTCCCTGGGATCTCTAGAGAAATGTATGAAAAGTTTCCTGATTGGTATCTTTCTTTCCCATCAGCTTTAAAAGACACATTTGCACTTACAGTGTGAAATGGGTAGGTTTTCTCTCCATATATCCTGTTGGCTGTTTTAAGTATGTAAGCCTTGCTGGGATTGCTTATTTCTGAGATAAGGGTCTGGAAGTGAGAGTGTATATCTTCAACCTTGCTCAAACCGAATTCCTTTAAAAGAAAAAGGATTAGTCAAGCAGTCAAATAAAAACACTGAACAAGAACTAGGTCTACATGAACAACCTCTATCTCAATGAAATGAGTTGGTGTCCTGTAAACAAAAACTCAAATCAGTTGCATGGTAGACCAAAAAACATTTTCTTTAATGTTAGCAGTGCAAGAATTTACAAGTTGTTAGGGTATTGTTTTCTTCACATTTAGTTTATAAAGGCAAGAACAAGTTTGAAGGCAGGGCAGCTTTGAAGTGGAAGGAAAAGATGGAAAGAGAGACAGGGAAAGAATACGACCCTTCCAAAAAGCATACACGTTTCTGTATTTTGAAAATTTTTCTGTAGTTTGATGAAATTTTTCTAAAAGAAGTTCCTTTTAATTATTGAATGCATATTAAAAATAAGACATACCATTTTTCTTTTCTTCTCACTTTCAGGACAAGTTTTGATGTCCTGATCTCTGCTAAACTGAAGAACCTGTCATTTCAATAACAAGGAAATATGTGAACACAATTTGCGAAGATGTAATCATCTGAAATTCTCCTCAGCAAATACAAGTCAGTCATTCCCATCACCACAGAACATATAATTAATTAGCAGGGCGCTCTGATTTCACTTAAATAATGTGTTGCTAGATGGATGGGGAGGTCAACAGCAGCTTTGAAATAAATTTTTAAGCTGCTGTTAAGTAGCTACTTTCTTTATTCTTATACTCTTTTTAGGACATTTGAGATGATGTTGGGAAATCACTAGAGGTAAAAATCTCTTGTATTCCATGTTTTGTTTTGTTCTATATATGGTTGTTTTGAAAACTAGGTGTTCATTTGAAAGTATCATTTAGACGATTTAAGCATAAGCCACTATTGCTTCAATTATCTAGAAAATTCAGGGATTTTAGTTGCTTATTCTAGTTAAGTTTCAGGTCTCATTGTCTGCCTCACTTGACAGTTATAGACACATTCTTTGTGCTCAGCCCAGCATTTCATTTGGAAGTTAACAAAAAGGAAGTGGACATGCTTGTTCCTCCTGAACTGTGCAACAGTAGAAAACAAGGTGATAATTCCATCTCCCATAGCCTGGACCCAGCTCATAATGAGGAATAAAATCTAGTTTACCAAAGCTCGTGCTGACTGACACCCAGTGACAAACAGGGATACATGAACAACTCAGTCTCAGTCACAAAGCATCGCCATTGATATGTCAGTAGCATTTAAATAAAGCAAGGACAAGAAACACACAGAAATATGTTCACATGAAATGGACCCCAGTTGAAATCCATCTAAGACTGTCGATCACATTAACTGTTAAGCCTTTTAATATTTAACCAGTTATTAACCAGGGGTAAGCCAGGATTTTGTTTTCATTTTGAAACACACAATATCTTGTGAACTAAAAGAATAAGGGGGATATCCTAAGCCCAAGCTGACAGAAGATAAATTCTGCCTATTTCATGCAGAATTACTGTTTGTGCTGTTTTCTATATTTGACTCAAAGGGCACCACCTGGAATGGAAATTCTGTCATTTAATCTTTTGATTATTGCATGATTTAGGGCTGGATTTCCTCTTTTCTATATCTATCTTAAAACACACACACATATATTTGTACATTTGCACAGAAGCACACATATACACATGACTTTTTAAACTACAATTTTGCTATCTATGGCTCTACTTGTTCATGTAAGTGTGTGTCTGCACATGCGGTCACAATGCTTTGAAGATGTTTACAGCAAATCAATAACTGCTTAAACAATACTATTGCTTTGTTATTTTAATGCTCTCAGTGGGTTTTTTACATTCATGCAGACAACCAGGGATTAGACATAGATAAACCAAACAAAGCACAAAGAACTGGATTCATTTCATTTTTCTATCTGTGTCTTCAAGAAAATCCTTCTGAGATTGGAAAGACAATGACTAATTCTAGTATTTAAAGTATGAGCCATTCAAAAATGGTATGATACCACTCATATGTGGAATTTAAGAAGCAAAACAAGTGAACAAAGACAAAAGAGACAAAGGAAAATCCTAACTTAACTAGAGAGAACAAAGAGAGGGTTTCCAGAGGGGAAGTGGAGGGGGGGACAGATGAACGGGATTAAGAGCTCGCTTGTCCTGATGAGCACTGAGTAAAGTACAGAACTGGTGAATCATTACAGTGTACACCTGAAACTAATGTAATATCATATGTTAACTTTACTGAAATTAAAATTTAACAATAAAATAAAGTATGGGCCATTACTTCCTGAAATATATTAATAATCAAAATAAAATTGGTTTTGGTGCTGAACCAAACTTGATAACCTTATTGTCTCTCCTCTTGATCTTGCTAGGGAACATGGGTTCTTACATGGCTTTTTAAGCAGCAATTTTCTTTCTTTCTTTCTTTTTTAAATATTTTATTTATTTATTTGACAGACAGAGATCACAAGCAGACAGAGAGGCAGGCAGAGAGTCAGGCAGAGAGAAAGGGGGAAGCAGGCTCCCTGCTGAGCAGAGAGCCCAATGCAGGGCTCCATCCCAGGATGCTAAGATCATGAACTGAGCCAAAGGCAGAGGCTTAACTCATTGAGCCACCCAGGTGCCCCTTAAGGAGCAATTTTATGGTTGGTTCTCTTCCCCAGAATTCTTTTTATGGCCTAAAACAATGCTGAAGTATATCTTTTGTCCTGTAGGATATGGCTGTAAAATGTAAGCTATGTGGACTTCAGGAAGCAAATGATGGCAACAGTTAAAAGGAAGGCTCTGTTTAAAGGCCGCAGAGGATGCTTGAACTCTCCTGCTTACCTGGGCCATCTGGGCTGCTGTGGTACCTCCAGTGCCCAAATATACCATGGCCAATGAGGTTGAGATGCCCCAGGGAGAAAAGAAAATATTTTTGCCTTCAGCCGATTCAGCCAGCTTTTTGCTGAAGTCCAGGGCAAATTGGTTGATTGATTTGGCTAGAGAGTCCATTGGGAAAACCTAAGAAAAATAAAGCAGAGATGAAAAACTTGTTAATAATCCTTTCCACTTATTTCACTTTTGGCTGACACAACTATCCTCTTTAATCACCCCTTCTTGAAGTGACAAAAATATATATTATCTAATCCAAATTGTATCATATATGTAGTATATATATTTCCATCCATTTTATATGCATCTATTTCCATTCATCCTTATATGTGTACCTATTCATAATAGCCGAAAGGACTGTGGAAAATCCCTTACCAGTATTAGTAGTTTACATATTAGAAAACTGAAGTTTAGAGAGTTTGAGGGAATGCTCAAATTGTAGTGCTAAGGCGCAGCAGAGGACAATTGGGTGCTGGTCAGTTGGCAGCTCCCTGTTGAGAAAATCATAATAAAAATGGTGCCATCAGCCCTGTGCTGCTTCTCAATGCACCACATGACTGCTGACTTTACATAGTAAATAAGAAATTGCTAGTCATTTTTTTCAAGAAACTTCATGGTTTTTCTCACTTATCACCAATATTTTTATACTTTTTAACCTTATCTGTTCATTCTTTTTTAAGATTTTATTTATTTATTTATTTATTTATTTATTTATTTATTTATTTGACAGAGAGCAAGACAGAGAGAGAGGGTACACAAGCAGGGGGAGTGGGAGAGGGAGAAGCAGGCTTCCCGCTGAGCAAGGAGTCTGATGTGGACCTTGATCCCAGGACCCCAGGATCTTGACCTGAGCCGAAGGCAACCACTTAACAACTGAGTCATCAGGCGCCATTATCTGTTCATTCTTGCCTTTATCTATGATATTCTTCATTCCTAGAATGGTTTTCTTTTTTCCTAGAATGTTTTGATCCTTCTTTACTCTATTGAAATCCAGTTCTGTTCCAGTTTCTTTCTTAAGAAACTTTTCCTGATCTCTAGTGTGCAGAGGAGTTAAGTCCCACAACATCACTTTTGCCCCTTATTGATATTTATCCCACTGATAGTTCTGTCTTCATACGCTTGTAGCTTTCCAACTCCAGGGTAAGTTCCTTAAGAGTAAAATTTTCTGTATCTCCAACAACACCTCGCTCAGGACTTTACACAAAATGGATGTTTATAAATATTTATTACTTCTTTACAATGTTCATTATTTGGGCTCCAGCCGCCATTGTCTATTCACTTAAACTTGAAACCATACACAGTTTAGTGGGAAATGCTCATAGAGAAGTAGGGAAGTCAAGGCTCTTTGCCCTTATTCTCACTCACTTGGGACCCTCTGAAAATGATCTTCTTGAACAAAAAGAACTCAGTTTTACTCATTTAAAAAAATTATATTCAACCTCTAAATTTCACCCCTAATTACCCGACATTTTCAGTCTTTTAAGACATGGGTTCTATCAAAGAAACAACTACTTCAATCTGATGTCATTTTATAGCCAAATAATCTCTCAAACTGGTTAAGTGATTAAAAATAAGTCAACTTCCTAGACCTAGAATTTCCCATGTTCTACACAACATTGGTGTAGAACTTCAACTTATACTGGCATCACCTGGCACTCGGGACCTTAGAAGGGTCAAGAGTCTCTGAGTCAAGGGAGAGGCATAGGTAGGCCAAGTTTTGGTTTCATCATAAACTGGATTAACAATGATCCTGCTGAAATCCCTCCTAACCATAGGCTTACACTTAGTCAAAGAACTTCCCCCTCTAAGTCCTGCTTCAGTTCTAGCCCATGTCTATTGCTGAAGGTGATGATAATTCTAGGCGAATATCACTTGACTAAACAAAAACAACTCTAGTTTTGTAATAAGTGTACACCTCACAAAATGTTCAAAACTTACCAGTATGTAGTTTTTTTTGATAGATCCAGGGCCATCTTGGAAATAACCTCCTTAATCTCTTTACATCTGTATTCATTCAAATGATGCTTTGTTTACCACATATATATTAAGATTTATCTCTTTAGAATTCATGAAATACATTCATATGGAAAATGTTTGCCTCCTTAAAACTATACTAACCATGAAGGGAGGAGAAAATAATATCTTAGGGCCTGAGATTTTTATCTTTCTACCTAAAGTTTATGGTTATTCTAGAGTTTGACTACTTGTAACAAATTCCTAAAAACAATAATTTTATTTAATGAAAGAGTTAATTATTTGTGAAAGTTAATATCCAGTTATCTTCAGCTTCATTAATTCTCTTGTTAATATCATCATTAATACATGAAGTATTGCCCCAAACATAAAAGAACAATTCTTACCTTTGTTTTTTTTTTTTTACAAAAAATTTATAGAAGTGTTAAGCCATTGGTAAAATTTAACCTGAGTGAAAAGTGCTTTCTGAAGGATGCAGAATTTTAGGATGATATTTTATAGGAAATAATTTATCCTTACAAAGGTTAGACAATGATTTTTTTCAGAGAAGATTAAAAATGTCTAGATCAGAAGACTACTATTCCATTTTCAGAATAAATTATTCTTTGCAGTTTTCAGAAGTTTTAGAAGTGTCAGTTTAGATCTTTATCTATATATATAAAAATATATACATGCTTTAATATATACAAATACATACACATAAAATATGTACAACTCTCTCAAGGGCTTAGGGGAAAAACTGAAGAACTATGAAAGTAATAAAAGGATAGTGTCATTCATCAAAATGTTGAATCATAGATACCCATAGTCACAAAGAAACCTGGAGTCCCCTCTAGTACAATTGCCTTGTTTTATCTACTAGGATACTAAGGTCCAGAGAATTTAAATGTGCTGTCCAATGTGCACAGACAGCTAAGAGTGAAGTTATCACTGTAATCCCATTCTCTGGACTCTGAATACAATCTCCCTTGTCATTGTATCTCATTGCCTTCAAGATTTTAACAGAAAAAAGGAGAGATTGGGGGAGGAAGAAAGGTGAACAGGAGGAGGAAGAAAGGAGGGAAGATGGTATAGAGCATGAGGAAGTGGGAAGGATCCTCACTTCATTTTCTACAAAAGGATACTCAAAGCTCCTTGACTTTTGATGATACTAATGATAGTGTCTACTTCTTGGAGCTGTGCTTACCAGAGGGTGACATCTCCCCTCAGCACTCTACACAAAGCCATTTTCTGAGGGAATCAATAGTTTGGGATGTTTTACAATGAGCATATAGTAGAAGGTTGGGGCTTAGGGCTTAGGCTACTCCATAAAAGAGAAGAAAGCTAACAGCCCATGGAGTGGTAGCTTGGATGGGATGTTAGATGGAGTCATGGAATGAGAGCCAAATTAATTCCATGCATTAATGATGTGGATCAAATTCATATCACCAAGCTCGCTCTTCCAAAGGGTTAGAAGAGGTTGGCCTCAATTATTCTGAGAATGCTCTATTTCTCTTTGCCTATGTTGACCGATACAGAGGTGGTCAATCTAGAAAAGTGACTGGAGGAGATTCCATTCACGGTTTCACAATTTCTGGTAAAACCATTTCTCTAACTCCTTTTAAATAAATGCTGTCTCTCCCTCCTTGCCCTCTTTTCCACACAAGCTTGGAACGAGCTCGGGGTTAAATCTGTCTGATTTGTACAGAATTCTTGGGGAGAGGAAGCTTTCTGTTTTTGAGAGCTCTTGATCATGTGTTACACTGTTAGACATTTCAATATAGAAAGAAAACATAAATAAACATTTTTAAACAAAGAAATGTTTACAATACCTTGTTTTCTTCTGCTGGAGCAGAACTGGCAACTGGTTCCTTTAATAAGAGATTGTGGTGAGTTAAGTAACTTTTAACTGTAGAAATCATCTTTAAAAATTCTAGCACCTCCCTTTTCTTGGCCCCACCCTCTGATTCATTTCACAAGCCCATACACTCTTCCTTTCAAGTTTATCTTGGCTGAGAGCTCAACTAAAAAGACAGAGATCCACAATGAATGTTTTGCCTGGATGACTTATTTACCTACACTTGCCATGTCTGTCTGCAGGTAGAAACCTGAGCTCTGACAAATTGTAACTCATTCTTTCCTTGTTTACTCTCTTCTCTAGTTGGCCAACTGGCAGCAATTCTAGTAGTTTTCCCCAGTAGTCTTTCTTAAAAAAAAAAAAAGAAAGAAAGAAAAAAGAAAGCTCTTAATTAACAGAATAATAATGGGTAGTAAAATGGAAAATATTGGGGGTGAAATATTTGCTGTTACATTGTTAAAACTGCTTTTAAGGTGCCATGTACTAGAGGCACCCAACAAATGTTGGTCCTCTTCTCCCTTGATGGGTTGATGTGGAACCCAAGGAAGAACTCCATCCAGTCCCATGTCCATTTTCCCACCTGCGGGGATAAGGGGTCTGGACCAATGTTTTAGACACAGTTGCTGAGTCAGATGTTGGTTCATCACTTTTTAGTTTTCTTTTTTTTCTTCCTGTGAATATTCTCTCCCTCTTCCAAATATCTTCTATAGGAAAAACCATAGTTATTGTTTTATTTTCTACTGCTGAATACCTGTGCTTGATGGGGTGCTGAGGGGAGTGGGGAGAGGGATGGAATTGAGAACCTTCCAGAGAGTTTGAGGGAGAGAAGGAGCCTCTCTACTTATAACAGATTTGGAATGTTCTTCATGCACTTTGCATTTTTCTCTTCACGGGACACACTTGTCTCCTGATAAACTGGCTCAGAGTTTAACATCTGAAGGTTAGTGGGGAACCTAGAGCAGAATGTTTCTCTGGACTTCACTAGGGGATGGGACTTGTGTAAGAAGTTTATTGCACCTGCCTGACATGTGCTGAGCACATAGTAGTAGTATCTACTGGTGCCTCCATAATTTTATTAGCAGAAAGTCTCATATGGAGGCTGGAGGTAGAGGGACTGTTCATCCCGACTGACAGCAGTTCAGCAGAGACTGACTTGGGCAACATCAACACACAGCACGGAGACTCATTGTTTATGTCACATTAAGTGCATCAATGCAAAAACTGCCAAACCAGCCAAGAAATTGTTTCATCTTCTCTAAAGTCACAGACTAAGTTTTACTCATTGGTTTCCTCTGAGCCTTCTCCAGATTCCTTTCCCACTTATCTCTTGATTAAATTTTTATAGATATACTACCCATGTTGATGAAATCATGGTTGTGCATTATTATGATGCCTGTTTGGGGATGGTCAGGGAAAGAAAAAGAGGTAAGAGTATCCTAAATTAACAACATAATATTACCAACACAATTTTGTTTGTTGCTATCATTTATGGCCTGCCCTATGTATACGTATATGTATATGTATATGTATATGTATATGTATATGTATAATATGTACAAATTACTAATAGGGCTGTAGGGATAGGAACTATATGAATGGGGAGGTGGGGTGGGAGAGATAGATTTTGCTCTGGCCTTTTTATGAATTCATTAGGTATTCCAAAATTTTCAAGACAGAGAAAACTCTAGATGCATCAATATTATTCTAATAAGAATCCAGAAGAAGAGCATAAATTAAGTGGGCAGAGACAATGAGTAGATAATGGTTGCCCCATTCCATTTGGGTTGCTATAAGAGAATACCAAAGACTGGGTGTTTTAAACAACAAACTTTTTTTTTTTTCACAGTTCTAGAGGCTAGAAATCTGAGATCAGGGTAACAGACTAGTTGGGTTTGGGGTGTGGACTCACTCTGTTCTTGGTTCACAGTAGGCTGCCTACTTTCTTGTCCTCATACGGTAGAGAGAGGAAGCTCTGATCCCTTCATCTCCTCCTAAGGACACGAATTATATCATGAAGACTCAACCCTCATGACTTAATCTAACCTAACTATTCCCCAGAATCCCATCTCCAAATACCATCCCATTAGAAATTAGGGCTTTCACATATATACGGGGGAGAGGAGACACAAACATTCAGTCCATAGCAATGGCTGAGAGTTTCCCAGAACTGAAGCAAAGATACAAGTTTCCAGATGGAAAAAAAAAATCTGCTGATAAGCAAGACAAAATTTAAGAACGATTTTTAAAAATAGTCTTAATGCAAGGAAATATCAAAAACATCATTAAGAACACAAAGACAATTCTGAAAACTACAAGGAGAAAGAATTATCTTGACATCAACTTTCCCATCAGCAATTTTGGTGCTGGAAGACCATAAAATCATACCCCTGGAGTGTTGACGAGTGCTTTGAACCTTGAATTCCATGCCCATCCTCTAACTCAAAAGTGAGAGTGATAAATATGGATATCTAAAGAATCACAATGATTCCAAATGCTGCTACTTATTGAATTGCTGAATTACTGAAGTTCATAGAAAAATGAATCTAAACATAAGAGAATGCAAGAAGCAAGAACTCTTAATTTTCAAAAATGTCTGCTGTCGAGGGAACAAACCACAATTCAAGACTTACACACTTCTTTTGTTTTTTATAATTTTCTGGGATTCTACATTTGACCAGCTGACAGACAGTTTTATTTCTGACAAAGATAATCAACATCAGTGCTAGTACCTATTAAACTCTGTACGTGCTCAGCATTCTTTGAATTGCTTGTGATGTATGAATTCATTTAACCATCATGGCAGCCTTATGAGAAAAACATTACTTTTTCTAGGTTGGAAACCAAAACATAAAGAAACACCATTTTGGCCCATGGTTAGAGGATTCACAAGGGCGAAAACTGAGTTGTAGGGGCTGACAGTCAAGGGCCTGAGGTTACCCATTTAGCTGCCATGTTCCAGTAGGTCATCTATCCCTGCCTTCCGTCACGGGAAGTCTGCTGCCTGGGAGACATTCTCAGAGTCTGGCCACACTCCTGCAAACAGACTCTGCAGCCAGCTCGGACTCCCCAAACCAGACCCGACTCAGTTCTCAGGACTTAGTCATGTTCTGCTCTGTCTCTGATCCACTCAAGGCATTCAGCGCTATTTGAAGCAAACACCCCTGAAAGAAGGCACTCACTCTTACACCCAAGGCCATCTTCCCCTCTCTGAACCCTCAGCTCAATGACCTTGGCCTTGTCTGAACCACTGCACATAGTGTTTATTCTTGATATCCTTGAGGTTTAACTGAGAGGATCCCCAAAGGACTTTGACTCAAGCTTTTCTGAATTCCTATGCCCTTTGCTGCTAGGAGACCACAGCTCTAAACCATTTTCCACACAAACCCATTCCAGTCCCAACACTGGGGCTCCCTGAAGAGGCAGTTATCCTTTTATCTCCTTTATTCTGTTTTTACTCGGTCCCCACAAAATGAAGCACGATGCCTGATCCTTAGGAATCAAGGTATGACAAGTCTTACGAGCTAATGCAAGGACCACCTTGCATTATGACCCAATGGAATGACAACAAACAAATGGTTGTGTGGAAACGTGTTTATTTTTTTCATACACTTGCAATATTACATAGGTCGCAGACATACCTATGTGATACACAATACTAGAAATGTATGTAACATATATTTTCCTGTTGTTCAATGCTTTCTTCTAGTTATTTATTATAAGAGGGCATGAGAAGGACAACCACTCATCCCTCATTATACAAATAAGTAAAAGCATTTTTTAGATAGAAAAATTACTGATAGCCTGCTTCTGCAACTATCAGCTGCATAAAACTGACAGTGAACAATAATTAAAACCATTATATAAAATAATAAATAATATAGTAGAAGTTAATGTTATACAATTAACCAATAGTAAAGAAGACCTAAGTGGGGCATCATCCCACTTAGGAAACCAAATGATTAATAGGCTTGCAATGTTATGGTGGACAGCTATCTACTTATTGCTGTACTTATCATTAGTGTCTAGTAGGAGTTGTTCAGAAAAAAACAGAAATGTGTAGGAAAATCTCTAAATTCTTGGCACTTAATGCAATCCGGAGGCTTACAGCTCATACTATGAAATCCTGTGTAGAAACAGAACTTTTCAATTTTCGGGTGAAACAAACCTGCCAAAAAAGAGGATGTTCTTGGTGACTTTGTGCATGATAAAGAAGAGGAAAGGGTGGTCCGCCACAAACTGTGGGCCTCCATGGCCAGTTCTTCCTGACACAATGGCCCCGGTGCCAGCAGTTGCTTCCGTGCCCTCTTCGTTCACGTCCACAGTAGCTTGATGGAACACTTGGGACAGAAACAGGTCATTGTTGTCAGACATTCCTGAGAAGTTGGCCCGGCTCTGGCTGAAGGCTTCCTCCATGCCCATGCTCTGGAGAATGGATCTGAGTTCATAGCGTTCTTCTAATTTGAACTGAGGGAGGTATACCTCCACATCATCTTCGGCCAGCTTGTCTTTGCTGGTCCAGTTAATGAATTTATCGTAGGTTATTTCATCTTCCAGCTACAAATCCAAACATTAAAGAAAAAACCCTTAAGTGCTCAGAATAGAAGGCAAATAACTTACAAGTCTCATGTTAACAATCAATGACTTTAACTTTACCACATTGTAGGTGATAGAAAAATGTAATACACTGGTGAAATATTTGCAAGAAAGTAGCATGTATGACATATTTTCATGCTCTGAATGAAAGTTTGAGACATGAACATTTATAATCAACCAATTCACATGTTTCTGCGAGGATCCACACACCATTTTCTACACCTATAGACATGCTTCTCATGAAAGGTGTGTTTAGCTCCAGAGGTTTCAAACAATACAAGCTGGAATGGCTTACCAAGTCCAAGCCAGTGGACACATCACTGATTTCGTCAGGAAGCAACAGGAACATGCTGATATCTCCAGCATATGGGAGTTCTAGAATTTGAGTCTTTAGGTCACCTATGTAGCCAATGTTCAGTTCTTTACGCAAGTACATCATCTGTACAGGTTTGCGCTGATTCTAAAACGATTAAAAAGTGAAATATGAAAGTTGATATTAAGAGTCATGAGATTTATAATTAGACATGAAGAAATCGATTCTGCTGTAGTGTCAAAGAAATATGTTCTTAAAAATCAACAAAATAAATTATTTATACCCTTACAGTTGCTCTTGTTAGCTTTACCATGATTACATCTATTATTAAGATGGACAACATTAATAATTATAATAATACTAAAATATTTGTTCAGCTCCTGCCATGGGCCAAAACTGTGCAATCTCACTGAATCCTAACAATAGCCAACTTTTATTGATTAAAAAATGGAATTCCCAGAAGATAAATAAGGTCATAGATGGTTACTAGTAGAACCTTAGTGGTAGAACCTACAACTGCATCCAGAATTATGTAATTATAAAGCCCGTGGTCCTCACTGTTACACATATGGTCTCTTAGAAAATTACTGAGTGACACTCAGTAGCTGGAAAGAGTCCAACTGTCCAATGTGCATAATTTATTACTAACAAGTCATACAGGAGCATGAGTGGTCTCTAACTTTTCTTTCTCTATCTTGGCCAAGATCCTAAAATACATGCTAGGAAAATCCATCTTGTCTCATACCGCATTCACACGGAAAGGATAAAGCCCATTCAGTTTCTTCTCGAATGGAGTTTTCCACTTTCCTTTGAAGTAGACAGCATTCACCAGGACCATCTTGGTGTCCTCATCTACAGAACCTTCAGGTAACAAGTCTGGGATTTTGCCTACAGAAAACAACATATGTTTAGGGTTCATGACCAAGAACTGTGATGATGCTATGATTTGAATCTCTTGAGTCACCATCAAACTCAGCATCTACATTTGTCAGATTCTGCAGAGGTGATGATCTCAAGCTCAGGTTTTTCTCCCAATTTATTTAAAGCATAAATAAATCAGACCACCTTTCTCAGAAGGTTTGCAAAGTCCAAGAGAAAATGAAGGAGTTATGCATTTAAAATTTAGAATGATGGGGTGCCTTGGTGGCTCAGTGGGTTAAAGCCTCTGCCTTCGGCTCAGGTCATGATCTCAGGGTCCTGGGATCGAGCCCCACATCAGGCTCTCTGCTCAGTGGGGACCCTGCTTCCTCCTCTCTCTGACTGCCTCTCTGCCTACTTGTAATCTCTGTCTGTCAAATAAATAAATAAAATCTTCAAAATTTAGAATGACTATCAAACATGGAAAGATTTTCACCTTTTTTTATGTTGTTTTCTCAAAGTTTCTCAAAGTTTAGCACTCCTTCTAGATCAGATCCAGACACTCTATGGGTCTGACCCATTGATTCATTCAAAAACTGTCTTGTTTTTGTTTGAAGTTGTGCTAGATCTATAGTAGGAGTTGGGCAGATACAAGAGGGGAAAAAGGAAGAATTGCCCTAGAGGGGTTGAGAATATTAGAAGAGGCATTCAAAACCAGCAGTGAGACAATGCGTCAGAAATCCAGCAACAGAATGCAAAGTACTGTGGCTGTGCAGAGAAGGGGGTACATGAATAAGCCAGGGAAGAAAGGGTCTCAGAAATTATAACACCCAACTGTGGTAGTTAAGAACAACAAGAACAACATGGCTTGAGAAACAGCCCACTTAAACTTAATACCTGCCCTATAATTTTTCAACTGCTCCAACACATTATTTTACTTAATCCTGACAGCTATTCTATTGGGATATTACTAGTGTCATTTTCCACAAAAAGATCCTCCACTAAGAAAGGTTAGCAACCTCCTCAAGGTCACAAACTGGGAAAGTGGTCAGGATTCTGTGTCTGCCTCTACCACCTCCCGATCCTACTGACAGACGCAGGACTCACATAAAGGTCAATGGAATCTGACCAGCTTCCCTTTATCCATTCAATATATCACTCGGGCAATGAAAACCCTTGGTTACTATTGAAAAATGCTACAGCTTTACTTAACTTTGTGATGTAAATGACAGAATTCATGTGATCATAATAAATAAAACAAACAGTTCCCTCAAATTATTACAAAATTTGGTGAAGCAGTCAGCCCAAAAGATGAGGCATTTTGACAACACAACTGCTTGAGTCATGGCTGCTGAAGACAGTGCTTAGGAAGAAAGTGAATTTGTGCTGTTCTCAGAAAAGCAGAACTCCGACATGTCTCTTGAATTCTGCAGTCGGTTTTTACTTTCACTTCTGCTAATCTTCCCTTTCCCTGACTCCTCTATGTCAGTGGTTTGTCAATATTTTAGAACAGCAATTTCAAAATCTGTTATAGAAATGAAGAACAAAGGGAGAACAACTATTTTGGGAGAAACAAAAATATTTTATAAGTTCTACAGACCTTTTGTTTTTTCCCAATATGGGGGCCAAGAAACCAAGACTGCAAACTATTGCTTGCAACCATGTTTTAAACATAGGAGTTAAATGAACATTTACTTTTTACCTACCTTATAATGTAAACTTTTTAAACACCCAAATAAAGAATTCAGAATTAGACTAAGGATCAAAGACGAAGAACCTCCAGTTTCATCATTAACTGGTAGTGGAATCTTGAAAGAGTCAGTTAACCCCTCTCAGACGAAGAGTCCACCACCATGAAGGGGCAAATTTGGGTAAATTATCTCCAAGTACCTTTCCAGTCCTAACAGCTCATAAATCTATGAAATACCCAGAACAAATCTAATAATTTCTATGTTTTTCTTCCTAGAAATCCATCTATATATTGCTAGTCGGCAGTTATTTTTTTGTGACCTATAATTCAACCTGGAGGTTTGGGAGAATGAAGGATTTTCATTATCAGCCAAAGACTGTGCTAATTTTTGTGGAGACACAGGAGAAGAGTGACATATTGGCCCTACCCTCAAATAATTATGGTCTGTATGGGTCGGCAAAGCAAACAAAATAAAATCAGGTCAGCTACAGTTGAAGGCTGTATAAGGCGAACGTTAACAGGACTCATGAAACTAACAAAAGAGCAAGGGGGTAGAGAGGAGGGGAGTGGCTGGGAGGTACCTCTAGAAAGGCTAGGACTTGGGCTTGCCACTTAAATTAAACTCTGGCATTAAGGAATGCGTAAGAAGTTAAGAATGGAAGGCAGCAACCGAGAGCTCAGGGGCCAACAGTCATCAAGTATGGTCTGTTGGATAATTAAGAATTCGAAAGTCAAGGTGAAGAGTAAGATGTTCTGCAGAGGCCAGCTGGAGGGCAGTGACGCTGTTTCTGTGTGGGGACAAGTGTGTGAAGTCAGTCCCCTCTGCAGTCTCCTCCCCTCCCCGTACTCCACACTGGAGGCCAGCCAATTCCACTCTTTGCCTCAGAGGGCCAAGCTCTCTCACCTCGGCATCTTGGCACATCTATACACTGTGTCTAGAATCCTCTCCCCGTGCTCTTGGCCTGGCCAGCTGCAGCCCATCCTCCTAGTCACGACATAAGCACTTCTCATTCCAGGAAGACCCCTCCAGTCATAACGTTGGAGGCCAGCACCTTCCTCACACACTCCCATGCAGTGTCCTGCATGTCGCCATCAAGCACTTATGGTCACCTTACAGCCATCACCGACTGAACTGAATGCCACCGAATGAACTGAACTTACTGATTGTAAGTTCTAGGGTGGCGGGGTCTGAGTTCTGTTTCTTTTACAGAACGTGTACAGTGCCTGGCACGTAATATGCGGTGGGTTCAATAACAATACAATGACAACGAATGGATGATTTCATCAAATGTGAGTCCTGGTAAAAAACAAAAGAGAAGCAGGAACCCATGAAAGAATTAGGAACATAAGCTCCAATAGTAGACGTGATTCAGCAGGGCCCTAAAGAACCTCACAGCAGGTAGACTTGGAATGGTGAAGAACAGGTAAAATAATTTTGTGATCCCTCCTCCTTTGTTGTCAGTGGTCTCACCCAGTTACTCAGCGGAGGGTCATGCCTTTTTTCTTCGTTTTTGTCCCAGCAGACAGAGGGCACGGTTATTTCAATACTGGCATTTCCTACATTGGAAGATGTGTCTGCCTGTTCGCACCTTCCATCCTAAGGTAATATCCAAAATTGGATGATTGACGTACTGAACACATGTCTTCCTTTAGTAGACCTCGACTGTTTTTTTTCACTTAATGCACCACTTGGCTAAATGAGAATTGGGCTATGTTAACCAAAATAATTAAGGTGAAGGGAATTTTAAGGGAGTTAGGGCTAGGCACAGAAGTGACTTTTTGAAAAAAAAAAAATAGATCAACGGTTTCTAACTGAAAAGAAGAACAGGAAATATGGCTTTGGTTTTACCTTTGGTCTGAGTCTTGACCCAAGAATTAATCTTTTTTCTGGTTTCTTCAGCACATTCTAGGAAGTCGACTGCCTGGGGTTCTGTAGAGTAGTATTTCTTGGAGAGTTGCATATATTCCTTTAAAGCAAGAAACCAGCCAAAGGTGACCCAGAATATCACTGAACAAGACTTGATGTAATTGTAAATCATGGGCTTACTGTCAAAAGTTGCAGGGGGGTGGTAAGGGGCTGAGGTAAGGGAAGGGGTGGAGGGTGGCACTGGGGGGCTGGGAGGCTGAAAGAGGAAATGGTGTGGATTGTAAGTGCTTCGTTGACCCCCTTGCCCATACTCATTTGCCCTCCTGAACTGTGCATTATAGACCCTGAGTCCAAGGGGAAGGCTGGGCATGTGGGGAGTGGTCCTGGAAATCACTGTTCCCCCAGCTGTGGCAGTCACTCTGCAACGTGGGGCCTTTGCATCCATTGGGGGGAAGCACTTGACCTCGGGAGCATGCAAACTGCTGCCGTGACCCTGGATGTTTGGAGCCTCAGTGCGCTCATGTGGAATTCTGACTCTCTGTGGGCATCACAGACAGCAGCTTCGAAAGGGACCCCATTGCACACGGCGGGGCCTGACATTTCAGCTGCAGGTTCCACTTACCTCCTTGAACCTCGCCGACTGCTCTCCGAACAGCATATTGACGCTCTCCAATAAATACTCCCCTGTGGACGCATTGATGGCCGAGCTGAGAGAGCTGAACGAGGAGTGGACTGCCGCTCCAGCTTGTGCCTGAAACAGAAAGGGTCTCTTTAGGTAACACAGGGTGGCTAAACAAGGTATTTCTTAAGCAAACGTGTTCTTTCAGTGCAACAATAAAATGCCATATAATGGATACTTGGCACTTTCTGACACTTAGGGGAATCTCTGAGGAAATACTTCTGATACAGTGCGCTAAAACCCAGAAGGCAACATTTTACTCGTTTCAAATTTTGCTGCACCTATAGATTACATTTCACCTTGAAGTAACCGATGTCCTAGAAGGAAGTTAGGCTTCTTTTATAATTTCCTAAATTCAAGGTCTCTAAGGGATTTTGTTATACTAAAACATTACCTAGGAGATGTTCTAGAAAAAGTTAATGTATGTCCAAAAGTAGCCATTTTATAATTATAGGGGAGTCTGTACAGTGGGAAATCTGGGTTCTAGAAAGCCATGAAAATGTAGGTGAATTCTAATCCTCAACCCGGAGTTCATAAGCATGACGAAAGACATAGGACTCAGTCACAGCCACAGCAGGTAAAGCAGGGGACAGAGCCCTGCAGATGGGCTGCCGGGTGTCCCAGGAGACTGGCTGGATTTCCATCTTGACGGGGCCCTCTTCCCCTACTCTAGCCCATAATTCCCTGGGCAACGGGGGGATGGAGCAGCATTGCAAGAAGGAAGTTATGGGCGATATCCCCTTACCAAACCCACAGCATATTAGGGGAGTTGCTTATCAATAGGAGTCCATCTGTGCCCAGTAAGTTAGCTAGAGAGCTGGTGTTTAAGGAAATGGAGTATTGAGAAAAGATATTAACTGAGATAGATGATGAATAGATCCGTACATACATACATGGACAGATGATAAACAGGTAGGGAGGTTGCGAGGGATAGCCAAGGGTGGTCTCGCATGAAGTCACGGGGCCTGACCTACCCCACTGCTCAACTGCTTGTCGCTCTTTACCTTTTTCCCCCTGGAAGCCTGTGTCTGCGCCTGTGCATTCTAGGAGCTGCTCCCATGATTTCACAATAGATTACACAGGCCCACCTAATGGCAGAGTGATGGGATTAAATCCAAAAACAGTTTTTGACCTAAAAGCCCGGACGTCTAGATTCTACTCTGGCCCTGCTCCTATTTATCCATGTGCCCATAGGATATTTATTTAAGGGCTCTGAGTCTTAGGTTTCTTTCTATGAATGGGAGAAGTTGTACTAAGTTGCTTCCCTGTCTACCACTGTGACTTTAAGACAAGAAGATTCTAGAAATAAAATGCAAAAGGAATTATGAACCAGTGAGTCAGATACCTGCAAAATGGCCTCAGGATAAGTGCCCTTCTGGATCTGTTGCATGAGTTCACAACCGGTGAGGTTCACTGGGATCACTGGGGTCTTCTGAGCAACAACCTTGTCGAACTGAAACACCTACATTTGGAATTAGAGACAATGTATTTATGAGTATATTCTCCTGCTATATTATGTCACCTTGAAACCAGTGGTGCTCAGGTACCTCTTGGAGGCCCTATCTACTTCCCTACCTTTGTGTCTCAGAAATAAGCACATGCTCTTTATACATAACATATAGGTGTCTGCAACTGAAATTTCTCTCCTAAGATACAGCTTGAGTTATTTTACACCAATCCATATATATACTAGCCATTTGGACAACAATTTGTTCTTATGAAATGATTTGTAACCTTTTCACTAAAGTATCTGAATTACCATCCAAGCCATAAACGGACTTGATAACAAATGCCAGTATTTTGAAGAAAAAAATAAGGTTAATTCACGACCTTGGAGGTCTCTGTCTTTTCAAAGGCCTTATCTATTATCCACTTCCAATCTGTCAAAAACTACAAGCCCAAGTTAGTTTAGGCATAAACACACTTACTCACTATTAACAGGGATCCCATAAAATATTTGCACACACTGTATTACACAGAGAAACCAGCATCCATGTGGGGGACAGCTGACTGGGGTCAGATGACGTATGAATCTCTTTATATCGTAAATGGCAGATCCAGAAAACACATGAAGCTGGAGGGGGAAAGCTGGTCCTACGAAGCTGTCCCGGCTCCTTCCCAGCACGACAGCTTTCCAGCCTGGCCTCTCGGGTCTCAGCACCCCCAGCCTGGCCCTGCACCCAGGTCTTCCCCCAATCTCCCACACCCCTTGGGTCCCATTGGGCCCGCATCGCATCCCTTGTGGGGCCTGTGGTGAGGAGGACCTCTCTGGTGAGTGGATTGATGGTGGGGACTCTGCCGACAGAGGAAAGGCAAGCTTGTCCAGCCAGGTGGTGTTTCTGGGTTGGCAGGACAGGTGCTAAGGGTTACGGGCTCTTTCTCTGCTCTTCCGATTAGATGTCATAAGTCCCATCTAACCCTCTGAAAAGAAGTGGCCTTACTGTTGCTCCTACAGAAGGGAAGAATATTTCCCAAAACAGCTTTTTTGGTTTTTGTCCTTTCTGAGGAAGCTGACACTTAAATCAGGAGTCTCCTGGCTAGCCCTAAAGCCTTCCTGAATCACAGCAAAAGCCCCACAGAAACGGGGGAGGGGAGGGGGCCCTGGGCCACGCAGAAGCCAGTGGGTAAATAGAGGCACTGCCCAGCCAGGCAATGGAGCCCGAGGGGGCCTGGGGCTTCATTCTGAACCTAAGAGCCTTCCACATCCTCCTTTCTTTCCACTGCCACCATGACCTTCCCCAGGCGCACCAAGTCCCAGCCGTGGGACCTCTTCCCGGCCCGCTTCGTGGTCTATAGGAACAACACGGTAATCACAGCCTCAGCTCCGAGCGGCGCGCAGCATGTGCGCAAACTCATGAAAGGCTCTCGGGCGCCGGGCTGAGGCCCTGAGGGTCACTAGCTGTTAACACAGATGCGGCTCCCAGACGCTCTGCGGTTGACTCGAGCCTTCACACCTGTCCTCCAGCGGGGCCGCTCTCGTGCTCTTTTTGTAGATGAGAAAGCGGAGGCTCAGAGAGTTTCCATGCCTTCCTCCACACACCTAGCAGCGAGCGGCAGAGCCACCACTCCACACAGCCGGGCCTGTCCCCAAAGTCCACCCTCTTTCCTCCAAGCCAAAGAGCCTCTCTTCTTCCTTTTAGCAGGGAATGAACCACATTTCCCTTCGATTTATAAAACCAGTACATTTATAGAAAAACAATAGAACATCTTTGCCTAGACCCACATGCTTGAAGCACTTTCTAGATACAGAAAAGCTGTCTGTGCCCAGAGAGACGGATACGTTCATTCGCCTCTGGTGTCAAAATCTTTTTTTTTTTTTTTTTTAATTTTAACAACCTAGAGTACTTCATTTCTCATTTTCCCTCACAGTATATTGCTTCTGCTCCCTTTATGGTGAAAAAATTAAGACCCTGATGTTTTCTGAAGTTTAACATGCAGTTCAAGGTTTCCAGCCTCCTCCAAGGGGAAGAGAATAAAGGGGAAGGTGTGTTGCCAAATACGGCTGGTATCAGGGTTGAGCAACTGAGTTTTGTTGTAAACCTAGATGTTTAAACTGCCACATTCACCGGGAGGGATGCCTTTTACTTCCCTGCCTCGTGCGGTGAGATTGGCTAACACTCCCTGTGAATAGCCTCGAACCAGACCCACGGTAAATGGGTCACTGTGCACCAGCAAAGGACAGCCGTAGTCTCAGGCACGGTTCTCGTGGGAAACCTGAAAGTGGCCGGGGGCATTTTGGTGTGACTGAGAGCACAGCATATGCTTGTGAGAAAGCAGGGCCTGTACCTCAAGCACTCAATGTCAACATTTGTGGCTATGCGAGTCTGAAAGACTCTTAATTATATGATGACCTTATCCAGCTCACTGACCTCAGACATAACAGGAGCAGATTGAATTCATCCCACGGGAGTCCTGTGGCCCAGGACTCAGTGAAGGAGTCCCCTGACTGAACTGGTGTCCCTTCACCAAGCACCGAAGCCAGCGGACTTAACAGAAAGGCCTCACAATGTTCATGCACACCCTGTCCACCCTGATTTTGAAAACTGGCCATCAGGCCAGACACCGTTTTGTTGATGTGACCTCACGGGGTTGATAACGTGGCCGAGGCCCTCTGAAGTCACAGTGTTCTCCTTGTATCTCCAGCAGTGTGGTGACCAGAGCTTTTCAGGACACTCTCCGTTATCTACAGTTGAAAGCTTTCATGGTTTAGCTGCTTTGGAGATTCGAATCTAGGGAGCTTGTGTGGTGATGGCACGTGACAACAACTGACCTCCGTAAAGTCAAGCTGCTACCTGAAGCATACAATCGCAATTCTACAATTCCATTCAGGAGAGACCCAGTCCTAGTTTGGAGCTCTAACAGACACTCACCTTGGCCATCTGGTCTGCAGTGTTGCCTCTGGCACCCAGGTAGACCATGGCCATGGTAGATGAGATGCTCCACGGAGAGAAGAAGAGATTCGGGGTGGCACTAGTATTTGCCAGATGCTTGAAAAAATTGAGGGCAAAGATTGTGTTGGCCACATAAAGGTCTTCCATTGTTTCAATCTGGAAGGAAAGTGAGGAAGAAAGAAAGAGGTCTGAAAGGTGACTCAACATTTTGGGTGATATTGGCCGAGTAGTACATGGTGTACCCTGCACAGGAAAGGGGTTCCCTCTCTGCTCTTCCTTCATGGCACAGCATGAACTAGAGCCCAGATGTCGTCATGGTCATGTGATGTGAGCAACCTCACAGGGCTCCAGGCTTCATGCGATGTTCTGCTGTTACCAACTTAAAATCCTTAATAATTTTGAACAAAGGCTCTGCATTTTCCTTTTACACTGGATCCTGCAAATTATGTAGTTGATCTTGAGATGCAGGGAGCAGTTACATGATGAGTAAGGACGCTTCATATAATAATCATAATAAGAGCAATGACAATGAATAGCATTTATTAGATTTTTACTATACAACAGATGCCGTTCTAAACATTCTACCAACCATTTAATTCTTACCAAAACCCTATCAGAAAGGCATTGCTATTTGCATTTTACGAAGGAAGAAACAACAGCACAGAGAATCAGGAAAGTGACCAGTGTCACCCAACTATAAAGGGCAGGACCAGGCATCGGAGCCAGGTGGGGGGCCTCCAGGGTCACACTTTCAACCTCAAGGCTCCATCTGCAAATATCCAGCACACACATGGGCAAATACATGCAGAGTCAAACACTTATTCCTGTTGGCCCCAGCTGAGATCACTAGTCTTCCCTCAGACTCTCTGTTTCTAGAAGTGGTTTGGATTCACCAGTTGCGGTTGGTGTTTTTACCCACTTCCAACCTCCTGTACGCCCCGCCCCTCCACACCTACATCTACAACCTGCAATAAAATAGCTTCCCACGCTAAGGAGTTCAGTATGGGGGGTGCTGGAATGGTCGCCTGCTTCTCCAGCACCCGTGCCCCCCCACCAGCAGGCAAATCCATTGCAGGCAACACTGCATGCAATGAACCTGAAACAGACACACACACACCCTATCACCACCTGAAGATAAAGGACGGACACACCTTCTGTGACCCATGTGAAGCGGAAAGCATGGACACACCCGAGGTGTGTACAGTATCTGTTGGTACTGGCCAGTGATCATTTTTCTGGCTCTGTGTTATGCTTTCACAGTGGCTTAAAACACACCCTATAATTACCAAAATATATAAATATACCAAATGACGCTGACACTCATCCCACAGGAACCTTTGTGACAGTGGCTTCCCAGAGCTGAGGAGGGGCTGAGGGAGGCTCCAAGGTGAGGGACGCCCCGTCTGTAGGCTTGGCTCACTCAGCAGGCTTCCCAGCAAGGGCCAGGACTCACTTCCCTCCCCAGTCCCGGGGCTGTCTTAGGGGAACACTTGGCTCATGAACACTCTTCTTTAAGAAAATCATTGCAATCTGAATCAAAATGTCTCATTTGAAATACCACCCAAGTGTATTTTATCGAGACAAAATTGTAAATTAAGCAAAATTTGTCCCTGAAACCATTTCTTCTCATTCAGTCCTCGCAGGATCTGAAGAGGGTACATCCTGTTATCTTCATTTTTTAGGTTGCCTCCTGATGCTCAGAGAGCTTAAGTGACTTGCAGAAGGTCACAGAGCTTCTATGCAATGGTGCAGGGATGCAAGCCTAGGTCTGCTTCAGGAACCCACTCGGTCCACACTGCCTCACAGTGCCTCTCTTTGTTGGTGGTGAACTTCACTGTTATGTGTAAGAGTTTAGGCAAGTTACTAGCTTGAGAAATGCTAGAAAGAGGAAATAAAAATAGGAAGGTAGCAAGTCCGTAATGCTCCTAGAAGGCGTATTAAGTAGGAAAAACAAACAAACAAATCCCACTATTTTTTTTTCTTGCTTCATCACTGAGATTGGGTTAACTGGGTGACTCAGGCATTTGTTTCCTCTTCCCTCGACTGATTTAAAATTGTCTTGAAACTAATTAGTCGCACTGGGCAGATCATTTTTGTGAACTGCCTCATAACATTTTGGAAACTAACTGATAATTAATATCATAAATAAAATATATCTCTATCCTCATGTGAAGAAAATAAATAAGGGCTCAGAGCCAGAAAAGTAACCGCAGGCTTCTCCCAGACGGAATTCATTATCCTACCCTGCGTAGTCAGTCCCTCTGACACTAACAAAAGGTAAGTGTTAAACTATCAGAGAGGCTTTTGATAGATTTCTGGTGGCTTTATAAAAGAAAAGAGTACATAAGGACAGAATTAAATTCTCCCAGGTGCATTTACTTCTTTTAAAAATAGTCTAGTTTTTATTCCTTGAATAAGGGGCAGGGGTGCCTGGGTGGCTCAGTGGGTTAAGCCGCTGCCTTCAGCTCAGGTCATGATCTCGGGGTCCTGGGATCAAGTCCCACATCGGGCTCTCTGCTCAGCAGGGAGCCTGCTTCCTCCTCTCTCTCTGCCTGCCTCTCTGCCTACTTGTGATCTCTCTCTGTCAAATAAATAAGTAAAAAAATCTAAAAAAAAAAAAAAATAAGGGGCAATTAGCAGCATTTAACATAAAAAAAAAAACCTCATGTCTATATTGCAGTTACCAAATTCCTTCAGCAGCATCATTTTTGTTTAATTTGTGTCAGTACCTTCCCAGGAAACCCTAGTAATTTATTGATACAAAAATACAGAGATGTACATCGCACGGCTAGTTAGCTTCAGAGCCCAGACAATCTCAGCCTTCTGGTGCTTTTCACATGAGATCTGAGAAGTTTGCAGTCTTGGAAATCTATGAAGGCACACATATGCCATTTTTCCTCTCAGGCAACTCCACACGTTACCTTTAGGTGGGACTCTGCCTGAGACAATGCACAACTGAAGTCACAAAATGAAACAGGTGACACCTGTTGTGTGTTTCTTATCATTAAAATTTTTAAAAATTGTTTAACTTCTGAATGTCATACCACTAATTAAGGTTTAATATCATCACAGGGAAGAATAAATGGGGAGTACCCGTGGGGCTGGGCTCCATGATATCTGTGTCAATTCCTGCCCCACAAGTTGACAAATGTGCCCTAAAGATGGGCACACATCATCAAGCTGGGAGGTGTCCTGAGGCGCCACCAAGGGCCTCTGCTTGTTGATGCTGGATGCTAGATTTGAGTTTGCTGTGGTATTTAAAACAATCTGTTTTACAACATAGTGCAAATATTTAGAAATTGACCACAAAAAGCAATGAAGACAAAGAGAAAATAGTACCTTCAAGGAAACGTCCCATCCAAACTTAGTACCTTCCCCCCGCAACAAAATTAAAAGCAGTTCCTGTTATTTGATGACTTTCATAATGAATGAGTGTCTGTTTATGGGTATTAAATGATTTATTGAACTATTACTTCAGTCAATCCAACAACCGTTTGGAAAATTTTTCTCTTCCACCAAATTGACCAATTATTGAACTCAATTCAATAAGTACAAGGGGCAGGGGCACCTGGGTGGCTCAGTGGGTTAAAGCCTCTGCCTTCAGCTCAGGTCGTGATCCCAGGGTCCTGGGATCAAGCCCCGAATCAAGCTCTCTGCTCCGTGGAGAGCCTGCTTCCTCCTCTCTCTCTGCCTGCCTCTCTGCCTCCTTGTGATCTCTCTCTGTCAAATAAATAAATAAAATGTTTAAAAAAAAAATAAGTACAAGGGGGTATTGAACAGACCCAACTCAGACTGCTGCTGAATTTCTGTAATTTCTGGTAGTTTTAGATAAAGACTGTCATCTTTCTTGTTTTTATTATATTTATATACAATTTATAGAATCCTTTCATTGCTTAAATTACTATCTTTTAACTGATCTACCATTTCCATCCAATTCTGTGTCAAAACCCTAGTTAGTAAAGAATATACATATTCTAACCTGTTCAGTAAAATCCCTGTCTCAACTTGACTGGGCACTGTAGTTCAGCTAATGTTCCACAGACATCTGCAGGCTTCTGAGATTCAAGATTAAGTCTTACTACAAATTTCATTCAAATCTCGACCCAAAATATTTTCACTTAAAAGAAACCTAAGCAAGAAAACACCATGACATTTTTACTCCTTTTCTAAAGACACCCCATGCTTTAATTTTCATTATTAGTAATACCAGTAAGAAGGAGGAGGGAGAAAAATGAAAACCTGTTTCCACGGCCATGGAATTCACTGAAACATACCTGGTTATTCCCGGAGGCGCCGCTGACAAGAAAACGTCCTCAGAGAGCTGTCAGAGTGCACACACGGAGTGGACTGGTTTTATACAGCTCTGCCCCTCCCACGGAGCATTTTTTTTTTCCTCACTCTCTTTCTAATCTGTATCCTTTGAGTGATTCAACATTTTACTCAGAAAGACATCACTATTCTAAAAATGCTTGTTTGCTAAGGCTCCGTTTAAGAAATTTGTTCGGAGGATGATGTCATTCAGAAACTTAAGAATTTGGTAATACCTACACATGCCTGTTAAAATTAGTCGAAGTTTGTCAGCCTGTTTCAAGCACCCTCTCTGTACCTGCGCCCCAGGACAGTGCCGAATTCTACAATTACCCTTTTACCATTGCACAGGGATGGCTCGTGGACCCTTTGCAATATCTAAAGACCATAGAATCCTTTCTTTCTGAGTCTAGACAGCCCCCAAGTGACCCTTTGGTCATGGCAAGGAAAAGAGGAACACTATTTTTCTTTCTTGGAGATTCTCTATTTTAAACTGTCTTAAATTTCTCAAAGTGGAATCTTCTAAATAATTCTGGGTTCCACCCAAATCTCCTGTCAGCAGCCACACCCAAATAACTTTCTATTTGTCTTAGTGTTTCCAACACAAATCTTATCTTTTATTATACAGAGAAAATTCACTCTGTACTTAACATTGACTTTTACCTCTAGGATCATGGTGTTGAAAACTTGATTGAAAAAAATCACTTGGTGGGGGTGCCTGGGTGGTTCAGTTGGTTAAGCATCCGACTCTTGATTTCTGCTCAGGTGGTGATCTCAGGGTTGTGAGATGGAGCCCCAGTACATCAGGCTCCGCACTGAGCTGGGAGTCTGCTTAAGATTTTCTCTCTCCCTCTCCATCTGCCCCTCCCTGCCCCTGTCACAAACATCCATGATCTCTCTCTTAAAAAAAAAAAATGAATAAAAAAAAAAAGCAAATTTAGGGAAAAAGGGTCACTGGGTGTTTAGATACAGGAAAGGAATTAAAGGACAAAAACAGATAAAAAATAGGCATGATGAGAGATAATTTGAGTCTAAACATGGTTATATTGTTTGAGCTAATTGACAAGGGCAAAACACTAAAGGTGGCTTCTCATCTATTTGCTCTACTTTCATGTACAGGAAATCCTCAAAGGAAGAGATGGTTAGAAGTAAAAGCACTGTGTTTCTTCTCGGCTGCTGTGGCCAGCTCCCTGTCATGCTTGGAGAGCTGGGTTAATAACCTGAATATCAGTGACACCAAGTCTGTGGGTTTGAGCCCTCTATAGGCTTCTTAGCTCACCCGTGGTTCACAGAGCTAGATCTACCCATACCTCATCTTGCTTTTGTGAGTCTCCCATTCAAAGGAGTGGGGGTGACTTAGCCCAAACCCCTCATTATTATCAGAGGGACAATGGGATAAGTGTATTCTTCAGAATCTGTGCCTAGCAGCCAAAAGCCAAGTTATGTGATTTTCTTAATCGCTGGAAGACCCAGGTCACGTCAAGAAAAAGCAGGAATCCCACCCTCGACAATGATCTTTCAACTCCTAAGTTCTTCCATGACACCAAAGAGAACTCATAGGCAGCCACTGACCTTTTTACAAGTTTTAACATCCCCTGGTCTCAGCCAGATCTCTGTCTCAGTGAGTGATCAGTAGATGCCATTGCTGGTCCAGGGGTCCCCCTTTCCACACTCAGTCTCCTGGGGGACCCCTCTGGCAGTGTCTACAGGACCAATCTGTTCAACTGTTCTTGAACCACACACTGGCAGCTCAACAATCTGTTGGGCCAATAGCGGATGTAGCTAGAAACCCGGCCGCCCTTTGCTTTGCTCACTTTTCAGGCTCTGCTGTTTCCATCCGACGGCTTTCATTCAATTATCCTGCTCAACAAGAATGCTGTCCTCTCTTCTCCCCACTGACCCAAATCTGTGAGGTTCTGCTCATACTCCACAGCTTCCATGACATCCAGTCTGATTTCTATAAGTCTCAGTGAAGTCATGCTATGTAGAACTGCACCTCTTAGACCTACAACATACAGGCGTATTATTAATTCACTATTTAATCATATGTATTCTAGATATTTCATTGGAATGGGCCTCTATTCTCAAATAGGTTCTACACTTAATGCCCCTTCAGCAGCAAGAACAGTGCTGAACATCAATCTGGTACTTAACAAAATACCTTTTGACTGAGAGAAATGCTAAGATGTTCTAGAAAGGCTCTTTAGTATGGTGAGCAAAGATATGGATCCTGAGAGACTCAGAAAGGTCGAATTTGAATTTTCTTTTCACCACTTACTAGTTATATAATCTCGCACAAATTTTTTCCTCAACTTATCCGAGCTTTAGTTTCTTAATGATGCTGCTACTGTCCATTGCCTCTGCAAAAGCAATCCAATTTCTGCCTTTCTTCTTTTTTCTGATTTTGTTCAGGTATCAAGAGGTTCCTTGCCTTGAGGAAGGAAGGCCTCATTGTTGGTTGGTGGGTAGCTATATAACCCGACCTTGGTTAGTGTGGTTTGGGAGAAGTCTGTTGGGAATGTCTAGGGAAGTTTTTTCTTCCTAATAGGATAGAGACATACAAAGAGAAACTCCCTGTCACACACCACCTGCTTCTACCCAGCTTTGAGCCTGGCTGCGTGAGGATGAGATGGCAGGAGATACTCCCACTGTACATCAATCCAAGAGGAAGGCCAAGAGCTTTGCAGAGATGCCAAACCAGAGCCCTGACTCCAGAACACTCCCAAGTCAATGCTGGAAACTACCTACCTCTAATTTTTGTTCTTGTTGTTATTGTTACCTGAAATGATAAATAGTAAGCCTACATTACCTAAGCATTCCTGAACAACACAGACTTTTGTGAAGAGCAGATGAGATCATGATGGCCAAGTGCTTAGCATATTATCTGTCATAGAGTGAGTGTTCCACAGGGTTTGTGAGTGAGATGGAGTGACTGTGGGTGGCCAGACTTGGAAGCTATCTTCCCACTTAGATTAGAGAAATGTTATCAGATCAGTGTAAAAAGAAAAGGTCACGCCTCAAACTATTAGAGGAAGCTTAAAGGGCAATATATGGTAAGAAGCCCGTGGGTGGCACCAGGGGTGGGCAGTGTCCCAGGAAAGAGGGGAAGGATAGATATATGTGTGTTAGAGGCCTCCAGGAGAGAATAAAGATAAATGAGAAAGTGGCAATGGAAAGGGGAAAGAACTAAAATGACAGGCATGGGAAGCAAAGACCGTGGCGTGGCTGCCTAGGATCTGCCTCCTGCCGTCGGTGTGGTAGGGGAGGGAGAGCGAGGAGAGCCACAGCACCTCACAGAGAGGGCTTAACCCCAGAGCCAGCTGAGACCTAATCTCAAGACATCCCACAGGAACTCCAGACAAGAGAAGCTGCTTGTGAAAACTGTAAAGGAGAAGAAAAGTCTGTAAAATGTAGCAGAGGAGGAACGCAGCTGGTCGGACCACTAGGGGGAGACCACTGCGAGAGCCCCATCGGTAGGCGGAGGAGCAGAGCAGAGTGACCACAGAGTGAGGCTCACCGTTGTGAGGTAAATAAGATCCCGTCTCTCAGTAAACCGGAAACTGGGCTTGCAGCAGCTGTAGGTCAGGCCACTTCGGCAGCAGCGGGGGATAATGAACTGGCAAGTCTCTCAACGGCTTGTCTTTTTCTAGGAAAATGGGTGAGACGATCATAAGTGGTAAAGAGTGGTAAAAAAAAATCATAAACCAATCATAAGTAGTAAAAAAAATTATAATACCACTTAGCATAAGAGATGAGAAACATTATTTATATATATGTATATATATAAATATATATGTTATATATGCAATATGACCCCAACCATATAAGTAAAATATGTGCAGAAATACAACTTGAAGGAAACGTGTCAAATGTAAAGAGTGATTGTGATAACTTCATAGATATCTTCATAGATAACTTTTTTTTATTTTATAAAAACTCCCCACGGGACGCCTGGGTGGCTCAGTTGGTTAAGCAGCTGCCTTCAGCTCAGGTCATGATCCCAGGGTCCTGGGATCGAGTCCCACATCGGGCTCCTTGCTCAGCGCGGAGCCTGCTTCTCCCTCTGCCTCTGCCTGCCTCTTTGTCTGCCTGTGCTCGCTCTCTCTCTCTCCCTCTGTCTCTGGCAAATAAATAAATTAAAAAAAAAAAACAAACTCTCCACATCTTTCACAGTAGACATGTATTACTTTTAAAAGACCAGAAATACATGATCAAAGTATCTATATTGAGGCGTTTATTTTCTTCCCACTAGCACTACAATGAAACATGCCTAAAGGAGAAAGAAGGTCAAAAATAAGAAAATTTTGTGAATAAAGTTCTAATATTCTAATCGGAAGATTATATGCACTGCATTTTTTTCTGTGATGCACCTGTCCAGCTGTGAGGGAGCAGCCTGTGAGTGTGTTAGACTCCCTGTACACAGTAAGTGCCGTGAGCTCCATTAGCCCCGAGTCTACCCCAGGGACGGAGGTGGGCACTCGGCTCAGATTAAGGAGCTCACTGAGTGTTTGCTGAATGACTTGTTCATGCTCAGCACGGGGCAGTGTTATGCTTTTCTCTTCTCCCCTTTGAATGAACAACCACTGGTACTTTCCTAATTCCCTCTCCATGGGAATTGCTTGTAGATGGGAAATACACACATGTATCATCTCTCATGTCACCACTGAAATTATCCAAAGTGCAGTACAATTGTAGGTCAAAAAGGAAGTCCCATTTTGACATAAAATGCCATCTCATGATCTTATTTTACTAATGACTTTCCATTAAATATATCAAAACCCTGCTTTTACAACAAAGATCATTCATATGAATTAACCTTAGTGTTACAGTAGCATGATTCACCCTAGACATTTAAATAGCTGTCACTATGAGCAAGAGTCAATGGCCACTTCTGTGGTGTGAATTTGGGGTCCCCTTGGCTAAGACATCACGTGGTATATGCTTCTTGAAATATCTTCACCAGAGAATAAACCTTCTCCTTCTATAATTAGCAGTAAGAGTCATCGTGTTAATGGATCTGGGAGAAATAATACATGTTTCTAAATTCCTACAGAAAGGATTTTGACAGAGTAGGGAGACGTGGTCAGGGAAGGAGTTTTGGGGTGTGTGAAGAGGATAAGCCAAAGGAAGGGAAGGCTCTGGATGAGAGTGAGCCCAGGTCATAGAAAGAGAAAATACCAGATTCTAGGGCAACAAAAACCAAAGCTTGCCTATTTTAAGATACTGCCCTGGGCCAGCCAGGAGTCTGAGAAAGTTTGCACATGAAACAAGCTCTGTTAGGGAGGATAACGTGGCAGTCAGAGTATTTATCTTGTTGCCAAGTGATAACACTAACATAGATGCCAGGGTTGGTAGGCTGGGGGAACACGTGTCCGGTGTTCTGTGATTCAGCTACATGACAAAACCAATAACCTTCCTAAAACCTGTCATGCCCAAAGCATCCAAGGAGAGATCACATTTGCAGAGCAGCCTCAGGACGCATCATGAATCACAAATTCACTCATCCTATATACCTGGTGAAACTCTGTGCTTAGAGTGATGCATTTCCTTCGAGGGTCTAATGATACAACACTGGATTCATGAAACCACAGTTGTATGTCCCATTTGACTTTCTGTTATCCTAGCGGATTATTTTTGGATAAGTGGATTATTTATATTCCTTAACGAACAGGTGTAAATTTAGCCTCTCTTTTATCTAACATGTTCCTAGTACATCTAGGCCAATACCTAATAAAAGTAACACATTTCGGTGATAGCTTTCATCAAATATACTTAGAAGGTTAAAAAAGAGAGAGAGAGAGAGATAATCATAGAATGTATCCCCAATCCAGATGTCAATTACTTTTGTTTATCCTCTTTATGAATTTTGGTATCTTTTCTTCATTAAGAGTAGATAAGAGACCAGAGACCAGTTGCCACTTACTACTAAAATACATTAATGATTCACGCACGGATTTCAGATTTGGTCCCATCCAAAATGACTAGGGGAATCCCTGGTTTCTAGGAAGGAATCGTCAAAAGAAAAGAGCATGTACGGGGGGACGGTGAAGCGTCGTATCACAGGGTGGGACTTGAACACCCACACATCTCCATGTTCAGACAGCCTTATTTAGACTTAGGTCAAAGCGAGAAGGATGAGGAAATGATTGCTCAGTTCTCGCTCTGTTAATCAGTCATCATCCAAGGACCACGTGGACAGAAATATGGGAATGCAAATGGGATGCGTGGGTGACCGGAGCAGGAGGAGAGGAAAGCAGACAACAAAGAAAAGGCTCCTGTGACTCTGCCTCTAACCTCCACCTCTCCCTAGATGGTGAGATGGCCAAATGCAGCCTCCTAGCAGACGCCTGCCCTTGACCTCCCAGGACCCACCATTCTCCACCTGTTTCTCTTCATCTGTTTCCCATCCATCCACCAGTCATCCAAACCAAAATTGAAGCAACAACCTTGATTCTTTTCTTTATATCCACTTTCACATCTGTGATTTCATAAATCCCACTAGTTTTAGTTCTGAAATATTTTTTGAGTTGACGTGCTCATCTTTTTTCACTAAAACGATTTCTCTTTGGTCTCCATCATCCCTGGCCTGATCTCCCTGTCTCTAGTGTCTTGTGCCTTCAGCCATAAGCCTGATGTATTTACAATGTGATCTGACCTAGCTATGTCTCTTCTCAAAATATTTCAATGAGTCCCCGGTAAATAAAAGATAAAAATCCAAACTGGATTCACATGGATCCAGGACCATCTGTGATCTCTCCTCTACCTTCTTCTCCAATAACATTAATTTAAATATTACTCTAAAATAAGTCTTTAGTATCTGGTACATAATAGGTACTCAAATTTGTTAACATTAGTGATCAGCTCTATAACTGCACTTAGAAAACTGTACTAAGTTCTATTTTTACATATTTATTTCCCTGGTAAAGCTCTTGAGAACAGAAACTGTGTGTCTCAGTTTTTATACCCACAACTTGTTGTATAATGTATGTTCCCTGGGAATGTCTCCTTAATGATTTTCTAACTAAACTGGAAACAAACTTTTGTATCCTAATTTTGATCCTCCCTAGCACTACTGAGATAGCCTCCAAGTGTGGCCTTCCTTCTCTTCCTCCTTTGCTATGAAGACAGAAAACTTTATCTTCTGGGACAGGGAGTAGTTAAGGGTGAGTCTCATGAACTAATATGAGATGAATGTCAAGATCCTGGGTATATGAGTGCCGAGAAATTCAGGGGCTGGTGCCGAGATAGGACTCCATAAGCAAAGGAACAGAGACCTTGATCTTGGCTAGGTAGCTGTGTAGGCACAGAGGGGTCGGGCCTAGCAGGGGAAATACCTCCTCTACTCCAGGGTTTGGGTGAAGGCATCATAGGAGTTTGGGCTCCAGGAGCTATAAGCAGCAAACAAGTATCAGGCATTAAGAAAGGAAGCTAAGAGCTAAGAGAAGATGGGGATGGGGGTGGGGTGCAGTTAAGAACACAAAAAAAGGGGATGCCTGGGTGGCTCAGTTGGTTGGACGACTGCCTTCGGCTCAGGTCATGATCCCGGAATCCCGGGATCGAGTCCCGCATCGGGCTCCCAGCTCCATGGGGAGTCTGCTTCTCCCTCTGACCTTCTCCTTGCTCATGCTCTCTCTCTCACTGTCTCTCTCTCAAATGAATAAATAAAATCTTAAAAAAAAAAAAAGAACACAAAAAAAGGGGGCACCTAGGTGGATCAGTGGGTTAAGGCCTCTGCCTTAAGGGTCCTGGGATCGAGCCCCGCATCTGGCTCTCTGCTCCTCTGGGAGCCTGCTTCCTCCTCTCTCTCTCTGCCTACCTGCGATCTCTCTCTGTCAAATAAATAAATAAAATCTTTAAAAAAAAGAAGAACACAAGAAAAGACATCTACTTTACTTGTCTCAATTTTCTAAGTTTTTATATTGGACACTTGCCTACAAACAAATACATAAATTTCAATGAAAAAAAAAATTGAAGAAGCAGCTAAACACCATGCTGCTAATAGGGCTGCAAGAATTGGCTCCAGGGAAAGAAAGAATTTAAATGATTTATGTATTTGACACTGAAGTGAATAGGCTAATGAGAGCATACAAAGATCAGAACATCTCAGATTTCCATCAGGTTAGGACTTGCAGTTTTCTGTGTGTGTGTGTGACATTTCATTCTAGATACTTAATCTGTCCCTTTGGAATGCTTGTTTATCTGAAGTCTGGGTTGAAGGAATGAAAATCTCCAAAAGTATATTATTTTTTTAGCGATTTTAGCTCTTACCTTTCCCTTTGAAAGGTAAGAGTGAAAGCTCCTACTCTTTCACCTTTCCCACACTACTTCCATCATATTTCTTGGTCATTTCAATATTTGTACCCAATGCTTGTTGCCTTAATATGAAAGTGCTACTATTTCATATACCCAGGCAGGGTGTAGTACAGAGTACAAAAATTTAACTTTTCTACAGTAGTGACTTCTTAGAGTTCAGTGGCTCTTTGATTCATAAGAACTGGCTATGTACTGTTTTAGTCTCATGTTTCATTGGGTTATGCTAAGAAACCCAAATATGTGGAGGGATAAAGAATAAAGCCATACTATTTACTCAAGGAAAGTTCTAGAGTTTTCCATAGCACTCAGGTACGTATATCTTTGGGATCTACTCCTAGGGTTACAAATGTTTAACAACTCTTACCCCATAGCAAGTTCCTGTTTGTCTGAACATGAGCACATAAAGCTCATTTCAAAATTTTTTTTGGAAAACTTCACCATCAAGGAGGAAGCTTTGGTCATCACACTTTTTAAAATGAAGAGTCGTGACCCCTTAGCCTGACTCATATTGAAAATATGTTGCATGATTTTCTAATACAGCATCATAATCTTGAATTATAAGATCCTCTTTCTTCTTTAATGTAGAAAGTTAAGCACATATCCTGCTTTTCCAAAATTTCTGATATAGTGATGCAAAACACAATAATGCTCATGAATTCCATCAGCTTTGCATAATATTATAAAGAGAGATATAAAAAGAGCCACATATTCTATATGCAAGACTAAAATATTATTATAAATGAAATTATGTAGATAAAGTATAAGGCAGAATGTTTAATAATAATAATCGATATTATTATTATTATTTTTACTATTGAAGTCTTGTTGGTAATTATCTCCACTCAAGCGTTGTACTGACATCTGATAATAACTGTGCAATCTTGGGTCGGTGATTTCATTTCTTTGGGCCTCCCCTCCTTTACATTATAGTGGTCTCATACAACGTGTATGTCAATGCACATTATCTTATTTAACATTCTCAGTGATTGTTTAAGTAGGATAAATCATTGTTTTACATCTGAGAAAACAGTAGTCAAGTGATTTGTCTCTTGGTTAATACGCGGTAACGATTCATTTAAACCCTAAAACATTTTAGGTCAATGTTTTTTCCATCCACAGACAATAACTTCCATGCTCTTTCCAGTTTTGAAATGTATAATTCTAGTTTTCTGGGATTGTTTAAGTTGCTCTTAGGAACTCAAGGAGAGAAACAATGTCATATTCACTCTTGACTTGTCCAGTGCCTAGCGATGTAATAAGCAAAAGCAAAGTCCTCAGTCAAAGTGCTAAACTGGATCCTCCCTTGTCCACACTGACGACAATAAGGCATCATCCAACGTTCCACCTTAGTAACAGATGGCATCGGCTCCATACTGGATGTCATCAGAAAAGGGAGGAAGTGTAAATTCTTGATGGGTATCTCAATAAATGTTATTTATAGGGAGGATAAAACTGTAAATGGTAAGGAAATAGCAATCAATCATTCTTGGGTGAGAGACAGGGGTGTTTGTTACTTTATGGGTGACATAGTGATCTTGCTTTTGTCCATACTTGAACGAAATTATGAAAGGCACCATTTTGTCTCATTTTTTATGGTCTCAGAGTAACTTGTCTGACGTTGGTATTCCGTGACAAGGTTTATGTCTAGTAGGCAGCCAGCATGATCTGGTTATGTCGGACTAGTTTCTGAGTGTCAGAGGCTGCTTTTTTTTTTTTTTTTTTCTTCTTTCCTTTCTGACTGCCAAACAGCACTCATTTCTGGAGGAACAGCTTCATGTGAATGGAAAGATTGTGTAATGTGCTGATGATATTGCAAAAAAATAGCATCTCCTCCTCATAGGTTCAACCTGACTTGTTTAATTCATTTCTTTTAAGGGAAAGGCCGATTCCTGATATTGCCATATTTTCTAGGTTGGTTTTTTAAACTGGGAAAGGATGATTGTACTTAATACATCAGAGTTTGGTCTGTGGTGTCATTTTTGCAACGAATCTTTAAAATTTTAATTAAAACTGTGCAGGCACATAATTTTTCTTCTCAGATTTCTCACTCCTTTAAAGGAATTAGCTTTTACTCCTTCAGCTAATTTTTCTGGCATTTTCCTTTATGTCTGTCCTAAAACTGTTGAAGAAGTAGCGATGGATGTATGGCCTTTACAGCCACAAATGTGCACATTTCCCATCCTGCCATATTCTAATAGAGCAATGTCAAAATTTTAGTTAGACCAATATTCTCTGTTTTCATTATTATGACTGTGTGCATGGAATTCATCCTAACTGGGCCATATTCTATAATTTACTTTTTGCAGATTTTGTTTTCCTAATATGCTGAATTATCTTGTCTTTTTAAAATGTGTTTTGTTTCATATATACTTATGACTAGCTCAACCACAAGCCTCTCCTTGCTAGATAAATCTTATTTTAATACATTTAAAATACATGAGGGAAAAAAAAAGCAGAAAGTATCACACTCCCAATTTCAAGCTATACTATAAAGGCTGTAGTTATCAAAACTAACATAAAAACAAATGAAGAGATGGATGGAACAGAGTCAAGAGCCCATAAATAAACCCAATAATATGGTCAACTAATATTTGACAAGGAAGCCAAGAATACTCAATGGAGAAAAGACAGTCCCTATATAAATGGCAATTTATGTAAATAAATACATAAATACATAAATGGCACTAGAATAATTGGATATTCACAGGGAAAGGAATGAAATGATCCATAACTTACACCACTCACAAAAATTAACTGGAAATGGATTAAAGCCTTAAATGGAAGGCCTAAAACCATGACACTCCTAGAAAGAAAACATAGGAACAAAACTCTGTGACAAGGGTCTTGGTAATGATTTTTTTGGATATGACATCTAGAGCACAAGCAACAAAATAAACAAATTGGACTACATCAAACTTAAAAGCTTCTCTACAGCAAAAGAAACCATCAACAAAGTGGAAAGACAACCTACAGAATGGGAAAAAGAATATTCAAACCAATTATCTGATAAGGTTTAATGTCCAAAATATATAAAGAACTAATGAACCTCAATAGCAGAAAAACAAATAACCCAATTTAAAAATGGGCAAAAGGATCTGAATAGACATTTCTCCAAAGAAAGATGTATGAAAGATGTACAAAAGGCAGGTTTGAAAGGTGCTCAACAGCACTGGTCCTTAGGGAGGTGCATGTTACAACTTCAGTGTGATTCCATCTCAGGCCTGCTACATGGCCACTAAAAGACAAGAGGTAACAAATGTTGGTGAGGATGTGGAGGAGAGGGAGCCCTTGTACACTATTGGTGGGACTGTAAATTGGTGTAGCCATTATGGATAACAGTATAGAGTTCCATAAAAAATGAAAAATAAAATAACCATATGATCTAGCAATTCCACTTCTGGGACTATATCTAAAGGTAATGAAAACACTAACTCAAAAAGGCAGCTGCACCCTCTTGTTCATAGCAGCATTATTTGCAATAGCAAAGCCATGGAAGCAACTTAAATGCCCATTGATGGATGAATGGATAAAGAAGTTGTGGTGTGTATATACAATGGACTATTTAGTTAGCCATAAAAAGTGAGGAATGATAGGACCATTGCAATATGGAAGGACCGCAGGGCATTATGCCATGTGAAATAAGCCAGATAGAAAAAGAGAAATACCGTCTCATCTCACTTATATTTAGAATCTTAAAATAAGAAAGAACTCATAAGAAAGGATATCAGACTTGGGTTTACCAGAGGTGAGGGGTAGGAAGAAGAGGAATTGGAAGAAGGTGGTCAAAAGACATCAACTTCCAGTTACAACAAATGAGTACTACTAGATGCAATGTACAACATGACGACCAGAACTAACACTGCCATTAAATTAAAAAGTTGGTTAGAGAGTGAAGCCAAAGAGTTCTACCACCCTAAAGAGAATTTTTTTCCTTTCTTTTTTTCTTTTTATTGTATCTATTGGAGAAGATGGATGTTAGCTGATCTTGTTGTAATGACTTTACAGTATTGTATATTAAACCATCATACCATACACCTTAAACTTACAGAAATGTGTGTCAATTATTTCTCAATAAAACTGGAAAAAATAAATTCAAATGCTTGAGGTATCTAATCAATTTCACTTTTCTTAAAATAGTGACCCTCAGACCCTCTGATCTGGTACAGACCAAACAGCTGCTCTCAAGGTTCCTGAAAGCCTGTCATCCTTTTGCGATGACCTAGAATCTGTGGATTGTTTTTTCCATGTCTCTCCTGGATTAGATTCTCTTTTCCTCCATCCTTCATCATCCTCTTGTTGGTTCACTAGCTCAATTTTGTGGAGCAATTGCTCCATGAACAACTTGAGAAAAGAGACAATGGAGTAAAGCTTTTTAGATCTTGAACATCTGAAAATGCCTTTTCTCTCCCCTCTACTAAATTACTAGTTTGATAATGTATAGGATTTCAGGCTAAAAAAATGTTCTCCAAAAATATTCTTGTAACTAGCCTTGCTATCAAAAACTCAAAGGTTGTTCTAACTTCTGATCTTGTGTATATGACCTTAACTTTGGTCTCAGGAAGCTTTCAGAATTTCTGTGTCTCTAATGTCCTGAAATTTCATAATGATGTGCTTTGGGATGGGTTTACTTTTACCCAATTTTACAGATGCTCAGGCTCTTTTAATCTGGAAGATTATGTTGCTCAGTCCTAAGAAATTTTCTGGAATTTTTATTTTTTATTATATTTCTAATATTTAATTCATAGAAGGGAGTAGTGCCAGTAACTTCCATTTACTATGGATTTCCCCAACTCCATTTTCTACCTTCTGATACCTACCTGAACTAAACAGTATTCCGAATTTTTATTCATCATTCCTTAGTTTTGTTTGTATGTCCTTATCACGAAATCTGAAAAAATAATAGGTTGTTTATTTTTGCTTGCATATGAGCTTTGTTAAAATTTGGCACCATCTTGCACATACTCTAGAGTGAGGTGGGAAGGTAGCAAAATATTTGGTAAAGGGCCAGACGGTAAATATTTTAGTTTTGGGGGGCCATATGGTTTCTATTACCATTATTCTGTTATTGAGGTGGGAAAACAGACATGAACAAATGGGTGTGTCTGTATTCAAATACAATTTTACTTGCAAAAGCATATGGTGGGCCAAATGCCGTAGTATGCAGACTCCAGCCCCAGGGAAGTCTGCATATGTACACAGACAATGCAAGAGTTTCTCCAGAGCATATACGAAACAGTGCCAAATTGTTTATAAAAATCCTACATATTCTATAGTCTTCTGCATCTTGGTTGCTCCATCCTACATTTGATTTCTCAAAGTCAGATGCTTTCTAGGTATAGTTTATTTTTTCATTGTGAGTCTATTGAATAGCAATGAACCCAATGAACTAGAGTACAAGGAACTATGTATCCATTCTCCTATCAGTATATACTGATATATACTAGTATATACTAGTTTTTGTCTCCTGATGTGGTTTTCTAATATCTGTTCTCATCAGAACTATACAAAGACATCCTTAATACGTACCTCTCCAGCTCTTGATACTGTGCCAGATTTCTTGACTCCTGACTATTCAGCACAGATAAAATGGTGTGTCATAATTTGCACTTCCCTGATTGCCAAAGAAACTGAACATCCTTTCATAACACTATGATGATATGGATTTCCTCTTCTGTGAATTCCTTATTTGAAATTTATTTTGGTCAGGGAAAGTTTGAGGAAGATTTTTTCTTTTTTCCTACTAACTTATTAGAGTTCTTTCTATATACTGTTGGTTATATATGACGCAAAAATACTCTGATTTGGTGTCTTACAAATTTTAAGATGTCTTGTTGCTGTTAAATATCTTTATTTTCTTATATGCTTAGCATTTTGTGTCATTTTAAGGAATTTTTTTCTATCTCAGAGTCAGAAAAATACTCTCGTATAATAACTTCTAAAACTTTTATTGCTTTAGAAGACTAGAGCTCCTTGAAAAAATAATTGATTCTAGGTCTGGGGGAGGAAATATACAGGATGAGTCTGAACATCTTGTTATGCCAGAAAGCAAAGAGGCCATTAAAGACCACCGGGGTTGTATCAAAAGGACCCAGAAGCCAACACGAAAAAGCTCCCACTGACCAAAAATAAGGCAATTTGAACATGAAAAAAATGTTAATGGCAATGAATTTAAACATTTCAAATATATTAAAATTCATAAATTAAAATCCATTAAAATTCATAGAATTCAAAGAATACACTAATAAAACTGGAATTTCGTGGGAATATATTTAGGAAAAATTACTAATTTTCTTCAAAAATTATAATTCAAGGATAAAAAGAAAAATTTTGATTGAAAGAGATTATATATATGTGACATGTGTATCAGATGATATGTATATATGACATGTATATCAGAAAATGAAATTTGTGGACTTATTTGAATTCTGATTTGAATTAATCAACCACGAAAGGAGAAAATTAGGGATCAAGTAGAGGAATTTAAAGAATGGGCTTTTTGATGATATGAAGAAATTATCAAATGTTTTAGTTATGATAGAAGATACTGTGTTATGATTTTAAAGAGTCCTGACCTTCAGTGAATGTGTGGAAATGTTTGTGGATAACAGGCTTAGAATTTGCTTCAAAGCCATCAAAGTTACTGGAGAAAGAACATAGAGGAATAGGTGTGCCAGGAGACCTTGGGTGATCATAACTAAAGCTAGCTGGTGAGACTATGGAGGCTCATGAAGTTGGTGCCTCTACTTTTGTATATATTTGTATATATTTTGTATATATATTTGTATATATTGTATATATATTTTGTATATATTGTATATATATTTTATATATATTGTATATATATTTTATATATATTGTATATATATATTGTATATATATTTTGTATATATATTTGTATATATTGCATATATTTTTCTGTAATTAAAAGTAAAATAAAAATCAATACCTTAATGCAATAAAAGGCTACTTTCAATGTCTCCATGGTCCCATGTAAGTCAGCAGGTACAAAGTGAACAGTCCGCTCGTTGTGGTCATGTTGTGTTATCTAGCCAAAGGACCTAAGGCAAAGCCTGCTTGCTAACGGTCATGATCAGGTGCCATTCCAGGCTATCCGGAGGAAGACAGAAGGCAAGTGAGACACAGAAAGAAGGACAGCTATCACCCAGTTGGCCAGAGCTTGAATACCCAGCCAGGGGCTTATGCACACAACTGCCATCTCAGAGAAGCTGTATGGAAATATAACACATCAGAACCTTTGAAGTGAAACAGAGAAGAATTCCTTTGTGGGTTTATTCTATTCTCTTGTCTCTCTGGTCCAGGTTGTTCTGTGGAACATTAACTCTTTTAGCTTCTGGGCTGTTTCCCAGTCCCGCTGGACAGCCGCTGGGAGAAGCATCTCTAACATGGAAAATGCTCTAGGGTTGTTCTTTCATTTTGGATGTCTTTCTTAAATGCTTGTGGATACTCATCAGTCTACTGTATTTTCGAATGGGGCATCTAAAAGCTAACCGAGAACTCTACTTAGAAGGGAACCAGGGAGGAAGGGAGAAAAGTGTGGAAAGTAGGATGATCTAGCTGGGCGGTTTCTTTGGGAGATCCCCAGTATTATTATCTTTGGATGCCCAGAGAAGACTGTTTTGCTCTCCTAGCTGCAAGATAATGGGGCCCAGCATGGCCTGTACAATTCAGAATTTAAACTTAAACCTATGCCTCTTTTTTCATTATGGCAGCCCTGATCTTACCTGTGTCTGGTGTACTACTATCTGAAGGCTACCGTCTGTTTCACTCTCTGTGGAGAATCAACCTCCAGTCACCTGCCTTCGTTCCTGGAGGGGTAGGGGCAGCATGCTGGATCAAAGGTCAAACTGCAACTTCAACAGACGGCCTTAATTGCCTCATTGGTCTCTTTCTGGCTCAAACTTCTATTCTCATGCTGCTAAGTCTTCAGCCTTTAGAGACATTCTGCGGATACATGAAATAGATGATCAGCCTTCCCCTTTGCTCATTTTCTAGCATTCAATTTTCTTGGTTTTACCAAGCCAATTATCACCCATAATAACGAACCTACATTTTTAGCCTCTGACAAGTTATTGTTGCCATATTCTCTTCAATTCCCTTCATCTTCCTAGCTTGATGATTGAAGAAAGCAACATCAGGCAGAATTACAAAACTGCAATTTTCTCATGTGATTTTAGGAATGTTCTGAGGTTAAATGAGTGTGCACAATCTGCGTCTTTAACCAGATGTCCCCCAAACATGGTGGCAAGCAGCCCTCCAGAGATAACATGCCTCTGCAGATGGTGTGAGTGGACTGACTGCATCATGACTCTGAAAGTAGGAATTTTCAGTGTTGCAGAAGAAACATTTTTGTACTATTGGGGGCCTTCTGGTGACCAACATATCTTACCCCAGAGGTTTCTTCTCATGCGTGAGCTGTGTCGTGACTCCTCACTGACGCATATCTGAGTCAGTGATTTACCTGCCGCAACTTTTCGATCTGCTTTTCAAGTCTAGATTGTGGGGTCAGCTCTATGTCTTGCCTTATTTTATACTTTGCTTTTCTGTGTCAGCACCCAAATCCTTCCTCCTGATCCTCTTCTCACTTCCCTGCATGTCTGGCGTGCTAGGGCTCAGGGAAGCAAAGCAGGCACTGCCTTGCTCTCAGCTAGGAATGCATTCTCTTGCCCCTGGTTTCAGCTGCTGGGTCAGAGGACCTTCGGACTAAGAATTTTCCAGGCCCAGCATATTGCAGCTCTGATCACGATGCTTATTTCTGCCAGTTAAGGAGGTCAGTAAATCATTTTTCCTAACACTCTAGAGTCAAGTTTCTTGGAAGACAATATGCATACCTATCTCCTGGAGATCTTAATATTCAGATTCTGATTAACTGGGTCTTCGATGAGGCCTGAGATTCCACCATTCTAACAAGCTTCCTGTTGCTGGATCTCCATCAGACAAGATGTTGCTCTCTGAGACTACACTTGGGGGTAACAAAGTTCTGGGTGCTCTTTTTTTCTTTATGTCCTGTCTACACCCTCTCCCACTGGTGGGTGTAGTAGACACTGCTGGTGCCTTGTCTACATGCTCATCTTCAGCTTCTGTCTACTTGCTGCTAATGGCTTGCATCTGGAACATTCAGAAAATGTCCAGTAGATGCCAAAGCCATGTCTCCAGTAATGAGATCTGGAAGTAACTGTGAGTTTTATATCTCCCATACAAGGTCCATAGTCAGTCTCTGACAGATGTGGGAATACAAAAGCCCAACTCCTGTGTGCTGAGCATTATGTTCCAGAACTCCCCATGGGATCAGGCCAAGTCTAGGACTTGCCCTGAAATTCCACTCATGTTTGGCTTCTTCTCCTCTCTCATCCAGCCTCTTTTGAACCATTCCTGGTTTCTCTTGGAGGGAAATCACTTCTCCAGGCATCCTAGGCTTATGGTCGTCTTCTGAGGAAATACAACCCAAAACAGGAGGCCTCCTCCAAGAGAGAGATTAATCACTGAAGAACTCCACGTGAAGAGATTGGGTGCTGCTGAGTCCCCACACCCAGCATGGCACCCGGCTACCATAGTAAGTGCTTCATCAATTTTAGTTTGATGAAGTTAATTTATATATCTGGCCCCACAAAATGGAGGCTCTACCCACTGGTCTGGCCCACATCACAAATCTAAACCAGATTCAGCGTGCACTAACAGGAAATGCCTGTCAAGGAAATCGAACACAGGCCAATCACAGCGCTATCACTCGGCTTTAGCTAGCTCACCTTACCATCGAAAACAAAACCCACTGGCCTTAGAAGAAAATCCCCAGCCTCCTAGCCGACCCCGCCCTGTTTCCACATCTCTTCTAAGGTTCCATAAAACTCAGTTTGTCCCTCACTCCAGAATGGTCCTCCACTGCTTCTGATTCGTGCTCTGCTTGCCTTGAATAAAGGGCATCAAAGTCTTTACTCAATTTTTTTTGTATGGTTGAATCATATTTCTCAATCACATTTTTCAATAAAGTTGATTTAAAACCTTATCTGATTTTTGGATCACGTGGTCATGGCAGCACCTGAGCCCTTCCTCCTACACAAATAACTGCCAAGGCAGAGTAGGCCCATTCACCCCCACACCCATAAACCTCCCAGCTAGTACTGGGATCCCCCGAGGTATAGAAGGTTCCAGCAACAAACGGCCCCGGATCCCACTCTTTTCACATAGATCTGGGCTGAAGACCTTGGTTGCTGGCATGGCTGCCTGTGTCCCTCTTGCCCCACCCCGCACCCCCGCTCCAGGAAAGAACACTCGGATAGCTAGTAAATTGCCACATCAACACAGGGCTGCTGACCCAGCACTCCTCCCCGATAATGCAGCTTTCTAATCATGAGGAAAGACAGGAAGATCACTCCACACGCAAACCCATTTCCTGCATATTTGTAATGGCAGCACATCACACAGCTGCTGGCTCGTGGGGCAACCCCGCCGTGCACGTATTCTTGCAACATGTTTGGAATGCAGGCCCAGCACATACGCACACAAAATCAAGCACCGTCATTCGGGATTTACATGGAGCATTCTGAGGAAAATGCTCACAAAACCTTATTTTTCATGATCCCTTCCAATTATGGCATACCATTATAAGAAATAAAACAGAAAGTCAAAGTGTATCACGGCCCATAAGGACAGAATGGGAAATAAGAGAATTACCGATGCAGCTGACCATAGAAACACCCGAACATAAAAAGGTAAAACCAATGTTTTGCTCAAATAACAATTTCCAACTCTGAGGAGAAGTTTGCAGTGTCTCGTTCTGGCTTCCCAAGGAGTGACATCAGGGACAGAGGAGGTTTGTCTCACACATTCTCACATCTACCAGGGTGAAAGGGAGTCTCTCTGCCTTCTAGTTTGCATTGCTATTTGCTCCTGCTGGTTCTTCACACAGTTTTCTCTTGTTTAATGCTTTTCTGTAGCCTTGGCCCACTTAGTTCATTCCTAATTATTCCTTCATGGTTTTACAAGAGACTGAAACCTCATTAGTGTGGAAACAAAACCTGACACTTTTCCTTGCTTCCAGTGGGTTTATACAGCTCACATATGAGGAGAAACAGATTGCGTCCCGAGATCATTAATAAATCACCAGATCTGGTGATGGTCTCTCAGAGAATAAAACCCTGAATAAACCTGGACCCCTTAAGAGAAACTAGTGTCCTTCTGAACTTCGCCGTATTGACAACTGAGGCCATGTCACGACCCTTGCGAAAAGGACAGAGGCATAGGAAGGTTATCTCTTCACCATGAATGGGTTCATGTAAATTCAAAAACCATGGTAATTTTGCACGTTATTTCCTTACGGAGCCTAAAGCTAACTTTTTTCTCTCCCTTTCTGAATGTTTGTGTCTCTGGGTCTTTCTCTGATGCCCATTCCCCAAGGTTCGGGCCAGATAAAGCCCATCTAAGTTCAACACTTACCACCAGAAACATGGGGTCCCCAGGGCCCTCTGTCCTGACAGGGCAGCGACCAGAAATCATCAAGCAGTTGCCCCCTTTGCTTTCATTTCCTGGGAGACCATTAAAGGGTTTCCAGCTGCGACCCCAGAGCACCTCCTGCTAATTCCCCTTGCCATTCTCTTCCCAGCCCCACCTTCATACGGCCCCAAGGTCCCCTCTGCTGTCAATCATTCATCCAGAACCCCTAGCTAGACAAGTCATTGGCCTCTCTCCTCAGCTCCTTTTTATCGGCCCTAAAGGACTATATTGGTTCACTTACCCTCTGGCCTCTTTTCATTTCCTCTGTGTTAGACGCCGACTCAGCCTCTCCTGCCTGGAAGCACATCCGTGAAGCAGGGAAGCGCCCCACCTAACAGAAGCAACGAGAATCGAGGGAAGCAGGGGTGGTGGGAGTTGTGAAGACTCCTTCATTAACGACTTACTATTTTAATTATTTACTATTAACTTAATATTCTATTTATTATCTAATGTATGCATTTAAGTCAATAAATCGTTAAACATTTTTAATTCAATTTAAAATGAGGATTTACAGTATTTTAATTGCAGAGTGTTTTATTACTGTCGTAAAACTCATCTGTGGGCCCAAACAGCTGTGCAGAGTGATTGCCACTCCCCGGCCCCCACCGCACCCACCCCACCCAGCTGCTCCTGGCGTGTGTGAACATGTGTATTCCTTCCCGACTCCCAGGTTCTTTTTTTTTTTCTTTTTTTTTTTTAAGATTTTATTTATTTATTTGACAGACAGAGATCACAAGTAGGCTGAGAGGCAGGCGGGGGGTGGGTGGGAAGCAGGCTCCCTGCTGAGCAGAGAGCCCAATGCGGGACTCGATCCCAGGACCCCGAGACCATGACCTGAGCCGAAGACAGAGGCCTAACCCACTGAGCCACCCAGGCGCCCCTGACTCCCAGTTTCTTGTTCCATATTCCAGTTTTCATCATTGATTTGGCCTCCTTGGGCTTTGGCAATTCTTAAATTTCCCTTTTTGCATTTTTTTGGGGTGGGGGGATAAAAAGTTCCACATCTGACTTTTTGTCCTTCTTGTTCCTTTTTCTTGATACCACCATTTCCTGGGTTGTGAACTTCCCCTACCCTCTCACCACGCACCTGCTTCCTTCCCCCCAAATTCAAACAGGTTAGTGGTTTTACTTGTCTGTCTGCTCCTCTCGCCTATGATGTTACAGGGTATCATTTTGATCCTTGCTTGGAGTGAAGCAAGCGTTCAGTGCGTATTGAGTGCATTTAATTCCACTGAACCCTTTCTTGCGGGGCTCAGTCAGGCTCCCCAGCAAACCCGTCCTCCCCTTCTTTCTCGCCCCCATCCAGCCCCTTCTCTGTGAGCCTTCCAGGAAGCCCTCCCCGCCCTCCGTCCCCCTCGGCCCACAGCCCTCTTCCACAGATGCCGATGCGGGGCTGTCATAACCGCCTTCTTCGTGCTTCCTCCCGTTTTCATACTTACACACAGATGTATTTTTTTCCAATGAGAAGGGAACAAGCTTTGATTTAATTCCTCACAATAACAATACCTCAGCAATAAATAACTGCTGTATAATAGTGGTGGTTGAGTAGTAACCAGGTGTATCCACAGCACGAAGCAATTTACATGTAATCTGATTTAAGTTATACAGTACATGTAATCTGATTTAAGCTATACAGTACCCAATGCATTAGTACTCCTGTTACCCCAGTTCAGAGGAGAACACCAAAGTTTAGAAAACATTAAAGCTACACAGATAGTCGGGGTCAGAGCTGAACTCTAATTCTCCCTGGGCAGAGTTAAAGACGTTCAGATGCCTGGATGTGGGCTTCGAGGTAGTGGGTGTTAGAAGACACCCCCGCTGGAGGGGTAGAGCCCAAGATCGGCAGGCAAGGCGCCTCCAGGCCCAAGAGAGCAAGCCCGCTGCTGGCCACCCTCCCTGGTTTCCCACTGCTCTCCTCCAGGGACTCTACCACCTTTAGTTAAGTCTCATTACACAGTTTCAGCCTTGTCCTGCTGAGTTTCAGCGTATTAAAAGGTAGATGATGGTTGGCAACCAGGAATTATCTCGTATCACCCCACATTTATTGTTTTTATTAAAAACGAAGGGTATTTCCATACTTAATCCTCTCAGAGCTCTTCTCGGTTTTCTGGACTGGATTATCTGGTTATAGTCCCTCCCTTAAAGCCTTAAAATATTCTATTATTTTCTCTTGTGGCATTCATTATATTGTTCTTCGCATTAGTCTTGGGTTCTCCCCCACCATTGGATTACTCGATGTGCTAACAGGAACCACATCCTCCTCTTCTTTAATTTCCTGCAGCCATTCATTTCTTCAACTGATGTCGGTAAAACAATGTTTGCATAAGGCGGGGTTTCCCAAACTTGGCACTACTGACATTTGAGGCTGGATAATTCTTTGTTACGGGGGCGGTCCTGAATTCTAAGATGTTTAGCAGCATTTCTGGCTTCGCTCACCAGAAAGGCTCCCCCCCGTACCCCCAAAGAGACAAAAAATGTCTCCAGATGTCGCTAAATATTACATGAGAGACAAAGCCACTCCTGGCTGAGAACCACAGATAAAGAAGATCACAGCACTCGAGTGCTTTTATATAGAAGACAGCTGTAAAACGTTGAAAGAAAAGAGTGATCAATAAAATCTGGCTTAAGTTAGTGGAATCATGTAATTTTCAAATTTGTATTTTGACAATTTATTTCTTATGACTATGTAGAGACTCTAGGACTTCATGCTCCCTATTTTGGCAATTTGAAAAAAGTTCTCTAGCACTTATGTAGTAAACCTACTGAACATTAGGCATTTAACTTACAGTGACTCATTTAATGTCCCACAAAGTGCAACAGAATAAGTTAATAACAAGACTTAACGAAGGTCCTGTGTTTATATATGTTCTCCACTGAAAACCTACCAGCAATGTAGTAATAAAAGAAACAGCATAATACTTAAATCTGTGGGCTATAGAGGTAGAGAGTAGATTCCAAGACTGGTTTTGCCACTGACTAGCTGTGTGACCAGTTACTTAAACTCATTGAGTTTCAATCTACTCACCTGTGAAGATGAGTTTAATTATATGTCTTCTTATAGGGTTTTGTGAAGATTAAATGAAACAATGCATACAAAGTGCTTAGAATATTACCAAATCTTAGTACTCAGTAGATACAGCATCTAAAAATAAAATATTAGTTTTACACAAAAAGAAACACATCAATTACAAGTTCATTAATTGTAAGATGTATCTAATTTCAAGGCATTAAAACACACATTTATCATTTCTCTGAGAACTATCGAGGTTCAGTATCTTTTCATGTGTTTATTGGGCACTTACATATTTTCTTTTGTGATATATCTGTTATTTTTTAAAAACCGAGTGTTTGTTTTTGAGCACATTATTATTTTGATACTATTTTATTATTTTATTGCCATATTATTTATCTGATATATGCGTACAAATTTTTTCACCATCTGTGACTTGCCTTTTTTATTTCATAACGGCTTCTTTCAAAGAGCAAATGTCTTTAACTCTGATAAAGTCCAACTATCTTTCTTAATTTATTACCTGTTCACTTGGTATTCTAAGAAAATGCTGTGTACCCTAAGGTCACATTTTTCTCTCATCTTTTCCTCTAGAAGTTTTAATGTTCACATTAAGGACTAGGATCCCCCTCGAGTTGAACAAGATGTATTCTTTCCATACAATAGAATGTTGCTCAGCAATAGAATGGAATGAATGACTGACCCACACACCTTTAGATGAATCTGAAAATCATTAGGTTGAGTATAAAAAGCCAGACACAAAAGATTGGGTGCTGTATCATTCCACTTATAAAGAAGTCTAGAAAATGCAGATGCATCTAGAGCAATAGAAAGCAGATTAGTAGTTGTCTAAAAATGGGGATAGAGACAGGATGGGTTGCAAAAAGATATGAGGAAATATTAGGGGTTGATGAAAACATTTGGTATCTTAGTTATGCTAAAGTAGACACAGTATATAAACTAATCAAATGGCTCCTTTTAAATATGTGCAGCTTATTTTTCTTTTTTATTTTTTTTTAAGTTTTTAATTGAATTCCAGTTAGTTAACATACAGTGGAATATTAGTTTCAGGTATGCAATATAGTGATCCAACACTTCCATACAACACACAATATTTATCACAAGTATTTTTTAACTGGATTATTCAATTTAGGGATGTTGAGTTTTATAATTTCTTTATAGATTTTGGATACTATTATCAGGTATGTCATTTGCAAATATCTTCTCCCATCTCATAGGCTGCCTTTTAGTTTTGTTGATCATTTCCTTCTCTGTGCAGAAGCTTTTTATCTTGATGACATCCCAACAGTTTATTTTGGCTTTTGTTTCCCTTACTTCAGGAGACATACCTAGAAAGTTTCTGTGACCAACATCAAAGACGTCACTGCTTGTGTTCCTCTCTAGGATTTTTATGGTTTCATGATTCCCATTTAGATCTGTAATCCATTTTGAATTTACTCTTGTGTATAGTGTAAGGAAGTGGTCCAGTTTCATTCTTCTGCATATTGCTGCCCAGTTTTCCCAACACCATTTGTTGAAAAGACTGTCCTTTTCCCATTGGATATTCTTTCTGGCTTTGTTGAAGATTTATTGAACACATAATTGTGGGTTCACTTCTGGGTTTTCTATTCTGTTCCATTAATGTGTCTATTTTTGTGACAGTATCATACTATTTTCATCACTATGGCTTCGTAATATAACTAGAAGTTCAGAATTGTGATGCCTCCAGCTTTACTTTTTTTTTTTTCGAAGTTGCTTTGGCTACTTAGAGTCTTTAGTGGTTCCATACAAATTTTAGGATTGTTTGTTCTAGCTCTGTGAAAAATGCTGTTGGTATTTTGATAGACATTGTGTTAAATACATTGATTGCTTTGGGTAATATAGACAGTTTAAAAATAGTTGTTCTTCCAATCCATGAGTATGGGATGTCTAAAGGAGTTCATGACCACTAAACCAGCCCTGCAAGAAATAGTAAAGGGGACACTTTGAAAGGAAACGAAAGATGAAAAGTGACAAAGACAAGAAAGGATCAGAGACAATGACAAAACAAGAAATAAAATGGCAATAAATATATATCTATCAATAATTATACTCTGAATGTAAATGGATCAAATGCTCTACTCAAAAGACATACGGTGTCAGAGTGGGGAAAAAAAAAACAAGACCCATCTATACTCTGCCTACAAGAGATTCTTTTTATACCAAAGACACCTGCAGATTGAAAGTGAGGGGATGGGGGCGCCTGGGTGGCTCAGTGGATTAAGCCGCTGCCTTCGGCTCAGGTCATGATCTCAGGGTCCTGGGATCGAGTCCCACATCGGGCTCTCTGCTCGGGAGGGAGCCTGCTTCCCTCTCTCTCTCTCTCTCTGCCAGCCTCTCTGCCTACCTGTGATCTCTCTCTGTCAAATAAATAAATAAAATCTTTAAAAAAAAAAAAAAAAAAAAAAAAAAAAAAAGAAAGTGAGGGGATGGAGAAACATTCATCATGCAAATGGATGTCAAAAGAAAGCCAGAATAATGATACATACATCAGAAAAACTACACTTTAAAACAAAGACTATAATGAGATAAAGAAAGGCACTATATCATTATAAAGGGGACAATCCAACAAGAAGATCTAACAATTGTAAATATCTATACACCCAACAAGGGAGCACCCAAATATGTAAAACACTAACAAACATAAAAGAACTAAGTGATCATAATATGATAATAGTAGGAGACTTCAACACCCCACTAATAGCAATGGACAGATCATCTAAACAGAAAATAAACAAAGAAACAATAGCTCTGAATGACACACTGGACCAGACAGACTGAATGTACATATTCAGAACATTCCATCCTAAAAAGGTCTAGAATACATATTGTTTTCAAGAGCACATGGGACAGTCTCCAGAATAGATCACATATTAGGACACAAATCAGGCCTCAACAAAGACAAAAAGATTGAAATTATACCATGCATCTTTTCTGACCATAACATTATAAAACTTAAAGTGAAGAAAAAATTTGGACAGAGCACAAAAATAAGGAGGTTAAACAATATGCTATTGAACAATGAATAAGTCAACCAAGAAATCAAAGAAGAAATTTTAAAAATATTTGGAAAAAAATGAAAATGAAAACACAATAGTCTAAAACATTTGGGATGCAGCAAAAGCAGTCCGAACAGGGAAGTACGTAGTAATGCAGGCCTACCTTTAAAAGCAAGAAAAATCTCAAATAAAAAAACTAACCTTACATCTGAAGGAGCTAGAAAAGAAACAACAAATATAGCCTAAAACCAGCAGAAGGAAGGAAATAATAAAGATCAGAGCATAAATTAAAGGTACGGAATCTAATAAAACAACAGAATACATCAATGAAACCAGAAGCGGGTTCTTTGAAAAAAATCATAAAATTGATAAACTTCTAACCAGACTTATTAAGAAGAAGAGAGATGGGTCCTAAAAAATATATAATCACAAGTGAGAGAGGAGAAACAACAACCAACACCACAGAGATACAAAAAGTTATGAGAATGTATGGAAAACTATATGTCAACAAACTGGACAACCTGGAAGAAATGGATAAATTCCTAGATATATATAAACTACCAAAACTGAAACAGGGAGAAATAGAAAACTTGAACACACCCCTAACCAGCAAAGACACTGAAGCAGTAACCAAAACACTCCTAACAAACAAGAGTCCAGCGCCAGCTGTCTTCACAGACAAATTCTATGAATCATATAAAGAAGAGTTAACACCTATTCCTCTCAAACCATTCCAAAAAAAAATAGAGAAGGAACGAAAACTTTAAAAATATTCTGCAAGTCCAGCATTACCCTGACATCAAAACCAGATAAAGAATCCACTAAAAAAAGAGAACTACAGGCCAATGTCCCTGATGAGCCAGGATGCAAAAATTCTCAGTAAAATATGAGCAAACCAAGTCCAACAATACATTTTTAAAAAAACCACTCACCACAATCAAGTGGGATTTATTCCTGGGTTGCAAGTATGGTTCGGTACTCATAAATCAGCAACATGATACACCACGTTAATAAAAGAGAGGATAAGAATCATATGACCATTTCAATAGATGCAGAAAAAAGCATTTGACAAAGTACAACAGCCATTCATGATAAAAACCCTCAAGAAAGTAGGTTTAGAGGGAACATACCTCCACATAATAATGGCTATCTATGAAAAGCCCACAGCTAATATCATCCTCAATGGGGAAAAACCTGAGAGCTTTCCTCCACAGTCCAGAACAAGACAGAGAGTCCTCTCTCATGGCTGTTATTCAACATATTACTGGAAGTCTTAGTCACAGCAATCAGATAACAAAAAGAAAGAAAAGCCATCGAAATTGGCAAGGAAGAAGTCCAACTTTCACTATTTGCAGATGACATGATACTGTCATATCAGAAAACCTGAGAGACTCTACCCAAAAAATTCTAGAACTGGTTCACAAATTCAGTAAATTTGCAGGATACAAAGTCAACATACAGAAATCTGTTGCATTTCTATACACCACTGAAACAGCAGAAAGAATAGATACAATTTACAATTACACTAAAACCCATAAGATACCTAGAAGTAAAACCTGACCAAAGAAGTGAAGGATCTGTACTCTAAAAACCATAAAACACTGATGAAAGAATCTGAAAATGACACAAAGAAATGGAACGACATTCCATGCTCAGGGGCTGGAAGAAAATATTATTAAAATGCAGCTTATTGTACATAACATGCCAATAAAGCTTTAAACAATAAACACTTGAGATCGAGGAGATATGAAATTTTTCTCATTAGTTAATGCAGAATTAAGATCCTTCACTCACACTGTGCTAACTCCAGCATCTGTCTCACTCCTAAACAACCTTAATGCTCTTTAACAGTAGCTGACATTGGCTCTTGGTGGTTTAAGTTCTTCACCTGTCCTCTAGAGGTCAGTCTTGTTACAGAAAAATAATTCAAACTGGTAAATAACACCAGCTCACCTTGACTGTGGAAAGTAACTTTAAGATGTGTTGGAGGAAATGTGTGTGTGTGTGTGTGCGCGCGCGTGTGTTTAATTTCACGTCAAATAAAAAAAACTGGTGTGTTTTAGTATGACAGCTTCCTGCCCTTCCACTCTCCAAAAAAGCATTCCTTAATACAAACAATTTCAGGCCATGGCTGATGTTTTAACATTTCCCACTAAAGGGCAAACAGGGTCACTGGATATGTTATTGAGTGACTCTATCAAAGGCAGTGATGACAAGTTATTTGAATTTGTAGATGACAAGAATCTAATAGGAAAAGTTTGGAAAACATAATCAGTATATATATCAAATCCACAAATATAAAGTTAAATAGGGATAGATTAAAAAAAAAAAAACACAAAAAACCTTGCAGAGATTTGCAAGAGTAATATAGAGGGAAGATGTAAGTATTTGAAAATGGGGCAATATTTTTGAGGGTAGGGGTCCACGATTCCCACATCCTGTAGTAGACTGATGGCCCAGACCATGGGCCCAGACCATGACCCCTAATCAGGCTATTTGGAGGCAACAGGAAAAAGGATAATTCAAAGAAAAAAGTCTCTGATTCCCATCCCACAGAGATTAGAACACCCAGGATAGATGAGGGAATGTGGAACCCATTGAGACCCTGATCAACCCGTTGAAATCCATATCAACACAGAGGGCCTGTCTATGAAGAAGGACATCCTGGGGCTCCAGACAGTTAAAGCCATTTTAAGTTAAAGCACCCAGGTCTTGGTTTTTGGCTCAAGTCTGATCTCAGGGTCATGAGATTAAGTCCTGCATTGAGCTCTGCTCTAAGCACATACTCTGCTTCAATTTCTCTTTCCCTCCCCCTTCCCCCCACCACTTGATCTCTCTCTCTCTCTCTCAAATAAATAAATAAATCTTTTTTTTTTTATGACATCTCAGGGCCCTAGAATGCTCATTTCTTAGTTCCTCATGGAGCCAAGATGATGCTAAATTGCTGATTCATTTCAGAAATCTGGTAGGGACACAGGAATGTGAAAATGATACACGTATTCCATAGAGCTTAGGATGGTAATGCTCAGGGAATCTGGTCGTATTGCCTAATTCTTCCCAGGTCAATTTGCAGATAGTGCATTCTAGTCAAGAATTGGGTCCATCAAGCTTCTAAAATCCTAATTCCTAAGTTGAGGGCTTTGCCCTGAGTGATTTCAATCTCTTTATTCTTTTTTTTTTTTTTTTAAATCCCCAATCTTGACAGTACTTCCATTCTTTCTTTGAGGCAAAGATGGTATTGTGGTTCACTAGAAACTTAGGAACAGTAGGGACCCTTAGCAATGTCTGGAGACATTTGTGACATTTGTGACTGTCAGAACTTAGAAGGAAGTGGTGCTATTCCTAACAAGTTGGGAGAGACAATGGATGCCACAAAATCTATCTGCCTCTCAATGTGCAGGACAGTTGACCACATGGAAGACACATCTGGCAGAAAATGCCATTAATGTTGAAGGTGAGAAGACCTGAGGCAGACTGGGCAACCTCTTCATGGAGAACCATGGAGAACCATGAACCATTTATTTGAAGAACTATAGAAGCAGCAAAGAGAACACTAGAGGTCAGTAAGAACTCAAGGAACATTACTTCTGAGGTAATCATCCAGTTGAAAAGAATTCCAAACTGTTTCTAAAACAGTTTGTGTATGTATTATAAGAAGTAAATGTATTGATGTTTCTGAGAAGCAGGTCTTCCACTGTGGGAAATTGATTCACAAATAGACAGTTGAGTAAGGTGAGGACAAACCCTGCAGGGCTGGATTCGACGCATGGTTACTGGCGTAAACACATGAATTTATATTATATATCATAGCATATATCATAACATATTGTATATCGTATCAATTTTCTATCTCTGCCTACCAAAATGGCTTAGAAATGAAGATACCCATAAAGCAAGGAGTACCCCAGCACTCAAATTTAGTTTTCTAAATACCATTCTTTACTAAGAGGAATTAGAGCTTCTCAAAGAACTAACTGATTTCAGGAATGGGACAGGTAAAGTACAGGTTAATTCTGGGATATCTTGTTGGACCCAAGAGCAAGAAAGTGCTCAAAGCGGGATGAAGGCATGTCAGAATAGCCAGGTGTCTGCCTTGAGGGGGTTTCCAATGGCCAGATTTAGGGCAATTTTTGCATGATGAAGAATAACAAGCTAATGGATATAATATCGTAAGCTAATTTAAACAAGGTACAAATTAATGAGAGAGAAGATGTTATTTATGGAAGTATGCTGGCTAAATGCCAGCAAGAATCATAAAAGTACATTAAAACCACTCCATGACATGAAAGTTTGTGGAGAAGAGCGTGTTTATTATCTCAAAGGATCAGAGGATCACCTCCCACACGTATGTAATTTTTTTCTAGATTGGAGGGTGGATTAAGAGCAGTTGATGTCTCACAAAAATCACCATCATGTTCAGTTGTGTTGCCACCTGGATGGGTTCGAGAAGCACTAATACAAAGGTAGAGCTTTGTACACCAGCACTTCTTAGCCTAGGACCCATGCACAACTTAAAGAGGTCCAGGAGATTTTTTTTTTTTAAGATTTTATTTTTTTTAATTTTTTAAAAAAGATTTTACTTATTTATTTGACAGACAGAGATCACAAGTAGGCAGAGAGGCAGGCAGAAAGAGAGGCGGGAAGCAGGCTCCCGAGCAGAGAGCCCGATGTGGGGCTCCATCCCAGGACCCTGAGATCACTACCTGAGCCGAAGGCAGAGGCTTAACCCACTGAGCCACCCAGGCGCCCCAAGGTCTGGGAGATTGTCTGAAGCATTTTGTGTGAATGTGCATGGGTCATTTTATCAGTAAAAGTCAATAGCTTTGATCAAATTCTAAAAGGAATCCATGACTTTAAAAATGTCCAGTAAAATAGAGGGCATCCCACCCAGGTAGAGCTCCATGTATTTATCATGTGTTTATGCTACGTGTGTATTTGCCAGTTAAGGCACTTTGCCTCCTGAATGCGTGGCATGCAATATTTAATTCATGGAAACTCTTAAAAGAAAACATCTTGCTTTCCATTAAAATTAAATCATTGTTTCTGTTGCCACCACTAGAAAACAAAAATGTTGAATTTCATTCTGTATTCACATTTCTGCCCACCACCTTACAGATGAGAGTTTTCTAAGGATTTGGTCATTTTGAAGAATCCTCAGGTTAAAGCTCCCTGAAGAATTCCCTACGGGGGCAGTTTTGGAGTTCAAGAGCTCTGCCAGTGTTTCTTAGAACCTAAGACCATTAAAAACAACAGCAATAACAACTACATGTTTCAAACTAGCATTTTCCAGCTATGAAATAGAGAAAACTTGAAGTTCCCATTCAACAGAATTACTGATAAACAGAAGGGAAGCAATTAAACGTGATGAAGAATTTTTGTTTTATTTCTACAAAGGAGAATGAAAGTATGTGTACGTTCTGACTTAAATCAACATAATTCTTTTCGCTACGCTTTCCCTTCTGAATGAGGAAGCAGAGCACAGAGGGAAGAGGCCCAAAAAAGCATCTGACAAGATACCTTACACAGCAGCAGTTTTTTCTCATGCTTACCTGGAGGTTACAATGATCCTCGCATAAAGTGAAATCCAGGCTTTATTCAGCGTTCTCAATCATTTTTCCTCATCCTCTCAAACCTCGTCTGATTCCAGATGTGCAGATGGTGTCTGTGCCCACTTTGTACTACTGGATGATAGATATTTGATTATTATGGGATAGACATGATTAAAAAGGATATTTAGGGTCTGAAAAAATTATATATGGAAAAGTTCTTTTTTTATTTGAATTCTCTTTCTCATCCCAATCCCCATATTATATTATATTTATTATATAAATATAATAAATATAAATATAATATATTTGTATTTATATATAAATATAATATATTTGTATTTATATATAAATACATATATATTATATTTATTACAGCATGTAAACTGTAACTGAAATAAATTTTTGCCCTGAAAAAGAACATGGCCTCAGCTAAAGTGAAAGGTGTTCATCAGGGTAGCAGGGATATAAACAGCCTTAGTAGAGTCTGGATAGAACATGCTTTGAGGAAAAAATTTTACGAGTTTCCCCCACTGCTTCTTCTTGTCTAAACACCTAAGTAGTCCCACCTGACTCCCTAACTAGCTTGGAAGAATATATGACAAAAATATATAATGTAATACATGTAATATATGTATTAAATAAGTTTGTAATACAACCATATATAATAACAAGACTAAGTATATGGATTCTTATTTACAGATTCTATTAGAGCCTGCTGCAAAAGAGAGCTATACACAAAATAAATTGAGTTATCTTTAAAATCTGTGTGCTAAGAAAGGTATTAATATGCAATAGCTTCAAACATCATTCCTTACTTTATTAACTAGCGCTTTATTAAATTCAAGGCATTTGTCTCATGTCAGCCTTATTTTATGTCTTCTCTGTGTCTTCATAGACCAAAAGCCCTACCCAAGTTTAGAAATACTACCTCCAGCCTCTGATCCAAGCAAATCATGACCCAGATAAAATACTAATTAAAACTGGAAGCAAATAAATGCTTTTCTGTTCATTTTTGTTTAAATCATCCTCATCATCATTACTACTTACTCTAATAGTTTTGTTGTTTATATTAAAATTGTTCAGGGTGCCTGCGTGGCTTAGTTCGTTACATGTCTGCCTTCGGCTCGGGTCATGATCCCAGGGTCCTGGGATGGAGCCCACATCAGGCTCCCTGCTCAGTGGGAGCCTGCTTCTCCCTCTCCCTCTCCCCTTCCTCCTGCTCGTGCTCTCTCTCTCTCTCTCTCTGTCAAATAAATAAATAAAAACATTTAAATAAAATAAAATTGTTCATTAGTATTACAGTGGAGTATGTGGCATGGGTTGTTAAAATTTTGTAGAATAGCCACAGAGGTGGAGGGAAGGATCTTTTCTAGAAAGTTATCTATGTTTCAGTGGGGAAAAATAAGATATTGTACAAGTCATAGTCCATAGCTTTCATGATTCTCTGGTTTAGAAATAATTCCTAAATAGAAAACTTGCTTCCAAACAGCAATTTAGAAAAATATTTAAATTTTACTTCTCAAACAATACTATTCTCCATATGGAAATACACAGTTTTTTGCTCTGAAATTTTATTAATTCCCATAAAATTATTTACAAGTATTTACTCCTGATCCTTCAGCCTAGATATCTTGGTCTAAGATACAGTCAGGTGAAGCTATTTTAAGTTTTCAACTTACTGATTTATTCATTATTTTGATAGATTTGCTCCCTTCATTCCTTGTTCTCAATTTCTGAATGTCAAGATCAAAGAGATTAATTCATAAGATACTTCGTTTCAAATTTTATCTTTTATCTTATGCCAATTTTTTCTTTAAAAAGCAGCGCATATCTGCTGGAACAGAGTTGCCCAGAGAACAGCCCTCAGGCATTCTGCCCTAGAAAGACAGAGGTATGAGGGAGCTGAGGTTTTTCTTGTGCAATGGAGTCTCCTTGTTGCTATGTTGAAGGTGGAGAGAGAAATCTTTGGGTGGTGCCATGTTCCATATGGATGTTCAAGCAATGGGTGGTGGCTGGCTTACTGGCTAACTTCATTAATATTTTGAATTCATATCTAGATCCAAGTATAGCTGTACAGTGAGGGAATGGTTAAGCTATATACAAGGGGAGGCATGTAAAGATGTAAATCTGGATGAACAGAAAGGAAATACTTATATCAAGCATGAAGTGAAGAATTTCTTTGAACCTATGGTTCATGCTGCTATGCAACTCCGTGGTCCCTTTTGTCTGTCTGTGTATATTCCACACACATTCCAGACTCTTGTAAAACATATCGTCTTTATTTGAAGTAAAGACTTTTTTTTAAATACATCTTATCTACTAGACACAATTGTTAGTTTTTTAAAACATTTATTTTCAAAAATACATGTTTGTTAAGAGTAGTACTAAATAATATTTAGATTTCTAATTTTTTAAGACTCACTCATTTACTTTTTAGAGAGAACACATGCATGCACGTGTGCATGAGTGGGGGGAGGGGCTAAGGGAGAGAGAGAGAGTGAGTCTCGAGCAGACTTTGTGCTGAGTGTGGTGCTTGATGTAGGGCTCCATCTCACAACCCTGAGATCATGACCTGAGCAGAAATCAAGAGTTCGATACTTAACTGACTGAGCCATCCGGTGCCCTCTTAGATTTCTAATTTTTATTTTTTTTAGTAATGGATTTGGGTATGTATTCTTTTTTCTCTTAAATAGGTATTTTCTTTCTCTTAATGAGTAGATATTTTTTGTCTTATTTTGACTTGCCATCACTAGATAGGTGGAATTCACATAATTCTATTTACATTTTCTGTCTTTGGATGTTTAGAAATTTAGTGTATTCATGGGTGGTAGTTAATTCATGTGACTTTGGTGTGTCCTATATGCAAATGTTTATCTATCTATACCTGTTTTCAGGAAATAGAAATTGCAATCTAATTTTGATTGCATTGTGTTTCCATCTATCAAATAAATCATATGTTGTTTAAAACAAAATATACTAATCAAAGGTGTCAAACTACTTAAATGTTCAGTAATGATTTTGTGATTAAAGTTAAGTGCTCACCCATTATAGTGAAAAGAGAAATGTCTTATTCTCATGTGTCTGGCATTATTTAGTATCAGTTTGGGGAGGAAGATAACTCTATAAGGGAATTAGTGACATTCTAGTAGACCCATAGAAATTTACTTCCCCAAGGGAAAAGCAGAAAGAAACATGGCTAACAATAAAAATGAAAGAGCAGAAAATGGCAGAAGAATCTCCTGAAACAAAGTATACGCAAGTGTGTGTGTGTGAGGGGTGAATTGATGTGGTTTGGAGGGAGGAGGCGGAGGGATTTGAGGAATAAGATAATGAGTGGACAGTAACGACACAACTATAGCCCCACACTTATCCAATCAATATGGAAATCCAAGTCCCGGGGAAAAAACTCAAAATGGTTTGAATTTTTGAAGAAAAAAAATACTGATGAAGCAGGGCATCTGCTCAGGTACCTGATGATAGAACCCAAGGAATTATTGGAATCAGTGGAATCATTGACAGACAAATCCGTGCATCTAGCAAATTCATTTATGAGAGAAATACTAAAATTATTTAGTTATGTCTTCTTTTTATTAATAACTATAATAACTATATTAATTATTAATAATCTATTCATTCATTAATTTATTAATTATTAATTATTGGCTCCACTCAATAATGACTGCAGCCAAAGTCACCATATTAAAAAAAAAAAAAAAGGCATCTATTTGTCAGGAGAGCCAGGGTTGGCATTCCTAAAAGGGCTCCCGTCTGAGACTTGGCTGCTACACCCTCTGGAAGCATGTCCCCTGGCGAGCAAAAGCCTTGGGGAGGGGGACTTGTTTGTTTCAGTTGCATTAGAGATGCAATGGTTTAGTACACAGCTTCTATACACTCTGTTTGAAATAAAGGTTAGACTCATAGAATGTTTTTGGGTTTTTTTTTTTTTTTTTGTAGAAAATAGTTCACAAAACTATGTGATTCCCACTTTCTCCAATTATGTTTTTTCCCCTTTCCTTTCCTTTTTTTCCCCCCCGTATAACTGATGAGGCACATGGACACACAGCTTTAAAAAAGAAGAAAAATACCCAGCATTACGATGAAAAGACCCCTTTGGTACAAAGCCACCAATTCCCAAAGCTATCATTCTAGAATATTCCTGTATGTTACTATATATGTTGTCCTAGTTCCCCACCTTTTATATTTTACTTCCTCGTCTTGTCCAGCATTAATTGTCTTCTCATACCGTTTTGGCTGCTGCTGACAGCACTTAGTTTGGAAACTATGATGACTCACATGTCAACTTAGACAATGGAAGGTATTTAAACAAATTCTGGTCTGTGTTATTAGGGTGTACCAACCTACATAGGGTGTGCAAAGTGACTCGATGGAAAACACTCTAAGCAACTAGTAAATTTTTAATAGTACAACATCATCAATATTTCTTCCATGGTTATACATTATAGAATTTTTATTCAGTCCTGTCAAAATATAATTGTTATATCCAACCTAAAGCAATTAAAATCTAAATTGTAGGTAGTGGATATTGGGAAATAATCTTATTATAATGCATCACCATCACTGGAATGATTCACCTGATACAAGTTACCAATCAAATGAGTTAAGGGAAGTGGTTAATATTAGAGTTATTATATCAATAAATTTACATTTATGTGGCAAAACTTAAAAATTAAGTAGTAAATTTAAATTTAAGTGGTAAAACTTAAAAATTAAGTGGCAAATTTAAAAAGCAATGTTCTGACATGAGCAAAGGGATTGGACTCGTTCTGAGTGGGGATGTGTCCCCGACTTACTTAAAAGTAGAGATACAATTCACATTCTAAAAATCTGAGAAAAACTCTCAAAACTATGTCTCTGAATCTCTCTCACCAGATAAAACTAGAAATGCAGAATGACTACAAAAATGACACCACAAAGGTAAGTAAGGAATTGTCATTAGATCATCAAGCCTGTAGACATGAAGAAGGAGCAAAATTGTCCCATTAAAAGGGAGAAACCAGAGAGGGAGTATAGGAGAGACACATCAAAGGAAGGGAGGGCCCAAAGAGCCCTTGTACAGGGCTCCAGACAGCTGTGCATTTTGGCAGCATGTAATCTTACTTTTTTAAAGATTGATTTATTTGAGAGAGAGAGAGAGCACATGTGTGGGAGGGGTAGAAAGAAAGAATCCTCAAGCAGACTTCCTGCTCAGCACGGAGCCGGAGGCGGGGCTCGATCCCAGGACCCTGAGATCATGACCTGAGCTGAAATCAAGATTCAGGCACTTAATCGATTGAGGCACCCAGATGCCTCTGTCATTTTAAAGTAAACAATTCATCAAGCCCTCCCTTGTTTGTGAATTTTTAATCTGCTTGCAGCCTAGTGAAGGGGGCCGACTTGGAAAGTGCATTCTGCACAGGAAAGAGACTGAGCCCTGACCGTGGGATGCTTCCCACAAGCCTGTCAGCTTCTTCATCCCCCGCTGAGATAGGCTGACACCAAATCCAGGGCTCTTTGCAGTCCATTCTCAAGGTTCCCCGGAGAGGGATTTGAGTCAATGAGCACCTAATTTAGGCCAGAAGAACGAAGAGCAGGACGAAGAGGAAGTCGAAGTTAAGAACTGGAGATAAACACAGGGCGCCTGGGTGGCTCAGTCCTTAAGCCTCTACCTTTGGCTCAGGCCATGATCCCAGGGTCCTGGAATCGAGCCCGCATCAGGCTTCCTGATCAGTGGGAAGCCTGCTTCTTCCTCTTCCACTCCCCCTGCTTGTGTTTCCTTTCTCACTGTGTCTCTCTCTATCAAATAAATAAATAAAATCTAAAAAAAAAAAAAACAGAGAGAGAGAACTGGAGATAAACACAGAAAAGAGAATGAGCATAAAATAAAGCACACTTGCCTATGAAATGATTTCAAGTATGAAACTTCTTTATCGACTTGAAAATCTTCTATAAATTTTATTCTAAACTATGTCCATTCCCACATGAGGGAAAGGACTCCCTTCTGTTCCTGTCTGCTTCATTTTCTACCATCAAGGCCCTTACAACACAAACCAATAAATAGGGCAGGGCCGATCATGGTCAAGGCCTGGGGTCTCATATCAGAGTTTCTGGATTTGAAAATCCAGTCTGTCTTTTTTTTAAATCTGTGTGTTGAATGGCTAATCCCAAGTCTCAGGTTCCCATCTTTAAAACGCATGAAACTGATTTCTGCCTTTGAGGGTTTCGATGAGAATTAGACGAATTCATGCCTGTGAGTGACAGGCATAGACCTCATGCCCAGCGAGGGTTAGCTCAGTCATTAATACCATAGTTCAGCTACAGATGAGGTAAATGAGTTTTGAAGAATTCACGTGGTGACCTAATCATACTGAATAACATTGCTTCTTTGGAAAAAGGCATTCTGAGTTTTAGCACCCTATGAATGAGGTTTGTGAGTGAGTCAAAGACTACCAAAGAAAGAAGCAGCGTTGATCTTAATTTTTCATAAGTACAATTCATGGCATACTATAACTTCTTTAACCAATGTAATCCAACCCAAGGACGAATGAGTTGGATATTCTACATAAGATAGTTGAAAGAAAAACATTGCTATGAAGCCCGATTTACATCTTTCAATTGGAACTCTCCTGAAAGTTTTCTTCAAGCTCATAAAATCCAACTAATTTGAAGAATAAGAGTGGTTTGAGTATAAATTCATTCCCTTCCCTAAGGGGTGAAGATTCTGCCATAGAAGAGAAATGTCTTAGTTTCCTTGTGTAAGATAAAGAAGAGGAAAGGACCACCCACTTTGAAGATGTCAGGATTTTCCACTTTGCTGGTTTGGTTGGTAAGTGTTAACTCTAACCACCCTCAGAAACCTCGAGCATGGCCTTACAGGTTATCCTGGAGACCACGAAGCCTCTTCCTCCAGTTTTGCCAGACAAGTTAGCCCTCAAGGGGTCAAAGACATCATCATTCCCAAAGCTGTTAATATGGAAGTTACATTTTCATGACACCCGTCAAGTCTGAGCAGGTGCTGAGCCACAGCTGCGTCATTCATGTCAGCGGAACCTATCCAGCGCTTCAGTTTCTCCTAAGTGATTTCCATGGTAACCTATGAGAAAGAAAGCGGGAAGCAAAATACGAAAAAAAACTTTTAGAAAAAAATTATACACAAATGTGAAGCATTCTAAGGGCTGGGTGTGAGGTTCTGAATAGGTCAGGTCACTTTCCCTTGTCATTTTGGAAAGCAGGTTCTATAAGAACACGTGGGAGAAATGCAGCCATGCGCAGGAACTGCACCTGATACATGTGAGCCCTGGAATCTACGCCTTGACACACCATCCCAGAGTCACGCTGGAAAAAGTAAATCATCACAAGGAATTGTTACTCTCTTTCCTTTATGACCCCTCTATAAATAACACATGTATAATAATTGTACATTTTATGTAAGTGTCTACCCTTGTCATCTACACTAAAAAGACACCCTTGAGGGACACCTGCGTGGCTCAGTCAGTTAGGCATCTGACTTTGACTCAGGTCATGATCTCGGGCTCCTGGGATTGAGTCCCGCATCGGGCTCCTTGCTAAGTAGGGAGTCCGCTTCTCCCTCTGCCTGCCACACCCCCAGCCTGTTCTCGCTCACTCTCTCTCTCTCTCTCTGACAAGTAAGTAAAGAAAATCTTTTTTTTTTTTTTTAAACACCTTTGGAACCTGATATCCTCTGATCTTAATGACATAAATTATAACTGTAGAATCACCAATTTACTTTTCTACCTCAACCAAACCAACATTCTCATTAGTCAGGCATCTACAGAGGCTGAATTTATATCAAAGCAACATTCGTAAATGATTAGAATGAAATAATCTTAAACCTGAAAGAGACCTTCGAGGAATGTCTCTCACAGCATTGTCACCAACCAGCACCCACATGAGAAGCCCTTGTGTCAGTGTTCCACCTCTTTATAAAAACAGCTGGGCTCTGTGGTTGCCCAGCTCGGCTTGCAAGAAAGGCCCTTCCCATTTTGACCACTTCTTCCCTGCAATTCCCACCTATTTGTCTTAATTTTCATTAGGGAGCCACAGAACACTATGCATTCCTTCTTCCACAGGGCCGTGAAATATTGTAAGACAGCCCACATGCTCCCTAACACCGGCCGCTGTCCTCATGCACTCTCCACAGGGCACCTTCTCTGGCTTCTCCTCATTCTAGCTGTCCTTGTTGGGAGGAGGTTTAAGTGTTCCATGTCTCCTTAAGATTGCCTTGGGATTGGAATCTATCAGGAGGTAGGCAGACTAGACACCAACCAATGCAATCTCAAAAAGTTTGTTTTGAGATGGAATTAACATCTTCCATATACTGCCTTCAACTCATACTCATTTACAAAACCAGGGATGACTGTCCTCATGCACAGAGATGAATTAATATGATGTACCATAACAGGAGATAATGGGTTGACCACAAAGACCTACTAATTGTACCCCATTCACTCTTTAAGATCATTTCATCCAACTGTGATTGTCCTTCAGAATTTGCTTACTTCTCAGAGATCTTAACATTATTCTAAAATGTTCCAATTTTAGGACTCATGTCAAGGATATGACATGAAGGACACCACAAAGAACTAACAGTGTGATCATATAGTTTATTTTAGTTGGATGCCACTTGACTGAGCTTTTATGATATTATCAAATTTAAGAGCTAAAAGGAACCATAGGAATCATTTATTGTAACGTCTTCATGGTGTGAAAAATGGGAGGTTTGGAGAGATTAACTGACTATCCCACAGCCCTGCAGTGAGTTTGTGGCAAAAACCATGGTCAGGAATCAATGTTGCCACCTACAAATTCAGCATTCATGCATTGTCTAACCATGGGAAAGGAAGTCTATAATAATAATACTACATAGCATTGACAATTTTTAATGAGCAGTAATTCAAACCTCACTCATCAGGAAGGTTTTCCCTTGTCCAGGGTAAAATATATGCTCACCAAGCCTGTCTTTTCCATGTCTGTCTTGATTTTCTTCATAGTCTAGAGCAATCATATTTCTACATTTGCTTATGCAGAAATATAGTCACATATATAAGAAATGAGATTTTGATTTTCAGCCATGTTCACAACACATCTGAATAACCTGAACATCAAGCCAGAGTGGACTGAGAAGCCAGGGAACTGGGCTCTCATGACATTATAGACACAAGTTGCTATGAAATACTGAGCGAATCATGGCTTGGTTTCTTTTCCAGGTTTCTTACCCCCTGATGGGCTGCCAGTGCCTGCCTGTTGTCTCAGCGGACCAGTGATTTTGGCCACCAGGGATGAAGAAAGAGTGAAGGGAAGGATGAGAAGTCTGCAGCCAGAGAGGAACAGATGGGAGCAATGTGAACGTGAGAGATGCATAAAATGCAGCAGCAAAGGAGGAAAGAGGGGAATTTAAAGAAAGCTGCAGGGGCTAGATCCTTTCAGTGCTGGGAGCAAGAAGACACCATCACAGAGTGGAGCAAAACATCCAGTAGGAGCTCAGGGGAAAGTACCAGAGAAGGTAGCGCGGAAAAAAGCCTGAACATTGAGTTTGTATGTTGGGGCCCTGTGCGTTCGTGAAAGTCAATTTAGTTGGTTGGCAGCAGGTCCAAAAGACATGTCAATGTGTAATATTAAAAAAAAAAAAAATGTGTGAACCAGCAACCAGCCTTGAGCCAAGTAAAATGCGACTAATCTGTACTGATTATAGTTGATTACAACAAATTTTAAGTTGACCAACAATTTCAAGCATTTGTTGGCAATACAATTGAGAGAATACACACATTTGATAGTTTAGGGACTGAGTTATAAAATACAAATCCATTTTTTCTTATTAAATGACATGTCTTATTTTGGTTTCATCCTGATATCTTGGACACCTTTAGGGCACTAAGAAAAGAAGTTGAAGAAAAGAAGACTGGAGGTAGGAGTAAGACAGCACACCTGGAAACTTCTATTGTGTTTGTGAATCTTGTTCCCCAGTTTGGCTTTGCTTAAGGTCACACCCATTTTACAAATGACCTGCCCATTATTTCTGGAAGTGTCAATTCCTTATTCTCCATCATCTGCCTCATTTCCAATTTGCAGTTAGAGAATTCTTTAATAAAGATTTAACTTAACCCAAAGCCCAAAGCCATTTTAAACTTTACAAAGACCTATATTTTATATCACTTCTTCATTTTAAAACTGGAATGCCAAAAATAGTGTTTCTATTTTCAGATAGGGTAAAAACACCATGGAGAATTTAGAAGAAGGCTTAACTATTTAACATTTTATAAATTCAACATTGCACTTAGTTGAATATGCAGGTAGGACAATCACTTGGAAATTCATTATCTGCCTAAAGACAGAAACAATGTAACATGTTTTAAGGGCAAAATTGTTGAGGATTATCTTGAAGAGAATAATTAATTAGGACACAAGACTACCTCATCCAACCTGAAAGCCACTGCTTTGGTGTGGTCTTTCTGAAAGGCACAATGATGGTGCTAACCAGCCATCAGTAATGGGGCGCCATGAGGCTGTTGGGTGATGAGGGTCTGCACTTCACCTCTGGGGAGAGAAACACACCTAATCAGCCATCAGTTAGGAATTAGCCCCACTGGCTTTAGATGAGACACTAGATGTTATAAATGTGAAAGACAGAACAGTCTGTGATGTAGATGAAATGTCATATGAGGATTCACCTACCACCACCACTATTTAACAATAGGAAAGGCAGTTTAAAAAGTTAGGAATCCTTTTGAAGTTAAAAAAAAAAAAACAAATTAATGTACATGATGATTAAGTTACCCAGTTAGGAGGTGGTTTAGAGATACTAACACATTAACCATTCAGCTCTGGATTTCCTGTCACATTTCTCCTCCTACCACCATACACTGAAAACATGAAGGTTGGAGTGTAGGTGGTTTTGCAGATCACCACTGTCAACTGAAAACAACTTTCTGCTCAAATCAAGCAAAAGAGAAAGTGCAGAAGAAAGATTTTATTCTTTTTATGCCTTTTTGCTTCCCAGTAGTGAAATTAAAAAGAAACTGTCATGGGTTTTCATTTTATGAAATGAAAAAATGTCTTTAGATTGTCAACAAATTATTTTAAAACCACTTGTTATTCACATGGAAAAAAGAAAGAGCCTTTACCCTTATTTCACCTCCTACACAGAAGTCAATTTGAGGTAGATCATAAATCTGAATGTAAACACTGAAACAATAAATGGAAAAGAAAACTAGAGAGAATATCTTGGTGACCTTGGGATAAGCAGAACTCTCTTAGAGAATATACAGAAAGCACAAACCATAAAAGAAACATGCTGATAAATTGGACTTCACTGAAATTAAAAACAACTGCTCATCAAAAACACAAAATTAAGAAAATAAATACACAAGACACAGACTGGGAGAAAATATTAGCAATATATGCCTCTGACAAAATTATTTGCCTCCAGAATATGTAAAGAGTTCCCATAACTTAACAATCAAAAGAAAACCCAACTGAAAAGTCTTTATAATGAAAGATATATTAGGGCCAAGAAACATATGAAAAATGATAGCCCATGTCATTAGTTATCAGAGAAATGTGAATTAAGGCCATAATGAGATATTCCTACAAACCTACTGAAGCGGTTAAATGAAACATATTCACAATGCTAAAAAGTGGAGAGGATGTGGAGCACATGAAACTTTCATATAGTGCTGGTGAGAATGTAAAATTGTTCTACCACTTTGGGAAACGATTTGCCAGTTTTTAAGAAGTTAAACATGTCTCTAGACTAGGACATAGCAATTCTACTATTAAGTACACAAGAAAAATTAAAATATCTGTACACAAAATGCCTTTTACAAAAATGTTCACAGCAACTTTACTCATCATAACCCCAAAATGAAAACAGCTCAGATGTCTATCAACAGGAGAATGGATGAAAAAACTGTGGTATATTCATACATGGAGTTCTACTCAGCAATAAAAAGGCACAAGCCATTGTTACATCTAAAAACCCAAGTGGATCTCAAAAATAACATGCTAAAGGAAAAAAGAAGTCCACAAAAAAGTGCATACTGCATTATTGCATTTATTTAGAATTTTAGAACAGACAAAACTAACCTCTGATGATAGAATCAAATCAATGGTTGCTTGGCGGCACAAAGGAACTTTTCAGGATGATCAACATATTGTGTCTTGATACACATTTGCCAAAACTGTCCAAGCATACTTTTTAAAATAAGAGCATTTCACTGAATGTAAATTATTCATAAAAGAAGAAGAAGGGAAGAAGGAGGAGATTAATAAAAAGAAGTCTTAGGTCTCTTACCTTTTGTCTTATTTTCAATCCATAAATTAATCTGAATCCTGGCTCCTTCCAAATTATTTTTGAAATCTAAATTTTCAGGTTTCAGTTTATATGATTTTTCAACACAGTCTAAATATGCCTACAAAGTGAACATAGAAAAAGAAGAGATATGGCATAAATTATTATTTTAATACATTTAGACCATACATGGTAAAAGTCATACATAAATAAAGACAGAAATATATAAAATGCAAGTATGCAGCACTAGGCCCAACTAATAAAAATACATTCATTTGTCATATTTGAAGCATATAGTGAAGTAAAATTAACAAATTACTATAGGATGTTTTTTCAACAACAAAGACATTTCTCTTTTTTCTCAGCCTCAGAGGGTGAACTGCATAATTAGGATAATCTGACAGGAGAATGTGTCCTCAGTAATTAGTGTCAGATATCTTGGGTTCCAAGATACCAATTCCTTTTTTTATTATTACTGATACCAAAATTTTGTCAGTGTCATTTTTAATCATAAACTATTTTAAATGTATTGTGTTTTGACATATCTGAAACATGATTGAACATGTCACAAATTAGCATCTGAAAATTAGAATCCTAAACCCTTCTATATGAAATAAATGTATATATAAATTATATTGTATATTCTTTACTTAGCAATATCTATATCTATATCTACATATGTATATCTTTTTTGTTTTCCTACACTTTTGAAAACACAAACAGTGCTAGAATAAATTAAATAAATAAAGGAAGGAAAGTCTTCTACCTTACTTACGGAAATATGTTTTACTTTAACTCCCCAGGAGGAACTTCTGCAAACATCCCACTTGCCATGTGGACTTGACTGGACATATTGATTTCTAGGGAAAGTGCTTGAATGTGTGAATGGACCCTAGGGTGAAGTTAGAAAATACCTGAAAACAGGGACCTTAGTATCACCCACCTAAGTGTCAGCTGAGGTTAGAAGAGAGGGTCTTGTGTTTGCATTAGGACATGAAATTTCAGGAAAAAAAAATGGAATCAAAGAATACTTGTTCCACCATTTGGACATATTGAAATTTTTGCCTTTCACTGACCATGTTGTTTGACAATGAGACCATGCTCAGAGAGCAGATGCCACAACGTGTCACAATCACCTAATGGGCAAGAGGGATAATGACACAGCCCATGCCCTGGGCAGAGCTTACCCTGTGTCTTCCACAAGATGGCCCCGGGCTAGCATCAGGGAAAAATGTGTTTGCTATATTTCGTAATAAATAAGAATTCTGGGCAATGAAGTTTGGTCTTAGTAGCCCACTAGATAATAATGGGAATGTCATATCTTCTAAAAAGCTGTAGACAGGGTGCTTAGGTGGCTCACTTGGTTAAACGACTGCCTTCAGCTCAGGTTATGATCCTGGAGTCCCAGGATTGAGTCCCACATCAGGCTCCCTTCTCAGCAGAGAGTCTGTTTCTCATTCTAATCCTCTCCTATCTCACGCTCACTCTCTTTCTCTCTCATTCTCTCTCTCAAATACATAAATAAATAATCTTAAAAAAATAAAAAGCTTTTATCCATTTTGAGTTTATTTTTGTGTACAGTGTAAGAGAATGGTCGAGTTTCATTCTTCTACATATAGATGCCCAGTTTTCCCAGCACCATTTATTGAAGAGACTGTCTTTTTTCCACTGTATATTTTTTCCTGTTTTGTTGAAGATTATTTGACCATAGAGTTTAGGGTCCATATCTGGGCTCTCTACTTTGTTGCACTGGTCTATGTGTCTGTTTCTATGCCAGTACCATGCTGTCTTGGTGATCACAGCTTTGTAGTAAAGCTTGAAATCAGGTAACGTGATGCCCCCAGTTTTATTTTTGTTTTTCAACATTTCCTTAGCTATTCGGGGTCTCTTCTGATTCCATACAAATTTTAGGATTATTTGCTCCAGCTCTTTGAAAAATACCAGTGGAATTTTGATCGGAATAGCATTAAAAGTATAGATTGCTCTAGGCAGTATAGACATTTTAACAATGTTTATTCTTCCGATCCAAGAGCATGGAATGGTCTTCCATCTTTTTGTGTCTTCTTCAATTTCTTTCATGAGTGTTCTGTGGTTCCTCGAGTATAGATCCTTTACCTCTTTGGTTAGGTTCATTCCCAGGTATCTTATGGTTCTTGGTGCTATGGTAAATGGAATCGATTCTCTAATTTCCATTTCTGTATTTTCATTGTTAGTGTATAAGAAAGCCACTGATTTCTGTACATTGACTTTGTATTCTACCACGTTGCTGAATTGCTGTATGAGTTCTAGTAGTTTGGGGGTGGAGTCTTTTGGGTTTTCCATATAAAGAATCATGTCATCTGCAAAGAGAGAGAGTTTGACTTCTTCATTACCAATTTGGATACCTTTTTTTTCCCTTTGTTGTCTGATTGCTGTTGCTAGGACTTCTAATAATATGTTGAACAAGAGTGGTGAGAGTGGACATCCACAGGAATCCATCAGAATCCTAGAGGAGAACATAGGCAGTAATCTCTTCGATATCAGCCACAGCAACTTCTTTCAAGATATGTCTCCAAAGGCAAAGGAAACAAAAACGAAGATGAACTTTTGGGACTTCATCAAAATCAAAAGCTTCTGCACAGCAAAGGAAACAGTCAAGAAAACAAAGAGGCAACCCACGGAATGGGAGAAGATATTTGCGAATGACAGTACAGACAAAAGGTTGATATCCAGGATCTATAATGAACTCCTCAAACTCAACACACATGAAACAGACAATCATATCAAAAAATGGGCAGAAGATATGGACAGACACTTCTCCAATAAAGACATACAAATGGCTATCAGACACATGAAAAAATGTTGATCATCACCAGCCATCAGGGAGATTCAAATTAAAACTACATTGAGATATCACCTTACACCAGTTAGAATGGCCAAAATTAGCAAGACAGGAAACAAAATGTGTTGGAGAGGATGTGGAGAAAGGGGAACACTCTTACACTGTTGGTGGGAATGCAAGTTGGTGCAGCCTCTTTGGAGAACAGTGTGGAGATTCCTCAAGAAATTAAAAATAGAACTTCCCTATGACCCTGCCATTGCACTCCTGGGTATTTACCCCAAAGATACAGATGTACTGAAAAGAAGGGCCAACTGTACCCCAATGTTTATAGCAGCAATGGCCATGGTCACCAAACTGTGGAAAGAACCAAGATGCCCTTCAACGGACGAATGGATAAGGAAGATGTGGTCCATATACACTATGGAGTATTATGCCTCCATCAGAAAGAACGAATACCCAACTTTTGTAGCAACATGGATGGGACTGGGAGAGATTATGCTGAGTGAAATAAGTCAAGCAGAGAGAGTCAATTATCATATGGTTTCACTTATTTGTGGAGCATAACAAAAAGCATGGAGGACATGGGGAGTTAGAAGGGGGTTGGGGTAAATTGGAAGGGGAGGTGAATCATGAGAGACTATGGACTCTGAAAAACAATCTGAGGGGTTTGAAGTGGCAGGGGGGTGGGAGGTCGGGGTACCAGGTGGTGGGTATTATAGAGGGCACGGATTGCATGGAGCACTGGGTGTGGTGAAAAAATAATGATACTGTTATGCTGAAAATAAATAAATTTTTTTTGACTCGAACTATGTAAGTAATCCCTTTATTTTTTTATAATAAATAAATTTTTAAAAATAATAATAAAAAGCTATAAATCTCCTTACATAAATGAATACATTACCTTGTATCTTTAGAAATTACTAATATGGAAAAGCATTTAACAATAAGGCTTACAAAATAAGCCATCTTTAGTTATCTTTTCAGAAAATAATAATTATATATTTTGAGCACTTAGTACGGTCCAGGCACTTCTATTGTCCAGGTAGGTTTTGGATTCCACTATGAAGTCACTCTGACTTTACATTCCCTTCTGCACTTACTGTTCAAGGAAAAGAATAACCCTTCTTAAATATTGTCTCTCCCTCAATTTTTTGACAGTGTCATCATCTCCTGTTTCCAGACCTCAGGACGATTATTTTAACACAGCATGTACAGGAGTTTAACTATATATATCTATATTCTAGACTCAAAGGACATGTGGAATAAATATCCTCTTTTATTGCCTTAAACGTTTCATCCTCATAAAGATAAGCTGCCATAAGAGAATGAAAACAGAAGTAGGAATTACATATATCTTTGTGTTTAAAGAATTTGCCATTCTTATTAATTCATTTAAGTGAAGCACCTATCATGGGAAACAAAGAATTATTTTCAAAGGCTATTCAAATGCTACTCCAAGAGACCCAATGGTGACATAGGAAAACAATTTCTTGCCATGAATGTTAAGCTGTTTACATCTTTATAAAATTTCTGTTATTCATTGTACCTTTCTCATATCTATTTCTTAGTTTTGTTCCACATTTTAAAAAAAAAGAAATTATTTCAAAGAGGAAAGGTGAGTTTCCAAATCAAAATCTTTCATGTGTTCTTAAGCAGGAGTCTGAGTGTTACAGTATTAGAGATGAGGTGTAGGTACTTACCTGTGTGTGTATATGCCTGTATATCCCCTGTGATAGAATGTAAGACAGGTTTAAAGAGGTGCTTAAAAATAACTCAGGCTTATTCATTTGTGTTGTCACTTCATTTTTTTTTTTTAGGGAAGTACATATATTTCTTTTTTTTAATTTTTTATTTCTTTTCAGCGTAACAGTATTCATTGTTTTTGCACCACACTCAGTGCTCTATGCAATCCGTATCCTCTCTAATACCCACCACCTGATTCCCCCAACCTCCCACCCCCACTCCTTCAAAACCCTCAGATTGTTTTTCAGAGTCCATAATCTCTCATGGTTCACCTCCCCTTCCAATTTCCCTCAACTCCCTTCTCCTCTCCATCTCCCCTTGTCCTCCATGTTATTTGTTATGCTCCACAAATAAGTGAAACCATATGATAATTGACTCTCTCTGCTTGACTTATTTCACTCAGCATAATCTCTTCCAGTCCTGTCCATGTTGCTACAAAAATTGGGTATTCGTCCTTTCTGATGGAGGCATAATACTCCATAGTGTATATGGACCACATCTTCCTTATCCATTCATCCATTGAAGGGCATCTTGGTTCTTTCCACAGTTTGGCGACTGTGGCCATTGCTGCTATAAACATTGGGGTACAGATGGCCCTTCTTTTCACTACATCTGTATCTTTGGGGTAAATACCCAGTAGTGTCACTTCATTTTGTTCATCTCTATATTCTCAGTTGTGAAACATAGTAGGAAGGTAAGTATTTGCTGAATGAAGAACGAATTATTATGCGGATTAATGAATGGATCTTAATGTCATTTGCACACTGTTAATACTATTGTTACTCACCAAGCATGCAAAGATAATCATTAAATTCATATATGAGTTAATTATTGCCAAGTTATGTTCACAAACATTATCTGATTTGATGTTCACAGTATCCCTTTGAGATTCCAGTACGTTCTATCATTTTCTCCACAAAGTCCTATTGACTAACCCAAGGTGAAACCATAGTTTCCTAAGACCTTTACCAGAGAACAGCTGAAATAAAACATTGCAACTCTCTTCAGATCTTGAAAGGGTAAGTATATTTAACATGTTTTGTAGATATGGGATAAAGAAATAGCTGATCCAGAGCAGATATTTCAATTTTCTTAAAATACACATGCAAGAGGATATAATTTTTGTGTATGTCTTTTAAGAATGGAAAATGATAAAGGAGCAATGGTTACAGAGACTTTAGTTCAAGGCTAGGAAGAACTTTCTACAATGTCGAACTCTCTGAATGTTTGTTAAAAAGCTACCTCAGCCTCTCAAGCTCTGCCTTATTGGAGGAATTTAGAGAACTGACCAGCCTCTTGCCTGCTGGCTTCTAGTGGAGATGGAAGTGGGGAGCGGAGAGTGACTCCAGCTAGCTCTGTGCTGGCCTGGCAACTTCCTATATCATAGGACAGAACTGGTCCATAATCCCTGGACCCTGCATGAATGGCACCCCCTGGTATTGTTTCAGTGGTCCATCTTCTCTTCATCAAAAGAAAGTGCAATTGTGTGTATCTGGCTGGGTCTGTGAATGCTGTGAGGGAGAATCATTAAGGGGACAAAAATATAAGAGATTTTTCTCCATTTTGTATGGGAAGAAGCAAGGGGAAAAAATGTGAACTCTTTGGATCTCTGCAAACTCAGGCTGCTTGGCTGCCAGAAGAAACAATGAATTATACCTGCTCCAGGCTCTCTGCTTGACTTGTGCCCTCAGCACAGTGGACCAGGCTGTCTCTCTAGTGGCCAAACCCAAAGCAAGCAGCAGTGTAGAAGGAGCCGCCAGCCACCAGATCGTCTCTTGTTTTGAAGGAGGGTGACAGGAAGAGGTGATTCTGCACAAACTCATCCTACAACATGTACAGAGTCCTTAGCACTCCTCTATGCTCCTATTTCTCCCCCACCACAAACAAGTGTTTATTGAGCACCTACTATGGGTAAGACATTGGAACCTAATCTCCCAATGCACAGAAATAGGATAAAATTGAACACAAGAGCTTTTACATTTAATTTCGGGGGGAGGAATATATCACTAAACTCAGAGTTTGACTTCAGCTTTTCAAATTCATTCTCATTTTAAATCCTGACTGGGGAGAAGCTTGGTTCCACTAGTTACCCATTCCCTCTACAATAAGCAGAGAGATGATGAAGGCATGTTGACAGAATATGTATGTATGTACTCAGTATGTACGTAGGACTATTTCTCCCAGTCACCCAGAATCATTGGCTGAATTAAAGCACTCATAATCTCTTTGGAAATGTAACTGTATAGATTGTAAATCCTTGGAAATATTCTTTATGTGACGCATCAGAGGAAGGCCCTGGGAGGGTGCATCTGGGTGGGCATGGAGGTACGGATATCAATTCTGCTGTGGGTCAGGCTTGCCTCGATGAGTGCCTCCCCTGTTTGGCTTCTGTTGTGCTCTCTTATCACTTGCCCCCCAGAACAGAGCTATGGGAAATTTTACCTTTTGAAGACTTTTTGAAAGAGCCAATTTGATAGGCAACTTGAAGTGAAGGTGGACATTCTTCTATGTTTAGATTTGGGCATCTGTGGGTGATCCTCTCACAGGACAGTGCTTGGAATCATCACGTGTTTGTCTTCTAGACATGACTGAAAGCGTGACATACCTTTTCCATCGGAGATGCCCTGGTGGCTGCTAGCCCTGAAGACAAGGGAAAAAAGAAGATATTCTCAGTGGTGTGGTCATAGCTCATCTTTTTAAAAACATCAAAGCAGAACTGTGCATTTGCTCCATGCGTGAGCTCGTTCCTTTAGCTGGGTTTGGAATACAAAGGCAAACAACAACAACCCAAAAGTGTACATCAAACCACCACTATGTAGTGGTTTATTTCAAATCAGGGAAATAGTTACTTTGATTTTGTGAAATCAAAATGCTCTAAAAGGGGCTTTATGCAAGCAAAAAGAACACAGATTTGGGGACAAAATGCATTTTCATCTATGCCACCTTCTAGTTTTTTGACCCTGGGAGAGTTAGTTCTGTTCTCCGGGTGTCTACGTTCTCTCTGGTTGTGGCTAAGTAACAGCTTTCTTATAGGATTCCTGTGAGGATGAAATCATGTAATATCTGTAAATTTCAGGAAGCACTGTGCACTCAGAGTCAGACACAGGACCAGCACCTAAGAATGGGTGCCTCCTTAACTTTTGTTCCTTTGGGAAACTTGCTTGCTTGCCCCTGCTCCTGGCCCTGCTTGGGATGCCACGTCAGGGTTTTGGATTCAGGAGGCTGGCTGCAGGTCTGTATTTCTGGTGGCTATACTTACATTGTTCTATGGACATGTTAAGGGGCTTCCACTAAGATATTCCAATCAGTGTGAAATTCTCTCTTCATCTGTTGTTCATGTAAATGGAATATCTCAGTCTTAGAAAGTCCAAATGTTTTAGGAAGATGCTTTTTTGATCCTATACATTTTAAAAGGAGATAGAACCCAATATGGTACATTTCTTTAAAAAGCATCTGAAAAGGAAAACATGTCATTACCGAGTTTGAGTGAGGATACAAATAGAAAAGTCATCATTTTTTCTGCTGAAGTATTTAAATTATACAATGTCTTGCCAACATCAGAGGCCCAGAAGCAACTTTTCCAGTCCAGGGGTGTGGTTCCAATAAAACAGATTTAAGAGTTCCTACACAAAGTGCAAGTTTGAATAATTTGGACAGCGAGGTCGCATTTCAAAGGGACTGGAAATGTTACCACTTGTTTAAAAGCTACCACTCTCTTCCCACCAACACGAAGTAAAATCTTCTAAGACAATGTATTCCTGTATGTTCTAGAAATGGAGTTGGGGGAGGGAGGAAAATATGAGTCAGATGGGTTTCAAGTTCACAAGAAACCAGCAACAGATGAACAAACCAAGATCTGCTCCTCAGAATTTGTGAGACACTGATCCCCTGTTTATCCCTCACCCCTGCCACACACACACACTCAACTGTTTGGGAAGTCTATTTCCTGGTAACACACCCAGTCACCCTACAATCAAAAACCATCCTCTGGCTATACCCGTTAATTCTAGCTGGATCCAAACAATCTGAAAAAATAGGATTGCTCTGCTGAAGGGGCAATTAGTTGAAATGGCCAAGCATGGTTCTTGGGAACAGAGAGCCTTTAAACCTGAAAAGGTTGATTTCTTTTTTTTTCTTTTTTTTTTTTTTTTGAAAGGTAAAATGTTGATTTCTAATGTGAACTTCACCTTCTGTTATGCATGTAATTTACTTGACTTCTCTGAACCTATCTATAAAATAAATCTCTTATTATAAAATAGGAGTCACCAGACAAGGTCGTTGTGAGTGTAAAATGTGATACCATATATAAAGCCTCTAAATAGGAACATTATTCAATACTATTATCTTCCTTCCCTCTTCTAGGGTTTATGGATTAACTCAAACTAGAGTCATAGATTTGAGGAGGAAAGTATCAAGCCCCCAAATTAATTCTACAAATGTGGAAACTGAAGTGAACTTAGAAGGGTTAGTATGACTTCCTCAAGTCCACACAGCTAGAAAACACCCAATTCACAATGAACACCCAGTTTCATCTTGACCTCACCTTGACCTGGGAATAAATATTGGTGACAGGAATGGCTCTCATCAGTACTGGAAATCACAACATCAAAAAGCTCCCTCAGTGAGTACGCAGAGGGGAAAAGAGAACTATACTGCCTCGTTTTACATTCGTGTCTCCCTACTGCTGTCCCCCAAACCATGGCACTTCCACTGCCCTTTCCCTTTGATTATAACTAAATATTTTCTCTTACACTTTTTGAGACAAGTTATCACCAGTTACAAAAATCATTTCAAAGTAGATATGACGATTTAAAGTTTGCATTTTTACCTTGTCTTTCGGGTTGGCTGAAATTCTGCTCTGTGACCCCACAACTGTGTCTGCAACACACACAGACTACCTGGCACCCAGAATTTGCTCCTCTTGTCTTCTCTGAATCTGGAGGCACAGGTCATTTCTCCTTGCACTGCGAAGTGATTTAAAGTATTTATACCAAGCATAGAGAGTGAGCCACCTGACATACACAAGGTAAAATACACTGTTTCTCTGGTCAACATTGTGACCCAAGAGATGTGGAAGACCTAGCAAAATGTTTAATGCTGTGGGTTTTATACAATAAATTGCATGCTATTTCATAATTATGGAATATTTTAGATGTTGAAAAATTGATTTGCATGTATATATTACATGTACAACATATTATCAATGTTTACAAGACAGAGTCAAGGCGTTTTGTCTTGGGAACTGGAAACAGATTTCTTTCCTCGACTCTTAAGACGATGAAGTGTTGTTCTGTCTGAAATAGAGGCATCCAGGGATGGAGCAACCCTTGTTGGTTAAAATTTCAAGCATCTCAAGGCAAAGGCAGGCAATTTCCAGATCAGTTGTAGCTCTAACTCAGACACTAATATAGTGTACTAGAATGTGAGAGATGGGACAACTTGGCATCTCTTCAGAGATTTTTAACCCAACAAGAAGTACTTTTTACACTGTGATCCAGACCACGTGTTCAAAATGGAAACAAGAGTTCCACAAAAAATACTTCCTCTTAGAGTTAATGATACATTCTGATTGTTCTTTTCCTATTTTCTCCTTTTTCATGTTTCAAACACTGACAGCAATTCACTAAATTGTTTTTACAACCCACTAATTGGTCCTATCCCGCAGCTGGAAAATGCTGATCTAGCCCAATGGTCTCATCTTGCAAAAGAGGAATCTAAGCCCTAATATAACTAGGTATTCATTTAACACAGTGCAGAGACTAGAATGGATTAGTGTTTTCAAATTGTTCGGTACAGAGAAGTAACATGGAAAGGATAATTCTGGGTGTTGGTGTTCAACTGGAGATTTCACCTATGTATTGATATTAGGCCTCCTGGTTGAGTTCATGCATTTCATCTGAATTCCCTAACCACTTTCAGCTTTCATTTACCCCTACTGGTTGTAACTACTATGCTATAAAAATAATTTTTGCTAAAAATAAAGGCACCTATTTTTGCCTTTTTTGTAAAGAATCCCCCCAATAAATGATTATCTGGCATTAATTGGGCTCAATTAAAGTCAGATCCAACCATTTATACTAACTCTTTTTATCAAATTATGCACACATATACATACATAGAGAAGCTTCTACTTTTAAAAAGTTATATCAAAAATACAAATATATCCAGAGGAAGAAGAGGTTAATTAATGGAAGAAAAAGATTCAAGGCAGTGAAAAAGAAATAAAAAAGAGGCAGGATTTAAGTCTTTTGTATTTCCATTAAATGACACTTGATTTGTTTAGGTAACATAAAAACAGACACCAAATATAGTTACTGCAGGACACAAATCCAATAGTTCCCCTTATAAAATTTTATAGTGAGTTGATAGCGAATTTTATAAAATTATTGTCACACAGGAATAAAAACTTGGATTGGGGTCTTCACAAAACAGAATTGTCAAATGCCCACCATATCAGACCACTAAGCAGTGTTTGGCTTCACCCTACTGAGTGAAAAGGCAATGCACACAAGAAATGCTCCTTTGTTCCATTGGGTTCTCAGATTCTCAGAAGGTAAAGGGAAGAAATGAAACAATTTAATTACATATAACATAAGCAAGAGACATTCTGGATGCTCGGACTATATTCTCAAAAGTCCACTCACCTCAGGTTGCAATCCTCCCTCTGGGTAGAGTCCCATCTAAAAGGGCTGCAGAAGACGTGGTATCCTTCGTTGAGGAGCGGAAGTCCTCTGTAGGGACTCTGAAGCCAGGGAAGCATCAGTGTTCTTCATGTTCCCAGAGAGAAAAGAACTACTAAATGACTCTAAATCTCTAGACTCTCAAAGAAATATACCTTGAATCATTTTGCCCATCAATAAAGAGAACTTTGTTTCTCTCATATACAGTCTTCAGGAGAATTTAGATTCAAGGAGGAGAAGGGGTTCACAATAAAAAAAAGAATTCTATCAATCTCCTAGGACTTTGATTCATCTGCAGATGCTGTTCCCCAGGAGACCCAAGGAAGAGATACTTTTTTTTTTTTTTAAAGTCAATAATTCACTGGCTGACTATTGACAAAACCAGCGGATCATTTGCAAAGAGATGGCTGGGCCAGCCCAATAACTTCTGTGCTATTATTACCTTAAAAACACTATAACAAAGGAACACTTACTGGCTTCTCTTGCACATTAAAGCTTCTTCTCTATAAAGACTCTGACTCACAGATTCGAGTGAGGGTGTGTGTTCCTGCCTATTGTACCAGTTGTTTAAAATGGACAGGTCACTGTCTATGGTCATTCCTGGAGCCCCCATTCCACAGAAGTTGTACCTAGTGCACCATGGATCTTGTAGTTTTCTTGGTGTTACACTGGACAGTTTCCACCCCAAATGCATTAACTTAGGTATAGAAGACAATGACTTTTAATCTAGCAGATCTATGGATGAGATTCAAGAGGTCTTTGAATTTAAACTTGTATACCTAAGTTCTTATATGTGTGAATGCTTTGATACTTTGGTTCTCAAAGGGAGTATTTACTTCAAAAAGTGGAGGATCATGACTATCAAAGCTCCTAGGGGCCTCACATGGGTCCCCCCCCTGCACTTCAGATTTCTCTTTCTCTGATGCCCACCCTCTCTGCTCCGGCGGTTTGACGTCACCGTCATTTAAAGACTGCCAGATCGAATCTTGAGAAGTTTGTATCTTTTGCCTTCAAATTCACTGTCACAAAGCTCTGATCCCAGATTCATTAAATCAAAGACTGCCTCCTAAATCTGTCAGTTTCTCTCCGTTCTGTCGACCCTACAACCTGCATTGTCGTCTAGACTTTTGGCGCTTCCCAGCTAGACCACTGCCAAGTTCTGCCAGTCTTGGAGCACTCTAGCTCAGCATCACACACCAAACACAATCCTTCAAAATGCAAACCTGAAAGTGTCACTTCCCTCCTTGAAGCCCTTCCTGCCCTTGCACCAAACTTAGAAGGAAGGTAAATTCCATATAGTGGTGCCCATGGACAGCACCTGCTCCCCGCTCCTCCCAGCCCACCTGTAACAGCCCTCTGCCCTTTGCATCCAATGGTTGCCCCTGCAGATCTCAGAGGAGCCCATGGTCTTTCTCCTGTGGGCCTTGAACATGCTCGTGCCTCTGATGAGCCCCTCATCCCCTCTCCTCCCAGTCCCTTTACCTCCTCATTCCTTCTGGTTTGAGCTACAACAGCCCTTCCTCCGGGAAGCCTCCCTATCCTTCCAGGACTGATTTAGAAGCTCCTACTGCACCATCCCACAGCATCTCTTCCCTCATTTAAAGAACTTATCACCCTTCCACGACTTGCAAAACTTGTGATAATTCCATCCAGCCTAAGACTCAAACTCTTAGCAACATTGAGAAGTCTTGTCTGAACAGACACACTTGGAGAGAAATTTTGCATTTAAAAATGAACTATTTCTAAAATATCTAGAATTTCTGTTCATCTTCTTTTCCCTCTAAATACTTTCCATTCTTCTCCCTTTTTTAATCCCTCCCAACACACTGAGTATATCAAGGCATATTATTTTACTTTGTTCAAATTATAAACCAGTAGTAAAACTTAATATTTACAAAAGGTTAGTCATCTTTGGTTTCACTAAAGAACTTTCATGTTTCAAGTTCAATGGTTTTCTTGTTTTGGTTCACAATGCCACAGGCAAGAAACAAGGAGAAGAAAAGAGGGTATCAATGGAATGTCTCATAACACAATTAAGTTCTGGTAGCCATCACTTTCCACTTTCAGGTAAGCTCGCTGATGCCTTCTCTTCTTCAAGGTGCTGCTGGGATCTACAGGAAGATTAAGCTTATATGAATGCTCTTCTAGTCCTGGGTCTTTACAAATTCTAGGATGTCTGTAGGGACAGAAATGAAATATTAGTGTCAAAAGATAACAAGATGATTATAGACACATATGCTGCCTTTCTCTGCTAATGAATAGAACCTGTCAATCAGTGAAGGAGCATAGAATGTGCTGGAGAGAAATTACAAAGTGAGCAGAAAATAACTGTCCCTTATTTCAGAGAGTTTATACTTAAGAGGGTTTATGTTTAGAAGAGTTCGTACTATCATTATCAATCCTATATAACTCTCAAAAATTATCATTAAGACAAATAATATGCAGTCAAATTAAGTCACTCAAATCATAAAAGTGTAAATAACCCAAATATAAGAACACAGAGTCATTTAATTATGGATTTGCCCAAGTTTATAAGAGGTGTGGTATTTCAGGAAAGCCTGAGCTCATCAGAGACACATGGTGTCAGCCAGTAGGTATGCCAAAGAAGGAGTGAGCCACGTAAGGCATTGGAGATGAGAGGACGCTGAGCAGAGCCAAGGCACAAGTGAGATTCTTGAAGTCCAAGGCAGCGGGTTATGATGGAAAGAACGCATATGATCTTAAGCAATTGGCCACTTCTCTGACCTTAATTATAATTATGAAATGAAAGTAATATTAATAATCATAAGAGTTTCCATCTTAAAGGATTGTAGGGAGAATTGAGATGTGGCACTATGAAAACATTTTGTAAATGATAAAGCAGCGATGGTGGTGAAGAATATGACAACACTGCTCTCCCTTTTCATTGAAAAATAGGTGGAAAAAAGCTTCTTTCTGCTCCTGCAGAGACAGAAGTTCGGACAATGCTCTTCTGTCCACTTTAGAGATCTTGCCCTTATAGATGCTTTGGCATATGACTGGCAGAAAACAGAATGCTTTCAAGGAGGCGTTGGTGGAAGTGGGACCAAAAGGCTAGCAAGGGCCCCTGTTATCTGGCCAGAGTCTCCATCTGCACTACACTCTCTGGTTGATTTTGTCCTTTCTTGGGACCTTAAGGGAAATCTACTCATTTAAAATGAGGAAGGGATACACACACTATGCCATACCCTGCCCTTTAAGAGCTTATACTCTAGCAAACCATGTGCACACCACACACAATGCACCACACATGCACGTGTGTACACACACATGCAAACAGAAGGTAGCAGGAAATTTGAGCATAATTCTCATAAAAGGAGGTATGGTGTGTTTTGTGAGTCCACATTTCCTGGGAGCTCTCCCAGGGAACATAAAAGTGGTCAGCTGCTTGAACAATTCAAAGATGGAGAGAGTGTGATACTCAGAGGGGACAGGTTGAACAACATGAAATAGTAGATTGGGTTTTCTTTTTTTTTATTAAATTAAATTAAATTGACCCATAATTCATTGTTTATGCACCACACCCACAGTTCTATGCAATATGTGCCTTCCATAATACCCACCATTTGTCCATATTATGTTGAGCTCAGTGGCAGAGTGGCAAGACTAGATGGAATAGAGGATAAGGAAAACTGTGGAAGGTCAGGAGGGTCATGCTGAAGTTTAGACTCCCTCCTTAGGTGGTAAAGAGCCATCGGTGCTTTATAAGATATGTTCCGATACGTGTTTCAGGAAGGTAACTGGTGTCTACAGATGAAAACATAGAAATCTGGGATGCCTGGGTGGCTTAGTGGGTTAAGCCTCTGCCTTCACTCAGGTCATGATCCTAGGGTCCTGGGATCGAGTCCCACATCAGGCTCTCTGCTAAGCAGGGGGCCTGCTTCCCCCTCCCCCTCTGCCTGCTTCTCTCCCTACTTGTGATCTCTCTCTTTCTGTCAAATAAATAAATAAAATCTTAAAAAAAAAAAGATAGAAATCTTCATGACTTTGGGCTTAAGAAGGAAAGGGAAATGCATGTCACAAGAGGCAGAGAGAACAGGCAGGAAACAAAGTACAGATGTGAACAGTCTAAACTCAAGCAGTGCTGATGGGAAGAAAGAAAAGGAGATAAATTCAAGAGACATTTTCATGGTAACACCAGTGAACAGTCCCAGTGTGAAAAAGAAGAAATATACAAGCATAATCTTGATGGTTTGAGCTTAGTTTTAGGCAATATTTGTCCTTTACTAGAAGCAGGTCCCCAAGAAGATCATGTGGAGGATGGTGATGTGTTTTAGCTGAGACATGTTTAATTTTACTCCAGGACATTCAGTGGACTTTTCAGGAGGCAGTTGTGAATTTAGATGAAGTTAACCATATAGCTAGGTGTCACCAACTATTATGGAAGCCATGTATTCAGATGGGATCACGTAGAGAATTTTGAGTAAGAGGAGAAAAGCTTTGGAAATACCTATGTTTAAATAAGATTGAAAAAACATGACCTTAAAAGATAAAAAGTCATCTTTGTATGAAAAGAAATCGGTTACAAGATCAATGACTTGATCTTATACCAAAGTGGTCCGTGAGGTCTCTTGGGACTTCCAACTACATTTATCCTGAAGGCACACTGAGTGCCCACTATATGTTAAGTACTGTTCTATGGATATTGGGATGCAAAACAAATCAGTCATGACTTCTGCCCCAAGAAGCATGAAGCTCAATGGCAAGACAGAGGTTCAACAGCTGTTACTTCTGCTGTCACTGAGTTGAGGTGTAATGACAACGTTCACAGGAAACATCATGTTTCCACAACTGCCACAGTTTCAGAAGCTGTTCAGCTTGTGGAAGTAATGCCAAATGAAGCCTAGATCATGACTGGACATGGTAGCCCTTCTCTGCATGAACTGGGGCCCTTAACCATGAAGTAGACATATGGATGGCAGGACGAACCAACTGAAGTTGTAGCAAAAGATCACACCAGTTTTTCCGTACTATTTCCTCACAGACCTGACCCTCTCTCTCCCCGGATGCTTGCTTCAAACCTCAGCAGTTATGAGTCCTACCATGGCTGCCCAGGAATCCCTACCAACAGACAAGAATGTCCATGCTTCTGAACAGCATGGCTGCCATCAGAATGCACACTCCTTCACCCTCTTCTTATATCTTTACTGCCTAAGGACAGAGTCTAGAAGTATGTCATTTTTGAATGGCAATAAGTGAGAATGGGGTAATCAGAAAAAATCAGCTTCTTAAAAAAATATAGATAGATAGATAGAGAGATAGATACCACTGCATACTGGTTAATTTCACTCCCCCCCAAAATAGTCTCTGAAAGACATAATAGTTATTTCAGGCATGGAAGGTTAGCATTTAAAATTATTTTGATTGGAAGCTTTTTTACATCTCTTAAATCATGTCACATTAACACATTTGTGTCATATTCATGGATTCTACATTTGTTGAAAATCAAATAGCTGCCAGGTCTAGTATTATGCACCACAGTGCCATGCTATAGACTATTCCAGATTTATTTCGTTCCTATTAGGTGAAAGTCTTTTGTGATTAAAAAAAAAAATTTGAATAGCCTGCTTATAAAATCCTAAGTGAGTTCAGCTTGGTCTATTGATTCTCAATTTATTTTTTATCTGTTTTGTGAACTTAAATCTTAGTATTTAAAATGGTTTAAAATGACCTTATCAGACTATGCATCTGTAAAAGTAATTTGCATGTGTAATAAATTAGCAATTTTTAAAAAAGATTTTATTTATTTGACAGACAGAGATCACAAGTAGGCAGAGAGACAGGCAGAGAGAGAGGAGTAAGCAGGCTCCCCACTGAGCAGAGAGCCTGATGTGGGGCTCGATCCCAGAACCCTGGGATCGTGACCTGAGCTGAAGGCAGAGGCTTTAACCCACTGAGCCACCCAGGAGCCCCATAAATTAGCAATATTGAACCAAATCAGATTTATATTTAAAAAGCATTCTTTCTATTCATTGCTAATTTGCTTGGCCTAGCAAACAAAGGAAGTACTAGTAGTCCACAGCTGGTCAGAGGAGAACAATCACACTGTACAGCCATGTTGTATGTATTTATTCTGACAAACAGAGAATAAACTATACAGCACATGAACTATATACTGTAAATAACAAATGGCAAAGTTCAAAGATACATAATGTTTGAAAAACTATGTACACATTAAGTCTTTATCAAGAAAAAAAGTCTCTATCAAGGAAAACCCAAAAAATAGGAACTTGAAATTATTAGTGAAATATCTCAGTTGTCCCCCAATCCCAAATCTGTATTTTTTTGGCATCTAAATTCAACACTGATTTCAAATGAGATATGTGGAAGGAAACTCTCCAGTGTCTTCTTAGGTTATCCTTCACACCGACATTCAGTAGTTGGGCTTCCTTCCAAGCCCATTTTGCAATGAAACTGAAATAACTAGGATAACTATAGAGTTTCAGGCAAATCCCTAGGCTGCTTCCACATTGTCATTACCAGAAGTTCCCTGACGTGATGCCCAGCTCCAGGTTGCAAGGGGATATGGGGATGGGAGTGGGGAGGGTGGGGAGGAATGATGGGAATGAGTTGGAGCAGAAAGAGAACGAACTTAGAATTACACGAGGCACACAGTGGTAGGCTAAAGCAGAGTCAGGACAATCAGCCAAGTGTCTGCAAAGGGTCAAGTCTCCAAAATCATCTGCCGACCAATATTAAAAGGAGATAAACACGAAGGAAACACCACGTGCTTCAATTACACCTAAATCTATCCTCTTGCGGTGGTTCCTTAATGTGGTAGGGACTACTATAATAGAAACCAACTGGATTTTCAAGGGCAAGACACTTTGCCACTAAACAAGATGATGTCATCCTTCCTGATGACGAAGAGGAACGGACGATCAGCTCTGAACACCCTGGACTCGGGCAGCTGCTTTTCTACAATGTTATTTCCTGTGGCAGCAGTGGCCTCTGTGCCCTCCTCAGTGACCTCGATGTAGGACTTATGCATCATTTTGGACACATACAGACGGCCTCCTGAAGCTATACCAGAGAGATCAGCTCTGGATTCATCAAAGATGTCTTTCAGCCCTAGGGCTCTTAAGTGGTGTTTGATTTCATAATTCTTCTCTATCTTGAACTGAGGAAGAAACACCTCAACATACTGAGAGCTCATTTTTCTTGGATTGGTCCACTCCATTAGATTCTGAAAGGTCAGTCTGTTTTCAATCTGTAGGAATATTGAAAAGGCAATTCAATATGCTTAAGGGACAGATAAAACACCAACTACAAAGATAGATGGTTTTCCATAATTATTCTCTTCTGGATATTTGAGTGAAGTATGTCAGTGGGTCCAGAGGATTCTGAAAATGGGAAATTATTAGCATAAATAGTTCAAGCACTCTTTAATAAATCATGTTTAATTTTCTATGCTATGACAAGGTGTGACTTACTTGTACTTCAAGGCATTTCTTTTCTCTGCCCACATATGAACAAATACAGCCAAGAACAATGGGCAGGTGAAGGAATTAGGGTAGCAGAGATCATCAGAGGGTGAAAGGAGCTCAGGTCATTTAAGTCAGCATTTCTTGACCATTTCCCATCATGAACAACATAGAAAATGGTAATGTTTGCATAGCTTTCCAGAATAACCAATGGGATGGCAGGTGGCCCAAAGCAAGGAGCCCAGAGCTCTAGCTTCCAGAGTTTAGGTGATCAGTACCTACTAGCATAGTCGCCTACACCACTGGGGGGCTTGGATCCAAATACATCCTCCTATTCAATACATGGGACAACTGAAGTTCAAGACATTGTAGGAAATATGCCAAATTGCATAGCTGGGCACGTCAGTTACATAGCTAGGAGCCCACGGTCCTCTCTCCAGCACCACTGCTGCCCTCAGTGATTCTCTAGTGGAATTCACCAACTCTTGAATACTGAGAATTGATCAGGGACTAGTCCAGATGTACACAGGGAGGATTTTTCGTGCACATTGCTTATAAATCTTATATGTAGATATTTATTCTCAAATTCAGTCTTACTGGAATTTTAAAAGCTTTTCACAGTTATCCTTATCAAAGACCTAAACTTGTTTAATCAAATTTTGTCTGATTAAAATTTTATGTGTGTAAATTATCCAGTTTATGGTTAATCTATAATAACTTCTCACTCTGAATTAGAATTATTTCCTCATTTAGCTCACTATAAAGCCAACTTCCCCATTATTTCATTACATAGGATTATATAGGTCTATAAGATAATGTAGGAATGTAGATTTATACTCATCTGATCTAAACATTATTAGCAAGATCTATTACAGAAAAGAAAAACTTAGAAAATAAGTATAAGAACAAATCTATCTTTCATGTTATCTGCCATTTGTTTTATATGGGCTAATTTTTCTGTTATGGTAGATTATTTGAAGTTAAAATAACTGATGTATGCTAAAATCTAATTGTGATAATGATTGTCAAGTGAATTATTGGTTTAATATGAGTATCAATATTTTATATTGTCACTTTAGGTTTAACAATAGCAACTTCATGACATTCCTCTTGCTGTTCATCAAAAAAAGGTAATTAAAATGAAACTAAATGAAAATCATTATAATGATTCAGTGGTTTTGTCCATTTAGAAACTGTATTTCTAAAGTTCTAAAATCATGTTTCTAAATCATAGAAAAAGGATGGATAGAAGTTATGCCTCTAGGTATGAGGAGAACTTCTTTATATTCTATGTAGTTTCCCAGTTATTTTACAAGCAAGAGTCATCATTTTACTAATCAAAACACCAAAAAATATTTTAAACTTTAGGTGTAACATTTTAGGGTAGCTGATAGGTGTGTACACCCACACATATTTGTACATATGTATGTATCTATCAGATAAATTGATCAAATTCCATGACCCTCCTTTCCCTGCCCCACAAGACTGCTGTATGGATCAAATGAGATAACATAAATGCAGCTCAGAGTACATGGCCTGGCACATAATAGATGTTCAATGAATGGTGTCTATTATTACTTTTGATTGGAAATACAGAGAGGGATGTTGACACCCAGGCTTCTGGGATTTCAGGTCACAGGCTCAGGAGGCTATATGGATAGGCCTGAAAAAAGATCAGGATCTGAGATATGGTGATTCTTCCTCGCTTTTCAGGACTATCACTCTTTGCCTCTTGTACCATGCTGGTCTATTGTCCTAGTCACACCAGTCACAGGGCAGTCCCTAACTTCTGCTTTTCCCAGAGACATAGCAGCTCACATACATTTCAGTGCACAAAGGCCCAGGACTCCAGACCCCACAGTATCATTCCTGCCTGAAAATTGTCTGTTCAAATTCCAATAATACATGAAACACAATTTTCATGGCCAAGTGCAAAGACCTAAACTTGTGCCATTTTCTTTCCAAAGCTGAGATCTGAGAGGGTTCCAATTTCATAGCTATTCAACTAAAACTATGTTAAACGGAAATAATTCAATCTCAGTAGTAACAGCACCTGGCACAGAGTAGGTACTCCTTAAATATTTGTCAAATGAATAGGGGTAAATCTCTAATTCTTACAACCCAAAATTGTAAAGTTGATGCATAAAAATACAATCAATAATATCCTAAAAATCTTCTAATTCCCCAATAGCGAAAGTGGCAGTAGCAACTTACTTGGGACAGGTCATTTTCAGGCAGCATAATGAACATGCTTATGCCACCGTGATACTTGAGCTCAAGAACCTGTAGGGGTGGGTCTCTAACAACAGAAAAATTGAACTTCCGTTCTTGATGCATCATGGCGACTGCTTTCCCAGGACACTGTAAGTCAAGTCAGAAAAAAATTTTTATTAATCTCCTTATTTCACTTATAAGAATAATGTTTCAGTTTTCGTTTGGTTGACCCTGTAGATTTTTCCTGATTTGTTGCCAATAGTGGTTGCAGTGGTTCATGGCTTAGGGGTACAAGCACAGACTTTGAGATTAACTGCCTGAGTTTAAAACTTCCAGCATGCAATTTTGGGCGAGTTACGTCACCTTTCTGTGCCTCCCTTTCTTCGTCAATATAATGGAGGTAAAACAGTCTCTACTGTGCAGGACTGTTGTAAAGATCATGTGCGTTAATATACTTAGAACTTGGTTCATTTCTTTGCACTTAGCATATTATCTGAAAACGTCTAAATAGTAAGCAACAAATAATTATTAAATAGCATTGTAATTAAAAGTGGATGCTATAGGTTTTTTATTTTTATAAGACCTCATTCTTTTTTTTTAATTAAAGATTTTATTTATTTATTTGACAGAGAGAGAATACAAGCAGGGAGAGTGGGAGAGGGAAAAGCAGGCTTCCTGTTGAGCAGAGAGCCAGATGCATGGCTCAATCCCAGGACCCTAGGATCATGCACCAAAGGCAGAAGCTTAACGACTGAGCCACCGAGGTGCCCCTAAGACCTCATTCTTAAATTGTGTGATTTTGATGGTACGGGTCTGTAATTGACTTCTGACAAAAGAAAAAAAAAATCTATACTGTTCATGGCTATACTTATCACTCATTCAGCGATCTTTGATTTCTACCAGCTCTCACCACTCCTGTATCTAAAAGTTCTGATGTGGAAGAATGCAGAAAGAACATTTCAATAAATAAAACTAAATTTAAAAGTTTAATCTGAGTTTCTCTGTTTCAACACAACCTAAGCCAAAGGCAGATGCTTAACCAACTGAGACACCCAGGTCTCCTGGCCAAAAAAAAAAAAAAAAAAAATCTAAAAAATATTCCCATACCTTGGGAGATTTGAACAGGCAATTTACAGTTTCATTCTTGGTGAAGGCCAGTTCCCACTTGCCTTTGAAGTACACAGCATTCACCAGCACCATTACAGCCGAAGAACTTATGCTACCTGCTCGAAAGATGTTCTTGATTTTGCCTTTTGAAATATAAATGGAGAAAATATGTTAATTTTTAATGTATTTTTAATTTTTTTTTAGATTCATTTATTTATTTGGGAGAGAAGAAGAGAGAGCAGGGGGAGGGACAGAGGCAGAGGGAGAGATAATCTCAAGCAGACTCCCCACTGAGGATGCCCCCTCCACCCTCACCATCGTAGGGCTTGATCTCACCACCCTGAGATCACAGTCTGAGCTGAAATCAGAAAGTGAATGCTTAACCAACTGAGCCACCCAACTGCCCCATTAAAATAATTTTTAAAAAAAGACAAGGTGAACATGATGTTTTCCTTACAACATAATTATAATAACAATGATACTATAATAATCTATGACCAATTGCTCCTCCAGTACTCTCTGAGCACTTTATGTACAATGTTTGATTTAATCCTCACAAAATCTCTGTGAGGTGAGCACTTTCTTGTGGAGGAAGCTGAAACACAGAGAGATGAAGTAATTCGTACAAAATCACACAGCAAGAAACTTAGGGCACCAGGATTCTGACCCAGAAAGACAATTCCCAAAGCCCCTCTTTGCTGTTAAGCACCAAACTACCTTTACTGCCTAGACAAGGCCACAGCACTTCAAATATAATTTAACTCCATTCTGTTGGACTAATTTCTTCCTTCCTTCCACATGAACAAGATTTTGCTGGATGTCAACCCTATTCTCGATTCTTGAATCACAACCACAGTCCTTGCTATCATTGGGCTCGCAGTCCACTGCAGGGAGGGCAGCTGTACACATGGGTACCACAGCCACATGCTGAGTGTGCTGTGGGGACACAGATGAGGGGCATCCATCTCAGGCTTGGCCCTCTGCTTGAGCTGATGGCAAGGTGGGAGGTGGAGAGAATCTGCATACAGCAGAGGCTGTTTACCCAAACACATGGAAGCATGGAAGAGCACAGTGTATTTGGAGAAACCCTAACTCATTCCAATGCGTAGGGAAAGTAGGGTTGGAAAGGTTAGAGGCAGGGGCCAATAATGAAGAGCCCTGAATGTCTGGTAATAATTGGGTTATCCTGAAGGCAATGGAAAATAATTGTTCAGGATTCATTGGGATATAAGAAAGGACACGGCCATGATGGGTCAGATTTACCTTTTAAGAGGATTGCATTGGCAGTGTGTGGAGGATGGAGTTGGGGTGGTAGGACTTGGGTGGGTTTGTTGGAATGTTGACAGCATTTTGAAGTGTGCCCTCCAAATGAGTATTGAGAACTAATGCTTATCAAAATAAGAATAATTTTTGAAATATATTTGCATGAAAAAAGAAGGAAGAGAAATGAATAATTGGTCCAGGTGAAAAAAGATATTAGCAATCTGATACCCTTAAAAACTACACACTAAATAGAATTCCATTCAGTTATTAGGAAAAGCAATTACACGGTTCCTCTTTGTTTGTGAATAGTATATTTGAAACATGGCTAATGGTCCAAGTAACCCTCTACTGAGGTAATGACAAATGAATAAGCAAAAGAAAACTGGGACACTGTATTCTTGTTCCCAGGACAAGTTGTAGTATGTCAAATGTTTGCAAGTCACATGATTTTTACTTTTGAGACAGAACCACACTCAGCAAATACTTGTATGTTGTTCAGAGTATAAATCCAAGTCAAGCCTTAAGTAAAGAAATGACTAGGTTTGGGATTAATTGATTAACAAAATAGCAATGAATACATTTCCTTATTTGTTTTGAACTCAACAAGAACATCTGCTGGAATTCAGTTTTTAGCTGTGTGAAAACACTTACCAATAAAGCAATGTACTTTTTCTGGAAGGTACCACTTTTGTCACATACATTATTTTGATACATGAAGAGGGTTTTAAATGAAAGATAAACAATGCATCTTTTAGAGGAAGCAATGATATAAAATATATTTCCCAAATAGTAATTTATGAATGGTCATAATGAAATCAGTATTTGTTTCATAGGCTTGTTTCCCAATCCAATGAGATAATGTAATAGGTAAGATTTCTGAAAAGTATAAAGCATTCAAATTATAAAGATTATTCAGAACCACACTGTGGACAAATACTAAAGCAATTTTCTTTCTTCTTTTATTTAATAATTTATTTGATGTAACCAATAGAACCTAAATATTACCATTCCACCAAATAGTAAATATAAAAAACTATTAAGGATGTTTACATTCTTTACTTCATACTTGACCTATGCAATTAAATGGTCATAAAAATTGCAAAGTAGTCTCTAAAAATATGGGAGATAGAATGTGAAGAAAAAAATATAAACACAAATGTGAACGTAGACTCTGAACATAACTAGGTCAACTTATTTTTTGTGCATAAAACCAAGGACTAGAATAGAAAATGGGAAAAGGAAGCATTGATTTTTTGAGGTGCTAGGATTGTGTTAAAAAACATATACCTTCAAATTTACCATCTTAACAGATCAGTTGTATTAACCATATATGCCTTGTGGTATATCACATTTTCAGAACTTACTTCACTTTACAAAACTGAAACTCTAAATACATCAAACAACTCCCCTTCACACAACAATCCCCAAAGACTGGTAACCACCATTCTTGTTTATTTTTTTTTAATTGAAGTATAATTAACATACAGTGTTATATTAAGTTTCAGGTATACAATATAATAATCCAATAATTCTACACATTACTCAGTGCTCATCAAGTTAATTGTACTCACCTATTTCTCCCATCCCCCAACACACCTCGCCTAACCATCTGTTTGTTCTCTGTATTTATAAGTCGGTTTTTTGTTTGCCTCTTTTTTTCTTTGTTTTGTTTCTTAAATTCCACATGTAAATGAAATATTTGCTTTTCTCTGTCTGACTTATTTCACTTAGCATTATACCCTTTAGATCTGTCCATTGTTGTAAATGGTAATATCTCATCCTTTTTATGGCTGAGTAATATTCCTATCTATCTATCTATCTATCTATGAGATATATATCACATCTTATTCATCCATTAATCTACTGATGGACATGTGGGATGCTTCCACATCTTGGCTACTGTAAATAACAGTGCAATAACCACAGGCATACATGTATTTTTCAAATCAGTGTTTTTCATTTCCTTTGGATAAATACCTAGTAGTGGAATTACTAGATATTGATATCTAGTAATCTATTGATTACTAGATATTGATAGCTCTGTTTTTAACTTTTGAGGTACCTCCATTATGTTTTCCATAGTGGCTGCACCAATTTGTCTTACCACCAAGAGTGCATGAGAAATATTCAATAACATCAATCATTACTTTGGATTAGGAGGAACTGTTCCTTGCATGTTTTAAAAAAGATATCCAGCTCTAAAGTTGGCCATTCTCAGTATTCACATATAACTGGCAAATCTTGTAAAAAAAAAAAAAAATAGGGTTGCACTTACCATGTGTTTCATTTTCAATCCATTTATTGATTTTATATCTGGTATCTTCTACATCATTTGTGAAGTCAACTCGTTCCACTTTAGCATTGTATAATTTTTCAGCACACTCAATATAGTTCTATAAATATAAATAATTACAGTTCTGTAAGTGATACATAGTTCTTATAGTCACAAGTCATCATTAACTAAGCATATAAAAACTCTGTTTTTCAACTTGTCTCTTCATTTCCACCATTTTACTCAAAGACTCATTCCCCACTCAAAGATGAGGAAATATGGATAGAAATATGAAAATATGGCTGGATAGGTTGCTGGAGAACCTGAAATTGAATTTGCACAGCAAGCACACTATTTGAACCTAAGTTTATCTGAAGTAGATTAGGGGAGGCTAACAGGGATTATGGCTAAAGCCCACTTCCTTGGCTTTAGCACTGTTTTCTCACCATAAGTACTTCAACAGTGTCCTTGCTCATCTCCCTTGCTTGTGTCACCCGCTTCCTACTGAAAGCATTAAGAAGGTTTCCAGGCAACTTCTTGTACTTAAGATAAAGCTCAAGCCCCTGGACCTGGCCTGCATTTGAAAGAAAAAAAAAGAAGTCAAGTTGAAGAAGATGAGCAGAAAAGTAAGGCCCCAAGCAATAGTACACTCAGAGAAGTAAGAGTATCTTTGCACACTCAGGAGACCCACAGGAATTTTTGATGACTGAAGCATGTGGTGAAAGGGGAAAATGGAGGACAGGAGACAGGACAGAGGAAGAGCATGAGTGTCTTATTTCCCTGGAAAAGGAGCTTTCATTTTATTTTAGGAAGAGTTATTAAAAGGATTTAAACAGGAGAGTAATATAATTAAATATGCATTTCATAAAGGTGATTCTGAAATCAGCATAGGAAAAAAAATGAATGGAAATAGAGGGACTTACTAAAATGTCCTTATAGTTTATCCTTAGGAATATAAAGAGGTCCTGAACTGAAGCACTGGCAGTTTCCAGGGCCATGGGGAGGACAAAACAAATTTTAGAGATACACTAAGAAGGTAGAACTAACTCTTTCTTGTCCCCTACCCTTCCCTTTCCTTGTTGAACAGCTGAGACTCAAAGCCATTAGGAGGGGCAAATCTAGGTAGGTACACATCTCAGGGTGGGGAGGACCAGTGTGGCAGAGCTGGATGGATGGCAGAGCTCCATCATGGTGAGGAGAAATTCAACACAAAGTATTAGCAGCCAAAGGAGACAAAGAACACATTGCCTTGTCAGGGAAGCCCAGCTCTGGAATTCAAGCTTAGGCAGAATCCAGAGGCATTCCTGAGGAGGGGTGGCCTCATGCAGGTATTAGATCCTAAATAGTGTGAAGTGGACATTCTTGTGGGATGTCAAAGCCCCAAAAAAGTGACAGGAACATCTCTGTGGTGGGCAACGACCATGGGATGTGGGAGACTAAGACGAGGGAAGACATATACTCCTAGTATGTGTGTGTGTGTGTGTGTGTGTGTGTGTGTGTGTGTGTATACACACAGCCTCGCATGGAGGGGCAGATCTCTTATGGGATAAAGAAGGTGTTTTCACATTGGAAGGAGCAACAGCATCCATCAGTGATGGGAAATAGGTTACATAGAGGGAGATTGATCAAGCAAGTAAATATGTAAGAATAATACAGCCAGATTTCTTAATGCTGGAGAAGGGAGTTAAATGAACACAGAAAAAGAGAAAAAAAAAAATGAACCCTGTGGTGTTTGATGGAAATTAGAGATATCAGTAGGAACCCATGGGTTTCACTATATTTGGGTAAAAAGATGAACATTGATTTAATATGTGCATGTATTTTCCTAAAAAGGAACTAGGGCTCCTGGAGAAATGGCTGATTCTAGGGCTGAGGCAGGGAAAGAAGATGGGATTGGAAATTCTCATGGTGCCAGAAATGAGGTGCTCAAATGAGGTGGGCATGTCAAACAAATATAGATGTCAATAGAAGGGATAATTTGAGCATGAAAATAATATGATGGATTAACCCTTTGGCTAAAACAAGACACCATGGGTCCATATTATTATAAATAAACAAATAAATATCTTTTATCAAGAATGAGATATTTACACAGTCTGAAAGCCATTCTTCACAAGATACTTAACAAAAAGGGAAAAAGAGTAACTTCACAGCAGAGAAACCCAGCATACATCCCTGTAATCATGTGACCAAAGATGGCAGGACAAGCAACAGGATAAATCAGAATCCTGCCAGTGTGCCACAGGGACACTGTGGCACAACAAAAACAAACAGACTTCATTGGATGTTTCCATAAAATCTGGTGCAAATGTTAGCTAATACTATGGTGATAATTCTTGCATAATATGTAAGTGAATCAAATCAACATGCTCTATACCTTAAATTTATACTATATTATATATCAATCATAATTCAGAAATGCTGGGAGAAAATAGGACTCTAATCATGAAGACATATCAAAAAAACCCACACTGAAGGGCATTCTAAAATATATCTGGCCTAAAACTGGACACTAAATAATCATCAAAAGTGTCAAGATCATGAAAGTCAAGACAGGCTATGAGCTGTTCCAAACTGAAGGAGACTAAAAGTGAGTCAACAACAGAATATAATGATTGATTCTGAGCTAAGTCCTTTGCTATGAGGGATTATGTTGGGCTGACTGGTGACACCCAAAAGGATCTGAAGATGGGCTGAATGTACACTGTTAACTTCCTGATCTTGATGGTTGTATGGTGTCTATGTAGGAGAGTGCCACTGGAGGAATTACATGAAAGTATTCAAACATGATAAAGCATCTTAAATGCTTCAGGAGGAAAGTGTTCTTTCTATAATACTTGGAACTTCTATGTGAGTTTGAAATTATTTCAAATAACTTTTCTTTGAAAGTAGAAGGAAAATCAATTAACGCTTCTTCACTGATCGACAGTGAAGCTCCAGGGAAAGGAAATGTCAAAGTTGATCAAAATACCTGGTAGGTCATTCACTGAAAGAGAACTCAGAAGAAAAAGAATATGTGGGAATAAGAGAGATGCTGTGTTGAAGAACCTGTAAATGCCCACTTGAAGACTGGCAGTAGGCAGGCAGAGAGATGAGCATGACATTGAGGGTGAGGAATGAATGAGCTGTGGAGGTACGGAGGACAACATCAAGTTAAACTTTCTAAGTCAATCATCTCTTCTTAGAAGAGGCCAGAGGGCAGAACCCTAAAGAGCAACAGTATTTCAGAGATGAATAAATGAATAAAGATAAACAAAGGAAAGTGAAATGAAGAGAAGGTAGAAAACCAGGAGAAATCAATGCTGTAGAAACCATGAGAGGAGAAAGTTTCAGGGATCTCCAATAGCACTGAATACTAAAGAGGCAGGTAAGACCCAGACTGCAAAGTGCCCATAGCTTGGTGTCCACTGGAAGCCAATAACTTGGTAAGAGCAACTTACCTTGGTTAAGAGCAGCTTCAGGAGAATGTGGAAAGTAGAAGCTAGTTTGCAATAGATGGAGCAGTGAGAGAGGGTGAAAAAAAATGGATTCTGCCTGTACATATCATCCTTCAAATAGTATTTTTCAAGTTTAGACTGTCAGAGTGAGAAACACAGAAATGGAAAAAGAATCATGGGGTAACTTTAAAAAAAAAAGGAGAGAAAAATTGAGAAGATGTGTATCTGGAGCACATTTATATGTGATGAAGAATAAGAAAACAGAGTAACAGAAGTTCAGGAAAAATACAGAAACAGCACCAAGAAACTGGGGGCAAGGGAGGGGGTGAGGTGGCAAGGAGAAATGGAGGACTTATCCATTAAGCAAAGTGTTCCCCTGATATTGAAGGGAAAAGGGAAAGGGAGCAGGGTGTTATTTGGGGTACGGATCCGCTCTGATTGCCTATTTTCTTTGTCAAGTAGAAGACAAGTGGAGATGGGAATTTATTGCTTAAATAGGAAAATAACATTGTTAAAATGTCTACACCGCCTAGAGCAAATCTATACTTTCAATGCCATCCTGATCAAAATTCCACTGGCATTTTTCAAAGAGCTAGAGCAAACAATCCTAAAATTTGTAAGAAACCAGAAGGGACCCCGAATTGCTAAGGATATGTTGAAAAAGAAAAACAATACTGGGGGTATCACATTGCCTGATTTCAAGCTTTACTACAAAGCTGTGATCACCAACACAGCATGGTACTGGCACAAGATTAGTGAAACAGAGTAGAGAGCCCAGATATGGACCCTCAACTTTATGGTCAAATAATCTTCGACAAAGTAGGAAAAAAAAAATACAGTGGAAAAAAGACAACCTCTTCAATAAATTGTGCTGGGAAAATTGGAGAGCTATGTGTAGAAGAATGAAACTTGACCATTCTCTTAAACTATACACAAAGATAAACTCAAAATGGATAAAAGACCTCAACATGAGGCAGGAATCCATCAGAATCCTAGAGAAGAACATAAGCAGTAACCTCTTTGACATTGGCCACAGCAACTTCTTTCAAGATATGTCTCCAAAGGCAAAGGAAACAAAAGCGAAAATGCACTTTTGGGACTTCATCAAGATCAAAAGCTGCACAGCAAAGGAAACAGTCAACAAAACAAAGAGGCAACCCATAGAATGGGAGAAGATATTCGCAAATGACACTACAGACAAAGGGTTGATATCCAAGATCTATAAAGAACTCCTCAAACTCAACACACAAAAAACAGGTAATCACATCAAAAAATGGGCAGAAGACAGACACTTCTCCAAAGAAGATATACAAATGGCTAACAGACACATGAAAAAATATTCAACATCATTAGCCATCAGGGAGATTCAAATCAAAACCACATTGAGATATCCCCTTACACCAGTTAGAATGGTCAAAATAAACGAGACAGTAAACAACGTGTGTTGGAGAGGAGGTGGAGAAGGGGGAACCCTCTTTCACTCTTACACTGTTGGTGGGAATGCAAGTTGGTGCAGCCACTTTGGAGAACAGTGTGGAGATTCCTTAAGAAATTAACAATAGAGCTTCCCTATGATCCTGCAATTGCACTACAGGGTATTTACCCCAAAGATACAGATGTAGTGAAAAGAAGGGCCATCTGTACTCCAATGTTCATAGCAGCAATGGCCACAGTCGCCAAACTGTGGAAAGAACCAAGATGCCCTTCAACGGAAGAATGAATAAAGAAGATATGGTCCATATATACAATGGAGTATTATGCCTCCATCAGAAAGGATGAATACCCAACTTTTGTATCAACATGGATGGGACAGGAAGAGATTATGCTGAGTGAAATAAGTCAAGCAGAGAGAGTCAATTATCATATGGTTTCACTTCCTTGTGGAGCATAAGGAGTAACACAGAGGACATTGGGAGATGGGCATGAGAAGTGAGTTGGGGGAAATTGGAGGGTGAGACGAACCTTGAGAGACTGTGGACTCTGAGAAACAAACTAAAGGTTTTGGAAGGGAGGGGGATGGGGGGAGAGGTGAGCCTGGTGGTGGTGGGTATTAAGGAGGGCACATATTGCATGGAGCACTGGGTGTGGTGATTAAACAATGAATTCTGGGACACTGAAAAGAAATAGAAAAAAAAAAAGAAAGTGCATTATTCTGAAGCAGATTTGTTTCTACCTACAGAAGAGAAGCTGGAATATAAGACAACTCAAGTCTAGTTTTTTTCTCTAGATACAATTTGTTCCAAGAACTTATATGATGTATTCACCTTTAATAAAGAGATACTGTTGTTTTGTCTCTTAAGAATTCTTCCATTAATTTTAAGAATATCAAATGGTCTATCCAGAGCTAAAATATTCATCCTATGTATATTACAACATGTATTTCTATTTCAGTATTAAAGTAAGTTCCTATTTAAAAAAAAGAGAGAGAGAGAGAGAAGAAGCTTGAAAGCTTAAAGTGCTTGTGTAGTATGGGAATTCTATTTTTGAGGTGAACACACAAATGGCTATAAAATTTAGGTGCTAAGTCCCAGTGTTGGGTTTTGGGTAGGCGGAGAGCAGTAGGCACGCAGGCAGTCACCTCAGGAACCCAGAGCAGCAATTCTGAGGAGCACAGGGGTGTTACCCTGAGGTCTCAGGTCATCCCAGATGACCCAGCCGTCCACCCACCCACCCCACCCAAAGGCAGTGGTGACACCCTGTTACTGCTGTGATTCTGTTAACCAGGGGAAGCAGGATGTGCACTAAAGAAAACCCAGGGCCATTTCCACCAACTCCCATGGCTTCTAGTCCTTACCTGAGCTCCCACAGCACTGGGCCCTTTTCCTGCTCCAGGACCAACTAAACAAATCTAAGGAAGCAGAGATTAGAGCTCCTGGTATAAACCTAGTTGAAACTGATGGTGGCCAAAAGGGGTTGCTGGGAAATGGAGAGAAGAGAAGAGCTTTCAGAAACTGGTGAGAGGAATGAGAGAAATTGCTGTGAGCGCCCAGCTGGCTGCTGGACAGCATGGAGGACACCTAGCAGGGCTAGGAGCCCATGGTGTCCTGGTGGTGACCGCACACACCGAGGCTTGGCACAAGTGTCACCTATGGGCCGAGGCACAGCTGCTGGGGGAAGTCAAGGGACTGATCCGGGTGGGGCTATGTTGGGGGAGAGAGAGAGCTCATATGTTGAGAGATGATTAGAGACGGAAAAGTTGCATAACTCGATGCAGTTGAAGAACGGGTAGAGCGGGCCTGAAATCATGAGAGAATGAGAAGCATGAAGTGATGTGGCCCCTGACAGGGCAGCTCCAGTTGTAGATTGCAGTGGAACAGTTCTGGGTGTTGATGAGTTTCAGGGTGGGGCTTGGGCATTTGTTACTGTCATGGCCGAGGGAGAGAGGGTCAGGAGACTGTAAGGAGGGAAACTGAGCTCACAGCCGGCTGTTATAGGGACACTGAAGTCACCCTCAATGGTGGCAGAGCTTGGGGCAATAGGGAATGACCTTCACAGAGGTCTGACCAAGACAGATTTAGCACAGATTCAGGGAGGAGAGTGGAGAAAAGTATCAGAGATGGCAGCTGGGTCTTCTCCATACATTTTGTAAAGAAAATGGATACATTATTATTATCTTCCTCAATTCAAATAGACTCCTTCATATTCAAATATGAGTAAAATACTGTTACACAACAAAATGTAGAAAATTTGGAGACGATCTATCTTTGTACTGCACTGACAACTGAAAGGCAAGTCATGCTTTTAATCAAAAGTAGTTTTTCGAATAGCTGTGTATGTAAATGTCTGGGAGGAAAAACAATGGCAGCGTCTGTTTTCCATGTTGGTGATTGGATCGCACCTTTTCTGTGCCGGGTGCATACACTGAGTCCTAGATAAAGGAACATGGAAATGTGCTATAAATAGTAACATGACAGACACATCAACTTCCAGGTTAAAAGGGTTAACAGTCCCTCGGGGAGTCCGCAGTACGTGTGGGAAAAGAGACAGGAAATGTGGAGTTGAACCTACAAGGCGGCCCTGGAAAGCTTGTGTAGGATTCTTTGGGAAAGATTAAAACACAAAGTGGCCTAGTGCTTCATACCTGGCAGGCTGCCGAAGGGCTTGGGCGCGGTTTGGGAAGGGACAAAGATCTGTGTGGGTGACAGACAGAAGACAATAATGGTTGGGTGGAGCACAGACAGCTGGCACAGACACAAGTGGAGATCAGCCCAGAGATGTCACGGAAGCAGAGCTTTATGGTCGTCTGACGAGTGGAGAATTACAGGGAGCACAAACACGCCCTGAAAACCATGGCCACTGCAGCTCTGAACAGCGCTAACCAGCTCCTGGCTGTCCCCGCGACAGTGGCTGTAACGCACGCGGGGCGCCTGCGAGGAGCCCGGGAGCCTATAGGGTACAGTCGGGGTCTCCCTGGTCTTTGCGTGAACAGAAAGCCACTGAAAGCACAAAAACCACCCAGTAACGTGGAAACTTCACCCGCTGACCTCACGTGAGCCAGACCCTGCCTTTGGACCAGCCCGAGCCGCTCCTCCGCCAGCAGCTGGCTGTATCCGCCCATGTGCCCTACCAGGACACTCACGGCCGTCAATGATCCCATGGCGAAGTCACTGTTGGCAGGAGGGGTGAAAGGGCGTGGCTGAGAACAGAGGAGGTGAACTCAGCCCTGGGGATCCACAAGGATCCCAGGAGACACAAAGCTCAGAAGAAAAGTGGGTAGACTTTTTTCTCTGCTGCCCACCGACAACCCTAAGTGGGCTGCCTGCTCCTCCCTCCCCATGACTGCCAGAGGACATGGTCTCCTGTTTTGGAGCCTCTCAGTCTGGGGACCCTGAATATGGGGAGTGCTCAGCTCCAGTAAAGCTGTACTCTAGAAACAGGAGAGATGAAATTTCAAAGACGTCTGGGAACATAATTAGCAAAAAAAATCATCACTGTATCGCTCTGTAGAAAGACAAAAGCCTTTTGCAGATGATGGGTTGAACTGGGGTCCAGAGTAGAAATAACCTGTGACAGGGGAGGCCACACTTACCTTATGAAAGTCAAACACTTTTTCTGCAAAAAGACCATTAGCAATGTGGAGTTCGTAATCCCTATGGGATGTGTTTATATCAGAGAGAACTCTTTTCAGTTGAGACTGAAGTCCTGGCTGTTATTAAAAAGATGTATAAAAATGTGTTACAGGACTGCAAATATATCCACACTCTTATTTACACATAACATAAAATATGTATACTATATCATGAAAGAACTGAAAAATAATGATGTTTGTAGATTCAGCAACACCACCTCTATTTACAATTTCTTGCCCTTTCTCAAATAGTACCTGTGATCAAAGTTAATTACAAATTTTACTAAAATAGTTAACTTGAGTGCTCACTTCGGCAGCACATATAAAATAACTTAAGAATAAAATTATTAACAGCAGATAATGAATTTGCCTTGCATGTATACTAAAAAATTCATTTTACCAATATAAGTTGGCTGTGAATATCAAAGGATAAAAGCAAAACATTTATTTCCAAACTATCTTGCCAAAATCTGGCCAACACAGAAGTAAAATATTGGTAAGTTAATAATTAACAAGTAAATTACCAAAAACTGTCCTTGAGATGTCACAAGATGGAAATCTGAGAGAGACACATTCCCTTGCTTGGAAGGATGGTAAGCATAATTAAATACATCAGCGCAATAGTGATTTCTCTAAAGTCAGTCTCACAATCTCTTTCCCTGAAAGAACATGTTGTCTTTACCTGAGCCTGAGAAGAGCTTCCCCATCCCGAGGCTGTGTTGAAGTGAAGCATCTGCAAACAGGGAGTAAGGAAATCAGTTAGCAGGTCCTGCTCGAGGGGAAGGGACCCCACAAAATAAAGGAAAGAAGGGACTCTTTGTTAGTGGCTGTGCTTGCATGTGTGTTTCGTAGCAGAAAATAGGTAGCTATTGACTTGGTTAGAACACAGGTCATGACTGTGATCTACTGACAGAACACAGGTCATGACTATGAGCTACTGACAGAAGACAGGTCATGCATTGGGTAAAGCACCCAGCAGCTGGCAGAGTGAATAAATCGATGGCTACAAAATGAATTGTGTCTACGAATCATTTTGGTCTGCTCACTCTCACGGAGCAATTGAACAATTATTCACTGATTAAACCTGACAAGGATTTAAAAAGTATCAAATGAGCAATTTTATTTGCCCACATGGCAGGCAAGATTAAGGTTAATGATGCAGGCACAAAGATAAAAAAGAGAGACAAAGGTACTGGGTATCTAAGAAATCCTAAATGAAGTGAAATTGGGACTTGAGAGATGTGAAAACAAAATAAAACAAAAAAGATCCTACAATTATTTGAAATTAAGTAGTTAATTAGCATTTCCACAGTGGCATCGTGGATGTGTGGCATCATTTATGTTATGTTTTCCTTTTCCAGTGTGGCTCTCATAATCTCATTATTCTACTAATTGCTATTCTGCCCAAGCTTTAATTTTCTATTGCACTTTATCTATTATCTATTATCTATTGCACTTTTAATTTCCCCAGACCCTTATGGTCATGGGATCTGAAACACAAAAGGGCTTCTCTACAAGGAAGTGATAAAGGGTGCTACGCAGTGATAATCATTTATGCGGCCATCTGGAGCAAACTGAATGCGCACTGAGAGAGACAGGTAAGATTTTCTGTAAAGAGATGTAGGTTTTCTTTAAGGGGTCACATGCGGGGGCGCCTGCGTGGCCTGAAGAGTTAAGGGTCTGCCTTTGGCTCAGGTTATGATCCCAGTGTCCTGGATGGAGTCCCAGGTCGGGCTCCCTGGTCAGCATGGAGTCTGTTTCTCCCTCTCCCTCTCCCTCTGCCGCTCCCCCTGCTTGTGGTCTATCTTTCTCTCTCTCAAATGAATAAATAAAATCTTTAAAAAAGAGGGGGAGGTCATGTGTGCTATATCTGAACCATACCCCTGGTGGGAGGTAGAAGTAGGGAGAAGAGGCAAAGGAGCACTCCGACACTGGGTAAAGAAATTACGGATGGGAATCTAATTGAGTCAATGTTAATATTTGTGTGTCTGTGGAGGCTTTCAACTTCAAGACTTCAAGACTTTGGACCCCTAATCAATAGCACCATCTTATTGGCTATGACGAAATGGAAGAGCTACGTAAGATAGATGAAAACATATGGGGGCAATGAGTGTCATTATTAGTCTTAATAGGTCACAGAGAATTGGAACCTACCTTAATTTCTACAGCCTCTTAATCTGAAATAATAATTAACATGAGATGGAGTAAGAGATAAACTTGATATACAAATTAGTAGTCAATTTAAAATTCACTGGTGGGGTCTCTGCAGGCATGGAGGCACCATGCTTCATGCCCCAGATGTCATCCTGTCCCCCAGGTTCGATGCCACTGTGGAATATGAAACATATCAGGTTCCTTTCTCATTTTGCCTTGGTGTTGGATAGACTGGTATTTGGGAATATATGGAGGTACCAGAAACATAAAATATCATGGGACAGTGTCAGGACTCAAAAATGCTAATGTCTTTTCTGAACTAATTCTTGTGGAACCAAGGAAATACTATAAAAATTATATGAATCTCTCTGCTTGACTTATTTCACTCAGCATAATCTCTTCCAGTCCCGTCCATGTTGCTACAAAAGTTGGGTATTCATCCTTTCTGATGGAGGCATAATACTCCATAGTGTATATGGACCACATCTTCCTTATCCATTCGTCCATTGAAGGGCTTCTTGGTTCTTTCCACAGTTTGGCAACCGTGGCCATTGCTGCTATAAACATTGGGGTACAGATGGCCATTAGAGAGGAGAAGGGAGTTGGGGGAAATTGGAAGGGAGGTGAACCATGAGAGACTATGGACTCCAAAAAACAATCTGAAGGGTTTGAATTGGCGAGGGGGTGGGAGGTTGGGGTACCAGGTGGTGGGTATTATAGAGGGCTCGGATTGCATGGAGCACTGGGTGTGGTGAAAAAATAATGAATACTTGTTATGCCGAAATTAAATAAAAAATAAATTTAAAAAGATTATATGAATCTCCAGAAGTCATTCTTGTTAACTTTTTGAAAAAAGCTTTAACGAGTAAAAATATTTAATATTATTCTTTGATCATTTATAATTTTACTCCATTTTGATAATAATCTAGTTGTCTCTTCTGACATTCTTAATTGGCTTTTAGTAAACTGGGCTGGTACAATATTGAGGTAATGCATATTTTTTTTATATTTTCAAAAATTCTAAGATATTACACATTCAATAATAAAACTGCCATGACTAAAGGTGAATAGTGATACTAGTAAATATTCAAATGTAACAGGTATTAAATAAAATATCTTAGGGCATAGTCATCACAATCCAAAATGCCGGCAGTCCTGTGCTCTCGTATCCCCTGACTGACCCTATGAAGGAAAATCAGAATTTCTTTTTCTTGTTCATAACTGATAACATATTCGAATAATGGCAAACAAGGAAAATCATGGGCCATCAAAATTTAAAAAATTTTAGGATCTTCGGGCAGAAGGTTAAAAAATAAAAGATTTTGAATCGTTGCATCCCAGTGGCCTTCCACCTGTGTATTCATGACCAATTATAAAACTATTGTGTTTTCTCACAAAAGTGGTAGAATAAGTAATATTAAAATGATTATTTTTTGAAATGTTTTTAGTAAAACCCACTTATTTTAAAGAAAATTCTTATTTGGGTGCCTGGGTGGTTGGACGACTGCCTTCAGCTCAGGTCCTGATCCGGGAGACCTGGGATCGAGTCCCGCCCGGAGTTCCCAGATCCATGGGGAGTCTGCCGCTCCCTCTGACCTCTCCTCTAATGCTCTCTCTCACTCTGTCTCTCTCTCTCTCTCAAATAAATAAATAAAATCTTTAAAAAAAAAAGAAAATTCATATTTGTATACCTTCTAAATAACACTGTAATATAAAGACATGATTAAAGTTAAAAAAATTATGACATACTTTATTTCAATGAAATGCTATGTGAGAGAAAAGAGAAGAGTAGGTAGCTCAAAGAAAAGAAAAATACATTTGAAAAAGCACTGTATCAGTGTGAGCAGAAGTGTTTCTGTCTGTTGCCAAACTCCTGTTGACCAGAAGGATCACCAAATCATTTTCTGTAAACTATAAAACAAAATCCATGAGGTCACTAATTTAGAAGAGAAAAAAAAAAAAAGGTTTCTGGATCTTTGTTTCGCTTGGTTTTGTTTTATATGCAAGGGCCTGGTTTTTAAGCTGTGGAGTTGAGAGAGGTGGTTTGGATAAGAACTTTGAATACTTCCTTGTGGCTCTCTGTTTCTGGCCAAGAAAATGTGGATATGCATTTCTTGGAAAACACATTACATCTTCCAACTAGGAGGATGTTCCTGCAGCTACATGGGAGGTAATGCCCCATGGGTGTGGGAAGCAGCCCTTCCCACTCACCAGCTGCCACCATGGGCCCTGAGGCTCTCGGAAGCAGAGGCACAGGGCAGCCTTACAGTGACAGCGGCATTCTCCCTCAAAGGGAAAGGGGGCTTCAGTTGCACCAAATACAAGTATCCAGGAATGAACATTGAAGGATGAATTGCTGCCTTCTTGATTAAGACAGTTGTTAAGTACTAGATTCGGAAAACATCTGTTTATATAGAATAAGATGGAATGAGAGCCTAAAGTCAGTCTTGCTTATTTACCCCAGAAATAACACAGCCCTATTGAGATAATCCTGGGCAACAAAGGTCAAAGGAGAAAACTTAAGCAACTCAGGGCTGAGCTATGAATCCTTTAAAACAAAGAGGAGCAACCTCCCCACCACCACCACCACCACCGAACACCACTTTGGCCTAAGGGCCTTTGTAGCAAGCTGTGTTCCTGCCGTTCCTTGAACACCTTATCATTTTGATAAGGACCTTGTTCTCTTTTTACCAGCTTATTCCTTGAAATGATAATGTATGTGCCTATGTGCCTATGTTTGGTGTTTCAAGGCTGTGACATATTTTCCAAGTGTTTCAGTCCTAAAAAAAATAAATAAGGTAACTTTAAATAAAAAAATTAAAATAAAATAAAAACCATTAGGTTAAATTATATTTTATATATTATGTATTTATAAATATGTATATATTATATATTATAATATATTTTATATATTATGTATATATAAAATACATATATTTTATATATTATATACATATGTTATATAAAATATATGTATAGTCTGGATTTCAATGCTATTGTCCAGTAGTGGAACCAGGGTTTCACTGAGAGTGGGAGACCTGACCTTTATTTATTTATTTATTTTTGTGTTAATTTTTTTTTCAGCTTAACAGTATTCATTGTTTTTTGCACCACACCCAGTGCTCCATGCAATCCGTGCCCTCTCCAGTACCCACCACCTGGTTCCCCCAACCTCCCACCCCCACCCCTTCAAAACCCTCAGATTGTTTTTCAGAGAGAACTGACCTATCTTGAGCCAAGAAAATTCAGGACAGGCCCAGAACATCGTGTTGTTAGCTAGCAAAGATTTAGAATCATCTGAAAGGATTGTTAAAAATGACAAGTTTAAAGAGATTTCTATTGGCCCAACTGTGACCATCTTAGCATTGAAAACAAAAACGAACACTGGTCCATGGTAAGGTTTAAGAGAGAAGGATGGATGATGCCATAAATTACAACTAAAGTGACCGAGGCTTGATTTCTCTAAAAATACACATACGTGACCCACAGTGTCAGGTGTCAGGTATTGCAAGGAGAAACTATCTGGGACAGAGTTTGGGGACTGGCGGAGGAGGCTTAACAATTAACTTCCAAGGCGTTTACTGCAGATGACTAAATTTTGTACCAGTGAATTATATCAATGTTTCTGTGTCTACAGTTGCATTTTTCCCTTTTCCATGTTTCTTATAGGAGGTTACAATAGCAAGAGGTATAAAAAGTAACTCAGGAAAGGCACTGATTCCAGTGGTGATGGAAGAGCAGACCTCAGTAAGATAGGCTCTCTGAATCCACTGTGACCTACTTCCATGAGCGGTTGACCCTTGTCCATCAGGCTGTTGGGCCACTAGGAGACCTTGGGAAATGAATCAGGCAATAGCTCAGGAATGTTCCTAACCCAAAATCATACAATAACAAGTAACTGTGCCTTCTGTTGTGTTAAAGGCGTGGGGTTTTGTCATAGGTGTGGAGCCTGCACATCTTTGTCTAACATATGGAACAGGAACAAGTTTTGAGATACTCATTAAGAGGATACCCCAAATCAACCCCCATAGTTTATAGGTGAGGATACTGAGGCCCACATGGATGAACTAATTTTTCCAAATCAGAATTTGGATCTGATTTTCTTTTTTTTAAAGATATTATATATTTATTTGACACAGAGAGAGAGATCAAAAGTAGGCATAGAGGCAGGCAGAGAGAGAGGGGGTAAGCAGGCTCCCTGCTGAGCAGAGAACATGATGTAGGGCTCAATCAGGATCCTGAGATCATGACCTGAGCCAAAGGCAAAGGCCTAAACCACTGAGCCACCCAGGCACCCCGGGATCTGATTTTCTAACTCCCAGACCAGTATTTTGTTTCCGTGACACCACGTTGCTTTACTTAGTTCTAAAACATTGTGTCCTTATACCAATGAATGAATACATTTTTACTGGTTACTAAGTTTTTTTTTTTCTCCAAAGGATTTATATTTTACACTAACTCTAAAATAAATGAGGCTTTGCAATAATGTACTTTGGGCTGCATTTCAGTTTGGTGGTTTTAAGCCAAATAGTTCTCAACTGTGGGTTGACTCTGCTTCCTGGGCAATCTGGCACTATCTGGGGACATTTTTGATTGTCATGACTGGACAGAGGTACAGTAATGGTATCCAGTGGGAAAAGACCAGGGATACCGCTAAACCTTCTACAATGCACACCAAAGCCTCTTCATGACAAAGAATTATCTGGCTTAAAATGTCGGTAGGGCTGAGATTTAGAAACCCTGATTTAGAAGATCACCCTGAGTTTGAATCATAGTGCTGACACTTACTAAGATGGCACAGGAACACAAAAATCAGGGTGATAATGCCTACTCCGGAGCTACTGGGAGCAGCCAATAAGATACCCTTAGAGCTTATCCCAGAGCTGTACGCTGATGAAACTTCCAGCAGTCAGCTGTTATCATCTCATTAAAAGTGTTCAATGCACTGTGGTTGCGAATCACTCCAGCTCTTGGGAAAATGGTGTCCTGAGACTCTGGTTATTCCTTAGCAACAAATATTCACTGAGCTACCCAGAATGAGAAATGAATTGTCCTAGCTTAGATTATCTGAGCAAACACTCTTCAACAACTGCTTAGTTGTGATGGGTTACAACACAGACAATCTTCCTCTAGCTCTCATTTATAAACTAAAATAATGGGGGAAACCAGGAGGCAGAAAGTGATAACAAAGACCTCCACAGGCAGCCTAAACCTGGGATCTCCCCTGCTACTGAGCTACTACAGTTCTGTGACAGTGTCACTTCCCTGCACAGCCTGGCTCAGGGTAGTATACACGGGTGAGTTAAAAAGCACTTTCTACACGTGCTGGTGACAATGTGATAACCATTCAGTAGGTTACTATTATCTGGAATATACTATTATGTCATTGGTGCCCATGTCACTTGTGTTTAAAGTGGGACTTCAGGGGCACCTGGGTGGCTCTGTCGTTAAGCATCTGCCTTGGGCTCAGGTCATGATCCTAGGGTCCTGGGATCGAGCCCTGCATCGGGCTCCCTGCTTCTCCCTCTCCCACTCCCTCTGCTTGTGTTCCCTCTCTTGCTGTGTCTCTCTCTGTCAAATAAATAAACAAAATCTTCAAAAAATAAATAAATAAAAATAAAGTGGGACTTCACTAGTATCTTCTTGTTGCCCTCCTTTCTCATCTACATCTACTCAGGCAGTGGTTCCCAAGCTTTAGTCCACACCTGGAGAGTTTATTAAACCACAGATTGCTGGGTTCCATCCCCCATGGTTTCTGATTCAGTAAGTCTCAGGTGGGGCCCAACCATTCCCATTTCTAACAAGTTCTCCAGGTGATGGTAATGCTACTGGTCTAGGAAATGCATTTTGAGAAGCACTATACTAAAGAAAAGCATCAAAGCAGTGGTTCTGAGAATATTCCTGTTTTCTCCCACCTCAAAATCAAGTGCTACAAGCAGTATGGGTTCTTCACACCCAGAGAGGGACTCACTGAGATATCTTCATTTACATGGTACCATTGCAGTAGAATGTGCTCTTATAGGAAACAATTTGCCCTAACTGAGGATTGGCAGAAACCATGGGTGGTGGCACAACTGGGACTGACCTTATCAATCTGAGAGACACAGTCACCTCGTGCACCCAAACGGACCAGGGCCAGGGCAGTGAAGATGCTCAGAGAAGAGAAGAACACATTTTCACTTCCTTGATTGTTATCCATCTCTCTGAACAGATTGAAACAAAACTCTGCATTTGCAGCAGCAAGGGAGGCCATTGTGGAATGGAGCGCTGCCTAGAGGACAAAGAGAAATGGAATGAGTGCCAAGTACGTTTTGGGGCCATATGATGGTTTTTCTAGTCTTTGATTTTTGTATTTGAAGCTTCATTTCTTCAATCTTGGCTATAACCATCAAATAACTTAGAACAAAAAGAAAATTTCCTTTGGTCCTGTATCCTTGTTAACAACACTCTAAAACTCTGTTGTGCCAACAACGTCACAATACGCTCACTTTTTTTACACTGATATTCTTTGGTGCAGCGTTTCTGTGTTTCTGCCTATGCTCTCACACTCATATTCTCACTTCTCCTTGACATGAGTTTGCTATCATCAGTGGCCTCTGAGTTGCTTTCAACCCCTAAGCAGACACATTTCCGACGTCTACCTTTCATCAAATCACCCCCATTTTCTAAGCTGAAACAGAGCAAAAGAGCTCTTCGCAGTAAAACAAAGAGTACAGCATTAATGGTCTCTTAAAGGGACTATAGTCCGTGCCTTTTCAATCTGTAATTTTAAAAAACATTAACATTTAGAGATTTAACACATAATTTCCTTACTCCTTCTCTCTAGAAGAGCCACCATACATGCATGTGTTTAATGCATGTGTTTAATCATGCACCCTAACTCTTCTCAGGACTGTCCTAATTTCAAACATTATGCATCTTTGATCCTATATTTATTATTTTCACACCACTTTCTAATTTTTTTGGAATGGAAGTGTGATTAACCATATTATGTATCACAAACATGCACATGACTTTCCAAAACAGAGATCTATCTCTTACTGGAGAACCTGAGGTATAATAGCAAATTTAGAATCCAGGATGAAAATGAGATTGTCTTCAAATTCTTGATAATGTTTCTGAAATATAGAGGGTTACCACTACTGCATGGCATTTTTCAGGAGTCTACTTTGGTATTTCTTTGCATAATTTTTCCACAATACTAAACTGATTCCAGTACCACAGTTGGAGTTGTCAGAGACTAAATGAATTCCCATGGGTCCTCCAAATTATTCTCCTTGAATACTCTGTGACATTATGCCTAATGTGAGGTGGGTTCCAAGACTCACGGACCCTTAAGAGACCTAGTCTTAAACCCAAACTTGTTGCTAAAAGTTGTATGACCTGGGTTAAGTCTTAACTTCTCTAAGCTCCTAAATTACCTCTTATTCAATAATATGATCAATTTACAAGACACCCCCCCCCAAAAAAAAAGTCTGCTTCCGCCCTACAGTTGTTAAAGGATGGCATGATGTCCAAGCTCTGGGGAGCAGGATGAGGGCATGGTATAGAAAAGAAAGAATGCCAAAAGAAGAGGGATATGTGGCGTTTGAAAAAATAATATCCTACAACTGCTATGGTGTTGATTTTGTTGAAGTCACAAAAACTTAATGCCTTTCAAAGTTACAAATGTCATTAAAATAAGTTTTCGATTTTTATTTTATCAAATGGAAGCTTGAGTTTAAACAAAAATGAAAAACAATCTAGCATAATGCCTGATTCATTGTAAACAGTGACTCGAAGCTGCCCCCATATTCATTATTCTTTATTAAATGGTAGTAAATTTGCTCTTCCTTAAAGACCACAAATTGAACATTTCCAGAGTATGCCTGAGGAAACTGTATTCTGCACTTTGGAATTCCAGCCCCTGACAACATCACTGAGGCACAAGACCATAAATGATGCTGTTTTGCAAGGTCAAATTCAGCTACTTTCAATTCATTACAGGTCCCACTCCTCAGTTATGCCCCCAGAAATAAAGGGTGAAAATATCATTCACACTCCAAACACTCTTCACTCCAAGAAAGAACATCTATGTTTTTTTAATGGTTATCCATAAAATTGAATGATTTCATATCAAATCCATGTAAACTAAGGGGACGTGTAGTGGCAGCTTTGATTGGAAGGAGAAACCCTTTCTTGTAAGGGCAAGAAGGAAACAGAGCAAGGAGAGGACACGGGATGAGAGATACAGGACAATTTTAGCCAGTGAGTGATATCGGCAGGAACTAAGGTCCCCAAACTTTCCAGGGGCTCGAAATCACATTCTACATCGGAAAAGTATTTTTTTTAATTTTTAAAAATGACAAAATTGAAATTAGTGTATATATAAGTAAATATATTTATATTGAAGCATATACTTAAATTGGAACTTAAATTGAAACATTGATTTTTTATATTAAATTTTGAACTTATAAGAAGTTCCTTAATTTGAAAGTGTAATTGTGTGCTAGATTCTGTCTCTTCAGTTTCCAAGACTTCATACTGATTGCTGAAAAGCATAGTAAATGAAATTAATCACTCTTAGAAAAGTAACTTTAAAAGCAAAATTATAGTAATCATTTCCAAATATGTATAGTGAAAATTATACTTAATAGAGGATTGTTGAATTATTTTAATATATTCTATATTATTTATTTGATATGTTTGATGTAATATATTCAATATATACTGAAACTTTAGGATCTGCAATATTTAAAAATGACCCTGTTTGGGGACCTGCCTGTGTGGAACAGTGGAGAGTGGAAGTTACTTGGTTAGTATCATATCCCAAAGTACAAAATTTCAATGCACTTTTATTTGGTCAATCCCCAGTTCTGTTTGATGCTGTACGAAAGTATGTCTTACTGGGGCACCTGGGTGACACAGTGGGTTAAATGTCCTGATCTTGGTTTCAGCTCAGTTAGTGATCTTAGGGTGATGGGATCAAGCCCTGCACAGAGCCCTATGCTCAGCATGGAGTCTGCTTGGCACTCCCTCTCCCTCTGCCCCTCCCAGTCCACGTACTCTCAAATAATTAAATAAATCTTAATTTTTTTATTTTTAAAGACTTTATTTATTTATTTATTTGAGAGCAAGAGAATACAAGCAGGGGAAGCAGCAGAGGGAGAAGCAGGCTCCCCACTGAGCAGAGAGCCAGATGCAGGACTTGATTCCAGGACCCTGGGATCGTGACCTAAGACGAAGGCAGACGCTTAACAGATTGAGCCACCCAGGAGCCCCAATCTCTAAAAAATTTTTTAAAATAAAAAAGCATATCATACTATTTTACCCCTAGGCAAGGTGGGGGCCTTTCATGTCTTTTAAAACCTTTTCTTAAATCATGCTTGAAGCAATAATTACAAATGTTCATTTTCTAATTTTTTAATCATCCTGATGACTTTTCACAAAACTACATTGTACTGGAGAGAAGAGAAGCTACACAGGAATTTGTTCATTGAGGCAACTGAGTACACATTTTTACGAGTTAGATAAATTTTATGGAAGAGACACATAAACATAAAAAAAATGAGCTGAGACTTTCCTAGACCAATATAAATTCTCAAGCAATGACTTTTAAAATGATAAATGATACTAGATCATATATCTTTAAACATTCCTGTACAGAGGTGTTTATGCACTTTGAAAATAAATACCAAATAGTATGTTCCACTTCACATAATTGTTTTTATCTTTCTCTCTGCAGGTGCACTGCAGTTTCTAGAAATGAAAGCAAGATTCTTTCCTTCTCTTTTGATATAAAGTTTAAATCGCACTGGCAAATAGATAAACAATATTTAAGGGTGAGTTACTTTTTTATGCTCCCAAGCTTCTATCAGGTAACAGATTAATAAATATTAGCATTAGTACCAAAACTGTGGTTTTCCTTTCTCCTATAATTGCTTTTTATCCCAACTTTAAAGAAAATAATAAACAAGCACCAAGAGAAATTAAGTTCAAACAAGCCATTCAAAAGTATCCAGTGATTTGGGTCCCAGTTAAATAACTAAAGGAAATGGAAAAGGAAAATAAATTACGTTAAGCCACAGAAGGTATCAGTATGATACGACCCAGGCCCCAGGATGCCTTTGTCCAGACATAGCAATGCAGAAATATGCTTTCCAAATCCGGAAAGAACTTGGCTTCAGATTAATTTTTCATCCCACTAAAAAACACTGCATTCTTACACTCTTTACACAAATATTTTAGTTTATTATACAGATATGTAATTTATCATTTTCAAGTTAATACAAATTAACAAAGATTCCTAAAGCTTTTTAAATCCCAAGCATCTACCTTGAGGGTCTAAAACTCCACAGGAACTCAAAGCTTATTTGTTTACTTATGGTATATTTTAATCCAAGAAAATTCTTACCCCTTCCTTCCTATAGTCAACATTTTTTATGTCAAAACAAAAAAATACATGTTGTCACTAAAGTTTTTTTTTGAAGTCTAATAAAAGGCAAGAAAAATAATTTTTACATAAAGCACAGGAAAAACTAGGGACAAAGCACAATAAAAAAACACGAAATTATAATGACATTTTATGGACCTAAATGTATTATACCTGATTGACAAGTTATGTGTCTTAAATCTTTGATAAAAATATTACCGAATCTCAGGATAATTTTGTCTGTACAAGGAAAAGTAGCTCTATTTCATGGTACATTACTGAAGAAGAAAAAAAAAAACTTGTATTTAAAATTAAATACATATTGGGGAAAATATGAGTAACTACTATCGAGCATGCTTAATTTTTATTCTTATCATAGAAGTCAATTGTAATGCTATCAATAGTTACTCCTCTACAGAAGTATTTTCAAATCTTTCCATTTCTTTTAAAATCTGGTTTCAAATTTTGGTAAATCCCTAAGCAGACAAGCACCATGCTACATGATTTTTTTAAGTTCAATTCTAATCTCAAAGCCGAGTTTTTCCCATGCTATATTTAAAAATTCTAACTTACAATGCCTAAAATAAGAACACTGGGAATATAGAACCTAGATTTGTACATAATTCCCCAGATGCTATTTATCTATTTCTGAATGGAATATGAGGTTCAGCTCATCTGATCCCCTGCATGGCGCTGCCCTTCCCCCCATGACACCACAGAAAGTCCGCCATCAGAGGACCCTAAGAGGAGCCCTAAGAGAGAGCAAGCTGAGGGCAGGACTAGGCAATGATTCTGATATTGTATGATGAGTTCAGACCCTCAGGTACAAACAGCCATTGTTTTGTCTCTCTCCTCTCTCTCACACTCTGTCTCTCTCTCATTCAAAGTGTCTGGCCAGACTTTAAGTTGTGGGCTTCAGAAATATTTACCTTACTCTCTTCATAGAGGAAGTTAGCAGCTGGTTGGGTGAGTCTGAAAGAGTTCCTTGCATTACTCTGAAATATAAAGCCTCTGACTCAGACACTCCCTACTTCCTTTTGTGATGACCATGGAAGTTTTAAATAATGGCATTAAAATATAATTATGTTAAGGCCCTTTATAAAGCAGATTAAGAGAAATGTGTAGCATCTGTGCTACAGAACCAATTCAAAGTGGTCAAAGTAGCTATGTTTTAATAAGTATAATAATATATATTTTATGTAAGTATAATTTAGTATGAAATTTTATTTACTTTGATATTAACATCACATAGTATTTTTATGTAGTATATGCAAATATTCATATATTGTGCTACACTGGTATTTTTCTACAGGGAAAGGTGTGTTTTTCAGATTCAACCACTGATTTTTGTTACTGTTATTGTCAGATTCCACCTCCTCTTTGGATTTTGGTGTCTAACAATACTGCAGAGCCCCACATAGAAGGGCATCAGTGACCCCCTAGAGAAGCGAGAGGGCAAAGAGCTGGGGGACAGAGTGGGGACAGCAAGCACCGCTCTGGCTCAGAGACAGGATTTCTGTATTTGAGGACAGCAGGTGAGCTCACTCTTTCACAGCTCCTTTGGTTTTACTTGATACAGTGTTTCTGACTTTACCTTATCATTATTCCTACAAGCGTTTGCCCACCCTGCCTTAATTTTAATTGCATGTTTTAATACTAGAAGTTTTAATACTGGAAGATTGTTTAAAGTTCTCTAAGGTGAATATCCTATCAGTATAGATGTGTTTGAATATATTGAACACGTAGGGAGAGAACCACCTTCACCAGAAGACAGATAAGCTAGTGATCAGAACACTGAAAACTAAACCAAAAAAAAATCAGGAAAAAAATATAATTATTAACTCAAGGGAAAACAAAGATTACACAGTGAAAGGTATAGCCTACTACACTTTATAGGTCAGCTGAGGGTAATAGTCTCTTAGTTGTAATGATTTAAATATTAAGTACTGAGCTGAACAAGACTCAGGATGTATCTCTGTAAGGATGCCAGGAGGAAACTAGGTGTAGGGGTCAGGTGGGGAATAGGGTATCCAAGAGACACATCTTCCTTCCATGAAAGGAAGTCTTTAGTATAAGCCTTTAAAGGTAAAATGCAAAAAATAGCAGCCTTAGCATGGTATTTAGATATCTGGAGGAAGATACAAGCCAGCATTAAAAGCACTTGGGATTGGAGATAAGTATACACCTATAAAATCACCACCATAGTCAATCATACTGCAATTAAGTGGTTTTAAAAACAAAAGCATTGAGAGTTGTTTTTCCTGTTACGTGAGAAGCAGGGTGGGGGGGGAGGGAAGAGGAGACTGCTGCTCTACTTGATCAGCTCCGTGGTCTCCTTTTGACTCCTCACTGCTTAGATCATATCTAAACTTGCAATGGACGAAGGATAAAATACCAGTTCTAGGGCTAAGTTCCAGCTTGGCACCTCTACTAGCTGTAGGGCCTTGAGTCCATAACTTAGTTTCTCTGAGCTCCCATTTTTCTATCCATAATATCAGAATTCAGATCAATTCTATTTTTATTTAAAGACATATGAATATATGTGTATATCTACAGGTACTATATACTACACCACAGGTACTATGTATATATACCACAATAGCGTTTGGTGCAGGAGAGGCCCTCAATAATTTTAATCCCCGTCCATGCTCACTCTGTCCTGGCTGTATTATATTACATGTGATTACATACAACATAAGAAGTTGGATCACCTCAACTGTTTGTATATAGCATTTTACCTTCGAGAATCTGGAGTTTTACTGCTATTATCTCTCTAGTGTGATAGTTCCATCCTCCTGAAAATAATACAATGATCAATAATACATGGAGATTTTCATCATAGGAGGAATGGAGAGGGCTTTTAGGAATAATGGGCAGTTGGGAGTGCAGGCTCAGAGTTAAGAGGTGGGGAAGGGACCCGCTGGCATGGAGGTTGAGGTCTGAACAAAGAACCGGGGCGCTCAATTGGTTCCAATTTGCCTGAGATGTTCTTGGTTTTAGTGCTGAAAGTCCCAGCTCCTGGGACACCCTCAGTCCTGGTGGGACAAACACTGGGGCACATTTCCTCCCTTCAGCCACAGTTCCCAGACCACCGCTTATCTAGCACATCCCAAAACTCCACACCAGGTCATGTTCATTCAATTCAAACTATCTTGAGACACAGGAAATATAATGCTGACACCCAAAATACATCCTCATCTGCTCACTGATGCCTGAAATTGCTGCAGCAGGACAAATGTGGTCCTAAACCATAGTCAGAAGAGAAGCACAAAACAAAACACACATTGTGATTTCCTTTATGAGAAGTCAGGCCAAGCAAAATTGTGTTTTTAAGGATGCTTATGTAGGTGGGCAGACTGTGATAAGGGCATGATTGCCTTTACTTGGCTCCTCTTACCTCTTAGGGGGAGGGAACGTTTTTTGGTAAAAGGATGAGGAGGGAGACTTCAGAGATATTGGCAATGTTCTATTTGTTCAATTCTATGCATATATTTTATGTGTCCAATTTATATTTCATAATTTTAAAAAGTCAATCAAAACATTTAAGGAAATACATACCTCAGAAATAGGACGTAACCAATAACAGATCTGCTCCTGAGGGCAGATTTTGATGGGGGGAGGGGCAACCTGAACTGAAGATAAACAGAGTGGCAGGGAGGTGAAGAAGGATGCCAAGTAAGACTGGAGCTCAGACAGACATGGTGCATGATGGGAGACCAGGGGTCCCAGTGTTCCCTCCAGAGATTCTACACCTCTGCATGTAATCGGCCATTTTTGACATCTTTCTTGAGATTCACCAGTGAGCATACCTCTCACCTACAGCTGCAGAAACAGGACCAGCCTTTTGAATATGCAGATCAAGACTGCATTCACACCAGCCTCCTGGCACACACACACAGTGATGAAACTCTGATCTCCTTTCTCAAACTGATGCATTCTCACTCACAAAGAAAGTGTTTTCATACCACTCTGGACCGTTCAGCCTTAACGTGTTTTCCCAAGGCACTTAGGAAGGGGACAAAGAAGAGGGGAGCTGAAAGCCTGATTTATCACTATCTAGTAAAAAGAAGCATTTCTAAGCTGAGTATTTTCCTAAAAACCTTAGAATTCGTTTTTAAAGGCTGTCCGTAGGTGCCGTCTACACGCTGCCTGCCCCACCAACTGTTTATTGATGTGTAGACTTAGCTTCTGGGATGGATTCCCTATGACTCACAGTAAGCACAGTCCCTAAAGTTAATAAGCATTAAGCCTTTGCACCAAGTTTCAAAATAGTATCTAAGGCAGTCATTACGGGGTTCACTCAGTTTGCATGTGAATAAGATTTAAAGGGGGAATTGGCTCATCTCTCTTCTTTACAGTGCCAATGGTTTTAATGTAAGTATACACAAAATTTCAGGATCTAGAGCATTTATTAGCCTGTCTCAAAACATACCTTCTGCTTGTGAGAGGGATCATCAGTAAACTAAAGCAAGACATCAGGGACTTCTGTGAATTTTGCATGAAATTTTATAGCAACTTGTCATTGCTCTCTTGTGGTCTAATTCCTTTCAACCTTACCCTGTGTAGATATGCTTAGCATAAGAACTTAAAATAGAATTTAACATAGTATCTTTATCATTCCTGAAACTCAGATGTTCATCTGGACCTCAAACTATTTTAACTGGCTTCTTTTTGTGCTATCCTCCATCCTTCTCCTACTCCCTCTTCATCCCAGTTTTTTCTGGCCTGGAATTTTCCAGAAACATATCTGTTGGGTTTGTAATCTCAACTGGCTTCTCTAGATGCTTACCTTAACTGAGCAGCTTCAGAGAGAAGCTGAAACTTGGGATGTTAATTCATTCTTGTCACCTGGCCAGATTCCTCTCCACCCTTCTGATCTGGCAATGAATGGAAAGCCGCATCTGCAACATCTAGATCCTCCCTGCTATAATACAGGCTACAGTTCATGGAAATGGGTTTGTCCCTTGATAAGTGGCCATGTGTAAGCAAAGGTAGGTTTGCCACTGGAATATACCACACAGGGCAACCCTGTCAGGTTCCCTTCCCTCCTCGGGAGCTTTGCGCTGTCACTTTGCTCTAGCTCAATAAAAAGAACATCCCATTTCAGTCCCAGTGCTAACATCACATGGTTGAACTCTGTGCCCCTGGCATCTGCTGTGCACAGAAGGAACTGCAAGCTGGTTCTTTTGGCTGAATGTTTTCTAGTATACAGCCAATGCTTACCCAAATGACTGAGTCTTCTACTGTAAAAAGCTACTGGAATCTGAGGGGCCACAAGCTTACAGTGGCTTATCAATTTTATCTAGTTTTGTTTCTTGCCAAGGAAGAAAGGGAGCCAGCTAGCTTATCTGAAATCAAATCGTTTTTGTTCACTTCCATGATGGTTTATGAGTAATATAATAATAGAGAAAAATAAAGTCACAAAAAAGTCCTTAAAACATATTTTGAGGAAACAGTCAAAAAACAAAGAGGCAACCCACGGAATGGGAGAAGATATTTGCAAATGACAGTATAGACAAAAAGTTGATATCCAGGTTCTATAATGAACTCCTCAAACTCAACACACACGAAACAGGCAAACATCAAAAAATGGGAAGAAGATATGAACAGACACTTCTCCAATCAAGACATACAAATGGCTATCAGACACATGAAAAAATGTTCATCATCACTAGCCATCAGGGAGATTCAAATTAAAACCATATTGAGATATCACCTTATACCAGTTAGAATGGCCAAAATTAACAAAACAGGAAACAACATGTATTGGAGAGGATGTGGAGAAAGGGGAACCCTCTTACTGTTGGTGGGAATGCAAGTTGGTGCAGCCTCTTTGGAGAACAGTGTGGAGATTCCTCAAGAAATTAAAAATAGAACTTCCCTATGACCCTGCAATTGCACTCCTGGGTATTTACCCCAAGGATACAGATGTAGTGAAAAGAAGGGCCATCTGTACCCCAATGTTTATAGCAGCAATGGCCACGGTTGCCAAACTATGGAAAGAATCAAAATGCCCTTCAACAGACGAATGGATAAGGAAGATGTGGTCCATATACACTATGGAGTATTATGCCTCCATCAGAAAGGATGAATACCCAACTTTTGTAGCAACATGGACGGGACTGGAAGAGATTATGCTGAGTGAAATAAGTCAAGCAGAGAGAGTCAATTATCATATGGTTTCACTTATTTGTGGAGCATAACAAATATCATGGAGGACAAGGGGTGTTAGAGAAGAGAAGGTAGTTGGGGTAAATTGGAAGGGGAGGTGAATTACGAGAGACCATGGACTCTGAAAAACAATCTGAGGGGTTTGAAGTGGCGGGTGGGGTGGGAGGTTGGGGTACCAGGTGGTGGGTATTTTAGAGGGCACGGATTGCATGGAGCACTGGGTGTGGTGAAAAAATAATGAATACTGTTTTTCTGAAAATAAATAAATTGAAAAAATTTTTTTAAAAACTTATTTTGATTTAGTAGTTTCAATAAATTTTCTGGTGAAGGGTGTTGTTAATACTGAAAACGGGATTACAAATTGATTTCCTATTCTCTGTGTCCTGACTGCATGGAGCTGACATATGTTTAGTTCCATATTCTATCACCCCTGCCTACTGTAGGCATAAAGTACTTTCAAGTGGCAAAACAACCAGTAGGTAAAAGGTAAGCAATCCAAGTGACACATAAACTGGATAATCCTCCTGGAATTACCAAGAGTCAACCATAATTAAAGTTCTTCTCACCAATGTTTTCTTCTCCACTTTAACTCAGACAACCCTACTACTACTGTGTTTGCAACAGTTTATGTAGAACTAACCAATCTTCAAGTGACAGAAGTCTGAAAAGGAAGCTCAGCCATGGGAACTGGTATATCCTATCAATTTTTTTCTCTTGCCATACAATGTAACCCAAATGTCCATAGACTTACCAGTTCATGAGTAGAGATGAGATCACATGAATTATAATAACCTAAACTTGACTGTCCCTTGTCCTCACTTATTTACCCAGGACTGAAGCCTGGGATGATATTTGCAGGTTCCCAAGGAAACAAGTTTGCTCACCCATTAGAGCCACCATATGAGCCTTCCATATTTCTCTTCTGTTCTAGTACCTTCATCAATATCCTCTGTCTCCAGGATTCTTGAGGATCCCTCACCTTTGTCACCACTCAATGAAGGAATACCGCTATCCCTACCAAGAATATTATTTCCTGGTATCCTCACAGTTGTTGGGGGGAAGGGTTCAACACCTTCATTTGGTCCCATGAAGAAATGGGAAGAAGGTCCCTTTGTCACTTTTGTTACCAGGTACCTGGCAGAGATGCATCTCCCAGGATTTGTGATCTCAACCATCTCTGGCTGATGCTTATCCTTGGGACCAGGTGAATAACAGAGATTCTACCATTTTGTTTTGTTCTTTCTCACTCACCCATGATGCCCATTAATACCCATGCATAAACATCCTTTGGATAGGCTCCTTGCCTCGATTAAATTACAATTTTAAGTATGCATTTTGGGGAACTACCAAACCATCATATGACCCAAATATGTCTACATTGTCTTTACTGTTACTACTGAATTTTCAATCTTTAACATTTTATATGAAGGCTTTATCTGAAGCTTATTCTCCTATTACTATCCTCAAATGAACTGCTAAGCATATCTTCTCTTTAAAGGCATAAAGTAAAAGTGAATAAAATGCCCACCTCTCCCAACAGAAGGCTGGGAAATTAAGCAATCTATCCAGACCGAAGTCATTCCTTTTTCTTCCCTCATGTATATGACAGTGTCTGATACTATATTCAGCCTTCATAAATGCTATTGAATTAATGAAATGACTTAGGGTAAAATAAGTGTTATGACAGAAAAGCAAACAAGTGAGAACTCTGAAAGAGAAATAATTAATTGGAAGTGAGGGGATTAGGTAGGCCTCACAAGTGAGCAAGCATCAGATCTGAATCTTGAGGAATAAGGATGCGTATTCCAGGAATAGAGAACGGCCTGAGTAAAGGCCCGGGGGAACTAGTGGACATGATGTGTTCTGGGAATGGCTGGCAAATACCTAGTGAGGTGGTGTAGAGGGGCGGAGGGGCAGCAAGCTCTGCTGCCTGGATGGATGATGATGCCATCGACAGAAACAAGGGATCCAGCAGGAACAGCATATGGGACAGAAGAAGAAAAAAGAGATAACAGGGTCTGCTTCTGATATATTGAATTTGAGATGCTATAGGACACCCAGCTGGAAAAGTAGTTGGAAATTCAGTTCCATATATAAAAGAGGTGGTTGGTGAGACAGACGCTAATTCAGCAGTCTTTGACACATAGATGGTAATTAAAACCATGAAGAAGATTACCAAAGGTAAGAAGAATAAAAGCTCACTGGGAAGGCCCCTGAGAAATTCCTATGTTTACAGGACAGGCAAAGTAAGGATCCAGACCCCAAAAGAGTCAGGTAATACAGTTACATAACCTTTCTTCAGTAGCAGCAGGAAGCCCAAGAGCAGCACAGAGGGGGGGAAAAAAAGTGGTTGGGTTTTGAATTACAAATGTAAATGATGTGGAATCAGATTTAGTGTTAATGAGTGCAGTTGAAATGGTGGACCCTGAAGTCCAGGTTCAACAGAGCATCATAAAGAGAAAGTATGACCCTCTTCACAATTTCCCAGAGCAGAGATGTTTGCAGAACGCTGCACATCAGCACATGAGGCTCCAGCCCCAAACTCCTATACTTGCAGTGAGTGTGGTGAACATTGGCAGGCTACCTGAAGGGTGAACCATAAGTTTATTCACATCATTATGCTGGAAGACAAGATGTTATTAAGCATGTTTAATGGGAATGTGGACTACAAAAAAGGTCAGTAAGTGTGACTGGGGCAAAGAGCTCAAAACTCTAGAAGAGGATCCCCTCTAGCCAATAACAAGGTCCACATGTGCTCAGAGAAGTGGCCTGCAGAGGAACACAAGAGGCTAAATAGTAGATGGTACCAACATACCAACATGAATGTTCAAGCCAGGGACACTCCAAAAGAAAACTTACAAATAGTAACTAAGACCCAGATGCCAAAGTCCTCTAGAGTTAGTTCTCAGGGCATAACTAACAGTCTGGCATATGGGCAGTGGCCAGGCTGGGAGAGAAGGGGAAGATGTAGCCGTTTAGAGTTTCAAAGGAGAAAGGGCAATAGAAGAAGATGAAAATGCTCTCAAAGTGTTGGTGGACAGCCAGAGAAAAGCTCTTACCTTCTCCTCCTAGCCTCAGACAAGGAGATCAGAGGACAAAAACAGCTTCCACCTGAGAAGACTTTCAAGCAAGTCCTAAGAGTAAATATAGGATTATATAAGGTATGGGTTGAGAAGGCTGTGAACTCTGGTTAGAGCTCTGTATTTGGGCTAAGAATACACCATTTCTGTAGTGACAGTATACTAATACTAAAGGGCATAGAAAAGGGTGTGGATCAAAGTGGGCTATCAAAGGGGAATGACCTAGGGATTAGTGATGATTTTTCCAAAGAACAGAACAAAAACTCTTTATCATGTGCCTTCTGTTAATCAGATAGTAAAGTAGGCAGTATAAAGGTACATACGTGGAAAATGAAAAAAAAAAAAAAAAACCCTGTCTTCATGGAATTTTCAGTAGACTTAGGGTTAAAAGACATTAAAATGCATAAAAATAATGAGAAATACAGAGTGGCATAAGGTCAATAACACAGTCTAGGTGTGTCGAGTTTAAGGAGGCTGAGATCCTCGCAGGAGGAAGCGGCCATGTTGGCATTGTGGATGATCCACAAGGGCCAGGTCTGCAGAACAGGGACGTTTAGAATGAAGAGAAGTGGATGGGCTACTCCAGGAGAGGATGCCTCCATCAGAAAGACCTGAAAGCATTAAAATGGATACTTATTAAGGATTTGTTTCAAACAACCCCATGTTGTGGCAGAATGAAAAAGGAGTAGAGATGAACTAAAGGACAGAGAGGAAACGAGACTGGCCACGGGCTGCTTACTGTGGAATCTGGCTGACGAGTAGAAGGTTTGCTGTAGACTATTTTCTTCCTTTCTGCGCATGCTTGAAAAATTCCATGAACGATAAAATAGAATTTAAAATTTTCTCTTGGAATGATGGAGTAGGAAGAGAGCAATAGCGTACAATTAAATCAAAGTAAAAAAAAAAAAAAAGAATAAAAGTGCCTATAAACAAAAAACAGAAATATACATTTCATGTCCTGACGGCACGAAGGGTAAAGAGACCAGTTTGGGCGCCTTACAGCATCTCCATGTGGGTCAAGTTCAATAGCTCAACAGAGGCCTGCAGGATGCCCCTGAGGACTGCCGTTATGTATTCTGACCGTTTCCTCTCCCACACCACAACCATCATCACCTTCTTCTTATTAAAGACCATCAATAAGAACAGCAATAAAATATCACTAAAGGGAAATTTCCTACACATCCTAAAATAGATTAGAATATTCTCTGGAAGCTACAGTCATTTTTCTTGTTTCGTTGGTGTTTTGTTTCTTTGTTCTGGTTTGCAGACATTGAAATTTTGTTATAACTGTGTTTACCGAATCTAATCCTCTAATCTAAGTTATCTATTTGAATAAAACCTTGCAGTAGCAAGTTCCATGGCTCAATTTCATGTTGTGTCATGGTTTATTCATCCTAAATGCTTTGAATGTTAGGTCTATTTTTATTACTTGATGTATTCTTTGGTTTTGCACGATGGGCAGGGCACAAAAGAATTCCATTAGTCCACATCTCCTATTTACATGTCAATATTTACCCTATCTTTCCTTCTTGCTCTACCTCCTCCACTTTCTTCTTCCCTCTTTTATTTTCAAAATGAATAATGTTAGCTCTCCCCTGGCCATGAATACCGTGATGGACTACTCTCCTCAGACATTTAAATGAATGCAGTCATTGGAACTTCCTACGATCTCTTCTCATCAGAATTTCAAATATCCGAGGCCTTATCAGTTTCCACTTATTTGTGCCATGTCATTTCATCACATCTTCATGGCCACAAACAATAGAATAATGAATGGTAAGTCCCTGAAGAACTGAGTCATCACTATGGCTTTTACTAGTAACCTTTCCTATTCGAACTCTTAGTTCTCTGATATTACGAACAGACTGAGACAGGGAGGTTTCCCAAATAAAATCCAGTTCCAGTTTCTTTTTTAAGACTTTATTTATTTATTTTGATGTGGGAAACCAAGGCAGAGGAAAAATTATTAAATGTCCTTACCCACTGACAAGCCCTTAAAACAGGCAGAGTGACATTCCTCTAGGGACTCAACTGCCTCCACCTTAAAACTTTGCTAAGAGCAAAGAGCTATCAAAGCCTGATGACCCCTACCCCCTACCAGGATCCTGAAGTCCACTTCAACAATTTCTTCCAAAACGTTATCTCTAAACCCTCCAAGATACCTGTTAACAATCATTCCGAAGCATATGGCCCACTGATGACACATCTAAAGGGTCTCACGACAAAGGTCTTATTACTGGTAATGAATGACATTTTTCCCAACAATAACTAGCCCCTCAAGGTCCTGGAAACCTTGCTTCCAAAATTCCTTAGAGACTGAAACCATCCCTGACGCCCTCCCAACTTGCAAGCACATAATGGACCGCTCCTCACAACCCCCGGGGCAGCCGCTCTTTTTGGCCTTGGGTCCAATCCCTGTGGTTTAATAAACCACCATCCTGCACCAAATATGTCTAAAGAATTCTTTCTTGGTTGTCAGCTCCAGACATCACCCCACCGAACCACAGTTATATTCTAAGACTTCATCAATTTGATGGAGAGAGACACAGTGAGAGAGGGAACACAAGCAGTGGGAGTCAGAGAGGGAGAAGCAGGCTTCTCGCTGAGCAGGGAGCCTGTTGTGGGGCTCAATTCCAGGACCCGTGGGATCATGATCTGAGCCAAAAGCAAACACTTAACCACTGAGCCACCAAGGTGCCCCCAGTTCTAGTTTCTTAAGAAGCAAATTAGAGTCCACTTTTCCATCTCAGAATGTCAACTTGCCAAATAAATGCAATAATTGGTCCCATTGGATTTCCTGAATTTTTTTTCACCCCAACTTGAATATCATCATCTTTCACGAAATATAATCCCAGGTTCATTAAGCTTTAATCAATTTCAGTGGCATGGTTCAAGGTAAACTATGCAAGGGCATCACCTACTTCTCAAAAGTTTGCATTAAGCCACTTAGCTTTTACGAAAGACCTGTGTTAGTAGCTGTTTTGCTAACCAAAATAAATCCAAGGAGGACTTTGTCTTTTATGAAAGAAGGTAAAAAACGAAGACAGCATTCAGTGTTTGTTTTGCGAGAGCCACAGCCACTGTAGGGGTAGCTCACCACTCCCCACCCCCAGCAGCAGGGAGAGAGGTGCCACCGGCTGCTTTCCCAGGAAACACACTGGGCATCTCCGCAGCAGCCCCAGTGCTGTGAACTGTATCCGTGAGTGTCTGGGCTTTCTGTCCATTTATGTGCATCTGTGTCCTAAGGTATCAGGAATGTCTAAGAGCGGTTATTTTGGGACTAGGGAACATTCAAACATTTTTCCATATAAATAAGGTAATTGCTTCTTTGCTTCAGGCCATCCCAGCCTACAACAGGATGGCAGGGGAAACCTGTATTTAGTTTTTCTGTAACCTTTTATTTTGTCATCCTTCAACATCATGGTTCTGGTTCTCACTGGGCTCATTAAACCTATAATCTAGATGCACTCCTCTACTTGCAGTGTAATTTTAAGATCTCCACTTTAACTTTATTTAAATTTGTGAATTCAGGAACCTGAGAGGTAAACATAAATCAATTCTGCCTTTATTAAAGACAGATATATAATGAGCTAAAGGAAACTTTAGAGATCATTTAAATCTAAATCTCCCATTTTATAATATGAGAAAACTGAGACTCGGAAAGCTTGTGTTTTTTTTTTAAATAAGAAACTTTTGGTTGTGGGGGGGCGCCTAAGAGGCTCAGTCAGTTAGGCATCAGAATCTTGATTTCGGCTCAGGTCATGCTCTCGGGTTGTGAGATCCACGCCTGCACTGGGCTCTGTGCTGGGCATGGAGCCTACTTGGGATTCTTTCTCTCCCTCACCCTTTGCCCCTACCCGCCCCCACCCCCCGCAAAAGAAACATTTGGAACTATACCCCAAGATGCCTGGGATGTTTTTTCTCATTGAACCATAATTTCTCCTGGGTGCTTCTGGCTTTTCTGCAAGCATCCCCCAGGCTTCCCCTGAGACTGACTTAGAAGTCAGAGCTAATGTAGCTGCTGTCTTGATTTATGCATAAATGTGCCTACCATAGATTTCTACCTCATAGCTAGCAGCCCATCAGTTCTCATAAGGGCCTATGAGAAATAGAGAATCCTATATGATCTCATAGGAAACTGAAGTAAACCAGTTCAACTCAGATTTGTTTTCTGACTGTTTTGGGAGTAATAACTTTCCCAACCCATGCAAACCCTTAAAGAGGGGTGCCTTTTTGAGTGGAGTTGTCAAGCACATAAAGATTCTGGTCTTTAAAGAAAAAAACTATGTGCAGGGTATATGAAACATAAAGAACATATTAAATGAGCATAAACTAATGGTAAGTCTACAAAGATACAGGAAATATTTAAATTTTTCTTTTATTATGGTCATTTCATGTCAAATTATGTTAATTTAATTATGGATAAAATAAAAACAAAACTGAGAATAAAAACTAGGACCATCAGGATCCAGTCTGTGCAAAAAGTCACATTCAAAGAAAATACACATCCCATTCCATTTATTCAGGCTTCCTTAAAGAGTCCATTCAAAAGATTTCAGGAAGCATGCCACATAACAAGTCCCTCCTTGCTCCTTTTTAGGGATCTCTTCCCATCCCCAAACTTTCACTCAGAGCAGCAGCGAACCATCCTTTCTGTACCGCAAATCCTCACCACAACTAGGCCCCACTTTCCATTCGTTCCTTCCCTTTTTGCACAAGTCCACGCCATCCCCCTCCCTGGAACTCCTAATGACAGGAGACCCACGTGCTTGTCTCCTCCACGCAAAGTGCACATACACCTTTGGGAAGTTCAGCTCTTCTCCCACTCGGACTACATTTCATGAGACTCTCATCCTGCTTTGTTCTGGTGAAAGGGAGTAACATTCTGTGGGGTGTGTGTACATGTGTGAGAGAGAGGAATCAAAGAAAATAAGGTCAGATGTTAAAAGATTTAGACAACATAGTCAGTCATCAGAGTAAATCTTATGGAAATCTATGAACTCTATACCTTGATACTGGAGAATACACTCATCTCAAATACCCATGGCTTATTCCCAGAAACTGATCATATACTGCATCACAAAGGAAGCATCCATCAATAATTTCAGTAAGGGAAAATACTACAAACAACACCGTCTGATCACACTGCAAGGAAACTAGAGTTTACTAACAAAAACAAAGTGCAAAAGACCTTTCCACGTGGGTAGTTAAAATCCTCCTATTTCCTCCTGGGTGAAAAAGAAAATTGAAATTAAAATTACAAGAAAAAAAAGTTAATGTCAATGGTTTCCAGTTCCAGTCAAAATAGGAAAAACATACCTCACCTCTTTTTTCCTATAAATCACAACTAAAATCCCTGGGGAAAAAAGCCATAAAGGAACAAGGAGAAGACTCTGAAAGGAGAAAAAAAAAAAAAAAAAAAAAGAAGGGAGAATGCCTAGAACCTCAGGACTGGAGGTCAACTTAGTGTTAAATTTGCTGCATTTTTTGTTGCCAGATACATCTCAGCCTGAGTTCCACACTCTGGAACTCCTAAAAGGGACAGGAAAAAGTCTTCAAGGAAAGCCTGTTCTCTCTAGCCACAGGTCTAGGAAGAGGGTAGCCCTATAGGCAAAGCCTTTTCGACTCTACCTACCCAAGTACAGGCAGATGTCATGAGAGAAGCAACACCCCTAACCCCTGGCCCAACACTGGTCTGGTTGCTGCAGAGACAGTGGAGTGAAACCACGGTGAATATCCCCACTCTACACCAAGAAAACAGTGTCACATGCCTAGCCACTGGTGGTGGCTGCAGACACAGATAAGAGAATCCCACTCCTTCCCACCTGCACTGAGAACACAGTCTGTGAGGTGGGATCTTGTCAACTATCACCACCCCAAAGGAAGGAAAATGAAGACTACAATAACCAGCAAACAAGCAGTTCCCCCTCCTCCTCCCCACTAAAGAGCTGGAGGCAGAAGATGGAAAAAAGGATCCTTTAAATTTGTATATGAAGTCCCAGTCACACCCCTTTTATACTCATCTGTAAAAAAGAAAATCAATAAAGCAGATACTCTGAGAAGTAAATGACGATGCTGTTCCATGCAGGCCTCTGGATAATGCAAAAGTGGGGTAGACCAGAATAACACTGCAGAGTTGGACAACTAAACTGACATTAAAACTACAAACCCCAGAGTGAACCAGGATGTACTCTGTGATCATAAATGTGTTAAAACCTACCAAAAGAGAAGATTTAAATGAGATTAGAGTCTCATTACATTATACTCAAAACGTTTGGGTGAAAATACAAAATTAGTCATCTTACCGAAGACCAGGATATTCTCAATTCACATGACAAAAGATGATCAACAGATTTCAATATCAAGATGATGTAGGTGTAGGAATTCTCTAACAACGATTTTAAAGCAGCTATTAGAACATGCTACAACTAGCAATTTCCAACACTTCCGTAAGAAATAGAAAATAAATAAATAAATAATAGGTAGATGTAAATACATTGGAAAATCTAGATGAACTGGATAATTTCTTAAAGAAATACAGATTACTAAAACTCGATAAGAGCTGAGAAGCTTGAACAGACCAATTTCCATTAGAGAAACAGCATTATTAAGGAACCACTATCACACAAAAAAAGCATCAGGTATAGATGGTTTAACAGTAGAATTCTACCAAACTTCCGAAGACCAGATAGTCCCAGTGCTCATTGTTCTAGAACACTGAAAAGAAAGGAAAATTTCCATTTCCTTCTATGAAGCAACTATAACACTGATACCTAAACCAACCAGATGAAGACAGTAGGGCAAGGAGGGGACACATATCACTCGGGGGTATCGATGCAAAAATTCTAAGCAAAGGGACACCTGGGTGGCTCAGTCAGTTAAGCATCTACCTTTGGCTCAGGTCATGATCCTGGGGTTCCTGGATCATGTCCCACATCAGTCTCCCTGCTCAGTGGGGAGCCTGCTGCTCCCTCTGTGTGCCACTCCCCCTGCTTGTGTGCATGCCTGCTCACTCTCTCCCTCTCTCACTCTCTGACAAGTAAATAAATAAATCTTTATAAACATTTTAAGTAAAATATTAACGAGTAGAATCTAGTACTACTTTAAGAAAGCAATACATCAATCCCTTGTGGGATTTGAAAGGCAAGGTTAAATCAATATTAGAACTTTAGGGATGCCTGGGTGGCTCAGTTGGTTAAACAGCTGCCTTCGGCTCAGGTCATGATCCCAGCATCCTGGGATCAAGTCCCACATTGGGCTCCTTGCTTGGCGGGAGCCTGCTTCTCCCTCTGCCTCTGCCTGCCATTCTGTCTGCCTGTGCTCGCTCTCTCTGATAAATAAATTTTTTTAAAAATCTTTAAAGAAATATTAGAACTTTATTACTATAATACACCATATTAATAAATCTAAGGAAAAAATATCATGACTATTTCAACATATGGTGAAAAAGCCACTGACAAAACTCAATACCCATTTGTTATAAAAAATTTTTAAGAATTTTTTATTTTTAAATTAAATTAAATTAAATGTTTATATTTATCAAGAAAAAAAAAAAGGTGCCCACTCTCTCTGCTACTACTCATCATTGCACTGAAAGTATTAGTAAATTCACTTAGACAAGAGAACTCAATCAGAAGAGTAAGAGTAGATCAAAAAAATAATAAGTTAAATTACCTGTATTTTTTACATGTTGTAATAGTATACCTGGAAATCCACAGATAATCAGGGATAAGCACAAAACAAACAATAAAAGAAATTCAATGAAGTAGCAACAGAAAAGAAACACACTAGAATCAATAGAAAGTCTACAGTTGCACCCAAATACTTACGGAAAATTAGAATATGAGAAAGGCAGCACCTCAAATCAATGGAATAAAGATAGATATTTAAATAAACAATTCTGGGACAATTGGGTAGTTATTCAGGAAAAAATAACATTAGATTCATATCTCATCCCATACATAGAATAAATGCCAAATGGATTAGGGATCTAAATGTAAGAAACTGAATCATGGAAGTACCAGCAACAAATACTGGCCAATTTCTCTTTTTTTTTAAAAAAAAAGATTTTATTTATTTATTTGACAGACAAAGATCACAAGTAGGCAGAGAGGCAGGCAGAGAGAGAGGGGGAGACAGGCTCCCCGCTGAGCAGAGAGTCCAATGAGGGGCTCAATCCCAGGACTCTGGGATCATGACTGAAGCTGAAGGCAGAGGCTTAACCCACTGAGCCACCCAGGTGCCCCTGGTCAATTTCTCTCCTGTGAAGAAAGAGGCTTTCTAAAGATGATTCAAAGTTCAGAAACAATAAAAGAAAACATTAATAAATTTGACTAAAAAATAAAAACTAGCGCATGTCAGAAAATACCAAAAACCAAGTCAAGACATAGAAAAATTAACAACTTCCACCACAGACAAAAGGCCTACTTCTAATACGAAAAGAACTCTTAAATGTGAAGGGCAAAGGACCAAAAACTTGACAGAAAATTTTAGAAAAGACATGAACAGATAATTCACATATACAAAAAATATATATATCTTTTTAATAGACTTCACTTTTTAGAGCAATTTTAGGTTTACAACAAAATGGAGTGGAAGGTGGATATTTCCCATACCCACCCTGCCCCCATGCATACCCAGCCTCCCACATAATCAACATCCCCCACCTGAGTGCTACATTCGTTACAACCAGCGAACCTACAATGATATTATTACTCAATATTTATAGTGTATATTAGAGTTCACTCTTGCTGTTGTATATTCTATGGGTTTGGACAAATGTATAATGACATGCAACCATTATATAGAATCACACAGAGCAGTTTCTCTGCCATAAAGATCCTCTGCGTTCTGCCTACCTATCCCTCCTCTCCTCCCCACTCCCATTTTACATTTTTATGCAATTAAAAATAGGTGATTTCCCCTCTATAGCTTTTATGCTTAGAAACTGCTCTGAGGTCCAATACCTAATTACCCTTGTCTTCTGCTACTTTGTTTTGCTTTGTTTCCTTCTATTATCCTTTGGTATAAAATGAAGATCTACATGTTTAATAATAATAATAACCAATTATCCTATTACCACCTCTTTAAACTCTCTCGCCTCCAAATACGTGTACTTCCTGTTCATCACAAGCTAAATTTCAACTATGTAACAGTCTGAGTTTATTCCATGCCATTCAGTTGTCCATGTATTTTTTTTGTCAACTGAAACTGTTTAATAGAAGTGTATTTCAGTATTTGTTAAGGCAAGTCCTTCAAACTGCTCTTCACTTCCAAAACATTCTTGACTATTTTCATTCATTTAAATTTTCTACAGAATTTTAGATTTATTTTTCAAGGAAAACATCCCACTACAGAGTATAGTGGAATAAATTTCTGTAATTTAGCCTCTTTGGAGAAGAATGTGGAGATTCCTCAAGAAATTAAAAATAAAACTTCCTTATGACCCTGCAATTGCACTACTGGGTATTTACCCCAAAGATACAGATGTAGTGAAAAGAAGGGCCATCTGTACCCCAATGTTTATAGCAGCAATGGCCACAGTCGCCAAACTGTGGAAAGAACCAAGAAGCCCTTCAATGGACGAATGGATAAGGAAGATGTGGTCCATATACACTATGGAGTATTATGCCTCCATCAGAAAGGACGAATACCCAACTTTTGTAGCAACATGGAAGGGACTGGAAGAGATGATGCTGAGTGAAATAAGTCAAGCAGAGAGAGTCAATTATCATATGGTTTCACTTATTTGTGGAACATAACAAATAGCATGGAGGACATGGGGAGATGGAGAGGAGAAGGGGGTGGGGGAAATTGGAAGGGGAGGTGAACCATGAGACTATGGACTCTGAAAAACAATCTGAGGGTTTTGAAGGGGCGGGGGGTGGGAAGTCAGGGTACCAGGTTGTGGGTATTATGGAGGCCACGGATTGCATGGAGCACTGGGTATAGTGCAAAAATAATGATACTGTTATGCTGAAAATAAATAAAAAATAAATAAATATATATATATATGGAGAGAGAGAGAGAGAGAGAGTTGCATGTTCTTTAAGGAGAATAGCCTTGGTTCTCAGAAACAGACACTTGTGGAAGACTAGTATGAAGCTTCCTCAGGACACTTCCACCAGCAGCTCAGGAGAAGCAGGAAAGAGCATACATGGGATGTAGAAAGAGACGGGAACAGTCAGAACTCCAACAAGCAGAGACATGAAATTCCTTCGAAGGGCCAAACTATTCAGTCACTCCATATTTATTTGAATATGAATCAGACAGAACACAAATTTGGCTTTGTGAAACCTCCAAACACAGTGTCATTGGCGTTCGAGCCAAGAAGAATAGAGGTAGCATCTTAGGTTAGCTAACCAAATCCCATCTGCATTCACGTTATTCTACTGCAGATATTGGGACCAAGGCTGTAAGTGATTGAGAAAAATTTATCCAAATGTATCCGATCACCCATCACTCAACAGAGTCCAAGTCTTGGGAGGATTTTCTTTTACCCTGAAGGTTGGTTAAGTTTCACTCTTGGGCCTGCCTTTAATTCAGTTCATACCACATAAATGGCATGCAGTTTCTGTTTTCATAACTTGGGAAATACTACACAACTGTAATTGTACTGTAACGCAATTCTTTATAGTGACCCATTTAGAAACACAGGTCCAACTTGTTCTTTTCTGGGTTCCCTGGCCAGGAATATGTTCCCAAGTTGTGGAATTCTCAAAACATGTCATGGTGAGATGCCAGGATTTAAGTCACCATTTAGTAAAAAAAAAAAACTTAGTTCATGCTCAAAGGACATGATCTTTAACAAAGGAAAGCAGTCTTCTTTGCCCAACGACCACTAATTTCCACCTCACTGAACCCAAATCAAAGGTATCATTACAACTTGCAACTCACCTACATTATGATTCTTTAACCCCAAACCTCTTTCTCTGACTTTCTATTATTTAAAGTGTTCTACATAAATCCTTTATTTTCCCATAACACCTTAATATCCCGTAATACCTTAAAATTTGGACAAGTAATCATCCTTTAGGTTAAGCATCTGATGACTCTGACTATTACCAAATTTAACTCTGCTGTGATTTCACCAGGATTATTTTTAAATAAAATTATTTTTTAGACCCACTCATAAATTTAAAGTGGACTACTACCGGTTTTTTAATTATTAAAAATTAGACCATTCCAAACATAAAATCACTTCAGGTTGAAAAATTTTAAATACTTAATAACAATAGAAAGCCTATATATAGTTCAGTTTAGTCAAGTGACCAAATTACTTTCTAGAAGATGTCTTACTTGTTTCCACTTGTCAGCATATTATTTATGCTATTCAGAAAAAAAAAAAAATAAGTAGCAAGAAAGTCTGATGTCAGAGTAACAAGGACTGGAGTCTTAGAGATCTGAGTTTGGCTGGTACACTTGATATTCACTTGTTCTGTGGTTTTGAAAATCTGTTCTCTTTACACCCAAATGCTATGAACACTATTACTTTTTTAAAAAGAGATGTAAAATAAGGGCGTTATTAATCTTTGCCTTCACAAGAAGCTGAAAGAGGCAAGCCAGGATTTTCCCTAGAACCTTCAAAGCAAGTGCTGGTCTTGCTGACTCTTTGATTTCAGAATTTGATCCTCAGAACTGTAAGAGAATACATTTGCATTGCTTTAATTAAGCCACAATGTTTGTGGTGGTTTGGTAAGCAGCTCTAGGAACCTAATGCACTCCCTAAGCTCCAATATAGTGATATTTCAATTATTTAAAAGAATTAGTTTTTTCTGCCTCAAAAATTTCTTATAGGTTTCCATCACCAGGAATGAAAGACCTGGCATAAACATCACTTCATCAAAGAGGTTTCTTCAACATCTAATCTAAACCTGGTCCTCCTTCCTATGCTCAGAGACCTTCCCTTTAGTATTTCTAAGAGCTCACAACTATGTATCTATGTATTTGTTGAATGTATGTCTCTCCTTTACACTTTGGGTTCCATGAAAGCAATGTCCATGTCTGTTGTATCACCATAGTATCCTAGAAGACACGAAAAAGAGCCCTTCAATAAAAGAAATCACAGAAATAAAAGAAGACTAAACAAGCTCCTTGTGTTCCTGAGTATTCTGAGAAGTGGCTTTTCCCTTGTTGAGTCAGTTGAAATACATCAACCATATTAAAGTTAAATTTTAACTAAACATTGGTAAAATAAATTATATTCCACAGATATGGGATTAATTAAATTGAGTCAACATAAAATTCCACTTCGATATTTGATCTGCTGGAGAACAAGTGTGATTGCTTACATGCACTCATCACCACATGCACGGGCTGAGATAGCCAACATACACAACTGAAAACCATGCCAATGAAAACCATGCAAATTAGATCCTTGGCACATGCAGCTTTTCATGAATGTGCCTGAAGCTAAGATCCTTAATGTATACAATCTTGTCCCATTTTCTTTCAGCCCATAAACATGTCTAGGAGGCCCCTGTGTCTCCTAGCACTTGATAAACATACTCATGCACATAACAATCTCTAAGTCCAATTCAATAATAGTGGAATAAGTCTTGGGCAGGTATGATCTAAATTAAGATACACAGACTATACCACCAGAAATAAGAGAAAAACCTCACTATCTTATTTCAGAAGGAAATTCCATGGGCATTTTGGCATTTGCACAAAACAAAAGAAGAATATGAATGATAATAGAGCTTATTTTAGGAAGGTTGCCCGTTCAAATCCTTCATTTAGTGGCTTTTTCCCCTTCCAGATAGTTCCACTCATCTACTCATTCACCCCACAAATTTGCATCAAGAGCCTATTAGATGCTGGGTCTTGTAGGTAAATTTAAAATAACCCTGTGCCTGCCTTCAATGGGCCCAAAGTTTAAAAGGAGATGCTATCTGAACAACCCCAAAATAGAGTTCATGGAGAACGAGAGGGAGCAGAGATACCTAGGAGTGAAAACTAGAATTGATCAGGCCTATACGGACAGAAAAGAAGCCAGAGCCACACACACAAGGGTTCAGGGACAGTAGAGATGGAAGCCCTTCAAGTGACCAGTGGAGCTACTGGTCAAAGGCAGAAAGAAAAGAAAAGAAAGAAAACAGACTGGGGGTGGGGGGAAGAAGAGAAAAGCTAGGTAACGAAATAAGAAGGAAATTGGGACTTTAAAATGATCCATCCAGTTGTGGAAGGAAAAAGATATACATGTCCATAGAGGCCTGAGTGATCTCCATTGTGTCCCTGTGTCATGTTTCCATGTAAAGGAAAATATATTGTTTCCTAGCCATCAGTTTTGGTAGGCAAGAGTCAGTAACATTTGTATCACCTAGAACACCGCTTTCCAAACTGTAGATTACTATCAGCTTGGGGAAATGAAATACATTTAGTGGGTGGACATCAGCATTTAAGAAAAAAATGAGGGGCACCTGGGTGGCTCAGTCAGTTAAGCATTCAACTCTTGATTATGGCTGAGGTCATGATCCCCGGGTCATGAGACTGAGCCCCACGCTGGGCTGCACGCTCAACAGAGTCTGCTTGAAGTTCTCTCTCCCTCTGCCCCTCCCCACATCTTTCTCCCGCTCCTTCACAAAATAAATATGTAAAATCTTTTTTTAAAAATGAAATACAGTAGTATAAGGACACATGAGAACGGACAAATAGAATAAAATAGATCACAGAGCACTGCTCACATTAAGGGCAAGTATTATTCCGTGGGCACGCATGCATGTGATCAGTAACAGTCACTTGACAGCTACTGACCAGTCCTTGTAAGTTTTTCCAGGTACACACACACACACACACACACACACACACACACACACACACTGAGTCCACCAAGACTCCACCAAGACTCTGGAAATGATTGGCAAAATCTAAAATTCAGGACAGGAGTCTTGGAGGAAACCACAGTGCCAGGTCTAACTGGTCAAGATTATTAATGCCTTCTACTCTCACAGAATCTCCTTCACAAGTTCCTCAAAAATTACTGACCACAGAGGCAGGAACCTCCATTTATCCTCCACCCTGATTTCCACTGGGATGCAGTGGAAGCCCAGACCCACTTTGTCATATGAGATGAATGGCTGCGTGGCTTTTACAACTTTTAACAAGAGACAGGTTGGGATCACTCTTAAGACTGTGGTGTTGTCACTGGACCCTCTGTGGGTCCTCCCGGAGTGACTGGGAGCAAATCACTCATAAATCGATTGTCCATGCCCCATGGACAGAAATGGCCAGTCACGATCAAGTTGTAGGAAAATACACTTCCAACCACTTTGCTAACACATTTCAGGCACCCACCCCACATAATGATTTTATGAGACCTGGCACACAGTAAAGTTCATAATCTGAGCCTGAACAGGTAGCAGCATGCATGAGAAAACAGCTCTGGTCTTTACTTTGTATCCCCTGAGGCCTGCTCTCATTGCACAACATCTTGTGCACAGAGAACACTATCCTACTTTCAAACTTCAAAGGTTCATGTGTAAATATTTATCTCAATGAATGCTGTCCTTATTTGTTTCCACCTTTGATGATAGGCAATAACACACTGTTCAACCATGACAATGGTGTTACATACCGCCATCCTTTTATTAGTGAGGTGATACAATTCCTGTCCATAGTTGAATAAAGATTTTTAAAATTCTTCAAAGTGTCCATCTATTAAGCACTGCTTGCCTCATTAACTCACCTTTAAAATGATACAACTGCCAGTAAATTTCGTTCAGTCAACCCGCAAACTCCACGGTCTGCCATGAAAACAGGCTAATTGTATGCCAAAGAGACCAGTAGAAAGAAACTCAGATCCTTCTCATCTTATCCCTGATTTTTGTTCCTATTCATGACTCCTCCAACCCCAAAATTTCCTAACTGCTCACAGGAAAAGAAAAATTTAAAACAAACAAAACAGTGTGGGGAGAAATGAGGAAAAAAGAGGCAGTAAAGAATAAAGTGTTCTTTCATTATTTCAGAAGTTGTGGGGGGAACCTAGGAAGCCTCTAACTATGGCATGAAATGTCACCTCAATTCAACACTTCAGTCAAAACATTGTGGGCGGGAGGAAATTCCTAAGACATTTTTCCTGCCTCTCCCCTAGTAGTCTATGTCCTCTGATGGCTGGAGATACTTGGAAAGAGCTTTGGGGGAGCAGATGTGTCTGCAGAAGGCTTTCCAGGAGACAAACTCCATCTAACAGAAGTAAGGAGAGAAGCCAGGGAGGTTGACTGAGCCAGAGGGAAGGGCTCAGGTGCAGAGAGTCACTGTCCTTGGGGCTCCAAGCCTCTCTCCGGATGGCCCTGATGACCAGCCTTATCCTTATCCTGGGGAACATTCTAAGACTATAGGGTTTGTCCCTACAAAATGTCACTTGTGGAGCTCTTATCTCTTTGCTGGTGTTCCAGGCAGCATCCCCTGTGCCAACACAACCCAGTTCAGACAGGAAAACATAACCAGATTAGTTCTCAAAGAATAAAGGAGGAAATCTGTGTTTGCTTTGGAGCAAACCCAGACCCTGTCTTCACTCATGAAACATGAATTAAACAGCACACTTCCCTAGTATGAAATTTTGGTTTCATTCTACCCCATGTAGAATGATCTCTAAGCACATTTTTCTCTAAGCACACTTCAGACAAATGAGAGACTTAATACCTCCTTTTTAAGAAAAACTTCCATAATAGTTTTACTTCATCCCTGTCGAGGAATTAATGCTATTTTGTTTATCAATATAAATATAAACTTCTCTACTAATACCGTTAGCACTGAAAACGCTACCACAGACTTTGGATCAAAATCTCCCAGTTGCAACTGTGATTAAATGCAGGGTTTCCTGTTGTTACCATTTCTGTTCTCACCACAGAATTATTAGGGCCTCACAAATTGTAATAGTCCTTTTCCTTCCTCTCCTCTGTGTCGCACCTTCTAGGAGGCCCCCTGAGAAGCCCACACTCTAGTTCATCTTTATGAGCAAAAATACGAGCAGAGATGTCAGGCTATACATCACTGTAGAAGACAACATTTAAAGCACAGAGAAATTCTAAAGCTCCCAGCTTTGGATTCTCTCTCTCTCTGTGTTTTTTTTGTTTGTTTGTTTGTTTGTTTTTTGGTTTTTGGGGTTTTTTTTGAGAATATTTGATTGTAAGTTTGTCAAGTACTCAAAAATATTCCTAAAAACAACAACATCAAGCGCAAGCCTCTCCCCACTGTTGCTAAAGTTGCCAAATATCATTGACATAATGAAAATATCACCAACAGGGAGTGTCTAACACCTAGCAGATTTGGGGAGGAATTTTTTGTCATCATGTATTACTGTTTCCAGCTTTTGTTTGGGATCTGGGAGCAACATGCAACTTGACATCAGGGTTTTAGAACATTTGCTATTTAAAAAAAAAAAGGTACACAAGACTATATTCGTAAATTTCCATTCATTCATTCTCACATTTATTAAGTATTGTTGTTATGCCCAGGGGATAGGAAGCCCAGATGAAAGCATTCAGTATATTCGATATCTAAATTATCTCCTACAAGCTTAGATTTATTCAGTAGTTGGTAGGCGTTTTTCACGTAAAGAACAATGCTAATTTTTTTTATATCTACTAAATTGGCCAATGTGATAGAGGCTGCCATCCACTGTCATCCTAATCTTAAAACCATTCTACAACCCTGCAGAGAATAGAGAGTGAAGAGGGGAGTTGATGATTCCTTCAGGGACGCGCAGGAGACTATGGTTTTATCAAGCAAGGCACTTGCCTTGCTTCTGCCAGAAGCCCAGATGCTGGAGGCAAAGCTGCTACTCTGAAAGCAGATGGGTGCTCACATGGACAGCCCTCAGGTTGTCAATCCTTTTTAGAGTGTTGAGAACATTCTAGAATAACCCATCATGCATAAGAATGCTACTTACCTCCTCCCACTGCAGTTCTGCCACCTGCACTGCTGGACTCAGTTTCCTCCTGCCTCCTCCCTCCTGAGTCCTCACTCCTCCCTCATCTCTGCCAAGGTTCAGGGAAAGTTGCCCAGAATTCCCACTGGCTCAACCCTTGAGAGACAGCCTGGTGACAATAGCAGCAGTGGTGAGAGCAATGCACAGAAGCCCTCCCCCGTCCCAGGCTGCTCTATGAAGACAATCATGGAAGGGTCACTAAGGAGGCACACCAAATAGGCTTCCCTGTCCACCTCAGGAAGGCACCTGCCAGCCCCCTGCTCGGCAGGAAGCCCAGAGCAGTGTCTTGGTGTCTGTATTCGTCCTGTCATTTAATCATGAGCAAGTAAACCAAACCAAACACAGAAAGAAAACATTCTAAAGACTTCCCTTTCGCATTCCCATCTCGACTATGTGAACTTGGATGCAGAGCAGGTTATCAATTAAGAGCCAAGAATCAGAGCCAGCAGAATAGAACTCAGGGAGGGGATAAACAAGAGGGTAAGCCAGAGCCAAGAGGGGCACACACAAGGTGCCCAGGACTGACCAAATGCCTGGGCTTCAGCTATTCCCACAACAGTCATCTAGAGTTCAATTGGTGTCTCTGAAAGACGCATTAACTCAAATCCCCGATCTCAGGATAAGCTTGCAACACATGAATGGCTTTTGCCAATAACAGATGGCAATGTGCAACTCTGGAGAAATGGTGACAATGCAATATACAGCAGAGACCATATATTTGGAACCAACATCAGGATACATCTTCTGGGAAGCGCGTATCTCATGGTAGAATAAAGAAGGGTGCGGTGGATTGGAAATTCCAGCTCCTCACCTTGTACCCACATGACTTTGGCAAGCTCTATGTCTTGCTTGCTTTGCTTGTTTGAAAAGTGGGGAGAATTTTAGGAAATTTATGGTGAGAGAATTATAAGTAGCATATACAAAGTACTTAGTAGATAGTATGCATTCAAAACTGTAGTTATTATTGTAATAACTGACTGAGAAAGCCCTGGAAAATCCAGGATGTATGAGAACCATACCTATAAGATTTTTCTATTTACATATTACTTATTACTCAAGGACCACCTCAAATCCCCCATATTTACCATCTTCCATATTATCTTGAGCCCATATTGATTTCTTTCTTTCTTGATATGTTTTTATCATATATTTTACTAAATTTTTCCACTTTTTAAAAAAATTTTTTTTAATTTATTTATTTTCAGCATAACAGTATCATTATTTTTTCACCACACCCAGTGCTCCATGCAATCCGTGCCCTCTATAATACCCACCACCTGGTACCCCGACCTCCCACCCCCCCCACCACTTCAAACCCCTCAGATTGTTTTTCAGAGTCCAATATATATATATAATTTTATATAGTCACTTCTAAGTCATACCTACAAAACATTTTCTTGAGCACAGGAAGCAAGCCATGCTGCCTTAAAATCCCAAAGACTGAACACATTGTAAGAAATCTGGTAAGCACTTGAAAAATATGCACTTAATTAATTGTGATCCAAATAGTATTTTTGGTTGGCCATGACTATAAACACCCTTCTTACACACCTGGACATTTTCCAAATTATCTTTTAGAAAAAGACTCTTCGTGTTTACATTTCACCGTGATCTGTATGGAAAATGAAAATGAAAATCCTACGTCACAAAATTATTGTCACTCTGCCTTTGTTGTTAAATACAGCCATGGCCCCATGAGCACAGAGATAGAGTGTTTGTGTGCTGAAATAAGGAGACTTCCCTGTCATGTTAAATAACGCCAGCATCATTGATTTACAGAACCACTTCTATTCTCAATTTCCATTTATCTGGGTTGGGGATACTCAGTGTCCATCTTATTGGATGCCCTGGCCCATGGATTAACTGCCAGGGTAGAAAGGGTAACAACAGTAGGCAGCATGGCATAATATAATAAATTACCTGAAGGTCACTAGTCCTTTATAGAAACAACATCCCATAATAATACATTATATGTTAATAAAAAATACAAAACAGACAAAAGGTTGATATCCAGGAACTATAAAGAACTCCTCAAACTCAACACACACAAAACAGACAATCATATCAAAAAACGGGCAGAAGATACAAACAGACACTTCTCCAATGAAGACATACAAATGGCTATCAGACACACATACAAATGGCTATCAGACACATGAAAAAATGTTCATCATCACTAGCCATCAGGGAGATTCAAGTTAAAACCACATTGAGATACCACCTTACACCAGTTAGAATGGCCAAAATTAGCAAGACAGGAAACAACATGTGTTGGAGAGGATGTGGAGAAAGGGGAACCCTCTTACACTGTTGGTGGGAATGCAAGTTGGTGCAGCCACTTTGAAGAATAGTCTGGAGATTTCTCAAGAAATTAAAAATAGAGGTTCCCTATGACCCTGCAATCTCACTACTGGGTATTTACCCCAAAGATACAGATGTAGTGAAAAGAAGGGCCATCTGTACCCCCATGTTTATAGTAGCAATGGCCATGGTCGCCAAACTGTGGAAAGAATCAAAATGCCCTTCAACGGACAAATGGATAAGGAAGATGTGGTCCATATACACTATGGAGTATTATGCCTCCATCAGAAAGGATGAATACCCAACTTTTTTTTCAACATGGGCAGGCCTGGAAGAGATTATGCTAAGTGAAATAAGTCAAGCAGAGAGAGTCAATTATCATATGATTTCACTTATTTGTGGAGCATAACAAATAGCATGGAAGACAAGGGGAGTTGGAGAGGAGAAGGGAGTTGAGGGAAATTGGAAGGGGAGATGAACCATGAGAGACTATGGACTCTGAAAAAACAATCTGAGGGGTTTGAAGGGGCGGAGGGTGGGAAGTTGGGGGAACCAGGTGGTGGGTATTGGAGAAGGCACGGATTGCATGGAGCACTAGGTGTGGTGCAAAAACAATGAATACTGTTATGCTGAAAATAAATTAAAAAAAAATTTTTTTAAATACAAAATTAAAAAAAAAAGATAGAACATCCTATGAATCCCCTCACCCACCCTCCCACACACACACCCCTACGAATCAAGGAAAATTCAGACACATTGCCAAGTCTAGATTTAGGGTACAAAGTATATCCCTTTTCTTCATCCCTTCCCATTCAAGTGCCCCAAGTCCTCCAAACCTCCCTTCTGTTTTGACCCCTTCACTACTAACAAAAGGTGTTCTTACCACAAAAGAAGTTATATTTGCCATTTCTTTTTTAATCTGAATCAGTTTGTCAGCATCACTTTCCCAGAGAAACTTGGACTTGGACTTCCCTCTAATTTTATAGAAAAGGGTTTGTCCCTTCTTAAGGGCTTTCAACATCATAAGTAGGCAGAAGAGATTTGAAGATATGGCTCACTATAGTCTAATGTATTGACTAGTAAAACACTTTTAAAGCTGTGGGGAAAGATGAGATTTGAAAACATTTAATTCCTACCCCTTCATCCCATCCCCAATAAAATTTTAGTGGAAATTATATTAAAAATTTTAATGAGAAAAAGTACATCACTAATGATAGGGAAGAGAGTTCTTTAAGTTCCAGAAACATCAAGGAAAGATATACAGAGCTCACTTGTAAATCACCATCATGAGAAGCAATGACTCAAAGGGAGTTGGTGATGGGGAATGCAGGGCCCCATCACTCCCTCCTGGATACAAAAATAGAAGAAAGAAATAAAAGAAGATAAGCAAGTGGCATGACCAAAGAGAATGGTTTCATGTGGGTCCTCTCTTGTTGCTGCAGACTGGTGGAAGTGGAAAGCAGAGCGCCAGTGGAACAAGGATACAAGGGCGGGAAGGCCCTAGAAGAGGTTTCTTGACATGAGAAGATACATATGCCTTAAAGTAGCTGCATACTAAAATGGTCTTAAAAACCAGGGGGATCGGAAGTTATGCTAAGATACTATTGGTAAAATGTTTGAAGAGTGAATTCCCAGGGTGGCTTTGTTACAAATTGGTGAATAAAACAGGGTGCTTCTGCCCAAAAATGGATTGAATGTCTGTCCACAGAGGATCCTGCACCTACCTCAAGGCTTTGAAAAAATAGCAGTCACCAAAAGAAACAAAGCAAAAACAAACAAATCAAAACAAAGACTTGACAGTACAGAAATGGGTCCTCCCTAGAAGGCTTGTCCATGGTTCTGAATCTCATCTTCTGTCCTGACATTTGCATTGCTGAATTAGCAAATATAAATATTGGTGACATTTATAAAGGGATCCAAAAATTAAAGAATGGTCAAGATCTCCTCAAAGATCATAAAAGAATGTAATGAAGAGACATGAAAGAAAACATAAATGGCAGAACAAATGCTAGGGATTGGAAAACTAAATATTGGAAATGTGTCAATTCCCCAAGATTTTTCCATAGGTTTTGTTTTGTTTTGTTTTGTTTTGTTTTGTTTTGTTTTGCTATTCCAAACAAAATCCAGTGACTTCTTATGTGTGTGTATTTGTAAATTGATGGGCTAATTCTAAAACGCATATAAAAACAAAAAGGACCAAGAAGACAACCTTGAACTATAAAAACAAAATTGGAGCCTTACATTAGCAGATGTCACACTATAAAGCCAGGGAAATTAAGAGTGGTATTAGTGTAGGGATAGACTGATAGGCCAACAGGGCACAATGGAGAAGACAGAAACAGATTAACCAATTTGATCTTGATTTAAAACAAAAACACCACTAAGCAGAGGAAGAAGAGAGAGGGGGTATGGATATTCATACTTCTTTCAAACAAAGGAAATTTAACCTGTATTTCATAGCATTCATGAAAATAGATTCTAGACAGATAGATTATAGTTCTTATAGAAAATGATTCAATAGAAACTTCTAGAAGATAACAATGGAGAATATTTTTGTTAACTTAGTTTAGACAAAAATTTCTTGAACAGATAAGCATTAGCTATAAAGAGGAAGATTGATTAAACCAATTTTATCAAAATTAAGAACTTTCTGGTCATCAAAGAGACACCTTCAAGAGCATGAAAAGATAAGCCAGAAGCTGGTAGAAGATATCTGCAATAAATATTTATGACAAATATCTGTAATGCAAATACAGAAAGTAGTTCTACAAATCCATAATAAAAGGAAGGATAATCCAATAGACAAATGTGCAAAAGACTTGACAGGAACTTCTCAGACACTGCTGGTGGTAATATAAAGCGGAAAAACTGCTAAAACTGATTACAAGTCTGCGCATAAGCTGTTTCAGCCCTATATACGTACTCAACAGAAAGGTGTACACACGTGTGGCAAATTAACTGCATATTCTGCTTCTCTCACAGTTTGCCCCTTGCATTTTTAGAGTCAAATCTTGGAAATTTAAAGAGCCTACTCTCCCAAATTCGGGTATATGCAAGCAAAACTTGACTTTCAGGGCTGTGCTCTAGAAAATCCATTGAGGAACCTCAGCATTGTTCAATAGCATACTCTTTCCTAAAGAAGGCAGTGTACATAGAAAGACTAGAAGGTGGATATAAGGGGACAATTAACCCTCAAATATTATCTCCAATTATCATCTGTTATATTTAAAATTTTAAAAGTAAGCCAACTGAAAATTAATAATAATAAGGGATTATTTATATAAATCCTGCTATATCCTGTAAATGAATACTGTACTGCTCTTAAGAGTTATTTAACACAGTAAGTACATAAATCAAGTTTAGAATGACATATGCAATATGATCCTATTTAAAATAGAAATTTAAATATATGTGTATACATATAGAAAAATTCAGAAGAATATCGGCACAATCTTAACAAAGTTTAGATTTAAGGGAAGAATTAATGAGTTTTTTTTTCCTTTATAATCACGTACAATTTCTAATGTTCAACCCCTAGGTAAATTTTTACAAATACAATGTCTCTATATTTTCAGTGGATTTAAGAGTGTAGATCCTATTCCACTAATTACTGTTGAAATTTGCATCCAATATTTTTTTCAGAGCATAGTTTCTCACTTAAAAAATATCCAAAGTGGGGTCTATAGAGGTCCAGTTGGGGAATTTAATGATACGTCAGTAAAAAAATTCTTCATCTGAACCAATCTATAAGTAGTAGATGCACATTATATGTACATTCCACTGTCTCTTATCCATACTCCATGTAGGTACTATGGAGTCACATAAGAAGAAAAATAAAGCCAAGAGTATGGCAATTTGGCCAAATGGATAACAGAGTAATATAGAGCATTACTAAAAGACACTAAAGTTTGTGGGCAAAGTTTGAGGAGATACAAGATTTGCATTATGTCCAAAAACTCCCTTCAAAGGCATTTATTAACTACAAAAGTATAAGAAAGTAAGTTCGCAATGGAGAAATGTAGCAATCATCACATTATCCAAGTGTTCAAGGTAAGTATCACCAGCAATAAGACATATCAGTATCATGAACACCCAGATGTGGTGCACAGACAAAGACATAACATCATTCTTCTGGTTTTCTTGCCAAAATCCATCATCTCACTCCAATTGGGAGAATACATTGGACAGATCCAAACTAATGGACAGTCTGTAAAATAATGGATCAATAAAAACTGCCAAAATCATGAAACACCAAGAAAAACCAAGAAACTTTTACAGACTGGAAGAGACTAAGAAAAAATAATACCTAAATGCAAGGTGAAACCCTGAGTATTATCCCAGAACAGAAAGAAGACATTAATGGAAAAAATGGGTAGAGTTCAAATAAGGTTTGTAGTTCCGTTAATAAGGTTGTGCCAATGTCAATTTTTTATTCGTGATATCTCTACTAAGGAAATGTAAGATGTTAACACTATGGGAAATGGAGTGAGGGATATAAGGCAACTCTGTGTGATAAGCTTGCAACTCTTCTATAACGCTAACATTAATTCAAAACAAAAAGGAAAATGAATCCTTACAACATGAAAAAAGGAAAAGAAAAATCTCATATTGAGTCCTGACGATAGGCCAGATACTGTTCTCTAGTCATTGTCATGAATAAGGCAGCCAAACCCCCTGCTATCTGATTCATATTCCTTTTGTAGATACTGTATACATTGAACAATTAGAGAGGACAAATGGAACTATTAAATACAAACTGGAAGAAATTTAATGAGTATAAATGTAATAAATATTTATATTGCCTGACTGAAACAGCCCATAAACTACTTCACCAGTAGGATACAAGGATACTGTACATCTACCACACTCTCTGCTCCCTCCTGCCACCAACTCTGCCATCTTGTGATGGGATAGGGAGCTGCAGCAACACATCACAGCCCTTAAGCAGGTGTCACTTAGCTCAGTGCTTAGGGACTACAGATTTTAAAAGAGGAGCTGTGGCAGAAGCAGAGTTAGAACCCAGGCCTCTAAATTGCCAATCTAACCCTCCCTCCAACTTTCACAAAAGTACCAAGTACCATTATAACAATGGTGCAGAGGACAGAACATAGACACTAAAGTCAAGTTACTTGGGCTCAAATCTTGGCTCTAAGTAGGACCTTGGGCAAGTTAATGACATCCTCTAAGTCTCCAGTCCAAGTGACCCACTGTCATCCCATACACTTGTGGGGATCAAATTGGTAAACACTTAAAATGGTGCCTGGCGTATAATAATGCCTCAGTAAGTGTTAGTTCTCATTGCTATTGCCATTGTTGTCATCATGGTCTCCCACAAGCACAGATTACATGTATTTCGTGTTATTGTCTCACCCACCAGGAGGAGCCCAAGACATACTGGCTAACAAAGAGGTTGTAACTTAGTGTAAAAGCTGAATAAAATTTAGCTGTAATTGGAAAATCTGGCTACACTATATAACACTGTGGTACTTCATTTTGGAGATGCCAGAAGACTCTTGACCATCCTTAACAATCTCACTTAATTTGAATGGTAGTCTCACAAGCTGGCAACCACTAAACTAGTCAGTTCCCAATGAATACCTCACACTCAGACAGTCTGAACTTTCCCTTCCACTTGTGAGCATCATTGCAGTGGGTAAGCTGACCTCAGTGGTAACTGACTCTCTTAATCTGTGGCTTAGATGTTCTGAGGAACCCAGCTCCACACCAGGTATATCTTAAACCATCTCATGTGAGAGTTTATAGGCTGTTTCATCTTCCTGATCAGAAGAAATTATGTATGCAGAAACAAAACATCTTTCACATTGTAGTCTGAGATCACCTTCATTTAACTATAGAACAATCCTGTTAGAATTGTCAGAGGAGCTCTGGGCTAAGTTCACTGCATTAGCCCCCATCCAGCATGGCTTGCTCAGACCAATGAATGCTCTTTGCTTTCCAGATCAAGAACATAGTGGATGCTCAGAACATTGAAATATTTAAGGAATTAATTGATTCAACTGATATCTGTTGAGCAACTATTATGCTCTAGACCTTATTGGCACTGAGACAGCAAAAAAAGATTTTTTTTTAAATGGCCCTTTCAGGGGGTGGCACTTTTGTGGACCTATCGGCAACATCACAGGTGGCTTCTGTGGCACCAGAAAGGGTAGCAGGTTCCACACTGAGCCAACCATAAGGAAGGGAATAGTAGGGAATCTCAGAGAGGATTTGGGGCACAATGGAAGGAGGTGGGATTCTGAAGGACCCACAATAACCAGTGAGATCAAGTGCAGAGTCTGTTAGTTCAGTGTACGCTCTACAAGACCTTATAAAGATTTCGTTCATAGAAAGCAGTATTTTAAAAACAAATCCATAGATCACATGTAGAACCTGGAAACCCTGCCAAATCCCAGTCTGGTAAATGTCAGCCAACAGCCTTATTACCTCTTAACACATAGTCTTTTCCATGTTGATAGTCAAAGATGTTTGGGGACTAGGGTAGGGGATTCTTGGCATGGCCATCTCAGAGCTGTTGAGTGTGACTCTGACTCACATCCACATTACTGGACAATTCCATCACCCAATTAAGCATCTTATTGGCGCCTTCATTGTCACACCTAAATTGTCAAAGATGCTATCTACATATAACAAAATAAAATAAACCATGAGCTATCATTGTGTCCACACCTCTAAACTCTTCTAGTTCTGCCAAAATGATTATTAACATGGAAAATGTTCCTTTGTGTTATATTTTATGTAGCTTATAACGCATCTTTCCCATTATAAAGATGGCCATTTGGAAGCCCAAGTGATGTTTCCAAAATGCTAATCTCATCAAGTCATTTTCCTCAGAAGAAAGTCCTCATTCCCTGAAAAGGATATAGTGCTCCCCACTTGGAGGCCTCCATCCATAACCCCATCCTCATCATTTGTCCTTGCCCATAACAGCTTCTCTCAATGCCCAGAACCCAGGTGCCATTACTGTTCTGAAGTCTGTCCTCTCTATTTATGAAGACAAGTACTGAGGCTTTTTTGGTAGTTGTTATATATATACATACGGCTTGACATGGGGCCTAGAACTTAGTAGGTGCTCAAGAAATATTTCTTCAAGAAATGAACCAGGGTATCAATGAATAAGGAAATGACAAAAACCTTTTAAAGTGATTCACTCTTGGGCAGCAGATCTGGTGTTCGCTGGAGGTATTTGTCCTTTGGGTCTGGTTGAGTGTAGGCTGGGTACCCCACCGAGCTCTGTTTCCTCTACTGACACAAAGAAGAAACAAATGTTAACAATGGAAAGAAATAAAAGGAGAAGCTTTTCTCAGAATAAGACATATAAAGAGTAACTCCCCCCAGAAGATCTCAGAGCAAGAGGGATGGTTCTTACTGGAAGAGAATCAAAGGTACATGGGACACTAAAGCAGAGATCAAGAGCTGGTCAAGCATTAGTGTTGTTGTTACTGGAAGAACCAGAGCCTCCTACCAGCAGCTCTTTCTCTGTTGCCTTAGGTAACTTACACCATAGGATGACCTCAAACCATGACATAAATCCAGTGGCATTAAGGTGGGAAAGCCATATAACTAATCATCTAAATCATCCAAACCACGACACTTCGGAGTGTGAAATAGGAAGCTATTGATTAGCACACCAGGGCAACAGAGGTAAACCAGGCCTGAGCCGGTCATACCAGGAGTATAGTCACCATTAATCCAGGCACTTCAAGGACAGCACAGGGAGAAGAAGCTAGATTCCTCAATACAGAAGTTTGAGGGCGGGGATTCCCCTTTCCAAGGTAGTCTCCATTAAGCCTTCATTTCTGTCATTCCATTTTGCTCCTGAAAATTTCTGAGGAAAAAAAAAATGACAGATATGAAGTAAAGGGAAAAAGCTATACTTACCAGTAAATAATACACAGACAAATCTATCTCCAGACCACTATCCAGGGGTGATTTTTTTTCACTTTGCCTTTTAATTTTGCAGCAATTTCACATGGCAGAGACCACTCAGAGCAAAGAGACCCAAGAGAAGTTTGACATTCTATGCCCCACTGATGCACAATGACTCAGATTCTGGTTTGATGTTATTCAGTGCTTCCCTGTGCACTGAGGTATGGATGTAAATGTGGTTAGGAAAGCAGCAATTCTATCTGAGTCACTGTGACATTGTATATGCCAAACACTCATCTGGAGGCTCAGTGTTCTTGAAATAAGAAGGGGAAAAAAAGACCACTGGCAAACTAAGAAGAGCTTTTAAGTATAAAAGGGACTAAAACTGATAGAAATGAAAACGAAAGACTATCAGAAAACATCTAAGAAAAAAGTAGAGAATTTTTTGTTTTTGAAATCCAGGTAAAGGAGATCTTCCTCCCTACTCTTTTTTTTTTTTTTCCCAATCACTAATCTTTAAGTTTTTTGGAGTGATTTTAGGTTTATAGAAAAATTAAGCAAAAAGACTTCCCACCTACCTCCTTTGCTGTTCCTCCCAATTTCCCCATCATTAACATCCGGCATTAATGTCATACATTTGTTACAGTAATCAGTGAGCCAATACTGTTATTATTATTATTATTATTATTATTATTAGTTAAATTGGTAATTAATTAGATACATTGTTATTAACTAAAATCCATAGTTTACTTTAGGAGTCATTCCTTGTGCTGTACATCCTATGTGATTAGACAGATGTATAAGGACATGTCTTCTCCAGTGCGGTGTCATATTGAATAGTTTCAAGGCTGTAAGTGATGGACTCGGGTTGTTCTCCTGTCTTGGCTGTTGAGAATAATGCTGCAATGAAGATGGGAGTGTAGATATCTCTTCCATATACTGGTTTCATTTTCACTGGATATGTAACTCAGAAATGGGATTGCTGGATCATACAGCAGTCCTATGTTTAATTTTCTGAGGAAACTTTGTACTGGGGTCTGTAATGGCTGAACCAATTTACATTCTCACTGACAGTGCAGAAGTTTTCTTTTTATTTATATCTTTTCCAATACTTGTCCTCTCTTTCCTTTTCCTAAGAAGTATGAGGTGATACCTCATTGTGGCTTTGATTTGCATTTCCCTGATGATTAGTGATGTTGAGCATCTCTGCACACATCTATTGGCCATTTGGATGTCTTCGTTGGATAAATTTCTATCCAGGTCCCATATATATACACACACACACATATATATACATATATATAGTATGTATTTTTTTTTACACATAACATTAGCTCTTTGAAGAGTGAAAATAGCTGTGCTCTCCCCATCCCAGGCTGGGTGCCCTAAAAAGCTCTTGGCTCCATCCTACAAAGAGGCTCAGGATCCTGACGATAGCACACCTCCCAGCTGTGCTCTTGGAGGCTGATTAAGTCGCTGTTTCTCTGAGCCCTCCTTTCCTAGCCCAGGACTCACACTGGTGTTTCTGAAGGCCCCTCTGTGAGAAGTATTCCCTGCTTTGACTCTAAATGATGACCATACGCTCAGTTCCCATTCCTTGAAGAGGACTCTGGGGTTCTATGACTGCAGCCTGGGAGTAGGCAGTCATTCTGAGTCTTTTCAACAGATGGAGGCTGCCACGTGAGTGCCAAGCAGCTCGGCTATGGTCACGCCCAAGGTGCTTGGTCCAAGTGATACCTCCATGCTCCTGCATAGCCCATGCCAGGTTCATGTCAAAGGGCCCAGCATTTACTGGACTGGTTCCATTTTCTGTCTCTTCAGGATGTTTAAAATGAGAAGTAGATGCCAAGAGACAACTCTTATTTTTCTCCACCCATCACTGTTGCTTCAAGTCTCTCCACTGTACCACAGCTAAATACTCCTGTGCCTGAGGACCACTGGGGTGTTCTGTGAAGTAGGCCAAAGTGGCTTATAAAGGATCACTAGGAGAGCACAAACAGCAAGACAGCTACTTTATAACATCTTTATTATTAGAGAGTAAAGTCAGCCCCTTCCTTCAGTGCCCTGATGTGAAAGAAAAGCTATCGTCAGCTGCCACCCCTGCCAATGGTAAAAGAGGGTGTCCCAGCATCTCAGGAGGGAAGCACTGGCTGATTTTGGACTGCCTCTTTCAAGATCAGGTTAGGGAAGGGAGAATTGAGGGGATCCTCTGCTTTGCTCACATCTCTAAGAGAGTTCTGGAAGGAAGTACTTACCAAGAGGGCACCGAGAAAGCAGTAAATATATCATGGCCATTATTATCTGATTACTACCTCGTGTCATCTCGGATAGAAAACAAGAAGGACTTCTCTTTAAGAAGTTTTTTCAAATGTCTTAAATAAAAATCCTTTTTTAATAAAAATCTGATTTCTGGTTTTTGCTACTCTGAACTATACCTCACTGCATTATTGAAAAAAGAAAGAGGGAGGGAAGGAGAGAGAGAAAGGGAAGGAGAAAGGAGGGAGGAGGGAAGGAAGGAGAGAGAAAACGAATGAAGCAAAGACGGAAGGAACAAGGAACGGGGAGAAAGAGGCAAAGAGAAAATCTATTATTCAAAGGGCTGAAAATATCTGACCAAAAAGCCCATGAAAATGTTCACTGAATCAGACTTCTCCTTATTTAGTCTCCCTTTATAAGTCATTTAATTGCTGTGGTATATTAAAAATCTTTAAAGAATTGAAAGCATTTTATGTATTTATTATAGCGAATACAGAATTTTGAAGTAAAATTCATGATGCATCGATAAATACAAGGAAAATTACAATATTTAAAAATCCCATCAAAGTTGAAGCCCTGAAATTGGTTTTCTGAAGGCAGTAGATTGGTCACTTATTCAAGAGGTCATGGATATATACAAGTCAAACAAATTGAACCCTTTCAAATTAGTCTCATTGACTTATGTCACCCAGATAACACTTAAATGAGGCTCCAAAGACAAGAGAACTAGAGGATCTTTTTTGTAAATGTTCTTCCATGATTTCCATAATCTTAAGGTTCACCAATCCAAGGTATAAGTTGAGAGAGACCATAAGCCCATTTTGCAGATGAGCAAAGTGAGGTACAGAGGTGTGGGGGGAGGAACTGCTTTTAGTCATGGGTTTGTCCCTGCACCTCCTCTATGACTCTGCACCTTGCTCAAGCCTGTTTGTTTAGGGAGAGGCGAGCTTGCCACAGAAGAGGATGGTGTTGGTATGGCTGTGCCTTATGAAGAACAAGAACGGGTGGTTTGCCAGGAACTGAGCCCGGATGGGGAGTCTTTTCACGAGGAAGCTGTCCCCAGTGGCTGCTGCCGCCTCAGTGCCCTCTTCGTTGACATCCACATATGACTTGTGGATGACCTTTGATAAATACAGGCCATCAAGCGGTGATATTCCAGAAAGATCTGCTTTGATCTCGCTGAAGATATCTGTCATGCCTAGAGAATTTAGCAGGGAATTTAGCTCATACTGGATTTCAAGCCTGAATCTGGGGATGTGTACTTCAACTTCCCTCTCCACCATGTTAGCAGAGCTGGTCCACTCGTAAAATGTCTTCATGTTCAACTGCTTCTCTATCTGAGAGACAAAACACAGATGAGTCCGCATGAGCCAAACACATGCTCTCTGTATTAAATGCTATCTGTTTTATAAGTCCCAGTGTGAATGATTCAATGTATTGCTTGCTTTCTTTTCTACTTTGAAAATGTGCTCCAGTCCCATCTGGAAAAAAGAAACAGAATCTCACACTCAGCCACATCTTCCCTGTTCTACTATCTTTTATCCACGTTTTCTAAGTCAAGGTCTCAAATGCGTATCCTACAGTCTTCTGCTTTATTTCCCTCAGCATGTAGGCCTCACCTACACTACCTCTCTGGCCTCTGGAGTCCTTGCATGTCCTGGGTGAATTCACCACTCCCTCTTGGTTCCCAAACGTGAAACATTTCGCTGCACCCTCTATTATGAACTTTGGATTCTGTGACGCCAACATCCACTCGCTCTGCTCTGCTTCCCCCCTCCTCTGCTACAGCCCTGAAGCTCAGCTCTACACGCCCCTTCATGCTCCCACCTAGCCATGCAGCCTCACATCCCACTTGTCATCCTCCCCCCAGTGCCATAACCGTGTGTAAGCTCTCCCCTTGGGCATTTGAAACCCTCCAGCCAGCCCTCCCCACAGCTCCAAAATGGCATCTAAGACCCCATCGTTTGACCATGAAAGTTGAAAACTTTGGGCCACCTGTTCTCCATCCTGACGATATACCATCAGGTATAAAGTAAAGGTGGTTTTTCTTCCTGTCTTCTCCTTTCATCCTCATCTTCCCTCATCCAAGTTACCATGACTTCATGATATGAATCCACTTCGGGGCCTCAGGCATCTAGGGCATTTGCATGCGCTCTCTGCTCTGGTTAGAACAACAGAGTACTCTTGTTCCACTTACTCAACTTCCACTCTTCCAGTGAGGCACTGAGATTATCCTAGGAGCCTTCCCGAGTTCCTCATTCTCTACTCTCTCTGCTTACATGAGACTTTCACCAGAGTTTATCATGGCACTTGTTATGTGATATTTGTAACCACATATTTTGAAACCACACATTTGTCTGTGTTCTAGAACCCACTAGAATTCTCAACATAGAGTAAACAATGTTTGGTACGGAATGAATAAATGAACAAATAAATGAATGTACCACAAGCTGATAAAGACCACTTCTGAACTGCTTCCAAAATGCTATCTGCCTCCAAATAATTTCCCATGGCAGCTCACCGCAGGCAACCAGAGGTCCAAGCCCCTCTGAATTGGCCACACCAGTATCACACCTGCTCTCGTGGCCATGGCCATGCTTCTCTTCCTAGAGATCCAAATGCATACATCCCAACTCAGTTGTTTCAAGGAGCCTTCCCTACCCCCCCCCGCCCCCCCATTTGCCATACTGTTTAATCTCCAGCAGGCACTTCCTTCCTGACTTAGAAACCCCTGACTGTGGCCATCCCAGCTGTGGGCATAGCTCAGCTTCCCCAAGATCCCAGAAGCACGGCTGGTCTCCTAAGAAACTGTTTGTCACTCCAGCAGAACACTGGGAAGACCCAGCAAGGCCGGGGTAGAAGTGTAGTCACTCGGGTCAGTGGCTTGCATGCTTCTGTGCCGGGCAGCGTTGGCTGCAGCCAGGGATAGGGGGTTAGACCCAAACTCCTGCCACCACCATGTCCTGTTCTCAGTGGCTGTGGCACTCATTTCCCCCACAAAACCAGGATGCTAATAAGAGTGGCTAGCTCAAGCATGTCATAACTGGGCTGGAAAAACTGCTCCTGAGAGGGAAGATGGCGTAATCAGACTTCTGTGGCCTAAGACCCTAAGTCGCATTACAATTTCATTACTACGGAATGATGTTTCCCAAGTGTCAAGTAACCAGTAGGTGTGGTACTTGTACAAGATGGCACTTTTGCTTCCTTGTGCTCTCTTGGGTGTAAGAATAAATTATTCCCCCAAAATACACTGTCCTGAAGGAAGGGACCAGGGTCCCCCTCCCTCTCACAGCTCCTGGGGCAATCCCACTGAACCCAGAGTGTGACTGAATTAGGGACTGAGCACACTGTCACAGGGTACACATATATGGCAGGGCGGTTCAAGCACACATGCGTTCTCTGCACATTAGCATTCTTTACCTGTTCTAGACTGGCCGTGCCTACTGGAAGCAGAATAATCATGCTTAGTTTGTTGTTAACATAAGGCAGCTCGAGAACTTGCATCTGCGGTTCCTTTATGAAGGCTAATTTGTATGTTCCAGTTTGATACATCATTTCCACAAACACACTTTTACCCTATTTTTTAAAAAGAGGTTGTAATTAGGTAGAATAGTTACATATATGCTTGTACATGCATATACACTGATTCTTTTGCCTAACATGAATATCTGCATTAACACTGAAGGCATAGATGGGGCGCCTGGGTGGCTCAGTCATTAAGCGTCTATCTCCCGCTCAGGTCATGAATCAGGGTCCTGGGATCCAGCCCCACACTGGGCTCCCTGTTCGGCAGGGAGCCTGCTTCTCCCTCTCTCACTCCCTCTGTTTGTGTTCCCTCTCTTGCTGTGTGTCTCTCTCTCTCAAATAAATAAAATAAAATAAAATAAAAAACACTAAAGGCATAGGGAAAATATAAACAATAAAGTAACCCTTTATTACTTCCCTTTGCAAAGGTTGTTTTTTATTTTAAAATAAGCCATTGTTAGAGCCTAACTAGCTCAAATGATATATACAATTATCTGTATATAAAATACATATGTATAGTAATATATATAATAACAATAATGTTTTCTCAAAACAAAGCCAACATTACCACCTAAAGTGATTTGTATGGAAAAATAACATCATAGGATCATTTTCTTTTTTAATCCAATTGGAGACTGTCTAGGAGAAAAACCGTATAGATAGTTTTATTGTGCTGAGATAATAACCACGGCATATGTGGAGAGAATGCGTGGATAGGGGAAGAGTGAGGAGAGAGCAGGCTCTCTTCTCTGCAGGATGGCTCCAGTGTCCAAAGGCTCCAGTTAGGTGGCCTGTGAGAAAGGTTACTGTCACCTCATGAGGAAAAATAAAAATAAAATTCATAAAAAACACAAAGAAACCTACGGAAACCTAAACCAGTATTTTCACTAAAACTTTCTAAATTGTCCTTAAATGATTATTGCATTCTTTGGAAATTGTCATTAGTCTGAAAACAAAATACTTACCTCACTCAGCTGAAAAGGGCTTTTAATTGTCTCTCTTTCCTGAAACTTATTTTGCCATTGTCCTTTGAAATATATGGCGTTCACCAGGACCATTACACAAGAAGGGTCGATTGTTCCCTTTCCAAAGAGGTTTGTGACTTTTCCTTATAATAATAATAAAAAAAAAACCCAGATAATGTATTTGGATTTGAACTTGGGTTTATTAATAACAGAGTTGAATAGTGACTAGAAATTTGGAACCATTTCTTTTTTAAGGTTAGTTATAAATTTGAGATGCCAGGAGAACTACTTTATCTCCTGGCCATCAAGACTATCCTTGTCAAATGAAGTTTATGTCCAAGAATTGAATATTTTGTCATTTCTAATCAGAAGATGGCATCTAGGGAGTACTTAGTATATTAACTAATGATCAACTTGTCTTATACCTAGTTATACCCAATGCTTTTCTATACATTACTGCTTATTTAAAAAATATTAATAATCTCTTATGGCTTCCTTCTAATATTTATCAGGCTTTATACTTGCCAACACCTCACCACACCTAAATATTTTAAGTATTCAAAAGATCATTCTTACAATGTCCTAGCAATTAGTGTATTTCAAGTATATACCAAGACTTAAAGTAAATACATACCTGAAAATCAGAATTTATACAAAATATACAATCAGCTATACCAATTGGATTGAACACCCAAGCCTTCTTGGTGCACTCTGGTGCACTGCAATTTATAAAACATTTTTGGAATATAATCTTACAATTGGAAACATAGGGACATCCAGAACATTAGACTCTAAGCTTAATTTTTCCACTACTGTTCTAATTAAATTAACAGATCTGAAAAATCTGTAGACATTTCTAAGCATTTTCCAACTTAATAAAAAGAACTGAATAAATACATATTAACCTGCTCATCTATTACTAAGCTTGAATAACATCAATCCACCAATCAAGAAAATACTGTTGAGAGTTTATCACTGGTAAGTGAAATAATAAGATGCAAATATGTTAGAAATGTGGTCTTTATTCTCAGAAAAGTATTTATATCACTGACATGTTCCTCATAAATGCAATTAGCTCTAATACTTTAATGTTAATACTTTGTTATTTCACCCTAATATTGTTACTCAATAAATCTAATTCTCTCCTATATGAAGGAATATGATTGTCTACATTCTTCAACCTCAGAAACTATTGGTACAATGATAATATGGCACAACCACGCAGAGACAGATTATTTCAACATGGTAATTGGTACATCTCTAGTTGGGTAGATATAGCCTAAGGACAGAAAGAACTGAAAAAAATATCTTAAGATACTGTTATATTTTATTAGTATTCTTGCTTTGAGACCATACTTATGTTAAATGATGTGATTTTGAAATAATTTTGGTGGCACTGGAATCTGGAATTTTTGACACAAGATAAAAGAGAAATAGATATAAAAAGGGGGCGTGAAGTAAAAATCCTATGAATCTGTACTTGAACTGGTCATATCAGTAAGAAATTATGCTGTATTTCATCTAAAATATATATATATGAATATATATATATATATATATATATATATTCACTGAGAAGTCCTATAAACAATAACCAAGCCAGTTTCAATGGGTACTCTTGTACCCAGATTTATGGTCTCTAAGTATCATTACTCATTAAAATGATTCAGGATCCCCTTGAGAAGTAAGTAATTCTAGGTCAAGAACAGGACGTGAGCCTGGAACCCTGGTCAAATTGAAAAGTGAGAAAGCAATCAAATTCTGCAGGGTAGTGTCGAAAGATCTTAGGAGCCAATATAAAGACATGACTCCTGACTAAAAGGGGCAAATAAATTGAAACATCTCAAAATGTTTAAAATTAGGATACTTAAAAACAGAACTCAGTGGCTGGGGCACCTGGGTGGTAGAGATGGTTGAGCAATGGACTCCTGGTTTTGGTTTAAAGAACGATCTCAGGATTGTGAGATCAAGCCCCACATCAGGCTCTATACTCAGTGCAGAGTTTGCTTAAGACTCTTTCCCCCTCTCCCCTGCCTTCCCCTCTTTCTCAAATAAATTAATAAGTCTTAAAAAAAATAAAACTCTATCTTTGAAGGATGCTAGAAGGAATAAAAAGTAGTTTTGAGGGATGCCTGGGTGGCTCAGTTGGTTAAACTGCTGCCTTCAGCTCAGGTCATGATTCCAGCGTCCTGGGATTGAGTCCCACATCGGGCTCCTTGCTCAGCGGGAGCCTGCTTCTCCGTCTGCCTCTGCCTGCCACTCTGTCTGCCTGTGCTCACTCTGACAAATAAATAAATAAATAAAATTAAAAAAAAAAAAGTAGTTTTGAAACTTGTATTAAAGAGAAAGAATTCAGTATTCTTTTTTTGTTTTTCTCATATGAACTGTACTTAGAATAACCAAATAATTTATGAGGAGAAGTTTCTCATATAGAAATATTCCAGTTTATAAAGAAGGAATGCAAGAATTAGAATACTGCAACTTTATAACTCCTAATGAAATAATGGACCTAGGCAATTATCATCAAAGGATACTAACATCATAAAAAAGGGAGTGCACCCAGACATTATTTCTTTCCTGATGGAAACACAGCACCTCCAATGAAGCATATTTGTCAAAAGTAAAAAACAAACACATAAGCAAAAACCACTAGAATCTTAACAAGTTTCTAGGTCTACTTTCCAACTTATGAGAAATACAACAACAGAGGAAATCATGAAATGACATTTCAAGGTGTAGTCATCATCACCTGGACTACAAGACAATGCAGGCAAATATTTGTTTCCTTCAGGGAATTTTCTGTAAGAAAAAAAAGGTGGGGAAATTAAGAAAAAAACAAAAGAGAAATTATTAAAATATCAAAAACGTTGTAAAGAGATGTCTTCAGGCAATAAGAATGCAGTTTATGACAGATCAACATCCCTGGCAAGAACTATAAGGAAAGCTGAATACAGCTTCAAAAAATGCACAGCAAAACTGCACATAACAAAAAGGAGAAACAGAAAAATCCACAATCATAGTGGAAGATTTTAATACAGCTTTTTCAGTAAATGATTTAAAAAAAAAAAAAGCAGACAAAAAACTAAGCAAGGGTATGCAAACACAAAGTTGGCCTGATAAAATTAAATATCTCTACCAGCAATAAAATTAAATATCTCTACCAGCGATGCCTAGGTGGCTCAGTTGGTTAAGGTGCTGCCTTTAGCTAGTCATGAGCCCGGGTTCCTGGGATTGAGCCCTGCATCAGGCTCCTTGCTCAGCAGGGAGCCTGCTTCTCTCTCTGCTTCTGCCTGCCACTCTGCCTACTTGTGCACACACTCTCTCTTTCTCTCTCTCTGACAAATAAATAAAATCTTTTTAATAAATAAATAAATAAATAAATAAATAAATAAATAAATAAAATATCTCTCCCAATAAGTAAAGAATAGACATTATCTTTAAGTGCACGTGAAAATTTTACCAAAATCAGAACATGTTTTGCTGTAAAAAGTCTCAATAAATTTCAAATAATTGAACTACTATGTTCTTTGACTACAAAAGAACTGAAATAAAAATTAGTAACTAAAAAACAACTAGAAAATTTCCAAATTTTTGGAAATAGAGCACCTTTAAATAACCCATGATTCAGAGAAGAAACCTCAATGAAAATTAGAAAACATTTTGAACTGAGTAATAATGTAAATAAAGTAAATGGAAAATTGTGAGATGGAGTTAAAGTGACACCTAAAAGGAAATCCATTGTTTCAAATATGTACATTAAAAAAGAAGGATCTGAAAATCAATTATTCATCTCAAGAAACTAGAAAAAGAATAGCAACTTAATAATACCAAGATAGTAAAAATAAGGAAATAAATGATAATCACAAATATTAAGGTAATAAAAAATCTATATTAGAGAAAATAGAAATCAATTCTGAAAAGACTAAAAAACTATAAATCTATAATAAGGCTAATTAAGATAAAGAAAAAATTCAAGTTTATATTTCCAGGAATAAAAGACAATATTATATATCCAAAAGTCATAAAGACGATAATATAAGGCTATTATGAGCAATTTTATGATAATACAGATGAAAATTTAGATAAAATGGACATATTTCTTGAAAGAAAATTCAAAAACTTACACACACAAAAAAAGAAAATATAAGTAGACCTCTATATGCTAGAGAAACCAAATCTCTAAATTTTCCCACATAGAAAACACCAGGCACAGAGGTCACCAGTGAATTCTTCCAAACATTTAAAGGAGAAAAATGCACACTAACCTCACATAAACTCTTTCTTGGAAATTAGAAAAAGAGCAGAAACATTTGCCAACTAGTTTCATGAAGTGAGTATAACTTTGTACCTGAACTGACAAGAATATTTCAACAAACAAAAACTAAGTTCAAATTCTTTCATGAGCACCGGTTTCATGAGCACCGGTGTAAAATTTCTAAGGAAAATATTAAGAAATCAAACTCAGTGATATACAAAAAGTACAATATACCATGACCAAGTTTGGTTTATCTTAGGACTAAAAGGTTGGTTTAACACTAAAAAAATCTATTAATGTAATGCACTATGCACTAAATTAGCATAATAAAGGAGAATCATAGCTCATAGATATAGAAAAGGCTTTAATATAATATGGTTAGTCATTTGTCTCAAAAATTCTTAGAAAAACAGAAATAAAAAGAAACTTCCTTAATCTGAAAAAAATGTTCACAAAAATATCTGCAACAGGGGTACCTGGATGGCTCAGTGAGCCTCTACCTTTAGCTCACGTCGTGATCTCATGGTCCTGAGATAGAGCCCCGCATCTGGCTCTCTGCTCTGTGGGAAGCCTGCTTCCCCCTCTCTCTCTGCCTGCCTCTCTGCCTACTTGTGATCTCTGTCTGTCCAATAAATAAATAAAATATTTTTTAAAAAATCTGCAACAAACATTACACTTAAATTTTTATTATTAAAACCATTCAGTAACAAGATATAAATCCAGAAACAAGATATAACATAAGGATGCCCAGTATTAGTACTTCTATTCAACAGCAGGCACTAACCAGTAAGAAAAGAAGAAAGGTTGAAGAGGAAATGATTGTATTTATAGATAATCTAAAATAATATATAAACTAGAATTAAGAGAATTCAGCAAAGTTAATATACAGAAGTCAATTATATATTTCTACATCAACAACAAATAAAATTTGAAATAACTGACACTAGTTAAAATTTAGTAAACACTTCAAATATCTGAAAACCATTTGTCAAAATACATATAAGACATTAACATAGAGAAATACAGAAAGTCATTGAAAAAATTTAAAGAGGCCCTAAATAAACAGAAGTAAACTTCATGGAAATTAATTGGAAGCTGAATATTATAAAGACACCCAAATCTATAGATTCAATATATATCATTCCAAATAAAATTTCAACCAGTATGTTTAACAAAAGCCGACAAGTTGACTTTAAAAAAGGTGTATGGATTCCATTTATGGTGAAATCATATGGAAGTTGCCTTTCTCAGTCTGACTTATTTCACTCAGCATTAATACCTTCTGGACCATCCGTGTTGTCACAAATGGCATGATCTCATCCTTTTTTATGACTGCATAAAACAACAACAAATGAATAAACAAACAAAGAGCAGATCAGACCTATGAATACAAAGAACAAACTGATGGTTGCCAGAGGAGAGGCAGAGGGAGAAAGAGGCTTCCACTTATGCAATGAATAAGTCAAGAGAATAAAAAGCAGCATAAGGAATACAGTCAAGGATACGGTAATAGCAAGGAATTGGGACAAATGGTAGCTACACTTGTGGTGGACATAGCAGAGCATAATGTATAAACTTAAATCACTATGTTGTAAACTTGCAACTAATGTTAACATTGTTAACAACTATATTCAACTATATTCAAATAAAATGAATATGGAATGCAAAAGACCAAGAAGCTAAGTCAAGGCAGCCCCAGAAGAGGATTAACATTGAACTTAACACTTCTGGTTATTAAGATGTATTGTAAAGCCACCATAATTGTGGTATTTTCGTGAGAATAGACAGATGGAGTACACTAAACCCAGAAACAGACCCACACATATATGGTCATCTAACTTATAATAAAGTTTACATTGCCATGTAATGGTGAAAGGATCCTCTTCCCCTATGTCAGCTAGATATCCATATGGAGTGGAATGAGGTTTGTTTTTTTTTTAAATGAGTCTTGACTGTAGTGAAACAATAAAGGCTCTAGTAGATAACGTATAAAAGTATTTTCATGAGCTAGGAGTAGACAAAGGTTTATTTAAAAGTAATGCTAAGGTGCTGACTATAAAGGAAAAGATTGGTAAATCTTACTCCTTTCAAATTAAAAACTTCTATTCATCAAAGGCACCATTAAGGAAAGATACAAAATGGTAGAAATTACTTGCAACACATGTATTCAGTAACTCCTACTAAAAATGCATAAGAAAAAAACAGACAAACCATCCCTACCTATGGGCAAAAGATTCAAATAGGCACTTTACAAAGGAAGATAGGAAGTGTATGAAAAATTTCCAATGATCTCATTTATAAAGGAAATGTAAATTAAAATTAAACTAACTGCAATGACTAAAGTTAATAAGACTAACACGTGGTGGCACAGTTGAGGGATAAATAAAACTCTCATTCATTGCTTGGGCAAGTATATTGGCAAACCACTTTAGAAAACCGATGTCTACTAAAATTGAATATATATATATATATACCTATGATCAGCAATTCCATTCCAAGGTGTCCATCCAAAAAAATTACATACAATATATGTACCAAAAGAGGTGTATCCAAATGCTTATAGCAGTGCTATTCGTAATAGACCTAAACTAAAAATGTCCCAGTGTTCATTAAGACTCAGTAGAATGGATAAATATATTAGGTATTTTCAGAGAACAAAACTGGTATCAGTGAAAATGAGCAAATCATGCCAACCTGTAGTCCACATGGATGACTCTCACAAATAAAATGTTAACCTAAAAAAATTCTAAATATATGCTTTATGATTCTAATTACATGAAATATTTAAAGAGGCACAACTAATATACAGTAAAGAAGTTAGAGAAGTCTTAATGTTTGGCAATAGGGTGGGTTAGTTTCTGGGAGGGGACACAAGAGCAGCCGTGGAGTGGGCCCTTCTATTTCTCTGACTTGGCAGCGGTGGAGGGAGGTTACCTGAGGGCATTCACTTCTGTGATGATTTTCTTTGTGATAATTCAACTGAACAGCAAACATAGAATGTGTGAATTTCTCTATATTTATTTCAATCAAGAAAGTTTAATTCAAACATCAAGACGTAAGAAACATACTGACCAACTGCGATGTATAAATGTTATTTGGGTCCTGATTCAAACAAAAAAAGAGACAATTGATGGAATACAAAAACTCACTGCCTATTTGTTAATATTAAATAATTATTTTTAAATTTATAGATTAAATAATGGTGCCGTGGTATTTTCTTTTTTCTTTTTTTTTTTAAACATATAATGTATTATTAGCCCCAGGGGTACAGGTCTGTGAATCGTCAGGCTTACACACTTCACAGCACTCACCACAGCACATACTCTCCCCAGTGGCCATAACTCTCTCGTTACCCCTCGACCCACCCCCCCCAACCCCGGAAACCCTCAGTTTGTTTTGTGAGATTAAGAGTCTCTTATGATTTGTCTCCCTCCCGATCCCATCTTATGCAGTGGTATTTTCTTTTAAATAACTTATATTTTTGAAAGGAAACAACCTGAAAAAAGAAAAAAAGATGGTTTCTGGACTCTGTCCTGGAAGAGGTAAGGGGAAAAGCGCGAGGGTATAGCTGTTAGATTGGCTTTAGGTAATAAATCCTGCAACTGAGTGTTAGGTCAATAAGGATTCGTTATAGTATTCTCTCTACTTGTTTTTCTTTAAATCTTTCCTTAACTAGATATTTTTAAATAATGAAATGGACACATCTTTAAATCTCAACATTTAACCTGCCAATTTTTTAAAAAAATTGATAATTAGAAGGTTTATTTTAAAATCGTGAAAGATTTAAATTTAACTAAATTTAATTGCAGAATGTACAACACTTCTGTGAAGTAGAAATAGTGTTCTTATTCTCAGAGTCACTGAGCTTAGCTCCCAACTAGGAGAAAGGATTGTAAAGGATATTTACAAATATTCCAAAATACTCCATTTCCTCCATTCTTGACCTGCTTAGGTTGGGTCCAGGACTTCACTCAGCTTCCTTGTTAGCGCTGACTCAGGCAGCCTATCAAAACAGTGCAAATAAAGTTTGGAGACACATGTGGGACTTATTCTTACCATTAGTTTTACTTTCAACCCAAGCATTAATAGTTTTCCTCGTTTCTTCTGGAGACTGCTCAAAATCAACAGTTTGTGGTATGGCTTGATAGAGTTTCTTAGAACAAGTTAAATATTGCTGTAAAAGAAAGAGCAATCACACAAAAAATAGTGTAAGGGAAGCCAAAGTCTACTGCTCTGTGTTTTCTAAAATCTACAACACAGAGACAAAAGCAGTTCGTGTGGGTACGTCTGCAAGAAAGCAAAATCCATATGTACTTAATCTTAATAAAACAAATGGATTTAAACAAATCAAAAAGCTCTCCAAAAGGAATGTTCAGAAATGTTTGGTTGTTTCTTCTGTCATATCATTGACATTTTTCATTCTAAAACACTCAAAGCACAAAGGCAAGCTGCAGTACTCTGATCTCTCGAAGCCGACAAATGGGAGTTACCGCCCCACACTCTAGATTGGAAAACTGAGATCTAGAGTGATTACCCAAGTAAGGACCAGAGTGAGTACATTTTGCTTGTTTGAGGTCTAATGGGGAGCCAGGTCTCCCCATGGCATGTGTGAGTGTGTATCTGTAATTCTTCCCTGAACTTGCTTCTTGGGCAACTTTGGTGGTTTTGGGGGAAATAAAATTTTTATGTGATATTTCACAACTTTAAATGAGAGTTTGGCAAAACCATTTCACTGAAACTCTAAGTCAGCTCAAATTTAATCTCTTAAAGATGAATGTCACGCGGCTCTTCCTGCTCTTTACTTATTTTATGGTGTGATAGTTAGAGGATGCTGAGACAGCATTGGCCCAGCATTCCATATGAACGTACCTGATGGAACACCATTGCCTTTGTCCCATAGAGTCTGTTGGCCATGCTGAGGGTACAGTTAGAGTCTGGCTGGTTGATTTGAGAGATTAAGACTCCAAACTCTGAATGAATCCTTCCAGCTTGGCTGCACTGAAGCATCAGTAAATAAAGAATAGAGTATTAAGTTGCTTGATTCCTTGCCATCAGAGGGTTATACATACATGAAAACAGTAAGTAGAGAGCATGACTGCCTCTGAATAAAAGCGTAGAGAATACGAACAAACAAGGAGTTGGAGAGTTGAAGTCATGTTCTTTCTCTAGATTTCCTCTAGCACAATAATCTCAGCACGCTGTGACCTTACTCACAGATTGTATGCAGAATTGTAAGCTATTGCAAAACACATAAGCAATTGCTAGCTTCAGTGGGTTAATCCAAAAGCACCAGTTTTCAAAAAGAGATCCCAATGGGTCTTCACTGAATGGACCTTACTCACCCATCATAGGAGCAATTCTGTTAGACCTACAGCTCTGAAGCATCTGAACTCAAGGACATTATAGGGGTACACCTTCATTCCCTAAAGAAAAGTTTCCCAAACTACGAGCTTCAATTCCTCACAGGTGGAGTTCTGTGAAGCAAGTATTCTGTGAACCTATATGCATTCACGTGTTTTCTCAATCACGATGAAACACAACCATCTTCATATGTGAATTCTATACAATTTGGCTTTCAAAAGGAATTCTCCTACTAGAAAAGAGCAGGTATCATGGTCCCAGGCAATGTAGGCTGGGCAACATCAGGCCCTATTTTCCTGGGGACTAACTATAAGGTAAAGCATCAGTGTCCTTTCTCAGTGCCCCCACTGAAAAAAATCTACCACTCCATAGATGAGGCTGGCAGACTCAATCCCATATGGAGATATATGGCAGAGTCCATAAAAGAACAGAAAGTTGGAGCAAGGATGACACTAAATGGTATGATAAAATCTGAGGGACTTTATCAGCATTATTAACATTATTATCATTATGTAAACTCTATAGGCCATAGCAATTATCGGGAAGACCAAAGGAGTGGATCAAGGGAGACAGGGCTAAGTCCCTTAAGGGCCGAAGAGAGGCTGTTACTCAACCCCTGCACTATAATCTCTTGGTGCTCTTATGTTAAAGAGCATTTGAGAGCACAGCAATGATATTATCATACCTTAGCTGAGTCCCTGAACTCTGGTTTTAATGACTCTGAAGTATGATCAAAGTGAAGCACCTAGAAAAGAAAAACAGGGATCGACGGGCATCAAAAGCAACATACAGTCTATAAAAGTGAATATTTACAAGCGTCTGTTTCTCCGTTTCAGATAAAGACCAACAGTAACTGCTACCATTCAGTCATATTCTTAGTGCTGAACCCAGCCTCCACATCTTACTGAGCCTCTCAGCAGCGTCAGAAGTGGACAGGATCATCTCGTTTCACGCTTGGGAACATGAGCTCGAGAGATGTTCCCTGACAACCATCTGCCAGTCTTCAGGGACGGAGCTGTTGTCCACGAGGCTCTTCTGCCCCCTCCCACCAGTCTCGGGCCATTCACTAGGACAGTGACCATCTGGGGTTCATGTAAAACATTACATGGTGTCCCAGTACAATACCTATTTTGAGAGCAAGAAAATCATGAAATTGCATCCAAATATGGAGTAAAGAAATAAAGGGCAAACAATAATATGGTATGTGAGTCCTCTAGGAGTAGTTAAGTGATGTTTATCGAGATTTTCCATAGTAATTAAAAATATATAAATGGAAAAATCACTGGATATCAGCCTATGTAACCTGAAAAGTCACCCCTTTTCTCTCAGTCTCTCTCAGCTTCGCCCTCTGTAAAAGGGAGATAATAACCCCTACCTGCTACACAGGGCTCCTATGAGCTTCAAATGTCCTCATGAATATTTTTTAAAAACTTGAGAGCTTTTAAAGTGTCATTAAGGTTTATGTACCTCACATATGTTCTCTGTCATTTATGAATCTTGAAAAAGTAAACTGCAGAAATGAAAGCATGAGAGCACCGAAGGGAAGGGACTGTGTTATACGCGTTATGATATTTGTATTATCACTATTGCATTATTTAAGCCATTGTTCATTTTAAGAAATACGATTTTCCCAAACGTTTCTCCTTTCACAAGACGGCAGAATTTCCTTGGTATAAGGATGTGAGCATCTGGCTGACCCACAGGGGTACACAGAAGTCCTCTAGGTTACAGGGAAATCTTAGCTGTGTTCCATACCTTTTCCATCTGCTCTGCACTGTTTCCTCTGGCACCAAGGAGGACCATACTTAGAGCATAGAGCAGGCTCAGTGGGGAAAAGAAGATGTTATCTCCCACGTTGTTACTGTTCAGCTCTTTGAACACATCAAGGCAAAATTCAACATTTGCGGTGCTGAGGGAATCCATTTTATGCCCAGCACTATCTGAGAACAGATGGGAGAAAAAAATCCAAGAATATTACTTGGAAATACAGATAATCTATGGGGTTCAGTTACTTAATTTCATGAATTTAAGAGTCTGGGCACACTGTTTCATGAAAAATTACATATTCTAGTTTTCAAGAAATCTGTAAATGACAGAGGTGGGGATTAGTTGCAGATTCTAATGAATAAAGATTCTGTTCCTTTCGACCAGTAGTTCAAAGCTGTCTCACTACAATTTGTGTACATTTAAAGTTGTTTGCCACAAAAGAGCAGAAGGAATTAGGTTCTTGTGTTCTTACCGTCCATACCATCAGACACCCCCTCATCCTGGAATTTGCACAGAAAAATTCTCAAGCTTGGACACCTGGGTGGCTCGGTTGGTTAAGCATCTGTCTTCAGCTTGGGTCATGATCTCAGGGCCCTGGGATTGAGCCCTGAATCAGGCTCCCAGCTCAGCGGAGAGTCCGCTTCTCCGTCTCCTTCTGCCTCTGTCCCCCGCTCTGCGCTCACTCTCTCTCTCTCTCAAATAAATAAAATGTTAAAAATAAAAGAAGAAGAAAAATTTTCAAGTTACACAAGCTCAGCCAAATAAAATGCTGTCCCACTAGACTGTCTACCTTCACAGCCTCAGAGGAGGAGAACACCTATTTCCAGATACCTTCAAATTCTCCCTAGATGGCTCAGTAAAAAAAACTGAATGCCTGCTGTTCAGCTCTTCCCTTCCCTTCTTCTTTGAAGGGATCTGTAAGAAAACACAGATCTCATGAAGCAACTTCCACTTAGCCATGTACTTCAGAGACGGCTTCTCACCTTCATGCCTGCTCCATGCCCCAGGAGCAAGACTTGACTGGCTAAAGCCAATTGAGATAATTCTCTATCCCACATTAGTGACTAATTAGGTACAGACTTGGTGTTATAAGAAGAAATTGTGAGGTTATAATGTACAGCATGGTGACCACAGTTAATAATACAGTAATGTGTAGTACAAAGTTGGGGCGAGTAGATCTTAAGCATTCTCACCAAAGGAAAAGAAAAAAAAAAAAACAGTTAACTATGTAAGGTGAAGGATGTAATCTTGGGAAACATTCCCCAATGTTGATGTGTATAAAATCATTACATTGTACCCTTTAAATATATAATATTTGTCAATTACTCCTCACTCAAGTTTGGGGGGAAATAAATAGAATTTTAAAGATCTGAAGGTGCCAGGATTTTTGCCAGTAAGGACAAAAGTCAGAGCTTCTAGAAGAGGCCTCCAGAAGAGGCAGAGCTTCTAGAAGAGGCCTCCCTTTGATAAAAGATTCACGGGGGAAGCCAGCCCTCTCTTTCTCAGAGCTGTTTTGTCTTCACATGACTACTGTCAGGACAGCTATTGTGTGACTGTGACGCAGCCAGCCCAAGGGTAAGTCAGATGGCAGAGTGAAAAGGAGGACAGAACTGAGTAGACGGATTAACTGAGTAGACGGATTAACTGAGTAGACGGATTAACTGAGTAGACGGATTAACTGAGTAGACGGATTAACTGGTCCTGGATCTGTACTGCCGTGGGATTTCTTGTCGTGTAAGATGATGTTTCCTTATACTTTAACTCGTTTTGACTGAATGTTCTGTTACTTGCAGGATTTCTTTCAGGATTTCTTTATACACATGTCTGCTAGAACCAATTAGCCTACCTACCTCACACTCACACATTTCTAGCCCAGCTACATTTTTTCCCTCATTTAGTCCCCCAGCGATATGGAACAAATTCATTCCTCTTCCTCTCATCTTCTAGATTATAGCTGTGCACTCTTGTAGAACCCAAGTCTAGGCCTATATTCTCCAGGCTGTTATGACAGACAGCCAGGCTATTATCGCCACCTGGGTATATTTATTTTAGTTACTAACTTGCCTTGTTTTCAGACAGTACATATCTGAGCTGAGCTCACTGGAAGTGTGTTCTCTGGGGTGTGACACTGTTGGGTTACTGATTTAGGCGTTAGTGTCACACCTGTCACTAAAACATAGGGCTTTGCACCTTATGAGCCAAACAAAGCCAAGGCCTAGGGTGAAGGCCTCAGATCTGGGGCAGGGAGGAGAGTGCACAGCTCAGCACCTCTCAGGCAGAGAGAGACTGAAAGGAAACATGTCACTCATGGACTTTCAAAATAATAACCCACCAAATTTATATGGCAAAAAAATGGTGATGACACATCCCTATAATTGAAGTTGGTTCTCCTAAAATAATCATTAAGGACTAGACGCTACCTATTCCATTCATCAGACCACCCAGCATAGTATAACAGAGCCTAAAAGTTATATTATAACAAGCCTGGACTGTACTTCTCTTTGTTCCCGACAGCTTTTTTTAAAGGTACATAACACAAAAGTTTTACTAATCTTATTTAATGAAAATATTAGCATATACCTTTAATAGAACTCCGTTCTTCAAGTTAATTGTAATAGAGTTCTCTGTAACAGGTCTAATGATAATAACATCCTTGAAAGTTTTTTATTTTGTTGCTTTAATAAGAAACTGATTTTGGTCCAATAATGAAGCATGTCCAAACCTTACTCTCTTCATACTGCATTCTGCATTTCAGTATATAGAGTTAGCTAATGGGGTCAGGATCTAGAAGGCAATTTCAGATTCAGAAGTAAATGTAAACTTTATTCTTCTTAAATCTATGTCACATTGTCATTATAAAAAGCCTGCCTTTATAGAAGAGTTAAGTAGCCCTACAGTTAGGGAGGCACCCAGGGAAAGGATGCGGGGATATACTGATAGATCACCTATGTGAGCCATGCCCTCTTACATTAATTTTTTTATTTTTTAAAGACTTTTTAAAAATTATTTTTGCAAAAGAGAGAGAGAGCATGAGCAGGGGGAGGGGCAGAGGGAGAAGCAGACTCACCACTGAGCAGGGAGCCTGATGCCATCTTGACCCCAAGACCCCGAGATCATGAGCTGAGCCAAAGGCAGTCCCCCAACCAACTGAGCCACCCAGGCACCCTATGCACTCTTCTATTATTAATCTGTTTGTTTCTTTCTTCTTTTTTAACCACAAGCATAGAGGACTGAAGTAATCATACCCCTTGGTTTTCTTCGCACAGCCATCATTGGGCCACAGTTCTCTTCTTTGCTTATTGACTTCAACCCAATTCATTTCTTTTCTCCTCCATCTCCACAGACAACACTTATCATTTGTTTAAAGTATGTTCTTTTATTTACATCCTTTTATTAACATCCTTAAAAATGTTTCCTTATTTTATGCATTTTTCATTTTCATAAATGTGCTTACATTAAATAATTTATTTTTCACTGAGTACTACATTTTTAAGACTCATCCAGGTTTCTCTGGAAACATCCTCTGTTGTTTGTAAGTACTGTGTCTTTCTGCTTCCACATTTTGCCTATCCACTCCCCAGAGGCAGACACCCAAATGGACTCCTCCTCTACACCATCAGCAAAAGAGCTATGATGGGCATCAATACACACACATCCCTTTACACCAGATTACTTTGTAAAGGAAATGACTGAATTGCAGATTTTGTGTATGTGCCAAGCACTGCATACATTATTCAGAATGTAAGTCCTACAAAATGGATCATATTACCCCAGTTTTGAAGACAAGACAGTGAGGGTTTGGGAATTCACACACTGTAAGTGGAGGAGCCAGGATTTGAACACCAACCCCTCTGCTCTGAAATCCATGCTCTTTCCACTTGCCATTGGATAGTACTTAGATAATAAGCTTTAGTTTAGGTAAAATGGTTTTATTTTTATGGCATCACCATTATTATCCCTATTTTATAAGGATACCATCTTACCAGAAAAATTAAGAAACTTAGCCTAAGATACGAGGTATCAATAGGTTTACTCTAATAGTTAATGGTTATTAAAATATGGTATTATTTTCCTCACTTCGCAATAAGATCTTCTAGTTCTTCAAGCATTTAATTCATAGCACCAAGAAGAAAAGCTTTAGGTTTAGGTTTTTCTCAAAAATTACTGGGAATATATCCTATGAATTAATGCATGACCTTTGGTATTTGGCACATTTATTTGCAAGACAGAGTTTTCACTATCATTAACCTAACTCTTAAGAGCTCTACTTTCATCATCCATTTTCTGAAATTTCACCCTTTTGGCTGTTAGCACAACAGAGTATCCACGTTAATCTTGTGTTCAGTGGATTGTATGCAATAACCTTAATTGACTGTTTCCTCTAGATCTGAGTGGTTGTCTTTGTGAGACACTGACACACAAATGTGTGATGAATATACAGATTCTTATTCACTGAATAGGTTAGTCTTCCTCACTAGACTTAGCACTCCTTGAGGGCAGGGAAAACCTACCTGTGAAATGATCCATGTCTTGCACAGTCACGCAATAATAAATATGCATTAGAGAAATCAACAGTATAAATATTTTACAATTTCTAGTCTAACTTCTAGTCTAATTTATGCAGTTGGTTTAAGAAAAGAGGACACCATGAAAGACGTAAGTCCCAAGTCACACAGAGCCTTACTGCAGATGCACAGACCCATGGAAGGACTCTGAAGTGAGCTCCCAAAGAAGGAAGGGGAATGGCAGAAAATTTCTTTTAGTGTACACTTCTGTCTGCTTTCAGACACAGAAAAATCCCTCCCAAGCAAAAGGAATGTGTCATCTGGAAGCTCTCATGGGAGAAAAACAGTAAAAGGATGCCCAAGGCTGCAGCCCTTCCAGGTTAAGAAGGAGGATTTCTAGAAAAAAAGAACTATTCAGGAAATGTGAGGAAGAAACGTATCTTAAAGGGGGATACTGTCACTAAATATTGCAAGAGAACAGAACATTGTAAGGCATTCTTTCCAACATGTCTAGTTATTAATAAGACCACTCCAGTGCAGTTAAGATCTTCTGAGGAACTAAGAAAAGTTTCAGCACACAGAGGTCAGAGTCATGTGTAACAAGCTCTGCTCTAAATAAGGCTTATTAGTAAGTAGAAAATATCAACAGAGATCTATTTTGCTAAACAAATGAGAGGTTTGAATTAAGTCAGCCTGCCTCAAGGATTTAAAAAATGTACACCATCAATGTTAATGTATTAACAAACATGTTAATGTATTCATCAAGAGATCAGCAAAAGCCACACTCAATCAAAGAATCATCTTCATGCTCATTTGCTTCATTACACACCTGTCCAACTGCCGTATTCTACTACTCTTATCTGCTCCTCTAAGACAACAAGCATAGCTAAAATAATGAAGTACAGAAATACTTCTCTTTACCTTTTTTGCTTTCCAGGGTGCAGTGGACAATTTGGCAGGTGTGATGTGAGTTGTGTCCCTGAAGAGGAAATATAAAGGCTTCACTTTTGCCCCTCCCTTTCCATTGTGTCCTTAGTGATTCAGCTCTACGTCCGCCTGGAAGAAAGGACAGCCCCGAGACGGAAGTCCCTCTAAAGGCCACCCAGAGCTGCTCTGCATCCAGGAGACTCTTGGGATGGCCAGCGCTTTCTGGAGACGTGCCCAGTTCTTCCCTGCAAATGAGGACACATTTACAAACCTAATCTCTATTCAAGAAAATAAGCTGTCTTTCTAAAAAGAGCAACTGGGAAACATTCAAGTTGGCAACACCATATTCAAAATTCCAAAGATTGCTGTTTCAGTATGGACGGCAGAGACAGTGATTCAATAGGAAAGATCCCAGCTGTGACAGAAACACTCTAGCCATGATGGGTGCTTCCTGGTCTGAGGCCCATTCACCCCAAGACTTTCTGAGCTCCCTTGCATGGAGTATGTTTTTGTGAGGAGCTTCTGCTCACAGGTAATTCCTATCCCATAAAAAGGATTTAACAATGAGCTCAGTCGGGACTTATTCTGTGGTTTCCGTTTAAAAGCTTGGTAGGAGCAGCAAGCCACCCCTACCTAAAGTGAGTTCAGTGCTATGATTCAGCACCATGCAAGAAAGATTATAGATTAGAGGTAGACATTAAAGCTGGAGACAAAAAAAAAAAAAATGTTTGGGCTGTGCAGTAGCCAGAATCAGCACTATGAGACAAGCCTAGTTTCCCAGAGGCAATTCTTCCCCATGTAATACACAGCCCAGCCTCCCCAGGGGGAGATGATTGCCAGACATAAACTATGATGGCAGACTACACTGCACTTATGATAACAGAAAGTCCTTTTGGCTAGTGATTTTCCTGCATATTGTGTGTGCAGTATGTTCTCTTCTAGTCAAAACTCAACCATTCTAGGGATACCTGGCTGGCTCAGTTAGAACACGAGACTCTTAATCCCAAGGTGGTGAGTTCAAGCCTGACAATAGGTGTAGAGATCATTTAAAAAAAGAAATCTTAATGAAACAAGATGGGATTGGGAGGGAGACAAACCATAATTGACTCTTAATCTCACAAAACAAACTGAGGGTTGCTGGGGGGAGGGGCGTTGGGAGAAGGGGGTGGGGTTATGGACATTGGGGAGGGTGTGTGCTTTGGTGAGTGCTGTGAAGTGTGTAAACCTAGCGAATCACAGACCTGTACCCCTGGGGATAAAAATATATTACATGTTTATAAAAAATTAAAAATTAAACTAAAAAAAAAAAAGAAATCTTAAACACACACATACACACACACCCGTCAACTACTGTGAAAGACACAAGAACCAGAGGAAGTATATTTAAAATTACGGCCCTAATATTCATTATGCCCATAAGATTCACGTAAAAAACAATTGTATATATACAACTAATCATACAGAACTAAGAAGAGTGCTAAATCGGTCCAGTCATTTTTGGGGGGTTTGGGGGTAGGGGTGGTTTTTTTGCTCAGAGCAAGTGCTTTCCAATGTGAGCTCCTTCTGACTAGAGGCTTCCATCACTTAGAAGTTTTGTATCCATGGTTAGAACTAATCCTCTACCTTGTCAGCTTATTTTCATCTCCTTTCAGAGCTAGTAAAAAAAAAAAAAAAAAGCCTAATTTTCTTAGCTTTTTTGCTATCTTAAGAATTGAACTGATTAAAGAAGATCTTTTTCACCCTTAGTCTATATGGAAACGCTGTTATTTTCCCCACTAGAGAAGTTCTTACACTCCACTCAATCTTTCCTTCCAGGTGGAAGGACACCCAGTAACATAACACTGTTTGCCTCTCCTTACTCTCTCTCATCCCCTGGAGTCTCATCCCCTGGAGTCTCTGAAAGCAGAGCCATAGACAAAGTCTTGCAGGCCTGGAATCAATGAAGGAAATGATCTCAAGGAATAGAAGAGAAAAGTGGTACAGGAAAAGAGGGAAAGCTAATACAATGAGGTAGACACTGGTACCTGATGCCATGAACCTTCTAAAATGTATCTTAGAACTGTCTACACAGAGGAATAACGAGGGAAGCATCTACTCTACCAGCCTTCATCCCCCCGGTCAAAGGTGACCTCGTGTGTGCAAACTCGGGTTGTACTTGTACACATGCCAAGTATGCCTATCCCTGCCAAAGCATCAGAAAGCCCTGGAACTAGAAGCAATACAGGAACAAGGTATTTCCAGGTTGCAATGTACAAAGGCATTCAAACCCTGTGCAGAACTGACAGGCTCACTAGCCGCTGGATTAGGAAGTGGGGCGACAGCATGTAAAGTGGCCACAACAGGTGGCCAACACATCTAATTCATGACATTGCCTGTGGGTAGGTTTAGGAGAAAAGCTGCCAGTTTCCTCGTGGGGGTGCTAGCTATCCAAAGGAAGTGCACACTCTGGTCTTCTCCTCCTACCCCAGGTTCCTCTTGGGGCAGTGTCCCACATTGAGGGTCCAGTAATTTCTATGATTAGGTTGCACGTCTGTCTAATTCTTCAGCCCAGAATTAGAATCCATTGCTGGCTCATATCTAATCCTGTCTTTCAACCTATCTTGACCTGTAATAAATATTTTATTCTTCATCTGCCTGAATTCTTCAACTTTCTCTCAATATTTCTCAGGACTCGGGTGAAGTAAGAGTGTTATTTATTGGACCTCTTAGTCTAGGACAGTTAGCATGGGCTGGAGAGCAGAGTACATGCTAGATTTCGGTCCCCAGCTACTCCCTCACTTTGGGCAGGCCATCTTGATGATGGCCTCCATCAGAAGTTAAAGGAAAATTTCAAGAAAGAACCTGGAGGCAACCAAGAGGGCATAAGTAATCTTAATGGAAGTTGCCTTAATGGTGCTTTAAGGGAAGAATCTAGGCTACAATACATTGCAGAACATACTAGAAAAGAACACACCCTTGAAGAGAAGCTGTGACATAAGAATGCTAGAAGAAGCAAAGTTGCAGGACTTTTTATTTGTGACTTTAGCTTATTCCAACAAGGGAAAAACAATGAATGATAAATATTTACAACCCTCCCAGAGGAAAGAGGTTAAAAGAGCAGTTGAGCCAGTACCAGATCTGTGGTGTCTATAGAGATAACAAATGAAGGGTGAATATGAGTACAAGACAAAGAAGTAGAAGATTTGCTGTGGAATCTAAATGAGCCAGGTCCTGTTGAGACTGAGTCAACTGTTCTTGGGAGCTGAGCGTGGAAGCGATGGTAGGGACAACTTTGGGACTGTCTTCTCCATGTTATGGGAGATGGAAAGGGATAGAGAATGTTGACTTCTGGAATTTTCACTTGCATTATGCCATCCCCCTTCATAGGGTAGCCAAATTTAGCAAGTAAAAATACAGGATACCAATTATATGAATAATTTTACAGTATAAACATTTCCCAAATATTATATGGAACAAATTTATACTATGTACAGCACATATTCCCACTAAAGAAATCATTATCTGAAATTCAAATTTAACTGGGTATTCTGTATTTCATCTGGCCCCACCGCTTTGGCATTTTCCTGAGACACTATAGTAAATGTATACACTTACTGGCATTTACTTGAACTAGACACAGAATTAAGAAAGGTCCATAAGGCAGCTTGAAGCAGATCTGCATACTAAAGTTATGTACTGAAGGAAAGAAAAAGAAAGAAAAATGGACGAGTGGCTATGGTTAGAGAAAAGAAAGAAAAGTCGATAAGAAAAGCAACACAAAGAGATATAAGGCAGCAAAATGCAATGCAGGTAAAAGAGACAACTTTACATAAAATGAGATGGTCCTTCCCAAACACAGGAGTACAGCAAAAAAGCTATTTATATTTAAATAAATATGCGTATATGAGCTAAAAGTTGTGTCTAGATTCTTAATTCCTGATGGATAGAGACATGCTTCTTGCTAAATATCTGACATTTAGTGAGCACTCAACAACAATTTTTTAAACTGTCCACCTTTTTATTGAGTGGAGGGGGAAAGAGTGTGTTTCAGACTGAGACAGGGTAAGACGTGAAGGTTTGGAAAAGTGGAGAAGGTTTGCAAAAGTGGATCAAGAAGACATAAAATGCTTCCTCACTGACTGCCAGTTGAGGCTGGAACTACACATGATTTGTAATATAAAATGAGAATGATATTCTGACAGGTGCATTTTGCTGTGGTTTGTAAGTTCCCAGCTAGGATTCCTCAGTCCTTGGAATGTAATCATCCAACCAATCACCATTTTTTTTGTAAAAGTTTCAGTTTTCTGACAGGACATTTCCAAAAAATATGACATTTTCAGTGAAACTAGAACTCTTACTTTCCTCGACATAAAGCAACTCTTTCAAAAGGAGTCATGTCATGTGAAAATCAAGAGTTTTGAAAACAACACCTAGGGCACTTTCCTACTCTTGACAAAGACCCAGTTGCAACAAAATGGAAAGAGTGTGAGGCACAGACCCAAGGAAAATAACCAACAGTGCCATTGTTTTATTTTCCACTAGACACAGAAAGAGACTTTCAACTATAATAAGCAACTCAGGTAAACCAAGAAGAATTCACTACTTAAAACTAGGCAAACAGATTAGGGGCAAATATTCACCATGCATACACCTGAAAAAAGTGTAGGTCACACTTTTTAAACACACTTTTAAAACACACAAACACCTTTTTAAACACACTTTTGAAACACACAAACACCTACAAGAAAAAAGCTAAAGAGAAATAAATGACCAAATATTTCCTGACATAAGGCAACTCTTTCCAAAAAAGAGTTCGTTTGAACACTTCATTGAAGATTATGTATGAATGGTGAATAAGCACATAACAGTGCTCAATATCATTAGTCATCAGGGAAATGCAAAATAAAACACAAAGGCGCATCGCTTCATAGCCACTAGAATGAATAAATACAAATGAAAATTTAAATAAGAAAATAATTATTTGTTATTAATGAATAATACCAAATGCTGAAGAAGATACAGAGCAACCAGAACTCTCTCACAGTGCTGGTGGGTGTGTAAAATGGTACAGCCACTTTGTGAAAAGGGCCAGGTTCTTAAAAAGTTGAATTTGCATCTACCACGTGATCTAATAATTCCTCTCCAAAGTATTTATCCAAGAGAAATGAAAACATTACTTCCACCACAAGCCTTTTTCAAGAATGTTGACAGTAGGTTTAAACATAAGAGCTAACCACTAGGTGTCCAACAAGAGAAAGTGGGGACACACTACGATGCCCCTTTTACACTGGAACACTACAAAGCATTAAAAAGCAACAAACTGCCAATACACACAATAACACTGCGTCACTCTGAAAAGTGTTATGCTGAGTGAAAGAAGCCAGACCAAGGGAACAAAAACAACATAGGTCTATGGGAAGTACATATGGTAAGCACACACAGTAAGAAAAATCAAAACCACAATAGTGGTTGTTCCTCTTGGGGCAGGATTACCTGGGAAAGGACATGCACCTGAATGTGTGCATTAGTCAAAATGGATTAAACTGACTGATTTGGACACTTTACCACATTTAAATTATACATTAATAATAGTATTCTATTTTATTTTTATTATTTTATTTTATTTTTATTTCTTTTTAAGATTTTATTTATTTATTTATTTGTCAGAGAGAGAGAGCACTCACAAGCAGACAGAGTGGCAGGCAGAGAGAGAAGCAGGCTCCCTGCCAAGCAAGGAGCCTGATGCGGTACTCGATCCCAGGACCCTGGGATCATGACCTGAGCCAAAGGCAGCCACTTAACTGACTGAGCCAGCCAGGCATGCCTAGTGTTCTATTTTAAATTAAACTTTTCATTTTGAGAGAATTGTAGGCTCACTCACATGCAGTTTTTAATAAATAATATAGAGTTCTCATGTATACTTTACCCAATCTCTCCCAAAGATAGCACCTTGCAAAACTGTAGAACAATATCACAACCAGCATATTGACATTAGCAAAGTCAAGACACAGAATATTTCCATCATAAGAATTCCTCAGTTGCCTTTCTCAAACAATACTCCCTACCCCCCCCCAGCCTCATCCTTAAGCCCCAGTAACCACTAATCTGTTCTCCATTTCTAGAGCTTTGTCATTTTAATAATGGCATAGAAATGGAGTTGTACAGTGTGCAATCTTTTCAGATTGCCATTTTTTCAATCAGAGTAATACTCTGGAGTTCCATCCAAGTTGTTGCATTTATCAATAATTTATTCCTTTTCAGTTCTGAGTAATACCCACAGTATGTTTAGCCATTCCTGCTAGAAGGACATCTGAGCTGTTTACAGTTGTAGGCATTACAAATAAAGCTGCTGTAAATATTTACATACAAGTTTTTATGTGAATATAAGTTTTTAATCTCCCTGGGATAGTGCCTAATTTGGGGGTCATAATTTCATGTTTAGTTTAGGGTTTTTCATGTGTGTGTGTGTGTGTTATAAATTACCAAATTGTTTTTTGAGAGTAGCCATATCATTTGTCATTGCACCAGCATGTATAAGTGAGCTAGTCCTCCATATCCTCACCACTATGAGCTGTGGCTATTTTTTATTTCAGGTGTTCTGATAAGTGTGTAGTGATACCTAACTGTAGCTTTAGTCTGCATTTCCCTAACAGTTAATGATATGGAACATCTTTTCATGTGTTTATTTGCTATCTAAATATGCTCTTCCTTGAAATGTTTCTTCATGTCCTTGTCATTTTCTAATTGGATTGTTCAGTTTTTAGTACTGATCTTGGAGAGATCTTCATATAGTCTAGAAACTAGTACTTTGTTACATACTTTCACTTGACTTCTCCTCTTCACAGGCACTTTCACAGTGAAAGTTTTTAGTTTCATGAATCCAATTTATCAATTTTTTCCTTTTACTGATCATGCTTTTGTTGTCATGTCTAAAAATTCTTTGCCTAGTCCTAGATCCCAAATACTTTCTATCTTTTTCCTAAAAGTTTTATAGTTTTTCTTTTATATTTAAAAGTCAATTTGGGGTGGAGGCAAGATGGCAGAGGAGTGGCAGACTGAAATGACATCAAGCCGCAGGAGTTCAGCTAGATAGTTACCAAACCATTCTGAGCACCTACAAACTCAACAGGAGAGAGAAGAGAAGAAGGGCAGCAATTCTAGGAACAGAAAATACAACACTTTCTGGAAGGTAGGACTGCGGAGAAGTGAATCCAAGGCAACGGGAAGATAGACCGCAGGGGGAGAGGCTGGCTCCCGGCAAGCGGCAGAGCAGTGGAGCACAAAGTCCTAACTTTTAGAAGTCTGCTCCACTGAGGGACATCACTCCAGTGGCTAATGGGGTGGAGCCCTCTCACCTTCCTCCTCTGGAGGCAGGAATCTGCTGGGTTTGGAGACTCCAAAGGGGGCTGTGTGTCAGAGACAGAAATGCTTGGTCACAGATCAGGTGAGCCCAGAGCCCGGCTGGAGACGAGGGAGACGGGAGTGATTGACCCCTATCTCTGAGGGCGCACTGAGGAGTGCCACCATGAGCTCTTGGCTCCTCCGGGCTGGAGATTGGGAGGCCGCCATTTTTGTTCCCGTCCTACAGAGCTCTACGGAAATTGTTCAGGTAACAAAAACTCCTGAGAGTGAACTCGAGCAGATTTCTTAACCTGGCGCCTGGCAAGGGCGGTGCAATTTTGCCTCAGGAAAAGACATTTGAGAATCATTACAACAGGCCCTTCCCCAAGATCAGCAATAACATCCAGCCAAGACCAAGCTCACCGATCAAGGAGAACAACGGAACTCCAGAAATAGGAGAAAATAATACATGGAATTCAAGGCTTTCTCCCCATCATCCTTTAGTCTTGCAAAGTTAAATTAAATTTTTTTAAATTTATTTATTTGACAGACAGAGATCACAAGTAAGGAGAGAGGCAGCCAGAGAGAGAGGAAGGGAAGCAGGCTCCCTGCTGAGCAAAGAGCCCCATGTGGGGCTCGATCCCAGGACCCTGGGATCATGACCTGAGCCAAAGGCAGAGGCTTTAACCCACTGAGCCACCCAGGTGCCCCTAAATTAAATTTTTTAATTTTATTTTTTTCTTATTCTATTTTTTAAAATTTTACTCTTTCCTCTTTTAATGTTTTTTAACTAGTTTATCTTAATGATACCTTCCTAAAAATTTTTTTTAAACCTTTATTATTATAGCCATATTTTATCCGTCACTGTATTTAATCTTATTTTTTTGTGTACATATAGGGTTTTGTTTTTTTGTTTTTGTTTTTTTTTTTTTCAAAAAATTTTGGGATACAATTTCTTCTAACAGATCAAAATATACCCTAAATCTAGAACAGGGTTTTGTTCTATTTTCCAGCCTAAGCACATTCTCTCCCCACCCCCTGCCTTATTTTTTTCTTCTTCTTTCTTTTTCCAACCAACTTATCAATTCCTTTTTTAGAATTTTTTTAAAATTTTCATCTTTCCAGTCATATTCCATCCCTTCATCATGTTTACCCTTGTTTTTTTATATATGAGTTTTTCTTTCTTTAAAATTTTTGGAGCTAGTTTCTTCTAAGAGACCAAAATAGACCCAAAATCAAGTGGGTGGCTCTGTTTTGTTTACCAGTCTAATATATACATATATATATTTTTTTTAATTTCTTTTACCTCCTTTCTTCTCCCCCTGGTTTGGGGTCTCCTCTGATTTGGTTAGTACTTTTTTCTGGGGTCTATGCTACCTTTTTATTATTGTATTCTCTCATTCACATATTCTTATTTGGATAAAATGACAAGGTGGAAAACTCACCACAAAAAAAAGTACAAGAGGCAATACTGATAGCTAGGGACCTAATCAATACAGACACTAATAATATGTCAGATCTAGAGTTCAGAATGCCAATTCTCAAGGTGCTAGTTGGGCTCGAAAAAGGCATGTAGGATATTAGAGAAACCATATCTGGAGAAATAAAATCCCTTTCTGGAGAAATAAAAGAACTAAAATCTAACCAAGCTGAAATCAAAAAAGGAATTATGAGGTGTAATCAAGAATGGAGGCTCTTACTGCCAGGATAAATGAGGCAGAAGAGAAAATTAGTGATATAGAAGACCAAATGACAGGGAATAAAAAAGCTGAGCAAAAGAGAAACAAACAACTACTGGGCCATGAGGGGAAAATTTCAGAGATACGTGATACTGTAAGATGAAACAATAATAGAATAATTGGGATTCCAGAAGAAAAAGAAAGAGAGAGAGGAGCAGAAGGTATATTGGAGAAAATTATAATAGAGAATTTCCCTAATATGGCAAAGGGAACAAGCATCAAAATCCAGGAGGCAGAGAATCTCCCTCAGAATCAATAAAAATGGGTCCACACCCAGTCATCTAATAATAAAACTTACCAGTCTTAGTGACAAAAAGAAAATCCTGAAAGCAGAATGGAACAAGAAGTCTGTAACATACAATGGTAGAAATATTAGATTGGCAGCAGACTTATCCACAGAGACCTGGTAGGCAAGAAAGAACTGGCATGATCTATTCAGAGCACTAAATGAGGAAAAATATGCAACCAAGAATATGATACCCTGCTAGGCTATCATTAAAAATAGAAGGAGAGATAAAAAGCTTCCAGGACCAATAAAAATTAAAAGAATTTGCAAACACCAAACCAGCCCTACAGGAAATATTGAAAGGGGTCCTCTAAGCAAAGAGAGACCCTAAAAGTAGTAGACCAGAAAGGAACAGAGACAATATACAGTAACTGTCACCTTATAGGCAATACAGTGGCACTAAATTCATATCTTTCAATAGCTACCCTGAATTTAATGGGCTAAATGTCCCAATCAAAAGACACAGTGTCAAAATGGATTAAAAAAATCAATATGCTGTCTGCAAGAAACTCACTTTAGGCCTGAAGACACCTCCAGATTTAAAGTGAGGGGGTAGAAAACAATATACCATGCTAGTGGACATCAAAAGAAAGCTGGGGTGGCAATCCTTATATCAGGTCAATTAGATTTTAAGCCAAAGACTATAAAAAGAGATGAGGAAGGACACTATATCAAACTCAAAGGGTCTGTCCAACAAGAAGATATAACAATTTTAAATACCTATGCCCCTAACATGGGAGCAGCCAACTATATAAACCAATGAATTACAAAATCAAAGAAACACATTGACAATAATACAATAGTATGGGACTTTAACACCCCCCTCACAGAAATGGACAGACCATCCAAGCAAAAGATCGACAAGAAAATAAAGTCTTAAATGACACACTGAACCAGATTGACATCACAGATATAGTCAGAACATTCCATCCCAAAGGAATAGAATACACATTCTTCTCTAGTGCACATGGAACATTCTCCAGAATAGATCACATCCTGGGTCACAAATCAGGTCTCAACTGGTACCAAATGAATGGGATCATTCCCTGCATATTTTCAGACCACAATGCTCTGTGAGCTAGAACTCAATCACAAGAGGAAAGTTGGAAAGAACTTAAATACATGGAGGGAACTGAAAAAATTCATGGAAACAAATGATAATGAAAACACAACTGTTCAAAATCTGTGGGACACAGCAAAGGTGGTCCTGAGAGGAAAGTATATAGCCATATAAGCCTTTCTCTAGAAACAAGAAAGAGCTCAAGTACACAACCTAACCTTACACCTAAAGGAGCTGGAGAAAGAACAGCAAAGAAAGTCTAAACCCAGCAGGAGAAGAGAAATAATAAAGATCAGAGAAGAAATTAATGAAATAGAAACCAAAAGAACAGTAGAACAAATCAACAAAACTAGGAGCTTGTTCTTTGCAAGAATTAATAAGATTGATAAACCCCTGGCCAGAATTATCAGAAAGAAAAGAGAAATGACCCAAATAAATAAAATTTTGAATGATAGAGTAGAGATCCCAACCAACACAAAAGAAATACAAACAATTTTAAGAACATATTATGAACAACTGTACGTCAGCAAATTTGACAATCTGGAAGAAATGGATGCATTCCTAGAGACATATAAACTACAAAAACTGAACCAGGAAAAAATAGAAAACCTGAACAGACCCATAACCAGTAAGGAGATTGAAACAGTCATCAAAAATCTCCTAACAAACAAGAGCCCAGGGCCAGACGGCTTCCCAGGGGAATTCTACCAAGCATTTAAAGAAAAATTAATACCTATTCTCCTGAAACTGTTCCAAAACATAGAAATGGAAGGAAAACTGCCAAACTCATTTTATGAGGCCAGCATTACCTTGATCCCAAAACCAGACAAAGACCCCATCAAAAAAGAGAATTACAGACCAATATCCTTGATGAACACAGATGCAAAAATTTTCACCAAAATACTAGCCAATAGGATCCAACAGTACATTAAAAAGATTATTTACCACAACCAAGTGGGATTTATTCCTGGGCTGCAAGGTGTTTCAACATCCACAAATCAATCAATGTGATACAATACATTAATAAAATAAAGAACAAGAACCAAATGATACTCTCAATAGATGCTGAAAAAGCATTTGACAAAGTAGAGCAACCTTTCTTGATCAAAACCCTTCAAAGTGTAGGGATAGAGGGTATATTCCTCAATATCATCAAAGCCATCTATGAATAACTGACAGCAAATATCATTCTCAATGGGGAGAAAACTTAGAGCTTTTCCACTAAGATCAGGAACACAGCAGGGATGTCCACTCTCACCACTGCTATTCAAGTGCTAGAAGTACTTATAGTACTTCTATTACTAGAAGTCCTAGCCTCAGCAATCAGACAACCAAAAGAAATTAAAGGCATTTGAATCGGCAAAGAAGAAGTCAAACTCTCACTCTTGGCAGATGATATGATACTTTATGTTGAAAACCCAAAAGACTTCACTCCAAAACTGCTAGAACTTGTACAGGAATTCAGTAAAGTGTCAAGATATAAAATCAAAGCACAGAAATCAGTTGCATCTCTATGAACAAACAATGAGACAGAAGAAAGAGAAATTAAGCAGTTGATTCTATTTACAATTGCACCCAAAACAATAAGATACCTAGGAATAAACCTAACCAAAGAGGCAAAGAATCTGTACTCAGAAGACTATAAAGTACTTATGAAAGAAACTGAGGAAGACACAAAGAAATGGAAAAACGTTCCATGCTCATGGATTGGAAGAACAAATATTGTGAAGATCTCTATGCTACCTAAAGCAATCTACATGTTTAATGCAATCACTATCAAAATACCATCAATTTTTTTCAGAGAAATGGAACAAATAATCCTAAAATTTATATGGAACCAGAAAATGCCCCAATAACCACAGGAATGTTGAAAAAGAAAGCCAAAGTTGGTGATATCACAATTCCAGACTTCAAGCTCCATTACAAAGCTGTAATCATCAAGACAGTATGGTACTGACACAAAAACAGACACACAGATCAATGGAAAGGAACAGAGAGCCCAGAAATAGACCCTCAACTCTATAGTCAACTAATCTTTGAAAAAGCAGGAAAGAATGATCAATGGAAAAAAGACAGTCTCTTCAACAAATGGAAATGTCTGGAAAATTGGACAGCCACATGCAGAAAAATGAAATTGGACCGTTTCCTTATACCTCACACAAAAATAGACTCAAAATGGATGAAAGACCTCAATGTGAGACAGGAATCCATCAAAATCCTTGAGTAGAACATAGGCAGCAACCTCTTTGATTTCAGCCACAGCAACTTCTTTCTAGAAACATCGACAAAGGTAAGGGAAGCAAGGGCAAAAATGAACTATTTGGACTTCATCAAGATCAAAAGCTTCTGCATAGAAAAGGGAACAGTCAACAAAACCAAAAGACAACTGACAGACTGGGAGAAGATATTCACAAATGACATATCAGATAAAGGGCTATTATCCAAAATATATAAAGAACTTATCAAACTCAACATCCAAAGAACAAATAATCCAATCAAGAAATGGGAAGAGGGGGCGCCTGGGTGGCTCAGTGGGTTAAACCTCTGTTTTCAGCTTTGGTCATGTTCTCAGGGTCCTGGGATTGAGCCCCGCACCGGACTCTGCCCAGCAGGGAGCCTGCTTCCTCCTCTCTCTCTGCCTGCCTCTTTGCCTACTTGTGATCTCTGTCTGTCAAATAATTAAATAAATCTTTTAAAAAAGAAAGAAAGAAAGAAAGAAAAGAAATGGGAAGAGGAAATGAACAGACATTTCTGCAAAGAAGACATCCAGATGGCCAACAGACACATGAAAAAATGCTCAACATCACTCAGCATCAGGGAAATACTAATCAAAACCACAATGAGACCACCTCACACCATCAGAATGGCTAAAATTAACAAGCCAGGAAATGACAAATGTTGGAAAGGATGCAGAGAAAGGGGAATCCTCCTACACTGTTGGTGGGAATACAACCTGGTGCAACCACTCTGGAAAACAGCATGGAGGTTCCTCACAGAGTTGAAAATAGAGCTATCCTATGACCCAGCAGTCATACTACTGGGTATTTACCCTAAAGATACAAATGTGATCTGAAGGGGCGCATGCATCCTAATGTCTATAGCAGCAATGTCCACAATAGCCAAACAATGGAAAGAACCTAGATGTCCCTCAACAGATGAATGGTTAAAGAAGAAGTGGTATATATATATATAATGGAATACTATGCAGCCATCAAAAGAAATGAAATCTTGCCATTTGCAACAACATGGATAGAACTGGAGGGTATTATGCTAAGCAAAATAAGTCAATCAGAGAAAGACAATTATCATATGATCTCCCTGAGATGAGGAATTTGAGAGGCAGCATGGGGGTTTAAGGGGTAGGGAAGGAAAAAATGAAACAAGATGGGATCAGGAGGGAGACAAACCTTAAGAGACTCTTAATCTCCCAAAACAAACTGAAGGTTGCCGGGGGTAGTGGGGGAATGGAGAGGTTAGCTGGGTAATGGACTTTGGGGAGGGTATGTGAAATGGTGAGTGTTGTGAAGTGTGTAACCTGACAATTCACACACCTGTGCCCCTGGGGCAAATAATACATTATATGTTAATAAAAATAATTAATAAAAAAATACTTAAAAAATAGAAGTCAATTTTTAGTTTATTTTTGTATGAGGTTTTAGGTCAAGCTTTTTTCTTTTTTCTTTTTTGTTCTTCCAAGTTTTTATTTAAATTCTAGTTAGTTAGCATACAATGTAAAATTAGATACAGACTTTAGTGATTCAACACTTCCATTTGATACCACATGGTGTTCATCACAAGTGCCCTCCTTAATCCCCATCACCTGTTTAACCCATCCCCCATCCCTCTCCCCACTGGTAACCATCAATTTGTTCTCTATAGTTAAGAGTCTGTTTCTTAGTTTGCATTTCTGTTTTTCCCTCTATATTCATTTGTTTTGTTTCTTAAATCTGCAACAATGTGGATGGAGCTACAGAGTATCATGCTAAGCAAAATAAGTTAGTAAGAGAAAGACAAATACCATGCAATTTCACTCATATGTGGAATGTAAGATTCTTTTTTCTTTAATTTTTTTTAGATGGGAGAATTTATGGGTGTCCAATTTCTCCATCACCATTTGTTGAATCCTTTTTCCATTGAATTGTTTCTGAACCTTTGTCAAGAATCTACTGAGCTACTATTTGTGTGGGTTTATTTCTAGATTCTCAGTTCTTACTCCATTGATCTCTGTGACTATCCCTCGGCCAATACCACACAATCTTGATTATCCATATAATACAACTTGTAACAGAGTAGACTGGACTTCCTATTTATTCTTCCTCTTCAAAATTAGTTTAAAGACATCCCCGAAGGGTGTTGGGCTTAGAATTAATTTTTAAAATAATACTCTTTCCGACATAATTTACAAACCAGAAGGAAGTCACCAAACCTTAGAGGCCCTGACACTGTCAAGAAGCACCTGGGGAATATGCTGCAAATCCTAGCTCTTCGCACATGGTGAGGGTTTCATCATTAGCACTTTCTGTTTGGGTCTCACCACAAAGCCTCCCTCTACCCACACTAGAAATTCACTTGTAGGACCTCACCAGTACATACAAGTTAGGGCATGAATGGAAGAAGGCTCTGGTAGTTCTCTGATAGTTCAGGTATAAAGATTACTTCTCCAGTGTGGGGATATCTTGGGTAGCCCTCAGTGAAACTCAATATTCATACCTTCAGTAGTCTTTCCTCTGTGACTTGCTTTAAACATTAAAATGTATCAAAAATTTGTTCTGTTACCATGGAAAAGTCAATTCTTTCTTTCCTATTTACTAGCAATGAGCAATTAGAATTTGAAATAAAAAACAAAGCACCATTTATATTAACACACCCAAAAATGAAATACATAGATGTAAATCTAACAAAATATTTTAAGTCCTATAGGGGAAAATTACAAAATTGTAACAAAAGAAACCAAAGATCTAAATAAATAGAGAGCTATTCCATGTTCATAGATAAGACTCAATACTGTTAAGATGTCAGTTCTTCCCACTTTGATCTATAGATTCAAGAATTTCTAAACAAAATCCCAGCAAGTTACTTGGTGGGCATCTGCAAACTGATCCTAAACTTTACATGGAAAGGCAAAAGATCCAGAATAACCAAGACAATATTTTTTAATAAAAGAATATATCTATGAGAAGCATATTCTTTCTTTTGTTAATTGACATATAACATTGTATAGTTTAAGGTATGCAACATGTTGATATATTTAGATACTGCAATATGATTACCATTGTAGCTCCAGCTAAACTAACACTTTTGCCATGCTATATAATTATCATCTTTTTTTGTAGGGGACAATTAAGATCTTGTCTCCTATCAACTTTAAAGTTTATAATACAGAACTGCTAACTATAATCACTACACTGTGCATTAGATGCTCCAACACTTATTTGCCTACTAGTTCTGACATATTCCTAACACAACACTGAAAAAGAAAATCAAAGTCTTCTTTATGAGGGAAATGATATTACCTAACTTCAAATTTTTCTATAAAGCAACAGTAATTAAAATAATGTACTGTTGGTGAAAGAAAAGACAAACATATCAATGGAACATAACAAAGAGCCAAAAATGGACCCATACAAATAATAGCAACTGAGCTTGACAAAGTTAGCAAAAGTAACTTAATGGAAAAAGAATAGTGTTTTCCACGAATGATGCTGGAATAACGGACAATCATTTTAAAGATAAACTTAGATACTAACTCTACACTTGTCATAAAACTTAACTCAAAACTCATCACAGACATAATGTAAAATCAAAGCTCTAAAACTACTAGGAGATAATATAGGAAAAAATCTAGGTGACTCTGGGTTTAATAATAACAATATAATATAATATAATATAATTATATAACATGGTACTATATATGATATGATAATATAATAATAATAATAAGTAATAATGATTTACCAAAATCATTACCCCAGCAAGAAATTTGATAAGTTGGCTTCATTAAAATTTAAGACTTTGGGATTGCAAAAGATGCTGTTAAGAAAATGAGAAGAGAATCCCACAGACTAGGAGTAAGTATTTACAAAACACGTATCTGATGAAGGACTTGTATTCAAAATATACAAAGAACTCTTAAAGCTCTATTATACGAAAACCAAACAATATAATTCAAAGGGGGACAAAAGATCTGAAAAGATCTCACCAAAAAAGACACGAAGATGACAAATAAGCATACAAAAAGGTACTCAACATTATTTGCCACTAGGGAATTGCAAATTCAGACAACCAGGAGACACCGCTACACATCTACTAGAATGGCTATAATCAAAACAACTGACAACACCAAAGCTGGTGAAGATATGGTGCAACAAGAACTCTCACTTGCTGGAGATGCAAACTGGCACTGCCATTTTGGAAGATACTTTAGCAGCAGTTTCTTAACAAAGCTAAACATAGATATACCACATGATGCAACAGTCATACTCCTAGGTTTTTACTCAAGTGAACTGAAAACTTATGTCCACATTAAGACCTACACACAAATATTTATAGAAGCTTTACTCATAATTGCCAAAACTTGGAGCAACAAAAATGTCCTTTAACAGGTGAGGGGATAAGCAAACTGGGGTACATTCATATAATGGATTGTCATTTAGCACTAAAGAGAAATGAGTTATCAAGCCATGAAAAGACATGGGAGAATCTTAAATGCATATGATTAAGTGAAAAAAATAAAATCTGAAAAAAGATTAAATATAGTTTGATCCCAAGTATATGATATTTTGGAAAAGGCAAAACTATAGAGACTAAAAAGATAAGTGGTTTCCAGGAGGTAGACAGGGAGGGAGGGATAAATATCTGGAGAACAAAACTTGTAGGGCACTGAAAATTTTCTGTGTGATACTGTAATGGTGAATTTGTGATAATACGCATTTGCCAAAGTCAACAGAACTGTATAACATGGAGTAAATGCTAAGGTAAACTATAGACTTTGTTAATAATAATGTATCAATATCCACTCATCAAATACAGCAAATGTACACACTAATCCAAGTCAACAATAGGGAATACTACTGAGAGAGAACCCTCTGTACTTCCTGCCCAATTTTGTATAAACTAAAATGCTCTATTAAGAAATCTATTAATTTTTTACAATAGCAATGCTGCGCCTGTTCTGGGAATAAGCCAATTTAGTTTTCTACTACAAAATCCTTCTATTTGGAACTTTATGAGTTGAGTCAATGATTAACTGATCTAATTGTGTGGAATATGTTTATTTCTTTTTTCATTGTTCCAAGATTCATTTTTTATGCACCACGTTTAGTTGGCAAATGGGACTACATGGAAAAGGAGGAATGACAGATGGAGTTTCCCAGCCTTCATTTTTAAGTCTTCCTCCCTAGGAATTTGTCAAAAACCATACTTGGATATTCAGCATTTATGGAGGACCTGCTATGCACCACGCACCATTCCAGCATGCCACAACTAGTAGGGAATACCACCAGGCAGCTGCCATCAGGGATCTATCCTGCAGTGACTCTATGGGACAGCTGAGCTGGACTGTACTGATCTTACTGGAACACTGAAGTTTTGCAAATGTTCCTCCACCCTTGTTTCAGGAGGATCTTGATAGTCTTGTTATAAAAAATAAGTAAATAGTAAAAAATAGTAATAGAGAAGCCCTTGTTACTTATTAATGACAGGAAATCCTGAGTTCCCATCAGTAATTCAGATTTCTCATTGCAGCATCATCAATTATGAAGATGAGTGCTTTCTTCCACAGCTGCCTAATGTCTGCTGCTAACTCCCCTTTATCCCAGGAAATATCTCTCTTGCATCTATGGACACTGCAACTTCTGTCTTGGAACTGTAGTCCACATTCAGCTGCCTCTGTGGCTAGACCTTGGCTAGAGCAGTGGTTGATTAGGTCTCAAGTAAAATGGAACATCCATGACATCAAAACTAGAAATATTGGATGTATCTGTAAACTCCACTAAGCCCCTCCTCTGACAGCCACAGGCCCTGAATTTAAGAACATACATGCTGGTCTGCTTGCTGACCTTCTCAGTCTCTCAAAAAATCATCAGCACTCCACCCTGGCCTGGCCCCACTCTCTCCATATCCATGTTCCTTGGAGACTGCATTCCATGGTGCTTGTATTAGTGGGATGTGAAGGCAAAGTTCAGCTTTGCAAAGAAACCCTTATATAGAGAATACACGGTTGAGAGATGGGAATTACTACACAGTTGTCCTGTTATTTTTAGATTTTCAACCAGCATACTGAGTAATGCTGAGAGCAGACAATGGTGAGTATTAGGTGCTACTATTATCTGAGGCTTTTTTATATAATAAAGTCTTATTTGGAGAGGAGGGAAGGGGAAGAAAGGAGAGGGGAAAGAAGAAAGGAGAGGAGAAGAGGAAGAAAGAAAGAAGAGAAAAGAGAAACAAAACAAAACAAAACAAAAAGAACAGAACTATTCCAGGGCTAGGATTGGAAGCATCTGGACCAAGAAGATCAGGAGGCCCTTTGCGGGGGAAGGGCTTGGTAGAAGGGCTGGTATTCTAATCACAGAGTAAATGCAAGGTCACTAGGCAGTTTAATTAATGTCTCCTCCTTGGAGAGATAAATATAAATATTTAACATGCCCACCTATAAAATAAAAGAAGATTCAAAATAATACTTGATTTAATAAGTAAAAGGATACTTAAAAATTCTGTGGTAGAAAGACAAAAAAGGGTGGGAGAAGCTAGAAGTCGATGTGAAAGGATCTAATGTCATGCCCGAGTTTTCGTGTCTGAGAGACCACCCAGGAGCCAAGCACCGATGCAATCACACGAGGGTTTATTTGACAAGCTTAAGCTTGGGCCCAAGTATACCCGATGCAGTGGAGTTGGGACTTGGACCCCGAACAAGATTACAGTCAGTGTTTTTAAAGGCAGAGAGGGGTGGGCTCGGCGGTGGGTGAGAACAAAGGGGATATTCAGAAGGACTATCGGGGTAAAGAAGACTGTCAGGATATTGAAGGCCTGGTTACTATCAAGCCAAGGCTGTTTTTCCCTCTAATGAGGCACTAGCATGAAGACAGTTGGGAATTACCTGGTGGAAGGTCACATTCCTCTTATCAAGCTTCCTTGTTAGTGAGATTTAGCACTGGGACATTTGTAAACGGAGGGAGACTGCTGTCTTGCAGGACTGTGATTTTTTACGAGTTAACTATTTGTTCACATATACTACCCCGAGCAGAGGGGAGCGGGTGGAGAGGGGGTGCAAGGTGCCAGCTTTTGCTTTGTTAAGACAGCTGTACTTATGTCAGAGCTAGGCTCGAGGTGGGTACAGCCTTGTTTTTCTTGGCCTCCACACTAAATAGCGATGTGTGGTCGGGGGAGAAGTGGTGAGAGCTGGAGCAGAAGAGGAAAAGAACAGGTAGGCCTAGAGGTTCCAGAAGGGGGCTGGGATAGGACGTGGAGACCTTGGCTCTCATATCCCTCTGAATGAGATCAAATGAGTAGTCCTGTTACCTGGGCAAATCCTGAGAAAACCCTCTAGGCCTCCTTTTGTTCAAATGCAAATCAGAAAGTTGAAGCAAAGGACCTTCCATAGCCCCTTCCTGGCCCTGTAGGTCTCTCACCCTAACTTGGGGGGCTGAAGCTGGCCATAGTTCAGCAGATCTCTTGAAGACCCTATGCCACTGCTTATTGTGTTAAGTGTGTATTTTTTACCCTCTAAGTATATTTTGTAATTTAATTTATGGTACTGCTGATTTTGCTTCTAAGGTCCTTTTTATTCTAAGAGTTTATGATTAGAGCCAAGGGCTATCTGATTACATGCTTGTCCGAGGTGATGGGACCAGCCCCAGCCTCAAGGAAGTGAGAGACTGTGCTATTAACCAGGCAAGACAATCTCTGAAGTGCTGAATCCTGAGATTCTGTAACCATCCCAGGAGCAGATGTCAGAAGACTGCTCTGTGAACTAACTGGTTGCTTCACAGGGAAGAGGCAAACTAGAATTGCTTCATCCAATTACACAGCACAGTGAATAGCAACAAGGTGAGGCGCTCGGCACTGGTAGTTCATGTTTGCTCAATGTATTAAAGAACAAAAGCTTGCAGAATCACTGGAGTTTGCTCAAGCAGGGGGGTAGGGGGCAGAGATCCTAAGGCTTTAAGATCTATTGTGTTTTAACAATAGTCCCCGATTTTCCAGGCAGCTTCACAGAGAATTGGTGCTACTATCTTGCATATTGAGTCTAATCACATTCTACATTTTGGCCTCTTAAGTTACTTATTCATATTACTGAGGGTGTGTTTATTGGTCTATATTCCCAAATGAGTGGCTGAACAACATAAGGTAGAATTGGTCTCATTTTACTTTTACGGAAGCTGGAATAAAACTGGCCCAGAGTAAGCACATAAAACATAATGGATTAATTAGTGATGACAAACCAAATGAACAAATAAATAATTAGTGAACAAATGATCACACTGTGTTTGTGATACAAGCGGATATACCATATCTTGTCTCTATGTCCTGTCTTCCCCAAACCTAATGCTTCAACTGCTAGGAGATATTTGTGGGGTGTGATTGATACCTGGCCTGTCACCCTCACTTAACTATAAGTAAAATGGATGGATTTTAGCTTATATACATGAGAGTTGAAAGAGACCCCAAAGTTCATTTAAGTCAAACTGCTCATATTACGGAAGACAAAAAAGAAAGCTTAGAATTGACATACCTGTTTGGGACCTGACTAGAACTAGAACCAGTTGGTAGATGGTCTCCACCTTGACCAATTACGTTTCTTTACCTTGTTGACATCTGAATCTTCCTTTCTTTTAACTGCTGCCTATCTCCGACCAAATAAATCCTATATGAAATTCTGGGGTATCTCCTACTGCCTTTCTTATTGAAATATATTAGCATACTCCAAAAATAATAACCTCTTGCCCTGAAAGTCCCTAAGAAAAAGCAAGTCAGTGTGTGACTCTAAGACTGGGAGAACAATATGGCAGCAAATCATCTTATCCCTTCACTCAACAGAAAAAGGGAAACAAATCCAGCAAGTTCTGACTCCCAAACTAATAATAAAATGTAGCTCATGTATGCTCATTCCTCATCCTGATTAAACAGGAGTCCTTCTGACAATAACAGCTAAGTCACTGGTATGGGGTCATGATGGATGTCTTGCAAACAAATAATCAGCCAAGAAAAGTGCTCTCTTTCTCCATGGGACCTGAGGACTTGCCTCCCCTTTCAGGAGACACTGGATAGCCAGGCAGCACAAGCAAGAGGATCCTGCCAAAACAAGTAGACAGTCCTAGGAAGTGTTGTTCATCCCTGTGAGCCAGAGATGCCTCAGAAATTCTTTGTCCCATCTAGAGGCACCCTGATCCTGCCTAGGAATCTCCTTCCACCCCTTCAAGTGGCACCAGCCATGACCTGTCAGTCACCCAGCTGTAACAGGTATCAAGCGAACCAAAACAGCACAGCAAAAGCTCTGAAAATGAAATTTTCATCAGAACCATAGCCCACAAAAGTTGGCCAGGGCTTATATGCCAAATCTAAATAGGGTGACGGCCTAGTAAAATAAAAGATTTAAAGAGGAGCCAGACTCTTAAAAATAGCCAAAAGACCCAGAATATGATTAAAAAAGAAATCACCTAATAATGCCCCAATAGTTCAAGACAAAAAACTCTTGCACAGCAAAGGAAATAGTCAATAAAACCAAAAGGCAACCTATGGAATAGGAGAAGATATTTGCAAATGTCTTATCAGATAAAAGGCTAGTGTCTAAAATCTATAAAGAACTTATCAAATTCAACACTCAAAAAATGAAAAATCCAGTCAAGAAATGGGCAAAAGACAGGAACAGATATTGCTTCAAAGAAGACAGAAAAATGGCCAACAGACACATGAAAAAATGCTCAACATCACTCAGCATCAGGGGCATACAAATCAAAACCACACTGAGATAAAACCTCACACCGTCAGAATGGCTAAAATTAACAACTCAGGAAGCAACAGATGTTCATGAAGTTGCAGAGAAAGGGGAACCTTCCCGCGCTGTTGGTGGGAATGCAAGCTGGTGCCACCACTCTGGAAAACTGTATGGAGGTTCCTCAAAATGTTAAAAATAGAGCTACCCTATGACCCAGAAATTGCACTATGAGGTGTTTATCCAAAGGATAGAAACATAGCGATTTCAAGGGGTACATGCAACCCCACTGTTTATAGCAACAATGTCCATAATAGACAAACTATGGAATGAGCTGAAGTGTACATCAACAGATGAATGGATAAAGAAGAGTTGGTGTGTGTATGCATGTGTGATGGAATATTAATCAGCTATCAAAATGAAATCTTAGCATTTGCAACAAGGTAGGTGGAACTAGAGGGTATTACACTAAGTGAAATAAGTCAGTCAGAGAAAGACAAATGCCATATGATTTCATTCATATGTGGAATTTAAGAAACAAAACACATGAACATAGGGGAAAGGAAGGAAAAATAAAATAATATGAAAATTGAGAGGGAGACAAACCATAATTAATAGATGCTGAACTCTAGGAAACAAACTGAGGGTTGCTGGAGGGGAGGCAGTTTAGGGGAAGGGATAATTGGGTGATGGGCATTAAGGAGGTAACTTGATGTAAGAAGCACTGGGTGTTATATGCAACTGATGAATCACTAAATTCTACTTCTGAAACTAATAAAAAAAAATTTTCTTTAAAAAAAAAATCACCCGTCAAATCAAGAACCAGAAAAATAAGAATTAAACAAGAAAAGACAATCAACTGACAGCAACATCAGATAGAACCAATAGTGAGATTATCTGACAAAATTTAATTTTTTTAATTTTTTAATTTTTATTAACATATAATGCATTATTTGCCCCAGGGCTACAGGTCTATATGACATAATTTTAAATCAGACATCAGACATCATGCTTCAGCCAACAATTACAAATTCTCAAATTATAAATGAAAAAATAGAAAATTTCAAGAAACAGAAATTATTAAGAAGAACTAAATAGAAATTATAACAAATGCAATAACAAAAATACAAAACCTTCTGAACAGGCTCAACCATAGAATAGAGAAAACAGAATAGGATTAGTGAACCTAACAATTGTTTAATAGAATTTACCCAATTTTAACAGATTTATAGAACTAATACAATTTACCAAGAAAAAAAGACTAAAAAAAAATTAACAGATTTCAAGAACATTCAAGACAATAACATAAGATCCAATATTTCTACCATCAGAAACTCAGAGAGAGAGAAGAGAGTGGAACTGAAAGAACATTCTAAAAACTAATGGCTAAAACCCCATATTTAGCAAAAGGCATGAACCCACAGAATTAAAAACTGAATAAATCCCAAATAAGATAAACACAAAGAAATACATGTGAAGATACATACAAATTTAATTCTGAGAAGTAAAGAAAAAGGGGGGAAAAAATCTTGAAATCAGCCAGGAAAAAAAAAAAAAAAATGGCATGTTACCTATAGGAAAACACTTACTTGAGTGACAGCAGATTTCTCATTTGAAACCATGAATACCAGAAGGAAGTGTCCCCTTTTTTTGCAACTGCTAAAAGCAAAGACCCACCAACTACTGGTTCCATAACCAACAAAACTATAGGAATAAGGGAGAAATAAAGACATTCTCAGATGCAGGAAGAGTAAGAGAATTTTTAATTAGCAGATCTACTCCTCTTAAAGGGTAAAAAATTCCTTCTTTAAAGTTTTTCAAAGAGAAAATGATAAAAGAGAGAATCTTGCCCCATCCTGAACAACTACCAATAGACACAACAGAAATACAGGTTTATACAATGAACATCCTTCTCCTCATTATACAATGAACACCCTTCTCCTCATTAGTTTTTTAATTGTATTGATAATTGAGGGGAATTTGGGTGGCACTATCAGTTAAGTGTCCAACTCTTGGTTTTGGCTCAGGTCCTAACTTCAGGGTCCTGAAAGTGAGTTTCACCTCTGGCTCCTCACTCGTGGGGAGTCTGCTTAAGACTTCCTTCCTTCTTCCCCTCCCCACAAGAGTGCTCTCACACTTTCTAAAATAAATAAATGAATCTTTAAATAAATAAATAAATTACATTGATGATTGAAAAAAGTTATAACACAACCTGAAATTCAAAACAATGAAGTTATAAAGTGGAGGGGAGGGGGGAAAAGACCAACACTATTAGCAATAACAAAATAAGGGATATTTTATCAGATCCTGCAGCCATTAAGGCATAATAAGGGCAAACTACAAACAATTTTATATTGATAATTCTGACAACTCAGAAAAAAATGACCCAATTCAATGATAACCGTAAGCTAGTAAACTAGGGTAAGACAAGTCATCTGAATCATTTTATAACCATTGAATCTCCAGTTACAAATGGCTTCATGAAAAATACTTCAACAAAAATTTAAAGAAAATTGACCACTAAATAGAAAACAGAAAAAAAATAGAAGAGAAAAACAACTTTCCAATTCATTATATAGGCCAACATTACCTTGATAGCAAAGTCAAATGAACATAGTACTAAAAAAAAAGAAAAGGAAAAAAAAGAAAACTACAAACCAAGAACTCTCATGAACATAAATGTAAAACTCCTCAATAAAATATTAGCAGTTCAAATCCAATGATGCATAAAATGAATTATATAACTTTACCAAGTGGAATTGATTCCAAGTATGAAAGATTGGCCCATCAGTCAAACATATCACCATATTAATGGTCTAAAGAAGAAAAATCATATGATCAGAGTAAGTGACCCAGAAAACATTTAACTAAATCAAGCACTCACTCGTGATAAAACCTCAGCAAAATAGGAATAGAGGCAAATTGCTTCAACATGATAAAGACCATCTACCAAAAAACCTATAGCTAACATTAAACTTAATAGTGAAAGGTTGAAATTTTTCCCCTTTTATTAGGAACAAAACAACTCTTTCTCAACATAGTCCTAGAAATTCCAGCCACTTTGATAAGGTAAAAAAAACAATGAAAGTCATATTGGAAAGAAAGAAAACCCCCCCTATTTTTCAGATTACATAACTTTATACAGAAAATCTCAAGGAATTTCCAGAAAACTTCTATAATTAATAAATGAGTTCAGCAAGGTTGCAGGATACAGTATCAACACATAAAAGTTAATCACTTTTCTCTATACCAACAAAGAGCATGTGGAAACCAAAACATACTTTAACTTAAAGCACACTTATTACTTATGATTTCTCAAATAAATAAAATACTTAAGATATTCATTTCTCATTCAAAGTTTTCTTAGCTTATCTCTTAGAAAGAGGATGTATTTGGTATCTAAATATCATTTTTTTTTACTTATGCCTCACTTGGCATTTGTTTGCCACATTAACTTACCGCAGGATACTGGCAAATGTACACAGATGATGACAGAAATTGATTCCTTTAATTTCACTTCACTGGAGGACATGCAAGCCAAGATCATAGAAAATATATGTGTTAAGATAAGCTTGTATCATGCATTAATTATAGTGCAGTTTTCCAGGAGATCAATGTCCAGCATACACTGAATGAGAGTATCTATAAGCAGAAAAATACCTAAAATGAGGTGTACTCATTTATTAACATAAATGTTGTGACCAGGGCCTCACAGGAACCTAGGCTTATAATTCCCATAGGAGCAATGAATGGTTTAGTACTCACTCATTTGGTGTTCCATGATGAGTTTAAAGAACATAATCTTCATGAATACCAAAATTGGATGGTATCTTCTTTCTTCTCTAAACATAGCCTAAAGAAGAATTTTTAAGAACCTGGCTACCTGGTAATGTTGCAAAACATGAATATTCTAAGTATCACAATCTGATGTGAAAAGAATTAAGAAAATGTTAACATCACTGACCTATTAATATCCTGATAAAAACTGTGAAAACTCCTTAAAACCTTAGAAAAAAATACCTGTGCACACATTTATACAATTTTACAGTCATAAGAACTTCTGGTGTAGTTCAACCTGCATTTTAAGGCAAAGAAATTCACAGACTTAGGAAGCACATGGAAAACATAAGCAAGGTCACCAATAAACAAAACCAAGGAAATTAAAAGAACAAGAGGATACCATTTTACACATACATTCTCCATGGATCATATTGCTTTAAATGTTTAAAAGATCTTTTTCTTAGATTGCATTATCTATCACTACACTTACTATTAATATAAAATTGGAGGAAAAAATTTTTAATTTGAAATATTATTAAATACACCAAAAAAATACTATTAAATACAGAAGCTATTTTTAATTGGAGAAGCATCTCTTATAAATATATATAAAACTTGTGAACTTAAGTGAAGTGCTTCTTCACTTAAGATAAAAATGTATATTGCTAAAAATTCATTGGTTCTGCATCTAACACAAAATTTTCGACTTTGCTAGTAGGAGGTTTAACCATTAACCATTTTTAAAAATGAAATACAATGAGAACTCACTTTCACAGGAGGAAATATTCATGATGAGATTTGATGAAATAGATTCTATATATTAATTGAATAATGTACACCATACCTGAAATAAATTCCATAAATCTTATCTAATGTATCTTAAAAATACATAACCCAGTAAAATATTCCAGTTAGTTTGGTATTTTCTTGTGCCTGAGATAGTCTCTGGAATAGGAGAAAAGAATTTGTCACAATAAGTAGAAAAATCGTATTTAGCGTTCAGTAGCTTATGAGGTGCTCTTCTGCTTTGCTCTCCTAAGGAACACAATCTTGATAATAGTCAAAGCTTTGAAGAAGCTGTGGTATTGAGAAATTGTCATTACTTCCACTGTCACCCTGACTTCGTTTATAAATATTCTTAATTCAGAACAACTCAATATGAGCTAAAATACTTCCCTTCTGACATTCTGGTCTTCACAGTATAGAAGTCTCTACAGGGAATGCAGAAGCCTTATGGGTGGGCCTGTAGTATCTTGATTAATCATTAAAAGTTTGTCTTTGTTGTTCCTGGATATCTCACTGTAGTTAGATTTGTGGTAGGTAACAAGTTTGCTTTTCTTCTGTGAAATGTGAAGAATTGGGAAATCTGCCTGGGAACACAGGACATTCTCAAAAGCATTGGAGAACACATGCATTTGAGATTTAGAAATTCTCATATAAAAGTTTCTGAGGGCACCTTTAGTTTTATTCAAATTTAAAGACCACTGTTTTGGAAGATGTTTGGGTTAGGGGAAGCATCTCTTCCCTAGAACAGTCAGCTGTAAAGATTCCATGACTCACTGTCCTCCTTAGTGGCATTCATTCTCTCCTTCTCTCCCTTCCTTCCTTCTCTGTCTTTCCTTCCTTCCCCACCTCCATACTCACACTCTCCCCATGTATAATCTTCCTCCCCAGCCTCTCTTTGCTTGCCCCCTTCCTCTCATCCTCTAACCATGCCACACACACCATCCGACCAAGGGGGCTAAGTCAGAAGTGATCCATCATTAAACACATCTTGCTTTTGGAACTAGCACTCCTATAAAGCTTTGGGAAGGGCTACTTACATGGCATGCTACTTTCCTTTACTACTCTCTCAGTGTCTACCCTTGAAACTAGGGCCTCCAGGGTCTCTCAACTGCTGTCATCGAAAGTGGTCCAAAAAACAATGGAGAAGTCAGAGTGCAGCTCCTTCTAAGCTTGTTTCATGAGGCCTAGGTTGAATAAGCACCACAGGAGCCCTGACCTCAGTTGCCTGATATCCATTCTGGCTAGTCCTTCAAGGCTGCTGAAAGTCCTTCCTACTGCCAGTGCCTTCCCACTTGCTGTGTCAGTCCTAATACATACACTCTTGGCCCCAACATCCTCAGTAGATAATCATGAAGAAGTACAGTCTGGTGTCCATGGATTACCCAGTGTCTAGGATGTTCAAGCTTATTAAGGATCACACGGATACAAGTATGTTTTATATTTATGAAAAAATAGCTAGATGGTTTCTACTCAGCTATTAAAAGTTGTTGGTTCAGCTAATGGGAGGGTTAACTGTAGTGAACTGAGTAAGTACCCCATTGAGACTTCATGTCTACCAAGTGTCTCAGAGTGTGACCTAATTTATAGAAATTCTGCAGATATTAGTTAATATGAAGTAATACTAGCTTAGAGTGAGTTCTAATCCAATGGTCAATGCCCTTATAAGAAGAGAGGAGACACACAGAGAAAACAGTCCTATAAAGACAGAGGCAGAGACTGACTGCACAAGCTAAGGAACAGTAGAAGTCACCAGAAGCTGAAAGAGGCAAAGATTCTGCCCTAGAGCCTTCAGGGGGAGCGTGGTCCTAATAACATCTTGACTTTAGAGTTCTAGCTTCCAGAAGTGTGAAAGAATAAATTTTGGTCATTTTCATCCACACAGTATGGGGTGCTTTATGATGGCAATCCTAAGAATCTACTCCTCTCCTTGAGAGTGGAGAAGTTCCCTCTTGTACTTTCCTGCCTACATTTTTGAATTATCTTAATTTAACAAAGCAAGCATCAAGTATTTCAAGAATTTAAAACAAATTCTTTCAAAGAAGTACAGATACTTCCAAACATCATTGAAATAACATTGTAAATCAAATTAATACTGACCAAAATCAATTTAATGCCCTGGATTCCAGGAATAGTTCTTTTACATAAAGTACAATTAATTAACAGTTCTGTCAAGTGATCCTCCTAGTGTAGGGAGGACATTGTTTTAACAGTGTAAGGTCAGGAGTTTCTTGTGCAGTAGTATATAATTACTATAACTTGACTGTATCCTGCTTGGGTAATTGGGAAACTGAAGGGAGCGATAACTGTTCCTGGCAGTCCTGGAGAAACAGATATTAAAGGCAGGGCCATTCCAGGAATTCAGAGGCTTGTTCCATAGGTAATAAGACGGGAAGTATATGGTGATAGGATGGCCTTGGAATTTTGGCTCAGGGTAGGAGGTATCAAGTCACCTGTCACCCAAATGTAAAGGAACCTAGGCAAACCTCCCTTGTTAGTAAGCCCCTGCTTTTGGCACTGTGCTGGAGACCACTCACTTAGCCTACCACTAGGTCACAGAAAATAACAAAGAACCCGTTGCCCAGAGAATGGGTCACTATAGGAGCCTTAAAAATGTGATGGTCAAACATATTATGTAACCATCCCTAAATTCAAAACGAAGGCACATTCAAGAAGCATTTAGCCAAATATAAGAAGCCAACAATTGGTTATTCCTGATTACTGCTAGATTTGGTGCACAGAAAGAACAATCTTTCCTTGTGTTCCAAAGACACATTTGTTCTACTGAAACATCAACAGATCCTTATAATAGAAGACAGGGAAAGTAGTGTTAATTTTTCTGATAAGATTAAAAGGTACAGAATGAAATTTTAAAATAGGGCTGGTTAAAATTATGTAAAAATAGCAATCAATCAAAATGATACATATCAACCCAAAACTAATGAAAAAGAAGGGCTTATGAATGGCACTATGAAATGGGAAGAGAGGAGAAAGTCCTAAACTGGGAGAAATGGACCAGGGAACTCATGGACTGAAGAAGTTAGAGTGGGAAGATGGCCTAGGTAGGCTGGAGAGGGAGCGCCTGCTGAAGACCCCCAAGAGGACATGGATCTGAGGGGTGGCAGTGGGGAGGGGTCAGAGATGTGGAGAACTAAAGGCAGAATTCCAAGAAAGATGAGTCAACAGTGACAAATAATTCAGAAAATTCACCTTATCTAGTCAAAGACTGGATAAGGGGCCATCAGAAGACATCTGAAGACATCTGAAACACATACCACCAAATAGTCCCAAAGTAGCTGACTAACATTTTCACCAGCCCTTCAACAATAACTCTCTTCTTCCACATCACACCAATCCGAAGCATTTAAACATTGTTACTCATGTTAATTTCATTGTTATTTTAATTGCATTTCCTAGAAAAATGAAGCATCTTTTTAAGATTTTATTTATTTATTCATGAGAGACAGAGAGAAAGAAGCAGAGGCAGAGAGAGAAGGAGCAAGGAGCGAGCCAGATGTGGGACTCGATCCCAGGATCCCAGGATCATGACCTGAGCTGAAAGCAGATGCTTAACCATCTGAGCCACCTAGGTCCCCAAAGATGAAGCATCTTATCATTCTAAATGTGTTCTAGCTTTCAGTATTTACTTGTCAAGATCCATGGAAGAGGTTTTTCAGATTTCAATTGGAATGAATTTCCCAGGCCCATCATAAGCAAGCAGCTGATGCCACAATCTTTAAAACTACTGTTGTGGTTACAGCAACTTGCCACCACAGCCACCTGATGTACCAACACCTTGTTTTCCACCTGCGCTTCATGTCTTGCTTCCATCAGAAATAACTTGAAGCCACTATATGCCATATGCCAGTGTCCCATTTCCTCTCAACATGTGTTTCTCAATAGATGAGCAATCTGATTCCAGAATTCCACTTGAAGATATTTTTCCTGAAATAATTTACTTACTACAGTAGCCAAGGACCTAGCAGAAAACAAATGACACAGTCAAAGTGGATAATTCAGAAAAGTTGAAGAATAAATTCTTCAAGATATAGTCAGAGCTAAGAGAAGCCAAAAAAAAATGGTGAATAGCACAAGGCAAGCAATAGTAGGAGACACCGCCACCCCTAGACCTAAATAGTAAGAGGAGTGGATACCAAAATTCAGGAAACAGGTGGAGCTAGAAAAGGCTGCCCAATAGCATCTGTGGCTTTTGGTCAAGAAATGCAACCATCCCTTGGCAGCCTAGCTGAGAGGAAGCTGGATGACTTGTTGCCTCCCAGTGGCCAAATGCAAGGATCTGTCAGAGAACAAGACGCTGATTATGTCACCCTATGACTGAGATTCCTGGAACCTACAGGTGGATGAAAGAATGTAGAGGAGAACTGGAAAAGCAAAATAAAATCCCCAGCAAACCCACATGCCATGTACTCAAGTTTCTTCAGCCTTCTAGAATTTTTCTCTCCATTTGTACTCCAGAGATGGCATCAACAATCAATATTACTTTATATAAAGCGCATATTCAAATAGATAAGAAACAGCATGAATCCAGTGACCAATAGGGCAAAAGGCATGAGAAGATTTTCACAAAGAAGGAGCTTCAACTAGAACAGATGTAAAATAAAATAGGAATATATTCCATTTGTTGACAATGAAATGAAAATTTTGAGTTAACCTGGAATACTGGGTTTAGCAGTATTTAGGATGAAGCATTTAGGATGAAGAGCTAAAACCATAAAAGGGTGAAGAGGTTACAGATGATTTAATGAATAGTAAGGAGTAACACACAAGATGGTAGGTTGGCACATGTTGACATACACGCACAACTGAAAAGTGAAAACAGGGCACTGAAGACAGGAAAAACAATGGCTAGAAAGGCAGTGGAAATAAAAGAAAGAGAAGACCAAGTTTCCTGGCTTCATGGTATGAAGATGGGGGAGTGAGACGCTGCCTCTGAGAAAAGATCCAGGGACATGCAGTCATGGGGAACACCCATTATTTCACTTAAAGCAAAGAGGAAGAGGAAAGGGGAGAGCCTGCACTGGTGTTTCTTGGCAAAAGAACAGGAATGCCCACATGAATCAGGGAGGGAGTTATAAGAGAACAACAAGGAACAGTTACAGATTTGGTTGAAAGCAGGATGACTATCCTGGGTGGTGCTGGAAGTGTGGGAATGGGAGAAAGGGTGGAGTTCATATGAATCTGTCTTCCACGATATACTTACACAGGAGACCAATTCCCTAACTAATGTCTGTATAAATCTTACTGGAATGAGCTCTCCTCTGTGAAACTCTTTTACAAAGCTGGCTAACCTCATTCTATGATACTCAATGCATATATAGCTATGTCTGTTTCTGCAGAGGATAAAGTAATTGGCAGATATTCTACCATTGGATGCTTCTTGTTCTCCACTAACCGGTTTCCTTGTAAAGAGACACACCATATACTTTGTAAGAAGAAAGAAGAAATAAAATTGCCCTAGGATTTGAAATTTAACAAGTCACACCCTTCACAAGGAAGTAAGGTTCAGGAAAACCAAGGAGATATTTCTTAACCAATCTATAAAGGCATGAGAAATAGCATGATGGTTCCTGAAAGTGTATGTTCCTTCTAAGTTTTATTGGGTTTCTGGATTCCTGGAACCAATGATGTTGGTGTATTATTTAGAAAACAGCCAAAGACACAAGTTGGCAAGGAATCACATGTAAAAACTTCCAAGAATGGCTGAGTGATCTGTGACACCATATGATATCAGAATGTCATAATACTGTCAATTGCATGGCAGGAACACTTTTGGGGAACAGAAGAAATTTATGAAAATATTTCTCAGTTGAGCCCAAGCTCTCTCTAAATGTAAGCAAACTCCTGGCCCTTATAATTAGTCCCTTGTCCTCAGAGTCTACTTCTGCATGACAAATCTTAGCAGCTAAGTCTCAGGGAATTTCAGCCTTAGTCAGAAGTTCCCTTAAAGGTCAATTTATACCACTTTATCACCAAATTTCTTCCTCCCACGCCCAGCCTGAGCTTCTTGCTTCTGTCCTACGAGATCAGGTCCCTTTCTCTTGGAACCCAAAGAAACCCCTCCTGCTCCTACCCCAGGAACCCATACTTCTGTCTGGTGACAATGGCCAATGACACAACCTTCAGTACAAAGCTCCTATTCCCATGTTTGTGGGTCGCTTTGTCATCATTTTCTTCTGACTTTGGACCTACTCCTTTATTAAAACCCCAACAGTCTATTTCCTTCCTTACCTCCACCCAGCTTCAACTTGGGGATCTGTTAAGTAACAATCTCACTCGGGGCTTCATTACACACAGAGGGATAGAAGACACCTAAGAGCAGAATGGCCTAGCGGGGTAAGGAGATCTGCCAGAAAAAATCTTTCAGTTTTAGAAACAAAATTCCCATTCACCCTCCAACTCCTGTCTACCCCCTCTGTGCTTCTGGGACGTTGTTGTAGGTGAACCTTCCTGTGAACTCAGGATGTGCTGAGACAAAACACTCTGTCCATGGCAAGTATTAGACAGGACCCACTATGGCAACAAGTGCTAGGGACGTATGCTGGAGATCAGAACTCCCGTACCTAAACCCATCATATTCAGGTGGGAATATAAAATGGCGCAGCCGCTGGGAAACAGTCTGGCAGATCACAATCAAACACAGACTTACTGTATGACACAACTGATTTCACTGCTAGGTATATAACTAAGATATTAAAACATATATCTGCACTGAAATTTCTGTATGAAGGGTCATGTCAGCATCATACATAATAGCCAGAGTGAACAAAACCTAAATGTAGGTTCACATAGGAGTGGGTCACAGAAAGTGGTGTTCCCATATGATAGAACATTAGTCGAATGAAGAAATACATGCTACAGTGTGCTATGCCACGGATGAACCATGCTAAGTGAAAGGAATTTGATACAAAAGGCCAAAATGTCATGCAATTCCATCTATAGGAAATACCCAGAATAGACAGATTCATAGAACAAGTAGATTCATGGTTTCCAGAGACTTTGGTAAGGGAGAGATATGCAGGAGTGTCTTTGTGGGGTGGTGAAGCTGTTCCAGAATTAAATCATGGCGATGGCTGCACAACCTTGTCAATGTACTAAAAACTAGTGACTATTACATTTTTAAAAAGTGAGCCTTTTAGTAGATGAATTATATCTCAATTAAAAATTTGATCCATGGTACAAACATCCACCACCCCCGGGGCAGGCCAGGTGTGGAGCTAGATGCCCCGTAACCACTACCCTCACACTAGCCACAGCCATGCCTCAGAGCACAATGTACTCTGGGGAAAAACTTTCTTTTGTCTGCCTCTTTTCCTTCCCTTCCTCTTCATTTCTACTAAATCCCAGCTTGGCAGAGCTGTCTGGGGAAAGGGAGCATTGGGCCTGATTTGATTCTCTCTCTCTGAGCCTCACGCGCTCAGGGGAAATCACCCAGATATCATTCCACACTCACTGTTCTTGGCTGTCCAGGATGGAGCCCTAAAAGGGCATCTGAAAGACAAGCCTTCTCTCCTGGTGACTGTGGAGCTTGGTATTTGATTGTATCTTACCCTTTCTGATTTTGTAGGAGGACATTACCTCTTTTGAGAGTACAGAAGAAAAGGGTTCTTTGCATTTAAAAACAAGGAGGTATGTCGTTTCAAACCCAGAGTCTGTGCCCAGAGTCTGTCTAATATCCACTATGGTAGTGAATACACATGCAGGTTCCCGAGCCAGCTAATCTGCCTGATATCTCACCTGTGCAATTCATACCTGCAGACACCTGAGCTTTTATTCAACTGCTTTGTGCCTCATTTCTGTCATCTATACAATGGAGATAACAAAGAGACCTGCCTTAATAAGTTGTAAAAGTTGTAAATAGGTGAATACCTATCACTGCTTGGTAAGAGTCAAGCTTTTTATATGATTGTACCTGTGGGAACGTCATGTATATGAAGAGAATAAAGTTCCTGATAGACTTAACCATGGTATTCAAGAAACACCTTTGTCTCATTTTTTCTTACAAGCAGTTGAATATGGTGCCCAGTCCATGACTGTGAAGCTGGCATGCTAAAGGGCAAGTGACAGAGAAATGTCACAACTCTGGAGCTCAATTTGTTTTTATTCATATTTATATAAAAAACTAGAAGGCTGCCACACAAGATGTTCCCTGTCTTTATCCATCTTTCTTCCCCCTGCAAATATGTTAACACTGAAGGATAACTGAATTTCCCACTGATCTTAAAAAAAGAAAAAGAGAAAAAAAAAAACAGGGAAAATCTGGGACCGGTGGCAAGGGGGCATGGATGGTAACAAGGAGGACTCCTCTCAAGGTACAGACTTCAGGGAAAGGCAACAGGTTCTTGTTCTCCGTGGACTGTTAAGACACTGCATCAGTAGCAACTTTAGACAGAACCCAAGCTATTTTCCTGGTTATACAGAATAATTACTAAGGAAATTGACAGGTTGAAGAAGTCCTTTTGGAAGTTTAGAAAATATAAGCTTTTTCACTGTTTATGTTCGAAGTGGACCTTAAAAACATCCACATCCAAGAGAAAGCCTCTCCAAAGATAATTTCCAGGTGGATGTGGCAGGGCCAAGTGAGGAAGTTGTAACTCTGTCCTCGTTGGTATTATAAAGACACCTAGCTGCCTTTCACGAGAGCCAACCATGGCAAGTCTGCAGTATTTTGCTGCAGGTGAGAAGGAAGTACAGGAATAGAATACTCATGTTTTATTCTCATAAATATTTTGAGTTGATTCATATGATGGTTAGACTGGTTAAGAAATCAAAAGTTGATTTACTTGAAATACTGATCACAAGGACTAGAAGGTGGCAGGAGAGAGCTATATATTCAGGAGTTCACTGCTCACCACACATAGGCTGACAGGCTCCCTGCCCACCTCTGCTTCCTCCAGGAACACAGGTATGTGCCTCCTGCTGCTCCAGCTCAATAACAGAGATCACTTCTGAAAATAATGGCAATGGCATTTTTTCTATCATGCATCTATCTCAATCTGTGTGATTGTATTTTACTTATTCTGCTGGGGTAAAATTGAAATATCTCCTTCATTTGATTTATCCTTTAGCTAATTTATTTCTGATTAAACAAATGCTCCCTTAGGCACACATGTGGTGGGGAGGAGAGTCTCTGACTCGCAAAGAACCCGGAAGGAAAAGGCAGAGAGGTGCCTCATGGGAGCTGGCTCTACCTCTGTGCTGGGGTCTGTACTAAAGCCTTTCCTACCCAGGCCTAGTACTGCCAGTGACAGAAGAAAGATAAAGATGTTCTATTACTTTTTCACGAAAGCTTTTTTTTTACTTAGTAATTTGACAGTCATTTAATTATGAAATTAATACAAGTATGTTGAAAGAGGCTTGAAAAGTAGAAGAAAAACTTTAGTTGCCAGAATCTCACAATCCAAATATAAGTCATTTCTTTTAAGAAAAGTTCATTACAGACTAAACTTCCCTTCAGTAAAGTCATAAAATGAATCTATGCTTTATCCTAGAGTTCCAGATCTCACCAAGGTCGCCATGAATTCACTCAGTGCAGCAAACACCCACTTCGCATTTGATCTGTTCCAACAGTTCAAAACATCAAAAAAGGATGACAACATCTTCTACTCCCCTCTCTCCATCGTATCAGCATTAGCCATGACCTACCTAGGAGCCAAAGAAAACACTGCATTCGAAATGGAGATGGTAGGTGTCCACTTGCTATACACTGACCAGCTTAGACTGATTTCTTGGCTGGTTTGCATGCAGATGACCACAGATCTGGCTGTGCAGCACTGGAGACTGGGCAAGCCTTCCCATGACTCGCTGTGCACAGACCCGTAGGGGGCACATGTCCTCCCCAGGGCTCTGCCCCATCCACTTCCCGTGCCTGCATTTACTCTGATAGCTGGGATGAACTCCTCCAATCGCACAACAAACAGAGGCAAGACTGACAGGGAAGGGTAATGGGAGAAGTGATGCACTGACTTAAACATACAAAACATTTCATGTTTTCTCAGCAATAAATAATGACACAGGATTCTTTGTAGTGTCTGGTTTTTTCAAGGAGCAAATGCTTATACTGAAGTTCTCTCTTTTTCCTTTGTTTAGTATTTTGGTTTGATTTTGGTTTGGGGTTTTGTTTTGTTTGGATTTGGGTTCTTTCTTTTTTCCTTTTTTATCTCCCAACCTTTTGAGTAGTTTTCTTGCCCCACTTACTTCCTGTCTCTTCCAGGCCCTTCACTTTAATGAAGTCACAGAGAACACAGAAGGAAGAACTACAACAGACCATGTGAGTCACAGAGTCTTGGGTCTAGAAGGAAAACTGCCTATTCAAGATGGTCATACTTTAATTTAGGAATTTCAGATAATATGTGAAAAGCTAATTTTTAAGAAATATCTTATGTAAAATACATTGGACAGAGTTGAATCTCATTTCATATTACATACTTATATATTTCATATTTTTGTCTCCAGAGGGGAGATCAACACTGTGCCTAAAGAGCTTCAAATTCCTGGTTGCTGTGCTGTTCACCAACAGGGAACATGAACAAGACACAACCGCTCTGATGCACAGTGACCCCATCCCAGTAAACTGGGAGTAATAAAAGAATCTGTCTTAATGCATACAAACAGATGTAAAACATTATAACAGAGCCTAGATTACTGGAAACCCTGATAAATTTTATGTATTATTATGTAGATTAATAATAATTACAGTAATCACAACACTATTGCTAAAATAATATAATTTTAATTAATTCATAAGTGGGATTTCTGCATCCAAGCACATTTTGGAAAATGATTACATGAGATACATAGTTATAGCCTTAAGGTCCAAAACCCTTACCGAGCAAACAGAAGGCTTTGGATTCAGACAGACCTGTGTTGAAAACTTGACTCTGCTACCTGCATCCCTTTGGAAAGTTGATTTAATTCTGAGCTTCTTGTTTCCACCTGAATAGGATTAAAGACTCAGAGATACCAATGTAAAGCCCTTACCACTGCACATGCTGCTCCTACACTTGGGAGTATGATATCATTAATGAAGAGCCATAGATCATGGTCAACAGGTCTTAGAAGAAATATAATCTAAGACAGTAAAGGGCTTCATGTCATAATGTAACTGAAATATATAAATTCAATATTATCATACTATTAATGGCTGTTAAAATTAAAGGTGCCTCTAGCCCTTAAAGACCTTAAGTTTAGCTGGGAAACTTAACCTATTTATACCAATTAAAAGAAAATCCAATGGCAGAATCATGCAATATCTATAGTTAAAAAGTGAAAAGATTAGATTATTCAAAGCTGGAAGAAAGAATTTCCTGGAGGGGACTGAATGTAAGGATTCTGAAAAATATTTAAGTAAATCCACCAAAAATCAGGGAATAACAACGAATATCATCTGTGGGACTACCAAACTTTAGCTTTGGATCTAACAGTTTACATGGGGTTAGTATTTCTATTTCCATTGACAGAGAATGCAGTGAACCTACTTTTTTATATTTGAAGGTTGAAAAGTTGGGAAATGTACATCATCAATTTCAAAAGCTTCTGACTGAATTAAAGAAACCTACTGATGCAAATGAACTGAACATCGCCAACAAGCTCTATGGAGAAAAAAATTATCAGTTTCTTCAAGTAAGTTTCATCTGGCCTGCCACATCTTTAATCTGAATCCTGGGTCCTATGTCCTCCAATGACCAAATGGGATGTCCTCCAATGACCAAATGGGAGAGACTGAGGCAGAGGAACCTGGCTGACCCACAGGCAGAGCATTCACACAGGGTACAAGATTCCCTTGCCTCAACTATACCAAATGACGTGTCCTAGAACTGGGTAATCCATCAATATAAAGTGTGGGTTTAGGGATTACTTCATAACCCAAGAGGATGTTCAGCTGCAAAGGAAGTCATGAGATGCCCCCAATGATCTGACACCATTCAGTCACACAGTGAAAATTTTGGTGGGCAATGACCTAGAAAATGTATGGCTACTGGGATACTGATGAGAGGGCAGGCCTGGAGTCTCTATGGGAAGTTGGGAAAGTGTCAGGGAATACTGAGTGCCCAGAATAGAAGATATGAGTAAAAGCAAGAACCCTATGGACTGGCAGAACTGCTGAGGAGTCCCAGAAGCCCACCATCTCCTTTAGAGCATCATGCTTTGCAGCGTGCAACCTACAGACTCTTCTGCCCCAGCCTATGTCCAGAAGGTACTGCCTTTCAAAGACCTCATTCTTGTACCAGCCTGCACTTCTTTTTCACATTACCCACACGCTTACTGTATAAAATAAACATGGGCAAGACAATGTAGATTTCTTCAGGGTCCAGATTCCTGTACCATATTTTGTCAAGATTGAAGATAACTAACTTGGGAATATATAGTCATGGATATATTACTCTTAATTTTTCCTTCCTTCCTTCCCATGTCAAAGGAATACATGGATAATGTTAAGAAATTTTACTTGACCAGTGTGGAATCTGTTGATTTTAAGAATGCTCCAGAAGAAAGTCGTAAGAAGATTAATTCCTGGGTGGAAAGCCAAACTCATGGTATGGTATGAGAGATCACCCATAAAAGCCACTTTTTTTTTTTTTAGTCTCTGGTGTGTATAAAACCTGTTCTTGATACCATACGGGGTGCCAGTGGGTTGAGGGAGGTGGCTCTGCTTAGAGGCTGGAGGAGGGCACTACAGATGATGGAATGGCTCAGGTAAATGTGGAACGCAACATGGGAACCCAGGAGGTATAAAAGAAAGACAATTACAAAGAAAGACAGCTGGCAATCTGTGTTTGCTCATGGCCATGGATGACAATACCTCTGTGGATCCCAAGGCTCTGCTCAGACCCCATCTTGGTTCACTTCCTTTAAATTCTCAAAGTGGAGAATAGAGAGGAAGACAATTACGGACTGGGCTGTCTGACAGCACAGGGCAGTGTTTCAGGTGACGGAGCTCATGCCCTTTGTCCTAAAGAAAATTCAAGCCCTAGTTCCTCAGAGCAGTAAGCCCAAAGCTGAAAAAATAGAAACAAAGGGAGAGAAGAGGGAGGAGTGAAGAATGAAGGCGCAGAAGAATTCGGGGAGAGAGCGAGGATGGGAATGGAGGAGCTGCAAGAGTAGCTGAAATCGATGCGTGCATATTCTGTGTGAGATGACTGAAGTCACCCTAGACAGAGAATCTGAACACCCTTCCCAGAGACAAGAAGGGGTGTCTCCAGCAAGGGTGACTCCATCAAGCTGGTGCCACAAGGAAAGCTGCACCTCGAGAATTACTGCTCACAGTCCCTAAAGTGGGGACTTGTGTGAATAATTAATGATCCACTGTAACTTTCAAAACATCTTCCAGACAAACCACTTGTACTTTCCTTCTTTTGCAGAAAAAATCAAGGATCTGCTTCCCAAAAACTCCCTTGAGTTTACTACTATGCTGGTTCTGGTGAATGCCGTCTATTTCAAAGGACAGTGGGACAACAAATTTGATAAAAGAAACACTGTGGAAAAAGAATTTTGGCTGAACAAGGTATTGTAATTTATTTATAATAATGTAACACACTCATAAATGGAACGTTAAAACTTTGGAAGGAGGATGTCTTTGGTATTCTCAATAGTATTATCGTCTTTTGACTGATGCCTCCCCTGGATATTTGTTTGCCACATTAATTACCCCAGGATACAAGCAAACCTGTACAAATGATGAAACAAGTCAACGTTTTTAAGTTCACCTCACTGGAGGACATAAAAGCCAAGATCCTGGAAATACCATACAAAGGCAAAGATCTAAGCATGGTATTGCTGCTGCCAGATGAAGTGGATGGTCTGCAGAAGGTAAAATCTTGTACCTCCAGTTCTTCCCACTATTTGCCTGAATTCCTAGTAGTACAATGTCTGTATAGGCTGTTCATTGAAGTAATGCTCACAGGTTGGTGGTGGTGGCTAACAGAGTTCAAGTATAAAGTATTAAAAAAGAATTATTAAGGAGAATCTGGTACCCCAAAGAGTAAATATCTTAAATATCACAGTGTCATATGGAAAAATATACAGAAAATCTCAACATCACAGGTCCCATTAATATTCTGATGAAACCATGGAATGTCAGTTCAGAAGAAACATATCTAGGCACACACATTAACATTCTGCAACCATAAGAACTTCTAATATATTCCAGTCTATTTATTTGAAGACAAGGAAATGAACATTCATATGTAGGTGACACATGGAAATATTTGCAAGCTCACTGATAAACAAAAGAAGCAAATTAAAACAACAAAAGGTACATTTTAAATATCAAATCACAGTGGTCTTGTAGATAACAGACAAACATATTTATCTTGATGCCTACTTTTCAATTTGGAAGTATTCTGTCCCTAAGAACTCAAAAGTCATTTGGAGCCTCACTGCTCAGAGTAGAGAAAAAAAAAAAAAAAAGGTGTGTGTGAGGGGATTTTCATTTTCCTCTTAAACCTGTTATAATAAAGTTAATATATAAAAATACCAAAGGCAAAGATCTAAGCAGTAAGGACTAGCGCAGTCAGGACTTTCCAAACATGGCAGCTTCCAATGACTCCAATAGCCAGTCTTACTGCTAAAGTCACAGTGAACCTGCCGCACCCAAAATACAGTGCTAACGTGGACCTGGAGATCCTCGGGGAAAGTAATACAGCAATACATGTGAAGGGTCATAACAGTATTCAGACTCTAGCTCAGCAATCCTCATTATCAATGACATCAGGAATCCCAGTCCCGGGGATTTTCTTTTTTTTTTTTTTTTTAAGATTTTATTTATTTATTTGACAGACAGAGATCACAAGTAGGCAGAGAGAAAGGCAGAGAGAGAGGAGGAAGCAGGCTCCCTGCAGAGCAGAGAGCCCGATGTGGGGCTCGATCCCAGGACCCTGGGATCATGACCTGAGCCGAAGGCAGAGGCTTTAACCCACTGAGCCACTCAGGAGCCCAGTCCTGGGGGTTTTGACCTAAAGTAACTAATCCAAAAAGGCAAAAGCTTTTGGACAGAAGTGGCTCAACACATTGAAAAATTCAAATTTTGGCGCATCTTTGTATTACAAATAGTTTAATTTAGGGACTGATACATAGTGAATGATTAAAAATATTAAGTAAAAATATATACACCGAATATCAATTTAGAAGTAGTATTGTGTAACAATTTAAACTCAATTAGAGAAATATATATCTATATAAGAAATATTTACAAATAGGTCAAGCAAGAAAAAGGAATAAAAGTAGTGCCTACATAATAAAAATTATTTCAATTAGGATGTACAAAATTATGTACACAGGGATATTAACAAGAGAAGTCCATTTGAAAAAGATGCATGTCATATGTGGGGGGTGTAAAAAATAGAAACAGTTCATCTCTTACAAAATAACTTTAATAATTCTGTTGTATGCACATATATGTGCATATATATCCATATATACACATGTATAGATATTTGCACATTTATGCTTATTTATAACAGTCATGAATACATAATGCATTTTTCAATTGTAAAATACGTATTTATGATTATGTTATTTTTGCCTACTCAGATAAGATGTGATACACTGAATCTTCTGCATTTGCATTTACTGTTTAAATTAAAGTTTTCTACGATTCAACCCAATGTTAAATAAATCGTGTCTGACATCCAATGAGAATCACATCAGCTGTTTCTTTTCTTCCACTGTTGTAGCTTGAAGACCAACTGACCGCTGAGAAACTAATAGAATGGACGAGCTCACAGAACATGCGTGATAACTATGTGGATTTATACTTACCCCGGTTCAAAGTGGAAGAGACCTATGACCTCAAGGACACACTGACAGCCCTGGGGATGGTGGATGTCTTCAATCCACAGAGAGCCAACCTCTCAGGCATGACAGGGACAAAGGATCTCCTGGTATCTAAAGTCATACACAAGTCCTTTGTGGAGGTGACTGAAGAGGGCACGGAGGCTGCCAGCTCTACAGCAGTAGTTGTTAATGTCGGATCACCACCAACTCACCCTTTCCATTGCGATCACCCTTTCTTGTTCTTCATCAGGCACAATAAGACCAACAGCATCCTCTTCTTGGGCAGAGTCTCTTCCCCTTAGATGCAACTACCCTGCTGCTACTAAGAGGAAATTCACAGCTGTTCCAGTATAGAGACTGCTAGAAACAACAGCTTCTCTTTAATTCTTTTTCCAATCCAATCTCATAGTCACTAAGAATGTAATGGTTGAAACAGCACATCTGTCTATCTCTCCCCTTCTATAAACACATGTAAACCTACTTCATCTCCCAGTGGTAATTCCCCTTTGGACAAAATGTTCAACATAAGATAAAAGGATGTTTTAAACTCTCTATTTTTTTCCAAATTTAAAATCATATCACCTATTTCAAAAATCATACCTACTACTCAAACTTATTAACCTAGATACCCTCACTTTTTTGAATTATGTGATATCTGGAACACTTACATGTCTAAATTTCTTTTATGAAATATATTATCAATAAAGCAATTATTTATTCATTTTATTTGTTGCTTTTTCTCTTTTCAATAAAGTACAAATTGGCCTACCACACACAGGAAAGATAACTTAGAAATATATTGTCATATAAAAAAGAAAATTCAAAGTAGGAGTAGAACATCATAACGCTGATGGTAGGTTGGTACCAAACCATGAAAAGCTCTGCAGCCCATGTTAACAACTTCCTATTTTACCCTAAAATAAACAGAAAGCCTTTATAGGTTTCAGTTGTTTGTTCTCCAAAGAGGAGAATGAGATCATCATATCTGTATTTTTTTAAATATACTTCTGGCTCTTATAACAGATGAGAGGAAAGAACAGCGCAGACACAGTGAGATTAATTAGTAAGCCAATAGAATGTCAGGAGGAGCACTAAGAAAACAGATATGTAAGAATTATTTTGAAAGTAAAATGCACAGGATTCTAGCAACATGTCATATGGGACAGAAATGAGAGATGGAAGCCAAAAATGATGTCCGAGACTCTGGCCTTCCCAGTGGATTGAATGGAAAAAGATTTTGTTTTGGAGAGAAGAAAATATTCTGGGTTTAGGTCTATATTTGCTGAAGTTTAATTACTTTTGAGACATTCAAATGGATGCACTTGAACATAAAGGAGTCTGGAGCTCAGATGCCGCATATGATCTGAAGCTCTAAACGTGTCATGCCTAATATAAGCTTTACCATGTTTATTCAGGAACTCTAAAACATGGTTTAAAAAAAAAAGGCACCTAGGAGAAGGAACAGAAATGTGAATTGGGGAAATCAGAAGAGGAGATGAAAGATGAGGGACTGTGGATTCTGAGAATAAACTAAGGGTTATGGAGGGGAGGGAGTTGGGGAGATGGCTGAGCCTGGTGGTGCGTATTATGGAGGGCACATGTTGCATGGAGCAGTGGGTATGGTACATAAACAATGACTCCTGGAACATGAAAAAAATAAAATTAAATTAAGATGCTAAAATATTTTTTTCATGGAGTAAAAGCATTATCCATTTATATTTTCCTTTTTTTGTACTGTGATATTTACATATTACTCTGACGTTATTGATTATATATATAAAGCCCAATAAAAGAAAATGTTCACACACACACACACACACACACACACACAAAGCATGTGCTTTTAGCTCAGGCCATGATCTCAGGGTCCCGGGATTAAGCCTCGTGTAAGACTCTGTTCAGAAGGATCCTGCTTCTCCCTCCCCCTCCCTGCTCCCCCTGCTTATGCTTTCTCTCCCTCTCTCTTTCAAATAAAATAAAATAAAATAAAATAAAATAAAATAAAATTTTAAAAATGTATCTCAAATGAAAATTATATGAAAATATAATCACCTCCAGGCAATTAACAAAGTGATGCTATCTGGGGTATCTGGGTGGCTCAGTCAGTTAATCATAAGCCTTCAGCTCAGGTCATGATCCCAGGGTCCTGGGTTGGAACCCCAGGGTTCTGGGATCAAGCCACACATCAGGCTCTCTGTTCAGCGGGAGCCTGTTTCTCCCTCTCCCTGCCACTCCCCCTGCTTGTACGTTCTTTCTCTCTATGTCAAAAAGTTTTTTAAAAAACTTAAAAAAAATAAAATGATGCTATCTAACAGAATGTTGTAGCCACATATAGGCATATAAAAAAAAAAAGGCACCTAAGGGCAAGAACAGACCCTGGGGAGAGTGTATAAAGTGATAAGAAAGGAGGGCCTAGAACTGACTTCGAAGTGTGTCAATATACAAACATCAGGTATTGACAACTTTTAGTTTTTAGAACACAGCTTTGCTTAAGGGACTGTGTTCAGTCCAAATCCCTCTCATTCAGTACTGAATCCCCACTGATTTCATAAAACCTGAACTTTAGAGGATCTGAGCAAGGTCTAAGTCTTCTTCAGCAGGATTCAGCAGCCCAAGAACAGAGCAGAGGAAGTAAATATTTGCCCCATCTAAGTATGAGATTTGGTCAAGGCAACTCAGACTGGCGAGAGAGTAGGTAACATTATCAACCATGTGGTGAATAGGCTGGGCAGGGAAGGTAAGGTGGGAGGCAGTTGCTTTGATGAACAACAGGCACTGGGGTACCTCATGAGGTTGAAGAAAAGAAAGAGAAGATAAGAAGTTAACCCCAGGACCAGGGACTGTGAAGTATATTTTAAAAGAAAATTTTAAGCAACAAATAAACTCAGAATGCCACCACGGGTGTGAACTAATTTCTAATGATTCAATGAACTTTAAACTTGTATAATGTTTTGGGGGGTTGAAGAATTGATTGTTGGAATCCCTTTAGATTGCAACTTTCAACTACTTGTTATTTTAGCTGGGTTTTTTTTTTTATTAATATAATATTTGTTTCAGGGGCAACAGGTTTGTGATTCATCAGTTTTAAATAATACCCAGTGTTCATCACAACACATATCCTTCCCGATGCCCATCACACAGCTACCCCATCCCCTCACCCCACCTCCCCTCCAGCAACTCTAAATTTGTTTCCTGAGATTAAGAATCTCTTATGGTTTGTCTCCCTCTCTGGTTTCATCTTGTTTTATTTTTTCCACTCTTCCCCTATGACCCTCTGTCTTATTTCTTAAATTTTGTATAACAGTGAGATTATATGATAATTATTTTTCTCTGACTGACTTATTTTGCTTAGCATAATACCCTCTAGTTCTATCCACATCATTGCAAATGGCAAGATTTCATTCTTGATGGCTGCATTATATTTCACTGTGTGTGTGTGTGTGAGTGTGTGTGTGTGTGAGAGAGAGAGAGAGAGACACACACACACACACACACACACCACATCTTCTTTATCTATTCATCTGTTGATGGATATCTAGGCTCTTTCCATAGTTTGGCTATTGTGATTTGAGCTGGGTTTTTTAAAGGAATGTTATAAGAGCAAACAATATATGAAAAAAGCCCAAAGGCATTCGGGTCAGGTCAAGTAGAGGGCATGACTGATAACTAGTTATAAGAACTGAAAAGCTTTGCCCATATTTTAAGGCCAGAGAACCAACTACCTCCATATTGTGGCCATATACAGAGAAATTGATAGACAACTCAATATTACTTTATTAAGTAATACATTCTAACTCCTGAATAAAACAGAATATAATGAGTCTATACTGATATAAAATAAACAAATGATAAAATTAAAAGTTTTATAAGGAATGGATATTTATATGCTTTCAAGGATTCTCCCCCACAGAACATCACCTCACAACTCATACAGTGGCCAAAACTTTGATCTTCATTTTAAAAACTGGCCACATCAAGTGTTGGAGAGAATATGGAACAAAAAAAACTCTATGAAACTCTATATGAACTTTCATCTTAATACTGGTGGGGAATACAGAAAGGAACAACCACCTTGGAAATCAGTTTAGTAATTTTCTAATAAAACATAAACATTTACTTGACATGTGATCTAGCAACTCCACTCCCTGATACTTACCCCAAAGAACAGAAAATATGTGTCCACAGAAGGACTATATACAAATGTTCACAGCAGCCTTATTTAGAGGGGCCAAAAACTCGAAATAACTCCAATTTGCATAAGCAGGTGAATGGATAAACAGACAGTGGGGCCATACTCGGGTGTACAGAGGAAGACACTACTGAGCCCCACAGCAGCACTGGAGAACCCTCCCCACACCGCGCTGGGCCAAAGATGTGGAACAGAAAGAACACATAATGTAAGTAAATCCACCTATATGCAGTCCAACCTGGGGTGACAAAAAGCTGATTAGTGGTTTCCTGGGGCTGAAGCTGGAGAGGATACTGATGGTGAACGAGTCTGGTGTAAATTTCTGGTGGAATGAATGCTTGCTTTACAACTTGATCAGCTGGTGGCGATCCAAGTGTTAATGTTTTCAAAGGCACTGATGTGTACACTTAGAGTGTATGCATTTTGCTTAATGTAAATTATGGCTCAAAAGAGTGGACAGAGGAGAAAAAGGAACAGAACTGCACAAAACATAGTGACTACTGCCTCTGGAAGTACTCGGGTGGAAAAAAATTACATATGTTTTTAAGAGCAACTTGGGCCAATTCTCAATTTATTCATATATTTTTAACCCTATTTAGTTACATACCAGTATTCCTGTCATATGGAGCAACAAGAATCATGAAACTACAAAATAAAAAGCAAAATTCTGCCATGTGTGATCTCCAAGCTGCCTTTACTGATCAAGACATTAAAAATTACCAAATTTTAATTTTAATTTGAGATTTGAAAGAGTCTAATGAGAAAATTCATTTCTAGACAATTTTCCATTACATAGCATTAGATAAAATATATTATTTTAAAATGTAAAGCTATTTTTGTGTCAGTTTTGCATACAATTTTCACAATAGTCAAAGATGAAAGCCACGCCTCACCAACTATTTCTGTTTATCAATGGAAGTATAGATACCTTCTTCCTTTATGAAACGGTATCATCCTTTTCTGGGGAAAACCCTCAAAGTACAATCCTATCGACTCTATCAGAATGGGGCATCTATCAGGATTACTTATGCTGTACACCTGGGAGCTCACACAGGTGGCCAGCGACTATGTAAAAAATTAATGGATGATTGAGTCATTTCCCTAAGTCACTTGGGAGCCCATCATTTGTTCTATAAGAACTCATTTGTATTTCTATTACAAAAGACATAATAAACATCAAAAAAATGTGTTATCTGTCTCACTGTGTGCAGCATAGTGTAGGCCATTCGACAAACAATTATTCTGTACCTACAATATGTCATCCTGGATTACATGGTAGGTTCTCATATACAGGGTGACCCAAAAATAAATAAATAAACCAAGCATCCTAAAAGCCAGAATAAGGGAACTGAATTCAGAACACAAGTGGACCAGAACTTAAGGAAATGCCCCAATCTTAATGACCAAGGCAGAGTTAAAGGTCTGGAACAAGACTAGCAGTATGAATGCAACATATTCCATGGAAGTAGCTGAGATCAGTCAGAAAATAGCTGGTGGGCAATCAGAAAACTAGAAATCTGAAAAGCTTAAGGATCCCATAAAAAAGGCAAACTTCTAAGTTCAGAAAGACGTTTTATAAAAGACACAAGAGACCAGAATTCACTGAGGGTTCTACCCTCCCAAGTGGCTGTGTATGTGTGGTTCCCCAGAGGACAGGGCTGTCTCAGAGCACAGAAACCCAGGGATAGTCCCTGGTCTTCTAGAATCATAATATCTAAAACTGTATTGTCTCTGCTCCTGATCATTGTCTACCCAAATAGGTGGAAACCAGCAACACACATAATCCAAAATATTGCCCAAGATGATTCATATTTCACGTGAGACTAATAATGCAATTGTTTTCTCCCTAAGAAGGACTCTTTCACCTCAAGTTTTTATCTAACAATAATTTTAAGAAAAACAACAGCTTCCACTTTAAGTGGTCAGAATAAAGTGAAACGAAAAAAAATTGCGCACGACAAATGAAGCACTATCTGCATTTTCATCTCTCTGTGGTAATGCTTATGCCCACTGCAAGAGGAGCACATCAATGACCTTGAATGCACACTGAGACAGCTCAGAACACATCCTGGAAAGCCTGATGACAGTGAGGTAAAATCCGCTTGGAGATGCAGAATGCATCACAGATATAGTATCATAAGCAAATATTTTTAAAATCCAGGGGATTCATCAGTGTAAACTTAGTGATCCAGAACTTTTAAAAACCCCTGATGTGCTTAATACACATATTGGTGCCCTGGAACACTCATTTCCAAATGCTGATGTAGAGATGTAAGACAAGGGAGAGAACTGCTGCTCTACATGAAATCCAAAAAACACTTTAGAGCTAATGAAACAGCAGCTTAGGTTCCGATATGGTGGCTAAGGACAAGTTGGCCATGCTTTGGTCTCCCAGCAAAGTTAGAGGATGCTGCTGTGGCTGCTCCTGGTGCTGGTGGTTCTGGCGCTGGTGCTGGTACTGGTGATATGATGGCAAAAAAAATGGCAGCTAATATCAGCTGGATACACGCCGTGTTCTAGATCTTTAATAAGCACGTATTCCATTTATCCTCACAATGGCTCAATAAAGTAGAAAGTCTTAAATTCATTTTTAAAATGAAGAAATTGGGGCGCCTGGGTGGCTCAGTGGGTTAAGCCTCTGCCTTCAGCTCAGGTCATGATCTCAGGGTCCTGGGATTGACCCCTGCATCAGGCTCTCTGCTCAGCAGGGAGCCTGTTCCTCTCCCCCTCTCTCTCTGCCTGCCTCTCTGCCTACTTGTGATCTCTCTCTGTCAAATAAATAAATAAAATCTTCAAAAAAATAAAAGAAAAGAAAAGAAAGAAATTGAAGCCCAAAAAGATGAACTAACCTGCTTGAGGCCATATGCCTATTTCCAAAGCCCAGATTTATATTCAGTTGTATGATCCTAAAGCTGGCACGTAGAGTGACTCAGAAATGGACATAAACAAAATTTGTTTCTGTTGCTAAAATCCCTCTTCATGTCTGAATGATTTTCCAGTATAATTAGACAGAAGATAATTTCATAGGGAGTATGCACCCATATAATGTTAGAAGTGATATTAGAGATCATTTATATAATTCTGTTCACTAGCAATAAAAAACAAAGTTCCAAAGAAATAAGCTGCCTTCTCTGAGACCACAGTCAGGTCAGATGAGACGGAAACCAGCTTCCTGACTCCAAACTAGGGTTCATCACTTTGCTTTCTTCCTCCACTGGGTTGATCAATTTAATGCTACATGTCATGCTGCCACCCTTCTGTTATCCTGATCTGCTGTCCCCAGAAAGCACTGACTGCATAAGCCGGAGGGTATCCATTCGCAAACCCACTTACCCCTGGCATCATCAACAAGCCCCGTGCTGAATATACTGTAGCTCGCAACAAAGAGATTATGTGGCATTTAAACATTTCCACTTCTTTAGGACAGTTACAGTCTTCACTGATAAGTCGCCATTAGATGCGGTCTCCCTACTCCCACAAGAAGTCGGTGGAAGGAACACTGGATATAAGATGTGCAAGAGGGGCGCCTGGGTGGCTCAGTGGATTAAGCCGCTGCCTTCGGCTCGGGTCATGATCTCAGTGTTCTGGGATCGAGCCCCGCATCGGGCTCTTTGCTCAGTGGGAGCCTGCTTCTCTCTCTCTCTCTGCCTGACTCTCCGCCGACTTGTGATCTCTCTGTCAAATAAATAAATAAAATCTTTTAAAAAAAAAAAAAAAAAGATGTGCAAGAACCAGGAACTGATCAGATTTTTGAGCACTTGCATTTCCAGACACTGGTCTATATGCTGAGCATGCAAACGTGACTACAGTTAGCAGTGGAGATTCGTATATACAGAAAAAAATCAATATATATACAATATATTGATATCAAAATAATACAATTCAGCTGGTAGTATAAAAGAGTTTCACCAAGTACTCTGGGAGGACTGGATTGGGTAGAATAGTTTGGGAGAAACAAAAAATGCTTCCTGGAGAAGAATTTCACATGACCCAAACCCAGAACTGTCTGATTTACTTATTTCAAAACCCGGGATATCACTATATTGATTTATAAAGGAAATCACACCATAAATTTTATCTAGCTATCCCTGAGAACTCCTTCCTGTTGCTTAAGTTCACAGATCAAGCTGTAGATGAGATACTCATCTTGTCAATGAAAGAACAGAAAAAATTAAAATGGGATTTCCAACAGAAAAGGAAATCAGTATCCAGTATATACCAGTATATCGGGATCTTACTCCCACTTCTCCTGTGCGAATTATAAGGAAGGAAGGGAGGGAAGGAGAGAGGGGAAGGAACGCAAGAAGGAAGGAAGGAATAGAAACATCTGTAAATTCCCTTTTCAGTAGTTAGGGGCAGGTACAACTCGCGGCCTCACAATTCCTGTAACGGCTGCAGAGGAGGAAAGCAGCTAGGTCACAGGAAGCCCTGGAGGAAGTGAGAACAACAAGAAGAGCAATGCCCAGGCTTAGCAGCAGCACACTCCCCCCAGGAAAGAGCCTCACTCTGAATATAGAGAACAGCATGCCTTCTCTGGAAAGCACGCAGGGTCGGCAGGAAACTTCCTGGGCCTGGCTCAGGAGCACGGAGGAGACGGGTATCTCAAGGAATGGCACACCTCCAGCTTCCACTGTGACAAAAGAAAGCCAGAGAGAGTGCTGGTCCACTCTAGCAGGAAAATCTGGACAAGGAAGAAATTCCTGAACTCATCAGAGAACTATAGTTGCAAGGGAATCACCCAGCCTGAAATCTAAGGAAAGACAAACACATCCAAGAAGAGACAGACAGACACAGCGCTGACTTGCCTGGGGCACAACTCAGAGGAGGACAAGCGATGTTCAGACAAGTACTAAAGGTCAAGTGTGAACAGCACAAGGGCTCAAACCCTGGGAGCCAGAGACGAAAGGGGAGTTCATACTCGCTCGGTCTTCATGGCAGAGGTTCGCTGGGGCTTCCAGAGAAAGACAGGGCAGGGCATCCTCAGTGGTGGGGGTCTGCAGGAAGAACATGGCTGCCACAAGCAGAACAGGCAAAAAGCCACACCTGTTTCTTCTAGAACCAAAAGGCACTAGCCACTGAGACAAGGCAGCAAACCCCATCACTCCAGTAGCAGCAGTGGACTCCATAAGGGAAAAGGGAAAAAACCCTCTTCTATATGGGGACTATGAGAGGCCTCCGGTCTCTGGAGAGAAAAAACCACCCTTCTCAACCCAGGCTTGCTGGCACCAAGCAAGCGGAAAGACCCTCTCTGAGGTCAAGATGCATAGGAACACTGGAAGCCGAGGATGGAGCAAAAACACGGAAAAAACTTTCCAGCAATCGCGCCTCCAAACTAAACACAAGACAACCCTACAGGAATTTAAGCCGTGACTGCACTGAAGACAATCACAGCAACTACATCCGAGCTCAGTTCAAATCTTGCCTAGAAAGACTCCATATTTCACACTAACTGCATAGCAGAAGAGGCATGCCTATTTCCAGACATAAATGCTATTTCCCTCAGTCTCTACTGTACTACACACAAAGTTTGGTATTTAATAAAAATTTATGAGACATGCATACCTACAAAACACTCACAAAGGAGAAAATAGCACACTGTTCAGAAACAACGCAATCAACAGAACCAGACTCAGACATAATGCAGATGTAGGAACGATCATAGAGGAATTTTACAATAACTATGATTAATATGTTAAAGGATCTAGTATGATTTTAGTATAGCTTTAGAGCAGTATCATAATTTGCTTTAATATACATATTTATCAGACAGGAACCAAGTACAAAATAAATACCTGCTGCTAGAGTAAGACATGACTCGTATTAAATAGAGCAGTATACTCTGCAATTATCCTACAGTCTCCAAAGATTGGCTATTTTCTATGCTCTGTAATTCTAATAAACGAGTTTGGTGGATACTATTTCCAAACATCTGGTAATACCAGTTCAAGATAATAAGCACAATAATAAAGAAAACAGTGTGATGAGTGCAAAGAAAAAGAGAATTGAAAGTATATTAATAACCACATTGTTTTACAGAAAATTTTAAGAGACAGTTGTGACAATCAGATTGTGGCTAATTGCTCTAATATAAAGTGAAAAAACACAAAGTCAATGCAACAACTCCAAGGACAAATACAAATTAAAAACAAGAGGCTTAATTCTTCCTGTTGACAGTAAGAGATTCCTCTCCTTTCCTTTTTCTCACAACATTTACTCTAAGAAAATTTGGAATTCTAGTACTTTCTCCTCTTTGAAATGACTTCATATCCTTTTGAAAACTAATTAAGCCTCGTTAACTTCATTGCTTGAGGAATGCCTTTTCTCGAGGACCTGGGAAGCATCTCTGAAACGTACACTTCATGGGCTCCAGCACCATCTCCCAGATTCTGTAGAAGGACAGGCACTAAGTCAGAGGCCGGGTTTCAAAAACTACCTCCCATCTTAAAGATAGGACAAGTTTGGTTTTCCTCTGAATAAAGCCAATTAGCTAACACAGATGGTCTCCCCAATTCCCAGATGAATCTAGAATGAACTATGTGTGACAAATGGGGCTGAAGTCCCCTTCCATGAGGACTAGTGTTTCTTGTTTCGGAATCCGTCGTTATACCTTACATCTGCTTGGATATGTAACGGGATGTGATTCCCTTCTGCTTTCGCAGTCTCTTAGCAAATTGCCTGTGATATGCATCACATCCTGGTTTAATGCTTATTCAATAACAAAAGTGTCTTCTTTTTCTATTACCTCTGTCAAGAGAATTTCTGGGTTGAAAGAAGACTTTATTTTTAATTGTATTTCCCCAACACTTTCCACAATTATTAAGAGTATGCTTCATTCCACCAGAACCCTGCCACAGGACAGTAAAAGAAATGTGTGTGATAACAGATGCTGGCGAGGATGCGGAGAAAGGGGAGCCCTCCTACACTGCTGGTGGGAATGCAAGCTGGTGCAACCACTCTGGAAAATAGCATGGAGGTTCCTCAAAGTGTTGAAAATAGAGCTACCCTACAACTCAGCAATCGCACTACTGGGTATTTACCCTAAAGATACAAATGTAGTGATCCGAAGGTACACGTACACCCAAATGTTTATAGCAGCAATGTCCACAATAGCCAAACTATGGAAAGTGCCTGGATGTCCGTCAACAGATGAATGGACAAAGAAGATGTGAGATACACACACACACACACACACACACACAATATGGAATACTATGCAGCCATCAAAAGAAATGAAATCTTGCCATTTGCAATGAAGTGGATGGAACTAGAGGGTATTATGCTTAGCGAAATAAATCAAGTGGAAAAAGACAACTATCATATGATCTCCCTGATATGAGGAAGTAGAGATGCAATGTGGGGGTTTGGGGGATAGGAAAAGAATAACTGAAACAAGATGGGATCGGGAGGGAGACAAATCATAAGAGACTCTTAATCTCACAAAACAAACTCAGGGTTGCCTGGGGGGAGGCGGGTAGGGAGAGGGTGGTGGGGTTATGGACATTGAGGAAGGTATGTGCTATGGTGAGTGCTGTGAAGTGTGTAAACCTGGAGATTCACAAACCTGTACCTCTGGGACTAATAATACATTGTATGTTAATTTAAAAAATTAAAAATTTAAAAAAAAGAAATGTGTGTGATAATTATAACTTCAAAGAAAGGAGGTTCTGTTTTACTCATTTTTAAAAGATAATTGACTGCTTAAAGCAAAAAACAATAGCAATCTATTGCTGGGTTTATAAGAAACAGAAAAATAGGGGCACCTAGGTGGTACAGTCGGATAAGCTTCCAACTGACTCTTGGGTTTCGTCTCAAGTCCTGATCTCATGGTCCTGAGACTGAGTCCTGCCACAGGCTCCATGCCTTACAGGGAGTCCACTTGAGATTCTCTCTCTTCCTTTCCCTCTGCCCCTCTTGCTTATGTGCACACACTCTCTCTCTCTCTCTCTCTGAAATAAATCTTTTAAAAAAAAAAAAAAGGATTTAAAAAAAAGGATAAAAAAAGGATTTTAAGTTATAAGAAACCGAGAAATAAAATCTGTCCATACAATAGCAAAAGAGATGAGAGGATAAAATGGAAGTACTCTCTCTTGAAGCTGTCACATTAACAATTATGTATACGGCATTTCCTGAAGACAGTCAGTGAAGGCTTAAATATGCATAGTATAGACTCTAAAGCAACCACCGGTAAGCCAATATTGGAGATAAGGCGTAATACTAAATACTCTCAGTCAGTAAACGGAAACAACAAACAAGTAAAACAAGCAGAAAACAAATGGCAATATAGTAGATTTAAACCCAAATGCAATGATAGTTATAGCAAACACTAATGATCTAAATATTCTGTTTAAAGGACAGAAATTGTCAGACTATATAAAAGAGCAAGACCCAACGTAAGAAAGAGCCCAGCTCCACTTCTGGTATTGGACTGCTGACAGCATTCAAGGCCTAGGGCTCTCTCCCTCTGACCCCACAGCTGCTGTTAGCTGGTGAGAAAGCGCTTGAGCTCCCTCCCTTGGCACCCGCAAGAAGTGTAAACAAAGCAAGCCCTGATGTGCAGGGACTCTCATCCAGGGCCAACTCCTAACCACAAGAAAAGCCCTCCTGGTACTGAAGCCTGGGACCATACCACCCTCTCCCCAGAAAGTCTCTTTATTGGAGTAATAAATCTTGGTGTGGGCCTAGTATTATCAGTCTCAATTTTTTTGGAGAAAGGTCCATTTTACCTCCATAAGATAATCACAACACCCCATTATATGATGTCTACTGGGGGGGAAAAAAACTTAAACTATAAGGACACATCTAGGATAAATGAAAGGGTGGAAAAAAAAAAATACCTCGCCAGCATTAGTCACAGGAAAGCCCGAGTTGTTATATTATTAATATCAGACAAATTAAACCTCAGGACAAGACCGTTATCAGGGATGGGGAGGTATTGGCATATAATGGATATATAGATTACTGGAAGAACAGAGGACCTAGAAACAGACCCACACATGGATATGTCACACAGTTTCCAAGATAACTAATTATTGGGGTAAGGATAGCCTTTCCAAGAAATGATGCTGGAACAACTGAATATCCACATTTAAAGAAAAAAAAAAGTGCCTTAACCCTTATTTGACAAAGACTTAGTCAAAATAAATCACATGTCTAAATGTAAAAGCTAATACCATAAAAGTTCTAGAAAAAAACACAAGTAGTCTCAGCAAATTTGAAATAGGCAAAGATTTCTTAAGTAAAACCAAAGTGAGGAAGGGGGAGACACTAAGAAGCCCTTAACGAAAAAGATGAAAAAGTAGTGAACTGGAATTCACCAAAACGTAACCCATCCCATTGTGGGGGCGCTGGTCTCTCCTCTCGCCCCGCCCCTCCGTGCCTGGCCAGGACAAGGTGGCTGGCAGCGGGCAGGGCAGCCAGGAGGCCCCATGCCCTGTCCCCACAGGAAGCCTGGAGGCGGCATCGCATCCTGCACCCCTTCCCCACCCCGAGCACGCGCAGAGGCAGCTGCAGCTACGCGGGCCGCTTGCACTGGTGTACCTGGGCTTCCGGGACTGCACGTGCCAACAGTTCGGGTCCCGTGGCTCCATCCCAAAGTGGCCATCAGGTCGCAATGCTCCATCCCTCGGCAGCCACTCGCTGGCGCCCTGGCAACAGCACTGCCAGCAGCTCTGGGGCCGAGGCTGAGGTGGTCCTGCGCCTCCTGGAGATCACAGTGAGGTCCACTCACTACCAGAGGTTCCTCCAACCCCAAATCCAGAGGATTCTTTCGTGGGGTCATGGAGATTCTGTGGGGAAAAGGGTGGAAGGGGACAAGTCACCACGTCCCAGCGCAGCGGGGACATAAGAGAAAACTCCACGAGGCCCTGACCCGTGCGAGGCTCCCGCGCTGCTCCCAGATCTCGCGTGAACATACCCCGGGATGCTCGGGACCGGATGCGGGGCATGGAAGCTTGGAGGTATGGGGCGGCGCCTGCGCACTGTGAGGGAGGAAGAGCTTGAGGCATTCTCCAAGGGTAGTGACCCCCGCTTGGGCCTGGGCTGGGACCACAGGGACGTGGCCGTCCTGTTGGTCATCTGTGATGAGGTGGAACTCAGGCAAGTGTGGAGGGCTGACTGAGCCCCAGAGGGTCTCTGCCGGGGGCGGTGGGGGGGGGGGGGGCACTGGTGCCTCTAGCCCAGCCCCTGCTGTCTTCTTATGATTGCAGACCAGTCCCACCAAACGGCCCCCTCTCCCTATCCCTTGCACTGTGCGGTCTGGGTCAGTCACCTGTGGCCATCGAGTCCTGTGGTACCATGTGTCCCCTGTGGTCTGACACCACCATTCTGTCCAGGTGTATGGCCAGGGGTAGGCCTCCCTCTGGCCTGTGCCTCATGAGCTGTGTGCCTCAGTGTCACGTTCTGTGTCACACGACCCTATGCCTTGCTTCTTGGGGTACCCGTGTGGCTTGGGTCTATGACCCACTCCCAGCCCCATGCCTTCTACTCTGGGCAGCAGAGGCACCTGTCACAGCCTGTTACAGCTACCTCCAGGCCTCTGCCTAGCCTCAGGGCATTCCAGGGGCTTGGTGCCCTAGCCCCCTCATCCCACCATGAGCCTCACCTGGCCCTCAGACCCTCCCTCCTCTAGCACAGGATGGCACCCACCACTCTCAGGACCATCTCCCTAAGACAGAATGAACTGGATCCTGGGGGAAGGAGGACAAGGAAGAAAGAAAAGCATTCCGTATATTTGACATGGAATTTTTATTCAGAATATATTAAAAGCAATTAGAAATCCATAACTGTAAAATAATAAAAATGAGCAAAAGTTTGGACAGACACTGCAAAAGAAGATATCCCCATGGCCAATATGCACATGAAAACATGCCTGTCATCATTAGTCATAAGGGAAATGCATAAATTAAAACCACAATGAGATAATACCAACACACCTCTAGAACGTCTGTAATGAAGACTGACCACACCGACCCTTGGTGAGGATGCAGAACAACCGAAATGCTCATATGTTGCTGGTGGGAGTGAAACATGAAGGACATTTTGGCAGTTTCTTAGGAACTTAAATATACACTTCTCATATGGCCCAGCAATTTCACTCCTACATGTCTAAATGAAAAGAACTGAAAACATATGTCTGTATAAAGATTTACACACACACATTTGCTTAGTAGCATTATGCATATGGCCGAACACTGGAAGCAACACAAAAGCTCATCATTGGGTAAATGGATAAACAAAATGTGGTTTATCCATAAAATGGAATACTCTCTGTCCATAAAAGGCAACAAACTACCAGTATCTCAGCAACATTGATGAATCTCAAAAACACAGTGCTGAACCAAAGAAGCCAGGCACGAAAGAGGACATACTATATGAGTCCATTTGAATGAAACTCTAGAAAGGCACGGATTACGTGGTGCACTGGGTGTGGTGCAAAAACAATGAATACTGTTATGCTGAAAAGAAATATTTTTTAAAAAAAGTGACAGGTACAAATAGTGATCACCTATAATATTTATCTTCTCAAAATCACATTTGTTTCACAATATCAAAATGCTTCCACAACTGACAACAGATAAGTTACTCTCCATAGAAGAGAGGGTAAAAATATGGGAATCCTCTTTGTCTGATACACTGTTTTATTTTGTTCTGGCTTTAAGCTTTATGTTTTGCTAATGTGCTTCTAAATTCTGTGCAGTTGGCCACATTATTTGCTGAGAAAGAAGAGAGTAACACATGAATTGAGTAAATTATTGTTTTATTTGTATATTATGTCACACAATTAGAACCAGAGCGACTCCCAGAAACATTAGTCCATAGTCTTTACTGAAGAGTCTGTGTCTCACCATCCGTGCACGAAACTACAAGAGGTTGATTTACTTTCAGAAGAAATCAACCGGAAATTACTAATGAGCCTTGATTTAACTCACTTGATACACAGCACAAACAGAAAGACATTTTACTTTTAAGGACAATTATAAACACAACGCACCCTATTACAGTCATTAAATCACTGATTTTGATGGTAAGATTGGAATGCAAGCAAGTAAAACAATTTATTTTTGAAGGCTGGGCTATTTCCATAGTCTCAATTATACCCCACCACTCGTTTTCTGCCAAAGCAATGACTATCCTAAGGAGAAGAAAATCTACCAAAGAAGAGGATGCTGTTGGATTCCTGGTGCTTGATGAAGAACAGGAAAGGGTGATTGCAATGAAAATGTTCACAACCTGGCGCTGAGGTGAGAGCAAAGCCCACACTGGTGGCTGCCGAAGACTCCGTGCCTTCCTCGGTTACCACCACGAAGGACCTGTGCAGGAACTTCTGTGCGTGCAGCCTGGAGTGCGAGGACATCCCAGGATAGTCAGCTCTGCACACGCTGAAGGCTTCCCCCATTCCCATGGCTGACAAGACGGCCTCCAGATCATAACCATCCTCCACTTCAAACCGGGGCAAGTGCAATATCACATTCCTTTCTTTCATATGCCCAGGGCTTGTCCACTCTATTAATTTTTCTGGAGTTATTTGATCTATAATCTATTAAGAAAAAAGGGGAGGGGAAAGTGATACGTTATCAATACAAAGTTGAAACACTGCAACACTGATTTGTATCAGAAATTACTAATTTTAATAAATAAAAATAGAAATTTTATTTCACTAGACTCTCGTCTTTATATAGCAGGCACTTGTCTTATACTTCTTTATTTAAATTATCTGTGTATATGTGAGGGACACCTGGGTGGCTCGGTTGGTTAAGCGGCTGCCTTCAACTCAGGTCATGATCCCAGCGTCCTAGGATCGAGTCCCGCATCGGGCTCCTTGCTCACCAGGGAGCCTGCTTCTCTCTCTGTCTCTGCCTGACACTTTGTCTGCCTGTGCTCACTCTCTCTCTCTCTCTCACAAATAAATAAATAAAATCTTTTAAAAATAAATAAATAAATAATCTGCGTATATGTGAGAACTCAATAGTATTAAATGAATTTTTAAAGATGAGAAATGAGTTCTTATTCTATCAATCTACTATATATTATTTCATTTTTTACTGTTCCCCTGTAGTCTTCTTTGAATATATGATATACAGTTTTTTATATTAAGTTGTATATTTATATGAATTATATATAAGTAAAATGTTATAATTAAAATAATTTATATATTATATATATTTTTTACATAGTTGCAATCTCTTTGAATGTCCATGTTATTTGTTTAAATGTAAACTTTTCACAAGCCTGTATCTCTCCTGAATATCTTCAAACGGGTGGATAATAAGTCCATCAAGCTCATAAATTTTGCCAAATATTCATCCATTCACTTTACAGTCTTCTAGTATGTATCCAGCATGATTGATGCTGATAGATACTGTAGATCCCAAAATAATGATGATAATGATGATGATGATAAATTTCAAACTAGGTATCCTACTGTATTTAAGGCAGAAATTACTGATTTCAGTGAGGAAGGCAGTTTTTTTCTTTCAAATTATTTCTCTAAGGCAATCCTCACAACTGGGATTTTGGGGGTCAGAGTATAAATACTCTTAAAGCTTTCATATAAATTGCCATTTTGCTGTCCCAAATTTTTCCAACGTATAATGCTACTAGAGATGTTTCACAGCAGCAGAACAACATCTAGTATAATAATAGAGTGTCTATCATTTATTGAGTACTTCCATGTACTGGACCCATTCTAAGTGATATCTTAGTCTAAGTTTAAATCAAAAAACTAAATCAAGAGGTTCAAGATTAAAGGTCTTATGGATTTGGGATGATGATTATGTGCTGATGTAGGTTCATCTTTGGTTAAAAACAATTACCATTCTGATAAGTGATGTTGATGATGAGGGAAGCTATGTATGTGTAGGGCCAGGGGATATGTGGGAAATCTCTGTACCTTTCTCTCAACTTTGCTGTAAACCTAATACTGACCCCCCCAAAATTAAAATCTTTAAAAAGAAATTAATGGCCCAAGACAGAAATTCAGGAGGTCTAATAGCCTGCTGAACAGGATGCAAACTTTGCTGTATGTGCAAAAGCAATTTTTCTAGGAAAAAGGTGCATAGAGATCAACCATTTCTCAGAAAGGTGGCTGATCTTTAGAATTCCCATATGACCTTAACTGTTCATTTTAGCTCATCCCCAAGTATTTTAACTCTGGTTGTTTCCAGTAAACCTGATACCATCTAATGCTTCTTTTAGACATCCATCTATAGAGATATTTTCTGCTTGGCACTGCCAGATGCCAGCTCCCTATCAGAAGTCCTGTTTCCAGGCTTACCTAGAAACTAGCTTTGGGATTCAAAGCTTCAGGAAATGAAAGTAAGATTGGGAAGACACAAGGTTTTTACCTTATCCAGACCATCGATGTCATTGGGCAGCAACACAAACATGCTTAAGTCGTTGTTTTTATATGGAATCCCCAGAATTTGGGCTTGTAAGTCTTCCAGGAAATTGAAGCTAAAAGAATGGCACTGTGTCATCATTGGCACAGATTTGCTTGTACTCTGCAACAAAGTAGCAGAGCATGCCATGTCAAAAGAGGCATAAGATGACCAAGTTAGCTTAGCAAAATAATTAGCTCAACAGAAAACAATGCTAAAGATCAGAGCCTCAGAGTCGCCTTTGCCATCTACCACATTTGCTCAAATATGACTTTAGATTTTATATTCCATGTATAAACACAATAAATTAATAAAGGACCATACCTTATTCAGCCAAAATTCCTCCTCCTTGGTATTTTCTTTCTTAAACTCCCTGTCCCATTGCCCTTTAAAATAAACTATGTTCACCAGCACCAGCTTGGTGAAGCTGTTTAGAGAACCATCTGGAAACAGGTCCTTGATTTTTTCTGCAAACGAACAACAACAAAAAAATTGGCCCATCTTCAAAATCACAAGTGCTATGCATGGCAGATATGATGCAGATGGACTTGACTCATCATTAAAAACTCAGCCAGGTCAGCACCTGAAGGCCTTGCCGACAACAGGTTTGCTGGCAGAATCGTAGGGAGGTTCTCACTTTGCCCATCTCCTATTTATCCCATTGGATAAATTGAGGTGTGATGTTTAAGAGTTCAAGCTCTGGGATCAGATTGCCTCTGTTAGCATCCAGTTTTGCCTCTTACAGGTTGAGGAATCTCAGACAAGTTATTTAAGCTCGCTGTGCCTCAGTTTCCAAATCTGTAAAACAGGAATAAAACCTGCCTCATAGAGTTTTTGCAAGGAATAAATGACTTAATATGTGTAAAGCACTTACAGTTATCTGGCTCTTAAGAAGAATTTAGTAAGTGTTACCTGTTATTATTTTTACCCATTTGATATAGTTACCACCCAAAACTTAGAGATTTATTCTATTACTGGAAAAGGTGCTAATGTTTTTATCCCTGGGATTAGTCTATTCCACACTAAATACTGCCTTCAATCAACCATTTGACAGGCCCTCTTTTTTCCTGCTCTTTCAAATTTTATTTCATTTTTTGGACTAAGTATAAAGACCCAAAAAAATGGACTGCAAAATAATAATGTCTTCCTAATAACTGGAATTTTAAAAAAATGTATTCTGAAACTCTAACACTAAAGTATCAGCTCTTGCTCCCTAAGGTCTATTTCCGTATTAATAGTCCCATCTGGTATTTCTTGAGCATTTACCTCATGCTAGGGGATAAAGAGGGAGGAAGAAGTGAAGGCTCTGTCAAGCTCTCTGTTGTGGATGAGGCTGAAAGTTTTTATCACCACTGCTTAACGCTCAAGTGGAGATGAAGCCTGGGCAGCCCCAGCTACAGGTAGTAAAAGGCAAGTCTTGATGGGAAGAGACTGAAAGTTTCTCACTTGACAAAGAAAAAGGATAAACCCTGTGACATTTCCAATTATGGACCCAGATTCAGAAAGGAAGGATCAAATATAAAGGAAAAGAAGTGAACCCAACAGAGACAGGAGTCCAGTTTCAGGAGCCCCAAAGATACCATGATCCACAACCTCATGCAAATCATTCTCCACTATGTGTTTCCAAGAAGTTGGCTTTCTTTGGTGCCTCTCTGGTGCCCCTCAGCAACCTCCCATTTGCTGAGACCATTCCACCATCTGTAGGGTCTTCTCCCATTCGTGCCCAGTGCTGCCCTTCTAACTCTGAAAAATTTATCTCAAGTCTTCACCTCCCCAAATCTTGTACAGCCTGGCCCCACATGCAGTGTCAAGCTCAGGTCTTCTCTCAGTGCAGATACTCAAGAAGTGTTTTATGTTCAGTGACTGATCCATACTCTACCATTTGTTTGGCTTTCAACCCAGGAGTTAATCTTCTTTCGAGTTTCATCCGCTGCATTTACAAAATCAACAGGTTCCAGAGAGGCATGGTAATATTTTTCCACGTAATCTAAGTATTTCTTCAGGAGGAACAGAGAAAGAATACAAAGGTCGAAAATTCAATCTATATATTTCTTACATATCTAAATAAATGTGTTTCTACATTAAGATAACTAATATTGTTAGCAGGGAATTTGGGGCCCAGGCAAATCACTTTGAGTACTTCCATACATGTTTTTTGCAGGTGCAATAGGGTTAAGGCAAAACTCAGAATTAGACTGCCAGAATTAAAAAGAAACTCCCAAACGGTATGGATGTCTGGAGAACAGGCAGGGGAACACACTCGGTGATATGGGCTAAACCAGGCCATCAGCTGAGGCAATATGTCTTCAGGACCCACAGTCACAGAAGGGCCATTGGCCCTTCATGAATACCACTCACAGATGTGGTGGACACAGCAAAACTTACTTGAAGGAAGAGGTATGTCTTTTCTCCAAATAGCTTGTTGGTTATTTTTAGTTCAAAATCACTAGTGGGTTTGCCTATCTCATCCAGAAACTCTTGGAATTGGTGATGTATTTCTTCTGTCTTGTCAATCTCGTCAATCTTCAAAATCAAAATAAATATATGTATATGTATATACATATATTTACATATGTATATGTATACATATATATGTATAATGTGCTGTGTTCTTAAAATAAAGTAAGCTTAAGAAAAGAAAATGTTATTAAGGAAATCCTAAGGAAGAGAAAATACATTTATAGTACTGTGTTACATTTATCCAAAGGAAATTCTCATCTAAGTGGACCTGTGCCATTCAACCCCATGTTATTCAAGGGTCAACTGTACATGAATATCAATGCTGGGGATTTCAAAGCCAGTGGGGTCAGGTCCCACTCTCTCTACGATTGTATGAGATTGGCCAATGCACACGGCTAAGTGGAATAGATATTGGTATAATTCCACTGGAAAACAATTTGTTAATATTTAATGAAGTCAAACACACATAAACCCTACCTTCCAGGTATATACTGTAGACGATTGCTGTCCCATAGAAATAACAATGCAAGGCACAAATGTGAACCACATATATAATCTTAGATTTTCCATAACTACATTCTTAAAAGTAAAAAGAAACAGATGGAATCAAATTTAATATTATATTTTTTTCCAACCAAATCTATCTAAACATCCTTTCAATTTAACTATAATACATAATTATATATTAATATAATATATAAGTATTATATATTATTTCAACAAAAATAATATATAAAAATTAACAAAATATTTTACATCTGTTACATTAAAAAATGTATATTTGGTCTCTTTCTCCAATTCCTAACAGAATTTTTAAGCCTTGTAATTTGCTGAGCGATAGGGGTACCTGGAGCATCTTTTGTTTTTAATATTTGCTCTTTGATCCCAGTTCCTGACACAGAACTTCTAAATCCCTTGGAATTTCCTCGTATAGGAGCATCTTTTGTTCTAATAAAACAACTCTTGGTAGGATCCTGAACAGCTTCAAGGGGGAGTGCAGGGGGAGCTGGTCACCAGAAAAGACCAAACCATAATTACAAGCTTAGAATTTTCAGGTCCATCTCCCATCTTCCAGGAAAAGGAGAAGGGCTAGAGACAGAACTAATAATTGATCATGCCTATATGATAAAGCTTTCATAAAAAAACCTGAACTACAGTGTTTAACATTCATGTGTTGGGTCGGGGGGTGATAACTCCAAAGTCTGCAAGGATAGAAGCTCTTGCTCTTGGGACAATTTGAGACCTAACCCTATATAACTCTTCATCTACCTGTTCCTTTGTATCCTTTACAGTAAACTAGTGTTTCCCTGAGTTCTGTGGGCCATTATAGCAAACTATCAAACCTAAGTAGGGGGTAATGGGATCCTGCAATTTATAGCCAAGTTGGAGAGAAGTGTGGGTAATCTGGGAACTCACTTCCTTGCAATTGGCATCTGAAGTAGGACAAGTCTCATGGAATGGAGCCCTTAATGTTTGGGGTCTGCTCTGACTGCAGGCAGTTAATATCACAATTATTTAATGTGAGGAGGAAAAAAAAAACCACATTTGGTGTCAGAAGTGTGAGTAGTGGAGCAGTTTTTCTTCAACAAATCTTAAAATTGTCAAGATCTCCTACTAAAATCTTGAAATTCAGTTTTTAAAAGCAAAGCTCAGAATACTCTGAATTCATGTAATATAATCAAATGTACATCTGGCATATCTTTGGGCAGCCCATTCTACTCATCTGTTTTCTCATCTATTAAGAAAGGAGATTAGAGTGGATGGCCTCCAAGACAGGCCCCAGTCCTAATATCCTTTCAGTCAGTAATTCTATTCTTTTTTGTACCTCTGTGGCTCACAGAAAAATCCTGAGAAATGGACAGAGTTGCTATGCAGAGCCATACAGTTTGTGACCTGCACAAAGTTGGAATTCAACACTTAGCCCCATCACCAAGCCAGGAGTGGGCACCTATCCAATGGGGTGTTTGTTTTTCTAATTCCCATAAAGGTTCTGTACAAGCTACTATACTTGAGAGGGAGAAGGCTCTGAAAACAACTGTGTTTCTTGATTGAGTGGACAGTGGAGCAGCTCTGTGACCCAATTTGGTTGCACAAATTTTGTGAGGAAGCCTGACTCTCCACATATGCCACTAAGTCAACCAGACAACCTGGCCATGTGGGACTGTGAAATGAACAGCTCATATTGCTGGGGATTGGAGCTATGATTTTATGAGCATCGGGGACTGAGCTATGACTACTGTCAGGCAGATGTGCCCCTCCTGAGACCTCTAACCATCTCCAGATTCCAGCCCTGACCAATGAACTTCCCCACATTTGAGCATATTATTCTTTAGGTAAGGAATACTACATCCCTAGAGCTGGAAGAGACCCTAAGAAGTCAGTGGTCCTGTGCTAATATATTTTTAAAATAAAATATCAATAAGGGGCTTACAATAAAAATGGAATGTAGTAATAGCATTGCCTATTACCACCACCATCATTACCAGGTGAGTCACCAGTGTGTTCCAGATACTCCACTGGACACATCATGGAGGCTCAAAGAAAATAACTTGCCCAAGGTAGCATGGCTATTAAGTCACTGGGTCAGGATTTAAACTCAAATCTGTTTAACTCTTAAACCCATTCACACTGCCATAGGGACTTTGCAGTCTATGAACACTTAACATCAGAGTGGTCAAAGCGCTTTAAAGTCTCCTCAAGGCACGTGGGTGGCTCAGTCGGTTGACCATCTGATCCTTGGCTTCAGCTCGGGTCACGATCTTAGAATCCTGAGATCACGCCTCACATCGTGGGCTTTTTCTCTCCCTCTCCCTCCCCCTCTGCCTCTCCCCCAGTTCGTGCTCTCTCCCCCTCTCTAAATAAGTAAATCTTTTTTTAAAAGTCTCCCTTAATATTAAGGGTGTATTATTGTAAAATACCAGCAACCCCACTTGGCTGCAGTGTTTGTAATTGCTTAAAAATAAGTATAAACTATTAGCTCTCCTACACATTTTCCCAGGGAGCCCACATCAACGAAGCAGCCATCCTGAAGGTTGCAACACCTGTCTCCTCACCATTTGTTCTTCAGTTTTGACTTTTGAGCCCTCTGCGTCTTTTTCAAAGAAAAGCATCTGGAAGGGACAGAAAATAGTCTGGTTGTGGTCAGAACAGAGAAATCCTCACACAGAATTAGTAAAATGTTAAAGAAACATCAGTGGTAAACAGGTCATATTTCTCTCCTTTGCAAAATCATGCAAAGGTCTCAACTGCCCCTTGATCTCTCCCACAGTGGTTTGGCCATTCATGTATTGACATTTGATGTGTCATTTATGGCCCAGTGGGGACTACGCAACATCTTCCAGAAGGTTCTGTTCTTCACACTCTATATTTAATTATGAGGTTAATGACTTTGAACAAGGCCACATCAATCCCCACTCAAAGGAATTTCAAGCACCAGAGAGCAGATGGCATGGCGGTATTTGGAGAAGGAGGAGGACTTCCCTGACAGATCTGAAATTGCTCTGTGTCTTCATATGCATTCTCGGTTTCCCAACCCCATTTCAAAGTAACGCTGGCTGGCTGCCCCCAGCAACCAGCCCGTGTGGGACAGCAGTGAGAGCCTCCCTACCTTCTGTAACTGGACCAAGGCAGCTTCTTGGGCCTCCAGGACGAGCATGCCAATGGCAGCTGAAATGCCCACAGGGGAAAAGAAAATGTTGCCATCTTGTATTTTATTCAGCTTTTGGAAGAGACTAAACCCAAACTGAGTGTATGCTGCACCAGGCGAATCCATGAAGATTCCAGCAAGATCTGGAACAACAGTCAAAAACCAAACAAGAACATCTCACTTATTTGAATTGCTTTCTATCAGAGGAGCCCTTCCTGCTTCTCTTCCCCTCCCTGCAGTGATTCAAAAAATAGAGATTTTCACCCTGCCAGGGAAAACTCACTGCAGTCAGCTTCTCCCCCCTCTCTCGGTCTTCTCTGAGCAGGAGACGTGACTCAGTCTGGCAGCAGACAGTGTTTCTGTTCTCATTTCCCCAGGCAGCAGGGTTAACGCCTAAATGGTTTCCTTCTCTCTTGTCCTCTCCCAGAGCCTGCCTGTATCTGCCTGCCCACTGCCTCCTCCTGTGCTAATCTTCCCCGGGCAGGCCCAGGCCTTGCCTATTCCTGTCTTGCTGTCCAGCTGCTGGCCCATGGTCAGACCAGGGGAAGGCCTAGGAATCCCTGCCGACCTCAGGTCCAAGCAGTGTTCTCCAATCCAGCCTTAAAATAATAAAGCCAATACTGGCTCCTCAATACTTTCTATTTCTCAAGATTGAGATCTAGTGCAGCGAATGGCATGTTACATTCATTCTCTGAAACCCCAATCCCTAACTGCATGCAAACTTGACTCTGGGCAGAACTTTCCCTGAGGGACAAAGATAAAACTCTTTGCCGTGGATTATTAAGTAGGAGCGAGAGCGTTTTCTCTTCTATACTTTTCTGTATTGTTTCAGGCTTGTACCATGAGTTCATATTACTTTCGTTATCTCACACAAAAAGAAATAATTTTGAAGAGCAATTAATATTTACCAAAATAAATAAAACACACTTTGGGGCGCCTGGGTGGCTCAGTGGGTTAAGCCTCTGCTTTTGGCTCCAGTCATGGTCTCAGGGTCCTGGGATCGAGCCCCGCATCGGGTTCTCTGCTTGGCAGGGAGCCTGCTTCCCCCAATCTCTCTTCCTGCCTCTTTGCCTACTTGTGATCTCTCTCTGTCAAATAAATAAATAAAATCTTTTTAAAAATAAATAAATAAATAAATAAAACACGCTTTATAATTTCTTCCCCACCAGCTATGTTATAAGTAATTTACAAAGGCTTTCAGAAAAATCCTAAAACAAGAATGAGATTAATGCAGAATAAAATTTTTTGCAAGCTTAAATACTTTGAAGGGTTTGGGCCGTCAAGGGCCCATCCCTGCTAAGGCATTCTACATCTGCTGTTAAAACCCCCAAGTTGCCTTGTGGGAATTCCTTGCAAGTTAACTGAGAAATAAAATGAATTAACTTACCGTCAAACAAGATGAAGATACACTGTCATGGCTGTGTATGCTCTGCATTAAATAAAACCAGCCCAAGGAAAACTATGCACAACAAAACTACTTCTCTCAAATCAACAAACCTCAAGTGTTCTTAAAACACAGAAGTCTTCAGCTAAAGCCAAAGAAAGAACTTACCTGATTTTTGAAGAGACAGAGTGGCTGACAAGGAACCAGGAAACATATGTAACATGAGTTGTTGAGATCTTAAATTTATAGTGCTCTCTCTGCCTCTCCCTAGTCATTATTGTTGCCTTTCCAGTGAAACAACCTTTGATTTCTCAATGACGATTTCCCTAATAAAAATTAGGATACAAGGCTTTTGACAAAACTGAGGATTGGATTTCCTATTTCTTCCACTCGTAGCCATAAAGTTATGCACTTGTCAGCTAATTGTTCTGGGAACTCAAAAAGGGTGCACCTTATGACGTAGAGGAATAGAGTGTAAATTCTTGAATTCCCTTATAAAGGATTTTGGTGGGCGCCTGGGTGACTCAGTGGCTTAAGCCTCTGCCTTTGGCTCAGGTCATGATCTCAGGATCCTGGGATTGAGCCCCACATCAGGCTCTCCGCTCAGCGGGGAGCCTGCTTCCTCCACCTCTCTCTCTGCCTGCCTCTCCTCCTACTTGTGATCTCTCTCTCTCTGTCAAATAAATAAATAAAATTTAAAAAAAAAAGGATTTTGGAATTCCAAGTATAAAGAGATAAAAATCAACCAGACAGCAAAATAAGACTAAAAGCAGGAGCTCAACTCAGGACCAAGATGGCCAAGTCAAGTGAATTTTGGCCCAGGTGGAAAGACTATGAAAGGGCCTTCCTCCCCAGTGTTCTTAGGGATCCTCTGGAAAAAATTGTTCAGAGCACTGGTTCTCCATCTTAGATACACATTAAAATCTCCTGGGAAACAAACAAACAAAAACAATGCCCAGACAACTTAAGTGAGCATTTTCTAGGGTGAGAATAAGACATTGGAATTTTTATCACCCCAGGTGATTACGATGTGCAGCCAAGGTTGGAAACCACTGGTTTATAGCTTGACGAAGATCTGATTTAATGCATACTTTACTTACCGTGGGTGTACAAGGTTGCGTCCTGACAAGCCCAGTCTCTGCAATAAAGTTAACTTAGCAGTTGTATTATTTTAAGATATCAGATGAAAAGAAGAAAATGAAAGGAAGCTATCTTGCTAGAAAAGAACCAGAAAAATTAGTGAGAAATTTGGGGTAGGCAGTGACCACACACATATACACACCACCCACCACTCTTGTTCCCAAGCATTCTTTCCACGAATTATGAAATCCCTCATTTTAGTTGACTCAGTAAACATTCGCTGAGTGTCTACTATGTACCAAACACTGGGCTAAGGACCAATAATTCATAAACATCCAACAAGCTCCCTGATTTCAGGAAAGCAACACTATTTTAAATAATCAATAAATTACATCTCCAAATCCCAGTTATTTTCTGCTAATCCAGAGGTATCCCTATTGTCTCTACTAATCCATTTAAGAAACACTGTTTCTACTAGGTATTTATCCAAAAGATACAAACATATTGATTCAAAGGGACACACGCAACCCAATGTTTATAGCAGCAATGTCCACAACTGCCAAAATATGGAAAAGAGCCCAGATGTACATCTACAGATGAATAGATAAAGAAGAGGTGATGTGTGTGTGTGTGTGTGTGTGTGTGTGTGTGTGTGTAGGGGGGGCGGAGAGAGAATATTACTCAGCCATCAAAAAGAATGAAATCTTGCCATTTGCAATGATGTGGATGGAACTAGAGAGTATTATGCTAATCAAAATAAGTCAATCAGAGAGAGACAAATATCATATGATTTCACTCATGTGGAGAATTTAAGAAACAAAACAGATAAACATAGGGGAAGGGAAAGAAAAATAAAACAAGAGAAAAACAGGGAGGCAAACCATAGAGACTCTTCACTATAGAGAACAAACCAAGGGGTCCTAGATGGGAGATTGGTGGGGGAATGTGATGGGCATTAAGGAGGGCACCTGATGTAATGCACACTAGGTTTTGTGTGTAAAGGATGAGTCACTGAATTCTACCTCTGAAACTGTATATTAATACACTGTATGTTAAATAAATCGACATAAAAAATTGATGAATTGACATAAAAATTAAAAAAAAATAAACAGTTCTTGGACTATTCTCAGCTTTAGTCTTGGGTAAAGGGTATGAAGATTTGTCATTTTTTCCAAGAAACAAATCATAGAAGGACATCTTAACTCTTCCCTCTCACCTGCAAGTCTGCCAAAGGAAGTAGCTCAGTGATACACCTTCTAAGGGCACAGGTAATATATGTGCCAATCTCAACATTCACAATTCACCTTCTGTTTTTTAATATTCTGATTATAGCTCTTTAAGCAAACTCAAAACAGTATTTAATTAATTTTACCTTCTCATTGTCACTGAGAGATACACCAATTGAGTAAGATTTGGAAAGAATCAGCACGTGGTTATGGAGTTAAGACTGGATGCCATTGAAATGAAGATGTTGGGTTTTTTTAAATGGTATGAAATCTTTGAGTTGGCAATAATGCTTTATGTTTGAACATCCCTATCAGTATTTGTCTTCTAATTTCTTTTTCTGTGACCCTAGATCCCCTGTTCAATGGCCCAGCTACCTCCACAAGACATCTGCTTTGTCCTAATGCATTTCTACCAGACACTTTCACAGGGAGGCCTAGCTTTCCCCTCCGGACCACACATCCCACATTCTTCCCTGAGACCGCTACGCATATCTTGGGTTCAGGAAGCAAGGTTCCCATGCCTCGTGCCATGCACTTGCTCCGCATGAAGCATTTCTTCCTTTGATCACCTTCAGTGTTCCCCTTAGAGACTTACCCCTTCTTTCCCCAAGCATATCTCCCCCCACCCACCACTCTGCACACACAAGTTCTTCCTATCTTCTCTAACCCCACCACCCCTCTGTATATCTTCACAGTCCATGCTGGGGGCATTTCACACTTTCCTGACCCTCCCCTTCCCTCTCCTCTGTGATCCACATACATGGTCACCCTTTGGGTGTCATCACCACCAGGAACTGCTCCTACTGGAAATTACTGACCTCCAAAATTCCCCCCTCTGGTTACAGATTCTCATCCTTGTTCTTCCTAAACCTAATCTTCAATGTCATCACAACCTCCGATGGCTGGACCCCTCCCCAACCTACTATTTCATCAGCTCTCTCCTCCCAGTATCAAAAATGTCCCAACGGTAGAAAATACATTGACACTTGGAAACCATAAAAGTAGTTCCAGTGCTTCCAAGTGAGGACATGAAAATAATTAAGCCCTGACCCAGAGTACTCAGGGGTTCCCCACCTATCCCAAGTTTGGACACAACCTCTGCACATCTGTGACTGATATTGGCATGTGACATTTTTCTTCTTCAAGCCTTTAATGTAATGGCTGCTGCTGGGTCCCAAGCAGATTCCCTTTGCCAGCCAGTGCTCCTGTCACCAGGCTGCCATTCTGGCTGACAGTTCAAGTGGGAGCCATGCAGCACGCCACCCCCAGCCAGGGCACACCTCAGCTGTGACTCACTGGCATAAAGATATAAAAGGACAGGACAGTCCCCTTGCGACAAAACAGGACTCATTTCGTAGTGTAATTTGTCCTCCAGAGCTTCAGCCACAGGATCAGAGTGAATCCAGCCTGTAGCTGAGACATGATTGATGAACAGGTTTCCCTTCCCTGTCCTGCTTCTCTCAAGGAAACCCTCTCCTCTCCTCCCCACCCAGAAAACTCCCTGAACAAGAACTCCGATCTGCAGCACTGCTTCTAGAGAAGCTAACCAAGACCACGCATCTTCATATCTATCCCAAGCTCTCTCTCTGTTTTTGCTTTCTAAACATTCCTTGGAAATTCTTGCACACAATCTCCTTTAGATGAGTTTTTCCAAGGCCTATGGAAATTTCCCTGGAGATTTAGATTGGAACATTTAGAACTGATAGATCAATGTGGGAGATATTGTCAGCTTTACATACTGAGCCAGGGATATGTTCCTCTTACACATTCCTCAGTAGAGTTCATAGATAGAAAGGAATAGAGGAAATAAAGAGATGGAAAACCAGTTTTGTCTTTGTGAGCAAAAATGAAACAAGTATGCCCACTATCACTGCTCCCCTTCAAAACTGAACCAGGGCTGGAAGAAAGAATAGGGGGGAAAAAAGATGAATTCAGCAAATGTGACAACGCAACTGAATAAGTTTCAAGACCCAAAACAAAATAAAATTATTCACAGAGGAATTGACACACACATTATAAGAATTTAAAGGTGAGTATAGCAAAATTGCTGAATATAAGGTGACTATGAAAAATATCAAATACTATTTATAAACTAGCAACATACAATTAGAAAATGAAAAAATTTTAAGTGTATTCTTTGAAAGAGTACCCAAAACATCACATTTCTAGTAAAAATGAAAGATGGGTAAGCCTCCCCCCAAACATAATCCAGGAAACTTGGGAAGACCTAAATTGATGGAAGACTATGCTTCATTTATGGTTTGGAAGACTCAGTATTGCAAAGATGTCGATTCTGTCAAAATTGGTCACTGTAATCTCAGTTGAAATCCCAGGAGTTTCTGGGTTTTGGGGTTTTTTGCTTTGTTTTGTTTTTTCAAAAAAATTGACCAGCTGATTCAGAAAGCCAAAAATAACCAAAACTCTCTTGGAGAGTGTTTGTCATTAAATAATTAAGTGTGATTTGGCCAAAGGATAGGGCAGAAGAAAGGTCCAGAAACGTATCTGTGCATATATGCTCACTCAATTTTTTTCCAAGTATTGCTGCAGAGCAATGGGGGGAAAGTGGCGTTTTCAATAAATTATGCTGAGGCAGTTGGATAACCATTAGGAAAAAATAAATTTTGACTACTGCCTCATACCATATGCAAAATATCAATACTAAATGACCTGCAGAGCTAAATGAAACACAACAAAAACATTAGCATGAATAGTAAAGTTTAATAAATTGGACTACATAAAAGGTAAAACTTGCACTAATCAAAAGGCCTTATTAAAGTTCAACATGAATATACTCTATGACCTAGAAATTCCACCTCAGATACACACCCAGAAATGTGCACTCACGGGCACCAAAAGATACATATGATGGTAGAACATAGACATAAATTATGGTGCATTCACACAATGAGATACTACACAGCCACTATAAGGAATGAACTAAAGCTATAGATGACAAAATGGTTGAGCATCAAAAACAATATTGATGAAAAGAAGCCAAATGCAAAATAATATAGACTGTATGATTCTATTTATATGAAGTTCAAAAGCAGGCAAAACTTGACTATAGTGCTGCCAGTCAGCATAACGGTTATACTTTGAAGAGGACAAAGAAAGTGAGAATTGGAAAGTGATATGGGGGAACAGGAGAAGCTTTGGAGTAATGATAATGTTATATATATATTTTTTAACCTGGATGGTGGTTGCATGGATATTCACTGTTTGACAAATCATTGAACTCTATGTTTATATTTTTAATATTTCCATATTTGTGTTATTCATCACACAGAAACACGTGTATTTTAGATTTATTCATAAATATTTTATAGTTTTGATATTTTTGTGAATAGGGTCTTTGGTTTTTCCACTCATTCATTTATTCAACAAGTATTATTTAAGCATTTCCCTGTGTCAGATACTGGTTTAAGTACAGAGAAACAACAACGAATAAGATGTAAAACAGCACTTCTCTCATCAGATTGACATTCTACTGGGGAGATGCAGATTATAAGTAAACAAATGAATGAATAACGAGAAAATCTCAAATAGAATTAAATGCAATGAATTAACCAAAATGTTGAACTTGCAAGTAGCTATTGCTGGTGTATAAGAAGGCTTTTTTGTTTGTTTCTTTTAAATTTTGGGTAACTAGCTAACTAACTATCTTGGAGAACTTCCTTACTTGGTAAACTATCAGTTAACTCACTTGGAATCTTTTAGAAAGAAGACATACAAATGGCTAGCAAACATATGAAAAAATGTTGATCATCATTAGCCATCAGGGAAATTCAAATTAAAACCACATTGAGATACCACCTATAGCAGTTAGAATGGCAAAGATTAACAAGGTAGGAAACAACAAATGTTGGAGAGGATGTGGAGAAAGGGGAACCCTCTTACACTGTTTGTGGGAATGCAAGTTGGTGCAGCCACTTTAGAAAACAGTGTGGAATCCCTTAAAAAATTAAAAATAGAGCTACAGTATGACCCAGCAATTGCACTACTGGGTATTTACCCCAAAGATACAGATGTAGTGAAAAGAAGGGCCATATGTACCCCAATGTTCATAGCAGCAATGTCCACAATAGCCAAACTGTGGAAAGAGCCAAGATGCCCTTCAACAGACCAATGGATAAAGAAGACATGGTCCATATAGATGTATATATAAGGAAGATGTGGTCCATATATACAATGGAATATTACTTAGCCATCAGAAAGGATGAATACCCAACTTTTGCATCAACATAGCTGGGACTGGAGGAGATTATGCTGAGTGAACTAAGTCAAGCAGAGAAAGTCAATTATCATATGGTTTCACTTACTTGTGGAACATAAGGTATAACATAGAGGACATTAGGAGAAGGAAAGGAAAAGTGAATTGGGGAAAATTGGAGGGGAAGATGAACCATGAGAGACTGTGGACTCTGAGAAACAAACTGGGGGGTTTTGGAGGGGAGGGGCTTGGGGGTTAGGTGAGCCTGGTGGTGGGTATTAAGGAGGGCATGTTTTGCATGGAGCACTGGGGGTTGTACATAAACAATGAATCTTGGAACACTGCATCAAAAACTAATGATGTATTTTATGGTGACTAACATAACGCAATAAAAAAGATGATCATTAAATCTCTGCATAATAAGTTAGTCTCCTTTATCAATATTTGTTCTTCTGGTGGAACTGTTCCATCAAGTTTAATGGAAGCCACCTGATTTCAAATATCCGCGCACGTAGTTCAAATCTACAGGCATAATAGTAAGGCACCATTTGTTTTACAAGCTGTACTTTACTATTCCAACAGAAGAGGGTACTCTTGAACCAAGAAACATTGCCTTCCTAAAAGTAATGTCATTTAGTCCTTTTTAGCCCCCAAATTCTATACATTTCAGAATGAACAGAAAAAGTTGTCCAACAAACATGCAAAACTACTATAAGAAGAAAATAGTGAAAATCAAAACTTTTCAGTTCCTAAAAATGTTCCCCAAAGAATCAACCATGAGCCAAAAAAAAAAAAAAAAAAAAAGCTACAACATTTTACCTTATGAGTTAAATACTACTTATAAAGCACTGTGGGGACACCTGGGTGGCTCAGGCAGTTAAGCATCTGCTCATGATTTCAGCTCAGGTGATGATCTCACGGTTGTGAGATCGAGCCCCTCTGTGCCTAGCAGAATCTCTTTCTCTCTCTCTGTCTCAAATAAATAAATAAAATCATTTAAAAAATTGTGAACACAAAGAATGCTTCAAATCATAATTGCAAAAAATTAGAATGGAAATGAACAACAACAACAAAAAGAAATATGTGTCATGATTATCTTTGTTCATTACTGTTTGGGGCTTTGATTAAATTTTCATCTGGTGTTATTGTTACTATTCTTACTTTTCTTCTGTTAATGCTTCTTGGGTATTTCTCTTATATCGTTACTCTAATCCTCATATTCTTGTTATTGTGTCCTATTAATAGCGTATAAATAAATCTTTGTCTTTTTAATTCAGTGGTCTTGTGATTGTGGAATTTAACTTACCCACATCTCTAGGACCTTAGACTTATTGCCACCTTATTTTACATTATGTATACACTATGCCTTCTTGTTTCTTGTCTTATTGATCATATTTCTTTGAATTGATCAAGTATTTTTCATTCTTTTTTCCCTAATGTTTCAGCAATTGTGCATTCTATCTCAACTCTCCAACTGGTTAACCTTTGGTTTAACACAAATATTAAACATAAATTTCTATTAATGTCTGAAGTCAATCACTCTTCACTCTTCAATCCCACCATCTCCTACTTCTCACGTTGAGATCATGTGAATCCTCATTTTTTAATAATTAATACTAATTTAAGCTTAAGTCACATTTTACTCTTTTTTTCTTTTTTGGCATCACAGTTATGCATGGCTCACTTTTTCCTCTCCAATTCATCTTTTTTTTTTTTAATTTTTTATTTTTTATAAACATATATTTTTATCCCCAGGGGTACAGGTCTGTCAATCACCAGGTTTACACACTTCACAGCACTCACCAAAGCACATACCCTCCCCAATGTCCATAATCCCACCCCCTTCTCCCAAAGCCCCTCCCCCCAGCAACCCTCAGTTTGTTTTGTGAGATTAAGAGTCACTTATGGTTTGTCTCCCTCCCAATCCCATCTTGTTTCATTTATTCTTCTCCTACCCACTTAAGCCCCCATGTTGCATCACCACTTCCTCATATCAGGGAGATCATATGATAGTTGTCTTTCTCTGCTTGACTTATTTCACTAAGCATGATACGCTCTAGTTCCATCCATGTTGTCGCAAATGGCAAGATTTCATTTCTTTTGCACCCGAATGTTTATAGCAGCAATGTCCACAATAGCCAAACTATGGAACGAACCTAGATGTCCATCAACAGATGAATGGATCAAGAAGATGTGGTATATATACACAATGGAATACTATCCAATTCATCTTTTAAGGCTTTTTTGTAGTAGAGCTTGCTTCAGGTTAAAGTCTACAGATAGTCAACTAAGAGCCCTTGTTCAAGCATTTTTTTAAAGATTTTATTTATTTGACAGAGAGAGATCACAAGTGGGCAGAGAGGCAGAGAGAGAGCGAGAGGAGGAAGCAGGCTCCCCGCAGAGCAGAGAGCCCGATGCGGGACCCAATCCCAGTACCCTGAGATCACGACCTGAGCCGAAGGCAGAGGCTCAACCCACTGAGCCACCCAGGTGCCCCCCTTGTTCCACGCATTTTGCTATCACCAGTGACTAATAGTTTATATAGGTACATACTTCAGTTAGATTTCCTTGGAGTTCTCTTGGAACTCCAAAATATTGCCCTGTGTCGTCTTGTAGGGCCAAAGAGGAACCTAAACTCAATCTGATTCTCATTCCATTTTATGAATTCTATTTCTCTTGTCTCACAAAGCTCTTAGAATACTGCCCTCTTTCCCTGATCTTCAATAATTTAGCCACAGTGTGGAAGTGCAGGTTCTCAATGGTCCCTTTCAATCGGCATGAATTTTTTTCAATTCTCTGTATTTTTCTTTTATCTTTGAGTACTTCCTCCCTTCAGCTCTGTTCCTGAAATGCTCACTGATGAATGTTGGAGCTTCTTTCACTACCTAGCATGGCTCTTAACATACTTAAGTACCTTCTATCTCTTTATCTGTATCTTCTACGTTTTGTAGAATTTCGAGGTTCATTCTTCCAGCTGTCTCTTTGGCTGTGTTCATTCTGCTATTCAGTCCACTTACTGATCTTTTATAATAATTAAGCTTATTTCCAAGAATTCTAAATGAGTATCTTAACTTCACTTTATATGTCTTAAGGTATTTTATCTAATCTATTAACTCTGTTGAGGTTGATTTCTTGCTTTCATGTGGTTATTTCCTTCAGACATTTGCTAATCTATGTCATACACTTATCTCTGTCTTTGAGTTTCCCCGTTAGACTGTCCATGAATGCTGTTTTGCAGTTACCCCTGCCTGTGTTAGCAATTTAGGAGTGGAAGGTTCTGTATGTGCTCCTGGCAAGGATCCTAGCAGCTTGTACCCCTTGAGTGGGAATTTGTCCTCCTCTGTGACTGTAGCGGTCACCTGGGGGACATGGTGATGCATCTGTGATTCAAGTGGACCTGCTTACAGCCAGGGGACAAAGACCTCTGCCACTCAGTTGCTTGGCACAGGGCCAGGGCAGGAAGACTCACGCCAGCCAGGTGACTCCTACTTAAGAACTTGAACCGGGCATCATGATGATTGCCCACCCCATACTCCTTCTGCCCCCCTGAATTTTCCACCTCAAAGCTCAAAGCACACTGGAACCTAAAACTTTATCTCAGCCCTCAAAGGGCATACTTGCAAAATTTAAAAAATGGAAGTAAATGCCCTCTTATGTTCTTATTTCTATTTGGAAGAATATAAAGGGTAGTGGTTAGAAATCTACTGTATATTATCTAGCCAGACTGCCAAGTTCAAACTCTAGTCCAATCATCTGTGACCTGGGTGATCTTGTGCCTCAGTTTCCTTATCTGTTAACTATGATAACCCACTATGATCTGTTAACTAATGATAACCCACCTCTGAGGAAGATTGAGAGGGTTAAAGGGGCTAACACATATAAAGGTTTTTGATCAATACCAGTATGTGTAAGTACTCAACAAATCTCAAGAACTATTACTGTTCCAGTTCAGGGATTTCATGACTGTAGTCTTCTGAATATTGAAACTCACCCTATGCCTAGACCAAACATTAAAAAAAAAAAAATAGGGCCAAAAGGAAGAGTCACAACTTCCAACAATTTGGGGACATAATTAGAACTTAAAATTAAGAATTTCTCTTCTTACTTTGGCTGTCAGTTGAAATCATATTTTTACTAGATGTATTTCTTTACCTTTGGAGAATTTGACTGCATTGGATTTTGCTCAAAGCAACATGAATTCAATTTCAGTTCCTCTGATAGTTATAGCATGGTGCCAGGTGCTGGGGATTAAACATACCATGGTCACCTGTGCAGAAATACAGCTAGGAAGGATTTTCTGTTGCATTTACAACTTGACTGAACAGGAAATTCTTTAATCCTGTATTTTTCTCTCAAACCTGTAGGCTAGGTTTTAAGCCTAGAAATTTAACACAACATGAATTTTTGAGGAGCCTCTGATTATTTATCCTTCATAAGTGAACGTGTTCTTTTTTGCCCAAATGTTAACAGAATTATTTTCTCAGCCTTTTATTTTTACAGTTTCTTAGCAAGTCTATTTTTGCTTACTTTTCTTGGAAATCAATCCATGTAATCAGATGACTATCCAAGGTAAGAAAGTTTTCTTTAATTGTGTCTTGATTATTAATTTCATGGCAATTAATATGCTTGCTTTCTCAGAAACACCTAACTCTTGGGTTTATTCTCTGTTCTCTGTAGCCATGAATTTCCCTTTTATTATTTCCTATATATTCTAAAACAAACACTGAAATACACCCTATTCATCACTAATTAAATTTTCCAGTACATCAGTTTTGCTTCTTTACTGCCTCTAAATTCTATTTAAATTCTGCTGCTGTATTTTTAGTTCCCTGGCAGTCTTTTTATATTTCATCCAGTTTTTTCACACCTTGTCACAATTTATCTACCGTTTATCTTCATAGATTTCTTCTCCAATTCCACAAATGTCCTGCCTTCTTCAAACCTGTCAATTATCCCAAAAAGTTTTCTAAAGTTCTCTTCAAGTTCTTGCCACAAGTCATTTTCTGAAGCTTCAGATCTTTTTTTTTTTTTTTTTTTTGGTCTATATCATGATGTATTCATTCCTTACTGGGCACAAACTTTTTTTAAAGCTCTATATGTTCTCCTCATTTACATAACCTCGGACCTGGGATGATCTATTCAAAACCTATATGTGTCAACAAAAGGTTTGTGGGTTTCCACCAGATCCCCTGTTGTGCATTTGGTTGCTTCTCAAGTCCTTTCACCCAACCGTGGCTAAAACATTATTTGATGCATATGATGGATGACATAATTTAGAAGGGAAACAGTGTTATGAGAATATGGGAATTTTTTAATTAAATTTTAAGCATATAGAATACATTGGTAGGAGGTCTCTTAAATAAAATCTTGTGTTTTATATAGAGAGTTTAAAAAAAAGAATAACACAGTAGATTTGGAAAAACAAGAACACAACACGAGTAATGTGAATGAAGAACACGTCTGATGTTGGCATTCAACTACGGAGCAAGGAAACCCAATGAGACACCGCACAGTTTCCTCACCCATCATCCCAATCATAGGGCCTCCACCTAAGGTTAATGATACTGTAATAAAAAAAAAAAAGGCCACACATCCAAATGCAAAAGATAAACAGCAATCAAGGATGAAGCAACATGTGTTCTGGCTTGCTCCAGCTCAAGAAGAAGCTGGGGAGGAGTCTGAGGGGGAAAGATTCATGAGGTAATGTATGAAATCATAAGGAGGGCTGAAGTCAAAATAAAATAAAATGTACAAATCCTGTGACCTGGAGAGCACTAGAGAGCCTATTGAGTACGACACGTTAGTGGTTCTCTTCCCAGAATGCTTGTACTCAGAGTAAATGAATCAGTTATTTTGGAATCTACGTTGCTTCTTTTGTCTTACCTGTCAACCTTGCTGGGTGGAGGGAATCATGAATTAGAAACGGAGGAGCTCACTTCCCAGATTTGAATGCTCTGGCTGATTTTCTAGCACTTACAGAACATGCACGGACTTGCATGTTCTCTGTGCCTCTGGCTGCCATATTAAAAGGTCAGTCTCACTGGCACAAGAATGAAGAGAAAAGAACTCCTAAATTTGAGCATAATTCCCAGTTTCTCATAGGCTTCCATATACTGATTCCATAGAACTAAGTTAGAATCCTGTCTTCCCTGTATGGTCAGTCTCTCTGACACTTCAAAGACAGGGGACAAATGAAGTATACAAACCCAACAACATTGCCACCAGCGTTCTTTCTGTCTTTGTCCCACCAAAAATACTCTCCTTGTGAAGTCTAAACTGCCCAAGGTAGAAAATGCCAATACCCTCTCTTCACTTTCCTGTGCGTTGTATTGGAGGAGTATCAATCAGTCTTCAAATGGCGGCAAAAAGAAAAAAAATGACAAGAAAGACAGAGGCTGAGACCACAGCAAAGACAAAGGAGAGAAGTAGCTGTCTGGAATTTAAGCTGGCAAGGCTCTTGTGTTTCTGAACCCCAGTGAAGCCAGTAATGGGAGGGAACAAAGCTGACTGACACAGGGGTGGCACTATACAGGGAACCACTTGTTGAGGTTTTCCTTCCAGCTCTTAACTTGTAGTCAGTAGAAACGTCTTCCAAGTTTGATGATCCACTGGATATCACTCCTAGATTTTAGAATCATTGAAAGATTTCATAGTTTGTGTATGCCTTCATATATAATTACGGTAGAAAGTTAAGAAAGATTTTCTGGCACAAGATACATCTTTCCAACATAATTGAGATGAATGGTTAGTTTTGTAGAGTATGTATGTCTATATTTGGGGATGAAAAAAATTAAAGCTAGGTTTAGGTCACTAAAAAAGTCAGTTGGCACATAAAATAATGTACACATTTTAACTGACAAAAGTGTTTTATTTACTAAGAAGAAACATTTTAATCAATTGAAGATTAGTAAGTTTACTGGTTCACAGAATCTCACTCTCACTCTCATTTTTATAAGGAGATACACTTTCTCTTTGTGATTAAAATTCTGAGAGAGCCCAAAACAATGAGAAGATGTGTTTATCAAGGAAAAGAATAAGAACATAGCGATGCCAGACAATGCCAAACCTTCACAAAGGTCATAGTTATTGAGTTCATATCCAACAGCAACGACAGGTCAGGCATGGAATCTTCAAAATGTTAGCCCCAAAAAGAACCACAGAAGTGACTACATATTTTATTATCTGACATAAATTTGACCCATGGGACATGCCTTCTGTGGAAAGGACTTGGGAGAGCCACCTCAAGCTGCCTCACATTATCAAGGAGAAATTTTTTATACCACAAACAACCTTTGACAATGAGAAGCCTGTATGAGGAACATGGAACTTGTCCTTCACAGCACAAAGAAATCATTAATATAGAGGCAAATGGGGGGACGGGGGCCAGCATGACTTAACCAGCTGAACTTAACCTACCTTCTCTTGCAAAAACAGCCACAGCCACCCTTAACCAACACGGTGGCAACTGGGAGGAGGATGCTCATAGGGCAGGGCAGGGCAGGGAAATGGGGCCACGGACAAGACCAGAAATTCACCTTGACAGAATGATTCTCCACTTCCTTGAGTTAGGCATTGGTAATAGTCATTCCAGAGCGTTCAGCTAAGGCAGAGATCAAGAATTCAGACAGACGTATCAGAGAACGAAAGTCCCAGTTCTAGAGTCTTAAACACTTGGGCATCTGGCTTTCAGTAGACTAGAGATTGATATGAAGCCAACAACGTTCTTGATATAGATTTCCACATGCATCATGCCCAGACCCAGGCCAGCTCTCAGGACGTGACCCAGCATAAGGCCTCCAGGAGGAGATAGGTCCATGTGGCAGACTCCTGACTGAGGGGGTTAGGGAGCCAGCAGTCTACAGGGGGGGCAGCGCTCCCCTCCCCCACCTAACTTGTTGGGTATTTAAGAGTAACTACAGAGGCGAATTCTCTGAGGAAGGGGTGAAAAGACACAGAGGATCATGCTTCATGATGATGGCCTAGGAGACTCAATTAGGAAAGCTGAGACTAATTTTTAAATCCACTGCCGCTCCCCTAGGTCAATGTCAGATTCGCAAAACATGTCCTGACCGCAGAACGAGTGCTGGTCAGGGCAGGCTTCTGTCCTTGAGCTCTCACTTAAATCCACCCCTGGTGGGTGGATTTTCCCTTAGGTGAGAAGCATCTTACAGGGCATCTTCCATGCAGTAGAAGAAGATGGGAGAGAAAGAGGCAGGGCGTCTTGGCCAGCAGTGACCCCTGGTTTTAACTACCATAGAAATAGAGCTGAATTTCCAAAACACATTCCATTTAAACATTTCCTCCTGTTGCCCATGTTAAAGTGGTTTCTGAATTTATCCTCCCCTAGAAGTGGTCTAATAACTTGAACTTCCAGGATTCCTTTATATGGAAGTAGGGAACTTAAAGTCAGTACATTACACTGACCTTCAAGGTCACAAGGGTGAATTATATACTTGAAAGCTTAATGTGGTGAAAGGTTAGGGAGGGAGCCAGAGATTTTGGTATTAATGGACGTAGATGAAAGTCAGCTACAGGGTGAGAAAAGGATCAGGACAAGCTCAGGCCAGTGGCAGGAGGAAGGGGGCATGGAGCTGTGGCAGAATTCGGTCAGCTTTAGATATCAACAAGAATGCAAATTCCCATGTTCTTGCCAGCGGGAGACCGTTCTGCCACTTTCTTCCAGCTCCCGGGTTACTAGACAGTGTGCTCCGTTCAGGGAGAGCAGACCCTGCCATAGAATAGAATAGTTTGGGTTTTGTTGTGTCTGATGAAAAAGAGAAAAGGGTGATCGGCAGTAAACGTCACCCAGGAAGGTATGGACCTTCCTGTGCCAACAGCCCCACTGGCAGCAACTGCCTGGGTGCCATTTTCATTCACCTCCACAAAGGTTTTATGGAAAACTTTTGAAAGGTACAAATTGGGGCTTGGAGAGATTCCAGTAAGATCAGCCTTCCCTTCCTCAAAGATATCCGTGATGCCCATGTCCTGTAGAATAGAATTGAGATCGTAGCTATCTTCCAGGGTGAACTGCGGGAAGGAGACGTCTACTGTTTCTTCTGACATATTCTCTGAGCTGCTCCAGGTCACTATTTTTTCATGAGTGATGTTCCTTTCAAGCTACAAAAGGAAGAAAATAATATTTAAGGTCATATTATGAACCAGCAAAGGATGCCCCAATTACTTCAAAAGGCTTGAGTATGTTTCAACAGCCAGTAACAATCTTAAAGATCCTTCCCTAAGCCTCAACCTACTCTGATCTCATTTAAATCCCTCCAAGCAATTCTCTTGAGTCTTTAGAAGTCACAGGACAATTTGAGTTCTGGTATCCTCTGGTGTCTGACAGACTGGTGTCTGGGTGTCAAAGCCCAGCAAAGCTCCGTTGACCAAGTTGAGTGAGCTTGGTCATGCTTTAACATTCTGAGGTTCAATTCCCTCTTCTATAAAATGGAGATAATACCATTAGGCTCTTGAGGGATTAAACAAAATGATGTATATAGAGTAATTAACATAGTGCCAGCACACGATACATTTTGAATCGTGGCTATTGTTGTGATTCGTTATCCGGGTATTTCTCTCTTCCTCTGTCTCCATCTCTTCACTGTACAGAACAACACACCACTGAGGCTCCCCAGCCTTCACTGATCCCCAGCTCACAACCACTTTATCCCAGTACCAGATCTCCACCCTGTCAAGGCACTTGCACCCAAAAACAGAGTTCAGCTAACAGCTCTGTTCCATGAGCCATAGCAGAAGAGTCCAAGCAAGAGGCCAGAAGTCAGGCTATTGAGCATTTGCAGCAAGTCTCACATCACTCCATGTCCAGATCACTTGGTCTGGAGAACCACCGCAGAGAGCTATGAGATGGGAGAGGAAAGCCCTATCCAAGGCTTTTGGCATTTTCTAAACCAATGAGGACGAACTCTCTCATTGAATTCAGATTCTTACATATTCTCTGATATCTCTGATAACTGAGGTGCCATCCTTCCTCAGGCAGGTAGATGGTTAATAGGGCTGCTCTCCAAAGGTTGACAGTGAAGTATTTTGTAGAGACAGTGAAGTGAAGACTTACCTCTTCCAGGCCCTTCACATTATCTGCAGAGCAAGAAGGCAGCAGGACGAACATGCTGAGTGCCCCCTTGGTATACCTCATTTCAAGGATCTGTGCCTTCAACTCCTCTATGAAACCGATTCGAAACAGGCCCTTTTGGTTCATCATCTTCACAGTCCTCTTTTCATTCTGCAGTGGACAAGATAGAAAGTCATGGAACAGTCATGGGAGGCTCATGCACCCCCATGGCCTTCATCTCCTGAAAACGGGGCTCCACTAAGATAAGAAGCATCTTCACCAGAATCTCTGAGCCACACCAGTGACCCAACCCATGAGTCCTCTGCCCACTGATCAGCCAGCCCGTCCTTGCCAACACCTTATTTTCCCTTGGTTTTCATAGGTTCTTCAGCTCCCAAGACAACTCATTAGTAAACCATCTATCCAGGCTCTCCCTGTAACCTAGCCAAGGGATACATCCCCACCAGCTTCCTACCTTCTGTGTCTGCACCACCCAGTCTGTTGGCCTCACCTGATCTCCTGACCCCTTCTTACCTTCGCTGGCCTGGAGCTTTGGTTAAATGATAATTATCTACATATTGAATCACAGTACTTCTTCCATAGGTTTCCATCAGATCAAAGGCCACCACCCCAGACACCTCATGTTTAAGAGAGGTCATCAATCGACAGATGAGGTGCACAGTGCTTGCAAGAGGAACACAGCTGACAGGTGGTGGGCTGGGATCCCAACATTCCCTTTTCTCCATTCTACAGTTCGGTGGCTTAGAACATGAGTTTTTGAGATAAATACTCACAGATGTGAATGCTAATGCATGAATTTAGCCATGTAACATAACCTTTGCATTCTTGCCCCTCAACTCCTAAATGGGAATAATAACACCCATTTCCATAATGATATTTCAGGGAACAAGTGAAATAATGAATCGAAAATGCTCAAAGTGGTGCCTGGCACCAAGATGGTCAACGAACTTCCGATACTGATCTTTCTAATAACAAAATATTCTTATTATATTGTATGCTGTAACCCAGAGACCTAAGTTTTAGAGTTGAGTACACATACTCTAAGTCATACTTCTTAATGGAAATTATGAGAGAAATATCTAGAAAACCACGTGCTATATAGTATCATACCTCATTTAGAGAGAAAGGGGCATCAACTGTGTTTTTAGGGTCAAAATATTTTTCCCATTTGGCCTTGAAGTAAACAGCATTCACCAACACCAGCACCGTCGCACTGTCAATTGCATCCTTGTTGAAGAGTTCCTTGATCTTACCTTAAAAAATGTTTCAGAGAATATCCTGAATGTGAATTGTACCTGAAGTATTCAGGTAGACAGATTTTCCTGAAGGCTGCTTTCCATCCCCAAGGCTAGGGCATGTCTGATTCAAGAACTAACCTAAGAAAATGACGCCACTCACAGTACAGTCCTGGATGTGGTGGAGGCGATGGGGTGTATCGTGGGGGAGACACACTGTCTCTCAACCGCAAGAAGGACCCATTTTAAACCTTGAAACTGAGGGAATTTCCTTCCATTCCCTGAGTCACTGTGGTTGGAAATTGCCATGAGACATCCTATGCCATTATTTACTTGTCTTTTTTTTTTTAATTAAGTTCAATTAGCCAACATATAATACATCATTAGTTTTTGATGTGGTGTTCAATGATTCGTTAGTTCTGAATAATACCCAGTGCTCATCACATCCTGTGCCCTCTTTAAAACCCATCACTAGGTTACCCTCCTCACCTCCATGATTTACCTTTCCAAGTAGACCCTGCCACATGATTATATTATAACTTCCTTGAGAAACAGGACTATTGGGTAAACTTCCTATCTCAAGTGCTCATCACAGCACACAGTATATGCTTACATATGAACAAAAATGCATATAAATATTCTAGGCCAGGTCGGTAGGGGCTTTCACATGCCTCCTCTCATGCCATCGCATGTCAATTATGAGAAGTAGGTATTGTTTTCCCTTCTTGGAGAGGAATACACCACAGCTAGTGAGAGGTAAGGCCACACAGCCAAAAATCAGCAAGGCTGGCTGAGATCAGTGCTGGGAGCTTCCCACTCTTGGTCCAGCTCTGAGGCCCCTTGCACCATAACACAGCCCTGAGCCAGACTGGAAAATCCCACAGGGTCAGGCAATCACCCATTTGCAGTACACATTCTTTTCCATGCAAAATACCAAACCATTGGTTATCTGAATACATGCCTAGTCCTTAAAGATGACTAGAGCTTTCTACAGCAAGACTTCAACTTAAACTCCATAATAAAAGACTATGTTGACATCACCTACATTTAAAATACTGCCGGAGAGTTAACTAGTGCCTTAGTATACATTTTTTTAGTGAACATGCTTTCTTCTTGGCAACTGAGTGGAACATTGAAGAAATGGGCATTTTTGCAGCATATGGACCAAGTTAGGAGAAATAATTTTCGAATTTGGGTGCTTCTCCCAGGACAAGGCCAGACAGGGGAGTTCTATATTAAAAAATTATTCCATTTTATGTTTAATTCTAAATTTCACTACTCATCACTATCTCTAAACCCTTCAACCAGAAAACACCTACGTACCTAGTGAAACGTTGAAAAAAATTGGATTTAATTATTTCCATTTCCTTCTGAATAACTAGATTCTCTTTGCAATGTTTCTACTGACACTTAAAAAATAGAAACAGCTGGGACACGTGGGTGGCTCAGTCACTTAAGCGTCTGCCCTCAGCCCACATCGTGATCCCGGGACCCTGGGATTGAGTCCTGCATTGGACTCCTTGTTCAGAGAGGAGCCCGCTTCTTCCTCTGCCTGCCACTCCCCTGCTTGTGTGCGCTCTCTCTCTCTCTGGCAAATAAATAAATGAATCTTAAAAAACTTGGAAATAGTTAACATCCCACTGGCATGTCCTTGGCTGAACGGATTTCCCCTTTTATGAGGGAGCAAAGGAGAAACACAGCATCTAAGCGTGTAACTGTGCACCTGCAAAACGGGCTTTGAACACGGCCCATGCATGTGAGTACCTGGTCATGACAGACTTGTAATCTGAGACACCATGCTGACTTTTCTCCTTTTAAATGTAAAAGAAGACCAGCCACAATGTGTTTGGTCTTTCTTACCTTGGGACTGAGATTCAACCCAAAAGTTAATCTGTTGTCTGGACTTCTCGAAGTCCTTCCGGAAATCAACACTTTCAATGGTCGTGTGGTAAAATTCAATCACACCATCTAAGTATTCCTGTTAAATTGGAATAAAGAGAGATAATACAGTGAAATCAGATAACTGTGCTAATAGGTATGAGGCAGTCAAGAGAAGCCTAATGAGAGAGATGGTCATTTAAATGGGATGCACGTGGTCTCTGTCTATCCCCCACTCTTAATTAGCCACAGGCCTTTCATTCATCGTGGTGACAATTCAGGATATAGAATGCTTGTTCACAGGATTTGGGGGTGACTCAGTTGGCTAAACCTTCAATTCTTGGTTTCAGCTCGAGTCCCACGTCCGTCTCTGTGCTCAGTGCAAAGTCTAATTGAGATTCTTTCCCCTCCCTCTCCTTCTCCCTCTGCACCTCCCCCTGTGTGCACTCTCTCTCTCTTTCTTTCTCAAAAATAAATAAATAAAATCTTTTTAAAATAGAAAAAAGAATGTCTATTCATGAAGCAGTCTACAGTTACAAGGGCACAAGCTGTTCCTACCAGATATCCTTGAACGTCCCATTTGTGGAGACCCTATAACATCAGTATTAAGTTACTTGAGAGATTTAGCTGCAAAATGCCTCTATTTTTAAGAATTAAAGCCCTACTTAACGGTAACAGTTTCCGGAGCGATGAAAACGTTTTGGAAATTGGGTGATGTTTGCACAACATTGTGAATGTGATCAAGGCTAACAAACTCTTTACTTAAAACTGATTAAAATAGCCAATTTTACATTATATGTTACCACAATTACAGGGTAATATACCCAAATGACTGGCATGTACAATTTTAATAGGTGAATTGTATGATATATGAATTTATACCTCAATAAAGCCAGTACAAAAAAAAAAAAAAAAGAAAGAAAGACAACATCTAAAAGCTCATTGTCACTGTTGAGAGAACATACTTCTTTTGGCCAAAGGAGGCTAAGCCCGCCCCCTCACTAGACCAGCCTAACCACCTACAGCACACATCTGCCTATGGTCACACCCCTCATGCCCATTGCTAAGTATGTGGCTCCTTGCAACGGTGAGAGAGGAACCTGATGGGTCTTGCTATAGGTACACGCTGCTTAGCCACAGGGAGGAGCCAGACGCCCTTTGGCTTCAAACGCAGACTCCTTCTGCTATACCTCGGTGCTGCTGAGTACAATTCTATTGAGGGGTGGCCTCAGGGTGGCAAGAGAGGGGATTTTAAAGATGTGCTGGGGGAAGGGCGGGGAGGGACAGGAAGAAGAACTACCAAGTGCATCTACCAGGCACCTTTACTGGGAAAGACGGTCCCAACAGAGAAAGTCATTACCAAACCCACGTGTGCTCCAAAGTTATTAGGGTCACACGACCCCCTTTCACCCACAACAGGCCTCCTAAGCTGCTCAAGTTGAAAACTGGCAGAACCAGGGCAACCAACAGTGTGGGAGAGAAAGAGGTGGGTCCCGGGGAACCCCCAGTCCACGGTACATCACAGTACATGTCAGACAGGATTGTGGTCCAGGTGCCCGGTGAGTAATCCAGCTACTCCCTGATTTTTACAACGTTTGCCATACAATAGTTGTAATACCAGCCATGCCGAACTCACCGGACAGATCTCGAATTCCTGCTCTCCGTAAAGCCTATTGGCAATACTTAGGGTGTAATCAACCCGGATCCTGTCTATCTTGGAGAGAAGCTTCCCGAAGTAGCAACTGAGCAGTCCACTCTCATCACTGGAAGACTCATCCTGACAAAAGAAGAAAGAAAATGGGACCGGATCCGGAGAGCAAAAGGCCACCAGAGCCCGTTGTCATTTCATGTCGTTACCATGAGGGGGAGCAAGCTGAGAAGAAGAGAGGGATGGAGGGCGGGAAGGGGTCCCAGGGGAAGACCATTGCTCCCACTAGGTATCAGGGTCCTCCAGGAACGGTACATCCGGGGACTCAGCAGTGCACACTGTGTTTGAGTTCAGTGCATCTCCTTTTCTTCTATATTCAAAAATACAGAAGAAAAAGACAATCTTCTCTCTACCCTCCTCTTAAACTTTCTAAGGTACAGGGATACATAACCTGGAGAATATCTTTCCCACTCCTGGTATGAGGCAACCAATAAAAGTAATATTTCCCCCTGAAACAGATAAGGAGAGGTAGAGAAAGAGAGTAAGACTCCCACGGCTGATTCCCGCCCCTTACTGCCTTTCATCTTCCACCGCGCTCCATCCCGGGGACCTGTGACCCGGAAAAGTAGTTGAGTTCTGGGGCTTCCCTCTAACTGCCTTTATCATGAGTAGAAGATACCACATCCTACTCTTTAGGAAACTAGCTTACAGCCACCGACATATAAGATACATATTGCCAAACAGAGCGTAACCAGGATGAGCAGTTCACAAGAAGAGGGGCAGGAGTTCATGGTGGCTCACCTGTAGGGTCAGAGGCTCCGTTGTTTCTTTCTGTGCCTCCAGAGGGCTGTCCCCCTGCACTTCCTGTGTTTTGCTTTTCAGACAGGGATCGGGTTCTTTTCTTTCATTCTGGGAAAATTCATTGAAGTGTAGTACCTGCGTGAGGACAGCGATGGGGTTTCTCAGATGATACGAACCGGGAAATCTGAACAGCTTCAGAACCTTTTTATAGTGTGGCAGGGACAAGGACTCCAGAGTCAACCCCGCAACGACAGTGCGAAGCATAGCGGATGATCCTTTTGACTTGGTTGTGAGGTGGAATGGAAGGGGAGTAAACTGCATGCAACCCCCGGGGGGTCTGCACTGAAGAATGAGTAACCAAACCAAAAGGACGTCCGGGTCTCCACGAGACGCACATGGCTGTGGAGCTGGTCAGACTGTTAGTGTAAAATACTCATTGGATTTGTGAAGACTTAGTATGAAAAAAAGAATTAAAATATCTCATTTAAATTGCTTGCTTGATTACATGTTGATATGATATTTGGGGTATATTGGGTTAAATAAAATATACTATTAAAATGAGTCTCACCAATTTTTTTTTTTTTTAGTTTCTTGTGGCTGCTAAATTTTTTTAAATCACATGTGGGGTTTGAATTATATTTGTGTTAGCACTGATCTAGAACTTTCAGTCAATGAAGCAACTGAGAGCAGTGAAAGACAAGTCACCCAGAGCATTGCAGGAAAGGTAGGAGACAAAGGCACATCTTGCGTTGCTCGGGACTGTTTTGCTGGGCAAGTGAAACCCAAGTGCTTGGAGAAAGAACCTCTGACACCTGATGGAAAGGATGCCAATGACAGTCTAAAGCTAAGTTCTCCTAATGGGATACTGTTAATAGAAGTAAATTAATAAAGCAGAATAACTCCAAACACATTCTACCTTAATCCAAGAATTCAACTCCTCCATATTAGGGACAACAAACAGGTGTCTGCATAACCTCTGTGCTGTGTATGAGATCCAGGGAAATTATAAGACCAACCTCGGAAGCCTGCAGATTATTTGGGAAGTTGTTCTTGTCACATAAATTCGTTCATTCTACAGATTTGTATTGGAAGCTGCTATTAGCCAAGCATGGTTCTAGGACAAAGTTTCTTGCCATCTGGAGAATTATATTCTAGCCTGGTAGGCACATAGTAATGAGCTACTGTGTGCATTATGTTGGAAGATGGAAAATGCCATGTCAGGGAAAAGTAGGTAGGGTAAGAAGTCATTTTATGGGGTGAAGAGTCAGGATGCAGCATTAGATTGAGAGGTGAAGGAAGGACCGGTTGAGAAGGTAAACTCTGATCAAAGTCCTGAAGGAGAAAGTAAGTTATAGATCAGTTATCTGGGGGGGAAAGCCATTAGGCAAAGGGGATGGAGCAAAAGTCCTAAGGCAGGAGTGGGCAAGCTTACCCAGGAACATGGAGGCCAGCATGTTTAGAGGAGTGGGGAGGGGACAGGGTGATAGAGGGAGTCACCTGGTTGATGGGAAGTCAGACACTAGATCTTCATGGGCCACTGTAAGGACTCAGGCTTCTATCATTAGCTAACTTGGAAGTCCAGGTTTTGAAACGATGAGAAATAGGCTCTGCCTGAGGTTTTAAAGGATCTTTCTGGCAGCCAGATAGAAAAGACTGTCAGCGGAAGCAAGGAAGCCCATGAGGAAGTTGCATCCAAGTTAGAAAGGATGGTGGTGGGTCAGACTCAGGGACACAGCGGGAAGCACCTACGTTCAGGTTGTGTATCAAGAGAAAAGCCTGTTGGAGTTAGATGTGAAGTGAGAAAGAGAGAAGTCAAGAAGGACACCAAGATCTTTCCCACTGGATACATAATTGGTGCTTACTACATACCTATTTATGGAATGAAAGAACACATAGACACATAAGAAATACTGTTAGTGATGTCAGGATGGATAATTATAGAGCAGAAGAGGAACAGATATACGGGCAAACAGACAGACACACAGAGACAGAGAAGGTGACTGAGAGAAGTTATGAGTCTGGGGAGGCTGAAGAAGTGCCATAAAGGAGGCAGAGGTTTCACTGAGCCTTGAAGAGAGAGCAAGGTGGGATGTAAATGAAAACTCCAGGGCAAATGCAGTCTCCCCCCAGGCCCCAGGCTCAGTGAGCATCAAGGCTTGCGAAAGAAGGACTAGGGTCTGACGTTGAGGGTGGACCCAGAGATACCGGAGCCATACCTGGTCGATCTGCTGTGCACTCTCGCTTCTGGCCCCCAGGCGGACCATGCCAAGGGCAGCTGAGAGGCTTAGAGGACAGAAGAAGATGTTTTTATGAGGATCATCTTTGCTTATCTCCTGGAAAAGATCAAAGCAAAATTTGGTGTTGGCTGCCACGAGAGAGTCCATCCTGAAATTGATGACAGCCTAAAACCAAACACAAAACAAAACAGAGAAAACATTATGGTCAGAAGGAGATAAATAAACAGTTCTTATTTTAAACACATGAGATATAATCATATACAATGATTCCACGTGTTATTAAAAACTCAAAAACTAAGGTCATCATCATCTTGGTATATAGATATTGATGTCCATATTGATATTGATACAGACAGAGGTCTATTTTTATTTAGTGATATGATTTAGTTCCCTAAAGCTGCTGTAACAAATTACCACAAACTGGGTGGCTTAAACAAAAAGAATTTATTCTCCCTCAGTTTTGGAGACCAGATGTCCAAAATCAAGGTATTGGCAGGATTGGTTCATTCTGGGGGCTGTCAAGGAGAATCTGCTTCTTGCCTCTCTCTCAACTTCTGGTGGTTTCCAGCAACTGTTGACATTCCTTGGTTTAGAGAGGCACCACAAGTCTCTGCCTCCATATGGTGTTCTTCCCTAGTCTTCTGTGAGTCCACATTTCCCCTTTCTTATAAGGACACCAATCATTGGATTAGGGCCCACACTAATCCAGTATGACTTCATCTTAACTTGATTAAATCTGCAAAGACCCCATTTCCCAATAAGAGCACATTCAAAGGTACCAAGGATTAGGTCTTAGACAAGTCTATGGGGGATACGATTCTATTGTGGTAAAACTTCCTTTATTTAGGTAAAACAAAGTCACAAGCAACCATGTCCTCATGGTCAAGTCTGCAACCAAGAAAACTATATCCCACCTCCTTCTTCACAGGCTATACATGGTTCTGCTCAAGTCCTTTGCCAGCATTCTCCCCTCAAGATCCTTGGACTGACAATACCCAGCAAATTGTCATGGGCCATGTACTTTGTCACCTTCTCACCTCCTTTGACTCATTCCACATGCAACTTGCAAGCCTTGAGGTGCTTCAGGCAGTCATTGATATTATTGCTCAAGAGATCATTGATCTTGAAATATGTTGGGAGTTTAGAAGTCATTAGATTTAATACCTTTCCTTGACAGTGTAGAACCACAGTGATATGGAACCAGACTAAGGGAGTGATTCCTTCATGACAGATTCCTTGCCTCTCACCAATAATCTGTTCCAGAAGTATCAAGAAAATCTTACATAGATCTCACTTTGGACCATCCCAAAAGAAATGCTTTCTCTTTTGTCTTTTTGTCAATGTTTTGCCAATGTATTATATTTTTTTTGTCAATGTATTGCATATTTTCCAAGATGGAAATTCAAGCCCCTTTATGTCTATTTTTTAATCATCAGACATGTGGTACATAGTAAAGCATTAAGAAATTATTATTGCACTGAATTGAACATTGTACATTGGTTTTAGAATCTTTCCAGCTTAACACGGCTTTTTTAGTCTATAAAACCTAACTCAAAAAAAAAATTAAATACCCATTTTTAAAAGTGCCAGACATATGTTTTACATATATTAGCTTTAACCCTACAACTTTACAGAGTAGATATTGTCATTCCCTTTCTACCAATGAGAAAAGAATCAAAGAATTGAATCACACATATTGGCCTAAACTAAGTGCTCTTTCTGCTGTATCTACTATTTCTCCTAAGTTGTCCTCAGTGTAGGACAGACTGGTCAAACACATACCCACTATATACTGGTGTTCTCCCCTGTTCAGTTTAGAGTCCATTTTTATGCTTATATTATTTTTCCTGCCAAACTTGTATGTGATGCATATTTCTCATTTTGTGCTGCTAAAACTGGGTTCAGATAGATGCTTTCCAAGAAACATATGTCCTGAACTTGTCTGGAAATTCACTAATGTTTCAGACCTCAAGAATCTACATTCTTTAGGTGGAAAATTCCTTCACATCCAAAATGTTCTACAACAGTATCTAGCATTACCACTTCAGTAACAAACTTTCTAAGGAAGTAGAGAAATCAGATAAATTCAAGATGGTCTGAGTCAAGGGGATTTCACAGACTTGTGTTAAATCATAAAATTTGGGTAAAAAGTAGTCTCATCTTTTTTAAAGTCTTGGTCATATAATCAAGGTTGCTATTTGATACAAATCTTTGGCACCAAAGGAAAAGGCAGTGGATACTCTGGCTCTTTGTTCACTACTATAAAAGAAGGCTAAAGACAAAATACTCAAGGCAAAGATAGGATTTGGATTGAAAATTGAATGATCCCAACCTGGTCTTTAAATGTGCCAGCTATTTGCTCAATTTTAGCCTGTTTCTGTTTACGGATGTGCCCCTGGCATCAGAGGGAAGGGTGTTCCTTTCTGGTGTGACATGCACAGAACTGAGCAGCCTGGAGTCTTACCTACCAAGGACATGATGGCTCATGCAGGCCAACTCCCTTCTTCTTGAGACTAAAAATCCTGAGGCCAGAAGCAGCAGTGACTTGCACACAATCACACAGCTGGCCGGGAGAAGAACAAGGCTCAGACCTCTCCATGCCCAGGCCTGCTCTCTCCTGGAAAAGATTGCTTTCTGCCCATTTCTAATTCAGCTAATATCCTTATTCACTCTGGGAGCTGCAGTGTACCCCCACACTCTGTCTGCCCATTGGTGCCTAAAGATCAAGGAAACTACACTAAATTTTGTGAACTTTTCACACATTCCCTAACCTGGCTCCAACTACAATCTTGTCCTCACCCAGCAACAGTTTACTTTTCTGTGCCTCATCAGGTTCTACCCTGTGGATTGGTTCTAAGTTTCCTTTAGAGTCTATGTAGCATAACTCTGCCCACCTTCCAAGGGAGGGGTGAGAATGCTCCTCATGGACGAACAGCCTAAAAGCTGCAGTTGGTATTGGATGCCTGTATGTAAGCATTTATTACAGGAGAATCTTTCCTGGTGTTCTATAAACCTCTAAAATATAGAAAAATGAGCACTTAGTAACTAGATTAAAAGGTCATCCAATAATTACCTTCTGAGAGTTGTCATTTTGTTTGTTTTTGAATTAGAAACTGGCTAAATCTGACAGTACCCTAATTACCCGATAACCATTTCGAAACTTATCCCATGAGGACAGTCACTGCACACAGTAGCATGAGCTGACTGAGACCCAGTTTTCACCTCTGAGAAATCCACCATCTCATAAAGCAGGTATCTCAACAGAAGCAGCTCCCATGATCTGAGAGCATCGTGCAATCCCATACTCATTTACAAAAGGAAATGGAAAAAGCAGGGGCGCCTGGGTGGCTCAGTTGATTCACCCTCCCACTCTTGGTTTTGGCTCAGGTGATGATCTCAGGGTCATGGGATCAAGCCCCATGTCGGGCTCTGTGTTCAGCAGGGAGCCTGCTTCAGATTCTACCCCCCGCCCCTCCCCTCCCCCAATTCATCTGCATGCTCACTCTCTCTCTCTCTCTGAAATAAATAAAATCTTTTAAAAAAAGAAATAGAAAAAGCAGAAGAGTATTACATAAGAAAAAAATTTTAAACAACACTCATCAAGACTTATTCTAGTATTCCTCTAGTAAAATTCAAGCAAGTAATTTAAAAATATCATGTTTTCAACATTTTAAAGCTACTTAACACTGTTCTTATTCATTAGAGAGACACTCTGGTGGTCAGTAAAAGCCATGCTATGTTGTTACAACAGAAAATAAAGGAGGAAAATCTCTAAGGTCTGTTTTGCTGTCCTCATCAAAAATCCCTTTACATCGGTACTAATTTGAAAATAGTATGACCAAGCCAGTCTCCAAATCCACTGGATTTACATATGGGACCAATTTAGCAATAAATGGAAAGTAGAGATCTAATCATCATCATACTAAAATGTAACCATAACAGATATTTTTCAGAGGTGTGTAGCAAAATACCTTTCAGATTTTAAAAAATGGTGTGTACAAATAAGTTCATAGAAACACTTTCATAGTAGCCCAAGTTCAGAAGCAAACCAAATGTCCATCATCAGAAAGATAAATAAACAGCTTGTGGGTCAGGTATACAATGGAATACACAGCAATATGTCTGAGTGAACTCTAGTGCGCCATTAGAATGTGGATCTCATAAGCACAAACTTGAGTGAAAGACGATGGATGGGAAGAGTCTATTACAGTACAGTTACACAGAACTTCTCTATATATTTATTATGGATGTACATTTATACGTAAATATACATAAATTTTATATGTATGGATGAAGTTTAATTTTAAAATGTACTCTAGATGTATTACTAAACATGGCAACAAATTTTAGAGCACTGAAAATTTATTTGTGTTTAACACAAGAACTAAGATTAGAGGAAAATTTGAAGAATAACATCTCAAAGTGAAATTCAGTCTCCAGATGCAATTAGGAGTTCCCCAAGCATTAACAATAGCTACTTAACATCCGCTATGGAAACTATGCACTTCACAAAGAAGTTACTGTTTGGCGAAGTCTGAGTCTAAAGGCGGATTGCTGAGTAAGCTGCTTCTTAATAAGCTACAACTTGAAACACTTGTACATAATTTACTTCAGTCATCATTATTTCCAAACAGACTTGAAATAATCTTTAAAATAGCAAGGTCCCTCAAAACTCTATCCAGCTCAAAAAATTAGCACTACTCCACCTATAATGACTTTATAATAGCTACCATTTAATTTGCCTACCATGTGCCTGGCATTTCACAAATGTTGTCTCTAATTCTCAAACAATCCGTAAATCAGAAATTATCTTCCTTTTTGTTGACCAGTTGTATCAACAAATCCGTCAGCTTGGTCACCCTCTTTCCTTCTACATCATGCTGCCATCTTGGGCAGATGGCATTTGTGCTCTGCAAGACCATGGCTCTAGTAACCCACCACACAGCTTCATGACAAGAAGATGTATGTATAATAAATAAGAAATTAATAAGGCAAATACTGATTAAAAAATAATAAAACATGTATTATTGGTTTCACTGGTGTATTGACCGATGGCCAGCACTAAGTGCCCATCAGGACTACTCTGGACCACCTCATTGCCCAAGGGCACCTCCAGTCCCAGGTTGTTCTTCCAAGACTCCTCTGATCTGCTGAGGGGCTTGCTTCTCTAGACTGAACATTCCTCAAAGATTTTTTCAGATTGCTTTGAAACCTATGCAAATGTGTCATAAACATAGATTGGAACTTCATGATTACAAACAACTTTATCCCAAATTAGATCTGTCTTGGGTCATTTCATACTTACTGTCCTCAATATCACCTACCAACCACAATTTTAAAGAGTGGGGCTAACAGGCAATTTTTATTCAGGAAAAAAAAAACTCATTTTGATATCAATAATAATATATTATCATATTTATGTCTACAGTTCTTTCCAAGTAAGTGATTCATTATTTAGCCTTTAAGTAAAAGGACTTCGGTTCTCAAAGTCAAATTTATGATGCAGATGGCAGAATATCAGATATCTTTAATGGTATTCTGCCATCTGCACTATAAATTTGAATTTTGCTCCCACAGTATTGACAAATCAATTGCCTTCATTTTCTTGTTGTTGTTTGTTTTTTTATTATTTTTTTATTTTTTTATTAACACATAATGTATTATTAGCCCCAGGGGTACAGGTCTGTGAATTGCCTGGTTTACACACTTCACAGCACTCATCATAGCACATACCCTCCCTGATGTCCATAACCCCACCACCCTCTCCCATCCCCCCCACCAGGAACCCTCAGTCTGTTTTTTGAGATTGAGTCTTTTATGGTTTGTCTCCCTCCCGATCTCATCTTGTTTCATTTTTTCTTTTCCTACCCCCCAAGCCCCCTACATTGCATCTCCACTTCCTCATATCAGACAGATCATATGATAGTTGTTTTTCTCCAGTTGACTTATTTTGCTAACCATAATACCCTCTAGCTCCATCCATGTCATCACAAATGGCAAGAGTTCGTTTCTTTTGATGGCTACATAGTATTCCATTGTATATATACACCACATCTTCTTTATCCTTCATTTGTTGATGAACTTCTAGGTTCTTTCCACAGTTTGGCCTTCATTTTCTACATGTTTTCTAATCTTGTGATCATAATGTAGGTATAGACACAGATAATAAACACACGACATCCATATTTGTTTCCCTTATCACTCTGTGAGGTAACTATTTTTTTTCTATTTCTGTCTTTGCTTCCAAAACATAATTCACTTGCGGGCAGGTTCCAAGTTTCATTTTCATCTTTGTATCCCATCAGTAAAGAATACAAATAGTGGCACATAAGAACATTTCATAAGATTTTATGGTTTTATTTGCTAGCATCTGCCCCTTTTTCACTGTAAATAATTCTGACATTTGAGATATTAGATGAGGGGCACCTGGGTGGCTCAGTGGGTTAAGCCTCTGCCTTCAGCTCAGGTCATGATCTCAAGGTCCTGGGATCGAACCCAGGTCCGGCTCTCTGCTCAGCAGGGAGCCTACTTCTCCCACCCCACCACATGTCTCTCTGCCTGCTTGTGTTTCCTTTCTGTCTGTCAAATAAATAAATAAATAAAATCCTTCCCAAAAAAATAAGAAATATTAGATGATGACTCACTATTTCATACTCATTCTGCATACACTCTGCAGGCAGCTATAATCAATAAAGATGCTACTTTGCAGAATCAAATTTTGATTCATTTTCCAATGCATTAGAAATAGTTCACTTGTTAAAATTGGTTTCCTTTATGGTAAAAGTGTAAAAATTTAGATGAGATAGATTTTCTAACAACCCAAAATATTCTGGGGGAAATTGTTCTTCCTATACAGTGGGAAGAAAAAAAGCTATATCTCCAAAATATTTCATGTCTTATAATTTTCATAATTCCCACAAAGCTATTAAGAACCCAAGAATGAAGTTCCAACTCTACACAGATAGATACTATAGCTAGAATAAATAGTCAGATCCGGCTAAAACTAACTCAGTGATAAACAGTCTTTAGAAACAGAGAAATAGTTGTGAAAGATGCAACCAAGAGCATTTCCAACTTAAGTTACAAAAGAAATGAAAACTCTTATTATTTAAAATATAAGTATTCTAAATATTATACCATTTTATATTACAGACGTTATAAAAAGATAACATACAATCTGTCAAGTATGGAAGGATTTTTATAAAATTATCCAAACATCCACATTTTTAGAAAATCGATCAGATACATCAGACATCTGACCGGGTACGTGGAGGCCAAATGAGATGACAGATGTTGTTAATATCTCCCAGCAAGCATTGCCACATTTGCAAAATCTTCGACATGTCATGAAACAAATGGCTCTTTTTTAAAAGACATTGACTTCATAAAAATAGCTGCCCTTTGGTTTCAATTAAATCCTTTTTGGGTTTCTATTACTTTCCAATGCAATGTTCATTGTTAAAAATGCTATTTGGTAATGCTTGCATTTACCTTCTTGTCTTCAGAGTTGCTGCTAACAGCTGGTCAGGTAAGTTTCAATCCACACCCTGGCAGGAATGGAAATTTATGAACTCTGCCCCTCCCACAATGGCACCTCTCCAAGTGCCATTTTGGAATCCAGGGTAAAATTGTCATTGATTGATTAAAAGGGGGAGGACACAAATGTATGGTACATATATATACATATTATTTTTTAAACAACTTCACACGTTCTAGGCTTTCCACTAAATTAAATATTTAACTTACTATATTTGTATTTTTTTTATATTTCCAATGGGATCTCTTTTTAGAGACCTCCTTTTAATATTTGATCCACACCTTTCAACCCAAATCCCTACACTAGAGAGAGAAGAGAACTATTTTTGCTTCATATAACCATTGTCTTGGACATTCTCTTATACTCCAATTTCTATATTATTCTAACTTTTTTTTTTTACTTATTCCATAGGATCTGCAAAATGCATGTTAAGCTATTATAAATGGTTTGTTATTGCTATTTTTTTCCTTTAACAGTTCTGTAGTGAAGATGGGGGGTACTATGTAATTTATCAACTAGAATAGCTGAATACCAATCAGTGGGTAGAAATTATCAAGGCCTACTGGCAGAGAGATGAAATGGGGAGTGTTTTCTAGAAGGAAACTGATTTTCTAAGAAGAAAAGAACTGATCAACTCCATGCCAGCATCTCCAGAAAGTCTGCCCAATTTTGCCTCCACACCATGTGAACTGCTCTTCTGCTTGTCCTATTTATTTCCTCAAGGAATTCTGGAGCTCCAGACCCCTCAATTCCTTCGTTACTTTCCTTCCCTCCCTCCCTCTTTTTCTCCCTTCCTTCCATCTTTCCTTTCTTTCTTCCTCTTTTTCTTATCAGGATTTTAATAAAGTTTTCATGGAGCAAATATATTCCACAACTGAAAAAAACAAAAGTTTTAAAACTGAGCCAGATAATTTCTGATGTTGCTTTTAGTTCTAACACTCTACAATCCTGATTCACTTATGACTATAAACATGGGGGTCCGTGAATCAGGAACAAAGGTTGAAATAGAGGAAAGTGAGAAAAAGTGAAAATTTGCAGAATGGACATGATTTAAGGACAGAATGATGACTCCTTTCTGGCCTAGTTCCCTTTTTGACAGGCTCTGTCTTCCTTTTCTAACTTTTTGTCAGACAACAAGATTTCTGAGCCCCAACCCTATAAATATCATTATATTAGATAGGGAAATTCAAAAGAAAACTTTTTAAAGTGAGTATGTAGCCATTGTGGAGAACATAAGCTTCTTATCTATATTATATGTATATTTACAGAGAATATAAGCTACTTGTGCAGCTAGAGTGTAACTGAAACAAGTAAAAGCCAGTTTTATAAGGCAAGATATTGACCAATAGAAATTCACAGCTGAGCATCAAGAAGGTCTCTCAATTATCAATAGTGAACATAGAAAACCAAATATCTTGTTAATTATCTTCACTATTTCATTTGAAAATTGCTGTGGGTTTTTTCTCTAAATCCTTCCACAAAATTCTAAAAACCATAATTTTTCAGTTGAATTTCATCACTGGTTAAGAATTATAAATGGTTGGAAAATTTTAACAGGTTAACCGTTAATATTTCATGCTAGTTGATCAATAACTATTGCACACGACTACTGTCCAGCATTACCTTTCAAAAAGGATACTATTTACATTTACAACAAGGGTGATTTTATTTTATTTTATTTTATTTTATTTTATTTTATTTTATTTTGGTCTGGTTTTCTGGATTTCGGGTTGTCATGTTTGTCCTTGCTGGCTCTGATACTCACACCACATTGGGCTTCCGGGTGCCCAGACAGATTCAAAGCTTATTTGAATATCTTTAATCTAGGATTGAATCTGTTTATCCTTTCAAATAACCCAACAAAGATCTGACTACAGATGACCGTGCCCTACAAGGCTAAAAATTTGGTGTGGTGTGATTGGTCAATCAGGAATGATGCAATCCCCCGCTAAATGTAGCTAAATCTTAAGGGAAGGAGCGTAATGAATCACTAAGGAGGGTGTGAGAATTCATCAAACACCTACTATGTGCCAAGCATTGTTTGTGATTTCACCGACATCATCTCATTTGAGTGAAGAAAGTCAGTCTCTCCAATATCAACGACTTAAAGCACCAGAGAGTTACACTAGAGTTTGATGGAATTTTGGAGGTCATTCACGTGCCTGAGCTGCTAATCGAGGCAAGCTAGAAGGGTTTTCCATGTCAACAGGCTGTAAGAACGTGATTTCATCAAGGGTAGAGTTAGGTGGCTCCTCCTAGGTGTGTTACAACTCATCCTCAGTTATGAACCAATCTTTTAACTCTTTAGTAACTAGTCTTTTTCGGCCTGGACTTAAAACTTCAGGAATCCCAGAACGATTCACCAAAGTCTTTGCCAGCTTGTGATGGAAAACAGTATGATTAACGTTCTCTCTGAGGTGATAAAAACAGTTTTTGAAATATCATAAGAGGTCTCTTTTTCCATCTAATTTTACATTACATTGCTGGGGAAACAGAATGTTTATGGGGAAAATATCAGCATAGATGTTTTGGTCTAACGAAAAAATGCATCCTTTATCTAAAGTAGACGATTGACCTCACATTCATCATATTATCCTCCAAACTTAAAAGGCTGGTATAACATCAAAAATATATACATGTACCATGAAAACGACAAAAAGCAACACTAGTAAACACTAAAGCACACGAAGCTTGTTTTAAAACTTGCAATCACCCTTGAGATATCAATCACCCTTCCCATCGAAGCCCTCCGTTCTCCTGGATCCCGACTGAAGCCTCCAGGCTTGAAACAACATCAGCTGTCTGCCCCAAAGAGACAGAGACACAGAGACCAAAGACGGCCAAAGCTACAGGATGGCAAAGAATACAACACGGAAAGAGCAGCACATTTGCAATCAGAACCTCCGGACTCTGCTGAATCCTACTAGCCGGACGTTAGCAAATACCTCTTGCATTTCAATTTTCCCACCCATTAAAAAAAAATAGGAATAATAATATGGCTTCCCTTTCTCTAATGTGTTATACAAATATTAGCACTACTAGCATAATTATATAGAATTAGTACAGCATAAATGGTTTTTCTTTTCATTTCTGAGCCAGATCTATATGACATCTCTCTACTTCTTCTGTAATTGTAAATCAGAGCTTCAACCAGACTACAGCCTTCAGGTCAAATCCAGCCCACTTCCTGCTTCTGTAAATGAATTTTTATCGACACACAGTCATGCCCATTCATTTACTACTATCTATGGCTGCTTTCCAGCTACAATGGCAGAGCTGAGCAGTTGTGAAGAAACCACAGGGCCTGCAAAATCAAAAATATTTACTGTCTGGTCCTTTACTGAAAAGTTTGCCGATCCTTGCTTTAATGATAAAACATCATCATTTTTAACACCCATGAAATTGTTATAGCCTTAGATATATAACCTCTCCTTATAAAAAAACAAATGTTATAATACAGATAAGAAATACAGTTTCTTAAATTGAAAATACTCATTTCGGTTTGACCTTGGTCCCAGGAAAAACTCTAGTCCCCTTGAACATCACATTAAAACAATAGCCCAGATGTTCATTTGGTAAGTAACTATTTATTGCACGCCCACCATGTGTCAGGCATAACCAGTGAACAGGAGCTCGATTGCTCCTCGATTCATGTCTCCTAGCACAGCAGGAGCTTACAGCCCAGACTGTCTTACCTGCATCTAGATGTAATAAACATTTCCAGAGGACCCACTATGTCACAGACCCTTCCACATCATTACTTCATTCAGTTCCTCTAATAAGCCAGGGAGGAAGACATTGTTCTCCCAACAAACGAGCGAGCTGGGACTTGGACACTCTACGTTGCTCATAGTCATGATGCTGCAAAGTAGCAGGACGACAGGATGATAAAGGAGGACCTCTCTCGCACTCTACGCCAAGAATAAACATCTGCAAACATCTCGCTTCAGCACTGGGAAAACTATCCCCAAAGTCACCTGTACCATCAACCACTCACCCACCTCCCAGTACGTACCTGGAAGCCAGCGAGAACTGTCCCCAGCTAAGGTTTGTGCTCTGACAAAGTCAGTTCAATTATCACACAGAAGAGGGAGCAGCCAAGTCCTGCAGCCTTTGAAAACTGGTAAGGATAGGTGTTGAGCAAGTAATTCTGTGACTTTCTAATTATGACTATGAATCACAATGACGAACCTATAAGACAGAGGAGGGGTAAAAAGACCTACATTGATGGTCATTAGCTCAATGAATTTTAAATTAATTATCTCTAAGTCAGTTATCACTCCTTTAGAATAGATCATTCCATGAGCACAGCCTCTCTTTAAGAATTTGTCCACCAGCCTGCTGTTTTCGGGGAAACCATGGGTTATAAAGCAAGCCTTTAGAAAGGGTTGCTAGTCTGGGTGGCTCAGTAGGTTAAAGCCTCTGCCTTCGGCTCGGGTCATGATCTCAGGGTCCTGGGATCGAGCCCCGCATCAGGCTCTCTGCTTAGTGGGGAGCCTGCTTCCTCCTCTCTCTCTCTGCCTGCCTCTCTGCCTACTTGTGATCTGTCTGTCAAATAAATAAATAAAATCTTAAAAAAAATAAAGAGTTGTATAGAAAGGGTTACTAGAAAACCCTGGACTTCATTCTCTGTTCCTTATTCTCTCCCCAAACAACTTAGAAAGACCTTTCAGCACTGTGAACCTCCATAAGTTCATAGTTTGTAAACAGAATACACAAAACCCAAGAGGAATGGTTTTCCTAGCGTGTCCCAGCCAACTCCCAGCAAATGGATTGAGTTAGTTAGACCTCTGTGGTCTGAGCTAAGTATGAAGCGAAGGCAAGTGCAGCTGAGAGAGAAGACTCGGGTATCACAAACCATGTTCTCTGTGGCCATATCACCAACCTCATCGTGATGCAACTCCTCAGCTATCTAGAACAATTCACTGAGCATTCTCGCCAATCACTACTTTTTCTTCTCACCTCAGACAAAACCCAACCAATGGACAAATTCTCTCCCCTCTTCCCTTGATTTCCTCTGTTCCTTCTCTTTCTCTCTGTCTTTCTTTCCTCCTCATTCCCTCTCCCCAAGTTTCACCTGACCTACTTCCCCAGTGGTCTTGCTCTTTGTCCCAGAGTAAAGCTATTTCAGAGGAAATAATTCACCTACAAAACTCACCAAATATTACCTATCACCATAGAGAAACACTGGGTCCTTTTCAAAAACATGGTTCGTATATTGTGAAGGAAAATGACACCTCCTAGGAGGATTTTTTTTTTTTTTAAACTGCTTTGAGGCCAGTTAGTCCATTTTGCAGGTTACAGCAAAGCTGTGGCCTTGAGTTTCCATAGAAAGGCCCTTCCTCTTTACGTAATTCAAGGGCAGTGTACCTGATCTTCCATGAAAACCCACCCCTGAGCTGTGACTGAGTGAGAGTCATAACTGAGGAGCAAATACTATCTATAATTATATCAGAAATGAAGACCTTATCCCATTACAAAAGAAAACTCTGAAATTCTGTGGAATGTTAAAATTGTGAACTCCTAACCTATATGCTAGAGAATCTGAGAATCTAAAGGAACTTACAGTAGCATGTAACTTGCAAGTACGAAACTGGTTTTCTTACATAAGTCAAATTGAGCCCACAGAATGTAACTAAGAATATAATTGCAAAAGTAACAAAAGTTTTGAATTAGAAAGATGAATTAGAATGAATTTGAATTAGAAAGAATAGAAATTTGGTATAATAGGGGTGCCTGGGTGGCTCAGTCAGTTCGATGTCCAACTCTTGATTTTGGCTCAGGTCATGATCTCAGGGTCCTGGGATCAAGCCCTGTGCTGGGCTCCGCACTCAGCAGGAAGTCTGCTGGAGATTTTTCTTCCTCCTCCTCTGCCCCTCCTCACCCCTCGACTCTCTCTATCACAAATAATAAGTAAATCTTTCAAAAAAAAAAAAAAGGAAAGAAATTTGGGATAGTAGACTATAAATGAATTTTAAATGATACAGATTATTTGAGAAAATTAAATATATTCAATCATGTAAATAAAAAGTAATTACAAGTTCATCAAATCACAATTTTCTTTTTTTCTTTACATCCTGTTTTTACATAGTTAAGCTCACACTACATTCTAGTTTTATGTCTTCCATCTGTTTCATTTAATACTTCACCTTAATTATTTCTCCATATTTTAAAATTCTGTTCATAACAATTACTTTTAGGGACTACATGAATGTACCATAAATTACTCATCTATTCTTTTATTAATTCAACAATTAGGTGGTTTCTAATTTATATAAATACTGCTACTAAAAGTATTTGGTTTTAGCCTGTTATCTGAGTCTCAGATGGTCTTTTTAGCTCAGATATCTAAGCAATAAATTAATGGATGAAATTTATGAACATTTTGGGGAACCTGGGTGGCTCAGTGGGCTAAAGCTTCTGCCTTCAGTTCAGATCATGATCCCAGGGTCCTGGAATCGAGCCCCGCATTGGGCTCTTTGCTCAGCACAGAGCCTGCTTCCCTTCCTCTCTCTCTGTCTGCCTCTCTGCCTACTTGTGATCTCTATCTGTCAAATAAATAAATAAAATCTTTTTTTAAAAAAAGAAATGTATTAACATTTTTATACCTGATAATACCATGGCAAATGTACTCCAGAGAAATCCCACCACTGATGGAGCTTTCCATTCCACTGTTCTTTACTATCCAGTTTTTCCTCTCCTAAAACCTGGTAACCAAGCCTTCTCCCTCCTAAGAACGCTCCCTGAGAGAACAGTGAAAAACCTCAGCATCCTCTACCACTCATGTTACACACGTCACTACTTTGCGCAACTACATGAGTGACTGTTTAGACCATCTACAATTCTTTCAAGTCAGATTTTGATCAGCTTTCAACTAGTCTCTCCCATCAGGGTGGGGACAGGGTTTGACTTCTTAATGTCAGAGAATTCCTAAGCAAACACCAAAGACAGGCTAGAGACTAGCTTTCTTGTATTTTCCCTGGAGATCTTCCCCCTTGTAGCAATTCTGTGCATCCCATAGTGGCCAACCATGACGTATGTAGGATAAGTCATTTCAAAACTTAGAAAATGAGGCTCAAAAAGTTAATCCATCTGTTTATATTATTGCACAAAATTAGACTGGGGAAAAAAAAAAAAGTCGTGTACATGGGGGTTATCCATGAAGTTACCTAGCTGGTTCTCCCTTCTGCCATGAGGGTTCCTGGGAGAATGACCACTCCACCACCATGTGTCTCCCAGGGATTGGGGAATATAACTCCCTTAGAAAAGCTGGGCACTAGATATCCATGTAAGTACCCAAACAAAATGACAGGATTTCGTGGCATTTTGTTTGAAAGCGGAGGGAGGAGGGGAGGAGTAGGAGAGGGAGAAGAGGGAGGGGACAAACGTTAGTGAGTGACACAGCCGGACAAGAAGACAAAGTCTTTGGTGAGCCCCACATCCCTTCCTGATGCCCTCTGCTCTCCCACATCCTAGAACTTTCCCTATTTCTGGAGATGATGGTGGCAAAACCCCACGACATGCAGCACTTCCTGGTGCTTACTCAGTTTTGTGGAGGAAGTGAGACTATTTTGTGCCTCCTCTCATCACCCCCCTCCTTTTGAATAGATTTTTAAAGAGCCTTTTTGGGTGTACTGAAAAATTATGCAAGAAGGAAGAAAACACGCTTTCTGGTTTCACACCTTCTTACTGGCTCTGACTGAGCCTTCGGAGTGGCCTTGGCTGTGGCTACTATGGGCAATTATGGGAGCCCCTGAGGAGAGCCATGGTCACCAAAAGGAAACAATTCGAGGGAAGAAGAAATGACTCTGGTAAGTGTGGAATCTTGATTTTCTTTTTCTTACAGAGAGAAAGGTTGGTAGTCCCAGCCTCCCGGGAGAATGTCCATAGTTTAAATATTGGCCAGAAATAAAAGAAAAATTTTGAAGGAGAACTTTTTCCTGTAAAATTCAATTCAGTTACTTTAGACTTTTGAGGAAAGAGTGAATAAACTATGTGTTAAGTAAGATTTGCCTCATTCTATTTTTCTCAAGTAAACTTGCTCCTTTCAGATACTGTGAGGTCCATAGGCAACAACCACTGAGGGTAAGGGCACATGGTTATGTATAAAACCCCCACAACAGAAATACATGTGTCAGTTCAGTCTAATAACTGTGCTCAAACTTAAGGGAAGCATCAGGATATTTGCAGAAATTCTTCCTCATTGCATAACACTGATCTAGTCCGCAAAAAAATGGAGACTCCTTCTGTTCACCAAAACCTACTGAGCCTTCTGGTTTCTTAAATGCCAGATGATAAAAGCAAAGTCCAAAATTATGAATAATACGTGTCCACTTCAAATTTTGGTGCCACAAAGAAAGGCACAAATTTTGGTGCCACTAACAGTAGAAGTTAGGGTGGCAAAGAAGAGAACCTCGAATCAAAGTTGGTGACAGAGGGATCAGGGAAGAACGCATCTCTCTGCTTCATCCATGATATAACAAGAACCGTGACCAATATTTTGCTGAGCCCAAGATGCATTTGTCTTCTGCTCAATAATTCAAGGGAGGGGTGCCTCGGAGGCTCAGTTAAGCATCTGCCTTCAGCTCAGGTCATGATCCCAGGGTCTTGGGATCGAGCACCGCATCAGGCTCCCTGATCAGCAGGGCATCTGCTTCTCTCTGCCTCCCCAACCTGCTCATGCTTGCACCCTCCCTCTCTCACAAATAAATAAATTCTTTAAAAGTAATAATTCAAGGGATCTGATCACAATAAGAAATCAGATTCTTTTTGACCTAAACTGCTCTTTTATTTTTTAATTCCATACTTATTAATTTATTTTTAAACCACTTTATTGGCCTATACCTGACATTAAAAAAAGCTATACACATTTAATGTATATAACATGATGGGCTTGAAGATAACTATACACCTGTGAAACTATCACTACAATCTTCAGTTTTAGTCCTCTTGAGACATATTCCCTTTTAATGCCTCACAGGAAAGGATATAATTTTGTTGAGTTTTTTAATATGTGTCTAGAAAGCTGAGGCTTCATATTCCAGTAGTCCTTGTGTTCCTCACCTTTGACCTCTAAATTTTGCCTCACCGCCTTAGGGCTTCCATTATAGCAATGAGATGTTTTCTTATAACTCAGAGTTAAACCCAGAGTATTACACAAACAGAAGAATGAAGCTGGATCCTATCCGACACCACCCACAAAAATTAACTCAACATTGATCAGACCTAAGTATAAGAGCTAAAACTCAAAAGCTCTTACAAGAAAACATAGAAATGAATCTTTATGATCTTAGGTTAGGCTGTGGTTCCTTATATGTCACACACATACACACAAAATAGAACCGAAAGAAAAAGAGCTATACTGGATTTCACCAAAATTAAAAACTTCTGAGCTGCAAAGACACCTTCAAGAAATGGAAAAGACAACCCACAAAATGGGAGAAGATGTTTGCAACTCGTGGATCTGGTAAGGGACTTGTATAAAGAACACTTACAACTCAACAATAACAAAATAAATAACCCAATTTTTAAATGGGCAAATGATTTCAACAGAAATTCCTCTGGAGGAGATAAATGGCCAATGAGCACGTGAAAATGTACCCAACATCATTAGTCATTAGGGACGTGCAAATCCAAACCACAATGACATAAGACTCCATCTCTCACCCTGTTCTCCTTCCCTCGACTCAGCCAAAAGGGCTTCTTCACGCTCTAAACCTCACTTTTCAGTGCACAAACATAATACTATTTTTAAATAGTAGTAGTAAGATATTTCGAAAGGTCAGTCATTGAATGTAATTCCATAAATATAATCTATCTTCATGGGGTTTTTTAAACTCCACACAAGGGGGTTTCCATAGGACAATATTTAATTCAGATAATTGATGTGATAACTTGTTTGTAGTTGACTCTCTAGAAAATCAGAGTTTTATTGATTTGCTTAGTCTCCCAAACTTCTAATAGTAATTTATTAGACACAATAGAATAATCATACAGTTCATCCACATTCCTAGTGAATTTAGAAATATGGGTGTAGAACTCAGTCAATCAAATTGCTTTAAAGTACTAAACTCTTCCAACTCTCTCATTACCCGTGTATGTCACGAGTCTAGGACATGCCTACTGTGCCTTTCTATCACGTTGCTTTGGCCACACCTGAATACCATTCCTCTGTTGACTCAATCTATCAAAACACAGAATAGAATGCACAGGATGGACCAGGTCAGTATAAGACACCAGGGACACACAAGTGAGCAGAACATGGTCCCTCCCAGGAGGAACACATCATTTAGTAGGAGAGACTCAGAGTACATTCAATGTCACCCTTCGAAGGTTGGCACATTAGCTCTCTAACAGGGCCCTAGCTGGTCTCTCCAAACAAATCCTAGCTGGTAATCAGTCCACGATATAAACATGCACTGGATGATACTGACAAATAAGTCTTTTTATCTGATAAGTGTATCTTTTCCTTGATAATTTTGTGTTTTATAGTTATGGTCTTTCCCCTTTCAGAGAACAGGTATTACTCATCTACAGTTTCTTCTAGGTTTTCTTTTTACCTTTTTTTTTTAGTTCATCAAGAATTTATTTGGTCGATGATGTGGGGTAGGAATATAAATAATACTCAAATACCCCCTAACTACTTAGTCAGTGTTCCCAGAACTATTGGGTGAATCATCAACTCCTTCCCCTTTGGTTGGTACTACTTCTCTTCTTGGCCAATCAGTTTTAATATATGATAAAGCTAAAACATTGATGAAAGAGAAATAATAATAGTACCAACTTATAAAATCATTTTAAGGGTTGAATGATATAATGTATGTATATAATGTGTTCCACGTAGTATCTAGTACATGGGAGCTCTCAACAGAATATGTTGATTAGCTTAGCCCAATATAGATCAGGTTCTGTCCAATCTAACCAATCCTCATTGGGCACAATGAGTTGGGAGTGGAAAAATATGAATGTGTTACTCCATCCATGTTTCCTTCCTGGCAGTAGAAAAAAGGAAGCCCCCAATTTTTCCTAACATTATCCATTTTTATAAATTTGCTAAACATGGTAAAAATGGGATTACCCTCATTTTAATTTAATTCTTGGATTAGTTATAAATTAAGCACCTGTTCACATTCATTAGCATTTATTTTTTCTATTAAATGCATTTTTGTATGCATTACACTTAAAATTTGAGTTATTTCTATTTTCTTGATCTACAGATTTTTGTTTGATATTATAAACAAAATGAACTCTATCTATTGTGTTTTTCCATTGCTATCATTTGACCTTAAATTTGATTACACTTTCAAAGCATAGACATTTTTAATTTTTATTAAATCAAGTTGGCCTTCTTTATACCTTTTCTAGGAAAATGGGTTTTCTTTTTACCTTTTATTTAACCCTAATTTCAAATTTGCAGAAAGTTGCGGGGAAGTTACAAAGAATAACTGTATACTCTTCACCCAGATTTACCAATCATTAACCTTTTGTCTCATTTGCTTTGTAATTCTCTCATCATATACATATATATATATATCTCCACACAAACATGCCCCTTTGCCCCTAAATATTTTTATATTGTAAGAAAAGTGACATTCTCCTACATAAGCCACAGTTATTATAGAGACAAAAAGGAAGGAAATATTTAGAAACTGTAAATATCCTTGTCTTCATCAAACATTTTCAGATTTTAGCAACCATTAATGATTCTTGCTTGAATTAATTATTATGCAACTATTTCAAAATGGTAATTTTTCTAATTGGTATTTCATCTTTATTTATTAGTTGGCATTCTAATATGCGATTCTTAAAATCACTAAACCATTAGGAAAAAGAAAAACCTAATTGAGTATAGCTTATCTATATTTTGCTTTCAACTTCTCATCTGAAATTTTTTAAGAAAAAGGATTGCCATTTGTTTGAGACACTACCTCTGTTCGTAGGAAATCTAAGGGTGTCCCCCATGATTATGTGACTCTGGCCAGCTCTGGCCAACAGAATGGATCTGTTTTACAGCTTCAGTTTCCAAATAAGCTTGCTCGCAGGCACTTGCCTTCCTGAGCCACCCAGTCATCTCAGCACAAAAGTGCTGTTACAAAGTCATACCACTCTGGAAAAGAAACTCAAAAGACAAGTACTGATGACGAAGTACAGAGATTCCATATTAGAATATGAATGAGGACAAAGGCACCTGGATGGCTCAGTAATCAAAGCCTGGACTCTTGGTTTCAGCTCAGGTCCTGATCTCAGGATTTCAAGATCCAGCCCAGCCTCAGGAAGCCCCCACCTCCATAGTACAGGTGTGGAGACTGCTTAAGCTTCTCTCTCTCCCTCTCCCTTTGCCCACCCTCCCACCCTCACTCCTGCACACATGTTCTTTCTTTCTCTCTCTCTCTCTCTCTCTCTAAAAAAAAAAAAAAAGAATATGAAGGAAAGAGTACAAATTATTAGAGATTTTACTTGGCTGTGAGTCTCTTCAACATCTATACTTTGTGCTGGAAGAAAAAGTAGGGGGGCAGGAGAGAAGCTTGTGAATTCCAGTAGAGTTAATCCTCAGGATTAACAAGAATATAATCAAAATCTGCAAAGTCTAGCTCTTCTGTGCTGGCCAAAACCATGCTTGTTCATGAAAGCTCACAAAACAAAACAATTTTTGTTTTTGAGTATTAAGTGATTTGGAAATTTTAGTCCTTCTGTGTAATTAATAGTGCAATAGGGCAGAGGACATGGTATGAAAGAGTCAGGGTCCTCTCACTTGGTAAGTCCCTGCAGTCTCCACAGATAGTTTTGTTTTTTTAGTGATTCATTGTCTTTCAAAATAGAGTATGAATTACTATGGATTTACAGTTGCTTTTAATGACACAAAGAACCATGAGCTCCGACAAATCAGTTTATCTGCCTCCCAAAATAAGGTTCAATCAAATGGGTCTTTGGATCACTGTTTCTAATTCTACAGTGAGTTCTCAGTCATAGAAAAATATTTTTTTAAAAACTCTTTTTTCAACTTTAGCATCATTTTTCAAATGGCTTTTGGACACAAAATGCTTTAAAATTTAAAATTTCAAATCACAATTTAGATGGATTGTTGAAAAATGGAAACATACAGCAAAATGGAAACCTACAGCAAAAGCTTGACCTGAACCACAGCTTTGAAAAAAATTAAAACACAAGAAAAAAAACTAAAAATCACTGATAGTTGTGGTTGGTATATTGCAGTTTCTAGAGTTCCTCCACAGTGAACTTGACAACCAAGCCATTGAGAAGAGAGCAGAGCAGTAAATCTGAAACTGAGCTTACACACCTTTCTTTTCAAGTAAGTTTTTATTATATAGATGCCAATTAACCTGAACCCTGGTGTTCCTTTGGCGGGGGAAGAAAAACAATCATTTGGCACAAGGTGCACAAACCTATCTTAAATCTAAGAAACCACCAGTTTTAGAAAGGGAAGGTAGGAAGCTGCTGAAGTTATAAATACACCATTATGTATGGAGGTAGGCAAAGGAACCTCTCCAAGCCAAGCTCTGGGTCAGCAGGGAAGATCAGCACATACTCATTAGGGTCATGAGGTATCTGGATTAACATGTTTTCAAAAAGATTAAAACTATGCTCCATCTAATTATCAGTGAAATTAAGGGTTTGAGCAATGGGAACTCTCAGTCCTGACATTCTGTAATTTCAGTCTTGAAATTGAAATTGGTGTAAGTTATGATAGGGCGCCATATTTGTTTCCCTGAGAATGCAATGGGAAGACAACAACTGGATTGACTGGTGATCATACCGAGATGTCAAGGTTGAAAGATCTCATTAAAGGCCATATTCATGATTTTATCTTCTGACACACCCTCAACCATGAGAACTTAAGTTTGGAGTCATTCATACAATAAACATACATGAGGACTCGCTTTATAACAAGAATTCATGTCACAAGGAATTCTGTTAGTCCCAAGGTCAACTTTATCGGACTCAGGAAGGTTTAGGGGCACCCTTCGCACATGCTGGTCCCTGAAAAGCAAGAAGGGTGCTGGGGTTTGCTCTTGCTGCTATGGTTGCCATTGTCCTTATTTTGCAATCATGCTCATTTTCCAGTGGAGCCCAGAAGCCAGAATCTATGCCACCTTAGTGGAACCACGGTGCTGTTCATAGCAGCAACCCTTTGGCAAAGTCTTTCACACTAGGTTTTCCGGAATATTTGCCTCTACCTTGGAGATGATATCTTCGATCTCAAACAACCCTAACCTTGAGAATGAGTGCAGGCCAGGTGAGGACAGGTTTGCAGAGCAGGCCAACATCCATATCCCATGAAATAACACCATTCTTAAAATCACACTTGGCTGGAGATTCTCAAGCTGAGTCCCCACAGGGCCCTGGGTGCCGCAACATGGATCAAAATGTCCCCCGACTACGATTAAATAACACTTCCCCATTTGTAGAAATATAAAATAAAATGAAGCAGATGTGATTTAAATAATTTCTTCAACCTTTGGCATTTCTTGAAAGTTAGTTATATCAGAAATAGTTATCAGATGGTATTAAATTTTGGAAAATGAAAGAAGTAACATATTGTTGCATGTTTCCCAACCACAGGCACTAAACAAGATGTTTTATTAGTTTATCTCATGTAACCCTCGATACGAGGCAGGGAATAGTCTGTATGTCACTGGCTGGGAAACGGGAGCTTAGAGAGATGGAGTAAACGGCTGAAGGTCTCTAAGCAGTACACGCTAAACAGAGTGATTCCAATCCAGGTGTTTCTTACTCTGAAATCAAGTCTGCCTCAAAAACCATATGCCTGTATTCTGCGCCCAAAAAACAGTAGTGTAAATTGTATGAGGGTTCCCTCCTACACAAGTTAGAAAACCATAGACTCAGCATGCGTCTTTGGTGATTTTGCCCTTCGTCCTTGTGAAGTCGGTGCAAATACCTGACCCATGTGTTGACCAGAATTTAAGAAGGTCTTCAGGTTTTCAAACTCAAAGAGCTGCATGGCAAGAGAAAATTTAAAAACCCAAGGAAGCGCTCTTAATCTATTTATGTGATGGCTTATGGTCAACAAACACCAAACTCTGCTGAGGATTTGGGGTTTGGCAATCCCCAGCTGTCATCCCAGCAAACCACTGGACATTTGGGCAAGCTCGCTATACCCTTCAGGCTATGGTTTTGTGATGAAAACCTTAGGTCTATAGTGCTTTAGGGAATCCTACTGATTTTAAGGATTCTTGGTTCTTTCTGCCAAGGGAAAGAATATGACTTCATAAGTATGAATTTTATTCATAAGTACATAAGTATGAATTTCTATTTCTTTTTTTTAATATTTTATATATTTATTTGACAGAGAGAGATCACAAGTAGGCAGAGAGGCAGGTAGAGAGAGAGAAGGAAGCAGGCTCCCTGCTGAGCAGAGAGCCCAACGCAGGGCTCGATCCCAGGACCCTGAGATCATGACCCAACTGAAGGCAGAGGCTTAGCCCACTGAGCCACCCAGGCACCCTGAATTTCTATTTCTTATAACAAGAACAATGTATATGGAAGTGCCTGGCACTTACTTCTCATTAATCAGCGAATGTTTATTAAATACAACCTGAGTCTCTAAAGTCTTCACAGTCTACTACTTCCATTGACTGTACCAACTCATTCCCCCGCTCCCACTGAAAAATACTGTTCTAATTACTGCCCTTCTGTGAACACACTTCATTTAATTATACTCTTGTCTCTCAAGGGAAGGCCTGAGCCTGGGAGCGTGATGGGTTCCATAATCTTGGCAGCCTGATAAGAACTTGCTGACTGATTCCTCTGACTGATAGAACTTGATACCAGCATTGAGCTGAGGGGGAAGGTGTTGGTCTGGACGACAGAAGGTCCCCAGGGCGAGAAGAAAGCCTTCTGATGGTCTTCTTGGTGTGGGATACCACTCACAGGGACTGTCAGGGAGTGGGAAAGCGAGGCGTCTCTGAAGAGACACCAGCCCCCGTGGGCTCTAACATAGCTGCTCAACGTGGGATCCTTGACACTTGCCTCAGAATCACTCCTGGCACTTGTCTCAAAATACTTATTCTTAAGCCTCACCCTAGATAACAAATCAGGACTCCTAGGGATGGAGCCTCAGGATCTGCGTTTTAACAAGGCTCTGGGGAGATTCTGATGCTCACAGAGAACTCTACTATTGCGAGAATGAGCGATGAGGCATCTCAGGGCAGCAAGGAAAATGAGAAGCCCACCAACACCCAGCCTTCCCGAGGGATTCCACCAGCAAGCCCACGTCCCTGACATAAAACAGACTCCTTGTTTTCATCACGGAATTGCAGCAATGCGCCCCGTGGTCCTGGAACGTAGGGGGAAAGGACAACCAGGCAACTGGCCCGTCAAGCTGAGAAAGCGAGCAGGGGGTGGGGTTGAGGAGGAAGCAAAAGGCAATTAGCCGAAGTTCAAGAAGCTAAGTGAGGCTGCAGGTACCGATAGGGTTTTCGTGCTGCAAATAAACACAGTAATTTCTACAAGCATCTGGTACCTACCTGTACAGAGAAGATTCTCAACAGATGCCAACTGCCCCAGAATTGTCTCCACTGAGTTTTCCTTTTGTGTGCGTTCTGCCAAGGCTGGAGAAGGTTCTAAGGACTTCAACCAGGATGGCACCATCTCCAACCCACACATCTGGTGCCCACAGGTGACGTCAGGTAAGTGGGGCTGAGTTCGCGGTCTCACCTACGGGGGAGGCTCCCACAGAGAGGCGTGCTCTTGAGAGAAAACTGTTGTTCCTACTCATTATGGCCCAGTGGCACCGGCCTTGGCAAGCCACTCTGCCAAATATTCTGGTCCCCTCTCCCTGAATTGTGGGGGTAAATCAGAGTAACATGGGAGGCAGCATGAGGTCCAGAAGGCCTGAAAGGGGTGAAGCTTTGAAAATTAAGATAAATGTGCAGAGAAGGGTAGGATGATGGCATTTGTCACCGAACGGGCCTGGAAATGGCCTCTGGTTCTCCTCCGTGCCAAGCGGCTCAGATATCACAGGTGCGGGACCAGAGGTTTCTTGTTCTTGCATGGTGTGCCTGCCATACTTACGGGCTGGAGCTCCCTCTGATGCCTACGGGGCGATCTGTAGTTCTTTCTAAGTGGTGCAAAGTCCCTGAGAACACTACTGTGCGAGGCTGATCACCTCCAACCCAACACGACCCAAACTGAACTCACCTTCTTCCCTAAAGCGTCCCTTGTCTGGTATGGCCAATTCTGGTCAACGGCATCACCCTCTGGCTCCTGGCTCAACCAAAAACCTGAATCCTATCCTGCCTCTTTCCTCTTGTATCTAAAACATCCCACCCATGTAAACTCCTACTTAAACGTTCTGGCTCTTTTCTCCTCCACACCTGTGCTGTCGCTGATTTGCTTAGCTGAGGTCTTGGCATTTCTCACCTGGAAGACTTCAAGACCCTCCAGGTGGTCCTCCTGGCTTCTAATCCTTTTCCCCTCTGATACACTTGCCAGAGGGCTCTCTTCTCAATTCTTCTTCACAAAAGAGATCATCACACCCTACCTCCTATTAAATATCTCTACTATTGTCTGCATTGTTTATTGCATTACTGTCCAGAGGAAGATGCTTAAGATGATCTTTATATTATGCCTTCGGCTGTGTGGAGTACTGGGTACTCTGAAGCTTCCTTCCTCTACAAAACTTACTCCTATAAAGCATACTTTTTCATGTATCATTGGACTTGCAGTGCTGAAAATGTCCTATCTCTCTGCTGTCCAGTCCACTGGCAATGTGTAGCTATTGATCTCTGAAAATGTAAGAAACTGTGTGTTTAATTTTACTTAATTTTACTAACCACAGACAGCTAGTGGCTATCCTATTGGACAGCACAATTCCAGAAGCTAAAAACTGCAACAACAAAATTTGTGAGCGGAAATCTGAGCTTCAAAGGGTAAGCAAACTCAAAAAGTGGGAAATCTCATTCCTAGACTTCCACGTGGGGCACTGGATGCAGAGAGGATGGAGATCAATTACAGATCAGTAGCGCCCCCTGGCGCTCCGAAAACAGACACAAACATTTGAGAATAAATGCCTCCAGGATTCCCACAGATTAATATCAACAAACTACGATTTTACAATAAAATATCGCCAAACATACAATAAAACAAACCACCATGACATATGGTCAGCACAAACAAACAAAAACAGATTTAAAGCCCAAGATTTTCAGCTTCTGACGCCATCATATACAGAAGGTAAAATCACTATGTATGAAATGTTAAAAAAAAAAAAAAAAAAGTTGGGGTCCCCCAAATGAATAAGTGGTAAGACCATCATCTGTGACCAGGCGTATTTTAAAAAGAACTAAACAGAAACTTTAGGAATGAAATACATAGGTATTGAAATTAAAAGTTGAATAGAGGGTAAAACTTATTAGACACCACTGAAGAAAGAATTAATGAGATAAAAGGTAGATATGAAGAAGTAACTGAAAAGGGGCCATAAAAAATTAGGAAACGAAACATGTAAAAGGAAGATTAATGGATACATAACAGAATAAGAAACTATGCATTGATTTTAAGTCTCAGAAGCAGAAATGACAGAGGATGGATGAGGGGCAAGTTTGAAGAGACAAGGCTGAGAATTTTCCAGAACTGACAAAATATGAAATACACAAATCCACAGATTTTGAAAGCAGTCCGACAAGCAGAACCAGACCCAAGCAAAATTACAAAGTGAAAGATTTTCTTCTCTGTCCCTCCTGTTCTTGAACGTGTCTTTCTTGTTTTCACGGATCCTCTGCCAAGCTTCCAAATGCCCCGCTTCCCCATATTACCCCCAACCCATTCAAGTTTATTTCACACACACCCTCAACCAAACCAGCACTTTTCAAGATAGCAGAGAATGATAATGAAATAATCACAGAAACCAGCCTGTGCTTATTTATGTTCTAGGTAATGGGTTGCCCCTCCCATTAGATCATCCTTTAAAATAACTTTGCCTTACTGATGTCCCTCGAGGAGAGACACAATCATTGGAATTTTAGGCACATTGCCAGAAAGAGATTTGAAAGAGAGAAAGACTCTGAGCGTCCTCAGTTCACCTCAGTTTGAGGGCCCTCCCCAGCTCGACCACTCCTAAGCTGGACAAGTGTCTAACTCACCCACACATAAGATTAGCCTGCCAATGTGGTGGCTCCTTCATCATCAAATAGAATTTATTTCATATTTATTTCAAAATTAGGAGGATGGAAACCAATATGTCATATCTCTCAGAGAACCCCCAGCCCTGTAAGTGGCATATATGACCAATATCTTAGACAACCAACACACAGCATTCCTCTGGCCGCAATTATCTGTTCAATGGGAAATGTAGCCACTCCACAAATACTTACTGAGCACTTACTACACACTAGGCACTGGAGGTACAGCACACGACAGAGTGGACAAGATCTCTGCCCTCTTGGACCTTACACTGGGGTGGTAGGAGGCACTACATAAACACACACAAATATCACACCCAGTGCAGGGCTTGAACTCAAGACCCTGAGATCAAGACCTGAGCTGAGATCAAGAGTCAGACGCACAACCGGCTGAGCCACCCAGCGCTCCTACATACATTTCTTTATAAATACCTTTTTATGCAAGCATATATATGTCTACCTACATGCATATGTATATACATAGACTCACATATGTGCCCCCATATGCATACAGACGCGCGTGTGGCTGCGCTATGGAGAACGGATGGAGAGAAAGAAAGGAGGCGCTTTAGATAAAGTTATGCTTCTGTTATCCAGAGGAGGGGCCACGGCGTTTGGATCCCGACCCTGGTGGAACTTGAAAGATATCAGGAGGTAGTGATTGGTTGGTGGGGAAATGGAGGAAAATCGTTGTGGAAAACGGTGTGAGCCCCGTTTGGACCTCTGGGTGCATGGTAGGGCCATTCGACAAAAGAGACTAGGGAAAGAGGGCAGGCGAAGTCGGCTTGGAGTGTCTGTGTCACACGTAGGTGGCCACAGGGCAGTCGGACATGCGGCCGGAACTCAGCAGGAGACCCAGGACGGAAAGATTGGAGAGCGGCCAACATAGAACTAACCACAGAAGCTAAGTAATTGTTATTGATAGCAAATGGCACCTGGAATAAAACTCCAAAGAACGTTAACACTTCAGGGGCAGGCAGAGAGAGAGTTGAAGAGTGATGTGTCCGGGCAGCAAAGAGACGAAAGCATTTCAAGAATGTCCCCAGAGAAGCCAGGGTAGGGCCCGGAGTCTTAAAAGCTGTTACAGCTGCTAGTTTGAGAAACGGAGCAGCAACTATAGTGTGATGAGCAGCGCCATCTCGTGGAAGGTCAGGTGAACAGCCGGGAGAAGACCGATTTTCTTCCTTGATAATCAATCACTTTGAGCTGGAGTTGGAATGGAACTTAGAGGTATATTTGACAGAGGAAGTATAGGCCACAAGAACCAAGTTTGACTTCCCCGCAAGTTATGTAAGTTCTCCAGTGAGAGCTAGAACTACTACCTGGCTTGTGGGCTCCCAAGCCTGTAACCTCATTAACTCCATACTGCCTCAAGGGGCTATGGGTCGTAGAACACTGTCAGACCCAGACTAACTGTGACTCAGGTGTCCCTGGGGTCCCCCTGCTCCTTAGGACTTGCACAAGGTTTGGAACAAATCCCCATTTCTCACCGTACAAAAGTCCACTGCTTTTCTAAGGCCTGTGTAAATTCGTGGACACTTTGGGGTCCAGAATTTTCCTCTCCCGAATTCCTATCCTTAACTTTAACCCAGGCTTTGCATCAACCCCAGCATGAAAACAAAGCCCGTCTATGGCGCCGGGGTTGAGATAACAACCAAAAAGCAGCCTCATACGACCACAAACGAAACACCCCCCCCCCCCAAGGCCAATATGGAGACAGAGAACCGGAAGCAGAACAAGAAGCCCTGACAGTGTTTTGACAAATGCACCTCATGTCATGGGTTTCCTTCTCTTTCCTTTCTTCCCTGACACTCTCAGGAGAAAACAATTCTTTTCACATTGTCTTTTTGTTTTTAAGATTTTATTTATTTAATTTGAGAGAGAGAAAGAGAGCACGCACAGAGGGAGAAACAGACTGCTGACCACAGAGTTTGACCTGGGGCTCGATCCCAGGACCCCAGAATCATGACCTGAGCCAAAGGCAGATGCTTAACCGACTGAGCCAACCAGGTGTCCCTCATATCCTCATATCGTATTTTATAAAGAATGTGACCATGGGACTCCTGGGTGGCTCAGTTGGCTAAGTGCCTGCCTTCAGCTCAGGTCATGATCTCTGCTCAGCAGGGAGCCAGCTTGTCCCTCTGCATCTGCCTGCTTATCACCCCCCCCAATTGTGCGCTCTCTCTCTCTCTCTCTCTCTCTGACAAATAAATAAATAAATAAAATCTTTAAATATAAAAAATAGTGTGACCACACAATCTGAAGGTAAAAAGGGCATCAAAATGACTAAAGATGGATAGACAGACATAGTCAAACATAGATGTAGATATGTGAGGTCTTGACTTGACTGCCAAACTGGTTTTATTTCATTGGTAGATCTTGAAAATAGTTCTATATGAAAACTATATTCAAAAATAAAATTGTCTTTTAAAATGGCATGTGTCTGTACACACCAAGCAAAATACGAAAAACAAAGAACCCTCCTCAAAATGATTATCTGCACATTAAAAAAAAAAAACATAAACATAAGCAGAATCATCATTGTGTCACTGAAACAGGGAGATGTATTATGTCTCTAGTATTTTTCTGAAGAATATTGTTTCTCAATATGATTTATTTTTTAATTCTTTCCCAAGATCGGCAGAAATCTTCTTCAAAGCTGCATTTTATGATTAAAAAAATGGAAATCACTGAGAAGATAGTCTCTCTAACCTGAGCCAGTGTACCTGGTAAGCTCAGCTAATTCTGCTGCAGGAGGGATAGTTTTGATGCAAACTTCCTGCAGTTCAGTACTGAATAATGCAGCCCCAAAACACCATAGATCCGTGTCTTCGCCTTTACTCAGAGAACATTCGTCCTACAACCCACCACTTGTCAAGTGAGTTCTCTCTATGATCCTCTTGAACACATCACTAAGTCTAGATTGTGCAAATTTGAGGGTCTCCCCTGTATTTTATTCTGGTAAGAAAATACAAAAGTTGGGGCACCTGGGTGACTCAGTGGGTGAAAGCCTCTGCTTCCTGCTCAGGTCATGATCCCAGGGTCCTGGGATCCAGCCCTGCATCGGGCTCTCTGCTCAGCAGGGAGCCTGCTTCCTCCTCTCTCTCTCTGCCTGCCTCTCTGCCTACTTGTGATCTCTCTCTCTCTCTGTCAAATAAATAAATAAAATATTTTTTAAAAAAAAGAAAAGAAAATACAAAAGTTTATAGAATTAAAAATCCAAGTTCTATCAAAAAATTCTTTCCACAAGCTGGGCTATTCTCAAGTGCAGTTACAGAATTTCAGACTTAAATCTTACACACATCTGAGCAACTCTTGTTCTTACATGTGTTCAGTTCCCCCTTCTTCTTCTGAAATTAATTTAAATGTCTTCCTGCCTGCAGGTTTTGTTTTCAATACTCGCAATTAGCTAAAAGCATCAAAAGCTGAGGTTGGGGGATGCTTGGATTAGAGACTTCCAGCTGACAGTGAACAAAATGCAACTAATAGGTAAAGAATCCATTTGTTAAAAACAAGAACAAAACCTTCAGACGTGGACCTGAGGAAAACGCGGCTTGGTTGAAAACACAGTTCTTCACAGACTCAATGAAAGATGTCAACCACCTCCATTTGACCTCAGTCTGCACTTCCTAATTCCTGAAGTTCTTTCCAGCGTATCTCTTCACTGGGGCAGAAGAGCCAGCCGGCAAAGCATCCCCTGTTGGGAACTGAGACCACCGCCTCAAGCCATGAGGACTGCGCTGAGCCAGCAAGACTCCATGTGATGGACCCCAAGACAATGATCGACCTGACCTGCACTGCCCACCTGCCTGTACCCGCCGATCTTTGTCCCACATTTTCTTTAAATGAACCTGGAGGAATTTTTAGCACTTTGGAGACTGTCTTTAAAACACTAATTTGTGGGGTGCCTGAGTGGCTCAGTAGGTTAAGCCTCTGCCTCCAGCTCAGGTCACGGTCTCAGGGTCCAGGGATCGAGCCCTGCACCAGGCCCCACATCGAGCCCCGCATTGAGCCCTGTATAGGGCTCTCTGCTCGGCAGGGAGCCTGCTTCTCCCTCTATCTGTGCCTGCCTCTCTGCCTACTTGTCATCTCTCTCTCTCTATCAAATAAATAAATAAAATCTTAAAAAAAGAGGGGGGCACTAATCCGTTGTCTTCCTGGTGTTGGCGTTACTGAAATAAATTCCTTTCTTGTTTCAACACGCTTTGTCTTTCTGCCTTTAGATTTGTCAGCAACGAGTGGCTAAATCTGGTCTCACCCCTGCCCCCAGATTACATCAAGCCTTTTCAAACTCCAACTGATGACGGAGTCTCAAAAATTCTGTAGTGACTGTGTGTGCACCTACAAATTTATGAATTTGGGCCACTGCAGCCTCTCTGTTGGTAGAGTCGTGCAGCCTGTTCGGACACTGTTATAAATTTTATGAATGCACACAATTCCAAGTCTGTTGCTGTTTCACGAGGGTTTTTTTTAAGTTTAGGAGAGAAAATTGTTTCCATTATGACATGGAGGTCCACCAAAGTTTTTATTTGTGTCATCGCTATAAAAATAATTTTATCTTTACTGTTGAAACTTTTAACCTTTCAAATCTACTACTGAGTTCATACCAGGTGTTTTTCATTGGATAAGTGGAAATTCTAAAAGCTGGAAAGAAAAAGAGAGCCACTGTTGAAATTAGTATAAATGGAGACAAACCATAAAAGACTCTTAATCTCACAAAACAAATTGAGGATAGAGGGGGAGATTGGGTTATGGACACTGGGGAGGGTATGTGCTATGGTGAGTGCTGTGAAGTGTGTAACATGGTGATTCACAGACCTGTACCCTGGGGCTAATAATACATTATATGTTAATAAAAAATAAAAAATTAAATTTAAAAAATTAGCATAAATGATTTCCTAGTTGAAATAGCTCATGACAACTGATACCAAGCTGACGTCAGGTAACTGGGGTGTTCTTCTACTAATGGAACCAACACACCTATCGCTGTTCCTTCATTTGGCCGCTGCCCACAAAAAACTTGGAATTTGGAACCGAAAACAAGCTTGTTAATTTGGAAAAATAGTCCCATGAATATGAATGAGAAACAACACTGCCCAAAGTGCTGCATAAAAGTCCCTTCTCCATGTGGTATTCATACATACAACGGAATAGTATTTAGCCATAAAAAGAAGGAATTCCTACCTACTGCAGCGGCAATGTGGATGGCCCTCAAGAGCATTATGCTGCATGAGATTAGCAGCTAGTGGTTCTCAGGAGTTTCTCACACCCCTTCCACCCAACAACTAGGTCTTATCCCCTGCCTCCCTGTTTGCAGATACTTTTCCCTGCCTTGCCTTTCTCCCCTGGGTAATCCGTCCTGGTCCTATAAAACTCAGTTCTGACGCTGGAGGGTCCCTCAGACTGGGCTGGGAACCCTCCTTCTGTGCTCAGAAGATGCTCTACCCTATTCTCATCCTAGCCAGTGGCTCGTTTCCTACATGGCTATGGCCTCTATGTCTTATTTATGTCTTTCCTTCCCCACATTTCAACCAGTGTCGAACACAACCAATGTCTATCAAACGAGTAAATGAATGACAGAGCTGATGAAGATTTTCTTGATAATTTTGTGGACAAGGTAGAGGCCGGACGTGATAGTCTGCTTTGGTGGTTTCACAGGTGAGCAAGCAGCCTTGCCTATTGGATACTCAATACAATTGTTTTCTAAAAAAGAAATAAATTCATCACTGAGACTGACGCACCTAAAATTATTGAAAAAGCTAGTGTCAAGCCTCTTCACCGCCTATTGTAACTCCATCATTAGCGCTTGGGTTCCCACTGGGATTAATTTTATGGCAAAGAGAACGACGCTCAGGATGGCCTCACATTCGCCCGCAGACTCTCCGGCCAGCAACTTTGCGATGACACGCTGCCAAGAATGGGAAAACCTGTTCTCTACCTGGAAAGCCATTGACCTAATTACCCTACGCATTTCGTTTCTGCTTTTTCCTCAGTCAGCAAAGAATAAGAATTAAGGACAGGGGAATACAGCTCATCTCAGCCTTCCACGACCTGCCTTCAGTGTTAGGTCAAACTTAGTCATCAACACCAGGCTCTTGAAAAAGGAAAGAAGACTTGCTTCTCTGGGTGCAGGACATGAAGTGTTCAGCTCTTGCAGTGTCCAAGCTTTGGTCCTTCTGCATAAAACTCCCTTTAAATTCATGCATTTTCCCTAAAAAAGTCATGGAACTGAAGATGGTGATGATAAGGCCCACTTTTGGACATAGGATGACCAAGGAAGGGGCAAGGGTGAAACCAAGAAGCTCAGTCAGGTCTCAGCTTGTGGGCACAGCAAGCAGCGTGGTCATTGCAACTAGTTCTCAACATCCACACATTTAGGCAGTCTCCCGTCTCTTGGCTATTTTGAGTTGTGCTCCAGTGAAATTAGGAGGGCAAGTATCTCTTCGAGATCCAGATGTCAATTCTTATGGCTAAACTCCCAGAACTGGGATTGCGGGGTCCTAGGATAGTTCTATTTTTAATATTTTGAGGAGCCTCTGTACCACTTTCCACAGTGGCTGCACCATTTTACATTCCCACCAATGGCACGCAGGGGAATGCCTATGTAGTTCTAATGGGCCCAGTTGTAGAGAAGGATCATTCTCTTCACAAAGGAAAATGTTGACTTGATGAGCATGATATCAGCAATGGTAGTAATGGAAATAACGATGACATGATGATGCTTTTATTTCTTTTGCACATTTCGCAGAGAACTGAACAGGGCCCCTGTTAGCCTGGGCAGTACCTTTGTGTGAATTCAGAAGAGGTGACCCTTCCTCCAACTGACACAGCCCCACACCTGGTGTGCAGCTGTATGAATGGAATGGCAGCTTGAGGTCATCCCCCTTACCCGCTCACTAGAGTACCCCTGACACAGCCACATGCAGTAGCACTCATGAAAGGGGAAAAGACTGGGTAGTAAGATACAGGAAAAGAACCAGCTCTGTGTTATAAGTAGACAGAAAATAAATAAATAAAATTATATATATATATATATATATATATATATATATATATATTTACATATATACACACACACGTATATGGTAGGGAGAAAAAGCTGGTTTCATTGCCTTAAAACTTTCCACCTGCAGCAGTAACCTCCTGTCTGGGACTGCTGGAGGAAGAGTCTTTTGACCAATAATGGGAGCTCCAAGAACTGGCCTAAAAGTCTGTCTCAGGTGTTTCTGTCCCCTCCCTCAGTGAGCTGCCACAGCAATCATGCCTCTTCAGTCATGGCCAGGAAAGGCCAACCTTCGTTCCCAGTGTCAAAGAGAAGAGTCAGCTCAGTCAGACCCTTGACCCGGCTCTTGAAGATGGAAGTGGTGGTTGGCTCTGCCTAGATGGTTGAGTGAGGACTGGCTCAAGTTGAGAAGATTTGCCTTGGCCCCAGGGGACTTCCTGCCATCGGTGGGCATCTCAGAGATCACTGCTATCCAGGCTCTCCCTCATATTCAAGTAGCACCTGAGCCCTTGAAAGGGTGAAAGGCTTGGACGCTGGAATCCGGGCTCCCTGCTCGCCTTGCCAGTGCTCTATTCATAGCACCCACCTGGCAACCTGGCAAATCTGGAATTTTCTCTTCAACTTGATGTCCCAGCTAAGTTTGCTTTTCCCAAAACTTGCTTCATGAAGCAATAGTCCTCTGAGTTAGAGTGTAACGAGCAGGTGTAGAGGTCGTAAGTTTAAGAAACAAGGCCCCACGTACTCCCCCGGAGAGCTACAAAGCTTTTTCTCCAAAGCTTAGAAAGTACGGCAGAACCTGTTTAACTTCGTTCAACACAACTTTTGCGTGACTTCTTAAGCATAGATTCCTATTTTCCTATTCCTGTTCCTATTTTCACAGCAGCTTCTCATCCCCACAGAACTCATGATCCTCCAGCTCATTTCAGAAATACTGAATGATTTTTTTTTAAGTCAGTCAAAAAGGTTGTTAGTTCTGAGAGATAGCAGGACAACTCAAACACACGGATTACCTATCCGATCAGATGCTCTTTTACCATCAGTCAAAAGTATGCATTAATATTTACTATTTGTGGGGAGGCACAAAGGAGCTTGTGGGGCTCAATTCAGGCTACGCGGGTCTGGCAATGTTCCTCTAAGGCTGTGAGAAGTTCAAGGGACACATCCCTACGATCTTATCTCTAATGGAGAACAGCGCGATCTACTTATCTATTCCAGAACTTGGGTCAGGCGTAGTCATTTACGGTTCGTAACACACTTTGATCCCCTCACTTGAAAGCCGTCACACACTGGAAGGCGCCATTATCATTGGGCCAAAGATGGGAACAGAAACAGACTCCTTCCCACAGGGATACGCCCATCTACTAAATCTTCTGTGGCAGTTGGGTGGGGCTGAGGAAAAGAATGCCCTAGAAGCAGTTTCAGGTCCAAGAGCTAAAAGCACAGCAGGGAGGCCTTTCAGATCTGGTGTGAAGAGCAAGCAAAGGGCCTACAGGGGACTGAATGTCAACCCTGAGGGAAAAGCCCCGAATTTTTTTTTTAAATATCTATTACATTCAACCAGAAATGTTTGAAAAGCAAACACTACTAGAAATTTTGCTTCCTAGGTAAATCTTCAGCTAATGTTTATCTTTACCTACATTCATTTGTCTTCCATTGAACATGATATTCCATTTTTAACCTAAATAGAAGAGTCAGCTCTTGAGGAGAAACGATTGAATTCATCAAGTAAAAGCTTTTAATAGAATCAAATGCACTGAGGGTAAAAGAAGGGGCTCTGGAGTCCGAGGGGGGGCTGGTGGGGGGCAGGTTTTAATCCTCACAGCACAGCTCACCAGCCACCCGGGCTCGGCAAATTTCTTCATGTCTCAGAAATCTCAATTCCTTTTGCCTCAAGCCAGTCGTCAGGACTGTTGTGGAAGCTGAATTATAATATAGGTCATAGTTAGCCCAGTACCCAGCTTCTAAATGGCAATGGGGTGGATAAAGGTAATAATTGAAAAAAAAATCTTTAGTAATAATTATTTAATAATAATACTACTGGCAATAGTATACCAGCCTTATTTTATATTATAACACACTACTACTATTGTAATTACAGTAATAATTATAATAATAGTAATAGTATTACTAATAAAAGATAGTGAGGAATGGGAGAACCACTTTGGAAAACTGGCTGAATATTTGCATATGGCTCAGGAATCCCGGGTCCCAAGTATGTGTGTGTATAAATAGATAGAAGTTATTTTTTTTTAAAGATTTTATTTATTTATTTGACAGAGGGAGATCACAAGTAGGCAGAGAGGCAGGCAGAGAGAGAGAGAGGAGGAGGAAACAGGCTCCCTGCTGAGCAGAGAGCCCGACGTGGGGCTCGATCCAGGACCCTGAGATCATGACCTGAGCCGAAGGCAGCCGCTCAACCCACTGAGCCACCCAGGTGCCCAGAAGTTATATTTTTATGTGCCCACTTTATCCATGGCCATAGCAAACCAGCACTGGCGTCAGCCCCACAGCCCGGGACACCAAGGTCATCAGGGCCCCCGGTGCCAGGGCCCGCTATGCACCCACATAGTCTGACCTCCTGCTCTTTCCTTCATGTTCCATCCAGTCTGAGCCTCGTGTGCAATCTAGCACCTCATTTTTCTTCCATAAACAATGAGCACATGCTTCTCCTTTCCCTGCCCTTTCTCGTCTTTCCCCATCTGGACTAAGATTCCAGGCCTTTCTGAAATCCCACTTCCTTCTACTGCCTTCTGGGCCCAGCCACCTCCGCAGAGAGACAGGAGGCTGCCAGCAACTGCCAGTTAGCCTAGTGTCCTGATGGGGACCAGCATAGGGACTAACTGAGAAGTTTTGTTTCACTCCGTTTGCCTGGAGGACGGAGACAGACATTGCATCGGCAGCAGTGGGTGGCCTGAGGTCCCATGGGATGCACAAGTGACTGCTCAAAGCCATCCGGGAGGAGCCTACCCCAGGGGTTCAAGGGCCCTAAGTCATAGGAGAAGGAGGTCAGACAGAGCTGCAGACATACCCTGCTAATCACCAATTTGGATGCTTTACCCCATTCCTCTGAGCCCATATGTCCTCCTAAAATATATGGGCATGGTGTCAATCTCCAGGGTGACTGGGAGAATAAGCAGAGGTAGTAACACCCACAAAGCACCTGCCCCTACAACGCCTGGCCCATAAAGATGCTCCGTGAAGGTACCGAGCTGAGCCGGCTCCCGCTAGGCCCATTTGGGTTGACAAGAAAAGGACCGTCGGAATCAGACAAACATCTGGGAACTTCAAAATAGAGAAGATACAGAAGAATTCCTCCAGGCACGTGCGGTGGCCATCTGTGCTGGGGAGAGATGGTGGCTTGGAGGTCAGAGCCCCAGCTCTGGACTCTGTCTACAGGAGTTCAGGTCTGGCCATCAGCTTTCACTAGCCCTGCGCTCTTGTCCTGGTGACCCACCCACTCGGTGTCTCCGTACCCTGGTTTATAAAACAAGGCTGTGTTTCCTCCTCCTGTGGTTTCCTCCTCCTCCTATGGTTGTTGATGACTAAGTGAGTAACCGGTTTATCAGCGAACCAGGCTGGGCAGGTGCCAAGGAAATGGCCCTCTCTCCATGTCCTCTCAAGTCCACACTGCCGCAGCGTCCCTACCCCCCACACCCCCCCCCCACTCCCCTGGACTAAATCCCCTAAACCACATCCTGGAGACTAACACCTCTCCAGTCACTTTCATGTGTAAATAAAGACATCTTCAGAAATGAAAAAGCCCAGATTTCTTCTAAGTGGGAACTTCAGATCCTCTTTTGGCTGAAAGTGTCTCCATCCACCAGCGCTGGGGGCAGGTTGGGGTTTACCATCCCACAGGGGAAGGGAGGGGAGGTGGGCTTCCCCCCCCCCCGCACCCCCCCCCGCCCCCTGTTCTTCTGCTACTTCTTACAACACACAACTTGTGGGGGGGGGGGGGGGGGACTTGGCCTCACTGGTGCAGTTGGAATCCAGCGTGAGAGGTGCCAAATGCAAATGCTGGCTTTTTCTCACGGGATATTCTCCTCCTGGGCTCTTCGGAGACACCCTCCCTGAGCCGACCTTTTGAGCAGCGTCTCAAAGCACTCGCGCCTGCTTCCCTGCACGTCTGGTGGCCGCTGGCACCAGGCCACCTCCCCTCACGGCCTCTGCAGCCCCTTCTCCCTGCTCTGCCTCAGGGACCCCTCCAGCCCAGCTTTCCGAACCTTGGCACTGGGGGTGTTGCGTGGGCATTCTTTGCTCCGGGCCTGTTCGGAGCATCGTAGAATATTGAGAATTCTTGACCATAACATCATGTCTCCTAGGAAACAGAACTGCCCCAGGTGAAAACCACTGGATTAGAGTAGCCCAGGCAAGAGTTAATCAAAAGTTCCAGTGCTTTCCAAATTCCAAGAGACACTCTAAGCTCCCTGAACACTTGGCTTAAAAAGGCGCTAACCCCTTCCGTCCTGTCAACACTCACTAACCCTTTCCGTGCTTATCCCCCGCTTTCTGTTTCTTAGGCTAGAGTGGGTGATGAGCCGAGAGTGGCAAAACGTGGCTTGGGTCACCCCCAGCAACCCTGCACAAATGGCTTTTTTTTCTTTTGGGGGGGTGGGGAGCATTTGTCACTGTTTGTGCTCAGCCGTTACTGAAGCTGGGGACACATTCCATTGGAGCACAGCACAGGGACAGGATGAGGGCTCTGTTGATATTAGGTTCAGGGATACCGTAACTGCCTTAAAACAAATGTACATTGAGAAAAATGTACTTACAAATATTTTGAGCATGTTCAGCTTACTTAATAGAACGAGATTTTGAGGCTGGGCCTGAACTTTTCTGCTGGAGAAAAGCTCCATGTCCTCCTGCCAGGCCTCTCGTTTCCTTGCAGAGTTACACATAACAGAAAGGGATCCCAGCGCCCACACACACCCTCAGGTCCTTTCTCCCCAGGATGAACGGGAATGCGGGAGGAAGCAAGCCTGGTGGGCAGGAAGAAAGGAAGACAAGGGAACAAGAACAGGAATAAGGGATAAGACGTGTTGTTCGATAATATTTATTGTCAGTGGCATAAAAGACATTCAATATCGAACCTTCAGAACAAGAAGGAAGTTGAATCTATTTACAAAGAATGCCAGAGAAGAGATGGGTGAAGGAATGTCATGAAATCTTCAGCGAATGTGCTCTTTTGGTAGCGAATTAACCCGTGTACTTGCAGCATCGGTGACGCAGCAGACCAACTTCACAGATTACTGTTAACGTAAGTTACTAACTAGCTATGTACCGTAACTAAACCCGTAGTCTGGAAACACACATGTCAAGGCGGAAGAACATTCCAATTGCTGTTGTTCTCTCCAAGGGCATTAGCTCCTTTCCCCTTTCCCACTAGCACGTTAGACAAAGAGACAAGTTCCTTCAACTCTCAAAAGACTCTTTTATCGGCTACCTTAAAAATCCCTGCATGTTTGAAGTCCCTGGCCATCAGACACCCAGAGCCTTGTTGAGGCTCTCAGCACTCCCTGCCCACCAGCGGCCCTAGCCAAGTGACCACGTGCGTGATCTGCCGAAAGCAAAAGCAGATTTTTAATAAAATCAAACCTCCCTTGAGGTGCTGCACTTCCCATGGGTCTACCATGCCCTCACCACCCTTCCAAGACTTCCAAAAATTCTGAAAACAAAAAGCTATTTCATAAGGGGGTGGCACACTCGTTTGGCAGCAAAACCTGACATTTGTAGGTTCCTCGGAGTCTTTATCCACTCTGTGTGAGTGGTCTGTGTTTTGCGGCAGAAATATGAAAGTGTTGATTTACAGGGGGCTGTCCCGATCTCCATTGATGGAGTTCCTTCCATAACATATACTATGTGCAACATGTTAGCTTTCTTAAATCCCAAAAAGTCAAGGAGTTGGGAGAAAACACTGGGACCGCAGTTTAAGCAAAAGGAGCTAGGGACGGACAGCAGCCTGCACATGTGCCCAAGTTCCGCTGGAGCCAGGAAAGTTTTGTGGATCTCATGTACCGTTTTCTTTAGTCTTTCAGGGCAGTGAGAATGTCTGGAACATTCTGTATCCTAGTGAAAGAAGCCAAAGCTCTTAAGTCCTCCAGATTCTTCTTACAGGAGTTTTCGTTGCGGAAGACTGCAATCCTCCCCATGACCTTCGATAATTTGGCAAATAATGAATACATATTTTTTCTCTAAGGTAACTCCTTTTCATTAAAAGCATTATGGTTTATGGCGGGGTTGGAGGGTGGGGAGAATAAAAGAAAGGATTGGAAGAGAAGGGCTTATAAGTGTGAGGGCTACACACATCAAGTACCAGCTGCTTCCTGACCCAGCAATATTAACAATTTATTGTATTTAGAAAGTGATTCTTTGGATGCAGAGTTTACAGGAAAGTCAGGTGGGACTTAACCTGGGCTCTGCCACTTAAGGAGAACAGAACTTGCCAAAGAAAATGATGTTTCGCGTTTTGTTGTGCCTGATGATGTAAATAAATGGGTGGTCAGCATTGAACTCATCCTTGTGTTGCAGGATTCGCGATCCAGGCACCTCTATGGAATCCCCACCATCTTCCGTGATCTCTAAGCACACTCTGTGAATAACATTGGAGAGGGCCACTCCCTTGGTCTCTGACATTCCAGAGAAATCAGATGTATTCTCATTAAAGATATTTTTCAGCCCTAGGTTTTCAAGACTAGCTTTGGGATCAACAAGCTTTTCCACCTTAAATTTTGGAATGGAGAGTTTGACTTTGGCGTTGGCCATGGTGCTGGGATTGGTCCACTGCAAGAGCGTCTCTGAGTTGAGCTGTTGTTCAACCTGAAGGACCCAAAGGAGAGGAAATTATTTTTTTTTTTTATTCCCAGTTGTAAGTGATCCTGTTTGATTGAAAACAAAAAGTGCCGTTGCAAGCCCAGTTTGGAAGCAGCGCAGATACTCCACCAAACATGGAGTCAATCAGTCCTGCAGTTTGGGTGTGTGGTTTGGAAGTTTCCCTTCCAGAGAAGTACCCAGCAACCCAGTCCCCAACCCTCCCACAATGGTCCCTTTGCACTGAAATGTCTGAGGGCATTTCCCGGAAGCTGTAGAGAAGAAACAAATGCATGGATGATAATGTGGCATAAATAAGAGTGAAATAAGTATAAAAGAAGGGTTTTTACACATACTCTTTCTCGGATGCTTACTTTAACTTTTCTACCAGGAAATCCAGAATATTCATGTACTTGGCGTAGCATCAAAATTTGTAACGCAAATTAAACCTAAAGTTACTCTTTCTAAAATGAGAACTTGAACTGTCTGCAGTCATTCTTGAAGACCCGTGGTGATGAATGTATCCATTTCAGTTGGTGGTTTTAGAAATGAGAGAGAGGCAACGATGTATAAAATGGTTTAGTCATAAAATTCTTCACTGAGCAAATCTTAGATTACTCCTTGCCCTGCTCACCACCCCACTGGCTAGAGGAGAAAGGCACGCACAAGAGAGAATGACAGTACTTGACTGATATTATCATGCTCCCCCGCCCCCACCACTGCACTGTAGTTACTCACCTGAAACCCCATTAAGAATCAGTGGCACAGCAAGGTCACAAACTGGATACAAGTTTGTTTGTTTTGTCTTTAGTGGGGGAGGGTCCCCTTGGATTCTCTTGTTAATCTACAATAATTATGTTTTCTATGACTACTGTTTCACTTATGACAAATTATTTTGATCAGAAGATTACCATAAGTAACTAGAATTTTTGAGCCAAAAATTCTTGCCCCTTTGATTTATGGGAATGAAGAGAGGGAATAAAATTCATCCATAACTCAAAAAGACTACTCAGAGGGAAAAAAGCTCTTTTCTCTTCCATTATGTATGTGTTATGGGTCAAATCGTATCCCCCCCAAAATAAATTCGTACGTTGAAGTCCTAACTCACAGTGCCTTAAAATGCAACCTTATGTGGGAACAGGATCCTTGTAGGTCATTCAGATGAGGTCTTAGGGTGGGCCCTAACCTAATAAGACCAGTGTCTTTATAAAAAAGAAAATTTTAGACACAGATGCATACACACACAGAGAGAAAGCCATGTGAAAACACAGAGGCAAAAATTGAAGCAATGCATCTCCAAGCTAAAAAAAAGGCCAAAGATCGCCAGCCCATCTCCAGAAGCTGGGGGAGAGGCATAGAACAGAGTCTGCCTCTTAGCCCGCAGCAGCAATCAAGACCTAGTACTCAGATTTCTAGCCTCTGGAACTGTTAAGAGAATAAATTCCTGCTGTTTAAGCCACTGGGTTCACGGTACTTTGTTACGGCAGCCGTAGGAGACCAACACTACATGCATTCTTGCATTTCCCTGAGACCCAAGAGATCAGTTTCATCCATTCTGTACTGTCATCAGAAAAGGCTGGTATGAGGGTATTTCCCGTAAGAGAAAGTGCAGTGACCGCAGGAGAAAAGAGACCAAGGTGTGAATTGAGTGGGAAGGAAAAAGAGCAGTGAGTAAAAGAGCAATGACGGCAGTGATGGAGAAAGTGTAACCATCGGTAAAGCCGCAGGTGGGACGGAGACTGACTTAGACCTAGATTATCCCCAGGAAAGTCAGGGAGTAACTGACACATGGCTGGAAATGAAGCAGGTGACCTCTGGGTGCCTCAAAGAGGCTGTCCCTCTCCCCGGCCAAGGGCCAAGGCCCAGCTGGAAGGGAGCTAGGGAAGCTGGGAAGGGAGGACCAAGGCGGGGAAGAGGTGGCTGGGGAGGGGGTGCTGGATGGGGCTGCCAGAACAGAGGGGAAGCAAAAGCACCATTCACCAGCAGATGAACCTCTGTTTAAACCTCGGGCCTCTAATAACCTACAGAAAGAATAAAGCATAACAAAATCTCATATAGGCGAGTGCATTAGAAGAGCTTTTCAAGGGATGCCCAGGTGGCTCAGTGGATTAAAGCCTCTGCCTTCGGCTTGGGTCATGATCCCAGGGTCCTGGGATCAAGCCCCGAGTTGGGCTTTCTGCTCAGTGGGGAACCTGTCTCTCTGCCTGCTTCTCTGCCTACTTGTGATCTCTGTCTGTCAAATAAATAAGTAAAAATCTTTAAAAAATGTTTTTCAGAAAAGAAGAGCTTTTCAAAACCCACAGAATGTGCCACATGAAGAGCGAGCCCTAAAGCAAGCCGCAGACCCTAGGACAAATGTGCTAATAACCGCTCGTAGGTGGTAACAAAGGTACCACACTAATGAGAGATGCTAACAATAGATGCTCGAGGCTAGATTGAGAACACAGATTACAACTTCCTGGGCTCAGATTCTAATTCAAGACACCACTGATGATCTATGTGACCACAGACCAGTCACCGCCCCGACTGTGCCTCAGTTTCCCCCACCAACAAGAGCACCGTGATCATTTCCAATGCACAGATGGGCCTGTTGGAAGAAACCAGTGAGAAGGGCCTTGTGGGACCTCACAGGCCCTGGGTCCTCCCAATTGCCAGGTAAATTTTGGCTGTTTCCAAAGGCCGGGAAAGGACCCTGAGACCCTTGTCAAGCCACACACAGTGCGGGCCACATGTCTCCAATGCACAGCAGGGGGCGCCGTCGTGCTGAACCCCGACCTCCCTCCTCCTCCTCACCTTCTCCAGGCCTGTGGACTCGTCCTCCACGTCCTTGGGGAGCAGAATGAGCATGCTGAGGTGTTTATTTTGAAAGGGAAGCTCTATGACCTTACAGTTGATACCGTCAACGTTGCCCATACAGAATGTGGCCTCCATGCTCATCATCGGCACGGGTTTGGTGTCTGTCTGTAAGAGGAGAAATTTGGACCTGTTGCTTTTCGAGTTACACAAGCATAAACACACACACACATACACACACACACACACACACACACACACAGAGACGTTTGTTCTTGTTATAGTTTCAGACCATTATGGCTCAACTCCCCTCTGGACCCAAAGCATCACAGACTAGCCTCTGAAGAGTTAATGACTTCCCTTGAAAGGTTATTCACGTGCCTCATAATTCCAATCTATTCTGGAACTAGACAGAATATTGTACTTGCTTATATTAAACAGGAAAAATAAGACAGTAGGACTGAAAACAGGGAGAATTTAACTCAGTCTTTATAGATGCTCATAAGTACAAGCTCTTTGAACCATTCCTGGTGGATCTGACTTGATAGAAAGTTCTAGTACAAACCACGTATCTCCTTATGCAGCTCTTCCTGCTAAAACCTGTACTAGAGAACACCCAGCATAGAGCAGGATAAACATCCCATTTGTTTCGTCCTCTGTTCTCCTTTAGGTTTTTCAACCTCTTCCTGTATGGCCAACCTACTCTCATCTGAGCAATGAAGAGTCTGGGGTAGAGTTAAGAACCTTGGGTTTTAGTCCTATATGTGACACAAATAGATGCTGAGATCTTGCACAAGTCACTTAACTCCTCTGGTCCTCAGTTTCCTGTCTGTGGAATGAGGGAATCAGACATTTCTGCAAAGTCATCACCTCTGGGGAGGAAGAGAAAAAGACACAGGAGAGGGTGGGCCTGTGTGGGACAGTGCATCTGTTGCTTTATTTTTTTCTTTTAAAATATCTGAAATAAGGCAAAATATAAAGATTTACAAAGCTGGTTGTTGGGTATATCGGTGCTTGCTTTATTATTTTCTATAATTTTCTGTATGCTACAAATATTTAGTAATTTTTAAAATGGGAATATTAAGGAATAGAACCATCTCGAAGTCGCTTCTAGCTCCAATGCATTCCACACTCCTCAAAAAATGGCCTCAGTGCCCAGGCTTTTTTCTTCAAGCCCTTCCTTTTCTCTATCTCCATTAACATTTGACTTTGTGCTTCTATTACAAAGACACTGATTTTCTTTTTTTTTTTTTTTTAAAGATTTTATTTATTTATTTGACTGGCAGAGATCACAAGTAGGCAGAGAGGCAGGCAGAGAGAGGAGGAAGCAGGCTCCCTGCTGAGCAGAGAGCCCGATGCAGGGCTCGATCCCAGGACGCTGGGATCATGACCTGAGCCGAAGGCAGAGGCTTTAACCCACTGAGCCACCCAGGTCCCCTAAAGACACTGATTTTCTGAAGAAAAATTAGTTCATACTCAAGAGTAAGAGACTGATAGAAATTTAGTGTGACTTCTTATTTCAATCTACACCTCCCATGGGATATTGGCCTATTAGCTGCATCTCTTTTAGGGGAGATTATAAACTTCCTATCAGGAATAATACTGCAGTAAAACTTTTATCTGGGATCTTCAAACTGTAAACTGAATTTCCCCTGACAGCTCTCTCAAGCAGAGCTAGACCGTATTTTACTTTTTATAACACCTTTATTTAAGTACTTGTCACATGGTTAGAATATTTATTTATGTGATTGTCTTTCCACCCCCACCCACCACCACACACCAGCTGGACCACAAAGCAGAAACCCTGTCTTACTATCTTGGTGTATCCCAGCACAAGGTAGCTGCTCACTAAATATTTGGTGGACAGGTCACTAAAGACTTCGATCCTGCATACAACCAGAAACATAACTGTGCTAGAAAAACATACTACTTTTGAAATAAGCTGCTGGTTCTTCCATTTACTTCTCTTAAAGAAGATACAGATTTGTCTAAAAATCTCCATCGAGTTAGACTGCTAGTCATGTGAATTTGCATATAGTTGTGATGACCAAAACCCATCGATTTCACTTATCAGCACCGAACATGGATACAGTGACCCCATTTCTGAAACATAAATTGAGAGACGTATCTTCTGAACACAGGACTAAATAAAAACCATTCCAGGAAATGTGTGTGTGTCCACGCGTGTGTTCACCTTGTCTGAATAGGCGTTATACCAAACAATGTAACTTCATCAACTTAGTCTACCCTTAAAGGAAACACTATAGAACCAGGGGGGAAAGTTCGGTAACATCAGTGGAAAAGTTCGGTGGCTACAAAAGCCAAGCAAAGGAAACAAAAGAAAAGTGTGCATTCAAAAGGAGGATGTATCCCCACGTAGCCTTGAGCAGTGTTTTTACTGCTTGCTCAGAGGAAATACAGCAAGATCAATAACGTTTCAAATCCTTATTGAGTCTCCGGGACCTGCCATGACCCAGCTTTATGACTGAAATCAAGGTGTTGGCAGGACCCTGCTCTCCCTGCAGGCTGGAGGGGAGAATCTGTCCGATGCTCTTCTCTTGGCTTCTGATGTTTCCCGTGATCCTTCTGGTGTTCCTAGAAGCCTCACTTCGCTCTCCTCAGCTTGATGACTGAATCACAGTAAAGGAGTAGCACACATCCCTCCTCCCTTCCGCCCATTCACACTTTGTGAGATGCAAACACTACACATCTGCGTGCTCGGCTCCAAAGCCCACAGTGCCCTCACTGACCATTACCAGGCGTGGGTTGGGTCCGGGCTGGCCCTGCAGCCACTAAGAAACCCACCATCAGCAGACTGTCTTGGGTTTGCTTACATATACCTTGGGGCCCATCTGCCAGCCCTTCCAAGGGAGGGAACCAACCACCAGCAAAACCATCTAACTATTCTGGAGAAGTGTGAGAGGCTCTGCATTACGGGTCTCTGTCTCCCACCTTCCTTCCTGTCTCAGGGAAAGCACACTGCGTCCTGGGCCTCAGTTGCCCTCCCTGGAGTGAATCCTTATGGCCCCGTCTGTTGCTATCATTTTTCAGATCTCTAGTTGGGAACCTCCGACGTGCTGCCCCCCTCCCCATACCTTGTTGATTCTGAACGGGCATTCTTTGGTTTCGGATTCAGGAAATTTCTTCATCCACTTCCCAACGAAGTAGGCAGCATTAACCACAAGCATTTTGGTCTGGTCACTGACACTGTTGTCAGCCAAGATGTTCTCAAAGCGGCCTGTAAGCAATGATAGGAAAGCCCAGATTGCACCTGTTGTTCTTCCAAACCACATCTGATATCCACACGGGCGTCCGCTCGCTGAGTATTTATCCCCATTTTACAGAAGAGGATGCTGAGACGTGGTGCTTAAGTCACTGGCCCAAGATGACACATGAGCAAGGTCAGAGTCAGGATTCAGAGCTGAGTCTTTCGGACTCCACAGCCTGCACTCCAGAATGAAAAGCCACGAGTGTGATTTTAACCTTTTCACATGCGTTACCTCACAGGGATCCTGGAAGGCCAATATCATTACCCCTGTTTTATATTTCAGGAAACTGGGGCTCGGGGAGGCTGAGCAGCCCCGGAGGCTCACCGGGCTGGAAAGTGCATCTGCGTAGGGCCGGGCTGCACTCTTCTTCACCCCATAGCCAGGCTCACCCTCCCCAGAGGGCAGTGGGGTCATTATCGCAGGATTCAATCCCCAGCAGCCACAAGAGCTCCCTGGGGGTAATGCCATCATAGAATGAAGTCCTCATGTGTGAAGAGCACTGACGTTTTTCCCAAGGGATTTTCATTTACCAAATCCCTGGGATCTTCCCGCTGCTGCTCAGGGCCCACTTTGCAGACCTGTGACATGCACGTGCAGGGCCCTGTCCTGGTTTCCTCTGTCACCACCTTAAAGTCCTTAATATGGTTTTTAATAAAGGGCCCTGCATTTGCATTTTGCACTGAGCTCACCAGTCTTGCTAATGTTACATGATGGGTTGACTGCTAATCACGTTAAGGAAGGAGCTGGAAGACCAGAGGAGGGGAGCTGGTGGGTGGTCATTCCAAGTTAAATCTTGAACTTCTGACTCTAAATTCAGAGACTTTTCACTTCTCCAGTAAAATCTTAAGTTTCTGAAGACGTTTTTTAAAGGCCCTTATAAAGAAAATACAATCATCAGACAATTCTGGAAGCAAAACTGTTACACCGCAGTTTAAACAGCAACTGCTTTTGCTTATAGATCTTTAAACTGTGCTTAACCTGGTATTACTTATGCCAGTTTTTTTTCTTTACATATGAAGGCAAAGAAACATCATTTCAATGACAGATATATACATATGAATACATTCATGTGTGCGCACACCTAACTATGACTACCATAGATTATCTTGGTGATCATAGATTGTTTGTTACCCTATACATCAAACTTGACCTTCACAGCCACCATGTAAAAATTAATCAGGTAACTTAGGCCCCATTTTGCAGATCAGTAAACTGAGGTTTCGTTTCCAGATTGAGAAAGCGGCCAGTGACTTCCACGAAGCCACTCTCTGTTAGAAGCATGCTGGGGAGCCCAGCCAGGTAGGTGGGAATGGAAGCACCAGGAATTCCTGCCGAGCATAAGATGATGTAGGACATGCCCGGGAATCCAACCACATGTTTGAATGGGCTGGAAAAACAAAAATTTAGCCCGTCTACTGAAAACATCCGAGGAAGCTTCCAGATGTTCAAGTTGATGCTTAGCAGAAAGTTCATGAGAAGACAGGGTCGAAGATAGGGTCCAGGAAAGGAAAGGATACTTGCCATCTGTGAGATCCTTGATCGACTCGTTGATCTGACCTTTTGTTTCTTCCAGTTTTTCTTTGAAGTCAACAGTTTCCATTTCCTTTGCGTAGGGTCTCTTCGTAGAGCTGATGAACTCCTGAAAAACATCCAGTTTATAAAATCACCAAGTACCTAAAGTCCACAGTCAAACCATTGCCTCCTCCCATGATTCTAACTAATGGATTGGTAAGTGTCCAGGTTGGTGAATACCCTTTCAAAATCTGAAACACTGTACAAATGGAAACTTCATGTGGAAATCAATGAATGTTCTTTGCATGAAGTGTGTCATTTCTTTAATTATAAGGCAATATCAATTATTAAAAACTTCCGTCAATGTAGTAGCAGCTTTGGGGAAAAAAAGGAACACTATACTAAATGTATGCAACCATTATAATATGAATTCCAATTTAGAAACATTAAAATGTGATATATATATATATGTATATATACATATATGTATATGCATATCTATATCTATATATGTGTGTGTGTGTGTGTGTGTGTGTATCTCACACCTGAGATATTTTTTCTTCTATTCTAAGAGATATATATCTTTTAGAATAGAAAAAAATGGGGGCACCTGGATGGCTGCCTTCAGCTCAGGTCATGATCCCAGGGTCCTGGAATCAAGCACAGCACTGGGCTCCCTGCTAAGTGAGGAGCCTGCTTCTCTTTGTCCCTCTACCTACTGCTTTGCGTACTTGTGCTCTCTCTCTCTCTAAATGAATAAATAAAAACTTCTTAAAAATTTAAAAAACAATATAAAATACTCCAAAAGGAATCTAACCTCAATTTATATAAAAAAAAAAAAGAATAGAAGAAATGTATAGAAAAGAGAACTCTGTGAACAGAAAACTCCTATCCTCACTAAAATTAATACAGACTCTAGGGAAAACACAGCAGGGGGTCCACAGCATGTCTGCTAAAAATGCAAAACCCCAAACGCCATCCCTATTGATCTTGATTCCAGTGATCTGAGGCCAGGAACATGCACTTTTAACAAACCTCAGGTCATTCTGATTGGGGGGTGGGGGACCTCCTGCCACATTTGTTGATTCTATTACCAGTAAATTTGCAAATGATACACACCCAGCAGGAGGAATGGAAAGCAGTCTTTTAAAAAAAAAAAAAAAAAAAAAAGTCTGTCAGGGTGCCTGAGTGACTGGATCCCTTAAACACCTTACTTTTCTTTTCTGCTCAGGTCATGATCTCAGGGGCATTAGCTCACGTCCCAGGTAGGACTCCACACTCAGCACAGCATCTGCTTATCCCTTTCTCTCTGCCCCTCCCCCTTCTCCCTCTCTCTCTCTCTCTCTCTTTTTCTAAAAATAAATATATAAGTAAATTTTTAAATAAAGAAATAGGCTTTAAAATTCTTTCAATTCCAAGTTTGGTTGAAATGACTCAAAATGTGGAATGGAAATTCAACCAAATGAGATGTATCTGATTCAATGTCCTGAGCACTGGGGGCTCCGTGAATTTCTTGAGAGCAGCTGTTTAGCCTTAGCCATTTTGCTTCTGTTAATGGCAACACAACCTTGGGACTGAGTGTTACCATTGACAGAGAGAGCTGGCACCACCTAAGAACCCTGAACCCCAGCAAGATAAAGGACCTCCCTGCTCCTCACAGCTAGCTGCAAAATGTATTGAGCATCTCCTTCAGGACCACCTAGGGAGCTTTTTAAATTTTTCCATACTCAGATCCCAACTCCCATCTTGGGATATATATATTTGTTAATGTCCTAGGTGATTGCTGGCAGAAAAGAATGCTATGTATATATGTCTTCACACAATACAAATAAAGTGACAATAACATCTAGTGACTCATATTCTCAAAAGATCTTAACCAGGGGGCACCTGGGTGACTCAGTCAGCTAAGCGTCTGCTTCAGCTCAGGTCATGCTCAGGGTCCTGGGATGGAGTCCTGCATCAAGCTCCCTGCTCTGCGGGGAGCCTGCTTCCTCCTCTTCTCTCTTCTATCACTATCTCTGTCACTATCTCTGTCACTCATCAGATGAAATTTAAAAAAAAATTAAAAAAGAAAAAAGACATTCAAAAACTAAAAAAAAAAAGAAATTTAAAAAACTAAAAAAAAAAGACTAGAAAAACAGGCAGTATGCAGAAAGTAGTAAAACTATGGTAAAATATTTAACCTTTTAGTCTACCTTTTAGATGTGGAAATCTTGAAATTCTGACCACGCAAACACAAACGGAATCAACTCTCTGCGACTAGAGAAAGAAACTCTACATCGTAGTCCAGGATGCTGGCTATGTGTTTCAAACACAGATTCTACGAAATATGATGACACACTCTGGGGTCAAGGGTAAGAGTACTACAGTGTACTTTATATGAGTCCTTCAAGAGACAGCTGAAGTTAAACCCGTAGGCCTACCTTGGATAGATGCCCACATGACCAGCCTAGGAAAGCAAACAAAACCAATTTGTGACTGATTCATACAGTTGCTATTTTTCTTATTGATTTTGAGAGACGTCAAGAGAACATTGTGTGCATGAACAAATGAGGTGGAGAACTTAAAATGTTGACCCGGGCCAGACGCCCTGCTATTCAAGGAGAAAAAGGTTTAACTCATGAGCTGTCTTGCATCTATGGAGATACACTTACTAGAGAGTTAATACCCCATTCTCTATTCCTCTCAGTGACGGAGCTAGGAGGAAAGGTGAGATTTAGGTGTGTTTGAGAGGAGAAAGGGAAACCCGCAAGCTTCTCTGCATTTTGAGCTGTGTTGTGACTCCGAGGCGACTCTAGCTAGAAGTGATTTCCACAATTTGAAGCCTCTCTGTAGAGGCCGCTTTTAGGCAATCAACTTGAGCAACGGAAGCCTGAGAAAGGTTGAGGAGCCCACAACAAGGAGCCCCTGCTCCTTGGCTGAATACAAGCAGTCCCATTAAGCGACCCCCCTTCAAAATATCCACAAGCCCTCGCTGACCCATGGCCTGCTTACACCCAGACTCAGGTACCACAACAGGAAAATTCCATATGTTCCATACTCCCTCACCCGCCCCTTAACTAGAGCCCCCCACCACTGCCTCCGGGAGGACAGTCTCTCTCTTGCTGTCCTTCCCACTCCCTTGCGGTGTCTTCAGTAAACGTCTATCTCCGTCACTCTGCCTGAGTGTGTGAAGTTGTCCACATTGGGCGGCTTCCCATCATATCGGGAGACCCACCCCTACATTCTCCACTAGAACTGATTTATTTCTGATAAGCCTGAAATCACAAATGAGCATCCTAGAAGTGAATTTCATGGACAACAATGTTGTGGGTCTAACCACGTGAAAATGTCATTCCTGGTAAAAAGCTAAATTGTGCTCCTTGCTTTCACCCACTTACTGTAGAGGGGTTCAGAGATTTGTCTACGTAGAGCCGTTTGATTAGTTTCAGAGAGTAAAAGGAACTAAGTTTGTTTACATCCGATGTTACTGTTTGAAATCCGAAGGGTACATCTTTGATATTTTCAAAATGAAGGACCTGTGAAGAGAAAAAAAAATCCATTACCCATGAAATATTGCCTCTTCCTACCACAGTGGATACAGGACAATGATCAGTACCTCCCTGCTCCTTTGCCCCCATAAAGGAAAGCTTTTCAACCTGAGTATTATTGACATTTGGGGCTGGATGATTCTTGTTGGGGTGCTGTCCCGGGTACTGTAAAATGTTAAGCAGCATCCCTGGCTGACTTGGTGACCCTAGCACTCCTTCCTCCATTTGTGACAACCAAAAATGTCTCCAGGCATCGCCAAATATCCCTGGGATGGGAGGGGGCGTGGAACTGTCCCCAGTTGAGAAACACTGCCATTAAAGTCTTCTCTTTATTCAACTTTGGGGAAATTTTGCCCATTCTTCAAAAGGATGTCTCTAATGTTCATACAGAAGGCTTTCTGAACTCGGGAAGGAGTGAAGCTGTGTTATAATGCCTGTGCAACTGAGACACAAGAAGAGAGAGAGAAATACCAAGAGAGACCATCATTAGGTATCAGATTTGGGGATAGATGTGTCTCCAGCCAGGGTCTTTCTAGCCCCTTCAGTTGCTCTAACCAAACGTGCTGAGGCATCGCTGATAGAAGGCAGCCACCATCCATGGTCGCCTGCCCTCAGTGGGCCACAGTCACACAGCTCTGCCTTGGATCCCAGCCTGTACCCACTAGAAATGCCATCTTACCGAGCTCCTCCGAGCTTCATGTTCCCCTCTGTAAAAGGGATTGAGAACACCTACTTTTTTGAGTTGGTATAACTATTACGGACCTTGCATGTAAAACACCTAAAACTTCGTATGGTTTCAAAAATGGTAATAATTAGGGGCACCTGGGTGGCTCGGTGGGTTAAAGCCTCTGCCTTCAGCTCAGGTCATAATCCCAGGGTCCTGGGATCGAGCCCCGCGTCGGGATCTCTGCTCCACGGGGAACCTGCTTTCTGCCTGCCTCTCTGCCTGCTTGTGATTTCTCTCTCTCTGTCAAATAGATAGAATCTTAAAAAAAAAAAAAAATGGTAATAATTATTCTTATACTAATATTCAAACTCACTTAAAACTAGGATGTTATCTTCTGGAAGGCTTGATTCCTTCCATTTTGTTCCTAACTCTTCTTTTGTTCCAGCCAATAGCCCAGCAGCATCTCTGCTTCTTGGTGCCCCAAAAGGTGATGTCAGCATAAGGCTATCCTCTCCTCACTCCTAAGTCAGAGCCACTGCCCTGACTGCCACACATCAGGTAATGTCACTAAATAGGCACAATGTCTGATGACCCAAAAACCTTGGTACAGCAGGGTCACATTGGCTGGTCCAAGGCAGTGCATTGCTCTCATGCCTAACGGCAGCTAAAAAGACCAGAAAGTTAAAGAACCCAGGTAAGCGCTACCAGGAAAACAATTGTAGGTACTGAAAAGAGCTTTATTATTAATATTGAGAACAGACCCAGTACCGGGAAGTCATCTTTGCTCTCCCTTCTCTAGTGGGAGATGAGGAGGAAGAAGGAGAATCGGGCGGGGATGGAGAGGTTGGGGGAGTCGGGAGCGAAAGATGAATGAGAAGAGACGGGTGTCCTGCCCTCAACGGAAGCTTCTCTTTCAAGCCCCAGTCAGGTCTGAGTGTAAATTCTTCATCCTGACCCAAATTAGTATTTGGGTGTACTTCCTGGGGATTTATGGATATAAGAAGATGTTCCTTTATTTAATGCTTGTGAGTTGATGGAAAAAAAAAGATTCTGTTGAACCTAAAATGATCAACATAAAAACCATATTGGAATGGAAGTAGAAGCACATCCACCTACGATCTAAGAGGGGGAGGTGGGTAAAGGGGAAAAAATTTCCAGACATAAAATAAACAATTCATGCAAATTTAATGTACAACAGGGTGACAGTGACTAATAATACTATATTGTACATGTGAAAGTTGCTAAGACAGTGGGTCTCCAAAGTTCTCACACAAGAAAAAAATGTGTAACAATGTAAGGTGACAGATGTTAACTCGATTTACTGTGGTGATCATTTCACAATATACACAGGTATCAAATCATTATCTTGTACCCCTAAAACTAATGTGTTATATGTCGACTATATCACAATTAAAAATAATGATAAACGGAAATAAAGGTAAATGAGTACCTAAATGTAACAATCTGGAAGATCACCTCATTTGAAGGTCTAAGAATTTTACAAAGCTAGATAGTCAACCATAGCCAACAAAGAAACTCTAAACACACACACACACACACACACACACACACACACACACAATTTGCACCTGCATACAACTATATACATATATGGGGGAGGGGGTAACATCATTTTAGTCCATTCTTCTCTAACGGCATATTCTGAACCATAAGAAAGAACAATCCGTCTTCTTATTTACTCCTGTTGCTTGAAGGTAGAAAATTTTAAATGTTATTTCTGTACCAACATAAGTGCAGATGTATTTATTTTACAGATATATATTACTGTATTATAGAGTATGGATATATTACTATATATTTATCTATTATGGATGGATAGTATGGATATATTACTATATTACTATATTATAGGGGACAATCTATTATAGAGTAGAATGCAGTTGAGCCTGCATCTTAAAGCACGATGCTGTCAATAAATTTTGTGCATAAAACAGGGGGTATGTGCAGGAGCACATTTAATAAACACCATCTTGACTGATCCTTATAATGTAACAGGTAGACTTGCCGAAGGCCACCCATTAGTATAAAGATCGTGATCGCCTAGCAGGTCCCCTGTTCTCCAGCACAGCACGGTACTTGTAAATGTGGGCTGCAGGACAGATTAATGAACTTTCACATAGAAAGACTGATTAAGAGGGTGCTAGAAAAGGCACAACTCTCAATCCCAAGCAATTTTCTCCAAGGGCCCCCATTCATTTCTCCCAAGGCACTGCCTATGTGTTCTAATACTCCTGTTGGCACTCGAAGCAGAAACAAGGGATGGAGCTTACCTGTCCAATTTCACCCGCCGTGTCCCCTTTGGCGCCTACTTGAGCAAGGGACAGAGACGTGGAGAGGCAGATTGGAGAGAACAGGACGTTGCCTGCCGGCTCCTTTTCACACAGTTGTTTGAACAGGTCAACCGCAAAGGCTGAATTTGCCAGTCGGAGAGCATCCATTGTGGGCCTGGAGCAAAGGACGAGGTGAGGTGATTTCAGCTGACAGTTGACAACACTGATCAAAATCAGTTGGTTTTATTGACCAATTTTGTTTCAGTTAAGATGTAGGTGAAACCATATAGAATTAACATTTTTGAAGATGAAAAACAGTCCAATCACAGCAGTTCTGCAAGGTTCAATTTAACATTTAGTAAATGTTATGGGTTAAATCGTGTCCCCCCCAAAAAGATATGTTGAAGTCCCACTCCTGGGTATCTGTGAATGAGATCTTATTTGGAAATATGATCTTTGCAGATTCAATCAAGTTAGGGTCATTAGGGTGGCCCTAATCCAATATGAATGAGGTCCTTGTAAGAGCAGGAGAAAAGATACAGAGACAGACATGTGCAAAGGGAAGATGGTGTGAGGACACACCGGGAGCAGGCCCCAGACAGCGAGGAGGAGAGCGAAGTGAGGCTTCTAGGAACACCAGAAGGATCACGGGAAACATCAGAAGCCAAGAGAAGAGCATGGGAGAGATTCTCCCCTCCAGCCTGCAGGGAGAGCAGGGTCTTGCCAACACCTTCATTCCGGGCATCTGGTCTCCAGAATTGTGGGAGAATACATTTCTATTGCTTTAAGCCATGCAATTCTGAGGTTCTTTGTTATAGCAGCGCCGGGAGACTAATAGAGCCAGTAATGCCTTAGGAGGGCAGCTGGCACATAGCAATATTGAACAAACAGCAGTTACTGTTTTTGTCGTGAGTATATACCTACAGTGTGGAAGACCCCACATGCAGTATTAGATGTACCAACTGAGTCCCTCCTTCTCTGAGTCTGCAACTCTTTGGGGCAGATATGGAGACAAAGAAGGAAATGTGGGGCTTCCTGTGACATGTGAGCAGTGCAACAAGTCACAGAGGAGTTAAAGAAAAGAGAGAAGTTGGGTTCAGCTAAAAACATAGCGCCTGGGGAAGTAGATAGAGCAATGAGTAGACACCTAGTCTTGTCTGAGGACTCTTATCCTGATGCATGTTCTCTAAGTGGTGTCCAGAGACCCCTGGCAGCCCCTAAGACCCTTTCAGTGGGTCCATTTTCAGGGGCTCCTGGCTGGCTCAGTCAGCAGAGCATGTGACTCTTGATCCCTGGGTCATGAGTTCGAGTCCCTTGTTGGGCATAGAGATTAAATCATTATTTTAATTTCATAATAACTTTTAGACATCATCTTTTTCATTTTCAATCTCTCACAAATATGCAGCAGAGTTTTCCAGAGGCTGTTTGGTGTGTCTTCTCTCAAACCAAAAGAAATAACAATGTTACTCATCTTCCTGCAATTTTTTTTCCTTTAGAAAACAGTTGTTTTTTCATAAAAATACGTTATTCATGTTAATATGTCATGGCTCTATTATAGTCATTTTATTAAATCAGTAAATGCTTCAAAATTTCTCCAGTTTTAATTTCTAATTTGGGAAGTATGGATAGACATATCTGACATCAGAAAAAAGAAAGAAAAAGAAAAGAAAAACAGTTCTTTGGGATCCTCAGTAATTTCTTTTTTTAAGATTTTATTTATTTATTTGACAGAGAGATAAGGAAAACACAAGTAGGCAGAGTGGCAAGCAGAGGGAGAGGGAGAAGCAAGCTCTCCACTAAGCAGGGAGCCCAACATGGGGCTCGATCCAAGGACTCTGGGATCATGACCTGAGCCAAAGGTATATGCTTAACCAGCTGAGCCACACAGGTTCCCTGGATCCTCAGTAATTTTTAAGAGTGTAAAAGGGTCTTGAAATTTAAAAGTTTGAGAAATGTTCTATTGAAAGGGCCACTATCTGTCCAATCCAGTCGTTAACGATCAAGCCAAAAGGCACCTGGGTAACTCAGGCGGTTGGACCATAACCCTTCCTAGAATGGAGCAGAGCGTCATAGACTCCTCAGGCTCAGCCTGAGCCCAGGATAGAGTGTGTCTAAGGGCCACAGAATGATATTACTACCCTTGACTGGCTGGTGCACAGGCCAAGGTTTGAAGTATTCCACCAAAGCCATCAAGTACTATGTAGTCCCACACAGAGACACAAAGAGTGAACATGACATTGAAGGACCTCTAGGAGGACATGCTCTCCGGCATCAGACAAAGTATCAGCACTCAGGACAGAGGGCTTCCTTCCAAAAGGACCCAAAGAGCTATTAGAGAGTCAATACATGAATAGGATCTCAACAGTATACCTTATCCCTGCACAGAAATTAAAAATTCAAGATGTGATAGGAAGATCAAGGAATGAGTCCCTGGTCTACAAATATGTTTTCAGAATCCTGCCTTTTGTGGGACATGTGGCTAGTGTGTAGGATGGATTCAAAAAGATTATAATATATATCTCAGAGTCTGTAAAAGCAAATTCATTAGCAAAAAAATAAAAAATAAAAAAAGTTTTGTTGACCTGTTCATGCTCGCTGGTCATCTTCTTCCTTCATTTTATGTCCCTGATAAGAACAGCTAAGTGAGCTTACGCCAGTGTTCTCACTGAAAACCTACTTCAAGGTCACCTTCAATCTTATATTTCTTTGGGGCCCATGACCTTCCCCTCTCTCCTCAGGAGTGGGTCTGAGCGGGCTGACAGCCCACTCCCAGGCAAAGCAGCCCAGCATCAGGTGTGCAAAAGGCAATGAGACATAAACAGACACAATATGGGGAGTTTTGATGAGTAGGACCACTGCAGGGAAATGAGAAGAAACCTCACAAAAGGTCAGAGGAATCCACATGGATTCCTCTGGCTTTCAACGGCAGCAAATTTAACATCGTTGGTGCTGACTTCATCTACAGCCAACATTCAACCTGAGCTACTTTTCCATCAAAGAGAGAATCCTAGGGGTGCCTGGGTGGCTCAGTGGGTTAAAGCCTCTGCCTTCGGCTGAGGTCATGATCTCGGGGTCCTGGGATCGAGTCCCACATCAGGCTCTCTGCTCAGCGGGGAGCCTGCTTCCTTCTCTCTCTCTGCCTGCCTCTCTGCCGACTTGTGATCTCTCTCTGTCAAATAAATAAAAATGAAATCTTTTAAAAAAAAAATAGAGAGAGAGAGAGAAGCCTAAATGAGCTATCACTTCATCAAAGAGAAAAGCCTCAACCCAGGTCCCTGAGAACTTCTCAAAGCTTTTACAACTTGAGGCCTAATCACATTATTACCAATATTAAAATACACCAGCTCCACTGGAACAAACATCAGTAGTCCTTCCCAGATGTATTTCCTACCATCGCAGAAGAAATATTTGAATAATTTTGCACAATCAATAACAAACTTTACTTTTCAAGTCGGTTTTCCTTCTTGTGTATCAGCCCTTGGAGTGATCTGCTAAGAGAATTTTGACTCAAACCCCTGGACATGGATTGAAGGGTAAGGAAATGTTCCTTTTGTTCAAGTGAAGCACTCTTTCTTCATGCTTTTAGCATTTGAAGATAAATTTAGTCTAAATGGTTCTATGCGAGTACGAGATCACAGTGGTTTTTAGTACAGTTGATTACACAATATAATTGACACTGTGTTGCAATTCAAACCTCAGAGTCAGGCCTCTGTTGGAAAACGTGAATCAGTCCACATCTATCAGCTGAGGCTTTCCCAACAGGGGGACCCTCCCTTTCAAGAGTCTGTTCCTCTGCCTCAAGAGTCCTAGTGCGTGAGGTGTGCCTTCTTATCTGTGTGCTGACAAGCTCCTTTCCCAGAAAAGTCTCCTTCAAGTTGGGGAGGATCGTGCAGCCCTTTAATATCTGAGGTCCCAGAGACAATGACATTGTTTGATGCCTGACAAGGGAAGCAGAAAATGACTGCACGTGGAAATTGCTGTAGCTGCAAACAGTCACCAAGCAAGTCATCAATCAGACATTGCCTGGCAAATCTGATCCCCGGCTTGGTGATGAGAACCAAATGACCTAAAACATTTAAGGCTGATCTGGTCTAAGGTAGTTCCAATGGATGACTTTGGCCACAGTCCATTACCACCTCCCCGTGCTGCAAGATTAAGCATGCAAACAAATCTCAGCAACGTTAGCAACACAAGCCCGGGGAAACCCATCAGGTCCTACACTGACCATTTTGGCTAAGGAATGCTATGAAAATTATGCATGCAAGAGTAGAAATTAGAAAAGAGTACAGATTAACAAATCCTACATAATAAATGTACATGTCTAATGACCTATGTGCACAGCGCTAAATCGGTACAACTTTTTTGGTTTTACTTTTCACTTTGTTACTAGAGAACTTCTTTCATTTTCATGAAAACCTTCTGACAATTGTAACAAATAAAGAGAATTTCCTAACAGCTCTAACAGAGAAAACACTACATCTCTTCGTAGCTTAAATGTTTAAGAGGCACTTTTATGTTAACCAGAGAAAAGTGAGATAGAAATTTAAGTAAGAAATGCAAATGCAGCAAACAGAAAGTTGTCAGAATTTATTGCAAAGTGGCCTGTTGTTTGCATTGAATCCTAAAATCATAGATCTTTCGAGTAGGACAAGATCTTGGAATGGATCTAGTCTGGCTCCTCTCCCTCACGCTACAGATGAAGAAAGTAAGGCGGGCGGAGATGAAGCGATTGTCCCAGGCCACCCACACGGGGAGTGAGAGTGGCAAAACCAGCCCTTCCTTTCCACCTGCTGCCAGCCGCGCACTCCCCACCACACCTCATCACCTTCCCTCTCGGTAATTGTGTCTTCGCTGGCATGCGCTCTCTCGGAAGTCTTCAGAGTTCCAAAAATCTTACATGTCCTCAATTACCCCTTCAGGGACACTGAGAGACTTTGCACAGGTTTTTTTTTGATCCCCACAAAATTTTTCTTCCCATTTTCCAAGAAACTCTTGTTCTTGTCCTGCTCTTTGCATCGCAACCTACGAGTCCGACATCGCTTTCAGCTAATAAGTGTTACGGGGGGCCTCCTGTGTGTCGGGCACTGGGCTGGACACTGGGAAGTCACGAGTGAACCTACACGGTTCCTGTCTCTGTGGAGCCATCACGTGGCACGACGCGTGTGGTGGTGTGATCAGCATTTGGATGGGGGCACCAGTTACTGTGGGAGCCCTCAGGGGAGAGAGTCCGCTTACAGTAAAATCTTAGTGAGGTCACTTCAGAGACAGCTCCATCCAAGTAAGTCACACGAAAGCAAGTCCTGAGGGAGAAGTAGGAGTTAGCCAAGCAAAAACGTGTGCCAGAGAGAATGGACCCAATTCAGAGACTGCAGGGGGTCCCAAATGAGTAGAGACACACACACAGGGAGGTGCGCGGGTCAGTGTGCTCGCTTCTCTAGACCTACGACTGGTCACCGGCCCCCGCATAAAGATTCCTACAGTTTTTAAGGCATCTAAGTCAATGGTCCTCGAGCTTTTCATCTGTAGATGAAAAATGAAATGTAGACTATTGGATGAGATAAAAAAACCATGTGGGTAGGTTGACCATATGTCCCACTTTGCCTGGGACAGTCCTGGCTTATCTGTGTTGTCCTGACATTAGCAAGAGTGCCCCTTTCACTCTTAAACATGTTGTATTTGAACAAGATAAGTTCACCCTATGTATAGATCCATTCTTCTTCACACATGTGTACGCACACACACACACACACACACACACACAACTATGTGCATGTTTTGTTCATTCCTTAAAAACTATTTTTCACTGTGTCACATTATTATGGATATCACTTAGCCTAGCCAGCCTCAGTTTACAGATGAAGAAAAATGTGGTTAAAAAAAAAATCGATATTTGGTCTAGGCCGTCCCTAGGCAATGTCTTGAGGAAGCTTGCCTTGTTGTAATAACAACCATGGGATGCCTGAAAACACAGTCTCTGCTGTCTGCACTCACGAGAAGAAAAAGTCAGAGCCAGATGAAGAAAATCGGAGATCCTGCAGCTTCTGTGGTGCGGAGGAAACTTGTGAAGATTAAGGGAAGTTATGAAATGAGTAGATGTGTGTGAAAAGTGCTTGGTTAGCAGGACAGAACAGCGCAGCTATTAGTAATGAGGTCAATTGCTTAATCACCAATGGCGGGGGAGCCTCTCTATACTCAGATACTCCGTGTAGAGCCTGATCTTGACCACTGAGCTGCCCGACAGCAAACTAGAACCGGGTTTGCCGCACCAGAATGACCGCAATTGCTCAGACTGCATAACTTCAAAGTCCAGCAGAGGGACTGAAGTAGCAGAATTCATGGCGTTGGGAAGCAAAGAAATAAACCCACTGAGTCACACGGAGAATCCTTGCTTCAGGCGGGCCTCCGCCTCTCCGCCCATCCGGGAACCCATCAAACACTTGCACAGATGGTGGGGACTGAGGTTTGAGACCCGCCTGATTCTGTTCAAGACCTCTTTGGTGACGCAGGGGTGAGCAGGTCGGTCAGAGTACTTGGGGCATCGTGGCCACAAGCTGTGAGTTGGAAGGCCGGGATTCTCCTTCATCTCCGCGCAGGTAAGCTGTGTGACCGGGGACCCACTTCCCCTCTGCGACCCTCCACTCCTCATCCACACCGCGAAGGGCCGAGGGGAGCCGGGATGGAGGTAACCCCTCAGCTCTGCGAGTCCGTACCTCCCCTGAGAACAAGCCAACAGAACAGCCTGGCCTGTTAAATTGATCCGTACTAGGATCCACTTCAGTGACGTCATAAAAACCGCAGTGTCTGTGAGGAAGAGACTGTGACCCGGCCTCTTTGAAATGTTGCCCAAGAGCACACATGGGAAATATGTAACTTGTTTCAAGTGTCCCGAAACCCAGAAATAGGGAGAGAGAATGCTCCCTGCCTGGAAGGAGGTGTGGTTAGTAAGCCAACGCCGGCTGGGGGCTTAGAAGTGCCCAAAAGAAGAGCAGTTCCAAAATCAGACTCTCACCCAGCCGGGACGGGGAGCCGGACGCTCCAACACCTTCCAAGTCCCTCCGGGTTCTCAGCACCACGCCCTTTCTGGAAACCAGCATTGCAAAATTCATTTCAAATTTCCAGATAGGGCTGAAAAGGTCCTCAGAAAGACGGTCCCCTCCAGAAATCACTGTCGCACAGCCACCCCCCCCCCCACCACCACCACCCAAACCTCCAAGCCCCGTTGTCTCTTCATACTCGCTCCTCGTCCCACTAAGTGATTTCGCTCCCTGCCCGGCATTCCTGGTTCCCACCTTGAGTTCCCAACTCGAAGTGCTGCCCATGTCAGGGTGGGCCGGCAGCAGCGCGACCGCTCACAGCCTGTCCTTGACAATAACCCTTGTGTCAACTTCCTTCACTACCTCGCAGCAGCTCAAATCATGATTTGGTTGTAAGAATCTCCCCGTAAAGGGGAATCACCAGCCCTGCCACCGCGCTTTGCTTACCTGGAGTCACAGCTATCCTGGAAAATGCCCGGCGAGGGAAAAGGAAAGTGCGGGCCGTGGAAGGACCTTGCAGCAGCAACCCTCTGTGGGGCAGAGGCGAGGCTCGCTCACCGGAGCCCGCACCACGCCCTCCGGGACCACTCCCAGCCTGGCCCCCGCCGCCTCCCACTCCTACGCTCCCGGCTCTTACTCAGGCCTCTTGGCAGCTGGTCCCTGAGTGAAAAAAAAATGATTCAGGCTGAAGTTGCTGCTGCCTGCACAGCTTCCAAAAGGCCTCCGACGTGCTCGGGCAGGAAGGGCTGTCGGTGGCTCCTGCCTTGGGCTAAGTGAACACATCCGCAGGTACACAAGGGCGACCCTGGGAGGCCACTGGGACCGGAAGATGAAATGCATGAAACAGAAGGAATGTGTGACGGTCGTAATGATTCACACTTCTCAGAGAGGGTGCCGCCCCAAAAAGCTCTCCAACCTCCACCTTTCCATGTCAACTGGGCTAGCTTATCCTTCCAGAACGCCAAAGAGGTACTACCTATTAAACAGAGCGGCGATCACAAAAGAAGAGGGTCTATAAATTAAATAAATTCTGCTTAGCAAAATAGGTAATACCAAGTTGATAGGACAACGTGCTGCGTGAAGTTCCCAGTGACGAGGAGGACACAGCTCTGTCTTCACGGAGCCTGCACTTCCTGCCCCCACCGCTGCTCCTTTTTTGGGGGGGACCTACACCCTACCTAGCAAATCTGTTCTCAGGAAAGCACCTCCAACTAAGCCACCTGCTTCCCTGCTGTACTCACCTAAGATTCCCTATTATTCGTTTACCACAGTTTCCTGATCAGCTGTTTATTGCACGGCCCTCTCTATCCGACTTCAAGAATCTTCACGATAAAGACCAAGCCTCGTTCAGTTTTGTGGCACCAACCCTTAGTGCGGACTCGATAGACGGGATGCAGTCCATAAATGCTGGCTGTCGAAATGAATGAGAGCACCTCGTCTTGCCAGACTAAGACGGACGGACGGATAGCTTCCCTTCCCGGATGCCTGGTTATTATTAACCAGGATCAAAGCCATAAACTAAACGAGTCGAACTGTCAGAGTAGACTTGTAGGCATCCGTGGGGCAAGTGGAGGTAAGAAGGTCATCGGAGGGTGACGTGGGCAGGACGCCTCTCAAAAGTTACACTCTCCAGCCCTAATGGGGAAATGTGGGTTTAGGGGCAGAGTCATACATTGGGGGATGCACTGTACCTCTCCTTGCTTGAGCTGTCCTGGACAAAGCGCTTAACCGCTCCGGCCTCAGTGTCCTCATCTGCAAAATGAAATACACAAACACATGGAGACACAACACACAGGGACCGTCTGGCCCACCGTGTGTCCTCCTGGATGACGGTGGTTATTGTTTGGCTGCTTTGCCTTCTCCTCAGGCGGCACAGGCTCAGGGAATAATCATAATGGCCCAAAGGCTGGTGCAGAAGCTTCGCACTGAATTCACCGCAATAATTTATTAAACAGCTGTTGCCTGCTTGCCACTGTGACCCAGAGATTTTGAAGAGACCCACGGTTAAATCAGAGAGCTTTGGCCCTTCTCCCTTTTGATGTTTGAATTCCCTCTGCAACCCTCCTGCTCGGTGCTTGTCAAACCTGGACGGAAATGCCTCCGGTGACAGGAATTCGACAATGCCCAAGGAAGCCTGAACACAATTCTGACTGTTGGAAATAAATATTTCATTTAAAATAGTGAGGGGTGCCTGGGTGGCTCAGTTGTTAATCATCTGCCTTCAGCTCAGGTCATGATCCCAGGGTCCTGGGATCAAGCCCCACATCAGGCTCCATGCTCAGCAGAAAGCCTGCTTCTCCCTCTCCCACTCCCCCTGCTTGTGTTCCCTCTCATTGTGTCTCTCTCTGTCAAATAAATAAATAAGATCTTAAAAAAAAAAAAAAAAAAAAAAAAACCTTAGTGAAAGCCATACACCCATTTGTAGGAAGTATACCATTCGCCGTTTGATTCCCCAATGACCTCTCATTTTCTTCTCTTTCATTTGCTTCAAAAACCATGTGTTGGACTTTAAAGAGTAGATATTTTTTTAATTTTGAGAGAAGAAATATAGCTTTAAAAATGAATTATCCATTTGGTCATCAAACAATTTTATCAGACCTAATTTTCTCTAGTTCAACAAGAACAGTCATCGGCCCAAATATTTAATAACCCAGGAGACTGTTTCGTGGGTGCTTTTTCTTACCTGTCGTCTGAAACACTGCAAACATCGTAAGTTGATTACTCAGCATTTTGGCTGACGGATGGCTTGCCACACCTGGGCACTCCCAGGAATCATTCAAAGGAGCTTTGTTATAGCCTGCTTAGAATTATCTCTCTCTCTCTCTTTCAATCTCTTTGTCTCTCTCTCTCTCTCTCTCTCTGTCTTCCCTTCCAAGAATAAATTTCAGCCAAAAATTCCTGAGTACTCTCCCCAGATATCTACAAATCATCAGGAGTTTTTCTCACCGCTGATAGGTATGATTCCCCCCCATGCATGTCACAGTTCTCCCGCACAACAGGGAAATGACGAGAACCGTGCACATTCCCAACTATTCACAGACATCACACAATAAAGCCCCCACCCAGTCCCTGAGAACAGTCACCTCCTTTTCACATGTGGAGAAACTGAAATAGAAAAGTTAAGGCAACTTCACCTTAGAGTTTCTGAGTGAGACAGAAAAAAAAAAAAAGTGTTCAAGATCCCAGATTTATAATAATCCTTTACCCAAACTATGTCCATTTCAAGAATCCAACAGCTTAATACACTTTGTAACTTGTCAACATCTTGTTAATATTAACAACTTATTAATATGCTTTGTGACTTGTCAACATCTAGTGTTTGAGAAGCCTAAAATTCTGTCTAGAAGAAGTTTTACATTAAATGATAACCTGTAATGGAAAATGACTCAAATGAAATTTCTACTAAGATGCACACTTACGGGGGCGAGCGGGGGGAAGACTCACACTGAAAAAACAAATAAAGGGTAAAGCAAGACTCCAGAATTAAACCACAAGCAGATAGTACGAGTGATTCAATTTTTCATACCGAGTGTCAGGGGATATCTAAGCAGAAAATTCAGTATCAAATCACTTATATTCGGTTGATGGATGAAGAGGAAAAGAAGGTAACGGTGTGGGAAAGAGGATTCAATTCATCTTGGCGTCAATTCTGAACCACACTCAATGGCTCAGTTAAGTATTAATCATCAGCAAGAAACTTAGCCTCTCTGGGCCTCAGGCTCCTGCAACATAAAAAGGAGAGAGGGGTTGGACCCATGGTTCTAATGTTTTCTGTAGACAGAAAGGTCAGAGAGTGAAACTTGCCTTTACCGAATCAAAAAGAGCTCAATGAGTCTAGAAAATGAATAGCATGGAGTGCCTTGAACATGATATAAAAATAAAATGAAAATTCAATATATTAGTTCATTAACAACTGGGTTTTAATTCATTAGGTAATCAAGTTACATGAACTGGTGACTTATTCAGCTTTTCAAATATATGTATATATAAGCTATTTAAAAATTTTCCTTTTATATGTAATTCTTACAAAACAAAAGGAATGAATATATGAATCAAAATATAATCTTTCCAAAATGTCCGGTAGAAGTAAGAATTTCAGTACAGCTGGTAGAAACGTAACTTAGTCAACTCTTCTGGGAAATAGCACTATCAATTTGGCAATATGTGACCTTTTTAATATTCATCTCCTTTGACCCAGTAACACAGCTTTTAGAAATCTTTCTTAAGGTAATAATTACAGATAAAGTCAATGATTCATGCACAGAAATATCCACAGTAATATTACTTATAACAAAAAAGCTAGAAACCAGCTGACTATCCATCATAAGGAAAATAACTAAATATATGTTTTTGAAGAGTAGTGCCCACAAGATTAAGTTGCATAACAGTAGGCTAAAATATATATATTCACATATGTATTTAGAGACTGGTTCTTGCTTTAATGCACTTGAGGTTGACAAATGACCTGTGTGTGTGTGTGTACTCAGGAGACTTACAGACAGTGCATCAAATAATTTAACAGTAATCATTTCAGCGGCTGAAACTGAAAGTGACTTTTAGTTTATTTTTATACTTCCCTGTATCTGCCAAATTTTCTATTATGTCTTACGATTGAAAGTTAGGTTTCTTGACAAGCTACTTTCAAAAAAAGCTACCTGCCACAACTGGGCGTTTGCGTAATAAATCTCTAGCTGGAGTTAATGATTACCCGCACTGTGCAATAAAGGCTATGCAACTCAAAGCAAAATGGCGTTTTTTTAAGAAGCAGAAATTCCAGAGTTTCCTTGGTGAGGTTCAGGACCGCTCCAAAGCCCAAAGGAAGCTGATGTCGCGCCTCACCCCAGCAACCAGGCCCAACCCCTCCCTGGATGACCCAGGCCAAGGAGCACGGAGCCCAACACCCTGGGGCCCAGGAGCTCCTCCAGGAGGATCCCCACCCCAGGAGGGGAGCACAAGTGGGAACAGGCCTGACCCTCTTTCTCCTTCCTCTCACCTCCTCCCCCGCAGCATTAGCTGCCGTGCTGACTCAGTTGCAGGCCTGGCTCTTTGCCTTCGCGGCATAATGCCACTAAAGCATGTCAAGGAGAAGCCGACACACAGCTCTAAAAGAAACCTGGCCATCACCAATCCAAATCCCTTGTTTCCGAATGGTGAAACTTAAGCCTACACTGTCTTGTGTGCCCATTTTTAAAAGTGATGTAAGATCTTTCACTACATGCCTTGTAATAACCTATTTTATATAAGCTCTACTTTCATTCCATTTTATAAATGGGAAAAAAAAAAAAAACCAGAGGGCCAGGGTTATTGAATAACTTCCCCAGGTCACAACATTAGTAAATGGTGGAACCCGATTCCAGTTTAAATCCAGGTGGTGTCCTTAACAAATACACCATACTCTCTTTTGAAGCACCGTCCTCTTGGTTTAAAATGAATTTTGACACACCTATTTCATGTAGACTATGGAATATATTGTGTAAAATATATGAAGTACTCCTTCCTCGAATGAGCGTTGGCTCTGTGATGACACGACCAACCAAATGAGAGAATGAATGTAAGAATTTACATGTCTCAGAAATAGGAAGTCAACTGGCTTCACTTGGAGGAAATTTTCAAGGAAGCTTGCAAGGAGTTGGGGGGGGGGGGGGAAGAGAAATGTATGAATCAACCCACACTCTGCATGTAAGGTACCACGCCAGGCTCTTCACATGAGAACTCTAGTTCTGAGGTGGGATTCAGAGGTGGAACTTTCTATCCAGGGTCCTCATTTTCCCCACACCTTGAGGACTCCGGGATTTGCTTGCTGGAGCTCCAGATCCTCCCAACGTGACACTTGAGACCCAGCCTTTCTTCCCTGAGCCCCATTCTGCGCATGGACCCCTTCATTCACGCCCATATATCATGTGTATCTGAGTTCAGTTCCCCCTGGACCCCAAGCCACATGAGAACAGGACCACAGTTTCTTTATCTCTATATTCCTACTCCCTCTTCTCAGAATTCACGCAATGCTTTGCACACTAACATTAAATAAGCATATCTGAAATTTGCAAAAACAACACATGAGCAGAAATCTATAGTAGAAAGCAATAAATTATCTGTAGCAATGGTGGGTGCAGGCAATGACTGTCATGAAAACAACTGGTGTCCAATTCCAAGAAAGAGAGTTGCTGTTTTAGTATCTTCAAACATAAAGGATTAAAAATTATAGTAAATAAATCAAAGTTTTATTTTTCTATCTAATTAGATCAAAATACTTAGACTACTGGTTCTTTGACACCATCAACCATCAGAGTCTTGGTGGGGGGCGGGGGTGGGTGACGGAGGTAGTAGGAGAGATGAGGAGAGAGGGACAGGAGAGGAAGTACAGTCCAACTGCAGATTCCCAGACCCACATCTCCAGGCACTGTGATTCCACAGGCCTAGGCCCTGGAATCCGAATTCCTCTCAGTGGTTCAGGACTGGTGGTTCGCCTATCATCCCTTCAAAATCACAGGCTTCTGTCTGGTTTCTTGCTGACACAGGCCATCCAGCAGTTAGCGGTGAGACTGGCTGATTCCCAGCTCTGCCATTTACTGACTCTGTGGCCTCGGACACTTACTAAACTCACTTTCCCCCGCTCTTCTCATCTGTAATATGGGGTGACATTAGCAACTCTTCCTATAATGAGGACGAAATCAGAGAACACAGGTCAAGTGCCTTGAAGAGTTCCTGCCACCAATAAAGGTCCAATAAATATTAGCCTTCACGATTTTTACTCACTAAAACTTGTCAGAGAAAAAAAAATGTAGATTTTTTTTAATGGAAGAAAATGTAAGTCTATAAAGCTTGAGAGGAACTAAGAATCACTGGCTGTACCACATACATATGCACAGACATATACACTCACACACACATATATCCACAAACATACACACTCAGTTTATATGAGGTTTCCCCTTTCTGCATTTAGGTCTGGGTTTTGTTTTGTTTTTTTTTTATATATAAATAGCAAAGAGTGACAGCAAAAGAAAAACATGAAAAACAAAAATAAAAGTGGAATTCACTAGTAACAGTAGTGGAGGATTAAGACTTTGAAGAGGGGGGGACACCTGGATGGCTCAGTTGGTGACTGCCTTCAGCTCAGGTCATTACCTCAGGGTCCTGGGATGGAGCCCTGCATTGGGCTCCTTTCTCAACAGGGAGTCTACTTCTCTCTCTGCCCTGCTCATGCTTTTTTTCTCTCTCTCTCAAATAAATAAAAAAACTTTAAAAAAAGACTTTGAAGAGGGGAGTATATATTAATATTTCATATTAAATCATAGATATTTATTATTACTATCCCTTCAACAACCTGTAATATTTTACAACTTACAAGTTCTTATTGCATACCCAGCCTTTTTCCCAAAGCAATTTTGTGTATATTATCTCTTTCAAGCCAGTTACGTTATCATGATTCCAATTTTACAAATGAGAAAACTGATATTAGAGATTTAAGTAATTACTCGTGAAAGATGGAGCTAAGCTCATCCCCAGAATTCAGACTCCAAAGACTGAGCCTGTACCAATACCACACCACCTCAACTGCTTAAAATTAAAAAAAAAAAAAAAAAGTTAACAAGTAAGTATGGAGATTTAATTATAGCTCAAGAATGGAAGAAAATAAATGAATCAAAGATGAATCCCTTGACATTTATTATCAGTGTTCTTTTCAAAAGCAGTTTTGAAGAGGAAGCCCAAAGACTCACCACAAAGCCAAACCACCATCCTGACTCACTTGGTTAGAATCAAGCTCCCTCCCACCCCACTGTGCGAAGCACCATTCATTGGCAAGAGTCATGGCTGCCCTCCATAATGGGTGTCTCCCACACATCCCTCTATGATAGAACCATGATTCTAGCACACCCCTAAGCTGAATTATATTGCCAGCTCCACCTTCTATTAATATTAAAAAGATGATGTATTCACTCTCCTTGTGTAAAACAATGTGTCCTTCATATTAGTTTTCAACCTACTTTCTTCAAGCTTCTAGTATTTCCAGATTCAATGAGCAAACTAGTGGTAGCATACTGTTAGCAGCCATGACTTCACAGGAAGATATCTTCAGCCAGAGAAGGAGGAGCTTAAGGAAAGTGGAGCAAGGCTTTGAGTAGATTTGGAGTAGGAGGCGGCCGTGTTAGATGGCCAGGATCCCTCCTCCTTCCTGTCCAAAAAATTACAAAGGTGCCTTTAAACAGCTGAGCACCCATAAAACATCAACCTAGCTTTAGGTTAGGGAAGGAGAAAAGCTAAGAAGGAATAAGAAGGAATATTTATTCCTTCTTAGCTAAGAAGCTAAGAAGGAGTTTATTGGCACATGAATTGAGAACTACCAATAGAGAAGAAACAGGAAGAGCAAATTAAACTGGGATTTCTCACCTGGTAAGTCTTACATGTAGAATTTGATTCCTGAACTAAAACTCTACAGAACCTGGAATGTCTTAGCAGTTCTTTCCAAGGAGGAGATAAACTCTCAGGTCATCATGAAGCTCACCAGTTAGGTTAAGGTGTGGTTAGGTGACTAATAAGACAAACCTAATGTCAGAGGGAGGCTTCTGGGTTTCTTCCTTTTGAAAAACTCCTTCTGTTGCCTTGCTTTTCACCTCACTCTCCCGTACCACTGGCAGAAATGCTCGTGGTGATGAGGCAAGCTTGCCCAGGGTCTAAGCAATTCCAGGCTGTTGGAGCAATTAGCCTGGGTGGAGAACACAAATTTTGTATTTCCAGCTCCAAAGTATTGGGGTTATTTTAATTTCACCACCACTACGATGAAAAATCCGAGTGCCGACGCTGATGTTAAGAAGACCGATTCCCAAGAATTATATTATCTTTTGTTTGATCCAGGCTCACGATTACATATGCTCTGTCAGCAGAAACTATGCTGACACACAAATACGAGCTTTCCTTTACACAAGAAGTAATCAGTGTAGACGAAATAATTCTAACTTAGGAAAAAAAAATATATATATCACCTTCCAAACGCCAGGTGTAGAATAGCTGTGGGGTCTGAATCTTGTGGAGTTTCCAGTCCTCCTCACACAAGGATATTCACAGTGGCAACATGTGGTGAGATATTTATTTTTAGTCATCTGATAAACATGTGCTCACCACCTGCCATCCGTCAGGCCTTACAATATCAAATGCTTCCCTGACAATACCCATGGCACAGCAAGTCCTCAAATTTCTGCTCCCTACACAACTCATGGTGTCAGCACTGACTCAGAGGTCTCTATCCTCTTTTTCTCTGGCTCTCCCTGTATCTTTTTCCCAGCATGAAATTCTAAATTAAGCCATACACAAATTATATTCTCATCTTTCATGATGCCCTGTTGGCTTGGGGCAGGTTGCTCTCCTATCTTCTTCGAGTCTCACTTTTCTTATCTTTAAAATGAGGTTAATAACACCTACCTGTGGGGGAGATGCGAAAAATAATTATCCCTGAAATACTTTGAAGATGAAAAGGGCCACATTACTCTTGGTGCCCATTGTCTGGCCAAATATGCTGATTTTTCCATTTGCATTGGCATGTTCTTCAGGAACACCAAAGACGAGACTGTCAGGAAGAGTGCGTGTGCTTAATTCTTGGCAGATAAGCAAACACTGTCTATAGCTGCATTCTTCCACTGTCTCAAAGAATACACTCTCCTAACCAAATTACTCTTTTGAGAATGGAAGCAAAAGGGAAAGAATCCAACATTTATTTTGCCTTTTCTATGCAAATCTCAGATAACTAGGCAGTTGACAAAGAGTTTTCATTTTATAGGAGTATCCCAGCTAGGGGCGCCTGGGTGGCTCAGTGGGTTGAGCCTCTGCCTTCAGCTCAGGTCATGATCCCAGGGTCCTGGGATCAAGCCCCGCATCAGGTTCTCTGCTCAGCAGGGAGCCTGCTTCCTCCTCTCTCTCTGCCTGCCTCTCTGCCTACTTGTGATCTTTCTCTCTGTCAAGTGGATGAATAAAATCTTTTAAAAAAAAATGAATATATGGTACTGCTGGGTTTGGAGACAGGAACTCTGTCAGGGGAAAAAAAAAAAAAGAAGAAGAAGAAGTATCCCAGCTAATGAATAAAGAACTTACAGGATTAGAGCCCCACGTTATAACCACGAGTGAACTAGTACATGTAGGGCATGATCATCAATGATTGATACCACAGAAGGAGACATAACTGGACATTGTGTATTTCTTTCTTTTTTAAAGATTTTATTTATTCATTTGAAAGAGAGAGAGCACAAGTTGGGAGAGGGAAGTAGAGAGGGGCAAGCAGACTCCCTGCTGACATTATTGAAATATTGGGACAACTGGAAAAATTTGAATAAGATCTGTGCATTAGATAACAGTGTTCCATGGATAAAGAAGATATGGTACATGCACACATACACACACACACAGACACATACATAGGAATATTTTTCAGCCATCAAAAAGAATGAAATTGTGCCATTTGCAACAATGTTGATGGAGCTAGGGTATATTAGGCTAAGTGAAATAAATCAGAAAAGACAAAATCAGAAAGACAAAAACTATATTATTTCACTCACATGGAATTTAGGAAACAAAACAGATGAAGATAGGGGAAGGGAACAAAAAAAAAAAAAAAAAAAAGAGTGAAAGAGAGGGAACCAAACCATAAAAGACTCTAAACAATAGAGAAACTGAGGGTTGATGGAGGGAGGTGGGTGGGGAATGGAATAAACAGGTGATGGATATTATGAAGGGTGTCTGTTGTGATGATCACTGGGCATTGTATATAAGTGATGAATCACAAAATTCTACTCCTGAAACCAATATTACACTATATGTTAACTAACTAGAATTTAAATAAAAATTGGGAGGAAAAAAGATAACAGTATTATGTCAATGGTTATTCCCTGATTATAATACTTGTACTATGATATGGAAGAAAATGTCCTTATTTTGAGAAAATACACGTTGAAATATTTAGAGGTAATACGGCTACATGTCTGCAATTATTCTCAAGTGCTAGAGGCAGAGAAGGAATAGTAAAGCCATCAGGTAAAATAATAATAATATTTGGACAATTCAGATGAAGAATATAAGGGAAACCCTTGTATTATTATTATAATTTTTCCATAAGTCTGAAAAGTTAAAAAAAACAATCTGAGCAACGTTAGAGTAAGTAGAATTTTGTAACTAAAACTTTACTTGTGACTTTATTTCACTTTATACAGTGATACAAATGAACTGGGAACATCAAATCAAATGTTGTGAACCTGAGATAGAATATTCAAATAAGCAGAATCCCAGAGCAAAGGATTAGTGGGTCCCATTTAGGCAAGAAGAAACCAGGGTGGTCCACTGGTCAGGGTCTGAGGAACTATTCCCCCAGACAAACAAGAGTAGGGTATGGCAAACTCAGGGGCCAGTCATTTCCATTCAAAGTCTAGCTCTGAGGAAATCAAGCTCTTTTCTCCAACTTCCCATCCCCCATATCCCTGTTCTCCTTACCCCACAGAAGCATTAAGACAAAGTTCTAGAACCTGGCTGGAATGGATGAGAGTAACCAAAGCAATGTAATATGGGGTAGGTCAAAAGTACCCACTCTTTATAGAATGTTTCTGTGTTTCATTTCGTTTTCCTAAAATTTCAAATGCATTTGAATTAACACACATAGCTTTTAGAATTAAGATTCCACAGCACTACTGACAAGAACAGAAACCAACACTTTTTAAGAAGATATTCTAGGTAAAAACTTATATATACTGATTAAGACTTTGATCAGAATAATACCTAGATGAGTTATAAAAATTAAAAATTGATGTAAAACTATAACACAAACCTACAGGAATCCTTTATCCATATGAAAATGAGTTTCCTCATAATTCTTTGAGAAAAATACAAATGACTATCTATTGGGTTGAACACATAAGAGAAACAAAATCTAGGTCTCATCTTTTATAATACTATAATTAGAACGTTTAACAGTTATAAAAGAGCTATGGATGTCATAGATCAATGGAATTGTAAGCATTGTGTAAGGAAAGGGGTAAGGAGCCACCGTGATTACTCACAGATTCTCGGTATCTCTTTTGATCTAGAACATGTTTGTTAATACCTAAAATCCCATTTGTATAAGCTGTGATTTCTTCACCTAACGTGTGTGGTGCTTTTGGATAAACTTACCTATAGCCAAAATATATAGCAATTCATAGTATTAGAAAAACTGTGAAAGAAAATTCTAGAATGATGAAGAAAAAAAATATATATATATAGATATTAGAATTTTTTGTCATATGGAGAAGCACTTGAGTTATCCAGTTGCTATGAGCTGAATATCATGCTCCCCACTAAATTCATACATTGAAACCCAAGGCCCACTATGATGATACTAGGAGGTGCAGGCTTTAGGAGGTGCTAATGTCATGAGTGTGGAGATTAATAATCTTATGGGGTTAGTATTCTTACAAATGGGTTTAGTATTTATAAATGGGATTAGCCTTCTTATAAAAAGAGACCTCACAGAGCTCCATAGCCCCCTCTACCCTGTGAGGACACTGTGAAAAGACAGCCATCTATGAACCAGAAAGCGGGCCCTCTCATCAGACACTGAATTTGCAGGAACCTTGATCTTGGACTTCTACCGTTAGAACTATGAGAAGGAAGTGTCTGTTGTTTAGAAGCCTTAAAGTCTGATGGAATTCCCCTTGCTAAGTTTTGGACTTGCCTGAGACCCATCACCCTTTCTTGTTTCCCATTTCTCCCTTTTGGAACAGGAAAATCTATTTTATGCCTGACCCACCATTACATATAACTTGTCTTATTTCACAGATACACAGCTGGAGAGGAATTTTGCCTCAGGATGAGCCGTACCTCAGGTCCTACCCATATCTGATTTAGATGATACTTGGAGGAAACTTTGGACATTATACTTTAGAGCTGACACTAGAATGAGTGAAGATTCTTGGAGCTATGGATGGAACAAATGCATTTTGTACACCAGAGCATGAATTTGAAAGGGCTAGGGGAATAATCTTCTAGACTAAATGTTTGTGATGCCCTAAAATTCATATATTGAAGCCCTAACCCTGAATATGATGGTACTTGGAGACAGGAGGAAATTAGGGTTAGATTGGTTCATGTAGATGGGTTCGTCACAAGGACATTAGTGGCCTTATAAGGGGAGGAAGAAACAGATTGATCTTTTACTCCATCATAGGAGGAATCAACCAGCACCTTGACCTTGGACTTCCCAGACTTTACAACTGTGAAATATACATTTCTGTAGTTTAAATCATTCAGTCTAGGGTATTTTGTTATGGCAGCCCAAGGTGACTAATGCAGGTACTAAGACAATTTAATGGGGGAAAGAAGAATCCTTTCAAATAATGGTGCTAGGAAATCTAGATATCCACTTGCAAAAGAATAAATTTGGAACTTTACCTTATACCATATACAAAAGTTAATTAAAGATGGCTCATTGCTATAAAACTCTGAGAAGAAGTCATAAGAGGAAATCTTTGTGACCTTGGACTAAGCAGTGGTTTCTTAGATATGACATCAAAGAAACAAGCAACAAAAGAAAAAAATAGGTAAATTGGACTTCATCACAATTAAAACTTCTGTGTTGCAAAGGACACCACCAAGAAAATGAAAGACAAAAAAAAAAAAAGCACTCCACAGAATGGGAGTAAACATTTGCAAATCAGGCAAGGGATTTGAATCCAGGATATAAAAAGAATTCCTATCTCTCAAATAAAAAGGCAAACAACCAAATTTTTAAAAAGTGGGCTAAGGATTCAAATAGATATTTCTAAAAAATAAAAAAATAAAAAGGTATACTAATGGTCAATAAGTACATAGTACATGAAAAGATACTCAAATCTCCTTAATGATTAGGAAAATGCAAATAAAAACCATGAAATACTATCTCACACCCACTACAATAGCTATCATTAAAAAGAGAGAAAATAAATATTAAAGATGTAGAGAAACTGGAACGCTCAGACACTTCAGGTTAGAATGTAAATTGTATAACTACTTTGGAAACCAGTCTGGCATATGACCCAGCAATTTCACTCTTTGGCATATACCCGTCCCAAAATGAAAACATATGTGCACAAAAACTTGAACATAAATGTCCATAATAGCATCATTCATAATAGTCAAAATAAAAACAACCCAAATGTACACCAGCTAATGAATGGATGAATAAAGTCTGGTCTAGTCATACAACGGAATATTATTCAGCCATAAAAAGGAAGGAAGTTCCAATCCATGCTACAAGCACGGACAAAGCTTGAAAACATTATGCTAAAAAAAAAAAAAAAGAAAAGAAAAGAAAACATTATGCTAAGCAAAAAAGTCAATCACAAAGGACCATACATTGTATGATTCTGTCCATATGAAATGCCTAGAATAATCACATCTATAGAAGCAGAAAGTAGAGGGGTAACTGGTAGCTCAGCTGGTTGAAAGTCTGATCATGGTTTCGGCTCAAGTCATGATCTCAGGGTCATGGGATCGAGCCCTGCATTGGGCTCTCTGCTCAGCAGAGAGTCTGCTTGAGATTCTCTCCCTCTGCTTCTCCCCTGCTCTCTCACTCTCTCTCTCTAAAATAAATAAATAATCTTAAAAAAGGAAGAAGCAGCAGCAGAAGGTAGATTAGTGGTTGCCTAGGACTAGGAGAGGGAAAGTTGAAGTAAGCTGGGGAGTAACCATGAATGGGCACCAGGTGTTTTAGGGTTAGTAAAAATGTCTAAAATCAGGGAGTAGTGGTGGTTGCACAACTCTGTGAATATGCTAAAACAAACAAACAAAAAAACTAAATTGTGCACTTCAAGAGAGTGAATTTTAATGTGAATTATATCTCAGTAAAGCAGTTATGTACAAAAGAATTCCGTAAAGTCAGAATAACCCATAAAGGCTGGTAATGAACCAGCTACTCCTTGGAAAGAATCCTTGATAAGAAACCAGACAAGATGAACCAGAGACTCTCACTGGAAGACAGAGGGCAGAGCGAGAGTGTGGAGGGCAGCCCTCCAAACCTTGTTTTGAAGGTGTCCATGCAGACCACGTAGAGAAAGAATGAGAAATTCACACTTCGGACAGACATGCTGGTGAGTGGCTTGTTTTGCAACATCATACAGGAGTAACACTTCTCAGAAGCATTCCAGATATCATTCCAGAGCACTACTGAGAAAATCTAAAGCCTAGAATAGTAGTCCCTCATTCAAACGCAACACCTGCCTTCAAAGTTCTTTGGGTTGCAATCCACTCAGAAAAATGCAAACCTTATGTAAATGCCCAAAACACAACATTCCTATATTTAATTAAAAAGGAGCACTAGAGGGAGAGTCCCTCTCTTAAACCAGGAGTTAATGGAGCAATGGGTGGGGCAGTTAATGGTGGTGTCCAAACACCCCCGGGCTACTGGAAGCTCTCTCAGTGAGTAAGGATGAATCTGCCCAAAGTCAAGGCCAAGCCCCATTAGTCCCGCAGCCACTGATGGCACAGGTCAGGAGGAAGCTGGATGACGGCTGGGGTCACACCCCTCCACAGAAGTTGTGCCAGGTCAGTGTGAAACACCACAAATGAGGACATGAGTGACTAAGTATTTTCTTTCAATTATTATACATGAATTCATGTCCACTGAAACTCAAAACAACTATTAAATGGGGCAGAAACAAGAGGCAATTTTTCCGGGCAGCGCCTGCTTGGGAGGAGCTGACTGACTTACCTGGAAGGGGTCTCTGGTCACAGTGAGTACAAGTCACTGGTATGTGAGGGAGAAAATAGACCTCACCCTCCTTTCCAAGAACACTCCTGATAAATCAGCAACAGTGTCTTTATCCAATAACAAAGTTGTGTCCAACTGGTTGATCATTCATCATGGTACATGCATGAGACCTACCTAGGTTATAAAACAATGCTTAAAAATAGATTTTAGTAGGGGCAATTTTCCATTAATTCATTCTGGTTATCAGTTCATTTGACTTTCAAAACTGAATCAAATTCTTTTTCATTCTTCTATAGCATCTCTTGGTAGAAGGAGGTAGGAAAAATTATTAGAAAAGATCTTCTTATAATTGGCACCAGAATCCAATGCTGGTTTCAATACTCATAAGACATACGCCCTGAGATTAATGATACGATATTTCTGAGCCTCAGAGGTTTTTTTTTTAATCTATAAAATGGGGATAATTACACCAAACTCATAGATTGCTGTGAGATTTAAAGAACCGCATTAAACTGTAAGTAAGCACCATTTTCTCCATGTATGCAATCGAATACCAACTTCACCCTAGGATTCTGCAGTCTAGCTAGGATCCTCCTTGCCCAAACCACATGTTGGAATTAGGCAGAGAGCGGTTAACAAAGCCAGGCGTCAAGCCCCGCCCCCCAGAAACTCCTGTGCAATTGATCTGCAGGGAGGGAGGCAGGGCCCAGGCATGGCAAAAAGCTCCTGGGGGCTTCTAAACCGCAGCCAGGGTTGAGACTCACTGGATAGGAAGGAGTGTTCTCAAATTGTCATCCCACAAAATCACCAGGTTTGGTTGTAAAACGAGGATTTCCCCCTACACTTATGGAGCCAGAATTTCTGGGAAGGGCCCCCAAATCTCCATTTTTAACAACTTCTCCAGCTAATTAGAATGCACTAAAATTCAAGACTAGGAAGGAGGTGGGGGGGGGTGCAGGAGGCTGGTGCGGCCAATTCTTCCTAAGTCTGGTTGAAAAGACTTTTCTCTGAGCCCCAGCCCCAGAAAAGATTATCTTATTTTTATCTCTTCTCGAGAGTCTGAGGCTTGGCAATCCCTCATGTAGATACCCACCACTTCTGTGACTCAGATACAAAGGACCAACGAACTCTACCATCCATGATCCAGAATCTGTATTTAGGATGAGGAACTCCTGAACCAATTTAACTCTCACATTTCAGATGAAAGAGTATGTGGGAGACCCAGGCCTGTGCATTCGGGAAGTGATGTAAATTCATCTGTTGGGATTCCTCACCTTCCCTCTCCCTTTGAACTTCTTCCACCCCCCCAGCTGCAATAAGAGAAAAGGCAAAACCATAACATATCTATTCAAGAAGAACAGATTCAGCAATATATCCATTAGATCTAAATATTTGTGGATCTATACATACATATACATATATACATACATGAATATATAGGCACACACATATAAATGCACACATATATACACATATATATTCATTCAATTTTTTTGAGAATATTCCTTCAGTGAATTGATCCTTCAATGAACTGAGTTGACTTTTTTTTTTAAGATTTTATTTTTTTTATTTATTTGACAGAGAGATCACAAGTAGGCAGAGAGGCAGGCAGAGAGAGAGGCAGACGCAGGCTCCCCGCCGAGGAGAGAGCCAGATGCAGGGCTCGATCCCAAGATCCTGGGATCATGACCTGAGCCAAAGGCAGAGGCTTCAACCCACTGAGCCACCCAGGTGCCCCCTGAGTTGACTTTCAACAAGATGATCTAGAGCCTCTGTTCTGGTCAAGGAGAATGCCCTCTTCCCTGAATAAACCATTTGTTTTCCTGCTTTGTGCCATTTTCATTCAGTGCATCTGGAACATTCTGCTTCCCCTCCCTCCACTGGTGAGCACGTACTCACCTTTGATGTCTAGTTCTTCTTCCCACAACTACCATCCTAACTACCTTCTTCCCTTCCATCTCCCTACCAGAAACAAGTTATTTCTCCCTCAGGTACAGTAGAAGCTGGTGTTCAACTTAGGATGACAGGAGGTCAACAGTCTCTGTGTTATCTCCAGGAAATGCTGGCTCCATCCTACCAGTCAACCTCTGGGGTAAACTAGACATTCAGAAGCTGTGTTTTGAGTAACAAAATACTGTCTGCTACATCCCCCAAAATACTGAGAGCAGACCTAAGGAATTGCTAGAACCACAGAGCCAAGACTGGGAAAGATTTCAAACAATGAACTATGGAATTCATAGATCATTCGGTAATTTTGATCACTCACACCTTTATAACGAAAACCTCATGAGGATTTAACCAGGCATTGTAATGGAACTATATTGGGAGGATGTGAGGAGGAAAAGGAGGCGAAGGTGTAAGAGATATAAAATTCTCATCCACCACCAAAGGAAGTCATTAGGTCTTGTGGGTTGCATTGTGCCCCCCAAAGAGATATTCTGAAATCTTATCCCCCAATAACTAAATATGACCTTACAGGGAAATCGGGTCTTTGTGGATGTTATCAGGTTACGATGGGTCCTAAGCCAGTAGGACTGGTGTCCTGATGAGACAAGGGAAATCTGGACACAAAAACACGCACGCAGGGAAGAAGACAGGAAGACCTACCCGGACAGGGGCCGTGCGTTGACGGAGGCAAAGGAATTGAGAGTAGATGCTTCTGGGAAGTAAGGACTTCCTTCAGTGAGCATGGTGAAACACTGACGTTTTAAACTATGTATACATTCTATTTTGATAAAAATGAAACTTAGAGCATCTGGGTGCTCAGTTGGTTAAGTGACTGGCTTTGGCTCAGGTTGTGATCCTAGAGTCCTGGGATCGAGTCCCGCATCAGGCTCCCTGCTCCGTGGGGAGTCAGCTTCTCCCACTGACCTCCTTTGATGCTCTCTCTCTCTCATTCTCTCTCTCTCTTCTCTCTCCCAAATAAATAAAATCTTTTTTTTTTTTTTAATGAAACTTAAAGCTCAAAAGTAAGCCGTAAGGTACGTGGTTACATAGCAGAGGTCGCAGCTACGATGCTTATAAAACAGATGGACAAGCCTGTGGGGCTCGGCCGCCTGCTGCAGTTTCAAAGGGCAATCAGACAGCGGCGGCATTTCAGATGATGCAGATGAAAGCCTCGTGTGCTCTAGAAAAGTCTGACTCAGGAAGTGGGTCTGGTGGTAAAGAAGACATTGATGTGGGGATATATGAAAGAATTAGAATAACATTGTTTCGAAATGTGAATTTATGGAAATGCAATATTTCTAAATGAATGAATTCTTTGTGTGACAGGATTTTGAGTATGGGTATCAGTAATTGAATTAATTGAATATAGATCAAAAGGAAAAAAGAAATGGACTGGACCAGTCACTGCCTTCTCATAGACAAAATCCTATTTTCTTTCTTTACAGTTGAGGGAACTGAGCGCCAAAGAGATAAAAAATGGCCTCAATTGGCTCAGGCAGGCAATGGGCCAGGAAGCCTGGAATCTGACCTTCCTGCTTACTAGCATTTTCAATTTACCATTTGCGGAGCCCCTTTCAAGTAGGGACAGGATAGCACCTATAAGCCCTACTAAGCCTCATGACTCTCTAAGGCAAGAAAGAAACAAATTCTAGTCTTCATGTTAAGTCAATGGAAGAACAGAAAACACAATGAGATCATTACTACTAATGAGAATAAAGCCTTTATTTATATAGCGCCTCTGTTGTCAGGAGGTCATGCTATTAATCCACAGTCCTTCTCCTTCATGAAGAAAGCAAGGAGCAATTAGCTTCCCTGTTTTACAGATGGGTACACTGAGGTGAAGAGACGCTACCCATAAATCTGATAACCTAGATGAAATGGACCCATTCCTTGAAAGACGTAATCTGCCAAAACTCACAGAAGAAGAAATAGATTGAGTCAGTTGATATTTAATAAAGAGATTGAATCAATAATGAATAATCTTCCAAGACAGAATGCACCACATAGGTTCACCAATTAATTCTACCAAATATTGAAAGGAAAAAAAAATTATGCTAATTTTCTATAATCTCTTCTAGAAGATAGAAGCAGAAAGAATACTTTCTGACTTGTTCTGTGAGGCCATCATTACCTAACACCCAAATCAGACAAAGACATTACAAGAAAACTACAGAGTCTTTTCTGACGAAACTGAACATAGCCCTGTTGTACAATCCAGCAATCACACTGCTTGATACTTACCCAAAAGAGCTCAAAACATATGTTCACATAAAAACCCGCCTATGGATGTTTATAGCAGCTTTACTCATAAACGCCCAAACTTCAAAGCAGACAAGATGCCTTTGGTAGGTGAATGGATAAATAAATTGTGATCCATCCTGATCATGGAATACTAGTCAGCTTTGAAAAGAAAGCTCTCCGGCCATGAGAAGACATGGGAGACATGTAAGTGCAGATTACTGAGTGGAAAATTTAAAAAAACAAAACAACAACAACAAAAAAAACACAAAACTATCCGAAAAGGCCACACAGTATTCCAACCACATAGTTGGTTGCCTCTGGAAAAGGCAAAATTGTGGGGCTGCCAGAGGGTGGGTGAGGGGAGGGATGAAGACACAAAGCACAGAAGATCCTTAGGGCAGTGAAAATACTCTGCGTGATACCCTAATGATCGATACATGTCACTGTACATTTATCCAACCCCACAGAATGGGCAACCTCAGACTTCAGACTTTGAGTGGTTATGACGTGTCCGCGTAGATTTGCTGATCGTAACAAAGGTACCACTCGGTGAGGGATGTCGACAAGGGAGGAGGATGCGTATGTGTGGGGACAAGGCGTACGTGCAAAATCTCTGCACCTTCCTCTCAACTTTGTTATGAAACTAACACTGCTCAAAAAAGTACCATATTGGGCGCCTGGGTGGCTCAGTCAGTTGGACAACTGCCTTCAGCTCAGGTCATGATCCTGGAGTCCCGGGATCAAGTCCCGCATCGGGCTCCCAGCTCCATGGGGAGTCTGCTTCTCCCTCTGACCTTCTCCTCGCTCATGCTCTCTCACTGTCTCTCTCTCAAATAAATAAATAAAATCTTTAAAAAAAAAAGTACCATATTAAACCAAGAGGCCTAATCAAGGGGTTAAAATTAACATCAGCAGGAGAGGGGCAAACTGAAATCCCACACTACCTCTGGCCTCCTTCCAGAGCCCCCCACCCCACCCCACTGTTACCAGAAACCCTCTAGGAGAACTCGCTCCTCTCCTCATAAGGCAAGACAGCTGGCTCTTGGATGCAGATGTGAGCAGGCAGGTTCTCTGCCCAGGATCTGGGCACAGCTCCCATGGGATCTGTTCCAGTAGAGGATCACCCCAAACAGGCCCCTGCAAGAAAACCACAGACTGTAAGCAGGTATGAATGCGTGTATCTCTCTGTTACTCATTTGAGAAGAGCGTTTCATGAGGGCATGGGGCAAGCCCCATGGTTCTCACTGAATCTTGGCTCAACCCAATGGACTCACACGTTGAGGAAGGGCAAGGAGGGAATCCGGGGGACAGGTTTTTATAGGATCCTATTTCCCAGCCTGGTCACCCCAGGAATGGGGCTCCTGACCTGTACCTTTGAGGAATAAATGCTGAGCACACCGATCCCTCATGCCATTCATTCTTCCTCAGGGACACACACTGATGTGGTGATAAGAAGTCACACATATGGGGCGCCTGGGTGGCTCAGTCATTAGGCATCTGCCTTGTCAGGGGTCATGATCCCAGGCTCCTGGGATCTGGCCTCACATCGGGCTCCCTGCTGGATGGGAGGCCTGCTTCTCCTTCTCCCACTCCAATAAAATCTTTTTTAAAAAAAAAGAAGTCACGCATATATGTTTGCATTTCCAGAGACGTATTTACATCTCAAGGAAGGAGAGACCAAGCCAACCAGTTTCCCTGGGGACTCGTTTTTTTTCTAACGTCCTGTCAGCCTCAGTGATGGTCCTCCTGGGTTCAGGGCCAACGAGTGACATCACCGCTGCCCCACTCAGACAGCACATTTTAAGGAGACACTCAGCTTGACCTGCTCAGACATACTGGGCTTGGGAGGGGCGAGTCATATTTTTATAAGCCACCACATGCTTTTAATTTATTGCGCTTTCGAACATCTCCGCATTTACTCAAGGATAAAAGCAAGCAAGCGTCCATGCCCAAGAAATAGAGTGAGCAATCCTGTTTCAACTACAACACTTAAGTTGAAACAATGAAACAATGAAAATAAATAAATAAAATTTTTAGAACCCATGCATAGAACAGGATACAGGTTAAGTTCTGTTTACTTGGAATTCCTCCACATCTGCTAGCACGTCACCGATGTGACTCAGTTTCCCTGAATCCCAGTACCCACGGTCACTGGTTCCTGGTGCAGACCTGGGACCCTGTTTACTCCGAGGCTCCTTGCTCTGTCCCATTAGCTCTAGTTCTCGCCAAGCAGGTCGGGCCACTTCCACTGTCCTCTTGGGAACAGAGGGGGCGCTCTCGAGATAGGATTGCAGGCGGCTCGCACCCTCCCTCCGAGACTCTCATTTACCTGTCAAGCCTACCCGGTAGCCCTGGCTTGGCCAGAAGTAAGGAACCACAGCATTGAAAGGAGTAAAGCAGAAAAGATGAAAAAAAGATTGAATGTGACTGAGTTTTTTCAGGGAGTGGCAAAGTTTTAAATCAGCAATGCCCCCCTCCGAGGGATTGGGTGTAGCCCAGTTGACTTGGAAGTAACCAGGCTATTTTCTTTTCTCTTTGTTAAAATTAAATTCAGTTATCCAGAGGCTTACATTTTTATGTCCGATTTTTGAAAGTTCATCACATTAATGCACAATTTGCCTTGTATCTTTAAACATCCCCTTGTTATAGCTGCTCTATCTCCCTTCCTTAAAGCACTTGGCATTTGACTTTGAACCGCGACACCACATCCCTACAATCTTCGCCAGTGGAAGGTGAGTTTCATCCAGTTCTCTCGAGGGACACCTTCCGGGACTCCCTCTCCCTCCTCATAGCACTTATTGTACTTGTAATTGCCTAGCATCGTCTAGTTTGCTACTTATTTATTATTGTGATGATCTCATCGACTGGACTGTAAGATCCGTGTGTTTTTTACTACATCTGTCCCTCTGTCCAGCATGGTGTCTGACATGCTAGGCATTCAACAGAATCTGGTAGACACACTGACAACTCACAAACCTCCACAAACACCGATAAGCTCCTCTGGAACGCAAGAGGGCATCCAATTTAACACCAACAAAATGAGGGTCGAACATCTAACCCAAGTAGAGTTAATTGATAGCAAAAGCAAACGGGTGGCTTTTCCTGGAACACAACCCACACTGCTCAGTCACAAACAGTTTCTACTTGGGACATATTTCTGGGGGGAAAAAAAAAATCTCCATCTTTCGGCATTGTCCTGAATCTTTAAACAATCCTAACAGAAAACCATCCTGATAATTTCTCTTTTTTTCAGAAGAAAACACAGTTCCACTTGTGTTAGTTCAATGAGTGCACTCAACTTAAATGACCTTAATGATTTACTTTTAGCTCTTCCAGTTGTAGACGAACTTGGAGACAAAGTTGACCAATATAAAGATGGGGGCATACGAGGAACCTCCATGTGTGGAAGCAAAGTCAGGGGAGGACGTCCAGGGACTGGGATGCTGGTTAAGAAACAGTAACAGGTGTGGAGAAATGGAAGTCCCTTGCCTAATGAATCCCTTGTGGGGAGGCTTTAATTGCCACTGGCGTTCCATACTCTTCTTGCAGGAGCCCACGACTGCCACGTGCCTTATTTAACTTATGTATTCCTCGAACATTGTCTGGCATGTCTTAAACACCTGAAACCTAGAGCAGAAAGGCATAGACCTTATCCTCCGAGATTCCCGGTGGAGCAATGAACCCAGTGAATGGTTATAACCTGATGGGGGGCAAGAGATAAGACAGAGCAGTGCATGGCGTAAACTGCGAGCAGCAATCCAGCTCCAGGAGGGGAGGAAACTCAGAGAGGAAGACGGGCTAGGAAACGGGAAAGGTGAGCATGGGTGATGGGGGCGCGAAGAGAAAGGGCTGAATCCTCACCTTCCAGAGTGAAAAGTCGAAAGATAATAACCAAAGCTGAAAAAAGCAGAAGTATAAATACATGCCCGCTCTTTGGAGAACTAGAAGTAAATTCTGAAGTGGCTAGTTCAGGGGCACCCGCGTGGTACAGTCAGTTAAGCCCCAGACTCATGGTTTCAGCTCAGGTTGGGAGCGGGGGTCATGAGATAGAGCCGGTGTCGGGCACTACGCTGAGCGCGGAGTCCACTGCAGTTTCTCTCTCCCTCTCCCTCTGCCCCTCCACACCTATCTCTCTCTCTCTCTCTCTTAAATAAATAAGTCTTTAAAATGGCCAGTTCAGAAGAGGTGGAAGAGGGGCCCTCTAGGAAGAGGAAAGATGGAAGCAAGGGAGACTGACACTTTCCGTAACCAGCCATTCAGAACTCTTGGCTATCACTGACAAAACCAAAAACCAAAAATAAGGAGGAAGAACATTCATTAAAGACTTACTTTGAAAGCTGGGTATTATCTATCATGTGGGGATACGTCTAAGCAGTCACCTAATGTTGAATGTTTAAGCTGCTTCTGTTTTTGCCTTATAACATAAGGCCACGTTGAACGGTTTGACCCGTGGATCTCTTGGTCTGTATCTTTGGTGACCTTCCTGGGGTGGATTCCCATTCAGAGGCATACCCTGTTAGAAAAGTCACGCCCTCCCACCATCACCCATGGCTCCTTCTAATTAGACCCCGCAAAAATGCCCTTGAGGACAAAGACCTTCATGATCAATAGTAAATTTCATCAGTTTAATTACAGACTTATTTTAATTAGTTAAATTACATACGTTGATGCATTAGTTTAATTTTACATATGCAGCTTATGTTTAACTAGCCCACCCAGCCTCAGAGCTCACAGGAAGGGGAGGGAAAGCAAGCCAAGCGTGTGACCAGAAGTCTCCAGGTTGTCTGGTTCCTGGGCTCAGATGTGGGCTTGGGTAGAACTCTACAGCCATCCCAAGACCTGCCAGAGGAGACTCAAAGAGCTGTTTCCTACGTACCATCTGCCAGAGTGCGGCCCCCAAACCTCACTCTCACAAGCGCAACTATTGTTGGCACAGAGGGTCTGAATGTTTGAAAGCTCTGGGTGCACAACATCAAACCACTTTCCAGCACCTTCTACAACATAGCCTCCACTGGGAATGAGACATGGGAAAGGAACATGAGCCTCTAGGCTCCTGCAACTCAATTTATCTGTACTTTATGGTCCTTTTTCTAAACAGATTTTGAGCAGATTATGACATGACACCCTGAGCAGTGGATGGTAAATTAGGAAACCGCTAATGCCATGTCCCTCGTGTTCCTCTTCTTGCTTTTGGAGTTTCTTGAGCCCTGTGCTAATTAACCACTAGCCCCGTGGGGCTACTGAACATCAGAAATGTGGCTAGTCCAAACTGGGACGCACTTCAAGTGCAAAGTACACCCCAGATTTCAGAGGCCTAGTGAAAAAGAGCGTAAAAAAAAAAAAAAAAACCCTCATTATTTTTTTATATTGATACCATGCTGAAGCGATAATACTTTGGCTATATTAGTCTAAATAAAAATACATAACTAAAATTAATTTTCTTGTTTCAATTTAATTTTTTGTTGTGGCCACTAGGAAATTTAAAATTACGTGTGGGGCTCACATTTGCACCTTGAATTACTTTTTTATTAGAAAACATTATTCCACAGAGAGGCGTTTTTCATTTCAACCCAGAGAGCTGTGGCCAAGATTTGCCCAGCAGCTTGTTCCTAAACGGAGCCTGTTCTTGTTCTTGCCCTGCGGCTACAACTCCTGCCGGTTTTCAAGGAGCGGCGCAGGAAAAGGGAAACTGTGCACTTTTAAATCAGCGACAAGGGCCTTAGGTAGACAACTGTAGTTTCCACAAATAGCCACTAGAGGGACGCCTTACCACGCTTAGGACGGAAAAACAGGGTGCACGGTTTGAAACACAAATTCTTTTTAAGCAACTCCAGATTATTAATTAACAGATTGATGGAACTAAGAAAATTTATTCATTAATTATAGAGTCTTAGAATTTCTTTAAAATTTGCAGTTGTATCTGATATGAAGGAACCATTTTGACAGCCCAAAAATAATTAAAAGAAGCAATATTTCAACTCTTTCTCTTTTAGCTTTTTTCCTAAACCCTTTCGAATTTCAACTTTTAAAATAATTTTAATTCCATTTTCCAGATCTCTAGACATTGAGGAGGAGGATTCCAAAATTTCCTAGTGTAACTACTTTATTTATAAAGGAGCTCTATCCTTTGTCATTTGTATAAAATATTTACAACGAAAGGTGACTCGGTAGTCAATCAATATTTAATATCCTGTCATAACTAATGTTCTTAATGGCAGTTACTCTTTTGAAGCTAATTGTCTCTGGGTTCTGCTTCTCCTTGGGACCTTCTGGTAACGTTTGGATAATAAATTAGTTTGTTGATGTTGCTGCTACTCCAAGTCCTTGCCTGCAAAGAAGAGAAGCTGACTTTGTCTAACTTACACAAAGGAGAGGGAATTTGTTGAGAGGAGGTTAGGACGACTGTAGAACTGAAGGGAGAGCCAGAGAAATCAAGTTCAGGAATTAATCAGGAACCGAAAGAGACCAGAAACGTCCCTGCTCACCCTCTGATGAGCAGCTGCCCCTGGTCACAGGGGTGCATGGGGCCACCTGTTCACCGCTGGGTTACAGAGTCCGAGCTCACTGCCCCTACGGCTTTGGGCCACTGGCACGGCATTCAAGAGCTCAGACAAGAGCATCCAAGATGAGATTGTGAGTTCACGCCCTGCCCAGCGATGAGGCTGCCCCCTCCTCACTGTCTACCCCGCCCCCACACAGAGAAACAGAAACCATCAGATCAAGGTGAGGTAGCGCTGGATCTGGTGTGCCCTGTATCCAACATGGCTGGTATCCTTGTAAGAAAAGAGAAATCCAGGCTCAGAGGCTCAGACACAAGGAGAACACAATATGACATCAGACACAGAGATTAGAGTGATTTGTTTACAAACCAAGGAACACCAAGGATGACAGCCCTTCCCCCCAACCCTGAATGCAGGAGAAGTGAGCCTTCAGGGGAGCAATGTTCTGCCGACGCCTGGATCTGGATTTCCAGCCCCCGTGACGGTGAGAGAATAAATATCTATTGCTTGAAGCCACCAAGTTGGCCGTCCTTTGTTACAGTGGCCCTAGAAGACTCAAACGCCAGGGATCCCCTAAACAAGAAAAGGCCATTTGGCAGCTGGGTCACCAAAAACCCCAGACACAATCTTCTACATTTTGTACTTATATGCTTGACAAGACTGCCTTAAAACTACTTTTTTATCTTTTTTCAGTCCATCCCAGAAATATACCAGAAATAACAAAAACCTAGGAAATGTATAGATGTACCACATTTGTGTTTATTCACCTAAACATGTTCATTAATTTGTGAATAAATTCTAATATAAAATGAATTAACTGTAGAGATACGTATGAACCAATTCTACGTGTCACCGACATATTTACGTGGAGCAGAGGAGCAGGGGACATCTCACGTCCTTCAAGGGCCTGCTCTCTCCCCGTGGAATGGCTTCCATCTTAATCGTCACACTGGCCCTCGAGGCCAGCTGTACCTGTTGAAAGGCTGGAATTAGACACGTGGTCTAGCCCTGCTCACACACGCAGTGCATGGCCCCCACTTTTCTGTGCCGCGTTGGGCTAAAAAGAATATCCACAGCAAAGATGAGTTTATCAGCTGATTGGGCAGAAGACCATGAGATGGCTCTGGGGAAGATTCTGCATAAGCTGCTCGTTTGGCCCATCCCTGCCCCCGCACCTGACGGGGCCTCTCCTCTCTCCCCACCAGGAGCCAGCTCCAGGGTTGGTTCCCTTCATAGCCACTTGGTCCAGCCCACAGCTATTTCCTCTCCTCCCTGGCAGCTTCTGCTGCTTATAACATACAGCTCATGCTTATCTCATGGGATTGTCTGCGACTCATCCCTCCGTGTGGGATCGGACTGTAAGCCCTCTGAAAACAGGGGTGGTGCCTTCTACAGTGAGTTGCCGGGGCAACTGTCAAAGCTGGAAACACTACCATCCGTGCTCACTCGCAAGAGCCGACGGGAAGTCCGAGGTCCAAGAAGAGTGAGTGACAGGTGCTCAAAAATGGGAAGAGTTAATTAATCCAAAGTAGGTTCCAGAATCAAATGTGATTGCATCCAATCAAAAGGGTTTCTAACTTTGCACCTTATAATGACCACTGTTGGTGCAAATGAGGTGAAGGGAAGCAGTCAAGGTTGGCGGAAACCTGTGTGTTGCTCCGTTTGCTGGAGAGAAAGAGGACGTATCCAACAGCATCCAGATGCGGCCAAGATGCCACATCTGTGCCACAGCACAGAGCAGTGGGGACGCTGGAAAGGTGCCAGGGATGGCGCTGGAAAGAGGAGCCTGAAAAGAATAATGGAAGAAAATGCCAAACCGAGAAGGAGCTTCATCTGGTCCATACTACAGCCTGCACGTGAACTGGGGGCCTGCTGGGGCCGGCCTCACTGTGGAAACCATGGCCATGAAGTGCCCGAATTAACAGTAAGACCTGAGTAAAAACATTACAAAGGTAACATCCAATACTTTTGCAAAGTAATGGGCTCCGAATGGAGTCCATTAGTGGGTTTTTCTAAAAGTCTGTACCCGGTCACCATCTACGTTACAAAAGATAGCATTATACCACGTCAGTCCTATTGATGCCCTAGAAATCGTGGATTGTGAGACGGTCCATTTTATTTTCCCACAGGAATAACGCGACACCTTGGCATCGAGTCATTCATAGAGGGAAAAATTAAAAGCACCACCATTTATTGAATGGCCGCTACGGGCCAGATATCATAGGTCATTATCTCCCATCATTGCAGGAACCCTGTAAGGAGGAATTACTAGCCCAGTTTTAAAGATAAGAGAACTAGGTTTCAGAGCCGCTAAGTGCCTGACCTTGGGTCTCACTTCAGAATCTCTAATAGTTTCTGGTCTACCACAGAGCCTCCACAGTCCGGCCTGTGAGCCAAGATGCAAATCTAAGCATCCACAGTAATGTCAAGTAATGTAATTACGCTGTGCTTTGAGGGATCGGTTTAAAGCAGCAAGAGATTTCAGAGACGATCTAGCTCAACTCTTTGCAAAAGAGCAAACTAAAGACAAGAAGAGCTACAGACCTATCGAAGGGAAAGGGGTGGCGTAGCCAAGGAGAGAACGAAGATCTTCTGATTAAATCACACCCCGTTGTAGCAAAACCACTCTTTTAACTCTCTAAGAAAGGCCCCAAAGCTGTTGACTGGGAGAGTCAAGATTAAGATGCGCGACATCAGGACTCCAAGCCCGGAGAGAGCTCTTTCCACCACGCTATAAAATTACAACATCACTGTTGGCACTTCTAAAATATATTTGTCTTGTAATACCCATTAGTTAGACAATCAATGCACAATGCTGGCCTTATTCATTTGAGAAACTTAGAAGGAGCTTGGAGGGTTAGCTGCCTTTCACATAATAGCCCACTCGATTTAGATTTGTTGATTGACATATTGTCCTCTTGGATCAATTACATGATACTTTACACTCTGGGGGCTTTGAAGAGAGTCGACTTCTAAATAAGTTAATGTCTCCATCTCTCTCCGAGGTATGTATGTCCCCTGACCTAAATCTGCCCCTTGGAGGCTCTTATAATATCCCTTTTCTGGAATTTGTCACTGGCACAATAAGACCACTTTCTTTGGGGGTATTCCTTGCCTCGATAGGGGTAGTATACGTTCTCTTTTATGAAAGAACTTGAGCCTTTTGCTTCTACAAAGTCCCACCATTTCGAAAACAGGCCCGAACACAGGAACCATCAAAGCTGAACATTCCATCTTTTCACACTTTACCTATCACCTCCCCAGGCACATGTCTTACTCTTGGTATTTTAACAACCTGTGAATACCTGATCATAGCAGCATATGGAAAGCACCTGTCATTAACGTTGCAATTTGCTGCTTTCTCCTATGATTTTTAAGGACCCAAGTTCCCTCCTTCAAAAGTCTGTTAGAAAATCGCTCTTCCCGAGTGCTACCGGTTGTCATTCTCGTGCGCCCGAGCGGCATCTTTTACTTATCTCTCTGGCCTAGCGCTCTGTTGAGCCAGGTTAGGTAAGTCGAAGAACGCTCCTAGAGCACCGGGGTGGAGGATGGAATTTTCCAATGAAAAACAGCCATTTTGCAACTTCACAGTATCACTGGCCAGGAATTGCCCTTGGGACTAGGTTGTCTGGCATAGAATCGCTTATTTTCCCAGCATGACCTTAGGATATAATTCGGTAATGAGATCATTTGGCAACCTTGAGTTTTAATACAGTGAAATTAAATAATTGAATTGGCTGTGGTTTTTAACCTATCCTTACTCTTCTAGGGTGGACTTTGGCCAGGATTACGAATAAACACTTAAGCGTTCAAGACTCCCATTTTGTAATTATAATTTGAATATTATGAAAGGACAACACTCCTCAGGAGCGCAGAGTGTCTTATATGAATAAATGTAAATTCCTTCATTGTATCTAAATTTGCTCTCTACGCACAATTCAAGCCCAGCTGTTTCTGTGATCACTGCAGCCCTCATTTCTCCCTACTTGTTTTTAACTCATTAGACATACCGGTATATTTGTCGTGCGTTTTGACCTATGAAGACTGCTTTCTGTTTGCAACTGCTTTATTTTTCCACGCTAGCGGTTCTTGGGAGAAGGGCAAGTTTGACTTCCCACGTGTACTCATTTAAATATCAGATCCGGGTGCTGCATACCTAATTGAACTTCAATCAGCATCAATTGGTTGAGTGGTTACAAAATATTGTTGGTTCAAGGCATAGAGAACATAGTCAATGAAGCAGTGACGGTGTGTGATGACAGGTGGTAGCGACCCTTTGATGAGCAGGGCATAGGTACGAGATGTTGAATTGCGATCAGGCACACCTGAAACCAATGTAACATTGTGTGTTGACTAGACACAAATAAAAAAAAATTTTTTTAAGAAAAATGTTGTTGGTGGGGCGCCTGGGTGGCTCAGTGGATTAAGCCGCTGCCTTCGGCTTAGGTCATGATCTCAGGGTCCTGGGATCGAGTCCCGCATTGGGCTCTCTGCTCAGCAGGGAGCCTGCTTCCCTCTCTCTCTCTGCCTGCCTCTTCTGTCTACGGTGATCTCTCTCTGTCAAATAAATAAATAAAATCTTTAAAAAAAAAAAAAAAGAAAAATGTTGTTGGTTCAAACATAGGCATGTTACTAATTCAGTTGTCTCTTCTTAAGAGTCTCTGGGTTTCTTTCTATTTACACGTATAAATAAAAAATCCCTGTCACACGCTTGGATCCCGAAGTCCAACACAGTTACAAACAGACTAAGAATGGGAGATTAAATGTCTTATCTGGTTTTTAAAGTATTGACCTTAAGGCGCGCCGAAACAGCAGCTTCCAATAAAACATTTTTTAGGCTTGGCAGTTTTGGGCTCCTCCTCTCGCCACGGGCACTTATCAGTTTCAGATTTGTTTATCAATCCAAAACACGGAAAGTGATGAATCAGCAAAGAAGAAGGTTGCCGGTTGACTGTCAATCTCAAGGTGGTCAGACGGACCTTCCACTTAGTCCCGCCCCCCACACTCTCCTCTACCCAGAGTATTATCATTTGTTACGCAGAAACGTACCGTACTGCCGTTTACTAAATGTGTAGCTAGTAATTAAATCATGAGGCGTCTCTATGTGTTCTACACAAAACCACAACCAACTTTTTTTCCTGACACAATGATATCTTTTTGAAAATGTTTGCAGATGGAAGTCTAAAAAGCAAGAAAATGAGATGGAAGTAAAGCTTAAGGTCTGGACAGATTTGCTTGAAGTCGATACTAATGAGCTTCTAAAAGAGTAAAGGGAGCATCACACTATTTTCAGAAGAAAAAAAAAACACTACTAAATAGACATCACGTTCAAGCCCTCTCTGGTACAACATGTAATTGCTACTTTTATGGCGTATTCATTTTATTTTTGCTTAATCTTGTTTTTGAGTTGACTTAATTTAGCAATCAAATGGGACAATGAACGACTGATTTAGACTCTAATTCCAGGGAAAATGTTCATTTAGATAACAAAATGCAAATTCTCTTTGCTAATCTAGCTAGTCATTAGCTTGATGGTGGCATTGTTGCTATCTGGTGCTGGGGGGCTATTCTGAGACTGAACCTAAATTCTCCTAAATCCTTCTTCTGGAACTAATCCATGAGAAGTAAATGGAGGCTGATTTTTGGACTAAAAATGATTTCACCCAACACTCTCCCCCCCAAGATCTCCTTGTTCATTCAGTGGTAGCATCTTTGGGAAATTTCACCTGCTCCAAAGACAACAGGAATGGGATTCTGGAGAAGGAGCTCTCAGTGAACAATAAGAGCTTCTAGGTCCAAGTCAATTTTGTTGCTAGAATATCTATTAGTCAGCATATTTCAAAGGTATGGAGAAGTGGTTCCTCTTTCTAAACCAAGTGCTTCTGCTCCATGCAATTTTCCAAGGCAGTGGTCTATCATGAAGATTTTCTTTATAAACATCTGTTTTTGGCACTCCATTTTTTTATTATCTATTTTTGTTACCCTAATGAATACAATAATTGCCATAGTGGTGTAAAATAAATCATATATACAGATTTTATATGTATATTTATAGAGAGAGACTACCAACAAAAATTATACAGTTGCCTATGAATGTAGTATTTGTAATATGAAATCTTACATATTTCTCTGATGTTAAGACAGAGTATTAATTTCTCCTGTCTCCTTTATAGGGATGTTACTACAGTAGACATACTCCAAATGACCCGCAATGAGTCGTGCCCTTGAATAATCCTCATCCCTAAGTGCAGACAGAAATGTGACTTCATTCAAACCAGTCGGATATGGCAAAAGTGAAGGGGTTTTACAGATGTAATGAAGGTCCCTAATTAGCTGACTTGGAGTTAGTCAGAAGGGAGATTATCTTGGGTGGGTATGACTTAATCAGGTAAATACTCTCAAAAGAGGATCTGAGCCTCTTCTGAGGTCAGAAACCTGAAGCAACAGAGATTGTGTGTGCACATACATGTGTACTCCTGGTTTTGATGAAGCCAGCTATCACGAAGTCTACAGACATAAGAAAATGAATTCTGCCAACAACCTCAGAGAGCTTAGAAGCAGATCCTTCCCTAGTTGAGTCTGCAGAACAAACAACCCAGCCTGCATCTTAATTTTAGCCTTGTGAGACCCTGAGCAGAAAACCCAGCAAGGCCAGGCCAGACCTCTGACCCACAGAAACTGAGAGATGCTAACAGTGTGTTGTTTTAAGTTGCTGAGTTTGCAGTAACTTGTTATGCAGCAGTAGGAAAGGTATATAATGGCATTTAAAATAATTACTTATGACACTACAAGATTTCCTTTAAATTAGGAAGAAAGCTGGGATGAGTGCTCTTGGCACTTTCAACTTTACAAGAGAAGAGGCAAAGGTGTCACTGTTGGCAGATGTTTTCATTGTTTATCTAGAACCCCCAAGGAGATATGTTATTATCTATTAGAAACAATGTGTGTGCAAAATTAACTTACATATATTCATGGCTACCTGCATACAAACCACAATCAGCGAGAAAATATAAAGAGAAGAAATTACACTACTTATGATAGCAATAATAACACAATAAAATACCAGAAATAAGCCTAGAAGAAATACTCAGAAACTATACAAAAAAAATAATGAAACTTTACTGAGAAGCATACAAGAAACATGAATAACGATATGTTTTTGAAATCTGAGGGATATTCAATATCATAAAGATGTTCACCTGTCCTAATCAATCTACTGATTCAATTCCAAAATAAATAAGCTTTTTAGATGGAACTTGACAAAGTGATATCAAAGTTACATGGAAGAATAAATATAAGAGAATCATAACTATCCTGAAAATTATGGATAGCTAACATTTAGTGGGTATTAACCATGTTCTAAGCCCAATTCTACTATATGCTAGGCTCATTTAATTCTCACACAGCCCCATTAGACAGGTAACATTATTATCTTCATTTTACAGAAGTAAAAACAGCATCCTAGGGAGAAGTAATTATCTGATATGCCTTCAAGCCAAGATTTGAGCCAAGCATTCCAACATCAGAGCCTGAACCCTTAGTTTTCCATTCTGCTTAGAATGAATCTGGTAGTTACAAAGCTACTGTAACAAAAATAGTTTTCCTGGCATAAGAAAAGAAAGTGAAAAGGAATCATTAAAACGATTCATTAAATGATATCATTTTAACGATAATCAAGATTTCATGGGGCACCTGGGTCGCTCAGTTGGTCAAGCATCCAATTATTTTTATTTTTTATTTTTTATAAACATATAATGTATTTTTATCCCCAGGGGTACAGATCTGTGAATCACCAGGTTTACACACTTCACAGCACTCACCATAGAACACACCCTCCCCAATGTCCATAACCCCACCCCCCTCTCCCAAACCCCCTCCCTCCAGCAACCCTCAGTTTGTTTTGTGAGATTAAGAGTCACTTATGGTTTGCCTCCTTCCCAATCCCATCTTTTTTTTTTTAAAGATTTTATTTATTTATTTGATAGAGAGAGATCACAAGTAGACGGAGAGGCAGGCAGAGAGAGAGAGAGAGGGAAGCAGGCTCCCTGCCGAACAGAGAGCCCCATGCGGGACTCGATCCCAGGACCCTGAGATCATGACCTGAGCCGAAGGCAGTGGCTTAACCCACTGAGCCACCCAGGCGCCCCCCAATCCCATCTTGTTTCATTCATTCTTCTCCTACCTCCTTAACCCCCCATGTTGCATCTCCACTTCCTCATATCAGGGAGATCATATGATAGTTGTCTTTCTCCGATTGACTTATTTTGCTAAGCATGATACCCTCTAGTTCCATCCACATCGTCGCAAATGGCAAGATTTCATTTCTTTTAATGGCTGCATAGTATTCCATTATGTATATATACCACATCTTCTTTATCCATTCATCTGTTGATGGACATCTAGGTTCTTTCCATAGTTTGGCTATTGTAGACATTGCTGCTATAAACATTCAGGTGCACATGCCCCTTCAGATCACTACGTTTGTATCTTTAGGGTAAATACCCTGTAGTGCAATTGCTGGGTCGTAGGGTAGTTCTATTTTCAACATTTTGAAGAACCTCCTAGTTGTTTTCCAGAGTGGTTGCACCAGCTTGCATTCCCACCAACAGCGTAGGAGGGTTCCCCTTTCCTCCGCATCCTCGCCCAGCATCTGTCATTTCCGGACTTGTTAATTTTAGCCATTCTGACTGGTGTGAGGTGATATCTCATTGTGGTTTTGATGTGTATTTCCCTGATGCCAAGTGATGTGGAGCACTTTTCATGGGTCTGTTGGCCATCTGGATGACTTCTTTGCAGAAATGTCTGTTCATGTCTTCTGCCCATTCTTGATTGGATTATTTGGTTTTGGGTGTTGAGTTAGAAAAGTTCTTTATAGATTTGGACACTAGCCCTTTATCTGATATGTCATTTGCAAATATCTTCGCCAATTCTGTCAGTTGTCTTTTGGTTTTGTTAACTGTTTCCTTTGCTGTGCAAAAGCTTTTGATCTTGATGAAATCCCAATAGTTCATTTTTGCCCTTGCTTCCGTTGCCTTTGGTGATGTTCCTAGGAAGATGTTGCTGTGGCTGAGGTCAAAGAGGTTGCTGCCTGTGTTCTCCTCAAGGATTTTGCTGGATTCCTTTCTCACATTGAGGTCCTTTATCCATTTTGAGTCTATTTTCATGTGTGGTGTAAAGAAATGGTCCAATTTCATTTTTCTGCATGTGGCTGTCCAATTTTCCCAATACCATTTATTGAAGAGGCTGTCTTTTTTCCATTAGACATTCTTTCCTGCTTTGTCGAAGATGAGCTGACCATAGAGTTGAGGGTCTATTTCTGGGCTCTCTATTCTGTTCCATTGATCTATGTGTCTGTTTTTGTGCCAGTACCATGCTGTCTTGATGATGACAGCTTTGTAATAGAGCTTGAAGTCCGGAATTGTGATGCCACCAACTTTGGCTTTCTTTTTCAATATTCTTTTGGCTATTCGAGGTCTTTTCTGGTTCCATATAAATTTTAGGGTTATTAGTTCCATTTCTTTGAAAAAAATGGATGGTATTTTGATAGGAATTGCATTAAATATGTAGATTGCTTTAGGTAGCATAGACATTTTCACCATATTTGTTCTTCCAATCCAGGAGCATGGAACATTTTTCCATTTCTTTGTGTCTTCCTCAATTTCTTTCATGAGTACTTTATAGTTTTCTGAGTATAGATTCTTAGCCTCTTTGGTGAGGTTTATTCCTAGGTATCTTATAGTTTTGGGTGCAATTGTAAATGGGATTGACTCCTTAATTTCTCTTCCTTCTGTCTTATTGTTGGTGTAGAGAAATGCAACCGATTTCTGTGCATTGATTTTATGTCCTGACACTTTACTGAATTCCTGTATAAGTTCTAGCAGTTTTGGAGTGGAGTCTTTTGGGTTTTCCACATATAGTAACATATAATCTGCGAAGAGTGATAGTTTGACTTCTTCTTTGCCGATTTGGATGCCTTCAATTTCCTTTTGTTGTCTGATTGCTGAGGCTAGGTCTTCTAGTACTATGTTGAATAGCAGTGGTGATAATGGACATCCCTGCCGTGTTCCTGACTTCAGCGGAAAAGCTTTCAGTTTTTCTCGATTGAGAATGATATTTGCAGTGGGTTTTTCATAGATGGCTTTGATAATATTGAGGTATGTGCCCTCTATCCCTACACTTTGAAGGTTTTGATCAGGAAGGGAAAGCATCCAATTTTAATTTCCATTCAGGTCATGATCTCCACATGGTGGGATAAGCCCTGCATCTGGCTGTCTGTTCAATGGGGAGTCTGCTTGGGATTTTCTTTCTCCTTCTCTCTCTACCCCTCCCTCAGCATGCGCTCTCTCTCTCTCTCAAATATATAAATAAATCTTCAAAAAAAGAAACAAACCCATAATGAAGGTTTCAGACAAATCCTTGTGAGAAACTGTTACATCCTAAATGTAGCCTTTCAGATGAGTGGAGGGAAAAAAAATGGTCCCTAAATAAATAATATTGGGACCATGGATTACCAATTTGGAATAAATAAAAGTAAAACAACAAAGCTAAATCTTGACCTCAATTGTTACACCAAAATAAATTCCAGAGAGTTCAAAGATTTAATGCAACAATAAAATGTTGAAAGTACTGTACAAAGATACAGTTACACACACACACACACTCTTCCAACCTACCCATCCCTCCACTGCATCTTTATGAAGCAAGTTAGATTAGAAAATGCTTTTTTTTCCTATTAAGTGCCAAAGAGCAATTTTTAAAAGAGATTTTATCTATCTATCTATCTTATCTATTTATCTATCTATCTATCTACATTGTCATTGTTTCAAATCTAGTAGTGGGTAAGGTCTTTTTAAACATAACAAGAAAAAGAAAACAATAATAGATGTAACTGTGTTGAAACTTAAATTTTCATGCCAAAAATAGTGGTAACAAGGAACAAAATGGGAAAATTTGCAATACATATGACAAAAGAACTTCCTTAATGTATAAAGGACTTTAATAAATCAATAAAAGAAAGATGAAAAGGTGAGTACCACAACAGACAACTGGACAAAGAATTTGAACACAGGGGCACCTGGGTGGCTCAGTCTGTTAAGCATCTGCCTTCAGCTTAGGTCATGATCCCACGGTCCTGGGATCAAGTCCCATATCTGTCAAGCTCCCTGCTCAGAAGGAAGTCTGCTTCTCCCTTTCCCATACCCCCTACTTGCGTTCCCCCTCTCACTGTGTCTCCCTATCAAATAAATAAATAAAATCTTTTTTTTAAAAAAAGAACACAAATAGAGAAATACAATTTTTTTTAGAAACATCTCTTATTGTGGAGAATTTCAAACGTATAGAAAAGTAGAGAGACTGGTGATTTGGATACCTGCCTCCTAAACCCTGCACCTATTGCCAGTTGTAATAGTCGTTGAGGCAGTAAGTCATGGCCACTCTGTGTGTTACACACACACACACACACACACACACACTCTCTCTCTCTCTCTCTCTCTCTCTCTTCCAACCTACCCATCCCTCCACTGCATCTTTATGAAGCAAGTTAGATTAGAAAATGCTTTTCTCCTATTAAGTGCCAAAGAGCAATTTTTAAAAGAGATTTTATCTATCTATCTATCTATCTATCTATCAGAGAGAGAGCACATGCAGGGGGAATGGCAGCCAAAGGGAGAAGCAGGATCCCCACAGATCAAGGAGCCCAATACAGGGCTTGTTTCCAGGACTCTGGGATCATGACCTGAGCTGAAGGTAGTTGCTTAACAACTGACACCACCCCCCCTCCGGATTCTCAAAGAGCAATTACTTGGGATTAATTGAGCTAAGGGTCTTGAAAGAGGGAGGAAACTGAAAAAATGTAGCTTACACTGGATACTCACTAAAAGGGGGGGGGAAAAGGAGTTTTGACTGTTTTCAGCCTTCGCCACAACTGCTTGAATACCAAATCTGGCGTGAGAGTACAGGAGGCATTCTCGGACAAAACTGGTCAGAAGACTTGGGTTGAGCAGGAGTGGGGAAAGGAGTCTGAAATCAATTCTAAGTGCATTATCTGCGCTCCAAGTAGTCACAGTCCAGGGGACGGTGGTATTAGCCTGTAAACTTCTCAAGGACAGGCATCTCATCTTCTGCACGAAAGCAGTGTATCTGCCCATAGGTAATTGACAATCATGAAGAGCTAGTTCGATGGACACACCCTCCCTCAGGAAGCTGACAGACATTGACACCATCAGCCCAAAACCTCTCCGTGGCTTTATATGAAAAAAATGAAGAGCAGCTATTTAGGAAGGGCTGGGTCTCCATGGTTCCCAAGCACACGCAGAAAGGTATGCTGCCTGATATGGAGAACAGGTTTCCTGCCCAGGAACTGCCCGAGTCACTTCTTCCCCGTGATCAGCACAGTCAGTGTTTTGCCTTCCTTATAATTGTGCTCCAGGTCAGAGAGGGAGCTGGTGACTCAACAAGGTGGGACCAGCCTTCTGAGTGGACTTGAGTGGCTGTGCCAGGCATGCTGTGAGGACTTTGAGATTAGGCTTTTCCTTTAAGATGAGCCGGATGAAATAGACTTGGTCCTGGATGGGCTGGACAAGAGACTTGCTGAGCCTGAATCCACAAATGTCACTTAACGGCCAGCTGAGCTTCTTAATCTCCAAAATCCATGATCATGAGCAAGGAGATTTCATTTTCTTCAGCAAATCTTGGTTCTTTAAGAACATACTCTGTAGGTATATGTGGGGAGAAAGGGCACAAGGGTTTACAAAAGTGAGTAAGGTGAAGTCTGTGCCCTTGGTGATTTTACTGTCTAGAAAGGATGGACACTCTGTGAGCGAGGCATTAGCCTCTGCAGTACTAAGTCCCACTGTATTAGGGACTTTGTATGCGTTCTCTAAGGACAATTCAAGGTCAAAAGTGCTATAAGAGTTCAGAAATATTTTGAAGCTATATTGAGGAACTAACACTGGACTAGCACTTGAAGAATAGGAATGATTTTAACCAGGTTCAAGTGGTGAAAGCAATTGTGGGAGCGAGGATGTATTAATCAAAGTCCAAATAAGTGCTGGGCTTCTGGAATGGGACACATGCTGTCTGGCTCAGTGCACCATGTTTCCTAAAACCTAACACTGTTGTAACGGCCTCCTACTTGATCTCCCACCTCCTCTCTCTCCTGGTGCATTCTACAAACACTATAGATCCATTTTCATAAAACCAATATTAGATTAAACCAGGACTCTACTTAATCTACCTTCTTCTAAAAGGAAGAAAGACAGGAGGGAGAAGAAGAAGGGCAGGAGAAAGGGAGGGGACCTTTCAGTGAATCTTTACTCCCCACAGAACAAAGTTCAGATTTCTTTTTTTTTTTTTAAAGACTTTATTTATTTATTTGACAGAGGGAGATCACAAGTAGGCAGAGAGGCAGGCAGAGAGAGAGAGGGGAGGAAGCAGGCTCCCCGCTGAGCAGAGAGCCCGACGCGGGACTCGATCCCAAGACCCTGAGATCATGACCTGAGCCGAAGGCAGCGGCCTAACCCACTGAGCCACCCAGGCGCCCCCAAAGTTCAGATTTCTTATCATCCAAAGCTTTGAGCACCTGACAGTGCCAATCGGTGCATTTTCGCTGCGCTCCTGCCACTCCTCCTCCCAGAGCTCCCCCTGCTTCCTGCATTCTAGCCATCCCACACATATCGCATATGCACTCTCCTGTGCCTTTATTCATGCTTTGTCTTCTGCCTGAAATGGCCTAGATTCTGTCAAAATCAGCTTAAGATTTTAAGATCCAGTTTAACGGATGCTTTCCCCATGAAATTCCTAGCCACTCATTCCAAATTAAGCAGCGTCTCCTCTGTGGCCTCATGGTGCAATCTGCCTTCATTCCACCATTTGTCACTTCTAATATTCGATCTGAAGTCAGGTGACCTGGGATCAAACTCCAACTTTACCACTTAAAGCTGCATGGATTGGGGAACATCTATGTCTCTCAGATTTAGTTTTCCTCATATGAGATAGTTAAGATCAACTTCACAGAATTAGGAAATGATGTATGCAGAAGTACTTTATAAATCATCATACATGTAACATTTTTATGTTTTTTTTACATGTAACATTTTTAGATTTACATTTTTAAACATGAAAAAGCTAGTAAGTTTCAATCCCACTAGAATGTAGGCTCCCAAAGAGGAGGAATTTAAAAAAATTTTTTTATTTTAAAATAATAGTTACAAAAGAGTTGCAAAGATATATAGAGAATTCCCATATATTCTTTACCCAACTTTCCCTGCTGTTAACACCTTATCTTGTGTATTTATCACAACTAAGAAATTTGTATCGGTAAACACTATTAGAACTTGGTAGCTGACAATACTTCGTAAGAAGGGAGCTGGAAGTGATTTCCTTACTTAGGAGACGCCAGATGATTGGAAAGAATTAGGGAGTGAGTGGGAAATAAAATGAAGGAATGATTAAATATCTATTTCACTTTCCTTCGGGAAGCTTAACTGTGAAAGGAAGAAGAGGAGGAGGAGGATTTTGGCCGCAAACAACAGAACGGCGAGGAAAGGTCTTATTTTAGCTCTGCGAGGAATGCCTGACCCGTGATCTCACACGCAGCACTTAACCTTTCAAGGCATTAACCTTGCTTAGACAAGGTTAATGATCTTGTTTCACGAGACTGTGTTCAGGAGCTTGCTTCCCCACTGAAAACATGAGCTCCTCGAGGGCAGCAGCCAGACCTACCTTTTACTAACGTGCTCAGGGCCTCACAGAGCCAGACAATCATTCAAAAATGCTTGTTGAAGGAGTGTTAAGTATTGAGTAACAAGCCCTGAAGCCTACTGAGCTCTTACTGTTCACCTAACACTGTGCTCTCGCACGCCACTAGCGTTCTTCACAGTCCTGAGGTAGGTCCTATAATTACCCATCCGGCGCAGTCAGGGGCCCAAGTCCCCAGCTGCCGGGTCTTGGACATGGGATGACTTGTATCACTCAAATGCCATCGAGCTACAGAGCACTCTCCGTGACATGGAGCGAAAGGGCCAGAAACCAATAATTCATCCCAAGCATAAGACATTTGGAAAAGAAGAAAAAGAAACACCTAGACTCCAGGAGTCCTCTCTGCCCCTGCGTCAGAGCCGCAGTGCGCTTGCGCCCAGCTTGACGTCCACAGGCCAGGAGCGCCTTCATGGAATGTCACTACTGACATCGCTGAGATTCCGGGGCTAAGGCGACACCCGGATGGCCGAAGACGGGGTAGTGCGCGTGCTGATGACGAAAGCGGAAGTGCTGTGGCCAGAGGCGGGGCGAGAGCCCGGAGGGGCTTAGGATTGCGGAAGTTTTTGTGAGAAGGGTCGGGCGGTTCTGGAAGCGCCGTGTGGTTTTGGAACAAGTTCCAGAAAGAAGCCGCGGCTCGGGTCCAAGAGACACCAGCCTGCGCACGTTTCGGGCAGCACCGGGCGCGACTCGACGTTGGCGCTGTTGGCTTTCCTCTGCCCTCGTTCTTCTCCAGAGAACCGCCTCGATCTCCGCCATGACATCCATCTCGCCCAACCTCAGGTATCACTGTTTTCCCGCGCCTGGAGAGCCGGAGCTGAGGGGCGGCGCGGGGTTAGGAGTGGGGGCCGAGAAGGAGGGAGGAAGCGGCCGCGCCCCTGGTGCTGGGCGGAGGAGGGCGGCGCCAGCGCCCAGCTGCGGGCGGGAGGGTCCGGCTCTTTCCTCCAGCTTCCGGGGTCTCCCGAGCCCACCGGCTGTGTGAGACTCTTCTCTCTGAGGTGGGGTTTTTTTCCCTCTTTGTGAACCGAACTGGGCAGCGCTTTGGACGAGAGGCACAGACGCACCAGTCACTGTAAGAGAGAGAAAAGCACGTAATGTTTGCAAAGCACTGCCCTGAGGCAGTTGAAGGTAGTTCCCCGCATCTCAAACTGGTGTAGCAAAGCGCGGTCTCTTCGGGAACTATGAGGACAGTCTTAGAATTTGAGGGATCCGTGAATTCATTGAGGTGTGCATTCATGTGCACTCTACTGTGGTTCCCAACGTGTACAGAATCGGGGAGTGGTCTTAAGCTCAGTTTGTGCTCCACCTTTCCGCCCCTTCTGCAGCGAGTGCGGTGTTGGTACATAGATCATAGATTCCTAAACTTTTAGACAGAATTTTTGGGTCTCTATGGAATTCACTTAAGAAGAGAAATTTCTGAAACAGTGCCTCCCATCCCTAGATTGGATCTGAGGTTTCACATCAGATTTCAATGTGTCTTAGCCTCGAGGGCTCCCAGTCCACTAGGTCAGTTTGGGGGAAAGATCAGTATAAAATACCTGTGTTGAATCCTTGTCCTGGTTTTGCAGTAGTTGATCAGGCATTTATGGGTGCCTGGTGCAAGATCCAAGGATAATGGAGGACCTGCTCAAACCAGGGTCATTGATCCTGAAGAAGACACTGAAAGTAGATCTATTTAAGGAGAGCTCCAAAATTCACGAAAAGAAAAGAAAAAAGTTGGGGGAGGAAGAAGCTTTCCTGAGACTTTTACCTTGAACATGTACCCGAAGGATTATGAAAGTAAACATTTTATATATCTAAAACATAATTGCCACTGTCAACTGTGACTTATTCCTTATTCTTTAGAATCAGGATTAGGTCCTATGTTGATTTTTGTGTGTGTCTTTTCCAACAGGCTTGCATTTAATAAGATGTAATAATCTCCATTTACCATTGTTTTCTTGTGTTTGTTTTTGTTTTGTAGCCCCATTCAGAAAGGGTCTTTTTGGTAAATGTTCTTGGAAAAAGTATTGTCTCCTTTGAATATCAAAGGCGATTTCTTTTGAAGTGCTATCTTCATTCTTGTTGGTTTGTCAGTTAACTCTTTTTATTCCACTAACTTTTCATTCCTCAAGACCTTGCATGTAATTGGGACGTTCCGCAACATAATTTTCAAACATTTACTGATACTTTTTTCCTTTTGTAATAACTGCACTTTCATTCTATATTCAGTTTGCATCATATTTGAATTGGGGCAGGTGTTCTCAATGAATCAGAGATTGACACATATTAAAGGCATGTTGCTGGTGTTAAACAGGGAGAGGTGTTGAGTTATAATTTTATTATGGTTGGGTCATAGGTGCCCTTTCTCATTCAACCTTTTTAATGTTCTAACCTAGGAAATTTGGATGGGAATATTCAAATAACAGATAACTTTCCACCGAACAAGGCAAGACTCCCTATAACCAGATGCTTATAATCTAATGGAGGAAAGCAGATAACAAAAGTCAAAATTATAAAATAATAGAATTAAAGGTGAGTGTGAGAGGCAGAAAGGAAGAATTTATCTAACTCTTTAAGGATAAATGAGAAGTGTTTCACAGAGGAGATGGTTGTGAGCTTAGATAATGTGAAAGGCACTGACACTAATTGTCAGTCAGCCTGGTATTTGGTGTGATCTTATTTAATCTTCGAAACAACCATTCAGTATTACTTCAGTTTCGCAGTATAAGAAACCAAAGTTTATTAAGGTTGTGATTTTAATTAGTATTGAAGTTAGTTTTGAATCCAGGTTTATTTGCTTGTAAGTTTGCACTTTCATTATGAAGTGACCAGAAAATAGGGTGCATTTCAGGTAAAGACAAAGAATATAGACCTCGGTCAAGAAGTACAATAAACCTTGGAGAGGGTTGGAGAAATTGCAAGTAATACAGTATGCATAGAACTCTAGTTTTCTCAGTCCTAAATATGCCATTCATTTTGCTAAGTCTTAAGGAATCATAAAAGTAATATATCACCCTTGATTTCCAAAGGCTTCTATTTTGATGTGATAAGACATATAACATGGCTGATGGGGATACTGTGTGATCTTTGGAAGTATGTACCAGAGGCAGTGGAAATTTAGAGGAAGCACAGGCTAGGCCTCCTAAAGGCGTCGGGGAGGGCTTGCAGCAGGAAGACCATGACTTTGCTGGTGCTTGGAGAAGCTGGAGCCTTACAGAGACGTAGTGGGATAGTATGTTCCAAGTGGAGAGATCTACTTTGTTTACACTGTAAACAAAGGCCTGAAGTCTGAGCTGTGTGGGTTGTCCCACTAGTTTGGGATGACTGGGACTAAGTGTATACGGTGGGAGGACAGGCCTGGTTAGGCCACGGAAAGGCGTGTGCCACACGGAGATGACTGGTTTTCATCCTGCTGTAGGTGGAGAATCAGAAGGAAGTATGCTCAGGTTTTTGATTTAGAAAGAAACTACCACCGGTGTACAGGGGACAACTTGATTGGTAGCAGGCCTGGAACAGGGAGACCACAGTAGGAAGGCAGAGTTCTGTGTGACGGGAGATGGTGAGGGCCAGAGTAGTGTAGTACCTGTTAAAGAAGGAGGGGGATTGATCAGAGACAGATTGAAGAGGAAGAACAGTCAGGCTTGGCTCTGCATTTAAAAAGAGGGACAGGAGGAGTCTGGATTTTCTCTCAGATCCTTGGGTTGAATGGGGAGGAATTGGTTCTGGGATTACAAGAAGAGGAACATACTTGGGGGCAGCTATTGTTGAACTTTTTGAGTTTGAAATGCGTTTGGGGACAACCGAGTGGAAATGTTCAGTGAGTGGTTGGATATATATCCAACTCTTTAGTTGGATATCTTGACCTAGAAGAGAGGGAGCCAGGCTGGAAACAAGAGTTTAAGAGTTAATAGTGTACAGATGGTAGCAGAGGTTGTGGGCATTCTGGAGAGTTCATGGAATAAGAGAAAACAGACAGATAGAAACTCTGGATTAGTGGCATTTAAGCAGAGAGAAAAGGGAGCCTAAAAAAAATTCATTATATAATCCAGAGTAAAACCAAGAGAGAATGGTGCCATGGAGGCCGAAGGTGGAGGAGGCCACGTCCAGGTGTCTCTTAGGAGGGTTAAATGCTGTGGGGAGAGAGTTAGGTAAGTGTGAGACATGATAGTCCAGCAGGAAGCATTGCCATGGAGAAATCAAGGATTCATGATGAACTTGGAGTTCTTTTTTGCGGTTTACTATGGAGGTGAAAAGAGGAGTAAGGTAGTAACCAGAGAGAAACCTAGGAACTCAGGAGGGCCAGTGTGTTTTAGTTTGTGTTTCGGAGATACGAGTCTGAAGTAGGACTAACATACATGTTTATGCTAAGGAAGCCCCCCCCCCAAAAAAAAAGATGGGAGGGAGGTTAGTTTGGGGAGAGCAGTAGAGTGGCACATAATTGATAGGGTGAATCTCAGGAAGGAAGGTGGGGATGGTCTCCAGAGCATAGGGAAAAGACAGCATTGACAGAGGAAAATACCCAGTGGAGGGAAATTGTTAGTGATTATAGAGGTAGAATAACCAAAAGGAAGAAGGCTTTGAGAAAGCAGTCAGGGATTTTTTTCATTTGCTCAACAATTTTATTAAGTACCCAGTTTGTGCCAGGCTCTGTTCCAGGCTCTGGGCCTGGCGCAGCGCTGCAGGTGAGGTCCCTGTGCTCATGGAGCTCACCTATTAAAGGAGATAGGCGGTGCGTGAGGATCCACAGATAACAGTAACCACAGTGATGGGATGGGGTGTGGGGAGAGCTGAAAGCAGGGACGGAGCGAGTCCAGCCTCTGAAGTAGATTGGGGGGACGTCTCTGAGGACTTGGCATTTGCTGTGTGACTGAAAAGGAGACTGTCGGGCACCCGTGGGGGAAGAACAGGGAAGGCGTTCTAGGCAGAGGGATCAACGCTGCACGGGCTGCCTGCGTGAAGGCAGACTAACAGGTTTGAGAAGCAGTCCAGAAGGAACCAGGGCCCGGGTCGTCGAAGGCCTTGTACACCATGACCCGGCAGTGGGAGTCCATGAAAGGGGGCGGCCCTTCTCTGGTTGCAGGAAGGACTTGAGGGTGGTCAGCGGGCTCACCACTGAGGCTCGGTGGTAGTTTTGACACATGCCCTAGCGGACTGAGCGAGGATAGTAGCGAAGGAAATGGTCAGGATGAAGAATGATTGCACTGCAGAACCATGCAAGACGCAGCTTGAATTCAGATGGAAAGTGCTAACAGAAACAAGGGTGAAGTGGGCTATTCAGCAAGGAAAAAACAGACGCATACTCTCAAATTGTCATGTTTGATTAAAGGTTTAGCATGTAGCTATTTACATTTAAATTTAACTCAAAATGTAAAACTCAGTCACGCTAGCCACAGGTGCTCAGAAGCCGTCTGTAGATAGTGGCTTGCATTTTGGACAGCGCAGGAGTCACGTCCATCATAGAAAGGCTGGTTGAAAGTCATCAGTACCATATTTGGTGCTAGATGATTAAGTACTGAGTGTAAGAGTTTTCCTTTAATCATCACTGTGGTGCCAGAAAGACGACGATCTGCGAATGAGGAGAGTATGTAGCTGCAGAGGGGAGTGGCGCAGTCACTGAGAATAGTAGGAGAAAATTGTAGCTTGATTAAGGAAGAACTTACTTCCTCTGTGTGGTGTAGCCATGGAGTCTCTGCATCCATTTTTTAAATGACCAGGGGCACCAGACCACTGGGTAACCGAGTGTATGAGTCTTGTGACTCTGCACTTTATATCCTGCCTGGCTTACCAAGCTTTTGACTGTTTAGCTTCAAGTTGGGGCTATTTGATCTATGAAATCAGTACTACTGCATCTTCTCAGTGCTAAAACACCAGTTCCTGTTTCTGCCCTCCTGCTGCAGCAGACCGAAGGCCTGTTCCTCCCATGTACATCAATCTGCAGCCCGTAGTAGCTGCTTCAAAATATAATATTCTCGTGTGATTGGTTTGGGATTGTTTGAATGATGTATTTTTTCTTCTCTTAATTATGTGCTTATTTTTGCTGTACCATCACCATGATCCTTTTTTCTACTAGCTTTTACTCCTGTTGACTATGGTTTTACTACCTGGATGAATCCAGGTGGAATGTTTTAATCAGCCATGCTTGTTCTTAGATGTATGTATATTTTTTTAAGTATTAAAAATAGATTTTTAGTGAAAATTGTATTTTGTGATAACCACAGGTTCATGTGCAGTTGTGAGAAGTAATACAGAGAGATCCTGTGTACCCTTCACCCAATGCCTGCAGTGGTAGCATCTCATAAAACTACAGAACAGTATCGTAACCCAGATATTGACATTGATGCATTCCACCAGTCTTATTCAGATTTTCCAGTTTTACTTGTACTCATGTATATATTTCGTTAAAGATTTTATTTATTTGAGAGAGCATGTGAGCATAAGTGGGGGAACAGCAGGGAGAGGGAGAAGCAGACTCTGAACTGAGCAGGGAGCTGGACCTGATGCAGGGCTCTATCCCAGGACCCTGGGATCATGACCTGTGCGGAAGGCAGATGCTTAACTGACTTAGCCACCCAGGCACCCCATTGTGTGTGTGTGTTGAGGTCTGTCACACGGGTCAGTTTCTTCTCCCGGTTGTGATACAGAATAGTTCTCTCCAGGGGCTCCTGGGTGGCTCAGTGGATTAAGCAACTGCCTTCAGCTCAGGTCACGATCGTGGAGTCCCAGGATCGAGTTCTGCATTGGGCTCTCCACTCAGCGGGGAGTCGGCTTCTCCCTCTTGACTCTCGCTTCCCTCTCATGCCCTCTCTCTCAGTCTGTCTCAAATATTTAAAACAAAAGAAGAAGAAGAATAGTTCTATGCACAGGGATCTTTCCTGTGGCTGTTTTAGAACCATAATCACCATTCTTTCTCTTCCCCTGTCCTGCATTCCTGTTTCCTGACATACTAATATGCCCTCCATCTCTAGTTTTGTCATTCTGAGAAGGTTGTAGAAATAGACTCGTAGAATATGTAACCGTTTGGAATTTCTTCTTTTCACGTAGCAAAAGTCTCTCAAGAGTTATTCATGTCCTTTGGATCAAGATCATTCCTTTTCGTTGCTGAGTAGTACTCCATGCTGTGGGTGCATCAGAGTTTAACCGCTCTGTGCTTGAAGGACATCTGGAATGTTCATGTATAAAGTTTTGTGTGAACACAAGTTTTCATTTCTCTGGGGTAAATACCCAAGAGTATAGATGCTGGTTGTATGGTAGCTGCATGTTTACATGTGTAAACAACAAACCAGTTCCCAGAGTGGCTGTACCATTTTACATCCTACCAGCAATGTGTAAGTGATCGGTTCTCTGTATCCTTACCACCATTTGGTATTCTTGTCACTATTTTTTTTAAAATTTTTGCCATGCTGATGTTTTGAGATGTCTCATAGCGGTTTTAATTTGCCTTTCTCTAGTGGCTAATGATTGTAAACGTCTTTTCATGTGCTAATTTGCCATCAGTATTACCTCTTTGATGGAAGGTCTGTTCTTATCTTCAGCTGATTTCCTACTTGAATTCTGTTGAGTTTTGGGAGTTCTTCCTGTGTTCTAAAGCATTCTTTTTTTTTTTTTTTTTTTTAAAGATTTATTTATTTATTTATTCTTCCTTTCTGAAATATGTAGTTTGCAAATATTTCCCCCAGTCTCTAGCTTTTCTTTTTCATCCTTTTAACAGAATTTTTTTCCAGACCAAAAGTTTTTTGATTTGATAAGGTCCAATTTATCATTTTTCTTTAATTTCTGTGTTTTTTTTGAAGTATGATTGACATATGACATTTCTTTCAGGTGTACAATATGATTCATTATTTGTATATATTGTGAGATCATCACTATAGTAAGTCTGTTATTTAACGTCTCTTACCTTTCTTTGTTACAAAATGGCTTCCTTTTGATGAGAACTTTTAAGACTTAATCCCTTAATAACTTTTTAGTATGCAATGCGATATTATTAATGATAGTCACCATACTATCTATTACATCCTTATGACTTACTTATTTTATAATGAGAAGTTTGTATCCTTCGACTCCCTTCACCTATTTCACTTTTCTCCACAACTTAAAACTACGAGTCTGTTCTCTGTTTCTGTGAGCTTGGGGTTTTATGTTTGTGGATTTTTTGTTTAGATTTCACACGTAAGTGAGAGCATATGGTATTTATCTTTCTCTGACTTATTTCATTTACTGTAATGCCCTCAAGTCTATTCTTATTGTCACACTGCCAAGATTTCCCCTTTTTATGGTTGAATAATATTCTTTTGTGTGTATATATATATATATATATATATTCCATACTTACATTCTGTGAACATATAGGTTCTTTCCATATCTCGGCTATTTTAAATAATGCTGCAGTGAACTTTGGAGTGCATATATCTTTTTGGGTTCGTGTTTTCATTTTCTCTGGGTAATACGCGGGTGAAATTGCTGAATCATATGGTAGTTCCATTTTTAATTTTTGAGGAACGTCCATAGTGTTTTCTGTAGTGGCTGCACCAATTACAGTCTCGGCAATAATGAACAAGCGTTCCCTTTTCTTCCCGTCCTCACCAACACTTGCTGTTTCTTGTTTTATTGACAATAGCCATTCTGACAGTTGTGTATTGATAGCTCATTATAGTTCTGATTTGCATTTCCTGATGATTAGTCATGTTGAATGCCGTTTCATATACCTGTTGGGCATCTGTTACCTCTTCGGAAAAATATCTGTTCAGATCTTCTACCCTTTTTTTTTAATTGGGTTGCTTGTTCTTTTGCTGTTGAGTTATATGAGTTCTTTGTATATTTTGGATATTAACCCTTTAGCAGATACACGATTTGCAAATATTTTCTACCATTCAGTAGGTCACCTTTTCATTTTGTTGATGGTTTCCTTTGCTGTGCAGAAGCTTTTTGGTTTGATGTGATCACACCTGTTTATTTTTGCTTTTATTGCCTTTGCTTTCATTTATCAAATCCAAAAAATCATCACCAAGACCAGAGTCCAGACTGACTTGCCTATATTTTCTTTAGGGATTTTTATGGTTTCGGGTCTTAAGTTCCCATCTTTCATCCATTCTGAGTTCATTTTCATGGATGGTATAAGACAGTAGTCCACTTTCATTCTTTTGCATATTGCTGTCCACTTTTCCCAACACCATATCTTTTTAAAGATTTACTTATTTACTTTGGAGAGAGAGAGAGCACAAGCAGGAGGGGCAGCAGGAGAGAGAGAGAGAAAGAGAGAATCCCAGGCAGACTCTTCGTGGAGCACAGGGCACATCTTAGGACCCAATCCCATGACCCTGAGGTCAAAACCCAAGACAAAAGCAAGAGTCAGACACCCCGACCAACTGCACCAGCCCGTCATCACACCATTTACTGAAGAAACTGTCCTTTTCTTTTTGGATATCCTTGGCTCTTGTTTGGTAAATTAATCGACCACATATGTGTGTGGGTTTATTTCTGAGCTTTCTGTTCTGTTCCATTGATATATGGGTCTGTTTTTATGCCAATACCATATTGTTCTTACTTATATATATATTGTGCTTTTCGGTATGTAGTCTAAGACCCCTTTGCCTGGCCCTCAAAGGTAAAAATTTTGTTTTTTTCCTAAAGATTTTATAGTCCCACATTTTATATTTAAGTCCATTATCCTTTATGAGTTAATTTTTTTTCCCCAAAATTAAATATGCTAGAAGTCCAGGTACAGCATAGCTCAGCTGTGTTCTAGCTCAGAGTTTTACCAGGCTGACATCAGGGTGTCTGCAGGGCTGCATTTTTGCTTATTTGTTTGTTTCTGAAGGCTCTAGGGACGGATGTGTCTGCTTCTAAACACAGTCAGGTTGTTGGCAGATTTCAGTTTCATGTGTTTGTCAAACTGAGATTCTTTTTCTCTGTTGTCAGCTGAGGGTGATTCTCCCCTTAAAGAAGTCACCTGCATACTCTGACCCATTGCCACTTTCTTCTTCCTTCCTGTGTGGTTTGTTGAATTTTCATCCTGCTTCTGTTCTTTCTGACCTTTCCTTCCGCCTCTTATCTTCTACTTTCAACCAGAGAAAATTCTCTGCTTTTAAAAGCATACTTGATTTTTTAAGAAGTTCTTATTTAAATTCCAGTTAGTTAACATACAATGTAATACTAGTTTTGGGTGAAAAATATAGTGAGTTGATTTTTATACAGAGTAGTTTAGGTCAAGATTCTGTCTCTGGGCACCTGGGTACCTGAGTCAGGTTAGGTCTGAGTCTTGGTTTCAGCTCAGGTCTTGATCTCAGGGTTGTGAGTTCAAGCCCCATGTCAGGTGCCATGCTGGGTGTGGAGCATGCTTTTTTTTTTTTTTTTTTAAAGGATTCTCTTCTGTGTCTTTTTTTTTTTTTTTTCTTATAGATGTCTAATTGCTCCAGCACTGTTTCTTCTACCATTAACTTGCTTTTGCATATTGGTGTGGATCTATTTTAGAAGGTTTTTGGTTTTGGTTTTTTGGGGGGGTTTTTGATTCTACAAAAGCTCATGTTCATTATAGGCATCTTTATAGGTGTGAAAAGGTAGAAAAAGAAAAAGTTGAGTCTTATCAAAGACAGCCTCTGTTAAATTGTCTTTCCATCATTTTCCTGTGTCATTTTTGTTTTTGCTGTTTCAAATAGTAGAACTCATGCTACGTACAAAAATTGTGTTGTGCCTTTTTAAAAAATTCTATTATAAACATATTTTCTATATTACTGTGAATGTTTTTAAAATACTGTTTTAATGATCCTGTAATAACTTATTGTGTGGCGTCTTTTGCTGCTTAAAATTCCAGTTTTCATGTTTTGTTTTGTTTTTGTTTTTGTTTTTTAAAGATTTTATTTATTTATTTGACAGAGAGAGATCACAAGTAGGCAGAGAGGCAGGCAGAGAGAGAGAGAGAGAGAGGAGGAAGCAGGCTCCCTGCTGAGCAGAGAGCCCGATGCGGGACTCGATCCCAGGACCCTGAGATCATGACCTGAGCCGAAGGCAGCGACTTAACCCACTGAGCCACCCAGGCGCCCCTGTTTTGTTGTTTTAAAAGACCCCTCTTGTTACTATCTTAGTTCAGTAAACCTTTTAGATAATTACTGGATTAAAAGATTGGGTATTTTCAGATTCTTGCTATTTCATTGCCTCATTGCTTCTGAAGGGGTTTTTTACCATTTATATTTTACTAATTGTTACGTATGTTATCTATAACAGCACTGGAGTTTTGAGAATTTCCCCGAATGATTTTAACATGAATTTTCATACATCCAGTTATTCCTTACTAGCTCTAAGCTTAACTTATGTTGAATGAAAATTGTGTGAGAATCTTAGTGATTGGTACTGGATGAAGTAGACATCAGGGGTGCTTGGGTGGCTTTAAGCAGCTGCCTTCGGCTCAGGTCATGATCCCAGGGTGCTGGGATCGAGCCCCGCATCGGGCTTCCTGCTCCATGGGAAGCCTGCTTCTTGCCCTCCCACTCCCTCTGCTTGTGTTCCCTCTGTCGCTGCCTCTCTCTCTCTCTCTCTCTGTCAAATAAATAAATAAAATCTTAAAGAAAAATAAAGATTCCTGGGGGAAAAAAAGTAGAAATCAGGTAGCATTTACCCATATAATAAATGTAGTTTACATTTTATAAATCATTACTATTTATAATAACATGCAGTTGAGAGTAGGGAAAACAGATTGGTTTGTTTTAAAGTTTCTTTTATTAAAAAAAAAAACTTACAGTATGCTTATTTACTTCAAAGTTTTGTGATTTTGATGGTATGATTTTGCCTCACTTCAAACAGAAAGCAATAGATCTTGCTGGCAAAGCAGCTCAGGAAGACAAAGCCGGGAACTATGAGGAAGCGCTTCAACTCTACCAACATGCCGTTCAGTATTTTCTTCATGTAGTTAAATGTAAGGTCATAGTTTGCTTTTTATTTCAAAATGTTAAAGGCAAAGATTATTATATTTTATTTATAAAAATTGAAATACAATGCCAGAAAATTGTAAACTATCCATTTGCAAAAAATTGCCCATAGCTTGTTAATAATTTTTAAATATTCAGCAAACAAATGTGCACAGTTATCATAGTTACTGTTACTTTATATACCTAAACATGTTAAAATACCACAGTCAATGCAAATAGTTTTTTTTATTGGTAATATACTCCGATTATGTATGAACCTCATATTTTCTAAGTATCTCTGAACATGCTCTTAAGTACCTTTAAAAAAAGATATATTGGGAGACATTTTATTCATATATTTTTTAAGTATATATTGCATGTTTCCTATATGCCTGGTATCATAGGCACTGGGATACAGCAATGAGAAGAAAAGGGGTAAAAAAACACTGCCTTCGTTGATCTTAAACCTAATGCTGAGCATTTAAAAAGTGTCTTTCTTATAGTTATTTAAAAATAACAGTTTTAGCATTTGGATAATTTAGAATTTACTTTTGAGCTTCTCCATTTCATTTTGAGGTTTTTGTGTCAAATAAAAGTGAAACTGAGAATGAATCATAACATAAGGTATGTGGGTCTAGTCCCATGCACTGCACAGCCTGCTGAAGTCTGCTTTTGAAATGGCTCTCACAGAGGTCTTTATATAGTCAAATTACGGTATTAGTGGTACATGTACTTTATGGGATTCCTGTCATTTTTTTTGGCTATAAAATAGTTTGTGTAGACATTAATGAAAATGGTTAATATTACTTCTGTTTGTCTTATCATTCATTTTGTATGAGATAAGCAGCTCTCAACTATCTGCACAAAATGTAATGGGAAGATTAAAACCCTCAGAATATTAAATAATTTCTTCTTATTATTTAGCATTAACTTAAACTATCCTAGTGTCTTGCTCAGATCTCTTTTCTGACTGAGATCCACTGTTGGCCCCAAGCTATACTGGAGGAAGCAGAGAAGAGTTGATGAGCGTTGGTTATGTTGAGCTTGAAATGCTCTTCCTCCCTCCCACAAACTACATTGTTCTTGTCTCAAAATTGTGTCTAAGTTTAAACCTTTCTGTTTAAATCTAGAATACTAATAGGAAAATCTCTCTTATTTCCCTCTAATAGATGAAGCGCAGGGCGATAAAGCCAAGCAGAGTATCAGGGCAAAGTGTACAGAATATCTCGATAGAGCAGAAAAACTAAAGGAGTACCTGAAAAAGAAAGAGAAAAATCCACAGAAACCAGTGAAAGAGGGACAGCCGAGTCCAGCTGACGAGAAGGGGTATGTATTTTAGAGTGTTATATTTTATATCTAATTAAAAGAAAAAATTATATTTAATTTGTGAAATTAGTTTCTTTTGTTTAACGAGGTGTTGGCAATCCATGACTCATAGGCCAAATCTGACCTGCTGCTTCTTTTTGTAAATAGTTTTATGTTAACATAGTCTCTGACATCTAAAGAATGAGACTCTGGGGTGGGGTTATCTGGCCTGGTTGGGTTTGAAGGCAGGAGGGTCTGGTTCACGTTAGAGGTTGTGATACTCCTACTTCCTGGGATGCATGGCACAAGGCACTTAGACAACCCTCTGTGGTCACAGGGAATGGAGTGTCTTTTGAAGGCAGTGTTCAGTGTTCCAGAGGCCGTTTTGAAGGACATAGGAGTGGGAAGAACTACAGTTGACTACATGTGAGAGTTTGAAATGAATTACAAGCTCAAGATTTTATATTCTCTGTTCAAGACATGTCAGGGAACTAGGAAGTTCCTGTGACACCAAACAATATTTTTATCTTCTGTACCTACAGCATTGACATAGCAAAAATCAGGCCCTAGCTGATCTTAACGGATTGTTGAATTTCAACGTAGAGTCAACTTTAGGGTTTCTTATATGAAGGTTGAGCTATTTAATGGAAGACTGGGTCTCCAAAATTAAAATGAAACTATTGGGAAAAGTTTCGTTAACCTCGAGTGCCTGGAACCCCCGACTCTTCCTAAGACTCCCTTGCCAGCAGAAATGTCCTCTTCTCTCTGTGAGTTGAGGCTTTCTGGTCTTGCTTGAAGACCCTGTAGTTTCCACTTTTGAGGTGGCTACCTAGCAGGGGGATACCAATTCTGTATTGACTAGCAGTACCCACCTTGGCTAAGCAAAAAGGAAATTAGTAAAGAGTATTGACCTTACAGATTCGGAGTGGGGGCAGGGACTCAAGCGTGGGTTCCATGTTGTTAGGAGAAATGCTCACTTCTGCCAGGGTTGTTCCAGTAGGGATCCCACTGCTGCCAGTGCCCCTGTCAAGGCTTCTGATGCCTGGCAGGGACCACAGGACCTCTGCCACAGCTCCCTCAGCAGGCCAGGGCTTTCGCTCGAAGGTAGGATCTCTTTGCATGGAGCTGCCACCTCAGTTGTTTGCCTCCACCTTCTTGGTTTGGTCTCATGGGGAGCCCTAGCGCAAGGAAGCCCAGAAAGGGCAACTTTTTAGAAGTACTTAGAAGTATTGTAGAAGAAAGCATGGTAGAACAAGGTTGGAGTGGATGTCAGGTCAATCAGTGGGCAGTCTCTACCTAACCCATCACCCTGCCATTCTGTGATGAATAAGCCAGTCCCATTTTGGGGAAAAATTCTATCAAGCTTTTAAATCTCCCTTTATGTGTTATATGTAAAAAATGATGTAGTGCCATATTTTTTGCTTTATCACCTTTTCATTCAAGGTTGTGTTATAAACAGCTCAGTAGACTATTTCTACAACATTAGTTTTAAGATTGCAATGTAGTCTGTCATATGCTACATTCCATAACTGAACATACCTTATTTCTAGTTTTTTCCCTTTTGGGAACGGTGGGGACATGATTATCCTTGTAGTCAAATCTTTGAACTTCTTCTAAATTAATTTTTCAGAAAAAATTCTCAGATATGAAATATCTGGGTTGATAAACTCGTCTTTTGGTCTCAGTTTATTTTCATCGATAGCTTCATCTGTTCTTTGGAACCCCCAGACTAAGGATTATAGACCTTCATACCTTAAATAATTAAGATTCTGGGTTTTTCTGTCCTGGTTATGGCTTCTTGTTCTGATACGTAGTTTGCCCAGTTTGGTGTTTTCATGTTGTTCACAACTCTCCTGTAATTCATCTTAAGTCTTCTGTGGAATGCAGTGTGGGGGCATGCATTTATGAATTTGTACATACATAGGTATGTCATGGGAATTTGGAGCTGGTTCCTGACTTCATTCTGGTCTTTTTGCCCCTTTCCTGTTCATGATTCCATACTGATGGATAATATGCCTGCTTAATATACTCTTAAAAGTAATTTTTTTAAAAAGCGTAACTTTTAATGTGAATGTCTTATTTTGTCACTTAAGTCACAAATATTTCAGATTAATTTTTCCTTCATTTTTGCCTTATTTTGATAGCAATGAGTGATCATTTGAATATATTAAATTCTTTTTATTAGGAATGACAGTGATGGGGAAGGAGAATCTGATGATCCTGAAAAAAAGAAACTACAGAATCAACTTCAAGGTTGCTTTAGATTTCATTTTTTAAATTTACTATCTTATTTTTTTTAAAAAAACCTCATAGTGAATTGTTACTTGAATTGTTTTCTTCCCCCTGTATTCAAATGAGGTTCAAGAACTGGCTTTGGTTCCCAGTGGTCACATGCTGACTTCGTTTGTCCATTTTCATAGGATTTGCTCTGTAGGGTCTCTATTAGGTTGGTTTTTCCCATGTAGTAAAAATACTGTTCAGCTTTATATGTGCCTTAAAAAACCTGTCAGTCAACTTCCTCTTTTTTCATTTTGTCTTATTTGCCCCCTTTTAGAGAAGGTAGCATTTACACTACTAGCACATTATAAAATCTGACAGTTCTAAAATTTCCAAATTGTCAGGGGAACAGAATGAATTGGGGCTCATACTTGGTTTTTATTGCTGTTGCTGAAGCTGCACTGATGGTTTACTTCATGTTCTCAGACTTTTCTCATCTGTATTTTATCCTGTTTCAGTGTTGCAATTTACATTTATCTCTTCCAGCTTTCTGTTTTTACCTCCCATGCCTCTAAAACCCTTTCATTCTGTGCTTGTAGGATAGTGGCATGATGAGAGACATGGATTTTGGTTCCATTCTGACCTGGAGTCCCTCTAGGGCCTGCTGCAGAAAAGCTGTCTGATGTTGGGCCGATTCCCGAGCCTCTCAGAATAGAAGACCCCAGCTCTAAAATGGGAATCACTGATACCTTCTTTTCTGGGCAGTTAGAAAATTATGACAGTATAAAAACTGCCAATGTTAGATCCGACAAATTTTAGGGCCTCAGTCAACGGTGGTAGCTGTTTATATCTGCAACAGCACCTGTTTAATTGCTGGCTGTGTACTGAGGTTTAATTTTTTTTTGATACGTTAACTGATGACTTTAGGGGTTGAATTTTAAATATTTTGTTAATTTGAATCTTGCCAAATAGAATGCATAACTGGGAAGGATTTCTGTTATAGAGGCACAGCCTGGGTTAGTGAATGGTGAATATACCTAGCTTGGCCAGTCCTTTAATCTTGCTGTACTAACTATTATTATTATTCTATTATTGGTTTTACCAGCTCCACTGGAATATATAGGAGAATACTATAAGGTTAATGTCTTGAAAGCACTACAGTTAGTAAGGATAATTTAGAAACGGGAACTTCAAAGGTGAATAAAATCCAGAAGGAAAAGCTGAGTGTCTGCTGCCACACCGCCATGGCCTGCAGCAGTGTGGGTGCACGCTTCGTACTCAGTGAGTTTTGCTGGGCGACCCAGTGGTCTGTGCCAAGTGGCCTTATTTTGATTGTAAGGCAAAGGTGTTTTTTTCTGCCCCTTTAGTTTTGTTTCCCTCTCTCCCCCGCAGAGTAAAAACTGGAGTGAGTCTTTAGTTTTGGAAAAGATACCAGCCAGCTTTTAATAGGGAATTTTTCTTTAAATCAGTAATGAGGAGACCAGAGATATACAAAAATACAAAGGCTGAAAATATTTAAATGAGGAAGTTCATTTGGAATTTTAGGGTAGAGTATGAAAGGACTCCTAGCCTTTCATATTTCAGAGTCCTTTTTTTCATCTTTTCATTTAATAGTTTGCTCATGGATTTCACTGTATAATATCCTCTTTTGGATCTTTCCTCTTTTTATCTGAAAGCATTTTAAATCTTTTACTTCTGTTTTGAATTATGACTTTAAGTGTAGTATTTGATTATTAAAGAATACATGATTTGAATTTTCTCTTAACTGTTTTGATGCTCAGTGACTTTGTTGAGATTTAATCAAAGACTGGTTAAATTTATTTAATTGGAAACAAATCATATAGCCTTTACTCCTAATAATCGCTCTCCCTTTTTTAAATTACTACTTTTTTTTAACGATTTATTTATTTATTTGACAGAGATCACAAGTAGGCAGAGAGGCAGTCGGGGTGGAGGGGCGGGAAGCAGGTTCTCCGCTGAGCAGAGAACCTGATGTGGGGCTCTCTCCTAGGACCCTGGGATCATGACCCGAGCTCAAGGCAAAGGCTTTAACCCACTGAGCCACCCAGGCGCCCCTAAGTACCTCTTTTATTAATATTACTTATATCTAAATAATCTTTTGTCAGTAAACAGACCAAAGTGACCTTTAAACTTTGAAAAGTATTAGTTAAATGTGAAGATAAGTTTTAGCATATTTGGAAAATTCATACTTAGAAAAAACTTTAGTTGACCAGATGCTGCTTATAGAGAAAGTAAATTGACTTTTTTAACTATTACAAAATCCTATTGGGTGATATAAATACTTCCTCATGTAAGGTCACTAAACTGAATGGAACATAGAAAAGAAAAAGTGAATTCGCTTTAATTTATACTTAATGTGAACTTTTAGAATGCAGGAAGTTTTTATGGTTTCATTTCATTTTTTTAAATACTTTATTTTTTTAAGTCATCTCTACACCCAATGTGAGGCTCAGAATTACAACCCTGAGATCAAGAGTCATATGCTCCTCTGTCTGAGCCAGGCAGGGATTTCATTTAATTTTAATCTATAGCTAAAGGTTTTCATAATTTAACTATGTTGTATAATATAATTACTCTTAAAATAATAAATGATCTTTCGTAGCAAGAAGAAATACCCACAAAACTAGTTTCATCAGTAATCAGTGAATTGTGTAGGTGGTGATGTTTTGATATACTTAAAATAATTACACATCACCTTAGAACCAGCTTTTGGGAAAGCTTTTGTTAAGAGAGGATTCAAAACTTTTGCCAATAAGCTGTATTAGAAGAAACCTTTTATGGACTCACTGTGACAATTTCTGTGGCTTCTGAATATATTATATTGAAAAACTAAATCACTTAGATAACCTTTTAAATGTACAAAACTTTCAAGTAGGTCCGTTTAGAGGCCCAAAAGAAAATTTGGCAAATCTCAGGGAAGTAGTGCAGACCGGAGCTCACTGTCACACTGTCCCACTGTCCCTGTCTCCTCCGCCATCCCCTCCCTCCATTCCTCCCTACGGTTTATCTTTCCATCCATCTGCCCGTCTGTGTGTCTGTCACTGGTTAAAGTTCTTTAGGTATCTTTTCCTTTTGGTGCTTAAGGAGAGCATTAGATCACTGGGTATTTTTGTTAAAAAAGAAGTAGTAGTAGATCAGCCCCCATTGAATAGTTACTTTCGGTATTTCAGAATCAGTGCTTTCACACATTGTAACCACTTGGTGTAATGTTTGGTGCTTTTCCAAACACTCTAATATTCATTAGGGCATTTGATCCCTCCACTAACCTGTCTTAAGTAGTTTGGGCAGATAGTATTCTTTCCATTTCATAGTGAGGAAGCAGAAATACAAGAGTTAAGTGACCTGCCCTAAGTTAGCCCATCACCCAGCCCCGCTTTCTGACAACTGCTCACTCGCCCCCAACGACTGCTTCCTAATCACATGATTTCAAGAAGGTTTTTAATAGATAAAACTTTTCAGACATTTTTGTACTATATTTCTTGAATGTCATTATTTTATGTTGTCTTCTACATGTGATGGAATAGTCTTCTTAATTTAAAGATGACATACTTGTCTTGTAGGTGCCATTGTTATAGAGCGACCAAATGTGAAATGGAGTGATGTTGCTGGTCTCGAAGGAGCCAAAGAGGCACTTAAAGAGGCTGTGATACTGCCTATTAAATTCCCTCATCTTTTTACAGGTGAGATGACTTAAATGGGTTTGTTGATAATTGTCTCAAAAATACATTGATGGCTGAGGTAGTAGAGCATAGTGAATTTTTGTCTCATGTTAAGTTAGCACCTTAAGTAAAGTAGTGATACGCCTCTACACCAAGGTACTTATTTCATACACATATTTCAAAAAACCCCAATGTCAGCCAGTACAGCAAAGGGTGACTCACCGAAATGCAGCGGAATGCTTTGCTCCCATTCAAATAAAGGGTACGTGTCTATTAAGAAATTTAGATCTGTGTTATAATTGACATGAAAGATGTCCACATATATATAAAGATGAAAACACAAGCTATAAATCCGTATAGTATGATTCTACATTTGTTAAATAGATGTGTGCACTGAGAAGTAAATGTCGACAGATTAACATAAAAATCCTAGTGTTGTGCCTAAGAGATAAGAGGATGGGTGATTTTTACTTTCTCCTTGAACTTTCATCTGAAGTTTTTACAGTGGCCATGTTCTAGTCATATAAGAGTTTTTCCCATTTCTTAAAAAGCGGAGCAAGAAATATTTAACATTTTTGGATGAAGTGCCCATCCTCCAGGGACAGCTCATTCTCACTGTGAGGACAATATTGCTAACCCAACTGTCTGGGTATAGTTGAGGTTACAGCTCCAGCAGCACGTGATGTCTGGACTGAACCATTCCTTCATGTTATCCTTTTTGTGACTGATAGGCTGCCTGTGTGCTGATGTGGCTGTACCCACAGCGTAACTGAAACAGGGTGTCCCTTTCAGAAACAAGCTGGTTTATGTAGAGAGCAAATCTGTGGTGTTGGCCTCAAACTGAACAGGTCCAGGAAGTGATGTCGTATAGGGGAGTGACAAGCAAAGACCCTCTGGGCCCCTGGGTGTTCACCAAGCAAGGTATGACTTAAAACCTAACTTCAGAAATACGAAATTAACAGTGTAAAAATTGACATCATGATCCTGTAAAGGCACAAAAGTATGGGTGAGCTCATTTTATATTAGTTAGGCCAGTGTTTTCCAAAAACAAGTCCTTTATGTGTCTTGTGATTATTTCCATATATGTGTACCATTATTTTTTAATATTTTTCTTTAAATCACTTTTAAAGCAAATTTTTATTAAAGTGTAGCAAAAATATACAGAGACCAGTAAGAACCTTAAAGTGTTCAGCTTCATAAATTATCAGAAAATAAGTACATCTTTGTAATCATCATCATGCAGATAAGAAATGATACCAGTAACCCACAAGTCCCTCTGTCAGATCTTTCCTTGCAAAGGTGTTCACTCTCTTGACTCCTAACACTGTAGATCGTTTTGCCTATATTTGAACTTATAAATCATGTTTCTTATTTTTCCATAGTAACTTATTTTAAAAGATTGCTTTGCATCTACTTTAAAAAGAAAAATTTGTATTTTTCTATATTAAAAATTATTTAAATAAAAAGTATTTGTATTCTACCTGAAAAGCACTTCCTGTGCTACCGGTCATATACAGCGCACTTAAGGGAACATGACTTACAGTGCATACATTTTAAATAGGAAGATAGAGTTAAAGGCAAAGTTGAGGCTTTCGTAAAAGTAAATAAAACAGTATTTAGTTTTGCCATTAGTATTCTACATGTTCTTATATAGATACCATGTACCCATCCACGGTTTGAACCTAGAAATTTTTTAAATGTATATTTGATATTTTTTTGCCAAATAAAACTCAGCCTGTTTTATTTTAGGCAGCATTAGGACTTTTTATTAGGAAAATGGAAATGAAGAGTTGATTTGTTCACTTGTTATATTTTGGCAAAACTAGGATTTCAGGGGGTCTCCTCCTCATTACCCAACCACCTGAATAAGGATATACTCTCCGTAATAGTAAACTGTGCTTCCTTGTGGAATCAGGAATTGGATAGAGCTTTGCAAGGGATCAGCCAGACTGTGTTAATTTCATTCCTCCAAAATATTTAAAGGAATATTTAATATTCTTAATATTAAAGAATCATAAATATTTATAAGAAATAGAAATATGTAAAAGAAAACGCTTCCAGCTGCCCTTACCCTGTGGATCGTAGTTTATCCTCCAATATTCTGATATTGAATATTGCACACCACAGACAATCAGGGCATGCCTTTTTTTTTTTTTTTTTTTAAGACTTATTTATTTGACAGAGAGAGAGATCACAAGTAGGCAGAGAGACAGGCAGAGAGAGAGGGGGGAAGCAGGCTCTCCCCTGAGCAGAGAGCCCGACGCAGGGCTCAATCCCAGGACCCTGAGATCATGACCTGAGCCGAAGGCAGAGGCTTAACCCACTGAGCCACCCAGGTGCCCCAGGGCGTGCCTTTTAACTGAACAATTCTGTCCTTACTAGACTGTAAGCCCATGAAAGGCAGAGATTTTTCGTGTTCATAGCTCTTGGTCTCTACATTGTGGTTTCAGTACATACTGGTTGAACGAATGAGTGAAGTAAATAAACTTCCTTTTAGAAGGATTATATCTGTAAACACATTTGACAAAGTATTCGCTAGAAAAAACAAATAAGATACTTTTAAGATACACTTACCTTAGTTTGATTTATTTAAAAAAATTTTTTTATTCTGATAGCTGTAGAGCAAAAACCTCTTCACAGTACTTCAGTATGGTTGATATCTCCAGTAACAGAAATTAACAGTCTTGAGATTCTCATGTTATTTTTCTAATGCAAATTTTAGGCAAGAGAACACCTTGGAGGGGAATTCTGTTATTTGGGCCACCTGGAACAGGAAAGTCCTATTTAGCCAAAGCTGTAGCAACAGAAGCAAACAACTCAACATTTTTTTCAATATCTTCCTCTGACCTTGTCTCTAAGTGGCTAGGTGAAAGTGAAAAGTAAGTAGTACATTGATTTTTTTTTTTTTTTTTAGTTTCTCTTTGCCTGGTAATCATTATATCAGTTTGTAAAATAATAGGCTTCTTACACCATTCATAGATATTCAGAGAAGTGACATAGTATAAGTATTAATTTCTCTGTCAAATCAGTCTGTTTGAAATTCATTTCATAGGGAAAAGATAACATATGCACAGTTACATATATTGTGGTTTAGTAAATCATAAACTGAATTATCCAACTGAAACATTCTTATTTTCTGGACCAAAACACGATTGGACTTTAGAGTTCATATAATTTTATATATATATGTGTATGTGTATATATACACATACATATATATATATATATATATATATATATATATATACACACACACATATATATATACACACACACATATATATATATTCTGTTTCAGTTTTTTTTCATTAAGTCATGTGTCATTTACCATTTTTTTAAGAAACTGAGAGCTCTTACTTATTTTTAGGCTAGTTAAGAACTTATTCCAACTTGCTAGAGAGAACAAACCTTCCATTATCTTCATTGATGAAATTGATTCCCTGTGCGGCTCAAGAAGTGAAAATGAAAGCGAAGCCGCCCGTAGAATTAAGACGGAGTTCCTAGTTCAAATGCAAGGTAGGGATACTGACTTCTTTTTAGTTTCTATTTATTGTATAACTGCTATGATCATAATAATCAAAAAACTTCAAGCTGAATTTCTCCATTTTAGCAGACTGTTTTCATTGTGCCGTGTTTCATTCTGATTGTCCTGCACATGCACACAGTATGCGCCCCCTTGCAATCATCTGTAGGATCTGGACTCAGGCAAAAACTGTAAGAAGATTTGCATATTCACTTCTAACCTACCAGGAACAGTATCAGCAAAAGGAATGTGTAGACTTCAAATGAAATCTTTTGAGAAGAATATGAGTAGTATTTGTCCACAGTCTAGCAGATTTGATTCTTGGCAGTATTTGCCTCATATTTGAATAATGTGACATTTGATTAAATACAGTTTTTTTCAGAGACTCTCAGGATGAGGCACTTTAACATTAAACACCACATTCTTTTTTTTTTTTTTTAAGATTTTTATTTATTTGTCACAGAGAGAGGGAATGCAAATGGGGGAAGTGGGAGAGGAAGAAGCAGGCTTCCCAATGAGAAGGGAACCCAATGCGGGGCTCGATCCCAGTACCCTGGGATCACGACCTGAGCCGAAGGCAGATGCTTAAAGACTAAGCTACCCAGGTGCCCCAAAACACCACATTCTTAACGTATAGACGAGGTTGAAAAGAACATTAAAGTGACAAATTCCTTAAAATATTACGTATTTTGATGCAGGCGTTGGTGTAGACAATGATGGAATTTTGGTTCTGGGAGCTACAAATATACCGTGGGTTCTGGATTCTGCCATTAGAAGAAGGTATGATGATACAGTGAAGATCTTATTTCTCACTGCAGGTGTAACAAGTCAGTAGCAGTTCCCTTTTTGTCCAGTGAAGAGGCATTCTGGCAGGTTTTCAGAAAAAAAATTTTTTTTTTCAGAATTTTTTTTGACGTACCATAACCCTGTTGCCCCTCTGCGCTGGGGGAAGAGAGGCAGGCATTTGTTTGCTTGCTTGCTATATTAATGATAATAGATTTTCATATATGGAATCTTTCACATTGGAAAATATATTAGCTAATTCTAATAAGCTTAGTATAAGGCACTGATGCTTCAGAAATGTACAAATGTAGCTTGATATTTCAATGGAAGACTTTCATATAAAATTTTAGCAAAATGACAGTCATATAATTTAAAGCCAGGATATACTTTTGTTAAAAAATTTATATCTGATTTTTAAATTACATATTGAACTTGATCTAAAGGAAAGGCATATAGACTTGTTACTTTTCATGCACACCATTCCCTGTTCATTCATTGAATTTTGCGTGGTAAAAATTAGCACCAGTTCTTGCCACTTTTGTGCCACTCACTTGATAGTTTGCAGGGTTACCATCCAGTATTAAGAAAGGAAATCTGCTGGTTATTTTTGAAAAATGGACTAATTCTAAACCCATCTCTAAAATAATGGAAATTTAAAATTCTCAAGGCCTTAGAGAGTTACATGAAGAATGAGACTTTCACATCTAAATTTTCCCTTGTTGCTTCCTCCCTTTCCAAATGCTGAAATTCTGAGAAGGCAAGCAAAGTTACTGTTAATAAAAATGTTAATTAAAAAGTGTATTTATTTTATTCTGAATTACCCTCTGTAATAAAGTGGACATTTGTGTAGACATATGTTTATTAGATAAGATTTTGAGTAGCTTTACCATTTTGAATTTAGGGAATTATTTTGTCTTCTCTTACTTCACATGATTAACCATATTAATTCCTGGGTCAGCAGTTCAGAATATGATTCTATGAGAAGCTAATCTTGTGGGACATACCTAGACATGAACACTGTGGCCAAAATAACCCACAAATCATGTGAGAAAGATTAAACCACTCCAGACTGGTTCTCTGGCTATTTTGGATTTACTTGTTAGTTGCTAATGTGTTCTGGATATTTTCCCATTATTTAACTAAATATACATGTTTAACTCTGACACATATGGGCCCATTTAACTTATTCAGCTTAGCTTTGTATAAATGAGAATATCTGAGCATCTTGTTTCTTCTTGAGAAATCTGAATTTTCCATTGAAATTAAATATATGTGGTAATATTCTTTACATTTCTTTCATCTTAAGATTTGAGAAACGAATTTATATTCCTTTGCCTGAGGCCCACGCCCGAGCAGCGATGTTTAAACTGCACCTGGGGACCACTCAGAACAGTCTTACAGAAACAGACTTCCGGGAACTCGGGAAGAAAACGGATGGTTATTCGGGGGCGGACATAAGTATCATTGTGCGCGATGCACTTATGCAGCCTGTTCGAAAAGTGCAGTCAGCCACTCATTTTAAAAAGGTAAGGAGCTTTTAGGGGATGCCTGGGTGACTCAGTTGGTTAAGCAGCTGCCTTTAGCTCGGGTCATGATCCCAGCATCCTGGGATCGAGTCCCACATCGGGCTCCTTGCTCAGCAGGGAGCCTGCTTCTCCCTTGCCTCTCTGCCACTCTGTCTGCCTGTGCTCGCTCTCTCTGACAAAAAGATAAGGAGCTTTGCTCCATCCTTTCAGATATTTTTAAAGTCAAGTTTGGAGACCATCATTAATTTGTCTTCAAAGAATTTTGGGAAGATTTCTGTTTTATATAATAAATAGTGGGTGTATAGAATAAATATTCCATTTCATTGAAAATAGGTTCTCCCACAAAGTTTATTAATAGCTATTATTAATAGTTTTAATGTATTTTAAAAGTTTTTATGCAGTGATTTTTTTGAAGTACTTACTAAAATTTTGATATAAGTATAGAAACTTTAAATATATAGTGACCACTGGTACAACTAGAATATCCTTGAGCAGAATCTGGTGCAGTTATACCTCATTAACAAAGCAAAAATACTAATAGCTAATATTTAAATATTCACTGTGTTCTAGTCTTAACTCACTATTTCATTCGGTACTCACAAAAACTCTACAAGAGGTGCTTCTGGTCACCTGTTGATCATTAATCTGAGACTTAGATGTTAACATGATTAAACTAGGACTTGGCTGCTAACATGGTTTGCCCAGGTATAACCAGATAGGCGCAGACCTGTGATATTTTCCCTACGACACGTGTACTTCAGAATCTGAAGCCTCGCTTCCCACGCACTGTTTCGTCTGCATGAATGAGTTGCATACACAGTATTTTGTAAAAAGACTGTGGTCTTGGCATATCCAAAATATTTAAGTACTAGTGAAGTAGGTAATTTGGACCAGCCCTGTTGCTCAGAACAGCAGTATCCAGTATTACTTCTGAAGATCGACGTGAAAATCCTAAAAAAAAGATTAGCAAACTTAATCCAGCAGTATATGAGAAGACTAATATATTATGACCAAGTTACATACAATAAAATAAGTATTTTTAAAAATTGTGAGCTTGAATTAAAACCTGAATTTGAACCCCAACTCCACAGTATACTTGTTATATCTCCTTAAGCAAATTATATTACCCATTTAAGTCTCATTTTTATCATTACTACAGTAGACAGTAGCACTGCCTCAAAGTACAACTGAGAGAAGAAATGAAGTAGTTCTCATAAAATACTTGAGTAGCCTGGGGAAATAGCCTTTTCCTTCTGCAGCCACTTGGTTACTGGAAATACAGGAGGCTCAGGGTCAAGTTTATGTCCCAGCTGTTGTGTTTTTCGGTTTTCGGTTTTTGGTTTTTTTTTTTTTTCATTCTCTTTGCATTTAAAAACTATGGATTCTTAGGAACTCAGTCCTTTCCTACCCAGAACTTTACATTCAGTTCTCCATATGACTGCCAGGGACAGCTGTGACCCTGAAGCCAGGTCCTTCTTAGGAGGATAAAAGTGAAGCAGCCACAGCAATGTTAGCATCACCAGCCAGTAGATCTCCCAGTGGCTCCATCCTTCACTCCCCATTCTTAAGGCTGATAGCAAAAACCAGAGTGCCTGTTCATTTATTTATAAAATGTCTGAAGTATTACTCGGAGCCTAGAGGCAAGTCAGAAAGTACTACAATCAAAACCAAAAATTTCCACAGCTGAAATTTTTGTGGAGAAAGACAATAAAATACACGTAATTTAAGTAAAGCCAAAATGTTTATATTTCTGTACCTGCCCTAATATATTTAAGATTAATCATTGTGAAATAAATATTAAATGTGAAAGCAACCCCCAATTTTAGTATAGATTTGTTGCCATCTAAAAAATACTTGCAAGTGACTCTGGGTCACAAAGGTTCTGTTTTTGGGTGTTATTAAGATTTCATTTTAAATCAGTTATGAATCACAAAATAACACTGAAATTACACTTAGTATTTAATTTTGTACTTACTTTCAAGAAGGAATTTTTGTTGAGAAAGAAATATTCAGTGATTTCACACTAATCTTCCAAGTATCACAGAACTTTCCCAGTTTTGGAAAACAGAGAAAAATTAAGAGAATTATTGAGGAAACCTTTTTTATGGATTCTAAGACCATTTAATAAGCATGAGAGGAGAAGAGAACTCTTAACCACAGATGTTTCTTTTCTTTTTTTTAATTTTAACTCTTTTTATCCTTTGATCATGTAAGTAATTTATTGGAGGAAATTTCAAAATAGAGGAAAGCATCAAGAAAAAAACTAAAACCAAACAAAATCTATCCCATCACCCAAAGAAAACTACATTTGTTGTATATTCATCTATTTATTTTTAGAATTAGACATTTTAACAAATACAGAATAGTACATTTTCAGATTTCTTGATAATGGCCTAAATCTTAACATAGTTAATTTGTTCAAATAATTATTTCAGACTATTTATTACAGGTGCGCGGACCTTCACGAGCTGATCCCAACAAGATAGTAGATGATCTGCTAACACCCTGTTCTCCTGGTGACCCTGGTGCCATTGAAATGACATGGATGGATGTCCCTGGGGATAAACTTTTGGAGCCAGTTGTTTGCATGGTTTGACATCTTAAAAAATTTATAGTTTGTCATTTGTGAGACCAAGATAAACATTTTCAGTTATGTAGGATTAGCTAGAGAATGTCAGTATGATCAAGCATGTTTATGAAATACTGACTACTCAAAAGTTGTAAAGATTAATTGAACTAAAAATTTAAAAAATAATTATCGGGTGCCTGGGTGGCTCAGTGGGTTAAGCCGCTGCCTTCGGCTCAGGTCATGATCCCAGGGTCCTGGGATCGAGCCCCGCATCGGGCTCTCTGCTGAGCGAAGAGCCTGCTTTCCTCTCTCTCTCTCTCTCTCTCTCTCTGCCTGCCTCTTTGCCTACTTGTGATCTCTCTCTGTCAAATAAATAAATAAAATCTTAAAAAAAAATAAATAAAATAAATAAAAAATAAAAAATAATTATCTTTAAAATATTTTTGTGGACGTCAAGAAAAATCAAATTTCTAGTGAAAAAGATATTATTCAAAAACACAGGTTTTGTAAGCTTACTGACGGTCTTATAGCTGAGATACTATCACCAGAATACTTATCTATATGGCATAAATTATTGTCAGGACTTAACTAAAAAGCAGAATTGGTGAAATTTCTTTTCTGAATCTAAGATTTTGTAAAATATCCAGAAACCTTCATGCATTTATCATAGTAATCATAATGGTGTTTTTCGGTTTTACTTCCGCAAACTTTGTAGGAAGTTTTAATGTGCTTGAGGGGTAAAAAAAAGTCCTGAAACCCAGTTTTTATGATAAAAAAAATTATATTTCTATAGTTTATACTGGAGGGATTTATAATTCTTAAGACTCATTTTGTAAGGTATAGGAAGCTTACTGTGAAAAGCAACATTTATTATTTTTATGTTTTCTTATTGTTGAATGCTCAGTTTTTTAAATCTTCTGCTTCACTTACAGATTTTTAAAGAGCTTTATGTCTGAATTAACAGTAACTTCCAGAGAAGAAACTTACTTACATGATATGTACACATAGCTCTATAGACATACATGTATCTCTGTACATAGTATGTGTATAAATATTTTTATGTGTTAATGATGCTTCCCTGAAAGTTATTTAGAAACCCTTTTTTGTTTCAGTCCTTGCACTGTTGTTGTTTTTTTAAGGTTTATTTGTTTATTTTAAAGAGAATACATGCAAGTGAGTAGGGGGGCGAGGTGTTGAGGGGGTGAGAGAAAGAATCTCAACCAGACTCCCTGTTGAGTGTGGAACCCATAATGGGGATCCCTGAGGTCATAACCTGAGCCGAAATCAAGAGTCGGTGCTCAGCTGACTGGGTCACCCAGGTGCTCCACTATGTTACTTTTTAAAGATTTTGTTCTTTGACCATTTTTCATACTGTTTTGTAAGAGACATGGTCCAGAAGTTACTCTTTTAATGAATCCCTGATATTAGCATATTTTCTCCCCATTTTGATCATAATTTTAATTAATAGTTAAAAATTCTAGGGGCGCCTGGGTGTTTCGGTCGGTTTAAGCATCTGTCTTTGGCTCAGGTCGTGATCTCGGGCTCCCTGCCACTCCCTCTGCTCTCCCTCCCACTGGTTCTCTCTCTCTCTCTCTCTCAGATAAATAAAATATATATATTTTTAAATCTGATTAGGTGGTTTTAATTAAATGGTGTTATGTTTCACATAAGTGTAAGTGAATAACTTCTGTAAGTGAAAGACTATTTCTTTTGAACTGCACTTGGTGAACTCTCTTATTTTAAGAAAAAACAGATAAGATGGGAAAAGAGATCAGGGACATATTTTGGAGGGCCTTGATCCTCAGGCTAAAAGGATTATACTTCTGATGGGGAAGTGTATCGAAATGGAGAGCCATCGAAAGTTGTGGTCAGGACAGGCAAGCGGTTTCAAGTTGCTGTGCAAAGGAAGAACAGGATCAGAGATGGCCTCTAGAAGGAATAAGAGCGTTTATTGTTAGTAACTTAGGGTATACTGCAAATACTTAGATTTAACCTCAGGTGGAAAGTTAGTTAATAATAATGCAATGATGTTTATTTGATTTGATCATTACTAATACTACTCTTTTCTTTTCCCCTGACAGTCGGATATGTTACGGTCACTGTCTAACACAAAACCCACAGTCAATGAACATGACTTGTTGAAGTTGAAGAAGTTTACAGAAGATTTTGGCCAAGAAGGCTAAACCAAAGACAACGAAGAAGACATTTACCATGTGTGTTCTTTCTTTCATAGGTACTTTTGCCTTTCTTGGATGGCATTCAGATTATTTCCAGTAAACTCTTTTCCCACAGGGAAATACAGATCTCACTCCAGAGTTCCTTTAATTTTATCCATATTTTTGTTCCATTACCAGTTAAATGCTCCTGTTAACAAAAATTATAAAATAATGGATAATAAGGAAATAAGTGATAAATGAATGGCAAAAAATAGGAATTACCCAGAAGAGGATTAACATTGATTGAGATACCAGTATTTAGAATTGGTGGTATTTGCAAAGAGCATTTCTCTTTTTTTATATTCTTTTTCTTTTTTTCTTTTAACCAAAAATGAAACAGGCCTTATTTTATATATTTTGAAAAATAATTCTTAATTCTCATCAATGCAAAATTTATTTACTTTATTAAAAATTTTTAAATGATAGAATCTTAATTCTCAGGGATGGGCGGTAAAACAGCAAAGAGCACTGTGATTGGGCTTGAAAGCTTCTGAATTGTGTTCTAGCCGAGTCTCATTGAGTTTTGATAGGCTAACATTTTTCTTTGTGTCGATTTCAATAATTTCTTTAAAAGCAACAAGCTTCTATAGTTAATTAAATAATACCATTCACTGTGCAGTCTCAAAAGAAGGACTTTCTAAATTGGCGTTGTCTTCATCTTGAAGAAGAAAATTGTCTATTTCGGTATCTTTTTATAGCACGATTGACCAAAACAGATGGCAAATAAAAACATACTTTTTAAATAATTCTGTCATGATACTATAATGGGAACCTTTGCTAAAGGAATGGCCTCCCTTTGAATTATGGGAAATTTCTTGTGGGTGTGTGTGTACATATATATATATAGATAGATAGAATTTTTTTTTTTTTTTAATATAGGCTACCAAGGGTCTTGTCTTTTACCTTTTAAGTCCAGGGAAGTTTGTCTTTGCCACACATATGTTATCAAATGTAATGCTCTTGAAGCTTTAGAAATGAGCTAATGTCTCATTAAATAATAAAAAACAAACATGATATGTTATTTTAATATCTCCAAATAAATCTGAAGGTGTATGTTACACACTTTAGCGCAAACACTAAGTTGTGCCTTGTGCATTTGCATTGGCTCTATATGCAAAAGTATGATTCAGTTAGCTGGAATGAGGTAGATTCCTTAATGACTATAAAGTTCTACCTTGCAAATACTATAGAATTACTTGCATTTTAAAGTATATTTGCACATTTTACATATAAAGCTCTATGGTTGCCTTTGAGTTTTCTGTACAGATTGTTTTTGTTGATACTAAATGGAAATCATAGGCCTGAAATCCGCTGTTCTTATGTGAAGTAAATTGATATAACCTACTGTTGGCTATTTTCTGTGTATGCTTCTTTATTTTGGGATCTTCTGTATAAGAGAAATTATTATCTAAATTGATTAGATACCAAGAAGTCATTAGAAATTATTGAGAATGCGTACATGAAAATTCTATTCGTCAACAGCTTTTATGTGAGGGCTGGGAGTTGTCAGACTAACAGCTCTTTGTGGCTGCCTTATAAAATAATTTATATTCTTTATCAGCCTCAGAATTATATAGTATTGCTATTAATGATATCATTAGGAGAATTCACATAATTATAATAGTTGAAATTCAGAATTTTTTGTAAATCCAGAATTTTTTTTTGAGGAGGTATTTTACTTTGTTTGACAAAATAGATGACCCGGTGGTAAGTAAGTACAGCATTGATGCTAAGTGGATACTTTATCACATTGAATTCTTCTGCATGCTTCAAGAACTGTATTTCAGTATCCATATCACTTCCAGCCATAGCTCCGTTTTCTGTATTACATCTTAATACGTTTTTTACATTTCTGGTTCTAAACTTATTTCTGGAATCAAATAATTCTAGACTCATTCTAAAGTGATAGCGCATACACCATACCTCATGAGTTCTTTATGGACAGATAAGTGCTTACAATGTTCAGGCTCTGTCTGAACTTGAACAGTTACGAAACTGGGGTAGATGGTTTCTGAGGCTTCTTGACATGAGCTGGGTGTTGAAGAACATTTTTTTTCTCAGCCTGGAATGTATATTTGATTATTAATGGGAAGTACCATTCAGACACTTGTCACCGGCATAGCCAAGAAATTGAGGCCCACCTCTGTAATGTTGTAGCCATAGATGTCGCTTGACACTGTCGTAAATGAAGCAAAAGCAAGTGCCCAGCATGGACACTGCCTTTCCCTCACCTTTCTGAGCTCTGGTAGATGTACTTGCATGCCTCCATTCCTTCCTTTACGTCCTTCTGTTACTCCGCTACAGTGTCGCGTCTTCTCTGCTAGTCCCAATCCCATTATTTCCCTGAGTACCTAGCTCATGACCTATATTCTCTCTGCCGGGAAGAATTCCTAAACTAATCCCACTCCTACCTTGGGGTTCTAGTAATAAATTAGTACTAAGTTGTTAATTAGTAATAAATTGCTAATACTATCGTAAGATTTTTATCCCAATTTGAAGCCCATCCTGTTACTCTTGTTGAGATCATTTGGACTGTAAGCTCATCAGAGAGCTACATTTTGACTTGCAGCTAGCACTGTGCTACGCGCTGTTTATTAGGTACTTAATAAAGACTTGAGAAATAAGGGAGTTAATGTCCTTTTACTGACTTACTGGATTATCTATGAGACTTCTTATAAAATAGGTCATTTGAAGTGGCTTTGTTCTTGCTGGTCTAGTGAAATGGTAAATTTCAGTCTTGGTTACTGGGGATAGAATCGGGTAGGCCAGAGCCGGCTCCTGCTGGCTTACGAGAACCAGTACCCATCTCTTCCTACCTATGAAATCCTTGAGCTCATACTGGCAGCTTGAATCGGCTCTAGTGGGAGGATTCACGCTGCAGAAATCAAGTTGCAGTTAACACGGTGTCACATAAAATGGAGTCAGTCTGTAGTTGAAAAATTTATGTTTATTGCATTTATCAAAGTAATGTACAGAAGTTACATTTTTAGAGTCATAAAAAGCATTTGTTAAAATCCAGTACCCATTTATGATTTATTTATTTATTTATTTATTTTTAAGAAAAACCCTACAAGCTAGGAATAGAAGGGAGCTAATAAAGGGCATCTACAAAAAGGAAAAAAAAGCAGTACTGTAGGAAGCATCACACTTAATTGTGAGTTATAGAAAACTTTACTCTCCTGCTATCACCACTTCTTTTCAACTTTAGACAGGAATTTCTAAGTTTAGAGATTGAAAAGGAAACAAAATTATTCTCAGATAACATTGTATATGTAGCAAATCCAAATTAATCTTAGAATTTGAATTTAATAAGGTTACAGCATGCAAAGTTAATCAAATCATGGTGTATATCTGAGCAACAATTAGGAATTGAAATTATGAAAACAATACCAATTATAATTGCATCAGATATCTCAAGTCTGAAAGATGTGCAGACCTTCACATAGAAAACTAGGATACATTACAAAGGAAAACCTGAGTAAATAGAGAAATGGGCCTTGTTCATGAGTCAGAAGATGGTTGAAGTATCAGTTCTAACCGAGTTGAATCTAAACTTAATGTAATCTCAAATCTGATATGTAGATCTCTGCACATCTACGTGTATGTTCTCTAATCCCCAGACACAAAAAAGATGCTTAAAAAATTGATGATTGAGGGACGCCTGGGTGGCTCAGTTGGTTAAGCAGCTGCCTTCGGCTCAGGTCATGATCCCAGCGTCCTGGGATCGAGTCCCACATCGGGCTCCTTGCTCGGCGGGGAGCCTGCTTCTCCCTCTGCCTCTGCCTGCCATTCTGTCTGCCTGTGCTTGCTCTCTCCCCTCTCTCTCTGATAAATAAATAAAATCTTTAAAAAAAAAATTGATGATTGAAAAGAAAAAATATTTTAAAGTTTGCATCCATTTTTATAATAGTATGTTTCTGTTCGTATACATAGAAAGGTAACAAATTTTTTTTTCACCTCATGTTCATTTTGTCATTTGTGGTTAGTGAGATTTTGGTTGATTTTTTTTTTTTTTTAATTTTCTCTCCCCCTTTTATCTTCAGGTATATTTTCAGATGTCACCTTTTCAGTGAGAGATTCCCCGGTCGTCCTATTTAAAATCGCAGTCCCTCCGGACGCTCCTTATACCCATTCCCTGCTTTAGTTTCCTCTGCAGCACTTACCATGTAACATGCTGTGTAGTTCCCTGTTTTTCTCACTTGTAGTTTTTTCTGCTAACATGTATGTTCTGTGAGAGCTCGGATTTTCTGGTCTTTCTTTCCTCTCTCTCTGCTGTATCTCAGTATCCGGAACAGTGCCTGGTGCCTGATGGGTGCTCAATAAATATTTATTGAGTGAATGAATCTGTAATTTTTTCTCAGTCTGAATACTTTACAATAAGTATGTATTATTTTTGCCCCCCTCCAACCTGTCCCACACATTTTTACTTTAAATTAGGAATGAAAGCAAATACATCAAGAAATTAACAGTGGCTAAATCTGTGTGGTAGCAGTATGGGTGTTTGCTAAGTTTTCCTTTGTTTTTTTTTTTTTGTTTGTTTGTTTGTTTTAATAATTTTTTTTAAGATTTTTTTTTAATTTATTATTTATTTGACTGACAGAGATCACAAGCAGGCAGAGAGAGAGGAAGGGAAGCAGAGAGCCCAATGTGGGGCTCAATCCCAGGACCCTGGGATCATGACCTGAGCTGAAGGCAGAGGCTTAAACCCACTGAGCCACCCAGGCGCCCCAAGTTTTCCTTTGTTTTTATCTTTAAATATTTTAATTTCCCAAAATAAGCAAAAGTTTTTAGGGAAGAATTACAGTTGGGCCAAGAGCTGATCACAGGAGTTTGTGTCCCCCTCTGGAGCTCTATAATAATAGGAAAGCTTTTAAGAAGAGAGTAAAAAAACAGAACGGCGTAGACAAGTCATCAAACAAATGTACTTGGGAAGCATGCTGTTCCCCCAAACTGCCCTTCTGCTTTTGGGAATGCCCCTAGCCTCCCGCTATAGGAACCAAAGTGGGGACATCCTGTTTTTCTCCATCACAAGGCAACCCTCATGGGCACCCGACCAGCCATGGTGCATCAGGTGCTGCCATCCAGGTCCATCTGTCTTGAGCACCACAAAGATGGCAGGACGTTAAAAACAGAATCCGCATCACTAGCATCTGACCCGATGGGAATCTGGTAGCACATGGTGAGACAGCTAATTACACAATGGTCTGTGTTCCCACGGAATGAAGTGCCCAGTGAGGACAAGACACGGGAACTCCTTCCTAGCTACTATAGAACAAAATGAAGGCAAGGACTACTGTTTTGAGGTTAGGGCAGGGAGAAAAACCCAGAGATCTATGACTATAAACATTCCTCACATTCACAGTATCAAAAAATTCAAGTGAAACTTCGTATTTGTGCAGTTACCAAGTGATAGCAGTTAAATTCAGATTCAACAAGTTTTGTGGAGTTTTTTGGTTTTTTAATGTGAAGGTAAGGAAATTTGGGAGGCAAAGAGCAGGGTGCGTAGTATTGGGATGTGTACATTTATAAGGATTTGAAGGATTCTGAGTCTCGGGACATACCTGGAGCACTCTGGGCGGGAATGGAGTATTTTGGTGATCAGTCAAGAAGAGGAGAGCCGAGTTTCAGAAATGATCAAGACTTAATGATACGGGTTCAATCAACAGACTGAATTTAGAATTTCAGTTTGAGCTGCTGGGAGTGGTTTTAATTGCTTCGGTGGTTGAAGAAACAACTTGACAATCGAATCGGAACTCCATTAATACATAATGCAGAAGGAAGAACCCAGTATCTTTAGGAAATAGAAATGCTGGCATGGATTCATCTTTTGAGAACCTTCCCAAGGCTTCACTGTTCCCAGGGGAGATCCATGACCCAGCCCCTTAACCGAGCCTTTGATAGGTGAAAGGAAGGCATTCCCAGTTATTTCACTGGCTCTTTGATTTCGTCAGAGCTGAAAAGATCCTTTGGTTGCAGAAGCCATGTCATGTCAATTAACCATTACAAGCCAAGTGGATTTGTCAGCATATGAGGCAATTAGAACGTGCATGCGTGACAATTAGAATGAGCGTGACAATTAGAATGATCTTCCCCACGGAGTTCATAAGCAATAATTCAGTGATGCTGGGATCCTTGGGACCAGAGTAAATGAAGGTGCTACTTTCTTAGTATGACCAAAAAACCAAGCCTGGCCTCCAAGAGGCCTGACCATCATGGCTTAAAGCACCATTTTCTCTCTTGATTGCTGTGGATCAGGAGCTCACGGGGTCTAGCTGGGAACCATGTGCACAGATGTGGTCACAGAGCGGCTGGGGCTGGCATGGCAGAGCAATGAAACTCCGGGGGCAGTAGGGGCAGCTCCATGAAGCCTCCCCAGGCAGTGTCTACGTGGGGCTTCCGCCAGGTGGTCAGGACGAAGGCTTCGAGATCCAAGTATTCCAGAGAGGCAGAAAACTTTGGCAGTCTCTGTAGCAGTCTCAGAAGTCACACTGCGTCCCCACTGCCGTACTGTATTGGTTGGAACAGTCACAAAGGCCCTCCAGTTTCTAGGGGAGAGGATATAGATCCCACCTGTCACTGGGAGACAAGGCAACACTGTGAAAAAGGCATTTGAGTTGAAAGATACTGTGGCCATTAAAAAAGAGAGAGAGAGACGTACAAGAACCAAACCTAAAAAACCGAAAGTGCTTACTCCTGGTGGAGTTGGGGTTTGCGGGTCAGGAACTGCTGATTTCTATTACCAGCCCACTCTACTGTGGCCAGTACTCTTTTAATCAAAAAATGAAATGAAAAAACATCAAAATCACCCAAAGATAAAGCAGTGTCATGGTTAAAAATATTATCAGATATTATCTAAACCATGTAAGATAATATGCACGAAGAAAAAAAGTAGGAGTATGATAGAAATCTAGGTTCGCGTAGAACTGAGACATACTTGGCTTTGCCCCTAATGTGCCTGCCTTCAAGAAACAGAGTTCAGTTCAACAGACAAATGACTCAGCGGTTAGAGCGCAATGCTTTGAGTTCATGGACAGGTCTGTGTGGAGACCCAGGGGACTGGAGGACAAGCACTGAAGGAAGACTAGAAGTAGAGGGTGGAGAACCCTATTTGCCATCCTTGGGGAGTGACTGACTCTTCACCTTTCTGTTCTGAAAACTAATCATGGGAAAGATGAAGCATTTACCCTCCATCCTCAGGAGGAACAGCCATTTATACCAAGTTGACAGAAAACTGGTGCTTTTTCTCTCCCCCTCTTCTCTCTGCTCTCTCTCTCTCTCTCTCTCTCTCTCTCTCTCTGCTGTAGAGAGAACAGCAAAATTTAAACTCTCCTGTGGCAACCCCAATGAAATAATTGACCCAGGCAAATATCAATGGATGCTAAAACTATCGCATGAAACACAGAATATTTACATGGGATTTGTTTCCTATGTTGCCTGAATGACAAACCACTCAAAATCCATGTTGGCCTAAAATACCATTTATTTTTTTGTCATGGCTGCAAGTTAAGCAGAGCTCCATGTACAGGGCTTGCCTCTGACCACGTGGTGTTGGCTGGGATAGCTTGACCTGGGCTGAAGAATTCAAGATGGCTTCACTCCTATCTCTGATGCCTCCAGCTGGACTGGGGGGGCCTCTCTCCTCTTCATGCTCTATTACGATTCAGTAGTCCAGCCCGAGTTTCTTTACTGGGCAGCTTGAACCCAAGAGGGCAAAAAGAGAAGCTTTAAGGCATCTTAAGGCCTAGGCCCCAAAATAAGGATATACCACTTCTACCACATTATAATTACTTAAACTAAGTTACAAGGCCAGTCCAGAAAAGGGATGAAAAAGATTTCTACCTCTTGATGGGAGGAGCAGAACATGCTAACAGAAATGGGAGGAATTATTGGTGACAATCTGCCTACATTTCATGGTGTCACTCCCAGGTGACCTGCTGTTTACAGAGGGGAATATGATCTTTACAATGGAGAGAGACACTCGTCACCACCTTACCCAAGAAGTCCAATTAAATTGAGCATCACTTACAGTAGACAAATTGACATGTGCTGCTGGGTAGCAAGAGATACAAAATATGCTTATCCTACCAAAAATGTGGGATCTGAATCTCCTCTTGAAACAAAAATGTTAGCCATACACCTAACAGCTGGGTTCCAGAAAATTCAAGGGAGAGAGACATAACATCGGGAAGAACCAATCAGTCAAATGAGAATATAGGGCATCTACTAGATAACCAGCCTGGTCTCCACAAAGTGGAGACCATTAAATGAAATAAAAGGTTAAGAGACTCTTCTAGATTAAAAGAAAGTAAAGACAAAACCCAATAACCCAATGGCTGTCATGCCAAGACATTTGGATGTAGCCAATCCTTGATATAGGAATAGTTGTGTCTTAGAAAGTTGCCAGACCTCCAAGACTTCTATCTTCTTTTCCCAAAGACTTCTAAAAAATTGTCAATAGATTCATAACAGGAGATAAATGTCTAGTGTACCAAGTAAGTCTGTTACTGGTGTTCTTATTGCTTATGTCCAGAGACGTTCCTTAGCTCTCCTCTTCCACGCCAGGAATACAATAGAAGAATCTTTGCAGAAGGCTGGACACCTCAGTGCCATCCTATCTGAGGATTGGCCACTTGTGTGTGTCCATGGGTCCAACCCTTAGAACTTGTGATGTGAGAGATTCTGTCCCCATTCCTTCTTGGAGCCTACAAATTCTCTTTTCTCCTCTTGCTCTCAAAGGTCTTTCACTTAATCTCTTCAGTGACAAGAGAAATTAGGATTTGTTAGGGGGAGTCAGCTAATATGAAAACATTTTGCGGGCCAAGATGCTTTTGTCTGTGTACACCGTGCAAGTGAAGCCTGATATCCTCACATGACACAGGAAGAGAAAAGCCAGAGAGGAAAAAAACGCATGTCTTAATGATGCTGCCACACGTTGTGAGGTCATCCCAAGATGTTCTATGAAAGGTCTGAAGCCAGCTATCTCTCTGGGTGATAGCACGAGTAATAATTTAAAATTTACTCTTTATTTTCTTATTTGTTTAACTTTATGAGGTGAGCATTTGTCATTTTTACTGTAAAAAATACATGACATAAAATTTACCATATTTTCTATTTTTATATGCCCAATTCAGTGGCATTAAATACATTCACACTGTGTGGAACCATCACCACCACCCATTTCCAGAATTTTCATCAACCTGAGTGGAAACTATTAAATAATAGCTTCCCACCCCAACCCCCCAGTCCCTGGCGACCACTATTCTACCATCTTCCTCTATGAATTTGCCTATTTTAAGTACCTCATATAAATGGACTCAAACACCATGTGTCCTTCCGTATGTGGCTTATTTCACTTGGCACAGTCTCTTCAAGGTCCATCCATGCTGTGGCATGTTATTAGAACTTCATTTGTTCAAGCTGAATAATATCCCATTGTATGTACATATAAGCCACATTTTGTTTATTCATTTATCTGCCAGTGAATATTTTTCTTGTTTCCACCTTTGGCTATTGTGAGTAATGCCGCTAAAGACATGGGTATTCAAGGATCTGTTTGGGTATATACCCAAGAATTGAGGCCCTTTTGGGTGTATACATAGGAGTGGAACTGCTAGGTATGTAGAATCATCATATGCTGAATCATCACATGGTCATTCCATGTTTAACGTTTTGAGAAACCACTACAGTGATGACACCATTCGGTATCCCCATCACCAATGCATTTTGCCACATCTTCACCAACACTGGTTATTGTCCATTTTTGTTTAGTTTAGTTTTTTTATAATAGTCATCATAATGGATGTGAAGTATACTTGTTATTTTTCAAATCAGAAAAAAATGTCATCAACAATTTATGAGGACCTAGAATGAGGTGCTTTGGGGTGATGACCGCAGGTATGTAACCCCATCACAAACCTCTGCTATTCATTCAGTCAGTCATGTGAAGATGATCTCGATAACAATTTTCATATATTTTTTTAAAGATTTTATTTATTTATTTATTTGACAGAGAGAAATCACAAGTAGATGGAGAGGCAGGCAGAGAGAGAGAGAGGGAAGCAGGCTCCCTGCTGAGCAGAGAGCCCGATGCAGGACTCGATCCCAGGAACCTGAGATCATGACCTGAGCTGAAGGCAGCGGCTTAACCCACTGAGCCACCCAGGCGCCCAACAATTTTCATATTTTTAAATCATGGATATTTTTTGCATTAATTTTTTAATATCATCTTAAAATGCCATTTATGTTGATGACTGATTATTTTGGAATCCCACCAAACTTTGTTCCTGAGTCAAGTGCCTCAGTTGCTTCCCCATTCTCTTGTCCTACCATGTTTGTAGACTGTAAGTATGGTTGAAGGTACTAGAAGTAATGTCAAATGCAGTTGACTAGGACTTTTCTTTGCTAAACCTTTTAAGTGAACAGTCACATGTGTTCTGCACTAGCTTTTGAGAAAAGAGCTCCTGCTCATGTGCAGAAAAGCATCATTTATAAAGTACTACATGTAGCAAGTAACAAAGAAAAGCATTTGGAATTTCCTAAATAACTTACACTGAATGTAAGCTTTTTTGTAGTTGGGTCTAAATTCTGACCAGGTTTATTTAACATTTTGGGTAATTCAAATGCTAGAATTTTCTAGCATTTCTAATACCAAAGAAGGGAAGTTGCCAGGTTAAGGGCTGGGTGTTATGTGTTGTCACGAGTTGAGTTCTCCAGAAGCCAACAAGAGGAGTTTGGGGGGCAAGATGTTTGCTACAGATGATCCCCTGTGAAGAGAAGGAGGAGGAAGCAAACTAGGCAAAAAAAGAAGTCAAATTCTACAATTTGGGTAGGACTCAGCGTGGATGGTTCATCTCTGCTGGTGAGGCGTCACTCACTCGGAAGGCAAGTTGGTGTTCATGATGCTATGGCAGCCATCTTTGGAAAATAGAGTTTCCTATGAAAATACTTCTCCAGACGAACCACTGTTATACTTTTAACAAAGAACCTAATAGTTTTGTCATTCTTTTTCTCAATATTATTATATTCATTTATTTTTAAGTCTCTGGACTCTAACAGCCAATGATTAGAGCTTGCATTTTGCATGTGTTTGCTTTGGTTAGGTGTCATTTCATTCTCCTGACTGGGTTGCCACAGAAAGGAAATAAAAAAGGACACTGGGCATTCAACACAGTTTGAGGAGCATTGCTGAATGCACTGATCTCAGCCACCGATCTCAGCCGAGATGGAGAAGGGCAGTGCTGCCTGCGGGGTGCCAGCCAGCCCTTCATTACACAGAACAACCCGGATGTACCAAGAGCTGTGGTAGCAGAAGACAATGTGATCCCGTCAGTCAGGAGTGTTCATTTCCCTCTTCGTTTCTTCAGGCTGTCATTAGAGAAGTTGATGTTGTCTTATTTGCCTCTATAATTCCTCATTTGGCCCCATATCCTCTACTTCCTTTGATAACATCTTAGCCGTTTCCCATGAACAGCAATAAAATATGCATCCTTCCCCTTCCTTCCCAACTCACCTGATTTGAGTCAATATTTCTTCATGCTTCCCTTCGTGGTGTTAAATGTTCATACTTGTATGACTTGATTTGTCAGCTTGAAACGATTCCTTTGGATTTCAGTTATAAATGACAGCGTTCATGAAGTCACTCCCACCTTCTACATCCTCCTTCTCCTCCTAAAATGCATTTCTTTTATTATTTTTCCATTGTTAAGGTATATACCAATTACATAGCATTCTGTTCCCTAGCTCCTACATTTGTTTTAGTTCTTGTTCTACTATTAAATATATTTCATTTCTGAAATTCTCAAAAAACAGTACCATACTTTTCCGGTGATCTTTCAGCTGGCTACATGCTGAATATTTGTGTCCTCCAAAATTGATATGTGTAATCCCAGTGCCCAACAGGACGGCAAGTGGAGGTGGGCCTTGGAGAGGTGATTTTGGCCCATGAATGGGATTAGTGCTCTTCTAAAAGCCCAGCGAGTTCCCTTCCCCCTTCTGCCACATTAGGTCACAGTGAAAAGACACCGTCTATGAACAAGGAAGTGGGCCCTTACCAAACACCGCACCTGCCAGCGCCTTGATTTTGGACTTCTGAGCTTCCAGAACTGGCAGAAATAAATCTCTGCTGCTGATAAGCCAATGAATCTGTGGTATTGTTTTATAGCAACCCAAAGGGACTAAGAGCTCCATACTTGCCTCAAGAAACACTCATGGGAAAAACATTTCCTTACTGACTGCATGCTCAGTGGGTGAAGTACAGATTAGCTGGGTAAGAAACCTTGGCTCAACATTCTTTCCTAAAGGATCTTATAGATGTATCTTTGTTCTCTTGTGTTGAATGTCACCATGGAGAAATCTAAAACTAGTCTGATCTCTTTTATAAATAAGCGACCCGGATTTTTTTTTTTCCCTGACTGACCAAAAATCGCCATTCTTTGAAAATCCAGTGTTTTTTTCTAATGGTTTTATAGTTTTACATTTATGTCCATGATTCCTTCTGCATTAGTCAGGGCTCTCCAGAAACAGAACCAATAAAAGATGGACTGATTAACTGACTGATTATAAGGAATTGGCTTATGTGATTATGAGGGCTGTGAAGTTCCAAGATCTACAGGTGAGTTGACAAGCTGCAGGCCTGGGAAGAGCCAAGATTTCAACTCAAGTCCAAAGGCAAAAAAAAAAAAAAAAAAAGCTGATGTTCTAGTTCAAAGGCCAGCAGGCAGGAATAATTTTCTGTTACTTGGTGGAGGGTAAGCTTCAGGTTCTATGTCAGCCTTCAACAGATTGGATGGGACCCATCTACACTGGGAAGGCCCATCTGCTTAACTCACTCTACTGATTTAAATGCTTATATCACTATATGCACTCTTGGTGAAAAACCCAGAATACTGTTTGACCAAATATCTGGACACTCCAGGGTTTAGTCACAGTTACATAAAATTAACTATTGGGCCATCTGAATTAATTTTTGTGGAAGATGGAATGTCCAGGTTGAGGTTTATTTATTTATTTATTTATTTGGTCTATAGGTGCCCAATTGTCCCAGCACCATTTATTAAAAAGGCTACCTTTCCCTCCATTAAAGAGAGGAGAGGTCAGAAGGAGAAGCAGACTTCCCGCTGAGCAGGGAGCCCGATGCAGGAGTGGATCCCTGGGCTCCAGGATCATGACCTGAGCCTCAGGCAGTTGCTTGGCCAACTAAGCCATCCAAGTGCCTATTCTTTTCAAAATAAAGTCTTAGCTCTTCTTGTTTCTTCACTTTTACATACAAATTTTAGAATACTCCTGCCTCTATCTACAAAAAATCTAGCTGGGATTTTGATAGAAACATATTAAACAGTATATTCGCTTGGAAATGTTGATTGTGATCAAATACACATGACATGAAATCTACAATCTTAATCATTTTTTAAAGTCAACAGCTCAGTAGCATTGAGTATATTCATATTCATACTGTTGTGCAAACATCTTGACCTTGGTCTCCAGAATTCTCTTCACCTTTGCAAAATGGAACCTCTGTTCCCATTAAACACTTACTCTCCATGCTACCTTCCTCCCAGCCTCTGGAAACTGATATTCTACTTTCATTTTCCCTTCTTACTTCATTCTTTCTCTCTTTCTGTTTCTCTCTCTTTCTTTCTCCCTTCTTTTCTTCCCTCCTTCTTTCCTTCTATAATCTTCTCATTCCCACCAAGCCCGAGCCTCCAGTAACCAGCATTTTCTTCTCTGTTCCTATATGTTCTGCTTTTTTTTGTTTTAACGATCCCACATATAAGCAAGATTATGAAATATCTATCTGTATTTCTGTGAAATCTTTCTATAGTCACTTAGCATAATATCCCTAGGTTCCTTCTTATCACAAAGGGCAGGATTTCCTTATTTTTAAAGGCCAACTAATATTTCATTGTGTATATATTGTCTTTATTCATTCATCCACTGATGGACATTCTGATAGTTCTCCCTATTGGTGAAGTCCTAACAGGGACTATAGTTGGGCTGGGCGGATACAGAGCTGCAGTGGTTGATGGGATTAGGTGAAAGTCTGGATGAAATGCAGAACGTCTGAACTGCCTCTGTGTGAAGTACTTGTGTCTCCTTTATGTGACTGTACTATGGGAATGGATTTTGTGTCTGATGGGGGAGAATTTCCTCTACCTAGTACTGTAAAACACAAGGCAGGCAAATCTGACCTCCAGGCAAGATTGCCTGACCCTCTTAAATAGGACCCAATAACATTGCCCAAGCCCACATACATTGTTTTTAACAGTATGGGTTACCTGGTAGATAAGAGATGCGGTAAGACCAGTGTCTAGTTGGCTTCTTTGGATTCTGAAGGGTGCATATTCCACATCTGGAAATACTACTAGATCGTACCTGTAACACCACTAGAAGGAAGTCCTAGAATACTTACTCACACTGGGGCTTATGGCAAAAGGCTGTGAGCATCCCCTATCAATGACTACTGTGACTTCAGACAGAGAATTTCCATCTCAGAGCCAATTACTAGCTTGCCACGGGACATTAACTGAAGGACATAAAATAATCTGGAAACCTGAAATACATAAAATGTCTCAGGTGATGTCAGAGAAACAGTCTCATGGAAAAAGCAATGTCTAGATGAGTTCCATGATACAGTGGAGCTGGTTTTGCAGGAACATGGTACCAGGGGACGAGGAGGTGCATGTGTATTCGCAAGCAGGTAGAATCTTTTCCCCTAAGGCTGACTTTGGAACCACCTGAGAAATTGCTAGACCTGTAGGCCCTTGGGCAGTGCCCTACAAACAGCTCTCTATGGACCAAAAAAGAACTGCTTGGTTTACAGAGGTCAGTCTCAAGGTGTATAGATCACACGATGTTTGGAGGCCGCTGCTCTAATAGAAGATGAGAACAGATCAGTCCAATGAGCTGATTTATGTGGTGTGACCCGTATGTTTGGGTTTTGAACCAACTCATGGGCAATGGCTAATGTCTTGGCCATGTGGTTAAGTAAAATAGCAATGGAAAACTTGCCTCTGTTCAAGGGATGCTGTAGGGGGCACTGCCCCTATGGAAATCACTATGGCCATCAAGGGGAATATCAAAGGAGGGCATGTCACTGTTCATTAGAAGAACCTTCTTTTAGGACTGAGAGGTGATTGGAACCAGCTGGTGAATATCCTGTTGTGCTTACTTGGGTTGGCCACCTGGGTCCATGGCATGAATGGATATGGGAATGGGGTGGGGAGTGGCGCAGCAACGCAGAGATGGGATGAATCTAGACATTGTCCTCTTGTACCCTCTGGAGATGCCAATGAGACCCTTTTTGTGGGCCACCCAAACTGACAGAGGCTGCAGATGGCTGCGGAACAGATTCCCTGGGGAAACACAGAGCTGGTACCTGGACAGATGCTGGGAGCCCTGGAAGGTTACAGATGTGGTTTGACAGGAAGAGACACACTCTAGACTGGATTTTGCAGGCCTAGAGTTAGGAGCAAATGATCAAAATACGATAAAAGGACTGGACTAGATGATATCATAACAACTTGGACCACCACTTCCATGTCTTCGGACCAAGGAACGCACTTTTCAGCACACAATGTCCAGTCACGGGCAAAGAGATAACATCAGGCGGAAGAATCATGTCGCATATCATCTTGAGTAAAGGTCTGACAGAGAATTGGAACAGGCAATTGAAATATTTATTGTCTGAAATGGGGGAGGGAGGGGCGCCTGGGTGGCAAAGTTAGTTAATCGTCTGAATCTTGGTTTCTGCTCAGGTCATGATCTCAGAGTCATGAGGTCAAGCCTCGTATTGGGCTCCACACTTAGAGAAAATCTGCTTAAGTTTCTCTCTTCCTCTGTCCCTACACCCACCCCCATGCGCTCTCCCTCTCTGGAATGAATAAATAAATGTTAAAGAAAAGAGAGGAAAAGGAAAGGAAAGGAAAGAAAAGAAAAAAGAAAAGAAAATGGGGAGGAAGAAATAAAGGCATGAAGGGCTGACGTCTACGTCTTCCTGAACGTGTTGCCCATTCTGGTAGACTTCTCCACTCTTCTGGGGAATCGGGAGACGGTGAGGGAGAATGCTGGTGCGACTGCGCAGTTCTTCCCATGGAGAGAAGATGGTATGACCATACTTTTGGGTTTGTTTTTTTTCTCCACATTGCCTCAACTTTCTTCTTTTTCTCCCCGATACAGTGATCTCAAGGGCTAGGGCTTCAAATTCAGGTGGTAGAATCAAGGATAATCCCCAAGCAAGAAACTCTAACTCTATTTTTAAACCTTTATACTAGACTTCCAAGATATTAATGGGGGTGATGGTTACGCCTTCCCTCCATCTGATGAAATTGGGGTTGATAGCGAACGCAGATGTGTTGTGTGGTGGTTGCCTGAGAAAGCCCACAGGTTGTGCACCTCTGTCACCTTCCCCCATATGAATGGGAATGGACGGCAGGGGAGGCAGTTGCTCAATTAGAAGCAGTGCTAGGAGTCTGGAACAGCCTAGAACTAGGCTGAACCTAGCCTTCCTTCCATTGGGAGAAAGTCTGGGTAAAAATAAGTCACAAATAGACAGAAGGAGAACTAGTAGCTGAGGGTAAAAGAACAAATAAATGGGCTATGCGACAAACATAATCCAGTGTTACATCAACACCTTGAAGGAGGCTCACAACAAGAGATGATACTGTCTCCTATGAAAGCTCAATTATACCGGATGTCTTAGGGGGTAGAGAGCACCCCTGTTTCTAGAAACTGATAGAGTTGAATGGAAACCTGCAAATCTGGATGGGATGACTTTCGGAGACATGTGACGTGATGATGAGCTGGACCAGTTGTTGATGACTGAGTGACATTCCAGTGACAGGCCACTATCTTTTGGCTCTTATTTTTCAGGTTATGTCTACAGCCCATCTTGTGATATGGTGTAACACCCGCACTGTCTTATAGGAGTGAAGGTAGGAAGATTGCACTACTGATATTATTGATCAAATCTATTGGGAAATTGAGTTAAGAGCCTCCTACTCTACCCTACCTCCTCCAAATGTTAGGGCATGTGTTTGTTTTGCTGTAGGAGAGCTTTGGATAAAGGCCAGGGAGTGGCCTGTGTAGTCAAGAATCTGGGCTTGCCGGAAGTTCTAGTCTTTGTCTTTGGCTTCTTGGAGGTAAGCTGTGCCATAGCTAATAGAAGTGCCTTTGTTTAGATGAGGTAGGCCAGTCTGGACTTTGAGGTGGGGGCTGGTCATGCCAGAAAAACCAACCATGTGATTTAGGTGGAAGGTCGTATCATCAGTTGACCTTCTAAGACTGAGTTCAGCCACATGTGCAATCAGTCAATTGTACTTACACACTGGAAACACCAATAAACACTCTGGACACCAAATGGGCCTCCCTGGTTTGCAGTACTGGGTGCTATTATCACACACCCATGCTGGAAGGGTTACCTGTCCTGACTCCACGGGAAGTGGCAACAGGAGGCCTCCATACTTTGACCTCTGTACTTCTTCGCTTAGCTGACTTTGTCATGAACCACAACCACGAGAATAACAGCTCTCTGTGCGTTCCGTGAGGCGTTCCAGAGGATTATCAAAAGTGAAGGTGGTTTGGGAACCCCCAAATTTGTTTCTTTAATTTTTACTTTTTTCATTTTGAGGGGAACCCCCAAATTCATAATTGGTGTCAGGAGTCTTGGGGACTGTGTCCTCAAGCCTTGTCATTTGCCTAACTCTGCGCAATAAATTAAGAAAGAAGAAAAAATGAGATCAATTTGCCCCTGAGTTCTTGCATGTTTCTAAAAACAACAACAGAAGGCAAAAGCAAGCAGGCAAACAAACAGATGTTCCTCATGCAAATCAAAACCAGAAGGAAACGTCACACCCCCTAGGAAGGCTATAATGAAAAAGACAGATGGTAACAAGTGTTGGTGGGGATGTGGAGAAACCGGAACCCTCATACGTTGTGGGCGAGAATAGAAAGGTCTGGCAGCTCTGGTTAAACACAGTTACCCTAGATCCAGCCATTCTGCTCTTAGGTGTAGATCCAAGAGAAATGAAAGCATAAGTACACCCGAAATCTTGCACATGAATGTTCACAGCAGTAGAAATCCTAATAGCCCTCAAATGGAAAAAGCCTCTCTCTGTCCATCCGTCAGTGAACATAATATGTGGTATACTCATACCAGGGAATACAAGTTGGTGATAAAAAGAATGAAGGGCCGTTGCATTGTACAACATGTGTGAACCTCGAAAATAATATACGTGAAATAAGTCTGACAGAAAAGGCCTATATTGCGGAATTCCATTTCTATGAAATACCCAGCTTAGGCAAACCTAGAGACAGAATGACGGGTGGCAGGTAGCCTAGGACTGGGCAGGGGCTTGGGAGGAACCAGGGAGTGGGGGCTGATGGATGCAAGGTATTTGGGGGCTGTGTGGGGGGGTGTAACTAAATGTTCTAAAATTGATTGTGGTAGTGGTTACAGGAGTCTGTGACCGTACTAAAAACTGTTTATTGTGCGCTTTAAATCGGTGAATTGTATGGGATGTGAATTAGATCTCAATAAAGCTGTGCTTTGTTTTATTTTGAACGCAGCCTTGGGAAAGGGGATGGAGTCTTAAGCTCAAGGAAATTCGATCCGAGTGGCTTTTTAGCCTCCACGGTAAGGCTTTCCCGGTCCTCTGAAACGCGATCGTGGGCTGTGACCACGGTTCGGAGTACGCGTAGAAGGCCTGACATGGAGCCGGGAGGTCGGCTTGATCTCAGGGTTCCCCCCTGCGACAGGGTCTGCCGGGCCCAGGCCGCGGCTTCGAACGCCCGGGATCGCGTTCCCCGGCTCCGGCGACCGCCCGGCGCGAGCGCGGAACCGGGGCCCGAGCGGCTCCCACCCCCAGACTCGGCTCGGGGAGGCCTGGAAACCGGCCTCCGCGGTCCTAAGAGGCACCCCGACCCCACCCCTGAGCGTCGCCCGGGCCCTTCGGGAGGCGCTGGCAGGTGGCGCCGCCGTGGGCCCGCCGCCCCCGCGCTCGGGGACACCCGGTCCGCCGGGAGGTCGCGGGCCGGGCCCCGCAGCTCTACCCCAGGCCCCCCAGCCTCGCGGCCCCGGCCCCCGCCTCCGGGAAGCGCCGCCCCGCCGCGGTCGCGCCCTCGGCCGGCTCCGCCTCTTCCCCTCCGGCCGCCGCCCCGCCCCGCGCCGGCCGCGAACCCAAACAGCGGCTCCTGCTGCGCGCGGCCGCGCGTGATCGCCGCGCCGCCGAGCCCCGCGCGCCCGCCCTCCCGGCCCGGCCCGGCCCCGCCGAGCGATGCTGCTGCTGGCCGCCGCCTTCCTCGTGGCGTTCGTGCTGCTGCTCTACATGGTGTCACCGCTCATCAGCCCCAAGCCCCTCGCCCTGCCCGGGGCGCATGTGGTGGTGAGTGGCCTCCTGTTGCTGCGCCGCCGCCGCCGCCGCCGCCGCCCGGCCCGCTCGGCCGCCCCGAGCCCGCCCCCTGGCGCGCCGGCCCGCGACCGAGGCCCAGCCGCCCGCGTCCCTTTCTCCGCCGAGGGCCACCTGCCGCCGCGCGGCCCGGCCCCGTCCCTGCGGGGGACGGCGGGGCCCCGCCCTCCGCCGCAGCTGGCCCTCGCCGGGGCGGGAGAGCGGGGCGCCGGGGGCTCGGGAGCCGCTCGCTAATCCCCGGGGCACCCGTGGGGCGTGGATACTGCTGCGCTCGGTTTTCCCGAGGAGCCCACCGAGGGGCGGAAAGGCTGAGAAACTTTGCCAAGGACACCGCGGTCGGTGGCCGCGCAGGGCGAGGCGCGCGGTCCCGGCCGGGTCGCGGGGAGGAGGGCGGCGGGGAAGGGGTCCCAGCCGCCGGGACCCGCCGAGGCAGCTCGGAACGGGCCGACGGCCTGTGCGAGCGGCAGAAAGAGCAGTTGCCGGAGGAATCCAGGAAGTGACTCACCTTGGGGGGGAAACCGCCCGGAGCCCGGGGGGCTGGCGGTCCCGGCTCGACGGTGTCGGGACGCTTCTGGCCCGTCTACACGGCGGGCCTGTCGGAGCTCAGCCCCCGGGGAGGCCATCGTTTCGGAGTCCGCGGACGAGCTCACCGACCTGCTCGTGCGGGAGGGATGCGGGAGGTGCGGGTGGGTTTGGGTCCTTCCCTACCGGAAGCGAGTGTCTTCAGAGATCCCTTTGCTGCAGGTGTCGGCACCTTCCTTCTCACCTGCGCGCAGCCCTTTGCCACTTGCTGTGGCTTTCGCATGGGTTTTCTTATTCGGATCGCACCAGCCCCAGGCACGCCGAGGTGGGCGGTGATTGAATAAGGAGAGTTAGTTGCTGAGCGGGCGGCAGGAATCCTGCCAGAGGGGACGTGTGCGAGCCGGGTGCCGGTCGAGACGGAGCCTCCCTACGGAGCTGACCAGGCTGGACTGGTCATTCATTTTAGTGTGCTTTAGAGCTGGACGAACGTTTGTGAATGAGAACACGTATTTTTTTTTACACGGTCCTTTGTAAAAATATTAGTATATTCCCAGCTCCTGCTGTTGCTGGTGTGCAGGGCGGATGAGGGTAGTGTAAATTCATTTCGAAAGGGAGCGAGAGAAGCCAAACTTTGCACGGAGGCCAAATTCTGAAAGTGTCACGTCTCCAAGAGAACTTCTGCCTCAGAAGCATGGCTTTCAAAGTTGAAATCTTGCAGAAGTTATGCTTGCAGAACGTAACTTGGGGAAAAAAAAATGGAAAGCCAAAAGCAGGAGTGAACATTTCGATTCAGTATTTACAAGGGAGTTTCACTTAACCTTGACTCCAGTCCTTCTGGCTTCATTGTGCCGCAGGCCCTGAGTAAGATAATGAGTCTGTTGGGGTAAACTAAGAAGAATTTCTTATTTTCACCATCCCATTTTAATATGCCACTATAAATAATGTGAGGATGACATGAATAATTCACATGATGTCACCATCTGTCTTCTTTTTTAATGTCACAAGACGAGGGAAAGCGCCATTCTTTTTCTTGAGAGTTGTTAGGACCGGACCAGGTGGTGTTAGGAAAGGGCGCTAACATTCCGAATGTCTCCTTATGTGAAAGCATGAACAGACTTAGGTCACAAGTATTGCTTTCTATTTAGAACAGTTCGCATATACTAGTGTTATCTCCCTAATGACAGCGGTGATACTGCAGGAGTCTTACAGGGTATGTACTTGTGTTTAAAAACCTGTTTAATCGACTTGGGGAGAACTGGAAAATCAGGTCCTTCCTTTTTTGGAGATGGCTGGGAGCAGTTCTTGCTGCAAACCACCCTGTTTCTTGTCCTCAATAAGAGGTGTATGCTGTGATGAAAGAGATAGAAACATTTAAATGATATTTTGCATTGAATCCTAAGAGGATTCAATGGAAAGAAATTAGGAAGAATAAGGAAAGAAATTAGGCTGTTATCTTTCACACCTGGGCCCAGTTTACCAGTTGTCAGGCAACTCCATCCGTGTTTCCCAGTTTTCTCAGCCCTTTGGAAAATCTCTTCCATGTTGTTCTGCCATTCAGAATAGCACAGCCTAGACTTGGCTGATGTATACTCTTACGTAGTCTTAGATGCTTAAGCATTAGCTTAATTAGAAGGTTAGTTTCTCACAAGGTAGGACCGAAAGATCGAAGCCTTACCCTTGCTCTTAAGGAAAAGACTTAGAAGTGATCAGGTTGAACAGTCTCTCATCTGTGCAGTGCGTGGACCCAGCCAGCTTACCTAGCACGGTCTAGAAAAAGGACAGCAATCACAGCAGTAGCACTTTAGAGAACGTAGGTTTTCTCAATAACCTTATCACTTCAGCTTCCATTAATTTATCGAATAACAGACAGGGAAACTTTACTTCCAATTTTTTTGGCATTGTCTATTTCAGAGAAACAGTACCCTTGCACCACTCTTGGAAATGAATGTTGGCTGAGTGCTCATTTCGCAACGGCTTATGCCAGGTTCTGTGCTCAGAGTAGGGGGGGATAGATTGGACTCAGTGCTTGTCCTCAAGGAGCTTACAGTTTGGTCACGGAGCTAAGATGTGTACACAAAGTGGAAAGGGACAGGTAAAGGAGAGGACTGAGTGACTGAGTCAGAAAGGAGTCCTGGAGGGCTAGGATAGGGTAGGTAGGATTTGGATAGGTAGGTATGCAGGGGATGTTGGGTGGAGGGACATCGAGGCAGCAGTAACACCATCATACGACGGCCGGGGCCATATTAATTGCTGTGGAATTGGAATGTCTGGTGAAATTTCAAAAGCCAAAGCCACCCGTGAAATATCTCAGCAGCTGGGTGCCTGGGTGGCTCAGTGGTTAAAGCCTCTGCCTTCGGCTCAGGTCCTGATCTCAGGGTCCTGGGATCTACTCCCGCATCAGGCTCTCTGATGTCGGCAAGGAGCCTGCCTCCTCCTCCTCTCTCTCTCTGCCTGCCTCTCTGCCTACTTGTGATATGTCTGTCAAATAAATTTTAAAAAGTCTTTAAAAAAAAATAAAAAGAAACATCTCAGCAGCAAAGAGCTCCTCAGAGGCAGCTGTTGGCTAGGGCAGCAGGTAGATTTTTACAGTAACCTTATGGAGATAATTGGTTAATTACCTGCCAAGGAGGTCTCTTCAGTGGTGAGGACTTGAGGCCAAAGAGAAGTAGGGGACCCTCAGCATCCATGGAGACTGGTACTTTGTATAGAAGTGGCTTTAATGATAATTTTAAAATCATTGAGATGGGGTCAAGGATGTTCATTACAGCATGATTTATATCTAACAGTAAAACATTTGAAATAATCCGAATGTCTGTTAGAGGGAAATCGTCAACTAAGTTTTAGTACCTCTCCTTGATGTAATATAGTGAAGCCTTTTAGTTTTTTGACATAAAACATTTTGATACGTATTTTTTATTCTATTCTATCCTATTCTGTTTATTTATTTTTAAAGATTTTATTTATTTGTCAGAGAGAGAGGGCGCACACAAACAGGGGGAGCAGCAGGCAGAGGGAGAATCAAGGTCCCCGCTGAGTGAGGAGCCCAATGTGGGACTTGATTCCAGGTCCCTGGGATCATGACCTGAACCAAAGGCAGACGCCTAACCAGCTGAGCCACCCAGGTGCCCCGATATATGTATTTTTAAAGTAGGATATGATACCATGTAAGGTCAGATACCTCTCTCATAGTTTCCCACTCCCTTCACCGGACAACCCTGGGCCCCCATTCTCTTCCCCTATAATATATAATTTCAAAGGAAAAATGACTAGAAAGATAATACTGCATTTGTCTTATGAAGTTAAATGTATATCAAGCCCTTCCTATTTGCCAGGCACTGTCCTCTTAAGTGCTAGGGATATAGTGGGAGCAGAAATGGAGATGGTATTTTTCTGGCATTAATGAGGCAGTGATAGGAGAAGTGGCCGTGAATCAAATAATCACACAAATAAATGCATGGCTGTTTGAGTATGTAAGTGCCATAAAGGAAAAAGGATGCAGTGCTAGAAGGTGGGTTGTAGTTAGGGAAGGGGCAGTCAGTCAAGGTTTTCCTGAGGAGGTGATGTTTGAGCTGAGAGTTTTTTTTTTTTTTTTTTTTTTTTTTTAAGATTTATTTTTTTGATGGGGTTGGGGAGACATGCAGAGAGAGAGAATCCCAAGCACACTGCCTGCTGAGCACCAAGCCCGGCAAAGTAGGGCTGGATCCCAGGACCCATGAGATCATGGTCTGAGCCGGAACCGTGCTCACCCTACCTAGCCACCCAGGTGCCCCTGCGCTGAGATTTAATGGGTGAATGGGAGCCAGCTGGATGAAAAGAGGGGAGAAGAGCCTTTCTGGCAGGGAAGTAGAATGTGCAAAGGCCCTGTGGTTGGAGGGGGCATGGAACTCAAAGACAGCCGGTAGGGCTGAGCTAGATTGTGAGGAGCAGAATAGTACAAGAAGGAAGATTTTACCTTTTAATATTTCCAAAACCATATATTTTTTTATAATAAGCAGTCATGTAAAATATTAGATGATCTGTCCAGGTGGCTCTTCTTTGCATCTCTTTTGAAGATAGTCATACAGAAGATATGCAGTAAGAAAATAAGATTCGTTTGAATTTGGACCCAGAGGTAGACTAATGTATTTTTTATTAGCTCAGTTTATAGGGCACTCTCCTTCCAGTGAATGCAGAAAAACATAGGTGTGCAGTTAATAGTTTAGTACTGAAAACAGTCAGCAGCAGGACCTGCTAACAGTGACATCTTCCATATTTGCCCTTCTTTCGGGAAGTCTGGGATGAAGAAACTACGATCACTAAAAGTCTGGTTCTCGTAGATTGGGTTTTTGAGCCCATTGTCATTTTAAATGAACCTCCTGGAGAAGGGAAATTTCGAGAGCTAAGAAGATTTTATTATTTTTGCTTTTAGGTTACAGGGGGCTCCAGTGGTATTGGAAAGTGTATCGCTATTGAGTGCTATAAGCAAGGAGCGTTCATAACTCTGGTGGCACGGAATGAGGTAAGTCTTCTGGGTGTGTCATTACCCACTAAATTATTCGGCTTTAGATTTATGGGAGAGGCGGTGCCCGTGTCCTGGGATTTGGATTTCTGGTTCCAGGTGTGATTTTTGAACCACTGGTTGTTTCTCATATTCGGGGCAAAGACTTCTCAGTTGAAGCCAGGCCAGCTTCACAAATATTTATTTAGTTTCACCGACTGTTAGGCAACATGGGAGGCTCTGCGCTTTTGGGTGGGAGAGGCCTCAGGGAGCCAGGGAGGGCGTCCGCCTGCCGGGAGGAGGCGGCAGGGCCGATCACAGGGCTGATAGCCGCGTCCTGATCAGGACGGGCAGGTGTCTCTCTGGAATTTGCTTATTATCCAGATGATGTCCATCTCTCATGAAACCCACACTCCACCAGGGACTCTTGTTGCTCCCCAGCACTGTAGCAAAACGTGTGTTTTTCTGTGTCAAGTCAACACAAGGTCTGTTTTTCTTTTCTTTCTTTCTTTCTTTTTTATCCCCCCAGGGTCTGTTATTCTTGCCAAAGTTGTTTCCACAGCCAAAGCAATGACACTGTGTTCACACGAACAGTTGTGGAGTCCTCTGGCTCCGGGGAGGCGCGGTGGGGGAGGCGACCATGGCTGTGTTGTCAGCCACCTGCCATTGTTCCGTGCCTGGCGCCATGCGTGGCTCCTGGCGGGTGCTCAAAACAGAGTTGTGGGATGGAGACATGAAGGGAGGCTGGTGGAAGGGGTGGGGACGCCTGTGTGGCATCTTTGCCAGGGGACTTCGGATTCTCATATGCCAAAGGAGGGCAACAGTGGGGTGACCGACCACTCAGGTGGGGGTACACAGCTACCCAGGAGCACCTCGGGAAGGGGGGAAATGTTTAAATATTGGCACAGAATTAGGCTTCAATGTTCATAATTTCTTCTTAAAATCAAGAAAGGCAGATTTGCTACTTCCCGTTTGTCCTGATATCTCTAACAGTGAATTTGCTTTGGCGTTAAAGCCACTTTATGGGAAGGAAAATGTCACTTTATTTTATTAATGACTTTGTTTATTTACTTTTGAGAGAGAGATTGAGAGAGCACGAGTGAAGAAGAGGGGCAGAGGGAGAAGCAGGCTTCCGGCCGAGCAGGGAGCCTGATGTGGGGCTCGATCCCAGGACCCTGGGATCATGACCTGAGCCGAAGGCAGACGCTTAGCCAATTGAGCCACCCAGGCACCCAGAAAACATAACTTTAATAAAATGGCATTATTTGAGATGTAAACAATGTTGATATTTGATACAAGACCGATGAAGAGGAAGCAGGGGTGGCCCCAAGTTTCAGGTGCTCAAAGGCTCTTTCTGTGGGTCCTTGCATTGCTAGACATGAATGAACAGATGAGCCTTCTGGCTTCCAGAAATTCTTTATTTTCTAATATAATTGTTTATTCTAATTGTGACAAAGGCAAGTTGTGTCTATCTTTATTAATAGAATATTATTTTATTATAGACACATCCATGTGCAGAAGCCCACGTGTCTTTCTGGAGGATTCCCCTCCTCTCTTCTTCTCTAGCTGTCTTGATTTTTTTTTTTTTTTTTTTAAGATTTTATTTGTTTGTTTGACAGAAGAGAGAAATCACAAGCAGGCAGAGAAGCAGGCAGGCTCCCTGCTGAGCAGAGAGCCCAATGCGGGACTCGATCCCAGAACCCTGAGATCGTGACCTGAGCCGAAGGCAGTGGCTTAACCCACTGAGCCACCCAGGCGCCCCTGATGTTTTTAAATCACAACTTTTAGAACAAATTGTGAACTGCCAACTGATATGTCTCTCTTCTTGAAAAATGAGCCAGACAAGCAAAATTGAGACCTTGGAAGAATCTCTCAGTTACAGGATGGTTTTTCTTGTTCAAGATTATTCTCGGAAAGTAGCCAGGATTAGGTTTCCTCCATCTATCTAAAGGAGTGATTTTTTTAGTATATTTGCTTTTATGGGAGAGGAGGAAGATATTGGACACTCTCACAAAAGCATGCTTGACGTGGGATCACAGGATATAGCAGGGCCATGTGGGGGTTCTTGGTTTATGTCATACTCACTGATGTCAGATCCAAACATTTATTAGCATTGAGATGGTGCCCGTCAGCAATTAGTACTGTTAATTGGGATTTTGCAGTTCATTTATTTTTCTGTTATCTTTCAGAAAACCCTTGCTATCACTTAATCATAGCCGAACATAACTTTACAGCTTCTTTCTTTCATACCCTGTGGCCCATAGCTGTACAGTACAGAGGCTGTCTTGAGAGTTTTCTGAACTGTAATAAATACTTACACAAATAATTGCTTTTTCGCCTCATTTAAACAAACAAGCAGACAAATAGACAATCACCAGAACTAATTGTTGTCTGTTGCTTTCAGGACAAGTTGCTGCAGGCAAAGAAAGAAATTGAAAAGCACTCTATTAATGATAAACAGGTATGATCTGTCTTCGGAAACATTTTCTGAACTAGTCAGCGCAGCTGTGTAGAGGGAAGAAAAGTGTTGTTTGAACTGCAAATAGTTCATGTAAAGCACGTAGGATTTTCCTAGTTAAGATACGTATTAGACAGTTTTTTAAAAAGCGAAGTCTTTTGAGTTATCTTCGAGTTCAGGTTGTTACCAAAAACGTATAGACTTTGACTTACATGCACCAATGATCAAATAATGTTTTTCTAGAAAGTGATTTTATTTCAGTTATTTAAGGTAACTTTATATAAACACTTAAGGGGAAAGGGGCACTACATTTATTTTTTTGGTTATGGTATTTTTTGATGAATAAAATGGTGTGTATGTATATATATAAAACAGAATAACAGGTTACTGTGGCACTTATCACCCAGCTTAAGAAATGAGATGTACTGGGCCCCCGGAGCGCCCTCTGGGAGCCCCTGTCAGCTGCCCATATCCTCTGGTCTCATTTCTGGAGGCAGCCCCTGATTTATATGTTGATGTATCCTTTGCTCTTTTCATAATTTCACTAGAGGGTGCACATAACCCTAAATAAGATACTGTTTATTTCTGCTTCTCTTTGAACTTGATGGCTCCATTCTTATTTTTTTTGTCAGACTTCTTGAGGCATACCTCACATACCATTGAGTTCACCGGTTCAAGTGTACGATTCAGCGCCTACCCGCAGAGTTGCACCACCTGCGCCAGAATCGCTTTAGAGCTTTCCCGTCACCCCATAAAGAAAGTTGGGACCTTGTCACCCCCATTCCTCCCAACCCCCCAGCCCCAGGCAATTCCTAATCTGCTTTCTGCCTCCGTAGATTTGTAGGACGTCATTCTCTAGGTATTTTTGTGCAACTTGATTTCTTCCCTAGAGACTGCTTTAGAGATATTTCTGCATTGTTGCATAAAGTCTTAGTTTATCCATTTTTTACTGCTATGTAACATTTTCCTGGATATATTTAGAAGACCTGTTGTTCATCAGTTCTACTGTTGGTGGATATTTTGTTTCCAGCTTTTTGGTTAGTTTTACATCTTGCTGTTACTGAAGTTTTTCTCCATGTCTCTGTGCATGTGTGCATGGATATCTGTGTCTGGAAATGGAATTGTGGAGGTACAGTTACAGCGCACACGCATCTTCCGCTGCAGCGGAGTGGGCGCACGCCCACCCGTAGTGCTCCAGGCCTCCTGTTGCCTCACATCCTTGCCAACACTTGGTATTGGCAGGCTTACTGATTTTTGCCTTTCGGATGGGTTTTAAATGGTATTTTACTGTATTTTTTTGAAATTTTAAAATTATTTTTTAAAAAATACTTTATTAATTTGAGAGAAAGAGTGTCTGTGTGAGCTCAGGGGGAGGAGCAGAAGGGGAGGGAGAGGGAAAGACTCTCAAGCAGACTCCACATAGAGTGAATGCAGAGCCCGGTGCAGGGCTCCATCCCACCACCCGACACTCTGAGATCCTGACCTGAGCCGAAAGCAAGAGTCAGACGCCTAACCTACTGAGCCACCCCATGCCCCACACTGTAGTTTTAGTATTCCAAATCCCGTATTCCAAAATACATGAGAGCTCTTTCCACATCAAGAAAAATAAATCAGCCTCGCCTTTTGTAACTGCTGTAGCGGTCTAGGGACCCACTGGTCCGCAGTCGTCCCCCGGGCGGTGCCGCCGCCGTGTCCTCTGCTTTGGCGCCCTGTGCCGCAGGTAGAGGTCATCGTCTGCATCTCCTCGTGTCCATGTGCGGCGTCTTCCCCAGTACCTTGGCTTCTGTGTCCCCTCCCCTGGAGCCCGAGAGCTTCGGAAAGCTGCCATCTCAGCAAATCTCCCCGTTTTCTTTTATTCCATAGTCATGTGAGTGCTGATCGAGGAAGACGTCTCCTGTCCAAGCGCGGCGCTCGCGTGCTCCTGGCTGAAGGCCAGGCCTGCTGTCCGCAGCCTCTCCCTGCCCTGGCCGCGTTCGCCCCGACTCCCGCCCCCGCCTCAGCCATCAGAAGGCTTGAGGTCATGTGGCAAGTTCCTGGCGCCTCCGTCAGGGAAAGGGAGGACGGGCTGGGCCGGGCCAGAAGGGCTTCGCTGCACAGCTTAGCACAAGCAGAGCCGCGGGGACACGTTTTTCCTGGTGATTTGTGAACCCCCCCCTCTTTTTTTTAAAATTTTGCTTATCTGTGGGTTAGCTTTTATTTATAGTAAATGATCTAATACTATATAAAAAGCCTTGTATAAAAATCCTGGTTACAGGAATAAAACCCAAGGGCAGCTCCTCTGGAATATTCCAGGTCATTTGCGAAGGGGGCCGTTTCCTTTCCTTAGGGATTTAGCTCCTTTGGACGGCGCTCCTTCCTGCATCAGATTCGACTTCCTGCCTGCCACATCAGGTTGTCGGGCAGCCCCCTCGTGTCGTGGCTTTAGTCCTTGCGACGTGTCTTTTCAGAGCTGGAAGGGAGCTTTGTGGTCACTGGCTTCTGACACCCTGGCCGGAGCCGGTGAGGCCAGCGCCGCCTCCTCGGGTCCCGCCCAGCTAGTGGGTGAAGGGGCAGGACTGGAACCCAGGCCTCCCACGCCTGCGCCTGCGCCAGCCCCTTCTCCCGCACCGCACCCCCTTCAACTAGCAGCCACGCACGGGCGCGTGAGTGGAAGTGGACGTGTGGACGTGTGGACGTGCCCTCCTGTGCACAGTCCTTCTGTCTGTCCCCCAGCTCGGCGGCCAGTCTCCACCCAGAACTCACGGAAAGACTGAGAAGTGGAGAAATGCCTTTCTGCTTCTCTCTGCGACCCCCCCTTGGAACACAGAACATTCCGATGTCAGAGGCTAAGCTCTGGATTTGAAAACGTTATCCGAAAAGGGAAATGAAAACAATAGCTCATTGTTAGTCCTCATTAGTATTTTGAACTGCTATTTTATCAGTTGTTGCCCAAGTAAGCACGGAAATAAGTGCTTCTTTCCTCCCCCTTCCTTCTTCCCTTCGTTCGCTTCTTCCTTTCCAGAGACTGAACGGGACTGTTTTCCGTGGCCGGCCGGGGCTGGGCTCTTCCTGGCGTGGCCCCGTTCGGACTGGGTGGGCTCTGGGGCTCTGGGGCTCTGGGGCTTGATTGGTGACCCTTGGGAGTGGGCGGCTCGTCCAAAGTCAGGCACCTCAAGCTCCCACAAGCCCCGAGGGACCCTTGGCCTTGAAAGATAAAAGTCTGGGCTCAGACTCAAACTAAGGTGGCTTTTGCGAGTAGGTGGTGTTTGCTTGTCTCTATTCCCCCGACAAAGCGGAGCCCCAGCAGGGCCATCAGAGCTTGGGGACTGCTCCAAGGGGAGTATTTTTTTGAGCTTATTTATTAGATTTATTGTTTTTATTTTTAACGACCTTAGATGTTAACAACTTGAGATGCAATTCATATACACTTTATTTATTCTTTATGTAATTTATGTGTTCTTTTTAACGGCCGGAGCTGTAATTGATGTCCAGTAAACCACATCCATGTGAAAAGTACAGTGTGATGGCTTTTGACAGATGTATACATGTGTAAAAGTGGCGCTGAAATCCAGACACGGAGCATGTCCCTGCCCGCAGGGTTCCACTTACCTCCTCGTGGCCCAGGCCTCCCTCCGCGTCGGGCCGCAGCTGGTCTCAGAGCTGCTGTCCGTCACTGCAGATCAGAGGCATGCCCAGAGGAGCTTTTTACATTTCTTTTCCTTTCTGTTTCCGGGTGAAACTGATGAAAATTGTATGCACTTAAGGGGCACAGTGTGACGACTTGATGCACATTGGCGTCGTGAAACACTTGCCCCGTGAAGTTGATTCACACACCCGTCACCTCACACGGTTCCTTCGCATGTGTGTCGAGAGCACCTAAGAGCTGCTCTTCTGGGGATCTCATGTACAGACTAGAGTCGTTCCTGTTGGTAGTCAGTGTTCTGTACATGAGACCCCCGGAACTTATTTATCTTACGCCCGAAAGCATGTACTTTGACCCACATTTCTTAAGACATGTTTTTGAGTTTGCGCAAGAGAGTTTTCTGTGAAAACTGCCAAGAAAATTAGGCTCCACAGTTGCGCTGTCAGCAGATTTCCAACAGTGCAATCTGTGCCTACAGAGTCAGACTTCCCAGCTATTGGAAAGAATTGCCTTTACGTTAAAAAAATTCTTTAAAAATTCCTTTCAGACACCTGCGTGGCTTTGATCATTTTTTTTTTTTCTCTTCCTAACAGGTGGTGCTTTGTATATCCGTTGACGTTTCTCAAGACTACAGCCAAGTAGAGAACGTCATAAAACAAGTAAGAGGCTAGGCTAGCTGGAACTCATTCACTTGCCTTTCAGTTGGTTCTTCCCATTCTGGTGTGTGGCTGGGAACTGACAAGTCATCTCTGTCACTTTGATAGTTGTTGTCATTGATTTGCTACAAAGTGATTCTTCTCTTGTTTTACTTCTTGCCTGCTCTCATAAATTTTTCCAGGCACAGGAGAAACTGGGCCCAGTAGACATGCTTGTGAACTGTGCAGGAATGTCACTTTCGGGAAAATTTGAAGATCTTGAAGTTAGTACTTTTGAGGTAAGTAGCCATTTGCTTTTTTTTTTTTTTTTTAAGTTTTATTTCTTTATTTGACAGAGATCACAAGCAGGCAGAGAGAAAGGAAGGGAAGCAGGCTCCCTGCTAATCAAAGACCCGGATGTGGGGCTCGATCCCAGGACCCTGGGATCATAACCCGAGCCGAAGGCAGAGGCTTAACGCACTGAGCCACCCAGGTGGCCCGCCATGTGCTTTTTGCTCATCTGGCAACTCATAGGCTCCAAGCAGAGCAGGGCCACAGGGGAAGGCTTTGCAACTGAAACAGATAAAATGCATTTGGATTTTCTAGAAGCTTTAGAAGGCTGGGGGAAGGTTGGACAAGGTTTTGGTCCCAGCGCCATGACCATCCAAACTTAAGAGCTTCGACGTGTCTCTGGACCTTGGTCCACCCAGCTGTACGACCCCCAGGCTGACATGTATCATGGTGACCATTCACCGCGGGCCTCTCTGCAAGAGGTTCTCTGTGAGCCGAGAGATGCTGAATTCTCACCTCAGCCGTCGGGGTTTGGAACAGCGGTAAGCCAGCAAAGTTTAAGAGCAGACTCCTTGGGGTTGCGAAGTCAAGACGAAAAGATAACCCATCCTATTTTGGTTTGTATTTTTAAACAGATTTGCTAGGGACCGTCTCTTAGTAATCTCTGTCAGCTCTCAGTAAGTGGACAGCAGTTTGTGCAGTCCTTCTAGAGTCCAGGAGAGTTTTTTAGTGGGCGTTGCCTCAACTGTCTTTTCCTTCATGACCCGCCCTAGTGGATTTGGATGTTTTACTCCGTGAAGGTCACGTTTGCGGGGAGCTGGGAGCAGAGGGCCGCCTTCTCTGGGGCCTGAGTGTCGGCCGGCCCTTTATCAACTCGGCATGAAAGGCGGTGGTCGGGGCCGCTCGCCTTGACCGCAGGTTATCGGGGAGAGGTGGGGGCTGGTTCCCGCAGCTGGGTGCAGTCCGCTGGGGAAGACGGCGGAGACTGCGGAGGTGGCCCGCGCAGTCGGGTGTGTGGGAGTGTGTGTGGACGGTGTGAGTGTGAGTGAGTGTGTGTGCGTGAAGGAGTGTGTGCTTGCGTGTGTGCTTGTGTGTGTGTATGAGACAGAGAGAGAGAGCAGCTAACGGAGGGGGAATCCGCAGACTCACCCCGACCGAGTGTGGACGGTGAGCTCACCAGAAGGCCGGTTTGGGGCCGGGGCGGAGGCTGAGGAGGGCTGGGGGGTGAGGGGTCAGCTTCTGGAGCATGGTGGGGTGGAGCAGGGGCCAGGAGGCCTGGGCCCTTGAAGGCCACCACGGGGAATTTGGCTTTTAGTCCAAAACCCTTGAAGAGGCCTGAGCCCTGCCAGGCATGGTGTGTTCCGGTGTTGAGAGGCTCTTTGTGCCTGCTGTGGCAGGGCGCTGGGTAGACGGTGTCAGAGGCCGGGCAGGGGGTGGTGACGTGGGGGCATTTGGGGGTAAGCTCGGAATGAGGGGGCGGGGGGTGGAGAGGGGCACACGGGCTGTTGGAAGTGGTCCTGCCCCAGCGAGACCCAGACTTTGGTACCCCAAAGCCTGTGGCCTCTGTCCCAGTGACAAGGCCTCTTCCCAACTGCCCTGAACGCAGGCATCAGGCCACTGTACTCGGGGCGTCCCTCTGTCTGGCCCACACCTGCCTCCCCCTTGCTCTCCCCCTTGTATGTCTCGGTCCCGCAGCATTTTGGTCAAGGCTCCTCGTCCAGAAGTCCTGCCGGAACCCACACTGCCAGGTCTGGTGCATTTTCTGGAGACAAGAGTTCCATGTTTATGTAACATGAATTCTCTCTTCTTTTTTTACTTGATTGTGTTGTTTTGGTTGCTTATCTCGTTTGAACTTGACTGAGGCTCACAGGGTCCCCAGCACAAGGGTTCCCTGCACAGGATGGTTGACTGTGGGGTCACAGCTCACAGCTGGGGGACCTCAGCACGTGCCGCGTGGCTCCCCGGGGAGAGGCCTCTTGGAAACTCGTGCCTGCTTCCTCTGGACTCTGACCCTGGTGCCTCTTGCCCTTGCTGATTGTGCTTCGTGCCCTCTGGCTGCCATAAATCTGAGTCATGGGTACGCCGAGGTGTGGCGTCCGGGAGGCTGCCCTGGGAGTCACTCAAACTGGAGATGGTCTTGGGGAGCACCAGGGCACCTCTCTTAATTTTCCTGTTTAATAGTTTTCTTCGTGGATTCTTAGAGCAATATCCTGTTTTATCTCCCTGTGATTGTTAGTGATAATTATTTTCACTTTTTGATTGGGATGACATTGCCTCTATGAATCCACGTGGGGAGAGCTGATTCTTAACAATATCAAGCCTTTTAACCTCTGAACGTGGTATATGTCTCCATTTATCTAAATTTTCTTCCATTTCTCTTAGCAGTCTTCTGTGGTTTTCAGAGTATGGGTCTTGCACCTCATTTTTCTGTATTTCCCATTTTCTGATGCCATTAGAAATGGTATTTTTGATGTTAGTTTCTGAGTGTTCATTGCTAATGTAGAGAAATTCAATTGATTTTTGTGTGTTGATCTTGCAGCCTTGCTAAAGTCCATTATTAATTCTAGTGCTCACGTTAATTCTGGTCTAGATTTTCTGCATTTAAGATCATGTCATCTGCGTTAGTTTTACTTTTTCCGTTCCCATCTGGGCACCCTTGTTGTACCAGCGAAAAAGTCCAGCACAGAGTAGAAGTGGTGAGAGCAGACATGCTTGTGGTGTTCCTGATCTTGGGAGAAAACATCTTTTTTGCCATTAAGTATGATGTTTTGTAGTTCTGTTCTCTTTTGTTGTGTTTGGCCCGATGCCCTGTACCAAGTTGAGAAACTTCAATTCCAAGTTTGCTGAGAGCTTTTTGGTTTTTGGTTATGTTTTTTGTTTGTGTGTTTTTGAGAGAGAACATGCACAATTCGGGGCTGGGGAGGGGCAGAGAGGGAGAGGGACAGAATCTTAAGCACACTCCACACCCAGTGCAGGGCCCAACACGGGGCTGGATCCCAGGACCCTGCGATCATGACCTGAGCCAAAATCAAGAGTTGGATGCTTAACCGACTAAGCCACCCAGGTACCCCTGCTGAGAGAATTTTTAAGGAACGGAGGTTGAATTTTGTCAGGTGCTTTTTCTGCATTTACTGGGATGATCACAGAGTTCTTTTTTTAGTTGATATGGTGAATTATACTGATTAATTTCCAATGTTAAACCAGCTTTGCATTCCTGGGCTCGACCCCACTTGGCTATTAATCCCTTCTGTGTTCTTGAGGGATATTAGTTGGAGTTTTCTTTTCTTGTATTATTTTCTGATTTTTGTGTAAAGGTAATGCTTGCATCTTGCATAAGTAGGAAAATAGTCCCTCCTCTTCAGTTTTCTGGAAGGATTTGTATAGAATTGATGCTATCCTTCCTTAAATGTTTGCTAGAATTTACTAGAATTTGCTAGAATTTAGTGAAGCCTTATCTTACCTTATCTCTATGGAAAGTTTTCTAACTGTAATTCAATGTCTTTAATAGATGTAGGGCTACATTTGTATTTTTTTTTTTAAGATTTTAAATACTTATTTGAATGAGAGAGAGAGAGAGAGAGAGAGAGAGAGAAGGAGTGGGAGAAGGGGAAGAGGGAGAGAATATCCAAGAAGACTCCTGCTGAGGGCAGAACCCGATGTGGGGCTGGATCTCATGATCTGAGAGTCAGACTCTTAACAGACTGAGCCACCCAGGTGCCTCTGCATTTTTATCTTCCTTTCTATTTCTTTCTTGAGTGACCTTTGGTAGCTTGTGGCTTTCAAGGAATTTGTCCCTTTCATCCAGGTCATTGAATTGATAGGCACCAAGCTGTTCATCATATTCTCTTCTCATCCCCTTAATATCTAGAGTTTGTAGTGATAGCACCGCTCCCGTTTTGGTTTTTTTATTAAGATTTTATTTATTTATTTGAGATACAGAGAGACAATTAGGCAGAGCGTTAGGCAGAGGGAAAGGGAGAAACAGGCTCCCCACCAAGCAGAGAGCCTGATGCAGGGCTCAATCCCAGGACTCTGGAATCATGACCTGAGCCGAAGGCAGACGCCTAACTGACTGAGCCACCCAGTTGCCCCACCTCTCTGGTTCTTGATATTGATAGTTTGTGTCTTTTATCTTTCCCAACCAGCAGGACTTGATATTTATTAATTTTATGGATCTTCTCAATAAACAGCTTTTGGTTGTATTAATTTTCTGTTGTCTTTCTCTTTTCTATTTCTTTTATTCCCTCTCTTATTTTTGTGATTTCCTTTTTTCGGCTTACTTTTGTTTTTAATTTGCTCTTCTTTTTATAGTTTTTTAGGTGGAAGCTGAGGTCATGCATTTGAGGCCCCTTCCCTCTTCAAATACAGTGACCCATGCTACAGATTTCCAGCTCAGTGATGCTAAGGCGGCGTCCCACACATTCTCATATGTTGTGTTTTCACATCAGTTCAGTTACAGATACTTTATCATTTTTCATTTTTGCTTTGACCCTTGGATGGTCTAAAAGTGTGTTATTTAGTTCCTGAATATTTGGGAGATTTTCCAGAAATCACTTCCTTGCTGATTCCTGATTTAATTCCATTGTGGCTAGTGGACATACTTGTGTGACTTGACTCCTTTAAGATTTGTTGAGACTTGCTTTTGGCCCAACATGCAGCCTCTCCTGTGGCCGTGCACGTGGGAAGACCATGTATCTGCTGTTTCTTGGGTGGAGTGTTCTAGCAGTGTCTTTTGGGTCTGGTTGGCTGCAATGTTGTTCAGGCCTTCCATGTCCTGACTGGTTTTGTGTCCCCTTATTCTTACAGTTACTGAAGGAGGGGTATTGAAATCTTGGATTATAATTGTGGATTTGTCTGACTATGTTTTAAATAGACTTTTAGGGGCGTCTGGGTGGCTCAGTTGGTTAAGCATTCAACTCTTGATGTAGGCTCCGGTCACGATCTCAGGGTTTTGAGATCAAGCCCCGGGTCGGGCTCTGAGCTGGGTGTGGAGTCTGCTTGAGAGTCTCTCTTTCTCCCTCTGCCCCTCCCCCACTCCACTCATGTAGGCCTGCATGCTCTCTCTTTCTCTCAGAAGAAAATAATAAAAACAAATAAATAAGTAAACAGATTTTTAGCTGATACACCTGGGTTTTAGCCCCATGCCTCACCTCCTGCCCCCAGAGGTGCTTCTGGTGCTGCTCAGGCCTGTGAGGCTTCTCTGTGCAGGCCGGCTCTCAGTTCCTCTGTTCCTTGCTTAGCATTCGGCTGTCTGCTACGCGCATTGTCGCCCACCATTCTCTTTTTCAGCTTCCAAAATGTTCTCGCTGTTCTTTCCTTTCCTGTTGTCTATGCTTCTGTGGGTTGTTGGCGTTTAAAAATTTGTTATCTTTTCACCAAGATTTTAGTGGGGTCTCTGAAGGGAGCGGAGGTTAACACTTGGGTTCAGCGTGCCTTCTTTTTTCAGTACTTTTTTAGAGCATTTTTATTATGAAAATAATGTGATGATATCAAAAGACATTTTGGGAAAGATGGGAAATCCCAGCATCCTAACACAACCACTTACAAATTTCCTTTATTTATTTATTTATTAGAGAGAGAGAGAGAGGAGAGAGAAGGCGTGCTCATGAGTTCGGGGAGGGGTAGAGGGAGACTGAAAGAGAGAGAGAGACTCTCCAGCAGACTCCCTACTGAGCCCGGAGCCTGTCTTGAGGCTGAGATCAGGACCCACGAGATCATAACCTGGGCCAAAATCAAGAGTCAGACTCTCAACCGCCTACACCTCCCAGGTACCCCACAATCACTTACCGTTTTCTGTACTTCCTGTGTTTGGTACCTGTGTGCACATACTTTTATTTAATATTTGAATTGGCTACAGTCCCAGTGTAAATACAGTATTGTATGCCCTCCGCTTTTGTAAACTTGCGGAATAACTATTTCCCCATCCTCCTGGTGTTTCTGGTCACCATCTCTAAAAGCCACGTAACTTCTGTAGAGTTAACATTCCGTGGTTGACTCGGAGTTCCACAATATTTGGTTACACAAGCTGATAGATCTAGTATTTTTCCAGGACTTTTAATATAGAGTCATTTTGATGCAAGTACTTTTAGACTTCCAAGTTAAAATGTAAGGTTTTTAAGAGTTCCTAGGACGAAGGAAAATAGACTCTTGGTACCTACGTGCGCTCTTAGCCACCATAGCCTAAGAGCCAGTGCTGGTCACGCGCTCACTGCAGCCCCGGGGCTGTGCTCTCCTTGACTTGTGTTTCCTCGTCCAGTTCTCGCAACAGCCCTCTGAGCTAGTACGAGCGTGAGGCCTGGGTTCAGCTGCAGAACTAAGTAGCATGTCTGACTTTCTTCATCACCAAATAGGTAGAAAACGGTCGAGCCAAGGCTTCAAACCCGTCAGTGCTGTTAATCACTCTCCTAGTTTCTTTGTGATCTTTCTGTGATCTTCTAGTAGGATAGGAAACATTTGGGGGCCTTTTCCTAAGACTGTCTTTCAAAAAGTATTACCCTCAAGACATAGTGTACTTTTGGTAAGGAGAAAACTACTCCTGACCGGTTTTCAGCAAAGACATCCCTGCGGTCATGGTGAGAATAGCGGACTAGACCGAGACAGGCTTCCGAGGGCAGGTCCCGGGCATCCCGGCTCATTTACAGGCTCACGGCTTCCTCCCTTCCCTCCGCACGTCCACCGGCTCCCAGTCGCTCCGGCTCCGCTGCCGAACTCAGAGCGGGAGAGCGGATAGAATCTCCATGAAGCGCAGCCTTGAGGCTTGGCCCTTGCTCACCTGCCGTGTGGCTCTTTGTTCCTTGCAGCGACTCATGAGCGTCAACTACCTAGGCAGCGTGTACCCCAGCCGCGCCGTGATCACCACCATGAAGGAGCGCCGCGTGGGCAGGATCGTCTTCGTCTCCTCCCAGGCGGGACAGCTGGGGTTATTCGGCTTCACGGCCTACTCGTCCTCCAAGTTTGCCATCAGGGGATTGGCTGAAGCTTTGCAGATGGAGGTAAGCGCTGTGCTCAGTTTCCCGTGTCTGTCTCCCAGCTCAGCGGCGCGTGGTCCCCTTCGGTTTGTAGCCGCTTTACACACGCCGTTGCCTCGACTCAGACATTTGTAGACTTGACGTCAGTGAAGGGCAGTCGGCCCAACCCTTGCGTTCTGCAGGTAACGTTTTTCATCACATGAGGATAATGATAGAAGCAAAATGGGCGTGAGGTGTTTCACTTGCTTCATTTAATACACAAAGTACTACTGTTTACACAGTATTTTTGGCCTCATTCCATGTGAATATGCATCAGGTTAACCAAATACTTTATTCTCTGGAGGTGTTTCTGTAACAAAAAGATGTGTCCTTAATGACTGAATAATGAACGTAGCATGTGTTTGAGGGAGAAGCTTAAATCAGCTACAGTCTAGCTCTCAGCATTTAGACAAATCATTTAACTTGGTCTGCTTCCTTTTCTGAAAAACAAGAGAGTTGGACTAAAAATATCATTTGGCTCTCTCTCTGTCTTACATCTTACTGTCTTAAAGAAATACTGATGAGAGCGAGTGCTTTTTATTTTCCCAGTTAATAGAGCATGTTGTGAAAGAGGCTTAACATCCAAATAAGTGCTTGTCATCATGTGACAACCTTCACACAACCTCGCTTGTGTGAGGCAGACTTCTGCATTGTTGTCAAGTGGGGACGCTTGGGGACACATACCCATCCCAAATTACATGCTGAAAGGCAAGGTAAAATTCTCTTGTGAGATAGGTTAAACTAACGCCACATCGTGTTAAGAGCCCAGAAGAGAATTCATTGTGATCAACCTTCTTGCAGTAAGAGTGTGATTTGGGGATTGTGTTTACTGATTTATATTAGGAGTTAGCAAATTTTTTTCTATCAGGGCCAGCTTATAAGTATTTTAGCCTTTGAGGGGTAGATGGTGTCTCTTGCAACCCCTCCAGCCCACTGTGAGAGCAGGAAAGCAGCCATGTGTGATATGTGAATGTACAGTTATGGCTGTGTGCCAATAAAACTTTATTTTTAAAAACAAGTGGAGGGCCAGATTTGTCCCACAGGCCATAGTTTCCTGACACCTGATTTAGAAAATCCCCAGGAGAGTCCTTGATGGTATGTGACAGACCACACAGCCCAGCTGTGGGACAAACGTTGCAGTACAGATGAGCTGTCCAGTCAGTGACACAATCCTGATGTGCCTCTTAGGGACTGATTGACTCTGCCGTGGTCACCAAAGCGGAACCAGCCCCCAATTTCCTTTTTATTAAATGGCTTAAAACTCTTAATCAATAATAGGGCATTATAATGTTTAGCTAATGAGGCCTGTGTGGTTGTGAAATTTCAAAACAAGAATATCAGTATTTCTTTTGAAATGTTTACTTTGAAAATCCTTTTGCAAATAACCACTTGATTTCTAGAACGGTTTGTGAGGTATATGGGCAGACGTGGTTACGTCACCTTAATAGATACAGGAATGTGGAATCTTCAGTAGTTCATGGAATTGCTCAAAGTGGCATCGTTATTTTGCAATAAAAATAGTAACCAATTCCTTGCCTCCCCGAAGTCCTCTGCCTGTCTGCCATGGTAGCTGATGTGTCTGTACTTCAGGTCAGAAGTTGCCGGATTCGTCTGGCTAGTAGTCTCAGCCGTTCACTTTGGTCTCAGACACCTGCTAAGGAAATGGCTATTTTAGAAATGAAAAATCTGCTTATTAAGGCTTTTTGTTCCTAAGTCTTGTCTTGCAGAGCTTCTCCAGGATTTGCTCATTGAGGGCAAAGTGTGTAATCTAGGTGGCCTGGTTTCACTTCGGGTAGAATGGGATGTTCCTAAAGAAGAGGGAAAGGAAGTGAGTTGCTAGTAGAGTCCCCAAAGCCTCTTTGGGATAAGTCTGTTTCACACGCTGCTCGTAGCTAGTTTGAACTTGAAGGCTGCTTGACTTTGGTCCATATTTAGACTCCATGAAAAATGTCCCCGTGTAAACACAAAATTAACATGTACCACGAGGGAAATAAATTCAATAATCAAAATCCAGTTTTATTTATAGCAGACTTGCATCAAAACCATTGTTTCCCTACAAACGTTCGGTGCTGGTTTTGGAAACCTGGCTAATTCCATTGACTTTGCCAGGGTGGTTGTGTTTTCTGGGCATGAAACAGACCTTATCTAGAATTGCTCAGGCTCTAAGTACTTTCTGATAATCCTTTCTGGTTTAATTAACTCTTAAGCCTTCCTGTCAACCCCATCCTTTGCCCACAAACTGAAGTAGGACTCTAGAAATGTTTTGTGTACAATGAATAAGTTTGAAAGAATGCTTTTTTGTATTTTTTGGTCTTTCTTTTTTTTCTTTAACTCAGTCTTTCAGGTATTAAATGTAAGATTTAAAGATTCTAAAAGGTAATTTTTTTGGAAAGCAGATTTTTTTTTTTTTAAAGATTTATTTATTTGAGAGAGAGAGAGACAGCACAGAGGTAGAAGGAAAGGCAGGCTCCCCACTGAGCAGGGAGCCTGAGGTGGGACTTGATCCCAGGACCCTGGAATCATGACCTGAGCTGAAGGCAGATGATTAGCAGTCTGAGCCACCCAGGCGCCCCTGACATGGGTCACAGCCAAAGATGTAGTAGCAGAGACCAGGTAAAATCTTCCCTCCAAGGCCATCTTTTCCCACAGTGTGAAAAGGAAGCTGAAGCTGACCTTCTGGAACTTTCCCTCCACAGCTCTGCTCCTCTCTCCAACACCCCCCCCCACCTTCGTTTCGCTGGAATTAGGAACTACACATTGTAGGTGGGATTATTTTGATGATAAATTGGTTCTCGAGCAGAGGGTTGGCCTTCTGGTTGAAATGGAGACCAGGGAGGAGGAAGAAACCAATAAAGGGACGGTAGGGGCGGAGTGGGAGGACAGAGAACCGTCAGCAGGAATGAGGACAAACGCACAGTGGTGAGGTAAGCAGGGGAATCAGCCAGTGAGGGCCCGGCCCATTAATTCTTAGAGAAAGTGGTGATCTCTGGGAGTCAGCATTGTCTTAGCCAGAACACGTGAGGCCAAATTAATCGCCTTTCCTTTTCTGCTGGGGTTATGGGGTTAGTTGATTAAAGCAAAGTGATGATATAGTTTGGTGGATTTTGATTTTTACCAATTATTTGACCCAGAGTTTTGGGTCAACTAAGTCAAATAAGTCAAATAAGTAAGCTCCACAAGGGCAGAGACTCTGTCTGAGTTGCTGACATCGTATCCTCATTCATAAGCCAATACTGGCACACAGTAGGTGCTCAATACGTGTGTGTTGGATGGAGAAATAAAATGATTGGGTGATTAGCCACTGGAGGTATTCAGCCGTGGGTGGAGAGAGTCATTGTGCTTCATGATGGTAGGGATGTCAGCAGCTCCCGGAAAGGGAAGGGACTGGTTTCTCCCCGCCCTGACAGTCTGTGCCCACCCCGGGATGAAGCTGTTCTGGAGGGCCGTGTCAGCCCTTCGGCAGCTCAGCCGTAACCTTGAATCTGAGAAACACGGTTCTGATGAACTGTCTCCTATTAGCTTAGGCCACAGTCCTTATGTGTCGCAGGAGGAAGGGGCACAGAAGCAGCGGAGAAACGACCGTGTCCCAGCAGAGTCGGCCTCAGGCTTCCTAGGGGCTGGTTACCGCCTCTTGGCTTTTGGGGGGTATTTTTGTCTGGTGTGTGCACCACAGAGGGCAAGGCCGTGGGAGACAGATTTTAAAGTCACTGTCTCAAAAACAAGTGGAAGAGAAATCGCTTGCTCATCAACCTCACAGCCTGGCCTGGATCCAGAGCTATTTATGAGCGTAGCTGGGCCTTGAAGCCGCGCGCCCCATCCGTGCTGAGCGAACGAGCTCTCGCACGGCCCCGGTGCGCTGGAGCTCGGCCAGCAGAGACATCACCCTCGGCTGGCGTGCCCGTCAGGGTGGCCGGCCGGGATCTGCTGCCTGCATGCTTCTCCTGACCCTTCCAGCAGCTCCCGCAGGCTTAGAACGCTGCCTCACAGAGGGACCCCGGGAGAAAAAGGCCCGTGTGAAAAGATGGGGCCCCGGGATGCTCTGAGAGGCTGTTGTGTGAGGAAGCGGTCTTGTCACTCCTCAGCCCCCGTGAGGTACGTGGGGGCCTCCCCACCACCAGCTGCCTGTCCACTCTCAGCTCCCCTCGGTGTTGTCCTGGGGCCGAACAGTGAGCCAGCAGCGAGTCCAGGGGCAGCAGTTTTGATGGTATGAACTGTCGCCCTTCGAGCCATTAAGAATCGGGGCCAGATGAGAGTGTGGAGCAGGGCTGCTGACGGGCAGGATCTTTGGGAGGGTGTGTCCTGGCTGACTAGTGGGAGAATCTTCTGGAGTCTTCTTGTTCGGGGCGTGTTGATGAGTAGAGAATTTCAGTGGAGGCCTGGTGGTGAGATAAACAAGCCTAAGAGCCCGCCGTTAAGCTGGGGAAGGAGTTTCTGCATCTAAGTAAGGATGAGGTGGCCTTGGGAGAGGTGCTTGGCCGGTCTGGCCCAGGACTCACCAGGGGGAGAATCCTGTTGGCTGGTTCTGCGGTGGAGGGCAGAGTAACTTCTGATGCCCTCGTGGGCGGAGCCTGGTTGCCTGGGGAGTTTTTGATCAGGCCAACGTCTCAGGGATCCATCTACTTCTCAGCTGGGGTCTGGGGGGCACAAGAAGGGCCTAGGGAGAGGGTTTTGAGTGATCTTCATGTATTTTGTCGATGAAATCAGTAAGAGTTTCAGAGGCAGCCGTTGAGGAAGCCAGATTTGCAGTCTGATGGCGGAGGAGCAGACCCGTCCCACTGGCTGGCATGCAAGGCCCGAGTGCTGTCGGGGTTGGGGAGGGGCAAGGATAGACTGCCTTTCAGCCGCTGGCCTTCCTCCTGGACCGCCCCCAGGGCCTCACCTGAGCCGCAGGGTGGGCAAAACTTAGAAGGAGTTGAATCTCTGTACCTCGGGGCCAGCCGCCTTCTGAAGGAGAAGTTGTTGGGGCGGGCTTTTTGCCTTTCTTCCTAAATGATCTTCGTGGAGCGGAGTTTTCGGATCCCATGAGGGCTGGTTCTCCACCTGCAGAATCACCCTGCTGGTCTTGCCAGCTTCTGAGAGAGTCAGGGAGGTCATCTGTCGCATGTGCCCCCGGCAGTCAGTGCAGGAAAATAAGGGAAGAAGCGAGATCATACTTTGTTTACTGAAGGGACACGTTTCGTTTCTGAAATGCAGGTGAAGCCATACAACGTCTATGTCACAGTTGCCTACCCGCCAGACACAGACACCCCTGGGTTCGCAGAAGAAAACAAAACCAAGGTAAGTGTTTGCCGGTGTCTGTTTTGATGTTATAAACCCCTTTCCCAATTTTCTGACTTTCCGCCCATCAGCCTGGAGTCATTTTCATCAGTCAGAAAATTGACTGATTTTCAACTCATGTGCTAGGTAGACGTGTCTGGACTTTCTGGACCTTCCATGTGGGGTCTTAGAGAACACAGCCTGTATTTCCCAAGGCCATGACTTTTGCTAATAATCTTCAAGGGCTTACTTAATTAATAAGGTATTTTCTTGGTGAGGTTGAGTATGGCCTGTATTTTTAACTAACGAGTTGATGTTCCTTAACAATAATATTCTTTCCTCTGAACTTAAACACCTGATTGCTGATCCTGACTTAGCATTTCAGAAATGGATCTTAGGATTCCCTCATTCTCCCTCATTAACTTCTCAGCTCCTTGCCTGGTGCCCAGCGTCTGCCCAGTGCTCAGGCCAGTAACGGAGAAGCCAGCCTTGGTCCTTCTCCCACACCACTCACCCGCTTGACCACACATCCTCTTGGCTCTCCTCTCCCAACTTATCCTGAGTTGGACCTTTTTTAAAAGCAAAGCATAACAAAACAAAACTGCGATTATCAGGACTAGCCTCACACCGATTATCAGGACTAGCCTCACACCGCCTCTTCACACGGGGGCCTGTAATCCTTTCAAAGAGTAAGTCAAGTCTTGTCACTGCCCTGTTCAACCCCCTCTTGTGCAAAAACAAAAACAAAAAGACCCTTCTTGTGCAGCACAGTCTAATAGAATTCTCTAGAATGGAAATGTTCTGTGTCTGCACTCTCCAATATGGTAGTCACATTGTGGCTCTTAAACACTTGAAATGTGGCTAGTGGGACTCCCCATCATAAAACTGAATTTTTTTTAAAGGTTTTATTTATTTTTTTGACAGAGACACAGGGAGAAAGGGAACAGAGCAGGGGGAGTGGGAGAGGGAGAAGCAGGCTTCAGGCTTCCTGCTGAGCAGGGAGCCTGATGTGGCTCTGGATCCCAGGACCCCAGGATCATAACCTGAGCCGAAGTGGATGCTTAATGACTGAGCCACCAGGGAGTCCCCCCCTTGCTTCTTTCTGTCTCTGTACAGACTTCTCCCTGAGAGGCCTTCCCTGATGCTCTGTATCTCAAAGGTCACTCCCTTGGAATATTCACCTTCCTGTCCTCTGGCTTTATTTTTCTTTATAATGCTTATTGCCACTGGACATTTACATTATATGCAAGGACAGTCCTGCTGAGCTGAATGCAAACTTCGTGCTTTGTTCAAAGGAGCCTCTTCTTTAGCCTAGATGTGCTGTAGGCACCCTGCCAGCAGAGGAAGTGAGTGGAGAAGGGAATGGATCAGAACTTACTGCCTTGAATGGGCGCGGGTTGGTTTTCTTCTCCTTTATACCAGTGCTTAGTAAGTGTGAGGCTCTGCGGCATAAAAATTGGCACTTATGCACCATAGACTGTCTATTTGCAAAGAAATGTCTACGATTTAGATGTCTACTTCTAAATCGTAGACATCCCTTTTCATTTCTCTTTGGCTCTGCCTCTTAAGATTACAACTATTTCAAAGAAGTAAATTTAAGCCAAATGCCCTGTGTTAGAATAAGCAGGGGTCTGCTAAGCAGATTTGCAACATTTGGTAACAGTCTTTTTGTTGGAAGCCAAAGCTGACAAGGAGTGGTGATTTCCCTGTGAAGATTGGATTTTGATGTTAAGTTGGGTTTTTTCCCTCTAGCAATAGTGTTGAGCTGACTTCTTGGGATAAATCAAACCGTGTGTTGGTGTGTAAGCCCTGTAGGGGGCGCCATAGTGCTTTAAAATCTAATGCGTGTGTGGCCGGGTTGTGCCAGACTGGTCTGGAAGAAGGGACAGGCCCTTTCAGAAGAGTTCTTTTTTGAATTCAGGTTCATCAAGACATATTTGACTTTTATGAAGTGCTATGCTTTTCTAATTTAAGAAAATACATCCTGTGCTTTTATTTTAATATTCTCAAGCCTACATGGTAAATAAAAGTTACAGTTTCCTGCCTTTAGTTTTCAAATGTCTAATTGAAATTCCCTTTTAAAGAATTTCTGAGCACATGTTCATGTCACTGTAAAGAAGATTTTACAAAGAAAAAAAAAGAAAGAAAAAAAGACCTTGTCCACAAGGAACTTAGGAGGCAAAGTGCAAATACACTTGTAGCTGTAATATCTATTAAGGCAGAAATATGCAGAGATGAGAGGAGAAAGAATTCAGGTAAGAATTCAGGAAAGGCTTTTGAACTAGGTGGCTGCCTTTCACCACCTCGGATTTGGGGTTCTGATACAGCAGTCCGACAATGAACCCCCAGCCATGCCTGGAGGGCCCTCGATGTTTTCTGTCCCATCTCCTTGTTACCTCCTCTGCGGGTCTTTTAAGACACAGCTGTGTTGTTGAGCAGGGGCTGGGCTGGGGCTCGCTCTGCCCAGGGCCTCAGCTCCGTCCACATGTCAGTCCTTTGCTGGCCTGGAATGTGGTTGCAACGGTGATGCTGGTCATAAGGCAGACTTGCTGAGGGCGCGTGGTCCAGGCTCTGTGTGAACACTGGCGCTCAGGTGTCTGCCTGGGAGTTGAGGATGCCCCCAGCCTTGCAGCAGTGACGTGGTCTCATGCCAGCTTTGCTGGTCATCGCTGGAGCCGAGACCACGCATTGCCCCACGGAGAGCGGCAAGGGCCTCCTTGTTTCACTCCAGCCACCGGGGTGAATTATATGCAGTGACCAGGTAGAAACTGGTAGAATCCAGACGGACCTGATTCTTGATTTGAGTAGGAATCTGCTCAAAGGTAGAAAGCTGGAATTCTTTATGAAGTAGGGGAGAGACGGGTGTAAGAATGATTTGTTCTTGAATTTAATGGGTGATAATGGGATTGATAAGCCTGTTCTTTTTTCCCCGTTTAGCCTTTGGAGACTCGCCTGATTTCAGAGACTGTATCTGTTTGCAAACCAGAGCAAGTGGCCAAACAAATTGTTAAAGACGCCATAGTAAGTACAATTCTTGTTTTCTTTCTTAATGGTTGTAGCACTAGATTTCTGAAAAGAAATAGTGTGTTTGTCCCAGAGCTTATTTCACAACATAAATTACTGTGTCTTTCTGGTCTGCTTCATATGTAATGTTGGACTCTGGTCTTCTTCCCTGGGATACTTTATTGATTCCATGTTGATTCGGAGGCTCCTAGAAACTAATTATACATTTAACCTTAGGAACGGATTGATGACTAAGGATGCCGGGGAACTATGGTTCTCTCAGAAGAACACGAGACTTCCTGTGTGTGTAAATGGTGTGTCCTAGATCCTGTCAGGGGCCTGCTGCCTTCTTGTGGCTTTCCCACAGCACTTGACGTTAGAGATTGGTTTTAGGCACTTTATTAAATGCTGGACTTGTTGATGAAGGATTTTTTTTCTTTGACCTTCCTGCTTCCCAGGATCATTTTTGCAAATGTTCACTGACAAGGCTGTGTGCCCAGGCCCACTGGGGCACCATCCTGTCCCCCACTTATGAGCATCCAGGCTATGAGTTTTTCTGGAGTCAAAAGTGGTATCTGTGGAAACCACGTGCCTGCCATTTTGTGGAACCCACAAACGAGCCCCACAGCCTTCTGATGACATCCTGTGAACCTGCCCCCAGCACAACATGCACTAATGAGGGGTGTCGGTGAGCGTTAGGTCTACACTGCAGGTAGGAAGTTTGAGGACCCTCGGAATGAGGTGTCAGTGAGCCATGCAGCTGCCGTGAGGCCCGCACGTGCTGCGTAGCCCGGGCGAGGACTGAGTGGGATTCAGGAGACACCGGCTCTGGGGAGATACATGCACTCGCTGGAAGCACCGGGCGCCGCCTGTGTTCAGAGGCCTAGAAAGACGGTCCTGGAGGGTGAGGGTTGTGTTTCCTGCTTCCCCCAGATCAGAACAAACACACTCAGGGTTTTCAGTGATCCGAAGTAGCTGTTTGTATCTCGGTAGGATTCGTCTAGTCCGGTGGTTTTCAAACTTCATTTCTTGACCACTTTACACACGAAACTGGTGACAGGCCCAGAGATGTCTTTCCACGTGTGTGTTTATCCATGGTGGCCATGTGAGAAGTTGAAACTGCATAATCTTTTTTTTTAAGATATTATATATTTATTTGAGGGAGAGAGAGATAGCACAAGGAGGGGGAGCAACAGGCAGAGGCAGAGGGAGAAGCAGGCTCCCCAGTGAGCAGGGAGTCCGATGCGGGACTTGATCCCGGGACCCCCAGGATCATGACCTGAGCCAAAGGCAGATGCTCAACCAACTGAGCCACGTTGGTGCCCCAAAACTTCATGATCTAAAAAAATATTTACTTATTAATCCATTTAAAATAGCCACAGTAAACCTATTACACTTTAATGGGATCTTTCTACAATAGTAATTTTCCAAGACAAAACTTCATTGAGAAGAGTGCCTTTGTATTACATTTCACCAGTCTCTTTAATGTTTGTGTTAATCGAAGACAGCTGGATTCCCATTGCTGCTTCCACTTTCAGTCGGCTGTCATCTGTTTTTTGGAGTGAAGGTTATATCCCTTAGACAGATAAGTAGTTAGTAAAGGGAGGGATATTTAATGGACTTTTCAGATAACTGTGGACGTTTTTCTTTGATATTAAACCCAAACTGGGTGAATAATAGTTTCTTAAAGGTTAATTACCGTGTGGAATTGGAAACTACATTAATGAACTGTTTTGTTCTCTGTTACATTAAATTCCGTTGGTCTTTGCACTCTGCATGTTTTGTACCCATTCATGATTTTGTAACATTATGCATTAGTCATTTGGAAAATATGGGTTCACTGAGTTATCAGAAAAATTGTATCCATTCATATTACTGCTGGTCTGATCATGAAAGTCTACATATTACAAAGCTGACAATCTCACAGTGGCAGATAGGTTTTCACAAGTCTTAATTTTTTCCTTGAAAGCTCAAATTTTTAACACTGATTATAAAGGCTGCCAATTCTCCTTGAAGTGACAGGCTCATTTTATTCATTTTCCACAAAATGTCTTCCAAATACCCAAGTCTGAATAACCGTAGGTTAAGTTTCATAACTTAAACAGTGGGAGGAGGGCCTTTCTGCAGGGCAGCTGTCCGCCTTGGGGACGGAACCCAGTACAAGGCACTGGGTGTGTATTCTCTTTTTGACTCCTAGAGTATTAAGAAGACTTGCCCATTAGAGTGGAGATTTAATAAAATGATTAATTTTATTGCTCTGTCAAGAACACTTTAAAGCAAAACTGACCTTTTAAAATCTTTGAAAGATTTTTAAAAAATTCCCTTTACTTATCGCTGCAAGTGTGTGTGGCCATGGAGGGGTGCCGCTCCTGTGATTGGTGCTAATGGGGCAGCCGTTTTGCCCATCAGTGCAAATGTCAGTGAAAAGGCATTTAAGGTCTTAGTATTATTACGACAGTCATTTTGTCCTCTTGGGTCCCCTGAAAGGGTCTCAGGACCCCAGCCGTTCTTGGACCTACATTTTGAGAATGCCCTGCGTAGCCATTCTGGCCCATCGGCTGAGGCCACATTCGTTTACGAGCTTTGACATAGCTTGCTACCTTCTCATGCTGCCTAAAGTGGACGTGCTTCATTGTTTCTGCTTTTTCAATTTTATTTATTTATTTAATTATTTATTTTTTGAGAGAGAGTGTGCAGGTGTGCTCTGATGCGAGCAAGCAGGGGCGAGGCAGAGGGAGAGGGAGAGAGGGAACCTTAAGCGGGTTCCTCTCCCATTGTGTCTGTTGCCCCACGCGGGGCTCAGGCTCACGACCCTGAGATCCTGACCTGAGCTCAGATCGGAAGTTGGACGCCCCACTGCCTGAGCCACTCAGGCGCCCCGCACACTTCGTGGTCTCTGATGTGCTGATTCCTCTCCTGGTTATGACTGTTGCCTCTTTTCTCCTCCTTCTGTTTCAGCAAGGGAATTTTAACAGCTCCATTGGCTCCGACGGGTACATGCTGTCGTCCCTGACCTGTGGAATGGCTCCGGTAACTTCTATTACTGAAGGGCTCCAGCAGGTGAGCTGTGCTTGTAACCAGGCAGACGGACAGACAGACACACAGTGCCTCTCGTTAAAACCCAGTGAGCAAAGGCTAACAGAAGACTTGGCCACTTTATCTGCGGGTGTGAAGTTGATTCTCTTGCTGTGGCCGCGATGAGAAAGTAGGACATAGTGAAGGACAGCAGCTGAGGGGTTCAGAGAGGGGAGAAGTGTCCTGTGCTCTGGCCCCGTGGAGGTAGAGGGGTACGCCGTCTCTGCTCTCGGGGCGTTCACTCGGGTTCTCTTGTGAGAACCGCAGGTGTTTGCGGTAGAGTGAGGTAGGGTACCGGGCATCAGACCAGAACCCCCCTTCCAGGGGAGTCAGGTCACAGGCAGCCATGCTCAGGGAGGTACAAGTCAAGGGTTCACCACAGACCGTCCTCTCACCCACGCTCTGGCTCATCCAGCCACCGAGAAGTGAGCCGCTCGTCGGTGCGCCCGGTGCCGTGTCGGCTGCTGCAGACTCGGGGCAGCCTCCGCAGCCTCCGGGCTCACGGTCTAGTGGGAGTGATGGGCAGAAGTGCTACTAACGCAGCGTGACAGGACCAGAGCGGTCCCCGAGGGCTGGCTCTGCGCGGCCCCGATGAGGGCTGGCGGAGCGTAGGCGGAGGGCCGGGAGGCTGCCTGGAGGGGCGCTGCCCGCACTGTTGGGGAGTTTATGACCAAGTCCTGAGCTTTGTGTGGTCGGCCGTGTCCAGACTGGACAGCCGGAGGACTTGGTGTGGGCTTGCTCCACTCTTCTGTTCCATGACTTGGCTGACTCTCTCTTAGAGGTAGACGCTGTGTTCCGTGTAAGCTCTCCGAGGGCAGCCCCTTACAGCCCGTGCCTGGCACATAGCGGGGGCCTCAGGTCAGCACGTTCTGTGTAGCCATCTCGTCCCCTCTCCTACTTCCACATGCGTGACGCCCGACAGAAGACTTCAGCCCATAGCTGTTCCGTCCGCTGCAGTTCTGTATAAATTTCCCTGAGGTGTTTTCCCTGGGCTGCGACCTCCCATCCCCACTTCCACATGCCTGCGATGAAGCTCTGTTCCCCAGCATGCCGCCCCCACCTCCCCATCACCGAGCCTGTGCTGCCTCTGTGATCGGGGTCCATGTTCATGTCCACTCAAGGCTTGACGAGGAAGCGCTGTCATCCTGGACCCCGTCCTGCCCCTCATGTGAGGGGTCAGGTCTGTCTCTCCTCTGACTCCCCAGCTTTCCCAGCCCCGCTGCTGCTCCCCTGGGTCAGGCCTGGGACACTGCGGTCACCTTTCCGCTTGGGTCTCATGCTCTGAGTCAGACGGTCACCTGGGAGCATATGGGCCCGTCAAATGTTTCGTGTGGTTCATCTGGTATATAAGTGTGCAGGTTGACATGAAATGGTTTTAAAATTAGATGTCCGTGAAAAGTCAGATGTTTCATGGAAAATCAGAAGGCCCAACAGCACACGGTCCGCATTCTCCCCTGACAGTAATCACGGGGACAGGTGGCAGCCACTCCTGTTATACGGGACATGGCCCCCCTCCCCGTGGCCTTACAGCACCCTGTCCCAGGTCCGGGTGCATCCGAGAGCCCTCACATTTCCATGCCCCTTTTTCCAAACCGTATAACCCACCCTGCAGGGCAGCCCTTGGCAGCTCCCCAGGCGCACTGACGTAAAGCTTCCGCTCCATCACGTGGCATAGCCCTCTGACCTTCGACCTTGCTCACCTTCCTACCCCTCCTCCTCTTCCCATGACTTCACGTCTGCCCCCATCCCAGCCTTCCTCTGTCTGACCAACTTCTAGTCTTCCTTCAGGTCTCACCTTAAGCGTTGCTTTTCCCAGAAAACTCCAAAACTGTTCAATTCCTTAGACTTAACTATTTTAGCATTTTGGTGTGCTGTGTTCTCATTGCTTTTTCTTGATTTTGTTCCTTTCTTTTTTTCTTTTTTTTTTTTAATAATAGACTTTATTTTTCAGGGCAGTTTTATGTTGATAGGAAATTTGAGTTGAAATATGGAGTTCCCATACACCCGCCTCTTCCTGAGCCCACAGACTCCCCCGTTACTAGCACCGTGCATTGGCGTGGCACGTCGGCACAGGTGATGAGCCGGTAGGCAGATGTCATTATTAATGGAAGTCCATGGTTTACATTAGGGTTTACTCTTGGTGTCACATGACCTTCTTGTGGGTTTTGACAAGTGTGCACTGCCATGGACGTCTGGTGCCACATGTCCACCGTCCCCCTGTATAACATGGAGTCATTCCCCAGCCCACACATTCACCCGTGCTCCTCCTGGTCGTCCTTCCCTCCTCCTCCTGAGCCCCTGGCAATCACTGAGCTCGTCACTGTCCCTGTCGTTCTGCCTTTTTCCAGCTTCCCTTTGGTTCTTTCATTTTTCAAAGTTATCCTTACATACCCTTCAGAGGACCGGTGTTTTCAAGGCTCTGTGCGAACAACAGTGGCCCCCCTTTGGCCTTCTCGGACGTAGCCACACTGTTCTGTGGCCTGGGCCTCCACGTGTCCATCTAGAGTGTAAACTTACGTGGCCGCCTCCACGTCTCCCTCCAGAGCATGTCCAGAGTGTAGACTTACGTGGCCGCCTCCACGGATTTCTCAGCTTGGGGTCAGGCATGGGCTTCCTCCAAAAAAGAGGAGGATTCAGCTCTTCCTCACGCCCTCTCCCTTCCGTCTGCAGCCGCCTCTCCTCCGTTCCCGCCCTCCCTTTTTACTTACATTATGATTCTGGTCAGATCTGTATTTGAGATTATCACTGTTACAGCTACGCCAGTGCTCTTCACAGCTGAACTCCGTATTATACATAATTAATTTTCCTTTCTTGTATAACCTTTTGTTTTCCCTGAAACTGTTACTGGCTTTTTTCTATGTATTAATAATGACAGTCTTCATTTCCTTTCAGAAATATCAGACATTCTATCAGTTTTCCCTTCTGGAAGCAATCCTTCCTGGAGCCTTCTGAGCTACCCGTCAGGACACACTGTCCCATGTCTGGGGTCTCCTCTGCCTGTCATCTGCTTTGGGGGTCCCCTGCCTCCTGTGTCACACGATATTCCCTTTCTTTATTGACCCCTTAATGTGGCTTTTTTAGTCTTCTAGTGCTTTTCCGAAAAAGGGCCCACGGGAGGCAGCATTTGAGAACTAGTGTATTTGAAAATGGTTTTCTTTGTAGTTCTGTGTCTGGAAAAAAATTCCAGTCAGAGGTGTTGCCGTGAGAGTGTGTGGACAAGAATCCTGGTGGTTAATGGACATCCCCTGTCTCCGCCTAATGCAGTCATTGTCCTCCCCAAGTTGGTCGTCTTTCTAATTATCGAAGAAGCTTGTGGAAGGCAGGCCCTATGTCTTTCTGCTACGGTGGTAGCACTTAGAATAGGGTCTGACTTTTCTGTTCAGAACATAAGTCTTTTTTTTTTTTTTAAAGATTTTATTTATTTGACAGAGATCACAAGTAGGCAGAGAGGCAGGCAGAGAGAGAATGGGGGAAACAGGCTCCCTGCTGAGCAGAGAGCCCGATGTGGGGCTCCATCCCAGGACCCTGGGATCATGACCTGAGCCAAAGGCAGAGGCTTTAACCCACTGAGCCACCCAGGCGCCCCTAGGACATAAGTCTTAAACCAGAAAGCCTTGATGACAGTTTGGGTATTGGGGATGCCAGAGTGGATATTCTCTAGCTATTAGAACCCAAGGACTGCTAAGAATACCTAATTTGCTTTTTGTATAATACCTAATTTGCTTTTTGTTTAATTTGAATTGGGCAAACATTCGGCTGTTCTAACTCTGACAGGCACATGACGTCCAGGGGCGCAAAGTGGACAGCTTCTGTCCTCTGTGCTCTCCTGATGCTTACAGAGTTATTTTATTTTATTTTAAAGATTTTATTTATTTGAGAGAAAAAGAAGAGAGAGAGCAGGGAGGAGGGGCCGTGGGAGAGGGAGAAGCAGACTCCCGGCTGAGCAGGGAGTCCGACTCGGGGGACGTGGGACTCAATCCCAGGACCCTGAGATATGACCTGAGCCAAAGGCAGACATGTAACCCACGGAGCCACCCAGGCGCCCCAGTTCGGGAGTTTTCATCATCCTTGGAGCAGATTAGAAGACATGTCTTCGAAACTCTTTATGGGAGAGGACCTTGAAAGCCGCTGAGGTGAGGTGCGGCCCTGTGCTGTGGGACGAGCTCGGGGTCTCTCTGTGTCTCGCAGGTGGTCACCATGGGCCTCTTCCGCACCATCGCGCTGTTTTACCTCGGAAGCTTCGACAGCATCGTGCGTCGCTGCATGATGCAGAGAGCAAAATCGGAAATTGCAGACAAAACTGACTAATCCGTATCCCTGGGGAAAAGACTGTTTCTAAATAACTGAACAGCTTGCTGCTAAAAGGGACCCGGTTTTTGGCCTACAGACACGTATGTATCGCTTTTGAATATGTGAGATGGGACCAGTGCTCTTCCGAAACCTGGCTGCGGGCAAGGGGAGAGGCGTGCGGCGCGGGTGATGTTATTAACACTATGCAAATACGGAGCAGGAGACCCGTGGTTCTCGGGGGCGGGAGGTGATGACCCTGTGGGAACGAACAGCATGTGAGCAGGGTGAAGACCGTGATTCCAGAATGATCATTTACATGTGTCTATTTATTCTTTTTTTTCCCCCTCTATTGAGATTAAGTCCAGAAATGTACCTTATGATATGTAAGATGCAGCCTTGGGCACTTTTTTTAACCTTCCACGATAGGCAATTTATGGGTTTCTGGGGCTCCCCCCCCCACCTTTGGTCTTTTTAACATGGTGTATTTTACTCAAGAGGAGTTTTACACATTGCGGGCAAGTCTGAGTGTGTGATGATGTCCCTGACTCACAGGCTTCTGGTGGCCGCTCGGGGCTTCTCTCTCTCTTTGATCCCATAACCGTACAGGGGGATGAGGGAGAGCAGTGCAGGCAAGGGCAGGGGAGCGCGATTTTCCTGTAGGAAAAAGAGTGATTTCTTGTCTTCTTTAGACTCGAATGCGTAGAGCACTTTTTGTTTTTCATTCACGGGGAAAGGCAGCCTCCTAAAATGTTTTCTGAAGAGAAATAAAATCTTAGAAGCTTAAAAGTTTACAATTTCTTCAACAGCCACGAGGACGCGGAGCTCACCCATCCCATTAGAGTGTCTTGTCATTCTTCCCGTCTCTCCCTCCTGTTTTCCTGATCCTGCTATAATATTTTTATATATAAAAAAAAGACTAGTTGAAGTTTTTTGACTTGACTTTTTAAATTAACTCATGAATTAATTAAAACAGGTGAAAAAAATTAAAAAGCGTGACATTCTTCTGGTAGCATATATGTAGCTTTTACGAAAGGCTGATGATCGTATATTTACATTTTCCTCGTTAAGAGAAAGAAGATAGGACAAGGCCGATTTTGAAGATACTCATTTTCGAAAGAAAATGATCACCCATTCTTTCTGTGACTCCCATTTAATCGGAAAACCGTCTCTGCACACCACGTTAAGGAAGCCCAGTCATCACTCCCACAGCATAAGCCCTGGGATCCTCTCGGCCCCGTGAATGTTGTTTTCACATCACAGGCTCTGTTGCTCAGTTAGTGGATTTCCACAATAAGTGCCTCTCATAGGTTTTGGCCAACATTCCCTGCTTCATCCTGTCACTGTGTGTGCTCCCTACTTAGGGACAGTCCCCTTCATCGTAATGCTACGCCTCCTCCTTCTGCACACACAGTGTGCATATACTGTGCATACAAAAGATCAAAGGCCTAAAAATTACAGCGAACCTTTATTTGCTCTTGAGTTTTTGAACCTCTTGACTTTAAGATGACTTAATTTTTTTAAAGTGAGATATTTAATGGCTTTAATCCTTGGCATCCTTTTAATGAGGATCTGAGAATGGCATATTTTAACACTGACAAAGATCGAAGAAATTATTTAATATAGAAGTTGCTTGGAATGACTTCATTGCAGTTTGTGGGGGTGGGTGGATGCCATAAGAGTTTCATGAATCTCTCTGTCTTCTGTAGCCCTCGTTTGCAAACTACATTAGGTCATACCTCACAGCCTCTTAAGATAGAATAATGGCTCTATTTCCCTAATTCGCAGAAAACAGTTACACATTAATGCCTGGCTATTTCTCACTTTTATTTTTTCTGGTGAATGTTCCTTGTTGGCACCTCCAACTGCTGGTCCAGATGAAAATCTAGCCCAAGATGGTGTCTCGTTTAGTATGATAATTGGACCACAGTTACTTCCGTAGACGTTGTCCATGTTTCCTTGTAATCTGTACTGTCACCTCCAGGTAATCTGCTCCCTGAACAAATTTAAGAGCCCCCGTTCTATGGTGGGAGATCCTTTCCTCAAATCTGTTGTAGCTCGGGCATGAGAGCAGATTTTGTGGAGATCATATCATCAAGGAATGGGCTTCTTTGTCAGACGAGTTAAAGGGCCAAAGCTCCGTATCCACAAAACTTTGAAAACTAAGTTGTTGGGGTTTTTTCCCCCTCTTTTCCTAAATTTGGTGCCATTCTTCATTTGATAGTAAAACCTGACTTGAACTGATGTTAGAGTTTTGATTTATCCATTTTATGGACTCTTCATTAATTTTTCCCAAAGAAACAATGACTTTGATTCTAGGTATTGCCCTAGATTCTACGGACACGTTTTGAATATCCGGCATATGCCCCACATCACCTTTTTCCAAATCTAAAAAATTAAGAATTCTGAAATGAGTCTGGCCCGAACAGTTTGGATAAAGGATTATAGGCATTTAGCGTCACACAAAGATCTGACTTCATCCAAAACATGAAAATATTACAAAGGAAAATTCTATTTTTTATCTTTTTTGGCTCAGTTTTTGTACATTTTTTATACTGACTTGTCTTTTTTTTTTTTTTTTTTTGCTTGCTCAGGGGAATTAAAAACAACAACAATAACAACGCACACACACACAAAACCCCCTGAGTCAGATTGTTCAGGAAACTGTTGCCATTTCTTTTTTCTTTTTCTTTTTTTTTTTTTTTTAAAGGGGTCATTGATTCAACACTTTGTACTGTACCCAGAAGTGGGTGTGTCCTATCTGTGGCAGGAGTTTGATTACAATTCTGTTGAAGTGTTGGCTTTCTATTTGTGACCAACTACTGTTTATTGTGTGTGTTGGTTCCGAAGTGGTTGCCTCTGCTGGGCTGGGTTTTACTGTTTTATTATAGTGTATTTGTGAGTATATTTATTTAAAAAACACTGAATGTCGTTCATCCATAGAAATTCCAAAATATGTTCAAGGACCCTCTATAATTAGAAAGATATAAGATATAACCCCCATTTCTTTTTACAAAAACAAAGTCCAGCAAATTGTTCTTTTCTGTTATTTTTTAAAATTTAATTTTCACAACTGAAAAGAGAAAAAATGAAAAATACTGTCAATAATGGCTTCTTTGCATTAATACTTACATGTGTTCAGTTAGAAATCTGCTGGTTAAACCATATATCACTGATTCTTAGAAGCGAACTTTGGGAGTGCATTTCTAATATTTAGATGATAAAAGCATTTTGGAAATAGTAGCTTCAATTCGAAGAATTGTATGTCTTTGTCTTTCTGGAAGAAGGCAATACCACGATAATTTTTTTTTTACTGAGTTTTATCATCAACAAATATAATTTTATTACCTCATGTCCTAATTTAAACATGTCTCACTCACATGAGGACACTTTTAAATATTCATAGTTTTTGACATACGATGCTTTGTATCTTTCTCATGTCCTTAGTTCTTAGTAACTCAGCTTTAGAAAGTACACTAACCATAACCTTCCATACTCTGGACTAAATCTTGTTTAGTTCAGCGCAGTGACGGCAGATTTGATATTTTGAAGAGGAGATAATAGCTATTATATTTTACACTTGCTTGATGGGACAACTCTAAAGACATTTTTAAACTGTAAGAATGCACTTGGCTATTTTGATATATATTAGAACTTGTGTTTGCTACTTTAGATGCTTTTGTGGCAAAATTGTAACCTAATTTTCATATCTTGTATTTCTGAATCACAACAAAAAATAAATGGGGAACAAGCTTTACAGATTTGAAAATGTATTTTTTTTTGAAATTTGTGTTTAAGAGTCATTTAAGCAAAACACAAATCTCTTTCATAATATTACTCTAACCTTGCCTCCTAAACATTGACAGGGCTTGATTTTGATCATTTTTTAGGAACTAATATTTTCAGAGTAAGTTACTTGGCATTCAGAGCGCCTATTCCAAATATGTTCTGTGTTTGTGTGACTCAGATATTGAGTAAAACATGAGTAAAAGGTGGTAGAAAAGAAAAGTGGTAGTAATATTTCTTAATGTAATACATTTCATATAAAAACAAATAGATTTCCCACACTTTAAACCTGCATATACTAACAATGCAATATTTCTTAGGTTCTGAAGAACACAGAAGACTGATATATAAAATAACACACCTTAATAGCCCTGTCTTTAAATGGGAAAATTTGGTTTCCATCGTGGAGAGATTCCTTGGACATCTTGGTTTACAAACTTGAGCATTCTCTAAATTTGAGCATTGTATATACCATAAGCAGCATATGATATCCCTTCTATAATTTTTGTATTTGGATGTTTAAAAAGGAGAAAAATATATATTATGTTCCACTCCTGATTTTAAGCCCTCGATTTCCCTCATTCAACATATACTTACTGAGCACGGCAGCCGGGCCCCTGGGGAACCTGCTCTGCGTAAATAGTCGGTCCCTCCCAGGTGGTGAGTACGTTGCTTCTTTCTTCCCTCCCCGCTTTCATCTCTCTGAAGGCCCTTACAAGTCTTCCTGGACTTCTTTCTTCAGCTTGGAACCTCTGGATTTTATGCCACAAATGTCTGAGTGTCGGACAATATTCTAGGCTGGGAAAGATACAGTCCCTGTCCTCCAACAAAACTAGCCCATGGCGGTCACTGTCGTGAGCGCATCACATTGAATTCATCTCAATCATGTGCTGCCCCTCAGCGGTACGCTTCATAGCCGCCTTCCGCGGAGGCACGGGCACAGAGAGGTTAAGTTACTAGTCCACGGTAGCAACTACTAAGCTATGGAGCCCTTATTCAGTTTTTGCCTATACCCTGTCCTAACCCTCTTCCAGTGGCACAAGGGGGGCTCTGAGGACCGCGCAGGGAGGTCAGGCATGGTCTCGGGGGGGGGGGGTCTGAAGATGAAACTGGAGGAATGAGGATGAATTCCTCTGAGAAGGTTCGGTGTGTTTCAGGTAGAAGAGCAGATGTGCAAAGGCAAAAGGCACGAGAGATCTTGGTGTATTCCAGAAAGCACAGAGTTAATATGGCTGCAAGAAGGGAACGCATAAGGAAAGGGGAGGGGGTACCCGGGGGGTAGATTTGCACCAGATCAAGCCATGTAGAGGAGTTGCAATGTTAGCCTCCGAAGAACTTTGGGCAGAAATATAAAATGGCCAGATTTGAGTTTTAAAAACATTATGGTGCCCCTTGAAATTCAGGGGTTGCTGAACCCTGAGCCTTGAGTAAAACCATTGTCGTTAGTTTGGAAGATCCCATATTAGACACATATTATTACGGGTTGAGTTGTGCACCCTCAAAAGATGTCATCAGTGTCTTAACCCTCAGTGCCCGTAAATGTGATCTTACTTGGAAATAGGGTCTTTACCAATATAACTGAGTTAAGATGAGGTTATTCGGTTCCTAATCCAATATGGTTGGCAACCTTACAAGAAGAGAACCCAGAGAGACATGGAGAAGGCCAAGTGACAACAGAGGCAGATCAGAGTCAGGCAGGTACATGCCCAGGCCCCCTAAGGACTGCCAGACACCACCAGAAGCTAGGAAGGGCGAGGAAAGATCTCTCCCTAGAGCCTTCAGAGGGAGCCTGGCCCAGCTGCACCTTGATTTTAGACTTCACACCTCCTGAACTGTGGGAAAATAATTGTTTCAAGCCACCTGGCTTGTGGTACTTTGTTATGGAAGCTCTAGGAGATAAAAACAGTCACCTCCGTTTCTCTAAACATGTTCATCAATAAGTAATAACCGGGAGACACTGCTCTGTGCCAAATCACGTACGAAAATAAAAGTCATTGCACAGAAGAATGTCAGTTCCTTGCCTATTTCCCCTAACACAATGGTGTTATCCCGTTGTTTGGGTCTGTGACTGCATTTTGACCCAGTGAGGGCAGTAGCCATTTGAAAAATGTAACTCCCTGTGCTTACTTCATTTCACTTATAATGCCAAGTCATGAATTTGAAGGGAAAAGAATTGCCAGGAGTATATTTCCTGCCCTTGCCTTTGTGAACCAGAAGGAAACAGGACTTGCCTGCTATCAAATTCACACAGCAGAATGATTCACCTGCAGTTTTGGCCTAGCTGCAAAGGTTGTTGCTTAATTGTTTCAAATATTTTTTGAGGTTTAGGGCCCACCGTACATGAGTTAAGTAGGTTTGGCAGTTAAACCAAGGCCTCTTGGTTTAGATTTGGTTAAAGTGTTTCCTTGTGATGACAAGGATGGTTTGAGAGCACATAGCGGACAAATCGTTTGCAATCAGTCCTATAGCAGAAGACAGGCTCTGGGGCATTAATGCACTGAGAACAGTGTTACTGTTAGTACCGAATGCTAATTGGGAATTAGTATTATAATATTATCCTATAATAATGACCAACAACAGATGCAACCCATCTGAACGCACATGAAACTGTTTAGTGTCAAGAGTTCATAATATCTGAGCTGTGTGGATTATATCGCAATAAAGCTGAAAATGATAATTTAGAAGACATTTGAAACTGGAAATTAGTATTTTGCATTGCTTGTCTGGGAGATGTTTTTTAAGCAATTCCTTTTTATGCAGCTATGTGACCTCTTTGTTCTTACCCTCTCTGGTCAGTTCATTTCTTTTATGGATGCATTCCACTTTAGTTTGTCTAAATGGCTTGGGTCATGTTTTATATTTTTAACTCACCTTATCTATTAGTCATCAGTTCCCTCTCAGTTAATGAATGGGGTTTTTGTATCCCCATTTTAAATAGTAAGACTTACTACATGCCTATATATAAAACATGTATGCCCAGATGGGAATAATGTCCTTTTTGAATTTCATAACCCTTGGAAGTGTTTCTATTTGTGATGGACGAAGAGAACTTTCTGAATGATACTGTTAAACATCAACCAGTAGGTGGCGAAAATTGGCAATAAAAAGCTTTTTGTTTGGCAGACCGGAGAATAAAGGAAAACACAGGCCTTTCAGGCTCTTGATACAATCTCCCTTCCTTGCATCTTGTTCTTTTCTCTCCCTGGTGCTACCCTACTCCGAGAATCCAGCCAGGCAAAGCTGCCAGCGGGGTAGTCCATTGGCTCTGAAAGGTAGAAGTTGTCTTGCGAAGTGAAAAGCCTATATATAGTGCCTCCAGGTGGGAGGGTGTTGGAAGGTCTCTGGCAAGGATCTGGGATTCAAACCCAGGACTCCTGGCTCTGGTCAGGTCTCCCTCAACTCCCTCCCCAATACCCAGAGACAGTTACTCCACACACTTCCTACAATACCTGCCCTCACACTTGAGGGTGTAAGCTAATAACCCAATCTGAATGGAGGAATGGTTTCACTCTTTCGATATGAAGAGAATTCAGAACATTCCTGGGGAATATATAATCTTAGTCCAGGACTACAACGCAGCCCTGTCCTGAGAACGGCTGGGGATGGCCAAGATGCCCACCCCTGAAGGGGTAAGTCTGAGAAAATCTGTCAAGTGAGGCTCTCTGGGAGCAAAGGAGAGGAAAAAAAAAAATAAGGAGGCTTTTCTTTCTCTGGGAATGGGGAATCCCGTTTCCTTCTGGGGACCCCTTTGCAGAAGTACAATCTCTTTTCCAGCTCTGTCCTCTCATTTCCTCACTCCCATGCTGGCTCACAGAAGCACGAAGGTTTTCAATTCCTCTGAAGTAATTTTGGAGGCCCAAGACAAGCTTCTGAGAAGATCCTTCAACTATCATGCTGAGGCATTAGTATAGGTCTCTACTCTTTCTGTGAGGACATAAACCCCAGGTCAGTCTATACCCAATGTTCATCTCCAGGCCAGACCCTGCATCACCACCGCCCACCCCAGCCCCACCACCACCCAGTGCCATGTCTCATGAAAAAGCAGGAAGGAGCATCTTCCTTCATTCCTTCTTGCTGGGATAAGTTTAAACGAGGCACCCATCCCTACTTGCAAGAGGTTGGCATGTTGTTTGGTTGCCTATGATAAATGGGATGGAAATAATTTATGCTTATTTTGCTCAAGAGCACATGCTTTGATTTGAGGCTAGGAACGAGACAAAATAAATGGTGTTGGAACACGTTTGTACACGTTGCCACGCTCATTTGTCACGTTTCTACGAGCGCTCTAGCCCAGCATCCCTCTCTATCTGTATTTGAGCCCTATCAGGTAAGCTGCTGGGCTTTTAGTAAACATTTGTTTTCTTGGCGCTTTATTTGCCAAAGACTTTCTGAGATGATTAAAAAAAAAAGTTAAACAAGCACAACTTGTTTGCCCTCTTGTGCTTTTCTCCTAGGGGCTGTGCAGGCTGATGAATGAAAAGACTGTGGGGCTTGCGTGTGTAATATATTTTATGTGTGTAATAGTGTGTGTGTGTACACGCGCGTTCAGATAACTTAAGCTGCAGCCATCTGGCACTGGATGCTAGGCGACTCCACAGGCCTTGGGAAACCCACCCACCCGGTGTTGGGACCTTTTTCAGGGCCTGAGAGTTACCCGGTAGCCCTCCCGCAGCGCCCAGCCCCAACCTAGTGCCAGTCCTGTCAGGGGCGGAGGCAAAACGTTTACTTGGCCATCTTCCAGCCCTCGACGTCCTCGACTCGCCCCTCACCGGCCCGCTGGGGGCTGTCTGGCCTTGGTCACGGATCGTGTCCCCAGGGTGTGTGTTCCGCCTGCACACCTAGGAAGCAACTTGAAAGTAAATACCACGCTCGAGGCTTCCCTTGCCTCTCTCTCCGCGGGAGGGCCACGCAGAGGTCCCACTGCTCGGGGTCAGCGTGGGCCTGGTCTCCTCCCTGGCAGCTGCCAGGAGCCGGCAACACGGTGTGTACACGTACACACACGCGCGCGCGCACACGCGTGCACACTCGGTTAAAGTGGTCGAAGCGATTCTCGGCGCGCGCGCACGGGCGCGCGCGCACACACACACATACACACTCGGTTACAAGGGTGGAAGAGATTCCGGGCGGTTGCGCCCTTGGCGCACCCACCCGGCAGCCGCCCTGCCGGCCGCCTGCAGACCCCGGGCGCCCCCGGCCCCTCGCGGGCCCCTGAGAGCGCGCCGGGCCCGCTGCAGGCCCGAGGAGGCCCCTCGCACACCCACCGCGCCGCGGCCGCGCGGGAGGCCTTGCGCCGCCCGCGCCACCCACCGGCCGGGCCCGGCGGGCGGGCGGGCGGAGCGGAGCGGGCCGGCCGGGCGGGCGGGGGCGTCCCGGGCGCGCCCTCCCCGGCCGCGGGCCCTGCGCGCCATGTGTCCTCCGCGGGGCGCGCCGCTCCGAGCCCGGCCGCGGCTCCTTTAACCCGGGAAGGGGAGCGGGGCGGAGGGGCGGCGGGGCGGCTCCGAGGAGGGCTCTTTCTTTCTTCTTTTTTTGAATGAACCGTGTGACGTACGTACAGGAAACCAGTCGGTTAGAGAGAATGAAGTAAGAGGCCAGCCCCCACCCCCCCCGCCCCGCGCCCGCCCCCTTCCTCCCCGCCCCCTCCCCCGCCCGCCGCGCTCCCGCCCGCCGCTCTCGGTTTCCCCGCCGAGCCGCCGCCGCCGCCGCCGCCGCCGCTGCCAGCGAAGGTGCCGGGCGCCGGGCCCTCCCCGCCGGCGCGGCCGTCATCGCCCGGAGCGGGTGCGCGGCGGGAGCGCGGAGGGGGCGGCCGCCGCCAGCGCCGCCGCGCAGGAGCAGGAGGAGGAGAAAGGGTGCGCAGCCCGGAGGCGGGGTGCGCCGGTGGGGTGCAGCGGAAGAGGGGGTCCAGGGGGGAGAACTTCGTAGCAGTCATCCTTTTTAGGAAAAGAGGGAAAAAATAAAACCCTCCCCCACCACCTCCTTCTCCCCACCCCTCGCCGCACCACACACAGCGCGGGCTTCTCGCGCTCGGCACCGGCGGGCCGGGCGCGTCCTGCCTTCGTTTATCAAGCAGCTTTTCGGAAAATGCATTTGCCGTTCGGAGTTTAATCAGAAGAGGATTCCTGTCCCCGTGCCCGGCTCGTCCGGCGGCCCCCGGTCCCTGTCTGTCTCCCGTGGAGGAGTGAAGCGGTCCCGCGGATAGAGATCCATGTCTGTGCCCGCGCGTGTGTGTGCGTGTGTAAATTGCCGAGAGGGGGAAAATCACAGGACTTCTGCAAATACGGGACTGAAAATTGTAATTCATCTGCCGCCGCCGCTGCCTTTTTTTCCTCGTGCTCTTGAGATCTCCGGTTGGGATTCCTACGGATTGACATTTCTGTGACGGAGAAGTCTGGGAATCAAACTGGAAATTCTCCTAATTTTTTACCCTCCCTCCCCCAACTCCTGATTCATTTGGAAGTTTCAAAGCAGCTATAACTGGAGAGTTCTGAAGATTGATGGAATCTTTGCCTTATGCATTTGTTTTGTTTTCACAAAAAAGGAAACTTGACAGAGGATCATGCTGTCCTTAAAAAATACAAGTAAGTTCTTTGCACAGGAAATTGGTTTAATGTAACTTTCAATGGAAACAATTGAGATTTTAACTTTAAGTGCATTCGAGTTAAGTTTAATTTCCAGGCAGTTTAATACATTCTTTTAAGCTGTGTTTCTTGTAGTGTGTATGCCCTGCGTTCTTTCACCCAGTGTATAAAGGAAAATGCACCTGATTTTGACTTAGTTTTCTTTTTGACCTTTCAGCATCGCAGAGGAAGTAGACTGATATTAACAATAATTAATAATAATGTGCCTCATGAAATAAAGATCCGAAAGGAATTTCAGTAAAAATTTCCTGCATCTCATGCCAAGAGGGAAACACCAGAATCAAGTGTTCCGCGTGACTGAAGACACCCCCTCATCCAAGAATGCGAAGCACATCCAATAAAATAGCTGGATTATAACTATTCTTTCTTTCGGGGCCGTGGGGCGGGAGCAGGGGCGAGAGGTGCTGCTGGTACCCGGCTGCTTTTCCTCGGGGGAAGGATGGCGCACGCTGGGAGAACAGGGTATGATAACCGGGAGATAGTGATGAAGTACATCCACTATAAGCTGTCGCAGAGGGGCTACGAGTGGGATGCCGGCGACGCGGGCGCCGCGCCCCCGGGGGCCGCCCCCGCGCCGGGCATCTTCTCCTCCCAGCCCGGGCGCACCCCCGCGCCCGCCAGGACCTCGCCGCCCCCGCCCCCCGCCGCCCTCGCCGCCGCTGCCGCCGCGGGCCCTGCGCTCAGCCCCGTGCCACCTGTGGTCCACCTGACCCTGCGCCAGGCCGGCGACGACTTCTCCCGTCGCTACCGCCGCGACTTCGCGGAGATGTCCAGCCAACTGCACCTGACGCCCTTCACCGCGAGGGGACGCTTTGCCACGGTGGTGGAGGAGCTCTTCAGGGATGGGGTGAACTGGGGGAGGATTGTGGCCTTCTTTGAGTTCGGTGGGGTCATGTGTGTGGAGAGCGTCAACCGGGAGATGTCGCCCCTGGTGGACAACATCGCCCTATGGATGACTGAGTACCTGAACCGGCACTTGCACACCTGGATCCAGGACAACGGAGGCTGGGTAGGTGCACGTCTGCTTGAGTGTGCGTCTGGGCTGGACGTTTCCAGTCGGGGGCTGAGAATCCGTGGTTGGAGTGTGGGTGGGCTCCTGGGCCAAGGGCAGGCTGATGAGCCAGGGAAATAAAATCAGGGTGCCTGCTTTCCTCACCCTACCCCTGCCCCCCATGAAGGTCCAGCTGCCAGACCTATTGTTGATGATTCCTTCTGGCCAAAAGTGTTTTCCTTGCTTGCCAGCCGTGGAGGGTTAAAGATCCAGCATTTGCTATCCAGTGGCATCTCGGGATCAATGGTATACTTTCAGGGTTTCTTAGACTGGGGGGTCCAGAAATCTCCTCCCACCCCCAACCGCGCCACAACTCACTAGCTAGACTCCAGGTGGGGTTGGCAATCCGCGTGTTAGACAAGTTCCCCTGGGAATTTATTTGCACTACAATTTGGGAACTACCCAGTTAGAAGAACAGACTCCACCAGAGGACCAAGGGCATGCCTTTTCTGACTCACTTGGTGAGATCTACTCTAAGAGGAAATCCAGTGTTGCCCGCTTTCCCTGGATAACCTAGATGTGTTTGTAAAGAGGTAAGTTGGCTTTTGGAAAGTGCACAAACTCCATCCTGTGGCGTGTGCCACATGGTTCCCAGTGGGCATGACTGAGTGTCTTTAATGAAGAACATTGGGCCATGGATACTTTATCTCATCAGTGACATAATTTGTTCTGGTTGCATACTTTGCATTCTATTTCTGTACTAGGTGTATGACTTTAAAGTTTACTGTAATTTTAGTATCTTTTACTTTTCGCCACCTAGAGTCCACATCATTTGGTGGTCTCTGCAGGAAAAACTTGCATCTACAGTATCCGTAGAAAGCGTAGACACATTAATTCTCAGCTGTGGATGCTGTCATGCTTTGAGGTTAGTTGTACTGATCGATGCCTGTAGCTTTGAAGAACGTCTGTGCGGTGATTTTTTTTTTTTCTGGTGCTAGATAGAGCTTCCATCATGTTATTATAAAGGTATCGTTTTGTACGATTCTTTGGGGGAGGGGGTCCAGATCCTAAGACTGAAGAATTGTAATTGAGATCTGCATCTTATATGTAAAATTACCAATTTATGGAAAAGTAAAAGAGAAATCTTGTCTGAAGTTTTTTGAGACTTTTTGTTTTAAGGTGAAGAATTCTTTCTGAAAAAGGATGCAATTCAGTCCTTCCTTGTATTGTCTCTAGGGAGAATTACTGATGTTCTTATTTTATAGGACCTAACAGGACCACAAAGCCTAAAAATGATTACAAATGGATTCAATTTCAAGAAGCACATTACATATTTTACTACAGTTTACAAGCGTGCTAGTATTAAGGCCAAGAAAAAAGAGAAAAAGCCAAGAAAGTAGATGGCTGACATGAAAATCTGATCCTATTTGATCAAAGTTGACAAAATTCTGATGCCACTTTCAGTGGTTTAAAAGGAAAATATCCCCATTTAAATTTCTGACAATTAAAATGCTCCTTGTGAATTGTCTTTTCAAGATCCTATATTGTCAGATCTTTAGTAATTCTGGAAGAATTTACTAAAGGGTAAAAGGATATTTTTGTTAAAAGTTTGGTTAAGTAGGTGGTTTTATTTTTAACCACCATAACCAAAAAGGTAGAGAGTTCCAGACTCCCAAAAGAATCTTTTTAAAACCAACATAAAACTTAAGTTGACAGTTCATATTTTTATGAAAAAAAAATTTCAAAATTTTCTTTCTAGTTGAAAGAAATCCAAGGTGGTAACTCTCATCTGTTAAGAAATTTAATGAAAAGCGAGGCAACAGACATGCTTCTGATAGAAATTAAGATAGAACCGTGGCCTTTGTTTTGTTGCATTTTACTATGTTAACATCTCATGCAGTTGAGTTTACCTTTTAAGTAAAGGCTCACTTTTAACTCCTTTCGAAATAGAGTCTTCATAGTAGAGCCTGTCTCTCTGGTCAACAGGTATTTGAGATTGATAAACGTCGAGGCTGTATTTTATGATGCCAAACCACAATGACATACCGTAGAACATGATAAAAAAAAGTTTTTTTGACAAAACCTTTCAGAGTAAACATAAATCATACAGAGGCACAAATAGCTGATGGTAAAATGTGTCGTTTTCAGAACAACATGTTGATGGATGACTGTATAGGAAAACAAAGGAATTTGGCCAAAAAAAGCAGGTATTAGGAAATGTAATCATAAGTGGATACTTTAGAATCAGAGTGGTAGTATTTGAGAGTTACAAATGATTTACCTATCCTTTCAAATGGGCATGACTAACTAAATGTCTGGTTTAGGCATATGGCAAACAGACAGATTTTCCACACCCCCCCGAAATTTGCACCAATCAGAGTTGCGCCCTTAATACTGTATTGTGTCTTACAGTGTTACGTACTCAGAATACCCATTGTCAAATGTCAGAAGAGAGCTAGTACATTCTTCCGACTTTTGACAATGACTTGGGTGGCTTCTAGGACTCAGTGGATCAGACTGCACGTAGAATAATGGGCATTTCGGATCTGAAGTCACTTTTTGTCTTTGCTGCTGTTGATGCAAAATCAGCCTTCTGAGGTTAAGGAAAACTGTTTGTATTCTGCGTTCCATAGCTTGGAGAAAGTGTCTTTGGAGGAGAGGCGTCTGAGACATAGCCCCAGAAGCTTACAAATTAAATAAAGACTAAAGAAGAAATTGGGTTAAAACAGAGTGTAGCTTTATTCCTAAGTTTGAATAAGACATTGTGCGAGAAGCAGGACAGAGGGAGTGCAAGGCACCATTAGTTCTAGGAAATGTCTGAGACCCCGCTACTCCAAGTGGGGTTCACAGACCATCACCTGGGAGCTTCTTAGAGATGCAGCTTCTCAGGTTCCACCCCATAGCCAATGAGTCTGAACCTGTGGTTCTCGCGAGATCCGCGTTGTCAAATGCACATAAAAATTAGAGATGTTGACTATTATCTACCATTGGTTCCTGGGGCCATCTTTTAGGAAGAATGACAGTGTGGGATGGATCTTCCACTGTCCCATTCCAGCAGCCTCCCGGGTTTCTAGTATTACCTAGAACACTGAGTATTCCCAGATGTCCACTAGTGTGATCTGATCCTTGGATGAGATACCCTGGAATGAAAGAAAGGAGATTAATTATCGTAAGCTCCCATCTTCTCAAGACTGTTTTTCATGGTAGCTATACAGTTTGCATTGGCATTACTGATCCCAATAAAATAAGTGACAATAAGTAAAGTAAAATACAATAAGTAAAAATAAGTAAGCCCTTCTATTCCAATTAAAGGCAGGGGATTTCTCTCTTTTGATAGCTCCATTAGTTATTATTTTAACCCTAGTAACATGGTTTGAGTTCTGTGGATGCGTTGACTAAGATTGCTTCAAGCCGAAGGGGCTCTTGGAGGGGAAGTGTCGAGATAAGGGCACTTTGACCATGAGTGAGGTTGATAGCTCCCTCCAGGCCGAGGACATTCAGCTTCATGTCTCATAAGAGAGTGAGGTGTGGGCTACTAAAAGAAAGAGAAGGCTTAAATGGGAGATTAGCTTCATTCTGTTGATGAGATGGTGGTGTGACTTTTATTTTTCCTTTTTTTTTTTTTTTTTTTTTGGTCTTTTAGTCTTGGTGGTTTAGGAATACAGGAACTTACTTCTCCACATCCAGTAGAGGTTAGCTTCCTTTTTATTAGTTGGTTGGCAAGCAGTTTCTATCTTCTGTTGGCAGTCCAGATCCACCAAAACACTTAACTAGAAAGCAATGCCATTCTCATGCCAGTGTAGGAAATAAGTGAAAAAGCATTATTTTCCTGGCAGCCAAGTATCAGCTGCTTATGGCCAATTTTGGCAGCGAAATGTTAGGGATTAAAAATAGTCTGAAGATGGTCCAGTCTTAAGATATTTAATGATGAACTTTCCTTGGGAAAGTGCATCTTTCTCCCTGCTAAGGACCACGTGACTCCCTGCAATAATTTATTCTGTAGGAAAAAAACTACATGGTCGCCCCTGGAGTTTGCAAGTCACGTGCTGTTGGGTGATTGTATTTGTGGACCTTTGTAAAATTTTATAGTTCCCTTAGTTCCCTTTTCTGTCGTAGGGCAAGGTAGGGCTTTCCTTGCCGTTCAATGTCTGTTGCAAACATGGCTTTCTTTTGTGCGTCCTGTTACTTTCAGCTGTGCTTTCTAGTGAGAACTGATTGATCTTTTTAACAGTCCTTAATTGACCTGGTACATTTCAGGTTGTTTAAATGCACAAATGCCAGGTAACAAAAGCCACAAGTTGTTGTTTTTAAAAGCAAACTCTCAGAGTTTTTCCTGAACCTTGTTTCTAGTCCTAGTTGGTTTTTTGGAGGAAGAGTAAACTCACTCAGAAAGCAGGTGTGTGGGTGCTGTGTATATGACTAGTGGTCCTGCTCAGCTGTCCCCATGCCCATTTTTGAGGTCGCTCATCGTGTCTTAGCAATAGTCACGCAAAGCAGTATCTCAGCCCAAGTGCAATTGTGCTAGAAAAACAACACTGTCTTTGTCATGTACAAGTAGAAAGGTCCCCCCCCCCCACCACCCTGAGATAGATTGTATTTGAGGTTCAAAGGTTCTGTTAAGCCTTTTTAAGGTAATCTAATATCATCACCTTATTCAGTCATAGCTGTAACCTTACAAGCTGGCCACTCCTTCCCCCAGCTACATACAGGAGACCACTCCATGAATTTATTTCACTAGGAAGCTTTTCTTTTTCATTCTTCTTGGTTTGATTCAAACAGTGTTAGTGCTTGACATAGAAAGAGGATTAACGATGAAAATCATCCAAGGACTGAGACAACTTTTCGACAGATGTGATTGCCAGTCTTCATGTACCTGGCCCTGGGTTAGGTTGGGGACACAGGAAAGACAGCTTTTACCCCTGCGTTGGGTGACCTCATGGGCTAGTGTCATAGGTGTCTAAGTGAACTCATAGTTACACGCAACCCTATTAGCATGATCCTAGAGGCTCAGATGTAAAGAGAAAAAGAAAAAAAAAAACCCAAGTATGTATTATTTTGCATACACTTCTATCTTTGTCTAAAAAAGTTACTTCTAACCATATGGCTGTTCATGTGTGCATTAGGTCTGATTTAAATAGGAGGAGAAATGTAGGTAATTTAAAAAACACTGTACGATACAAACACACACTTAAGAGAACTGAAAGGCCAGGGGAGTTCCCTTGTTAAATATTTACCCATTAAACACCCTTAATACACATTAAGAAGACTTAATAAACACCTGTCTTCAATTTTTAAGGTATTTCAGTAATTCTTTGTATTTAAAAGACAATCAAGGCTTTGAATAGGGTGATTAGACTAACTTAATTTGAAGAACTGCCTCTCTTAAATCATCCTTGTATGCAGAAAAATACAAGTTGATTTTGAACAGAACATGGCTCTTCCTTTGGCAGAGATTTAAAAAAAAAAAAAGCTTTTGTTTTCTTTTGTTTTAGGTTATAGTACTGTTCCCTTTATTAAGAGGCTTCTCTTCCAAAATCTGTTTATAGAAATTTCTAGTCCATTGTAGCATTTGTGGTCCCGAAAGGCAGGTCTTGTACTGTCTAACTGCTTGCACTCGTGGTCCTCCTTTAAGTGGAAGATTGTAAAACTTTTGAAATTACAAACAAGCCTTTTTCCTTCACCAATTTGTTCTGATATATGCTCCACTCCATAGTGCTGACATTGTTTCTCTGCTTTTTACTTGCCAGACAACAGAAGGACAGACAGCTGTCCTTCAGTAAGAATAATGATTGCATGATTGTTTCTAGCTCTTTCTCATGGGGACCCTGCCCCAGGACTGTCCCCTAGCTGCCCATCATCCCACCCCTGGGAAACCTCCAGGATGTAGCTCCTGTGCCTTCCTGGCACACACAGGGTAGGAGTCACCTGAAGCAAAGAATGTTCTGCCTGCATTCCAGCAAGAGGGATCTGAAGAGGGCTGTGGCCAGAGCTGGAGTATAACCTCGACTTCAGTCTTGCTGCCGGGAGCAGGGCAAGGCACAATTCTGTCCACAGAAGGTGACACTTTTTCCTCAAAGACGTTGAATTCCAGCCACTCTGGGGAGTGGGGGGAGATAGAATCCTCCAGCAGAACTTTTGCTTGCTCGGGTCTCTGCAGTGTGAGATTAGAGGGGTTATTCCCTGGCCATAGAGAAGTTTTGACTAACTTAATTAAAATAGCTTCTACTCAAGACCACTTCCCCAGCCGCCCCTTAAACGTGTTTGGCAGGGAACGTCCCTGCCATGCTGGGGTGACTCTTTTGTAGCGATGTACTGAGAGCTACTTGGGTGATTTTTCTTGGGGGATTGACAGGATTCTGTGAGAAACTTCTCGACAGAATGGGGACCTCTCTTCTCCGTGACACACGGAACACGCACTTCCCTGGGAAACTGTTTGGAAAATCTGTGTTTTCATCCTGCTCCTTGTTTTGCCTTCAGAATGTCAGGGATAGAGCCATATTCCATTTTTAGTTAATAATCAGCTCATCGGCTCTCTGGGGCTTCAACATAATGAGTCAGAAGCTTATGACTGACCCCAGTCTCCTCTTTTCCTCTGCCTCCTGAAAACAACCCGAGGACCCACGACGTCAAGTGAAGCTTTAATATTTCAAGGGAGATTTTTCCATCGAGGCCAGTACAGCTTTCTCGTGACAGTTCCAATTACTGTATTTCTCTCTTTTTAACTATCTTTTCTTAAGCTGCGGAAGTATCGGGAGTTTGCGACTTTTAATGCTTGGAGCACCGAACAAAGGATCAGTGGTGCAGGCTGTCTCTTCTGGACTATCTCCACCGCTTCTGGGCAGAGGACGAAGATGGCTTTAGCGGGCAGCACCGTGAATGTTGTATCTGTGTAGTGACCCTGAAATTGAACTGCAGCCTGCTAGGCCACTCAGGTGCATTTGAATTTTCCAGGAGAATCTGGGACAGATACTTGTCCTCTTCATTCACTCCCTATTTGCTGTATGTATTACCCTCTCGCAATTAGAATAGGAATAAAATTAACTGCAAATTATATGCTCAGCTTCAGAGATTGATATTTCATTCTACTAAAGGAAAAAAAAAAGGCAAGCCCATAAATGATGCCCTTTTGCACTTCTGAGTCTAAAATTTCAGGGCTTCCCCCTAGTCATTTCCCTTGTGAATTCCTGCTAGCATCTCTCTCCCTCTGTCTCTCTTTCATTTTAACACTGAATGCTTTTAGAGGTGGTTTTGAGTTTTTGTAATAACAAAATTGTAAGTATAGTGAGGCAGAGCCACTTATTAAATATTAAAGTAACAGTATAAGAAGAAAAGAGTATGAAGAAGTCTTATCAGAACAAATGAGCAGTTGTTCACAGAATTTAACTCACGAAAGGCAGGGATGGAAATGAAAAGAGTAATGAAGCTCTTGTGATTTTGCATTATCATACACATTAATATTTTTTTTTTCATTGAAAACCCGTTAACTGATGTGCAAGGCTCTATGCCAGGTGTTTTAGTTGAGTAAAAAAGTGTGTAAGATCAACTTTGTCTTCAAGGAGCTTGCCTAAAAAGATGTAAGTTGCTGTAATCTTTGCCACTCTTTAATGGATGGAGAGATCGGGTCCAGCAGGAAGGGGACCTGGAGGAGTTTCATGCAGGAGGTGGTCAATAGAGGTACGGGGAGGAGGCATTTTAGATAACTGGACTGGAGAAGTCAGAGCAGACAGGAATGGATGAAACCTAATGGGACAATATTGCAAATAGTAAAGAGTCTGACTTGGTTGGGACGCAGAGCTCCCTCATGAGATATGACTGGGTCCTAAGTGTAAATAAACGTGGTAGACATTAAAATGAGTATCAAAAAGGTTCTGAGGCAAGGCGGCGTGTGTGGGCTTGCTGAACATTGCTGGACAGTGAGAGACCGGGTAAGGGGTTTGAACCACGGTGGCAGAGTGGGGAACGGAAAAGACGGCGCAGATGTGGGGGGCAGTGCTGAAGGGCAGGCAAAGGACCCACAGCAGGTGGAAGAAGCAGAAGACTCAAGTCTGAAACCCGGCTCATTCAAAAAGTCTTACTGTCCTCAAGAGAAAGAGGAAAGATAAGAACAGTTGCTGTTTTGTGGGGGTAAATGTGATGAAGTTAATTTTGGACATTTTCAGCTTGAGTTTCCAGTAGGATATCCAAGTGGAGACGCCCATTAGCAGTTAGCCTTGAGGATCTGGGGCTCAAGAGAGAATCTGGGGAAGGCGACGGTATGCTGTTTTCCCCCCAAGCCAGGTAGATTTCCCACTTCCTTCCTGCATTTCCAGAAGTGGTCCTAACTGCCCCTGCTGATTCTATACGGCTTTTCCCCAAAAGTCCTCTACAGACTTCTGTGGATTAGATGCAGGTGATTAATGTGGGCTTGGCTTTCCACTACCAGTTTACGTACTTAAACAGTAATTCAACTTGAGTCAAATTAATGTTGTCCCAATATCCTAATAATAATCCCCACTTGTGCAGATCTTATACAATCAAAGTGTTCTCCTTCATTGGTACTTCATTATTTAGAAAAATATTTCTCCTATCCTATTTAACTGGCACCTAGCAGAGTAGATCATAAGTATGTACAGTAGTTGTTTATTGAATGAATGAATAAAAGATTATGGAAGAGGCACTTTGAACATCTAACTCATCCCAAACAACTAATGTTCTCCTACTTTCCTTAACTGTGGAGTGTGTCTGTGTTCCAAATGTCCCCACGTCACAGATTTAATAGAAATGAGAAAAAGGAAAACACCTGTGGAGTATTTTGATTTCATCACTTATCACTGAATTGGAAAAAGTCTGTCATTCATACTTGAAGTCTCGATTTACATTAAATGTATTTTAAAATTTAAATTGAAAATAATCTACATTAAACATTCAACTTCAATAGAAGTCTTTAATGCTAATATTAGACACTAGGCTGTGGGTTGTCACCTTAGATCTGTTTATACAAAGAGGGCACACCGCCTCTACATATGTGCTTAGCTACTCTCAGTCCCGTGGTTCCAATCTCAAGCCCAGGAGAAGCCTTAATGGCTGAGATTTTCATCTCCTTATCATTGAAGAAATCAGGGCTCGTGCAGGGTTCTCACAGTGGGTAAAGGTGGTTTCCTCCCTCCCCTAATTAGTGTCGTAGCTCCAATATAAAAGAACTACAGCATAGAAGTCACGGCGATAAATGAGCCCTTAGTTCTTCTCCCACACGAAAACAAGCCGCCCGTCGAAGGTGGCAGTCAGTCGAGCTCAGTGTTCCCAGAGGTGAGAGAGCCTAAGATTTTACCTCTCCAGACACAGACCAGCAAGAAGACCACCAGGGGCGTCCTGGATAAAAACCACTGGCCTGGCAGCTTTAGACTCAATGCTCTGTATTGCTTGAAGCCGGAATCACTGCCTCTCTGTGGTTTTAAGAACTGGAGGAATTTTGCATTTTAAGAACCCTCATCTCTTGGCACGAAGCAAACTCAAAGTGTTACTGCTCATCCTTTGTCATCTGTTTGAGAAAGATCGTATGATTTGTTTACTTGTAATGAAGCTTGACCATACTTCTCCAGGGGCTTTTTAAAAAGAAGGATGTGTCAGCTTGCAGATTTGTCCCCATGAATGAAACCACAAGCAAATTCTCTCTCCCTCCCCTCCCCCTCTCGTTTCTTTAGTGACCATCTGTGCATTACGTTACCATTGCCAGACCCTCTTCAAGTGGCTTATCTATGAGTGAATTCAGAAACTTCAAATTATAAAGGACACCCAGATAATTGGCCTGTTCTCCCAAGGATCTGTCCCCCGTGCTGCTGCCAGATTCCTTCTTAATGAACACATCGAGTGACAGTGGGATTCTTGAGCTTGTCCGCATCCGTGAGAAAATGAGCTTCCCTGCTTTGTAACAGCTTGTGGCTCGGGGAAAAAAAAATGACAGCCATTGCACAAGTCTCCTTTGAAAGTCGTCTTCTTTCCCATAAATGATACTTTGAGAACACACTTAAGGGGTTATTAGTTTTCTATTTCATGCTTGGCCTGTGTGTGAGAATAACACCAGCTGTCACTGCAAATCAGTAGCTAAACACGCTTTGTCTGGTTAATGTGAGCATTTAATATTTGGCTCAATTAAAAATTAACTGATGAAAGTACATGTCAAATGGAAACTGAAAATACCTTTGGAAGGAATATTGAAAGGGCATGGCCAATGAGGAAATTAGTGCTTTTAAAACGTGGGGACTTGGGGGAAACTTAATATGAGTCGAGACCCTTGCCTCTTCCTCTGGACCTCGCTACCTGTTTGACTCAGCACGGTACTGGAAAGGATGTCCTCATTCTTACGATGTAGGACCCAGCGGCATTTCTGTATTTTCTAGAGAATAACTAGGGTGTTTTGTTTTGTTCCGTTTTATGCTGAATGATACAATGAAAGCAAACGGAACAAGGGATCATTTATTCATTTGTTCCACTTTTTTTTTTTTTTAATGGAGCACGTGGTTAGGCCAGGCCCTGGGAAAGTGGGAGTGCTCCCAGTTTGTGGAGTGGAGATCATCACCCCGATGATGTGGAGCCTCGAGAGAGCCAGGAGAGAAGATAGACAACCACAGCAGGGGCACTTCAATTAGAGTCCAGGAAATCTTCCCAGGAGAGGGGGCTGGAGCCTGAAGGAGGAGCCGGAGCTAACCTAGAGGCGTGGGAAGGAGGAGCGAAGTGTGGCCAGCGGCACGAACCTGGGGAACAAAGGTCATGGACGCCAAGAGCCAGTGGTGGGTGGGCTGCTGGCCAGCCGGAGTCCAGCTGGGCTGGAGCGAGCGAGGCGAGCAAGGGGGCAGATCAGAACCGGCAATGCGGGAGTGGCACCGGGGAAGGGTTTATTCTAGAAAGGTCCTGCCTTGAATGAGACAGGGAGAAGCTGGCTCAGCAAATGAGCTAAAGACCTGTACCTGACCCGGACGAATGGTAGTAGGGACAGCAAGAAGCGGATAGCTTTAAGCAATGATTAGGACTAGAACGGACTGATTTTTATTTAGGAAGATAGAGTGATGGACTGAATGCTTCAGAACATGGCTCATTTCTCCTTCAATTACAGTGCTCTTTTTCCATAATCATTTTGAAAAGAATATGGTCCTCGTCGTAGATACATGAAAATATATGTTTTTCTTATTTCCCATTTGTTTCAGTTAACCCTGCCTGACTGGAAATTTTATTTTGTTAGGAGTCTCCTTCTAATAAATCGTCATTAATAACCAGTTAACAAAACTATATTTGAAGAAAGAAAGAATTCAGTTTTGAGAGGCAGTTTTCATAGAATCTTCCTCCGCATGAAAAAAAATCTCAAGAGTGGCATCTCACCTTGACGGAGGATTTTAAAGATTTTATTTATTTATTTGACTGAGATCACAAGTAGGCAGAGAGGCAGGCAGAGAGAGGGGGGGAAGCAGGCTCCCAGCTGAGCAGAGAGCCTGATGCTTGGGCTCAATCCCAGGACCCTGAGATCGTGACCTGAGCTGAAAGCAGCAGAGGCTTAACCCACTGAGCCACCCAGGTGCCCCTCGACCGAGGATTTTAAAGTTTCCAAGGGAATTTTGTGTCTGTTGGCCCCTTTGGTCTTCATGGCGACCCTAGACCAGGCAGGTGTTACAGTCCCACTTTCTCCGCCCACACCCTTTTTGTCCTCTCTTTGTTCCCATGCAAAGAGAAAGTTCTGGGGAGTTGCGGGGGAGCCAGAAAGGCCAGAGGAGCTGGTCCTCGTTCCCAGACTCAGAGTCCAGTGGTTCTGTCCTTACACTGTGCTGCTTCTCAGGGTCTGTTTTCACAAGGACACCAGATTCCTCAACAGAAACTTAATCCAGTATATCTAATTTTGAAAAGTAGTATCCTCTGCTGCCTTTTACCTCAAAAAAAAATGTCAAGGAAATTAAAATGTAGTCTTTTGTTTCAGGTTTCTCTCCCCCCTCCCCCTTTCGATTTGGCTTTTTGAAGGGGGCTTCATGTTTATGGGATGGGCAGAGGGACACCTGACCTCTTGCCTTGTGAGGCCCACACGTCCGCTCACGATGCTGCGGCTGTGCTTGGCGGCTGGGCAGGACTGAGCAGGCAACGCCTCCAAGGGGACAGTGGTGTGAGGGACAGAAGAGTTCTCGAAACTCAGCATGAGGGCTCTGGGACACAGCAGGGCAGGTAGAATTATATGAATGTAGACAATCACTTTGCTTGTTTGGCATCTAACCAGCAATCTGCGTTTTTGTTAACTCCTAAGATTGGCCTCTTTAGGTAAGCAACATAAACTTGGTGATGAAAGCGGTTTCTGAATTTAAAAAGCGGTGGAGCCTTCATCAGCAAGCTCCCAGAGCGTCTAAAGGGCACGTGGCTATGTTAGTTCAACCTCATTTATTCAGCAAATACTGAGAAGAGCGCTGGAGTTGTAGCAGAAGACGTGGCGGTCAAGAGCTGTCCCTCGACCCTCTCGTGAATCCGTTATGGAAGTTAGCACAGTAAGCAGGCAAATCATTCACCATATAAGGGACTACAGTATAGCAGAAAGGGGACAGGCTGATAAGAGAGTGTCGATGGGCCTCATTAACTCTTGCGGGAGTCCTGGGGTTCCTCCAGTGGTACCACAGATTACACAGAGAGGGTCAATGGCAGAAAACACAGTGTTCTACCTTAGTATAACACAGCCCGTGTGTCAGTTCAAGTGTGGGGTGGGGGTTGCATGCACAGTAGAGGGTTAGAGAAGACTTTCGTTTTTGGCCAAAATGTTTGGAACGTTTTCCCCCCTTACCCCTACTGGTCTTTTCATTTCCCACATTTCTATGTATCACAATGTTGTTCAATGGCCCCGGCCCCAAAGGCCAGGAGGAAGGAAGGAACTGATTTCACCCCACCACATGCCAGACTCTGTGCTTAGTGCTACGATGGATAGGAGATAATTCAACCCCCATAACCTCTTCTGAGGGTAGGAAGTGGAATTACAGATTGAGGAAGCAGAGGTTTGCAAAATCAAGGAATTTTCCCCAGTAAGAGGCAAAACCAGATCCTTTTTTAGGCAATCCAAGCGGTCATGGATATCCTCTAAAACTTAAGGAATTTTTTTTTTTTAATGTAAAATAGAAACCTATTAAAAAGTAACACTTGACTGCATGTGACTTTTTGGTTTCTTTTGTGTTTCCTTAGGAAGCCAATTAGTCATCTTTATTTTAGTAAGGAGGAGGTGAAATCTTTCATAACACGAACTTTTAAAAGTTCTTTCATAGTTGAAAAAAAAAAAAGAGAAACATTTTGTTTCTGTCTTTCTCCTCTTTGGCTCCAACAGTCCGTGTAAATAGCTTTTGAAAAATAAGTAGTAATCACGCTTCATACTGTAGACCAGACACCTGATTCTGAAACTGCCCCAGGGGTCAGCGTGTGTGTGTTGGAATAACAAATGTGCAGTGCGTTCCTGGTTCAAGAGAAATGACCTCACTGTCCAATTGTAACCTACCTGATGCCTTAATCAGGAGGTGGGAAAAGTCTGTGGTTTTACCTCTTGGGTCATCCTCAGCCCTCTGCTGTCTTATTTTAGGCATGACCTTAGTGTTTTTTTCCAGAGTCCAGAGGTGGAATGACATGTTACTCAAGCTTACAAGATGATGATGTATCCCTTTTTTTATATTTAGCTGTAAATTTTATTCTACTCATAAACAAACCCACTTTCAGCCACCACGGTGTATCAAGGGAGAGTTGTTTCCATCTCCCTTGGTTTAATTTGGATACATTTGACCTAGAACAGCACAGTGTTTCCACAATAACATTTGAACAGGATGCTGCTGGGCTAGTCTGCAGGGTTCAGGGAGTTTTGGAGTGGGCCAGGAAACGACTTTCTTAAAAGAAACCTAAACACTAAGACCTGACAAGATAGGAAACTCTTACTAGGCTCCTTATTAAACGTATCTCTGTTTTTCCTTGCTTTCTCATTAATTTCTGTATCTCTTCGTGTTATTAAACAGTATCAGTTGACTAGTTAACTTAAGTTCATGTGCTAAATGAGTAACTCAAATTCAGAAGGCATAAAATAAAAACAAAATTGTTTGAAGGGGTTTGTTTAAGAAAGCATATGTAAATAAAAAATTAAATTAAACGTGTCTCCCAGGCACAACACGTTTTAATTTTTAGAGTAGAACTTCATGGTATTTCATAAGGAAGCAAAAAAGGAAGGGAAATTATTATTCAGGCAGAGAGACAATAGTAACCTTTTATTTATTGAGACAGAGTTCAAAACCAGGCTCCCCAAACCCTGGGATCTGTGTTTGCTGAACTGAACACCCCACTAGCTATTTCCGCTCTCTTCTGGGGACTAGCCTGCTTTAAAAATGTGGGTCCAATATAATTAAAGTGTTTAATTTATAAGCTATAACCCAACATGATAATGTTTAAAAGTCTGCTTTATGTATTTTTACAAATTCTTAAAATCTCAAGGACTTGAGATAATTAGGACCTTTGTTTTTTAATGGCTTTCTGTGTGACCTCTTAGTAGTAGCAATTGATCTTGGGACAAGAGAGGGGTACATTTGGATTCTGTGCCCAGGACGGGCTCCCTCCTGTCTAGCGTGAAGAGGAGAAACCTCTTTCCTTTCTCTGCCTCAGTTGTACCTGCGATGATTTATAATGTTGACGTGGAAACGAAGAGCACTCATTTGTCACCAGGATTGTAATTGGTGGATGAAAAGTCTTTATGACCACAAAGTCCATTAACACTCTGTTTAGTAATTATGATGATTTTAAACACAACTAAGAACTAGGAAGTAATTTCAGCCCCTGCTATGCACAAGGGTAACACAAAGGTTACACGCCAAAGGTCATACCCATTAGTCATAAGAGCTAGGCCATCATTCTTAACAGAGTTGGGGTGTGTGTGCTGTGTGTGTGTGTGTGCGCGCGTGCGCCCGCAAGTGTGGGCTTGGAGAGAAAGAGACAGAAATAGACATACCTGATAGTTACCATTTTAACCATTTTTTAAGTGCATAGCTCAGTGGCATTCCATAAATTCTCAGTGTCGTCCCACCGCCCTCCCCATCCGTTCCAGAACGTTTCCACCACCCCGAACTGAAACTGACTCCATTAAACACAAACTCCCCATTCCCTCCTCCCCTTGGCCCCCTGTAACTACTTTTTTACTGTCCCTGTGAATCTGACCATTCTAGGCACCTCATACAAGTGAATCACACAGTATCTGTCCTTTCGTGTCTGGCTTATCTCACTAACAATATGTTTTCGGGGTTCATCCACGTTGTAGTCTCTGTCAGAATGTCATTCCCTTTTTTGAATTTAAAAAATTTTTTTCTTTATTAACATATAATGTATCATTTGCCCCAAGGGTACAGGTCTGTGAATTGTCAGGCTTACACACTTCACAGCACTCACCAGAGCACATGCCCTCCCCAGTGTCCATCACCCGGCCACCCCATCCCTCCCTCCAACCCCCAGCAACCCTCAGTTTATTTCCTGAGATTAAGAGTCTCTTATGGTTTGTCTCCCTCCTAATCCCATCTTCTTTCATTTTTCCTCCCTTCCCCCCATGATCCCTGGCTCTGCCTCTTAATTTCCTCATATCAGGGAGATCATATGATAATTGTCTTCCTCTGATTGACTTATTTTGCTCAGCATAATATCCTCTAGTTCCATCCACGTCATTGCAAATAGCAAGATTTAATTTCTCTTGATGGCTGCATAGTATTCCATTGTATTATACCACATCTTCTTTATCCATTCATCTGCTGATGGACATCTGGGCTCTTTCCACAGTTTGGCTATCGTAGACATTGCTGCTATAGACATTCGGGTGCACGTGCCCCTTCAGATCCCTACATTTGTATCTTTAGCTTAAATAATTTTCCACTCAGAGTTTTTTTGGTTTTGTTTTTATTTATAATACATCTTCTCACAAGGTCAGTTACCATTTTTTTCTGGTTTGTAGAAATGGCACAGACAGTCCATTAGTCCCGAGTGAGAAGCAGAGCCTGCAAATTATTAGAAAAATTACGTGGAGAGTCTGACTATACGGAAGAGGATAACAAGGCCACGAAGCCCCGCCCAGGAATGCCAGACCCGGCCGTGTGAAGCTCCTCTGTGTGGGGCGGATGGTGACGAAGATCATAGCAGTCCTCGAGGTTGTCCCCGGGTCGTGGCTCAGGCCAGGCTTGCGATGATGCTGGGTCAGCAGGACGGGTCCCTTTCCATCAGGGCGAGTTGAAGAGTTCAGGGAAAGTGGGTAGTCTGTTTCTGAAATGTTTCCCTTCCAGATGGTTAAGATTTTTTAAAAGTTTTCGGTTCAATCATCTGAAAAATGGGCTTATGGGCCACGATTCATTCCAGAACATAGGGCGAGGGAGGAGGCAAGGCAGTGGCAGCGTGAAAAAGAAGCAGCAGACGAGGCACCCTCACACGTGGGCTCACCTGCACCTTCCCTTTCTTCGACCTCACTTTCTAGGGCCGAGCATGGAAGGGATCCGGACTATGGGGCATGTGGGTGTTGGTGTCTCTGGGGGGTTTCTGCTGGAGTGCTGTGGCTAAGTTATCCTCGCTCTGCCAGAGGGACATTGTTGGCATATTTGGAACAACAGGCGCCCTGCCAGTGCCCCGGAAGGGCTCGTGTGCCCTGACTCAGAGCATCTGCCCCTGGACTTCGTTTCCACTACAGGACAGTGACATGTGGTCACTCGCTTGTTCACCAGGCTCAATGCCTGCGAGGTTTCTCTGTGTAGTCTCTGGCCTTGTGGAGGGCAGCCGATTGGGGAGGCAGCCCCTCCACTGGAAATCTCGCAATCCAGTGAGTTCTTCCTGAGGAAGTTAAGGATGGCTTCCTGGAGGTGGCACCTTGCAGGCTGGGCCTTGAAGGCTACGTAAGAGCTTGCCCTGTGGGGGATGGGAGAGGGTCCTGTGTGCAAGTACAGAGAGTCATGGGAAGGTTGTGACGAGTTGGGGATGGTGCAGAAGTCAGCATGACCAGAGGATAGGCGTTGTGGGGTGGAATGCAAGGAGATGAAGCTGGGGGCGGGGGGCGGGGATAGGCAAGGCTGATGCACCAGGGCCCTGAGGGTCTCCCCGAGAACTTGGATTTGGTCTTTGGTCTCTCATGCGGCAGAGGGCCGGTGACGGTTTCTAGCAGGATAGTAATTTTTGTTGGAGGGGGCAGAGGGAGTCCAGGTGGGAAGAAGGGGCAGGGGTCCCTCTCGGGACGAGGCTGAGCACCTGCGCCTGGGCACCTGCCCCTTCTTCCCATCGGGATGGGACAACTGTGAAAGACATTTCAAAGGTAGAATCTGTAAGGTTGTGCATAGGACTTGAGGAATGTGGATGCAACTTGACCATCACTGACCTCTCGGTGCTCAGCGCAGGGCAAGCCCACAGCGGTGCCCAGTAGATGCGGACCGACCGACCGACTGACTGACTGGACAGTCTGCGTGGATGGTAAGAGCAGCACCGGCCGCGTCAGAGGGACAGCCCAGCCGTATCACGGTAGAAGAGCTGTTGGTGCTGTGTGCGTGCACCCTGCCGGAAGCTTTCCAAACAGCCCATCTCCATGAACGCATTTCTTTCTTAGGACAGTCCCAGGAGCTTGGTGTGCTTTTGTCCTTGTAGATGAGGACACGGGGGCTTGGAGAGGTGACTCACGCCACTGCTTCAGGGACTGAGCTGGGATTTGAACTCAGGCATCCACAGGGTACTCGGTGCCCTTCTCCACAGCACTATGGCCTCTCCCCTTCTGGAGTTTCCTGGAAGCTGCTTGTGTCAAGGCCCCAGGAGTGATGAGCAGGCCAACAGAACCAGCGGTGGGAGGCACAGAAGCCTGCCTAGGAAACCGTTTATCTCACGTAGACATACCATCTGAGATGACCTTAGTAGAAATAACAATGGCAGTAATAACAGCGCTGCAGTCCTTTCCCTGGCATCCGAAACCAGCTTTGTAATGAAAATGGAATTTCTCTGGGAAAGAGTCCTAGAAAGAGATGGGCCTTTGAGATAAAATAACAAATTGTAAACTAGCATCAAATTGTTTTCTGTGTGTTTTCCCTTGCAGGCTTGCCTTCTCTGTTGTGTCATTTACTTTGTCCACTTGGCGCCTACAGATCCGTCTCCCAACCCCACCCATCCCTGCCCCCTCCCCCACCCCGTGACCCAAAGGAAGAGGAAGGAGCATGCGCATCTAGGGGCAGTGGCACCCTACCTTGAGTTGACCCTCAAGGAACCTGGGGGGAAGGGGAAGGGGTCCTCTAGGGGAAACATTGCTTCTTGGAATGGAAGCCTGTGGCTTTCTGGAATGAAGGGTGGTGAGTTTGGTTTCCCAGGTGGCCCACAGGCCGGAACGTGAGCTCCACGGCTCAGGTGAGCGCGCCGTCATGGATCGTTACAGCCCCAACCGAGGCTGTGTTGTCATGCCATAGGTCAGAGTCACATAAAATAAACTCTTGTCATAACAAAAGGACGTGGCAGCCAGATTACATCTCAGAGCTCCTCCACTCCTTTACCCCAGAGGACACGCAGTGTAGGGAAGGGCTTCTATTTTTATGCTGATTCCAACCAGGGGTCTGCCTGGCTCTCCCACCCTTGTAAGTGGTGATAAATAGTGGTGGCCATAGCAGCATGGAGAGAGTGTGGCCTGGAAAGCCAGCCAGACTCTCTTGGCTCCCATTTTATGCAAATTTGCCAAACAGAATGCAAATGATTTCACAGTAATGTGGAAGGTGGGGGGGACAAGTGCTCATCTGTTTTCAGCGGTCTCCCTGGGCTTCTGGCAGTGGCCCCTGTAGAGGCACCGGGGTAAAAGGTAGCTGGGAGGGAGGGGCTCCCACTGTCAGGAGAGACCTCACCTGGGATTTCACCAGGAGCAGCAGCTTTCCCTTTGGCAGCCTGCAAGCCAGGACTTCTGGGTTTCAAGAATAGGAAAAGGTCAACACGGACTAATGCCTTTTCAAGTCCTTTCCGCCTCTTCTTATCCCATGATGTTCCATGATCACAGGAGACATCCAAACACTTACCATTCTCACACGTATCGACAGGGCATTTAAAACAGTGTGCTAGGCATCAAAAAAAGACTCGCAAGCTTCAAAGCGTGAAACCGTGACGAAGTGTGTCCCAGATCCCCTCCAGTGTTCGGCAGTGCCGTAGCCACTGGGCACGTGATGTGTGGCTAGCCTGGCTGGAGATGTGATTGGAGTATAGAGTACCCACCAGCTTTCAAAGACTTTGTGTGAAAAGATGAATGCAAAAATGCTTTATTAGTATTTTTAGGTTAATTTTTATGTTAATTGTATGTTGTAGTGATAGTGTTTTGGATATATTGGTTTAAATAAGACTATATTAAACGTGGCCACTCAAAAATTTAAAATTACTCGTGTGGCTCCTGTTATATTTCTATTGGACAGTACTGGTCTGGACTGCTAACCGTTTATTACACAGTATGGTCACCTTTTTACCCCATCTTTGGATCTTATTATATGGGAGGGTAGAAAGAGCTTCCTTTTTGCCCAGACGAGGTATAGTTTAGATAGCTTTGTGGCACACTGTGTGACTCTTTCCCAAGTGTACTCGCATCCAGGTTCTCATTGAGCCACGCATGGTGCATGCAGGGAGGGCCTGGCCACACTTTTAAAGGTAAGTATCTTGAAGTCAAAGAGGAGGCTTGCCCACCTGCCTCAAGAGTTGGGGTTGGGAGTACAACATCAGACTTTCCACCGCTAGTCCGATGTCTGCTAGAAAGAAACTAAAAACTAGGAATATTTATTTCAAGGCAATGGGACAGGATCCCATTTAGAAGTAAATATGTCTGTGTTTGTGAATGTAGCATGTCCTGCCACGGACTGATGTGACACATTCATCCAGGGACGGAGCCAGTACTCAGTGGAAAGGTGGGACTCACGTCTTGGGAACCATCAGGTCAAAGTTAGGGAAGGGTTTGTGCGTGTTGTCCTGATAAGGGGATGCTTTCTTCTGTTGGAAGTCAGCTGGGGTCCTGTCCTGTGCCTGGCGGTGTGCAGCAAGGCCAGCAGATCTCACCTGCCAGAAAGTTCTGAGACTGAGTTGGATTGTCCACAAGATGGAAGGACAAAGCAGCTACCCTGGACAAAAGAGGCAGGAGATCAGATGCCAGGAGTCCCTTGTGAGTTACTGGACTCCCAGCCCTTCTAACAGCAGATGTGGAAGGGAGTTCCTCGCCCCAGGAACCGGTTCTCTGAATCTCTGGACATCAGCTAGGCATCCTACCATTTAATTCAGTTTTGACATTGACTATCTGGAGTTGGCATCAGATCCCAAGCCTGCCCCCTGCTTTAGATACCAGTGTCTGAGCCACCCACACTTCTGACCCACCAGTTATAAACCAGAGGTTTTCACTACCCCTTCCTCACATTTGATAATTTATTGGAATGGTTATCATTGGAGTGGTTATGACTCAGGAATATACCTGGCTTACTACGACTGGTTTGTAATGAAGGATACAACTCAGGAACACCTGAATGGAAGAAGTGCATAGGGCAAGGAATGGGGGAAGTGCCGGGGAGCTTTCACAACCTCTTGGACCGTTCATCAACCAGGAAGCTCTCAGAACCCTGACAGTTCAGGGGTTTGAATGAAGCTTCTATTATGTAGTAGGTATGACTGATGAAATTATTGGCTGTAGTGATTAACTCATTCTGTAGCCCCTCTCTCCAGAAAAGGTTCTGGGGATTGGGGCTGAAAGGCCCATCTCCTTGTCATCAGGTCTTGAACTTTCTGGTGACAGGCCTCCCCTCCGTCCTGAGGTGATACAAGACCACTGGCCACTAATCATCTAATTAGCATACAAAAGACACTCATCAGTAGAGATTCCAAGGGTCTTAGAAGCTCTTGTGTCCGGAACTGGGGACTGAGGCTGCGTATATTATAACAAAAGATACCGCTATCACTGCTGTCATTCAGGAAATTCCAAGAGTTTTAGGAGCTCTGTGCCAGGAACCGGAGGTGAAGACCAAATGTATATTTCTTATTATATCACAATATCACACACTCAATCCAGACACAGGATGGGGGAGGTACACTTGTAGCGAAGAAGAAGCTATCAAGGTCAGGAGTCTGTGGCTGGTCTGGCGGGTGAGATTAGCCCAGCACTGAGGGCCGGGGGCCAAGAGCCCTGGGTCGTGTCCCAGCCTTCTGAGCCGTTTGCTGTTTGGGTGCGTTGCATGCTCCTCTGAACTTCCGTTTCTTCATCTGTAAATGAGAGAGTTGGATTAGAGGGCCTCTCACTAGATTTTGTGATTCTCTAAGTTTCGAAGGCTAGGGATCAAGTAGGGTGGTATTAATATCCAATCAGTGAGAGCATTGGGGTTTGGTTTTACTGCTTTTTCTTTTGTCTAATATACTCGGGGGCCCCTGGGATCCGTGGTAAATATCATCACTGGCTTGGACCAGTTATTTGGCCCTGAATGAGTCAGGGGTTGGGTCTAGGATTCCCTTAGAGCTTTGGCCTGTGCACGGGTGTTGTCGCATAATGTCTACAAACATGTATATGTATTTCTCTTTCCTGGCTCTCTTCTCTTCACCCCTGTCCTTTCTGTGAGTCATAATTATTTCTTATCTGATCTCTTGGAAGTCTGCCTGTTGTGCAGGTAGTAACTCTCCCCCACGTCGATCAGATGCCGTAGAAAATCACTGCTCATTCTCTGTCTGCAGCTGTGTTTCCTGCTTTGCACCACCTATGAACTGAAATCTCCTGGGCTACCCATGAAGACTTAAGAATCTCACTCCTTTCCTTTGTAAAGACTAGGTTTTAATTCCTTTGGGGAGGTGTGGGGAGACAAAAGCGCTTGGATCTCGAGGTAGCTCTGTACTTCGTAGAACATCACCCCAGGACCACATTCCCCCACTGAGGGTTCCAGCCACCTCTTCCGCCTCATTATACTTTGCCGAGCGCTGAGAAGCCTGGCATCGTTTCTGCTGGAATGAAAAGATTGGCAGAGCTGCCCGAGACAGCAGTAGCACAAAACACTGTGGCAGAAGGTTTGGTCTATACCAAGGCAGCCAGAGTATTAATTGCATTCTCTGTGATCACAAAAAAAAAAAAAAAAAAAAAAAAAAAGCGCTGAATTATTCTCTTCGTGTTTTAAGAATGACAGGCTTTCGCTCCGCCAGCTCTAAGTGTCGTGGTATCACATGGCAAGGAGATGCTAGATTTGAAAAAAGAAGTTTCGAAGTGAAGATCTCTGGTAGGCAGCTAGTTCTTAAAAAAAGATCTAAAGATGAGCTCTTTCACAGTGGGTACCTGTAGAAGTTAGGAAATGGGGGGGGGGATTTCTCTCCATAAATGTATGCGGTCTCTTATATGTTCCCATTTCGAGATCTTGTTTTAAATTTTGAAATGAGACATTGGAAGTTCCTAGCTACAGTTTGTTTTTGTGGGTGGGTTAGTGAAAACGTGGTCAGGAGGATTTTGAGATGTGCTTATCTTCCCCCAGACCCTGTACCAACAGGCTGGGGAATAACCAAATGTCCGCGCCAGGCACTCACCCGCTTGTGGGGAGCGTACCCCGTTCACACCCCCATGCTGACATGTATGTCCCCCAACACACGCCCGGTCCTCGCCCAGTCACCGCCACCCCCAGACCCGCAGAGGATATTTTGTCGAGACTGTTTGTGATGGTTTAACTTGGTTGGGAGGGGGAGAATAGATAAAGCAGGTGTCGGCCCGTGTATTGGGGATTTTCCTCTGGTGAAAATTGTTGTTCTGTGCCGCACCCCACCCTCCCTTCACAACCCCGAAAAAGAGAAGTATGTGCGTTGCTGATGTTCAGGGTTTGAGGGTGTTTTGGTTTAAAGTGCTCAGGGGATCAGAGAGCATTTCGTTCTGGGTAGTGCGGTCTGGAGAAGTGTTTTGGTTTCATGTGATGAGACCTGTCTCACCAGTCCTGCTGCTTGGGTGTTCTCTCTCTCTCTCATTCTCTCTCTCTCTCTCTCTCTCTCTCTCGGGCGGCGGGAGGTGCAGGGGGAGAGCGTGCAGGGGAAGTAGCTGCTGAGAGCCTGGCTGGATGCTGGTAGGAGGAGGCTGGGTCCCACCGGCTGCACCAGAGGCTTCGAGCCCAGCTCCACTCTTCTGAACTTGTCCTGCCAAAGCGAGGCTCCTCCAGCGAACACCAGCTTGCGGTGGGAGAGCCATTGTTGACATGACTGGTCATCCGCAACGGGAAGATGCCAGATCGTGAAGACCTTCCGTCTTCGGGCTTCTGAGCCCACTCCGCTCAGTAGGGAGCTCGTTTTCTTTCCTGGTGCATGGTGTGGGAGAGCGCTTCACTCCATGGAAACTTCTGGAGCAGAAGCCTTTTCTGACAGCCCCCACTCCCCCCACCAAAACACACCCGTTTCACCCACAGAGTCAGGGAGAACCGTTAAGCCAGTCCTCAGTGCCCTATCTCTGGCCAAAGGACCATTCATTTAAGATGTGGGAGAGAATGGCTCTGCCGTTCTCACCTGCTCAGTGCCAGGCACGAGCCCCTCTTCTCCGGGGGAGCCCTGCTCTGTGATCAGAGTGCAAGGCCCTGCCTGGAACTGTGGATGTAAGGCGATATGTAAAGCCTGCATCATTTCTAATCCATGTTCCTTAGTTCAGAAGAATAAAATCTTTCTAAAATATTGTATTTGTTTCAGTGTCCGCCTTAATCTGTCAGATTGCTGTCCATTCATATCTCTGACCATAAAGGTTACTGTCCAAGCTGGGACCTTACAAGGGTGAAAGGAGGTGTTATTAATTACTACACTGGGACATCGGGAGAAACTGGGATGGTCCCGGCATGGGCAGCTATAGGCATAACCCTGGATGAATTCACCTTCTTAAGGATCTGGCATTACTTTTTTTAAAAAAGGTTTGTGCTAAATCCTTTCTGCATTTTTCTGAAAACCAAATGGACTGTTTCATAGGTTTCCATGTTGGAACAAACCACCCTCCATACATCTCCCTGAGAACCACTCTAGCTGACCTATGACGTCTTTCCCTGGGTCTTGTCTGGACTCCGGGTTTCCACGCCAAAGAGACAGCCCCATGGAGCTCTCCTGTTCTGTCTCACTCCCGTGAGCTCAGCACGGCTCCCAGGCTTCTTGGCCTCTAACCCAGCTTTCTTCCCATGGTATTCCTCTGCTTCACAAATACACCCCCTTGTTTAGGAGTCTAAGATTAGGAAAAAGAGACATAAAATGGGCTCCACATCTCTTCAGTATGGTCCCCTTGCACTTTTCCTCCATGGGAAGGGAGAGCATCTAAAGCATTCCTGTTCTGGTCTGTTTTAATGAGGAAGAAAAAAGAATACTCAGGAGTAGTCCAGGACCTCAGTGGATAGTGTGACAGAGAAGGTTCCAGATGAACGAGGTAGTTCTAGGCCGTTTGCTCTCCTTCATGCTGTTGAATGGGCTCTCGGGTGCTGTACTTTTGCATGTTGGGAGAGGACACCTTGGTTTAACTACAAACCCCAAGAGGGTGTTTTCTCTGTTTATTCCGCCTTCTGTGAGTGAGGCCAGGCGCAGCAGGCTTGCGGAGCCCTGGACACCTGACGAGTATCGGTTTCCAGAGCTGATGAGGGCCTGTTGAAGGGCGCTAGGCCGCGTGTGCCGGTAGCTGTCCAGCTAGGTAATGCTCCCATCAACACGGTCCTGTGAGTCCTTGATAAGAAGAGTGATGACTTTTTGAAAAACACAGAATATTTTTCTCACAGCCATGAACTTCCATCTCCCCGGTCAAAATGATAATACACTTTGGGAACAATTTAGAGATTCTTTCAACAAATGAAGAATGTAAACCCAGCACATGCGCCTCAAGAATTTGACATTGGAAGAAAATCTGCTTCATCCCACTAAAGTAACTCTTGTGAAAACCTCATCCTTTTTTTTTTTTTGCTTTTTTTTTTTTTTTGCTTTTTTTGCACTTTTCAATGTGCAGCTAAATTAGGCCACAGGAAAAGGATATCGTACCTTCAAAGAGCCAGGGGGGTTGGCTGGGTTCTTTCTATTCGTGGAAAACAGCTGTGGGTGCCGGGGGTAGAAGTCAGGCTTTTTGTTCCACGCTGAGGTGGGAAGGTTCGGTGGTGAGACGCAGGGCTCCGTTGTGGAGGAGGGAGCAGATGCCGAGCGGCTTTATCAACATCTTCTCCGCGTTTGAAATGTGTTGATAATGACCTGGGACAGAGAGACGGGTGGGACAGGGGTGGGAGTAGGAAAGAACATTCCTCCTACACAGCGCGCACATCTCCTCTTGTTTTTCTGTCTGTGGTGGCTGCAGATGAGGTGAATCAGGTTATTCGTTTCCCTGGCCTTCTACCCAGCACGAGGGTTTCTTGAAGCCCGTCGGGGCTGTTGGCCCCGGCGAAGCTCGAAGGAAGCCCGTGGGAGGAGGGCCGGCTTGAGCAGCGGGCGACATGCTCCTGCTTCCGTCGCGCTCCTTCTCTCAGGTCCAAGGCCCCCAGTGGGATTCAGCTTGGGTCTTGTTGAAAAGGATTGCTGCTCTGGCCCTTATTATGGGTGAGATGTGGCAGTGTTTTCTTTGTTCCAAGTTAAAAACCAAGGTTAGGAATTCTCTTTTGCTTTGAAAACCATGTTCTGAGGGGGGCATGCTGAGTAGATGGCTTGGAAGGCCTTTGAATACTGTTTCTCTCTCTTGTTTCCTGACTTTCTTTCCAGGGACATTCTCTACTCCCACAGTTTCAGTAGTGTGTATGGGCAGCTGATTCCTGAATGGCTGTCTCTGCAGAGTCCAGTTCTGCCCGTGTGTCCTGTGTCCTGATGAACCTGCCCTCCTGTGGGCAGCACAAACGTAACATATCATCACAAATACTTAATGCAGGAATAAACTCGTTATCCTTCCAGAACCTTCCTCGGACTCCACCGTTGGGCTCCACGTGGGCATCCCCATCACCCAGAGGCAGGACTTAGGATGCCTTTCTCGTGCTTCTGCTCAGCCCGTGCAGGGAGCTCCAGGCCCTGCCATCGTCGGTGACTTCCTAGGCTGGCTGCCACGGCCCTTAGTAACTCTTGCCTCAGAGATCCCATTAACCTGCTCCAGTGTCTGCTTCTTCCAGTTTATGCCTTATAACAGACTTGATGAAAATTCTTCCCTGATTAAAAAACAAAGAGGCTCCTCTTCTCCTAGAAGGAAAAGGAGCTTGCTGCTAAGTTCCTCCCTTGCTGGAATGCTCGTCCTTCAGCGGCCCCAGCTGCTCCGTAGCAAGGTTGGCCAGGCCTCAGACCCATCCTGTCTTCTCTGCTCTGGGCATTTTTGTTCCTGCTGCCTTTTTTGTTTGTTTGTTTTTTAGATTTTATTTATTTCTTTGACAGACAGAGAAAACAAGCAGGCAGAGAGGCAGGCAGAGAGAGAGAGAGGGGGAAGCAGGCTTCCTGTGGAGCAGAGAGTCTGATGCGGGACTCGATCCCAGGACCCTGGGACCATGACCTGAGCTGAAGGCAGAGGCTTAACCCACTGAGCCACCCAGGCGCCCCTGTTCCTGCTGCTTTTAATGCTCATAGTGCTCTGCTTCCATCCATGTTTTCCAAAATTCTGCATCTACTTAGTTCCCCTGGAGGAAGGAAGCTGGCCCTATCGAAAGCGACTCCACTGACCTCTACATCTCGACCATGCTTCCAGCCTTCCCTGGGCCTCCCTTCCAAGCTCTGATTCTGCTCTGAGGCACAGATGTTTGCTTTCCTAGTCTTTCTTCCTCTCCTAGGCAAGAAGTATGTGGAGGCCCAGCCTTACCTCTTCTGCATTTGTCTGTTCACCCCTGTGCCTGGTGGTCTCGTACTAATGGGTGCTCAGTGACATCTGCCAAAGAAATGAATCAGTGAATGAAGTATAGTGGTCTCGTCGTCCCTTACTTTAGGATTTGTTCACTTCCCTCCTGGCTTCATTCATTCGCTCAGCCATTATTTAGCGAGTGCCTGCCTCAATGCGAGGCATCTGGCTCCAGCAGCAGCAAAGCCAAGGTCTCTACCAGAAGGGGCTTCCATTCTACCTTCTTGCCAAGACTCCCCAACTTTGCAGTCACCCTACTCAGCTCTTGAAGAAACAGAACTGCAGTTATTTTCAATATTATTAACTTTATATTTTGTTATTCTGTGAATAAACCTTGCTGCCAAGAAGTTCTGCCTTCTTGGTGCTTTGCAACTTTGAGGATCTTGTTCTTAAAATTGGCGACGTATCCCCGTGGCTGGGAGGGGGTTGGAAACACTACTTCTTTTCGCTGCCTGACAACCAAATCAAGGCATTTTGCAAATTGCTCTGAAAGAGTGACAAAAGTCTCCTTGATTTTGAGGTGTTTTTTTTTTTTTTTTTTAATCTGCAGCATTGAAACTTTTGCTAGACTGCTGCCCCTGGAGTAGGAGCAAGTAAGTGCTCATCTTCCTTGGTTAATTGCTACATATTATAAAACAAAACAGCAGTGAATTACATCTGGGCATCAGTAAGAATGAAAAACAATTGTTTTTCAAAGTTTGATCTGTATGTTACCAATAAGGAAGAAATTTATCTTTTGTAGTATAGGTATATGAAAATAGGGTAGTGTTAGTGGGAAAGATTTATAGAGAAAGTGCCTAAAATTTTTATTGGATCCATATCGTTCTCTATTTGTGATTTTGAGTGACTGTTGGTCACAACACACAGACTCGGAATAATGTGCTGTCTTCACGTAGGACGCTCTAGCCACAAGTTCTTTTTTATTGTAGCTGCAGTGAAACGGTATTTGTGGAAAGATATTGCTTTCAATGCCAAAACCCAACAATTTTGTTTTCAAATTCCTGAAAACTAAAAAAAGAAATCTTGGTGACATAAATGTTCCAAATTCAAAATGTCCAAAAGTGAACTCATCAACTTCCTCCTTGAGCTGCTGTTCTCTGTCTGTTCTGTCTGGGTAATGATATCACCGTCCACCCAGACCAAGCCCATACTTTCAGATCATTTTCAACTCTGTTTTCTCATCTGTGAGGTAGAACTTTCCTGGATGATGTCTGGAGATCCTTCCCAGCTCTAAAAATCTATAGTCTACAGTTCCGTGGTTCCTTCTTGACACGAATTCCCCACACATCTCAAGCCCACCTTTGAATGGTCTCACGGGGAGAGTTATGAATTGGCCTCACTCTCTTTGAGCACCTGTTCCCAGCCCTGTTCATTCTCTTTGCCAAAATATCTTCCTAAAACACTGTTCTAGACCTTGAGAAATCCTCATTTTCTCAGAGCTTCTGTTTCCTAGTTAGTTCGTGGCTGGTCAAGAATATAAAACTATTAGCTTCAAAAATTCTTAATACCTTCTAAGAAAGTTGGTTCCTGGAGAGCCCCTTTGTCTTCCCAATTCAGGTGACGGGTGGGAAGAGCAGAAAAGCAGTCAGTTGCTCTGAGCAAGAAATCGTGCCGCGCAGCTGCTGGGGTAGGAGAGAAAGAATGTAGAGACAAGAGGATAGCTACAGAGGATAAGAGGTTGTGGGGAGAGGTGTGTGCAGAGGTGGTTCAGGGTGAGTGCTGCCGTGGAGTGTGCTGGTTATCTCCTCGGTGTCCTGCATTGGAGACCTGAGTTCCTTCAAGGCCCTCAGAGCTGTGTGGGACACCTTTAGGATGGGTCTTCATATTGTCACGGGAGTCAGGAGACCCAGATCCACAATGGGGGTAGTAACATCTACCCCTGGGGCACCGAGTTTTTGTGAGGTTTGGGTCCTAAGGAAATGTTGACCTCCTTCCCATGATTCGGTGCCACCTCCAACCTCTCATGTCACCTTCCACCCCTCACCCCGAAACTGCGCCCAAATCCTAACTCTATAGCTTCTTATGCAGGGGCTTTCTGGGCTGGCACTGGTCCTCATTCCCGCTTACCTCTCCCCTTCTGTCTCCTCTCTCCTTCCTGCTCTCCCCTCCACCCCCAGCCGCCCCAATCTCTTCGTGGAGTCTCTCCTTCAATGAGAATTAACCTTCCCTTTGTCTGGGTTCTCTCGGTGTTTATATAAGGCACAGTAGCATTGGATTGTAATCATTCATGTATGTCCCTGCGTGTCCTCCCCCACCAACTGTGTAAGAGGTTCTCAGTTCATATCTGATGAACTGAAATTCTTTCCTGGACAATCGCAGCAACTTTAAGGATCGTAAAAGGAACAGCGAGGCTGTTCTTTTACATGGTGCTCCCGTTTTGTGTACGGGGAGCTCGCCTGATTGGGGGCAGATTTTATCTGACCCATGTCCCGAAGCTGTGACTACCTCACGTGTCTGTGGTCTGTTTTCAAACAGCTGTCATAGGGTCAGAGCCCCCCAGGAGACCCTTTTAGGATGCAATCCAGATACACCCAGTGCAGGACGGACATCCTGGCCCTGATGGAGCCTGGCAGGCTGCTCCTGTGGAAAGTGGGTGCAGAAGCCCCCGTTATGGCCGCTGGGAACCCATACGGGTACCTCCCACCTTCCCACACCCTCCTCCAGTAGTCTGTCTGTCGTCGGGTGTAAGTGGCCACCAGAAGGCAGGGAATACGGAGACGTGCTTGGTGAGTGAAATCGAGTGGGTGCACTTCCAGCCTCCTCCAAGTACGCCCCCATTCATTCTCTCCGCTGCCAGCACCCCCTTGCTCTCACCGTCCCTCCCTTGTGCAGTGAGCCCCTTGGTGAAAGCCCGGCTCAGCGTTCCATTCCCGTGTCCGATCCGCAGCACATGGCTCGCATATGTTCAGTGTGTGGCCCACACAGGCCTCTAGAAGACGTCTCCCGTCCGGCACCTCCCCAGCCATAACCCATGTTGTATTTGCATATGTGCCCCTTTCCCAAGATCGCGGGAGGGGGGCGCTCTCTTACCCACATACGGCCCCAGTTAAGCCGCGCAGCCTTGGGGAGACTTCTGGAGCATCGCAAGGGCCCCTTCCGCCGCCTGGGGCTCCGTTCCTGAGGTCAGCCAGAGACAGAACCCAGCAAGGACAGAGCCTCCACCGACATTTTTCTTCCCACCCGGCCCATCTCCAGGGCAATGGTCTTCAGCAGAGAACAACAAGCCCTCATTCCTTGCCAGGGGAGTTGAGTACACAAGGCTCTTGGACGAGTGAGAAGTTCCCCTCAATGACCTTTGTTTTTCCATTTAAAGCGAATCCTTGTTCCAGCCCCCTTTCCTCCAGCTGCTGCTTATAGGCCCTTCTGGGTCCCTTGGGGGGCGCAGCCGCAGGTGAGCGGGCCGGGGCCGGCCCTGACCACAGAGCGGAGGTGGGGAGCCTGGTCTCGCGAGAGCTCTGGGCCTCCGCGACGCGCTGCCGGCAGCGACTTTCCCTTTTCCCTGGCGTCTACACTCGCTGGAGTGGAGCCTGAGAGGACCTACTGTGACCTTCCGGGTTCTCCCAGTCTGGATCCAGAGCTGCGTAAGCCTGTCTTGGGTCTGGGGGAGGAAAACCCCCCACTTCTCTCCTGCGTCACCTGGACTACGCTGCAACCAGAAATGTGGGCAGGAGGCCCCATGGCCTTTTCGGATGAGCTGTTCGAACCTTTAGGGGCAGTACGGGGCTCGGCTCTGGAATTTTAGGTCCTTGAGGCATGGGTTTGAAGGTAACTTTTTTGGATCTAAAGTTTCAAAGCAACCAGCTGGTTTTAAGGTCCCCATGGAGGGGAGAAGCCCCGCCACCAAGGGCCTGCGGAGGCCGCACACGTGGTGTAGGGAGAGATTCGGAGCCTCACGCTCAGGCCGGGGTGGGGGGGGGGGCAGGGCCCAGCCGTGCTCGGCCACCTTGTTGGGAATGACCCCAGTGGGGAGTCTGAACGCCTTTGGTTCGACTCAGTTCCTGGCAGTATCTCCTTCTGGGGCCCCCAGAGAAGGGAGACTAAGCCTTAGCTTGGCATGGGGGGATCTCCACCGGAATTTTGGTTGCTATAGACTATATATCTGTGTCCCTTCCCAAAATTCATAGCCTTTGGGAGATGAGTAGGTCATAAGGTGGGTCCCTCATGAATCTGATTAGGGCCCTTATAAAAGAGACCCAGAGAGCTCCCCAGAACCGTTAGAAGTAAGTTGCCGTTGTTCATAGATCACTGGGTGGATGCTCTTCTCCAGTAGCAGCCTGGGCTGACTGACACTTGGGGGTCTCAACCTTGGGCGCACATTGAAATCGCCAAGGCAACATTTAAAAATCCCAGGCCACGCCTCAGACCAATTTAATCAGGATATATGGGGATGGAGGGTGGGACCCGGGAATCCATGTGTCCCCAGGCGAAGATTGCCAACACCATGCTTCCAAGCCTCCCGTGGCACACAGGTACCCCTTTCGGTGACCGGCTACAGTTAGGGTGACAAAGGCTGGATCCCGGTTGCACAGGAAAGAAAAGCTTCTTTTGTGTCACTGAAGGGTCTGAAGTCAGATTTTCCACTGGACTGAGACACAAACGCCAAGTTTATTTTAAAAGTGCTCTTGATCTCCCTCAAACTAGGAAGTCTAGAGAATCCTGTGGGAGCCATTTTTTCGCACATTCGAGTGCGCCTTTCGCTTCCCCTGCCCCGAGCCTGATGGTTTTCTCCATCACCAGAGGGGCCTTGGGGCTTACTAGGAATATAATTGAACTGAAAATTCTGGGGTTGTGCACTTGGGTGACTGGGAAAGTGACTGAAATGGTTTTTCACCACCCAGTGAAGAGTGATTTGGAGGGAATGGGCGTCTCTTTAAATTGCCCGCTTTTCTGTCACGTTTCTAGTTTGGGACGTGGGTCTCACAAGCAGAGGGGTCATTCCTGGCTGAATCTGTCCAATGACGATTTGTCTAAAACTTTAAAAGGAGAAGAGCAGCACGGTACATTTGCATTCAGTTAACCATGCAAACCTTTTTAAGCTAACAAAATAAACAACTAAATTGGTGGTTTGTTTTATTACCAAAATGGTCGAGTGGCGGAGGCAGGAAAAGAGTCTACCTCCCAGGCTGTAAAAGGTTAAGTGTTCATGTCAAGGAGGACCAAAAACCTGAAAAGCTTTACTATTTGGCCGAATTTCACCGAAATCAGAAAGTGATCCGTTTGATAGCTAGCAAACAAAAAGACCTTTAGCGGTGACACAGAATGTTTTTAATTCTGAGGATGGGCTTTGCAGAACTCTGCAAATGACATTTGTTTTGGCTTTTGGTGTTTTTGTTGCCATGTTTATTGCCTTTAGTTCCAAGTGGGAGTAGTTTTCTGCTCCTAATTACCCAAAAGGCAAGAAAAAAATAACTAGAATTAAAAAGGGGTGGGGAGGGGAAATATGTCCTGAGAGTTTCATTAATTGCAAAATGAAGTTAAATGGTGCGTTCGATAAAAGTACTTCTCAGAACCGAAGGAAGATTTCTCAGAAAGAGCCCATTAAAGCTGGATCCTCTAAGGCAGTGGAAATCCCAGGAACAAAAGCCAAATGCCTGGGAATTGAGTTTCAGAAGAATTTTTTTGAATTGGTGCAGCTTGGTAATTTACAAAATGGGATGGAATCGCACACTGTTCTAAAATCTGTTCAGCTAAAATGGGATAATACATTTAGCTTACACGGACCACGCACGCTCGGCTCTTGCTATTATTATATTATTTACTGCCATTTATCAAGCATTTTCCTGTGGGCCAGAGCCAGTGTTTTGACAGTGGTGATTTCACTTTTGATGATTACAGAGATTCAGTGCCTTTCACAGAAGTCATTAGTAGATCATACAAGGGTCATAATGCCAACTCTTCGGCGCTTCGAGTAAAACCTGTGACGGCGTTTCAAGTATTATTTAGGTAGATGTTAAAGCTGAGCTTGAAAATAAGATTTCATTTCACTGACATGCTTTATAAATTGGATCTCTCTGTTCAGGAGGAGAAAAGGAAAATAAACGAAGTCAACTTTCTTTATTGTTTAAACCAAGGTTTAAAGTGGATATGGGGGCGGCTCATTTTCAAGGCCACGATTAGGCTCTTGCAGGCCAATCTGGGTTTTGAAGATTCGAAGCAGTTCTGATAAACTTCCAGGGTAAATTCTGATCTTTTGGCCGATGAGAGAAATAAGTACTAGTTGCGTCTCATGGATTGAAATTGCTATTTAAAGATAATCAGAGTTGCAGTTAATTATCATTATAGGGTGACCTGTTGCTTAACTTTCTTAATTACATATGCTGAGAACTTGGGGGTAACGGCGCTAACTGAACTGAATTATTAGGTTGAGGAATATTAAAGCCCTTTTAATCAACGAGAATCTTTAATTTAGCCATCGGCATTAAGTTTACCTTAGCTGATGACGCCTATGGGCTACAGTTACACTACAAACAGAGTATTTGGTAAAGCTGATAATACTGGTTACCGCTGTGGACTCCTTTTAGTTCACTCCTTACCATTAGAAATCCCTGTTGGTGTTTATGTTGAAACATGGAATAACTTAGGGAAATTGTTCACTGATCTTGGATGGAATCGTAAAAAACCAGCAACTACGAACAGCCAGACGGATAAACCATGAGCCTCTACGGGTGTCTTCTCTCAGTCGTGCACGTGTTAAAGTTACCTTGTCTGGCTTGTGGAAGTTCCTTACAATTACTGTTGCTACCATTTCTGTTTTCGAATTTTAAAGTAGTTTAAAAAATTGTGGCAAAATATATATAAGATGAAATTTACTACTTTACTTTGGAGCGGTTCGGTAGTGGCGTTTGTGCCGCCGTCACCATCATCTGCCTCCAGAACTTCCCGCATTTTCTCAGACAGGAGCTCTGGACTCATTAAACACTCACTTGCCATTCTCCTCTCTCCCTCGGCCCCTGGCAACCACCATTCTCTTTCTGTCTCTTAGGAATTTGATGACTCGAGGTCCCTCGTATAAGCAGAATCATATTTGTGTCACTTAGCATTATGTCTTCAAGGTTCATCCACATCGTAGTGTGTGTCAAAATTTCCTTCCTTTTTTTTTTTTTAAAGATTTTATTTATTTATTTGACAGGGAGAGATCACAAGCAGGCAGAGAGGCAGGCAGAGAGAGAGGAGGAAGCAGGCTCCCCGCTCAGCAAAGAGCCCGATGTGGGGCTCGATCCCAGGACCCCGAGATCACGACCTGAGCTGAAGGTAGTGGCTTAACCCACTGAGCCACCCAGGCTCCCCAATTTCCTTCCTTTTTAAGGCTGAATAATATTCTGTTGTATGTGTAGACTACCTTTTTGTTGGGTGCGTATGGAGGAGTGGAGCCGTCATCGAGGCAACGCCAGCCAGTTTCCCAGAATGGTTGTATCAGTTTACACTCACACCAGCTGTGTTTGAGAGTTCCCGATAGTTACACTGCAAACTTAGAATTGTCAGTCTTTTTATTTTGGCTATTCTAGTGTGTTCGTAGTGGCATCACACTGTGGGCTGTGTTTTTTTTTTTTCATTTCTCTGATAACCAGTTATACTAATTGTTTTTCATGTTTATTGATCATCTGATTTTGTGACATGCCTGTTCAAGTCTCTTGCCCATTTTTCATCTGTGTCTGGAATAAAATGACTGTTTCAGTGTGTCTGGGTGAGACAGCTACACCAGACGTCATCATGGTGTGGTCACATGTCCGGGATCCCCGAGTAGGATCCCTGGAAATGTGGCAGCCCTCAAGGCAGGTGCTGCAGATGTGTTATATGGGCAACTTAGTGACAATCAGTGTGGCCTTTAGTGATGTGAGATTTCTGAAGTGGTGAACAGTTCTGAGGGAAGTTCTAAATGACACAAAGTAGATTGCTCCCTATTGTGTTCCCGGACTGTGTGCTAATGCAGATCTCAGAGAAGACACTTTGTATTAACATATGAAATGCAGTCAGTTTCTCCCTGGAAGGGACATCCAGGGCATGGTGGAAAGTCCTAGGGGATGTGCGACATTTCTTGATCAGGCTGGGCCATCCCACGCATTTAGGTTGTGATCCTCTAAACAGCATCGGCGAAGAGCCTACCAGGACAGTCCCCGTGGATTTCCTAAACGCCCCCGGTGTGGTCTGCTCTCCTCAAGAAACATTGTAGACCCCGGCACACTCTCGGAAGGATTTCGGGTTTTGTTTTGTGTGGGATGGGAAACCAATAGATGGTTCTGAGGAGAGAAGTGAGGCGATCTGACTTAGGTTCTGGAGGAATCTCCTGACGATCAGTAGAGTGGAGAATGGGGTTCAGCGTCTCTCAGTGAGAACTTGTTCCCTGAGAGAGAGCTGCAAAGGGGCTGAGCTAACCTCAGTCTTTCCCCAATGAAAGCCTGTCTGTAAGCCCCTGAGCTTCCCAAATCCCCCATCACAGGGCTTCCGTAAGCAGCTCAGCCGAATTGGCTGTCCACCTCAATGTACGGGCCCCATGGTGTCCCCATGGTGTCACTTGTGCCCCAGACCCTTTCTAAGCACGGGTGCTGGCCGTCCCCTCAGGTAGCTTCCACCGTCACACCCCTCATCAGGTTTTACTCCCCTTCCTGCAGGAAGTGACAGATCTATACAAAGCAGTTATAAGTACTTGAACTTCACACTTGACTTCTTTTGCCGGGGCGGCTTCCCCCTCCAGAGCATACACACCCCTCTTGGATATGCTGCCCTGTGCTCAGGGCTTTGCTTTGGGCCAGCAGTCGCAGGAGCATTTCCTGTAACCGGAATCCCCCATGCCAGGCCTGCCAGACAATAGATAGATAATTGGATAAATCCTAAACTGGAAACTGCAAACAATAAAAGAGAACACTGCACGGTAATGTAGTGCGTGCTCCTCCTCGCTCGGCTGTTTACATATGAAACTACTTAAGCAAGTCCTTTATTTTTCAACAACAATGAAACTCATTTAGTCATGAAATTCAGGGGCCCTCTCAAAGCGTGTTTAAGAAAAGAGTCAGGGCTGTATCGTGTTTAGCACCAGAGTGAAAAGGCACGTTCCGAGTTCCCTTCCAGCCTGTGGGCCTGTGGGTGTGGGGGTGTCAGCGAGGACGGTGAGGGGAGGGCTGCTCGACGCTCGCCCTGGTGGGTGCAGGGGTGCTGGGAGAGGAGCCTGGGATCATTGCTGTGTGTGTGTGTGTGCGTGCGTGCGCGTGTGCGGGTGCGTGGGTGCTAGTGAATCTCATATGATTTAACCCCCCGGCCTCAGTAACTCAGTGGTCTTGAGGTCACCCGCACTTTGGCCATCAAAAATTATTTCCAGATTTTTTTGTTGGTCATGGAGTCACGGATATTGGAGCAAAAGAATGAATGTGTAGACCATAGTGGCTGAATAAATACTTCCTCAGGGACCACACACACACTTAGGAAGGCAGAATCTCTTTCTGTTTTTCAGGGTGTCCATGAACAAATGTCTGGGTTCCTAAGGGTAAGAAGATAATAATAGCAGGACTGTACACGTCACAGCTTGAGCATTGCTGGACTTGGAATTTTCTATCTAAAAAATTATGCTTTTATGTAGATTTACCAGCTAGATGGACGAATGCCTGGATTCAGCCATGTTCCTGAAAGTTTCTTCCTCTGGAGGGTGGGGAGCTCCGGGTGGAAATCGCCACGGGCCGCCCCCCACACAGTGCCTTCGCTCATATGTGGCAGGTGGAAGAAAACTTTATTGCTTCAAATTAAGAGAGGGAAGAATTCAAATATTGACCTTTGTGGGTATCCAGTGTGGGAAAAGTGTTATTTAAAATACCTTTAGAAAAGGTCAACTCCCGTGGTAGATGGGCCTAATCAGAGTTTAGCAGGAAGTTCGGGTATCAGTGTATGAAATGATAGGAATGATCCAAATTTGGCCAAATCAGAAGAGAGAGAGAAAAAATATCTTTCCCTTCTTTTTGATCTGGAGTGAGATTGGAAATAAGAAGAATCAGGGCCTCGAGAATGAGGACGGAGAACATAGACTATGAACATGGCTTTCTAGAGCCTTTCTTGAAAAAAAAGTTCAGAGTTTCCCCAAAGTGCCTTTTTCCCTCTTCACAAACGTGTTTTTCTTCCTTATTGAGAAATAGCATCTCAGTAATCTTGGTTCATCCTTTTATCGTCTCCTTACTATTCCTTTGATCTGAGATGCTTAGGACCCAAGAAGCAGAGAGCATCCTGATTAGGAAGGTCTGAGAAAGATCTCGGCTTTGTCTGCTACTATCGCCTCCCAAGTCCAGAGTTAGGGGGGAGCCACACAGCCTTTGATCATGAACCATGGACGGTTAGAACTGGAAGGAACCTCAGAGTCACCTTGTTAACTCCCTCATTTCATAGATAAGAAAAATAAAGAGTTAAAGAGACTGTCAGGACCTGAAGAGCTAATTGGTGGCTAAGCTAGCCATCTAAGGGTAGATTTTTGATGAGGAACTTTCTGAAGTTCTTCAGATAAGCTCATATAACTGACACAGAAAGTAGGAAGGACTCGGAAGTTCTTTTTTTTTCTTTTTTTTTAAACCATAGGCTGTTTTAATTCTTTATGTGTCAATTTACTTTGGTTTGCCTTTGACCTTCACCGCCCCCGCTGAACGCGTAAATTGTGGTTCTTAATTTGCTCTCTTTGACATGTTTGTGAAGGACTCTCTTTTTAAGGAATCAGTAGGGTCGAGAAGGCAGAGTGTTGTGCATTGCATAGCTCTACTTTGCAACCGAAACCAGGGTGACCTTGGAAGTTCTTAGTAGGCTGACACAATGGAAAACCCGGATGGTAGTGCTCTGTGAAAGGTTGCCGGGTGCGATCTCCGCATGCACTGGCTGATTAGTTTTGCAGGAAAATCTGACCAGGAGAACGCATTCCGCCCCAGCATTGGCTTTGTTCTTCATGTGTCCAATTTATACTCTCTCTGTTTTCTCTTTAAAATTCGCCACTTAGAACTTTCCTTTCGAAGAAAATGGACTTTATTTTTTTAAAATATATAGAGAGTTATGGAAATGTTGCTGCATTACCAAACCCTCCTAAAAGGTTGGGAGGCTTATTTTATCTGGTCCCTGTCTTTCCTGTGATTTGATACTGTGTTATAAAGAAGATGTAATGCTAAAGGTCTACCAAGAGATGTACAGCAGAAGCAGCCTCAGAAACAGAAATTGAATTTATAGGCAGTGAGATAGGATAATTAGTTTTTATATTTAAAAATATCCTCAAAGTGGAAGAGTCTGTTGTCTAAGATAGGGAACGGAATTGAGTTTGAGTCCCAGTATCTCAATAATAGTTCGATGGAAATTGTCTGCTTTGTATAAAATAAACCTGTGGTGTATATGTGTATATACAGATGTGATGGGTATATTCCTCTCAAACACATGAATTAAAGTGTCCGATTAAAAACATTCAGACTGCACAAACTGTACTTATAGTTCTTAGCCTTAAATGTTGTTGATACAGCTAAAGATGATTGGATTAGCCCACTGTCTGCCTTTTTTTTCTTTGAGTAGTTTATTTGGAGTTCAAAATCAGCCAGAGATCTTTTTTGCTTTTCGCATGGAGGGCAAGCGCTGTATCTGATGTTTACTCAGTTTTATGTTTTGCCTCCAGCTGTGGATCACTGCAGAATGTACATTTAAAATGCTCTCCGTAGATAAAATGATGGAAGACGGGAGTATGACGTGTCTGCTGGTGTTAGATATGCATAAATTCAGCATACCTTCTGTTATGATACTGTTTTCACCACTGGTCTCTGTTGTTCACAATTGGCAGAAACCAGATCCTGGTTTGGGATCTTGTGCGGACTTTTTTCTTTCCTGGGTTGCATCGTGGCTCTGGGAGGGCATCCCCTCTGCAATGTGCCGTCTCCCCAGGCGTGGTCAGCGGTGGGGAGACACCTAGCATCTGCTGGCTGGACTGGGGCTCCCACACGTGGGGTCCGTCCCAGGTTCTCTGCTGAGGGTTCAGCTGGCGAAACCGCACTGTGTGGGGCACCCTCGTTCCATGGAGAGGTCTAAGCCCGAGATGAACTTGGAAGCCAGAGGAAGCCAGGTCTTCCTCCTCATGGGTTCTCCCGCCTCTGCCTCTGCACAAAGAGAAGTCAGAGGCCCGTACCCCTGGGTACCTGCCGTCTGGATCGCAGAAGGATTCAGCAACCCTGCAAGCCTTCTCTCTTTCTCTCTCTATACCTCCTGTCCTCAATCTCTGTTTCCAAGGAAGAAAAAGAGATGGTGTATCAAGCCTAAACCTCTGGGTCCCCTCTTGTTACGTCAAACTCCAAGATGACGTCCGAAACCTCTTGCCGAACTGAAATGCTAGATCAGGTGCTGGCGCGGCTCGTGGCCTGGGGCTGGGAAATCTTTCTGTTGTGGAAAGGTGGAAAGGCAGCCTGCTGGTTGGGGTGTGGGTGTGGGTGTGGGTGTGGGTGTGGGTGTGGGTGCGGATGTAGAAAGTGGGGCGGGCTTTGGAACACCATTTGCCTTACTGATTGTCTCGGAGGCGACTGAATGCAGAGAAAGGCAAAGCTCAATGCACCTAAACACTAGAGACGGTCAGCGGGAGAGGCCGTCTTGTTCCAGAGCGGTTTTGGTTCAAGTGCTGCTCCTTGTGGTTGCTTGAAGTTTCCAGTGTCAGATCAGATCAAGTTTTCTTTCTCGAGGAACCCACACCTCGCATGCTTGTCCGCCATCTGTTCCTTTCCATTGCAAACTGCTCTTTACACAGTGTTGCTCGGTGTTAATTAGAACATGTGTCTCTTTGTCACTCATCCGGGGAAGGGGTTAATGATGATTTATGTCCCTCTAATTGGTTTTCCTCCAAATGGTTATATGTCATTTATTATTTTATCAGAACCCTAAGAGAATGGGAAGAGGATGAACATCTAATTTTTATTTCCCATATTCTTTGTTAAGAGATGTGGTTCTCCAAGTTCTTTTTTTCTTTCTTTCTTTCTTTTTTTAATTTGAGACAGAGAAAAAGAGACCGAGTAGGGGGAGGCGGGAGGCGCAAAAGGAGAAGCCGAGCCCCATGGAGCAGGGAGCCCGACGCCAACTCGATCCTAGGCCCCTGGGATCACGACCTGTGCCAGGGACAGATGATTAACCAACTGAGCCACCCAGGCACCCACCCAGGCACCCCCAAATGTGCACTACTTACCAAGTAGTAATGCACATTTACAGCTTATCAGACAATTTATTATTATTCATGTTTGTTGACATATGTGAATTTATTTTTGAATAGGTAACATGGTCACATGATTCAAAATTCAGAAGATCCCCAAATCCCAAAAGGTGTGCAAGGGAGAATCTTCTTCCTGCTGCTATCCCCAGATAACAGGTTTCCTTTTCCAGAATCTATGTTATCAGGGTATTTGTGTGTGTGTGTGTACTTATGTAACTCACGTGTGTGTGTGTGTGTGTATATATGTGGGTACATGCAGATGTACATGTATGAGTTATGTATATATGTATATACTTATTTTCCCCCCTTTCTTATACAGAGCATGGCAGACACACATGCTCTTTTGCATATGTGCTTTTCACTTAAACGTATTTTGGGATTCAGTGTGTATCAGGAAGTTAGGGGCAAGCATCCTCTTTCTTTGTTAAAGCTACATTGTATTAATGTACTATTCACGAGTCCCTTACTGACAGACATTTAGGCTGTCTCCAGTTTTTCCTGGGGCAATGATGTTGTGAATCGCTTTATATCACATGATTGTGTGTATCTACAGGAAAGAAATCCCAAAAATGGAACTGCTGCAGCCCCAAGTTGAGTGCATTTGTCATTTTGCTTGACGCTGTCACATTGCCCCTCCTAGAAGCGAGCACTTTCCTGCTCCGACAGCTACAAACAGCCTCGTGTACGTTTGTGGCAGTGACCGGTGAAGTAGCTCTCTCAGTTCATGGTCTCCTTTATCTCATTTTGAGTGATGCTGGCTAGAGTGAGCCATTCACAGTAACAGGAAAATACCTGTACCTGGCTGTATGTACATCCGTTTCAAAGATGGAAACCTCTTTGTGCTTTTATCCTCTATCCTCTCAAACACCAGTAAACTCTGGTTTCTAATAAATTAGATAGCAGCTTTATACATTGCTGTGTTATCGACAGCCTTTGTGCCGCAAACGCTGGAAGATACCTAATCCTGTCCTTTATAGGATTACCCAAAGCATATTGCTGAAATCAGATTTCAACCGAAATTATTTTTCAAAATAATGCATTTCTAACTAATCCAATTAGACTTAGATTTGTAGGGATATCTTATCTGATATCTTTTAAGATACAATATTTTAAGTCAATTAAACTCCATATATGTTGGTTTTTGTGAAAAGTACATGGATTCTAGAGAAAACACCTTTTGACAGATAACAATAGGAAAAATGTCATTTTAGATGAAAAATGGCCACCCTGTCCTAGATATTTTTCTTTGTATTGAGCTTTAGATGGCAGTCCCTCGTGGCTATTTGTAATGACTGTTGTCTTGCTATGCTAACTGCATCCGTCTAGATGATCCCATGACCCCTAATGGAGAGAGAAATCAGGAAGTCGGTTATTTGGGTTAGGTCTCCTGGCCCATGTTCCTTACTTGCTCTCAAAGGTTACAAAAATCTGGGGCGCCTGGGTGACTCAGATGGTCATGCATCTGCCTTCAGCTCAGGTCATGATCCCTGGGGTCCTGGGATCGAGTCCCGTGTCAGGCTCCCTGCTCAGCGAGGAGCTTGCTTCTCCCTCTGCTTGTGCATGCATGCTCTCTCTCTCTCCCTCTGACAAATACATAAAAATCCTAAAAAAAAGAAATTACAGGGGCATCTGGGTGGCTCAGTGGGTTAAGCCTCTGCCTTCAGCTCGGGTCGTGATCTCAGAGTCCTGGAATTGAGCCCCACATCAGGCTCTTTGCTCAGCAGGGAGCCTGCTTCCCCCACCACGCACCCGCCGCCTACCTCTCAGCCTACTTGTGATCTCTCTCTGTCAAATAAAATCTTTAAAAAAAAAAGTTACAAAAATCTCTACCAATTGGAAAATACATTGTTCATTTCTTTTTTTTTTTTTTTTTTTTTTTTTTAAATATTTTATTTATTTATTTCACAGACAGAGCTCACAAGTAGGCAGACAGGCAGGCAGAGAGAAAGAGAGAGGGAAGCAGGCTTCCTGCGGAGCAAAGAGCCCGATGCGGGGCTCGATCCCAGGACCCTGAGATCATGACCCGAGCCGAAGGCAGCAGCCCAAACCACTGAGCCACCTAGGCGCCCCACATTGTTCATTTCTTGATAGACTGAACTTTCTATCTTACATTGTTTAAATGTAAGCTAATAATTTGCACAGTTAGAGATGGGTACTGTCCGTGGCATGGATGCTGTCTTCTTTCCCCTGGAAGTCCCTGCCTCCAGTTTCTTCTGGCCATGAAAAGACATGGCTTCTTATGATGAATACAAAATTTGAAAACTGAGCACCTGCTGCATGAGAAATAATAGGGTTTTCCCTTTGGGATAAATATACTTGCCACAAACTTGCAAATACTGAAACAAACATTGTGAATGGTAAAATAGGAATATTTCTACTGCCCAACCAGGAAATCAACCAGTCTCTAAAAATGAAGTCACTTGAATGTTTAATGACAATTTTGAATTGTTGAAGTAATCCATGCTGCCCTGAAACCAATTTTAGTCCTCCCTCATATCTAGACTCATAAATTTTTAGAGCTAGAAGGAGACATGGAGATGGTCTCAGTTGTATCGGAGAGAAAACTGAAGCTGAGAGAAGTTTAGCATCATTTTGGTGAGAGAGGATCAAAGCTGGCATTCTTGAATCCTGGCCCCAGACCTCACCTGGTGGATTGTTCCAGAAGTTTTGCTTAAACATGATTTTTTTTTTAAACCAGAAAAAATGTTTTAAAAAATTAAAAAATAGAACTAGAAAATGTACACTCTTGATAAATCAGTTCTAAGTTCTCTTAGTAAAACATTTTGGTAGGTAGACTTAAAGTAGGGTTGATTTTGCCAAAGACCCTCCTCGGGAGAAAACCACAGAATGCCCATTCTAAGAAACATCTTGACAGTGACCTGTTGAGACAGGCTTATGGGGAAACACAGTCTTCAAGAATGTCCCCCATGTTGTGGAAAATACCCCTGCGGTACAATGAGAACTTTCTAGTGACCTCAGCTGTGCATGAAGAGAGAAGCAGGAGGATGGGAATGTGAGAAAAAATGAAGGCATCACCATTGGGTAGCTGGGATTGATTAGAAATGCACTGTTTTGTGCAAAGCTTTTGGGAAACCTCTTGTGAAGACTTCAGTTCTGTTTTTAGGAAAGAAGGAAGACAGAAGAAAGACAAAAAGAGAAAAGGAAGAAAGGAGAAAGGGGCAGAGGGAGGAAGCATGGGTCTTACCGCATCGCACACAGGCAACATATCTTTTCAAACGTCTCTTCTTGGACCAAAGGGACCGTAGCTGTTTGGTGGCAGCGGCCCTAACCATTGTCTAGAACTTTTAAGTATTAAAAATTTGTCCTGTACCTTCCAGAGCTGTGTTAGCTTCCCAAGCCCTTCATCCAAGGTTTAGACACCAGTAGCTAAATATGGATTACCCGTGTGGCCTTGGAACCTCGACAGGTCTGGGGCTTAACCTACCATCTTCCCTTCTCCTCATACCGGTCCGTATATGATCTTTTCACTGAGTTGCATTGGAGTCCTCTAAATAAGCCAGGTCAGAACTCTGGGATTGTCCCCAGTTCTACCTGCAACCCCTCTCCCACCCCACCCATCCTTCCTCCTGTCCTGTCCTCTGCCACAGTCTCACTTCACAACCTCGTCATTTCTTGAGTGCTGCAGCAATCTCCAGGAGGCCTCTGCCACCCAGGTTTTGTCTCTTTCCAACTTGTCTTCTAGATTGTTGCCAGAGAACGCTTTCTAGGAAAGCCTGTCCAATCGTGGAATTCCCCTGCCTGAAATACTCCATTTGTTTTCCATCCCCCACGGAGAAACTGACCTGATTGACCCACACTCAGTCCTTCACGCATGCCTCTTGCTGTTCTGCATCTTCTCAGGCCACACACCGTGTAACCCCCCCTTCCACTCTCCTGCCCTGCCCCATGCCTGCTCGCAGGTGCACCACTGCGTTTTCCTACCCCCTGACCTTTGCACATGCTGTTCCTTCTGAGCAGCACCTTCTGCTTCCCCCCTGCTTCCCTCTTTCTTGTCTGATTCTTACTGATATTTCTGATCTCAGCTTAGATGGCTCTTGATTAACAGACCCTTGTGCGCACATTTACCATGTGCTAGGAGTTTTATGGGTTTTACGTATATTTATTCATTTACCCCTCAAAACCTCAGGAGAAACAAAGGATTAATATCCCTATTTTATGGATGAGGAAACTGAGACTTTCTCTGAGTGATAAAGTATCTTCTCTCATTAGTCTGCTGGTTACAAGGTTGGGCCAGAAGCCAACTTTCGCCACTGTTTAGCCCTTGATTTTGCTTTGTATGTAGCGTGTTATCTATACGTATATGCATGTGTGTATCCATACATATGGGTATGTGTGCATTTGTATTATTCTTTGAGTTGGTAATATAAACACATATTATTAAATTTAAAAGATACAAAACATACAGTGACAAGGAGGCCTCCACCCTAACCTTGTATCCTTCCCCCTTCTCCCTCCCAAACAGCTGTTGCTGTGAGTCTCTTTTTTATGGCTTAATAATAGGCCATGATAGGTCTATATATAAGTTATTTAATCGGTCTGCTCTTGTGGGATCTTTAGATTGTTCTCCAACTTTTGCTAGGACAGACATAGCTGCAAAGATTGGCTTTTTACAGGTACCATTTTGCACACATATGAGTTTTATCTGCGGGATAAAATCCTGGAATTGGAGTTTGGGGTCACAGGGTAAGTGCACTGATAATTTTGATAGATAGTACCAGATTGTCTTCGTAGCGGATGTATGTACGTATCCTTTGGGTAATAATTTATGAGAGTACCTCTTCCTTCCCTCGTCTGTGTACGTGATGAAACGTTCTGATGTTCCCCGCGCCTGAAACTTTTATTCTGCATTTCTCTTATTATGAGTAAAGTTTCGTATCTTTTAATGTGTCTGTGAACTGTTTGATTTTCTTTTATATTAGCTGACTATTCATTTGGCTTGGTTGGGTCTTTTCTTATTTATATATAGGCTTTCCTTATATATTGATGAAATTAGCCTTTTGGGTCAGATTTATGTTTCAAATAGTTCTCTGGTTTGTCATTTGTCTTTTGTCTTTGTTTATGGTGCCCCCATCCCCCCACCCCCCCACCCCCCCACCCCCCCAGGGCAGAAAATTGTTGTATTCGTGTAACCAGGTTTATCAGAGGTTTGAGTCACAGGGAGACTGCCCTGTGCCATGCCTCCTTGGTAAAATTCTCTTCCATGTGCGTGCACGTGTGCATGAAGTTGTGTCAGAGAGAATCGGTGAAGTATACAAGCTTAGAGAACAGATCCTGGGGTCCTACTGACCTAACTCTTACCTCTGGCTTCATCTCTAACTAGTTCCACAAACCTGGAAGAAATGTTTAGATCGGTTATTGGTGCCTCCGCCCCGGGGTTACCGTGCACATCAGCTGGGACAATAGGAACGTGTCTTGCGTTTAATTACTGAGAGCGGCCTTTACTCTGTTATTATTTCTTTTCCAAATGCAATCATCGTTGCAGGAGGACAGAAGGCCTTTCTTTTGCTCTGCATTCCTCCTGCCATCCTCGGGGCGCTCCCAGCCCCACTCCCAGCCTCAGCCCGTGCTCTGCTGGAAGCGCATGAGCGCTCATTTTGATTGCTTGGTGTTTATTTTGATCTGAGAGGGCGAGGGCTGGAGTTCTTGCCGGAGCCACCTGGAGTGCCACAGGTGCTTCTCCAGACTCCTCACTTGCCAGGGGTCTGTCTTTCCAGGCCCTCGAGGACCCTGGCGCCTTACCAGACCGTGAAGTTTTCTTTCTTTCCTGGGTCATCAGTGAGCATGCGCAACAGCCCCCCACCCCACCCCCTGCCCTTGTGTCTGTGCCTTCCTCCTCTGGACATTCTTTCTCTGGCTGTGTCAGCAGTCGCCTCACCTCCCGCACCTCTGCGGGCCCCTGCCCTCCTTGTTCCAGTCCCGCCCGGAGCGGACTTGCGCCTGTGTGCTCCAGGTGGTAGGTGCTCTGAGCTCTGTGCGAAGGAGCAGAGGAGTGAGCCGTTGGGTGCAGGGTGGGTCTCCACTCCCATAGAGCCGGTGGGGCGCTATCACCCAAGGTAGTAAGGTGTTTCGTGGATGATCCCCCTAAAAATTTCTGTGCTGCCCCGGTCTGTTCATGCTTCTTACAATTTTGGTTAGTTGCTGTCAGACTTAACTCCTTTAAAATATTTAATATGATTAAATAATTACTACGATATTTAATGTGCAGGCTGTTCAAAGACACCAGTAATTTGGAGGCAGAGCCAAAAGTTAGGCCTTCATTTCTTGATTTTTATCTCTGTTGGTTCCTTTAATTCTCCTTTGCCTCTTTCAGTATTTCCTTTGTGTGCTTAATTTTAATAGTGGCCCCTTGCCTTTCCAGTGGTAGGAAATGTAGTGGAGCAGCAAATAAAGTCATCTCGTGTTTAATTTTGCCACGATCCTTGCCACCAGTACAATCATGCTTGGAGCACAAGCGGTGGGCTTTATGGTGGGGTCTGTTGGTTGTGGGTCATGACTAATCCAAAGCTTGCCAGGGTGGGGTCAGGGAGTGAGCTGAAAGGCAAAGGCAAAGGACACATTGGAAAGAAAAAAGCGACCCAGAACTAGGACATCAAGTTGATTTAATTTTCTGGGCGCCTCCAGTGCCATCGGCCATCCAAAAATGGGTAAGTCACAGATCCCAACATCAAAGGCAGGACCTCCTGGGTGCTGAGCGCCATCCTTACATTTTTATACTTGAGATTTGCAAAGAATCCTAAAAGGTGGGAAACTTTATTCCAAGTTTTATGGATAAGGGCATTGAGTTGATAGGGAGTTGAGTAACTTGTGATCCCAGAGTGATCTCAGAGCCATGATTATGATGAGTGAACCTGGTTTTAAAGCCCAGAGTGTCCGGGTGCGTTGCATTGCCTTCCAGGAACGCAAGGTCCAGAAAAGGGTAGTGGGTCCTAACAGTGATGTGACTTGTTTTTGGTGGAAAAGTAAAAATAATGATGCGAACATGAGAGAAAGGTACGGTTGCCCTGGGCTTTCTTTCTGGTTGGAGCTTTTGGCTCTGTAGTGCTGTTCAATATGGTGAGCGTTCAGGAGAGAAAGGTCACCCATCAGCCGTCCTGCCCCCCCAGCCCCCACCTTGATCAAAGAAGTCTGCTTACCACCTGACTCACCTGCAGGTAACAAAACAGGTTTTTAAAATATGTAATAAAGGAGCACAGCCTGTTCCTCTGGCAGCGGTCCCAGTGGACGTAAAACTGTACTCGACTGCCTGGAACCCTGGGCCCAATGGGTTCTTTGAAAAAAGAAAAATGCTCAAGGTTCCAGACTTCCATTGGGATGTTACTAGAATGTTCTGGAGCTTGCCCTCACAGCCCTCACTTCCCACCACCGACACCTCTGCTGCATATTTGGGGGCAAGTCATTTCACTGTCCACATCAGGTGCCCCTAAATGTTAACATTCTCTCTGAGTGGGGAATTTTCTTGGGAGGATTTCAGCCCATCTGTGAGAGATGTCAGTTATCTCCTCTGTTCCTTCTAGAAGTAGCTTCTTTACCCCAGCTTGCAATCTTGTTGTATTCCTACGTGTTTTGGAAACAAAGTGTGCAGTAGGAGAATTCCTGCTTTGTGAATATTGGATCACTTTGTTCCCTGGCACAACAATCTCTCCTTTGTATTAAACATCTGAGAACAGAAGTTCTAAATAACATTTTTATATTCCCTGTTGATACGGGTTCTTTATTTGGGGACAACAGTTTGGTGTTTGTGCCTCTTAGATTCTGATGTACTTTCCCTTTTTCCAGTGACGACGTCCCATACCCACAGCCTGGAATTGTAGTGGTGATGAGTGGTTGCCTACCCTCTGGGGACTTTCTTCTTCTGTCCCTCTTGCCTCCAGTGAGTGACCCATGGCATCATGGGATGACCAACTGGTCAGAGCACAGGCCGCTAACCCGCTGGCCCGACCGTGAGCCGAGTGGCTGAGCCAACCAGCTACCAAGAGACCAGATGGGCAGACAGACCAAAATAGTCACTTACCCACCTCCTTCCTGGAAATGCAGAAGGGCTGCCCCAGAGGTCCAAGAAGGCCTAATTTGGTCAAAAAACCTTCCTTACTCGGAACCGGAGGCTGAGCTGTGACCCTGGTATGAGTTCCCTACCTCCGGTGTTTGATTTTCCCCAAACCCATTTGTCCGTCCACAGGTTGGTCAGCCTGATCAGCAACAACTAACTGAGAACAAATGCCTTAAGGTTAAAAAACTTCTGATTATTTTCCTTTTTGTACTTGTACAGAGTGCTTGGACTTTTACTCCAAAGAAAATAAAGAAATATATGTGTCTTCTTCTGTAGGCAAACCCAATATTATCAAAATTCAGTTTTTTAAGACAAAGTAGGACAGTTTTTCCCCCACGGAAAATTTATCACCACATCCCATAAATGGCATAGACAGCATAATAAAAATATTATTTATTGCCCCCAAATGTTTATATTTCTGGGTAAGGTTCAAAGCATGCTGGCTCCTTGTGTTTTATCATTTGGGGTCAGAGAAGAGTTTCTTGCTCCTCATTTCTTTAGGGAATATTTGTCTTACGCTTCTTGGGGGCCAAGGATCTTGCTGGTCTTCTCCATGTCTGCTTCGTTCCTGATGGGAGCAGGTGGACGACATGGGTGCTTTTCTCAGGAGGTTGGCTCTCACGCACGAGCCAGAAGCTTGTCCTGGGACAGCCGGGATTTCTCCGGGGAAGCTGCACCGACGCGAGGCCCCTTGAGCCTGAGGCACTGGGATGGATTGGATTATTTTCTAAATGGAAGAACATTCTTCTCCTCCTGTTCAACCTTTCCTTGCTGTCTAAAATGGGGAAATCACTCCAAACAGACAAGCTCAAGGGAGAATAAAAAATACCATCTTCTAGGCAGCCTGATAGTGCCTGCACTAGTCGGTGTTTGGATAAGGACAAGCCCCTCGAGGGGGAATGGAACCCTTCTCCAGACCTTAACTGATCTTTGTGTTCGTTCTGCTGCTTCTAATTCTTGGTGGGAAAGTGATTTGTAGCGCAAAGTGGCTTCTCGTGTGGTAGGTGCTGTATTATGTAAGACCGTTCTTATCAAAAGATCATTTCTGCTAGTTTTGATTTTTTAAATTTCTGATCCAGCCCATGTTTATTGTTCTTTTTTCTTTTTATTTCTTCTTGTTTATACAGTCACTGTTCCTCTTAGTTCTGTCGCTTTACCAGCCCCATCATCTGCCAGGCATATGGGAGGAGATGGGGGCACTTGGTTTCTTTTTTTAATTGTCAAAACCAATTGGCTGGACATCTTCAGAAATGGTCCCTTCTTCCCTAGTGAGTTTGTTACATAATACGGAGCTTCATTAGTTATAAGTCTGACCCCTAAGGAGTTGTGTTGCATTCATTCCTAAGGATTAAGGCCTTCCTAGCCTGATTATCCCTTTGGGATCTGTGCCATTGTGTGTGCCCGATGACCAGGGCGAGCCTGGCTCAGGAACAGGGCAACTCCTTCCAGAGGTACCCGGTCCTGTAAGAAAGTTCTACAGAAGAGTGGTGATGAAGATCTCTTTTGGTAAAATGAGGTTGTGAAGCCCTCAATCATGTGCCTGTTAAACAATTTATATAATAAATCCAGAACTTGGAGATCCAAAGGGTATTGGCATGTTTTTAGTTATGTTGCTAGGGAACTCTGCCTGTGTCCTCACATGATACATGGCTCTGTGAGTGCGTCCGTGTGCGTGCATGTGTGTGTATGTATGGAATGGGGGAAACGAGACTGCCCGTTGTTAGGTACGTTATAAGGAAGGACTCGCTAGACTTCTACCATAACTAATAGGACCGAATTTGTTTACAGCAGTGGTAATGTGACCAAGAACAAAGCAGACGAGGAGTAGCCAGGCACGATCAAAGCACAACTAATATATCAGGTTTCTGGAACATCTGAGTCTGAGCGTTTGGTTTTCATCACGATATGTTGAGAGGTGATGCTTTCAAAGCAAGAAAGGAGAAAAGGCCAGCTACGGGGAATGGTAACTGAGACACTCAGAAAGCAGATGCGTGCACCTGAATGCAGTCGGCCACATTTCCAGGACCCACACTCTGTCCTGTCTTGGGGGCCGGAGGGAGAGTTCTGTGAAAGGTCACGTAATAAAAATCGAGCCCCTCTATGCTTTGTGTTCAACATAGATCCACACATTTGGTGGCTTTGTGGATTGTGACTTGCTTTCTTGGGAGCACAGTTCGCACCTGTCTTGGGAAGTCCATTCTGGGTGACCTTGCTGCCTGCAACGCGGCAGGGAAAACACTTGCTGAGTCTGGATGTTTGACATCCAGGTGGGGCGGGAAGGGGACCCCCTGGGTGGCTCTGCAGTGTTACCCACGGAAACTGAAGGCTGGGATGAAAATAAAAGCAAACTGTTTCCCCTTGGGCAGTGGATCGACTGCAATCAGGATTCTCCTCCTGATAAAATGCTGCCCCTTTGTTCTGCTCCCTGCGTGTTTATCCCTGTGCTGGCTGTGAGACCGTTCATTCAGTTTTCATCCACCTGGCACGGCTTCAGCGCCAAGTGCAAGGTGCTCCCCAGCTGCCGCGGGGAACTGCATGCAAACAGTGGAGCAAAGGCCCTCGGTGTACACACACACAAACACACACACATACACCGCGTTTGTCTGCTGCGTTCTCCTTCTCTGTCCTGGGGCATGCCGGGAACATGATCACACTGTCTTGCTCGTTCTGTGGCGGGGGCTGGTGCCCTTGAACTGGATTCCCCACAGTCATCAATAGGCCTGTTCATGTGGGAGGTGACAACACATTTTGCTGTGGCATTACAGGCTGCTGGGCTCAATATGAGCATTCTTCTTGGAAGGAGCAGAGGGCACGGGCCTTCCTCTGGCCGGGAAAGTCACAGCCTGCGCCACACAGCAAAGATACTCGATCCAGGCCACGGGGGAGCACTTAGCTTTCCTTTTTTGTGGGCTAAATAAAATTTGATGAGCCAATGATTGTGATTAAGCCCTATTGTGAGGTTTTCAGATAATGCATCACCTAATCGCTGAAATCTTTGTCAGACACTGTTAATCTACGAAAGAAGCCAGTGACAAGCCTGTGACATCCTCTGTTTTCATTATACTCGATTCTTAATCCTCTGAATCGATCGGAAGAATTACCATCGATGATGGTAAAACCCAGGAAAAGTCCAAAAATACTTTGTGTTTGATTCTGGGCCGCGGGCTCTAGACATGTGAGCGCAGACACCCGACCGCCGAGCCACCCCAGCTCCCTCCCTCCAGGCTGGGCTCCAGCTTTCCCTGAGAAGGGGACAGGGTCCTGGAGGTGGGGGTGTCCCCTGGAGTGGAGGAGGCGGGGCTGTGGGGCCCAGTGGGGAAGGCGGTCATCACTCCACAGGCTGTAGCATCGGCTCTGGAGAAAGCTGACCAGGCTGCTCTGATGACATCACACGGGTATTTTTTTAAGACTTTTTTTAAAGATCAAAGTTGCATACGTGTATGGCGAAAAGCCAACTAGTCCGGAAGGCGTTTAGTGAAACATGGTGGCCCTTGCGTTGCTCCTCTTCCCCTCTGGCCCACTTCCCAGAGGCAGCATCCAACCCTCCCGCCCTTTTCCAAAGTCCTCTTGGTGATCACCTTTGTATCTTTAAGTAATACATGTGGACTAGTCTCTTGGGGTTGAGGTAACCAAGTACCACAGGCTGGGTGCTTCCAAGCAATAAAACATCTTCTCTCACAGAGAGGGCTCTGTCTGAAGGCCCTGGGGAGGACTTAGCTGGCCTCTCCCAGACTCTGGCGGCGGCTGCCCATCTCTGGCATGCCTTGGCCTGTAACTCATCACGCCAGTCCTTACTCTGTCGCCCCGGGCCACTCCGCCAGGGAGTCCTCGTCTTCCCGTGGCGTTTCCCTCTTCTTTGGAGGCAGCAGCCATATGGGATGACAGCCCGCCCAGTGACCTCATCTCCACTTGGTGACTGCAAAGACCCTGATTCCCACAAAGGTCCCATTCACTGGAACATCTCTTTTCGGGGAACACGATTCAACCCGTACCACCACTGTTTCCAGCTTCTGAACACTTGGCTTTGCTGACCTTGTTCTAGGACAGAGGAGGTTTCTCTGCCTTCTTCAGTCCCATCTTCGCCTTGAGCTTCTGGCCGGTACTTACGTTGGTCTTCTCAGTCCCTCCCCTTAAAGGACTCTGCAGAAATATCAAACAAATTCTGGACACTTCCTTTCTTATTCTGTTAACCGTAGAGCACATCGCTTAATTATCCATTAAAAACCAGAACCTCAGTGCTCCTGACTCCTCTTTCCTTCCACCCCCCAGTGTCTGTCACCTGCTTCAGGGCTGCCAGCGCCGGAGTGCTTCCCGGCTAACTGAGTGGTTAGCTCCTCTGTCATCCATCGTAGGTGCAGAGTCGATCTTGGCGTGGAGCTCTGTAGAGAGGATCTACGAGTGGAAAACCGGTAAACAGCGTTTTCATTCGTTGTCATTATGCCGATTTCTGCTGGGTTGTATTGCCTTGTACGCCCTCTGGGTTTTCGTTAAAATGCTTTCTGCCATTTGAAGAATGACAGTATAATGTATGTTTGTAGAGTACTTTAGGATCTATGTTGTATTTAATTTTAGACGGCAGCATACTTCTGTGTTACTGTTTGGAAACTCAGTTTATTAGTACAACTTGAAATCCATTTGTATTACATATTGAAATAAAGCTCTTTGTCTCTTGTTAGGAAATGTTCAATCACATGAAACAATACTGATGTGGGTCTCTACTCTTTATAAGTTTTTAACAGCAGGTAATTTCTTCTAAAGCAGTGCTAGTCAGACTTCTGGATTTCAAAACTTTTGTTTTCTTTCTCCCCCCTCTCCCCCTTCTCTTTCTTTCTTCTCGTTCTCTCCTTTAAACTCTAAGGACCAACACGTAGATGCTAACTTTTTACTTTGCCAAGTTGGGATATTAAGAAATTAGCTACTGTTTGCTCTCACTGGTAAGTAAAGAAAGTTTAACATCAAAAAGATAGGGGAAACATCATCTCAGAGTAAATGACACTATTTTAAAATGGAATGAATTTAATTATTAAAAAAAAAAAAACCCACTCCCTCCCCTAATTTTGGGTTTCCTGGGTCAGTCTTGTTTGATAGAGAGGTATTTGGTTTTAATGGATATTGAGCATAAATCTTCATTACTTGACTTACTCTGTGGCTGGTTAAGCCTGTTACGGATACTTGAGGCCTGGGGACAGGCTCCATGTGGGAGGGGAAGGTTGGTCACCGTATTTTGTGACCTTTAGCTGTAAATGGACTCCTGTCCCCCAACTTCATACCCCTCATCCAGGCCAACTGAGCCAGCTCACGAATGTGGGGTACTGGGCATGGAGGTAAAAGGTGAGTGGAATTTGCGATCCGTCACTTTCGTAGACATGGCTCGTGAGTAAGTCACCAATTGACTCATTAATTTCTTGGTTTCTTAAGTGGTCAGAAGGCAGGGTCATTCCATGGCTGACGTGTCACAGCTGGCAAGCCTCAGCGTTCAGCAGATGCATGAACACAACATCTTCAGAGTATTTTCACACTCAACTAAATCTCAGACAGAATGAGGTTACTGGTGACCTTTGTCCCATCAAATACATTTGGTCAGTTAACCACTGCTTCAGTTTTTCCTCTCCTTAAAGGACTTGTAGTTTGGGACATCTCCATCACTCTCCTTCAGGGGGTTACCCTGCTGTTGAATTTAGTTTTCAGAATGTTGATGTTTTTAATGTTTTGTGAAATCCCCCAAATAAGAACAGAGTTCCTTCCGGGGCACCTGTGTGGCTCAGTGGGTTAAGTGTCTGACTCTTGATTTCAGCTCAAGTTATGATCTCAGCATCCTGGGGTTGAGCCCCGCATGGGGCTCTGTGCTCAGCAGGGATTCCGCTTCCAATTAGAAGCACAGAGAGTCTTGTCCCTTGAGGGCTCTTGTCCTCCTGGGGTCCAGTCCAGTTCTGGTAGGGTAGGGAAAGGGGCTCTGCACCCTGAGCATGTCTGAGTTTGGTCATTTATTGGAAGCAGTGGTCTGGATACAGCGGTCTACACTGTCACTCTATTTCATTTGTGACCAGTAACGTACTCTCCAGAAGAGAGTCACTTAGAATTTGTGGAGCAGGAAGAGGTGACCAGTGCTGGCCTGCACTGCTCTGTGTCCCTAGACTCTTAGATGTTCGCTGAATTGCCAGTAGAGCGGGGGAAATGATACTAACTTCCCGAGGCAGGGATTGGAGGAGACCTTCCTGCTGCACGTCTCTTGATTCTTCCAAATGCCTGTAAGAGGAATTAAACTTGTAACCACATGCTCTCCGGGGCTCCACACCCCGCGGGAGGGTCCCCAGCCAGATTCAGGTACAGGCGGGGCCCAGGTTCACAGCGATGCATTCTGCCCCTCTCCCTTTCACCTGCACTCGTGTGACCTTCGGAAGCCCTCATGGTCATGGTGTGTTTGTTCCCGTCTGATGGTTTTTGCTGATGTCCAGGGAATGTGGTACGGGTGCCATCAGGACAGTGCCCCTGGTCACCAGCTGGAAGAGGTGATCTTTGCTTACTGAACCCTAACCCTCAGTGTGAAGGACGAGGATAGTCCAATGCCAAGGTTTGGACGGCTACAAATGGCATCTCGTCCATAACCCATATTTGGAATATATGTATTAATTTAGGATATAAACATTTGGAAGTTTTCAGCAACACCAGACTATAAAAAAAACTGGCATCGACGATCGTGATCCCACTACTTGCCAAGGGAAGGTGGAATTCAGTTTGAGCACATTTTAGTTTTTGTCTGATCATGTTGTACATGGTAATTGTTATAAAGCAGAAAAACCACCAGGCATCCCTTTATCTCCCAAGCAAACATTCTAAATAGTCAGGAGTTTGCTGTACATAAAAGGAAGCTTTCTCTTACACTGAAGCTTGCCAAGCAAATTGTGACTCCTAAAAGTAAAGCCCGGAGAAAGAATGACTTAAACAAGCTTTCCGTGGGTGGAAAATAAACACTAACTTTATATGTATTTCAAAAAACCTAAAAGACACAGGTGGGAAATGAAGCCTCGATAAGAAAGAAATGCTTAGTTGGGTGGAAAAAAAAAAGAAAACATTCAGCAGTTTTTGGAACTGTGCAAGTCCAGACAGTTTCTTTCTTTCTTTCTTTCTTTTTTTTTTTTTTCCTCTTCTGGTTAGCTGCTCATAGCCACAAATATGTGTATTATTTCCTTCTTGCCCACAATTATACTAAGAATCATCTTTCTAATATACTGGGGAATCCCAAATAAAAATCTCATTTTCCTAAAAACAGACAAACCTTTAACTCCAGCAGTTAAATTATTCAGTTTTCCTGCCTGGAACGTCAAGGAGGTCATTCAGTTGTCGTTACAGAAGTCTCTTCCGACCCCTCAGACACTTCCCTGCCCGAAGTTATGCTGTAAACAGCTGACGTCCTTCAGGAGGGGTTTGCCCATCACTGAGGTTCTGAACGAGCCTCAGAAACCTCCTTCAGGAGGCCCATCCGGTGAGGCGGCTGCCCCAGTTATGTCATAGAGAAGTAGGACCACAGATAATTTTAACCCTTTTCAGAGTATCAAAAGATATCTATATCTATCTCTATCTATGTATACACACACACACACACACACACAATGGAATACTATGCAGACATCAAGAAACTACAAAACCTTGCTATTTGCAATGATATGGTTGGAACTAGAGGGTATTATGCTAAGCAAAATAAGTCAATCAGAGAAAGACAATTATCATATGATCTCACTGATATGAGGAATTTGAGAAACCAGGCTGGGATCATAGGGGAAGGGAAGGAAACATGAAAGAAGATGAAACCAGAGAGGGAGATAAACCATAAGAGACTCTTAATCTCAGGAAACAAACTGAGGATTGCTGGAGGGGAGGGGGGTAGGAGGGATGAGGTGGTTGGGTGATGGACATTGGGGAGGGTATGTGCTGTGGTGAGTGCTGTGAATTGTGTAAGACTGATGAATCACAGACTTGCACCCCTGGGGCAAATAATACATTGTATGTTAATAAAAAAAAATGAAGATATTCTTATATGGGAAGCGACTGTTAACTACTTTGAATATATTCTTATATGGGAAGTGATTATTGACTACATGAAATTTGTGTCTTATCCAAGCATGTCACAATAGTACACCCTGCTAACTTCATAATTGATCATAAAGTGTCCGGTCTTAGCGTGTGGGGTCTCATGGCCTGCCCAGATTCTGATCTCAGCTCTTTGGTGCCTGGTTTCTGATGCTCCCTCCTCCTTATCTTCAGAGCGCCCACTCTAACAGTACCTGCCTTCCAAGTGCTCTTGTGCGCTAATATGAAGCAAGTGCTTAGATCCGTGCCCAGCACGCCCCAAACGCCACGGAAATGGCAGCCCCTCTTTTTTCTTTTTGTCAGGTGAGGGAAACGAGGAACAAATCCAAACCGTACTCAACCCAGGAATAATTATATTTACCATTAAAATATGTTTTTTGTCTATAGAATTGGTATCTGCTCTCTGCGTATTCACTTAAAAAAATTCGGATCTGAAACAGCAGGTGCTAGGAAGTTGTTTATTTTGCCTTTCCTGCTTCCTTCTTAATTTGTGCCTGCTCCCTGTTCTAGTCTGGGTCTCGATTTGATAGATTGCTTCGTGCAGGATTTCTCTATGTAGAACCTCTGTAGAACTGACCCTATCCCTTTTACTTGGATATGGGACGATGGGGAGTAGTAGCCGATCATAGTAGCCAATCAGAGCTCTCCCACGAGCACATGAGGACATAGGTGGAACCTGGATCCATAAAGGGAGGTTGGAATGTTCATGAAGCAGATGATAAAGTCAAGCAGGTGTTGTCAATTCCCTTGAAAGTAACTTTTGCTGTCCATAATCTATGACAGGAATGGTCAAGATTTTACAATTCTGTTTCCTTGTAAATTTCTGCTTCCTCATCGTATCTCAAAATCTCAGTGAATGACAGTCTTGTTGCTGTCTTTTTTGAGGTATGAGGAAAATTTGCATCACTCATATTTGAGGAATAAGAGATTGGTGGAGAGATAAGTTGTTGTTGCCTTGCTTTTGTTTTTAATTTCCAGATAAGCCTAATGCTAAAATTTACCACCAGTACCGACTGAAAAATTTGTCTCGGTATTCAAATACAAAATATTTTTCTTAGTCACTTTTTTTCTTAAGGTTACATAGTCATGCTTGACTTAAAAACTGAAATTAAAATTTTCTCCTTCTATGAATATTGAAACTCTGTGCTATCCATAAGATGAGTTGCACAATAATTATTATAAAGAACAACATAAATCCTCCCAGGCCAGTGTTTTGTTTAACCTGATTACTTATGGATTTGTGACCATAGTTTATTGCCATCTTTTTATTTTTAAAGATTTACTTATTTATTTATTTTTAAAAGATTTTATTTATTTATTTGACAAACAGAGATCACAAGTAGGCAGAGAGGCAGGCAGAGAGAGAGGAAGAAGCAGCATCCCCGCTGCACAGAGAGCCCGATGGGGGGCTCGATCCCAGGACCCTGAGACCATGACCGGAGCTGAAGGCAGAGGCTTTAACCCACTAAGCCACCCAGATGCTCCGAAGATTTAGAGAGACAGAAGAGAGTACAAGTGGGAGGGGCAGAGGGAGAGAGAATCTCAAGCAGATTCCGTCCTGAGCATAGAGCCGGACACGGGCTCCATCCCATGACCCTGAGATCATGACCTGCCGAAACAAGAGTCAGACGCTTAACCGACTGAGCCACCCAGGCGCTCCTGCTGTCATAACAACCATGTGTTGCTTCAGAAATTCTCCAAAAGACAGTACTTATACTAGTAAGTGGAAAAAACTGCTTACTAGTATTCAAAGTACCTAAAACAAATGCAAATAAAGAAGTTTGAATTTTTAAATTTGGATTACTGACAGATATGAAAAAGAAGACTCTCATAGTTTATCAGTTGATCGCATGTGCTGGGAGTCTCCTTTTCCCCATTAGCACTAAAATAGTTTTGAGTAGTCGATATCTTGGTATGTAAAATGAAAATATATTGCTGCCACCGCCATCGTCATCATATTAACTGGACTTGTGCCCATCAAGGATTCCAAGAGGCATAACCAAAGCAAGTCAGCACTTGTTAGGAGAAGCCGGTCAGCTCTAATGTTGAGTGGTCGTGCAAAACTTTGCAAATACATTATTTGTGATGTGCAATAATACCAGAATTCAGTTCTCATCATGTGACTGACTCGATTCCATTTTCACCCATTAAAGTTTTTCATTTCATTAATAGTTAGTTCAAAAACTTATGCTCTTCTTCACATTCACAAATGATGGAATATTTTGATGGGAAGCAAAGGTTAACTTTGTGTTCTTCCTTGTAGTACTGACGATAGTCCCTGCCCCTAACTTCAGATATGAAGATTCCTGGTTTGATGTGTGATTCAACATGCCCTTACTGAGGGCCTCTTTGTGAAGGGACTAGAACGCACTGGTTGGAGTATGTGTTTTGGAGTCAGACTGTTCTTGGCTCAGATCCTGGGACAGCGACCTGCTTGCTGTGTGGTCTTGTGCTTCCTTGTCATGTAAATACCTGACCTACAGAGCTGGTCAGGAGCTCAGAGAGAGGACCACGGTGAATGCGTATGGCCTTCCATGGCTTCCGTTGGCAACCCCACCCCTTCCCACTTGGGCCCTCCTGTTGTAATTCCTGTCCACAGTGTGGATGGGAGAATGGAGCAGAAGTGCTTGACACCACCCTTGCTTTTACGGAGCTAAACATATTGTATGATGACATCTTAAGCCAGTGTCTTCACCGCAGAGGCCTTGGTTAACAACTCTGTTAAATTCGGGTGTTGACCTTCACTTTATGATTATTTCTAAGAGCACATCCAGACCTGACCTTCTGTGAGTCTGTGATACTATAGAGCTACAGGTTAAAGAATAAGAAACTAACAGTAGGGTATTAAATGGGTGGTATCGACCCCAATAATACATCCTAAAGGAAGAATCAATCAGACTTAATGACAGACTAGAAAAGATTAGCCGTTCATCAGAAATTACTCTAAGGTAGCATTCCCCAACACATCCTCTACAAAATACTAGTTCCTCAGGACGGTAACCGACACTAATTAGGAAAAAGTTTCTGAAAATCATATGGGGAATGCTGAACCGGACAGGTTTCTTTTCTGTCGGACTTCTCAGCAGCTTTCCTACATGCATGTACATTATGATTTGGAAGTGAGGGGAATGTAAGTAATTGTAGAAGCATTTCCAAAATGTACTCAGTCTGGAAACAGAATTATTTGGCATCCAAGTAACATCTTGTCCAACTAGGATTTTATGGGATGTATTTTGCAAAATGCCGCTTTATGGATTTAAACCAGGAATGGTGTAGAATATGGATACTGTTGACTTCACCGACTGAACGTGCTCAACACGTTCAGGGGTCCCATGGAAGCCAGAGATGAATGAGATCCGGTCTTTGCCGTATGTCTGGTCACAAGGCTTCACGTATGGTGTTGTGTTGTTCACAAGGCTAAGAGTAGGGATGCTCTGACCAGAAGACAGTTACCCCAGCAGATTATCGACACAGAATCAATGGAGGCAATATCCTGAGGGCAATGGGTCTTGGCTTCTGTCTTGAATGTATCTCTTTCTCTCTCTCTCGAGTTCTTATAATGGTATTTGCATCCTGTTCACCTCAGAGAAATTCTGAAGATAACATGAATGTATAGCGTCACAGCTTAGGTGGTTGGAGTGAAACCAGTCCAAAGTTTCATTCAGGAGGGGATTTAACCAAATTTAGTCTGAGTTTTGCTTTCGAGTAAAAGCGTAGTGGTTTGACCACCATTTCAACACTTGGCTCCCAAGTCAAAATATAATCTAGGAAGAGAAACCTGAAAAAAAACGAACTACACACAGAGGCAACCTGCTTCTTTATGAGGGGACGCGGAATTCAAATGTTGGCTGCACCCTGATGGCATCATCTCTTCATGTATTCTTCATTTCTCATGGATGGGACATGGGCCTTGGGGCAGAGTTTACTGGGATGAACCTTTTCTTCTCACCAGTCGGGTCTGTGGACTCGCTCACCACTGGCTTTTTCTGCCTCTTAGGCCTGAGGAAACGATTTTGGCAGTTTGCACCGTTATTTTGCTCATGTTGTGAGCAGCATTTCTCTGACCTTTTGTTATTTACTGAAACAGTCCGGCCTGTTTTCTTTTAAGAGAAGCGTGAAATGAAGGGGAGTCAGTCAGCACAGGCTGACTTTGGTATCAGAAGCCTAACATCGGCTCCTCAGCTTCAGGTATATTTTTAAAGTTAGGGGGTTGTTGGCCTCCTTGCTTCTTATTTCCATGATTTTAAGGGGTCTTTGAGGGGACCATTTTTTCCCCCTCACTAAAGCACATCATTTACTTAAAACACATCACGACATCTAAAAACACAACCCACTAGGAATTTTCTTCTGACATCTTGAGCGTGGTGGGTTGTCCAAAGCCTTTCCTGCTTTGAACAGTGATGTGACTTATTCCAGGGGAAGACAGCTCCAGACTGATGATTTGGGGACAGGGAAGCCTTCACTCCTGAGCTCTCATGACCCTTAGGAGTCCATGCAGTGGAGGTGGTGACATCATCCAGGAAACTCTCAGTGTCTCACAGGGGCTCCTTCTGTGTTCTTTCTACCTCCCTGTGCCACCATCCCTGCCATCCCTATCTCCCTGGTGCTTTTCTGTCCCCTGCCAGGAGACGCCCCGTTCATTGCAGGCTGACCTAGAAGGGTGGAAGAAGCATCAAGATCCCGTTAAATCTTTGGAAATGAGAGCGAGCACACACGTGTGAGTGTGTGTGTGTGTGTGTGTGTGTGTATTCAGATAGTTGTTCCTGTCTCCTCCCCATCTATCTCCTCACCCACTACTGGTCTGTTTCTACCTCAAACAGAAAATTCAGCAGGAATCATGTCTTTCCATTGGGATTCCCATAGTTCTCGAACTCCGCTGTTAGCATTAAAAACCACCACTCAAATTTTTGTCGTGTTTACTCCCTTAGCCAAGTGTGAAATGACCTTGGTATATGTAACCAGCCCGAGTGATTGTTAATGAAGGCTCTTTGTCATTTAGTAATGATCTGTTTGAGAATTGCCGTGGTCTAATGGCCATTGTTTTAGAGATGTGCTCTTCATTTTCTCGCTCATTTAGGCAGTAAATAGTTACTGCCCTGTCCTCAGTGTTGGGGATATGCTGGCGAACAGAGGGGACAGGCTGCTCCTGGAGCACATATGTGAGTGCAGAGGTAGAGCTGATAAATGCGTAAAGCGAAAGGTAAGGTGATGGCACACAACGGGAGAATAAAGCCCGCTTGCTGGGGCAGGGGGAAGGCACATCCGGACAGGGTCTTGCTTTGGCTCCAGACCTATAAGGTGAAGCAGAGCCACAAGAAGTCCTAGGAGAAGCTTTTGAAGACAGAAAAAAAGGAGCCGGGTCTTGGCCTGACCTAGACTCCTCTCTCCAACCCGTGCCTTCGCTAATGGCCTCATCTCTGTTTGCCTCGTAGAGCGAGGGCCTGATTGCAGTTTAAACCTCTGTGTCGTTAGAAATCCCCACAAACCAGCTGAAAGATGCTGTCTTCTCAGAGTGCTGGTTGTGATGCCCGATGCTGGTGAGCTGGGTGTGAGCCATTCAGAACCCGTGACCCCTCCCCGGCCCCTCTCCACCGTCTTCCTATTCAGAGAGGCCACGATGTACAGATGAGAAGATAGGTTAATTTTGTTTCTTAGAGAAAGGTCATAGGAAATACTTCAAAATACTATGAATAGAAAAAAGCAGCAGCCTTGATCTTCAAATACAATTAAGCTAAGGTGGGCGAGCTACTGCCAGAGAAGTGCTAACTTTGTATTGCCACTTTTTAAACTTTTTGTTTTGCAGTAAATATAGACTCCACAGGAAGTTGCAAAAATAGCACAGAGAGGTCCCATGTACTCTTCATCTGGCTTCCCCCAGTGGTAGCATATTTTTTTTGAAGATTTTATTTATTTATTTGAGAGAAAGAGAGAGAGAGCATGAGAAGGCAGAGGGTCAGAGGGAGAAGCAGACTCCCTGCCAAGCAGGGAGCCCAATGCGGAACTCAATCCCAGGATTCTAGGATCATGACCTGAGCCTAAGGTGGTCGCTCAGCCAACTGAGCCACCCAGCCCTCCGACCCCCACCCCACCCCAATGGTAGCATCTTGGCTAACTTGAGCTTCGAATCTAATCTATGTAAAGGACACACCTTACCAATGCCGGGAAGTTGACATGAGTGAAATCTCCAGACCTCCTTCAGATCGCACATGCCCTCATTGGGGTGTGGACCCCTGTGTGCACCTCACCCCAGGTTCAGGTTCCTGTAACCACCCCTTCTGTCAGGATACAGAACGATTCCATCACCACCAAGAAACTCCTTGTTTCGTGGCACTTTTGCGTATGAGGAATAGCCTTGGACACCATCCCGCGTCTCCAGCAGGTCATATTCTGGAGGAATCTTTAGTGAGCTTGGATGAGTCTGTGCAATCTATCACTTGGTTTGCCTCTGTGGTACTTGTAATTGACTGACGGGTGGAGATCCTTGGTCTGACTTGTATAAAGAGCATTTGCAAGCCCAGAACAAAAAAAACAAAAACACCGGTTTGGATAAATAACTCTTGACTTCCATCCTGGGAGCCCATCAGTGACACCCGACTGATTTAAGAGGCTCATACCCATCGTGGGACCTCAGTTGTTTACTTCTTCTTCTTCTTCTTTTTTTTTTTTTTAAGATTTTTTATTTATTTATTTGACAGACGGAGATCACAAGTAGGCACAGAAGCAGGCAGAGAGAGAGGAAGAGAAGCAGGCTCCCTGCTGAGCAGAGAGCCCAATGCGGGCCTCGATCCCAGGACCGTGGGACCATGACCTGAGCCGAAGGCAGAGGCTTTAACCCACTGAGCCACCCAGGCGCCCTCAGTCATTTACTTCTAAGAAGAGCACGACCCCTTCATGCCACACAACTTTGGGGCCATAACCTCTGTACGGGGACTTTTCCTACAGTATTTCTTAAATGTGGCTGAGGGACACACTGGAAACGGGTTAACAGTTTACCTGGTGAGTAGGTGCGTTCCTCCTTCTACAAGAGAGAGCAAATTACTGAAAAGTGCCTCTTCGTGTGTGGCGGGAAGAAGCCTCTAGGACGTGCATTTAGTGAGGTCTGGAGGTGCAGGCTGACAGGGAGGCGGCTATAAACAGATTGAGGGAGAGACAGCGGACTTAAGGGAAAACATCTGCCCACCGCCTCTGACATCCAAAAGCTACATCTGTGGCCTCGTGTCAGGCTTGTGATGCTTAGAGAAGGAATGCAGAGGGGCCCGGCGCGGGCTCTGAGAGTTTCTTTTTTTTACCTCGAGCTTTTCAGTTTGCTTTGCCCAGAATGCTGCCAGGGGCTGATGGAAGAAACTCACATGGGCCTGTTTCCTGAAACCTAAGTAGCATTCCTTAGCAGCCACCTTTCAAATGATTGATTTAAAAGACATTTTTACCTGTATTGTTCTAGGCACACTAATCAGAGGAACCCACTTAGTTGGCTTAAATGAACCCTCTGGAAATCTCGAGATGGACTCTTCAAAGATCTTGCATTTCAAGAAGTTGTTTTTGGTACTAAAAAAGGTGGAACCCAGAAGAGAGAAGCAAGTCATGTTCTCATGGAGCCTCAGGGCAGATCAAGAGCATCTCTCTTTCTCTCAATGCTAGATTGCACATCACACTTGTCAAATATGTCCCGTGATTTATGCATTATTATTTTTTTCTCTTCGATCCTTCGTTTGTGTCCTGTGGGCACGGCCCAAAAGGCTGATTCAAAGGAAATAAAGACCAGAGATCCTGCAACCTTATGCAGGTTCTCGGGGTGGAAGCGGAAGAGGGTCCTAGGTGATGAGTTCTGCTCTTCGCTCCTGGGCCGTGACTCTGCTGCTCACACGACCTTCTTGGCCAGTGGCTGGTTCACGTACAGTTCATGGTCAGTGACTTTTCCCATGCAGAATGTCACTAGGACCGTTGTAATGGAGACGGACCGATCTGTCCTAAGTATTGTCAGCAGCCTTGTTGGACATGCCATGGCTTTATAATTCCCTCTCGGTGTCTACTCCACACAGATCCCCCCCTCTGAACTCCTGTCTTGAATCTTACACATCTAACCCCCAACCAAGATGGCGAGAAGACTCCTGTGTCCCGTGGCCACACGGGACATAAGCAGTTGGCAATTTTAGGAAATATGAATGAAGTCTGTGTAAATCATATCACTCCAGCTACATGACGCTCTTGGCTGAGCTCTGTTCTGCAAAACAGGGAGGAGAACGGCCTCCGTGTTTTATAGCGGGGAGGGGGCTGTTGCAGGGAGGAGGGACGTGTAAGAAGGCAAGACTAGAAGGATCGGAAATTAAATAAACAGAAGAGAGGAATTGGGGATGGTTTTTGGGCTGGTGTTGCGGAAGAAGCAGTAAAGGATGGTCCCTTGCTTTGTGTGCTCAGAATCTGTGGCATATTCGTTTTCTACTCTGACATGAGCACGTGATAGATTCTCAACATTTGGTGAAATAAATCAGGCCATACACTGGTATGTTCTCCATTTTGCACATTTCGTCACCATTTATATATATACATATATATATATATTATATATTATATATATATTATATATATAATATTATATATTATATATATATAATTAAGACATTTGTGTATATATATCTTAACCCTGTGTTTAAAAAGGACAAGCTACATTGAAGTCAGATTTGCCTCAATTCACGTAGATTCAGTGCGGTAGATTTGAACTCAGGTCTTTTGACCTGAGTACCTTCTATTTGCAGTCAGTGTTTCCTATTCCTTTTGCAAGTCAGTCGTTCCTCATTTTCTTGAGGCACAGAATCCTTCTGATTTTTTGAACCTGGTCCCGGTGCTGAGGAGAGGCTTGGAAAGACTCAAACTTTCCTTTTCTTTTTTTCCTTTCTTACGAGAATCCTCTAGAACTGTTTCATGATACCCTGGGGATGCCGGACAGTTTCAAGATCCACACCTTAGAGGAGCGCGTCTCAAAAAATGTCTGTGGGTGCCCATGTGTATGTTGTTCGCTGTGTATTTTCTCTTACGAAAACAACTGGCTGAATTTTTCTAAACCAAGCAGTTGACCTTCGCCTTTGTATCTTTGAGCTCCCGTCACCATTCCGATGCAGCTGCTGCTTAAAGGCTTGAATTGTGTGCAAAGGTAGCTGGACGGTGAGAGGACTAAGAAGGGTGGGTGGGGCACGCACAAACCAGGTCAGGGCGATCAGCCTGGGACATATTGTTTTCATCAAATTCTCGTAGCTGCCCTTTACTTCTCTGTGTGTTTGCTGGGCTTTTGAAATTCTGTTGTGCTCTGTGTAGCTGGATGTTTTCCAGAGGGTCATCAAGAGAAAGGAGGATGTATCTTCTGCATTAATAACCTTTGGCAGGAAAATCAGACCAAATGATCTGGTAGAGCGCGGGAACGAGGGGGGTGCATTTATTCCCCCTTTCCAGGAAAGTGTCCAGTTCACCATGCCCCAGCACCAGACTCTTTACCCAGTAACTCTGAGATCTTATATCAAGTTTACTCAGTAATGATGAGGTCAATGGCAAAACTACTACCCCATTTTTGAGGGATAAGAATTTTTCCTTTTAAAGGCATATGATAAACAAAATAAGGCACCATGAAATATACTTGAAGTAGCAGCTAATTTCTGTATGTACTTTCTTGGTTGGTGGTGGTTGTTGTTGTTTTAAGTAAGTAGATTCATTAATACGGAGCTCCAAAACAACTCTTAAATATTTACATTTTCTGCACTTTATCTAATTATTGATAATCATAGGGAACATATGAAAATTTAGAGAATATACTAAGGTTTATGGCAGAGATAATCACCATAGATCAGGGGTTCAAAAACCATGCCCTGTGGACCAAATCTGGCTTACTCCTTATTTTTGTAGATAAAGTTTTATTGGAACACAGCCATGCCTATTTTGTTTATGGATTGTCTGTGGCTGTTTTCCTATAATAGCAGCAGAGTTGAGTAGTTATGATAAAGATCATAAATCTTAAAATATTTACTATCTGGCCCTTTACTGAAAAAGTTTTCCAAGCCCTGCCATAGACATCTCCATGATATTTACTTACTCATTGATTCTTTGAACACTACGTTATAGACACTCTGGGGAAATATAAAGATGAATAAAACAGTCCCTAATGTTCATGAATTTAGAGTGTAACAGAGACTTGTACTTTGAGAGCCATCCGACCAGGTAGACTGCGGCACCTACTATGGGCGAGAAATAATCAAATCGCTGTGTGGTTCAGAGGATGAAGGCCCCTGGCAAAGGGAAAGAATTGGGACCAGCGAGAGGATATCGCTTCTGTAACTGTGGGTCACAGCGACTTCCCAGTGGGAACTTCACGAGAAGTAAGAGTCATTTCCTTCATGGAATTTTATAAATTGGAGTATCCAAAAGGTGGAAATGATTTAGGATATTACTTAGCGTCCAAATTTCTTTATCTGGAAGCATGTTTCCCCTGTAGTTAAGGGGAAATCATATTTCTAGAAAATGTTTAAAGGTTTGAAGGAAGGCTTTCTTCTTTAGGTGGGAAGACCGACGAAATTCTTTTTCCTTTTTTACTAACTGTTCACCGACCCAAGGAATCTGAGATGGTGGGGGCCTTAAGGAAGGGATCTTCATGTCAGATGAATTTAAAACGAGGTAAAATTTCAGAATGTCACTGTGAATACGCATGACTCTGTGACAGTTCTCTCTCTTTTCTCTCCACTGTGCCGCCGTGTGCACGTGAACATGGAGCTTTTGGTAAAGGTCCAGGTCAAATGCCACCACACCCTGGGAAGTTTGCATGCAAGAAGCTTCCTGAACCCTTCCACGATCAATGTCTGCCTCTTCATTCCTGACCTGTGCGAGGGCGGGGTTCATGCCTTTTTGATTTTCATATCACCGCTAGTGCCTACCCCGTTATTTGTGTTTTCTAAATATCTATTGGTTTAACATGAATTGAATGCAGACCTACATGGTGCATTCAAAGGCGAAGTGGCTGATTTTGGTAAAAGACCTGAGAAGCTCAGGTTAGTCTAAAAAAAAAAATGAAACAAGTGAGACTTTTTCCATCTTGCTTCCATTAGAGGAGCAGAATTGTTGGCGAAATTCTGGCCGTCCATTCTCTCTATATCATAACGATGAAGGTGCTGGAGAGAATGCGGCTTCATTAGGTTTGGGAGTACGACCCTGTGACGTTTTCCCCACGGGAAGCATAGTGTTTTGACTGATGGACCCTGGCTGGTGCGAAAATGACTCAAAAATAATATTGGACCCCTACCAGGTCATTTGAATCTTAGGAAGCACCAAGGCCAAATGTTCCATATTGCTTCCCTCTAAGTAGGAGAACCCCCGGTGCTGGCCCCAGGAAAGTCTCTGGGGGCCTTGGCCTCCCCTTTCCACGAAGCCCAAACCATCCTGTCTCTGATGGTTCCCATTGCTGGCTCTCACCATAGCCTGCGGGCCAGTCTCCAAGAGTGTGCCCTGGCTAGAGACGGCAAGAGGGAGACGGGCCCCAGAGGCCACCTGGCTTGTCCCCTTCCCGTCCATGAGCCTGGAGGGGGCTGTCCAGCCTCGGACAAACCTATGCACACCGCGTGCACACTCAAGGGCCGCATTCTGTCCACACTGTCTACAGCAAGAGAGCCGCCGTCCTCTCTGAGTCCCACAGTATACTTATGAATGGGATTGCTTCATCGTCATCATCTTCTCATGTCAGTAGCTGGGAAGTCAGAAAGCATTACCTCTAAAACGGGGGGAAAAAGCCCCTGTGGATGCCTGTCTTTCCAGCCAGCTGTGCCGTAACCAGCAAACAATTACTTCACCCGTCGTCATGGGTCCCCTCCCTGTGGGATCCTTCCCTAGTTCTGATTTAGAACGCTCATTTTTGAAGGCCTAGAAATGCATAGGTGAGATTAAATTACTGATTATCCCGGAGCCCTGTTTTCACTGGAGCCTTTCTGGACGGCCGCTGATTCTGTCCCATTGCAAAAGCGTTCGGTGGCATGAATCCACTCGGTTTCTGCCCACATCACTGCATTCCTGGGATGCCTTCACAGGCCTTCGCAAGATCATCTGACAGCCGCCTGTGGGGTCAATGAACTTTATACATAATTAAACATTCGCTGCTGGGAGAATTAATTTTTTTTTTCCCTCCCCGAGAAGCAGGGAAGCGTACACGCTCTCTGGCCCTCCATGTACTCAGTAGAAGTTCTGGGGCGCGATCAGGCTAGTTTCACATGATTTAATGCTGAACCGAGGAAGAAAGTGATTGCATCCTCTACCGGGCCTCACAGAACGGTCACCACCCACACTGTTTATTCAGACTCGGATCTTGGCCATTTGGGGTTTAAGCCAGAAGAAAGGGGAAGAAAAAAAAAAAAAAAATCCAGCCCTGGAATGAACGCTTTTGAAACTCTGTATTCTTCATGAAATAGGGCCAACGATTCTTTTAAAAATCTATTTAAAATCAATTACTGGGCTCCTATTTTCATTTATCACGGATTGTTAGCAACAGCTAATTTTCTCCCTTTCCATCCAGCTTTGGGGTTGAGACTGGAATTGGAATCATCGCTCTGTTTTGCCTGGGTATCTGATGCTACCACCAAACTATGTGTGGGTAATTGGGCAACTCTGACCTTTGCCCAGCTTTCCGTAAAATAACAAGGAGAGGCGTGAGGAGGCAAGGGATGGCACGAAAACGAGCCCGTGGGCTGCCAGTGCAGTGTAAGAAGATCTACAGGATCTATTTTGTATGTGTATGTATATCATAGGTAATGTAAATAGCATATATATTAGCATAGCATATATAATAACGAGAAGAGTAGGGGAAGGCCAAGAGGCCGGAGCCGGTGCCTGGGAACAAGGGCCGATCAGACACAGGGTCCTTCTGTCTCCAGGCAGGATTGCAGAAAGTCGTCTCCGATATGTGAAGTTGTATCGGGTTTCTAACCATCTCTAGAGGAGATCCTGGAACCTCCCTTGGTTACCCACCCTACGATTTGGCAGTTCCTACAACCAGGAAATTCTTTCTTATTCCCAGCCTAAAATGTGCGTGTAATGCTGCTTCAGGGGCTGAGTTGTTGGTCAGGAACCCCGGCCCCCTGCTCCCCAAACCTTCCCTTGGCATGTGTGATTATAGGGACGGAACGGGGCTTACTGCTTGCTGCTCAGTTAAAGCTACAGTCCGGTGACCTCCATACCTAACAGTTCCCAGACTCCAAGAGTGGGGATGGCGCTGGGGAGCAGGGGGGAGGAGGAATGTTTACTGGGCATTTGGTGTATGTCACCAGGGGGAAAGAACATAGCTGGGACATGGCCAGGACTGAGCCTCAAAACCCTGTGCAAATACTAAATGCAGAAGCTCTGTTTCAGATTTTAAAAGAAACGGGAAAACAAATCCTGAAAAACAGGGGAGGTAGATTCTAGAATTTCACTGGCCTCGAGATGGCAGTCCACCTTCTCAGTCTGAAAGAGCTGAAAGGCACAGCATGGAAGGGAGCGATCCCGGCCCAGACCTGAAGCTCGCGTGCTGACGGCAGCACCCTGTTTGCCCGGGGTGCTGGGCTCCAAGGCGAAGCGGCCAGAACCGAGGTCACTTTTCTCACTTCCTCCTCCTCAGCAGGTGCACAGTGAAGGGTCAGCCTCTCCACGAAAGAATTACGGATTCATTGAAAAGCTGTCAGATGACCGGGCCAGCCTGTCTTCTTCCCTTTTTGTCAAGTTATGTCATGGCCCTTCCCCAGGCTGCGGTTTGTTCCAGAAGGGAAGAGGCTGTCTTCTCCTTCAGCCCCCGACCCTACCCTAAATTGCGCCATGTCCCAGTTCCCTGTGTTACATAAATGACTGCGTGAGTGGAGTGAGCGTCGCGCTGCGATGCCGGGGGCCTCCGAGCCGCGAGCGGTAAACCGTGTGCCCGCCTGCCTGCTCCTCCCTTCATCGTCGGTCCCTGAGAGTACCGCTTGCCCCGGCTGCCTTAGACGGCTCCCAGGGAAAGGGATGATGTCTCTTGGTATCTTCAAAATGTACAGAACACAATATTTTTTTTTATTACGAACAATTTCAGGCAAACAGGAAATATGGAGAATAAGATAGCAAATGCGTGTGTGTTATCACGTTGTTGTACCTTTATGCCGGATGTGCTTTACACCTTCCCACCCACCTGTCAGAGAGAGAGAGAGAGAAAGCACTTCCCCGTCCCATTCCCCTTCGCCCTTCCCAGCGTCAGTTTCAGTTGGATGCTCATTATTACCGTGAGCGACTGCACATTTTCCACGCATGTATCCATAGGCGGACTGTATATTTGTAAATGTTTTTAAGCTTTCAGTGATCTCATTGGGTTTGTGTTCTGCCTTATACTTGTAAGATTGATCTGTTGAGAAAGATGGCCCCGCTACCTCATCCGTGTTCCATGCTGTGTACTATTCAATCAGAGGAAGGACATTAGAGTTGTCTCTAACTTTTTAAAATGCCCTTTTGAAGAATATTATACTCGTTTCTAACTTCGTGACATTGCAGACAATGCTACAACATGCACACGTGCTTTGGACACTGGTGGAAGGGTTTCTCTTGGATGTGTGCGTGTGTCTGTGTGTGTGTGTACTACATTTTTTGAAGGTTTTGTTATAGGTGTGCTGGGCTGGCTCAGTTGGTAGAGCATGTGACTCTTGATCTCGCGGTTGTGAATTGGCACCCCATGTTGGGTGTAGAGATTACTTAAAATAAAATCTCTTTTCGGGGCATCTGGGTGGCTCTATGGGTTGAGCCTCTGCCTTCAGTGCGGGTCATGATCCCAGGGTCCTGGGATCGAGCCCCACATCGGGCTCTCTACTCAGCGGGGAGCCTGCTTCCCTTTCTTTCTCTGCCTGCTTCTCCGCCTACCTGTCATCTCTGTCAGTCAAATAAATAAATAAAACCTTTAAAAAAAATCTTTTTTAAAAAGATTTCATTTATTTGAGAGAGAGCAAATTTATTTATTTATTTATTTATCTCTGATTTATTTATTTGAGAGAGGGGAGGAGGGATGTGGGAAGAGGGAGCAGCAGGCTCCCTGCTCAGCCATGAGCCTTGATCCCAGGACCCAGAGACCGTGACCTGAGCCAAAGGCAGATGTTTGAGCCACCCAGGCGCCCCCAAAATAAAATCTTAAAGGTTTTTTTTTTTTAAATAGCAAATGTTACAGTTAGTCTCTTCCTACCTCACCCTGATCTCCTCTCTTCTCAAAGGTGTAGAGGCAGACGTGCAGTTTCTGGGTCTGAGGGCAGAAACGTCATCAACCTCGGTGGACGTTACCAGGTTGCTCTCCCCGCAGTGTGGGGGGAGGGAGTCTCCTTGCTCCGTGTCTTCTCCAGCTTGGCTTCATCAGGCCTTTATGTGCTGCTTATCCGGTGGACTGTAAAGGTATCTTACTCTGGTATTGATTTATATTTCTCTAATTCCTGGTGAGGTTCTGCTTTTCTTCCTCGTGAACGTTGGTGGTAGAGATTTCTTTTTCTACATATTACCTCTTTGTAAACTTTGATTTTTTTTTTTTGTAGTGGATTGTTTTTATCTTTATAGATTAAAAAAATCCTGGATTTTTAAAAAATGCCAGTACCATTCCCATACAGTGTTATATTAGTTTCAAGTGTGTAGTGTAGTGATTCAACACTTCTGTACGTTACTCAGTGCTCGCCGTCTGAAGTGTACTCTTCACTCCGCTTCACCTGTTTCCCCACCCCACTCACCTCTCCTCCCCTCAGGCTGTTCTCTGTGGTCAGGAGTCTCTTTTTTGGTTTGTCTCTTTTTCTCTTTGTTCATTTGTTTTGTTTCTTGGATTCCACACATGAGTGAAACCACATGGTATTTGCCTTCCTCTGACTGACTTATTTCACTTACAGTATACTCTCTAGACCCGTCCATGTTGCTGCAAATGGCAAGATTCCATTCTTTTTTATGGCTGAGTGATCTTCCATGCTGTGGAACATATTATGTATGGACACACCCCCCGCATCTTCTTTATCCATTCATCTATCGATTGGCACGTAGGCTGCTTCCATAATTTGGCTATTGTAAATAACGTTGCACTAAACATAAGGGTGCGGATATCTTCTCGAATTAGTGTTTTCATACTCTCTGGATAGATATCCAGTAGAGGAATGACTGGATTATATGGTAATTCTCTTTTTAATTTTTTGAGGAATCTCCATACTCTTTTCCATAGTGATTGTACCAATTCGCAGGCCCCCCGACAGTACATGAGGGTTCCTTTTTTCCCCACATCCGTGTCAACACTTGTTTCTTGTGTTTTTGATTTTAGCCATCCTGACAGAGGTGAGGGGGAGAGCCTGTTGTGGTTCTGATTGGCATTTCTCTGACAGTGAGTGATGTTGAGCTTCTTTTCATGTCTCTGTTGGCCATCTGGATGTCTTCCTTGGAGAAATGTCTGTTCATGTCTTCGGCCCATTTTTAAATTGCATTGTTTGTGGGTTTTTTGGTGTTGTGGAAGTTCTTTATGTATTTTGGATACTAACCTTTTATTGAATATGTTATTTGTGGATCTTCTCCCATTCTGTAGGTTATCTTTTAGTTTTTTTGATGGTTTTCTTTGCTCTACAGAAGCCTTTTATTTTGATGTCCCAATTGGCTTTTTTTTTTTTTTTTTTAAATCTTCTATCTCTCAGTCTATTTCTTGCAGTTAAGCTTTGTCTTTTTGGTGTCTTTTGTCACTGGAGTTTTAAAATCAAATTTATTACCACTTTTTTCCTTTTTTTTCCCATTGTATCATTCCCTAGCCCAAGATTATAAAAATAGTGACTGTATTTTTTTCCTAACATTTTAAAGTTAACTATAATTCTCTCAGAACTCATTTGTGCATATAGGGTGGATTTGAGTCTATTTTTTTCACATATGAATAACCAGTTGTCCCAAACCATCTATTAAATAGTTCAACTTTTTCCCACAGTTTTATGATGCTACCTCTGTCTCATCTCAAGTTCTGATACATGGAGGGGGTCTCTCTATTACATTGGTGTAGTTATCTATGTCTGCCCCAATCCTAATGTTTCTGAATTACAAGGCTTAAATTAATGTCTTAATATTTAGCAGGACAGTGCCCACTTTACACTTTTTCACTATTGTCTTGGGGGCACCTGGGTGGCTCAGTGGGTTAAACCTCTGCCTTCAGCTCAGGTCATGATCCCAGGGTCCTGGGATTGAGCCCCATGTTGGGCTCTCTGCTCAGCAGGGAGCCTGCTTCCTCCTCTCTCTCTGCCTACCTCTCCACCAACTTGTGATCTCTGTCTGTCAAATAAATAAATAAAATCTTTTAAAAATATATATTGTCTTGGGTGTTTTTTGACCTTAATTCATCTATGTGATTTTTTTTTTTTCTTCTATGTGAATTTTTAAACCAGCTAAAAATGTCCATGAAAAGGTTTTCTGGGATTTTAATATGAATTACATTAAATTTATATATTAACTTAAAAGGAATTAATATTGATGTTGAATCTTCAACTCTCTGAGTGTGATATATATCTGTTTATTTAGGCCTTATGACTTTCAGTGAAGTTTAATAATTTGCTTTAGATTTATTCCTACGTTTGTCATAGTTTATTGCTATAGCTAATGGAATCTTTTAAAAACTACATTTTCTAATTGATTGTTGCTGATAAGAATGTCATGAGTGTTTGTATATTAATCTTGTCTCCAGTGTTCTTGCCAAACTCTCTTATTACTTATAATTGTTTGTAGTTTCTTTTGGATTCTCTTATGTAGACAGTCTTATCATCTGCAAATAATGCTGCTTTTGTTTCTCTGTTTCTAATCCTTATTTCTCTTACTCCTTATTCTTGCTTTATTGCATCAGCTCTGTATCTCACACAATGATGAATGGAGGGGTGCTGAAGAAAGCGTATTTGTCTACTTTCTGACTTTAAAGGAAATGTGTTCCTGAAGTTAACTGTAGGTTCTTCATAGAAATTACTTTTTAGTTAAAACTTCCTTCTGTTCTTGGTTGGCTAGGTATTTCATTGCATTTTAAAATTGTGAAGTGGTGTTAAATTTCGTTAAATACTTTTTCCTACATCTATTGACATGATTATTTAATTTTTCCTTTTTAATCTGTAAGTGTGCTGAATGACATTAGCTAATGTTAGATCTTTCTTGAGGTTCCAGAATAAACCCTACTAAGTCATCACAAATACACACACACACACACTATCACACATTAATCACGTGATAAACGTGGTATATATGATACATTATTTATGTCAGTTTAAAAATCATATATTTTTAAAGAAATAGTATAGACTTATACACACACCACACTCCTGAATCTGTTCGCTGATATTTTATTTAGGATTTTTGCATTGATATTTTGAACTGAGATTGACTTACTGCTTTCCTTTTTTGAACTGTCAGTCTATTTCTAAAATCCAGCTCTAGACTGAACTTATAAAAATACATTCAGAAGCATTTGCTGTTTCTCTATTTTTTGTGTGTCAATTTTGGTAACATATTTTTCTAGGAGATTTTTTATTTCATCTGTTTTTAGATTTATTGCTTTAAAGCAGAGAACAGAATTCTCGTACTTAAAAGAATAATTACTGTATTTAGAGTTATGGGGTTTTTTTTTTTATGCCTAATGGTGTTTGTTTCTGCCTTCCTTTATTTCTCTAATTCATTCTTGTTGAATATCTACCCATTTTATGTCTTTTTTAAAAAAATCAACCTTTGTTTTCTTCCTACTCTATATTGTTTCTTTGTTTTTACTTTATTGATTTGTTGTTGTTATTACTATTGCCTTCCTACTACTTTGTCCATTTGTAGGAAAAGCATTTTCTTCCATTGTCTTTATTTTATTGCTCTTTATCTTCATAATTTTAAGTTTTTCTTGTTTTTTGATACTGCATTTAATGCTAAGCATTTGAGTCTAGGGTTTCAACTATTGTTCAGTTCTAAATGTTTTGATACTTTCATTTCTACTTCATATTAATAACTTAGTGTGTTTTTGAAATTTCAAATGTACTTGGGCTTGGTGGCTGTGGTTTTCTTATTGATTTCAACTTTTATTGTATTTTGGTTGATGGTTGTGGTCTGATGTTAGCAGTTCTTTGAAATTTGTTGGGACTTACTCTGTGGCCTAGAACTTGGTCAATTTTTGTAAACATTTTGTGTATATTCTTTATTGGGTGGAGGGTTCTCTTTCCATATCCATTAGATCAAGTTTTTAAGATACATTTTATAATCTTCTGTGTCTTTTTCTTCTTTATTGGCTTGGTCTATTGATTTCATGAGATGTGTGCTAAAATCTCTTACTATAATTTTGAATTGTAACATTCATAGAATTAACTCAGCTTTTGCCATATATATACTTGACACTGTAGTGATAGGTATACAGCAGGCTTCCTGGTAAATATGCTTTTATTGTTAAGCAATGACCCTCATTATTCCCCAGAAAATGCTCTTGCCTCTGAAGTGTATTTGATTGGACTCATTTATTTATTCAATTAAAAGAAATATTTATTGAATATTTATTATTTGTAGGGACACTTATTATTTGAATACATTATTTTATGTGCACTGCTGCTGTGACATTATGTTTTAGGCTTCTCTCTTAAACAGCTAGAGTTTTACAAAATTCAGTCTGAAGATTTCTGCCTTTTAATGGATTAGTTTAAGCCATTTACATTTATTTGATAAGTCATATATTTGGAATTCACTAGGAACCCAAATGTTTTCTATATGCTGTGCTCCTTCTCTACTTACTTTTTCTTCCTATTCTTTTATTATATGGCTTGAATTTCCCTGTTGATTTTGCTTTCCTTTCTCTGTGTCTATGCCTTGCTCCTTCTGCAGTGCTAGGCCCCCTGGCCATAGCTACCACACTCAGGGTCTAGCCTGAATCCCAAGCCCAAGAGGACAGGTTCTGTGAAGACAGAGGACCTACTCAGGAGTTATTTCCCCAAGACTTCTGAGCTGGCAACATTTGTCAAGGATCCAGCTCTCAGTGAAGCTAACCTGAGCAACATGAAGGCCCCTTTGGATATTCTGGTCCTGATCCTATGAAGGGGGAAGAGAAGGAAGAGCAGCAGAAACTACAGGAGAAGGAAGAAATGGATTAAAAGATGAAAGTGCGAGCTGAAGGCGGAGGTTTTCCCAGTAGCCCAGGAAATGGCAAGAAGGTCATGATCCTCTTGTAGCACCTGACACCTGGGACTGAGGATGTCCCTGAGCAGTCTGCCTGGTCCTGACCTGGGGACACCTTAGATTGAAGAGAGGGTCAGTTTTGCAGTGGCTGTCCAGCAGGAGGTGTGTGAGCTGATAGCACCCTTCACCCGGAGCTGGAAGCCTCCCACACTCCAGTCTCCAAGGAGTCCTCTGAATGGGGCAGTGTAGGCAGGCAGTCCCATGGGTGTGGTGATCCAGAGCTGGTGTGTGAGCTGGATGAGGCAGAGTCACGGGACTTGGGTGGGTGGTTATGGAGATTCCACCACGTTCAGGAAGCTCAAGAAGCCCAGGGGAGAAACAAAGGGAGTGATGGATTCAGAGCCCTCCCTTTCATTATGTGATGAGCCCAGCAGATACATTCGTGCCTCTCACCGGAGCTCCAGACTTTCCCCACCTTCCTCCTCTTGAGGTTTCTCCCTCACCTTATGTTCCAGGCACAATAAATACGGTTATACCACTAAAAAAAGGATTGCTGTTTTCCTCTTGAGTTGTAATGTAGGTGATTTGTTCCATTATTTTAGTTGCTACCCTTAAACCTAAAAATTGTATTTGAGTAAACAGAGTCTAAAATTAAAGTTTATCTCTATCTCTGTTTGCTTCCAAAGCAATATAACAGCCTCCTTAGAACATTTTTTTTTTTAAAGATTTTATTTATTTATTTGACAGAGAGAAATCACAAGTAGATGGAGAGGCAGGCAGAGAGAGAGAGAGGGAAGCAGGCTCCCTGCTGAGCAGAGAGCCCGATGCGGGCCTCGATCCCAGGACCCTGAGATCATGACCTGAGCCGAAGGCAGCGGCTTAACCCACTGAGCCACCCAGGCGCCCATCCTTAGAACATTTTAATGAAGTTTTTCTCTCTCATGTGTTCTGATAGGACACCATTGGATATTTTATTGTCTTTCATTTGTTTCTTTTTATTTTTTTAAGATTTTATTTATTTATTTGACAGAGAGAGATCACAAGTAGGCAGAGAGGCAAGCAGAGAGAGAGGAGGAAGCAGGCTCCCTGCTGAGCAGAGAGCCCGATGTGGGACTCGATCCCAGGACCCTGAGATCATGACCTGAGCTGAAGGCAGCAGCTTAACCCACTGAGCCACCCAGGTGCCCCTTTCATTTTGTTTCTTTTTGTCCCCCACCACTTTTTTCTTTTAACAAATCTACTTTTTAAAATTTATTAAAATATATGCCATTTTATTTACACTGTAGTTAAGAGCATGAGATCTAAAAGCAAACTGCCTGAATTTGAATCCCAGTTTTATTGTAAATTACTTAGAATGGTACCTGATATGCAGTAAAGTACAGAGTAAGCCCTCAGTAAATGTTACAGATGATGCTTCTGTTCATCCTTTCTCAGTTCAAATACTTCTAACTGAAGTACATCGTGGGGTGGTTATTTCATCATGGATTTGAGAATATTAAACTATGTTTCTCAATCTCTATCTGAAAATATCTTTAATTTATCCTCCATGAATAATAATTTTCTAGGTATAGAATTCTGTGTAGCTACGTTTCCTTGGCATTTGAAATGATTACTTCATTGCCTTCCAGCACCTATCATTCATCAATGATAGGTGGAGTTTTGACTCGTCTGTCGTTTGCTTAGATGTGTCTATTTTTTCTCTTCAAATGCTCTATAGATTTTTCTTCTTTTTGTCCTTGTCTTTGATGATCAGCAGTTTCACCACAATCCTGTTTGGGTTTCAATATGCTTCTTAAATATAAGGATTCCTAATATTCATCAATTCTGAAAAATTCTCGATCCTACTCTCTGATTATTGTCTCTCCCCAGCTGTCTTTGTTACAGCTTCGTTAGCCCGCTGTTACATGTATGTTAGACTTTGGGATTCTCTTCCTTATGTCTCCTAACCATTTTTTAATATTTCTCATATCTCTATTTTCCTGTGGTTGATTTTTTTTTCTTAATCTTCCCCTACGCTTTCCCTTCTTGTCCTCCTAAGGTAAGCAACATAAACATCTGGCATACATCCTTCCACACATTTCTTGAAGCTCATATAAACTAATGGCACATATATATCCATATAAATTAAATAACAGTATTTTAGTTTTGTTTGCAAAAAAATCCAAACATACCATATGCATTACTTCACAACCTGCCTTGTTCTTTTAGTAACATATTCATGATATCCTTCCAGATAAATAGATAGAAATTTAACCAGTTTTTACAAATAGCTAAGTAAATTCTAAGGTATGGCTATTCTATGATTTATTGAGCTGTTCCACACTATGGGTGAACACTTAACATTTGTTTTATGTCTCCATAAACATCATAGAGAAAAACATCCTTGTGCATATTTACTTACGGGCTGTTTCCTTCATTTCTGTGGGAACAAATTCTTCCCTACCCTGCCTTGCCCAGTCCCCCTCCCAAAGAACATCACTTTCTATATTTTAGCTTTTTCTTCAGCAGATATAAATTTATATATACATATATACGTATCACCATATGCCTAAGTAATATGTATACTGTTTTTTAAATTTTTTTTATCAATTTTCTTCATGATGCCGTAACTTTATTCTAGTAAATAAAGACCTAGCTTTCTTACATAACTGTATCCACTGCTTACCCTCTGCTTTCTCCCAGTATAATTATATTGCAGTGTTTAATTAAATCAACCATTAGTGTTTTCCCTGTTTTGCCTATGTAAATAGCATTATCAGTGGAACTTTTTATTTTCATGAAGTTAATATCTGTCTTGTTTTCTCATTTCCTTAGTGTTCTTCATACCTGTTGCAGATTTCTCCTCTATCTTGCATAGCCTCACAAGTACATTTTGCCACAAGGCTAATTCCATCAGTAATCTGTTGGTTCCACTTATTTTCTTGGCGACATCCTTTCTACAGACTTCCATTTTCCTTTTAACCAAACTTTTCTCTAGGCCGGCTGTACACCTGTCATGCTGGGACATCTCTTGTTATTCTAGAACTTTCCATTGCCTTTCTTATGAGTTGGACCCCCTTTCCTGATTTATTCCACTGCTTAAGGGATCATGCCCTCCACCAAGTCATCAGAATTAAAACCCAGTGCAGTGTGGTGGCCTTCAGAACGTCTTTCTCTTGATCCACCTGGCCCAGTCTGGATGGATTGCTGTCTGTGCCTGGAGCCCAACTATCTGCTCCTTTCACCACTTCATCCCTCTATACCTCAGTCTTAAGTGGAATTGCATAAAATTCCATCTTCTTTCCACTCACTCATTTTTGTGGCTCCCAGCCTGTATAGCCTATCAAAATGGACCCACGAGAGATATATATCGACATTTTGAATGTCTCTAAAGGTCTTTATTCTTTCTTCTCACTTGATGTCTGTCTTGCACAAGGAAATCTAAGTCAAAAATACATTTTCTTCTGAAGTTTGAAGATGTTGTTCCTACGTATGCTAACTCCCGTGTTGCGGTTGGAAGACTAAACTGATTCTCATTCTTTATGCTTTGTACCTGATTTTTTTTTCTTTTTCCCTAGAACTCATAGGATCTTGCCTTTTTCTCAGGATTCTACATTTCACATAATTTTCCTCTTCATGAATCTGTTTTCACTTATTGTACTGAGCACTCAGTGTGTTCTTCCAATCTGCTGATATTTGCTTCTCTTTATTAGCCCCAGTTTTTTTTCCAGAACTCCTATTATTTGGGTGTTGTACTTTCTAGGCCAGTTGTCTGATTTTCTCACATTTTGCTTCCTGTGTTCTGTCTCTTTATCATTTTGCTCTTTGGGTTGTTGGGGGGCATTTCTTAAACTTCAATTTCCAACATGTCTGTTGGGTTTTATTTTTTGTTATTGTTTTAAATCTCTTTTCATCTATAAATAGTTGGTTTTTTTTTTTTAAGCATTCTGTTTTCATGTGTGTGACATTCTCTTAGCTTTCCGAGGGGAAAAAAAAAATGTATTCTCTTTTGAAATTTTCTCCTCCCTTCATGATCTCTGTTTCCTCCCTGTTACCTTTTCTTCTTTGTCTGTTTTGAACTCTGTTTTTCATGTAGATGGTCTCCTTGCATGTCTGGTAACCCTTGACTATCTGCCTTTATTCAAGAATGAAGAATTAATAAGCTTATTAGAAGCCCTGAGGATGTGTGAGGGTCTGGCTAACTTTGAGCGTCACTGTGGAATAATATGTTTATGCCATTTGTTGGGGAACCCTAAAGTCAAACCCTAAAAAGGGGGAATATCAGAGATGGCCAGAATCTCCAGAGAACACTCTTCCAAACTTTCACATGGAGGGTAAAGAATTTCCTGTGAGAGCTGAGAGCTTCAGGGAGGAATAAGACTGGAGGGGTGAGTATTCAGAATACAACTTTCTATTTTGTTTGATGGATGGCATCTCATAATCCAGGAATCTTCCCTCCAGAGACCAAACCTCCATTTTACCCATTGGGATAGAAGCTGCTGTCCAGTAGGATGTTATTGAAGAGGGGACTTGAGATCTGGAAATATAACTGGTTCTTAAAAATCTTTCACTCCATTCTCATTTTAGTCACCTCTCTTCTCTTCTGCCTCCCCTGTTCCAGATATAACTAGTGCTATCTGTTCCTGGACCTTTAGAACATCTGCTGGTTGGTTCCTAATGTTCCCTGTTCCTAGTTTGGAATTCAGCTTCCTTTTATGTGCTAGTTCTATTGCTGTTTGTCCATCTGTTTTCCATCTTCCAAAATCTTGTTACTACTATCTCTTCACCTGTTCTTATCCTCATGGGCTTATGTCTTTTAAATAGTTGTTTTCCCTAGTTTTAGTAAGGATTCATGTGAGACCAACAATAGATATGTGTGTTCAATTCTCTGTTTTCATTTTGAAGTCCTTTGTTACATTTTAGTTGATTTCTTCAAATCTGTTCTTCTAGTTCATTAGTTCTATATTTGTGTTATTCTACTATCTAACTTTTCCAGAGTTATTTTTAAGAGTTTTATTTTTTAATTGTATTTTGTTTTATTTTTTTCAAATCTGCCTATTTTTTCATTTCCTCCTATTATTTCATTATGATTTTTAGTCTTTCTTATACCACTTTAATAATTTTACACAGTCTTATTTTGTAGTCCAGTTCAGATTCTAGTATTTTTCCAGTTTTTAGATTTTAGTTTTTCAAAATTTCCCTTTACATCTATCATGGTAGTTTATTTCCCTGTGTGTGTGTGTGTGTGTGTGTGTCTGTGTTGGCAAGTTCATCTCACCCAGATTTCTTTTCTGTGGGAATCGTGAGTCCTGAATTGTGACATTGTTTCTACATGATGGCCACAAACTTGGTTTTTTCTGGCAATCTAAGGAATTTTAGTGATCCTAGAATTGTGTTTATGATGATTTCTCATAATGAAAGAATCTAGGTTTAGGACTATACCTAGATGTATAGATATGTAAATTCTGATTCTGCAACTGAATATGGTTCATGTTTAGGGTTTTGATTTTGTAAAGGTGTCCTAAGCTCTGGATATAAGGCAATTTTCTGCCCTTCACCTTTGGCCTAGTGGACAGAGTGCTTTTAATTTCTTTTTCATGAATAAGGTCTTGTTAAGGCTTTGAGATTTATGAATGGGGCTCAGTTCTGGACCCTCTGCCTCATATAGGACCAATACCATGTCCCTTCACAAGCAATAGAATCTAATCACAATCCTCAGATCTCTAGGGACATTTGTGTAAGTCTGAAACTCTCTATGGGTACAATGAAGTCAACTTTTCATTAAAGCTCTGGTTTCAATTTTTTTTTTAAGATTTTATTTATTTAAGATAGGTAGAGGAGCAGAGGGAGAGGGACAAGCAGACTTTGCACTCAACATGGAGCCAAACACAGGGCTGGATCCCACAGCCCTGACTGAGATCATGACCTGAGCCAAAATCAAGGGTTGGATGCCCAACTGATTGAGCCACCCAGGCGCCCCTATGTTTTCAATTTTTATCTTCATTCCTGTATCCTGTGCTTCTTTCTTTTCCTTCCTTTTTTCCTAGCTCTGCTCTGTGATGTTTTCTTGAGAATTTCATGTCTTTGTAATGGGAAGAGACCCACAGAGTCAGCTTAGTGTTAGCCATTTGTTGGAAATTGATGCCACACCCACTATTGACAATGCTACACCTAGAACATTCTAAACAAAAGCTGGAGTCAAATGTAGAAGGTCATGGATTGCCCCAGATCGAAAGGTTCTTAGAGACTACTTCATCCAACCCTAGCATTTTATTTAAGGAAACTTAGGCTCAAAACTGATGAAACCACTTGCCCACAGACACTTGGCCAGTTAGTGAAAAGGCTGGGGATAGATCTCAGAGGGTGGCCACTTTTTTGCTCACCACATCACAGAGAGGAGCACTGTCATCTTACAGCTAGCACTTGTCTGGTTGCAAGACACCTCGATAAGATGATTGTGACTTAAATCACTGTAAGATTTTGGGAAAGCCACATAGACCATTTTGTTTCTCTTGTCTTGTTTAATTACTAGATATGTATGTACTTACCCCAACTAAATTGTAATGGCTAGTTTGTAGAAATCCTATTTATGTATCTTTACCATTCCCCAAAGTGGTTTTCTTGATTAATTCATGAGGAAGCAACTTAGAGGAAATATGTTCTCTGAGATAGAGCCTGGGTTTGGTGTCAGGAAGCCTGGATTCTGCCCCTTTTCTCAGTATCAACTCCCTGTATTTGAGCAACCTAACCTTGTATAGACAGGCCACTGAAGTCCGACAGTACACTCGTAATAGAGTGGTCATGTAATTTGTCATTCAAACTGTGACAGTTATGAGAGTAAGGGGGCACTATTAATAATTTTGCGGGGACAACAGGTGTAAAGCAGGATCCTCCCTGACAGGCTGGGACATATGGCCACCTTATGTCATAGATCACCTTGGGCTCTTCAGAAAAATTTGCACAGCTGCTATCAAAATACCAGTCTTCAAGCCCAAAATTATCATTCCTTACACACATTTTCATCAACTAGCACAACTTCACAGGTAATAATATTTTTAGTTTTCCCAGAACTTCATGTTTTCTCAGCTACTTTCAAGGCTTTAAATGCTCACTGTAACTGAAGTTGACATAAATTATGGGGTTTGAGACTCAGTACTGCTGAGAGATGGATGCCTTTATTTTCCACATCAACCCACTCTCTGTCCTGGAAGAAAAGAACACCCCTGATTTCTAGAGTCATGAACCTTCTCTTCTTTGGGTGCTTTTTGAAGCATAGGATCTTCCCTCTGCTCTACCTAGTGATAGAGGGAAGTGCTGTGAATGGTTGCTGATCCACAGGGGTGGGTTTGTCTTTAAATAATGGTGGATTTGGTGGCTTAGCATAGTGAGGTGAGTAGGTCTTTAACGAGATGTTTTATAACAGCACCATGCCTCACTAGCTGGCTTGCTTCTACAGCTCCTGCCATAATGCTCTGTACATAGTAGGGGCTCCGTAAGGGTTAGCTTGAAATTCTGAGAAACACTTGGAAGAAAGTGCTGGCTAAGTAAACTCACTTACCAGTGCTAGTAACTTCATTTCTGCCTATGTTTAGGAAGTCCTGCCATGGTTGGGCCGTGGTGTTGGAATGCAAAGAAAAACAGATACTATCTCTTCCCTCCAGTATCTTATGATCTAGAGGCAGCTTCAGAGCATAAACAACTAAGTCTAAGAAAGTTCAGGAGAAAGAACGATCAGTTTTGATCTGGAGGAGTTAAGGGGCTTTGAAAAGTAGGATTTTTCTTCTAGGCCAGAGAGGGGAGAAGGCCATTTCACACAGTGGGAAGAGCATGAACAAAAACCAGTCAGAGGACAATTGCTTGGTATGTTTGGGGAATCCCCCAAAACCCTACATGTTTGGAAGACAAGCTTTAATGGGTGATGGGATACGAAAGGCCTCAGTCCCTTGATGTCAAACTTGAGAACTCAGGTTATATTATGTAGACAACCGGAATCATGTAGTTGTGTGCAGTGCAGGGCTATCAACTGACCCATGTGTAGACTGATAACCTGATGGCAGGGAGACCAGTCATGAAAAGGCTGCTGTGTCTAGGAGAGATATAAAGAAAGGAGGATAAAAAGAAAGAGCCAGATACAAAATACAGGGCTGGCAGTTGGTTGGATGGTGGGCTGAGGAGGAGGGAAGAACCAAGCACAGCACCAGGGAGCTCAGTAAGTGATGACTCCATGAAAAGACCCTAGAAAACCAGAGGGGAGCAGAGTTGGACTGGTAGATATTTCTGGAAAGGTTTGTGAGGAGATGAAGTGAGATAGTGCATGAAAAAGAGCCTTAAACAGTGCTTTGCATAAAGTAGTTGTTTAATAAACACTACATTAAAAGAAGGGAAGGAAAGAGAGAAAGGAAGGAGGGAACTTCAGTCTCCACATTGTACCCTGACAGGGAAGACATTTAGGAGATCCAGCAGGAATCGTTCATTAGGGCTGTTCCTGTCAACGCACTTGCTAATTATTTCATGTCAGTTGGATATACAGACCAGGAGAGAGCTCAGAAAAAGCTAAAGACCAGAATTTGCTGGGGCCAGACAGAGGGGAGCTTCAAGCCAAACTTGGAAGAAGAGAGAATTGGCGTGATGAAGAGGGTCTGTGGAGATAGAGGGAAGCAAGAAGGCAGACTCGAACACACCATCGGGCCAGGGAGCAAGAAGGATGCTGGTTGACATGGGGGTTAGTGTCCACATGTGGAGAAATGCCACTGGGTAAGCCATGGGGGAGTCTTTTGGAGGAGGACGTTGCTTACTTTCTGATGAGCCTCTCCTGAAATTTGGTCAGGAGAACCCTGTTCCCTGTAATAACCAGCCCTGTTCCTCCTACATTCTTCCTGACCGTTTGGATGACAGGCAAGAAACAAAGAAATCAAGTCACACTGACTTTTTCTGGGTAGTTGTTTCAGGATAACCCAATAAATCCTTTTGTTGGAAGTACCGGACAGTACTTCGTTTCACAAAAAGAAGGGAAACAAATCACGTTTTACTTCATTTGGCTTCTTGGCCTCAGTCTTTGGTTATGGCGTAAACATTTTAGTTTGATAATTACATTGTTTTTAGAGGGTAATGCATGGAGTGGGTTGCTACAATTGTTTGCCTTCAGTTCTATCACATCTGCTTCAAGAATGCTAGAAAACAGAAAAACAGCTTAGTCAGTTGCTCAGTGAGAGCATCGGAGAGAGGGAAGGTGTAAAATCTGGCAGTTGGCATGGTGTCTCATCTTGAATGAGAAGGTCTTGAAGCGGGAAGTTCTTTGGAAGCCTTCTCCTGCCACCTTCTTCAACCTGGTGCCACCATCCCCCTCCTGAATGCTTCTCCTGAAGGGAGTTTCCAGAATGTGCCAACTTTTTAGGAAAAGGCAAACCACAGCTGAATAAAAACTTTCAAGTTAACCTCTCCTGACACTGGTTCCACACCTGTGATGTTTGGCCACTGTATGAAATGAGTGCAACCCTGAAGTTACCTAGGAATGTTTTTATTTGATCTACAGAATCCCAGAGTCTGAGACAGTGCTTCTAGATGACGTATTTCTTTTTTGTGTGGAGAAAGCCTTGTAAGGTCATCTTCTCATGTAATTTTTCTTCATCTCCATCACCATTGACTTATTTTGCCTTTTCCTTCAGGTGTCATGCGTTGTCTTGATATGGGTTCCAAGAAGTCTACATTCCGAGATTTGTTACTAAAAATGGGCCAGTCTCAAAAGCAATGACAGTTCTGTATAATTTTTTGATCACATCACCTGACTTTGACCTGTGGCTGGGTGGCCTCAGGCATTCATAGAAAACTTTACGAAGTGCCACTGAAACCTAGTTCCCCCGGCAGTGTTTCACTCATCCATCCCTTTACTTAGAAAACATCAGAGGCCTGCTCTTTCCACCATTTCCTCTGTATTTGGGGCCTTTAACAACCCCCACTGACACGCCTGCTTCGTAAATGGGTTTTAATCTTTGCCTCCGGGGCCCGCTGCCTAATATCCGAAAACTTCCCTTGGATGACTACACCATCTTACTTGAAAGCCTTCATGGCATAATTCTTTTAAATAGTATATTATTTCGATTATGAAAGCAAGATATGGTGTGTTTTTTGCAGAAAATTGAGGAAATAAAGAAGCAAAAAGAAGGAAAACAAATCACTCATAATCCACCATGCCACAAAACCCCCAACCTATTGTTAATCTGTTGGTACACTTCCTACAAGTTGTTCTCCTCTTTGCCTGGCACTGAAAAGCTTCCGAGTGTGGTCCCAGCTCGACGTTACAACCTTCCCTTTCTGCTTGCTTTTGCTCTGGGGACCTATACTGCCTTGTGGGGGACGTTTTCATATGTTCCCTTCAATGATTTTTTTTTTGATTCTATAAATAATAAATGTGGTTGTAAGTTTTTTTTAAAATACATATAAGGAATAAATAAGACTTATCTCCTGAAACAGCTCAACCTCCTGCAATAAAAAACATTGATATTTTGCAGATCACCCCATCATCCTCAGTTCACCTCCGTGTGCCTGAGTGCACACACATGATTTCCTATAAATGAGATCATAGCATCCATGTGGTTTTTATGGTTGACATCTTTCATTTTCATTTACTACTTCCCTCCCACTTCCTTTCTTCCCTCCACCCTAATCCCTCTCCCCTGTATTGCCATTGTTATCGACCTTGCATATATCCTTCTGAGCTTTACTCCACACTCTCGTCATTATATCAGACGTGAGATAGATATTCACACATACTTGCTGTGATTCTTGTCATTGATTTATAAAATCAGATTATAGCATTTGTCTTCTTCTCTGTTTCTTGCTTTTTCCTCACTTAAAAATGATATGTTGTTTAAATTCCTCCATTCTTTCTTTTTCTTTACTTCTTTTTTTTAGACAGAGGGAGGGGCAGAGGAAGAGAAAGAGAGAAATTCTTAACCAGGCTTCACACCCAGTGCAAAGCCCAATGCAGGTCTCAATTTCATGACCTTGAGATCCTGAGCTGAGCTGAAATCAGGAGTCAAACGCTCAGCTGACTGAGCCACCAAGGTGCCCCACATTTTTCTTTTTCATGACTGCATATTACTCCTTGGTTGTCTGTAGCATGGCTTAGTAAATGATTCTATAATAAACAACACTGTAGTGAACATCCCTTTGTTCATGTAGGCATGATACAGCCTGACCAATGGCAATATTTTTAAACTTGGGTAGGTATTTTCAGATTGCTTTCTAAATGTGTGTGAAAGTACTTTTTTCTGTATCTTTCCACTTGGCTATGGCATTGTCACCACCAAGGGACAGTGCCTTTAAATTGCAGAAAGGATGGGGGTTCAGCATACCTTTGAAATTTCAAACTTAGATACAAATATGGGGCCATAATGAAATCATCACAGTGATATATATAGAAGAAAATTCATTAGGAGGAGATCATGGTTTACTAGAGTTGGGTTTGGGGGAACTAATATTTGTAGAAATGAAGTGTTATTTTATTTTTAGGATTTTTTTTTTTTTTTTACTTAGCATTGCAGCTAGAAATTTCCCTCTTGGCTTTAATTTGCTTCTTTACAGTTTTTGTCAGAACTGAAGAGGTAAAAACATCACACATAACTTTTGAACTTTGAGTCAACCTTGAAAATATGCAGATGGATGTATGTCAGGGTGAGATCTGGTGAAAGTTTCCATGAACATGGTTTATATTTTAAATGCTTTTAAATAACTGTCGATGTGGTGTTAGAAGCAGGTGGAAGAGCTGCGTCTCACAGACTATCTCCTGAGCTGTGCAGGGATGTTTGTCTCCCCTCTTCTCCAAAAGGCAGCACAGTACCATTCTCTCCCCACTCACGGCCTCTCTGCCTCTATGTCATGGACTGTCTGGTGCTTTCTTTTCTCATTCTGGCTGCAAGATCTGCCACTACTTCTCTTATCCTTCTTTGTTCTTTCTGCCCCTCTTTCTTCCATTTCTCCCATATTTCTCTGCTTTCCCACAAAGAGGCTTGGCTTTTGCAGCTGTTGCCAACCATTGAGATTGCATTTTTGGACCAGCAGGCCCGCCCTCCCACATCATTTTGGGTGCAGCCTCAAGGTCATCGGCCTCTCTTAGCTGCTTTCATTCCTAATTTTTCTGTTGACAGACCCTCTGCCTGACACAGATGCTTCTCCCATACCCCCTTAATTTTGTTTTATCTGCCATCATTTAGGAACCTTGAGTCCCTGAATGCCTGAGGCTTCCCTGTTCTTCGAGGTAGAAATAGATCTTATCTCTGAGCGAGCTCTGACCAGCCCGTTCTGTTGGCTGCTGCTGTCCTACCAAGTAAAGAACCTTTGGGTTATTATGGATTGTTAGAACTGTGTGGAGAACAAATGAGGTAATCTAGAATATTGTTTCATTGTTCCTCAATGACTGTTCTCAGTGTCAGGGACAGTCATGAGTAGGATTCTGGTCCCAACGCCTTAGTGCCGAGTCTGCTCACAATTGTAGGTTAGACAAAGCCTAAACATTATTCTGATATTGTGTGTGTGTGTGCATGCACGTGTGTGTGCGTGTGTGTGGTTGAATATGTACAACTTGTCTGAACACAGTAGCTCTGTGGTTTATCTTTTTACTGAGAACTGCTTTTTTTTTCCTTTTCTAAGAAAATGCCAGTTTTCTAAACTGAAGTCCTTCTCGTGAGCTCATCAGCAGTGAGGGGTGTTGTGTGAGGACGTGTTTGTAATAATAAGACCAAACAGTTGCCCGATTCAGGTGACTTTAACACCAATCACGTTGACTAAAATAGTATTATGTGATGCTGGCATGTGACATTTGAATATTTGCCAAAGAAAGCACTCAGGTCACTGTGGCTGGCTGCAAGAGTGAGAGATTTTCCTGTTCTTTTTTATATATTTTTGTTTGTGAATCTGAAACCAAACTTTATAGTTTGGGGAGGGAAAGTGACACGGACAGTCAGCATGAATCTGTTTACCTGCTTTTCTCTTGCATGGCTCATAAGAATTCAGGTCCCTTAGTCCTAATCAACTGCAGTGTATAAATTAGGGGACATGCACCTTAACAACTTTGACATTTCCAGATAGTCTTTCTCTCTCATACCTCTTTCCCCAAGTCCTTCCCATAATTTTTCATCCTTTATGTAAAAATAGCAATCTATGTTTGAAACAGCTTAGAATTCACACCTAAGATACCTGGGTCCCACTTGTGCCTTGTGGCCACGTATTGCTGTGACAGTCCCTCTAGCCTTGGTTTTCTAATCTCTAAAATAGGACACCCTACCCTACCCACCTCATGTGGCTGTTAAAAGCACCATAACTTCCTGCCTTTCCTTCTTTCTTTTAGAGAAACTCAGAATTTTCAAAACTATCAAATGCAGTATTTGGGGGGTCATTTAGAAATTGTTCCTAACAAGAGAAGACAACTGTGGAAATGCCATATTCTAATATCATATTTGTTAAAATCTGCCCCCTCCACGGAGCAAAGCGGTGACATTTCTGATAAAACCTGATTACATCCTGATAAAGCCTGTGCAAGGAACAGGACAACCGTACACATGTCCCTGGCCTCCCAGGATCTCAGACCTTCACTCTGGTGCCTCTGGAGAAGGACCTTTTGCACAGGGCGGCTGTGCCGTATTGGCAAACGCGTCCTTAGCTGTGGGCAGACAGAGATCGCAGCCGAGTTAGAGTAATGCCAAATGCCATGATATATTCTGTTTGGAAGAAAAAGAGCCACCTGTCAGCACCATTTATTGCCGAGTCCCTGTTTCGCTGCACATGTCTGAAGGACTGAAAATAAGGCCAGACTCCCTAAAACAAAATGTAAAAACTCAGGGGCTTCCAAAACTACCGAGCTCTGCCTCCGGGAATTCGCTAAGTATTACCAATGACCACTTGTGGGCTCTTGTGGACTCAGAGACTCTCATGGGCTCAGAAATCCGGAACATGGAGGTTCAAGTCAAGAGAACCATTTAGAAAACTGCCCTCAAGAGACAGTTTTCGGAAGGCTCTGGAAAGACGGGAAGAAACAAGAGGCCATGAATGATGAGCGGCCACGGCAAGGACAGAGCAGCCGTGAGGTGAGGACTTGACCTTCGGAGTGAGCTGTACTGGAGTCAGCCAGAAGGACAGGAGATCTGGAACCGAGTCAGGACAGTCCGGTCCCGAGTGGGGATCCAGAGTACGAGTGACAGGGTCCAGCAGGAGGGCCCGGGTCTCCAGGGTCGGGCTGAGAGAGAAACCACTGGGTTTCCATAGCGGAGTTGTGCAGGAGGGGTTGGCAAGAAAGTAGCAAAGCCACAGCGCTGGGGGCGGGGGGGGGGGGGGGGGCAGGCGGGGCTGAACAGCCAGGAAGGCCGGAGAGCCTCGTGGGCAAGATAAGCACGTTCTGACCAGGACTGAACTGAAACCAGAGAAAATATTCCCTCAATCTGGTGTCTTTCATTCGTTACAAGTTCAGTGTCTTTGTAGTTCATTCACAACAGAGCCAAAGGCATTTAAATGTATATCCTCGTGCTGACGGGAATGTTAGGAATGAAGGGAGTTGGACCCGGAGAACATGGGAACAGGGCAGCGCCCCTTGAAGCCCTCGGTGAGGTAATAAAGACACGGCACCAACCTTACATTCGCCATTTTGTGAAGAATAAAGGCTCCTTCTGTCTTGGGCCTGAAGTCCGTGCTACCCCTGTCCCAGGCCTCCCCCACGAAGGCCTCCAGGAATCGCTACCCGGGCACTCTACCCTCTGTCCCCTCTACCTCCGCCCTCCCTTTGGGTGGCCAGTCCGGGCCTTGCCAGGGGTTTCCATGCTTCCCTCACCTTCCAGAATCTTCCCCATCTCCCCTTCACTGCCTCTGCACGTGTTCCGGGCTCCGCGTCCTGGAAACAATCATCTTCCATCCCGCAGCATCTCCGCCCTGCTGCCGGCTTCCTGTGGGGTTTCAAGCTCCTGCAAAGCTGCGTGGTCTCTGAGTCCCCTTCCTCACTCACCTTGTCCTCCCAGCCCTCCAGCGAGCGGGGCTTGTGTTTCTGTCGCTCTCACAAAACAGCCATCTCCCGAGTGGGTCACGTACCCGTTTCTGAGGACATCCAGAGCCACGACGTTTTCCTTTTCTGTGGCAGTTGGAACCTGGGGAAGTGTCTCCCTTGAAACACCCACCTTCTTGCTTCTGTTACACAAGCCTGGTTGTTCCTCGACTTTCCCTGACCAGAGCCTCTGGTGCAGCACCGCCCACCTGGTGATTGCAGACGTCGGCCCCAGGGCAGGATGGGCTGCTTCTCTCTGGTTTCTCCCTCCTGGAGATCTCACGGACTCCCTCTAAGCTTTTCAACTTGGATGCAAGGTGTTCCCACACCCCCACCTCCAGACCTGACAGACAGGTCTCCCGCTTTCACACCGGATTTCCAGCTCCCTGCTGGTCCCAGCAACATGGATGACCTACTGCTGTTGAGAACCCCGCTCTGCCTCTCCCTCTCCCAAGCCAGTCTCCGGTAACGGGGGCACCACGTCCTGGTCCCCGCATCTCACTCATGTTTGGTTCCATCTTTCTTTCTCCTGTGTCTGTACTCTCACTGATCTGTCATGTCCTCCATTTCAGACTGTGTCTTCATGGTGTTCTAGAGGTGAAAACGGATGGTTAGTCTATTACATCCTTACTTGATCTATATAAGCACAAGAGGTCTAGGTCAAGGGAACATAAGTCTCACTGGAATCATAAAAACAGAGAGTCATGGCCCCTCCGTCAACTCCCAGTCTTGAGCCACTTTGCAGACCCAGAACCCTTAACTGGGGGCGGCTAGGTCCCCCATTCCACAGCCAAAATGTATATTGTTAATCTTTCTCCCAGTCTTCCCCAGAGGGTCCTCCAGCCTTTGATCAGAGCAACTGTGCCCTGGGGAAAAGAAAATAATCAGACCTTTTGAGGATTTTTGGACACTCGCTCTGAACGGACATTAATCCCAGAAAACCCAAAGCGTTGCTGGGGGTCGCCCGTCCGAGGTGAGGTGATCCCGGCAGCTTGAACTTCGTTGAGCTGGTCCCCACAGCACTTTGTGCAGGTGGAGGGGGCTGGCCATCCTCCCCGTTTTCGGCACTGCCAAAGCATGTCTCCACCGTTTTATTCCTGGGCTCCAGACTTCCACGGGTGCCTGGTTCTGGGAAAGAGCCAGTCTTCTTAGCCTGATCGTTAAAACTGTCCACTGAGAATTCTTCCCCTCTCTGTAGCCTCCTTGGCCACGAGTCCTCAACCCAGACCACTGCCCTGCGCCCTCTGCATCCCAGCGTACAGCCCCCCAAACAGGGCATGCTTTCTTTCCTCTCGCTTTTGCCTTTACTCACGCCGTTCCCTCCATCTGGTATTTCTTCTTGGCTCCCTTCTCTGGATTTGTGTGGTGCCTGTTTTTAGCACAAATATGCCATGTCCCCTTGTAAAACCTTTTTCTGCATTTTGGTCTGTAACAGCCAGGGAAATGAGCAAGAAAGCATGGGTTGATTAATTCACCAGTCTTAGGGGAATAGTAGTGGTCCTTCGAGGTGTGGGTGGTTCCCAATCTTCGTCAACAAAAGATTGCCTTGTTTATACCTGTCCTTCATAGTCAGCATTTTCTGAAATCTGCTTAGGGTGAAAGTGAGTTCTTTGTGTTTTAAAAAATCATATGGGAAGCTCAGAAATAAGAAATGTTCATTTTGTTTAATGGCGGGTGTAAATTCCACGACAGGTGGCCTCTCAACTTGCCCAAATGAAACAGACTTGGTTGGCTGACACCTAGCCACAGAGCGGGAGCAATAATGGCCAGGTGGTGGGACCAGGAGCAGATGGGAAATATTTACTTAGATCTTCAGTTCTTCTTGTTAAGGGTCCCTCTAATCAAGTACCTCCCCTCGGCTGTGAAATAAACTTTCAGTACGTTTGCATAGTCTTTTCTTTGAAAAAGTAATCTCTGTGCCAGTTTCTCCTTTTTTCCAAAGTCGGCGTTAGAATAACCAGACATGTCAGTGGAGTCTGTCAGGCCTGACCACTCCCAAGTTTTATTAAAAGTTTCCAGATCTCAGAGTCAAAATCAAAACAAAAGTTAAGTTGCAAATGTGATAAATCTGGGGATTTTCGGGGGGGGGGCGGGGGGATCAAATAAGGCACCGTCCCACCCCTGGGGCGCTGTGCAGGCTCTGCACAGAAGACAGAACGTCCTCATGCCTGGTCAGTCACCCCAGCCCTCTGGTAGATCCAGGCCGTCTAGTACCCCAGGTGTTAGATCCTCTGGAGCTACCTTTGGTCTTCAGGAAACATAATTCTCCATACATTGTTAGCCATTAAACAACTTTGAATTATTCTTCTTTGACTTGGGCAGCATGGCTCTGTTGCTGGTTTTCTTCCCATTTTTCCGACTCCCGCACTTCCATCTCCTCCTACAGTATTTCCGAAGCATTTCTGTAGCACCTGCTGGGGGGGCCAGAGCCATGCTTAGGTGCCTGGATCCATACAGAACGAATGGGACATGTCCGTGCTCTTGAGGGGCTCCCCGCACCGCCCCCTCCTCTGCTCTCCGTCCTCCATCTGGAACTCTGAGCACTCGTGGTGCTCCCCAAGACCTTTCCCTCCTTCTCCTGTCCCCCGTGCTCTTGCCCCTTCAGAAAGGCCTTTTTTTCCTCATGGTTTCAATCATAACACTATATTCCCAGTTTTATTTTCTAGTCTGTAGTCCTGAATTTTCTCCTGCTTTCCCTAGAATCAGTGTGTCCCCAGGCCAGCCAGCTCCTCACAAGTGCTCCCCTCCTCTGTCAGGATCGGGCCAGGTTTCCTTTTTGCCCCCAAACCCCCAAATCTGGAAACCATCATAGGTCACACACTCCTCTTTTGTCTGTGCCCAGAAATCAGTGTTCAGGTTTCCTCTGACCTGCCCATTGATTCTTTCCTTCTTTAACTTTTGCACCGCATCCGTTCCGCCTGGTGCTGGTGGGCACACAGTGGCCTCAGCCCTCCCAGTGAACCCTGTACATCCAAGCCAACATCCCCTTCTTTAAATCCCACCTAATGGATGTCCCTCTCCTTACGTGGCAGAGAAGGTGTCTTACTCTTTTCAAAGTAAGGGAAGGTTTCTAGTGAGAATAGTCAAACCCCGAAATGGGTTACAGAGAAAGCTTGTTGGCACCCTCTTTCCTAGAAATGCTGAAGTCGTAACAGACAAACCGTCCACTGGGGCCTGAGCACAGACTTCTCCAGAAGCTGGAGGATAGGAAAGAGGGCCACCGGTGTTCCGTTCCCACAGCCCACTTAGCTGGATCGCTTCGTTTGCTTGGCAGGGAGTTGACTGCAAACTGCTGCTTACTCAACCACAGAAGTGAAATTTGTTACTTATGAGAAATAATAAAAGATCTTTCTTTTTCTAGACTTCCTCTAGTCAAATGGGTCTGTTTTCTTTCTAAATGGAGGAGTTTGTTTTGCTTTTTTTTTTCTTTTTTCCCTTTCGTGGCATTCAAATTACCTTTTGTATATACTCTCCCCAGTAGTTCAGAGTATGTTTACAAGAGAAGCAAAGCTCCAAATCATAATGAATGCTCACCATTTTCCTCGAAGATGGTGTGCGGAGTATGTGCACAGATGGAAGAAGGTAGGCTGTTGAGGGTTTGATGGACTCACCAGCCTTAACAGTGGACATTTCTAGCATCGTCAGAATGTTCTTCTGTATTTCTTTGGCTTAACAACTATTCACTGAGCAGTCGCTCTGTGCCCTGCCCTGTGCTTGCTGGTTGCGGAGGAAACAAAATGTGTAAGACATGGTCTCTGCTTTCAAGTCACTTACAGTCTAGAGGGAAGATAGAATGTATTACAAAAAAAGGATTATCCTAGTTCAAAGGAAGGCCATCGTGGAGAATCATGGGAGACTTTGTAATAACCACTTTGAAATTCTACTTTTTCAAGTTTTGTCATTTCCGTCCTATATTAGCCTGGTTTTTCACTTAAAAATTATTTCTGATCATCCATTCACATGGTTTGTAACTGAAACAATTCAGAAAGATCTTTATTGATACATTTCACTGCCACCTCTGTCCCTAGCTACCCAAGCAGCTAGTCTCCTATTCCACTGAAACAGGTATGTGAATGTCCAGTGTCTCCTCACATGAAATAATTACATTTGTATTCAGATTTTCCTTGCTTCTTTTTTTTTTTAAAAGATTTTATTTATTTATTTGACAGAGAGAGATCACAAGTAGACAGAGAGGCAGGCAGAGAGGGAGAGAGAAGGAAGCAGGCTCCCTGCTGAGCAGAGAGCCCGATGCGGGACTCGATCCCAGGACCCTGAGATCATGACCTGAGCCGAAGGCAGTGGCTTAATCCACTGAGCCACCCAGGCGCCCCCAGATTTTCCCTGCTTCTTAAGGCAGAATCCTATTTGCCTTATCCTTCACTTGGCCTGTGAATTAACAGTTCACCTCAAAGGCCTTAGCATGTCAGTCCGCAGAGTGGATCTCCCTCTTTCTTTGTCGGTAGGACGACACCGTCACAGCATCCCACTGTTTCGGAGATGCCTTAGTAGATGGGTTTTCTGTTGCCACATAATAAACTGCCCCAGGACTTTGCGGTTTACAACAACAATTTTATTTATTCACAACTTTGTGGATGAGCTGTGTGGGGTCAGCTGGGTGTTTTTTTCCTCTGGTTTTGCCTGGATTTACTCAAATGGTTGAGGTTATCTGGCAACCTGACTGGGGCTAGATGCCCAAGATGGCTTCACTCCATGTCGGTGATAGAGTGGGACCACGAGCTGGACTAGCTTGACTAGTCCGGGTCTACTTCCCGTGGTGCCTGGATCCCAAAGGCAGAGAAGAGTCAAGCCCCCAGTGCAAGAGGGCTTATTAAGCGTCTGCTCGTATCTCACACGCTAATGTTCCATTACCAGGTCGTGGGGCCTAGCCCAAAACCTCTGTGGGAAGGACCTTCACAAGGGAGGGAACACCTTCAGGGAGGGGTTCATCGGACGTCCCTGTGCTACTGTCTCCCACACCTGTCTCATAACTACCTTATGGATGGACACCTGGTTATTTCCAGTCTTTCAGTGTTACAAATAACGCTCCAGTCGACTGCCTTGTCCATTATTCAACTCATACGTGAGTAGGATAAATTTCCAGAAGTGTATTGCTGGGGCAAAGGGTAAATGCTTTTTAAATTATCTATCTATTCTATTTCTGTGGTGCTGTTTCCCTGGTTATTTTAAGCTTGTGTCCTTCTGTCACTTGTGCAGGAGCTTTGAAAATGTGAAAAAAGTTTGGATAGGAAATGCATATAAACTGAATTAATTAGAAACTCATTCCTAAAATGGAAAAAAAAAAAAAGCTATACTAGAAACCAAATAATGTTGAATAAAGTAACATGCAGTTGAATAAATAGGCCTATTATTATAATGGTTTACATTACTATTGGGTTTACAGTGTAAAAACTGTTTGCTTGTGATAACTTACATAATTCTTTCTCACAATAATTCTGTGAGTTAAGGGTATAATTGGCCCCTATAATATATCTGTAGATTGGCATATATATATGTATATATATAATGTGTGTTTATTTTTTAAGACTTAGAGAAGTTACATGACTTGCCCCCAACCAGTGGGTTATAGCCAGGAGATAGATAGATAGATAGATAGATAGATCGATCGATCCCCAACCCTATAACAATAACCTTGACCTTTTCCCATTCTCATTTGTAGGGATTTGTGTCTCGTGTCTTAGCTTAGCTTCCGTTGGCATTAATTCGCTCTACTTGCTGACTTGCCATGCTAATATATCACAACCACAAAGGAAGCTCTCTTTTAAAAATGACAAATAGTTTGTTTCTAATTTCCAAACCCTTGGGAAGCATCCCTAAGGTTTTCTCTTGTTTTGCTGGTGGTATCGTTGTCCACACTGAGAGCTCCCTTGCTGATCTTAGTCACTAGCAAATCTTGAAAGAGGAATTCTCTTTAAGCCCATATGTTAGCTTTCAGCCTTTAGGAAAGAGGAGTTATTTTTAAATAAAACCTTGTCTTGGCCCTCCTGCAGCGGGCATGGAAAGTAGACTGTTTTCTTTTTTTCATTCACACTCAGACATTTTCATAGGGGCTTGGTCACGGCAAAGTGGGCCCCACGTACAAACCACCCACTTCCCTGAAGCATGATTGATTAGCAAAGCTGTTCTGCCCAAGGGCAGCCTGTTTGCCTGAGCCGGGATGTTGACAGGTTCGACATGCCCAGATTTTAAAACAGGTCTGTCATGCCCAGGCTGCAGGCTGTGGGCCAGGCTTGTTCTTGAGGGAGAAGAGAAGAGAAAGGATACACTTTGGGGAGCAGAGCAGGCTGCATGGATCAGGAACCACCTCACTTTCTAGAATTCCTGAAACATGGCAGCTCAGGCCAAGGTTTGTACTTGCTGAGAGAGCTCCTAAGGGTGCCGGGTCATGAATACCATATTGCAGAAGAAATGTCAAGTGCAGGCGAATGGCAGGTTGCTTTGGCCAAGCCTGTGGGGATGAGAATGGACCCCATTTGATGAATCTCTCGACTTCAGAGGGAGGCATTCATTTTCAAGGAAGACAGAACTTTGATGCCCAGTCAACGTCAGGTATGCCGGAAGTTTGGGAATACAGCCAAGCAGTGACCCTCCCAACCCGATGGGGTCTTTCATGTCTGTCTCCTTTGGGGCCTCCATCAAGGTGAATTGTATAGAGCAGAATCCACATAGATGTGTGCTCTCCAAATTCTAAGGCTTAAGGTGGGCTTAAAAACCATCTTGTCGGGGTGCCTGGGTGGTTGGGTCAGGTGAGCGTCTGACTTGATTCAGCGCAGGTCATGATCTGCTGGTTGTGGAATCCGGTCCCGTGGCGGACTCCACACTGGGCTCTGTCTGCTTGGCATTCTCTCTCTCCATCTCCTTCCGCCCCTTCCCTCCCTGCCCGCACCCCCCCGCCTCCACTCTTGAGCACGCACACTCTCTTTCAGTTAATTAATTTTAAAAAGAGAAACCATCTTGTCCGGGCCTCACCATTTTAGAGATGGGTAAACTGAGACACAGGACGGTTGGCTCCATGGTCTCATAGTGTGCTGTGGCAGGGCCAGGTCTTCTGACTCCTCATGATGTCAGTAGTCATAGAGACGTGCTGCCGATCTTCTAACGAAGGTTCAGTGAATGAAGGAATATGTTAATTTCCTTTTTAAAGAAACTTCTTTAAAAACCACTCATTCAGGAAGGCCGCACAGGGTCATCTACTTCATTTACTTACATACTAGCCTTTGGTCACCCCAGGGACATTCCGTCAGGGTGATAGGAAAGGGGGGGTAGTTTATAAGGACAAATCGATTAGTGTCCTCAGAGAGACTTTCAGGAATCTGGGTTTCGAGGCATTTTGGCCATTGTACAGAAAGTCTTCAACATCAGCGTTGGTTGAAAACATGGACTTTCTTACTGTGATGTGTTACCTACTCAAGGTGCAGATGGCCTGATAGGGAAACTTCAGCCCGATGCTAAGATACAAGTCATCATAACATTTTGACACCTGCCAAAAGAGTGTCTCGACTCTTACTTTCCTCTCCAAGGTGTAAAGGATGAGTCATATCTCCCTTTTTGGGTATAGGTCCATCAGTGTCTTGCCGGCCATGGAGAATGGCTTAGAAACCCATTTATCAGAATCTGCAATGTGTTTCACATTTGGTTTCCTGTGTGTTGTGGAGGAAAAACCTGCAAAGAACAACAAGGAGGGATTCCAGTGAAATGCGGGCTCTGCTTTGCTCTAGCTGGTGTGAGAGGCTGTGTAACTCTAAGAATACCGGTAGTGGTATCTGTCTACATTCTAAGAATTTAGGGAGGCGAGGTTTGTACAGAATTAAATCACCCCGTCACATCTGTGAGGCTTCCCGCAGAACGAAGGCAAAAATAAACCTAAACAAACAAAACAGGAACATGTCTGAATGCAGGGAGATGCACGCTTCTCAAACAGTAAAGGTTTTGAGTTGGCCCTTGAATATTTCACTGGAGACGTACTTGCTTAAAAAGATGCTTTTTTCTCTCTCTCTCTTTGGTAGTGTTCTTTTGTTAATTGTTTTGCTTTTGATTCTCACTATCATTTTTAACCCATTGGAAATGTCAGGGTTTTCTTGATAGAAAGTGGAGGGAGGTTAAGATTCGGTCTCCCACACCACGGAAGATTCCAGATGGGCTAGCTGGAACGTGCATGTGTGTTTCTACATGTGTATGTGTTTGTGTGTCTGTGTCTGTCTGTATTGTATCTCCATATCTGTGTGTGTGTGTGTGTCTCAGTACATCTGTGTGTGTGTTTCTGTGTCTGTGTGTGTCTCTACATGTGTGTATGTATATGTTTGTGTCTGTGTGTGTCTATGTGTCTCAGTGTGTGTGTGTGTATCTGTGTGTGTGTGTGTGTGTGTGTGTGTGTGTGTGTACGCAGGTACGCAGCATTGTCAGGCTAAACCTTCCTTCAGCGTCATGCTTCCCTTTTCCTCATCCCGAAACCACTTTGCTTTGTTATTAAAGCAAATAGAACCACTTTCTCACAAACTCAAGACCAGGTAACCTGAAGAGCTCAAATAAAATCTACCTCATGACCCAATATTAAAAAACAGAAATTTTCCATGGAAAAAGCCCCGCACCAGACCGAGGAAGGCAGACAAGACTTGAGTCTTTTGCTTGCTGGTACTTCTTTTTTACCCCCTGCAAAGAGGGCCGGCTCACAGACTCCACATTTTGGTTCTCCATATCGGCCCGATCGTGGTTTTTCATTTGAATTTAAAATAGTCAGTGATCCTTGGAGAAGGATGAAGAAGCTAGGTTGACTATTACGTTATCTTATGAAAGCTCGCCTCCCCCAACCCCCCTTCCCCCTCCCCCCGCCGCTTCCCTCCCTCCTCTCCATGACTCGGCCTGTTGTTTGCTCTGATTTCCAGATGTGAGCCAGCACAAGGCCCACTCTGGAGGGGACAGCCACCTCCCAGGCACTGTTCCTCCCTCCCAGGCAGCCGCCCCTGAGGAACTTTGTGGAAAATGAAGTAGTTCAGCATTCAGTGGCATCTTGCCCGTTTGGAGCAGGACAGACTATAGCAGCACATGCTGATGGGGACAGCCCCCCAGAGAGGGGTTCTCCCCATGTGACAGACCCCGGGCTAAATGCTTACCTGACCCCTCTGAGCCCTAAAAACCCGCTGGCAGGTATGAGAATTGTTCGTCATTTTCAGACAAGGAAACCGAAGCTCCGAAAAGTGAATGATCTGTCAATAGGGATACAGTTCGGAAGGGACGGGTTGGGCCTTGGGCCAGACTGGCCTCCGAAGGCCACACTGTTGGCCCCCGCAGCCGCCCCAGAAGAAGCCGAAACCTTTCATACCCTGTAGACTCGATTTCACCTATGAATTTGGTCGCCACATGTCACCAAACCAAAATGTTCTTCCCTGTCTGGGGAAAAAAAAGTTACTTTCCCTCACTGGGTGTTGATCATCGTCCAATTTTCTGTTCTAAGAAAGAGCCACCTGTGAAGGAGATAGATTTAAAAAAGGATTGGGTTTTATCGTGAAGTACAGCCCAGGAGATAGGGTTGAGATGCTCAAGTTTTGGGATTTGTATTAATAATTGTATGTTTATTTTAACGATGAAGAGGAAAAGGAGGTTAAAATGTGAATTCAGAAATCTGAGAAATGTAACTTTTTAGCCAAAGCTGCAAGGAGCCCATAGCTGTGATGCATCCAGGGGTGGGGACACCAGGCTCCTGTGTGCCCAGCCTTCTGGAAGGCCGTTCACATTTTCTCCTGTGTGGTAAAGGCCCCGCGCGCTTCTTGCTGCCTGGCTTGACTAAGCGTGTTTACTGCATGTGATGCTCAGCTTCTCATTAATTTTCCACGGGCTCACTTGGCTTTGATCTTTTCATTTCGAGGCCCAAAAAGACCATATGGAGGGAGAAAGGATCACGTTGTATCTCCTCCAATGTGTGTCGTTTGACCCCAATGATGCCTTTTAATCAGAGAAAAGGTTTTAGTAACCAAGTGACTAAATTAGACCACTACCCTTCCCCCGCCTCCTTTACCGAAACTTAATTAGTATTGACTCTTGGCTAAATCCCATTTCCAAACCTGCAGAAACGAACTTTTTCTGTAGCTGAACCTTTTAAAGTTACGTATTTGAAATATTTTGAAACCTCAGAGAATAGTGTTTAAACAAGTTACGCATTGATTTCCTCTTACCCTGAATTATTTCTCGCCTGATTTTCCTGAGGTTGTTCCTGAAACATTCTTTGTGGTTCACTGAACACAAAAAACAAACCATGTACCAGGTTGGGTGAGTCTGGAGGGATAAGGGAAACATGGCAATTGTTCCCAAGGAACGTACGGCTCGTCAAGGAAATGAGACACTTCAACAAATCGCCATAAGGTAAAATCGAAAATTGTCAAGTGCTATAATTTTAATGTTGATTACTACCTACCTAAAAGCTGGTTAAATTACAGTTTTATTGAATGCTAACGAATTATTACTCCCCTCCTGCACAGAATTTTTAAAACCCTTTGCTTTCCCAAGCTTATAATTATGGTGACCACATTTTCCGTACCCAAAATTAAGACACATGGTCTGACAAAGGATTCTTGTGCCCCTCCTGGGTGTGAGACCACCCATAGTTGGATTTTTTTTTTTTTAAGCAGGCTTTCATACGCAGGCTCTATAAAAATAGAAGTTTGTTAAATAGGCATGATTTTAGACTTTTCATTAAAAGCGACCATACAAACAGTTATTTTATTTTGTATCTGAATCCACATGTTATATCCTAAAGCACTATTTTATAGCTGAAGGGTATGTGTTAGCCTATTCATAAGAACACACTGCTGGATCGAGTAATAATACCAGCCATTATCCAGGTGTAATAAAAAGGTCCCCAGCGGTCTGCTCCAGGTCTTTAATTTCCCTTTTAAGGTAGAACTCCTTATTTTACTTTCAAGGTTCCACGTTTTTGAAACTTGCAAATGATTCCCATCGAGGCATGCCAGATGTGAGCAATTGGGAGCAATGCTTCTTGAAACGAGGCTAGAGGAGTGGATTGTTTGTCCTGGTGTTCGCCCGCTATTCTCATCGGCGGTTTCGATACACGTAATTTTGCACAGCAGCGAGGCCGTGTGGGTGGATACCAGCCCGGGCCGCCATCGTCCCAGGCACTACGAGTTTTGAACTTCAAGAGATAAATTAGGTCAGTGTTGGTCATTGAAACTTGGTGAAACCGAAGTGTGTTTGAGCAAGTATTAAATGACTTTCCCAAAAAGCCACACAACCTGTCAGTGGCCCGGCCAACTCCCGATCCCCAGGTTTCTGACCAGCCGTGGGTTCCTGCTTCGCTGGGGATCATTGCTGATCCATGAGTCTTTGGGACCCGACTTTTCCCATAGATGCTCTGCGGCTGAAGGATATAGTTGAAGCCACTGCTCTCTTTAATAGATGATTTGAGCCTTTATTCAGTAAGATGGCTGCATGTCTAAGTTGATTATCTGAATGCATGTCCGAATACATCTCTTCTCTCAAAAATACGGGCAAGTCAGTGATGAAGATGATTTCTCATTCACGTTCAACCTCATGTCGCTATAACCTCCCATTCATTTATTCAGTGCCTCTTGATTGAGCCTGTGCTCTCAGACGGGCACCTGTCTGCGTCCTGTAGCTACAGCTTTGAACAGACAGACATTCTAGTCCTTTTGTGGCATATATGGCACTGGATGATGTGCATAAATGTATCCAAAAGATTAAAACTCTTTGCTTGCTCTAAGTTGGGATGACCCTGGGCGCAGAAAGCCAAAGCAAAAGTGAACTGACATTTTTTGGATGTCTGCAGCTTTGTCGTGCGCTGGGCTGGATGCCTGTGAAAGATGAATATGATTATCACTGCTCTTTACAGATGAGGAACCAAGGCTTGGGAATGTAATCAGTCTTGTTCAAGGTCATGCTAGCAAGGAAATAAATCTACTCTGGTGTCTTCAGGACCCTTCTAGATGTGGTCATATGCATTTAGAACTGTGTATTTGCTGTATGGCCACATCTTGGAAAAATAAGTTGACACACATTTTTGCCCATGTTAATAATCGAGATCAAGAAATGTCATGTCAGGGGGTGCCTGGGTGGCTCAGTTGGTTAAGCGTCTGCCTTCGGCTCAGGTCATGATCCTGGGTGCCAGGATCGAGGCCCGAGTCGGGCTTCCTGCTCTGCGGGGAGACTGCTTTTCCCTCTCCCTCTGCCCCACCACCCCACCACTCATGTGTTTGCTCTCACTCACTCACTCACTCAATAAGTCAATCTTAAAAAGAGAGAAAGATCATGTCACTGGACTCACTTGAAATGTCACTTGAGACTAAGCTGTAAGTCCAAGTTCGCTTCACCATTTATATCAGTTGGTTGACGTTTCTGAACCACCGTATGCACTCTAGTACGCATTCACTCTAGTACTCTCAACTTTCATAACAAGTATCTTCCACAGACACCTCCCCCCAGATCAGCCATTTGATGACCACAATAACATGTGCTTCTCGGATAACACATGACCTTTCATTTGGCTCAGAGCTTAGTGGTTGACTTTGCTAAAAATAGGTCTTTAATGGTTGAGTGTGACATTCATCATGGGGCACCGGTACTCGGGAGTTTCTCTCTTTGTATCATGAAACGGGCCCATGATGGCTGCCAAATTACTGAGCCTCATTTCTTGGATGAGACACGTTAAGCGTGTCAAGGATAGTTCCTTGCATTTTGGTCCCCAGAAGTAGTGAACAGGAAAGTGTGGCAGCTGCCAGTGTTTGGGGACCCTATCCCTTTGGTGTATCTGAACACAGAGGCTAGACCGGGGTGGGATTTCAGGGTCAAGGAGCGAGAGGCTGGATTAGGTCTCGAAGCTGGGACTTGGTTGAGGGGTGAAGGGAGAGGTCTTTTGTTGACTTGGATCTTGACCGAACGAGGTTTGATGTAATGGCATGTGCTGTGGTTGTGGTGTCGTGCTGACGTCATTGCAAGAACCCAGCGACCATCAGGGCTCCCCAGAGCCTCACCGCTGGTTCGGGGGGTGTCGGCTGCTTCAGGTCCTCTCCTACCCGCAGACTTTGGTCACCTCTCTAGTTTGGGGACTTTGTGGAAGGGGTGTATGTCGGTTTATCTATCACCCAAAATACTTCCCATCATCCTTGGGCCACCATCCAACTTACAGCTCTTGAACTCATCTGTGCACACCTGTCCTTGGCTCACCGGCCACATGGGCTGAATCCCTGATCCTGTGGCCCAGCCAGCTCACCCCCTCTCAGGTCCTTCCACTACCTGTGACCTTTCCCTGGATCGCACTCCTCCTGATGGTCACAGCGCCCCTCTTTCTGGCCTTTCAAATGTTGAAATGTCACTTCCTCGCAGAAGCTCCCCCTGATTCACCCAGGCCTTCCCTCTCCTGTCACCCCACTTCCGTTCGCCGAGTATTTTCATATTACGCAGTCAGTGTTTTACGTGTATGTTTTTGAGCTCCAAGAAAGCAGGGGCCATGCCTGTCTTACTTGCCACAACATCCCCAGCCCCTAGAGCACGGAGCATGTAGTAGTTGAATGAACAGCTGTCAAGTGAAGGAAGGAGGCACCCAGATTGCAGGTGACTTAAATGTCACAACTATACTTTCAGATGATTTTTCAACATTGCAAAAGAAAAACTAGTTCTTCTTCTTCTTCTTTTTTTTTTTTCATTTCCCATTTCACCTCGATATTTAGCAATTTCTGATTGGTCAGTGATTAGTTAATTACACGGGAACAGCCTGTCCTCAGGGGACCCAAGCCCACTGCTGTTTTAACCTTTGCAAACGAACTGTCCTAAAACCTTACTCTCTGGCACCGATTTCAGAATCTCTACTTAATGCATCAGAAACCTGCAGGGCTTCTCCCAAATTCCAAGGCTGACTTCATTTCTTCAGAAAGCAGCCGCTGTGCACGGGTACCCGCAGCAAGTGATTTCACAGAAACCTGCTTCAGATGCTTACAGAGAGTTTGATGTATTTCACACACACGAAAAGCACTTTTTCATTTGAGTAAGTTAGTGACGCTCTTGAATACAAATGACCTGTTTCTGAATATACCAGAATCTCACTAAAATTTTTCTGGCTAGAAAGTCGAATTCAGTGGAAGAGTGGCCTGTCACAGACAGATCAAGGGGATTTATGGTTACTAAAATAAAGATTCTCAAAGTGGTTTCATTTTCTGGGGGCAGCCCCATCGTTTCTCGAGCTCAGACGCCGTTGCCAGGGACTTGACCTTCAGAAGGAGAGACGGGAGAATCCTGCCCAAGGGGTTGGTGGTCATGGTCCTGCTGTCTGAAAGTGGGCAGTGGGCTTCACTCAGGCCCACAAGAATGTTGGTGTTTGGCTTCAGATACTTTATGGAACATGTTTGTACTTGGGTGGGGGGAGTCTTGTTAATTTGGGGAGAAAATGTAGATTGAGTTTCAAAAACCTGATATTTGGAAAACTTTCTGAAAAAATGTCTTTTCATATATTCGGATGCCTCGGCATTAGCGAATCAAAGAGAATACACTGCGGCGTAGCGTCTTGCCGGCAAGCTCTGCATTCCAAACCAATTACTTTTTTGGTCTAACCTCAGTGATGCAGCTGTTAAGCGGGACATCGTTATTCAGGGCGTGTATGACAGAGCTGGGTTGGACTCTGAGTAGGGTAATAGTCTTGTTCACATTTTTTATCTTGGGAGGGGAGCATCTCTTCTTGTGCTCAGTTTGAGAGCAAGAGTGACGTCAAGACTTAAGTACATCAGTTTTCTAGTTAGCCGAAAGAAGAGAGAGGTGTCCTGCTTAATTCAACTTTCTGTTCCACCCGGAGGTATCCCAAAGACCACTTCTCTATGGCCAGTGTTTATTGAACTCAAATAGGTCAAACTATATGTGACACCAAAACCATACCAAACACCTGTTCATCTCTTTCAATGGTCAGAAGATATTTCTGGATCTCACCAAGCCTTGGGTTATCAAGGGAAACAGCAGTTATTAGGATTTGGGGGCCAATAGAAGCCTGGCCTGTTACTGCTGGCTGAAAGGGGCACTTGTGTTGCCCTTGGGGAGAGTTGGGGTGGGGGCTGGGAGAGTGGGAAATGGGGGGGATAGGCTTTGCTATCTTCATCACTGTCACCAGAGGTGAAGGACGGCCATTTTTCCACGTCTCCTCAGGTAATCTGTGAGGCTTTTATTGGGTTTATAAATACTTACAAATAGACCCTAAAGTGAGATAATGTCTGTGAAGTACCCAGTGCTGAGACTAACACACGGAGAAACCTTGAGAAGTGCAAGGTAACTTAGATGCGTTTGTCTGTGATTTGGTTTGATTTATTGTAGCTTTTTTCTTTTGGGGGCCGGAGAGCTCTTCCTGGCCTCCTTCTTGGCTGGAGAGACGTAGATACCTAAGCTAGGAGGAGAACCTTCTTGACCTCCAGCATTGTTTACATTTCCAAAGGAAGCATCTACAGATGAGAAAAGTAATAGACTATCATGAAGTAAGGGTAAATATAAAAGGGTAAATATTTAAATCAGTTAAGATTATGACCTCGGGTTGTACCTTCTTCTCTGGGGCACGTCTAGAAAGAGAGAGAATTAGGAGAAGCAAGTGTAAAACAGAGTTTGGGGGTTCCCCCGCCCCGCACACACACCATTAAAGGAAGGTATAATCTCATGAATTTTTGGAGGGCAATTTTGACCTCAGTTTTGAAAATACTCAGCAATTTCACTTCCAGTGTTTTTTTCCCTATATATATGAAAGACATCCATCATAGCATTGTTTTACCCTGTTTTTGCGGCAGAAGCATAAAACAAACTAACTGGGGAAGAAAAAGAAATATGTGTGTAGAGGGCTGGCTAAATGATGGTCAATTGATATTATGAAATTAAATACGGCTATCAAAAAACATGATAGATGTTCATAAAGTCAGGTAGAAAGATGTCTGAGATCACTGTAGAGTAAAAAAGTTGAAGTCTGCATGGAGAGTACGATTTCACAGATGAGAAAAAAAATTAGATGGATATATATACATGCACATACATAGATTTTTCTGCAAAAATATAAAAATACTGTTCTAGTAATATAATTGGATAATTATGGAGTATTATAAATTAGGATCAATAATTATGACCTAAAGTAATACAAAAGAAGATCATTGACATACCCATATTGTTTATAGTAAAATGGGTATTATTAAAATGCTTAAAAGTTGTTAGTCTTAAGTATGTTAGCTACTTTCTGGTTTGCATTATAATTTATTTCTTATGCCCTTATGCATATCACATAAACAATTAAACTTCAGTCCAGCTTAGAGTCATTCATAATTTCCAAATTGATGTTTTTATTGTTCAACCAATGGTGTCAAAGACAATGGTGATCACACTGGTCATTATTACTGAACTAGGTGCTAAGCACTTATATTTTCTCTAAACCTCACGATATCCTGAGAGATGGTGAAGAGGTGGAGACTATATCCACTGACTTAAGTAACTTGCCAACGTTGTGTAGCCAGAAGTATGGGAGCTAGCTCTCATTGACGGCCTACCGCCAAAGACCATGCTACTTCCATATGCCGTTCTGAGGTATGGCACTGGTGAGTTAATTTCTCAGAGTCTGTTTTGTTGTTGAAACAGATAAATTTGAAAAAATATGTAACAGAACACATGCTTTGTTTGCTATTTTCTTGCTTTCTAGCACATTCCATTCACCATTGTTATTACTTATTCTGTGCTTCACATTTGTCTGAACTCTGAACATATAACTATGAAGCTAATGGAAACTTCCCAAGCTCGTTTGATTCTGCTGATATTTCCATAGTGGAAATGCCAGCCCTGCGTTAGCAGGGCCAAGTGGAGCCCTCCATCTGAACGCTGCTCCTGCCTTCAGGGTTGGACCTGATTCAGATTTGAACGCCATACCGTGGTTTCTTTTCTTGAGATAAAGAACAAAGAAAAATTTTGAAAAAGCAAAAGCTGCTTTTGAAACACTCAAGTAATGTAATTTTTCTTAGCTGAACTAATTTTAGGCTTGGCCTGGTTTTGATTTACGAGATTGCCGCAGTTCCGTCGGGAACACGCAGGGTGGCTGCATACACGTCACAGACACAGTCAGAGGAAGGCTTTCCCGGGGTGCCTGGTGGCTCTTGGTTTCGGCTCAGGTCATGATCTCAGGGTCATAATATCAAGCCCTACGTTGGGCTCCGTGCTCAACAGGTGGTCTGCTTGGGATTCCCTCTCTCTCCCCCCGCCAAGTAAAAATAAATAAAATCTTTAAAAGTGGGACAAAAAAAGCCCATTCGAAGCCTCCATCTCCCTTCCTTGCTTTTCTGCCCCCCTTATCCATTCTTCCATTCAACCCTTCCCTGAGACCTGGTCTTCAGGTGATCCTGCAATGTTCTAAGGTCAGTGGGGTGGGCAGAGCTATGGGACTGTGCCTGCCAAATAGGGAATCCAGTCCAGTCTTAGGAAAATGTTTTTTAAACTCAGTCCTACAGGAAAAATAATCAAATTGCCCAGTTACCTGTAAAGAGAGAACAGAATGTGCAGAAGCCCGGAGGTAAAAGAGAATGCAGCATCTGTGAAGCTGCGAGTCTCCAAGGGCCTGACCTTGTCTTTTGAATGAGGATATTGACTACAGATTAGTTCCTTGACCTGGTTCAAGGCCCGTAATATCAGGGTACAGAACCTCCTAGAATAAGTGGTTTTGTTTCTAAACATCCTTCCAACACCCACCACTGCTTCTGAGGCTGTTTAGGACTCCTATCTCTCGTGGCTGGTCCTACCTGTGTCATCTTCCTAAATTCATCCTGGCAGATGACACAGCTGGGCAAGGGCAAAACCTTAGGGGACGCCTGTGGAAGGGAAGAACTGCTGGTTCCTGGACAGGAACAGTCAGCATAACATCCTTCTCCTTATCTTTTTTGAAGATTTATTTATTTATTTGAGAGAGAGAGAGAGAGAGAGAACACAGGTGCACATGCGTGTGAGTGGGTAGAAGGGGCAGAGTGAGAATATCTCAAGCAGACTCTCACTGAGCTAGGAGCCCGTGGGGCTCAATCTCACGACACTGAGCTCATGACCTGAACGGAAACCAAGAGTCGGACCCTCAACCGACTGAGTCACCCAGGCGCCCCATATGTCCTGTTTTTTAAAACAAGGAAATGCTTAAGGCTGACGTTTCTGTTTTCAATAATGAAGATGGGTATTCACATGAGGGGACGACAAAAGGAAACAGAATACCCCAGCCTTAGAGGCTAAGCATTTGGGCTATTTTTATGTGTCACCAACAGAAACATCAAATGACAACTCTTGTTTCATTTCTCTTTATGCATTGGACACTAAGGCCTGCTTCTAAATCTTAAGTTCTGTTAACCCCTCACAATGCACAAACCTAGTTTTGCAGTTTGTACACACCAGAATTTGGGGCTCTTGTCTGTCCTCCAGCCAGTTAAGGAAGCCTTTCTCCGCATTCTTTTCCTTACTCTGCCTTATCATCTAAATTTATTTTTTGCCCATGAATATGAAAACTGAAAAGATGAAGACCACATTTGAACATGCATGTGTGCCAATGTGCTCATCAACCTGAAAAAACAAGAATCATATGTATATTGAACTTCAGAAAGTCCACTGAGTGAAAAAGGCAATTGTACTTGAGGTTTTAAAATGACAGATCTATTCCAGTTCAAAGTCAGTTATACATTGAATGGTGAAGGATAAGAAATAACACATGTTGGGGGGGCCTGGGTGGCTCAGTGGGTTAAGCCTCTGCCTTCGTCTTGGGTCATGATCCCAGGATCCTGGGATCGAGCCCCGCATTGGGCTCTTTGCTCAGCAGGAGAGCCTGCTTCCTCCTCTCTCTCTCTCTGCTGCTCTGCCTACTTGTGATCTCTCTGTCAAAATAAAATAAATTTTAAAAATCTTAAAAAAAAATAATACATGTTTACTATTCAGGGACAAGAGTGATCATATCATGTACAAAATGAATTGAGTTAAAAAAAGAACCAGCAAAATGTGATTCTTCTAATTGTCAGCAGATTTCCACTAATTATAAGTTAAATGTAGTCAGTAAATCCCTTAGATAAAAAAGCTAGTTGAAAACTGAGAATCCTGTAGTAAATATGAAGTCTTTTTGGATATATTAGTCACATGTATGTAATAAAGACAATAAATCGACATAAGCAAAGTTATGATGAAATGTGTATAAAGCACTTTGAACTCCACAGAAGTAAGCAAAGTATAAATAGATAGCGTGCTCAGGCGGAGAGAAAATCAAATGCTATTTTAGCACTTGGTCTAGTGGTGATTTATTATTCAGGCTCAGCAGCTGAGTCAATGTTTATATGGTGTTTTATATTAACTGAGACAAAAAGGGTCTGTACACATCAGCGTCTCGGATAGATCACTGAGTGAGCAACAGAAATGGCACCCAATGGCCACTCCCTGACGAGCCAGGGATATATGACGTTTTCAGTATTCACCCTAAAAATTGAAGATGTTCTGACGATTTTGTCTGATAACAAAGAGAACTTGAAGAGAGGCAGTAGAGCAAATGTAATGGGAGAAGCCAGGGACATGGTTAATACTCCAAAGCAGGACCCAGACTGCCTGGATTCAGAGCCCCGCTGTGTTGACCTTGGGCAAGTCACTTCTCTGGGCCTTCCTTGTTTCTTCATCAGTAAGTGGGATCAGTAGCGGGCCCCACCTCCTACGCTTGTGGCGGCAGTGAAATGAGCGTTAGCGGTGAGACAGTGAGAATCGCGTGCGATGCAGAACGAGCAGAAGCTGTTCTTTCTCCGGCTGCGCGCGCGTTTCACGACCATCTCTCGAGCACCTCCCTTGTTCCCACCCTGCTCAGCCTCGTCCGTACCTTATGAAGTTACAAACGACGGCTAAGTCTATCTGACGTCAAGACCCCACCTTTTCTCGCAACAGACAGAGCAGCTTTTTCTCAGAACACGTCTCACAGAAAGCCTTCTGAGATTCCTTCCGCCTAGTTCTGGCTCACTCCTTTATCGGCGCGGGCTGCGTCTTTATTTGTGCCACTGACGGTGTTTGGTTTATTTCTTGCGTATACCTCCCCACTAGACCCTGTGTTCTTTGAGAGCAGGCATCTCTCAGACTCCTTCTGGGCAACCCTTCTGACTGAAACTCAGTCTGATCCTAGTAGAATCAGGGATGGTTGAAGGAATAAACACCAGAATTTACGGCTGCTGTGAAATTTCCCACGGAGCTAAGAGGTAGAACGGATGCTCGCTTCTCCTTGCCCGTGGAAATTATGCACAGCCTCCAAGCCCTGTGAAACTCTGGTCGTTTCTGAATCTAGTCTTCGCTCCAGAAAAGTATCTAAATTCAAGAAGTAGCCATGAAAGGTCTTCTACAGTGTGTTGGGCTACCTGCATGGGAAGACTGAGAGTGGGACTCCAAGAGACTTCTGAAGTGTGACCACGTACAGGGTCTGAACCTCATCTTGGCTTTTCAAAGATTGGGTGGGTCCATTCCCTAAAGACAGATCCATCTCTCAGGGCCTGACTCCCATTAATGCCCCCCACCCCCACCCAGCCAGGTGTTCACACCCCAGTGCCAGCCTATTGATTTGTAAGCAGACACGTGTGCTTACCTGCCCCAGCCCCTGGTTTCTCTGTGGGTAGATTTTCTTGGGAAGTCAGGTGACCTGAGGTCACGTGTTGAGCCCAGAGTCTGAACAAAGGAAGCTAGGAGACTGCGTTGGTGGTCGAGGGAATGGCACCAAGATGATGTCACACACTTATTCCTAAGAGAAGGAGAAAGGTTGGCGGGAACACTGCCAATGTTGGCCTTTCCAGCTGACGGAACAGCAGCTGACAAGCCTCTGTTCTGATTGGTGTAGTCATCCCTGAATGCATCATTGGGATGTAGCCACACCTTTCAGGATCTTGTCCATTCTGTTTCTTTAAGGTGCCTTTCTCTTTCCTGCTTCGGCTGCCCCATGTCTGTGCCAGCGTAAACCTGGAACGGTGCCTATTAGAGGGGCAGGGCCCTGCGGCCCATGCTTCACGGTGCACCCCCTTCAAAAGAAGCTCCAAGTCAGTCGATAACAGAGGAGCAGAGTTGTTCTTGCTAAAACAAGTCGCACCGCTTCAAGTACACAAGAGACGGGAAAGAGAAGAGAGCAGGGAGCCTCTCCAGCGCATGTTTACTGTTCCCACTGCGGGACTACAGCTCCCCTTGCCGAGATCTCAGGCACGCTCCTCCTGGGCCCCCCCACCCACGCAGAGGGCGACCAGGGTATCCTCCCCCTCTGAAGTCCTGCCGCGCACGTGGCCACCCGTACGCCACCCTTTGTCCTCCGTCACCTTTCCCAAGTTGGTTTAACTCTTGACGCCTTTGGAAACCCTCTCATTGAGAAGCTGCCCCAAATCTCCGAGGTACCCACAGGCACAGCTGAGCGGGTGGCCAAGCGCGGGGCCCCGTCTGCAGCTGTCTCTCAGGAGGAACAGCTGTGCTAAGCCAAGTGAGTGACGCCTCTGTCCCTTGCCATCTCCATGCACCCACCTCCACGCGGCACAGGCGCAGCCCACAGGGAGCCTTCTGGGATCTGGGACGGGTCCCCGGACATGAGCTCCGCCAGAGGCCCGCTTTCCTTACCTGGGGAGCCGGGGGAGCAGACACACCAGCTCTGCTCTGCTCTTCCTCATTCCTGGCCCAGAGCCAAGCACAGGGGCATCCCAAGGGGTCTTTTCTCGCTCTCCCTGGTGTCTTGCACTCAGGGGGTGGCCTTGCCCCTTCTGCACCCTGATCTGCCGGCTGGGCGTGCTCCCCGTAGAAAGTTCTGCGTGTTAACCTTTCTCAGAGTTTCCTTGTCTGTGGCTAGTAGTGGGTTTAAACTCCACCTTCAGTATGACACGCATTTGCTCCTTCAGTGGTGACCTCCATGCACCAGGCTTGGTGCCAAGAGCTGGGGATACAGTGTGTGCTTTCCACAGCCGTCCCCTGACTTCTGTGGGGTGCGGAAGCCTCAGCTGTTTGTGTAATGCTCCGTCTCCAGCCAGCTCGTTGCCGGTGGGCCACAGTCCATGTTACGCGCACTGTGCTTTGCAGTGAGTTGCTCTTGTCCTCAGGCGAATGCCCAAGGTAGGAACATGGGGTTTGGTAACAGTCTGAAAGACCGCCTTAAGGAGAGTGGTGCAAAGCAGGGCTTGATGTAAAAAAGTTTCCATCCTCTGCCACGTCTGTGTGTGTGTGTGTGTGTGTGTGTGATGAAACCAGGGAGCTGGTTTGCAGAATGGGCCAGTAAGGCTAGTTTTAAGGTCTCCTTTCTGGTATGGGGCTCACCAGGAGAGCGGGGTGGGTGCAGGCACCCCTTGTTTCAAGGGGGCTAAGATGCAGGCGGCTGTGGTTGCTGCTCTCTTTCTCTGTGCCCAACTTGTGGCCGTCACCTGGTCCCCAGCGGAGACCAGCCAGGCCGCACTTTGCCCGTTGAGGTGTCAGGATCCTCACTCCCTGTGCTCCGTGTGCCTTCGGGATATCCGGGTGTCATCTCAGCTAATATGACGGTCACTGGAGGCTGCCTCGTGTTTCTTCACAGCGCCTTTCTTTATGACAGCGGGCGTGTGGTCAACCACCTTCTCGGCCCGGGCGTGTCCAGGTGACATTCCTGGTTCTGCGGGCTGCATCCGACGGGCCTCAAGGAAGTAGGTCTCCATGATCCTAGCTGCTCGCGAGCATCACGCAGGAGAGTTTGTCTGTTTATTTATTTATTAAAGATTTATTTCTTTACCTGAGAGAGAAAAAGAGCGCACGGAGAGGGAGAGAAGCAGACTCCCTGATGAGCCGCTGAGCGAGGAGCCCGGCATGGGTCTGGATCCCACGACCCTGAGATCACACCCTGAGCTGAAATCAAGAGTCGGATGCTTCTCCAGCCGGGCAACCCCGGCACCCCTCTCCGATGGCCAGGAGTGTTTAAAAATCCTGATGTCCAGGCCACATCCCAAACCAGGTCCACCAGCCGCTCAGCAGGTGACACTCAGAACCTTCTGAGTGACATCGCCACGTAGACTGAGACTGAGCATAGCTTCTCTGAAGAAAGGAGAAACGGTGACGGCAAAGCAAGACAAGGGAGAAGGACGGAATCAGGAAGAAGGGGAGCGACTAAGGCTGCCGGGGTGTGGTGGGGCGGGGGGTAGAGCCAGCAAGTCCCGCCTCCCTCCAGCTCCCCTGCAGGACAGCCACGTGCCCGCCCAGCCCCTGGGGGGTGAACGTGCAAAACGGAGGCAGCTCTGGGATTCAGTCGTGCGAGAACACTTCTGGGCTTTCCCGCTTACTGACCGTGCATCCCTGGACACAGTTCACGTGACCCTCTCTGAGCTGCTGAGTCCTTATTAGTGGAACAGGGATGCTCGGTCCCACCGAGGGGGCTGTGTTGTGGGTTTGCTGGAATGACGGTGAAGTTGGGCGCATGCCAGGCTGCCCGCGATAATAGCTTGATAATGCAATTAGAAGAAATTTACATTTCTGTTTTGATAAAAGTTCACCAGCTCTTCTCATCAGTGACTTCTCTCCGCTCTCCTAAAAGGCAAGGGTTCTGCAGTTCTTGGTTTAGGAGGGCTGACGATAAGTACAGAGGCCTGGGCTCATGCAGGAGCCAGTCTGTATTTTTACCAGGTCCCTGGGTGATTCTGATACAGCCCACGCCAAGGGCCTTTCTGTAAGGGAAAGCCAAGTCCTCGCCTTCTCTACAAGGAGGCCCAGGACATGCTCTGTACCTGAGCCTCACCGTCTCCCACCTCCTAGTTTCCCGAAACTTCTAGTGATGTCTGTGAACTTCTGCCGCACCCCAACACGGAAAACGGGTTGCGAGGCATGTTGGGGCCCGCAGCCTCACAGCAGGGTAATTCCACCTTTATTTACAAGTCAAACTGAGATGAACTCTAAAACTGGCAGCCTCCAAATTAGTAACCTCCAGCCAAAGGAGGCAAAAATCTCTTCATTTCTGACTAGGAGGCAAAAATGAGTGTGTCTCTCCCTTTTGATACTGAGCCTTCAGTCATCAGCTATGAGAGTGCAAAACGAAACCAAGCACCCCCCGGCATTAATATTTATCTTTAAGGGCACGAGAAGCCTCTTGGACCAGTGACTCGAAGAATCTGTGCATTGACAAGTTTCCATGGGCATCACGAGCGGGCCGATCCGCGGAGCCCACCAGGACCCTCGGTGGCTTTCCTGCTCGTTGCTTTGTTGTAACTGTAATAGGAAAAGAGGTGTGTCTCCCCATGGGAGCAGCTTCTCTAGGGGCCCTGCTCCGAAGACCCGGCCCTCTCGGAAGGGCTGGAGAGGCAGGGAGCACTGGCGATGGGGCCCCAGCGCAGGAGGGGGGTCTGCTGAGTATTAGTGGGAGCTCCTTGTGCTCCTCCTGGCAACATCAATCCCTGTGGCTTCTTGGAGGTGGAGTTCTCACCAGATCCGCCTAGCCATTGACTTAGCTGGTGGAGAGCGATCATTCACAGGGCTCTGGCTGGCCTGGGAAAGCGGAAAACACCGAGGAGACTGAGCCCGGATGGGGCAGGCAGGCAGCCCTCTCCTACCTCCTCCCTTCAGGGGAATGAACGCCACTGCCCACCGGAGGAGCCCTGTAAGCACAAGGCCGCTGGCCCGAGCTCTCACTTCCATTCCAGAAAGGGAAAGAGGAGATTCCCGCTGCAGTTTTTGCTTGAGGACGAGAATTCCAAGCAACACCAAGGGCTTCTGTTTGGGGGAGGAATTTCAGTCGCCCTCCCCCTGCTCTTTGCAATTGGGCGAGCGACTTTATACGTGACGTTCATCTTCATGCTGCTGAAAGTCATGTTCCGTAACCTGTCAGGGGCTGGAGAAATACCTGCTGGGACTCTTCAGGGGATTTGGAAGGGAGAGGAAAGGAGAAAAGGGAAATGAAGGCAGGAGAGTTGCAGCAAAGGAAGGGTTTTTTAAATCGTGTCAAAACTCGTGCTTGCTTGGTAGACAACATAGACAGCCCGCCATAGGCTTCCTTAACTGGGGACCCTGGAGTTCTTCCATGAATGAAGGGGGACATTAAACATTCATCAGAATACCTTTGTGATATGTGTCAAAAGTTCATTGAGTGCCAGGTTCCATTCAAAACACCACACACGTGAGCTGGTGTCATCTTCATAAGAACCCGAAGCTGTGACATAGGCACTTAGTGCTCTCAGAAAGGAGGACGGGCCCACGATGACCATCTCATGACTTGAATCAAAAGATTTCTCTCTTTAAGCAAGGAGTATTTCTTCGATGTCAGCATCCATCCGAAGAGCAGTGGGAATATTCAGGCCTGGAAATGGCCTAGGATCTTGGCTGAGATGCACACCCTCCCTTAGGTGGAGCGGGAGCCTCTGTCCCGCACCCCAACGGGTAGCTCTCTGGGACAAGCCCATGGGATGAGAACTTCTTCGGTGTGGCCCATCTTTCCTTGTTTTACAAATGGAGCAGGAGAGGAAACGGGGAGGGAACCGCTTAGATGTAGCCGGCTCGGCCGCTTCTAAAGATTTGGAACCAGATGAGAGTGTCAGTGTCTCTGGGGGTATTCAGAGCTGTCTTCCTGAAGGCGGGGTGTCCTGTGTAGTCTGAGAATCTGGCAAGGGTGCCAAGCCAGGGAGCTTTCTGGCAGCCTCTCTCAGACTCTCTAGTCTTTCCTGTCCATGCCTTGAGAGCTCACATTCTTTTTCTTCGCCCCACCAACGCCAGCAACTTTGCTGAGCACCTCCCTGGCCCTCGGGAAATGTTCAGCCGTGGGTGGACCATTCGTCCTCACTCTCTACTGCAGAATCTTTGTGTGTCGAGGGCAGAAAAGTAGGTAAAAAAAAAAAAAAAAGGCTGCTTCCTTGGCACCCATGCCGTGCCTTGGGAAACCTGCTCCAGGATTCCCACGCAGGCTCAAGAGTGAAAGCAGAGAACGAGCCAGAAGATCCTTGCCGCTTTATTTCACTCTGATTTTTAAGTTGCGAACTGGTACTTTTCCATTCATTTTAATTGAGTCAAGGCCCGTGACTTTTGCGATCCCCAAATCCTCCGTAAATTCACGGCAACTGGCTTTTCCCACCCCCCACTCAAACCCCACTCCCTTGCCTGCCTGGGAACCTGCCCTTTAAATTTGACATGGCTAGGATTTTAATCTCTCCTCAAAGGCACAGTGACAATTTCACAACAAAGCAGAGAGGTTGGGTGGTGGGTGTGTGGGGGGGGTTGTTTTCTGCTCCCATTAAGAGAGCAACTGTTCTGTCTTTGTCTCGTGGGGCCAGCTTTTGGCACCAGACCGGGGAGACCTCAAACTTGGTGTTGCAACATCCATCAGACCCAAGTGTGTCTGGGATCCTTGAAGGTGAACTGCAGCTGTTTGGATAAAATTCTAAAATCTTGTTTGTGAGATTCTCGGGCCTTGTTTTACAATCGTTCTTCTTGGCAGAGAGACCAGGAAGTTTTACTTTCCCAGGATCCCAGGCAGGTAATTGTTTTCCCAAACTGCATTTTAATCTCAAATGGAAATGGGCATTTTTCATTCTGAGAACCTTCACCCACATCTCTAAACTGTTTTCATTTGCCCTGTGTGTTGGGAGAAGCCAGACAAATCCGAGACTCAATTACAGAATGTTCCCCACCCCCAAAGCGCCCCTAGATGCATTTCCATCTCTGGTTATAATTTAGGGACATTTACATTTCCTTTTTAAAGATTTATTTATTTGAGAGAAAGAGCACGAGCAGGAGGGGCGGACGGAGAGGGAGAGAGAATCTGGAGCGGACTCCCTGCTGAGCACAGAGCCTGGCAAGGGGCTTGAACCCAGGACCCTGAGATCAGGACCTGAGCCAGGCACCCCAGGGCCATTTATATTTCTAAACAACAGTTAGGAGCCTTTTAGTCTCTTGGAATCTTGGAGTGCTTTCCTATTAGTTGGCTGCCCATGTCCAGCAGGCGGGTGATCTCCTAAGGATGAGAATTGGCAAACTCGGTTACTCAGGGCCATTTTTAAGCAAAGCTACTAACTAGCTGGTAGTTTAGGCCACAGCCGGGTACCTTCGTGGCCCCCAGTCTCCCACTGATTTACCCTGAGGCCCCTTGCAGAGAGGACCTAGGCCAGAACTAGAGCCCCAGGGCCCCCAGTTCTCTTCCCACCCCGCCAGCACATGGGACTGTCCGCTCAGAGACGTGGCTAATGATGTCGGGCGGTGTGCACACGCCCGTGACGCTGGCTCAGTGGTGCTGTTCTTTGGAGAAGGACGGGTGAGTTAATTTTCCTCTCTTGTCTCTTCCTGGAGGTAGGGGGAGCGTGTGACAGGGGTGCCCACCAGCCCTTCCATGGTCAGCTGTCCGTCTGCGCACACACAGGTTGGCTTGGGAGCTGGACTCCTTGGACACGTCCTACGCCCCACTTCTCCAGCCCCCCACCCCCCGCCTCCGTGAGCCACTGCCATGTCGTACCAGGGCTCTGTTTTGTGAGGGTCATTAAAAACCTAAAAGCCAAAACCCTTCATGGGGAACAAGCTGAACTTGCCATAGTGTCTTTGTTGCTCATTCCCAGAGAGCCGCCCGTCAAGCCTGGTGCTAGGTTCTCTGACACTGGAGAGGTCGAAATCCAGTTTGAAATGTGAGCAAAGATTCCAGGCCAAGGCCGCCTTCAGCGGGCGGCAGGGGTGGTGGATGACAGAGGTGTTGTGAGGAAGGCCTGCGGGGCCGCGTGGAACCTGTCCGTGCTCTCCTAGGTGGGCTACTGAGGAAAGCAGGGAGGAGGCGGACAGAGCTTTCCAGGCTGGGGGGACAGCATGGAGGTGGAGGGCCCAGGGTGGGTGCTCAGAGGATGGCAAGGGGACCTTCTGCCATACTGCCATGGAGGAGCCGCTCTGCCTGGGTCGCTCTGCCTGCTGTCACATGCCCCAGGTTAGCTGTTTGGGATTTTTTTTGGTCAAGTGTTCATTGCTAGTCTTCATTTTTGGAGAGGCAGGCTGGTAGAGGAGAATTAGATGGGCTAGACAAAGGAACAGCTAAATACTTAGCACTACTCTTGCCCTTAGGAAAGGCGTCTTTGGTACCTTCTCTCTGAGGGATCCCAGCAATCGACCCAAGTCTGAGTGTTCCTGTCCTTGGACATACCTATCACTCACTCATTCCCTTATAACTCATCCATTCTTTATTTCACATATTCATTCACTCATTCAGTCAATCAACAAACATTTCCTGAGCAAGTGCTTCCTCACGCTGGGCACTGCGAGGCAGACAAATTCCTGTTATGAGTCAACAGCAGGAAGGTTCTAGAAACCTGGTCCCCAGGGGCCTGACCCCCACCATGGGTCCCCTAAACCTCCCTCACATACTCAGTGTGGGTCTCTGGTGTCCAGAAGGTGTGAAGAAAGGGTGAGAGACAGAGCCACTTTTCTCAGGCTGAGTCTCATCATTATGCAAAACTCTGGTTAGCCTGCAAGCGATTGTATCGCCAGCTTCTCTCAACACTCTGTTTCGTTCCCGCCACTGCCCCCCACCCTCAGAAAGGAATACCCCGCCAGCGGACCATGCAGAATGCTGACAGGAGCGCCCTGAATGGCTCGTCTGGGAAGGTTCACAACCAAACGGCCGTGTCCATAGTTGGAGCCGAGATCATTTTTTAGCTTTACCTTTGCCTGAATGTACCATCCCCAACTGTCACCTCCCTTCCCATCATCCTAAGTCACATCTCTGGTATGAGTGCTTCCCACGTCTCAGGCTCTGAGGATCCTGGCGAAGCTGGTGCCACTGACAGCCCCGGGTCGCTCTGCTCTGAGAGGTGCGAGACCCACAGAAAGATGGAGAGCAGGGCTCACCTGTCCTGTGGGCTCTGAAGGTGTGTGTACGTCAGTAGACTGCGGACTGTCGCAGTAGCTTCGTTGTCCCCTGTGGCCTGGGCTCCAGGCAAGCTAGCCACCCCCGCCCCCACCTGCAGAGTGGGAGGAGAGAGAGCAAGGGTCCTAGGATCTGCTTGGAATCTCATCTCTAGTGTTTTGTTGACCAGCCGGTTCCGGCCGCCTCTCAGCTTCTCCGAGCGCAGCTTCCTCACCTTCGAGCTGTTTCTTGAACCCATTGGCAACACAGGTTTAGCACCATTAGGGACATCAGAGAAACGAACCAGGGCTGGAATTCACCTGGGATGGCTCCGCACCTCTGTGTGCGTTGTTTACAGCCAGCCCGAGTCGGCTCTCCTTGGCCCGGTGCACCCCGTGCTGGCTCTTAAATACTTCGAATGTGACTCCTGGAAGTAATTTGTGTGAAAGAGTTTGCAGACAGAATGGCACACCGTTAGCTCATTTCACCGTGGCGTTCGAGTAGCTGCCTTTCCCAAGTCAGACTTAGAATACATTCCCTCTGTACAGTTTTTCATCAGCTGACAAATGAAGAATCTTCAAATTAGCTTATATCCTTCGCAGCTCAACGAAGGAGAATGACTGCGATGTTGAAGCTTAGACCTTCTCACCCAGCATTTTCTGGGAGTGCTGATGACTTGGCTTCCTGAGGTTCTGGGGAAGGAAATGTACTTGAGCCTTGGAAAGTGTCCGAAGGACGACTCATGGTGGCCTTTTGATTTGAGGAAGGTGACTTCAGACATAATATGGCAGAATTCTATAGAATGTCAAGGTCTCCCTTAACTTTGCTCTGTGGCTCAGTGTGACCTCTTCTGTGAAATGGCAGGCAATAAGCATTTTTAAAAGGGGGTATGCTCTGTGGTTCTTAACAGAATTCCACAATATAAAATGTGTGTGTGTATATAATTGATATTCATATCTATATCTTTGAGAATTAAAGCTATGTGCCTTCTCCCCAGAAAAATTCATAGACACAGGAAATTTAGCCTGGAAATTTAAGGAAAAAATGGATTCCCCAAAGCTGAAATTTCCTAATAAAGGATTTCTGTTATCCATGGGAGAAAACCCTGGTCTAATGTCCTTTTCTTTGCTAAGATTCTTACTGTGTTTTTATTCACTCAAAAAGAAACTGCAAATCAAATTTTATCATAGTCAATATTCTACAATAAATATTTATAAGCACCACTCTCTGAAATTTTCCTGCTCCTTTTGTCAAGACTGTACCCAGTGAAAAAAGATCTGGTACAAAAAAGCAGTTTCATGTAATTATTATAGTTCATAGTAACAGGGCTTGATATATAAAAGGGAAAATTATTATACGGGTGTGTATTAATTTATTTCAAAGCTAAACTCCAATACAAGTAAATGTTTTTTCACTCCTCACTTGTACAGGGTGGAGATGGACTTTTTTCTTTCAATTTGTTTTTCCATGTCTATTTAGAGCAACCAAAATAGGAAAACTACTACACAGGTCCGAACATTCACTTCCTCCACCCTCTTTCTGTACTCGGTCCCAGGTCTGATGAATATAACTTTTTAAACATGTCATTTATTTTTGTTTTTATTTTAGTCTAAATGTCCCTTCAGAAACACCACGGGAAAATATTTTTAGCTTCACTAAGAAAACAAACATGTTTAAACAAATAACACCCAAAATGTCCAGGTGGAATTAGTGTTTTCGGAGTTCGCGGGTTTTAACGGGGAGCCCCGTAAAATACAGGCTGCGACAGAATTTTTCTCGATCCTAGGTGTGCCCTTTCTTTCAGGAGTAAAAACGAAGGGGAGAGCTAATCACAGTTTTTACACCGAAACCAATATTTTTGTTGGTGGAGGATTCCCTCCGGCATGGGGCTGGGGACTGGGCCTTTTCTCCCTGGAACACCAGAGAGGCAGAGAGAAAGCAAAATGTAATGTGCCTCCCTAGAGCTCTGCAAGGATAAGTGAAGGTCATAAACAACAATTCAAAAGAAAAGTAGGGCCCAGGTGCCCAAGGTATGCATCGCCAACATCAAGCACATACTGTCCCAGGCGCCATGCTGCCCTTCTCTGTAGTACTGTGCCCCTTTTAAAACCCAGGTTCCCAGAAGCTGCCTCGTCTGCTTGGTTTTGATCGGCTCTGTGATTTATTCCTTCTTGATGGTAATGCTAATAGCTAACAGAGTACTTAACGTGTTCCGCGTACTACTTTAAACATGTTACATGTAATGACTCACTTAACCCTCATAAGGACTGAATGAAGTATGTCCTGTCCTTATCCCCACTTTCTAGATGAAGAAACTGAGTCACAGTGACACATTTAGCACCTTGCCCAAGATGACAGACCTAGTTTGTGCCTGAGCCAGGATCAGCCCCGTGTTCATGCTCTCAGCCACCATGCCAGGCTTCCCCTCTGGAGACTATTATCATAATACGGCCATTGATTATATGGGTTTCCATTGAAAAAGGTGAAAGAATATAAAAGAGATAATCTCTGTTCTCTGCAAAGATAAAATTTAAAAGAGGATTGAAATTACCTCAGTGGAGTCCACTGGTGTCTATCCTGAAAAGAAAACGCAGCTTCTGTCTGCGTTAAATTTGGAAAACAAGGGCTAGTTGCTGCTGACAGCTCCAGAGAAGCCCGCCACGGAATCAGCTAGGGAATAAATGTCACTAGACTTTATTGGGTGCCTGCCTAGGCCTGTAGACCCGTGAAGCCCTTGTCAGACTTTAAGAATCCAAGAAGGCAAACCAGAACCTCAGAATCGGGCCTCTTGACTCTGCTCGTTGGCCAATAAGCAGCTCTAATCAAAGACAGTTAAGCCTGCTCAGTGTGTATGAAATGGTGTTTACGTCCTGCTGTTTGGCTTGGGTTCTAGTAGAGAAAGCGCAGTGACCATTGGTCGGCAGAGTTTCCAGATAACATCCTCGGATTTACCTTTCCTCTTCCCACCGATGTGCAGAGCTCCCCCTGCCCCCTCTGGAAAGCCTTGTCCTTCCACGGGGACTTTTCACTCAACAGAACATGAGGGAACTTTTGGAAATTTATGCTACAGAGGCCAAATTCACCAGTGAGAGGAGCTGTTTACATTTCCCTCCAATTGGAAACAGATCAGAAGCTTTAGGGCATTAGAAAATGCAAGCTACATAACAAAATTCTGAGTTCAAGCATTTCATGGATTTTTGGCTCTTGATGTCAGTTATGGATGATTATAACCCTGGTGTGATTCTCAGTGCGGAGCTGGCAGTCTTTCTCAGAACGGCAGCCAGCTGCAACAATGACCTCTAAGACCATGGAAATGTACCCTTCGGGGCCGCCATTCCTCACCTCAGCTTCTGGCCTGGGCAGCCAGGCCCAGCACTGGAAGGGTAACAGCTGCTCAGGGTCCAAAGAGACTTACGGGTTCTTGGCAACAAGGGAAACAAGGATGTCCAGGAGCCCTTGAAAAGTCCTCTGGTTGGCTCTGCTGCCTCTAGGCAAGACCACCCAACCACCCCAGCCAGATGAGAACAGTCCTGTTTTAGGACCTGCAGAGAGGGAACTGCAAACTCCCTTCGTCAACTTTTACTTAGGCAGAATGATCTTTGCTAGCTTGGCTGTCCCGGCAGCAAGAAGAGGAACCTGTCTTAGAAAGTTGTGTGATCTAAAATGTTCCACAGATAGATGCTAGACAGATAGATGGACAGATAGACAGACAGATAGAGGGAGGCAATAGACAAATAGATGGTGGGTGAAGAAAGGAAATGAAGGAGAGAAAGAGGGAGACAGACAGACAGACAGACAGAAGATAACTGTGAAAGAGAGTCAAACCCAGAGCAGTGGGACCAGGAGAAACATTTAGTACAGAATCAAGTGCCGGAGGAGTCCACTATAACCCATGTGAAACAGACCCGCCTTCACGCTCCTGGGGCGTTTTCCACGGTCCTTGACCACACCTGATTGGATCGCAGCGTGGGAATTCGTTAGCTGTTGGTCTCCCTGGCTGGAGTGAGCTTCGTGAGGCAAGGACCGTGTCGTATTCTCGTGTGTCCTCTTAGCCTCTAGCTCGGTGTCTCGCTCCGTGGAAGTGGGGGGGGGGGGGGGGGGAAGGGGGGCGGACGGAGGTAAGTAGGTCAAGCAATATAAATCCAGATCCTTTAAGGAGGGCCTCATTCCTATCGCTTCAGTCTGTACCAGTTTCCCACCCAGACTTAACCTGACGTCACATTTTCCCTCCATAAATTGTTACACTCAAAGTCGAAATGATTTGTAACCTGCCCAGGACTGGATTTGTTAATACTTACCTCCGTTTGACACTTCCTAAGAACACCAATTCCTTGTAATGTTATTTTGCTCTGAAATTATTTCCCCCCAAATATACTTCATTTGAATTTGTTGTTTATATAGGTACCTTTTCCATGATCTAGGCACTGTGGCATAGTCTTGGCCTGTGTGAGCTGGTGTGACACACTGCAGGGTGCAGGGTATCTTCTGGGTCAGTGACTATTACTGTACTTTATGCCAATGTTCCCAGTCAGTGTGTCCTCTCCGTGTGTTACAGCACCGTGTGCGTTCTGTCTTGTCTCTCTTTCTACTGTTGACGTCCAATGGCTGACAAGAGGTGTGGGAGTGAAAGCGCCAGCTCCCTGTGCCATCAGGGGAGGTTAAGGGAAATGGGCAAAGGCCAGCTGTCAATTTAGCTCGCCAGGAAGTCCTGGGACCCGGAAAAAGGTGTCACCGGTGTCCTAGCCTGAAGGGTCACTGTGAAGGGAATGGGAAGGAATGAGAGCGACAGGCATGGCATGACTTTGTGGGGATTTTAGGGTAACAGGAGGTGACAAGAGTATGATGCTGGGGACATCACTCTCCAGGGACCTTGAGTGTCCAGGATTGCGTCCCTGAGCCAGGCAAGATATGCAGTCCTTAGCCCTCTCCCTCCGGAGCTCCTGGCAGCAAATCTGTCTGGTGTGACCCCCCTCCCTTCCCAGATCCAGATCCTCTCATCTTTCATGGCCCAATCCAAGCTTCTCCTCCTATAAAGAATATTCTTCCCCTTCCCTTGGAGCTGTCCCTCTTCTCCTTAGCACCTCCTGGTGTCCCTCTTTTCCTGCTAACTCTCTCTCTCTCTGGGGCACTGTACTGGGCTGTGTATAAAGCCTGGCACACCACACCACAGATCCTTTCTGCAGAGGGTGAGCAGCTCCTCCCACCAAGGGCCAGGCATTGTGTCCTGTGGGCCTCCAAGCACATCCATAACCCATGTTGAATCCGTTAAGGTCCCTGGTTTAACAGAAAAGGGACGGCCTTTGTCACAGGTAGACAGGATGGCCGGTCAGGCGATCTGACACAAGGACTCTGCTCATTTGGGGCATTGCTTTTCGATGATCACTGTCGGGACCAATTAGACCCTTCCTGGGAATCGTTGCCATTTTTAACAATGTCACATAGTTTATTTGTGCTTTCCCTTGGGCTGAGGTCTTTCTTATTCCTTCACTACATCAGAAAGTCCTAGGGGACAGAGGCTTACCGGATCGCTCTTTCCTCGCCTGCTGTACCTAGGCTCTTGGGGCTCTTGGAGCGGGTGACTGTGATGCACGTCGCCCTGATGGCTTCACCCAAGGAGTAGACTCCTCTCATGGCTTCCCGTCAGGTTCTGCAGCCAACTCTGCGAGAGAGACGGGGATCAGAAGGGGCTCTCAGTGTCACCCGAGTGGTGTGAATTGGGCCACCGAGCTGGCGAGTGGAGGCAGTAGCTGAAGGCAGCCAAGAATGTGGTTGGAGGGATAAACACAGAAGATGCCTGCGGGCTGCCTAGGCCAGAGAGGTCTGAGGCTTGGGGTCTGGGAGATGGGGACCAAAGAGTCCTAGAACAATGAAAACAGGGCCAGAGACATGAAGAGTGACAGCAGTAAGACTACAGAGAGGGACAGACACACAGACAGAGATACCAAAGGATGTTCATCCATACTGGAACGTGTCTGTCAGTGCAGACTCCTGCTTCCTTCCCCGGGCGGTGACCTCCTCGGAGCTGGGGTTAGATTTTGTTCCTCTTGCTGCACTCGGGGGCGGGGTGGCACCTGTAGGACGCGCCCAGGGCCAGGCCCACAGTCGGCTCCCAGTCATGGTTTTTAACCTGGGCTGAATTGATAGGAGGATTTCAGAGCCTGTCTTGACAGTTTACCCAGAGGGCTACCAAGGATTCGATCGCCTTGAACGTTATGAAGTTCTCTCCCTTAAATCCAACTGTGCTATCTTGACACAACTTAAGACCATTTCCTCTCCAATGGCTTAAAATGCAGGGGATGGTTTTTCAGCCATCCAGGAAGAAGGAATGCTGTGTATCAAGCCTGGATTCAATAAAGCCAGATTTTTTTTTTTTTTTTTTTTTTAAACAGCTCTTAGCATTTTCTACTACAGACACTGGTCTGGGCAGGGCTTTTTACTTTATTGAATCCAGCTGAATGGCTTGACTACATTAATAATGGGGCTGCATTTCCAACCACCGCCTCCCGGTCTTTTCCCCTAAAAGCCTGACGGTGCTTAAGCAACTGCTAATACGTGAATAATTGCCGGTGGCATCATTTCCTGCCACGATCTGACCACCAGGATGAGGTTTTTCTTCTTGCACCGAATCTGGAGTTCTCGAGCCTGCCATGTGCGGACTTGCTTCAGAATCATATTTAAAACACCGTCAGCAAATCCAAGTGCAGCTGTGAGTGGGGCTGTGTTGAGTTTCTGTGTCTTGAACATTAGGGATTTGGGAAGACGCTGTGGAGTGTACAGTACAATATTGGCCTGAAGTGGACCTTCACCTCAAGGTTGTCTGGAGGTTTGAACCTGGCAGCTCCACGGAGCATGGACAGTGCCACTTTGCAGGTCCCCCCCGGGAGGGACTGGGAGAGTCGCATCCCTGCACGTGGAGAAGACGCTGTTGACTTGGCTGCCCTGCCGCCATGTTTCTTTTTGGAGTTTCTGGGGCAGATGACGTCTCATCATTAGTTTTCTTTAGGTGGGGCTTGAGCAATGGTGGGTTTTAGTACAGGTTAGTGCACCCAGGCATCGGTGGAGAGGACAGGCCAAAGCACACAGCTGGCACACGAATACAGCAGAGCCCCCAGGAGCACAGAGGACCCACGTGGTCTGGGTTTGAATCCAGCTCGGCCACTGTCTATCAATTACCTACTCTGCCTTGGTCGCCTCACTTCAATAACACTACTTGCTTCCTTGGGTCGATAAGAAGTTCAGTTGATATTTGTTGGATACTTAAGTCGATGCTTGTTCGTGGTCCCATGTAAGTGCCTCAGCTGGCCTTTATTTGTCCTTTTGTGGAAGGGTCCACGCGTGTACTCCTTTACCCATAGCCTCCGGCGAGGACGAGCAGGAATGTCTGCCTTTCCACTGGCAAGCAGGTCCAGTTCACAGAGGGCTAAAAATGAGGCAAACCTCGCCTATTACGCTTTTTTGGCAAAAATAAAAGAATTATTTCTTTTGATCTGGAAGCTTAATGTGCCCATTTCTGTGGGCTGGGTGCTGGGGGTGAAATTCCTCCGTCCCCACCTCTGAGAACTTGCATCAAACTGGAGCGACATGACTCTTTCATAATCAGTAGCAAACTAAGACCGGGGTCAGACATAATGAAGGATGGCAGGAGTGGAGGAGACGTCCATGGGAAGATAGCAGGCAAAGGAGTTTTTAGATTTGGTTTAATAGAAAAAAAGGAAGTGAGAAGGAGGTAGGAAACACTATCTAGGGTGCTTGGCAGCTGTGTCACCCGATGTCCTTCCTGCAACAGGCATGTCGCTAAGCTGGGCCTTGCACCTTCTCCAGTGACAGAGGAATAAAGACAAGCTGGAGAAATAAAAACATGTTAATATGTGTGAGTTACCAAGTCAGACCGCAGCAGATCCCAGGGATATTTTTCTGCTTTAGAAATGCAGATACGATGGGTCGCGAGCCTGTGTGTGTGTGTGAGAGAGAGAGCGCGAGAGAGCGCTGTACTTTAAGTCTAAAATCTACAAGGACGGAAAGAAACCGAACTGAAGGAGTTGTTGTTTATGTGGCTCTTCATCGTATTAGATTTTTATGGGTTTTTCTCAGAGCTTCTTGATGGTCTACTAATACAAAATAAGTTTATTAGGTCGTTCGCCTGCCTCTTTTCCTCCTCGGGACCTTTTATTTTCTCTTGCTGGATGCTGAGCTGTGTTTCCTCTGCGGGGGCCCATCCCAGGCCCGAGGAGGGAGCCAGCAGTCCCCAACAGCTCATCTGTGTCCTGTCGCTCAGCCCCTGCGAAGTGAAGGGAAATAAACAGCGCGTGGGAGGGAAATCTGTGTTCTAAGAACTGCGTTGGTCTATACCTCTGTAGATACACTTAACCAGCACGGTGGGTCACATGTACCGGCTGGTGAAACTGAGCATGACTCACTTTTAAACAACTCATAGAACAAGAAATATGTTTCTCAAAACCAGCACCGTTGGCTTACACACGGAGCCGGGGGAGGGAGCAGGCAGCCTCAGAAAGCACCCGTGCATCGTGCATCTGGTGGGAAGAAAGGGTGCCCAGGCCCAGAGAGCTCTTTGCCATACGTTGTATTTGGAGAATCTCCCTCGTTGAAGACCCCCACCCCCCACCCCGGTGCTGGGGCTAGGTGCTTGGGATAAATTTTCAAGTTAGTCCATCTTTCTTTTACGGGCTGGCTTTGTGATTGGCACTAGAACTCTTCGATAAGTCGGTCTAGTGATGGAGACCACACCAAGGGAGCCTGAGGTATGGAAAAGTATGTCCCTTCGACCCAAGGTCAGGTAGGGAGAGGCCGAGGAGGGAAAGGTCTGAGAGCATCGTGGAGGGCAGGGTCTTCATTAGAGTCTCGAAGGGCTTCGTTTGCTGGGAAGGAGAAGCAATTCCAGCCCAAGCAAGATGGAAAAACCATCTGAGCATAAAGAAAGTAGAAGTGACAGAGGTCACACTCGCAGTTTTTGTTTTTGTTTTTGTTTTTTTTACTGGGCGGGGGTCCACTTTTTTTTTTTTGGACATAAAAAATAGACATACAAGACAAGAGAGTCACCAAGGGAGCCCAAGGCACCACTTACTAAATTGGTCCAAAAGAGGGATTTCACCAAATGCAAATGAACAAAGAACAATACATGTGACTCAAAATATCCGTTATGCTCTTATGCGACAGGGTGTGAGGCAGGGAGGTGACCTTTGAAAGGTTTTAAACTTGTAAACTTTTGCAACCACATTGTTTTGATTGCTGGGGGATTTAAGAAAGGATTACCTCGGGGTACCATTTTGGAAAAGTGATTTAAAAAAAAAAAAAGTACTTCCTGCACAATATTTTAGGATTTTTTTTTTTCATTCTGTGTTTGCTTTGAAGACCTACCATCCAAAGGTCCATGCTCAGCCTTGGACGAAAAATGAACGCCCAGAAGGGTAGAGGGGCCTGGCTGCTACTCTGCCTGTCCTTCGACTCCTGGTTCCTCTGCCAGTTCGGGTCACAGGAGCAAGGATAACCCCCACCCCAGATGAAAGACGTGGGGCCTTGGTTTTGCTCCCAGCCCAGTTCCTCCCCCCTTGGACAGGCCAGCAGGGCACCACCATGTCAAAGCATTGTCCCTTACTCTGGGCCAGACATTCCCTGCTGGTCTCTGAAATTTGGGAAACAGGAAATGTTAAGAAAATGTCTAATTTGCCTGATCATGTGAACTCCCTCTGATGATGTTGCAACAGAATTTTGGAAAGCAGTGCCGTGCTCCGAGCCCGGCTCACTTGCACCCTCCTGACCGGAGAGCATTTGCTCCTCTGAGACTAGGGTAGATTTGACTACCCAGGCCCAACTTCCCTCTTTCTAAACATGTAAACCCCGATGCCTAAAGAACCAAACCAGAAAAACCCATGCAGACTGTCACATGATCAAACACCAGTGGGGTTGCCCAGAGGGGCCTGCGTGCCTGTCCCTGAAAAGCCCCTTGGCATTTAATGAAAGCACCCAACCCCAGGCCAACATGCCTGAGCAGGCTCCCGCAACGTCTTTAGAACCTTCACTACCTGTGTTTGTTGGAGATGATGGATGATTAGCCTTTCTTCCCACACATTTGGCTTTGATAGTCTCCACGCGAAAACATTCAGATGCAAATGATTTAAAAACAAAGTGGCTTCAAGGGATCTTTCTGGGGGGATGGAAATGCTCTGTATCTTGATGGGGGAATGCGTTCCAGGGGGTGTATGCTTTTGTCAAAATTCATCAAAGGGTACACAGAAAACGTGGTCATTTTGCTCTATGTAAATTGTACCTTGATGGGAATTTTTAAAATAATAAAGCAGCTCGAGTTCAGAAAAAAAACAAGTGGGTGTGATGTAAATGACCCCATTTCAAGAGATCTAGAGACAGAAGGTCCGCCAGCAGAAACTAATAAATGCGTGTATGTGGGCAGTCCCCACTGTGCGGGAAATCTTTGCAAGGTGAGCAGATCAGGCCCAGCTCACAGATAGCACAGCTGGCTACGTGCATGCGTCTATGTTTTCATGTTTTGGTTTTTTTAAATCTTTATGTCCATTTTTTGTTTGGCTTATTTCCCTGTTCAATTGGATTTTGTCTTCTATTTCCTGACTATGACTCCCCCATAGTACCTAACATCGCAGGCCGGCAAGAAGCGAATGCCCAATAAATGTCCACTCACCCCTGAGATGCAGTGCTTTCCCTCCCTCTGGAACGTTATACTGAAATGAGCCAGCATGTGCTGGCCTTAAATGCCGATGTAAGACTGCAAAGCGAAAGGAGAAAGAAACGTCCATACTTGTGCTAGTTTTGAGAAAATTCCCAGCACTCTCTGCTCCTAAAAACATCTACTTCGGAACTTAACTTTGGAAAAACTACTTTTGCCCCACAAGGAAAAGAAAACTTGTACTCCCTAAGTCGTGATAGTTATTTTGAAGCAAGAAAACGGAGTTAATGATTATGTCTGAATGTGGGCGAGTGAGGGCAAAGGTACCCTTGCTTTTCCTCCTCTTCATGGCGAACGGGAGCAGGTGTGGAAATTCCCACCAGTTACGCTGTGTCCATTTATACGTGTGTATACAGAGTTTCATGGTGGTTGTTTTTTGTTTTTTGTTTTTTGTTTTTTTTTTCTGAAAGTCTTTGTTTTGTCATCATCTCATTTTGAAACTAGAGAGGAAGGGAATGGGAGGGCAAATTGCTAATATCAGAGCCTTCTGGAAATTCCCCTTTTATGGTACATGAGTCTTTCTTAAGAACAGTTCTCTTTCAGTTGTGTTTTTGTGAGTTTAGTTAAAATCACTCTGCCCAGCCCTGCCTCTGGTTTCCTTAAGCATCATCCCTGCTGTCTAGAACATGGGGCTGCCTGGACACAGCCAAGGGGTGAAAACTTGATTTGCGCTGCTTGGGCAGGAAGGGTCTCATATAGGTACTTGGTTTTAAAGTAGATACACGGAGCAAAATCCATATTCACACAATTTAAAATAATGAATTATCCCGTATCTTTTATACACTGATGGATCTCCCGTGAACCATGCATGAGGGGCAGACAGGGAGCTGTGTGAACGTCTCCTGGGAGTCTCTGTCCGGGTACATGGTCAGTCCCAGTCACAGCCTGGCTTTATCGAAGCTGCCTGATCAAGTCAGAGCAGAGCCAATTTATTTTAAAGCAAAATGCTTTTTTCCCTCTACATAGCTTCAGAAAGATGCCTTCTGAAGGTTGGGAGCCTTGGATTCTGGTGCTGGGACAGGCTGGCGTCCGATGTGCCCCCAGGTGGACGGGGCCAGTGTGGGGCCCGCAGGTGGAAGGGAGCCTCCCCGCCGCAGGAAGGGAGGTCTTGCCGCTCCTGGGACCGGTTGGCAGGCTGCCTGGGGGGCCTCGGAGGGCCCAGCTCAGACTGATGCTTGAAATGTGGAGAGCGTGTGACAGCCAATCCCAAGGCTGGGCTTTGAAGGACTATGCTAATTAGCAGAGCCAGTGCTCGGGTCAGGTCACTGGGCGGCCAGGTAAAGAGTATCAGGTTATTTCTGCCCTGGCAGACAGACTGAGGGGGTGGGCTGAGGCCTTCACTGCAGAGTTGTTCTTGGCAGTTACTTATTAATTACACCTCAAGGCACCGCTAGGTAAGACCAGAAAAATACTCCTCCAGCAACTCTCTCTGACTTCCTCTCCCCGCCCCCCAACATCCTCACCATCCACTCCTCCAGCGTGGGAAACTGGGGAGACCTCCTGCCTGGGGACAGCTGGCCTCCCAGGCCGCTGGGACACACCGCCTGTTCGCTCCTCAAAGGAACCCTAGATTCTAGGCCAGGTGAGTTTAGATGCGGTCAGAGCTCTTCTTATGAAAGGTCTTGATTTTTGAGGGTTTTTTTTTTTTTTCCTGCTACACTGAGCCCTCTATATGTTTGTTTTCTTTCTAATTTTGGCTTTAAAAATAAAAGAATGTTTGGGTACAGGGTAAAAGTTTTGTCATCTCCAGATTGGAAACTCCCTAGTCACCCTGAAACCGGACAGGTGCCTATTTGTTTCTCTGTCGATAAACAGTGTGTGCTTCGCCCAGAAGTAAACTGCTGCTAGCCACAGAGGACACGGGCCTGTGGCGGTGTTCGAGAAGGACCCAGTGGCCCTAACTTAGGAGCAAAGCCTGCCTCTCCCCTTCTTTTTTGATCTTCTGATAGAGACCACATAGTGTTCTCTTCACGGTATTTTGATGGCACATGGCGTATAAACACAGGTGTGACCTTTACACCATGCACAGAACTACAATATAATAAGTGAGAGAAGATCAAACCAGCTGGAGTTGAAGGTTCAAGTAGAAAAAAGCTAATACGGGTTGTCACTGAAAACATTCTGTCCCAGAGCCGGTCCTGGACCCCCTCTAAGGGACTCTGACCAGTAGCCCCTTGCATGGTTTGGCAGACCAGCTCTAGGCAAAGGGTTTCCATGAAATAAGCCATCTCTTGAGGTGTAGAAATACTCGCAGACGCTCACTCTGAGGACGCCATCTGGGACAGCCCCCCTGGTGCCTGTGTTCCCCCTGCCCCGCTGGAGGAGGGGAGTGTTGGAACTTTGTGTTAAATAAGGCAAGCTGATGTGTCTGTCCTGGCTTCTCTGTGGGCTGGCATTTCCCATCTTTGGGACTCCCGTTTCCTCGCTTAAAAAATAAAGGGACTTGGAACCCATTCCTTCAGCTTCTTGCGTTCTGGGTTTTTTTCTGGCTGGAGGCACAGCCTGAAAGCCTAAAGCCATTTGGGTACTTAATTCCTGAGAGGGGGGAATACAATTAACTTAATTGTTTATTTGTGCAAAGCCTTTCTTATTTAACTCCAGAACTTGCCATCTAAATTTGAAGGAGGGTGGCCCCGGGTTCCTGTTCAGAGAAGTCGCTGCTGTTTCTTGTTCTTGCTGAGCAGGCAGCTCCGGGGAGAGGAGCCAGAGAAGCTGGACAGCAAGTCTCGAACATTCGCACCTCCACCCCAGAGCAGCGTCTGGGCAAACCCTTTCACCTGAATCTCTGGTTGGCCAGGAAGTCAGGCCTCTGGGCGCGGGGCCCCGTGAGGTTTATGAAACCCCCTGGTTTGCTGTTACTGAGCAGAGCAAGAAAGGGGCCCTCAGCCCGGGACATGGGCCTCTGTTTCTGTTCCTGTGAGTGTCACATGGCCGGGCAGGTGGACACACGGCGTTCTTGCGGTGCTCAGGTGAGGGGAGGGGGCGGGGGAAGGAGAGCTCTGGGCATTTGGGGCGGGTCCACCATCCTCTGAGGCTGGGCTGCTCGCCGGGGCTGAGGGCACCTTCCCGCAGCGGACGGTCGGTCGGCAAGGCCCAGAGACGGGCCTGGTGGTTCCAGCCCGGCACGGGGTTTTCATTTGAATTTAGTGGGTAGAGGCCACAGATGCTGCTGAACGTCCTAGGATGCCCTCCCCCATGAGGGAATTACGTAGCCCAAAATGTCAACTGATCTAAGTCCTAGAGCTGGTCGTATTTGCTAAGTTGAAAGCACAGGGCTGGGGCGAATGGGAAAAGTTATTTGCAGTTTTATCCCCCCAAGGGACAGGTCCCGGTTGCTCTGTGGCGGGATAAGACTGTGTTAACTAGAGCTTCCCGCACTACTCTGCCCTTCCCTCAGAATTTTTTATTTCTTCTTTTTCTTGTTTCTTCTCCACAAACTTCATGAATATTTACGGGGCATTCAGGGATAAAATGGTTTCTGGCCTTGAGAAATGTCCTCAGGCAAGACAGTGAGAACGGAAGTCCCAGGAATGCTCAGTGCACCTCACCTTGGTCACACCGTGGTCATGTACTGGCGTCCTGGGGGACAGAGGATGAGCCTCTGACCCGCAAAGAGAACATGAGGGGGCAGAGGAGAGGGGGTGTGACCAGCGCTCCAGGGAAAGAAAGGAGGAGAAGGTTGCAGGTGACGCCCGTGGGCCCGGCCGGCTGTCTTCCCCCGACCTCCTCCACAGGCCCCCAGCTGCCGCATTTCTAACCCCCACCGCCTCACCTGCCTGCCCCTCCCTCTCCATCCCAGCCCCTGTCCTACTCTTCCCTCTACACACCAACAGGGGGCAGCAGAGAGCAGCTGACAACCCCAAGCCGCAACACCCAACCTGGGAACCAGCCCATCACCTAGACTGCAGAGTGCCCTTTGGCTTCTGTCCCAGCAAGCTGGTGCTCTGAGACCCTCCTCCTCCACCAGCCTCCCTCCACACCCTGGGACCCCGGGAGAGCGCCCCCCCTGCCCCCGCAGCCCCACCCAGCGCACCGCACACCCTGCGCCCTCCCAGCCACGGATCATGTTCCAGCAGGTCACTCATGCGATGTTACTGACTTGCTGTGTCGTTTCTCAATCTTGCAGATGAGGCTGTTTTTGCCTCGTCCAGCTCCTGGCCATCCCCGGAGGCTGGAGTTCGGCTCTGACCCCCGCTGATTCCCCCAGGCCCTGGACCAGCGCTGTTCCCAGAGTCTGTTCAGGCCGGTGGTCTGATGGAGAAGGCACGGCTGTGTCCCCTCAGACGCACCCTTGCCCCTGCCTCGCCGACAGTGCCGTCACCCCCTCATCGTCATGGGTAAAGTAAATAAGAGGCACAAAGGCATTAGACATCTTGGCCGAGATTTTAAAGCTAAGGAATAATAGATCTGGAAATCCAAGTCGACATTCTAGACTCTACCACACCCCCCCATGGCCGGTCCAGTCCCACGCGGCCCTGCGACTCCCTATAACATGTGGTAGGTCCGCCTTCCTTGGGCCCAGGGCAGTCTTTGTGGATTGTGCTGTTGAACTTGTTTGAATTTTGCTTCCTTTATTTACTCACTCCCGAAACACAGGCACCGTGAGAGCCCCCACAAGACAAGGATGAAGGGTGGGCCCTTCCCGTGGGCCCTGGAGGGGAAGGAGGTGGCCGTAGCGGCAAGCCTGGTAGTGAGCAGAGATGGGTGTGGTAGGGAGGTGATGGGGCTTAGTCAAGAAGGGCTTCACCGAGGAGGCGATGTGTGAGCAGAGTGCTGAGAGGCACGAGGATGTGGTGGGAGCTGGGGTCAGCTGGTGGTGTGCGGTTTGGGCCGACGCTGCCTGTAGGTCTGTAGAGCTTAAGGCATGAGCTGGGTGGGGCTCGAGGGCTAGTTCACCCCCTGGGTAATGGGGAGTCTCTCGGGGCATGTGACTGAGAGAGAAGGACTTGCTCGTTTGTGGTTTAAGAAGAACCCCCAGCAGCAGTGCTAAGGACAGGCTGGAGGGACATGGGGACAGCGTAGACACATGAGGAGCGATGTGGGATGAAGGGATGCGGCATCAGAGGACTAGAAAGAGGATCCGTCCATGTAGCAGAGAAGGCAGTGACAGGTGTGAGAGGGGAAAAGAGGAGACATTGGGAGTCCCTTCTGGGCTTCCCACTAGGTGGTGGGCTGCCGGGGCCTGACTGGGGTTTAGAGACAGATTTTGGGAAGGCTTAAGGTGTGCCTTAGGTCTGAGGTACCTGATGTATATGTGGTTCTAGATTAAGGTTTGATGGCTCATTGGGCAGCCATGGGCTTAAAGGGCCCTTAGCAAAGTTGTAGCTGAAATCAAGAAAGAGAATGAGGTCTCTACCGCTTGGGGCGGCTGGTTCCCTAAGTCCATCCCTCTGCACAGAACAGTCTTTACTGCCTTATCTGTGTCCCTAAGCTTCCTACTCAGGTTGATGGGAGTGATCCACAGTTGGAAGGTTCAGGGAGGTGATGAATAAATAATTTCCTTCCTTTCTGCACCGTTAAGAGTTCAAGAATGTCCCCAACTTCCGCAGTCAGACGGCCCCTTTCCAGGGCCACATCTCATTCGTAAACTTTATTGTCCTGTGGGAGGCTCCTCTCCTCTTGACGATGCCAGCGGTCCATCTGCCTCTGGATCTGGCTTTGGCTTTTTGAAGTATCTAGCTCTGCATGGAGCATTCCAGGTGGGGCCCTGATGGCTTAGTACAGTTAGATGTCCTTTCTGTTGCCTTATGAAGACCAGGCTGGCCTTTCTGCACTGAGATCTGGAGGCAGTACCTTCTGCTGACTCAGAACTCTTCTCCTGGGCTTATAGCTGACCCAAAGGCATAGGCTCTAGTTTGAATTTTTTTTTTTTTTAAGAAATCACCTTGACTAATGATGTCAGGCAATAGGATTCTAAGATCAAAAATAGCAAGCAAGCCCTGCAAAGAGAACTCTACCAGCTTCAGACTTTGCACATTGCTACTTTCACGTGTGCATTTCCTACCAGCTCCTTATAAAGAAAGTCCCTGGGAGAAGGACATCGAGATCTCAGACAGTTAAAGACGAGAGAAGAATGGAAGGGAATTGCAGTTACTGGATGCCGGCCCCTGTACTGAGTGCTTCACAGAGGTCCCTTATCCTGGTGATGACTCTAGAACTAGGGTCTTAACTTTCCACGTTTTATGAATTAAATGGAGGCTGAGGGACATTGAAGACCTCGTCTCACATGAGTTAGATGGAAGCATTCCTGGGAAAGAAAGGAGAACAGGTAACTCGTCCAACTCACTGAGGCAGCAGGTAACGTGCAGAGTCCACATGCCCGGATCTGCCTTATTCGAGCGTTCGTGCTCCTTCTCCTCCATCAGGCTTCGTCCTACGGTGGTAGAAGGAGGAGGCACAGGATCGGAGACTGAGGGGAGGTCGTTTGTCGGGTGAGGGAGAGCTGAAGTGGTGTGGGTATGCTAGCCTCTTACATTTTCTGCCAAAGGAGCCACTGTCCACTAGGTAGAATATACCAGAATTGAAGACATGAGGTGACCTTATCGCCTGACCAGTCCACCATCTTGCACTAATGGGTATTCCCAAACCCAAGTAAGCACTTCTTCAGGTAAGAAAGGGACCTCTAGTAGATGCTGAGGACAGGCCCATGAGTTCTTATTCTTTTGTCTCCTGAGAATGCTTTTCACTTTATTATTCAGGAGTAGGAACATTTCAGGGCAACACTCTGCAGATAGATGTGTTGGCTAGTTTGACAAAAAGCCCTGTGCACAAATGCTAGAAAAATCAAAGAATAGATTTCATCATCACAACTCCTTCTGACCTCACTTAACAGCAAACATCTCAGGGATGTGGATGAATTTGGGGGGAGGTTTTTGCCAATGACTGGGGAGAAGAAAAACCCTTTAATTTTAGAATCTCTTGGAAGAGATCTGTTTTTAAAATTTCAAGTACCTAGAATTGGGCACACACGGAGTGTTGTTGCCAAGCGGAGGCCCCGCGTAGCGAGTAATGACCACATCAAAACACCGGGCTCGGTATGGTGTGCTCCATTTCTGGTCCCCTAACAGTTGCATCAGTTTGGTGTCAAATACATGTTTCTGAAGAAGCCGAACATTGTTTTCTCTGAGTTAGATAAACAAACTCCTTGAGGTCTATTTATAACTATTTGTTAGTGAGTCTCTTGTGAGCTGTACAAGGCGGTTGGAACCCAAAGGAGATGTTTTGCAGGTTGGCTGTTGAGTAGAGACTGTTTTGATCAGGGTCTGAGTAGCTCCTACCCAAGCCCCTACTTGCCGCTCCGAATTAGTACTTTCCAGAATGTCCTCCAAAGCTGTCCCACCAGCTGCTGCTGATTAGATACGAGGAGGGCTGCTACAAGCTTTGCTCCTTCCTGGGAAGGGGCCTGGCCTTGAGAATTAGCCACAGGGCCCATTTAACTCTGCTTCCTAGCTCAGCGATCCAAGGGCTCAGTGCACCACAGAAAACCTTCCTACAACAGAGAGCCAGTGTTCGGGGGGCATTTGGTTCCAACTTGCTTGTGTTTGAACATTTATATTTATAATAGTGCTAATCTCTAAGGGACTCAAATCACATTAAGAGCTTTATCTAAGGCTGCCAAGGAAATTAGCATGTATCCACATGACTGGGAATGATGAGAAATGGGGTTGGGCCTACAGAAATTGAATAAGCTCTGACTTTCATTTCCATTATCTTCTTCATGAGATTTTGCTTTTAAACCCACGCAGTCAGGCCTGGGTAGACACTTCCCCCTCTGCGTCCAGCTCGTGCCAACCCCTCACTCTCCCCACTGTGGCCACTTTGCCTGGATGAGCTGGCCGGCTTCGCCTCATCCTTCTCTGAACCCCCACCAAGGCCCATGCCTCCAGGCCACTTAGGTCATTCCTTTCTTGTATGGCTCCCTCCTGGCTTCTCACAGACTCGTCTCCGACTAGAGGGAGAAGAATGTTTGTGGTTCTCTCTCAAGTTCACCTCAAGAGTTTAGGTCATGCTAGTCACATAACTGTACCCAGTCGGTAATGTGGGCTGAACGGTTAGTCAGGCAGGGGGTGCACTGGTGTGGTGGGAGGTACGTGGGCCAGAGGGGAAAATAGCTTAGGGTCACCACAGATACTGTCAGTGTGGGGAAGGGAATTTTGGGGGAAAATCTAAACAGATTAATTTGATCAACCAGGCTAATTTGTAGAAAAAGCACAAGAAGGGGAAAGTTCCCTTTGAGCAATGAGAGAGATGAGAGAAGCAGGGAAGGCCGCTGACTGCATTACAGAAGGGGAAACCAGGACGACTTACCGAGTAATTTGTTGAAGCTAAAATGAGAGCTCGGTGTAGCCGGGGTGAAGAGAGGCCGGCCCATTGGCCTGCTCGGTGGAGACATGGCTTGGTACTCTTTGAAGACAGTTGCCTGTCAAACTAAAAGACTATGACTGGAGTCACCCAGGGGAGGTTGGAGAGTCGACCCCCACTCTCCCAACCAGAGAACTCCTGTGCAAGCATCAGAGTTCAAGTTGCAGCCCGACCTTCCTAGAACTGTTACTGCCAGAGCCCTGCACAGTGACTTAGCTAAGCTTTCTCGGTTTTTGAGGCATCCCTGTGTGAATTTACATCTCTGTTCCTCCATGGAGACTGCTCGGTTATCAGACTGAAACAGCTCACTGAAAGCCAAGCGGAGTCTGGTTTTAGCATTTGTTCAGGGCTCTTGGGTACAGAGAAGGCTTAGTAATGGCAGTTTCACAGCCGAGGGGGAATGTAACTTGAGAGGAGAATGATAGGCGCAAAGACAAATGTGAAGAGAAAGGGTGATGACAAATTAATAGGGATAAGGGAGGGAGAAAGAAAGAGTAGGTATACATAGCAATAAGAGAAGAAAAATCATTACAATGCCCAGTGGACCCCCCAAAAGTGGTTTTTCTGGATTTTTCTGTTGTTGTTGTCTTGTATTTTGTTTTGCTTTTCTCGTTTGGGCCCTCCTGGATCCACCACTGTTGCTAGAAGATGAGAGCAGGTGCTTTTTTTGTGGAACCCGTTCTTGAAGCAGCATTGCCCAAGGGAGAGGAGAGACACCACAGCAATCTTCCTACCAGATCTCTGTTTTGTTTTTGGTTTTTGTTTTGTTTCGTTTCATTTTCAGGCTGACTTAAGCAAAGTGGGGGAAAATTGTATCTGGACAAAGGAAACTTCTCTCCCTAAATCTAAAAGCCTATGTCAAGAGAACCCCTTCTGGAGGGAGCGTATAGTTAAGCATTGTGCTGGATTCCAAACAAAAACTAGATAAAGGGTTAGAAATCAATATTATTAATGGCATCTCCTCTCTTCCTCGCTGCTAAAGCCCCTGCCAGGCCACTGTAATAACAGTGGGAAGGAAAATTGGAGATTCCATCAAGAAAAGGCTTTTAAAGGAAGGCTGTGTTATTACATTACTGTTTGGACTCTCTGAACACATGAACGCTTCCAGGTTTTTTTAAAAATATGGGTTGAGGGTGGCAGACTGAAATCTCCCTGGGCTAGAATAGTGACTTGGGCAGAAATAAGTCAAAACCCTTTATTATCAACCAACATTTTACGATAGAAATTAGCTTGATTTTTTTTTTCTCATAATTTAATTTTTTCCAAAGAGACAGAGATGTTATATGTGAGCAAGTCCCTGCCGCATTCAAGCTTGTGACATGTTGGCTCTGGGCAAGGCCATTTTGCTGGGTGTCGTTACTCTGTTTAGGGAGGCTGTGTGACAGAGTGGAGAGGCAAGGTACTTTAGGTCAGAATTATGGATTTGAGTCCTGGATCCACTATCGATTAAGTGTGTGTCCTGGGACAAGTGACATATTCTCGAGCATCTGTAAAATGGGGGTGGCAACAGTCATAACTTACCTGTGGGTTGTTGTGAGGCTCCCACTCGTTGATAGATAAGGGGAGCACTTGATCAACTATAGTGCACCAGGGGAATACTTGTCTTCATTCACTACAAGTACCTTTATAATGATGGGAAAGAGAAGGCTATCATTTCATTTTCAGTGTATGTTCACTTTTTATTTAATAACGCTTTTTGTGTCCCACCATGTTCCAGCCAGCAAACCCGAGGCCGGGAGGACCCGTTGTCACTTCCTACTATGACACTGCATTAGCATGACGTTTCGTCCTTATCCAGCACCTGATAACTTTTGGCCTTTAAAAATAAGGATAAAAGTCTCAGGGCCAGAAAGATTAAGGATTAAGTTAAGTTTTAAAATAACACATCTTTTCATATATTCTCTTCTCAGTTTTATGGTACTGGTAATTTTTAAAATTAGATTTTCCTCAGGGCATTTTGTACTAAAAAATGATGAAGCTCCTTGTCCCTTGTAATTGCATTTCTTTTGATTTTCTTTTATTATGACTTGCATATCACTGACACTTTTTTCCTGGAATGTTAAAAGTAGTCATCATCCAACTAAAAGGAAAAAAATACCGTCCTAATGAAAATGGAAAAGAGAGAGTGGATATTCCTCTCTTTTGGTTCCAAACAAGGCTAAGTCCTCATTCCTCATACTTTGTACATGCCAAGGTTGATGTCATGGATCCAAACCAGTTTTGAGTTATCTGAAATGAAAAAAAGAAAGAAAAAGAAAAAGGCACTTCAACAATCTTCTGAAGCTTGAAAAACAAATTTTCCACAGTCTGATAACCCAAAAATGACTGAATGGATTTTCTCTGTAATTAACAGTGGGTGGGAGCCTGGAGGGATATGGGGGGAAGGTTTAAAAATGGAAAGTTTCAGTTCAGAGGGGGTGCTCTAGGAGATCCAAGAAATGCTGGAGGGGTTGGAAAGGAATAACACGCTTATCCTGGGTAACATGATCCTTTTGTCTGAGGAACAGGACTGAAAACCAAAAAGTTCTTTTTGGTTGATGCGTTAACTTACCGCTAATGACTATTGTTGAAGAGTGATAAGTAGGACACATCCAGGGAAAGTGTTTGTTAATTCTTCATAAAGTCATCTCTCATTACTGAGATACGGCTCTCAACCCGTTTGAACCATAATCTTACAGAGCTGTTGGAATAGATGGGTTGAGACTTCAGGAACCATCCCTGGAATTCTCATTTCTGGTGCCTGATGCAGTTGGGGCAATTGTTTCAAATCATGTCTAGAATATCAAGCACTTTCCTAACTTCTCTCTCTGTGAGGGCAGTTCCTCCCAGGTTTCCTCTCCTGAAACCGGCTCTAGGATTCAGGCTTCCCTCTGCACCTGGAATAGACAGAATGGCAACTCTGGGACTTGGAGTGAGATCCGGAAAGGTCCTAGTGGCTGCGTGTCTGCCAGTGGCCCAGTTACATAACCCTTTCCATCCCCCGCTTCTGACACGCAGACACAAAACAGAGTTCCCAAATCTACGAGTTGTATAAACTTAGATCCCCAGAGAGCCTGCAGAGGCCATGTGGGGCCTTCTTTTCCTGTCACTAATGAGGCTCTCGAAACCTGGAAAGGTGACTCCCTTGACAGCAAAAAGCGAGGCTGAGCCCATTGTGGACACACGGACCCCACCGCTTGCCCCCTGTGTGGATTATGGGCAATGTGTGATGAGCTTCTGAGCCAGCGCGCGGCTGTGCTCAGGCTTGTGCCTTTGGAAGGGTGTCTTCCATCGTCAAACATTAAAACTTGGAATGCTTACTCTTTTATCGGAAGATCCCATAGACTTGATGGCAGTACATTTATTATTCTTTTATTGAGATATAATTGACATATTACATCAGTTTCAGGTGTAAACAATGATTCAATATTTATTTATGTTGTGAAAGGATCACCACAATAAATCTGTGAACATCCCTCATCCCACATAGTAATTGCAATGTTTTCCCTGTGACAAGAACTTTTAAAATCTACTGCCTTAGCAACTTTCAAATATGCAATATGGTGTTACTGACTGTAGTCACCGCTGTGCGCTATATCCGTAGGACTTACTTATTTTATGTCTGGAAGTTTGAGCAGAATGTCTTGTGGCCATGCAAATGAAATTATAATTTTTTAATATCTAAGATTACCATTAATAAAATGATCTTTTCCAAGTGATGTACCGAGTTAGTATAACTTACTTATCTGAAACTGTAACCCTCCACCATAAGCTTATGTCCAGAGGAAAACCTCTCTCAAAACCCTCTCGGTGTGTGTGAAATAACTCGAATATTTTGTTCGCAGTTTTTCAAGATGTTTTAGTAGGTTAGGACTACCTCAAAAGGCATTTAGCTATTTTTTTTTTTTTTTAAGATTTGTTTATTTTAGAGAGAGGGAGAGCGCGCACCCTTGTTAGTGCGCGCGGAAGGAGGGTAGGAAGACATCATCTCAAGCAGACTCCCCGAGCGACTCCGTCCAGCCGGACGTGGGACGCGATCCCATGACCGTGAGCTCATGAGCCAAGCCAACATCTGGTGTCGCATGTTCAACCAGCTGTGCCAGCCGGGCACCTGTACCTCAAAAAGCATTTCAGTTTCAGGTTGAAACAGAAACGAAAAGTATTTAAGTTGTAAGGTTGAGAACGTCAAGAATTAGGCAGAGGTTAAAAATTCAGAAAAAGCGACATTTGGACATTTTTGTTCTGCTCTTTAATCCACCACATGTCCCCCTCCAGTTGTCCCATCACTACCCAGTCAGCATTTAAACACGCAAAGGTTAACAGAGGTTGTGCAGCAAGCACCTGGCCCGGACTCCGGCCGGGGTCACAGGCCTGGCATCCGGTCCAAGCGCCACAGTCAGAGGCAGCCAGGACACGGCCGCCCATGAACCGTACTTTCTCCTGCAGGTTTCAGTCTGGCCCAGATGCTCCCGTCGCGCCCATGACCAGGGTCCCTCCACCAGGATGAGGGCTGGCAGGGCCCCACGCAGCTATGGGCAAACCCTTCCCGGGGCTTGTGGAGGTCTTGTGTTGGCCAGTAACTAGTCCTCTTCCCGTCTGAGAGGGTGGGGAATTACCGTCTTCCAGAAAATGCAGAGCAGGCAAAGGGAAACCAGGGACAAAAGAATCAGAGCCGAGGAATGAACTTCAGCAAGACGAGGAGGGAGCAGGACAGCAAAGCAGCAAAGACCACAGAGAACAACAGGGATTTTGGGGGGTAGGGGAAGGGGCCTGGGGTGTGAGACGAGCCACCTGCACCTGCATATGTTCCAATGAGGTCTGGAGCTCGGTGGTGGGGTTTCGGAGGACAGGCTCGGGCCCAGCCTTCTCTGCCCATCATTGGGGAGTAAACCCACCCGGCAGGATGGAAGGTGTCCGTGTGGAGGAGGGAGCTGAGAGCAGAGCCCCTCGCACAAAAGGGACAGACCCAGGGATTCGCATTTTGCACCTCCGTAATGGAGCCACTGCCGCTAACATATTTCTTGTCTTTCAACTCCTGACATTGTAAAGAAAGCGTTTCTGGCTTGCTGGGCCCGACTGCCACAATCGCAAACTTGCCCCACAGACTCGCCTTCCAGAAACAAACCAAACCAAACATTAAAGGATTAAACACCCAGCGAGCAGATGGGTTCTTGTAAAATGCTCTGTGGGCAGGTTCCTAGGAATTTAAAGGTCTCTGGCTTTGTTAAGTTATGAAAATTTTCCAAATTTAAGTCAGCAGAGCGAGCTGTTAGAGTCATGAGAAGAGTTGCTGGTGTCTGGGACGGCGGGGCTGGCCGGGGGCCTGCTGGGGGCCTGCTGGGGGCCACGGCGGTGCTCGGGTGGGCGCCGTGCCTCCCTCACCCCCCTCTCTGCCTGTGGTGGGGGAGCTGCTCCTGTTCCTGCCCGCTGGGGACTCAGTCGCTTTTAACTCAGCAGACACCCTCGGAGGGACCGAAACCTGGTTATGGCTCTGGAGGCTCTCGGGCCACCTATGGGCTTCGAGCTGGTTTGTGTTTGTGACTGCGGGAAATCTTGCCTCCTTCACGTTCCAGAATCCCCCGTGAAGCCGCCCTGGTAAACAGGAGGGCTCTTCCTGAATGCTGCGGGAGGAATTTCTCCTTCGGGATTCATGCCTCTGTCTTCACGGCATTTTTAAATACCCCGGAGGTGGCGCGTGAGGAGTCGGCCACCGCGGCCAAACCGCAGGCTGAGGACACACAGAGGCCCCACACGTTCCCGTGGGATCCAGCTCCGCAGAGCGCCCGGGGCTGGTGGTGAGGGCTGGTGCCTGAGGCTTGTGCTTTCTTCCGAATCACGGGGCTGCTTTCTGCTCCTGTAGCCCTGCTCGCTCCCGCTTGACTCCCCGCCCCCCGGCTGCACACACAGGCTCCCCTTAGGACCTGCCCGTGGCCTGGCTGTGAACTCCCACCTCGCTTCCATGTCCTAAGATGCCGTCCCTCCTTCCCTTCCCCCATACACCCTCCTCCAGGCTCAGCCCCTGTCCCCTGCAGCCCGTCCCCAAGGACCCCTGCGGCACTCCCTCCGGCTTTTTGTTGAACCTCGCATTGTCTCCACAACAACTCGGCCTCGTCTTCTCTGTCTCCCCCAAGAGAAGCACAGTGTGGTGAAAAAGCACGTGCCTGGGAGTTGCCGAGGCCCTGATGCACATTGCAACTGTACCACAATAAGCTGTGTGACCTTGGGCACATTGTGTAACCTCTCTGGCCCCAGTCTCTTCTGTATAATGTCATTGATAAGAGCCACCTCGTGGGGCTTAGCGGCACAGTGAGCTCTCTCTCCTCATCCCAGGAAGAGACACTAAACAAACCCTTCCCTGAGTGCTATGGCCGTGGCTGATTCCTTGATGCCCACACGTCCGAAGGAGAGATCGAAGCCAGAACACTCAGGGCTACACTGACAAGAGAGGACCCAGGCGGGCCGGCCGAGCCCTCCAGAGTTGGCACTCACTTGGTTAGGAAAAGCGTGTCACACGTGGATCCAGGCTTCATACACTTGGCCAAGGGCTTCCCTTGGCAATAACAATCAGCTGGACCCAAAGTCCTGCCTGAAGGCTCCACCAGCCCAGGCTTGGGCTGCTTCTCATGACCTTAAGGGTGAACTGTATTTCCAGAGACACTACTGTCTCTGATCGTCCCACTGGAAGAGTGTAGAGCTTTGGATTTGGGTCAGGCGCCGAATCTGGTTTAAGGAGTTTGTGACTGTACACACAGGCCCCGACCCCTGCCACTCGCTGCCTCCACCCCCACCCCCAGCCCCAGCACCGAGTGCCGGGTTGTGCACCGAGCAGGTGCCCCGTGCCTGTGGGCCTCGTGAAATTCCCCTGGAGCTGACCAGCTCTCCAGGCTGTCAGCAACAGCAGGAGCCAGCGGGGCCGTGCCGGGGGGTGTGGTTCGGCTCCCATCCTGGGTCCCGCCAGCAGCTCTGTGAGCAACTTCGGGCGGCCGCCTCCCGCGGGCTTCCTGCCGCCAGCCGAGGCTGCGTCCCAGCACACGATGGGCACGATGCTTGCCTGGGAGGTCAGGCTCCCCGGGGCACAGCTGCTCTCTTTCTAAGTGTCCAGCCACACGGACAGGCCTTTCTCGGCGAGCACGTGTCATGCTCTGACCTCGTGGATGTCCACAGCGGGACAGGCAGCGGGCGGCTCTCCCCCTGGAAGCTGTACTGATGGGAGATTTCAGCCCCCGCTACCGGCAGCTCCTCGGTGATGGCTTTTAGCCTCCGCGTGCGTGCGTGTGTGTGTCCCTCTCTTTGAGTCTCTGTGTGTGTGCGTCTCTATCTCGATCTCTCTCTGCACACATGGGCTCTGTACTGTTCTGGCAACAGGGATCCTCTGCTGTCAGAAGTCCTCCATGGCAAACCTCTACTGACGGAAGCCATGGCAGCCTCTCTGCCTCCCTGCGTGCGTGAGCCTGAATCCACATCCACCGCAATGACCTTCCATCCCGGCACGCACAGCTGCTGCCCTTGACAGAGACTTTGCGTTTTCCTTGTGACAGAGAGGTCCGCTGCCCTCCCTGGACACAGGAAGACCGTCTGATGCGGAAGGAAGAGAATTGTCAAAGAGCCAGGCAGTGCGCCTTGAAATGCATCTGTTTTTATTCACGTTGAGTCTTTCCAGGTGAGCTGCACTAAATCATAGGCTACAAAATGAAAGCAGATTTTTTGTAGCACGTCCATAGGGAACCCACAAAGTGGGCTCACCACCGTGTTCCTGCCTCTTCCCCAGAGCGGGGAGGGCATACCTGCTTGTCCTCTACAGAGGCCGGACCCACAGTGTAGGGGACAGGCTTCTCCCATGGGCTGCATGGGGATCGCCTCACTTGTTTTGGCCGTCGCACAGTGACTACCAGGGCTGCAGAATTGGGGAAGGGGGAACAGGGTAAGGCTTAGTACATCTCAGGATACTTTGGAACAGGATCCTTTTCGGCATCTGGGAGCCTTAAGCAGAGCTTGCAACTTCCTTGCTGCAGACTGAGAACACTGCACCGGCACCGTCAGGGGCAGATCTGGCCTGAGACAGATGTTTGAGCCTGTCGGCCAGGCACGGACCCTGGAGCCAGCGCACCATGGAGCTTCCAGAATAGACGTCCATGCTGATTTCTTAACCAGTCCTGCAAGCAAGGGTCAGGCAGGCCCGGCTGGAGGCTGGTGGTGCCCTGCTGAGCCTGGCACCCCTGGAAGACCTATTCTGCTTTGCTCTTCTCCCTCTGAGCTGTCCCCTCCAGGTCTGAGGCCACTTTCAGCAAGTTCCTATTAGGAAATGTGGGTTCTTTGTACTTCCCAGCGCCACTAACCTCAGTCAACACTTGGTGATTTAAACAAGTGAGCATCAGACGTTCGGTCCCCAACTCTGGCCTTCCACGTTTAATAAATGAAGGACCCCCTTCCCCCACTGCCCCCCAGCGGTGGTGTCTTGATGACAGCAATTAGGTCACACTGCAGAACTCAAAAAGCATCTGCTTTCAGTTCTCATTTTTGGCATATTTTCATGAATTAACTCTTACAGTGGCAGTGAGAGGGGTAGGGACCTTGGCCGTGTCTTGCATTTGCAGGCCGAGGGGTGGGCGTTGTGGAACACTGAGTGCTTGGCCCCAACAGTGACCTGCAGGGAGCACACTCACCTGCCATGTGGCACATGGTGATGACGTTCACGCTCATGTGTACCAAGGCAGGTCCAGACTGTGGGGAGGGAGCCCTGCCGGTGGCCTCAGATCCCAAGGAAGAATGGTTGGTGGCTGTCTTCCAAATACTAGTTTGCCCAAGGTATCTCCTGCCCACGTCAGGCCGTGGAGGGTCTCGTCTTCTACATAGGAGAAACAAAGCTTCCCCTGCTTCTCCCCACTCTGACATCGCCAGTTCTAATTATAACTGGCGTGAGAGGCAGAGAGGTCTGTGTGACAAATGCCCGGATTGTGACCAGTACATTTTCAGATCAGGGAAACCTAGTGCCCAGATGATCAAGTGAGTTGCTCACCCAGATTGGCACCAGCCATCCTGACTTCTCATCTGGGACAGTCTTCACCCATCACGCCATCTCCCACATTTGTAAAAATTCATGAAAAAGAAGACAGCAGTGGTACAAAGTTTCAAACCAAAGGAGCCCCCCTCCCACATACCCATGAAGCAAGGGTTACAGAACAATGAGTGTTTCTGTCCAATTCCAAGCTGTGTAAAAAGAGTTGAGTCCCCTTCGTGTAGCGTGAGAAATGTAATTAAGGTTTGTTTGTTTGTTTTTATAATTGACATTTCATAAAATTCAACTTAAAGTGATTGGCCCATTGGCTTTCGGTATATTCACAGAGTTGTGCAATCATCACCGTTGTGTAATTCCAGAATGTTTTTTATCACTCCAGGAAAAAAGAAAATCCCTATACCCATGAGCAACCACGCTTCATTCTCTTCTCTCCCCAGCCTCTGGCAAACACTGATGTACTTCTATCCCCATGGATTTGCCTGTTTGGCACATTTCATATAAATGGCATCACACAGACCATTTGTGCCTGGGTTCTCTCACTGAGCATCATGTTTTCAAGGTTCCTCCGGTGTTGTAGCTTGGATCAATGCTCCGTTCTTTTTTGTGCCTGAATAATATTCTTTTGTATGGAGGGACCTCCTTTGGCTTCCCTGTTCACCAGTGGCTAGAGACTTATGTTGTTCTTAACTTTGGGCTATTCTGAATAATGCCAATGTGAATATTTATGCAGAAGTGTTGGTGTGGACATTTCTTGTTAATTACCTTGGGGTCTCTATCTAGGAGCGGAATTGCTGGTTCACATGGTAGCTGTTCAACTTTTGGAGGAACCACCCCTGGTTTTCACAGTGGCCCCACCACTTTTGTTCCCATCAGCCATGTGTGAGGTCTCCAGTTTCTCTTCCTCCCTGCCAACACTTGTTATTGTCTTTTACATTTTTTTTTGTTTACATTTACATTTTTTACATTATAGCCATGCTCTGTGGGTGTGAAGTGACATCTCATTGTGGTTTTGATTTGCATTTCCCTGATGATTAGTGATATTGAGCCACCTTTTTGTGACTTTCTTGGGCATTTCTGTGTCTTCTTTAGTGAAATGTCTCTTCAGGTCTTAAATGGTTTCTTAAAGGGTCTGTCTTTTTACTGTTGAGTCATTATAATCACACTTTCATGTGCAACACAATAGCATCATTTGCCCACACAGTGAAAATAGCATGGGCCCGAAGCAAGAAGGGACCAAGTGCCAGAAAATGCAGGGCACGCAGAGGCTTCTAGCCAAAAGAAGGTAGTGGACTGAGGAAGGTAAGGAAGAAAAATGAGGGAAATTTATTTTAAAGCCAAAACATGACAAGGCAGGTTGATGCGTCTCTGTGCGGGTAAGGGCACACTGCTTAGGGCTTGGACGGCGTGGGTAGGCCATGAGGTCAACAGCACGTGTCTCTTCTCTGCTCCCCAGAGCACTGCGGAATCGATGCACCTACATACACGAAGTACTTTGAATGTAAAATGTAAAATGAAAGTGCTCATGTGTGTTAAGGTACTGTAAATGCTTGTGTGTGTACACACACACACACACACACACACACATTTGACTGAGCCTTAAAGGGCGGGGCTTGTGTCTTATTTAGCTTTAAGACTCCTCAACATCTTACAAAAATGTTTTGCGAATGAATACGCAACCTGAAGATGAGATTTCAAGGTCTAGCATACACGTGGCCTTTAATCTCCACCGTTTGGGTTTATTGTATGAACACAGTGAACCAAACGGCACAGCTGTTAGCATCTTTTCAGCACACACTGCCCATTTCCACCTACAATCTTCTGTAGCCCTGAATTGTTCACACCTCCTGGCAGGAGATACCGAGGCGAGGCGGGCAGGTGGCCTGTGCCCGCCCCCTGCAGTATTTGCATAGCTGGTGTGTGGTGGGGAAAGGGGGTGGATTTGTCTATGCAGCTCACTCCTGATGGTCCCGCCTACCCACCCCAGCCCAGATGGCAGTTAGCCTAACAGAACCTGGGACAGCCCAGGAACGGCCAGCTCAGGTCTCCTCCAGTAGGTGGACCTGGCCTGGAACCTAGCTCCATGGCCTCAGGATCCCCAGAACAGACCCCCTTGATAGTATTTTCATACTGTGCCCAGCTCAGAATCCTTTGGGCTTCTCATTTTCTGCCCTCCCTGGCTCCTGCAGGGGGGCCCCAGCCTGATTTGCATCCTCCACTCAGTTTGCATCACAGAATACACCCAACCATCCCTGGACCAACTTGGGGAGGCGGGCAAGTTTTGTTTTGTGTTTTGTTTGTGTTTTTCATCTCCTGCCATTTCCCTAGCAGGTTTCTAGTTACATTCAGATGACGCGTAGCTTAGGTTTCACTTTATGTCCTTGGCCCGGAACGCAGCGAGCCCGTCCTCCCGGACTCGGGGTCTCCCCAGGGTGAAGTCCGGCTCACTACAGATGGCTTTGGTTGGGGGGGGGCGGTGCAGGTCTGCAAGTCTGGTAGAAGGGAGTCACTGTGGCTCTCACGTTGGGTTTCTCTTCGCCAGACAGCTGTGTGTCCTTCAGTTATGTGCTCCCCGGCCGTTGTTGTTGCTTTTTTTTTTTTCCCTTTCCTTTTCCCCCAAACCCGGAATCAGTATTTTGGGAGTAAAGGGGGGAGGCAAGGGAGGAAGAGCCGCAGGGGACGAAGCTGGCAACTGCCAAAGCAGCTCTGACATGCACACGGAACCCTCAAGACTCATTCAGCACAAAGTGGCTGCAGAGGAAATCCTGCCGAGCCCACGATAAGGGGGAAATGGAGTCACTTCCTCACCAGCTGCTGTATTCAGGTAGAAAAAGTCCTCACTTCCTCGCGTGTGCTCTGCTGGCCACGACTCACAGAACCCCAGGCAGCTTGCTTCCCCTTTTGATCTCAGCCCAAGTTGTCATCCAGAGAATCGCTGTCTCCTCGGGCTTCAGGGAGAGCGCTCGTCTCTTTGGGGGGTGCCCCCCTCCCTCCCTCTCACCTTTGCGCCCTTCCTTTGTCCCAGCATCTTCACTCTTGCCTAGGCTGTGTGCACGGGGGCCATCATAAAGACAGTCTCTGGAACGAGGCCCACACCCCTTCGTGGAAAGCCTGCTCGTTACCACGGGGGGGTGGGGTGGTCTTTATGTCCCCATAGATGTCCACACACAGCATGGGACCTCTGAGCCCCTCCTCCTGTCCTATACAAGGGGCACCAACGTTGCCTGTCTTCCCAGCATCCAGGATTATTGCTTTGTTACCTCCAGGCAGCATTTCTAAAGTGTAAGACATAACACAGCAGGAAGTTCCCTGACAAGAATAAATGGTCAAAGGAGTTTGGAAAATGCACATCTTATCCCTCTCTTGGAGACTCAAGGCACACAGGTAGGGATAATATTCAAAATATTGAAGAACTGGTATGGAACAGACACTGACAAGTCCGATCCGATGCTGACTTCCCATCTGGCTGAACATCAGCCCCTCATAGGAAGATACCAGAGACGGATGCCCCACCCCGCAAAAGAACTAAATTTTGTTTTAGCCCATCGTTTACTTGTCCTTTGAATACCCTCCTTTTAAATAGATCATCTATTAAGATATGTTTGGGAAAACTTGCTGTATAATGAAAGGAACCCATTATTTCAGTTCCAGAAACATTTGCTGAGTGCCTAATATGTGACAGACACTGGCTCTGGGGATCCAAAGATAAGATGTATTTTCTGCACCTCCAGTTGCTAAGAGTTGATCAGGAGAAGACAGACACGTAAACAGATCATCTTCAGATTATACAGTGAACAAGGAATAGCTGAAGATTACCTAGCTCAACCTAGGGGCTTAGAGAAAATAATTGCACTGAATCCTTGAATGAACCAAAGGGCGTTTACAAGTGACTGAGGCTGAGCAGGAGAGCTAGTTTGGGGTCAGAATATTAAGCCTCAGGTGCCTTGTTAAGGAATTGAGACTTACACATGGAAGGGACAGAGGTGATTCTGAATACAGCACTCTGGCTGCAAAATGGAGAGGAAATGGAAGGTCAGGGCACCAGACGGGGGGCCGAGAGATCAAGTGGGAAGTGATCGCCGCCATCCTGGGGAGAGAAGGTAATGCGGATGGAGCAATATGTAGGTGGTCACATCGGTGGTACTTGTATTGCCTTGTCTGACTCCCTTTGGTCCTCGCTGGCTTGGCCTCTAGCGACAAGATACAGCCTCTCTTTCAAGATCTGCCTCTCTTTCCCTGAGGGCTTTCTACAGCCTCTAGGACCCACTTGTCTATGTACACACCTGCACTAAAGTGCTGGGACATTAATGCCTCCATAGGAACAATCCTCAGCCAGTGAGTGGAAGGTGATGGTGTATAAATACCCCAGCTCCCCAGTCTACCAGTGGGATGACAGAAGGTACCTGATCTGCAGGCCCCCAGTTTTCCCAGCAGGATTAAGCTCCAGGTGCCAACGGCAGTGACCTGCTTGATAAGATAATTTCATGGCTCCTTCCCCACTCCCCTAGTAGTTTCCTGGGATTGTCTCCCAGATAAACTGCTTACATTCAAATCTTCATCTTGGGGTCTGGCTTTGCCAATGAATGGGGGAGGGGGTGAGGAAGAGGAAAGCCTCTAGGGGACTCTGAGAGTGTGGGTTAACTTGACAGCACGGGCATGGGGAAGGTAGGAAAAGAGGCAGGCTTGCTTGAGGGGACGGTGATAATTCCAGTTGGGGACAGGCTAGGCTGCCTTGTCACTTCTGGTGTGACACCAGAGAAAGCAACTGGAATGGAATCTAGCAGTCAGAGGAGCAGGTGGGGCTCGATATGAAGGTTTCAGAGTCATCATCAGAGGGATGGTGTATGTAAGACCATGAGAGGGAAGGAGACTGGTCAAAGAGAGAAGATGGTCCTGACGGAAGCCCAGGGAGCACTGAGTACCTATCAGGGCAGGCAGAGGAGAAGGTACCCATGAAGGAGGCAGGGAAGACATCCTTCAGGATGCAAAGATTTTCGGTGGGTTCTGCGTCCAGGTGCCAAAGCATTCGGTAGATGCAACCTGAGATTCATCTAGTGTATGTAGCCATGAGGATGGTGCTGGTGGTCTCTGGAGGGTGTTTTCAGAGGTACAATGGGGGAAGCAGCTGGGCTCAGTGAATTAAAATGTGGGTGAGAAGACAGCAAGTGAGGGTAGGTTTAGCAGCTTGTCCAGGAGGACCAGGAGAGAGACAATAGTTAAAGTGCAACAGCATCAGCCTGGACATTTTGAGGAAATATGAATGTTTATATACCAAGGAAAAAGAGACGGAAGAAACAATGGGGTTGAAATTGTAGTTGAGAGCATGAACAATAGATGGAAGAAGGTTCTAGAAGCAATGGGAAACAGTGGAATAAGGATGCAAGGTGGAGAGGAGCAGAGAAGGACAGATCGTGTTGTAATCAGTGGGTGTGCCAGGACAGGAAGCGGTGGTGATTCTGGCCCAGTGGCCCCGATTTTCTCAGAGAAGAAGGGGCTAACCTCAGGTGACAACATGGAGGAAAATGGTAGCTATTCAGAATGGTCATGGAAGGGAGCAGAGAAAAGATCTGACCCAGGGTAGAGAAAAGGAACGTTTCCAGAACTCACTGAGTCTAGAGACCATGAATTTAGAGCAGTGCTGGGCTGCATGGTTGGGTGACCACTTCAGCAACCCTTGGAAGGCCAGATGAGGCTGCTGTGGGATGGGGTCAGGGCTGGAGGCAGAGGAAGGTAGGGGTGGGAGGAAGCAAGCTGAGGGAGGCAGGGGGAGGTGCCCCGGGAGAGAGAAGAACCGACTGCTGGCCAGTGTTCTGACCTATTAAGCGTAGGAGACAAACCCAGTTTCTACTCTCCTCCTCCACCTCGCATCTGCTAATCAGTGCATACTGGAAGTTAAATTCACTGTGCCTGTCTAGGCTTCATTTGTCTCAAACTACTACAAAAAGGGCTGATGTCTTTACTGGACATTGTTATATCGGTGCAGGTCTGGACTTACTTGGAGGTTCCTTCCAGCTAAAGCTTTTGCCATTATTAGGGTTCACCTTCTTCTTTTTCTTTTCCTTCCCTAACCTTGAGGTTGTCAAGAAGAAGGTCACCCATGGAGACAACATTATAAAGCCATGAAAAATAGAAAATATCAAAGACATTCTATAGCGGTGTTCGATTTCCTGTTGGCACTATCTGATTTTCTTTTTACTTTCCTCTTACTGCTGACAGAATCTTCTGCTCTGTGCAGGATACAAAATGGCAGCATGAATTGGTTTCATTCATTTATTTATTTATTTATCTATCTATTTATTTATTTATTTTTTTAAGATTTATTTATTTATTTGACAGAGAGAAATCACAAGTAGATGGAGAGGCAGGCAGAGAGAGAGAGAGGGAAGCAGGCTCCCTGCTGAGCAGAGAGCCCGATGCGGGCCTCGATCCCAGGACCCTGAGATCATGACCTGAGCCGAAGGCAGCGGCTTAACCCACTGAGCCACCCAGGCGCCCGAATTGGTTTCATTTAATTCAAATGTCCCTTAGAGACATCATCTCTCACTGGATTGTATGCTTAGTGAGGGCAGACTGGTTTTCCCCTTGGGATCTCCCAAGACTGTATAACGTCCATATTCACAGTCAGCTCAGAGATTGTGGAAGGTAGCTGAATTTCTAGTTTGTTTATATCCAACAGGGCCATATTTATTTTTCCCAGTGTTTAAGGAGATTTTGAACCACCACGAGTCAGGGGCCTGACCTGGCTGACACTGGTTTAGCTGTTACGTGTTGCTCTCAGAACTATGTTAGGAACGTCTTTCCTGGACAGTAAATATAGGGTACAATTTTTATTGGCTGAACACCATTCCACTGTATTGAAGTGCCATGAGTTTACCTAACCAATCATATTTTCAGACATTTCAGTCCTCTTCGGGCTTTATCTTCTATAACCAACCTGTGCATTTTGTTATTTTTTCCTGCTAAATAACTGGGAGTGGAATTCCTTACAAAAGGATAATATTTTTAAAGCTTCTGATATGCCTTGCCAAATCCAAATACAATTTATCTTTACCTGGGAGTCCACCCATTTTGTTAGAATATCTGGGCCTCCCACCCCTAATTCCCACCCCATCCTTTTTGGCGAAACTCAGTATTCTTTTCAGTTTTTGCCAATCTGACCCATTTGGTGTTTAATCTTATTTTATTTGGAATCCGGTTTAAGTGAAACTTCTTGAAGGATACTGGAGGGAAAAGGAAAATTTTGGAGAGCAGCTGCCTCAAGGGAGAGGTATCCATGTGTGTGTGTTTTTGAGAGAGAGAGAGAGAATCAGGTGGGAGAGGTCCCATGAGCAAAGTTGAGGAAGCCTGAGGACACTTTTGCTGTCCTCCCTGCTTGGGAGTCTTGAGTGTGATCTGCTCCTGTCCACACCTCCCTGGCTTACTTCCAACTCTGTAGCGAGGGTCTGGGGTCAGGGAGTCCAGCCATCTGCTCTGGTGGGCCAGCTCTTGGTGGGACTCAAACTCAGACAGTCTGTGGCCTCTGAATTTGAAGTCCATGGAGAAGCCATCTGCGAAGGAGCACCCAGAGCTGGGGCCCAGCCCACCTCCTCCATGGGGAAGTGGTGGGGGGATCAGCTAAAGGAGAAAGGCCGGTCACCTGGGAACCTGCCATGCGTTTCCGGGACTCAGGCAGCGCTCCTGCCCATGCAGACGTGAGCCTGGGTTGTGGTGCCCTCCAAGTGCACAGACTGGGATTTTATCCGAATCATATGATGATGGCTCAGGTTTTCTTTTTCCCTCTTTGTTGCTTTTAATACATAAAATGAGCATGTGTTTATTTAAAACAGCTTTCAAACTTAAACAAATAATGACAGACTGTTCAAACAGACTTCGGAAATCGCCCTAATCAGGATGTTTGAAAAAGCAAGAAGACGCTCCATAAAAGTAGCTTTTAGGACCTCCAGTCCTGAAACCACAGGGTCTGCTTTGCACTTTGCAGTCGTGGATGGGCAAAGCTGGGGGGCCAGATTCAGTCTGGGGGTGGGGGGTCAAATGATGCCCCTCATCCCTACCACCTGGCTTCGTGATTTCTGAGGAAGTAGAGATGGGCAGTGCGTTACCACCTCCCATCTTTGACCAAAACATGTCACATGTGTATTTGTACATTTTAACTCATAACTTCTATAGCAATGACCAGGCATCTTCAAAAGCAGACTCCTTTCGGGGCTGGGGCCGCAGGGAGCTAGTAAATTGCTCCTGTGAAAGAGGGGACTCGGCAGACCCTCTGGAGGGCAGGCCAGGAGTAGGAGGGATGGAGCAGGTTTGCAAGAGGGCGGACCAGCGAACAAGTTAATACGTCCACTAGTTCACATTCGAGGCCACGTTTACGAGGGGCTCTGAGTCACCTATGTTAATCTTCATTGCAGCCAATTTTGTGGATGAAATAAATAAGGCTCGGGGTTGGATAATCACTCAAGGTCAGAAGCAATAAAATGTCAAAACTGGGATTTCACCCAGACCTCCTTCCCCAAGTTGAGAGCCATCCCCTGACCCTTGGGGCTGCGTCAGCAACTCTGTGTTCATTCTTTGAGTCAGGAGATGCTATTTTAGCTCATCTCACTCCAGAAATGATGTTTTTTTCTTTCTAATGCACACCAGAAATGGCCCATCGGGTCCATTAGGAGCACAGTTATTTACGTGAGGGGATGGTGGTTGGGAGAGGAAATCGCTCAGCCACAGGGAGGTAGGGGTATTTGGAGAGGCATTTCTTGTGCCCCCAGTATCTGTGTCGTGTCCCAGGTGAACAGGGAGAAAATGCCAGCCCTAGTTTGTCCCCGCTTCCCCCACTTTCTCAGAATGGCTCCATGGCCAGAAAGGTCAGATGGCAAAGGGCTTAGTCTCTTTCCCGTTCTGCCAAAGAAAACCCCACTGGTAATTAAAGAAAGGCAGGACACAACCATCAACCTTCTCTGCGCTGAGCCACTGTGCCTACAGCACAGGGCCTGGGTCCTGAAGGATTCCGGGCATCAGCTGCTGTAGGAGGTTCCGGCGAGAGAGCAGCCTGGAAGGATGGGCTGTGAGCTGTTTGCAGCCGTTGTCTGTGGGATCCTGGGACGCACTTTTACAAGAAGCAGAGTTTCTCCTGCTCGTAAATCTGTCCTGACCCATTCCTGCCCCATTTGTCCCTGATTATATATAGGGAAGGTACGTTCCTTGACTAGCAATCAGGGTTGTTACCTCAGCTTTGTGCTGAGAGCACTACACACATATCTCATTTATGTGTATTGCCTTGCTTTCCTAAGGCTCAAATTTAGAAAATGTCAACAATGGATTAAAAAAGAAGAAACCCCTTGCGCCCTCTCCTGGCAAAAGTTAACATAGTGCGTCTGCAAGCCCAGGGCACCCACTTCCTGGGGAGCAGTGCTTGTCTGGGCTAACTAACTCATCTTGCGTTAATCTGACCAAAGCCGTTGACACACAAGATGGACGAGTAGGGTTTCTGTGGTCTGTGATCAGAGTTTCTCCTACACCTTTCTTCACATGGTTTCTCAGCTTCAAGTCTGTTGGCAGTTTGGCTGGGGACTGTCCTGTGCATTGTGGGATATTGAACGGCGTCTCTGGCCAACTACCCATTAGACGCCAATAACACCCCTACCAAAAATGTTTCCAGACATTGCCAAATGTCCCCTAGGGCCAAGATGACCCCCAGTGAGAACCACTGTCCTAAACCCTTGTCTGCCTTTTGTACAGGGTTTCCTTGGTCAAGGGCAACAAGAGAGAGAATGAGAATATCTCATCAGAAACATTTTGTGACCGTCAGGATTAGCAGTTTTGATGACCGATCATTTGGGTTCATTTCTAGGAATTTGTCCCCAAAAAGCAAACTTAGCAAATGGAAAGGAATTCATGTACAAAAATGTATCATAATATTATTTATGACCATGAAAGTTCCAAAAAGATAAAGATTCGGTTAAACTGAGAACAGAATATATAACATGGAATACTAGACAGTCCTGAAAATTACTGTGTGGATCTATATTTAATAACATGAGAAGTTACCCCAATTATGCCCTAAACGCTCACCTTCAAGACCACTCCCAAGATTCCCAGAGGTTACATATAGAAGGAATCCTTTCAAACAGGCAGAATAAACATCTGGTGAAGTATTAGGCCAAAGACAGAATTCAAACCAATGACTGACTTCAGAAAACATTAAGTGTCAATTGAATTGATACTTATTAAGTGCCTCCATGTGCCAAAACCAGGAACAGCTCTGGAGAGACAAAGCTGATCCCTGCTCCCTCCTGCAGCACTTGCCTTAAACAGACAAAAACACTGAGCATTATCAGAACTGCCTCCACACAGCAACGCTACAGGTTGCTTCCTTCCTCGGGTGGGTGTGTTACTGTCTTGTGTGCTCTGATGCCATGTTGTTGGGAGTAACTGGAAGTATGTCTTGTTCTCTTCATGCCTGAATAAATCATACCAAGCAAAAAGAATTTTAATTACTGGTTTATATATGCAGATCTACTTAGAGAGTTGTCCAACTCACTGGATCCAATAAATGTCCCCCAACAAATCTAAGAAATGAGCATTCAGTCCAGTCTCAAACAATCCAGATAACTTGGCCATGACTCCCATTATATTCCTACAGACCTGACTTCCAGGCAGCAATAAGAAAGGATGAGAGGAGACATCTTCCTTCCTTGGGTCCGTGTGTGTTCAGTGACACCTAACTGACTATAAGTGACCACATGCTTTGCGAAGTTCACAACTTGAGTTAAATGCAAGGTTGTGGTCACCCAGCCTGGCCACTGCCAGAGAAAACCCTGAGACAGCTTTTTTACCCAGGAGAACCCACTGTTGACTTCAGAGTCTAGGTATGCCACCAGGGGAGGCCACCCTGCTTGTGTGCACCATGCCAGCGTCCTGGACAAATGTCCCTAGGGGACATTTGGCACCTCTCACAGAGGTGCTGTGAGCCGTGGGAGGGCCGGAGCGACTCAAGAGCACTGGTTTGGATCTGGGTTCAAATCCCGGTACCGCCACTTATTAGACAAATCCCTTAATGTCTGTTTTTTCCACACAGGTTTTATTTTCCTCTACACAAGAGAAGCAAATAAAATGACTCCATAATATTGGTATAAAGAATAAATAATAATTTGAGGCATTTATTACAAGGGCCTGGCCTATAGCAAGTGTACCATAAAGGAGCATACTTGTACCTACTGTTTCTTATTATTTTTAGGGATGGCCATGCTAGCTAAAATTGCTAGCCTCCAGTATTTTCTAACTGCATTTGCTGTTTTATTTTTCTCCTTAGCACCTAGCACTCTCTCGCACACTCTCTGATACATTTATCTTGTTTGCTGTCTATGGCCTGCAACCAGATAAAAGCCTGGCGAAGTAGGAACTTTCAGCCGGCTTCCCTCACTGCTGTGTCTGTGGTGCCCGGCTCATCAACGGGATTTCAATGAATACTTCTTGAATGAGAGTTTGAAAAGTGGGTCCGAATCACCGCCCCAGAAGAGCGTTTCACTTTTCCTCATGCCCTGAGGAAGGTGCCCGGCTCCTGGGGCTGGATTCTATCCTCCCCATAGGCTGACATCCTGTGCTCTCTCTCTCTCTCTCTATCTCTCTCTAATTCTCTTTATCTCCCCCTCTCTCCCCCTGCAGGATGCCTTTGTGGAGCTGTACGGCCCCAGCGTGCAGCCTCTGTTTGACTTCTCCTGGCTGTCCCTGAAGGCCCTGCTCAGTCTGGCCCTGGTGGGAGCTTGCATCACCCTGGGTGCCTACCTGGGCCACAAGTGAAGTCAGTAGGCCTGCCACAAACAAATATGCAAAAGGTTCACTAAAGCAGTAGAAATATATGCATTGCCAGTGCCGTACCATGAAACGAAGCTGTGGTCTCTTAAAAACAAAACACAAAACAAAACAAAAACAGCTTTCAGGCTCAGAGTCGAATCAGCTATTTACTGCCAAAGGGAAATACCGTTTATTTTTTACATTATCAAGAAAAAAAAAAAAAGATTTATTTATTTAAGACCGTCCCATCGAACCTCCTGTCTTTGGAAACCCTGCCACTAATTGGCAAGCCCCACCTGTGCAGCTCCACCTGGATCTCCTGTGCCTATAAACACGGATTTGTTTTCCATGTTGTTGGCTGGACTGACTCACCATCTGAAGAGCAAACGAACTGACTGACAGAGGACTTGACGGTTCCAGAAGCCGGGTGTCTGGCTGCTGGAGGTTAGGAAGAAGGTGTTCATTTTCCTTGCTCTTTTTTTTACTTTTATTTTTTTTCTTTTTGCCCCGGGGGCTGCGATCTGAAGAGAGGGAAGGCGCTCGATGGGAAGTCCATTCTTCCCTGGCCTGAAGAACAGACACTTAGCATTTGGCTCACATGGTACAGACCCGGTTGGAAGAAAAACAACAACAACAACAACAACAAAACCTGGGGAACTTCAGATGGAATTGGCGTCCACCAAGATTTCCACACCGAAGGACAGTGATGGGGAAAATGCCGTGAAACCATAGGAAAGTATTTTTTTAAGCTACCAATTGTGCCGAGAAGCATTCTAGCAATTTATCCGATAGCATCCAGTACCTTAAAGCCCTGATGTGTATATTCAGACATTGTGGATACTCTCCCCCAGATACTGGCTCTGTCTGTGCATGAAACAGAATCCTCCAGGAGGCGAGGAAGTGAACGTTCTGGTGACTTATCCAGCAGCACCAGGCCGCCACAAGTGCCTGCGTTTCCCTAAGAGGCCACGGCCTGCAGTCCCGCCTTGCCCCGGCTCGGAGGCCTCGTCCTGGAACGGAGCCGGGGCGCTCGCTGGCCTGCTCGAAGCTTTTACACAGAGCAGTGCGGTCTCCGAGCGCTGGAGCCGACAGAGCTCAGAATCCCGCTGTCGAGAAAGAACAGTCGTGGCCCTGGGCCTGTTCCCCCGGGCCCCCTAGTTGGGCCCTTTTCCTCGTGGAGCGGGGAACCTGGGAGCCAAGGCTCTTAAGACGTTTATCACTGTGGAGGGAAGGAAACAGGCACTGAGCCTTTCCCTGCGGAGGGAGGTGGCCTCGGCGCCACCGGTAGGAAACCCGGCAGGAGACAAGTGCATCCGGGGCGCCGCATGGCCACGGCGCATGCGTGCTGGCCACGGCGCATGCGTGCTGGCCGCGCGGCCGCCCGCCTTTGCGCACAGTTGAGAGCAAGGCTTTTAGTGACCTTGGGGAAAGTCGTAAATGCTAAAGGAAGCGTTGGAATGAGGTGTCATGGATTAATCAACCCATGTCTCTGGAGTTACGATGTAAAACATTACCTTGTCATTGCAGTTTTGTTTTGTTTTGTTTTGTTTGGAAAACCTGACAGAGGAGGGGGAAAAAAAGTTCCAGGTGTGGAATGTGGAAATTATCTGTACATCCTGGGGCATTAAAAAAGAAAAAAAAAAATGGTGGAAACTCTAGAGAAGTAGCAATGAAGTGAAATCTACAACAAACAAACTAGAAAATGTTTTTTTTTTTTCAAGTTTAGAATCAGCTTTGAGACGTTCATGGAATAACTGTGGCATTATTGCATTATATACCATTTATCTGTATTAACTTTGGAATGTACTATGTTCAATGTTTAATGCTGTGGTTAATATTTTGAAAGCTGCTTTAAAAAAAGAAAGATACATGCATCTCAGCATTTTTTTTTTAATTGTACTTAGTTATGGCCTCCACACTTCGTTAGCAAAAATTATCATTTTTCTGTTTGAGATTTTTGTCTCAGTTGTTTTAAAAGCATTTCTGAGAAGGTGAGAGAAGCCCTGGGTCTCAGCTGCTGAAAACCCCGGAGCACGTTGGCCACTGTGGAGCTTCGCTTCAACCTAGTTATGTGCATTTCCACGTCAACAGAATTGTTTATTGTGAAGGATATATCTGTTGTCCCTTTGACCTTGTTCCTTGAAGGTTTCCTAGTCCCTGGGCAAATCAGAATCTAACACATTATTTAGAATGACATACATGTTTGGTTAAACCCATGAGATTCATTCAGTTGAAAATCCAGACAGGAAATGACCAGGGGATTAAATTCTGGCCATGACGGTTTGACCTTCAGAGGGTTGCTTTATGTGGTCTGCTTTGACAGAGACCCGTCTAGAGCACTCCTGCCCTCCTTCCACAGGCCCTTTTCAGTGGCTGTCCTTCGGATTCTTCCTGAAATACAGTGGCGCCTGTGCCCCGCTCTGAGAAAGCAGGAAACCCATGGTATGAAGCCAGACCTCCCTGGCAGGCCTCAGGGAACAGAATGATCAGACCCTTTGAATGATTCTAATTTTTAAGCAAAATACTATTTTGTGAAAGGTTTACATTGTCAAAAGCGATGAGTAGGGAATATCAAATCCTGTGCTGCTATCCTTCCAAGATCATGGTAGTGGAGTCAATTTGCAGTACACTCCAAGTGGCAAAATCCTCCAAGCTGCTTTAGAAGTAACCATGAAGAACACAGACATTTTTAATATAAAGCCTGTTTTGTCTTTTGTTGTTGTTATTGTTTGTATTGTTCAAAGGCAGAGTATTCTAAAAATGTATATATATTAAAAAAAAAAAAGTCATGGGGGCTAATTTCTGGCCGGTTTTGTTTTGCCACGGGCTGTTGTTCTCTGGTTTTAATGGTAAATGTTCCTGGCTGCCGAACCCCCGAACTGTACAGTATTGTGGCTCCACTCACTCTAATAAGAGTAGTCGATGTTACATTTTTCTTGTTCTAAAAAACATGTTAGAAGCAATGAACGTATATAAAAGCCTCAACTAGTCCTCTTTTTCCCTCCTTTCTTTCAATGTGTCCATTAATTTGCGGTCAAACAACAGAGAAGTATTCCTACCGATTTTATGTTGAGAAGGGATTCGTACCTGCGTTACTCTCAACGTGGTGTGTATATGGGCCAAGGTCAGGGTTAAATAGAAGACGTACATTTTCCAAATTGGGGTCAAGGGCTTTAAACAGAGCCACAAGGAGCAAAGCACCCAGGAGCCACCTTGGCCCTCCCAAGCCATCACGGTAGGTCAAATGACAAATGACATGCTCCAGAGCACACTGTTCATCTCCGACTTTGCAGAGGCTGAAAACTCTCATAAGTGTAAGATTTAAAGTAAAGTCACATTTCAAATTAAGGAAGCACCTTGCTATAGTTCAAGCAAAAACAAAAAACAAAACCACCACCAACATCCTCTGCCCCAGTCTACTTAACCTCTGCATATTCAGGTATGTGACTTGTGTTTCATTAGTAACTGTTTATTGTTTCTCATCTGAGGACCCAGGCCTGGTCCATTATGGGAAATTAGGAAGCAATTATAAATCAAGAGGAGTTATAATCATCAAGAGGAGGATTAAACGTAAATAAGTAGTCTACAGTTAAACTTAGGCTAAAATGACATTTATAAATTTGAACTTCAGTGCTAATTTCAATTGTACTTTTAGGGAAGAGGCTGTTTTTATACTTTCTTATCACTTATAGTTAGTAATGGACACCTACTCTATCAGAAAAAAACAGGAAGGGCTTGTAATATAAGCCATTCTAAGGAAATTAGGGAGTCAGTTGAAATTCTATTCTGATCTTATTCTGTGGTGTCTTTTGCAGCCCAGACAAATGTGGTTACACACTTTTTAAGAAATACAATTCTACATTGTCAGGCTTATGAAGGTTCCAATCAGATCTTTATTGTTATTCAATTTGGATCTTTCAGGGAATTTTTTTTTTTTTAATTATTATGGGACAAAGGACATTTGTTGTCGGGATGTGAGGGAAGAATTTTCGGAGGAGCAAAACATTCCCAAGACTGGATTAGGAGGTTTTCAGAATAGCCAGGCTTGTGGGGTATGAAATGGAAGCAAGCGGGACCTTTACAAGGGTCTATGTGATACCTCTGCAAAGGACCTTCTGCAATAAATATTTTTAATAATTTAATTTCAATATTAATTTTAATTTGATTTAATTTTAATATTAATTTTATTTTTAAGAAATATTTTTAAACTCTGCAGTATGTGTAGATTCTAAAGACATCAGAATGTCGACGTCTAGCTCTTTTTTTTTAAAGATTTTATTTATTTATTTGACAGACAGAGATCACAAGTAGGCAGAGAAGAAGACAGAGAGAGAGGAGGAAGCATGCTCCCTGCTGAGCAGAGAGCCCAATGCGGGGCTCCATCCTAAGACCCTAGGATCATGACGCGAGTCGAAGGCAGAGGCTTTAACCCACTGAGCCACCCAGGTGCCCCTAGCTCTCTCTTTTAAAGCTGTTTTATTTTATTTTAAGAGCGGGGGAGAGAGAGGGAATCTTATGCAGGCTCAACACCCAGCATGGAGCCCAATAAGGGGCTCGATCTCAGGACCCTGAGATCATGACCTGAGCCGAAATCAAGAGTCAGATGCTTAATCAACTGAGCCACCCAGGCGCCCCCAACTCTCTTTTAAACACTTACCATCAATGGTATATATTTTAAGTCTGGATATGTCTAATGGCTATTTAAACAACAAATTTTGTTTTAACCAACAGGAGACTTAATGAAAACTTCTGGTTGGTAGGGACATCTGTTTCTAAATACTTATTGTGCAGAATACAGAAAAAAAAAAAAAAGTGTGAAACTGAATTAGGTAAGTGGTATACAAGTCCCTTATCCTTACCCAAAGAATCACTCTGTTCATGACTCTGCTCATAGGCCAGACTTTAGACAACTGTAAAATATGCATCTCACTGGCCATGAAGAAAACCAATGGAGCATGAGTGATATTGTACCAATTCATAAGGACAACTCCAGAAAAATAAAGTCAATATCTTATTGATGACAAGGTTGTTCGCTATACCACATGTTTTTAGGTGAACAACACTGTTCACACTTACATCCATAAGAACAAAAAGCAAGAATAGACTCAATGGTGACTCGAGCTCCTTCTAGTAATGGGTAATTTCTATTTATCTTGGCAGGGGGAAAGTGGAAGGGAATTAATCCAGCCCCATTCATACCAGTAAGAGGCGTCTTTCCATTTAAATTATTTTTTATATTTAATAATTACCAAAATTTGTAACATATTTGTACATCTTAATAATTGGATAATAAGGGCGCCTGAGTGGCTCAGTCAGTTAAGTGTCTGCCTTCGGGTCAGGTCATGATCCCAGGATCCTGGGATCAAGCCCGGCATCAGGTTACCTGCTCAATCAGGAGTCTGCTTCTCCCTCTCCCTCTTCCTCTACCCCCTGCTTGTGCACATGCACTCTCTCTCTCAAATAAATAGTCTTTTTTTTTTTTTAATGGACTTCAAATCCAGAGTTCTCTCTCGGAAAAGACCTTTAAAGCAAGAAAGGTGCCATTAACCAAAAAACGGCCAATATTTGATTGACCTGTCTTAAGATAGCAGAGTGGGGAACCCTAACTTCTCAGGATTTCTTAATCCCATAAAGTCTATCTGGAAATTACTCAAGCATTTTATCAAGAATCATAATGACTTCACAGAAGGGGTTGTAAATTACATCATGCAAAAATGTTCTGCCATAGCCTGTTTTGGGACAGTTTTCTTTCTCATACTATTAACAACGCATTGGAAATTAAATCCTTTGCAACTGTTTACATTTAAATTTTAAAAATTAGATGTCAAGTTAAACATGTACGAGGGCGGAACTTGTCTTTAAAAAACTTCTTTCAGTGGCACACCAGCAACTCGTCAGAAGACACCTCAGCATGTCCTCCAGACTCTACTGAGAGCTCCCTAGAGGAAAGGGGGTGTGGGGAGAAGCAGAAGATACACTCCCTCCCTCCAGGACGCGGCAGGGGCTCTGGTATTGAAGCAAATCATTCTGTCAGCACCAAGGAAGTAGGTAAATGGATAATAATAATTGCAATCAGTACTCATCCAGGAAAAAAAATAAGAACAATAAAGCCTTAAGGTCACAAAAAACTCATTTAAAGGCATGGGTTTACTTTTCAATGGTTTGAGTAAACTGGTTTACTCATTTAAATGCACTGGTAGAGGGGCGCCTGGGTGGCTCAGTGGGTTAAGCCGCTGCCTTCGGCTCAGGTCATGATCTCAGGGTCCTGGGATCGAGTCCCGCATCGGGCTCTCTGCTCAGCAGGGAGCCTGTTTCCTCCTCTCTCTCTCTCTGCCTGCCTCTCTGCCTACTTGTGATCTCTCTCTGTCAAATAAATAAATAAAATCTTAAAAAAAAAAATAAATGCACTGGTAGAAAATAGAAGAAGCTAATCTATTTTAAATATATTCTTTTGGTTGCAGATTTATGTTAAAATTCCTTTTCTGGGGTGGGGGGAGTTTGTTTTGCGTTTAAAAACCCTGCAGCCTCATTGCCCCCTGTACCCTACTTAATTCTCGGTCTGTGTGTTCTTGGTTGCATGCTCTCTACCATCCTTAATTTCTGCTGCTGAAAGATCGGAGCCCACATCCAGAATGAAAGGCATGCCCCAAAGCAATCAGGCCTGGCTCTTTTTCTCTCTCTTTTCTTACCCCGAGAGAAGAACTTTCTGTGTTGCCTTCAATTCCAGCCCTCTGTAGTTCTATAGATACAGTCTCCTATAGTTCCTCCTTGGAGCCAGAGTGGGAATCTCAGAGAGGGTGTCAAAAACTGTGAAAAGCCTGAGATTTCCGCACCTCCCCGCCCCCACACTTGAAAGCCACCAAGTCTGCCTGCCACCATTTAATGGATGCTCGTTGAAAACATGAGGTTCCTGAGTCAGAGACAAAGGACAGATTATTACTCACAGCCCTTGCAGTAGCCAAACTATCAGTATTTTTTGAGCCCGGTCCCCAAATACCAATTCCCACAAGACTCCGTGAAAAGGACCAGAAGACATCTGCACACATAGTGGATTGGGATACAGGAAAGGAACAGAGTTTAGGAATTTAGGCAACTCAAATCATTTATAATGAGCAGTAAGCATGTCTGGCCTTTGCTCCGGAAGAAGGCCTGGTGTCCGTCCTTGCTGTAAAGACAGCCTTGGGAAGTCTGGAAGAAAGAGCAATCAGTGCCTTGCTTGCAACATGAGCAGAAACATGGGGAAACCACGGTGGATCGTCTCCAGCAGTAGCACAGAAGAAGTCTACCCTTGCTGCAGGTCAGGCCCCTGAATGCCAAGTCAGCAAAATACATCTGTGTGTAGATAGATATATATATGTCCTGCATGGACACGCCTCATGTATCATTTCATCTCTTTAGTAAGATTACACCAAATAGGATCATAGTTCCTTAGCTAGGAGTTGACGTGATGATGCTGATTATCAAGATAGCCTTGAATCTCTTTCCAGCTCCTTGCTGTCCACGGGCAACTGGATATTTACCATCCCCTCAACACATCAACCAAATCTAATGTACAATCTGGTCCCAAGATGAGGTCTTTCCCTAGCTTCTCCTTTGCTATCAGTGGCATTATCCTTTCCCAGTTTTCCATGCTAAGCGCCTTGGCACATCATTCCCACTCAGTGCTCTTAGGACCGGTTGATTTTTTTTTTTTAAGATTTTATTTGTTTATTTGACAAACAGAGATTACAAGTAGGCAGAGAGGCAGGCAGAGAGAGAGGGAAGCAGGCTCCCCGCTGAGTAGAGAGCCCGATGCAGGGCTCGATCCCAGGGATCCCAGGACCCTGAGATCATGACCTGAGCTGAAGGCAGAGGCTTTAACCCATTGAGCCACCCAGGTGCCCCTGGACTGGTTGATTAATGGATCCGGGCATCCAACAAACATTTGGGGCGCTCCACTCCAAGCACAGGTGTGGGGCCAGGCTCTAGGCTTTAGGAATGATTAAGATCCAGTCTTTAGCCTCCGGGAATCTCATTCTCATTCTCATGTTTTGCCTATTTGCTTTTTCTTTTTTTTTTAATATTTATCAACTCCCATTTAATAGGCTCATTGTTTTCTGGATGCAACTTTATCATCAGTCAGGATTGACTTGCTGTTTACAGGACTACATGTTGTCTTTCAAAATGGGTTGTTAGGGGCAGGTTCCCACAGACAATAAGCATTTCTCGCTTGCTAACCAAGCCTTGAATCTTTCTCAGAAACAACTGGCTTCCATGCTTATGTAGCTATGGATTTTTCTCTGCATTCCTTCTGTGTTTTTCCAAAGTTTTGGGACCATTTCATCTCAGGCAGGCGGGCAAAGACTACGTCAAACTCAGTGGAAAGTAGACCCAGACTGGCTTTGATCTTCCCTCCCAAGGGGAACATCACCTCCTATATCCATGTGGAACGCCTCAGCTGGCGAGCAAAAGAAAGAAAAGGAGGAATAAAATATTTATAGGAAAATTATTTCTCACAAGCAAGCATTTGTTCTAAAAGCTTTTAGAAATGTAATTATTTTTCTTTTTCTTTGGCTTTTCTGTTTTTAATATGAAACACTTTCAAGTCCCCTGGTTCCATTTCCAGGAAGCAATAATCCATTTTGCCTTGGGCGGAGTTTAGGAAAGAACTAGGTTGCAGAAATGAAAATGTTTCCTTTGAAATTGTCACATGGAACTCTTGCTGCTTCTTTAATGTCTTGCATAAGAAGGGCCCTGTTCCCAAGGGCACGGTGGACCAGCTGTCCTTTGGCCCTTTGCTGCAAGTCTCTGTCCTGTTTTACTCACAGCTGGACTCCTGGGCCCACTTAGCCTCACCTACGAAGTGATGTCTTATCCAAAGGGGAAACTTCTGGACCAGCGCTGTTCAATAGGAATCAAATGCCAGCCACAGATGTGATTTTTCATTTTTAGTAGTGACATTCAAAATTAAAATAATATACGAAATTAATTTTAATAATGTATTCTATTTAATGCAATATATCATGTCAACCTCTGATCCATACAAAAACTATTGAGGTCATTTCCTTTTTTTTTTTATACGCAGTCTCTGAAATCCAAACTTACCTAAAAGAGTTCTTCGTTTTGAAACATTTGCTGTCAGTTGAAAGCAAACTAGATTGTACTGTGTTCGATGGAAGTGCTTCAAGCTCTATTGGCAGGCTTCAAATGCTTGGTGTCTGGGCCCCGAATTCTGGCTTACTAAAAACGTAAGCTTGGTTAAAGCATTCTGCTTCTTTGAGTCTTAAGTTTTTCCTCCATTCAACAGGATGTATCCTTTGTTCTACCGTGTCCTACCAGCCTCCTAAGGGCAGTGGGGAAGGAAGATCAAGATGGCGATGCGAGGGGTCATGATGGCATGTGAAGTGGAAAATAACTATTTATTATTCCAAACCATTAAAAGCTGTGCAACCACAGAAAACACGAAACCACGATAGCTACAAAGACGGGGTAGTCACTTAAATTAAGAAACCGAAAAAAAAATTGTAAGAAACTGAATGAAAGAAGAAATTCTTGTAATTAACCACAATTACAACAATTTTTTTAATCATTACCAAACCCTGGTCAACAATTTTTTTAATCATTACCAAACCCTGACTTTTCATTTTTATTTACACACACATACACACACACACACACACAGGAGGATAAATGACCCCCAGGATAATAATCAACTGTGGTCCTAGGAGCCAAGTACACATCATGAGAATTCATCTTAATGATGCCCAGCTATAAACTTAGTAATAATCTTGACAATGACACTGCAGAGAACATTGCACATGGACCTTATTTTCAAAGACCAACAATTTGAGATGTCTATAGAGACTTCCTGCAATATCTCTATCCCATAACCACCTGGATATTTCCTTGCCCTGATAGCTTTTAGATTAGTAACATTAGCTTCTAACATTCCCTATGACACCACTTAAAACCTACCTTCTCATTGTTTTCTTTAAAATGAGAGCTGTGTGCAGGGGACTAGGGGAATATGTTGTCTTCCTTCCTAAATTGTTCTCTCCCAAGTGTTCCTTTAAAATAAAATTCCAATTTTGGACTTTTCCCATTTGCCTCCACTAATTACTTCTTTTTTGTTCCACCCAATGGTACCATAACTAATTCAGGTTCCAACAGAACTTAGTCACTATTTCATCACACCCCCGTCCTACTCCAGGGGAAGCCATGTATAGTCTACAAAGATAGAAACTGAGAGGGGTCTCGGGCCTCACGAGGCCACAGTTGTCATGCTGAGCCAACCACATGTGACCAGTTTGCCCTTGTCCAGGAGCATAGAGTATGTTTTCACCCCCAAATCCACACTTGCCAGTCGTATGACATGTGGAGACAGAGACCAACCAAATGAGAACAAGCAAAGGCTATTTATTCAGAGCCCGCTATATATAGCGAGGAAGTCAGCCACCATCACTTGCATTTGGCAGAGACTCAACGGCAGACAGAGGGAAAGCTTTACAGTGAAAGAAGGGAAGGCTTTGGGTACGCCCCCACTGGAGGCTGTTGGCGCGGGGAAGCCATAGGAGGGCCAACGAGAAGTCAGCATCCTACGTGATCACTTGGGAAGCCTATGCAGCTTTCTCTGGCTAGTCCTAAGTTGGAGGTGAGGCCATCGATAAAGGAGGCTGATGGTTATTAATCAGGTCCTGGTCATCTGGGACCCATTGTTTCGGAGGTTATTGTTTCCTGGATTGTTGCTAGAGATAGAAGTCTGACTTCCTACAGTGTGATTCCTAGAGAACAGGCCAACGTCCTGACCTGGTTATTGTTTGGGCTGATTTCCTGGGCTGGTTGCTGTAGATTGGAGGTCAGAGTTCAATGTTTCTATGTGGTCTGGCCATTGTCCATCTAGATATTCAGTCTCTTGATGCAAAACAAAGCCAGGGAAGATGGCAGAAATCTATAAGGGGATCAACACGAGTGATCAGGAAATCGGATGAGGTCACTCGAGTCATGCAACGCCCTGGTGGCAGCCCAGCCATTCGTTAATGACATCCTCTGAGTCCTTACCCACATCACAGCCACACAGCATGGTGACGTTTTCCAGTCTCCCCTGCCACCTCATGGAAAGAGGGCCTCCAGTGCACTTGTGGTCCCACCCACACCACCGAGGGCATGGCTGTGCGGGGCTGGAATGCAGGACTTTGGTCAGATGTCTGTGACAGCTTACCCAGAGGGGACTCTGGGGTTCCAGAGTTTCCTGAGGTAAAGGACTTAGAAGTATCTCCTTGGGCTCAGCAATTCTAAAATGCTTTGCCATGGTTTCTTTGGAGGAGCTGTGCCTACTTCCAACTGCCCCAAGTTGTCTTCAGGGCAGTGTAGTGGGTGGGGTTGAAGACAGACTTGGTGGGTGGCTGTGTGGCTCAGTCAAGGGTCTGTGTTCTGCTCAGGTCATGATCACTCGAATAGAGCCCCGCCTCTAGCTTCCTGCTTAGTGGGGAGTCTGCTTCTCCCTCCCCCACTCCCCCGCTTGTGCTCTCTCGCTTGCTGTGTCTCTCTCTGTCAAATGAATAAATACAATTAAAAAAAAAATGAGCAAGCCACCCAACATTTATAGGGCGGATACTTTTTTGCTAAGTCCTTTAGATCCACTGCATCATTTCACCTGTCCCAGACATCCTATGAGGCAGGTTCCCTTCATGTTGAATGTTATAGGTCCCACTGGGCAAAATCAAGGTATCATCAGAGCCACACTACTTCTGGAAGGCTCTAGGGGAGACTCTGTTTCCTTGCCTTTCCTAGCTTCTAGAGGCGCCTGCGTCCCTGAGCTCACGGCCCCTCCCGCACATCGTTCCAGCCTCTGCTTTGGTCAGCAACTCTCCCTCGCCTTGGCGCTCCTGGGTCCCTCTCACAGAACCCCATGTGGCACCGAGCCCACCTGGACATCCGGGAAAGCTTCTCCATCTCAAGGTCATGAACTAAATGACATCGGCAAGGCCCACTCTACTGCGTAAGGTGGTAGGATCACAGGTTCCGGCAATTAGGACAGGCACATCTTTGGGGTGGGGGGGTACTGTTCAGCTTTCCTCAGTAGAGAAACTGAGATCAGAGAGGTTAATCCATCTTGACGAAGCCTCACAGCTCATGGTAGCGGAGCTGAGGTTTGTGTTTTCCACCTACATCAGACTTCCCTTTCTGAGTTCACCGGCAATGACCTAGGGGCCGAACTCAGCACATTGTCACATGTGCAGACCATGACCTTCTCCCCTGCATGTGCCCAGGCCTGTCGGTCCCATTGACACCAGCCAGCACAGTCAGCTTTCTGGCCAAGTGCACCTCTTGGTCCGGAAGCTCTAGCGTCCGGGAAGACCATCGTCTGTGGGGACAAGGTCTGGCGGCTGCAGGGGCCCCTCTTGAACACTCGGCCTCTGTTGCCACAGCCACAGCCCAGCAGTTGGGCTTTCGGTTCCTCGTGCTTCCTGTTCGTCCTCCGTGCACCACCTCGCTTCCACTCGGACCTTGAGGTTCTTCCGTGGTGCTGTCATCCGAGCACGCGGGAGCACCCAGTGATGATGATGAGCGCCCAGAAGATGATGCCTTCTTCTCTCTGTTTCCTCTGGATGATAGGTCAGGGGTCAGGAAGGAAATCTGCTTTCACCCATCATTGGCTAGTCAGGGCTCTGTGACCTATTCTGGGAACCAGCATGGCCCATCTCCAGCCTGAGTCCATGCAAGTTGGGGGGAGGGCAGTCGCAGTCGCCTGGGAAAGAGGAAGGTACTCTTGGCACTGCCACAAAGGCCTGACCTTCTGTCCCTCCTTAACGCTTCCTCTGGACTATAAGGAAACTCAGGAAGCCCGTGCTCAGCCAAACAGGGCAGAATGACAAAGGATAGCAGAATACCGCTGTTGCCTATACTCATTCTCTGACCTTCTGGGTTCTGGTCCTTACTTGCCAGACCTGTAGTATTGGATGGACACTCCATGCCCCGTGTGGTCTTCCTGCCACTGTGCGAACATCGAGGCTCTGCTGCTTTGTGCTGTATTTCTTTACTGCACATGGATGGACGAGGGCTCGGAACAATGGAAGGAGAGGTATTCACTGTAAAGAGGAAATTAATAAAGACCATGGTGAGCCCAGATTCTTTTATCTTCTCTCCACGCCATGGTTCATTTGACTCTTAGAATAATTGCAGATCAATTTCACTTAATTAATAATGTTTTTATTATTTTTTTTTATTTTTTTTAAAGATTTTATTTATTTATTTGACAGAGAGAGAAATCAAAAGTAGATGGAGAGGCAGGCAGAGAGAGAGAGAGAGGGAAGCAGGCTCCCTGCTGAGCAGAGAGCCCAATGCGGGACTCGATCCCAGGACCCTGAGATCATGACCTGAGCCGAAGGCAGCGACTTAACCCACTGAGCCACCCAGGAGCCCCTCACTTAATTAATAACTTAAAACTATTGCCCAGAATTCCCTTTGATCTCCACTTGGGCCAAGTGTATACAGGGAAGCCTAGTGGAAAAGCTGGCTCGCACAGGAAGTTTCTGGTCCTCTCCTTTGGGGGATCTTTTTCAAGAGTCCCTGAGTCCTGAATTCCCTGTCTTTAATGCTCTATGACTCTTCGTAGTTGTTTTCTGCAGCTGAGCAAGGCCTAAGCCTTCCCGCCCACGGTGAATTCTGGCCCCCAGTGATTTCTTGCATGAAGTACTGTATAAATTGTGGATGCAGTCGAGTGAGGGAGACATTTATTGTCGCGCAGTGCCTAAGTGTTTTCGTGGAGACATGTGCCGTAAGCCTGTACCACTGTCCTCCCAGCCGGAGTCCGGCCAATGATATAATTCTAGGTCCTGTGACTCCAGGGCTCAGCTCACCTGGTGGCCTTCTCATGTGACTGATTCCAGTTTCCCAAGTGTCTTTAGGAGCATAACAATTATTATCAACACAATCCAGGGGAAGGAATAAATGTAGCCATGTTTCTCCGAAAATTATTCCAGTCTTGCTCTCTCGTTTGAAATTCACAGGTCACTAGAAATTGATGAATAATTTAAACATCATGGACTATACCATGTCGGGCATCCCCCAAAAGAATCAATGTTTTTATATTTCAAGACCATTGTTATGTTAGATTATTTCCCTTGCAAAAATCAAATATACATTCAATATAGAAAATTTCTTTCAAAAATAAAGTTTAAGATAAAAGACATCCCACAGGATTCCAAGACAGCCAAGAAATGTTTTCATAATATGTCCCCAGAGATCCTTGGAAATGTCATTTACCTTTATGGGTATTATTTTCTTAAAATTCAACAGAAGTGAAGATCTTGGCTGGGTACACTCCGAGACAGTGCAATTCAACAGAACTTTTCACAATGATGGATATGTTCTATATGAATGCCTCCTGACCTAGTCACCACCGTGAGCATTTGAGACATGGCTAGCATGGCTAATGTGGGAGAAGAACTCAATCTTTAATTTAATTTTATTTAAACTTAAGTTGTCCCATGTGGCAAGTGGCTCTGTATAGGACAGGGCAGCTGTAAGGAAAATTAAAAGGGAAGTCGAAGCTGATATTCGAGGCCTTGAATCTACACTTAGCCTGCTCCAGCTACAGAGCCCCACTCCTCTGCTACGAGCATGCTCTCAGACAATGGTAGCTGGCGGAGGAGGTGAAGAGTGTAGGACCCATGAAAGCCCGTGCCTGCCTTGTGATCAACAAGACTGATTCAAATTCAAAGGAAAGAGGGACTGGGTGACACTTTCAGGTCCAACCCACTAGCGGCAAGGCATCTGAGGAGAAAGAACAGCACAATGTCTTCTAGGATTCCTTTGGCCTTTCCTGAATGTCTTGGGTTTTTGGAGAGAAAGTGAGAACTTTGTCTAGTTAGGTAAGAGAGCTGGCTCCCTGCTGCCAATCAATCAGAAAGCTTTTAAGATGGGAGTCTATGAAAAATGTATTAAATACACACCCCCAAAATAAATCAAATGCAGAGAAGCACTCCTGAGGGCCAGAGGCTAGGTTCTCACAACCTAAAACCTTCATGAAGACCTCATTCCATGCTGAGCTCAAATCCACCTCTCCTAAGGGATCAGTGAGGTCCATCAAGGTTGTCCCCTTTTTTGGGGTGGGGGTAGGATCTGAAATGTGGTACTTTTCTACCCTCCCCCAGAGCTCATTTACTCCCTGAAAGAAACAGAAGCAAGGGACACACTCATTCGTGCCATTGTGTTTGGTACAATCGCTGGCCTTTAAATGACCACATGAAAAACTCTTTGCCGGGCTCCATGGAGCTAGGCGATTATGTTTAATATAACCTTCTGGGTTTTGGTTTCGCGCAGACCAACAAAGAATATGGAAACATGTAATTCCATACTGCCCAGAGTACTTCTGCAGCCTTGAGTCTCAATTAAAATGTTTGTTTACTTATCTACTAATCTCATTATTTTTTCTAACTCCGCACTCAGTGAGCAAAAGTTCAGAATCTGAAGTTCAACCATTTCTGAAATATGACCAAATTGGAAACCTGGAGAGGGTTCTATTCAGCTGGGGAGAGAAATACATAAACCCCCACATGAATGACTTGGAGTGTCCTTTCACTTTCCCCGAACAGAAAGCCATTTGCTATGGAGAAGGTATGTGCACAAAGGAGTAACTTTTTAGAAATTTACCAGTGATTTTATCGTGGTAAATTGAGCCATGATCCCAACGAGAATACTTGCTATTATTGCTAGAAACGCATAGAGCCTGTATTTATTTTCAGAGGGGTTTGGTATCATTTTATTAGTTGCTCTTCACAAAAAGCAAAACAGAAACCACCCAAACCTCTGAGAGGTAGATCAGATTTTATCTCTCTCTCTCTCTCTCTCTCTCTCTTTTTCTTTCCGAATGAGGAAACCACACAAAGTGTTTTGCCCTGGGGTCAGCTAGCCCATCGGTGGTGGGCTGGGTTAGATGTCCAGGTCTCTAGACTCCCAAGTGGCTGATTCGTCCCTGGAGCTGATCCTCCCGTCTCCAGTGGGGACACGCCTCGAGGTGCTGTGCAAGCCGGTAGCTATGTCGACAGACAGGTCCTCTCCCTAAATATTCCCCATTTCACCACCTCCAATCCCCAAGGGCTACAGACTGCCTCACCAGGGAGACCTTCTCAAGTGGTTCTTTCGCTTCCTTTGTAACTAACACCACCTGGACGGCGTCCAATATCTTTCCTGTTCTGAATTCTCTTCTATAGCAAATAAGTCACATTATTATTTTTGCTATGATCTGGCTGTAACCCCCAGGCTGTTCTAAGGTCCCTGTTGGTTGTCTTTCCCCCAGGCCGAATGTTATTCTGACAGAGCATGACTACTCTCCCCAGGTACGGTGGAGGATGGGGGCCGGGGGGTGGGCCTCCCAAGCTGGACACCAGAGGATTGAGCAGGGCAAGGTCATCCCCGTCCTCAGGAAGGCTCAAGGACGGTCATTGTCCAGGGGAGCCCACTTCTGCCCGCAGGCCAGACACGGGGCCAGTGAATGCGTTGTCCCAAGGCTCCCCTCAGCAGCAGACTTGGAGGAAGCGATCCTGGCTTCTAGAAGAGGACAAAGCAAGATTAGGAATGCAAAACAAACAGGTAAACTGCACAGGTTCGTGAAACAAGAGCCTCGGCTCTGCATCCACATTTCCAAGTTAGCGGATTACTCACGTTTCCCATGGTTGACCACTATAGTGTTTCCCAAAGAGTGTGCTGTGGAACACCAGCTCCAGGAGGCACTTTGTAGAAATGGAGTCTCATTGTCAATAGGTTGCAGAAATCCCACATGTTACATTCCCCTCTTATAGAGTCACATTGGCATATCAGTCACATGGGCATATCAGTCACATGGGCATATCAAAAGTTATGAGAAGTGCCACAGCAGGAACCCTTATTTTGCTCCAGAAATTCAAGGTAGGGCAGAGTGTCCTTTGAGTGGAACCGGGCGCTGCCCCTCCTGAGAGTTTCGTTTCTGCTCCTGGTGTTACCTCTCCAGCCATCCCCTCTGCCCTACGCCCCTCGCACGCACTTCTGTCTCATGCTGAGATGCCCTTTCACTCATCCTGTCCCCCCTCTTGCCCCCCCTCCACCTTAGTCAGGTCCATGATGCCCACTCCAAAGCATTCTCCTGCTCTCTAGCATCTTCCAGTAAACCCTCATGTGTTCTGTTCAGAACTGCTTTCTCCACATCCCACAATGGTCAAGACCAGCCAAGTCTCCCTATGGCTTCCTGCAGTAACGCTAGAATCTTCTGAGAGCTCCAACACTGACACTCAATCCCGCTCCCGTCCACCCACCGGTCCCCACTCAACTCTTCTCTATCAACCTCCGCCAGGTGGGCCCCACGAGAAGTGTGATTAAGAACAAGAGTTTGAACCCAAGAAATAGACTCTTCACTAGAAAGAACAAACTCAGGGGTACCAGAAGGCTTGGTGGGTGGGGGGAGGGGAAATAGGTGATGGGGATTAGGGAGGGCACTTGTCAAGAGGGACATCAGGTGACGCATGGCCGTGCTGAACCACTGCACTGGATACCTGAAACTGATATAGTGCTGTGTGTTAACGATACTGGAGTATAAGTAACATTTAGAAACTATATTGGAATTAAATTTTTAAAAAATTAAAAATCAAAACCAAATCTTCAAAAGCAAACACACAAAGGAACAAGGGTTTGGAGATATTTGTGAGTTCAAATTCTAGTTCTTTCCCCCATGGACCCTGTGGCCTACATCAGTTTTCTCTTCTGCAAAATGAGCAGAATAATAAAGCTTCAGGGCTGTTGTAAGGGCGGGGGAAGATCACACATGCAGATGTATGGCCTGGAACATGGGAAGCCCCCAGATTGTTGACCATTCTTCCGAGCCATATGTATATCCCCTGCTAACCTACTTCCAGTCTTGGGTTTCTTCTGACAGACACACACACACTTGCACACACACATACATACCCCTTCTAGAAACCCTTCCCTCCCTTCTCCATTATCTGGACCATATCCATCCTTCTGGGCCCAACTCATTCTCACCTCTTGCTTGAATCCTGTCTTGAAGACACATGTGCAGAATCCCCACTCCCACATGCCTGGCCTGAGTTGTCCTCTAATGCTTCCAGACACAGTTACCCGGTCCCCCAGGAAGACAGCAAACTCTTGAGAGCAGGGGCCTGCGTCGACCCACAGACCCCTGACCTACAGGGATGGGGAGCTGACCCGGTTCCATACTCAGTCGGGTGAACCCAGTACATACTCTTCCTGACTCTTAGAAAGCCCTGTTAATTCTCATTTTACTATAACTCTTGAAACCTGACCTCGATGGCCTATTATAGGGAAAAAGGAAAAAAAAAAAAAACAAAACTCCCAGACCTGCTATTTTTTTATATTCCAAATACCAGAAGCTTTTGTGGTTTCTTGTTCTCCGCCCTCTATTCCGGCTCAACAGAACCATGTCCTCTCTCCTCCTGATCACTAACCAAGGTCTTTTGGAGTGATGTCCTCCAGCCTTCTCCAGCAATCTCAACTGCTCCCTTCTCCTTCTTCCTGAAGTATTCACACTTGCGTGCAACTGCTGCCATGCACAGAAGTGTGTCCCCACACCCTCCCACGTGTGCATGTACACACCTACGGGCACGCGCAGGGGTGCATACACACGTGCGTGCACACACCAAGTCCCCATCCCCATCTGCGACCCCATCCTCCCGCCAACCTTCATCCCAGGTGCAGACAGCTCCGCACAGCATGGACCGGAGCGCTCAACCGGAGAAAGCAGGGGTTGCCGTATGTCTGCCCGCGCCTCTTCGTTACCGCGGAGCTAATCTGAAATGCGGAGATTCTCGGCCCCCACCTGCCTGACCCCAGGAGGATCCTTTCGCACCGCAGATGTCCATCTACTCGCCCACAGCGCGGTGGCAAGAAGCCGGGGCTTCCCAGGTGCGCGCAGGTGAGAAAGCTCCCGTCGTGCTCTGGGAGCGGCGGGAGCAGTGACCGGAAGTGGAGAAGCAGAGGCGGCATCACGCCCAGAGGGGCCAGAACCAACTAAGCAGAAAAAGGTGCCATGATTCTGAAGGCCACTGGGAACCGTGGAGAAGAGTCTGTTCTTCTTGAGCATCCCGGGGCGGAGGGTGGTTTCCCGGAATCCCTTTATAGGCTGCCTGTGAACTCCAGCGTCCTTATCAACACTCTCTCCCGTGACCGCCCCCCCGCCGCCCACAGACAGTTTCAAACTCTTGGTGAGCAGCGGGTGGTCGCGCAGGAGGGGAGAGATGGCGGCCGCGGGTGATGGATGGTGGGGGGTTGGGGATTACATATGCAGAGCAGAGCCAGGGAGGGCAGGCTGCGGCCGCTGGCCCGGACCACAGCTGTTCAATTCAGCAGCGGGACAACATCAGCACCCGGCAAGGCTGAGTGCTCCTGGGGGGCCGGGTCCGGCACAGAACAGGAATCGGAGGGGATTCGTGGAGACAGGCAATCGCCAGTGTGGGATCCAAGCAGCCGCATCCAGGCAGGCAGAGAGGGCGGCTAGCTCACCTGCCCCCCCACCCCCCAGCTCACCTGGGCGCCCAGGTGAGACCTGGGAGCAGTGGGCGGGCAGTGTGCGTCTGCACCTGCATACCCCGCGGGGGGTGGGGGGACTGGTAGTAAAGCATTGAGTGGTCCTGGCAGCCTTTACTCCGGGGGGAGCCTCAACATCCTTGACCGTTCCTCGGAATCCTCAAAGACCTTTTGTTAAGGGACTTGGAGCTTCATCGAGCCTCCTCCCCTCCGATGTCTTGGAGAGAGCGGAGGTGACCTGACCACCGCCAGGAAGCCCGCCGCGGGCCTCCCAGCCGGCCATTGCCCTCCACGCCCGCAGGGGGCGACGCCGGCACGCTCTCCCGCGCAGGCCCGGAGCAGGGGGACTCAGAGGGCCACCCCTACCCCCACGCGGGCTGTCCTCATGCTGGCTCTCCTGAGCTCAGGCTTGGGTCGCTTCGCCCCGGGGCCACCGACTCAGGTAGAGCGAGCCCACGAGCAGGGCAGCACCTGTTCCAAGGCGGGTGGGGAGGCGGCTGCTTCCCCTTCTCTGTTGTTGGTGCGTTCGTTGATGCTCTTACTCTTGTTTCTTTTTTCTTGGGCCTGAGGTCCTGACCCTGTGCTCCCAGCCGTGGCTTATCCCCGCTTGGGATTTAACAAGAACCTGCCCAGGATGGTCACGCCGCTGCCCCAGGACACGGAGCTTCCTCTGTGTGACACGGAAGCACGGCGAGGCTCCCAGGGCGCCCACGATCGCCTGGCGGGATCGGCTTATCATCAGGTAAAAACGCGCGTTTTCTGTCTTTGGTGCTTCCGTGAGGTCTTGCACGTGGTGCCACGCAGATGCTCAAGATCGAGATGAACTCGATGAACAGCCGTTGCCCAGGAGGGGGTGAGCAGGTGGGGTTCATCCGAGGGGAAGGCTGATCGCTTCTCTGTGGGGAGACCTTCATGGCGGGTGAGGACCTTATTGGAGAGTTGAGGGGGTACAAGCCTGGGGACACAGCTGTCAGAGAGAATATTCCTTCTGCAGTGAGTGAAAGGCTTCATGAACGCACCGAACATGCCCCAACCCCGACTTCACTGTTTGCCCCGTGGCTGGGGTCATCCCCACAGGGCACCTGTGTCCCCACCTGTGTCCTGGGACCTGGAGGTGACCGATGCTGGCCAAGGGTGACCAGTAGCCCCCAGCATGTCTTGAGTCAGGAAAGGAAGCCAGAAGAATCATCCACCATCCTATACACACATACACACACACACAACCAACTTGAGATAAAAATAGGGGATATACAGGAGAGGGTGGAGAGGACAGCCATAAAGGAAATTCGTTTTTGACCATAGGGGTAGGAAAAGGCTCGTCTCCTCCCTCGGTTGGCACTGTGGTTGATGGTGCAAGCGGAGCCCAGCCCAGCCTCTCGTTTGGGCTGTCAGTTAAACCGCTGCAGGGGAAGGAGCCCGACCACGAGGCTGCGCTCAGCTCCTGCTCTGAGCTGGGATGGGTCGGGGATGGACCCTTCCAGGTGCTGGCTGTTTGCTCAGAAGCCCTGCAAACCCCCCTCCCCAACCTCATGCACCTTCTGCATCCAGGCACTGGGCTCCCTGCCGACAGGAGAACTGTGAGGCTGTGAGCTAGAGGCCCACGGCCTGGAGTTGAGGGACACCCAGAGCTGCCCCTGGTGCCCACCCCAATCAGGCCTTGGCTTCCCACTGAAAACCGAAACTGAGTTAATAAGTCAACCATTTACAAGCCGCCTTCTAGCCTTGAAAGATAAGGGGTGCGCTGGACCTGGCCATAAACACTGTCCAAGGTCAGAAGTTTCTGGGGGAGATGTCTTTGAAAATTTGCTCTTTCCTACAGTCAGGGCTGTGTCGGCCTTCCCAGGGCCTCCCAGAAGAGGTACAGAGACAGGTCACATGCACCCACTGGACCTCTTGGGGCCGTGGGGTACGCATTCGGATCCCTTGCCCCTCAGGCTGGCCCCGAATCCTGGACTCCAGCAGCCCCGGTCTGATTCCTTCTACAGCCAAGCTTTCGGCCGTGGCTGTCCCATCCAGCCCTCTCCCTCGCCTCCTGTGAACAATGGGAAGAGTGTGATGTCCACGATCGTGCACTTTAAGAATAAAGATTCCATCGGTTTAAAAATTCTCAAGTTACGGTTTTCTAATAACGATTACTTGATAATAATGCCTCGGCTTCTCGTCCCCCTGCTCCTTTTCCTCTTCTTCAAGTGTCACAGTCTTTCCAAAACATTTATTTCATTTGCTGTCCCTGCTTGCCTGGTGGCTTCCCAGGCTGCTTCGGCCGCTTGGTGCTGGTCCTGTCCTCGGTCTCTCACGACTTGCCCTGTGAGATGTGACCCGGCCCGAGCCCATCAGAAGGTCCAATTCTCCAACTCCAGTAATCCTTAAGTTGCAGGAATGGGTACAGCTGGTCTGTTTAAAATGCGCTCAAGCCAGGGTCTGCAAGACCGAGGTACCTGTCCAAGCTCTGCCTCTAAAAGCCTCTGTCTCCTTGGACAAAGCACGGAGCCTCCCGGGACTCAGTTTCCTCAGTGGTACAGTGAGGATGTGTCCTGGTCTGTAAACTGGTTAACAACTCGGTGAGGTTCCTTCCAACTACTGCGGTCTTTGCCTCGGCCCTCAGCTCTGGACAGCGTGCCGCCCTCTCCTCGTGGGCCCTGTGTCGCCTGCCTCCTGCTTGCTTTCATTCAGAAAGATAGTGAGAGAAGACTGAACAGCAATTCACTCTCCAAATCAGGGATTCGGATCAAGTCGGAGGTGGGGGGTAGACTCCATGCCTAGACCTGACACGTTAACCACTGGATGAGTTATTTTCACTTCTGTGAAAAGGCTTCTGCTATCTCTTCACCAAGAAGCCTGCCGCATCTTAGAACCACCAGTGTCACGAGCTGTCTTCTGGAAGGTGGAAATGGGCAGGATGTGGTTTGAACGGACAAAAAAAATGAAGCAGCCCGTTCCTCCTCAGGGAGTTGGAAGTGATTGCAAGGCATGAGGCGAGACTCTGTCTCCCTGACTTGGAGCCAAATGGCCAGCCGGGGCCGGAACCAGCCACTCCAGTCCCTTCGAACCAAGATGGTGAAGAACAACCACCAAATACACACACGATCGCAATCACCGCCGACAAGCGAAAGCAGACGGATCAACACCAGTTCTTGTCTTCCCAGAGCAAAACCTTGTATCGATCTGGCAGCTTTCACACCGTAGAAAACACTCACCTACATTAGGGCTTGCAGTAACCTTGAGAGAAAGGCAGAGCTCTGTTGGTGTTCGCAGTGTCCAGAGAAGAACCCGGAGTAGGGTATGGTTGTGAGCATGGCAAGATGCAGAGCGGGCCCAGGAATCCACAAAGTCCTGATGTCTGATTCAGATCTAGCGTCTGCTGCTTCTGAATTCTGTAAACAGAGCCCCATTTTGGAGGAAGCGAAGGATTCCCAAGGCAGAAGCCCCCAGAGCCATCATCACAGGGGCCAGATGGCACAGCCGTGGCCTGGCGCTGTCTCACCACTTGGCCCTCTGCCCCCTGCCTGGCACCTTCCTGGCCCGTGGGGACACTCAGTGAGAGTCCGCTGACTCAACCATCAACCATACATAATGAAAACACCCAGAGGCCAACCTCCGAAGATTCAGAGCCAGAATTCTCCATGCTACCGTGGGGTCTTGTGGTAGAAAGGTTTTTGCCCTGCCCTCCTAAGCCAGCCGACAGATGAAAAGCTCTTGCCTTCTTAGCTTTCTTGGAAAGGAGAAGAGTTGCTGTGAAAAGGCAGGAGTGAAATGAGTACCTGGAAGTGAGCGGCGGTCTGCTTTTCTCAGAAGAGAGACTTCGCCTGGCTTGATCACTTTCTAGACTCACAGCTACGTGATAGCGCTTTCCCCAGGTCCCATCTGCGGGGACCTTCCTCAGCCTGCCTGTGGACACTTGTCTGTGCTGAGAGGAAGCGTTTTAAGGAAAGGAATGCTCCCATCACCTTTGTGGGCGGGCTGGCTGAGCCCCATTTTAGGCCATTGCGCTCCCAGAGGGTTCTGGGGAAAGTGACAGGACATCTCTGGGCTTGGTGCGTCCTCTCTAAAATCAGGGTGATGATCACAGCAGCCACGTGGTGGGTGGTCATGAGGATGGACTGATGTCTTCCCAGTGAGTGCTAGAACAGTGCCCGGTGTGGTATGAAGGCTCAGTGCGTGGCGCTCCTACTTTTCAAGGGTTCTCGAAGCAGTATAAATCATAAAACCTCAGCCTGCTCGTTTTCTTCATAGACATTATCCAGAACAGCAGACCTTGTTTAATGTTCCCCTGGCTTCCTTCCCTCTGTTTTCGGTCTCTGAGGAGGAAGGGGGTAGGGCTGAGGGGAAAGGAAGGACATCCACATGTTGCAAACCCCACCCCTGTAAGTCGCACTGATGAATTCACAGCACTCAACTGAAATTACTTTTTATTTTTAGCACACATAAGCATTTAATATATGATGAAGGTTACACTACACACCAGTGGGGGAAAAAAGGACCACGCCATAAATATGAAACTGGAACAATGTGGCCAGTTATTTTGGAAAATGTGAGTCTGTTTGTATTATTAACCACCCACCACAAATTCTACAGATGGATCGGAAATTAATGGCCTCCTAAATCCAAAATCAAATAGATGATTTTCAGAATGAGGCATGCCTTTCGAAGCATAACGGGGATAGACATACAGATTTAAGCACATAAAATACAAGCCTGTGAAAATTGCAGAATAATATAATCAAAGAATAAATGTCATGGCAGATTAAAATATTTGTAACATATGTGAAAGCCCATGACTGGGTTAACTTATCTTTTTATTCAATTGTGAGAGCTCTTTGTATATTAAGGAAATTAGCACTTTGTGTCTCCTTGTGTCATTTGTCATCATCGACTTGCTTTTGGTATCCTCTGTCTTGCAGAAGCTTTTAACCCCGTGCAGTTAAACTTGTAAATCTAACAGAAATTAATTATAAGCTGACTTAATCGTGTATATATCTCTGTAGTCACCTTTAATGTCACCTGAGATCTGAGCCTTGCCAAGAATGTTGTAAACTGTGCCAAAGAACCATCTGTTTTTAAGAGTTTTAGTTGAGAGGGGTTATGTAGAACTTTTGATCTCAACTCTCCTGTTGCCTTAATAAAGGGGGAGGGGAGGGCGAGCCTGAAAACTATTTTTGTTGGAATTTTGACCTGAAGCTGCCATTCTTAAAGCTTTAGAGCCCTGTCTGTTTTAATCCATGCCCTCATTTCTTTGTCTGAAATACCAGCGAAGTCACCAGCTTTTACCGCATGTTTTCAGAGGCAGAAGCCAGAAAACTTACCACATCCGTGAGTGGCTGGCTCCAGGCTGAGTGGCGGGCATCAGACGTCCCATGATGTCACTCTTCCTACCTTCCAAGGTCTCCTGCGTCCATGGAGGCCGGATAGTGATTCACTCAATTCCTTCACTCGTGTCCATCCGGTTTTTCAAAGTTAGGGATGAAATTTCCAAATATAGACTAGAACAGGTAGGCAGGGAATCAGATGCTCCTGATTTCATTAAGTGTCTCTAAATCTCCATGAAGTTTTTATTAGTTCTGGTAAGCAAGCGAGCAAGCAAGCAAGCAAGCAAGAAAGGAAAAACCCCCAGCAAGTCATTTGTTAAAGTCATAAAGCTGAACTAAATGGATAAGGTCCTCTAACTGACCTCGAGGAAGCTCAGGGACACTGTAGATCAGCTGCTAAATGACTTGTGATGTCTCGATTTAGAGAAGACGTCTGGCTCCCTAGCAGATTTGTCTGCCCATAAATTTCTTGATTAGGCTAAAGGCCTCTGCCAGCGGAGCCAGATCTGCAACTCGGCATGTCCACTTGAACCAGTATCGACACAGAAAGTGCGTTCGATGTGGGCGACACAATATTTAAATTTAAACTCGTGTTCATAGTTCATTTCCAGGAGATCAGTGCCTTAGTCTAGGTGGGAGATGGGAATCGCCAAGGTTGTAGCTCTGAGGCTCCTGGAGATTTATGAATTGAACCTGCGGGCTGGAGAGGGCACTCCTCCTGCCTTCATTCTGCCCACGAGGATGCCTCCTTTCAGTACATCAGTGCCCCTTGTGGAAAGAGACTGTTAAACATTTATTTTTGATGGTTCCGTTCAGGCTCCGCAGCACTTCACTGACATGCCCAAAGTCAGTTCTTAGGATAAATCCCTGGCATCGAAGATAAGCAAAGAGCTTCTCACTGTACCTCCGCTGTCTGTTCAAAGAGGACAAGAGGTTAGAGTAGCCGCGTGAATTTGGAGGCTCATGTGCCAACATCTCCTCTCTTCAGCTATTGGAAGTGAGAATATGGATAAAATACTCCCTTTTCTTTCATTCATTTTTTATCTTTTTTTTTTTTTAAAGATTGTTTGTTTATTTATTTGACAGACAGAGATCACAAGTAGGCAGAGAAGCAGGCAGAGAGAGAGAGGAGGAAGCAGGCTCCCTGCTGAGCAGAGAGCCCGATGTGGGGCTCGATCCCAGGACCCTGAGAGAGGCTTAACGCACTGAGGCACCCAGGCGCCCCCCGAATACTCCCTTTTAAATGACCGTTTGCCTCTTTCCTTTTTTCTTTTTTTCTTTTTTTTTATTCCTAATATTCTTTCCGTCAAGAAAAACAAGCTTATCATAGAAGAAGTATGAAAATCCTGCTTAGGAATGCTTTCATACAATGCATAGAAACAAACCTCAAAGGTTTTTATTTTCGGGAACTTTCTTTTCCCAAGCAACTAACCTATTTTCTCCTGGGCAGGAATTTCCTGCTAGCAGCTATAACCTAAAGAGCTCTCTCAACCAGGAAGAGGCAGTACAAAAAAAAAAAAAAAAAAAAATCAATAGCTGAAACCACAGATCGTGCCAAAACAGAATAGCTCTGGGATGAAATTACTTCTGCCAGTGATTCCTTAACAATGGTCGTCAAAGGCATTGACATTGGATCACATATCCCGAGCATCTTAAATGAACCGAACATTAAAGAAATGAGACCAGGCTACTTGATTTCTACTTCTGTTTCTAAACATGAAATGGAATATTCAGGCTGTCTATCCCAACCCCTCCTGGAACCAAGTCACTTGTAGGGCAAGTGCTTGGGAGAGCCGAGAGCCTGTAACCGGGTGGTGTACTGGTATTTTGACTTTCCTATCATCTTCCGAATTTCCTTCCTATTCTTGCCCTCCCACCAGCTTTACAATTCCCTAAATACCAGAGACAAAAGAAAGCCTTGCCCCTCTTGTAGCCAGCTCACAGAGGACCTAGAATTTCATTCTGAGAGGCAGACACCCCCTTTTTCTGCATAGGAAGTGCCAGGATTGTCCCCCAGGCATAAATAGGGAAAAGCTTTTTTTTTTTTTTTTTTAATTCCCCAGAGGTATAGAGATTGTTAGTGCTGTATGGTATGTGTGAATCTCATTCTACAAACTCAGATGTGAAAGAAATAACACATATCTTTACCCAAATAAATGAGACTAAACCTCCCTTCTACTGGCCTTGGCAGAAAAATTAATCTCATTCTTGACTGGCAGGGGAGTTTGGGAGCCCCAGGGTCCAAGACTGAGCCTCATCAGGTACCCCCAAAACCAGGTAGTGCCAGGGAGCAAAGACTGGCTCACTTCCTTCTCAGGGGAGGCCACCATACTGCACACATATGGTCCCCACACACGGATACATTATGCCTTCTTCCCATCCCCCACCTGTCTCTTTACAATGAAGAACTTCCCTGCCCTCCTCCAAATATTCTGTCTTTTCAGCATCTCTGCAGTCATGTCCAGTTGGAGACACCTTATGGTGAAGTAATGCTACTTACCTATGTCCCCAAAAGGACTTGCCCTCACACCCTGCACCTGGTCCTCAACTTAAGCTCCTGGAGAAAGTCAGACTTCTCTGAACACAATGGGCTGTCCGCAGCCAACGTCCATTTTCCCGTTGCAATCAATACCTCCTAGACAAGGCTGAGTCATGGTTTATGGTCTGTTGTTTATTATAATTTAACCTGCATTTATTTATTTAAACACATGGAACCCACCAGTTTCATCATTGGTCTCTAATCATTCTAACACCTGCCATCCTTGTGACTTTTTCTGTGGCTGCTGGTTCTGTCGTCTCTCACGTATGGGGACTTGATTCCTCCCATGTTTGCTGATCTCTGTTGTGAACTCATGTCCCCTGGAACTATACCTGTGGTGAGCCTGGATCTGAAGTGTGTTCCTTCAGGAGAGGTTTCGTGTTTGCGTCTGCCTGCCACATGGGATACTGTGAGCCTGGAATCCTCTTAAAATTTTGGGATTAAGATTTGGGGGAGCCTTGAAAACTATGACGTGTGGCCACAGACCATATGAGTGTAGGCTTGTGGTTAGGAGCTTTCTTGGGAGACATTTTTGGGAGTCTTGTCGTGGGAGACTTTTGGTTTCGTGTCTTCCTTTACTGGGAGCCAAGATTTAGACAAGCAAGCATCCTTATTGTTCTTCTGTCTGGTGGTTTTTTCCTAGTTCAGGAGTGGCACTCGTCAGAGGTCCCAGCTTTGGGTGGATTTCTCTGATCTGACATTTCAGCATGTGTGGCCCTCGGCTCTACCCACTGCTACCAGAGCTGTAACCTCTTAAAACCCAAGGTCTAGAACACTGTGGATAGAAAATGCCTATGAGGTGAATGGCAGCTTTGGTTTTCTCTGACATCATTTCAGGGCTTTAACAGTCTCCCTTTCTTTACCTTTCCCTTAACCATACATTTGTAAAGTTAGGTAAAGGAGGTTTCTTCAGAGCCCTAGGCCGCCATATTGCCCACATGACTTCCTACCATAGTCTCTCTTTTTTGGTTCCTATTGTCGTCTCTCTCTCTCTCTCACTCACTCACACTCTCTCTTCCTTAGTCCTTCTGACGCTTTGATAACCTAATGCCTGTATTAAATCTTCTCTGGAATCCTGACAGCAGTTTCTGTTTTCCTGACTGGGCCTCTGATGCAGACACGATTCCTAAGCCTGACTCACCTCCTCAGCCCTGACCGCCATCTTCCTTCTCACCTCCCCACTGCAGGGACCAGTAACTGGAGCTGCAAAGCGGGTTGTGGGTAAGAAAATACAAAGCTAGAATAAACTGGAGCATCTCTCACGCATCAATTAATGCCATTGCATAAATCAGCGTACGGGAAAGAAAAAGAATTTGGGAGTTGGTGCTGGTTCAGATTTTCTGTGAACCTGCTGGCAGTGTTACCCGAGGCAAGATACTGTGCATATGTGCTGTGGGATGAATTATGTTCTGCAAAAAAGATACGTCAAAAATTCACCCCCCACCCCAGTACCTCAGGATGTGATCTTACTTGTAAATAGAGTCACGCAGGTGTAATTAGTCGGGGTAAGGTCTTATGGGAGGAGGGTGGGTGCTTATTCCAATGTGAGCCGGTTCTTACAAGAGGAGACACAGACGCCAGGAGGAGAGGGCCTTCGGGGAGCCACAGACAGAGTGGAGGGATGTAGCTGCAAAGCAAGCACCCCAGGGGGCCACAGCCACCTCGAGGAGCAGGAAGAGACAAGGGAGGATTCCGTCCAGAATCTCGAGGGAGCATGGCGTTGTGGCTCCCTCGACTTCAGACTTCCAGGCCCTAGCGTGAGGGGTAACATTGTTGAGGGAAGCCACGCGGTGTGTGAAGGCAGCCCGAGCCAGTGACAAAGGAATCCATTATTTCCTCATCTATCAAATGGGATTGTGGCACTTACCGAGTTGTTGGAGAGCTTCAGTTGAGACATCGTGTGCATGGCATCTGGCCCCGAGAAGGCAGACAGGAAGTAGGAGCCGCTGTCCTTCCTCTGCAGTATCTAGCGAGCGGACTGTCCACGCAGCTCCCTGCCCGTCCGCAGTGCCAGCCTCCTTGCACGCCCATCCCCGCCCACGCGTGCACGCTCACGCTCTCCTCTGTGTACCCCTGTGTTATGTTGTAGCAAAGCCCGATGTGCTTCCCCCACTCCAAAACTTGCAGAATGTTCATTTCCGCCAGGCCTGACCTGGGTGAAAGGTTTGGCCCAACGGGAAGGGCTCCGGATCCCGAGGTGGCCCAGGAGGTAGGACAGCTGGCGAACACGATGTTCTCAAAGTGGCTGTGGCCTCTGCTCCCTGTGGCTTTAACATCTGTGGCCTGAACTTACAACCACAAGGGGTGCCAGTTGTCAAAGTTGGCTAGAAAGTGCAATTGTTTTCTCTTTGCCAAGGTGTTTGCCCAGTCGGTACAAGTGGCCTAACTTCTTCTCTTCACGTGCCCTTATTACAACAACAACAACAACTTTTGTTGTGATACCCCAAATTCAGACAGAGGGGGACAGCGTGGGTTTGTTTTGGGTGAGTCTGAGTCTGCGTGGGGATCCCAGGGAGCACGGGGATCTCTGAGCACGTGGTCCCGCCCTGGGTCCCCCAGGCCGCTGCTTGTCCTTCTTCCTACCATTTAGGAACATGCAAAAAATCGCTTTGCAAAGGAAGTGGGTGACTTTCCAAACTGTCCACAGTGGGAAAGAGAAAGAGAGAGGCTGCAGCCTCACACACACGCGAGGAGAGCCCAGCCGTAGCGAGAACGCGCAGTGCCCACCTCTGGCGTCCTGTCCCCTCATTTCTGGCCGCCAGCTGCTCGGAGCTGAGATCCGAGCGGCACAGACCAAAGCCACCGCCTGCACATCTGTGCTTACGGCTCCGCCACCGCGTCGGCACCGCTCGCTCCCTCTCTTCCAGGGGCCAAATGAATCAGGATTCTAGAAAAAAAAGAAAGCAGAATTCAGGGCTGACCCGCTCCCCATCTGAGTCATCTTACCTTCGAGCCGCAGATGGATGGAGGTGGAAAGCAGAGCCATTAATAGCCCACCTCTCCGAGCAGCGCGGGGCCGCCTGGGGAGAGACAGTCCCTGGGAACTCTAAACAGCAATTAGGCAAAATCCTAAATTACAGAGTTCTCACTCCGCAGAAAAATGCAAATTATAATTTTGCCTCCTCCAGAAGCCCGCAGCCTGATTTCGCCCTCCATCTCCAAAACGCTTCCCTCCTCCCGAGCAGCTCCCCCGAGAGAGGCTTCCCTGGGCAAGCCAAGAAAGGGGACGCAGCGTGGGTCGTGCCAGCCTGCGCGCTCTTCCCGCTGGGACCCCGGACGCGGGAGACAGACACACAGAGGCAGAGTCTCTTCTGCAGTGGGTTTATCAGCGCAGATAGGTGTGGGGCCCTGACTCTGTGCTGTGCCCTGTTGGGGATAAAACAAAGTAGGACACCTAATCCTTATGCCCAAGTAGTTTCCAATCCAAAAGAAAAAAAAAATCCAAATGTAGCAGTTTCTTCAAGCACTTGATTTTATGCCACAGGTGCTTATGGCTGCAGAAATTCAGGAGAGGGGGAGGCTTTCCCCCCGGCTGGAAGCCAGAGGAGGAAATGCTTCTCAGAGGAGAAGGAACGTGGGGTGGATGCCACGGACAAGTGGAATGAACCGAAGAGATGGAGGGAATGGCCCAGAGGAGGGAAGGCAGTGGCCACATGTGGAAGGAGCCACGCTCACCCTTGACTGACCGCAAGTGGCCCTCTGCCCTCCCCGCTGCCTCCAGGGCCCCGGGCCACCCTGAGGCCTCAGTTCCGGCACCTCGCCGGGTGGAGGAGCCGGGGTTCCCTCTGTCCCCTCCCCGCACCTTGTTCTCCAGCCATCAGCCCCGTGTCCCCCAGGGGCCTGGCAGTCCCGGGGGACAGGGCCTGTCCTTCCCTTCGCTGCCAGCCCAGAGCTCGGTGCCTGGGACACAGCCCACGGCTGACTTGTTGAACGAAGGGCGAATGCAGGAGAACACGTGAGCTGAGAACGAGCGTGAGGGGCCACCTGGTGCCCACCTGACGGGGACTTTACCTCACCTCCCTCTCCCTGGGCTCAGGAGTGGTCAGTGGGCTCTCGGTGTGTGGGGGCACGCCAAGAAGGAGTCAGAGGAGTGTTCTGGGAGGTCGACCCCTCCCCCATTTCTCCCAGGCACCACGGGCTCCCCTTTATGGGGTTCTTAGTAATATCTTCGGAGCTGCCTCTTCCAGCTCCTGCCCCCTTGTTCCCACAAGCGTGGCTCCAGAACCAGTGAGCTCCCTACCCCGCAGGGCCTGGGGTGTCCTCCCCTCCTTGGTGGGGTTTGGAGACAACTCCGCCGTGTGACCACAGCTCCGCAGAGCCCCAAGGGTGAGGGCGGAGGCCGGCCCGGGCTGTGGGCAGCAGAGCCGAGCTGGGCCTGGGGAGCAAGAGGGTGAGGCAAGGGGTACCAGGAGCCCCCCGGAATGTGCAAGAATCAGGGCCTGCCAGGGGAGCTGTGGGAAGGGGTCAACTCCCCAAGGACCTTGAGCCTGAGAGGGAGAATTTAGCTGGTGGCCCAGGAGAGCCGTTAGCGTGTTTTCGGCAGAAGAGTTGTGGTTCAGTCTGGTTGGGGAAAGATGCGCCCAGCTTTGATATTGTCAGCGGTGAAGGGTTGTGTGGGTTTAATGAGTCACTCTTTGTAGGCCTTGTCTCGTGGGCACGCACCCATTAATACCACTCTCTGATTCATTATCCAGACACGCAGGGTGCTCGGATTTATGGGGATGTGGGCGGTAGTCGAGCGGGGGGCGAGTTCTGGTCGGGGAGCCTTTGAGGCCCCTCTGACCTGAGGTGCTCCATCGCAAGTCCCAGGGCAAAATCTATTTTCTCCACAAGTTCTTTGGGTTTTGTCCATCCCCCACTTGCACACCGTATCAGAACTCGGTTTGCTGTGTGCTTGCTGCAACCGTAGAGGGTGTGTGTAAGCATCTGATTAAGTTATGGCTGGGTAAGTCAGGAGCACATGTGCGGGTGAGTCTACTCTCCGAGGCGGGCAATGTGCAGCACTAATGATAATCCCTGGGCTTGTGCAACGTCACAGAGCCCAGAAGCTCCTACCAGTTGTCACCTCACTTTGAGCCCATAACCAACGGGGCATGGGTTCTCGGGTCAGACTGCCTGGATGGACCCCAGCCTTGCCATTTACATGCTGTGCAACCTTGGGCAAGATACTTTACCTCTCCGTGCTTCAGTTGCTTCATTTATAAGATAGAAACCATGACAGCATCTACCTCTGGAGGGTGTCATAAGGACTGAATGAACCAGCACAAGCCAAGTGCTTGGAAGGGCGGCTGGCTCACGGGAACAGGTTCTAATACATTGTTATTTCTTCTCCTTCTTCTGGCTACTGAGACACGGCCAGAATTGGACTTCTGCTTGTCCCTCTCCCATGGACTTGCCACTGATTCTTGGTCTCTCCATGTGCAAGGAAGGAGCCCGTGGTTGTGTTCCAACATCTGTGAAGTTCTCATCTGTACTTTTTTCCGGCTTGATTCTGGAATGCTTCTGGGCCTACTTGTTTCCTTGGATCCGTCAGTCCCCATCTATTAGCAATTAACATATTCACAGGTACTTAGCATTGGGTTCCTGGCAGTGAATTACTCTAAGCAGTTGCTGTGAATTAAACCAGGGGCATTTGTGTTTCAAGTTTCTAGAATATACTAGGCACTCAGTGGAGTTTGGTGAACGAGTAAGCAGTGTGAAGGGCAGCAACAGAGAGTGCCATTTGGGCGAGCGTTGATTCATTATCCGTCACGGACGTCACACGTTGAGTCAGGACTTGTAAAATGATCTCATTTAATTTACTAAGTGTGGAACTTAAATCATACTGTAAAGTGGAACTCAGTTATGAAATCACATCAGTGAATTCCGTTCAACTGACCAGATACATTGTACTTTAATAAACTCGAAGATGCAGTGTCTCTTGATTTAGATTAACAATGACTTAAGAAAGCTAAATTTACAAACTTACAAAATGGGCAAATGAGAAGTTATTTGTCTTACAAACGCATTCTTCAATTTTCTAGAAGTATCCCTTCGGAAGTATCTGTACATTTCAAACTCCCCCTGGTGTTACACATATAATCCAGTTGAATGAAATTCCTTTTCTTTTTTTCTGGGAATACGTTCACTATACAAAGAAATCCAGCTGTGGGGTATTGCAGCTTGAGTAGGAATGGTCCAAGGACAAATGTAGGTACTGGTGGGTTCATAGAACTCGTCAAAGATTAAAATATGCAGCAAAGACGCAAGAGGGGAGACAGAGTGAAAATGACTAAGAAAGGAAGGGAGGGAGAGGGAGAATGCCAGGAAGACTAGAGCCCCCGAGGAATCAAGGCCCATGGGATACCCTAAAAACAACAAAAGGAGTTTGTGTTGTTGGCCCTAGTTTAGAAGAACAAAGATAGCTAGATCCCAATGGGGCAGGCAGCAGGGTATTAGCAGCGGGTAGAGAGAAAGAAGTTTCTTAGGATTTTGACTTAAAACCCAGCTGTCTCCACTCTTGACTACACCAAACTGTCCCAACATCTATGCTTGGGTTCTTTTTCTGGATCGAAGTTCGTTGATTGGCTCAACCTTTGATTCAACCTTTGTTTCTCATTCTTCAACATAATATTTTGACCATTTCAAGATCCAGGATCTCGGGGCGCCTGGGTGGCTCAGTGGGTTAAGCCTCTGCCTTCGGCTCAGGTCATGATCTCAGGGTCCTGGGATCGAGCCCCGCACTGAGCTCTCTGCACAGCCGGGAGCCTGCTTCCTCCTCTCTCTCTGCCTGTCTCTCTGCCTACTTGTGACCTCTCTCTCTCTCTGTCGAATAAATAAATAAAATCTTAAAAAAAAAAAACCTGGGATCTCGTGTGGTTGAAATCCCACAGCCAGCCTACACCTTTAACATACATCCTTCAGTCCTTTGTCTCAGTTCTTAAGTCTCTTTCCTCCCTTCCTCCTTTGATAGAGCTCAGAGATGAGAAGCACAGAAGCTGTGGACCCGAGTATACACTGATGAGAGCAGAGGGCTTGATAAAGCTGCTCATTTAAATCTCGGTGGAACAGACTGGCAGCTTGCACGCTGCAGGATGATAGAATTGGGTCAGCACTGTTTCCTAACCGTGTGTTATGGGATTCCACAAGATGATATCCGTACACACAGACACACATAATAAGCATTCCATGTTCTTAACAGTTCACTGGGCACAATTATACTCTGAGACTTTGGGGTGTTTTAGATTATTTATTTATTTTCATGTTACTTTTTTTAAAAGATTCATTTATTTGAGAGAGAGGGGATGGGGTGGGGAGGGGCAATGGGAAAGGGAGATCGAGAATCTGAAGCAGACTCCCCACTGTGCATGGAACCCCACTGGGGCTCAATCCCATGACCCCGAGATCATGACCTGAGCCGAAATCAAGAGTCACACGCTTACCCGACTGAGCCTCTCAGGCACCGGAAAATTTTGTTTTGTTTTGTTCTTTTAAGTCAATCTTAATATTTAGAGAAACAGTTCCTTCATCAGACACATTCTGAAAAACCCTGCATTTGGGCACTACGCCAAGAATACTCCTCAGTGCTAATTGGTGGAGACGTTTCTAGTCCAGATCAAAAGGCTCGTACTTGTCCCTGCTCAGCTCGACTTTTTTTTTTTTTTTAAACCCATGACTTAGAGTAAGAGTTAGAATCCATGCCTATCAATTGGTGGTGGGAAGACAGTTACTATAACAGAAGGCAGGATGACACGTAAAAATAATAACTTAAACAATAACTCCTTAGTGTTCCTTTTCGACCGGAATCCTGTACTGTCTGCACTATGGGAAGAGTTAATTGCACAAAAGTCTATGAGGGGGAACCGATTTAGCAACAGTTCACACACGGCCCACAAGCACAGTGTGAGTCAACAAGATAATGTTAATACAGTCCAAAGCCGCATTAATAGCAGTTTATTGTCCAGACCATGTCTGGAGTATATATTCTATCCTAGATGCTGCATTTGAAGAGGACCTCTTGAGACTAAATGATGGGTAGAAGAGGTTGGACAGGACGAAAAAATCCGTTGTATGAAGACTGTCTGAAGCCAGTAAACATGCGTAGCCAGAATAGGAGAAAACCCTGAGAGGAGAGAATATGGATTTGTCTTCACATGTTAAAGATTATCATGTATACATTGCATAAGAATTGATCTGTTTGCTCAGAGTCTAGATAGTGAGCCAGAGGGTAAATTCAAATTTTACCCAAATTTCAAAATTTCAAATTTCAAAGTTTACCCACATTTCACTTCAATATGAGACCTTTTTATGTTTCGGGGCACCTGGGTGGCTCAGTAGGTTAAGCGTCTCTCTTCAGCTCAGGTCATGGTCCCAGGGTCCTGGGATCAATCCCTGTGTCGGGCTCCCTGCTCAGCGGGGAGTCTGCCTCTCCTGCTCCCTCTTCCCCTCTCCTCATTCTTTCTCTCCCCCCCTCCCCGTCTCAAATAAATAAATAAAATCTTTTTTAAAAAGACCTTTTCATGTTTCATATGGTCCAATGATGGACTAGGTCATCCTTTAAGTAGGAAGTGTCCCGTCGTGGGAGGTTTTCAAACAAATGTTGGGTGTCCAGGTGTATGAGCTAAAGAAGTGGTGACATCAAAGGACACTTTGGGATTGGATTCCAAGAGTTTTTCTGGTCATTTAAATACTTAACTACCTGGGGCGCCTGGGTGGCTCAGTGGGTTAAAGCCTCTGCTTTTGGCTCAGGTCATGATCCCAGAGTCCTGGGATCGAGCCCCGCATCAGGCTCTCTGCTCAGCAGGGAGGCTGCCTCCCCCTCTCTCTCTGCCTGCCTCTCTGCCTACTTGTGATCTCTGTCTGTCAAATAAATAAATAAAAGACCTTTAAAAAATATTTTAAAAAAATAAGATAAATACTTAACTACCTCATTTAGGGGGATGAGAGCTGGGATTACCTAACCTGTCCTTTTGACGTTTTTGGAATCTTGGCTCACATCTAATCCTCTGCAAAGTTTCTGCTTGTAATTCTCTGTTTGGTCTAAAAATGAGAAATGCTAGGAGCTGCCCTCCTGCTCCTGCCCTTCCTAAAGATCATGTGTAGCTCATTCTTCACCACTCTGAGATATCCCCCATATCTTTACGACAAAGTCCTCTTTTAGTTCGTACTTGGCATGCCGTGGTTTCTATTCCTGACAAATTAAGGAACTTTAGTTATGCCCCCGTCTAGTGCCTTTTATAATATGATCTCATCAGAAGAGAGTTCAAGTGAATCTGATTAGAGCCTCATAGTCATTCATCCTCAAGACTATATGGTATTGGTAAGAACCCAAAGAAGGCTGATGTGAACAGATTTATTTACATTTTAATTTTTAAAAAATATGTGCCCTGCAATGCACATTTTATTTGGAAGGCAACCTTCCATTATGCAAATGCTAATTTCTCTCAGAAATGTCTCACTAATGGTGTAAGTTTTATACCTATTGTTTCTGGCCTGGAACCAAGAAAATGGCATAGCCACTAAAAGTTCACTTGTTACACAGCTGGTCTGACAGTTAATTAATGGGCTTTATTAGGCTGGAGGGCGGGAGGCCTCCCTGAGCCAAGTTTAGGACCCAGTTGGCTCTCAAAGGTCAGGTGCTCTGATGGAGCTCAACGTCATGCTGTTAACTCCCTGAACTCTTGGCAAAGCACAGCTTTCTGTTTTGAAAGTACTGGCCTCATGTCTCTCGTGAACAGGTCCTGTTAGAGATCAAAGCAATCTTTCATAACCTTGTTTTGATGAGTTAAGGGAAAATGAACCAGAAACATGGGGATTAAATGTCCGTTAAAACTCCCCTTGGGATGTAAGTACAGAGAAGAATGTGTTGGGCCAGACCATGTATGGGTTTTATCAGACCCCAAACGTGTGGGGGAAACAGAGCAAAGCTTCTGACAAATTGAAATATGTCTGGGTTTTCCCCCACCTAATTGGTCTGTATTATGGTCCTGAGGTGGGGGGAGGGGCTCGTTATGGAAAGGGCCCCTGTGCTTCCTGGGGGTCTGCTCCCACTCCCAGAGCTTCAGCTCTTCAAATGGCGTGATGGTGCCCCTCTAACATTTAGGTTGTTACTTTAGCTTCAAGTCCCTTTTCACATGAAGTGGTTCTGCATGGTTACAGGTGTCTCATAGGGCTGCAGGCATAGGAGAAATGAGAATTTTTTTTAAAAATTTTATTTATTTATTTATTTGCCAGAGAGAGCGCAGGAGAACGAGCACAAGCAGGCAGAGAGGCAGGCAGAGGCGGAGAGAGAAGCAGGCTCCCTTCCGAGCAAGGATCCCGACGTGGGCCTCCATCCCAGGACCCTGGGATCATGACCTGAGCCCAAGGCAGCGGCTTAACCAACTGAGCCACCCAGGCGTCCTGAGAAATGATAATTTTATGATGAACAAAAGTGGTTTTATCTAGAGTCCTCTCAAAGACGTGTCTAGATGTCTGTGATGCCAGAGGGGCGTGCTGACTCTATCCGTCTCTGTTTTTCTGTTTTCAGGTATCTTTGCATCTGATCTAAAACATTTATCCTGAAATTATGAGCAGCTCCAAAACTACATTTAATCAGAGGAATATCCACAAAAGATAGAAAGGGGGACTGGGAGAGAAGTGGACATCTAGGAGAGGAAATACAGTTTGGGAATAATCTGTCTCTTCAGTGTGCAGTGACTATAGGACCAAAGAGGGCTTTGTTTGTTTGCTTTTGTTGAGGTGAAATCACATAACCTAAAATTCACCCTTTGAAAGCGAGCAGGTCCGTGGCAGTCAGTACCTTCCCCGTGGTGCGCAGCCACCACTTCTGTCTGCAGAACCTTTTCCTTACCCCAGAGGGAAACCCCTTCCCCAGTCAGTGGCGCTTCTTCCACCCTCCCTCTCGCAGCCCCCGGCCAGCACCCGCCTGCTGCCTCTTTCTGCAGACTTAGCTCTTCCGGAGACGTCCTGCCAGGGCAATCAGGCAGTAAGTGAGGAGCGCGTGCGGCTTCTTTCACTTGGCGTGAGAGTAACGTGTATGGACTCTTCATCCCTTTTGGGGGGCTAATAGTCCACCATCTGTACGTTTGTTTGTCCGTTCACTCACTGGTGGACACTGGGGTTGTTTCCACCTTTGGGCAATTGTGATTTGTGCTGCTACAAACGTGCATACCCATGCGTGTACATGTATTTATTTGAAGACCTGTTTCCAATTCTTGGGGAATATCCATCAGAAAAATAGGAGTGGGATGGTGAGAAGACCGTTTGATGCCTCAAAGAGCTGGAGCTCTACTCTGCACATCTGGTTTCCCTCAGCACCCTAACATGTGCAGGTGACAGTCCCCACAGCTGTAGATTCTCTTGATCTTCTGTCAGTGGACGCATCGCTAGCTCTCCTGGATTGGAACTAAAATGGCCCCTTGGCATGTCAGTGTCCTGAAGCCATGAAGGGGTAAGAAAAGGGGTGATTGCTGGAGGGCTGGGGCTAAACCTGTTGAGGGCAGCTAGGAGAGCTACTGCACACAGGGGCAAGCACAGTGTTCATGGAAGCTGGGGGTGTATTCCATAGGGCGTCTGTACATACTGCCTGCCCCATGGTCGAGGGTAGCATAGGACTACATCATCCCCATATGGGTGGAGTCGCCACGGAGTCACACTCCTCAAGACTGGGGTTTGAGTCACCTGGGCAAGCAAAGAATCTCAGCCAGCTGAAATGCTGGCAAAAGGCAGGGACAGTGTGGAGAGAGGGGCTATGCAGCCAACCTCATTCCTGTGATCAGTTGCAGAAAAGCAGGCCGACATCTTCACCAGTATTTTCTGCGCGCCGCTAGTCTGTAACGGGTTCCCTTTTTCTCCATAGCATTTGCTCACTTCCTGTCTCTGTGTTGCATTTTGGCAATTTTTTTCAATATTTCAAACATTTACATTATTATATCTGGTATGGTGATCTGTGATGAGTGATTACAACTTGACGAAAGCTCAGAGGGTCGTTAGCATATTTTAGTCATAAAGTATTTTTTTTAATAACGGTATGTGCTTTTTCTGACATTATGCTATTTGACACTTAATAACTGCAATATAGTATAAACATAACTTTTATATGCACTGGGAGACCAAAAAATTCACTTGGGTCACTTTATCGTGATATTTGCTTTATTGTGGTGGTCTGGAACCACATCCGCAGCGTCTCTGAGGTATCTAAGCCTGTGGAAGAGAAAGAAACCTGTAGAGTAATACCCCTTATAAATGGAGACTGAAAGTCTTAAACAAATGTTAGCAAATTAAATCCAACCTGTGTATTTTTTTAAAATGACCATTACTAGTTTGGGTTTATCACAAGATTGTAAGAACATCAGAAATAACCACCAGTGAAAGTTTACCATGTACGCAGATTAAACAGAAATAATATAACATGTCTTACTCTATAAATTTAATACCTGCTCTTATTTAAAAGAGAAATTCTTTGGAAAAACTAGAAATAGAAAGGAACTTCCTTAATCTGATAAAACCGAGAGCAGTAACATTCCAGTTCTGGAATATTCCCATTAAGAGCAAGAACAAGGCAAGAACCGCATTTATTGCCGCCACAACTCAACACTATGCAGGAAATACTAGCAAATGCACTCAGAAGAAAGGAAGAAAGAAGGAAAAAGAAAGGAAAAAATGTGTGATGTTCAGAAAGGAAATGAAAACCTGCTTTCAGGCATAGAGAAATGCATAGGCATCAGGAGATAGACTATTGGAAGTTAAAAAAAGAATTCAGCAAGGTCGCTCATTACAAGAACAACATATAAAATTCAATGTTTCTTTGCCTATATTTCGGCAACAACAAATTAAAAAATAAAATTTAAAAAAAATCAGCCAACTCACAACAGCAGCAAAAATTGTTCAGAACCCAAGGAACACATATCACATAAAATGTTTAAAAGCTTTATGGAAAAAATTATAAAACTTTATTAAGGATATAAAAGAAGATCTGAGTAATGGATAAAAAGACTCAAAAGCATTAAAATGTCAGTTCTGTCTAAATGCAACTAAATTCCAAACAAAACCTGAAGAATTCTTTGAGTTTCCAAATGGATTATGAAATTCGTGTAGAAATCGAAACTAGGAAAAGAAATATCATTTTGAAAAAGAAGAACAGTGAGGTGGGCAGACAAGTTGCCCTGCAGATAGCAAACCAAGTTACAGAAGTGAAAATACGGAGGGCTGGGGTGGAGGGAGCAGGTGCTGGAACAGAATAGAACGCCCTCCCCAAACCCGTGTACAGACAGGAAAATGGCGGATGACAGAAGTGAAGGTAGAGATGAGTGAGGAAAGGATGAAAGCTCTTCATTAGATTCCTATGCCAGGGACGCCTGGGTGGCTCAGTTGGTTAGGCAGCTGCCTTCGGCTCAGGTCATGATCCCAGCAAACTGGAATCGAGTCCCACATCGGACTCCTTGCTCAGCAGGGAGCCTGCTTCTCCCTCTGCCTCTGCCTGCCATTCTGTCTGCCTGTGCTCACTCTCTCCCCCTCTCTCTCTCTGATAAATAAATTTAAAAAATCTTAAAAAAAAAAAAAAGATTCCTATGCCAGTTATGCAAAAAACAAATTCTGGAGGAACTGAAGACCTCTACATGAAGACCTGCAACACAGAAACTACTGGAACGTGTAGGAGATTATCTTTACAACCTAGAGTGAATATACCATTCCTGAATGCACCAAGATCTTCTGGCTACCCTGGCCACCGTGTGCTAAGAAGCAGTGTTTACCCAGACTGCTTCCCGACCAGGGTGGAGCATGTGACCCAGGCCGGCCAAGCAGACACCACAGAAGGCCTCAGGTGGAAGTGAGGAAGCAGGCTGACTGGGGACCTCGGGGGACCTCAGGGAACCCCCGGAGACTTCCACTGTTTCACTGGAGCTTGGAGGGGCTGAGGTGGTGTGGCTCTGGGACTGGTGGCAGATTCCTGAAAGAGCTAGTTGTTTCTGGGAATGATCCTTTCATTGAAGTTGAGGCCTCTTTGCCCATCACTCCCAGATACTGTGTGAGCACTTGTCTTGCATAAATTTCTCCTCTGCTTAAACTAGTCAGACCAGAGTCCATTGTTTACAACTAAGAACAGTAACGGACATACAACCCCTTCCGACCTGAAAGCATTTTTATAACAAAATATACCATAATCAAAATAAGAGATAATGATAACAACAACAACAAAAAATCCTCGGAGAAGTGATTTTACAGAATCCATAACAAAAGAATTGAAAAATATTTATTTATTTTATCAGGGAACTTCTATGTAATGGGGAAGGAACCTAAAGAAGAGAATGGAAACACCCCAATGGGGAGTGGGGGAAAATGAGAACAGGTAATTTTCAAAAGTGGAAATCCAAATGCCTTTATTTATATATATTTTTTAATTTAAAAGACTACATAAATAGAATCCTTTTCATAGAGCCCAAGAAGACTTGAACTGGACCCCAATGAGATCAAGACCTGAGCTGATATGACGAGTCTGATGCTTAGTTGGCCACCCAGGCGCCCTTGTTATTCCTAGTCTATACGTTTTTTCACTCAAGGAGGACACTTATGAGAGTTCAATTGCATCTTGAGTGCAAAAATGTATAGAGTATGAACACCAGAATTCTATGTACATAAAATTTTAAATAAAATAAAGCAACACAGGTTATTTATGAAGATGTTAAAAATGCAAGAACCAAACAGGTGAGAAGCTGGAAGCTTTTATAGGAAACTATGACAGAGATGTTTGGAGGTAGAGAGAAAGGCCACTGAGGCTGTCAGTCAAAGAACACCAAAGATTTACTTGCATTTTGTTTCTGGGGGAAAAAAGTTGGCAGTTGTTAGTGGTCCATGTGGATTTTCTACACCATTTCCCACACTTGACGTAGGAATTATCATTTGTTAAATGTGCCCCCTCTTTTTCTGTTACAAATGGGAGAAACACAAACTCGCCTTTCACTCTCTATATTATAGGATGTGGTGATAACATCATGTGAGAAATAATGGCATACTTTCTGTATGAAATTACAGAGGGAAAGCCCTTGTTGGATACCCCCAAAAAATAAGCTTTTAAAAAAAATTTTAAGGGGCACCTGGGTGGCTCAGTGGGTTAAAGCCTCTGCCTTCAGCTCAGGTTATGATCTCAGGGTCCTGGGATCGAGCCCCGCGTCAGGCTTTCTGCCCAGTGGGGAACCTGCTCCCCCTCCACCACCGCCTGTCTCTCTGTCTACTTGTGATCTCTGTCTGTCAAATAAATAAAATCTTTTAAAAAAATTTTTAAATAAATTCCTGTAGCTTTATTTTCAACTCAGTTTTAAATTATGCATGCACTTCGGCCTTCTGAAATAAAGATAAAAGCCCACAAAGATTCATTTGTAATGACTTTAGGTCTTTAAAAATAACGAATGGTTGTTTTTGCCACTGGTACAGCCATGTTCTTTGCACCAATTCCGTACCTCGGTATAGCCACAAATCCAGGTCTCCCAAGGCCACAGCTGTGACACACACTTGTCATTCACAAGCCAAACCACAGGATGCCACTGTTGCATTTTTGCTATAATAGACTTCTACTTAAGTTGAGATGAATAAAGAAAGGGGGAAAAAAGGAAATCTCTTCTGTTATAAACAGACACATGACGACTATTTGAGGCTTAAGATTCAAATTTTATCTTTCAAGTTCTAATTTTTTAAATCTCTTTAATTTGGATTTTAAATACCACATATTGAAGTCACCTGAGTCTTTTAGGAATTACATTCCAGAGTCAAACAAAAGCAAATTATTTTGGAACTGTGAAAAAAAAAATGTGAGGACCCACAAATTCATAGAACAAAGTCCTCTGGGAGTTAAATTCGTGAGAGTGCCAGCTACATGGAATCAGTTGCTGTATTTATACTTGTGAGATTTCTTTGATATGTTATTTGCTGAAACTGACAAGTAATGTATTCGCTAGTATTAAAGCTATCTCAAATTGTTTTTTAGTTGCGGTGATGTATTTTTGAAATCAAAGTGTTGGGTATATCAAATAATTGGGTATATCAAATAATTACTTACTCAAAGATATTTGTTCACATTTCTGATCGAACCACAATCGATAATTATATTTGGAACTTTAGAATTTCTTTCTGACCCCGTCCCAGACTCTAGCAAGTAACTAAAGGTTTATAAATTGACAATTACTGGTCCCAGAGAAACTGGTATTTAAAGAGAATTGTTCCTTTTGTCCTATGAGTCAAGAAATTGTACAGAAAGGCATTCCCCCACATAGAATACATCCCATTAAGAAGTTACAAATACCTGGTCGTTGCATATAGGAAATGAATTATGGTCCCTCAAAGAGACTGTGTTCTAATTAGGGACATACGACACATCCATGTAAAAAAGGAAACAATGCCACTAAGGATATGAAGTGTCAAAATGTTTTAAAGTTCCCATTTACAAAGAGAAGAGTCCCCAGGGACTGGAATGGCCAGGAAGGGCTTTGGAGGATGCAGAACTTGTGGGCAGTCTGCCAGGCTCAGTGTCACTTCCTTGCAGAGAGTCCCCTGTCCTCTACTTGGCCCAGCCTTTCCTCTGCCAACTCAGTCCCTGCCTTCTGAAGATTTTCAGAGCTCTTTGAGCATATGTTTAGTTATCACTTGCAAAAAAAATTGCTCAGGCCGAAGAATACGACCAGCTTGGTCCCAGTCCCTGGGCTTCTGGCCTCTTAAACGCATTGCAGTGGTGTGCTCCCTGGGCACTTGTCCCTTCTTCCATGGGACTGTGAGCTACCCAGTGTCCCCAGCACGGAGGACAGAGCAGAATGGACATGAAGGCTGGTTACTTGAATGATGTGCCAGCATGGTTAGAGGCAGGAAGATCAGAAGTTTACACAGTTGTCCAGCCAAGGGGTGCCGGGAGAAAAGGGACGGTTCAGTAAAGAAGGTGAAAGAAGCAGAGGAACTTGGTGTGTCCCACCAGCGGCAAGGGAGAGCGCGAAGACCACCTCCCCAGTTAGCATTACGCAGTGGGTTTGTCTGCTAATTTCTTCATGGACCCAGGGCACTGGCACCCCTGTTCTGTGACAGAGGTAACTGTGTGCCCTCCTGGTTATTGTGGAATCAGTATGCTTAATCTGCAGTAAGCTGTGACCCTGCAGTAAAGGACAGGACCCTGCAGTAAAGATCTACCCTGAGAGGCGCTCTGTCTGCTCTGTCCTGTGAGCTCAGCACGGAGGTGACAGGCCGCTCCGGGTACGTGAGTCAGGATGCACCCGGCCAGCTCTTCACGGGCCCCACCCCCCGGGGCCTCAGTTAATTTAGAGTTCAAGGCAGTTCTTAGGGGGTCAGCGTGACTCATAGGAGTAGGACATGAGCAAAGCGATGGGCTGAGCGGTTGTAAGGTCATAAATTTTTAAACTTAACTAAAATAGCCCGAGTCTGAAGTCAGGATATTAGTTGCCTGAGCAACAGAGAGGTTAAAGTGGCAATAAATTAGGGCTGGTCTTACCCAATAGAGCCGTTACGGCTTTACAGCAGGGAGCGGGCACCCACTGAGATTGCCAAACACAGTTCAGCGCGAAGGAATTATCAGCGGGTTCGTATCAAAGGAGAACGGAAGACCATGACCCCACTCCAAGGCCCGTGCGGGCCAATGTCTTATTCTCGGCCAGTGTAGAGAACAGAAGGCCTGGGTCCTTATCTCTGCCCTTCCCAGTCGTACGACCTGTGGGCAGCTCACCAGGCCTCCCTGACCCTCGTCCTGCCCTCCTGAACGAAGGCTCCGGTGAACTGATACTAATGAAAATACTCTCAAAACAGGAGAATATGCTGCAGAGAAGAAGGCGTACTGTCTCTGAAAGAAGAAAAACAAAATTAGGGGGCGCCTGGGTGGCTCAGTCATTAAGCCTCTGCCTTCCTCTCAGGTCATGATCCCAGGGTTGTGGGATCGAGCCCTGCATCGGGTGGGGCTCCCTGCCCAGCGGGGAGCTGCTTCTCCTTCTTCTCCCTCTGCCCTCCCTTGCCCCCGCCCCCCATTTGTGCTCTCTGGCTCTCTCTGTCAAATAAATAAATAAAATCTTAAAAAAAAAAAAAAAGAAAGAAAGAAAGAAAAAGAAAAAAAACTTAGTTGAGGAAGAGCAACAATAAAGCTATAACGTATTACTAAAAACTTCCTGTCAGCCAGCAGTCTAGATGAGTAAGATTATCTGAACAAAAGAACCCACATCTCTAACAACTGTAAAAACTCATTTTATGTTAACACTCACACTTGACCTTCCGAGAACCGCTGTTGTGCACAAGTCAGACATTTTTGGCAAGGTCCCAGGTCGAGACTCACGGCAGTGTGGTCCTTGCCTTCCGCCTTACTCCACTGTTGGACTAGTTTTGCCAGCACCGCCGTCGGTCCAGATGTCTGTCACTCATCTGAGACCTTGCTCACCCTCTCCACCTTGGGCACTCTCTCCACCCCGGACCCCTTTTGCCTCTCAGCCCACACATAAGTTCTTCTTCCAGACAAACTGATTTCCTCTCCTTCATACATTGCTCATTGTCCTTCTGTCCTTGAAGACCAGGTCAGAACATCAGCGACCCAGTGACATCTATCCCATATAAGCTACCTTTGCTGAATGGTTGTTGTTATCTTGCCCTCTGTCCCTCAGTAGACAGCAAGCTCTTGGAGGAAGGCCCAGGAGCAACCTTGTTAATTGCTGTAGACACATTCCCTGGGAGTCCACCTTGCACGGGTTAGAACTCACTGTCCGAAGAGGGGGAGGGCTACGAGCTCTTAGACCTTTGATTGAGCTGCAAGAGGAATGTGTGCCGAACAAATGGCTGATTTCATGCTTCTTCCTGTCCCAGATGTAACGAGGATTCAAAGACCAACACCTCTGAGCTCCACCGGCCAGCCACATCTGGAAGGCTCTGAGACAGAAGGAAGTGTGACCTCTTGTCCTTGAATTTTGCCTTCATGGTCATTAGTGTATCTTCTTTTGTGTCATGTCTATTTTGGTCTTGCTCATTTAAAAACTGGATCATTTGTCTCTTTGCCGTTGATTTATAAGCTCTGGGGTCAAGTCCTTTGTCCGATATTTGTGCTGCAAATATTTTGCCCAGCCCGTGCAAGCTCATCTGTTCATTTTCTTCACAGTGTCTTTTGATGAGTAGAAATTTCTAATTTCGATAATATCTAAGTTATCAGTTTTGCTCTTTGATGATGATTGGTTTCTGGGTTTTATCTGAGAAATCTTTGCCTGCCACAGCATCATGAAGATAGAGTCCTGTATTTTCTTCCATTAGCCTACAGTCTGGATTTTATATTCAGGTCTGTAATTCAGCACAAATTAATTTTTATTTATGGAGCAAGGTGGAGGGTGGGGTACATTTTTCCCCCCATCGTGTCTGCTTTTCAGCAACATTTGTTAAAAAGACCTTTCACCAGTGAACTGACTTGGCACCTTGGTTAAAACCAGTCGACTGTATATGCGTGGGTCTGTTTCTGAAGCCATTAACATGTAATTTTTGAGCAACACAGTTACCTAGAGAGTGGGCCTTTCAAGATTTCCTCACCCTTGGGCTTTATTTAAAAGGGACTAAGAAGGAATGCTTGGTTTTGAGAAAATAAAGCACATGCTTGTTGAATTATAGTTCTTTGGGGGAAAATATTTTCAAACACCATAAGTAAGCAGCATGGAAGCATAAATCTTCCTCCACAAATAAAATGAAGGACATGCTTGTTTTATTTTCTTGAATGAAAATTCAATTTGCCTTTGAGGCCTTATACCTCCTTTTTACCATGCTGGTGAGAAGACCATTCCAAGTCTTTCCTGAGATTTTTCCCTCCCTGTGGTTATAAAAGAATCTTTTTTTTTTTTTTTCCACGAGGTTGAAAAATTATGGGAGGAGGGAAGGGCAAGGTGGGAAGTGGGACCTTTACTTTCCTGTCTATTAAGGAGATTGATAATATCCTTAGGATCAAGTCTGAGCAGTCCCTTAAAGATGAGTTGGAGTGAGAGAGAGGTTAGGGTTCATTTTTTTCCATATGGGTATCCAGTTGGTCTAGGTTCTGTGTCAGAGGGAAAACGGGGGTCTCCGCGTAGGTTGGGAGTGTCTGAGCCCCCATAGGCTACCACCTGCTCTATTCTCCTCCAAGGCTTTGTCAGCTCCTTGGGTGGTGTTAGTTTGTACCTAATATGGCCGTGGATCTCTGATAGTTTTGTCTGCCTGATAGATTTCTCTTTCTTCCAGCAATAACACTTCAGTTTCTCTTTGGGAAACCATCCCTCCCAACCCTGGAATGGATGAGGTTAATAAGTGATTGACTGAGCTCCTGATCCAAGATTTCAGCCAGTCCTAAGGATGGGAATTCAGCCCCTGGGATTCCTCTATGGGTATTTCTGTCTGCTGGGCTTTAGAGTGGTGCACTGTGGACTTTTCCTTAGTGGATTCTCCTCTATGGAGGGAATCTGCCCAAGACTGAAGCCAGCTCCATAAGCAGAGGAGCCATAAGAGAGATCCAAAGACACCAAGTTCTTCTGAGCACCAGAGTTCAGCCATGCCTGAAGCTAGATCCACAATTTCGTGAGCCCTTAAATTCTCAACTGTCAGCCTATTTAAATCAGAGTCTGTAATTGCAGTGGAAAGAGTTCTGATAGAGCACAACTTGGGCAGCTCAGCAACCTCTGCCCTTCCTAATCTAGGGCTCTCTCTCTTTCTCCTTTTCCACACAGATACCCACTTCCAGCACAGGCTCCTCAAGGAGAGCAGTAGCCAAGAAGGGGCTGTCTTGAAGGAGTTCCCACTTTCTTACCTGCTGTGACTACCTGCTGAGAATAAGGGTAAGGAAAATCAAAGTGAGGAGAAACATAAGTTACTGTCTCAAGATGTCCATCTGCCACGAAGATCTCTTCCTCTGTGCCGCTTGCTTATCCCGGATACATTGTCTTGCCTTCTTTCCCTATCCATTTGCTCTTCGTCCTCTAGGGGCTTATTTTGAAGCCAATTCAAGACATAAATCACTTACTTTGTGTCCAGTACTGTTTGGAATCACAAAACATAGCCTCAGCCCTTGGAAGGCTCAGGTGTAATGAAAGAGAATTTGGAGCCAGGACAGAGTAAGTGAGGGGGCCTGGGGTCCAGAGGACACGGGGCAGGAAGTCAACACTTCGAAGTTGAAGCAGGTGAGGATGCCATTGAATGAGTCCTTCGGGATGGGGAGGGGCTGGCTTGGATAATGGGGAGACAGGTGATAGACCTCTAGGCTCTTGATTCTGAAGGAGGAGATTTGAGGATCCACTAAATTATAGAACCTCTTTGTTAAAGCTGGAGTGATGATCTAATCCGACACACCTAGATCCTTTTATTTCTTTTGAGCAAAATTCTATCCAACCCTAAACCTCAGTTTCACAGTTTAATAAATGAGGGAATGAAGCCAGTAGCTCCCACAAGAGGCAGGGATCGGGGTGCACCCCCCACACACACACCGAGGTCCCTTAGAGTCCACCGACCACAGGAACTCGGCTCTTACCTCTTCCTTTAATTCTGCCTACTGATTAATATTTGTGAAAGCAAATATCGAAATAAAATTGAAAACCCAAGGATTAGTTCACTTCCTAGGCAGTGCTAACATAATTTCTGCCTTCTTTTAAGCCCCTTCTGCCCCCCAACTCCCCACCCCCACCCCAAGACTTGGCTTTAATTAAGTTCTGTCTTCCGATTCCCTACCTGTCATTGTTCACCAAGACTCAGAACCCAGATCTTGGCTTTTCCCCGCCTTATCTACTTTGCTGCTTTTGGGACATCACCTTTCATTTCTGGGCCAGAGACACCCAGACCTGTCAGTTCAGCCTGGCCTGTGTTCCATGCTTCAGCCCAGCATCTCCTGCTGCCTTAGGACCTTTCTGCCTGGAAGCTCCGCCCCCAACTCTGCCCCCAATTCCTCCATCTGAAGGAACAGAGAAGGAATTTGAGTGACCCCACTCAGTAGCAGAAAATCAGCCTTTTGGCAACATAACAATAGTGGCTGCCACAAGAGGGCTAGAAATACTTTTTGCTTGACAGTACCTCTTTTAATGTGTTGAATGTTAGCTGATTTTATAAAAATAAAAATAATTTGAAACCAAATACGGTTAAATAGAAAAAAAAAAAACCTATCTGGAACTTTTCAGGATTTAAATGCTGGTTTGTTGTTGTTGTTTTCTAATTTATTTTTAACCTGCTTTGCTTATCCAGGAATGTGTTCATGAAATTTTAGAATTGGGGAAAATGGAGTGTTACAAGTTACCAGTTCACATTTTAAAAGTTTTTGTGCATAATATGAAACACCTTTTCTAATTTATTTAAGCAGTCTGCTATTGTTAGATTTTGAGTTGTTTCCAACTAGACGCCTATTGTTGGACATTTTGGTTGCTTCCAACTTGGCCCTCACAGACCAACACAAAGCCAGAATAACTGGATGAAAATAAATTAGGATAAAGGAGAGGGGGAGAAGGAGGAAAACAACTGGAAAAATTCTGGAAAAAAATGGACCAAACTACTTAAAGAAATAAAAGTTTTAAAAATGCCCTTTTATTCGGAAAAATCGCCAATATTTATAAAAAGAAGAAGCACAAAACCAACAGTGATTAGAGATTATTCATTTTCAACCAAATTATTATCATTTTTAGGAATCAGCTCAGCTAAGTTGTCTTAAACAAAAGCATGTGCGTGTCTCCTTCTGGACCAATGCTTCGATAGCCTCTTAGGGGGTCGCGTGACCATCCAGGGTTATAAACTGAAAGAGTGTTTATTTTAATGTTTGCACAATTGCCCACTACAACCCAGTGCCTTTTTCCCCAATCTCAGATCTGGTGGTGGCCCTGAGTTGCTGTTGGCTGGTGCCCCGACAGCGCGACATCTCACCACATCTCACTCAGCCTTCTCCTCTGCGTTGACCAGCGGTCCCACGGTGGCCTGTGCAGAACGGGTCAGAAGGGTGGTTGGGCTCCAGCATCCAAAACGTGCCTGGGACATGTTAGAAACAGAAAGCCACTCTGAAAAGAAGTGGTTTCCTCTTGTTCCCAGTCCATCTTCAAAAGAGTAAGAGGATGCTTCATATTTTTCAAATGGAAATGATCATGGCAACCAGAGGCCATGGTCCTAGCATCCACCACGTTGGTCTTGACTTTGACAAGCCTTACCAGTCTTCCTCCAGTCTTCTGAAACAGGACCGAGTCTCCGTTCAGACTGAGAAATTAAAACAAGACTCAGCCACCTATAGTCCATAAAGCTACTAGTAGAGTCCCATTTCTGAGAGAGATAGATTCACTTCTAGCACCTAAATTCGCATATGTGGTTCCCTAGAGCTGCAATTTTAAATCCATTCCCAGGTATGAATTAAATTATCAAGCATTCTTTGTATCTGCTGCCAGGAGCAAAGGTGAAAACCAGCTCAGGTGAGTTCCTCAGAATATACTCGATCCTTCAAGAAAACTACAGCCTGGCTTACCTCTTCCATAGACAGCATATGACTCTTTCTTTTATATACATATGCGTTGGCAGAACCATTTGAAAGTTTCGGACATCATGACGCTCACCTCTGGATACTTTGGCAACCATTTACCACAAAGGATATTCTCCGGTACGACAACACTGTTATCACACTGAGGAAAACTAACATTAATTTAATAATATCTGATGTCCAGTCATAGTCCACTACCACAAGAGTTTCTTATAAAATGCATTTCAGGGGTGTCTGGGTGGCTCAGTCAGTTGAGCAGCTGACTCTTGGTTTTGGCTTAGGTCATGATCTCAGGATGATGAGATCGAGCCCTGCATCATGCCCCACATTGCATTGGGCTACCCGCTCAGAGCAGAGTCTGCTTCTCTCCCTCTGCCCCTCCCCCTGCTTGCACTGCCTCTTTCTAATATAAATAAATCTTTAAATATATATATATTTATATATATAATATATATTTTATATATATAAATACATATGTATAAAATGTCTTTTATTGCTTTAAGAAATTTCATCATATAGCCGTGGTTTGTACATTGCCTTTAGTTGTCATGTCTCTTATAGTCTCAAAAAATTTTGACTTAGAATAGTCTCTCTAGCTTTTCATTTTGTCATCTTTGTCTATTTTACATTACTTGATTTTTTTTTTTTTTAATTCGTACAGTTGTCTTGTAGAATCTCCCACATCCTTGATGTGTCTGACCATTCCCTGATGACTAGACTCAGGTTAAACATTTCGGGCCAGAAGTGTGTACAGGTGTGTACAGGTGTGCTTACTGCATTGTGTCAGAGGGCAGGTAATGTTTGGCTATCCCAGTGCTAAGTTTGATCACTCTGTAGCCAACTTCTTTTTAAAACATAAACCACACGGTGTACAAATCTGTATTTTCTAACTGCCTCTCTATGCGATGAAAGCCCAGCGTATCTTTCAAAACAGATTTCATGAACAGCAGCTCTTGTGATTTTTTTTTAAAAAACAGCCATAAGAAATAAGGCTTCTCTAGTACTGTGAAGGGGGTGAACTAACATTGCTTATCTTTCACAGAATCTGGAATCTCTTCTCCCAAGACCAAAACCAAACCAAACCCAACCAGGCGGCTCTTTGCCAACAGGAAAACCTGATCTTCCTAGGAATTTGGAAGCCAGATTCCAAACTGAGACAGATTGCTAAGGAACTGGAGGCAGTGGGGTTGCAGATATGGCTTCTGTCCTTGGTCCAGGGGTCATGGGCCACCTTGCCCAGGCTCCCCCTGCTCAGATGATGGGAGTCCTGTATCTGCTGCCATTCGTGCCCAGCCAAGGGCTGAGCTGCTGCTTGTACTTTGGAAATCAGTTCAATAGACTTCCCTCCTGCTGGCTGAGAAAGAAGGCAGCCTCTAGCCCCAAAGCAGGCTGTGGGCTTGTACTGAGTTATATTGGGAAGAACTGGAGGGTAGGGAAGGAAAAGGTTTTTTTGAATGCGCCTCTGAAATGGCTAGAGTTCTTATTGACATTTTAGACTTAAAGACCCACTTTCAGGAACAGACGTAATTTGTCTGAAGAAGTCTGCGTGAGTGTGTCTTACGATTTTGAGTTTGATCAGCGCTTTTTATGATCAGCTCTACAGAGGAGATGTTTCCCTTTTGGGCAGCCATTTCCAGACTTTTCGCATCTTTCCTAAATGCAGGCCTAGTTCTGTCAAACCTGATGGACGTTCCAGTCCACACAGTTTCTTATCGCCACTTTTCATTTTGGGGAGATACTCTGCTGATAAGAAAATGGGCTGAATGTTTAATCGATAATAGTGACATAAATATTCTCTCATTGTATAAATAAAACTGCTTTTATGTGAACCATATTTTCTGCTTCTGGCAGCAACAACTTTAGCAAATACCCTTTTGGGAAACACCCACGATAAATATTAAATTGGTAAAGAGTTTTGTGAGCTGAAGTCTCACTCCATGAAGTCGCAGAAGACAGATCTTATTTAAAATCAGTTTTGAGCTGCCGTTTCTGGTTGCAAGGTAATGAATTGCCTTACTAATTGAACTTGAGATTCACCTTTCCATTATGAATAGAATTGCAGAACCAAAGGACGGGCGGGGGAAAGTGAGATGGTGGGCAGTCATGTCGAAACGAAGACATCCTTTGTTCTGTCCTTGGTGGGCACGAGAGCCTCACGTCCTTTGTCCTTTGTAAATCGCCCCGGCAATGTCTCAGAGCATGGCCACCTCAGAGCCTCTCAGCGTTGTGCCTAGGGAAGGAGAGAAAAGACGAGGGGGAGAGAGGTTCTTCTTTGGCTGGATTTCCCTTTATTATATTACATGAGAAAACAGTCTTCCTGTGACACCATAAATTCCAGAAGCTTGTGTTGAGGGGAGCTGAAGGGAGTAATGATGAATACCACAGCATGGAGATCGCCTCGCTTTGTATCACCTTAGAAGGCGCTTGTTTGTTCGATAGACGTTTCACATAGATTGAGACAGATGATACTCCTGGGTGTAAATCACTTTGTAATAGTAAATTGGGCAGTTTCCATAATTCCCTTAGGCCCCTGGGGTGCAGTTTAATATACTAGGCCAGAATTTACTGTTCAGGGGAACCCTTGGGGTGACTTTTTCCTGGGGAAATCATCTTCTCTTTGGGAGGCCACGACAGAGAACCTTTCCCACCTTTTCTCGAAAAGGGGAACGGTTCAGCTCCAGGTTTGGAAGGCAGGAAGTCGGGTCTTGTGTTTCTGGCGCGAGGAGATGTTCTTGATTCTCTGGAACACGGAGGAGACACCACAGGAAGGACGACGTGTCTCTCCACCCCGGATCCAGCAGGATTTGCCCCCCTTGCGTCAGCTGGGCTGTATTTGACAGTTGGAAGAAAGGCCAGCCCAGGACCCTGGCACTCAGGTTCCTTGGGAAATTTTGAATATCAAATACCGTTTCTGTAAGATATTCCTCCAAGACTGTTTTTCTGAGAACTTTAATTTGCATTTCTGTTTGATTGAGGATGTGACCACATTTTTGATGGGCTTAAGTCGTATTTCTGATTTACAAAAATAATAACCAAATGGCTGCCCCATCCTCAACTGTTAAAATGAAGGAGTAGAATTGGGGGTGGGGATACTATTGGTTCAGTATTTATAAAATTATGAAATGGAGTCTTGAAGTTAAGAAGATGCATTTAAGAACAGGTGGCTTGAGTTTATTTCAAATGTCGGTACCTTTGGCCTTTGTGATTTTGTTCCTCTTTCACAAAGACAAGAATTCCACAAACAAGGCCCGTCAGTGGAACCTGATATGCAACAGAGGCCTGGGGTGATTCCAGGTGACGGTGAATCGCATAAGCTGTCCCTGACCTTCTTTCTCGAGTTCGTAGTTTCTGGTTCTTTCTGCCGCGGTGATGTGACTCTGCTCCGTCTGGAGCCGTGGTCTGCTTGCCGCTCTCATGACCAATCCCCTAATAGCTCTGTAATCCTCCTCACACACCTACGTTTTTCCATCTCACTCTTAGGTCAACAGGATTTAGACCGCCTTTCTCCGGAGCCTCTTGTTCCATTCTCACGGCTCTACAGTTTTACTTTCAAATTTAATTTCTTCTTTCTAGCTGTCGTTCCTTGTGTATGTCAGAGGCTAAGGGGGAGGAGGACCTGGGGATGGCGCACTCACATTCCCCATGAGATCGAGGGTCACAGTTTTATTGAAAAGTCCTAAGGAACACTTTGTTGAGCAACAGAAAGAGGGGGTAAGTTTGCAAGAGTTGTGAGTTGTCACGAGTTGTTCTAGAAAATTGGTCTTGATTGTAGCGGGGATGTTCAAGAAGTAGCAAAGGGTCTGGAAAATGAGGCTGCAAAGGTCCAGCCTCCAGCTCTGATTCGTGAATGTGTCAGAATCTGCCCTATGCCCAGCGGTGCCCTGGAAAGCCTGCCCCATCCTGTCCCCTTTCAGGAGCTGTGCGTGCCTGGAGCGGGCTGTGGACCAAACAACCTGAAGGGGGCTCTCCTTTTCCCGTGGTTACTGTCCTCTGTTCGACTCCCACAGAAGGGGTGAGAGACCCAGCCAGGGAAGCAAGAAGATGCCAACTCCTTAAGAACATTCTCTGGAAAGACATATTAGAGACCCGGAATGGCATCAGCCGCTCATCACCCAAACGAGAAGAAATCCGGGAAACCAACACACCCTCAGTGGTGGTGGTGATTTAGAAACAGAGCTTCCAGGTTTATGGGGAGGACTGGGGTGCACATATGTATTGAATTTGTATATATATCTGGATAAAAATATATGTTTATGTGTACACACATGTACACATGTCTACTCTAACTTTGGCAGTAAAGACTTCAAACCTGAGCGTAGGACTCTGGCATTACGTGGAGAGCTCCTGACAAGTGGCCCCACATGTGTCCTGCCAGCTTCTCTGTGTCCATCGTGAACCCCTGGCCACAGACTACTTACGCCCTTCTCAAGGTACACTGTTGACTCAGCTCTACCGCTCACTGACCTCCGTTTCCTCATCAGTAAAACGGGCATAACGTGAGTTCTATCGCCTTATGAGCAACCTCATCCAATGAGAAAATACGTGTAATAGACTTAACACCCAGAAAACACTCAACCAGCTGCTGGTTATTATTACGTGTTACTATACTCCCATCTTAGCTTTTGTCCATTGCTAACAATAGAACTGTGAGTGGGAATCTTCTGTGTAAAATACAGAGGCTCCATGACCTGGGAGTTTTCCCCTCTATGTCCTTTATTCTTGGTCAAATGCAGTAGAGCATGGAAATTTAATTCAACATCAGTTATCAAATGACCAAAGAACCAGGGCAAACTTTTGGAAAGTTATAAAACTTTATATATAAACTTATAGAACAGTTATAAATAAAAATGTCCTTAAGACTTATAATGGTTTGGCAATTCCTGAGAAAAAGATCACAATTTTAAAGTGATTATCACAGTGTACATGTCAGATACTCGATGCACATATTTTAAATAGAAAAAGGTAAATTAAGAAGTAAAAAATAGCTAGATAATATTGTAAGTTTTTTTTTTTAAAGATTTTATTTGTTTATTTGACAGACAGAGATCACAAGTAGGCAGAGAGGCAGGCAGAGAGAGAGAGAGGGAAGCAGGCTCCCTGCTGAGCAGAGAGCCCGATGCGGGACTCGATCCCAGGACCCTGAGACCATGACCTGAGCCGAAGGCAGTGGCTTAACCCACTGAGCCACCCAGGCGCCCGTAAGTTTTTTTTTTTTTTTTTTTTAAAAACTCAGTTGCTTCTGAAAAATGTCCAGGTCGGTTTTTCTCAGTCTCCTGGATGCCAAGGATTTCGGTGGGATTGATAAGACATAGGTTTGGGGCTGCAGGACCAGGCTCCCCACAGGCTGATCCAAGTGAATCCTCTAAGTCAGTTGGTTTGGAAAGCGTGTTCTTAGGGTGTGTCTGCTCTCGGTGCTCAGAACCCCCAGAGATTTGGGACTTGGAGATCTGTTTGCGATGCCTCTGGCTGCCTCATTTCAGAAACTCTTTTGTCCTACATGCTTAACTTTTTAATTAAAATGATACTTTTCTGGGGTGCTTGGGTGGCTGAGTTGGTTGAGTATCTGACTCTTGCTTTCAGTTCAGGTCATGATCTCAGGGTTGTGGGATCGAGCCCCGAGTCCAGCTGAGTGCTGTGTGCACTTGGGATTCTCTCCCTCCCCCACTCATTCTCTCTCTCTCTCTCTCTCTCAAATAAATAAATAAATAAAATATTTTTAAAATGCTGTTTTTCTGATTTAAAAATTTAGGTGAGAGGCACCTGGGTGGCTCAGTCAGTTAAACTTCTGACTCTTGATTTTGGCTCAGGTCATGATCTCAGGGTTGTAAGATCAAACCCCACATTGGGCTCCCCACCAGGCAGAGACCCTGCTAGGGATTCTCTCTCTCTCTCTCCCTCTCCCCTCCAAACCCCTTCCCTCTCTTAAAGAAAATAAGTTAGGGAAAATTAGGGGATGTACAAACAAGTGCAAGGAAATTATTATAAAGTCGTTCACAACCCAGAAATACCACTGTCAACGTTTTAATGTTTTAAAAATTCTTTCAATTTTATGTACTTATGTATGTTTGTATGTCTGTGTGTCTGTCTGTATTTTAGCGAGGGAGCGAGAGAAAGGGGGGCCCAGAGGGAGAAGGAGGGAGAATGTTAAGCAGACTCACACCCAGCGCCGACCTGAGCCGAAATCAAGAGTGGATCACTTAACCGACTCAGCCACCTGGGTGCTCCTAGAATTCCTTTCAAAACACATGTATTTTATATATTTTTTTCAAAAATGGGAATATGCTGTGTGTACTATTTATAGCCTGCTTCTTTTTACTTCATAGTATATTATGACCTTTTTGCCTATACTTACACACATGTAATCCCTCCAGTAGTGTATTATTCTGTCTTCTGAGAGGCCCATCATTTATCTAACCACACCAGTGTTTCCAGCTTTCTCCTGTTTTGAACAATACGGTGGTGTGTACTTATGTCCATCTTCGTTCCTATGCTTTCTGGCTTTCTTTTTGAAGTATTTTTTAAAGATTTTATTTATTTATTTGACAGAGAGAGAGAGATCACAAGTAGGCAGAGAGGCAGGCAGAGAGAGAGAAGGGGAAGCAGGCTCCCTCCAAGCAGAGAGCCTGATGCGGGACTCGATCCCAGGACCCTGAGATCCTGACCTGAGCCGAAGGCAGATGCTTAACCCACTGAGCCACCCAGGCGCCCCACTTTATGGCTTCTTGATTTCTTCCTGCACACTGCGGGTCGGAGCTCCTCCCCTGCAGAGGTGTTGCTCGAATGAGCCAAATATCCATGTTTGATCTACCAATAAGGGACTCAGGGTTAAGAATGATCTCAGGAATCCCCAGGCACTGATGTTACAGGTAAAATTAAGGCCTAGAGAAGCTGAAGACCCGTCAGGCCCAGAACCCTGGCTCCCCCAGTACCCAGTGCGTGTGAAGGGCCGTTGAGGGTTGGAAACGGGGCAGTCCCACCGGAGCGCAGGCTCAGGCCTCTCCCCGACTTTCCTCCCGCCCTCCCACCAGCTCCTGGGAAACGTGAGAGGGCACGACAACACAAGTTTGTCCAAAAGCCAGTGAAGCTATGACGCAGCCAAACCTTGGGGGCTTTGCACAAGTGTGGGTGCCTGCTGTCCCAGTCCCACGGGCTGTAACACGCACCCGAGTGTGCTTGGAAGCTCCTTCTCGCCGCCTGGTGTGTGGGGTTGACCGTCCCTCTCCATGTCTTCTTATGAAACTTTTGGCATCAAGCACTTCCTAGCCAAGAAACAAAAAAGCCAAATCCTTGCTTTCCCCGGTGGATTCGGATGGAAGCTGGGCACACAGTCAGGTAGAGCGCCCGGAGGAGGCACTGGAGCGGAGCCAAGCTGGGGCTCTAAGGCGCCGCAGGTGAGCTCCCCACACCATTGACACACATTTTGAAGCCGCACGACGGTGTCTTGTTCCCAGCCCATCACTCCGTAAGCATCCCTCCTCCCTGGCCGACGGACAAGTTTTATCAGGGAAATAACTTTTCTCTGTGATCGTTCCTCTACACCAGTAGGTCGGTTCAGTAGTAAATGTGAGACCTTCCCCTGAACAGTGTTGTGTTCTGATTCGTCAAGTACTGAATGCCCCCTCCTGACAGATCTCACGTGCACTGTCCCATAGAACTTTCTGCGGCGACAGAAACGTCCTTTGACAACCAGGCATTTAAAGTGTGGCTGGGGCCGTCCGGGTGGCTCAGTCGGTTAAGCTCTGCCTTTAGCTCTAGCTGAGATCAGGTTGTGTTCTCGGGGTCCTGGGATTGAGCCCCACACTGGGCTCCCTGCTCAGTGGGGACTCAGCTTGTCTGCCTCTCAGTGTCCACTTCCCCCCCCCCCATGCGCTCTCTCTCTCTCTCTCTCTCAAATAATTAATTAAAAAAAAAAGGCTTTGAAGCCAAGATGCGATGCAGATATCTAAGAAAGCTGAGGACAAGTCTCAGAAGATGTTAGGCAGCTGGCAGGAGCCCTGTTAGCTGGGGTTCATGGGGTGCACAGCCGCTTCCTCTCAGTCTGAGCAGCCACCCTCCTATGCAGGGGAGAGTCGGGGGGAGGGGGGAGAGAGGGATTTTCCAAATGATCCCAGAGGCGACTCGGGCTCCCATTTGCCTTCGGCTGGGTGTGAGAGCAGAACCAGCGCCTACGTGACTTGGGCAGGGTGGACAGGCCTGGTGACATCACTTATCAGTGTCAGCAGAGACCTGAGCTGCTGTTGGGAGGTGTCGCTGCCTCGGGAACATAACCCAGTACTTTCCGACCTGGAGTAGACAGCTCATGGAAGTCTGAATTGCTTTTAGTTCTTTGCAGTTATTGCAAGCCTGGTATTTTTCAAATACCTAATAATACAGTAGTATTTTACATAATTGCCTTCCCTAACATTCGTAGCAAACTATAAATAGTCCTCTTAATATGCACAGAAGTGCTTAGATTCCAGATGTTCCCATGGTGAAGGGACTGGAGCTATAATTTCCACCTATTTCAGAAGCACTGAGACACGGAAACTTGACAAGCACATTCTTTTCTTTTGCCTCCTACAGATTCCCACTTCCCCGTCCTCCAAGCCAGTTCAAGGCGAGCTGATCTCCCTTCAGTGCTGGCCACGGGGGTGCCTGTGGCGCTCCTGGGCCTTTTTAGCTCCTTCCATAATTAACTTCCAGCGAAACCTTCATGGGAGAAGTGTTCTAACCTCTGCTCCAGGAGAGAAAAGTTTCATGGGGGTTTGCTGTCTTTTTTCCAAAGACTTCTGAAGGTGGGTTGAGCCAAAACTTCCCTGTGTTGCTTTATTGGGGTGCTCTTTTCTGGATTCCTGGGATTTTCATGCCTTGAACAAAACCACTAATGTGTGAATCTAGAAGTCTCTCCACAGTCTGATTTAGAACCTTGACCAGTAATATTTTGGACTTTCTTTAGGCTGAACTAAAATTTGCCGTACTATTTCAGTAATCTTATTGTGTCCCAGGATCAGAGCTTATTTTAATCATTTGACCCTAACTTGTACCTCTTGGGACATTGTAATGCACTTTCCAAGGCACTGTGAACCTGATTGTTCCCCGCCGTGGGCCTTGGGTTGGAGAGGGTCTGCGTGGGACGCGTGGAGGGGACATCAGGAGCCTCTGGGCCTCATCCATAATCTCTAGAGGACACGCAGAAGGGCCACTTCCTCCCCCGCAGTGTGGTGTTAGAAACTCTGTCCGGTGGATCAGGACCAGGAGGATTCCCAAGGAGGCTGGGGATCTGGGGGTGCATTTTCATTAATCCAACTCTTGGTAACTTCCCCTGCAAGTCACTGGGCTCGCATAGCAGGAGACACTCCAGAATTCAGGTAAGGCAAATGGATTCTCAAAACCCCAACTTCCCTGGGAATCTGCCTGGTAATGACCGGCCTGAGAAAGGACTAGCTCTCCTTGGCCAGTCTCCCCCTTCCAACTGCCCTTCCTCCTCCGTGCTTCTCATGTGTGCCTCAGAATGGGAAAACTAGAGTGCCGCATCAAGCCAAGGGCAGTCTGGCACATTAGCGTTTAATCAGGCATCCTAAACGTGCTGTCTCTGCATATTTCTGTTCAAAGGAAGCACAGCTGCCGAGGTGGGAGTTTCAGTCCAGATTAACTGTTTGGACTATTTTAAGGATATCTCCTCTTTCATCCCCAAACTTTTGGCACAGCACTTGCCATTGGACAGAAGGCGAACACGCAGGAAAACAGGCAGTGGGAACAGGGCTCCACGCTTTCTTTCCATGTTCTCTGCGAAGTGAGAAGTGATCCCAGAGACACATCTGAACACATTCCCTGGAATTGAGGAAGGAAGGTAAATTCTTTGTAACGAAAGGCTGAAGTCTAATTTGGCTGATTTATTGGACAATTACGACTGACTTTGTCAATTCATTTACATGACAGTCATCTCTGTAAATTAAATGAGCCAAAGGGTTGCACCCACATCCTGAATAAATAGCTTTAAAGCCCTTGAACAGGTAAGAGCCTTTTACCAAAAACACTCTGTTGTTAAAGGCATAGTGAAGTTAACAGTATTTAGATTTTTAAAAATCTTATTGGTAATATTCGATGAAATAAAATGCCTAAGGGAAAAAATAATGAGTATAATTAATCATCATTTACTAAGTCTTCAGTCGAAACTGTTCGGTTATATTTTCCCAAAATTGAGAAACTAAATGACTCTGATGATGGAATAACGTATTTTTTTTTTTTTGTAAATCGGATGGTTTCTTTACTTTTTTTTGGTTTTTAATAAAATTGGAGGAGGACCTAATTGAGTTGTCAAGGGATAGATTAATAAAAGTAATTTTTGAAGATGGATTAGTATGTGATTTTTGAAATATCCCTTGGAAGGAGCTCAAGAACAGAGTGCCATTGCTGTACAAAATGCCGGCTATTTATCTGTCAGAGTCATAGAACTTATCACACGTTAGAAAGAAAACTGGGAGTAGAGTTGAAGCCGAACACTGGCTCACTCTGGCCATCAGTAATGTTCACCTATGGATGAATGCATCTCTTGAAGAGGGACATTTCCAGGAACATTCTACTTTCGTATGTACTAATTATAGATCAACATTTGAAATATACTTAGAGCATTTTGATCAATGGTGAGCGAATAATGATTGCGGCAGTCAGTCAGTCCAGATAGAAAGGAATGCCAGGTCACTTACTGTCACTAGAAATTTAAAGAGTTTAAGGTTCCAATGTGTATGCCTAGATTGGTGTTGGAGATGCACAGTACTGACCAGTTACTGCCTGGGAGCTACACCTACTACATGGGTGTAAAATTCTGTGGGAAAAGCAGAACTGTGGGTTCAAGGAGAAAAGGGAACGACACAGCTGTGCTAAGAGTTGAACAAGAGTGGGTCACATCCTTTTTAAATGAATTATGGAGGTTTTTGACTCTTCTGATATTTACACTTCATGCTGTATATTTAAAAGTTCTGCAACCATCTGTTTCGCAAATGCCAGTGTTTACAACACACTGGAAAGCCTATCTTTTGTAACTGTTGTAACTTACGAAGAACACTTTGAATGTCAACTGAAAAATGGGTGAGAGGGAATCCGGTTTTATTTGGTTTGGATTATTCTATCAGCTTACAAGAGAAAATTTTGAAATCAACGGTTCCGGGAGACCCGGGTTTCGTGAGAGAAGATGGGACAATTTTTCTCTCGCCTTTCCCTGAGCTTCTGTTTCAAAGCAGCAGGAGAAGGAGAAGCAGACTCCCTGCTAAACAGGGAGCCTGACGCAGGGCTCGATCCCAGGACACTGGGATCATGACCTGAGCTGAAAGCAGATGCTTCACCAACGGAGCCCCCCAGGCGTCCCTGGATGAGACATTTGTAATATTGAGAAATGAAGTGACAACTAATGCCATACAGTTACAGAGCTAGGCGGAGAGCTGGGGATTTTCTGTCTGGGAGGTTGGATTTCTCCATTTTCTCTCAACTTGTTGCTGTTTGATTAGAAGAGAAATTTCTTTATACTTCCCAACCAGAAACTGCTCCTTATCCTCACAACTAGTTGTCTGTTCACATGGCTGTGGACCGCCCGGCTTAGGTGTCTCGTGCATTCATGAACTCCTGTGCCCAGGATTTCTTTACTGGCCACGTCAGCACAGGGTCATTCAAAGTGCTATGCGGGGATGTAAGAGAAGACGTGAGCATCCCTTGTTCATGGGCAGCTGCGGCGAAGAGCAGACAGCATCTCGGTCCTTTACTCCCTGAGACAGATGCACAACTTAGAACGCGGTCTGGAGCCTGGCGGATGAATAGATGAACGGAACTGGCCTTGGATTCCGGCATCCGTTACCCTGACCAACCTCTTCAAGGAGAGCTCCCCTCCTGATGCACCACTCACGGCTTAAGCCACTTCGCCTCCTTTTGGCAGCACTTAACCACGCTGGGCTTGTTCCTCTTTAGTTTTAAATGTGTTATCCAAGTCACATATACATAGAGCTGGAAATCAGATCATTCCCAAAGGCTGGAATAAATCACGGCAATACTTAACCCCTCCTTGCCCCTTCTCGCACACTAGCTCTGCCGCCGGGAGACAACTGCTTTGAACTCATTCAGCCACTGCCTCTGGCAGCTGCCTTCACACTACTGTGGAGTAAGCATACGTGGCTTGTCTTGATCCATCCACTCTAGATGGTATCTCTTATCTGTTAGGACGGATCACTCTTTCAAATTAAATCACATGGTTTGGGCGATGTGGATATTACTCATTTGGTTTCAAACACTCCGTCAGTTCTGTCATCCATCTGTCTTTTATCTTGCCCTAGTGACTCACCATCTCGGGTATCCTGGGGAGCCCCCCCCTTCTCAGTCGTGTCCCCCTGAATTCTCCATCTTTGGGTTTCAGGTTGGCCCTAATGCTCTTCTTTCTCTCTCTGAAATTTCTCCTCACGCTTCTCCTGGGTGACACCCACCCTTTCCTGGATCTCACTTCTCTGTCTGTCTGGGTTTACTCCTTCATCTTTCCAGAGCATAAAAGCCCACCCACTTCCTGTGACAGAATAAATGGAGGGTAGAGATTCTGAGTCCCGTCGCATGCCTGAAAGTCTGTTTTGCCTCACATCTGAGTGAGGTTAACAGGGAACCAAGTTCTGGACTGAAACCATTTCTCTTAGGATTTGGAAGGCATGGACCTCCCCGTCTTTAGCATCCAATGTTGAGAAGCCTGACGTCAAGCTATTCTCTTTTCGCCTTGGAGAATTTTAGGGAACATTCCTTTATCTCTGTTGTCAGTAGCAGCATACCTGGTGTGGATCTTTTCCCTTTGTTGTGCTGGTTACTCGGTCAGCTCCTGGTCTGTGTCCCAGTTCAAGAAAATGTTCAGTAACTTTTTCCTGTCCATTTTCTCGGTTCTCTCATTCCGAAACTCCTTTTAGTTAGATGTTGGGCTTTCTGGAATAACCTTCCATGCCACTTCTCTTTTCTCTCATATTTTCCCTCTTTTTAGCATTTGTAAGAATTTATTCAGTGTTATCTACCAAACCCCATGTTGAATATTTTCATTTTGGATGCATTCTATGTTTTAAATTTCTACGAGTTTATTCTTAACCCCTAATTGTTACCATTTTATAGTGCTTTGCCCTTATTTTAAAGCTGCAGTGTTTTCTTGTTCTAAAAATATTGTTTGGGGCTATTTTTAAATGTTCTCTCTTCTCTGATTAGTTCCATTTCCTCTGGTTTCACTTTGGCGGTGTTTACTTGGGCCTTCTTCACATTACAGGTTCTCCTTGTGTATTTGAGGATCCTTGGGTATCCAGTCTTCAAAGTTCTGAAAGGCTGATTGGAAGGTCTAGAATTTCATGATGCTTCCTCAGAACAAACTAACCCTGCCGACACCTTGGTCTTGAACTTCTAGCCTCAAGGAGTGTGAGAAGTAAATTTCTGTGGGTTAAGCCCCACAGTTTGTGGTATGTTGTTGTATCATCAGTAGGAAACTAATGCTATGACCGTGCGCTATAATTTTAAAGAGATACCTTCTGCCATGTCTGTGTTTTATTAAATATATGTGCTACAATATATCGTTTAACATTAGAAAGAGGACGTTTCACATGTACTCATTCTACCACCTTGACCAGAAGTCTATCACGTGACCAGGTTCACTTGTCTGTGCACCTATTTTGGACTCTTTGGGCCCCGGGGTTTTGCCTAATTCCCCCTTATAACTACAATGTCTGGTCTCTAGAAAACGTTCACTAAATGTTTTGTGGATGAATAACTGAGGGCTTTGTAGACTCTGAATAAGTAATTAAATAGGCTCAGAAACTGGGAGACTGACTAATAACATGTAGGATTATTCAGTGAAGGGTTCTAGAAAGAGGTAAACAATACTGAACAATTTGGTCTGATACATATTTTCATAATTTTGTTTTCTAATTAATACACTAGTAAACAATTTCTTGCCCAAAGAATTACCATATTAACTAGGCCATCCCTTCTCTCCCCATATGGGCCATCCTAGAACTAGGCTGATGTCATAACCCAGATCTTTTGGATGACCTCACGGCTGACCTTTCTGTTCTTCCATGAACTCGTTTTTCATGCAGCAATGAATTCTTTCAACAGGTAGTTGTGAAGCAAAGAGTCACAGATATTTGCTGAGCACAAACTATGTACCAGGAATTACCTGGTCATAGGATTTGGCTGTGAACAAGAGAGACAGCTTCTCCCCTCTCGCGGGCCTTGAAAAGAGTAACAAATGATTCTGTTTAAAAGACTTCGGTGACTAGATTATATAACGCATAAAGACCATACCTCTGGGGAAGAACAGGCTTATTCCTAGGTATGGTCTGACAGTATGATTTTTGTGACTTTTGTCTAGAGCTTGCTAGCACTCGTAAGGGACAGATGCATCTGTGAGCTGCTGTGTTATGTTACTGCAAGATGGACAATGCAGGGAAGCAGAAAGCCCATGAGCTTTGGAGTCTGAAGTACTCGGCATGAAGGGAACAATCCTGGGACTTGTCTGGGCCTCACGACAAGTTCTGGATTGGAGCACTCCTACCTCATGGATAATCAGGTGAATCTCATGAGGAAATACCTTTATGTGACTGCTTTTCTGGGTCACAATTCTTAAACCAGATACAGAAAAAAGTCTTTTACTGGTATTAGATTAGACTTCCTTGGGAAAGCTTATTGAGAGGTCTGAAAACTGTAGTAGGTTTCTGAAAACACAGCCTTGAGAAATTTGTCTGCATGGAAAGCAGTTTCCCACTTACACTGTGCCCAGCCAGGCCTTTATCACAAATGTCTCTGCCGGAGTTCACGGCCAAAGAGGAGGTCACCACAAAACCGTGCTTTCAGTGGCTAGGGCTTTTGTGGTCTAGGCCTTGGGTCTTTCATTCAGATTATCTAGTGCTTGTGTCTTGGGATCATGTGTAACTGTTTATCTTGGGTGCTTGGGATTTGTAACTGGCCTACTTGGGTCTGGAGCGAGCTTTGTTTGGAGGTGCAGCTCGTGAGAAGGGGGCTGACGATGGCGTGAGTACTGGCCACTCATGCGGGCCTGTTACTTGTAATGCTCCGGTGACAGTCCTGACCTCTATCACAGTCTTCTCCAGCTCATTCAGCCCTGGCCCAAGACCGGAGTGAAGACATTGAGAAAGAGCCAGCAGCAACAGAAAGAGGGATACCCAGGGTGGTGGTCACACCAGTGACAATGTCATGCTTTGTTAAAAAGCTTACACATTTTCCAGGATATGCCAGAGCAACCTGTTTTATTTTTCTGCTTGGTTCCAGGTATGTGGGAACAGAAAATTAATCTTTGCCAGGTTGTACAGACATGTGTATAAATATCTTTTCCCCTCCAGCCTTGGGCTCAAATATTACAGATGACAACCCTTATTATTGTTAGAAACTGCAAGTAAAAGAAAATTCTCATTGTGTGTACTCAAGCAAAATGACTTCATCAATTTCTCCTTGGCTTGCACAAAGGGAATTTGAAGTTAAAGTTCATGCTTTAGATGGCATTATGTAGGAGACTTTTTTTTCCTCCCACATTGCTCATCAAACTGACTTTTTATCCAACTGTGAATGATGTTGGGATAATTAAGATAAGCCTCTGAAACACGGTATGAAGACAAACAGAGATTCCACTTACATAATTAAAAGAGAAATTTTCATGGTGTTTATTGTCAACGAAAGCATTATACAATCTTGTGTCATTACAAGTGAATTATTGGCAGGTATCATGTCTACATAGCACTTTCAATTCACCCATTTCCCATAATACAGAATAAATAGGTTCATCTAAACAGAACAAAACAAAAAGCAAAAGGGGGCTTAATTGCAGGTGTCCTCTTTTAGGAACGATGTCCTTTTAGTTGCAACTTGTAGTAAAATTAGAGGGTACTGGGCTTGTTTTGTTTTTCTCCTGCTTCTTTAAAGGTTATTTAAGGTTTCCACTCTGATGAAACTGAGCCTTACTGTATCTGGGTGGCAGGGGAAGGATTTGGGAGTTTGGGAGTGAGTTGGAAAAAAGGCAGCACGGAATGCAGGATAGAACTGGTCAAAAAAGACAGTAATACCGGTGTAGAGGATGATAATGCCTTAAGGCCTTCCTACTCAAACACAGACCAGCACATCTACATGACTTAGGGGGTTTGTTAGCAAAGCAGATTCTCAGACCTGTTGAATCAGAATCTGCATTTTAACAAAATCCCCATTAACTTCTGAGAAGCACTGCTTTACAGACTATTTGAGATAGACTAATTCAGATATTTTATTGGAAAAGAAATAGACTGGGGTGCCTGACTGGCTCAGTTGGTGGAGTATGTGACTCTCCATCTCAGGGCTGTGAGTTTGAACCCCACGTTAGGTGTGGCAATTACTTAAAAATAAAATATTCTTAGGGTGCCTGAGTGGCTCAGTCGGTTAAGCATCTGTCTTTGGTCATGATCCCAGAGTCCTGGGATAGAGCTCTGTGTGGGGGGTGGGGGGTGGTCTCTGCTCAGCAGGGAGCCTGCATCTGCCACTCCCCCTGCTTGTACTCTCTCCTCTCTCTCTCAAATAAATAAACAAAATCTAAAATAAATAAAATGATTTTTTAAATCACAGAAAACCTCCTTTAAAAAAAAAGGAATAGACTGAGCCAAGGTCACTAACTGGCAACATGACCACTCACTGTTGCTAATAATATCCTCTGGTGATTTAACATCTGCAGCACCTTTGAAATTCCTATTGTTATAATCCTTTTACAATTTCTATTACTATTTGTGTATTTTTTTTTCTTGGTTAATACTGCTATATTTCCCTGCCCCAAAACAACTTTTGGTTTTGTTGATCCTCTCTAATATATATTTTCTATTTCACTAATTCCTGCTTTTCCCTTTTTTGTCTTTCTTCTTTATTTGGGCTTATGCTGCTATTTTTTTTTTCTCTCATTGAAAAGTTAGCTCTTTGGTTTATTAAGTTTTAGATCTTGTTCTTTTCTAATATAAACATCCAAGGCTGTCAAACTCTTCTCTACATACCGCCATAGCTGCATTGACACATTTTGATATATAATGTTTAGTTACTGTTTAGTTCTGAATATTTTCTAACTTCAATTTAATTTTGTTTTTAGTATGTGAACAATTTTTAAGTGCTTTATATATGTTTCCAAACCCATGGTGTTTTTAGTTATGTTTTTCCTTTCTTATTTGTATTTAAGATTATGGTCTATATGTCAGTCCTTTAAAATATTTACTAAATAGGTGTGTTAAAATTTCCCAGAGAGATGGTGAATTTAGCAATATCTCCCATAGAGCCATCGATTTTTGTCATATATATATGTATATATATATATATATATATATATATATATATTTGATATTCTGTTGTTAGTTGCATTCAAATTTATACTGTTACATATTTCTGAAAAATTGGACTTTTTACTATTCATGATGTTATGACTTTCATCTCTAATAATGCTTTCCATCTTAAAGTTTACTTACTCTGATGTTAATATTACTATTTGATTTATCTTTTGGTCAGTTATTTTTCTTGTATGTGATGTTTTTATCCTTTGACTTTTAATCTTTCTTACTCTTATGTTTAAGAAGTAGATATTTAAACAGAAGTAAATATTTAAGTATATATTTAAGCAGCATATAGCTGAACTTTATTTTTTGTCCAGTCTGATAATCGTTATCTTCTCATTCGAGAATTTAGTCCTTTTATATGTATAGTAATTACTGATATATTTGGATCTCTGTGCTATTTATATGTTCTACTGTCTTCTTGGTTTTGGCCTTTTTCTTTTAAAAATATTTTCCTCCTTTTTATCATTTCATTTCTCCCTTCTCCATTTTGTTTAGAAATTATGTGCAGTAGGTCTTTGGTGGTTACTCAAGTGTTAGCATGAATACTCAACAAAATTTAGTAATTTTGAGGTACTATTGAGAAATGTAGAAAGCTTAAATTCCAGTCATGTACGCCACTATTTGTATGCTATTATCCTTTTTTAAAGATTTTATTTATTTGACAGAGAAATCACAAGTAAGACAGGCAGGCAGAGAGGCGGCGGAAGCAGGCTCCCAGCTGAGCAGAAAGCCCTTGCGCAGCTGGATTCCAGGACCCTGAGATCATGACCTGAAACGAATGCAGAGGCCAAACCCACTGAGCCACCTAGATGCCCCTATTTATATGCTATTATTGCCTTTAATATTAGCCTTTCCCCCACAAATTAGATATTAATGTTACTGTCAATCAACTGGAATCATTTGTCTGTGAATGGGTAGAGTATAAAGGATACAGAAATGATGAAATTAAAGACATAAGGAATGGGTCTAGTTGAGACTTATTACGGGCTTTGAACTTCATCTTAAAACTAGGAAGCCCTGAGAGTCGTCAGTGTCCATATGCTGTCATTTATTTGAGTTGAGAAAGCTTACTCCAGCTGGAATATGAAGCCAGTGGGTGCTCGTGTAGTAATCCCCGGGATGAATCAGAATTAGCAAAGTGACGGCGGGATGGAGAGAGCGACAACGTCTAGAAACCCCCTGCCTGCCCAATCCACTAAATTTGACGAGTGGCTGGATCCGGTGGGTGAATGGGAAGGGGAAGCCAAGGATTTCACAAGATTTCGGGTGGAAATCATGAAATATGGTGGGAAGATGAAGAGTTGAGTAGATATGTCTCTCCTTAAGCTTGTGATGAAAGCTGGGAGATTTACACGTCTCTGCAGCGACTCTTGAAGCCCTTTCAGGAATGGTAGCTCCCTTTAGAAGACCTCTATCTTCAGAACCTAGGCGCCAAAGCAAAATCCCTTCCTCAGAGACGACCCTGGCCTCAAGGCAGAGATCCAGCAAGGGCCGATGCGTTTGCTCCCTGCCTCAGCTTCAGAGGACTGGGACCAACGTACCCTCCCCTGCGACCACCGAGGCGGTGGTGGACCTCACAGCCCGCGCCGGTGTGCGCTGCGTCCGCGCAAAGCGCGGGGGCGGGGGCGGGGCGGGGCGGGGCTCCGGCCGGGGGCGGGGGCGGGGCTCCGGCCGGGGGCGGGGCTCCGGGCGACGGCGTCGCGGGCAGAGCGGCGTGGACGCGCCCGCTGCGTGCTCCGTGCGCGCGGCCCCGCCCTCGAGGCCGCCTGCTCTCCAGCCTCCCGGGCTACCGCCGTGCGTTCCCCGAGGGCGGCCTTTGTTGGTCTTTCTGAAGAAAACGCACACCCAGGAAGGAGAGACTGTAGCGAAACTGAGTTCTGTTAGGCGCGGTCGTCGCGGGCCTGGCAGTGCCGTGCGAGCCGTAAGTACGAGGAGAGTCACCGAAGTGCGGCGGCGTCCTGAAAAGGCTGAGAGTTCGCGGTGTCAAATAGGGGCACGGACGGGCTGTGGAAAAGCCGCTGGTGACACGGAGGAGTTGTCTTCTGCCCTCTCAGGCTCCACACTTCTTCAGACGAATCCGTGCCAGCTTCCCTGAGGTCTCCCTGACACCCCACCCCCACCCCCGTGCGTGTGCTAGTGCAATAGGCCGCACGTTGTAAAACGATCACCACACGACGCTAACTCACGTTTACTGCCTCGCCAGCGACCGTTCCGGCGTGGGGAGCCACTTGCGACCACTCTCTGAGCACAGTTAAAACACCCAGTGCAGGGCTGGTGGCCGCGGGCACCAGCGGTGCATTAAATCCCCTGGAACTTAGCCACCCCCATCCACGCGTGCCCCCAGAGACCAGCTTCTCCCCACCTTACCCGACCCCCAGCCCCTAGGCCTCTATTCCTCGGCCAGCACTTCTGAGCTCTAATTTTCATGGCTGAATAATATTCCGTTACAGATCGAGATGTATTTCCTTTAGGCGTCCACCCATGGCGGGCACACGGCGCTGCTCTCCTCGGCTGCTCCGTGCAATGCCGCAGCGAGCGTGGGAGCGAGTGCAGGCATCTCGCAGACACCGGCTTCATTTCCTTTGCGTATTTACCCAGAAGTAGGATTGCTGAGGCACATGGTGAGATCGACTTTGAATTTTTTGAGGAACTTCCATACTGTTTTTCATGAAGGCTGTGCCAATTTATATTCCCAATAACAAAGCGCAGCTTTCCCCTGTCTCCACGTCCTTGCCGGTACTTCCAACACCACTGTTTTACAGTAATAAATATTTTGCAATACCGCCCTTTGTTGACCCCCAAATTAAATTTGTAGGTAATATATTGACCCAAGTGCATAATTTTTTAAGTGCAGAATAATTGACATATAACACATTAGTTTTAGGTGCACAATATAATGATGTGATATTTGTATATATTGCAAAATGATTACCACAGTAAAAAATTAACATTCATCACCTGATGAATGTGATATTTGTATATATTGCAAAATGATTACCACAGTAAAAAATTAACATTCATCACCTTACTTTCATAACAGATTTTTCTCTTGTGATGAGAACTTTTCAGATCTGTTTTCTTAGGAACTTCCAAATGTGCAATACAGTATTGTTACTATTTTTTTGCTATACAGTATTATTAACTATAATCATGATACTGTACACTACCTCCCCATGACTTTTTTATTTTATAACTGGAAGTTTGTACCTTTTCACTGCCAAGTGCATAATTTTTTTTTAAAAGGATATAATGGCCCCACTATAATATAAACAAGTTAAACAGAATAACATCTTAAGTGTTTTTTATCCTTTTTGTGTCCAGTCAGAAAAACAAACCACTCTTAAGTATTTCAAACAGAAGTAAATTATTCCAGGGAATCCTTTATAAGGTTTGGGAAGGGCTGGAAGAGCATATAGAGGAAGGTAAGGGGGTTGTACAGGATTAAAAGTTGTAGGGACTTACTGCTCCCTAGAGTTGGAGAAACAAAGGGGAAAATGATGTCACCCAGGGCCTCCAGGCACAGGGCCACTGTGGCTGTCACCGTCCACACCACATAACTCAGAAGACAGGGCAAAATGGTGTCTCCCTGATCACTTCCATCCCCCAGTGGAAGACGCGTCCCACTGGTAGACGCTCAGAGAAGTCAGAGGGGAAGGAATCTGGAAGGTGTAACGTGGAGGTTTCTAGCCCAGGGGTGGAGAGCAGACTCAGAAGGGGTGTGCAGAGCCAACAGATGATAGTTTCAATTTGCAAATTTTTAGGTACAACTACATTTGAAGATAACATGAAGAAGCCAGGTGCTTGAATCTGCATTCAAATAAGTTGGGATTTGATAGAAGACCAAGTTCCATTAAATGCTTACAGACACTCTCTGTATCTGACTTTAGGGAAGAAAAGGCTGAATAAGTATATTCCCAGGTATGTATAATCACTATGAAAGCAGTGACTAAAACACAGAGAGATCCCGTGGTTGTACTGGTGACTCAGATGTTACGGGTGGCTTTGCCATTGTCGATGAGATTCCCAAATGGTTGCGTTGACAATTCATAGTGAAAAGGGTAAACAAAACAAAACTCATGAGCTGCATTGTTATAAAATTCGGGGTATACTAAAATCATGCCAAAAATTTTGTGTTTATATGTTAAATGGAGCTAGGTTTTGAGCTGAAATCATTATTTTTTTCCCCCACCTTCATGAATATCCATCAGGACATTACAAATTAGAGCTGAACTAAGCATTGTAGAAAATCTCATTTCCTGGTCTCTTCCTTTCTAACTGCCCATCGTGTATCTCCCACCCCTTCCTCTGACCCCCCATTATTGTAACAACTAAAAATGTCTTCTCAGATTTTTAGCCCTCTCCTGAGCAGCAGTACTGCTGTGAGGATCACAGATGTATATTTTTGATACAGAAATATGAGATAGTTAATAGAAATTAGGTTATAGAATGGTATTATAGTATGGTATTATACAGTTGCCTTTCATTATTTTGGAAGTGTTTCTACATACATAGGAGAAATGGATTGGCATACTGAAATGTTAACAGTAGTTATCCCTGTTGTTGGAATTTGAGGAATAATTTTTTTTTGTTTGATCTGTATTTTAAGTTCTTTCTACTTGAGAAATTTTAAAATGCATTCAAGGCAAAAAAAAAAAAAGAAGAAGAAGAAGAAGAAGGTGGTGGTGGTGAGGTCAGGCAGGCACATCCATGAGGATCCTTCTTGGTTCATAGGGTCAGTCAGACCCCTAAATCTGTGAGTGAGGACCAGCCCAAGTACCTGGTATAAGCACTTGCTCAAACTCTGGAGAGATGCCCCCTCCTTCTGGCACACAAACCACTCTTTGGTGCTCGCTGTTCCTTAGGAATGGTGAACAGAGCATTTCCTTCCTTCTTTTGGTCCAGAGTAAGTCATACTATGTTTTTGGCTTAATAGCACAAAATAGCACAGCATTTTCTTTAAGAATAGGAGCCCCCTGAACTCACCCACATGCCTGCACCATAAATCTCAGGTATAAATCTCCAAACTAGGAGACTGGGTCCCAAGCTCGGAAAACCATTTCCCATCCACGGACCAAAATCGGGGCATCAGCAAGATACAACAAGTCCATGGGTTGCATGCTAGATGCTTGCGGCAGGCCTGGCACCGGGGAGCCTGCCAAGAAAACCAAGGAAGGATGATCGGATAGGAGTACCCCTGTGTTGACAGGTCCCAGAATTTTCCAAATGACTGCCCACTGGGATTTAACCCAACACACTGTCTCCAATCCAAGCTGCCCGTCTCCAAGACCTCTGTCCTGCCCCGGGCCGTATGTGTGGATCCCCAGGCAGGGTGTGGGTGTACCTGACACACACACGTCTCCCAGACCTGAACGCCTGGGCCAAGACCAAGTATAGTTTCCAGATGTGGGCCTCACATCTGGGCCAGCCATCAGGAGGCCGCTTATTTGAACAAAGACTGTAAGTACTCAAAGAGCCCCGAGGTCCAGAGAACGCTGCCAAGAGCTGGCGAGCAGATGAGTGGAGAACAGTCCTTGATTTATGGTTCCAGGAGAGGAAGAAAGCCATGCTTTGTGGTCCTGCACTGATACGTGTGAAGCAAGGTATTCGGTCCCCCAGGAGAGGCAGCAGCTTCATTCACGGGATTAAACTCAGGGGCTCAGATTCCAGGAGGAGCAGAATTCCGGACTGAGCATAGACTTCCTTTTCAGCATCCCACCTCGACCTTGCCCCCTTTCCACATCATCTCATAACTCGTATCCTGCGGAAACACTTTGGGAATAGAAGACCTTACAGTCTGACAGCTCAGTGGGCACCTTTAGCTCATCGTCCCCACCAGACACACTTTTATACATAACCGTGTACCTTGAGCTTTTTCCCCACTTGATAGGAGGAACCGAGATGAATCAATCTGTTTGCAGTCATCTTTGGAGGAGGTCATCGAGATTAACGCAACTTGGAGCAGAATGGGGCCCTCCTCCTACAGAGTGGAGAAGTGCGCTCGGGGCTGAGTTGTGTTGGGCAAAATTGTGTCTGGTCCCCACCCCCCTTTATATGCTAAAGCCCTAACCACCAGTGGCTTGGAATGTGACTGTATTTGGAGACAGGGGCTCTAAAAAGGCCATTACGGTAAAATGAGGTCAATAGGAGGGGCTCTAATCCGTTATGTTGTATCCTCAGAAGAAGAGATTGTGCCAGACACACGCAGAGGGAAGACTATGCAAGGACACGGGGAGAAGGCAGCCATCTCTCTACAAGAGAAAGGCCTCAGAAGGAACCTGCCCTGGTGACCCCTGGATCTCAGGCTTTCAGCCTCCAGGAATGTGAGAAAATCTGTTTCGGTTAAGCCAGCCCGTCTGCAGTGGCAGCTGGAACAAACTAAGATGGAGGGTGGCGGGGGGGGGGGGGGGGGCTCGGCTGTGTTGGTGGGGCTGAGCTGCCTGGCCTAGTGGGGGACCAAGGACCAGGCTGGTGAGGCCGGGCAGCACCATGAGGAGGCCTGGGTGCAGGTGTGAGCCCCAGGATGTTTGTAGTTTATTTTCTAGATGGTGCTTTCATTATCCTCACACTGTCGGGACAGTTCTGTTAAGTGTCACTGCCTGGCCTCTGCTTTGTGTGGAACATGGAAAAGGTCCTCGCTGAAGGGGCCCGGAGGGCAGTTCTGCCACAGAACCTCAAGTCCAGAATCAGGAAGGGGCAAGAGCGTGCCCACTGGCAGGGGCAGCCTCCTTAGGGCCTCAGTATTAGCTGGAGGGTCCTTTGAGAACCAGTTTCCTTCAGTGATGCTGGTGTACACTTTCACCATTTTCACTTGGATTACAGGTAGAAAAGAAATGTTTCTAGCCATGCCAACTTTGGGGAAGTGATTTAAACTCTCTGGTCCTGTTTTTTGACTGTGAAATAGGGCTAAGCGTCCCTTATAGAGCATTATAAGGATTAAATGAGACAACGTATAGAAAGGCTATAGAAGTAGATCTTACTTTCTCTTCTTCACCAAGTGTTTCTTGAGCACCTGCTATGTGCCAGATACCATATTGTGCTTTGAGAATATAATAGAAAATAAGAGAAAAAATTGTCCCTGTCCCACAGAACTTATATTGTAGAGAGAGAGCAACTGTAAAGGAAACAGATGTGAAAAGTGGCTCTCGAAGAAAGAGGAGTCCAGGCTGTTGCAAAGTCAGGCTAAAGAGGGGAAAGGACCTATGGGCAGGTGCTTGCATTTCACTCAGCAGACCCCCGTGAGGAGCCTTGGACTAAGGACACATTGCAAGGGCTGATGCTTCCTGGAGAATGGGCTGGAAAAATCTGCTTGTTGGCCCAGGGAAATAATTAGGAAGCTTATTTATGCCCAGGATTCTGAGAGAAGAAAAAAAAAATGTCTAAAAATAAAATGAGTCTGGCGGCTCCTCCAAATGTTAAACACAGAATTGCCGTATGACCCAGCAACTCCACTCGGAGGCATAGGCTTCAAAACCTTGGAAGAAGGGTCTCGAGCCGGTCCCTGTACAGTGTCCCCAGCAGCTCTGTTCACAACAGCCCAAAGGTGGGAACAGCCCATCGGCAGATGACTGAATCAGCAACGTGTGGTAGACGCACACATTACTGAACCTTAACACGGATACGATCCTAGTACATGGACAATGGGAAGGAACCTGGAAGACATCGTGCTAAGTGACATGAACCAGACACAAAGGGGCAAATACTGCATGATCGCACTTACACAAGCTACGCACACTAGTCCAGTTCTCAGCAGTAGAAAGTAGAACAGAGGTTATGGGCGTGGGGGTGGGTGGGGCGTTCCTGTTTACTGGGTCCAGAGTTTCTATTTGGGATGATGAAAAGCTCTGGAAATGAACAGTGCCCATGGCTAATGCTGCTAACTCATGCACTTTAAAAGATAAGAAAAAAATGGAAAATGTGTATTTTACCATGATCATGTATATTTTACCATGATAAAAAGGAAAGAGAAAGTTATTTGCCCCAGCTAGAAGACCTACGGGGGCTGAGTGCTCAGCCTGGCACCCGGGGGTCCCCCTCTCTCTCGGGAGAGCGCGTGCTGCTCACGGTGGCTGGAAGTTATGGGAGCCCCGGGACCAACCACAGGAGGAAGACAGCACCACGCCTCTCCTCTTCCGTTTATTGCTCACCCCTGTTTCTTGCACCTGGGTTTCCTGTCTCCCCGTCTTCCCTCTACATCATACTTGCTCTTGTTGGGTTTCAAGGAGTGAGTCACTGAGCCTCTCTGTTGCTGGCATGTGCCCTAGGGCCAGGCTGTGTGGAATCCCATCTCAGCTCTGCCACTTACTGGGGGGCTACTCTGGGGCAGGTCTCTCTAGCTCTCTGCCCCTGTCCCACCTGGGAGAAGGGATTCAAGCAGGGGTGGTTGTGGAAATAAAGTGAAATTGCACATGGGGTGTGTGCCTGGAGCAGCGGCTGGCACCCGAAGCCTGGGTGGCTGTTTTCTTTGTGAGCGCACTGCAGGGCTGAGGGAGGGTCTGTGGCCAGCATTCAAGCTTGGTGAACTCTTGGAATCCTTTTGCAGGATTCTTAAAGCCCCAGGACTCTTCTAGAATCCATCAGAGCCAGGAAGAAAGAAACATTGCCCATGCAAATCCTTACTTACTTGGCGATGTGGAATGATCTCTTCGTTTCTGTGGGACGTGGTTTATATGTGACTGGGCTGTGATCAGTGTCGTCTAAAAATCACTTGAGGTGTGCTCACAAGGGTCCCCGCGCATAATCTAAGGGAGTCTCCTTTCATTCAGCCGCGCTGCCCCCCGTGGGCAGTCTGCACTCTGCAGCCCAGGTCACTCTGGAGCCCGCAGCGGGGCGGGGAGGCTTGCAGAGGCCTGATGGTATTATGTTTCCCCTGACATAAGCCCACTCCTGATTCTGTTCCCTCTGTTCTCTGTGAATGGATTTGTGAGATACTTACAGCACAACTGTTCCCATGAAATGAGGCTTAACAAAAAGAAAAGAAAAAGGCAGCAGGCCTCTGATAACCCAAGGAGACACAGTCCCCATGTGTGACTCCGGGCAGGTTGTGGATCTCAACCAGCAAACAGGCTCCTAGAGGCCTGTTTGAACCAACGACTCAAAACCAGAGGCACAAACAGTGAGACTAGTATGTTCTCTGTTTTTAAAACCTTTTGCACAGAAAGCAAAAAACAACTACTGTATGCTGAAGTTTGGGAAATGACAAATGAAAAAAATAGTTTCATGACTCATATGACAAAAAAGGCCTACTCTTCCTAATACATCAAGAGCTCCTAGAAATAGGAAGGAAGGTGAGAAGGAAGGAAGGAAAAGCAGAGGAGAGGAGAGGAAGGCCTAGAAAAATTGGGGCCACCTTTACAGAAAGCAGCCCTGAAGTACCATTTTCAGCCATAGAATTTCAGAAATCCTATTTAAGACCACACTCTGTTGGAAGGACAAGCACCCCAGAACATTGCTACTGGGGAGGTAGCCTGGTATATCCAAGATGGAGGGTATGTGGCCTATCGATCCCAAATTACAGATATAGAGGGTCGCCTGGGCGGCTCAGTCAGTTGAGCAGCCGGCGCTTCATTTTGGCTTAGGTCGTGATCTTGGGGTCCTGGGGTCAAGCCTGGAGTCGGGCTCTACACTCAGCAGGGAACGTGCTTGAGATTCGTTCTCTCCCTCTGCCCCTCTCCCCACTTATAGGCGCGTGCTCTCTCTCCTAAATAAAAAAGTAAATTTTAAAAATAAACAACACCCCTTCCCCGTAAATTACAAATATGTAATTCCACAACTAGAATTTACCCCATAGCTACAGGCATGCACGGAGGACGTTAGGTGCACGGAGGATACCCACTGCAGCACTGTTTGCGAACCGAGGGAAGAGACAGGTGGCTCTTAGCAAACTTGCTGCCTCCCCAGGATGAACGCTGTGTGGCGAGAAAGGTGTGCTCTCAGTACTGACTTGGAAGGAGTGCTACCATTTTGTGTTAAGAAAAATAAGCAAGGTTTAGGACACTGTATATAATCTACTACCTTTTTATCCAAGAGGGTGGAAGAAAAGAATTTTTATTGTGTTCCCTAGGTTTTGCAAAACAAAACTGAGTAGAAAAAAAAATGCTTAACGAAGTAGCCTGTGGAGCCCCTGGATGGACGGGGATGCGGCTTGGAGTGTCCGGTCTCCCTTCCGCTCCTTCCAGACTTTCCACTCTCCTCTTTCTGCTTATTGATTGTTGAAAGGATGAAGGTGTTACCGTGAACACTTACTTAAGTACATTCTTGGGCACCTGGGTGGTTCATCGTTTCCGCGGCTGCCTTCGCCTAGGTTGTGATCCCAGGGCCCTGGGCCATTGGGCTCCCACGTCTTGCTCTCTGTTCAGCAGGGAGTCTACTTCCTCTCCCTCTGCCCCTGCCGCCATCATGCTCTCCCTCTCTCTCTCTCTCTCTCTCTTCTCTCTCAAATAAATAGATAAAATATTTAAAAATAAATAAATATACTGTTATGTTGAGGGGGTAGGGAGGATTCTCCTTTACTGCAACAAGAGAACAAATAGTCCAATATTACGGAGATTCAGTGCGGTAATATGTATGGACACAAAGATTTAACTGCAATGGTCTTGATCACATATTGTTGAAATGGGAAAATGCCAAATTCTTGGAAGACAAACATGTTAAATGTCCAACATCAGAAGATGATGACATCTCCAGAGGACAGTGATGAATCCATAGGACGGAATACTCAGAGCTATTTCAAATATCATGAAGAGTATGTATTGACATGGAAAACTGGCCATTTGGCATAGAGTGGGATAGCAAGCAACATCTGTGTATACGTGGTCTGGTACAATATTTGTAAAACATATAAATAAAGAAATAAGTAGGGGTACCCAGGGGGCTCAATCAGTTAAGTATCCAGCATCCGACTCTGTTTCAGCTCAGGACATGATCTCAGGGTGTGGGATCCAGCCCCCCACCCCAACCTGGCTCCACGCTCAGTAGGGAGTCTGCTTCCCCTCTCCCTCTGCCCGTCCCCCTGCTCATGCACATTCTGTCTCTTTCTCTCTCTCTAAAATAATATATAAACATACAGAGAAATAAGTAAACTCTGTAAGGTTAATATACCAAAATATCATCAGCGGTCATAGCTAGACAGTAGATCAGGATCCATTTTAATTTTTGTTTTTATCTGACTTTTCTGATATTATGTATTAATACTACAGGTAAACTTAATTACAAAAAATCCTCCAGCAGTATATATGAAAATACAGTTTTAAATAATGCGATCAGTAGCATATAGCCTGTTACAGTACCTCGGTTTTCATCTCGAGCTAATCTTTCCCTAACAACAACCACATATTGGGGAAACTGAGTGCTGGGACTAAAACGATCTTATGTATTGTTTTTGAAAGATTTTATTTATTTATTTATTTGACACACAGAGACAGTGAGAGGGAATACAAGTAGGGGAAGCAGGAGAGGGAGAATGATTTTATATATGTTTATTTTCAGGTTTTTTTTTTTCCTCAATTGGATCTTATGATTTTTCTACTGTCAAACTTTATTATCTATGTAATTAAGAAATAGTAAACACTTTTAAAAATAAGGGCTCTTGTCTAGTAGTGGTTTTGAAAGCTCTTTTTACAGACTGTTTTCACACGATGTATGCAAAACCTGGCAGAGCCCTGATAACTGTATATGGAGACACAGGCCCGGGAGGTTTGGGGGTTTGCTAGGACTTACCAAGCCAATAAAGTGAAGCTGTATCTGGGCCAAGTTGTCTAACATGTGGCCCAAGGATGCCCATCCTGCTTGCCACACATGTTCCCAGAATCCTTCTGGACCTCAGGAAGGCTTGGACACAATTCCTGCTCCACTAGAAAAATGGATAAGGTCATCTACAATGCCCAATAAAAGTCCACAGAAGGAGAGACTAACGAACAAGAGAAAGAATCCCTGGGAAGACACTTGCTTGAGGGACCTATACTGAATGGCAATAAAAGTCTCAAGAATTCTCTCATCACTTTTCCTTGACTATGTTTACCACTGCATGTGGGAAGATTCACAAATATTTCTAGAGAAAATTCCATTAAAATAAGGAAGTAGATTTTCTGCATGTATAATTTTTTTAAAATTTTATTAAAGGGTAAACTTATTGAGGGTAAAACTATTTTTACTTCTGCATTTCAGTGCTTAGTTATCCCAAAAATACTCAGTAGATCTTGGATGGTCATGGTAAATGGATGGATGGATGGATGGATGGATGATAGTTTGAGATGCATTAATTGAAAGGGGAAAGGAAGGAAGGAAAAGGGAGGGAAGAAGGAAAGGGGAGAAAGAGGGAAGGCAGTCTTCTTGGGTTGGTTGGATAGATGAAGGGAAGTTTGGTTGGGATGGAAGAAATGATGGTTGGCTGGCTGGATGTGATGGAGTAATGGGTGAAAGGATGGATTGACGGATGGAATGGGTGGCTGAAGTTGATGTTAGAATATAACAAACTGTCAAGTACTGTGGGCTGCTTTGCTTAGGGACAGAGATGTAGCTGACATAATTTTCTTCTCTTCTGGGAAAGATGGAAATATCTCAGCTTTTTATGCCAGTCTCATTAACAGCTGCCAAGACATATGTTGGGCTCTCGACTGTCGCCTTTTCACATCCAAAGAATGGCAGAGAGGTTTAACAGGCTGAATTGAGGAGACACAAGAGTTAGCATCTTAATTTTACAGGTGAGGTACCTATCTGAGCTCCCCACCCCTCCCCCATGAATAATGAATGTCCAAGCTATTAGAGACCTTATAAAGTACCAGGCATTTAAAAATAAAATTGTAAACCATAGAAATGAACAAAAGAAGAGAAAGAAGAGGGTCATTAAAGTCATTCAGTGGGCTGGGACAGGTCTCCCCACTGTGGTTACTGCCAAGGCTAAATTGCAGTGTGTAATGCCATCTGCCCCGGTATTCTTCCTGTCACTCCCGAGAGCTTTTCATTTCACTTTATTTTAGGAATGCCAAAAGGTGGGTTTCTAATTCTATTCCTCTCTGGTTCTTTTTATAGTACTCAGATCTGGGCATATATCAGTACTATAAAAGTGTGCCCTCTTTTTTTTTTTTTTTTTTTTTTGTATTTTAAATCAGCCAGAAGTTTAATATCTTGGCTTTCCTGCTTCTTTTGGAATTCATTAGCTGCCAGCTGCACCTGCAGTGTTCTGAGCACGGGTCTACCTGCCGGACTGCCTGCCAGGCCATTAGCAAGGCCAGTGGACATATCTCACACTTGGGTGTTTTTAGATCCTGTCACTTTAATGAGAGTGAAAAGCTTTGGCTGCCTGCAGGCCCTCCCAGTGTTTGTGGGACAACTGAGTTGGAGGCAGGGGTCCAGTTAGAAAATGCCGGGAAACAACAGGAAGTTCTCAGACACCTTTTACCGATGAGGAGGACAGCAAGTTGAAGGCCTTGAGTTTGCTGGGGTCTTTTTACTCCTGCCTGTTTAAAAAAAAAAAAAAAAGTGCATTCTCCTAACGGCATTGACCAAGTTGCTACCCCAAGGAGCTGCCTGAGCCGCACTCACAGGCTCATTTTTCCTGGGTCAGTGCTGACAGGCTTGAATTCCAACTGCTGACACCTCGTTTTGTGTCCTGAGCACTTTCTTTTGACCTGGAGCCACCCCTTTGCCACCTGTGCAGCAGGCCTGAGGGCTAGGGAATCAAAGCCCTGGAAGCAGCTTCCAACAGTGCTGAACAGGACTTGGTGTATAAATACCCCAGCTCCCTTGCCCCTCAGGCAGGATGATTCTGAAATGTATGTTCTTCATGGGCTTCCAGAGTTTTCTGAGCAGACTGAAGCTTCAGTCACCCCCACCCTCCACCACCAGGGTTAGCTGGTTTGATGCTCCACGCTTTCCTGGATGCCTTCCCTCTCGTGTCTCCCTTCACCGTGTCCCTGCCAGCGGCTCCTGGGATCATCTTCCAGATAAACTGCTCCATCTGAAATCTCTTAGAGTCAGATACAGGAAGACCCTCCCCGCTCCCCACCAAAGGCCCACCTTTATCCTAACATAAGTTAGGCCCACCTAAGTTATGTTGTTGCCCAGTGTCTACTGGACGTCTGGGACTTTCCCTCACAAAACAAGTGTGCCCCTTCTATAGCCTAAGCTGTAGTATACAGTTTGGGGGCCCCTGATGCACTTTGGGGTTCCTCTGGCTGCCACTCCCATCCCAAGAGTGTTGAGCTGATAGGGAACCCCAGCCAGAGACACTTAGAATACATGTGTAGCCAGACAGAGATGATGTAATGCTGGGACAGTGGCATAAAGGAGGACCCGTGGTGTTCTTCGGCCACCGCCACCTGTGGGCATCCTCCTGCCTGGTTCCCTAACTCGGAGGAATGAGGCGTAGGCGTAATAGAGGAAGTGGATTCAGGGAGAAGAAAGAGAAAAAGCAGAAGTCCTTTCTGCGTCCTTCTCATTTCATTTAGATTTAACTTTTTTTTTTTTTTTAAATCTTGGAATTGTATTTTTTAGTGTTTCTTTCCAGGAGGATCTGAAAGACATGAACTTTCCATTTTTATAGAAGCAATGATGTCTTTATTTTATAGAAGCAATGATGTCTTTATTTTATTTTATTTTATAGAAGCAATGATGTCCTTGATTTTGAATAGCAGTTCGGCTCGACTCTGCAGTTGCCGTTGGCCGTGGTTTCCCATCAGTGTGTGCATCGCCTGCTGCCTTCTATAGTTGGTACTGCGAAGGCTCTTTGCAGCCGGGCTGTTGTTGTTTTGTGGGTAAGCCTGTTTTTTTGTGTTTTAATTTCTGGTTTCTCCATCCAGGGAGATTAAATCCCTTATTCCCTTGCTGATTTCTGCAGTTTCATGTTTGTCTGTCTGGGTGTGCCTTTCTGTGTACTTATATTGCCCAGGATTCCCGACCCCTGTTCCGAAGAATCACGTCTTCTGTTTCGAGAAAGAATCTCAACCAGTGCCCCTTCGAGGATGCCACTCTCTCATTCTTTCTAGTCTTGCCCGAAATTCCTAGTAAGGATATGACAGTGCTTGTTATTTTATCCTCCATGTCTCATAGACTTTCTTTAATATTCTCCCTCTCCCGCTGGCTCCTTCTTCCAATTTACAAATTCTTTCTTTAGCTGTGTCCAAGTGCTGCTTAGCTCCATCCACTGAGTGTTTCACTGAAAAGATCCCACTTTTCATTTCAAGAAGTTCTGTTTGGCTCTTCTTCAAATCCATCTGTCGTATCTATCCTCATTAGTCTCTCTTCTGTTGTTTTTGTTCTAAACATACTAACCTATTCACTCTATCTGATCATTTTATTATCTGAAAGCTATGTTTAGTGTAGACATTTACTTCCACTCACAGTGACTCTATCCTTTAGTGCTTTGTAATTTTTAATTTTTCTTGTAAGTTTATCTTCCACTGATGATCTTGTTTTTGTTCTGTCTTGTTCTCTGTGGGAATCCTGTGAATTTGGAACACAGAAGTGTCCCTCCATAGTGGTTTTATTTTTGCTATTTCCAAGTTCCTTGGGGATAGTCAAAAGCTAAAAATGTCACCACCTCTATGTAGCCTGCTTGGGTCCCTCCCCCTCAGCTGAGCCTGGGAACTTCTCTGCCTGCATAGCTCCTTGTACACATCTTGGTGGCATCCCAGACAGCACTCTGCTTTGAGACCGTGTATCTGTTTTCTCAATGACTCCAGAAGCCCCTCAACACTCATCAGGGCTAGCATAGAACTCATAAATGTTTGCTGAAAGAATGAACTTGGAGAAGTAAGTCCTCAGAGCCTCAGCTTCTTTGAATGGGAGGTTATCTTCTATCCTTATCTTATCCTTATCTTTGGGGAGATCATAGACCCTCAGGGTCAAAAGGTGCTTTAATTCAACGGGTAAGATCCCTGCATAAGATAATTAACTAAGGGGTTCTCACGAGCTGTGAAGCACCGACACAGGGATGTCATTGTGCTTTTCCACTGTCCTGGCAACTGTTTGACCATCCATGATGATCTGCTTTCTTGATGCTTGGTGAGCCAGGAATGGTTGCAATGGAAAAGATCCATTGTGTAGTAACAATTTCAGACTTTTCTGAGACCCAAACAAGACTGGATGGAGACTGATTGCCTTGGGTATATCTTGGACTTCGAGTCCTTCAAAATCAAATGGCAGCAGCCAAGAAAGCAGCCGTGTCAACCCGAAGTGCCCACTGTCTGTCTCTCGTTTTCTCGGCTTGTCTGAGCACTCTTTGAGAGCACTGACCGTGACACGCATGTGCTGGTATGTTCTCACAGCAAGGTCGGAAGCACAGCGCTGAATTGTAGGTGTGGCTGAATTTTCACTTGAATTGCCGTTAAAGGTAGAGTTGCATTTGGTACTCAACATTCTGTACGTGAAAGAGAAGCTACCTTGGAACACTGGAAATTCTTGATAATGGCAAAGCAAGCCATTCTGGCTTTGTATTGTACCTTTTTCTTTTCTATAAGCATTTTGTTGTGGGGCAAAAAAGGATTAGGATTGCAGTGTTTTTTTAGTGGTTCCAAATAGCTGTCTTGCTCTGCCCCCTAGCGGCCTCGTGGAAAATTGTAAGAACCTTCATGTTCCCAATTTCCTTAGTTGCTTCTCTTCTATTTTGTTATTGTTCCTGAAAAAAAAAAAAAATTCTTAAACTTGCCACAACCTCAGAGTTCCCAATGCTAAAAATGATATAAATGAAGTATAATTTTACTAGAAAATACGTGTGCAGTGAGAGGCACTGAGAACCTAGAATTCAGGGAGGGATTCTCTCTCATTCCCCTACAGGCTGCCTCTGTGGCCATCTGCCTTTGGTGTAAACACTTTCTGGGGCTGTTGTTTGCCTCTCTGGACCCCTTGCTCGGTCCGTTGGAACCAGCATGAAATGTTTCCTTCCTCCCCAGCTGCATTCGAGAACCTGGAACCTCCCAAGTCAGACCCAAGCTTGCCTGCAAGTGTTCGTGGTGGGGTTATCGAGTTCCCAACCTGGACTCCTGTCCAGGCCAGGAACAGCACCTTCCTCCTATGCCTTGACTCCCAGCACCCACCTCCTCCCACCTGTGTTCTCAGCACAGCACTGGTGTGGTAGAGCCTTAAGACAATTGGATCCTAGGCATGAGCATGTTACTCACAGTGTGGCCGGACCAACACCAAGCATAGCTATTTCTGGTGAAGTATAGACCACGCAAACCATCCCTTTATTTACGCCACTAAGCCTGCATTTGTTCCCTTAGCAAATGCTGAATCTGATTGGCTTCTGCTGAGCTCGCTGCCTCCCAACACTCTCGGGTCCCCTTCACATGTATACTGGCCAAGGAAGGCTTTTCTCATTCTTCTCTCAAACAGTGGCTTCTTGGTTCAATATCGCCATGGTAACTTTATTTTTATCTCTGTTTTTGCTGGGAGACTGGATCATAATCTGAGAATGAAGAGGAATTCCAATCTGGAGGATTTGACCACAGAAGAAAGAACTTCCTGAAAGTTCTCTTCCAGGAAGAATGATGGGATGTCCCTGGAGCCAAGAATCAAAAGTTGTGTTCTTGGCCTCTACCCTCTCAGGCTGCCATGCTCCTTGTCTGTGACATGGACCTTAATTCACCATGCTCTTGTAAGGTTGACAGGAAGGGCAGAGGACCTTCCAGAGAAGAGAAAGCCTTCTCTCCTTCTAATCTTGAATGGACAGCTTGCAAGAACTTTTTCCCTTTTTCCATAAAAAGCACACTGACTTTCAGGAAATTAGCTCTCCTAGTGGCCACTAGCTAGTGGGAACCTCAGTTCACACTCACTGGTGTGTAAGATATACTATCTTTTAAATTTTCCCTAAACCCAATTCTGAATCTGTGTTAGTTTACTAGGGCTGCTGTAAGGAAGTGCCACAAGCTGGGTGGTTTACAGACTAGTAGAAATGTCTCGCAGCTCTGGGGGTTCATAGGGTTTTCCCCTTGTGCCTGTTTCTGTGTCCACAATTCCCTTCTTATAAGGACACAATCCTATGTGGCCCGCCCTAGTGACAACATTTTAACTTGTGACTTAACTTTTTTAACTTAACTTTGTAAAGACCTCATTTCCAAATCAGGTCACATTCTGTAATACTGGAGGTCAGGACTTCAAAATATCTTTTTTTGAGGGGACACAATTCAACCCCTAGCAATCCCCATCCTGCCAAGTTAGCAAGAAACCCAGCCTTGACCACCATTAGCTCCCTCTCCACCGCACCCACAAACTCTCCACCCAGGACCGAGCTTCTGATATTTTTGGCCAACCCTAAATTCCTGGGAGATCCTTCTGTCTTTCATCATTCCTTCTTGCAACTGAGTGACCCAAGCTTGCACGTTGTCCCCGAGTCAGAAGCATGGCATCTCCTAGCCAGCCATGCTTTGCTTCAAGGCTCAAAACTCTTTATCATCATTGGTGACTCCAGTGTCCAGGGAGTTGGCTGGACCATCTGGCAGCCTACACAGGCATCCTTTCTGAATACTGCCACCTCACCAGAGTCCTAGGGTCTTGCTAGTCTTGTCCCCATCAACCTCCTTCCTTGTACTTCTTGAAACCCTACAGGCATCTCAAGTGCTTCCAAAAGAAACAGATCCATGACATTAAGCAGGCTTATCTTGAAACCTTCCCTGAGGAGACGTTACTCAGAGCCTGCTTACTTACATGAAATGGGGGAGGGGGGAAATATTAGATGAATAACAAAGCTTATGTACCAGTGGATCGTCCTGCCGTGCTTCTAACTGTATACCCAGCAAATAAGCCATAGACCAGTTCACCAAGAAAAACCCAGCTAGCTGGGACCCTCGACCCTGAACATGGTCCCCTTCTTCTCTTCCACACTTAGTTCCAAGATGCTTGCCTACCCGAGCAGGTGTTGCTGGGACCTGCAGATGGCTAAGTGTGAGTGACTTTTTCTGGGGTCTCCAAAGTCAGAGTCATTTACTGGGAATCAGACATAGAGCCCAGACCTAGAACCTGAAGGGGACAATTTAAGAAGAAGTTGAGGGGTCTATAATCTCTCCTGAAGAAGAAAATTGTGACTGCATGCTTGGGTGGGGGTACTTGGTATGAGAAATTTATTTGGCCTTTGTCTCCAGTTCCTGGCACAGAGCTCCTAAAACCTGGGAATCTCCCGAGTGTCAGGGATGTCCTTTGTTACTCATGAAGAGCTCCTTTGGGCCCCACCTGAGTTTATGCTAATCAAGTAACTTAGAATGAAGTTCTTAGATAACGCAAGGATGGTTTTGGTCCTAGAAAGACTGAGGACAGGGCTCCATCACCACAAAAACCTGGTGGTTAGAGGCCTGGAACTCCCAGCCCCACCATCAGCCACCGAGCTGGGGAGTAGGGGCTGGAGATAAAGCTCTGTAAAAACTCTTGATGGGAGGGATTTGATGAGCTTCCAGACTGGTGAACAATAAAGTGCTGGGGTGGTGACATGCCCATGGAAGGCCATGGAAGCTCTACACCCAGCCCCCATACCTTGTGTGTCTCCTTCAGCTGGCTGTTCCCAAGTTTCATCCTTTATAATAAACCTGGTAAACAGAAGTGTTGCCCTGAGTTCCCTGAGCAGTTCTAGCAAATTATGCAGTCGGAGGAGGGGGCTGTGGGAACCCCTGATTCATAGCTGATCAGTCAGAAGCATGGGTGGCCTTGGACTTGAGACTGGTGTCTGAAGTGGCAGTTTTGAGACTGAGCCCTCAGGTTTGTAGACTCTGACGCTAACTCCAGGTCGTGGGTCGTCAGACTTGAATTTAATTAGAGGGCACTCATGTGACCAGAGAGTTGGAAAAATCATTGGTATGGAAAAAACCTATGCATGTGTTGTCAGAGTGTTCTGGGTCAAGATAGTCCAGGGTCACCCTGACCCCAAAACACCAAGAGGAGCAGACTGGTGGATTGAGGTGTTCCTGTGCTTGAGATAGATTGTATGGAGGACAGAGTGGGTCCCCCATGAGGACCTCTGATGGCCCTCGTCACTTGGGTCCATGAGGACAGAGACTCCTTTTTTCTTTCACCGTCTGTGAGAGTCCTGTCACTAAGGAAAGTCCACAGAAAATGGTACTCTGAATGAGGCAGCCCAGCGGCTGACAGGCTAGAAGGCAGAACCACAGGAACACTTCGTAGGGACACAGCTCAGCTCAAGGAGACCTGAGAAAATGGAAGGATCTGCAAAGTTCATGGAAAGGAGACCTCAATGTTGTTAAAATGTCATTTGTTCAAAATTGGCTTATAGATGTAAAGTAATCTCAAGATACCAAGATTTTTTAAAATTGGCAAGCCGATTCTAAAAATTTACTGGGAAGTGCTCCCTTCAACAGTAAATGAGAGGTTTAATTGTTCCAAAACCTCATCAACCCTTGGCATTGTCTGTCTTTTGATTTTATTTTGCTTTATTTAATTTTATTTTATACTACAGGAATATTTATAATTTTGTATGGAAATTCCTAAGGGAAGTAAACCTGTGGCAAATCGCTCCAGGGGCAGGTGGAGAGGGTCCGCATCCTGAGTGGCCATTGTTTCTGCAGGTGGACAATGGCGGAGTTCAGGATAGCTGTCCAGGAGACTATGTGTCACACAGCAAGTGGGAGATTCAAGTGGGAGATTCGAGGGGAGGGGTTGGGAGTCCTTCCTAGTGGATGAAAGGTGAGTGGCAGTGCATCGCCTTAACATGGCTTCCCTTCCCCTGGGGCCTCTTCTGCCAAGAGAGGCCACCACCCACTCCAAGATCTCAAACCCAGAAAATTACTGATGACAGATGTTCCCATATGTGATTCCCAGCTGGGTGAGGGCTGGTGTGGCAAGGCTTAGAGCTTTTTCCAACTGTATGTGTGCCCTTCTCTTCCTCCAAAGATCCTTGAGCAGCTGCTTAGAATCATCGCCCTTTCTTGGCGCCCCATGGTGCCTGGTGGGAGAGCCATGCACCCAGGCGTGTTGGGATAGCAGAGTGACTGAGAACCAAGATCCATATGGGTGATCTCAATGACTCCCAAAATGTGGCTTTCCCAAGGCTCCGGGCGAATTAGAATGCCACTAAACCCACCTGTGCATCTGCTGACCTTGAACCCAAGGATGGCTTTCCGGGTCACTAAGAAAACACCCCCGTTGTCTTTGGCTTCTTCAAAATGAAGAAATTGGAGTGAGGTGGCACTTGATGTCTGTTTCCTGCAAGCATTCCATGACAGGGTCCCTGTCTGGTGGGAGTCTCTGAGTCAACCCGGGAGTATTACACAGTCCGAGATACTAAGCTGAAGACGAATTTTTAAAAATCTGTACATTGTCAAGTTTTTCATTGTCCTACATGTATTTTTGAGAATATTTCCTCTCTTCCTAATAACATTCTTTTGTACTAATGTGTAGGAAAACAATTCCAAGGAGATAATTTGTAAGTGATTTGTAACCTGCAGGGCACTCTGTAAATATTGGTGCCTCTACTCTAAGATGCCTTCGACTTACAACTTGGTGAAAAAGACTACCATGAGAACCCTGGTGCTTTCCTGGGTCTCCAAGTTCAAGCCAGCTGTGCTATGTTAGAGCCCTGAAGTTTTAGTGTGACTACAAGAGAGAGAGAATTCTGGGAGGGTGAAGAAACCGTGATGAGAATCCTCAGGGCTCCTTGGAGGCACTGAAATGTGAAATAATTAACCTTTGGAAAGCCTGCGAGGGGGCTTGGTGTTTTTCCACCCCGCTGAGGCTCAAAGGTTAATGAGTTTGCCCTGTATGTAAGAACCAGACCTACAAGTTAGAAGTCATGGCTGGATGCCCCACGCTCCTCGCTCCAGAGCAAGAGTGGGATGGGGGATACTCTCTCTTTGTGGGGGTTACGCACCCAAGGACAGAGCTCTGGAAGAGGTTCCCATTCCTTGTGTCTTTCCACCCTCACCTTGGACCCCCCTGTCACCCCCAAGGATGCCTTGGTGGTGTTCTGCCAAGGGGTGCCTTCTGGGCCCTGCGCCGGGGCCACTGGTCTTCTTGCCAGTGACCCCAGTGGGTGCCACTCTGACGCTGGTGTTGTTTCCCACTCTTCCTTGTCAGCACTGCCAGCCCTCCCTCGAAGACATGGAGATTCGGAGAAGTGTCCATTTCCCAGGGATGAGGCCTCGCCCTCTAGGCCGGCTGGCTTGGGGACAGGACAGCCCCGCCAGGCCCGTCCTCTCTGCTGCGAAGGTTGGAGGCGAGTGAAGCTGTCCGCATGCTCTCCTCTAGGAGCCGTCAGTGCTTGGCAGCCTCCCGGGAAAGGTGGCATTGAGTCCTTCCCAGAGCTGGAGCTGATAAAGGAACGCTCCGTGTTCTTCTCTTGGCCTTCAGTAACCATGATTTTCCATGCTGGCTGCACAGTGGGACCACCCAGGGCACCCCAGAAACCACTCATGAGATCCGACCTCCAGGCTAAAGCCGACTGTCGGGGCGAGCGTCGGGCTGGGTGTGTGTGAGCGCTCCCTGGGCCCCCTGCCCCTCATGGGCCACCGGTCTGCAGAGCACAGCGGACAAAGTGCACCAACGGCTCTGCAAGCATAGGGGCCTGGCCGAAGTGCCCTGCCGATCCCAGCTGTCCCCAAAGTGTTGACAATGCATCCTCAGTACCCTTCGTGTCCCAGAGGGGCCATCCCAAGCCACTGTCACGTGGTCATGCTCCTGCCTCCACCCTGACCTCTGACCTTCCAGCCCATGATCCAGCCCCTCGCCCACTGAGCCCAACTCCAGACGCCCGCCTTGGCCCTCGGGTCTGCACTCGGGTCTGTGGAGGTGGTGCCTGGCATGGTGCGCAGGACAAAGCCGACCCTGCATCTTCCTCAGCAAGCCCTTCTGGGATGGGGTCTCCAGCCTGAAGTCGCTTTCCCCTCCTGCTCCCGCCCTGCCAACGTGGACGTGCCCCGTCCACCGCTCTCACCCCCCCCACCCCAGCCGTGTCTGTAAAAACCCTGACGCTGGGTGGGCGTGGAGAACAGAGAACTTGGGCACGCTCCCATCACGGTTGTCTGAGGGAACGGCCGCTGGCCGTGGGCCGCTCTGTTTCCAGCCCCTGAGCCCCAGGCACCTGTGGCCGGGCCGGTTCCCGCCGGTTCCACGGCTCCAGGCTTCGCTGCAGCGACACCGACATGAATCCGAGCAGGTTCTAGAATCGGCAGTCAGCTCGCGGTGCCCCTGCCATGGGACTGATCACCTCAGGAGTCAGTGCTCCGAGAGTGCCAGGAGGGCCCTAGCATGGCTGGACCTTTTGGCTCCCCACAGAGACCCCCCCGGTTGTTTCTGAGAGCAGTCGGGGTATCGCCACGGGAGTTCCTGGGAAAGGCCCTGCTCTGGGTTGGGTTGTGCTCCTCTCTCAATTCGTAGGTTCCAGTCCTACCCCTCCGTACTTCAGGATGTGACCTTACTTGGAAATAGGGCCTTTGCCAATATAATGAGGTAAGATGTGGTCATTTCTGGATTAGAGTTGACCTCAATCCAACATGGCTGATGTCCTTATAAGAAGAGGGATGTCGGACACAGAGACCCAGGCACCCAGGGAGAAGGCCACGTGACAAGGGCAGAGACTGGAACAGGGCAGCTGCAAGCCAGGGAGCACGAAAGATCGGCAACAGCCACCGGGAGCTGGAAGAGGCAAGGCAAGGTCCTCCTCCTCGAGTTTCAGCAGGAGCACAGCCCTGCCGGCATCTGACTTCCCAGTTTCAGACCCCAGAGCTAGCGGAGGATGAGGGTCCGCTGTTCTAAGCCCCCTGGCTCGTGCTTCTTTGTCATGGCAGCCTTGGAAAACCACAAGAGGTCACCCCCAGCCCAGCTGTCAGTTTCTGAGTGAGTTTCTAAGGGTTTGGAGGCTCCACATGTCAACAACCGAAACCCCATCTAATTCGCAGGAGCAGCTAGGGGATTTTTTCTGTTTCTCAAATTGCTTGATAGAAAGAGATATCCCTGCTGATAATTATCATCGGACGAGTGTCTGAGCCGGGGGAATTATACACGGGGCTATGTGTTGCTGGGGCCGGTGGGGAACGGCTTTATAATCCCAGACGGAAGACTCTGCCTTTCATGGCTTTCCTAGAACAAAACGGTTCTTTACATTTATGTGTTGGAAGTAGAGTTTGCATCGGAGTCAGCTTCAAAAATGACATACGAGGTTGAGCCTCTTGAGGCCAAAAGCCTCCCAGCAGGTTCTGGAATCCAGTATATTCTACCAAGATTTCAAAATTCTTAGAGCTGAGTTGTAGCCAGAGCATCCTGTGTGTGTGTGTGTGTGTGTGTGTGTGTGTGTGAGAGAGAGAGAGAGAGAGAGAGAGAGACAGTCAGTTTAATATAGCCTTTGTAAAATCTGTAAAATAGTCTGGACTTTTGTCCCCAAACAATAATTCTCCCGTTCCTTTTGTGGCTTGCTTCGGGAGCACTGTGACAAGATGCATCCAGGTGGAGAGACAGCTGGAATCAGGGCACTCCTCACCATGACCTCACCACAGAGTGATAAAAATGGCAAATTCCTGTGAGGCCCAGACACCCCAGCCTTGCACACGCTGGTGCAGCTCGAGGAGAGAACCACAGAATCCTGTTAGGGTTTCCCCCTTGAGAGAAAAAAGCCACAAGGAGTCCTGGAGGTTCAGCTCTGTCGAGTTCAGTGGGCGGGTGTTAGATGCTAATCGATAGTTTGACCACCTGGGACAGTGCTGTTTTGAGCAGCTGCACGTCTATGGGAAATAATAGAGTGATTTATTTTTATGTTGAAAACTTCAATATTTTTGATATGCATTCTATCAATATTGCCTCCCCCTCCAACACCGCGCCCGCCTCTAATGTTTAATTGTAATGAATTGTAGTTGCAACAAATCGAACCGATTGAGATTGAAAAAATGATATGTAAAAAAGGGCAGAAAAACATATCCTTTGTAGGCAATGTTAATCTTGCAAAGGATTTTTTTTTTTCTGTGAGGCCTGCCAAGAGCAGATAAGACAATGAGGACGGAAAGCGATTCAGTGAATCAGCAGCTCCAGAGAGGTCGGAAAGAGATGGAATTGGCCTGGGTGTTTGGCAAAAAGAAGAGAATGGAGAAGTTGGCTGGAGGCCCCAGAAACGCATCCTGGGCGATGTGAACGAGGCGTGTGTGTGACCAAGAGGCGGTCAGGAGAATGGGGTTGGGTGTCAAGCAGAAGGAGGGTCATCCGGGCCTCCTCCGATGTGACCCCCACCCTCCCACACCTTGGCCCCAGCTGGGCTCCTTCCCTTTCCCTGCTTACCTTCCTGTTCCAGACCCAACATCTAGTGCTCCCTTCGGGTCAAGAGCCTCTCCAAGATGTGGCTGTTCTTGACCCACCGCTCTTCTGCGTGAGCTGTCGAAGCCCGGAAGGAGTGTGGAGCCTACCTGGTAAGAAGACGGGATACGTGGGGTCGCTCCCCGGGGGTCCCCAGCACTGAGTTCACCAGACTAAGAAAGCTGAGGCTACAGCATGCTATCAGAACAAAATCTCCCTAGACACTCTCAAAAAATCATGGCCTGGAATTATCCCAAGCATTTTGTGATCTGCTCATGTCACCACTCCTTGACCTTCACAAAGCCCCCCGTGATGGAGAAGGGAGTCACTGATGTGCCCGTGTGGCAGCTGTCACAGGTTGGCTGTCTGTCTGGTACCGTCGCTCACGTCCAGGCATTTCACGAAGACAGACAAGCTGCTACTCTCCGGGAACTACAGCTGGGCGAGGGAACGGTGAGCGAACAGACTAGATCGTTTCACATACTGATCAAGGATATGAAGCAATTCAAATGCACTGATGTAGGACCAGGTGACGTGGAAGGGCCCACCTCAGTTCAGGAAGAGCCCTTCTGCGGTGGTGACATGGCCACGGAGGTGAGAACGGAGAAGGAGGCAGACGGGAGAATGCCTAAGGAAGGGCGTGAGTGGGGGCAAGAGCTGCCAGGAGGGGCCTAAGTGCAGAGGGGCGTGGCTAGCTGGGTGGAAGGGAACTGGAGATTCTCACCGGGGCTCATCTGCCCCCTACCCAGGTAATACTTGGCAATGTCTGGAGACGTCTGTGTTGCTGCAGTGTGGGAGGGAGCTGCTGGCAGCTTGTGGGCAGGCCCAGAGACTGCACGAAACATCCCACAGCACACAGAACAGCCTCTGCAACAGAGATTTACAGGGACCAAAATGTCACCAGTGCTGAGGTCCAGAAACCCTGGACTAGAGGGCATGCTCGAAGAAGACCACGAAACAGCTATGTGGAGAGGTCATAGGGTCATACTGGCCCGTTGGGAGCTCATGAGGAGTCTGGGTTATGTTCTCGAGTGGTGGAAGGCCACCGGAGGCTCCTTGGGACCCTGGTTTGCACACATTTCCTTCCTTTCAGTTGGGCAAGTGATTGGGGAGGTGGGATCGGGGAGTGGCGCGTGATCTACAGAGGTGGCCATGGGGAGCTTTTACTTATCACACAGACTCATGCTCCTCAAAATCAGAGATGTGGTCCAGGCGTGGACCGAACACCGTGGCAGTTGGGATGTTGAAAGGATCATTTAAGCTTTACACTGGATCTCTACCCTCTCTATGAGACTTCAGAGTCTAGAATAACAAATGTGTTTCGTGACTTGGGAGAGAAGAGAATGCATATCTTTTTAAATAGACCCTGATCAATGCATAGGTCATTCTGGGCAGCTCGCGGTGCTGGGGGCTCCTTTGTTCTGCACGGTCCACTCGGGCACTCGTGCACATTTTCATTCAAAATGTGGAGCCGAAGGCACTGGGGGTTTTTGTTGTTGTTGTTTTTGTTTTGAAAAGCTATAAGTTTAATGCCAAAAACAGGCCCAGTTGAGAAGGCGGAGGGGCCGGAGGAAGCAGAGGAAGATGGACGTTCGGGAGAGTGAGAGAAGGCGCTGCCTGCCGGGTTCCCTTCTTTGCTTCCACCCTTGGTTCCTGTCTCCCACCTCCTGGCGCGCTGCTGGCACTGCGATGCGCTCCTCTGTGTATCCCGTCTGACCCTCCAGCTCAGAGCACTATCGCTGCCCCGGAGCACCTGTCGTGTGCCCCATTTCCTCCTGGCCCCCGGTGTGAATGGCTGACGACCGAGATCAGGCAGGCAGACTCGTGAATGAAAAGCTGTTCGCGCCCTAACCACTGCCATCCTCTTGCACGGTCCCATCTCGGTGCTGTGAAAGGTGCCCCGTGCCTGAACTGCGGGCCGAGCCGCTGGCAGTGGAGTCCCCGGAAAGGTCGAGGCAGGGTCAGTTTGACTTACGAGATCCTTGATTGCCGCGAGCCCAGGAGACCGGGTCACAAACCAGCACACCTGTCGGAGTGAGGTGGCGAATGTAAACTCGGGAAGCGGACCAGGTGTGAGCCAGTGCTGCAAGACTGTGTGGCGAATTGGAGAATCAAAGTCCCTAAACACCGCAGCACCTGCTACTCCGTTTCAGCCCGATCGGTTAATCCCGCCTGCCGCTCCGGCGGGACTGCACTGACCCCTCCCAACCCAAGCGGTGATGCACGGTGCAGGGGGGCTCTACCCACACCCATTTGCCTTCTGAGGAGCCCAGCACCAGAATGCAGCCCCTGGGTACCCCCAGGGTGCTCAAAAGAGGGACCATCTCCTGCGGGCGGGGCTTGGGCCCCCACCTCGGGGCACCACCAGTTGGCCTGGGTCAGGAGAGAGCCCTCCACTGAGGCTAGTCTTCCAGGGAAGGCTCCAGAAACCAGCAGTGTGGGTCTCCTGGGACTTCGAGGCACCTCGTTGCTGCTGGACAAAGCAAGTGAGTGCCTGCGTTTTGTTCCGTGGGAACGAGTGTGTGTGGCTGGTTGGTGGCGGTGGCTTGTTTATTTTCTGCGCCTCTTGTGCAAAGTCATTAAGTTGAGGAAGCCTAGATCTTTCCGGAGAGTAGTGTCCCGGCTGGGGAGCCTGGGTACCAAGAGTCCCGCTGGGCTTCTAGGAGTAGGGGCCGGATTATCGCTTGGACCCAGCTTGTGCTGGGAAGGCGTTTGGTTGGGGGGAAGCCGCCGGCTCCAGCGGGAGACTCTCCGTGGCCGTGGGCTGGAGACGCCTGGGAAGCGGCGTGTGCCTGTGAGCTGTGGGCCGCTCTTCCACCTTGTGGGTCTAGGTCTGCGTGTGGCCAAACCCCGGCAGAGCTGGGATGCCCTCCTTTAGCTCTCGGGGGGCTGGGCAGGTGAGGGGGACATGGTCTGCAGTTTGCAGAGCTGTAGGGGCAGGTGGTGTTTGGAGAGCCCCCGACTCTGGGTCTGGAGGATGGCCGCCGTAGGGGGCTGGAGGGTGGCCGCAGCGGCCAGCACAGGGCACAGCCGGCAGGTCCCCCTCCAGGGCCTCTGCCCACCTCATGCGCATTATTTTCTGACTTAAAAAAAAAAAAAATACAGTGGAGCCACACAGAAAGGCATGTGGGTGGCAGCCTCTTCTGTTTTGAAACGATGGCACTGCTGGAAAAAAAATAACCTTGGGAGCTTCCCAGTTATAGCTGAAACCAACCTCCCATCACCCAGGGAGAAAAGAAGGTGGGTAGGTGGCAAGTTTAGAAACAGCAAAGGACACTTACATGGGAGTCTCGTCTTGGGTGACAGCGAGGTGAACGGGTCCCTGCACTGCCCTCCGAATCTTGTCTGCGAAAGGCCCTGACTGGGCCCAGTCTCGTGTACCGTACAGGTGTTCTCAGCCTCGCATCACCCCCTCAAGGCTGTGTCCTTGGAGCAGCCTGGGGGAGCGGGAAAGGCAAGTGGAACCCACACTCCAAGGCTGAGGGAGGAGGTGAGAGCCTCCGAGTGTCCGGGTCCGGCTCCCACGTCGGTCAGTCAGCGGTCAGGTTGCTTTGATCACGTTCCCCAGCGGGGCGCTACTCGGACCGAGCCCCTCCCGGAGCCCGAATGAGGGAGCAGGGTAGCTTGCACACACCGAGGAGGTGGATAGGAGCTGGTGGCTTGGGATATGTGGTTTTGTTTTTAATTTACTTATTTGACAGCATGAGCAGGGAGAGGGGCTGAGCAGGGAGCCCGATGCGGGGCTCACTTCCAGGACCCTGAGCTCATGAGCTGTGCTCAAGGCAGATGCTTAACCCACTGAGCCACCAGGCCGGCCTGGGATATTTTTGAGATGAAGCAGAACTGTTGAATTGATTGGGCAGAGTGGTTCGGGAAAGCAAAATCAGGACGATTCCTGGGGATTTGGCTGGAGCAACTTCATGGATGCTTTTGACGTTTTTGTAATAAAAACTAACAAGATTCCTTTGGAGATAGAAAAGGAGAAGTTCTGTATTGGACAGGATGCGTTTCTGACACTTATTAAATATGCACACACAGAGATACAGGGAAGATGTTCAAAACATAATAAAAAAAAGAATATCAAATATAGCCTAATCATAATCATACTTAAAAGTAGTGCTTAGGAAAAAAACTGGAAGGGAATAAAACGATACTGTGTTAGTGAGATCATGGGTCATCTCATTAACATTCCAATCTCTTCTGACTTCTGCGTGACTTATTTTATAGTCTGGGAAAAAAATCACTATTGGTTATATTTTAAAACGTGTTCATGGCTTCTGGGGGGAGAGAAAGCTTTGTTCGACTTCCAGGATCTTTGTAAAGATGTGCTGAGTAAGGGTACAGAGTAAAAAGCCAACAAGGTTACAGTGTTTGCAAAGTTGGTACGTTCTTTTATATATAAACAATACATTCAAAGTTTATAAGGTGTCAGGTGTGGGGCAAGGCCCTGAGATACAAACATTGATAAGTCAAGGTCTCCTCTTCAAGGAGCTTGCAAGATGAGAGGGGCCCATTTAAAAATCTTGGAATTAGAAAAGAATTTTGTAAACAAGCGTGGACCCCCCAAATCCTTAAAGGTGAATAATTTTTATCATCACTTTAAACCTTTTTCAGGATCAAACAATCAACCAAATGGAAAAGGGTTCCTAAGTGGGGTCCCAAGTACTTTCTTGCAAAACAGGTCCTATACCTTTAAAGTTCTTAAATGTATTTATTCAGGCATAATTAACATGCAGTGTTATATTAGTTTCAGGTGTATATTTCAACAGTTCTATACATTACTCAGTGCTCATCACAGAAATGAACCCCCAATCCCCTTCACCTGTTTTACCCATCCCCCCCACTCAGTATCAGTTTGTTCTCCAGATCTGACTTTTTTTTCCCGTTAAATTCCACATATGAGTGAAATCATATGGGATTTGTCTTTCTCTGACTTATTTCTCTTAGCATGATACCTTCTAAATCCATCCATGTTGTTGCAAATGGCAAGATTTCATTCTGCCTCCTACCTTCTGAAGGTCTGGCCATCATCCCTTCTGTCTCCAGTAGGCTCTATAAGATGGTAATGGAAGACACCAGAACTTTCCTGAAAGTGGTTTGTGCTCAAGCCTTACGTCAGAGTTCTGTTTCCTCCTTCTATACAAAAGCAGCTGCCTCTCTATAAATTGCATGGAACTTGACAGATCTTTTCTTCCACAGTGAGGACAACTCTTCAGTGCCCTGTAGTCTGCTTTGTGATCTCCTGAGTCCTCCCTGAGGACAGCCCACCCCCCTCCCCACGGCCCACCAGCTCTCCTGAGGAGCCTCCCCTTCCCTGGACTTCACTAGGGTAATGAGGCCACGATTATGTCGCTGATGAGAGACACTACCCCCCAATCCCAAACTTTCTTCCTGTTTTGTTTTGTTTTTTTAAATTAAATCTTGCAAATCACATTCATCTAGCATGAAAAGGTCCCAAACTATCGATTTAATCCCTGAGGCACTTGCAGTGAGCTAGGCAGCTAAATGCGATGGGAAACTGCTACTCGCCCTCATGTGCCCTTTGGTTTGACTAATGATTAATGGCGGAGGTGGGGGGTTAATTGATTACCACAGTGCTGTCCTGGGAGTAGGAAATGACGGCTGGAAGCGACCCAAGCCCTGTGTCCCCAGCCTTCTGTTAAAAACTGAGGTCCCCAGGGCCCAAGGGACTTGCCCCAATTCTCACGGTTGGCTCAGAGCCAGCCAGGACCCCAGCTCCTGTTCACGCGAAGGCTCTAAGCCAAGGGTTGCAAACTTTCACTTCTCGGTAAAAAAACAAAGCTAGAGCCAGCAGTGGTGTGGTCCACGTCTGTGGGACTCCACGTGTGCACACATGAAGAAGGTCTCCAAGAAATAGTTGATAAGACATTTTGGAACCAGCCAGCCTGGGTTCCAACCCCTGCCCTGACTTCCCAGCAGTGAGCTCGAGCTCATCCTTGGATCCCTCCAAGCCTCAGCGGCTTCTTGCATTAATCAGAATAGCCTTCACGGTCTAGTGCTACTGTTGAGGTTAAGTGAGACACTCACTGGAGGTTGAACATCGGGGGCAGTATCTGACGCTTCTTTAAAACCGTGCGGCTTCCACAACTCAGACACAAAGGGAAGTTCTGCTAGTTCCACACCCAGTGGTTCCTCTGCTGTGTCCCTCGAGCTGGACACATGTGCCTGGGGGAGACCACAGTGTTCCCCAGTCGTCATCCTCAGTCAGCAGAGGCCAGAAAGGGACCTCAACTCTTTCCTCTGCCGAGAAGATTCCTCCTCGCCAAAAACTCCTGAAGGGTTTCTGTTCCAATCTGTCTTTGGCTCCGTGAGGAGGGAGGTGACCTCGGTGTGCTCCTGGGTGCCTGCCCATTAGGGACAATGGCAGACATTCATTAAAGGCATAAATCAGGTAATTATCCAGATTGCGGTTTCCACTTGTTTTTGGACAATTTACTTGGTATTTATTGATCTTGGAGTATGTGAAATGGCCTGTTCGACACAATAAGCAGATCAAAAGACACAGGGAAATGCCTCATCCTGGTCCTAGACAATTCACGAACATTTCCTGGGGCACAGGGTGAAGCCGGGGGGGGGGGGGGGGGGGGGGGGGGGGTGGTGTGGCGGTGGGGGGCTGGCTTAGTCGGTATTGTCCACAGCTCCCAAGAACGATAGGATTAAATGGAGCCGTTGGAAACTGTGGCTAGGCAACCAATTTCTAGTCTACCAGAACAACGGGAAGTGGTTCAGCCTGCCCCTGGCACCAGTGCTGCCTGAAGCCCAGCAAGGAGGACCGGTTTGAGCGCCTGTCCTGCCCATCCCTGTGCAAGGGCCGCTCGGCTCTAACATCCCCTGGCCTCGCCTGCATCTGAGGGCTCATGTCTCCCCTCTTGCCCGGCGTCCCTGAGCGCGCGCCACTGAGCTCGAGCTCCCTGGCTTCAGCCTGGAAGAACCTTCTTCCAGCTGTGGCCATCAGCTCCCGTGGACTCCCTCTGCGGAGGGACGGCAGAGGAGCCCCGGAGCCCCAGTTCTCCACTGTCCCCAGCAGGGGGCGCTCTCTGCGCCCAAACAAGGAGACGGTCTACCTGGGGGCCTGCCTTGGGCTGATGAATCAGAAGCCACTCGGACACAAACCACGTGCTCCGTTATCAGCCTTCACCATAAAGGGGATCTTCTCGCCCCTTCGGCTTATTTTGGTCTTCCCTATGCTCTATGCTCAGAACTCGCGGTCAAAGAGGAGGGAGGCTCTCGAGACCCACGCCCCCCTGAAGACCCCACACGCGCCCCTCCCTTCGGGGCTTTGTGCGGTTTCCTCTCCTCCGTATTCTCTCCCTCCACATCCCACCTTGTCTTCATTTCCATTCTTCACTGAAGTATAGTTTGTACAGTAGGTTCCATTGGCTTTAGGTGTACGGCAGGGCTTTAAAGACTAGTTCATGGGGACGCCTGGGCGGCTCAGTCGGTTAAGCATCTGCCTTTGGCTCAGGTCGTGATCCCAGGGTCCTGGGGTGGAGCCCCGCATTGGGCTCCCTGCTCAGCGGGGAGTCTGCTTCTCCCTCTGCCCCTCCCCCCATTTGTTCTCTCAAATAAATACAGGTTCTCTAATAAAATCTTTTAAAAAATCCATAGTTCTGCTATGCTCACTCCAAGTGTACCTATGTAACCCTCCTGCCATGCCGCCACAGTATTCCCTAATCATCCGGAGAATGAATTCCAAACTGGAAGCCCGTGCCTCCCCCTCCCCTTCACCCATTTTGCCCATCCCCCACCTCCTTCCCTCTGGCGACCACCAGTTCTCTGTTGATGGGTCCGTTTCTAATTTTTTCTGTTTGTTTCTTAGCTTCCACAGGAGTGAAATCATACGGTATATGTCTTTCGGAGTTATTTCCCTTAACATCATACCCTCTAGGTCCATCCATGTTGTAAATGGCAAGATTTCATCTTTCTTGTGGTATGCACAATGGAACATTCTTCAGTCATTTCTTCTTTATTCATTCATCTATCATGCGCACTTAGGTTGCTTCTGTATCTTGGCTGCTATAAATAATGCTCTAATAAACATGGGGGTGCATGTATCTTTTCAAATTAGTGTTTTTCATTTTCCATGGGTCGACAGTAGTAGAATTACTGGATTGCATGATATTACTGGTTTAGTTGGGGCGGGGGACAGGACTCCTCAGTGTTTTGGACAGTGGCTGCGTCTGTTTCCATTCCCACCAACAGTGCAGGAGAGCTCCCTTTTCTGCACACTCTCACCAACACGTCTTTGTCTTTTTGGCACTAGCCGTTTTGGCAGGTGTAATGTGGTATTCATTGTAGTTTAGATCTGCACTTCCCTGATGAGTGATGTGGAGCATTTTTTCATGTATCTGTGGGTCATCTTTATGTCATCTTTGGAAATAGTCCATTCACATCCTCTACCCATGTTCAATCAGATTATTTGGGTTTCAGTGTTCAGTTATAGGAGTTCTTTATATATTTAAGATGTTAATCCCTTATTAAATACGTCACTTGAAAATCTCTTCTCCCATCCTGTAGGTTGCCTTGCTTTTTGCTCTTGGCTTCCTTTGCTGTGCGAAAGCGGGATCTCCGTGTAGTCCGTTCGCTTATGTTGCTTTTGGGCTTCCCTGAAGAGACCCAAGAAAAATACTGCTAAGACTGGTGTCAGGGAGGTTACTGCCCATGTTTTCTTCTGGAAGTTTTATGGTTTCAGGTCCCACATTCAGTTCTTTAATCCATTTTGAGTTTACTTCTGTGCACAGTGTAAGAAAGTGGTCCTGTTTCTTTCTTCCGCACGTGGCTGTCCAGTTGTCCCAGCACCATGTATGGAGAGCTTGTCTTCCCCATCGTATATCCTTGCCTCCTCTGTTCTAGATGAATTAGCCGTAGAAGTGTGGGTTTCTTTCTGGGCTTTCTATTCTGTCCCTCTGGTCTTTAGGTCTGTTTTTGTGCAAGTATACTGTTTTGGTTACCATAGCTTTGTCGTATATCCTGAAATCTGGGATTGTGATCCCTCCAGCTTTATTCTTTCTCAAAACCGCTTTGGCTCTTTGAACCCTTCCATGTTTCTACACAAACTTCAGGATAATTTGTTTTAGGTCTGTGAGAAATGTTGTTGGTATTTTGACAGGAATTGCATTGAATCCATAGATAGCTTTGGGGAGTGTAGACATTTTAATACTCCTGCAGTCTGTGAATACGGAATAGCTTTCTATTTGTGTTGTCTTCAGTTTTTCTCATCAATGTTTATAGTTCTCAGAGTACACGTCTTTCACCTCCTTGGTTAAGTTTCTTCCTGGGTATTCTTTTTAGTGTAATTGTAAATGGAATTGCCAGTTGTAAATGGAATTGTTTTCTTCATTTTTATTTCTGCTACTTCATTATTTGCTTCTAAGAATGCAACAAATTTTCATATATTACATCCTAAAACTGCTGAACTTATTTATTAACTCTAATATTTTTTGATAAAGTCTTCAGCATTTTCTTTATATAGTATGTCATCTGCAAATACAGTTTTACTTCTTTCTTTGCAATTTGGATGCGTTTTATTTCTTGCCCGATTGCTGTGGCTAGGATTTCCAGTACTCTTTCAAATAAAAGTGGTGAGAGCAGACATCTTTGTCCTGTTCTGGATCTTAAAGCTAAGGTTCTCAGATTTTCCTTGTTGATGTTAGCTGTGGGTTTGTCACATAAGACCTGTATTATGCTGAAATATCTTCCCTCTAAATTTACTTTGTTGAGAGATTTTATCATGAACGGACATTGAATTTTGTCAAATGCTTTTTCTGCATCTGCTTAGATGAGCATGTAACTCATCCTTCAGTCTGGTAATGTGCTGTATCACATTGATTTGTGGATATTGAACCATCTTTAAATCCCCCAAATAAACCTCACTTGATCATGGTGAATGATCCTTTCAATGTGTGATTGAATGCGGTTTGCTCATATTTTGTTGAGGATTTTTTGCACTGATGTGTTCACCAGGGATACTGGCCTGTCATTCCCCCCACCCCCACTTTTTTTGGGAGTATCTTTGTCTGTCTTTGGCTTCAGGATAATGCTGGCCTCATAGGATGTATTTGGAAGCTTTCCTTTAAATTTTGGAATAGTTTGATGACAATCAGTTTTAACTCTTCTTTAAATGTTGGGTAGAATTCACCTTTGAATCTCTCTGGTCCTGAACTTTCGCTTGTTGGGAGTTTTTCAGTTACCAACTCATTTTTGAGACGAGGCATTGTTCTGTTTAGATTTTCTATTTTTTCCTGATTTAGTTTTAGAAGATTATATGTTTCTTGGAATGTATCCACTTCTTCTAAGTTGTCCAGTTTGTTGGCATATCATTTTTTTGTGGTCTCGCATAGTTCTTTGCATTTCTGTGGTATGTGTTGTAACTTCTCTTTCATTTCTCATCTTATTTGTGTCCTCTCTTCTACCGGTTTTTTAATCTCCATTTCTGCTCTGATCTTCATTATAGCCTTCCTTATACTAACACTAACTTGGGCTTTATTTGTTCTTCTTTTTCTAGTACCTGTAGGTGTAAGATTACATTGTTTGAGATTTTTCTTCTTTTTTCTTTAAGATTTAAAAATTTTTTTGAGATTTTAAGATTTTATTATTTGAGGGAGAGAGCACAAGCAGGGTAGCAGCAGATGGAAAGGGAAAAGCAAGCTTCCTGCAGAGCAAAGAGCCCCATGTAGGGCTTGATCTCAGGACCCTGAGATCATGACCTGAGCTGAAGGCAGCTGCTTAACTGACTGAGCCACCCAGGCGCCCCAAGATTTTTCTTCTTTCTTAAGGTAGCCTGTATTGCTATAAATTTTCTTCTCAGAACTGCTTTTGCTGTGTCCCAAATATTTTGAGTCATTGTTTTCATTTTCCTTTGTTTCCATGGTTTTTTTTTTTAATTTCCTCTTTGATTTCTTCATTGACCCATTGGTTTTTAGAAGTATGTTGTTAAGCCTCCCTGTGTTTGTCCTTTTTCCAGTTTTTCTCATAATTTATTTCCAGTTTCACACTGTTGTGGTTAGAAAAGATGTTTGATAGGATTTTCATCATCTTAAATTTATTGAGATTTGTTTCGTGGCCTAATACGTGGTATATCCTGGAGAATGTTCCATGTCCACTTGAAAAAATGTGTTTTCTGTTCTTGGATAGAATGTTTTCCATATCTATTCGTCCATCTAATCTAATGTGTCCCTCAAGGACACTGTTTCCTTATTGCTTTTCTGCTTGAATGATCTGTCCCTTGTAATTGTGTTATTAAAGTCCTCTACTATCATCGTATTCCTGTCAATTCTTTCTTTATGTCTGTTAATATTCCATGTTTCGGTGTTCCAGTGTTGTGGGCCTAGACATATGCAATTCTTAAATCCTCTTGTGGGACTGACACCTTTATCGTTATGTAATGACCTTGTCTCTTGCTACAGTTTTTTTAAACTCTAGTTCATCCAATCTAAGTATTGCTAGCCCAGTCATCTTTGATTCCGTATACGTGGAGTCTCTTTTTCATCTCTTTGCTTTCAGCCTGTATGTGTCTGTAGGTCTAAAGGGAGTCTTTTCAAGGCAGCCTATAAATGGTCTTCCTTTTTTATCGACTCAGACACCCCGTGTCTTTTATTGGAGCTTTTAGACCATTTATACCTAGCCTAATTGCTAACAGGTATGCACTTCTTGCCATTTTGTTCATTGTTTTTGGGCTGTTTTTGTAGTTCTCTGTTCTTCTCTCGCTCTCTTTCCTTGTGATTAACGACTTCCTTTAATGGTATGCTGGACTTTCTTTCCTTTATTTTTCTTGTATCTATTATTGTGTTTTTTGGCTTGTGGTCAGCATGAGGTTCATCTAGAAAATCTGAAACATACAGCAGTCGATATCAAGTTGATGGTCACTTAAGTTTGAAGACCTTAATTTTTACTCCCACCCTCCATGTTTTACATACATGTTGTCATATTTTACATATTTTTCGTGAGTCCTCTTATCTATTTGTTTTAGATAGAGTTGATTTTACTACTTTTGTCTTTTAATCTTCATGCTAGCTTCATAAATGATCATACCGCCACCTTCACTGTATGCGCTCACTCATGAAATGTTTTCCTTTTATAATTTATGGCCTTCTCTTTTCCACTTAATTCCCTTTAACTCTTCTTGTAAGACTGGTTTAGTGGTGATGAACTCTTCTAACATGTGTTTTCCTGGGAAACTTTCTCTCCCCTTCAATTCAAATGATAACCTGGCCTGGTAGAGTACTTTTTGGCTGTAGGTTTTTTCTGGAGGCCAGAAAGGACAAGGATGATATAGTCAACGTTTCTGCTGAAAAATCAGCTGATAACCTTATGGGGTTTTCCTTGAACTAGTTCTTTCTCTCTTGCTGCTTTGAAAATTCTCTTTAATCTTTAACATTTTTATTTTTGTGTTCCAGGGGAGGTGTACCCACTTTGGTTCCCTTTGTTTGAAACTCTGTTTCCTGAACCTGGATGTCGGTTTCTTTCCCCAGGTTGGTGAAATTTTCATCTATTGCATCTGCAAATAATTTTCCTGCCCCTTTCTCCCTCTCTTCTCCTGGGACCCCTATAATGCAAGTGTTTATTCGCTTGACGTCGTCCAAGAGATTCCTTAGCCTCTCTTCCTTTTTGAAATTCTTTTTCATTTTGCTGTTCAGCTTGGATACTTTCCACCACCCAGTCTTCCAGATCACTGACCCATCCTTCTGTGCCCTCTAACACTGTGGATTCCCTCTAGCCTGTTTTTCATGTCAGTTATTATATTCTTTTTTTTTTTTTAAGATTTTATTTATTTATTTGACAGAGATCACAAGTAGGCAGAGAGGCAGGCAGAGAGAGAGGAGGAAGCAGGCTCCCTGCTGAGCAGAGAGTCCGATGCGGGGCTCGATCCCAGGACCCTGGGATCATGACCTGAGCCGAAGGCAGAGGCTTTAACCCACTGAGCCACCCAGGCGCCCCTCAGTTATTATATTCTTTAACTCTGGTTATTTTTATATTTTTCATCTCTGCTGCTATATACTGTATAATGTACTGAATGTACTGTGTGTCGCTCTCACTGAGTTTATCCCCTTGGCTCTCCAGTCCTGTGAGTCTTATGAACATGAAATTCTTCAAGTGAAATGGAGCTAAGCAATCTACCTGATAGTTTTGTTTTTTCCCAAGATTTGTCTTGGTATTTCATTTGGAACACACTCCTCTGTTTCTTCATTTTGTTTAACTTTGCGCTTTTCTATGAATTAGCCAGAACAGCTATTTCTTAGCTTGAAGGAATGACTTGTATACCAGTGTCCCCTTGTAGACTGTGTATCTGGTGAATTTGGCTGCCTGGAGCCGGCGTGGACGTGGGCTGGGGGGGTGGTCCTGGGGCTCTGCTCACAAAGGGTGCCATGGCCAGACAGCTGACGCTTTTCTGCGTGCAAGCTGGGGAGTCCCACCAGAGGTTGGCCTAGCAGGACAGCTGGAGCTAACGTGGGTACAAGCCAAGGTTCCTGGGATACTTACACAATGGGTGCCTTGACAGGGCGCCTGGAGTCAAAGTGATACAGGCTTGGAATGTTCTGGGTTTCTTGCACCTGGGTCACCTTGGCAAGATCCACCGGTGCCATAGTGAGTGCTCACCCGTGGTGTCCCCAAAAGAACCATCCTGGGGCTGCCCTGGTTGAACAGCTGTGGCTGATGTGGGCGAGGGTCCCGGCACTTACGGACACGCGCACCAGCTAGGATGCCCTGTCAAGGCAGAGGGCGGCTTGTAAACTCTGTTGCTTGCCAGTCCCTTGGACCTGAAGAGCGTTCCAGCAGCTCCCTTGCCATTTGGCTGAGTTCTGGGGCTGTGTCTTTTCTATTTTAGTTATTCTTTGAAATTGCACCTGCTTTTCTGTGTCCCAGGGCACCTAGGGTGGGAGTGGGCTGGGGGCTCACAGAGGCACCCAGGTGACGTATGGCGCCCAGACCCTACTCTTGTCTACACTGTTACGGGGATAGTCACGATGCTTGCCAGCCCCTCTGCCTGGAGAGCATTCTGGCAGCTCTCCCAGTGTTGGCCGGGTTGTAGGTGTGGTTGTTTATATTTTGGTTATACTTTTAACATGCAGCTTTTTCTGTGCCCCACACCTGCTGTACTGGCTCACGGACCCACAGTAGAATCCCTTCCCCATGCCGTTCACGGGACAGGAGGCAGAGGCCCCTTCATTAGGGTGTCTTTGTCTCACCTGCTCTACCCTACATGGTCCCTTTTACCTTTGTGCAGCAACCGCTAGCCCTTGGCTCTCCAGGAGGAACAGCCCTATCAATAGAAGTATATACGCTGTGTCCGGGGAGGAGGGGAGTGCGGGGTCTGCTTATGTTGCCACTGGACCAGGACTCCTTAACCGGTCTTTTTTTAAAAAAAATTTTTATTCCTTTATAGCTTAACCGTATTCATTGTTTTTGCACCACACCCAGTGCTCCATGCAATCCGTGCCCTCTCGAATACCCACCACCTGGTTCCCCCAACCTCCCACCCCCCGCCCCTTCAAAACCCTCAGATTGTTTTTCAGACTATGGACTCTGAAAAACCTGTCTTTTAAAATCAAATCTTATGTCAAATATTCTTTACTCCTTTGCCCACTTCTAGTTCCTTTATGTGTGTGTGTGTATATATATATATTTTTACATCTGAAATAATTGTCTTCCTTCTAAAAAAATTTGTTTATTCAATCTCTCTCTAGTCAGAAGGGTTTAGGAAGTAGAAGTGACAGGACTTGGGGACAGATGCCAGCTTCTGCCACACTCAGGCTTACAGGAGGTACTGCTTTGGGGCACATCAGGTTCGTGTCCAGGAGGCAGAGGTGGACACAAGGAAAGCGGGCAGGTGCTCAGGGCCAGGCTGGGGTGTGAGCAGGAGGCAAAGGGAGGAGCGTGGGACCAAACTCTCAGGAGCCCACAGGACAGCCTGCGTAATGTGGCAGAGAAGCAACAGTCTGAAGTCAGTTCAGAGGAAAAGCAAGAGTGATGGGGGGCGAAAAAGAGAGTGTCTGCCCGAGGGAAAGGTCAGACACTCTCTTTTGCAGCAAGTGCCATGATAGGTGAGAATCCGCCACTGTCCCTGAAGTCTATCCCGAGGCCACTGGTGACTCTGCTGAACCACCTCCAGGCCTCGAAGCTAAAAGGCTGGGAGGGAAGGGGTTCCTGGGGGGGCCTATGGGGGGCAGGGCCAGAGTCCAGGGTCTAGGGGAAGGAGAGAGGGACGCTGGCCATGAAGTCAGAAACGGGGAGTTGTCCATCTTCACATGGCTCAGTGGGGGAGCCCCGCACTGGTGAGCGGTTGGGAGAAGGGCCAGGAACGAGCCCAAGAAGGGAACAGCGAAGTTACAGGACAGCAGGGGTGGGGGGAGCAGGGGACAGCCTCCTCGGTCCCCGGAGAAGGGGCTGGGAGCAGAGCTGGAAAGGGCTGCAGTGAGTTACCAGTGGGGACATGTGCAGAACAGAGGGGTCTGGGACGGTGATTTAGGTCTAAGACTGATGCTGCAGGGATGCGGGGTGGCGAGCAGCTCTGCGCTCGGGGTGGGCGTGGGGGGCTGGAGCTGCACACCAGGGTGAGACTGTGCACATGAACCAGTGCCTTTTCTGCTCCAAGCCCAGGAGGACACAGAAAGGTAGCATGCTGGGCAGACCTCAAGGTTCCTTGAGATCTTATGTTCCTCATGTTCCTTGAGATCTTAAGGACGCTTCTAGAAGAGCATAGCTCAAGTAACAAGGTGGCAATTTTTGGTGGAGACCAAGAGGTGTGCCCGGCCTGGGGGGCATATGAAGACCCTTCTAAGGGTTTGCTCAAACCTCCCTCCCATCCTCAGCCCAGGATGTGGAGGGTCTTCTGCTTCCACTGCGAACGGGAGTGTGGCCCAGCCGCAGTGTTGGCTTTAAAGCCACGAGGGGGGTGGGTCTGGAGTATGGTGGTGGGGATGGGTTGCAGGCAGGGACTGCAGGTGAGCTAGAGCACTTCTGCAGGGGCAGCTGGACGGCCGCTGTAGCCCCGCGACCCTCTCCCATGTGTGCACGGCCTGGCTGCTCCAGGGGAACCCTGCCTGTCGGAGAGAAACAGCTGGAAAATTTGAATGGTGGCTAGTGAGTAGAGCAAAGGGCATTTGTCCTTCAGTTCTTTCCTGGCCTGAGAGTCGGAGTCTTCAAAAACTCTAAATGCAGACCCAGCATCCCTCTTCGTCCGGCCTCTGCCGGTCTCAGTCTCTGGAGAGCCCCCGGGGTGAAGCCGCGGTGCTTGCTGGCTCCCGCTGCAGGCCCGAGTCCATCTGGACGGGAAGGGGAGCGGCCAGCCCGATGTGGGCCCTTTGCCCTTGTTTGTTCGTGGGAGGGGGAAGTCAGCCCTATCCCGTAGGTAAGTCCCAGGCGGGAGTCTGGAGGCCACGGGTGGGCAGGAACCTCCTCCAGCACGGGCGCTGCGTGACCACACTGCGGGGCCAAGGGTCACAGAGAATTTCAAACTTGCGGTTGACCCTTGTGATCTCAGGCTGGTCCAAGTTTCGCCCCGGCCCCACGGCATTGTGGGGACCGCATCTCTGCGGTAGACGGCTGGGCTCTCAAGTGCCATCGGCTGCTGCCCCCTGGGCCTCCCCCTGCGCTCGGCTCAGCCCAGCACGTGTGCAGGCAGTGGGTGCTCCGCGGACCCCGGCAGGCGCGCCACAGCTTAGGAAGGGGGTCAAGGAGCCTTTATCTCTGGAGCTCCAGCAGGAGGAGAAAAAGAAAAAGACCTTGGCAGGGAGACCGTCCAGATTCTGCCCGGAAGCAGGCATTTGGTCCGCTCTTGAGACCATCGCCGCCCTGTGATGCTCGGACTACACTGACGCGGGGAGGAAAGGCAGCCTCTCTGGTCACCTGTGTGCCCGGGTCTTTTTTTCTGCTCACTGCGCTTCCTTTCCCCAGCGTGCACGGTCTCATCTCTTAGAGCAGGTGCCATGGAGACGGAACGAGGGCAAAACGCCACACGTAATCTGGCGACCATCACGAGGAGATTTCAACTGGAAAAGTAGAGGGCTCCTAACAGTGTCTGCATGAAAATTACAGGCACATTATACAGACACAGGATTATAATGCTTGCCTAGGAAGCTTCTAAGAAAAAAAAAATCCTACAGGACTTACCTCTGGGACAAGCAGGCTTCAGCCCGTCGGGAGGGAAAGTATGGCTGATAGTACTTAGGGTAGGCAGGGATGTGACGCTCCTTTCAATGAGCTTTTTTATCCCCCACCACCCTGTAATTTTTTCCCCTTGAGTTCCCACTTTAATTTTTTCATCATGCTACATGTACTCTTTAATCCCCATCCCTGTCTCCCCCCCCCACCCCGCCACCTCCCTTCTGGTAACCATCAGTGTGTTCTCTCTAGTCAGGAATCTGTTTTGTGGCTTCTCTGTCTCTCTCTTTTCTCTGCCTACTTGTTTAATTCCACATATGAGTGAAATCATATGGTATTTGTCTCTGACTTATTTTGCTAGCATTATACTTTCTAGCTCTTTCCAGCTCCATCCATATTACTGCAAATGGCAAGGGTTCATTCTTTTTGATGGCTGAGTAATATTCCTGTGTGTGTGTGTGTGTGTGTGTGTGTGTGTGCATGTGTAATCACATCATTATCCATTCATCAATTGGTGGACACTTGGGTTGCATCCGTGGTTTGGTAATTACAAACAATGCTGCAAAAAAAAAAAAAAAAAAAAAGAGATGCATATATCCCTTTGTATTAGTGTTTTTATATTTGGGGGATAAATACTCAGTGGTGCCATTGCTGGGTCATAGGGTATTTCTATTTTTGACTTTTTGAGCAGCCTCCATGCTGTCTTCCACATTGGCTAGATCAGCCAGTTCACATCCCAGCCCCCCCACCCCCTGCCCCGACAGTGCCAGAGAGTTCCTTTTTCTCCATATCCTCACCAGGATGTTTCTCCTGCTTGTGATTTTAGCCGTTCTCACAGGTGTGAGGCGGTACCTCATTGTGTTTGCATTTGCATTTCCCTGACTGAGTGATATTGAGCATTAATTCATGTGACTGTTGGCCATATGTCCAGATGGACATATGGATGGAGAAATGTCTGTTCATGTCTTCTCATTTTTAGGAAGATTTATTTATTTTAGGGGATTGTGGGGGAGGGACAGAGGGAGGGAATCCTTGAGCAGACTCTCTGCTGAGTGTGGAGCCCAACTCAGGTTCTTGACGTCACGACCCATGAGATCATGATCTGAGCTGAAACTGGGACCCAGGTGCCCCTCTTCTTCTCCTCATTTTTAATTGGAGTATTTGGTTTTGGGTGTTGAATTGTATCTGTTCTTTACATACTTTGGATACTAATCCTTTCTCAGATGTGTCATTTACAAATATCTTTTCCCATTCAGGAGGTTGTCTTTTAGTTTTGTCTATTGTTTCCTTTGCTGTGCAGAAGCTTTTTACTGTGATGTAGTCCCAATAGTTTATTTTTGCTTTTATTTCATTTGCTTCGGGAGACCTATCTAGAAAATTTTGCTATGCCAATGTCGCTCAGTGTTCTCTTTAATTTTTATGGATTTTGGAAGATCTCACATTTAGGTCTTTAACCCACTTGGAGTTTATTTTTATGTATGGTGAGAGAAAGAGGCCTGGCTTCATTCTTTTCATGCGGTCCCCCAACCCAACAAATGGCTTCCTTAACACCATTTGTTAGAGATGGTCTTTTTTTCCCCATCATTCATCCTTTGTCAAATATTAATTGACCATATAATGGTGGATTTATTTCTGGGTTTCCTATTCTGTTCTATTGATCTATGTGTTTATTTTTATGCTAGTATCACACTCTTTTAATTACTACCACTTTGTAGTATAACTTTAAATCTCAAATTGTGATACTTGGCAGTTTTGTTTTTCTTTTTCAAGGTTGCTTTGGCTATTCGTGATCCTTTTTGGTTCCATACATATTTTAAGATTGTTTTTGTAGTTCTGTGAAAAATGTTGTTGGTATTTTGATAGGGATTGCATTAAATATATAAACTGCTTTGGATAGTATAAACACTTTAACAGTATTTGTTCTTTCAATCCATGACTGTGGAATATCTTTCCATTCATGTTGTTTTGAATTTTTCATCAGTGTTTTGTAGTTTTCAGAATATTAATTGCTTCTTGGCCTTTTGGTTAAGATCAAGTGTATAGTTTTCAGAATACAAGTATTTTGCTTCTTTGGTTAAGTTTATTTCTAACATATTTTATTGTTTTGGTGCAGTTATAAATGGGATTGTTTTCTTAATTTCACTTTCTGCTGCTTCATTATTAATCTATATGAATGCAATTGATTTCTGTAGATTGATTTTGTATCCTGTAATTTTACTTAATTCACTTATCAGTTTTAGCAGTTTTCTGATGGAGTATTTAGGGTTTTCTATATACAGTATCATGTCCTCTGCAAATAGTTTTCCTTTTTCCCAATTTGGATGCCTTTTATTTCTTTTCCTTGTCTGATTGCTATGGCTAGGACTTCTAGTGCTATTTGAATAAAAGGGCAAGAGTGGGCATTCTTGTCTTGTTTCTGATCTTAGAGGAAAAGCTCTGTTTTTCTTAAAAGTATATTAGCTGTGGGTTTGTCACATCTGTCCTTTGTTGAGAGTTTTTATTATGAATGGATTGAATTTTGTCAAACACTTTCTCAGCCTCTATTGAAATGGTCACATAATTTTTATTCAGTTTGTTAATATGGTGTATCATGTTGATTTTTGTGGATATTAAACCATTCTTGCCTCCTCAAAATAAATCCCACTGACTGTGGTAAGTGATCTTTATAATGTATTGGTGAATGTGGTTTGCTAATATTTTGTTGAGGACTTTTACTTTTATTTATTTGACCAAGAGAGGTCACAAGTAGGCAGAGAGGCAGGCAGAGAGAGAAGGGGAAGCAGGTTCCCTACTGAGCAGAGAGCCCGAAGTGGGACTCCATCCCAGGACCCTGAGATCATGACCTGAGCTGAAGGCAGAGGCTTTAACCCACTGAGCCACCCAGGAGCCCCTGTTGGGGACTTTTGAATTGATGTTCATCAGGGATATTGGCCTGTTTCTTTCTTTCTTTTTTTTTTTTTTTTGTAGTGTCTTTGGTTTTGGTATGGGGGTAATGCTGGCCTTGTAGAATGTATTTGGAAGCTTTCTTTCCTCTTCTAATTTTTGGCATAGTTTGAGAAGAATAGGTATTAACTCTTCCTTAAAGGTCTGGTAGAATTCATCTGTGAATACTCTTTCATTTATTGGGATTTGTTTGATTACCGATTTAATTTCATGATATAATTGTTCTGTTCAGCTTTTCCATTCTCCCTGATTCTGTTTTGGAAGATTTTATGTTTCTAGGAATGTGTCCGTTTCTTCTAGGTCATCCAATAATGTTGATATGTATTTTTTTGTAGTTCTTTGTATTTCTGCGGTGTTGGTTGTTACTTCTCTTTCATTTCTGATTTTGTGTCTTCTTTTTTTTTTTCTTGGTGAATCTGGCTATCAATTTTATATTTCCAAAGAGCCAGCTCTTGGTTCTGTTGATCTTTTCTCTGGGTGGATTTTTCTTTTTTTGTCTCTTTCATTCAATTTCTGCTCTGACTTTTATTTTCTTCCTTCTAACTTTGGGCTTTGTTCTTTTTCTAGTTCTTTCTCTAGATGTAAGGTTAGATTGTTTGAGATTTTTCTTTTCTTCTTCAGGTACACCTGTATTGGCATAAATTTCCCTCTTAGAACTGCTTTTGCTGCATCCCAAAGATTTCGAGTTGTGTTTCCATTTTCATTTATCTCCATGTGTTTTTTAATTTCCTGTTTGGTTTCTTCATTGACCCTTTGGTTGTTTAGCACCACATGGCCATGGTTTTCCAGTTTTTTTCTTGTAATTGATTTCTACCTTCATTCAAGGTGTTCAGAAAAGATGCTTAATATGATTTAAATCTTCCTAAACTTACTGAGCCTTGCTTTGTGGCCAAACATGTGTGCTATCCTAGAGGCCGTTGCACGTGCCCTTGAACAGAGTGTGTGTTCTGTTGTTTTGGATAGGATATTTTATACATCTGTCGCATCCACCGAATTTAAGGTGCCTTCCAGGACTCAGATTCCTTACTGACTTCCTGCCTCAATGATCTATGATCGATGTCATGGGACGTTAAAGTCCTTTACTATTATCATATTGCAGTCCATTTCTCCCTTTTGATCTGTTAACATTTTCTTTCAGTGTTCCAACGCTGGGTGCATAGATGCTTGTTGTTATAGGCGCTCGTTGAATTGATCCTTTTGTTTTGTAATGCCCTACTTTGTCTCTTGTTAGAGTCTTGTTTTGAACTCTTTGTCAAATATGTTGCTACCCCCCCATTTGCATGGAATATCTTTTTCCCTCTTTACTTTAGTCTGTATGTGTCTTTAGGTCTGAAGTGAGTCTCTACTAAGTAGCCTATAGATGCATCTTCCTTTTTTTACCCATTCAGACACTATGTCCTTTACTGGGACCTTTAGACCATTTACATCCTAATTATTGGTAAGCATGGACATGTTGCCATTTTAATTTTCTCTGGTTGTTTTTCCAGTTCTTCTCTGTCCTTTCTTCTTTTACTCTTTCCTTGTGATTGTCTTTAGTGTTGGCTTTCTTTCCTATAATTTGTGTGTATCTTTTACAGGTTTTCAGTTTGTGTTTGCCATGAAATTCATTCACTTTTAACACCCTAACACAGGTGCTCTGCTTTGTGGATATGGGGGAAAGGGGTGCACAGCAGAAGAGGAAAGACTCCTTCCCAACAGTGATATCAAACATTTCTCAGCTGTCAGTATTAAGACTAATTTTTTTAAAAGGTTTTATTTATTTATTTGACAGAGATCACAAGTAGGCAGAGAGGCAGGCAGAGAGAGAGGAAGGGAAGCAGGCTCCCCGCTGAGCAGAGAGCCCGATGTGGGACTCGATCCCAGGACCCTGGGATCATGACCTGAGCTGAGGGCAGAGCCACCCAGGCGACTTTCAAGACTAATTTTTAAAACACAAGTTTATAAACAGAAGCCATCTAGCTTACAACTGAGATGCATGTGCAGTACAGCATAACAACATTTACCTTATTTACCTAATTTTAAAACAAATTAGGCCCTTATGGGGGGTGCGAGTGAGGAAGGGAGAAGGGATACGTCTACAGAACCAGCTGGGGCCAAGGCTTTCAGTGCTTCGGGAAGATGCAGGCTAGACATCTTTATTAGGCACTGGAGGGCTTTCTTTCTCTGCCAAGAGGTCTCCATTTAAGTCATTTCTGAACTTTGTTTCAAGCTTGTATTATGCACGTTCTAGTCTTGGTGGAGGATAGTCTCCAAAAGTTTCTCGAGTCACTCTCTGGACACTTTCTAGTCGGTTTTCAGGAATGATCCTTGAATCCATGTGTATATCCAGCTCAAGGGTTCATTCTTCTAGGGGCGTAGTAGAATTTTAAGTTTCAGAAGTCTGATTATGCTGTTTAGAAACAATAGCCTTGGGGCGCCTGGGGGGCTCCATCGGTTGAACTGCTGGTTCGTAGTTCTGGCTCAGGTCCTGACCTCCGTGTCCCGGGATGGGGCCCCAGCCAGGCTCCGTGCTCAGCAAGGAGCCTGCCTGAGATTCTGTCTCTCCCTCTGTGCCTCTCCCTGCTCCTGCTCTCTCTCTCAAATAGAAATCTTTAGAAAAATAAAAACTGTAGCCTTAAGTGAGTCCAGACGCCAGCTTCTGAGGTCCATTTTCACAGTCGTCTGGCGCCTGTTGGCAATTGTCCGTGCCTGACCCACAAGGGGTTTACTGCTCTTCAGCTGACAGGAGCAAGCGGAGGTGTGGTGGAGCCTGGGGATAGTGGACACTGGTTTGGCTTGTCTATACTGTGCTCCCCAGATAATTTGAGTCCACACTGCATTCTCCTCAGTGTCTCTGAAGCAGATCGTCACATTTTCTAAAACTCTCTGAAGAATTTTCTCAAACGAACTTTTGAATTGTTCCATATCAGAAAGGTCAAGGTCTCTACCTGGTCCTTTACTCCTCTGAAAGACATTCCAAATGTCCCGGGGCTGACGCAGCTGGGTCTAAAGGAAGTCTGACAGGGCCCGGAGACTGGCCCGCTTCTCCTCACAGAGCAGAACCAAGTCCTGAACGAGAGAGTCCTTTCTCTGCCAGAAGCTGATGGTCTGCGGTTGATTTTTCAAACAAACAAAAAATCCCAGGCTTAGAGGATTGTCGTCATTTCTGCCATTGGGATTGTGTGTTGGTTTCTATGAACTGCATGGAACAGCGACTTAATCTTGAAGGACTGACCTCGTGCGGTGGCCCCTGTGTGGACCGTGTGCGCAGGGGCTGGGGGCCTTGGAGCACGCTGTTCCTGGGCGAGCCTGGTGACGCGGCTGGAACCGAGGCGGGCGTGGGCAGGGGCTGGGGCTGGGGAGGCACAGGCCTTCCCACACCGAGGGCGCCCTGGCTGGAGGCTGCCGGTGACTCAGCCACTATCCTTGTGTGGGCCCCAGGGCTCTGCAGGCAGGGGGTGCGTTGGTGGGGTGGCTGGACGTAGGCCAGGCATGAGCTGGGGAGGTCTGTGGACCCTCGATGCAGGGCTGCCCTGGCAGGGTGTCTGGAGCGGGTAGGGGGTAAGGGGCCAGAGGTTCCAAGGGCTCTGAGCAGAGGGTGTCTGCAGTGCAGCGGAGCAGAGCCGGGCATCGGCCAGAGGGTCCGGGGGCAGTCTTCAGTTGAGTGGCATGGGCCCACAGTGTCGCAGTGTGCTCTGCGCCCGTGTCACCTCGGTGAGCTTGTTGGAGCAGTCGTGTGCTGAGTGGGGTGTCCCAGTGTGTGCCGTCTGGGCCCTCTTTGTGGGACAACTGGGGCTGGTGGAGACTAGGAACCTGTGGTTCACGGAGGCGACGGGCCAGCGAGGGGCTCTAAGTAACAAGGTGCAAGGGGCCCAGGAACCGGGGCCTTCGTCGGCCCCTCCGACCTGGCTGCTGCTCGCCGGGCTGCTGGGTCTGGGTCTTCTCTTAATTTGCACTGCCCTTCGACACTGGGGCTTCTCGTCTGTGCCCACGGTCCCCGGGGCAGGTACCCCCTGCACTCCCAGCGTTGGCCGGGGTTGCCTTCGTTCTGTGTTTGTCTCTCGGGCTCTTCCTCCTGCTCGCTCGCTCGCTCGCTCTCTCTGTCTTGCGCGCAGATGCTGCTCGGTCAGCCTCAGCCCTTCTTCAGGAGACACTGCTCCGTCCAAGCTGGAGCTTGGGGGGCGCCTGTGCTGGAGGGGAGTTCGAGGCCTTCCTCTGTCGCCAGGTTGGACTGGAGATCTCGAGGAGCTATTTTTAACCTACAGAAATGTTCCAGCACAAGGGATATTCAAGTAACTCTTAAAACGTGTTCTAGGCCAAAGAGCAGAGTTTACTTTGTGAGCGGGGTTCACGGGGGGCCGGCGGCACGATTTCTAGGGAAGGGGCGACTGATCCACGGACCTTCAAGTGTTCATGGTGGAGTTGTTTTCCTAAAGACCCGGAAAAGCAAATGACCTAGAAAGGAGTTCTCCGCGTCAGCGTCTGGGGGTGCGGCATTTGGGACAAGGATTTTGCTGTCGTTTTAGCTTTTCTCGATAGATGAGATGAGTATTTAGAGCGAAGTACGGTTTTGGGAATAAGACCCAAGGGATAGCGATGACTGGAAATTCATTGTAATTTCAGTTTAAGGCATTTTTATTTCTCCCTCTGTAGAAATGACTGTGGGAGTGGCCCGTGTGAATTCGCTTGTCATTTTGTTCTGGCTGGGGCTGGGCTGGGCTGGGCTGGGCTGGGGCTGGGCTGGGCTAGAGGCCTCTTTCACCTGTGCACCATCACGAACAGGTTCGGGACAGGCGAACGACAGACATTGTTTGCATAGATTAATTTGCAGAAAATTTATGAACAAAGAGAAAGGAAACTCCGTGGTCACAAAAGAGAAAAGGCTATATTCTCTACCATTACCTCATCCCTGCCACCTGTAACCACCCAACAGCTGCTCCTCGGAGAGTTCTTAATTTAAAAAGGGACTTTCGCTGTGTTCCCAATTCTCTCCTGCCTTGAAGGTGGTTAGTTCTCTGACGACTATGGCAGTACTTCCACTTACATAAGGTTTTCCTCTCTGCAAACTGCTCTACATAGGTGACCTGGTTCCACCCCTGGGGAGGCAGGTAGCGCAGACCACCCCCGCCCCCAGCACACACACTTAACAAGTTCTCTCCGGCTGCGGCGGGGGCAAGTCACGGTGTCTTCCGGGGCGGGCTCACGTGGGCGTGAACACCAGTGGGAATGGGTCTCTCTCTCCCCACTCGGCGCTGCCAGCAGCGAGCGGATTCTCCGATGCTATCCTTTAAGATCGGACCCCTATTACGGATTTTTCTTTCTTTCATCCTGGGGGATGGGGAGTCGATGCTGGAGCCTGACGTCCTCACTCCCAGGTTAACGCGGGGATTCTGGCTACGCCTGGGGTTCCCGCTACGCCGCAGCCTCATGGTTTGAAGCAGCTTCCCCGCCTGTTTAATGGTGCTTGGGGCTGCCCTCCGCCAGGAGGGTAGGAAAGGACATGCAACTTCGTGTCTTCAAGAGGAGAAAGGGAAAGAACAGGGTCTGATGTCACCAGCAGGTGGCGCTGCGATAAAAGCAACCGAGACACCCCGGGCGGGCCAGGTTGGGCTTCCGAGCCCCAGGGCCCCTTCAAGGCCGGGCTTCCGTATCCCCGGGGCCCAGGCCAACCGGCCTGCTTCATCCCACACCAGACCACTTCCACGCTCCTCGAACGGGGCCGTCTGCGTCTTCACAAGGCGGCAAGCTTGCTAGGCTTCGGCTCTAACCTCTTCGTCTCCCTGTCTCGGACCCTCTCCCAATCCCGCGGCCTTCCTGGAGGAAGCAGGGAATGTGGCCGGGGAGGACGTCCCCCTCTCTCATACTCACCCCGAGATCTCCCAGCACTTCACAGTGTTATAAGCCGCTCCGCCTGTACTATTAGATGCGGCCCTAACCAGACGTGAACAGAAAACTCCTCAGAAAAATCACAGGGGAACTCGCACGCAAGCCCAAGCCCCGGGCTCTGGCTACCTACCATGGGCTCATCTGCCCTTACCTTTTCATCCACGTGCTGGTCTAGCCTGGGCTCCTAAAGGACAAAAACTCATCCCTCGTCTCTGCAGTAGCTTCCATGTGGCTCAGCGTGACTCATAAATGGAGAAGCAGGACCGAACTGGGCTCAGGAAACCCCCGGCTGCAAGCCTGTCCCCCTGCTCCCTCATCTGCCACGGAAGCTCAGGCAGGACTAAGACTGTCCACGGACTGGGTGATCCCAGGGGCTGCCCGTGGCACTGGCAGTTGCTCCGGGACCGTCACATCTTCAGATCGTCGCAGCCTCCGTTGCCCACACTCCAGCAGCAAGTGCCGCTCCTGGGGAGTGAGCGCCCGCGCTCGTCGGGGTCTGCCTGGCTGCAGCCTAGCCATGGGGTGGTTTAAGAACTCAGAAGTCCAAGAACTAGCCCACGTCTTCTGTAGCAAGTAAGGCACTCCTGTGCAGCCGCAGAGCTTCCCCCGTGTGCTCCGGTCCACCTGGAGCAGGACAAAGACGAGGGCAGGGCGCGGATGGCTGGCGCTGGGCGTGCGAGCCTGAGCTGGTTTTGCTTCCCGTCCGCAGCAGAGAGCGCTGCCTAGACGGGGGCAGCCTTGTCCCTTGGTGCCTGCGCCCCTTACTGGGCCGAGTTCATCCCGTGGTCTTCGTGAATTTCACAGTGTACGTTTGTACAGGTAGCCAGACCCGGAAGAAAGCGCGGCCATTACCAAGACAAGGCTGGTCCGCTGCTGTGGCCCCCAGCGAACGGGCAGCCCGTCACCGAGTCTATAGTTTAGGAATACTAATTGCCTGTCCTGGCACTGAGCTAGCTAGGGACCCCTGCAGGGCCGGCCTGAAAAGGAAGACAGGTCTGCCTGGGAAACTGGCCCATGTGAGCTAGAGAGGCCCAACAGCATCTAGAACATGTGGTTCATGAGGTACGAGGTTGGGGCGAAGGGGGGTGCTAGTGTCTGCAAACGAGGCCAGGAAGTCGGCTGGCTATACTGGATTTCCCGGTGGAGGAAACCTAGTGCTAGTGGTGGAGACGGGGGCAGCCAGTTCGACTTTCACTGTTCACATAAAGGTCTAGTAACCTGTTCATGTGGATCGAGGGGTCCCTGAGAGAATTGGAAAGAACTTGGCTTTGTGGGAGGAGTTTCCCGGGGAGCGCCTCTATATAACCTCTATCTGTCCCTGGTGATCATGACAAGAAATAGAAAGGCGGGAAGACCAGCCCTGCATGTTGCTGACCACAGGGTCCATTTCACTAACTCATTCAAGTCAGTTCACTTGTCGGGTGTTTTCCCTTCAAAAAAAAAATCAGGCAGAAATATCTGGTAGCCCCAAAGTTACATCCATTCATTCCAAACCCAAGCTGGGTGTGATCTTAGAGACACACCTGGCTCCTGGGACAAAAGCAGATGGGTCTAATACTTGTAAATTTTATATTTATTATAACAAAAATTATGACATGTTCATTTGTGCATTCTGCTTTAATATAACTCTCGGTATGTCAGTGATCTAATTGAACGCTATACAATCATGCTGATTGTGACAGCAGTAAGGAACACGAAAAGTGTCTGCAAAAGTCAAGAGGCTGGGTGGGGGCAGGAGAGGAAGGAAGAGGGTCAGAAGCCCCTCGGGTGCAGGCTGGTTTCTAGCAGCCCAAGATCCACCTTATTTGGACAGAAGTGCTCTCTTCTGGGTCAGCCGCGCACTGAGTGAGCTCCAAGGGTGGAGGGGGGTAGGGTGGGGGGTGCTGTGGGGCAGGGTTGGGGGGGGTAGGAACGTGGGTTGTGTAGGCTGTGTCCTTATGCCAAAACTACAAAACATCTGAAGCGTCACTATACAACACTGAGCTATTTACAATAGAAATTTCTCAATCAACTGTTCTCTCAGAGAAAATTAGTGAATCCCAGTGACTTAAGTCACCTGACAGAGTAAAGCAACTCCTAGGAGTTAGTCTCCATATTCTACAAATGTCTGTCATTTTCAAGACAAAAAAAAAAAAAAAAAAAGGCCTTCCCCTCCCCCCAAAGAAATACAGAATTACAATATTATTAAAGTCATTTAGCACTGGCAACCGGCCCTGCCTTCCGAACAAAACAACAAAAAGCCGTTTTAAAAAATATTACATTATCATTAACCGTTTCTCTGTAATATATTAAACCTTTTGTTCTTTGTCTTTACACGTCTGAGATGTTAGGGGAGGAGGTTAACAAATTTAAACCCTGGGGTAGAGCATCACCGGAAGAAGAGTGGAAATTGTGAAAAAAATGGCCAACGGGAGGAGAAGGGCGCGGGCGGGGGACGTGGGGCGGGCGTGGAGTGAACCCCTGGTTTAACGTGAGCCTGCGAGACTCGTGCAACTCGGTCTTTCTCGGTTAGTTTATTTGTGAACCAGCGCTCGGGTGGGTCATAGCGGCGTGTCACAGTAGTCCGGCAGCGGGTCCCCGGGGCACGGCCGCGGCGGCGGCTGCAGGGGCGGCGGCGGCTGCTGCTGCTTCATCATCTCCTTGACCTCCTCCTCCAGCTCCGGGGGGATGATGAACTGGTCCTCGGGGTCCGGCTGCGCCGGCGCCGCGAAGTAGCCCCCGGGCTTGCGGAGGGGCGCGTCCGCGGCCACCTCGATCACGTTGTGGCTCCGCTCCTGCGGCGCCACCGAGCCGTTGGCCCGGCGCCGCCCGATGGTCCCCGCGGCCGCGCCGTCCGGCCTCCGGGGCGGCCCCGGCTCGTCCTCGTTGGCGCTGATGACGATGCCCTCGTCGCTGGCCTCGGCCGGCGGGTGCGGCGGCCGCCGCTTCTCCTTCTCCCGCGCGCGGCCGCAGTGGATGTCCACCTCGACCTCCACGCGGCTGCCGTTGCTGAAGACGCCCTCGATGGGCTCCTCGTCGTCGCTGTCCAGGCCGTTGTCGGAGAAGGCGCTGGAGAAGGTGGCGCTGGACAGCTGCCGCTGGAAGCAGTGCGCCAGGCCGCCGGGGTGCAGCAGGCAGCGGGGCTCGCCGGCGCCCGCGGGGCTGCTGTCGGGCGGCGCGCCGGGCGGGGGCTCGTCGGACGCGGTGGAGCCCACCTCGCTGCTCATCTCGGACGCCGACAGCTCGCTGCTCATCTCGGACGCCAGCCCGCTGCTGGACGACGGCACGCCCGGCGCGTCGGCCGGCCGCTCCCTGCCCGCCATGCCCGCGGGCGGCGGGAAGAGGCCGGGGCTGGGCGGCGGCCCGGCGCCGCCCGCGCCCAGCTCGCAGCAGCAGAAGCTGTCCTCGGGGACGCTGAGCTGCACCACCACAGCGCTCAGGCTGTCGTGGCAGCCGTAGCTCTGCGCCAGCGTGCACAGCTTCTTGGCGGCGGCCAGCGCGTCGGGCACATGGCGCACGGCCGCCACCGCCTCCTCGACCGACAGGCTGTCCCACAGGCCCTTGCTGCCCAGGATGAAGAACTCGTCCTGGGGCGTCAGGGGCACGGACTGCACGTGGGGGCGCGGCACGACGCTGGGGTGCAGGAAGGTGTAGCCCAGGATGCGCGTGGACTCCGTCACTCCGTTCACCTTGCCGTCCTGCGGGGGTTGGGGGATGGGGGGTAAGGCAAGTGGGGCGCAGAGAACGCCCCCCCCCCCCGCCCCCTCCACCAGCCAGGCTGGCCTCGTCTCTCCCCGGACTGACCAGCTCCTGCCACGGGATACGGGGCTGCATGCGGTGCTGGGGGTCCTGGGGGCGTTGGGGGCCCTGTGGGGGGGGGGGAAGGGGATCTCTCGGCTCCTGCAGCCCCGCACCATCTCCCGGCACACAGGGTGGGCTCAGCACTTTGTGGGGAGCCAGGGACCAGGGCAGCTCCCCAGGGCCTGGAGTTGGGGACCAGGGCAGCTCCCCGAGGGCCCAGAGTTGAAGGGTTGCTGTAAACCCCGGCCTGGGGCTCCGCCCTGGCAGGTTTCTCAACAGAACCACTGTGAGCAGCTGTGGCCAAGCCACCCTTGTGGTGGAGCCGTCCTGTGCGACGGGTGGAGGAGCAGCTCCCCTGCCTCCCCCTGCCACCCGCCCAGAGCGCTCTTCACCCAGCCGTGAAGACCCAGTGTCCCCGTGGGGGCTGGGGCTGCGAAGAACCGGAGTGGCACGGCGCTCCCTCACTCAGGCACAGGAGCCACGCTCCAGAAATCACAACTGGCCGCTAATGCACTGATCCGCGGGTCTCAGAAGACAGGACGGATCCGCGGCGTTGGGGAAAGGAAGCTCAAAGGCTTCCAAGGCCAAGCCTGCAAGCGGCAGAGTCAGGGTACCCTGATCCCAGTAGTGGATCTTGGCGCGCCCCGTCAAGTCCCGAACCGGAGCCTTCACAGAAGAGCTGGTGAGCCTCAGGTGAGCTAAGGCCACGAGGCACTGGGCAGAGCCTCGGACCCAGGGAAGCCATGGAGAAGTCGTTCACGATCCCTCTGTGATGCCTTGGCCTCTCATTCAGAGCCTCTGCTTTGTGACCCTGCAGACTTGGGATGTTGCCGGCTTCTGCCATGACCCTGGCCCCCTCCTCCCTGCCACCCCGGGGAAAACCGCGCTCTCCTCACCTCCGTGATAATGGCCTTGTGCTGTTTAATTCTCTTCCGTTCTTCCTCACAGCTCATGACGTACGATCGGGACAGCGGCAATGGCTTCCCGTTCCGACAGAGAACCGTTTGGCACTTGCCCACATTCGCAGAGGTCAAGGTGAAAGACCCTCCTGGGTCCGTGGGATCATGCTTGATATGACAGAGGACAGCAGCGCCTCCAAGTTTCTGCCCCGCGGTTCCAAGTTTCCTGGAATCCAGAGAGCACAGGTAAAAACCCAGACACAACCTGTCAGGGTCACTTTTGCTAACTCAGCAGGAGGAGAAACACAGTCCGGGTTCCACTCGGCCTCTCTCACCAAAGCAACTTGGAAGGGCGTGTGTGCGGCGTCTGTCCCCAACCCCAGCCCTCTTGTCGGCTCACAGCTCGGGGAGGGTCACTTCACCGCTGAAGGAGCCTTGGTCCGGCTGCATCCGGCCTCCTACTGCCTCATCATGACGCTGCAGGGACGGCCGCGGAAGGGCTAGTTCTCTCCCCGTCCGCCTCTTCCCATGCCCTCCGCCCCAGCGAGGGAACCGAGGGAGCCCTTCAACAGGCGTCACGACTCCACACACAGACCCACGCACCTCAGCGTGACCTGGACGCCCACGTCTTGACCTTTGTAAGGACACTGGCTGGTAGGAAGGAGCCTTTAATTTCGGGACCATTCATGTTCTTGCCTTGCCTTTCTCTACCAGTGTTACTTATTCCAGAATATTCACAGGAAGGACTGTCTAGTGACCAAAGGGCTGGAGATCCACTCCTTTTATCCGTGACCCCACTCTCCGCACGGAGCACGCGCAGCACCCGCACGTTCTGACAAAAGGAGCCCAGAATTCCTGTCCCAAGCCTCCCAGTGCCCGGCCAACCCTGAGTGGTACCGAAGCCAGAAGGCGAAGACAGGCTCGTTTTCCAGGGCAGCCCTGCGGGTCCTGTCAGCTCCTGTCAACGGTCAGTGGTAGGCGGCAGCGGCACCAGCCATGGAAACCAGCGCTGCCCGCTCGACTGAGTTAGGATGTCAGCCCCAGGCAGACACACGGTTCCCCGGGGGCGGAGGAAGATCACTCCCGATCCCACGTCCTCTTACCAGGGAAAAGACGGGCCTATGAATGGCGCCGGAGATGAGTTGACAGTCCGGGTCTGTGAGCTCGGTCCCGTGGCCTTCCCTGACCAGACGGGGCCGGAGGCCTGACCAGGGGGGCACTGCCTGCCCCCTTTCAAGGCACAATGGCTCCTCTGAGCAAAGCCAGCAACTGGACAGTATGTGGGGACCAGCACAGCTGGGGGAGCAGAGTTTGAGGTTCTTAATTCTTGTTCCGTGCTCGAGTGTCGATAGACAGTGGACCTCTCTGGAGCGCGGGCGTGACGGGGGTGCGTGTGCACGTTCGTGCATAGGAGGATTTGTGTTTGCTTCGTTCCCCAGGACACAATGGTGATAAGAACAGAAAAGCAGATCGATGTGGCTGGTTGTTGGGACGTCCTCTGCGGTCCTACTACCTGCACCGGGTCAAACTCTGGCTGCGTCATCTACTAACGAGAAACTCGTTTTCCTTCTCTGTACCTCAGTTGCTCATCGGTAAGGTAAGTACATTCTACCCAGTGAGATAGTTAATGTTGCTGTACGGCATGTGGGGTATTTAAAACAATGACTGGTGCATGTTAAGGGATCACGAAATACTATCTGTTATCAGTAGTTAATTGCTAACGGTAGGTGCCCGCTGGAATCTGAAGGACAGAAGCGAGTCCAGAAGCAGCGCGCCTCACCAGAGCGCTCTACCGAGCTCTTCAGGTCTCGGGGTAACTTTAAGGCTGCTCCCAACCAGCACTCTGAGCAGATTCTTTCTCTACCCTTGTTGCAAAGCTACTTGCTCTGGCGGATGACCGCGGGAGAGAAAGAGGAGCGCTCGGCATTGCTCTCGCGACCTTGAGCACACGCCCCGTGGCCTGGGCCCATGGCAGTGTGTGCCGTACAGGATGGACAGACAATTCCTTCACAACCTGCAAAGCCACTGCAGTGACTTGAGGAGGAGCAATTCTTTGAAGGAGGGAATGCTTGTGGCATTCGCCCCTGAGAGTTACCAACACAGTTTCAGTTTCTACAGTGACCAAAAGCTCTACACTAAATTCCTGTCACTGACTCAGCCTCCTACAAGGTCGTCTGAGCACCAGTATGTCTTGAGTGGACACTGTCCAGCCCTGATCCTGACGCAAAACCAGATCACCTGAATGCCTCCTGCATGCCCTCGGGGGACAAACAGTGCTTTGAGACCACTGGCCAAACACTCATGGAGAGCAGGGCGGAGAGCAGGAAAACCCAGCGGGGATAGGAAGGTTCTTACCTTTGCATGACAATGAATGTGTTCACCATGTACTCCTCCTCGTTTTTTGTCTTCTGCAGCTCTTCGGCCAGAATGTCACTCATGGTGCACTGGAGGAGGTAGGGTACCTCGACATTCCGGTCTCCATCAAACACCCCGTACAGGGCCTCCCGGCTGTCACAGAAGTTGTTCACTGACAGCGCCGCAACACACAACCTGCAGGGCGAGAGTGATGGGTGCTGAGTACCTGCGGGGCGAGTGTGATGGGTGCTGAGTACCTGTGGGGTGAGAGTGATGGGTGCTGAGTACCTGCGGGGCGAGAGTGATGGGCGCTGAGTCCGCCCTCCTCCCTTCCCCAGCCCAACACTGTGGCCAGTCTTGTTGCCTCCTTCCTGACCTCAGACGGGGAAGAGTAACTAAGGCAAACTCACCCCAGCTAACTGATTCCAACTCATTTCCTAAAGCAAAGAAGAATGATGAACACTGATACCTCACATAGGCCACCCTCCCCCCCAGTCTTCTGATTTTTTTTTAAGGTTTTATTTATTTGACAGATCACAAGTAGGCAGAGAGGCAGGCAGAGAGAGAGGGAGGAAGCAGGTTCCCCGCTGAGCAGAGAGCCCGACACGGGGCTCAATCCCAGGACCCTGAGATCATGACCCGAGCCGAAGGCAGAGGCTCTAACCCACTGAGCCACCCAGGCGCCCTCTGATTTTATTTCTGAATGGCAGACAAAGAAAAAGAAGAGGAGGTATGGGAAATAAAACAAGATTCTGAGTCCATACATCCACAAGTATTCGTAACACGTTTATTAAGGGAACTTCCACACTGGGCAAAGCTGGAGTGCCAACCGGAACACTGGGCCCTTTTGTTATGTTTTTTTTTGCTTTTTGTTTTCCCTCAAACAACTTAAAAACGCAGGACAAAACAAACCAAGACACCAAACCAGTGGAACAACGGGACTCAGACACCGACTGGTAAGAGGCTCGGGTCACAGAGCGAGCATGAAGCCGTCCAGCTTACTGCCCGGAGGAAGTTTCTGGGCTTCAGCAGGGGAAAGAGCTAAGGGAGCAGGCGGCCGCTGGCGCTGCGGGCGACGCCAGCGAGGGAGGTGGGCGTGCGCTCTGGAGGCCGGCGGGGCCTCTGCACCCTGAGCCTCTCCACAAGCGCGTTGTTTCCAAGTCACTTCCCCGCGGCCCACAGACCGCCCGAGTGAAACCCCGCGGGCAAAGCGGAGCGGCAGACACACGAGGCCAGGGCACCCGTGAGCGCGGGGCAGCCTCAGGCAGACACGCCGGGAACTGGAGTCTTCAAGAGACAAGAGAGAACAGGAAAAGCCTTTGAAGAATTTACTGCTGGAAAAGATTTCAAAAGATGAAAACTGTAAACCTACAGATACAAGCAGCTTGACAAATAGGAGCAAAGAAAATGGAAAAACAACAACAGCGGCTGGTAATCAGGACTCAGGACGGGGGCGGGGCGGGGCGGGGGGCAGGCAGAGGGACAAAGACAAGGACACAGCAGAGCAGCGCCCTCGAAGTCCTGACAGTAAGACACTGTCAGCCTGCATTTCTAAATCAGTGAAAATTGCTTTCATCTCTGCCTCCTTGTTCTCTATCAAATAAATAAGTAAAATCTTAAAACAAAAAATTGCTTTCAGAAGTTAAGGTGCAATAAAGACATTTTCAGATGCACAAAAACTGACCAAGACCGGCAGCGTAAGAAACACAAAAGGAGTACATGAAGCAGAAGAAAATACCAGATGGAAATTATAAGGAATGACAAAGAGATGAGTAAATATAAAACTCATTCGAAAAATCATTTTCAAGCAGTGATTCCCAATGGGGGCAATTTTATCCGCGGGACACATTTCTGATCGTCACAGTTGGGAGGGACAGTGCGGCTGACACGTGGTGGGCAGAGGCCAAGGGGGGGTTGTTTGGCCTCCTCTAAAGCACAGGACAGTCCCTCCCTCCCTGCCTGCCTCTGGCTCAAAATGTCAATAGCATGGACGCTGAGAAACACTGCTTTAGAAAATGACTATTAAAGTAAAAATGATAACCACGTATTTTGGAGTTTTTAACATAAGTAAAACATGACAACGGCACAAAGACCAGGAGACGGGAAACGGAGATACACATTGTAAGGTTCTTAGATGTAAAGTGATAGATTAACTTCTTATTTGAAGGTACACTATAATTAAAGATATACTACAAATACTGAACAAAAGGCATAACTAATAATGATTAAAGGAGATAAAATGGAATCATAAATCCAAAAGAACGAAGAAAAAGAGAAAAGGAACAAACAGATGAGACAAATAAAGAACAGTTGGCAGATTTAAACCTAACCAGCTCATTTCATTAAATCTACAAGTGGTCTAAATACTGCCCCAGAAGACAAAGTCAGACTGGATTGGAAAGAAAAAGAAAAAAGAAAAAAAAAAAAAACCCCAAAACCCAAACCAAGATCTGACTATATGCTGCCTATAATAAACCTACTTTATATATAAAAAGGTTAAAAGTAAAAGGATAAAAGATATACTAAACCAATCCAAAGGAAACTGGGGAAGATACATTAAGATTAAAGTATATTACAGAACAAAGAATATTACAGATATAGTCATTTGATAATGAAAAGGATCAGTTCATTCATCATAAAGCTACAACATCTTAAATGTTTATGCACTTAAGACAACTTTGAAATATATGAAGCAAAACTGATAAAACTAGGAGAAACAAACCCATAATTACAATCTCTCAGCCAATGACAGAACAAGTAGATAATCAGATACTCAAGACTTCAACATCATCAACCAACTTGATCTAATTGACATCCTACCCCAACAACAACAGAATACTCATTTTTTCCAAATGTAGAGAATACTTTCCCAGACAGACTCTAGGTCATAAAAAGTCTCAATAAATTTGAAGGATTCAAGTCATTCAAAGTACATTCTCCATATTGGAGAAATTGCTTAGAAGGAAATTCATAGCTCTAAATGCTTTTATTAGAATATTAATGTTCTAAGCTCAAATCAATGACCTAAACTTACACTTAAGAAATTAGAAAAGAGCAAAACAAACTGAAAGCAAGCAGAAAGGAAATAATAAAAATAAACAGAAATCAATAAACTAGAAAGCAGAAACAGGTGGAAATCAACAAGACCAAAAGCTGGTTCTTTGACAATATCAATAAAATTAATTAACCTCTAACCAAACTGATCACTATAAAAAGACAAATTACCAGTCTCAGGAAGGAGAGCACAGATCCTACAGATTTTAAAAGATAATATTATGAACAAGTCTGTCAAACTTGAAAACTAGATGAGTGGAATAAATTCCTTAAAAGACCTAAATTACAAAGGTTCATTCTAGAAGAGATAGATAATCCCATAGCAAAGAAATAGAATGTATAGTTAGATACCAAAGAAAATTCCAGGCCCGGATGGCTTTTATTGGTAAATTCTACCAAACCTTTAAGAAAGAAGGATCAATTCTGTACAAACTTTTCAAGAAAACTAAAGAGGAGGAAACACTCCTTAACCATGAGTCCAGCATTGCTCTGATACCAAAGCCAAAGACATCACAAGACAACTGCAGGCTAATGCCCATCATGAACACAGACAGACGTGAGCACCGAATTACCAGCAAACGGAATCCAGCAGCAAATGAAAAGAATAATACATCACGCATGACCAGGCAGAATTCATCCTGGGCACGCAAAGCTGATTCAACATTCAAAAACCCATGTAATTGACCATCATCAACAGACTACGGAGGCAAACATATGGTCATCTCAACTGAATGCAGAAAAAGCCTATGACAAAACATTTAGCAAAGCATGATTAGAAGCCAATATTCTTAATCTGATAAAGGGTGTCTACAAAAATACCTTCAGTAATCACATTTGATATGAAAGAATCTGTTCTCACCAAAGCTATGTGGAGGATGATAAATGCATGGGAAGACGGTCAGCATCATCGGCCAGGATGAAAAGCAAAATTACACCACATGGAGCTATGACTATTAGAACGGCCAAAACCGCCACCGCCACCTTACAACAGGAAGCACCGGTATGGGTGTGCGGCTACAATTCTCACACGCTGTGGCTGGGAATGCAACACTGCAAAGGAATCTGGCAGTCTTAAGGAACTAAATATATATAATCCTACTCCTAAGTATTTACCCAAGAGAAAACAGGTTTGCACAAAAACCTGTACACGACTCTTTAGAACATTTACAGCTGTATTTGCTAGAAACCTGGGACTCTACATCGATTTCAGATGGTGAACGGATGATGACAATATATTCATGCAATGGAGGAGTACTCAGCGGTAAAAGGGAACTAATATGTGACATCACAGATGAATGTAAAATGTATTACACTAAGTGAAACAAGGTAGCCTGAGGCAGCGTCTTCTATATAATTCCATCTATGTGACATTCAACAAAAACAGGTCAAGAGCCGCCAAGGTCTGGGGTCAGGAGGAGAACTGACAACATGGTCACGGGAAAATTCTGGGGGTGCTGGAACTGCTCTAGAACTTGACTGTGGTGGTAGTTACACAATCACATCCTTTCATCAAAACCTGCAGGGCTGTGCTCTTAAAAGGGTGAATTTTATTGACTATTATTGACTATTAATAACTTCTTATTCTTGTTCTTATTAATAAGAACAGTAAAGCACTTATCTACATCATGGATAGATGGAGATAGAAACCTGAAAAAAATAACCTTAGCTCACCCAGAGTTAGGGGATAAACAGTCCTAAGAACCATTACCCTTAACAGCTCACACTCACACGCCTGTTTACTATACAGCCCGTGTTATTCTAAGTACTTCACGTATATGTGACTTGGGATCCTTACAACAACCCTATGACATGGACAGGCACTAGTTTTAGTGCCATTCTACAGTTGAGGAACTTTAGCCAAAGAGAGGTTGAGTAACTGCCCAAGGTCACAGAGCAAATACGTAGGAAGCTCAGATTCAAAGTCGGGCAGCCTGGCTCTTCCGTCAGTACTCTGAAATTCCTGCCTCCATTTATTAAGGAAAATAAGTCTTCCTAAGTTACACGGCTATTTGTAGCAAAGTAAAATTTAATAATCCTAATTCCATCTTCCTTCTGTAAGCTCCCCTTGCTAGTCAGAATGAGGCTATGCATTTAAAAAAAAAATCTTTAAAAAATACAGTAGTGATTCTTTTCTACTAAAACTTCCTGTTTTTTAGTCTGAGAAAGAATAAATTCTTCAGTTGTAGCTCCCTGCCTTGGTTTCCCCAAAGGATCTGAAATGATCGGCTAGGGAGGCAACACCACCAGCCTTGGGGAGGGGGAAAAGAACAGAGATGTGGGACCAGAAGGCAGGCACAGCCTCTCTCATCCTTCAAGATGGCAAGCCTCAAGCTTCTTGTCTATGCGACCACTTTATCGACAATTCAAAACAGAACAAAAACCAAACAACACTTGAGAGACTTCTGGGAAAACCAAAGGGAAAAAAAGTAAGGGGAAGTGAAGTGAGGACCCGGGCATCGTGGACGGTGAGGGGCCGGTAGCCTGTTCTGTAGTGCAGACGGTGGTCTGCAGTGCGCTTGCTGTGGGACCGTGCGCTGAGCTGGGTGCTTATTGACGTACTTTTGTGTACTTATGTTACACTTCAGTGTAACCTTTTTTTAAAAAAGTTGGGGCATCTGGGTGACTCAGTCAGTTAAGCATTTGACTCTTGATTTCAGCTCAGGTCATGATGTCATGATCTCAGGGTCATGAGATCAAGCCCCTGCTTAGTCTCCCCGTTGGGGTTGGGTGTGGCCCCTGCTTAAGATTCTCGCTCCTTCTGCCCCTCACCCGCCCTGCTCCGGCACACAGTCTCACTCAGAAAAAGTAATGGTGGAGGGGGAATTATGCAGAGAAAAAAGGTCTAATTGGTCTCTTGCTTCATTAATATAGAGGAGTAGATAATACATTTTAGTATCCAGAGATGTTTAAGAGCCAATCTTGGGTTTCACATCAGTGTTCTGGAATTCGAAAGCAGTTTCACGTACTGGTGGTTATAAGCAAGACCTGGGTCTTTTAAAAAGATCTCCAGAAAGGAACTCTTGAGTGCTCCAAAGAATGTACTAATTTCTCCCCGAAGGACAGTGCTAACACAAGGCAAAGTACACAGAACTAATACAACAACCAGAGCCTGGGCATAGCTGGTTATCCTGCCTTTACGGGGCGAACGGAGCAGAGGTGCTGAGGTGCGGCTGCCTCTTCTCCAGACAGCACAACGCCACGTCCCACCCTTAGGGAAAGAAGGACCAACGTGTCAGGTCCAGAACCTGATTCTGATTTCTGCTCAAAGCAAAAAAAAAGGGGGGCAGCATGGCAACTGCAAGTCCATTTTTTATTTTCCATGAAAGAGATTCAGCTGGTCAGTGGTTCCCATTCCTGGATGCACACTAGAGTCACCTGGGGGAGATCTTCAAACACTCTGAAATGCTGGGCGCAGGTTAAAGATTTAAGTTCTTCACCCGACCGATTCTAATGTACACCCAGGGTAGAATGTTCAGTAATACGGAGTCGTCTTCCACTTTTGTTCTTTCCCTATTCTCCGTATTTCATGTTGTGATACCTTAGCTAATGACGGCTATTCTAATTTATGGGAGGCTCTCCTTTTCTGGTATAATAAAAAGCCTGAAGAGCTTGATTCAGTTCCCAGGAAAATCAGTATCTGCACCTGAGACAGGGAAGAAAGAGAAACTGACACTGAGATGGACACATCCTGGCAGCAAGACAAGCAGCTGACGTCACAGGGAATGAAACGGAAACTCCTGCCAACCTAATTCTTTCTTTTTTAAAGACTTCTTCATTTATTTTAGAGCGTGTGCATGAAAGCCAGTGTGTGAGCTGGGGGGTGGGGGTGCAGAGGGAGAAAAAGCCTTAAGCAGAATCCCTGTGGAGCGCAGAACCCCCCCATGGGGCTCAATCCCAGGACTGGGAGATCGCAACCTGAGCTGAAATCCAGAGCGGCTGCTTAACCCGCGGAGCCGCCCCGGCGCCCCCGCCCCGCCAACCTAGGCTCTAAGACACCGCTCCACGGGGCCACAATCACGGCCACTTCTCCCCGAATACTATCCCCTGTTTTGCTTGGTAAACAGGCTTCAGACAAAGATAGACTTCTCCAAGGGGCAAGGATGCCTTTCAAACCGGAGGCTTTCTGCAAACCCTGGAGTCTCCTGTAGACCGAATGTGTCCATCACCCTGTCTCCTAGCAACATCCTCACAAAGACAAGAGTGTGTGATGCCACGCATGGCTTAGCTCACTGTTCTTGGAAGGCCTGAGGTGGCCTCCCTTTGGGGAATCCTGCTCAGATCGCTGTGACACGAGGCCAAGTGTGGGTTAGCACTGTGTGTCTCCCCCACCACAGGAGGGGGGGGCGGCCTCGAGGTGCTTCTCACGCCCAAGTTTCACCCACTTGTTTTTCACCCCCGAGGCTTCGGTGTAGCCGTGGCTCCAGACAGCTGGGGCTCCAGATGCGTCTCCCGAGGAAGGCTGATCAATCTTGAAGCAGCGGATATTACTAATGAGAGAAAAGGAAGGGGCGGAATCATTAAAATCAAATCCGTGTGAAATGCTACCTTTCTTTGAGAAACAAAAAACACCTGCTAAGTACTCTGTACTTAGCATTTGTGTTTAATGCGTCTAAAATACAGCAAGAACTAGCTACTCAAAGTGAAAACAAAGAGGCATGAAAATTAGTTTTTATCAGCATCCTAGGGTGGTGATTTGAGACCTTGACACATCACACTTGGATGGCTACTGCCTCCTGGGAAGAAGAGGCCGGCTCTCAACCTTGGTGTAGAAAACACGACATTGGGTGTATTCTTAAAGCATGAACACCCAGATTTGCAAAGTACGAAACCTGAGCCACAATAATACTGTATTTGAATGATTTGAGGAAACGCCGCAACATGCATCCTCAAATCCAATTTCTGCCTGTAATCTCCCCTTCTGGTATTTCACAAATACTGAGGAGCTTCTGATTCCTTGCTCACTTGCAGCCGTTCGTGCTAAGACTAATATAAAATTATGAAATAAAGGGTATTTCAATAAATCACACACTAACTCTGTGAATGTAACTGGGAGACAAGTCATGTTGCCTTGGGGTCACGCGCCACAACTGGACGGAAGACAAAAACTCGAGAAGTCTTATTAAAAACCACCCTACTAGGAGGGATTCTGTGCCCCCAGACAGGAAGTCCTACAGCTGTGAAACAGTTTTTTTTTTTTTTTTTTAAAGGCTGGCTACCACACCGTGAGATAAATCCTACTTACTTATAAACTGCCACTAGTTTTTTCCCCCTGTTACATACGCAAGAGAAAAAGCTTACATATAATCTCTTAACATAAACACTTTTGTCATGACCCCAAGAATTTAACTCCAAAATACAACAAACACTGAATATCCTTCAACTCTAGCAAGTAAATCGATATCTAACTGCGTTCATGCTGATTCTAGAAATAGCTGGTAGCAATTTCTTTGAAATTTAAAAATATTTCGTGAAAGAAAAGTTTCTACTCTCAATTACCAGCAGACATTCATTCTTCCCTTTATCCTGCACTGGAAAGACGCCAACAGAAAATCCTGAAGTAAAACGAATACCTTATTTTATAGCAGAGCTGTATATCCTCTTTTCAAAGTTTTCAATCCTAACAATAAAAGAGGGCATTTGAAAAGACAGGCTGGCATGAGCTGCTGTTCCTATGGCCGGGCACTAGATCTCACCCATGCAGAACAGTAAGCGAGTGAGATGCTTTCTTAAGGCCTACCCAAGGTTCTCATCACATCTGCGCTACCTTTTGGAATTCCAGAGAAAAATGGAGGGCTCATTTCTAAAGATATTTATACTTTTTATAGAACTCAGAACCGTCAAAGAAATAATTCCATTTCCTAGCCTGAAATTAAAGAAAAAATAATCCTTAAACGCCCCCACCAGTCCCTTCTGGTGAAGCGGGTGTTTCGCCCTCTCTGCCGAGCTGAACAGAGCGCGGCTGTGCACAGGGGTCAGACATGAGCTGAACATTGACTCTTGCATGTCTTTAAGTAAGTCCAGGAGAACACAGGCGCTGGAGCTCAGTCACACAGAAGAGCCAACACATGAACTCGCTGTGGCTCGTGCCCAGTAACCAGGCAAAGCCTCCAGGAGCACAAGAAATACATTAGACATGGAAGCTCTCCCACTTTATGAGAAAGCCGCAGCCTTCTTGCTGTCAAACAGAAGGCAACATGTTTACATAAAAGTGTTACAATTTCATTGTTACCTTTTTAAAATCTGAGAACCCATGTGTTTCTTTGTAGCAGCTCAGGCCAGTCCGGCATCATGTTCACCACAGAGACTTTAACAAATAGATTTTTCTTACACTTGTGTAATAGTGGGGTAATTCTTTTTTCTAATTTTCTTTGTTCTAATTAAGATTCTCGCTCCTTCTGCCCCTCCCCCTCCGTGCTCTTGGACATACTCTCACTCAGAGAAAGTAATGGTGGAGGGGGATTATGCAGAAAACCAGGTGACATCACGAGTATTTCCCCATGGCATTTTACGTTCATCCTAAAGATAATTAGATATAGCGTCATGACTACCTCTGTGCCTAAAATGAGCACATTTCTGGTTATTTTTTAGAAATAATAGAAACAGAAATAGAAAACCTTGGTCTAAGTATGTGAATATTTTAAAAAGCTTGATACAGATTCAATACATTTTAAGAAAAGTTATGTCAATTTACAGTACTCCAGGGGTACCAATTTGAGGGAGGAAAATGTTATTTAAATATTTAATATTTCCTTGATATACTAAGGCTGAACATCATGTTTTCATGTACCTATCTATACTTCTTTTGTGAAATGTTAATGGTCTTTGCTTGTGTGCTGAGTACTTTTAAGAATATTTTCTGTCGAGAACATTAATACTTTTATTTTTTCCTCTTTTTGGGCCAGTGTTTCTTCTTAGTTTGTCAATTGCCTTTTAGAGTTACCCTTGATTCCTTCTGGAAAGAAATTTCAAACTTTTCTGTATAAAACATATTTTTAAATATTTATAACAGAAATATCACACCGATCTTTATATATTGATTTCTCCTCTTGTGAGCCCTGCCTCCCACCTACCCCCCCAACCCCGCCCATATTTTCTGGCCTAAAAAGTCATATATTCATAGGATTTTTTCTTATTCTAGAAATTATTTCATTTTATAGAGTTAACTCTTTAATTTAGCTGGAGTTTATTTGGGTGTGTAATACAAATTCAGCTTTCTCCTCCAAATAGCTATATCCATTAACTAATTTTGATATAATTATTTTTAACACAAAATTTCATCTATTTATAAAAATATTCAAAAGTTACCTGTATAAAGATGAAATATATATTGATAATCCATGCACTTTAGTTCTGAGAAGCCCCTTGGCAAGTAAGTAGGCCGTCCTCCTCATCATGTAGATGAGAAAACTAAGGTCTGTACAGACTCAAAGATTTGGGCCAAGGCTTCACATACTGATAAACGGTGGAGTGCGCCTAGGTCCCCTGCAGCTTCCCTACGACACTCTACTTAAGCTCCGTTCTTCCATTATATATTGAAAAAATTAAGTACCTAAAACCAACATGCACTAATAAGGCCAATTCTATCTAGAAATCACCTTGAGTGATGTTCAAATTTTGGCTTGCACTAAAAGCCTAGGATAATATTAATAGACCATTAATGCTACTCGCTTTTAAAATTCTACTCTTTCTCAGTTTTTTTCTGAGATAATGGTATATGACTTTCAACAGCAGACAGTATAACAGGGTTTAAGCATAAACGGCAAACATAATGACTACTGTGTATCAATGTCCAAGACTTAAGACCGGCTGCAAAAAAACAGTAAGAATTCCGAAAAGTGTAAAGAAGGTAAAGAAGACCATCCATAACCCTAGGATCCAGAGAATAACACTACTGTAACACTTTGTTTGCTGTCTTTGCAGGCATTTTCTAGGTGTACACAAGCACACACACCCAATGCGCACATATTTTGCAAAAAAGTGGGAACATACCATACAACCTCCTTGTAAACATTCTTCTCATTTAACATCATCTGCAGAGATCTTTAGAGTTAGTAATGTAACTCTACATCATTGCTTTCAATGGCTACATAGTATTCAGTTGTGAAGCATAATTCAAATTCTCTTGACTTTTAGAGTTCTGTGATAAAAAAATTTTTAAATACATCTTTTCTAATGAAGTTTCCTTTAATGTTTTACACAGTGAACTTGTAAGTCTCCACTGACATCAAGAATGAGACTGTAACAAAGAAATTCTTTCCCCAAGCAAGAAGATAACTTAGCAGGCTCTAACTACCCCACACTGCCACTTTTGCTTAAATAATCTGGATTTTAGTTGCACACTGTGCATTTTCCCCACATCTCGCATCTCCTTCCAAATCATTTCACAACATCTGCATTAAGCGTCACACCATGTTACCGGTAAGTGGGATGGAAATTTAGGTCTTGGCTAGTCATCGCGCTCCCCTTTCCTTCGGTCCCCTCCTCCCTCTCTGTGTTCACTATTCTTGTTCTCTTTTTGTCTGGATACTTCCTCGGGAACGGTCTGACGGGACACTTGAGTTTCCAAGTATTCGAAATTGGTTTTGGCCTTCCACGGTGGTAAACTACGGACTCACAAATCCCCTCGCGCGTGCGCAGGTACAGCTACTGAGTCCGCAGGTCCCTCATATTCTGTTCAGTGTTTTCTCTACATTGTAAATCCCGCCATCCGTGAACACAGACGGGGCCGCCGCACGCCCCAGAACACTTACTTCAGCAGTTCCAAGGTCTTGTGATCGAGGGCAAGTCGGGGGTTTCCCGTCAGGTCTAGTTCTTGCAGTTTTGGAGGCAGGTTTTCTGGTAAAGTGACTTCGCTCAGCTCATTACAGCTCAGGTCCACGCACTGAAGGACGAGGGGAACAGGAAGTGAGGGCCTGGAGGGGGTTCGGGGGCTCTGTGCTCCCACCCGCTGCCCTGAGAAGCGTCGGACCAGTCACCGCCACGATGCTGGCCAAGTGCAGAAAAACAAGGTTGTCTGCTACCCTCCCGTAAACACCTGAAACAGATTTTGCTAAATGCAGTTAAAATGTTTACTGTCTTTGACTAACGCAGAAAATTTGTGTTTTTTATTCTCCCCATCTTGATCCGTTTAAGCTTATCTCTATATTAAAAAGTAAGCATTCACTGAAAATCCTAAGCCCGGTTTTTCTCCTTGCTCACAAAATCTCTGCACCTGTTACGGCCACGGGGGTTACAGTTATCACATCAAAATGGAACAGTGAAGGGCTTTCTTAAGCCAAAACACTCGTAAAATGAGGAAAGGCAGGGAAACATCCAAAATGAGAAGATAATTCAAAAGAAGTTAAATAAATTGGTAAAAGACGAGCTGGTGGACACGCCTACTCGACGCCAAGGGAAACAGGCGTGAGTCGGACATGAAGCCCGCCCTCCAAGCACCCGCGGCCTGAACGCGCCCGCAGCTCCTGTCTCGTCTCATCTGGGAAACAGCCACAAAAAGGGTCAGCGTATTGATCAGAATAAAAATTAGGTGCTACCTGTGAATGGGGAAAATACATCCTTTCTCACAAAACCTTGTAAGGCTTAAATGAGGGAAGCCCTAAACTGAGGGGCTGCGTTTGTGTGGCGGGAGCAGGGAACGAGGGTAGACGGCAGCTCACCGGGTTCAAGACAGAACAAGAGTAATTGGCAATTTTTCTGGATAAATGAACATGTAACTCACAATTCAGCAGAATGGGCAGGAAGCATTTGACGATCTGGCTTGGGACAGTGGCTTATTAAAATTTAAGAAAATGCCTCTAGAGCCTCTTCAAGATTTTAAGATGGTTTGAAGGGCAAACTATATCCAAGAATTTTAGAATCTTAAAAATGGACAAACTCATTTTTATTTGGAAAAATTCTTGTCTGTTATGGGTTGGGGAGGGACAGAGACTGAATAAAGTGAAAACCTGCATTTTTTTGAGAAACAGATTCTCAACCGACTCCAAATGATGCAGTGTTTCCAAACTGCTTTATACCCTGTTCCCAAATGGAAGCAACGGTATAAAATTATATTGAAATTTAAAATAGTTACTCTTTCTTATGAGAGCATTATAACCATGGTACAAAAAGTTGGACCAGCAGAAAACCTTAGAAAAACCTTAGAAAATCTGCCTGAAATGCAGCACCCTAACACAACCAGTGTTCCTATTACTGGATTATTCATATAAATCCAAACTTAAAAAACGTAATTGTAGGCATGATTTCATCACATTTCACTTGTTCCATATCTGCACTCCCAACACCTTTGAGACCCTTAGTACTCTAAGTACATAAATTCACTTAACCTAAACACCAGGGAAACTCTCCTCTGCTTTTTGTTCTCCTTTTCCACTCATAAATAATGGTTGCATTAACAGTCACCTGGACTTCAGTGAAAAGCTGGTAATACTTATTACTGATGGGCCATTCGCCCAGGACATCCGTCAGCACAGAGAAGACAAATGGTACCGACACGATGTGCGGCGCAGTGATGAGACCCAAGCTTACGGGCTGCCGTGCGTGACTTAGAGCAAGTGATCGGCAGAAACAAATTCAGGTCAGAGCATGCACTCCAGGGAAAGACTAGAGACCTTTCCGAACATGACTCAATTTTATGAAACTGATAAGCAACATTTTTCTAATGTTACCTAATGGTTTAAGCTTCCACAGTTGTGCAGTTCTAACTGCTCATCGTTAAATTACGAAATTATAAAATGAGTTCAGTAGGGTATTTATTTCTAAAGACAGTGCGGGCGATATAAATAATCCTCTCAGGGGTGCTTATCAGCATGACGACCCCCGCACCCTCCGCCCGGACCCTTCACGCACTGCAGCCAACTCCTGTGTCCTGTCCCATCGTACGGGTGCTCCCGGGAGCCCTGGGACCGCATCCCGCCTCTGCTCCCGTCTGGCTTCCCTCTGAGCCGCCCCCCACGGTGCTGTCGGGTGACTGATGGGCTGTATCCCATCTGACCGCACTCCGTCTTGTCTCTCAGCTGCCCCCTACTGCCTTCCCATCTGCCACCAGACTCCTCGGTCAGACAAGGCCCTTCCTCCGCACCTTTCGCCACCAGCTCCCTCGTGCTCTGTGCTCGGCTGCCGCGGGTAATCCCGCGCTCCCGTTCTCACCTGTGCCTCTGCACGAACTACGCTCTGGGGCTGGGATGCTTTGAGCTTCCCTTGCCTCCCACCTGGTAAAAATCTGCCTTGTTCTTTGAAGTCTCAACTCAGTGCCACTTCCACTAGGACCTGTTTCAACCGATGCCCCTTATTTCGTCCTTCCATTAGATGACGGTCCTGGGAACAGGCCCCGCGGCTTCTCCCGCGTGCTGAGTGCTGGGTGGCGCGGAGAGCCGATGCCCAGCGAACGGTCGCCTTCCAGCGCGGAGCCGGCACACAGCCCGCTGCCCCGGGACGGGCGGGAGTTCTCTGTTGAACCGAATACCTGAAGGAACCTTCTGAGAAGGTCCTCGGTAATTCGGCCAGGATGGGAACTGAGATGCACGTGCTTAGGTTAAATTCGGTCTGGAGGAAGTCAGCCCCCAGGGCAACACCTTCTTCAGTGGCAGACGGTTGTGCGCGTCGAAGAAGATTTGCTCATAAAAATTACAGGACGCTGGTACCGGGCGCTGACCTACTGGCATTCACATAAGTAGTAAATGCTCTACTTACAAGGACTATTTCCTATTTTTCTAACAGTTCTCAACAAACTCTTGTTGGCTGAGTGAGTCTAATGACTACCGCTGGGAAAACAGAGAACTGGGGGGTGAAACTGGAGAAAAACACAGTATTTGCATAGCCTATGTTATTTAATGTTTGTTTCTATATTGTTTAATGCACTAAAACTTTCTTGAAAATACGTTGTTAAGCAGAATGTTAAATCTGCCTACCACACGACTGACAAAGTTACCTTTCCCTCTCTCAGGCCTATTCTCGGACATAGCTTACAGAAATTACTTGGCTATCACACAAAATTCTGGAAAGAATACTCAAAACAGAATCATCCAATCCTCGGAAAAAGTGAGATAAGTCATAGTTGGAGGAACTCATGACTTAGAGGAAAATTACTGCTAATACACGTTTCGCTAAGAGCACAGGGAAATAACCAGTGCATCTTAAAGAGAACAGATTTATCATTTAAGTATAATTATCACCAAAGTTCCAATATCTTTATTATGTTTTCCTCACAAAGCATTACTAAAGACATAGGCATGTCTTTTTTTAAGAAGATTTTATTTATTGGGGCGCCTGGGTGGCTCAGTGGGTTAAAGCCTCTGCCTTCGGCTCAGGTCATGATTCCAGAGTCCTGGGATCGAGCCCCACATAGGGCTCTCTGCTCAGTGGGGAGCCTGCTTCCTCCTCTCTCTCTCTGCCTGCCTCTCAGCCTACTTGTGATCTCTGTCTGTCAAATAAATAAATAAAATTTTTTTTAAAAAAAAAAAGAAGATTTTATTTATTTATTTGGCAGAGACAGAGCACAAGTGAGCACAAGCAGGGGGCACGGCGGGGGCAGACGCTGAGGAGCGAGCCTGATGCGGGGCTCGATCCAGGCCATGGGATCGTGCCCTGAGGCGAAGGCAGCCACTCAGCCAAATGAGGCACGCAGGCATCCGGCATATCAATTTTTAAAGATGACTATATATTGTAGAGCACGAGTGGGAGGGGCAGAGGAACAGAGAATCACAAGAGGACTGCACACTGAGCACGGACCCCGACCTGGGACTCGATCCCAGGACCCAGAGATCCTGACCTGAGCTGAAACCAAGGGTCGGATGCTTAACAGACTGAGCACCCAGGTGCCCCCTGTGTATCCGTTTTCACAGCAGTGTGGGCTGGAGGACCTGCCGGGTCACTGCCTGTGCTGCCCGCACGCAGCCGTTTCATCTCCCAGCTCCGAGCGACCACAGCCGCTTGCTCCACGCTCCGGGGCACAGCCAGCCCCCCCACCTGCCACCCTGGCCACGCTGCCCCACAGCTCTGACAGGTGCGGCGGTGGGGGGGGGGGGACGCGGCTCCCAATCACCTCTGCACTCCCTCGCCCTCACAGGGTGAAAGCTGCTCATGTAATTATTCCTGTCCTTATTCAGACATGTATATTGTTTAAACTACCCCACCTTTCATCAGGGAGTTGCAAAAGACCTTTAATCTTACATAAAGCCTCCTTCTCTATTACAAATACCGTGATTTTTCTCTGAACAGTTTCACTGATTTTCATTATGAATTCATTAAGCAAATAAATGCAAGAAGTCACCCAAAGGAACATTGATTTGGTGCCTACGAGGCGGTAGAGGATAAGCCAGACATCAGGGATCCACAGAGATGATAGCCCAGCCACCCCCCTCGCTGGGAACTACCAGGCCAGAGAGAATAAACATCCTACTCCAGCAGCGGATCAACACAGGCACAAGTGTGCACCGTCACAACAGCAAAGGGGTCACTACTGACACCTCTGAGAGGGCTTTCCAGGATGGGACTTTGGTGAGGCATCAAAGTTAAAGGTAATGTTAGGAGATCTCCTAAATAATTATTACTGACCCAAATTCTAGGACCATAAGGTTTCTGGCTTTCAGATATGCCAGGTAAATGCCTGGAGGACCTTTCAGGTCTGCGAGGTCAGCTACTCTACCCAGCTCACCTCTACCTGGTCCCTATCTGTCTTCATTTGCATTAGCCTGCTTTGGAAAGAATTAATCCCTTTTCTTTCATCCTTTGACCCAGCCATTTCCCCGGTTTCTTTGCGTCTTTATCACGAAGCGGGATCTCTCTGTCTCATCTCACCTTGAAACAAGAGCAAACAGTTTGACTCCAAGGGATAGTCAACTTCTGCAACCTTTGTTCTCCAGAGTGTGGCATATTAAACATACCTCATGCTTCACGTCCCGGTGAAAAGAACACAGATCCTAGAGATGAGTTCACTCACCTTATCTAAGTTGTTCTTTACTGCCTAGTACAACATGAAAATAATCTTCTGAAGAATAAAACATTTAAAGATCATCCAGTATTGGATCTTGATCATCCAGTAATTAAAATCAAGATGCCACAGGAACATGCTACATTTAAAACAGAAGTTGCTGATATGGTGTCAAAACTACAAATTTCACTCACCATATGTGTCACTGAGTCATCTACTTAAACCACACTTCAAAAGAGGTTAGAGTAAGTCCCTAATTGGAAGTTACCCAACTAGTATCTTAGGAAACCGAGTGCCATATTCATGGTCACCTTTGCTATCTAGATTCATTATGAGTCGCCAAAATGTGGACTTCAGCTCAGGACCAGCCAAGCCAAGTCTGAGTTATATGGTGACTCCAGGATCATGTCGTCTTCTCTAGCTCACTGAGAGCTGATCTATGTCCAGAGGGAAGCCTGTATTTTAGAACCAGGAGAGAATATAACCTGCTCTGGGAATTCCGGACTGGAGGTAGAGAAGATTCATCTGAAGATGCTAAACAAAGGTGAGGACAGTAAAACCAAGGAACAGAAGTACTCTGACTTTGGGTCCACTTGGGCTCACCGGAAAATTCTGAAAATACACGTTTTCCTACTAATAACGTATATGACCTTCCTGCCCAAGTACAGAAATCGATCCCTGAGGATGAGCAGATCTCACTGGAAGTACCACAGTGAGAAAAGGCCAGACCTAAATTTTATCCGAGATTAGAAGGTACATATGGTTTCTGTTTTAGGGGTATATGAATAATGGCTTAATTTTTCAAGTTAAATAAATATATTTTAGCAAATATATTTTAGTGCTAAAATATATTTTAGTAGGGGAACTTGTTTACCCTTTCAAGTAATAATTGGCTTTGAAGCTTTGGTAACAAAGCTATGAATAAGCACTTTCCTTTAAAGTTTTAAAAGATGAGGCCACCCGGACAGAACAAGCTAGTTAAACATACTAGGGCCTCTCCCTCTTTAAATCATGTTCCCTGCTCAGCTTTTATAATTGCAATGATCGTCATACCTTTTATGAACTACTTCATGATTACTTCATTTTCAACCAGCAGTAGGAATATCATCTAGGCTTATCAACTCAATAATAAAGTTTTAGTCCAGGCTCAGTAGGTCAACTTAGGACATTAAAAACACGCTCATTTAGAGCTCGATTTGCAGTGAGGATGCTCATGGGTATTTTATCACTTGAGATACAGCACGTCTTTTTACCAAGGATTTTCTTTTGGGTGGTCTGAATGTATGTAAATACTTACACTGCAATTTAAAATACTGCCATAAGTCAGAACACTGACATACTCGTTCAGTTCTAAAACAACAGAGCTACTACTTTATGAACGCTATCTGCCCAGGGCTGCAGAATGTATGCTTCTGTATGTCCCGGATCCTTGATACGGCTCATCACCACTCCCACCCCAAAGAAAACCCCCAACAACAAGCCCTCTCTCTACTGGGAATGGAAGAGTTGGATCAGGAAGACGGGACATGGGGCACCAGGGAGGCTCAGTGGGTTAAGCATCTGCCTTGTCATGATCCCCGGGTCCTGGGATTGAGCCCCACCGGGCTCTCTGCTCAGGGGGAGCCTGCTTCTCCCTCTGCCTGCCCCTCTCCCCACTTGTGCATGCTCTCTGACACATAAATGAATAAAATTACAAAAAAAAAAAAAAGACAGATATTGCTAACACACAGAAACTAAGATATAATATGTGGGACAACATGAAAAATCAAAGACCAAAAGAAAGAAAACCATTAAAAAAGCAGTACCAGGGGCTCCTGGGTGGCTCAGTGGGTTAAGCCTGTGCCTTTGGCTCAGGTCATGATCTCAGGGCCCTGGGATCGAGCCCCGAATCGGGCTTTCCGCTCAGCAGGGAGTCTGCTTCCCTCTCTCTGCCTACTTGTGATTTCTCTCAAATAAATAAATAAAATCTTAAAAAAAAAAAAAAAGTAGTACCCGAAGTAAAACTTTTAAAGGAGCTGTAGTCAGGTGCGGACAGAAGTCAACAGGGGAGACGTTCAACAGAAATAGAAGGCACCAACTTTAGAATCCAGGAAGCCAAGAAGAGTCTAGGAGAGAATTCATTTTCACAGAGCAAGAGTCAGATTTTGCAAACTCTAGTCAAAACCTGAAAAGTTTAAATGTCTACATGTATCTGTATTTTTTTTGTATCTGTACTTTTAAACTAGATACTTAAAAAAAAGAAAAGAAAAGAAAAGAAAAAAGAGCCTAACATTTAGAGTTACAGAACATCAAAAGCCAGGAGCAGAAAGGACGACCAGCCAACGGGAGGTTGGCGGGAGACTCTTCCCTTCTTGCCCTGGGTCCCACCGGGGACCGCGCACGGAGGTCCCTGTGACAGGTCCGCGCAGGAGAGAGCACAGAGCGGCCCCAGGGGCCCAGCACAGGGCAGCACAGGAGTCCTGGGGAGCTTCGCTACTAGGCTGGTGCTGCAGGCGACGACATGACTGTTTCAGCAACAGACTCCCGCGTTTTGCTGCCCCGCAGCCGGAACCGATGCTCTGTATAATCAGCACCGCGGCTGGACCACATCCCGGGCCGCAGGAATCACAGCGAACCTTTCCGGAGTTCTCGCTCCGGCCACGGCCGCCGCGAACGTGCGCACGCGCTCCTCCCTGTCATCCTCCCCGCCGGGCCGTGAGGAAGGCCCGCGCTTGCCCTCTCGCGCAGCTCAGGAAGCCGCCGCTGGGGTCCAGCTCTGGGTCTGTCTCCCTTCCGAGCCCCGCCTCTCCGCCAGTGTGGAAGGCACGATGTGGGCAGTAGAAGTTGACCCTGGCTGCTGGCTTGTCGCCCAAGTTCTGCACTGCCCGCGATGTAGCACACGACAGCGCGCTCGCGGCAAACACATCGCAGGCTGCAGCACACACATGCACACACTGAGGAAATGGCACGTGCACACCTCGACCACGCAAAGGTACAAAAGCGGCTATGATGAAAGATTACGGGGGCTCAAGTGTCCTCCAATGTCTGCACCTTGCTTCAATCTGAGACACAAAGCCCCCATCGGAAAGTCCCTGAAACACGAAGAGTGGCCGAGTAGGATGCCTTCTGCTCCCTTTCAGATTAGAATGTGCTCCAGGCCTAGAACCGCTCGAGTTCTAGAACCCTAGAATTATGTTTCATTAAGCACAAAACCAATGATCAAAAATACTAAGATGCAAATGAAAAAAATCCATGCTATGTAAAGAACTTCTTACTTTTGTGCCAAAAAAACACGCATAAGAAGTTGTCAGACGGCTTTCATTCTGGTGCCCTGGTTTCACCCTATGATTTACCCCAAGTCAGGAGTCAGGAATTGCACACTACCTCTGCCCCCAATCTGCTGTCTTCGGGTACACAAATCCCTTCATTATTCAGCACCCTGATATCAAACGGGAATAGCATCTGTTCTGCTAATCTCACTAACTTGAAATGAGTGTTCGGCGGCAGTACTGATGCCGTATCTGTGTGGGGACTGACTACAGACCGGGTGCCGTGGTGTTGGGTGCTACTTAATTGGAGGGAGTCTGGGCCCACGTGTGCATGTGCTGCTGTTAACTTTTTCAAACTGCGGTCAGAGTTTGAGTGACATACTCTTCGAGCCTCTGAACCAGCCTGGAAAGGAGGACGGCATTGTCAGACAGATGGGACAGAGTTAGGGGACTCTCCGGTTAGCCTTAATTCACACAGCAAGTATGGACAGAGCCCAAAATAGAATCTTCCCAATTCCTAATCATTCTTTTTTTTTTTTTTTCCTCTCCTTTGTTGACTCGACAGGGAAGCCCAGGAGTTAGGAGGATGGAGCACGGAGGACTGAGCCCTCAATCTAACAAAGGTGCAAACATTCCGGACCGATGAACTGGAGGAAACAGCTCTTTCCTGACCCGCAGCTGGGAGTTATGGGATCAGCCCACATACCTTGATTTCCGGGAGCTGCATCACCTCAGGAAAGACTTCGATGCAGTTCGAATGAGCAATCACGGTGTGCAGGCGCCGGCAATTCATGATGGTCGTCGGGATTGCTTTCAGCTTATTCCCACTGAGGTCGATTTCTTCAAGCTCCTCCAGTTTCGCCATTTTACTAAAAAAGAGAAAATCCAAGCGGGAGGGGCCAAAAAAGAATCATAAGGCAATTTAAGAAAAATATATATATATATAAAAAGGGAATTTACTATGAGTCCAAAGATTCTTTAAAGGATGATGTGTATAATACACAGTGTTAACTATAACAGAATTACAAAAAAGAGATTCCCTTGTAATAGCCATGTTAACAAACAGGACCATTTTTCAGTACTGTTTCTGAGTGTTGAAGTACTTTAATACCTCCTTTTGTACTACAGAACAGAAACTACTAACTTCATCTCTTCAAATGAAACCAAAACAGGAAAATGGTGTCCCTTTCCTTTAAAACTCTGTGTGTGAATTAAGGTATCCCAGCAATAATCACTATGCTATGTAGCTTAGTCCAAACGCCAATAAAAATCCTACTCAGGTGGGTCAAAAGCCAGTGTAAGTGCTTTAAAAGAACTCAGTCTGAGAAGGATTTCTTTGTACTGCCCTGAGAACTCCAGGGGGTGTAGAGGAGAATGGGGCTCTAGATCACATGAAGGTGTGCTTTCTTCTAAAACCCTACTCCCCAGATTCCTCCGACATCGTTCTTGATGGTAGCATGGTGGGGAATATCATCTGGATCCTTTCTCGACCTTCTGGTGGTGCCCAAGTTCAAGCCACTCCCTAAAGAAATTTTTCCCATCTCCCATTAAACATCTACAAAAGCAGACTCTCTCTAACCTCACTTTAATAACATGCCCTAATGTATCAAACACTTTTAAGAATGTCTTTTGTCGTTCAACCTTAATCTAATAGTGATCATCATCATCATAATAATTATAGTAACTGAATGAAGAAAATTTCAGTTAGGGTTTCTCGCCCTTTCTGTAAATCTGGAGGAAATAACCTTCTACCCCTGCAATCCTGTAACAGCATCTACCACCCCTCGGACTCTTTCTATCACTGGTGGTGCTGGATCTTAAAAACCATAGGATTCCCAGTGAGTGTAACTTAGACTTATAACCTGAATCATTTAGTTTACAACGGTCGATACCTCCTCTGTTCATTACGGCTGCAAGTGTCCTAATAAACCTTTAAAAAAGTGAGCAAGAAATCTTTTTATCACTTTTCTTCCTGTCATCTCTCAAATATAAAGGCTATCTTATGTGCTTATCTTGATAACAAATATATGCTGGAGATACAGTAAGAACTAAGTTTTTATTGACGACATCAGGTCCTTGGATATCCCAAGCAGCTGACACAGCGTCGGGTGTGCTATGGACACTGCACACGTGGACACGGATGGAATCCAGCTCCCACTGCCTGAATCTGGGAGACTATTAGTTTTTGGAAAGGAATATGGAGAAGTCAATGAGTAATGGGGCATGAAAATGACTGAAAGTATAGAAGTCAGGCCCAAGAGAGAAAAAGTTAAAGAAGTTTCCATCCGTCAACACATAGAGAAGGCGCTCACAGGGCCGGACCGCTGGAGCGTGTTCTTAGCTCGGCAGCTATCTGCACAGTGCCGACCCCCGGCCAGCCCTCACTGGAGACATGGGCCTGATGGGGACCAATCACAGCTGTGACTCTTAAGGAACTTGGGGTCCTCAGGGGAGTTCCTGAGCCACATCATAATCCCCAGGGAGACCGAAATTACAGCAGAATGGATTTTTATGAGGTACATAAAAAAATTCTCTGTATTTAGGCTGATTCTAACTGGCATGGGTCACAGCATCAAAATTTGAGTTGATGATCATTTCCCCTGCAGGGCTTGTCCACCGTCTCAAATAGGACCATGAGTCCTTTTGGAGATATAATTGTTATGTGATGACCATGTTTTCCTTCAAAAATATCATCTCCTCGGGGCACCTGGGTGGCTCAGTGGGTTAAGCATCTGCCTTCGGCTCAGGTCATGATCTCAGGGTCCTGGGATCAAGCCCTACATTGGGTTCTCTGCTCGGCAGGGAGCCTGCTTCCCCTCTCTCTCTGCCTGCCTCTCTGCCTACTTGTGATCTCTGTCAAATAAATAAATAAAATCTTCAACAAAAAAAAAATCATCTCCTCATTCCAGAGTAAAATACTATGTACACAGTAAAAGTACACAGAAGTAAAGTACACAGAAGAAAAAAGGTTTAATCATTAACATCAAATGAGAGGAAAAAGTAAAGAAATAAAGATATACGACAACAACAAAAAAAAAACAGAGCAGTACTGGAAGTCAATGCATATTTGTAATGCAGAGTAAGGTTTCAATAGATTCGTAGCCTTGATGGCAGTGAAAGGAAGCTGTGCCAATGCTTTGCTCTGTCCCAGGCGCTGTAGTTAGCAGCAGAACACCAGAGAGGTTAGTGTTTGCTTCTTTCATGTGTGGGTGTGTGTCCCAAGTCCTGACTTGTTTGATAGACAAATGCCAATGACACGGAAAGCGGAGTAAATCCTTCTAGGGTCAGTGTGGGGATTTAGTCAAAGTTAGACGCAACGCTGCTGCTCCCCCAAATTAGAAGCTTACATTACAACAGAATTAAAATTGGAATATTCTGAGAGCCATAAATTATTTATAATGCCACAGGGTGTGTGTGGTTGCACAGACCACCGCTGCTTTTTACACCACAGCACAAATATACAAGCCAGGAGCTGATTAAGAACCATCAGGCATCCTGCTTTATGTTCTAATTCCCAAACACCATATTAGGGTAATTTTTAAAAATCAATTGGTTAAAAAGAGCCAGCAGGAAAAAACACGCCCATGAAGCGACATGCCTTATTTTGAAATCACAAGTGACATCGTAGTGACTGGGGCTCTGGGCGCATTCAGATTAGGAAAACGACCACGTCCCTCTTTAGGGAAACGTTACTCGTGGCTTGGATGAAAGACAGCTGTGAACAGGGTGCGGAGGAACGAGCCTCACACGATGTGGGAAACCAACATTTGATCTTTTGCCTTTCCATCTCTGAGTCCATTTTCAGACATGCAATGGAGAACGTCGCTCAGGGATCTTCTTACCTTGCTGGGAAACTCTGAAGCCGGTTGTAGGCCATGTGAAGGATCTTTAGATGGGGGTGTCCTGTCAGCAAGGGCACACACTTGTCCGTGAGGCTGTTATTGGTCAGATAGAGCTCCTGCAAGATGCTGTTCGTCTCTTCAGAAAGAGTGGCAGGAGGAAGCGTTTCCAGTTTGTTTGCAGATGCGTTCAGGAACCTCAGGCTGCGATGACAAAATGCAACAAAATCCCGCTGATAAGCCAGAGGCCTAGCCCAGAAGCCTCCACAAATCTAGATGTTTTCTGACTGACAGCGGGCATCCTGGAAACTGGGTTTAGAAACACGAACTTAAAAGTAGGCCTTGCCTTTACCAACAGGCACACGAATACATAACTTCACTATCGCCGATGAACCCGGTGACTAGATGTGTCAAATAAAAAAGATAAAAATCGGGCGCCTGGGTGGCTCAGTGGGTTAGGCCGCTGCCTTCGGCTCAGGTCATGATCCCAGGGTCCTGGGATCGAGCCCCGCATCGGGCTCTCTGCTCAGCAGGGAGCCTGCTTCCTCCCCTCTCTCTGCCTGCCTCTCTGCCTGCTTGTCATCTCTCTCTGTAAAATAAATAAATAAAATCTTAAAAAAAAAAAAAAGAAGATAAAAATCAATTTTTATGGAAGCACAAAGGGGAGAGGAAGTCGTTAATTTTAGAGCTGGTAGGGAGTGGGAGGGAAAGTGATAAGGTGAAGTTACTCTTCTGTCTTAAGGAAGAGAAAACAATCGCCTATTTTTAAATAAAAGAGGCCTTAGAGTAATAAAACAATTAGGCAGGGGGGCCACAATAAACAAAATCACACAGTGACTACGTCCTTTTCAGTCTGGTGTCCCACCACAGGGGCGGACCCGCATTCACAACCACAGGCCACACTCTCTGCTCCGTACTGAGACGACGGGCTACTAGCCGGCAGCGAGAAGCCTCACGGCGACCGCTCCCGAGAACAGAGCGATGGTGCCCGAGAGAAGAGTGTGAAGCGGCCGTTCCAGAGGATTCACTGCACGAGTCCATGATCATCAAATTCAAACTCGGGCAAAACTACAGTAGGGAGCGTCTGGGCGGCTCAGTCTGTTCAGAGCCCGACTCTTGACTTTGGCTCAAGGTCATGATCTCAGGGTCATGGGATAGAGCCCTGATTTGGGCTCCATGCTCAGTGGGGAGTCTGCCTGAGTTTCTCCCTCTGCCTCTGCCCCTCCCCTCGTACACACATGCACACTCTCGCTCCCTAAAATAAATAAATAAATAAATAAATCTTTTTAAAAAGAACTTTAACAATTAATGTATGCTCCTAGAAGTCAGGGAAGGGAAGTAGTATGGAGAAGGCTTCTAATTTTTCCAATACAAGAATGCTTTGGTTCTTGATTTGGGTGCTGGTTACACAAGCATGCTCATGTAATTCATCAAGTGCTACACATATGATTTGGCTCCTTTTCTGTATTTATATTATACTTCAATAAGATTTATATTAAAATAAACAAGGTGTCTATGGTACTAGGTGTCCAGATGACAGAGTTAAAAACAGCTAAAACGTGACGAATGGTTTTAGACCCTCGCTAACTAAATATCACATAGTCCTTCCACAGTTGCTGTGAAACAGAGATAAACATAAAATGCAAAGCTGGAGAACGGAAGCAGAGCCCCTGCTGCGATGAGGCTTCATGCCCCTGGGAAGAGAAGGGACAGACAGAAGGTGGCTGTGCATGGCTCCTGAGTCCCACAGGGGGCCTTCCAGCCTCGCAACGGACCCGCACCCTGTGGGCTCCGCTGTGAAGCTGCAGCACCCGGAACGTGAGAAGTGGTCTGCCCATCACACTCTGCACTGCGGTTACCGAGGTCAAAGCCACCTTGGATCCCCACCTGGAAAAGCCTGTTAATGAACCACCTTTCTCTGGTTTCACAACCACTTGGGGTTGAAACTTTCAGCGTCCAATTCAGGACTACTTTGCCATATGGTAGGAAAAAGGAACAACGTCTTCCTTAAAAAAAGACTATGGAATACGAAGTACAGGTATTTTTAACCCTGGACAAAAAGAAGGCTTTTTATACGGGAGTCATCACCAGGACGTGCACGCCAAGCTCTCAATCCACCAGTCCTCCCCAATCCTGCAACCCCCCACACATACTCACACACACACTCCACTTCCACTACTTGTCTAAGGAAAAGCAGCTTCCCCAAAATAGAACATTTTCCATTAAAGAAACACGTATTCCGCTGACATTTAAAAAAAAAAAAAAAAAAGGAAGTTAGAAAGGGCTGTACAGACCATAAATAGTCATGGGAAATTATAGTCGTGTGTGCGCCACAGAAGAAAATAAAGGTCATTCATGCAGTTTCTGAAATGGTTTTGAACTAGGAAGGAAACCAATTTCAGCACCGTAGTTCTTCAAAGTATTTTTATGAGTCTGTTTCATTAGGTCCCACTTATATCACCTGACTTAAATACCCTGGTAAGAGTTTCTTCGGTGAAGGGTTAGAACAAATTAAAATGTACTGCCCCGAACGTCATGGCTGGGGTTGGCTAGGAAACGATATGACAATCTCATTAAAACTTAATAGTCTAGGCAATATATAGTTCCGGACACGAGAAGAGAGAATTCATGAATGTTTGCATATTTTCAGGCCAAAAAAGGAGGTAATGTTGTTTTGAAAGGAAAAAAGACTGACCAGTGAATGCTCACCTAGAAAGCTGCCAAAGGGACTTTGAAAACCCCTCACGACATCTGAATGAAGGGAAGAAAGTGGTTTCCAGAGAGACTCTTCCTCTCATCTTGTTGAAATTTGCTGCACTGAAGGAGCTATATACTCTTTGGTGGGAAATTAAGAGGAGAAAAAAAAAAAATCCCACATCTTAACCCTCCAGGAAATGAAACTAACTTGAAACTACATGGGCTGGTTCCAGAAGATCTGATTTGAACTGAAAGGCCTGACTGAATCATCTTGTTAGTTAACGGTCAGAGAGCAGAAAATTGGGCTAAGAAGATTTTTGATTATAATGGTCTCAGGAAAATTCAATTCAAAGACCATCTTCTTAAAAATAGAAACACTTGTCCCCCAACCTCACAGTGTTTCAGCAGAAGACAAACTGGACTGGCTTAATGGTCTAGGTGCTGCACTTCCACCAGAAGGAGCAACTACTTTAATTTTCCAAAATTTCTCCAGTTCAGTTAACAGTTTAACTCAAGAACAGGATATATAACCCTGCTCCCTGCTTTCAAAACCTCCAAAAAATACCTAAAGCACTGAGTTTGGTCTCAACTCAAGATGATGTGATAACCTCCTTGAGCCACTGCCTTCTAGATTTTTGTGATAACAGCTTAACAGATAAAAGACCAGTTCCCGTGCCAAGAAATGTTTCATCCATATAATCCTCTTCACTAGGCAACCCTCTTCTGCTAAATCGAAAAAGCAGTACCATATGACTGCTTTCTACTCATCTGTAGGGTGCTCTGTGGAGACCACGGCTCTTCCCTATGGTCTGTTTCATTCACTTCTCCCGTCCTCACATGCCCCCTCTTATTTCACCAAAGACAGAAATGCAAGCCGAGAAAAGTCAACTTACTTGGCAATTATTAAATTGTAATTAATGACAGAGCCAGAAATAAAACCCAGACCTCATTAATCTTAAGAGTCCATGAGTCCCTAACACATCTCTCTAAAATTCAAATGTTAAAAAACAGTAATATTAAAACATTTTCCTGAGGCCAATCTCATAGGCCCTTCTCTGCAGAAATGCTGGAGGTCAAGCCGGGCACCTGCTGGGTGCTGTGGGGACCACATGTGCACAGTACTTTAAACTCCATTCTTAAGAAAACTTAGTACTCAAAAACTTTTCATAGCAGAAAGTACAAAACTTGCAGAGAAAAAATTCATGTACAGCTCCTGCCCTAGAGCATTTGGAAAATTGCCCACAACAGCAGGGAGACAAATCCACTTCCTGCTTCTTAAGCAACTGCTCTGTTCTTCCTTGGCACATTCTGTCCATCTGCTCTGGCTCATCTAGGTTTTTTTGTTTTGTTTTGTTTTTATTTGTTTGCTTTTTAGTAATTTCCACCACACTCTTCAATTTTACAGCCGAATTCTGTCACTGAAACAAAGCACAGGATTTGGTATCAAAACAGATTTACCTATTTGCAGGTATACCAGGCATTCTGCATTTAAAAAAAAAAATTATTTATTTTAGAGAGAGGGAAAGAAAGTGCGTGAGCAAGCGGAGGGAGGGGCAGAGGGAGAGGAAGAGAGAATCTCAAACAGACTCTGGGCTGAGTGTAGCCCAACACAGGGCTCGACCTCACAACCCTGAGGTCATGACCTGAGCCAAAACCAAGAGTCGGATGCTCAACGGACTGGGCCACCCAGGCGCCCCGGCATTCTGCATTTTAATAATTTTTCTAGAGATCAGTACTGGGACTTGTATCCTATTAAAAATGCAAAAGGTTAAGATTCCAAGCCCAGCAAAACTCTTCTACTTTGAGACAAAGCCTTGATTTCTGGCTTCCAATGTTCCAGAACTACGAAACACTCTCAATTCCTTATCATCTGTCTGTACAGAACACACTTTAAACAATTTCATCTGTCTTCACAAGGCTGAAAGCTCTTAAGGGAAGGGCTTTCAAACGTTTGGTGGTAACCAAGAGTACAAACTACACTGTACATGACCACCCAGTCCAAATACAACATATACGTGCATAAGTAAAAGTTTCACGGAAGCACTGGGTGGCTCAGTTGGTTAGGCGTCCTTCTTGATTTTGGCTAAGGTCATGAACTCAGAGTCGTGGGGACGGAGCCCTGCATTGGGCTCTGCACTCAGCCCGGAGTCTGCTTGTCCCTCTCCCTCTCTTCCTCTCCTCACCCCCCGGCTTGCTCTCTATCTCTTAATAAATAAATAAATAAATAAATTCATTCTTGGGTTGCCTTAAACACATGACTCTTGGTTTCGGCTCAGGTCATGATCTCAGGGTCGTGAGATTGAGCTCCATGTTGGGCTCTGCTCTCAACCCAGTCTGCTTGAGATTCTCTCTCTCTCTGCCACTTCTGCTTTTGCTCTCTCTCTGACATAAATAAAATCTTTTTTAAAAAGTAAAAAAAAAAAAAAAAAGTTTCACAATCACGACTTAACCTAACTCTAACAATATTTTCTAACCTACTGAATTTTTTCAAGTGCTGGTAGAAACCCACTAAATTAATGTTATACCCCACTAATCAATTTGAAAAAAGAGCTACAATTATTAATTGCCTAGCAACACCACCTAATAGTGGGGATTCCAGCTGAAGAAAAAGTGCATACAGTCTAACAGAATTATCAGTTGGAAGGTATGAAAATCTGCCTGGCTACAAGGCTACCAGGTAAAGGAACAAAAATTATACACATGGAAGAACTGCTGAATAAGAACACAAAAAGAATTAGTTTTAAAAAATTAAGTAAAATTAATTAAGAATTAATTTAACATTTATGCAATACTACAAATTTATCTATAGACCTTATACCGATTTCGTCTATTATCCCACTGATGTCCTCCTCTACCTGGTCCAGGATCCAACCCAGAATCCCACATTACATTTTGTCATCGTGCCTCCTTAGCCTCCTTTAGTCAGTCTTCTTCGTCTTAAACAACTTTAACACTTCTGAAAAGTACTAGACCATTATTTAGTAGAATCTCTCCCAATTTAGATTTATCTGATGTTTTATCATTAGAATAATGTGGTGCATTTTTGGCAAAAATACAGAGAAGTGATACTGTGCCCTCCTATCAGAAGGTACATGATTCTCAAATTCAACTCCCAGATACTCTTATTAAGTAGGTCAGGGTAAGGCTTCAGAATTCTGTGGAGTTAAGGATTCTGAAGAGTGACCATGCTGAGTCAGCAGAACAGAGATACGGGCCAGATTTCTGCATCTTTAATACGTACCCCAGGGCATTCCGAAGACAAACTTGGAGAAACACTGTAATTTTATTCTCAAAATATCAGAACTTCAAAAGTTAGCTCTCTTCACTTAAACAAAACAGTGTAGGCAACTTAGCTCTTAAAAATGCCAGAAATATCTGTCTTTGCCAAAAGGCACCAGTTGTCACGGTCAATTGATCACGCTCTCCAAATTCTGTTCCTGTTTAGTCCCCTTGATATTTACACATGTCCTGAGTCACTAAAACTTACAGTCTGTAATGTGACTAATACTCAGGGGATATTTAATAATCACCATGTATTACATTCGCACATACTCTCTCCCCACTCCCACCCCCGAAAGCAGCTTCTACTGCTTTAACCAGGGATGAAAACAGACCCTAACGTCCACCAACAGCAGGAATCCACGACTCTCCTTTAAAGGGTCCGCTGCGGTTCTGTGATCAGACCGGCGTCCCAGAGCAGCAGCTCCCCCGCCATCCGATGAGCGGGCTGCTGTGAGACAGGCTGGGAGGGGGTCCTCACTGAGATTTCATGAAGAGAAGGGTGGCCGTACCTCATCCGTGAGCTCCGGTGACCCCTGGGGACTATCCACCCCACCCTGCCTGCCCATCTGTTGATAAAAACTAATTATCTGAAACTCCTGGGGGCTTCCATCAAGGAGATCTTTAGCTCTGAGCAAAAAGAGGTAAGATGAGCGACCGGGACAGTGAGATCTAGATTGGAGTACTGCCAGTTCACCCCAGCCAACCAAATCCCGCCCCCGTCATAAGTCACAAAATCACAGCCAACTTCTCGGCAACACACGGTCCATCACATCTCACATCTGTCTACAGTTTTTGAGCTGCCAGTGAAAAGCAAGTCAAAATAAAACTCCAAGATGAATCCACAGAGTAAACTCATAAGCTAACATTGCTGCTTCAAGCCCTAAGAATCTTAAAAAAATTGGTCTCAAGTTTTCTAGGAAGCATAAGATACTACTAAAAGTCATCTGATTTAAGTCAGGTTCCCTTCTCTCCTTTGGTTACCAAATACCTTCTACCACCAGGTAAGGAAGATGAACATACACAAGTCTAAAGCTGGAATGCTTAACAGACAACATCATGTAATTAAAACCATGACACTGGTTTTAGCAGGCAAGATTCAGAGCTAAAGAAAAACTCACAAGGAAGAGAGTCGAAGTTCAGTCTTTTGGTCTGTGTCTAATGACTCATGTTTTTCTGACAGTTCCCTTCCAGCTTCCAAGCACAAGCTCTGCTTAGAGCAAGAGCTAAACCATTTATAACTTAGGAAGACTTGTGTTCAGGCCCTCTCCTCAGTTACATAACCAAAGACAGAACTGGCCACGGTAATTTATTACCACAAAAGAAATTCTTGAAACAAGGAGCACCTATATATTTTTAAGATTTGTGTTTTGGGGCTAACTGAATGGAAGGAGGCCTGAAGCGAGGTTTCATTACTGCCTGAAACTGTTTACCCAGCAAACAGCTCTGTATTCCCAACAGCAAAGGGCTGTTCTTCACACAAGGAGCCTAAATCAAAACCAACATATCGTGTCCCCTTTTACCCTCTAAAACCCACTTTTTATTCTGGTTTATTGTGTAGTTATTTTAAAGTCTGCATTAGACGGCGAGCCCCTTGAGGGCAATACCGATGTCACTTTCAATGCACTGGGGCACACGGCTCAGTGACTTCAATGTCCTGGGTCAGCGAGCTGTTGGCCTGGACCATGCAAGTGAGAACGAAACACAACCGAACTCACCTGCAAGACGCTTGTCATAGAGACTTTGTCCTCAAAAACCGTCTTTCACATTTTGAAGTTCACGTTTTCTGGATTCATCTGTTCCTACAACTGTCAGTTTTGGTTTATTCCTTCCCCCCCCAACTCATCAAACCTAATACACAATATTGCTACATTTTCCTGAATGTAAATTATGCCTTGGTAAAAAAATATATTTTTAAAAAATTTAGATAGAGGGGTGCCTGGGTGGCTCAGCCAGTGAAGCGTCTGACGCCTGATTTCAGCTCCCGTCATGATCTCACGGTTGTGAGATGGAGCCCCATACAGGGCTCTGTGCTGAGCTGAGCAGCGAGCCTGCTTCAGCCTCTCTCTCTCCCTCTGCCTTTCCCCTCACTGTGTGTGTGCGCACGCTCTCTAAATTAAATAAATAAATAAAATTTAGGTGGATTAAACCTCCATCATTTATGTTGTGGAAGGTGGATAAGTAGAAGTAGCAACCACTTACAAACCAGTAAATAGTTTAGTGAAAATCATTATCAAATGTTCTGTGTTTCTTGTCTTCCAGCTAAAGTAATATAAGGATGTTATTCAAAAAGACATCCATCGGGCACCTGGGTGGCTCAGTGGGTTAAAGCCTCTGCCTTCGGCTCGGGTCATGATCCAAGAGTCCTGGGATCAAGCCTCACATCGGCTCCCTGCTCAGTGGGGAACCTGCTTCTCCCTCCCCCACTTGCCCTGCTTGTGCTCCCTCTTCTCACGGTGTCCGTCAAATAAATAAACAAAATCTTCAAAAAAAAAAAAAGCATTCCTCATTTTTATACTATCCCTTTCACATCCCTATCTACTGGAGAGGACCGAAACTCTGGACTCTTCTTTCTGACTCAGAATCATGACTAATAATTACAGTGTTGAGAGGCGGCTATTATGGTGGTTGGAAAACAAAAGCCCTGAAATATGTTTTCTTGAAGAAGTTCATTTGCACCTTCTTCAGTCATTTGCTTTCCCCTCATAAAATAAAGGAGGATGCCTGCTCCTTGTAATTCCCCGGCGTCCCACCCGGGACTCGGCGGCACCACAGCTCCCCTTCTCGGGCCTGCCCTCCTGCTGCCCTCCTGCTGCCCTCCTGCTGCCCTCCTGCCCAGAGCCACGGAGCCCGGGAACACCCCCCGCCCCCAGGTCGCAGCCGGCTCTGGAGCGAGCCGCCCGGCCAGCCTCAGGAGGGGCCGCTGCACCCCTCAGCCCGCACCGCCGGCGCCGCTGTCCTCCCCGCGATGGGGGTGTCCCGCTTCGGAGGCTCAGTTCAGGTCCCTAATTCCCCACGTTGTGCTACTGGACATATTCAGCTCCCACAGTCCTTCCACTTCCGAATTACAGGCTCCGTTGGGGAACCGTCGCGGATATACAGCGCGGGAGGGCCGAGGGGCAAGTGAGCGGCACCGGGTCACAAAGCCAACAGTTGGCAGAGTCACCCGTGAAGGAAGCTGAGGACAGCTGCCCCCCGCAGGGTCTCTTCTGAGCAGGAGCACAGTCTCCCCGACGCCTCAGGGACAGGTTTCCCCACCCGCCCCAGCGCCGAGGAGAGTCCCTGTCTGCTTCCTGATTGCTTCTAAAGAATTAAAAATACACAGAACTGTCCTTTTTCAAAATGAAGAAAGACTCATGATCTACTGGAGAGTCCCAGCGTGATTCCTCTACTCTCTCAGCCACGGGCTTATCAGACTTGGCCAGATTCAGAATCGGTTTGATCTCAGACTCGTAAATCCGATTCTATCACTTGTTTCTGTAGATTCAGTGTAGACGCCCAGGAGAACAAGGAGATTCTCAGGATAAACCGCACCCAAGTTTTGCCCAGTTGGCCTTACAGAAGAAAACACGAGGTCCCAATATCACTTAGAACTGGGCGCAGGGAGGACATTCAACCCTGCAATGGTCCTGAGCACAAAGAACACGTGTCCATAGCTGCCCACAGGCTGTGCGCTGCACAGCGGACCCTGGAAAACAGTCTGAACTGTACCGACCCACTTTACATGGATTTTTCCTAACTTAATATACTGCTGTATATATATTTTCTCTTATGATTTTCTTAACACTTCTCTAGCTTACTTTATTGTAAGAATACAGTATATAATACATTTATAACATACAAAATATTTGCCAACTGTTTATATTATCAGTAATGCTTCCAGTCAACAGTAGGTTGTTAGTAGTTGACGTTGGGGACACGAATTTCTGATTGTGTGGTGGTTGGCGCCCCAACTCCCACGCTGCTCAAGGGTCAGCGGTATTCTGATAGGACTGTAGAAGTAAGAACAATTCTTCAAATGATCTTGAAACATTGCTCTTTTTTTGTCAGGGGAATGATAAAGCACTGGACAATTACAATGTAACAACCCCATTTCCTCACAATTCCATTGTTTCTCTGTAACTATCCCAGTAGGAATTCATTATACCTTGCACTAAGTACTGAGAATAAATGTTTTTTTAAAATGAGGAAAAAAGAACAAAAGGAAAAGCAAGGGAGAACTAGATATGTCCTCTATCCTGATCTGGGCGATGATTATAGGGGCATATATGTAAAAATTCATTGAGCAGTATGCTTGAGAGTTGTACAATTTTTTTGACAATAACCTATATTTTGATTAGGAAGGTTTTTTTGTTTGTTTGTTTTTTTGTTTGTTTTTTTTAAGTATACAGAGGGAAAAAAAAAAAAAAAAGAAAACCCAAGGGTAAAGGTGATATTTAAAATTCCTCAAGTTTTCTTTTGTTCACTAAATAAATATTTGTTGAGCACCCTACTTTATTCCAGACATGCTGCAAAATGCTGAGGATAACACTCTAATTAAGACACAGTCATTGGACACAGTGTTCACAATAGTGGGGACAGAGGGGTAAACGAGAAATTATAACACCCTGCGTGATGAGGATCATGACAGAAATAAGCCTAGGGAGCTTGGTACACATGGTTGGGTGTCTAATTCACTTTAGGAAAGCAGAGCTTTTTTCACCGATAAAAAATAATCACACACATTGAAAGATATTTCAAATTTATATTTTAAGGCAGAAAGAGACCCACCACTGTTTTCTTCTTTAAGAGAACCAGAAAATTAAACCTTACTTTTTTGTCTTTCTCATGAGGTATACTAAAGGTTAAATCCTTCATATCATCCCTAAAGATATGGTCACTCACTAAAAATAAACATTAGCAGAGGTCAAAATGAGGCAGGCCATGGGGCTGTGAGCATTTCTGTACGATGCCCAAGGGCCCTGAGGCAAACTAGATGTTCCCAAGGAAGGTAACGCTCAGTTAACCTAACCCTTTCTTTAAGGGAAGTTCTGCATGTGGCAACTCTCCACAGAAAAGAGGTATCACTGGGTGTTTAAACTAAACTCCCCCTCAAATCAAAACAATGTATTTAACTACTTAGTGACACAAACTATTTAGAAAAGGTTGTTCTAAAGAAAATAATTTAAATGCAAAAGGAAAACTGTGGTAAATATTTGTAAGGACAACTGGTCAGAAAACAGCAACAGCGAGAGACATTAGCAAACTCTAGGAAAACTATGTCTGTCACCCCGAATCACAAATATGTGAAAGCAAGACCAGAGAATCCTCAGATAATTCAGTCAAGATGGGAGCAGCCTGCACCAGTCACGACCAGGTAGCAAACATGGCCTCATTTGATAGCTACACTTCCACAGCGCACACCTGTGAACGGCTCAACTCACTTCCCTCCAGAAAGCAGCAAAATTAATGAGGGACCTACAGGATATCCTACCAAAGAGAGAAGTGGCTGGCAAAGCCATTTTCTTGGTAAATCTCAGACAGATAGTCAGAAAATCCACAGGAAGGGCGACTTCGGCTCAGGTCATGATCCCAGGGTCCTGGAATCGAGTCCCATGTTGGGCTCCCTGCTCAGCAGGGAGTCTTCTTCTCCCCCTCCCTCTGATTCCTGCCCCGTGCTCATGCTCTGTCTCTCTCCCTCTCTAATAGATAAATATAGAAAAGAAAAGAAAATCCATACGGATGGTGGGTCTCATACCATGTGAGACAAGAATGCTGAGGGGGCTTCTAGGACGCAGACAGACGAGCTACTTTACCTGTCGGCCTTCATCAGCAGGTTGGGTGGCAGCTCCAGGAGCTGGTTGTGCTGCACATCCAAGACCTCCACCGAGGTCCTCTCCAGCCTCTCAGGCAGCCTCGTCAGCTGGTTGTGTCCTGCCAGCAGCTTCCGGAGACTACTGTTACAAAATAAGCTGTGCAGGGGGGGGACAAAGACAGAAGGAGACTTACTTAGCGCTAACCTGGGATGAGGAATGGGAAAACGAGCCCGAGTCGAATACTTAAAACGATCTCTCCAAGGAAACATAAATTCATTCTGAGCAACTGCAAAATCCTATTAACATAAGCTCAAGCTTGGAGCTCTTACATTTTGGTACCTTCCATACTGTAAAACAAAAAAAGAAACAAAAGAGGGCAGGAAAAACTATGGACAGGAGTATTGAACAATGCAGGTCTACTTAGTAGAAGAGAGAAAAACAAGTTCCATAGATGACCCTGAAGAGACCAGTCCACCCTTGCCGAACTCGGAAGGCGCGCTTGACAAGGCTGCAGCTTCTCGAGGTAGGGCTCGTGTCCTGTGTTGACGTGGAACACGGGTGTTTGACCCACAGCAGATCCTCAATAAACATAGTCCATCGATTTTTACCTACAGGATCAGCATTAAATAAGGATTCTTCTATCGGTCAAACTTTTACAAATACCAACTGATAACATGTTACATTTTTCCTCATTTGCATTTCACAACCACAATATTTCCTCCTGTCCTCACTTCCCTAAGTCTGTATTTTTTTCTTTTCTCTCTGGTTTAATGTTAGACAAAACAGACCCCTCCCAAAGAGAAGGAAATGCACTTAATTCACTGTTCTCTTTTGCGCCTGGCGAGCTGTTTGGAACTCTGTTGATGTTTCTTCTATGGGAGAGCAGAACCACAACGAATGATGAATACTTTAATCAAATATAAAGTGGCTGGATGACCAATCCCGACTTCTGGGACAGTTGTAGAGAATGAAATAGGCCGCAGGTTTCAGCACAGAAACGTTGGAACTGCGGCAAAGCGAGATTGTACTTTGCATCAGGATCACTCCGGAGGGAGACCTCGGGCACAGGGCTGTTGGAGGACGAGGCCGCCCCCCCACCTCCTGCCCTCCACCCTCTGACCTCCCTCAGGGACCGCCACGGCCAGTAAAACCACTCCACATGATTGCTGAACTTCGTTCACCTTAAATATTAAAACTAGATTGTTCGCTCACAGAGATGGACGCAACCTGTCTCCACGCCGTGATGGCCGGGGCCGCCACGACTGGTGTCTGGCCTAACTCAGACGGTCTGGACACCAACGCGACGGGACCGATGGTCCAGCAAGGTCGTTCGATCACGATTTTCACAGGGGGTGGTCTCTCTAATTCACCTCGACCCAGTAATTCAGGATTTGGTTCACTAATTTTACTGTCTTACTGGGCCTGGGGTACAATTTAGGTTTCAGAAGAGAGAATGTGTTATTTACTATTTACACACACACACACACACACAAACACACACATTTCATCCTTAAATAAATAGATAACTGAAAGATGACAAAATCTTTATCTTGATTATTCCAAATAAAAAAGTGATGTTATAACCGCAGTAGGAGTCTTAAATGCTAATTATTGGACTTAGCTAAATTCTCCTGCATACTAAGCATTCAAATACCTTATTTTCCTTTTTTTTTTTAAGACTTTATTTATTTATTTGACAGAGAGAGAGAGCACAAGTAGGCAGAGAGGCAGGAAGAGGGAGAGGGAGAAGCAGGCTCCCTGCAGGGAGCCTGATGTGGGGCTTGATCCCAGGACCCTGGGATCATGACCTGAGCTGAAAGCAGCTGCTTAACCCACTGAGCCCCCCAGGTGCCCCTACCTTATTTTCCTTTTAATACATTTCCAGTTCTAAATATTAATTTGTTTTGTCAAATCCTTCACATACATTGCTTAGGTAAACAAAGCCTATCAAATCAACTTAAAAAAAAAGATTTTATTTATTTATGTGACAAAGAGAGAGATCACAAGCAGGCAGAGAAGCAGGCAGAGAGAGAGGGGGAAGCAGGCTCCCTGCTGAGCAGAGAGCCCTATGCGGGGCTCGATCTTACTGGGACCCTGAGATCACGACCCAAGCCAAAGGCAGAGGCTTAACCCACTGAGCCACCCAGGCCTCCCTCAAATCAACTTCTAATGAACTGCTGTCTTGCCTGAATAGTAGATCAATGACAGGGCTGGTAGTTTACAACCACACCGCAAATAAGAAAACAGTCCATGCTGTTTTTGTCCCATGTGTCACGCACGTAAGCACACACACACACACACACACACACACACACACACACAAACACACACTGTTTAATCTCTTAACAGGGCATTTCAAATTTGCTTTGAACAAGCATTTGTTAAGCTCCGCAAACAAGCCTAGACAACGCAGATCAAATCTAAGATTAATTAACTTTGAGGAAAACTGGACAAAATATCTGTTATCTTTACTTAATTGTTGGGTTGGTGTACACACCATCTTTGTTGCAGCCTACAGTGAAAACAGAGGCCTTAGACGCCATGGGCTGTGATCTGTTGGGTGGGTGAGGCGCAAGTAGGGAAGAGAACAGAGAAAACAGAAGAAAGGTAACATTCCAAGATTCTTTTCAACCAATTCTTTTCTTCTCATTTCACATTTCCCCCAAAGATAGTAGCCTATCTTGATTTTTGTTGTTTTGTCTTCTGAAAGGGTCTGTCCCAGTGTCACACCGACACACACTGCTATCCACAGGTCACAGCACCAAACCATCGTGATAATGGTGATGGGCTGCCCCAGGTCACCGAACGCCTCAGTCAATACAAAACTCTGAGCAGAAAGCATTTTCAGACAGACTGAAGTTCCAGGTGTAGCATATGGCCGAGGAACAAAATAAAATCAACTGAGCTTTCTAGGGATTGAAATGTAACCTAGATTTTTTTGATGAGATCTACATTCTTACGGTGTTAACCAACAGAAATATAATGCAGGCCACATATGTAATGGTAAATTTTCTAGGACCCACATTAAAAATGGCAAAAAGAAACATAATTCTTACACTTTATTTGATCCGATATATCCAAATTATTATTTTAACATGTAATTAACACACGGTATTAGTGAGATACTTAGCATCTATTGTACATTTTGTATGTTGGCACTTCTCAGTTAGGACTAGCCATGTGCTAAGTCTCCAAAGTCACGTGGGACTAGAGAAGCCACCATGGACAGCACGGACACACACTTATATAAGACACATGGTATTTCCTTCATCATGGAAAAGTCTACAGGATAGTATGGGAACAGCCTACCTTTTGTTATCAATTGCATGGCTAGTCACTAACGTCAATAGTATTTTGTATTGAAATTCACTTACTCGAAGATCTTTGTCTTATCTACAGACACTAGACCTCGTGACAAGGCTGTTACAAATCTTGCCATTCAAGTGAAAATTATGAAATAAAAATAATACACATTAAGACTGGAAAGAGAAGGAAAGAAAAGTTCCTGGACTTTGATTCCAAATTTCATACCAAGAAAAACATAATCTAGTTTGCTTTTTACTATGTTTAATGATCTAATTATCTTTTTTTTCCCCCTGAAGTTATGTTCAAGTAAAACCAAGAGTTATTTATGGGGGAGGTAGACATGTTAGGTCAACAGACAGAAGTGAAAGATTCTGAAAGAACTGAGATTACAGAGGTGAATGTACTGTTTGCTGAGTTCTCAAATATTGCTTATTTAGAAACATCCCCTAAGCACTGCCCTGTGTGGCTCTGGAAAGCCTGGCTGACAAAGTCTCACCCTAGTCTTCACCACATGAAGAAAGTCTGTAATTCAAAGCCACCACATGAGGTAAAAGATAACAGAAATAAGGTTTTAAAACAATTTTTTTTAAGGAGTTCAGAATAACAAGCTAAATTATTTTTTAAAACTGCTTATCTAATTTGCAATCCTCTCACCAGATCTGTAACACTCACCGTGCAGGAAGTTCACATATTTGATTATGGCCAATATCCAAAACTTCTAGCTTCCGGCTTTCGCAAACCCACTCAGGCACGTTTTCTAAGCAGTTCCTAAATATAAGAATATACAATTTTTCCTTTGATTGGAATTTGGCCTAAAATATGGTTTGAAACTCAGAATGATTACATAAAACAAATAAAACTTCAAACGAAATACCAAAGTATAGTGAATATTAATCAAAAGGATATGTATATGCCTTTTAATCTAGTAGCAAGATGAAGCATGACAAGGAAGAGGAAAGAAAGAAAAAGTAGAAAAGAACAGTTATGTCATCTCTAAAGTCTTAAAAAAAAAAAAAAGGTCTGATTCCCAGAATTGCTGTATTAAGCAGGACATATATAAACCTATGCAAGCTTACCAAGAGGATGTCTTATTATTGGAAAAAACAAACAAGTAAACATATATTCTTCCAATTAAGTCAAGTGGCATAAAACAGTTTTATTTTTCCAATTTACATTTTTACCCTTAAAATACTTCTCAACTCCAACAGGTATCATGAAAGCACTGCTGTACCTCATAGATAAAAGGAAAGAAGAGTCACCAGTGAATTGAATGAAACAAGTGAACTAAACTAACGCTGGCTTTATCATTACAAGATCTCATCACTTCTTAGACAAATTCTACTAAAATAAGTGCTACCCCATTCATGCATGGTTAGCTTTTTCTCTTCCTTCTCAAATATGTGAAATGACCAAAGAATATAAAGCGGTATGTACATTATGAGGGCAGTTCTTTAAAAACAGATGAACATTCCATGGAAATACGATGCTTGGGACAGGACTATATCAAAGTGAAAACCGTTGTGATATTAAAGGTGGTGGCATTATGTGTGATTTAAAAATAACTTTACCAGTGTACTAACTTTTCAGTTAAAATACAGAAAAGGTGGCATTATTTTCTTAGTGTCTGTACAGGTACACTTGGTTCTGGCTTTGAAGCCCTGAAGATCAATATCCTTAATTATTTTATTTTATAGAAGTTAACCCCTAAGACATCTTCGTAAGATAGGAGAGTGAAAGTCCCTCTCACTATAAAGAGCCTTAATACATAGCAATGAAACTCTTATCAGTGATAAAAATAACCTGGAACTTTGAACATGAGGGCGTAGTAAACACCATGACGGGTGACAGCTCAGTTCCTGTAGATAACATACTCACATAAGAGGAGGAGGGTGAAATGCTCAGAACTATGTCAGGGGAATCGGGTTTTCTCAGAGAAAGTCTTATAGTTGGGGCAGCAAATGAGGCAGAGAGGGTTACATGGAAGATTCTGGACAGGAGAATTATAAAGAAAGATGGGTAGCATTTAAGAGGCAGAATTCAGGGAAAAGCAAGACAGGGTTTCCAATTCAGTCTCACTTAGGGATTTCAGTGGGAACCATTTGCCAGTTACATCCTATAAATAAAAGGAGAATAGATTTCCTCTATGGCCAACTCTGAAAGAAATCTGTTCAAGATACTTATATAGACCCATGTATGCAAACCCACTGCAGTACTGTTCTTATTTAAAGGATGAAGATACCAGCATTCAAGACTGTTAAAAAAAAATAATCAGGTGAAATCTGACTTCAAGTTTATTAAACAAAATTGACATGAAATTAGTAGCAAATTCGTGAAGCACTATTCGTAAAGTATTTTATAATTACAAATCTCTGATAAAATTGTAATTGGAATAATTCTGACACTTTCTTAAATAATTCTGATTGAGAGCCTCATTAAAATAACTAGGTTTGTGGGGGCACCTGGGTGGCTCAGTGGGTTAAGCCTCTGCCTTCAGCTCGGGTCATGATCCCAGGGTCCTGGGATCGAGCCCCGCATCGGGCTCTCTGCTCGGCGGAGAGCCTGCTTCCTCCTCTCTCTCTGCCTGCCTCTCTGCCTACTTGTGATCTCTGTCTGTCAAATAAATAAATAAAATCTTTAAAAAAAATAACTAGGTTTGTGTATTTTTATAACTAATGGCAAATTCTGCAGCTGACCAATTACATGGCAGTTGTGTTGGACTTTGCACACCCATACAAGTTAACACTTGTTACACTGAGTGGGCCACAAGCTCCCAAGTTCTGTGGTTGTTCAGACAATTTTGGATATTTCCTGTGGAGTTATGGTAAAAGTTTCAGTTTTAGTTTGTTAAGATTATTAAAGTCTAATTTGTATAAATACATGCTTTAAGGCTTCAAGAAAAAGTCTACTATAATATTTGTGGGAACTGGAGTAAACATGACACCTTGCAGTGGTGAATTTGTATAAAAGGTGAGATGGTCAGCTTGTTTGCAAATAAGCTGAGAAACGTGAGCAGGCTGGATGGAGATCCTACTTTGGCAGGCTTAGCTGCTACTTTCTAACGTCTCTTGGCAAGAAGATGTAGGTGCAAAGTAAGAGGGAAGGAAAAAAAATCAAAGATAGCACAATACTTTAAAAATGAAATTCATATCATTTCAGAGAAAGACTGAAGATACGGTTAATTTAATTAAAAAATTGCTGAACCTTCCAACCATATGACACTCAACTCACTAATCTTTCAGGCCCAAACATGGCGGTCAAACTGGTGTCCACATGGATCTAATACCTTGATTCTTCTATTTTCAACTACAGCATACAAACACATTTTAACTAACAATATTTACGTACATTTTTGAGAGGGTAAGTAAAAACTATGACTTTAATTTGTAGTATTTACCATCAAAATATATAAGAAGTTTTTAGGCATAAGCTCAGACAGGATCATCTAAATAACTTCAAGCAGACTCGTGGCAAGCTCTAGGCCTTGGCTTCTTACCTTGAAACATCCATGTAGGACAGATAACTTGGAACTGGGTAAACATCCAATTGAACAAGTTCTAAGAGGCAAAGAAAAAAACACAAAGACATGACCATTCGAGTCACACAGAGACTCTTTTTGTATATGAAACATCATCACTGTGCTTTATTCACCATTGTTTAGGTTAGGAAGTACAATACATCCATTTGTTAAACTTGGAAACTACAGGGAAGTACAGAGAACTCTGCATTTAGTCACAAGATCTTATTCAGAGATCGAACTAAATCACTCCTTCTACTCTCCTACCTTTCCCCCAGCACTCACCGTGGCCCTCTGCTTGTTACGTTTGCTGAACGGTACCTGGAACACGAACTCTATGAACACACTTTGGTAAATCTGAAATTCCTTCCATAAAACCCTATGCATCTGGCTTTTGTCTTTTTTATTCTACTGAAACCATACTCTTGAGGGTCACAGATGACTTCTACTCAAACCTGAAACCCCTTCCTTAAAACTGTATGAAATAGGACACCACCGTCCACCTAGGGCTTCATCTCCGAGTGGCTTCCAGACGTCCTTCTGTTTCTGCGAACACTTGCCCTGTAACTCACCAGTCCGGCGTCCAGCTGGCCGCCCGCCGTGCACCAGCGCCAGGGCCTTCTAAGCTGACTCCGGCTACCAGCGCTCTTCTCTTTCCCTTACTTCCACCGTTGCAGGCACCACCTCTGAACAGATGAGCCTCAAACCAACATCTGTAGTCCTGACTGCAAGCTCCCATTTGCTCCCACGAAAACCATTACAGGGACGGCGATTAACACGGTGGCAAGGGCTCTTCTCTTCTCCCATAAACGCACCCTGTCCACCGCTCTCACCCGAACAGTCTCACAGCATCACTTCCTCCACTTGAGAACCTCCACGGACCCTCTGTAGTCCACGACACTAGCTTCAAAGCGTCACCACCTGACTCCAAGCCACGCATCCCATAACCACTTCTCACCATTGTCCAGTGGCAACCTAGGAGTTCAGAATTCCCTGTCTTCGCCCATCTGCTGTACAGCCACGTTCAGATTCTTTCCCCTTCAATAACCACTTGGTGCCTCCTGGCCATCCAAACCCGGTAACCCTCAGCAACCTGTAGCTATCTGACGTTTGGCTTGTTTCTCCTGTGAGTTGACAATAAATTCATTTTAAGAAAAGGGGGGGGGACACTCCCTATCCTTTAGAACTCGGGCACTACACTATTCATAGAACGAGTGCGTGATAAACAATTGTTCAACCTGCAGTACTAAATACGGATTTTCACTCAGTTTTCTGATAGCAGGGAACTGAAATCTTCACTTGAGTAACACAGGTCCATAAGATCTTTTCTTTTTTAGAACAGTTATGATTTCCAGATTCTGAAGAAGAGAGCTCATTAAATGAGTAAGACTCCTGATCTGTGGTGTCCCTGTGGGTATATAATTCAGGTCTCTCTGAGGATTAGCTCCTTTGTTAGTGGAGCATGAAATCTGAGACCCTGAACAGAGTCCAACATGGGCCTTCCTTTCATTTTCACTCTCCCATATTAAATCATGTTCCAGATTTACTATCCTAGCAGGGTAGTCCAAGAAATAGTTTATTAAGGCCTTTTGAGCAGAGGTCCCAAAGCAAAAGTGGGGGGGGGGGAGTAACTTACCTAAATATCATGAGAAAAATAAGTTGAGACCTATAAAATCTTTCGTTTTGGTTCTTTTATGATTTTTACCTCAGCAAAATCTGACACTTATTTTATTAAACGCGCAAAGTAGAAATCAGAGTGAGGCAGAGAGGATGGCGTGGAGTCAATTCCTGGAAGCAGAAGAGAAACTTTGATGTGGTCCACATCACATACCATTGGAAGCGGCATAGAGAGCTTTTAGGAAATAGCCACAGATGTTTAATGTCACCAGCTGATTCCTTTCACAGTGCAAAACTTCAATGTTGTTGAAAATCATGGCATCAAGATCCCCAAGCTTGTTGTCGCGCAGATCGAGCTGAGTGACGTGCTGGAGAAAGTCCACTTCATCTGCTACGAGTCTCCTAATTACATTGAGTCTTGAGGAGAAAGGACACAGAGACTATAATTAACCGCAGTGCTAGAAATAAGTGACCACACCCTAATATGCCGAGGTAAGGAGAAGCCTCCCTTTATTACAAGTCCTCCAGGATTTCTTTAATCTCTACATCTGGACTTCCTTAACTGGCCAGATTCCTTGGTTATTTTTAGCCTCAACCCCAGGAAGGTCTTGATCCTGACAATATATTCTGAAACCCAATTTGGAACACTTAGGCTGGAAGAGAAGCACATATGTTGATTTTTGCCTTAATTCATTTCAAGAGGGGGAAAAAAAAATCCACTTAATCATTTATTTTCCAAGAATTGGGTTGAACGAACACAAGAAACGGAACCTAGGACAACCTGTTAGGCACATGAGAACTACACTGAATATTTAAGGAAGGAGAGAGGATTAGTGAGCAGGGAGATGAGCAGCTCATACAGGACAGAATTTAAGGGACAACCTGGCCGGGGTTGGGCAGGGGCGGGGGGGGGGGCGGTGGTATGTGTGGAAATGAACGGGAGCCACACACGCACCAGAGGTAAGGATGCAAACATCTGGATTTCCGGCCGGCTTCGGACCAAGGACCGGTTACCAAAACCATCTCCATCATTAAAATACTGCTTGAGGGTGCCCGCGTGACTCAGTCGGTTAACTGTCCGACTCTCCATCTCAGCTTAGGTCTTTGATTTGGGGGTTGAGAGTTCAAGCCCCATGTTGGGCTCCACAAAATAAATAAATTAATTAAAAAAATAAAATATTGCTTGAAAGAACAAAAGCACAGAAAATACTCTGGCATCTAGGATTTGCTGAGAAATTACAAAACAAAGGAGCAAACCATGAGATCAACAAATCTAGGACAGAGCGAGGCACAGGGAAAACTGGCAGAACCTCGGCCACGAGAACTAGCTGAACAGAATGAAGGTGCTGTGGGCGGGTTGCCGAGAAGATAACTGAGTAGTAATGGCGACTAGGAACCAACAGAAGGAAGACACACTTAACTCTAAAGGGGAGAAAAGCAGATGAAAATCTTGATTCTAGTTTGCTAGGCTACCCCCAACTCCTTTACCAGCAAACAATACGAACTCTGTACTTGTCATTACAAAGCCAACAAGTGCTGAGATAATGCACTTGGTCAGAAGAGCATTAACAGGAGGGCGGGAGCTTAGGAAAAAGCTAAAGGTTCTCAGTTTTGAATTCCTGCCCTTTGAAAAAATAAAATAATGGTAGCTGAAAAACATAAAATGATGGCAACTGAATTAGTAATAGTAATATCATAAAGTCACTGAATCACAAGGATCCGTGGCAGATAACAAAGAGTGAGCATCTGTCAGTCTGTAAGCAGAGCGTATGGCTTCTTTAAATGTCCCCAAGAGGATTTGTTTTTTTTTTTTTTTTTTGCTTCCTTTTTTATTCCAGGTTGTGAGATTTAAAAACTGGCCTCAACCCAGCAATTTGCCTATTTCCAAATGCTCACTAGATTACTAGAATATGTACACAGAATCTTTTTTTAAAAATCTCATCTTAGGCGCTCCTGAGTGGCTCAGTTGATGAAGTGTTGGACTCTTGGTTTCAGCTCAAGTCATGATCTTAGAGTCACGATCTCCGGGTCGTGAGGCTGGGCCCTGAGTCGGGCTCCACGCTACGTGCAGAGCCTGCTTCAGATTCTCTCTCTCTCTCTCCCTCAGCCCCTCTCCCAGCTAGTGTACATGCTCTTTTTAAAATAAGTAGATCTTAAAAAAAAAACAAAAAAACTTAAAAGTTAAAAAAAAAATCTTATTTTGGATACAAGACTATAGAAATCGAAAAAAAAAGTCCCATGTTCTTCTTACTTTACACTGTAATTCTCATAATGTGGCATTATCCTCTTCATTCGAATTCGCTCCCTCCTGCAATTTCACTGTGTTAACACTAAAATAATTAAAGGGTTCATTTAATGAGGAGACAAAAGAAAATCTATAATGAGAGGGAACTGTTTAGTTTAAATTGCCAAGTCTCATCAGGATCCAAATTCAGAAGTGTTCAGGCTCAAACCATAATGTAACTATTTAGGATGAACTTTGAAAGAGCAAATGTGATTCAAGTCTCCTTCCAATAGTCCGCAGTTGGCGCGGCCATTTTATGGGTTCCATAAGCAGGCGCTGGGGTTTCCTGTGTGCAGACGGGCCGTACGAGGCAGCCTTATGCTCTCCTGCCAGTCTGCTGCTCGTCACCTTGCACAGGACCTTGAATAAGTCACCTACTGTCCTGGTTAAGCCCATGCCTAATCTGTAAAAGAGGAATCACACCTTCCGTGTCCGACAAGGCTGCTGAGAAAACCGAATGAAGGACGCGCCCGCAGTACGCAAACAACGGAAGGCGGCTGATGATCAGGACGGTGACCCGTGGCTTCAGGTCAGTGAGAGACGAAGAAAACAAGGCACCTGGGCACAGACTTCGGACGTTAGTGAGGAAAATCACGTACGCTTTAAAATATCAAGACCACAAGTATGTGACAAGTGCCGTAACTGACGTACGCACACAGAGAATGGTCAAAAAAGATGCGATGGGGGGGGGCACCTCATCTGAATGCCCAGGGTAGGCGGGATGTAAGAGATACAAATGGGCAGAGAGAGCAGTGCACGAGCGAGGGCAGAGCAGCCCCGAATGAGAGGGGCGCAGGGCACGTGAGAAGCTGCAAGGGGGGCTTAGTCAATGAAAGTACCAACTAAGTGCTTAACTGGGGAACGAGGAGAGAGAAGAACAGTGTTTCTCGGTTATCTGTGGCGAATGAGCTCTGTTCTGGACTTCTGCTCTATCACAGCCTGATGTGGATCTTAACCGCATGTGCCCAGGCACAGCCCAGCCCAGGCAGCTCCCCAGGTGAATTCACCAACTACTAAACGAGTCTATTCCCTGCACAACAAGATGAGTTGCTTTTATGAGTCTACCTGCACACTGCGGCAATGTCAAGTCACTGTGTGTTTCTAAAACATTAAGTCTCAGTATCTACACATATTTCATTGTAGAGAAGTAACAAATAGTTGGCTTACCAGCCCAGGTCAGAGGACCACACTTTCAGTAGCTCTGAACTAGAGCCTCATCCCCAAGGGACGCACAGGCTAGTAGGTTGAAACCCGGTAAGAGCTAGCCAAAGAACTGCAGACTCTGGGTAGGACTGTGCTGGCTTGAGAGGCTACACAATGGAAACAGATGTCTCGGCCAGAGGACAACAGCAACAGCGAGAAGGAAAAGGAAGGGACAAAGAGAGAAACTAGTGTGAAGCAGGAACTGACAGAATGGGGTGGTAGACCACAGACTGGGTCCAAGCGTTTGTGTCTACAGGACCAACGAAGCGATGTTGCTACCAGTAAAACAGGAATCCAAGGGGAGGACTAGTTAAAGAAAGAAAGAATTAAACTGCTTCACAGGGTGTGGTTATGTGTGCCAGTGGGGGAAACCAAGGTGAAATTACCCAGCAGGCACTGGAAGTGGCATTAGTCCCGAGAAGAGAAATAAGGGTTAGAGAAAGACTGGGGATAATCAACATGGAGACAGAAGGCAAATGATGAAGCCCTGAGGGCACCGACGACCACCAAGGCAGTAACAAGCCATCAGGGAGAGGTGTGGGTAACGTGCACAGTTTGGACTGAGAGGAAAGAGGAGTTGTCAAGGATGCCACAGAAAACATACTATCAGAGTCAAAGAAAGTAGATGTGGGAAAAAGAATAAAATGAAAAGAAAAATGATAAATGATCACTTTTAATCTGATATTACATTTTCATCGGAAGGAGTAAGAAAATGCAGTAAAATTAGACCTCTGCAGAAACTAAGTGAAAGTCCCCTGAAAGCCTCCCACTAGCTTCAATTTAAAATACTAGGGCAGAATTACAAGCAAATCTGACCAGATTTCCCCTCCTCCACTCAGCGGCCTGGAGAGAACGTAAGCTGGGCACAGTCATTGACCATGTCGAGTGTTCCTGTCTACTGTGGTATTTAAATGTCCTGCAACTGATCCCGTCTAAAAAGATCCAATTAGAACTAGAAATCTAGGAGGCTCCATTTAAAATGGCTTAAATGCTTTAATATGAAAGTTTTCTAAATCCAAGCAACTCAGAGAAAAATAATGCTAACAATTTAGAAAGAAAGCTTGTTAACAAGAAAGGTAACAAAGTGTTTAATGCCATCTCCTGTGACAGTCCAAAAAGTTCTCCAAGTCAGATAAAGTATTACCATTTGTACTTTTCGAATTAAGAATTCTAGGTCGGCAAATTGCTAACCAACACTTCCCCAGGTGCAAAAGGCATGATTTCTTTAGTCTGAGGAAAGGGAAAGCCAAGTAATCCTTGTTTTTTGCTTTTGTTTTTTTAAGATTTTATTTATTTATTTGAGAGAGAGCAAGAGAGCACGAGCCTGCAGAAGAGGGAGAGAGAGGGGGAGAGGGAAAAGCAGACTCTCCACTGCGCCCTGAGGCTCGATCCCAGGACCCCGGGTTCATGACCTGAGCCGAAGGTGACGTTTAACCGATGAGTCTCCCAGATGCCCCAAGGAAAACAGTTCTTTGAGGGACTTGAATAAATGAGTTTCCAAGGCCAGACATATAAACGCAGAAGAAAAGGAGCAAAAAATGATGCTTTTTATACTGATAAAAGTCAACAGGCCTGAGTGAGGGTCTAGGAACCAACAGAGAAGAAAGTGGGTAGTAAGGCAGAGAAAGAGCCACCTTTGACAAACGGGAGGTGTAGAGTCTAAGAATGACAGCGGCGCAGATTCCATGAGGAGAAGGGAATCCTCAATTAGGTAATAAGAAGGATACATCAAACACACTGGGAGTGTGAGGCATTTAACTCGATTCCCTCCCAAACCCTATGAATGAGGTTCTGTTACTAACCGTAATTTAGAGATGAGAACACAGTTGCAGAGTAATTAAATATCTTGCCCAAGATTTAACATCATGAGTATGTGGTCATCAACCCCTGGCTAATGGAGGAATTAGGGTGGTAGAAAAAGTATCAAATTGGGCAAATTAGTATGAAGGCCTAAGCCTGATATGTTGCTTTGCAGGAACTCAGTTCCATACCAGTCTCTTCTTTTTCCTTAAGAGAAATTTAGAAGAGCTTCCTCCTTGTATGCTGGTTCTTTGTATATTAGAAACTAAAACTGAACCTCACATACTAAGGGATGATCACGGAGCATCTTTAATGTAGCAAGGACTATGCAAGTGTTTTTAGCTGCAGTTTAGCAAGATCGGGAATCAAAATGGGGTTCCATGCTCTTGTGAGGTGTGAGGGTGGAGGTTCTGGCCAAACTTGGGCCTAATGAGAGGTTATGAATTTTATATTTTTATAAAGAACAGTAAACTAAGGGCAGAACCATGTGGACAGAAAAATAAGAAATTATAATAAGTAGGCTAAGTAATTTAATTTAATAAATACATTATATTACATTAGGGAAGTCGAGGAGGGAAAAAAAATTAAAGAAGAGATGCTTAATGATGTTACCTATCTCAAGCCACGGAAAAGGGGGACTAAGAGATAAAATATCCACTTTGTTCTCAATGATACAGTTTTCATTCACCATAAATTCCAACTAACCAGCCTGCTTGCCTTGCAAAAGAATATCACCAAAAGTGCTCTAACCTACTCCTAAATGTAAGTCAACCACTTAAATGGGATATATTTCTTAAAAATAGTTACCTTAGATCCACATGTTTAATGTGAGGCATTTTTCTTAAAGCCTGTAGCCTAAGGGTCTCCATGCAGTTTCCAGACATACAAAGTTTATCCACAGCAGTCAATTTCTCCAAAACCTCTGGAATGTCAGTGAATTCATTGAAAGAAAGACCAAGATAACTAAGCTGATGCATGTTCTCCAACTCAGGAGGAAGGGCCTGGAGAAAGTTTCCATCCAGCAAGAATGTCTGCAAGCTAGTAAAGAAAACATAAGAATTATAGAGAGAATGTGTTGATTTTACATTTTTATTATCACTGGACAAGTTCACCAAGTATAGATTATATTATTAGGAAAAGAAAATGAATTATCATTTGCAAAATTCACAAGGGCAGGGCCCAAGCAGCAATACACCACAGAGAAAAGATCAGAGATAAGCATCTTAATCTTTTACTGGAAGCCAAAATTATGACCCATTTCCCAAGTTGGATAGGCATAAACGGGAACACCGCGGGCTAACTGCGTAGTCTGAACCAGCCCCAATACCCGTCTTCCATTGTTACTTTAAATATGAAGTCTTAGAATTCAACATAACTCAGAAAATGAGAAAGTAAGCATGTCATCTCATGGGCAGACACACTCATCTGTGGGGATCTTCAGTTCTAAACAAGGACATTTTAATTTTTTATAAGACTCTAAAGAGTACAAAAGCTAATAAATGAAATCTCCAGAAGAGCCCAATCTCTCGCTTCAGAGCCAAGACTTCCATGACCAACATAACAAGTTAACTAATTTCATAGGCTGCGGCCCCAGGGCAGCTTCCCGGAGTCTCTGCGGGGTACCGCGCGATGGGGTTGGAGTACGCACTTGTGCATGACTCCCACGGCCGCCGGGACTGCTCGCAGGGCATTGCAGGACACGTTCAGCTCGGTCAGGGTCGGAATATTGCAGACCGCTAATGGGAAGTCCCCTAAGTGATTATTGGAAAGGTTAAGACTCTTCAGCTTGGTGAACCTGTTAGAGTAAAACAACAGAAAAGATAGATGTCAGAGACGCACAACATCACATCAGTTAGCATAGCCTTAGAGATGCTCTAACCCAGTTCAGCCGGGGAGGAAACGAGCCCGCCGGAGGTTAAGTGGTTAAGCGCCCTGCGGAGCTGGAGTGAACCTCTTCAGACCCTAAGGCCAGTGTTTTACCTAAAATATAAAACATTTAAAAAAAAAAAAAATTTGTCAGTCTAGAACGAGACTGAATATCTGAAGATGGGAGTTGGACTGGAGCAATTTTGTTCTCTTTCCCCGGGGCCAGCTTCATGAACCACCACTATGCGCTCAGGGAGAGAGAGGGCTGGGGTAGGCAGATCGGCCCTTCCGATTTTCTGTGTCAGCCACACAAGTCACAAACCTTTCTGCTCCATTTCTCCCCAATACAAATCTGAAATAAAAAATTAATTTATCAGAACTATACATGCTCCCAGGGAACCAAATCTTAGAGTTCCAAATTTAAGAACCAATGATCATTTTTCGATCTCAGCCCAGCACTGATACCGCTAAGCACACGGCTGGTTCCCACTTCACTTGCACGACCTTCTCGCGCAGCCACTTCCCACATTCTCCGACTGTTTCCTCCTAGGTTTCTTTCTTTTTCCTTCTTCAACTTCTCTTCCCCGCTCCATGGTTAAATGTTTCTTACAGATCTGTGCTTTGCAGCTTCTTCCCGACCTCTACCTTGCCTTCCTTGGAAATCGTTTTCCTGCTCTGTGAACCCACCACACGCCATCTCCTGCCTCCCGGGCTATGCTACAGGATTTCCAGTGCGAAACTCAACCTACGTCTTTCTCCCAGACCAGCACTGCCTTCTGATTTCTTTTTTAATGGGCTTTTTTCTCAGTGTTTTACTTCTCTGTCCGTCCACTGCTGACCTCTACTCTTTTTTTTTTTATTATTTGACATGAGAATCAGGTTAGTTATTGCATTATGCTAATTATTTTTTAATACTGACCATACTGGGCAGTATGTACGATGCCTAGAACAGACACATACATCTTAAAAATAGATCCAATTCAATCCCATCAGCATTTTAAAGAAATTGTCATGTACTCAGCTGTTGAACTTTATAATAAAAAAAATTAAACTTTAAAAAAATTTTTTTAAAGATTTAGTTTATTTATTTGAGAGAGAGAAAGAGCACACACATACACAAGCAGGAAGACGGGGTAAGCAGAGAGAGAAGGGCAAGCAGACTCTGTGCTCAGGAGCCTGAAGCAAGGCCGATCTTACGACCCTGTGATGGTGACCCCTGCCAAGGTCAAGAGTCGGATGCTTGAGCAACTGAGCCACCCAGGTGCCCCTAAGCTTTATTTTAAATAGTAACATAAAGTTTATTCTAAACAGAAAGGTGACAATGGGCCTATCTGACAGGTTAAAGAAGCATTATGATTTTTCTTTTAAAATAGCAATTTTCTTAAATGGTGAAGTGTAGACCTAATAGTATGTTAAATTAAACAAAACAAAACCGTAAGAATTAACTGCTAAACCTGAATAATCATTTTTAATTTGCATTATACTGTACAATATGAGTCATTAGGCCTTCTTAAAACAAAGACTGCTCATCCTTTACTCGGACTAAATCATCCAATATCTATACTACATGAGCTATAATTACAGGTTGTATTATTCCTAGGGCAGAAGTTCTCAAAGCAGGGTTAGAGGACTTAACAGAGGTCGCTCAGACCCTCTCAAGAGAATTCCCAAGGCCAAAACTACTTTTGTAACGATACGAAGTGCCATTTGCCTTTTCCCATTCTCCTTCTCTCTCAGGTGGCCAGTGGTGATTTCCACCTGGATTCGCGACAGCGCACCAGACCGGATGCGGAACCAGGGGAAATCCATCTATCGTCTGTTAAGCCAGACATGGAAAGATCTGCAAAAATATAAAACAATGACACTCTTCTACCTATTTTTTTTCTTTTCTAAAATAGTTACTTTTCAAAAAAATGTGTATGTTAACAAGAATGGGTTATTTTTCTAAATGAATGCATATTAAAATGCTTTTCAGTCTAAGTTTTTAATGTGGTAAATATCAAAAGATTTAATCCACATAAATAAAAACAGCTTCGGGGCCCCAATTTTTGAGAGTAAAGGAGTCTTAAAATAGGGTTGCCAGATAAAATACAGAAAATAAACACCACATTTTTTTTTAAGTGAAAAGTCTGTCCCAAATATTGCATGGGACATACTTATACTTAAAAAAAAAAATTGTTGTTGTTTTTCTGAAATTTAAATTTAACTGGGTGCTTTTTTGTCCTTCTAAATCTGCCAACTCCATCCTGAAATAGATGAAACTGCTGTTCTAGTCCAAACAAAAACAGTACCCTACTTTCTAGATAGGATTCCTCCTTTGGTAGAACTGGCCACAGTGTAAAAATATGCACACAATTAAACTGAACTTAGAAAAAAAAGTTCCTCTAGGAAGGAAAAGACCTACCAGACATTATCCAACACAAGAGAGTGGAGATGAACCGATGACAACTCCAGGAGTTACTCAAGATAGCAAATGAAAGCATCTGCTTTTGGAAAAGTATTTGTCAATAATATGGAGGCAGGAGTGGGGGGTGGGTAGTACTTTCACCTTTGCAAACAAATTTATTAGAACCACACCAGCCCTGACAACAAAGGAAAGCAGGAGTAAGCTGAATAAGTAAAAAGCAATAAAAAGAAGAAACAAACAAAAATAAAGCTCTCGTGTGTGTGTGTGTGTGTGTGTGTGTGTGTGTGTGTATGTGTGTGTGTGTGTGTATTTGCATTTTAAAATGGCCACAGGCTGTACATATAAAAAAGTGCAATTATTCTTTGCATCAATTCAATGATAAAAGTACTACCAGACCTTATGATAACGAGAACTGCCCCCAGCCCTAGGGGCCAAGTACAACCCCCCCTCCCCCAAAAAAGAAGTCTGCACAGTCCAATAAGATAGCAACAGCCCTCCGTGACTGGTCCAAACTAAAATGGGGCCGGTCCAAACTGAGATGTTCTCTAAGCATAAATACACAACGGATTTCAAACACTTAATACGAAAAGGAATGCAAACTCAGTAATAATTTTTTAGAACAAATAGCCATTTTTATATACTGCATTAAATAAGATCTATTATTAAAATTAATTTCAATGGGTTTTCCTTACTTTCTCTAATGCGGCTTATCAGAAAATTTAAAATGAACTCATGTGGTTCACATTATACTTTTTCATGGAGAAGCATTTTCTCCATACCAAGAATAAGCAGATTTCCAGAATTTTTTACCCAAATGGCACCAAACGTGTTTTCAGGGCTTGTGTGGGCTTCCCTGGGCCCATCTTCCTCACCCACAGGCCCTAGGTGTAGACAGAACTTGGGACAGCATGTCCACAGCCTTGTGGTATGAGGGATGGAGCCAGAGACAGAATAAAAAGATGTTTGGGCCATCAGCCAGACTTCCCCACACTGCCATATCCAGTGTGGAACACCAAGGGGTCAGACGATTTTGAACGTGAACCTCTGCTTGTGAGTCATTAGATCTGCTAAGGTAGGAGGAGAGAACACATTTTATTTAACAGTTTATTAGCTTGATTACAACTTAAATATTTAGATGATGGTACAGCACCTCCATTTAAACTCTTGCCCTAGACCTGTACATTTGAAGGGCTGACTCTGATTTGTAAGTATCTTAAATTTCTCTCCTTTCTTCTCATCACAGTCCCCACATCCCTCATATTCCTCCCTGGGCAGCCCATCCCCCAAATTCTTCCCAGAAAAGAACACAGTGTTCAGTAGACTTGTTTAGCAAACAAAGCATGAATTGTTTCTGAGAACTCAAGTTCTTGGTCCGAACACATTAAAATTCATTTGTTTTGGAAACTCTAACCCTTACCCTTCTTAGAGTTCCACTTTTTCTTTACAGATGTGGAAACAGTCAGATTATAGGCATCTGCCAATTCAAAAAAGCCCTCGGGAGAAAGATAACCTAGAATCTACTTCTCTCAGGTCTTAAAATGGGGAAGAGATACCTGGACGTCAATGTTTAAGTTAAAAGAGAGATAAGAAATCAGAATGGGTAATGGATGACCTTTCCTCTCTTTACCTTCATTCAAAAAGAATGCAGAGGAGGGAGCAAGATAACAGGGAAGAAGGGAAGAAAAGACTAGAAATTTCTCGTCTCCTATAAGATAAGACATTTACCTCTGTCATGCTAATAGGTGAAACCCATAAATTATCAAATGTACACAGACTCAGATTCCAAATAAAACTGGCTGGCTTTGGAAAAATACATATTTGATGAAGTATTTTAAATAATTTTATTTTAAGCTACTATTACACTTCTTCTTCTTCTTCTTCTTCTTCTTTTTTTTCTTACTATTACAGTTCTTAAACCCTAAAAGTCAGTCCTACATTACATTCACTCCGGTCACAGATAATTCCTCATAGCTGTTCAATATAATGTAGAACACAATCAGAACATCCTAAAATTTCAGATTAATAAAAATCACTGTAATGATTATTTTAACAACTATAATGGTCAGGTTAGCAGTTACTAAGGAATGATTCTTCTTGATGTTTTAGAAACTAAAAGGACAGGAAATTCTGTAGTTTGTTTTTTAAAACACGTTATACGTCTATTCGTACACACAGTGCCAAGGCTAAAAAAGTTACCTGAAGTGGATATACCCTCTTCATTTCTCAGTTATCTAAAGTGAGAATAAAGGGGCCTTTGAAGTCATTTTCTCTTATTTCTCAAGCTCGCGGATACAGAAAGTAGGCTCAGAGAAACTGCGTCACACACAGCCTGAATATGCTGCCTTTCAACATCAATACTACCTCTCATCTCTCCGGCTCTTCTTTTATTACTTCTTACTAGAGACTTTAATATAAATAGGTACCAATTACTAATAATCCTAAGTCACAGGTCAAAGGGTGGTCTCAGAGCAGAGTATGGAAAGCCCTCTTTTTTTCAGCCTCCCCTCCCCCTACAGAGAGTGGTGCCCCCTCGGCAAAGGAGGACGATGGATATTTTGAACACCATGTGCAATTCCATTTAAAGCAATGCAGCCACAAGCCAGGGCCCACCAACTGGCCAGCAACCTACGAGGCCTGACTTCACTCTGCAGAGCAAGCAATCTGCTTTAAAGAAAGAGCTGTAATTCATGCCCATTTTTTTTTTAAGATTTTATTTATTTATTCATGAGAGACACACAGACAGGGAGGCAGAGGCAGAGGGAGAAGCAGGCTCCTTGCAGAGCAGAGAGCCCAAAATGGGACTCAGTCCCAGGACCCTGAGATGGTGACCTGAGCCGAAGGCAGCCGCTTAGCCATCTGGGCCACCCAGGAGCCCATGTCCATTTGTTCTGTAACAGAGCTCAAAGTAGGGGAAAAATCAAGATAACATTTATCCAGCATCTAATAGAGTAATCTTAGTTAATTCTTAAAGCTAATGGGTGGTATTATAACATTTAGTCAATGACAATGGGCATTGTAGGCTTCTAGAACTGAGGTCTCAACACAAAGTTCCAAGGTACAATTTTTTTTTTTTTTTTTTTAAATACTAAGTGTCACAAAAAAGTACAGTCAGGGGTGCCCGGGTGGCTCAGTCAGTTAAGCCTCCAACTCTCGATTTCGGCTCAGGTCATGATCTTAGGGTTGTAGGATCTGGCCCACACCCAGATCCACGCTCAGCTCCCTGACTGCACCCTACTTCATGCCCCGCACTCTCTAAAAGACGGATCAATTTTGAAAGGAAGGAAGGAAAAGTGCAATCAACTAAATACTTGATCATCTATAAAGACAGAAAACTCTAATTATAACATCATACACAAAGAAAAACTGGAGTCCCTCCCCAACTAGGTACCCTAAGGGCCATATAACAAAGTGTAGGATCGCCTGGCGGGGGTGGGGGGGTGTCTTAAAATGATGGAAGGTCACCAGGCTTGTTTTTCATGATCCTAGACGCTATTGATCTTTCTCCTTTCTCAGCATGTAACCACTCAATCTACCCACACTCAAAATGCAATGGACAAAGTTCTTTACGGATATTTAGGAAACAAAACCAAATCAATAGTATGATGATTCTTTGGAGACATAATTAGTTTTAGATCCATCTAAATCTTTAGTAATCTTTCCATAAAAATATAGTAATTTGACCATAAAATAAATGACAGTATGGCGGAGGTACTCCGGTTTTTAAACCTATTCAAATGTAATTAAATGGGAGTTATGTGTTGTGCTCATGAAGAGGAAACCATACCTGCTCTACTCAATGATTCTAACAGAGAGAAATCAATATTATTTTCTGGAGTTATTATTCACTACAAGTGGGTCAATTAGAAAAAGATTCCCTGGTGATTGGATTTCTGTTTCATAGTAACAGTCCATGTTTCACTTGTTTTTTTTCCCTGTGGGGGAACATACTAATACACTTTGGAAATTATTAGGCTCCAATATTAAGTAATGAAGGACCTGCTCGAGCGCTGGAGTTGTAAGCCTAGCTCTGGGCTTAGTCTCCTGCTTTCCATGAATTATGAAAAGCAAGCTCCCTAATGGCTCAGAGTGGGTGTACCACAGTGGAGAGCTGCCAGGCTCTCAGTGCTCTGTAATTCCCACTGCAGTAGCCTTTAAGAGGATTGCTTTTATTTGATTACTGAAATAATACATGCTCATTTTAACAAGTCGAACTATAGGAGAATATAAAGAAGACATTAACGGTCTCTCCTACGTCCTTCCAAATCCGATCCCTCCTGAGATGACCAGTGTCAAGTATGGTGTACAGGCTTCCAAAGCTCTTCCTCCCCAGAGAGCACATACATGCATAAATAGGAGATAACCCCCCTCTTTTTTTGAATGGGCTTATACCACACACATTTTTTCTATGACTTGTTTTCTCATCGACTACAGACAAATCATCTTTCGGAGGCAGTACGTAAAAGTCTAATTCACTCTCTGACCACTGTATACTACACAGAGTACAAACGTACCCCAAGTGATCCACCCATGCCTCCACTGACTGACGTCACGAGTACTCCCAGCTGTTTTCTGCTGTTAGGAATCATTCAGCACATCCTCTTGTGCATCGGTGTTTTCATTTTGCAGTATTTGTGGGTGCCCAATGACTTACCATAATTCTGAAATCGAATAGGCTCTGAAAATTTAAAAATTTTTCACTGATTCATGTGGTGACAAAAGTTGACCTGTGCTGATGTGAATATCCTGACATGAATTTGTTCCCTTTAGAAATATAAACGTGTCTGCTCACAGAGCCCCAAAGCCTGCTAGACGTGCTATATAATATACGTTTCTATATTATCTTTAATAATCTGAAACTCTGAAATCTGAAACACAAATGGCCTTAAGAATTTTGGGTCAGGGACTGCAAACCTGTTTTTCTAAAACTGTAACTGATGGGCCCAAGAATATGTGCAATTTAAACTTTAATATGTACTATGAAATTACGAAATGTTGTAGGAATTCACAATCACCCCTGTTGGAGAGAGCTCCTTTCTATGTTCCTTTCACTAGCACTTAACGTTGGCATCCTTTCCGCTGTGGCCAATCTGATGAGCAAAATGTGGTATCTTTTTGTGGAGTTCATCTTCTTTGGGATACACATTCATATCCTTTGCCTGTTTTCCTACTGGGTTATTTGTCGTCAACTTAATAACTTGTAGTTGCTCCCCCGGTATTAACTGCCACACCCACTGTCATATGCCGCTATGTGTCACATGACACTCAGAGCTTCCTGTTTCATCTTCCCCCACTCTGTTTGTTAATCATAACTTAAGCCACACACTAATTTTTATTTGCTCAAATTTGACATTCTTTTCCCTGATGGAGTCTATTCTTTTCACCTTGCTTGGGAAGGTCCTCTTACCTCACCCCAAAATGGTACAAAAGTTCTCTCATATATCCTCATATTCATGTATTTTATTTCATACATTCAAATCTTTATTTCACCTAACACTTATTTCTTACATGTGAAGCTTGGTAGAGGTCTACTCCCGTTTTAGGGGGCCTTGGTGGGGGTGGTGTCTAGTAGTTAATTATGCCAACAGCGTGTATTAAATAAATCACCATTTTCAATATTCATTCAATTTAACATTCATTCAATTTTATATACCAGGAAAAGAGAGAACAAAAAGAGAAAGCCTACTACTGTTCAAATAAAACGAAGCGAAAACCGTAGGTAAAAACAAGCCACAGGGGCACCTGGGTGGCTCAGTGGGTTAAAGCCTCTGCCTTCAGCTCAGGGCATGGTCTCAGGGTCCTGGGATCGAGCCCCACATCGCGCTCTGCTCAGCAGGGAGCCTGCTTCCCCCTCTTTCTGCCTGCCTCTCTGCCTACTTGTGATCTCTGTCTGTCAAATAAATAAATAAAATATTTTTTTTTAAAGTTACATTTACTTTTTATTTCTCTTTTTCCCCAGGATAATTTTATAAAATCAAATGGCTGCTCTTCGGTTCTTCCTAAGAGCCCAGCTGGTGTCGTGGAGACTATAAAATGCTTCGATTAAACAATTCATTTGACAGAGTAACTTGTCTCCTTTATCTGTAGAAGTATAATTCTTGGAAAGAGTATCAAAGTACTTTTAAAATATGTGTACTGAATGCACTCTCTCGAGAAGCATTAAACCAGTGAGTGAAAGAGACGCTGCTCAGCAGCTTCTTAATTTACCCTCCTTGCACTTTGAATTGACTCCTCTAGCACAGAATTGCACTGTTTGTGAACTTTGTCCCACAGCCATGTTTTAATATTTTTGCCTAACCCAGGTATGACCTAGGGCAACCAGGGAAACAGTATTTATGTCAGAAAACAAAACAATTTGCAAAAGACTTAAAAGGCGCTCTTTCCCTGGATACAGAAGGAAAGAACGAGTATCTTTTGCCCCATGTTTCTCTCGGACACATCTGTGGCTGCGGTGGCCTGAGAAACATTTGAGTCACTGAGGCCGCTTCAGAACTGCTGGGAATGCCTCCTCTTCAGAAACCATGACTCAGCTCTGTTTAGCTCTCATACCCCAAACTCCACTGCCCTGGGACTGAACTCTCGTCGGTGACTTCTCCGCTTCTTGGTGCAGTGATTTTTCCTGTTGTCGCTTTAGGACGAAGTCCACCAGCCTCGCACCCAGTGAACACCTGCCAGGGTCTTCTGGGAGTTTCGGCGTGCATACGAATGTACAAATGCTAACCTGGCACACAACCAGCTTCTCAGCACTTGAGCCAAAATACACAGAAACCATTCCATCGTAATCCTAATCACCATTAATGACTCTCAGCACAAGCAAAACAGGCGTATCACCCTTTCATATGACTCGAAAACAAAAACAGACACACGCATATCTTGGATAAAACTGTATTGGAGAAAAATTTTCTTAAGAATTGCTTCAGAATAAGTAGAGGAAGCTACAAGTCACAGACATAATTTTTCCAAAATAATAATCAAGGAAATCAAGAACACTCCGTGTTGGCAACAATTACAATGGACATATTGCTGAGATGCAAATTAAAGCATTCCCTAAAGACAGACATTTCTATTTTAATCCTCTTTTTAAAATGATTCAAATAGGAGGTGCTTACTGGTTACTTACTTTGTGCCAGACCCAGGCTAAGTTAACCCTATGTATACAACAGCCAACTAGACAGAGCTCCAACCCACAGGGGTGGGGGAGGGGGCGTGGCTGGCTCCCATGAATCAAGTAAGTACATTATATAGAAAACCACTCCAGGGACACCTGGATGGGCTCAGTCAGTTAAACACCCGCCTTCATTCAGCTCAGGTCATGATCCCAGGGTCCCCACAGCAAGTCCCACAGTGGGCTCCTTGCTCAGCGGGGAGCCTACTTCTCCCTCTGCCTGTTGCTCCCCCTCTTGTGCTCTCTGACAAATAAATAAATAAAGTCTTGAGGGAAAAAAAAAAGAAAAAAGAAAACCACTCCAAATCATAAGATGGTAATCATGTGGGAAGAGTAGTCGCTAGATATACAGTAATCTACAGTAACCCCGCACTAACCAAATTCATGAAAACAGTGAGTCACAAGAAGCATAAATCTGTCTTCTGATTCTTTTATAAACTGGCAATACAATGAATGAAACGACAAACAAGCGTTATGTTATTATGTTACAGTTAAACTTATCTTTCCTATGAAATGATTTCTTTATTCAATTTATCCATGACTACCTTTTCTCATTTTCTTACAAACAGATCTGCCCAAAGCCAACTCAATTGCAACATCATTCAAGAGATGTTTAATATTAACCACCACGCTAGCAGGAACAAAGAACAAAAATGTAAAAAGTAGAAAACAAATCGTTATTTCCAATCGTCTTCTCAGAGGAAAGAAAGAGAGAAGCCCCATAAAGTATACTTGGATAAAATCCCAGTCGAGTCATACAAGGATATATAAAAATGAAAACTAGATAACATCTCTATCACAGATATCAGATTATCAAAGGAGAAAATGAACGTAAGCTAAGGTCGAAGAGAATAATTATATCATGAAAATGTGCTTAGACATAAGCAGTTTAAGCTCACCTCTCAAATAAACCAGGTATATCTGATAGTTAACAGAAAAAGTCCAGTACCCAAGAGTTTACTAGATACAGTAAAAGTCTAACCATCCATTCAGTAAACATTGCCTGAATTTGTATTATGCACAAAGGTGTGTAAAGCATACAAACATGAATTACAAATGGTTTTCACCCCCCAGGAATTTAAAAAATAGTTTGGGAGCAAAGGCGCTATAATACAAAGCACAAGATGAAAACTTACTGGAAAAAAAATCACGGGTACTTACAGAAGAGAAAAGTCACTTTGATCAAAGGGACACAAATAAGAGTTTAATGGGGAGATGCGGATTGGAAGAGAGGACATTCAAAGAGAATAAATTTAACATGTCCTGTGAAAAATGCAGTTTCCTGGGACGCCTGGGTGGCTCAGTCATTTAAGCATCTGCCTTCGGCTCAGGTCATGTCTCAGGGTCCTGGGACAGAGTCCCCCACCAGGCTCCTTGCTCAGTGGGGAGCCTGCCTCTCTCTCTGCCTACCACTCCCTGTGCTTGTGCTCTCTCGCTCTCTCTCTGGCAAATAAATAAATAAAATCTTAAAAAAAAAAAAAAATGTTTCCTGGGTCTCACCACAGGGGGTTCTGACTCCTCAGGGATGGCTGGAAAAAAGATAAAAAGATTTCCTTGTTGCCTGTGAACATCCCATGTGATCCTGACATAAGCATTCATAAATCATATTTTGAGAAACTCTGATTTGGGAGGGCAAAAACTACAGGGTATACTTGGGAAACATTAAGCAAATGATAGCGTTAAGCAGAAAGAGCTGTGGATGTACAGGGCGCACAGAGACTAAGCACGGAGCGCCTCAAACTCCAGATGAAGACACTGTTATTTCCCTATGAAAAAACCTGAATAGAGAAGTGAAATAGTCTACGTGAGGAGGCATGGTTTTGTGTGTATCATTAAAATCACAGGACATCTCTGCTTTCCTTGATGGGCTTCCCCTACACACACACACACACACACACACACACACACACACACCCCTACCTCTCTACATGGGGTGAAAGGTGCATTCTGGCAGAAATCTTACAATGAGAAAAAAAAAAGAAAACTAGGTGGGAAGTCGGACTTTCCCTCATGTTCTCTTGTTAATTACAGGTCCCACAGACATCACCCGGGAGGGCTGGGTGTCTCCTCCTTCAGAGAAGGCACTGGGAAACCATCTGCCAGCACTGGTGCCGTCACCCTAACCCGCCCGGGGACAGGACAGCGGGCGCGTGACTCCTCCCGTTCACAGCTCTGACTGTGGTGATCGTGGTGAAGGACAGCAGAACTACAGGCACTCTTAACAACAACAACAACAACGCTCACAGATTTTTCATTTTTAACATGTGTGTGGGCAGAAAGAACTCCAGAGCGCGCGGAGGCTGTCCGAGCTGAGGCAGAGGAGAGAGGGAGGAAAGGGCATCACGGGGTTTCCCTCGCAGTTCTTGCACTGGCAGACAAAGGGTTTTTTCCAGATGTCATTAGGAGCAGCAGGAATCATGTTGCCAAGTCATGACGACGCTTTACCATAAAAAACCCACAAAATGAGCATCACCGGCCGGCATCTCCCTGCATGCATATCACTGTCCCCTAAAAGCTCTGTGCGGAGGGGAAAGTTGGTCGCCACTCAGAATAACAAACACGTGCAAAAATCTGTTCGACATTAACCACTTGCAGGTAAGGTAAAGCTTGGACAGTACAGCAAAGAGTTCAACTAGAACAAACGGAAGAATGGCACCGGCCAGAATACAACAGCCTCACTGGAATTAAGCCAAGGCTTCTGAAGATCCCTCCTTTCTTTTTATTTAAGTGGGGGGAAAAGTTAAACATCTTAACGGATCCCAAGAAGTCAATAAGGCAGCCGGTAATTTAATACAGTCTGGCTGATAAAGAAATCTTTTGTTTCTTTCTGAGCTCCCTCTTCTTCGTGCACCATGTGAAGGAAGAAGAAAATCAGCTATTATTTTCAGAAATGAGGTCGGGGGCCCACACCAAGGTGAAGACCAAAGGCTACGCAGTTTCAGTGCCCCAAGCACCAAGCGGAGGCTTTCCTTTGATCAGGGAGGGAAAATGGGAGTCGTGTGAAATGGAAAGCTTCCCGAGAGGATCAAAATTCCATCTGAAAAAAAAAAAAAAAAAAAAAAAAAAATTCCATCTGAAAAGCAAAGCTGTAGAATAAAGGAACTTCCAGTGTTGGGAAGAGTTAACTGAAAGAAGGGCATTCTACCCAGTCTATGAAATTCCTTACACACTTGGCAAGCCCCACCAAACCTCAGTAGTGGAAATTCCTTCCCAAGGTTACTCTTCCCTGAGCAGCCCTTGTGCTAAGTGCTCTTTAACACACCGGCCGTACCCTTTCTGTCGCACTTAGCACTTGTTCACTTGTAATATTTCTTTATATGGCAGAACATCTTCAAAGAAGCTGAAGTCGGGCTAGGTACTGCAGTTCTAAGGCTGGCAAATGAACTGCAAAAAATATTTTAGCATGCGGCTCCTGGTTCTACTCTTAATGGACCACCACCATTCCCATTCAAAGGAAGTTTTCAGAAATTACGGATAAAAACACAATATTAAAATCTCTTCCTTTAAAAACCTGGAAAGGTGAACTTCTGGGATGGGTAAGTAATGAACATGAATAACTTCGTAGCTCTGGAATGCCAAGATCCCCAAAAGAACAGAGTAGGAAATAAGGTCATTTGTTTTCCACTCCATGGGGGATTAAAAATGTGGAAAATTGAGCTTTCTAAGAAGAAGGTACTTGATAAATTCCAGGCATAGCTACGAGTTTCTCAATGCTCATTTCTTCATAGCTTTCATTCTACTCCACCCACACACTCGCAAACCCAACTCAACCTCATCCCTTCTCCCCACTGTTCTCCCATTTGAAACATCTCTGCTCCCCTCCCTATCCCTCTTATTCTTTTCAGCTAAAACACATTTCACATTTAAACAGAGATCAAATCACTTCTCTCCTCCAAGTCTTTAATTCATGCTGTCCTTGATCCAAAGGTAATTGTGATCTCTACCTTAAGTTACATTGTACCCATTTTATACCACAGCCTGTAAGACACCAATGACAAGCTTACCCCTAAGTTCCTTGAAACTGATCTCCAGGTACTATGCAATGTAACATGATGGATGTACCATCTTTCTAAATGACCACTGTCCCCTTAAAAAGAAACTTTAAGCACTAAATGCACCAAATGGTGCTACTGAATGCTCAAAGCATCTTTTGGATGCTCTTTTCTGAAAGTTTTAGGATCACATTTCTTTGATTATCCTTGGTTGTGGGAAAACTAACAATTCAACTCAACAAATATTTATTAAGGGGCTTCCCATATATATATAATATATATATATTATATCCTGTGGGGGGGGGCAGCAGAGAGGGAAGACAAATATAAGGAAACTCCATCTCTGTCCTCAAGGACTTCATATAGATGGCAATGTCTGAAGTTTTCAGATGTTTATTATAAATGGTACACACTTGGTAAATGCACTAAGTAGAGAGAAAGCTAACAATTCAGAAGACAAAAGGTCACAAGGGAACAGGAAATAACTAACAGCTTCAAGAAACAAAGGTCATTACAGACGTGCTTTGAAGGGGAGGAGGATTCACTGGGTCTGGCGGGTGAAAAGCAGGAGACGCACAGTCCTTGCAAGGTGAATGTGAAGCGTGTTGAGAGAATGCTGAAGAGACTTGTAGCTTTTTTTTTTTTTTTTTAGGAAATCCAATGTCATATTGTCTGTTTAAAATCTAATGTTTCCTTTCCCAACTTCAAATCCCTTCTTAGGAATGTCTTTTTTCATCATCTTTTCTGAATCACCTTGCCATACAGGCGGTCCTCTCATCTTCCCTTCAACCAAAGAGAAACAGAATGATGAATGACCAGTCTCCCTTCTTCCCCATGTGGCTGCAATACCTTTTGCAGAGCAGGGGGTACACTCAACACAGTGCTGAATGAATCAGGATGACTCCCACCACCACCATTTGCTCACATACTCAGTCCTTTACATCATACATACTGAACGGCAGACCTGACAGCAGGTCCTCCCTCTGAGGAAGAACAAATCCCTGCTCCCTAAATTCAAAGCAAACAAGATAAATGCAGAAAACAGTAAAAAAAAAAAAAAGAAAGAAAGAAAGAAAAAAAAAAAAGGTGACAGGCTCAAGTCAACTCTTTCCTTACGGCACCTGCGCTGAAAGTCACTCAGGCAAAAATTTAATGCGACATCAAGTGTTTACAAGTTGAAGCAACAAACACAGCTATTCCTAGGCACTGTATCTTTACAAGAGCAGACGCTTTTTTAAACTATTGCATAAAATATTGTGAAACTGTGAGGACCATAGTAACAAAACAACAACAAAGTTCAGTCTCCAAAGAAGAATCTAAAAAAAAAAAAAAAATCTGATGGTGGTAAACCTAAGAGGATTGATTTTTTTTTTTTTTTTGCCTATTTCAGGATCACATAAGGTAAAAAGCACATAAGTAACAATTCTGCAGACACATGATTTACCAAATAATTTGAAACACCAACTTCCACTGAAATTGGAATAATAATCTCCCTATAAAAAAAAAAAAATCAGCTCCATTCTTAGAACTTGCTACCAGAGCAGGGAATCTGAGTCGCTTCCCTTATTCATGGATGGAAGTAATAGATAATCACCAGCCATCAACACAACCGAAACACAATCAATTTGTATTTATGAGAGTAATTATTAATTTGTCTAATTTCTAACATATAGAATTACGGTTGAAGTGTGTTTTGATTATCATCAATTTGTCAAATATTAAAACATAGGCTTATCCATAAAAGTGATAGGCAGAACTGAGTAATACATTAAAATGATCTAAGGTGAGGATGTTTAAGTTCAAATGTGGGGGCAAACTTTCCAAGCACCACGGGCAAAGCTCCGGAAGCAGGCACACACAAATTCCTCCCACCAAACTCTGCTTCTGCGTTTGCTCTGTGCGCGGCTCGCTGTGAGTGCGCGAGGGCTATGAGCACCCGGGAGCTCTGATCCGTCAACCCTTACAAACCCCGGATCCTTCCGTGCAATATTACTGCCCGTGAAACTTTAATAAGTGGTCATTTTAAAACAGCTACATGTTTCAGGAAAATATCTGAACACGAATTTTGTACAACTAAGTTCATACTGCTTCAGTACAGTATTAAAAAGAAACTTCAGACATGGAAAGGTAAGTTATATTCCTTGAATTTAAAACAGCAAAAAAGTTGTCCTCTTCACTGACTTTACAAAGAAACTTACTATAATTTATTTTTTTTTAATTCTCCATTGCAAATAATAATAATCTTAGGACTAATACCATCTGGGTCATCTAAATGGAGATGTAGCTCATGTAAGTGAAGCACCATCTATTAATAAAACGGAGGTAAATAATACATTCTAATTAACAGTGACATATATAATCACGAAAGAAACCATTAAGCTACCAAAAATTACTCTGATTTTGCCTCTCCTCTATATTTTGAAAACTAACTTGAAGAGTTCCAATGCCAATAAAGGAAAAACAAACAGTGGTTGTTCCAAGAACAATGTTTTCCCTCTGAAACTGCTGGCCTATGTGTGTACATCAGCAGGCCATCTTTCCAGATTTAGAATGCGGCTAGAAATACCAACGTAAATGTTCTGTGAAAACAGCTCATTTATTTAAGGCAAGAATTTCCAATAGGAAGAAAAATTAAGGGGATATGTGGTTAAGAGAAGAAGTCACAGAACTCCTACCTGTTATAAATGCACTGTACTTAAAGTTACTCCCTGGATATCTGCCCTAACTGACTTTGTAATCTAAAAATTCATTCCTTGATACTTAGGTAAAAACACAGTAAGCTCCCCTCCGGTACCTCTCTAACATATTCACTATGAAACATGCACTAGAAATTAGCACAAATTCCATAAACACACAAATCAAAAATATACAACTAAATACATGGCATATCTCAAATCTGCCTTATTAATTATATTAGCATATAAATGCTACATTAATGCTTTTTGGAGTATGTGAGTTTAAAAATCTATATTATAATTTCAATTCCTAGTACTAAGTGTATGTATGTATATTATACTAGACTTACAAATGTTATTACTTTGAGAACTTTGCAATAAAGTATTTCTTGGACGATGGAAGTAGTAGCGTGTGGTAGGGAAAACACGGGTTTAAAGCCCATTTGTTTTCCAAAAGGCACACAAGAGCAGCTTCAGCAGTTGCTCAGGAACTCCCCCCGCCCCGCCCCCACACACAAGTCCCCTCAGTCTAGCCCTTCTAGGCATAAAAAACAGAAACCTTTGTTGCCATGTCAAGCTGAAAAATCTTCTACCTTAAGTGAAAGACATGGCTTCATCCTGCACAAAGTACGAACCAATAATATGTAAGTTCATATGTTTTGTCTGCTTTTCTAAAAAAACATAAATGAAGAAAGCTGGACGCCACTACATACTACCCATTTATATCAAGTACTAAAACAGGCAAAACTCATTTATGGTGTTAAAAGTCAGGATAGCGACTCTCTTTAGTCTAATCTCTGACTGGAAGGGGTGCACAGGAAGGCTTCTGGGGTAGCAATATTCTACTTCTCAACATACGTACCAGCTACATGGATGGGTGTACTTTGAGAATACCCACCTCATAGTACACTCATTCTTGTGCCTCTTCTATGTTTGTTACACTTCTACAAAAAGACATCGTAGGGTTACACAAGGAAGACTTAAGACCCCATATCCTCTCCGGTTCCAGCAGAACCCAGCTTATGCCCTGGAAGAAGCAGAACTGGAGTGTCTCTGGCTCAAAGACATCAGGCCTAGTAGAAAAGACTGTTCTGAAAACGGGGACCAATTAATAATGCACACGCCAAACCCTCAGATTCTAGCTCTCTTCCTCACTCGGCTTCCTGAATCTCGGCATGCGTTGCCCACACAGAAGACCACAGGATTCCTCTCATGTAAAACTGACATGCCTTAGGGAAAAGATCCACAGATACTCTCTTTGGAAGTTCCCCAATAAAACCGCAAGCTCACCCCTGGTGGCTGTGACAGGGCTCTACGTGGAGAAGCCTTGCCCACGTATCGCAGTGGCCAACTCACTTCTCAGTGACTCACCATTAAATAGGAACAGAGAGCAAAGGATCGCCAAATAGTTACGTTTCTACACAAAAGTCAGACACCTACACAGACAGGAGAAAAAGAAACGGACAGTGCAAGAAGGAAATAAGCAAATAAATAAATAAATAGCTTTAATGCCCTCAGAAAGAGAAGAGAAAAAGAAGAGAATGTCATTAAAACGCACACAAATTAAAAAACAAACACGAAAGAGCTCTTGAAAAATAAAGACAACAGATCTTCAGAAGGGTTAACACAAAGTAGAGAACACCTGTCAAGAAGTAGGGCATTCAAGCAAAGAGATAGGAAAATTAGAGAATTAGAGGAGAAATGAGGTTCCGCCGAACTCACAGGAATTCGGAAGAAGAAAAGAGAAAACCAAGGTGGGGGAGAAAATGATCAAACAAACATAATGAGAAAGTTTTCAGAACTGAAGGACATAATTTTTTTAGATTGAGTACTCGTCATAAGGGCTGAAATTAATAAAGAGAGCCAAAGAAGGAACATCCTACAGTCTTCTGGAGGTTGTTTAAAACAAAACAAAACAAAACAAACAAGGAAACAAAAGGGGAAAAAAGATCACCGTAAAGAGAGGGATCAGAAGAGCATAACACTTGTTAATAGCAACTGTAGAACCTAGAAAATAATAGTGCACTGGCTTCAAAATTCTCAGAACACGTGTTTTCCTACGTAGAAGCCAGCCAAATTACCACTCAAGTGGGAGAGAAAATATTTTCAGATATGCAAAGTGTCTGATAAATTGGTCTCCCGTGCCTCCTTTCTCAGGAAGACACTGCATTAAAAAGAGGGAGTAAACCAAGCCTTTCTTCAAGTTACCAGCTGTCAGCAAACGACGGGTCCAGCACAGGGAGATGAGAGCCCCCAGGAAAATGACACAAGGTCATCCCAGGACGCCAGCTGTGCAGAGGCCCGCGGAGCAGGTAGCTACCCTGACTCCAGGAGGAAAGGAGCGTCCAAGAAAAAGGCATCGAGAAGCATGTCAAGAGTTCTGTCCGACACAGGATGACCAGAGAAAAAAGTACACACGTGAGAGGCTACTCTCCAGGCAGCACAAGAAAGGAAATATAGTCACTGCATTTAACCAGCGCTTTGGCTGCGGGCCACCGCTCTCTCCTCACGAGGATGACAACCCAAACCGAGAGCCGGCCACACACCCAGCCGACGGAGCAGCGGCAGCGTGCGCGGGCCGGTGACAGGGGAAGAGAGTTACAGCTGCGCCTTCCACGGTAGTAAGCCAACAAACACTGTCCAACAACAACAACAAAATGTCAAAATAGAAGTACATAAAGAGTACTTTGGAAGATGGAGGAAAATTGCCAAAAAGGGACCAAAAGACTCAAAAATCGTTGCCTGGGGAGGAGGACTGGGGTGTAGGGAGGGGCGGGAGCGCCAGGCCCATATTCCTGACCAGGAGTCTTGTTGCTTATTAAGATCTTTAAAAATCTACATAGGCTGTTACTTGGATGGGGAAAAAGTTTAAATTTTTAAACAATGAAAACAAAAACCAAGGAATGCAGGAAACAGCAGCGAGACAACTAGCAAGGAGCGAAGGCAGCGGGAAAATGCCAGGGAGGCAGCTGTCCCGAGGAGCTCCCTGTGCTGTGCAGGTGGCAGCAGAGATGTGCCTCCCGGACAGCTGCGGGACAGGCCGTGTGCTGAGGGAGGGGCCGCACAGGCGAAGGGGCCAGGGCCAAGGAGAAAGCTACAGATGCAGAATCCACAGATACAGAGGGCCAACCGGGAAACTCTGAAAGAACTAAATAATAAGCAGGATGATGCCCCAGACACCCTCCCCCCCAGGTATCTGTTTGCTCAGGCCACAAAGGCTGGCTCTTCGGGAAGCATCCTATCCCCTCGTGGCATGAGACGCACTTTGATATTCTTTGTGTTTAGGTTTTAAATTTTGAAATTACTTAAGAAACATGCAAATAGAAAACTATAAAAAATAATGATCATCTAAACATCCACTCCTCAGCTCTTTAAAATATTACCATTTTTGTCATATTTGCTTCTAACTTTTTTAAAGACATAAACATTGTGGATAAACCCTCGTGGGAGTATTCCCTCATCGCAGCCCCTCGCCGCCTCACAGCAGGAACCGTCCTGCTGTGACGCTGCGTTCTCCGTCCGCCTCCTCTCTAAACTGAGAGCGTTGGTTTGGATGCGTTCTGATGGGAACCCTGTGTGACATCCTGGACGTCCTGAAAGCGGGAGGGCAGATGGTCCTACACGGCCATGAAGCCTCCACTGCTTATTATCTAGTTCTTTCAGAGCTTCCCGACTGGCCCTCCAGATCTGTAGATAAAAGCACCTCTGCTGTAAAGAATGATGGTTATCTCAAAGAAAACACTTGTACGATTATTTGAGCTCTGAGCCAAACTGGCCAATAATTTGTGGAATGCCACTTTTACTTGAAAAAACAACTGACAAATTCGTTACTCGGACTTGGGTATTTGGCAGACATTTTCTCTACAATGAAGTGAGAAGGTCATTTCAGGAAAAACAACTGACGGTATCTGTTGCCAAGGAGAGCCTTCAAGCTTCCAAATGAACATGAAAATTTTAGAAAACTTGCTTCCACCGTGAACTTGAGAACTTCCCAATACTTAAAGATTTTTCTGATGAGATCAGTGGTGATATTAACAACTGTGAGGTCTTGGAATTGCATAATAAAATGTGCTAACATTTGGAATAGCTTCATTATCTAATGAAATAGTATTTCCCAAATGACCAATAATTAATGCAATACAATGATGTGCAGGCAAGGACCCATTCAAAGTGCAAAAAAGGTCAACAGAACCTAGTGTGAAAGAAGTTTTTAAAGTTTAACAACAGGGTTTTAGATTCCATACTGGAAACATTTAAGAAATGACCACTTGTCAAGTTTTGGTATATTATCAAAGAAGACTATTCACAACGGTCTGAAGCGACAATGATCATACTCTTCTCTTTTGCAATTACACACTGCACAAACTTTGTGGCAAATACTTACCAGGTTATTCTTTTTGGATATTAAAAACCATGAACACATAATCACAATGCTAAGTTACCACAATTTAATCCCGGATCATTATCGGTCATTTAGAACAAGTGAACAGTTCATTGTTAATTTAAAAGTTATGTTCTTTTGCAGTTAGAGTCTCATATATCTACAAAAAATATGTAAGTATCAGAGGCTTAGTTTACTACAGAATCAAGAATGATCATTAGTCTAAAAAGGAAATGAATACAGTAAATTCTTAAATCTGTTTTAAGTACACCCAAAAAAAGTCCCTTCTCTCTAGTTATAAAGCAGACTGTTTAAATGTTTGGCTCTTGAAACCTACACACTAACCACCCAGATGAACTGGGATTAGGGGATTTAAACCTTAGTTCTTAAACTGGTAGAGAAAATGTCTTTATGGGAAAAAACTGACTTTTTGTAAATTTCCAAAGAAATAATCTAATCTGACCAAACCTCTGTAGTTCAGAAGTAACACACCGAGTAACAAACTTTTCACAGACCCGTCTTCAGATCAGTTAGGAAACAGAAGTATTTTCAAGAGAAATAATTCTTCTTACACAAATCTGTCCAGTTAATGAATATCATAAATCATTCGTTTCAAAGGCAGGGACCTTAAAAAAAATTTCATAATAAAACTGATAATGTCCTCACTTTCATCAAGTCCTATTACCTTGCCCTCTGAAAGAGAAAGGTCACACACTGTAGCTGTTTAAGTCAGATGACTCAAGTAACAATCAGAAGCGACCCATTTCTGTATGCTCACCTTTGCAGTTCACTGAGCCCCCTGGCAGTTGGTAGGCAGGGATTCTGCCTTAGGAAGTTTTGTTTTAAGTTGAGATGAGTGAGGTCTTGGCTGTAGAAGAGGTTGGCAGGCAGATGCTCCAGGCTGCAACACGAGAGGTCCACTGAGCTAATGCGCTGTGATGCAACCTGGAGGGGGATAAAACCCAGCCTGATTTTAATGCCATCCATTGGTCCCACAGATGCCCCCATGGATACAAATATGGTAACCCCATTCAGAACACAGGCATACTGTACAAGGGGCACTAGTAGTCCAAATACAAATCAGCAGACTATTTTCTTAATATAGAACTGAGCCAAGTACTGTAAAAGCAGAAAACGGTGTCCCTGCCTGGACGGGACTTACAGTAACCCGGTATAGGAGACAGGTTACAAAAAGCACAGATTATCCTATCAGGTTCAGTGATATCAGTCATCTCCTCCAGCCATAGGGGTTCAGTTCCTGAAAACGTTCACAGTAAGGGAATTCAGAGCTAAATTATACAAGACTCTAGAGGAACTACAGGGTTAGGAGGCTGACCCGAACTGAGGTCTAGATGGAACCCATCCAAGCCTCGCACAGATGGATTTAAAAGAGCACAAGTAAGAGCGGTATCCCGGCTTTGCGCACTTCGTTCGCAGGAATGGCAGCATAGCCTCAGATTCCACTGCCTGCCTGCTCCCAACTTCTTGGGTTTCTCTCCCCTAAAGCTTCAATGGGATGCTTATAAATCCACTGGGCTTTGCTTCATGCAGTATTCTAAGTACAGTTGATTTAATGTCTGAATGTTTATCCACATATTCAAAGCCTTCCTGGTTAAATGACTATGACCGTGGCGAGAATCCTGGGCCACAGACCAGCCAGCGTGCCGGACGCAGAAGGAGCCCGGGACAACCTGCATGTCTCAAAGGCCTTCTCCAATGTTCCACGTCATGTGGTGCCACTTTATGCCTCTGCGTGTGGCTTCAGCCCTACCTGCATACACCTCGGCTCCGTCTCTGCCCAGAGAGGCCATGGGTATACAGTTCTGAGATCTGGGCTGATTCTTCCCTCGTGCTCTTTATCTCTACCCAAGCTCTAGGGCAGAAAGGCCACTCCTTATCTGCGATCAGTCTGATGTCCTTTTCTGTTACCAAACTCCAGCTTTCTCTTTCCCAATTACAGGCGGTGGCAGGGCATGGTCCTCAGGAGTGTGACTCCTGGGTCCGTGTGCAGCTTTACGTCCCAGTTCCGCAACTTCGGCGCTGAGACGACATGATTCATGAAGCCCGCCGAGCTGCAGTTTTCTCACGTGTGTAAGAGGAGTTAGTGACGCGGACATGGGCAAGCCGGCCGGGAAACTGCATTCAGTACGGGGTGACTGCCAGTACTACCACCATCAGTACTGCTACTACCACCAAATGGAATGATTCACACCTTACATCTACTGAAATCCAAATTCTCCTGAAGCTAAAAAGGTATTTGGAGGTAAATTTGCAGAAAACCTATTCTGCTGATGGCATATTTGAGGTTAGAAAGAAATTACTGTGCACCCGTGAGAGCTAAGGGAAGGGAAGAGTGGGCTAAGAACAGCCTGGCAGGGCTCAACTCAAAAAAGACTTTACAGGGACACCTGGGTGACTCAATCAGTTAAGTGTCTTTGGTTGAGGTCATGATGCGAGGGTCCTGGGATCCAGTCCTGCATCAGGCTCCCTGCTCAGCGGGGAGTCTGCTTGTCCCTCTGCTTGCGCATTTCCTGCTTGTGCTCGCATGTTCTTTCTCTGACGTATAAATAAATAAAATCTAATTTTTTAAAAAAAAGGACTTTATAGAGGAAGTCTGAGTCTGCTTTTAGCAATGTTATCTTTCCCTGAATTTTCACTATTAAATAAGAAAAAGAAGAAATTATTTTCCACAAAAAAGAAGGGAGGGAGATTGGAAGGGAGAGGAGGAGGGAAAAAGAAAATCCAGAACGGGCCAAATCACCCGTATACACTAAAACACGTGGAAAGAGCTATGAGGAATGCGATGGCCCTGAAAGGCAGGTGCAAACGCTCACAGGAACTGTTCTCAGGAGGAAAGGGGGCACACTCGAGCACACAAGGGCGTGCCACGCCTCCTCCCACCCGCGGTACCACAGTAAACCCGGCTGACGCTCTCCACCCCGAGCGAGCGTGCCGCGAGAGAAGGAGAGGGGAATCGGGTAGTCCATGACTGTCGTTACAATAATCTTAAGTATGTGATCTAAGAAGTCAGGGAAGGTTTCCCAAAGGACCTCATGTCCAAGCTCAAACTTGAAACTCGAGTGAAAATCTGTTTTCATCTGTCCCAAGTCCTTTTTCCCGATCTTCCTATAGAAGTCCTCCAGGACCCTGGGATCCTGACAGCTTTGAACCAAGGTTGTTCCCTCTGACTACATGGATAGGCACGTACCCCAGGCCTGAGCAGCCACAGTACCCCACCCACTGAACCCACGGGTCCATCCAATAGGTAGTGGCATGTAACCCCTGCTAGGCTAACCAGAGGCCTTCTCGGGGGGTTATATATTCTGAAGCCAGGAGAAAGGGAACACACACACACACACACACACACACCCCTCCACGTATTATGTATAAATAGCTATGGGGAAGTAACTATTAACCACATAAACCCCACTGTGGTCACGTACCAAATTAATGCTAGCCATTACTTCTATCTGAGTAGGAAGGAGAAAGGAAGTAAGAATGGGAAGATAAGAGATTTGGAATTTATAGGAAACAATTATTTCCTTATAAGAGAGACAACGGAAGATAGGAAGTAACTATGGAAATGTGTTAACAACTGGGGAAGACAAGTACAAGGAAATGGTGAAATTATCCTTTGTGCTCTTCCGTGTACATGTGTATATGTGCTTACTTTGGGAAAAAAATGTAATTTCAATGAAAATTTCAGTTAAAGCAGAAAACGGATGAGGGCAGTCTTCTGGCTTTCCTTGCATTCAGTGTTCTACTAGGTGGCACATCAGGGGCAACTGTCACCAAGGGATCCCTTTAACCCACTGTGGTGGGCTGAACAGAGGCCCCAAAAAGGAGGTGAGGCAGACAAAAACACAGATTTCCACATCCCACTACCTGAAATCTGTAAGTACTATCTTCTGTGGCAAGAGTGAATATTGACTTATCTGACGAACTATGTATCCTTATTAAGAGAGAGGCAGAGGGAGTTTTGAGATAGAAGAACAGAAATCAATGTGCCCGTATGGGGGCAGAGACAGGAGTAATACGGGCCGCAAGCTGAAGAATGCTCAGAGCCACCAGAAGCTGGACGAGGCAAGGAATGGGTCCTCCTCCCCTAGAGCCTTCAAAGGAGTATGGTTCTGCCAACACCTTAATTTTGGACTTCTGGCCTCCAGAACTGCATCAATTTCTGTTGTTTTCAAGTCACCAAGGTTCTGTTAGTTTGGAAACTAATACACCCTTCATAATTTCTTCCAGAGTACTTCTCATTTTATTCATTCAACACATTTGTTGAACACCTCCTACGTGCCGGTGACTGCCGACCTAGGTGAGCATTTGGTACGCTTCAGTAAACAAAGTTAAGATCCCTGCCTTCATACATAAGTAAACTGTATGTTAAAAATTGGCAAATACTATGGAAAAAAACAGAGCAAGGAAATGGGGGTCAGGACTGTTGGGAAAGTGGTAGGTTCTGCTTAAATAGTTTGGTCACAGTGGGCCCCACTAAAAAGGTGACATTTAGACGTGAAAGGCACGAGGAAGTTAGCTGAAAAGATTTGTCTAGGGGAACACTCCTGGAAGAGGAAGTAGCAAGGGTAAAGGCCCTAAAAAGGGATGTGCCTGGCATGTTCGAGGGGCATCATGGAGCCCAGCGGGGTAAGGGGGCGTGTGGCCTGTAGTGAGATCAGAAAGGTAAGGGGGCAGGGGTGGGCAGCAGGTTGGGCAGGACTTTTTCAGTGACTGTAAACACTCCGGCTTTTAATGTGAGCCAAATGGGAAGCATGGAAAAGTTCTGAAAATGTCTGATTCTAGACCACAAGCTCCATAAGGAGCCTATTTTGTTCACTGATAGACCCTGTTATAGTCAGCACTTGGTGAGACCCTCGAAAAAAATACCTGCCAGAGGAGCGGCGCCTGGACTAGTCCCAGCCCCTCGCGCCTCACCAGCTTGCGCCTGACCCCCTAGTGTGTGTGTTCTTTGCCACGGAGACTACTTTGTGGGGAGCAAACCCCATTTCCACGGAGGTGTCACATGACACACTCTCCTGGGACAACTGAAAGATGGCGATTAACTGTCAAGTGACATTTGATTCGTCTCCTCATTCCGGACCTCAAGCCGTCGCCACTGGGGACACGGGGGAAGAGCCCCATCGGCAAGAGCAGCGTGGGGTGGTCAGAGCAGAGCCGGAACAGCCCCAGCAAGGACAGAGGACAGCGACAGGGCAGTGAGCTGCCAAGGTGCCCACCAGAGCTACTGCGGGCTGCCCCTCCCCCAGGCCTCTGCAGAAAAGGGGAGATTTAAATGCTCCCGCCCAGCCCAGCCCGGGTGCACAGGGATACGCCACAAAGAGATCTACTCAAGTCCGTGGGAGAAAACGATCACTTGGACCAAAGAGGCTGTGACCGACATACATGGCACCTATTAAAACCAAGATCCTTCATAGGAAAGACCTAAATAAGTAACAAAAATAAGTCAGAAATCCACCTGGCTATGCCTCAGAGTAAGTAGCCTTTTACTACTATTTTCTTCAAAGTAGTAGGAATTACAATAATACTAGCTAACATGTAGGGGTGCTTCAGTTGTCGGGGGGCTCCTCTCCTAACTGCTTTAGCCATCCTAGTTAACCTTCACTACAACTCAGTGCGGCAATGACTTCCCCTCATCGGAAAGCCGAGTCACCGAGCGCGGCCCACGGTCGCACTGCGAGCAGTGGCAGAAGCCCAGTTTGAATGTGGACCTGTACTTCTAACTCCCACGATAAAATGATACTCTGACCCCCCAGACCATGGCACAGATGATCAGAGCTCATCCCTAGGATCAGCTTGAGCCTCAGCAATGGCAGTGACGTAGCAGTGACCGAAGACAGTCCTCCTGGAGAGAAGCAGAGAGCGTCTGCTGACCGCAGCCTTCAGGGAAGGGATGACGCCCCATGGAGGTGCTGTTCCTTGACCTCATGGGCTCTGCCCACTCCTGTCTACACAGCCTGTCATCTGGGCAGCTGCGATGCCAGCAGGCAAGCACTTCTTCAAATTTTAAAAGGTTCTAGGAAACATTAAAAAGGTCATAGAAATTTAGAAAGTGAAAGAAAAAGGCACACACCAAAATTGCCTCAAATCTTTGTTATAGAAAGGGACCCCTAAGGGACCTCACGATTAAATACAAAATCCTTTTAGGTAAAAGCGACTGTACTTCTAATGCACCTCCCGACATCAAGACAGTGGAAGACACAAGCAACTTGACATGCTGGAGAAAGGAACAGTCGTGACCACACTCGGGGCATGTGAATGTTCTATCACTTCCAAGCCATGTGGCTCTAGGTAGGTCACTTCATCTGTCTGTCCTTTGCTCCCTCATCACTGAAGTGGAACAGATAGCACCTCCCCCGGTAAGAGTCAACAAGCTGCTGTAAATAATACTTCTCTCATTTTAAGACAAGCAGGAGAGGCTCTGCAGACCAAGTACCCCTTGACCAACACCCACAGCGGCTCGTGGTACAGACCTGTAACACGCGCAAAGGGACAACAGCACGAGCCACCGCTCTTGTCACCTTGAGCGGGTCCACAGATACAGCTCGGTCAACGGCAGAGCACACCGGCAATGAGGCTCTCAGACCGTCCATGAACTACACATGACAGGATTCAAGGGTTAGAAGATCGGTTCAGTGTAACTGCGGATGAGGAAATCAGTGCTAGTCTAGATTAATAGCAAAACTTTTTCTTTTTAAGATTTTTATTTATTTATTTGACAGAGAGAGAGAGATAGCAAGAGAGGGAACATAAGCAGGGGAGTGGGAGAGGGAGAAGCAGGCTTCCCGCAGAGCAGGGAGCCCCATGTGGGGCTTGATCCCAGGACCCTGGGATCACGACCTGAGCCCAAGGCAGACGCTTAATAACTGAGCCACCCAGGTGCCCCAACAGCAAACTTTTTTTTGCTTCCAGCTATTTCTAACATGCTCCTCAGGGCAACACATTCCTTAGTTGTTTCTCGGCAAGCCTTTAGGGCACTTATATCAAAACTGGTCTCAGCCCTGAGTCCAGCTGAGCTGCATTTCTAAACCAAGACATGTCTCCTAACCTAACCAATCCTGCTACCCTTTTGAGGTTATCACCTTCCCCAGTAACAGGACTGTCCTCCACGTTATTCCCATTATTCCTGACGTCCCCTTAGTGAGCAATCATCTTTTATTGGCAAGGGAGAGTTTAGAAAAACATTCATGTGACTTTTTGTTATTGTTGTTACCAGTATACTTTAGTGAAGGGGCATTTATCCTTAGTATGGGCCTAGCATGCTCAAAATTAAGCAAAATGACCCTGAAAGCCTTGCTGAAATAGCATGAGGAATTCCACTTGTGCAAAGTAAAAGACACTGCTGCGCACCAGCACAATGAGTCATTAACTGCTCCGGCCTAACCTTCGGTGGCTTGGGAAATGATGCCCCCGCTACAGGGACAGTCTCTGGGGAGATCACTAGACTGCTCTAAAAAATTCTTAACCTCTTAACTGACCTAGTTTTAATTCTCACCCCCTAAAAACTGCTTTGGGAAGGAATGAGGTGGGGGAATATAAATTTAGAAGAGTGTTCACTGATCTTTCAGCTAAGCATTCTAGCAACTTATTTCAACTCCGTCATCATGGACAGTTCTAGAATACTTTTTATCAAACCGAAGTTTCCATTTTTAGTAAAATTCAAATTATCACTGCTCTATAATATGCAATCATTTAAAAATTTTTCTACAAATATATAAAAAATCCCTTCAATGGACCCCAGACCTTTTCTGCAATGACATCTTGTTTCTTGATCCTGTACTAACGCTACCATTTTATAAAATCTGTTTAACAACAGATGAAGAAACTTTTGTATAAAATTAATTACAATATATACATTAATAGGAGCTAATGAATAATAATAATTAGTAATTAAAATACACTAATAGGAGCAAAGCAAGGAGCTGATGTTCTTAAAGCACTGTTAAAGCAACAGGCTGTAAGGATATAGAAAAAACAAGACTGAGAAATTTAGACTAAGAGCTCCACCTAAGTATCCCGACCCCTCTTTGCCAGGGGAGTGGAGGCGATGTGGACGAATGAATCTTTTGACACATGTTTATCATCTGCCTCTACGAACCAGGCACTAGGCTTGGTCCTGGAGAGGTGGCACTCTGTGTCTTCAAAAGCTTGGTCCCTGGGGACACCGGCACAACGGTGTGATGAGGGCACCCAGAGCAGAGGACACAAACCTCAGAGCAAGACTGACAATCCCAGCACCTACCCTCCCCTCCCTTGCCCAGGCACATGGGCAGAGTCTTGCACATGGCCGCCAAGAGCAGACACAAGTTTGGTGTTTGTGCAGGGAGCTCGGGGCATGGCCTCCTCTGGAAATGCAGACCTGGCGCCACCTTTCCCAGAGCCAGAAGCGACAGGGAAGAACCGCAAGGAGATGGCACCGCCAGGCTCCCAGGATCACTCCAGGGTCACGCCAGCAGTTATCTCCGCTCCGCACACACAAACCCCATTGTGTTCCTGAGTAACAACAGAAAAACAGAGCTCGGCCTGGGCGGAGATCAAATCTGAACTCGGAGTTCCTTCCTCATTTCCTTATTGGCAAACTAGGTGTAAACAGTCCCTCTAGACAGTGGCCACCTGCGAAAGTGGCATCTCCCTGACCACGGGGAAGGGAAAAGACGGCCAACCACCAAAAAACTTAAATTCTAGCTTTCTCGTAAAAGAAATGATGTAAATATATACTTAAATGATTCTACTATCAGAAATGAGTTGGGGGCGCCTGGGTGGCTCAGTGGGTTAAGCCGCTGCCTTCGGCTCAGGTCATGATCTCAGGGTCCTGGGATCGAGTCCCGCATCGGGCTCTCTGCTCGGCAGGGAGCCCGCTTCCCTCTCTCTCTCTCTGCCTGCCTCTCCATCTACTTGTGATTTCTCTCTGTCAAATAAATAAATAAAATCTTAAAAAAAGAAAAAAAAAAAAGAAATGAGCTGCTTGTTTTGTATTTTAAGTTTGAAGTCTAAGTTTGAGGTCCAGCATGTTAGACACAGACAGATCACTGACATTTTCCCAATTATTCCGTGATTCCTTACTTCATGAAATTATAAATCAGACTAGTGGGTAGAAGAACTCAACTCTTCCGAGGAGATGTAGGAAATGCAATACTCTGGGTTACAAATATTGGGATCTTCCAAGATAAGCAAATATATAATGGTAACTAAACTTGTACGGATATATATATGTTTATACATATTATATTTACATTGGTCTAAATACTCAGACTAAAATGACTTAACCTCATAATAGTAACACGACTAGATACAGAGATGTGGTTAACCATACATGGTAAATTCCCAAGACAGCAACACTTGGCCAGTTTTTGAAGAACCAGACAGCAAGCAGTCCCCCCAACAATGAAATCAATTTAATCTGCCTAGGATGACTCCAACAGCTCCTTGAATTTCTTAAATACATCTTGGTCACCATTTTAGAAGTCCGACAATCAGAGCACTGGGGGTCCCACTCACGCCCCCGGCTGCATACCCTGCACTACAGACTGGGTGACAAACCACCCCTTCTTCTACACGGAGCTGCCCAGACTCAGCGGACAACTGTGTAGGTGAAGTACTTCCCTTTGACATTTTCAGGACATTTCAGTTGTTATTTGAGTCTTGGTTTGTTCGGTCCCCTCGGGCCACTGTTAAACACTGGAAGCACAATTACAGAGAAAAGAGCAAGGGAGCAGCCCTTCCTGCATAAAGCGGGACTGGACACCTCCCACCTTTGTGACCCCATCTGCAAAACGGAGATGTGACAGTGTCTCCTCCAGACTTACTGCTCTCTTGCTGGGAAGCCTGATGTGGCAGAGTCTAGTGAGTGCTTACCTCACGGGGCTGATCAAAGCAGCTGGAAGGGTGCTTGGCACACAGAAAAAGTCACCAAAACCTGAGCTATTGCTACTGGCATTACTGCAGTCACTGCTAGATCAATTCATCAGGCGAAGTGATTTTATGAACAAAATACATCAACAAGTTGGTGGTAAAAACAAAAATTGTTTTATTTGGCGTTATTCCTCACGAAGGAATAACTGATTCACTCTGGAATGAATATGTGAAGCAAGGAAATGAGGGTCACAGCCTCCGGGCTCATGGGCTGGCATCGCAAGTACCGCCATGGATAAACGAGATACGCCCACAGGAAGCTGAAGTAGGGACCGGGAACCACATGACAGAGGGACTTGCTGGAACTACCAGAGATGCTCCTCCCGAAAACAGATCGCTAAGGGGTGGCAGAGGGCACGGAAATCATAGTAACTTCAGTATTCAGAGGCTATCGAACAGAATTATCCTGTGTTATACCAGAGACCAAACCTGGATCAGTGGGTTGAAGCCACAAGGTAGAGACTTCATCTCTCTGAGAAGGAAGAACTGTCTGGTCAGACACTACAAGTGTCTGAAACACTGTAGACATTTTTAGAAGGGAAGAAGTCTGGGAGTCCAGAAGGTCCTTTCTGAATGTTGAATTTAAGTCTCTGAAGTAAGAGCACTTGATTGTGGCCACAATTTAAGGTTAAACTAAAGAACACTTTCAAAGAAAATACCAAATAATTGTAAAGATAATTATTCCAGAAAACTACAACAGGTAATATTATGTTTTTGGTGCCTATTCTACAAGGGCCCTTTCCAATCTTAAAATACTATGTTGCAACTTTAAAACACAGCTGTAAGGCCCTCGCTTGACACGGAGAATGCATTTTATTAAAGGTGGTAAAAATATACAGATAAAATCCGCATGAGGAATACATTTCTTCCATTTGCTGAGACCCTGAACTAAAGTTGAGCCTAGAAGAGCATCCAGCATCAAGAAAGAGTGGAATCCGTCTCCCTTCTTCTCTCCCTCCGGCCCCACGTCTCTCAGGGCAACTGTGTAGTAACTCCAACAAAAGTGCAGAAGAAAGGGGAGGGGGTGAGAAGACCCAGAGAGGCAAGATGGAGACACAGGACATCAGTTTTACCCAGTTAATGCAGGAGCCGGCAGCGTTTCACAAAAGTATGCCTCTTTTGTTAGGGAATGGTAAGCAATCTAGGTATTTTTTTTATAGTGTATAAAATTAGATTATAAAACTTTGGAGAAAATAAAATGTAATGGCTTTAAACTGAAATGACTCAGATTCAAGGAAAAACCCCTCCTTTAAGAATATGTTAACTAAGATTTCAGAACCAGTAGTTGCCACAGGAAAAAAGAATAGACAGGATTAGCAATGTGGAAATAAGACGAAGCCTAATTATAACCACAAAGAGAGCATCTTAGTATTTTTACTAACCTAATCACAGTTTTATGTAGTACAAAAACAAAACTTAATGCAATCTAAAATATTTTGTTAGCTTAAATTCAAAGCAGAATTCCTAAATTTCCTAATTTCATAAATTGTTGCTCATATCCATAATAAGGAAAGATTCCATAACATGAACTAACATGAACTTTTATGTAACAAATCCATCACTATGTTAGAAAGTTAGTTATCATATTTGATAACTTATAATTGAATTTCCCCCAGGAAATGACATGGACCTAGCAGGAAACAATCTAGACAGGCCAGTACTTTTTAAACTTTAGTTAGCTTCTATTTTTTTTTTTTTAAAGATTTTATTTATTTATTTGACAGAGAGAGGTCACAAGTACAGAGAGGCAGGTAGAGAGAGAAGAGGGAGGAAGCAGGCTCCCTGCCAAGCAGAAAGCCTGATGCGGGGCTTGATCTCAGGACCCTGAGATCATGACCTGAGCCGAAGGCAGAGGCTTTAACGCACTGAGCCACCCAGGCGCCCAGTTAGCTTCTATTTTTTTTTTTTCTCATGCCGCTCAGACATCTGTGATATGACTATATTTTCACATTTTACACAGCTGTACCTTTGTACCTACTTTATACCTCTCCTTGAAATGCCCTTCCCCTCTTGTCTTTGTAGTGAACTCCTATCCATCCTTCAGAACTCAATTTGCCCATTACCCCCTTGAAGTCTTCGTGTACCCAAACAGCTCATATACCGAATTTCCAAATTTTTCTCACATCTTCACTACAGAGTTGGTACAAGAACAAATTCCTTGAGATGGGGTGATGTATTATAAGCTAAAACCCACGTCACACAGTTTCACTTAAGCTTCTACCACAGATCTGCTGGACTGTCCTTGGTCAAATGGTCCTTAATTCTCTATCTAAAGAATGGGTATAAAATGTGAAGTGAAAGTTTCTAAAAAACAAACAAATGAACACCAATAAAAACAAAAAACAAACAAACAAACAAAAAAAGCCCGAATTTCTTAGCAGAAATGTGTTGAGAGCAAAGACTCTTACCATCATAAACTCAGCGTAAACAACTATAGCACAATCCCTAAAAGACAGGTTTCAAATCATGCTGACAAAAAGCAGCATACTCCCTAATCTACACTTCAAATTAAGAGGCAAATAATGTGTAAAAGATGGCTACGTAATCTCACAGGGTTCCTTGCAGCTCTGTCTAAAGACACAAATCTTCCTGTTGGAAACCTTAATCCTATTACATTAGAATGACTGGACTCAAGTAGTTAGGGAAGTATTCCTGGAGTGAAATCCTGGAGTGAAAAAAACACTCTTTTTAAGCACATGAAAGCAAAAGTTCATTTGAGATTCACCATATACTTTATTCTTATTTAAAGGGGTGATATTTACTCATTACTTCAAGTGATCTTTAATTCAGCATGAAATGTGGCCCTGAATGGCCTACACTATTTGTATTAGGAGGGAACCCAATATATCGAGGCAACCAAAAAGTTCACTGCAGTGACAAAAACAAAACAAAACAAAAAACAAGAGGCTTTGAATAAATATTATACTACAGTTAATACTGGAAGAAAGACAGGAGAGAGAGTCCCTATGGTAGCCACAGCCCCTGGAAAATGCCAGCAGGTCAGCCCCTGATCAACACGGAGGGAGACGCGTACACAAGCTATGCTGCCCGATGGGTGTGAGTTAGTCAGGAAGGGCCATATAACATACATGCATAACACAAGTGCTCACGGTCGATAATTACAGAAGGTGGGTCACAGGTATGCAGCTGCTACTACACTATTATGTCCGCTTCTAAACATCTGACATTTTGCATAATAAAAAGTCAGAAACACATTCATGCACAACACCCAATCCATGATCCGAATCCCCACTTTTTAAGTCTTCTCTGAAATAAAGAAACAGACTGTAAACTGGGACAATACAGTGCTGTAGAAGTAACTAAGGTTTAATAAAAAATCAAGTATGCTCAGGCTATAGACTCGCATAAAGACTATCTGCGAAAAGAATTCACAGGATGAATCAACATGTCCAAAACTAATGCCTTCCAAAAAGTGGGCCACAAAGATAGACGTCAAGGTCAGCGTTTCTATGATGTCACCCGTGTGTTTGGTGGGAGTTCTTCCGCAGCTCCCCTTCCTCTCTCCACCACCAAGCCCAGCCTTCCTCCCACTGCTCAGAAAACATACTGAAGACGTGCACCCGTGCTGAGCCAACAGAGCCCTTTTTTACACTGCATACAAGGGGGTGTTTACCGAATTTTTAAAGCATGTCATGCGTTAATGTTTTGGGGATGACTTTACAATCAATATCGTAATCCTCCCAAAGGAGCTGTTTCCTTCACAGTAACTACCGCTAACGCCCACCCAAAACAAAAACTCCAAAGAAGTGCCTTGGGTATTACTTTTGCAAGCAACAGTAAGTGCTAGGATTAAATTTTAAAAATAATAAGTATATAAAGGCCTATCTTGGTAGAACATATCTAACTAATATAAATTCTTATAAATTTATAAACTTTATAAATTTTCCCAAAATCAAATGAAACAAATTAGAAGATTAACACTTCTCTTTTCACTAAGTCCAGAAGCATAAACTGAAAATAAAGGATTTCCCTTTTAAATTAATTATCTAATTCCTTTTAATTTAAAAATCATCGGAATTGGTTCTCTTTGTCCTCCTACCCAGAATGAGGTGGGGATGGTCATTAAAAATCAGAAACTCAGATATTTCTTTCTGCTGTTTTTCTTTCAGATTCTTATCAAAATGAATCTCATTTGAACATTAAGATGTGCGACACATGAATGGATAAAGAAGATGTGGGGTATATGTACAATGGAATACTACTCAGCCATCAAACAAAAATGAAATCTTGCCATTTGCAATGTGGATGGAACTAGAGGATATTACTGCTAAGCAAAATAAATCAATCAGAGAAAGACAATTATCAAATGATCTCACTCCCGTGTGAATTTAAGAAACAAAACAGAAGATCATAGGAAAAAGAGGGGAAAATAATACAAGACAAAATCAGAGAGAGACACAAACCGTAAGAGACTCTTAACTTTAGGAAACAAACTGAGGGTGGGGGACAGAGTAACAGGGTGATGGACACTAAGGAGGGCACGTGATGTGATGAGCACTGGGTGTTACAGAAGACTGATGAATCAGTCTGTACCTCTGAAACTAACAACACATTATATGTTAATAATTTGAACTTAAATTTTAAAAAAGATTAAAAGATAATTAATAAAGAGAAAAAAATAAACATTAGGATGTACAGACAATCCATTCTATGCTGCGTTTCTCAGTAAGAAAAGAAAAAGAAAGTCTCCACATAACCTTGAATGACTAAACTGCGTAACTTCCTGATGCTTGCAGACATGAGGAAGAACAGAGGCGGAGGCAACAGAAGCTGGAAGTACAGTAGCTCGTAAGAGTCAGTTCTGGCCACTCCAAATTCCCCACAAGCACATACTCCCCGACGGACCGAGCTTTTCAGCATCCTCTCGCCAGTAGCCCCAACCTGCTCTCCCAGGATGCTGGATTAAAGAAAAAGATCAGATCACAGGACCACCCTTAATAGATGAAGTTTAAAGAAGAGCATGGCTGTTTTATATGGGATCCATATCCAAATAGGGAGCTCTCACCCTGATTTCTTACATAATATCTAAGCTCTACAACCAGCACCTTATAACTCATTTCTCCTTTAATTCACTAACCATAACAACTTCTAAAAACTTTTGAAATGTGTATCTGGTGTTTAAGAATGGAGAAAGGAAAGGCAGTGTACCTAAAATATACATTTAGCAAGATGTTCTGCCCTCTGTCCCTGACCCCTGACTTTTCAGGAAGAAACCGTTCTCCCCAGTGTCTGCCATCCCAAGTTCTGTTACCCCAAAAGGCTGCTATGGCTGTTAAGAACAGCAAAAAGTCCTTTGTTCCGATAAACCAAGCATATGTGTGTCTTTATCTGCTTAAAATAAATATAAAAACAGGTAGTACTTTAAAAAGATTGTCTGGCCAATTGGTGATAACAGCAGGAATGATGGCCATGAAACTGTTTCATGTATTTATTTATTCATTCTCATACACACAACCTAGATGTGTCAGGATAAGTCTACCATGCACATATTTGACCTAAGCCCTAAGAGGTAAGGACTATTCCTATTCCCTTTACCAAATGAAAAGGCCTAAACTTTAGAAGCTTCGACAGTGTCAGGGCCAGTGAATGGCAGAATCTACATCTGCCTTAGTTTGAAACCCAAACTCCTTACTCCCACACTATTTGGCTTCTGCAAACATTCAGAGCCTTACTGAAGGGAAAGGAAGTTCAGATTCTAATTTGAATTCATTCTTACTAATACCAGCCAACTACTAGTTAACTACTTAATAATACTAGTAATTTAAGGTAATTAGCTTATATTCCCTCCTGGAAGCACCCACCCACCCTTGTGTGAAACGCAAGCTGCAGCCTCGCTGTGTCCGTGTACACTTGTGAATGATCTTCTGCTTGCGGCTGCATGACACATCCGTCCCTCTCTAACGGCCGTACGACCATCGGTGAAGAGGAAACGGACACCACCAGTCGTCCACCCCGTCACCATCACCTTCTCGGTCACAGTTCTCCTCCTAGCCTCCGCCTTCTCCTCCTGAGAGGCCTGGCCCTGAGTCTGTTCATGGTTTGGATGATCAGAGAGAGAGAGAGCACCTCGTTCCAGACACACTCTCCTATCAGACCCTGGAGATGGTCTATCGCCCAACCGGCAACAGTGAAGACTACTAACCAAGCTAACACGTGACCTTTACGATCACCAACCACAAGTTAGAAATCAACAATGTCCACACCCCATTAAAGAGACATTTTATAATCCACCTCTTCTGCCTCACCTCTTTGCTGTCTCTCTAGAAACAAACTCTTTGAAGTTAAAAAACTGTGTTTGGCCATTGTTTTAAAGGTGCCAATATAAAAAGTCTAATTAGTGCTATGGTTTCTGACTGAGGCTACCATTTACCTCCTCATTCAAAGCAGAACCTAGAAGCCATTTTTTATTCCAACCTTTTCCTCATGCTTGGTATGTAACTATCATTAATCCTGTCACTCAATCTTCAAAACACATCCCAAAACACATCTATCCACTTTTTTCGGTTTCTTCTCTCATCTCTTGCCTAAAAGCCACAGGAGCCTCCCACCAGCCAAACCCCGCCTCCCTCCCTCCTCATCCTCCACAACAGCGATGTCAGATGACGCAACTTTCCGGAAGACAGCTCTTTTAATGGCTTGCCACCGTGTCAAGAATAGGATCCAGACTCTTTACCCTGGTCCATAACGTAAGACCCCTGCCTTCCCTGACTGCACATCCCTTGGTCCAGTCTCAGCCCTCTCACACCCTCTTCTCTGCTGGAGAATTCCTCCCATGACATCTTCAAAAAACTCCCATAACATCTTCAAATACTCCTTTCCTTGAAGTTCCAGTTTAAACGTCCCTCCTCAGAAAGAATTATTCCTCCTCCATTATTCTCTGCCATAATAACTTGTATTACAGCACTGTGATTATTTGATGTTTTCTTTGTGCATTTACTTATTTATCATTTGTTTTCCCCCAAAGTAAGTGCTTCCAAGAGAGGGTAATTAGACTTATTCTCTGCTATATCCAGGACATAGAACACATAAGTGACATACAGTAGGTGCTTAATAAATGCTTGCTAGCTTTAGAACAGTGACTTATCAATTGTGTGGATGTTTAATATAAAAGACTATTAAACTTAATACCTATTAATCTTTTTTTATTATTGTTTCAATCAAAACAATGTGTCATTGGTAAGCTCAATAATTTACATATATTTATTTAGATCTTTATCCATGTTTTAAGAATTTATACCTCTGACCTGTTCCAAAAAGAATGCAAAACAGGTCACTATGACACTGCATTTGATTTAAAAGATCAAAACATCTCCATATTGGACATTCTACAAAATACCTGAGCAATACTCTTCAAAACTGTCAAGGTCATTAAAAAAACATAGGAAGACTGAAAAACTCTCACAGACCAGAGGAGACAAAGGAGACATGACAGTCAAATGCAATGCGGTACCCTGGATTAAACCCTGGAAATAGAAAAAGACATTAATGGAAAAACTAGTAAAATCCAAATAAATCTTGGAGTTTGATAGTTCAGAGTAATGTGTTAATATTGGTTTCTTAGCTTTGGCAAATCTATCATGGTAATGGAGATGCTTGGGAAACTGGGTGGGGCTATGTGGAAACTCCCTGTACTATCTTTACAACTTTTTTGTAAACAGAAAATTATTCCAAAATAAAAAGTTTATTTTAAAAAATCAACATCTTCATATAGAAAGAAATTTAATGCACTTTGACCACATTTTGGCATTTTATTCTGAATAAAGCAGAGTGTAGGCTGTTGACTTACTGCCTTAAACCCATGCAAACACTTAAATATAAAAGCACAGTATTCTTTAATACTTGTCTCCTCACATTTGTAACCACAAAAGTAATTTTAAAACGACTAGACAGATGTACTTATTGCCTCTAATACCACATTAACTCTACAAGGACGTCTGCAGAAGAAATGTCATCTTTCCCATGTTCTCTAGCAGGGTGCTGCCCTTTCACTTGCCTACCAGGGTAGGAGAATCCTCTGAGTCCTATTAATTCAAATTCTGCCCATTGCTGCTTCTCTGAAAGGAGGGGAAACTAATATTTTTAAGTGTATGGCATCATCAGAGGACACAGTTTTTACCTGATAATTCAAGCATGGCCAGTATTTCAGAATGTCTTTCTAGACGTTATTCTTGAATTTTCTATTAACTGTTTTACAAAGTTATGTCCTATTCATTCACTTGATAAATAATTACATCATCATACAGCAGTCTGAATCATACTAAACTTGGATAGCAAATTCAAAAATATGAAAGCAAATTCCAAAGTAATGGTTCTACACCCAAGAGAGGTTTCATAATTTCATAAACACACCCAAAACCAAGGCACCAAATACTATAATCCACCCATTTTACACACAGTTCTATAAATGTGGTGTAAAACCATCTTCACACAAAGTACCTGAAATACCAACACTTATTTATCTTATTCATCGTGTTACTCTAGCTTCCATCACACACACACACACACACACACACACACACACACATACACACACACAAACAAGTATACTGTTTCATTGCTCATGGTAATCTTATTTAATTAGGGGACTATAAAATGGTCAAAATAATAAAGATGTGAAAAGAAAGTAAGCCATCTGAAAGGCAGAAGCTGAACAGGTGAAAAGGAGATGGCACAGAATAAACCACTTATATGAAAAAAATAGAGGAAGAGGGGAAATTTGTAATAATTCTTTGGGTATTTTGTGGTTTTACAGTTGTTCTACCCTGGGTCAGCCCCTTAAATATTCTTAGCTGATGTTCCTTACCTCTAACATTAAGACAGTAATGTTAATCTACTCACTGATCTGTTTTCTTTCCCCTTAGGATAAAAAAACCTAACAAATGAAACATTTCGGAAATTTTTCATTGGCTACTCTTCAGCCAAAATGAGCTTTGACAGAACTAAGAAGTGCAAACTACTAGCAGTATCTTAAAAAAAGTATAATACTACATTCTGGAATTGGGTAAAGCAGAGAGAAACTGCAGCCAGCTAAAAGCTGAACAATGTTCTCAGGTAAGCACTTACCTTGGAAACTTGTCGAAGCCACCTTAAATACTCTGTGAATGTATCAAAACAAATGTAGTAAGTCTGGCTTTGGGGTCCAGAGGAGCTAAATGCTAAACAGTGCTGGTGCTTTTTCACTTCTTCTACCTATAAAATCAAAGAGAGACAAAAAGAGTCAGGAAAACAGACCATGTACATAGTTCATGAACCATACCTTGGGCCACTGAGCCTGAAGAGATTTGCAGCTTTCCCTACACACGTTCCTCTTAACACTTAAAATGTGTTAAGATCCTGAGTCTGACTAACCAATCTGAATTACGAGGAAATAGAAAACGGGGAGTTTTATCTTTAGATTTCCCCACAAGAACGAAATTCTCTTCTTCCTGTTTAAATTGGAACAGACTCCCTTCCTATCTTTCTCTATCGTCACAACAGGGTGCTAAGGTTCTTTCTTCCTTTGGGCGGAGCTGTACTTAATATTTTACTTAAGGATTTTTATTCCAGATAAGTTTTCTACTTTAAGGAACTTTTCTATTACTCTGAATTACAATCTTTCGGAAAAAGACTTCAAGCATGTTAAGTTTTTAAAAATTTAACATGAAATTGAGATTAACATGAAATAAAACCCTACCAAGAGTCCTAATTGGCCCTTCAAGTTCTAATAAGGCAGTCATACAGTCAAATCAAATTTCCACTCCCAGTAAATTCCTCCTAAGGAGGAAGACGCCTGGGTGGCTCAGTTGGTTAAGCAGCTGCCTTCGGCTCAGGTCATGATCCCAACGTCCTGGGATCGAGTCCCACATCGGGCTCCTTGCTCGGCAGGGAGTCTGCTTCTCCCTCTGCCTCTGCCTGCCATTCTGTCTGCCTGTGTTCACGCTCTCTCTCTCTCTGACAAAAAAAAAAAAAAAAAAAAAAAAAAAATCTTAAAAGTCTAGATAATAATGTAACATGACACCACACAAGCTCCTATGCTTCACTTACAAAAATGATCACTGGTCACAAGGGAAGTACAAAAAATTTTCAAAAAGATGAGTATCGCAGACTATGCTCTAGGACCAAAATGCAATTAGAAGTTAGATGTCAATAATTTAAAACCCAAGTATACTTAGAAAACCAGTAACATACTTCTAAATAAGTTAAAAAAAATTTAGATATTCTTAGAACTAAACCATTAAGAAAGTACTACATATCAAAATTTATGGAATGCAATGAAAGCAATACATAGGGGAAATGTTATAATTTTAAATACTCATATTAGAAAAGAAGGCAGAAAATTGTTTTCATTGATATGTGTATCAAGAACCTGGGGATGGGGGTGGCTCGGTGATGGACACTGGGGAGGGTATGTGCTATGGTGAGTTCTAGAACTGTGTAAGACTAATGAATCACAGACCTGTACCCCTGAAACAAATAATACGTTATATGTTAATTTTAAAAAAAAAAAAAAAAAGAGGAAGAAGAAGAAAAGAGAGAGAGAGAGAAAAAAAAAAAGAGCCTAGGGGGAAAAATACCATACCAAAAACTGAATAAACTCAAAGTAGAATAAAGGTGATAATAAAAAGCAGAAATTAGTGAAATGGAAACCAAATATACAACAGAGAACATGAACATTAATAAAATACTGGTTCTTTGAAAAGGCTAACAAAATCAAAGGTTGACTGATATAGGTTAATGAAATCATAACAAAGATATTGATACAAACATCATTAATAATGTAAGAGAGACAAGACTACAGATTAAGCAGAGATTTAAAAGAACATTTTAAGCAATTTTGTGCCAAAATCTTAGGAAAATGTATTTTACTAACACTAACTCACAAACACAAAAAAACTAGAAGGCCTACATAGTCCTATAACCATTAAAGAAACTGAGTATTAAATTTTTTTTCTCAAGAAATATCACACCCATATGGTTTTATAGATGAATTCTACCAAAATTCCATGAAACAGATCTTTCCAAACTTGTGCAAACTCATCCACCAAACAAAAAAATGAAATAAAATACCGTAACATATTTTATAACCAAGAACAGATCATCAGAGAAGTAACAGAAAGGAAAATTTGAGGCCAGTCTCAGTTACGAACACTTATCTTGAACAAAATGTTGCATCAGGATCCAGAAATACTGGGGAAAAAAAATACAGACATGTAGAACCCAGAAATACAAAAAAAAAAAAAAAAAAAAAAAATACATACATCAAGGGGCGCCTGGGTGGCTCAGTTGGTTGAGTAGCTGCCTTCAGCTCAGGTCATGATCTCAGGGTCCTGGGATTGAGCCCCAGGTCATGTTCCCTGCTCAGTGGGCAGTCTGCTTCTCCCTCTGCCTCCCCTCCCCCGCCCCTGGCTTGTGCTCTCTCAAATAAATGATAAAATCTTTTGACTCTTAATCTTAGGAAACAAATTGAGGGTTGCTGGAGGGGAGCGGAGTGGAGAGGTTGGGGTAACTGGGTGATGGACACTGGAAAGGGTGTGTGTTGTAATGAGTACTGGGTATTATATAAGATTGATGAATCACAGACCCATACCCCTGAAAAAAAATAATACATTATATGTTAATTAACTGAATTAAAAAATTTTTTTAAACTATCAAGAACAAACTATAAAGAGCAAACTGGATTTACCTCAGGAAAGGCAAGATGCTTTAACATTATTGGAACTATAAAATCTTTAATCACATTAACAGGTTAAAGAAGAAAACCATATGATCATCCCACAGCTGCAGAAAAAGCATTTGGTAACATTCACCACTGATTCATCATTCATGATAAAAACTCCTAGCAAACTAAGAACACAAACAACAACTTTGTCTTAGCTGACAAAGGGTATCTATCAAACATCTAAGGCAAACTTCAGTGTTAAATGATGATATACCACTCTTTTTAAGATCTCTGAGAAGACAAATATCTACTATTTCTATTCAATACTATACTAGAGTTCTGGCCATTACAGTAAGACAAAAAACGTATTAAAGGAGGAGGAAAATTGTCATTATTTAAATATTACACGATTAGCTACATAGTAAACTCTAAACAATCTACAGATATATTAGAATAAATAAGAAAATTTAGCAAGGTGGCTAGATATAAAATCAATACTCAAAAGACAACTGCATTTCTATTCATGAAAGAGAAAATACAATTTTTTAAAAATACCATTTAAACTAATCAATATTAACAGAAATCAGGCCAGTGATTCCCAGAGGATGGGGAACGTGAGAAGGAAAGCGTGGGAGGAAAGGGGTACAAAAGAGCACAAGGAAACTTCTGAGGGTGTATCATTTTCTTCACTGTGGCAATGGCTTAATGAGTGTATTTAGCTATCTGTACTGTTATCAAATTACTATAAAAAAAAAGCAGTTTACTGTATGTCAATTGTACCTCAATAAAATTTGGTGAAGATGTAGAGAAACAGGAACACTTGTACAATGATGTGAGTGTAAAATGGTGCATCAACTTTGGAAAACAATTTAATATAATCTTGGAGCATGTGTATATGCCCTACATGTACATGTAACTGCATTCCTAAGTCCACATGTAAGAGCAGCATTTCTCAACGAGGTTATTTATCACAGGGTTTCGAATTAAACAGCTCACTGTACATGGTGCAGCACTAATACACTTTGTGACATTTTATTCTGAGCCCCTTCCCCATAAATGCCAATAGTTTCCCTTTGCACCAAATATATTAATATTAACCAAACACCATCTACTTTCCACATTTTCCAGACCCTCTGCAATTAAGGTGAAGTCATGCGACTAGTTCTGGCCAATGAGCCACGAGCAGAAGTGACATTCTTCCCCTGCCCAAGCACAAAAAGAAGGTTGCATGTTCCAAATGCTTTAAGAAAGCAGAGCCTCCATCAGGCTGGGTCCCTGGACAGTTATGAGAAAAAAGAAATCTCCACTAATCCACAGTGGGCACTTAGGGGAATGAGAAAAAAGCCGTTATGTTAAGTCACTGACATCTGGGGAGGGATTTGTTATTATAGAATAACTTAGCAAATTTGAAAATTTCAATAATTTCACAATCAAAACACTTGCACATATTACCAAATGTCCCTTTTGGGCACAGTAACTCTAGTTAAGAACTACTGCCCTAGAAAATCTACTTGCATACCAGGAGGCATATCAATATAAGACTATTTCAGCAGCATTATTTATAATAACAAAATACTAGAAGCAACCCAAATGTCCATCAGTAGGAAAATTATTTAAGAAATTATGATCTATGTTAACTTCTAAAGGACAAATTATATAACATAATACTTGTACAATGAATAGAAACTTCTCTGTTAAATAATTATTTCCCAATAATTAAATTTGAAGAGCGCTTCATTTAACTTCATAGTTGGAACTGGACATTTGAAAATGTAAAACAAATGATCACGCTCCAGTGGTGTGTCAGATTTGATTATAGCAATTACTACTGGGTTACAGTCAGTCTATCTCACACTTCATTTCTAGCTCTTCTTCATATATTTAAGAAACAAAAACAAAAACCTTCCATTTACTCTTAGTTTTTCCTTTAACAGAATGAAACAGCAGAATGAAAAGAGGAACAGATAAACATTAATGAAAACTCTGACGGCAAAGAGTGAGTTATTTTTCCTGAACTTGGTGAACAGGTTTTAAAAGACTGGTTTTTAACATGCTCAATTATTTTTAAAGGCATAGTGCAAAACATGTTTTACAAGGTCGGTCTGTGAGAAAAGGAAGCTGTTTCAATTTATTCAATGGTAGAAGTCTATCCAATAATAGGCCTGGGAAACAAGTCTCTAGCTCTGAATGAAAATGCTAATTATAACTCGTTCTTCTGACCTTATCTGAACATTCCACTGCTTTCCTGTCTCTGCTTCTCTGAGCACAATAATCTTTCTGACCATCTCCTTCATATGTCAAGAGACTTTTCACCCTTCAAGTTTTACTGTAATTGCTAGCTCCTTCATCACAAAATTCCCTGATTCCCCACAAGAAAATGTAATCTCACCTTTCACTCATCTCCTGCACTACTTTCCTGCCTCTCTCTTAGAACAGATATTGTGCCCATCCTTCATCTCTGGAGAGTAAATTATAAGCAATTCAAAGGCAGGAATGATGACTTACCCACCTTGGTATTTCTGGGACACCAAGCAAAGTGGCTTCCCCACAGAAATTATTTAATAAATAGTTGTATTAAATGTGCCTTAGCAAATGCCTAACATCATAGAGAAGAAAGAAACAGACTATTGACCTAACAGGGCACCAAACATTAAATATGTATTTTTAATGATGACCTGTGGGAGTAATAATGATGACTAACTTTTCAGAATTCAATCCAGAGGACAAAATCTTCAGTAATAAGATGCCACTAATTCTTCACTGTTCAGACAAAAGTTAAGTAATGGTTTCAAAATAGGTGACTGAAATAGATCTAAATATACCTGGCAGCCTGGCCAAAATCTTTTAAAAATGATCCAATATTAGTCTTTTTAGGATTAGAATGCATAATAGCAGAGAGGTGGATGGGTAACTGACATGGGCTATTTACATATGGAAAGACTAATTTAAACTATGAATGAAGAATGAATTTGCTACAAAGCAGGTGAATAACGAAGCCATTTACCACTGCACATATCTGATTTTTACCTTATTCATTTCTAATCTCTGGAACCAGAAGATGAAACATTTGCCAATTTTAAAAAGTTCACTTTAACAAAAGTTGTTGTTGTTGTTTTAACCCCTCTATTTATACCCTCCGTGTTCTGCCTTCTTTCCATGCCCATTCAGGAAGAAAAATGGTAAAGAAAATATTTGCTTAATTTGTCCCCAGTTTTCAAAAACCCTTTTCTTTATCCAAATTTGCCTTCCCATTTATTAAGAGACTTTCGTATCATTTAAAAATCGGGAAATCCTAACATAGAATTATGGTAATGATACTCCAACCAACACTTAGGTATTAATAAATTGATTTGGCAAAAAAAGAATGTTAAGATTTTCCCAAGCAATCTGGTTCTTTCTATTTTATAAATGTAGGAATAAAATAATTATCATGCCCAAAGAAAAGCAGCTAGTCATGTGGGTAATATCTATCAGCTATATCACAACTTTTCTCTGAAACAAGCTAACATTTCAGGTTCAAAAATTATGACTGGCTAAATTGACAAACTAAAAAATGTTAATTTGGGGGCACCTGGATGGCTCAGTCAGTTAAGCATCTGCCTTTGGCTCAGGTCATGATCTCAGTGTCCTGGGACAGAACCTTGCAGGGTTGGGAATCCACACTCAGCAGGGAGTCTGTTTCTCCCTCTCTCTCTGCCCCTCCCACTGTTCATGCTCTCTCTTCCTCTCTCCAAAAAAAAAAAAAAAAAAAAAAAAAAAAAAGTGCTAACTTCACTGGTCACTGCACAAAGAAAGATAGGTGTGCCAAAGCTGGATCAAAGATTCATGCAAGAGAGAGTCTAACCTTTGGTACACGTGCTTGAATGGTCCTAAACCCATGGACTTCAGGATCATTACACTATACCACACAGTACGTACTCAAGCTATCAACAGATGTCTACTCATAAAGAATAATTCATCACCTACAGCCTAAAACGTAATACTGAATTTTAGTTGCTCTGTTTTCCAGCCTGTCATGGACTAGCCAAGTGAGATCACCGGGGCCTCCTGCGGGCCAGCGGCACTGTCGTCAACGGCTCCACCACCCGACAATGATGTCCAAGGCAGAGCGCGGCAGGAACTGAAGTGGACCACAGATGAGTGAAAACCACGAACCCCGTGTTACAGAAATGGCTCAAAGTAAGCTCAACGACACTGCGACACCTGTTAGTATTTTGTTTTAAACTTACTTTTCCACCGATTAGTGGCAGAACGTGCATCTTTCCGGTCAAGCTGTCTTTCACAGATGATACTATGAGGCAGGTCCCACACAGGATGACCTGGCGTCTGGTCCAGCGGTTCACTGGCAACTGCATTTTGCCTTTACGGACATTATACATTCCTGAGAGCTGGATCCGCTCAGAGCTACCAGAGCTGTGAGGTTTTCCTGAAACAAACACAAGCAAACATTTTAGTCCAAAGAACGGGGTGTTTTAAATTAATGAATTAGTTAATTCATTAATTTAAAGATTTTATTTATTTATTTGACAGAGAGAGACACAGCTAGAGAGGGAACACAGCAGAGGGAGTGGGAGAGGGAGAAGCAGCCCCCCCATGGAGCAGAGAGCCCGATGTGGGGTTCGATCCCAGGACCCGGGGATTATGACCTGAGCTGAAGGCAGACGCTGAACGACTGAGCCACTCAGGTGCCCCTAAATTTATTTATTTTTAAGATTTTATTTATTTATTTGACAGAGAAAGGAGGAGGGAGAGAGTAGCAGAGGGAGAGGGAGAAGCAGACTCCCCGCTGGGCAGAGAGCCCCACGCGGGACTCAATCCTAGAAGCCCAGGATCATGACCCGAGTCAAAAGCAGACACTTAACTGACTGAGCCTACCTAGGCACCCTAGAACTGGGCTTTTTTTCAACTCAATGGCATACCAGATAAACTACCAGGGCAACAGAGAATAATTCTTGGGCAACAGTCTAATTTACAATTGAGAGACTGAAATCCGCAATAATACAATTATGGTTAAGAACTACCACATCTACTCCACAGACACAGTTTAATTTTAGATGAAGAAATGTTTTTTCCATTTTAAGTCTTCTGTTATAACCCAAGTTTTATTTCCTTCTATATCCCTCACATTTTTTTTTACATTTAAAAAAGGGATGACTTCAAGATTTTATAAATGGCCAGAGTTAATTTAAGTACACTAAGAAGAAAATATTACAGACTAAGATAGGAAAATAACATTCAAGATCTAGCATTTAGTGAAACTTATCAGTTTTAATGAAATTAACTTCTGATGTTCTTCCTCCTACAGTTAGGCAATACACTTTTACTATTAAGGAGGCAAAAAATAAATAAATAAATAATTTTCCTAATAAGAAAATGCTCCTCTAGTCCTCAAAGATACACTGAACATCAATCTAGGAAGAATGGTATGTGGTCACGCATGTGACTCATGGAGGGAACACAGGGACAGTGAGAGAGGCACTGAGACTTGGAGACAAGGAGAGCGCCGAGAAAGACGTTAAGAGTCTTCGTTTCCAAGATGGAAATGAATCTGGCAGACTGACATTTAGACAAGTCCTATCAACTGGATGGGAGAACCACCGTGATTCGTGTATGACAGCGTTACAAACAAGGAACAGTCCCAGTTGTAGACGCTGAATGCCTAATAGCAAAAAGTACTGAAACTCACACTCACAAATAAACTAATGAGAGACACGTGTCCTTGAAGAGGACCCAAGCCAGAAGGGTTGTATTTATTTGGAAATTTGTCTAGTTGCCAAAGGCTAACTGAAGAAACATATTCAAGGGACACTGTATTCTTAAGAATATTAAAACTTCACGTAAATACCAAGTAGTTTTGGTAGATGTCTAATACCTACTAGAAAAGGAAACAGGAAGAGCAGCGGCACCAAAAATAGATCTCAAAAGATCCAGAGTGTTGGAACCCTCCCAATACATACCTTTGGGCAGAAAGAACAAAACCAGCAGGTTTGAATTTCACTTCCTCTTTCTCCCAGTATATCAAATGTTTTATAAAACAGATTCTGCATATTACAGAATTTTGTTGGGACTGAGCCAGAATGAAGTATAACAGCGGTTCAGCAACTTCAACTTAGTGCCCAGCAAACAATGAAACACTGCTAACACCCTCCTCAAGGGAGCTGAGAACGCCACAGGCTTGTTCCGTCACCAGATGCTAATGTCCCACCAAGAGGCAGGAAGACCAGGAGACTTCAGATCACACAGGACTTGCCAAAGGCTGCCAGTGATGATGGTCAGACCACGGTCACTCGTCTGCCCTCTTCCATACAAGTTCATTTACCAAGAGAGAAAAATGCTCAGACTCCCAGTCCAAGAGCTCCTTTCTACATGATACTGTCCTTATAGGGAAGAAGGTAAGTGTAAGATTACCACTTCCGAAAACCCAATTTCCACAAATGTAAGAAACTAACATACACTAAGGAGGAATCTAAATAGGCAGGAGCGTGCCTGTGTGAACACGCGCGCGCGTGCGCACATACACACACTTACATACATACTAATGAATGCAAACAAGGAGACATTTTATTTAGCCACATCCAAGAGTGGCTTCCAGGACACCTGTTAACCTGCCACATTTATGTAGCTCTGTGGGTCACCAAAGACTGAACAAAAAGCCAACAGAAGTACATAAAGATAGCCCTTCCATTCTCCCAGCACCACAAAAATCCGAGAGGAAGCCCCAGAACAAATCACCAGATAGAGTGGACTACACGTTCCAGAAGGGACAAATATACTGAAGAGTATGGAGACATGAACAGAGTCAGGCTTTTTATTCTTTCATTAGAAAAATTCCCAAAGGGCCTGAATAGTCCTGGAGCCTAATGGTAAGCTCAGTCTGTCCTTGGAAAGCCCTAAACATCCCAGTCTGAATCATCCCCCTCCTCATCTTGTTCTGAGTGATTCAATCTCCTTGTGGTCTGCTCTCCTCCCCCTCCGGGTGTCCCAGTAGACCCCTCCTCAGGACCTGCTGTGTACAAATAGGGCTCTGGAGCGTATGGAGATGAAAACGCACCGCATACCTGGGCAGCCACCCAGATGCAGCCTCCTCTGCCTCAAACTTCCTTATTTTATGACATAAGAATGAGTCTGATCTCTCCCTGCCATTCTCAAGCTTCTCAATTCAGAGGAATTCCAAATGTTCTATGCCTTAATAAATACTGACAACACCAAGTAACCAATGACTACCAGTTCAAAGCTGGATCAGTTGTTAAGACTTTTATTTTAGAAATGTTAAGCTAATTTCCTACAGGTCTAAGGCACGTCTTACTCCATCCGAGGGGAAAGACAGCAAAAGCAAGTATGTCAAGCTGAGACAGAGACTGACCACAGCAAAGCGACTGAAGTCTCCTTCAGTCTTGTCTGTCAGCAGGGAATTTACTAAATAAATAATTAGAAGAGAAATATTTACTTATTTAGGGGAAACTACAGTCTGTTTGCTACAATACTGTAATTCATTAATACCAACTAGCACACATGATTGTAAATAGGGGAATGGTGTCACTTTAATATGTATATTGTATTGGTTCAGAAAGATTTAGTCTAGAATTAAAACTTTTAATAGCAAAGGAAAAAGTCCACAGCAAATACGCCATCTCAGTGCCCACAAGCCAGCATTTCAGTTCTGTTACTATGCAGCTTAATATTCCTTTAAAACTAAAATTCAACTTCCAGCCACACTGGGATGCCCCCGTGGCCATCTGGGTTATCTCCCAAGGCCCCATCGTTACTTTTGTTAGTATTCTGGTTATAAAGACGCATGCACTTATAGTCCTGCCCCCCTCCAACTGCATTTTCTCATAAACCCGTTTATTTTTATTTTACAATTTTGGAGAACATGAGAATTTTTAGGAATACATATAAAGTAGCAGTAACACCTGTTTTAACTATAATACCATTTAAACAACAAAGAAATAAGTACAAATTTGGTTGTTGCCAATCACGTGTCTTTGCTAAATATATAACCGTGTCTATCATTGCAGAAGTTTAAAAATATGTCCTCAAAATTCTTTTAAATTCTTTCCCTCAAAAGGCAGAGCCTAATTCCACTCCTCTTGTGTGCAGGCTCACGTCTAACAAACAGAATTCCGGGGAAGTGATGCAATTTCTGAAGGTCGTCGAGGGCAAAGAGCTTCCTCCTTGCTCTCTCTAGGATCACTCCTCTGGGGAAACCAGCCGCCATGTCAGGAGGACACACTGCAGACCCTATGGAAGGCCAACAAGGTGAAGCACTGAAATTTCCTGCCAACAGCCGGCGAGCAACTGGGGTCTCTTTTCACCAGCCACGTGATGGAGCCGTAGTGGAAGCAGATCCTCCAGCGCCAGTCAGGCCCGGAGAACCACTACCCCCAAGACATACTGATGCTCACCTCCTGATACCTGAGCCAGAAGTACCCAGCCCAGCCACTCCACTCCCGAACTCCTGATTCAGAGAAGGAGGAAATAATAAATGTATGGTGTTTTAAGCCATTAAGTTGCGGGGCAATAACTAACACAACTTTATGAAGTTGGCTTTACTTAGTTCTATTTACCTGAACATGGTATTACTTAAATAACCCCATTTCCCTAAAATCATCTACAAATTTACAGAACTTTATATAAACTAGTGAGGGTCTACCGTAACCAGAAATAGTTAAAACAAAAAAACAAAAACAAAACAAAACAAACAAAAAAACCAAGAATAAGAATAGTAAATTAAGCAGTTTCCAAAACTTTAGAGAATGAAATTATTCATGGTGATAGGGCACCAAAAACTAAGGAAGCCTGATCACTGTATATAAGTTGCTGGGAGAATTTACCATGTCCCCGGAGCTGAAAATGGTCAGGAATGAGTGAAAACAGTCAACCCTCACCCCCACCTCTCTACCTTAGAGCTTAGACTGACAAAACTCTAAAGCATGTTTCTTATTGCATATAAATCCTTAAATCCTTCTTGACTACCTTCAGTGACAGAAAGACTGAATTAAATTACTTGCCTACGGTCATTCCAAGAGCTGGCAGAAGGATTTAAACCACCCCATAGCAAGGTCTAGAGACCTGGGCACTGAGCGGGCACCTGGGAATTTTCTCTCACAGCTGAGAGGCTAAACAAGCCCGGCAGGAGCTCCGAAGCAGATTTGGGACAAGCTGCTTCTCGCTAATGGAAATGACAACCAGCTGCTAAATAGATTTGGGGAGGGTTAATTAATGTATCAGATCAAAATATATAAAGTCAACTGCCCAGTAAATCTTGCTTCTTGCTGACAGCCACTCAGTCTGATTGGGTTTATTTAAATTACTGTAGACCCTTTTCCCTGAGAAATGTCATGCCTTGAACCTTTCCCTAATCTCTAAATTCTTGAATACCACTGGAACTTATAATTTCCCTTATAATATTAAATAAAATGGACCTGGAAAATGTGAGCTAGCCCTTCATATTCTTACAGATTCTGTAAACACAGGGCCAAAATAATTTCTTAAAAATCCACCAAAGCAAACTCTAATATAAATGATAATAAAATCAGCCAGGAACTTAAAAAATTTGAGAAGTCGGAGTAAGAAAGAGGATTACCCTGACTGTACACTGTATATAATATATAACAAACTATAATAAATTAAAATTATAAAAGGAAATGCTGAATGAAGACAAGTCACAGCAGAGGGCTTCTAACCAGCCTGCACCAAAATCGCCTGGAAGGCTTTCTCAAGGTCGAGTGCAGGGCTCCACTACCCAGAGTTTCCGATTCAATAATTCTGGGTGAGGCCTAGGGATTCTGCTGATGCTGCAGGTCTGAGGACCACCCGAGACCCACTGAGGTACAGCCCAAGGTTAACAACATCTTTTCAAGCTGGTGATCATCAGCCTTTGGTTGCTAACCCTTAACCAAAGAAGCAACTGCACCAAGTTGGGGAAAGGATGAGAAAGGCAATTAGAAATGAACCAGAAGGGGCACCTGGGTGGCTCAGTGGGTTAAGCCGCTGCCTTCAGCTCAGGTCATGATCCCAGGGTCCTGGGATCAAGCCCCGCGTCGGGCTCTCTGCTCATCGGGGAGCCTGCTTCCTCCTCTCTCTCTGCCTGCCTCTTTGCCTACTTGTGATCTCTGTCAAATAAATAAATAAAATATTTTAAAAAAAAGAAAGAAAGAAATGAACCAGAAGAGGAGGTTCTGCTTTTAGACTTGCCTTGTCCCTCCTTCCTTCCCCTCTCGTCCTGACAAGGAACCTGATTCATCTCTCAGGCATGTTTAGATTTCCCTCCATCCCATCATCAAAATTACCCCTTAGTTGTCTGAACACCTAGTGCTCACGTCTCTTCTTGGGATGTATATTTAGAGAAGGTATTTTCTTCAAAGGTGGGTCTCTTGCATTCACAGAGACCATAACCCTTCACTGATTTACGAGTTCCCTCAGCTCAGTTTTAAGAGCGATCCATGGCTAGCTGGTGTGGCCTCCCCTTATTAACTTCACATTTGGCAAAGAAAATGCATTTGAGAGATTTCATCCAATCAACCTTCACCTGTCAGTCCAATGTCTTCACCATCTGTTACTTTCAGAAATGGCAGTCTTGTCTTTCCGTGCATAACCAGACCATACTTTAAGAGCCTTTTCAACGCTCTCCTGCGTTTTTCTTTCTCATTGGATGAGCAATTTTTTCCTTGGCTAGAAAAAAATCACTGTAACAGTTTCGTTAACTTTTTACTGTCATTTCTATTACAGCGCATGGTAGACTTGTTCAGGTCCACAGGTCTGTCAGGCTTCTGCCACATTTAACAATCTTAAAATTACTTACAACTTCTATTTTCTGGCTAAAAACCATCCCTTTGGTTGCCTGAAGAAAAATTTTCATCACCTGCTTTCCTAGCTGGCTTTCTTTTTGTCATACTTCTCCACAAAGGATAATGTCATAAGGCAACAGCATTAAGGCATAAAACACCATGAGTGAAGAGAAACAGCTGAACTTCTCAAAACAATGAAGCCAGGCAGCGGGTCTCATGGTATGTTTGATTCAAGTGTAGGCCTCACAGAAATTACAAATGATGATCTGTCATGAGGCTCAGGAGGCCTTGGGAGGACTAAATCTTAAATCTGAAAATGCCTAAGGTCCCAAATCCCCATAAATGGCTCTCAAAAGGGTACAATATTCATTCCCTCCTTCAGATAAAAATTGGGACTTGTGTGGGAGGTTGGGGGAGCCAGGTGGTGGGTTATGGAGGGCGCAGATTGCATGGAGCACTGGGTGTCGAGCATAAACAATGAATTCTGTTATGCTGAAAATAAATAAATAAATAAAGATTGTGACTTGCGTCAGAGGTGAAGGATACTGCTGTGGGTGTGGAGATCAGGCTGATGAGGGCAGGCAGCACTACAGCTCCAGCTGAGTCAGAAGCACCAAGGGATGCTTTTATTAAAAGGAGGCTTGCGAAGTTTCCATGAGATACACACACATTGATAAATAAATGCTAAAATAAAACTTCTAAAATCAAGAATCCACACCACTACTCCTCTCTCCTACTGATAAGAGAGACCTGGTACGTTTCAGTTTCCTTCGCTGTGAAAAACAGAACTTAGCCAAGATGACTTGACAAGGTGACAAAGGACAATGTCCACACAATCCTATTAAGACACAAAGTGATTCAAAATGCTTTTCTACCTCCTCCCTGGGAGCTGGGGTCTGGGTTGATGCCCCACTTTATAACACATACCAATAATGTTTAAATTTTATAATATAAACAGATTCTAAGAGCAAAACAATCTCCTAATTCCTCTCTACTGCATTCAAGAATACTTAACTACCTACCTTTTCCCCTACAACCCTACAAGGTTGATTAAAAACATTAATCTAGATTCAGATGTTCTAAAACTGACCTTAGAAACTATCTTATACCAATGCAATGTTCGGAAACTCACCCATTCCAAACAGCTGACCATACCTCAACTTATAAGGAATCACAAAAAAAAAAAAAAAAATTACAAAAACTTCCCATAATTAGCCCATTTATATGATTTACCTAGGTAACTATGGGAAACATGAAGAGCTTTATTTTAAACCTTCAAAGAATAAAACACAACATACAAGGTTCTCGAATTATTTTCTATTACTATTTTAAATACATCCTAATCCTCAAAAGTTTAGAAGGGTAGTAAAAAGACAATAAACATAATCTTGATTTCTTAGTAGCAGTATAAATGCTTTGATTTTTTTAAATTTTTTTATTTGCAAATCATTTGCATACTTATAACATACACACCATCTTATATCCTGCTTTAGCCTCTTCAAATTGTATCATACAGACTTTTCAAAGTTGCTAGTCTTTGCATCTTAAAGACTTGCAAGATACTCCATAATCATGTGTTTACTCGTTTCATTATTAAGGATTATTTCCAAATTTTCATTGTATGAACTTCTAAATCCAGGTGCATGATGTTTTTTTTGTGACTCCCAATCTCCCTTTAATATAACCAGTTCTTTCTAGGCAGCAACTCTAAATCAGCAAAAATAAGCAAAACAAGCAAAATGAGCAAGAAGAAGCATGCTGCCACTACTGAATATTCTCCCCAAAGGAATGAGTGATCTTTGCAGACATCCTAAGAACATGTGAAACGACAAAGCAAAACAAAACAGCACACTAAGTCATGTCATTAATAAAAATGAATCCACAGCCACCACTGATTTGGAAATTAGGAATCAAATTGAGGATACCAGCAGATGTGTTTAAACAAGATATGGGAAGTCTCTACTTTTTAAAGAATACATAAAAGAAAATAGACTATAAAAGCCAAAGAAAGAGGGAGAAAGAAGGTCTATAATTTTTCTGATGAAAACTTCTATACTTGTACATAGACAAACAGCATTCTGGTTTTATCCAGCACTCTACTGTTGGTCCTCTCTGTTCCCACCGCGCCCCGCCCCCTCCGCCCTAACTCGGCCCTAAGTCACTAACCGGTTATAACTATAAGGAGCAGCAAAACACTTAGCAATGGATAGAAACACTTCCAAGCAACCAGAATGAAAAAAGAGTTGCAATTGACTGTCATGGATTTTACAGTGCTTGTTATCATGAAAGCATATACAATACATCTTTCAGATCTAAGGTACTGACTTAATTCCTCAGTGACCAAATCATTTATTCACAAGTCTTTTGATCTTCAGAGGGTTCTAGAACCCTAGAACTCCAGTCTTTCTGGGCCTTCAAGTTCCTCCAACCCCATCCTGTAGCTTGTAAATTCCAGAGCAGGCCAAATACACAATCTGCGAGCTGTGACTCTTTCTTATGTCCAAGTCCAAAACTAGCACAACATCTGGAACAGACTAAGTGCTCAACAAGTACCTGTTGCATCAGGGAACACACTCCTATGTTTAGGCCAAGCAACATAACCAGTTCTTAACATATACAGCTCAAGTTACAAAAATTATACAGTCTATAACAATGTATTTGGGGGGAAAAGATAGGATAAAAGAAAAAATAGGTGGCTCAAAACAAACCTAGTTTCTAACAGTTTTTGGTTTCTACTACAAAAGATTTGCCTAGAATTATCAGCCACTATTTCGAACTTCTTTTCTAGAAACATTAAGGGAATTCTTTTAAGTAAAGGAAGGGGGGTATTATCAATGGACAACTTAAAGTCATTCAACTGAATTACAGTATGTATAGAGTCTGATAAAAATATAAACTAGAGAGCAAAATCCTTCTCCAAAACTTGATTACAAAATGTCATTATTCAAAAAAATACAGGGCAGTCTGGGATGACTTAGAACACACACTGGAAAACCTAAATCTCACACCCAAATTAATAAAATAAAAGCTTCATGGCTACAAAATACATTAAAATAATTTTTAAAATATGAATGCACCAAAACATGATTTTGAATACCGTGATGGCACATTTATATATGCTATTCTGGTAGAGCCTGGCTAGATGTTTAGTAGTCCCATTTCAACTTCCCAGATGCACATAGTAACTGCATTTGCCATCCATCCACTCATGGGATTCTGCTGGAGTCTTGTAACTAGTCCTGGCCAAGAAAATGTGGGCAGAAATCTAGAAGCCACTCGTGGATCTGCCTGTGCAGCTCATCCTCTTCCACAGGCTCCTCCCCCACTGACCCGCTGAATGAAGACTGTCCAGAAGAACGCTCTGGAGGCTCAAGGGGACGGTGAGCCACCAGACGGAAGGAGCCTAGGTTCCTGAGTCACTTGGAATAGAGCTGCCTTACCAGAAACATCAGCAATGGACTTGATCGTGAGAAGAAAAGGAACCTGTTATGTTAAAAGTGTAAGACTCATAAGGTTGGTTGTTGCAGCAGCTAAAACTTCTCTAGCACAGTTATATTCAAGGCAAAATTTCACCCTAACTAGAACTGCAATAAAGTGCTATCTTATCACATGAGTGAACTTCTACAACTGGGAACACCAAAATCCCTAAGCAGGTTGCCAAGTCCCCCATCCTTCCTACGACATGCAAGGGGGACAGGGCTGGCTGACTGGGCTACCTGTCACAAGGGAGAGGCAGAGGTCAGTGAAGCTGGCACACTTCTTACAGAGGCCATCCATCATGGCAGCCAGCTCTCCACAGTGGGACTCTGAGCAGCAGCTTGAACGGCAGGTACAGTGGCTCTGAAAGGAGCAACGACCCATCTTTATTGAAAATCGCTCCTGGAATCCTCAACTGTTTGTGTTAGTCATGGATCTCTATGCCTAAGTCTGCCACAACAAGCTACTACGAACTGGGTAGCCTAAAACAACAGACACAGCTGTGGAGCCTACAAGTCTGAAATCAGGTGTCCATGGAGCTGGCTCCTTCCGAGGGCTCTAAGGGAGAGGCTGTCTCAAGCCTCTCCCGACACTTCTGGCGGTCACAGGCAATCCTTTGACATTCTCTGCCTTGTGGCAACGCAATCTCAGTCTTTGCCTCCATCTTCCTATCGCCTTCTTTGTGTGTAGCTCTGTGTATCCTCTTCTCTTCTTGTAAGGACACAAGTCATTGGATTTAGGGCCAACTTTAATCCCGTATGACCTCATCCTAACTTACTATATCTGCAACACTGAAGTCACATTCTGAGGCTCTGCATGGACATGCATTTTGAGGAGGACACCTACTACACTACTGATCTCTGACCTAATCAGGTCTAATTCTCTTTGGTTTTACAATTCTTTTTCAGAATTTGAGAATTAAATATTTATACGACTACCTTTGTTTAGTATTGCCATAGTGTATTTACTACACAGTGCAGCAAGTATATTATTAAGTTTATAACAAAACTTACTTAATTAGGAAGTATCACCTAAGATCAAGCAATTCTTGTTAGCTGAGCTCTAAAAGGATTGCTAGGTACAATATGGCATTTTGACCTTTAAATGTTAAAGGCCAGTGCCCCAGCAGACAAAAGTATCATATCTCTAAGCACTGGATCTGGAAACCCAAATCATTAAAGATCCACAAAGCAGTCCACGACTTTTGTCCACAGTATTGCAATAGCTTGGCTGAATACCAGTAACTGGGCCATCAGCAGACGGTGCCAGGGCCCGCGCTTTACTTCCCTCTGCGTCAAACAAACTTCTTTCGAAGTTAAACAAATCTCACTGTTTATTTAACTGTCCTCAAGAGAAGCTCTTAGCACTAGAAGAAGACTTAAAAACCATGAAGATTAACCCTGCAGACAATCAAAGTCTTACATACTTTTTCAACAATTTTACATACTTTTGGTACCTACTAATGACTCCGAATGACGCTAGCATCCATCAGTTAAATAAACCAACTGGATGGTGAACTAAAATGCCAACACATGTACAAACAACGTGCACATTAGTTATAAAACACTGAACAGAACAAACTTACTGGGCACACACTCATTTAACCAACACCCAGAGTAAAAAAAATATTCATCAGAAATCGGATGCCTAACATTCAATTATTTATAAGATGTGCTAAGAAATGCCAATAAAATTGTTAACCACTTAAACGTATTCAAGGATATCCACTATAAATCATTCTATCTTGGACTAGCAACCATATCTATGTAAAAGGAGAAAAATCATTCTCAATTTCCCTCTCTCCCTCAATATCTTCAATTCTTATCAGCTCTATCCCCCAAGCATATCCCAAATCCAAAAGCTGTCATCTTTTGCTGACTGAACAACAAGTCTCAAATAGTTCCTTTGTTCCCATATTCTAAGTCACTGTGGCAGCCATCCATAAACCCTGTTGTGGGTTGAATTGCATTTCCCAAAAAGATATAGTCAAGTCCTAACCCCCAGGACCTGTGAATGCAACCTGATATAGAAAAAGTGTCTTCGCAGATGCAATCAAGTTAACATAAGGTCATATTGGATTAGCATAGCTCTAATCCAATGACTAGTGTACTTATAAGAGGAAAATTTGGACACAGTCATAGGAAGGGGAAAAGGGTGTATGACAATGGAGGTAGAGACTGGAGTGATACAGTTGCAAAATCAAAGAACACCAGGGATTGCCAGCAACCCCCAGAAGCTAGGAAAGACAAGGAAGAATCCTTCCCTAGCGCCGTCTAGCCTCCAGAACTGCGAAACAAAATTGTCACCTACAGTCACCCAGTCTGTGGTAATTTGTTGTAGCAGCCCCAGAAAACAGGTGTCAGCAGGGCTGCACTCCCTCCAGAGGTTCTGAGGGAGAATTTGCTCCTCGCTTCTTCCAGCTTCTGGAGCTGTCGGCGTTCCTTGGCTTCCAGCCACATCACTCCAGCATGTCTGTGACTTCACTGTCTTCTCTGTGTGTGACTCAAATCTCCCTCTGCGCTCTCTTATAAAACACACGTGTGATTGGATTCGGGGCCCTCCTGGATAATTCAAGATAATCATCCCATCTCAAGATCCTCAGCATAATCACATGAGCAAAGACCCTTTTTCCAAATCAGGTTAACATTCACAAATTTGGGGGATTAGGAGGCGGCCATGTTTAGGAGCCATTACCACCTCACCATACGAGGCATGGGAAACTGATGAATGTGTCAGACAAGTGAATATGCCTTTGTAGAGAGGAGAGAAGAGGGGAAGCAGAGAGGACAGAGAAAGAAATGAGAGAAGGTGACAGAGAGACAGAACTATGTTAGGAAGGACTTCTCTATGGGTACCATCATCTCTACCAGGTAAGAGCCTACATGTCTTTCAACTTGCAATTCAAATGATGACTCATAAGCAAAGCCTTCCCTGATCCCCACTTCCTAGAGGCACAGTATCTTCATATCTTTGCCCCAATCTTCTCCACCTGCCCCCTCCACTCTCAATTTCTAGGACTATAAACTCTCTGAAGGCAGCAGTCATGTCTTCTTAATCTTTAAAGCTTCTGTAACTGTCACAGTAGAAGAGGTAGGAAGAGGAAATAAAGCTAACATTAGTTATTAATTCACATAAGTTATCTCATTTAATAAAAAAAGAAAACAAGCTCTCAAAAACTGTAGTGAAAATGGTGATTTCTGTCAACTTTACCATTATAGCTCAGAAGAGGCAAAAGAAAAAAAAAAAGAGGGGGATTCTAGTTGGTTTCCGTAAAATGTGGAAGTCCCTTGAGTTCCCATCGATACCATCTGGTACCATATGCCTTTGCAAAATAAATCTGCAAAGACAGCACAGCAAGCAGCTCCTTCAGGAGAGCAAGCCAAGGTCGTGCTTCTACCAGAACCTGCCCCAATGGCATGGGAATAGGCCAAGAGGCCTAGTAACGTAGCACTTCATCTAACCAGCACATCCTGGATTTTGTACTTTTGCCTGAACAACTACTCCCTTATTTATGCTGGTTCTGCCCAATCTCTTACCTACAAAAAAATACACAGCCTCTGACTCCACTGTCAAATACACAAGTGAAATTCAACCAAAACCAAAACGCCGTGGTATTGCTTTTTGGTGTCTCCCATGGATTTAAAAAGGGGAAAACTTCCTAATTTAGGATATGGAATAGAGTTCCCTCTGTTTTAAATAAAGTCTAATGATAAATACATTAATATTACTCTAAAGAAAATGCTAACATTGAAGTCTAAAATGAGAATTAAGGCCAGATTGGACTGAGAGTTAGGAAACACAAATCCCAGACCTGGCTTTGCCACTAACTAGCTCTAGGGTTTCAGATAAGTCATTTTCCTTCCCCAGGCCTTTTTACCTCTCACATGGGCAGAAAATGGGGAAATCACATTAGATCACTGGTTAAGAAACTCTGGGGTTGCCTGGGTGGCTCAGTGGGTTAAAGCCTCTGCGTTGGGCTCAGGTCATGATCCCAGGGTCCTGGGATGGAGCCCCACGTCGGGCTCTCTGCTCGGCGGGGAGCCCGCCTCCCCCTCTCTCTCTGCCTGCCTCTCTGCCTACTTGTGATCTTTGTCAAATAAATAAATAAAAACTTTTTAAAAATAAATAAATAAATAAATAAATGAGCTCTGCCCTCAGTGGTCTTAAGTCCAATCTTTCTCCCAATCCAACTCCTAAAAAGCAATTATCAGTTAGCAATTATAGTATTTCTTTTAAAGAAAGGTTCTGAGGGGAAAACACACAGGCGGGGACACACACACACACACACACACACTGGATTATCTGATTACTAAGAGTCCTTCTTGGCACAAGGTCTTAGCTTTCTATGATTTAGATATTAACCATTCCTCAGATATTTTTATTTCCCAACTGTGTACAGGGTTGCTCCTTCATGTGCCCTATTTTTGTTAATAATAGTGATAGTGCCTTCAGTGTTATTATACCTTTTATTGGTGCTGTTTTCTTCTGGAAGAGGTCAGAGGACTGCATGGGCTGTGTCTTTTTAATGTATTAATCATTCCTGTGTACAATCTGCTAAAATCGAGCAAACTTTTAAAGACCAGAAGAATGTTCCTTCCTACTCACCCAACTGTGGCATTATAATTAAGGATCATGGTTAGGAGTCAAAGTTAATGTTAGAAAGAAAAACATTACATTTTCATTTTATAACCTTTCCAATGTTTACTCTATGTATATCTTCATAATTACTCAACAGCAAAAGATAGTCACAGTAGAGCTGTTGAGCTTCTCTCAAATTAATGATTTTAAGTCCTTTAAAAAGTTAGATGGTAATGACTTAATGTGCACTGATACCATCTAGGCCTTGTCTCCCTAAAGATAAGCCACTTAGGAAGAAAAGAAAGGAAAGGAAAATTTAGTTATTTTTTGTTTGCTGCAACAAAGTTTTGTGTAAAAATGGAAAGGCGATGGTTTCTAGCTTTTACATAAGATACATATTCTTAAAAATTCAAATTTAGTAGCATTTGTATCCCAGTCCTCCTAAATTTCAATTCATATTAAATGGAGTTTTATATGGTCTGCATGAGCATCCCCATACGTAGCAGTGGGTATACAAGACAACAGGTTCCAGGCCTCGAAAATCTTACAGGCTAGTAAGAGAAGCAGTACAGTATACTGTGATAGAAACCATACAGAAAAAGTACAGAAAAAGTACAATGTACTGGGGGATATCACATGAGATAATGATTCCAAACAAAGGTGATTATTTACGACAAGTTCTTGGCATTAGAGAACTATTAACAAGCTTGCATATAATCAGTACGATAATTACATGATTACATGCACGGATGGAATCCAAAGGATGGGATCATCACATCAGACTTAACTTCCCAAATTTATCTCCAGCCTTTAACCCCAGTTGCCTTCGTCCAGCCATCTACTCAATATTTCCACCTGAACGTCTCTTCCAGTTTTTCCAAGATCAATCCATCTTCAGAAAAGGCAGTTCCATTCATTGAGTATCTCGAGTAAAAATCCACGGTGCATTCCTAGACTCCTCTCTCTCACACACCCCAGATCCATTCCAAGCTCCACCTCTGCCCTGTCTTTAACATACACCCGGAACTCAACTGTGTATCAACCTTACTTCCATCTACGCTACATGTAGTAGCCTCATCTCTTTCAAGGAATTCTGCCACAGCCTGCTAGCCGGTCTTCCTGCTTCTGTCCTTGCCTTACACTAGTTTACTGTCAACAGAGGACCCAGAATGATATTCATATTCCTCTACTCAAAAGCCTTCAGTGACCCAAACTCAAGTAAAAGCCCAAGTCTGCAACAGCCTAGCAAGTTCTACTGACCTAGTCCTCTACTCCCTCTCTGACCCACTAGCCCCTCCCACGCGTCCTGGCCATGTGTCCCCAGTGATGCCGCCCTCCTTGTCTCAAGGCATTTGAACCCCCAAATGCTATCTCTCCTTATTTCTTTTCAGCCTTCCTCCCTCTACTCTAAATCACTAACTTCTAACTTCAAACTAACCACCTACAAACTTCTGTATTAATTCTGGATTTTCACAACTGTAATTTGGAGCCTCTCATATTACAATTATAAGCAGTTTCAAATGGCATTTATTCTTAACTTGGCTTTTAACACTAACAAAATTAATGCACTAATTACCAGTGAGTAAAAATTAAAAATTACACCACGTAGAATAAATCTACACATTATGTTTCATCAGATAGAGAAAACTTGATAGCTATTAAATAGACAAAAAGTCCCAAGTCAACAGAAGAGCAAAGGGAATATACATACACAAAGTAAACAAAAATCTGAAAAGGAATTAACTTTCTTTCAGAAAAAGCATGGATTTCTTAAAATTACACCAAAAGTATGGATCACTATTATAATCAGGTATTTTCAAAGCTCTCTCAAGCCTGGTCAAATCCTTTTTATAGAAAACTTACTAAGAATTATTCCAACTTTTTTGTTTAACAGAACAGCTTTTAATCTAAAAAGACTGCAGACAGGAATGTGGAATTTGAGGGGAGAGGAGTTTTACAAATTTGTTCTGTTTGTTGTGATGGAATTGAGCCTATATAATTCTAATAAAACATCTCCCAAAGTCTGTATTTGTTTATTTATTTTTAGAAGATTTTATTTATTTATTTATCTGACAGAAAGACAGTGAGAAAAGAACACAAGCAGGAGGAGTGGGAGAGGGAGAAGCAGGCTTACCGCCAAGCAGGGAGCCTGATGTGGGGCTCAATCCCAGGACCCCAGGATCATGACCTGAGCCGAAGGCAGACGCTTAAGGACTGAGCCACCCATGCGCCCCTTAAAGTCTGTATTTAAATCAGAAAACCAATTCTTATTCATCTTTTTTTTTTAAATAAGATTTTATTTATTTATTTGACACAGAGAGAGAGATCACAAGTAGGCAGAGAGGGGGAAGCAGGCTCCCCGCCAAGCAGAGAGCCCGATGTGGGACTCGATCCCAGGACCCTGAGATCATGACCTGAGCTGAAGGCAGAGGCTTAACCCACTGAGCCACCCAGGCGCCCCCTTATTCATCTTTCAAGGCCCTGTTTAAGTACATCACATTTGTGCTTTTCTTTGCCTTTCACATTAATTTCTCATCATCTGTCATTCCATAACACTGTATAGATACTTCCTACTTAAAGCATTACTCCATATAATGTTAAAATTATTAACGTTTCTATCTTCGTTAGTTGAGGAGCAAGAATCCTGCCACTCACCTCTCTATTCTCAAAGGGCCTAGACCAAAGACAAACACACAGTGGACATTCAATAAAAGTCTAAACAAATTAACTGAAATAATTGGAGATAAGAAAATAAGAAACCACTTTCAGTGATAAGAAAAAAAATCAATTTATGTATGGTATTTTCCAACAATAAACTGGGTATAAAAGAAAAAGGAAGAACAAATGTCAAATTTAAAATACTGTATTTTTAGGAGCAAAGAAAGACTAATTACTAGCTCTGGTACAAAATTATACACTACAGTGATCACAGACGATGGAGTACAAACCTCTCTATCTCTAAGAGACTACAAATATGACAAAATCCAGCCATTTTTTACGCCAAATACATAAAACCTTTCAACGGCCACACTTACTGTTGTTAATGTTGACAAAACCCACGAGAGCAGCATGATTAACTTTTCAGCTATTTGATGAGCTTTGTTAGCCCAAGTTTAAAAGATGTTTCTCATCCCTTTGGCTCCTGCGTATCAGCCTCACTCACTTGCATCTTCAGGTTTACTTCCACACTCAGTGCGCAGGTTGCACTGAAGGGAAAACGTCTCCATCGGGACACGGTGCAGAACGACGTTCCCCTGCGATAGTGAGCGCATGCTGGACCACACTCACGTGTCACCACACAACTGGACGCTCTTGGCCACACTGGCTCACCCACGCCCTTACTCCCACACAAGGGAGTCAGAGGGAGAACTCTGGAACACACCATTGAATCAATTATTTCCAAATTCTCACCTCAGAATAATCCACCATAGACAAACATCTTAGCTCTAGTTTTATTTGCAAATGACGCTGGGCACAACGATACCCTCTTTACGCTTCTTCCCCAGAAATCATAAGCCTTCAAAGAACTGCTCAGTACATACAGCTGCAATTTACTTAACATTTTAGCTTAGCCCCTTAATTTGATGTCTTTGAGTTTTAGAGTGAATACAACTGATGGAAAATATAATTTCCTCGACAAACTAAGAAGGATTATGATGAATAAAGACTCATCGCTACCTCGTATTTTGCCAATAATTTTATACCGGCATATATTTGTTGGCCAAAGATGTGAGAGTTTCCTTTTCACATGACAAAAAAGTAAATTATTTTGTGGTTGCATACAATAATCCCTAAGATTATTAACTTCAAACTAGAACATCTAATTAATATATTCATGTTATAATAAACCAGAAGATATCATTATGAAAAGGAAAGAGGGAAACTTTTTTCATGAGAAGGATTTGAAACTAAAGCTACTTTTGGATAAATAATACACTGATTTTAATTAATTCCTGATGAACTGAGCATTCACCTCATGTGTTTATTTCTTGGCATTTCCCCAAACAGCTTCTGACTCTCTTAATCATATCCCCTTTAGACAACATTTCAGCTCATATAATCCCAAACAAATTTACAGGGAAAACAAAACTATACTTAAGAGCTTTAGACTTAAAGAATATAATCTCACACTAAGATCTGAGGGCAAAGTTCTGTTTAGATAAATAGCAAATTATGGATTTCAAAAGAGATGTTAAGCTCAACCTCAACAATACAATATCAACATTGCAAACAACATTTAGACAGTCCAAGTACAGACAGAATTAGTGTACACATAATACATGACAACATTCATATTTATCATCTTTTTATTTTCCTATAAAATGTTTGCTTCAGAAGTACTATCCTCTTTCAAAAGAAAGGGGTTTTGTCAAAATCTCATGACCAATACAAATAACTCCAACAACCAACTGACCCAATAACAAGCTACTCTGGAAGTATAATATACTTGCTCACCAGTCCTACTGCTACGACCATTTTATGCCTTAAAAAAAAAAAAAAAAAAAGAAAGCAGGAAGAAGGAAAAAAGTATAAATATTAAATAACAGGAAGGAACAGCATACAAGATATCCTTTTCTCCTGAGTCCATCAATAAATTCATTTTGGAATTACTATAAAATCAGTCTAGGAAGAAGAAATAAAAATTACTGATTTTCCTGACTGACTTACCTAAATTTTATCTACCAATCCTCCATTTTTCTATATATGCATAAACACACCCAATGATGACTTCAAAGGTGTAAGATATTTCTTGTATACAACAGACAGACATGACTTCGGAGGATAAATATTGCATATAAAACTTTTGAGCTCTGGTTTTGTTTTGTTTTCTCTACAGAGAGACGAAGAAAAGCAGATGGGCAGGTAGAAAAGCGAGTTTGCAATTTAGGATACTATAAACTAACAGAAATAGGACAAACAGAACAACCATTATTTTTACTACAAGAACATTTTAACTCATTTGAAACTATTTGCAGAGGAGACTGAATTAGATAAAACATTTTTGAAATACTTTATTTCCGATGACTTGAAACTTTAAGAAAAGCTATTTTGGGAGCACCTGAGTGGCTCAGTGGGTTAAAGCCTCTGCCTTCGGCTCAGGTCATGATCTGTCCTGGGATGGAGCCCACACCAGGCTATCTGCTCAGCAGGGAGCCTGCTCCCCCCACCCCCACCCCACCCCCACTCTGCCTGCCTCTCTACCTACTTGTGATCTCTCTCTCTCTCTCTCTGTCAAATAAATAAATAATTTTTTTTTTAAAGCAATGTTGGTTATCCATATGGGTGAAGGAAAAAAAAAGAATCCTGACCTCTATTTCACACTATAAGTAGATATTAGCATAGGAGAATATCTATTTTACCTTCACAAAGGCAAAGATTTCTTAAATAGGAAACAACATGGAATCATCATAAGGAAAAAGTGGAGATCCTGGAATGCATTAAAACTGAGAACGTCGGCCATCAAAAGATACCATTAAGAGAGCTGGAAAAAAGCAAGCCACAGAATGGGAAAAGGGTATCTGCAACATATGTAACTGGCTAAGTAAGGACTGATATTCAGAATATAGAAAAAGAACCTCTACAAATTACTTAAAAAAAACCCAACTCTATCTTTAGCTAGCTAGCTAGCTAGATATGTTTTAAAGCGACAACCCAGTAAGAAACTGGGCCTCCCCTTCACCTCTCCCTCACACACACACATGCATTTATAGAGTCAGTGAACATACACATATGCAAGTGGCTCAACCTTAGTTCTTGGGAAATGCAAATCAGAATCACAAGGAGGTCACACTATACACCAACCAGAAGGGCTCAATTTGAGAGCAACAATATCAAGTACTGGCAAAGACGTGTACAAAGCCTTACACACTGCGGACAGAAATATGCACAGGTACAAATCTCTCTGGAACTGTTAGTATGATCCACTAGAGTTAAAACATGAATATTCTAGAACTCATCCATTCCACTCCTACAGATTAACCCTACAAAAATACGTAAGTAAGTACATTAAAAGATGTATAAGATTTTTCAAGACCACCTTAACGGGAATTAGAAAGAGAAAAATGGAAATAATACAACTGTCCATAAACAGAATGAATAATCTGTGCCACAATTATACACTGTGATACCCCAAAGCAATGAAAATGAATTATCACTACATGCAAAAGCATGAAAGAATTTTACAAACAACATTAAGCAGAAGCTAAACACAAAAGAGTACATTATATACTGTTCAAAACAGGCAAAATTAATTGACAGTGTTAGAAATCAGGAGAGGGTGGGCTAATTAAAATTTCTAGTGTATACCAAGTATTAACACCAATATGAACCCTTAATATATCCAGACAGCATACTTTTCCAGCACTAAATATTTTGATATTATTTTTAAATCAGACTTCATTTAAGAGAGGCTTTTTTTTTTTTAAGATTTTATTTATTTATTTGAGAGAGAGAGAGCACAGGCAGGCAGAGAGGCAGGCAGAGAGAGAGGGGAGAATGCAGGCTCCCTGCTGAGCAGAGAGCCTGATGTGGGGCTTGATCCCAGGACCCTGAGATCGTGACCTGAGCCGAAGGTAGAAGCTTAACCCACTGAGCCACTCAGGCGCCCCTTTAAGGGAGACTTTTAAGGCATAAAATCAATAAAAACAGGAGTGATTCAGGATTAGGCAGTATGTGATTTCCCAGTCTACTCTGCAAATTTATCTTCTGCTACTCACCATATAGCCAGCCCTCACCGGGCTCCTCTCGGCACGAACCCCTCCCGCCCTGCCCTGTCTTCACTGCTGCTATTCTCCCTGCCTGAAGTGACTTTCCCGAACTCCTGTGCCAATTCAACTTTTCATTTGAACTTTATCGGTCTGAACTCCTCCACCCAAAAGGCATAATTAGTAGGTTTCGACTTAGTTTATACTCCTCGGATAACTTAAAAGTTGTCATCTGTCTGCCCGACTGAATTCCACGTGATTATAGAGGGTACAGTCTTATTCATTTATACATTGGCAACTCCTGGCACAGGAGAAAGATGGATGAAAATATGCACGTGTACATTTAAAAAAAAAAAAAGGCCGAATTGCTTTTAATTCAACCAGTATTTAAGTGCTTAGTTTAGCTAAGATATTTAGCCTTAATTAGGAGATTAGCAATAAGGTTACTTTCATTCATCTGCATTGTCTTGCTACCTCTCCCTACCTGTGCCACAGAGCTGTACAATGTTCTACAGTAACATATACCGTAACTGCAAGGCTTTAAATGGTTTTGATCATCAATATTCATAAAGTCATATTCTATTTGGGAGACAGTAATCCCTACTTGTTCAGGCTCCACTGTGCTCTCTCTCCTCCATGGAATTTAATCTGCTCCTTTCCCCAGTGTCCCCCATCTAGGGAGACGTGGGGTCTGGGTTCTCATTTGCCTCCTGGGTTGGCTCAGCTGCTGTCCTGCTATCCGGATTCAGCTCCTCAGTTCCAAAAGACCTGCTACCCTCCCGCCACTCCCTGGGCACAGAGTCTGGCCCTTCCCGAATCAGCTTCTGGGTCAACAACCGGAAGGAGGAGTAGCTCACCTCCCCTCAACCTTTCTTTGCCTCCGGGTGTTCGCATACACGATGGCCCAGGAAGGAAGGTAGTCCGGGGAATGAGGGAAACAGCAGGTGAAAGGGACATGAAGTAAAAGAAGGGGAGAGTGGGCGCCTGGGTGGCTCAGTGGGTTAAGCCGCTGCCTTCGGCTCAGGTCATGGTCTCAGGGTCCTGAGATCGAGTCCCACATCGGGCTCTCTGCTCAGCAGGGAGCCTGCTTCTCTCTCTCTCTCCATCTACTTGTGATCTCTCTCTGTCAAATAAAAAAAAAAAAAAAAAAAAAGAAGGGGAGAGGGGAAAGAGAGGAAGTAAAAACAGAAATGATGCGAACATAAAGCAAAACAACACAAAGCTGACAGCGTTCCTAGAGAGTGGGAATGACAGCTTTAGTGTATGTGAATGTGAGTGTGACAGGAAAGGTAAATGTATCAGGGAGCCTGCCTCTCCCTCGGACCCTTCCCCCTTTCCTGCTCGCTCTCTTTCTCAAATAATAAAATCTTTAAAAGGTAAATATAAACAATGGAATATGGAAAAGACAAATAGGTGAGAAAATGTGCTGAGATGGGGAAGAGACAGAAGGCACACTCCCAAGACTTGGTAAGAGAAGAGGGAAACTATGACCATAGAAACAAATGGGATGTCTGCACAGCTTGGGGGTGAAGCGCATGGGCTGTGGGGTCAAGCCCTCGAGGTCCAGACCCCAGCTCTGTCCTTTAGGAGCTGTGCCAACTTTGGACAAGCTCCCTAACAACCCCTACAGGTAAATTTTTTTTTAAGGTTTTATTTATTTATTTGACAGAGATCACAAGTAGCCAGAGAGGCAGGCAGAGAGAGAGAGAGAGGAGGAAGCAGGCTCCCTTCTGAGCAGAGAGCCCGATATGGGACTCGATCCCAGGACCCCGAGACCATGATCCAAGCTGAAGGCAGAGGCTCAACCCACTGAGCCACCCAGGCGCCCCGCTATAGGTAAATTTTTGTTGTTTTTCTGTTTTAATGTTTTTGCCATTGCTGGCTCTATAGCACCTAGAACAATGCCTAGCACACAGTATAAATTCAAAACACAGTTACTGAATTAATGAGTGAATACCCTTAACCTCTCTGAGAATTTCCACAGCCATAAAATGAAGATTATATCAAACCAATGGCTGCGAGGGTAAGCCAGATGTAAAGCATTTACAACAACATCCGGCATCACAGAAGCATTCAATAAAGTGAGTTTTTCACTAGACATCAAGCTATTATAACTAAAGAAATCTCAGCACACCTGCAGAGACGTACTTACCCCCCACACACAGTAAGCTATGAGCAAAATTAGCAATAACACTATTTTTAAATAATTTATTTTATAAGCTACAGTGCTGACAATTTTAAAAATCTGGATATAAAACTTACATAAATATTTCAAAATGTACTAAGCTCTTCGGTTTAGTAAATATGATCATCAATGCATAAACTATAATGCTTTCTTTTACTAACTGTTTTAGAAAAATGAGAACTAAAACGCAATCATCTAGGCTCATTGGGTAGTTGTACAACAGACTCCACGGGCCAGCCAACTCCAGAGACCTGGTACCCTCTGCTTAAGATAAACATTGGCATACTCATCCCAGTAGCAGATCCCAAATACTAATTTATCTGAGTCTTTTATAATTACTTTTTGATATGTTGTCTCACATGTAGCCCTGACTCATTCTGGTAGTGAAATTGTACATCATATAAAAACAGTTTATGCTTATGCTTCTCTTTGGCTCCAAATCACACCTACTATGTTTAAAAAAAAAATGTCACCTTGGCAAACCCACAGTTAAGAATTAATTGCTCTGGATAATTACATTAAAATTCGCTTTAATTCAACTCTTAATGTGCACAAATTCCAAGAAGGGAAATTTCCTGTTAAGTGAAAGCAGACAATAAAAAGACTTCATAAAATAAACTTCAGCTGAATTTCCCTCTGTTGGTACATCGACCACCAGCAGTAACAAGAAATCCTTACTCCTAAGGATTGAGGCTATGAGTGTTTACAAAAACTCACGAAGTCAGACAAAGAATGCAACTAGTTTGAGAAGCCCCAGAAGCCCACTCAGCACCCAATACCTCCAAGGCACTCTGGGAAAAAAAAGGCCCTAGCTCAATAACTTATTATTAGGATCACAAGCAGTTAAGACAAACTCTCAACGCAATAAAACAAATAATTAGAACCAAGCCAAGTATCAAAACTGAGAGAGTCACTCCCCTCTTTTTATATGACCCCGTGGAGGAAAGCCTCTTTCCTCAACCACCCTCACTCTGCCTCCCCCACGGGAGTAAATTTAATGGCCTCTAATGAAAGACATTAAGGGAGAGAGTCTGTTCGCACTATGTGTGATCAAACTTAGAAGCAAAAAAAAAAAAAAAAAAAAAAGTTGAGACCCACCACTGTATGCTGTTATTTAATATTAATATTGTTAGAGCAAGTTTTAAAGCATAAAAATTGCACCTGCTAAAAATAATCAAACCGCAAAATAGAGAGCTGACCTAAATAAATTACACTGAGGCAAGACAAAGTCTAAAGCATTCACGTATTTACTCTGATTATGGTGGCAAAAGCTACAACAGAAGATATGTCAAAATTCCACAATGGACGCGAAATAAACCATCACAGATTATAACCGGTGGAATAAAATAGGGACTCAAATTACTCACGGTCTATCGACCACCAGCTGAAGAGTGGTAATAAGGTAAGAGGAGGTGACAAGCATTACAGCTAATTAGCCACTTGGCTTGTTCCCTCATTTCCTGCAAGTCTACTCAAACTGCAGTTAAAGCCGACCCTAAGCACCCCGTTTTATAAGACCAGAGCCTGCCTCGTCCCGGTGTGCTGGCACCCTCTTTCCCTGCCCCAGTTTTTGTTTTCCATAGCACCTACCACTGGATCTATTATGGAGTTTACTTCTCTCCGCATTATGCTGATCTTTTCCCTCCACTCCAAGAATATAAAAATATAAACTTCATGGGGCACAAATTTCTGTTTCACTCCTGGCTGGACTCTGAGAACCTACGGCAGAGAGAGTCATTCGGGGCCTCCACTTAGTAGCCTCAATAAAAAGTTATAGGGTGAATGGCTAGGTAATATTTAACATCCATTTTACCATGATAAAAGTGCTTTCGTTACAAGAGAAGATGCTTAAACAAGCAGGCTGGAAAGTAAGAACTTTATTCATCTGTTTTCTTTACCTTAAGTATCTGAGGATTTAACTGAAACAAGTAAAGATCAAAGTTGACTACTGTTTGATAAGACCAAATATCTGTATCTCACTTGGTCAACATTCACAGATCGCTTGCCTATGTACAGAATTCTAAGAAAGGATGATTTAGGCTTGAATTGCTAAAGAAACAGAAAATAGCATTTCTCTTCCGAGCAATTAACAATCCAGATGACAATATGCAATCCAAAAACAAAACAGTCATCAACAGTTTTCTGAGACAACTGCAAATTCTTAACAAGTTCATTTCTATCTTCCAGCAGATGGCTGACCAAAACTGTGCTTTGTTGATGTTTTTAACAAATTTTCACAATGAATAATCATGTTCAAATGCTCTCTCCTCTCTCTGCCTATGGATAGAGTCCCTGGCACATTCTATGTAAAGGCACCTGATTGTGCTCCAGGAAAAGAGCTGTACTTTCTCTGTTCTGATAACCTTCAACTCTTCCCTATTTCAAACGTTCAAATACTTCCATCTATAAAGTTCAGCCAAGTTCATCAACTATCTGGCAAAACAACAAAATACAGAGAGACTGGGACCTTGGCAGGGAAAGGGATGAAGGTTAAAGCTATGTTTGAACGATTCCTTCCTTTCCTCTACTAGGTTCAAAGTCTTTCTTTTAACTATTAATTCATTGTGGAAGCAGTAGAGCACAGCGGTTCAAAGACGTAAATTCTGGTGCCAGCCCGCCTAGGTCTGAGTCCTAACTCTGCCACTCACTTCCTCTGTTGACCTGTGCCTTAGTGCCCCCCACCACCCCCCATAAAATGGTAAAAACAAAAGCACCTTCCTCATGAGTTTGTTGCAAGGGCAAGGGAGCCAGTATACTGTAAAGTGGGGTGACTGACACCTCACATTTACATTAGCATTAGAGACTCTGAGTGCTACCTCTAAGTCTTACAAACTTAGAATTGACTTTTAACAATGTATGTCAACAAAATCCATTACGATCAACAATTCTGTTTGTCCAGAAAGTTATCACAAGATATAACCTGCTTTATAAGCTGCAGGTTCACACAGGAAACAAACAAGAAGGTGGTTGCACAGAAGGGAAGCTCCATAACCTTTCAAAGAACCAGGAGTTTCAGTTCCCACAAGAAATTAACATACCTCCAGTAAAAGATGACACAGTGTAACTGTATCTCCATTAGTTTAGTTGCTATTATAGGACACTGGAGATCAGGAACAGACCAGAGTTGAGGAACCTGCACAGCAGGCAATTACGGCAATATTCCAGGCAATGGGGCGGTAAGGGTTTAGAGGGGAACCCGCAGAGGAAGAGTTGGACAGGCCATACTAACAGTCTGAGAGAGGAGGAGCAATAGGAAAATGGCAGTAGAAAGGGGTTCTATACTTCTGGAGGATGGGATGGAAAATGAACTTCATCTGTTTCAGGGGACCACGGGGCTCAACTAAAAAGGTTCCTTAAAGCAGAGGTCACCAAGGGCCACCCTGTGGCTTGTTTTCCTATGGTTGGTGAGCTAAGAATGGTTCTTAAATTTCTAAAGTGGAATTTTAAAGGGCTGTGAAAACAAAACAAATAAGAATATGCAGTAGATCTACATGACCTGCAAAGCCTAAAATGTTCCTCTTCAGCCCTACACAGAAAACGTTCGCCAGCCTCCGCTTGAAGGGAATATAAAGGCAGATTCTGAAATCGGCTGGAACCCATGGGTAATGAAAAGGTTCGGGGACTCCATAGTGTAAGGTCCATGATTTCGATTTTCTCTACTCTGTTCTCAAGAGAAGCGCTTTGTTCTCTAGTCCATCCACTAACCCTTCTCGAGGTTATGTTAGCAAAACTACTGATACTCACTAGAATCTAATTCTCCCTGCTGCAGGCACGCCTGGGCAGCCTCTGCCTAGAGTCCCCTCTGAATATTTAAATAAGGGCCAGTTTTGAGGATTTGTTCTTTGTTAAAGGAAAGAAAAAAAGAGCTCAACAATAAATCTACAAATAAAATCTAAGTGATTTGTGTAAAAAATTGGTACTTTAAATTGTTAATTCGGTGCCTGTGTATTAAAACATTTCTCCTGGGGCTCCTGGGTTTTAACTTTAACTCAATGGGTTAAAGCCTCTGCCTTCGGCTCAGGTCATAATCCCAGGGTCCTGGGATCGAACCCCACATTGGGCACGAGCCTGCTTCCCGCCCCCACCCCGCCCCTGCCTATTTGTGATCTCTGTCAAATAAATAAATAAAATCTTTAAAAAACAAAAACAGAAACAAAACATTTCTTAAGTTTTAAAAGGCTGATTAGTCTTACAGAGAGGCACTTACCCCAAGATAAAAACGCTGATTTAACATTTCTTTAACAAAACCTACCTTTCAGGAAAGCAGTTTAGCTAGTTATGGCAAAGGTCACTGTGCACACGGACAGCAACAACAGAGACTCATCCCTATCAGGAAACCAGACTCGTAAAGCTTGGGTCTGATGCCGGATTGGATACAATGAAAACTAAGCCCAACAGGAGGCCAACAGACCCCTCAGTTGGAGAAACATCCAAACAGCAGGCCAATGGACCCCAGTGTGAGAAACATTCCACTCGTCCAAATCAGAATGGGCAAGCAGGGAGCTGCCCACACAGTAGGACAGTTAAGGGCACAGGCTTTGGAGTTAGAGCTGCGTTGGAACGCTGCACTTAGCTCTTCCTATGTGAACTTGGTAAGTTACTAAACCAAACCTTAGTTTGTTCAACTGTAAGACAGGTAAAACTGCCCAGTAAGGCTACCGTAGAAATACGGGCGGGCTCTGGCAGAGTGCCGGACACGGAGCGAGCGCTCACAACTCTGTCCATTGTCCAGCCACTGCCGCATCACACATCTTTCTTGAAGACTGTCCTCTTTATTTTTTTTTTCTTTCTGATCTATCACTAATTAACAAATGGAAGGTGATAAAATAAATGGATTAGGAAAAAAAAATTTTCAGAGAGAGAGAGAGTATGAGTCGGGGGGCGTGTTGGGGGAGAGGGTGAGTGAGAATCCACAGCGGGTTCCACGGAGCCTGATGTAGGTCTTGGTCAGATCATGACCCGAGCAGAAATCAAGAGCTGGACGCTGAATTGACTGAGCCCCAGGACATTTTTTTTTTTAATGCAAAATGTATAGAGTTAGAAAAGGCTGAAATGGAGAACAGAAGAGAAAAACTGGGTACTAAAGGTGGGAATGCAATCATGGTTAACTAATGTTAGAATGTATATAAAGCTCCGTGTTACAGCTGCGGTTACAGGAGAGTAGCAGGCTACAGCAGACTGTCTGGACAAAGGACCAGTCGGTATTAGGAAGGCAGGGATGCCTTGGTAGATCAAGCTCCATTTCACCAGGCGGATCTGGCAGTTGGGACGTGATGGGTCCTTCAGTAAGCGAGCTGACAGGCGCCGTGATCAGCAGCACGTGATGAAGATTCAGCCTTGGAAGATTTATCCGTACAGGAAGAAATGAGTGGAACAGGTAGAACCTCAAGCTCTAAGCTACTGAAGTACTTAGGCTGGAAACCAGAGAAGGGACTTGAACGTGGCAGGGGAGGGAGCGGAGAAGGAAGGAGGGGGAGGGAGTTAGCTGAAAGTCTGCAGGGGAGGAAAAAAGAGCTCAAAAAAAAAAAAAAACAAACAAACAAAACCAAGACTAGAGCTTAGATTCTAATTACCAGAAAGAGGTAAAAGAGCATGGCTGGGACCCAGTAGCCATGTGGACTTGATCTGGGACAGGTTTAGTCCCAAAATACCTTGTGGAGCTGAAACTCCCAAGAGACTCTGGTGGGGAGAAGGGTTACAAAGCTTCAGCCGCAGATCAGGGAGGTCAGGGGGCTGGGAGCCACACTGATAAGGAACAGTTTCTCCTTCCCTCCAGAGCCAGCTTCTTCAAAGGGCACCTACCTCCTCCCTCTACGTCCCATGCGGGCCCCTGCTGTCCGTAACAATCTCACGCTTGAACCACGCTCCCCAGCCCACCCCAACTTCTATAACATTCCTCTTCTCCAGTTTTCCACTTCTCCAGATTCCTCTCAGTCTTCTTTATGGAACTCCTCTTACAGACGCTCCCATCATCAGAGTCATTAAATACGGGCGCTTTCTATAAATGTGAGTGGTTTCCAGCTCTGACTTCTAGGTTCCTCACTTCTATTCACTTCTGCAACATCTTTCTTAACTCCCCCAGCACAAGGTCAGCTCAATCCCTCTCCTAACTGTACACTAGTACCAAGCCGGCTGCTGCCCCTGTCTGCTAGGAAGACCTACCAGCACATGAAACCCACATCCACATCAAATTCATCATCTCATTTCCTAAAAGATGTTCTTCCTCCAGCATTTTTTCTCTGGCTTCCCCATTTGTTACTCAAACCTGAAGCCTGCTAGTTAATCTGGACACACGGGTTTTTCCCTCCATATCAAATTTATCATTAGCCAAATCTCCGTTCTCAATCTCTCTAATCCATCCTTCCCTCCCTCCACGCCTCCTGCAACTGCTTCAGTCCAGGCCCCATTTTGTCTTTCCTAAATGACAACTGCAAACATTCATGCTTAATCCAGTTTACTTTATCCCTCCCTCTGTTAGTGCCATCAGTTACTCTCCTGTCTAGTATCCTTTAAATGACTGCCCCACAGCCTTTAGAGGACAGTAACAATAATTACATTAGTAACATCTGGAACTAGCATTTACTAAGCGCACACTCTCAAGCACTGACCTCATTTAATCATCACAACGCTTCTAGGAGTTGGTACAATTATTAGCTCCAGTTTGCTGATGAGGCACCACAGACCAAGCGAGCTGTCCCCAGGTCACAGAACAGGTTAGGAGAGGGAAAAGCCAGGATCCAACCTAGAGCCATGCTCCTAACTACTGGACAGTGCCTCACCTCAACTAGCAACAGAGCAAAGCAAGTTCTTCAGGGCCATCTCCTTGCTGACCTCGGCAGGTCCATCTTTGTGCAAGTTCCAGGTTAACGTTCCAACCCTCCTGTCCCACTAGACCCACCGGCAGTACTGCAAACACACCTCTACGCTCGCGTGTGTCACTGACGTCTCTCTCTCTGTTTGGAATGTTCTTCCTTACCTCTTCCACCAGGTTAAAAAAGCTCAGCAGAGACATACGCGTGGGAATGCTCTCCAGGGCTTGTCCCACTCATCTCCTCACCCACAGTACTTCGTGAATGGAGCGGATTTGTTACCAACACTAGAGAGCAAGCAGATGTTAGTACTCCACGTTACAGGGGGAAAATCTTCAAAAGCACCTACTTCCTTATATGTACTTATTGCTGTCAAAGTCTCTTCAAAGTATCTGAAATCTGTATTTCTTGGTACAGAAAATACCTCTATGTTATTAAATAACTTTTCAGAACGGATTTTTCTATGCAGATAACTAGGTGACCGGCAGGTCACAAGTGTTCCCCTGCAATCTACATTCACTGGATAAAACTTACACAGATTTACTAACCCAACTATGCTCTCATTTCTACTCCATGAATAAACTTTTTTTTTTTTTAAAGATTTTATTTATTTATTTGACAGACAGAGATCACAAGTAGGCAGAGAGGCAGGCAGAAAGAGAGTGGGGGTGGGGGGAAGCAGGGGCTTCGAGCCCAGGACTCGAGCCCAGGACCCTGGGATCACGACCTGAGCCCAAGGCAGAGGCTTTAACCCACTGAGCCACCCAGGCGCCCCGAATAAACTTTATTCTTAATTGCAAGAGCATTTGTGTAGCATAAAACATTAAATATAAGGGAAAACCCGCACTTTGAAAAGAGAGAGAAGGGAAAAAAGGGAAATTTAAAAAGAAAACCCTTATTAGAGCTGTTGAGTTATCAAAAAATAATTCAAACTCAGAGCTTGATAGTAAAACAAAGACTTAATTTTTTAACTTGTTTGTCAATGGGTTGCTCCTTTGCATTAAGTAAGGGGAAGCCAGTATTTACAGAAGTTATCAGAGTCCGTCCATGAAGAGGGAAGAGGGGGGCGGGAGGAAAAGTGAGGCGAGAACGAATGCAGTCAGTCCGAGAAGGGGATCAGAGTCCGACTTCATTTTCCCAAGTAAAAAAGTGATGATGCCACTTGAAAAAATTATGAAAAGTCCTTTATACTGAAAGGACCTCAGCAGTAAGGTAAAGTGTTTCACAAGTGTCTGTGGTGCACACATGAGATAATAAATACAGTTCTACTGCGACACTGAAAAATAATCCTTACATATTCAGTAAGTTATGCCTGAGAAAATACTTCTTTTCTAAACTGCCTTCAGGCTCCAGCTCCCTTGAAAGATGGGAAACTCTCCAAGTCTATGTATGCCCCTTGAGTTTAGTTTCCTATTTCTGCAGCACTCATTTGAAGTAAGGTTGCAGCATGGAAAGACATGTTTCATTTAACCACTCTGATTAGAAAAACGTGTGCTAAGTTTGTAATAAAATCTCCCTGGCTATAGGAATCCAAGATGACCATACTCAGACTTGGGGGGGAAAAAAGTTATTTTTATGATTTCTGTATTCAGAAAAAGAGAAAATGTCTCAATCCTGAAAAAGTAGGATGCTCATTAACAGACAGGGTAGTAACGTTTTTTTAAAAGATAGTGATTCAAGTAACCTAAGATTGGACTTCCCTCAAGGTCACCTACTTAAACTTGGACTCTTAACCTTAAATGACAATACCTGCAATTATTAATCAGCCATTGTAATAGTAAGTGTCATATTCTAAAAAGACAAAAAGTCTTAACTAGTCCCTTCAGGCATTCCCTATTATCCTATTATAAATCCAGCCAAAAGGTCCGATGATACGAGCTATGCCATCCTGCTTTCCTAACAGAATTTCGGAATGCTCTGCTAATTTAGAATACTCCTGTGGGAAAAAAAAGAAAAGAAAAAGAATATTCCTGTGAAGACCAGGGAAAGAATGCAGCAAGAACATTCAATGATATACCAAAAGAACTGCCACATTTCTGGCAAGAAACTGCATTTCCCTTTAAAACTCAGAGCAGAGCCTACCTACCCCGTATGTAGAACCAAGAAGAGCCAAGTAAAGGGGCTCCGGGTGGCTCAGGGTGGGGAGCGAATGTGACTCTTGATCTCAGGGTTGTAAGTTCAAGCCCTGTGCAGCGTGCAGAGCTTACTTAAAAAACAACAATAATAAAAACAACTCTGGAAGAGCCAAGCAAGACCACAAGAGAAACATAGCAGGAAACTCCTCTCTTTGAATTGATAGCAATTATTAATACTTTCATATGGAAAAAATTATATTAAAATAAACATCGTAGTGTAGAATGGAGAGTTTACATAACATTTCAAGAGAAAACTCATGACTTCACGGCCGTGTCAGGCTTTGTAGCCAGCCCGCGCCAGCTTCTGTTCCCACCCTCCAAGTAAGTGCTTGAGCAGGTCTAATTACTGACTTTTCACTTGAAAGTAAAAACTGGATCTGAACAAAGTTTGTTCTCAAGCAAATCCAATCATTCCACAAAACTCAAAAGAACTACAAACCAACCAATAATTTTTAAGCACTTACCAGGGCAACAATAAAAGTATGCCTGTCTCCGCTTGCCTTGGGAACAGCTAAAAAGAGGCTCTTAGAATTCCAGGCTCTGCAGTCCAAAGGCCCGCCAGGTCTCTGGCCAGCGGCTCAGTTCAGCACCGGGAAAACAAAGCCCGTCTCCCTGCTGCAAAATCGGCTCCCTGTCCCATTTGTGCAGTACTAGACGACAATCTCCCACACTCTAGGGCTGCAAAACCTGGGGTCACTTTTAAAGCCTTCCTCCCCCTGCTATCCATACCTGAGTAGCCCCTCCGCCCTGCAGGCCAGATATCTCTTGCAGCCAGCCCTTCCTCTCAGTGATTCATACCTACACTCAGGTTACCGTTCCTTTTTTTTTTTTTTTTTTTTAAGTTTTTATTTGTATTTATTTGTGAGAGAGAGACTGGAAGACAGAGCAAGCCAGGGGAGGAGCAGAGGGAGAGGGACCAGCAACCACCGAGCAGAGCTTGAGCCCGGCCCGAGCCTCGATCCGGCAATACCTATCACGACCTGAGCCGAAACCGAAAGTCAGACACTTAACTAAGCCCCCCAGGCACCCCCCAGGTTAGGGTTCTTGACCTTAACGTCCCACTAGCCTCTCAACTATGGCAACAGCCACGTAACTATCTTCCCTGGCCCCCGTTTCCTCCCAGCACACACACCACCGCCAGGAGTTACTGCGGACACCTTCTCCTGTCCCACTTCAAGCCTGGGACTTCTTCTGGAACATCTGAAATACTGGTAGTTGGTAACAATAGTATCTTGGCTGTCCTAAACCTGGAGATCATGCGCTATTCTAGATTATGGAACTTTACAGATGTCTAAGAATTTACTCTTTCGGCAGTAAGTTTATCTCAGTACTTCTGAATATACCCTAACTTGTCTTGCTTTGTCAAAAGTCAAATAAACAATGAATACTTTTTCTTGATGGTCTTGAGTCATCATTATTAAAGGATATGTGTAAGGAATAACAAATGATATCCATAAAGATGTCCTCAGGGACTACTGAGGGCCCAGGTTGGCTGGCTCCCACTTCTATGATTGCTACCTCTGAATAAGGCCAAGTGCTTTTACTTAAATTCTGCAGTGTCTATTTGGGCTGTGAAGAGGCCTTTTCTGCAGGCTCCCTGGCTTACATGATTACATTTACAGCAGATAACCAAACAGGTGAGGTGTACTCATATTTAACTTCTTATTTATAAAGTCTGGTTTCTCTGCAGTGACTCTGTATTATGTGCAACCTGTTTCCTGTCATTCCTAGCTACTGTTTTATCATCTTATAGCTCAAACAATCACTAGCCTCACACAGAATTTACTAAAGATTAGCTGGAAGATAAATGTACGTACACATAGGATTACGAACAATAAATGACATAAGGAGGGTGTTAAAGAAGAGAAAAAGAGAATTTAAGTTGTTGCTATGAAAAGTACTAAAGGTCTGCATGTTTGGTTTCCTTGTACTTATATATACGTATGTGCACACACATTAGATATAAACACAACCGACCTCAAGTGCAGCCTGGGAACTACTCACCTTCATCAGTCAGACTTCCCACAGCCACAGAAGAAAAAAGCAATGTTCTAAATGGGCATCAGGGATTTGAGGCATGAAAAAAACCAGAGGCAGACAGCAGGACTATGGTAGCGAGAGACTAGACGTCAGAGGTGCAGAAGGTCTGATGCTGGGTTAGGAGACACTGAGGAAGAGCGGAGGGTGTGGGCCCCTCCTGGTGCTGGGCTTTCCTGCCACACTTCTACCCTTCACCGCAGGGAGCAGGATCCGATCTCACCTCTGACAAAACCTTCTGTAAAATAGCCCAGAAATTCTGGTAAAAATTCAGTATTTTATTAAATCTGATGTACTTGTGTGTACAAAGGCACTGTTTTGCTTTCACTTAAAAACAGTTAAATGTAATGTCTGACCGATCTATAGCTACACACACGCACACACACACACACGCACACGGCTAACTCGGGTTTTTCAAGCTATGCTTCTCTCGGATCAGCAATACCACCTACTAATATGGAAATGTTCACAAACAAAAAGTCTTACATATACTCACTAATGCTTAAGGAGAGAAATGCTTAAGGAAAGGAGCATCGTTGAGACTCCTCAAGTATTTTTAGTCAATCTCCTTCTCCCACATACCCACGTGTGTTCATCCGACATGGTATCAGAGAAGCCCTCCCTGCCTGTTTATTGCCTTGACACAAGCCTTGATGTGGCTTTATGGGCTTCTGTGCCACAACATCAACATCTCCAAGATGGGAAATAAAGCCAGCCACCTCAATTGCTGGTTAAAGCTGCTTTTTCACCCCCTCCTTATTTGCTAACACCCAGATGCAAGGGGCTGGAAGAACTGGTTCCCTTTGTACAACACAGAAATAAACATAAAAATACAAATAGAAAAAAAGGAATAGGAGATATAAGAAGTTTCTGCATACACTCAAACATGCAAACAGAAGGAAAAAATAGCATGTAAAATTTCAGATACTCCAAAAAAATAATTCTTTAAAGCACTGCGATTTTTCTAAAGGCCAAAATTCATATTAGTTTGTACTTCATGAATACATATAATCACTACTGACTCCAAAAGTCAAGACCAAAAGGAAAGAGAGGGTGAGAGTGGTCCAGATATTCTGGAAGTTTCTACTTGCCTATATTCCATATAAAGATAATTGGGATTAAAAATATTTTAAAATTGAGAGCAGTTTGCTAAGGAAAAAAAAAAAGAAAAAAGAAAAAAGCCACCCTGAGTGAACCATCTTTTCTCTGGAATCCAGAATATCTTTTCACATAAATCTGTCTGTTTTAGGTTTATCCATCGAGGATCAAAAACAGAAGCTGTGCCTTATCAACGGCTCGGTATGGTTATTTTAAACTCAAGATTGGTGTTTTTAAACACATAAGATATAACAAGCTTTAATTACAAGTTATAGTGACACACCACAGTAGATTTAACGAGCACAGCCCTTAGGTTAAAAAACAAAACAAACAAACAAGAAACCCAACCTCTCACTACCCATCTACTTTTGAAGGCTCACTTGAAGCACATAAAAGGATGCTCTGTAATAAATAGCATACAAAGGGGGAAAGCTTTTACTGTTTGCCAGAAGGCACGATTCCAATATAAAGTGAGAAGAGGGGGAATGATTTCATGGGAGCTCGCCATGTTAATCACAGTAGGCTCACACTCCCACCACGGGTCCTGCCTGGTGCCCGCCCTCTCGGACAAGCCATCCCCCACCCCCACCTTCCCACTGATCCAGTCCTTACTTCCCACCTTGGGTTCCTGTACTCCCAATATCTGGCTCACACAGAAAAATACAAGTGCGCCAAATTACACAACCCCAGGGCAATGAAAGATGATCCACCTCCCAGAGATACAGCCCAGAGTTCTCTTTAACAACAGGCTCAAAGGAAGGAATTTAAAGCAAAGGAACATAAAAGCCCCTCTAGGCTGAGCTCAGACCACAGCCCTCAACAGAGAAAATGCTAGTGGCGTAGCTTCTTCATGGGCAAGTTATTGAAAGATATCAAACAAACATAAAATAGACATGAAATGCTTATGACAGGAGGGTACCGAACCAGTGCTGTGCCACTGAGGTCGGATACAACTAGAAATACTGTCCCAAAGGCAGGAGACTTAAGAAAGACTCTGAACAGAGAAAATGTTCTCTTAACCAGTCTCCTCTTAACCTACCCACCAGATTAACCACATGTCTCCATTCCTTCAACAGAACACACCAGTGAAGCCCATGGCTCTGTGAGTATCCCAGAACCTTCCTACCCCTACCTGCTGAGTGGTGGGTTCGAACCAAGCCTGTAGCGCCGGTTATACTTGTAATTCTATTAACATTTATAACATCAGGGAAATAGGAATGCAAAAGGAAAAGTTATTTATATGAAAACTAAGTTAATGCTTTGGAGAAATTTAATAAAGTGAATCAACTAATAAAATATTAAAATAGGTTTGTGAAGAAACTGTAAACAGAGGGACGTGGGACCTGATAAAAATCTAGTAACCTGGTTCTGAGGCAAGAACTGAAACACCAGTTCTGTTCCAGATTTAATTCCGGGAACTACGTGTCAGCCTGGGAATGTTACACTGGAAATGGTCTTTGCTTTTCTCAGAATCCTTCTTCAAAATGATGCTTTAGAGGTGTCTTATACCTCTATACAAGTCTAGCGTGAGCAAAGTACAAAAAACTTTTATGTTCTGGGGCACCTGGGTGGCTCCATCAGTTAAATGTCCAACTCCTGGTTTCGACTCAGGCCATGATCTCAGGGTCATGGGATCAAGCCCTGTGCCCAGCTCTGCGCTGAGCGGGGAGTCTGCTTGGGTCTCCCTGTCTCTCCCCTCCCCCTTCCTCTGCTCTTCCCTTCACTAAAATAAATAAATACATCGTTGTTGGTGGTTTTTTTTTTAAGATTTTATCTCTTTATCTATTCGACAGACAGAGTGCAAGTAGGCAGAGCAGCAGGGAAAGGGAGAAGCAGGCTCCCCACTGAGCCGAGAGTCGATCCCAGCGCCCTGGGATCATAACCTGAGCCGAAGGCAGCGCTTAACTGACTGAGCCACTCAGGCGTCCCATAAATAAATCTTTTAAAAAATTTTATGTTCTGCTTTAACCAACTTTTTCAATTAACTGACCAGAGACTACTTTCAATCTTAGTATATACAAGGGTTTGTACTAAATAAATTAAACACAAATCATCCACAGACACAAAGGCAAAAATGTCACGATCTGCTGGACACAACTGGCAATTCTGCCACATTCAGAGAAGGCCATGGAGTAGGGAGGAGTCAGAAGCGACTGAATGAAAAGGCCACCAGCACTTTCTAAAGTAATTCCAACAAATGCAGCTACTACTAAGGGCAACAGACATTCTTTAAGCATGGGTGTGGGAAAAGTCAACATTTTATCCCCCTGCTTGTAAACAGCATTCTTAAATTACAGATGACTGCTTCGCCCTTAATACTGATGAAGAGAATTGTATGTTTAAATGAAAAGTTTGTCAAACAGAGAAGACAATAGTAAAGCTTATGGGAACAGTTACCTTTGTTCTAAACTGGGGTAAAATGCACAACATAAAATTTACCATCTTCACTATTTTTAAATGTTGCGTCTTGTGGCACGGAATACATTCACACTGTTGAACAACTATTAGTACCATCCACCGGCAGAGCCTCTCAGCCCAAACTAAAGCTCCATACCCATTGGACACTAACTCCCCATTCTTCCCACTCCCCCAGTCCCCAGGAATCACTGCTCTACTTTCTGTCTCCATGAATTTGATGGCTTTAAGTACCTCAGGTAAATGGAACCGTACAGTATTTGTCCTTTTGTGACTGGTTTATATTACTAAAAACAATTTACTCAAGGGTCGAAAGTTAATAATAGAACTACTCTACAATCCAGCAATTACACTACTAGGCATCTATCCAAAGGATACAAAAGTACTGCTTTGAAGGGATACATGTCCCCCAATGTTTATAGCAGCGTTATCTACAATAGCCAAATTATGGAAAGAGCCCAGAGACCCATCGACTGATGAATGGATAGAAGATGTGGTGTGGGAACCTGGGTGGCTCAGTGGGTTAAAGCCTCTGCTTTCAGCTCAGGTCATGATCCCAGGGTCCTGGGATTGAGCCCCACATCGGGCTCTCTGCTCAGCAGGGAGTCTGCTTCCTCCTCCTCTCTCTCTGCTGCCTCTCTGCCTACTTGTGATCTCTGTCTGTCAAATAAATAAATAAAATCTTAAAAAAAAAAAAAAAGAAGATGTGGTGTATAATGTACAATGGAATATTACTCAGTCATCAAAAAAGAACGACATCTTGCCATCTACAACGATGTGGATGGAGCTACAGTGTATTATATTAAGAAGAATAAGTCAGTCAGAAAAAGACAAATATCATACGATTTCATGCATGTGTGGAATTTAAGAAACAAAACAGATGAACAAAGGTGGGGGGGGGGAAGAAGGCGGCAAACCAGGAAATAGACTCTTAACTATAGAGAACAAACTAAGGGTTGCTGGAGGGGAGCTGAGCAGGGGATGGGCTAGAAGAATGACGGGATTAAGGAGGGCAGTTGTTGTGTTGGAGCACTGATGTGATATGTAAGTGATGAATCACTAAATTCTATACCTGAAACTAGTATTGGACTGTATGCCAACTGGAATTTAAATAAGAACTTGGAAAAAAAATGTTCTCAAGGTTCGACCACATCATAGCATTTATCAAAATTTCTTTCTTTTTGCAGGCTGAATAATATTCCATTATATGTGCACACTATACTTTGTTTCTCCATTTATCCATCGGCAGACATCTGAGCTGCTTCCACCTTTTGGATATTGTGAATATTGCTGCTATGAGCATGGGGGTACAAATACCTCTTTGAGATCCTGTTTTCAGTTCTTTTGGGTATAAACTCAGGAGTGGAATTGCTAGACGTGGTCATTTTATTTTTAATTTTTTGAGTAAATGCCATATTGTTTTCTATAGCAACTGTACCATTTTACGTTCCCGTTAACAGCACAAATGGGTTCCAATTTTTCCATATCCTTGTCAACACTTCTTTTTATAGCAGCCAACCTAAGGAGTGTGAAGTGGTATCTCATTGTGTTTTGATTTCTGTTTCCATAATGATTAGTGATGTTGAGCTTTTTTTTTTTCATGTGTTTTACCAGCCACTTGGATACCTTCTTTAGGGAAATGTCCATTCAAGTCCTTCGCTCACTTTTCCTCAAGTTGTTTTACTCAGTAACTCTGACTTTTAAGCTTCCAGGCATTTCTCTCTTTCTTTTTCCAGAAAGAGACAGACACCTGTGCCTACAGCAGCTGCTCACTCCTCCCCTCACAGCACATGCCCAGGTGTTCACCATGCGAGCCACGCACCCAGTCGAACCCCGCACAACTCAGGAAGCCCCACCACAGTCTGCACTGGGAGTGGCACCCCGTGGGGTCCTGCCGTACACAGCTGGGCACATCTGTAGGCAGGGGTCCAGCTTTCACCACTCACGAGCTTAATCTTAAATTTAAGTTTCCCTCCTACAGTGGCTCACCACTGCCAGGCACTCACTCACTGTGTTTACCCCAAGTGCTAAACGCTCTCACCAATCTCTACATCGGGCCCTAAGTCCCCCTTTCTTTTTCATCTGTTCCTCCAAAGAAGATTCAAGTTTTTATTGAAACAGATCCTTTAACAACACTTTTTGGGGGGCATTTCTCTATAACTAAAGCTGCCCAGTTACGGAGATACGGAACACTGTTAAAAAAAAAAAAAAAAAAATGCTTGTACCGGAATCCTCCAGACTTGGAATCAAATCCCAGCGCTATCGTTTACTATGAACTGAGTGACATCTCCAAACCTCCGTTTTCTCATTCATAAAATGTGAATGCTACTATTTAAATCACAAGGTGATTATGAGGATTAAGTGAAATAAAGTATACAAAGGCTAGCCCAATGTACTTTAGTTTTCTTTCTGTTGACTAGTATTCATTTGTTTTCTCTCTTTTCTCTCCTTTCTCAGTATTTGCCTGTCTCTCTCAAATTGATGGTCTGATCTCAAACAGGAGCAGGAGAAAAGAGGGTGATAAAAGATACACTTAGAACATAGTAATCTCCCTATAAATATCTACCTTTGGTTACCCAGAAATTATTATAGTTATTGACTAAGCACCTATTAAGGGTCAGGCACTTTATTAAGCTATACACTGAAAATCCTGAGATAATATTCAATTTAGTGACTAACTTACCTAGTTCTCGGGATTCACTGCTTCCCACTCTTCCCCCAGCACTGCCTGCTTCCCCCAAGCCAAATGATGGTGCAGTTTCCTCATCTCTCAAGTGTAAGTATTAGGAACGCCTGGACAGCTCATTGAGTTAAGAGTCTGCCTTCAGCTCAGGTCATGACCCCAGGGTCCTTGGATGAGACCCACATCAGACTCCTTGCTCAGCAGGAAGCCTGCTCCCCCTTCTGCCTGCTGCTTCCCTTTCTTGTGCTATCTCTGACAAATCAATAAAATCTTTAAAAATAAATACATAGATAAAGTGCAAGTGTATGTTAGACAGCATACTCCTTTCTAATTTAGGCTCCAAATCCGGCATGAAGGGTAAGCATCCAAAGAAAAGACATGCCAAAATCTTGGCAAACGAGCAGAGTGGGGCTCAGGTGGCAGTGGGAAGAGGGGGAGCTGATGCCCTCTGGCATTTGGAAAATTAGTTGTAAGCAAAGCTCTTCCTGACTGTAAAGAAGTTCACCACCACCCCCCACCTCATTTAAGTCTATTACCAATGGCATTTTCCTCTCCCCAGGGGAATAAACAGTATTAAAACTTACAGTCTAGGTAGGTCAGTTCTGCCCAACACCACCTCTAGTAGCCATATTACTAAGTTAGAAACCAGTATTATTTTCCTCTAGCTCAGTCCCAAAATATTGCTTTGCATTTCTGCTTTTGTTCTGGCAAAACAGAGCAACTGCTTCGCCCCCTATAAACAGTACTCTCTCTTTTCCTGGATGATTCTAAATATAATTTGTAAATTATATAAGTACTTAAATGTTGAGAACATTATCATTTAAGGCAACAGAACAGAGGAACACAGTAGGAATCTTAACACTGCTTCAGAGTTTGCACAAATTCTCTCTGTTCTTCTAATGATGACTATAAAGTCTTCAATGGCTCTTTATCTCCTGACTGACATCACCACTGGCAGCCACCGCAATGTAATTGTTTGGGGGAAAAGCACTGCACATCTTTGAGCTGCGATCACATGCATTCTCTACTCCCTCCCTATCATCCAAACACTGTATTTAGTGAACAATATAAACAATACATCAATTAGAGTCCTTTAAAAATTGAGAATCCAACGAAAAACATACCAATTATCTGGTTTTCCATGTTTTATAACAACATAATTTTGGAACTATGATTTATTTGCCTCGAGTTATAAATAATGAGTTTTTAAATTATTCTCTCCTCCTCTAGCACTTACGTCATATTAATCTTTTTCCACAAATATCTATATAATTTCTGACTTCATGACTCATTTTGCCCTGAGCAGACCATGCTTCAATTTCTTGATTATGGCAACTACGTCAAAAAAGAAGCCACAATTACTAAAATCCAAAAAAAGATCCCTATAATCTTCCATTGATTTAAGTGTCAGTGAGAGTAGATTTGTGCTCTTTTCCAATTCCCTCTGAAAAAGTCAAATTAAGACTGAATGGAATGACAGGAAAGCACAGATCCAATGATGTACCACCATATACCGAAGCAGGCTACATATCACTTTGCAAACTAAATGAGGGTTTTTTTTTGGTGATAATTCCCTCGTTTCTCCAGCACACAGACAAATGTGTGGCTTCAGCAGTCTGAATTTGCACCACTCACTGAAACGACCTGCACTGGGCCCAGCAGAGCCCACAAGCCTCTCCCCCTTGTAAAGATGAGCACTTGCAGAGAAAGCCACAAAACCCGACTCCTGATTTACAGCGCACCAAATCATCGTACCTCATTCTATGGCAGGAACTAAAAATCATAATTCTGTTCCCGCTTACTTTCTTGTAACGACCCTCCAGAGTGAGAATATTACACTAGAAAACTCTGTTTCTCTTTGTGAGATGATGCTTTTGCAGTCGGTTTCTCAACCACGGCACTACTGACATTTTGGGGTAGATAATTCTTTCTTGCAAGGCTATCTATGGAACACTGGAGGATGTTTAGCTGTCCAACAATGACAGATCCCAGGAGCCATCTCCCTAGTGTGATAGCCAAAAATGCCTCCAGATGTTGCCACACGTCCCGGAGGAGACAAAACTCCCCAGATGAGAACCACAGCTGTAGAGACAGGGGACGGTCTGCTTCTACACACGCAGTCTAGAAGGAGGAATCAACAGTCCAAGGAAGAGAATAATGTCAACAGTCTTCACACTGTGTCACAATTTAAAGATTAAAAACTTTGAAGACCATGAGACCAGCTCTGAAGATGCTGCTGAGACCCTGGCCGGCCCGCTGGCTGCAGGCGAACGGGCGGGCGGCAGAAGGCCCCTCCTCGCCATGGCTGGCATTTGCAGGCCCCAGAACGACAGAGGTCACCTCAATTGAGAACTACCAGTTTTCTAAAAGATAAGTATAAATATTCCCATTTTCTTTCCATCATGGGCACCATCATGCCTATGGGTCTCATTTTACTCTGTATGGAAGACGATTTCATTAAGTTAGGACACAAGTTACTGGGCCATATTCTAAAACATAAACCTGTAGCTGCTCTCAAGGGATTAAAAAAAATATGTCAAGAAGAAAGAGCAAAAGAAAAGCTTTCTCCAAGGCTTCAGGTGTCCCCTGGATGACGGCAGTTTTCATGGATCAGAAGATACTCACTTCCCGAGTGCGGCACAATAGCTTCTTGTTGCAATGACCATGACAGCACGGCATTCACCCAACGGCGTGTGGGGACTGGGATCGCAATCTAGGAACTACAGGTGACTCAATTTACTTTTTAAATTTATTTATTTATCTATCTATCTATTTATTTATTTATTTTTAAGGCTCTGAAAACAAATATTCTAGTTCATCACATTTTAGCACGAGTACCATTGGTGGGTACCAATTCCATACCCTTTCCATCTTCTGGCAAGAACGACGTTTCATTTGTCCCCAATCAATGTAAGAGATTCTCATAAACTTTCACCAAAACTACTTGCTTATGAGAACTGAAATGAACCCAAACCATAGTAAGTGTTCAAGACATTTAAAAAGTAAATAAATTCATTTTACTCCAGCACAAACAGATGCCAAAAAGCAGACCCCTGGAAGTAGAGAAAACAAACAGCACTTCGCTCCAAAAACATCTGAGCTTAATGTCAAAAATTACTATGTTGCCCTCTGCTATCCCACCTTCCATGAGACTGAAAGTCTTCATCCCTGTTTCTTCTCCTACTCTTAGCTGCATCTTACTTGGGAACAGATAATAAAATACTAAAGAACAGGACACAAATCACATCGAAATTATCCTGATAAATTTCTTCATTTATAAATTCTTTGACAGATACACATTTATATCTTATACAAAAGATGGAGTGCATGTAGCTGAATTCACTGAACCTGAATTTGTACGTTTGCCTGCACCACAGTAAAACAGCTTTAAGCAAGAATATATAAATGGCAGAGAGAGATCCATTATGTAGTCTTCAATGCTTCATACTAAATCATATCTTTTTAGGTGATGATATTGTGCGCCAATCTGAGTTACTCTACCAATATTCAAACACCCTCATTCAATCAAGTAAAACTATTACACCGTGTTCCGCACATCTATTTTTCGTGATCCCATGAACGGCGGTCGGTATCCGATGCTGCTGTCCTCTCTCCGCGAGTTCTACTTGGTCCGCGCACTAGGCTTGCCAGGTGCTCACAAGCGCCAGCAAAGATCCCGCTCAGGAGACAGCTGCTCCCTCAGACTCCAGTATCTGCTCAACCCCAACCCCACCCCACCCCCACCCCGGCAACCGAGCCAGATGACACCGGTCCACTGAAAAAGAAGTAGGAAGCAAAGTGTTTGTGTAAATATGTAACAAAGACAAATCCCTTCTGTTGCTGAAGACCATGAAATCATAAACTGGGCTGAAAATACATGATTACAATAGACCTTACGACAACAGAGAATTCATGGTCATGTCCAAAAACAGAATGCAGAACAAGAGCAACAAGTCAATGAACCCCCGACGCTGCCACCAAGCATCACCATCTGTGATGGGACAAACTGGCACTTTCTCACAAATCATGGTTAGAGGCTCAAAACAGTGTCTTAGGGGATCTCCATCTCAATCAACCGAATTCACAGGTGAAAATTTCCCCAATATATTCTAAGCTAACTAGAACCTGGTGAATATAGGTACTTTTTAGAAGAACATACAGCACCTCAAGATGTTTTTCACTGGGATAGCCCAATGTCTAATGGAATGTCCAATTCCATATGGAAACCCGCACTTAAAATGCACAAGTCTGTCCCTGCAATCTGACCAATTACAATCTCACACATACTGAAGACATACTTAAAGAGTGGTTACTCTCATGACCAAAAAAAAAAAAAAAATCACCCCATTGCAGGTAGGCTGTGGAGTGCCACGTGTCTAAAGGCACTGGTAAGGGTGTTACACATACAGCCAGAAAGAGGAGCATAAAAATCACCCTGAACACAGCGAGGATCCCAGTCAGAGAAACAGGCTGCGACAGGCCCACAGAGCAGGAAGGGCCTGATATGAGCACCACAGCCCACAGCGAAGTGCCCAGTATCCCCAGGTTAGACAGGAACAAGACACAGCATTTCCAAACAAGTCAGAGAAGTGGGACCTGCACACACACAGCAGACAGCCAAGCATCTCCTGCCCATGGCGAGGCTCCTGGGTGAGCAACACACATGAAGGCAAGACAGGAATAACAAATGCTGTCCAAAACTACATGGGAGCTATGGTCCTTTACGCTGACATGTGACCTTTTATGAAACCACCAAATTACTGAGTACCTAGGAAGTATCTTATACACCGTTCCCTAATTTATTTAAGTCCTTAAGAAAATCGTATAAGGCAGATATTATGAACCCCGATTTAGAAATTAGGAAACTAAGATTCAGAAAAGATATATAATTTTCACAAACTTAAATAGCCAGTAAGTGGCAGAGCTAACCTCTGAGCCACAGCATTTGATTCCAAAGCCAGTGCTGCCACACTGACGGGAGTCAGCGGCCCATCACCTCTAACTGCACGCAGTCCCATTTAAACACACGCTCCAAAAGGTTAAGCTACCAGCAGCATGCTATTGGTACGGGGTCCAGCGATGCTGAACCACGTTCCATATATCACACTTACTGGGACAGTGGCAAGAATCTGTGGCATCCTGTGTCACCAGAAAAACAAAAGACTACAAGGTAAAGAGGGAACGGGGCCTGGTGCTGCTGAGACGCATCACTACACACAGGAGGGTCCGGGACCCCTCTGTATCGGAATGTCGCCAGTGAGCGCAAATGAAGAACCTGAGAAAGTACAGCAAGCGTCTGCAAAAGTGTGAGTCCTGGACCAGCAGCGTTAGCATCACCTGGGAACTTGTCAGAAATGCAAGTCCTCAGTCCCCATCCCAGACCTACTGAATCACAAACTCAGGAGGGGAAGCCATCTCTGTTTGAACAAATCCTGGAGTCGATTTTGATGCCCGTGCTAAAGCTTGAGGACTAGTGAACTAAAGAATACAGAACATATGGTATTCTGTAGTATTTCTATAGTATTTCTACAGTATACAGCATGTGTGTGTATCTATGTATCTATATAGCATTTCTGTATATTTCTTTTTTTACTCTGCACATAATTCTATATATTTCTATAAATATATTTCTGTTATATCTCTAATGCCAACAATGAGTTATATGAACTTCAAGTAAAACTAATGTGCTGAAGTAGGACCCATTATGCCATATTATAAAATTCTTCAATGATTAAAGAAGAGAGAGATTGGGATCCTTTAAACAGTGATAAGACCAAAATCAGTATCCCAGAGTCAAATCTTTATTATACATTTAAATACTGTTACTTTTAAAATCAATACCTCCAATAAATCATGTATGGTATTTCTCACCACGGCTGCTGCCAAAAAAAAAAAAAAAAAGTAAGTGAAATAAACCAGAGCACTTCTGAATCTTTCAGATGTTTTAATGTTCTGCTAAATTAAACAAATTTGACTTTCCATTCTTGCAAAAGTGTAATGATATCTAGACAACTATCACATATATCACACATCCATACAACTTAAAAAATTTCCCAAAGTGAAAAAATAACTGATTCATGGCTGGAATTACATAATTATACACTGTTAAAAGAGGATAGGCTTTTTTAAAGTAAGCTCTACACCCAATATGGGGCTTGAACTCACGACCCCGAGATTAAGAGTCTCATGCTCTACTGACTGAGCCAGCCAGGCGCCCTGAAAGAGAACAAACATTTAAGATCATTTTATCCAACCCTATTATTTTATAAATTAGGGAACTGAGGGCCAAAAGACTCATGTGGAGAGTTGGCTACTGGCAGAACTAAACTGGGCCTCCTGACCTCCAGTCCAGGATCTTCTCAATCCAACACCCTGTCTCAGCCATAATTTAATTTAATTTAAAAAAAAAAAAAAAAAAAAGCAGGGCACATGATTTAACATTGCAGAAATTTCCAAAAAGCCTCTAGAACATAAACTTAAAACTTTAAAAAAGGAAATTATTATTCAGCTCTCTCTTTTAAAGAATTGATAGAAATCATGACCTGACAAATTGAATGAAAGATAGGATCTTGTATCTGCATACAAGCCTCAGCCACAAGAGACAGGATCTGCTTCTGACCATAATTGAATTCTGTACTATGTAATGAAAAGATGAATCAATTACTGAGTAATTTAAAGACAGTCATATGAATCAGTCACATATTGTTTCTAAACTGATCACTTTATTTCAGTGAGGGTAGTTATAAGGAATACCCATCCCTCTGACTGCTTACAAAGCACCCACTATGTGTCCCACGCATGGGGATACAGCAGCAAATGGAACTCAGCAGCAAGGCACAGACACTTTTATGAGACTTACTGACCCAGGAGAACAATGGCGATGAGTACCAGAACACAATAAAATAGTGTAATGGCCAGGTGGTGGGTATTGGAGAGGGCATGGATTGCATGGAGCACTGGGTGTGCAAAAACAATGAATACTGTTATGCTGAAAAAAAAAATTAAAAAAAAAAAAAAAGACTGAAAAAAAATAGTGTAATCGAATAGGATGACTGGGAAGAAGAAAACAGTGGCAAAGACCTCTCTGAGGAGATGATATTTGATCTGAGAACTGAAAAAGGCATCTGAAGGTCTGAAGGAAGAGATATTACAGGCCGAGGTGACCTCAAGAACAAAGGTTGGAGGAGGGAATGAACTTGCACGCTCAGGGGCAGAGCCGCTGAAGCCAGGTTAGTGGGGGAAGAGGGACAGGAGCTTGTTGGCCTGAAAGGGTGTTTGCATTTCATTCTAAATGCAATGGGAAACCCTTAGAAGGTTTTTAATAGGAGCGCACCAGGATCCGATTACTTAATGAATACAAAAGAACCATTACAAATTCTAAAGGTGCCTTTATCACCCCCCAACAACTCTTATTCCTAGAGGTAAAGAGGTACAAGCCCCAGCGAACCGAACCTCACGGCACCACAGGAAGCAGAAGGTTAAACTTAAAATATTTCCAAGGCACAATATGAGCAAACATATTAAGGAATGACTTGAAATCTATACCGTATCATCAAGCTGTAAACATTAAAATCAATACACTAACACACAGCGACTCTCAGTCACTCTCCAGGTTAAATTAGTCTATCTCCCGGAGACTTAGTTTGTGTGCAATCTAGATTAGCAGTCATAAAATAGTTTTATGAGATGCCTGTTAGAACACTAATGCTACCTACATTAAAAAATAAATCATCCAAAGAACAAACTCGATTTGAACACATGCTTCTACATTTCTAAAAATATGTCATCTTGCTGCTTAGAAACCTGTCTCAAACCAAAACAGCAAGGCCGTGCTAGAACAGTCATGGTATACAACATGTCAAAGAAAATTCAGAATAACGATCAGCGATGTTCGTATTCTCTTCAACACATCTTCCACTGCCAATTCAACAAAAGTTACTTCCTAATTAAACTGAAGGCTATATTTACTCTTCCAGATTATTCTCTTTAAATTAGGCCCTCTGCAGGGGCGCCTGTGTGGCTCAGTTGGTTACAAAGCCGACTCTTCATTTCTGCTCAGGTCATGATCTCAGGGTCCTGGCATCTAGCCCTGCATGGCTCTAGGCTGGGGGGGGAGGGGGTCTCCTTGAGATTCTCTCCCTTTCCCTCTGCCCCTTACCCTGCTCACACTCTCTCTAATGAATAAATAAATCATTTTTTAAATGAGGCCCTCTACATATAAAACTAAAATGTTTTTTTTTAATATAGCATCCAAAAATTGTGGTTGCCTGGTTTTCTCTTCAAGTCAGTGATTTCCATTACTGTTTTTTTTTTTTTAATTCCTAAAGGAAAAAAAACAAAAATCAAAACAACAGGTACAAAAATTTCCTATGTCACAATGGTCTATATTAGGAACTAGGAGAAATATTAACAGCAATGCATTAAAAAAAAGCTCAGGCTAGGGGCACCTGAGTAGCTCAGTCAGTTAAGTGTCTAACTCGATTTCAGCTCAGGTCTTAATCTCAGGGTTGTGAGTTCAAGCTTTGAGTTGGCCTTATCTACTTAAAAAAAGAAGTAAATTTAAAAAAAAATTTTTTTTAAGAGTTCAGGCTAATAAAAGAAATAATAATAGAATGTTATAATGCCTAAGTCCTCTAAGTTTGAGATCATTCCTTTACATAGAAAAATGGCTGATCTGCTCTCTGCCCAAGCTACATTCTATAACATGGACATTCCATCAGAAGACATCACCTAGACTTAGGCAATTTTGGGGAAATGGAAAGTTACTGAGGGAGTTATTTCAGTGGGAAGTACCATGAACAGACTGAGGTTTAGAATAATAACTTGTGGCATTATAGAAATGGATTGGAGAAGACGACACCATGCATAGGACATCAATGAGAAAAATACTTCAATGTGAAATTCAAAGACAATGAAGGCTTGAACACAGACCCAAAAAAAAGTTTAATAGAGTCCTTACTTTAGGAGAAGAAAAAACGTTCTTTCTGAAGAAGAAATTTACAACACATAATATCCAATTATGGGGAGCTGAAGGCCTTCAGAACAAAAACTGAGGTCTCCCAGAGAAAAAGGAATCCTGCCTCAAGACCGTACTATAGAAACTCTGCCCAAATCTCCAGCCTGCCTTACAGATTTTGGACTCAAGACTGTAATACCAACTCCTGTCTGAATTTCCAGCCTGCTGGCCTGCCTCACAGACTTCACACTCAAGACTGTAAAAGCAACTCTTCCATTAGTTTCCTGAATTCCTGCCCTGAGTATTTTGGACGTGTGAGCCTTTACAATCATGTGAGTCAATCCCTTAAAATGTATCTTTTTATATATCTATAGATATACAGCATCTTTATCTGTATACCCATCCCATTAGTTCTTTTTCTCAGTGAACCCTGATACAGATATGAATCCATTTATACACAATGATAGAAAATGCAAACTAATTTATAGTGACTGAAGTAGATCACTGGTTCCCTAGGGCCAAGGACAGAGGGAGGATGAACTGATTGCAAAGTGGAAGGAGAGAAATCTTCAGGCTGATGGCGGTACTTCGTATCGTGACTAGAGTGGGGGTTTTGTAGTGAATAGATGTCAAAATTGGTCGAATTACGTACTTTAAGTGGTACAGTTTCCATAAATCATACCTCAATAAATTATATGTACTACCAGGGGCAACTGAGTGAATAATGGTGCCACTAACTCAGATCAAGAACACAAGAGGCATATGCTGAAGCGCATTTCACTTTACGCATGTTATGCTACGGTCCGGCTGGGACGTTCTGTGGTAATGCCATGAAAGCAGTGAGTTCAGGCTTCCAAAGATAAATCTGAGCTGACTGCAGCTTTAGAAGCTGGTTTTAGAAAAAGGTATTTTGTTTGCTTGGATTTAGCTTTTGCTATTCATTTGACTTGACATATTATTTTGTTTTGCTTATACATAGAAAAAAAAAACACACACACACACGAATGCTTTTATAGCCCAAGAGAATTAGCCCACAATGTCAGTGAGATTGGTGATAACAAATGAGAAGGGCAAGGTTTCTAAGTGGTAGATCAAGAACGAGGTGGAATTATACCTTAAATAATCACCTCAACAGGCACCACAATTCTCAAGACAACTTTCAAATTTACCGTGTGTGTGTATGTGTGTGTGTTGCCTCTTTTAAGCAGGGGCAGGGATCATTATGATATTAGCTCAGTCAAGGGTAAGGGAAGAGATGATTTACTAAGTGACCTCTAAGTCAAATGCTTTCACATTTATCACGGCATTTAACCATCATAACTTTGGGGACGCCTGGGTGGCTCAGTTGGTTAAGCGGCCAACTCTTGATTTCAGCTCAGGTCATGATCTCAGGGTCTATCTATCCCCACATCAGGCTCTGTGCGCAGTGGCGGGTCTCCTCAAAGATTTTGCTCCCTCTCCTGCCGCCTCTCTCTCTCTAAACTAAACAAATAAATCTTTATAAATAAATAAATAAATATCACAACGTAGCAACATTTATAGATGAACCATGAAAGGCTCAGAGAAGTCAAGTGACTTTTCCAAGGTCGTAAATCTTAAGTAAGGCTCAGAATGAAGTTGATCTGACTCCGGCCCCCGTGCACTTCCCCCTGCCAAGCTATGTGACTAACAGTGTGGAAATATCTTAAGAAAGTAAGACTGATTTGATTCAGCTGGAGTGAATAATATGCAGGAAGAAGAAAAAGTCTGCTTAGGACCATATCCTACATAGCCTTGAATCTAGCTCAGATAATCAGATTTTGGAAACAGGGAGAATGAGCCAGTGAATTAAGGCATGTCACAAGAAGGCTGTGACATTTTCTACCAAATTCATAGCATCGTTGGTTTTTCATTTCTTTGAGCTTCTTCTAAAATACTCTAAATTTTCGCTGAGAACAGATACAATACTCACTCACTCCCAAAAAACACTTTTTCTTAAAGATTTTATTTATTTGAGAGAGAGAGAAAAGACATGAACAGGGTGGTAGGGGGAGGAGCAGAGGGAGAGAGAGAAGCAGACTCCCCACTGAGCCGGGAGCCTGATGAGGGGCTTCATCCCAGAGATCAGACCCTGAGATCAGGGCCTGAAACAAAGGCAGACGCTTAACTGACTAATCCACCCAGGTGCCACCGCCCCGCCCCACACCGAAAATAATGTTTTTTAATAGTCCTACCCAAAATCTGTCACCTTGTGGTGACAAAGTGTAAATAAAGAAGACATATAAACTAATGACAAGGAAACTTTACATACAGCCAAAATTCTTACCAATACGTCTCTGAAAGACAGTAAGGCAAACTAAAGCAAGGCTCCCAAGAAGCACCAAAAAAATAACTCACTGATGTACAACAGCTCCAAGCTGTACTACAAGTCTTGAAGGGTTCTGAGAATGTCCCACCTACCTAGCTGAGACTTGGACTGGCTAACCAAATGTCTCACTGTATTTCTGGAAGCCTTTCAGCAACCAAAACCTATGAAACACCAGGGGGGAAAAAAAAGTGGAGTGTGACATCTTAGAGTAGATCCAATACAGCACTACCCCAGAAACTAAAGCTGAAAGGCTACTCTCAAACTAGCAGCCCCAGGTTGCCGGTGTGACCAAATCCAAGCCTTTTGCAGTCGTGTTGTTCCCGGCATCCATCACTTCTCTTCTGCGTCCATAAAACATCATACTGCCTCCAGTCACCCTCATCAAACCATCAGGGTCCACTGTACCCAATTTAGTTTCTGAGTTTCTTTTTCAAGCTGTTCTATTTGTAAGGTTTGTATTTCACGACTTATTCTTTCCTAGAGGTCTTCCAAATAACAAAAAGAAACTCTACCTATTCTTTTTAAAGACAGTATAAAATTCATTTTATCTTGCAATTACCAGATGAGTCCAGTGGACAGTCTATAAATCTAAGAGACATTATGGGATCTTGGTGACCTTATTTTTCCTGTGTCTTGAAACACCTTCCTATTTGCAAGATGTTCCACCCTTACAAATTACCCTAAGATTATTTCATTATACTGGACAATTATTCCCAACTTTGCTTTAAAAGAAAAAAAAAGAATAAAATAAGCAAACAGAAGAACGGTGGGAAAACCTAAAGAAAGATGATTTAATAATGAAATAAACTGTTACAATTGTATCATCCTTCAGTTTTCTCATTGTACTACCCAAAGCATGACATGATCTTTCAAGAAAGTTCTAGATTAAACATACTAACTTGGTCATAGTTTGCACGGAGCACAGCTGAGACTTCAGAAATTGTTACTGTCTGTCCACAATGATAAAGAGAATAAAAATGACAAAGACATGTCACAATTAGAAAAATCAGAAGATGAGCGCAGAGATGGATGACCGCACTCCACATTCTAATGACAATGATGAAATTAACCATGCAAACAAAATCTCGGATTCAGTCTTCAAATGAAGGAGTGTAGATGGATTTTTCTCAAATTCAATAACAATATATTTCTAAGTACAAAAAGTATGGCATTCTCACCCATTAAATCATTCAACAGGAAGGGCTATGTCATATTTTGCAACAAGAATGTGGACCAGAGCACTTTGCTAAAAGGGCTTTTAATAGCATTCATTCATTCATTGTGAGGTTTATGTGTCAAAATTTACTCCATATGGTTAGTAGATTGCAAGTTGACACGCTGAAGACAGAGGACTTAAAGGACATACATGATATGGAAATGAAAACTATTCATGAGACTGACCACACTAATTGACATTTACACACCTAGGAATAAAAATGCTTTGCAATTATAGAGCAAAGCCAATGGTCTTCTCTTCCATGAAACTATGAGTTGTCCAAGATTTCAAAAAAATTCCTCAAGCATGGTATTTGATGATGTAAGTGCAAGAAGAACAAGAAGTAGGGGCACCTGGGTGGGTCTGTTGGTTAAGAATCCAACTCTTCATTTAAGCTCAGGTCATGATCTCAGGCTCATGAGATAGAGCCCTACACTGGGCTCCACACTAGGCATGCAGCCTGCTTAGGAGTTTTGCCTCCTCTTCCTCTGCCCTTTCCCCAACCCCTCGCACACATGCTCTGTCTCTCTCTCTCTCAGAAATAATAAAAAATAAATATTTTTTAAAAATAAAATATGATAAAAAATAAAATAAAATAAAATAAAATAAAATAAAATATGATAAAATAAATATAAATAAAATAAAAAAGAAGTAATGATAAGCGATTAGAGATATATTTGAAATCTGGAATCAGTATTTACAAGATGGATATTTCCATAACGGTTGAGGAGCGGTTGTATCCAGAGAATGTTACCCATTTTGATTATACAAACCTTGGTTTTGGATTCGCTATGCTTAAATTCTCAGCTAAGTCCTAATAAAGCCATTTCTCATTATCCCTTCATTGTTCTATAAATTATTTGTAAATTGACTTTAAAACAGAAAACAATTTTTATGGAGACATTAAACCCAGACAGTAAATGGGAATGGACTGTTTTTCCAGGAACATGGAAAATAAAGCAGCTCTAAGACATTTCTGTGAAAGTTTAAAAGATGATTTTTAGAAAGATGGAATATATACTTTTGAATCCTAGCATGATTAAACAAAAGTTTGTTTAATATGATGGTTACTTATCTTCCTTCCCCCCAGCAATCACAGCTAATTTTTCTATTATTTTCAAAACCAAAATTCATATTTTTCAACTTGTCAATAATTTTTACCTCTAACATGATAGGCTTCAAAACTCTGTAAAACAGCCTGGCAGAAACCAGGAATTACATGATATCTCCATTAGCCCTTCCTATATCTAAACTTCTGATGCCATAATACTGAAAATTTTAGTTAAGATTTGTATCCAACAAGCCACTGAAATTCAAATGTATTTTTAATCTACAACTTCAAATCACGTAGCTACCTTATGTTTCTTTAAACTAATCATCTCTGAAACTGTGTACAGAATGCTAAGTGAATGACAAGTTCTTAAGAGTTTTCTACACATTGGAGTTATTCTTTTGAGACTCAATCTTTATCATTATCCTTATTATTATTAGCAATCATTTTATACATATTAAACTTCCAGAAGGTTATCTCCCATACAGCCATGATGATCCATGAGGGTAGCAGATCTCACTAACAGATCGCTATCTCCACCATAACCTCTTCCAAGAGAATAGCATATAACCCTTGTCTTGACCTCTATAAAAGTAACTTTATTGTAATTCTGATACCTAAAGGCTTACTAAGACATAAACTCTTTGCTTTTATCCTAATTAGAACACAGCTTCTGAGATTTTAAGTCCTTCTATTTGCTTTCTATAGTTTTTTTTAATCTCCTTTCTCATTGTTAGGTAATCATCTAATTTTCCTCCCCACCCACATACTTACTTGCTCAATACCGTCACTGCAGACACCTATAGCAGCCTCTTTTCCAACTGCATATTTCTAATACAACCACATAACCAAGCTTAGCAGAATCACAGTCAAAGATAATGAAATCTAAGTAGGTAAGGTTTAATGTCATCAATTTGGGATATTCAAAGAAATTTCCTGCCTAGTTTCACATTTTTGCCTATACTCCAGACAGGTGAGGTGATTACAGAGCCTTTTGTTGTGCGGTTGCTGCTGCTTACAGAGTAATGTAATTATTAAACTCGTATCTGAGTTATAAAATAGCCTTCTCCGTCTCTAGCCAATGATATCATTGTTGAGTTGTTTTCAATAGAGGCTCAAGCTGTACTTCCTGCCTTACAGGTCATGTCTGGTTCCGTTTTTGGATCTTCTCCATTGTATTTAATCTCTTCGGTTCTCAAGGTGCCTACCCACTGATTCAGGGCTTGAGAAATGGGGGAGAATGTTGTTTTTGTAATCTTGGGTTTTGCTTTTCTTTAATCATAGCAGATGAAACTTTTCACCCAGGCTGCGGCTTCTCTGACAGCTACACTGTAGTTCTCAAACTTGTAGACTTCACTGCAGAGTTTTTTTCCTAAAACTTATATCAAACAAATTTACAAAACAGGGCTTCACAGCAGCACCCCTTGTCCCAGAGACAGAGGTACCAGTGGGTTCTCATCTCCTTCCCAGGAGCCCTAAGATGACTTAAAGCCACTCATCAATTCTCTTTTCCACATTCTATGTGGTTAACTACTAGCAGCCAAATACTGCCATCTTCTAGCATCTTTCATTCCAAGCCACTTTGAGGATAAAGAGGGCCAGATTTAATGGGCCACTCCCTGAACTGATTAAGTCTTTGCTCTTGTCCTCTATTGAAACAGATGTGGGAAGGGGGTGTGGGCACAATTTCTCTAACACAAAAACAATATATTCTATCTCCTCTCCCATACCCCCAAAACATGTTACCACCAGATTCAAACAAATGTTACCTACTTACCTACTTAAAAATGCAATTAAATGTATTTTCAGAGAGAGTTTGGTCCCCAGATTCTAAAATTCTGTGGCAGTAGCAATTCCCATGAGTCATTCTGTAGGATTCCATGCCTGTGCCACAGGTGAGTCATGCTCCAAACCATGAAATCACTCCATCTAAAACTCTCAAAAACTAAATTGGGTTTTGCATGTATGGGCTGTATCATTTCATATATGGAGGAAAGGATCAAATCCAACAGAAAACTGCAAATAATTTTCTTTCTAGTCTATTCTCCCAAATTCTAGGACTTTCTCAAGTGGGGGTAGGAATCATGGTTTTGCTCTGACAGTCTAATACAAGCACATTTCCCACTGCTCATTAACTAAGAAAAGGCCAAATAACACTGTGATATTTTTTGAAAAGCTGTAGCCATCTTTGCTTTAAGTGCTGTCCTTTGAAATTATTTAACTTTCCCCTTTCCTGTTGGAAAATTAATTCCCTTGATATGGTATTTCATTATTGTCAGATTCTATGATACCATAATACTGTAACCAAGAGCCAGATATCCAGATAATATTCAAAGTGAGATCTTTTTCATTTGTTATTTCCACTCACCTCCCTCCCACCACCACAACTACTTCCCATAATCCAGGCACTTGGCAGGGGCAGCTGGCAATAGGATTTAATCTGTGGACGGCAGTTAATTATAAAAGTAACAGGTCCCAGCTTGTTTCTACTTTCCCCTCTAAAGAATATTTATAAATATCTATACATTTTAGACAGCTTATTTTTCAAAAACTTCATTCTGTATCTTTTATCCTCATAAAACAACTCTCAGAGTTAGTAATCAGGGACTCGATTTTAGAGATGGAGGCTCTCCCCGCCTTCCCAAGTTGACAACCAGTGAGAAACAGAGGGAAGTCAGACAGATGGAGATAAAAATATATATATACATATCAGCTCTATTACTAATAAAGCCTAGGTTGGAAAAGGTAGCTTAGGTCATTTAGTCAAGTGGTCTTGCTAATAATTCAGCCCAGAATTAAGCCAATTTACCTACCCAGTCACTGGTGGAGCTCTACAGCCATAAGGCTTCCTTCCCTGTCAAGCAGCATCAACAGGCAGGGCAGAATACAAGCTCTCTGCAGGAAATGATGAGCTGAACTAAAAAAGGAACGTTTAGTTCCTTTTTCCAAACTCCCGAAAGAGTAGGAGAAGAGTAGGTGAGGGCTCCCAGAGAGGCCAGGAATATAATATTATCCCAATGAATGCCCATCCCATACAACCAACCACAAAACTAGAAGGAAGTTCTTGCCCAACATGTAGCACCAAGAGAGCTCGAGTTGCTCCAGAATCCAGAATGACATTCCCAAGTTCCTACACATTGTTCTCTCTCACTCAAACACTCTTCCTCTCCCCCTATCTACAACCTATTCATCTTGCATTATTAATATTATCTTCAATCTTCTTTTTTGTAAGAACTTTTATAAGTTGTTTATCCATTTTGAGAGCATTTGCTTATTAAAAATGGAGTAATACACTTTATACTCCCACTTAAATAGGCAAATATAAACTGTAATCAACTGCAATATGCTGATATGAAACAAACAATGGCGGGCTCTGCTAACGCACCTCAATCCTTCCCTTGGGATGTTTCCAGATATATGACCACATAAATGACTTACAGATCCAATGAAGATACAAATGTCGATGAACCCATCAAATGATATCAAAGCTCAATTTAAGCATAAATACAAGTTTTCATATTTCCTTCCTGCATCCAAATGTATCTACTTGTATACTCCCTATGATGAAAGCAGCCCTCTTCGGGGACCACCACCTAAGCAATGGGGCGGGACATCAGAGCTGAGCTTTAAGGAGGGAGAAGTTAAAAGACTTGAGACCTAAAATGGAACCGTGGCAATGAACGTGACTAGGCTACGCAAGAAATGACAGAGGTGCAATCAACAGGAACTGGGAAAAAAAGGCTAGATCTGGGGATAGTATGGAGAAAGGAAATGAAGGAGAAGACAGAATTTTGGATGATTTCAAAGTAACCATCCTGAATGAGTGTGAGCATGGAATAGCATTAATCAAAATGCACAAACGGTAACTGGAGGGAAGGACACATAGATGGAGAGATCCTTGAGAAATATTTACATTTAAAGGACAAGTGAAATAAATTAATGAAGGAGCTGAAAATAGTCAATGACACTGGGAAAGAACAAGGACAGTCAAGTGTCACAGCAGCCGCGGGAAGGGAAAAGCTGTTTTAAAAGGATGAGATGATCTAAAAGGATGAGATGATCTTCTGTGTCGAACAGCAAGTAAAAGCCAGTAAGTAAGAGAGACAAGGGACAAAGACATTCGTGGAGGTCCAAATAACTAACAATAACGAAAGCTAATGTCTACTGCCTACCCTGTATCAAGCGTATTGTTCCAGGAGACTTAGAAGTACTAATTCATTTAATCCTCCCCAGAACCCTGAGTCGTTAAGTATTACTGCCGTCTGTAATTTGGTGATCCTCAAGAAAATTACTTCCATAACAAGGCAGAGGCAGGACCCAGCCTGGGTGGGGCTGAGAACACAAAAGAGTTGAGAGGAAGAAAGAGTTAAAAGGATCTGCTTTTTGAAAATGAACCAACAAGAACAACAACAGAAGCAGGGAAAGAGGACAGAAAGAACAGCAGCTGAGGGTGAAAGTGATTCTGTTTTGTTTTGAGGCTATTTGAATGTTAAGTGTTTATCAGCTGAAGGACAGAATCTGGGTCTATTCAACAGGAAAAGCATCTTAGTGCCACTAGGAAAAGTGACACTTGGGGGGGGGGGTGCTATCTAGAGTCCGGGGAGCAGGTAGGGAAGGACACACAGAAGAGAAAAGCACACCACCACCAGACAACAAGGTCCCAGCGCCACAGCCTGGGTGACTGCACACTGAGAAGAGTAAGACCGGAGAGGGACCAGACAGAAACACAGTGGTGTGGCAGCCTCTCCCGTCCTTCCACTGCAGAGCTCAGCTGTGGGGGCTCGCGCTGGTTCCCTACAGACAGCAAGGGGTGCCCAGGACTCCTGGTGGGGAGATGTGTGTACCTAACCAAAGGGCAGAAGCGGCAGCTGAGGGCAGCGGATGTCCTGTGCCCCACTTACATTCTGTATGGAAAGCACTTGTGATCTTCCTCCTGAATTCCGAAGGAGGTCAGAGAGCACAGTTCAGGCCCTTACACTGTCATTTCAGAAGCGCACTGAGCTGCAGAGAGGGACGAATGCTCAGAGCAGCTGAGGCTGGCAGACAAGTCACTGCAACCGCTTTGGTGCAGCTCCTCGTCTGCACAGGGTGGCGCTGCCCCAGGCAGCACGCGGGCACGGGCGGATCCCGGAGGCAGAACCGACGGCTAGAGAACAGAAAAGGAGTAACGAGTAGATACTGGGAAAATTTTTGGATGGAAGCGTTAATTGGCTAGGTGAAACCTTGGGCTGGTAGGTTTTGTGGATTTAGCTGCAAAGTGGTATTAAAGGGTGTTAAAAAGTAACAGCTGTGTTTTAGATCATCTTATTTTACAATTTGTATTTCCTGAGTAAAAACACCAAGAACTCTTTCCCACAGACACCTCTACGGCAATCGTTATGGCAAAGTAAGAAACAGTATTTTAAAACCAATTATAAATAGGCAACAAAGACACTTCCTTTGAGCAATGCATGTTCTACTTGGATCAATTATAAAACCCAGTCACAAAACTGAAGACCTGCTCTAATGTTTAATATTTAATTTCAAAGTATAAATCTGCATGAAAATCATGTAACACCAAGAGAACAGAAATGATTTCTAGAAAAACTTTTTTTTTTTAAGTTAATGAAGAATTACAGAAAGAATGAAAACTGAACGGAGCAGACCCAAGTCACAGACTTGGATCAGACTGAGCTAATCATTCCTTGCAGATCCTGAACATCCTATCTGTCTCTTGAACTGTCAATGAGCGAGCTGGACTAGATTCAAAGCCACAGGTTTGCAAGCACAGATAATCGACCTTGCAGAACAAAACAGGTGTCTACTTAGCCAGACAGGCATATTCTCAAACCAACTTTAATTTATAAATTAAAAATCAATATTAATTGCTATGAAAAATAATAAATGCTATTAGTTAAGTACTCACATACTGAATAAAAACTATCAGATCTTTATTAGGTTTTAGGTCATTTGATTATAAATGAGAATGGAGCCCAGGACACTCTTCTGTTTTCTAAGTCTTTAAAAAATGCTTACAGAAATAAATGTTCAGTATACCTATTTAAATTCGCAGAACGCCTATATTTTTTATATGTTGTTGATGGCCTCATATTCTCAATTCTCATATTCTTCTAGCACCTTGCTCTGAAAATTGTACTATTTAACAAACACCATACTTCTTAGAATATTTTTTTAAATGCTGCATTGCTTTTTAAGTTTTAACTTAAAATCTGAACATTTACAGTCCTGTTATCATTAAAAATGCCAGAAGGTCACCCATTCCAAGGGATGTCACTGTGCAAATTCCATCAATTTTGGCAAAGCCACTACGAATAACAAAAAGGCCCCCAACTTTGTTTTCTATTCACCCTTCTTTCCCCATAATTCTGGATTCCTGCAGAATTAAATGCTGTTACCTAGTTTCCAACATAAAATATTAAAGCAATACAAAAGGCAGTGTCGGAGGAGAGTGGAATTGGAGAAGAAAAACAGAAGAGGGTAAGAGAACATTACACTGAGGACCACCACCACTCCATGGGGTGGAGATTATACCCATTACTCACACCACGAATCTGAAGCTTGGGGCGGGGGGGTGATGTAAAACTTGTCCAAATATGCCCAGCTGAGTAAATGGCAAAATCATACATTTTTCTTCACCAGGTCACAAGCCGAAGGAAGCATAGACTCAGCAGCAATAAAGGCAGAAAATCTGATGCCATAAAAATGGGGAAGCACCTGTAGCAAGAAACCTAGAGCATGACTGCAGGTTGAAAATGCCTCTGGGGCCAGGCAAATAATGTAAAATGAAGGGAATTCAGTGTAACTGGGGAACAGCTGTACATCGTCTAAAGAAGGCAGCGACACCTCACTTCAAGCAGGATTGTGGGCCTGCTGTTGCCAGACTCTGCTTCCTTTCGAGAGACACTAGAAATAATCTCATTTTTAAAATTAAACACTATGCTTCTTAAACAACATAAATCTGTGGACCACAAGCATCCAGCCTCTGGAAATGCCAGACTGCAACCATCTGGAAGTGCTACTATCATTTCGAACAAAGGCAAGTACGGAAAGCAAAGGGCAAAGAGGTACAGGTCTGACAAAAGCTGGAAGACTGTAAAGCCAGATGAATCATTGTATCTGTCTAATCAAAGCTGAACTTAGTTATTAACAATATGTTTTAGTCTCAATTTTTTTGGTTTTCAATTTCCCAAAGTTAAAGAAAGAAAGAGAGCTAAAGAGAAAGCGGGAGAGAAGACAAACTCTATAGTAGTGATGATTTTCATGTCCAGGCAAAAGCTACTCTTCAGTGTGTCAGTCAAGCTACTAGTTACAGAAACTCTAGTATCACCAATGCTGAACCAGCTGAGATTAATTGGGTAGTAGTGGGCAATCCCAGTCTCATCACACTCTCAACAAGCTTCTCATATGTTTCAGAATTACAGTGACAAAGCTGGACACATACATGTTAGTATATATGTAACAGGTCTGAAGCAACATCAAAAACATAAACATAAATAAAAAGCTGAGATTTCCAACACGGGAAAAATTTTCGTTATTAGATTTAAATATCTGAGAGGCTAGAATGAGGACAACCTAAAATTCTAATTACCAGGCATCAGAAAGGTGGAGACATTTTTCAACAATTAAAACTGATGGATTTCCCCAATTATTTCACTATTTTGAAGTCTGTTCACTTTGAATACATGTACCTGAAGTGGCTTACTTTTTAAAACCAAAAGGGGAAAATCACTAGTTCAACCCATTCTTTTGTATACTCCATAAAAGAAAAACAGTTGTGGGGGGGGGGGGGATATACATAGTTTAAGACATAAAAGATCCAAGTAACCAATGAGTACAAGTGGGGTTCCATACATAAGGGTGGAAAAGAGTGATCTCCAAAACCAGTATATACCTACATTTGTGGGTTTTCCAACAAAGTGTAGAATTAGTCCTTTTTAATTAGTCCCTCATCTTAGCCAACAAAACATAGCCAAGGGAAAGTAGGAATATCCGTATGTCACATTTCAAGTAAGATCTTGAAATTAAAACAGACATATTTCATATGTCCACCAAGAGATTTTTGGCAAATATTGTTTAAGCCAAAGCCACAAATGAGAACATAGCCATTATAGCTAACTCTTCTATCTCCACACATTCTCAATCTGTTGCATTTTCAAAGAAATACGTTTGTGAATAAATTCAAAACATTTTAGCTGTAAACACAAGAGAATCTCAGAGTAGAAAATGGCCAAGGAGTGAAAAGTGATTTTGTTTTACAGGTGAATGGCAACTGTTTTGAGGTTTCAAAGAAAACATTTTCCAAACCTTTTATCTGAAATCTCAAAACAATTCTTTTCACCTCTTCTTCTACAGCAATCTTCCTATGAATGACATCACCACATGATGAACTCTGCACCGGCACAAGCACTCAGTGCTATCATATGGACCCCACCACGTCTACTGACTCACTTTGTCATTATATTTCTGATTGGAAAAAAAGCAGCAGCAGTAAGCAATCTTAAGGACTGTTCACTCTGTCCTGTACGCTTCCCACAAAGCAGACACAAATTCAACCAACAAACATTCCCATACAAATCCTATTTTGACTCACAGGCATCACCACTAGTTCTATAAACATTTATGTACCAAACAAATTTTCCTTTTTTTCTTGATTTAGAAGGATCTGAATTCAACAGGAGCCTTCACTTTGCACAGGGATTTAACCTTACAACCCTCCCATCACCGAAATCACCATGTGAAAAGAAGCTCATTTGCATTTGGTTTTCATGTGAAAATAATGTTTCATTATTCTTAAAACTGGAAAATTTGCAGAGATGGAGAGAATAATTTTTTTTTCTTTGAACTCCAAGGCAATAGTTCATTCTAGCAGCAAGGGTTTTCCACATGCAAAAATCCAAGTACGGTCATTAACTGAAATTTTCTTTTGTGCAATGGATCTGCTGAGCAAAGTAATAAACTTAACAAGATATTTCATATCTGCTTTAGACCAATTCGTTAAATAATACCTAGAAAGTTAAGATGCCAGAGGCTCTTTACTTCAGCAAAAAGAAACTCAATTTTTTTCCTTTGGTCAGTAATTATGGGTTTCTGTAACTACCCAAAAATGCAATGAGGAATAAAGATTTTGCTTTAAAGAAAAAAGAAGTCAAATAGTCACTAGCCTAAAAGGATAAAAATGTAAAATGTATAGTTCTAACCTTCCCCTCATTTCTTTAAACAAGAAATTAACTACATCAAAGAAAAGCAAAACACTAAAGGAAAAGACCAAGGAGAAACTCGTGTCATAACAGTACAGTTGGGCACAAATGTTGCCCTCTTACTGGCTGCATATGTTTGTCAAGTTCCTTAGCTTCTCTGTGCCCATTTCCTCATCTTTGAAATGTCTTTTTCGTGGCCATGAATGAGGGATTCCATTTTGTCTTTTTTCTTTTTCTAAAGCTATGTCATTAAATTTTTGGATGCCAAGGGTATGATCTACTCTGCTAAACATAACCTAAAAGATTAAAAAAAAAAAAAAAAAAGAGTCACCACTTATAATCAAGTAATTTTACCATCCAGAATGTAATAAATTTTCTTTGTATGATATTTTTCAAATACGTGGAGAAAAAAAAAGGTGTTTTACCTATGCAAAAACCAGCGCAATGGGTAGAAACGTGAGCTGCCCCCACCATTCCCTGATCTATGAGGATTTATTTAGAAGTGCCCATAAGCTGGAACTTTCCACAGATGAAAACTAGTTGAACGTTTCTTTCAAACCCTAAACACACGAATGAAAAAAGATCCTGCTCATAAAACAAATACCTTCAGGGTCCAGAGCCAAATGGGCAAGATGAAAAGGTTTTTGCAGGAAATACTCAGAGGTGATCTGTTCGCACAGGTCTGTAAGCAGGTGAAAGAGCAGCCCGGAAGGAGGCTCCAAAGCTACAGTGCAGAGCTGGGGGAAAAAAATCACTGGGCAGCACAGGACAGCACCCAGGCAGTCAGGCATTCTCTGCCAGCACAGGAACCGCAGGGCCGCCCTGCCAAAGAATTAGAGAGAAAAACAGCAAACATAAGGCTATAAAGAGAGAGAGCACACCTCTACCAGCCCATTGCAAGTTTTAGGGAACAGCACCCTGTCCGAGTACCTCGGATGCCAGACAGAAGAGTGAGGTTCAACTCTGCGGGAAGAGAAAAGAAACGAAGGTTTCTCAAGTTAAGTGGGATCACCCCATACACGTTGGACCTCAGCATCGGGGGTGCGGCCTGCACTCAAGAGATAAGAAACTGGAACACTACTTCTTCAAAGCTTCAAAGAAACACCAAGCCTTACACAGCAGAACACAGGAGAGGAAACACAGCAGAACAAATCACGACAACATTACTAATGCATCTTTAATAGAGAGCAAGAAATGGAATAAAAACTAATTATACTCACACTTGAGTTTTATCTCATCCAAGCTAAAAACCGAACCATTGGAGAGCTAAGAGAAGCCCTGGCGGGTTTCGGGTTTGCTCCACGTAGGTTTCCTTTTGTTCAGGCAGGAGTTCCGAAACCTGAGACAGGTGATGCACTCGAGGCCCTGCTGTCCCTGTAATGCATTATGACACCCACTGTGGTGTCACGCGTCCAGTGTTGACTTTTGTCAAAACAATCTTACATTGCATTGCTGAACTCTCTGAGGAAGAGGTTTTAAAGTTAAGGTTACCCCTTGTCCGCTCCAATCTCCCATTTATGTGCCATCTTTCACCCATAAGAAATGAGCATCTCTCAGCACCTCGAGGAACAAAAGCCTCAACCCTATGCAAAGAATGGGGCATATGCCGTGGCAGTTCATTCCACATTTCCCTTCTTGACCGAACCCCACCTTGACTTAAGTGCCCACCTCTCCTGCCAACAGCCACGTGCTGCAGGAGAAAGGTGACCTAGCCCTAGCTCCAACAAGTGGATTGTGATTTCTAAACCACTCATGGTACCTGGCTTAGAATAGAAGTGTGCCAAGTCTTCCCAACGCAACGAGAAATCCAGCCAGGAGCTTCTGGGAAAGATTTCTTAAGAAAAAGTATCAGTTTCTTCCTGTGCCCTCTTCTTCTACAGACTATCATTTCTGGAAGTCCTATCTGGAACTTCTGAAGTAGCTTCTGACCAAGAAGAAAGCCTTCCTGAGAGCAAAGCCCCAAGTTAGAGATGGCAGAGGTGAGAGACAGATAGGACTCAGCTCCTTGATGACAGCCCTGAGCTCCTGATCACACCACCTGTTGTCTGAACCCCACGAACTTCTGGATTCTTAGTGCCGTGAAATACTAAATTCCTTCATGATTGAAGTATGCTTGATTCAGGCTGTCTACTGCTTGCAGCAAACCCTGGGTGGCTCAGTTGGTTAAGCGGCTGCCTTCGGCTCAGGTCATGATCCCAGCGTCCTGGGATCGAGTCCCACATCGGGCTCCTTGCTCAGCAGGGAGCCTGCTTCTCCCTCTGCCTCTGCCTGCCATTCTGTCTGCCTGTGCTCGCTCTCCCCCCCCCCCCGATAAATAAATAAAATCCTTAAAAAAAAAAAAAAAAAAAAAAAAAAGGCATTCATGGTGTGGACCTCCTCATCTGGTCACAGAGTAGGATTAACTTTTTGGCTTTCTTGGAATCAGGTGGCCCATGTAAAGTGAACCCTAGAACTCTCTTCTCCTTCTGCATGGCAACTAGTTCTAGACCGTGCTTGTTCCATTAGCCTGGATTCCTGAGTAATAACGTTATGCAGATCCGCCCCCCCTCCAACCTACTGCTAATGCACAACAAATATTTTAACACGAACAGGAATTAAACCTTTACTATTTTAAGCCACTAAATCACTTGGCAGTTATTTGTTAGCCTAATGTAAGGTAGTCTAATACATTTTATGTTAAAAAAAAATAAAAACGGGGGCGGCTGGGTGGCTCCATCAATTAAGCATCTGATTCTTGATTTCAGCTCAGGTCATGCTCTCAGGGTTGTGAAACTGAGCCCTGCATCAGGGTCCACGCTGGGTGTGGCACCTGCTTAAGATTCTTTCTTCCTCTCTTTCTGACCCTCCTCTGTCATGGGTGTGTATGCACTCTTTCTCCAAAAAAAAAAAAAAAAAAAAAAAAAAAAAGAGAGAGACAGAGACAGAAAAGAAAGAAAGGAGAAAAGAAAAATAGAAACACTAATCAGAGTTCCCAGTTATCGCAAATAGAAGAGGAAAAAATATACTTATAAATCACGTTTCCATTTTCCCTACCCAGATGTAAAGAAACAGCAAAAAGAGTTCGCTCAGAGAAAATAGGAAGAAAGAATTTCAGAGGAAAAAAAAGAGAATACCTTTTAAGACAACCACAGCAGTAAATGCCCAGTTTGAACAAACAAAAGCAGTTACAAAGTATCTTACCAGCACATGATAAAGCACTGTTCTGTGTAAACTTTTCAGGCTTCCTTCCCCACATTGGGGGGGGGGGGGTGGTCATTAAAGGGAAGGGAGTGATCTAGAGAAGACTGATATTGCTAAGAACCCGAAGAAAGGAAAAGAATGAGCCAACGAGCTAACAAAGCATAGCAGTATCAGATTCTGGACATTCTGGCCAGTGACAATAGTTTTCAACTTATCTATAGCTACACAGAATTAAAGGATTTATAATGATCATCTATCCAGAAGACAACAAAGGAAAGAATATAAAACATCTAAACCTTAACAGCCTTCAAAAAACTACTGGTTCATTTCACTAGATCAGTTATTTCAAAATGCTATTTCGAACTCAAAAACAAAACTTTGCCCATTATTAATTTCAAGAAATCTATCTTGTCCTAGTGTCACATACTTGGGATCCTACAAAGTCTATAGCAGTTTGATGCTTTCTGCAACACATTATAAAAATTAAAATCTCAAGTTGTGTTTTTTTTCCTCTCTTACATGTGGAATCTGGTGTTCCATGCATATCATTAAGTTACCCTCATAGCAAATCAGAAGAGAAACAGCTTCCATTGCCCTCTGGTACAGCAGGGAAGCAGGCCTGTCTTTGACATGTCAGAGTGGCCCACGTCTTTGATACTGGGGATCCAAGGTAGTTGACTCTACCACACTTCCCCCAAGCGCTCTGCCCTTTCTCGGTGTAACCACAAAGCATGTAGTCTACTCTCTGCGCATCAAGCCTTCTCTGACAGCCAAACACGTTTTAGTCCACAGACACGTGGTAGAGAAAGGGTTCAGGAAACGTGTAGAGCCAGCAGCCTGCACACTTCCAGGAGGAGCCAAGCTTACAGACAGACCCCTGCACACATTCTGTACACACCGGGACATGGCCTACCACCCCAGGGGTGATCCCCAACAAGCCCCTGGCCCCAAGCACAGTCGGACAGAGTGACAAGACAGGTGACGGGGAACGGCTGCTGCGCAAGCATCAAAGGAATTCCCCAGAACAGGAAGTGCTGAGCGAGCGGCTCGGCCCAAGTGAGAGGCCAGTAGCGAAGACGGAGCACGATGGGCATGGTGCCTCAGAGAGGGTTAGATGGGAAAGCCACTCCGGACAGCTGCACCAGGGAGGACAGCAGGGCGGAGCCCACAGGCTGACCGACTGGTTACGGACTGTGACAGAAAGCATTTGTCACACAGCCCTCACTGGGAATCAAGCGTAGGGGACAGCTCCAGGAAATTAACCCCACTCCAGAAGAGCTGACTTCAAGAAAAAACAAAAGCCTCAATGCCACAGGACTAAAAATCACGGTGGTATCTTTTTCTTCAGCCCATGATAAGAAATTTTACAAAAGCAGTCAATTTCTCTAAGCAAAGTTGCAAAGGAAAAAAATGCCAAACTTTAAAAATCACTAGCTTTAAAAAACCCACTCCTTTACGAATCTAATTGTTTCAGTCACACAATGTCATATCCCCAGTAAGGCAAAGTTCATCCAGGGAGTTGGTAATGAGGGCATGGTCTGTCCTGTTTCAATGTTTATGCTGCAATCAGTAATGAACTTTGAAAAAGCCCCAAGCCCTTAGCAGGGCACCTGAAAACAGCGACACACATTTCCTGACACTGAACTGATCACATTCTCAGTGGCAGCGAAAAGATTCAGACATCCATCAGGGAACACACGACCAGATGCCAACAATGCAGCCAAGTGTCCATGCAGCCTACAGAAGGACTCTGTATGGATTCAGTAAATATAGTTATTATAATTACTATTATTAAAACAAGCCCCCAGTGATTTTCCTCTAATCAAACTCTCCATATATACCATATTATAAAAGTCTTCTTATGTGAATTAGACTCACTTGATTAATATTTGAAAAGGGGACTATTAAAATGATAAAACATTTAGAATGAAAACATAAATACCTTAAACAATTACATTTTAACATAAAACATAAGTGTGTACTCATTCATCAATCATCTGATGTACAGCCAAGTATAAACTCATGGTCCTTACATAAACCACACTTACAATGTATTCTCTAAAACATTCAGTTTGGGTTTCTTTAAAGTGGGAGCCACTGATTTGTGGAACAAATGCTGAGAGCCCACTACAAGTCCAGCACTGTTCTGGAAATTACTAAGACTTTTACTCTGAGACAGAAGCCTCTGGAGGAGGCGCCTGGGTGGCTCAGTGGGTTAAGCCGCTGCCTTCGGCTCAGGTCATGATCTCAGGGTCCTGGGATCGAGTCCCGCATCGGCCTCTCTGCTCAGCAGGGAGCCTGTTTCCTCCCCTCTCTCTCTCTCTGCCTGCCCCTCTACCTACTTGTGATCTCTCTCTGTCAAATAAATAAATAAAATCTTAAAAAAAAAAAAAAGAAGTCTCTGGAGGGTTTTGAGAAGAGTGACACGATCTGACTTAAATTTTATCAGGACTGTTCTGGCCAGGAGAATGCAAGGAGGAAGACAGGTCATTAAGAGGCGCATCATAAATCCCGGAGACAGATGACCAGGCTTCAGCTAAGGAGTTAGCAGCGGAGGTAAGTCAAATCCTGGACATATTGTGAAAATGGAGCCAATATAATATTCAACTCAACTGGTAGAGAAGAACCGAACAGGCAAACCAGAAAACTGGCCCCCAGCCTCGAACACTTCTGAAGAACAGCCAATGTGATAAGCAGTAGACAGTGACGTCAATTAAGAGCTTCTACCATAAAACAAAGCTTGCTTCATCTGAGAATAAATTTGCTGAGTGATTCCTCCTTAATTCTAACTCCAACTCCAGCCTCGTCTCTGCCCCATGCCCTCCAGTACAATCTCCATCTTCATTCCTGGTGCACAAAACTAACCGCTTTCCCCAAACTCTGCATACTCTTTCAGGGCTTTGAGGCCTTTGCAAGTGTCCCCCTCCTCCAAAAATGCCTCCAGCATCCCTACTTTCTTCATTTGGCAAACTCTTCTAGACACACATGAAACAGAATTTCACATCCCATCCTAGAAGGTATATACATGAATGTGAAACAAAGAAAAATGGATTCTAACTCTGAAGGATGTTTCAATTTAATATAGGCACCTCGCTGACAGATGGGGGTGCACTTGTGAGCACAGCGTTACATATGAATCTGTCGGGTCACTGTCCTACACCCAGCGTTCCTAGAACACTGTGTGTCACCGATGCCGCAATAGGAAAAAAGCTATTAAAAAAAATGTAAGTACCTCACATGGCACAATTTTTTCAATTACTGCTTCCTATTTTTGTTTTGTTTGTTTTTAAAGATTTTATCTATTCACTTGACAGAGATCACAAGCAGGCAGAGAGGTGGGGGGGGGGGCAGGCTCCCCGCTGAGCAGGGAGCCCAATGAGAGGCTCGATCCCACAAGACCCTGAGATCATGACCTGAGCCTAAGGCAGAGGCTTTAACCCACTGGGCCACCCAGGCAACCTTGTTTGTTTTTTTACATCTTGGGAATCTTAGTGCTCTCTCCATAAAAGCCTCTTCCTTTAAAGTTCTTGACATGCAGGCATATTCTGTGGGATTAAATCCAAGTTCTTCATTTTCTCTACTTGGGCATTTTCTCGATCTGGGCTTTTGAACTTCAGCACTTTTGACATTTAGAAACAGATAATTCCTCATTGTTGGGGGTTGTCCTGTGCATTTTAAGAATGTTTAGCAGCATCTCTGGATTCTACTCACTAGATGCCAGTATTTTAAACCTCTTCCCGCCCCCAAGCAGTGGCAACCAATTTTTCTCCAGAGACTGCCAGGGACAAACTAGACTGTTTGAGAACCAGTGTTCCACACAATTATTCCTGAAAGTGACAAATTATTCCCATTTTACCTTTGAAATTTAAGAATTTAGGGACGCCTGGGTGGCTCAGTTGGTTAAATGTCTGCCTTTGGCTCAGGTCATGATCCCGGGGTCCTAGATCGAGTCCCACATTGGGCTCCTTGCTCAGTGGGGAGCCTGCTTCTCCCTCTACCTGCTACACCCCTGCTTGTGCTCACATGCTCTCTCTCTCTCATTCTCTCTCTGACAAATAAATCTTCAAAAAAAGAGAGAAATTTAAAAATTTAGTTCATTGTGATAAAAATTACAACCTCAATGAAATGAAATAAAGAAAAATCCTGGCTGGGGCACACAGGTGGCTCACTTGGTTGTCTGACTCTTGATTTTGGCTCAGGTCATAATCTCAAGGTCACGAGACCAAGCCTCGCGCTGGGCACCGCACTTAGCAGGGAGTCTGTTCTCCAGATGCCCTCTCTTCATCTCCCTCTCCCCTCCCCCAACTCAGGCTCTAAATTATAAATAAATAAAGTCTTTAAAAAAAAAAAAAAGGAAAGAAAAAGAAAAATCCTGACATTGATATAAAAACACTCCACTCAAAATGGCATTAAAGCAAAGGGTGAGTGAAAATGAATGTAAGAACAAAATCACCAGGGCAACTGGGTGGTGTAGTTGGTTTTGCCTCAGGTCAGGTCGTGATCTCTGGTCAGGAGACTGAGTTCCGCGGAGTGCAGTAGTCTGCCTGGGACTCTCTCTCCTCCCGTTGTCCCTCCTGCTCGTGTTGGCACTCTCTCCCTCCCTAAAATAACTAAGTAAATCTTTAAAAAAAGAAAGAAAGAAGAGCTAAATCACCACTCCCACATATGAGGTGCCTACTCTAAGCATTGGGGAACTGGGGATACAACAGTGGATAAAACCGTGTTTGGGTACTTCTATCCCTCACATCAGACCGGAAAGCCAACATAAAGCATTCGTGGTAGAGTGCCCAGTCGAGATTAGTGCCATGAGAACCGTCCATTATGAGATTTAAATCTAAGACTTAAACATTGTCATTCCTACAACCACAAAGCCTAGAAGAAAAACATCATGGCCTGAGTAGCTATAAAGGATATACATATCCTGAGATCTGATTTCTCACTATTCGTAACATTTATTAGCAAATATGACGAATGATAAAGAAAAAGGTAATGCAGAAAAGGGGGAGAGTAATTTAAACATTATTTTCCTAAGGCATGGAGACAAGATGCTTGGGAATATTGCCAGAAAATACAACCTGTTTCTCTTTCATAAATTATTTTAATACCTATTCACCAGTGTACTAGACTATCTCTGGTGCAACACTTACTTCAGATGCGACTAAAAACATCTGTTATTGACATTCCATTAGAAGGAAAAGATAACTTCCTAATGATGTACTTGACCATAATAAAACGTTACTACACATGATCATTCCTACCTCACCAAAAACCAAATATGAAAACTTCGCATTACTTCTACAAAAATTAATGAAGGTTCAGTTCTTTGATTCTGTCCTACTACTTGGTCTCCTACATATTCAGTCAAGGATTCCACATGTCAGGAATCCTTCCTATGATATTAAATAGCTATTTTTTTCTATGTTTACAATTTTTGGAATGTATTTCGCAGTACAAAACATGGCACAACATGCACCCACATCTTCACTTTCCTTTCCATGCAATCGTTCACTCCTGTTCTCCCCTGAAGATCTGACAGAAGTGAGGGGTTGCTGAGGGGTTGATTTTATTTTGTTTAATTGCACGGCCACCTCCGATAAGGATCTACTGAGACAATAAGAGATCAGAAACTTGAAATGATAACCCACACTCAAAAGGCCTGAAAAAGACACTAAATATATAACAAGAACAGAATCTAACCTTGACCACCCCATGAGGACTCCTTTCCACTCACCAAGGCTTCCAGACAAAATACAACAAGATCAAACTTCCTTGGGCTACAGAACCACCCTCACTCAAGAGAATATCCTGGCAATTCAAACCTGGTCCATTATCTATTTACACTCGAGAGTCTATCTCCACTCATCGTTCCTTTATTTATTTCCCACCACCACCGGCATCCCAAAACACAACACAACACACCTCGGGTCATTCCAGTTGCCCTCCTCCCGTGCGTATCTATTTAGAAAATTGGAAACATAAGCAACAATTCAGGATCTATTAGTAAACGGTCACATGTGCGAAAGCAGAACTAAAGTAATACTTATTTTTTAAAATTTTACAGGATTAAAAAAAACATCCCTTTGCCTCTTTCTATTCCTGTTTGGATTTTAAGATGTTCCCTTGAACTCCTCCTCTCCTGCGTGTCTGCGTCAGCACCACCCTGACTGCGACTACAACCTTAAGAACTACTCTCCGTCATCCCTCACCCCACCCCCACCACCCGCCAAAAAAAGTCCTTTAAAATACGTTCAAAGGAAGTAAATCCTTTGGAACAGATTGCCGTCTATTCTTCCAATGCCTCCTACCCTCATCTGACCTGAAATGCTTTCTCTGGGTGTTTCAGTACTATTTGTAAATAGATGCCAGAAGCAGACACAACTTTTCCGTGATTTACCAAGAGTTATCAATCCATGGAGTCACTTGAGAATTTCCTTTATAGCTATCTTCTGGAGTTTGCTTTTTGTTTGGGGTTTGGTTTTGTTTTTAAGGAGCAGAGCAGGAAATGGAGGGGGGAAAAAAGAGCCACACAGTGCTGAGCCCCCCCCCCATCTTTCCCCTCCCCCCGCCTTCGTGCACCCTCAGATGAATGTGAGAACTTCCTGCAGTGAGAACAGCATGAATAGGACCTGGCATCTAGACGGGAAAGATAGTACAGGACTATGAATGCTCTGAATAAAGCTTCTATGCAGCCACTAAATTAAAGGAATTCAGGAGCTACACAAAGGGCCTAGCTATTTAATGGATTCGGTCTTTTATTTTACAGTATAATTAGGCAGCATACAAATGAAAGCCTTTCCCAAGGAGCTGGACGGCACTAACAAGGCCAGATGACTGTCCCCGACCGCTCCCCCTTTCTCCCCTTGAGCTGATGTTGTTCTTGCTCTTAGACAAACATTTCAGGAGGAAGTTGGCTAGATATAATAATTTAATCCACCCTTTAAAGAAGTACAAATTCTCCTGTACCTAGAGGTCAAATTCTGAGGTGACTTCGAATTATACTACCTTACAGAGTCTCATACAAATGAATTATTTTTGAGGCGGTGGCCAGACAGGGAAAGAAGACTACCTCTTCCCTTTCACAAAAACCCGCTATGCTTCACATTTATTTCTAAAACAATAATAATAATAGAAAATGGTTCCAGACCAATTCTGCCTATTAGGCTCATGAATAACTCGTAGGAAAAACTCATCCCACATCTCAGCTGTGCGGCTGTTCTAAGAATCAATCCAAGATTCACTCTGGATCACCTACATCCGAGCTGCCATACTCAAGTCAATCGGCAGTTCACACTGCAGTTCAAAGAAAACAGCTCTCACGTCGTGCACCTGGGAATCCGGGGTACCTGAGCAGCAGGACATAAAGTGAACAGACACAGAGCCCCACAGATGTGTCTCATTTCCACTTCTACTGTACTTGGGCCCTTTCATTTTATCTTTATTTTCTTCTGCCCAGGCCCTCCACCCAAACGGTGACCTGAGATCTACAACGCTAAGAAGGAAGGGGGAGGGGAGAGCTTTTTTGAGATGCAGCAAAAAGGCATTAATGAACTGCAGAAGAACGAATTCCCAGGAGCTTGTAACCACCTAAGAAATTCATCCTCACTACCAATAAAACTATAGAATATAATCTTTACATGACAGCGACAAGTGCACAAGTAGCCAGAAATACCGGAAAAAAAAGCAAGAATAAATGTAAAAGATGTAACTTCAGTAGTCAGAAATCCAGAGATAATTTGAATCTCAACAGAACTCTGAGAAAAACCATAAAAATATTAAGTGCCGGGTTTTCAATACTGTAAAGGCTTTTTCCTCTACGTATGTAAAAATGAAGTGGTTGTATTAATGATCACAAACGAGTATTTTGTGTGTGTGTGTTTGTGTGTGTGTGTGTGTGTGTAGGAAAGGGGGGGGCGAGAGGTAGAAGACGGACAAGAGTAGGGGAGGGAGAGAAATGACACCAGACTTGTCTAAGTCTGTAAACTTGAAGCCTCATGAGGATGTGAAGTGCTTCTGTCTCATTCATTTCTACATCCCCAGTCAACTCACATCTGCACAAGGCGGCAATTGACACACGGTTTGCCAAAAGAAAGATGTTGGAAGATGGGTATTATGGGCTGAACCGAGTCCTGCCACAATTCACTTGTTGAAGTCCTAGCCGTCCAGGGCCTCTGAATGTGAGTGTATAGGACCTTTAAAAGAGTGATTAAGTTAAAATGAGGCTTTGGCGTAGGCCTTAATCCAATCTGACTAGTGCCCTTATAAGAGGGCACACAAAGGGACACCAGGGTTCCAAGTGCCCAGAGGAGGGGTCATGTGAGGACACAGGGAGAAGACAGCCATCTGCAAGTCACGGAGAGGGGCCTCCGCAGAAACCAAACCCGGCAATCCCCTGATCCTGGACTTCTCCAAGAACAGAGAGAAAACAAACAAACAAACAAACTGCTGTCCTTTATGCTACACAGCGCGGTACTCTGCGACGGCAGCCCTGGGAAACTAACACAGTGGGGAAGAGGGAAACTAGGAAGGAAAGAATAAAATTAAAAGGAAGAAGCTGAAGAGTTAACCAAACTATTAAGTGTCATCTCTAAGCTTCCAGAAACTAACTCTTTCTCCTATATACTTTTCCAAAGTGCAACAAATATATTTTTGACAAGAAATATGTTCTTTTTTTATACTGGGAGAGGGGGTGTGGTAAGTCTGTCCTTTTTTCCAAACCCCAAGACATTTGAAGCTGGAGAATATGAGGCTGTAAAAACTTACGTATTTATACAAGCACTAGTAAGCCTGTGGGTAAATCCAACCATGTGCTGATTAAATAAAAGTAATGTCTAAATTCAGGAGTATAAAGTTAGGAAAAAAAAAAAAAAAAAGACCAGTTGAAAGTAACACCAAAGAACAGAAGAAATATTACCAGAGTTAAAGTAGTCTAAAGTCTTTGGGGTTTTATTTTATTTTTAAGAGATACAGTTTTAGAATGGTGATTAACTACAGACTGTTAATGGTGGTTTAACATACTCAAGTTAAATATTTTAAGGTAACCACTAAAAGAATAAACAAATATAAAACTTCCAGATGAACAGAAAGTAAGATGAGAACTAAAGGAAACCCTACCAAGTAAAGAGAATAGGAGAGGGGAGAATAAATTAAAAGCAAATAAATGGATGGAAATGTAAATGAACGGGCTTCATTTACAGACTCTCATATTAAATTGTAAGCATGCTTTACAATGTTTAGAAATAGGGCAACAACAGCAAAACAGAAGGAACATCAAGGAAAGCTAATGTGATCACATCAGTATCAAATAAAATATCTGTTAAGGCAAAAGTGTCTTTTAGAAATAAAAAAATCACTAGATAACAATGAAAAAAGATCAGTCAAAAAGATTAAAATTCTGAATTTACTTGCAATTTATCAGCACAGTCTCAAAATACATATAGCAAATTTCATAAGAATTAAAGTGGAAATTTAATGAATTCACAATTACTGAGAAAGATTTTAACGTGCTGTCAACAGATTGAACACCCAACAATTGGTAAGGCTACAGGAGATCTGGATGATACAACCAACAAGCATGATCTCAAGAACATACATTACAGCCCAGCACCCAGCACCCAGCAATGAAAATCCACCTGCTTCTCAAAGAGACATGGAACAATTATAGAAACCCACCAGGCCACAAAGTCAACCTCAACAAATCCCAATGAATCAGTATCCGTCAGGCACTTTCTCTGACAATTATGCCATAGTTAGCAATAAATAACTCAAAAGAAAAAAAAAATCACAATAAAATGACAAAATATTTAGAACTGAACTGCGTATCAATGAAAACTAAAGCAGCTCAGTGAATTTGTGGGATACCACTAGAGTAGTATTTTTTTTTCTCAAAGATTTTATTTATTTATTTGACAGACAGAGATCACAAGTAGGCAGAGAGGCAGGCAGAGAGAGAGAGAAAGGGAAGCAGGCTCCCCGCCGAGCAGAGGAGCCCAATGCAGGGCTCGATCCCAGGACCCTGAGACCATGACCTGAGCCAAAGACAGAGGCCCAACCCACTGAGCCACCCAGGCGCCCCATAAAATAGTATTTTTTTTTTTAATTTGACAGAGATAAGAGACCGCAAGAGAGGGAACACAAGCAGGGGGGATGGGAGAGAGAGAGAAGCAGGCTTCCCGCTGAGCAGGGAGCCCAATGCAGGCTCCATTCCAGGACTCTGGGATCATGACCTGAGCCAAAGATAGACCCTCAAGGACTTAGCCACCCAGGTGACCCTACTAAAGAGTATTAAAGAGGAATCTATGGGCCCCTATAGACTGTGTGTGTGTGTGTGTGTGTGTGTGTGTGTGTGTGCGCGCGCGCGCGCGCAAGCCCTCAAGCATGTCCCCTTCCTAAGTTGAAACCTAATCCCCAGTAAAGTAAGTAAAGATACTAAGAGGTGGGGCCTTTGGAGGTGATCAGATTATGAGGGTGGAGGCCCCATGAATGGGGTTAGTGCCCTAATAAAAGAAACCCAAAGAGCCCTCTCCCTTCAGACCTATGAGGATACAGGAATTCAGCAGTCTCTAACCTGAAAGAGGGACCTCCCCAGACCCTAGCCAAGCTGGCACCCTGATCTCAGACTTCTAGCCTCCAGAACTGGGAGAAATACATTTTTGTTATTCAGAAGCCACCCAGTAAATGGTACTTTGTTCTAGCAGCCCAAATGGACTAAAAACTGGTCTTGGAAAAGGAGGACTGAAAATTAATTCACTAAGCATCTGACTTTAGTTAGGAATAAAATGAAACTTCTAAAAAACTGATTGACAGAATTAAAAATAAGGGCATACATTAATTAAGTATGGGGAGAGGGGAACATAAGTTTCAGTAAAACCTAATGCTGAGTCTTTCAAAACCCAAATAGTAGTTACAAATTGTGGTTGAACCAACACTAAAGAGAAGGCACATACAAAGGAAACATAACGTAGTAGAGATTTCAATAGTGTTGGAAAAACATAGAATATTTTCTAGAAAAATGTATCTTCCCAAAATTGACCCTAGAAAAATTAGAAAACCTGACTATAGCTTAACCACTGGATAAGTTGAAACAGCAATTGAAAAACTACAGGTCCAGAAGTTTAAGCAAGTTCCACCAAACATTCAGGAAACAAACAGATAACTCCTATCTTATACAAACTATTACAGAAAAAAATTTTTAAAAGGTCCCAATTCACTTTTTGAGGCCAGCAAAACGCTGAAACCAAAAGAGGAGAAAAATGGTTCAAAAAGGGAAGTTTAAGCTAATTCCACTTGTAAAACATAAAATACTACTTAAAATGTTAGCTAATTGACCAAGATAATTTTTTAAGTTTCAAGAATTAATATATCTTTTGATATCAGAAAAAACTAAATATATAATTCATCACATTTCAGAGATTAAAGGGGGAAAAAAGAAAATCTCTAGGTACAGAAAAATAATAAAATCAATACTCCTTTCATGATCTTAACAACAAATTTCTCTAAGACACCTAACCTTATAAAGTTTATCAATTAGTAACTTAAATCAAATTAAATGGCAAAATGAATTCCCTTTAAAGGAACAAAATTCAAATAAGTTTCCCATCGCCACCTTCTTTCAACACTGTATTAAGAGTCCAAGGCAGTATGACAAGAGAAAGAAATTATATGTTTACGACCCGAAAAAAATAATACCACCACTATTTGCAAGGTATATCATTAACTACACAAAATAATTCAAAGAAACATACAAACTATTAAAATTATCAGCAACAAAAAATTAACAAGAACTCAGCAAGTTTGCTAGATTTAAGATCAAAGCACAAAAATAAATTGCATTACTATGCACCAGAAAACAATTTTTAAAACTTTGAATCTACCACATATAATATGGAAAAACATAAGATACAGAGGAATGAACATCACAAAGCATGTACCAGGTTGCTGAGATCATAAGGTGTACACAGGCATGCACCTGAAAATAAAATAAAATAATAAACAAAATAAATGAAGTAAAGCCTACATGTGAATCAAGTACAGCAAAATGTTACATTCAACAAAGCCGGGTAATAGTAATACAGGTATTCCCTGTGTCACTCCCAACTTGTCTCCAGGCTCAAAGTAGCCCACAACAACAACAACAACAACAGTTCTTTAAATGAAAAAACACTGCAAAGCTAAAATCATTTGGACAAAATCAAACTAAATTAATTGCTATTTAAAGCACATTATTCAAGTAGTGTTCACCTTACAATGTTCAAAGGTTGTTACAGGCCATATGTACAAAAGAAGAAAATCAAATTGCATAAATGAAACGTAACTATTTAACAGCAGGGAAGTGTTAACATCGAAGAAAACCTCACTACAAAAAATCAGTTTTTCTTCCAACTATCTTCCTCTCCTTATTAATATATAACAATTTTATGAAGTATGCACTACAATCTTTCCCTTGGAGGTCCAGAAATAGAGCGAGTGCTCAGCTCTCTAGATTTAATAACTCTGACACAGACCATCTCTGACACGGCTCACTTGAAATAAGGACAGTATTTTATCTTTGGGTCTTCCATTTAAATCAGTATTCCTCCAAACTGCAAAGAATCTTACCATAATTTTCCTTTTATCTTTATGTAGAAAAGAAACATTAGCTAACTTTTATTAACAGTAACTAATTTCTTAAATACAGTAACTAAAAGAGGCAACAGTAACATGAAGTTTTCTTTTAATCGGGGATTTCTCACAGATCTGGTCCAGTGATTATCATCATTTAAATGCTGAAGCTGTTTTGAAAAATGTAAAGCATTTTGCAAGGGCAGAGTGGTGATACTCCTGTTGTTGTTGTGATTATTAAAATCAGTTACTCAAAAAAAGTCCTATCTTTCAACACTACAGTGCTTCCCTGTAACAGTCAATCTTACTATGTGAAGATACCAAATGTTTTCAATGAGAGTTTATCATTTCTCCCACAAATGCCACTGAGAGACTTTGAAAACTGAAATTCCTTACTAGTAATAGTACCACTTGTTCTTTTTGGGTCACAATAAAAAATGTGCAAACTGAGCTATATTTCTTAGTGACATGTCAGTTCATTCATAATGTAGTGTCATCCAAACTACATTTTCATATTTTATCACTAAGAAATAAGAATTCAGACTGTTTTAGAGCATGCTACTGGTAAGCTGTATTTATTTTTGTGCTTCTTTTTACTCATGAGAAATTAAATATTCTCCTGGAGTCAAAGTGTATAGAACCTGACCTTACTCCCACTTTTATAAAAGGTTGTCAATAAACAAGGAAAAGTTCAGAAAGGCTGAATATAATTCCCCCCGCCAAAAAATTATAATTTAAAAAGAAATTTTATGAAGTAATCTCTATGGTCAATGTGGAACTCAAACTCACAACCCTGAGATCAAGAGTCACATGCTCCACCTATTAAGCCAGGTACCCCCCCAGTTACAATTTTTTAAGTATTAACTGTTATAACACAACTAAGATTAAACTCTAAAACACAAAGATATCTTTCAAGTATTGTTTTTGGCAATATGTAAATGCCAGGTTTAAAAACTTTACCAAATTATACCTGATACGCCTCCTAAACTACCCTCAAGTCTGTGAGCTCTGTCCATGCTGTACTGCCTCCCTTTTGCACACTTGCTACACATACTTGTTAACACTGGACACAAACCAAACGAAGAACTAAACTCCAAATTCTTAAGGCAAAATAGGGAAGTCCAGCCAGTAAGTTCTCCAAACACAAGTAAACTGAAATCTCTTACTGGGAGATCTACTGCTAACTTAAATGTTATTAATGATGAACATTTATACACCTATAGAGGTTATTTCTAATATTGTACAATGTACACTATACACATCACAATTACATTCACTTTTGATAATGCATGCCAATGGAAGAATAGAGGAACTCACGTCAATGAAATTTCAAACATGGATATACAAGATTTTTTCTCTTTTACTATGTTTTCTCCATTGGGTAGTTTTGTTTACTGGTTCCTGTCCTCCATCACTCAGTCAACAACAATTTACTGAGCGGCTACTATGTGCCAAGCATTCTGTTAGATTCTAAAACTATAAACACCAATTTCCATGGGGGCATGAGAATAGATCCATACAATGCACTGAGCAAGCCTTATGACAGAGACACAAAGCACAATGGGAACACCAGCAGGCACTCTGACCATGTATCTGAAGAAACATCAATTGTTAGACCAGCTGGAATGAAATTTTGCTTACTTTTTAAAATGGTTTTGAAATTTCCCTAACAACACCAAAATCCCTAAAATAAAAAAAACTTTTACCTGTTTCCTGTTTTACTATCATTGTCTCATCAAAAATAGGAAAATAATGCAATGTATAAAGACAACAGCAGGGTAACAGTTTCACTAATAAAGTAACTAATGAACCTGCCCTTAATTGAAAATGTGACTTTGTGCACAAATGACCCCAGGACCTCTCTCATTTATGGATAAAGAGGGTACAAAAAAGAGATCCTCAACAGGTATAATCTCACTGAATGTGTTCCTGAAAGGACATAAAACTGTAATGCCGTATTCCAACTTCACTGAAACAGAAGTTGATTGCTAATGTGCCAAGAGAACACCGTGAATTGGTGTTTTTTTAAATTTCCCCCATCAAACATGCTTGATACTCACCACAGCTTATTACTGCTGGGGCTGAGTTAGGGGAAGTTGAGAGTGTACAACAGGGAATGTTTATATACTACTCATTTGACGAAGGGTACTAATTTTTCTTTTCTAAGAAAGGGAAAATGGAGTGGGCTAGGGTGGGGGGGAGCAAAATAAACCTTTCTGTAAAAATTAATGTGAGGCTAGTAAAAATGCCTTTATGCTCAGACCATGGCCCCAGTAATTTGAGAGCATCTTGGGTTCTCAATGCAGAGTCAGTGCAGCAGGGGAAGGAGCTAGGTGGCCGTAGGGAAGGCTAGAAAGAGAAAGAAAGCACATGGAGGAGGGTACACAGGAAAGATAGAAAACAGGGTATTCTTAGTGTATCCAGGATATAAAGCTTAACAAATATAAAAAAGACAGGGTTCTTTCATCCTCCTTTTATCCTTTCTACTGATAAGACATAGGAAAGTTATAAAATGATAGTCACAACACCTGTCCTAGAATGAGACAAAGCTATATAACATTTGATAATCCAATGGAATGGTTTCCTATTATTCTTCAAATCAATTCCAAAGTACTGACGATAGCCTGTAAGACCCTTCCAGCCAAGCATAACCTAGAGTGCGTATCACATATTTTGGTATTTAATTGTTGGGGGGGGGGACTATGATGACCAAAGCACTCAACTTGTCGAAAGTTGACCCCAGACCACACATACCCATGATCTGGCCCTGACTATTCTCTAGCCTTGCCTCCTGATACTCTCAATCTAACTTACTACACTACACTCACAGTGATCCTTCCTCTAGGTCCTTAAACATGGTGGGCTCCCCGCTTCGTGGCATCCACATATACTGTTTCCCTATCTGGAATGTTCTTCCACGTATCCTGTACCCCAAACCCTCAAACCACTATTCATCCTTCAGGTCTCAGCTTATCAACAAGGATTCACTGCTACAAAAAAATACTGTATTTTTCTTTAGTGGTACATGACACAATTATTTATATAGGTACGTGTTTGAAGAGTCTCCTTGCTATAAAGTCAAAAGGAAAAGGGCTATGCCTGTCTTGGGAAAGACTGGAGTGTAGTAGACACAGTTTCAAGAATTATTTGAAAGGAGTAATGGAGGGAGTAGCTCCCCATACTAAAACTGTCTTACTGTGCTCTCTTTCATGATCACCTATGTCCTTGTATAATCTGGCTTAAGCATCTACAAATGCAGAGGATCTGCAATCAGATTCATTTTTCCCCCAACCCTCAAAGTACCTCATGCCTTGGAAAGCAAGCACTCTGCAACTATTTGAATTGACTAAGTAAGAGGGAAAAAAAAGAGTATCCCATAAAAAGTTTCCATTACATTGATCAGTGAATTTTGAACATAAAACTTGGTGCCGTAAGTGCCAACCCAATAAAGTTCCTGAGCAAGCTAAAAAAACAAAAAACATAAAAACAACTCTACTGCCATTCCACCAGGTTCTCCAAATCAATCTTTCTCCCCGTATTACTGCTGTTTGGCAATTTGCCATATTTGATGGGCAGAGTTAACAATTATGGTTCTCTCTCAAGAGCTTCTAACCTATTCCCCAAAATATTTTTATTAAAAATTTATAGAAACTAGGGGTGCCTGGGTGGCTCAGTGGGTTAAGCCGCTGCCTTCGGCTCAGGTCATGATCTCAGAGTCCTGGGATCGAGTCCTGCATCGGGCTCTCTGCTCAGCGGGGAGCCTGCTTCCCTCTCTCTCTCTCTGCCTGCCTCTCCATCTACTTGTGATTTCTCTCTGTCAAATAAATACATAAAATCTTTAAAATGCAAACTATTTAAAAAAAATTTATAGAAACCAACTTTGCAACTGCAATATAAAATAACCAGATGATCTAGAGACTACAGTAAATATTTGGGCAATTATAGTCTTAAGAAAAACCGAACTGCTGGTTTTTCAGTTGTTTCAATAACCACAATTTGGAATCTCAGCATCTAGCCCGAGTACTGAGCACAAAACAGAAATTCAATGCTTGCTACAATTATCAGAGGAAAAATGATAGGTCTGACACGGTTGTTTTTTTTTTTTTTAACAGTATTTATTATTTAACAATAATTGTCCTCTACACAATCTGATTTATACCCATCTGATATTATCATTCGCCATGTCTTCATGCTCACTTTATAAACAGAATCAAGCCACAAGTCACTCTGAAAATCTAGGAATAAAAAATGTGTCTTTAGAAGCAGCTCTCATCTCTGCAAGTATAATCAACAGGTCAAGAGGAAGGGGAAAAAACTAACTCAGAAGTTTTATTACTCCACAAGTGATTTTACAAACAGAAAGGAAACAGGATATAACAGAAGGTATAACCCCTCCTTTGTCATCTAGTAGTTCTAACTTTTCTGAGGGTTTTTGACCATTAAATCTATATATTTACCCTCTCCCCCAAAATACACACACTCTCTCTCACAGATTGGGAGGAGGAAACCAAAACTGCGCAAACAACACTGTGCAAAACAAACCCACCCAAGACAAGCACTTCCAAGCCTGTACAACTGAGCTCGGCGATCATTTCCTGCATCTCGCCTCCACGAACAGCCCCCGCAACCCCACCCAGGGCCGCAGGTCCTTCAGAGTGGTCCGAGAAAGGAACGCCCTACTCAAAAGTCAGCATAGACTGAAATCACGGTCATAAATTCCCAAAAGGACACAGTCTACGATTAGTTGGATGATTTACTCAAGAGTTTATTACACTCGATACTGAGAGTTGGCTTTTCCTTACCTTCCAAGTCGTTAAGAAAATTGAGGCCCAGCTTCCTGAACTATCTCTTGAATAAATCGTTATCCTTACTCCAAGGAAGAGCTGGCCCTCTACCCAGCCACAGCTAACTCTTCACGGGTCTCGTGATACCCACCACCCCTCTTATTTCCTTCAGGACTCTCCTTCATGCTTCCCTCTCCATGCATGCAGCTCCCTGAGCCTTGCCCGCTCTCTTTCCCTTCAGGTCAGGAATGATGCTCAAGTCTTTTCCCTCAGGACCGCTTCCCTTATTTCTACTGAAGCTTAACTTATATCGAACAAAGCACACCAACTCTAAGGGTGCACTGACTGTTTATACCCAGAAAACTAAAAACTCAGAAAACTACAAAGAACATTACCAACAGCAGATGGCTCAAGCCGCTGCCCATCAGGATGCTCCCCAAAAGTAACAACTATCATGTAGCGCCCGAGATTAGTTCTGCCTGTAAACGAACCTCCTTATAAGTATGGTGGTACAGTAGGTCTCTTCTATTCTTTTTTCTTTCGTTCAACATAACCCACTCCCACTTTTTAAACACCAGCGTTCTTCCGGGGTACTTCCTCAGCCCTCTCCTCTCTCCGCCCACTCTATCAAGCACTTTGATTCAGTCCAAACACCTCACCGACTGCCTAACGCAGATGCTCCCTGAGCTCGCTCCAGAAATGCCTGAATGTCCTTCAGGCACCGTAACGTTAACACACCCAAAAACCTAAAATGCCATCTTCCCACCCCAAGCCAATTCCTGCTCCAGTATTCTGCCTGTTGGGTGATGGGATCACAGTCATCCAAACCAGAAACCTCCAAGTCATCCCGACTCATAAAGCCTGTCAGTCTTACGCACACTGTATCCCTGACATGGGATACAGTGACACACCTTCCCGTGCTGGAAGGCATACTCAAGTTAGTCCCAGAATGAGGAATAAATCCTAAACTACCCCCCTCCAACATATAATCATTGCATAAGACCCACGAAGTCTACATTCTAAGCAAGAGCAACTCCCATTCGGCAGTTCTTCATCTACACTAACCTAGTCCAGACCTTCCTCATTGAGCTCCCAGGTAGTCCCTGGGTCCCCAGAGCAGGAATGCCCCCAGCCCATGCACCCCTATTCCTCGTCTACTGTTTCCAACAAGCAACGCCATCTTCCACCCACCCCAACTGCAGAGAACGGATTAATTTCCCATTTGGTACCACAACCACGTGGTACAAACCTCAAGAGTGACACACTCTGTATTTCAATTCTTTCTTTTTCCCAGTTAGGCTGAACTCCTTGAGGCAATTCTTTCTTTGGATCTCCAGCTCCAAACAGAGCGCTTTCAAATGTTAATTAAGACGGGCCTCAAGCAGTAGCCGAGTCTCTAGGAGCAACTCTCCTATCCATCCTCCAGCCAGGCAGCCTCTTACCACCCTAGAGCGCAGACCTAACCATGTCCCCCATGCACACCGACCACGCTCAGGAGCCCCCACTGCTTATCACGTCGAGTTCTCCGCATGTACAGCCTTTCATCATCTGGCCCCAACCTCCGTTTCTGTTTCAACTCCAACCACTTTAAACCTCATCACCTAACGCTTCACCACTGGAGTCACCCACCATTCCCAACCTTCGTGGTGCCCTTTCATTCATGCTTCTCCGGACGCACCCTTGTCCTGCAGGTCTAGCCCCTCACTCACAAAGGGAATCCTCCCCACGGAGCTCTCCCCAGCCATTCCTCTTCCAGGGGGAGCACCGGGGTCTCCGTTTCCTTAGCTCTCTGCAAACGCCTTCAGTAAGGTATTTCAAGTTTTATTTTAATTGTTTATATAATTTACACACACACACACACACACCCCAGACATTCAAAAGGCATTCATCCGGAGAGCTTCAAAAATTTACTATCAACCTTTTTTTTAGACCTCTTCACTTTTGTCCATAGCCATAGCCAGTATTAGCATTTATTTTAAATGTTTAAAAAAAAAAAAGAGTCATAAGGAAACCAAGTAAGTAAATAATGTTTATACCACCCCTCCTGAGAGTTACTACCGTACTACAAGCAGGAGAAAGCAACAGAGAGTTCTGGAAGCTGGATGGTGAGCCCGGCGCACCAACCAGCCGAACGAATGGCCCCAGTCAGTTTAACGTGCACCACACCATTTCACACGCATCCTCTGAACAAGCAGCCCTGCACTGACAAACATTTGCAAATATTAACCACAGGAGACACATCTTCACTCGTTCTCGTTTCGCCAGCCCCTAACTCTAGCACCTGGTGCTTCAGCTTCACTGAACTAGTGATACGAACGACTTTCATGAACTGACCCACAATTCTCTCATCCGTCCAACTGCACACGAGTCATCTTTGAGCTTCTTTCACCAAAACGGCCAATCAGCTACCGAGTCCCAGGAGAACATCTTCACACGTGTCCTTTCCCCCCTCCACCGCTCTAATTCTGGCCCTCAGGATCTCACTAAGCCACACAAGCTCCGAATGATTTCTCTCCTCCAACTCTACTCTCTCCCACTCCCAACCCATCAATGCTAGCCCTTCTGAAAGGGCACGGTGCAGCCGAATGGGCCCGAGGGTCTCCTAAGTCTGAGGTGGGGCCTGAGACTCTACACTCGTTACCCACTCCTGGGAGACGCTCACCATGCTAGGCCACACATCACATCTCAAGGGGCCACGTCTCCACCCCACGTCATCCCAGAATAACACGGCGCTAACAAGCAGCCCGCAGGCGAAGGCCGGAGGAGCAGCAACCAGGAACGCACAGATTTCTGCACTTGGTAAGGAACTGGACCAGATGCCCCTGGTCCCTTCCAATGCTCAGATTCTAGGCCCTCCTCCTCACGTATCCACGTGGTTCTCACCCGTTTTATACCTGTAGAGCTCAGCAAAGCCATAATCCAGCAGGCATTTCTTCAATGATCACATCCACCAGATTCTGACTTAGTTAACAATCCACGACAGCTGTGGCTGCACCTACTCCGGTATCACAAATGTTTCCAAAAGATAAAGAAGGTAAGTACAGTCGTGCTTATGATGGTGACTTATGGATAAATGGACACACTACTTTCCTTTCCCCATCGGTACTATTTGGAGGTTGAAGCCTCTGAGGTGAATCCGCCAGATTCTTAGAACCAAGAGGGCTGTCAACCATTTCTGTCTTTATTGCTTGGCTGTGGGGAGGGGGTGGAGGTAGGAGATCTGACACTCCTCTCCAGAGGCAGGAAGCAATGACAGCTCCCAATTCTCTATTAGCAGCCGCAGGCCAATCCAGGACATAAAACAGGCCTTCTGACTGTACTGACTACAAAACAAGCCCCAGTTTCAGAAATGGACTTTCATGTGGTATCTTCAGAATGACATTCCCCTCTGAAGTAGTTCCAACATATCTGTTTACAGAACTTTTGTCATCATGTATTTGTTAATGAAATAATACCATTCAGATTGTGGTTTAAAACACCAAGTCACTCTCACAACTTGGTTACAGAGCAAGGGATTTGGAGTGTCTGCTTTATAATCACAAGGACCAGTAACTCCTCTCCTTAATGATTTCACTGATGCTAACATTTCTGTTACTCTCCCCTGTAAAATCAGCTTGTCAAGTGTTGATATAACTCTAATGACTTAACTGAAGTCTCTGCAAAAATTTGTCACAGAGGGCACAAAGGTGCTAGTAACAGTGGAAAACACATACCGGCAGGTGATTAACCTCAATGTTGATGAGTCTGAAGGAGAAGCACTGCCACTGGGATTAGAAACATGATTTATTTGAATCACACGGGATCGGAATAACTTTTTTTTTTTTAAACCATGGTGTTTGTCATAATTTAAAAACAACACAAAAAAGTAAAATGAAGATCTATTTTCCAGGGTTGCCATTCACCTTACTGCACAAACCAGTAATTCTCAGTCATATGTGCCTCCTATTTAAAACTACAACAAAACGCAATTTATAACAGGTCATTAGTAAAGATTTAACTTGCCATACGTGTAGTACGAGCTTTCCAGCCATAGATTAAAGAGCTAATATGTTGCTTTTGTCTAAACGAACATGCAAGAACTGTGTCTCCTCCTGGTCCAGCAAGAAATCTCCTTCATCATTGAAGACTGAAACACTAGATAAAGCACAGTTAAAAATAAAATTCCCAGATTATGGCCAACTTATCATCGTCCAAATTTTACACTACTGCGTCTACATATGTCACTAAACTAAAAGAAAATAACTGCCTCCAGTAGATAAACACATTTCCCGTAACTCTCATAAATCTGAGGAATGCAACACCCTCCCAGGCCTTATAAAAAGAAAGAAGAGAATGTCAGGACCCCAGCACCAGGCTTCAGGGCAATATAGAGTATATGTACACTTGCGTTTTCTTTTCAAAAAAGCGAAGTTACGAGCGCCTGGGTGATTCACATGGTTGAGCATCTGCCTGCGGCCCAGGTTGTGACCTCGAGGTCCTGGGGTTGAGCCCTGTGCGGGGCTCCCTGCTCAGTGGAGACCTTGCTTCTCCCTCTCCCCCTGCCTCTGTCTCTCCCCTCCACTCATGCTCTCTCTCTCAAATGAATAAATAAAAATCTTTTTAAAAAGCAAAATTAATATTCGCTTAATCCAGAATTTAGACCCTCACAATCTGTGACACCTCTTCAAGCAGACGAAGACGCCTAGACAGGAAGGTACTTTCTGAATCTTACAGGATTCAGCTGGAATTGCTATTCCTAAACTCAGTCTGACTGGATTTGACCTGGCCATTTAGGGCTGCTCCTCAAACACTTCAGGATCCCAGAACTGAGGCAACAGTCTACTCCTCCTGGTCCCTCAGGCCTTGGCACAGTCGCTACTACAGTCATCTGTGAAGCCTGCCCCTATTGGAACACTTTTCACCTTTGTATAAAAATGAAGGCTTGTCTGTTTTTCCCACACACATTCCCTCAAAACTCCAAGTCTGTCAAGGGATCCTAGAAAATTCAAATTAGTCATCTCTGAATCAAAAGCACCTTTGACATAACAGACACGATAACTGATGGATGGACCCATGAAAGTGGACAGTCTGCCGCTGTCACTGAGCAACTGCATATCCCATTTTCCTTAATGAGCCCTAATTAACTCTAATTAGCATTTGTGGCAATTTACTGTTGCTAAGAATAATAAAACCACACTACATTTGTGCGACATCTCACAGTTTACAGAGCACTTCCACGTATATCATCAAATCTCAACCTCCCAACGTTCTCAGAGACAAATTTATTTGATCACTTCCCTCCTCTCCCTCTCTCATGAGGCCTAAGGAGGTGCAGAGGCTCACTACAGGTCTCACTCCAGTCAAAGGGCCCACAGGCAAATCTAGGTGTCCAGGTCCCCCATCAACGCTCTTTCCACCCTAAGCCCGAGGCTTGGTTTATAACAACCGGTCCGGCTGTGCCAGGCCCTTCACATGTCTCATCTGATCTTCGCGGCAACCTCGTAGGACACAGATGCATGAACTCTTCGAGCAGAGGAGGAGGGGACTCTGGGTGGCTCAGTGGGTTAAGCATCTGCCTTCGGCTCAGGTCAGGATCCTGGGGTCCTGGGATTGAGCCCCAGGTCCTGCTCCCTGCTCAGTAGGGGGTCTGCTTCTCTCTTTGCTCCTCCCTAACCCCTTCCCCAACCCTCAGCCCCGCTCAAGTTCATTTGGTCTCCTTCTCCAGTAAATAAATAAAATCTTAAACTACTAAATCTTAGGGGCACCTGGGTGGCTCAGACAGTTAAGCATCTGCCTTTGGCTCAGGTCATGATCCCAAGAACCCTGGGATCAAGATTCGTATCGGGCTCCCAGCTCAGCAGGGAACCTGCTTCTCCCTCTCCCTCTGCTGCTCCCTCTGCTGCTCCCCCTGTTTGTGCTCTCTTGCTCTGTAAAATAAATAAAATGTTTTTTAAAATAATAATAATAAATCTTGAGAAAACAAAAAAGAGAGAGAGTGAAGGAAAAAACAAGTAGAGCTCTAGGGCCAGTAATAGATCCAGAACTCAAGGCCAGGCCTTAACTACTTCAAAATCTATGCTTCTCAAACACTGATATGCCCAAACTGGCTGCAGATAGTTATTAGGGGTAAGTTCTCCACATTGAGAAAAGAAGGTGGCTACTAACTAGTTGACTCTGGTGTCAGATGCCTGGGCCTGAATTCTGTCCGTGGCTTACTCACTGTACAAACTGTGCAAATCCAGATGAGTCATGATACTGCTCTGTAACTCATCCCTCTGTCTGTAATACTAGGGGAGTAAGATGGTCTACCTCACAGGGTTGTTATGAGGATTAAATTAGCTAATACATATATAAAGCACTTAAAACACTGCCTAGCATGTAATAAGGATGATAGAAATGTTTGCTAAATAGCAAAATATTACTCAAGTTCTTCAGCATTATATATAGGGAGTTTTTGCACTTGTTTCTTCAAATTAAAAAAAAAAAAAAATGCCGGGACGCCTGGGTGGCTCAGTGGGTTAAAGCCTCTGCCTTCAGCTCAGGTCATGATCCCAGGGTCCTGGGATCGAGCCCCAGAGATCGGGCTCTCTGCTCAGCGGGGAGCATGCTTCCTCCTCTCTGCCTACTTGTGATCTCTCTCTGTCAAATAAATAAATAGAATCTTTAAAAAAAAAATGCCATCTAGTTTGTCATCATGGAAGAACCTAAATAAGTGTGGCAACTGCATTTTTATTTCATTTAGTATTTTAGGGCAATGGATCTACAGATTTTCCCTGTAAGTGTTATGGATTCAAGTCTAGAATCTATCCCAACTAAATTAACTTGGAACCTAGGTAAATACAGAAGAGAATCCTGGTTCTCTACCAAAGAGGGTCTAATAAGGCCATGAAATGCAACTGTAGTACAATTTTTGTCTTGTGGTCACATAACTAAGAATTGGTCACTAAACCATGAAAGCTTGCTTACCAAAGGAGGTAGATGTCCTAACTTGACTTTTCCAGGTTTGTCATCTATGACTCTACACCTCCCATACCCCCACTAAAACTACGGCATCTCTTCTGCGAGTTCATTTACCTACAGCACTAAAGCACCCTAAGTACATTAGAACACGGGTCCCATTTCGCCATTTTCGGCTATCTCAGAGTTAGTTTGCATTATATTCTTGTCATTTCAATGCATGGCTACCCACAGAAACCCCTTCTCGGGTCAACTAAGAAAACCTCAATGCACCATTGGCAGAGTTGTTACTGATTTTGATAGGCATGTTAGTTTTCATTTTTCTATATTCAGAAGATAAATCATGTGTGTTCCACGGTGACCTGAAACTTCCCCAGAAATTTTCAGAAGAAGAAAAAAGGAATCTCTCCAGCATAAGCAAGCAGCCGAATGGTGCCTAATGCAACATATATATATATATACATGTATGTGTATGTATACATACGTATGCATGTCAGCATTTTATACTCCAGCTAACCCCATTCCCACCCCAGCTGTTTCAGGATGACAAAGTATCCACAGGAAAAGAGAATCCTGATACATCCATATTCCGTAAGTATGTAAGCTACCATTCAGAAAGTAAAAGTCATAGACTGCTATTGAGAAATTAAGGAGCAAAAAAGAAATGTACTAGAAATCAGACAAAGATCTTCCCTTTCTCCCTATTTTCCTGAACAAATTCAAAATAGTTTACTGAACCTATATTATTCTATATCACAGATTTTAATCTCTATCAGTTAAAAAAAAGGAAAGTGGCATTTTGTATCAGTGAAGAAATAACTCAATTACCCAATAAAAAGTACTGACACAATTTGTTCTTTCCCACTTTCTATGTTTCTTAAACAACAGATTAAAAATTTCAGCACAGAAAATAAAACAATAATACCACAAGAAAATACAGGGAATTTTTTTTTAACCTGGGATAGGGAGTCTTTCCTAAGCATGACAAAGAACCCTGAATATTTAAAGGAAAAGACAGACATAAATGTGTAACGAATAAAGAAAATATTAGTGACTTACAAAAGAAAGAGGGTTTCCCTAAATATATACCCAAAACAAATCTACAAACCAGTAGGAAAAAGACAAATATCAAAGAAAAAAATTAGCAAGGGAGATAAATAGGCCATTCACAATAATAAGTTACCAATTAAGATGTGGAAAAAAGTGTTCCACATAATTAAGAACTGAAAATTTTTTTAAATCAAGATTTTTTCCTCCCAAGACGACTTATCCCACCCCACTCCTCCCCCTCCCGTCCATAAATAGTACTACCACCTCCCATTAACATCCTGCCTCAACCCTCCACGGAGAGCGCATGTGTGGGGGGGGTGTGCGAGAGAACAAGGGTCCTTCAATTACAGTCGCGTGTTCTTCTTCTCAGAAGGAGACATCCTTATTACATCCACCTGAATGTCAGCTGTCTCCAGCCATACCACCTCTCCAAGAGACCATCAAGAGAATTTCTCCTCCGTTTCAGCATCTGGAGTACATACTCCGCTTGTCAGATGCAATGTATTTTTACCCTTTTGTACTTCTGCACTTTAAAAAGTTCCCTTCCTTGTATCAAAAATGAACAGTCCTTTTGAAGAATTAATTGACTCAGTAGATTAACCTCCCTATAAGGAAAGCTAAAACTTTTGCTTAAGGTAAATGACTAAATTAAAATAGAGCCTACTATAGAAGGGAATCTCTCACACCCCTAAAAATACTCACAAACTGCCTTTTTGCTAACAGGGGCAGAAATTTTTTTTAATTTTTCTTTCTCTCTCCTCCTCCCGCTACCTCTCTTTTAGGGAGAGAGAGGAAATTTTCAAAACAGTAGCAGATTTCATGATAAAGACTTCCAAAGCCAACAAACAACAAAAGCCCAAAGATTACTGAAGCCAGTTGGGTTTTGTTTTTTTTTATAACACACAAAAGTAGAACTGTGCATGTGTGCGTAAATACACATCTGTGCATCTCATTGTGAGAAGACATCCTTTTAAAAAACTGAAATAAAGAATATAATACTGGATTTTTTAATGAACAGATTTGAATGTGCATTTTTTTCAAAATCTATTCTTAAACTTTTCTCCCAAATATTTTTTAAAAGTCAGTGATTTCTTTTTACAACATTTCCATTCTAACAATTTCAGGTTCAAAGTACTAGGTGAATCACCAATGGTTTTCTGATTTTGTAGTACTGCTACTCCTCTCAGCCAACCATCTGTCACCTTTAAAGTTCTATCATTAAGTCCCCCAAAGGGTAACATCACTGAGGAAATCTACTTTCCCTCTATGCAATTAAGATATCCAACTGTTCCATCAGAAGCCCCTCCTTATATCTGTCACAGTGATATGCAACCTCCCAAAAGCACTGATTAGAAGGAAATGAAACTCGAAACACCTTGAAGTCACAGAGAAACCACGAAATGTGTGACATACACTCCATTTTTTTTTAAAGATTTTTTATTTATTTTATCAGAGAGAGAGAGGGAGAGAGAGCGAGCACAGGCAGACAGAATGGCAGGCAGAGGCAGAGGGAGAAGCAGGCTCCCTGCCGAACAAGGAGCCTGATGTGGAACTAGATCCCAGGACGCTGGGATCTTGACCTGAGCCGAAGGCAGCTGCTGAACCAACTGAGCCACCCAGGCGTCCCTACACTCCATTTTTTTTAACTTTCATTTTGAATATGAAATATAAAGAGGATCCAAGGCAAGTTTTTAAGTTCACAATGTAATGAAAAAAAGAGCAATGGACAGATAATCCAAATCATGAGTGCTATTCTTAATTCTGAGAGTAACTTGATCAATGATCTTAGACCAGATACTTAACCTCTATGGGCTTCCTTTCCTCATCTATAAAGATACAGATGTTAGGACCTCTGTGGGACCCTTAATTCCATCATTTAATCAAATTAACAATACAAAAATTCATTTTCTTTAAGTGCTTCTTCTCCTGAGACTCTAGGCACAAGGAGATGGGCACACAGCTCATCAAGAACTAAAACGAACTAGTAAGTTTTGCACATCTGAATACCTCAAATATAGAGTTACCATTACAGTAAACTTGGAAAACTGAATTATGAAAGGATCTTGCTTTATGCATCAACTTAGGAAAAAACTCTAACTTTAAAAAGTACGTATTTCTTTAAATTTCTCTCTAGCAGGGCCGGCAGAGAGAGAGTGAATCGAACATCCCCTACACTGTCATTAGTCTGAATCTACACCAAAAAGGTGATCTACTCTGGTTGTCAACCTCAGGCTATCTTGCATACATGAGAGCCAAGTCCATTCTTTTCTCCCTAAGAAAATGCAGGGGATTGGACTCTTTTAAACCCATAGATGGGTCTTACAAAACTTAAAACAACTACAACTTTAGTCTCTCTAATGGGAAGGAATGGTTCTCAAGTGGAGCCCCAGAATATTAAGAGGGGAAATTGATCTTAGACTTATTCCACTCCAAGCTCATCACTTTACTGACAGGAAAGAAAAGCCCAGGATAGGTTAAAATGAATGCCCAACGTCCTGCCAAGTTTCCCAGCTTTCAGACTAATTTCCTTAAACTACACACCACTTTTTCTTAGTGTGAGATAAAACCACATAATTTTTCCCCAAAGGTTATTCTGAAAAAACAAAGCAAACAAACATACAAAACACCAACCAAGGTTACTCCCACCTGACCCCAGGACACATCAGCGAAACTTAAAAACCGTAAGGTAGCACCAACCAGGACTAAGACACAACCAGACAAGCTCTCAAAATACATGGATGGGAATAAAGACAGAATTCTTTAGGAATAAATTTCTCATAAATGACAAGGTAAAAAAATAAACTGTTTCTATGCATAAAATTTCACTCTTTGAACCATGTGTCAGGAGTGAACGGACTGTAAAATCCAGATAATTATTGAATAGGCAAGGGAAACAAGTAGAAATCATACTTTCACTGTATTTAAAACCATGCCTCATAGCTGAAAAGAAAACCCAAATATTCTAACATATAGGCAGATATATGACAAGAGTCATTCTCTAACTTATTTTCACCAGATGTAGGAGTCAGTAGAAATAGACAGCAACAAATACAAAACTCTTCCACCTTGAAAAAAATGCAGAAAAAAAAAAGCTGAAAAGAAAAATCAACCAAATTCAAATCCTGTCAAACCTCAAATTTCTAATTAGATTTTTTTCACTCCTTATTAAAATGGTCTAAAACAAAATTATTTCAAATTTTGTTCAGTCTTCAACTGAATGCTTTCACATAACTGGAAATGAGACTAATTTAATTTTAGCAAGCTTCATTTGGGAAAGTATATGCCAAAAATTCTGAATTTGTTTTGTCTTTTGCTAATATATTGACATTTACAAACTTATAAAGTGTGTTCAACCTACAAATAGACTTTTCCACTCCTCTTCTAATAGAACCTCTAGGTTCCAAACTCAGAAGAGCTCCTGGACTTGTACCTGAACAAGACACTTTATCATGATACACATTTTCCAATGTATGAAAGCAAGAGATGTAAAAATACAACAGGGAAACAATTATTTCAGCAAGAACTTGGTGTTCTGGGAAGGTTATGCTTTGTTTCATTAAACAGACTAAAAGGTATCCCAGGCATCTATTACATACAAAGTACGTAACAAAACCACTCCACCTCTAAATCCAAGTGCAGTGACACGGCAGTAATGCGTGAGCCGTCACCATGCTTGACTCAAAGCTACACCAAGCAACCTGGAAGAGCTGCTATTTCACAGTTAACCAAATATTCCAATGTCTTTTAATCAAAATATCATTAAGATCTACTCTTTTCAGATCCCTGAGTTTCAAATTTGTCAAAATCTCTCAAAGCCTAGAGTTGAAGTTTCACACAAATCACACAAACCAAAACACAACCAGTCACACAGACTTACTAGGTCATAAATACCTAATATGCCTAAAGAATCCACATGGCCATTTTTTTTTTTTGCCTTAATTATCCTATCTTTAGAAAACCAAAGATAAGTATAAAAGAAAGGGCTTGCCCTAGAAGCACAGGGACAGGAGGCCAGATTCAAAACCCCTCATTACCAGCGTTACACCAGATGCTTGGGATTAAAGAGGGGGAGTGGGTTTTAGAAGTGGGAATTTTTTTTTTTAAGGCTTCACTTTCCCAGGTATTTTGATAACTTCTTTCTGTTTTTCAAAATGTCAGGCATCTTTTTTAAAGGAAACACTTTTCTACTGAGTGGCTTCAGGATCTCCTGACTCCCACAGTACAATTAAACCCTTCTCCTGTCCAGATAGACTGAACTGTGTTCAACCCTGGCACATAACAAAATCATTAAATCTAAGATGCCTCATTTGACAGATGTCTCATTAAATTCATCTCCAAGCTGAGGTGAAAAAAAGAAGGGGAAAAAACACCTGTTAACTCTAAGAAAACTTTAAGAACTGCTCTCTCCAAATCCACAGACACCTCCGATCACATGGAACAGAAGACATTAACAGTATGTGGCACATCTAAAATCTCCTGCCCTGGGAGAAATGCCTGTGTGTGTATGTGTGTTTAACACATCCCTGGGGACCCAAACAGGATGGAAGACTGAAGAATCAGGGCATACACCACCAGCTGCTTAACAAAATTCCACAAATTCAACTCAACAAATGTTTAAACTAAAATGCCAAGTATTACACTAGGCTTGGATCATAAAGAGGGTCAGTGAAAGTTATGTTACCAATAAATCAAATTCAGGGCTAAAGAGAATAAGAAACAACAGAAACACCTTACACTTTAACAAATATTGATGACCTTTGGATAATCAATCATTTAAGGTGGTGTTTTTAACAATCGTATAGCAACAAAAAGATACAACTTTACAACCTAACTTACACATTTCCTCTCCCTGCAATTACTTCACTGAGCACAAAAGAAACACACTGTAGAAACAACTATGAAATTCAGGGAGAGGCGCTTACTCTCTAGCTTTCTATAATATATGAATTATAAAAAATAACTGTAACAAGAGCATAGTAACACCAGCAAAACAGTATCACGGAAGTAACAACAATTCTATTTTAAAATAAAAGATGTAAGCAAGACTTTTCTGATGTAACTCTTCAACACTTTACAAGTAAGGCTATGTTTTAAAGGAACTGAACTGCCACACCTCCACCCTGAAAAGTTATCCACTTTTCAGATGAAGTGTTAATTCGCTTTACCCAAGGAAGATTTACAGTTTAACAAATGAGGCATGGTTAAATAAAAAAAATAGTCATTAAGTAAACTTCATTTCCTAACAACTTGAATGCAAGCCTGACTATTGCAACCAGAATATTTACAACACCTCAGTACTCTTTCTGTATTGCCTATTTGCCAGGCTTGTTACTTGAGGTTTTTAAAGGCAGCATGATTTAAAAAAAAAAGGGGGGGGGGGGGCCATCGACATTTCACAAGGAATACCACTTTGGACTGGAGGATAATATCACCTCATTACCAACAAAAATAACGTATTTTCTGAATGCTTCTAACCAAGTGAAAAAAATCAAGTGTAAATGAAATTCAGCATCGATTCATGGAAAGTGATATGAATTGCAAAACAGAACATCCCAGCTCTCTATTCTCAGCTCTGCCAAGGACTGAAAAACCACAAGCAAGAGGCAAACCTCTCTGTGCATGTTTCTTCATCTGAAAAGAGGACTGACACGTCTCCTCCCTAATAATGTTTTTGAAAGGACGAATAAGACAATTGATGTGAAAGCCCTTTAAAATGTTTGAAGATAATAAAACCCAACATATTAATAGATGTTCTCAAACCCCAGTTATGATGGAAAAGACAGCATGCACTTTCTATCAAAAACAACAAATTTAAAATGTAAATACAACAAAAATAAAGTTAAACCCTTTGTTCTTAAAATTGAAAGGACTGTTGAAGCACACACTGGTGTCACATGCTCATAGCACGTTACTCAATACTGTGTAATTATAGTAATAAGAGCCTGCTGGTCAATATTGCAGCTTAATGCTGAACCACCCCTTCTCGGTTTCCATGTAGGAAACCACGTAAGGTTTGATCATTCCCAACAGAGAAAAAGAGAAGAAATATGAGAGGGGTTACGAGATCATTCTCCTAAGCAATCCCAAGAACTCAAATAAAAATATCTTGTCCAAGATTCACTGGACACAGTGGGTGTGCTCTCCATTCTCTCAACATCCTTTCCCACTATTGCAACTTGAACTGAATTAGCTAGACCACGAAATCTAAAGGTGGTGCAAGTCAAAAAATATGTAGTTTAAGACTGCCCTTGGTCAATGACTCAGACTCCCCAGGGAGTCCAAAACACAAAGCTCATTCATCTTTTGAAGTCCATTACTTACATCAAGCAACATAAATTTTTAAATTTTTTAACATAAAATTACTCTCTTCCAATTAGAATTTAAGATGGTTCATTTTAAAAGGAAATTAAATGTTAATGTACTTAAAATACTTAAAACCAGTCATTTCATATAAAGCCACTTAAATTTTGTCATATTTTAAATCAGCTAAAAGAATGCTTGAAAGATACAATAACAATTTTTTTACAATAACAATTTTCAAACTAAGTTTTCGTTAACAACTCTGTAATTAGATAGCACCTTTCATCCAACACCTTATAGTTCATTAAAGACTTTCAATTTACTTTACCCAAATAAGTATTTAAATATTCAAAGGCTGCAAATGCCTTTCAAAGACTTTTAATAATAACTTGAGTCAAGTTATAAATACTGAAATTCCACTGAAAGGTGACCTTCAAAAAAGAATGAAAGTTCTCTGCTGGACAAGAACTTCTCAAAAAAAAAAAAAAGGAGCTGACTAGATAACTAGACAGCAGATAATGAGCTCAATTTAAATGCAGTAAGGTATTCAAATGGCTTCAAAGGCAACTTCCTAATCTATCCTTAACTCCAACTACACATATAAACAAAAAGATGTGCAGCAAGAACTTTAAGACTAAGCTATACGTAAAATCATAAAAACAAAATGTGGCACACAACACCTTCTTAAAGGGTGTTCTCTAAAACAAACCTTAATTCTTTTTCCCAAGGAAAAGAATTACTACCAAAATGTAACACTCCCGTTGGGTGTCTTACATTCCCCTGCAAAGGGAATTTCCAGGAATCTCCTCCAGCCAGGTACAAACCTTCACTTTGTGAAATCCTGACAGTGTTCCTGTAACATGTAAGACCACCTCAGGAAAAGGCCCTTTTTTCATCAAAAACTAAACTCTCTTGCAAAAGTTCAAGTGGGTTCACTACATGCTGAATTTTGTTCTATAGCAAATGAATATCAATAGACATTTTGTATATTACCTTGGGTTTAAAATAGGCTCAACTCTGTAGAGAAACAAAAATAAACAACTAGCCATCTCTGTAACAATCAAGCATCTTCCTTCTAGGACACCTATACAATGGCTTCACATTCAAGAATAGGTTGGATACTGTGTGTGACATCCCCATTTTATTAGTTATTTTTATAAGTGTATACACAAAGGCGTGTATGTATTTACACTGTGCATACAGAGGTGAAGCAAATAAGTCCAGAAAAAAATAACTACAGCTTTTACAAAAGCAAAACTTAAGAGTAAAATGATCACACCAGAAATTTAAGATTCAACCGGAAAGAAAATCTATCACTTTTTATTGATAAGCTTTAAACACACACACACAGACACACACACACAAATGCACTGTACATCACTCACTTAGAATATTTAGACACACTTGAAGAGACAATCAAGGGAATCAAAGATTTAAATTCCATGACTAGGACACCCAAAACCTTTCCCAGGGACATTTATTGTAATCAACGTGTGGAAAACAAGAAAAGCAGAGCCCTTTCTACATAAAATGTGTTCAATACTGTTTACTTTACATATCCTTTGCTTTATATATACTTCACTCAATTTAACTGGTTTGGTTCTAAAAGCATTTAGCATTCTCACATTAACATTCTCATTCCAAGTGTGATTACCATTTAATACTTTTGCAAAATAACAATATTTTACAAAATACATGAGCTCCAGGAGGAAAAGATATAGCTGTTGCTCCTACAACTTAAGAACAAAAACAAAAAACACTGATTATCTAGGTCATAACTTTTAAAGCATGATATTACCTTTAGATACTGCAAATGCTATTGTATGATGATATAGGTTTCTTTATAAGGCAAAAATCCATCAGAAATCCACCTGAATTATTAAAAAACTTCAATGAAGCTTAACATCTCACCAGGAATGCTACTGGTCTTGCATATTTCAATGTGGGAGTAAAGATTTCTTCATTCAAACTGACTAAGCTGCCACTAAGACACAAGCTGACCCAAAAACATTAAATTAGAAAGAATGGCAACAGATTAATAAAGTTACAAGTATGATTATTTTTCAACCAGCACCTACAAACTAGAAGAGTAAAGCTGAGGAAAATTTAACTCTCCTGATTTAATTCGGTTATGCTAACTTTATTTAAACAAAATTTATTATCACTAAGAACTTAATTGTTTAAACCAGAGGAGGAAAAAGATGCAAACAAATAGAAAGCTCCAATATAACAACCAGGATCCATAGCTCCCTAATTTAGCACCCACTAAGTCTCTAATAAAGAGAAAAACATTAGTCACTCCGAGTCAAGAATTACATCTAATACACCAATCACATCTCAAAAAGCCGGGGGGGGGGGGGGGTACAGAAGAATTAAAGTTTTCATCTAGAACTGAAAAAAAGAATTAGGAGGATTTTAGATTCCATCTCAAGAGACCGTGACCACTTCGAAGTCTTACTGTGAACTCCACTGCAGGTCACACTGCAATGGCCAGACCGGGTTATCGAGGCTGGAAGTAAGAAATGAGAAAAAAAACTAGGCAGCATCACTTTTGTTGCAAGAATCAAACTTGCAGGTGAAACTGAAGTAAAGCAAAAAAGCTCTGGGGGAAATAAATCCCTAAGAAGGGTCCCATCTGTTAGGGAGGGCTCAGTGGGCAGAGCGTGACAGAGAGCTGAACGAGCGCCCCAGGTGACAAGAAAGACGCTCCTGGGGACCACACAGGAATGACCAACTGTGGACGAGTAAACAAAGAGTGACCTGGAGCTTGTCTGTCGGTCATTTCCCTCGGTCGGTATGATGTGTACGAGATCCTTTACCTGAAATCCCAGACTGCCTCAAACCCAACAAGCCTTCGAGGGAGGCCTGAAGGAGTTCCCTCGTTATTAAAAGTACTACTGCCTCTCTCAGAAGTATCTGCTACTTGTAATTCCTGGTGGCTGTGCCACCTCTTCCGACGGCGCTTCCCCACCTCCAGGTCCCCAAGATTGACAGCAACTCGCCGATTTTACTTGCTCCATTTAGGATGGCACAGAGGGCAGGCGAAAACTGTAAAGAACAAAGACTCCCGAGGACGTGCATGCCCCCTTGGTCCGGACAGACGGCCGAATGCACCCATTCCTCCGGACCTGCAAGTGTTTACACAACACGCGTCACCGTACAGGTGAATTCCTTACCTGCATAGAAGCGGATGAGGCAGCCAATCTCCGAGTCCATGCCTTCCTCCTGCACCCTCCACAACTCCCCAAATCCCAGTTGGAAGAGGTAGTCATTTTGGATCTGCAATGGCTTCTCGTCCGCCTCCAGGCGCCGGGTGGTCTCTCCGTGGAGCTGCACATACAGGGTGGGCGGCGGAGGCGCTTTCTCCGGGGCCGCCCCGTTCCCACCCGGGGTCGGCTGAGGGCGGCTAAGGGCCGCGGCTGCAGCCGCCTTTTCTTCCCGAGGCCGGTCGCGGGCAGCCCCTCCCGGGCCGTCGACGCCCCTCGGGTCTATCGGCTGCAGCGGAGGCGGGGAGGCCGTCGGGGAAGGCGGTCGGGTGCCCGCTCCGGGCCGAGCCGGCGCGGAGCGGCCGGGCAGGCGGGGCTGGCCCGGAACCCCCGGCAGGCCCGGGGCCGGGTCAGCCTCGAGCTCCTCGGACGACGAAGAGGAGCCGCTGCCGCTGCTGTAGGGGTCCAGCCGGTCCGACACGCTCTCGGCGCTGGGGCTCAGGCTGAAGCTCTCGGTGTCGGAGGCCGGGCCGGCGGCTGCGCCGTCCAGGCGCTGCGGGGCGCCCGGCTCACCCGGGCTGGAGTCCGACGGCGCGGGGCTGGCGCGGGAGGCGCGGCGCGCCCACCCGTCCCGGCCGCCCGGCAGCTGCAGGTCCGCGGGAGGTGCGCGCGGCGGGCCCCCGACGGCAGCCGGCCCGCTCCTCCCGGGCGGCGGCCCCAAGTCCCGGGGTTCCGCAGGCGCGAGCCGGGGGCCGACGTCGGGGGGCCGCTCCGTGCCGGCCGCGGGGCCCGGGCCCTTGCCCAGCACCTTGACCACGCCGCCGCCTTTGTGGCCCACCTGCAGGAGGCGGGCGGCCACCTCGCCGGCCGTGGTGTCCAGCGTGCAGAGCACCGGGCGCAGGTAGGTCGAGGCCAGGTGGCGGTCGAAGACGTGCACGCAGCCGCGCTGGAGCTGGTGCCTCACCCAGTCCCGGTCCGACGGCTGCAGCTGCAGCATCTGCCGGTGCTTCAGGAGCAGCGTCTTCCTGTCCAGGCTCCGGGTGCACAGCGACGCCGAGGCCGAACAGGAGGTAGAGAGGCCGGCGGCGCCCGGGCAGTGCGAGGCGGCGGCGGCCGAGGACGACGACGACGACGACGACGAGGACGAGGACGAGGAGGCGGCGGCGGCGGCCGCGGACAGATTCCTTTTCAGCCGCCCTCTCCTCAGCAGGAGGGAGTTGGCGCCGCTGCCGGCCCCGGGAACCGGGGCAGCCCCGCCGGCGGTGGGCTGGGGCGCCCCGCGCCGCCGCCGGCGACCCGTGCCTCCCGCCCGGCCCGGCAGCGGCCCCGGCTGCGCCTCGCCGGCGGCCTCGTCCCGCGCCCCGCCGGTCGGGGCCGCCGGGGTCAGCGCGGGCTCCGGGCTCCGGCCGCCCCCGGCCGCTGCCGCCAGAGCCGCCGCCGCCGCCAGAGCCGCCGCCGCCGGAGCCGGAGCTCGGTCCTCCCTGCTGGTCTCTGGGAGTCGCTGCGCCGTAGCCGCGGCGGCGGGCTCCATTGCAGTGGGGCTTCGCGCTTCCCCCCCAGCTCCGGAGGCAGCGGGAGCAGAGGGAGGCGGGGAGGCGAAGGTGGGAGACGGCGGCGGCGGCAGCGCGGGGAGAAGGGAGAAGCCAATGGCGTTCGGCGCGGCCGTTCCAGGGGATTATGTGGCAATTCGGAGCATTCCGTCGGTGTCTCGGTGTTCCATCCCGCGCGCCCGCCCGCCCGGCCGGCCGCCACCGCCCCCCCACATACACACGCCCTCCCCGCCCGGGTCGCGGGCTCGGGAGCGCAGACCCCGCCCGCCGCGGCGAATCAGCCGCGTAGCCGGGCTCATTGAATATTAATCACGCGCCTGGAGCGGGAAGGCGGGAGGCGGGCAGGGCGGGAGCTCCACGAGGGCCTCATGAATATGCATCACTAGCATGACGGCATTCCCGGGAGGAGTGGAGAGAGCCGGAGGACGGCGGGGAGGCGGGGCTTCAGGGTAAACAAACGTGATGCGTGCGTACGAGGGCGGGGCGGGGCTGGGGGCGGGGGAAGACAGGTCCCGGGAGGTTCCGTGCTGGCCTTGGGAGAGGGGCCGGCTAAGAAGAGAGAGGCGCGCGGTGCTTCTTGGGAGTTGTAGTTCTATTGCGGGAACAAACGTGCCGGAGGAAAACATGGCGAACCACAAGCCCCAGAGTTCCTTACCTTATGCCCCTCCTTGCTGCCAGCCGCTAGCTACGGGCAGTGGGTATTGTGCCCTCTGCTGTTAAACTGGGCATATTCTTGTTCATTAACTTGTGCCCAACCCGCCCATTCCCGCTCCCGACAAGGCTTTCGTTTTCCTTAATGATTTAAAGTGAGGGCTTTGAGGAACTCGACGCGGTGTGAAGGTCCCGGTTCCGTGGTTCTCACCTCCACCCACTGAATGAGATGCAAGAACACACCCAGAGCGCCCCGGGATAACTGGCGGTGAAAGTGGCCAACCTCACTTTTTCCCCGCTTTTTCCAGGCCAGGGAAGATAGTGACTGGAAATTGTAACTTGGGACAGTTGTTGAAAGCGCTTTTTGTTAATCGTACAACCCCGAGTCAATCCTCTCTTGCAACTATGCGTGAGAAGGAAAAAGTCAAAGGGTTGGGGGTCTCGTTTTTTCCCAATGACCTTAAAGTTTGAAGTAACTTATTGGCAACGGAAGCAGCGGAAAGTACAAGAAATGTTGGACTGGAGACGTGGTGGGATATGAGATTGGTCGTCTTGTGTATACTCTCTTATGTCTTACCTTTTTTTTTTTTTTTTTCCTGAAACACTAAGAAAAACAATTGGTTTTTGCTGCTACAATGTTTAGTTGTGGTCTGAAAAGTTGCACTTTCTTATCACTTAAAACGATACTGTAAGCTACACTAGAATAGCTTGCTATTCAAAAGAATTTAGCAACGTTTTTAATTGTATTACCGTTCCCCCAGATCGTTTTATAAATCTGGATTTTCACATGTGAGATTCTGTCAACTCCTACTATCCAGGGCCTGCCTTAACTTCAGTAAAGTGGCTAAATCTGGAAGGGGTGCCAAGGAGAGAGAAAGAGATGAGGCGTTGGTGGATGGTTCAATCAGTGGAACATGGGACTCTTGATCTGGGTTCATGAGTTCGAGTCCCACTTAAGAGTAAGAGATTCCTTAAAAATAAAAAATCTTTAAAAAAGGAAAAAAGAAAGATCAGCTAGAACTTGTCACTGAAATAAGTTGATAAGGGCAAGAAAAGTCACACTTATCTTTATCCACACAATTCCGCTGAAGAGGAATGAAGGGTGCCGACACAATAAAAATAAATATTTCTCTTAATTCTTGAAATTCCTGAAAATGATTTTCTACATCTTTCTTTTGAAATCTTACCCCTTGGCCTCATGAAACTAATTTTTATTGCATTTCAATTCAATCAACAGCACAGAGTTCCATTTTTAAAATTAGGGAGAGTGCAAACTCTCCCAAGAGATAAGACAGTCACGTCAATTAATTTAACAAATAATCATAAACATATTATACAGCAGTCACTGTGGTAAGCAATTGAATAAATCAGACACTGTCCTTGCCTTCATAGAGCTTATAGGTTATAAAGAAAGACATTCAGCAAGTGAGAGGGATGCAGAAGGGGGGAAATACTAGGTGCCATGAGAAGAAACAAAAATAAAACAAGGGGAACTGACCTCCTCCAGGAAGTCAAACAGTAGAGACTAGCTTTGGATGAAATTTTCTGTAACTAGTAAAACTGGGTAGTTGCTGAAGGATCTGTCTCTGAAAGGAAGTAAAGAGGCAGAAAAGAGGTAATGATATTAAAGATAAATTTCAACTACACTAATCTGTATGTTGCCTTGAATAGCTCCTAACACAAACTCTTCATTCTAGAAAGGAAAAGAATGGTATTTTAATTGAGCCTTTCTTAAACTAGATTAAAAAACAAAGAACATGTTAAACTTCAATCCTAAAATATGGACTGTTTAACCTCTTTATATTCATTAGTACCGTAGCTGATTTCCTACAAATGTGTTTAACTTTTGCTATTTAAGAAATATGGCTTATAGCTTATAGCTCCCTTCTAAAGGTATATATATTTTTTAAGATTTTATTTATTTATTTGACAGAGATCACAAGTAGGCAGAAAGGCAGGCGGGGGTCGGGGGTGAGGTGGGGGGAAGCAGGCTCCCAGCTGAGCAGAGAGCCCAATGATCCCAGGACCCTGGGATCATGACCTGAGCCAAAGGCAAAGAGGCTTTAACCCACTGAGCCACCCAGGCACCCCTCGAGGTATATTTCTTTAGTAAATGCAAGAAACTCAGGGAAAGTTTGTTCTAATCATAAATAACATTGGCCTAATGTCCATTTGCATCCTAAGAAACTGTAGTGCTATACTTAAACTAGCTCTGGTTCCCATCATTCAGCTTTATACAATCACCCTCTCTCTGCCTTTTTATCCACTAGGAATTTTATTTACTCTTTGAAGGTATTTATAACCAAAACACCTCCTCCAAGGGGGAAAAAATGTAAAGAAATAACATACTCAGAAAATTTAGTATCCAAAATACTGGAGGTGGGAGGGGCTGGGAGTTCTTATACACGCCTGCCCGACTTGGTATGAGGAATCACTGAATTGGGAGGAGGGGGCCATAATGAGTACTGTTAATGTTAAAGTATCTCAGCATAAAGAGAAAAGGAAATACCTTCCAGCCTAAAAAACAAAACCAAACGAAAAATCCTGTGTTGGGGACAGGGTGGGGAGAAAAACTGTAGAATATAATTTCTACATAGATGAACTATTTCAGGCACAGTGTCCATAGCCTGGAAGATGCCATATTCCCTCGAACCCAGAATCACAACCATCAGAGTTGAGGGAAGAGCAGAACAAGGGCGCCCAGTACGATCCACTCCCTGTTCCACCTCCAAAACTTCCATAAAGTGACTAAACATGGGGGTGACGGAGAGGAAGAAAGAAAAGGTGAATTTGTAAAGAATACAGTCCCCTTACCCCTAGATCAGCTGGAACCTCACAGCTGAAATAAAAGACATCGATAAGGGCAATGAAACCTGTGCTTAGAACTTGCTAGTATCTGGAACATCACCCAGACGATCTGAGCCAACCCATACTATATCATTTCTCTGAGTAAGAAAAGGATTTCAGTAAAGGGCAAATGTTTTCCAGAACCCATGAAAGAGTAACTTCTACTGAAAGTAGAGTGAGGAATAGGCCAGTATCCTGAAACCATGTAACTCATAAATGCCCCCTAACTTTTAAAGTGTTCCAAATGTACAATCCGACTAGCCACACTCTCCAAAGAATCACATCTTAAAATGCTAAAAGATAATCCTGAAAAGAAACAACAGATGTAAAAGTTGCAAACCCTGATGCCAACTTGTTAAAATATTTTCACAGCTACGTAAAGAAAAAGAGAACATAATTTTCAATTTACTGCTACAGTTTATTTTATGCTGTGTGATTTATAACTGACTTGCTGTGTTTTGCATCTAGGTTAATCCTGTTTGCATCCTTAGATCCAAGATAAAAGAAACCATCTCTGGAATTTTTTTCTAATATAAGCAGTTGGCATTTTAATGGGAGCATGAATTGATAGCTGGGATGGTTTTAGTCCAAATTGTTAAGGGCTCAGCTGTGTCCAGAAATAAACTCAGAAAGATGCAATATACAATGTAATACATTTAGTTAGTACATTATGAACATAGGATCTAATTATAGTTTCATGTTCTTATATCCCTTGAGCTACTAGTGGTTTACCATGCCTAAATTGCTCACTATTTACTCATTCTTTTTTACTATGAGGGACCCATTTAGCAAATTACTGCTCTAGTGCACTAAATGGGCCCCAGGTGGCTAAACTGAATTTGTAAGTTCCCTTCTCACTAGCAGGAAGATACCTTCTGTTCTCTCGAAACCCTTACCCCTCCCTCACAATACTTACCATTTGAACTCTAGCAAGAGCTCAGATTGCCCCTCATTTCAGGTAGTCCACTTTATAAATACACTTGAGAGCTTTTCAGATTTTAGTGCACCTTTTTAAATCCCATGATTCTTTGTCTTTTCATTTCTCACATCCTGCCTCATAGAAATAAACAGATATATTATATTATGTCACAACAATGAAGTATTAGACCAAGAAATAGAGACCTTGTAATGCCACCTCTTGCAGTAACAATGTAAATTACCTGGGACATTCATTCAGTGGAAATCACCTGGGGCATTTGTTCAACAGTATTTATTGAAAGTTTGTGTGTAGGCACCATTTACCCCCAGTAAATGGTATAGACAAAAATATCTGCCCTAAGGAAGCTTGTAAATAACTTTATCAATCTTTTTAAATCTTTAGTTAAAACTGACCTCCTCTTTTCTTTTATATAGACGGTTCTTATTTTAGGCAAATGGGAAATATGGCAATCTGGATATATTTGTTACGTATTAGGGTATAAATATTTCTTTCCAAAATATTCTATATTCTTTCTCTGATATATGAACTCATCATACAATTGCTTTAACTACTGGGCCCTTATAATATTTCTATATTTAAAATATTTTCATTTTAAAAACTGATTTACACTCAGCTTTTTAGAAACTCATTTTGGGTTCTACTCTGTCCCAAGTGCCTAAGATCGCTTTCCAGCAAGATTCCTAACTAACAAAAATCCTTCCGAAATCATCTCAAAGCATTTCTACTGAATCTTCTTTGAGTAAAAATAGACAAGTAGTCCCCAGATAATAATCCCCCTATATTTATGTCATTAATTATACCCCAAAGAAGTAGCATGGGTAGTCTCCTTTTGTGCCCCCAAACAGAATGATTTGGAGACACAGTCAAATCCTAGAAATCTTACCCTTTTCCCCTCCACTTCCCATCACATCCACTGGTCTGGACTCCTAGCTAGATACAGTTGTTTCTTAGTGCTGTCATAACAAAGGATGATGAACTAGATGGCGTGAAACAACAGTAATTTATTCTCTCACAGTTCTGGAGGCTGGAAGTCCCAAATCAAGGGGTCCCCAGGACCATGCTCCCTCTGAAGGCTCTGGGGATATACTTTCTTGCCTTGTCCATCTTCTGGTGGTTGCAACATTCCTTGGCTTGGAGGTACATGCTTCAATCTCTGTTTTCTGGCATCTGTCATCGCATGCTGTGACCCAACTCCTCTTCTTGTAAGGATGCCAGTCACTGGCTCAGGGCCCACTCGAAGCTATTATGATCTTACCTTAACTTGATTGCATCTGCAAAGACCCTATTTCTAAATATGGTTACCTTCTCAGGAACCAAGCAGATGTGAATTTTGGGCAGGGACACTCAGTATACTAAGTGCTTTGTAGCACTCCTCAGGAGTGACTATATGAAATTTATCAGATTTCTAAATTTCAGGGATTCGTAAAATCCCACCACCCAAAAAAAATTAGTGACCAAACTAGGGATATCAACCTTTTACTCCTTCATTTAAAAATTCATTAGGTCTTGGGGCACCTGGGTGACTCAGTTGGTTGAGCGACTGCCTTCAGCTTGGGTTGTGACCCTGGGGTCCTAGATTCGAGCCCCCAGTTGGGCTCCCGGCTCAGCAGGGAGTTTGCTTCTCCCTCTCCCTCTGCTGTTCCCCCTGCTTGTGTGCTCCTGCTCTCTGTCAAATAAATTAATTAAATATTTTTTTTAAAAAAAGGTTGGAAGTCAGAAGTCCTCTTTCTAGTTCTGGTTCTATACTAACTAGTTAAGTGTGACATTGGGAAGACATTTGCCCTCAAGGAGGTTTCAGTTACTGATTTAGGAAACGAAGGGACTCAACCAGAGAGTGTCTCTAAAACCTCTTCTGGCTCAAAAAAATATTTCTGATTCTGTCTAAAAACAAAAGTGTCTAATTTGGAATACTGGCCAGTGTTTTTTTTAATCAAAACGTGGAGCCCTTCACATTTAGTTGCTATTCACTCGGAGGAGGGGAGCATTTTAAGACTAATCCTTGCCATTTGAAAGAGTTTCTAATGCATTTAAAATAACAGCAGGTTTATTCTGACATTTAAGAAAACTGCTGGGTTTTCAATCCTTCGAAATCTGGATTTGTCACGAATAGGAACCAATCCATGACAACAAGCTCTACAGCTTCTGATTCCCAAACTCCAGGGTCCTTATCCATTTTCCTTTTATAGTCACAGATGGGTAGAAATCTCAGCACAAAGTCAGGTGAGGGCACAGAGCGTCAGCCCGTGGGCACACGTGGACCAGGAGACACAGGCAAGGATATCAATAGGAGCTGCAGTTAGCAAAGCCAGATGGAATCAACCCACGTGTCCTCAACAGTAGAATGGGTAAGTCAGTGGTAGTATAGTCTACACTGAAATACCAACACAGCCACAATGTGACTACATGAATGCAATGCTGGGCAACATGAATGAAGCTTAGCATGTTGAATGAAAGGAGCCAGGCCCAACAGAATGCTTACCATTGATTCCATTTATACCAAGTTCAAGAATAAGCTAAATCAATCAATCTATCTATCTATCCATCTATGGACCTATATTTTTTAGGGATGCAATTTAGGTGGTAAAACTGGAACAAAAGGAAAAGGAAGTGAATAACACAAACCACTGGGGGGGAGCAAGTGGAAAGGGTCCTGAGGTGGCTTTTAGGATGCTGACACTGCTATCTTGACCTGGGTGGTTACCTGGGTCCCTCTTTTTAGAAAATGTGTTTCACTTGTACATTTGTGTTTTGTATTCTCTCCTGTTTATATTATGCTTCATAACAAAAGTCTTTTTTAAAAAATAAACTGTATGGGGGGGGCTGGTTGTTCAGTCAGTTAAGCATCTGACTCTTGATTTTGGTTTAGGTCATGGTCTCAGGGTCATGGGATCAAGCCCCGTGTTGAGCTCCCTACACAGTGGGGAGTCTGCTTGAGATTCTCTCGCTCCCTCCACCTCTCTACCCCCCTCTGCTTGCACCATCTCCCTGTCTCTAATTTAAATAAATCTTTAAAAAAATTCAACTGGTTTTTTTTTTCCAACTGGTTTTTGTTATAATCTGAACTTCTACATTTTGTCTACAATCAAGAGTTTAACATTTCCCATCATTTATTTCATTTAGAATTTTATTTATAATTTAAAACAACAAACTGTAAATCTAATTTAACTTAAGAGAGAACTTTAAATATTCATTCTAAGAGTAATAAGCTTATTATAGAAAGTCTGGACAATACTGAAGGCACTAATGATGCAAAGATGAACAAAAAAATCCAATGACTCCTACTTATTTTCACATATTTCTTCTCAGATTTTTAAATGCATTTTAATGTAGTAGAGATCATAAAGTAGCTACAAATTTTTAACCTGCTCCTCTCACTCAAAACTATTCCATAAACACTTCTCCATGTTATTTAAAAAAAAAAAAAAAAAAACTCACCCTAAGCATAATTTTTTATTTTTAAATAAAGATGCATCATCTTGGGAATGCCTGGGTGGCTCAGTCGATTAAGCATCTGCCTTCAGATGGGGTCATGGTCCCAGGGTTGAGCCCCATCAGGCTCCTTGCACAGCAGGGAGTCTGCTTCTCTGTCTCTTCCTCTGCCCCTCCCCCTGCTTGTAGGCACTCCCTCGCTCTCTCTTAAAAAAAAAAAAAAAAGCATCATTTTGGTGAACCATGATTTATTTAAGAGCTCCATAAAGAGTAAATGAAGGACACTATGCTGGCCCTCAGTGTTTTTATGCCATTTTCTTGTACTATTCCTCATGGAAGTAAGAATATGGTTATAGCTTCTTTTGTTACAGTTATCTTTCCTTATCTCCCCATCCTTCAACCACAACTTAGCCACATCTATTATCAGGCCAAGTCCAAAATCCTCTTTAGATGAGCTTATGAAGAGGCGGAAGTGAGGAAATATCTCTCAAGTGCCAGATTTAGCAAACAAAAACAGGGGACGCCCAGTAATAGCACTATTTGGACGTACTTGTATGAAAAAGTATTCATTGCTTATCTGAGATTTGATGTTACTGGGTGTCCTGTGTTTTATCTGGCAGCCCTACGCCGGGGTCACTACCAGGCCTATCCATAGATATTTCTCACCCCTTTAACCCCTGTGAGAGTTATATATAATCCCCATTGTAAAGAATAGTGCAGAAATTTAATCTTTTCTCAGCTCACGCGGCTGGAAAGGGGCAAAGCAAGAATGGAAACCCAAGCTCTCTGACACCGCGACTAGGGTTACAAATGCGGTGGCCGTCCCCCTTGTGTTTGGGTCATGCCGGGGCCCCAACGGCTCCCTCAATGCCAGAGGGTGGTTGGGTTTTCATTTGTTGCTATTGTTTCTTTTAAAAAATTGCTCACCACTCCTCTGGATTGTTACGTTAAAAAACGAGTACTTTAAAAAAAATGAGGACTGGGCCCAGGTGGCTGGGCCAAGCTAATGAACGTGATTCAAAACTGAGCCCCAGGAAGAGGCTTTTCGTGGACAGCGGAGCTCCAGCCGGCTCAGCCGGGCTCAGCCGGGTCCTTCTTCCCGCCCCTCCCCCACCACCATCCTCTCCTTTGACAGTCAAATGAGACAGTTTTGTTTCAGGTCCCTCCCAGAAACCCCACGGGTGTTTGGGTATCTGGGGTTTGTTGCGTCCCCCCCCCCCCCCATATTCTGGTTTAAAGTAAGTAAGTAATGCGAAGGTAAACAAACCATCTATAACCGGATCCTCTGGGGTTGGACGAAGCTGGCCCGGAGTGTAAGTTACCCTCATCTTCTCCGGGCCAAACCCCAGCCCTACCGTGCCGCTCCGGCCGGCCGCGCTCATGGAACAACCCAATCCCTCTTGATTCCTTTTAGCCTTACTGCTTCCCTTCCCCCACATGCATGGATCCTCGCCAGACGGGCCCAGGTGAGGAGGCGGGGCTTTGGGGGAGGACTCAGACCTCCACGGTGCTGCCGACGGAGGGCCCCCCCCCCCCCCCCCCCCCCGCCTGCTGCCGTCCTCAGTCCTTGCAAACACATCTAGCCAATGGCCTCCGGTGCTAAACCAAAGAGGAGCAGAGGTTCTTTTCTTCTGCGCCTCAGGAAGCAGGTGTCAAGTCTGGAGGGACTAGCCGCTCGGCTTCCCTCCCACAGTCCTGATAACCATCAGCTCCCAGACCAGCTCCTTGGCCAGGCAGTGGGCTCGCAAAGCCCACCCTACTTGTAGGCAGATAAAGTAGTTGGCCTGGGGAGCAGGTGGTGACTCTAGCCTACATTTATTGATAGTATCTTCCCCAAGTTGCTGAGAAGGTCACCAAGATGACCTTGACATTCCCACTTTAGACGGGCTTCTTCCTGACTGCAGGCTCCTGACCTCTCTTAGAGCTTTTCTTTAGAACATTCTTAACTATGGCTTTTCTACGCTTCCAAGATGTATGTAAATCTTTTTTTAAGACTCTTGCCAGTTTTTCAACCCAGAAGTGGTTTTCTCAAGGACCTGGGAGCCACCGCTTTGAAATGCCGTCGAAGGAGAGAGCAGAGCGGTCTCTCAGTCCCTACGGGAAACTAAGAGCGGGGGTCTTGCTCCAAGTTGCAAAACAACCTCCTATCATAAAAATGTAGGAAGTGTATTGTCCCTTTGGAAAATTCAGCTCCTAAGCGTAGATGGCCTGGCCTCTTCCTGTAGTCTCTCACTTGCTCACCTCAGCCCTTAAAAACTCTCCTGCCCCCTGTTTCAGCGGAGTTGAGTTCAGACTGAGTTCTGGCCTCTTCCCTTATTACAATAACCTTAAATAAAGTCTTCCTTGCCTGTTTAACTTGGGCACATTTTTACTTTGGAGCAGAAAATCTAGTTTGGGATCTTGCCCCAACTGTTAAACAAGTTACAAGTTTTGCACAGTGGCCTCATGCTTGGGAACAAGGATTGTCCTAGAACATAAGTAGACAAAGCCAGAGTGGACAGTTAAGAGATAAGACTTGAAAAGAAAAGGCTCCCCTGCCCCAGGACATCTCCACAGCTTCTCCAGGTAAACCTACCTTCTCTCAGGTGGGTTTACCCTGAGTTGAAATGACCACATTCAGATAAAGGAATAGATGTGAGGACAAAGATCTTTGAGGAAGACAAAGAACTCATTATTCTTAGGCTATAATTAAAATGCCATACCAAAAGAAATGAATCTGAGGTAGATCTTAGATCTAAATATGAAAGTTAAAATAACACAACTTCTGAAAATGACCTTGTGATAGGCAAAGCTTTTAAAACACCAAAGAACTTCTGCTCATCCAAAGGCATCATCAAGAGAGTGAGAATACAAACCACAGACCTTGGGGAAGACAAAGGATTTATATTCGGAATATGAAAGGATCACCTACAAATCAATAAGAAAAAGACGGTCCTTCCAAAAAAAAAAGGCGGGCAAAAAAACCGAGCACTTAATCAGGCACTTCAAAAAGAAAATAACCAAAAAAAGTCAACAGGCGTGTGAAAAAGTGCCCACCGGGATTGCTTATCAGAAAAATGTGAATCAAACCTACATATCTAAGAAAGGCTAAAATTAAGAGTGACGATATCAAGTGATAGAAAGATCATAAAGCGACTACATTTTCCCATAGATCTGTGTGATATGAGTACTTTATGCATAATCCTTTAATAAAAGGTTATGTCAAAACATTGGACTTAATTAACACCTTAATTACATAGGGCTCTGGGCAGGCAGGTGGAGTGTTGGGTAAAACAGGCCCAGGATAAGGGGAAGGCAGGCTGAGTGGAATATCTAGAGACAGTGTCCAAACAGGCAGCAAAATCTGAAGACAAAGTAGAATGCCATTCTCCTTACAATTTTGTCCGTGAATCGTAATTTCTATATTTTTCCTAAAAGAGAAATGTTCTGTGCAAAAGCACATAGACCAGGGCATGTCCCTCCTTGTTTGAGCTCCATGTGAACCTACAGATCCAGACTCAAACCAAGTTGCATGTATTGACTTGGGACAATTGCCACGACCCCAGCTATCTAGATTAACTCATTCAGGCAAATCTGATTGAGCATCTACTATGTGCCAGGCACTTTGGTAAGTACAAAGTATAGGGTGATGACCACATCATCCACATACCCTCCACTCTGGGATCTTACAGCTTTGGAAGGGAAAATGCCCTCTGCCAACAAGCACTGCTCCTATAAAACTGTGTGCCCAACTCCCCAGTAGGAATCAACTTCTCAACTGGAATTCAGTCTTGTTGTTTAAAATCACTCATTCCATAACTGAGAGAGAGATGGAGATGGGAAGGTAGGAGGGAAGGGTCCATGGGGTTGGAAGGTGATAAATACAGTTGTTAAAATGTTTTTAAAAACAGAGAAAATTCCTTGCCTCCCCACCCTCCCGCCTGCCTCTCTGCCTACTTGTCATCTCTGTCTGTCAAATAAATAAATAAAAATCTTTTAAAAAAATAGAGAAAACTCAAAATCTGACCATTCGAAGACGGCTTTTTGCCCCCAGCATATTTCAAAGAATGAACAATCATTTTCTAATTATGCCTTTTTTGTATTCTGAAAGCTGACACTTCCACATTAACATACGTCTTCTAGAATTATGACCTCCTCTTCCTCTGGTGCTCGAACATGTAAAAACCTAACTGTGAAATCAATCCATGTTAGACGTGAATCAGGCAAAGTGAAATGAAGGATAATAGCATGAAAATCTCACCTGTATATTTTCCCCTTCTCAAATGTAAATAGTAAATACTATTAATCAAATTTGATTGATAAGATTTCTAGTTAATAGTGATAGCAAAACATAGGGAGAAAAAAAATAAATTTTAGGTAATGTGTTTACATTTTTTTAAAGGATTGGAGAGGTTGGAGACTCATAATCCAGTGTTAAAAGACTCAGGGAGAGGGACACCTGGGTGGCTCAGCTGGTTAGGCATCTGACTCTTGATTTCAGCTCAAGTCATGATCTCAGCGTCTTGGGATCAAGACCCACGTTGGACTCCACACTCAGCATGGAGGCAGCTTGAAATTCTTTCCTTCTCTCCTTCTCTCCCAGTTTGCATGCTTTCTCTCTCTAAAATAAATAGATAGATAGATAGATAGATAGATAGATAATAAATAAGCCAAATCTTAAAAAAATAAAAGACTCAGGGAGAGAGAACCACTAGAATTTAAAAATTAATTATTAGAGGATTTTACAGTATCTGAGTTTACTTCAGTATTATTTTAGATTATCACTGCAAAATGAACATAATTTCTACATAGGACCGAACACAAACAAGCTTGATTTATTTATTAATATGGGGGACAGACATTTTTAAATGAAAAATCTTAAACCCACTGTAAAAAAAATTGGAAGAAGGAAAGAATAATTAACAAAACTCCAACTTTTTAAAAAATTTTTATTTTTTTTTTTAAATTTCTTTTCAGTGTTTCAGAATTCATTGTTTATGCACCACACCCAGTGCCCTATGCCATCCGTGCCCTCCTTAATACCCATCACCAGGCTCACCCAACCCCCACTCCTCTCCCGTCCAAAACCCTCAGATTGTTTCTCAGAGTCCACAGTCTCTCACGGTTCATCAGCTATTGTTTTTTCATGTACATAGTAAGTCAGCTCGCATTAAATTTATATCTAAAGGTCAATTAAAGTATAGAACTTTTTTCCAGATTAAAGCTCATTTTCTATTCCATCTAATTCTTTTTTTTCAGTCTGGGCTATAAACAAAGAATAGGATATATTCCCAATAAAGCCGCGTGCCCTTATAGCACACTCCTGTCAACTAAGCATTTTCATGTACATCATCTCACCTGATTCTCCCAACAAGTCTGGGAGGAGGTAGGTAAATGACATCACCAGGATATAGGTGATTCTGAATAGAGGCTCTCGCTCACAGACTTTGAGGACAAAGTCTCTGAAAATAGAGAATCATTGAAATTTGCAGAAACAGCCTATACTAAGATGTAAATATACTGCTATTGAGACCCGAAAATGAACCAAGCTCAATCAGAGTGATTGTGTGTGTGGCCCCCTCACCAGCTGTGCAGTAATGTAACTGTTTGAAAGAAGGATGTTTCAGCAGAAGGATGTTATCTCATCCCAAGGGAGCCAATGAAAAAGAACTGACCCACATTGTCCGGGGAAGAGATGTTCTCCTCACTAACAGAGATAAGCACAAGTGGTATTGGTACCCTCTGGTCACGATCCCTGAATCAGCCGTAAGAGCAGGGCTGTTATAAAGGAAGTCTGCCTTGAGGAGAAATGAGCTGATGCCGAATCCTGGGGGACTAGGTGAGTCGTGCCAAGGGCAAGGAACCTACAGAGCCTAGAGCTGATTTACGGTGTGACACTTACCTCTCTGGAGTTCACTCTCTCATGTATAAAAGTCTACAATCTCTTGGTTCTGTTTGTCATGCTTGGTAACCAAGTTCACTAAGGGAAAGGTCAGAAGTCTTCCTACTTGTGCCCAAAATAAAGTATGGGCCCTTTAGGGCTTCTCAGCAAAAGCCATCAAGAACACATCAATGCCCCTGTACTCATTTGTAGCTAGAGGATGTCTTCTGTTTCCAGTGTGCTAACAGGGAAGACAATGGTTTTTCCATGCCCCTCTCAAAGGGTGACCAAGTCCAAGTCGTTCAAGGACAGCACAAAAGTGAGCAAACTGACCAGGTAGTCCATATGTGTAGGAAAACTATATCGTCTACGTGGACTATGGGCAGCGGGATTTAAAAGTACAGTGCCGCTGTCTATCAGTACAAACATCCACACAAACCTTTGCTCCAGAAACTGGTTATGACATGCTCAGCCTGGGCAGAGAGCATGAAAAGACCAAGAAGAAATGGAAAAGGACAAATTTAAGGAAGAAACTATCAAGAAAAAAAAAGTCATAAAATCACCTTATATACAACATATTCGAACAAGATAATTTCTGGCAAAAGAAAGCCAAATAAAAATACGTATTTAACTCTGATCTCTCAAGAAATCCCACTAAAATCATAGTGGACTTTAAAAAATGATGATGGGGCACCTGGGTGGCTTGGTGGGTCGAGGCCTCTGCCTTCGGCTCGGGTCATGATCCCAGGGTCCTGGGATCGAGCCCCAAATCGGGCTCTCTGCTCAGTGGGGAGCCTGCTTCCCCATCTCTCTCTCTGCCTACCTTTCTGCCTACTTGTAATCTCTGTCTGTCAAATAAATAAATAAAATCTTTAAAAAAGAATAATAAGTAAAAAATGATGATAGACGGATAAATATAGATAGATAGTGGGGCGCCTGGATGGCTCAGTCAGTTAGAGGCCTAACCTTGCTTTCAGCTCAGGTCATGATCTCAGGGTCTGAGATGACTCGAGCTCCAAATCAGCTCCATGCTCAGTGGGAAGTCTGTTTGAGAGTCTCTCTCTCCCTCTTCCTTTGCCACTCACCCCCTCCAGAATGAATAAATGAAACTTTAAGAAGATAAATGATAGATAAATAGATAGATAGATAGTAGGAAAAAGCGAAACAATAAAATTTGGAAGCTGAAAACCTAAGGGATGAGTGATAACTGAGTTAGCTGAACTAAGAAATTGAACTCTAAACCAGCAGCAGGGGGGAGGGGGGAGCTGAGAAGCAATAGACTTTGCCATGAAGAGCTTCCTAAAGCCACAAGAACTGGTGACGTGAGCTCTTCCCAGAAGGAACAAATGTGGGATTTAAAAAAGAGGCTTCTAGTCTATTGAGGAAGCAATGATGACATTAGATCTCCTGTGCCCTTCCCCTTCAGTGAAACTATTATTCCTCAGCATTTATTCCCTGTAAATAGTAGATGAAATAGAGAGTTCTGGAGATGTGGAACACTAAGCATGACTGAAATTGGGATTAAAGTGAAGCTGTACACGGTGTCTCAGATTTTGCCCTCCGCTCTGCCTCTAGACCCCAAACCGTCCCCTACAGTGCACCGTGGTCAGCTCTGCACACGGCACCTGGCGGAAGGGGCAACTGAGCCTGAAATCCAGCTCGGACTTCATGCACCAGCCATGTGCCCTGGTGTAGACTCTGCCCAGAGGAAGGTGCACCTCTTCCTCGTTCTCCAGAAGGTACCATCTGATCACTGAGCCCTGCTCCTTCAGAGCTGCCTCCCAGAGAAGCCACCATCTCCTGATTCTCATAAAGCCTGGCCTAGGCTTGCAGTGGCCCTGCCCCGGGGCTCTGGCAGCCAAACTTAGCTTCATGAAAGATCCTTCTCAGGGGTGACCAGAAAACATCCCCCAAAACACCCGCGGATGCCCACTATTGAGGAACGGTGTACACAGACAAAGGGACCCACAACTGAGAATCAAACCTAAGAAAATGGAAGTGGTGGGGGAAGCAACTTGAAGGAAAAAGACTTTTAAAAATGACTTATCAGTGTCATCAGAGAAGATGACACAAGAACAAGAAGGTATAAAAAAGAAACAGCAAACAAGAAAGAGCTTTTTTACTTTAAAATAGGACAAAAGAAATGAAAATTTTGAAAGAAAGCTTGGGAGAAAAGTTGAGGAAATCATAGACAAACAGAGAAGAAAATTAGAGAAGCATTGATATCCAAATAATAGGAAATAGAAATTAATCATAAAAGATAATTTTCTAGAATGAAAGAACATAAATTTTCTGATTACAGAGCTCATCCAGGCCCAGCATAGCAGATAGAAAAAAATAGATCTAGATCAAGGTGGACCATCATGAGACTTCAGAACATTAAGGACAAAGGGAAGGGGGAAAAAAAAAAAAACCACTTGAAAGTTCTCTAGTGGGGAAAAAGTGACATCAAAGTCTAAGGGATCAGAATGGCTTCAGACTTTTCAGGAGCAAAGCTGCAGACAATGGAGTAATGTCTTCACGTTTCTAAAAGGAAATGACTCCCAACTCAGCGTGCAGTAGCTGGCCAAACAACAAATTATAACTCGGGATAGACAGGAAGGAAGGGAGGAAGGAAGGAAGGTACGAGAACAAAACAGAGTCAGAGTAGAACAAGGATACTTTCTCAGATATGCGAAGCCCCACGAAGGTTACCTACCACTTTCTCTTTCTCAGGAACTTCTTGAAGAATGTGCTCTCGAGAAAGGAAGAAGTGCACCGCGAAATAGGAAGCTAGAGGATCTGGAAAACGTAGACCCCAAGTCAGAGAAGGGAAGGGGATCTCAGGTTGATGGTCAAGGGAAACTCCGTGCTGGGAGCCGCACGGCAGGCCTGGAGGGCAGCCCATTGCCGATGAAGACATTGAGAAGGCTCCTGCAGAGACGTTTCCATGAGATGAAATTAAGAAATTGGGATTAAAGTGGGGGCTCTGACACAAGAAGATATTTGCTCTCCTGGTGAAGAGTTTGTGGTTTAATTTGCGGTAATTAATTAAGACAACCAAGCAAATGAAAGACCAAGACAATTATTAACTTCAGGAAAAAATGGTTTAGAAGATAGGAAAAGGAGTCTTAAAAATACATTATGGGGCGCCTGGGTGGCTCAGTCGGTTAAGCATCTACCCTGAGCTCAGGTCATGATCCCCAAGTCCCAGAATTGAATCCTGGCATGAAACTCCTTGCTCAGCAGTGAGTCTGCTTTTCTGTCTCCACCCCACCCCCCACAGGTGCTCTCTCTCTCTCTCTCTCTCTCTCAAAACTCTGCAGTATGAAGTTACATAGTCAAAAGAATTGTTGAAAATTGATCTGACCACAATCATGATTTAACTTGTCAGGCAGCACGCCTCACAGAGACCGTGTGTGGGGATGATGGTAAGATTTACGAAGCTTCAAGTGGAAAAATGCAAGAGGCAGCGACATAGGCAGTTTATTTTGTGATAAGGAAGAAACACCAAAATATATAGTAAAAGGATTGAAAGCGTTTGCCTTTAGGAACAAGGAAATGGAGGGGCAGGGACCTGCCAGTTTACAAAGTAAAACTATTTGGCTCTTTATGGAGAACACTGATGAAAACAAAAATTAAATTTTAAAAATCAGAAGGACCCCATTTTTGGTTGGATGGAGGGAAGAGAAATATGTTGGGTTTAAAATCAAGGATCATTTGCAGTAGAGGCAAGATGTTCAGGCAATCAAAACTAAGAGATGGGCGCTCTGGAGGCAGCACGAGGTTTGGAATAGAGGTTCTGTAATGACTTAGAGTGGAAGAGAAATAGCTCTATAGGAAAAATGGTGCAGAGCAATACGAGAGAGTCCTTGAAGACAAACATTGCCTAAGTGCTGTGTAGAGTGTCAGGAAGAGAAAAAGCCTGCATTAAGAGAGCAGCAGAGAAAACCAAAGGACGTAGGAGTTTCAACAGGGTGGAGAGCAGAGTGATGAAGGTCAAGTATGCAGGGGGTCAAAGAGGCCCAGACCACTAGAATAAACAATGAAAAATTTCTAAAGAGGTTATTCTAATCTAAGGATTAAGTTCACACCCTATAATAAGCCTTACATTTTAAAAAGGCTTTGGGTTTTAGAAGGATCTTGTATTTTTCCAGGGCACCTTACAATGACTGTGACCCTGTTTTCAGTAAATACACAGTTGTCTTCCGTGGTGTCATAGCACAAACCCCTCATTAATAAGAAAGTGGAGCTTAGGGCATATTGTCATTACCATTCCCATGCAAAGCTCTGTCCCTGTTTTGTTCTTTCCCCACACAAGGGCTGGCATTGTCTGTGTCAGAGATGAGCATTTGGACTAAAGTTCAAGGCTTGGCTAGGATCTTCCTTTTGGCTGCATTTCCCAGGTGATCAGCTGCCTGCGGTTGGCCTCGGTGTTATTGACACCCCAGACAAGAAGGAAGCACAAGAAAACAAACAAAATAGCATGTCAAAGGCTACATTCAAAATACCAAATGTTATGTGAAATCTCATCATAAGAAAGGTTTGACTATTTCATTTTGCTAAGTCTAATCAAGCGCTTGGTTTCAGGACTCAAAGTATATAATTGGTAGCAAATGTTCCCTAATGTCTCATTAATGTTTTCTCTTTCTAGTGTAAATTTGCCTACACATTTCCACACTCCCCCCCAACAGAGGCAAGACCAGCAGAAAGTCTAGTTTTATATTTTTCAAAAGCCCACCACGACTCCTGAATTTTCCCATTTGCGTGTGTCTCTTTTCCCACATTGCTGCCTTCCGGACGTTTCCAGCTCAGACACATCAGAGGGACAAAGGGTTAAAAGAAAGGTATTAATTTGGAGTTCAAAAAGCTCACACAAGTCCTCCCCAAACAGCCTGGTTAGCAAACATTTTTGCACTGGTATACACACACACACACACACACACACACACGTATATATTTTTACTTATTTATAAAAAATTTTTAAATTAACATATAATGTGTTATTAGCCCCAGGGGTACAGGTCTGTGAATCGCCAGGTTTACACACTTAACAGCACTCACCATAGCACATACCCTCCCCAATGTCCATAACCCAACAGCACCCCCTACCCCCGCCGCAACCCTCAGTTTGTTTTGTGAGATTAAGAGTCCCTTATGGTTTGTCTCCCTCCCAATCCCATCTCGTTTCATTTATTCTTCTCTTACCCCTCAAACCCCCCATGTTGGGCACTGGTATATTGAGCAGTTTCCCACTGAAGCGTCAACTGAATTTACCCTTCACGGGCAGAACAGGATTTCCTGTGCCTACAGGGTCAGAATTTGTAGAGTGCTGCACTAGGATGCCCCACGGGACCACTGTTACATGTCTGCTTTTCCACACAGATAGTAGGAACTTCTATATGGCAATGAACAGCTGAAATGCCCTTCTGAAATGCATACATGGGGGAGGGGGAGAGGCTGGTCCCGACTCCAGGGGAAAGCAGTGTATTCGGATGTCATCTATCTCTTTCTCTGGGATACGGTCAGTCTGAGGTCTCTGGCTGGTTTGGCAGTCCCGTTGGATGTTGAAGGCTTTTTAAAATGAGAAACAAGAACTCACTAGCCAATGCCTTCTAAGTCAGCAGCACAAGGATGGATTAACCCATATGGTTCCTTCCAGCCAGGCAGGAAGGTAAAATGCATTTTTTAAATACAAATAAAGGAGTGATGAAATTGACACAGATTAATTAGAAATTTACAAATATTTGTGCTGCCCGATCAACAGTCCTGGGATAGAAAGGGGATTCACCTGTGGGGAATGTATTCGTACATAACATCAACTGACACTTCTCTCACTCACTAAAATGTCTTTCCAACAAAAAGTACAATGATGAGATTTAAATGTTATGGGAACATATGAAGTCTGTCAACTTCGATCAATCATAGGGCTGCTGTGGAAAATGAAAGAATTTTAGACTTTTCTAGAAATCTAGCCATGTTCCTCTCCAGTGTTTATGGAGGGTCTTCAGAGATGATGAGGGCTGAGGACAGAGTGCAGAACAAGAGGTTTAATTCCAACCCAAGCGACTCTCTGTGTTCTGCAGGTGTCCTGGTTTAGCAAGTGCTCTCCTTACGAAAGGTTACTTGCTGCAGTTTCTCTGACACAAGCTCTGAAATGCTGTCCCTTCCGCGATGGAAAACAGCAGATCCTTTACCAGTTAAGCAGGAAAGACCTCAGTTGGAGAAGATGGTCACACCAAACCCAGAGAGAGAAATTTCTCGATGTGCTGTCTTAGAGCTGGGGGAGCAAGGGGAGAAGGAGCGGGGAGTTGGCGGTCCCCCGTGCCTGCTCGTCGCAGGGTTCTCCTACCTTAAGAAATCAGAGCTTGCTTTAGCCTCACAAAATCCCCAGAAGACAGATCCACTCCAAAATCCTCATCTCGGTGTACTAGGCCATAAGTGATCTTGCTCCTGTCTGCATCTCTGGTCCTTACTCTCCCATCTCTTGCTGGCCCATTCTACCCCGCCACACAGCTCTCTTGGCTGTCCTTTGAAGCCACCGAACAGGCTCCAGCCCTGGACCTCTGTGCACGGCTGTGACGTCTCCCTGTCCGGGTGCTCTTCCCACGGATGAACAACAGGGCATCCCTCCCTCGCTCATGTACGTCTGCTCTCAAATGACCCTTCCCTACTTAAATAGCACGTCCCCCATGCTTATCCCTTTGCCCTGCTTTATTTCCCTTCATAGTATTTGTAGTGGGCTGAACCATGTCCCCCCAAATTCATGTTGACCCAGAACTTCAGAACGGGACCTTATTTGGAAATAGGGTCTTTGCAGATGTAATTAACTAAGACAAGGTCATACTGAATTAGTGTGAACCATAAATCTAATTGACTGGTGTCCTCATAAAAAGAGGAGGGGACACACAGAGATACAGAGACACACACTCAGGGAGAGCGCCGTGTGACTACGGAAGCAGAGATGGGAGCGGCGCAGCTGTCAGCCCGGGGACGCCAAGGACTCAAACAAGCAGCAGAAGGAAAAGGCAAGAAAAGTTCTTCCCTAGAGCATTGTCAACACATTGACTTTAGACTTCCAGCCTCCAGAACCGTGAGAGAATAAATGTCTGTCATTTTAAGCCGTCCAACTGATAGTACTTTCTTTGTTACAGCAACCTGAGAAAACTAATACAGCTAAAATGAAAAACACAAGAAACAACCAGTGTTGGTGAACATGTGGAGAAAAAGGAGCCCTCGTATGCTGTCGGTGGGAAGGCCAACGGGTGCAGTCGCTGTGAAAGACAGTATGGAGGCACCCCCAAAATTAAAGATAGAACTATTCTGCAGTCCAGGAATCATAGTATTGGGGATCTACTGTAAAAATACCAAAACACCAATTCAAAGAGATACATGCACCCCTGTGTTTACTGAAGCATTATCTACAATAGTCAAATTATGGAAGCAGCCCTAGTGTCCATCAATAGATGGATGGTGGCATATATACACAATAAAATATTATTCAGTCACAAAAGAATGAAAGCTTGCTATTTGCAGCAACAAGGAGAGAGCTGGAGAGTGTAACGCTAGAGAAATAAGGCAGTGAGAGAAAGACGAGTGCTATATGATCTCACTCATACGTGCAATTTACGAAACAAAACAAATGAGTAAAGGGGAGATAAAAAAGGGAGGGAGACAAAGAAACAGACTCTTAAGTACAGAGAACAGACTGTCACCAGAGGGAAGGTGTGCGGGGGGGATGAGGATTGAAGAGTGTACTTATTATGATGCAAAAATAAAGTAAAATGATAAAAAAAGAAAAAAAATGCATACAGCAGAGGTCACCACCCCACACAGTCTACATATATTTATTGGCTGGCTTGTTGTCCTTATACAAGTTTTTGTGTGTGTGTGTGTGTTTTTTCAAGATTTTATTTATTTATTTGACAGAGAGAGATCACAAGTAGGCAGAGAGGCAGGCAGAGAGGCAGGGGGAAGCAGGCTCCCTGCTGAGCAGAGAGCCCCATGTGGGGCTCCATCCCAGGACCATGACCTGAGCCCAAGGCAGAGGCTTAACCCACTGAGCCACCCAGGTGCCCCCTTAAGACAAGTTTTCGTTGTTACTGCTGTTCACTGCCGTGTTTCTAGTGCCTAGAACGGTACCTGGCATAACAGCAGCGCACAGTAAGTGTTTGTTGAGCACCGAGTGAAGAAGGAATATTCCCCTTTTGCAGAAGAGGAAATTGAGGCTCGGAAACATTCCACTGAGTTCAAGGTCATCCGACACTAAAAATCATAACCTTAACCACACTGTGCGGGCTTTTATTACATTGCCAACTTTTCTCTTTTAAAAACTCCCAGGAGATACAGACATCCTTTCAGCTATTCAGAGTCTGAAACCAACTTTGAGCAAACAACTGGAATCCACAGGGAAGTTAACGCTTTTGGGTGTTTGGTATCATCGCTTCGCTTTGACAGACACCAAGCTTAATTCTTTTCGTGTTGGTTACAGTGATCATGGCTCTCTCCCTTTTCCTGGAAGCAGACTCAGTGTTATCAGATCAACTTTTCTACAGCCAATAGCATTCCACTGACCACGCAAGTTCAGAAGTCCTTTTGCCTGGATGCCTTTTGTTAATTTGTGTACAGCTGGTCTATGGTATAAATACTAGTTCCATTAATGCTGAGTAAATACTCATTTTGTACACAGAACTTTACCTTATGTTGTTCATTGAGCTGCATTTCTCATTGTCTTCCTAACAGTACATTTTTCTTTGTCTTCTTAAATTCAAACCAAGAGTATAGGTAAGCTTTCTCCAAAATGAAATCTGACTTGAGGGCTTATCTGGAATATACAAAGCGCACAATATCTTCACCAAATATGGCAAGAAGGAAGGAAGGATGGAAGGAGAAGAAAATGTTTTCAAGTGATCCATTTCTAACGAGCGCTTTGGAACTGGGAAATTATTCCCCAGTTTCACCTTTGACAAAGATTTCTTTCCTCCATTTCTTTTTTGCTTGTTTGTTACTTGTACTTTTATCTCTACAGCAAAGCAACATGAAGCCCTTACCATCCTCCTTGTGTCTCAGGAACACACAGCTTGCCCGGTCACCAGTTACCAGTCAGTGTGTTTCCCCTGGAAATAGAACATGGGAAAAAAATGCTTTTAAAATTCATTTTGCCATCTCACCCCAGAGCTTGGTAAAGATTTGGCAAAATCATGATGTCCAGATTGAATAAGGATGACAAGGAGGCGGCACACCCAGTCAGTAGGGTGAAGCAATCAAGGGGAGGGGTCAAGTGCAAAGCAGTCGAGCAGCTGGTTCACGTCTCAGCTCCCACATTTCCTGCCATGCGCCTGTGGATCGGGAGACGGAGAAGAAAAAAAGTGTCAGTGTGCATCTAATTACTGCTCTGACTACCCCGACACCCCCACTATTCCTCTGTCCTGGAAGCTGCTAATAGTTACATATTCTTGGATAAGAACTAGAAACCAGCAACCAAATATACTTAGAAAGTATTAGGAAAAACAAATCAAAACCAAACCTTGGGGATGAATTTACTTTGAAACAAATTTGCTTGTTATTTTGTAGGTAATATGAGCCTACCAATATGTTTTGTTTTATAGAAAAGTGGATGATTAAGTTCACATTTGGGTTTTTGGATATATCAATTTATTCCAAGGAACATTTACTTTTAGCATAAATCCAAAGATGTTGAAAGGTGCCTATATAGGAATTGTAAAAAGCTTCCTTGGTTAGATGTCCTGTCTACTGTCTTCCATTTTTCCACGTTCCCTGAAATGACATAGAAACCACCACTGCAAACTAGAAGTTGTGATATCTTTGTTTTGGGGGGACAGTGTATAAGAATTGTGTGACAGCTCATCATTAAGCAGATTAATAATGTCCTAATAAATGTAACCGGGGCCCATTGTGGCTGGATTGATTTTCATGCAGCCTGCTTGGAAACAGACTTTCTTGAGACCAGCAGGAGGCCTTGTTATTAATAAACACTCATCTTTTACTTTCTTTCCTTAGGCTACAACTAATTTGAATAAAATATCTCATTTTTAAAGTACTGGCTTAAAGAAACACATTTTTGAGGAACTAATAACTCCCTACTCCCTACTCTGAAGCAGACCCAAAAAGTCTCTATTAGCACATGACAGCAGCTCCGTGAAAAGACTGAAATACCTTTTGATTGTCTGCTTGGCTGACCAGTCAGATGTGGTGAGGGGCTATACATGGTGAGACGTTTTCCCAAATGTGATGCTTGTGAGTTTTCTCAAGCCGTAGAGGTCTGGGCAAATATAGAGCATTACTTCTCGGAGGTAACAGCTGAGTGTAAGAGCCCACAGCAATCAGGAACTCACACCCCCATGGAAAGAATGGGAAAGAATTAATGACTGACATGCTTTGGGTGTCTAATGTATTCTAAGAATGGTCAGTGAAGTCTCCCTTGTTTTCTTTCAAAACCAACTTCTTGATTATAGGAATCTTTTTTACAATGCCATTATGTTGCGCTTAGAAAAAAATCATAACTTTCTCAATTTGCAGGACATCGTTAGAACAACAACAGAGGGAATAGAGAGAGATCAATAACTAGTAACCGCAGCATCCTACACAGCAGCCAACACCATGGAAAGGGAAAACAAATAGTATAATACAGTGCTTCCCCTTTTAACCATGGCCCAGCCAGTACTCTAAAAAGAATGCAAACATATAAATAGGGTCTCCCACCCACCTCCCAATAACATGTATTATCTTAATGATTTAATGTTTAGGAGGTACCTTTCCCTGGAAGAGTTTGCATGAAAGAATATTTCCCAGTTTCTCCATCTGAAGTGGGTCAGACGGACCAGAAAGATACAAAATCCCTCATCTTGAACATGACCACATAATTACAACATGACCTCTCGTGGACAAATGGCTCCTTGGTGGAGGTGAATAAACTATTCTTAGCACAAAAGGCCAAACATCAGATCTGGAAGGACCACTTATTAAGTGACAGTCAGGTCCACCAGGGGAAGACCCATTATTGTTATTTTCTGGAAGGTCATCTCCAGTGATGAGTATGCTTTTTAGCTTGTGATATGTTGATACATTAAAAAAATGTTTAAATACCTATGTTTTTGAAAAGATACACATAGTACCAATTCAAAAGAGACAAAAGGGTTTACAGAGAAAAGTCCCTATCTCATTCTCACTCTCCAGGATAAAGCACTATTGCCTGTTTCTTGTATCACCTTCTAGAAAAATTCCTATGTACACTAGCAAATACAGGCGGTCTTGAACCTTGCTTGGGTGGTTTTTTTTTTTTTTTTCTATATCCAATACTTTATCTTGGGCATGGTTCCTCACCAGTACATAAAATAGGCTTTGATATATTTAACATCCTACTGAAGAACATCTTCTAAATAAATGGTAAAAGTGTTTGATTTTTACCTTAAGGACACCGGGAGTTGTTGTTGCTTTTTTTTTTTTTTCCTTAAATACCTATATTGAAAAACAATTTACATACCAAAAAATGTATCCAAAATTTTAAGTGTACAATTAAATGATCTTTGGAACATTTATGGACTTGTGCAACCATCACAACAACCCAGTTTTTTCTATTTCTTCTTTTTCAAAGATTTTATTTATTTATTTGAGAGAGAGAGAGAGAGAGAAAGTGCACAAGCATGAGTAGGGGAGGGACAGAGGGAGAAGCAGACACTCTGCTGAGCAGAAAGCCCGATGGGGGACTCTATCCCAGGACCCCAGGATCATAAACTGAGCGGAAGGCAGATGCTTAACCAACTGAGCCACCCAGGCGCCCTTACGATCTGGTTTTTGAACACTTCCTGTCCCCAATAAGATCCCTCACGCCTGTTTACCTGTTTCCCCACTCCTAATCCCAGACCCAGGAAACCACTGATCTCTGTGTCTATGCATGTACATTTTCTGGATGTTTCATATAAATGGGATTATATAGTGTGTACTCTTTGTAACTGGCTTCTTCTATGCAGTATAATGTGCTCGAGACCCATCCATATCCTGACATGTATCAGTACTTTATTCCTTTTTATGGCTGCATAATATTCTATTATACAGATATGACACTCAGTGTTGATCTGCTCACAGGCAACAGACACTTAAAGTGTTTCCATTTCGAGGCTGTACCATGAACACAGCTCCTCTGACCACGCACGAGTGAGTTTTGTGTGAACAAAACTTTCATTTCTCTTTTGTAGACACCTAGGAATGGAATGGCTGGGTCATATGGCAGGTGTATATTTATCTTTTTAAATACCTGCCCAAATCTTTCACTAAGGGTTTGCACCCTTTTACATTTTCACCAGCAAGGCATGAGGATTCACTGGAATCTTCGATTTGGCCACTAGAAGTAGGCTTTGCCTTTAAACTATATGTTGGTTTAGAGCCCCTTATGGCTTGAATTGTGGAACCCCTCCCCCCCAAAAAATGACTAACTCCTAACCTCCAGTAGAACCTTATTTGGTACTGTGACCATATTTGGTAATGTGAACTTATTTGGAAATAGGATCTTTGCAGATGGTTGGGTTAGGATGAGGTCATTAGAGAGAGCTCTAATCCAATATAACTGTCCTTATAAAAAAAGGGGGGGAGTTAAACACCGAGACGGATACTTGGAAAAGGAAGACAGTGTGAAGACCTAGGGAGAACATCATCTACAAGCCAAGGAACTCTGGGGCTCCCGGAAGCAAGGAGAACGGATGCTCCCTCACAGCCTTCAGAAGGAACCAGCCCTGTGGACGTCCTGGTCTTGGACTTCAGGGTCCAGAACTGGGAGACCATACACTTGTGCTGTTTAAGCCCCCCAGTTGGTGGTACTTGCCAGGGCAGCCCCAGCAAACGAAAACGGGTCGCCAGCTCTCCAGCTATACAATAAGACACGGTGAGTTTAAAAAAATCTGTTCTTATCAGAGCAGTGAATAAATTGTATCTTCTAAGAAATAACTAGGGAAAAAATAACAGTGAAACTGTCTCTAGAGACCATCTCCCTTACCCAGTAACTACAGAGCTGCCTGATTTATGACCAGCCTTATTATATAAACTGTCTCTTTCTAGACCTTGAACAATACTGGGCCTGAGTGTAATTATAGTACAGGGGCCTCTTGAGGAAAGCAAGTTTGTGACCATATGCCATGATTAGCCCACTTAACAAGGGGGAAAGGAAAGATTTAAGTCATTTCAGTTATTAGGATACTTTCATTTGCTGACTCTACCATGGAAACCCAAACTCTCACTTTTTTGCCTTCCTTTCACTGTCCATTTATGTAGGTAACAATATGAGGGAAAACACTTATTTTTCCCACAGGGGTCACGAACATCTCCTGGTGCTGGGATGCATGTTCCATGAGCTCATCCGATCTGCTGTCCGCCTTCCTCCACTGCCCGTGCCCGGAGAAGCTGACCCACGAGACCGAATTACTTGGCCCCCACCTTGCTGCTTCCGGCAGGGTTCCCTAGTTGGGACACTGGGGAGGGAAGGGGGTGGCGGGCAGAGAGGACAGGCCTATGAGGTCAGGGCCCTCGTTCTCCGGCTCCCCCCCTCTCCGGCCACTGCTGGGTGGCTGTGCCTCCCACAGGCCTCACCTCTGGTCAGTCCGCCCCCTCTCTGGCTTCTGGGAACTGCTCCTTTTCCTAGTCTCAGGGCTCTGAAGGGTTTATAGGACCCATGTTTTGCTGCTTGACAAATTACCACAAACACAGGGGCTTAAAAGAACGCACATTTACTATCTCATGTTGTCTTCGTCCGTTCAGACTGCTCTAACAAAGCACCACAGCGTGGGCACCTGCAAAAGTCAGAAATGTCCTTCTCACCATTCTGGAGGCTGGGAAGTCGGAGATCAGGGCGCTGGCACGGTCAGCTGAGGACCCGCCTCTGGGCGCGGATGGCTGTCTTGTCCTGGTGTCCTCGCACGGCAGGAAGAGGGCAAGAGCGCTCTCTGGGTTTCTCTCAGGAGGGCCCTAACCCCATTCACGAGGGCTCCACCATCATGACCCAGTCGCCTTGGGAAGGCGCCACATCCTAATACTGTCACATCGTGGGTGAGGATTTCACCACGTGACTTTCGGGGGGAGGGTCGCAAACACGCAGAGCTCCTTGGAGTCGGGAGCCTGGGCATGGCTCAGCTGGGCGCTGCTCGGGGTCTCAAAAGGCAGCAAGCTGGGTGTGGGCCAGACGGCCTGTTTCCTGGAACGCAGGCTTCTCTTCTAAGCTCACGTGGTTGTTGGCAGAATCCAGTGTCTTGCAGTTGTTGGGCTGAGGTCCCTGCTTTCTTGGTGGCTGTCCGCGGAGGGCTGCTTTAGGCTCTTGGAGGTCGCCCATACCTCCCTGTCATGTGACCCTTTGACAAAAGGGCAGCTCGGGGCCAGCGAGGGTATCTCTCCTCGGGTCGACCATGACATAGGAGTCTTGCACAGTGATGTGATCGCCAGCGTGACGTCTGTCACATCTGCTGTATTCCTTTGGCTATGAGCGATTCACGGGCTTCACCCACGTTCAAAGGCAGATTTGACAAGGCTATGACTCATTGGAGGTCGTCCTAGAATTCCGCCTGCCGCCGTGTAGTAAACCAGTTCCCTCTCCCGACCCTGGAGCTCTTTCCCTGAAACTCTGCCTGTGCCTTTGTAAACGGTCCCTCAATTAAATTCTCCTCAAATTGCCCCCATTGGAAAGTTCCATCTGTTCCTTCCAGGACCCTTATGACACAATCCCTCTGCAAGCGGCCTTCTTCGGTAATGTGCTTTCCTGAGGCTTCTGTGAGGGGGTGGGGGGCAGCTGCTGGCTGGGCTGCAGGGAGCTGAGACGGAGCTCAAGTGCTGAGCTCGGCACGGGAGAGGGCGGCCACAGTTTCCACTTGGCTGCCGTGCAGGGGGAGGGGGAGGGGCAGAACAGCTGACTAACGGAGAGCTGGGGGACGAAATGCTGCTGCCTGGTGTGCAGCCTGACCCTCTCCCAGCCCATCACGTGTCCCTCGCTCCTGCCTCTGGTGGGGGTCTTCCCTCCGGGGAGCGGCAGGAAGCCCCATTTCGAAACGGGTTTGGAGCACGAATGTGGCGTGCCTGCTCTCGGGCTGTGTCACACCGGAACTCTGGTGACACTGGAAGCCACACTGCTTCCCATCAGCACTTGCAAAACTCATCTAGTTACGGTCTTCTTAGCATGTTCTACTTTGGTTCCCCCCCCCCGCCCCCTAATTATTTCACTGTAGGTAGAACATTCATTTCATACTTTTTAGACATTTTTCTTGTTAAAAAGCTCCCATGTCCTTAGAGCACTGGGCACCATGTAGAGAGAGACCCTACCTGGAGCTTGAAATCTCGCCCAGCAACTTGGCATTCCGCATCTGAGATTATTTCCTTAGCCGCCATGCACAGTCCTCACGTGGTCTATCTTCATGGGATCCAAAGCCAGAGAAATAAAACCAGACTATCAGCAGCCCGTACAAGTGGACAGTTCCGATCTTGCATATTCATTCAAGTGAGTATTTGAGAGACGTACAGCATCACCTTGAAGCGCACTGAATTGTTTGCTGAAGACAGAGTCCAGTGAGTCACCAGGGCCATTCCCAGAGGCAGCGTGGAACAGTGGTCTTCAAAACGTGGTCTCCAAATGGACGGCACCAACGTCACCTGGGATACTTATGAGAAATGCTTTGTTGGACCCCCCAGACCTACTCAATCAGCGACCCTGCAGGTTCCTAGGACTTGCTAAGTACCTCTGCTTCTGCAAACAGACCTAAGTGAACAAAATCAGGAAGATTTTCCCAGCCTCTAACATTTAAAAATCATTATTAACCAGTTACACAGCAGGAGTGAGGAAGGCCAGTACCCCTGATGCCATCTCTGAGACAGAGATCATGTCAGTTCCTGGAAAAGTAAGGTTCCTTGCTTGGGGCTACATGGGCATCAGACGGAAGGGACAAGCCCATGGCAGGTGCTGCACGAGAGTCACTAGGCAATGCCATGTCCTCTCCACGACAGTCTTCTCCAGTCCTTATCTGGTAGTAGTCATACGTGATCTTCAGGGAGTGTCGCTCTCCGGGAAACCGAAGTGCGGGAGTCTGAGAGGTAAAAAGAAGTCGAAGGGGAGAGAGGGAATGTAGACAACTCCTTACGGAAGAGAAACTGGACAGAGAGGCTTTTCTTTCTTGATGGTGAGACTAGAATCCTATTTTTTAAAAAATATTTTATTTATTTATTTATTTTTCAGAGAGAGAGAGAGAGAGAGCGAGCAAGCGGGCAAGCACAGGCAGGCAGAGTGGCAGGCAGAGGCAGAGGGAGAAGCAGGCTCCCCGCTGAGCAAGGAGCCTGATGTGGGACTCGATCCCAGGACCCTGGGATCATGACCTGAGCCGTAGGCAGCCGCTTAACTGACTGAGCCACACAGGCGTGCCTAGAATCATTTTTTAACCAAGGGAAGATACCCCAGGAGAGGGGACTATTGAGGAAAATTAGAGAAATGAAATGATGGAGCACCATCTGAAAGGTAGGAGATTTGCATCGCGGAAAACGCGAAAGCATGGAAAAAGGGAAAATGTTTGTAAATGCCTGTAGCAAAGGGGTGCAGGACAAAACAAACAGCAGATGGACCCAAAAGCCTGGGAGAGAGGAGGCTGAAGTGGTTCCTCAATAAGCTAAACACAAAATGATCCTAGAACGAAGCAATCCTACTCCTAGGTATATGCCCCACAGAGTTTAAAACAAATATTTACCGTACCCGAACCTTCGCGGCAGCAATGGTGAAGAGCAGGAAAGCGCGCAGGGTCTCTCAGCGGATGAGCCGACAAGCAAGCAGCGATACACACATGCAGCGGGGTATCAGTCAGCCGCAGGGAACCGAGTGAGGATACGCGCTACCGCACGGATCAACCTGAAAAACACGACACCAAATGAAGGAAGCCAGACACAAAAGGTTGCTTATATGATTTCAACTATATGACATAACTGAAAGAGGTACATCCATAAAGCCAGAAAGCAGACGGGTGGTGGCCCGGGGCTAAGAGGATGTGGAAATCAGGGGTGACTTATTAATGGGGGCAGGGTTTTGCTCCGGGGTGAGGGAAATGGTTTGGAACGGTCTACAAGGAAGTGTTGTGCAACACTGTTGAGTGTACTAACTGCTCTCACTTGCTCACTTTAAAATCATTCATTTTATGTTATGTGAATGTCACCTCAATTTTTTAAAAAAAGATTTTATTTATTTATTTGACAGAGAGGGAGAGAGATCACAAGCAGGCAGAGAGGCAGGAAGAGGGAGAGGGGGAAGCAGGCTCCCTGCTGAGCAGAGAGCCCGATGCGGGGCTCGATCCCAGGACCCTGAGATCATGACCTGAGCCGAAGGCAGAGGCTTAACCCACCAAGCCACCCAGGCACCCCTGTCACCTCAATTTTACAAGAGCCTTACAGGTGCCCAAAAGAATAGAGGGTCAAAACATAGGTAGAAAAGTTGACCTTGAACCAAAAAAAGGGAAACAGGGTGGATTTTAGATGTAGAGCTTTGCATAGTCAGAAGGGTAAGAAGAGGGAAACAATCTTCAACAGGGCCTCGATTTTCTCAAAAAGTAATAAAAGAGAATTTTTCTCCCTTTGGGCAGACAACCAGCTGTCACTCGTAGCTGTGGTCTTTGAGGATGGAAGGATGGCCTGGACCAGAATAATGACTCATCACTGCGCGTCCTCATCTTGGAGGGAGGAGCCGTGGAGACCTCGATTTGGCCGGCTCCTGGCAAGGAGCAGATGATTCAAATGCAACTGTTTTTCTTTGGGCTCAAAATAAAAATCCCTCAAGCGGATTTTGCTAATCCGAAAACAGTAGAAGGTACTAGGGTCTCCCGTCATCCCAGCTACAGGGCCCTGCAGGGTGTACAGATCCTCAGTCCCTGCCCGAGCTTTTGGTCCAGCCATCACAGATCTTCTAGAATGTAACATGCTCTCTTATCAGATCCTCTCTGATAATAAACCACGGGGGTATTTTGTAGCCAGGAGTCACACTGGGTTATAAGACCTGTTTAATTCCTTCCAGGAAATACACAAAATAAAATAAAACAATCTCTAATCACTGGCAATGGGAGAAACCAGCCCTCTGCGGCGAAATGTTTGCTCTTCTGTAGTCACAGTGGATCCAGTGAATTCATGAACTCAGACTCATGAATTCACTGGATCCGCTGTAACTATCATCATCGTTATTAAACTGGGTCACCTCTCGTAATTTTTAGAATGAGAGAAGGAAATAGATGGCTGACTGACTGAATGAATGAATAGTATGGTTACAATTATTATAATTAATCAATTTAGGCACGATAAGGCCCAGCTCTTATTCTGGATCATGTTGGCAAACCCCTCATTTCCCAACGACCCCTCATTTGGATTCTGGTAAAAGTCAGAAGGCTTCATTAAAAATGACTGATTATATTAGCTCAGAATACGAATCTTTTCCTGTCGCCGTGGTCCAAAAAAGGGCCTCTAAATATACAAGGTCTATAGGTTAATAGTAGAACTAGGGGCCCAACAACTAGAGAGAAAGCAGAAATCTCTTGGGAAATGGGTCTTACTTGGACATAGTGTCCTACAAATGGCTCTCAGCTGGCCTCTGTCCAGCCTCGGGACTTTGAGCATTAGACACTCAGGATCCTGTGTCCTTTAGATGAGCAGTGGTGTTGTGCCAGGAAATTTCTTTGATTAAATGGCAAATTTGACTCCCTTGTGGCTTGGGTTTGGGAGGAGCCCTAGGTATACAGTGTGCCCAGCCGTTCCCACTTTACAAACACTCAGCTCACAACCCGGCATGAGCCCCTCCCTGATGCCACTTCATTTCTACGCCTCATCCCTCCAGGGAGGGGCCCAGCCCCTGCCTCCCGACCCTCCTCCTCTTCCCGGCAGGGCTGCTGTCTGCTGCTGGGGGGTGCTGTGGCTGCGGTGCGAACAGGACACATTCTGGCTTTTGTGGGTTCGCCTACTCACCGACTCACCGTGACTCACGTTATTTCTATGGGAAAAGGCCTTCTGAGGTTTAAGTCAACAATTTATAACTTGCATTCTAATATTTACATTACCTTTACAATGCCTCTTCTTGGGATTGTGTGCAGAGGAGGGTTCATAATCACCAAAATGAACCAGTGGAGCTTATAAATAGGTATAAAGTATGACCTCTAAATCTTAACTCTGATCTATAAATCTTAAAACCACAGTACATCAGTGCATCTCAAGGTAAATGGGTAAGTTACCTTGCTCTTACTATCTTAAAATTAAAACTAAGCTTTCGTTTTCTCAGCTGTATGATGGGACTGCCCAGAGGACAGAGGACCAGAGCAGAGCAGAGAACGTGACATCTGAAGTTGCAGGTGATTCCATACATTCACTGCGTCCCGCCAGCGAAGACTGTAGACTAGCCCTTCCTTGGTTCAAATGCTGGCTCCGAACCATTCCTTTTGTTTGAACTATGGGAACTTGTGTAAGATATTCAACCACTCTGTGCCTTCTTAACCGTGGGGGATAATAATACAGAGTAACGAGAGGCAAGGCTGTTCCTGACGATGGTCACGTGGGAGGTGTGGCCGGCACCTACCGAGCACCCTGGAGGAGTCAGCCACCTCCTCATCACCTACATCTTTCCCAGCCGCCCTGGCCCTGTGAGAGGCGGCCTGGTTTAATGGGAAGACGATGGCCTCGCAAGACAATGGCCGGGGAGCCTGATGGTGCTGAGCAGAGCGGATAGTTCTTATTCTAGCAACCCTGTGCAGCTGCCTTATTGGTCATTCAAGAGGAAACTCAGTAACTATTTTATTTTATTTTATTTTTATTTATTTTTTTTTTAAAGATTTTATTTATTTATTTATTTGACAGAGAGAAATCACAAGTAGATGGAGAGGCAGGCAGAGAGAGAGAGAGGGAAGCAGGCTCTCCGCTGAGCAGAGAGCCCGATGCGGGACTCAATCCCAGGACCCTGGGATCATGACCTGAGCCGAAGGCAGCGGCTTAACCCACTGAGCCACCCAGGCGCCCTCAGTAACTATTTTAGATACTTACTTCAGTGCAGGCATTTCAGATAAAACTGTAAAGTAGGTTAATGTTTTTTTTTTTTTTCATAACTTGCTATTCTTTAAAAATTCATATGGTTACAGGTGTGGACGAAAAGCCTGGGATTTTGCAGCATAGACGCCGCCCGGTGCACCTCCTCAGCGGCGGCTGTCAGCACCCAGGTTACTGCAAACTGAACACGTGCCCTTCTCTCTGCCCCCTCGCCAGGCCCACTAAGGTGGCCACAAAGGAATAACTTAGGAGGAGGTGAATGTGAGAGGAAATGCGCACGATTTCAGCACACGTTTGGGAGATGTAAAGTAGCGGGACAGAGGGCGGCTAAGTTAGTTTTCGTTTTCTCTGTTCTGCTGTGTCTACACCCAGAGAAGCCAACAAACAGAAACTGAATCCGCCATGAATCCTCAAAAGACTGAGGATCTGCTCCAAATCCAGGGGCCAGGATGGGCTCAAAATGAGGGGAGAAGCTCACCAGTCTGTGTAAGAAGGGGCTAGACCCAGACCTCTTCCTCGCCCCCCGGGGCCCCGGGACTGTTGCTCCTTGGCCATCCAGCAGATGAGAGATATGCTGTTACCTGAAGAATGTGAGTCAGAGGGCGCCTGGGTGGCTCAGTGGGTTAAGCCGCTGCCTTCGGCTCAGGTCATGATCTCAGGGTCCTGGGATCGAGCCCCGCATCGGGCTCTCTGCTCAGTGGGGAGCCTGCTTCCTCCTCTCTCTCTGCCTGCCTCTCTGCCTACTTGTGATCTCTCTCTGTCAAATAAATAAATAAAATCTTAAAAAAAAAAAAAAAAAAAGAATGTGAGTCAGAGATATTCTGATCCTGGGGATGAGAAGCAGAGCAGAGGGCAAGACTACAAAGCCTTACTGAAAAAAGGAAGGTCCCAGAAGTCATATTTGACAGCCCACTTCTCCCGCCACCTCAGCCCTCCTGACGGCGCACGCTAACTGCTTTCCCTGTGGGGTCGCTGCATTGTGGACTCTAGGGAACCACCACTCACCAGCGACAGCGTGAGTGGTGGTTCCCTGGCATGTGCTGGAGGTGGCCCTGGGGGAGCTGGTTGGCTTGTGCCCACCCTCTTCTCATTTTAGGCCTTGCGACCTCAGAAGAGGGCCGTGTTGGCTATGACACCAGCTCACATCTCAACGCACAGGAATGTGTCACATGACCCCATCTAACAATGACGATGGCTGGGAGACTCTGTAGACACGTTGCCATTCTATGTACAGATATTCTGCTAGTAAGAAAGAAAAAAATCATGTCCTAGTAGTAATTAGCAGTATTAACTACAGAAATAAACATATTAACTACAGAAATAAACATTTTCTCTAGAATTGAAAGACATGACCTTATAGACTTAAAGGGCCCAATAAGCACCTAGAACACACAGACACACACACACACACACACACACACACACACACACACACACACACCAAGCTGTACTGCCATAAAATGAAGACACCAGAGGTTTTAAAAAAAAATCCTAAAAATTTTCAGAGAGAACAAGCAGGTAATGCATAGAGACGAGAATAAGAAACATCGGTCTCAGTAGCAACACTGGAAGCGGGCCCTTTCAACGGCTTGGTCCAGGGACACTTGGGTGGTTCAGTCGATTAACCGTCTGACTCTTGGTTTCTGCTCAGGTCACGATCTAAGGGTTGTGAGATGGAGCCCCGCATCACACTTGGGATTTTCTCTCCCTCTCCTTCTGCCCCCCCCCACTTGTTCTCTCTCTCTCTCTCTTTCTCTCTCTCTCTCCCTCTCTCCAAAATAAATAAAGAAATCTTTAAAAAAAAAAACCAAAAAACAAAAACAAAAAATCCAGCTTGGTCAAACTCTTTGTTGCTCTTCCCCAGCCGCCCAGAGAGCTGCTGTTCTCTCACGATCACGTGAGACCCAGACGGTTCTGCAATGGAAATCTCAGCATCTCCTTCACGTTGGGTTTATTTTAAGAAGTTCAGGAGTTATTCCCACAGACAACAGTGTGACGTGCACGGCTGTCATTTACACATCACCCTGTGAGGCATGAGATTTTGCTTCTATCAGGTATCTGTTCTAAGTGAATTTTGCTCCTTTTTATTTCAAGTTTTCTTGCAGAGTGAAACAGGCGGCAATCTCTGTTCGTGTTGGCTCCGCTGGTGGCAGCAGAACTTTGCGAAGGGTTAACGATAGTGGTTTGATACGGTGCATCAGGTGTTTCAAAAAGAAAAGCAGTTCAGCCTAATAACGGTTCCTGTGTGGTGGTGTTTCCTATAGTTTGGGGATCCCAGATAAAGTTTCGGGAGGTTTATTCTGTTAAAGGTGAAATATCTGATGTTATTGCTAACTCTATTGTAAATTCAGTCTGAAAGGTCATCATTAAAAATAAGATGATTTGGTTTTCTGGAGAAAATGTGAAGACAAGGTTTGGAGGAGAACAGCACTAGGGGAGAAAAGAATGAATACACTTACCCTTCACATTAAGAAACCAAATGGTCTTGGCAATGATTTCTTGGATCTGACACCAAAAGCACAGGCAACAAAAGCTAAAATAGACAAGTGGGATGAGAGTAAACTAAATAGCTTCTGTGCAGCAATGGAAACAATTCACAGAGTAAAAAGGCAACATGCAGGATGGGAGGAAATATTTGCAAACCATACATAAGGGGTTAATATCTAAAATATATAAAGAATACCTGACCCAGACTAGGTTACCAAAAATCATAAAATTTAAATAAAATTATACCTACTTCTCAATTAAAAAAAAATAAATAAGGAACTCTTACAACTCAATGGCAAAAAAATAACCCAATTAAAAAGGGGCAAGGTTGGGGGAGGGGGCGCCTGTGTGGCTCAGTCCTTAAGTGTCTGCCTTCGGTTCAGGTCATGCATCGGGCTCCCTGATCAGTGGGAAGCCTTCTTCTCCCTCTCCCACTCCCTCTGCTTGTGTTCCCTCTCTCGTGTCTCTCTCTGTCAAATAAGTGAATAAAATCTTGAAAAAAAGAAAGAAAGAAAGAAAGGGGCAAGGTAGGGTGGCGCCTGGGTGGCTCATTCAGGTAAGTATCCAACTCCTGGTTTCAGCTCAGGTCATGATCTCACGGTGGTGGGATTGAGCGCCATGTTGGACTCTGCGCTTAGCACAGAGTCTGCTTCAGGTTCTCTCTCCCTCTTTCTCTCTCTCTTTCAAGAGAAAATCTCTCAATTTTCACTCTCTCTCTCTCTCAAATAAATAAATAAAATCTTAAAAAAAATAAAGTAAAAATGGGCAAAGGACTTGAATAGACTTTACTCTATAGAAGACATATAAATGGCCAACAGGTATATGAAAACATGCTCAACATCACTAATCATCAGAGGAAGGCAAATCAAAACCCCAATAAGCTATCATCTCATGCGTGTAAGAATGGCCATTACGAAACAACATAACCAGCATTAGCAAGGAGGCAGAGGAACTGGAAGCCTTGCGCACTGTTGGTGGAAATGCCAAGTGGGGCAACCACCATGGACATAGTGTGGAGGTTTCTCACAAAACCAAAAATAGAACCACCATATGATCCAGCAATCCCATTTCTGGGTATTTATCCAAAAGAATTGAAAACAGGATCTCAAAGATATATTTGCCTCCCCATGTTCCACGAAGCATTATTCATAATAGTCAAGAGTGAAAAGTCGGGCACCTGGGTGGCTCAGGGGGTTAAACCTCTGCTTTTGGTTCAGGTCATGATCTCAGGGTCCTAGGATCGAGGCTCACATTGGGCTCTCTGCTTAGCAGGGAGCCTGCCCCCCCCCCCCCCCCGCCTGCCTCTCTGCCTACTTGTGATCCCTCTCTTTCTGTCAAATAAATAAATAAAATCTTCAAAAAAATTTTTAAAAAGAAGTGAAAAGTCAAATGTTCATCAAGAGATGAATGGATAAACAGAACGTGGTATACACTTACAATGGAGCACTATTCAGCCCTATAAAAAGAAGGAAATCCTGCCATCTGTGGCAACAGGGATGAACTTCAAGGACATTGTGCAAAGTGGAATAAGCCAGTCACAGAAGGACAGACATGGCACGATTCCACTTGGGGAGGTATCTAAAATGGTCAAACTCACAAAGCACTGAATACAATGGTGGTTACTGGGACTGGCATGGAAGGGGGCAATGAGTTGTTATGGGGGGCTATGCGGTGTCAGCCACGCAACGTGAGGTTCCAGCCCTCTGCTGTGTAACAGCTGTCCATAGAGTTAGCAATACTGCACACTTAAACTTGCTAAGAAAACAGATTTCATGTTAGGAGTTTTGGGCTTTCTTTTAACTACTATGAAAAAAAAAAAAGAAGCCAAACAGAGCAAAAACATATTCGAAATTGTTCATGATATGCATAATTTGTGATGGCATCTACTCAAGCTGTGACAGTCTTCAGCAGAAGGGTAATTGACATAATTTACAAATATATATACACAGAACTACAGTATGACACACACACACACACATAATTCTTGTGACAAAGCTGATGTTGAATAAAAAACACTTCCTCCTGGGACTTCCTCATCGTCCCCTGGTGGAATCTCCAGATCCACCTATGGGATGTATTTCACCCTGGTCCCTTTTCTCTTCATTAGCAGTCACTCCCCTGGATAATATTAATCAGTTCCATAGTTTAAATACCATATATATACCAATCGATCCCAAATTTACAATCTCTAGGCCTGAGATGATTCATTTGAATTCCTAACTTGAATATCTAATAAATTTTTTAAATGCAACCTGTCCAAAATGGGACTTGATTTCCCCTGACCGAAACCCATCCACCGCCAGTCTCTTTCCATCTCAGTGATGAACACCTTCACCCATGTTGTTTCCCTTTCCCTCCAACCACCACGTTACCCATTAGCAGGTCCCATCAACTCCTCTCCAAAACATATCCTGAATTTGTCTCTTTCTTCCCATACCCATTACTACTCCATGTCCTGGCTCTGATCGTCTCCTTTCTGGACCTCAACAAGCCCTTCCTGACCCGCCTCCCTCCTTTCCACTCTTGCCCCTTCTACAATGCATTCTCCTTGCAGAAGCCAGGAGATCGTCTGAAAACACAAAGCCAGGCTTGAGACTCCTCTGTGTTTGAAAACTCTCCAATGAGAATAAATTTTGCAATCTACTATGGTCTGCCAAGGCCTGCGTGACTGAGCTCCTGTTTGTCTCTCTAACCTCATCTTCTGCTTCCCTCCCTCTCACTTGCTGTGTTCATCCCTGCTGACTTTTGGCCAATTCCTAGAACATATTAAGATTTTTCTTACCCTGGGGACGTTGCACTGAATTTTTCCTTTTGTCTGAGATATTTTCCCCTCACACCTACATGGAGCTGACTCCCAGCTCCTCAGAGAGGGTCTCTCTAACCAGTCTATCCTGTGCTACTCTCTACCATATTACTCCATTATATATTCTTAATTGTACATATCACCATTGAAAAGCATTGCTTCATTGAATAAGTTTACTTTTGGGTGGTCTATATCCTCCCCCCACCAATAGAAGTGTCACAAGAGTAAGGTGGCTACAGCAGGGATATCTGCTATCACCACTGCTATTCAACACAGCAGACAACGGAAGTCCCAGCCTCAGCAATCAGACAACAAAAAGAAATAAAAGGCATCTGAATTAGCAAAGAAGAAATCAAACTCTCACTCTTTGCAGATGACATGACACTTTATGTGGAACACCCAAAAGACTCCGCTCCAAAACTCTTAGAACTCATACAGGAATTCAGTAAAGTGTCAGGATATAAAATCAATGCACAGAAATCAGTTGCATTTCTATACACCAATGGCAAGACAGAAGAGAGAGAAATTAATGAGTCAATCCCATTTACAACTGCACCCTGCACCCAAAACCTTAAGATACCTAGGAATAAACCTAACCAAAGAGGCAAAGGATGTGACTCAGAAAATGCATGAAAGAAATTGAGGAAGACACAAAGAAATGGAAAAATGTTCCATGTTCATGGATTGGAAGAACAAATATTGTGAAAATGTCTGTGCTACCCAGAACAATCTATACATTCAATGCAAAATACCATCAACTTCTTTCACAGAACTGGAACAAATAATCCCCAAATTTGTATGGAACCAGAAAAAACCCTGAATAGCCAAATAAATGTTGAAATAGAAAAATCAAAGCTGGTGGCATCACAGCTATGGACTTCAAGTTCTATTACAAAGCTGTAATCATCAAGACAACATGGTACTGGCACAAAAACAGGCACGTAGATCACTGGGACAGAATAGAGAGCCCAGATATGTTCCCTCAACTCTATGGTCAACTAATCTTTGATAAAGCAGGAAAGAATATCCAATGGGAAAAAGACAGTCTCTTCAACAAGAGAAAAGACATTGGAAAAATTGGACAGCTACATGCAGAAGAATGAAACTGGACAATTTCCTTATACCACACACAAAAATAGACTCAAAATGAATGAAAGACCTAAATATGAGACAGGGAAGCCATCAAAATCCTTGAGGCAAAACCAGGCAGAAACCTCTTTGCCCTCAGCCAAAGCAAATTCTTGCTAGACATGTCTCCAAAGGCAACGGAAACAAAGGCAAAAATGAAGTATTGGGACTTCATCAAGATAAAAAGCTTCTGCACAGCAAAAGAAATAGTCAACAAAACCAAAAGACAACCAACAGAATGAGAGAAGATATTTGCAAATGACACATCATATAAGGAGCTAGTATCCAAAATCTATAAAGAATTTATCAAACTCAATACCCAAAGTACAAATAATCCAATCAAGAAATGGGCAGAAGACATGAACAGACATTTCTACAAAGAAGACATCCAAATGGCCAATAGACACATGAAAAAGTGCTCTACATCACTTGGTATCAGGGAAATACAAATCAAAATCACAATGAGACACCACCTCACACCAGTCAGAATGGCTAAAATGAACAAATCAGGAAATGACAGATGTTGGCAAAGATGCGGAGAAAGGGGAACCCTCTTACAATGTTGGTGGGAATGCAAGCTGGCACTGCCACTCTGGAAAACAGTATGGAGGGTCCTCAAAAAGTTGAAAATGGAGCTACCCTATGACCCAGCAATTTCACTAGTGGGTATTTATCCCAAAGATACAAATGTAGTGATCCAAAGGGACACATGCATCCCAATGTTTATGGAAGCACTGTCCACAATAGCAAATTGCCACAATAGCCAAACTATGGAAAGAGCCTAGATGTCTATTGACAGATGAATGGATAAAGAAAATGTGATACACACACACACAAACACACAGGAATATGATACAGTCATCAAAAATTGGAAACCTTGCCATTTGCAACGATGTGGATGGAACTAGAGGGTATTATGCTAAGTGAAATAAGTCAATCAGAGAAGACAGTTATCATATGATCACCCTGATATGAGGAATTTGAGAAACAAGACAGAGGATCATCTATAAAGGAAGGGAGGGAAAAATGAAACAAGACAAAACCAGAGAGGGAGAAAAACCATAAGAGACTCTTAATCTCAGGAAACATATTGAGAGTTGTTGGAGTGGAGGAGGGTGGGAGATGTGGGGCGGCTGGGTGATAGATACAGGGGAAGGTATGTGCTATGGTGAGCATCGGGAATTGTGATGAATCACAGACCTGTACCCCTGAAGCAAATAATAAATTATATGTTAATAAAAAGAAGAGTAAGAAAAAAATTCTAAGAAAAAATTAAATTAAATTTGAAAAAAATTAAAAGTTAAATTAGATTTTAAAAATTAAATTAAATTATTAAATTAAATTTAAAAAAATAAATTTAAAAAAAGAGTAAGGTGACTAGATTTAGCAAATAAAAATACAGAGCGCCCAGTTCCATGTAAATTTTAGGTAAACAATAGACAATTTTTAGTATAAGTATGTTCCATGTAATATTTGGGAGATACTTACACTAAAAGCTTGTTGTCATTGCTTATCTGAGATTCAAATTTTAACTGGACATCCTGCATGTTATCTGCAATTCTGTCTAAGAGCAGGAACCTTGACTGCTTTATCATCCCAGCACCTATAGCAATGTTTGACCTATGGTGAGCACCCCATAAAAATTCATAAAATGAAGCAGAAACTGAACGATTAAAAGTATCAATTTGTATGACATTCAATCTAAAAACTAGTTTTAGTTATTGTGATAGTTAATTTTATTTGTCAACTTGACTGGGCTAAGCGATGGTTAGATAGCTGGCAAAACATTCTTTCTGGGTGTGTCTATGAGGGTGTTTCTGAAAGAGATCAGCACTGGAATTGGTGACTCAACGAAGTAGGTTGTCCTCCCCAACATGACGTGCAGGCATCATCCTGTCAATCCACCGAGGACCCCAACTGAACAAAAAGGTGGAGGAAGAGCAAACTTACTCTCTCCTTGAGCTGGGACATCCGTCTTCTGCCTTCAGACACTGGTCCTCTTGGTTCTTGGGCTTTGGGGAAACAGACTGGTACTTACACCATCAGCCCCCAGATTATCAGGTCCTTGGATTCTGACCGAATTACACCACAGCTTTCTTGAATCTCCAACTTGCAGATGGCAGATCATGGAACTTCTCAGTTTCCATAACTGCTGAACCAATTTCTATAATAAATCCCCTATGATGTATATATCCATCGATAGCCAATTGGTTCTGCTTTTCTAGAAAACCTTTACTGATACAGTTATTGATGCTGTAATGCAGTGGTCCTCAAACTTGAGCTTGTATCAGAATCACCTGGGAGTTTGTTAAGACAGATTGCTGAGCCCTGGCTGCCCAGATCCTGATGTGGTACCTTTGGGGAGAAGCCTGAGAATGTGCATTCCTAACACATTCCCCCGTGAGGCTGCCACTGGTGGTCCAGGGCCATGCTCTGAGAACCATTGGTTTAGCTCAAAGCTGACATCTCTGACTTGCTTATTCAACAGACAACCTTTAACTTCAATTCAAATTTGAGGATATGGAAAAGAATATTGGAGTATGGGGTTCTATTGAATCTGGAAACAAAAAATGGACTGATTCTCATTCTGTGAAGCCGGATTACATTTGGCACCATGATTTATATGGCTGAATCAATGTTTTGTTTTAAAGAAAAATCCCAAAGCTGAGGAAGAAGTCTCTAACCCTATGAGAATGTATTTTAGGACGAGATATGAACCTTTAGTGAAATCATACAACTATCCAAGCATCTCAGTCAGGGCAGAAACCAGATGAGTCACGTGACAGTGTCTTAAAAGTTGGCTAAACAGAAAGAAAGTCTCAGAAGGCCCCATTTATGTTTTCCAAGTTAATTAAATTTATTTAATCAGTTGTTTCGGAGCTAGTCTTCTCTCCAGGATCGGTAGGTAGCCCCTGACAACAGACAAAGAGGACGGCACACAGCTCTACTGGGTGGCAACCTCATACGGTGTCTCGGTACAATTTATGGATGTTCAGGGACTCCTCGGACCCCTTCATTTCCATAAAATGACTCCTCATCCCTCTTCCTGAGCAACTTTAACCGTTTACCTTGGAGACGGTTTTTTTCCCATCTTCTCATTTTCTCTCAGTCTCCCGTGGCCATAATAGCACCTTGTAATACATTTTAATGTGCTTATACTCTTGTAATTTTATGTTATGAGTTAAGAGACTGAATCTGAAGAGACCCACGCCGCAGGGCTAGAAATAGCCACGGCCTCGCTTCTGGGATTCTAAGTACAACTCCAGCTGCCTCTCCCCCTTCAAATTCCCCACTTTCCCAGGGTTTCAACCTAGAAGCCATTTTCTACCACCATTCCTATTCTCTAGTGGATCCTGCTACAGCATACCCTTGACATTCCTTTCTGCTCTTCACCCTCACCCCCACTGCCCTGGCTCAGGCCCTCACACTCTTCCCTAAATTCCCTGCTTCACTCCCTGCCAGTCCATCCTGAGCACAGGTTTCCATTCATTGAGTCAAGATCAATGACCAAATACTCCCGCCATGTTGGATTGCGCTAAACACAATGAGTGGGTCACAAGATGATGTCTCTCCCTTCTTTCCAGAGCAGTTTATCTGGTCATCTCTCCCTTCAGGAGCAGCCACTGTTAGGAATGAGTTGGACACCCAGGTAGTCAGGGCTGGGTCCCTGACCAGAAAAGATGGAGTCAGGACAGCTAAGATGAAATAGCGCTGACATCCTGTTCCGCAGCTTAGGCAAAATGGTCCTGATATTCTACTTTGCAGAAATGACTTCTGCAAAACGTCCTCAAATAAGATGATTAACCACAAAGCATTTGTTACTATTACAGCCAAGGGGCAGGTCAGACATAAGACCCCAGATGTCAGCAAAAAATGACCATCAACACAGAGACATTAACTTAATAGGTAAACAGATAGGTGATCACAGCCCCAGTTGGCGCAACTCAGCACACCCTGACTGCTTAAGACAGTTCCACAAGGAGCTCATAAAAACCCCTAAACTGGGGCTCCTGGTTGCTCAGTCAGTTAAGCATCTGCCTTCGGCTCAGGTCATGATCCCAGGGTCCTGGAATCAAGTTCTGCATCAGGCTCCCTGTTCCACAGCTAGTCTGAAGCTCCCTCTCCCTCCCAACCCCACCCTGTTCATGCTCTCTCTCTCTCTCTCAAATAAGTAAATAAAATCTTAAAAAAAAATCCTAAACATGGAAACTCCAGAGGCAGCCCCCTCTCCAGGTCCCCCTGCCTCCGGGAGCTTTATATTCTTGCTCAATAAACTTTGCTTTGCTGCCACCACTCTGCATCTGACCTACCTCTTCATTCTTCCAAGCAGCATGCCCAAGAACCGCGGGCACCAAGGGAACAAAAATCCTGTATCACCGTAACTGACACGCGCCGAACTTCCCGAGCATTTGGATCTTACCTGAGCCTCCTCCTCTTGGGAAGTTCTTTGCCTCTCCCTTGGTTGAAGTCCTTTCCAGCTTGATATAGTCTCTCCCTCCACTCTGCGTGCTGCACATCATGGTGCCCTTTAACTTAACACACACATCGTGGTCATTTGACGACCAGGTTTGTCGGTACAGATTCTCAGCCCCAGGTCCCCAGCTCTGGTGATAAGAATGTCTTCTCCCTCCGGGGAAGGGAGATAGAGAGAGGACACCTTCCACACGGGAGCTGGATCTCCTGTTTTCAGGAAGACAAGGAGGGCCAGGGCGTTCTTCTCGTAGCTGCTGTTCCTCAATCGCCTTTAATTCCTAGTAATCAACATGCCAAGAAGGCATATTTTGGGGAGACATACTCTGAACGCCTTCATAGCTAAAGGATTAAAAAGGGTCCAATGGTGTTGCCCTCCGCTCCAAGGTGGCATAAAGGTCATTAGTGCACAGTATGTGTCTGGAGAGAAAAAGCAGGATGGGCATATCTTTATTAAAGGTACATGAAATGCTGCTAATTCCCCCCATCCCCCGCAACAACATCCGCTAAACAATTAAAGATGTCCTTCCTCCCTCATGCTGGGGGACCCAGGACAACAAATGGCACTTAAGCAACAATATAGTCACTCATGTCACAAAATCGACTCAAGCCTGGGCGCCTGGGTGGCTCAGTGGGTTAAGCCGCTGCCTTCGGCTCAGGTCATGATCTCAGAGTCCTGGGATCGAGTCCCGCATCGGGCTCTCTGCTCAGCGGAGAGCCTGCTTCCCTCTCTCTCTCTCTCTGCCTGCCTCTCCATCTACTTGTGATTTCTCTCTGTCAAATAAATAAATAAAATCTTTAAAAAAAAAAAAAAATCGACTCAAGCCAAAAAATTCTGAGACTGACAATCTGTTGTCTTTTTATTTTGACTCTCCTTAGAGTTGTGCCCAATGTTGCATTTTAGCTATTTTTACGTATTATGAGAGCTTCATTAAAATAACATGAAAGAGGAGAGAGAAGAAGCCACATCTCAATTCTAGCATCTGAATACATCCATTTTGATTTCCTATATTCCTTTCCAAGCTCCAGGCTCTGGTCTTCAGACATTAGTGTGTTTGTTCATATATATAACAGACTATATACACATACATATATATATATATTCTTTTTTTAAGATTTTATTTATCAAAGAGAGAGCACAAGCAGGGGGAGTGGCAGGCAGAGGGAGAAGCAGGCTCCCTGCTGAGCAAGGAGACTGATGCAGGGCTCTATCCCATGCTGGGAGCATGACCTGAGCCAAAGGCAGGTGTTTAACCAACTGAGCCACCCAGGGGTCCATATATACATAAACATATATAAATACATACACATACACATATATATTCTTAATCATAGGGCATGAGCAATTTTGTATTCTGTCATTGCCAATGAATATTATATTATCAACTATCTCCCATGCCATTACATAATTACAACTTCTAATTGCGACATAAAATGCTACTGGATAACATGCTATAATTTATATAGCTATTCTAATATTGAATACTTTATGATACATCCCTTTTTCATAGCCATCCTTCCTCGTAGATCACCTTGCAAAAAACATCTTTAAGCAAAAATATTTCAAAATCAGCAGAATATTTCTTGGGATCTATTTCCTCCAGCAAATACGATTATTGTATGAGAGGGAATGACATTTTTAGGGTTCTTGATACCACAGCTAAATTGCTGCCCTCAGGGATATGATCATTTTATGTGGTAAATTTGTACAATCCATTGTCAGGATGCCCCATGCCCCACATCAACACAGGAAATGGTCCACTAAGCCAGTGTTCTTGGATGGAAGTTTCTGAGCACCACACCCCATAAATGAACAGAAGACAGTTACGTTTGTATCCACTATGATCTGCCAAAATACAGGCACAATTTACGCAAACCTATGGCAATGTGTCATCTGTTTCTAGACAACTTCCAAAATACTGTATTTTTTTTCCTTGAAGATTGGCATTTCTGGGTGTGTCTATACCTCTACTGCAATTGACAAAGGTCTGAAACAGTGGGAAGGGAGGCTTGTGAAAGAAAGGGGGGATTCGTCTTGAGAGTGCCCAGAAACTCAAAGCCATGGGATTTTCCAAGATTGGCAGGAATCCAGGGAAACTCGACATGCAACAAAGCACTAATCTTTGAGCTGCAATTGTTCCGTCTCCTAAATATTTTCCTTTAAAATCAGATTTGGCTTAAAAAGTATCTGGGTATTTAACTGACAAGGAACAATCTAAAATGTTTAAATCTCTCCACAGAGGAAAAGAGCAACTTCGTGTTTCTAGCTCATTCTTCCTCCCTGTCTGTGCACTTCTCAGCCCCGTTCCCACCCCAGCCCTCTAGCCAGGTCTCTCAGAAGAGCAGCAAAGACACGATGTCACCTTCTTTGTGACAAACATTCAGCTTTTTACCCCTCTTGCATTGTCACAGGTATGCGGGAAGGTGAAATCGGTAATCTAGATGAAGACTTTTACAACCTAGAAATAAAGCCCTCGGGTCCAAGGGTAAATATTTATTAATATTAGTTATCATGAATATTTCCAACACAGCCAGAAAAAGAAAGATAACACTGCTAAAAATAAGAAACTGTGTGTGGGGGGGAACTGCTGATGTAGCAGTCAATTTAAAAATAATGTTGAGGGACGCCTGAGTGGCTCAGTTGGTTAAGCGTCTGCCTTCAGCTCAGATCACGATCCCAGGGTCCTGGGATCGAGCCCCATGTCAGGACCCTTGCTCAGTGGGGAGTCTGTTCCTCCCTCTCCCTGCTGCTCTCCCTGCTTGTGCTCTCTCTCTCTCTGTCGAATAAATAAAACATATTTTTTAAAAAATAATAAATTAAAAAAATAAAAATAATGTTGAACATGATTTTGGAAGACTGGTCATAAACATACCAAGTTGGTATTAAAAGTGTTGCATTATGGGTCAGTCCAAGTAAATAAGTATTTCTTGGTTTCCTGAGAAATTCAACATCCTGCTAAAACATGGTGAGAAAAATCTGGGTTTTGCAATATTCTTCTCTTCCATCAGACAGGTATGTTTTAGTTGATGTCTGTTAAGCCACTGTTGAGATAGTCATCCAAACAATATCCGAGAGCACAATAGGGAATATTCCGATATTCAAAGAACAAACAGCTCTTGAAAGTTTGCAATGCTCAGCTCGCTGTGGTTGGCACTTTGAAGGATTAAATAAGAAAATATTCCTATCATTTCCATTAGAAATACTACTTTTTCTCATAAGGAAGGATGTTTAGGGGATGTGGTGTGTTGATTGCTTGTTGCTAATCTCTGGGCTTGGGGGGGGGGGTCTTGGAATTAGATGGACCAGTGAATCAATGGTTATTATTATTTTAAATCCCTGTTTGCCAGTTCTGAGATACTAAAATGGGGATGCAGGGAACATCACAAACTGTCATTTATTTAATGTGATTTCTGGGGCACCAGGAAAGCTTCTTTGGGCAATAAAGTCACCTGTGTGCTATTCCCTAAAACACAGAGGGACAGGATTCCCTTGCTTTCAGCCCCTGATCTCTCAGAAAATGATCGAGGCAACCCGTTGAGCTGATCGTTGTTGACAATCACAACTGTTGGTATGACTTGGTTTCAGATTTCGTCTTGAGAGGGAGTTTGTTTGGGTAAGAGCTCTAAACCTCCAAAATATGGAGAGACTTCAGACAGGTGGGGACCACCATTTGGTCTAGGATCAGCAGTGTACGAAATACAAACAGTGTATTTCTATTTTTTAAGTGATAGCAGGTAAATCTACAATCCTGTAAAAATGTGGAACAATGTGATATTCCATGAGATGACTACATACACAGGGAAGAAAGTGAATGAGTTTCCAGAGAACTTCAGGGCTGTCCCAGCTGCCAACAGGCGGTATGAAATAGACGAGACTGTTTTGTGGGAAGCCCACCCCCATATTACCCGAGTGTGTGGGTTTCGTCAGCGTCTGCCACTTCTAGTGCATGAGAGAGACAAGAATGTACAGATTGCCCAGTGACTTTCATTCTCCAACTTGCTTTTGTACAAAATAGTTTGGGATTAAACATGCAGATCCTTCATCACTCTGTTCCCCTCAGATGTGGTGACCCAGGTAGAACGTTCCTGGCCAGGTAAGCCAAGGCTCCGCCCACCACCGCTCAGGGACAGAGCTCAGCTTTACTGCCCGGGGAGGGAGCGGAGGGGGGGGGGGATCTGCTCCCAGACCCTGAATTTGTAAAGCCCTCTGTGGCAGCAGCCTAAGGAAGTATTCTCAGGACTCAAGTCTTGTAAAATAGCCAGAACTCCCTTAAATTCTTTCTTGGGAGGCCCCCTATTATGTGGGTAAGTGCCAGCTCCACCCTCCAGCCTGCTTCCTGCTTGGCAATTGAGAAAGAAAGCAGAACAGTGAGCTTTCCTAGCCCATTATTCACCTCTGAGAGGTAATCAAAGGGAATGCCTTTCCTCCTATTATCCTATTGTTCAATTTTATGGAGGACTGCCTCTGAATATAGATTTTGTCAAAGAAGCCAAGAACTTAATGTAAACAAAAATTTCCAAATAATACTTGCTCGAATTATCTTATTCCCATGGCTAGCGCTGCCAAGTTCCTGAGGGATAGTAGGCTATCACAGCCGGGGCCTCCGTGTGATTTAATTCACTTCAACAGCTCAACCTCTATCTGCGGGACACTCAAGTAGGCTGTGAGGGCACCAGCTTTAAATATAAAAGGAATCTTACTATGTGCATTCTTTTTTGTCTGGCTTCTTTACTCAAGCTCACATTTGTGAGGATTTATCATGTTGCTGTATGAAGCTGTAACTGATCACTTAAATTTCCGTATAGCCTTCCACTGTAGGAATATGCTACCATTCATTCATCCATTCTGCTGTTATCCATTATGTATCCATTGGCCTTTTGCAGTTTGGAACATATGTTAGTGTCCTATTGCTACTGTAACAAATCTCCACAAATTTAGTGGCTTAGCATAATAAAATTATTATCTAAGTTGGAGCTTAGAAGTCGAAACTGGGTCCACAAAGTTGTGTTATTTTGCAGCCTTTGGAGAAGCATCGAAGCTATCGTTTATAGCTTCTAGAGACCACATGTATTCTTTGGCTCATGGTCGCCTTCTCCATCATCAAAGCCAGTATTCAGCATCTTTACTGCTTTCTGCCACCTGCTTCCATCCTACCTCTTCTCTCTGACCTTGACTCTCCCGTGTCCTTTTTGTAAGGATCTTCGTGATTACATTGGGTCCACCTATTTAGGTGACCCAATCCAGAGTAATCTGCCATCTCAACATCTTCACCACATCTGTTCAGTCCCTTTTGCCATGTAAGGTAACATATTCAGTTTCCAGAGATTAGACTGTGGGTATTTTGGGTGGCCATTAGTAGTGACAAGCACATTTGTCTACCTGTCTCTGGTGTGCACGTTCTGCATTTCTCTGGGTTGTGTACCTAAGAATGGGATTGCTGAGTTATAGAGCATAAACACATTCAGTTTTAGATTCTGCAAAAACAGCTTTCCAAAGTGGTTCTAAGTTCCATTCTTACCAGCAGCATATGAGAGTTCCAGTTGACCCACATCTTCTCCAATACTTAATATAAATAATAACCATTGAGAGTATAAAAAGGTATCTCATTGGGGTTTTAGTTTGCATGTCTTTAAAGACCAGTGAGGCTGAACAGCTTTTTATATATTTATTGGACCTTTGGATAGTCTCTTTTATGAAGTGTCTGGGTTGGGGTTTTTTTGTTGTTGTTTTTTAGTTGTTGTTGTTTTAGCATTTTGCCCATTTTTCTACTGGGTTGTCTTTTTCTTATTTATTTGTAGGAATTTTTTATATGTTCTGGATCCAAGCCCTTTGTCACTTACATGTGTGATAAATAACTTCTCACCCTCTGTGGTTTGCTTTTTACTCTTTTAATGGTACCCTTTAAATGCACAGAAATTCCTGATTTTTAAGGCAGTCTAATATCTATAAGGAAATCTCAAGAAATGTTTTTAAATATTTTGAACAGAATGAAAATAAAAACACAACATATCAAACTATATGGAGTAAGGTTAGTGCTATGCAAAGAGGAAAATTTATAGCACTAACTTCTGGCATTATTGATTTGGTCAATTTTAGGTTTATTTCCTTTCTTACTAATTGTTGCTTTTTTATGTATTGCCTTCTTTTTACTGCTAGATTTGACTTTTTCACTGCCTTTCTAAATTCTTTTGATAGACTTTTAGGTCATTGGTTTTCCAGCCTCCAAAAATTTTTCTACTGTCAACATATTAAAGATACGAGTATCTCTACATTTGGTTTTAGCTGCATTCCCCAAGTTTTGAAATGTGGGAAACTTAATTATGGCTTAATCAAAATATTTTCTAGTTTCCATTGTGATTTCTTTTTTGACTCATGAGTATTATAAGTACGGAATTTCCAAACTTGCAGAGATTATTCTCTTGTTTCTTGCATTTAGCTTGCTTCCATCGTGGTCTGAGAAAATCTTAAACTTTGGTACTGTGAATTCTCAGTACCTTGGTAGCTCCCCAGTGCCTTAAAAAATGTTTTTATATTTAGTCCAGCTTTTCTAGTTGTTTTAAGAAATAAGTTTGATATGAAACAACCTATTGTGCTATTGCCAGAAGCAGGAGTACAACCAGTGATAATTTAATTAATTGTGATGCCACCACACCCAGAGATGACCAGGAAGGAAGGAAGGAAGTAGATAAATAAATAGTCGTCATTGCCTCCGTAGTCAAGAGTTCAGCATCTCAATCTCAACATTTCGTCTTGTTTTCTCCAAAGCCCACGTCTTACTATATCTAACATGCCATTCATCACTGCTCTCAAAGTCATCCCTGACGGACTCCACATTTTCTCTCCGATCTTGTTTCTCCTGTATCTTAATGTGACCCCCCATCACACTTTTTCAATACTCTTCTCCCTCCTGTTTGCAAATACCAAATGCTGCCTGCCCAATTGTGTTCCTTTGTTATATTATTCTCGGCCTCTCACTTTTCTTTGAAATGTCTGACCTTTGATTATTTTGGTCTCACTTATAAGAAAATAGATGTGTAACTATTAAAGTAAAAAAGAGGGTCATCTCTGTGTCGCTGAAATTGCCTTGAACACCAGCAGTGGCACATGGCATATTTGTGGGAACTCTGAGCTGGTGTGGAAGGCAAGGGCTTCATCTCACTTGGAGAGGGCAGGTCAGAGGATTCCGAGTGACCTGAAGGGATGTTATCAAGAGGAATTATGTACCCCATGATGTGTATAGTACTTGACATTTAGAGATTCTCATTCCCATTTCAAGATCTCAAAATAGCACACGGTTCTAGAAACGTTTATTTCATTTAGTTACAATCTTTAAAGTGAATATACTCTCTGTGGCCCCCCTCCCAGATGGGTAGGGTAGCACTCTCAGCTGGAGACAAAAATAGTTATAATATTCGTATCAACAGGCTCTGCAGTATTGCAGATATCTGAGTGGAAACCAGGGTGATGGTAATCCTACAGTAATGCTGGATTCTCCAGACTAACAGTAGAACTACTAACTAACTGTTCTACTAACAGAACTCCTTTCTTCTGGGAACAGGAGTTGGTGAAAGGGTTTTAGCATGATGGGTTTATTATTTCTTCCCGAGACTGTTATGAAGAGTAAATGCTGACCATCCCAGGCAGACTGACATCTATCTGAATTGTCAGGCAATCAAGAGATGACCGCTCTGCCAAGCCCTTGTCTCTCCCATTCTAGAACGCAATCCCTCTGCTGCAACCTAAGGCTATTTCCTTTCCTTTCCTTACTGGAGATGGATTAGGTGGTCACCACATCTGCAAAATAACCCCTGAGATTCTAGATGCCACAATTATTAAGCTGCTCCTAACCCCCTCTCTCCAATAATCCCTGTCATTTCCCCCATTCCTCATGGCCCTAAGTGAACTGGGCTCTCACCCACCCTCATCTCAGATGCTCCTGTGAATCTGTCTCACCTTAAAGATGACAGAAGTGTGCAGGTGACATAATACTGTACAATAAACAACCCTAAAGACACCACCAAAAAAAACTCTTACGAGTAATATACAAACTCAGAAAACTCATAGGATACAATAATATACAGAAATATCTTGCAACTTTTTAAAGATTTTATGTACTTATTTGAGAGAGAGAGAGAGAGCCAGAGAAAGCACAAGGAGGGGGAGGAGCTGAGGGAAGAGAAGCAGACTTCCCTACTGAGCAGGGAGCCCAATGCAGGGCTCGATCCCAGGACCATGGTATCATGACTTGAAGGGAAGGCAGATGCCCAACCAACGAAGCCAACCAGGTGCTCCTGTTGTGTTTGTATTTACTAAATGAAGTAGCAGAAAGGGAAATCGAGAAAATAATTCCATTTACAATGGCACAAAAAGAATAAAGTACCTAAGAATAAACTTAACCACAGAGGTAAAAGACTTATAGTCTGACAACTATAAAACACTAATGAAAGAAACTGAAGAAAGACACAAATAAATGGAAAGATGGTTCATATTTATGGATTGGACAAATGCGTATTGTTAAAATGTCCATACTACCCAAGCATACAGATTTAATGCAACCTCTATCAAAATTCTTACAACATCTTTCCCAGAACAAGAACAAATAATCCTAAAATCTGTATGGAATTTAAACAAAACCTGAATAACCAAAGAAATCTTGAGAAAGAACAAAGTTGGAAATATCATGATCTTGGTTATCAAGATATACTACAAAGCTTGAAGACCAAAACAGGAGTACTGCTACAAAGATAGACGCATAGATCGATGGAACAGAATCCAGAATCCAGAAATAAACCCATGCTTACATCATTGACCTATGACAAACAGAGGCAAGAATATAAAATGGGGAAGACATTCTCCAGTAAATGGTGCTGGGAAAACTGGACCGCCACATGCAACAGAACGAGAATGGACCACTATCTTAAACCATACACAAAATAAACTAAAAATTGATTAAAGACCTAAATGTGACATCTGAAACTATAAGATCCCTAAAAGAAAACACAGGCAGTGATCTCTTTGACATCAGCCTTAGCAATATTTTTTCTGGATCTGTCTCCTCAGGCAAGGGAAACAGAAGCAAAAATGAACCATTTTTGCTTGGTTCAAAATGGTTCAAAAATGAACCAATGAACCACTGGGACTCCTCGAAGAAAAGGCGACCACCGACACAAGGAAAATGCAATTTAGTAAATGGAAGGAGATATTTATAAATGACATATCCTATAAGGGGTTAATATCCAAAATATATAAAGAACTTATACAGCTCAGCACCAAAAAAGCAAATAATCTGATTTAAAAATGGGGCGAGCACCGGAATAGACATTTTTTAAAGAAAACATCCAGATGGCCAACAGGCACAGGATAAGATGCTCAACATCACTAGTCACCAGGGAAAGCAAATCAAAACCGCAATGAGATACCACCCTACACCTGCCAGAATGGCTAGAACCAAAAAGATAAGAGATAACCAGTGTTGCTGAAGGTGTAGAGGGAAAAAACCTGCACACACTGTTGTTTGGAATGTAAACTGGTGCAGCCTCTGTGGGAAAGAGTATCGAACTTCCACAAAACATGAAAAATAAAACTACTATATGGTCATTAATTCCACTACTGGGTCTTTACCCAAAGAAAATACTAATTTGAAAAGATACATGCACCCCTATGCTTACTGCAGCAGTATTTACAATAGCTAATAGGTGAACAGATAAAGAAATGCTCTCTCTCTCTCTCTCTCTCACACACCGCACTCACGCACAATGGAATATTACTCGGCCACAAAAAAGAATGACATCTTGTTATTTGCAACAACATGGGTGGACCTAGACAGTATTATGCTGACTGAAATAGTCAGAGAAAGACAAACCCTACATGATTTCACTCTCACGTGGAATCTAAAAATCAAAACAAATGAACAGACAAAAAGCAGAAAACAGACCCATAAAAGCAGAGAACAAAGTGAGGGTTGCCAGGGGAGTGGATAGAATGGGTGAAGGGGAGTGGGAGGTACCAGTTTCCAGTTCTAGAACGAGTAAGTCGCAGGGACGAGATGTGGTCAGTGGTGTCGGAGCAGTTGCTGCAGTGACATGCGGTGGCGCCATGTGCGGTGAGCGTCCGCTGATGTATACAGTTGCGAACGACTGCCATCCAGGTGAAGCTAATGTAATGTTGTGTGTCAACCACACTTCAAGTTAAAAAAAATATGTTTTTAAAGCCCATTAAAAAAAGAAGTGGAATTAGAGCTGAATGTCACGGGACACGAGCAAGGGACTGTCTCACCCCAGAAATACACACGTTGGGACAAACAAGGCTCCTTTTTGCTGTGTCTTCCGAGGTCACTTACCACCGTGAAGCAAACACAGATCCTACTAGATAAGATCCCTGACAAGGCACAGCCGACACAATGATGTCATCCCCAGGGGAGGAAAATGAACGTCCCCGGGATCAAGACCAGCTCCCCAGGGAGACGAAGCCAGGAGAGCAGGAGGGCACTTGCCGGCAAAAAGTTGTAAACAGACTGAGGTAAACACGAAGGTGTCCTTTTGTTCAAGGAGAGTCTAAACCCGGGAGAGCGGAGAAGCATCATATACATGGGTCATATATCAGAATCGTCACAAACCAGGGCACACGTGATCGGCACCCGCAGCGTTGGCTCGCGCAGCACAAGCAGTGAGCAAGCCTACCGTGTGGTAACCAATGGCCACTCCTTGGCCTCCCTTCCTTCCTTATGTGGATGTGAAGGCACGTGGTCGGAGTAGGGAGCTGGTAAATTTTTCATGTCCTGTTAGGGTCTTTGAGGGGTCCCGAGAGGTAACCCCTTCTTCCCCATCTGATTGATGAGCTCGTGGAGAAACAAAGCCGGAAAGACAGCAGGGACAGGCTATGCCCTCACGCTTATTAATCTATACTGCAGATGTGGCTCACATCTGCGAACAACAAGCTTTCCCGTACTGAACTCCCATCACGGCAGCCCAGACCACAGCAGTCTCTCCCGGAGGCTTGACCTTCCAGCCCGCCCCATAACTCACACCCTGACAGCAGGGAGCCTCCCACAGAGGAAAACAGAGTGGTCTGTGCCCACCACAACTGGGAAAGAAATTTATTCTTCCCGAATTTCCTATCAACCAAGTCACTCCGTCTCCTCTGAGCAGAGGGGTGTTACATCAAAAGAGCCTCCTGGGGGCGCCTGGGTAGCTCAGTGGGTTAAGCCTCTGCCTTCGGCTCAGGTCAGTGATTCCAGTGTTCTGGGATGGAGCCCTACATCAGGCTCTCTGCTTAGCGGGGAGCCTGCTTCCTCCTCTCTCTCTGCCTGTCTCTCTGCCTACTTGTGATCTGTCTGTCAAATAAATAAATAAAATCTTAAAAAAAAAAAAAGAGCGTCCTGCTCCTTCTGAAAGAATGTGGGAATCAATGTACCCCCAAAATATAACCCCGATGCCTCACAGGCCTTATGGTTTGCACCCCGGGGTCTCCACCAGTCCATGCCCAAAAGCTCTTGGCAGAACTCCCCTTTAGAAGGTCATGCTAAGGTGCGAGTGTGTGTGTGTGTCCCTGTGTGGGTTTGTATGTATGCGAGTGTGTATGTGAATGTGGGTGTAAGTGTGCACACGTGCATATGTATACGCTGTGAGTTTGCACGTGAGCATGTGTGAGTGTGCAACCATGAGTGAGTGCGTGTGCAGACGTAGGTGTGCATTGCCATGTGCATAAATGTGGTCACGCGTCGGCATGCGTGTGTGCGCCTGAACGTGCCCTGACACGGTGCGCCTCTAGCCCAGATGGACGTGTGTGACCGCCTCCGGCTCTGGACCCAGACCTTCAGGGACATATTTGGATGGACTTGTTTCAGCGAACATTCCTCCAGCACCCGCGATGACCAACGACCGTGGCAACCACGAAGAGGAGAGTCACGTGTCTCTCGATGTACAAGGTGATTAGCTGGTGAGCGAAGAGAGACACGCGAGTAGCGCGGGCGGCAGGAGAGCGAAGCGGCTAAACGGCGTCACAGCACAGAGGAGGAGGGGTCGGTCCGATGGGGAGGACCGCGCGGCCGGTCCAGCGCAGCTTGGGAGAAGATGGGCGGAGGCCGGAGGGCGTTCGGGCAGAGGCAGAGCGGGAGCCCTGGCCAGAGGTGGACGAGCAGCGCCCGCTTCACACCGAGAGCTTCGCGGCGATGCGGGCCGCAGAGCAGCGAGAGCTGCGCCGCACAGCAGATCCGGAGTAAGGCCTGGCCTTCCTCCGCCTTGTTTCACAGGTCGGCGGCGACAGCGACAGGAGCAGGCCGGCTCGTGGAACCAAAAGCAACGAGAACCTCCCCTTAAGGCGGAGGGAAGCCGCTGTGCTCGGTGGAGATGCGGCGTGGAGAGGGATGCTGGAAAGCCCAGGCGTAAGGGCTCCGTGCACCGGCCCAGCTGGGGGAGAACGAGGCCTGAGCTGGGCTGCGGAAAGGAGGGGTCCGAGGGGGACACTTCTGCAGAGACACTCGACGGTGCTCGGTGAGAGGGGGAGCAGGTGCTCAGACCTGGCAACCGGTTGTGCAACGGTGTCCCCAGCGTGAGGAGGGAGAGGACGAGGGCATAGGAACAATGAAGTTGATTTCGAAGGGTCGACTCTGATTATCCACCAGAGCTACACGCTGTCACCCCAAAGCTCACGCAGATGTCTGCTCTTGGGAACTGTGTCCTCCCTCTGGGGAGGCACCGGAGAACGAATGTTTTCTGCGGGCGCCGTGCTGCCTCTATGGGGGAAAATCCTCCACTTCTGTAGGAAGCCCGTACCTCTCCCAGCCGGACCCCTGGATCTCTGCCGGATTTCTCAGTGGGCTCCTCAGTGGGCTCCTCAGTGGGAGTTCTGAGGGAGCGCGACTCCTCGAACACAGGACAGACGGCTCTGGCTCTGGTCTGCCCAGCTCAAGGCCTAACGAGCCACATCTGGATGCTACGGTGGGCGCATCCAGTGGTGTGTGACCTGGCGTGGTGACGAGGGGACGTCACTCACACTGGCTGTGAATGGACACGTTTGTGCAGCCAAGGAACAGTCAAGTTCCAGGAGAGGAAAGGCTGCAGGGTGAATCCAGTCCATGGACCGGGATCTGCGGGGGCAGCTGGGACGCAGAAGTAGACTCTAGGACCCTCAATATGTCCCATCAGCCGCGATGGACGGGGAAAAGGTCTTCAGCTACAGAATTCAGCAGAGCCGGGGCTAAAGATAGGATGGGGTTGGAAAGGCGAACGCAATAGTAACTGAGGCAGATTCTAAGCATGAGGAATGGTTACCAGAAATAGGTCAGGACCCCCCCCCCCCCAAGCTGAAAGCCTCCGGGGGGGCTGGATTCCCAGCCTAGGGGCCTGAGAACCCAGAGTGATTGAAAAGCCAATGACCTAACGATACAACCCCACACTGGGGAGGGCCACGGTCTGAGAAAATACAGCAGGCTCGGCCTGGAGCAGAGACAGTGGCTCTTAACTAAATCATAAGCTCTTGGAAGGCAGAGAACACAGATGTGACATCTTGATAGGTAGGCGATCTATAGATATTGGTTGATTGATGGGCTTAAATAAGCTTTTCAAGAGGACAGCTTCTAAATTGCTACCTTATATCTTTGGAATGGCTTGGATTTTCTAGTTTCTCTCTCTCTCTCTGTGGTCCACCCCCCCACCCCCATCACCGCCCCCGGCAGCTGTCAAGGCCTCTGCAAACTAAAGCTGTTACTATTTCAGCATCATTGCTAAGAAGGGCATCGCAGCATCTCCATTGTCAGGCTGCGCTCACTCGTCCAGATTAATTCCTTAGATGTTCAGCATAATTTCTGGTAAGGTCACCTTTCGATCAGAACGAAAGACCGATAACTCACTCTATCTGTGAGCCTTTTATCTTGCGGGAAAAAAAAACAAAATTCTCATCCATTCCAATTTTCACAGCAATTCAAGAAATTGCTAGAAGAAACACGGACTTGGGCAGCATATGTGAAGCCAGCACTCTGCTCCTCGCTGCCCTGTGACTGCCCCGCCATCCTGGCAGCTTCTGATTCAATTCCACAGGGATTACAGAGACCTGGTGATGACTGTGTTCCCGAAGCTTCCCACTGGTTTTAAAGAAGTGGCTGATTTTCACTTTTACTTATAGAAACCTCACGAATTATTTCCAAATGCCAAGGTCCAAGAAGATAGCCAGAATCTCAAGAGTTTGAGAGGACATGTGGGGTCACGTACACCCTTCCTGTGTCCGATGAGTAAACTGAGGCTCAGAAAAGCGACTCTCCCCGAAGGTCCGATGAAGGAGATGTTGGCACTTGCCCTGACCGCCCAGGGTTTATAGCGTCACACCTCTTCATTGACTGAAATACTTGCACTGGATCCAGTATTAAAAAATAAATGCAAAAGGGATTAAAAATATAACCAAAAAAGCAATGAACAAACATAAAAATGCAAAAAAAAAAAAAAAAAAGGAAGAACGGTCTTTAACAAAAGAATTAGGCACTTGGTATTTGGTCCTTAGACTGGGGCATTTCTGCTAAACCCACATATGCATCCAAAGGACGAAGCACTCTCAAATTGTCTAAATATGTATTTCTCAAAAGGTTTTTTTTTTTTAATTCCTTTTTTTCTATGCAAAAATGACAAGCAATGAGCAAGTAACTACAATCCCCAGCCCCGAGCATTATGGAAATTTCAGGTATAGAAGTTTTGCCCTTCATGTGTCTCAGTGTTTATCCCCCAGAACAAAGGAAAATTAGAGGCATTGTGCAGACAATGGAAAGGCAAGCTTTTCTTCCCTCTGGTTCTCTGTTGCGGAGGGGTAAGACCACGTGTGCCATAATATCTCTCCCATCTGGCTGGTGTTTGAAACTTCTTGGGGACCCAGTCTCTGCAGTTGAGCGGTTAATTCTCCTGAACGCTTGGGAACTGTAGAAATGAAGGAATTTCCAGCGAGAGTCATTCATGACCTTCTGCTTGTGTGAGTTTTGCTGAAGTGGACCTCTGGCATTACTGGGGAGAGAAAATCTACGAAGATCTCTTGGGTGAGCACTTCACCAATGCTCATTTCACCCCGAAACTAGTCACTTGGTGCATTTAAAAAGCTATCTTCAGCGATGTTGCCTCACATATTAATATTGTTATGACTCTGGATATTATCCCTTTTTCTCTCATTCAGGGCATTACTACAACATTTCAACGAGTTCATCAGGTCACACCTATAACATTTGAACTCTGGTAAAATACCGGGAAAAAACCCAGTATTGTTTGACATTATTGAAAAAGTATCAAAAACTGTAAAGTATCTATGAATTAACCCCCCCAAAATATCACACAAAGTTATGGATAATAACATTAATAAAAGATGTAAAAGACTACCTAAACAGTGATATGTGCCGTATATATGAATGAGACAGCTAAGCACAGAATAGATGTTCATTTTCCCTAAATGAATCTCTAAATCAATGTAATCTTAATCAAAATCTCAAGATGATTTTTTTCTTGCTATATGGAGATATACTTGGCACCTACAATTAAGTAAGTGTAAAGTGGGCGATGTGATGACCAGATACACGTGTGTCTGTATTGTGAAATGTTTATCACAATAAGGTTGGTCACCACATCCTTCACCTCATGGAATTATCATTGTGTTGTCCCTGTTAATGTGCGGACACTAAAACTCTACTCTCTTAGCAACTCATTTGTATAAAATACAGTAGTGTTGGCTGTAGTCACTATGCTGTACCCTAGATCCCCAGAACCTGATGGATTCAAGAGGATTTTTTCAATTGGAAAAAATAATTTTAAAATTTATATTGTCGACTAAAAGTCTACAAAAAGCCAAGGGAATCGGAAGAAAAAAAGCCAAAACAATACTAGCTTGATCAGATAGTAACCTCTATTACAAGTCTCAACATAGGAGAGGCAAATAAAATAGAAAGTTTGAGAACAGAACCACATGTATATGGGGAATTGGTATATGATAGAGCTGGCATTATAGATCAGAGGGCAGAACACAGATTCTAGAATAATAAATCTTGGAAAAATGTGGTGTGCTCTGGGAAAAAATAATTTCAATTAAAAATTTGATCTAAATTTATTTTTACTAATTATATAATAGGCAATTATGTTAGTATGTAACAAACACAAATATGTAATTATAAATGAAATATTGAAAAAATTAATTTAGTCAAATATATTGAAAACCGCAGTACAGAGAAAGAAACACCAAGTAGCTTTAAGACTATAAAGCCACTAAAAGGAAATACAGGAGAACATCCTGACAAGCGCAGAGTCACAAGGTAGATGGGGAAGAAGAAGACAACAGATGGACACGGGATTTCTAGGGCAGTGAAACTACTCTAGGATTCTGTCAGGCGGGTACACGTCACAATACATTTGTCCAAACCAACAGAGTATACAACACCGAGGGTGAACCCGAAGGCATACTAATGGGCTCTGGTGACAATGAGGGGACAGTGAAGGTTCACTGATTGTAACAAGTGTCCCCCTCTGGTGGGGGGTGTTCCCAGTGAGAGAGGGAGGCAGGGGCTATGTGGCAAACCCCTGCACCTTCTGCTTAATTTTCTGTGAACCTAAACTGCCTGTTAAAACATAAGAACACACATTTTGCCGCTCCTCCCATCAGCCCGGTGGGGCCTTCTCCCACACTCTTGGACTCTGCGCTTGGCCATGTGACTTGCTTTGGCACACGGGGGCGTTGGCAGTTTGAAGAAGCAGAGGCTTGACTAGCATGTGGACACTGGGGCTTGCCTCCCCCTGCTGCGGGAACTCCTGAGACCACCGTGTGAAGAAGCCTGGGCTTGCCGCCTGGAGTCTGACAGACCATGTGCACTGGAGGCCCAGCCCCACCCCTAGCAGAGGTCCCTATGATGTAAGGCCCCCCCCCCCCATTCAACATCCAGCCCCAGGAGGCAGGCCAGTGCAGAAGATGCACCCTGCCAACCCACAGCAATTAATCATTGCTGGCTTAAGCCACCATGCTTTGGAGTGGTTTGTTAGATAGCAAAAACTAGCTGATTTGAGTAGGGGCACAAAAAGCACAGATTTCAAAGGGAAAAAAATTGATGGATTTAAGGACATCAAAAGTAAAGCTTTCCCTTTAAACCAAGACACCCTGGACAAAGGTAACACACAGGAGATGTACTGGAAGAAGGTATTTTGCAAAACTAGGACAAAAGCTTAAAATCCAGAATATCTAAGAACCTCTTGCAAATCAGCAAGAAAAAAAAAATAGAAAAGTGGGCGAAAATGTGAAAAAGAAATTCACAGAAGTGAAACTGGAACAAGCAATTAATATGTGAGGAGCCTCTCATGCCCATCAATTGGAGAAATGCAGATTGTGTTTAAAATGAGATATGACCTTACAACCATCAGACTAACAAGAACTAAAAAGTTGTATAATAGGGGCACCTGGGTGGCTCAGTCAGTTAAGTGTCTGCCTTCAGCTCCGGTCATGATCCTGGGATCGACCCCCACATTGGGGGAAGGCGGGAGTCCCTGCTCAGCAGGGAGTCAGCTTCTCCCTCTCCTTCTGCTCTTCCCCCTTGCTTGTGCATGCTCTCTCTCTCCTTCTCTCAAATATGTAAAATTTTTTAAAAAATAATAAAAATAAAAATAAATAAATACAAAGTTGTTTAACAGCAGATGCTACCAAGGATGTAGGGAACTGAAACTCTTTGCTGCACTACAAAGGGACAGGAGTCACCTGCCGCCACTCTGAGCATAGTTTATTTCATCTAGTTTACATCCAAAGGTGAAACCAAAAGTATTTTATATTCTTACCTGAAAGCTGGCACTCATGCAAGAATCAAGGGGTTGTTCTTTATCGTGGCCCTGGTCTTATTACTTCGGTTGCACATGGTTGCCCAAACATTATTCTGGATGTGTTGTAAGAGTATTTTCAGTTGAGAAAACATTATATTGTGGACTTATGCACAGTGGTAGATTGTCCTCCTTCTCGTGGGTGGGCCCCGTCCAATCAGTTGAAGTCCTGGATAGAACAAAGACTGACCTCCAAGAGCAAGAAGGAATTCTCCAGCTTGATAGCCTTCAGGCTGGCACCACAGCATCAGCTCTTCAACCTGATGAACCAACCTGTGGATTTTGAACTTGTCAGTAAATTCCTTAAAATAAATCTCCTCTCCATATATACACATCCCATTGGTTCGGTTTGTTGGGAGGACCCTAATACGTCAAGGAACTTGTGTAAGGAGCCAATCAGAGAGATCACCGGAAGAGTTTATGCTGTCAGCTTTTGACTGCGGGATTGGTGGGTGGGCTCCGTGATAAGTAACAACATCAGAGACACACAGTGGAAAGAGATGCTCAGGCTTCATGTAGGCAGCACTCAGTTTCCAACAAACAGAACTGTTTATATGAGGGGGAAACATCCCTAAAACAACAAGGACCCACCACCAATCCCAAAGCTCAGTTTCAACCACAACAATTCACCAGATGGCTCAGCTTGATTTCCCAGGATGTGAGACAATTCCATGGAGGGAAACCAAGCTGATTTTAAAAATTGGAAACAACTCAATTATGTGGGATCTTTTTTTTTTTTTTTTTAAGTTTTCCTCGTTTGTTTGTTTTGCTTTTTTGCTTTAATCACTCAGTAAGTCCCAGCAAGAATCCTAGGTAGGTCAGGTTGGATGCCAGGTTAAACATTAATGAAATCCCAGGGAAATCTCTGGACTGGGAGTGGGAAGAGAAAGTGGGTCACTCAGGCTGTCGGAATAATAGGACCACAGGGAACGTTTCTCCCTGTTTTAAGCTTCTAATATTGCTGTCATGAAATTGACCAATACATAACCTTTTCTAAATTTACGCATCCTTAGGGACAAACAAACAAACATGCTCATCTTTCCTCTCCATCATGCTTTGGAGAAGCTGGGCTCGTGCCCCAGGAGACTAGAATCAAAGCACTTTTTCCTGGTCATTATACAAGATTTAACTACAGGCAAAAGAGGACACAAAAAATAAACAGTGCCGTAATAGATGGGGAGATGGAAACAGGATTCTAGGGTTGGGAGGAATCTTAGAAATGTGTTTTGTCGATTCCTTCAGCTCGGGCCACACCTAAACTCTCAAAGCCCTTGGGGATTACCTCTAAAGACAATACCTAATCTGTTTTAGAAACTCGTTCTGGAGTCTAAGAATACTTACTGTCAGGAAATCAGCCTGGTGAGTAAGTTCAGGCTCCACTCACACCCATTTCCTCTGGCTCTGAGCTGGGGCCGAGACGGACAGCAGCTGGACACATTCTAGCCCACCCAGGGACCACACGTGAAACTTGTCACCAAAATAGCCCCTGCCTCTCCTCCCCACCCTCAGCCTTCTCTCCTCTGAGTTAAATACTCTCTTATTGTTTTCATTCTCTGAATTAAACCTACCTGTGCTGAATCTTTGCCAAATAGCCCAGAAGGGGGTTGGTCACTGCTGGCTCTACGGGGACCAACTGTCCCAGTATGCCATGAGCTTCCCAAGATACGGGACTTGCAGCACTGAAACCAGGAAGGTCCCAAGCAAACGGGGACAGTTCGCTGAGCTCACTCTCCAGGGAGGAGAAATGTCTCCCCCCACCGGACCTGCCACCAGATTTCAAGGAAACTGCTAAAACAATAGATTCATTTCTGTGCCTCCTCGGGGTTTCATGGAGCCCGACTTCTCTCCCCCGGATGCACTGCCCAAAATGTGTCGCTGTTACTGGGAGAGCTATGGGCGACGATCCATCCTCTGGTGCTAAAAGGAAGCATCTTGGTTAATGACATGTCACTGCGCAGAGACAGGAAGATCCATCCCGAGTGCCCGTGCGTCGCTGTGTTGTGAGCACAGCCCCACCTCGGGAGGGGATGCGGCAGGGCAGCGGTCCCAGCGGGCAGAGCACCCATAGCCAACTCAGGAACGGGACTCGGTGTGAAGGGGAGGGAAACAGGGCGGGGGAGAACGCCAAGGGGGGGTTGGTAAGAACAGCCTCAAGCCCTGCAGGGGAGGAAGAACTTACTTCTTTTCTTCTCTCCACCCACCAGGGTCTCTGGCTGGGGCCAGCGCGTTAGACAAAAGGCAGGTTAACGAGGGGGACCTCACAGGCGTGTATTTGCACGAGCATCCCGCATGCACAGGGCAACCCCCAGTGGGGAGTAATTCCAGGGGTGGTTAGAACTTGGGCTTATTTCGCATCTTTTTGTTTTTGGTTGAGAGAGCATGACAGAGAGCACGAGCAGGGTGGGGGCAGAGGCAGAGAGAGAAGCAGACTTCTCACTGAGCGGGGAGCCTGACGTGGGGCTTGATCCCAGGACCCTAGGATCACGACTGGAGCCGAAGGCAGCTCCAATCGACTGAGCCACCCAGGCACCCCTATATTTTATCTTAACAAAAGAAAAATACATGTTCATAGAAGTGACCAGACCAAGAAAAGGACTCGGAGTTTCTAGGAGGCAGATCGTGAGGCTAACATCTGGGGAACCACGGGAAGACAAGGGCTAGGTAGTAATGTGTCATATGGGCTCCTCTGCCGTGGAGTAGGTCAGGGTCGAGGGCTAGCTCTGGCACTTCACTTCTGTCCTTCCCGGCACAGAGGGAGGGGGAACACCTTGACAAATTTCTATCTCCTGCTTGTGGGTGACTGGGGAGGGCAGAGCTGTTCTTGTATCTGCTTCTTCTCAATTGCTTTCGGCTCAAAATCATCCTTCTGCCAAAGCGGCAGGTTTGGGGGTGGCGCATTCTGCTGCCCTCCAAGGGCTGGAGCAAAGGCAAGACAGGGAAGAAGATCGGGACGTCCTCAAGGAGAGAAAAAGGGGGAAAAAAAAAAAAAAGGAAGATCAGGAGAAGCACGAAGAGAAGCCTGTGTAGGTGGGAGAAGGGACGGCTGCGGCCTTGAGTTCACGCCCTGGGAAGGGGGCGGGAAGGGGAAATCACACCAGTTCACTGGGACAGCCCCGCCCACCTGCTCTGGATTCCCTCACACCTTCCCGGGGCAAGGTTCCCAGACTCTAGGATTTCATGGACTAAAAGAAAAGAAAAAAGAGAAAAAACAAAAAACCTCAAGGATTAACTTCAAGCAACAAAGGACATAAAAGTAAAAGTACCTTCGACGGTGCTCATTATTTCCAAAAGCCAAGGACATTGTGCATTCTCAGAGGAAGACAGCTGTCGTTGGCAAGCCCGAGCCAACAGGCAGCCGTCCGACATTGTTCTTATTTCTCCCATTTGGCCAAGGAATGCTGAAAGCCTGTCACAGACCGGTGCCAGGTGTCAGCCTGGCATTTGCGAGGCACCGTTTCGGGGAATCTACACATTCAGCCGGAAGTTTCTTTAGAAAAATGGGAAAAGCTAACACTTCCGGAGCCTTTCTCAGGGGCCAGTCCCTGAGCCCAGGTGGTATCTCCTGAAATCACAGACATCGCCCAGCCCTGTTTACTGGTCTCGTATTCCAAATAAGGAAACTGAGGCCCAGACGTATTAAAAAAAAAAAAAAAAAAAAAAAGTATCCATGGCCAAGTGAGATAGGAAGGTTTTAGTCCAAGTCCCCTGACTCCGGGGCCGGCCTTTTAAACCACGATGCTGCATTTTGTTCCTTAACAGAGAGGAAGACTTGCTGGACCACTTGGGCGGGTTTTCCCGAGCTCTCCATCAGCTTCCAGCTGAAGACACGCAAGGGTCTCCCTGGGACTCTCTCTCCCGAAGCAGAAATACTTAAGAGATTTAAACACAGTGATGCCTGCGTCTGCTTCCTGGCCTCCCCCCCACCGCTGGCTTAGCTCCGGGTCCCATCTTCCTGCCTGGCCCCAGGTCGGCTCCTTGTCTGACACGCAGGGTGGATCCCGCCTGTTCTCTCCAGTTGCTATTCCTATCCCCATCCGTCCCGAGGCTTCCTTCCTGCCTCCCCTTTCTCTTCAAGGTCTTCCCTTTTCGGTGCTTGGCCTTGATGTCTACCTCCGACTGAACCTCACCATCAGAGTTTCAGAGAGATGTTGCCAGGAAGAGCCCCTTTCTCTCTCTCTCTTTTTTTTTTTTTTAATATCAGCGACTTGGTGCCCATCGACAAAGTCTCAGACAAAAGCCGATACTGGTGACACCAGCCACAGCGGACTAGGTGACTAATTGATGAGAAACTGGACTGTCCTCCTGTTCCAACATAGGTCTATTACTGTGTGAATACTTTATCAGTTCACCATTTGTTGATTTTTTTTTTGAAGATTTTATTTATTTATTTGAGAAAAGGAATGTGAGGGGGGAGGGTCAGAGGGAGAAGCAGACTCCCTGCTGAGCAGGAAGCCCGATGTGGGACTCGATCCTGGGACTCTGGGATTATGACCTGAGCTGAAGACAGTAGCTTGACCAACGGAGCCGCCCAGGTGCCTCCTGATTCGGTTTTATTAGCAATCTCAGAACGAGGGAAGCTTTCATGAAGGCTATCCTATACACTTGAGGGAAACGTGCTGCCTTAGTTGACTACGCTGTGTGTATATTAGAACATCGGCATCTAGGCTGGAAGGGAGTCTAAAATCTCCCCCTGACATTGTTCCAGACAGATGAAAAGGCCTTGCAGTTCTAGAAATTTCTAGAGAAGGCTCTTCCATCCTCATTGCTAGGAATTTTTTCTTCCTTTAATCCAAATCCTATCTGCTGTAGTTTAAACGTATTTCTTCTGGGTGTTCTTAGTAAAGCTAAAAATACTACCATCCCTTTTACTTTTTAATGTAGACTTCTTATCTGAAGGAGAAAATTATTTGATCTCTCTGCATTTTCCAACCTTTAGAAGCTAACCTTTCTATCCTCTTTCGTATAGTTGTAGAACTCGGAAGGGACTGCAAATATATCCCATTTAGAGATTCTCAAACCTAGCACTTCAAAGTGCCCCATGGGCCAGTGCCATGCCAGGGTCCCAACCCAGCTGTGCCACGTCAGAATCTTCTCAAGTGGGACTCCAAAATTTATTTTTAACAAGCCCAGGTGACTCAGATAGTCATCTGGGAACCTTGAAAAAGTCCATTTTCTTCCTAAATTTCCCCATCCTCCATGGGGAGGGGTCCCCATGGAACCCATCCAATGAGGGCACAACTACTACATCCCAAGAAAACCCTCCCCATGACCAGAGGCACCCCCCCACCAGTCATTAAAGTCTTTTCCTTTTACTAAGCTAAAATTTGCCTCTTTGAAGTTTCCATGAATTATGCTAGGTGCGGTCCTTGGTGTCGGAGTATTTGTAAGTTTCTCCATTAACTTTTCCAACCTCAGAAATATCTGAATCACATTTCCAGGCCAACATTCAAAAAAAAAAAAAAAAAAGTTGGCGGGGGATGCCTGGGTGGCTCAGTCGGTTAAGCATCTGCCTCCGGCTCAGGTCATGATTCCAGGGTCCTGGAATCGAGCCCCACATCAGGCTCCCTGCTCAGTGGGGAGTCTGATTCTCTCTCTCTCCCTGCCCCTTCCCCCACTCACGCTCTCTCTCTTGTGTGCTCTCTCTCAAATAAATAAATAAAATCTTTTTAAAAAGAGAAAAGAATAAACTGTCCCTTTCTTCAGTAACTGGTCACATGCACAGGGAAACTACATATCCAGTTGTCCAAAAGCCTTGGTTTAGTCATCAGCACATCGATGAAAAAGGAATTGTCAAAAAGTCTAGCTCACAGTTCTCAGACTTTAGGGTGAATCAGCACCACCCAAAGGGCCCGTCAAAGCCAATTCCTGGGCCCCACGCCCTGAGGATCTGCTTCAGTAGGTTTGGGGTGGGGCTTGACGATTCGGTTCTCTAGCTGCTGCTGCTGGCCCAGAAAACCACCCACCACCTGCCTTTGAGACCCAGGGGCTAAGGAGTGCATGCTGAGGGCAGCATTTATTTCCCTGTGGAATGAGAAACTTCCACATCAGAATCAGCTGGCAAAGCTTTCAAAAGTGCCAGTGACTAAAGGACTCAGGATCCCAGCATTGCAATGCACTTTCCACTTAAACCTTCTTGCTAAAATTTGAGACCTCCTCCACTGCGGGTTGGACATTTTAAAGAGCTTTGGAGAGGCCCACGGTTCTCAAAGTGTGGTCCCAGCTCAGCAGCGTGAGCATCACCTGAGAACTTGCTGGAGATGCACAGAACATTTGAGCCCCTGGCACAGAGGAAGCCCGTGGAAACGGCCAGCGCCTGCCCCCCCCCCCCCAACGCACACACAATTATTTCCCCTCCCTCTGCTTCTTGCCAGTTTTGTTTTGTTTTCTTTTTCACCAGAGAACGTGTAAGTTTATTCTTTTGGAATTTCCTAAATTTCATGGGGTTGATGTGCCAGGTGGGGAAGATGGCCTGGAAAAGAATTCTGAGTTGGAAGGAAGCTTTTCTACTATACTGTGGGCTTTAAAAAAAAAAAAAAAAAAGTATTGTGGGAAAAGAACCATAATATAAAACATGCCATCTTCATCATTTTAAGTGTAGCGTTCAGCGGCATGAAACACATTCCCACTGTCGTGCGACCATCACCAACCCCCATCTCTGGAACTGCTTCAAGCCCCCACTCCCCCACCCCCGCCCAGACTGCAACGTGGTCCCCATTAAACACGAATTTCCCACCCCCCACCCCCACCCCTACAACCCCTGGCAACCACCAGCCTACTTTCTGTCTCAGTGAAGTTAACCGTTCCAGGTATGGAGTCAAGCAGGACTTGGCCTGCTCTGGCTTATTTCACTTAGCAGAAGATGCGCCAAGTTCATCCACGTTGCAGGATGTGTCAGAGTTTCCTTCCTTCCCCCTCTTCCTTATTTTCTATGGTGGTTCGAAAACACATCACATCCCCCATCTTAACCATTTCGAAGTGCACCTCTCAGTAGTGTTAAGGAGGTTCACGTGCTTGTGAGCCGGACCTTGGAAACTTTTTCATCTTGCAAAGCGGAAAGTCTCGCCTCAGGAAGCCCCTCCCGGCCACGCCCCCAGCCACACCCCAGCCCCGCCCTGCCCCGCCCCCAGCCCCAGGCCACCACCTTTCTACGTTCTGTTTCTTTTTTCTTTTCTTTTCTTTCTTTTTTTTTTTTTTTTTTAAGATTTTATTTATTTATTTGACAGAGAGAGTTCACAAGCAGGCAGAGAAGCAGGCAGAGAGAGAGAGAGGGAAGCAGGTTCCCTGCTGAGCAGAGAGCCCCATGCGGGGCTCGATCCGAAGACCCTGGGATCAGGACCTGAGCCGAAGGCAGAAGCTTTAACCCACTGAGCCACCCCGGCGCCCCTCCTTCTGTTTCTGAGGAATTCGAGGACTCCGGGAACCTCAGGTGGGTAGGATCAGGCATTGTCGTCAGTCTTTTCAGGGCCGGCTCTTTTCAATCAGCATAACGTCCTCAAGGTTCATCCAGGGGGGAGCAGAATTCCCTTCCTTTTTAAGGCCTGATAATATTCCGCCGTGTGGGGGGCCCATTTTGTTTACCCCCATCCACGGCCGGGCCTCCGGGTTGCTGCCCGCTTTCGGCCGCCGTGAAACTGGGAGCACCGGAGCGTGACCCCAGTGCTCTCCGCCGAGCAGCGACGCTCTTCTGGCCGCACACGCGGTCCCTCGCGTTCCTGAGCCCCACACGGGGAAGGCAGGAAACGGACTGTGACCTGGAGGGTTCGCAGTGGAGTCCTAGCTCGGGGTGAGTCCAGGGGCCTGGTTAGAAACGCCAGCTTCTGCGGCGGATCCCAGTGGATCCCAGCTCTTCCTGCTGCGGCGGATCCCAGTGGATCCCAGCTCTTCCTGCTGCGGCGGATCCCAGTGGATCCCAGCTCTTCCTGCCGACCCCCTCCCCCACCCCCGAACGTGTTCTGCCACAGAAGCGGGGGCCACACCGGCCTTACACTGTTGGGTCCCGCGGGCCCCGGTCCCTGCCCCGCCGTGAGAGGAGCTCAGTGTATATGCTGATGAGCGGACAACGCTCAGAACCAGGGGCTCCAGGAGAACTTTCTAGATCACAGACTCTCTTGCCTTCACTCAGGGTCCAGAACCACGGTTTTACCGTAGTTGTTACTTGCTCCGATATGTAATCGGGTCTAGAAGCCCGTTCTCTCCGTTCAGAGCCCTCCCTGCCGTTCCTAGGCCCAGCCCTTTCTTGTTCATGCCATACCCCTTCCCTGGTCCTGATGGCCACTGGAGTTCTCCGTGGACAGCCCCCTCGTGGACACTCTGGACCTCCGAATCCATATTACCACCTCTGGTCTCCAACGCTGGCGGAGTTCCCATCTTGCTTTGTCTTTGGCCCCTGGAGACACGTCTCAGAGTTAAGACGCTGAGCCTCCAGCCTGCTCCCTCCTGCTGGGCATCAGGTCCAGCTCCTGTCCTGCAGAAAGTTGGGAGGAGGACCAAACAGATACTTGCCGGGTGACCTGAAGCTCTAGAGCGGGCAAGCCACGGCAGTCTAGCATGACTTCTGGGTCGCAGACGACTGTGAAGTACAAAGTCCCCCTGGACTTAGATGGCTCAGGGTTGGGGCCCCGAGTGATGGAGTCAGGAGATGTGAAAGGCATCCATATCACCCTAGGTCCTGGGAGCCCACAGACAGGAGAGATGATGTTTACCTTCCAAAGTACACTTGTTCTTCTGCCTTGGATTTGTGGCTCAAGTCTTGGGGTGGGGAATTTAAACACCTAGTGGGCGATGAAAGACAGACGATCCCTGCTGGCTCAAATACACCATTTTATAAACGCTAAGATATCCCTTGGTTCACACTCACCCAACCTGTGCCGCACAAGCTTGATTCTGAGCTCTCAGAGGTTGAGGACGGCCAGGGTCTCCTTGCATATCAAAGACTCTTGGTCAACCCAGCCAGCCCGGCTCCTGGAGAGTTACACCAGGGGAATCTGGAAGAAAATGTTAAGCGCTGGTGTCGGGAATAAAATCAGCGGAATGTGAAGAATTGAGAATCAAAGCATTTGCCAGAATTCTTCTCTGGATGCCCTATAAGATTTGCTGGGTATGCTAGACTAGTGGGTAATTTCTAAAAGTGTTTTTCGTGTACATCTTTAAAATATTTATTGAAAGCTATGGAGTCACGGCACTGTACTGAAAGCTCAGGATATGAATAACGCCTTTCGTTGGCCGTGCCAAATTTAATTTGTATACTAAGTGAAAGCAGTGACATTTGTGATTTCCAGTGCCTCTCGGTTGTCATCAGCACAGTGAAGTATTCAGAATTAATCTGGTAGGCAAGGCTAGTATCCCTAGCTTCTATATTGCTGCATATAAGAGATTAAGGAAAGTTCTATGCTGCAGAACTCATTTTCATACACACACGGCTTACAAGAAAGAAAAGAGTGCTATTTTTAAATGTGTATTTTCAAAGAACAGCAGCTCTCCAAGTGACAAGAGAGCAAACAGAACTGCTTTTAGAATGAAAGGGTAGGGTAAGTCGGAGGCAAGGGACCACACAGGTTTGGATGACGACTACGACGCAGTCTTACTCTTGGGCTTGCATCTAGTAGAGTGGGTGAGACCAATATACCAAAATAGTAGTGACCATATTTTCCAGATTCAAATTGAGGACACATGGGCTTGAAAAGAATGGGCGCACTGTGAGGGGACTACGGGACCAACTGTTTGGAATGGTAGCCGACTGAGGACATGTGTCGCCGTGCTTAGAACCGAAGACAGTAAGGACAGCTCTTGAGGAGTGATGTGTGGTGCCACGTGGCTTCACAATGCCATATTGTCCTCAGTGCCCCCGAGATGCCGAGCGCTCAGCCCTCACTGCCCGCAGTCCCCCCTTCACCAGGTGCTGAGCCAGGGGCGGCGGGGGACGGTGTCTGGGCCAGCTGCACACTCCCCTCTGGCCAGTCACATGCGTTCAAAACGCGGGAACCGGCCAGGGCTGGATGGTGTCAGAGCCTCAAACACCGAGGTGGCATCAGAAGCCCAGATCTACCACTCGTTTCAAGTTCTGGAATAAAAATGTAAAATAATTCTTTACACAATATTTCATACTACTGGAGAAGAAGGAGAAGGAGGAGGAAGATGCAAAGAAAAAGAAGAAGAAGAAGGAAGAAGGAAAAAAAGAGAAAGAAAAATCTGTTCGGCCTGAAGGGAATCGGTTATTTACATATTGCCAGTGGAACTAAAAATAAGTTTATTCTCGAAGAAAAGGTATCCGAGATTCCATAATAAGGTATCAAACCCTTTATCCGTTTGACCCCATAGTTTCACTTGGGGAGGCTGTACCTCAAAATGAAAATAGTTTTATACAAAATACATAGCAGCATGATTTACAAAATAGACAATGAAAACCACTAATACTCAAGAATAAGGGAATATTAATCAATAATATATTTTTAGCTACCAGAGGTTGGGAGGCTATGCTGGTAAATGGAAATGTGTAAAGGAAATAGTGAAGAAAAGAACATGAGTTTGTATGTACATCCTGAGTACAGCTTAGTAAACTGATGTGTATTATCAGTACATACCCAGAGAGAGTTTTTGTGCAACAAATAGCTATTTTGTGTTTATTCGGTTTTTTCCTCTAAGTTGCTTGCACTGTTTTGTTTTTTATTTTTTTTAAAGCTTGGGTATATGAGGGTGTTGTTTGAACCATCACGGTTTCATCTCACTGAGTTTCTTACCGGGTTATGTTCTCGCAAGGCACGATTCAAGTAATGTGTTTCTATTAAAGGAACGGTCTTTGGTTTATTACCATATTTTGACAAATTACAGGCAATTCAGTGTTGTCTCTGTAATAAGTCACTCCACGGTTTTAGGATACTTTCTTGGCAGAGGCAGAAGGACAGTCCCTATCACTCCCATCACATTCAGGAATATGCTGGGTCTCGGTCCTGGCAGTGTAGGTCACACATGTGAACATCAGCTGTCACGTGACAGAGCTCAGAAGCGAGGAACTGTTGTGATATTTACAACAGTGCTGTTCCCGAATTATTAATACCGTGCTTCCTGAGCTTTTCAGTCTTAAAAATTAATTAAAGCTCCTCTTTTTTTTTCTTCAAGATTCTAAACTGATTGAGAGAGAGAGAGTGAGGATGTGCACAAGTGGGGGGAAGGGCAGAGGGAGAGGGAGAGAGAATCTGCAGCAGACTCCAAGCGGAATGCAGAGCCCGACGTGGGGCTTGATCTCACCACCGAGTCACGACCTGCGCCAAAGTCGGGAGTGGGATTCTCAACCAATTGAGCCACCCAGGCACCCCGACTTACATCTCCTCCCCTTTAAATGCCCTCTTTGGGGTCCCTCCCATTCCCCGTCTTGCCAACTCGTACTTTCTCAGCCAAGACCCCCCAAGGAGCCTGCTGTTGTCTGCAGCTTCTTTCAGGGGGTTCCTGGTTATGGTTATCAGACTCAGTAAATGCTTTCCTGAGCTCTCTGCAACACCGAGTGCTGGGGACCACCCATCTCCTTGGATCTCCCTCCCCCAGCGTGGGACCATGTCTGACACGCCAACACGTGGGAGCAGCAGGTGTCGAGGACCCGCAAGGTAAGGGCTCCGCAGAGGGGCTTGCCTGGCAAGGCAGGCCACTCCTCATCCCCTAGGCACATAAGCTACCCTGGTCACCAGCTGAGCACAAAGGAGGGAGTGGATGCCAACAGTCCCTGCTGGGACCCCACCCCACCCCTGCTGGGCCACAGGCAGGTGGCAGCCATTCTGGAAACTTCTGATATAGGACAGACACAATGGCAAAAGCCTGTGGAAACAGACGTGGCCACCCCATCCCCGTGCTCTTTCTTCCCTCCAAAATACGGAGTTGAGGACTGGGTCTCTTTGTGGCCAGACCCTTCTTTAGAAAGTTCTGGAATTCCTCCCTGCAGTACTCAGCTTCTAGTAGCCAAGTGTGCCATCGATGAAAGCCTTCCACGACGGCAGAGTGGACAATGGCTGCCAGAAAGGGCTGCAGCCAGAATGGGGGTGGGCATGAGGGGTGGCCTCCTCAGTCCCACAGAGGGCTCCAGGCAGCCCCATGGGGCAGCAGCTCCCAGCTCCCGGTCCGCAGACTGGAAGGCAGAAAGCAGCTGACCCAAGCAGGTTCTGGGCCTTCCAGCAACACCAGCAACACCTCTGGGCTCGTGTTCTACCTCACAGTCCAGGTTGGTCCTGGCTGCCCTGGTTTCATGGGATAATCTGAGTTTGAAGGGCAGGGAGCCAGGGAGGGGCCTGGCTGTCCTCCTTGAGGTCTAATGGCTAATGTCCTTGTCACAGACCCTGGAGGGGGGGTCTACTGTGCCCGCATCTTGCTCTACTCAAAGGCTCACCTCAGCCAGTAATGGGCAGAGACTGGTCTCTGGGATTCCTGTCTGGACCCAGGAGCCCTGGGAATGGCGCTCAGTCCAAATCCCGCACAAAGCTCGGGTCTCTGTGGGCCTTCAGGTAGGACCTGCTTCTGGTGGTGACAAGGAGCAACCCAGGACAGAAAACTGAGAACAGAAGGAGGGACGAGGGAGGGGGTGCTTGTGTGTGCACGGGCCTGTGTGTGCATGTGTGTGTGTGAGTGTGTGTGAGTGAAGGGTTGGCGGTGAGCTGGTCCCGCTGCCGGACCGACATGTGAACTGGGCAGTTGTGGGCCCCACAATCCTGAGGGAACAGCAATACCTGGGTAGACATTCACTGTCTGCCCTTGGGCCCCGGAGAAAGAGCTAGAAAGTCTCTTCTCCCCACACATTTCATTTCTGGGACAGGCAGCCCGCAGAGCCGGCCAGCTGGCAAATGGCTTTGTCCCCCTCAGCTCCCCTGTCTGATGAGAGCTCGGGAGAGGGTCATGGGGGGGCTAGAGGCTTCCGGCTCCCTGGGCTAAGCGGCGGCCACGTCTGTGATGCCCGTCGGCAGGAAGGCCTGGTGACTTCCAGAGCTCAGGAGACAGACTGAGGCCCCCTTTCAGCCCCTGTGGAGACCCTCCCCTCCCCCCACCAAGGGCTGGTGTTAGGAGGTGGGGCCACTGGGGGTGCTTGGGCCGTGGGGGTGGGGCCCAGGGAATGTGGGTGGCGCCTCATAAAGGAGGCGCAGAGCCCCTCACCCCTGCCGTCCTCCCCGTGAGGACAGAGCGGGAAGTCCGGGGCCTAGAACGACAACGAGGAGTCCCACCAGAACGGACCATGTGGGTGCCCCATCCAGGACACACAGCCGCCAGAAACGAAAGAACTTTCTGTTGTTTACAAGCCACCCAGTCAGTGGTATTTTGTCGTAAAGGCCTGAACAGACTCGGACAAAGCCCAAGTCCAGGCAGTTAGCCCCCCCGCGCCCCGCGCCCCCAGCCAGCCCACCCCATCGCCCTCGGCCCTCCCGGGTTTCTCTCCCCACCTCAGGACCTTTGCTTCGGGGTCGGGCTCCGGCTCCTCTCCTGACTTGCCCTCCCCTCTCACTCCGCTCCTTCTCTTTCCCTCTTCCCGCCGCGGGGAGCTCCTGGTTCTAGCAAATCAGAGCCTGGTGGCTGCAGCCCTGGGAACCTGGCAAAACCCCAAACAGACACCAGCGCACCCCCCTCCCCGGTCCCGCCAGAGCCGCCCGCAGCTGGGCTCGGGGACCGCCGCCGTGCGGACCAGCTGCTGCCCATCTCCTGTCACCCCCCGCTTTTTTCCAAGTGACATCTCCCATATCAAAGACACTGCCCAGCTGTCAAAATAAGGGCTCGTCTTTTCACACAGAGGACAGAACTGCTGCAAAGAGGTGATGTAAACACGGAAACAAAGTGGAGGAAGGGGCGGTGGCTGGGTTGCCTTCCTCCAAAGTCGCCGTTTTTCCAGAAGCCTGGACCGAAATGACCTTCGTGGGTCCTTAGAACAGCGACTGACAAGCACATCCTTCCAGCCAGAAAAGCCTGCATCAAAGGAAAGCCAAGAAAGGGATAGAGAGTTTGATCTCCAGAGGAGAAAGACGGACAGCATGCAAAGTGTTCAGGACAGAGGGACAGCCAGGCCTGGGAGTTAATCATTCCCGGGGTCCCCGCAGGACAGTGTGGGAGGTGCATACTGCAGGCAAAGTGAATTCCTAGGTAAGATAACGAGGGAGCCAAGACGGGCAGCCCGGATGCCCGGAGGCATGAAGTAGGGTGACCTTCTTAAGCCTTGACGGGAGCTCGTCCTCCGTTTCCTGAGAAACACCCCTCACGGACACACCTCCTCCCGAGAATGACACTTTCTCACATCAAACTGAAGGCCCTCCTGCTTTGTTCTTGCCCTGTTACCCTAAGCAAACCACTTAAATGTTCTCTGCCTCGGTTTCCCCAGTGGTAAGGTGGGGAATCTGAAGACCAGACCCGGGGATAATTTGGAGGCTCCCAGGAGATCCCGGTTGGGGCCCTCCACGGGGGTGGCACTGGGTATGGAAATGCAAACCCGCTGGCGGCCTGAGTTTATTTTTAAACGTCCCTGGATTTCATACGACATAATGATAGTCCGCAGCGTGTGCTCACAGTGCCCGCACCACCCACCACTTCTTCTGTGTCGAAGCCATCCAGCCTCCAGTCAGGCAACAAGGTCAAAATCAGATCCAGGAGGAAAAGCGCTCAAACGCGAGGCTCTAGTGCTCCCCCGCCCCCTGCCGGCCACCAGCACAGGGAGGCCTGCCCCAGGGGGATCAGTAGGCACCGAGGCTTTGGGACTGTGGTCTTTTGGGCCCAACTGTAGCTGCTGAGAGCTGCTGTGGAAAACACACATTCCAAAGGATGTGGTGACCCGAACCCATGGAGATCCAAAATCCCTCCTCTATCTGCCCGAAGGCCCCAGAGCAGGAAATGGAGGTTCTGTGGGGCCCACAGCATCATTAAAACCCCCAGCCTAATAAAAAGGGGGCACGTCTCACTCAAACAAGCGCTGCAAGGATTCTTGATCCCTCAGTTAATCCTGAGCACTGAGAACAGAGCCGGGAAGCTGGGTAGTCCCCCCTGGGATGCAGGACCGGCTGAAACGCTGCATAAGCGTCCAGCACGCAGAAGCTCCAGAAGCCACGTGGAAGCAGCTAGAAGTCACTGCAGTGTGGAGTGAGGTGGTTAATCTAAGAGTGGAGGTCCAACACCGGGAGGCGGGAGGCGAGGATGGTGTCTGCAGACTCAGTGCCAGACTGGGGACAGGTCGCTGTGATGCGGCTGCCCCGGCCATTGCTGGAACGTGTGGGTCCAGGAGGTAAGCGCAGAAGGAGGCTCTCCATGCCCGGGCAATGAGACCTTTCTTGCCGGTGTCCTTTGGAATCTATAGCAGCTGTGCCTACAGTAACCAGCTAGTAAGTGGACTGCAGAATGGAGAAAAATATCTAGAAGGAGCATCGCCATAACCAGGGGCAGAAGTGACTCCGTGATGAGCAAGTAGTTTCAGAGCTGGCCCTGCCCTACTGCTCCTGGGGCCATAACTAGCCATGGCTTTGGATGAGTAAAGCGTGCATTGGAAATTCTGCCCTGGGAGACATGTTATGCGGTCTCTTAGACGCTCACCTTTCCTAGGAGAAGCAAGCTGTCCCTGCTTTTATCCAGTGTTGGACTCTCTAAGACACTTTCCACAGCGGATCAGAACCGAAGGGGCCCTACCCAAGGACTGCCTTAGCAGATGGGATGGCCAGTCCGCTTCGCTCTTGGATATCAGAGCTAAGAGGCGGTCGGTGATGAAGGCGAATCAGAGACTTGAGGTGTAGAGGTGTGGAGGGAGCAGGTCTGTGAGCAGGTGGACGAAGCTGGCGGGGGACAGAGAAGCACCCAGCAGAGGGTGTCCAGGGAGAAGCAGAGGTGCCCAGAGAGCAGGGCCCTGCTGGCCAGCGCGCAGAGCCCTCAGGTCCAGACAGTGACCCGCGCCAGTTCTCACCTGTCACGGGTATCCTAACAATGAATTTTTTTTAAAGTAACCTAAGACTCTTACTAGAGCAGAGACATGGGCCCTGCTGGTCTGGGAAATGATAATATTCTACATGGGTGCTCGGAATCTGGTGATCTAGCAGCTGCCTAGAAATTAGGCTTTGGTATCGTCATCAAAACACGAGAGTCCTGGTTTCTCAGCCTATCCAGGCCGAGTACAGTTTAATACCCTAATGACTAAGATAGCTGCTTACTTTGATGTTCCTTATTCTTGTTATCGTTAGGAAGATTAAGGACTGCTTTTACTGTGATGACTGTGTGGAGAGTCTTCATATTCTCAGCAAAAAGGGGGCAGGAGAGGAGGAGGAGAAGGCAAGTGGAATGTTTCCTTTCCAGCGTGAAATAATGGCTGGTTTCTTTAGCATCAAACGAGAAGACAGAAAAAGCCAGGTACTCCTGGGGGCCTAGAAAACAAGGCATGTTTGGCAGACAAGCTTATTCAAGGTCCTGCTAATTCCCCAGGGGTATCTGTGTCAACCTCTTCAGGCCTCCAGAGCGTTCTATGACATGGCAGGTTCCTGTCAGCTAAAGCCCGCTGTCTCTCGAGGGTCACTGCTTCCGAGCCCTGGTCCATCAGGACAGCTGTGCTTTCTGCTCCCAGGCAGAAGTCTGGTTGCCAGTTGGAGATGGTTGTTACTTTGGAGCCTGGAAGAGAGCATAAGGCATCCACGGGAGGAACTCCCTGTGGGGTCTGGGGCACAGGGAAGAGGACGTGTACTTTCTAGCCACACCGCCACCGGGCTGGGGCTGTGTTGGGTGTTCTCAAGAGAGGAGCCCCTGGAAGCTTCCCAGGCAGGGCTGACCTGCTGGCAGAGCACACACTCCCAAAGGGCTCCCGGGGAGCCCAGGTGACCTACTTAGCGCTGCCGGGGTGCGGCGGGCTGTCCGTTTCTGAGCGCCGGGTCGCTCAGAGCTGCTCGCTGCCCACCCCACTGGCCGCTGAGGAGGCCACTCCCTGCATCTCCACCCAGATGCCTTCTTCTCCGTCCTGGTGTCCGGGCAGGGAGGTTTCTGCCCAGGTAGCGAGGTACAGAAATGACAGCTTGGTCCCCTGGCCCTTAAACATGGGGCATGGCTAACGGGGGCACATCAGGACCACTGTGCCATTCTGTTTCGGGACCCACTTCCTGCTCGCCTCAGCTCCACCTCCATGAGACCGAGGAGGCCAGAGCATTGGAGGTAGTGACCGGGGCCCTTCGGATGGGTTTCAAAAAGTCCACAACCCCTGTGAACAGCTGGTGATAGCCTGTGGACATGTGCATTGGAGGGACCTGTGAGGCCAGAAGGGTTTAAACCACTGACATAGGGGTCTCCTTATAGGAAAGGAAAGGTGATCGGAGTCTTAGAGTTTTCTCGAATAGGAGGTAGACAAGCGACTTCAGTGTTTCCCACCAAGAAGTGTAGAACATCGAGGGGAGTCCAGGCTCCAGCATCAGGATCGTGTCCCGTCTCTGTCACTGAGTTGTCTTGTGACCCTGGGTGTTTATCCTTTTTGAGGAAAGACAATTGTGTCTACTAAATACCTGAGCCCTTCCCCTGGGGCATGAAGCCTCCCGTGGCTTTGCGCGTCCCTTCTGTGACCCCATCTCCCGCTCTCTCCCGTTTCCCCCGCTTCCTACACTGGCATCCTCTCTCCTGAATGTTCTCTTTACCTCCACGTGCAAACCAAGCCCATTGCAGAGGGGGGGCAGTCCTGAGGGCAGTGCTGCGGCTGAGGCTCCCAGGTGACCTCCGTGCGGGCCAGGTGCTCCCCTCGCTCTCCCAGCAACCCCCCCCCCCAGCCTGCCACACCCCATCCTTCTCTCCTTCTTCCTGCCCCTCCATGCCTGGTTCTAGGGGTCTCCCGAGAAACAGAACCAAGAGTACAGAAAGGTTTATGGTGAGGGACAGGTGCGTGCAGTTACAGAGCTTGAGAAGTCTCTCGATCTGGGAGGGAGGCCCAGGACCGCAGGCGGGGAGATCCAGTCCAAACCCGAACACCCGAGAACCAGGAGCGCCAATGGTAGCAAAACCCCGGCTTCTGTTCGATCAAACCCTGTGCCCGCTCCATGTCCCTGCTCATGTGGTGGCCCCGATGGAGACGGATGCCAGCCCCATGGGCCAGTCTGTCCTTAAATGCAGGACCTGAACATGCGGGACCCTTCCTGCTGCCCAGTACACCCGCCCTTCCCCGGCCCCCTCCTGCTTGCTTCGCTCTCCGCAGACCCCGTGGATCTCTTCATCCTCCCTCTCAGCTGCTCATTGGGTTCCAATTTCAGGCGACACATGTCATTTCTGCAGATTTCATTTCCCGCTGCTCTGTCCCCCAGCATCTGTGTCATACCCTGTGCCCTCTCTTGGGGGGCAAGGGCCAGCTGCCCCTGCTCGCCTTCACGGCAAGACGATTCCGTTCATGGTCACGGTCACTCACTTTTCTCCTCCCCTTGTTGACTGAAGCCACTCCACTCAGACTCTCATCTGCTCCTCTGTGGAAACTGCCCTTGCCAGAGTCACCAGTGACCTTGAGGAGGTCATCAGTGTCAAGCCTCGGTCCTCATCTTAGTGACCGGTCTGCACACCCTCCTTGAGGCATGTTCTTCACTTGTCTTCCCAGACTTTTCCACTGTCACCCGCAGCCGCGTCCTTCATCTCCTAGTTGGTGCCACCCCCTCCTCTGGCCACTGAAGTGACCGAGGGCTCGGTTTTGGACCTCTTCTCTGTCCACACTGCTAATTAATGCCAGCGGCATGGTGACGGCTCCCCAGTGTCCCCCTCCATCCCAGAACACTCCCCTCAGGCCAGGCTACTACATCTGACTGGTCTGTCCACATCTGTGCGTGGGTTTCTAGAGGGCCTGCCCCTCACAGAGTTCTCCCTAACTCACTAAGGCCACCAGCTTCCTGGGAGAATTACTACCAGAGAAATCATGAAGTCACCCTGCAAACGGCAGACATGAAGCAACCCTTTGGGTTCCATAAGCAAGCGGAAGGAAAGCTCCAAGAACTGGATGTCGCCAAGGAGAAGGGCCGCCTTCCTAAAGACTGCTTCAGTTATCGTCAGCAGAGAGACTGAAACGGGAGAAGCTCCTTCAGGGTGAAGATGAGCTCATGGAGAAAAACGGGCAGGGCGCGCCCTTCAGAGGTCACACCAGAATGGAATGGGGGACTCCTCCCCTTGCCAGGGCAGGGAACCCTCCCAAAGCCTGTCTTACAGGAAGGGGTCTATCACTTCTCTGGGCCAGGGGCTATCGTGCCTTCCCTCTTCTCCATGGGAATTTTGTTGTTTCTACTTTGCCACTGTGTGTTGGGTGTGGGGAGTGGGACAGACAACTTACCCCCCTTAATTCACTGGTCACCAGAACACAGGAGCGACATATGGTCTTGAGGGAGAAGAATGTCCATGACTAGAGATCCTGGGTGCGAGTCTGGGTTGTCTCCCAAGGGAAGGGGATGAGCGTTTCCATGTGTGGGAAGAATGAGATGGTTTGATGACCAAAGGGATGGACTGTGGCAGAGACAGTGCAGTATCCTTTCCTTGTAGGGTCACTGGAAAAGCAAGTTTCCCAGTCTCCTTGGTAGTGGGTGGGGCTGACCAGCTTAAGTTAATGTAATACAGGCCAAGAGTGGTCCGTAAAAAATTACCCTTGTGTAATCCTCCCTTTTATCCCCCTCCCATGGTGACTGGGGAGGCCACATCTCGTGGACATCAGTGCCTTGGGATGGAAACAACCTAAGTCCCTAAGTGACTGCATGACACAAAGTCCTGGAACGACCTTCTGACCCTTGTGACATGAGTCCTTTCTACCGCTCCACCTGAGACCACGCTGGACTCAGAGTAAGACTTTTAGAGCATCAGGTCACTGAGCTTTTAGGGTTCTGTGTTAGTTGGCTTACCCTGACTTACACAGAAGGTACTCAGTAATTACAGTAACTGAATGTTCTAATTTCAGAGCCCAAGCTTTTAACCATTGGACTCTCTTGGCTGGCCTTCTGTATGCCCGCCCTCCCCCTCTCTCTTTCTCTCTTTCTTTTTCTTTTTAGAGATTTTCATTTATTTATTTGAGAGAGAGAGAACATGAGCAGGGGGAGAAGGCAGAAGGAGAAGGAGAAGCAGATTCCCTACCGAGCAGGGAGCCCGGACAAGGAGCTCCATCCCAGGACCCTGAGATCATGACCTGAGCCGAAGGCAGATGCTTAACTGACTGAGCCACCCAGGTGCCCCCTTCTCCCTCTTTCTTTATAATACAAAATTCTTTTCTGATGTTAAAAGTAGTACTTGCTCAAAATTCAACAACAACAAAAACAAATAAACTGATTAAAAATGGGCACAGGACTTGAACAGGCATTCTCCAAAGAAGATGTGCAAATGGCCAACAAGCACATGAAAAGATGTTCTCAACACCATTTGTCATCAGGGAAATTCTAAACCAAAACCACCACGAGTCATCACCCGAGACCTGTCAGGATGGCTGTTCTCCAGAACCCAGAAAATATCAAGCATTTGGGAGGATCTGGAGAAATCAGAAGGCTGATGCCCCACTGGTGGGAATGTGAAATGATGCAGATGTGGCGGAAAACAGCACAGCAGTTCCTCAAAAAACTAAAACCAGAACTATCCCATGATCTAGCAATTCCACTTCGGATATATACTGGGCCTCAAAGAGCATTAGCATAACACTGCTAATAACAGTAGCATTAGCCACAACCACCAAAGGTGGAAGCAACCCAAGCGTCCACCGAGGAGTAATGGATAAACAAAATGAGGGGTACATACAACGGAATATTATTCAGCCTTGAAAAGGAAGTAAACTCCGACATGCTACATGGATGCCCCTTGAAGACCTTATGCTCAATAAAATAAGCCAGCCACTATGACAAATGTCGAATGCTCCATTACAGATTCTCCTTAGGGAGGCTCAAATTCACGGAGACAGAAAGTATAAGGGGTTGAGGGGAAAGGGGAAGGGGGAGCTGCGGTTTAGAGGCTGCAGAATTTCAGCTTTCCAAGTTGAAACAGTTGGGAGGTTGGTGGCCCAGCGAACTGCATGTACCCTTGCAGATTGGCGAAGATGGTAAGTTTCATGTTAAGTGTTTTACCACCATTAAAATTCTTTGACAAAGTTATTACATGCTTATTTTTAAAACATGGCAAAATACAAAGCAAGTTTTAAAACAGTATCCTCACTCCCTCCAGGAGAGATTACCACTGTTGAGAGTCTTTTTAGGCAGCGCAAGTGGAGTTGTTTTCTAAAACATTGATTCAACAGCATAGAGGGAAAGCCCAGTCTTGGAGAAGAAAGCAGTCCTGCTAGAGGGAGTGAGGATTTGCCCACTTTCTGCTTCCAGGCAGACTGGAACAAAGCCAGTATTTCTGTCTTCACATTTGAATCTGCTGAATGTTGTCTTTGTGACAAGAAGCACAGAGGCCTCCAGCAGAGGCCAGCATTTGGACAAACTATAATTCGTTCTAGACTCAGGACCATACAAATGGATACCTGGGGCATTTCTTTCTTTCATTTACACACATATTCATTCATTGCATAAATATCTGTTGATCGTCTGCATATGCTAGACCCCGAGCTACGGGTTCAGGACACAGCAGGGAATAGAAGAGGACACTTACCTTCCAGTTGGGGAGAAAAGCTGTAAACAAGTAAACAAACAGAAATTTCAAACGGAGAAGTGTTCTGGGAAAAAAAAAAAAAAAAAAAAGGACAGGGTGATGCTACGGGAAGGAAGAGGCAGGGAGGAGGAGCCACCTGGGCCGAGATCTGGAAGATGGGAATGAGCCCCCGCAGGAAGTGCTGGAGACACAAAAGGACATTACGTCACTCACGTGAACAGACTACAGGAGTCTGTGGCGATGACGTCAGAACAACGGTCAGCTCCGGGAGGATCCTGGCTCAAAGCATGAGGGAGCCTTCTGGCGAGCCGGCGTCTGTTTTCTCTACCTGGGGGAATATATACGTGCAGGATTGTGTAAAAGCTCACTGGGCTGCACACTCTAAAATGTGTGCACTATCTTATACGAAGGTTGTACTGCAATAAACATCAAATAAAATACCCCCTTCCCAAAAAAGAAAGGAGAGCACGGAGCGGGGCGCGGCGGGGTTTCCAGGCCGAGGGAACCATAAAGCACAAAGCCCTGCAGGGGGCGCCGCCCGGGACCGAGGAGCCCGGGGCAGCCCCGCGGGGAGGCGGAGGGAAGGGGCCGCCGCGGGCACCGTCGCAGCAACTGCGGTTATCCCTGGGGAGAGAACGGAGACTGGGGCCCTGAGACCAGGGATGTTTAACTGGTTTACCCTTTTTGTTTTGTTTTGTTTTTAATGTTTTTGAACATGTCTCCATGTTTTCGATGGAAATAGGTAAATGAGGCCATTTGCATTTGCTTTGTGTTTTCCTGCCTTTCCATCCGTTGTTCTCAGGAAGCCAATGGCTTTGAAGGGCCTTTCCTCGTCTCAAGGGAAGATGCAGGGGTGTGAAGCCCGCCCGACTTCTTCGTGTCTGGGCTGCGGTCCTGCCCTGCCCGCTCGGAGGATCGTCGTTGCTCGATTCCAGGAAGACCCGGAGGGACCCGCGGGGATGCGGGGGGCGAGGGAGGGGTGCAGGCGGGGCGTGGGGGGGATGGCTCCTCGCTGCATTCCTCCCACATTTACCGAGTGCTTATATGGACAGACCCGGCTCGTCCCGCGGACGCCCCCAGGGCCAGTCTCCCTTCCCCACCCAGGATGGACGCAAATGCGGAGGCCGCAAACCCGAGGCACAGGGGCGTAGGATCCTGCGCGGCGGCGAAGGACGAAGACATCCGAAGGGGAAGATTTCCCGGCCTTGCGGGGCTGCCTGCGCGTCTGGGGAGCCTGCGTCCCCAGCCCCCGGGCCAGGACCCTTCCTCGCCTTCTTCCAGGCGCGCAGGGGAGACGGCGCGGGGGCGCAGGCAGCGGGGAGGCCCGGCCCGCGGGGCGCCGCGGGGACTCGCTCCTGCCGGGCCCGCGGGGTGCTCGTGGGCTCGACGGGGCGGGCGGCGGGCGGGGCTGGCTCCTCCTCCCGGCGTCCCCACGCCTCCCGCAGGGACGACAGCCTGCGGGCCCCGCGGTCTCAGCAGTTTCTGGAGTCAGCATCCTCCGTCCCGCACCACGACACTCCCCGGGGCGGCCTCCTCTGGGCGGCTCTCTGGTTTCTAAAAATGGCTTGGAGAGCCTGGGCGGGGGGGGGGGTTCCTTCCCGAGGACCTGACGATGTCACAAACCGCCCCCCCTCGCGGGTCCCAAGAACCTCCTTGGAGCCAGGAGATGCGACCCCGGGCGGCCCCTGCGCCCTCAAACCGCACGACCTTCCATCCCGGCTTCCACGTGAGGGTCTCATCCCAGGGCCACACTGGGGTCTGCGCCCCAACCTATTTTTGTCAAGTGCATATTTTCAAGCTTGCTTATTTATGGAGAAGCAGTCGGAGGCTGGATTTGGTCACAAGTCACCACCAGACTTGGGGACAGCAGGAGTCCTCTGTCCCCTCAACTTCTTCTCCAAAAAGGCCCGATTTCTAGGGAAGCCAAACTCTTTGTTCCATTGAATTCTGGAATCAGGGTGAGAATTTCCAAATCAATGAACCCGACTCAGCGAGTGGCCTCATTGCCCCTGTAGTCCCACTCCTGGTGGGGGATGGCAGGTCTCTGGGCACAAAACCGCTGCTCAGCACCGTGGGTTTTCTTTGTAAGTCTATGTGCATGATTCCACCACTTCAAAACATCATTCTCAGAGGGGCTGTGGCTTCCCCAGGCCACACTCAACAGGGAGATTACTTAGGGGTACACCAAGGTCGAGGAACGCAACTAGAAACTGTGCTCTCCATGGGTACAACTGAAGAAACAAGCATGCTTAACATCAGCCACAAAATTATAATTTCTACTTATTTTCCTAATCATTAACACCTAGATTTCCAGCATCAGGACACCTGGATTCTCCTGGCTCTGGTTTTTTGTTTTTTTTTTCTAATTCCGTTGAGACCTGGACCCTTCCCGTCTCACTCTTATTTCCCTCATCCAGTTTGAAACCACAGACGGCTAGAGGAGATGGAACTTTCTACAATTCTACCATTTGCTGCCTCTGCGCCCCTCATTCCTCCTCTCAATTCATTTAGCCGAAGGTTTCCCCCACCTCAGAGCTCAGAGTCAAGACCTCCCCGCTTCCCTAACCTCAGCAGCACCTGCCACCTGGCCCCTTTCTAATGGTGTGTCCTGACGGCAGACGCCAACTTGACAATGTCCCTCCCTGTGTCATCCATTTTCCTACATAGACAACAGGGGCAGCGGGCTCTGGGGCCAGAAGAAACATTCGTTTTTATTAGAACTTCCTGTCAGCCTGGAACGAGAGATGCTGTGTCTGTACCAGCGTATTCAATACAACTTTCTGCCATGAAGGGAATGTTCTCATCCAATATGGCGGCCAACTACTGAGCGCTGGTGTGGCTAGTGCGACTGAATTTTAAATTTTATTTAAACATTTAAAGTGTTTAACAGCTATTTTGAGGTATAAAAAGCATCAGTGAACAGCATATCAAGTGTTAAGATGGATGATTTCACATATATACCAGGATACCATTACCACAATCTAGACAACAAATAAACCTGTCAGGTCCAGAAATTTCCTCATGCCCATTTGTATCCCTCCATCCTTGCCCCCCACACTCAGGCAACCACTGATCTGCCTTCTCCAGTCTGTACTCTCTCTCTCTCTCTTTTTTTTTTTTTTTAAGATTTTATTTATTTGACAGAGAGAGATCACAAGAAGGCAGAGAGGCAGGCAGAGAGAAAGGGGGAAGCAGGCCCCCCACTGAGCAGAGCACTTGATGTGGGGCTCGATCCCAGGACCCTGGGATCATGACCTGAGCCAAAGGCAGAGGCTTTAACCCACTGAGCCACCCAGGCGCCCCTGTACTCTTTCTTTCTTTCTTTTCTTTTCTTTTTTTTTTCTTTTTTTTTTTTAATTTTTTATTTTTTATAAACATATATTTTTATCCCCAGGGGTACAGGTCTGTGAATCACCAGGTTTACACACTTCACAGCACTCACCAAAGCACATACCCTCCCCAATGTCCATAATCCCACCCCCTTCTCCCAAACCCCCTCCCCCCAGCAACCCTCAGTTTGTTTTGTGAGATTAAGAGTCACTTATGGTTTGTCTCCCTCCCAATCCCATCTTGTTTCATTTATTCTTCTCCTACCCACTTAAGCCCCCATGTTGCATCACCACTTCCTCATATCAGTCTTTCTTTTCTTTTTTCTTTTTTTTTTTTTTTTTTTTTTTGGTTTGGCTTCTTTTACTCAGCAAAATTATTTTGAGATTCATCCATGTTGTCTGTTTGTTTCATTTTATTGCTGAAGAATATTCCATGGTTTGGAGATGTAATTTCACCTGCTGATGGATACTTGGGTGGTTTCCATTTTTTGGCTATGAACAAATAAAGCTGCTATGAGCCTTCTTGCACTGATCTTCATAAAGACCAACACTTTCACTTCTCTGGGGTAAATTCCTAAAAGCAGAACGGCTGGATCAGAGTAGGTGTTTTGTTTACCTTGCTAGAAACAGACAAACTTCTCCCAAGTGCTTGTACCATTGTCCACTCCTGCCTGTTCCTCTACAAACCAGCCAACAACTGGTATGGTCAGCCGTTTCACTTTAGTCATTCTAATGGGTTTGTCTCATTGCTGTGTGTGTGTTTGTTTTTTTTTTTTAAGATTTTATTTATTTATTTGACAGACAGATATCACAAGTAGGCAGAGAGGCAGGCAGAGAGAAGAAGGGAAGCAGGATCCCTGCTGAGCAGAGAGTCCGATGCGGGGCTTGATCTCAGGACCCTGAGATCATGACCTGAGCTGAAGGCAGAGGCTTTAACCCACTGAGCTACATAGGCACCCCTCATTGCCGTTTTAATTTTAGTTTTCCTGCTGCCTAATGATGGTGAACATCTTTTCATGGGTTTGATATTGGTATATCTTCTTAAGTAAAGTGTTCATATCTTTTGCCCATTTTGTAATATTTTTTTTGGTACTGAGTTTTGAGGGTTCTTTACATATTCTAGATGCAAGTCCCTTACCTTATCAAATACATGATGTGCAAATATCTTCTCCCAGTTGATGACTTGTCTTTTCATTTTCTGAGTGTTTTTCAAAGAGCAGTTTGAATTCGATAAAACCCAATTTATTAATTTATTGTTTCTTATGGATCGTGTTTTCAGTGTGGCACCTAAGAAATCTTTGCCTAGCCCAAAGTCACACAGGTTTTCCCCCCTATGTTTTCTACTATAAATTTTATAGTTTTTGTCTTTACATTTAGATGTATGGTCCAATTTGAGTTAAATGGACCATTAAATGTACTATTTGGTATCTGGAGCAAGGTGGGGATTATTCATTTTTTTCCAATTGTTTCAACACCATTTGTTGAAACGACTATCCTTTGTCCACTGAATCACCTTGTACCCTTATGGAAAATCAGTTTTGGGGGCGCCTGGGTGGCTCAGTGGGTTAAGCCGGTGCTTTCAGCTCAGGTCATGATCCCAGGTCCAGGGATCAAGTCCTGCATCCGGCTCCCTGGTCAGCAGAGAGCCCGCTTCTCCCTCTGCCTCTGCCTACTGCTCTGCCCACTTGTGCTCTCTCTTTCTCTCTCTGTCAAATAAATAAATAAATATATACATCCTTTAAAAAAAAAGAAAATCAGTTTTTGATACATGTGTGGGCCTATATCTGGACTCTCATATTCCACTGATGAATTAAAATTTAAACTTAAATAATGCCTGTGGCTAATGGCTACCAAATTGGACATTTCAGGTTTAAACTGTAAGCATCTCAGAACAGGTGCTATATATAAATCTCACCAGAGGAAACTTTTTGCTTTGCCTTAGGCACCAGAATAATTTTATCTGGACCTTCTTACCATATGACTGCTAAAGAGGAATTAAATTTTCACTGTTTCTCAGAAAGCAGACTTCAATTTTCCTCTTCCAGCTTATTATTGGGTCTTTAAGGGCTGGAGGCCCAAAGAGACGGGGGAACTACAGGCTCTGAGGTCCCATGTTCAAATCCTGACTTAGCAACTTACTAGCTATGCGGCCATAAGCGAGCTGCTTCACGTTCCTTCCTCAGTTTCTGCATCTATAAAATGGGCATTGTGAGTATAACCTATTTCAGAGGATTGTTTCAGAATTAAATAATGCATGGAGTGCTTAGGCAAATACCTAGTACATGATAAAGCCTTAAAGCTAGTCATTATTATTATTTCATGTGAAATAAAAGACAGCAGCAGAAGCGGGAGACATTGTGTACTTTCTGAACCCCCGTTTCCTGTCTTCAGAGACACTCTGCTGTGTTTTAGTGTGGGTCTCAAACACTCTAGCTTCGGTATATTCCATGGCTGTGCGGGTCCTGGGACCATTATACCCATTTGCAGATGAGAATTAAGGTACTTAAATATTTTTCCAAAATCAGTCAGCTACAGCAACTACCATTTGAGGCCTGAGCTGAAAACCTGGCTTACTTCTTCTTTTACTGCACATATATTTAAAAATACATTGATGAGGAACTCAGTCTTTTGTGTCCCAAATAAGGTTAAAGGAGTCATGAGGGGATGTCACTGCAGGCCCACAGTTACTACTGAATTAATTAATATTCCAGTAATACTGAACTTCAGAGAAGAGACTTTGCTATTCTGAAGAATGAGGACAGGGCGTCTAAATTCAGGTTTCCAGGTTTGTAAACTTTGTGCTTTTAACTTAATGATGTTCAAAGTCAATGGACCTCTGAGCAGCCTGGGAACTTCTGAGATGCCCCTGCTTGGGTCTCTCCTAGTCGGGCCAGGCTGTGCCCTGGAGTCTGCATGTCACGGGCCCCCAGATGGCCCTTGGGTGACACTGGGAGAAGCGCCATGACCCACGGCACTCCTTGTCTGGCACCGGACCCTTCCAACTTCGTGTGCAACCAGGAATTACTGCCACATTAGCCAGAGCAAACACACCTCCGGCTTTCCCTTTCCCTCAGGTGGAAAGTCTGATTTAGGGGGAACAGGATTTCGCACCAGCTCAGCAGGCACAATGATTTATTTTCACCCGGGCCATACCCACTGTAGAGAAGCTCACTTTCGCTTTGCCATATTTTTCCATATAGCCATACGGAAAATATGTCTGTCTTAATACTGAACAGATCCTTTGGTATTGTGAAGCATTGGGACGTCACATCAACGTGTCGTGAGGAGGGTAGAGTGGGAGGAGGGTTCTGGAGACCCACAGGAAAAGCCCCTCTCTGGAGCCGAACTTCCTTTCCAGTGCCAAGCACAGATTTTCCATCCTGTAGGAAACGGATGGGATTAATGGTCTAGCCTATTGTCTTTTCTTCTACCAAGGCCCTGTGAAGGTCTGTGCGTTTGTGTTCCAGAAAGGAGTCCCATCTGCACCACGGAGGGACAGGCAGCACCTGCAAACCCGGCCTGGGGCCTGCGTTTTAAAACTGACTTACTTCTTCTTTTACAATGCAAGTCTCCAGAAATGAATGGGGGAGGAACTTGGCCTTTGTATCCCAAATAAGGTGGAAGAAGTTATGAGGGGATGTCACTGTTGGCCTGCAGTGTCTGTCTTCCGGGCAAGTAATAAATGGGGTTGGCGGTGGCCCAGCCCCTTGAAAGTGCCTGGTTGTCCCTACAAGGAAGGGACTTGAGAGCCCCCAGGGTCTATCCCCGCTGCCAAGTGATCGGTGCCAGCTCCAGGTCAAGAGATTTGCCACCACCAAGGAGTCCACTCCTGGCACACTGCTAACTGTTTAAGGAGGTGCCGAGGGCAACTGTTCTGTGTTGCCTCTGACAAGAATGACGACAGAGTGAAACCCTCTGACTGGTTTCTGTCTCCTAACATTCCCACGTTTCCATTTCATTGCAGCAGAAGGAACGAAGACTCACAGAATCAAAAGACAAGGAGAAAACCTTTTCAAAGCTCCTATCTGATGAAGGATTCATACCCAAGACATACACAGAACTCTTAAAACTCAACAGAAGAAGGCAAACCACCCAGTGTTTAAAAATCAGCAGAAGTCCTGAACAGACACCTACCAAAAAAGATGACAAGCAAGCCTGTGAAAGGCTGCTCCCCATCACAGCTCATTAGGCATCTGCAGGTTCATACGTAACACACCGCTGTGGGCAGACTAGAGTGACTGATAGCACCAAACGCCGGCGAGGATGTGGAGCAACCGGAACTCCCGCAACATACAGGTGGGGATGCAAAATGGAAGCCAGACAAAATGGACGCCAGGTTGGCAGTTTCTTATAAAACGAAACACATCTTACCGTGTGGTTCAGTGATTAAGCTCCTTGGCATTTTTCCAGAAGTTGAAAATGGACGTGCACACAAAACTTGCCTGTGGATGTTTAGGGCAGTTTTATTCATAATTGCCAAATCCTGGGAGCAACCACGATATGCTTCAGCAGGTGTGCGGATATATAAATTGTGGCCCATCCAGACACTGGATTGTTCGGCAAAAAAAGAAAAGAGTTATTATTTCATGAAAAGGCATGAAGGGACCAAAAATGCAACTTACTTTAGTGAACGAAGCCAATCATTCAGTCTCCATAATTACTGAGTACCTTCTGCTAATCATTCTGTATGATTCCAACTATATGACATTCTGGAAAAGGCACAACCATGGAGATAATACAATGATCAGTGGTTACTGAGGGTGGGAGGGAAGGATGAAGAGGCAGAGCACAGAGGATTTTTAAGGAACTGTTCTATAGGATGCTACACTGGTCAGGGGCGCCTGGGTGGCTCAGTCAGTTAGGCTCCTGGGGTTGGCTCAGGTCATGATCCCAGGGTCCTGGGATAGAAAACCACATCAGGGTCCCTGCTCAGTGGGGAGCCTGCTTCACCCTCTCCCTGTGCCTCAGACTTGTGCTTGCCCTCTTTCTCTCTCTCAAAAACCAAAACAAAACAAAACAAAAAAGACGGTCGATGCATGTCACACCTTTGTCAAAACCCACAGGATGTACAACACAGCCATGAACTCTATTGCCATGAACTTTAGTAATTAAAGTATCACTATTGGCTCATCCATTAGAAAAAGGAAAGATATAAAATGCACGCATAGGATGATTACAATTTTATGGAATAGAAATAGCTAACACAACGCAATTGAATCCACAGAAAAGAGGCATTCCCAATTTTGGAAGGCGCTAACACAGGAAGGCCAGTTTTGAATAAGAAAACATTCTTGAAGGAAATGGAAGGATGTGTTAGAGCTCCCTATATGCTAGGGCGGGCAGTGGCCTTGAACGTATTAACCCGCACAGTGCCCCGTGACACCTGTTGTCTGTACCTGCGGGTAAGGGAGCTCGCTCAGAGAGAGGCTCCAGCTCCCAGGCCGTCTTGGGATTCAAACAGGTGCGTGCCCATCACTAGGACACACTGCCTTAAAAAAAAATTAGCAATTCGACTGAGTTCAAAATGCTGTGCAGGAACCGCTTTAAAACAAAGCTATAACATGACGTATTTGTTAGTAAACAGATCCTTCTGAAACGCTCGGAAAGTGCTTGCCTAGCGGTTTCAGCCTTGCCCCAGAAACCGAATTCCTGCTGCTCTGCTGAGCAAGGTGAAGGCAAAGTTCGACCACTCACCTTTCTCTGGCTCCATAAATCCGCCGGTGCGGATCAGAGGTGGCTTCCCGGGAGGCCTCACTGCTCCTGCGGTGGCCCGGGGACTCTTCTGTCCCTGGCTGGAGTGAGGGTGAGTGGTGACTTGTAGGGCAGGTGGGGGTCCCCGGGACCGAGCCTGGGGCGGGAGGCGGAGGCCGCCCAGGACCGGGCTCGCAGTCGCGACAGCGCCCCCTGCCGGCCGCGGACGGCGCTCGCGCTCAGGCTCAGGCTGGTGCCGGCAGGAGCCAACACCCCGGCCGCGCGGGGAAGGTCCTCTCTGCGCCCCCCGCTCCCCACGGCTCAGAAGCGGCCCGCGACCACGCTGCGCACCCCCGGCCGACCCGGGGACGCGGTTTCCCCGGGCCGTCGGCTCCCTAAGTTCCCAGCAGCAGCTCCAGGCAAGCCTGGCGCCCGTGTCGCCGAGGGGGAGAGGCCCTCGGTCCCTTTCCCTGTCCGTTCCCCGGCCCGCGCCTGCCACGGTCCCCGGCCACCGCCACGGCCACGCTCCCCGGCCGCGACTCCGGACCCCGTCGGCGTGGGCCACTGATGGCCAATTCTTCCCGGAGGTGGGGGGAGTCGGGGGAGTATTTTTTTGCTCCTCGGGGCACACCCTCGATCTTCATCTTCGAGTTCTCCTGTCAACCTGCTTTGATGGCGCCGCTTTGCTCCCACTCGCCCCCGGACCGAACTTGGGTACTGCGTTCTGTAGGTCTGAGTTTGGGTCGGGGCGAGTCCGGGAACCTGTTTGTTTATCGGATGATGCGGCAGGGGATCCAAGGCCACACTTGGCGACAAACACTGGACTGGCACATGTCACTCAAGTGCCACAAACTCACGGATGAGCAGACGAACTCGTGACTGCCTTCCCCGCCTGCTTCTCCTCCTGCCTCCCCGCCTCCCCGGGGCTCCCCCTCTTTCACCGCCGCTGCCCCAGCTCTGGCGGCCCCACCTGCCTTCGCCCCGGCCCAACACGCTCCCCCGCAGTGGTTCAGCTGTGCCGAGGTTTTCTTCGCCCTGTCTCACCCCTTCGCTAAGGAACATCCGACCTTCTGCTTCCAGGCCCCGTGAAAATGTTGTGGCCAGGCCGAGGTCACCTCTCCACCCTCCCTGTGATCCCAGGGCTGGTCACCAGGTCAGGCGCGAGTGAGAACCCCTTGCCACACTCTGAGGTCCCAGCCAAGGGATGTTTGCCGAGTGGCTGCTGAACTGTGCACAGGCCTCCCCATCAGATGCTGTTTTTGTGCCAAGGAAACAGAGCACCAAGAAGAGGGACCACAAATTCCTACACTCACACACTGGAACTTCAAAGACACTGGAAGGTGCATCTTTATTTAGATGAGGCTGATCTCTGTCGGGGGTCAGCAAGCTTCTTCCATAAAGATGCAGACTGTCGCTATTTCAAGCTCTGTCCTAACTGTTCAACTTAGCTGTCCTAGGACAAAAGCTGCCGTAATAATACATAAATGAGTGGCTGTGTTCCCATGAGCTTTATTGGTAGACATTGAAATTTGAATTTCATGTAACTGTCACGTGTCATGAAGAGTTACTCTTTTTCAACCATAGACTCGTGGAAGAGCTTGATTTTTTTTTTTAACCGAAAGGCCTCGCAAATGAAAACTTATCAATACAAGCCGAGAAGAACGGAACAACTGCTGGACAGGGGTGAGGAGGAACAGAAAGGGCGCTCCCCGCTCCCCCCCCCCCATCCCTTGCAGCCAGAACTGTTTATGCCGCCATCTAGCGGTCAACTCCCGTGAGGTCGGCTCTGAGGGCTCTCCGCCCCGCCAGGACCTGGAAAACAGTCTCCCCTCCCATCAGTTCAGGGCCACGGCTGGGGTTTGTGTTCCTGACCACACCCAACAAGGACTTCATGTCCGTTAAACCAAAAGTAAGGGTGAAGGCAAAGAACTCTAAACCTTCAAGAAACCTGTTAAAGTGAAAAAGCAAGCTTTAAGTCAGAATATTGAGACTAGTCCAATTTCTACTACCTTTTCCCAAGCAAGCATTCAGCTTTCGGGTAAGAAAAAGAAAGGTTGGAAGGGCCAGTTGTTCAAGATGAGTTTAAGGCCGAGCCCGCCCGTGAGTCCCGCTGGCCTGCAACACAGGAAGATCTGTACCATCACACAGCCATGCCTGCAAAAGTCCTGTGACGTGGGCACAAAGAAGCGGAGGAGCCCAGTGGGTAAGATCCATGGGTTCCACTCCAGTGCGTCACTGAATTGCTCTGTGTCCTGCGTGGTTAGCCTTTGTGCCACTTCCCCAACTGTTAAAACGGGGCAAAAAACACCTACTTCAGAGAGTTGCTGGATGCTGAAATGAGCTAAGGGTATCTTGGCCTCAAGGTATCAGCTACCACGATGAATTTCTTGAGCACCTACTACGTATCAGACATTGAGTGTTCTCTATATTTTGCCAATGAGATCCTTGTAACTGTCTTACAGAGTGAACTCTTTCCTCCATCCTGTAAACACGCCTGTATATATACACATAAGTAAATAGATGTACTGTGGCTGGGTGGTGGTGTGGTGTGGAATCATGAAGGGTGTCAGCTCTTCCCCACGTTCATGTGATTTAAGCATCCAGTACACAACGGAGTGACCCTGTGACAAACCTGACCGAACCCTGATGTGCTGGCAAGAATGAGCACTGAGCAACTGTTAGGTAACGTGGTAGCATTCTTAGCATTTAGGAAGGCTTTCGGGGTGGGTGTGACCCGTCACTGTTCCTGCCTGGAGGTGATCTTGCTGCCGTCACTCCTGGCCTTTGGATTGTTTGTGACTGAATGCAGCTGGTAGAGGGAGTGCCTGGGACCATCTACATGTTGGAGCTTCCAACAACCAGTGGTTACCTGTCTCTTCTGCTTGCCCTGCTACTTTATCTCGCCCATTTCTGAAGGTCTGTAAGTTTATAGCTAATGGAATATTCACATACTGCTCAATTTATCAAGACCCCTGAGGACAATGAAAAACTCGGAGCTCCAACAGGATATTTGCGCATGTTTAAAACCCCGGATGTTGGTGAGAGTTGCTGCTCCCTGAATGTACCTGAGATGGGCAAATGCTTAGAAGCTAGTTCCTAAAGTCCCGGGGTTTCCGATCTTTGCAAAGTTTCCCTCATCCCACATCTTCAAGTCCCTCAATGAGACACAGAAAAGAGATGTTCGGACCTACCAGGATCCCAGCCCTATCCTCTCTCAGAAACCCAGAGACCCCAGGGCCGTTAAGACCATGGGTCTCTCTGCAGAGACGCACCTGTGAGGGCAGGCAGCGGCACGGGAGGTAAAGCACGAATCTGAAGCCTGGTCTTCACCATCGGTGTGTCTGTGGCACTCACTCCATTTGAACCTCGAGTTCCCAATCTGTGAGATGGGAAGGAGGAAGATCCTACACCCTCCCCAGAGTGCTGACCAAGAAGCACGGGGACAAAGTGCAGAGGAAACCATCAGGCACCATCAGTGTGTTTCAAAGGTTTATAATAAACTTTGAATGTGATGACTGAAAGAGGAGATTGCTCAAATTACTTTTATGGCCAGCTTCCTGCGTTCTTTAAGGTTTGGGGCACAGGCTTACAATCTCAAATGTTTTCTGTCTTACATTCAGTTTTCTCTAAATTAGGTCAGTGGGAAAGAACATCTGCTGGCTTGCATTGTCCTTGTCCCCCACCAGGTGGCGCTGCTTCCCAGTTAGCAATTTCTTTTGGCGAGAGGCTGGCTGAGACCTCCTTTTACATGGATCAAGTTGGAGCTGCAAGAAGAAAAAGAAAAAAAAAAAATGAAGAACCACCCCGCTCCCCCACCGCACGCCCCCACCCCACCCAAATTCCAAGTGAGCAAAATGGGACCTGGGGGTAAGAGCACTGTGACGGAGAACTGCAGTCACTGCCCAAGTGGTACACTGCCAGGTGGAGGGTCTCCGATGCCTCCATAATGATGTACCCCAACTTCCAGAGCAGACAGGAGGAAGCCTCCAGGCCTGTGCTCCCAAGATGGACAGAGTCTGCACACACGCACACAGCTCAGGCAACGTGTCCCCACTCCCATCCAGAGGCCTCTCATTTTTCAAAAGAAGAATTTAAGAATTTGGTTCATGTCTCAAGGTACGGCCGGGAAAGTCACTTTTGCATGTTATGGGCACAAGAGCGGCAAATTGTAAGCAGTGATGCAATGCTGATGTCGGACCGGCCTTCGGCATCCAGACCGCGCCGGCCAATGTGCTAACGGGCGTTCTCTGGGAAAGGACAGTGCTGCCCTCTGTGCACGGTCAGTGTAAAGGGGACCTCGAGTGGATCCCTGCCTCTCAGCCCTTGGACACTAGAGTCCATTCTCGTCATAGCTGGTCCCCCGACACCCCTCCCCCAGCCGCCAGTCCCCCACCATGCCAGGAAGGTCCAGAGACACGGTGACCATGTTTTCCTCATTCCCCCACACCTCATTTCCCTGAAAATAAATGGGCCCTCCGGTGGGGCGCCGGGGTGGGGAAAGTCAGCATTTTTCTTTATTCTTTTGAGATGAAGTGATCGAAGGGTTATGGGGTTGAGCTACTGCCCCAGCTTGCCTCCATTTGGTTTCACGGCCTTAACCTTAGAGATCTTTTGTAATCAGTATGTAGAATTGAAAAAAGGTGTCTTCCAAGCTCAAATGGACAATGCTCTTAAGTACTAGATGCTACCTGTCAAAAAAAAAAAAAAGATTATTTTACACTGTGCTTTAATCTTTATGGAACCTTCTCAGAAAGATTTGATTTTTAGCACTTACATAAAAAAGTAAATGTGGATTTGCCTTCTACTCCAGTGTCAAATAATCGGGACTGGGCCACTCAGCCCAGGGCCGCCGTCATTTGGTAAGCTCTCCAACGAGAGCTGATTTTTGAGGACAAGGAATATTTTGGTTTTTGTCAGTGGACAGAGCTGAAGTAGCTAATCGCAACATAAGAACGAACCATGTTGCTAGGTCCTTCGCCACCCAGAGGAGCAGACCTGCCGCCCTCCTCCCGGACCCCGCTCTTTCCCGCCTTCAGGTCTCCTCCCCGACAACCTCCATCCTCCTGGTCCTCAAAAGCAAATTCAACAGGCATCCAAGTGCCTTCTTGGTGCTATTTCCCAAAGTTGGGCCTTTTGCTTATATTAAAATACAGTCTTGTTTTCGCTTTGGGGAAAATGAAACTCAAGAGGCCCCAGGTTCCTTCCACTTGCCTCCTCTGGCCCTGCTTCTCCTCCTGCCTCACCCACACCCCAACCAGTCTCGGAACGGCCAGACCTTCCTGCCTCCACCAGCCAAGTTTCTGTAAATACCAGAGTCAACATGTTCCTTCTCTACTGAAAACCGGGAAACTTCCAATGTAGCCTTCCATCAGCTTCAAAACCTCCAGCCTGAGTCTGGTTTATCTCTTGAACCACAAACCTCACACCTCTTCTAGAATGTTCCCTCTCCACACCTGCCTTCATCTCCTCCTCCCGCCCCAGCCACCAAACACTGTCCCTTACAGTCCCGTGCCCCCGCCACACGGGGACCCTCAAGGCCCGGCCCTCTGCACACTCCCTGCACAGAGCCACCGTTCGCGGGCCTCCCGCGAGCCGAGCCTTCCGTGGTGCCACCGCGTCCGCCCGGGAGGGTGTCGCTACGGACTGTGCGGGGATGCGGTCCGCGTGAGCGCAAACTCTCGGAAAACGATCTGGCAAGTCCTGGAAAACTGAGGATTTGGGTAGGGCTTACAGCCTGGCACTGGCACTCCTGGATTTGAAGCCGGGAGAACCGTCGCACGCACGAGCCGGGAGACTCCTACCAAAACGCGCCCGCGGGAGCAAAAATCGAAAACCGCCCGAGTGTGGACGGAACGGCTAAACTGTGCGTGTGCGCTTTTCCCCTCTGCAAGGTAGTGAACATGAATAAACCGCGGGACATCAGGCCCGCCACACCCGATGAGCAGGGACAGTCACAGAAGACTACCCGCGAGCGGCCTTTTCTGCGAAGCTCAGGAGCGAGCGAGCCAGTGTGGTGGGGGGAGGAGGGCGGAAGGGGCGAGGGGGTGAGACGGCCGCGGGCAACAATCCAGTTTCAGACAGTGGGCTCCTGGGGCAGCGAAGGAAGGAGGAGAAGGGACAAGGGACAGGCAGGGGACACAGGTGGCAACACGGGTGGCCTGGGCACTAACTGGCAGGCGGTTCCTCACGAGGGCCCGAGTGCAGGTGCATCTGCTGGCTGAGCGGGGAGCCGGCTCCGGCGGCTGCTCAAACCCACTGTCCGAATGGGCCCGGAGGGAGGGAACACTCGGAAGGTGGCTCCGCACAATTGGGCCACCAGTCCTGCCTCGTGCACCCGAGCCCCTGCGCGCCCACGGCTGCGAGGGCTGGGGGAGGGCCAGAGGGGTCTGGGTTGGGCCCCGGGTCACCAGCGCTAGGCGGGACCGAGCTGTGCACCCCCGCGAAGCCAGAGTCTCCCTGTGAATTACTCGGTGTGCAGAAACGGACTAGAGACTGGGTTGGAGAAGACAGAACCGGGGGGACACAAGCTACTCCATACTGTCCTCACAGCTGCCGGGAAAACTCAATCGTCGTAAATCCGAGAGAGTAAATCAGGGCCCCTGCACCTGCGGGGCGGGGAGCCTCCATCGGAAACAGCCCTGGGCACACAGCGCAGGCCCCGGGGACAGAAACACAGGCTCTCCTTCCAGTGTCACACAGGCGACCTACAGAGTAAGACTGGGGGGTGGGGGGCGGGGAAGAAACTCAAGAACATCCAAATGGCAAAAAACAAACAAACAAAAAACTTGGGGATTCACCGCCCCACATTACAGGGGTAATGGGGTGATTCTTTAAAAAGAAAAATCAAATCACCACGCGTGGGGTCCTCCACCCTTCACTTTAACACAAGGTGCGATAAACCACAATTCTTACGCTGTTTTTCATTTTTTTTATTGCTGTTAATTCAAGGAAAAAGGGTTGCATAAAATCCAATCTGTTCTAGAAATATAAGTGGCCTTTCCAGTACATAACATTTCAAATATCAAAGTATATGGTAAACATACAAATAAGGAGAAGGTAACATACCTCCTATGTACAGTACAGTATTTTAAATCATAAAATAAGCTCCATGAAGTACAACTGGCAAGGGATTCACAATGCGGTCCGCACGTGGCTTATCAAAACTCTCACCGGAACAACTCAACTGCAGCTTAACAATTAATTTAATAATGTGGTCCAAAAATACCCAGATCAAATAAAATATATTTAATCAAAATAATTTCCTTTACTTGAACTTTTCTTTTTAAATTAAAGCTTTCATCTACCCCTGCATCCCCCCTCCCCTTTCCCCTTTAGCTCCCACCCTGAAAATTAGTTTCAAAATGTACATTGCTGCTATAAATATAAATGCTACCTATGAAGCATTAAATGAAGCTTCTTTTGTCTTCAAGTTTTTCCTTTTATCTAGCAATCTGTTAGGCTTCTGCACCAAGACCAAATATTTAAGTCCCTCTGCTGTACACCCACGTTACTCCACACAACAAAAACCTATCCCTTCTGCTCCGTACTGAGGAATGAGAAAACGAAACCGGCCCCGACCCTTATCTCAGACTATACAGTGGTAGTTGCTCATTGCTGTTGAACGCAGCAGTTCCAAAAATACACCCAGTCTTCCAGATAATCTCAGTGCACTTTAGGAAATCAAAAATTACCTGGAAGCAATTTAGTACATAGATTGGCTTTAAAAAAAAATTTTTTTTTTAAAACAGCAGCATTAAACTTAGTGACATGACACTGACATGATTAACACCATCTTTACACACTCAGAATTCAGTCTTTCACATTATAATCAAGCATAGTGGTAAACTTATCAAAGTGACTTTGCTACGAGAGACGGATTAGGGAACAAACCTGACTTTTGCAGAAACCACAGCTTCTGCTCAGATTGCAATAAACCATACACATTTTTAAACACAACGTAACACTGCTACAGTTGGTGTGAGAAAAGAAGAAATCTTTACTCAGGTAGTGTCTCTTTAGCACGACACAGTGGTAGACTACAAATAAGATCGGCTGTCGACTTTCATTACACACAGACACACAGAACAACACTCACACTAGTTTGTTTACTTTATTATGTCTCTCTGAAGCAACAGGCTAAAAAAGTATGATGAAGTAAAAAGTTTTTTGGGTTTTTTGTTTTGTTTTTATTTTTTTATTATTATTATTATTTTTTATAAGAAAAAGCTCTTTGTCCTCTTCAGACTTCGTATTTTTTTTGTTTCATATGGTTTTACTTCTTCCACTCTCTTCCACTAACTTTAATTTTGATTTGGACCACAAGCACTGCATATATGTGTTTACGGGATGCTGTTCGGTACATATATACACACAGTTCAGGGGACTTGATGTGTCCTTTCACAGGAAGGTGACACATTCCACCCTCAATTTATAGGAAGGGCAGGTCATGGAAGTGGAGACCGATGCGTGGCCAACTGCCCTGGCCACGGGTCACTGGAAGGAGGGTGGCGGGGTGATGTGTGTCCTTTAGGGTGAAAGTGAGAAGAGTGCGGAAGAAGCAAAGTTTCTCTTTTTCAAAACCATATGACTATCACCAGTGTTGTAAAAAAAGGTCAAATACACAGTTTTAAAGATTCAGTAAACATTGCACACAGCAAGTATTCAGTGTAAAAAAAAAAAAGCACAGCAAACATTTTCCTTTTGATAGTTTGTCTGGAGGTTTAAATGACATGTATCATACAGATAAGCCTGTTGTTGAACCAGGAGACCAGAGGCTCAAAAGCAATGCATTCTTTTTTGTTTTGGACATCGGTACAAGAGAAATGAAAAGTCCCAACTGCATAGAAATCTAGGAAATGTATAGACAAAGAAACACAAACAAAATACCTTTCCTTTCCTCCCCTCCACACCCCACCATGACTCCCCAACACGTCAGGGTATTAAGCAGTCAAGCTTTACTTGTTTCAGTCTGCAGAATCCAACGTATCATTAGAAGGGGGGAGGGGAGGTGCGTATCTCAGTCTGTAAGTGCCTAAAACGGGAAAACAGAACTGCTAAGTCACTGCTTACAAGGCAAGGCATCACAAACCACAAGACAGCAAACGGCATGCTCGGCAGAAGGCAGCGTCCTCCGCACAACTACGATTCCAAAACGGGGAAATAAACTACCTTCAAAAAGTAGTATGAAGTTTGTGCTTTAAGCTCAACCTAAAGCTATCAAACTTGACCTTCCTGTAAAAATGCCAAGTATACACTCACAATTCAAGCTTTTTTTGTGTGTGTGTGTGTGTTTGTGTGTGCGGGGGGGGGGGGTGAGATTTGGCAAAACGACAAAAGCCAAATCCAGGCAAAAGAGAACAGTCTGGTGTCTCTGCTGAATGTGCGGTCTTACGCAGACTCATCTAAGAACGTTTTCTTGTTTCTGGTGGTAATAACATTAAACAGAGTTCAAATAATTCCCTTATTCCCAGACCAGTGCTTAAATATTTTGTCCCTTAAAATGCAACAGCATTTTTTTTTTTTGGAAGCATCTGCTGGGAGGGAAAGGGGGCATGAGGGAATGTGTGTGAGGCCAGCTGGCCAGGCACCGATCCACTCCAGAGAAACTAGAAATCACACGTTGTCAGAGGACCACGTGACTTCCTACATCTTCAGTATCTGAAAAGTCTGCTTACTCTAGGCAACAGGATTATAGCTTTAAAAAAAGTGCTGCAAGCAAGAGATTTGACATATATAACGCAAATCCCCATGGTACTCCTTCCAAAGTGCCTCAGTGGTTTTATGCTTTCCTTGGAAACTGAATTCCTCTCCCCTTCCTTGCGCTGCGTGCCCTGGGTCTACACTAGGTCTTCCCACTTGCATTTCGGGATTCCTTACCGAAAGCACAACACCCATAAAGGAACACACACCAGCTCTTTCTGCCACACCGGGGCCACCGTGCTCAGTAAGGCAGGGAGAAACGGGCACACTCAAAAACAAGTCCTCTGGGAGCTCTCATGATTACCTTGTTGACTGGCCTCCATGGACGACTGCTTGCACTCCTGTGCGTAGTGTCCGCTCACGCCACAGTTGTAACATGACACGTTCCCGTTCTTCTTGGGCCCCGAAGCGCTCGTGTTGGCAACTACGTTCGGTGCCGGGTAGACGGGATAGAACCTCCCGAAGCCCGCCATCTGCTGCAGGCCGTAGTTGGCTTGGCTCCCCATGACCGGGTCGTGCACCAGCCCGTTTGCGTACGGAGTCTGAGGCAGAAAGAAAGGAAGCTGGTTTCCGTTGCTCTGATGTGCTTGGTTGAGGTAGCTGCCATTGCAGAGGGACGGCAGAGTGAAGAACGACGGGACTCGGTACATCGGCCCGGGCATCGGGTTGGGGTAGTAGTAGCTGTTCAGCTGCAGGCTCCCGTTGGTCCCGCAGCTGCACCTGCGCCCGCACGAACCGCAAGGGCCCGAGCCCACCTGCTGCGGCGGCAACACCGTCCCGTTAGCGTTCGTGTTTCCCACCGCACTGATGTAGGACGTGCTGTCACTCTGCGCAGTGCTGTGTGTCAAAGCGGGGCTCGGGCTGGGGGCGGGGCCCGGGGTGTGGGTGGGGACGGCGGGCGGCCCGGCGGGCGGGGCCTGGCTGAGGCCCGCCCCCGCCGACGGGGCCGACGTGGCCGCCGGGCTGAGCACGCTGGAGCTCTGGCTGGGCAGCACGCTGGCGGCGAGGGGCGAGCCGGGCAAGGTGTAGGAAGCTGGTGGCTGGGCGGCTGACAGGCCGGCTGCTGGAAGAACTACCTTCACATTGGTAGGCTGAGGGACGGTCCCCGTGTTTCCCTCGATTTGAGGCACCATTTGATTGAGTCCTACCACCTGGGATGCAGATTTTGTGATGGGGTCCGTGGTAGCAACAGGAGATCCCGGAAAACTACCTGGGCTGTGGACAGGAAGAAAGGCAGTGTTTGGTGATCCAATGCTCAGACTCGCGGGGGGCTGCTGTGGGATGTTAACTGGGCAACTCTCTGAAGAGCCCTGTGGGGGCGGCAACTTTAGCCTCTGGATTGTGAGGTGTAAAGCGGGGGCGCTGCTGTGGGGGAGGAAGGCTGACGGAAGAGGTAAAGGGGAAGCCAGTAATTCAAGGTGTTTTTCGGATTCTCCAGTAGAAGCTGCTGGCCCCAGGATTCCAACAGGGGTAGAATTTGTGGATTCCCTTATTGCGGAAATAGCAACAGGACTGGGAACGAGCATCCCTATTGTCTTGCCATCGGCAGATTTGGGTGGAGGAACGTCAGACTTCTGGGCACCATTGTGCATGACACAGTGTAAAGTTGGCATAAAAGAAATATGCTGATACTTGGGTGCGGTTAGGGGATCTTCTAAAAGGCCTCCGTTGTCGCTTCCTAATGAAGCAATCTGAACAGGTGGCTGGACAGTGACGGTCTGGTTGACAGAACCATAGCCTGTAAACCTGGTTGTTGACGGATTCCCAGAATCCTCAGAATTGCTGTCTGTGTCTAAGGGAAACATATAAATAGATGTTAAAGCATGCATCACTCCCGTCCCTTGCGAGAAATAAATTTTATCTTTTTTTTTAACTTTTATTTTACATTTTATTTTTTTAAAAGTACCTTCTATGCCCAGAGTGGAGCCCAGTGTGGGGCCCGAACTCATGACCCTGAGATCAAGACCTGAGCTGAGATCAAGAGTCGGACGCTTAACCGCCTGAGCCACCCAGGTGCCCCAAATTTTAAGTGTATCTAAAATGACCTCTGAGGTTTAGAACTGGAGGAGATATGTCCCTCGGTTTCCTGACCACCAAGTTGAACTTCATTCAATTTTTTACTTCCTATGGACTTCACTTAAGAAATATAGAGATTCTGTTAAAGGCAAAACTATGCTGACAATAAAAAGACCAGTGGACGCCAGGGGTGGGGAGTTGAGGGCAGAGACGAAGAGGCAGAGCATAGGGGGCTTTCAAGGTGGTGATAAGACATTATACATTCGTCCACTGCCACTGAAGGTGTAACCACCAAGAATGAACCCTTAGGTCACTGTGGGCGCTGGGTGATAATAACGTGTCAACAGATGTTCATGCTCGGTGAAAAGTGCACCACTCCAGTGAGTGCTAGTGATTAACGGGGCAGACTGTCTACACGGTGGCAGTACAGGGGAAAGCTCTGTAGTACCTCCCTCTTCATTTTATCGTAAACCAAAAACTGCTCTAAAAAGATTAAGTCTTTACAAACAAACAAACAAACAAACAAACAAAACAAAACCATGGAAAGATAAGCAACAAAAAGTTAACTGGAGACTGAATGAAGCACAACATAAACAGAGAGCTTTATTTAATATCACCTTATTACTAAGAAAAGGATTGGGTCTTTTTAACTTTAATCAATTTTAAGCAATGCACTTGATCTGTATTCTGCACTGCCAAACCCAAGGTCTTCACATGGGTCTCACATACATGATGCCATTTAAAGGAGCTCAGTTACAAGACTATCCTTCACCCAGGCATCTAGCACTAGGGAACGGAAGAGAATGGAATAAATATCTGGTAAATATTCGTACTCTGACATATTTCAGTGGGAAAAAGAACATTTAAAGCCCCTAGGATAGTCATAGACCAAATGGTGCTGGAGCACAAGCAGCGAGACAAACACGAGAGTGCCGCCATTTCTCCCGTGGCAAAACAGCAAAGTGGCAAATCCAAAATTACACTTTACATGGTATTACTGCTGCAATCGCTCTTAGGGCTGTATGTAGAAATAGCTTCAATCTAGACTTCCCTTGGGTGTCTTGACTTCTGGTATAAAGAGGGCAAAAGATAAGGTCTAGACCACAACAGGTAGGTATTATAAACCCAGATACTGCAGTAATTCATAGAGAAACCATGCAATTAAATGTAGTGCCTATTTTAACTTTTTTTTTTTTGCTCATAAATACAAGCAGAACTGCATCATATACTGAAAAATGTTTACACATTAAGGTAACTGCTAGCAATACTCAGCAAAGATGTTAAAAACTTCTGAAACAATACTAAAAACAAATCATACTAGTAGTCTTTCTCAAGAAAGGTTAAACAGAACCTGCTTAATGACAAAGAATGTCAACAGTGTTACTGAATCGATTATAACAATTTAGGAAGAAGAGTTTCAATATATGAGTAAGTGATTCTAGCATAAACTTCCCTGAGTAACTGAGGTATTTCTTCCTAAACACTTCAAAACAAAATGTATCCAAAAATTAGTAACTTATTCAAGGCATTTTATCTGTTCTGTAACATCATAGGAATACACAAAGACCAACATTTAAGTCCAAAGAAGACATCATTTTTTAGGTGGTTAACTACATTTCTGTATGAACTGGGCTTTCTTTAAATCTCAAGTCATGGCAAATGGCTCTATGAGTTTAAACAATCCCAAGTGGTTTTCTGAGTATTGTAGGGACTCCTCTAGCTAATGAGAGATGGTCTCTCCCTTTTCTGCACTGGCTTTCAAAAGTAGGAAGTCTCAAAACAAAACCCCATTATGAGCAACAGAACAACAAAGTCACATGCTTTTTAAAGCAACCTTTTCATGCACTCAAAATTCTAAAAATGATTAAAGCTTTTTCCCACAGTGGATATATTTCCCCCTGCTGGTTTTAGACATTCCAAATGATTCTTCATTTAGGGAAGGCTCAACTGAGTCACTTGAAAATCGGGCCTATCTGAAAATGGCAAGTTCCTACATCCAAGCTGCCAACTCGCTCTACTGGATGGCAGGAAAGGGAGGTTGCAAAGTAACCCGGGTGCACAGATGTGCTCTTCCCAATTCTGACCAAGGGGCCAAATGTGCACTGTTAGCTCAAGAGCCCCCGGATTATTGGCAAATCCCACAGAATCAAGCAGAGCATGTGAATTGAAGCACACTGAAAGCCTATCTATCCTGGAAAAGGCATAAAAATGCTCTCATTTAACCTTCATTAAGAGCTGTGGGCAGTCCATTTTTTCTTCTTTTCTGTTAGCAAAGTGCAGATCAGAAACAGTGCTGCCTCCGATGAGAACTCGCGGTCGAGTCACTACATGCTGCCTTGGTAGGGCTTCAGAACAACTGCACAGTCGAGACGGGCTGTGAGTGCACATCGTGATGCAGGAGCACTCCTGCTGTAGCTCCCTAAGACATGACGTGATACTCTAACACAGGAGCAAAGGTCTGGGAAAGCTATACACTGCCCAGCAAGCAGCCACACATGGCTGAAATACTGTGGTGGGAATATTTACACAAATACTTTGTGGCCCAAGAGAAATCAGTTAATACTTCCCACTAGCATGGGTACATCTTATAACCGTCAAATAACCCAAAATGTTCCTAATCAGATATTTATAACCAAGATGTTACCAGATGTGTTTATCATGTGTAAAGAATGATATCCTCATTTAATATATACATTTTTGAGATCTCATTTCCAGAATGGTAGGGTAAGGTTCTCATTTCACTTCTGCATAAAAGGAACAAGAGTCCTGGCAAAAACTGTCAAAATCAACTTTTTCAGAACTCTAGAAATTAACTAAAGGCTTGCAGCAACCTGAGGAGTGTTTATTGCAGAAAAGCTACTGACTCTCTTAGGAAGAGCAAGCACTGTGGCATTTTACCTTGCCCTATTTCCTGTATATTTTCTCCAGTACAGAAGTAGCTTTATAAAGGAAAAGTTTTGCAGCTACAGTAGCTTTATAAAACTAGCAGCCACTAGAAAAAGCATGCATTTGGAGCTATCTAAAAGCCCCATCCCCAAAGAGCTGTCACTATTGGCCTAGCAATTAGACCTCACTCTGTTAACAGCTGCTTACCCACGCGGCATTTGTCACAATCAACCAGCAGCAAATGTTTAACAACTTGGCTGCCTCAGGCAGCATTACCACTTTGGGCTAACAAGAGCGTGACCAAAAAACTTTAAAAGAAAAAAAATACGAAGAATGAGATGTCCACAAGGAGTTTTGAAAAGCTTCCACATATTCCTAAAAATCTTAAAAGGCCATACTTGTATCTTGAGCTGTATGTAAGCCCAGGAAAGACCAGAGAAAGCCCTACATTCTTACTTTTGGCTGACTCTGAGCTTCTGTTTAAGGAAGAATTAAGAACATAATACATACAGAAAATAAATAGCAAAATGGCAGATGTGAATCCTATGTTATCAGCAATTACAGTAAAATTAAATGGATTAAACATTCCACTCAAATGGCAGAGATGGGCAAATGGCTAAAAAGCCATAATCCAACTACACACTGTCTATAAGAGATACACTTCCGATTCAAAGACATGAATAGGCTTAAAGTAAAAAGACAGAAAAAGAAGTACGCTATAAATAATACCTAAGAGAGCTAGAGTGCTGTATTATTCTCAGATAAAATAGTCTTTAAGACAAAAACTGTTATTAGAGACAAAAAAGATATTTTATAATGATAAAAGGATCAATCCATTAAGAAGATATGGATATCATAAATAAGTACTTCCAGCAACACACACATTTTTAATTTTTCTACACTGAACTCTTTATTTTATTATGACTATTTTCTTTCTACTTAATTTCATATGCAGGGAAATAAAGCTTTAAAAAAATCAACACTGCTAGGAACTGCCAAGTCAGTGGTCTATAAGACACCCTTTATACCAGTTAAATTTAAAATCAATAATGACATTTATAGAAACATAAAATTATGTATGTCTGACTGATTTTAAGAGACAATATACATTTTCCTCTGCCACCCCCACTTCCCTTCCAGAGAGCAAACCTCTGTCTTTTTCTTCTTCACTTTCAAAGCTTTCTCTTCCATCATGTCGTGGGCTAGAAGGAGAACTGTAACTCTCTGAAGAGGTTTCTCCACATGTGTCATGTCCAGATCCAATGTCCAAATTCACATCTAAAAATAACAATTCTAGTTTTTAAAAATCATGTTAAGTAGTTAAATTAATTTCTAAATTGAACCATTAAAATTAGTTACAGCTATAAAAGTTTTTTTCTTTCAGTTTGTCTGCAAACACCTAAAAAGCTGGTCCTCGACCCAGGTAAAAATTCATTATTAAAATACAATTTTAATTGAAAATAACAATAACAAATACATTCTTCAAATAAAAGCAGAGGGAACAAGTCAATCTTACTGGCTTTTTAAAAAATCAGAGTTTAGTTTCTTTGTAGTGACTGCTCAGTCCTAGCATATGAAGCCGTTATCTAAGTCTAGATATTTTAGCTTCTCAGAGCTTATTGGAAAATACATTCTTTAATAGAATTCAAGAATAGAACTGACTGCCAAAAATGCTTATTCAGTGAAATCACTGTGCCTGAGTATTTAAAAAGACTCAAATGCTTCCCATCTAGACTGAGTAGCCCCTTGAGTTCTGCCCAGAAAACAGGCGCACACCGAGGTGGGGTAGGGGGTGTAGTACAGAACTTGTCATGATCAATTAGTCATATCTGTTTTGGGCACAGAGGAAAGATTATTAGTATACCTAGTATTAGACATTCCTGCACTGGAGCAAACTTAGATAACTCTTCTATTCATTTCTGTAAACTCAGCAGCTAACATAGTTTCTGCCTTGCAGCAAGCGCTCAACATGTGTTTAGTGTACAAATCCACACATAAGGAATTCTGGAGGCATTTCGGAATTATATAGATGAGTGAACCATTTCTATGGCAACCTGGTAGAAGCAGTAAAAGGTAACTGCTTGGACAAAATATGTTTTAGAAAAAAGATATGGTTTGTGTAATAATGAACTAGTTAGCTGACTAATCTGTGTCCTCTGAAGGTATTCAATTTATAACAGAGTTAGTACGGTTAAGGATGACCTAGCCTAGCCCACCCACTCCAATGGTAAGGAAATACTAGAGAATAAAGTCATTAAGAATGCAGATGCTGCAATTCCCTTTGGGTAATAAAAGGCCAAACTGCCAAAGGAAAACGGCACAAAATCTCATGAGCCTCTAAGAGTGGCAGAGGAGTCACTTGGGCAAGTATTAGTTTTACAGAAAAGTAAGCTGGAGGGTACTTATGCATGGTAATAGGTTCTGCATTACCAGCCATAACATGACTAAGGAAAGGGATGCGAGCCAACACTAATGGCGATCAGAAGACCATCTAATGCGCCATGGCGGCCAAACAGCCCGGCACCAAACTGGACTGATCACTGTGGCGTGTGTGCAAATCACGCATATAAATATCTCAAGCAGCAAAATGAACAAAATGAACAATTCTACTGAGGGACTCAAAGATCCAAGGACAGTTCTCACACCAGAAATGTACGCTAAAAGAGAGCCCCTGGAGTAGGATGAGCTGAGATTTGCTCACTAAAACTCAGACAGTGAAACCCCAGTGGAGTCTTTGAAACTTCAAAGCCGAAGTTCTGGAATGGGTTTAAAAAAAAAAAAAAAGAGCGGCTATTTCTCCAAATGCCAATTTATAGAATGATTCACTCTAGATTACATAGCTAGTAAATACTCTCATCACCAAACTGTCAAACATAATCATTTGCAGTTTTTTAGGAGCTATACACATTAATCTAACTAAACATAATCCTCTCTTCGAGGATCCAGAAGGCACAGAGTCTCGAACTTTTCTCATCAGGAATTACATGATCCTCTGGAGTCAGGAGGCGTGGACGGGGAGGCTGAAACAATTATGCCAAAGGACGGTCCACCCACTGTCCTTTCGAACAGAAGCATACTTTTTTTTTATTTGTTCTCTCTCAAAGGGTAAAAGGTTATGCATGCTATTAAGAAGACAAAACCTCAAAACTTGTCCTATTCTAGTCTAACAGTAAAAATCCGGGTTATTAGTATGTTTGAACCAACAGAAGTTCGGGTGGACCAAAGAAGTATGTAGGTCTGTCAGATGACAGAACCATATGAGAGGAAGCTGGAGATGTTTAAGTCTCTGACATGTCTTGAAAGAACTACTGAGAGGTCACCTATCTCACAGCCCCTCCAAACTTCCTGGTGCCACAACTCACAACGGAAGAACGGGGTGGAAGAAACACAGGTGATACAGTGGGACAAAGTTCTTAACAGCGCAGATGAAGTAAAGCAAGCAGCCTTTTAGTGGACAGATTTAAAGCTGGAGGTTTTAAAAGCAAATACACTGCAAAGAATACAGATGACAAATAGGATGCCTGCTTTTTGGGGAGGACACAACACGAAGGGAGGCAGTAAGGAACTTCTTTTGCTCCCTTTTGTATCTTTAGAATATTGAACTATATAAATGTATTATTACTCAAGATGGAAGTTAAATTTTAAGATAAAAAATGAGTAATACTCCTCTTGGTTATTTAAAGATGCAGACAACCTCCCCATCAGAGGATCTGGTATTTTCAACTCAAATACAGTTTCTACACTTTAAGACATGCAGAATTTTTCCATAAAGAAAAAAATCTTAAATATATTTTGAGTTTACCGAATGCTTAAAGGTAATTCCTTCTTTATACCCTAATGTTTCAAAGGGACATTAATAAATAGAGGGTTCTGTGTTTTGTTTTTTTTTAAATTGGAGTCGGCAAACATTCAAGCTACATTTGACATTAGTGCAAATTTAGAGATTTTACATACAGTGTATGTAACACAGAATAAGGTCAATCTTAATTAAAAAAAAAAAAATCCTGATGTTATATTTTCAGAATACTGGAAAATAAAGAGCCCAAGGAATTGGGAGACTGGGATGTTATTTAGAAGTTCTTAATTACCTTCGAATAGGGAAAAGGAACTAAATTACTGGGCACCGAGGGGCTCAGCAGTGGCGAAATGCTTTTCATGTGCAGCCATATTTAATTCTTACAATCCAGGGAAAGAGGTTCTTACTCCTGTTTTACAAATGAGAAAAATAAGGCTTCGGAGAGGCCACACGTTCACAAAACTAGTGGAGTACAACAGTCAAACCTACACTGGGCTGAGATCAAAGTCCACAGAACTTCTCTGCAAAGAGGAAGCTAATGAGCAGGGAAGAGTGGTGTGCTTCTTTGGGGTGCAGCAGTTCCCACATTACGTGAGAGACAAGGAACAGAGCAATGTTCTGAGGGTGGCACAAATTTCGACTGGGAAATGACCCAACGTGGTAAGTGATCTAGGAGACAAACATGTGGGCGGTGCAGAAAATGAGCTGGAGGGAGGAAAACCAGAGGCAGGGAGATGTGCCGGAAGTCATTTCCAACCATCCACCGACAGAGACCTTTCGTCGCTCTTATTTTAGCTCTTCCTCCTCCTCTTAGCTGCCACTACCACAGGAAACCTCAAAGATAGCTAAGTGTTACAATAAACTCATCAACAACGTGGGGTTTTTTCCCATGTCATTTTCCCCCTGAAGACAGTTCAGTTGGCTAATTCAGTGAGTTGGCCAGATGATTTTAGGATCAAAACGTAACTCTATTTCCTGTATCAATTTTCAGTCTCTCTGAATAAATAGCTGGCTTAAAAGCAAACTCCATTAAAAATACATATTCTGGTTATTCGTGTTGTATCACAACTGAGCTTGCTATTATTTGAATAAAATTTACATCTAAAAAACCCTTAACTTGTGAGTCAGTCCACTAAACAAATGCTTTAGGTACACGCATGAACAAAAAACATTCTCCTACCAGTTTACGGCCCTTTATTCTCTTTTATCTTTCCTATTGATAGTAAACACGACCTTGAAAAGTTATCATTGAGTCAGCAGAAAGGATATTTCTCAAATGAATACAAAAGCAAAAAAAGTGAAGAAACCTTAAAATAAAAGTAGGTATATGGAAACTAGACAAATCTAGCACAATAAAAATCCGAGTATCTGCATTCCCCTAAAGCTCCATAAAACCCCATGAAGGGTGGCCAGTAGAACAGGAAAATGTCAACAAGAAACCAAAAAATGACTTTACACAAGAACAAGGACAGGTTTCCACGAGGGTAGAAAAGATCTTCCAGCAGTGACTGGCTTGAGAAGCAGACAAGTGAGGGGCCGGTTGCTACCAGAGGAAGGAGGAGGTGGTAAGTAGAACTGTGGCAAAGGAAACATTTACCCCCATTGCTGAATCCTACGTCCTCAATTAACGCCATTGATTCAGACATTGCTGTTCGCATCAGTGCGAATTCCAATCAGTGCGAAGTACAGTATCAAGATTTGACACAACACTCCAATACCTATTATAATGGGTATCATGCTAAATACATTTAGGTGATGGGTATTTAACAGAAAAACTTCCTTACCTTTCACAGAACCACCATGGGCATGTTGAGAAGTAGAGAGTCTAATACCATTTATTCTACTATTCAATCTGTTGTCAGTTTTCTTCATTTTCTCCCTAAACCCAAAGTATACACGTTAGCGACATTTTTTATAAGCTTCTCTAGAGAACACAGTTAAGTAGTATTACTAAAATGCCCCTCGGGGACTCCTGTGTGGCTCAGTTAAGCGCCTTCAGCTCAGGTCATGATCCCAAGGTCCTGGGATCCAGCCCTGATTTGGGCTCTCTGCTCAGTGGGGAGCCTGCTTCTCCCTCTGCCTGTCACTACCCCCACCCCGGGGGCTTGTGCTCTCTGTTTCTGACAAATAAATAAATAAAACTTTTAAATAAATAAAATAAAGTTCCCCTCAATTTTTTTATAATAAAAAAATTTTAGTAAGCTATAATCTAAATGCAAGATTCACCTTTAATCTGAGAATTCTGAACCTCTCCAAACTGAGCAGATTTGGCAATAGCTTTATTTCAATCATTTGCATTTGTTGATAACTTTGAATTTAAAAAAAAAATTAAGCCCTGCAGTAAAAATAGGAGGAAAACTAGTCGAAAAATACCATCTGTATGATGTCAACTAAACAGGCCCCCCCATGTTGACTTTCTTACCAATTTCTATTACTGGAAACGTTACATTGAACCTACTTTTCTATTTGTGGCTTTCCTTTCTTCTTATTTATTGACGATAAGCCTCGTTTCTCAGTTGAATGCTAATGGAAAGAATAAAAAGAAATCAAACAGACTAACAATAAACCACAGTGTGGAGTTATCCTTCTGAGATCAAACATTCTAATAAATTCTGATTTCTAACCTACTTCCTAAAGATACCTACCTGAAGCACTAAAATCTGCGCATTCTCTGATAAATACTTATTATTAATCTAAGAAAAATACCTACTTTGTATTTCGCTTTTAAAATGGACCTGTATTCTTTCCTCTGACCACAAAATAACACACAGTCAAGAAACTGGTAGTTGCTATACCTTCAACAGTATTCTCTTAAAGTCCACGTTGTTAAAACTTCCAAACGGTTTTGTCAACTTTAAGAAGAGAAGATGTAGGCACTGAAGCAGCGAGAGAAAAGGTATAATCAAATGGACTCCGAAAATAGGCCATTAAGTAGGACTAAGATAACATACAATTTCTCAAAATATGCTTCAATGCTTTAGTTTGTAAAAACGCATTCCAGTAAAGGTTAACATTTGGATCTGAGCATTGGCCAGAAATAAAAACCAGGTTAACCCATCTATTTTCTGGAAAGAACATGGTTCCCCCCCAATCTGCAGAGTAAGCTCCCCACTGCCGTCAGCGCGACCCCACCTCACGGACACGCGTACGGCATTCTGCACTCTCCCTCCGCCAGCTCCTAAGAAAGCAGGCATTTCCTAAAGACAGTCAGGACTCGGGGAAGTGCCCCAACAATCTGCGAGGGAAGGTCTGTTTCCAAATTCATGTCACCAGCAGGAAGATGGTGATTGACATGTGACTAATTGCTTCAAAAGCAAAAAAATTTGTTGGCAAAACCGTTTAATGTATCCCTAGTCAGAATAAACATGACAGCGTTTGTATCAAAATGTACTAAATTTCTGAGCAATAAAGGCAATCTCAAGGTATTCCTTCAGACCTCAGAAGAGTTCAGACTTTATATTCCAGTTACATTTACATGTAATCCGACATTTACATTCAACGCCTGACACTCCACTCTCCGAGATAATAATGCACAGAAGACTCGACTCGTCTAGAGCAGCGATGTGCAAGGACAGAAACAAAACCGTCCAATACCTGATCAGCTAAGGCCACACAGTGCTCCGGGTGCGGAATGGTGGTACAGCTCTGCTTCCTCCAATCCACAATTCCATTCTGTTCGGAATATTGCATGGTGAGCCCATCCAATGGAGAACAACTTGTACCAATAGTGCTATCAGAAAAGTTCACAGAAGTATGAAAATTTACCCTCAATAATGGAGCCTACTACATCACAGCACGAAGAAGCTCTGGTGACTCTTTCTGTCTTCAGTATATTATTTTTTTACATAATGCCTAGTGACCTCTCTGGGGGGAGGAAAGTATAGTTTATATTAAAAGACTATCACACAGCTATCTAAGAGTTAATCCCTTTCTCTAAGTAAATTAGTAACAAATGCACGTGGTCTTCAGACTCTCTGCTATGGCTGTCCTGTACCACCCACAGGGGAGTGTAGCCCCAAAGGGTGAGGATCACTGAGAGTTGCATATGTCTAAGGCATGTTAAAAGGACAGGAGGACATGACTGAAAACTAAAAGAAACATAACAGAAACAGAAAGAATCCAGGAAAGGGAGGTACTGAGCAGGGCCTTTTAACAGTGCTTCAGAGGTCACTGACTACAGGACGATGAGACCTTTTGGAAGAATCTTGGAAAATATAAAAAAGAACCAAATTTCAACTCTGGAATTGTAGAAGGAACTGAAAGTAAGAACTCAATGGATGGAAAGAGACTAACAGAGTCTGCGAGGAGGAACTCTGGTCAGAAGAAACTAGGCCGGAGCCCCGAGAGGAAGAAAACACAGAACACACGGAGAAGGGGACAAGACGCGCGGGGCACGGTGAGAAGTCTATCATCCAGAGTCATCCAGGTCTCAGAAAAGAGAACAAGAGAATCAGGCAGAAGCAGTATCTGAAGAGAGCATGGCTTAGACTTCTCTCACCCCAAAAGGTATCAGGATTCAGACTTGAGAAGTGGAATTCAGTCAAAGACAGTTACAAACATGTCCTAGGGGAAGTGCTAAAAACCAGACAATGAGAAAATCTTAAAAAGCAAGCAGAGTTTGAAAAGTGCACCAACTTCCACAGAACAACAAGAAGACTGAAGCGATGAGGGCCGGCTATCCTTTAGCGCCCCTAGAAAAGCAGGACCTGGGGGGCGCCTGGGTGGCTCAGTGGGTTAAGCCTCTGTCTTCGGCTCAGGTTATGATCCCAGGGTCCTGGGATCGAGGCCCAGATTGGGCTCTCTGCTCAGCAGGGAGCCTGCTTCCTCCTCTTTCTCTCTCTGCCTGCTTGTGATCGCTCTCTCTCTCTGTCAAATAAATAAAATTAAAAAAAAAAAATTAAGAGAAAAGCAGACCTGGGATGGCATGGTTGACAGGGGAGGTGACCCCAGGAAGCAGGAACGATGAGTACACGGATAAGGAAGAAAAACCAACGTGAGGGTCTGTTACTGAGGCTGCCAACAGAAGCAGCAGAGGTTCAAAGCAGCTGAGACCTCCCAGAATTATCTAACCAAAGGATCGGAAGCTGAGCTCCGAAGTCAGCTGAGTGCTGAGCCCCAGGGACAAATTAACTTGCATTTCTGGACTGTGCCTGTTTCTCAAACAACTCGGTCCCCAGACTCAGCAAGTGCCCCAAGGGGGAAGGTGGCCAGTCTTACAGCTTGGGCAGGACGGGAGACAATGAGGGGAGCCAGAGCTGGGCTGAGGGGATACCACGTGAGGGACCGAAGGCGTTCGACTGCAAGACAGTAAAACTGAGTTTAAAAGTGCTCACAGAAAGTAACCGCCAACCTAAGATCCTATATCCAGTAAAAATACAGACCAAATAAACACTTTTTCCAAGTAAAAACAAAGTGAACGCATCACTGGCAGACAGGATGCAGGAAATACTCCGGTGTTCTGCAGCAAGAAGGAAATCTCAGACGATGCTAAGACCCGCAGGCCAGAATAAAGGACCCTGGAATTCTGACCCACGAGTGAAAAAGAGTTTCGCAAGCTCTAAAATACAGGAATAACAATACGTGACATTTACAGTTTATATGGGGAAGAAGGAAAGGGAAGTGACAGTGATTAAAGGTCCTCACGGGGTAAACGGTGCCAGTACAGTTCACACCGGGCCGGGGTAAGTTACAGACGCAAAATGCTATCTCTCAAGTAACCCCCAGAAGAACTGAGAACGGGATAGAATAATCAAGGTCAAGACAAGAGAAAAACAGGATAAAAGCCACCCTACAGCAGAAAGGAGAGACAAAGAAGGCAACACAGAAAAGGTGGGACACATAACAAGCAAACAGTAGAATGGCAGACCTACAGCCAAATGTGTCGGTCATTCAAGTAAAAGTGACCCAGTTAATTAAAAATGCACAAAGACATTTATGTTTTAGAAATTAGATACGTACTTCACGAGGGGACTTTTCCCGGGGTGTTTCTTGTGGATTATGGTGTGCTGTAACACGTCTAGAGCAGAGGAAAAAAACAGCTCATTATGCCAAATGCTTCTGCAAAAATCCAAAAGGATGATGCAACTCATTTATGGGACTGTAACAGTGTCGACAGACTGTGCAGAACACTCCTGAGCATTTTCCACAGAAAATTCCTTAAAGAGGCAGTTTTTAAAGACATACTGAACTACTGAATTTCCTCAAATATCCTCTCAAATGCGGTCCTGGCCACCTAAGAGCAAACTGGTTTTGTCTGAAACTATGGAAGTTTGCTGTGACGTGCCACTATGAAACGGCGACCTTCCATTTCAGACTTTTATTTTAACCGTTAAAAAAATGAAGTGTCTCAAACATTCAAAAAATACTTATTTCTTAATATAAGAAACGCCCACATTCCCAGCTCCCCGGTCTATTCAACTGACTCCTGGGTAAGTATAGTACTAGAAACCTATTTGCTCTTCCATATGATTGTCTGAACATTTTCTTCTTGCTAGCCTACTCTATTATAAGAACACAGTAGACAGTACACCTACAATACAAACTATGTGTTAAACACTTTCGGTAAGGCTTCCTGTAAGCTCAGCTGTGGGGGAGTCAGAAGTTCTGCCCAGATCTTCAACTGCATGGGGGTCAGCATCCCTAACCTCCATGTTGTAACAAAAATATATCACAGAAACAACTAAAGGCCTCCTCCATTCCCTCCAACGCGCCCCCCCCACCCAAGGGTGAGCTAGCTGGAACATTCCAGTGCGTGTGTTTATTAAGCCTTACAGCCCCTGACCTGCTCAGACCCAGGTATTTGCTATTACACGCAAGGCTGCTGTGAAGACTTCATGTCCCCTGGGCACATGGACAACAATTTTCACAGCAGCAGAACCACTGGGCAGTAGCATAAAATTAATTACTTCCAACCTCACTGCATAGTGTTAAGTTCCTGTCCAAATGAGTTGTACCAATTTATGTCCCATCTGCGGCGGATCAGAGTTCCCATTACTTCATACCCCTCGTAATGTCACTCGAAAAAGCTTTGCTGATCTGATGAGCATGAAAAGATACCTCACTGTTTTTACAGTGTGCATTTTTCAGGCCGCTTGTGGGGCTAAACACTGTTTAATAGACATTCGAATTTCTTCCATAAGCTCTCTTTATCTTTTGCCCCATATTTCCAGACTGATGTTCTCATTGATTTTTTGAAAGAGTATTTGTAGTGTCTGGATAGAGTCTTTCTCCGACTGTGAATATCCTCTGAATGTCTTCAAATTGTCTGGTTTTGGGGTCACATGTTCAGTTATTTTAGATGAGAAAGATCTCTGCTACAGTCATGCTCTGCTTTGTCAAGAAAGCCTTCTTGTCCCAGATGATTAACATTTAAAAGTTCAGTTTTATAATTTACACATTACATTAAGTTGATGTTACATATATTTTGTTATTCACTTGCAGTTTCTGGGCTTGACATAAGTATACATCTAATGAGATAATATTTCTTTCAATCGGAAAGCCAGCCAACATCACTTATTGACTAGTCTATTTTTTCCTCACTTATTTATAATGCCACCTGTCACATTCCGAGTTCCCAGATGTCTGTTTCTTGGCTCCTTAAACTGTTCTACTGGTCCATTTGCCTCTCCTTGTGCCCGTATCAGGCAGAATGATTGATTCCAGTGAATCCACACTTACCTTCTTCTTGACTTGAAGCTTCCGAACTGTCTTCCTTTAAGTGTTCTAAGATTTTAGAAGTCTTCAGAGAGGACTGTAAGTTATCTGCAGGAAGTATTCAGCATCATTAATCTTTAGGAAGACTATAACAAAAGAAAACACACAGAAGGATTCCTTTTCTCCCAAGAGGGGGAGAATGGACAGTTAGTGCTAAAGGGAACATTTCTGCTAGCTGGGTCCTTTAAGAAACCCAAGTGACAGAGCATAAAAACAGGCTCAGGTGCCAGGTGAGAAGCAGCACGAGTAAGTGCTTCCCAACGTCACTGGGGGCTAAGGACTGCAAACCTCTCGTGTGCTGTAAACTACTACTTTTATAAAACACGATCCTGTGTGGCCATGTCACACTGCTCCCCAGACTCCGTCTACTGTCACTTTCTATTCTTCTATCACAGAGCAGGGACAAGTGATTCAGAGGCCAACATGGGCTGGACACCCAACACATTGTCAAAGCCCCGGAAGACTTCTCCATTACGATACAGTGTGATTCCAGAGCTTAAAGCTGAAGTCACTTAGGAGTTTAACGATTTTGTTTTCTCAATCATCAGAATATAGAACACTACACTCTATCCTAGGGAGAAAAAGGGTAGAGCAGTCATTCTTTTCAAAAGAAGTGCCAATGAACTTTGACAACAATGTATTCTTTGGTGAAACAATGGGGTCATCCTGATGAGATTTTCCACAATCCCAAAACATGTATGTTTAATACATTTTCATTTCGCAGCAATCTGATACCTTTAGCGCTGCTCGCGTACTTTAAATACTGTAGAGCTCTCATGATGAGTTTTTTATTATTTAACTAAGCACTACTCACTTGGGTCAGTTTTCCCAGGCAGCCTGCTAAAAATCTGAATGTGAAGTTTAACTGCATGTTTCAATGCTTTTTTAAAATTAAATAGATGCTAGTTAGTGAGTATTCCTTAAAAGTACTTACACTCAGTCCAAGCAGAAGCACCGACTGTTAAATCTAGATAATGCTATGATGATTAGGATTTTCCTTTAAAAAAAAGGACAGCTACGGCCACCATTCAGACATAAATTTAACCACAGGGTCGTTCATCTTGTCTTATTAACCTGTCATTGAAAGTCATTCATTCTACTTGCTACTTGTTTAAAATATTTAAGGCACAAGTGCCCCATGAGAGAAACTGTGACAAGTTAGCCCGGGTTATAATATCCAATCATCTTACTTTTTATAACCTCTTTTTCTTCCACCTCAAAATGATGAAATATGCATTTTCTTTCCCCTTTGGTTACAAGAAAATATGACTTTGTTGAAAGCAGAAGAAAAGATTAAAAAAAGTGAAGAGCCACTTGCGAGAGCGGCTGTGCTGGAAGTCAGCACGTTCTCCTAAAGCACACGTCCACGTTCCTGGCAAAATATTTGTTTAAACAGGCAGTTGAGAAAAATGACATGAAATGACGCATGAGGCCAACTGTGATGAAGGATGAGACATCAGGGCCAACACCGACCCACAGGAATAGAAGGAAAAAAAATGGGGAAATCTTCAGGAGGCGGTATTTCAGTTGGGTCCTAAGACGGGTGTGATTTTAACAGGCTGTGCCAAAAGAAAGGACATTTAAAAGTTCAGGTGCAGAACGAGCCAAGACACCGGGACAGGAAATGGCAGGTGTACTGGGTGGACACCAAGCCAGAGAGACTAGCAAGTAAGGTACAAGGAGGCTCATGGCCCGGCTCCAATTTCAAAGCAAACTTCTAAAGTTGTGCGAAGGGGATTAAGCCACTGATCCCTGCTGTAATCCTGGGACAGGTTAAAGTGAAGTGAGAAGCTAGAACCCAAGAGGGGCGAGGCTTTGCGCAGGGCGTGCAGGAAAGGAAGGCTTCACGGCCGACACCAGGCCAGGGAGGAGGGGCAGAAAGGAAGACCTGCTCCGTCCCTTGCACCCTGGCCTGCCAGTGACCCAGCACAGAGAGGAAAGGGAAAGAGGGTGAGGCCTGGGTTTCCAGCCTCGGAGGCTGAGGAGGTCATTATGGGAACAGGGGACCCAGGAGGAAAGGCAGACGCTGAGAGGGTCTACACCAGGCGCTCAGCATGGCAGCTCCACGACCCCCACGCCAGGGTGACAAGCCCAGGAGGACCCAGGGGTGGGACCCAGGGGTGGGACCCACGGGTGGGACAGAGCTGGCCTCCGCCCGGGGGTCGGTCAGATCTGGGACAGCAGCTTTCATGCAGCGTCACGGTCAACTACAGAAGTTCCCAACCAAATGCCGCCCTGCCCCGACGGGACCCCGGCGCCGGCCTGGGGACAGGCGAGGGGAGGCACTTACTGAGGCTGTGCAGGGGGTCGGCCGGTCCGGCCTGGAAGAAGCTGTGCACCCGCCGACTCTGCAGGAAAGCTCGGGAGGACGTGGAAAATAGCTGCCTGCGCACAAGGAGGAGAGGGTGTTAGCGCCATGCGGCCCGGCCTCAGCCTGGACGCCCAGGCCAGAGCACACAGCCGTTTACTGCAGGTATAAAAAACAGACAGTTTTCCTAAGGAAAAGAATATTATTTTCTAACGTACTTCCCATAGGAGGAAGTGGACAAAAGAAACCTATTTGCAAAAATCTAATACACAGGTGTATTTTTAATTTTCTGTAATCTAGTGGTACGGTTGCAATTCTGGCAGAAAAAATATATATACATATTATGATGTCCATGTTTTGCCCAAGTGGTCCAACAGCCACCTTTCTGCTCAGAGTGAGAACGGCAATCCCTTCGCTTCTTCCCAGGTGCTGTTTCCTCACCTGCCTGTCCCACGAGGGCACTTCCCACCCTCTGAACCGAAGAGCCTAGGACGCCGGGGTGCCGGGCACCTGCACCTGTGGGACGCGGAGGTCCGGGCAGTTACGAACACGACTGCGTCCTAAGGCAGCACTCACTGATGATTCCTTCCGCTGTGCTTCGTACCATGAGTGTGAGCCGTTATCTTTGAAAACCAGCTTTCCTCACATTTTATTAATGTAATTAAGACTTCAGCGGGAAGTCTTCTCAGCAAAGGGACCCAGCAACAAGGGGCACAGTTACAGGACCGTCTCCTGGAGAGTTTCCTCACGGATCGGAACACCAGCCCAACCACTTAAACGCTGAATTGCCCTGAGCCAGTTACTAACCCTTTCAGCTTTCCTCCCCTCCTAGGGAATGACACCACCAGCTCATCAAGGTTATGACACACACAGCACACGAAACTGCTCGCCCTGCTCAACATACACACCTCCTTCCATTACTTCTGAACACGTTAAATGCTCATTTAAAATTCTTAAATTTCTCCCCAAGGTGTTTGACCTGTCATTCATATTAATTATAAAGTCATTAGATACTGTACCAAGAGATGACCCTGTGGACCAAAATTACCTTGTACATTAGGCAGAATTGCTTCTTGGTATGCAAATGTGGAAATAAATATTCAATTGGAAGACAAACAGGGGAAATGAAGAGATGGGAGGAAAACTGAGCAATGAGCTGATCTAAATTTCCAGGTGTGAACACATTACCTACAGCTGGGGATTAAAACCCAACAGCAGTGGCGAAACCTGTTACTGGTTACATTTACACACCAGCCTGTCCACCTACAGACAGACACACCTTTAATTCAGGCTTGAGTCCCAAGAGACAGCCTAGATACCACCCACCGATCCATGAACCGAGTGCGGGTCCACCGTGTGGGTCCACCTTGCGAACACTGAGCCACGCAGACAAGCCGCACCTGAGATCAAGGCACAGGCCGGAAACTGGCATCCACACTAAAGTCAAGATTTCAGGAATGCAGAACCACAAAATGGTAATCATACCTGTCTATAAAAACCAAACTGGCTATAAACTAACATATTAAATAAGAAAAACGAGATTATATTTTGAAAGGACAAAAACCACCCAACCCCAAAGGTACATTTCAGTGCCATATTTCTCTCTTCCTAATTTACAGTGATCTGGAACTGAACTCACGCACCACGTCCTGTACCAGCCCCATCTCTACTGCTCCTATAAGCTCATTTTCTATTTCCCATGTATAATAACTGCCCCTTCCTCTACAATCGCTCCTTTTCTTAAGTGACATGAATGATAATCATACTAACCCAAAATTCACAAACTGAGAATGAGGTCTTCTCACATCCTATTAATGGTTTTGGGACCACAAACCAGTCACACAAATCAAAGATTTTTTTTTAAGGGAAATATGGGGGGGGGGGGCGTAGTCTAAAAATATAGTTTTTGAAGAGTACAGTCTTTCCAAGCAGGATACAAAACCCTAAAACCGTCAGAGAAAAAGATTGATAAATCCTATCTCAGAAAAATTTAAACTGCCCACATGGTCAAGAAATAACAACAAACAGGGCTCCTTTATTTAATTCAACAAATAATTTATAAATCAGTAAGACCAATAAAAAGTGGAAAGGACTGAAAAAGCCATTCACAGGAAAGTGCAAATAGAGACTAACTACTGACTCAAACACAGACTAAAATAAGATACAGTGTTCGGGGCACCTGGGTGGCTCAGTGAAGGTTAAGCATCTGCCTTCGGCTCAGGTCATAAACTCAGGGTCCTGGGATTGAGCCCCACATCGGGCTCTCTGCTCAGCGGGGAGCCTGCTTCCTCCTCTCTCTCTGCCTACTTGTGATCTCTCCGTCAAATAAATAAATAAAATCTTAAAAAAAAAAAAAAAAAAAGATACAGTTTTCCTCTCTAAGATTGGCAAAGATGAGAGATGGAGAATATCTTACATCTGCTGAGGTACAGAGATCCAAATGCAAGACTTCCAGAGTATCAAGGGCTGCTACCTCCTTAGAATCTTCAGAAGTAACTTGGAATCATCACATATTTAAAAATGCATAACTTATGGCCAAACAATTTCAATTCTAAAAATTTCTCTCACAGATAAACACATCCAAATGTGTTAAGAAACATATGTGGATATTCACTGTAATACTGTTTGTAGTCTCAGAATATTTAGAATCAGAACGGTCATTAAGTACACTCATTATGATACCAATAAAAATAGATTATGTGGCAAATAAAAAGGCAGCAATCTTTTGACATGTACCGATGTACTACCACGTCCAATATATTTAATAAAGAGTAAGTGGCAGGAAAGTGTGCATAGGATAATTTCATTTGCACAGTAAATATGCACAAATACATAAATACAAGGGCATGCATATGCACAGAAAATTTCTGAAAAGTTACATAAAATTTTTGTAAGGAAGGCTATTTCTAGTGACTAAATGTGGAGAAAGGGCAATTCAGGACTTTCAGCATCACACCTTCCTCTACATTCTTCACAAGTAGTTCAAATAACACCTTTATAGTAAAAATGATCTTAAAACACACGCACCCACACGCCTCCATGATCATCACTGAGGAGAACCCTAAAAGCTGTTAATAAGGAAGAGTCAGACACATACTTCTTAATTGCCATCTTAGCCAGGAACCAAATTTCTAAAAGTGGCTCCTTATGGAAAAATTTTTTCCCCTCTTAAAAAACCTCACACTTAGAGAGAAGTTGCAAATACAGTAAAAAATACCTTTCTGAACCATCAACAGCTGATCTCGGACACCCTAACCCCTGGGGAGACATCGGTATCTCCTACAAAGACATTCTCTCACAATCAATAATGGGACATTATCACTTCATGATAAATTAAGACCTAATCCTCAGACCCCAATCAAGTTTCTCCAACTGACTCCGAAGTGTCCTTTTTACCACCAAGACCCAGTTCAGGTCCTATGCCGCACCCAGCTACCATGAAAGCTCCTCGGCCCTCCCGTGGCTCTCATGGTTTTAAGAGGACAGCCCCTGTGGTTTATGGAATGGTCACAACTTTGGTTTGTCTGATGTGCCCTCGCAACCAGATTCCAGATTCGTAGCAGGAATCTTAGAGGACTGAGGCTTTGTTTTTTTTTTTTGCTACAGCCCATTGTGTGGTGATTCTGACTGACACCCTATCACTCACCAAGTTCCCGGTCCTGGATTAGAGAGGGACCTGTTGGGCTTCACCACTCTAAAGCCGCCCTTCCTCCTTTTAGGAATAATAAGCATTACTGTGTGGGAAAGGACTTTGATACTATAAAATATCCTCATTCAAGCTACTCATTATTTATTTCAACAAGGACTCGTGGCTTTCTCCTCTATTCGATGTTACTGTTTTATTTATTTTGATGTTCGATTTGCTCCAGATAGGACCATAGGAGCCCCTTCAAGCCGGTGTCTGGAGCCCCGTGACTGAGCCGCTCCACTCCCGGAGCGCTACCACGCCGTCTGGCCCAGAAGGCCCACCTCGCACTGCTCCAGCGCCAGCGCTACGATCACTTCTTCCTCCGAGGAGCTCTAGTTCCGTGCAGAGCGGAATGGCTACAAGTCAAGCTCTGGGCACCAGGCATTCCCATGGCAACTGGCTGTGGCTGCTTCCAGACCTTCTCAAAGAACAAGGCCAGGGAACACAGGTGTACGCACACAGCCGTATTTATTTCCGTATATATACCCAAAGTCGCGTCCCTATCTTCGATGCCAATCAGATGCTCCAGGGTGCATTCTGGCGGTCTTCCTTCCCGTACTGTAACCCCGTTCCCCAACAGAAAGACACCTGCGCCTCACGGTTCTTAACATACTTCCATCAGGTCAACCCCGTAGGCATCTATTCCCACTCCTGCTCCCTCCCACCTCCTGTGCAGGTGCCCTCCTGACACCAGCGGAGCTCGAGCGCCTGCCGGCCACCTCTCCCACCGTGCCAGGCCTCCCAGCACCATCCCTGTGACTGAATGACACCTCATTCCACTTAGGGCCCCTTTTCTAGTCCCTTAAGGTGCGTCCTCCGAAAGCGCTGCTGCCTCCGGCCTTGCTCTGAGTGGCTTGAGGACGTATGTGTTCGGGACAGGGAGGGACTCGATGAGGACTGTTAAAAAGGACAGCCCTCTGAAGAGCGCAGGCACTGGGATTACTACGGCTTGAACCACTGCTTAGCGCATCTCCTAGAGGTCATATGCATCAAGTTCTAATACTTAAGCTGAATAACAGATGCCTGAGAACACGGACGAGTATTTCAGAAACAGCACCAGCAGCACAAAAACCAGATCGATCAGCTACTAATAAACTCTAAGGGTTTTCTAATAATTAAAAAGTGATCCTGGAACAAAATTAAGATTGTTGAGAGGAAAAATCCAGGAACATGTTATCTACCTAGAAACATGGGAAATCAGTACTATAGGAAAGAATCAATTCATTGTTTGGAAAGAAAAATAGATTTCGATCCTGGTCTCACTTGGTGAAACAAAATAAATCCAAAACAAACAATAAAAATAACAGAAACTATCCCACCCACAAAAAGTAAATTGATCGTGTTTCAAGAGAGGGATAGCTTCAAGCCTTTCGAAGTAAGTAAAGAACATATATGGCCCAAATTCAGAAGCTACCAAGTGAACAGCCGGTCTCATTCCTACTCCCAGAGCCCCTCTTCTTCCCTGGACACATGCATCTTTACTACTGTGTTTTTCAGAAATATTCTTTGCACACAAACACATACATATCCTTTAAAATGGTGACATTCTAGTAACTGTTCTTGCCTGGCTCTCCCCCAGCACTCCGGAAGGCACCTTCTGCTCTCTGTTGTTCTTCTGCAGTAAGGCCACAGAGCATTCCAATGAATGTCCCATGACATTAAAATGACTCATCCTGTGAGTTAACCAAGTCTCCATCAACATCTAGCTATTTCTAGTCTTTTCTAGTCAAAAGTTACAGCACTCAATCTTTGCATGACAGTGGGACTACTCCTGTATGATAAATTACTAGAAATCCCACAACATCAGCCTACGCCAGTCAGAATAGCTAGTATCAAAAATATAAGAAATAACAAGTGTCAGTGAGGATGTGGAGAAAAGGGAATCTTGTGCGTTGCTGCTGGGGATGTGAACGGTACAGCCACCATGAGAACAGCACGGAGGGGCCTCAAAGTATTAAAAATAGAAGTACTGCACAATCCAGGAATACCACCTCTAAATATTTACGCAAAGAACAGGAAAATGCGAATCAGCAGAGCCATACGCACTGCTGTACTGAGCGCAGCCTTACTCACAACAGCCAAGACGCGAAAGCAACCCACGTGCCCATCAACAGGTGAATGGATCAATTCTTGGCTTCGGGCTAAGATCAAGTGAAGAAAATGTGGTACACACCATGGAATACTACTCAGCCACTAAAAAAAAAATGAAATCTTGCCATTTGGGACAACATAGATGGACCTAGAGGGTATTACATTAAGCGAAATAAGCCAGAAAGAGAGAGACAAACACCATATGATTTCACTTATATGTAGAATCTAAAAAATGAACAAAACAATAGAAACATACTCCAATACCGAAAATTAAATTAAGAGGTACAAAATTAAATTAAGAGGTACAAAATTAAATTAAGAGGTACAAAAATTAAATTAAGAGGTACAAACTTCCAGTTACAGAATAAGTAAGTCATGGAACTATAGTCAATGATACTATAACTTTGTGTAGTGACAGATGGGGACCACTCATGTTGTCCTGTTATCCTATTATATACATAATTGTCAGACTGCTGTGTTACATACCTGAAACTAACACAATGTTGTATGATGACTATACTTTAATTAAAACTAAATTTAGGGGGGCACCTGGGTGGCTCAGTGGGTTAAGCCTCTGCCCTTGGCTTGGGTCATGATCTTGGGGTCCTGGGATCAAGCCCCAGGTCAGGCTCTCTGCTTGGCGGGGAGCCTGCTTTCCCCTCTCTCTCTGTCTTTCTGCCTACTTGTGATCTCTCTGTCAAATAAATAAATAAAATCTTTAAAAAATAAAAACAAACTAAACTAAATTTAGGGGTACCAAGGTGGCTCACTTAGCTAAGTATCCAACTTGACTTTGGCTCAGGTCATGATCTCAAGCCTGCTAAAGATTTCTCTCCCTCCCTCTCCCTCTGCCCCTCCCCACCCAAAAGAAATTTATGTTTAAAAAAAAAAAAACTAAATTAAAAATATTTAAAATTTAGGGCACCTGGGTGGCTCAGTGGCTCTCATAAAGGCGCAGATTCTTAGCCCACAGTGCAGGAATGGGCTTGGTCCTGCGATGTACTGGGTGACAGGGTGAAAGAGGACTTCCTCCTGGAGACGTCCTAAAGATGCACACTCCGCCGCTCTCCACACCCCAGAGCCTGCCAGCTGGCCTCCTCTCTATCTCCTCCCAGGCCACCGGCCAGGTTCATGCTCCAGACTGCCTTCCGCCCCCCAGGGTCACAGCTGGAGAAGCTCCCTCCTGAGTCACCTTGGAGGCAGCGGTCTGAGTGTCCCCACCCCCTACGGCCGGGTGCTCAGCGTGTGCCTCGCAGACCAGGAGCACTCCACAGCCCAGTACATCGCAGGACCAAGCCCATTCCTGCACTGTGGGCTAAGAATCTGCGCCTTTATGAGATCCCCAGGGATGCAGGAGCTCCCTGACTTTTGAGAAGCACAGGGGACCCTGGAATTTGACCACCTCTCCCTCACCATCATCCCCGGAATGCTCGGTGACCACTTGCTCCCCGGCTGTCTCTGAGCCCTCCCGCTGGGCGTGCTGAGCCACCCCAGAGAGCCAGGTCTTCAATGAACAGCTGCGCACCTCCCTGCTTGGACTAGAAGCCTGTGAGCCCGTCCGGGTGGGGGTGCTCCCCTGCCCTATCACGAGGGCTGCGAAGGTGGGGGGACTCCCCTGCAGCTGCCTTCCAGACACTGTGCCCTCTGTCGTAGTCACTCTCCCGCAGTCCTACTCGGCTTAGCCCCTGCCTCGCTGTCTCCCCCATTCCTGGTCCTCTGAGGAGTCTAGAACTTTCCAAGCCCACACGGGTGATCAGCCAACACTCTGGGCTCTTAGCCTTGCTGCCTCTTCCCCAGTGTTTTCCTCCGTCTGTGTCTGCCTCTGCTCGACCCTGGATCGTGTCATTCAATGAACACACAACACACCCCTCTCCTTCCCAGATTTCTGCTTCTCTCCCTCGGGGAGCGAACATCCTCCCTTCTTCCCAGCCCGCCCCATCCTGAGAGTGCTGGCTCCCCGGCACAGGGGGAGCGCCAGGCACTGAGCAACAACCCCTCTGCCCACTCCCGGCCTCGGCAAGGCTGGGCAAGGCGACTCCACAAAACGGGGCCAGCTCGGGATCGGACGGTGGGCGGGATGCCCCCCTCAAGCCCAGAATCTAGCCCGTATGTTTCAACTCTGCTTTTCTTTAGTTTACTTATTAATCCCTACAAGTCGCCAAGAAAACGGCATTGTTTCCTCGGCCATGACTGCCCTCATTTCTCTCTCCTAAAGGGAAACCCTCACAGAAGGGGGAGTTGCAGCAATTTAACAATCACGGAAACCACACCCCAAACCTCTCAGAGTCACAGCCACCGGTCCGCCTCGGAGTTCCCTAATTCAGGCATTTCAGGCTCTGACCGGCTTCATTACCGCTTACTCCCACGGCGCTGGGTTCTTCAACTGCGGTTCACGCTCCTGTCCGGCTCCCCTATCCTCACACTGGGAAGCGGTCTGTTTTTAAACACTGCATGTGCTTCCCTAAACTCCTCTGCCCTGGTGTCCCTTCATCACATGGCAAAAAAGTCCTTATCCAACCATCTGCTTTCCTAGCACTTGAACCTGAAATGCTGGAAAGATGTTTTTAAAAATCCACAGAGCACGACAGCCCGAGACCACTAGAATTTACTGATATTCCATCTCAAATGGGCTCCAGGCCCTGGCCAGTCGACGAGGTTTCCTGCATCAGATTGTGCACGTCCCCACACAAGTCCTGGACATCCCTTCTGCTCTCCAACTTCCGGTCCCCACCCTCAGGGTAGCCATTCTTAAGCAGATTCTTACTTTAGGAAAAAATAGAAGCCAATAGGCAAGAGATCCCTCCACTTCCCATCACGAAATAAGCATGTTTACCCACATCCACACCCATCCTGCCCACACAGAGCCCCTGGGCCACCATTACCCCACTTGCCTGCAGCACGCTCCGGGAGCTGACCCCAGTGCTGTGCCTGACCCGCCATGTCCCAGCCGTCGCCACTGTAACTTCCCCACCCTACAGAAGAGCTGGTCTTCAGAGCGTTAATTTCTTTTACTTTCCAACCCATTAGCCTAATCTTACTTGACAACTTAAAATAGAAAACATCTCTAAAGTTGAGCTCTTGGACAAGGAGCTCTTTTAATAAATATTTTATGGAGAAAACAAGAGGGTCACTGTATATTGGTATATTTTAGAAGCAATTATTTATATCGGAGAGTTGAGGAGTCCAGTGATCAAAGTAATTAGTTTGATGTTTCCTAGTGTAAGCCTAGACCCAAATAACACACAGATAAAAAGTCCATTTTAAGAAGGACCACAGAAAGTGATCTCCCTTGAACTCCATTCTAAGACCCCCGATGCCTACCATCTCATCGGTGACACCGCTGTGACCGCGCCAGTGAACTGTTACCTTAGGATGGGCTCTAGGTCAGGATGTCGCCGTTCTTCCCTTTTCAATGAACCCTGATTCAGGGCTCTTAAGATGGTCTTGTCAAAAGTCTCTGAAGACACTTCCTTTGGGAGCTAGAAAAGAAAAACAGCAAGGCCAATGTTAAGCTTTCACTTAACACTAAGTAGGTTACAAACCAGAGGCATGAAAGGAAGATAAATGTCTCTTGCTCAGTCATCATCCCAAAACAGTTCCTTCTCCAAATCTTCAGGACACAGGCCCCGTACTGAAGCAGCATTGATTTTTCTACTAGGAAACGGTCTTCTGCCTTCTGGGCACACCTCAGGGCTCTGGCACAGGGCAGAACAACCCGGCAGCCTTCAGCGCGCTCCTGGGACACGCCCGCAAACCGCTCACGTTCTAGGTGCCACGTGCCACATGGAAGTGACCATCCGCACGGAAGCGCTTCAGTGACATGGAACTACATTTTGCCTAGCGGGGCCACGATTATTTTAATCCTCAAGCAGGATTCTGGAAGTGTTATCCCTGCCTTTACAGTTCCCACCCTCGCGCCTCCTGCTCCGCATCTGAATCTCAGGCAATGCCAGACTGACAGGCCGACGCACCACATAAAGAACTGAGCGTGAGGCGGGGGGCGAAAACTCTCTGTCTTGCTCACGCACTAACTGAAGGGTGAGTAACCCTCTCCGCCACGTGCCGGTGGTACCCGCACAGCGATGTACCAGCAGCCACACACACAGAAAATCATGACTTGGCCAAGAAAGGTTTTATTTAAAAACAAGATTTTAAGTCATTTTGTTTATTAAGTAGCTCACTTTTAAAAAATTCCTAATGAAGCAATCATTTATAAAACTAACTTCCCAAGTCTTTCAAGAATTTCAAGTTTTAAACTTAACCTCTGATAATGAGTCTTTACAACGAACTCCTGAATTCCTGGCACTTTTCACTAAAACGAGGAGCAGAAGCGTTAACACAGTCCCCGAGGAGCTGTGGGAAGAGAACAATGTGACAAACTGTCAGCTCACACGCTGCTCTCAACAAATCCGCGTTCTGAGTCAACAATTCAGGAACAGAAAACTTCACAAAGACAGCATAAAGCATCACTAATTCTAGGCAGTGAGACTATGGAATCAAGATGTTTTGTCAGAATGGTTCTGGTTCTCTGACCTCGGGGCACGGCGGGAGGCCCTGCCGGCCCCCTCACACCCGCTGCGCAGAGCCAGGCCTCAGGTCACTATCGGGAAGAAACAGCTCCCGAATCTACACATTTTCCAGAGAAAGGACTATTTCAGTATTTATATTATTTTAATACAGATGCTGTAGTACCCATTTTATGCATGTATTTCCGTAGTTTCTGTACACAGCCAAGGCGAACCAGCCTCGGTGCAGTCTGTTCCCACCGCAGAATCACTGCTGGCCCTTGCAGCGCCGGAAGGCACAAGCACACACGTCTCCGCCTGGTCACCGACGGCGCACGTGATGGGCCAGAGCACGGATGTGCAGTCATCAGTATTTGCGAAATGCTTTATTTTCAAGTGGTTTTTATCTTCAATTTCCAAGGACTATTTCTAGTCCTAGAGGAAGGCACATTTGCTAAAAATACAGCTTTAAATCATGTCTCTTCTATTCTAGTCACTTTTGAATTTCCTCACCTCTCGGTCTGCGTTCCAGGCCCAGTCCCCACCCCCCGGCCCCAGCTCAGCCTCGCACCAGCATAGAGAGTTTGGGAAGCATTTCTCCTCGCTAGCACAAGCTTCATTTTAAAAACCTTGAGGCCTGGGGCGCCTGGATGACTCCGTCAGTTAAGCGACTGCCTTCAGTTCAGGTCATGATCTTGGGGTTCTGGGATCAAGCCCCGCATCAGGCTCCCCGTTCAGCGGGGAGTCTGTGTGTCTCCCTCTCCTCCCTGTACATGCTCTGTCACCATCCCTGCCTCTCTCTCAAATAAAATCTTAAGAAAAAAAAATTCAAAACACTGAGGCCTAATGGAGAGCCACCGTTCTCATTCAGTTTCCGTAACTCTTCTCAGTCACCCCTCATTCGTTCAATCAACAAAGAGTCAAACCCCAACCCTGTCCTTGGCCCTGCCATAGGCTCCGTGGGTAGAGCCGTGTAGGAAGCCGCGAAGCCTGCCTGCGTGGAGCTTCCAGCCTCGCAGTGAGATGCAGACAGCTGTCAGACGCAGCTTCAGAGCAGCAGGGGAAGAGGGCCTGGGTGCGAGGACAGAGGCTGCCATTTACGTGGGAAAAAAGGGCTGAAAGCGCTGACCTCAGACTCCCTCTTCCACATTATAGCAAACAGTAAGTGCAGTTAAACAGCATCTACAAAGGTTAAAGGTTGTTAGTATGCACAGGCTGTCAAAAGGACACTTTGACTCGTAACTTTCATAGACAATTTTAAAAGGTAAAAAGGAGTTAAGATAAATGGTAAACTTGAAAGGATGTTTGAGAAGAGGCAATTAGTTTCCAGAAGCATGCAACGTTGCCAATTATTTCATGTAATGATAAGGCATCTGTCCCACTTTAGAAAAATTCTATATTCAAAAGTTGACTAACTAGAGGTATCATTAACTACCATGATTCTGAAGAGTGACTTAGTTAGAGGGGGCGGTATTTTCTTCAAGCACTTAAGCTTTTAGAAAAATTGGACAATTGCAAAAAAAAAATCTGTCAGGACGAAGAATGAATGAGCTGAAGCTTAGGGAAACCCAAGAGAAGAGACTCTGCCCCATGCCAGGCCCGAGGCTGGAGTTCAGTCACATGCTCTCCATTGAAGTCTCTTGGCAGCACACGGGACAGATGGGTAGCACCCCGATTCCATAACGCCTCAGGGAACTGGCCTTGACACGTGGCAGCCCTGGACCCCCACCGTGCCAACTCCACACTGCAAGACATTTCAGCCTCAGCTCCATCTCCCTGCAACCTACCCTCCAGCGTTAGACTCCACCATGGAAAGGGCAACCCAAGAAAAAGAAACAAAGCACGTTGCTTTCTGACCCGTAGGACACCGGTTCATGACTACTTGCCCTTCAACTTGGATAGATTTATTCTACTGAGACAGAGAAGTCAGATATAAATGGGAGAGATTTTAAAAGCACAGGTGTGGCGGTGGTGCAGGCCAGCCCTTCCCAGCTTATTCAACAGGCAGACCGTTAGCCAGGAGCTAGTATTCCTGGGGAGCCGAGGGCCCTCTTCTCTGCACAACAGCGCTCCTGCGCCCCGTCCTTCCATGTGGGACCTTCACCAACTGAAATGAATGACCCCTCCCCGCCCCGCAGTTAGGTCACCATCTTCAAGTGGCAGAAGGCGCTCTCAGCCCTTAACCAGGAAAGCGCACTTTAAAATAAGCTGAAGGAAGACATTCAAGTTGTCCCTGGGTGTTAGTGGACAAACACTGTGAAAGCCCACGGAACCATGTCGCCCACAGAGCCAGCACCTACCAGGCGGCTCTTAGTTCTGCCACCTGGCGACACAGTGACTTCCAGCTTTCAGAACGGAGACCCACCACGTGATCTGAAAGACTACCTTTACAGTGACAAGCAGACAACTTAGAAACCAGCATGGTGCTGAAAGTTTCCCATGTTACAGGTTCAATAACTACATCCCACCTTCACCCAAAAGTTAGTAATGGAGTTGGGAATGTTCCCTGGCTTCTGGACTTTCTATCTCCTTATTAGAAAAATATTTTAAAGTATATTTGCTTATTGAGAAATAGGAAGGTACTGGTTAACCATTTAAGCCCATTTCCTCCTTTTAATATTTAGCTCGACTCATACACACTTCAATAAAATAGAATTTAAAGAAACGGGCAAGAGTTTGACCAAAATGACCTGAGATACCTTTTACCTCTGCAGGTCAATGGAAGATGTTTCCATTATCCCTTATTCTCAACACTCTGGAGAGTCTATCACAGTGGGGTGGGGGGTGGGGGGGTGGCAGGAACCAAGGGACATGGATTTAAGGAAGTCCACACAGGGAGCTGACGAGCTGTTAGGGCTCAGAAGCACAACAAAGGCTGACAAGCCTCCTCCCATGGTGCAGACACACCCTTTCACAGGAAGCACCCTCGCAAGCAGCCACCATTAATATACACCTTGACAAGGAACAAGGAGTTAAGGTTCCACTTCTTTTAAATGTGGAAAACCCTTCATTTCCTTCTATGGGTCACATAAGAAAACTTGGGTTTAAAATAACATGACATTTTCTATAGGTGATATTCGTGGAGAATTCTAAGTCAACCTTCATATACGTAGTTCAACCTTCCTGGTGTCTGTCTTGATACTGAGGTTTCTGGATTCTACATACTACGTAAAAATCATTTTAACAACAAAATCTGTACTTTTACCTTCAGTAGAAATTCCTGTAGTTCTTGGTGGGTTTTTGTTACTGTTGTGACTGAAAGATCAGACCAATTTACCTGATTAAAAAAAAAAAACACACACACACATATTATATAGTTATTTCTTAGGCAGGAACTGGCTGAAAAAAAACCACATGTAAAACAAAGGGCCTTAAATTTTATTAAAATTAACAACTAGAAGTATAAAGTTAATCTGGCATTGTCATTAATTTCCTCAAAATCGTTAAAATTAATGGCACATTGACATACTCTACTCAAAAAAATGTTTTAATAATTCCTTTCACATCGCATGGTTTGGTAAAGTTGTCTTTTAAAATGTGACTACATTATAGTAATTTTTCAAAAGGGAGAAGTTGCATGACTCTAAAATGACACTTTTGACGGTATAGATCTATATAGCAAGAAAGATAAAAATTCTATCTCCTGGAAATTATTAAACATAAATTCTTCAGAGAAATAGTTAAGAGTTTACTGCCCCTCTTCAATAGTACCACATTGTATTTTTATGGGATATATGGCCTATGAAGAGATTTCATCTTTATCTCAATTCTTTAAAATCCTTTATGGTAGATGGAGCAGGTTTGATGATCTCCCATTTCCAGATGGAGAAACTGAAACTCTAATGGTTCCCTTACTGACGTCTGACCCCAAGGAAGCAGAAGAGCCGGACTGAAATCTGTTATGCCACTTTCCCTCTTGGACACTTTTAATTCAGTGGACTGGATGGCGGCCCACTAATAATGTCTACTTTACAATGATCTGAGCCAAGTGAAACTTACATTATGCAAATACCTCAGTCTTACCAGCTAGTCATACCGTTATTAATCAGACAGTTAATAACAGATAAGAGATTGTATCTACCAACCCTAAAAGCAAATATCCTCATTAACTGGCACATCTTTTAAGTGATTTTTAATTATTCGAACGTTCGCTGAGCAGCTACTTGTGTCAGACACTGATCTCAGTGAAAGGGACACAGGAGTGGACAAGACAGCCGAAGTCTCTGCTGGCTGCGGTTCAGGGTCTGGTGCATGAGACAGATTACAACAAATGAATAGTTAAGACTTCCCCTCGGGGATCCGGGCTCCAGAGAAAATGAACAGGGCGTGGGGCAGGAGCAGGACAGCACATCAGAAAGGTGCCAAGAAAGACCTCACAGGAGGGAGCGTTTGAGCCGGCCTAGGAGTCGAAGGGGTGGGAGCTGTGCCACGGCCTGGGAAAGGCTGTTCCAGAGCTGGGATGACAAAGGCTTGGAGGAAGAAACAAGCTAAGAGCTCCAGCAACAAACGGAGTACTTGTGTAACTGCCTGAAGAGAGTGCAGTGGCTTGTGCCACGGGTTGTCATCACGTTAAGTGAAATATGTGGAGACAAGGACTTAAAATTTGCAATCTGAGGCTACTCCTCACACGGAGCAGAAGCCAGAGCTCTGACATTCCTCAACAAATGCACTGAGCAAGTCGGACACAGTGGGATGACAAAGGATGAAGAGTCCTGCTCTCCACGAGCTAATAACCTGCTGGAGAGGAAAAACGTCACCCAAACGGAAGACCGGGAAGCTGGTGAAGGAAGGATACCGCGGAACGAACGGAAACACACTCTGCCGGGGCATCAGAAATGACTTCATGAGAAGGCACAGCTAAAGTTTGGCGAGCAATACCTTTGGGGAAGAACTGAAGTGAGCGAGCACAGAAACGTGGCGTCGGTCCGTTGGGCTTCAAGGCGCTCAGTCCAACCTTGGGAGAAAGGGCTAGACAGCGAAGCCCGAGCAGGGAGGAGGAAGCAGGACGTGGACGAGGAATCCACATGACAGTCAACAGGCAAAAAGGAGACATGGGGAGGGACAAGGCTGGACTCTACGGTTAACTAGACAGCTGTCTGAAGGACAGAATGACAGGAAAGCAATTAGAGATAAGAAGACAAGGCGACAAAGGCCAGGGAATAAAAACCTTCGTGGAGAAAGAAGAGGAGGAGAAAAGTATCAGGGAAAACCATGCCAGGAAAAGACAAGGCCCATGATCTCGATTTAAAAAATACTAGAGAAAATGTTTACTTTTACTTTTAAAGATACATCTTACACCTTAAATCGAAGGCTCTTACTTTTTTTTTTTTTAAATAAAATCGTCAAGTAACTTTAATGTGATACAATTAAAAACTTGGCAAACCATGCAGCACATATGAAAACAGGACATTCCCTTAATTAAGACAAACGTATGTATACGTACAGCTTTTTCTTAAATTAGCAAACCTGCTGTAAGTTTTTCCAAAGATCAATTTTCATTTTTCCCAAAAGGTCATTTAACATGGTACATGAGAGCCCGTTGGGGCAGAGGGGCTTACTTTGAACGTGTACTCCCAGTACTTGTCAGCCCTTTTTCTCTGGACTCCTTTCAACATTATCTTCTCAATGTGCACGGCTGAAAGAGAGAAAACACGAGGACTGGTTCCACAGATGCAGGCTTCGGTCACCCAGTCCGACAAGTGCTAAACGACTAAGCTATTTAGCTTCACCTTTACTACTGGTCTTAAATCACGACATAAAACTGAAAAGCGCAGAAGCACAGCATCGTGCTGTTCATCCGTGAATTTTTTCCCATATCCATTAAGCATGCCAAGGACCTCAGCAGTTCTCCAAGCATCCTGTTAAGCACCAATAAATAATAAATAAAATACACCTACAGGAAAGATTATTTTTCTAGAGGACCATCTTCAAAATGTTTGTTATTCCAATTACCGCCAACAGCACTTTATTCAATTTTTCATGCATGGTAGGTATAAACTAGAAAATACCTAGTTTTTGTTTAAACTGAAAAAAGAACTATGGGGCGCCTGGGTGGTTCAGTGGGTTAAGGCCTCTGCCTTCAGCTCGGGTTGTGATCCCAGGGTCCTGGGATCGAGCCCTGCGGGGCTCTCTGGCTCAGCAGGGAGCCTGCTTCCCTTCCTTTCTGCCTGCTTGTGATCTCTGTCTGTCAAATAAATAAATGAAGTCTTTAAAAAAAAAAATAAGTAAACTGAAAAGAGAACTTTCAAATGTAATACATAAAACTGATAAAAATTTCTTTCCAATTGGGAATTTAGAAATTGTTGTTCTCAACAGGACCCTTAATATCATATAATAGTATTATAAATGTAATGTTATTAATGAACTTCACTGTAAAGCTTCACTATAGCAAAATTTTTCACAACTGACTATACACAATTAAAGTAGTGGTCCTAAATTACATATGTAACTCTGAATTGAACTAGGTAAGATGCCACCTTATTAATGAAGTAAGCAAATGTGCAAATTCCGGAACTACTCATTTAATACCATCTTTCAGGAAGTAAGTGTCTTTACAAATTGAAAACGGCCAGGCTACTAACCGCAATACAGGGACTTGGGGGGGGGGGGGGAAGGCAAGAGAAGCTGTTTCTCAGGGTATGAATAGAAGAAACAGCATGTAAGCACTAATGAGACTGTAGTCACGAACATGACAAAGGTCATGGGAGTCAGGAGAGGGACTCCACAGACTAGGGTCACTGTTAAATTCAGGGGGCAGGAGATGGTGAAGAAAAGGAAAAAAATTTACTCGGAGAGGAAAAAGTTGAAATAGATGAAGGAGAATACACAAAGTAACAGAAGCAGACAGAAGAATAAGACGGTTGTAGACCACGGAGAGTGAGCAATGGGGAAACAGGAAAGGGAAAGGAACAGACATTTGGGGGAAAGCAGACACTCCTAACAAAGGAGATACCACCACCATTATTTTGTGCCAAATTTCCATACATATACAGTGTTTGGTGGCCCGCTTCTAGGAAAAGGTCCCCTCACTGGGCGAGAAATGCTGAGGACGGAAACAAAAGAAAATCTCAAAAGCCAGGTGGGAAGCCTGAAGTCCTCAGATCTGACGCGGTACAACCACGGCGAGTGCGGGGCAAGGAGGGCCGCCGTTTTCTTTCATGTTAAATTATGTAAAGGACGATGCTATTTAATAACAACCATCCGAACCAATCTACGTTCAGAAAATACAAAGCACCTCTACTTCCGCCAGTCCGTGGGCCAGGCAAGGGTAGGGGACCACCGGGGCATTATGGGGTAAGGGAATGGGGCTAGGTCTTCAGGCTGATCTCTCAGAATCAAGATGAGCATGACAAGAGTATGGTGAGGGATGGCCGGTAAGCCATCCCTAATAAGTCCCTCCGGCCCTCATAAATTAAAACTAAGCAGCAGAGATCACATGCGTTGGTTCAAAACTAAAGAACGTGAGAAAAATCACCGATAGTACCATCTTGTGGGTGTTAGTATTTTGATGTCATTTTTTGTTTTTCTAAAATATTTTCTATTAAAAAAAAAAAAAGGACCTTCATTGAAGAAGCAAACTCTGCTTTGGGTCACTCGCACGTGCAATGAGTGTGGCTGAAGGAGACGATCAGTCAGGTAGTTCTATAGTTTTGAACAGGCAGGAATAGGTAATTATGTAGACTTTCTAAAATACATTAAACATGCATACCTATTTTTCCTCTTGTGAGGAAAAATGCACTACACAAAAAGGACTATTGTTGGTCCTGAGAGGAGACAAAATGATGTTGATTCAAAGCTGCCATAACTGGGTGTGACGCTTACTGCACACACTTCACTGGGCCCAGGCTACCCGGGGGGCATCTATGTTCTCCATTTCAATTTTCCCCTCAGGTTAACTGACTCCCCGAATATTAAGAGAAGTGAATATCTGAGCTCCCTTCTTTTCAGATGGAAATGTCCTTTCAATTCCCCCATCCCAGCCCTCTTGAAATCTGCCTTACTGTAGGAAGCATGGGTTTGTAAGAAATTTCTTCACTTTCTTACAGTGAACTTCCGTAAAATTTCTTTTTTTAGGAAATGCTGAGCACATTCTCCAAATAAAGCACTCAACCAAATACTTTGGGAAAATGTGAAGGTTTCTGCACTCCAAAAGTATGCAACTAGATTTAAGAAAACCAACTGCAAGGCAGAACCAAGTAAACACAAGTCAGGACGGGCCAAGGGTTGAGAAGCAGGAGCCCAGATGCATATCCGAAAGGTAAGGGACTTGGGCCTGAGCCAAACGTAGGACCTGGAGGATATCTCTACTCCAAAAAAGAGAGAAGAATTAGAGTTAACCAAGGTAACTAGCACTCTGCAACCTTCCCCTGTAGTTTACAAAACACAAGCATACCAGGAAGCCTGGGTGACTCAGTCATTAAGCGTCTACCTTCGGTTCAGGTCATAATCCCAGGGTCCTGGGATCGAGCTCTGCCAGCATCAGGCTCCCTGCCTGGCATGAAGCCTACTTCTCCCTGTCTTCTCCCTCTCCCAGTGCCCCTGCTTGTGTTCCCTCTCTCACTGTGTCTCTCTGTCAAATAAATAAATAAAATCCTTAAAAAAACAGAAACAAAAAAACAAGCATACCTTCTCGCTGGGTTCTATGAGGTGCCACAGGAAGTCCATCGTGAGGTATTGGGGCTTGTTCTAGTAAACTGGCCTCGTTACTTGGCGTGTAATCACCATGAGCAGAATCGTTCTAGGTGAGAAAGAGGGGCACATGTTAGTCTACTGCACAGTCTAAGAAGAGTCAACTCCACAGAAATAAACGATATTCAAGTCTTATACTTGTAACAGCAATGATTTTAACAGCAACTTTTAGAGCTCAAATAGCTGATTATATGTTACGGGTAGAAAGGTACAAACTGGCATTCATCAGTAAGAAAAAAGAATCAATATTTATCTTCATTTCACAGTAATATTCCATCCATTATTTCCTGTCCCAATGTTCTTGGGACATACTGCACATTACGACTTGGGACTTCCCAGTAATGTCAATTCAAACCAAAGTGAACCAGAATCAAAGGAACACAGATAAAGGAGGATATCCTTTATGGTAATACCCCATATACATGAGAATTTTCTTTTTTACATTAATTTCACAATTTCTATTCACTACTTGATTTTAGTGATGGTCTAAAAGATGCTTTGGTAGGAAAAAGTTTTACAAAATGTTATCATCAGTATCTGCCAAATCTTTTCGAACAAGAATGAGTATGGCCAGTGGGTTTACCATTAGTCACAGTAGCCACCTAACAGCGACTGGGCCCTAAATTTGAGTTTGCTCAGCCAATCACTATCCTCAGTGAGCTGGAGGAAGTTTTACTTCTGAGAGAACTGCTGCCTGGAGTCAGGAAGGGCCTGCTTATCTCACCCACGGCTCTCCAGAACCAAAGCAGTGCATATATTGTTCCTACAACACACTGATTAAGCCAAAAAAATAAAACAGCCTTACAACTCTTTATCACAATGTACACCTTACACCTTCACATTCAGAATCTCAAAATACTACTCAGAACAAACCACCCCAGTTTTAACAGACAATTACAATTTGACAAACGTGCAATAATATACATTAATTTTTAAAAATTGTGTCAATTTAGAAATGAAGCAAACACAAGACGCAACACTTCCCTAGAATCCTCATTTAAAATATTTTGTTCTGCCATCTTAAAAATATTTTGTTCACGCATGCTGGCCTGACAGCAGGTATGAGCTGCACGTTGACAGCTCTATTTCTGGGAAGAAAGCATCCTATTAGACACTCCTGGGAGCTAAGCTTCAGCCTTATATATAGCTTGTCTTCCTGTAGAAACCCAAGGAAATAAGCATTTCTCTACACAGAACCACTTAATAAGAAGGACAGCACAGCTCTCTTCATCAACATCCAACTTCCAAATCATTTTGCATGATGGCATTCAACAATTTTCAGTATTAATGATTTTAAAAAGGTAGACCGCAAGAATCCTTCTAGCAACAACAAACTTATCTGTTTCCTAATCTAGATCATATAATCAATGACAAAGTCATAAAACAGCACTGGCCTAACACTGCTGTAAAAACTTCAAAAAAATCAATGTAAGTAAGCACTGTACTCCTCTCAAATACTTGTGTTCACTGGAAGTTTAGATGAGTAAGTCAACCATTTTTTTATAGAATATTTTTCTACACTGCTCATTTGTGATTCATAAATTAAAAATAACACCTTCAAATAGAAATGCAAAATCCGCCAAAAAAACAACAAACAAACAAACAAACCAGATAGTTTTCATCAGGGAAACGCAAATCAAAATCACACTGAGATACCACTTCGCACCCATTAAGATGGCTGTTCTCCAAAAAACACAGAACACGACGATGACTGGGGAGGATGTGGAGGAACTGGACCTTCGTGCACCCCCGCCCGGAGGAAGGGAAAATAGAGCAGCCCCGGCGGAGGCAGAGCAGCAGTCCCTGAGACACTGAGTTACCACGTGGTCCTGCGATGCTGCTCCCAGGAGGAGAAAAGCAAGGGACGTGAACAAGTCATTTCTTCATGGCAGCGTCACTCCCAACAGCCAAAAGGTAGAAACTCACACGTCTACCACTGGGCGAACAGATAAACGGGATGTGGCTTGTGTACACAACTGAGTGGGATTCAGCCTACAGAAGGAATAAAACTCGAATACATACTACAATGTAGATGAGTCCTGAGGACGTGGTGCTAAGTGACATAAGCCTGGCACAAAAGCACAAAGTATTATTCCACTCCCATGAGGTACCCAGAACGGTCCCCGTCACCGACAGGAAGTGGAACGGTGGCTACCGGTGCGGGGCTGGGGTGCAGAGGAGAATTTGCTTCATGGATGTAGAGGGTCAGTCTGGGTTAAAAGAAAAGTCCTGGAAATGGATGATGGCGATGGTTGCACAAGAACGTGAATGTACTGAATGCTACTGTACTATACACTCAAAAAGGTGTGAAAATGGCACATTTTATGTTATACATTTTATAACAAAAAATAAAAATTTTTAAAAATAATTTTATTATGCTGCCTCCACAAATATTACACTGAAGCAACCATGAGAAAGTAGTCCGCTTCTCAGTCAAAATCAAATTTTTAAAGTCTGAAGTTATACTTTTTAACAGCCAGGAAACGGTCTCCTATTTAATAACCTAGGGAGAAAAATGAAGTTCGAGAGTCTTTCCAAGGACCTAAGTTCATCAACCCATGAAAAAACCTACTACTTAAGTTTTCTTCCACCCTACATCTCAGCATGCTTCAATGCTATAAAATTATTTAAACCAAGTTCAGAAACTGTGTATAAAATTCGCAATTTTATCACTTTAGTAAAAATTTAATCTAACGCCTTTGTGAGTTTCAGAGGTCAGAATCAAGTTTAGGAGTCCCAACAGCGAATGGCTCTCTGTTCTGCTGTCTCCCCTTTCCACATGTCAAATATGCTTCCTTTACTCTCAGTAGGGGGAAGGGAGTCATAAAAGTTGAGAAGCACTGGTTTATGGAATCTTCCAGAGAGACGTTACACTCCCTTTCTCTATTAAGTTCAGATTCCAGGAAAACGCACTACAGAAGACATGCCAAAACTGGCATTTTACAAAGACTAGTTAGATTAAAGAGTCAGGAACAAGGGAAAAGTAGCGAATCTTTCTCTGCTTGGATTAAAAAATGAAATTTAAAAATCTAAGCCTATAAAATATATGCACAGGAACACACACAAAAAAAAACATGAGAATGTGTGTGCTCTCCCTCCCCCTTTCTGTAAGTCATCTGAGTAAAGCGTTTTCTGTGCTAAGGTGAGCCTTAAGAGCCTTAAGAGCTCCTGGTTAGCACAAATCTACATCAGGTAACACAGAAGGCTGGACAGTTCATTCATTCCAGAGATTACTCCAATTTAACTTTTATACATGTATATCCAACACAATTACAGACTTGAGATTTCACCAGTGTGAGGAAAGCCTAAAATAGTCAGTTGCCTGGACAGTCCAAAAGAGACTCTTCTGGGGCGCCTGGGTGGCTCAGTGGGTTAAGCCTCTGCCTTCCGCTCAGGTCATGGTCTCAGGGTCCTGGGATCAAGCCCCGAGGCCCGGGCTCTCTGCTCAGCGGGGAGCCTGCTTCCCTTCCTCTCTCTCTGCCTGCCTCTCTGCCTACTAGTGATCTCTCTGTCAAATAAATAAAATCTTAAAAACAAAACAAAACAAAACAAGAGTCTTCTAACATACCATGGAGAATAAAGGTCACAGTGATCTCCTTTTATTTTAACAAAGGTCAAGCTGTAGATGGAGTTTATTTTAGCTCATCTAACAGTGTTCTGCATGCTTCCTCTTGTCCTTTGATGCAGATAAATTTAAAAACACCAGGGCATTCTCTATTAAAAAATAAAGAAATTCAGAATTTTATAGCTTTTTTTTTAAATGGACTAAATTCTTCAGAAGTTTTCTTTTACACTCATCAAGTGAGACTTGATGATGATTAGTATCTAACCACAAAATCTTATTAAGTTTCTGTGGTAAATTAAATAGAGCTAAAAATACTTTGATGGCCCTCCCACTGAAAGGTGGATCTAACCCCTCAGCCGGTGGGTCTCAGCTGGCTTTCCCAGACATGCCTGACCCACAGACTGTGAGGGAAGGAACATTCGGGACTGCCGGGGGCAAGTCCCCAGAAGCCCTGGGGCCTGAGCACCGTCCCCCCACCCCAGCCACCCCGTACATAGTGCACTTGCCCTGAGGAGGCCGCACTGGCGGGGGCGGGGGGAAGCTCTAGGTCCCAGCCACCATCTCCAGACACCCCGCAACCAAGACAAGCCTCCCTCACTCTTCATCGCCCGTCTACACCCCTGGCCCATGGAACACTGGGAGATAATAATAAAATGGGTCTGGGTTAAGCCCAGACCAAGTCTGGGTATAACTTGTTACACAGTTATAGGTTTGTTTGTTTTAAGATTTTATTTATTTGACAGAGAGAGACCACAAGCAGGCAGAGAGGCAGGCACAGGGAGAGGGGGAAGCAGGCTCCCTGCTGAGCAGAGAGCCTGACACGGGGCTCGATCCCAGGACCCTGAGACCATGACCTGAGCCGAGGGCAGAAGCTCAACCCATTGAGCCACCCAGGCGCCCCTACATAGTCATAGATTTTAAATTCTATTCTCTCCATCACCAGGTCCCAACTAAAGCATGTTATTATTTAAGAAGGATTCATAGAAAGCCTTACTTTGAATGTGAGAAAACGATTAGTTACAAGAAACATGTCCTGAGATGTCCAATTCCGTGGAAGAAGAGGGAAGGCGCCAGGGAGAAGGGAAGAGTTCCTTGCTGCCTCTCCAAGAGGCTGCTGAGAAGGGCCAGGCATTTGCCTCATTTCTACTCAACCCACGGTAATGCCTGGCATCACCTTTCAGCAACTGAGGAAGGGCAAATGCTGTGCGGGAAGCGGCAGGACCGGTAAGCAGCGCAGGAGAGCCCCGCTGCCAGCACCTGCCGCGCCACAGCTCAGGGGCTGGGGGACAGCACCATGCGAGTTTCTGCTGGGATCGGGGCTCACCTCGCTTGTAACTTCTTGTTTCTTCTGGCTAGAAGGTGTAGACGAATGTGGCAGAACGGACCATAAAGCAGGGGTCCATGCTCCCTAGCCACTGAATGGGGGGGGGGGGGCAAAGTTCGTCGTACCCATGTGTCCTCTCTGCCACTGGAGCCCCCAGACCCGCCGTGGCCACTGCGACTGCAGCTCCGCAAGGTCTCCTCGACGTGACACGAAGTGGTGACCTGTGCAAAGCACGGCCGGATGGCAGCTGGGCGGGTGGAACGAGAGGGGGAGGGAAACAGAACTTTCTACGGATTCTGGAGAGCTCCGGGAATGTATTACGAATTTTAAAACCATTCAAATTGTTGACGTCACTGTCTTGTCCAGCGAGCTGAACTAGGAGGATCTGCAGTTAGCAAGAATGCTGACAGGGAAGCCTACAGCAGAGCAGGAGGACCGCAGCTTCCATCCCAGAAAAATGTCGCTGGCCTTGAGGTTTTCCTTGCAAAACTCCTGTCATGTCTCTGCTTTCAGTGCCAACAGCGCAGTCTCTAGTAGGCGCCTGCGGCTCACAGGTGGATCGGGGAGGACTATAAACTTAGACCACAAACTGCGGAAGTACGGAAGGCAGGGCTGGGGGAGGGGGACAGCCTCCCGTCCTAAACCGAAGCTGGGATCCCTCCACCACCCTCAGACCCAGCATCTGCGTTTACCAACCAAGCTTCTGCTTCCCTACTACAGAAGGGAAAACATCTCCTCTTGATCCCTCGAACTAGGAGGCTAAGCCAGGAACAGCAACATCCCCTGGGCTAGGACCCCCCAAACCTTTAAATCCCACTTCACCAGATGTTTCAGGGGAGGTGAACAGAACACACCCCGTTCACAATCCAGCAGCTCCAGCGAATTACACCTGCCAGCTGCCCTTGCCTTCTCTGGCCAATCCAGAGGAGATGAGGGAGGAGGCTCAAAGGGTCCTGGAAGGAAGCGAGACCGGGGCTCAGAAGTCTGACCGCCCACGGCACTGCGGACCCTCCAGCTCCGGCAGCAGAGCCCCAGCCTTCGGCGCCAGCGGGGAAACGTTCCTGGAGCCATGCAGACATGCAAGCTTACTGTGTTTAAAATGGATCTCTGACAGTGACTAATGGATAGGTTGGTAAACAGGACAGTGCAGAGAAACGCTGTATGAGGACTTGCATTTAATGCCACCTGTTAGAACAGGCACTATCCCGAAACAAACCCACCCAAGACCACTCTCTTCATCAGGTAACCTCCCCTAAGCTTGATGGCCTCTCTCTCAAGTAGCTCCAAACACACATGACGCTGTTCGTGGTGGCTTCTAGGACCACCACCAAATCACAGTCATGTGACACCCTCCCCTCATGAAAAATAACATGCTGGCGGAGAGTTAGGTTTCCTTAGATATTCCTAACAAGAACGTAAAAATCCCCCATTCTTAGACTGCAGATGGCTCACTTCAGGGAGCAGTTTTTAACTTTCTGATCCTAAGCAGGATATTGGGTCAGCTGGGCATCTGACTCCTCCGCTCCTCAAAAGAATCACAGATTGGAGATCAACACCAGGCAACTACAAACAACTACTTAAGGAAGAGGTTGGCCTACGATTTAGGAGTTCTTCATCCTATCAAAGCACCATCCACAGGTCTGCCCAACTTATGAATGCCCCACACACAAAAAGCTTAACTTGGACTATAAATGGCCTGATTTTGGAATAATAACTAATAAATACAATTACTGACCATTCACCTATTGAAGATTCAGTTCAAATCTATACTGCTCCACCCTTTTACCTAAAGCAGTAACTCCCTTTATTATTTCCAGAACAGTTGTGCCTGTACTACAGAGCTGCAAAGACTGTTATAAAGTAGCCGAGAAGCATAATTCACACAAGGCAAAAAAACCACTTCCTGATGTACTTTGTCTTAAAGCAATTTATCATACTGGTATTTTTCAGAGCCATATCAAAAAAGCCTAAGCATAAGAAATTTTGAGTGAGCTTTTAGGATATACGCGTTGCTGACAAAAAAGAAAAAAGAAAAAAAAAGGAAACATGAAGCCTAAGTCTTTGTGGAACTTAAAATTTAGGAGGAAGGTCAATTTTATAAGTTAAGAATATTTCAAAGTAAAGTTTAAAAAAAAAAAAAAAACAGGAAAAAAGTCACAGAAGTACCAAAATTACAGCAGAGAATACACACACTGCTAGCATTCAGAGGCAGCAAGGAATCTTATGAGAAGACAGCCACAGGGACAATTCCAGCAAACATGACGCGGGCGCTCTGAATGGAAGATGGGATGTGTGAAGAAAGTGGGAGACAGAGCTTTTAAGACCAAAGACTTACTGAGGCCAGGTTCCCTCAGTCAATGCAAAGTATGTGATGCGATTAAACACTGCTTTAGGAAGACATATCTGGCAGTGGTATCCAACAGGGAAGAGGTGGAAAGGCTGAAAACAGCAGAATCCGTGCTGAATAAAGTCCCAGAAGAAAACGGCACAGCAAGGATGAGGGGACGAGAGGATTAAGGTTATCAAACCGATCAGAGTGATTAGGAGTTTAATGGTACCACGGAGAGAATTGGATTAGCCTGGAAGAGTTTGGGTTTTTTTTTTTTCCTAAATCAATGATTCATGCCTTTCATACACATCACACATAAAGGGACAGTGGATGTGGCAGAAAGACACACGACCAGTGCACCCACACAGATTTTCAATTTCACTGCAACTCCTTTCCTGTCTGTCAAGGCCCTCTGTGACCCAACCCCTACCGGCCCTTCCAACTCTGGCATTTCTGTTCATCCACTGCAACCCGACTGTGCTAGTCCCTCTCCGGACCCTGGACAGATGCACAGGTATGTATCTCTTACGCTTGTTTACCGGCATTTTCATACATGCGACCGGGGTCATCTTCCCAGCAGTTACAGGCAGGAACGCGGATGCTATCCGATTTCTGACTGAGCAGCCGGGAACTTGCAAAGACAAAACAACTTTGCCAAAGCGACCTGTTTAAAACCTGTATGTGACCTCAAGTAAGTTAATTCTTGAAGAAGCCTGAGACATTTTGAACGAGCCAAGACACTGAGAAAGGAATTAAAGGCCAAAGGTTCCCTGCGGCACAGGAAGGACAGGAGGGAAATGTCCTACCAAGGGCCCAGGAGTCTTGCCACGTGTAACAGCAACACGCAACGAGGCACTTCCCTTCTAGAGTGGCTGTTTACACAGGCGGCGAGAAGCAGGCTCTGCCACAAAGTCTTCTCTGTGAGGAAGGGGAGTGCTGCTCCACAGTCCTCAGTGATGAAAAAGTCAATAAATAAGCTCGGTTGGCTTCGAGGCTAGCGCATGTCATTTCTGCCTCTGTCTTTAATAAAAAAATTTTTTTAAAAACTTTAGCTTAATATTTCTCAAGAAAAGAAAAAAATAATAAGCTTAAAAATAGTCAATTTAGTAGCTTCTATTTTAAAAAGCATAAAATGTTCCTTTATTGTGCATGGATTGCAGGCCGTGCTTTGAAGTAACTAAAAATTATGTAATCTAACAAAAAGGCAAAACAGCTTTAAATTATAGGATAGTTTCCTGACTAAATGAGAAAACTGGATAAAGATTTAAAGTAGATTATGGTTGCATGGGAGTTAATGATTATCCAAAATCAGAATATGTATGTTCCCCATTTCTATCCCTGAACTCACTATGGAGAAAATACATATTTTAATAATTTGTGACCCAGAGAAATGCTTCCTTTGGTTTTCTTTTATCTGTGGCATACCAGATCTTTACAATGTAAATATTAAAAATAAATGCCTCAGGGGTGCCTGGCTGGCTAACGGTCCAATAACTGATTTGGGTTCAGGTCATAATCTCAACTCAGGTCATGATCTCAGGGTCATGGAATTGAGCCTGGACTTGGATTCGGAGCTCAGCACAGAATATGCGAGAGAGTCCCTCCCTCTCCCTCTGCTTCCCCCCATGCTTTCTCAAATAGATAAATTTTAAAAAGTTAAAAATAACTGCCCCAAATAAATGCCTCAAACACTACCTTTACAATTACCCATCCTTCCTGAATGCCAATCAATTTAGAGGAATGGTAATAGAGAACAATACGGAGAATACTATGTCAATGGGAAGAAAAAAACGAAAGCCCATTCCTGAATACAACAGATAAAACAATGCAGAAGGCTCCATCTTAGTGGAAAAGAAAAGTGCACTGAGCATCATTCTCAACAGAAGATTTGTACTCAAGACAGTATGTTATTTTACATGTTATCTCATTAATTCAATTACCACAACCTCAAAAGAAAGTTATTAATGCCATTTCACAGATAAGATTGAGGCTCAGGAACTTAAATAGCCTGGCTACTGTCACAGAGGGAATGGCAGAGCAGGAATGGAAGCCGAGTCTACTGATAAACAGGCAATCACTCAAGGCCTCTGGTCACCTCTGCAGCATACTTCCTGTCCTCTCTCCCACAAAAAAAAATAAAAGGTAGTACAAACGGTACAAAAGTGTACAAAAGGTGTGTATGTGTGTGTGTGTGTGTGTATAAATATGTATCATACTAGTTAACGTGCGGGAAAGTAGTTTCCTCCTCTCCCTCTCAACCACCCTCTCCTCCTATTGTGGGTCTAAGCTTTCCTTGAGTTCTTGCCTGAGTAAAATCTCTGTACAGAAAAACAGAAGTACCTGGAGAAGGATACCAGTAGCTCCCATTTGCTACTAAAATAATCACTAACTCTCATATTCTAAAAGCCTCTTCCAGGAAAACGGCCTTTATTAACTGAACTGCTCTTATATTTTACTGCAGCCAAACCAATCTAAAATTTCCCACAAAAGATACAGCTGGAGAGCGCCTGCGTGGCTCAGTGGGTTAAAACCTCTGCCTTCAGCTCAGGTCATGATCCCAGGGTCGTGCCCCACATCGGACTCTCTGCTCAGCAGGGAGCCTGCTTCCCCTCTCTCTCTCTCTCCTCTCTCTCTCTCTCTCTCTCTCTCTCTCTCTCTCGGCCTGCTTCTCTGCCTACTTGTGACCTCTGTCAAATAAATAAAGTCTTAAAAAAAAAAAAAAAAGATACGGCTGGTTCTGTCTCCCACTGGTAATTTGTGAGATGCTATTCCCATTCCTCTTACCAGCACCTTCCAAACAAGACTAAATTTTTACTTATAATTGCTAACATTTAGCGAAGATCACGTACCAGACATTACTCTACAAGTGCTCATTCATTTGATCCTAACAATCTCACATAAGCACTGTTATTATCCCCCCACCGTAGGAGGGAGGAAAGCCTTCTCCACGCCTACGGCTCCAGTGCTGCTATTCAGTTTAAAATCTCCCAGTGGTGGCCAACAATTAAATAAAGGTATTTCTCGTCTGAGAGTTTAGAGTCATTCTTCTTGAAAAATCACTTTTAGAAAACATCTTTTTAGTGCCTGATGGCAGGAATCCTGACCACTGACATCTCCCCTCTCGTTTTCAGTCATACTTGCACTAGGATTAGTGTTGCCACATACACATTCAAGTTCTCTTACAGTAGGAGCATTTGTGTTAACTCTTTTTTTTTCCAGGCCCCAACACTACCAGTGCATTTTCTGTCCTATCAGAATGACTTGCGATACTTACTCTGTCAAGTACCGTATTAATTAACCTAAGCTATAAGAAAGTAACAATTTTTTGAGTTCTCTTCATTGATTTTTGTAAGACACAGGACCACTTAATTTTTCTGAGTTCAGGTATGTTTCTTGTGAATTCAAACAACACTAAATACTATCTACCACACTAAATACCATCTGAAGTTTTCAGTTTCTGTTTTATTCAAGATATTTGCCAAGCAACTATGTTTCAAGGAAGGATACTGAAAACACAATCTCCAGAGAAACACCACCACACAAACAATATTAACTACTAACCTGCTACTATGATAGTCTATGCATTTTATGCTTTTCTTTTTTTTTTTCAGACTTTGTGTTGCTAATGGAGGGTTAAGTCCCCAAAATTAGAATATCCATTTTCAGGAGCAGTTAGGAGAGTCTTTTAAGCATGCAAACATAGGAAGCTTGGCTCTTCTCTTTTCAATGAAACACCAACAAAACTACATCTTTTAAAATGCTTATGCATGGGGCTCCTGGGTGGCTCAGAGGGTTAAAGCCTCTGCCTTTGGCTCAAGTCATGATCCCAGGATCCTGGGATGGAGCCCCACATAGGGCTCTCTGCTCAGCAGGGAGCCTGCTTCCTCCTCTCTCTCTGCCTGCTTCTCTGCCTACTTGTGATCTCTGTCAAACAAATTAAATCTTAAAAAAAAAAACTTATGCAGTTTTTTGTCACTATTGCTAACAGGCCATTTACAGTTTGGGTTCCTAATAAGGGACCCCTTTTTAAAACCAATTTTTTTTCAGCTAGGCTATATAGGCAATCTGTAACTTTATCAACACAACAAACTACATCAATCACACACATTTCCCAGGACACTGCTAACGTATACTGCATGCTGAATTTTATATAAGTGACTGGCAGTCCACAGGAGTTAAAGAAGATGAACTTTATGCACAAGTATCCTAAAAGCAATATTTAAGTTGTAATCTAATGTAACATTTTCCAAATCACATTTTTTAAAAAGCTCGAGAAATATTACTTTTCAATGTAAAAATCTACTTGAATCTTCCTTCAGTTTTCGAAAATGACCCAATTTGTATATTCTAGCAGTAAGCTTGTGGACTTGTCCCCTCAACTATCAGTTATTATGGTAAACATGGTAGGTCACTAAACAGCTGCTGGGACTGGTCAACTTGAAAGCATATAATTAACATAAAATTCGTGTTAAAACACAAGTTGCTTTTTTTTTTTTTTAAGATTTACTTATTTATTTGTCAGAGAGAGAGAGACAGCAAAACGTTACTAGTTTTTCACAGAAAACTTCAAAAGAGAAGCTGCTCCATATTAAGTATTGAATACGAGTCTTGAAAGCCAGAAACTCTAATAGGGGCTTTTATTCTAATGGAAAAATAAATCAGTTTCACTTTATGCGTCTAGTATGGACGAAAGTAGTGAAAAATAGAATGATTCCCAGCCGAAAGTTACACACACGTGTCTAGAAGGTTACTTCCGGGGCAATAAAAGTCTGCCCCACGAGCTCCCGGCTGCCATTCTCAGAGCGCACCATCCACGTGGTTCTCAGCTCTGCCCCGCGCAGGGGCCTATCGCCCGCAGAGGCCGAAGGGAGCCCGGGGGAGGTGCGGCCCCGCCCCAGCCCGCCCTCCCAGGGGCGGAACCGGCGCGCCAGTCACGTGGACGGCGGCAGCCGCCATCTTGCTGGGAGGGGGAGGGGAGGAGCCCCGAGGGACGGGTCCCCAAACGCGTCGGCCTGTCCGCGGCGGCGCGTGACCGGGGGAAGGGGGGGGACCTCCGACGCGCCACCGCGCGTCCCCGCGAGGGACGTGCCAGACTCGGGCACCTCCCTGCAGACTCGGAGGTGGGCCCTGCCCCACCGGGAGCGTCCCAGCGGCGCAAGGCCGAGCATCAGCGGTCTGGGCTGCGGCGAATCGAGATGCAAATCCTTCCACCCCCATCAGCTGCCTTTGGAATGACAGCTTGGGAGCAACAAGATCGGCGGAAATGTCTTCAAGGCCAGAACTAGCCACAGCTGAGGACCTCAGAGTCCAGGCTAACAAGCAGAAAGTGCGGGGTCAGAACCATTTAATGAGACGTCAATGATTTGTTACGGTAACCTAAGCTACCCGAGGAAAAAGTTCATCACACCACCAGTATCTAAAAATAGCCTTCAGCGTCACCTGTAGTACGTGTATCCCGTATGATTTATTCTCCTACTTCAACGGATGGCCCCAGCACAGGGCACTGCCCGAGAAGTAACGATGTGCTGAAATTAATGGCAGGATGCCCAACCTCACTTTGCCCAGCACTCGCCGGTAGCCAGAAAAGGCCACACACTGCAGTCCTGATGAAAATCTCATTACTATAGTGTACGCGCATATTTCTCTTTCTCTAGTCGCCTTCCGACCCTCTCATTACAAGCAAAATTTAATGGATAATAAAAAAAAAAAAAAAAAAAGACTCCTAGCAGTTAAAATCAGAAATCGGTTATCGTTGGAATGATATGAATGGAATAAAACTGTTCCACTGTGACATTTTCATATACCTACAATCTAAGATCACCTTTACACTATATAATTTAAAAAAAAAGATACAAGTATTCCTCCTGACTTCAGGCTCTCTTCTCCAAATATAAGTGGCTTATAGGACTTTTCTGCAATTATTTCAGTGACTAGGCTAAGAGTGAAAAAGGGCTTTTACCAACAGTATACACAGCTGCATATTAGTAGTAAATAGACACTAGAAGACAAAATTTGAAGCTCACCAAAATACTGGATACTAGCATTACTAGAGTCTGATACAATATGCCCTAAAATGTGAGTCACTTCACAGAAGCCTCGTTTTTAAAAGGAGGATCTCAGCCTAGATTATCCCTAAATCCCTTCCAGCCCCCAAATTCCTGGATTCAATAGTACTGAGCCCACAAGGCCGTTAGAGAAATACAATGCCCAGTTTTAGTTCTAGAGTATTGAATGACAGCAATACATAAGTTGAATTAACTTTCAAGAAAGGAAGCAGAAAAAAATCCCCCTTTCCAATACATCACTCCTGGAGATCACCTAAGTTGAAAAGTATGACAACCAAATTACTACCTTTTAAATGACTGTAAACCACGAAAATAAACCTATTGTACCTAATTTTTTATTCTAACTGAAACCTGCTCTCCTCTCCTCCATTAAATTATTACGATCAAGGACTTTATATTGGGCCTAGATTACTATTAAACTGCTTTCACGGCTCTATAAAATTTCCCCTTAATGTTTGAGACAAGTGACTCATCTGAATTCTCGTCTACACTATCGTGTTTAACAACTTTTAGAAAATAACATGTATGCGTACATTAAAGGCCCAGCAAATATCCCCCGATTTAAATCTGTAGGCAAGACTCAAGTCCGACAGAAAATAAGTTATGCCAGAGGTAAAAGGTGTAAGCAGCCCGCTCTAGGAGAGGTTTCTTGACCCAGACAACCTGCGCTACGGCTCCTCTAGTTTTTGAGTCAATTCGCAGCTCTCCATATCAAGCTTTTTCTGGGAACACCAAGTTAGCAACAAGAGCCAAAAGCCCTACGACCCCTTTCAAAAAAACTCAGGCATTCACTGAGCAAAAAGAGCCCCTTTGTGCTGAAGACAAGGGCAGCTCGCCGAGAGCGCACCTTTGCAAACACCTCAGCGAGGGGACAAGGCAGAGAGCTTCGAAACAGCAACCAGAGCGCCAGATGGCGAGAAAGAGAAGGCGCTGCCCGGGGCTAGACTGAGGCTAACACAGTCACCTCCAGCGCTTCGCCTTTCCAACCACCTGGGGCGGGAGATGCTCTAAGCCAAAAACGTCCTAAGACCCTTCCTCCAAGAGGGGGGCCAGGCTGAGAGCTCCATGTTTTCCGTGGCAACTCCGGCACGGAAGAGACTTCTAGAGCATTCTGTTATGGCGGGTGCCTGAGTGTGCATGGGTGGGGGTGGGGGGGTGAGGGTGGGAGAGTGGAACTGAACCGCCCAGCGGAACGAAAATTAGTATTACGGGGCCGGGAGCCGTGGGGTAGGGATTCCGAGCCACCTGCGCTGGGCCAGGCTCGGCCAGGCGGCGTCCGAAAGCCAGGCCGGGGAGGCCGCCGGGGCGGTGACCGCAGCGCGGCGGCCGGCAGGCTCGCGCGCCTTACCTGGGCCCGGGGGCTGGCAAAGTTGCACGGCTCCACCTCCACCTCTGCGTCCTCGGGGCCCCCGCGGAGCGCAGTGCGGAGCCTCTCCAGGTGCTCCCTCAGGGTGACCCGCTGGTGGAAGGAGAACGCCGGGTGCAGCGAAGCCATGGTGAAGAGCAGCAGCAGTTCCTCCTGGGCCCTGAAGCCCAACCCGCCGCCGGGCCGGGGCTCGGCGCCGCTGCCTTCCGGGCCGGAACCGTCCTTCTCTGCGTCCTCCTCGCCTTCGCCGTCCTCCCCGCGCTCGCCGGGCTCGTCCTCCACGCCTCCCCGCGAACCCTCACCCCGAACCGCGCGCAGGCTCTTGAGCACCGAGTCCACCTGGGGCAGGAGGCGGTGCAGGCGGCCGGCGGCCTCACGGTTCTCCGAGCCCAGCAGCGCCAGGTAGACGATGAGGCGCGAGCGCACGGCCGGCTCTCGAAAATCGGCCAGCGGCCCCGGGTCCGAGAGGCCGTTGGCCTTGGCCTCTGAGTCGCGCAGGTAGTGGTAGTCCTTGCGTGCCAGGTCCTCCAGGCACGAGCCGAGGAAGCGCAGCTCCAGCGGGTTGCACAGGTCCAGCAGCCCGCACATGAACTCCAGACGCTGCGCCGAGCCCAGCACCAGCCCAAACCACTCGTACACTCGTTCCTGCTCGCGCAGCGCCGCCGCGGGCCCGCCGCCTCCGCCGCCGCCCGGCATGCCCGCCCCCGCCGCTGCTCCGCCAGCAACAGGCTGCCCTAGCCCCCGGGGCGGCGGCGGAGGCGGCGGTGGTGGTGGCGGCGGCGGCGGCGGGGGGCCCCGCGGTGGGCCCGCGGGCGGCGGCGGCGGGGGACGGCAGTCTCGGCGGCGACGCGGCGGCGCCTTTGCGCCCGGCCGTGCGTCTGCCTCGGGCTCCTCCGCCTCGGGCGGCGGCTCCACGGGGTGCGTCGGCTTCAGCGGCAGCTTCATCCTCAGCATCCTCGGCTAAGGCGGCGCGGACATGCGAGCGGGGGCGGGCAGGCGGGCGGGGCCGGGAGGGGGGGCGGGGGCCGAGGCGGCGGCGCGGCCGTCAGGAGCGGGGCCCCTCCATGCCGCCGGGGGAGGGCCAGGGCCGGGGCCGGGGGCGGGTCTCGGCCGGCGAGGGGGGCGGTGGCCGGCCGGCGGGGTCGCCGGCGTCGTCTTCCCGGGCCGGAGGCGGGGCGTGCCCGCGGCGGCTCCTCCCCCTGGGCTCCGCGCCGGCTCTGGAAGCCCGAGTGCGGGTGGGAGCAAGCAAACGAGTGTGTTCTCCTTCCTCCTCCCTCTCTCCCGTCGTCCGCACTGGGCTGGGGCGGCGGCGCCTGAGCGGTTCCCTCGCGAGCCGGTGTGGACCCAGCGGCTGGGAGAGGAGGAGGAGCGCCCGGGCCGGGCGGAGACGCTTGCGGGCTCCGCGCAGGTACCTCAGCCAATCAGTGGCCAGAGTCGACGGTTGCGTAGTTCTCCCCGCCCCCAGGGGCCGCCTCTCCGAGAAGCCACGCCCAACTGCTACCGGACAGGCTCTCCCTCTTTCAGCGGCTTCCGCGCGGTCCCAAGAGCAGGTCTTTGCCAGTTTAGGGTCGGACGCGGGTGGGACGGAGGGGCGGTGGCCAGGTGCGCCCGAGCGCGACGAAGGGCATGCGAGGCCCACGTGAGAGGACCGAGGGGGATTGTTTCACGTTTTCCCAGGGCCCTAGGCCGACTTTGGACTCCTGACTCCCCTGCTCTGTCTCCTCGCGGGGGCCGCTGCCCCACCTCGGCCAGCGCCGCCGGGTTTCCTCCGAGGCCGCAGGGAGCGTGTCCCGGCAGCGGAGGTTCCTCTGAAGCGCGCGCGCCAAGCCCCGGACGAGCTCGCTCAGCCCTCCACTCGGGCAGTCGGCGGAGGCAGAATCCCCCGCACAACTTCACAAGGATCGGTGGCGTTGGCCCTCTGAGTTGCGGATCGGGGAGCTGGCTCGGGAGGCAGGGCTGTGGCTGTGGTTGGGGAGCCCGGACGCCTCGAGCCCGAGCGAGCGCCCACGCCGGGTGCTGGCTGCCCAGAGCGGAGGTGGGGACGCGCGGCCCCGGGGGCGCAGAGGCGACCCGACCCGAGGGACTTCCGCGGCCTCCGGGCCGAGGGGGGACGCGCCGATGTGGACGCCCCTGGCCTAACAGTGGCCTCTGGTCTGTAACGCTCTCGGGAAATTTTTTGCACGACGGTTTAGCGAAAGTTCCTCTCCGCCCCCACCCCTCAGCCTCCATCTTTTGGGGATCATTTTATTTGCTAAATAACCTTATCGGTGCCTAACACTAACATTTTGGATCCTTGTGCCGGTGTGAATTCCCGGTGATTTCGAGGAACTTAATAAGCTACCACCTTGACAGGCTTTCATCATTTTTATTTTTTTTAGTTTTGTTACATATTTAAGGTTTAAGGACCTTTAAAATGTTTCTCTCACATTGTAGGTTTTTTTTTTTTTTAACATAGCCCCAATTTTTAATACCCATCTGGATTTTCTGAGGGTTAATTTTTAAAAGGTGGGTTTGATTTTAAATCCTTAATGTGTTTGTTTTGGGTTTTTTTTTTTAAGATTTTATTTATTTATTTGACAGATCACACGTAGGCAGAGAGGCAGGCAGAGAGAGAGAGAGAGGGAAGCCGACTTCTCGTTGAACAGAGAGCCCATGCGGGGCTCGATGCGGGGCTCGATCCCAGGACCCTGAGAGGCAGGCAGAGGCTTAACCCACTGAGCCACCCCGGCGCCCCATTAAATCGTTAATGTTTTAAGTCCTATTCCAGCCCAGCTATATAGCAGGAGTATGTAAAAAATAAAAATAACATTGTAACTCTGAAATGTTGGGACGTCTATGGGAGAGCATACACTGAGCCCTTTATCTCACAACTGTATACCCTAAGAAGCTAATTTATAATTGAATAAAAGGCTGAACTGAAGCCCAAGTCAGTTTCAGCAATAAAACAGGGAAAGGGAATTATTTTCAACACATCTGAGACTGGCAAAGTATATGAAAGCCATTCTTCCATGAAATTTACCATTTCTTTGCATTCTTTGGCTGTAACGTAGAAATCGCTACAATCAGGAGAAACCTTCCTAAAGACTTTTATTAACAGTCCTTACTCCCTTTTGCTGTCCTCTTCAACTTTCCTGGAATCTTTTACCCTCTCTCACTTACCTCCCACGTTTCTAAAGCATGGGCTGAAATACTTCAGGCAACCAATAATTCTATTAGCCCAGCTAGATCCTCACAGGCTCCTACTGAGTCACCTGTCTAGATCCAGGTGTCTCATGTAGTAAGATAATACCCATTGGGAGGTGATTTTTATATGTGACCCAGGCAGAAGTTCTTTGGCAACAAGAAGCCATTCGGTAGGAGCTCTCAGCGATACCTGACCCATGAATTTTATATTAGAATTCAGATTTGTAAAATAAGATGATGACATTTGTCCTTCTATCTATGGCCAATATTAGAAAATGCAGTGATCAGAGTTTTTGCATATATTTGACATATATACAATGATTTAATGATTCTGCTTGTCTTCTGTCAGCTGGACAATTTGCTATTTATACCCCAGTGCATTGTTTCAGACCTCTCCATACTGCAACTCACTAGACCAACTCAACTTTTTTCCCACCCTTTAAAAATGAGAGAGAGGATACATTCATTGGGGAAGAGGGATGTACTACTACAGTGCCTTTCTGGGAGTCGCCCAGATGGATGTCCCGGGATACATTCCCTCTACATTTTCTAGCTGGCATTCTTCTGTAAAGAAGACCTTTCCCTGCACTCTTCTCCACACTTTCTCTTTGAACATTCTTATGGACTTGGATTCTTTTTTTAGTCACTGTGTACCATGCTATTCTTTTTGATACTCAAATTCTGCTAGGTGTAGGTATGTTTAGTTGGGAAAAACTACCCAGATGATTCTAAATAAGACACCCTAGGAAGGTATTCCTCCCACCAAGCCTACCTATTGAGAAGAGGTAGGCTTCTCAATCTGCTCTAGATTCTCTGGTATTTTACATACCATGCCCAACACTAATGTATGGCACCTTTCCTCGGAGACTAGTGTTTGGTTGAATTCAGAGTCTCCCTGGAGCTGTGGTTTCATTTGTCAAAGAGATTCTTAGGGACTTAGATGGACCAGATGGCCCAAGTTCTCTCACTTGTACATTGAAATGTGGAGAAGCCGTGGAATCCACAAATCTCTGAAGCCTGTCCAGAAATAAACCTGATTTTAAAGTGGGTTGATTTGGAAAATCCTCAGGCTACTGACTCGTGTTAGAAATTCAGGAACTAGGGGCACCTTGGTGGCAAGGTCAGTTGAGCATCTGACTTGGTTTCAGATCAGATTCTGATCTCAGGGTTGTGAGATCAAGCCCTGAGCTGGGCTCCATTCAGAGTCTGCTTGGGATTCTCTCTTCCTCTGCTTCTGCCCCTCCCCATCTCTCTCTCTCCCCCCTTCTCTCTCAAATAAATAAATCTTTTTAAAAAAAATTTCAGGAGCTTGATGACATTAGATACTTGCTTGGGTCTGTGGAATGTCTACAAATAGACCTTGTGCCCAACGAACTGTTCAGAAAGGTAAAGGCTGTCTCCCCAGAAAAGACAACACTGCTTCCTAGGGACTGATGGAGAGGTAGAGCTGAAGTGTCAGAAGTTTGGCTTGCTAGATAGAAAATCACTATTCCAGTAGTGTTCTCTGGAATGGAATTTGCTGAATTCATATACTGCTTTAAATATGGTTACATCAAAGTACTGGTGAGCTGTTAGTTGTCAACCCAGGTCAAACCCACTATCTCTTATATTTTTGCTCATAAAAGAAGCCTAATTTTTTTCCCAAGCATCCAGCCTTCTCCCAAAGATCCCATATCATTTGAGGGGCACCTTTGCCAGCTCCATAGATAGATCTTGAGCAGTAACCCAATCAGGATAGCCCAGATTTCTTGCCAGTTGGTTCAGAAATCTGGAGCTATTGGGATACGTCAAAAGGACACCCAAGCCAATAAACTCTGGCACACAGAGAGGCTCCTACTCAGCAAATCTAGCAGAATTTGAGTATCAAAAAGAATAGCATGGTACCCAGTGACTAAAAAAAGAATCCAAGTCCATAAGAATGTTCAAAGAGAAAGTGTGGAGAAGAGTGCAGGGAAAGCTCTTCTTTACAGAAGAATGCCAGCTAAAAAATGTAGGAGGAATGTATGATGAGGAAACTACCATTTTGCAACCACCAATGTAATAATCAATTTACACATTTTCACCATTGGGTACAAAGTTGCTAGGAAGCAGAACATTCATGTGTTCTCGACACCTCAGTTAAAAGGCTTCAGAAAGCTACTTTTTCATGGCTAAATCTGATGGACACCACCTTAACTACGTGGTCACAATAAGCATTACTGATAATGGGATAATCTAATACCATATTCTTCCTCCTGTTGTGGATGCCATTGGAAGAACATACTACTTGTAGTTTTCTTGCCAAAATGTTATGCTGAATGTAATCATGGTGAAATAAAACAAATCATACAAGACAACTGGCCTGAATCTTAAAAAATATCAATGTCATGAAAGCAAAGGTAGGCAGGGGACTACATTGTCCTAAACTAAAGAAAACTAAAGAGGAGCACCTGGGTGGCTCACTGGGTTAAGCCTCTACCTTCAGCTCAGGTCATGATTTCAGGGTCCTGGGATCGAGCCCAAGCATCAGGCTCTCTGCTCAGCAGGGAACCTGCTTCCCTCCTCTCTCTCTGCCTGCCTCTCTGCCTGCCTGTGATCTCCCTGTCAAATAAATAAAATACTAAAAAAAAAAAAAGAAAAGAAAAGAAAACTAAAGAGGCACGCCAAGGGGCATGATGACCAAATCAATGATCGGTGATTGGACCGTGGGCTTAAAGGCTTAAAACAAAACAAAAAAACCTTCAGGGCACCTGGGTGGCACAGCTGGAGGAGCATAGGACTCTTGGTTTTAGGTCAGGTGGGGATCTCAGGGCCATGAGATTGAGCCCTGCGTGGAGCCCGTAATCGGGATTCTGTTTCCCTCTCTAGACACCCCTCCTGCTCGTGCTCTCTCGCTCACTCGCTCGCTCTTTAAAATAAATATTAAAAAAAAAACTCTAAAAGACATTTTGGGGATTATTATGTAAGTTTGAATAGGGACTTAAAAAAAAAAAGATTTTAAATTAGAGAGCTGGGTGAGTGGGGGGAGGGGCAGAGAGGGAATCGCAGACTCCATGCTGAGCAAGGAGCCAGATGCGGGGCCCCAGCAGAGCTCAATCCCAGGACCCCAGAGATCACTGCCCAAGCCAAAATCAAAAGTTGGACGCTTAGCCTGCTGAGCCACCCAGGAGTCCCTTAAATATGGACTTCTTGTTAGGCATCATTGCTTTATCAATGCTAACTTTCTTGGGTGGCATAATGACCTTGTGGTTATATAGAAAAATGTCCTTGTTTTCAGTTGGTATCTGCTGTAGCATTGAAGGTTTAAACGTCATGGTATCCACAACTTATTTATTTAAAAATTAGAAATCAAGTGTGGCAAAACATTGACAATAGGCAAATCTAGGTGAAGGGTATATGGGTGAACATTGAACCATTTCCCCTTTCTGTAGGCGTGATTTTCTTTTCAAAATAAAGTGAGAAAGTGAAGATTACAAATACAGATCTACAGGATGAGTAAAAGGCACAAAGTATATATATTAAATTTATGAATGTCGCTTATCCCATTTCAAATTAACTGGTTTTATAAATGGGACAAAACATTAATCAAAGTCCTCTTTAAAACTATAAACAAAATGGAATAGTAAGATTCGTGAAAGGAACAGGGAAGCCTAATGGAGAATTCATTTTCTAAATTTGTTACCTCCGTATATTGACCTCCCCAAAAATTAAAGAGTGAAGCTGGTCAAGATCAACCTGTAAAGGCTTGCAGAATCGAAGTGTCCCAAGAGTCAATTTGGCAACACGTTCCAAAGCAAGAACGTGGGATCTAGCCAAATGCAAGCAAGGTCATCCTCAGGCAGAAGCATTTCTAAAGAAGGGTGCAAAATAATCTGCTGGAACCAAAATAGAGAAATCTTGGTTAAGTACCAGGAGGATGGTGTTCCATGCAGAGCATGTTATAAGTAAATTACCTTCATTTTTCTTATCTGCCTTCTACCAAAAGCAATTTAAGGAGATTTCTTGTAATCTAACTAGGGAAAATGGAAAGTCAATGCATTTGTTCAGGTTAACGTGGGACTTCCCCGTGTCAACCATCGTTGCATCTGATGGATAGGACTTTGCTGTCCCCAGAACGACACACTTTGGCAGAAGACTGAGCTCTTTGGGCTTTTCCCTCACTCCCATGGAAAGTCTTTAAGACCATGTAGTTTTCACCCTAGGATTCTGATTGGGAACCTAATAACCTTTGAATTAGCAATTCAGTTTCCTATTGACTTAATGCTGGAAGGATACCCCTAGAGAATGGAGATATATAATCTTCTCCCAAGAAATAAATACACTGACATTCTGCTTACTGATTCTTTGTAGGTTTAGTTAGAGGGGGTCGCTCCCCTGAATCTTGTCAATTCTGAGTGAACAAGATCACTTTCTTGGATCCTGGCTTACATATACTACCTTGAGCAGCCCACTGTTCTTGTCTGAGATAATTTTAACTTCTACACATTTAGGTCCAAATAATACAATTTAAAGATTTTCTCTTGGCAAAAAAAAAAACTATTTGAAACAATTTCTTAAAACTCTAAAATTTAAAAAATGTTCCTTAGCAGCTTTAGAGGACAGATTACAAATTTTTATGTTAAAAGGAAAATACTAAATATTAAAGACTAATACTTAAATCCTGTAAACAAATTTATGTTTAGAATATATATGTATTGTGCTCACTTCGGCAGCACATATACTAGAATATATATGTATTATATATATATAAATAAGTGGTGAATTACTTTAGTTCATTAAAAAAACTATTCAATTAAAAACTACCAATTTCTGATGTAGAAAAATACTTGTTTTATTTTTCACTTTTTCAACTGATTTTGATGGAACAAGTGATTTTGTATGTGGATACAAGTGAAGCAAATATAACCTAAATTAAACATTCTTCTTGCCACCCTGATCCCAGAGCACATCTACACATCAGAACACTGGTGCTGTAGACTAACTATAGTTGAAATATTAAAAGAAATATTTATTTTGCTTTTAAACATCAAGTCAGAATTTATTTTTCTTGCATTCAATATTTGCACTTAAAATGTTCAATCAACATTTACAACTTTAAGGTTTTAAAGGTTTTTCTTCATTCTTAAATATTTTGCTCTTAAAAAAGGCATGAGAGGGCACTTGGATGGCTCAGTGGATTAAGTTCTGATTTCGGCTCAGGTCATGATCTTAGGGTCCTGAGACCCTAAGGCTCTGGGCTGGGCATGGAGCTTGCTTAAGATTCTCTCTCTGCTACCCGCTGTGCCCCGATCCACTCACCCAAATTCACTTTCTCCCTCAAAAAATAAATAAATATTATTTATTTATTTGTTTGTTTGTTTGAGACAGAGAGGCTGAGAGCAGAGCAGGGCAGAGGGAGAGGGACAAGCAGACTCCCTGCCAAGCTGGGAGGGGGGCTGGATTCCAGGACCCTGAGGTCATGACCAAAGCCAAAGGCAGACACTAAACCTACTGAGCCACCCAGGCACCAGGAGAATAGTTTTATTTCACGGAAATGTAAGCTAACTCCAGACCTTAAGATTTTATCTACATAGATCTACTGTTTTTCAGACTGAACTGTGCTCGTGTAAGGTTGGCAAACTCGCGGCGAACGTCACGGTTGCTGTTGAAATCCGGAGGGCGGGCAGAACCATGTCACATGGATCGGGAGGCTTCGCCTGCTGATATCAGAAGGGCTGGGGATGACAGAAGGACTTCGGCTAAACTGTCCTTTCCCGACTTCCAGCCTCCGAGGAGCCTTGGGCTTCGGACAGTCAGCCACACGAGGAGATGACTGCCTGGGGCCGAAGGAAGACTCCCACGCACCCCCCACCCCGTCCCCTTCTCAAACCCGTCCCCCTTTCTCCTCCCACGCCTCCGCCTCTGACCCCAAGGTCTCCACGTCCAACGCCCCATGGCCAGGAGGAAGGCCCTTCTGTGGATTCACCGTAGCTTCTGCTCCCACCTGGGAAGGCTCCGGCAAGGGCTGCAGCACAGCTCACCTCCCTGCACGTCCTGCCCGTGAACTCAACGGAGGGACCGGAAGGGCTGACGTCCCCTAGCGGCCGGAGGACCCAATCGCGCGGAGTGGCCCTGGTTCCCTCCAGCTCCACGTCTTCGGGACTGGCCGGTGTAGGCCCGACGCGAAGCCGGCAGAGCAGAGAGACGGCGGGAGAGAAGGAGTATTTCGCCCAAGTCTTTCCGAACCGCGACAGTGATGAAGACTGGTTACCGGGTATTGAGCTGCGTGCTGTCGAACCCATCACTTTAGACATCGTTTCTCTTAATCTTCAGAACATTCTTCAGTTAAATGCCATTTTGTAGATGATGTTATAAACTGGGACTCAGAAGCTGAGCCATTTCCCAAGGTTTCATGCCAGAATGTGGCGGAGGCCTGATTCCAACCCTGCTTGGCCACCCAAAACTGCCTTTCCAACCACTGTACCAGCTAGAGAATGGGGAAGACTTCCAATTCCAGGAGCGAAAGGATTTAAAGTAACATTTACCACTAGTTTCCTCACTATAAAAGCCACAGGTGTTCGCTATTAAAAATCTGAGTAATAAAAAACCTTGATTAATGTTAAGAATTTGAACTTAGCCATCATTCCACTCCCTACAGGTAGTAGCTACTATACATTCCATTTCCAGTATTTTTCTGTGATTGAACGCGTGTGAGCACGCATGTATGTATGTGTGTATATTTGTGCAGAGTATATATGTATTATAAACTAGTTTGGGGGGTGCTACATTTTTATCTTAAGACTATACTGTAGATTTCCCAATTTGGGGGTTGTTCATTGCTAGTATATAGAAATATAATTCATTTTTGTATGTTGATCTTGTATTCCACACTTTGCAGATTTACTCATTTTAGTAGTGTATGTGCATGTGTGTCTGTGTGTGTGTGCGCCCACGTGCTTTAAGATTTTCTGTACAGAATCATAAGTCTGTGAATAAAGACAAGTTTCGTGTTTTCCTTTCTGCTAGTGTGCCTTCTTAAATTCTCAATTTGCACTGGCTAGAATTTCTAGTGCAATGTTGAAGAGGTAAGAGTGAAAGTCCCTACCTTATTCTCAATCTAGTGGGGGAAAAAAATTCAGTCTTTCACTATTGAGTATGATGTTCACTATATCTTTTTCATAAGTGCTCTTTATTAGATTATGGAAGTTCCTTTCTATTCCTAGTATGCTGAGGGTTTTTATCCTATATAGGTATTGGATTTTGTCACACGCTTTTTCTGGGTCTTGGAGGTGATCATGTGCTTTTTGTACTTTACATGGTGTATTGTATTAAATGATATTTAGATACTGAACCAATCTTGCATGCCTAGGGTAAATCCCACTTGGTCGTAATGTATCATTTTTGTTATATGTTGCTGATTTCAGCTCTCTCGCAGGCCGCCTCTCATCATCTAGGCTGTCTGAGTAGAGCTAAGTCACTGGGAGCTGGGAAAAGGGGTGGAGGGAACAGCCCCAGGCTAGAGCGCCACAGACTGCCTCTGATCTTACTGAAATGAAGTTCAACAGTTGATTGCAACCAAATTCTTCTCAATTTGTTGTAGGACTTGGGTCAGTTTACAGAGTTCCGCAATGGCCGTTTTTGATAGTTTTGTCCAATTTCATCAGTGCTTTTTGGGAAAAGGATTTGGCACGCTTCTCCCTCAGTCACTCAGGCACCCCTAACCCTTGCCTTCAGCCACCCCCCAACCCCAGCGGTTTCTGTAGGGACGAGCTATACGTCCCTAACCTTTCCCAGTCTTTTTTAGTTCATGTTGTTTCCACTTTATGCAAAATGTAGAAACCTTGAGAGGTGTAGGTTCATTGACTGGTGTTAGGTTTATACATAAGTTTGTTCACCTCAAAAAACATAGGTTCGTTTACCATTTCTAAGAGGCATATGTAAACACTCAGTCCATCTCCCGTCCTCTCCTATACCTATGGGTATCTGCAAAAAATTTTTAGGGTTTAGATTGAATAGTCACAAAGCCCCTTTTCATTTAGAAAGCACAAATGCTTTTAATGAAGAAAAAATTATAACAAAAACTCTTTACATATGTTGTGCATCTGTGAATAACACATGCCTTTTCTTAAGTTTAAAATTCTTGAAAGGACAAGCAAGTCTGTGTTTCAGGGACTAGTGCCTAGAATAATAGCTGTAATTCTTTCACTGTATAAAAGGTACAGAGGGTTATTTGGGGCGAAGGTATTATGTGCAGAGTGAGTGATCTGTGTGTACTTGTAACACCTTTGCCCCCATGAGATCACACAGACCTGAACTTACATAACTTTTACATCAGGAGAGAACCAGCATCCACCACTATCTTGTGACTACGTGATCACTAATCATTCATATCTCTTTGACATGTCAGGAAATGGTATATTTTCCACTCCTGATTGTACTAGTCTGTAGCAATATAATTGAGGAAAACTTTTTAGGGTGTGGTCTTTGTTTTAGTCATGTTTCCTTTTTGGAGAACGAATAGTTTATTTTTCAATGCTGTCTCTTAGCATTTATAGCATAATATATAGCATAATATATTATTAGCATAATATATATTTTTTCCTCTTGCCCCAAAATTACCTCTTGGAGAGGTATGCTGTTAATTTTCTGCTATGTGTATGTTCACATGTCTGGTTACATGGCATTTATTTATTGTGGAAGGTTAATTTTTAGCAATCAGAGAACATGTTTATCTAACTTGCCATGAAGAGGCATGCTAAGTTGGTGCTTTATTCCTTGTCTGGAATGTTGCTTATCTTCTCCTCATTCCTCTAAAACTCAACGGTCCTCAGGGACTGAGCTCACATCTCCTCTTTCAGGAACTCTTCCATGACCATCCCATCCGGAAATGGCCTTTTTCTCTTTCCTTCCTTCCTTCAGCAAATATGTATTGAAGGTTCACTCTTTGTAAGACAACAATTAGGCAACAGAAGTTATAGGAAAGTTGTATCAAATTATTTTGCACTTGCAGATATGTGTTTATATCTTATTTTCTCAGTTAAATTGTGAGTTGCTTGGGCTATATCCTCCATCGTATTACTTACATTCCTTATAAAATGTAGTTGGGGGGCGCCTGGGTGGCTCAGTGGGTTAAAGCTTCTGCCTTTGGCTCGGGTCATGATCTCAGGGTCCTGGGATCGAGCCCCATATCAGGCTCTCTGCTCAGCAGGGAAGCCTGCCCCCCCCCCCCCGCCTGCCTCTTTGCCTACTTGTGATCTCTGTCTGTAAATAAATAAATAAAAATCTTTAAAAAAAAAATGTAGTCGGGTGCTTCTATTTATTAAGGGGTAGGGAAGTTTAATTTATATGATGACTACATTTGTAGACTTTCTTTAAAGATACTGAAGTTTGCAAGACACAAATAGTTCCAATATTTATATTATTTAATCATTCCACCCCAAATATCTCAATACAGGTATGGAACTAAATTTTGAAACTATTCAAAAATCTGTCACTTTGTCACAGTTACATAATGACTCCTACCTGGCTCCCCTTATCTCCATTATTTTTCCAGTTTCTGTAAGACTGGTGTGTGTGTGTGTGTGTGTGTGTGTGTGCATGCGCACGTGCATAACCATATAAATATAACACCATATAAAGCATTAAATAATCCCAGCCTGTGTCAGATTCCCAGATAGTTGCCTGAGAGTGCAGGGCCCAGGAGAAAGAGCATTGTCCCTGAAATTAGGACATAAAGCTTATAATCCCTCACTAATGTCCATCTCCTCCTTTGCAAAATATAGGATATGGGAGGTATTGGGCTGAGTGATTGCTACAATCTCTTAGAGCTCTAAAATTATATGAGCTTCTGCAGACTGATTCTTTGAATAAAAATCAGGAAGTGGAACATCAGAATTTGCTGTACAAATATAGTCTACATCACTTGCAAATTTTAGCCTGCTGTCTCCTCCTTTTCTAATGTTTATGATGAACCATCTTTGTGGAACCTGTTTTCCCAGTCAAGAAGGCCCTTCTCACCCTGTCTGTGTGTGTGTAAGTCTCACCCTCCTTCAGGGTCAGATTCTGCCAGTCCCAGAGGAAAGGAACTAACGTATCTTCTCCAACCATCTGGTCCCCCCGAGCCTCCCCACCCTCTGAGCTACCACATCCCCTACCACCCAGTCCTCTTTTCTCCCCATTTATTTCTATGTGTAATTCTTGTCTATCCTATAGGATGTGGGCCATATGTTCCGTTTCTTTTCATGACTCTGTGTTAAATAAACAAACTGATTAAAGCTTGATTTTTAAATTCAAATATATTAGTAAACTGCTAAAAACCTTTCAGAGGCATAGGTAAAATGAAGGACATTTTCATATAAATTAGATATGTAGCAAACTGTTTTAATGGAATATTTGCTTCATATAAGTTTAAAGAACTTGTTTTACCAGTAATACTTATATTAAATAGGCTATTTTGGAACATAAACTGCTACAACCAATTTGTAAAACAATGTGACAATATATATCAAGAATCTTAAAAGTGTTTGTACCTTTTAATATACTTAATTCTGGGAAGGTATTCTAAGGAAATAATCCTAAATCAGGAAAAAAAAAAAAAAGGCTTCATACGAAAACATGTGCATAATAGCTTAATCTGCAATCTTACTATCCCCAGATAAGTGAATGGGCAAATATATCATATACACATGAGACAATATTATGTAACCATTACAAATGTAGTTGGTAAAATGTCTACCAATACAGGGAAATGGTCTCACATAATGTTGAGCGAAAAACATCAGGATATAAAAGTTTACAAATAGCAAGGTCAAAACAATAAGCAAAGGGGCGTGTGGGTGGCTCCTTCCGCTTAGCACCTGACTCTTGATTTTGGCTCAGGTCGTGATCTCAGGTTCCTGAGATCAAACCCTGTGTGGGACTCAGTGCTGGGCTTGGAGCCTCCTTGGGATTCTCTCTCTCTTCTTCTCGTTCTGCCCCTCCCCACCCCGGCTCATGCTCTCTCTGTACAAAACAAAACAAAAACAAAAACAAAAATGCAATATGCAAAACTATGAGTAGAAAAAAGAAATGGAGGAGAGTATACTAAAATGCTAAAAGGCATTATCTTTTTATGGCAGAATTGCAATTTGAATTTTTTTTCTTTCTACTATTTTGCTTTGTTTTGTTTTCCACGTTGTCAAAATTGAGCATACATTCAATTTGGAATGGAAAACAATATAATTTCAAATACGGGGACACCAAAGATTTAAGTTTCAAGCAGACATTTTTTAAAGAACTCAAATATCTTAGTTATTTAGCATCTGAAGAAGATGTGGTTGTCTAAATAGAAGTTCGATCTTTTCTGTCGCCCTCTGAGTGTCGTCAAGTCTGAAGAGTGATCCAACCACTCGGTCACTAGTTTGAATCTCTTCCTCAAACTTTCTGCTCATGCTGTCCTGTGGAGTCCTTGAACTATTCGCACTTCCACGGAGTTGAGAATAAGCTTTGAAGAAAGAGACTCACACCTCCCTTCCTCCACTTTATGGTCAGTTTCCCAGCTCGGTCAGGCGTTTTCAGTCTGTACTCCACACACACCCCCCACCCCTGCAAAGGGGCAATGGTTCCTTACGTTTGACTGATCAGGGTGACAGGGATTCTTGGTGATCTTTTGACACGTCAAGAACCACACACAAAATAAGTCAGCCATGGGACATACACACTGAGGCAGCTATTAGGCAAATTTATGATACTAATAAAGCAAGTGCCTTTTGCTTAATGCTGGACCGAATTTGCCTGGTTCTAAGTTTTAAAACTGCTTAAACATCCCGTTTGGGAATATCTGCCTTAGAATAATTCCTGTATCTTAATCAGAAGGAATCACAAAGGAACGATTCTAAGAGGATCAGATACTACCCCTGGAAAGGGAAAGAGAGTATCCTGAGAAACAGAACTGAAACCAAAGTGATAGAAAATGAAACGAAACTGAAACCTAGCCAGACAAGCTGTTTAAAAAAAAAAAAAAAAAAAAGTCCTGATCTTAACAGAGTCGTAGCAGGTAACTAGATACAAGCCAGTATTACCAAAAGTAAGAGAACTAAATGTCTTAAATTGTCCTAGGTTACATTTCTACTCAAAATGAAACAGGTCACCAGCTGTGTGATCTTGCTAAAGTTACTAAACACCTCTGAGTGTTCGTTTAGTTGTCTGTGAAGATGGGTATGGTAGCACACATCAGCCAAGATTCAATATAGACTCTCAGAGCTGGAGGGGGCCTTAGGGATCGTCAGGCATGACTCTCCGCCTACCCCCCAACCAGGACAGGGCCTTGTCCTAGCCATGCCTTGACAGTCCCTTGACATTCAGGGCTACATCTCTCTTGTCAGGACAGCAAGCTCTCGTGGCAGCCAGTTTCTGCAGGGCCCACTCAGGGCCCAGGCAACCTGAGTCCCAAGCAATGTGAGGGACAGGGTGAGAGAAGAAATGGAAGACATGAAGCTGATCTGGCTTCATAAGACAGCTCTGTGGGGACAGCTGAGGGGGCGAGGTGGCTCGGTCTGCGGCACCATCAAGTGATGACCAAGCCAGACACAGGAGATGGTGATGGGGATCACAGGGTAAGGGTGCCATGCAGACAGGACACCGGACTCAGAAGAGAAGATCCCTGGGCTTGTCTAAATCCTCTGCCATCGCCATCTTGAAATTCTTGATAGATCTGTGTTTTTTTTTTTTTTTAAAGATTTTATTTATTTATTTGACAGAGAGAGAGATTACAAGTAGGCAGAGAGGCAGGCAGAGAGAGAGGGAGAAGCAGGCTCCCTGCCAAGCAGAGAGCCTGATGCGGGACTCGATCCCAGGACCCTGAGATCATGACCTGAGCCAAAGGCAGAGGCTTAACCCACTGAGCCACCCAGGCGCCCCGCCATCTTGAAATTCTTAATAACCTTTTAATAATTTCATTTTACCTTGGCCTCCACCAATTATGTAGCTAGTCCCGGTATGACATCCAAGACCCACTTAGCAGAGAGCTGGGGGAAGGTGAAGAGGGGGACACAGGGAAATCAAGAACTGCCCTGGCATGTGTGACTTTTTCCTATGACCCAGTGAATGGTAGGACAAGGCTGCATTGTTCTTCCTGTCCCCTGAGGATGGACTTAGCACCAACAGGATTAATCTGAGGGTTCACGGGGACTGGGATTCATTTCCACAGAGGTAGCTCCACGGAGGTATCTGGGAGCAGGGGCAAGGGCCTGGTTGTTGTCATTTCTCCCCCTGTATTTTGTTGAGGTAAAATTAATGTAACGTAAAAGTAACCATTTTTTAGTTTAAAGTATAGAGTTCAATGGCATTTGGTACACTCAGAGTTGGGCAGTCTTCGCTTCTATCTAGTTCCAAACCATTTTCGTCCCCTCAAAAGGAAACCCCATACGCATGAAGCAGTCACTCCCATTCCCCACTTCCCTCAACCCCTGGCAACCACTAATTTGCTTTCCTTGTCTATCGACTACCTATCGCGGACATACCACAGAAATTAAAACATACACTTTGTTGCCTTTTGTGCCTCGCTTCTTTCACTTACCGTCATGTTTTTGAGGTTCACGCACATTGTAGAATGTAGCCTGTAGCACTGGGGCATTGTGGACCAATTATATTCCATTGTGTCAACACACCACACTTGGTTCATCCATACCAGCCACTGACGGATGTGTGGGTTGTTGCCACCTTTTGGCTGTCGCAAATAGTGCTGTAATGAACATCTGTGCACAGATAACAAATGTCTGAGTACCTGTTTTCAGGTCTTCTCCAGTACATCCCTGGGATGCTGGGTCATATGGTAATTGTTTAACTTTTCGAGGAACCACCAAACTGTTACCACAGTGGCTGCACCATTTTACCTTCCCACCAGCCATGTAGGAGAGTTCCAGTTTCTCTACCTCCTTGCCAACACTGGTTATCTTCTGTTAACTTTCTTTCTAATTGTAGCCATCCTCATGAATGGGAAGTGGTATTTTGCTGTGGTTTTGATTTGCATTTCCCTAGTGACAAATGATGTTGAACAACTCTTTATGTGCTTGTTGGCCATTTATACATCTACTTGGAGAAATGTCTATGCCAGTTCTTTGCCCATTTTTGAATTTGGTTGTTTGTCTGTCATTGAATTCTAAGAGTTCCTTATATGTTTGATACAAGTCCTTTACTGAATATATAATTTACAAATACTTTCTCCCACTCTGTAGGTCACCTTTTCATTTTCATAAATAGTCCATTAATGCACAAAAGCTTACAATTTTTATGAAATTCAATTAATTTTTTCTTTTGTTGCTTGTATTTTTTTGTCATTTTAAGGACTCCATTGCCAAACCTAAGGTCAGGAAGATTTACTGCTATGTTTTCCTCTAAGACTTCTACAGTTTTAGTTTCTAACTTTAGGTCTTTGATCCATTTGATGTGATTTTGTACACACTGTAAAACAGAGGTCCAACCTCATTCTTTGGCTTGTGGAGATCCAACTGTCCCAGTGCCATTTGCCAAAGCCCCATTTTATTGGCTTGGCACCCTGGTCAGTTAGCCACAGACTTATGCATTTATGTCTGGACCCTTGATTCTATTCCACTTACCTGTATGTCATAGTTTGAACGGGTGTGGATAAGCATGTGTCAGAATGGGCTGTGATCTGCCTTACACAGAGTCACGGTAACATGTCAATAACCTGGACAAAGGTTGAGACACATAGTGCTTGGTAAATGTGAGTAAGAGCAGAGCTTTGAACATTAAGCATAAATACTGCAAACGCATGTGCAGACGCCACAATCTAGGGACTTGTTCAAGAACTTGGAATAAAAATATCTAAACAAAGACAAACTGAGCGGCCTTACTTGGCAAACCTGTCCTAGAAGCAATGGTTCTTATCTTGGTGGCTGAACTCATTCTACAAATACAAGTAAACATCTTAAGGAAGGGCAGATCCATCACGAACACTGCAAACAGTTCAAAATATGGTGCTCTGTAGGCTAAAACTAGGAAGAAATTATGATGTGTGAACTTGAAGCTACTTTAAATCATCCCCCTGTTTTCCATTTGGTTAACATAACAATTTTTTCTCTCTCTTTAGACAAAATGATCAAACTTTCTAAGAGTAAATTTAGTTCAAATAAATTCAATCAGGTCATCCAAGTAACTTATGATTTACTATTTAAATTTTAACTAAGTATTAATTACGTTTTAATGTTATTATTAGTATGTTTATATATTTAATTATAATACATTGTGTTATTCTATTTTCTTAATTATTAGTCATCCCTCATTCATGAAAATGCTTAAAAATAACTCTTTAACTCAACAATTTATCAAGGGTTTACCTCGTGTACCATGGCGATGACATTTGTGTATTCATTCAGCGAACACTGTCTGAGCACAAACGCACACAGTCTGGGCACGGGGTGAGGCGGGAGCAGACCCTGTGTTCCTGTAGTTGCTGGGTCCTGGGTTGGTCCTATAAAGGGCACTGAAGCAGAAGTCACTTTTCCAGGGCCCCACCAGCTGCGTCCTGCCCCAGGACTCTGAGCTTACAGCTAGTCAGGTCCACAGGTGTGGGGCCTGCTAGCCTCTCAGCTCAGCCAAGACACATAGGAGCTTCTCCTGTGGAATTTTGCTGGGATGCTAAGGGAAATTGCCAAAGAACAAGAAGAAAGAAGCAAACAACCAAGCAGAGAAAGAGACAAGTTTACGGAGCATGGATTATTTATCCCAAGGGAACAGAGTTCTTGATTTCAGTCTCACTAGAAGGGTGTTTTCCTAAACCCCAGTTTTCTACACACCACCCCCTACCTACCATGCTCATCCCCTTGGCTGCCACAGTTTTACAGGTGCCCCGAGGGAGGGACAGGACCTTTCCTGGGGCCTCACAGGCTATTCTCATTAGGTTCCAGAATCTTCAGGCTTTCACTAGGGCTGATTATCTTAGGGATGAACCTCTCTCCAGTCCTTGGCCCACCCCTAACCTTGGGAGGGCTGGAAGGCAGAGGTGCAAGGGGGGGGTCACAGGCCGTATGTCTGCATAAAAGTCATAAATCAACTAGGAAACTGTCAAATGACACGTCCTCCTTCCTTGACGTAGATGTAACTTCATCATGACATGGACGACAGGTTCCTATTTAACCCTGGAGCACGGCCTACGCCCATTTCTCTTCTTGGTTTGTTCCACAATCTTTCAGATCTGTACGTAGACACTCCAGTCAACCATTCCATGTTCTCTACTATTCTTACTAACTTTTGTTATAATTGTAACTATAATCGTTTCATGGTAATAATCTATAATATCTCAATAAAAATTAAAAATTTTAAAAAGAGGAGGAGTAAAGAATGAAGAGAAAGAGAGTCTGTGTCGGGGGGTATGTGTGCAGTATGGCCCACACACCCAAGGGAGAGGTGCCCCTGCGCGAGGCCTGTCTGCTTCATAGGAGCCCCCCACTTGGGACAAGGAGTCCATAAGGAGCCTACTCCTCGTTCCAAACTCCTCCTTTCCAAATCATGCTGCAGGTAGCCAGGGCTTTGGAATTCCTGCCGAAACAGCCTACAGCCCATTTCTGGGGCCTGCACAGCCTTTCCCTCTTGCTGCCACTCTGACTGGGTCTTGACCCACTGCCCGTGTGGACACCTTTAGAGCCCCGGGTGGGCCAAGGGGTGGCTGATTGTAAAGACTATGAACAGCATTCGATTCAGCAAATGAAGATCTAGAATGCTGGTAACCCCGCATGGTGGTGACCCAGTGAGGAACGAGTGCAGGCGTGTTGTTTCTCTCCTCTGGAGCCATAGAATTCTGGAAAGGAGAACAAGAAAGCAGAGCCAGTCTGGTCCACTCCTTGAGCTCCTGTAAGTGGGACGTGGTTTGTAAGACACACAAGAAGCAAGATCCACTGTTCTGCTCCAGCCACTCACTAGCCGTCAAGTCCAACATCAGGCACGATCTGAAGATGAAAGCGTATACATCTGCATTTTGCTTCATCATTTCACTCTTCAAATCACAGGTTGACTGTACTTCTCTGGGAAGAAGGGCTGTTGATTTTGGCATCCAGCACCCACAGTTCCAAGTACAGTAACACTTTCTAGATCCTTCTGGCTCGACCAGGATGTCTGCCCAGGAGGCCCACAGTGGGGAGGGGCTGCCTCTCATGCCAAGTCCTGTCACACCCGAGGGCTTCCTGAGAAGCACAACAAGCCCATTCTCTGAGGATAAACTGAGGGAGGCTTTTAGGGCACAGGGGAGAGCAAATCGCAGTGAAAGAAACTTCTGGATTAGTATTCATAATTATCAGTAACAGAATCATCCGTCAGTCACGAAGTGCTGCATGTTTAGCGTTTGGAGCACTTCTTTCTCTATTCCCCGCCTAATTTATATTTCACAGCAGACTTTTGGAATTACCGTCTTGCGTATTTATGCCCTGCTTAGTTTTCCTCCCACAAGGATTTGAGGCAGCTTATCCCCTTTAAGGTTAATATGTTTGGATCCTAAAACTTTTCAAAATGCATTTGGTTTTGTATCTGCCAACCAAAACGTCTCTTGGGAGATTGTCAGAGAAAATAAATAATCAAGGAGGGAGAGCCAGAATTGAGCTAGAGGACACTTGCATCCCAGCGTATTAGAAACACGCTCCTGCTGTGGCCACACTGAGAGAAAAGGCGAGATGCTTTAAAAAATGATTTCTATGGCATTGGTCTGGAGAACAGGACCTGACACACCGCTGCCTAGAGTCACAGTGTCCCAGTCGGTGTGTGGCAGCCCTGTGGAAGGGCCAGGGATGTCTGGTACCCTCTGTCACCAATACTGTTTACCTTGCGTGCTTTGTTGGAAATCACTAGGTCGAGCCACATCTTATGCTTCTCCACCTGGATGGCTCCAAGAGCTCCTCCAGGGCTGGAAAGGGCACTCATTTGTATTTATGTCCTACGAACAAGGCATCACGACTGACATGTGGTAGGCTCTAAGGAAACGTTGAGCAGAATCTGCAAGTGTGCTTTTTATAGATTCCTCCAAGTCATTTTTAGAATGTTGAGCCCTAAAAGCTCAAGGACAGAACTATTGATCCTGCAGGTGCCAGGTTGACAATAATTTATTAATCCGTATTGGGGAGATATTAAGTCTAAAAAAGGAGGACTTTGCAGGACAGGACGGTTTTATTCAAACACTAGAAAGTCTGTCCCAGGAGCAAGCTGGGAACCACTGAGTGAAACACAGAGAAAAGGTGAAGTTTCTCAAGGACAGTATCATGGGCTAGGGCTTCGGGAGCCAGGCCTTCTCGCTGCTGCTGGAACGAGGGTACAGGCACAATTTTTCTGGGGGAGAATTTGGTAATATGTATGGAAGTTTTAAATATGCGTAGAACCTTTGACTCGAGAATCTGGAGTCTCATTTCTAGATTTTGTTCTTTGAAATTTATCAGCATCAAAAAGATATGTGTACACGGGTGTTCAACACAATATTGGTTATAATAATGACACATTTCGAACAACATGAACTTTCTACATAAATCATGATCTCTAGATACTCAGGTGTATCCATTTCCACTGAATGGATTATACAGTGGTTAAAATGGTGTTGTAGAGTTACACTTACTTGAATGAAAATATGTTTGTACCATATGGCTAAATAGAAAAAGCAAGATACAAATGGCACAATTTTAATTTAATAGAAATATATTTGTAGTTGCTAGAGAGATAGAGACAGAGATAGAAATTCGTGAGGAATATACATCAAAATGTTGATGGCAGTTATCTCTCTGGGTGTCAGGAATACAACTAATATAACATTTTTTGTTTTATCTGTTATTTCTAAACTTTGAACTATGGATATGTGATACTATAATACTAATTCTAATACTAATGCTAATTCTAAACAAAGTTGGGAGTGATGAAAACATGCCCCTCCTGTCCGTTAAGTCAGTGAGCTCTCTGTTGCCTGAGGTGCTCAGCTATAGTGGAAACTGTTTCAGGGCCAGATGTTGTAGGAGGAAAGCTGGAACCGAAGAAGCCAAACCACTTCCAACCGTAGATGCTCTGATTCCATGAAGGAAGATGGTGACATTAGAAATTGTGTATAAGTTCTTCTCATGCTTTGTCAGGTAAACATGGTTTTTTCAGAAATAATATTTAAAAATATTTTTTTTTGTAAGGCTTGTTTTTGATGGTGAGAATATCATTTAAAATCAGAAGTTATATTCTTTGTTTTTTAAACAGAGCAAACCTTCTATTTCCAAGTTTTACATACTTTCCTTAGCAGAGGAAAGAGAGATCAGGAACTCAATGATTTTTATTTTATTTTACTTTTTTTAGTGAGGGAGAGAGCAAGGGGAGGAGGGCAGAGGGAGAGGGAGAGAGAGAATCGCCAAGGAGACTCCACACCCAGCAGAGCCCCATATGGGGCTCAATCTCACAAGATCTGAGATCGTAACCTGAGCTGAAATCAAGCATTAGATTTGTAACTGACTGAGCCACCCAGGTGCCCCAGAAGTTATATTCTTAATATATTTGCCTTTTTCTATGACTTCTCAATGAGCAACAAAGTACGAACTGGAATATTCTCATTTTGTTCACTGGTTTGGCACGTAATACATTTTTGTCTGCCTCTGAAAACAGAAATAATATTTGCCTCTCATCTCACTGGGCACGATGTAAGCTCCATGAGGCCAGGCATTTATTTATGCTGCTCCAGAGCCCAGGAGAGCGGCTGGCACACAGAAGGCATTCAGTAAATATTTTGTGAATGAATAAATGGATGTTGGCATGGGAGAATAAGCAACTTGGAAGAAAGCTGCTCTGCAAATACATGCTTTGGGCTGTATTCATTTTAATTACTTTAAAAACATGAATTGGTAAATGGAATTCCAAAACAAAAAGACATTTTTTTATGCAATCAATTTTTCAAATTACTAAACTTCTTTCAAAGTCAGGTATGGTCTTGCTACAGCTGTATATTTAAAAACTGAAAACCACAGATCATGTTCTAGATCACTTCTACTCAACAGAGCTTTCGGCAACAAGAGAAATATTCTCTATCTGCACCCTCCAGTATGGTGGTCATTGGCCATGTGAGGTACTGAGCACGTGAAAAGTGGCTGGTTGAAAAGGAGACACTGAATGTTAAATAGTATTTAGATTTAGAAAAATTCTTGACCACACAGCCTTCCTAATCTCCAGTAGTACCGCAACATTCTGGATGTTCCATACATTTATTTGTATCCAAAATAAGGTTTCCAAATAAGGTTGTATCCAAATAAGGTTTATTATACAATCCCGATCCTAGCTCTGATTCTAGAGCGCCCTTTTCACTAGTTGACTACTGAGGAATAGGGCTTTACGATGGTGGTGTTACGATATAAATACAGGATTTTGTTTGTTTTCACTTAAGGATCCCTGTGACATTATCTACAAAGCAGACCTCGGTGTCCGGGGATTGGGTGAGGCAACCACTCAGGAGGGCCAGCCCACTGCCTTCCCCAGAAGCCCTCATGAAACATTCATGCAGAGTGTTCTTCTTTAATGGACTATTTATCTTAATTCTTCATCTCGTTGATGTGTAACTAACTGTCCTATGGACATTGGTATGATATGGATGGTACCGTAGGTCAAAGAACAGGAAGCAATTTAGGAGAAAAGCAAAAATGGAGAGAGAAGGCGGTTAAACAATATATTTTTGTGGGACTTAACCAGAAAAAAATTGTTGTGAGGTTTACGAAGAATTATAGCCATTTGCTGAATGAGGTGCAATCAGAAAACAGCTAAGCTTCAAACACGGGACACTATAAGCTTTGGCGGCCATTCCTGAGTGCTTCTGATGCTGTATGTCCATTTCCAACCCGTCACTAATTCCGATGTTTCAGATTGAACTCTTCTTCTCCAGTCCCACAGCATCAGAGTCGAGGACTTCAACCAACTGTCTAACCCCAGTGCCATAGACCGAATGTTGGTCTCCCCACAAATCCTTATGTTTAAATCTTAATCCCCAATGAGAAGGTATTAGGAGGGGCCTTTGAGACATGATTAGCTCAAAAATACAGATTCAAAGGGGAATGTGCACTGCAGTGTTTATAGCAGCATTATCAACAATAGCCAAACTATGGAAAGAGCCCAAGAGTCCATGGACTGATGAATGGATAAAGAAGATGTGGTGTATATGTACAACGGAATATGACTCAGCCATCAGAAAGAAGAACTCTTGCCATTTACATTGGCATGGATGGAGCTCATGTATTCTGCTAAGCGAAATAAGTCAAAGACAGATACCATATGATTTCACACACAGGTGTGATTTAGGAAATGAAACAGATGAGCATAGGGCAAGGGGGGAAAAAAAGGAGAGAGACGGGAAAGCAAACCATAACAGACTCTTCAAGACAGTGAACAAACTGAAGGTTGATGGCGAAAGGAGGGTGGGGGATGGGCTAAAGGGTCATGATGGACATAAGGGCTAAGTGAGTGATGGGCATAAAGGAGGCACTTGTTGTGAGTACTGGGTGTCACGTGTAAGTGATGAGTCACTACATTCTGCTCCTGAAACCAATATTACACTAGATGTTAACTAACTAGAATCTAAATAAAAATTTGGAAGGAAAAAAAAAAAAAAAGAGGCGGGCCTTTGGGAGGTGATTAGGTCCTGAGGACGGAGCTTCATGAATTGGACTAGTTAGTGCTTTTTGTGAGGCCCAGAGAGCTCCCTCCCTCCTTCTGCCATGTCAGGACACAGGGAGGAGATGGCGGTCTATGAACAGAGAAGCAGACCCTCACCACACATAGAAGCTGCCAGCGCCTCAGTCATGGACTTCCAGCTTCCATAACTGTGAGAGATAAACATCTGTTGTTTATAAGTCGCCCAATCTATGGTACTTTGTTACTGGAGCCTGAATGGACTGAGACACCTAGTTCAAAAGTCCTTCTGCAATCCTCTCCCGGTGAATGTTTCTGGAACAATGCTATCATCCTTCCCCCAGGAACAGAATGGAATGAATGTCACTGCTCACACCCAGAGGCTATAATGGCTTGTGTTCCTTCTTGCAACAGGTCCCGATTTGATACCCAATGCGAGGTAAGAATGAATGACTGTCTTTGTTGAGAAAGGAGAGTCCATCTACCACAAATTGATATGTTGTCCTTGGGCAAGTCGCCTTATCCCTGGGCCTGAGATTTCTCATCTAAATTCCTCATCCTAAAATAGCACCATGAGACTCAACATGTTTAAGTTCTCGTCCAGCTCAAATATAAGATTATTTTCGGTTCAGTCCCTTAATTTCCCAGGCCTTTCATAGTTTGATCCCATTGTTTCTAATCAAAAGTATCTTCCACTTCTCAAAATGTAGATTTGGGGCCTTTCTTTGCTTCCTTTTCTCATCATAGCCCAAAACCCTGGTCCTGGATCATATCAGCATGTGTTGATATAAACTTTTTATTTTTATTTTATTTTTTAAAAGATTTTATTTATTTGAGAGAGAGAGAGAGTGCAAAAGTGGGGGTGAGGGGCAGAGGGAGAGGGAGAAACAGACTCTTTGCTTAGCAGGGAGGCCCACACGGAGCTTGATCCCAGGACCCTGGGATCATGACCTGAGCTGGAGGCAGATACTTAGCTGACTGAGCCACCCAGGTGCCCCAACCTCTTTATATTCTTAAAATTTGTTGAAAGCCCAAAAGGCTCTGGCTTATGTGAGTTATAGCCCCATAGTTATTTACTGTATTATAACTTTTAAAAGGATTAAATCATTCAAAAACAATAATAAATCCATCATTTGTTAACATGAATGACATGTTTATGAAGAATGTATTTTCAAAAACCAAAAATAGTTGGTGAGAAAAGTGGCATTGTTTTACATTTCTGCAAGTCTTTTCAATATTAAGCTTAACCCCTCTTCAATACCAAACAGCTGGTTTCTCACCTCTACTGCATTCAGTCTGTTGTAATATGTTGTTTTAGTTTACATATGCAGGGGTGAAAGTCTGGCTTCATACAGATATGTGTTTGGAAGAGAGAGGAGAATTTTCTTTGGATATTCTTTTTTGAAATCTCACCAAAAGTAGACAAGAACAATTTCTTAAGGTTAGCTGTGATGTGGAATCTGAAACCGTACCAGTGAAATCGCCCTAGTTGGTTTCCTTAGTCCATTGGTCCATCTTGCACTTTGGATGGATCTTTCATCCCTGCCCATGCATAATTTTATAACATCATGCATTAACGATTTGGAAAATATTGGTTCACTGAGTTGTGGAGATCTTCCAAATATTGACCCATTTCATTATACAATTTCAGCACCAATCTCATCTGAAAAGCCTTTAAGTACCAGGAAGCTGTCCAACTTATGATGCCTGATATAAGATTTTTTTAAAAAATCTAATTTTTGCTTATAAAAGCTCAAAGGAAACAAATACCGTCAGTTGCTCGTCCTTGGTGTGACAAGATCATTTGTTTCATTTTCAAGAAAATGTCTGCCAAGCCGTTAAGTCTGAATGACCATAGTTGCCAGTTGTTCTTCCAAGTACAAAGAGTGTTCCATGAAGAAAGCAGTTAGTTCAGCCCACAACTCAAACTATACAAGTGCTCTTCCTTGACGTCACCACGGTGGTTGGATGGCCGCTGGAGTACTCTGTGTGCACTTTCTGCATCATCACACAGAATAGTCCAGATTTAATAAAACTACTAGTTTATACTGTTTTACCAAGGACATTCTCACGGAAAAACTGGCCTTTTTTTTTTTTTTTTTCCCAACCCATCACGGACAGCAGTGAAGAGTCTATGACTGGAGAGGCAGCCTGGGCCGGTGCCATGCTTTGGGTTAAGGTGGCAGCAGTTTTACCGACCCTCCACCCCCACCCGGTGGCTTGTGTGGCATCTGAGCAAACGGCAACACAGTGAAAATGGCAACTGACGTCTACCGCTATCATAATAATTTTGACTTTGCAGGCCTCCTGAGGGTCTTGGAGGCCCCCAGGGGCCCATGTCATCACACTTGGAGAACTGCTGCTTCACCTTCTGTGATGGGCTGAAATTGTCTTCCCCATAAGATCCATACACTGCAGCCCTAATCCCAGGGCCTCCGACTGCGACCATGTTTGGAGACAGGACCTTTAAGAAGGGTGATTAAGTTCAAATGAGACCCTGAGGGCGGCCCTAATTCCATCTGACTGATGTCCTCATAAGAAGAAGAGTTCAGGATGCACCGACAGACAGCAGAGGTGCGCGTGCCCTGAGGGGCCACTATGTTAAGAGGCAGTAAGAGGGCGGCAGTCCGCCAGCCACAGAGAGAGGCCTCTGAGGAAAACAACCCTGCTGACTTTCAGCCTCCAGGCTATAAGAAAGTAAATTTCTGCTGTCTAAGCCACTACGCTTCTCTTCTATTACGGCAGTCCAACAGTCCAAGTGACGAATGCGGGCTTCCTTATGCCCACCCTGTGTGTCAGACGGCCTCAGGCACAGCTGCCCCTTGAAAGCCATTCCCCTCCTTCCTTGTGTGGCAGGTGTGCTCAGATGTGTAGGTGCACGTGTCCCGGGCTCCTGCACCAGAGTCTGCCAGCTCTCTGTGCTGGTCTACATTTTCACACTAGCCTAGGCATCCCCCCACCCACCCCGCCGCCACACACCTGCTGCTTTGCTTAATTATGAGATCTGAGATCTTCGAGTTTGTGGACCAATTCAATGTCTGCTCTGTAGCCTCAGGGCCCCGTGCAGTGCTCAATGTGTATCTATCAAGGAGGGGCTGCCATTCCTCCTTCCCTTGCGTCTGGGAGCTCTCAGAGGCCAATGACTCTTTTCTGATAGTTTTACTCCAGGATCTCCTGACTCATAGGCACAATTTGCATAATATTAGTTTGGGTGCATTTTTAGCAAATGTTTAAAAAGTAATACATCATAAGAATGTACTACTCTTTCAGGGCGCCTAGGTGGCTCAGGCAGTTAAGTGTCTTGCCTTCAGCTCACGTCATGATCACAGGGTCCTGAGTCTGCTTCTCCCTTTCCCTTTGCCTCTGCCTCTCCCCCTGCATGTGCTCTCCATCAAATCAAGAAATAAAACCTTGGGGCGCCTGGGTGGCTCAGCGGGTTAAGCCTCTGCCTTTGGCTCAGGTCATGATCCCAGGGTCCTGGGATCAAGCCCCACGTCGAGCTCTCTGCTTAGCAGGGAGCCTGCTTCCCCCCCTCTCTCTGCCTGCTGCTCTGCCTACTTGTGATCTCTGTCAAATAAATAAATAAAATCTTTTTAAAAAAAAAAAAAAGAAAGAAAACCTTAAAAAAAAAAAAAAAGAATGTGTTACTCTTCCCAAGTACAGTGAACATTGGGTCTCAATCAAGCTTTCCTTGAGCATAGTTTGAAAGGCAATTTTAAAGTTTCTTTTTCCATTATCATTTCTGTTTCGTTCATTCATTAAAAAAAATTATAATGATCTCACTTACATCCCCCCACCAGAGGTAGTTGTCCTTTGTTCCTTAGGCAAATTTATAGTCCTCTAATGATGATAATAATTTGGCTTTGCATCATATATAAATTCATTCATTCATTCCACAAATATCCACTAAGCACCTCCGCGTGCCAAGAATGATTTTAGGCGCTAGGGGTATAGCAAAGAACTAAACAAAATCTGTACCATCGCGGAGCTTATGATCTAGTGAATGAATAGTGATTTCTCAAACTAGCCTATGACAAATTTCAATGGTCTTTTGTCTCTTGATAATGTTCTGAAAACTCCTCTCTGAATCTTTAGCAGTAAGCGTGTTGCTAGCAGAGATAACATCTTGGTGCTATCTTACACAGATGCCAAGGATGCCACCATTACATACTGTGTCCATAAGAAAACTATGAGGTCACAGCTTAACAGTGATTTAATAATTCTAAAATCCCACTACTACTTTGAGAAATAATGGGCCAGGTAGCATTGGTAAAGTTCAAGTGTAATTGCACATGATTCTCCAGAACTCAATATGATAACCAAGAATCATAATGATTTGAGATGTTCTCAAAAGATGTCAATGTTTCTATTTCATGGGACACTCCAAAACTAGACATAGTAAATTTAAAGGGAGCTATTTTTAAACTGAACAAATCTTCTGGAAATAACTACCAGAGGAAAATCAGCCTTCTTCTATCTGTGCCTAATAGTCACAATTTAATTATAGAGGACCAGAAAAAATGCTTAATAGACAGATGGAATTAGTGTCATTAAAGTGCCTTTCAGGAGTAATGGGAAAAGAAAGAAAACCCTGAGAAATTATATATAATGACTCTCTCTACCTTATTTCTTCCAATGAGTTCACAGCTATTACCCTAACTTTTTCTGCTTGTTTTCTTTGTCTGTGCCAGAATTGAGCTTATTTGTATATGCGAACAACAGCTAATCCCACCCTGGGTGTGGGGATGTTTAAATCATACAATACTGTAGTAAGACCACTTCGCTCCCTTGGTGACTGGTGACTTTCCTATGACACTTCTGAGTGAGAATTGAGCCAATACCACCTAAGCACCTGATGTCACATATGCTGATGACAGAAGAGTGGTTTGATAATGGACCGTCCAGCTAGTCAGTACCAGGAGATTCCTACCACTTCCTGGGAACTTCAGAGTGGTTCTATGTACCCTATAGGATACATAAGGAACCTCTCTGGAAGGAAGAAATAGAATTTCTATTATACTTAATTTTTATCTCATTCTTCTGTAATTTCTATTTTTGTGCATGCTTCATAACATGCATACCATATAGGAGTCTATGCCTATAATTTAGAAGTAAAGAAATGCACACCAGGATGCATGCTCAAATGTCTTATTGATGGAGTATGCAACAGACAAGCTTGTCTTGGGGACACCATTCTGGATAGCCAGGGTAGAAACACCTCACTAACACAGGGTGGACTAAATCCTAGGGATGCCAGAACCTGAGCAGCAACATCACTCTGGCTTTCCTGCCTTGGAAGAGTATGAGGTAGGGAGTGCAGTGGGAAAATGTGGCCGATGGTCAGTAGGGCCTGGCGCTCTTTTTGGTGTCATTATGGGAAGTCCCTCCTTGGGAGTTTTGCTCTCAGGTCTCATGGCCTGTCACATTCAAGGACTTCCTGGTGCTTCCCCAAACCTGCTGGCTATTGTGTCCTCCCACGGGGCTTCCAGCCATGTAAGCACCCCCAGGAGTTGTGGGGGGAGACTGCTAAGTGCCCCAGACTGGGCTGGCCCCACAGCTGAGGTCCCCCAGCTGCCAGCCACCCAGTGGCAGAGGCCAAACATCTCTGCCCTTTTCAACCTCTTGGGAACATCACCAGCCGGTTGCTTGTGCTCCTTGTTGCAATGAAATCCCCCTTTTGGTTTCTCACTGAAAGTACACTAGCGACGGTGGTCAGCCTCAAGGGACAGACAGCTGGCGGTGTCTACATACACCCATCGTTTCTGACGCTGACTTTTAAAATTCAGTTATGCGTACTGGCTCTTTCCCAGAGGCTTCCCAACAGATTACCCAAAACACCCCGTTGATGCAAAGAATCCTTCTCAAGCCGAAACCCCTGAGGTACCCACTGGTACAGCCAAGCAACTACATTTCACTCCAAGGGTGGATAGATCATGCTGTTCAAGCCTTAAACACTTATCAGAAAATTCTTTCTAGTATTCCATTAATTCAGTTTCCCTCAAAATGAGCTGTTAACTACTCCTCTTAGGCAAGAACATGATCACCTTTTCAAGATAAAAAGAGATTTCCTTTTCTCTGATCTTTCTCAAGTTAATACATCTCTCTCTTTTCTTGCCATGCTCCATCTCCCAGCCCCCACACAACACTTTAAAGCATTTGTTTGTCTTTACTCTGAGACAAATTGTTTTGACCTCATCCTTGGCCTTGGGGTCCCGACAGAAAGGAGCACCATGCTGAGGAGCAATCACTTGCTTTTAGTTCTACTCCTTAAAAACTGCATCCCCTTGGCAGTGACGCAGTCATTAAATTAGAGTGTGTTCTGTTGTTCCCTGGAAGGGCACATGAGTATAACCTCTCTAGCCTTCCAAGCCTTCTCTTTCTCTTTTCTCTTTGTGGCTGGGGGAAGACGTCCCCCTCTTCATGCCTTCTGACTCATTGAGGCATATTTCCCCACGAGGCTGTGCGACATCGAAGGGCCGCCTCCACTCCCAGCAACGCCTGCAAGTTTCCCCCAACAAGATGCCGCCTTAGCACACACTCCAAAGCCTTCTCTTTACTCCATTCCAGATCCCAAAGATCCAACTGACACAATAAAAACTTATATTTATCTGTGAGACCCACAAAAGATAGTGTGATAATAAAAGATGATGAAAAAGATAAACACTGACAACTTAGAGATTTGAAAGCTATATGAAATGGTAAGAGAAAAAAATTCATCATGGAGCACTAGGAAATCAGCCATGGTCGAGGACATTCTCTGGGGGCTGTTCCTCTTCGCTCCTAAAGCTCTTGTTTCACTGCATTGTGGGTATTTGTTCACATGGCCGAGAAACATTGGATTTTGGTTACTCCGGGATAAAAACCAGATTTTGCTTACCTCCACATCTCGAGTCCCCGGTATGGTGTTTAGAAAACAGTGGATGTCCTGTGAAGGTTTATTAATGGGAAGGAGAAGGGAAAGTGTCTCTGAGAGAAGAACAGAGAACGCCTATTGAGAGAGAAAATTGGAGTCTAGCACATTAACTAAAAGGAACACAATGAGTCTCTGTGCCATAGGAAAGGTTATTTTATGCAGCCGTAATGTCATGTTTTCCCTCTAGCTTATTGGAAAGGTCCCGAGAATTACCGACGGAATTGGGGTTGGGGGGGCAGAGAACAGGATGGGGGAACGGGATGAGATCCATTGCAGATGGTGAATTCTAGAGAGGTGTTTTTCACACAGATAGTGTCTGATAGGCTGTAAAAATGAAAACAAAATAAATTAATCACCAAGTGTGAAAGGCCTTTGAGTCTACTAGGAATGATTTGGTTATATCAAGAATTAAGGATGAGTAAAAGAATACGCCCAAATGGGTAATGGCCTCTAATAAGAAACGGAGGAAAGAGAGCTTCTACCATCACTACTATCATCACCTCCGCAACACCATCATCCGAGGAGCAGAAAAACCTGTCAGTGTCGGCACACGGGCAAACATCCACATTGGAAGACACACCTTGGAGACAGATGCCCCTTTCATCATTAGATACAAGAGGCAAATGAGGTAGACAGCTCATGTGATTTTAGTATCATTATTACTGAGCACCTCCATTAACATAAGATTCCCCAAAGCGTTCGTATTCTGTTAATGTGGAAGAGGATGGATTTCAGGATTTTTATATCTTCTGAAACAGATGGTTATAAATTTAAACTTCAGGAAATACAAGAAGGAAGAAACTCAGTCAAAAAACCTTAAAGTCCCAGTTTCTTATTTTCCAGGCCAAAGCCTGCAGTATCATTGTATAAATAGTTCTGAGACTCTCTTCTATTTTTCTTCCTTCCTGGAGATAATCCGCAAAGTGTCTGTCTGGACACATCTAATGGTTAGCCAGATGGCATTCCAAGAATCGCTTTTCTAAAAAGTCTGCGATCTCGTCAGATGCATTGGAATGATCTGAGCTGGTGGCGGGGAAGCAGCATTCAGTACAGAAGCTGTGGAACGGAAAGAAGGAAGGAGCATCAAAGAATGCCAAGGGAGGGATATTTACTTTAAAAGGCAGAAGGAACGTTTGAGGGTGAGATGAGAAATCCTTATATGTATTAAGTCTGCCACAATCCTTGTGACGCAGTGTTGCCCTGAGCTAATCTTAACACTATCAACATATCTTAACAGCAGAGTAAATGCTATATTAGGGCTTATAAATATTTCACAATCAGGCTTGTTAACTGCAAGACTTTCCTTGCAGATTTGAAGTGGAACAGCTTTGAAAGGAGATTATAATGGCTTTTAAGGCAAAGCTGACGAGCCTTCCCTTCAGAGAAAGCCAGCTGCTTGCTGTTCCAGGAGACCCCAAAGCTCACTTCAGACCCGTGGGCTGACGCTGAGAATGTACCCAGAGCTTTAGTACTTTGATTTAAGGCTGTGCTACCTGTCAAAACACACCCTCCCTACACCACTTTTTCCTTCACGCTCTCCCAGTGGTAAATAGAGGAAGTCAGAAGAAGCTGCAGACCAGTCACTTAGAGATTAGTGAATGAGCTTCCGTTTTGGTCCTGAGTATAAATTTTTAAGGGTATAATTTAATGTTTTTAATACATTCACAGATTTGATACAACTGTAGCTCTTCTTATGGCTTCATCGTATTCCACTGTACAGATATTTCACCTTTGTTGTCCATCCGTTGGCAGACATGTGCTTGTTTCTGCCTATTGGGAATACTGCTCTTACGAACACTCACGTGCCAGCATTTGTTTGAATACTTGCTTTCAGTTCTTCTGAGTATATATCAGGAGTGGAATTGCAGGGCCATGCAGTAATTCTGTTTATCTTTTCGAGGAACTGCCAAAGTGTTTTCCAGAGCGTCTGCACTATTTATTTTATTGTATTTTAGGTTTTATTTATTTTTTTAGAGAGAGAGCATGCATGCACATGTGCTCACACAAGTCGGGGGAGGGGTTGGAGGGAGGAAGACATAGAGCGAATCTCTCAAGCAGACTCCATGCTGAACATGGAGGCCTATGCAGGGTTCAATCCCACAACCCCCGAAATCATGACCCGAGCCAAAAATCAAGAGTTGGCTGGTCAACCCAGGCACCCCTGGCTACACTATTTTACGTTTCCCCCAGTGATGATGAGGGTTCCCATTTCTCCACATCCCCACCGACACTTGTTATTTTCTATTTGGTTTTGTTTTATAATAGTCATCTAGTTGGTAGAAAGTGGCGTTTCATGGTGGTTTGGATTTGTATTTCCATAATAACTGATGGTGTTTAACATCTTTCAAGTCCTTTTGGGCCATTTGTATATGTTCTTTGTAGAAGTTTCTATTTAAGTCCATTGCCCATTTTTAAGTTGAGTAGTCTGTCTTTTAGTTGTTAAGTTGTAAGAGCTCTTTATGTAGTCTGGATTCTAAGCCTATATCAAGTATATTATTTACAAGTGTTTTCTCCATTCTATGGATTACCTTTTTATCTTCTTGATAGTATCCGTTAGAGCACAAAGTTTTTAATTTTGATGGAGTCTAATTGTTGCTTGTGGTGTTGGTGTCATTTCTAAGAATTCAGTGACAAATCGGAGGTCAGGAAGATGTACCTTTGTTTTCCTCTAAGATTTTTATGCTATTAGTGTTTACATTTTAGTCTTTGACCCATTTTGAGTTATTTTTTCCCTACGGTATGGGGTAGGATCCAATTGTATCCTTTCACATGCTGATGTCCAGTTTTCCCAGCACCACTCGGTAAAAAGACCACTCCTCCACCTCTGAATGATCTGAGCATCTTTTTTTTCTTTTTTTAAGATTTTATTTATTTATTTGACAGAAAGAGATCACAAATAAGCAGAGAGGCAGTCAGAGAGAGAGAGGAGGAAGCAGGCTCCCCACCAAGGAGAGAGCCCGATGTGGGGATTGATCCCAGGACCCTGGGATCATGACCTGAGCCAAAGGCAGAGGCCTTAACCCTCTGAGCCACCCAGGCGCCCCTGATCTGAGCATCTTAACAAAAACTAATTGACCACAAATGTATGGATTTATTTCTATACTCTCAATTCTAGTCTACCGATCTATATGCATCTGTCCTTAGGCAAAAGAATGAACCATTACAAACCAAATATACAATAATATAATAGTAGCTATGTAGTTATGATTCTTTGTTTCTTCATATGGCTTTGAGGTACTGCCTAGTGTTCTCTTATTAGAGACTGAAGGACTCCCTTTAGCATTTCTTGTCAGGCAGTCCTATTAGCAATAAACTTTCTCAGTTTTTGTTTATCTGGAAATATCTTATTTCTCTTTCATTTGTGAAGGCAAGTTTTGCCAAATCTTGAATTCTCAGTTGAGAGGTTTTTCTCATTTAGCCCTGCCAAAAGTATCAAAAATGATCAACTCGTGGTCTGTCTTGTTTCATCTTCTGCCTCAACACAGATAACATTTTTGATAACTACAGAAAGAAAAAGGAATCTTAGTGAAATTGAAAAAAAAGGTTTGAATTGAATGGAAGCAAATTTATGAGATATAGTCAAAGATGAACTTAGAAATGTATAGCCTTAAATGTATGTATTAGAAAAAAAAAGCAAGGCTGAAAATCAATGACTTAAGTATCTCAAGAAGTTCAAAAGGAACACCAAATTAAACCTTAAGAAAGTAGAAAAGAAGAAAAAAAAAGAGTACAAATTAACAAAGTAAAAAACAAATGTACGATAGAGAAAACCAACAACACTGAAAGCTGGCTCTTTGTCAAGACAAATATAAATAGGACAGATCCCTAGCAAAACTGAAAAAGAAAAAAGGGATAGGCACAAACCACTTATATTAGGACTGAGTAGGGAACATTGCTAAATATGTTACAGACTTGAAAAATACAATATAAAAGATCATGAATACCTTTGTACCAATAAATAACAAAATTTAGATCAAATGGACAAATTTTCTAGGCAAACATAACTTATCCAAATTTATATAGGATGAAAGAAGAAATCTGACTCTGATGTCTACCCAGGAAACTGAATTTAAACATTGATTCAAAGAAAACTCTAGGATTAGATGGCTTCACTGGTAAAGTCGTTCATATATTTAAGAAAGAAGTAATAAAATACACCTAATTGGAAAAAAAAAAAAGATAATGGATGAATGAATGTAAAAGGTAAAATAATAAAATTTCTAAAGGCTACTGTAGCACAAAACCTCATGACCTCGGAGTAGACAAAGATTTCTTCTTTTTCTTCCTCTTCCACTCCTCCTTCTCCCTCTTATTTTGGGTAGGCAACACATCCAACATGGGGCTTGAACTCACAACCCTGAAATCAAGAGTCACATGTTCTACCCACTGAGCCAGCCAGGTGCCCTAAGAACAGACAAAGATTTCTTAAGTAGGAAACAAAAGACACTAATAATAAAGAAAAGACCATATCGTAGTTAAGAACTTCTGTTCAACCCAAGAAACCATTGAAAGAAAAGGCAAGCTACATGGCCAGAGATACATTCCTAATACACACATTTTACAAAGTATATACTCATTCCCAGAATATATAAAGACCTACAGATCAATTTTTAAAGGTATAGAAAACAATTTTAAAATGAGCAAAGGACTGATAAGCTTATAAATAGATGATTAACTTCATTAGTCATCATGATAATGCTAATTAAAACCATCATGGGGATGCCTGCGTAGCTCGGTTGCTAAGTGTCTGCCTTAGGCTCAGGTCAAGATCTCAGTCCTGGGATCAAGCCTCACATTGCACTGCCTGCTCAGCGTGGAGTCTGCTTTTCCCTCTCCCTCTGCCTGCCACTCCCCCTGCTTGTGCTCTTCGTGTGGTGCGCACTCTCTCTGTGTCAAATAAATACAATCTTTTAAAAAAGCCATCACGTGATACCACATCATACCCATCAAAATGGCTAAACAGAAAGAAAACCAAATAACCGGTAATACAATACCACAAACTGGTGAAGATGTCCCGCAACCAGAACTCTCATACGCTGTAAGAGCACAAATCAGTAAAGCCACTTTGGAAAAGCCTTTGGCAATTTCTGCTAAAGTTGAAAACATGCAGACCCTATGATCCAGCATTTTCACTCCTGGGTTCATCCCCAACAGAAATGAGTGTGTGTGTGTGTGTGTGTGTGTGTGTGTGTGTGTACTAAAAACGACATGTTCCAGAGTGGTCATGGCAGCATTCTTCATAATTGCCATAGATTGAAACAACCCCAAATACCCATGAACAGTTTGAGCAGTAAATGAACTGTGATATCCTCATGCAAAGGAAAATTGTGAGACCAACGAAAACGAATTATTGCCACCCACAGCAGCACTGATGTATCTCATAAGTGTAATACTGAGCAAAAGAAGCCAGGTCTCCCAGGGTATTTATGGTGAAATCTCATTTAATTTACATATAAATGTATAGCTGAAGGTCAGAACATGCAGGCAAACGCTAATCCACACTGTAGAAGCCTGGATTACCTGTGAGGGGTCAGTACTGGGAGGACAGGAAACACACTGGAGGGTTTGGGGGTGCTGAGAATGTCCTATTTCCTGTTCTGGGGAGCGGTTCCACTACTGTGTGTGCTTTGGGAAATTCAACAAGTGATACAAATTGTAAGTTGCATACTTTTCTTTTTGTTGTGCCTCCACTAAAAAAATACTTTAAAAAACAACCAACGGGGCTCCTGAGTGGCTCAGTCAGCTGAGTGTCCGACTCTTGATTTCGGTTCAGGTCACGATCTTGGGAGATGGAGCCCCACGTCCGCTCACTCACTGGGTGTGGAGTTGGCTTAGGATTCTCTCTCCCCCTCCCCACTCCCCCTACCAAAACCCCAACCAAGCAAACATAGGAACAAAACCTCATTGTGGCCCTCTGTGCTTCGGCTCCCAGGACCTGAGTCTGGCAAAAGGGCCGTTATCTAACCTGGGTCTCTGTTTCCATTTTGCTGTCCTTTTGTCCCAAAGACAGATGGCAGACAAATAATCAAGCTCTCACTTCAGAAAGTGCTGGAAGCTTCTCATTCCCCTTGTTTCTCCCTTGCTTTCCTCAAACTCTTGGAGGCACTCGTTTCTCTTCTGTCTTGCTCTTCTGGTCACACACTACTCTCCCTCTTCCTTTTCATCTTCTGCTCTACCTCTTCTCTGTCGTTGTTTTCCATTTCTTGTCTTCACTCCCTCCCTGAAAGAGGTACGTGCAGGAAAGGGGAGCGAGCGTGTTGTTTTCATTGAGTAAGATTTTGCATTCTTCGTTGTCCTGTTGAACAGCAGATAGACTGATAATATTCACTCTCCCTAAGAAGCACTGTTGCCTTCAGGTTGTTCCCGTTTTAGCTTTCCCTAAACGGGAGTGCTGCTAAAATACCAATCATAAGAAAAGAGCCCATCTATTATAAATGATCGCCTCTGGATGGCAAGATCTTAGGTGATTTTTACTCTCAGAGTTTGTTTTTTTTTTCCTAATATGTATACATTTCTGTATTTTAAATGTTTCTACATTTTTGGCAAAAGATTATTTTCATTAAAATATTAGTAACAACTTGGCACATCAACTCTGTTAGGCTTTAAATTTTGTAAGTTTTGGGGGCGCCTGGGTGGCTCAGTGGGTTAAAGTCTCTGCCTTTGGCTCAGGTCATGATCTCGGGGTCCTGGGATCGAGCCCCGCATCGGGCTCTCTGCTCATCGGGGAGTCTGCTTCTTCCTCTCTCTCTGCCTGCCTCTCTGCTGACTTTTGATCTCTGTCTGTCAAATAAATAAATAAAAAATCTTTAAAAAAAAATTTTGTAAGTTTTGGAAATTAAAGGTTCTAGGAGCAACAAAAATTTTAACCAGTCTCTACTAATGACGTTAGAGAACATTGTGATGGGGTTCTTTTTGCTTTTTGTTGAGTTGTTGATCGGAGTTGCCAGGTAAAATATAGGAGGCCCAGTTATAGTTGAAGTTCAGATAAGCAATAAATCTTGGGCATACACGAAAAATCATTCATTGTTTTGTATTTTTATTTGCTGAACCTAGCAACCTTAACGTTGATGGATCTTTTTCTGTGAGTCACCACCCTCATGAAAAAAAGAGGTTCACTGCCCCTGCTAAGCTTGGGATGGGCAGGCAGGGATGGAGGGAACGTCAAGCTTTAGGCCAAAAACGTCAAGCTTTAGGCCTTTCCGGTGATTCTCTCTCTTATGGTGCTGCTCTCCAGCCAGAACTCTGTAAGGGCTAAGCAGTATTCACTTGGGTTCAAATCCTAGCACCAGCTTTTATTTGCTTGATAATATTGGGCAAGTACCTTGGTATTCATCTATAAAACAGTAATATCACTACCACAAGCTTTCCACGTTATTGTAAACATGAAATAAAATATTCGTGAATTACTTAGCTCAGCGCCCACCATCAAGTTCTCTACAAACAGCGGCTCTTGTTATTTTTTAAAGAGACCGTGTCTCTTTCCTTCACACCACCAAGGAAAGGACATAAGACAAATGTACAAGTGACTCTAATACAAGACACATGACGATGTGGGTGGAAAGAGGGAAGGCACCGTGTTTCAGAAGTTGGGAAGAGAGAGGGCTACCTCTGTTCTTGAGATCGGATGTTCACACCAACATCTGAACATGAACCGGGATCTAGGAGGCTACGTATGAAGCGGGACTAGATTGCAGAATTTGGAATAAGGCCATTCTAGATGGGGACAATGGCTTGAACCAAAACACAGAGATGTAAAAGTAGGGGGCATGGACTGAAAATAGCAAACGATTTTGAGAAGGAAGAGGGAGGCAAAAGGTCAAGAGGTCTGGGGGCCGTAGTGCCTGCAGACATAATGGTAATGGTCTGATCTTCAATCCACACCCAACACCGTGACAGTAAAGGCGCCTTAGCAGAGCCAGGACAAGACAAGGCTACTTGAGAGGTCATTCTGCAACCGCACACAGAGAGGATGGAAAGGGACATTTCCTAGTGGCCAGGGGTAAGGGTGCTGAGTTCAGGATCCATTGAAATAATGCTGATCTCATGATTCCCCGGCTTTAAACTCAGGTGGCTTCTCACTCATAATCAAGTCCAAAATGCTTCAGGTGCATGCCTGAGGCGGTGTCATAGCCCAAACCCATCCTGGCTCCGGTCAATGCCTCTTGCTGGCTGTCTGGTATCTCCATGCTCTGGCCACACGGGCCTCTCTTCAGCTCCTCTGGCTGTCCAGGCCATCCCACGTTTCAGCCGTCGCACTGGCTGTTCCCTTTTCCTAACACTCTGCAAGCATGTGGCCCGGGCAGCCCCCACTTGTTCTTCCGATCGCAGCTTCACAGACCCTCCTCTGAAAGCTGTCGCTGAAGCTCCAGTCGAGTTAGGCTCTCCAGGTTTCTGCTCCCAGAGCACCCAATGGTTCTCCTGGGCACACCCGTTATTATTTACATGTTTGTAATGAGTTTCCTACTGCCTCTACCTCAAGGAGGGCAGGGACGCAGTGGGCTCGGACACCGCTCATGGGGTTCAAATGCAGAGCAGTAGACTAGCAGTGAATTCTTGCTGACTTCTTCATAACGGTGAACAGTAATGAGATCCCTCCAGTGGGATGATGGCAATGGGCATGATGGAGAGAAGAGGGCAAATGGGAATCTGTAAGTCCAAGCTGGTCCTTCTCCAAATGGAATGCTCTAGAATAAGCCAGGAATGAACTATGGATGGGACCCAATCAGGCCTGCTTCCTGTTTCTGTAAATGCAGCTTTGGTGAAACAGAGCCACGCTCGTTCATTCAGGTGTCACAGAGGGCCCCTCTCTGGCTACGCCACAGGTGGGCACCTGCACCTGACAAAGGTGAAAATACTTACCACCAGGCACTACGCCAAAAAACTTTGCCAAGCCCTGCTCTGGAAGACCGCGTCGAGGTTCACCATACTAATAACAGTGGTTATCTGTGTGTGGCAGGATTATAGATGAGCTTTATAGTCTCCTTAATTTTCTGCATTATTCATACTTTCTTCGAAGAATATATATTTTTACAATCCTTAAAACAATAAAGATTATTAAAAATCAGAGCGAGTGCCCCACTCATTCTTTTTAGTTTTTTATTTGTAAGTGTTTTATGCTTCTTTCAGGAAAAAAAAAAATTTGTTAATCAGAGCAATTTTCTGGGCTGGCTTTGGAGAACGTAGTAAGAGCAAGAGCCCTGAGAACCAGAGGAAATCCCATGCCCCGCCACTTCCTGCACTAGTGGGACTATGCCTTTCTGCTCTTTGATGAGTCCGGCTTTTGATTCTGAATTCAGAGGATCAAGCTGAACATTTCCATGGAACTTGGAGTCCAGTAATTGTGTACTTGCCCCATACTGTACATGCCCATGACTGGCATCTTTATGAGGAAACCACTGAGTAATATTTTCTGTATTTTAATAGCAATTATTAATATTAACTAAAACTGCAAAGCAGACACAATTCGAACAGTGAAGATTTTTTTTTTAAGTGCTAGCTGATGACTTTCATTAAATCTTTAAACATCTCATTAAAAAAAAGGTCAAATTTCCCATTTAGACAACTTTCTCCTTCCCTTCCCTCCAAAAAGTCCCTTAAATATATGATTATTATGGAAATCTTCTGCTTATAATTTTTCATTAACATGAAAACTCTGTGAGAACAAGAAGAGTCCTGTCTGCATTGTTCGCGACGGCGTGCCGGCGCGCGGAACCAGGAGCAGCACATAGGCGGAGCCCAATGATAAATATTTGTTGAATGAACGACTACAAGAGAAATAGGTAAGAAAAAACTGGTCCCTAGGCAGAGAAGTCTTCTCCAAAATATGAGAAGAATGCACACTCTTTTTAAAAAAAATTAACATATAATGTATTATTTGCCCCAGGGGTACAGGTCTGTGAATCATCAGGCTTACATACTTCACAGCACTCACCAGAGCACATGCCCTCCCCAGTGTCTATCACCCAGCCACCCCATCCCTCCTTCCCAACCCCCAGCAACCCTCAGTTTGTTTCCTGAGATTAAGAATCTCTCATGGTTTGTCTCCCTCCTAATCCCATCTTGTTTCATTTTTTTCCCTCCCTATCCCCCATGACTCCCCACCCTGCCTCTCAAATTCCTCATCTCAGAGATATGATAATTGTCTTTCTCTGATTGACTTATTTCCCTCAGCATAATACCCTCTAGTTCCATCCACGTCATTGCAAATGGCAAGATTTCGGGGTTTTGATGGCTGCATAGTATTCCATTGTATATATATATATACCACATCTTCTTTATCCATTCATCTGTGGATGGACATCTAGGTTCTTTCCATACTTTGCCTATACATTGCTGCTATAAACATTGGAGTGCACGTGCCCCTTCGGATCAATACATTTGTATCCTTAGGGTAAATACCCAGTAGTGTGATTGCTGGGTCACAGGGTAGCTCTGTTTTCAACTTTTTGAGGATCCTCCATACTTTTTTCCAGAGTGGCAAGAATACACACTCTTAAAAACACTTAGAAAATTAAGGAGAAAGAAGGAGAAACAACTCTCTCAACTGGAAAGCTATCATTGTTTTTTGTTTTTTTATTTAATTTTTTAAGGTTTTATTTATTCATTTGAGAGAGAGAGAGAGAGAATAAGCAGGGTAAGGGGCAGAGGGAGAGGGAGCACCAGACTCCCCATGAGCAGGAAGCCCCATGCAGGCCTTGGTCCTGGGACTCCAAGATCATGACCTGAGCTGAAGGCAGCCACTTAACTGACTGAGCCACCCAGGCGCCCTGAAAGCCATCATTGTTATTCAGCTGCATTGTTTTCATCCTTTTCCCACATACATAATTTCTAAATGTCACATTAACTGTGTATATATGCAATTGTCTTCCTTTTAAAATTAATCTTACAGGGGTATCTGGGTGGGGCAGTCAGTTAAGTGACTTCCTCTTGGTTTCAGCTCAGACCATGACCTCGGGGTTGTGGGATTGAGCCCTGCATCCTGCTCTGCACTTGGCATGGAGTCTGTTTGAGGCTCTTTCCCTGTCCCTCTGCCCCTGCTCCCTTCATGTGCAGGACTCTTTAAAAATAAAATATAATTATATTAACCTCACAGGATGAGTTTTTTCCATGTAATTTTGAAGTCTGTGTGGACACTAATTTTAATGATGATACGATAAAGTGATGGAATTGCATTATGTTCTCAATAATTCCCAGTTTCTTTTTTTTTTTTCTTAAGATTTTATTTATTTGACAGAGAGAAAGAGAGACGGTGAGAGAGGGAACACAAGCAGGGGGAGAGTGAGAGGGAGAAGCAGGCTTCCTTCTGAGCAGGAAGCCTGACGAGAAGCTCCATCCCAGGACCCTGGGACCATGACCTGAATCAAAGGCAGACGCTTAACGACTGAGCTACCCAGGTGCCCTAATTCCCAGTTTCTTTTCTTTTGCCATTGTAAAGAACGATACAATAAGTACCTTTGTGGGTCCAGGCATTTTTTTTTTTTTTTTCAAAGAAAGCCTGGAGAGCCCGGATTACACTTGGGTAACAAGTAGCCCCCAGAGCTCTGTGCTTTCAGCATTGATGGTTTACTTATTGCTCATGCTGTATGTCCACTGCAGAAATGGGAAAACGGAATGAAGTCTTATAAAACTCAAGTTCCCTTCAATTCAAGGAAGAGTTGCTGAGTGCTTGTCATAAGGCTCCCTGCTAGCCCTGAATGTGCTGAAAAGATTTTCTGATGAGTCACAGATAAACGAAAACTGGCAACGACATTTTCATAACATTCTGTGTAAGAGCAGGAAGAAAAATCAATGAAGGCAAAAGACCATTTTTCTAGTCGAGTCATTCGTATGCCATGTCTGCATTGTTTTACTTGTCTCTTTTTCCTGTCTGCTTTTAAAAACCCTTCTCTGTGCATCAAGGCCAGCCTGGCAGGTCTCTGTGCCAGCGGTATAGCCCGAGCAGACGCGATGCCAGGCTCTAGGATCACCAGCCTTGGTTTTGCAACACCCTTGTGCTCCCATGACCTTGAGAGCTGTTGTGAAATTTTCCAAACAAAACACACTTCAATTTACCAAAAACAATAAAATAACATAAAAATGCCCGTTGAGCAAATATTCGCAGTGCTAGGAATTTTCCGGAGGAAATAGTCCACCAAAGGAAAAAAACGATAGACTCACAAAGAAAGATCTTTGTTCTAGGTGTTTGTAACAGCAAATGGTGGTAGGTAAATTGGAAGATATTTACAAGACCAAGTATCATGAATCAGTAAGCATTTCTAAGTATGAAATTTTCATAGATGCTTATGATTTAAGGTAAAAACAGGGGGGAAGGGATAATACATTTCCATTTATATTCTACAATTATGTATAAAATGTTAATACACTTTAAAAGGGACTGGTAGACATGGTGCAATGAGCACTGGGTATTATATAAGACTGATGAATGACTGACCTCCACCTCTGAAAACAATAATATATCATATGTTAATTACTTGAATTTAAATTAAAAAAACATTTAAATTTAAAAATAAAAAACAAATAAATAAAAAATTTTTAAAAGTCTAGTAGGAACTATGGCAAATGGAATGGGTGGTTTGTGAGGTATGGGAATTTTGCATTATTTTAAAAGATTTAATATCCCTGAAAAACAATCTGAGGGATTTGAAGTGGGGGGGGGGGAGGTCGGGGTACCAGGTGGTGGATATTATAGAGGGCACGGATTGCATGGAGCACTGGGTGTGGTGAAAAAATAATGATACTGTTATGCTGAAAATAAATAAATGAAAAAAGAGATTTAATATCTCTGTTGTTTCTGTTTTAATATTTGAAATAATTAAGCATTTTTTAAAAATACAGTAAAGTCCATTCCTGAGAGGGACGCTGGGTCGAACTAATGCTTTTTAAAGTTGGCAACAAAGCCTGAGGTAGGTAACTAATATTGTGCTGGGAAGCTAGTCTGTTAGCTCTCTTGGAAGCATCAGTCCCTCCTTTGTCTGCTGTCTTCTTATTATTCATTTCTCAGGACCTGAATTATTTTGATAAAATTTTCTGAAATAGAGCAGTTTGGAGAAAGAACAGCCCTTGGTATCCAATCTCTTGCTACCACTTTCCAAAACTTGCGAAGCGAACAGGTTTGAATCCGCGGGCACGCTTCTGTGCAAAATACGCAGGTGTGAGGAACATGAGGCATTTTCCAGAACCGACTACACCCAAGTCTTTCATTTCGTTATGCATTGGGCACCCAGTGGACACCCCACAAATCACTGATGAGTTGTGAAGGAGAAGAAATCATATCGCTCACGGAAGCCCGAGGGGGTTGGGGCCGTGTGCTCCTGAGCAGCAGGTGTCTTGCGGAGGAAGGCGGAAGGGACAATGGGCTGAGGCCCAGGGTCCCGTGGGGAGAGCGCACCCCATCACAGCCGACCCCCCAGGGGGAGCTTCCAGAGCCAGGGCACCCCAGCACCGGTGAAGGGCGAAGAGCGCTACTCTGGGGTCTTCCCGTGATTTTCACGCCCCTGTTGATGAAAGGTGGCAGGAGTGGCGAATGAAGACCACCGAAGAGCTGCCGGGCTCAGGAACTCCCGGTGGTCCAGGACATTCCTTACTGGAAGCTCGCTCCAGCCCCGCTGCCGCAGGGACAGGCTCTTGGAACCACTATGCAACCTTGAGTCAAAAATTCTTTGGAAACCTTCCCGTGCTTTGCCATTTGAATCCATGATACACCAACAAGGCCAGAGACTTTTTTTTTTAAGTACTTTTAACAACTCCCCTGTGTTGCTGTGGGTTTGTTTGTTTTTGGTGTTCTGGGCTTGCCTGGAGCAGATCCAGGTTCCTCACTCGGTCAGCTGGGCGACCGGCACATCATGGCAGCCGGGGCCTTCTGAATCATACCACGGCATCCGTCTGGGCAGCTGGTGGCCACGTGCCACAATGTCACCTTGGCTGCGCTCCTGCAGACAGTGTAGGGGCTGTTGACAGCAGCATCTGCTCTGCTTCTCTGCGCTGAGGCTGAACAGGGAAGGGACCAGCGAGGTTGGTGGGGGACCTGGAGGAGCCTTAAACAGCCAGTCAGCCTCTGCTCAGGGTAGTGAGACTCGATGCACTTGCACTGAGCCACAGCGGTGGGAGTGCTCAGGTCGGGCCGGCTCGAGAAGGCCCAGGTCGGACCAGCCAGTCCGGGCCCCACCGGCTCTGTCCCCAGATGTTCGTTTACCCTACTTTGTTGCAAATTGAGCTGACCTAGGTCTACCCCTTGGGTGATTATAAAGTTTCAATTCCCTTTGCAAAATATTTTAAGGTTCCTTAGTAGAGACGAGCAAGCGATTGCTAAATGGGAGTAACAGATTAGATGTGGGTCTTCCCTTCTGGGCAGATGATTCCTTCACTGTCTCCTCTCGGCGAAGCCCCAGAAGGCTGGGTTCCCCACTTTTACTTTGCTTCTTAGGGTCTTCTTGAACGAAGAAGCTTACAGAAACAGCAACAACAACAAAACCCCCTTTATTTAAATTATCTGATGTTTCCTTTGCCAAAGATTTAAAAGATGCAAAGATTTCAGAAAACTGTGGGAAATGAGCCTTACTGCCAAGTTGCAGGCAGAAGAGAACACTCTGAGTGGTTTTCAATCGTCTGCTGTAATAAATGATTAATTTCCCCATTAGATTACATTAAAGGGATTAGAAATGATCTACTCCCTCCTTTTATATCCAATTTTATGAGTCACTTGTACAGGGGTGTAGCAGGAGTAATAAAAATGGGCCAAATAGTTAAATAAACCATGTGCCAGCAGCAGGCTTCTGTGTGATGGGAATTTCTGTTAACCCTTCCTGTCTCCTGGGGGAGGCAGAGGGGTCTAAGGAGGGAGGTCCTAGGAGAGAGTCTTTCTTCTGAAACAGGGGCCGCCAGGGCTACAGTGGGATCAGAAGCCAGTGCCCGGGGGCCTCTGGGGAACTCCCGCAACCCTTCTTTGGTGTAGGGCTTGATGAGTCTTCCGTGAGACCAGGCCAGATCTCCCACAAGCTCCCTGCACTGGTTTCCTAGGGCTGCCATAGGAAATCCCACCAACGAGGAGGTTTAGAACAACAGAAATGGATTCTCTTACGGTTCTGGGGGCCCGAAGTCTACAGTCCAGATCTGTAGGGCCATGCTCTCTGCAAAGGTTCTAGGAGGGAACTACCCTAGCTCTCTCTTCCTGCCTCTGGAGGTTCCTTGGCTTCTGGCAGAATGACTCCAGTCTCCACGTGCTGTTCTCTTTCTGTGCATACCAGACTCTAAACATCCCCCTTTCCAAGGACATGGATCAGATTAGGGCCCACCCTCATGCAGGACCCATCATAACTAATTCACATTCTCAACGACACTACATCTAGCTCAGGTTACCATCCTGAAGGGGCAGGGGCTGGGACTTGAACAGGTGAGTTTTGGAGAGACTGAAGAGACACGACACCCATCTAGGTGGGCTTTTTCCAGACACTTCTCTTCCAGCTTTAGACTCTCCGTCCCGAAGCTGCAGGGAAGTTGCCAGTCCATCAGGCTTGTCGATTCATACCCTGAGACCGGTTTTTCTCCCCCCGTCCCCACACCCTTTCAAGAGGAGAAAAAGTTGCTTGTGGGAAAGCCCACACATAGGTGAGGAACCCCAAATTTGGTTTGTGTCCTCCTGTTCTCATTCCCATTTCCTCGGATTACAATCCTTTCCCCAAATCCCCTTTCAAGTCACAATCTGGAATTTACTCACCCTGAAGGAAGGCAGCACGTGACTATGGAATCTTAGTGTTAGATCTCCCAGTTTACCTGTCCGAGTCCCTTCCACAAATGACCCTGACATATCTGACACCAAAGCCTCAAGCCCAGTGAATGACGTTCATTGTACAATTCTGGGCCCGGTGACAAAGAGGGACAGTTCTTGTTTTTTGTTTGTTTTGCCAGAGTAGGAAGGGCTGATCATGAGGATTCTGAGGTCATAGCCATGAGGTCAACTCATCTAGCTCTAGTGACTGTATGTGGGTTTTCTTGCCTAATATTCAAATAACATCTTCCTTGAAGGCTGGGATTCTGAAAAAGGAGGGTGGGTAGGCGGGGAAGGAGTGAACATCCCAGAATTACCTGCAAGGCTAACACAGGATCACTCCCTACCATCCTCACTCTGATACACTCTGCCCTTGCGGTGAACAAGTCTATCTGAGCCGTCAGTCGTGTTGGTGGGGCGGGGGGCGGTGTACATTGAAATTCTGCTCAGGGAGCTCAGAACACTTTCGGCACTCAGCTCCTCCTCCACCACCATCAGGAGGAGATAGTTTAAGTGAATCCAGTGAAATACTTGGGTTCATTCCGCCGTATTTGTTACTGTTTTCTATTTGTTGCCCTTGTTCTTTCTTCCTGTTTTTGTCTCCCACTTTTTTTCTACTTTTTGTGGTTTTAATTGAACACTCCCTATGATTTCATTTTCTCTCTTAGCAAATCAGTTCTATTTCTTTTTTAAACTTTTTTAGTGGTTGCACTAGAATTTGCAATAAATTTTTTACAATGAATCCAGGTTCAATTTCAAATATCACTATACCATTTCACAGATGGTGTGAGGGCTTTCCTCATCCTAATTCCATCTGCCTGTCGCTTGCAGTCACTCATTTCACTTACATCTAAGTATACATAGTTGAAAACACTGTTGCCATTATTATGTGGAGCAAAATGTTATTTGTTAGGTCAGTTAAAAATAAGAAAAATAAAACTTTGTTTTCTTCACTTATTCCTTCTCCAATGTTCTCCCATCTTTATGTAAATCCAAGTTTCTGACCTGGATTATTTTCCTTCTCTCTAAGGAATTTCTTTGATGGGGCGCCTCGGTGGCTCAGTTGGTTGGCCATCTGACTCTTGATTTTGGTTCAGGCCATGATCTCAGGATTGTGAGATCCAGCCCCAAACTCACTGGGGGGAGTCTGCTGGGGCTTCTCTCTATTCTTCTGCTTCTACCTGCCCCTGCTCATGCATGTGCGTACACACACTCTCTAAGTAAATAAATAAAATATTTTTAAAAAAGAACTTCTTTGAACATTTCTTGCAAAGCCAGTCTATTGGTAACAAATTACCTGGATTTCTGTTTCAGAAAGTCTTTGTTTCTCCTTTGCATTTGAGGGCAAATTTTGCAGGCTATAGAAGTCTAGGCTGGTAGTTTCTTTCTTTCTTTAGATTTTATTTACTTACTTGTCAGAGAGAAAGAACACAAGCAGGGGAGCAACAGGCAGAGGGAGAAGCAGGCTCTCCACTGAGCAAGGAGCCTGACGTGGGTCTTGATCCCAGGACCTTGGGATCATGACCTGAGCCGAAGGCAGATGCTCAACCAATGAAGCCACTCAGGCATCCCTAAGCTGGTGGTTTCTTTCAATGATTTAAATACTTCACTTCACTTTCTTCTTGCTCGCATGATTTCTGAATAGAAGTTGGATGTAATTCTTATTTTGTTCCTCTATAGGTATTTTTTTCCTCTGCCTTCCGTTGGGATTTTTTTGTTTTAATTTTGGGCTTTCTGCAATTTGAAAATAATATGCCAAGCTGTAGGGCTTTTGTTTTGTTTTGTTTTTGTTTTTGTTTTTGACATTTATCCAGCTTGGTGTTCTCTGAGTTTCCTGAAATCTGTGGTTTGGTGTCTGACATTCATTTGGGGAAATCCTCAGTCATTATTGTTCCAAATATTTCTTCTATTCTTTTATCTCTCTCTTTTCCTTCTGCTATTCCCATTATGCACGTTATACCTTTTGTCCTTGTCCCACAGTCCTTGAATATTGGTTTGTTTGTTTGTTTGTTTTCAGTTTTTTGTTCTCTTTGCTTTTCAGTTCTAGAGCATTCTATGGATAGTTCTAGCTCAGCGGTTCTTTCCTCAGCCAAGTCCGGTCTACTAATAAGACCATCAAAAGTAGTCTTCATTGATGTCATGGTGTTTTTTATCTCTAGCATTTCTTTCTGGTTCTTTCTTAGGACTCCCACCTCTCTGCGTACACCGCATCTGTTCTTCCCTGATGTTAACTTCATCCATTAGCACATTCATCACAGTTACTTAAAATTCACAGTCTGATAATTCCAACATCCCTGACATGTCTGGTTCTGATACTTGTTCTGTCTCTTCAGGTTGTATGTTTTCACCTTTTGGTATGTCTTATAATTTTTTTCTAGTTCGCCAGGTGTGGTGTACTGGATAAGAGAAATGGATATAAATAGCTCTTTCGCCATATGGGGGTGGGGTTTGGGGGAGGGGAAGTAACCCAGAGTTCTGTGACACATGTCAGTCTTCTACTCTTCTGTCTCTGGATTGTAAACTACAAAAGCATTTCTCAGTTTTGTTCTCTCCCCTAGGTGTGACACAGTTGAGCGTGTGCACCAGCATTGGTTATTTCTCTTCCCCAGGTCAGCCAGGCTCTGAGAACACCCCAGTAAGTTAGGCTCTGGTAACCAGTCTTTCCTGAGGGCAGGCCTTGTTAAGAACAGAGCGCTCTGGGTGGCTCAGATGTTAAGCACCTGCCTTCAGCTCAGGTCATGATTCAGGGTCCCCCGCATCAGGCTCCCTGCTCCGCAGGAAGCCTGCTTATCTGAACTCTGATAATGAATATTTAGGCCGTTTCTAATCTTTCTTATCAAAGACAATGGTGCTATCTATGTTCTTCTACACACTCTTGGGCAGGTTCCCTTGGGTTTCCTCTACGGCTGCGGTCAAAATGGCTGCACAGCGTTCACTTTTGGAGATCTTGCTCAGCTGCTCCTCAAGAAGGCTGTGTCTTCAAGTGCCCCAGCCGACAGCCTCATCAATTCGGTGGGACGGACTAAGATGTTTTGTTAATCTGATGGGTTTTAACTTGCATGTCCTTGATTACTAATTTTAGCATTTGGGGATATGTTTATTGGCCAGTGGTGCTGCTTCCTGTGAAGCTCTGCAAGTTCATACTGTTTGCTCATTTTGCTTTTTACGCTGTTTGCCTCAGTTTTGCATGGACAAATTTGAACAGAGTAAGTATCGTGATCAACCCTAAAAGTTGGAAAGCCAACCCCCAGGGACAGCGTTGGTTTGTCTTCATGGTGATGATAGGCTTTTTTTTCCCCCTCAAAGATATTAGTTATTTAATTGAGATAGAGCGAGAGCGAGAGCGAGAGAGAGAGCGAGAGAGAGAGAGCGCTCACCAGCAGGTAGGGAAGGACGGGGGAGTGAAGGCAAAGTAAATAAGGACAGAGACAGACAGACAAGTAGACCGAGGGAGGGGTACCTCGGGAGTTCTCTGCTAAGTTCTTCTATTTTCTGGGTGAATTAAGAAGGGGAGCAGGATGTTGAAGGCTTGAGAAAAGGAGAGAAACAGATATAATATTAATCAACTTTCAAAGGTTTTTATTTTTATTCCTGAAATTTTTATATCCCATGATAAACACCAAAAACAAAACAAAACAAAACCCTTAAAATGTTCACTAATGAACAAAAGTGGGATGTCAACACACTATATTCTCTTTGGAATAAACTGCTAACCCATAAGCCCAGTTTCTCTAGTAAAGAACACCGTCAAGTTCCGGAGGATTTCTACAAACCGCACTCTGTTTACCTTTCTCCAGAAACAAAAGTGACGGAATAGTTACCATCTGCTTGTCCTAAGCTTAAAGTCCAAGTTGTAATATTTATTCTGACTAACCTTCAGGGAATAACAAAGGAATCCTTTAGAGCAAAGGGAAAAATTTTAACCTATGACCACACTCTGCAGCAAGTGCTGAGTTTAAGAGAAAGGCAATGAAACCAGAAGAATACAATACTGCCTGCTTTGCTCTCCTGGAACCGGACCTGGCCTTTTTATAACAGGAGAATCAGAATAACCTTCCACGGCTGTGAGTCTGGCCACCACCGAACCCGGGCTGCCAAGAGCCGTGGGAGTTTCAAAACTGTTTTGAAACTGACCGCCCACACTTGCCGCCTCCCTGCACCCACTGAATTTCAACACTGGCCTGGTGGTGCAATGTTGATATTCCCTGGCAGAAACTCCTTCCCAGAGGCTATAAGATGGGGCAGGCTTTCTACTAGCAGCTTCCCCCACATTGTGATTTGATAGTGTGTGGCAGACTTAGAAATGCATTTTATCTGAAAATTTATTTTCAGCACAAAATTTGGCCAGGCCATACATTTTCTCTTTGGCTCCCTCCCCAACATCCTGTCTCTGATGCTGCTTGCTACAAACACCAACAGAAGTATGGATTTGACTACCAATGATTTGTTCAATTTCGTTTTTTTTTTTTTAAAGATTTTATTTATTTATTTGACAGAGAGAGATCACAAGTAGGCAGAGAGGCAGGCAGAGAGAGAGAGAGGAGGAAACAGGTTCCCCGCCGAGCAGAGAGCCCGATGTGGGACTCGATCCCAGGACCCCGAGTTCATGACCCGAGCCGAAGGCAGTGGCTTAACCCACTGAGCCACCCAGGCACCCTGTTCAATTTCATTTAAAATGACTATTGGACCTTTTCCACCTCCGACCTGATATCCTTCAGAGCTGATCTAATTTCTGTAGAGATCTGTGCCTGTAGACTCATGTGAATTTGTTAATTGAGTTAGAGCCCCGTCAGGCCAGCAGAAGACCTTCACTTGGCTCTGTCCTGTGTCTAACTCTGAAACCCTGGCTGCGATGAAGTTTTATGGGTCGAACACGTGAGAGCTGATGAATTGCGGCCCGCATGTGACACTGACGCAGTCATTTCAAGGGGGATGCACTGCTGGTCTCAGAACGCACAGGGCAAGCCCGGAGGTGGGTGGGCTGGTGACTTTTGAGCGGTGTCCCCTTCTTCTGGGAGCTCTCAAAAACACCATGCAGTGCTGGCCCGAGGGGCATGACTCAGCACTCTGGACCTAGTCTGGAGATGTGCTTTCCATTCCCCAGGACTGCAGTGTAAACGCTCTTCTCTGTGATTCAGCTGTCATGACCTCTGTGGGCAAGTTCCACGGCAGGTTCTATGGGCCAGCACTGTGCATCTAAATGCAAAGGCTTTATCAGCCAAGCTGATGGATGGAGCAGCTGCCACTTCCCAGGGAAACCAGGAGTTTCCCCCTGGGTCAGCAGGGAAGGGTTTCCTGTGAGGATACCACGTGTAAAGTCCTTGGGGGCGCAAGGCTTTCTGAGGATGTGAGTTAGCACTGCGAAGCTCACCAGGGCTTCTCTGGTTTGTTATAAATAACTCCACACTGGCAGCAGATGGGACGAGAGCCAAGGAGTAATGAATACTAGGACAAACAAACAGGCCTCCGGGATGCCGGCCCAGCCACTCCAAACCACGGGTGGCAACAGGCTCGGAGGTGGTGGTGGGCGAAATCGTACCGGCAATACTGCCGTAATCCTGCGGTGCAAAGGGAGGGGAGCTCTGGAGAATGTGAGCATAGATCACACGGATCTAGAGCATTCACTTAAAGGGCCACAGCTGTGAAGCCTGTTCACTCGCCTGATTGGATGTTTACAGATTAACCAACAAAGCAGGATTTATATACTGGACACTGTTTGCAAGTGCCCTGCTTGAGAGAGCAAGAGTCGTGAGACAGCTCCAGAAGCACCCGCGGCCAGCAGAGCTGACAATCCAGTGCCCAGTCCCGGGAGCGGAAGGAAGCCCTGCGTTTAGTCTGGCAGCTGCATATACTATAGCGCTAACTCCTGCGTAAAACAGACTCCCGCAGGGAAGCAAGGGAGGGAGGAGAGTGAGATGAGCCGAGAATGCGACCGTCAGGGAAGAAGCCAGTTCGGGAGGCAGAGCTGCTTTGAGCTCTGATGTCATAGTCAGCACGGTGATGGTGAGCCTCGGGACAGACCAGCAGCCAAAGGGGGTAAGGAGCAAAAATGGAGACCCTTGCATTATGCTAGGATGGTTGTCCCGCCCTCAGCAGAAGCAAACTCAAGGCCTCTCTGGATAAAAGCATCCCCATCGAAGGCCCTCAGGATTCCGCCCAATGAAGATCAACTAATGAATCCAGAATTAAAGAACATGAAACCTACAAGCAAACGGGCCACCGTGAGTGAGAATCAGCAGAAACTATGAATCCCAGAATTAAACCTCCATCCTTTAGGTAAATGAAATTATCAGACACAAATAGATATAAAATAACCATGGAGCCAATGTAGAAAGTTGGGATGGGGGGAAGATCATTAAAGTAGACAAGCAGTAAGAGACCAGAAAAATGACCAGGAAGGTTTTGGGGGAAAAAAAAAAAGTCAATGTGAAAAATGAAAAACAGAATTGTAAAAGTTAAAGACAATGCCCCTTGATGAGGGGTTGAGACAGCCAATTAGACATAGCTGAGGAGGTCACTTTATTCCCTGAACAAATATGTTTTTAATATTCGCCACGAGTCAACTACCATTCTAGGCTGGGAGAATATAGCAATGGACAGAACAGACAAAAGGCCCCGCCCACACATAGATTACAAAATAGACTGTAGCCAGTCAGTCAAATACAGAGCATAATATCCGGAAATGTAACTCAGGGAAGGAGGCTAGAGAGCACTGCCGGTGAGTAGGGCTGTGTTTTAATAAATAGGAAAGACGGAAAAACAGCTCGCCAAGAAGTGGGCATGTGGGTGAAGGTTGAAAGAGATGAAGGAACGACACGTGGGCATACGGAGGGAAAAGCACAGCGGGCAAAGGGAATGACAAGTACAGTGGCCTCGAGTACGGATCCGGTTGATCTATGTGACCTCCTGGCAAAGAGGCCGGTGTGGGTGGGAGAGTGGGTTGGGGGCTCTGGGAGGTAATGGGAGGCAGGTCCTGGGAGCCCTGCCGAGTAAGACAGGATGTACCAGCCTGCAATCACACTTTAAAGGCCCATATGAAGTTAGTGGTTATGAATTTAAATTTGAATTTAGCTGCAAAGTACGGCTTGCAAGCAACCCCTGGAATGGTCCCGGCTTGTCCGGTGTTTTTCCTCCTGTGTCTGGAGTTCTCTCCTCCCCCTCGTCTGTCTTTGGTATTTTCCCTGACCCCTTCTGCCAGATTTATTTGCACCCCCACCCCCATTCTGACATTGTATCAGAGCCGACATTGTATCATGGTTACTGTTTTATGTCTTTAACTGGGGACTCTTTTAGGGTCACGAGGAGCTGTAGTCAATGAATGCAGCACTCCATAAATTGAACAGTGTCCACACTGGCTTCGGCAGTGCACACACTGGACTACACTGCGCTCCATAAAACCCCGCCAGATTGGGCGCCTGGGTGGCTCAGTGGGTTAAGCCGCTGCCTTCGGCTCAGGTCATGATCTCAGGGTCCTGGGATCGAGTCCCGCATCGGGCTCTCTGCTCAGCAGGGAGCCTGCTTCCTCCTCTCTCTCTGCCTGCCTCTCTGCCTACTTGTATTCTCTGTCAAATAAATAAATAAAATCTTTAAAAAAAAAAAAAAAAAAAAACCCCGCCAGATTATTGCCAAAAAGAACTAAATGGTGACTGTTTGCAGGAAGGCTCCTTTGGCGCCGTTACCAGATTTGGTTTGTTGTTAATTTAAGCATACTGCTGAATGTGCAATCAATATTTTAGTAATTATGTACAAATAGTTCTCGTTATAAATCAAAGTTGTTATTACTGCCTTAAGCTTTGGCTTTGGTAACGAGTCTTTTCTTGGAGACTGTGCTGTTTTCCCGGTTTCAGCTGCCTCGGCTGGGTCCTATGCCATTCCCCTACACAGCAGCACGCTGGGGTTAGCTGGTTAAGGAGGCCGGATCCTGGGACGCCTAGGTGGCTCAGTCGGGGAAGCGTTCAGTTCTGGATTTCAGCTCAGGTCATAATCTCAGAGTCATGGGATCAAGCCCTGCATGGGGCTCCAGGCTCAATGGAGATTCGGGTTGTCCCTCTCCCTGCCCCCTCCCTACTCTCTCACAAGTGCTCTTTCTCTCTCTCAAATGAATGGATGAATGAGTGAATGAATGAATGAATTTTAAAAAGAAGTACGGATCCTACTTCCCTGACCCACCTGGAGTAAATCTTAAGCACCTCGCTCGCCAATGAGAAGATCATACCTCTGCTCCTAAATACAGGACTCCAGCCAGAAGGCCACCATCATCTCTTACACAAAACTGTCTGAGGATTTCCTGAAGCCTAAGATCACTCAACCTGACAAAAGCTCTGGAACACAAGTTGTGAGGCAGAGTTATCCCATCTTAATGTCCTCCTGTCATTGTCCCCTGGTGGCTCACCAGTCCCAGGCTGCTGGCCTCATGGAAGGGTGCTTATGGGAGTAGGGGCTACCCCACCCCTCCCCTGGGTAAGGCAGAGCCCATGTGCCAACCCAGCTCTCTAGGCGAGCAGCTCTAAGCAGCTGGGGGCAGGTACACTGTCAGGTAAGGGGCTCCTGGACTGGCACCCAGGCCTATCAGTTCACACTCCCAGGGGATTCCAACTAGAACAAGATGGCTTAGCCAGCAAAGATGAAGGAAAGCACAAAATCTACCTATTTTTTTCTCCTTTTCCCAAGAAGCATTGGGCTTAGTTATAAACCAAGACAAAAGGGTTTTTTAGAGAGTGGTGTCCTAGGATGAGGAAATCCGTATGTAGCCCAACATTTTCACTACCAAATGGCTCAGCTTTATCTAAACCTGTTCAAAGCGTGACAATATATAGTTTTCCAACTTCAAGGGATCCCATCTCTGAGTTCTCTGGCACCTCCCTCCAGAACCTCCACGGCCCACACCCCCACCACACCGGCGTAGGACAGAGCTCTACTATTTAGTCCCAAGTCACCGTAATCACCCACATTTCTGGCCATCGCGATTTCAACTCCCTAAACGTGTACTGGGTGGGAAGAAAATCCAGATGTAATCACGAACAAGAGTAGGAAACCGTACTTCAGCAGTCAGCACCCCAGAAGCTGACCCATTCCTACAATGAATTAGAGAGAGCTCTCATCTGAATTGACAGCAGAATCAACACCAGCCGCACGCATAATGGTTTGATGTGACTGCTTATAATCAAAGGGGGAAACACTGTCCACCTCTTCATTTTACCTCAGTGTCATGTCTGCTATTATTGTCCACAAAGCCTTTGTTTTCAGCCCAGCACAGACATTGTAAGAGGCCTCACTAACTAGTCCTTTTAAAAGACAAGTCAGTATGTCCAAAGCTCTGCTGTATGCCTCCCTTCTGGTTCAAAGCAACATTTATGACCCTCTCTGGTGACCCAGACCCATGGAAACCCCACTGGACTTGCTTCCCTCACCCCCCACAAACACACCCATTCTCACATAGGTCTCCGTGAAGCACCTGCATATTCTTCTCCCTTCTTGCCTTTGGTTCAAAATAAATTAAGAACCCAAAACAAAGATTCTAACAAGAGAGGAAAACAAATACCTAATTTACCAAAAGAACAAGTCCTTTATCCCCTGGGAGGTATGAGTAGCTCATGCCTTCTGCTGAATCAGGACGTTAAATTAAAAACAAAAACAAAAACAAAAACAAAAAACACATGTAAAATACATACTTAAGTCTTACCTCCGACAGACGAGTAATGGGAATTAGGCTGTGCTTTGTTCCTTGTTCAATTCAGAGATAATTATTTACTCAATAAAATGTAAACAATCATCATAGCATAACTGGAAGCTGAGGGTAGTCTATTCCTCTCCCCGCCCCTCCCAGCTGCAGCAGACGTAGTCACGTAGTAGACAACACGATTATTAGTTTGCTTCTATAGCTTTGTGACAATTTATGGGGAGGAAATCCACAGGCCTCCTCCTCAACAGCCCTCCCGAAACAGCCCCTTGTAAATTCTCGCCTGACCTGAACCGTCACCCTCTTATTTCTAACTGATTTATTTTCTCCACTCCTCAGGAAAGGGAGCTGTTTTTCAAGCTTACTATTTGGGAAGGGGACACCGGCGAGCTAGAAGTTCTCTGCTTTTCATTTACAAGCTTTTCAGGGCTGAGAGGAGTTTGAACCATCCAAGAGAACCACGGGGCATCTGTCCAGTGGTCTGAGGGTAACCCGGGCACTAAATGGGTTTCAAGATCAGGAATTACTAGGAAGAGATGGGACCTGGGTGGTCACAGGGGACACCTGCCTAGCCTAGCAGGAGAGCTAACTAGAGTCCAGTGATTCTCCAGCTAAGAGCTAGTCAATAGTTAATAGCTCGTCAGCAGAAGATCCGGGTCTGGTCTAGACCAGGTCATGATCGCTCCCCTTTACCCCTTCACCGTGGAGGCAACTACCCTTCTCCCCACCCTGCAGTATGGCTGTTTCTCGGGCAGCTCTGCGGGTCTCTTCTGACTTTTGAAAGGTACCATCCTTCTGTAGGGACTGACTTTCTACAGCATTCTGGGAAAGGGCAGCGGCGGGGGGGGGGGGGGGGGTGATGAAACTTGATTTAGAATAAACCCCCCAAACCACTCCGATGTATCAAAATGCGGTTCAGGAATCATGAAAACAAGGCCTGTGTTTGGTGCACGTCTAACAAATTCAAAACGGCCCTTCTTAGAACCCATGTTAAGGTAGCAACATTTCAGCCGTGTTCTGGGCTTCTACGTGGCTCCTTCCTCTCATGGGACCGGCCGCGGAGGCTACGAGGAAGCAGATTCGAGCAGTCCCAAGATTTCAATCTATCTGCGCCGGGCCAGCCCTTTGTGCAGCATGACGTATGTAGCTGCTGCCTTTGTTGGAAACCCAGAGCCGAAGCCTCACTGCCTGTTCTCTCCACGCACAAAGGCCTTCCTCCAGCTGCATTTTATTGCTACGGAGATGGAATGGCTGCCATTCCAGGCCGCAGAAATTCCTTGGCTCAGAGGCGCCTCTGAGTCATCCTTAGATAAGAGAAGCGAAGAGGCAGATGAGCAGGGCGCAGGTGGGCTGCGCTCCGGGGAAGGTGGAGGGAAATGCGGCCTGGAGGACCCCAGGACGCAAAGACCCTGCAGGCTCCGGGGAAGGTGGAGGGAAATGCGGCCTGGAGGACCCCAGGACGCAAAGACCCTGCAGGCAGGTGTTCGGTCCTCCTTTTCACTTGCTTCTGTTGATCCTCCCATTCCCGAGGTTTGCAGATCCCAGCCCCTGCCACCCGGGAGCGCGAGGAGATTGGGTTGTGTTCTGCCTAGAATCTACCAGTGCCCTGAAACTGGCCTCTTTCCAGTCCACCAATGGGGAGCAAACAATGCCATGGAGATTTAAATCTTCAATAAAGAGAACACTTCTTTATTGGAAAAGGTCTTTGTCCTTTCCAAAGGGGATAAAAGATTACAGACCAACTGATTAAGTTTATGAAAATACACAACATAGGTTGCTAATGCTTTTCTATTATTTTCAGTGATAACTGTAAATTAAGGAAAAGGCAAGAAGACTTGAGGATTTTTCTTCCTGAAAACGAAATATGGATTGTGTCCAGGAGCTCTCAAAAAATAATAAATATATCCTTGAAAAACATATCAAACACGAGAAAGACAAATACTTTTGTATTATCTTCTGAGCTGCCAACGGTTAAAGCAGCTTTCTCAGGCAAAATGGCCCGATTCACTGTGTCCTCCCAACCTGGCAGCAGACAAGTGAGGGAAGTGCCTGTCAGAGATCTGTTTAGCCACGGAGCGAGGGAAGAGACTGCACCCCCATCCCCCACCATCCTTCAAGGGAAGAGACTGCACCCCCATCCCCCACCATCCTTCGGCCACTTAGGACCGCTGCTTACAAAGGATCTCACGTTTTACATTTTATGACCACATTTCTCGCACCCAGTGCCCCTCCCACCACCACCTCTCCCAGGCCATTTGCTGGGCCCCAGGGCTCACGGAGCTGCTGTGGGCTGTGGGTCATATGCACAGCGCACTGCCCAGGGGGTGACTCTGTCTCCTACAAGCCACACCTCGCTGCTCATTGTTTCCTCCCACAGCTGCTCTTTGAGCAAGACTGCCTCGGGCTCCTCATCGGCAGTACGAGGACATTTCCACCTAGTCTGGATTTCTTCTCTTCTGAGAGCAGAGCCTGAGTAAAGAATTGGGAGCAGATTTATCCTTTGGAAAGCATACTCATTTCCTAGGGCTGCTGAAACAAAGGACCACAAACGGATGGATGGCTTACAGGAACAGAAACATACTTTCTTCCAGTTTTAGAGGCCGGAAGTCCAAACCGAGGTGTTGGCAGGATCACGCTCCTTCCGAAGGTTTCAGGGGAGAATGCTTTGCTGCCTCTTCCCGGCTTCTGGTGGTTGCTCACCATCCGTGGCAATTTCCGGCTTGTCACTCGTCCCCGCGATCTTTCCTTCTGTTGTCACATGGCCTTCTTTTGTGTGTCTCTGTACACCCTCTTCTATCTCCCCTAAGGTCACTCTCATTCGATTTTGGGCCCACCTGAACTCTGTACATTCACCTCAATCCTTATCTTAATTACATTCTGACGTTCTGAGTGGACACGAAATTTTAGGGAGACATTATTCAACCCAGCTCAGGGCTCCAGGCTCCCCTCAGGTTCTTTCTTAGTTCTGGAATTATCTATTGCTAGCACTGGGGGAGTGGATGCCAGGAGAGGAGATCATCACTGGTGCTCAAAATACCCGCTCACCACTTACTCCTATGGCTGAGTTTTCCCACGAAGAATTTCTAAATCATTTAACGCGATCTTCAAGACTCAATCCTCTGAGAAATCGCAAATATCACCAAGAGATCATTTCTCAAGCTGTGATTCCTGGGGGGAGCATCAGAATCATCTGCCTGGTCGGGGTGTCTTACAAAGAACACCTGCTCTGGGACTCTGCAAGAGGTGGGCGGGAAGCTGTGCGTGGTGAAGGGGTCCCCTACATAGTAACCCACCATCACTCTGCAAACGTTTTCTCTATCTCAGTTGTGTAACTTCTGTTTCCAACCAGGATTACCCACTTCCTGGCCATCGGTTGACCTTAGCACCTGTTTGGGGGCTGGGGGAAGATGTGAAGGGCGAAAAGAAAAGATACACCAAGGAGCAGCCCCCTGAAAGGGCAAACCACCAAAATTTCACTCTTCCTCCATTTTCTAGAATAGTCAGGCCCAGATGTGTAGCAGGGATGGCAAGTTCAGCTTGGCCCACTATCTGAAATCTGCTGTAAATCATGTGACTGCGTGGCACGCTGTGTTAGGGAAGATTCTGAGGCCGCATCTGTGCTAAGTGGAAAGAGAGCCACGGCAGTCACCGTCTACCGCAAACATCCCCAAGGACTGTCAGGCAGATGCCACAGGCTCACCATCTCTGCTTTACAGCTTTCTGGGGGGACCAATTCCTAAATATGTTGCTGCCAAACACAGGGAAGAGATTTTTATGTCCTGATAGAAAAATATACAAAGTCATAAAAATAAGCTATTACCATGCTATCACTACTTTTTAACATCTTTACAGACGTCCTAATGCTCAGTGTACAAATCTTATGATTTTTGAATCATAAATTCTTAGCCACAAGGCATGGGGTCAGTTCCTCCTCTGCAGCCGAAGGCATGCTGGGTAGCGGTTGTATAGCTCGTGTGACTGGGCCTGGGCCGAGCCTAGCTCAGCATCTTGGAGTTGGGGTTAGAGGAGTAAATAGGACAATGGGGATCGGAGGGCTTTCGTCCCAGTCCTGACCCTGCAGGCACCGCCATGGTCATGCGTTTCAAGCCTCGGCACCTTGGCGTCCCCATCTGTGAAAGGGGTATAGCCAGTCCACCCCTCCCTTCCCCATGGTTGGTGTGCAGTGGGGATGGAACAAGAGTGCGGGCCCAGGACAGGCTGGCAATGTCTTTTAGCAATCGTTCCTGCACATTCTGAGGCCAGTTCCATGACAAATAAGAACGTTTGCTGAGGAGGGCACTGCCCAGGAAATCCAGCTCTGACGGTTAAAGAAAGCCATCTGGAAGTCTCTGAAGACCAAGGGTTCTGAAGATGCCAAACAAGGAAATGTGACAGTCTGAACAGTCAGCAGTGTCCCTGGGATGGCGTACAAGGAACAATTTGAAGAGGGACTGCCAGAAGCTGACCTTTTACTGCACTGGCACCACGTGCAGAAGCCCAGGATGGGCGGCCAAGGTCATGTGCCCTCATAGCCAGTGTCTGAGGACATTAGAAGGAGCCTTAGACATGACTCAGTGAAACGCTTGCTTACAAGGAGGAAAAGTTTTTGTTCTGAGATCCCACAGCTAATTAGTGGCTACACAGAGACGAGAATGCCACTCTGCAGATGCCAGGAAGAAGAGAATTTGCAGGATGCTGGAGGGAAGGCCCAGAAGGAGCCCTATATTCCTTGCAAATATCTGGCCGTGATCCCAGCAGGATGTAGCTGGGCCCTGATATCCATGGGCCCCTTCCCAGGTAAGGGGGTTACAGCTTGACTGGGAGAAAATCAACCTGTGGGATTTCAGTTTTTAAATGTTCAATCCTATTTAACGAAACCAGCTTGACAGCAAGAAGTTATGAGGTTGTAAGAGTCTCAGAACAGGATGTTCCTGAGATCTGAACCCATGTCGGGGCAGTGAAATTTTAAAACATGGTCAAACCATCTAAAAGTTGGTCTGCTTTTCACTCGCCATGCACTGGCAATTCTAAATATCATTAGTGACACAGTGTTCTGCCCTGAATAATCTTTTTATTATTATTATTATTTTTTTAAAGATTTTTATTTGACAGAGAGCACAAGTAGGCAGAGAGAGTAGGCGGAGCAGGGGGAAGCAGGCTCCCTGCCGAGCAGAGAGCCCGATGTGGGGCTCCATCCCAGGACACCGAGATCATGACCTGAGCTGAAGGCAGAGGCTCAACCCACTGAGCCAACCCAGGCGCCCTGCCCTGAATAATCTTAAACCCAAATTAGCACATTCATATTCTTTATCCTTTAAAAAATACTGTATTCCATATGGGAGTTAACTTAGCACATGGTTTTGTTTCCAAATAGTGGATGAGAAGTAGACAGTGCGAGCCCTCATAGAGGCATGGACTTGAGTGACTTTAATCCTGTTGTCGTATGGAACCATGCAGAAATATTTGCAAACTGGCAGGATCGACCTTGAAAAGGGCACACAACACTTTAAAATGATTCCTCAAGATCAGTGCAAAGGAACTGTGGAGAGGACTACGAATTCTGCCCAAAACAAAACAAAACAAAAAGTAAATAAATAGAAAAAAGAATCAAAGGTAAGGAAGAAATGTTAGGAGAAACAAGCAGACGTGCCAGTCTGACATTGCCTGGGGAAATTAACAGGGCAGTGTTTGAAGCCTGAGTCAGTTTCTCCAAGAACTGGACAAGAACACAATGGCTCAGATAAGTCCCTATTTGCTGTCATTTGGACACTTTCTCTATTTTTGCATGTGTAAATTTGAGAACCAAATACAATAGAAATCTGTGATAAATTTCCAGGGCATCGGTTTTTGGCAAAAATTTTTCAACCTAGAGGACATTTGAAAGCTGCTAGAATCGAATCGGGTGCTTGGGTGTCTCAAGTGGTTAAGCAACTGCCTTCGGCTCAGGTCATGATCCTGGAGTCCCAGGACTGAGTCCCACATCAGGCTCCCGGCTCCACAGGAAGTCTGCTTCTCCCTCTGACCTATCCCCTCTCACGCTGTCTCTCATTCTTGCTCTCTCTCTCTCAAATAAATAAATAAAATATTAAAAAAAAAAAAAAAAAAGAAAGAAAGAAAGCTGCTAGAATTGGTTCTGTAGGAACAAAGATGTGAACTATCTTGCCCTTTCTGGAATTTGCTGTGACATGGGATTGGTAAGTGTCTCCGCCAATTTTATCCTCATGCTTCAGGCTTTCCTTAACTGCTTATATGTCTCTTGTTACAGGTAAAAATAAACTTCACAGTCTATCAACTATACTTCAATTTTAAAAGGTGAGAAAACTTTAGAAATTAAAATGAGTAAAAAACATTCCTCAATGAACTATGAGACACACTGACAAATGCGACAATGCTGCCTATTGAATGTGACTATTCAGGATCAATTTTGATGAAATCACTGACAAGTCTGCAGAAGTCTCAAAGACAAAAACTGTAATGTTCCATTTGTTCCTAACATATGGCAAAAGGTTCTCCCTTTTCTTTAAAGAAAAAAAAAAAGGCTGATAAGTATTTACGGCCCCCCCCCTTCCCCCTTTTATGATAATATACTATTCATTTACTAATTGACTCATGTACATATTTAACTGCCATGATTATGTATGTGAAGCTTAATAAAAGAAAAAATTCATTGTCTGCATTTCTTTCCCTGCCATTACTGGTTTTTCTTTAATTTCATGAGATGACTCAAATTAACTGTACACTATGGTAGGGGAGTTGTTAAAAGAAGCCACCATGGGTGTGATGTGCTCCAGGCCACTGCTGGAGAAGGTACAGCATTCTGGGAGTTTCTGCCCACCCATCAAAGGTAACATTCACTCTTTCAGAGAGCATGGCTACATAATTTTGTGGTAACAACAGCACCAATGTCGATGCTAACACTTCTCCGGTTACGCGATACTTGCATCTGCTTCTCAGGTGGCTGCCGAGGAAAGAGGCTGCTGAATCCTGTGGGAGGCAGACCTTGATTCTGCGGGAAATGCCGGCCTCTCCTCAGGTTCTCTTCTTCCAACCCAAGGCCAGCCTGAGGAAGTTCTTCAGGCCTGGGAAGCCTGCAGCCTTCCTTCTGTTCTCTTCTCCCTGTGAAATGGAATCTTCTGCCTCCCATGCTCCCTTTCCCTGGCTCCTTCTCTGTCCTCACCCACTGAAGCCTGTGTGGCACGGCGCAGAAAGCAAGGTCTTGGAGAGGGGTGAAAAATAGATCTAATTTTGATAATCCTGGCTCTTACTAGCTGTCTGATCTCAGGGGTTTCAATCTCTGAGCCTTGGTTTTTTTATTTATAAGAAGGGGATAATAGCAGATTATGAAAATCAAATGAGTCAGCATATGATGGGGACTCAGTACAGTGTTTGCCCTGTAGGCACCAAGACTACAGACTAGGGATGGATAGTCTAATGACAGAATTTAAGGGCTCAGCCAACAGTGGAGTTGGGAGGAATTTTAGGGGCAACCTGTCGTCTCTTTTGAAACATCTACTCTGCATTGTCTTAAAGAATCTAACAATTGGTAGGTGGCTTTGGCCTTCCCATTGGGCACCCACATTAAACTCCAATCAGAGTCTCATCTCAGGGCCCGCTCTCAAACAGCTGCGTTGAGGAGGGTTGTGAGGCTCTGTCTCTGCCCCCACGAGAACAAAGGGTGAGCCTGAGCAGCAGCCCCTGCTGCGGCAGAGGGAGCCGAGAACGCTGGCAAACGGAGCTCCATATTTGCTATTCCTCTGTTTGCCTCCCAGCGCGTATCCCACATCCTAAGGTGACGTGTTTGACGAAGGTGTAGAACAAAGTCTGGATATTTAAGCAGGCACAAATACACATTTGGCTTGTTTGAATTCAGATGATGTTTTCCTTGAGCCAGGGTTGCGATCTGAGAGGTGGGCCCAGGCCCAATCTTAAAGAGCTGCTTGGCAACTCTAACAATTGGCAAAGGAGGAAAGAAATGGGTAAATAACGTTTTAAAAATACACCAAATGCCAAGCATTTTGTATTTCATTTCCAATGCTTTGTTTACAGATATTTGCTGTATTTCAAGAATTCCAGCAGCAGATACCAAACTATTATAAACCTCCACCTGTTCCTGAGGAGGGCCTCGAGAAATACGTTTCCAACAACCTAGACAGAGCGAAGAGCAAAGGCGTCCTCTGGGGTGATGTCAGTGACACCACAAGATCCCTGCTTTCCAGAACACTTACACCACCTTCTTGGTGGTGAATAAATGAGGAAAATCTTATCTAGAGAGAGAGAGAAGTTTACAAACATCTGTTGACTTAAAGTTATTGATAATCAGTGTTTCCTCAAGATTAAGTTTTGATGGAGGAAAAAAACAAGTTTTGATGGAGAAAAAAAGATTAAGTTTTGATGGAGAAAAAAAGGGAAGAAAGAGGGAGGCCTGTAACATTTATGGGAGAGGAAAGAAGGAAATTCGGGAGAAGGGGAAGGTACCCTGTTTCAGATTTGTCTATATCAGTGTCCAGGAGAAGGCTTAAAATGGGTCGCTGCCACCCAGGTTCCAGAGCCCAGATCATCTGGGGGAAGTCAGCACACCCGGCTTTGTCATTCTGGGTCCTTCCTCACAGTCACTGAGCTGGCAGACTGGTGGGCAGCAGGGAGCCCGGTGTTCCTTTCCCCACCATTCATGAACCAATAATCACCGCTGATGCTAATGAAGGTGGAGAGAATGGGATGCGCTCTTGTTGCACCTGTGGCAAAAATCTACCCTCAAGTATTCAGCAGCTTTGCTTTGGTGATTCATGTGTAATGACTACGTCCATCCCTTGTGTTTGCAGGGCCCTTGTCTCCTCTGAGTTCTGAGAACAGCAGGAAGAGGAGAAATTTATTTATTGAGGACCTGCCATACACCAGGCCCTTCGCTAGAAAGTTCAGTGCTTTATTTGCAAGCCTCAGTGTGATCTCACAGGGAAAGAACGAATTTTTCCAACTCACGGTGGAGGAAATTGAGGATTAGGAGGATGTCGTGAGGCTGGTGTTCAAAAGAACCTTTGTTGCTTAGTAAAAGCAGTCTTCTGTGGCCAATGCAAAGGGGAAGCTCCTTTCAAGGTATACAGTGGTGGTAGCCAAAGAGCTCATCTCGGTTTTCTTACTCTTTATTTAGTCTCTCTTGTTTTTACGTAGTGCCCGGCTGTATTCCCATGTTGAAACACTCACAGGGATCTCTATGGGCGGAGCCTGTACAGGTTCTTTTCCTCGTCCAACTAGAAACGCACTTCACTCTGTCGTGTCAATCCATCCCATCTTCTCAGCTGGTCACTCTGAGTGTTCCAGAAGGTTATTAACAGGCACAGATTGTCCCTTCCGTCTAGCCAGGGCCAGATGGCATCGGCTGATGAGATGCCGGCCATGCTCTCCCTGTCAGGCACTCGGCTAGCCTGGTTGGGTACCGCTTCCTGTATTACAGCCCCAGGGCCCTGAGAGCCTCCTTTCACTGGTTTCCATGTGACCTTGAGGTTTGCTTGGGTTTATCTGGAACCCTTCAATGAGGGGAAGGTAGGAGGAACCCACCCACAGATGAGCAGTCAGAGGTTCTGTCCAAACTGAAGATTAAGTCAAATATTTGAGGGTAAGGCTTCTAAAGCTGTCCAGAGCAGTTCAGGGCTACCCTTTGGAGATTCTCATTCATTCCGCAATTGCCCCGAAACTGCCAGTACTGACCGGGAAGTCAAGGCCTACTCTTCAGCAGAGCTCCATCTAGCGGAACTGCCTTCAATTGCAAGCTTTATGCTGCCAAGGGAGTCCCTGTTGCGTAAGGGATCTGGCACTGGCTTCTTATTTCAGGCTGTGTCAATGGGGTGATTGGGCATTTCCCAAATCCAAATCAGTCGTGTTAACATATCGCGGATGTAAGCAGGGTGTATGTTAACTGAGAGAGGCTACTTCAAAGCCTGAGAGCTTGAGCTCCACGTCCTCTTGACTCCGGGAGAGCAGAGTGGATCTTATACCGGGATGGAGTCTCTGGCTGCTGCAGTAGTGGAGAGGAGTAGGGAAGGAGAGGAGAGAACAAGGCACATGTCCTGGAAATTTCCGTGTAAGATCAGGCATGGGCAGATTAAATGAACGCTGTCCTTATGAACACAGAGGCAGACAGATGAGCTGCCTCCCAGGCTTCAGAAGCTGGCTCTCAGCCACCCAGAGGGAAAATCCCCATCTCTCCCCACCTCGCCAGGCGGGCATTGTCAGGACATCCTAAATGTTTAAATTCTTTCTACATGGCCTGTTGCCCAATGTGTTCTGAACATAAATGATTTCAGTCCTTTCATCGCTCTCCTATAGAGGCAGCTTGCTACAATGTTGCAGGGTTAGAATTTCAGGGAATCAACTGCTCAGATAAACTCCCACCACCCAGCCACCCTGAACTCCATGAGGAATAGTGTATTGTTTTCCAAGGCTGCTTTGAAAAAGCACCATGAACTGGTTAAAGCAATAGAAATGTGCCCTCTCCCGGTTCTGCAGGCCGGAACTCCAGCACCCAGGTGTCAGCAGCGCGATGCTCTCTGAAGGCGCCAGGAGAGAATCTGGGCCTCTCTCCCAGCTTCCTGCGCTTCTGGCCATCCCTGGCCTTCCTTAGCTTGTAGACGCGGCACACGAGCCTCTCCCTGCGGCGTTACACCGTGATTTCCCATCCTCTTCCCTCCGTGTGCGCCTGCGTCTTCATGTCGCACTCTCCGTGCGTCTCCTCTGCTCTTCTCATGAAGACACCGGTCACATGGATCAGGGACTCAGTCTCCTCTAGTGTGACCCCATCTTTACCTCCTTCTTGATGCCATCTTGCAAAGATCCTATTTCCAGAGAAGGTCACATTCACAGGTGCTGATTGTTAGGACTTTAATGTATCTTTTTGGGGGACACGTTCAACTCATGAGAAGTGGGAAGGGACAACAGCAGGCAGAAACCGCAAGACCAATGCCAGTGTGGAGGGTGGGGGAGCATGGAGGCAGGGACCCCCCTTCGTGGCCAATGGTTGTTTTCTCGAGTTCCCACATTCTTATCCCTGCAGATATCCATTACAGGAGGCTACATATGCACACCAGACAAGACCCCAATATCACACACTCTTATTAGAATAAGATTCAAAATATATTTTAAACATATGCCATTTATTTTTGGTAGGTGTGCTGGAAATAAATATGACCCATTTAACACTCTTTGTGCATTTTCACTGAAAAAGAGCCAACCAGAAATATGCAGAAACTTTCTTCTCAGTCATTTTACCTAGGATTCCTTCTTTCTCTCTCTCTCTCTTTTTTTTTAATTTACTTATTTGAGAGAGAGAGCGTGCGAGAGCGAGAGCAGTGGGGACAGGGAGGAGACTCCCAAGCAGACTCCCCATTAAGTGTGGAGTCCCACGCGGGGTTGGATCCCATGACCCTGAGATCATGACCTGAGCTGAAACCAAGAGTCAGATGCTAAACCAACTGTGCCACCCAGCTGTCCCTCTAGGATTCTTTCTTATCTGCTATGTTATCTATTTGCTAGATAATTCAGTAGATCCTGTTGCACCAAAGCATACAACACTCTTATTCCTTATATTTTTTATAACCCTATTGCCTGATTACTGACAACACATGCATGTTTGCAACACTTAAGTGCTGTCCTTATAAAAAATCCCTCCTTTCAAATAGACTTAATAATGATGACGATCATTGACTGACTGCTCCTAGGTGCCAGACATCATGCTAATTGATTTATATGCATCATTTTATTTACTTCTTAAAATAAGCTTATGCTCTAAGTATCATTTCTACTTTCCAGATGAGGAAGCTGAGCTTGGGCGGCAGAGATCTTGCTCCAAATCACACCAGCTGTTTAGTGGTAAAGGTGGAATCCGGATTCGAGTTCATGATTCAAAGCTTGTACTGGGCCACCTTCACATAACATCTTCCACAGTCAGCCTGGTGGATTTTCCCTGACAAATCTTGCCGCTTTTCCTTACCCCAACCTCTGCCTCACAAGAAGAGCAGCTCACATTTAGGTATGCCGACAAATGCCAAATGGTCCAAACCCATTTCAACATTCTCACATTTTACTTTTTTCCTTTTTTTAAAGATTTTTTTTGGTAATTTATTTGAGAGAGAGAGCATGAGAGGAGAGAAGGTCAGAGGGAGAAGCAGACTCCGCATGGAGCTGGGAGCTCAATGCGGTACTTGATCCTGGGACTCTGGGATCATGACCTGAGCTGAAGGCAGTCGCTCAACCATCTGAGCCACCCAGGTGGCCCCCACATATTACTTTTAACCACTAGATGGAAATGTGCCCATTTTCTCATCTCCAAAATATCTTGAGCTCTTTAACAAGTACATTTGTGAATTCATCTCTCCTCTTTGGGCCCCTGAAATTCAAATGGCCACAGAGCCAGAACCACATTAGTAGTGAGTCAAAACACATAGAACTAGGCCAATGAACTACCCTATTCATCACATTATTAAAAGTGACAAACATTCCACAGCAATTCCAGATGGTGGTCGAATCAACAATCAATTTACATACAATAGACACTATAGGCTTGGAAACTACATGGATATATGTTTCAATCCACAAAGAGCTACATCCGTGTAATAATCATAATAAAAATTATGTATCTAATGAAGGTGAAGATGTGATGAGCAACTTTAAAAAGGCCCTGGTAGGGACGCCTGGGTGGCTCAGTTGGTTGAGCAGCTGCCTTCGGCTGAGGTCATGATTCCAGTGTCCTGGGATCGAGTCCTACATCGGGCTCCTTGCTCGGCAAGGAACCTGCTTCTCCCTCTGCCTCTGTCTGCCATTCTGTCTGCCTGTGCTCGCTCTCCCCCCCCCCCCCGATAAATAAATAAAATCTTTAAAAAAAAAAAAAAAAGGCCCCGGTAGTTTGCTATAAAGTCACATGCAATTCTTACGGACTATATCTGGGCAGTATCTCTGCATGGACACAGTACGTGATGGAGAGGTTGTCGCATCTGGGAGTATCTGCTTGACCTCATCGGGCAATGTGCCAGGCCCGGTGGAAGGTATGGTGTGTACACCGGTGAAGCAGATAACATAGCTCCTGGCTTGTGTCACGGCCTATGCCATGGCAGTTACAACACAGACAGAGAGATCTGCCCTGGGAGTTCTGTATGTGTATATGTGTGTGTGTGTGTACGGATGTGTATATGCACTTGTATAAACGTATGTGCGTGCTTGTGTGTAAAGAGCTGATTTTCACTATTCATTTGTGAATTCACCTACTCACTAAAATATATTTAAACCCCCCAAATCAATACCTGTGCTTCTGTGGTCAGTTGCTGAGATGTGCAGAGTGGTCAAAAATGTGGACCCCTTGACGTGACATGTTCCCAGCTTGGGGCAAACCAGGCAGCGCTCCACCTGCTTGTTTCAGCCACCACAGCGCAAACATGGGTCCTTCCCGCCATCTACCTAGTGCCATGTTTCTTGCATTTTGGGGTGCTTTTTGTTGATTTTGCTGTTTAAAATGTCCCTGAGTGTAGAGTTGAAGCACTGACCGGTGTCGCTAAGTGCAAGAAGGCCGGGCTGTGCCTCACAGGGAAACCGGGTGGGCTAGAAAAGCCTCCTTCAGGCCTGCGTTATAACGCTAGTGGCGTGAGCTCAGTGTAGTTAATTAACAAGATAAATTAAATAAGCTGTCTTTTAGAGGAAACACACAGAAAGCAAGCTTAAGTACTGACCAGCTGACGAAAGAAGGTGTGATCAAAACTCCAAAAAGGGGCACCTGGGTGGCTCAGTGGGTTAAAGCCTCTGCCTTCGGCTCAGGTCATGATCTCAGTGTCCTGGGATCGAGCCCCGCATCAGGCTCTCTGCTCAGCGGGGAGCCTGCTTCCCTTCCTCTCTCTCTGCCTGCCTCTCTGCCTACTTGTGATCTCTGTCTGTCAAATAAATAAATAAAATCTTTAAAAAAAAAAAAAAAACTCCAAGAAAACTAACTCCGTGTTTCCCCCAAGAGAAGTGGGGCAGGACTCATGGCGACCTTATGGACTCTTACTACTCTGAATCAGAACAGACTCTTTGTCATATACACACACAGAGTTATACCGAGTACTGGGAGAACCCCACGTGCTCCTGAGGAGCGGAGCATCTACAAAAATCAGTACGGCCGCTCAGCGCCCCTCAGATGAGTTGCATGTACACAAACGGGAGGAGGAACTCAGAGGAAGGTAACGACACTCAGTGAAAAGAAAAGTCACTAGATTAGAAGTTACTAGATTTGAAGAGGACTTCTGATTTGTGGACCAAGTATTCTGATCTTTGCATCTTTCACTGCCGGCAGGAAGGTCCAGGTAAGAAGGAGAAGGAAGATAGGAAAACCCATGAGTGTCCCACACTTGAACGTGGGGATGGAAGGGTTGGGGAGGCTGATTTCTGATCCCATGAAGGGACCGAGAAAGAGCAGGGCGAATCATGTCCCCATAGGCTCCAGGGATGACAACCACAGATGCTACAATTTTCTTATCACTTTTCTGTCATTTTTCATCCTCTCCTCTGTTTTCCTGCCCTGGCCAGCACTAAATTACTTTGGATGACTTCGAAAATACTTGTAGCCTTATTTCGAGTTGGAGGAGGGCAAAAGATGTCCAGCGGGCTTCCTCCCTGCAGCGCCTGAGTAAGAGGCGGAAGCCTGGCTCAGAGCAGATGGAGCAGCCGCAGAGAGCAGCCAGCCAGTCCGGGCCCCGCTGAAGAGACAAACACGAGGCATCCCCGCCACGCATAGTTCTAAGACAGCGCCCACAGGCAAATGGTCCTTGGGTTACTTCCCTACGGCCAGCCATACAAGAAGAGCTGGACCTTTTAAGAGCCATGTCAGGAAGTTCCAAAGACCTCAGTGACTGGAGCTTATAAAAAATGTGTCGTCAACTGAGAGGGCCTTGGTGGGTCTCTCAGAGCCACGGAACGAGGAAGATGACTCACCAGCCTGAGGGGGAGCGTGGCGTCAGCACCTGCTGGAAGGACTACAGAGCTACTCAGAACTAGTCAATAACACTTTTGTTTCTGTATCATAGAAAATGATCTTTCTACCCGGAAGTGGCAAAGAAAAATAAGGCTGGAGATGCAAAACCCAGAGAGCGTGCTAGAGCGAGAGCCGACAGGCCTCCAAGCTCAGGAGAACCACGTGCAAGGGGCCTGGGAGCCACTGAGGGGCAGCCTGAAGAGCAGGACCCCGAGAGAGAAATGACAACTCCCAACGACAAATCAGAGGTCCTGCTCTAAGAGAAAGAGGGAAGTGGAATGTATAGACAATAGGTATCGATTCCTGGCTGAAGAGGACAGCATGTCACAGAGCAGTCTGCTTTTAGCCCTCAGCATGAGCACGAGGAATGGATGGTGACAAACCAACCCCATTTCCCCATTTGATAGGATGACAATTACACTAGCGTGTCATGGGAAACCCAGAGAGCCTGGGGATATGGATTTTGGCCGAGGCTATTGTAAGGGCCTACTTAGCCAGAGCAAGCCATTTTGTTGTTTATGCAATAAACTTAGATTGGACCTGCCCCTTCCCCCAAGAGAAAAGAGCTTAGAAACAGAACTGATGAAATATGACTGGCCAGCCCCTGATAACGGAGCCCACATACAAGGACGTGTCCGGCCAGGTGGAAACGTCCAATCAGGGAAAGTGCATGTATTACGTCCCTATCCGCCAAGGATGAGCCAGGCCAGGTGCAAATGTCCAATCAAGGGAAAGCGCACGTATTACCCACCAAGGAGTGCGAGCCCTGCCTTTTGGGCACCAGGCAAAGGCGCCAATTCTAGCCAAGGTCATAGGCTGAATTAGATGACTACCATGGGGTAGAATGTAATTCAATTGGCCACCTGTGTGTGGCCAGGCTCAACCACATGGCCTTTGCTCTACAAAAGTTAGTCTGTGAGACTGGGAGGGGTCGCCTCTTTGCAAGAGACGGCCCTGGCCGGTCAGTTTGATTCTCGATGCTTGGCGCGAAATAAAGCTTTGCTTGACCTTCGCTTTGTATCAGTCTCATCCTTTTGTCTACGGACCCTTTCAGCTATCCTGGCACTACGTAAGCAAGACAGAGAAATGTGAACCAGGGATGATCGCCTCACAACCGCAGCCTGGGAGCTTGCCTGGTCCAGAACCCGGGCCCACCGGTAAGAAATCTCCCTTCCGATTCCAAAATGCAGGAAAACGGATGGGATGCCATCTCTGAGCGAGAAGTTGGTAACTTACTACGTCTCTCCTAGTAGAGTTTGGATACCAAGAATACAAAGATGCATTCCTCCCTTGAGTGAGCTCATTCCTCAAAAGATTAAACCCAGTAATTCCACTAAGTTTCCACCGAAAACTTGTACATAAGCATTCATAACATATTACATTCAGCCAAAATGTGGAAACAAGGTCACATGGGGGAAGACAGCTTCCAGCTTATACACCAGGTGGCCTGCTTTATCCTTGTAAGCCTGTGGATTGGCCGTATCTAAATGGTTAAGTTTGCGGAAGGTGTGACGTACATCCCATTCTCTCAGACCTCTCCCCTATAAGGACTTTCTGAATTAGATCTGGGCTGTGACTGCTTAAATTATGGGGTGACAGATGCTGACGACACTGATTAATGCCTAGAACTGTAGAATCATTATGTTGTACACCTGAAACTAAGATAACACTGTATGTTAAAGATGCTTCAATTAAAAATTTAACTTATTTAAAATCAAATAAAATTAAAAACTTATGAGCTCTCTGGCACTCACCATATTCCAGTGCTCCATAGCCACTGTGGCTAGTGGCTACATATTGGACGGACAGGTTCAGAACAGCCATCAACTCGGAAAATTCTGTAGGATAATTCTGATCTAGAAGGTTGCGCCTTCACCTTCGAAAGCATTTCTGATTTTTCACAGGTACCCGAGCTGAGCTGACCTCCTTCTTGATCCTTTAGAATTGAAATCCTGCTGATGTCACGCAAATCATCTCTGTTTTGGACCTTGTCAAAAGTTTGAACCTGCCGTTCACATCGGTCAGCGCCAAGTGGAACATCACGCTTCATTTCTTAAGTGGTGACTTTCCTGACGCTGTTGCCAATTTTATATTTTATGCATCACATTTCCTTTTCTGAGTCACATTGATGAATGAAAAACTGTCAGAGTTTGGAGACAAATGTTGGAAAACTAGGGAGAACTGTAAGAGAGATGCATTAGCTGCAGGCTTGGGGGCTGACTGGGCTGACTTCAGCAGACTGGCCATTAGGCAGACCTGGATATGAGTTTGATTATTAATAAGGGCATCATTGATGATAAAGGGGTTGTGACAGCAAGCATTACAAGTAGTCATTATATGCCAGAGTCGACTTAACACACTTTAATCACCACAGCCAATATAATTGATTTCAAAGTCTTTATAGCTTGATACTCAAATAAATTGGTAGTTGGTGAAGCCATGCCCACTGATGATTTCAGTCTACTGGAAAATCCAGTCCTAGCAGAAGATGCTCACAGGGAAGATGTTTTTCTTGTTTCCACCTAAGCCCAAAGACCCCTAATAAAAACAGTCTAGATTAGAAATCGCCTTCTCCAAGTGATTTTCTGAGAGTGAACCCTACTCTCCTAGGACACAGCTTTTGACTTCAATTAAACCCTCCTTGAAATGCAGTTTGGTTAGTCAAATAGAGGCACTGTTATCACCCAGCGACTCTCAGAAGAGCCCCACCAAGGATATTTCTAGGAGATTTTTCCTCAAAGAGGGAACTCTTTAAAACTTTTGCTCAGATGCCTACAATCTCTCTAAAAGATCACTAAAAGGAGAATATTCCCAGCGGAGGTCTGACGTTACGGCACATGCTAGCCTGGCTAACTGAGAGTTACTGCACATAATTTTATGCAGGAAGGTGCGAGCATGCTTTAGGCATCCAAATTAATATTCAGAAATATGAGGTGTAGTAATGAAGAGATTTTGGCAGAAGCAGTTGGGCAGCCCTTGACCATTAGAGTTGAGAGAATATACTGAGATTTCTGGAGCATAAATTATGAAATAACTTTCCAACTTGACATTTACAGAATTTCATATTTTCCAGTATTCCCAAAGAGAAGACAGACTGCCCTCAGAGTTAAGGGTGTCCATCCATACACTGAGAGGCCAAAGTCAGAGCAGAAAGATGGTATGTGCTGCAGGTGGGAGAGATAAGCAAGCAGAGGTGGGCGCTGGTCGGCCTCTGTAGTAAAGGCAAATTCTTCAGGCCAACGTTACCAATGTTTTAAGAGGTGTAAGACAGGAGGAGGTTAAAGACATTAGATCAATCATTCATTTATACATTCATCCATTCATTTATTTATTCAATTGTTTGTTTGTTGGTGGTAGAATGAAATTTTCTCTCCCCCTTAAAGCCTTCCTTCCCTCTGCCCTGTGGAGAGAGGGCCTTGGAAAGACAGACAACCTAGTCAGACATATTAAATGTGATCACGTACATTAGTGATTAATCCTGGTGAGAAGGGCTTGTCTTGTTCATGGCCTGCTCTGAGGAACCTGAAAGTTTTATGACTTGTACTAATGAGGGCAGCAGGGAAGGACCCAGCTCTGCCTACCTGGATGGTGGAGGAATGTTCCTCATGATTCCGTGGACTGCTGCCGGGATGGAGCCAGGATCCTGGGTGGGGATGGAAGGAGAGAAGGAGAGGAAGCAGAGAAAGTGGGGACCCTCTTGGGAGTACATGGAGGAAAGCTCAGTACAGCGGACCCTAAGGGAAAAATAAGGCAATGTCTGGCCCCATCTTCTGGAAGCATGTGTGTTTCTGATTGGCTAGAAACAAGGGTGGTTTCTCTCTGGTGATGGACTGAGCAGCTGGCCCTCAGACCCCAGGGCAGGGAGGGTGGAGGCCGGTCAAGGACGTGTTTATCCATAGGTCCTTGGAGGTCCTTCGTGAGGAGTGTGAGGAATTTCACCGTACGATCATCTCCTAACGACTGTCTACTAGAAAGGAAGGACTCAGGAGTGAACCAATGGACAGAGACAGCTGTGAGGGAAAGAAGCCAATAGTCATTCCTATATGTCAGGCACCTATGAAAAACCTAACCCCCCTTAAGAAGATTCCATGAACAGGTGTTTTATAGCTAAGTTTTAAAAATCTTATAAAGTAGCTTGCTATGGTAGGCAGAATAATGGCCCCCAAAGATGACCAGGTCATAACCCCTGCAATCTATGAAGACGTTATCTCTCATGGCAAAAATGACCAAGCAGGTGTGATTAACTTGAGGATCTGGAGATGGGGAAATCATCCTGGATTATCCGGGTGGGCTCAGTGCAACCCCAAAGGTGCTTAGAAGTGAAAGAGGGAAGCCGGAGACTCAGAGGCAGGACAGATGAAAGCGGAGGTAGGAGTGATGCCCTTACAGCCTCTGAAGATGCAGGAAGGTCCATGAGCCAAGGAGTGTGGGTGGAAATGGAAAGAGGAAAAAGGAACAGATTCTCCCCAAGTCTCCAGAAGGAACTGTCAGATAATACATTTGTGTTGTTTTAAGCCACAAAGTTTGTGGTCATGTGTTTGTTATAGCAGCAATGAGAAATGGATACACCCACCTTTAACCAGATGACCTTGTTAAGTTTTTATGAGAGGGGCGCCTGGGTGGCTCAGCCGCTAAGCATCTGCCTTCGGCTCAGGTCATGATCCCAGGGTCCTGGGATGGAGCCCCATGTCGGGCTCTCTGCTTAGTGGGGAGCCTGCTTCTCCCTCTCCCTCTGCTGTGCTCTCTGCTTGTGCTCTCTCATTCTCTCTTTGTCAAATTAATAAATAAAACCTTTTTAAAAACTTGTTTTTATGAGAAAAGTAAGAAGGACAGATTTTCCTTCCCATTAGAGATATATAATATTATCTTAGGAAGGCAAAACAAAGCATGATCAATATCTAGGACGTAGCCTAGGTGGATTTCAACTAATTCAACTAAGTGGAATTCTTGCCTGTTAATGTCCTATTTTTACAGGTTGAGAGTATGAAGGGGAGCCCTGTCCTGTCCACACACCAGCCAAAGCAACACCCCTCCTCCCTGCTGTGCCCACATTCAGTTCCCCTCTGCCTAGACTTACTGTCCTGCTGAGTTTCCACTGAGCCCTGCCTCTCCTCGGGGGACCCTTCTAAGGAGATCATCAACATCTTCCTCTTTGGGAAGAATCGGTCAGCAGGCTTTGTGTTTGTCCAGGTGACCGAGGCCCACCCAGCCAAGGATGGGTTATCCAAGCACTGGTCACAGACCTGCATGGCCCCAAGCTTTATGCTGCAGGCTGCCGGTCCCAGGTTTGCTGGAGGAGAACCCCCCGACTAAGACTTCAGATGTTCCTGAGGGACAGGATCACGTGACTGAGAGATCAACTGTGTCTTACGTCCAGCTGTGAGCTCATGTGAAGAAAATGCAGATATTTTCCCCTCCCCCTTCTAAGGAGGCCACCAGCCTGGTCTTAGCATCCCGGGGAGCTGGGTTTCTCTCATCCCATTAAAATTTTACTTTCAAAATTCTGGGCCAAAGAGCTCAATTGTCCATTGAGGAAAGGAGCTGCGTTTGTTTCTTGTTGCCACTATAACAAATGACCACAAACTTGGAGGCTTAAAATTACACAGATTTACCCAAAGAAAACAAAAATGTATATTTGAAAACATATAAGCACCCTATGTTTATAGCAGCCTTATTTACAGTAGCCAAGATACGGAAGCAACGCAAATATCCATTGATAGGTGAGTAGATAAGGAATATGTTTATAAATGTACACACACACACACACACACACACACACCCCTCACACACAATGGAATATCACACAGCCATAACAAAGAATGAGATCTTGCCATTTGTGCCACCATGGATGGACCACAGGATATTATGCTAAGTGAAGTAAGTCAGACTGATAAAAACAAATGCCACATGACTTCACTCATAAGTGGAATCTAAAAAAAAAACCAAAGGAGCAAACAAAAAGCAGAATCATACCTATAAATACAGAGAACAAGCTGATGGTTGCCAGAGGGAAGGAGGGGGGTTGGGCAAAATGCGTGAAGGGGAGTGGGAGACACAGGTTTCCAGTTCGGGATTGAGTAAGTCACAGAAATAAAAGGCACAGCGTAAGGAATAGAGTCAAGGGTGCTGTAATAGTATCATATGGTCAGAGGTGGGCTACACATGTGGTGCACATGGCAAAACACATAGAGAAGTTGAATCACTATGTTGTACCCCTGACACTAATGGAAATGTGCCAACTATGCTCAAATTAAAAAAATAAAATAAAATAAAATAAAATAAATAAATATGTAAAATGACACAAATTTATTTCACAGTTCTGGAAGTCAGAAGTCTGAAATGGGTCTTGCTACGCAAAAATCAAGCTGTTGACTGGGCTGAGTTCCTTCTGGAGCCTTCAGGAAAACGTTTCCTTGCCTTTTCCTGCTTCCAGAGGCTGCCCCGTGGTCCCTGGCCCGTGTCCCCTCACTCACAGCACTCCCTGATCTGCTCGCCTCTTCTGTAGTCGGAGACGGATGGCTCAGTCTCCCAAGAGGCCAAGGGGGCTGAGAAAGTGATGTGGTCCCTGAGGCAGGGGTCAGATCACACAGGCCTGAGGAATGGCTTTCCTCTCCCCCGACTCCCTTTGCAGCAGCAGAACTTCTGATGGGATAAGCAGACAGCCAGGCCCAAAGCCACGAAGCTGAAGATCTCTGTGTCTGAAGCTCGTTCGGGAAGAACACGGCCCTCTACCTTCCCACCGGCTCAGGAGCGGACACCGTTAGCATGGGAGGATCCACAGCACCGTTTGGGATGGCCTTCCCCCGAAACTTCTGGACAGACTCACAGCACCCATGGGAAGCACAACCTGAGAGTGAATTTCTTGCTCCTCCTGTCAAGTGGAGACCCAGAGCTATGTTTGATTTGGACCAAAAAACCGGTAACGGGACACGTTCTACTTGCCATGCTGTCGATGCTGCCCCACAGCTGTTCGTGGAGGTGAGGCATAACTGACTTCCAAAGCAAATATTCTGATGGGTCAACTTTCCCATGACGTCATGATTACCTGCTGCAAGAGCCCTGGTTTTTATAAAATGAGTTTTCTAAGCTCCAAGGCTTTAGGTCTCTTTCTTTTCTACCTTCTGGGGATGGGCAACCCCTGAAAACGAGATGCAGTCAAGCCTCCGGGTTTGGACTTTTATTCTCCGTGGCTATCAGAGGGCCGGATCAGAGCCCCCGGGGGCCTGTCATCAGAACTCTCTGCCCTTCCCCCAGTTTTAACGCCCCCCCCCCTCCCAGCAGAGGTCACAGCGTGCCTTCAGGGTCAGCTGGGAGGATTAGAAGGATTAGTTGGTCCAACCCGACTAGCTTTGGACTCCAACCACCCATCCACTCGGCTACTGGTCGGGATGAGAGCCCAGACGTGTGGCAGGAGGATCCGGGTCTCACTACCATCCCTTCAGCGGGGAAGACAGCGACGCAGATCAAGCAGGAAAGATGGCTGCATTTATTCAGAAGCGTGAAGGAACATTTGCTATTTGAAACCTGAGGTGCCAGGCAGCAGCGGCTTCTCTGTTTGAAGGGCACCGGCATCATTCATTTCTGTGCAAAAACGAATCCTCTCCTGCTCGGGCGGAGCCGGGGAGGCCAAAGAGTCACAGCCTCTGCGGTCTGTCGTCACCTGGAGCGGATGGCCTGGTGCTCAGGGCACACGTGGGTGCCCTTGGCTGTGGAGGCAGGCCGGGGGCTGAGTGAAGGCCTCAGGGGCAGCTACGCTGCTTGAGAAAGAACAGGATGGAGTCAAGGTTAGGGGCAAAGGAAAGCACTGGCTGGAGGAAGGAGTGGCCATGACGGACAAGACGCAGAGGCTGTGGAGAAAGCTGCCCTGTGAGAAACCTCCAACATCGGGGATTCACGTCATCGATGTCACTTGTACTTCGGCAGGTAACGATCATCTTGAATATTTCCTAGGAGCTTGGGCTGCGCCTGGCACACTCACTGGTTTACCTCATTTTTGTCTCATCATGACCATGATGAAGTGGGTTCTACTAATATCTCATTTTGGGGGTGAGACAGGGAAGCACAGGAGGGTTAAGTAACTTGCTGCAGATTACAAAGCCTTTAGGTGATTGGAACCCCAAGTCTGAGCCAGAGGCCATCCTCCTGAGCACAGAGCCACGTGGCCACAGGCCTGCTGTCTGAGCTGCTGTGCTCGCACGCCCCTGGGGTGGGAGGGTCAGCCAAGGAAGCCAACTGGGCACCTGGCTGGGGCAGGCAGCAAAGAGGTAAGAAAGGTCCTGAGGGGCAGGCCCGCTGGGGAGGCAGTCAGGCTAGAAAGAGCCCCCCATGAAGCAGGGGGCCCTATCTCCTGAGACCGGGAGCCCCACAGACCCTGGGAAAGGTCTGTGGGAGGCAGCTTGCAGCTTGGGCTACACGCGGTTCCTTGACAGATCTTATGTCATGCTTGACTAGATAATACAATTATTACAATTAACATTTTCCAGCTCTCAGATGTTCTTGAAGATTTTATAAATGACATCCTATTGCATTTCTTTGTGTCTTTTCTCATTCAACTTTTTTTGCAGTTCATCTGTCTTACTGTATGACATTTATATTTATTTTCACTGTTGTACAAGATCCCACAGAACCAAATGTCTGTGCCAGAGTGATTTATCTATTGTATTGTTAATGGACAACTGAGTTGTTTCTACTTTGAGACCAGTTAGTGAAATGACGCTCTGAGCCTGTTTGGTCAGGTACCCTGATACATGTCTGCACACGTCTCTCTAAGGTGTTGTGATATTGTGATTTATAATAAGAAAAATAGGTTTAGTCTTCATCCTTTTGTGGGCACAGAGCTCATAAAACCCTTGGGATTTCCTAAGTGGTGAGAGCAATAAAGATGTCTTTTGTGATGTTAATGCAATGCCTTAGGAAGCCCCTAGGTCACCTAAGGATAGGGGCTTGTTGCCAAGGGAATCCAAGAAGTGCCAATGGGTTGGAACTTTCAAGTCCACGCTTCCCTCCTTCCCACCTCTGGGAGATTGATTCAATCACCAATGACCAATAATTTCATCAATCATGCCTATGTAAGGAGGCCTCCATAAAAACCCAAAAGGAGAGGGTTCTGAGAGCTTCCTACAGAGGGCATGGAAGCTCCGCTCTTCTTCCCCGTCCCTTACTGTGTGAATTTCTTCCATCTGGCTGTTCCTGAGTTATATCCTTTTTGTAATAAACTGGTAATCTAGTGAGTAAAATGTTTCCCTGAGTTCCCTGAGCTCCTCTGTGAGCTCCTCCAGCAAATTAATGACGCCAAGGAGGGGTCATGGAAACCTCAGATGTACAGCCCTTTGGCCAGAAGAACAGGTGACAACTGGACTCGGGGTTGGTATCAGAACAGAGGCAGTCAGTCTTGTGGGATTGAGCCTTGAACCTGTGGGATCTGGTGTGGGAGATCTGCTTGGTGTGGGGGGGAAACCCCCCACAGGTCAGAACTGTGTCAGAATGAAGGTCATAGAGCTGGTGGCCGGAGGTCTAGGTCACAGGGTATGCACAACTTACACTTAGTCATGTAATGCCAAACTGTTCTCCAAGAACCCGTCCCTGATTCATTCCCACCAACAGTGTCAGAAGAGTCTGTATCTTCCTTGCGGGTAATTGAGGTCATTAGAATTGCTCAAATTTTGCCCACTTGCCAGATATGTAAAAATATATCACTATGGCTTTACTTTGCATTTTCTTGATGAAAAATGACATTGGGTATAGCTTCCCACACGTTTATCAACTATTTGGACTTTCCCTTTTGCAAAGAGCATGTTGGCATGTTTTGTTTATTTTTAAAATTTGTACTTTCTCTTATTTTCTTATTGTTGGAAATTCTTTACGGATTTTGAATACTTTGTTAGTTACCTATATTTCAAATGCTTTCTCGCACTCTGTGGTTTTCATTTGTGTTCTCTTTCTGGTGTCTTTGGATGAAGAGTTCTTCCAGCGGTTGAATTTATTAGTCTTTTCCCTATGGTTAGTGCCTGTTGTGTCTTCTTTAGGAAATCCTTCCCTATTCTGCTTCATGACTGTTTAAAAGTTTTATTCTTCTCATACATTTGTACCAGTTCTCTTGTTTTCAGCCACACCTTCCTTCTTTCCAAGGCTCCAGGTCCCTGAGCTTCCTGAGATCCTGAAACACCAACAGACCTGCCTCTTGGCTTCACCCATTACCACAAAGGTTTCAACTTTCTCTGGTTATCCTACTACTTTTCAGCTTCTAAAATGTCAGTACTTTCATCTTCTTCCTTTTTTTTTTTTTTTAAGATTTTATTTATTATTTGTCAAAGAGGGAGAGAGCACAAGCAGGGGGAGCAGCAGGTACAGGGAGAAGCAGGCTCCCCCCCGAGCAAGGAGCCCAATGCTGGACTCGATCCCAGGACCCTGCGGTCATGACCTGAGCCAATGGCAAACGCTTAACCCACTGAGCCACCCAGGAGTCCCTCATATTCTTTCCTTGTTATCTTTATCCTTGTTGGTTTTCCGTGTGTGTGTGTGTGTGTGCGTGTTTATGAACACATACATCTTTACTGTCATACTGGTGGAGCTTCAGGAGGGAGAGTGTTCAGATTTCCATGTTTAATCGGAAGTCACAGAGCTCTTCTTAATAAGCAAGCAAAGTTGGGCACAACCTAAACATGCAGTCCCAGAAAGACAGCATGGTCAGTCCCTGAGATGGGCTAGCATGCAGCGGTACAACCTGGTGCTACACAGAGGCAGGCTAGTGAGGGAGTGAAGAACACAAAGTTTTGTGTTCCGTCCCTCAATTTCCCCATCTGTAAAATGGGATGATAATATGGAGAGATGGTGCAAGGATCAGGACTAGGATATGTAAAGAAAGATGAACAAATGGGGCGCCTGGGTGGCTCAGCAGGTTAAGCGTCTGCTTTTGGCTCAGTTCATGATCTCAGGGTCCTGGGATTGAACCCCGCATTGGGCTTCTACTCAGTGGGGAGGCTGCTTCTTCCTCTCCCTCTGCTGCTCCCCTTACGTGTGCTCTCTCTCTTTCTCTGTCAAATAAATAAATAAAATCTTTTAAAAAATTAAAAAGAAAGATCAATAACTGTAGGTATATGGTTAGGAGTATATAAGAGGGATTCCTGTGATTAAAGAATGAAGTGGATTTATACTTGGAAATGTGGCAATCTCTCCAATGTATATTATTGGGCTTTAAAAAAGCAGCAAGGTGGGGGTGCCTGGGTGGCTCAGTGGGTTCAAGCCTCTGCCTTCATCTCAGGTCATGATCCCAGAGTCCTGGGATCGAGCCCCACATCGTGCTCTCTGTTCAGCAGGGAGCCTGCTTCCTCCTATCTCTCTGCCTGCCTCTCTGCTTACTTGTGATCTCTGTCAGTCAAATAAATAAATAAAATCTTAAAAAAAAAAAAAGCAGCAAGGTGAAAAACAGTACATACAAGAGAAAAACACATATAAGAAAAGCAGTATTTTACATTTTACAAAGGACAAATGTGCATACCTATATGCATAGAACATTTCGGGAAGGATACTCAAGAAGTTGTTAACAGTGGTTATGCTGGGATAGAGGGCAGAGGGGACTTTACATAATGTCTTTCAGTACTTTTTGATTTTTTTCTTCTATCATGTGTGTTACTGTTATAATTAAAAACAAGCACATTAAAATGTAGTTAATTGTTGAAGCTCTACTTTTATGTATGTTTGAAATCTTCCAGAATAAAAAGCCCCTTAAATAAAGTAGAGCAAGCAAGTATGTTCATCACACACTCTCCAAAATCCAGTGCTGAATATTTGGATGACATGAAGTAATTCCTTGAAGAAAGCTTCCTTATCAAGCTACATGGTGGTGTTCCCATGGAGGCGGACAGGAGCCACATCATAGAGAACTAGTTCTGTCAGAAAGCTACTGAGTCCTAGTATTACTGTAGGATAATTTTTAAAAACCATGCTGAAAAATGTCTAGGCTCTCAGATGCTTTCTGGAGGCCCTGGTGTTCCATTCCCAGAGCCGATCACGAGCAGTCGGTTTAGGGAACTCCTAACCTTCTCGACAGTTCACTGCAGGCACCGCGACCTTCCCTCTGAGTGAGAACCCAGATTAACTTCTCAATTTCCACTGAAGGTTATCAACCCTACCATCTGCTTACTTGGTTTTCAAATCATATGCATCTGCCCTCATGAGCCATATGGGATCAAGCATTGTAGATTCTTACCGATGGGTTCGATTTGAACTCTCGTTTGCCCAGCTCTTATCACTGGATTGGAAAGGTGATAAACAGAGATGACTGCCTATGCAGGTTGCGCATTCCATTTATTTCTTGAAGTATTTTGCACTTCCTTTGATCAGATTAGAACACCAGAAGCCTTGATACTTGAACTAAATTTGATTAGCTCATCATGAGATTATCTTTGATTGCATTACCTTTTATCTGATGTTGCTATAGGCACTGGCCACACGAAATTTATTTCTGCACTTGCTGTAAAATGTCGTTCACTATACCACCCACTTACAGCCCCGCCTGGTAAGGTTTGTTTCAGAAATTGGGGCCCAGAAAACTTTCCTACAACACTACAGAACCGAAGGGACTTCTTCCAATAGTGAAAATCATGTACTTGGGCATTTCTCTCATTTTCTCAAGGTTTTGGGAAGCTCAGCTCTGTGGCTCAGTCACAGCAACTCTGGTAACCCAGAGAGTTAGTGAGCTTGCATCTCTCTGTTCCTTATTCTTGATTTTCCATTTCACTAAACTTTGTGTATGTCTGTTGTCTCTCTGCATCCTTTTCCATTTAGTGGATCTCTTCAAAAGTTTAATAATAGAGGGGCGCCTGCGTGGCTCAGTCAGTTAAGCATCTGACTCTTAAATCTCAGCTCACGTCCTGCACTGGGCTCCATGCAGTGGAGCCTACTTAAAAAACAGCAACAATAACAACAACAAACAACTAAAATTTAGTAGATTATGTCCCACAGAGGTATATGTTTCTTGGGCAGTTGGATTTTGATCTTTTTCTTCTGGTGAGGTAAAAAAGAGTTTCATGAAGACATGGCATTTGAACCAAGCCTTTGGGGGATAGGAACATTTGACAAATGTTGGGAAGAATGTTTCTGGCAGATGAAACAGTGTGAATAAAGAAGTGATGGGAGGAAGGCACAGACCACCTATGGGAAGTAGGAAGATTTGGTCTGGTCAAGCCATGAGATATAAGAAGAGATGAACAGAAATCAAGCTGGAAAGATGGTGGGCCCAGCTCAGGAGGAGCACACGTTAGGCATAAGAGAAGCATAAGAGAAGGATTTTTTTTTTTTTCTCCAAAATAAGGGAAACTACTGTATATATTTCAGGCAGGGCATAAAAACAATGGAGACAGAATTTAAAGACAAAGGCGAAAGAAGAGGACTGCTAGGGCAACGTCCCAGCTGATCTGCCATTGAGATGGGACTAAAAGCACCTAGACAGAACCTGACCTTGGAAAGAACACGGAGGGACAGAATGGCATCAAGCACACAGTCCAGCAGCCAGGTTGTCCTCCAGATTCTGCTGCTGTAGATGTTTAAACCATGTTTTTCTTTAGAGATCCCTTGGTAAACATAAGTCAAACAATAAATATCACACACTTAACCAGAGCACTGAAATGGGTTCTTAACCGATAACTGATGAGGGAAGTTTTTTGGGTTTTGTTTGGTTTTGATAGAAGAATTCCAGCCAATAAGTGCAGAGAGCATAATGGGGTTGAATGATTTACCATTTTTGCCACTTTGAAATGGATCGAGGCTATATTCACAGGCGGATACTGCGAGTATCAGGGGAGCCTTTGTAGGCAGGAAGAGATGGCATGCCCAGGAAAGAAAGGGCATCATCAAGATGAAAGGCTTTCTAATGAAGGGATTGGTCAGAGCCACTGAATCTGCTGATCTAGGACAAAACAGGCTTTGGGAAACGTGGGATTGTCAGACATAATGTCCCACATGATGAGACGCAATAGGTAGGACATCGCACCACCTAGGAAGCATTCTTGCCTAAAATAATTGAACATGAATCTAATCATAACTCAAGATGTAAATATTATTTTACATGAGAAACAGTAGGAGGAGGTACTAGTTAAATAACAACCTGAGGAAGCAGCCGGCCACATCCAGACTGTGCAGCATTCTACAGGGCCAAGAACTCATTTTCAAACAAGCCAAATCAATGGCATTATTTAAAAAAAAAAAAAAAAAAGCGTGTAACAGAATAGAATAAAAGGGACTTAAGAGACATAAAAATCAAATGTAATGCATGGATCTTACCTGGATGCCAACTTGAGTAAACCAACCCCACAAGGACATTTTTAAGACAAAAATGTTTGAATATTACCTGATGTCAAGGAATTATTGCGAAATTTTAAGTTAAAGATAATGCCATGTTGGTTATCTAAAAAAACAAACATCTTTGTCAGGGAGAGAGGCATACTGAAATATTTACATGCCAGTGAAATAACATGATGATTAGGATTTACTTTAAAACACTCCAGAAAAAAAAAAATATGTGGTTAGGTAAAATAAGATTTGCAAGCTACTGTTAACTATTGAAGCTAGGCGCTAGGTACGTGGGAGATTCACTATATTAATCTTTTTACTTTTATACATGTTAGTTTCTGCCATGAAGAAATGCCTATTTTAACAGACTCTTTATGGTGACTAGTTTGAAAAACCTTTCTATCTTTGTTTTGAGTTTGATGAGAGAAAAGGGTCGAAATCAGACAAACACTAGCCCCGGTATGTGGCCAAGGGACTAAGTGCATATTTTACAGAGTATAAAATGACACTGCCCTGGGGCATCTGGGTGGCAGAGTCGGCTGAGCATCGACTCTTGGTCACAGTCTCAGGGTCATGGGATCTAGCCAGCATTGGGCTCTGCGCTCAATACAGAGTCTGCTTGTCCCTCCCCCCCCCGCTCCTCCCCTCCCCCCACTGCTGCCACTCATTCGCCCTCTCTCTCAAATAAATGAAAGAAAAAAAATCTTTAAGAGAATGACACTGCTCTGTAGTTATGGTTTGTGGAGCAGCACATGAGCCCCACACTGCCAGTGCAGATACCACATGAGCCCCACACTGCCAGTGCAGATACCTCAGTCTGAAACCTGGTCTGCCAGGTACGGAACATACTGACTCAAACTGTGTTCTTCTCTTCAGTCTCTTGGTCAGCAAATATAACGGAGCATCGCTTATGTGCATTCGGAGAAGGCTGGCCTTTTCAAATGGTTGGCTAAATCGGATCTCCCCACGCTCTCCCTCGTCATCCTCATCACCTCGAGTACCATCGTGAGCCTCTCTATTCTGAAACGGCCCAAATGGGAGAGCGGTCTAGGAGACGGAGCCAGTTACCTACCATGCTAGGAAGAACGGGTGCCCGGAGAGGAACGAAGGCCGAGCTCCGTGACATCAGATGTTCTGTTATCTCGAGGACAGATCCTGTTCATTCTCCGTGGGAGCCGCTGGGATGCACCCCGCAGATCCTGTTTAGAGATAAAGGGCGGTCTGTCGGAGGCTGACAGCACGCAGATGCCCTCAGCTGTCATCCCTCTTCAGGGATTACAGGGGCTGAAAAAAGCTATTGTGCCCCAGGGAACCCCACTTCCTTGCAAGCCAATGAGCAAGCGAGCAGTTGACTCAGGAGTATAAAGCCCTTGGCCCCTCAGCGCAACCTGAAAATTCGGAAAAACCAGGGCAGCTTCTGAGCTCCCCAAGGAGCTGGTTAATCCCACCACTTCCTGCCCAGGCCTGCTTCCTTCCTTCCTCTTCCCCAGGTGCCGACCCTGAGAACGCTCCCTAACAAACTTCCAGCAGCTCGTCTCCATCTCAGAGTGAGTGTCCCAGAGAACCCAACCCGGAACCTGTGATGGAACCACTCTCCAGAAGACTTTGGTAGATGCCCTCAAAAGAGCTGTCCTGCTGCCAACCAGCTGCTGTTAGGAGACGTGAAGCTGTGCCTAACTCCTGCTTCCTCCTGCCTTCTCAAGCAGCTCATAAACAGGTGGTTGGGGGGTGGGGGGCGGGGGAGAAAACAGGTCACTGATATCCACGGCCCCAAACAACTGCTCTCCACCCCACACTAAGGTATGCAGATGCATTGTTGTCAACATCTCAATTAACTACCTCTTTGCTGAAATTAATTCTTTGCTTAAATTACTTGGATATAGGGGCATCTGGATGGCTCAGCCCGTTAAGTGTCCAACTCTTGATTTCAGCTCAGGTCATGATCTCGGGATCCTGGGATCCGCCCCGAATTGGGCTCCCTGCTCAGTGGGGAGTCTGCTTGCTCCATCTCCCTCTGCCCCTCCCCCTGCTCCCATGCTCTCTCTCAGATAATAAACCTTTAAAAAAAAATTACTTAGATACAAATATTAAATGGTTGCCTTACAGAAAAGCATTTTTTATGGAAGCAATGTTATTCCTTCTGCTACGTCCCTCATATGGACCACCTACACCCTGGGGTAAGATGAGAAGGTATCACCTCCAGGACAAAGACAAGAAGGGGAACAGAAGTGTGTATCTTTTTTTTTTTTAGATGTATTTTTTGTTTTTTTGTTTTAGATTTTATTTATTTGACAGAGAGCAAACACAAGCGGGGGGAATGGCAGAGGCAGAGGGAGAACCTGGCTCCCCACTGCAGGGAGACCAACGGAGGGCTCGATCCCAGAACCCTGACATCAGGATCTGAGCGGAAACAGACACTCAACTGACTGAGCCACCCAGGATTCCCCAGAATTGTCTACCTTGAATGCCACGAGCTCTATGAGTCTTGTTTCTTGCGTTCACTGCTGTCCCTGGTATAGAACCTTCACTCAACAGAAGCTCATTAAGTATTAATGCAAGAAAGAAAGGCGATGCCACCTTTGCCACGCGCCTCTTCTTGCTGTGCAGACCACGATGCCGTCTATTCTGTCCCGGAACCTTGCGCTGTTTGATGGAAGCTATTCTGTGTTCACCTCGGTCTCCCCGCTCCCTGTCACCGAGTATGGTACACAGTAGGTGCTCAGGAAAGTATTCTTGGAAAAACGTTCCGCAGCTCAAGGGCAGTGTTTAATCATCGTCTATCACTGAGTCACGACTAACCTCAAAGCTTACCAGCTTGAGCGTGGCTCAGTGGGTTAAGCGCCTGCCTCCGGCTCAGGTCATGATCCCGGGGTCCTGATATCGAGCCCCGCATCAGGCTCTCTGCTCAGCAGGGAGCCTGCTTCCTCCCCGCTCTCTGCCTCTCTTTCTCTGCTTGTGATCTCTCTCTGTGTCAAATAAATTAATAAAATATTTAAAAAAACAAAAACACATCTTACCAGCTTAAAATGCCACCGTTACCTGCTCCCCATTCTGGGCTTGGCTGGCTGGTCCTCTGTGGGGCTACTCAGAAGACTGCAGGGTCTGAGAAACCTTCGCTTGAATGCGGGGGGGCCACTGGCCAGAAGCCTCTGTCTTCGACCCTACGACCTCTTCCGCACACAAGGGCAAGAGCCGCTCCCCCGCAGGGTACATGCCCCAGCACCTGGTGGGTCCAGCTACTGCCGGAGCTCTCACGTGCAAGCGCACAGCGGCCCATACCGGTCACGTGACCCCGCCCCGCAGCGATGTGGGCGGGGCTGACGCCAGGTGCTACACACGTGCAGAGAGATTCATTAGAACCTGTAAGTCCTGCCTCTACCTCTGGTTCCCAACTTAACCCAGGCTTAGGCACTTAGGGCCAGAATCCTGGAAGAATTGTCTTCCAGGGGTTCCTAGATATTGGATCTTGGATTTAGTCAGGGGCGGTCAATCAAACAACAACAACAACAAAAACAACAAAATGACTAAGGAATAGTTGGGCAAAACCCTAAGTAGGAGCTCGGTGCAAACCCCTGGGCTGCCCCCGACAGCGCCAGCAGGTATGGGTGGCCTGGGTTGGTAATTGCCACAGTGAAGAACAACCACCTCCTCTGACTCAGGCCGGCTCAGGAGTTCCATCTCCTCTTAGACCTCTAAATGTAAGGGGCCTGGCCACCTCGACTGGGGAAGGGAGTGACCATGCTAACAACGGGGGCTGGGGCCGTGAATGAAGGGATCCGAAGAAAAGGTTCAGGGGCATGTCTGGAACCTGGAAGCAGAAAAGTCTCAGCCCATACCCTTGGCTGCTGAATTGGTCAGCAAAGGACGCTGGCTGCTCCCAGTCCTCCTACGTCTGAGTGCTTGGATCACTGTGTACCCTGAAATCTCAGAGCTCAGCACCTAGTCCTCTCTCCATGCATCTTTTGGAACCCCTGATTGTGCTCTGCTCTGAGTAATTAGTAAAATTAGTTTGTAGTAATTATATCATTTTTATTCTCATCCCCTTTAACATAGTATCAACACTTATGCAAATTGGGGATATTATCAATAATCAAGTATTTATATAACATCTGCTGTGAGACAGAAATCAACTGAATTAAGAATTTTCAAGGTGATCTATTTCAATTCTGGAGACTTCCAGAACTCCTAGGTCCTAGCAGGGAAGTGATTTATTTGGGAAGTACGGAGGGAGAAGTGTTGTCCACGGCTACTAATAAACGAGTGGAGGTGAATTCGAGTTTGCATGCGTTACAAATCAAGGACAAGTTAAGATCAGGATAGACCACCCTGGGGTTAATCATGTAGAGATACATTTACTCCTGTCGTGGCTGTTAGGTTCTTCGGGGCAGTGCTGTCCACACTAGGAAGATAGGAGGCGGGAGCACCTCCTCTTTCAAAATAAAGTCATGTTTATAGGTATCCCATTTATAGCACTCCAACATATTTTGGGGAAACACAATTCAACCCACATACCACCCCCCTCCACAGGCCATATGTCTGGGAAAAGCCTTTCTTCAATAGCAGCTGTGACAGGAATGCCTAAGAGACTCAGAGCCCCATCTAAGATTTGGTCCAGAAGTCTCTGAAATCCGGGAGGAAAAAACTGACCCCCAAATTCTAAACCTTTAGTGGTTCTCCGTTGGGCTGAATTCCAACCAGAGGCTAGAAGTCACCTTTGGGAGTGCAGATGATTTTTTGGGGAAAAATACACTGATTGCCCTTTTATATATGCAAATGAAAGCGTGTATCCTGTTCTGAAATAGGATGGCTCAAGGTAAAGGCATTTTTATTATAAGATAAAAATCTGTCTTCATAAATCTATAAAGTGATTCTGGGGGAAGCAGTTAGGCCTGGATTCTGGGTAGGGCAGAAATGGTTTTGAGTGCCTTCCTTTACTTGGGGTGGGGATGGGAAAAGTGGATGGTGGCTGGGAGTTAGAGGCTAAGGAGCGAGTGACCCTGAAGCCATAGGGATGTGCTGGAGCTAGCTCCTGTAAATTTGGGCTCCTGTAAAATTGTAAAATTGTCAGGGATTTTGCAAGCTGGTTGATAAGCACAGCCATCATTAGAAATCAAATTATGTAGCACCTGGCTGGCTCAGTCGGTAGAGCATGTGACTCTTGACCACGGGGGTCGAGAGTCTGAGCCCCACACACTGGGAATCATACTCCTCTAGCCCGTTGCTAAGCATCTAGCAACACACGGCTGGCAGGGGGACCCCGTGGAGGCTCTGGGAGTTGTCCTGTTTCCAAGGCTGTTTGTTTCTCTGCACCTGGAAAGGGGAATCAAGGAGCAGGCTAGTGTCTGAGCCCAGGACAAATTAACATAGAGGAGCCAGCAGCAGAGCAAGCAGGTGACAAGGTGGCAGGAGGGGACGTGTGTGTGGCGTGCAGCTCAAGCCACATGGCTGACACCTCTAGCGGTTCGTAAGCTACGTGAGTTCAGCTCTGAGGGCCTGGCTCCATTCTGAAGCCCCCAGATAAAAAAGAATATATAAACACAGCTTGTGGATTCTCAGAAAGTGTCTCCCAAGGGAACATCAGGAAGGACGGAGTTTCCCATCATCCCACCTGCAGGGGCTCCCGCTATGGTCTGGGAGCGTGAAAACCTCTCAGTTCCAGAAAGTCAACGGCGGTCTTCCTGACAGGCTTTCTCAAGACCTACAATGACTGACTGTGCCCCAGGACCCTCCAAGAGGGGACTATTTGTAGCACTTCCCAAAGTTAGCTGTGCACAAAATATCTCAGGGGCTAGCCCTCCACAAAAACAAACTTCGGGAATCTCTAACCCAGACACATGTACATTACGGAAAATGACCTGATCCAGCACAGCTCAGTGATCCTGAAAGAAGGAGGTGCTTGTAACTTTCCCCGCTCGTGACTGTGCTCAGGAGGGCCCGCCCTTAGCGCCCTTCCTCCTCACCCCGTCCCCCAAAGTACACGAGGGGAAGAAATCTTTTTGCAATAATCTACTGAGGAGCAGCAAACTGCAGGATATCAGCAACTCCATCATGTGGCCGAAAACATCAATGAGGGTCAGGGTCGCCAAAGTTAGCAAATAAAAATATAGGATGTTCCATTAAATCTGCATTTCAGGGGCACCTGGGTGGCTCAGTGGGTTAAGCATCTGCCTTCAGCGCAGGCCATGATCTCAAGGTCCTGGGATCGAGCACCGCATCGGGTTCTCTGCTCAGCAGGGAGCCTGCTTCCCCCATTCTCTCTGCCTGTCTCTCTGCCTACTTGTGATCTCTGTCTGTCAAATAAATAAATAAAATCTTTTCTAAAAATCTGTATTTCAGATAAACAAGGAATAATTTTTTTTAAGATTTTTTTTTTTTTTTAAATTTGAGAGAGAGCATGAGCAAGGAGAAGGTCAGAGTGAGAAGCAGACTCCCCATGGAGCTGGGAGCCTGATGTGGGACTCGATTCCGGGACTCCAGGATCATGACCTGAGCTGAAGGCAGTTGTCCAACCAACTGAGCCACCCAGGCACCCCAACAAGGAATAATTTTTAATATCTGCACATCCCATGTAATATTTGGGAATTACAAATACTAAAAACATATTCAGTTGTTTCTCTGAAAATTTAAGCGGGCATCAGATATTTTCTTGGGCTCTCAAAGGAGGACAGGGCTTTGGGGGCCAGACAGACCTGGCAGGACTTGGCCACCTAATTAGCAACATGAGACAGTGAAGCAACGACTTCACAAATTTGCGTGTCATCCTTGCCCAGAGGCCATGCTAATCTTCTCTGTATCATCCCGATTTTAGTATATGTCCCAAGTGAGGCCTGAAGCAACTTCTCAGACCCTGCGTTTCCCAGCTACGCACAAGTATGGGAGGTAATACTTCCTTCATGGGGCACGGGTTAGAATTAAATTTGAAACTTCACAAAATGGACTCTGGCCCCTAGTAGCCCCAGGTCCACTTTCTCCACATAGTTTCTCTTTCATTTGGGGTTAAACTTTGAGGAAACACTTCCTATTGCTGGCTCCTGAGGGCTGTTGGGAGCACAGAGCCGCTCCTAACAATTGCACTGTCAACCTTGCAACTTCTTTGGGGTTTTGGTAGTTCAGAGTCAGGACCCAACGGACAGTTGCCTTCTCATCATTCCTGGGACGGCCCTTCAGACCCAAAGAACCTTGAAGACTTCTAGAAACCATGGTGAGACTAAACTGGTAGCCGCTTGTCTACCTAGTCATTGAAAGGTTCAGTGAGATTCTACCAGAACAGTGAGCTAATATCTTCATGGAAGCCTCCCTGTGCTGTGGGACGACAGGCCAGGGAGGAGGACGAACTTGCTCAGACTGTTCTCCTCTGTGTCTTTCCCACTACCCTGTAGTGGACACATCGCCATTTTGCTCTTAATCCCCCCCGGCTGCTGAAGGAAAACCTCAGACTTGATGCAGCAGCCCCCCTGCAAAGTATGGTGACTACTTCAAGCTGTCTTTGTCTTAGTATTTGTCTTGATGTGGGTGTATGTAATTATCTTGATTCCTGAGTTATTTCTCTAATTATGTTCCATTTGCATTCATGCTCATTATGTAAGTTTGGAGTATGCCTGGGTTGACTGGAAAGAAAATTGGTTGGCTTGGGAAGTGGGAATTAGAGGCAAATGTGGAGCAAGTTGGTGTTCTAAAATGCTTGTGTATAATTCTGGAAGTAGATAATCCATAGGTAGAATATACACAACTAACTCAAAAAAAAAAAAAAAAAAAGCCATTTCCTGCAAGAGAAATGAGAACAGCCCAAGGTTGCCATTGTTCTAATTCTGGCTTTGGTTTTCCCCAGGGCACAGGAATCTTCACCATCTTTTCAAAACAACGTTAGGGAAGTCGAACACTTCCTTTTAAAGAAAATACCACCTCATTTGAATGTTTAAAAATACCCATTGAGCATAGGATCAATTGCTATCCTACCTACCGCTTGGGTATCAAGGATGTTTGTAAAAGTTTTAATTAAATAGTAATGGGGGAAAAGCCATAATTTAAGGGTGCAATTACCCAGAAAAACACTTTATTTTATTATTAACTTCTTCAGGTTGATCTAAAACATAGATAGAAACATTGCTTTTAGGTAACAAAACAAAACTCTGCCAGGCTTTAGCAACTACTTTTAACTGTTTCTAGAGTCGGTTTGTGGACAGTATCCGGGGCTCGTGAGGATGGCGAGCGACTGGATCTCTCCTACACCGGCGTACCGTGGGCGTATGCTCACCACGCAGTCCAGCCCAGAAGCCGTGTCCACACGAGAACCTGTATGTGAAGGTTTACAGCAGAGTTATTCGTCATTACCCCAAGCTAGAAAGAAGCCAAATGTCGCTCAATTGGCAAACGGATAAACAAACTACTGTAAAGTAAATACTACTCAGCAATAAAAAGGAACAAACTACGAACACATGCAGAATCAAGCCCTGTGCCAAGAGAAAGAGGCCAGACGCTAACGGATACACACCACACGATTGCATCGATCCTGGCAAAGACAAAGCTGTAGGGATGGAGAACAGAGCAGCAATCACCGGGGGTGTGGGGAGGAGGTGACTGACTACAAAGGACCAGGGGGAGCTTTGGCAATGACACAAATGCTCTGTGTCTCAACTGCGGCGTGGTTCAATGCATTTGTCAGAGTTTATAGAATCGTCGATGAGGGAAAGGTAAATTTTACTGCATGTCAATTACAATGTCTCCATGAAGCTGATTTAAAAACCAGTCATTTTGTGACTTCCTAATTATCATGCTGATGTTGAATAAGCTTTCATGAACACCCCCGATGCAAACATGGGTGGGCCGGGTGGACGGGTCCTTTGCCCTTAAATATCTAGCCGAGGTGGCACACTGTACCTGCTTTCCTCTGTCTGAGAAGAAGGCAATGCACTCAGTTGACAGGGCCCATGACTGGCCTGTCATGCTCTTAAAGGACAGTGGCCTCCATCTGTCCCTTTTGGAAAAGCTCCTCTGTCCCACGGACATCGTCTCCATATCATCCATGCCATCCATGGACCCTGGGATGTAGACGCGTCAACTAATCGCCGGATTTATATTTGTTTGCTTGACTTTAAAGATCTCTTAACTATGTCATGATGGCTGTTCCATTACTCATCATAAATACTGCAATAAATATACAGTCACTGACACAGATCTATAGGGCCCAGAAGCACACACATGGTGGGAGGCAGTCATGGGTAAATGCCCACCGGGGGCTTGCTCGGGGGTGGGGGGTGGGGGTGTTTGATCGTCCTTCTGACACATCCCATGAATCAACAGTTGCTCTCGAAGCTCAAAGAGGTTAAACAGTATCACCCTACCCAAAGAATGGAATCTCTTTTGGGGCATAGGGCCCATAGACTGTATGCTTAGGATATAAGGTATCTAATGCCACATTTTAGGGCTCACTGTTGAATCTGAGAAACTAAATCTGATTATCATGAAAAGCTATTTTAAAGATATTTTCATTACTGGCTTCCTTCGCCCGCACTGGCTCAGCTCCATGCACGTCATTTCACTGCAGCTGAAAACAGGACACTTGAGAGAAAACAAAACAGAGATAATCGTGACCAGCTGGCCACAGGATCGTTACAAAAGTGGGCGAGAACTCACCCTTTGGGGCTTGGGTGCAAAATCCACACACTGGCTTTGTGAGCCTGTGGAGATGATTAGCCTCTCTGACCCTTATCCTGTTGTGTAACCGAAATGACAGTCACCTCATGGACTGCTGTAGTGATTAAATGACATAACACTATGACATATGACATAACTCATGTACGTTACTCAGCACGTCGCTTCAGCAAATGGTGGCTGTTTGCCCAACTGATGTGAAGGGAGGCTTCGTCTTCCCTCACACTCTTCTTCCCCTAACAGAATTGCCAGCGATTGCTGCTGTTGCTTCTTCTCCACCGGCAGCCACAAGTGGACATATTTACAATGGGAATTTAAGGTCAAGAGCAGAGGCTCCAGTCAGTGTGGAGAGGACCCAGGCTCTGCATTAAATGACAGTTTAGCATCTGGCAAGGATCCTGGTCAGAGTCCTGAGCCCCTGGCTGTGCTGATGGCCCTGACATTGGAACTCTCACGGGGCCTAAGGTTTGTTTCTTTTATTGACAGGAATTATTTTCCCCCAGATTTATTGGGATAGAATTGTCATACAACACTGTGTGTGTTTAAGGCGTACAACATGCTGATCTGATACGTGTGTGTATATATATATATATATATATATATATATATATATATGGTGAAGTTATTACAGAAAGGCTAGTTAGTACTTCCGCCCCCTCACAAATTACTACTTGGTCTGTATGAGTATGTGGGGAGAACATTCAAGAGCTATTGTCTTAGCCACTTTCAAATCCTTCGTATGGTGTTTTTACCTATAGTCATCAAGCTGTATGTTAAATCCCCGTAAGTCATTCATCTTGTAACTGAGAGTTTGTACCCTTTGACCCACATCTCCCCATTTCCCCCCACCCCCCCCAAACTCCCACGACCACCATTCTAGTCCCTGTTTCTATGAGTCTTACTTTTTTTAGATTCTGCATATAAGTGAGAGCATACAATATTGGTCTTTCTCTGACTTAGTTGACTTAGCATAACGCCCTCAAGGTCTATCCATGTTGTACAAATGGCAGGATTTCCTTCTATTTTATGGCCGCTTCATATATCATCAGGGATTATTGCTCTATCCTTCCTTTGCTTTCTGAACCATGGCCAGCACCGGGATAATAAAAATGCCTGTTTTAAAAAGGAAGGAAGACGCACAAAGAATCCTTATCTAAATAGCTCCATTTCCCCCCCCCCCCCCAGCTTCTCCAGAGAAGACCCTTAAATTGTCAGGACTTCCAACTAGAAAAATATATCTTTTCTTGAGTCATTAACAATAGCAGAAATTGGAAGAGAAAAAATTCCTACAGTGATCTCATCCCTGTGTTTGATGTGTTTGTATTTGTCATTGGACCTAAGCAGTCTGGGGTGACACCTGGGTCAGGGTGCACACGTGGTCCAGGCCTCCTCCGCCCTCTTCTGGACACATTCCTGCCACACACCTGACCATCCCAGGTGGCCTCCTCTGGTGTTAGTGACCCTCCCTGGCCACAGCTGATTGGGCTGATCCATATAACCTATGAATGATACTCTGGTTCCGTAGTTACGTTGCAGTGACCAGAGTCTATCTCGTGGAATTTGGACCTGTCATATGTATAAACTGGACAGTTCATATACTGTACATATGCACACACAAAGCTCATATGTTACACACACGCACACACATATCTATATGGCCAGTGGGTAATGGACGCTGAGAAGGCAGGGATCTGGGAGATGAAGACTGGGGAAGAGTAGCCATTATACACACTGCACATAGCAAGGTCATGAGGAGAGACTGGGAGATAAGGGAGGCAGAAGAACAGAGCGGCAGTGTCTGGAATTACCACAGTCCCTCCCTTCCAGCACTTGGGGCTTCACTTTCCCCTGCCGTCTTGAGATCCCTCCCTCACTTGACCTGACTTCTCCAGAGTGGGTTCCTAACTTTTGAAACCTTCACACAAGCCATTGACCCAGTCAGAAATGGGTGTTGGTTTCAACTACCATGGAGTAAGGCTTAAAAAAACATTTTTTTTTTAATTTGAGAGAGAGAGAACGTGTGCAGGAGAATTTGGGGAGGGGGAGGGGGAGAGAGACTTCAAGCAGATTCCCTGCTGAATGCGGGAGGGGGGGGCACGGCGCTCAATCCCATCACCCTGAGATCATGACCTGAGCCGAGATCAGCTGTCGGGTGCCTAACAGACTGAGCCACCCAGATGCCCCTAAAAGACTATTTATTTATTTATTTATTTTCCTAAAAGACCGTTTAAAGACAGTGCTATGGGTCCATACACACTGCCAGTGGCTGAAATGGTGAGGCGGAGTCCAAACCCTGCCCTTCGTGTCTGAGGGGGTCCATCCCAGGGAGGGCGGGGTCTGCATTCACCAAGCGGTGCAGCGGTATGCCCACTGGCGCAAGAGGAACAAATGGGGTAATTTCTAGGAAAAGGCCAAGTTCTAAAAGAGCCATCCGTAGAAGGTTAACCTCTAGCAAGAAGATCTCACCACAGCCCCCTCTGCAGCTGGGGCCCCTGGGATGGGGGAAGGGAAATGGAAGATGCGGAGGAAGGGACAAGAAGGAAGACGGACAGAGGGAAGGAGACGAGGCAGCGAAGGCTCTGAGTGTTCTGGAGACAAGTGTTGAGGCAGGGAGGGACGGAGGAGTCATTGAGGGAACAATAAGAAATGTGGGACCCACACGGGAGGATGGAAAGGGGGAGGGGCACCAAGGGCCTGGGGCCCAAGGTGGAGAGTTGAGAATGGCTTGAGCAAGAGGAAAAGAGAAAGAAAGAGACACAGAATGAGAAACCACAGAAAAGAGGTCACGGAAGTGAGAGAGGAATAGTGGGAGAGAATGGGAAAGGGCAGCCAGAGATACTCCCTGGTTCTGACAGTTTCTCCCCATCTAGCTCTTGTCATGGCCTCTCCCTATCTAGACTGTCCTTGTTTTTTGACTGGTCCAAAGGGAACAGATTTTCCTTCCAAATACCATCCCCCAAGAGGTTGAGAAAGGCTCGTGAGCTCAGCAGTGCACTGTCACAGCCCCTGGCCACTGTCCAGCTCTGTCCCACTCATAGAGATACTGCGGACTGCCGAGGGAGGGGAGGCCCCAGGGTTAAAATCACCTTCACCTTGCTCTTGCACAGCCTTGGTCTCCAGAGATGAGTCAGAGGTGGCTGGACCTCAGGAGCCCCCACCTGTCTGGCCCAACCCTTCACCACCAGCATGAGAGCCCCTTGGGAGCCCGTGGTGTCCCTCCTGCTGGGGGAACCTCACTAAGACGCTCCTGATCCTTTAAGAAGCTCGCTGGTGCTGACCCTCTCAGGAGGCTGCTGGACTTCCCTGATCCCCAGCACTAGCTCTGCAGACCAAGCCCATTTTTATAGGGGACAACAGCTCCCTTTACCTTCCAGACACTGTCTAGCCCTACATTCAGGCGACTGACAATCTTTCTCAAGGCCGCCTGCTCTCTCTGTTACCACACAGAGAAGATAGGAGTTTGTCTCTTTTTTCCTTCTTATTCAGTCACTCATTATTTTCGTATTATGAATATAAAAATAATGAAATCAGAAAATATCAATAGAAAAACATTCCGTCATTCCTCAACCAATAAAAAGACATTTACGTCGGCATGCTTATCACGAAACTCACAATTTCCATGGGTGAACGTGTTCCCTAGAAGTGTGCCTGCTTCACTCCAGAAAGCCTTATAGGATGTGACAGTCCACGGAACAAGGGGTGGCTCTCGGCCCTGACACTGGGAGTCCCACTGTGAAAAGAGTTTTCATTGTGGAAACATTTACTCTGAATAAATATTACTGGTGGTACACATCTCCTGAAACGTATTTTTTTTAGAAAATAAAAAATTTTAATGTCTTTATTTTTCACAAACAGTAGTAAATACAGAATCCCCTAAAAGCCCTAAATACCTATATATTCTTGTATCCAGAATACAGAAGAACTTTCAAAACTCAATAATAAATAACGCAATTAAAAAGTGGGCAAAAGGGGTGCCTGGCTGACTTGGTCAGTAGAGGGAGAGACTCGATCTTGGGATTGAGAGTTCAAGCTTCACACTGGACACAGAGCTTACTTAAAAAAGAGAATAGACTAAAATAAAATAAAATAGATGGGCAGAAGATTTGAACACATGCTTCACCAAACAAGAGATAAAGATGAAGAGATGCTCCATCGTGGACTGCAGATTAAAGCCACAATGAGACACTATACGTCTAGCAGAACGACTAAAATTAAGAGTCAAACAACTGACAATACCAAGTGCTGATGAGAACGTGAAGCAACTGGCACTCCCATTCATTGTTGACGTGAGTGCGGAACAGCCCAGCTACTCAGAAAAATAGTTCTGCAATTCCATGCATATATTTACTACATGACCCCACAATCCCACTCCTAGCAGAAATGAAATCACACGTCCACTCAAGTTTTTAGAGCAACTTTATTTGTCATCGCCCCACACTGGAAGGAATCTGAAGGTTGGTGAGTAGATAAACGGTGGTGCATCCATCCCACAGAGTACGACTCTGCGATCAGAAGGAGCCAACTTCGGATACCCCCAACAACTGGGATGCAGCCCAAGGGCGTTATGCTAGAAGAAGCCAAACTCAAATGGCTTCCATTCAGATGACATTCCGGAAAAGGCAACACTATAGGGACAGAGAACCGAGAGCAGTTGCCAGGAGGTGGGGGTTACACAAAGAGGATTGATTACAAAGGCAAACAGGAAATTTTAGGGGACTGAAAATAGTCTCTGTCTTGATTGTGGTGGTTACACAACCATAAATTTTTGTCAAAACTTATACTAAAACTGTATCTCTAAAATGGGGTGAATCTTACTGGATATAAATCACAAACTCAATAAACCTGATATGAAAAATTGTTTGTTTTTTCCACTGAAGGAGTAGATATTTAGAAAAAGCTCTTTTAAGAACCTAAAATATAAAGGCTTTTTTTTGTTTGTTTGTTTTTGTTTTTGGTGGTGGTGGTTTCTTTGTTGTTGAAATAGACCATGAAAGCCAGTAAGTTGAATTTGCTTTTCCATTTTAGGATAAGGTATTTTACTACCTCTGCCTAAATTAAGACAACTTGTCAGAGTCTCATTACAAGAATGTGGTTTTTCTCATGACTCATGTCCACGTAGACTGTTTTCAGGACTACACCTGCCCATAAGAAATCAACAGCCTGGGTCAGAGGGGCAGGCTCCAGTCCCCTCCCAGAGGGGCTCGGGTCTATATTGCCATGTTGTCCAAGCTGGTGGCCGATTTATTATGCTTCCCCAATGGGAGTAAAGGAAACAGCCTTTCAACCTGCACATCCCAGTATCCCCCACGTCCCCTAATGTCAGAGGCTGGGGGAGAAAGGTCCCCCAGCACCCATTCTAATTGTACTGGCCAGTGAAGGCGGTACACTGGGGGGCTACTAGGCATAAGCCCCCTTCCCTCCATGTGTGATGTCAGGAAATGACAACTTTGGATCAGCTGCCACAGTCTTGTGAATTTACAGTGGAAAAGGCGCACCCCTTGGGTCTTGTTTCAACGAGTGGGAAAGTGTCCGAGGTGGGGGGCAGAGTGATAGTTACGTGGCCCGACACAGGAAGTGGACGTGATGTCTGAGGCCCCCGCTGTGCCCAGGAATGGACAGCTGTAAGAGACCACAGAGGGTGTTGTGTAACAGCTGGGTCTCTACCACTAGCATCTTCCAGGAGTTCTGCTGGTGCGTGGCTGTCCGTCTTCCCATCTCACCTTTGCCCCAGCGCTGTACACCAATATGGTTATCTTCAATTCACACACGTGGGAATCAGAGCTAAGGAGGGCCGCGGTGCGAGGAAAGGCAGTACGCTGCAGGGCTGAATCTCGACTCCAGGTCTGCCTGCGACTCTTCAATTTGTTCCATCACACGGGGGCGGGGGGGGTGGATGGGGGGGAAGCAGGGGGATGCCTCCAGGGCCTCGCGGTAGAATGAAGTTACTGGAAATGTCCTGGAATTTGTCGTTTTAACTTTTTATGCTATTGGTAATCTTATTAGTGAAAATCTTAAGTGAAGATTTTTGGGGGCAAGTGTTCTTGCATGTCAGTGTTACTAAGGAGAATGGAGGAAAGAGATGCAAACTAAGCAGGAGTTTCAACTTCGCCCTGATACCTGCGATCAAGGTAACCGTGCAGGAATGAGTATGGACAGACAGACAGACAGACAGTCAGGCTCCCAAGAGCATGAGAAGCCAGGCTGAAGGGGATCATCGAGGATCACAGTCAGAGGTTGCTTAGGTGTCCCTCCCCATTCAGAAATGTATTCTGTGCTCCCCTTGCTCAAACCTTGGGAAACGCTGGGTTACTTTCCCAAGGGAGGCAGTTCCTTAGTGGGGCCAGCCATGTGGGTATTGGGCCAGAGTGTCCAGCATCTGTGGCCCCCTGCACCTCTGGCCTTGTCTTCAGTGATTCCACTTGACATGCTGTGCCCGCTGCTGGCCCCACCTCTTTTTGGCAATGCTCAAGTCCTCGCAGGGCAGTCTGTTCACCAGTCGGCACAGCCCCTTTCCTTGGCCTCGGTTGGGGGTAGGGGTGGGGTGGGGGTCGAACTGTGGCAGGAATTCCTCAGATAACCTCTGTTCCCAGCAGCTCCTCTCCTGCCCTGGGGCAGAGCAACACCCAAAGTCTTCCCTAGCTCCCTAGGAGGACCCCAGATGCCTTGGGACTCTCCAGCCGGCTTCACCTCCTTTCTCAGGGATGCTCAGGGCCAAGCATAAATAAAAACGATGACTCACCAACTGAATGTTTAGGCCTTTGAATGCTTATTTCCTCCCCTCAAAGGGGGTTATGCGACTGGTGCCCAGAGCACCCCCCAGCTCCCCGGAGCAGATGGCTAAGGGGAGACATGCATCCTGAGATTGTCAAAGAGCCAATGTTTCAAAATGACACCTCTTCCACCAGAGACAGAACCCTCGCTCAAGCTCGCTCTTTTGCCCAATACCTCACCATGGTTTGCTGAATGAGCATAAAGGGTGAGTGGGACATCTCTTATCTGTTTCTATACCAGGTTCCTCTACAGTCTTCTTGACTTTGCAGTAGTTGCTCTTCAATGACTTGTGCCACTGGAATGCAGTAGTACAGTCGACACAGGACCCCAACCATGGATATTTGGCTTTGGAAGGAATTTCAGTCCTTAAATATGGATGTGGGGGTCTCTCTGTTGGAATGTGATCACTGGAGACAGAAGCACCACCGGGGGCTGGGAACATCCCTCTCTTATTCCCAGATGTGCTCTGGGAGCATTTCACGCCACACCATTTTATTCTGAACGACACTCCAGTGTAGACGGATGGTAAAAGGGACTCACTCTTCCCCTTCCTGCATCCATCCCTCTCCCTCTCTCACGCTGCTCCTCTTCCCGCGAAGAGCTGGGGCTCTGTCTCCCCCAACTCCTGAACCTGAGCTGCCCCTGTGTCTTGCTCTGGCCAACAGAGTGTGGCAGAAGTCACAGCATACCAGTGCGAGCACTGGGATGCTTGCTCTCTCAGAAACCTGCCACCACCAGAGAGCAAGGCCAGACTAGCTCGCTGGGAGGCTGAGGGAGCACATGGGGAGAGCTCAGGCTGGCCCCTGCCAACTGCAGCCAGCCAGCAGCCAGCCTGCACATGGCTCACTCAGGCCTGAAGAACCACCAGGTGGGACCAACCCACAGAATAAATGGTGGTTGCTTTAAGCCACTATGTCTTGGGGTGCTTGGTACATAGCAGAAACCCCTTCCTCCTATCACAGGAAGGTTCCAGGACATCACATTCAAATTGTTCTTTGCACTTACAGGTAGAGAGGGAAATGCATTCTGCCTTCTTCGGGTAGTGGAGGTAAATGTGGGCGGGAGACCCTATACTCCACTTCCCTTTCCACTCTTTCGCTGCACAGCCAACCTGTATTTTAAAGAATTTTCTTAGGAGATCAACAGTAGATATATCGTCAAAGCAAAGCCTTTTCTGTCCCAACTCTGTTGCTGAGGGTTCCACCGAAAAGAAACAATATAACCAACATCTGACACCATAGCAGACCACAGAGAGCAGAAATAAGTCACATCCATTATTTTGCAAAGAGCCCTGTTCAAACAACCATTTAAAAAAAAATTTTTTTTATGGTGAACTCTGAGTTTAATAATCTCTTTATCACATTCCCCAAAAATTTTTCATTATTGTCTTCATTTTATTTTGTTTACATCTGTCATATACGTCTCTGTAACACATAGACACAGACTTCTATTTGTCATACATTTCTACCACTGAATTGTCTTTGGATCAATATCGACCGAAGGGATCAGGGTGGGAAAGACTACTACCTTTTTCTGAAGGTAGATTCTTAATGTGTTTATTTAGCACCTTTTATTTAAGGAGCTCAAGATACTAAAACATTCACTGTAGCATCCTTTTGTTACCTCTGGGTAAGGAAAGTGTCAAAAATGATCGCTAGTGCTTTTTTATAAAAAGAAATAGGAAAGTACAGAAAGGTGAAAATAGGGTCCATGAGATGATTCCAGTCACAGTAGAAACTCGGGTCTTTAGCTTAGCATTCTACTCTGCGAACCATATTTTGTCTGTTAAACACACTCCATATCAAAATGTATAATAGTTTCTTCCATTTTTATGACATGTCTCTTCGGAAGGATGTTAACTAAATGGGCAGAACAAACAGTAGATTCCCACAAACTAATCATCCTGGCAATGCAGTTACTTCCTGCAGCTTTTTACGTAAGCTAAGGAGTCCCATAAATTAGAGAGCTAGCCTTTGCTCCTCCACTAAAAATTATAATTGAGGGGCGCCTGGGCAGCTCAGTTGGTTAAGCATCTGACTCTTGATTTCAGCTCAGGTCATGATCTCAGGGTGGTGAGACTGAGGCTCACGTTGGGCTCTGCGGTGGGCATGGAGCCTGCTTGAGATTCTCTTTCCCTCTCGCTCTGCCCTGCCCCCCCAATCATTTTCACTTTCTCTCTCCCTCTCTCTCAAAAACAAAAAAAATCATAATCGCTATTATTTCAGCGTTTCCAAGAGATCTGCCACCAGTAGGGAGAAATCAGTGACCAAAGGTCATTCCTTCAGCCAGGCACCTATGGCCATTTAAGTCTGGACACTGACCACTATTAGCACTCTTAAAACCTACCAGAACCACAAAATTAATTTAATATGTTTAGGTATTTTAACTTTTCTTTGGTATATGAGAATACTCACTGACCATAACAGATTGAAGAAGTCAGGTGCTTCCTTTTAATCTGACTCACGCTGTGTGTTTCCTCACGAGAGAGCTGATCTTAGAGAAAAGTATCTCTTTGATAAGTTTTCTTAAATTCACAATATGAGGATTTGGTTTTTAAACAAGATGCTTTGGAAAATAGCAGAAATGTTTTCCATTTCTACAAGACTAAATTACAGATGCACAATTATTTAGGAAGAAAATAGGGCCTATTGCCTAAATACACTTAGGTGGTTCTTACCTAGAAAAAGAAAATGCAAATTAACATTTTGGCTTTATCCCTCTTTCTTTTTTTTTTTTCTTAAATATTTTATTTATGTTTTTATTTATTTGAAAGAGAACGAGCAGGAGAAGGGCAGAGAGGGAGAGGAAATCTCAAGCAGAGTTGGAGACCCTGAGATCATGACCTGAGTGGGAACCAAGGGTGAGATGCTTCACTGACTGAGCCACCCAGGTGCCCCATCCCTTCTTTCCTGAACTTTCCTGGTAGCTGCTTGTCACCCTATACTCGGGCTATCCCGTGTCCTATTTATTTCCCATGTATTTATGAGAGAGACATCAAGAATAAGAATGCCAAGCTGCACCAACTTGGATTTTAGAAAGTTAGTTACCAAAGTAGGTGATTGCCTCTGCTGGAAGGAGTAAACACATTCCCCTCAGGAATGAGCCATTTGGGGGTGGGGAAAGAAGGACCCAGTACGACTTCCGTCTGCCTGCAGAGTGACAGAAACTTAGAAACATTCAGGGGGGGAAATAGGGTTTCCCTTTTTCCTTCCCTTAAAGAAAATGAGAACACAAAAAATTTTTTTGAAAACCAAAAGCCCTTCCATTTGCTCCCTGAGCCTCCCTCTAGGCTTCCCAGTCCAGGCCTTTTCACCAAAAGTGCTTAGTACAGACCTCCCTGCCCCCACCCCAAAAGCCCATCACCAAAATCCGGGCAACCTTTCAAGAAAGGGTGCACAAAATATGTAAAGGAGACCAGCACCCTTAGGAGAATTTCAAGAAAACCCTTACATAGTAAAAACAAAAAGGGGAAGAGTATTAAGAAAATGTTACCGAAATGAAATACAAATACAAGGGGGGGGGGAAGCAGACCCAAAGAGAACAATCATTAAAACATATGCCATAAAGAGACAAACTAATGATGAAATGATAATGGGGAATAGGATGGGACGGAGGAAAACCGAAAACCCTGAAAGGAGGTAAAAGTGGAGCGCCGTGTACCTGTGTCATCAGTTGATACGTGACTGTGGGTATCAGTAAATGCTCATAACAAATGCAGGTGTTTGAAAAGTGCCCGATTCTACAGAGTACGGCGGGCGGTGACCGTCGGGTCATCCCACGCAGATGTACCAGGAGGGAGCGTCGTCGGGTACCAGATCGGGGACCCCGCCGCGCCCCGCCCCGGCGCAGGTGCGCGCGGCCCCCCAGGCCCCGCCCCGGCGCAGGTGCGAGGGCCCCGCCCCCACTCCCGGCCGGCCCCCGTCCGCGCGCAGGGCAGGTGCGCGTGGCTCCAGGACGCGGCCCCTGCGGTGCCCACAGAGGACGGGCCGGAGGGCCGGAGGTCGGCGCTCACCCCCAGGCAAGGCGGCTCTGAGGGGCGCCGAGAGCCGCTGCGGGTCCCCGGGTGCTCAGCGCCGCGCCCCTGCCGCGCCGGTCTCGGCCTCCCCCTGCTCCTGCACCGGCCGCGAGGCCTTGTCGGGCCCCGGGGCGCCGCGCTCCTGCAGCCCCCCGCTCGGGCGCGCGTCCAGGCCCGCACACGGGTCGGGAAAGCGCGGACCGAGGCCGGCGAACGAGTCGCAGCGCGGCGAGCTCTCCTCCTGCACCGGGTGGCCCACCGGCTCCCCCGCGCCGCTGCCCGGCCCCGCCGGGCCCTCCTGGGAGTTCTGGCTGACGTAGACCACGATGATGTCGCCCTTGAAGTTCATCACCTGCCCGCTGGAAATAAACGTGGAGTTACTGTTTCCAGTCACATTTCCTGCAGGGGGAGAAGGAGAGAGAACGGGCAGAAGGTGAGTCATCGGTTCTGGGTGAGAACTTGGTCTTGTGAGGGAAGTTTCCCAAGGGAACAGGCTGTTCCAGCAGCGGCGTCCCCTCCGACACCGTCCCAAAGCGCAGGGACACTCCCAGCGGTTCCTTCATGTGTCAGCTCGCCAGGCGCGCTGCGGCTGAGGGGGGGGGTGGGGGGAGAAGGCGAAAGAGAAGCAAGACTGTGGGCCATGCTCCAGTTTCGTCGTCTGCCACGCGGGACTCGCGACACCGGCAGGAGAGCACAGCAGGTGTCAGGCTGTAACAGGTGCGGCCGTCACCTGGGAAAAGGTGTGTGTGCGGAGATCCCCAGGCAGCAGGCAGACAGTGGCCTGGCTGCGGTCGGATGCATCAGTGAGGGAGCGCGCTGCTCGAGGGAAGGTTGTTGCTTGATAGGACCCTGGAGCCCAGGAGCCCAGCCTCCCCTGTGACCAGACTGTCACACCTCTGAACCTTCCACGGAGGTCCCTACCAGTTCAGCCCTGGAGGGCCATGGGTCCACCCAGGCTCAGTATTTAGCAGAGGTTAAATCAATTTCCTTAACACCTTTAACTCTTGGAACAAAAGAGATTCATAAGACTAAACTAGAAGAAAAGAAATCCTGTAAATCACTCTTTCCTTCTGAACCCTGAGGTGTGTTTTGTCCCTGTGGGGTTCTACCATCACCTCTTTGTGGGTGACTAGATTTGATTTGATCAGTCTTTAATTGGTGAGCCTTTTGGGAAACAAATACAAAGTTCAACAAGGGAAGTCGCTACTCTTATTACTCTTCTATTTTAAAAACCGGTATCTAGAAATGTCCCAGGGGAAAATGAATGCTATAAACCAAGCAGATGCAGAAATGTCCCAACACTCGGTATCAGAAACAGAATCTTTCATTCTGAGGAGAAGAGGGGAACATCAAAACGGCTCCTCACTGTTAACGTCCTCATCTTTTTTTCTCAATTACTGTGACCCAGCTTCATAATAATTTATACAAATTAGCTTTCTAGCACTACTCCACACGTAGAGATTTCCCCCATATTTGGAAGGCAAGTTTTGGATAGTTTGACTAAAATACCAACCGTCTACAGGAAAATCCCACTGGGGAGACTTCCTTCCACCCACAAGGTACCTTGAGAGGAGCTGAGATGAAGACCCAGTGACCCAGGGAACTACAAGGATTTTAAATGAAAACAGATGTCAAGTGTGAGCGACAAATCGGAAAGATTTATGACTCACGCCGTTTCTGTCACAGGCAGTTGTAGGGGGTATATTTCAAGATGGTGGTGGGGATTTATTTGCCTAATAAGCCCCCCAGCAACATGGGGGAGGCCAGCTAGTGTTTCCATTCACCGGCTAGCTGGATCACTCCACATCCTTTGGAATTTATCAGCAAGTGCTCCTAACATATGGTGTACTCTACACTAGGGGTCTACTTTCTAGTATGTCTATGCCTTATTTCTCCCACCAGTTATCAGTTCTGTTTTCACCGGGTGAACTCATTAGGAAATCTAATTAACTATCTAGTTTCTAACGTGGTAAGATGTAGATGTGATACAAGAGGGGAAGTGTTTCTGTAAAAACTCAAGTGAGTGCAAGGACCCAAATAAAAGTGAGTCAGTCACTCAACGCAAAACAAAAGACAATATCCACAAATGGCTGAACTGGTACGGTGACACGGACAAGAGAACTGTTGAAAAAAAGGAAACACATGAAAACTACAGAAGGATCTTGCACTCAAATTTGCTTTGCAAATTTCTACAATTTCCCATTCCACACTAAAGACTGAGAGAGTGGAAGTTAAGATCATGAGGTTAATGTGAAAAAAAAAAAACTATCATCAGCCAACACATATGGCCCTTTACTAAAAATAATCCATGTGAATGTTAAGTTTTGCGTTTTAAGTTTAAAAAGGTGCCCAAGACATGGGATGTGTAAATGACTTCTCCAAGTAACTCAGCAACTACTGACCCTGGGCTGATACCAGGGCCTCTCCTGTGGCGGCTGCGGGAGGAGTGGGCGCCATGACACTGAAGTCCTCCCAGTGGAGAGATCACTAGTTAGTAAACAGACATCAAAGTGAGAAATTAACAACAGTATGAAGATACCATCAACATTCTATTCTAACTGAAACATACCATGTTTTTTTAAAATAAAAGCAGCAATTTAAAAAGTTGTTTAAAGGTGTGATTTTCTGCATATAGTTCCCCTAGTCTGTTATTAGAACATCACTGGCTGCTGGTTCTGCTGGTCTCAGTAGAATGGAGAGCTACACAGAGGGCTTCGCTAGCCACTATGTGATTAGCTTATGGCTTTGAATTTAATCTCCCATCTTCTTCATCCTCTTCATACAGAGATTTATCCACTTATGTCATGGTACATATGATTTCTCCCCCGTTTTAATTAAAATTTTTTTTCCCAACAAATCATCCTCATGAATCCACTGTTGCTGACCTTCTTCCTGGCCAGAATCTTCAATTTGTCTGAGCTCAAGTCAAAGCCCATTTTTTCTTATCATCTTGCACATCAAGATCTTGTTTAATTATGCACATTAAGAATTTCATCCCATGCCAATTTGCCTCATGGCAAACAATATCTTTGATATATTCCATAGGATCTATATTCTTATTTTTTTTTTCTCATCTAAAATGGAACTCAAGACTTTTCGCCTGAGATATATTTAAACATTTCAGAATCCTCTGACTGAGACTGGATCAAGAATATTCTTTTGGGGCTAGGGTAGAGACAGAATGGCGGGGATGGACAAGAACAAGGCCTTTAAATTCCTGACAATTAGGATGTAAAGAAAAGGTATCTAGAAGGAGTGTAAGATTCTAAAGCAATTTTATTTTGGGGGGTGCCTGGGTGGCTCAGTGGGTTAAAGCCTCTGCCTTTGGCTCAGGTCATGATCCCAAGGTCCTTGGATGGAGTCCGGCATCAGGCTCTCCGCTCAGCAGGGAGGCTGATTCCTCCTCTCTCTCCGCCTACCTCTCTGCCTACTTGTGATCTCTCTCTGTATCAATAAATAAATAAAATCTCTTTTTTTTAAAGCAATTTTCTTTTTTTTTTAAAGATTGTATTTATTTATTTGACAGGCAGAGATCACAAGTGGGCAGAGAGGCAGGCAGAGAGGAGGAAGCAGACTCCCTGCTGAGCAGAGAGCCCGATGCGGGGCTTGATCCCAGGACCCTGGGATCATGACCTGAGCTGAAGGCAGAGGCTTCAACCCACTGAGCCACCCAGGTGCCCCTTAAAGCAATTTTCTTTTTCACATTTCTTTTTTTTTTTTTTTTAACTCAAGGTACAATTAATGACAAAGACGTTCTTCGATTAAGTCCGAGTGCATTCCGTCCATGCTGACTTTTATGAAAGTAGTAAACTGACATAGACTGGAGTTCCTAAAAAAGTTCTACTGATCTGCCAGTGACAGTAAGTGGCAGCAGAGCCATCTTCAGGGGCACGTGGCCTGTGTGATTAATGGTGCCCTACCCTCAGAAGGCCATGCTTGATTTAATGCTCTGCTGTCATCATCTTGGACTTATTAATTTCTGCACATGGACACCTCATGTTCTCATTTTTCACTGGGCTCTGGAAATGATGTAGCAGGTACTGAGTGGCTGGCAGCTCTTAGGACTGTTGCTCTGGGGTCTTCCCCCACATTGATGCTTTAATTTAGTGTGACTCATTTTGGAGGTAACTTCTTCTAAGTTGGAGATCTTTCAGTATTGCAGAAGTATTTGTGAATCTGACTTTCTGTACCGATACAGAACTCGAGGTTTGGGAAGACACTGAGTCACAGAGGCTATCTACTGGGGCCACTGAAACGTGGATCCTTTGATATAGTTCCCTGATGCTCAAGCCACTTGTTATTTGCCATGGAAACATCTGACACCAACTTTCTGGTGTAGCACTGAGGCTCGTCCCTATGAGGAAAAGTCTAGGATGGTATCAATGCTACCTCTGATGCTTTGCCTACAGCCTCGAGTTTTGGTTTCTTCAGAGTGCAATGAGAACCAAGCCACCTGCCAAGCAGTGTGAGTGCAGAATCCTTCTAGAGCTGTCTTCCCTCAACGTTCACAGTTGTCTCACCCACCTCAGCTTCCACAGCAAACAGATTTTGGATTCACTCTTTGAATAGTCCAGAAGCACTGAACAATTTTCGCAGAAACAGTTCTCATGCTTTTCAAACTGACTTGTTTTTACCAGCTCACCAGTTTCAGTGGATCAGCTCACAGTCCTGGGGCAGGGAGCACCCACGGATTTAGTAAGGACGGCCATTCGCCAAGTGGGAGCAGAAGGGCCTGGGTATTCCTTAGGTGTGAGTGCTCCCAATCCAGAATTTACTGAGAGCTCCCCCCACACCGGGCTGGCTGCACTGCAAACACCAGCTCCCGGCTACTTCGCATGGGGGCATTCCAGGCTGACTTCTTTCTCCCCCCTCCCGCCTCCACCACTGCCCTAAGAAGGGAAACTCTCAAAGAGCCTTCTTCTCTCATGGCTTGTCCTAATGCAGACTGACCCGCTAGTCATCTAGTAATGTCAATGTCATCCTAGTGTTGCAGTCTCTGAAGAGCAGAAGGTGCTCAGTGCTGACTAAAGGGATGAGGTTTCAGCGGCTGTCCAAGTCCAGCAGGGTAAGTGGGGAGGGACAGAGGAGAGAGCAGGGGTCTGGAAGCTCTGGTCTGGTCCTGCTTGGCCCGCCCTAGCTGTGGGATTTGGGACAAGCCATCTAACAACCTCTCCAGATGTCGGCCTGATTGTTTGTGAAATGAGGATCAAGTTGCAAGCCCTGTTAGCCTGGCAGGTGCGGCCGCACAGAGCAGCACAGAACACCTGTTAAATGAAAGAAAGAAAGAATGAATGAATGAATGAATGAATGAATGAGTGAATGAATGAACGAACGCCTGCAGGACAGTGTAGGGGTCAAATGAGGTGATGGGTTTGAAAATGTTGGGAAACTGCCGACAACAAGGCACAGGCGCGCTGATGCCGTTACTTCTCCCGGCGGGTGGAACTCCCAGGGAGAGAGATGGGAAGAATGTGCCGGGCAGTAATGTTATTTTTCCATGCGTGTCTTGTTGGAAGATCTCAACATGTCTTGAAGACCAAGAGGGCATTTTCCTCCAGAAATCCAAGCAACTTTGGTTTTCTTTGTCAAACTAATTCATCATTATGACGGTCACTGGTTTGAACCCTCATCATATGGTTCTGCCCTAAAGCCCATGGTCTCGTCTCTCCTCACACAAGTCAGCGATGACTTGCCTGCGTCGATCAAGGTTTAGAATGAGTCGGTAATAGCCTTCTTCTGCATATACCTCAGTCCTGAACCGTCCTTCTCAACAGCAAATAATTCCTTCTGATGCGCTTTCTAGCTTTTAGGACAGAAAGGTGTTATAGGGCTAGGCAAGCAGACTGGAGAGGACGAGTCAGCGGGTCCCCATGTCAGCAAGCTACGTGATCCTTCAGGCACTGTGGGGTCTCCTTTTGGGCACGGCTGGATGGCTTCTGTAGTTGATATCTGCCCCAAAGGGGTAACTCTTTCCACTGAGGGCCAAGGAAGCCCTGGATTGTTCTGCGGTTGGGGAGGGGCCCAGCCTTTGTTGGCAGCTGGTAAGGGGAAATATGAAAAGGGAAGGAAGGTGTAGATGAGGCTTATTCAAGATGCCTTACAAAGGCCTGAGACTTTTAGTCTAGTCAGCCTCCAGGAGGACAAGGCAAAGCCCATCACTCCCCCCTTCCTCGGCTGCCCTTCTGACACCTTCCCCTGGTAGGCTGCCCTTGGCATTGATTTTAACTTCACTGCCACTTGAGAAAAAGACAGGGTTGGAGGTATATGAAGGAAAGAACTTTCCTCCCCAAAGAACCGGGGATATTGAAGACAGTACCTCCTGGAGACTGCTGGGGGAAGCGCGGGGACTCACAGGCCAAGGTAGGCATCACTCCCACAGACCTTAGCGTTCCTGCCCATGGAAACTTCTGGGCCTGGCCTGGCCACAGCCCCTCACTCAGCCAGAGTAGTCAGCTCTCCCAGACCCTTATTCTGTGGCACCCTGGAGGGTCTCTGACACACCGTGAACAGAGGAAATCAGTATCGATGGCATCGATGTAATGACAGCGGAGCAGTGGGACGAGGAGCGGGCCTCACAGGCAGAGGGTCAGGAGAGCAGCGTCTCCTCGTCTCTCAAGACAAGGTGACTGGGAATTGTATTTGAAGCTACCTAAAAGTGGGATTTGAGAGCCAGAATGACACGAGGATTCTTATGAAATTAGAAATTTTGAAGAATTTCTAACATTTAAAATGGGTCGGTTGGGTTTACATTAAGACTTACTGGAACTTAACTAGCAAATTTTTCAGGTGACTCGAGACGGTTAAAAACAGCATTGACGTCAACAGAAGCAATGGACAAATGAAGTGTCCATCCTAATCAGAAAGAGGTCTACACTTGCCTAAGTCCTTGCTTGACACGGCCCCTCCGTGCAGTCTCTCTTTCTCGGGCAAAGAAAACAAGCTTCATTTTAAGAACTCAATCTCTGAGAGAATTCACATTTTTAAGCAAGGTAATGCACACTCTTCTTCCCAAAAGCTTATTATGTTGTTTAAAATGCATAACGTGTGAATATTAAATCACATGAACTATAGCAAATAATACCACCCAATTGTCATGTAGATTTTTCTTCCAAGGAACAGAACTAAAAATATACACAAATACACTCAAACTACCCAGGCTACACTGAGTTCTTTTGGAATTTTTTAAAAACTTATTTTATATTTAACCCATATGCTTCTCATGTGATTTTCCTTTTTATGGAAATGCAAGTGCTGTTTTAGGCATTTGGAAGAAACGGAGTATATGATGATAAAGGAAGGGAAGTATTTAATAGTTCCATTCTGAATCATGCTTGAAAGTTACTTAGAATGGCTTACGAATGAAACTCTTCCAAAACGAGCCCCATTAGAATAGAGAGAAAGCAAGCAGGACTGAATTAAAGTATACAGTAAACACATTTTTTCATATATTTTGAGAGAATGCACTGACTTTCAGTACCAATGAATATTGCCAGATAACCAAATAATAACCAAATAACCAAATAAGCCCTTATAGTACTTAGCTAAAAGCAAAACACAAGCTCATGGATGGCATTCCAGCAAGAAAGAAAAGGAAGTTAGAACTAGATAGAGCATTGCCTATTGCTTGGGGGTTGGGGAGACAAAGAGAAGAAAATTAAGGTAGGAGAACCTTTATCTGTCTTTTCAGGACGGAAATGGATGGTCAAAGATAGTTACTTCAAGAGAGGGGGACCCAGGGACGGGAGACCGACCGAGGCTAGGGAGACACGGGGTCAGGCAGTGCCTTTCAACTGCCAGTGCCCTGGGCTCCCAGGAATCAGCCTTGGTGTGTCACTGCCTCTTGCATGAAGCAGCTCACCTTGCCTCCTCCACCCAGGAGACTGAGGTCCGTCCAGGAGAGCTCATGCCAGTCCTGCCATGCCCTGCTTGGCCTCCAGCTCCCAGAAGAGACTGAAGATGCGGGAGGCTAAGAGTGAGTTTAGGGAACAGACAAGGAGGTATGGTCTCCTGTTCCTCTAGTTACCCATGACTCGCTGAATAAATGAGCTTTACACCCTGTGACTAAGCTGCCTTGGAGACACTGGAAAGATCAGGTGTGGAGAAGGTCATGGAAATTCCCACTGAATGGTGTGCTACCTAGAGGCCCCTTGTTGATAAAGGCGTGCACCAGCATGGCTCAGTGAGAAAGACAGAAAGCGCACGGAAGTGGGGGGGAGGGTGCCCGCGCAGCCAGCACACCTGCCCTCCCTGGTTCAGAAGTAGCACTGGAGCAGCAACTTGAAGGACAGGAGGAGTGGGCGCTCTGGGAAAGCGGACAGTGTGGGTCCAAGGCAGTTCACACAAGCAGAAACACATGAAAGAGCAGAAGAGGCAGGTGAGACATGACTGTAGAAAAAGGGGCTGGCTCTGGCCAAAACTTGGGTGGGGGGATGGGAGGAGAGAGCAGGCCGAGGGGTGGGGTGACAAGCGGGGCTGGGTGGGGAAGGGGGGGAGGGAGGGGTGCTAGGCCGAGGGGAAGGGGCAGCAGGCTGTCCGAGGCCTTGCTCTCTCCAGTTACTGATTTCTTCAGTTGTCCATTCCCTGACCTCAATCTGTACTTGTTTTGTGGGGTTTCCCAGTCTCCAGGGCTCAGTAGACCCTCAGTAAAGATGTGATAGAAAAACAAATAGGAAGCTGCTGTTCATTGCTAACCGCTGTGGACCCCGTAGATAAACACCTGTTTCCAGCTCAGAAGTGGCCAACGCAAGAAAGTGGTTTCGGGAGCCAAAAGCAAGTCCCCAGCCACTACAGACACCTTGGTTGTAAGAAGTGATTCTTTCTTTCCCATGCACTACTTTTCTGGATACAGTGAGAATTCTCCAAACTCCAGGTGAAAGGATTTATTACCAAGGTGGCCGCCATCATGTCCTCAGGACAGTAATGTCAGATGTAAATTAGGAAATGGTTTTATAAGACATAGCCAAAGACATGTTTTCCCCTTATTGGTCTTTGCATAATTCTCACTGTTCTTGGAAGGTTATAACATTGCTGGAATAGCTTTAACAGTGGATATTATTTTTAAAAGTTACCCTTGTAGAACTGTTTGAAGAGCTACCCTTCTCTTCAAAGGGATGCTGAGAGCCCAGGAGCTATTCCTCCCTACTGAGGAAGTGCCCAATCATGTCATTTTCTCAGAAACCGCTTGATTTGGTTGTGTGTGTGTGTTTAAATAACCCACAAATAAAAAACTAAAACCTAACCAAAAAGGCCACCTCCAGTGGCTTTCAGGAGATCAAACAGGATTAGGTTCCCTCTCATCTGTCACCCAAGCTCCATACTCTTTCACAGATTTTATAGAACATAAATAATGACACTCATAAAAAAAAAAAAAGGGGGCATAAAAGCAATGATGAGAAAGTGCTATTTTGACCAGAAACCAGAAGGCCTGTTCATGTAGAAGTAATTATGGAGAGAACAGCACAGCTTAAAAAAACCAATCTGGCCGCTGCTTCTCCTCAGGCGAGAATGAGTTCGGCCCTCTTGCTGGCATCCGCAGGCAGACTCTCCACGGATGTTTTGCATGGCTAAGCACCAGACGAAAGAGAAGAGAAAGCAGTGTAAACTTTCTGCAAATTAACACCATTTAGTTGATGACACACTTTCCCCCCTCCTTTCCTCCATGCCTAGCGGTTTAGTGCGGGAGAAAGAAACGGTAATGAAAACCAGACTAGGGCACTGTTTTAACTCTTCGTAGGAGGGCACAGGTCTGGCTTTTGGCTGCATGGCACTAAGGGGGAAAAAGATCTCTTTAAATTTGGGCAACTCTTTCCTTCCAGCAGCTGCTGACCCTGTGCACACAGTGGCTAACATCCCCTTCCTGTTGTCACTCGCTGAAAAACTGGTCTGCCCCTGGCCATGGTACCAGGACACGGTCACTGCCACACTCAGCTGTGGCCTCCCCACGCCCCCAGCCCCCCAAACCTGCATTCTGTATGTCTCTATGACCAACAGATAGAAAATCAACCACGGAAAGAAGCAATTGAATTCTACAAAGGAACAGGAGGACTAAACATTTAGTTATGGAAATTCCTTGAAATCTTAAGGTGGAGGTCTTCGAAAGGAAAAAAAAACCAAACCAACAAATCAGTTCTTGGGGGAATAAAAAAATCCCCAAATGTATCTCCTTTCAGCCTGACTGAGAACTGATGTTATAGAATTTACACATCAGTGAATTTGTATAGTTGCAGCAAAACCACCAAGCCTGGGAGACCGATCAAAGTACATTGTTCTGCCAAACAAGCCAGGAGCCATCCTCAACACGAGGCAGAAGAGTCTCCATTCAGGGCAGACTTTAGCTACCCCTGGGTTATAAAATAATTCAAACAGCAGCTGCCAGCACTACTTGCTGTCTAAATAAAGAGGCAGAAGCGAAGAAGAAAAGGCATCCCAGGATAAAGGAGGCCCGCAAATGGGCTCTTTTCCTTTTTTCTCTTTGAGGGTGGGAGGATTCTGTGAAGCCCCTTAAATAGCATAGACCCATATATTCATTTTTCTGGAGCGAGTGTCTATAGCTGTCAGAAGATTCTCCAAGAGATCCCCGAGCCCCGGTGTGGTAAACAGTCCCCGAGCCCTCACCATCGGCGGCAGAGTTCCTTCTAGCTACAACATAAAACAGATGGTGTTTTACCCTTGTGCGGGGAAAAAAGTTCTACTATTGTAACTGGTGGGTTATTCATGCTCCAGCGGCACAGTAGTGATAAACCTCTACCACGATTTTCCATCGCAAAACGATCCTCCTGGTTCCCTACATGTACCACGGGCGGCGCTTGTAAAAGGGGCTTCGCCTACAGAGCATTTGAGGACAGTTTTACTGCATCGTTAATTAGGTATAGAACCCACAAGCTACTCTGAATAAAAACTCATTAATGAAGGATGAACCAAGCAATGCTGTTTGTCCCCCTGACCATCATAAAGGCTTTCTCAGAGGAGATCTGAGGTAGAGGCTGCTTTAAAAACAATACCAAACCCCAGCGATCTGAGGGAACACCTCAACGTCAGCAACCCCGACGTCCACGCTGCCTTCGGAGGATGGGTGCTGGGTGCGGGAAAGCGGACGGTGGGTGCTGGATGCGGGGCGCGGGGCACAGGGAAGCGGACGGTGAGTGCTGGGCACGGGGCGCGGGGCAGCGAACAGACACCCCCTGGGGTGGGGCAGGGTCACAGTCCACAGACTGCACCTGGGCGTTCAATCAAAACCCACCCTGCCAAGAAGTCTATCAGGAGAAAAGGTTCCAGGGGAATCTGCCCCTCGTTGGCGTCCTTCCCCAGACGGTCTGGGACACTGGCCTCCAGACGCTGCCCCAGGAACAGGCCTCTTGTCTCCGAAGCAAGAGACACACCAGGAGCATCACTTACCAGAGGCAGGCGGCGGGTCACCGGGGGCGCTTCCGGACCCGGGGCCTCCCCTCGCGGCTCCGGGAAGCCGGGCGTCCGCCCCGTCGGCGGGCTGGTCCGCCCCGTCCGCGGCGTCCTCGGGCGGGAGGCCCATGCCGTAGGCGCACTGGGGCCAGGGGCCGCTGCTCGCCGAAGCCAGGAGGGGGTGCCGGGCCTCCCCGGCCGGGTTTCCGCAGTTTGCACAGCCATCGGCCGAGCTGGCGCTGGCTGCCCAGGGCGGGCAGTGGCCGCCCTCCACTTCTTTTTGCAAGTACTTTTCAGAGGCCACGGGAGTCCAGTCAGTCCTGCCCAGGGGCTCTGCGAAGTGGCCGCTCTCAGAATCGGCCAGGCAGTCTGTCCCAGTGAAGCACTGGCTTAAACTGTCATTCTCCCCCACCTCCAGGGGCTCGGGGAAAGGCGGGGTGGACTTGCTCCCAGGCTGGGTGAGGAACGGCGAAGAAGAGTCTGGGGTCTGGGAGGGCCTGTCCACATACTCGTCTTCCATGGGAATCTGCCGGAAGGGGTCCCCCTCTATCTCGCTGACCAGGGAGAGCATCCCAGCCTCCTGGCCTTGTGCACCAGGCCCGCCGCCTGCACACGCCGATGCACAGAGACCGCCACTGTCGGGACAGCACAGATCTTCAGAGAACATCTTCTCTTCCAGAGTCAGCAGTAAGACACCATCACAAATTTCATGCTGACTAGAGGCCTCCCTAGGAGTGCTGCTGAAATTGTTGCCTGAGGACTCCTGCTGAAGTAAATTCAGAAGACAGAAGTATTAATGCCCAGAGTTATTAGAACATGTTTCTGCTAAACATGGCTGGAGATGGTTTAGAGTAATTATTTCCACCACAACAAGTATAGATGGAAACCTCCTTATGGCACTTTATTTGTGTTATTTAAGATTACAGAGTCAGGAAGAACCCTGAAATAGAATATGGGAACCAGAGAATCAAACTGCATTTCAAACGAGCGTGTTCACACTGAAGCAAAGCAAAGACCTAACTCAAGTAACTTTACAACACGGTATTTTGACCATATATTCAATCTAAATTAAAAAAAAAAAAAAGTAAACAAAAAAGGAACTCTAGTTAGCAGTTTTGGTTTTTTCTGTAGTACAGTTCAAACATTCTGAAACTACTTTCTGTGTATTCTAGCATTGAGGAATTGAGTAAATATATTGAGAATAACAGGAACCAGGCTTCGTCCTGTTGGAGAAGGAAGATTCAAATCCAGGTAAGGGAGAGACCAAATGAATCCCGGGGTGTTGGAACTGGACCTGGAAGAATCAGGATGACCTCGTGGTTTAAAATTTACATTTTAAATTCTATATATTTAAATATATATTTAAATATATCTATTGTCTGCGGTATCTGTCTTTATACCGCAGACAATAGATCTGTGGAACATGATGGGATAATCAAAGACATTTTTAATATCACATGTGGATCAGATAATAGTTTGTATCATGATTAACTATCTTGATTTTGATACATGTACTATGGTTATATAGGAGATTGTGCTTTTTCTCAAGAAATCCACACGGAAGTATTTAAGGGTACAGGAGCATGATGTCTGTCATTCACTTTAAAATAGTCCCTGAATAAAAACACACACAGACGCACTTAGAGATAGCAAACGGTACTGCACTGTGATAGTGTGAGCACTTGGTGGGTCTGAGTTTAGGGTGTGGGGGAGGTTGGGTTTTGGGGGTTTTTTGGTACTATTCCTACTGCTTTTCTATAATTTTGATTATATCAAAATGAAAAGTCACCAAAATAACTAAAGACTGGAGGGACATGGCAGCTCCTTCCTGCTTGGCAACTGTCCCAGGCAATCAAGATTGGCGCCAGAACAACAACATGAATAATTATGCTCACGGATACGATGGGGGAAGGAAATACAAAGAAAAGAGCATTTACCACGGGCGCCCACTTGGGCTTTGAGGGTGGGGATCAGTCCTGGGATTCGAGGTTCCATCCCTCAAGGAAGCACCCTGTTTACAGCGGGGCTCGAGGTTTGACTGATAACAGCCACATTGGCCTAAACCATTAAAAGGGTGTTAAGGAGGCTCTTAAGATTTCAATTTACCTTATTTCCACTTAGGCGGCCGCAAGCCTCATTGACCCAGTGCCACAGATTAGCTAGAAAAACAAAGTAAGGATAAGAACTTCATATTACTTCATCTAATTCAGTATTATCGATCACTATGCCAGCTCAATATCTCTTTAAACACGATCCTCTGAAAGTCTTTCGGGGAGAGTCCCTGCGAGTGAAAACATTTAAAAGAAAAATCAACCAATTCAAAGACTCCTCCTCCCCCAAACAGAACCTTCTGATCTATGGAAAGCAAAGTATCCTCCACTACTGTTGCACGCAATTCCTCTGGGCACACTCAGAGCTGGAGGCATCCCCACTCCCTTCACCACTTTCCCGTGACTAGGAGGGCAGGACGGAGCGAGGCACTGCCGGGCAATGATGAAGACACAGGCCTAGGGCACTGCCCTTCCAGGAAACCGGCTCACACGGATGTACGCATGTACGACCAAGGAAGAGTGCAGTCCCCGGCCGGAAGGCTGTCAGACCCCACTGAGTGCCGGGGGCCCCCAATCCTTTTCCACTATACCCTGTTGCTTCCCAGGAGAAACAGTACGTTCTGTAGCATCCACAATGCACGTCTCCATTAAGTTTTAAAAACAGAAGTGATGGGGGCATTTGGGTGGCTTAGTCGGTTTAAGAGGCTGCCTTAGGCTCGGGTCATGATCTCCTAGTCCTGGGATGGAGCCCCAGGTGGGGGTCCCTGCTCAGGGGGTAGTCTGCTTCTCCCTCTGCCTCCCCCCTGCTCATGCTCGCTCTCTCAAATAAATAAATAAATAAATAAAATCTTTAAAAAAAAAAAAAGGCAGAAATGCTTTGGCTCAGGTCATGATCCCAGGGTCCTGGGATCAAGCCCTGCATCGGGCTCTCTGCTCTGCAGGGAGCCTGCTTCCTCCTCTCTCTCTGCCTGCTTCTCTGCCTACTCGTGATCTCTGTCTCTCAAATAAATAAATAAACTTTTTATTTATTTTTTTTTTTTAAAGCAGAACTGATGTAACTTTAAAAAAGTCACATCTATGAACTGAAAAAAATTCTATGAATTTATGTTCTACAAACATAAAAGTTTCCCCCGCTCTTCCACTGACTATTTGATGCTGAATTCACTACAAACATGGAAGCAGGAGGCTGTCCATGCTCCAGAAGATAATCGGGTCACGGTCTCAGCTGATGATCTGTATCCCCTGACCTTGCCCAGTTCATGTCATTTCTCTGAGTCTCCGTTTCTTCATCATGAAAGGGGAGAGAGCGGTGCCTGCCTCGTGGGGCTGCTGTGATTTCGTGAGTACATTAAGTGGGGCTGGTACAGAATAAATGTTCAATATATGTCAGCTGTTGTTATCATCTTTGTTACTATTCTTGCTTCCTTTCTCTAGTTTCGAAATTACATAAAGTTACCCCAAATTAAAGGAAACTTGTCGCTCTCCCCTTGTAGGGATCCGTACCAGATAATCTCAAATGATAGTAAAAAAATGACACTTGTGCACGAGGAGATATTCATAATTACTAAGCTCATCTCTCTCCTGGACGACAGCAAACATCCTCCCGACTCGTGTGTATCCATCCAGTCTTACTGTACCCCTGAATTTCTTTTCTATCCTACAACCAGAGGGCTAGTTTTCCTTCTGTTTGCGAAGCACCAAGAGCAAACTCCGTAACCAAGCCTGGGGGGCTGCGTCATCTGGCCGCGCCTCCTCTCCTGTGTTGTCTCACGCTGGCTCTGGCTTTCGGTCCAGCTGCGCAAACCTTAGGCCCGTTCCAACCGGCTTTCATACTCAGCTCCTGGTCTCCTCTGGGAGGCCCTTGCTGGCCCCAAGTTGAGACGACCCCGTCATCTGCTGGTCTGCAGTTCTGCAACTTCTCTTGCAGTCCTTGGCCTCAGTCTGGGGGCTCCCTGCTGCCCTGGCCGCTTCCTCGACAAGGACACTCACTGTGCCACTCGGTAAGGAGCTCCCAGGGCTGGTCCTGCCCCAGGGGGCCGTTAAACTGGGGTCCCCCACGAATGGATAAAGAGAGGGCTAACAACTCTACATCTTGATTCAGTAACCGGTAGGCCCATTGTCCTTCTCACTGATAAGATATGGCAGGAAGAGATTCTTGTAGAGACAAAAAAAAAAAAAAAAATCAGAACTCTGTGTATCCCACATAAACAGGACACCACCAGCGAGCCTCGTCGGACCGTGCAGTTTCTAATCCCTAGTTAGCAGGTGGCTAGGGAAGTGGAGTGGCATTAAATAAAACTACTCAATAATGAGTCAACTCTTGAACAAAAGCCATTTAACACTGTTCTCTGCTTCACACGGCCGTCTTCAAACAGCATCTTCCCTCTTTAAAAACCTCTGCCGGCCCAGGCGTACATTGCGTGCCGCTGGGGTTAAGAGCACGAGAGGCAGGCTTTCAGAAGTCCACGCCCGGGACGCAGGAGACCTGATCACGTCACAGCGAGGCGGAGGTGGACGTGCTACCCTGCGCAGCCAGAAGGGGAGAACGGATAACGAGACAGCAGTGCTCCTGGAGGAGAAGAGCTGACCACGAAAGCATGACGAAATCTCTCGAGGAACCCTTTCTTTAAAATGATGCTCTTGGGGTGGCTCAGCGGGTTAAAGCCTCTGCCTTCGGCTCAGCTCATGATCTCAGGGTCCTGGGCTCGAGCCCCACATGGGGCTCCCTGCTCAGCAGGGAGCCTGCTTTTCCTGCTCTGTGCCCTCCTCCTCCTCCTGCTCGTGCGCTCTCTCTCTCTCAAATGAATAAATAAATAAAATCTTGGAAAAAATGACACTCTGTTAGCTTCATGTAAGTGACGTTAAACCCATTGGTATTCCTGGATAGAGAATAGACCCGCTCACACTGATGGTGCCTGACCTCCCCAACGGGAACACACAGCTTACGAGGCATCCGTGTTCCGAACCCAGCATATTCTGTGTGCTTACACATCAACAGGCACCACAGGTTTTTGTTTATTTCTTTGACGGGAGAACAATGAATTAGGTATAAAGGGTATTTCTTCTTAGTTTAACCGCAATCACGCAGAGATCCTTACTCAAGGGGGGTCACCAGAGGTAGTGATAGGCACGCATATCTAGAAATGTATCTCCTTTCTTTAAGCTTAATTTTCAGAAAACCAGCGTGGACACAGTACCTGTTAGTGCTTTCCCTTTTTTCTTATAGTAAACACCAAAGATGACAGCAGCAACCAAAGCCACGGAGATGAAGAGAAGCAGAATAATTAAACTGGGCAAGTAAATCAGGGGCTCTGTATTGAAAGACAATGAGAAAAAGGGGTTAAAGAGTAATTAATTCTCTATCTTCACTTTTGTTTAAAAAAAAAAACCTTTGGGGGCGCCTGGGTGGCTCAGTGGGTTAAAGCCTCTGCCTTTGGCTCAGGTCATGATCCCAGGATTCTAGGATTGAGCCCCACATGGGGCTCTATGCTCAGCGGGGAGCCTGCTTCCCCGCACCACCCCGCCACCTCTGTGCCTACTTGTGATATCTGTCAAATAAATAAAATCTTTTTTAAAAAAAGAAAAAATAACTTTCTATTCCCTCTCTTATTTTCAATGTTATCTTTTTAAATGCTCTTTCTTATAGGCTACTCTGTGTAACCCCATATCCAGAATGCTTAGATACCCTCCTATTTCCCAAAATGTCAAAATCTAAGCGTTTGATGTTCTTAGTTCTTAACTAGCTTCCTTTAGCATTTAATCTATGGCCTAGGTTCTTCCTGCCATGTCTCCGTTTCCAGCACTGCCATGTCGGGACCCACCTCTGCACCATCTCACGCCCCTGGACAATCAGCCTCCACCATGAACTGTCAACTCTGTTAGGCTCAGGTTAACTTGATCTACAAAATGTGCTATGTAAACCGCTAGCTATATTCTAACTCTGGTTGGTGACCCAAATCTCCCACAAACACCCTGACTGGGCCCTCCACAATCCTGCCACACTGGGGTATTTTAATTCATGTTTGTAGCTCCATTTCTGTTCTTTCTTTCTTTCTTCTTTTTTTTTTGTATATAGGAATACTTTATTAGTTATCCACTTCAGAGTGGAAATTTCCAAATAAACAACATATCTGGAGTTAAAATACTGATAAAAGTGACCACGGATTAAATGGGATGATGAGGGACCTGTGAACCCCTTCAGACAAAGCATGTAGTTCAGGAGAAATCTAGAATTGCTGACTAGACTGGGCGCAGCTCGAGCCAACCCACTCTGTTGAAACGTACCTCTTGGTGGCTTTGCAGATGGCAGAGAAGAACTACAGACCACATCTGACTTATCAGTCCCGTGATGTGCTTCTGTCTCTCCAAGAACGCTACAGCTGTGGAGGTAAAGGTAGTCAACTGCTTTGCTTTTCTAATCTTGCTTAAAAGAAAAGAAAAGAAAAGAAAACATGGCACAAAGGGCTCTACTCCGCTAGATTGCTAGCTTCCCTAGGAGAACTGAGAGGTCTTCCTGCATGTTTGAATCCCCGGTGTCTGTCTACACGTGGACCAATGAATAAGCAAAAGTAACCACTACCAGGGTTCTCCAAAAACCACTCTGACACTATGATCCGAAAGAGAGTACACTTGTGTCTTCAGTGAAGAAGATGCCAAGTGCTTCAGCTGCCTTTGTCTGAGTGATAAACTTTGGACGAAAGTTCTTCTGAAGCTGAAAACACAAAAAATCTTTTCAACATAAAACCTGGATAAATGGGGGCACCTGGGTGGCTCAGTGGGTTAAGCCGCTGCCTTCGGCTCAGGTCATGATCTCAGGGTCCTGGGATCAAGTCCCGCATCGGGCTCTCTCTCGGCAGGGAGCCTGCTTCCCTCTCTTTCTCTCTCTGCCTACCTCTCCATCTACTTGTGATTTCTCTCTGTCAAATAAATAAATAAAATCTTTAAAAAAAAAAAACCTGGATAAATGGATCAGAAAATAAATATCTAATGATAATTAATATATTCCTGGTGGGGAACACCTGGGTGGCTCCATTGGTTAAACATCTGAGTCTTGATTTTAGCTCAGGTCATGAACACAGGGTAGTTGAAATCGAGCCCCATGTCAGGCTCTGCACTCAGCAGGGAGTCTGCTCAAAGATTTTCTCTCTCCCTCCCCCTTAGCCCCTCCCCCCCTTTAAAATAAATACATAAATACATCTTTAAAAAATATATTGGGGCTATATTAGTATTTAATAATAAGCATGCAATGGAAGGACTCCAAAATTCCACTATATATATAATTCCACATATAACTCCACTATATAATACATATAATTCCATTATATATACATATTATGTATATATATGTATATACACACACACTCACATTAAGTGTGAAACCCAGTATATAGATGAGATGATTCATTGCAGAATTAGTTCTTACCACAACAGACTAGAAGCTACTGGAACGACTACCTACGGGGAATTTATTAAGTAAATTATTATTAAGTAAAACTACGGTATGTCTCTATGGTACATCCCTACCAAAATAAATTATGGTACAAACCAAGAGTTGGCAGTAAATGTTTTCTAAGCTACAAGAAGCCACAAAGATCTAAGTGAACAAATATGGAATGAGCTTCCTTTAGCATATATTATGTTAAAAAACCCAAGGTGTTGAGAATATGCAAACATTTCCATAAACAGGAGGCTTCTATATGCGCACACACTACACACACACACACACACAAACACACACACACGTTTCTGGACCAATAAACTGGTGGCGCAGTAGGAGTGTCAAGTGAAGGATAATGAACATCGTAAATCATTTTCAAGTAACTAAGGGTAGGAAGAGGACAAAAGAAGCTGCAACTGTAAGTCAAAGATTTGGTCCATCCGAATCTGAAAAGTCACACAGAGTTCCTGTTGCCCGTGAAGCTGGAGATGAGTTGGCCTGGTTGATTTTCCCCCTGCTGAACTGACAGACTTTTTCCCATTCTGAAAATGGGTTTGAGCAGAAGCCTCACCAAACGCAATCAGTCTGGTTTCAACCTAGATGAGACAGCGCAGGTCGAGTTTCGAACTCAGCACACTCTCCTGGCCCCCCTGTTGCCACTTACTTGGTCCAGGGTTTGCATTTCTCGGTGGACGAAAAGGTGTCGGAGAAGTAGCCTACCAGGCAGGGCTTGCAAATCGTGTCCTTGTTGAGCTGCACTGTCAAAAAAACGAACGGACAAAAGAACAAACGAAACCAACAAGGACACTTAGAGATCGGCCAGGACGATGTTCCAGAGGACCAGAGATCAGGAGTTGACCCCTGGGCCTCTGGCCTCCATTCCCACCCTCGCCTCCTGAGGCTGATGGCTCCGGGTCCTCCTGGCTTCAGAAGGCCCCCAGACCCAGCAGGAGGTTACTGACTTACATTCAGCAAGGTAACTGACCTCAGTGTCTGAGTTAGGCACTGCCCCTTGGCTGTTCAGAGCCACTGTCCCAGTCATTGAGCCTCTTTCCCAGCTGGGAAACCTGCTATCTCCCGTGTTTTCACCAGGCACCTGTCTGCCCTCCCCTTTCAGCCTTTTGAGTTTATATCAGTCAGTTTCTATCAGGTGGGTAAAGGACAGCCCTTTTCCCACCTTGAAGGCAAACTTCCTGTCCCGACTCCTTCTGACCAGATAAATCTTACCAGTCCAAACACAAGAGTGACTGTAACACACTTTTCTCAAACAAAACCATTAACAAAAACAACCCCCCCAATAAACCCCTATAAATCTCTCTCTTAAATCAAGAGTTGGCAGCAAATGTTTTCTAGAAAGGGCCATATGATAAATATTTCAGGTTTTGCGGGCCCTCTGATCTCTGCTGTAATTACTTGCAGCATGAGAGATAATAGGCAAACAAAGAGACGTGCCTTGTTCCACTAACACTCTATTTACATCAACACAAGGGGTAGAATGGATTTTGGACCCCTGCCCCAAGCCACGGCAGTGAGAGCAGGAATTGATCCTGGTTAGGAAGCTTCCTCCAGTTCTCTTACCTTCCTCATCAACTACATTATCAAAATAGGACATGTCTCCAATTTCCTACGTCTATGAGCCTCGCTGCAACTGACATGTGATGGCCCTTTGGTAATTCCAATAAAGAAGAACATTGGCTTCCACGTGGTATCATAATCAGGCAGTTGACTGGTGCCCAAACCACAATTTACTCTTGAAATTAGTAGCGCCTCTGTGATTTATTGTCATAACTAAAACACTAAAATAAGGAATTACATTTTCTTGGTCCAAAGTCAAAAATGGGAAGTGCATTCTAGATTTCTGCAATTGCCTCAGTAAGCAGGGTGCCCCCCTCAATCCAGTAATCTGAGTCGCCTTGTAACGATCTTCACAAAAGCCCAGTTAACATCTAGCTGCTCACATGAATTCAAACAGCTTTTTACAATATTAACACACTCTAGAAGAGTAACCCCTAAAAACAAAGCAACTTCCTAAGGAGCCACAAGTTCCATGTAGGTTTAAGGGCATTAAATCCATGGACTTAAGTTCCCATTAACTCTTTGAAGCACTGACCTGCCAGGGGCATCCTGCAGGTTCTCCTTTCCCTTTCCCCCTGACGCAATCACCCTGTTCCCATTTTACAAAGAAGGCACGCTGCTTATCCACTCCAAATCCTGCTATGTCAAAACAAACAAACAAACAAACAAAAAAACCCCCCAAAACAAAAAACCAAACCAAACAAAAAAACCCAAAAACCAAACCAAACAAAACAAAACCCATAACAAATCAAAATACTGCTAAGAGCAAATCTCCCGTGATTCAGAGCACTACGATACGGAAAGGCTCTTGGCCTTGTCTTAGAGTCAAATTCATAAGGAAGTTGGCTGTCATCAGGAGATTTATTTTAATAATTAAAAAATCAGGAGGCGCCTGGGTGGCTCAGGTGGTTAAGCAATGGACTCCTGATTTTGGCTCAGATCGTGATCTCAGGGTCATGAGATGGAGCCCCAAGCCAGGCTCTGCCCTCAGCTGGGAGTCTACTTGAAGATTCACTCTCTCAGCTCCTCTCCCCCAATCCTCTCTCTCTCTCTCTCTTAAAAAAAAAAAAAAAAAATCAAGTCAGACTTTTTCCAAGAGAAAGCTCATCTGGTTTGGTTGATACATTTGGTAATAAGGACTGACGGGACCAGTGAGACTCTGACGGACATTTTCCTCCGTACGAATTTAAATGAATACTATCTTAATTCTCCTACCCCCGTCCAAGTCTTCTGGGTTAAAACAAGATGCCTCTAAGTGAAAGATTAGCAGGTGTGGATAATCATTTGTTACACCTTGAAAAAAACCACTTGGGGTACTTTCCAGAAATCAGGAAGGTAAAGAACTCTTAAGAACTACTTTTCTGGCAAAAAGATATCTCTTTCTTTACTCTTAACAAAACTGAGAACACAACTGAGTTCTTAACTGAGAGATGATTAAAAACAGCTTTTAGGGCACCTGGGTGCCTCAGTCATTAAGCATCTGCCTGGGGCTCAGGTCATGATCCTGGGGTCCTGGGGTTGAGCCCCATGTTGGGCTCCCTGCTCAGCAGGAGGCTTGCTTCTCCCTCTTTCACTCCCCCTGCTTGTGTTCCCTCTCTCGCTATGTCTCTCACTGTCAAATAAATAAAATCTTCAAAATCAAAAAAATTAAAAAATAAAAACAGCTTCTGATGTCACACCACTGTGTCCTGGACATGTAACTCAGAAAGTGTTGAAAGAACTGACGCACACTCCTCTACCAGAAGGCTTCCTTAGCCATTCAGTTATTTATGTGAGCGAGTTTCTCAGCATTTAGTGCAAACAGAATTAATGTCGAAATCTGTTACATTTTAGCAATAAATAATATTCAACCATGAATATATGAATCAGGAAAAAACACTCAATATTAAGTTCGTAAAGCTTTTACAACTATAATATAGCAAAATATAGCACTTTTTGACAATCCTGTAATAACTGTAAAACAACTTAGTCTGGAAGTGTTTTAACTCTTAGAACCTTGAATCACAGGAAATTTTTTAAAATTACGATCCCAAACGGGTGCATAATTTTGATGTGAAAGTGCATGAAAAGGTGATTCGTAAAAGCCCTCCAAGCATAAAACCCATTAGGGTAAAATTCTCTGGGGAAGGTGAAATGGATACAAACCCAAGGAGGGACAAGACTGCACAAATCTTGCAACGGTGAAGGACGATGAGTGCATTTTAACAAGGATGATGGTGTTATCAAATTGCTACGGTGTTTGGATCCCGCCGAATTCCATTTTTAAAAGTGTTACTGCTGTTAAAATTCCTTGGAAACGAATTCCTTAGCAACTCTTTAAGTTGGCGATAAAAAACGTTAGCTGCCGACTTAAAAATCTGCCAGGGGCGCACGGCTCTTCAGAATTCTTCCAAGGGGGTGGGGGGCATGTGTGTGCCAGTTAAAAAAAAAAAAAAAAAAGTCTGAGGCCCCCTGCATTACCCCTGCCCGCCTAAGGGGGGATCCCCAGGTTTCCCAGAGAGAGGAGCATTCCGGGGAGCACGTGCACCGCGCGCTCTCATTCCCCTGGAAGAGGGTCACGTGGCCCTTCCCCGGGTGCCCCTGGAGCTGCCCCAGCGCCACCGGGTTCCCCGGAGCACGAGTGATGCAGGGGCGCCCCTCAAAGCCCGCTCTGACCCTGGCCGAAGCGCACGACTCGGCGAGGGCCTCGGGCCACGCGACCCGAACCCGTACCCGGGAGCTGAGCGCCGAAGCCCGGGGCGCACTCCGCGTTGCGGCGGCAGCAGTCGCAGTCGGCGCTCCAGTGGTAGCCGGCGGTGCAGGCGCAGCGCCGCGGGGCCGTCCGGTTGCCGGGCTCCACCGCCACCAGGGCCTTGCCTGCGGGAGACAGAGACATGGCTGCTCAGGCTGCTCGCCTTCGGCCTCCCGCAACCCCCGGCCCGCGAGCAACTCCCCAGCAGCCTGGCTACGCAGGACAGTAGGTTTCGAGAAGCCCCTTCCTGTGCTGGCACTAAAACATCCCAGTGGGGCTGGTTCTCTACCCCTCTCCCAATAACTAAGAGTCTTGTGGGTTTTTAATAGTTTTAAGGCTACGAGGAGGATTAAGAACTGGGGAGTTGAGGATCCTTGGCTCTTTTGGCTAATGCAAAATAGACTGCACAGTTTCTTGGTTTTTAGTAAATGCAAATGTGAGACATATTCTGAACAGGAATGCTAGACTGAACTTAGGAGTGTAGGGTTCTGGAGACTGGGGATTCATCTTGGGATCCTGCAGGACCACGGGAGTATCAAGAGTTGTGGCAACAGGGGTCACAGGTAATTAGAAAAGGGAATGTGTTTACAAAGGCCGACCCTGATGGCACACTTGGAAGTGAATTACCCACCCCTGCCCCCTTACTTAGGGTCATCCGTGTGTTACTTGTCTCTCCTCTCACAACACATAGCAAAGTGCTCTCCTTCTTGTCCCAAATCTCCTGCCCCTTCCAGTTTTGGTGAAATAGAGGTCATGCTGACACACAGTCTATCTTCATTATTTGTTGCCTCCTATTTGCAATTTCACCCACTCACTAACACTTCAGTGTGACTCCCAAATCAGTGCTCCTGGTACTTTGGCAGTCAATCTTGGACACATGCAGAACGGTGGAAATTTCCAGCCATGGGCTGGACATGCATACTCTCAGCTGTGGTCAAACAAGGTCACACTCTGCCTTCTCACTATAGCTCTTAGACTGGAAGTAAGCTTCCTTTTTGTGGTCTACTTAGTGTTCCATTTTGGGCACTTCTGTGCTTTTTGTTAGTGATTCCATGCTCACAATGGCCCACAGTCACAGTGCTGAAGTGCTGTATGTTGTTTCCAGGACCAAGAAGGCTGTGATGTGACTCATGAGCAAATACATGTTAGATAAACTTTGTTCAGGCATGAGTTACAGCACTGTTGGTTCTAAGTTCAATGTTAATGAATCAAAGTATTTGCTAAGGTATTTTTAAACAGAAACACACATAAAACAAGTTTATATGTGGATCAGTTCACAAAAATGTGACCAGAGGCTCCTAGGAACCTAACCCTGTATTTCGCTTAGGAGCAATGGTTTAGTATTTGCTAGTTGAGAACACTGATATTATTCTATGACTAACAAGAATCAACCTGCACACACACACAAACACACACACAATGAAACACAATAATACTATTTGAAACAGACCTTCCACCTCTACAGGACCCCATCGCTCCCGGATTGTTCCATAACTCATGGACTTAGACTCCTGAGTACTTATAGGAGTCTGTTATGGAGTGATGTTTGTGTCCCCTCGGAACTCATGTTGAAATCTTAACCCCCAAAGTGATGGTCCTAGGAGGCGCAGCCTTTGGGAGGTGGTAAGGCCATGAGGTTGGAGGGTACACGAGTGGGATTTGTACCTGTACCAAAGAGACAGTAGAGAGCTTGCTTCCTCCCTCTTTGTTCTCCATCATGTGGAGACACAGCAAGAAAATAGTGTCTTGAAATCCTAACACAGGTTCTCACCAAGAACCCAACCATGCTGGCACCCTGTCTCCCACGTGCAGCCTCCCGAACCATGAGAAATAAATGTTTGTTGTTTAAGCCCCTCAGTCTGTGCTGTTCTATTATAGAAGTTTGAACGGACTAGGACAGAGTTCCAAGGGACAGATAAACAGGCAAACCAGAACCCTGTCTCCTTTGCTGTCTCAAGTTACCGCCAGCAGGGAAGGGACGTTTCCTATTTCCATTCCTTTCAGACCAAACCTGGAGAAATCTTCCTGTGTTCCTCCTGGGTCCATCCTGCGAGGCCCAGGTCACTGGTGCAGCATGGAGGCCACTCTGCCTAAACATGTGCCTTTAACACCCAGAACAGACACAGTCACTTCTTTAGAAAATTCTAGTCCCATGGCCCCACTTAGTTGTGAGTGAACACAAGCCTGTGTGGTGGTGAACAGTTCTGACATGTTTTTAAATATCTTAATGTACCAGGTTTGGGGCTTTAATCAACTTTGGCAGTAGACAGAATGAATCTTTATTTCCAAGAGACAGCAGTGAGTCAAGGTCATTACTAAGCAGTGGGAAAGAAAAAAGATTTGATCAGATGCTTCTGCTCAGTGGAGTTTCCATGTTACTTTCTGTGGCCAAAATCTGCCAGCTGTCTCTAACCCACTAGAAAGTTATGATGTTTTAAAAAAATACTTCACTCCTAGTTCTGTCCACTGAAAAGAACCTATAAACAAGGATCAGTCCGGTAGCAGTGAACCTCCCTAGCACCCAGACTGAGGTTGCTAAATAAGATGTTCTGCAGGAAGCAATCACGAATTCTTAAGGAAATGACTGATTCACGGTTTGAGGCACGGAATGTCCAGGATGAACCTGGAAGCAAGGAAAACTCTTAGGGTCACCTGGGGTCATATCAAAGACTGGGCTGGGGGGTGGGGGGTCCCTGGAAGAGGTGAGACAATCCAAGCATCCATACACCTAGGAACTGTAATAGATTAAAACACCTCAAATATGTCTGAATGGCTGAGTTTATCATAGTCATATAAATCCTTTGGAGAAAGCACAGAGATCAAGTTATGATTTGGAAAGTGGTAAATAAAGCTATAAGCATTCATTCTGCCTTTCCCATCTAGACTGTACTTCAGGGAGATGGACAGTTGCCGAGGAAAGCTTCCCTTCATAAAGTATGCAGCCATTCATGAAGGAGGAATGATAGAAGGTCATCTACCAACAGCTCTTCATGAAAATGGGTCTAGGCCATGATGGTCAACAGCTGCTCGTATCACAAGAAGAGAGATAAGCAGTTTCTATACGACCCTGATGTAACTAGATTATGCCAACTGTGACACGGTTTTGCAAAAAAATAAAAATAAAAATAAAAATAAAATAAAATAAAAGCTACAAACCAGCTTCTGACCAGCCTTCTAGAGCCAACAACCACTCATAGGAAATACAGGAGACAGAAAAATACATTAAATGACACCAAGGAGTACAACCAGCAGAAATCAGACTGTGACCTACAGGATTCCTGTAACCCACAGGACTGACAATGTGGTCTCTCTAACAGATTAAAATGAAAAAGAAAAAAAAAAGGAGGGAAAGGTACCTCTAGGTTAAGGGACATATTTTGATTCTGATTCCTACAATTAAAAAATAATTTTAAAAAATTTTGAGTAGAAAACAAACAAACAAAAAACTATAGCACCCCTGTAAGATCAAACTGTAGAGTTAGGAAGACACTTAAGGTTCAGGAAAAAGTCTTGAGAGATCTGGCTTTGAGTTCAGCTCCTAATTTGTTGACCTTGGAAAAGTAACCGAACCTCTCCTGATCTCCCATTCCCCCTCTTTAAAATGGGATAACTGTGGTTACTTGGTGGGGTTTCTGTGGAAATTAAATAACAACATACACAGAAACATTGTGGCAAGATTTTGTCAACCGTAACACGTGTGCTCTGTGATTATACTGAGACACAATTATATTCCAGAAAGAAGGTTCTCAATGAAGAATGTTAATACAATGCTTCTGGGATCTGAAGCACTTACCTCTGGGGGTCCACGGTCAAAGACTTCTTCCTATACCCTCCAAAAGAGAGAGCACTACTGTATCTAAAAATAGCACTTACCCACACTCCCTGCTGACATGACGGACTCACCTGTGTCACAAACCTTATGCAGCAGACACTTATCTTCCTCATTCCAGGTGTCTAAGTATTCATCGGGGCCACAGGGCAAGCATACACTTTCCGAGGTAGTAGTGCATTTAGAAGACATGTACTTTCCTTCAATTAGAAGAAAAAAAATGCAGGAATGAAAAATACCCCCCTAAAATAACAACAGAAATACAGCAATTTACCAGACCATTTAAATGACTGTGATCCTAGGAAGTCCCCTAACACAGTCTGGTACACAGAATAGAGACATGTATCAGTGATGGGCTCCTCAGGCTGCCCAGCTGGCTAAAACAACCTCCCCTAGGGGCGCCTGGGCGGCTCAGTTGGTTAAACGTCTGCCTCTGGCTCAGGTCGCGCTCCTGGGGTCCTTGGGATCAAGCCCCACCTTGGGCTCCCTGCTCAGCTGGGGGTCTGCTTCTCCTTCTCCCTCTGCCCCTCCCCCTCTTTGTGGTCTCTTGGTCAAATAAATAAAATCTTTTATAAAAATAAATAATCTCCGCTAGGTTGGCTGTGTCTATATGGTCACAGCCACATTTTAGTTCATCTCAGGAAAAGATCACCCTTCCCACCACACACCTCTGCTGACCAAGGAAAAGATGATGGTCTTCAAACGTGCCTATAAAATTTTGAGGGGCTCCCTGGGGGCTAAGCAAGAATTTCATTGTACCCCTGTCCTCCCATCTTCAAGATCCCCTCTACTGCCAATTTGGAGTGTTAATTTCCTTTGTCCTACATCTACCATGGGCCCTCGATTAACAGAATGACCAGAGTAACACACACACACACACACACACACACACACACTCACACACGCATGCTCCCCAAATCACTGGGTCTTGGTTCTACATATCCGAGAAATATTTATAGCTTGAATAGCTAAAGGATCCTGATGTCCGGATGTAATTAACCACCGCTTCTAGAACAATGAGTGAGTAAGGAAGAAACTGCGGACTCGGGACTTCACTGAGGCCGTAGAAACACTTGGCCTCATTCTGGCAGAGCAGCTGTGGGGGGAGGTGAGCAGTCCTGCCTCTAAACAGGGGTGTGAGGAGAAGATATAACAGGGTTTAGGCAATTTGCAGCAGCAACAATTCCAGTATGGTTATTCCCCCCCAAGAAATTTTTCTGTAAAATACTTTTAAATAAGAGGTGCATTTTATATGTTGAAAGTTTGAATTGCAAAGTGCCAAAATATATAAAATATAACCTCACTTTCTCAAGAAATAGTGTTTTGGAAAGCCATATTCCAGTATAAATTGAGTACTAGGTTCTACAACTGCTTTTAAGGGATTTTATCTATCAAAAGGTTTTTGTCTTCAGAGGGACACATTATTCCCTGCCACTATCCAATTGCTTTTTCTTAAGCTGGCAGCATTGAAATTATCCCTTGAATTTAAAAGATAAAATGAAAGCCCCATCCACTTCTGAGGAACAAGGAAAGAGGGCTCAGAAATACACACCAGGCTCACACTTGTTACAGCATCGTCCAAAATGCTCATAATGCCTCTCACGGGTACACGGAGGGGTGATCTGAAAAGTCACCTGAAAAAAAAAATGGACATCAGACAGAGAGTTTGCACAAGTCCCTTCTGGATGAAATAAAAAATGAATCACTGAATTCCATTTCTGAAAAGCATAAGAAAATACAATAAACAGTCTTGAAACTGCTCTATGTGATATTACCTCCCCCCAAAATGTCACTTTCCTGCACTAGACCGCTCCCCACTAAGAACTTATAAAGCCAACTGATACTGGCTTAAAAATCCATTAAAGCATTTAAAAATATTCTGGTTACAGGGCGCCTGGGTGGCTCAGTTGGTTACGTGTTCGACTCTTGGTTTCTGCTCAGGTCCTGCCTAATCTCAGGGTCCTGGGATCGAGCTGGCAGTCTGCTCGCTGCTCGGCGAGGAGTCTGCTGGAGGAGCCTCTCCCTCCCGCCTCGACCCCTTCCGCAGCCCAGGCTCTCCCTCTCTTTTCTCTCTCTAAAATAAATAAGTCTTTTAAAAAATATCTGGTAATATGATGGATTATAGTCCCAAATTTGGTCACAAGACTGTAGGAGAACATAAGGAAGACCCTTACTATAGCTATCATATACCAGGGATGTCAAATTTGGCCTTACACACTTCCTCTGATTTTTAATACTGCTTACCTTTTAAAAATTTAAACCTGCTGAGAATGTCTTAAAGCAGGACAGCAGGATGTCATAGGAACCCTGAGGGGTTGGAGCCCGGAGCCTGGCTGAAGGAGTCCTCACCGCCTGCTGGCTGAGGGACCCCCTGACAAGCTGCTTAAGCTTTTTGAGCCTCTGTATAAGTCTAGTACAAATAGAATTTCCAAATCTGTCCATCTAGGTAAAGCAAAACAAAACAAAACAAAACAAAAAGCCAAGTCCCCTACTGTCACTCAGAGATTCTTATCACTTTGTCACAGAAAAGCTCTTCTCTGCATCAGCTTTCTCGGAGTGAGAGAAACAACAACAGTGCTGTGGACAGGCGGTCACGTTGGACACTGAGCCGGACGACCACCCAGCAGGGGGTCTGGCTGAACAGACACGAGGTGCCGCAGACCAAGGACCAAGATCCCTCCTGGGTCTTAGGGATCCCGAGTTACAAGACTTTCCCTCAAGGGGCTTACACATGCCAGGGGTTTCGTCCCTCTGCCCCTACCCAGGGGCAGACGGGCCCCGGCCTCAGCTAGAGAAGGTCAGGGAGGGTGTCCTAAAGGCCGTGGTAAGTGAGCTCTGTCTTACAGGATACGGAGAAATCAGCCAGAGGAGGGAAAAGCAACCGGCAGGGGAAGGAGAGGCAAGGAAGACCACTTAAAATGGTGCGAACAGGGGACGCCAGGGTGGCTCAGTGGGTTAAACGTCTGCCTTCAGCTCAGGTCATGATCCCGGGGTCCTGGGATCGAGTCCTGCATCAGGCTCCTTGCTTGGTGGGGAGTCTGCTTCTCTCTCTCCCTCTGCCTACTTGTGCTGTCTCTGTGTCTGTCAAATAAATAAATAAAATCTTTAAAAAAAAATGGTGTAAACAGGTCAGACAGAGCCACTGAGGCCTGCCGTGGCACATGGGATGGGGGTGGCACCGGACAGAGGTCACAGAGGGCTCGCCCGACGGACTGGACTGAAGGTGTAGAAATCAGAGCTTAGAAGCAGCCATGCAGCCCCAGAAGACCTCAGTTCTGAAGAGAGCCCCACACCCAGAAAGCCCAAGGCTAGCGGCTGTGGGGTTAGTGGGCTGTGGGGGACACAGCCAATGTGGACCTGTCTGACCGCACGCTGGACCGGCAAAGGGCTTATGGCGGGGGGGCAGGGACCATTCTGGTGAGGTCAACGACAAGGTCAATGGGCTCGCACAGCCCATTGCGCATGAAAGGCTGTAGGTGGGCCAGGTCGGCCCGGCGCTCCCCATGGGTACCGGCTCCCGAGTTAGGGGCTCCGCGCCGCAGCCGTGGGACAAGGGCTGAAGGACGAAACCAACAAGAAGGACCGCACGGAAACCACCCCTCCTTCCCCTTCTCTGTCCCTTCCCGTGTTCAGAGGCAGCCGTGTCTCGGTGGGCAGCCCTGGTGCGCCTCGCACAGCAACGGGCATGGAGGAGAGACCCGCCCAAGCAACACGGAAAAGCTGGAGGCGGCCCGTGCGAATCCTGCCCCGTCGGCCTGGGCTGAGCCGACCGGCGTGTGAGCGCTCCCGCGCCCGACGACAGAGGCCAACAGGAGACGAGTGCGGTTGGGCCTCGCTTCTGCTGATACAGGTTATCCATTGCTTCTGCCCCGTTCGAAAGCTGCACCAGTCTCTGTGAGATAAACTCGGGCTTTATGGTACACACAGAGAGGTTCTTTTTAGGGGAATTTGGTGAGAGGGCTACACTGTGACCTGGTGGGCTGCCGCGCACGCTGTCACAAGCCCCCTGGCGCTGCCCTGGGCTCCACAGCGCTGTCCGGCGAGCACCATCGGATGTGAGCAGGTGGACGGCTTGTCCGCCCGTCCGGGAGCGTGGCCGGGATCCACTCAGCCCGCTGTCTAACCCGGGGCCTTATACCTCCTGGCAAGAAGGGGGAGGTGTACGGATTCCAGAGGTGAGCAGGTGTCGTAGCTCTTAAACAGAGTTTCAAACTGACCCTTCGATTCCATTCCTTGCTCCTAAGCTCACTGTGACTCTATACCTGGACGTGTTTTCTTTTTTAAAAATCAATAGATAACTCACATAAAATCCACCCTTTGAGAGGGTACACGCCAGTGGTTTTTCGTATATTCACAGGGCCGTGCAAATACCACTGCTATATAATTCTAGAACATTTGTATCACCCCCAAAACAACATAGCTGCTTGACATAGCTCTAGGGTTATGGATCTTTTCAGAAGCAGCAGCCGTTCTGCTTCTGGAAAACTTGCAGTGGTGAGGCAGAAAATTAATTGGAGGTACAGCTTAAACAGAATGTTATTTTGTTCTTAGGCACATTCTGTACTTTGCAGTGTGGCTTCAGACCTTCACGATGGCAACACAAATACAACGCAACAGGCTACATACACATGTATGGGGTTTGGGGGTTAACAGAAAGAATCGGACCATTTTCTTGAGGACGGCTGCACATTCAGGAGAAGGCAAGTCATGCCTGTGTCTTCCTTCCCCTTCGCGGCCGGCTCTCTACCAACTTTCCTTCCCTCCTTTTCCAGAGACGCAGCTCCGGGCTGAAGCCTCCCACTAGAGGACCTCACAGCTCCCCCGACCCAGCGCCGCCTGTCGCCGTGGCCTCCCTGTGCTAGTCTCACCCTGAGCTGTGCTCTGCTCCCAGGAACAGGCTCCGGGCTGCTCTCTGAACCACAGTACCTGTGCTTGTAAGGATTAGGAAATCCAAATCTCTGATTTGCTGGCCTGCTGCTGGTCCCCTGGAGACTTGCCTCGTCTTGCGGAGCTGCAGGCCAGACTCAGTCTACCTGTCTGCCTCCCAGCTTCCAAGTCCCCGAGGCCTGCCTGCTAGGGTTTGGTTTCTGGTTAGCCTGCGCTAGATCTCCTTCATGCACTGGAGCTCCTTTATGCCAGCCTCCTTCTGCCTGGATGCCTTGCCAGGTACATCCTTTGAATGCCATGTTTCGGTGGGAATGAATGGACGCCCGCCAGCCCCTCCCAGTCCCATCCTTTCTTTTGCCTACAGAGTTGGGTTCCGATGTCTCCCATCTCACCAGGCCCCCGGAGTCCCTGCTGGTCCTCAAGCCTTCCCTTCCAACTGCTCAGAACTGGAGCCTGAGGCCACCCTCCAAGACCAAGCTCTCTGTTGTGACGTGGTAGCTATTATGATCCGTAGCAACGGTAGTAGGGCAGTAATTTGATAAAAAGCTGTTCCTGCTCCAGTGTTACAGAACCGCACTCCCCCGGGGAATAGGGGAACTTAGCCTAAGGCTGCAGTTAATGGGGTGATTTCTTGGTCTACCTACAGTCTTCTTGTTTGCTCAAGACCCAGCAGCAGAAGGCCTTTGGTAACTGAATTGAGATACACAACCTTCTAGTTATCCGGATCTTTTTTTCCAGTTCTCCTTTAAGTTTGACTTGTTTCCTTCTAAAGCAATAGAACTTTTGAACCATTGTTGTCTTCATTAAACAAATAAAGTGGAACCACTTTTTAAAAATTTCTAGTTATTAGGGGTGCCAGGGTGGCTCAGTCGGTTGAGCGTCAAGACTCTTAGTTCCTGCTCAGGTCGCGAGCACAGGGTCATGACCTCAGGATCGTGATCTCGGGTTCATGAGTTCCAGCCCCGTGCCCAGCTCCACACTCAGTACTGAGTCTGCTGGAGTCCACCTTGCTGTCCCTCTGCCCCTCCCCTCGCGCAGGCGCTCTCATTCTCTCTCGCTCAAATAATAAGCAAACAAACGTCTAGTTACTAAAGACTACAGTCATGTGATAGAAAATCCAAAAGTAACCACAGGCTTCGAGGAAGTCTCCCCGTAACCCTTCTCCCGACCACTTCTCCCAGTAGGACCAGTGCGACCGTTCCCCTGTGCGTCCCAGGCAGGTGTAGGGGAGAAGTGACCTGGGATCCACCGGGGAAACGATTCTACGAAACAGCTGATCTGGAGGTCAGCCTGGTGCAAGTCTGTTCACAGCACTTGTGTCTGGTGAATAATACAACAGTACTTGGACTTCTTAGTGGGAGTAAGAAAAATCAGCTATGCATCGACAGGGTCCTACTATAGTTCCCTTTTTTTTTTTTTTTAAAGATTTATTTATTTATTTATTTATTTGACAGAAAGAGAAATCACAAGTAGGTAGTGAGGCAGGCAGAGAGAGGGGGAAGCAGGCTCCCAGCTGAGCAGAGAGCCCGATGCAGGACTTGATCCCAGGACCCTGAGATCATGACCTGAACCAAAGGCAGAGGCTTAACCCACTAAGCCACGCAGGCACCTGCTTACTACAGTTCTTAATAAACTACTAACACAATGTCTGGCCCACAGTTTATGTCAACTAACCTTTTTCTCTGCTACACCTCCCCTGAATGAATAAGGAACACGAGAGTCTGTTTATGGCAAATAGGCTTTCTGTCGCCCACCCACCCGCATACATTCCTTGGAAAGTCCTAAAAAAAGGAGTTAAAATGGCAAGATGTGACACTTAATTGATTTGCCTTCTGTTGCTTTACTTTCTTGTATGTTTTGTGTCGCGCGCATATTTTTTTTTGAGGCGTACAGGCTGCTGTTTATTCTGACAGATGGCAGACGTGTCTGGAAGAAGCATGTCCACAGTTGGTACAAAGACTTTGGGGGGCAGGGGGAAGATAATAAATTGTAAATCAGCTTTCTCTGTATAAAGCTGCGTGGATTTATTTCCCAATGCAAAAAAGACACATAGGGTCCAATTCTGAAAAAAAAAAGGAAACTGAAGAAACACAACCTCTCTACCAGTGGAGTGACAGAGACCCGTGGGTCTGTATCTAGATCCTGTAGGGAAGGTTGACTTAAATACTTATTTTTTGTGCTGTTAAGCAACCCAACTGTAGTGAAAGTCATCACAGAAACTAAAATTACTTTCTGGCTCTACTGAAGACTCATGCTGACATCTGACAGAGCAGAAAGAAGCTTGGCCCCTTCTGTCAGATCAAGGGGAAAAAGAACTCAACCCAGAAAAACAAATGAGGGATTTTCCATAGATTTCATTCTATAAAATATCATCTGTGACTCTATTTGAGAAATTTGGCTATAATTTAAGTAAAGATGGTATCAGATTTCTGAATGTTGCAGAACTGAGAGATGTGGTTTTTGTTAAGAGAGAAACTATGAAATGTGAAACTAACACCTCACTTAATAGTCCCCGGCCCTTGAGAAAAAGCGTCCTTAAAGAAAGTCACCATTGAAACTGTTCCTGCTCAGAGCGGAGTACCGGGGACAAGGGAGCTATGTCCCTCCGAATACCAAGACAGCTGGTGTACGAGCATGGTCTCACGCCAGGAAACTGTCCCTGAAGACTTTGTTTCTAGAAACAAGTAAGTGACAAACAAGAGATTAACGGCGATAAAGACGACTGTCCAGATCAGAGCGACCTAGCAAACGCTGCTGCTCCTCGAGCATTTCCTTGAGCGACGACTTCTCTCCTCTGGCTGCGGAGGCAGGCCAGAGAGGTCCTCCCCTCACAGCTGTCTCAGAGGGTCAGCACCCTCCCCACGGAGATGCTCTGAGGAAGCCTGAGGTTACTCCTTTCTTAGTTCCTCTCCTCCAGGAGTCTCCCGATGCTCTTCTCTATCGGTCCTCGACCGCGGCACAGTCATTCGTCTACTGATAAAAAGAAAGCATCCTACCCTCATGCTTCTTGGTTAAAAGTTCATAACCAGAAGTGGAAATGACACAGGAATCATTTGTAGCTCAGAGGTCCAGTAAGAGAGAAAAAAGAAAAAAAGAAAGAAAAAATGAAATATTAACTAAAATAAAGTCTGACCTGCCAGCATGCAGGAATTCAGCAGAACAGAGGGAAGGGCCGGGGGGACACGGGAAGAGGGGAGCATGGGACCGGGAGGAAGGGCCTGGCCCGGCCGCCGCATGGTCAGGGCAGTGGGTTCCAGCGTCCTCCCACCAGTGCTCAGAACGGAGCTTCCTGTTTGACTGGGACAGTAGGAGCTTGACATCGCTTCAGCAAAACTGGCCACCTTTCTACAACCTGAGGACAAGGGGGAGGGCCATTCGAAGCCTTAGTCTTCTCACCTGTAAAATGGGGCTAATCATCGCGCGCCTCCCGCTGCCGTGAGATCACATGTGATCATCCATGCACACGAGGCAGCAGTACTCAGAAAAAGTAAAGCTCCGCTTCCCCCGTTGAAGCTGAGATGTCTCTACTAACTTGTGCAAGAACGAGTGAGGTAACCAACCGCCTTATTCGCTCAGCACAACGGCCATGCCTGGGCCAGTGGCCAGTGATGGGGGCGCTGGATTCCACCGCGCCTACCTGGGCAGAGGGCTGGTAAGCATCCGTCACTTAGAGCAGATCATTCCCTGAGGAGGTAAAGGGAAGACTGTAACCAGAAAAGGGGAAGAGGATGGAAATGGGAAGGAGGGGACCTGCAGGAAATTCTGAAGACCTGGCAGTTTCCCTGAGTGTACCAAGGTGAGGGAATGGGGGGGGGAAAAAAGTTGTGGGTTTTTTGGTTTTTTTTTTTAAGATTTTATGTATTTATTTGAAAGAGAGAGAGCAAGAGAGAGCATGAGCAGGGGTGGGGCAATGGGGGTGGGCAGAAAAGGCAGACTCCCCGCTAAGCAGGGAGCCCGATGCGAGGCTCGATCCCAGGACTCCGGGATCATGACCTGAGCCCATGAAGCCACTTAACCGGGGGGAAAAATGCCCTTTTTAAAAGCATATTTGATTTCACATAAAGAAGTGTTTTCTCATAGGACTGAAATCGTGACAAGTGGTCAGACTCATCTCAGTGGTTTTCTGTCTGGGGGGTTCAGTCTGTGACACGGGGTGCACTTGGATGAGGGCAGAGACAGTTTACTCAGGGAGGGCGGCTGCTGATAAAGTGGCTGCTAGATTTTATCTGCCAGGGATTTCTGTTAACTAGGACATAACTGAGTTATGACCAAATGCCTTCTATACATTTTCATTTAAATGAACTGACAGAAGTTCAGGCTTGGAGATTTACAGAGTATCAGCCTTATTTTCCTTTTGTACAACAAAAGCTTCAGATTCCCCACTTAGGAACAACATTACACAGGCATCTAGGAAGACAATAGCTTATAAAGGCACAAAGAGAAGAAAGGGGCAGCTTTTGGGGACCCCCCCATACACGCCAACAGATCACCTAGCATACTGCCCTCACCTGGGAGATATTGAGCTATGGGACCACTGAACACTTGGAGACACCCTTGAACCAGCCTGGTACATGGCTCAAGTCAGAACAGAAGTGGGTACAGAGAATCAGGTCTGAACAGAAAATGCCCTGAGTATTTAAAATATAATTCATTTCACAGAAATATAGTTTATACACAACTCTTGGGGGAAAAATCTGCTAAAAAAATTGAGGCTCAAGTATTCTCTAATTAACATGAAAAGATGTGTCTACTGTGTTTGATTGTGAAGAACATTATGACTGTCACAGATACTCTGCTAATTGACCTGCTATTAAAGGATCTGGAACAGGGGACACCTGGGTGGCTCAGTCAGTTAAGCATCTGCCTTCAGCTTGGGCCATGATCCTGGGGTCCTGGGACAGAGCCCCATGTCGGGCTCCCTGCTCAGCGGGGGGCCTGCTTCTCCCTCCCCCTCTGCCCTCCCACCCCCCATGCCGCTCTTGCTCTCTCTCTCTCTCTCAAATAAATAAATAAAATCTTGAAAAGATCTGGAACATTCTACGATGCATTTTATGAATATGTTTCCAGTAACAAAGAGGATGTAAAACTCAGACTCGAAGGATATTCATCACAGCTGGTCAACTCCCACTGTCTCACTGAAAATAACAAATATGAATCAACCCCCTCCCCACACAGAGACCACACTCCATGATGCGGTTGTGATTCATTTACTCACTATGCAAGTAACAGAGTAAGGCCAGTCACTCCTTTGCCTGTCATTTGCTGTGCTTATGACCAGAAGACAATCCTGCTCTAGCCTAGGGTTTAATACTAGAAGGCAGCTATCACTTCGAAAGCTCTTCTATCATCAGACCCTCAAAGGTGTCTTTACTGAGCCCTTATACTTGGGCAAGGGATTGGCTGGGTGAGGGACTGAAGAAATCAGCCCATCCCTGGCCTCTCAAAGTGCTTAGCACCGGACACAGGCACAGACAGACAGACAACTGTAATAGAGACCCACGAAACAGAGCAAGAGCTGCTGCATGGACTGGAAAGATCCAAGTACACCGAGTGTCTGCATTTGACCGGCCCTGGTCACAGGCAGGTTAGGAGAGCGAGCCTCCAGGACTGGGAAGAGATCACAGAGGGAGGCGCACAAACCCCAGAGGGCAGGGGTGAGGAGGGCAGGGCTGAGGGGTGCAGGCAGAGCAGGGCGAAGGGAAGGCTGGTGCTTGGGCAGGTAAGGTAGGCAGAGGAGGAAGCAGGGGGAGCCCCGGGGAGAAGGAGTGTCCTTGCTTAGCGTCCACGGTAGAACACAGAGGACGGGCTAACCCAGAACACAGTCTGGGTCCGCCAGGTGATGTGACGAGCCTGGGAAAGGAAGTGCGGGTCAGATGACATTGGAGGAGACCCGGATAAAGGAAGGGAAGAAGCCAAGTTCACAGCAAGTGTCAAGAGAAGGAGGATTGTCTGTGGGCGTAAGGAGCGTTTGCAGAACTCCAAGAAGTGCGCAGGGCCGGGTCAGGAAGAGCATCAGGGCCCCAGGGCCCTGCGCGGTGAGGGGAGGGCGGTCCAGGAAGTCACACAACTCATTACATAATCACCCCAATCTCGAGGGAACGCGCCCCCGCAGCGCCCGGGCTGGGTGGCACTGACGGCCCGCTCCCTGCCAAGGGTGACGGACACCGTCAAGGCTTAAATAATCAGGGCTGGGATGACAACATCTGCCATCAGAGGTGAACTTTTTAAAATTTTTGACTGTGGGAAGGTGCACATGATGCAAAATGTGCTATCTTTGTCATTTCAGATTTCTTTCTTTTTATTTGAGAGAGAGCGAGCACACGTGGACACAGCGGGAGGGCAGAGGGAGAGACTCTGCAGCAGACCCCCCCCTGAGCGTGGACCCCCCTGCCCCGCCCCCACCGTGGGGCTCAAGTCCACAACCCTGAGATCACAACCTGGGCTAAAATCAAGAGTCAGACGCTCAACTGACTGAGCCACCCAGGTGTTCCCCATGAATTTACTCTCTTAACCACTTTGCTGTAAGATTTTTTAGGAATAGATATTAGGCACAGAAAAAAAAAAATCTGACTTAGGTCAAGTGTGATGCAAAAAAAAAAAAAAAAAAAATCCCCCAAACGTACACTAACTTACGGCCTATTCAGTGTCTTGACATACTGGCCATTTCGACTCAGCAAGCATTCGGTGAGTGACTTCATCAGCGTCTTGGAAGGCATGTGTGGCCCCATCAGCATCGCCCCCCCCCCCAACCTGGGTTCCAGGTGTGCTCTTGAAGGAAAACCAGGAGCAGGGTGGCTGCACTCACTCTCTCCTCCCTCAGAAAGGGGCGCGTCAAAGCTCTATTGATTTCTGCTCAGCCCTCTTCCTTGCTTTCCTCACAATACGGTCATTATCTCTGTTCCTTGAAAAGAAAACATACGGCCCCAGGGAAAATGAAGAAATAACCTTGCATTTCAAAACTCCAATTGCAAGTGTCTTTGTCTCCCAGACAGATAAAGAGGGAAACAAGTTCGCAGCTGTGGGCTCCTTGAAAGGAAAGTGCCAGGACCCTTTGTTTCCTAAACACAGTAATTAGGAAGGCTTTGACTTGTCCTTGTATTATCAACCGAGAGGCTCCAGTGAATTCCCCTTTCTTCTCCCCGCGCCTGCCTTTTCCTTGCCTTTCCTTTCTTTTTTCTTTCATTTCTTTTTCTTTTCTTCCTTTCTCTGTTTCTCTCTTTCTTTCTCTCAACATCCTGATTTTTTTGAAGCTTGCATTCATTTGAGATGAGAGCTACTTTTCCGTTGTGCCCACCACTAAAGTCAACGACCCCTGTGCTTCCAAGAGCGCGCTGGCCTCAGAAGGCCAAGCCTCCTTCCAGGCCCGGCCTTCATTCTGGGGATGCACCGAGCTACTAAGACCACGAGCCCCCGACGTGGCCAGAGAAGGGACTAGCTGGTCCCTGGCCCTCAGAGAGAAGTCCAGCGCTTCTCAGACGTGCACAGAATTACCCAGAAATCGGATGATTTCAGTAGGTCTGGGGCAGGCCCTGAGATCCTGCATTTCTAACAGGCTCCCGGTTCTGCGGCAGCTGGTCTCGGTGTGGCAAGGTCAGAGATCATGTTAAAGACCAAGATCCAGAACTTTCTCATATAATGGATATTGAGAACCACCTCCCACTACTGGATACAGACGCCATTTATCTTGAGTGGGCGTGAAGGAAGAGTCGGCCCTTACGACACACCGCCTGTGTGCCAGGCACTATGCTGGAGGCTTTCCTTTCTCTCACTTCCTGCGTCCTGAAATAAGACAGAGTAACCAGCTAAAACAGTTAGGGGTGCAGCAAAGGCCCGTAGCAAAAGCTCAGATTCTTGTTGAACTGACGAATCATTTTTCCTGAAGGACCGCTGTGAGCTCCTAACTTCCCTTTCCAGAAGACACAATCGTTTTCTCCTAGCTCTGGATTAAACTCACACTTCCAAGCATGGGCTTAGAAGAGTTCCACCAATTTGGGGCAAAGTGAGAGCCACCCTGAGGGAAGGCGGTTGCAAAATTGAGCTTAGAAATCTCTTCCTGGCCTCAAATTCTCCTAATAGGGAGAGGAGAACATAGATCTGCCCAACCAGCACACAACACAGCTGGCCCGGCCTCAGGCCCGGGAATGGGTGCCCCTGGCCCTTTTCCTGAAGTCCCTCTGCATTCCTGGGGCAGGCAGAACGAGCGGCCTGTTGCTCACCCCTTCTGCACCGACCGGCCTGCGAGGGCCACTCTGCACCCTTAGGATAACAACCAGTCAGCGGTACATTCTGATCCTTTGCCTGTTTGCAATTTGACGTATATATAGGACCTTAAGGGCCTGGTCACCCGGACCCAACTGAGCCATGGAACTCATCTGAACTCATCGGAAGGGGACAATGTTTTGTTTTGTTTTAAAGATTTTACTTATTTATTTGAGAGAGAGAGAGATCACAAGTAGGCAGAGAGGCAGACAGAGAGTGGGAGGAAGCAGGCTTCCCACTGAACAGAGAGCCCAATGCGGGGCTCAATCCCAGGACCCTGAGATCCTGACCTGAGCGGAAGGCAGAGGCTTTAACCCACTGAGCCACCCAGGCGCCCTATGGGGGGCAATGTTTTATGATTTCATTAAAAATTTTTAAACCTTGGAGCCATTAGAAATTAAGGGTTAACTTTTAAGACAGATTTCAGGTATGCTCCCACTGAACTCAGCTGTCCCTGTGACTGGTCCTCCATTGTCAGAGGTCTGGGGTCTGTGTCCAAGTTTCTTGCTACTGGGTGTGGGTAATACAAACCCCACTGGGGACTCCTCCTCTCACGCCAAGGGAAAGCTCAAGACGTGATGGTGACCAGAGGCTAGGTATGTTCTGACTCTCCTGTTCAGAGCTTTTCTTTTACTGCTTAGGGCAGTGACTTCTACAACACTGAAAGATGGCCGTTCCGAATAGGAAGGATTCAGAAGCATGCTGCTGTAGAGACATCAAAATCGGAGTCAGGTCATTTGGGCCAAGAGAGGTGTCCCCAGATCCACTGTGATTATAGTAATGCTAAGCCATAGAGAACCTTTAGAAAGATAATAGAGCTGCATTTCACCTGTCTCCCCTCCCCTACCTCATTGGCACAGAACGGGGCAGGTGGCAAGACAGGGACACACTCAGGACGACGGTGAGTGATGGTCTGGTGTCTTCCCGGTGGGGGGAACACAGAGAAGTCAGAGATATCTCTGCACCAGGAAGTGGCAGGGGTGATTCAATATGTCACATTTCTTTTCCACCTGAGTCAGGGATCAACTGGCCAGGGACCCTGGACTGGGTACTCAGGGCGCTGGTTGAAACTTGACCTGCGTCAAGTCACAGCGTTTTTCTTTTTGCATAACAACGGTTAACAGAAGAAAGCTCTCATGAGGGAGCAGCCTGGTTATGGTATTTCCAAAGACACCGGAAAGCTTGCTTCGGTCCCGGCACTCCTGGAGGGTCTTGCTCAGGTCTTCAGCGGGTTGTGCAGTCGGCTGCGTGAGCGCTTTCCCTGAGCGGGGGAAGGCCCTGCCTCTGGAGGGGCTCTTAGGAGTTCCAGCTCCGCCACTTACAGGCTATGCGACCCGGGGCTCCCTGGGCCTCCCTCTCCCCCGTCCCGTCCAAGTGAGGATTAGAGTGAATGCACCAAGCACAGCCTGGCACCCAGAAGGGAGCCAACAGATGGCAGGTGTTTTTAATATAACCGATCCTACAATGTTAACGTCGAGCTGGCTCAGAATCTTTTTAGGGAATCCCAGGGTTTCCAGCAGGGGTTCTCAAGCTTACTGGTGCCTCAGAATCCCCTGGAGAGATTGTTTGACCCTGCCTCCAGAAGTTCTGATGCAGTGACATGGGGTAGGGCCTGGGAATGCGCATGTCTAACAAGCTCCCAGGTGGTGGGGATGCCGGACCCAGGGACCACACTGCCCACGGGGTCACATCTCAGCTCCTGAGGCTTGTCCACACAGCCCTTCACGACGAGTCAGCCCACACTCCCTCCACTGCCACGTCGGCCTGACCCTTTCCTGGTCTCTCTGGCCAGCCCTGGACTCCAGACATCAGGACTGGACTCAGCTTTCCCCTGTCTCCCGTGCCCCTTCCCCTGCTGCCTGCCCTCAGAGACACCCCCACCCTCCAGGACCAGGTCAGGAACTACGTGCTCAGTTCTCCAGTCGTCCCTCCGCCCTGCCCCGTGCTCCTGGCCATCTACTGGGTTCCTCTTTTGTAGGGATTTAGACCCTCGGCATTGCAAGGAGTGTGGACTGTCCTGTCTCATCTGCCTTCCCAGATGGGGAGCCTTCGGGTCAAGGGCATGTGGCAGAGGTCTGATGTTTTCCACGGGGTCTTCTGGCCTTCTGTTTGTATGTTTGTGATGTCTGTGAGTTTTTGCCACTAAGTAATAAATCAGGATCCACTGAATTGAAAGGAAAAAAAGCTGACAGAGAGGTTCAAGGAACCAGAATGAATAACTCTGGGCAGAGGGAAGTTGTGGGCAACAATCTTCAACAATGGAAACATTAAAATAAAGAACATTGACCAACTGATCTTTACCCCTCTGAAAGAACAAATTTGAGGAAATGGGGTCAAACTGTGACATATTCAATTTAGGTCTGCTATAGGGAAGTTCCTGATATAGGGAATTACGAACAGGGAGCTGGCTTAGCGAAGGCGGATGTGAAAAATCTCCAGTCTGCTCTAAGATGGAACAGATTCTCGATTACCGGGGAAGTTTTCGACGTGATTCTGCTTTAATATCTTGGGTACAAAGTTGAGGGGAGGGAAGGGCCCTGTATACAGATTTCTTTTAACTAGACAGGGGTTTGGCAAGTTGTTCGTGCTACTTAAAGATACACACTGTCAAGTTCACTGCTATCCGCATTGCAAAGAGTAACAAATATTTTTTTAAAAAATCAATACCTTGGGGAAGTGGTTGGTTTTCCAACTCAGGGGTGTCATGGGAACCCACGCGGGCCAAACCCTGCGCGGCCAGTAGGATTTATGCACCACCGCAGGCCTCCCTGCCCACTTGCCAGGTTTAACCATCACATTCACGAAGAGTTAAGAGAGTTTTTCTTCCTCATTTTTAATGGAAAGTCTTCAAATTTCTGGTGGCGGGAGGAAGTGGCCCTTGCACTCTCCACAGAGAACAGGAAATGTAATGAGTTATTATTATTCTGATAAACTGGAAGCATAGTTTTTGCAGTCGGTTCTTCCTTCCACTTTGAAACCTGGCAGCTTTCAGACTGTGCTGGTGCCCGCCGGGCCTCCGTGTCACCTGCTCGGCTAGATTTGGGGTGGTGGAGGCGAGGCAGAAGGGAGCTGGGTAGAGAGAAAGGGAAACGCTTCTCGTAGGCACCACAATCCACTGGGAAAATGTGTTGTTTCTAAGTGCAAAGGATTTGCTGCGCCCTGGTTCCCAGGTAGATACGGTTTCTATTTAGGAGCAGGGGACACATTCGAGGCCAGTGCAGGAGGACCGCAGGTCAGGTCACACCTGCTTTAATGATGGACCCTCTGGGATCCCTGGCCCCTTATCTCTCTCTTGCCTGAGTCTGAGAGTTTCAGATTCTGCCTACATCCTGAACTTCTGATTAAAAGACACCTTTAAGTCAGGAAATGGCTCTAAATTCCAGCGCACACTAATTTCCCGTGGATCCTAGTGCCTTGGGGGCTCTCAGCTTGTTTACCTCGCTGGAGGGTGATGAACTTTGTCTCTCCACACAGTAAAATAATCCAAAGCAGCTGGAATTCACTGGCCTAAAATTCATTTCTTACTGGCTTAGGGAAAAAAAAAATCCTTCTTGACTTGAACCTGGGACAGAAGTCTCCTTAATGAGCTGTGAGAAACACAGTTCAAATGGTCAGCTATTTTACTCTGACACCCATCACATCTTTTTTTTTTTTTTTTTTAAAGTATTCAGTCCAACCACATCCTTTGCCCCTGTATTGTGGGCGCCTAGCACTGCTCGGCTAGCTTTGAAATCACTCCTGCACTTGGCTTCTCCTTTCTCTTGCCATTACACCGACCTGATTCCAGCCTTCACTGGCTCTCCCCCCAAACCAGGGCAGTGGCCTCCTTACTGCCCCCCCCGGACCCACCCCGACCCCCTTCCTTGTAACGCGCAAATCTGAGCATGACCCTCCCCAGCCCACAGAGCAGCCAGATAAAATCTGAACTATTTTGCTTGCATAGAAGTCTCTCCAGGGCTGGCTCTCTCTCTCCCCACATGTCCTTGGGAGTCCAGGAGCACGGTCCTTTTTAGAGTTCCCCGAAAACCCTGCACTGTCACGTCTCCTGGCATCAGCCGCCCGGGGTCCCCCAGCCCAAATGCTGCCCCCTTGTCCCTCCTTCTGGGCTTTAGATGTACAAGACCGGACCATGAGGAAGAAGGAGCTCTTCTCTCAAGCAGGTTAAAGCACTCCTCGTCCCGGGGCCGCCACACTTGGAAAATGCTCCGAGTAAGCAGGCCTCCTCCCCGAATCTCTGTGCGCAGGTCTAGCTGTGTGCCTCCTGGAGAGGGGGTGTGTGGGGGGGGGTGGCTATGGCCCTGGTCTCTGTCTCCTCTGCCTGTTGCAGAGTGTCCCACATGCCGTAGTAAGTGCTCATTTTGTTGAAATACATGAACACAGATTCGCTGTCACTTCTCACTCTTGGGTCCCCTGTTCTCGATGCAGCAGCCCGCGGACATGAAAGGCTGGGAAGGGGCCAGGCAGAGGAGGGGGCCCAGGCGGCGAATGCGGACGTCAGGTTATCGGCACACATCCCTGAAGCATGTGCTTCCAACTGCTGACGGGGGGGGGGGGGGGGGGTGGGGGGTGGGGTGTGTGTGTGTGTGTGTGTGTGTGTGTGTGTGTGTGTGTGTGTGCGCGCGCGCGCGCGCGCACTGCTGTGAGAACGGCAGAGGCAGGAACAGCGCGCCGGCCCGCCCGCCCTTGACTTCAGAGACAGCGGGGAAGCCTGCAGGGGTGCGCGGGCAGGTCGGTCTGGGTGGCAGGAAACAGACGGAGCGCGCCTCTCGGAATGAGGACAGAGATATGGGGCCGTGCGTAATCTCACTCGCCGCCCACTCCGGGCTCAACCTCAAAAGCTCACTGCGAACTTCAGACCGACCAAGTCTTTTGTTTTGCTGAAGCCCACTGTCTCACTCTTGGTTTCTCCGGACTCCGTGTTCTCGGGGCAGAAAACATGAAAGGAGTTTCTAGCGGTGGACCCTGCGGGAAGCCCACCCCACTTCAAGCAGAGAGAAGCACAAAGAGAAAGGGACTGACTTCTGCCGACCAGGTGGAGAGCCTGGCAGTGCCTGTTGCTGGGGTGGGGACACTCACCTGCTGGGCAGAATGCTTCCCAGACCAGCTCTGGGTGCGTGGAGGTGGGGTCAGGTTGCCTTAGGCCCCGTGAGGGGTGCTTCCCTTGCGGGCTAGGGTTGGGATGCTGCCGGGAGAGGGAGACGGCGGACTGGCAGTCTGGGGAGGCCACCCGACAGGGCGGGCAGGTGCCCTTGGGAGTGAAACACCTGGAGAGCCAATGACCATCAGGGTGCAGACCCATATCAGCAAAAAAAACAAACAAACAAAAAAAAACCCCAAAACCTAACCAAGACAAAACAAAAATGGCCTAGACAACAGACAACACCTCTGGCACCTTAGACACACCGTGTGGGAAAAACAATATTAGTTTTTCTCTGTACTTCAAAAATAGGAAAATACAACGGGGGAAATTTTAATACTGACATGGTGATAAAGTTCACGCAGCACCTTCTCAACACAACACTCTCTGCAAAGGAGGCCCTGGTCTGGAACTCCCCTTTTCATGGCCTCATAAAGCACTGATTTATTGACCTTCAAAGATACACCTTTATTGTTTCAGTTTTCCTGGTGTAAGAATTTCTGGTAGATAACTGAAAAAGCAAGCTCATATTTCCTTATCAACACAGAGAATGTGTTTATATTACAGATCTGCCGTGGTGGGGGTGGGGGAGTAGTGGGAAGGAAGTAGCAGGCGAGGCATTTGAAATACTCTGTTATCAACAGAATGGACCAGAAGACCACCGATCTACACGTTTGTCGTTCTCCAAAGTATTAACCTATAGCCAAGTCTTCTCTCTAGGACAGGAGGGGGCAGAAGGACAGTGAGCAGGTGCCTCTCCAAAGCCTACAGCTCCCCTCTAGGGGATTTCCTCCGTGGGGTCTCCCCACAGGCTTTTCCAGGGCCCTGTGGCTTCTCTGTCTCTGATGACTCTACCTTACCACCTCAGCAAAGGCCATATGAAAGCTAGCTCAGAAACTGTAGGTGTTTAATGTCTTGTCTGTTGTGGGTTTTCCTGATTAAGTGCTTTGTAGTATTTATAAAGTCATTAAAAAAAAAAAAAAGTGAAGTTTTGTTTTTGTTTTTGTTTTTGATTTTTTTAAGATTCCTTTAAGCCTGAACCACTCACACCACCCTCTTGACTAGAAAGCTTCCTTTCCCCAACAGCCTCTTGGCTTCAATCCCTCTCTGGCCCTTGATTCCCTGTCCATGCTGTAAAGACTACTCAGGAAAAACCCCTTCCTCCAGAAGTCCACCCTGATTGCTCTGGCTGTACTGGTTCCCTCCTGCTCTCCGCCCCCACGCTGCACTTCCTTGATCACATGCTGCCTTATTATTATTACAGGTTCATCCGTCTAGTCCTCTGACTAGACAGTGGCCTGTGAACGCTGTTGTCTCCGTCCTGTTTCTCATGAGCCTGAAGTCACAAGCCATAAACCTTTGTCCGCCTGGGTCTGAATGGGTCTGCCCTGAGGTCTTAGATAACTGGGGACAAAAACCGGCTTCGTCTAATCAGTGACCTTAGCGAAAACAGCAGTGAGCTTCTCTATTTTCTTACTTGGAATAAACAGCAGAACTATCAACATAAAACCATAAAGCGTTGTTGTCTGTGGGCAAACACTGAAAACAAATTCCCTCACAGATACAGGCAGACAGAGGTTTTAAAAGGCAAAACTTGGGGTGCCTGGGTGGCTCAGTGGGCTAAGCCTCTGGTTTTGGCTCAGGTCATGATCCCAGGGTCCTGGGACAGAGCCCCGCATTGGATTCTCTGCTCAGCAGGGAGCCTGCTTCCCCCCCACCTCTCTGCCTGCCTCTCTGCCTTCTTGTGATCTCTGTCAAATAAACAAATAAAATCTTTAAAAATAAATAAATAAAGGGCAAAACTTTCAGCCTTCCAGGGACATTTCTATCTATCTACCATAATGTCGATGAAACGAAATAGTTTCATTCAAAAAAAAGTCGTAGATAAAGCACTTTCTAGAAGCCAGGTTTGTCAGCGATTTTATAGAAAGCAATATTCTTGCCTCTCACTCAGCGTTCTTCAAGCCGTGCCCAGGGTGTGGTGGCTAATGCCAGTGGACTGCCGAAGCCATTCCCTTTTTTGAGCACGTAGAATAGGTTGGCCCAAGAAGCAGTCATGAAACACGCAGAGAGCCACACGCTGCGAGAACACACCACGTTACCATCTGTGGATCATAACCGCCACGGTTCCAGCACCTGGCTCCACCTTGCAGAACGGAAGGATTCCCACTGGCGACACTGGGCACAAACTCCTATCATTCGATTGGAATTGTCGAAGTATCATTGGTTTCCTGTTTAGGGGTGATTCAAAACTGCACCGAATTCGAGTGGCCAAAAGGGAAAGGGAGGGGAAACAGCACTTGTTGAAAGCTATCTCCGAAAAATAGATTTGTTTTGGAGGCATCAGCGGCTCATATCAGACCTACCACGTTGAATGAAGAGATGTTATGTGCATAGTTTTTGCAATAGCAGCGTGAGATGCGTTTTTGAAACTGCAGACTGGGTAGGTTTTTCTCAGGTAGCTAACTGTTTAAATGAGGCAGCACCCTGTCCAACCTGTCCAGCACTTCATTAAGCAACACCTGACATGCTTAAAATGAAAAAATTCCATTAGGTTTTTCCGCCTTCTTTTCCCTCAATCATTCTAAGAGACCCATACCCATAGGAGCGGAATAGAATGCACCTTCCAGAGAGTTCTCTGCTGGAGCCTACCTCACATTCCTATTACTTTTGTCAAGACTTCAAATCCCAAGCCAGCTTCCCCCCACCCCAAACACACGGAGTTCTGGGCCCTTCTGCCTCAATCTGACGGTAACAGAGAAGGGAAATCTGAATCTGCTGAAAACCAAGAAAACCACCACCATTTACTCTTCCCTCTGAGGAACTTCCAAGTATACAAGGTTTTTATAGCTTTTGCGGTGCTGGGGTTGCTGCTCTGTAGCTCTCCTCCAGGAGGACAGAAAACCAGGAACCAGTTTATTTATTGGCAACGGTACTGAGTGATGTGGTCACGAAACTTCTTTCTGAAAACCAGGCGGCAACAAGGATCTGAGGGGAGGTTCATCTCCTGGCACGTCGCCCTCTTCACGCCAAAGCCAAGCAGCCCTCCCAAGGGCAAGGGCTGATGGCCCGGAATGGGGGGGCGGAGCCCGGGGAACATCCCGGGCTGGGGAGCCCCAGCGAGGATGAGCCCCGCGCCGCTGGGCTTGCCTGCGTCCCAGCCCCAGCCTGAGCCGAGGGCGCAGTTCGGGCTCCCCCCGCCCCCGCCCCCAGAGCCTGAAGCACCCAAGGGCCTTGGTTTTCCCAACAGCCAACAGTGTTCTGTCCTAAAGTCATCAAAGTTGTTTCCAAGGACAAGTGATTCTAGGGTTATTCCGGGCCAGAGCCTGAGCTGGTGGACCTGAAGCTGTCGGGGGGGCGGCGGGGGGGACATAAAAAACAGGATGGGGGCCTAAAAAGGAAATCTTCTGTCCGCTTTCCCGCAGAAACTGCCAAATTCGGTTTCACCGCGCGCTCCAGACATCCCCATGAGGCGACTGGCCTTGCTCTCTCGGTCTTCGGATGACCAGGGAAACTGAGGCGGGGAGAGGGTGCGAAGCCGGGTGGAGGGCCCGGCCTAGCGCTCCCGCGGGGCTCGGACTGGCCCGGAAGCACCGGCTGGACGCGGGAGCGCTCGGCCAAGGCGGGCACGTCCGCGGCTCCGAACTTTCCCGCTCGCTGACTGCGTGCGCGGGGGACGCCCCGCAGCGGCCTGGGAACCTGGATAACTGACCTCAAAGCCCGCCGCGCAGTGGGCATTCGGAAGCCCGTGTCCGGGTGCTGGGGCCCCGCGACCCCGGGTTCTGCCCCCATCACCCCTCCACTCGCCCTCCCGTCGCTCCACCGTCCAAGCCGCGGAGCCCCTTTCCGCCGCCTCCCGCGTCTCCGCCCGGGTCCCAGGACGCCTCGCAGCCCCGGCGCCCGGGTCCCTCCCCGGCTCCCAAGGAGGCGTCGCGCGCCGGCCCCGGTGCGCAGGGAGCGGGAGCGGGAGCGGGAGCGGGAGCGGGACCCGGAGCCGGGGCGGGGGCCGGAGCGGGAGCGGGAGCGGCAGCGGCAGCGGCAGCGGCCTCGGCCTCCTTACCTGCAGCGGGCCGAGCAGCGCGCAGACGGTGAGCAGCGCGGGCAGCGGGCGGCGCCGCCGGGCGCGCGGGGCCATGGCGCGGTGGGCGGGCGGGCGCCGCGCTCTGCGGCCTCTGCGGCCGGGGCTGCGCGCCTGTCTGGGACCCGGGGGTCGGCCCGCCCCGCCGCCGCCCCGCCCCGCCCCGCCCCGCCCCGCCACCTGTCCCCGCCCGCCCGCCCGCGCGGCGCCCCCTCCGGCCGGAGCTCGGGCCGCGCCCGCCAGGTGGTGCCCGAGCGCAGGGCGCTCGTCTTCCGACCCTCGGGTGCGCGGGCGGACCCCGGCGGCTGGGAGGCGAGGGTGGCGGGGACGATCGGAGGGTTGGCCGCCCCGCCGCCCGCACCCCCTGCGGCATCGCCCGGAGCTTCCACGCCGCGGCTCTTCGTGCCGCCGGTGGCCGCAGGAGCTGGCCTGGCCTGCGCCGTCGTCCGCGCTCGCGGGCACGGGCCTGTCTGCGCCCAGACCTCCGGGGCCGGCTTCCCGGGGACGGAGGGCAGCGGCGGCCGCCTGGAGCCCGCGCTGTCGGCCCTGGTAGACCGAGCCTCCCCGGCGAGGCTGGATGCCACCCCCCACCCCGGAATTAACCAGAAGAGGCTCGACCTTCGGTGGGCATTTCGTGGACGGCTGCGCAAAGGTCACCGCGGTAGACCGTCCCGCACGCTTCCTACCAGCCTCCTTCAGAGTTTCCCGGCCCGCAGCCGGTTTTTCTCGCCTCGCCTCCAGGATCTTTCTCCGGGGTGCCAGCCGCCACCCTGTTCCCGCCCCCGCCAAGACACCTGCCTTGCCGCGTCCCTCTCCAGGTCTAGAAGCAGCCACTGCTCGGGGCGCTGCACCTGTTCTCACCTTGTCCTTGCTGGGGAGGGCATCTTCCCTCACACGGCGCTGGACGCGCGCACACACCCGCTGCTTTGAACAGATAACTTTTTGATTGAAAATACTTGTCCGGTGTCCACAGAAATACTTGTCCGGTGTTCTGTAGTTCTTGACAACTCTCGACTTGCCTTACTTCTGGCCCAGCGCATGGTGTAGCCTAGTGAATGTTCTCTGTGATCTTCCGCCGCTGTTAGGTCAGGTGGGTTTCAACGTCAATTAGGTCAAATTGCTTGAAATATCATTTTCTACTTGTTCTGAGAAAACTGGAAATTTACAATAACTGTGGGTTTATTTCTTTTTCCCTTTCGGTTCTCAACCTCCCCGCCCCCCCCCCCTTGTTTTTAAAGCTCAGACTATAGGCATAAACATCTCGAATTATCACGTCTTCTTGATGAATTGACTTTTCATCATTATTTATTATAGGTCCTCCTTGACCCATGATAAAACTTTGGGTTCTGAGGTGCCTGGGTGGCTCAGTTGGTTAAGCATCTGCCTTCCCTCAGGTCATGATCCCAGGTCCTGGAATTGAGCCCAGCCTGGGTCCTCCCTGCTCAGTGGGGAGCCTGCTTCTCCCTCTGCTCCCCACTTGTGTGCTCTTCTCTCAAATACATAAAAAAATAAATAAATAAAAATCTTAAAAAAAAAAAAACTTTCAGTTCTGAAGTCTACTTTCATGTTAGTTACATAGCCACTTCACCTTATGAATAGCATTTACATGGGACATATCATCCTTTTTTTAAACATTTAAAATAGAAACTTAAAGGAAACATCAGCCTTTTCTGCCCATGGATGCTGGCGAGTAAGCATCGAAAAGTCTCCCCTCCAATGTCAGGCCTAAGTCAGAGTCTCCCAAAGAGCCTGAAGAGCTGTGGAAACTCTTCATGAGAGCTCTGAGCTTTGAAACAACTGACGAGAGTCGGAGGAGCTATTTTGAACAACGCAGAAAGCTCACAGACTGTGTGGTAAGGAGAGACCCAAACACCAAGCAGAACAGAGGCTTTGGGCTGTTTGTCGGGTTTGCCACTGTGAAGGAGGGAAATACAGCCATGAATGCAAGGCCACATAAGGGGAATGATCTCAAGAGAAGATTCTGGAAGACCTGGTGCCCACTTAACTGTAAAAAAAGATTTTTGTGGGTGGCATAAAGAAGGCACTGAAGAGCGTCATCTGAGAGATTGTTTTGAACAGCGTGAGAACATTGAAGTGATTGAAATCATGACTGACTGAGGCAGTGGCAACGAGAGAGGCTTTGCTCTGTTAGCACTTGGGGACCATGACTCTGTAGATAAGACTGTCATTCAAAAAGACCACACTGTGAATGGCCACAACTGGGAAGTAAGGGTAGCCCCAGCTAACTAAGCTCGTGCTTCATCCGGCCTAAGAGGTGGACGTGGTTCTGGAGACTTTGGTGGTGGCCGTGGAGGTGGTTTTGGTGGAAAAGACCACTTTGGCCATGGAGGGAACTTCAGTGGGCATGGTGGCTTTGGTGGCAGTGTGGTGGTGGCAGGTATGGTGGCGCGGGAATGGCTATGATGGATTTGTTAGTGTTGGAAGCAGTTTTGGAAGTGGCGGAAGTTAGAATGAGTTTAGCAATGACAACAATCAATCTTCACATTTGGGGCCCTTGAAAGGAGGAAATTGTGGAGGCAGAATGTGCCTCTGGCATCTATGGTGGTGGAAGCTGATCCTTTGCCAAACCACGAAACCAAGGTGGCTGTGGTGGTTCCCGCAGCAGTGGTAGCTAATGGCAGTGGCAGACAGTTTTCATTCCTGCGAGGAAGCAAAACTGAGCAGGAGAGGAGAGCCAGAGAAGCGACGTGGAAACCACTTGCACCAGATCCGTGAACTCAGCCAAGCACAGTGGTAGTGGGGCCGAGTTGCTACAAAGAAGACATGTTTCAGAAAATACTCACGTGTATGGGCAAAAAGCTTGAGGACCGTATTTGTTAATTGTCTAACAGGTTATTTTAGTTTCTATCCTGTGGAAAATGTAAAGCATTCCAAAAAAGGTCTTTAGGTTTTTGTTTGTTTGTTTGTTTTTTCACCCATGCTGTTGATTGCTAAATGTAATTGTCTAATCATGACATTGAATAAACGTGTTTTTTTAAAAAAATGTGCTGTGTAAAATTAGTCTACTTGAAGTCATCTTGGTAAACTACCCCAAATAGGGTGAAGCTAGAATTCCTTCAGGGAGATGCCAGGTTCCATTTGAAATTTACTTGCAAACTGCTTGGGCACAGAAGCCATTGTCTCCACAAACTTTGGTGTTGTTGAACTGAAATTTAATGTGTTGTGACATGGAGTTCACCATTAAAAGGGTCACCTAAGGAAAGTCATGGAGTTTATTTGGTTATTTGGCTAGTATGATTGTTGGCACATGCTATACAATATATCTAAATTGAATTATGGTATCAGATAAAGTTATAGATGGGATTAAAGCTTATGTATCATTCAATGTGCATAATCAATAAGTGATTTAATAGCCTCTTGATAATAATAAAAAAAAATCACTTTTGTTGACAAGTTAAGGCCACAATGGACAGCTTCACGGAACAATGGAAATAGGACAGTCCCAAGACAAGAGAGTGCAAAATTTCAGCAGACAGGTTAGTAATCTTCACCTTCGTCCTCTCCCTGAGTACTACCCACTCCATCCTCCTCATAATCCTTCTCAAGGGCAGCCATGTCCTCATGGACCTCAGAAAAATTTCTTCTGCCATGCCCTCATCCACATACCAGTGAACAAAGGCGAGATTGCCATACATCAGATCAACCTTGTGGTCCAGGCAAGCCCAGTCCTCAGCAATGGCTGTGGTGTTGTACTGTACTCCACCAGGTACTAGAGTGGGAGGCTGGTAATTAATGGGAACTTGGAAGCCAGTAGGACGCTAGTCCACAAACTGGATGGTACACTTGGTCTTGATGGTGGCAGTGGCAACATTGACATCTTTGGGAATCTTGTCGCCATGACACAACAGGCAGCAAGTCATGTGTTTACCACAGCAGGGGGCACATTTCCCCATCTGGTTGGCTGGCTCAGAGCATGCACCTGTGGTTTCTGCTACAGTTAGCTATTCTTGGTAGGCTTTCTCAGCAGACATAACTGGGACACATGTAGCCGGAGAGAAGTAAATGTGGCAATAAAGGCACCAGGATGGTCAATTCAACAAATCTGAGAGAAGCAGTGGTGGAGGACACAATCTGACTGATCAGCTTACTTATTAGTGCAGGTTGGGCATTCAGTATTGAGGTTTCTAAGATAGATGTCGTAGATGGGCTCGATTGTGCCCATGAAGGCACAGTCAGAGCGCTCCAGGGTGGGGTGGGGAGTGAGGATGGAGTTGTGGGGCTCAACTACAGCTGTAAAAGCCCGGGGGCGGGTAAATGGAGAACTCCAGCTTGGACTTCTCTCCATAACTGACAGGTTCCATCAACAGGGAATTGGACCTAGAACCAGTACCACTACGAAAGCTGTGGGAAAACAAGCAGCCCTGAAAATCTGTGTCCTGGTTTGAATTTGGTCCAAGGTGAAGTCAATGATCTCCTTGCCAATTGTGTAGTGCCTAGGGCCATAGTTATTGGTAGCATCTTTCTTGCCTGGGATGAGCTACTCAGGGTGGAAGAGATCGTGGTAGGTTCTGGTACAAACTTCATCAATGATGGTGGGCTTCGGGTCTACAAACACTGCCCTACCAACAACTGTCTCAGTGAAAGAGTCATCTCCTCCCCCAGTGGTGTCACTTGGCATCTGGCCATCAGGTTGGACACCTGTTCCAGGCAATGGAGTTCCCAGCAGTCATTGCCCATCTGCACACCAGCCAGGCCACCACAGATAGAGATGCCTGATACTTGTAGGGCTCTGTAGGGCGGGAGAAGGCAAGGGGAGGGTGACAAGGACCTCTCACTGACAGACTACCAGGGATTCCAGAGGAGAAACGGTGAGACGCAGGCCAGCCTGGAGGGCCCCAATATATCACCCTCCCTCCCTACCATGCTCTCAGCCAAGTGGCCAGAGGGTGGACACTGGACCTCACGCAAGCCTCTGCAGCCCTACCTCTGAGACCCTGGGACTCTGGCCCCACATGGTTGTCTTGGCCTGAAGGTGTAAGATGCTGCTTGGGGAGTTCAAAGGTTCAAAGCAAACTCCTCTGAAGGAGCCAGAACTAGGAAGGGGAGGGGATATCCTGGGGCCACAGAAGGGCCAGTGGGATGAGGACGAGGATGGAGATGGCTATTGGAAGGTTCAGAAAGGTGAAGCATCTGCCCTGTCCTCAGTGGGTTTCAGGGGTGTGTCAGGTAGGCAAAGCCCAGGTGAGTAGAGGCACCAGGTAAAGAAAGTCATGGGCCGAGTCTCGAAAGTGCAGACCCTCTAGCTCCATCATGTCCCTGGGCCCTGGACCCTCTATTTCAATTTATATCTATGTAAAGTGACAGCATATAATTGGGTCTTGCTTTTTCATGTTATCCATTTTGACAGGCTCTATCTTTTGAGTTTTCAGATCATTCACATTTAATGTGACTATATAGATGGTGAAATTCGAGTCTACTATCTTGCTATTTGTTTTCTGTTTGTTCCGTCTTTGTTCCAATGTCCTCATCTTCTTTTGGGCTCTTAGGATTCCATTTTGTCTCCACTGTTAGCTTACTTTATATACCTGCTTATTTTTTTTTAGCTCTGGATTTACAACATGCATCTGTAACTTGTCACAGTCCACCTTCAGATACAATTCTGTCCCCTGACGTATAGTGTAAGGACTGTAGAGCAGCACACTTCCATTTCCCCTTCCCAGCTTTGTGCTACTGTAGTCAGACCCCTTGTTTTGCATTGTAACTCCCGACTGTGCAGCCTGCCCAGCTACTTCGGGGCTTTTGGAAAATGCTCTGACAGTGTTGCCTTTAAAAACTTAGAAGTTCAGGGGCTCCTGGGTGGCTCAGCGGGTTAAGCCTCTGCCTTTGGCTCGGGTCATGATCTCAGGGTCCTGGGATCCAGCCCCCATCAGGCTCTCTGCTCAGTGGGGAGCCTGCTTCCTGCACACACCCCCACCTGACTCTCTGCCTACTTGTGATCTGTCTCTCTAAAAAAAAATTTAAAAAAATAAAAAAAATTAGAAGTGCAAATATCCTCTAAAAAAGCAATTCCATGTCTAGGACTCTAATATATCAAGACATAAAGAGAGATATACAAGGATGCCTATTTACCTTAGCATTTTTGTAAAACCAAAAAAAAAAAAAAAAGAGGAAAATGTGAGTGTTCTTGGAGAAATGGTAGAAAAAATTCTAGTGCCTTGTAGTTTAGAGTATAAGGCAGCTGGTTTCGGAAAGATGTCTATCATATACTAAGTAAAAGAAGCAAGTTACAGAGTAATATCCCATGTTTGTAAACAATTATAAAAATGATTTTATCCATAGATGTAAAGGAAGTTTCTAGAAAGACAATAATAATAGCAAACACCAATAGCATACTTAAGCATGCAAGTTTATTTAATCCTTGCCACAGCCTTGTAAGGAATATCATTATTATTAGTCCCATTTTACAGATGAGGAAACTGAGGCACAGAGTGGTTAACAACTTGCTTTAGGGTTACTTGCCAATGTGGCAGAACTGGGATTCAAACCCTGGTTATCTGGCTCTCGAGTGTTATTCTGACTTATGAGGCACCAATTTTTAGTATCAGGTATGCTGATGAAGAGAAAGGAGAAAATAACAACTTTATTTAGTTATCTGGACTACTGTTGTCTGGAATATGGAGAAAGGCTTTCTAGAAAAAGATAATGGTGTGAAAGCCAGAGGAGATTAGGATTTTGCTACAAGGAACTGACTCGTGGAGAGGGTACTTTCACTGTGGCACTTCATGAGAAATACCAAGGCTTATTCCTGGCACATTTCCAACATTACCCCCTTCTTTTCTCAAAAAAGATGAAAGGACTTAAACTTCTGCTTGGAAAGCCCCAGAGGTGAGTGTGCTGGTTTTGGAAGCACTTTGAACAATAGAATGCCCATGTTAACACATTAAACCTACTAGCAAAAAAAAAAAAAAAAAAAAGAGCTTAATTTTAACAAAACAAAATTACTCTTTGGAGACTCTATTTCTATATTCACAGAACTATCACTCACATAATTCAAATATTTTATAAATATTAATGTAGAATACCATTTGTTAACAAAATCCACTAAAACGGACGTGAGGATGTCCTCTTTCCTATAAAAAGAACATTATTATTAGGAACATGAAAGTTATTTCAAATAGTTTTTTTCTCTTAAGTGAAGGACGTACATATTACAGTCAGGTTGTTCATCGTTCACAGAAACTAGTTTAAATGTTACTTATGATTTAAGAAACCCCACATTTACCAGCACATGTACAATTAAATTTTGGTTATATGTAATAAATAAAAATACATTTTAGGCAAAAGATATTTTACTATATAGTAAAGTTAAATGTTTCTGATTTTAAAAAGTAATCAGCTGACAATGAATTGTACTTACTTGTACTAAGGAAAAACAAAGTACATTACGCAAATACAGGAATCATAGGTTTATATGAAAACTCTTCTTTATGGATAGTGTGCATCTCACCCTGGAAATCCCCACCACTTCCCACTTCTGCAAGAACTCTTCAGTTTTCAGAATCACAAAGGTAACGTAAAAATGTAGCTATCATTTTTGTTTCTAGTGGATAGCTTTTAAGTCTTATATTACAGCTTAATGTAATATTTTAATCTTAATGTAACATTTTAATCTTCATTTAAGCAGCAGCAAAAAGACATGATCTTCCTAATGAAATCCTTATTTTTTGACATGGTAACATCAAATAGTTACTGTTACTGTGGTAAGGAGCTAAGGAGAATACATTTAAAAAGTGAAGTTATTGGGGCCCCTGGGTAGCTCAGTGGGTTAAGCCGCTGCCTTCGGCTCAGGTCATGATCTCAGGGTCCTGGGATCGAGTCTCACATCGGGCTCTCTGCTCAGCAGAGAGCCTGCTTCCCTCTCTCTCTCTGCCTGCCTGTCTACTTGTGATCTCTCTCTGTCAAATAAATAAATAAAATCTTAAAAAATACTTATATAAAAAAGCGAAGTTATTAAATAAGTGTAGGGCTTTACAAGTCTTTCTTGCAGTGAAAACTTACTAATAAACACAAACGTTTTCCTTACCTACCCTGTTATGCTCTGTTCTTCTTCTCATCTTGCCCATAAAACACTTTTTAAACAAAAGTAAGGCATTGATAAATGAGTGTTGATTCAGAGATAAATTAAGGCACAATACTATCCGTAACGATACCCGAACAGAACACGAGAATTTATGAGAAATTTTGATCTGAATACATGGAAACCTATCTTGCTTGCTTTGGTAGACAAGAATTTTTTTTTTTTTTTTTTAGTTCTATGGATTTGGTATTCAAAATAAACGCATTTCTGAACTGAACTGTAAAACTAGTAGTTATCACTACTGTTTGGATATTTTGCTATAGATAAAATGGTTTCAAGTGAAACAGATACTTCCCTTCTTCTTAACCCTACTTTAGTGATTCGAGGGACAAAGCAGCTGTATGTCCCTTACATATGAACACAAAGACAGGTATTCTCCTATATGCCGTTGGCCACTTCTGCTTTCAGACTGGTCAGGTTCAGACTGGCCATAATAGACCACTCATGCTTCAGTCTAGATGGAGACAGAATGGTTTCTTTTCAGCAATACTTTTATTGAAGTAGATCATACATCAAATGTACAGCATGGCCAATTTTCATGAAATGAAGATGTACGCGGAGCCAGCACCCAAATCATGAAGTAGAACAGAACCACCAAAGCCCCTTTAATCATTACCCCCTCATCTTTCTTGATAGATTTAATTAGAATACCAGTGATTCATTTTGTCTGCTTTAGGGCTTTATATAAATGGAGTCTGCAACATAGTATTATCTTGTGCATAATTTTTTTAAAAAGATCTTATTTATTTATTTGACAGAGAGACAGATCACAAGTAGGCAGAGAGGCAGGCAGAGAGAGAGAGGAGGAAGCAGGCTCCCTGCTGAGCAAAAAGCCCGATATGGGGCTTGATCCCAGGACGCTGGGATCATGACCTAAGTCAAAGGCAGAGGCTTTAACCCACTGAGCCACCAGGTACCCCTTGTGCATAGTTTTTGCTCGTGTTTGTGGGAGTCATCGAGCTCATGACGGCATGGTTTCCGTTGTATGAAACCATGTATGGTTCGTCAGAGAGCCTGCTTCCCTCTCTCTCTCTGCCTGCCTGTCTACTTGTGATCTCTCTCTGTCAAATAAATAAATAAAATATACCCCTTTTCAGTTGTCATTTTACTGGTGAAGGGTATTTGGGTTATTTCTCATGTTGGTGGAATTAGGTTGCTGATATTTAGTTTAAGAGTTTTCATATCGAAGAGATTGGCCCGTCATTATCCTTTTTGAATTGGGTCAATTTATGGTGTCGGGATGTTGCTGGGCAAGACTGTGAAATACATGGAAAAACTCTGAAAGGATGTGTAAGAATGCCTTTATTTTCTTCTTAACTATTTGGTAGAACTCACTGAAGAAGCCACATGGGCACTGGGGTTTCTTCGTGGCATAGCTTGAAGTCACAAGGTTAGTTTCTTTAATAGATCTAGAGCTACTGAGATTTGTTTCTTCTTGTGTTGGGTTTTTAAAGCTTTTGTTTTTTTAAATGTAGCTTGAACCCACAACCTTAAGATCAAGAGTCACATGTTCTACTGACTGAGCCGGCCAGGTGCCCCTTTGTGTTGGAAACAGGAATATGTCCTTCCATCTTAACTTTTTAATTTTATTGGTATGTAGGGTCACTTTCCTTTTGCTTGAATTATTTCTTATGGTTTTTCATTCGGTGTGGGTCTGCTGATAAAAAATTGTGTTTTTTGCGGTGTGTGTGTGTGTGCAAGTGTTGTCTAAAAATATCTTAGTTTGGGACGCCTGTATGGCTCAGTGGGTTAAGCCGCTGGCTTCGGCTCAGGTCATGATCCCAGAGTCCTGGGATCCAGTCCCGCATGGGCTCCTTGCTCGGCAGGGAGCCTGCTTCTCTCTCCGCCTCTGCCTGCCTCTCTGCCTGCTTGTGTGCTCTCTCTCGCTCTCCTTCTCTCTGACAAATAAATAAATAAAATATTTAAAAAAATAAATAAAAATATCTTAGTTCAACCTTCATTGTAAAAGATATTTTTGCAGAATATAGAATTCTAGGGTAGGAGTTATTTTCTTTCAGCATTTTATTTATTTATTTATTTTTATTTTAAGTAGGCTTCACACCCAATGTGATCACGACCCAGAGATCAAGAGTCGCATGTGCCACCCACTGGGCCAACCAGGTGCCCCTTCTTTCAGCTTTTTAAAGACATCGTTCTTTTGTTTCTATTGGTAAGCAAACTATCAGTCTTATAATTGCTGCTTTTCAGATTTTCTCTTTGTATTTGGTTTTCAGCAGGTTTACTGTGACATATGTAGACTTAGTTTTCTTGGAATCTATCCTGGTTTGTGGTTCGTTGACCTTCGTGATGGCTCGTCAGTTTGAGAGGATTCTTGGCCATTTTGCTTTTCAAATAATATTTCTACCCATTCTTTCTTTTCTCCTTCATATGACTTTTACCCTCTTTCCTGTATTTTGCATTTAAGAAAAAAAATCTGTGCTGCTTCCCATTTCCGGTTCTGCACACAGGGAGTTGCCACTCTGTCCTAACCACAAGTGAAAGGCCAGACACACTGAAAAATCCACACATCTTCTCAAAATCCATAAGTGAAGTGAGGTCACAGGGCATACTGCTGCCCCCCAAGTTAGAAACTGACAGGCAAATACAGAGAATCCCAAGTTACCAGCTCAGAAACTCATGAGCAGAAATCGCCCTGGGAACCAGTGCTGGGCAGGAAAACCCCAACGGCAATTGATGAATTGCTAGAGCCTCAGAGGGGGCAGGTCTGAGCGAAGAACTCTAGGAGGACCCAATTGTAGAGGGCTCCCCCTACTTTTGTAAGTTTTACCTTCAGGAGCTCAACCAGGTTCTCACAGTAAATATCCTAGAAATCTCCTGTGCTTCTGGCAGAGGGAGAGGAAAAGGTACCACTCTGAACTGGTTTTTCTGAACAAGGCCTGCCTTCAGGGGAAACTAGTTAACCAGAGCCTAACCTGATGGGTCTTATCAGAGCCAAACTAACCTGGTGAAGGGGGTTATCAAATTCCAACCTACTCTCACCCACCTGCCTCACTAAGGGGGGGAAGAAAAACTGAGAAATGCTTGTTAAGTTCACAGTCCAGGGGCACAAGCTCGCAAAAGGCTGAGGCCTTAATCGTAGAGGCATGGAATACTGGCTGCCTCCCGCACACCTTACTGCCACATTATTAAAGTTCTATTTACAGTAGTTCCATTTACCCAGCACAGAGTATCTGGCTATCAGGGAAAAATTGCAAGGCATACCAAATGGCAAAACATACAATTTGAAGAGACAGAACAAGCAGCAGAACCAGGCATGGCAGGGAAATGGGCATTACAGACGGGGAGCTGAAAATCAACTATGACGGATGTGCTAAGGACTCTAATGGATAAAGCACATAGCATGCAAGGACAGACGAGGGCTGTAAGCAGAGAGATGAAAATCCCAAGAAAGAACCAAAAAGGAACACTGGAGATGAAATACACTGCACAGAAAGGGAGAATGCCTTTAATGGGCTTATTAATAGATTGGATATGTCTGAGCAAAGAATCTCTGAACTTGACGATATCTCAACAGAAACTTCCAGAAATGAAAAGCAAACCGAAAACACTGGGCAGGGTGGAGGGCCCATAGCCCAGAACACAATATCCAAAACTCCGGGACAACTAAAAACTTATGCATAATGGACATACCAGAAGGAGAAGAAAGGGAGAAAGAAAACGGAAGAAATCTTTGAAACAATAATGACTGAGGATTCCCCCAAATTAATATCAGACACCAAACCACAGGTCTAAGAATCTCAGAGAATGCCAATCAGCATAAATGCTAGAAAAAATACACATAAGCATATTATTTTCAAACTACAGAAAGTCAAAGATAAAGTCCTGAAAGACAGAGGGGGAAAAATGTCTTACCTACAGAGATAAGAACTACTTCCAACTTCTCCTCAGAAACCATGCAAGTAAGAGAAGAGTGCAGAGACGAAAAGTGTTGAAAGAAATAACTAACTTAGAACTCTGTAACCTGTGAAATTACCCTTCAAAAGTGAAGGAGAAATAAAGACTTTCTCAGGTAAACAAAAATTGAATGTATTTGTTGCTACCAGGCTTGCCTTACAAGAAATGTTAACAGAGAGATGGCAAATAGTATTGGTCAGAAACTCAGATTTATATGAAGAAAGGAAAACCATTAAAGAAAGAATAAGTGAAGGTAAAATAAAAACGTTTTCTTTCCTTACTCTAAAAGATAACAGTTTTTTCTTTTCTTTTTTTTTTTTTTTAAAGATTTTATTTATTTATTTGATAGGCAGAGAGGCAGGCAGAGAGAGAGGAAGGGAAGCAGGCTCCCCGGGGCTCTATCTCAGGACCCTGGGATCATGACCTGAGCCAAAGGCAGAAGCTTTAACCCACTAAGCCACCCAGGTGCCCCAATAACAGTTTTTTCAAAATATATGATTTATTTATGATTTATGTATGCTTATGTATGCTTTGTTTGATTTATGTATGCTTACGTATATATTATATACATGCTAATATATGCATATATGTAAGTGAAATGAATGACAGTATAATACAAGGAATGAAAGGAATTAGGATTTTTTTGTTATTATAAGTTATTTGCACTACCTTTGAAGCATTCTAGTGTTCTGTGAGATTGGACTTGGATTAGCTTTAAATATATATTGGAAACTCTGATTTAAAAAAAAGGAAAATTGATATGCTAAGAAAGGAAAGAAAATGGAATCGTTTAAAATTATAATTTAAAACCACAAAAAGAAGAAAACAAGACAAAAATATGGACAAAGAGCAAAATGAACAAATAGAAAACAGTAATAAATATGGTAAATATTAATCCAACTATATCAATGCTTTGAACCTCAATGATCTAAATGCACCAGTCAAAAGAGAGTCTCAGAGTAGATCAAAAAACAAGACCAAACTATTTGTTATCTACCAGAAACCTACTTTAAAAACACATAAAGATTAAAAGTAAATAGATGGAGAAAGATATACCACGCTAACACCAATTAAAAAAAGCAAGAGTAGCTGTATTAATTTCAGACAGAGCAGACTTCAGACAAAAGAGTTATCAGGGATAAAGAGGGGCATTATGTAATAATAAAGGGGTAAATTCTTTAAGAAGACCTAACAATCCTAAGATGGTATGTGCCTAACAACTGAGTGTCAAAACATGTGAGGCAAAAACTGATAGAACTGCAAGGAGAAATAGATGAATCCGAAATAAGTCAATTAGAGAAAGACCACTATCATATGATCTCCCTGATATGAGGAAGTCGAGAAGCAACGTGGGAGTTTGGGGGGTAGGAAAAAAATAAATGAAACAAGATGGGATCAGGAGGGAGACAAACCCTAAGAGACTCTTAATCTCACAAAACAAACTGAGGGTTGCCGGGGGGAGGAAGGTAAAGAGATGGTGGTGGGGTTATGGACACTGGGGAGAGTATGTGCTATGGTGAGTGCTGTGAAGTGTGTAAACCTGGTGATTCACAGACCTGTACCCCTGGGGCTAATAATACATTATGTGTTAAAAAAAAAAAAGATATAGATGAATCTATTATTACAGTTATATTACAGTTGGAGACCTCAACTGTCTCAAAAATGGACATAAAATCAGAATGGACATAGTTGAACTCAATAATATCATCTATCAACTGGATATAATTGACATCTGTAAACTACTTCATCCAGGGACAGCAGAAAACACATTCTTCACAAGCTCACATGGAACATTCACCAAGACAGACCATATTCTGGGCCATAAAACACATTTTAACAAATTCAAAAGAATGGAAATCAGAAAATGTCAGCTCTCAGATCACAATGGAATTAAACTAGAAATCAGTAACAGAAAGATAAATGGAATATCCCAAAATATGTGAAGACTAAGAAAAATTCTACATAATGCATGGGGTCAAAGAAGAAATCTCAAGAGAAAGTACAAAATATTTTAAACTAAATGAAAATGAAAACACAGCTTATTAAAATTTGTGGTAGCAGCAAAACAGTACTTAGTGGGAAACTTAAAGCATTGAATACACAGATCAGAAAAGGAAGATCTAAAATCAGTCACCTAAGCTTCTACCTTAAGAAACTACAGAAAGAGGGACTGGGATGCCCGGGTGGCTCAGTTGGTTAAGCAGCTGCCTTGGGCTCAGGTCATGGTCCCAGCGTACTGGGATCGAGTCCCGCATCGGGCTCCTTGCTCAGTGGGGAGCCTGCTTCTCCCTCTGCCTCTGCCTGCCATTCTGTCTGCCTGTGTTCGCTCCCCCCCCCCTCTGATAAATAAATAAAATTAAAAAAAAAAGAAACTACTAAAAGAGGGCACCTGGGTGGCTCAGTGGGTTAAGCCTCTGCCTTCAGTTCAGGTCATGATCTCAGGGTTCTGGGATCATGACCTGAACCAAAGGCAGAGGCTTAACCCGCATCAGGCTCTCTGCTCAGTGGGGAGCCTGCTTCCTCACCCCCCACGCCTGCCTCTGTGGCTACTTGTGATCTCTCTCCCTCTGTCAAATAAATAAATAAAATATTTAAAAAAAACTACAAAAAGAACAAATTAAATCCAAAGTAAAAGGAAGAAAGAAACAATAAGAGTTAGAACCACAAACAAACCAAAAACAATGAAATTGAAAACAGGAAATCAACAGAAAAAATAAACATAATCAAAAGCTGGTTCTTTGAAAAGATCAATAAAACCAGGAGGCCACTAGCCAGGCTAACTAAGAAAAACAGAGAGAGAGAAGACACAAATTACTACTATCAGAAATGAAAGAGGATGTGGACATCACTACAGAGCCCATGGACATTAAAAGGATAATAATAAAGGAATACCGTGAACAACTCTATGCACACACATTTGACAATTTAGATGAAATGGACCAATTCCAGGGTGCCTGGCTGGCTCAGTTGGTAGAGCATGTGACTCTTGATCTTGGGGTGGTGAGTTCAAGCCCCATGTTGGGTGTAGAGATTACTTAAATAAAAAAGAAGAGACTAATCAATTCCTTGATACAATCTGCCAAAACTCAGAATCAGAATAGGCCTATATTTATTAAAGAAATTGAATCAAAATATTAAGAACTTTTCAAAATAGAAAGCAGTAGGTCCAGATGTGTTCACTGATAAATTCTTATCAAAATTTAAGGAAGATATTATACCAATTTTCTGCGGTCTTTCAGAAGATAGAAACTGAGAGAATACTTAACTCATTCTTTGAGACCAGCATTACCCTAATACTAAAACTAGACATACACATTACAAGAAAACTACAGACCAGTATGTCTCATGAACAGACCCCACACAGTCAAAAATCTGCATATAACTTTTGACTTCCCGTAAACGTAACTACTAACAGCCCACTATTGAGCCCACTAAAGCCTTACCAATAACATAAACAGTTGACTGACAAACATTTTGTATGTTGCATGTATAATATTCCATATTCTTACAATATAGTAAGCTAGAGAAAAAAACAATGTTATTAAGAAAATCATAAGGAAGAAAAAATACATTTACAGCTCTAGACTGTAAAAGAATTCCATGTATAAGTGGACTTGTGCAGTTCAAGCACATGTTGTTCAAGGGTCAAGTGTAATTGAATCCTGGCTCGCCCTGAGACACCACCTTCCTGCTAAGCTTGAGTGGAGGCGTTTCATTTTTGTTCTCAAAATCTTCTGTACCTTACAGCCTGGAGGTAGGACAGATATCTTATTTGCTTTTTATTTTTACTCCCCAAAGAAGTATCTTCCCAGTTCACCTACTTGAATATTTTCACTAAAACGTATTTTTAAAATTTTATGGGGACCCATCCCTCGGATTATTCACTTCCCCCCTCACTCCAGTATTTCCTTTCTCCCCTTCTCCAGTTTGGATTCTATGGTCCATCGCTATAATCATTGCTTCACAAGTAGCTTTAAAGTCCTTGTCCTTTCTTCTCCTCTTAAGCGTCTAGAAAAACCCAGCCCTATTTATACTTCTCTGATATTTCACACCTGCTCTTGAGTTGCTCCTGGCTGGAGAAAAAGAATTCACTTGTGTTAACTGGCTCTCTTTAAATTCACAATTACTGTTCTCAAATGGGCTTTCAAAATTGCTTAGCAATTCTGCAATTCCCTCAGTAATTCATCCTGCCATTCACAGAGACAACCATGTCTACCTTCTTTCTCCTCATTTAACACTTTCCATATGCCAGCCCAGTTGATTTCCATGCTTCATACTTCACTGAGAAAACAGAAGGAATTAAGTGGAAACCCCCTAATCTTCCCACCACTAAATCTACCCAATCACCTCCACGTGCATCTTTTCTCTGCCTTCACCCCTATTATAATGAAGGCCAGTCCCTCCATTTGTTCTCTGAATCTCAACCTCTCTCGCCTTCCCAAGGACTTTGGTTGCACAATTTTTGCTTGTTACTGCTGCTGCATCATCATCATCTTTCATTTTACTGGCTTATTCTCATTCGTGAACACGATCTGATTTCTCCTATTACAAAATAAGACTAAAAATACCCTAAAATGGCCTCCTGTTATTTCCTAGCTGCCATAGCTCTGCTCCCTTAAATGTCTTAAAAGAGCTGTCATCTCTAGTCACAGTCTTTCACCCACTCCAATCAGGTTTGCATTCTCATCAATGCACTGAAACTACGGTTGAGGTTATCTTCCAGTGGGTTTCAGATCCATCCTCATCTCTACCTGTGAGTAGAAACTGACCCTCCTTAGAAGGTTCTTTGCTGGGGCGCCTGGGTGTCTCAGTGGGTTAAGCCTCTGCCTTCCACTCAGGTCATGATCTCAGGGTCCTGGGATCGAGCCTCGCATCGGGCTCTCTGCTCAGCAGGGAGCCTGCTTCCTCCTCTCTCTCTGCCTGCCTCTCTTGCCTCTACTTGTGATCTCTGTCAAATAAATAAATAAAATCTTAAAAAAAAAAAAAAAGGTTCTTTGCTTCCATGAAACCACTCTCTTGGTTTCCCTCCTATCTCACTGTATACTCCTTCCAATTCTTTTAGTAGTAGTTCTTGCTCTGTTGGATTTTGAAATATGGGGAGTGTCCCAGGGTTCAGATTTGGATCCTCTTCTCCACGGTTCCTCTCTCCCCAGGCCATCTCATATAGCCCCATGGCTTTATCCAAATATTGGTGACTCCATAGTCTAGCCTGAGATCCATTTAACTTAAAAAAAAATTTTTTTTAATTAACATTTAATGTATTATTAGCCCCAGGGGTACAGGTCTGTGAATTGCCAGATTTACACACTTCACAGCACTCACCACTGTACATACCCTCCCCAATGTTCATAACCCAACCACCCTCTTCCTACCCCCTTCCTCCCAGCAACCTTCAGTTTGTTTTGTGAGATTAAGAGTCTCTTATGGTTTGTCTCCCTCCTGATCCCATCTTGTTTCATTTTTTCCTTCCCTAACCCTCAAGCCCCCCACATTGTCTCTCAAATTCTCCCTATCAGGGAGATCATATGATAATTGCCTTTCTCTGATTGACTTATTTTGTTCAGCATAATACCCTCTACTTCCATCCACGTCATTGCAAATGCCAAGATTTCATTTCTTTTGATGGCTGCATAGTATTCCACTGTGTGTGTGTGTGTGTGTGTGTGTGTGTGTGTGTGTGTGTATACACACACCACATCTTCTTTATCCATTCATCTGTTGATAGACATCTAGGTTCTTTCCATAGTTTGGCTATTGTAGACATTGCTGTTATAAACATTTGGGTGCACATGCCCCTTTGGATCCCTACATTTGTATCTTTAGGGTAAAAACCCAGTAGTGCGATTGCTGGGTCGCAGGGTAGCTCTATTTTCAACTTTTTGAGGAACTTCCATGCTGTTTTCCAGAGTGGTTGTACCAGCTTGCATTTCCACCAACAGTGTAGGAGGGTTCCCCTTTCTCTGCATCCTCGCCAGCATCTGTCATTTCCTGAATTGTTAATTTTAGCCATTCTGACTGGTGTGAGGTGATATCTCATTGTGGTTTTGATTTGTATTTTCCTGATGCCGAGTGATGGGGAGCACTTTTTCATGTGTCTGTTGGCCATCTGGATGTCTTCTTTGCAGAAATGTCTGTTCATGTCCTCCGCCCATTTCTTGATTGGATTATTTGTTCTTTGGGTGTTGAGTTTGATAAGTTCTTTATAGATTTTGGATAGTAGCCCTTTATCTGATATGTCGTTTGCAAATATCTTCTCCCATTCTGTCAGCTGTCTTTTGGTTTTGTAGAGTGTTTCCTTTGCGGTGCAAAAGCTTTTTATTTTGATGAAGTCCCAATAGTTCATTAGATAACTAACTTCTTCCTTATCATTTCCATAGGTAGTGCTCAGGTATCTTTAATTTAACCTATCTAGAACAAAAATGTAGATTAACCCCCCAAACTTGTTCTTTACTTCCTCACTATTGTCATCACCCATTATTTTATTCTGTTACTGCGGTCAGAAATCTCAGCAACATGTTGGGTTTACCCCTTTCCTTCCCTCGTCACATTCAAACTGTCAGGCCAGTTCTGCTTCCAACTATGTTGGAGATCTGATGCTTTCCCTCCATTTTCGCTCAGGCTGCCATCCTCTCTTGCTTAGGCTACTGCATTTCAATAGCTTCTGCCTTCAGCCTCTACTCATCTCCTTTTCAAAAGCATCTTACAAAGCACAAGTATATTCAATATAAACTGGATTAAGCCATTCTACTATTCAATTACTTTTCAACTATTCAAAGGCTCCGCTTTCTAACTTTTAATCATAGTGTACAAAGCTCTCTATGATCTGGCTATATCCATCTCCAACTTCATCTTTTGATAGTTGTCTCAACCATATTGGTCATTTTTTCCCCCAATTCCTTGAATACAACACTGTTTCTCATCTCATTGCCTGTGCACATACTGCTCTTTTTTCTTTATGTGAAAACATGTTCAAAGCCTATTCTTCCTGGTTTTCAGGTAAAATGTTACCTCACAGATGTCTTCAAAGCAAACCATAAAGATAATCCCCCCTAACTAACGTATGTCTTCCTCAGCCCTACTTTCTCAACCTGTTTGTTTCCTTGTCCGGCTGTTAAGCTGTCTTGTCAGTCTCGTTCATGCTTAGCACAAAACAGGTCCTCCACAGATGTATGCTGAATGGTGAATGACTTTACAATCTTTAAAAAGGGATGGCTTCTCTACACTGACAGATCACTTGGAAGACTTGGTGAGGTTTGTTGGGAAGAGGTGCTGCGCAGAGAGCCAGATACGAATATAAACTCTGCAGAACTTTTTAGACCATACACACATGGCACAATTCTTTTTTGCACTTTTATTTATTCCATATATTCTACCTTGGATATAAATAAGGACATTATGAGGAACAAAGTCAAATATTTTGCTGAGGTCAAAATATGCACAAGACTACTCAATCCTCCTGATCCACAACATATAATAGCTCTATGAAAAGGACTGTAGGTTAGTTTGGCATGTAGGCTCAGTAAATTCATCCTGTTCTGGGGGTCTCATCCTTTTAATCTAATTGGCAAACTTGCATGGAATTGGTATCAAGCTCACAATTCATTAATCCATTCAGTTAATGTTGAGTACTTATCATACACCAGGCATTCTTCAAATACCGGAGACATATTGGTTGAAAAGGATAGACAACATTCTCTCTCATGGGGCTGAGTCTAGTGAAAGAGACAGACAATAAAAAATAAGAAAATGAGTACTGAGAAGAATAATTATGAAAGAAAGAAAACAGGGAGATCTTAGGGAATGAATTATAGGGGTTACTTTGGACTGAGTAGTCCGAAAAGGCCAACCTGAAGAGGCTTTATATAGATTTAGAATGGTAGTCCATATTTTTTCTTATCTTTTGGCTTCTCATTTTTGAAAATCAGGAGATTTATCCATTTCTAGTCTGCTGCCTCTCCATGATTTTCTTGAGGATTATTACACTACAACACCGTGCCTTCAGTAGTATGACAGAACAAAACGGTCTCCAAATTTGGTTTGTAGCATTTACCTCCTAAGATGTGAAAACTTTCGTAATGTTTTCAAGAAACCAGATTCTGACTTTTGAAATCAATGATAAATGGTTAACTGAAGAGTTTCCTTCTCTTAGATAACACTAGGAACCAATTATTTTCAAGAAATGGCAGTTCTTATTTTTCTTCCCTTAGTATGAAAAGTTTAGTTATAAGGAACTTCAAATAACATACCAAAGAAATCTGTAAATTACTATAAGAATCAAATATATACCAAAAGACACGAGTGAAGTTGCAAAGGGTAAATAAAATATTTTATAAAATCTAAATAATGTAATACAAATTAATTTATTGGACTAATTTACTTATTAGGCTTTTGAAAAAAATTAAATTCAAGTTTTGGTAAGCAAAAAGTAAAATTACCTTACCAGTCTTCACTAGGTTGGAAACTCGGAATGGTTAAAGTAGGCAAAATTAACAATCAAAAGTGGTTTCTGCCTTCTACTGCAATTTTAGATAAATGATGCATGTCACGGTAACCTATACACTTACTAGAAAACAGAAGTATGGGGGAGGAGGTTATACACAGTTACCCATGCCTTAGTTATTCAGGGGCTTATTTTAAATCCAGTTTGAACTTTCCTGATACTAAGTGCTAACATACTTTCAGGTTTACTATTGCGTAAGTCCTTAAGTCCTGTAAGGAATAGAGAGCATGTTATTATTTCCATGCTTTTTGATTCTAAGACAAAAAAGAACTTACTAAAAAGGAAATGATATTTATAAAATTCATATAAAAATGAAATTAGGAAATGATTTACATTATGAAAAGCATTCACCTTAGGTTCAATACTTAATACATAACAGGGAGATTTATGAATAGAGGAAGCTAAAAATTTAAAGAATTGTCAATTATAAATGTAGATAAAGCATCTTTAAAACTGTAAAGTCACTGAGAAATCATTAGATTTACTTAGCAATGTATATGTTACATAAGATACTTATAACATTTTCAGCTTCATTGAAAATGCATATCCTAAAAATACCTTAAGGTTGGAAATGCCAACAATTTAAAAAGAGGTTTTTTTTTTTTTTTTTTTTTAAAGATTTTATTTATTTATTTGACAGAGAGATCACAAGCAGGCAGAGAGGCAGGCAGAGAGAGAGGAAGAAGCAGGCTCCCCGCTGAGCAGAGAGCCCGATGTGGGGCTCGATCCCAGGACCCTGGGATCATGACCTGAGCCGAAGGCAGCGGCTTTAACCCACTGAGCCACCCAGGAGGTTGTTTTTCCAGTAAGAATAGTTTTTAAAAATTTTATTTTTAAATTTATTTTAAGAGTTTATTTATTCATTTGAGAGACAAGGAGAGAGCACGAGCAGGGGAGGCAGAGGCAGAAGGAGAAACAGACTCCCTGCTGAGCTGGGAGTTGGACATGGGGCTCGATCCCAGAACCTGGAGCTCATGACCTGAGCCAAAGTCAGAAGCTTAACCATCTGAGCCACCCAGGTGCCCATAAAAATTTTGAAACGTAGATTGTCAACAAATGATAACCCTAAATAACAATCACTGATGAAAAATTTAATATCTATTACATATAACACATGCCAGCTTAAAGCCAACATAAATTTTACTACATTGAAATCCCTCAAGGAATCTATTCATGCAATGATCTAACTGAAATAAATATAATGGATTAGTCTTTAATGTATTAAAAGGCTATTAAAATAGTAATATACTTTTCTTTCTTTCTTTCTTTGTTTTTAATTTTATTTATTTATTTGACAGAGACGCAGCGAGAGAGGGAACACAAGCAGGGGAAGTGGAAGAAGGAGAAACAGGCTTCCTGACAAGGAGGGAGCCCGATGTGGGGCTCGATCCCAGGACCCAGGGATCATGACCTGAGTCCAGGCAGACGCTTAACGCCTGAGCCACCCAGGCACCCCAATAATATACTTTTCTATATAGATATGCTTTGGACAGAATTTTACAGCTATTACTGAAGACTCTTAAGGAAAGTAAATAATTTACATCTGTCACCACCCTGAACCAAAGGAAATATTTATATACTATCAAAATTATTTATATACTATCACTTAAATATATATATTTATATATTACATATAATATATATAGTATAGTTATATAGTATAGCTTATATTGTGTTGAGTTCACATTATCTATCATGTACTTTATGACTGGTGTGGTCTTACAGTGAACAGGAATTTTTAAAGATTTTTCTTAAACATGCAAACAAAGTAAACTATAAAGAAGGCAAAGTTTCCTGTAGTTAGTTCTGATAGGAAAATCCGAAAGACTGATGTGCCACTCAGAGATTGTGACTAGAGTGCAAATTCCATAGACGAAATGCATGCAGAACATCCATCTGTAGTGTGAAAATAGCCTAAAATACAATTATTTTGCCAAGATGCAGAAATCTACCAGATACATTATTTTTTATTACTAGCAAACACCTTTAATCTATTATTTTTTAAACATACTGAAATAAAATAGTAATGAAAACAAGCGTACTGTAAAGTTACATGAGAACTTTCAAACACATATCTATTCATATGAAAAGCTAAATTTATTTCATAGTTTGCTTATAAAAGAGTTAACATCCAAGACAAAGTTGGAATTTTATGACCTAGCCAATCTGGAGAATTTTCGGAATTAGAATTGCTAATTACAAAACTCTTCAAACATACATTCTTTATACAAAAATAGTGAAGGAATCGGTAACTAGCACAAAATGTTCACTGTAGTTAGCTCTCACAGTTCAAAGATCAACAAGGTGATGTCTGGAGATAGTCCTGTCCTTAAAGTTCAAAAAATGGTCTAAAATAGGTTATTTTAAAAATTGGGATCATCACAAGACAAATCAATACATAGCATTTCATCTCCCCAAACTCTATCAGAGACTATTTATTTGAACCAGTATTTCTTTCCTGTTAAAAAAGGAATTTGATAGCAACTTGAATCGAGACTCTATTAAAATTATTTACAATTTCATTCAGGCTGCAAGTCTGTTTGGTGTTTAGCAAAGTAATCTTTCAAAAGGGGTGACTGGTGCAAACAAATGAAGTCAAGGACATCCACATATAAAGTTAGATACTGCTATCATTCAAGCATAGTTCTTGGAGTAATTCAGCAAAATTGCTAGCTATGGCATTTCTAGGTTTCTGACAGTTTTTAATTTCTGGCTTGCTTTAGAAACACAGGCATAATTTCAAATTAGCTTTAAATCAAGTTTACTTTGCAAACTTAGTTTTTTGTTAAGTCAAATATTTAAATCTGTACTGTTTTTATTTCTGTGTAAAAAGAGTGAGTATGGGAATTTTATGGCCTGTTTTGGAAGAACACACTCAGTTTCAGTGATTAGTATGGTTAGTCTATCTGGTCTTTAAAGAATCATAGTTTGCCTTAAAAATCATTGTGAAAATAAACATGAAGTCTTACTGACATTAAGATGCTTAACAGCATAATAAGGGAGACTCCCTTGAAATATACTGTGTATCTTACTAGATGCTGCCTTTTAAAGAAAACACTAGCATTTAGACAAATGGATTCATAAACTGATAAAAATTATCACAATAAAAATATTTATATTCATACATTTGGTAACAAATATATTTATTTTACTGTATTTCAAAGCAAATGAGAACCATAACAGTTCCTTTAAACTGTCTCTGAAATATATTCATTTTAGAGCAGCAATCTTCTTTTAGTAAAAGTAAATTAAATAGGTAATTTATATAAATTATATTCCTTAAATAACATAGTACATTTCAATGAATACATTCTTTCTCATTTCCTTTTGCTTGGATACAGAATATATAGTACTTCAAAATGAAAATAAATACACATAGCCAGAAACAAAACAAAAACAAATATGCAAAAACATTTTATTTATAATAGATCAACAATTTTGACATGAAAGGTAGCCACTTTCAATTTCTCAGGAATGCCTAGAATCCAACAGTTTCTGAAAGACTAATTTTAACAATTGTGTCACTACAGGTAAAAGAAATAATTTCAGAATGAACTTTTTAAATGGCTTTGTTTATGGCAACTCATTTTATAAGCTTGACTGTGTGGTAAGCTATCTTTTCCAGAAGTGAATGTAATCCAACTATGTTCCAAGTGTATTAAAACAGTTTATACAACAAACACGAGAATCGCCTATATGCATCAACTGTGCTCAAACAAGAATTCTCTTTACCAAAATATTCATTTTTCAAAAAGGCCTCACATTACCCCCTCAAACCAATCATCCCCTTCTATGTCCAGTCCCACTCTTTCTACTTCAAGTTGCATTACTGCAGAGACAACTGTCCAATTCCAGTGGAGCTGTACACTGACTTAAGACTCTATGTAATATATATCAAACACAAGAATAGTCACTGACTATAAGGGACAAGGTGTTAACTAACCAACAGTAATTTAGCTAATGTCAGTTTGAGTTTAGAGGGAAAAAAGCAGCCCCCAAATGTCCTTAACTTTTCGGTACTTTTCTGTAACACACAGAATGAAAAGATAATCTCTGAAATCAAAATCATTAGAAAATATTTTAAATAAAATATTTCATGTAAGTCAGTGTTAAATATCAAATTCAAACCATATTTTCCTGTGTACTTAAATTTGGGGAAGAATTTCACAATTATTAGCTCTTCTTACCTACGTTTACTTTTGAGTATTTAAATCTACTACCCCCGCACCCCGCCCCCCCCCCCCCCCCCCCCCCCCCCCCCCCGCCGTGTTTATGTGCTGTCTTTCCTCAGGTAAGTCCATTATATGCATGTAAGTGCTGGGGAGGTTTGAATAGCACTTAAAGGATATTCATGAGAGCTCTGAAATGTGGAAGGTTTCATTATAATCTACTTTCTGTAGGATCTGTAACTCAAATTCATCACAGCATTATAAAATACTGTGTGAATGGAATGCACACAATTCCTACAGACACAAAAACTGAAGTCCAAAAGGCACAGAGTAATGCTGGTGGCTCTTTCTAGTCAGTTAAGAAACAATAAAAAGTCTGCATTATTCTTTCATAATTTAAATACTTAAGTAATCTCCACTTTTATTACTTTATAACAATGACTTCAAATTTACATTATTTTAAGTACCATTGTAATAGCTTAGTGTATAATACAGATTTGCTAATATCCCATCCAAAAATTAAAAAAAAACAACTCTTCACTATATATATATATATGTATATATATATATGTAAAAAAAAATTATTCCAAAAGACAAGAACATAGAAGAGGGACTTGATACAGACTATAAACCCAATTTTCTATCACCACAGTTATAACTCCAAAATTAACAGATATACAGCAATAATCAAAAGCAGTGCAAATATCTTTGGAGGTTAGGATAAAATTATAATGCAAGAACATAAAACAAGGAAATAAAAAAGGCAAGTACTTCAAGTACAAGGAACCAGTCTGCTTGAGTCCATCTTAGTGTCTACTGGGGCTTCCTTCCTGCTTTTACTTCTTTCTCTGAAACACATTGGCCAACATGGCACCTGATGTTGTCAACTGGCCCATTTTGTTCAAAAACTTGGTCTTTGTATCTTCACTCACTAAGCTTGCAGCAATTGACATTGAGCTAGGAAAGAAATTTTAAAATTCAAGTAAAGCAATTAAAAAACTAGAATATCCATTTTTTTCATTTCTTCAGTGGTAATAATGTTAATAAATACATTCTGAGCTGGGGAAGCTAGTATTTACAGACAGGAGTTTTTATGGACCATACTAGGTTTTCTGCTTCACGTTCACTGTATATATTAAAGGAAACAGTATAGTGTAGAGGTTAGAAGCAAGTCTGCAGTGAGACTGCATCTTGGCTCTGTCATTTGGCAGCTTTGTGACCCTGGGCAAGTTATTTGATCTCATCTGTAAAGTAATTCTCATCTGTAAAATGGAGATAAGTCTATTACCTACCTCACAGGTCTATTAAGAATTATACAAGTGCACATAGTGCTTATTAGTAGTGCCAGGCACATAATAACATGCTGTAACTATGAGTAGTTACTCTTCTTCTCATCACCATCACTTCGTTTAATTCTTATAGCAACCCTGGAAGATAGATATTATCCCTATTTTCACAAATGAGTATATTAAATCACAGTGAGGTTTTACAAACTGTTCTGATAACAATCCTATGACGTATTACTTTTGGGAGGACAGGGCACAATGTCCTCAACTGCCACTTGCATTAGTTTCAATCAACAATTTAAAATCCATTTCTTCTTTCTTTTTGAACAACCTTCTGTGTAGGGAGTAAACACATCTAAATAACTACTAAAGATTGCTAATTTATCATAATACCAAACAGAACAGTGATCAAGTGCAATTTCCCAGTGATCCAACAATAAACCCAGTTTGCTGGCCCTGTAGCCTTGGCCAATATGCTTTAGATTACTCTGATTCAATTTCTTAAACTGAAAAATACAGATTGCCATTACTGCTGCAAACCGTATTTGCCCATCGCATTTGCAGGACCAAAGGAGAGAATATGTTTGACCATGTCAAGGGCAGTGAATGGCGAGGGAAACTACAGATGAAGTACGTGCTGCCGTCAAGTGCTTCTGGTTTTCTTAGTCCTTAAAGGTGTGCGCTGTGAATTACTAAGTTAAATGCCAGACCATGACTCCCATCTTTAAAATCTCTTCCCACAGCTCTTCTGCCAGTACACCAACCTGGCCTCTCCCTTGTCTCTACTTGTCTCCTGCTGCATTCTCTTCCCACAAAGTAATCCTCCATAAGTTTCGGCATTTGGCTCCTGGTTCTTCAATTACAAAACTCACTATTGAAACTTTCTCTTGAAGTTTCAAGTATCATCTCCATAAGGAGTTTGGAAAAAGTGTCCAGTTACTGTTGTTTGTTTGATAAGCTAACATGAAGCTTTTTTACCTCCAAACTTTAGAAATGATCCACTGTTTTTATTTCCTTATTTGTTAGTGGTTTTAACATTTTCCTTTCCTCCCAACAGTGAATATAATGGCTCCCTGTCTTCTATTTAAAACACATCAGCAGGAGTGCCTGGCTGGCTCAGTCAGAAAGCACTTGGTCTTGGGGTCATGAGTTGGAGCCTCACCCTGGGTGTAGGGATTAAATAAATTAAACTTAAAAAATAAATAAAGCCAATCATCAAATCCTCTGATTTTATTCTATGAAACATCTATCATTTATTTTTATTTCCACCAATAATACCTTCCAACTGAATTATTCCAAGTCTTAGATCTGGTCTTCTTGCATGATCAGATTAACTTCTGAAATAATCACTTCTTCATATCCTATCCCTTCTCACAAATCTTCAATGGCTACTTACTACCTACAAGATAAATTGTGCTTGGCATTCAAGAAACACAGCAATCTATTCGTGTGTGTGTGTGTGTGTGTGTGTGTTTAACCAACAATTAACGTTCAATTTCTAGATCCCCCTACGTCAAGCCTGCTAAGTTTGTGTTCAAAACATTTTTAACTTATCTCTTCCATTCTATCTGGTGCCTCAACAATCTTTAAATCCCAGTTCACGTCCTAGATTTTCTCTAATGCCTTTCCTTAATGTACCAAGTTTACAGTTTTGTTTTCTTTCTGTAGAACAATACTGTAAGCTGAAAGGTAAGTATGATTTTAGTTTGCATTGAGAAAAATAGGATGCATGGGTCAGATAATACTTGAATATTATCAAGTTTTTGGTTTTTTTTTTTTTTTTAAGATTTTATTTATTTATTTGATAGAGAAAGACACAGCAAGAGAGGGAACCCAAGCAGGGGGAGTGGGAGAGCGAGAAGCAGCCTTCCCGCTGAGCAGGGAGTCTGATGAGGGACTCCATTCCAGGACCCTGGGATCATGACCTGAGCCAAAGGGAACCGCTTAATGACTGAGCCACTCAGGTGCCCCGAGTATTATCAAGTTTTAATGATAGTCTAACCAGAGGGCAACAAAGATGTTAAAGCGTCTGGGACGTTCAGTCTGGAGAAGAGTAAATTCAGAAGACTTAACAGATACCAATGTTACATGTAAAATATTAAATATAAATATATATCTGCATAGCTGTATATATTTGTATAGCTCTACTAATATACATCATAGTCACCCAGAGAAGTACTGAAAATACAGATGTCTTGTCCTAAACCCAGTTATTCTGATTCTTTCCATACGGTATAAAGGATACAGGCACCTACTTTACACAAAGCTTTCCAACAGAGAACCATTACATTACAGCATTTTTTTCTGAAAAGAAAGTTTACATTTTTATCAGTTTTACAAAGGGGTCTGTAACAACCCCCCATCTCTCTGCCAGATGATGAAACCCATTTTAGAGAGGAAAAGTAATAGAGGAAGGGAGACTAACTTAGGATAAGAGTAATCTGTAAAAAATAGAGTTGTTTAAAAAAAAAAATGGGTTGCCTTGTAAGGTAATATTATCCCTTTCCTGCAAGTTTTCAAGGAAATCTCAGATCTTTCTTTTGTAACTCATATCAAACCAGTTGCCATTTCTTATTCTGCGTCTGCAGAACCTCTTATACCTGACTGCTCTGCAAAACTATTTATATCCTAGAATGTTTCTCTCTCCCTCCATACCATTCCATTTTACAAATTGATGTCGAAAGGGCTTGGGAAGTCAACTTGAGAAGCCTTACAATGGCCAAAGATGGGATACTTTGGACATCAAAAGATACTAAGTACAATACACTGAATTGTATCAGGTATTTGAAAATACATGAGTTTATGATACTTGAGCAAAGGTGACTAACCAGTCACCATCAGAAGATGAATCAATTCATTATTTTAGAAAACTGGCAAGTAAAGTGAAAGAATGAACATTTACCTTGCCTTTACTGTAAAAAACTGTATCACCGGGTAATTGTAATACATATGGGGGAAGGTTTCTTCCCTGAAGTATTCTAGCTCACAAATGAAGAAGGAATGACAGAATTAGAGTAATATATTTAGTAATAGTTAATCAATTAGTAGAGCCAGGTACTGATCATTAACAGATGCTAATACCACTGAAACAAAGAGAGAAGTAGACACTGTCTCTCTCACGATGAAAACACACCTCCTCCTACGAAGCAGTCTTGCAAAATAAAGAAATATGCACTGAATATGATGAAGCCTCTAGATCTAGACCCAAGCACCAAATTTATTTAGGAAATAGAGAGGAACTTGTTAAAACAACAAGAGGGAAATGCAATCGGCCAAATTCAGACTGTGCGGACCTCTACAGAACAAAGACTCAATTTCTTCAATAAGTACATGAAGAAAAAAACGAGACAGAAGGGGAACCTACTGATTAAAAGAGACTGAAGAGACATGTCAATTAGTTGCAATGAGTGGAATTCTGGATCCTGACTCAAAGAAAGAGACTGTAAAGAAAAAAAAAACAACAAATTGCTAACAACATTTATAAAACAATCAGAAATTTGAACACAGGCCAGATAACTGATAATATTAAGAAGTAGTTATTTTGGTTTTAATGACATTATGTTTATGTTTTTAAAAATAGCATTGGTCTTTCAGAAATGCATATCAGAATATAGGAGGGGGATGGATGAAATAAAATTGACCATGAGTTGATAATTACTGAAGCTGAGGGATGAATACATGGGAATTAACTGCATAATTTATTCTGTGCTTATTTGCAATTATCTAAAAGTTTAAAAAAATAATATAGAAGTTTTGAATAATGGGAAAATATGATTATAAAAATAAACTTTTTTAAAAGGACGTTCATATAACTGAAGCAGTCTTGGGAAGTTATGAAGGTATTTTTCTTTTTCTTAATTTATGCATGCTAATTAATGAAATTTCATTTAGAATGCATTTCACATATACTTCTTAATTTCGTACCCAACCTTTTTACATTTTCAACTGATAAGGCACCAGATAATCTTAACACTAAATGTCTGACAAATGAACAGAAGCATTTGCTTTGGCATTAATTTTATAGATTATGTGTTCAGAATTGAAGTCTATCAAAGTACTTTTACTATTTTTTAACTCTCCATGGCTACAATGGTAGGAAAGTTCCTAACATCCCAGGAGGCTCAAGAAAGGGCTCTGACACACAGTAAGAAGTAAAAAACTGTATATGTACATGTGTGTGGGAGAAGTTGGGGGTGTGGAGAGGTAAGTGTGTGTCTGGGTACCTAGCCTGATAGGATGACACTTTATTCCTAGTAGTCGCCTTAATTAAGGAAAAACCTTTGAGCTTTTTATGCCTAACAGAGTCCATTTAAGATTAACTGCTCAAGGTTACATGAATAAGAGGTAAGAGTACACACAGTCTATCTGTAAATTACTTCCTCTCCTGAATGCCCACCTTTACTCTTCCACATCTATGCTTGTATTTTAACTTCAATGAATCTTCGAATTCAAGTTGGTTTGGTTAGGAGAACATTCACGAGTTTACAATCCTTTACGCAGTGAATCAAGTTACACCTTATAATTCTTGTCATAAATTTCTAAGACACTATTTTGACCAGTGATTCCAAATCCGGCTACCTATCCCATTGTTTTTAGCTTTTAAACATACAGATCCCTAGGCTGAATCAGACTGTTGAGAGGATGGCACAGAGCACGGGGTAGAGATGAAAATTTTAAATTCCCCAGATAATTCTGATACATGGTTTATAAACTAGCATTTGATAACCACTGATTTAAATAATTTTCTTACCTTCCAAAAGTGACTAAAGGGTAACACAAAATAAAACACCATACCCATCTACAGAAAATTTAGATAGAGAAAGTAAGGTCAATATAAAGTCTTAAAAAGAAAATTAATGTCTTACCCTTGAGGCTCTTGGACGGTCTTGTTCTCTACTTTTTGTTCACACTCTTTTATCATGGAACTTAAAATGACCTGATTTAAAAAAAAAATGACTTTAGTGAAATACTATTATTTAATCTAAACTTTTTAATTTAACTTTTAGTATTACCACAAACTAGTGTTAATTAAAAGTGTCAAGTTTTAGCAGTCACTTTGTTAAAGAAATTCACATTAGATTGCTACATTACGTGCAGAAATAGTTTTAAAAGACCTTAATCAGGGGCGTCTGGGTTGCTCAGTGGGTTAAGCCTCTGCCTTTGGTTCATTTATGATCTCAGGGTCCTGGGATCAAGTCTTGCACCAGGCTCTCTGCTCAGCAGGGAGCCTGCTTCCCTCCCTCTCTGCCTGCCTCTTTGTGATCTCTCTCTCTCTAATAAATAAAAAAAATCTTAAAAATAAAAAAAGGACCTCAATCATATAACCTAATAACTGATTTTGATTTTCACTAACCTTCCTAACTCTGACTTCAATTCTCCCTTAGTTTTTCCCACCATCTAATGGTAAAAATAAAATTGGTGTACATCTATACATTTAACATATATTTATTCCATGATCACACACATTTTTCCCAGTAAAAGCTGCTTTGCTTTCTCCACGTTGCAAATAGTAAGATGCTCTATTTTAATGTCTAAAGCAGGGACCAGGTATAGGTCTGTGGTTACTAAAGTGTAACTGGGAATACAATGGGCACCTAAGAGTTAACATCATTTTTTCAGGAAGACTGAGTGAGTGATGGAAAGGGTGGAGGGATCTAAGCTGCTCCTCTAACCACACCAGAAACTGAATGTCTTCCTGAATATTCCTGGCCCATGTTCGGGCATGGAGGTCACTAAACAACAAATATTTACTGTCACCTACTATGTGCCAGGCACTTTTTTAGATACAAAGAATGCACAAACAAAACAGAGAGCATTCCCACCTTATGGAGAGCTTTTTCTTGAAAATAAATATAAAAAATAGGCAAGTTATGTAGTATATTAGAAGGTGACAGGGCTTTGGAAAGAGTATTGAATAAAACATAGGGTGCTAGGAGGCCAAGGTGAAGAATGTTACAATTTACATGGAGGTATCCCAAGCAGTCTTCATGGAAATGACATGTAAGGAAAAGCCTGAAGGAGATGAAGGAACAAGTGTTTTGGACACCAGGAAAAGGCTGAGCAAAGGCTCCATCTGGGTGAGAGTACGCCTATCACATTCTAGGAAAGCAGGCCAGACTGGTGGGCCCACAGTGAGCAAAGGAGAGGGTAGAAGATGAGGTCTGAGATGTGCAGGGAGAGGGAGCCAGGGCTTAGACTGCCTTGCAGATGACAGTAAGGACTTTGGTTACTAAATGAGACTTTTGTCATAGGCATGTTAGATCTAAATTAATCCTTTTTGAATCTTTTCTGATTTTCCACTCTCTCAACTCACAGATTATAGATTTTGTTTGTTTAGTTCGTTTCTGCTTTATTGTGTTTGGGGGGAGTTTTTTGTACTTTTTCTTCTGTTCCCAGAATTGTCTGTTTCCTCCAGTACCCTCTTTCTTGCATGTATGTTTTCATCTCTTTGATGTTAGAGGGTTTTCCTCAAATGGCTGGTGGTCCTGGGATGTCCACTAAACACTGGGGCACTAAAGTGCTGATTACAATTTTTTTCATGCATGAGTAACTTCACTTTAAGGTAAATTGGGCACAAACAAACTTTCTGTCTATCTTCTTCCCCTGTGGGAATAATCCCGACTACCAGCATTTTTGGACCCAAGAAGGGGAAAGGTAACAAAGTTTCCCATCATTATGCCTTCACTTAATTTCCCCCTTCTCGTTACAACACTCATTCCTGTTCTCAGCTACATGTGATATAACCCAAGTTCAGAAAGTAAAGCTCCAGAATTCTACCAAAGTCAGAAAGGGAATCTGGGAGTCTGATCCTTTCAACAACTTTTAACCACTCCTACTTTCAGTCCAATCTACCCTAATGGAGTGGTGAAATATGGCTTATATCGTTTCTTCTGTCCTGCAGGCTTAGCCTTCATCTTGGATGCAAAAATCCTCAACGAAATGCTAGCAAACCAAACTCAACTTCATATAAAAGGAATTATGCACCATAACTAAATGGTTATTTATTGTAAGAATTTATTGTAGATTTATTTTAAGAATCCAAAGGTTGATTTAATGTCTAAGAATCCATTAGTGTAAAACAATGAATCAAGAGATTAAAAGAAACAACCACGTAATCTTCTCAACTAAGGAAGAAAAAAACCATCTGACAATATTCTAGACTCCTTCATGATAAAACAGCAACCAGCTGACAGTAAAAGGAGCCTCCTCAACCTGATAGAAGGCACCTACAAATATACCAAGCAAAGATCGAAAAAACTACACGGAGAAAAAGGTAATTCCCAATCATAATTTTAATAGGTATTTTAAGAGCTAACAGAAGAAGCAGACCACAAAAAACTGATAAAAACATAGGAGAATTAAATCTCAATTTACCTTATTAAACAAAACCCATGGATCAATTAATGACAGAAATGAGAATCCAATTTGAACTGAATGATAATGAAGATACAATGTAGCAAATGCACAGGATGTGGCTAAAGGAATACAAAGAGCCTTAAATTCGGAAAAGAAAGTTTAAAAGTAAATAATCTAAGCTTCCTCTGTAAAAAGCTGGAAAAACAGAAAAAACAAACAAACAAACAAACCCCTACCATGATAATGGGTAGATAAAACAGGGTGAAAATACAGAATAGGAAATAAATGATAAATGGTTTTGGAGGAAACGAGAAGACAAACAGAATAAAAGAGTTATAAGGAAATGTGAGACAGAAAATGCAAACTTGGCTTCTAAGAAAGTTAATGGTCAGAGATCCAATTGCATTAGCATTTTACAGGTTAAAAAGCATTTCATGTACATTAGCTCATTAGATTCTAATTACATTCAGTGAATGACATCATGTAATCCCAACTATACAGAATTAAACAGAGGATCAAAGATGTTAATGGAGTTTTCCAAGATCTCCTAACCAGTAAGTAAAGCTGTAAAATGATTTAAAAAAACTAGATTTAAAAGAATTAAGCACAGCGTATCATAATCGTGCCTCACATAAAGAATGCAAGTCTGTAGAGGAGACACTAAAACATATGAAGTTGGCACAGATCATCACAGTGGCTTAATCATCATGGAGGCTTACCTCATGCTCTGGAGAAAGATGTTCCATGTCAGTCCGTAAACATCTGAGGCCAGGTAAAAAGTGATTAACCATTAAATCCTCTGAAATGACTTGAGACAGGCAGTTAAGGGAATTAAAAACCAAACTGGTATGTACAAAAGAACAACAAAATAATAAAAATGATGCCTAAGGCATGCAGATCACTTAGAGCAAACAGGTTTCCCTCAAGCATGATTCTCATTTGTTGAGTTAATCACTTACCAAGAGTCAATTGTGTTTAACCCCACAAATCCTTTTATGTCAGTGGTCTTCATTATTGTAACACTACATAATTTAATTACATTACGTAAATGCATGCGGTAAGTGTAAAAATTAAATCCCGTAATTTAGTTGGATGCTTAAATGAGTACGAAAAGTAAGAAAACTAATGTTTCCATGACAACTAAGTTGAAAAGTTTAAAAGAACTGGTAAAAGCCAGTTGCTTAAAATGGTGCTATTTAATTATGTCTGGGTGAAACAACTGTAAAAGATTAGGAAAAAGATAAAAAAACTAAAAAAGGTCTATATCCAGTATTTAAAATGTTTCTGAATCCTCTTTAAAGAAACTTAATCTGAAAATCACAATTATATTATGGGTGGGGTTTATCTAACAAAGATAATATTTAAGTCTAGGAAGCAGACTCACACAAAAGAAAGACCTCAGTCCCACATCCAAAGTTTGGTAAAGGAAAGATTATGTATTTTTAGTTAAAGTAAGTTATATAAACCATTTTCTTGATTTCCTGCTTTAACCATCCTATTAAACTGGTCTACTGTTGGTCCTAACTGAATTGGATAAGAGAACTTTTACTATAATAACATAGGTTTAGTACTAGTTATATTTGGTGGTCACTTCAGAATTTTAGTTGACTATCCTGACATTCAGAGGGATGAAGAAAGCAGGTATATTTCTCAAGAAAACAATTCCCTTTGTTTATTCACAGCACATTCTTAGCTTATCATAGTTGTTAGCCATTTAATAACAATTCTTATTTAGTGTTCTATATACCATATTAAAGTGAAAAATGCAGTTAAGTGAGTTCCCTTATAAAGATGAGTTAACTAGTCTTTTTGAAAAAGAAGCTATAATGAATTTCATTAATTTAAAAAAATCAGTAATAAAATATAACTTCTGCCTTAAAAGTGCAGTTACGACCAGGGCGCCTAGGTGGCTCAGTCAGTTAAGTGTCTGCCTTTGGCTCAGGTCATGATCCCAGGGTTCTGGGATGGAACCATGCATTGGGATCCCTGCTCAGTGGGGAGTTTCCTTCTGCTTCTACCTCTCTCACAGCCTGTGCTTGTTTGCTCTCACTCTCTCTCTCAAATACATAAAATCTTGGAAAAAAATATGTATTTATGACCTAAATAAACATAAAACAAATACAATTTTGAATACTATTTGTAAATAAGACTCCTATAATGAGTGACTTATTATTTAGAAGGACTAAAAATATAGACATCATTTGGTTGAACTAATCCCTATAGTCCTAGAGAGGGCTGCAACATAATGGCTATGTAGTCTTGTTCTCTAGATCTTGGGAAAGCACCACCAACATGTAACTGTGAGGGACCCTTCAATTAGTAGTTAAGAGTCTGACTGGGGTGCCTGGATGGCTCAGTTGGTTAAGCCACTGACTCTTGACTTCGGCTCAGGTCATGATCATGAAACCAATCTACTCAGGGTTATGAAGCCAAGTCTCACATTGGGCTCTCCACTGGCTGTGGGGCCTCCTTAAGCTTCTCTCTCCTCCCTCTGCACCACTCCCCTACCTGGCTCACACTCTTTCACTCTCTCAAAAAAAAAAGAGTCTGATCTACAGAAATATGGGCATGGATTAAGAAGCTGTAGATGGCCTTATTTGGAGGTAAATAGTTTCATCTCCTCCTCTTTCTACTCACTGTTCGTTTATACCTTTTCCCTATGGCATCACACAATCTTTCTTAAGGGTTGGAAACTTAAAGAGGTCATTTTATCCTATCTGATATTATGTTACCCTATCTCATCTGTGAATGATGGCCAAAAACCCTCTAACTGCTAATAATGACAGGACATTCATAGTTTAGATCACTCCATTTTTAAATAGCTAAATTTGAAAGTTTTTCTTAAAGATTTTTTTAAAGATTGACTAATTTATTCTAGAAAGAGAAAGTGCACAGAGGGACAGAAGGAGAGGGGGATAGAGAGAAGCAGACTCTGTGCTGAGCACAGAGACCAACAGGGCTTCTGTGACCCATGAGATCATGACCCAAGCCGAAATCAAGAGGTGTATGTTTAACTGACTGAATCACACAGGCGCCCCCAGAAAGTTTTTCTTATAAAATCAGACTCTTTGTAACCTTATTAGTGTTAGCTCTATACCTGAGTTACACAGTGTGCCTAAACTTGCTTCTACGTAACAGCATTTAAAATAATTTTTTTGAATTATTTTTTCATCCCCAAGCTAGCTCTTCTTTGGGTTAAACATTTCGAAATCCTTTGAATTTTTAAAAACATGACTTTTTTACTTATTACTATACTTAATGTTAAAAGCTATAGTTTTTCCATGTCCTTATTAAGGTATGATGTCAGTGTTGAAAGGAATATTTTTGTACTCTATCAGCTCAGAATTCAATGGAACCTCAGAACAGATTTGGATCACAGAACAATGTGATTTTATTGTGGCCATACTGCACTCTGTTGACAAAAGTACACGTTATGACTCATGTAGAACTAATACTTTAAGTAACTGAAGTGGGTCTATTGTTCAGATGTTCTTCCCTTTACTGTATTGGTGTAAAGACTTAATTATATTTATTCTTTATTGTGAGCACACTTAAACACACAATAATATTCTTTATATACAGATTCTATGTGCTTTAGAAGCCACTGCCTTGCCTACTTGGAATATCTGGTTTTATAGCTACAATTTTTTATCTTTTGACTTTCCAGTTTCCCTTGAGGCATATTCCTTTAGAAATTCTCTGCTATACAAGGATATACATAACTTTTTGCTTCAGTTTCTAAACATCTATTTTCACAAAGTCTAGGGAAATTATAAGCATAGCAGTATTTTCTTGCTTTGGAATACAAACTTTGACATGCCATTATTACTTTCTTGAAAGAGTCTTGTTACTTCTCCATTAGTAAAGAGTTCTTCCTTGCCAGTTCGGAATATCACTTCCTCTTTTTGCTTCCTCTATCTTCTCTAAGTAGAAAATGCCAACAAGATAAATCAAGAATAATAGTAAGTTCTCCTTTTAGTAGAAATAAACTTAGAGAAGATATATGGATAGTCGAAGTACAAAATTACCAAAATATGGTGTCTCTGCCACTTTATAATCTGTATTATAAAAAACACAGCTTACATCATCCACATGAACAGGTAATCTATAGTCGTTTCCTAAAAATAAAATGCTCTCAACTACTCATCCAACCTCAAGTTTTAACATATACCAAAGGACAAATAGCTCCTTAACAGCTCTATGTTTCTACTTTCCCTACTTCATTTGTTCAAATTAAGACCTCCCACTAGATAGAATGTTCCAGTCAAGAATCCAGTGCCAATCAGTGGTATTTTGGAACATATATATTTCATTTAAAATTACTTGTTCACTTGACTTATCACCTCAAACTGGTATATAATAATATGGAACAATAAGTATTAATCCTGAACCTTCCTTTGTCCTCTGTTTTCTCCTAGAAACCTCTCTCTACTGTAATTTTTTCTGTTACAATCAGAATTCTCTGAGTATGTTGCTAGCCTGTACTTTTATAGTTCTGTTTGCATATTCAGCCTTTCACTCCTTTTTCAATCTCTTATTTCCTCTTTCTTGACCTCGCCTGCCTTTTAATGGGAAAGCAGAGAAGCTGGCGCTCACTCTGCCCATCTTTATCTTTACTTCCTTCTTCGTTTTATTTTACTAGGTCAAGGATAGTAAAGAGAACATGTAACAGGACAGCTCAAGTTCTTTGTTCTAGTCACAGTTTTGCTTTCAACTATAAAAAACAGAAAAAGTCACTAATGGCTTTAAGCTTTAGTTTAATCATTTAAGTTTAATCATTAATAAAATGTAGTGGTTGACATGGGTTAGATGATCTTTGAGTTTTCCTTCAGTTGTACCATCACTGGAGGTGATCAGCCATGTCGGCACTGTACCTCCACGCTATGGAGAGTGATATCTCTCTACAGCATTTCACAGGATACAGATGGTTAAACATTCACTGAAAAACCTAAATGCCAGAACACATACAATGCTTCCTTCCTTTTGATTAAGAGAATCTTCAGCTATAACTCATTTCTTGCTCAGTTACATTGCCAATTAACATAGATCAAACTTTTGTCAGTGTTTCAAAATTATAGAACATATAAGCACAGAGGATTTAAAATCATCTTTTAAAATTAGGAGTGGCTAGAATACGCGGTGGGGCAAGTCAAACCAAATTTTAATTTTCTATAACCATTATGTAAGTTGAAGAAAAAAATATTACCTTTCAAACTTTAACAACAGAAGTTCACTGTAAGAATGGTTATATAAATATAGATACACGTTAATAAAGCAAGGATACAACAACATGAAAGTGCGCTGTAGGCTTCAAAAAGATGGGTAGCAATATCCAGTCTTTTAGAATCCACAATTTGTAAATTGTTCACCAAGGCTAACTTATGCAAGTGTGGTATAACAACTGAAAAAAGAAAAAGAAATTGTTAGATTTTTATCTAAAACACTGTACACACTATACTCATATACTAAACAATTTCTTTTTCATCTTAAAATTTTTAAAATTTCATTTTAATTCTGGGTGATTTCAGATCCTTCACTTAGTTTTTCTTACTAGAAAGGAAAGTATGTTTTTCAGAATAACATTTGGAAGGAACAGACCATAGCACTGTCACTAAAACCTAAATATGAGGGTGTCTACAGGTTATTTGGCCTCACTGAAATTAAATTTCCCAATTTGAAAGATGAAAACCAAATAAACAAATGTAAACAATCGACCTCTTGTGTTATTATTATCTTTACAATTAAGTTTCTTTCTAAAAATCAGGTATTATCACTGCTACTAAACAAAGGACAAATACAGTATACTTATTCTTTTTCAATATCAAACTATTTCACTCCATAAAACAATTCTTAGCTTTAGTTTCTCAAATTCTTAGAAAGACCAATGTCAGATAGCACCGATGATTTAGTTCGAGTCACTTCAAGAGCTCAATAGCACCTTCTGTCTCAATGAATAAGATAAAATATCAAAAATATAAACATCCTAGTACTAAAATAAAAGTGATGGCCCAAGAAACAATATCCAATGCAGTAGCAATAAGCACCTCTAGGGCCTAAAATTGTGTTTCCTAAATCCCACTTCCCAGTAAAACCAGGGTTCCTTGAAGAAATGGTTGCAGGGCCAGGGACTATTAAAGTATTGCTCACAGGGCCCCTTTCTAATCTCTGCTTGGTTAGGGAACCCAAAACACCACTCATAAGCACATACTTTTGACCAACTACAGTGACTTCTTTCATGTTTGCATTGAGTTAATGTGTGTGAAAGCCACAATATTCCCCTAGAAAACCTCCTGCTTCCTAATTAACGACATTATAATCACAAGTTTTACACTTATGTTAGTAAATGGCCCAAAAATGAAACAAAAAAACCAACCATGAAAACCATGAATTAACAATGGCCATTTTTAGGGTATTTTGACTTATCAAAATTAGTAACAAGATACTTAAAAGGAGCTCTCGGAAAAACCTGAGAGACAAAAACTTCAAACATTCATTGATTTCCCACTGAATTCACTGAAACTCCAATTCACTAACTGGCACGCTTAGGCCTCAATAAAATGGTGGGTCTAAGACAGTCTCTCTAGAGAATCTCTGAGATTCACTTCCCCTCAGCCTTTAGAATGTTCCTTGAATTTCTTTTTCTATTGACACATGCCTCTTTATTCCTTCCGCTCCTTTTTTGACCTCCTAAACAAGTAATCCTTCCCTTAATGTTTTTCCCAGAAACTCAATAACCATACTGCACAATAACCCCTTAAAGTTGTTTAACAAGAAAACAATCTATTTAAGTTACTTTAAACTCTAGAGCCAATTAAAGGCTCTTGATCTAAGAGCTTCCTAAAGCTCAGAAGACAGACAAAAATTTACTACAGAATTCAACATTTTGTTACATACATAGTATCCTAGCTACCATATCTGTAGCAATTAATTTATTTAACTGATAACTCCTCAGATGGAAAAAAAGGTTAGAAGACTTACTAACCAAGATATGCATAATTCTACAACTGACCTTCAGTGGGCAAAGAAAACAGGAAATGTATAACATAAGGTCATTGCAGAAGCCTTTTGCTTAAGGGCAGATTAGACAGAGTCTACACTACAAACAAAATCAATCCATAGGAGACTATAAAAATTGATTTCAATAAACTTTCCAAAAATATCTGGGGTAGATCCAACAGCCAAAGTAAAGGGAAACTTATCCTTTCTTTTTGTAAATGGTCTCAGAACTGAAATAAAGAACGTCTAAAAAAAAAACCCCAACTAATCTGAAATGTAAAATTGCCATGTTAGAAAATTTCCAGCATATGACGGAACATTTTCAGAGGGCTTTATAAAGTAAAAAAGCTGAAAAGAAACAACAACAGAAGATTGAATTGTGTTCCAAATAAAACCAATGGCCTCTGAAAAAAAATCAAAACCAAAACGTCCTGTGATAATGAGGAGTTGGGAAAGAAAAAAAGTCCACTGGATTCTGTTCTCTAAGAAATAGAATGACAAATCTCTAAGAGATAAAATGCCAATCCAAGGAAGATACTACAACTCAACAATTCTCTGACCTTCTTGTAAACTCCTAAAAAGCAACGGTCTATAAATAAAGATGGATATCAGTATGGAATTCTTGTCAAGATGACTTCTACTCTACTACTAAATTATTAAGATAGTACATTAAAGTCCTCAGGGTAAAGTTTTAAAGTAAAACGAAAGCCACTGGGCAATAAGTACAAAAGAAAACAAAAGTTTTTTTGTCTTAAATGGGGGAAAAAAAAATCTGGTTGTACCAGAATGTGAAAGAAGATTGTGTTAAGACGTATCTGTGGGTATACATTAAATTGTAGAAGGCCGCAGGGATAACAAGTGGTTTATTATACCTATTCAAGCAGTGGAACATCTATTGTCAATATTCCCAAGATTCCCTTTATGAAAAGAAAATGTCTTTCTTCTCTGCGATGCATAAACCTTTCTTTTGAATGTGTACAAGGTTAGACCATGTTCTAGAGAGTTACTAACTTGACAACATGGGCACACACCAAAGGCTCATTGCCTACTTAGCCAATTCCTTGATCTAAAAGCCAGGACTTAGTCTCTCCACTTCAGAACAATGACAGCCTCAACAAAGCTGGTCAAAGTACCTTTACAGTTTTTACTAGAATTGCCTATAAATCTGATGTTACAGTATGTGGAACTATCCCTATTGCTAGCTAAAATGCCAAATCTTTTCCTATTAACTAATCATGAAATATTGCTATTTTCTCATGTCATCAACATTACCCATTAAAAAATCATTTTGAGATTATGTTTCTGTAGCTCAGTAAGTGTTATGCCCTCGAAAGACCTTTTGGACAATGCTGTCCAATTCCTAACAATATTTTTTGTTGATGACACTTACATTAAAAATATCAGGCCAGGTATGTAACAACTAGACTGTGGGAGAGTCCAATTTTGTTCTAGAAACCAAAATGACTTTAAGAAGCCAAAGTTGTGGTCCTCTCTAGGGCATGTCAAATTGCTAAAAATTAAAGGACTAAAGAAGTATAGCAGTGATAACTGACATATGCTTTTGGAGTAATAATTACTGGATACTTTGATGCCACTAAAAGAAATTCCCGTCATAAAGGCTGAGGCCTACAGTAAAAGAGATACTACAGAAACTAAAGAAAATGCTTTAGCAGATAATTATGCAAATCATTAGTAGGTGAACAAGCTGTGCATTAAAACAAAATCATTGATCATAGCTGAATGGCATGGCAAGTGGAAGAAAAGCATATTTTTCTTAAGAACATGATTTAGAAACACATAAAAATTTCCTTAAAAATGAGAATTAAATAGTAAGTTTTAAAATAGAACAAAGTATAGTATTTTGAAATTTAGTTATTTTAAAATATCTTAAAAATAACTTGAAATTGTTTATGAATTACTTTTCATGTGTTACAGCAGTCAGTATATAGTATAAAAAATATCCTGTAATAGTATTACTGATAAGTTCACAATAGTCAAATTTGGTTCACTTTTAGCTTCCAGTATACGAAAGATAAAGTAGAGAAGGGCTTTAACATAGGACAAATCCTGAGAGAAGCGTCTGGCTTTCATCTTAAATTACAATTCAGGAAAAAAAAGGTAGAAAAATGTAACTTACACTCATCTCGGAACCTCGGTTCTGCATTAGGCCCAACTCTACCAAATGTTTTTATGATCTCTGTATGCAAAGAATACTGGTCTTGGTACTGAGGATCTTCCAGAAAAGAAGCCAACTGCATTTTCACCCTTTCCAGCAACTTAAAATTGGATATTGTACAGTTATTTCACAGAATATTAAAAATAGAGTAGAGTTGTTACAGAGAATGTTATACATTAATCATGCTTGCAACACGGATTCAAATGATTTATATCAACATGACATGAAAAATTTGCAATTAAACAAGTACTTATTTAGTCTTTCGGTTCAGAAAGTTTTTATATTTTTGTTTATGCTTGTTAATTCTTTTTTTTATTTTCTTGAAAATATAAATATTCCCTAACAAACTGTAAAAACAAAAACGCCCACAAGAGAGAAAAACATAAATTTATAATGATTTTGTATCTACATTTTAATTCTTAAAACCAATCACAGTGTAAATTACCCAATTATTCACCTTCTGAAAGCAGTGAGTCATTAATGACTTATATCTTACTCACATTTCCCTAAAAGACATTTTTATTTTAGGATTTAAGAACATGTTGAAATTCTGCCAAGACTGCAAGCTTTGCAGAATGACACTTTTTAATGTTGCTTCACAAGTGAAATATATAAGGAAAAGATGGAAAACGTCTCCCCCACAAAACTAAGTTGTTTAATTTGTTATTAAAAAATCTTTATGACAAAGGAACTTCATAAAATAGTGTTTCCTTTTTTGCGGGGAGGTAAAATGTCTGTTTCCATTTAAGTGGCTATGTAATACGTGCACAAATGATTTATTTTCCATCTGTAGAGTTTTTCATTTGTATAAGACATGTCCAGAACGAAATTTTGATACTAATTTTAAGAAGTGTCTTACAGTTAATGTTGCAGACAGAATGTAACAAACTTGAAATTAAATCACAAGATTCTAAATAAAAATACACTGTTAGGGAGAAAGAACTTGATAATCTCCTGAAGCAGGCCTAACAGAGGGCTGTCACAGTTCTATGCGCCGCAGTGACATGCTACCAGCCCACTAGACTTGCACCAGTGACACAGTTATGAGAAAAGAGGTGCCCTCTAGCCTCCATTTATAAAACTGAAATAGGTCTTTCTTTTAGGTGTTCCTAAAGTTATCTGGCAAAATTGTCTTCAAATCTGTGCAAACTGGTAATCAGGAATTTATGTCGACTATCTAGAAGTCTACTGGAGAACAGAAGGTTTTTTGCTTCGAAGGTTATTCAAAACTGCAATACTCAGCTAAGCTTAAAATGGAACATCTAAGAGTTGGCTTATATTTTTCTAATTGAGGAGGAAGATGGAGATTTCCTTAGGATATGAAGATATACTTTGGGTAAGGCTCTCATATTTTCCATACTGAGATATTCCTCTGGCCCATAACGAACTAAGAGATAAACTAAAAGGTATAATGCTCCCTGCCCCCTAGCACTGGATGCACGTGGGTAATGCATCATCACCTCAACAGTACACAGATAGTAAATTTCAATAATTTCCTACCTCTCTCTGAATAACGGTTTCCATAATAGTGCCAAAAGCCGGAATTGTGGCAATTCTGACAGAGCTGTTAGAATTAAAAAAGAAAGAAACTGAAACTTTCTTTGAGATGAAAAACTGATTATTAAAATGTATATCAAAGTAAGTACAAGGTAAATATACTGTATTAGTCTCTAGCAATGACAAATTAAATTAAAAAAAAGCAGACCAAGAAGAATGCTCAAAAAGACAGACAGGGTAACTTAAGGTCGCAGTCTGTGGAACTCACAATTCAGGATCACTGGACAAGGTAACAAGGGCCGGAGCAACCCGCTTGTCAACTAACGCTTCACTCATGCCTCGAAGAGTCAGCTGTAAACCAGTCAACATGCAATAAAAAATGGTTTGGTAAACTGGAATGAGAACTGGGTTAGCTGTGACTGAGGATGGGCAGGCAGACTCATTGGTCTTTCTTGGTTTAGTCACCCACATGAGACATTAAAATGTTAAGCCTTTGGTTCATGCCACTATACTTACTGGTAACAACATGTTAGTGAGATTAGCAGAGCATCCTTTCTTGGCTTGGAAGAAATAGTCCATCAGCATATTCTAAGTTTTGGAAATGTTTACTGAGAATGATTTTAATGTATTCTTTTCATGTATGGCCTCCAAATGTGATGGCTGACATTCAAAAAAGAGATACATGAACAGTATAATAAACTTTAAAATCAAGTGAATATAATCCAATATTATTATTTTAAAGAGATAAATATATTCTTTAATGGATTTAAAAGCTGATGGTTATTTCTTGACAGGCACATTTTGAAAGGGATGCTGAATGTAAAAGGCAGGGATGACACTTACATTTCAGGGTCACTGGAGAGAGTAATGAGAGCAGGAACAACCCTCTGAGCTACCAGAGTTTCATTCACCCCCTTCACCAACAGCTGATTGGTCAGCGTGGGGGGTATTCACAGGTGACGCATGGAAAGAGCAAACAGTGCCACGGGAAGAAGAAAGGAACAACCAAGAGAAAGAGAGAAAACACAAAAGCAAAACCAAAATTAGAAGCTAAGCAAATATTGCTTCTAGAGTGCTTTATAAAGGCAGAGAATGCTTAGGAAGAGAATAAAGCTTAAATAGCCTAGCAGTCCACGAAAACAGAGTTTGTCACCAATTCAATGGCAGTTTGTACTTTTGGTCAAAGTATCCAGGCAATTTTTGTGTTCAGTTAAATACAATTAAAAAAAAAAACCTTTTCTTTTTTTTTTTAAACTTAAAAAGAAGATACATACTGGATTCTATGGTTAAAATTGTTGAAGTAAATCTGGCGTCATTTTGTTATGACCAACAAGGTACAAACTGGACTGTTTTTAAACCAAACTCAAATGGCCAGCAGACACCACTGAACTGCTCTGATTGTTCCATGGCAGGTCAACATAAAAATCCAGGACAATTCCCAACCTTTTACATTACACAGTTTTCTCTTTTGAGGTACAGAGACATAATGCAGCCTAAGTGGAAAGTACTACGTCTGGGAATTGGATCTGGGTTCAGACTCTACCTCTCCTCTTAGCCATGTGGCCTTAGACATGTTACATAATCTCTTGAAACTCAGTTTTCTCATCCGAATGTGGTGATATTGTTATTTATCCTAAAGGATCATTGTGCTACTAACTACACGTAATATACCTAAGGACTGCATCTGACAAAGATCATGCATTCAAGAAATGTGAGTTTAATTATTATGAGTAGTCCAAGATATAAGATTTCTGATGTATTTGAATGAAGAAATTATTAATTAAAAAATTGTTTTGGCCGGTCCAAGTTGTTAACATTTACAGTTATTTTACATTTCTCTAAAAGCTCAAATGAATAGGAAAAATATGATAAGCACAGTCGGACCAACCTATTTCTATGCTCTAATGATAAAATAATCCATTTAGCAACCAACCCTAAATAGAGTAGAAGAGGACGATACTGGGGAGTATACATTTTGTTTTTAAAAGGGCGACATCCTAATCCTACATTCTCAATTTCAGAATTTAAAAAACAAATGAATCCTAAATGCTAATCAGTCTGTTCACCTTGTAGGAGATCTAGGTCTCCTGGAAGATGGACGGTGCCATGAATTTTTAGTAACAAAAACCTAACCCGTGTGCATGTTAACACATTCCTCCTATACACCGTATCAGAGACAGCAGAACTCACTTTACATGGGATTCTTAATTTAATTCTTAATTCTATTTAACAACTGACTGACTTTAAAATCTACTTCCACATTCTAAAATAACTTTTATAAAAATACATGGATAATTAGGCTGGAATAAAATGACAAAAGAACTTTCGCTACCACCTTAAATATAGTAGATATCAAGCAGAAAGAAATAGTGGAAAGAAGTTCAAATACTGTTAAATAAAACTTTCTTCTCTGTACCACTTTATAAATAAGATAGCTTGGATTTGAATCAGTAAAGTGTATTTTAAAGTTTCTACTATCTTGTACCACCAGCCAAAAAGCATTTAAAAAAGGGGGGGGGGAATCTAGGGGACGAGTTAATTTTTCATTACTCTGTAGTTTTAGGAGTAATTTCTTTATTAAGCTAGAAAAAAAAAAGGGAAAATTTAAGAGCTATCGCTTGTTATACATTTTACATACAATGTGTTGTTTGACCTTTTTTTATTTTTACGATTTTATTTATTTACTTGAGAGCACAAGCAGGGGGAGTGGCAGAGGGAGAGGGAGAAGCTGGCTCCCCACTGAGCAGAGAGCCCCATACAGGGCTTGATCCCATGACCCTGGGATAATGGCCTGAGCGGAGGCAGCTGCTTAATCAGTTGAGCTACCCAAGTGCCCCTCATTTGAACCTTAAACCTGGTGAGCCAAGTACAATGACTAATATCAGTGTTTTAACATATGAAGAAACGGAGTCTTAGGGAAGAAGTTAAGTAACCTGTCCAGGGTTTTGGAGACAATAGGCAGTTAGAGAACGGACTCAGCCACATGGGTCTCACAAGCCTCAGTTGTCTTTGAGCTGGCTACTGTTACATGCTTAGCTAGTATGAGGAATCATTCCATGAAGTTCTTTTCTGCATCTTTTGGGAAATCCATTATGTCATATGACAGTTTCCTTATAAATCAATTTCAATAACAATCTGTCACTTCAAAAAGTAACATACTACCTCTTATTTAACAATGACAGACTGAATTTCCCCTTTTTGTCCTGCTGTCTGAAAACTTAAGAGCTGCATTTAGCATATAATGTCACTAAGTATCTCCTATTATGTCCTTGGTATATCCATTTCTTGCTTTCTTCTCAACAGTTTCTGGTCTCACATTAAAAATTTTCTTTTGTTATAAATGTCCCGCTTTTTACGTTTTTATTTTGAATTAACTTGATTGGCAGGGGGAAGCAAGCACAATTGTAAATTATGAAGTATTAGTTTTTAAAAAACCTAATGAAACATACTTATTCTTTCAGTATGATTTTGTTCAAAAATTGTACAAAAAAGTAACTATTTCTTTTAAGATTTATTTACTTATTTTTAAAGATTTTATTTATTTATTTATTTATTTGACAGAAAGAGATCACAAGTAGGCAGAGAGGCAGGCAGAGAGAGAAGGGGAAGCAGACTCCCCGCCGAGCAGAGAGCCCCATGTGGGGCTTGATACAGGGACCCCGAGATCATGACCCAAGCTGAAGGCAGAGGCTTTAACTCATTAAGCTACCCAGACGCCCCTATTTATTTATTTTAGAAAGAGAGAGCAAATAGGGTGAGGGGCAGAGGGAGAGCAAGAAAGAAAATCCTTAAGCAGAGGCCCTGCTGAGGCTGGAGCCTGATTCGGGGTCCTATCCCAGGACCCTGACATCATGACCTAAGTTGCACTCAATCAACTGAGCCACCCAGGCTCCCCCAAAAAACTAACTTTATTTTTTTCTACTGATGACTTTTACTGGCATGATCACTGAAAAATTTTTTATCATAAATGAGTTTGAAAAAATCCTGAAATAAATTTCTCAAATTTGACTCAGAAGTTCATAATCAACCTGAAAGAACACTGAAAATTGCCGGAGCACAGGTACCGCTTCCAACCCAGCACGGACTGCAACCGTAGAAACCAAAGCCAGGCAAAAGCCGCATATGAGAAATAAGACAGAAAAAAAAAACAAAAATGGAGAGGATGTTTCATTTTATTTGCTCAAATTTTTTCATTTATATGGTATATTTTGCCAGTGCATACATAATTTGAAAAATAAATGGTTTGAGAGAAAGAAGTAGCTTTTAGGGTCTTAGAATAAAATCCTATGGGAAGAGTGTATTAAAGACAGTTCTTTATATAAAAGGATGCTTTTTTCTTTTCATGGATGACTTTTTTCCCAGCATACTGAATAATCAAAATTATTTATACTCACAAGGAACTTTTATTACAGAGCAAACTGATTTTTTTAATTTGGCATTCAACTTGACAAAGAACACTTGAACATAGTTTTTTTTTGATCAAATATGTATAATAATGGGAGGGACTAACATGGACAGAGGATATTCAACCTCCTCGGTAAGACTGGAATTTTCTTTAGATTTCACAAATCTATTTTCTGTATTTAAAAGTTTGCTTAAATACATATTTTAAACATACCAATGCTCTATTCTTCAAATGACAATTTATCTTAAATTGTGGAAAAATTCTGAAATTCAGGAAAAATTATCCAAAGGACGGAATTAACCAATTCTCTTTATGGAAATAAATGCTTTAAGATATTTTAAGAATCACATACATATTAGGGATAATTTTAGCTTAGATAGATATATGTTCCCTAAACTATATTTTACTTTGTGAAATAGCATGATAAGAAAAAAAGAATAATGTTAATGACAGTTAACATTTACTTAGTTTAATATGTGCCAGACACTGTTTTAAGGGCTTTACAAGTACAAATTGATTTCATATTAACAAAAATCTTTTGAGATGGACACTTATTATTATCATCTTCATTGTGTAGATGAGGAAACTAAGGCACAGAGAAGTCTGAACTTGCTGCTAAGTGGCAGAGACAGACACTGAACCCAGGCAGTCAGGCTCTATGGCAAGACTCAGTAGCAAAAAGGATAAGGAACACTCTGTATCAACGTCAGCCATCAAATATAACTTCTAGAGATATAAATCAATCAATATAAAATAATCAAGTAGGTTATAGAATAATTTCCCCTATGATGGCTATTTCAATTTTCAGAAGATAGGCATTTTAATTTTCATACTTAACTTGGGTTGGTGGCAATTTAAGAAAATCTAGTTAAACAGACTCTTTTAATAAGTCTATGGGCAGTTAATGTACAGGGATGTTATTCTAGATATGACAAGTGAGAAAATAAGTAGAAGTAGTCAATAAAGTAAATATTTTCATATTTGCAATAACTGATTTTTTAAATGTGATTAATGAATCCAACTATAATTTACAACTTTAAATATATCTTACACTGTTTTAGTTTATTTTAGTAGTTGTTTTATCTCTACAAATAGAAAAGTATAATCAGAAGGATTTATAAAGGATGGAAATTAAGTAAGATTTAAAAGAAAATATAAGAAATAGAACTGATAATAGAATAACATCCAAGGAACCAATAAGGCTAGAAAACATCCTTAAATATATCAAAACTAAGTTTCTGCCCCATCACACAGTACACAACTAGATACTGTTTATTGCCAAAAAATACACATCAACGTAACATAGTATTCAAAACCTTTTTTAAAAAAACATTCCCTTCTCCTTCTTCCAAACAAAATCATTATAATATGACCCGAGAGAAGTATTTATTTACATACCTCGAACATTCTAGCAGCAGTACATCTCACAAGTGCTGACGTATGGACAACACCATACCATAGAACAGTTAACAGTAACTCATGGTAGGCTGGATTTGCACTGAAAGAAAAAACTTGGTGTTAAAAGTGAGCGCCACAGTGCCTTACTGGTGTACTGAAAAATACTATATTTATAAGTAATATTAATGACAAAAACATTGGCAAATCATATAAAATTATTCTGTGTAGGTTTAATAGGTTACATTCAAGATTCTTTAAAAAAGGAAGTCACCTCACAAAGCCACAAACTTTTAGCATATTCAGGAATTATAGTTTTAGGTTCTACAAACATTGCAATTATGACAGAAATTTCAACTGTTTAATAGCATAGCAGTTAAAATTATTAAAAAAAAAAAAAAAAGAAAAAGAAAATTTACCTAGGAGGAAAAAAAGATAGGGCACTGGACTAAGAGTCAGATGAGTAAGTTAAACCTCTGTGGAGCTTAATTTCTATATCTATAAAAATTGGGGAAGCAACGCATGTCCTTCTTTATGTCGTATGTTTACTGTAGGATCAAATCAGATCAAGTCAAATCATGTACAGGGAAGGATAAATTGTGAAGCCTGTCTAAATGTAAGACTGTATTGCTATTAAGGGCAGAGAAAAACTATAAAAGAGCAGCTGGATGATACGATTACGAGCAGGATTACGGAAATCATAATGAACTGGCTTTTACTTGGGGCTCCTTTTTCAGTCCTGGAAAACTAAATTTTCTTCAAATCTGAACTTTATTTCTCCAACCACTTCCAAGAAAACATCTGTAGTCTTTCCCCATTCTTTTATTATAATGTATTGATTACAAAATATTAAGAATGTACAAATAAGCAAAACCAGAAACAACAACAACAAAAAATCTTAGGCCTCAAAACCCACAAGATTTGGTGTGTATGCCAATATTTTTAGACTCAAATTGTGTATTCCATACATCCAATTTAAAAAACTTTATATCAATTTAAAAAAAAAAAGCAACTATAAGCTATTATTTTTACCCCAGTTCCACAAAAGAAGCCTTCAGGCTATCAAGAGGAGCATGAGATAATGAAAGCAGGGTCATTACATCTTCTAAGAATCCAACTAACAGTTTTCGGTCTTCTTCCTACAGAGGAAAAAGACTGATAATGAATTTCTAACCAAGTAAGTAGAACTAAAATAATAATTTACTACCAAAATTAGAAAATTTCATCAAATATGGGGAAATATCCAGTCTTAGAAGCATTTTAATTAAAGCTATTTAGTCAGCATATCTATGACCCCAGTGGTATGAGGACAAAGACTATCCTGATTCATAGATTTAGACCTGTGCTGTCCAATATGGTAGCCACTCACCACATGTGATTATTTAAAAATTTAAATTTAGATTAAAAATTAAGTACAATAAGGGTGCCTCGGTGGCTCAGTCGTTATACATCTCCTTCAGCTCCTGTCATGATCCTAGGGTCCTGAGATCAAGCCCCACATTGCGTACTCTGCTCAGTAGGGAGCCTCCTTTCCTCCTCCCTCTCCCCCTGCTTATGTTCCCTCTCTCATTGTCTCTCTCTGTCAAATGAATAAATAAATCTTTTTAAAAAATTAGGTATAATAAAAGATTCAGTTCCTTAGCACTATTAAGTGCTTAATAGCCAATGTGGCTAGTGTCTTCCTTATTGGACAGCGCAGATACAGATTGTGTCTGCTGTTGCAAAAAATTTTATAAGACAGTCCTGGTTTAGAACATAATAAGGCATATTTTAAAATTAAAATTAATTTTTACCAACTTCAGTTCTCATTAATTTTGACACTAAATACTTAAATACAGACTAGTAAAAGTTATTCCTTTAACAGAAAATCCATTTCCTAAAAATTATCTTTGCTATGTCTTAGTGGTGAGAAGCTAAATGCTTGTTGAAATATAGACTACTGTGTTTTTAAAAGACTATATTTTGAAATGGTAAGATCGCTCAAACCTGTTTTTGGAGGAAGAGTACAATAAATATGAATTGTTTTACTTTGAATTCAAAGGACAAAAGAAACCTTAGGTATTAATAGGGGAAAACTCAGCAAAAAATGCCTTCCTTTTTGATTCTTACACTCTGATTTCTATTTATTAAAAAAAATTGTTTTTTTAAAGTAATCTCTACAACCAATGTGGGACTCTAACTCATGACCCTTAGATCAAGAGTCACATGCTGGACTGAGCCAGTCAGGTGCCCCTCACAATCTAATCTCTAAAAATGCTTTATCCTGAATCTATAGTTTCACCTTACTGGTGAGACTGCCTCACACTTAAAAATGACTGATAAACCTTAATACAACATAATACTATTTCCTTAAAATAAGGTTAAGTAGAGTGTGGTGGTCTGTTATACTGTGACCTGCAATGAACCACAGCTTCTGATTCACATTCTTGTTTAGTTCCCTCCTCTTCAGTTTGGGCTGGGGTATAACTTGCTATAATCAGGAGACAGCACAGAAGTGATGCGCTGATTCTAGGCCTAAGCCTTAGCCTAGTAGATGCTGCTTTTGCACTCTTAGGAGCCCTGAGCCACCATGTATTAGGTCTGGCTCTGCTGCTCTAGAGGTCCCGTGGGAAGAGAGAAACCCTAAGACTGTACACGGAGACTGAAGCTTGGTCACCCTAGCTGAGGTGACTTATTCAAATATGCTCTCCACTAATAAATTACTTACTGAATAAGACAAATATTTAAATTTTGTTTTCCTTTACGGGTACCACTTTTATTTATACATACATTAAAAAGGCATAATGTTAAGTATCTTTCTAAACAGAAAGTGCCTTTACATTTTCTAGTCAAAGAATTTTTCCCTTACCTGAATATAACATGTAAGGACTCCTGTTGCATAAATGGGGACAGTAGCTTTAGTGAGGACCCCATTTCCTGCCGAGGAATCTAAAATCATTAAAATAATTTTAAAAATCTGAGCATATTTTAAATGTAAAGCAAAAAGTCACAATACAAATTATGCTTAAAATTCCAACTGGCTAGAAGGTTTACACATAAATATTATCATTACTTAGGAAAATGATTTTGATTAAAACATATATCCATTGGTGGTTGTAAAAATACAACTTAGTACTTTTTATAAAGCCATTAGCAGAAACATTTTTGGTAGATGGGAAAGAACTTTAATAACCAAAATGAGATGCTGTACTTCCCTTTCCATACTCAGAAGTCCGTGCTTTCTTGAAGTCTCCCAAGTGCCAATTGATAAAATCAGGTCTTCTTAAATTTTTATACTTTCAATTTACAGTAAGACTTAAAGGCACTTAGGTAAAAGGCACCTATGTATGTATTATTTATCTGCTTCTAGATATGAGATACTACCTAGTTTCCTAGGACCAGTCTAGTTCCAGAGCACCTCCTCCATTTTCTATAGCGATTTTCGGCCAGATAACCCTGATTATTTCCAATGGGAAAATTCAGGCTAAGTAAAGCGGTAGAAGAGAGGAAAGCGTTCAACCCTAGGAGAGTACCCTGCAACTATTTTAAGAGAAGATAAAATCACCTGTAGATACTTTCAAAAAAGCACTTCTAGAGATGGTGTGACATTATTCGTTGTACCAACATCTCTTGCTTATTGTTCCTTAGGCACTATTTTAAGTCCTTTAGATTTGCTTTTACATACTCCCAAATTATTTATTACATTTTTCTTTTTTTATATTGCTCCAAATTCTTTTCAGAAAGTAGTACATAGTACATAAAGAAATTTAACTAACTGCCCTGAAAGAATTATAACAAAAAAGAAAGTTCCATTTCACATCAATTAGTATTTGAGGTTTGCTTATTCTCTTAATAAGATTAATTTTTTTTCCTTAGGGGTAATACTGATATGCTATTTGAGAGTTAAATCTGAGGTTAGGAACATAGGTCTAAATTGGATTCAGAGATACAGACTATATACAGAGGGATTAATAATCTCTTCCTACATGAACAGCTAACATTCAGAGATAACTGAATAATTCTAAAAGCTGTCAGTTTCTAAAATATGTAAGTATTCTTCACTAATTTATCATCAGAATTAATAACTGAACAGATAATACCAACTACTAGGCATTCCAAATATCAATCCTTTTAAAAAAATACAAATTTTGGGAAGCATCTGTCAAAAAAAAAATCTTATGTTTTATTTTTCTCTCTGAGGACAGCCCAAGGTGGAGTTTTGTAGATCACTCGAACCAAATCACTAAGGCAGGACTGAACTGAGATAAGAATTATTTATCTATCCCAAATCAACCAAGTTTAAAAAAAAAAAAAAAAAAAAAAAAAGAGGGAGGCTGTACATTTTCCCTTCTAACATTTTTCAATTCTTAGGAACTAGAAAAATACACAGGGACCTAAGATCTATTAAGAAATGAGTTCTTAGGCCAATGGTGCTATAACTAGACTTCTTAAGACAGATGAGTGAAAACTATCAACAGAGAGGCTAGAACTCCCCATTCAAGCATGTAGTTTCATTTTAAGAATGTTTATGCATACCATACATTCTCTTCCACTATATTTGTTTTAATTTTAAAAGCTTTAAATAACTAATTATGATGTAGAGGCCCTTTATTTTATAATTTTCAGTATCTTGAATATACCACTTCAAACCTATAAGGGTACAAGTACTCAGTTTTGAGAAATTCAGTCTTAGGTCAGTTTAATTACAAAGAAGGTAGATATTTATAATCAAATTAGCAAAGACTAATCTCACCACAATCTCACAGGGAAGAGATTAGATGTGACACAGCTGTAAAACCAAGAAACAGTTTTCCTTTTCACGTATACTTCCACGTGTACTTGCTAGTTTACAATGCGCATATAACAAATATAGTATTTTTCCTAAGTGAAGCAATTCAATTGTTTTTAAAAAGTAATAACAATGAACCTACCAATGTTTTCTTCAGACAGTCTTAAAATCTCCTGGAACTGAGGTTTTACCTAAGCAAGCCAAAGAAGATACAAAATTTTAGATCCAATGCATCAACTGATGATTAAATTAAGTAAAATGTTTACTACTATTGCTACTATTTATTTGCTTTGCTTTATAGACTATTAGAGTGGTTAAGAAATATAACAATTTCTAAGAGGCTTAGAATAAAATCAAAGGCAAGTTACTGAAAACAACACCTTTAGAGAAAAAGTATTTTCAAAATCAATTCAAGTCAGTAAGTTTTTCTCAAGGGCCTTTGGTTTCCTTCACTAAATTAAGATAATTACCAAGATGATTTTCAGTGCTTGAAATAGATACCTCCTAAAACTGAACTTGATGATAGAAAGATTATTTAGGTAAATATTACTATATGATTAGATTTATTTTTTAAACATTTGCTTATTTAAAAGGAATGAAAAGGAAATTCCATTCATTTAATGTATTCAATAAGTAATATAGTCATCATTTAATATCAATCTGCTTAGATTTTAACTTCCTTAAAATATAAATTTAAACATCAAATACAGAATTTAATTATAATTTTTAAGTTAGAGTAAATGCTTATTTCAGTTTTTTGGTTAACATTATCACAAACTTCAGATTTCAGGCCACTGAAGCCAGCCACTTAACTGCTAAATGCTAAAGCAGACTCCTACTTACTTCTTTTTCTTCTCTCCTTTTTAAAATAATAGCCACTTCTTTCAGAGTTGTCAAACAATTTGCTTGCCAATGTTGACAACCATAAGATCAAATTATATTTAACAATTAGACGTTAGTGAAAAATGTAAAATGATCCTGTTTCTTCTACAGTGGCATCAAGGTCTGGTTTTTGTTCTCCTATCAGCAGGTCAGCATAATAACTTACATATTCAACTTAAGCTGAGGTGAAGCCCCTGTTAAAAGATTAATCTACAGAATCATAGAACAAAGACACTGAAGTGATTTTTTATTTCACACACAGAAGTGACTTGATTTCACACAGGCCCAAACAACTTAATTATTTATTATGGGTCACAAATATAATAATGTTATAACCCATTTTCTGAATTTTGTCCAGTCTGCTATACCAAACTACTTTACTTTAAATATTTCAGTAACTACAGAGTAAAGTAACAGTTAGTAGTAAAGAGCTGCACAAAATTCTTACCTTTTAAACATCTTGTTTAGCATTTGATTATAGCAACTGTATCTTTCAATGTTTTTATCAGGTCTCTAAAGAACTGGCTTAATAATATGCCAGCAAGACAAATGGATTAAAGAGGAAATTGGGATGTAAGGACATTCCGGTTTTAATTGTCTAAAACTATAAAATAATCTGGATGTGCAAATGTGACAAACAATACTGCTGGCAGTGACTGACAAACAATACTGCTGGCAGTGACTGAAAGATGCAGCATTAACCTCAAGTGTCCCTGCTATTCTAAGAGCTGGATCCTTGCAGCAAGTCCTCTGTATAAGCTACTTTGGTTCCACCATCGCCTGGAGTTTTGACCAAAGTGTGCTGAGAGAACAGTCACCCCTCTGAATCTGGGGTAGATGGTAAAACAGGAGGAGCACATCAAAGAATTGCAGTTGAGTTCCCTAACTGATACCTATGCTGGAAATCTTCAAGATATCTACAGTGAGTAGATCTTATATCCAAATCTGGATATAAACTAAGTTCAGACTAAATCATCTGAAAACCAGTAAAGATGAGAATACTAAATCATCTGAAAGTAAAGATGAGAATACTAAATCATCTGAAAACCAGTAAAGATGAGAATACTACTGACTAGAATTTTCTTTTACTATCACATTTTTCTAAGATATTAAAAGATAATTAGGCTAAAGGAAGGGCTCATGCTTTTATTTATTCTGTTACAGCATTAATTAACACATTACATTTCTGTATCTCTTGCACATAAGAAAACATGGAATACAAGTTTTTACCTTAGTGTTTGTAAAAATTTTGCCAAATGTCCGGCAAAGGCGCCAGAAAAATCTGGAGAATTCATGGACACAGGCAGTTGAAGTAACATTAATTTTGCCAACTATTTCTATAAGTTGTGGCAACCTAAATGTGAAAGGAAAGAAAAATAGGCACGGGATACATATAAATTTCTGTTTCCTTGCTAATTTCTGAAACAATGCAAATCTAACAACCTCTTGTTTTGCTTTTCTTTTTTTTTTTCTATGCCCAGCATGGAGCCCAACACGGGGCTTGAACTCACAGCCCTGAGATCAAGACCTAAGGCTGAGATCCAGACCTAACTGAGCCATCCAGGCACCCACTGATTTGCTTTTCATAGTCAGCAAACTTGCAAATCAAAGGAGTAGTCTGAGATGCTTTGGAGGGTTTTAAGCTTATATTCTGTTCTATAAACTGCTTCTATATTTTTACTGCTTGCCATAAAATATAGGAACCTTAATGGTAGCGTTCTAACTATGAAGTTGAGAAATAAATTACTGGATTTGATGCTTCACATAAAAGCTTGGCTAACGTGGCATCCATTTTAGCTTCAACAATGAGAATCTGGATGTAGTTTAAAATCCATCACCCCTATTAACAACAACAAGGCAGCAGATAGGTCATTCTGACACAGTTCAGCAGCACCATTTGCACAGAAAATAACTATATATCCAGTAGTATAAATCTCCTCTCCGAAAGAAGTTTATCACAGATAATGCCAATTATGTTAAGTTATATTTTTTATATTTTGTCCCTCAGTGCCAAGGCTAAACACAGTGAGCTATCTTCCATTCAACTGACAGAGGTGTATGAAATGAAAAGGGAGGCAGGAACTTACAACTGATTGACAACCCATAGTAAAGTCTCCCAGCCTGTTGTCCCCTCATGTTCCAGCTGGTAATCATAAAGTTGTAGTAGCACTGCCAATTGCTCACGACTTCCGATTATTGTAGATACATCTTGAAGAGGCGACATAGGCCGAGGGAACCTAGTCACTATAAATAATAAAAACAAAATAAATCATGTGAAAATGGCCATTTGTGAAATGAACTGTTCTGTCCAAAGGAAACTAAGATCCTGCCTCCTGATATTTAATTACCTTATTATAAACTTTATCTTTTTTTGTTTGATTATCTTATTTTTATTTTTTTAATAATTTATTTTTATTTTTTTAATAAACATATAATGTATTATTAGCCCCAGGGGTACCTGTGAATCGCCAGGTTTATACACTTTACAGCACTCACCATAGCAAAAACCCTCCCCAAAGTCCATAAAAACTTTACCTTTTTTAAGGAAAAAAAATGAAACAAATTCTTGTCACATGTGAATGAGTTAAACAAATCTCAAAAATTAAGATTTTATGAAACTAAATAGTTAATAAGCAAATACTGTAATGACATAGTTTGCTAATGAAGATTAAAATTTCACTTAGGTTAAATTAAAATTGGCCCAAAGATGTCGGACAAAATTGAATTCAATTAAAAAAAACCAGAAATACTTGTTAAATCTACCAGATTGTTTATAACTATGAAATAGTAAATATGACAAATATGATTCCTTCAGGCAGTAAGCAACTAATAGATTAATACTGGGGAAATAATGAATACCAGAGAATAGTGACATAAAATACATTAAAGCTTGAGCCGAACAGGTTTCTTACATATTTAATCTCTAATATTAAATACTTAATTTAAAAAATTTCCATAGTTTGAGAAATATTAGCTTAATATAAAGTATAAAAACCAGTGACCAGAAAGATAAGGCAAAATATACTATAAATATTACAACCAGGGAGGGTCCCAAGAATATACGTTAAAAATTTGGGGGGAAAACGGAAGAACTTATAAAATTATGTAAATAAAACATGAAGCTATAACCAACATATTTTAAATTTGTAAGCATATCAATAAAATTTATGATCTTACAGATCCTAATAGATTCCAAGTTATTAAGAGAACACTTTTTGATGGCTATTAAATGAATAATGCATGCCAACACCTCATTCACTGTTAGAAACTCCTGTATAGTGACTAATATCCTAAAAAGACACAAATATACAGAATTGTCTCAAACATATTAATGGATTAATAATTATTAGTAAACTTAAGAAAACATGAAATACACATAATTTTTTAAAAGGCTCAAAGACAAAATTAAGATGTTATTATCTTTTTATGCTGCCCAAGGCTTTTAACAATATGTTAAGTTCAGATCAGATAAAGGTCATCCTTTGCTAGCCAGACTCTCCTATTTGTTGTTTTTGTTTTGCTTTTCCCCAAAGATTTTATTTATTTATTTGACAGAGAGAGAGAGAGATCACAAGCAGGCAGAGCACCAGGTGGGGGTGGGGTGGAAGCAGGCTCCCCACTGAGCCGAGAGCCCAATGTGGGGCTTGATCCCAGGACTGTGAGATCATGACCTGAGCTGAAGGCAGAGGCTTAACCCACTGAGCTACCCAGGTGCCCCTGGACTCTCCTATTTGTTTTCCTAATATACCAACCAACAAATACATGAGTTTGGGTAATATGGTATTTCTCACTATCTGGAGTTTCTGCTGGAATTCTCACTGTATCTCAACCCATGAGTCATACAAATATGAATTGTGAGGGATATTTGTACTTCATATAGAAATATATCATGTCAAAGCATATCTGATATAATTTCAAACAGGATTATATCATATTTGTAACAATCTGCTATACTATGATAGAATTAATGTTATTTCTTCAAAAACACTAACAAATTATTGAAAAATAATCGAACAGTTTATTTATTTATTTATTTGACAGAGAGAAAGAGAGAGAGCACAGGTAGGCAGAGAGGTAGGCAGAGGGGTAGGCAGAGGGGTAGGCAGAGGGAGAGGGAGAAGCAGGCTCCTTGCCAAGCAGAAAGCCAGTTGCGGGGCTTGATCCCAAGACCCTGGAATCATGATCGGAGCCGAAGGCAGACTCTTAACCACTGAGCCACCCAGGCGCCCCAATCGAACAGTTTAAAGTAAAATAGATACATCAAAATTAATTATAGGGAGAGTGAGGTCTAAAAAGATTTAAAGGTAGGTCTAATAGAAGCAAAATAATGTCAAGAAATAAGCAATTACTTGAATAACTCAGTTATTATAGGTAAGTAGTCAGAATGGTTCAAGAGTCTCAAAACAGGATTCTTTTTTTTTTTTTTTTAAGATTTTATTTATTTATTTGACAGAGAGAGATCACAAGTAGGCAGAGAGGCAGGCGAGAAAGAGGAAGGGAAGCAGGCCCCCAGCTGAGCAGAGGGACCTATGCGGGACTCCATCCCAGGACCCTGAGATCATGACCTGAGCCAAAGGCAGAGGCTTAACCCACTGAGCCATCTAGGCGCCCAACATGATTCTGTTTAAGAGAACTTTTTAAAATATGAGTATCTAATTTATAACAATATAGAAAGGTCCCCAGAATGGCATTTTAATAGGCTGGCAAAATACCAGCATTTTATTATCAATAAAATAAACACAATTATCCAGCAACCTAACAGTTCTTAGGACTCTTTAGTATGTTTTCCTCTCACTAGAATATAAGTTCAATGATGGCAGAAAGTTATGTCTATTTTATTCATGAATGATCCAAAGTGTTTAAGATAGTGCCTGACATAAAGATTAGCTAATGCTGTAGAGTAAACTGGTAAGAAAAATATCTGTGTGGGTTAAAAAGAAAAGATTATTTTTGGTCTGAAGACATAATCACAAGCAAAGTTCACATAAATGATAGAAGAAATATGTTCAGGATGTTAAAGCACTTGTTTTGACCATTTTCATCTACTCTCCAGCACCTGGCTGGCAAAAGGAAACATTCAAGAGTCATTTGTTAAATACATGAAGGAAAGGATGATAAAAAATATTATAGGTTGAACTATGTATGTATCCCCCTGACCCCCAAAAAATTCCTATGAAGTTCTAATCCCTAGAATCTCAGAATATGACCTTATTTGGAAATAGTATTGTTGCAGATATAATTAGATAAGATAAAGTCATACTGGAGTCAGGGGGCCTTTAGTCCAATATGACTGATCTTATAAAAGGGGAGAATTTGGACATAGAGACAGACACACACAGAGGAAGCATGGAGGAAGGAAGCATGGAAGCATGGAAATGAAGGCAGAGATCAGGGTGATGGCATTTATACGCAAAAGAATGACCAAGACTGCCAGCAAACCATCAGAAGCAAGGAGAGAGGCATGGACCAACTTCTTCCTCAGAGCCATCAGAAGGAACCAACCCTGCTGACAAATTGATCTGAAACCTCCAGCTTTTAGAACTGCAAGACAATAAATTTCAGTTTGTGGTATTTTGTTACTGCAGCCTTAGCAAACCAATATGGCAAGACAGAAAAAGAAAGATAGAATTAGAAGTAGGAAAGCCCCTAGGCAGACAAGGAACCTTAATACATGAAGGGGTAGAACCCAAAGCAGACGGCTGTGAATGCTTTAGGAAGACCTTTCTTAAAAGTCTGAATTTTCCTTCTCCTCAATAATATTTTGAAATGTTAAATTAACTCTACTCCATCCATTCTCAATTTTTCCAGTAAAACAGACATTCAATGATTCGTGTATTCTTGGGACATAGCTTCATATCCCAAAGATTAAAGGTAGCCCACAGTTTACATGAAAACTGCAATTCTTAAAAACATTGTCTGTTTATGTTCTCAGTGTTATTCTTTTGTCTATCAGAAGCCAGTCAGAGACATGGACAATTTCATAAATCTGAAGATGTTGCAAAGGGATCTCCTACAAAGTAATAGCTGGTCTATAGCCACTTTTTATCCTGGGGGTTGGGTGCAGTGGGGTTAGTAAGTGCCATGGATCAAAGGTCACTTACTAGTTAGGTGGTCACTGAGAGGAGACGGGCTTTTGCTATGAATGTCACAATTTCTGAAACTAAGATATATTCCTTCTTTGGAGAAAAAAAAAGAATCTGCTACAAATGCTTATATTTCTATCAAGGACAAGGAGAAAAGAGTAATTAAATGTACCTTCCCCTACTGAAAGTAAGATGAAACAGACGGGGCAGAAAAAAATATAAAGAAAGTGGAAATGATAAGCTTCATAAAGTGGCACTAGTAACTGTTCAGTGATCTTTTCATTGATTCAGCTCTATTAATGAAAGAAAACTTACTTTGGCCACTGGAAAAAAGGTTATAGAAAGACTATAGGTTAGGATTGGAATGAAAGTACAAATATTATAAAATAATACCATGAGGTTTTTTCATAAAAGATGAAGCCACAGTTTAACTTAGCTATCACACAATCTATGACCACGAGATTCCACACATGTATTTTAATAATCATGCTGTCATATAAAGTGATTTTTAGAAGTTTAAATAAAAACAATTCTTTGGGAAGCTAAGCTGCTCATGTTCTACATCTTCCTTTCATAATTTAAGTTCAGTACCTTCTATCTGTGGCACTTCACCATGAAGCTTGGCTTTGCTGGAGAAAGGTGCATTCTGTAGCACTAATGCAAAGAGAGATGGGATCAAGGACTGCAAAGCAGAAAGATACATGTGGAGCTTATGTTCATCCAGCCCGTGCTCTCCTTCCTGAAACATAAGGAGGTGGAAGCTAGTTTTAGTTTTCTGAAATTAGGTATTTATAATGCTCTTCCTTTCTGTGGCTATGAATAAAACATTTAAAAGATTTGTATGGTAGACTCATAGCATAGCACCTAACGGAGATGTCCATGCATCTTTTCTTAATTTCTTTTTTTTTTCTTAATTTCTCTAAGTACATGAAAATGTGAAGAAGCACTAAGTCACTATAAAAGTAATATAATTTTTTATATGGAACACTTTACGGTGGACATCAGTCATTTCCATTTGTATGAAACTTCTTTTATGGGGATATTTTTTCTTTTAAGAGGATCTTATCCTTTGAAATTTTATAAGTCGGAATAAAGAAATTAAAGTGAGCCCCATGAATCATTTTAAATGTTAAATGGTTAAACCAGCAGCAGTGCTTGCTACTTTCCTTCGACTTCCAATCTTTTACAGATTTGGTGTCTATATTTGCCAGCACTGAAAGCATTTTAAAATAATTCAAAGCACAGATGAAATGTAGGAGAAAAAACTTCAAAAGGAAACAAAAGAAAGAAAAAACAGAAAGAAAAAAAAGAGTAAAAGGATCAGTATGGAGCACAGAAACCAAATGTTAAAGTAGAAAATAGAATCATTAGAGACAAAAGTGTTTACTGCTATTCAAATCCACTTGAGATGTCATTACTATGCTGTAAAATAACAACTGTGTCAGAAATACCTGACACATGAGTTACATACTATCAACTTCTAAATTAGTTAATCTCTTCATGGAAGAATTACCTATGCTGAATACTACAGATATGTTTAACAGCAAAATGGAATTAACCATGTTATGAAATGGAAAAAGAAAAACAAAGGTATGGATAATTTCCAGGTAGAAGGAATGCAAACATTAAAAAAAGTGCTTTAAAAAATTTCCTAGGTTTCACAAAAAGATATACTTCAGTCTAGCTATCCATAGTTTTTTAATACCCATTTTTAAATTTCCAGAAAAAACAGCTCAATTTTTAAAAATTAAATAAATATGTGTGGATACATCTAAGACTGTCTACAGAGTAGTTACAAGGCAAGAGCCTTATAGATTCTTTAAAATCTGTGGGTAGAATGGTTAAGAGTTTGTTATCAGTGACCCAAACCTGTCATTTAACGGCTATAAGACCTTGGGCAGGTTCCCTAAATGCTCAGTTTCCACACCAAAACCAAAATAAAATTCAAAGACTTGTAAGAATGAAATAATAATGTTTTGTTTATAAGGTATTTACTCAAATGCACGTAAGAGCCATTAAAGAAACATTAGTTTTTCTTCTAGACCCTAAAAGGGACCTCTAGTATAAAAATTAAATCAAGAAGTTACTATCTTTTTTTCAACTTTTCTTCCTTTCTTTTACTCGGTTAAAAAAAGTGTTTAATGAACTACTGCGGTGAGGGAAACACAGTTAAAGCATTTGACAACATGTAAGAAAGCTTTAGAGACTAGTATTTGAGTCAGCTCTGCATTCCGGGAACTGGAGCTGATACATTACCCAAAATCTTTAAATCTTCAGAAGAGACAAGGCAGAGCTAGCTTTCTCAATAATGTACAAGTGAGTTCCACAAAGGTGCTACTTCATTTCCTTTTTCACCTGGCTTTCGCAAAGCAGAACTTCCTCAAATCTCTCTTGGCTCCACTCCAATAAAAATCTTTAACTGGTAAATTATCAGAATGTTCAGCCAAGTGGTATTTTCTGTCTTTGCTCTCCAGCATTCTTTCAAGATGATTTAGAACAAACCTTTTAATTTCTGTAAACTGTATACATAAAGAAAGCATTTACCCTGAGAAGTTTTTCTATCTTGTTCAGCAATGTAGGTATAAGATGAGACTGTAAATTTCCAAGTTCTGTAGTCCAGGCAGCATAAGCCGGTAAAAATACTTGATGTGTTGCACTAACTACTCTTTCTGAGGGATCACCCAAGGCTGACAGCAACAATTCAAAACCCTGCCAAAAAGAAACAGGTAAAATTAAGATTTTTAAAAGAATAAACTTCCAAAAAAAAAGCTCCTCAATAAAAAAGCAGTAAGTTTACACTGCAGTACATTTAGAAAACATTTAAGCAAGAAAGCAAGCCATCCATAATCCTATCATTCCTATTTTCTTGAAAGAAAATGTCACGTATCCATTGATGCGAAAACCAAAGAGAAAAGGTGGTAAACATGGCATGCATGTTGCCAATTTCCCGCCACAAAACTATGGTGGAGATTGTAAATGAATCCTAGCACTCTTTCTTCTGAACTGAAGAAGTAAAACAAGGCAGCCATAAGCTGACATACCTACCATTCCTACTATGTATTACTGAGTAGCTGAATCAGAGATTTGGAATATTAACTTATTTGGAATTTTATAATGGAATAAATGGGGTTCATTCTGAAAAACATACCTGTTGATATTTGTCTGGATCATCAATGTATCCCATAATGATACCGAGGCTTTTGATCACAGCTTCTCTTACTAAATCTGCCTTATCTTCCATTAACATTTGTTGCAACATTGAGAGAACCAAGGAGCTACGTATTTCTTTCTGAAAGTAAACAAAAACATGTTTTTACTATTTATTTTATGCTAGCAGCAGAAAAGCACAGAAAATAATAAGATGGACATCCACATATTCTACACCCAGATTAAATACATTCATATTTTGCTGTTTTTTGGTCTTCATTTCCCAAAGACCTAAGACCTTACAGATACAGCTTGTCTGATTCTCTTCACCCTCTCCCTCTTCCTCCACCCTCCCTGAAGATAACATCTACCTTGAATTTGGTATCATCTTCCAACATGTTTTTCTATCTACTAAATATGTGCAAATCCTTCAAATCCTACAGCACACAGTAGCAGGCACTTTTGGCAAATGAACAAAGTCAACGCTGCATTAAATGGAAAATGACTCTGCTATTAATACCTGTCTTTAACTCGGAGAGGAGCTTTCAGAGTTTTAATAACAGGAGAGATTACAAATATCTCTCCGTTAATCAAAAACATTTGTCTTGGGTAGGAGTGTGGAAGCATTCTAAAATCCTGGTGTTCCTAATTTTGAAGAACTAAGAAAAAAACAAGATGATAAAATATGAGAGCAAACTTTAAAAATACTTCAAAGGGAACTGCATTGCTAATCTCAGATGCTACTCTTTAATATAAGTAGCTGCATCTTAATTTCACACAATTTTTTGTGTGAAACTACTGCTATTCTTAATTTCACACAATTTTTTCTTTTGTTTGTTAAAGAATGTTTTAGCCCAGTGAACTCTGGAACACGAAAAGAAATGAAATAAAAACAACAACAACAACAACAACGAATGTTTTATTCTAATTAATGGCTGAAGATAAAATAAAAAGCTATCATTATATAAATTCTTGCCTTTACTTCCTTTCTCTGGACCATTATTATAATTTGATCAGTTTATAAAATTCTTCAAATCTAAACTTGTTTAGGTCCTTTTCACATCTAATGGTTAGAATACAATAAAGATAGAGGATGTGACCATTTTCATAAATTTACAGTGTAATTTTAGTATGCAGAGCAAGGTCTAACAGTCATCTTTAAATGACCTATTTTTTTTTTAAGATTTTATTTATTTATTTGACAGACAGAGATCACAAGTAGGCAGAGAGGCAGGCAGAGAAGAAGGGGAGCAGGCTCCCTACTGAGCAGAGAGCCCGATGTGGCGCTCGATCCCAGGACGCTGAGATCATGACCTGAGCTGAAGGCAGAGGCTTTAACCCACTGAGCCACCCAGGTGCCCCTAAATGGCCTAGTTTTTGGTTTGACTTCCTAGAAACTAAAATATATGTAATTTTACCAAATTTTGATCACATTTAGCTTGGTGAATATGTATTTTAGTACAGCCTTATTTACTTATCCTTTAGGATAAAAACTGCCCCAAAACTATCTTGGAGATCTTAAAAGGGCTTCTGGATTGGTATCAGCCTCGGCAGCAGGATGGAGATAAGTGAACTTCAGCTGGGTATTTGCTTCACATTGGTCCGGGCTGAGGTCAAGTACGGCAGTTAGCTTCAGTATGCCATAGGGAACCCAAAGGACAAGTCAGGAGGCGTTACTCCATTTAAGCCATGACCACGCTGAGATTTTACTGTTAGCAACTGTGGTGGGATATAAGGTAAAGGAATATCCATAGAGGAAACATTAAGTCTAATACCGCTTAACATTCTAATATCCGGGGCAGTGTAGAACAGCTTATTTATTCCCTTCATGCATGTGATGTTCATCTCTGCTTGGAACAGTAAATAAAAGGATGCTCAAAACTGACTCATGTATATCTATCTACATGATTTATCACAACACCAAGATATCAGTTTTCTCCTATGAGATGGAAAAATATTTTAAAAATTTCATCATGTACAGCTCCTGGAGAAGGTATGTGAAAATAGGAACTCCAGTGAACTGATAATAGGAGTATAAATCTGTGCAGTCTGGGTCGGAGCCAATTTAACACTGTCAAAATAAAAGAATGCAAATGCTGAAAGAAGCAAAATGTGGAGGTACTGACAGAATAGAAATTTAAAAATACAAGTTACCCGTACAAGAACCTACCAATAGTGTCTACCGTCAGGGATATAGAGTATTATATATATAGTATGATTAATTTTGGGTAAGAAAAATTCAAATATAAAAATGCAAACTGGAATATGCATAAATTTTTATTTTCTCCAAGAACTGATTAAAAACTATTAACAGTATATGGATATCTTTGGAGAGAATGACTAGGTAGGCCACAGAAGCAGTCTTTGATTTTCATTTTGTTCTTTTTTATACCATAGGAAAAGTTATTTTTAATGAAATAAAAAGAAATATTATTGGAAGTGAAACTATGGACTAGTCTTTTCTTCTTTATATTTTTCTGAATTAAAAAAATAAGAAATTTTACTTTTAAAAAAGACAACCAAGTCATCTTGGTTTCTCACTCTTCACCAAAGAATATGAGGTTAATAGTAAGTGTGACATAAATGGCTCATGCATTATCATACAATTCCATTTTTTATATCATTTTTAAGAACAATCTTACAAAACTGACCATTTAAGGGAAGGGCCAACAAACTCTGTAAAAGGCCAGATGGTACATGCTTTTGGCTTTGGGGGCTGTGAGGTCTCTGTTGCTACTACTCAACTCTGCTGTTACAGTATGAAAGCAGACACAGACAATACATAAACAAATGGGTATGTGTTCTGATAAAATTTTATTTACAAAAACAGGCTATGGACTAGATTTGGTCTACAGACTGTAGTTTGTCAAGTCCTCCTTTAAACTACAGTTGTTAAAATAACGATGATGTCACTTCATTCCTCTACCTACTCTAAGCCCTGGACCTATGGGAAGATACCTAAAAGAGCCTAACAGTCCAAAGGTCCTCATCTTTTTGGTGGAAGGATTCCTTTAGTCACTTAAAAATTAATGAGCACTGCAAACTGCTTTTATTTGGGTAGGTAATATCTACCGACATTTATCGTATTAGAAATTACACTAAGAAATTTAAAAGCAACAGTAAAATCATTTAAGGTTAGCAACATGTAAACATTTTAATGAAAATAACCTTATATGGGGCGCCTGAGTGGCTCAGTGAGTTACAGCCTCTGCCTTCGGCTCAGGTCATGATCCCTGGGTCCTGAAATAGAGCCCCGCATCAGGTTCTCTGCTCTGCAGGGAGCCTGCCTTCCCCATCACCCAGCCTGCCTCTCTGCCTACTTGTGATCTCTGTCTGTCAAATAAATAAAAGATCTTTGAAAATAACTTTATAAGACAAAAGAATTGGTGAGAATGGTGCTTTATATTTTGCTGCAAATCACTTTAATGTCTGACTTAAAAGAAGACAGGCAGATTCTCTGCTCTGCATTCCACTGATATGATACATTGCTTCAGTTGAAGTTTTTAAGAAAATCTGGGCCCACAGAGACATGTAATTAAAAAAGGGAGCATTTTAATAGCCTTTCCTGATAAGAATATATATTTTAATTCTACATTTAAAACTGGAGAAGTGGTAGTTTCTTAAAGGTTAGATGCAATGCAGAATCTGAAATCATGATGTTGTTCCTTGCTAATAAACTCTAAATTCTGGTATATTAAATTCCACTAGTCAGGGCACCTGGGTGGCTCAGTCTGTTAAGTGTCTGCCTTCGGCTCAGGTCTTGATCTCAGGGTCCTAGGATTGAACCCCACACTGGGCTCAAGTTCCACACTGGGTTCCCTGCTCAGCAGGGAATCTGCTTCTCCCTCTTCCTCTGCTTGTGCACCCCCGCTTGTCCCCTGCTGTCAAATAAATAAATGAAATCTTAAAAAAAAAAAAAAAATTCCAAATTATCTGGGAGTTTGCCCCTCTTTTTACCCATGTGTGATTTTGAGCAGTATGCACCGGTCACCTGGGAAACACTGTACCACACACTCGTTCCGATGCTCTTCAATACTGACACATTTTATTATAATCTCAAAAAATCACATTTGTTAATATCACCAGTGATCTCAGAAATGTATTTATATACTTAGAAGCTGTGAAGCCCATGGTGGCAGATAATAAGTTTTCCAAAATTCTTGTTCTTACTTCAAAGTTGCAATTTTATTATTGGCAATAAATACCATCTACTTTTTTTTCCCCATAAAGTGATAGGCTCATTTCACTCATTTCCATAAAAAAGTCTGCTAAATACAAGAGCTTGTGTGTCAGTGGTTGGTCAAGTAAAATCAGCATCTCATAAAAAAAGGCAACTAGTTCAAATCACAACTCAAGCCTATTTGAAATGCTTTTCCTGAAATCGCCGTTATACCTCAGGATACAGCAAAAGGTATTGATATTAGTATTTTCTATTCTGCCACACAAAATATTAGAAAGACACATACTCAAGGGTCAAAATTTAGTAGAATTAATAATTTTTTGATTCATCAATGTTATTTTTAAGTGAAACTGGCTTCTTCTGAGTGCATGGCAGTGATGCATCATTATCAGTATATTGGGGGGGGTGGTCACTGCCTTGATCAGTCCTAATGCACTGGCACTGTTGTCCATTACAGCTTTTGCACCAATCACGTAAATGAAAACACAGAGAAAAAGATGAAAACTATTTTAATGTTATGAAAGTAGTTTTCAACTCATGGACCCCTTTGAAAGTATCTCAAAGAACCTCCCAGGGTCCTCGAACCACAAACTTTGAACTGCTGATAATTTAATATATTTAAGACTCATGCAAAACGGTTAATATACCCGTCTGCAAAGCCACATTATATCAACATGAGCCTTATCTTTTTGGCTCATCTTCTTCCTTTATTAGGATAGCATGCCCTGGGAGAATTTGAATTAAAATGTATAAGTCACTTGAAAAAAGGTTTCTCTATTATTAAAAAAAAAAAAAAAGTTTTTAAGAAAAAATTACAATTCTTACAGGAAGGTAAGGTGCCAATGCTCCACAGGATTCTGCCACGAGCAGTCGTCTTTCTGGGTATTTGTGGTTAATCTAGAGTAAAAAATACACAAATCAAGCATGAACAACACAATCTCCTTTCCTCCAACAGGGAATTACTTCTCACAATAAATCCTGTTAAGAATGCAATAAAGCGGGGCGCCTGGGTGGCTCAGTGGGTTAAGCCGCTGCCTTCGGCTCAGGTCATGATCTCAGGGTCCTGGGATCGAGTCCCGCATCAGGCTCTCTGCTCAGCAGGGAGCCTGCTTCCTCCTCTCTCTCTCTCTCTGCCTGCTTCTCTGCCTACTTGTAATCTCTGTCTGTCAAATAAAATAAATAAAATCTTTAAAAAAAAAAAAAAAAAAAAAAAAGAATGCAATAAAGCACCTTTTTTTTTTTTCCACTTCTGGGAATCCCTGTGTGCCTATAACTGGATCAGGAATAAGGGAATCAGAGAGAGCCTTAAAAATGAGGTCACAGGGGTTATCTGTTAAAGAAAAAGGATAAAGCAAAGATGAAAACATGGCATGGTGTCTAGAGGTAGAGGGCTTACCTACAACTAGGCTTTCCTTAAGATGTCAGAAGCACCTTTCTCCATCCCTAGCAACATTAGTTTATTTTTAAATTTGAAAAACTCAACTTCTGAATATTATAAATATGGCTTTAGTATGTGCCAGGAGTGACTCATCAATTCTCTTTTTTAACTAAGGGATTAGGAAGTAAGTTAATCAATGATTTAACCAGAGCCCTTGACTAGTGATATGATTTTGTTTTTAACGTAAGCAGACTTCAATCCATTCCTGTTTGTATATGCAAGATGATAGGGTTCTGCTGCTGTGATGGCTACACTGAACCATAACAAAAAATAACAAAAAAAATGACACATACTGGGTTTTGTTCCCATATGTCTTCTTCATAGAATATAAATCTTTCCTTGACTGGAAAAGAAGTATATCTGTTCTCATATTCCCATATGAAAAGGTGACATAATTCATTAATGTATTGGATGCCTAAAATTAAGAAAAGAAATTACATAGCAATCTACTGGGCAACAAACAGGAGGTAGTTGGCTAGACAGAGCCCCGATATCCATGTTTATTCAAGTAATAGAAGAGATGGTGGTAAAGATGTTTATAATATCTGTAAAATAAATTTTCCAGAAATAGTAACTTCAAAGCAGAATGGTTTGAATGTCAAAGCATGTTATATGTAAACTTTCATTTTGCTTTTCTTTAGTCGAGCTCAATGAGTCTTAAAATTAAATGTACATACAAAAATTAACTGTATCTCTCTATACTGTAACAAATAGAAAATAAAATTAAGAAAATTCTATTTACAATAGTATCAAAAAGAATAAAATATTTAGGAATAAATTAAACAAAAAAAGTACAAAAGTTATATTCTGAAAGCAACAAAACATTTTTGAAAGAAAATTGAAAAGAACTAAATAGATGGAAAGACATCCTAAATTCATGGGTTAGATGGCCCATTATTGTTAGGATGGTGAGATACTCTCCACACTGATCTATAGATAAAATGCAATCCTTATGAAAATTCCAGATGCCTCATTTGCAGAAATTGGTAAGTTCATACTAAAATTCACATGGAAATTCAAGGGACCTGGAATAGCCAAAATAAACTTGAACTAAGAGAACTAAGTTAAAAGGTATTTGGAGTTTCTTTTTGGGGTGCTAAAACTGTTCTAAAATTGATTGTGGTGGGAGCGCCTATGCGGTACAGTTGGTTAAGCAGCTGCCTTCAGCTCAGGTCACGATCCTGGGGTCCTGGGATCGAGCCCCGCATCGGGCTCCCTGCTCAGCAGGAGCCTGTATCTCCCTCTGTCCTCCCTTGCTTATGCTCTCTTTCTGTCAAGCTCTCTCTCTAAAATAATAAGTAAAATCTTAAAAAAAAAACCAAAAACTGATTGTGGTGATGGTTGTACAACTCTGTGGATATACTAAAAAGCACTAAATTGTACACTTTAAATCGGTATATGATATCTATCTCAATAGTGCTTAACAACAACAAAAAAAGAAATGGAAAAAACGATTAGTAATTGTATGTACCTATGAATAACTGTACAGAATTGTAAATTTAAAACTGTATATGCTATTCCCAAGTTTGACTTTCAATAATTAGAGCTTCACACCCTAAATCAGTATGCACTATAATCCAGGTGACATGAGGAGACTGTCAGAGACAAGAGGACCTTATATAATGTTTAGTTTAGATAGTTTATCTAGATAAAACTCAACTACATTTTAAAGAAAAAAAATGAATACTCAAAGAAACTAGGAATAGAATTCCAAAGGGCCATATGCTTTAGTGATATTCGAGAGACCAGTAATAAGAATAAATAACTATGCTATTTATAAATAAGGCCATGAAATCTGTCTTTTTAAGAAAGAAATCCAACTTTTTTAAAAGATGGATAAGTAAGCCACTCAATGACCTAAACACCAAGTCTAGAAAGTCGATGCCTATGAGTTCTCCACAGGACTGGAATATTAAAATTCAATATAAAACCAAAAGTATTGTGAGTAAATGGGTGAGCTGGATTATAAATACAAAAACCTCCCACATCAACGGTTTATACTTTATATTCTGTATATATTTGCAATATATACAAATGTATAATATGTATGTTATTTCTCCCGCCCCCTCCACACACACGAAAACACGCATTGGCCTCGCTCTCCCTTGAACTCACCTCAGAGCTTTTATATTTATACTAACTAACTCACTTCACTCAGATCCTTACCTAATCATTCCTTTCTCAGATTCCTGCTCTAACCACCCTTTCTAAAATAGCATTCTCCATCATTCTCTAATCCTTATTCTGCTTTATTTTTGTTCGTAATTTATGACATACCATTTATTTCTTTACTCTTATCTCCCCACTAAAAGATCTTTGTCTTTTGTTCAGCACTGTATGTATTTTGTTCATTACTGTATGTAACGACTGCAGCACTACATGGCAATGTAACCAGTGTTTCTTAACTATTTGCTGGAAGACTGAAGAAAGCAAAGCATCCCAGAGCATTCTTAAGTGCTATGAAATTACTGTGCTGGCCTACAGATACAGGAGCATAATTTAGATTCCACATTATTTCCTACTGGCATTTAAAAGAGAAAATAAGAGCACTTATAACAGGTTAGAATATAATAGTGAGGGGAAAACCCAATACAGTTATTTACCTGTTCCCAACACTGTGGTAAAAGTTCAGCCTCTACGCGTGTCGGTCCAACATGACGTGCAAACGCCACACAACCCGTCAGGATCATCTGCCTGAAAAAGAACAGAAATTAATAAACAACTTGTATTGCATGAGAAGGCACAACTTGCCAAGGGTTAAAAAGAGCCAGCTCTGTAATTCATATAATATACAACATTTTTAGTGACAGCACCATTTGTGAGACACTGAAAGAATTCTCTGTTGGTATGACGCTTAATCGCATACCTCCTAAATTAACTTCCCATACATGCATTCTGGGATACTATGTCTAAAGCTTTAGCTTCTACCGAATTTCAGCTTCTAGACACTAAAACAGCCAGTCATTATTTCCCCAATGTTTCTATAATTATAATCTAAAAACGGTATTTCTTAAATTGGAATTTTATTACACAAGATAAATGGGGTAGCAGATTCTGACGTGGCTCTCAATGTTGTCTATCTCCTGATATTCATGCTCTTAGGTCATTCCATATCCTTGAGTATAGACTGGACTTAATGATTTGCTTTCAATGAACAGAATAATGGCCAAAGTGATGGGATGTCACTTCTGAGATTGGGTTATAGAAGTCTGTGATGTCCATCTTTGGGAGCCTCTCTACTGCCTTCTCAGCTGGCATGCTTTGATGAAGTATGTGAGGCCCCGCAGCAAGGAACTTAAGGAAACTCTGGCTGAAAGCCGCTAAGAAACTGAGGGCCTCTTCACAAACACAAGAGAAACTGAATCCTGTCTGTGATTCAACTATTTGAATAAGCTCAGAAGCAAATCCTTTCAGATTGAGCCTTGACAGGACGACAGCATCACCCAACACTTGAGTACAGCCTTATTTAGAGACCAAAGCAGAGGACCCAGATTAAGTGACTCACATAAACTGCAATATAAAAATAAATGTTATTTCAAACCACTTTCTTTTGGGGTAATTTGTTACAGAATCAGTATATAAATAATATAGTAACTTCACTTGAATTGACAGATTTGAAACTTAAGAAAGTATAAAGCTTTAAATATGATTTTTCACTCTTCAGAATGAAGCTCATTTTAAATGACTTTAAAATGCAGAATTATAAACTTTTCCTCTTTTATCTAGTTCAAAACAGTAAAACCTCATGGGGGAAAAAGTATGTTTTCAATACATGTTTTAAAGTAGGCAGCTTCTAAGAAAAACAAATTAGAATGTTTAATTCATATTAATTACAGAAACAGCACTTTAAGCCCAAGCACTGCCCACTGCTACTTCTCAAAATAAGTCAACTTAACTTAAACTGCAAAATGATCTTAAATTTTCTTTCAGGTTAGAAGAACAACGGCAGACAAAAAGTACCTGGACAACAATGAGGAAAATACTGAGCCGGTGTATCTTCATTGTACACTGCCCCTTATTCTCATTTTTTTTTTTTTTTTTCTTATTCTCATTTTTATCTGGTATTTTTATCTATCCGATTCCCCTTTATATGTATATTATTATCTTCTATGCCTATTTCTCAACGTTCCCTTTGCTTTTCTATTTTCTTCTGCTTTGGAGAGGCAAACAAAGTGAATAAAAGAAAATGGGCGGGGCGCCTGGGTGGCTCAGTGGATTAAGCCTCTACCTTCATTCAGCTTGATCATAATCTCAGCCCTGCACTGGGCTCTCTGCTCAGCAGGGAGCCTGCTTCCCTCTTTCTCTCTCCCTGCCTCTCTGTCTACTTATGATCTATCTCTCTCTGTCAAATGAATAAATAAAAAAAAAAAGAAGGGGCGCCTGGGTGGCTCAGTGGGTTAAAGCCTCTGCCTTCGGCTCAGGTCATGATCCCAGGGCTCTGGGATCGAGCCCCACGTCAGGCTCTCTGCTCTGCAGGGAGCCTGCTTCCTCCCTTCTCTCTCTTTCTGCCTGCCTCTCTGCCTACTTGTGATCTCTCTCTCTCTGTGTCAAATAAATGAAAATCTTAAAAAAAAAATGGGAAAAGAAATTCTAAGATATACAGACAGAATTTTAGCTGCCTGTCCCCCAGTGGAAACTGCCCAATATCTGAACATTGTTTTTCCCCCATTAGTATCTTAAAATCGTGAAAAAGCATATACATTGGTTCCACAAATGCTGGACTTGTGTAATAAATGAATTTAGGTAAAATGTAGGCATTTCAACATTTGCACGAAGTATACACTTGTATGAAAACTTCATGTGAAATAACTTTAATCATGAGCCACCGTCTACATACTAAAGATGTATATACTTGTTGAAAAAATGCTAGGCCCCTCAAGGCAAACTTCTTAGCCAACAAGAGTTAATTTTAAAAAGTATGACAATTTTGAAAATCAGGTTGAAAACAGAAGAGGTCCGATGGCCTATTAACAGATTATTAACGGCACTGGAAACAGGCTTCTGTTATGGTAAAAATGTTCACGTGGGGCACCTGGGTGGCTCAGTTAGTTAAGCATCCAACTGTTGACTTCCGCTCAGGTCATGATCTCAGGGTGCTAAGAGCACCCGTGTGGAGCTCCATACTCAGGAGGGAGCCTGCTTGAGATTCTCTCTCCCTCCTCTGCCCCCCACTCATACACATTCTCCTTCTCTCTAAAATAAACAAATAAATCTCTAAAAAAAAATTAACGTTCCCACTTGTAGAAAAATCACAGGACAGGGACCGTTTAACTACTATTTGATGCAGGTAGAAATATGGTGTCAATTACAGTTGTTAGCAAAGAATAGGCAAAAAGCACCAATACTAAGCATAATATTAAGTTTTTCTTAGGATATAATCGAAGAAGCCTGAGGTTTATTAAGTAAGGAAAAGTAACAATTAATGATATGGTAAATATATTACACTTTGTTAATTATATACACAGTGAGTCAACTGATAGGTATATTTTAATAAGTACTTATGTATCTGAAAGGTGAAAAATTTAAATGTGAACATGAGTGCTGAATTCCTGTCATATCAGGTAAATTCATTATTTTGTAGGAAAGTAATAACAAAAGTTTATTTCTCTCTTTCAAAGAAACATGCAAACCAAAGCTGTTTCACATTTTAAATAAGTGAAGACAAAATTCTAAAACATATTCAAAAGATATTAATGTTTTTCATGCTGGAATAGATCTTCAAATCTCAAGAGAATAAAAAGTCCAAACCTGAAGTAACTAACGGGTACTTTTGGCCACCAGGTGGCAGCTATTAGCTTCACATGTGGAGTCTATGAAAACAGGCTAGAGATCTCGAGGCTTTTGCCTTGTAAATTTAAAAATAATGTAATCAATGGTATTTAGTTATTAATTAAGTCATGAAGACAGGGAATAATATTTTTATCTGACTTTACTTAAATTCAATTAATTAACATATAGCATTATCATTAGTTTCAGATGTACTTTAGTTATTCATCAGTTGCGTATTAAACCCAGTGCTCATTAAATCACATGCCCTTAATGCCCATCACCCAGTTAAACACCATCCCTCCACTCTGGCCAACCAGCAACCCTCAGTTTGTTTCCTAGAGTTAGTAGTCTGGGAATAGTAGTTTTCAATGCGAAAATAGAATATTAATTTTCCTAAACAGCACCATCAAATTGTTCTGCAAAATTTTCAGTTTGCAATGAATGGGGATTTAATTTGCTTTCTTTCTATTCAACCAGAGGTGTTGTGAGGTGCTGGTGCAGATTCATCTTGACTGGATCCTGAAAGGACGTGTTTCTCTGCTTGCCCAGGTATATTTTGGTAAGAAGGGGAAAGAGATATATACTCATAAGGTTTTAAAGTCTGTATGACTGTTTTTATTCTCAGAGTTGAGAGATCATTTGTATTTAAAATTTTGAGCTTTACTTGTTCTACGGTTCACTCTTAAGATTTTCCAACATTTTCAGATGAGGTAAAAATGTTGACATTCAGTGAAATGAGTACTGAATATATAAAGTTACCTAATCATAAGGTACTACTGTTTTGCAAAAGTATTCATTAAAATAGAAAATTGTAACACAGAAAAACATTTCAACTGCCCAATTTCACCCATCCATTGCTTATTTAACCCACTGACCCACAAGGATGTTTTGTTCATGTTCACATTTGCATAGCTTCACTTAAAAGTTTCACTTTTATTTAAAGGTTTTACTCTCTGTGGTAAACATCATTGTTGCTTGACCAAAACCTATTACCAATTCTTCTGGAAAGTCACCCTGATGTGTGTCCCTTCACTACTCTCAGATAGAACTCATTTCTTCACTCAGGTATCAATAGTTGAGATTTGTGTCACAACTAGCAAAACAAAATACTGTATTCCTGTAGCCACACAGTTAACTGGTTTAAAAATAGCCCAGTGATGCAGAAATTCATATATTAAATATTTAACTTCTGTTGAGAAGTCATGACATATCTAGTTCATCTGTGGGAAAAGGGGGAATATTAAGCAATTCTTTAAAATCAAAAGTGAAGGACAAAGGCGAAGAGATATCTGAATCAGAAGTCTAAAGGTAGCTAATATAAAAGTGTACAAATTCAACATGAGTAACTGGAATAGTAAGAATGGAAACACTAAAAAAAAAAGAAAAAGGAAACACTGCAGAACTCTGTGAATGGGGCCAATGTTTCCTCTGCTTATTAAAATAAATACTGGGACAGAAAGAAGGCACTTAGATTAAAATGCAATCATGATGCCAAATGAGTAAGATTAATGAATCAACACTATATGTGTTTCCCAAAGAAGTAGTCATACCTACCTTTGCTCATCATCTGGCCTCTTGATCAAATTGAAAAGTATGTGGAGAAGCTGGTCTCTTTCTTTAGGCTCAGGATGCAGGCATGCGGTGCACAATATGAGGGGGATCAACTCCTGAAGAAATATGAAGGTGGAAAAATGCAAAGTAAAAATGCATTGCAAAATATTCATTTTTCCAAACCCCAGAGTATTTTTAAATGGACATTTAAAATGAAATAAACCTCAACATACAAAAGAGCAAATTCTAATTTTGTAAAATAAGTAATTCAAGAGAAAACACTGAAACATGTATTTATGTGTTGGTTGTAAAGAAAGTGTGAATCACAACGTAATCAAGTTACTAAAGATTCTACGAACCTTACTTCCTCATCCAGTCCTTTCTAATGGTCTACTAGCTTTTGCACTAAGTAACATTCTATCTTACTTTAAGCTGATACAGTAATTTTAATTTTGAAAGTGTTTTAAAAAAAACTTGCAGAAGTTAACTATATTTTAAAATTTAAAAAGCTAACAGAAAATGAAGACAACTCATCCCACTTCCATAAATACAATATTATGTCTTAATTAAGACTACCTATAATTAAAAATTTTGTACCCTTCCCACATAACCACATGGCTAATTAAAAAGAAAACCATTTTCACAGATGCCAAACGCTCTCAGCACTGCTGTAGAAGTATTAGGAGAAATATTTTATGTTCAAATGGAAATTTTAGTAATATCTTATTTGTTGCACATTCAACATGCAGAGGTAAATTCAGTATTTTGTAGGAAAGTAATAACAAAAGTTCACTTCTCTCTCCAGAAGAAATATGTAAATCAAAGTTGTTCCACATTTTAAATAAACTAAGACAAAATTCTAAAATATATTCAAAAGATATTAATGTTTTTCATTTTGGAACAGATTTTCAAATCTAATGAGAATAAAGGTCCAAAAGTGTCAAATATTTTTGGAGGAAAACTTTTTCTAAGTTGTAAAAATAATATTCTATAGTTAATCTAAGGAAATCAGTGTGATGTAGTAAGAACAGAATGATTACTCCCACCATTTCTTTTTCCCATCTATCTTCCTACCCACCAAAAAGTGCTAGTAGATTTAAAACAGAAACTGATGGGGGCACCTAGGTAACGCAGTGGGTTAAGCATCTGCCTTTGGCTCAGGTCATGATCCCAGGGTCCTGGAATGGAGCCTAGCATAAGGCTCTCTGCATGGCGGGGAGTTGACTTCTTCCTCTCCCTCTACCCCTCCACTCTACTTGTGGTCTCTCTCAAATAAATAAATAGAATCTTAAAAATATATATATAAAAGGAACTGATCACTATGTAATAAGGTACAATATCCTGTAGAAAAGGCTAGACTGTAGAAGTATTTTCCCATTCTGAAGATGCTTCCTTAGAAAAGGATGATAAATTTTTTAGCAGAGTTGAAACTACAACTTAGAGGAATGACTACAAGTCCCTTCCCATTATTTCTCAAGTCTTTATGTATTATTTCAAAATTATAATTACCTGGTACAAATCTTTAATTGAAGGTACAAAGATATACATAAGAGCTAAGAATAAATCTGATATGAGCTGATCTGGTATGAGCTGAGAAGTAAGAACAAATTTAAAACATTTATTCTGTCATCTTTGTATCTGGGCCCTCTGTAGTTTTTACATTAGTGAGCAAATGAAAAGCAAAACTAATAAAAAGTAATAAGGGAAAAAAATTTTGTACTGGGAATGGAAGACAAAGTATAGATCTTATATTGTTAAGTAATGTAAGTAAAAAGTAAAGTAAAAAAAAAAGTTAAGATCTTATTTTGTTAAGTAAAATACTAGAGTAGGAGATTATTAATAACAAGGACTATCCTAATCCTTAGAGGATTCCATTTGGACTACTAAGAGCCAACGATACTCATGAGAGAACTGAGACATTGCATCAGCATATCCCAGTGAGAAAAGAACCTTAAAGATGAAAAAGCAGTTACTCTAGAAGGCACTAACAAAAGGAGAAAAAATATTAATGCATGAAAATCAAGAAAGACTCTAAATATTTTATTTATATTTTCCCCTCATGTCAGATCCTTCTTTCCTGAGTTTTCTTGCTTCTCCTCAACCTTCTTCCTGTTTCCACTGTCTCTACATACGCACTCTTCCATTCTCCTCTTACTGTATTTCTCTTTTAAGTTTTGTAATGTAGATATTTGCTATAATTGCAAATGCATACATATACACTGTTGAAAACATAAAGTACAATTATTTAGCTTTTTTATCTGAAAACAAGCATAGCAAAATAATTGTTACTATTTATTCTTTGTGCCTTTCATTTTCAGATCCTTAATCAAAGAGGAAGGTTATATTCTACATTAATATAAAGAATCTTTTAACTGAAATATGGCCGTAGATGTGCCAAAACTGAAAACCTAATGAAAAATCACAAACTTCTCTGATTTTTAGTTTCTCTAAGTAAAACAAAAGAAGAATTAAGATCAGGACAGAAATGGGAAATATTTCATATACAATCTGCAATTTCCTTCTTTATTGCTCATGCAGAATTATTAATTTTTCCCTGTGAGATCAAAGTTGGGCTCACAAAGCCTTAGCACTTACCAAAGCACTTCTCAACACAGCAGCTATTCCCAACCAATTCGAACTGACACATGGGAGGAAAACCTGTCACTTCTTGAACCCTTATGAATTTACCTTCTTGTATGCTTATGAATTTAGGACTTTGAAGGAAAATACTTTTCACTTTTCTGAATCACAGTAATAAGTTATATTGCCATTTGCTTTTATTTCTTGCTGGCAAAGTTAACAACATATGGGAAGTCATTGCCAATCATTTTTGGATATTCCACGCCGAGGAGAACTGAGCACATCTTGGCACATTAATGGCTCAAACAGCTGTAACTCAGTGTATAAAGTAGGTCAGTCTCTTCCTCTTAAAGAAATACAGAGCTGAGAAGAGGCCCAGTAAGTGATGGCAGAAAAAAGTGGAAAGAGTAGTCTGTTTCTCACAGATCATCAAGGATTTTAATTGCTACGTTATGACTGGCTCCAAATATCTTAGTTATTCACAAGTTCTATTTGTACAAATTCACTCATTTATTCAAAAGTTCTATTTGTACCACCCTTGAAATAAAGAATTCTGTACATATGTATCTGCTGTTGTATATTCACATTTATTTACTGTGAATTCATCTCTTTCAAGCCTCTGAAGTATTAATATATCCACATCACAATCTATTAAGTCTGTATTCACCATTTTTACACTATTCATAAATATATAGATATGAACCAATATTCTCTCTTTGGTATCATGTCTCCAACGAAGAGGTCTAGTGTTTTAAAAACTTTCCTTATAATTCTTGAATGAAACATTTAAAATGTGGTAGCTAAATTTCCTTCAGGAGGCAAGGTGGTAGCTTTTTTTCCCCCCAGGGTGGTAGTGGTTTAAAAATGACTTGAAATGATTACATACAAAAAATGTATTGAGAATAGGAGAGCAATGTCAGACATCTTATCTAAAGCTCAAGAATGTTTCACATGGGATGCACAGGTGGCTCCGTTGGTTAAACATCAGGTCATGATGCTGGGGCCCCCAGTGCAGGGCTCCCTGTTCAGTGGGGAGCCTGCTTCTCCTTCTCCTCTACCCCTGCTTGTGCTCTCTTTCACTCTCTTGCTCTCAAATATATAAATAATCTTAAAAAAAAAAAAAAGGAATTTTTCACATGAAAAGATCCTTAAGCAAATCAGATTTAATACTGCACGTTGATTTAAAAAAAATAGTAAAAACCATGGTAAGAAAATACTATTGCTTTGGTAACATTATATTCAAAAGGTAGTGGCCCCCCCAACCACACACAAAAAGTTACTGAGTCCATACCTCAAGGCAACGGAAATCTTAAATATTTTATTTAAAACATGCTTTAGCAACTGGTAGTACTCAATAAGTGTGTACTGAAGTACACACTTAATATAAAACAGATCTCCTACTAATTACTAGGGAGGAAATCTAAAACAGATGTCCTACTAATTACTAGGGAGGAAATCAATACAGTACTCCTACTGTAGTACATATTCCATTACTTTACTGTCATTTTGAAAAAGATATTTATAAGGCCTTTAGAATTCATTAATCTAAAAGGCTTAATTATTTACATTTTACTCAAGTAAATGACTTTCACAGTTTTAATAACAAAGCTACTTCTCTCTACATGAAGGATCGCCTACCTCTCCAATCTTAGGTTGCCAAAGGGATTTTGTAGGGCATTAAATAGTCCGGTTTTACAACTAAAACAAAATGACTTCTAATGATAACAAAGATAACAAAGTTATCTTAACAAAGATAACTTTAGAGGTAGGAAACGTCTTTAGAGAATTGTACATTTGATTTTATGAGTATTTTTACTTAACTTTCTTAGTCTTACGAAGATTGGTGTGTTCAGACAACAAAGAGTGAGTGGGAGGCGAGGAGAGCAAGCACCTAAAAAGGATCTAAAACAACCTGAGGGATTAGATGTTGGGTGGGGGAAATGAAGGCAAATTTTAACTTTAAAAAAAAGCCTGGAAATGTTGATTAGACAAGGGCTTCAAGATCTGTAAGAACTCTAAAACAGAAATGGAAGCATTCCATTTAGATGAGATGCCAAGGAGGAAATGTTTGAGTGCTTCAGGTCAACAAGAAAAATTTTACCGTTCTAGAAAGGTTAACCTATTAGTCCAGTAAAAGAGTTCACTGCTTGCCCTCATTTTTCCATTAAATTATTTCCTATAAGTAAAGCTTCATTTAAAAATTTTAGTTAGCTGTTACCTTAAAATTTTCCATTTTGTCTTTTGCCTAGATGTTAAGCAATACTAAATTACAATTTAAATTCAAGTTATAATAAGGGTACAACCTCCAATTTAGATTTTCAGTTGAAACTTGTCAGGGTGTTGACAGTAATACATTTAAAAAAGAAAGAGGGGTGCCTGGCTGGCTCAGTTGGTAGAGCATGAGACTCCCGATCTCTGGGTTCTGATTTCAAGCCCCATGATGGGCACAGAGCTTACTTAAAAAAATTAAAAGAAATAAAGAAATAAGGAAATAAAGAAATAAAGAAAGGAAGGAAGGAGAGAAGGAAGAGAAAGGAAGGACATTACAAAGACTCACATAAGAAATAAAAAGATTACTCACCTCTGGAAAAGTTCTATACTTCAAGGGTCCCTAAAGTATCTATTCTCAAAATTATTATCTAAGGCTTATTATTATCTATCTTAGAATTATTCCTAAGGTTCAACCTTCAGGAAGCCTAATTAAAATACGTGAATGACTTTTTAAACCCCTGATACTGCTGGGGCGCCTGGGCTCAATTGGTTAAGCATCTGCCTTCAGCTCAGGTCATGAAATCAAGCCCGCACTGGGCTCCCTGCACATTCAGCAGTGAGTCTACTCCTCCCCACACCTCTCCAAAATAAATCTTAAAAAAAAAAAAAAAAAAAGTGATACTGCTAAAGAGCATGGGATTTACTTCCAACATTAACATACACATAAAAACACACATTAAACAGGTAAAGGAGATGAACAAATCCTATCTACTTCACCATACTACCTATTTTACTTTACTTATCTACTATTCTTTCGTATAACTCTTGAAGGGGTTCAGAACAAGTCTTCCCAAAATATCCCATTTTGGCATGTAGACTATTTTGAGCTGAAGGCAATTAAGATCCACCAGACCCAAGAAAAACTTTCACCTCTTCTTTAAACTACCAAAAAGAATTTAGATAGGGGGCCTGGCCCAAAAGGAGAGCTACTTCCAAGAAATAGGTATTTTATCTGAATGACTTATCTATACGAAAGACAAACACCCAACTACCAAACATCTGCTCTTCTTACTGTCCTGTGAATCCCTCTCCTCCCCGTTCTTACACCATCAGCCCAAGACTGCAAGTAAGCCTAATTGCCCAGCTTGTCCTTGGGTCTTATATTGCTATTGGGCCCCTATATACATACGTAATTGAATGTATTTTTCTCCTACGAATCTGTCCTATGTTAATTTCATTATTAGACTAGCTAAAGAACTTAGAAGGGTAGAAGTCAAACCTTTTCCTACCAGTCTCATATAGTTATAACTACCTGGGCTATTATCACTCCTAAGTTAAAAAATGCATCATGGAGCAAACATGAATGAGTGAAGTTCGGTTTCTCAGAGAAGACAGGCAGATCTTTAGAGACAATACTACATTTAAAACTTTTAGGAAGGGGCACCAGGGTGGCTGAGTCATGTAAGGGTCAGATTCTTGGTTTCAGCTGGGTCGTGGTCTCGAGGTCACAGGATGCCCCTCCACAAGCTCTGTGCTCAGGGTGCAGTCTGCTGAGATTATCTCCCTCTCTCTCCCTCTCTTCCTCCCCCTGCTCATGTGGTGCTCCCACTCTCTCAAAAATAAATAGAGAATTTTTTTTAGGGAATTGGTTCTCTCCTTTGCCCCTTCTTTTCTAGCTTAATGAGACATATTTTATATATCATAAAAATTCAAGTGTACATTCAATGGTTTTTAGTATATGCAGAGTCGTGCAACTACCACCAATCTAATTTTGGAACAATTTCAACATCTCAAAAAGAAAGCTTGGACTCATTCCCCATTTCCACTTGCTCATCCCCATTCCAGGCCCAGACTTCTCCTTTGCTTTTCCGAGTCAGCTTTCCTTGGCATAGAATGAAAATAAAAATTAAATTTAGATGTATTATTTAAAAATGCTTTTTAGAAGTAATCTGTTATGAAATCTTATTTTTAAATTACAGAATTTTCCCTTCAAATGCATTTAAAGCAGAGACTGAAAAATCAACTTCTTTAGCCTATATACATACATTTATTCTGTAATTTGGTTTGAAAGATTCAAGTTCTTCAATGAACCCATTAAGATGAATTACTACATAAGCCACAAATAGAAAATTTGTTCATGATTTTTTTTTCCTCCCCAAATCAACAGGCAAGTAGGTCTTTTGAAACACTTTTTAAAAAAGATTACCATTACTTAACAATAGATAGGAGGAAATTTTTTTTCTCTTTTAATTATCTCTGAAATTAGGGTATACCTTATAATGGAAAATGTTATAATTTCATGGGACTTCTTTCTTAAAGGGGCATAATTGTTACAATTAATGGCATCTTAGATTTGAAACATTACGGTACATTAAATTTTAAAAATGTAATAATTGTGACCTATAGATTTAATGAGTTTGTTACTTTTCTTTTAAAAAACAAAAGAAATAACACTAACATCTATATTCACTGTGCTTTCCAGTTTTATAAAAAATAACAAGTTTAATTTATTAAATAGCTTTAATTAAATTTTATGTCACTCCCTTTAAAACAATGGGTCAAAAACCAATTAAGTGGATCATGAAGAGCATTCGTTTTTTTTAATTAAATTTTTAAAATTTTAAATTAACATATAATGTATTATTAGCCCCAGGGGTACAGGTCTGTGAGTCACCAGGTTTACACACTTGACAGCTCTCACCATAGCACATACTTTCCCCAGTGTCTATATCCCCACCACCCTCGCTCTACCACCCCCCCATCCCAACCCTCAGTTTTTGTTTTGTGAGAAGAAGAGTCTCTTATGGTTTGTCTCCCTCTCCATCCCATCTTGTTTCATTTATTGTGGAGTATTCTTTTCTTTTTTATTGTTTATTTAGGCATTATTGTTTAAAAATATTTATAAAATTATGTTTGATATTGATTGTCTTCTTTTTTAACTTTTCATAATTAGTAAAGGCAATACTGGTTTGTCAAACTTTCATTTTAATTATATATATGTATTATATACTGGCACATCACATAAAATGTCTTTTACTAAGTGTGGCCAATAGAGTCTGAAAAACACTAATTTAAGACATGTTTAAAAGACCATAAAAAGACTAGGTATTATGCAGGCTTAAGAACAAGGAAGTTCTTTATATACTGACACAGAGTGATACAAAAATATAATGTTAAATGGAAAAAAAGCAAAGTAAAGAATAGTACGTAGAAGTGTAGTACCATTTGTGTAAGTCATGAAAGAAAGATCATGTATTTGAGTTTGCTTACATGCACAAAATATTTCTGAAAAAATACAATACAGTGCTATAGTATTTGGAGACTTCAATTCCCTAGTTTCAATAATGGATGAGCAAATAAACAGATCAGTAAGGAAGCAGAGGACCTGAACACTATAAAATAATTAAATCTAATAGACATATATAAAACACCCTGACAACAGCAAAAGATTTATTTTTCAAGTGCACATGAAACATTCTCAAGAATAGACCACATGTTAGGCCAGGCAATTCTCAGTGTTAAAACTATAGAACAAATATATCAGAAATTTTTAGATGCAAAAATGTGCAAAAAAATACTAACACCCAATCCAACAATACATGAGAAGGATTATACACTGAGACCTAGAGGGATTTATCCCAGGAATGCAAGGCTGGTTCAATATATGAAAAATCAATAACATATTATACTACATCAATAGAACAAAGGGAAAATACCTATCATCTCAATTGATGCAGAAAAAGCATCTGACAGAATTCAACATCCTTTCATGACAAAAACACTGCAAACTATGAATAGAAGAAAACTTCCTTAATATGATAAAAGGCATTTATGAAAAACCCATACCCAGTATCATACTCAAAGGTGAAAAACTGAAAGGTTTCCCCACAAAATCAGGAAAAAGATAAAAAATAAATATCTGTTTTCTCAAAACACTGCTATTCAACATTGTACTGTAAGTCCTAGCCAGAGAAATTAAGCAAGGGAAAGTAATAAAAGCTATCCAAAATTGGAAAGGAAGATTTATAGATAATGTCACTCCAGATAAAGAAAATCACATTAGAATCCACAAAAGAACTACTAGAACTAATAAACTAATTCAACAAAGTTGCAAGGTAAGAGATTACCACACAAATATCAGTTCTGTTTCTATAAACTAGCAATGAACAATCTGAATGGAAATTAAGGGGAAATTCCATTTATAATACCATCCAAAACAATAAAAATACTTAAGAATAATTAAAACAAGGAAGTGAAGAAAAAAAAAAAGTAACAAAAGGAGTACCTAGGTGACTCAGTAGGTTAAACATCAGACTCTTTGGGCTCAGGCTGTGATTTCATGGGTCAAGGGAAGGAGCCCAGTGTTAGGCTTTGTGCTTAGCAAGGAGACTACATGAAAGATTCTCCCCCTTTGCCCCTCTCACACCCACACATGCACCCTCTCTCTAAAATAAGTAAATAAACCTTTAAAAAAACCAAAATAAAGGAAGTGAAGGACTTATACATGGAAAACTACAAAACACTGCTGGAAAAATTTAAAGACATAAATAAATGAAAAGAATCCCATGTTCATGAATTAGAAGAATTACTGCCATATGAATGGCAGTATTCCTTGGGTGCCTGGGTGGCTCAGTTGGTTAAGTGTCTGCCTTCATCCCCAGTCAGGTCATGATCCCAGAGTCCGGGGACTGAGCCTCGCATCAGGCTCCCTGCTCAGCGGGCAGTCTGCTTCTCCCTCTGTCCCTCCCCTCCTCTCTCACTCTCTCTCTCTCAAATAAATTAATAAGAACTTAAAAAAAAAACAAACAAACAATGGCAGTACTCCCTAAAGTGATCTATAAAATTCAAGGCAATTCCTTTCAAAATTCCAATGATGTTTAACTGCAGAATGAAAGTAGAATATTAAATTCCTAAGGAACTGCAAGGGGCCTTGAAAAGGTAAATATTGAAAAAAGAAAAAAAACTCAGTGAATTCATACTTTCCAATTTCAAAACTTAGTACAAAGCTACAATAATCAAAATAGTGTGGTTGGTAAGACCAACAGAACAGGACTGACAGTCTAGAAATAAATCCAAACATCTGTAGACAACTAATTTTTGACAAAGGTGCCAAAACTATTCAAGGGGGAAACATTTCAACAACTAGTGCTGGAACAATTGCACAATCACATGAAAGGAATAAAAATAGACCCGTGCCTTATTCCATATACAAATACAAAATGGATCAATGACCTAAATATAAGAACTAAAGCTATAAAACTATTAGAAAGAAGCATAGGGGATAAATCTTCTTGGCCCCAGACTTGGCAAGAGATTCTTAGATTTGACACCAAAAACACAAGCAACAAAAGAAAAACATTCAAATGTCCATCAAAGGACATTATCAAAAATGTGAAAAGACAACTTACCAAATGGAAGGAAATATTTGCAAATCATATATAAAATAAGGGCTTAATATTCAGAATTGTAAGAACTCTTACAACTCAAAAACAAAGACAAACAACCTAATTAAAAAATGGGCAAAGGACTTAACAGAATATACTAGAAACTAATAACATTTATTGCATGTGGAATGGTGGCTCAGTGACAAGAGAAGAGTTTTTGTTGTTTATCTTTTTATATTTAAAAGAAGTTAACCATGTAAATGTGTTACTTAACCAAAACCTTAAATCAAGTTTCTAATGATTTATTTATATAACCAGCTAGGATATTACTATGACCAGTTTACTGAAGGGCATTTTAATTGTATTTACATATTAATAAAAAGGCTTATCCTGATAAAAGATTATATAAAACTTGAGAAATAAGAAAAAATCAAAATATTAATCCTTTAATCACAAGACCTTTTTAAAAATATGTATTTAAGGAATTAAGGTGAAATATTAAATAAAGGTAATCTAATATCAAAGCATGAAATGAAATAGAAGTTTTGTCCTTTCATGCCCTGGGATTGGTTTCAAACCAAACCAAGATAAACTTCATTATTTATCAATTTAATTTCAAGAGAATACAACTTTGATATATTATAAATGGTAAATTTTCTGATAAAATAATGTACAAATAATTAAATCAACAAAGATAAACGATCACTTCCTTCATGAATTATAAGTATATATTTTTTAAATACAAAAAACTTAAACCAGCCATAAAAGTAAACATCATACCACAAACAAAATGTGTATATGTATAAATATATATGGTTACATATATATTTATATATATATAGTATATCTGATTCCTGATGATGCAAATTTATAAATATTTCATGCAGTACAATCAGATTTTAGTGGTAGAATCTTTTATGATAAAAAAGGGAAAATTAAAATAAGGCTTAAACTGCATCTCATAACAATTAGGTTTCTGTGCTATTTTAAATACTATATTAAGGAAACATAGTAAAAGGGATGCAAACATTAATGCATTGCATGGATTATGTTACAAGCTAAAAAAGGAAAAGAAGCTCAAACACCATTCTGCCAGGCAGAACTGCAAAACAATCTGAAATTGGACACTGATCCTTCAAGATACAGGAATCTTCCACACTTAACGAATATCTCACAACTATTTTTATATATTAGGTAAAATAAAACCACCAGTAAGAAAACAGTCTTTTAAATTTTTCAATTCAAAACACCTACAGGAATAAGCATTTTTAATATAAGTTTTACATGTAAGTTTCTACATATAAGTTTTCTTGAGGATCAGTACAAATTTCTTGTGCTAAACGGATAATTAAGTATAAGCTTTATATGGGTTTTGCCAATGCACTGTGTACCTATCATACTGTAGGTCCCAAGAATTATGATTGAAATCAGGTAAATATTAAGAGGGTAACAGAAGACTTATAGGATATATTCTAAAATATTCCTTAACCCATTTTATACAAAAAATATTTTGTTAACTGGAAGTCATGTTTATAAATTGAATAGTTCAAATAAATTATTAAACTTGGTTACAAATAAATCATCCACTGTCATTTAAATTAGATTATGGGTAACTTTTTATTGCTCTTTTCTTGGCTAAATTTAACTCTAAAGATAACTCCTCACACTATGGCTCATACAGAGGCTATCTGGACTAAAAGATACGGGCTACTGTATTTTGGATATTTTAAGCATCTGTCAGTAACAGAGTTAACTACAAGAAAAGAAAAAGAAGGTACTTTCAAAAGTTATTGTCAATACTACAACTATCCTATCATTGTAAGACAAGTGTGATTATTGACAAACAAATATAATAAAACTAACATTTATAAGGTCATTACAAGTACATTTAGGAAAAAAGTTACATTATTAGTCCCAGTTATTTTCAGTATGAAGAGGGTCTATTTCTGTATACATATCGAGCATATCATATCAAAAACAGAGATAAAATAAATTAGTTAACTGGTAATGTAAAAAACATACAGTATTCATGGCACATAAATGGACCTACAGTAATAGTTAGTGTTGCAGAAGCTAATGCTGCTTTAAGCACAATTGGAAAAACATGAATACCATGCAGTTTTACTGAACTCACCTGACAGAGGTGTAAAACCATTTTCTAGGAGCAGAGATGCATGCACAAAAGTAAGAATATGATTGCAAGTAATAGACTTTAACAAAATAAAAATATAACACTAAACTTCAAAATGAGAGAAAATGGACAACATGATGGAATTACTGGGATGAAAACACTTCTGTGTGTCTCACCTCTCTCTTTGCCAACAGCACATTAGGAACAATGTGTGGCAGGCAGCGCCCCAGCATTAACATAACACTCTTCTCACTGTCTGCAATCCGAGACACCTAGAAAACCAAAGCATTAATAAATGATGACAGTGTAGAACTTCCATGAATGATGGTTCTTGAAGTTTAGAACCTGCTTTAGACCCTGCCACCTCTGCTCCAAGCACGCATCCAAAATTCCATCTGCTGATGGTCATGGGAATAATAAGGACATCCCCATCAACAAGAACAGGAACTGTGTTCCACATAGGATAAACATTTCTGTAAGCACGAAATGGGTTGAAAACACCAGGAAGAATCAAGGGGGAATCCAAGGAGCCCTACTAGGCTGTAGTTCTGGGAACAACTACAGATAACACAGGACAGATGTAGCTTCAGCGGTTCTTCTTTTATTCTTGAAAAGATGCCCTATAGAGCTAGGATCTATGCCTTCGGCGAGAGTTGCTAGAGTGAAGCTGCATACAAGAGGTGGTCCCAGAGGCCAACCGACTTGCTGTGAGGATTGCCAGAAATGCAACCAAGCCATCCTCTAGCTCTTTTCTATTAGCAATGACATTGTGAAACTGAAGCCCACCAGAGGTCGAGTGGAATCAACCACAACACAACAACTAAAAAGGGGAAGAGTATAAAGATAGAAAAAAATAATAAAATATCCTGTCAAGATGAACCTCCAACAATTACAAAGCACTCAGGGAACAATAATCTGAGAGCTAACAAACTCAGCCATCAAAGATAACCACTGCTGGGGCACCTAGGTGGCTCAGTCAGTTAAGCGACTGTCTTCAACCCAGTTTATGATCTCAGGCCCTGGGATTCATTCAGTCTAGCATCGTCTAGCAATGTGGGGCTCCCTGCTCAGTGGGGAGTCTGCTTCTTGGTCTCCCTCTACCCCTCCACCGCACTTGTGCTCTCTCTCTCTCAAATAAATAAAATCTTACAAAAAAAAAAAAAAAGATAACCATGCCTAATGAAATAATGGAGTGATCTAAAAATAACTGAAATATAAACAATATGTACACTTATACTGGTTTCCAAACTATACCCAAAAGAGGCATGTTACCATATGTCAGACATAACAAATTAAAAATAGACTACAAAAGGTCACTTTAATACTAAACAAAACTTTAACTGAAAGGCCAGAAATAATCAACTATCTTTCTTAAAAGTTTAAAATTTTAGAAATTATTTCTTAGAGCATTATTTAAAAAAAATAGATGTTTATTTGAAATGGAGTCTTATCACAGCTGCTTTTGGATGAGATACTGAGAAGAAAAACCAAATATTTTAAGACAGTTCCAAGAATATATGATATAATTTACCTCTGATCCTAAACGACTATCTGCTGACATTCGACAAAAAGAGAGTAGAGCTTGGTGGAAAGCAGGAGACAATTTCCTAAAAGAAAAATTGAATGAAAAGGGGACAATACCAAACGGTTACCACCGGCATGTAGGAGAAGGTAAGTTGCGTGTTATAACTCCAAAACCTGCATTAATACTGCCCCACAAATGCTAACTGGATTTTTCAACCAACAATGACTCGAAGGTTACTTCCCTAGAGAATTACAGAGGGGGAAAAAATTAGCAATAACTGATTTTTAAAAGGTTTGATGTTATATGAACGGACAGCCATAAATATCAACAGATCAAACCTGAAATGTAGAACAGGTCAATGATTACAGAAAGTATTTGCAAAATCTGAAACGAGGACTTTTTCTCCCTCATTCTCTCTGGTCCCAGAAAAGTAAACAGTGGATACAAAGGTGCTGGCAGAAATTAGTTTTGCAGACCTCTCTAATGATAATGATAAACCTTAATATTAGAAGCCCATATAAAGAGGTAAAAATCAGAGATAAATGAAGCAGAGACTCAGTCAACCTTCACAGTATATTGTAAAGTATTTTTTTGTAATTGAAAATATTAACTTTTTAATGTTTAAAAAATGAGTTTAAAACATTCGTATCTCCAAAACGACACTAGTTTCTATGTAGTAGTATTCATAAAAATATAACTAAGTTGTGCTGTATGTGTTCAATCCACAAAGAAAAGGTCTAACCCTAAAAATTACAAAATACATTTTGAAGACTGGGCCATATGTACTTCAACTTTGTAACCTCTCTAATACCTAAAGAAAAACGTGGCTTAGTAGGTACACAAAAAGTTTTGGTTCATCAGTGGAAAGATTTGTTTAAAAAAAAAATACTTCTTATCAATAGTGAGTACCTATAAATCTAAAAGAAATCACTTGTACTTTCCAATCTCCCAACACTAGGTGAAATACCTGTCTTTTAATAGAAGGAGGAAGCATGACTTGTGGCTCAGAATCGCACCATGGGATATTTGTGAAGATGAAATAAGTTAGGATACAGAAAGAATTTAGAACTGTGCTTAGAATATAAGAAAAGAGCAAAGTAAATATTCCTTTCTTAAAATGATTTTTTCACATTACAACCTAAAAAATTTTTAAATTATATTTTGTCTCCTCCATTAGAAAACCTGATCGTAAAGGGCAGGTACCACCATTCTCTCATCTGATTTCAATCACTGAGACCCATAAAAATTAAGTAAATGAATCAAGAGAAGACTAATGATATAGTATTAGTAATTGAAGCAGACACAAGAAAAAGGACTAGGAGCAGAAATAATTCCCCTGTTTACACTGGTAACTATGCAGTATCAAAATCTTCTATTGAGTCTGTTAATGACTGAACAGAGAAAAGGTAAAAATCACTGGCTACAGGGGCGCCTGGGTGGCTCAGCTGGTTCAGTGTCGACTCTTGGTTTCGGCTCAGGTTGTGATTTCAGGATTGTGAGATGGAGCCCTGTACTGGCTCTGTGCTTAGCAGGGAGTCTACTTCATATTCTCGCTCCTCTTCCTCTGCCCCTCCCACTTGTGTTCGCATGCATGCTTTCTTTTCCTCTCTCAAATAAATGATTAAATCTTAAAAAAAAAAAATCACTGGCTGAGTTTATAGTACATAGAACATACATATTATTTTGTGGGTTTAAGTACTCTGCTAAGATAGAAGATACCCCACTTATGTTTTAACCCTCTTTAATGTAATTGAACTTAGCAATTACTCTGTGATATGTTTTTGAGACATGTATCTTGTGCTAAGTTCATGCCAAATGTAAAAATTCATACATCTGACCCTCAAAACAAGAAATGAAGCTCTTCCAGTTTCGCAAGGTATTAAAATAACTGAAAGATACATTTCCAAACATATGTTGCATACTAACCTATTAGGTTTATCAAAATGGACTGTGTTTTTACTTGATGGAGATGAAGATGGCATTTCTTCTTTTTCTCTCCTGGGGACAGAATTTGGGAAATTCTCCTTAGGAATAGCGGAATCAACTTCACCTGACTTTGAAAGATGGATATCTTTGTCTTTTTGCTTGTCTGAGCTACTTATAACTGGATTCTGTCCACTGTCTTCAGAGTCTTTATGATCCAAAGAAGGCTGAACAGAGTCACAAACTACTGGGATAGCAAAGTGTTCATTTTTGAGGAAATCCATTTCACTGTAGAAAGAAAGAGAAATTATCAGAGAACAACTATGTTCTTAAGACTTTGGAAATAGCATAAATCTCATACTAGGTTTCATGCATTAAGAAGTATAACATATTGACAGAAAATTGTTCAGCAACTGATTAAGCTTTTCTGTACTTTATAAAGGAATGCTTCATATACCTAAAAGTATAACTACAAACTCTTTATCAATGAAGCATAAAAATGGCCTTATAAACTCTGTTTTGAATTGGCATTTAACTTTCCTTTCTGTATTTGCAAAATGGGAATAATTCTATCTAATCCACAGGATTATAATAAGAATTAAATGAAATAATCAGTGGGAAATATTTACAACATTAGTGTGAAGAAGTTATTTTATTAATGCTGACCCAACCATGGGGAACCAATTACATGATTATTATAATAACTTAATAACATTTTTTGGGGAAAAAGAGCATATTAAATATTTAAAACAAATATAAGACTTTATTTAGAAGTATCAGAATATGAAAAATTATGTCTTACAACTGAAATATTATCTTATATATTTATATAATCTGTCAATTTTTTAAAAAACTTTAAGAGGTTCTTTTTAAGAAACGATGATTAAGTACTAACCTTTCAAGTCTTCTGATTTGCTCCATCAAAGACCATTTCTCACTATTTAATAAACTAATTTTATCTTCTAATTTCTGTACTAGCAAGGAGTTCTAAAATCAAAATGGGAGAAAAACAGAAACTTAAGATCTCATAGCATGCTTTTACACAATTTAAATACTTTTTGTGGACTTGACTAGTTAATGCTGCTCACCTCTACAGTCTGAGGAGTTTCAAGGCCTGTAGGAAGGCTGCCTAAAACTGGTGTAAGAGCCTCTAATTCATCTTCTTCTACACCACTGGCCACATCCACAAGATCTTTACCAGTGACTTGATGATTTCCAAAATCTCGGTAGAGTTGCAATAAGTCTGGAGGTTTTGGAATGTTTAATCCTACATCATCCCAGAGTTCAAAATCCTAAAAGATAAATAATAATAATAATAATAATAATATTAAATAAAACTTGAAGAAATTTTACCTTGCATTTTTGAGATTCATTTTATTCCTCATAGCAAATATCTTGAGAACCCAACACAATCATAGTTTTGTTGTAATGTCAAAGTGTACGTTCCAAGTGTGAAAACATCATTGTTAAACTTACATCTTCCACTGTCTAATATTATTCTTGTAAGTTTCCTGATATTCTAGGTAAACAGGTTTAACTGTTTTGGATGTCAAAATGTTGCACATTTAATCTTGTTATTAAATCTCTCAAAAATGTAAACTCTTAACTTTCAAGATTGTGTTAATTTTCAAGCTTGTAAAATATATTTAAATATTTGCATGAAGTCATACGAACATGTCTATATTAAGAAAAATCTTAGTTTGTAAGTTGTACCCATTATTTAAAAGTAAAATACTTGACAGCATTAATTTTGTTCCTCCTTTCTTTATTATTCTAACCTATATATATTTAGTGTAATCTCTGGTAGGTAAGCAAGCAATTTAATCTGCTTGCCTTCTTGCGATAGCTGTTTGAATCTAATTTACATTATTAAAAATGCTTCTGACAATTTTCAGAATCCAAATAGCTGTTCTTCAATCTGTTGTATATAAAACATTCTCTTGAATTCAGTCTAATACAATTTTATTACTAAAGTTCAAAAAGGCATAGCACCTCAAGCACTCTATTAGCAAAGAATTTTTGAAGAGCTTTATAAAATTCCAGATTAATCTACGGAAATTAATTTATGCCAATATATTGTCCTACCATTCTCTCTTTCTCTAATACATCAAAATTTAGTATTAATTTGATATCTTGCAACTTATTTATTTATAATTTATTTGGGAAGTCCACTTTGAGAAACTATGGCATACTCATTTGAAGGTTCTAAATGTGACCTTTTTATTCCTTTGAAGCTTTATTTTAATAAGGAAAATAGCCATTATTGAGGCTTAAATCTGAGGCAAATATAAGGCAGCTATTAAAAGCAGGGGCTTTGGAGAAATTGGACCTAAGGTGAAATTCATATTTGCTCTGTTTATCATTGTTATAAATTAATTTGAAACTCAAACAGGCCATCTGTAAAATGGATATAATACTCACCTCTTAGGGTTTTTGTAAGGATAAAATAAAATGTCTATTAAGATCTTAACACAGTGCATGGCCTACAATAAGAACTAAACAAATTTAAGCTTTTAAAAACAGCTATTAAATGACTACTACACATATTATTCAAATGTCCATTTATCCATCTATATTCATCAAACATTTATTAGCTATCTACCATGTGCTTAGAAAGAAGAATATATACTGTCTCCACTCAGGGGCTTTCACAATTCAAGAGTGAGGACATAAATAGGTACACTTTTTAGTATTACAGATATTATAATTAAAGTGCTGTGAAGAATTCAGAGAAAGGAGTCAGTTTCTGTACTGAGGTAGAAGGAAAGGTTTTGGAAAGGTGATGACCTGTGTACTCTCTTGGAAAAGGCTTAGGTATTTACAAGGCACATGGCTATGAAAGGATAAGGGAACTAACTATTTCAGAGACAAGGGTAAGAATGAACAAAAGCACAAAAACAGAGATGTTGAGGGGGATGCGAACCCTTCTGTTTGGCAAGATTATAATGAATAAGCAAAAGATAACACTGGAGAGGCAGGTAGAGGATAAGCTAAAAACAAAGTTGAGAGTGCTTATAAATTCAGAGGTAGGAGAGATGACTGACATGAAAATGGGGAGATTCAGAAGGCACAGATACAGATGTAGCAGAAGTAAGACAGTGACATAGTTGAGTATGGCAATGGGAGCATGGCCAAAAGAATACCAGACTATGTGGGCAAAGAAATGTCTGGTACCTAGCGTTATAGAATTTTACCGTATGTATGACTTAAAAAATTAAAGAAACTAGATGAAAGAGAAAATAAATACACTATAAGTTAATAAGGAAACAAATCACTGTAAAAAAAACAAAACAAAAAAACACAATTGTACCTGATCATCATTTTCATCTGAAAAGGTTATTGATGTAAGCTTGTAGTTATTCTTCAATAAAAATTCATTGACTAAGAAGTTTAGAGCTCTCTTTTCAAGAGGTTTGATCGGTTCCTACAGGCAAAAAGAAGATACAATATTATAAGTTTCCTTTCTTCAATACTTGTGCTACCATTTTATGTGGAAGATACTTTTAGGTCTGTCATTCACCCACCTGAATTTCAGGACTGGATTTGTAATTTTTTCGTTCCTGTAAAGGAACTTCGTGTTCTGGTGGAAGAAAATATAAATAACACTTTACTATTTTACATCTGAAAATATCTCAGCTACTTCTACATTGTCAAAGTAGAAAAAGTCTCAAAAAAGTTTTATGTACACCACCTGCAGCCTTTGTCAGGTTGGCTCGGAGGGCCTGAATGGTCTCCTTGGCTTTCCGTAGTTCAAACTCCAGGACTGGACAGGGATTTGGAATAAACACACACAGGCATCCAACCAAGAAAAGGGAAACAAAATTAAAAAATAAAAAGCAAGGATGGGTATGAAAAAAAAATACAATTTGTATTGAAAACAGAAAGCATGCAATCTTTATGAAATTTGTGAACGCATGCAGCAGAGTTGGTTTGCAAGCAAACTGGTGAATGTTTTCCATAGTTTTTGAATTCAGGGGACTGCTTATCAAATGTTCTAGCTGTCTGACAGGGAATAGCTCTATTTAAAAATAAAATCTATGGCATACTCTCATTTAGGTAAAGAAAAATACTGGTAATCTGGGTGCTTGTACTTCACTCAGTGTAGGTAAGAAAATGCAATGGAATATTTTCAGGTGAAATAATTTTAAGGGAAAAGACAAAATTTAGACCAAGTCCAAGCAAATATACCTAAAGAAGTCCTTAGTATTAAAAAAGAAAAAGGCATCTTTAAATGCATTATCTAGAATAATGTTATATATCAATATACAGAAACATTAGTGACTATATCCCTTCATTAAGATGTTTGAAGGAACATGGATTAAATATTTAATAAATGTTGGGATGGCTTTAAGTTTTTCTACAAAGTTATGCTATCTACAAACAAGCATAGATATGTTAAATACATATCTTTAAAAATGTTCCTATGGTTTTAAGTTTTATTTAAAGCTAAAGGGTTGAAAGTTTGTTTTTTTCATTTCTATTTAAGACCATCCTAAAGTATATGTGTACAATTCTAAAAGTATAGTACCTAAGGATGCTATGTAAAATTAAATAGGATTTCAAAGTTTTTGGTAACTCTCCAAATAGGTATCTCTTAGTGTTAAGAGACACTAACTAGTGAAACTCAAAGCCTTCTCTTGTTACTGGTAAGATAAACATGAATATTGAGAAAACATTTTTAAAAGCTCTTTAAAATGTTTCATTGCCAGCAAGATTTAACTAAATGTGTCTTAACTGGCAACTTTCTTTAAAATATATAATAAATATTGCCCTGAAGAAAAAGCAAGCTTAGCTGTGGGGAAAAATGCCATTTCCATGAAGTAAAGCTCTGGGAAAATAAAGTAATCTTTGTCACAACTGGATATTAAACAAAATGATGGTATTTAAATAGCTCTGCATAAAAACTAGCAAATTAAAAAGTTTAAAGATGGCAATTTTTTTCCCTGATTGACTAATAAACAGAAAAAAGAAGATGGCAAATGAGATGCTATTAGAGGCAACAAAGCTATAAAAATATATGGAAAAATTAGGATTCACTCAGTTTGCATATTTTCATTAAAAACTTAAGATGTAATTGAATCACATCTAGTACATGAAGGCCAATTATTTTGATGCACAGAATCTCACTGCAGCAACATGAAGGCACAACTAAAAGTCAGAAGACATGTATGTTACTATTTCTTTTTTGGTAGTTAGCAATGCTGATCTGCAAACATTTCTGTGCAACAAAGTTAAACATTTTCCCTAAAACACTTCTGGAAACAGAGTTTGTCTTTAAAGTCAGACTGTACATATTCAGTGTGTAAGTACAAAATAGGTTTACTTTCTTTTTTTAATTTCAAAGTTCTAAGTAATTGATTTTGATCTAAAAATATTTAACAGTACCTTAGGTAAAATCGGTATATGTATTATGCTTTCAGTATCACTTAAAATTTACTAAGACATATTACAGAACAATTGCAGATCAGAAATGCCTGCACCAGAATGATAGAAATATGAAAAAAATAAATTGAAAAAAAAAAGGGTTAAAACACAAACTGTGAAAAACTCAAATTCAATTGGTGAAAAGTTTAGGTGACTAAGAGCAAAACACTGAATGATCAAGGCACAGAAAGCCAGAAAACCCATGTCAGACGGCAAGAATTTATATTTTTATGCACATCTACAAATACATTGCCAAATGTCACTAAAAATTACTAACACTTTGAAAAGATAGTGCTTATCAAAATGAATTCACTCTGCTGCATGTTTCTTAATATACAATATAGACTGTAAAAGACAAAGGCATATCTTTGAAGCTATAAGCATATCTCTATAAAGGCACAGTATGATCAAGTACTTCAGTCATTACAATTACATGAGAAAATTTCACAAGAAAGGTCTGAACAGCTATATTCACATATATAAGAATTTGTCTCTTCTTTATTAAAAAATATTGTATTAAAGCTCAAAATTAACTATCCTATAAAGAGATGCATTGTACCAAACAATCTCCAAGTATTTTTCAAATATTTTAATTCTTCATAAAAATGTTTAAGGATGTGTATGTTTGTAAAACAAAAAACAAAAAACAACAACAAAAAACTGCAGGAACCAACTACCTACCTGCTCACTCCACTATCTCAATCCTCTACTACTAGTCTAACCCTATTGACAGCAATTTTATTGGAATTAAACTAATAACTGCAAAGATGTAGGTATATCCTAATATTACATATTATAGTCTTACCAAAATAATTAATGAATTTCAGTATAAGCATCTCTAGATTAGTTTAAATTACCATCTTCCAACAGGGGGTGGAATACTAGTAGTCTGTTAGAGGTACCTGAGTGTTTAAAGATCATGTTCTCATGACTTTACATGAAAGGTAAAGTGTTAAATTTCAAAGCAGAAAAACAAAAATAGCAATCCCCTGTGCCCCAATCAATATATCTCTGTATTATCTTGAAATATTTGCTAGTCTTTGATCATCTTGGCACGAAACTCAAAACATTATTTTGGAAAAATTTTTCCGTGACTCGGACATGACAAGAGTCAAGTACTTTCTCATTTCCATTCCTGTTCACTGTTGAAGAGTTCAAATCAACAAGGCTGAGTCAAGGTCTTTCCCATAGTAGACATGAAATCACCTTCTTTCCAGTCAGAATTTCCCGGATTTCTTTTTTCCTTCTTTTTTTTTACTATAAAGTGATTTGACTTCATAATAAAATACCACTTCCCCATTTTTAAATATTTATTTTATAATCCCAGGAATGGTTCTAAGACATAGGAAAATTATTTTAAGATCTCGAGTTAGAATAGAAATCTATTCCTAAAAATGATACAACAATCCAAAGAGAGTACCATTACCTCCCCTTCAGAAAGGAATAGTACTGTTAGGCCTCTTAGTAGATAGTGAAAAATAAATGAATGAAAGCAAGAAGCAATCTTTGTAGTTTACAGATATTTAGTTTTCTATATTCATCTTCGTCCAGAGAAAAATCCTCTTCCCCAAATCTTACAGATTCCTCTATCACTCATCTCAAAGCTGGTGTTTTTCTGAGTACCATCTTTGCCCTTTTCTTACCCTAAATATCCCAACGGGATGGTTTTAACTTTGACAAGTAGGCTGAAGATTCAAAAATCGTTCAACCTTTTCCTGAAGATACAGACCTACCTAATTATATCTAGGACATGCCCATCTGAATGTCTCATAAGTTTTGAATCTGATCTATATGAATTTCATCATCTTCCTCTCATATCTGTTCTCCTTCTTCTGCTTGCAGCCTCTCTCCATTAATGGCACCACTATCAATGCAGATACCCAAACAGGAAACCTGGAATTACTCTTCACTTATCCCTTGTGCTTACTCAGTCCACATTAATCAAATATCCAAGCCATATTAATTCCAACCTTTGAGTAACCCCCTCCTAAAAAACCATCCATCTCAACTGTCTCTGCAATTTTCCTAGTTCAGACCTTTACGACTTATCACATAAACTGTAACACCTTTCAGTCATATTAAAAGCTTGTTACCTTTAAAGTCTTGCTTGAGCATCTACCTCATTTAAAATCATGAAGACTTAAGTAAGGCTCAAAATAAGAAAAACCAAAAGTACTACTAATAGGAAGTATAAATATCTGTACTAGGGGAGAAATACATCAGGAAACAAATAGGTTTCTTTCATCTGGTAAATCTGTATATGTATATTGCAGGCCAATAGCAGACAGATGAGAGGACTATTGATGCTGCTTCTAAATCAGCAGATAGGCCAGGTTATTCCCGGGTATAAACCTAGTAGACATTTTAGAATGTCTACTAGATTATGTAAGGGTTACAGAGGTTTCAAATGTCTATTTTGTTCATTATTATTAACAGAACAGCTTAATACTTTGAGTATTCTATAAGCACTCAACAAATATTCGTTGAGCAAAGGGATATTCAGAGACTCTGAGGTTAAAAGACAGATCATGTGAAACGGGGACAGGGTTACAGGTGGTCCCAAACTTAACAAGGCCCTTACCACCGTTTCTAAAGTACTGAACATTTATTTATATTACAGATACGGACATTTTTCAGGACAAATTCCTTGAGAGTGGAAACTTTATTTCATGTTTCTATATCTAGTACCTAACACATAGCAGATGCTCGGAATATCTAAAATAAAATTTTCAAATGGCAATCCCAATATTTAGAATGTGCATGTCCCTTGCTATCTTTAAGAAAACTTAAAAATTTAAGAGGTGCGCTGTATACACTAACACTAGATTTCTTTAATAACATACAGAAAGCTCAGTTAGGTTAAGCTCAGTTTGGTCTGGTGCCTACCACTTTTTAAATAATTTTTATGTGAAAATATACACTTCTAAATTCAGAAACAGAAAATACTTAAACTGAAAAACTTTTTAAAAATTTACTTCTTTTAAAAGAAAATGGCTATGCTGAAATAGTCTTGTATGGGAAAGACATAATTTGGCTATCCACCCACAGGAATGTACGGACGGGTGGAAACCATGGCCTGGTACTAAAAGGTATATTGTGGACTCTGGAATGAGAACTTATGTGTCCATATCCTAATCCCTTCTCATTTGGAGGCTACCAAATAAATGTTCAATCGTGGTGAGCCTCAGTGTCCTGATCTATAAAATAAGGATATCATGACCTATTCTTCAGAACTGTTAATAAGGATAAAAAATAAATTTTTGTATACAAACCACCCCACCACAGTGCCTGACACAGAGCAGATGCTCAACAAACATTAGTTCACTCAGAGATGTCTTCCTCTTTGAAGGAAAACTTATGTAGACTTGATAAAAGAACCTGATTTTTAATTTAGGAAAAAGATGGTAAGAATGATGCTGAAAAAAAAACATATAGTATCCTAAACAGCAGCCCCTGAGTAAAAGGTTGGACCAGACCCTACATTTACATGGTGGGACAATGCACTCAATCAATACCTGTGTTATCTATAATCTCCCTCTGCCCAAGACAGGTAAAGAAAGAATTTTTTTTTTTAATTTTTTAAAGATTTTATTTATTTGTCAGAGAGAGAGAGAGAGTGAGTGAGCACAGGCAGACAGAATAGCAGGCAGAGGCAGAAGCAGAGGGAGAAGCAGGCTCCCTGCCGAGCAAGGAGCCGATGTGGGACTTGATCCCAGGATGCTGGCATGACCTGAGCCGAAGGCAGCTGCTTAACCAACTGAGCCACCCAGGCGTCCCTAAAGAAAGATTTAATAAAGAAATTTCTAGAGGGTGGTTGGGTTATGGACATTGGGGAGGGAATGTGATATGGTGAGTACTATGAAGTGTGTAAGCCTGACGATTTACAGACCTGTACCCCTTGGGCAAATAATACATTATATGGTAATAAAAATAATAATAATTAAAAAAAAGAAATTTCTGTTCTTTCCTAGTGAGGTTTACATGTGATCCAATCACAGATGACAGGATCTTTTCTGGATTACTGTTCTTTAGATAAGCTTTTAAGTTACTACCAATGGTTAGTGAAGAGCCACAAATCTTTTTAGAAAGTTTCACTCACATATCACACATTTGATTCAATTACAACTTATCATAAAGAATGCTACAAGTCTGAAAGTAATTCTCTTAGAGTAACATATGTTTTCCTTCCCTTTTCCAATTAAGACAAAAAGTTTATTTATATATAGCACTGTATAATGATCAAAAATTACTTCAGCTCCCCAAACCTAGAGACAGAGTATAAGCTTTAGATTACAAATACAAGGTTAAAACCACCGTGTATTTATAACATTTCATTCTTAGTTATGCTTGGTTATAACATTTTGCTTTTACATCAATAATGTTTCCCCTAATTAGAAACACTAAAACACCTAAATAACAAGAATAATGAACCTCTTAAATCTGACTAAATCTTAAAATTTAGGTTTTCAAATAGAAATTAAAGGAAAAAATAATTATGTGATCTATTTTTGGGTAGAACTTACTTGCTAATTATATAACCATTTGAACAGTAATACAAATATACAAAACCAGATATATTTGGTTAGTCTAAGAAACTACCATGTATTTAATATATAACATATAACATAAAATATCTTATATCTAACATATACGACATAATTATATAACATAATGTGACTTAACAAAGGATAAAATAAGTAGGATAATTTAGTCCTAAAGTCATACAAATGATTTCCATTTGATTTGTTAATTTTTAGATAAAACTGATGTGATTTACTGTTTTGATATAAATCAATAAATAATGCTTCTGACTAAATCATGATTTAATATTGGGAGCCACATTAAACTCTTCCAATGATTTCCCATTCAACTGACACCACTACTATTTACACTATTGAATCCTCTCTTCTGCTGAAACAGTTACATTATTTTTTTCCTAACTAATAAAATACCATCTGAGTTTTATTATATGTGCTGTCAAAGCAAGCACCCAACTGAGATTTAAAATTATTCTAATATTTCTATTCTTGGGTAATGAGTGAAAGTCATATATTGAAATGTCATTTTTAACCAGGGTAAACCTCATCCTTTCTGCTATGACATACTATATGGCATAATCAGTTGCGGACTCTGTTGCTGGGCTATCTGAATTTGAATCTGAATTTTAGCCTTGCCACTAAAGCCTTAAATAATCCTTCTGAGTGTTTCAGTCTCCTGGGGTGGAGAGGATGATGACAACTCTGTAAGTCAATGAGTTAATACACATTTAGAACGGTGATTAGAATAGAGCAAGTGCTACACAAAAATTAGGACTCACTTTTATTCATAATGACCACGACAGGAAAACGTTTGGTAGACTGTAACAAACTTGTTCCAGTAAATGGAAGAAAAATTCATGGTCAAAAAAATAATCCACATTATGGGTACTTCCTGATAATCATACTGCCCCCATGGGTCCCATCTGTCCCATGTGGCATCCCTCCTCCTCCAGGAGTGCCACCATTCTGGTGGAGATCAAACTACCTAACTGATGTCTGTCTGTTTTCCCCATCTAAGAGCCAATATCCTATGAAAACTACAATTCCTGCAAAGCACTCAAGAATGTCATTAATGACAGACAGCCACAGCTTTGAAGCACCTGACAGGTACCAAACATTTGACACTAAAGGAGCCAGGGCTGCTACCCTGATAATTTCCAGGGTGTAAATCTATGTGGCTTCATTAGATGTAGGCAGCGCAGGTGGGAAGGTAGAAAGGCGAGGAGAGAAGGAGACTGGTATGAGTAACCAAGCATTTAGAAAGAATGTCGGTCTTCTTATTGGAATAAACGAGGTCCTGGAGGCCCCTGTTATACCAAGTATTAACCCTTTATTTTTGGCTTACAGGAAAGTTAAGGGAAATTTTTAGAGAGATGCTGTAATGGCTAGGGAGCACCCAGACATCTCAAGACAAAGCTTTATTCACCAGCCAACATAGAAATATTTCAACCCATTTTTACAATCAGTAGAGTTGTGTTGATATACAACACCTAAATATCAGCCCTAGTTTGGAAGATCAAAGGAGCGAGGAAGACAAGGTCCAACTAACTTTGTACTGAACTCTAGCTAATTTAAACCTGCTTTACACCAGTTAGAGAACTACATGGTTGTAAACTGTTGGTCACAAGCAGAACTCAGCAAATTTTAGGTATGCATAACCAGAAACTCACAGCACAACTATAAGAAGTTGAGGGTTCAGATGTTCCCTGTAGCCAATAAATTAGTAACATAATTTTGTGTAATAACTACATAATTATATTCACATACCAAATCGTAGAAGGAAGAAATTCCTCAAGTCACTTTATTATTTCTTGAAAGTCAAAGAATCCAAATCTGTCTTTACAATGTTACTCACCTGCCACTCTCTCATCTGTCTCCCTGTTACCGTCATCTGAGTATCTTGCAAAGTCTAAAGAATCAAGAGTACTGATGCTTCCAGCTCGATCTGTAATAATGAGAAAAATAAAAACTTACTTTTAATTGTCAAGATAAAACACTGGAAATCATTTACCTATGATTATTTTCAGCTTATAAAACTATGATTCTAAATTCTACTAAAACAATAAAGTAAGATAGAAATGCTCAAATTAACTAAGCTACTTTAAAACAACTCAAGTTTCTCTGCCTAAATCTCTGGCTAACTCCTGAACAATGCACACACAGGGTAGACTGAAACCAGTCCAGCTAAAGATGAAAAAAACCCAAACAAATAAACAAACAAAATCAACCTGAAATGAAATTTGAGCTATTGTATGAGTCTGCAGACTGAATTAAAGAAAAAATTTATGAAAAAACACAACACTGTTTGAAAAAATAGAACAGAATCCCATCTCCACAGCATAACACATATTTGTCGACCATACAATCCAAACTACTTGATACACAAGAACCAATAAAATGTGACTCAGTGTCAAGACTAAACACAATCAATAGGGACCAGCTCATAGATAATCTAGATGTTGGAATTAGCAGACAAGTTTTCCCACTTCTTTGCGAATACTGAGAAACTGATCCTAAAACATGGACATAGAAAAGTCAATTTTTTAAAGTTTATTTATTTAAGTAATCTCTATATCCAATGTGGGCTTGAACTCATGACCCCACAACCAAGAGCCACATGCTCTTCTGACTGAGAAAGGCTCTTTTGGCTTTCCCAAAGCCAAAGTAATCTTGAAAAAAGAATAAGGATAGAAGACTCATACTTCCTGATTTTAGACTTAAACAGGATTTTTTGGCAAATGGTATTGAGATAAGCAGATATCCACATGCCAAAGAAGGCAAGTGGATCATTACTGTATACCATAAGCAAAAAAAAAAAAAAGGATCACAGACCTAACTATAATAGTAAACACTATAAAACTTTCAGTAGGAAATGTGGAGGGAAATCTTTGTGGCCTTGTCTTCGGCAATGATTTCTCAGATATAATACAAAAGCATAAGCAATGTGATAGGCAGAAAAATTCTAATTCTAATTCTAATCCCTTATTAACTGTGACTATGTTATCTTACATAGATGGAATTAAGATTGCTAATCAGCTGATCTTTTTTTTTTTTTTAAAGATTTTATTTATTTATTTGACAGACAGAGATCACAAGTAGGCAGAGAGGCAGGCAGAGAGAGAGGAAGGGAAGCAGGCTCCCTGCTGAGCAGAGAGCCTGATGCAGGACTCGCACTCGATCCCAGGACCCTGAGATCATGACCTGAGCCGAAGGCAGCGGCTTAAGCCACTGAGCCACCCAGGCGCCCTAATCAGCTGATCTTAAAATAAAGAAATTATCTTGGATTATTCAGGTTGGGCCAAGGTAATAGCAAAGGTCTTTATTTTTTTTTTTTTTTTTAAAGATTTTATTTATTTATTTGACAGAGAGAAATCACAAATAGTCGGAGAGGCAGGCAGAGAGAGAGAGGGAAGCAGGCTCCCCGCTGAGGAGAGAGCCCGATGCGGGACTCGATCCCAGGACCCTGAGATCATGACCCGAGCCGAAGGCAGCGGCTTAACCCACTGAGCCACCCAGGCGCCCTAGCAAAGGTCTTTAAAAGGAAAAGGGCCATAAGCAAAGGAATATAGGCAGCCTCTAGAAGCTATTTTAAAGATTTTATTTATTTATTTGACAGAGATCACAAGTAGGCAGAGAGGCAGGCAGAGAGCCCCTGATGCAGGGCTAGATCCCAGGACCCTGGGATCATGACCTGAGCTGAAGGTGGAGGCTTTAACCCACTGAACCACCCAAGCACCCCTAGAAGCTATTTTAAAGGCTTCCCCTAGAACCTCCTGAAAAAACACAGGCCTGCTAACACTTTAGCTTCAGCCCATTTAGGCTATCACAAAACCCATTTTGGATTTCTGAACTACAGAACTGTGAGATAATAAATAATAAAACTAGTAAGTCTGTGTTGTTCTAAAATACCACATTTGTTTTCTTTTTTTTTTTTTAGCAGCCATAGGAAACTAATACAAGTGATAAACAAATGAACTGATAAACTGGATTTCATCAAAATGAAAAACATTTCTGCTTTAATGGATAAAGAAGAAGTGATGTATATCTATATATGTCATATAGATATATGTATATCATATGTAATCATATAAATATATATATATATATATACGTACATATGACGGAATATTATTCAACAATAAAGAATGAAATTTTGCCATTTGCAACAACATGGATAGATCTAGAGACTATAATGTTAAATGAAATAAGTCAGTCAGAGAAAGACAAATACCATATGATTTCACTCATATGTGAAACAAATGAACAAAGGAAAAAAAAAAGAGAGACAAACCAAAAAACTCTTTCATTACAGACACCAGACAGTTACCAGAGGGGAGGTAGGTGGTGGGATAAATGAAGTAGATGAAAGGGATTAAGTGTATACTTATCTTGTTGAGCAGTGAGTAATATATGGAAGTAATGAATCACTATATTGTACACCTGACACTAACAGAACACTTCATGTTAACTATACTGGAATTTAGAAAAAAAACAAAACACCATTTAGAAAGTGAAAACAACCCATAAAATGTGAGGAAATAGTTGCAAATTAAGCACCTGATAAAGGACTTAAATTTACAAATATAAAGTACTCTTCTAACTTAATAAAAAAAGAGCACAACTTCAAAATGGGCAGAAGATTTAAACAGCCATTTTTCCCAAGATGATACATAAATGGCTAATGAGTACAATGATGGATACTCAACATCATTAGTCATAGGGGAAACGAAAACCAAACCACAATGAGTTACCACTTTAAACCCACTAGATGGCTATAATCAAAAAGACAGATATAACAAGTGTTTCAGAGGATGTGGAAAATGCAGAACCTATATATTTTCCTGGTTGGAATGTAAAATGGCCCAAGTCCTTAAGAAAAGTTTGGCAGTTTCTCACAAGTTAAACATAGAATTCCAATATAGTATTTACCCTCCCTTGGTATATACCCAAGAGACTGGAAACCTATATTCATACAAAAACTTGTTCATGGATGTTCATTCACAACATTATTCACAATGGCAACAAAACACAAAGGAATCAAAAGTCCATCAACTAATGAATGAAAAAATAAAATGTGGTATAACCACAGAATGGAGTATTAGTCACACATGCAACCACATATAGAAATCCTGAAAACATCCTAAGTGAAAGAAGTCAGACCCATAAGGTCATATATTGTATGATTTCACTCATATAAAAATTCTAGAATAGGCAAACCCATAAAACACAAAATAGATTAATGGTTTGCCAGGTGCTGTTGACACAGAAGAGTGAGCAAGTGACTACTAATGGGTACAGGATTTCTTTCAGGGTGATGAAAATGTTCTGGAATACAGAATGATAATGATTGCACAATTTTGTAAATATACACTAAAACTACTTAACTGTATACTTTAAAATGGTGAATTTGGGGTATTATACCTACTTTTATGAATTACATCTACTTTCAAGTGTTGGCCAAGATGCACAGAAATTGGAACCTTTGTATATTGCTGGTGGGAATGTAAAATGGTACAGCTACTTTGGAAAACAATGGGAAATTCTGTAGAAGGCTAAACATTTGAGTTATCATATGACCCAAGCAATTCCTCTTCCATCCAAAACAAATGAAAACATATGTTCACAAAAAATCTTGTACATGATCATTTATAGCAGCATTATACACAATGGCAAAAGAGAAGAAACAACAAAATGCCTGTTAATGGATGAACGGAGAAATAAAACGTAGTATATACGTCCATACAATTGAATATTATTTCCCAATATAAAGGACTGAAATACTGATACATGTTAAAACATGATGAAGCTTGAATATATGCTAAGTTAAAGAAGTCAGTCACAAAAGAGCCACATATTATATGTAAGAAATGTACAAAACAGGCAAATCTATGGCAACAGTAGATTAAATAATTTCCTACGGCTGGAGGGTGAGGGCGAATAGAATGTGTGATAATGGATGAGAAATTTCTTTTTGGGTCAATGGAGATGATCTAAAATTAGATTAGGTGACAGTTGCACAATTTGATAAATATATTAAAAACAGTTGAACGATATACTCTAAATGGGTGAATTTTAAGATACTTAAATTCTAAGTAAAATTAATACTTTAAAAAAGGTGCAACAGCTTTGCAGTGCAATGAGAAAAAATGTAATTCAAATTCTGTATTCAACAAAAATATCCTTCCAAAATGAAGGCAAGATAAACTTAAGCAGTTCCCTAAATAATTTTCACAGAGGTCCTTATGCCTTAAGATGTTCCTAAGAAGAACTTTAAGAGAAGAAAGAAAAAAAACACAGTTGTGTGGGTGTGTGATAGCTCAGGTTCTATAGTGCCCATCAATATAACAAAGATCCATAGAAGTCCTGAGTTAAAGCAAAATAAGGTAACTTTTCCCAAAATCATTTGTCCACCACATTCCTTTTTTGAGTAATATCTATTTATTATCACAAGGAAATAATGTTACTCAGAACACATTGTGAAAAATGTTAAACTGCTTTCCCTATTTTTTGTAATTAAAATTTTTCATTTGTTAAGGGAAATAATGCATTAGAACAGGAGTTGGCCAGCTAAAGCCCGAGTCCAATGTGGCCTGAGTCCTGTTTTTATATGATCCCCAAGCCAAGGGTGGTGTTCATGTTTTTAAAGGGTTTTTATCACTTCATCATTTACTAAACATTTATGGAGCACCTAATCTGTACCAGGTACTGTTGTAGATTTGGGGTACACAGCAGTGAAAAAACTGATAAAAGAAACTGTATGCCAAAAGATACCCTGCAGAAAAGCAAAACAGTAGAGAAGGGAAAACTAGTCCATAGAAAAACATCTCAACTATAGTAATTTAAACATGCAGAACTGGTTACAGTTGAACACTCAGCTTTCCAAGGAAGGTGGTTCCTCAGTAAAAACTGACTAAGCTTTCTACTCTTTCTGAGATAGTACACAACTGCCTAGCATTCTTACTCAGAAGACATTGTAGAATTTTGCAAGTGTTGGTGTCATTATTATAAAAAATATTGCTGTTTTACTATATAGGAAACAAAAGAAATAGAAACTCAAGAATTCAACTTAGGGCAAGACTTACTGAACTGCACTTAATACTTGAAAAATACTTCATATCCCATTACAATTTGTCAGCCACCCTCTCAAGTGCAGGGCATTCAGTGTCAGCAAGACCGGTAAGGTCCCTATTCTTAGAAAACATTCTACAGTGGGGAAGAGAACAGTACGTAAGTTAAAAAAAGAAAATTAATTAATTCAGATGATCAAAATGGTATAAAGAAAATAAAACGAGTCAAAGCCAGGGGTGCCTGGGTGGCTCAGTCACTTAAGCATCTGTCTTTAGCTCAGGTCATGATCTCTGGGATTGAGAGCCCCCGTCAGGCTTCCTGCTCTGCGTGGAGTCTGATTCTCCCTCTGTCCTTCCCCCTGCTTGTGCTTTCTCTGTCTCTCTCTCAAATAAATAAATAAAATCTTAAAAAAAAAAAAGGACAAGGCCTGAGTAGTAGGTAGGTTGGGGTACAGTACTGTGTACTCAGACAAAGCCCTTTTCTAAAGAGAGGAGAATGGGTGAGAGTTTCAGGCAGACCCTGGGCAGTAACAACAAAGGCTAGTGTAAATAATCGGAAAACCACTGTGAACAGTTTGAATTCTATTTCAAGTACAAAGGGAAACAACAAAGCACACAATTTTTAATCACTTAACCAATTTTTCATCAAAATCATTTTGGCTTATACATGCTTATATATGCTATAAGGAAAGTGATCTGTGGAGAAACCAATTAAGTTAGACAGTATTATGCTAAGTGAAATACATCAGTCTGAGAAAGACAAATACCCTATGATTTCACTCAGATGTGGAATTTAAAAAACAAAACAAATGAGCAAAAGCAGAAAAAAAAAAAAGTGAGGGAGAGACAAAGCCAAGTACAGACTTTCAGCTCTAGAGAACAAACTGACGGTTACTAGATGCGAGGTGGGAGAGGGCGTTAAACAGGGGATGGGGATTAAAGAGGGTACTGGTCCTGAGGAGCACCAGGAGTTGTCTGGAAGTGATGAATCACTCTACTGTACACCTGAAACTAATATTACACTGTATGTTAACTGGAATGTAAGTAAAAACTTAAATTATAAAAAGAGGCTATTATGGTCACGTGGGTAAGAGACAGTAAGATTTAAACTAGAATAGCGGCAGTCAAAGTGTGAGTGGAAGTCAGATTCAGGTCATGCTTTTAATGTAGAACTACATGTCCAGTTAATACAGTGGATGTGGGTTTAGTAAAAGAGAGAAAACAAAATTATTCCTGAAGACTTCATTTACTGAATTTGTAATGATACAAAAGGTGAATAGAGTTTCACAGGTTCTGTGTTTTAAGTGCACTGTGGTGATGGGGAGAATCCTTAGCTTACACCAGATTTTTAAGGATCCCTAAACAGAAAGCTCAATGTTAATATTCTCACTTGGGCAAAGAAATCAAAGTGGATACTTATTATGGATGACCTAACTAGCTAATGCAAAAAAAATTGACAAATTAGAGGCTAGGTCAAGGGTTTTTTTAATTAAAATATTACTTTATAAAGTACTTAACTATATATTGATCTAAGGAAATAGATGATCTCTGTTCAGAAAGCAGAATCAAGACAAATGAATGCAAATTACAGAAACACAGATTTGGACCTCATGTAGGGCTCCCTGTCTTCCTTTTTTTTTTTTTTTTTTTTTTCGGTAAGTTTATTTATTTATTTAAGTCATCTCTATACCTAACATGGGACTCAAACTCATGACCCTGAGATTAAGAGTCGCATGCTCTTCCAACTGAGCCAGCTAGGTGCCCCCCACCATCTTTAAAACAATTAGTACATGTGAATAACTGAAATGACTGACTTCAAATAAAACCATGTCAATCTACCTTATCTTTAAATTCCTGTTAAGGTAAACTAAGTGAAATTCTATATATAATGCTTTTCTTAGAACACTTGAGTTTTGGGGCATCTGGGTTGCTCAGTGGGTTGAGCATTTGCCTTTGTTTGGCTCAATTCATGATCCCAGGGTCCTGAAATCGAGCCCTGCTCCCTGAAATTGCAGGGAGCCTGCTTCTCCCTCTCCTCCTGCTTGTGTTCTCTCTCTCAATTAAAAAAAAATTAAAATTAAAAAAAAGAACATTGTGTTTCTATTCAGGGAAGAATTTAATTTTCTTACGATTTAATTGTATCTGATAAATAATAATTTGCTATTACGTTTTAAGACAGCATAAGCAAAAATGGCAAAAAACAAGTTAATACAGTATGCCTCATTATAGCATAATCTCTTTTTTTTTAAAAAAAAAGATTTTATTTATTTATTCGACAGAGAGAGATCACAAGTAGGCAGAGAGGCAGGCAGAGAGAGAGGAGGAAGCAGGCTCCCCGCCGAGCAGAGAGCCCGATGCGGGGCTCGATCCCAGGACCCTGGGATCATGACCTGAGCCGAAAGCAGAGGCTTTAACCCACTGAGCCACCCAGGCGCCCCAGCATAATCTCTTTTAAGCACAAGCCAAGAAATATCAAAAAATAGGAACCACCAAAGTATCAAAGTTCATATTAAAGGGGCTGGCTCAGTTGGTGGAGTATGCAAACTTTTGATCTCGGGTTCTTGAGTTTGACCCCACATTGGGCGGAGAGATTACTTAAAAAAGAAAGTTCACATTAAAAATGGGCTGATAGCCTAGCTGGATATAGTATTCTTGGCTGCATGTTTTTCTCGTTTAGTGCTCTGAAAATATCATGCCAGCTCTTTCTGGCCTGCCAGGTCTCTGGAGCACGGGGTGTGGTGCAAAAATAATGAATACTGTTATGCTGGAAATTAAAAAAAATAAATAAAAAAATAAATTAAAAAAAAAAAAAAAGGGCTGAACTCAGGAACATTACTCAGCAATTAAAAAAACCAACACTATGATATATACAACATGAATGAATCTCAATGCTGAATTAAAGAAGCCTTACACAAGAGTACACACTGTATAAGTTCACTTAAGTGGTGTTTTAGACCACACAATAGTAATTTATAGCAGGAAAAAAATCACAATACTGGTTCCTGGAGTGCAGGGCTAACAGGGAAAGAGCATGATGGAACTTTTGGGAGAGATATGTATTAATAGGAGTTTGGGTTATCACAGGTGCATTCTTTTGTCGAAATTCATCAAATGGGACACTTAAAGCTTACATATCTTATTGTCTTTAAATTTTACCTGAAAAAAAAAAAAGATTCTAAATATTGAGCTCTTAGTAATGACATGCATACTAAAGATTTTAAAAGGTATCTGCAGCTTAGTTTGAAATGCATAAAGATAGGATGGATTTTTAGATGAATAGAGGGTTGGACAAATATCTAGATATGAGCCAAAGCAAGTAGAGTAGAAGGTGAACTGTGTAATCTAGTGGTGGGTATATGGTATTAAAATTCTCTCAACTTTTCTTTAAGTTTGAAATTTTCAAAATGTGAGAAAAAATAAAACCTGTTAAGTTAAACATTGATAGGATCCACTGACTCCTAGATTTTCATAATTAAAGCTGTAATACTGGAAATAGCTACTATTTTCGTCTTAAATGACACACAAAAAAATGTTTAAATGTTTTCCCTCTACTGTTTGAAATTGAGGCTTATGTGGTGAGAATTTGCCAGATCATTAAGGTTATCGATACATATTGCTTAAATGGCTTCCCAAAGTAAGTACATATAACAATCTAAGTTCCAGTTTATAACAGTCTAAGTTCCAGCAGTTTATAATGCCAATACTTAGTATTATTTTTAATCTCACCAATTTTAACACACTGTCAAACTGTATCTTGCTTACTTATGCATCTCTGATTGCTGGTGAACTTGAACACTCTTTGAAAAATAAGTGTGTGTGTGAATTTTTAATTCATATTCTTTGACCTTATAGCTAACATCTAGATTTTCCTGATATATTAGTTTATCTGGCCATTACTGCCCTAACCAGAAACTCAATTGCAAGAACTGCATCCTCTATTCTTAGTCGCATGTCTTAGCTCCTCATTCTGATGTCTCCAACGTGTATATTAAAACATGTACAACCAACAGGATCAACTTTTATCAACCAATATTCTGATATTGTGACATCAGTCCTCACTGTCTTACTTCTGATTTCATGAATATTAAGGATGATGTTGATTGTTGATTTCAGATAAATATTTTTTATTATGTTAAGTATTCATCTACTGTTAGTTTTCCAGTTTTTTTCTTTCTCCTCCTATTCATGTTTAATTATACATATAGGTCTAGATTAGGGCTGTTTAACCACCATACATTATTCCTCCATTATACTGTTATTATTTCTCTGAAAGTTTCAAAGTTATCTAACAATAGGAGAGTCCTTGGGGAAAACAAACACCTAGTTTAATTTTCAACTTGGTATTACTATGGCCATTGAAAAATATTTTGGTCCAAGCCAACAGCTTCATATTTTCCAAATAAGAACATATGACACCTTTCTAAATAATAACTATGATGTCACAAAAGTAAAAACCTCCTAATTCATTAAAATTTATTCTACCATGTCAAAAAAAGAAAAAAACTACTAATAAAGACAGTAAATTCAATTCTGACTGAACTAAACTATAATAGATTTTGTAAATACAATGTACTTTAGATTTTCAGACTAGTAACAGGTAATTAATCCTATAGTCCTAAGAGAAATATACTTCTGTAGATCCAGCCACAATTCTTTACAGGTTAAGTGCCTTTCTAAGTACTCTAAAAGAGAGAGCTTGAAAACTACTCCTTTTATTTAGAAAGAAGGTACCATATTCTAATATAAAGTATACCACAAAGCATTTCTTCAAATTCTGGGATTGTGTAACTTCTTAATAATTCATTTTATAACTTAAGAAACTGAATGGCCCGGAAGTTTCATCATAGCAGGCAAACTGGTAAAACCTGTATGTAGGTTTTAACTTAGGTCCGAGAACTAAATCATTATACACAGTGTGACTTTAAAGCATGCATATTAATTTTATAAATCACATACAAAAGTCTCACTTATATTTATATTAAATATTTTAGCACTGATGCAGGATGTACTTTTACAATAGTTCAAAAAATTAGTTTCAGATCCTTGAAAAAGTATTTTTTTAAAAGATTTTGTTTATTCATTTGACGCAGAGAGAGAGAGAGAGAGATCACAAGTAGGCAGAGAAGCAGGCACAGAGAGTGGTGGGGGAAGCAGGCCCCCTGCTGAGGAAAGAGCCCAGTATGGGGCTTGATCCCAAGACCCTGAAATCATGACCTGAGCTGAAGGCAGAGGCTTTAACCCAATGAGCCACCCAGGCGCCCTGAAAAAGTATTTTTTATGGAAATTATATAGTACTTTAAAATCTAAATGTAACTGAACAGCTGCTGATTGGTAAAGAGTACTGGTTAATTCAATTAAACATTTACTGATCAACTACTATGTACCAGGTTACTGACAGGAAGGTATAAGGTATTAAAGGATAATTTTAAAGGATGTGATACAAAAGTCCATGTAGGTGTGTTGTGTATGCTTATTATTTTTGTAAACACACAGAATAAGTTATTAATAGTAACTGACTCAGATGAGTAGAATTAAAATTTTCATTACATACTCTTCTTTGCATTTTGGCATTCTACCCTCAAAGACATGTAATACTTTTTATAATATGAGCATTTAATAAGTAAAAAGTAATGAAAGCACCCAATTCCTAATGAAAGGATAGGGAGTAAAGTATTACCAAACAATTAGCTTTTTATTTCAATTCTTTCAGTAAAGGTGACTTACTGAACCATGCCTAAATAAATCTATGTCATAATATATAACAAAGAAATGTATATTATAGAAATTCAATAAAATAAAGATAATATATTTCCCTTAAAAGTAATTATCTTTAAACCTGAGACCATGTAAAAACATTTTAATATACTATCTGCTTAAATTAATTATGGACCTTAGAGATCTGTCAAAGGTAAGACTTATAAATTTCTGATGCTCAATTCTCCTCCAGTGCTGGGGTTCACTTCACTGACTCCCATGTTGAAAATATTTGAGAGCAAGAAGGAATCACAGAGACAGTCCAATCCCCTCATTTTTACAGATAAGAATAGAGTTATGTATTCATTCAGTATTTACTAACCCTTAGTGGGAAATATTAAATCCCATAAGATTTGGTCCTTGCCTTAAATAAGCTTATAAACCACTGGAATTAAGTCATGTACACAGATAACAACGATACAATTAGACCATTGTATGTTAAAGGTTTAAATAAACGAATCTGAGAGTAAGCCAGGAGTAGAAATCCAGTCTCTCAGCTTGCAGTCTGCTGTTCTCTCCTCTTTGTCAGAAGATTCCACAATGAACTAGACTTCCAAAAGACTGAAAACTAGGAAGAGATTTAAATGCTGAAATTTTATAACAAACAATTTACTTAAGCTAAAATTTCTACAGCATGGGATGATTTCACCATAAGAACTGTCAGGCAAAGAGAAGGATTATTAAAAACCATTATCAATAATTGTATTTTAACATGTCTAGAATACTTATTCTGTGCCAGACACTTTCTATGGATAACTTTATTTAACCTCATAACAACCCCTGCAAGAGGAGAGGAGTCACTGGCATCTGCTTTTTTTAAGATTATTTGAGAGAGAGAGCATGAACACAAACATGTAGGCACGGGGGCAGCACAGGGGGGCAGGGGGGTTGTGTGATTGGGAATCCTCAAGCAGACTCCCTGCTGAGCACAGAGCCCAACCCAGGGCTTGATCCCAGGACCCTGAGATCATGACTGGAGCAGAAATCAAGAGTCCTACACTCAAATGACTGAGCCCCCCAGGTGCCCTGCCATCTGCTTTCTACAGGAGAAGAAACAGAGTATGCAGAGTGCTGCAATTAGAAAGTAGCAGAGTAGAAATGCAAAGCTGAGCTCTCTGATTTGGAGGCCTAAGCTCTAAACCATTAAGTTTCTTCAATAATACCTAAGAGTATGTAGGTTCAGATCTCCTAGATTCCAGGTAAGTTAGGCTTGATACTGTGAATGGCTTCAGAAAGAGCAGACTTGACTCAGCTTTGCTCAGACAGAGTTGAGGGAATAGGCTATAGAGAAAAGGCTAATTTTCACAAGGAATATTCTAAACTCATATATTTACAGGAAATGACTACCTACCTACAGATCATTTCTTTAACACAGCTTCAACATTTACTCAAAGCTTTTTTGCAGGCACAATGTTAGGCACTGTGCATTAGGGGAAAAAAAGGTCATTAGAAAGACATGTAAATTCACAAGTCTCTATATAATTAATTTCCATAAGTGAAACAGATTTTTAAAAATGCCACAAGTTAGAGGATTCAGAGCTCACTATGGGCTGGAGAAGCTTCAGGGAAAGGAAGGAACATAAACTGGACCTTCCTTTAAGGATACATAAAATTTGGGGGGAAAAAAAAAAGGACAACAGGGAATAAGCATTCTCAGAGAAGGAAAAAGGTATGAAGTCACAAAAATATAAAGCATGTTTAAGGGACATTGAGTAAACAGTGTAAGCATACTAAAAGTTTTGTGTATGGACAACATGGCTGAAAACGCAAGAAGAAACAACATTTTAGAAAGAACTTTATTATACATATCCATGATAAAATATTTTATAGTCACTTTTATCATACTATGCAAAAACTGGCAAAAAGTTAAAATTTCTAAACAGGTTTAAAAATTCTTTTTTTCTGTATGTAATATATGATTTTGCTAATAAGAGTTGGAAAAAGTTGCTTTAGACAGGAGGAAGCAATTTTAAAAGGTTTTAGCTGGAATGATATGAATAAATAGCTTTTAAAATCAAATAAGAACAAGAATGGAAGAAGAGATTAAAAGCACATGAACCAGTTAATAAGGTTAAAACTGATGGTCCAGATGTGAGCTAAATGCCTTAATTAAGGCAGCACACAAGCAAAGAACTGATAGAGGGTCAGAAATAACACAGAAAATATGATGACACTACTTTGAGTGAGCAATCTTATCTACCTACAACAGGACCAACTGGTTGCCAAAACAAATGAACATCATTTCTGATTGCTGGGAATTTTTGAAATACTGGGTGGGAAAATCCGGAAGAAAGCTACACCCATGATTGCCAACTGTGGGCTCCTCCTTGAGGCTTTAGTTAGTCATGCTCCATGACTACACCAGAAACTCAGATGTAACCATGCAGCAAAACTGCAAGGCGGAAAAGGAGAATACAAACAAATTCAGCCTTGTAAGATTATTTCATTCAGAAGAACAATTAGTGACTACATCTGGCTCTAATTTGAGGCTCAGCTGATCCTGGTCTATGGCCCAAATATCCTACAATCACATGTAAGACATGCATGTCCTGAGTCAGATTAAGTTAAGTGCTGTGTAACAAGGACATCTTGAATTAAGTGAAGCTTTAGGCAGACTATTCACCTCTGTCTTAGTGTGGTGCTACAGTTTGTCACTTTGACGGTTCTTTAAATTGTTAGTTTTAGCCTACCTGACCTGCCTTCTGCATTAAGGAGAATGGCGGATTATACGCTAACATGACCTAAGAATTCTTGATGAGCTTTTTTTTTTTTTAAGATTTTATTTATTTATCAGAGAGAGAGGGAGAGAGAGCGAGCACAGGCAGACAGAATGGCAGGCAGAGGCAGAGGGAGAAGCAGGCTCCCTGCCGAGCAAGGAGCCCGATGTGGACTTGATCCCAGGATGCTGGAATCATGACCTGAGCCAAAGGCAGCTGCTTAACCAAATGAGCCACCCAGGCGTCCCTTGATGAGCTATTTTAAAGGTGACATAAAACAGCAGCAGTGGTGTAACGGAAAGAATGCAGACTTTGAAGTTAGTGATCTGGGCTGGAATCTGAGTCCTGCCACTAAAGACATGATTTGTGGTAAAATAGAAAAGGGCATAAAAGAAAGGTAAGCCCCTGTGCCTACCTCCCAATCAGCAATCCTCCTCTGTGGCATCAATCATTGTTTAGACTCTTCTGTATGTATCTTTTAAATTACACTAGGCATATGGAAATTTCTCCCTTTTTGTACATCAACGGAAACATACATACTGGCTGCATGCTAAATTATTCAATTTATAATATATCTTGGTGATCATTCCACATCAGCACATATAGATTATTCTGTTTTAATTAACTAATCCTTTACTGTTGCATATCAGGTTGTTTTCAATTTTTTTTTTAAGATTTATTCATTTATTTATTTAAAAGGGAGAGAAAGCATCCAAGTGAGCAGGGGAGGAGCAGAGGGAGAAGGAAACCAGCAGACTCCCTGCTGAGGAAGAAACCCAACATGGGGCTCGATCTCTGAGATCATAACTTGAGTCAAAATCAAGAGTGGAGGGGCACCTGCGTGGCTCAGTGGGTTAAAGCCTCTGCCTTCAGCGCAGGTCATGATCCCAGGGTCCTGGGATTGAGCCCTGCATCAGGCTCTCTGCTGGCATAGGGGTTCCTGGATGGCTCAGTAGGTTAAGTGTCAGGCTCTTGATTTTGGCTCACGTCATGATCTTAGGGTCATAAGACTGAGACCCCACGGGGCTCCATGTTGGGTGTGGAGCCTGCTTGAGATTCTCTCTTTCCCTCTCCCTCTGCCCCATTCCTGCTGCTTGTATATACCCATCTGCTCTCAAATGAATAAATAAATAAAAGTTTTCTTTATTAATCCTTATATTTGTAAGATATATAATTTGCAAGCAAAAAATGATTTTTTACAGTTAACTTTTGCAAATTTAATTAATACATGATATTCAATATAAGGTAACCAAAAAGGTAGACAAATTCCAGACAAAAATGAAGAAATAACTTATCATTCAAAAAAATAAAACTAAAGCAAATTCCCAAAAATCAAAGGAGGCACTGTGTTCAAAATATGGACAAATAGCAAAACACTATTTACTTAAATATTAATAAATATATTTCTAGTATAAATAATTTACAAACCATAATTTATCCTCAAATCTCATAGTACTTATAGATCAAAGCCAGTAAAAACAATAGGCTATTAACATATAAGACCTTTCTCAACTGATATTTGTGGTTTTTTTATTATAGATTTATGTATTTCATAAAGAGAGAGAGCGCTGAGGCAGGGAGGGGCAGAGGGAGGAGAAACTTCCGCGGACTCCGCGGACTCCACGCTCAGCAGGGAGTCCCATGCAGTGCTCTGTCTCAGGACCCTGAGATCAGAACACTGGGATCACGACCTGAGCAGAAATGACGAGTCCCACGCTTATTTGACTGTGCCAGCCAGGCACCCCTCAAATGATATTTGTAATTTAAACATAAAATTACATTTTTAGACCAAGACAAATGTTTTTCATCATAAGATCATGGGTGAGAGAGGCACAGTTAAAAGCCATAAAAAAAAAAAAAATTTAACTAAATTAACCAAGCTTCCTTTTTAACCTAAAAATACCAAACAAACTGAAAATTACACAAATTGACAAGTTTTTTTCAATGAAGTTTTTTAAAAAGTAAACAAGCATATATTCTGAAGATCACTAACTTTCCTTCTGACAAATAGTATAATTTTAATTTTTGACAGAAATAAGGTCTGTTTTCCTTGATTAACAGTCTTATCTTGGTTCCTCTCAGCAAAAATACCACAATGGTTTGTTTGAAACATCACACTGCATTTTTCCAAGTACCCATATGGAATCACTTTATTTAGCACAGAGCCAGATAATGGGAAACCATTCCCAGATGTTTTAAATATGGCAAAATATAAAATAAATATTATCTTTTCTTTACCCTCACTTCCTTTTCCTTTTCCTCACACAAGACAAAGTGTCTAAATAGGGCCAAATAATAAAGTAACTATTCAAAATTTCACTTTCTCCAGAAGGGCCATTTCACTACCACAATCAACAGTAATTCTTCTATATCTGAATGCTTACACTACTATCTGTGTGACAGACGACTATTACACAGTTCTGTCATGTGTTGGTCTTGTCTCTTCTCCAAGAACATAAGCTCAAGGACCTGCACTAAACATCACTTGGATTCCTACAATCCGGATTACATAATTTAATATATTGATCAACATAAAGTACTGAATACCAACTACATTCAAGTCACTATGCTAGCCAGTGACAATATCTGATTAAATTTTTATCAGAATTAATAATAATGTTGAAAGTACTAGACAGATATAGGCAAGAAAAATGGCAAGTTATGCAACAGATAAATTTGGGAATGTACAGGATCCAGAAAATAGTAGAAAGTCTCATTCAGCTAAAAGCAGTGAACCCAAAAATATCAGAGATATTTTATTGATGTTTTCTTTCTCAGAAGCCAGAGGAAGCCCTAAACTCAAATTCAACCCAACAAGGGCAGAACCACTTTGTAAAGTGGAAGAGATGGGAATGCTGGAAGATGGTAAATCTTGACACGTTAGCATTGGTGATACTGAAAAAAGAACACTGAGAACAATGAGGTGTAAACTTTGTGAGTTCTGAGAAAAGACAGGTAGGATCATGAAACAGAAAATTTTATAAAGAAGGAAAGTGACTCAAGAAGGCTGTAGGGTCACAAATGAAATGATCACATCCATTCATAAATGACTGCCTCCTAACAAGCTACCTTATATATAAAAACTTGAAGGAAACAAGATGGGATTGGGAGGGAGACAAACCATAAGTGACTTTTAATCTCACAAAACAAACTGAGGGTTGCTGGGGGGAGGGGGTTTGGGAGAAGGGGGTGGGATTATGGACATTGGGGAGGGTATGTGCTTTGGTGAGTACTGTGAAGTGTGTAAACCTGGTGATTCACAGACCTGTACCCCTGGGGATAGAGTATTATGCCTCCATCAGAAAGGATGAATACCCAACTTTTGTAACAACATGGACGGGACTGGAAGAGATTATGCTGAGTGAAATAAGTCAAGCAGAGAGAGTCAATTATCATATGGTTTCACTTATTTGTGGAGCATAACAAATAGCATGGAGGACATGGGGACTTAGAGTGGAGAAGGGAGTTGGGGGAAATTGGAAGGGGAGGTGAACCATGAGAGACTATGGACTCTGAAAAACAATCTGAGGGTTTTGAAGGGACGGGGGGTGGGAGGTTGGGGTACCAGGTGGTGGGTATTATAGAGGGCACGGATTCCATGGAGCACGGGGTGTGGTGCAAAAATAATGAATATTGTTATGCTGGAAATAAATAAAAAAAAACAAAAAAAAAAAACAAAAACTTGAAGACATGGTAAATACAGATTAAAAGAAATCCATCACTGAAAGGTATTAAGTTGGTTGTTTTGCCCATTTGATCACCTACTGTCTGTACTATAAAAAAAAAAAAGCTGGGCTCATCTATGAAATTACAGTCCAATTTTAATTAGTTCTCTAAGACTTCAAAAGGAACCAGCATTACTCGGAAAAAGCACAATCTGTTCAGTGTTAAGCAATGACATTGCCTCAATTTTTATCTTGCAATCTAACAGAAAAGCAAAATAATTACTAAATGGAAATTTATTCTGGCCCATTTGGCAAAAATACAGAGGAAAAAAGAAATACATATATATAATGTGTGTGTATAAAGATATAATTAGTTCACCAAATAGATCTAGTAGAAATCTCACAAAGATGCTACAATTTCACGAACACTGAAACTTCCTTAGATCATTTGCTAGAAGTAAATTTTTTAGTTAATACAAATCTATGGGGCACCTGGGTGGCTCAATCTGTTGACCAATCAACTCCTGATTTTGGCTTATGTCTTGATCTCAAGCCCTACATTTGGGCTCCACGCTCAACTCCTGGAGTCTGCTTGAGAGTCTCTCTCTCCCTCTCCCTCTGCCTCCCCTCCCCCACCCCACTCACATTCCCATGTGCTCCCTCTAAATAAATAAATAAATAAGTAAATAAAATCTTAAAAAAAAAAAAATTCTTCTACTGAAAATACCAAACTTATAAAACTATAATTCTTTTACCATTTGAGTGTTTTATAAATATGGATTACTCTTCCACCCAAGGAAAAAAGTTAAATACAGTATGAAGACTTCTTAAAGTATTTTAATAGCACAACCATACTATTTACCTAGGTCAACAGACTTTCAGTAAATAGTTCAGTAAATAGTTCAGCTTTTTTTCTTTTTTTTTAAAGGATTCAGTAAATCTTGCAAAATTAAATTGTTTTTAGACATCAGTGAAAGAAAGAAACTACTTTTGGTTATATATTATTTTTTTAAGTATTATGAAGTTTCAGATCAAACACATTATCAATCAAAATATATACAAAAAGAAATAAAAATAATTTAATGTTTTAGATAATTGGTACTCTCAATCTTAACACTGTTTATAATGAACTATGACGCTCTTATTGAGTATTATAAAATCATAATCCAATTAGTAGCAATCAACATGCTACACTTGAATATAGGGGACATTTAAAAGGAGGCAGTAGCTCAATCCTAGAGAAACATCCTCTGAACTCCTAAAATATAATTTGTGCAATCAGGGGCTTAGTCAAAATCTTTAAGACATGGTACTAAGCACAGACTTACAGACTTATATTAATATTTATCTATTTTCTAACTGGATTAAGACACTTACAGGCACCATTATTTTGAAATACACAATGCATTTGTATTTAAGGTGTACTAAAGTTTGTGCTATGTGTGCACATTTATAGAAAGAGTATTTAAAAAATATTTCTTCTGGGACACCTGGGTGGCTCAGTTGGTTAAGCAGCTGCCTTCGGCTCAGGTCATGATCCCAGCATCCTGGGATCGAGTCCCACATCGGGCTCCTTGCTCGGCAGGGAGCCTGCTTCTCCCTCTGCCTCTGCCTGCCATTCTGCTTGCCTGTGCTCTCTCTGTCCCCACGCCCCGATAAATAAATAAAATCTTAAAAAAATAATAATAATAATAAATAAAAAAAATAAAAAATATTTCTTCTTTTTATAACTTTAATTAAAATACAGTCTTGCTATCACAAAACTAAATTAAAAGCTAAAACCCTAAGACTTCTAGAAGAAAACTTCTGCAACCTGGGATTGGCAAATATTTTTATAGGACACAAAGAACATGAATCACTAAAGAAAAAAACCTGATTAACTGAACTTGAAAAAATGTAGAAAACAAACAAACAAAAATGTAGAAAACAACACAGCAAACCATACTGGGAAAAATATCTGCAAAACACTATAAAGTTTTTCAAAACTCATCAAACTTTATCTTGAAACAGGTGCATTTTATGTATGCAATCTTACATCAAAGTTGATGATAAAAGTTATAGTGCCTATCAATATAAAGCTATATGAAAAACAGTTTAGTCCAATGTTTACTTTTTAAAATATATGCATGAAAAAGATAGGTCAGGCATATATCATTGGCAAGATTACAGATAACTTATTTTTTTCTTTTACTCATTTTTGTTCATTGAAAATGCTACTTGAGTCTAAATTATACACTTCATCTTAGCCAAAAGGCCAAGAAGCGATAGAGTCTAAATTATAAATGTTAAGTATCTCTCTCTCTCTCTTTTTTTTTAAAGATGTATTTATTTCAGAGAGAAAGAGAGAACACACACACATATAGGGGAGAGAACAGAGTGAGAGAGAATCCCAAGCGGACTCCCCGCTGAACAGGGAACCCTATGCAGCGCAGACTTCACCACCAGCAACCACCACCCCAGCCTAAACCAAGAATCTGATCGATCCCCAGTCAACTGACCCAGCTAGGTGCTCCATAACGATTTTTATATACAAAAAGTTTTAATAAGAAATTTTCAGTATGAACAGTGATATCAATCTGTAATAAGGAGGCACAGAAATTCTTTCAAATAGAATGAAGTCATGAAGTAAGGAATAACCTATTTCATTTTATTAACATGGTAGAAAACCATAGCAGATGCAATTAAGTTATGTTCAACAATACTCCAGGGGCTGTACAAAGTGTGAGGAATATGAGGATATCCCTCAAGAAGTGACCATTTAATGGAGAAAAATGATACTGTCAACAAATCAAAATACAAAATAATTAAAGACTATAATTTACATATGAAAGCACAATGAAACAAGCAACTAAGGGAAAAAGAGAGAGAAAGATGCAACTAACTAATCATGGGGAGTGTGGGAAGCATTTACAAAGGTGACATGTAGGCCACCCAGCAATGAGAAAAATCTCTTCCTGAAATGATTATCCTACATACCTAGTAAGGAACTTACACCTACTGAGAAAATTCCGTATCAAAGAGGGAAATCTGCCTAGGATTTACCAGGACAGAAAATGTACTCTTTGCACTTGCATTACATCTAGGATTTGGCAAGAGAAGTCTCTGACACCATTCAAAAGTACAAAGACAAAATAATCAATTAGAATACAATTTAAATAGTGTACATGTAACATTTGTTAGTAAATTCCAGTTGGCCTCATCTGAGAACATTAAAACTTCTCATACCATTAGTAAGAGAAAATCCAAGATGCCTCCCAAAACTGAATCTGGGAATCCAGAATACATCCTTAATAGTACGTTTTCAAGCCCAAAGAAACGCTTATAAATATATGATGGGTGGGGTAAGCAATTACTCTGTATGCTAAGAATGATTATAACGCGGTAAAAAAGTAAATTCCTAACTTACGCAGAGGAAAAAAAGACTGCGAGGTAGTGGGACCACAAGATAGACTACAGGCAGAACCCGTCCACCCTACTCCTTGTATTTTCTGTCATTTTGGAAACTTCTTGCAGTTAAGGCATCGAAATGGAATTAAAGACTTTACTTAAACACAACACATTTGGGGCAGCAGAAAACCCAGATTTTGAGTGAGAAAGTCATTCCAAAGTAAAGGGACTCGGGGGATCTGTGCATAAAGAACATTCCCTGTTCTTTTCCCCTCTTGACTTTGAGCCAAGGAAATTACTGCAAGCAATTTAAGAAACACTATTTCCTGGTACAGGTGATTTAGGAGATGGGAGGAAAAAGAAAAATGATTAAAGCGATAAGCCAGGTTGCAAGGGAGACTTGTGCAGTCCCTAACGCCTGCGAACTGGAAACTGGTATTTTTTTGATACCGAAGCCAACGGAGGAACCAGGAGCAAGTCGAAGTCCAGCCAAAGGTGGGCGGCGCACAGAGAACAATCGGTGCCAGATGCTTTTGCTTCCACTGCGAAAGACTCCCACCCCCCTCCAACTCTCTCTAAAATGTTCCTAATACTCACTACCCGCCCAGAAACACCTCCTCCCGGACAATCCCGACCATCCTGCGGGAGTGACAGGCTGCGTTCACTTACTGAGCTGTCCCCCGCCAGACGTCGTACTCGGTTCCCGACCTCCTCCGCCTCCAACGCCGGCTGCTCCAGGGATCCCCGGCGCCCCCATGCCCGGCGGGGTCCCACTCTGCCTTTCGAAGTTGCCTGGATTGGAGAAGTAGTCGCGCAGCCGAGGCAGTTCGCGGCCGCTCTCTAACAGCTCGGTGTGCAGCTCCAGGGCGGTCAGCAAGTACTGATCGCGCAACAGCTGAGCCGCGATCGCATCAATTGACAGTCGGGCAGGGGTCTCCCCGCAGCCCCCCAATGCCACCGCAGCCGCCGACACCTCCCCAGGGAGCCCTGGCCGCGCACTGCTCCCTAAGGCCACGGGATCTTGGGGCGATAGCGAGTCCGCAGAGCCGGGATCTAGGCCGCTCCCGGAACCCAGCCGAAGTCCTGCCCGCCGCTCCTCGGTCGCCGCTACCTCGTCGTCGTCCTCGTCCGAATCGCTGAGGAATGGATTCACACCGCCGCCACCACTGCCACTACCTCCAGGCGCCATTGCCGCCATCTTATCCTGTCAGGACTGTGGGCGCCTCCCTAACTGGCTTTGACAGGCCGCAGCCTGGATTCCCCCTAAGCCTCAGCGGGCGCTGCGCACCTCCACAATCCTGGCCTGGCCACGTCCCACCTCCCCACCCGGAGACCAGAGTAGGCTCGGAGGCAGAAGGTCCGGATGCAGTAGCACCCGCTACCTCAGCCACTGCTGCACCAGCAGCGGGGCTCTGCAGGCGTCTTCCTGGTCTCAGTCTCGCGAGAAAGGGTGCGAGTCCTGCCCCTCTCCCCGCCCAAGCCCTGCCCCAGCCCCGCCCGTTCTCAACACCAAAGAGCGAAGATTGAAAGCCCCGCTCCCCGCTCAAAGGCAAAACCCCGCCCCCACTCCTGTTTGATTGGCCGGAGGTGGAGCGAGAGGCTGGAATTACGGACGGCTGGCTCTAGAATTATCGCGAGAGCCGGCTCCCGGCAGGTAGGTTTCGGGGGGCGTTCCGTAGTTGAGAGGCAGTTATGACGGTGGCTTAGGAACGTTCTCTCCCTTTTCCTTTCAGGGGTCAAAGAGGAACTCTCGGGAGAGCTGGATTCTGCCTTTGCGCCGAGGAGGCCTCCTTCTCGAGATAACGCCGGAAAAGCCCCAGGTAAAGCCCGGGGACCAGAGCGCAGAGGTGCGGTGGCACCAAAACTGGCCTCACGCCCGCGGGCTCGCTGCTTCCCGGGCGCTCTTCACTTGTTCTTGTTGTTTGCCGCCGGTGGGTGGTACTGTTTTCGCGCGTGTGGCAGGTGTCCAGGGCAGCACGTGTAGCAGGTGTCCAGGGCAGTACTTAGAATTTGACTTCCTTTCTCTTCCCTTCCCAGTCCAGTGCCCGATCGCTCGGGAGGCCTGGCGACGGCACCGGCTGCTTGAACTTCTGGAAGACGGCCTTCTAGCCTCCGAGTTAGCGCTGTGAAGGCGGGGCGTGCTGGGCTGTGGGAGGTGGAGGAAGGCACCGGACAGAACTCGAGAGTTTTAGATTTCGTTGGGTTTGCGGATAGATACCCTGAATGAGCCCTTAGCATTTAAAACACGGTTTGCACAACAGGGACCCTTGAAAGTGCTAAATGCCGCCCCATCAGTAGAGAGGTAATGCAAACTTAAGCCTAGAGACGTTCAACGACCTGGTCAGGTCAACTCCATTATAAATAGTAAGATCAGTTTTCTTCTTGGGTGGCTCAGTGGGTTAAAACCTCTGCCTTCGGCTCAGGTCCTAATCCCAGAGTCCTGGGATCGGGTCCCGCATCTGGCTCTCTGCTCCGTCTCTCTCTCTGCCTACTTGTGATCTCTCTCTCTACCTCTCTCTCTCTGTCAAATAAATAAATAAATAATCTTTTTTTAAAAATTAAAAAATAAAATAAAATCAGTTTTCTTATGTGCAAAGCCATTCTTCTCGCACTAGTCTTCCAGCCTTTCTGGCTTGGCCATTTAGGCTAGAATTAAGGTATTGACTGTGGAACATACTTATTTTAAAGCTGAGATGCTTTGCACAGTTTTAATTTTCTTTATCAGATGTTAGCACTAAATTCTGGAAGTTCCACCTTTATCTTTTAGGTCATTCCTTGACTACAGTACAAGGCGGTAAAGGGGATGTTAGTTTCTAGTCAAACGGTATTGGAATGCTTGTCCTAAGATCTATTTTCTTCACACATAAATTGCCGCTTTTGCAAGGTTTTAAATTTCCTTTCTTTCTGTATAGCCCCCTGTAAGCACCAAAATAAATAGGTAGCAGTAATTTTGTTATCAGGTGAGTTACATGTTACACTGAAGTAGTAAAGTATCTCCTTTAGCTCTGTGGAAAAATAAAAACAGAGCATTCTTATATAACCATAGGTCAGGTTATTGGCTTACATGTGAAAGTATGCCAGCGGTTAAGTGTAGGCTTTAATTTCAGTTTACCCAGGCTCAGAAAACTGAAATTTTCATTAGAATGAGGCTTTGGGTTTTTTCTTCTGTTTTTGCTGGAAACTTTTTTTTTTAAACATTGTTAGTACTAAGAATTCAAAATATTTTTTTATAGAACATGAGCTCCTAATGTTTGAATTCTAAGTATTTTTCTATGCTATATATATGGAAGAAAAACATGAAAAAAGAATCCCCAATCTTAGAAAAATAGTATCAAGATAGCCAATGCTATATCCTGTTATTGTTTGTTAGCAGAAAGGATTGCTTATACTTATTGTAGTTGAGTTTGCCAGAGAGATTGAAAATGGAATCAATTTCTGGAATGGAGGAATGGGAGGGAATAGTGAATGGCATGGAAAGGGCATGGTTGGAAATGTATTATTTATATACAATATTTCCATCTCTGTAATGGAATTTTTAGAAATCCCCTGCACTTAGGGTCCTTGAAGAAGATAGTCCTTGACTGGCAGAAGTGCCTAGAGTTCATATTCCGATTCTGCCAATTATTTGCTGTAACACCTTAAGTTACTTAACTTCTCTTAGTCTCATTTAACATTTATCTGTCAGGGGATTAATGAAAGTGCACAGCATTAGAAATGTGCTTGTCACAGTACATAGTACCCTACACCATAAATGTTATTATAGTCAGTTACATGTAGTGCAATATTAGTATATGTTGAAAGTATTGAGAGGTTTTTAAAAATAAAACAAGAAGAATTTCAACCATTCAGCCACTAAACCTGGAAAAAGCAATTAAGTCAGTAGGGTACAAAGGGAGTATCTTTAATTTAGGGTCCGATTTCTAAAATGTAATTTGAAAATATATTTAAAATATGTTTTCTCAGAGAGCTATAAGAAGTTGGACAACGAAGTGCTTCCATGATTGACTTCCTGTATAAATCTGTAGTTTCCTGATTCTACTACGTATCCTATAATCATGGACTTGTTTATATGACCTTCCCAGCCCGTAACAGATCAACTGGCCAGTTTTCTCAGTAAGTACTTTTCTTTTCCACAGTACATAGAAGTGTACTTATCAATAAAAGTTCTTAAGAAGTAGCACATACTCAGGTCATGATCTCAGAGTCCTGGGATTGAGTCCTGCATCCAGCTTTCTGCTCAGCAGGGCGGCTGCTTCCTTCTTTCTCTCTGCCTACTTGTGATCTCTCTCTGTCAAATAAATAAATAAAATCTTAAAAAAAAGAAGAAGAAGAAGAAGAAGTAGTATATACTAGAATGTTAATAATGGCTAATCTCCGCTTATAATAACTTATTAATATGGTTGGGAAATTTTCTCCTTTTCTCCTTTCTCCTTAAAAAACTCCTTAGCAACATTAATGTCGGTCTTTGCAGCTAAATTTGAATAATGAGGATAGTCATTGAACTTTGTATTTGAGCAATAAAATGTTAAAGATTTTTTATGCTTGTAAACACTTCAAATATTTTAAAGATTTTATTTATTTATTTGATAGAGATCACAAGTAGGCAGAGAGGCAGGCAGAGAGGCAGGCAGAGAGAGAGAGAGCACGGAGGAAGCAGGCTCCCCGCTGAGCAGAGAGCCTGATGTGGGACTCAGTCCCAGAACCCTGGGATCATGACCCAAGCCGAAGGCAGAGGCTTTAACCCACTGAGCCACCCAGGCGCCCCAACTTCAAATATTTTAGGGCTTAAAAACTAATTTATGGTTTTAACGGTCTTAAAATAATCACAGGTAACATTTTAAATGCAAGTTTTTGGTTAATTTGAAATTTTAGAAATATGTAATTTTTAAATTGTTTTTCAATGCCTGTAAACACTCCACAGGTATAAGCTAAATAACTTTTATTGGTACATAGATATGTATGTTTTAACATTTTTAGTAGTTATTCATTTGTTTTGAGAGGTTTCCAAACAATTCAACCATGACAAAGTTTTCTTCAGTAAATCTGAATAAAATGTGGTTCTCTTTAAAGAGCAATGTTAATAAAATTACTTAATACACATGTGCTTGGCAATAATAAAATAATTAGTATGCGAAGCATGATATTTTGGAATCAATTCAATTTTATGTATAGTAAATGACTCAAGCATGTAAGTTTGATTTTTGTTTTGTTTTTTAAGTATCCTGAATCTTCACCATTCGTTTGTTCTGGGGAAGTAAAAAGAAAAACAAGGCAGCCTCTAGTGGCTAAAGTGCATATTACATGTACCTTTGAAATGATAATCCTAAATAATTTCTGCAGCACATGTCTGAGTCCTTACTAAGCCCATAGGACTGTGATGAGTGCTGGAGGAGCTCTGTCTTGCTGTCATGGAATTACAGTTAAGTGATAGAGACAGACATTAATCCAAATGGTGAAAACCGAAGTATGTATTTATAAACTTGAAGTAAAGGCTCTGGTTTTGGGTTCGGACTGCATAGTTTCTGAGGAAGTGATGCTTGAAAGTGCAAGGAGGTGTCGTGAGACAATGGAGTGAGAGAGGCTAGAGGGTGGGTTGGAAGTGCAATTTATGCAGAGGTCTGAATAACAGTAGGAAGCATGGGCTCCTGACATAAAAAGGACCAATATGGTGCGATGCCATAAAGCAAAGAGGAGGGCCATGGGACCAGGCTAGAAAGGGAGGGAAAGACCAGTCCATGTAATGCCTTCTGTTTTGTATTAAGGACTCTACTTTTGATTATGTTGGGGGAGAGGCACTAAAGGGTTTTACCAAGGGAATGAGGTGTTCCTATTTGCATTCTGAAAAAAGCAAAATAAAAAAGTAATGCGTGGTTATACAGCTAAAGAATAGGTTATAAAGAATGACTGACTGCTAAGTTTTCTGATTGGTATACCTGAGTAGAAGGTGTGCCATCTCCAGAGACTGTAAACACTGGAGAGTTAGGAGGTTTACTACCTAAACACGGTTCATGGGGAATATCATGAGTTTGGTGTTAAACATACTCACTCAGTTTGTATCTCAGGTAGATGTGTTAAGGTTGGAATTACATATATGGATTTGGAGCTATCTGTTAAGACTTTCACATATAAGTGCTAGCTGACACCAGGGGTAGGGTCAAAATGCCTAGACAGTGGGGTGCCTTGCTGGCTCAGTTGGGGGAGCATGCAACTCTTGATCTCATGGTGGTGAGTTTGAGCCCCATGTTGGGTGTCTAGATTTCTTAAAAATGAAGTCTTGGGGCTCCTGGGTGGCTCAGTGGGTTAAAGCCTCTGCCTTCGGCTCAGGTCATGATCCCAGGGTCCTGGGATTGAGCCCTACATTGGGCTCTCTGCTCAGTAGGAGCCTGCCTCCTCCCCTCTCTCTGCCTGCCTCTCTGCCTACTTGTGACCTCTGTCTGACAAATAAATAAATAAATAAAATCTTAAAAAAAAAAAATGAAGTCTTAAAAAAAGTCTAGACAAAAAGTACAAGAGTGAGAATAAAAGAAACCCTAGTACCAAATTTTGAGTAATTCTAAAATTCATTGACCAGATAAAGACCCCTCAATATTGGACAGAGAAGTAGGAGAAAAACTGGAGCAATGTTCACAAAAGCTAAGAAATGATGGTTGTTTAAGAAAGAAGTCATGGTTAAGAAAGACAAATTGAATGGAAGATAGAAGACTAAAAAAAAGCCACCGGTTTTTTTAATATTGGCTACATTACATTAGTGGAAGTTTTTTCTGTGATGTAGTGGAAAACAAAGGATTGAGTTTTAGAGGATCAGGGAAAAAGAGATCATATTATTTTTGAGAATTTTGGCTGTGTTGGGGAGAAAAGGGCAGCCAATACCTTTAAAAACATTCTTTAATAATCCTTTATTTTTAAGATACATTTTTGGCATAGGTGTGGCTTGACTTGTTTTCCATACAGTAAAATGTTTCCCTGAACAAAAACTATAGCTGTTCCTCTTGTTACATATTGTTTCCAACTTTTATGATACAAAGAGCAAAAGACAAGAATTGCATTTAAAGTTTTTTTTTTTTGCCTGTATTTGTATTTGATATAGAATTTACCTTAAGATATTCTAAAGTGGTAGCTATACTAGTGCTCCCGTCAGGTAATTAAAAGCTTCAAACTAGATCTCTGTCTCACACCACATACAAATTAATTCTAGATAATGCCAGGTGAAAAGCAAAAATCTTAAACTTAGAAATTAGTTCTAATTTAAAACTATTTTTATGTGACATTAAAATAAGGGAAGTTTTCTTATGGAAAACACAAAAAAACTTACTCCAGAAAGAATAAATTTGGTAAATTTTGCTGTATTAAAGTTATAAAACTTTTATTTAACAAAAAGCACCATGAACAGATTTGTGTTTGCTTTGTTGCATGTGTGTTGCAAATAAATATCTATGTGTCTATATCTATATAGAGAGATATACACGTACGCATGTATATCATATAATGTTCAAGTCCAGGAAAAAAGGCCAGCAAGCATAATCCTATGTGATCAAAGGATACAGACACACAGTTGAAAGGATGGGAAACCCAGTTGGCCAGTAAAAACATGAAAAGATGTTCACTCTGAGTAGTAATCAGGCAAATAGATACTCAAACAACAGGATGCCATTTCATCCTGTGTAGGTTGGCATAGGGTAAATATGATAGTAATAGTCAATTATGGGGATTTAGAGAAAGCATGAATTCTCATACACTGCTGAGGACACTTTGCTACGGTCTTGTAAAGTGGAGAATATAGGTTTACTCCAGCAATTCCACTTAATAGAGATGATTTTCAAATTTATTTGTACGTAAAATAGTTTGAAATACTTTTTCACTATCACATGCTATATTCATACAATGTACATGCATGCATGTGCACACATAGAAAATAAAATACTTTTTCAGAGCCATCATTTACCTTCCTACTTCTGAAGTACTTTATTGTGATGTATTCTCTATCCTACCCTGTTCTATTTCATTTTTTTTTAAAGAAGCTAATTGCAATCCATCAAATTAATTTTGTGATGGATCATCATTCTGTTTGTCATTCTGAAAATCTCCCAAGTTTACCATGAGAGATAGGCTAAATTGCAGCATTCTTTGTAGTAATGACAATCGGGGACAATGTCTATCAAGATAATTTTCAAATAAATTGTAGTATAGTTATATAATAGAATATATGTCTAAATCTTTTAAAATAATATATAAATTTTTGATAGTGCTGGCTAGAATAGGCTCATAAAAGGAATAATGGCTTGCATGTATACTGATAAAAATTATTTTCTAAGTAGGATGGGGAAAGCATGAGTGCAAATATTAGTGATTATAATGTTAATCTAATCTTGTAGGATGAGAGCTTTTATTTTTTTTAAAAGATTTTATTTGTTTATTTGTCAGAGAGAGAGAGTACAGACAGGTAGAGTGGCAGCCGGAGGCAGAGGGAGAAGCAGGTTCCCTGCGGAGCAAGGAGCCTGATGTGGGACTTGATCCCAGGAAGCTGGGATCCTGAGCCGAAGGCAGCCACTTAACTGAGCCACTCAGGCATCCCAGAATGAGAGCTTTTAATCCCATTATTGACTGAGTTTAAAATGTCTACCCTCCCTGTAGAAGAATTCAGATAATCTATGTAGGAATTTCATGCTCTCAGAAGATAAGAGTATAACTCAGTATAACTCCCTACTCCTTAAGTATTGGTTGTACATACAGCAGCTTCCTTCCAAAGAGTACAATATGAAATCATTAAATTTATAGTGGAGAAACCTGACAAACACCACCTCGGCCAGAGGATGATCAAGTTTAATACCCGTTGTCGATAAGCCTTGTTGATGGCATACGCCCCTGGTAAGATGTGATAAAAATGGCACCTTACACATGTGGTTTTCCTTCCTCTTCTCTTCCATAACCCCATTCTAATCATGAGAAAAATATCAAATTCCTACAAGAGAAGTCTCCTACAATATACCTGACTAGTACTCTTTAGAACTCGCAAGGTCATCAAAACAGGCAAACTCTGAGAAATTGTCCCAGCCAAGAGATGCCTAAGGAGACATGATAAGTAACTCTACTGTGATATTCTGGAACAGATAAAGGATGTTAGGTATGAAGAAAAAAAATTGAATTCCTCTCAAGTATGTAGCTGGGTATGAATCCTCTAAATAATTAGCAACTCCTGTTGGTTTACTAGCCATGAGGGAATTTGAAAATTAGTTTTTTTATGGCATTTGTAAAGTCACATGTAGTTGTCACTTGAAAGTGACATATATCATAATGAAAAAAATATACACCCCAAAATAATAAGTATAAAGAAACAAACGAACTAGTGAACTAATAAAGAAACAAATGAACAAATGAACTAATAACCTGGCTTAATAGTTGACCTGCTGGTATTCTGTTGTGTGCGGATCCCAGCTACTTCCTTACCGTTTTAACTGGCAGTATTTACTCTTCCCGTGGCAGGTGAACAGAGCCCAAGAGCACTGTGAAACACCATCTTTAAATAATAAGCCCTTTAATATGGCTTATGCTGATATAAACACTTAAAGGCTACAAGTTTAGTAAATAACCTTTATTTACAAGAACACAGGTTACATGAAATCAGAGCTGTCCACGAAATTTGTGGTGGTTATAACTATGACTCTAGCGAGTGTTATCTTTTGAGTACAGACAGGCTTCAAATTAATTTTTTTTCTATTTATGCTCCAAGTTAATTTTTTTCTACTCTATTTTTAGATCTATAGAAAAGTTTCAAAAATAGTACAGAGAGTTATTGTACACCCTCCACACTGTACCTAATGTAGACATCTTATGTAACCACAATGTAGTTATCAAAACCCGGACACTAACATTTGTACAAAACTATTAACTAATCTACACTTCTTAGTTGACAGTCACCAGTTTTTCCACTCTTGTCTATTTTCTGACCCAGGATCCAGTTCAGGTTTCCTTATTGTGTTTGGTTATGTCTCTTCAGCCTTCATTCTGTGACTATTCCTCAGTCTTTCCTCGTCTTTCATGACCATGATCCTTTTGAAGAGTACTGGTCCGTTATTTGGCAGCCTGTTTCTCAATTTGAGTCTGTCTGATGTGCTCCCATGAATAGATCAAGGTTTGCATTTTTGGCAATACCGCATCTTCTTTTACCAAAAATGTGCTATGCTGTGCCTTTCTTAGTGCACCGTATTGGGATTACATGATGTTAATATGCCTTATTACTGGTTATGTTAACTTTGACCACTTGGTAAGGTGGTGTCTGAGGGGTTTCTCCATTGTAAGTTAGTGTTTTACCCTTCGTAATTAATATATATTTGGGAGAGATTTCTTTGAGACTGCAAATAGCCTGTTTGGCTCACACTTTGACCCAGTGAGTTTAGCATTTATCAGTGCATCTTGCTGGTAACAAGTATTACTGTGGTGTTTGTCTAGTTGTAATTTTATATTTTTCTCATTCCTTCTCCATGTATTAATTGGAATTCTTCTGTGGAAAAGAGGTGTGAGATTCTAAGATCATTAATATCTCATTGCGTTCTGGTGGAGATCCTTAAGTTATTACCTGATGAAGTAATTATTTCTAACACGATTTTGTTTTAAAGATTTTATTTATTTATTTGACAGAGATCACAAATAAGCAGAGAGGCAGGCGGAGAGAGAGGGGGAAGCAGGCTCCCTGCTGAGCAAGGATCCTGATGCGGGGCTCAATCCCAGGACTCTGGGATCATGACCTGAGCTGAAGGCAGAGGCTTTAACCCACTGAGCCACCCAGGCACCCCTCTAACATGATTTTTGAGGAAAAAATACCAACTATATTCTCATTTGGTTTTCCTTCCTGAAATTCTTTTAGATATTCTCATTTCACTTTATCTTTCTTACATTGAAATAAATTATTTAAAACTAAGGATCACTTGAAAATGGGTTAGAAAGTACATGAGTTTTAGGGTTAAGGCCTATGTATAAAATTCGTAAAGACCATTAGAATAAAATATAATGAAATTATACGAACTTACGAACTTTACGAATTTTATACATAGGCCTTAACCCTAAATACTAGTCATACTAGTCATACTAGTGAAATTTAGTATGATTTGTAGAGTGCAATATATAAGATCATTACTTTGAGGAAGGGAAGAATTTGTATCGTGTAGTTTAGTAGGGAACCCATTTGTGGGTTGTTGGCATGGCCCAGCTGAGGACCTGATGAACTAATGTGGTGGTTGTAAGAAGCACAGGCCCTTTCGATAATAGAACCCAGGGGTTGCTCGGTCGGTTCAGCATCTGCCTTCAGCTCGGGTCATGATCCCAGGGTCCTGGGATTAAGCCCCACATCGGGCTCCATGCTCAGCCGGAAGCCTGCTTCTCCCTTTCCCACTCCCCCTGCTTGTGTTCCCTCGCTCATTGTGTGTGTGTGTCTCTCTCTCAAATAAATAAATAAAATCTTAAAAAAAAAAAAAAAGAAGAAGAAGAAGAAAAAAAAAAGAAATAGAACCCTCTAGAAGAAGAAGAAAGAAAGAAATAGAACCCAGAGGCTCCTGGATGGCTCAGTCGGCTGAGTGACCAACTCTTGATTTTGGCTGGGGGCGTGATCTCCGGGTTGTGGGATTCAGCCCCATGTAGGGCTCTGCACTGAGTGTGGAACCTGCTTAAGAGTCTTTCTTTTCCTCTCTGCTCTTCCCCTCCACTCACACTCTCTCAAGAAAGAAAGAAAGAAAGAATGAAAGAAAGAAAGGGAAATAGAGAACCCAACTGGACACTAAGAAATATTAAATAAATATATAGTGCTTGTGTCATTAATATTTGGTGGTAATGAATATTACAAGTCTAATCAGGAACTTATAAAAATTGATTTGACTGGAACAGGAAAATACAGTATACCTTTTTCTTTTTTACTGCTTTCTTTTAAAATAATGTAAACTCAACTATTTAAAGTTTGATTTAAAAAATAAAAATAGGGGACGCCTGGGTGGCTCAGTTGGTTAAGCAGCTGCCTTCGGCTCAGGTCATGATCCCAGCGTCCTGGGATCGGGTCCCACATCGGGGTTCCTTGCTCGGCAGGGAGCCTGCTTCTCCTTCTGCCTCTGCCTGCCATTCTGTCTGCCTGTGCTCACTCTCTCCCCCTCTCTCTCTCTGATAAATAAATAAAAAAATCTTTAAAAAAAAAATAAAAAATAAAAATAAAGGGGCGCCTGGGTGGCTCAGTGGGTTAAAGCCTCTGCCTTCTGCTCAGGTCATGATCCCAGGGTCCTGGGATCGAGCCCCGCATCGGGCTGTCCGCTCCGCGGAGAGCCTGCTTCCTCCTCTCTCTCTCTCTCTGCCTGCCTTTCTGCCTACTTGTGATCTCTGTCTGTCAAATAAATAAATAAAATCTTTTAAAATAAATAAATAAATAAATAAATAAATAAAAATAAAAATAAAAATCGAATGCTTTATAACCTAGAGTATTGCTAATGCTTTACATTTGTATGGTGCATTGTCTTGGTTATTTCACGCTAGACTCCTGCCATGGAATAAGGCTGATGGTATCTTTTTTTATGGATAAGGAAGCTAAGACAGGGAGTGATGTGACTGGGATCCTGCTGTTCTTACATAACAGAGTGTGATTTTTACCTTAGCTCTTAGAGCTGTAGGAAGGTCAAAGTTCTCAAATAAAATTTTTGTTTGATAACTTCAGTAAGCTGTTGGGTAGTGGAAAATTTGTATGTTCCTTTAACACATAGACTTTGTTTGATACGTTATTCAGAAAGCTGTGTAATAGCAATAGGGAAAAGAAGAAAGAACATTAAGTCCAGGGAGTTAGTTGTAAATGCAAATAAAGTGGGAAATGACATAGATGTTTGCTTAATTATAACCATATAGAAAGTACTAACTTTTCCATGATAAAGAGGAGATCTTTAAGTCATTGTGAGCTTGGGGTGCTTGGGTG